>NC_140704.1:71980000-76980000 GCF_050655825.1 Lonchura striata
AAATGTGTCAGTGTTTGAACCCAAATCAAGTTCTGAGGATCCCTTTTTTAAACATAAATGCCGATTTTGTGCCAAGGTCTTTGGAAGTGACAGTGCTTTACAGATTCACCTCCGCTCACATACAGGCGAAAGACCATTTAAGTGTAACATATGTGGAAACCGCTTTTCCACAAAGGGCAACCTGAAAGTTCATTTTCAGAGGCATAAAGAGAAATACCCTCATATTCAGATGAACCCTTATCCTGTTCCAGAATACCTCGATAATGTGCCCACCTGCTCTGGAATCCCATATGGGATGTCACTGCCCCCCGAAAAGCCGGTCACAACATGGTTAGACAGTAAACCTGTTTTACCAACTGTCCCAACTTCCATTGGGCTCCAGCTGCCCCCCACTATAGCTGGTGTGAACAGTTACGGAGACTCTCCAAGTATCACTCCTATGAGCAGGTCACCCCAGAGGCCTTCTCCTGCCTCCAGTGAATGCACTTCTCTATCCCCGAGCCTCAACACTTCTGAGTCGGGCGTTCCAGCATCTGCTGAATCCCCGCAGCCTGTTCAGAGTGGCTCATCTCTGACCAAGACAGAACCTATCTCTCTGCCTCCCACGAGCACACGGCTTGGGGACCTTTCTGCAGGTGGGCAAGTTTCTGCAGCTGCCACGTCTTCAATTCCTACGGTGGTTACAGACAGCAGTGTTGCAACAAGCCTCCCAAACCCTGTGCTTCCAGCAGTGTCTGACCAGTTTAAGGCAAAGTTTCCATTTGGTGGTCTGCTAGACTCTATGCAAACATCAGAAACCTCAAAACTTCAACAGCTAGTGGAGAACATTGATAAGAAGATGACAGATCCAAATCAATGTGTCATTTGTCACCGTGTGCTTAGTTGTCAGAGCGCTCTCAAGATGCATTACAGAACACATACAGGAGAAAGACCATTTAAATGCAAAATTTGTGGACGTGCCTTTACTACAAAAGGCAATCTAAAAACACATTTTGGAGTTCATCGAGCAAAGCCACCACTTAGAGTACAGCACTCGTGTCCCATTTGTCAGAAGAAATTTACAAATGCGGTTGTTCTTCAGCAGCACATTCGTATGCATATGGGTGGGCAAATTCCTAACACGCCACTACCAGAGGGCTTCCAGGATGCCATGGACTCAGAGCTTTCCTATGATGAGAAGAATGTTGACACACTGAGCAGCTTCGATGATGACATTGATGAAAATTCTATGGAAGAAGACCTGGAACTAAAGGACACGGCAAGTGATTCATCCAAACCCCTTATCTCTTACTCTGGGTCATGTCCTTCGTCACCACCTTCTGTGATCTCCAGTATTGCTGCTTTGGAGAATCAAATGAAAATGATTGATTCTGTCATGAACTGTCAGCAGCTGACCAGTTTAAAATCCATAGAAAATGGATCAGGGGAAAGTGACCATTTGAGCAATGACTCCTCATCAGCTGTTGGTGATCTTGAAAGCCAGAGTGCAGGCAGCCCTGCAATGTCAGAGTCTTCTTCCTCCATGCAAGCTTTGTCTCCTGTGAATAGCAATAGTGAAAGTTTCAGATCAAAGTCCCCCGGTCTCAGTAACCAGGAAGAGCCACAAGAAATACAATTAAAGACAGAAAAACCAGACAGTCCACCACCCACAACTGAAAATGGAGGCGCATTAGACCTGACATCCACCAACCCGGGAAGACCGGTCATCAAAGAGGAGGCTCCTTTTAGTCTGCTGTTCCTGAACAGAGAACGTGGTAAGTTTAAAAGTACTGTTTGTAATATCTGTGGCAAGCCTTTTGCTTGTAAGAGTGCATTGGAAATTCACTACCGCAGCCATACTAAAGAACGTCCATTTGTTTGTACAGTCTGCAGTCGTGGGTGTTCCACTATGGGTAATTTAAAACAGCACTTACTGACGCACAAATTAAAAGAGCTGCCTTCTCAGTTATTTGAACCCAACTTTACTCTAGGTCCCAGCCAAAGTACTCCTAGCCTGGTCACCAGTACAGCACCAACCATGATCAAAATGGAAGTGAATGGTCACAGCAAGCCGATCTCTTTGGGTGAGGTTCCCTCGCTTCCAGCTGGAATCCAGGTTCCTGCTGCACCACAGACAGTGATGAGTCCGGGGATCACCCCTATGCTGGCACCCCCCCCTCGCCGGACTCCCAAGCAGCACAACTGTCAGTCGTGCGGGAAGACCTTCTCCTCAGCAAGTGCACTGCAGATACACGAGCGCACCCATACCGGTGAAAAACCGTTTGGTTGCACAATCTGTGGTAGAGCTTTTACCACAAAGGGGAATCTTAAGGTAAGAGGTCACATAAAACTGTAAAGGCTTGGGGAGGGTGGGTTAAAGAGCACTGCTCTTGAATTCAGCAAGTTTTAGCGCTAAGTGTTTGTCCCAAAGACAGGTGAGAAGGGAGCTTCAAGGAAATGCTTGCTGTACAGTGGTGGTCATTATGCTTCCACTGTGTAGAAGATAAGGACTGGAAACTGGCTGTGCAAAGATGCGAACTTTAAAACTGGTTCCAGGTGTACATGCAGGCATGCTGTAGTTCTGACAGATCAGCTGGTGGACATGTTCTGAGAGTTCTTATGGACCATCAATGCAAAATAACCTTGCTGTAAACCAGAAACACAGAGCTTTCTCAGCTCCTTGGGTGCCTCCCCAGTTTCTATTTTCTATTCCACTTTGCAGCCATTGCATAGTAGAAAGCTGTTTCTCACAGATTTACAATAGGTTACTACCGGACTGATCACTCCTATTCTTGCCATTTGGCTAACCATCAGGGCTCAGCCTGGGGAAGACATTTTAAATGTCCTTTTTAAAAATACTAAATTTAGCAAATTAATCAGTGCTTCTGACATGAGATAAAACATGAAAACGGACAGGATGAAAAAAGGAAAAGGGAAAAACCACCCATCTCCTAGTATGAGTAATGCCCTTAATAATCTTCAGTATGTGAGGTCTTCCAGCTTGCATGTGAAATTGTCTAACCCAAAAGAGAATGTACCCTTTAGTCTTGCAGCACTGTTTGTTTTTACTGAGAAGAATCAAATGCACATTGAAAAACTACTATGGATCTGGGTTTTCTTTGTGTGGGCTGAATGGACCTTAGAACTCTGTCCTTACTGGAATTGGTTTTTTTCAATGCAAATTAAAAAGCATTTTAAAAAAGCAAGTGCTACTCTAAATAACAGGATTTCAAGCTAGACACCTCACCAGAATGTGCTAACTTGGGGGTGCTTCTTGTCCCTGTTCACTCTGCAGGTTCACATGGGGACTCATATGTGGAATAACGCCCCTGCACGCCGTGGTCGACGACTCTCCGTGGAAAACCCCATGGCTTTGCTCGGTGGCGATGCTCTCAAGTTCTCCGAGATGTTCCAGAAGGATTTGGCAGCTCGGGCCATGAATGTTGACCCCAGTTTTTGGAACCAATACGCTGCAGCTATCACTAATGGACTTGCTATGAAGAACAATGAGATTTCTGTCATACAGAACGGAGGCATTCCTCAGCTCCCAGTAAGTCTAGGCGGAGGCGCCATCCCGCCTCTAAGTAACCTTACCGGTGGCATGGACAAAGCTCGCACAGGCAGCAGCCCTCCCATTGTCAGTCTGGACAAAGCAAGTTCTGAGACGGGAGCCAGTCGTCCATTCACCAGATTTATTGAGGATAATAAAGAGATTGGCATAAATTAAAAGCATTCATTCCGAATAACTGTTGGACCTCTACTCGACACAACACTTGTCCTGTTCCATTTACAGCTTTTGAAGCTAAGCATTAGTTTCCTGACCTAAACACATAGGTTCCCTTTAAAATTTTACTCATAACAGAAATACATAACTTTGTGGCTGCTGAAAAGTTGTCTTGCAAGGTGTGCATGGTACTTCTTTCAACAGTGAGTTTGACTGTTACTGAGAACTTTGAAACCTTTTAATTTAACAGAAAACAATCAAACAAACAAACCAGTCATGGGATAACTTCATTAGAAACAGGCTAGTCTACATTCACTTTGCTTCTTACAAAACTTACTATCACCTGAGAAGGGGGGGCTTCATTACAGCATTTTCACACTTATTTGCTGGTTTTGTTCAAATTAGTTAGAAACTTGGACTATGTTTTTAGGAATCTTAATCTTAAATAAGTGATTTAGTACCCCAATGCTGTGTATTATTACAGTATCTTTGTCTGTAGTATTTATAATGTTAAGATTATGCGGGTAACAGACAATATACTAGCCCCAAACTTAAATGAAGCTTTTGTACTGCAAAATACATCTGGCTATGTGATTTTTCTTCTTTCTTTTTACTTTTTTTTTTTTTTTAAGCAAGTTTTGTTTTACTATGAATAAGTGGTTTCTTTCAATGCAGGCAAAATTGTGAAGTTTTATTGGGAAAGATAGCATGCTTTTCATGTGCAAGTACCTGTCAGTAACAAACCTTTTTTTATTTAAATATTTGTAGCTGCTATGTGAACAGTTGTTCTATTAAATGAAAAAAAAATGTAGCGTGGATTTTAGCTCAATGATTGGAAAACAAGTTACAGACAAACCTTAGCACCATAAATTATTCACAACATTATAAACAGTTGTGAGTAAATACTCCGTGTTATCAAAGCTGTACAATAAAAAGGTAATGTTTGTATAACGTGGTTGCAAACTCTTAATTTATACTATTGCACTTTCATTATTTTGCATTAGGGAGGTTTGTCTATAATTTGAAACTGAACAGAGATGTCAACTATTTTATAAATAGTACTTTGACTTAAGGAATAAGGAGGAGGACCCTGTTGCAGTTTCTTGTTTTGTTTTAAGCTTAAACAGTGAGAGAGCTCTATCAACTAAGCAGAAAATTGCAGAGAACTGTCAGATCCTTAGGAAATACAGGGACTGCTGTTTCTTAAATGGAAATGATTCATTTAACTTTTCTATGACGCCCACTTAAAAGCGTGACCACCCCTGACAGAATTCTGATACATTTGTTTTAGGAGTGTAATATTAATACAAGTCTAGGATAGAGGAAGGAAAACATTATGTAGGTTTAATTTTCCTGTAATCTGTTCTGTCTCTTTCACGCGTAACCATGAGAAAGATGCTGACTCCCTAATAATAGCGGGAACAAAAGAACTTTTGGGCAGCATGGGCAGTAGTAACACACAAATGCTCTATATTTATTTCCAACTGTCTGATTATCTTTCCAGATTGCTCCAAAGCACAATGTACTCTGATTAATCAAATATAATTTTACGTTGATTGCATTTTGGAATTACACTGAGTAAACAAAGGGAATGGTTCCATTCATAAGTGGGGAATGCTGAGGAGACTGGGGCTTAATCAAAACTTGAACAGTAAATGTTTTGTGTACTACCTCATTTTTGTGCATTACAAGCATGGTGGAGTTGACACTCTGAACTTCTGTCCAGCAGAATTGCTTGAGGGACATTATGGGTAGCTGGGTAACAGCGCAAGGAGTTTTATGCCCCTGAAGAACGAATCAGACAGTGAGGTCTTCTCAGTTGAGACTGAAAAATAGGACAATCTTTCTTATAAAACAGAAACCATTACTGTAAGAGGATGGAGTATTTCTGCCATCATGTAATGGAGTGAGAAGAGGTTCAAAGACTTATTAGCTGTTTGTTTCTATTGGAAATGAACGATGAACTCTACAGCTCCATTTTCTGCAATGATGAGATAGAGATATATAGATATAAATATATATCTATATCTGAGCAAAATCATATGTCTGTAACACCTCTACAATATAACATCACTTTTTGCCACAGTGTGTGGGTGGTTAGGGGTATTTCCAAGCATTAAAGAAAAAAGAAAACTGAGGTGGCTTAATGTTGCTGTATGTCAGCAATTGAATGTTTTTATTTATCTGTGTAATTTTTGGTGTGACTTTTTTTTTGTTAGTATTTGGTACCATGTAGTGTTATCTCTATTCCCTAAAGGATGTGTATAACTTAAAAAAAAAAAAAGAAAAAAATTAAAAAGAATGAAAAATAGAAAAGAAAAAATGAAAAAGGCAAAAGAGAAAAAATATGTAAAGTGTTGTAAATAAGATGGTTGACGATGGTGCAGTAAGACTGACCCCATTTTGTATTCAGGGTTAGGCCATTCCTCTCTGCATGGTGAAGAGAGACACTATTTTTATACTGTGATACCATGTAGGGCTAGGAGCCTCCCTGAAACAGCTGGGAATTGTTACCTAGATCCAATATTTTTTATTATTAAATTCTGTTGGCTTGACACATCTACTGATTGAAATGGATGTCTTAGTCTAGGTTACTATTTTTGTCATATGGAATTGAATAAAATGCAGGATGTAATATTATTTCTGAATTGCGTTCCTTGATTAATAACAGAACAAGATATGAGACTAAGGTCACTTGCGGTAGATTGGTGTCAATGACTTCTAATCATTGCATCTGAAAATCAGAGTAAGCTCGACACCGTATATTCAAATGTTTTTCTAATTTATATTAACAGTGCAAAGAGATAGAATTATAAAAATCTCTTTTCCAATGAAAATAAATTTTAGAAGAATTTATCCCAAGGTAGTAGAACAAAAAAAAGACACCAAAAATATTTTGGAGGGGGGAAAACAGACTTTGGAATGACTACTGTTTCAAATTTACTGCTTTCTGAACTGAATTTATCCTGTACTATCTAATGAAAAAGCCTCCTTTTCAGGTTGTTTAAACATCTGCCTAATATTCACGATACACTGCATGAACAAATTTGTCAGGAGCAGTTCAAATTCTAAAATACAAAAAGGGAAAAAATTGACAACTCGCATCCGTTCATTCCAAATGACATAAACTATACGTTTAAACCCATGGTTTTGTTTTGTCTTTTTTTCCAATATCAAAGCATGTCTAACTTTAACCAAATTATTTTTTAACATTGATTTAAATAAAAGTATTTACATTCTTAAGGTTAGGCATGTGGTTACGTATCTCCTGCAAAAAAGCTGTATGTTTGAGTAAACTCCAAGCTGTTATATTCCAATGGTGAATGCCTGCTGCATTTAAAACAGACAAAAAATAAAAGAGAAAAATCTGTACTAATCATTTTTCAGTGGCCTTGTTATGCAGATACTGTGTTTTATAAGATGAACCCAAAGAAGGTGTGAGTTTCCTCAGGTGACTCAACAACAATGATAGATTTGTGCTTTTCTTCCTCCATGCACGTCCCTGAGTCTTGCTGAGAGAAAACATGATATGCAAAAGAGAAGAAAATCAAAGGAAAGCTGATAGCTATGGTTCTGTTCAAAACACAAGAGGAAAATTACCTGCTTTCCCTTCCTACCCCCCAAAGAAAGGATGAAAGCAGAATGGTATCTATTTTTAAATATGTATGGGTTATTTTTTTTATCATATGAAGACATGAAATAATAAAATATGCTACACAGATTAAAATGGTCAAAGTTTTTGAATTACAGATGTTTAAAAAGATAGCCATGTAGGAACTCAATATATGATCAGAAAAATTGCCTGTTATGATTTTTTAAGGGGAGTGTTCCAGCACGGCTTTTGAACTTTTCACTTCCATTTTCCCCATGAGTTATTAGAAAAACATAATTTATTAAATTATTGAACTAACATAATTAAATGATTGAAATAATTTTTCCCCCTTTTTTTTTCATTTTATATATATTAGCCCTCAATATATTATCTGTTCCTTTACTTGTTTTTTCCCTGTCTCTTTTGGCAAAAGCTTTGTTTTCCTAAAGCTGCATTTGTGCTGTATTTGTGTTGCCTTTAATTTACTTCTCTGCATGTACTCTGCCATTTGGAAGATACTGTGGTTTATTTTTTTCCTTTTTCTCTAATTCTGCAGAGGTCAAAAGAGCTGCCTGTTTTTTACGTCTATGTGTAACACTAGCATAATGAGTGATGAAGTCTTCAGTGATGTGATCAGGTATGTGCATAGCTCACAGGATTTGTTGACAAACATGCCATTCACACTCCCTCCTTCAGATGAAGGCATGAAGCTCGTTAGTGCTGCTGGTAGAGGGCAGCCACAGATGGGCAGGAGGATGGAAGTCCTTATCCTAAATTCACTCTGCCTGTTGTTACACCACTGAAGCTCTTTGGCCTTTAGTGGAGATACTCCAGGTTTGTTCTGGTGCAAGACGGACTGCTTCCAGTTTCAGATGTCTTGCTTTTCCTTATGCATTTTCAAAACAATGGCTAGCTATACAGTATTTTAAAGAAAGCCTAAGCAAAAGCATTCCAGACTTTATTTTCAAAAGAAGGAAAAGAGAATACATATATTTTAGTACATTCCACAGGATTATCTCTGTTTTAAAGGAGGTCCTGAAAGATGAATATAAAAAAATATATGGCTGTGCCCCTTAATATATAATTTGATGACATCATATGACTATTCAGAGTATTCACATAAATGAGTAAAATAACCTGTGATTTTATGCATATAAGCAAAAGAATGGGAGACTCCTGCTACAGCTCTGCTATACAAGGTATGCACTCACAGGGAAGTGCCTTGCCTTGCAGATATGAAAGGTATCAGCAGACTTATGAAAAGAAAAATACATGTTTGTGCATGTCACAGGACCAATGTATAGTACCTTATTTTTTCAAAGGGAGAATGTCTCAATCAATTGACTAAGTGACAAATTCGAAAGCCAACAGCTTTGGGCTGTGCCACTGACATTCTTAAGGAAGTGGGCAAGTTCTTAATTCAACTAATATTTTGCTTAAGAACAACATACTTCTGGGGCCTCTGGGAATCAGGAACTCAGGCCTCTGGAATCCCCTTGCAGCATCAGCTAGCACCTTGTAGTATTGGGATGAGTTGCCCCATCAGTAAGACGGGGTAATACTTTTGTACCTACCTCACAGGGGTGTTGTGAGGAATAGTCTTATGTTTGTATAGTGTTTCAAAGATGGAAAATGCTTGGTATTATCACTGAGTTTAGAGACTTTACAGTACATGTACTATTATTTATTATTTGTACTCCAGTAGTACCTATGAGCTCCAGTCAAGACTGAGAGGCCTTATCCTAAATGTTGTACACTCACCTAGTTGGGACTGATAGAAAATTTTACTCAGTAACATTTATCAGTGGAGATATTTCATTATCAAATGCCTATTTGATTCCTATAGGGTTTAATTAAATTATTTAGATATTTAAATTGATTATCAGTTTTAGGCTATGGCAGAGAGAATTATCTAGTATCACATTCTGTTTCAAACTTATATTGATTTTCAGAAAAAGTGCACCAATTTTCTATGGATACTCTACAAACAAATCTTGCCATTAGTGGAATTCTACTGTACTTTTTCCTATTAAAGATAAATATTAAATTACATGTGTGTGTATACATTATTATACACCAATACATTATATATGCCTATAAACATGTATGTTTTAATTTTCTTTAGCTCCTTAGATTAATTTCAAACTGTATGTGGCATATTTTGCTCAAAAATTGCCCATTTCAGATGCAACTTAAACATCGTTAAATGGTGTTGGCTCTCGGTAAAGATATAAAAACTGGAAAACATGACAACAAAAGACATATTGTTGCTATCATATTTATGAAGGCTTGTAAGGAAAGTGTCTAACTCTCAAATGTAGTAAATAACCTTCAGTAAATTATAGAAGTCTACTTAGATTATGTTGAAATAAACTACTACATCAGAATAAGATCACTGCATATAACTATGTTAAAATGAATAAATAATTCCAAAGGTAATGTTTGCTATCATTTGGATGTTGAACAGAAAGTAATTTGTTTCCCAGACTGGCAAGCCATAAGTTAGTATGTTTTTACAGGTATCTGATTTACAATACTGTGTTAAGCAGCCTCTTTAGCATCTGGTCATGTGCTAAATATATTGGCTCAATTAATTCTATTGATAGTCTTGGCTTTTTTATTTGATTGTAAGGAAAGTTTTTGGTTTAGTTTTGATTGAATTGTTATCAGTGATGTTAGTCTCACTGACTTCACTCAGACACATCATGGAGTAAACATATGAGCAACAGTGGGTAAATCTAGTCTAAAGAATGTCTCTTTCTTTTCCTTCTGGGTATTACAGACATCTCTCCATCACCCCATGATATGCTGGTCACCAGCAAACATACCGTAGGTTGTCATCTTCCTTGTGTGTTGATTAGCACCCGTGGCTCGGCCAATTTTGTTGAACACTTGGCACTTGTTCTGCTACAATGCACACTTCATATGGGACCTGTCAATACACTAAGTATCATATTTAAGATAGGCTGCTGGTGGAGTAAGTAAATGAACACCTCTGCTGGAAGTTGTATGTCATTATCTGTAGTGTGTGGTGAATAAAATGGGCACATAAATGGACGTGGTGGTCAGGATTTCTATCACTTTATACTCTCAGTAATGTGCTTGGGTATAGGAGGATTTAATTGGGTTTTGCTTTTTTAAACAATTGTCGTAAGAGCAGTTATGAACAGATACCTTAAAAAGGGTATCTGTTTTCAGGTAGGAGTTTTGCAGGAAGAACTTGATTGGGACCTGCCTTTTTTCTGCCCATTTTCTATGAAATTACTCTTCCCAACATAGTTTTCTAGATAAATTAATAGTCAGGATTTAGTCCTTACCTAGGTTTTAGCTAATGCATCTAATGGGTAACAGAATGTGTTTCCCTGTGTACTTCTGAAATTTTCTTAAAAGAAAATTCTTTATATCTTCAAACAGGTTTTTATGTATCTTGTGTCACTGAATGTGATATCTGTTCCAATACTTGGCAACAATCTGGACCACTTTGCAGTACTCTCCCTTACACTGGGTAGCCCAGTTCTCCACAATTTCCCCTAAGAAATGCAATGACACGTGCCAACCAGTATTAGTCATTAAATGGAATTTTTTCAATATGTTATCATGTAACTTATTACAATAGCTTCAATTCCACCCTCAGAGAAGGTAGAATAAATGAGCCTGGTAGTCTCTGCAGCCTACATATTTCCTTCTCTAAGCCCTACTATCTTCATGAAGCAATTTGCCAGTGTTTCTTCTGTGATAATGTGTCTTCTGATTCTTTTCAGGAAAGTAGTGCTGCTATGTCTATTTCTTTAGTTTCACTGTCTTTCTGTACATGACCATGTTCTTCACATGTTTTCTTTATGGTAGTGTTAGATTTGCTCAGTACACACATCTGTCCTTGCATTATGTTGAGATTAATTTATTTTTTGATTTTGGGGCCAGGCCATATTGTCTCCACTCATATCTCCACCTAATTTCAATTAATTGCTTTCACTGGGACTATGAGTAGAAGATACTCCACAATGAAGCAAAATTCAGCACTCTGAAACTTGGAAGAATATTAAAATGTTTGTCCAATTGGGATTACTGCACACCCACATGTTGAACACTTGAGCTTATTAACCTCAGCAGTTAGGCCTGTTATACATACAGCTAGTTCCACTCTTAGTTCCTCTGTGTCTGGAAACTTTTTCAGGCTGGCCTTGATTTTCCATAATTTTTAAAAATAGCCATATATTACTTTTCCCAAAAACCTATATCATTCACTTAGTGGCTAATGTTTTCTATGCAACAAGCAAATTGTAACAAATTTTGCTATTATTTCAATGGAACAACTCACATATAATGCTGAGATGGAAGTAAAGCTCAGATGAGTACAATAAATAGCCTTTTCTTCACAAGTATCTCCAAAAGTAGTTTTACCTGTATATCTCCACTGCTAAATTGAAGAAAAAGAGATCACATGATGAGCAACTAACATAGAGATCATGGCAATAGTAGTGTTAAACGCACTACTACCATGTGTTTAACACACAGTGCACAAACACGGGCACAGTATCAGAATTAAACACAATCATAAGGAAACAGAACCATACGTCTTTTCAATTAACAATTATGAGCTTTTTTGTTTTATAAGGATTGACTCACTTGGAATCAAGAGCATCTGAGGGAAGCCAAGCAGCATGTCCCTCAGTTCAGCTTCTTGTCAGACTCAGGAAACACTTTTTCGAGTTCAGTTGTTAAGGCTGGAGAGCTCCTGAAACCTGGAATATCTAGTCAATGCTAGTGTGTATAAATATCACAAGTAGATTTTCAGCTTACAGACTCCACAGTCTTAGAAAAAAAGAATATTTTATTACTTCTAAAGCTTACCATAGGGGTCCAAAAGAGGAATGAAAATGATCCTTAGAACATCCTGATAAGCGCAGCTGTAAAAGGACTCATCATTTTTCTGGACATAGATATTCTAATTTCTATAGAATCATTCACTCCTGATTTACACTGCTATGGGCAAAATCAAAAGGCTGTAGTGACTGTATCATCCCTTTTTCATCAGAGCAAAACACTTGTCTCTTTTCTTAAACCATAAATTTTTCAATGTGTATTTTGTGGTATGAATCACAGTACACATTGGAAAAAGCATGGGATAATCAAAGTATATCTGTACTTCAGTATGTCTCAGGCCTGTTCCTGTTCTAGAGGCCACCTGTCCCAGGAGAAGCTGCATCCATATATTTTCAAACTCTTTCACTGTCTTGGAAGAAGAAGTTACATCCAAATGGAATATTGAAATTGGCCCTTGATCCCTCCTGGATATTGAATGGGAGTGTGCCTGTCAGCCTGTGTTAAAGCTTCCTGTGAATATGCTGCAGTCTGGTAGGGCAATTCCTGGCTGCCTGCCTTGGTCCTGGTCAGCTCAAGGAGATCATTAAAGCCTTTGAGGACAAACATTTCTTTAGTGAGAAGCAAAAGATGCTTTTAGGTGGAGTCCTTTTCTATCCTGCTTTTATATAGCTGTACTTTGGAAGTAACTGGAATGGACTCTATCAGACCACTCCATTCAGCATCTTTCTCTCTTGCCATGAGGGATCTGACTCGTGGTATGTGATTTCATAGGCCACATCTCATGCTTCTGGGAAGCTGGGCTTCTTCCACCAGCTCTTATGTTCAAAAGGTGAATTGTTCCTTGTAGGTTTTCTGAGGGGGTTCTCCAGATTCAGTGAAGCTGCCAGAACATCTTTTAGCACCTGTTTATTCATTATTTTATCTAGGCATGTTATCTAGCCCACTCTCTTTCCAGTGTAAGAATGTTATTCATGGTTATTCAGGAATAATATTTCCTGAATACTTGTGTAGACAGAGTAGTCCCTTAAGTAATGAGTTCAATTAGGCTAAGATACACTATGTAGCAATTCAATAACAAAAATCCTGGGAGGTAGAGGGAGGAGAGGCTTGCCAATTGCTTACACACAGTATGCTGGATGACAACTAAAGACTCCGTGCTGTGGCATATTTGGCACATGCTGGCCTTCAGTTATGCCTAGCAACTCTCAAGGTTTGAGCAGTTCCTTACTAAGGTTTTAATCAAGGAAAAAAGTAGCATGGTGTGCAAATTAGTAAGACAACAGGCTCGATTTGAAATCTCTTTGGGGATGTTCATTCTTACAGAATATCAGCATCTAAGAAAATCAATTTATCTCCCATTTTTTCCTAAAAAAATGTCAATAGACAGTTTAATTTAGCAATTCACTACCCTGAGCATAGGGTATTGGATTCAGAAATGTAACTTAAAAAAAAAAACTCTCAAAACTTGAAATGCATAAAATTTGACAGATTTTAATTAGGAATTACAATGGATTCAGCATTTGGTCTGAATTTCTCATTTCCATTGTTAAAACATTTAAATATTTATTCTAAGAAGACTGGTTAGCTGCATTTTAAATGGGCTAAACATTCTACCTTGTGCTTGAAAAAACATACCTCCACTATATATTCTTATGAGAGAATAATACATTGCAAAAATGCCTAGAAACCTTATTTGGCTCTGCTTGTAGTCTAGTGATATAACTCTTCTCAGTTTCCATTTCAAGTTCCATTTGAGGAGCCTACCCTGTAAAATGTTGCTCATTTTAGAGAAAATTCCTGCAAGATTTAAAACCTACTTCCAGTCATTATAATGACTATTCAAATGAAAACAAAACCCAAAACCTAGCAACACTACGTGAAAATAATATGGAATTAAAGGATTCTTATGCCAATACCTCTGACTCATCTGCTTTTCAAGCTCCTGGTTCTGTGATAGCAATGGGATTCTGCCTGCCACAGCATTAAGCATTCTTCTACAGTTTCTGAGGAGGTGACTGCCAGTCAAACCTCTTGACTGCTGCTGGGATTAAGTCTTCAGAGGCTCGAGATATTGATGGAGATTTCTTAGCATTGATTTTATGGAGAATGTTAAAATGTAAAGTTTCACTCAAATGCTTCAGATGAATTACCTTATTACAGTTGTCGAGCCACAGAAGCATAGGAAAACTTTGGGTAATTAAATAAAAGCGAAAAGCAGATTTCAGCTGCTGAAATCATGCCACAGCTTGAGAAGCTGTGCTGATAGGCCACTCATTGTTGACAAAGGTTAGAACTTGCCCACTGGGTTAGGTTAGGATCCCTGAGCCATACCATACCTGATTGCTGATTGACCCAGTAAAAGCAAGACCCTAACAGGGTATTGGAAAACAAAAAGCCCCGTTTTTCCACTGCAAGACAGAAATTTGACTGTTCTCTGGAGCACTTAAAGTTGATGTACTATAGTTTCCATGATTAGAGCATTACAGTAGAGCTGAAACTCTGCCAGGGATTTCAATATGGATTTTTTTGTGCTTTGTTTTTAACTCATCTATATGCCAGTTCATTAACTTGAGGTAAGCTGTTCTCAGCTTGTATTTGACTTCTGCTATCATTATTCTTATAATTGGCTTCCATCCATGCTATTTTGTATACTGGCAACTTGTACTGTTCTGTTCACAGGATGTATAACTCAATAACTAGTTTTAATGTAACTGAAAGCATTTAGAGAAATCACAAATACCCATCACAGTCCTGGTTTTATTTGTTAAGATGTCAGATTTTGTACTCTTTTAAATTCTTACCTTTGTCTGAAAAGAGTAGATTTTCCATTTTTTTCTTTTCATGTACATCTATAATTAGGGCAAAACCACTAAAATGACCATGTACTTGGTAGCTGATTGTTCTAAAACCAAACTCTCGCTGGCTCATGTCTGAATCTCAAGTTTGTATTTCTCCCAGAGTGGTATAACCATATTATACAGTCCTCCATTAGTTATTTGGTGGTATATACGTAGGAACTGGAACAGGTTTTTTCTTCGCAGAATGATTCAGAGATTTTAATCACTTATTAAAATGTTGCTACCAAAATGACCAGAAATGGTTGTTTCAAGTTGCAGCAAAAGCTTGAGGCAGTAACTGGCATGAAGTCATGCAGGCAGCCTTACCATAGCATGGGAGGGGAGGGGAGGGGAGGGGAGGGGAGGGGAGGGGAGGGGAGGGGAGGGGAGGGAGGGAGGGAGGGAGGGAGGAAGGAAGGAAGGAAGGAAGGAAGGAAGGAAGGAAGGAAGGAAGGAAGGAAGGAAGGAAGGAAGGAAGGAAGGAAGGAAGGAAGGAAGGAAGGAAGGAATCAGCACCTCAGCTAAACAAAGCTCTTATCTAGGATCATCACTGGTATTTCAGGACTCATTGCCTGTGTTCTGATACCATAAATTTGGCCTTTCAGCCCTGCTGGAGGCTCAACTGCTGCTGCAGCTGTAGTAGACTTTGAATTTTATGGCTGTGTTGTAATTTGGCTTTATTTTCTTTGAAGAAGCTGGGTGGACTTACTGAAGAAAATTCTTGAAACGCTGCTGAACAGATTCAGGATGAGACAGAGGATGGGCAGACCACAGGAGTCCAGCAGAGCCATTGCAGATCTGCTCAGTTTGTATCTTCCAGAGACCAAAAGGCTGAATGAAAGGCTTGGAAGCAGACAGCCATTCCTGAATGGATTATGGCAAAAATATCATAGGAGTGTGGGAAACTCAGCAGACTTTTCTGCTTATTTTCTGCTTCTTTAGTGAACTGGCTGGGATGAGGGTCACACCTAAAAGGCTGCTGAATGTAACACTATTGATTTTCTTCTCTCTAGCTTCTCTAAGAGTATTTTTCTACTTAAAACTTGTTGTTCAAATAAAATTTTTATTCAAATAAAAATTAGCTTTCCTGAGCTGGGGTGAGGAAGAGGAGGAAGCAGGTCTTCACAAAGGTGTAGTTGAAACAGACTTTTTCATATATTCAGCATATCAGGTTTCTTAGGCCACCACCACCTCTAATAAATGTTCACTTCCCTCAGCCATTCAGCCAGGATACAAACACAGCCAGAACCTTCTTCTAAACTGTTTTGAGCTTCTGCAGTTCCAAGAGTCTGCACTTGCAGGGTAAGAAGATAATGAGGAAGGCTTGCATCTGTCCTAGAGAACAGGGTGGTAAAGGAAACCTGAGGTAGCAAAGCAAATGGTAAGGAATATCTATCCCCATTAGTTGGCCCATGCTTGGACAGGAGGTGAAGGCATTTCTTCCAATACGCAGCTCATTGCAATTAACTGCCTCCAGGCTGATTTCTGACTTTCTGTAATTGTTTGAAACTAATTAGGAAATAACACTGATGGAGAGCAAGGCTTTCCACTCCTGTAGATCTTCTCCTCATGCAGAATGGGCTGTAACTGAGCCCATAGTTGCATTTGCTTTTATATGGTGTCAAATACAATTTAAAATAGTGATCACATACATAACTGAGAAGCGGGGGGCAGGATGCTGGGAGAAGCTCATACATGTCACCTTTAAGTCTCCCGGGGTCTGGATTAGTTTCTTTAGAGGCATGATTCACATTGCTGTTACTCCCTGCTGGATGAAGTAGTGGGATTTAAAAAAAGGTTGAAATTGGATTAAATGAAAATATTAATTCTGGACAGAAGGAATGGATTTACTTATGGTCATTAGTCAACCCTGCTCTTGCACATGTGCAATCATATTTTGTACTTGCATTCAAATCGCAATGATAGATTTTAAAAATGTATTTAAAGAAAGAGCAAATAACTGTTTAACTACCCCATTTCTGAAACATCCATATTCTCTACAATGATGACTTGTGTTTCCCTGTGCCACTAACTTCTGAATTCAGCTGTCTGGGTTTTGCTTTCTTCTATATCCCTTGCTTATGCCACTTTTAGGATCAATCTGCCTATCTAATGCTACTGAGCTTCTGAATATGTGCACATTTTCAAGTCTCCTCCCCCACCCTTTTTTCCCCCTTTAGTTACTTCCACAGCTTGTGAACCATAAGAGCTCCACTTCTGCTGGTTTAATTAAATTTACCTATGGAAAACAAAGACATGAGATCTGGCAGTCAGGGAGCTCAGGGACACAAGGTGGTCTGTTACTGAATAAAGTGATGCTTGAGAGGTGCTATTCTTTATGCATCATCATGATCATCAGATAAGGAAGAATCATATGACACATTGCAAGAATGCTTTGAGAAAAAGTGAAATTCTAATCCTTTCCCAACATAATCATAATGATGTAAATGTATCCCTTTATGTGGTGTAAAATTGATTTTTCCTTCCTGTTAACAGCTGTACAATTTCTGTTCTGCACACATTTTTCTTCAAAACTGCCTGGTTCCCTCTGAGTACATTGTTGTTCTTTCCCTCATCCCTTTTTAAAATTAATTCATTTTTATTTATTTTATTTGCCATCCTGACCCTTGGTAAGGTTAAAATGGTTATTCAGCACTTGTGAACTGTTGAATTACCTGTCTTTTGTTCCATGGTCTATTTTGTTGTTAGTGTATTCCATAGACGCCTTTGACTCAATTATCGCTGATATTGTTAATCTCTGGGCTACTCAAGATGAATTCCCAAACTGTATAAAGATGACATTGGTCTATTCTATTCTTAAAAGACTAATTCTTTTGACAGAAATCCAGGAAACTTCAATCTGTGAATGAATAAAGTAAAAAGGACAGAGCAATGATGTGATACTTTTTATCACACTGACATTGTAACTTGATTCTATTATAACTTCTCTTAGGAATCTGATATCCTAGTCCAATAAAAAGTATGGCAGCCTTTATTTTATGTAACAAAAATCTAGCTTGTTCATGTACACTGCTGGACCTTAGCTGTCAGAATGTGGTCAAAGGAGTGCAAAGGGCTGTGCTCTATTCTCAGAAATAACTTGTGTGCTTAGAAACATAAGGAGTCCCAGAGATGTCCCATGATATGAGGAAATTTTACTGATTTACTATCTTGATAGGGGAGGGGGCAAAACTATTGTGCTGCTGAGTTCTCACGGGAAGGCAGGAGTGCTGAAATAGGTGTCTCACAAGCTCACTGGACTTTTCCAGCTCCTGAACTGAAGTAAAGCCTAAGGTTTGCTTTAGAGGCACAGTGAAAGGCCTCAACATACATTTGGGCATATGTGCTTGGATCAAAAATGCCAAGAGCTGTACCCATCAGGACCTATGGGGAGGTGATCACCCATAAATACCACTTGCTTACAGAACCAAATGCCTCTAATAATTTAACACTATAAAGCTAAAGCACATGAAAATTAGGTAAAAGGAGGATTTTTTTCCATGTAATCCTTGATTTCATTGTGGATTTAATGCCATAATTTTAATGCTAATAGGAATGTTAATAGTTTAAGCCCACCTCTCACTTTTCTCCTGGTTTTCTGGTATTCCACTCCTCAATCTCCCTATAGATATAATTCCTGCCTAATCTATGTTTACCTGCCACATTTCTCCCTAATCTTTGTCTGCCAAATCACATCCCCCTAAGCTCTGACACTATATTCAAACCTCACACCTGCTCTTATTCTGGAATATCTCAATCCCTTGGCTCCACTCACACTAGTCCAGGAGAAGTCAGTTCCATAGATCAAGATGCATTCCAGTTGCAGAGCTTCCCACTGGATCTTGTGAGTGAACTAGTTATGCCTTTAGCCTGATTAGATGGCTCAGATGGGACTTAGATACATGGCATGAAGGAGATTATTCAAAAAGGAGGATTAGACAGATAATAGTGAAATTGGCAGGGAAGTTAATCCTGTGCATGTGCAAGAGGGACAACTAGCTCTCAAGGGACTTTTCCCTCTCTCATCTGTGTGGCTGCTGGGATAAGATAGGTGGGGAGGTGGAAGCAAGGCAAGGTGGATGTGTGGAAATTGAGTTTTGGTGTAGCTCAAAAAGCTCTGAAGTCCCACTGTTGGTCTTCACAGCACTCCTAAAATGGGAGTGGGCCTAAGCATTGAGAAAAGGATACAGACCCTGGACTAAGAGCCATCAGTCAACTTTCAGGATTGAAAAAATAGATTGGTGTGTAACATAGATATATATCCATATGACTTCATAAGATACTTTATGTCTGTATGGCTGTTTCATCTGTCTGAGGCAAATTTACTGGGCTACTATAAAATATCTATTTCCAATGCAAGTGCAAAAACAGCCAGGGATCTTCCCTTCCCTTCCCTTCCCTTCCCTTCCCTTCCCTTCCCTTCCCTTCCCTTCCCTTCCCTATATAGAAAAAATTGATGTTTGTTCATAGGTACCTCAATCACTGACCTTTTCAATTGGGCTAGAACACTGAGACTTGTATTTGCCAAAAAGATCATAGTCTTCCTTTATTTTGTTGTTTGATTTTGGTTTTTTGTTTGTTTTTAAGACTCTTCAGCTCTTTGTCTTTGACCATAGCCTCTTTTTATTTAGTGTGACTTCTTTACCAGCTGTTCTGGCAGTGCACTGATCAGTGCAGATTTTATTTGTCTATCACACTTCATTTGTAGGGTAAGGAATTATCATGGTTTGGTTGTCATCATTCCATATGGATCTTAGTCCTCTTTGTATCATCTTATTTTATTTCCCTTCAAAGGAGGAAGTTTCTTTTGTTTTGCAACATTCTGTTGCATTATTCAATTCTACTTACCTTCAAATAGTCTTAAACTACCATGTAAAATTGTATTTGTTAAAATTTATTTTTTGTGTTTGACTATTAACTAACTTGCAAGTGCAGAGGTCTCAGGTATCAACTGTGGTATTTTCTTTTTATTGGCAATTATTTTGCCTTTCATATAGCTGACCATTTTACATAAGCAAAGAAGAGCTAAAAAACCATGAGATTTCACTCTAAATTTTTAGTTTATTCTAACTGAAACAATATTTAGTTTTAGTTTGCAGACTTCCATATGAGATTTCAGAGACCCTGAAAAATTAATTTTTTAATATTTTCTTTATATTTTTTATTATTATTCATATCAGGGCAATGGATCTAATCTTTCAGAGTATTTTAACATTTCAGCTGGCTTGAAATCAAGTTTATCTTTCCAAATTCAATCCCCACAGATCAAAACTTCACCTTTAACTTGCAAGGCCTTGCACAGTTTGTCTACAAGCAGCCTTTGTGAGATAACCAGTTGCACTGGGAATACAGTAATGAAGTGAGGTATGTTTATGCACTACTTACAGCACTATATGGTGCTGTTTGCAGTTAAACTGGGGTTTTGAATTTTTAATACCTGGAAGAAGGACCAAAACCAAGATCTTCAGAGAGAGACAGAGATTAATGATCCAGAGATATGCTCATAAGTTGGTACTGAGCTGCCTCAGCCAAAAGATGCATGACTAAAGTTCACTAGAGTAACAAAATTACTTTCCATGCATTTGAGCTTAAAAGTATAATTCAGTTCTTGTCACTTACAAGAAAGCCAGCAAGGAATGTTAAGTTAGACTGTCATCTCAGAACTCTGTGCTGCTTGTTTTGCACTATGGAAAAAGAGACGGGCTCAGTATCTCTCTTTTCACTGACTTGTGGCCTTACTTTTGTGTTGTCTTCAAGGGAAGTCAACAACTTGATAAACTGTCTCCTATATTACCTATTTTGTGTCCTAATCAGGTTGAATTATCTTTAAATTGTGACAGAACTGCAAACTGGATTCAGATCCTTGCATAAAGATAATTTAAAAAATGTAAATATTATAGTTTTAAATTTAAAATATGTGCCAAATGAAGCACATTAGGTTGCACTCCTTATGAGTCTCATTTACTTCCTTGCTATTTTTTCTAAATCACAAGGTCTTTGTTCATTCAAGAAATAAATACATCTAATTATTGTGATGGGGAGAAAAGAGCTTCCATTTTTGAAGTTATCTTGACTGACAATAAAACAGCAGTTCTGCTCAGAGAAAATAGCCAAAAGCATTGTAATTATTCTGCTATTGCATTTTCTATGTGCTTGGTTTTGAACTGTAATTATTTACTTCATTTTTAGATTTGCCTATATTTACCCATGGTCAGACTTTCCTGCTTTTGTTTGACTCACATTACATCTAAACATTACTGAAAATAAAAACACAACTGTGCTTCAATTACTATTTTCCTTCTTTCCTAATCAGGCTTTTTTCTTCCTTTTTTTTTTTTTTTTTTTTTTTTTTGTGGCTATTATTTGCTCCCCTTTACCTACTCTAGACTGTTTCAGTATTTCCTCTTTGTTTCCATGCGGTCCTGTCTCGCTCTTTTTTTGCTGTGTCCACTTCCACATAACTGTGGGCTGCCAAACACTCTTCCTTCACTTCCTCCTACTTTTGTCTTAGAGCCACTGAACTGGCAAAATCACAGGAGCCCACCCACTGACTGCAGAGAGAAGCAGGTCACCTCTCTCCACTCTTCATGCCTTGATCCTGTATGAGAGAAAAGAAGGGAAAAGAGCTCCAATGAGTTGCTTCTTTGTGTGTCTTCTGTGTCCTCTGTTCTCTGTCTGCCTCAGTTTTGCAGCCTCCTTGAAGTAGCTTTGTTTGGCTCATTGAGAGAGGAAAAATACTATTTAATGTATTCACACATTTCAGTGAGACCATTAGTCTTGGGGTGGGATGTTCTGGGATTTTCTCTACTGTTTTTAAAACAGTATTTAAGTAGTAAAATATGAGGGAAGTTAGAGACTTTATTACAATCAGAAAGCTTAAGGCATTCCCATCCACAAGAAAAACATTAAATTTGCAGTTATTTTATTAAAAGCCAGAGATACATCTATGCTGGTGCTGAACAAGTCAGTGTTGGGGTGGTTGGTATGCCTGAATATGCTTATGGCATAGCTGAGGGCTTAGACCTAGAAGGAGTATTTACAAGCTGGCTGAAAGAGTTATTGATACAAGCCAATTTAGCTGCCCCAGTTGTGCTGGCATCTGTCAGGAGCCTTTTTGCTAAATAAACTTCTCCCTTCCTGCATATTGTTCTGTTGGGTTGTGTTATTGTTTTTGTAATGAAGAGGCTCCTTAAAACATCAAGAATTGCTTCTAATCTGAATTACCAAAGTTCTACTCTGGGAATATATATCCAGATTACACTATGTTACTTTTGAAGAGGAGACAGATGTTCATGGCTGTGAAAGAGATCTTTCAATATATTAGTTTTTTCCTTGTGCAGTTCACTACTCAGCCAGACTTTGGGTACAAGGCAAGAGGCATCCGGACAGATTTTAACTCCTAATGAAGCAAGTATGTTTACACAGGATCAGTGAAAGTGCAATTTCTGTATTTTCAGTAATGCAGAAATTAATAAATAAAAATTATCCTCTTAGAACACTTCATGATGGAAAAGCAAAATGTGGAATTAAAACATCCTATAACAAAGTAGTTATATATATTTATGTGATACAGGTTTCTGTATGTGATTCCTAAACCAAGGTTCAGAGGAAAAATGCATACCATTATTCAAGGATGAAAAGAAGGAAAAAAGTACATGCTCTGGAAGTCACTTCTCATATAATGATGTCATGGCTGAATTTTAGTTACCTGAGATAGACTTCAGCAAGCAAATCAAGAAGCAAGAAGTCCTCTTGAACTGCTATATGCAGTCTTTTTTTTTAATTGGATATGCTTATGTGCACACGGAAATATATATGTAGTCCAGTTGCTTATAGACTTTTTACACATGAATATGACCTTTCCATGGGGGATGTGGAAACCTTCTGAGGCACCTGCCAAAAGAATTAGCACAGGGACAAGGCCAGTCATTTTAATTATTTTCTTTTTATTTGGTAGAGTGTCTCCTCAATCTTGCATTGCGGTTTAGTAGTGAGGAATAAGTGACTGCTAGGATTTACACTATAATGATATTATGATAATTATATCATGTCACCTCTTATTCATCTGCCTCATAAACAGACCTAATCTCTTCCTATGTGGAATTACTTCCTGCCTGGCATCTGATCACTTGCCTGTAAGTCCTTCCAGTTTATTGTATTTTTGCCCAGCTTTGTGAGAAGTGCTGACAGAGAGTAAGCAAAATCAAAACTGAAGGACAGCAATTAATTTGTTGGATCATATGATAAATGCCTTCTAGAAAGTGTCTTCTGTTGTTTCATCTCTTAATACTTCCTAAAACACTGGTTTTGTTTGTAGTGGTTTTATGCTCATTTTTATCTTATTGGCTGTGTGTTGAACAGATGGCTTCATTTGAGCCCCGCACAAGGATGTCAAGGTCTTTTTCCTGAATGTTTACAGTTAATTTAGAAAAACTCCCACTGAAGTCAATGAGGAAAATCAACAAGAACTGCTGAGGAAGGCTCAGAGGCTGTCAGATGCTGCAATACAACACCCTTCAGTATAATTTGGGGGAAAAAAAAAAAAAAGCAAAGGTAGATTTTTTTTCTGAGCTACAAACTTATTAAAATGATAGTGCTAATAGCTTTCTTTTGGTAAAACTGGATGTATGTGATGTAGCTATCCATTTCTTGGAAGAAGGATGACATAATTAGAGAATTTAGCATTATAAATAGGTCACAAAATTGTTTCCTCATTCCACAGACCAGAATGATGTAGGACAAAACTTCCACAGCTGGATGTTTCAGCATTCTTCTGGAGGCATATGGAGCCATTGATGCTTAGCATAACTGAAAATCACACTTTATTTAGGTGATTCTGTATGGAATCAGGATTCATTTTAGTTATTCAGCTTTTGAGCTGAATAACTTTTTATTTTCCCCTGGGTCTAATGGCAATGCTGCTGAGGGTAATGACTCCTTCACACAAACCAAGGAAAAGTAACAAAGGGTAGCCCAGCAGTAGGAGCAGGACCATGAATTGGGCTGTTTCCATTACTCACCTCCTTCTCCAGAAAACCAGACATGGAAGACATACAACAGCACAGGATGTATTTCACTTAAATCTAGAAGTAAACAGGGTGTAAACAGCTATATGTCAGTTCAGCTTCAGTGGTGGGAAACAGGTACTGATTGGATGCAATGACTGATGTTTGGCACCTCTGTGGTCTTGGCTTAACCAGATGAACAAAGGCGTCTACAATAGGGGACTTTACAATCCTGCCCTGAGTTAATAAATGACCAACAGTGTGTAAAGAGCTCTAGATAAATGCATGTCTTTGGCATTGCTGTTCACATGTGTAGCTGAAACTCCTGTAACATGTCAGTAATATTGCAGTAGCTCATGTAGTTCTTATGGGAACTCTCTTTAGCATTTGAAGAAGCATTTAGCATTGTCCTCTACAAAACTCTAGTTTTATTCTTGATTTCTGGTGCTTGGTCCCTACATTTCATTACACTTCTCAAGAACTATTTATTTCTGTAATGATTTTCCATGACAATATAAATCTATTCAAAGTGGTAAGTGGAATTTGCATTAATTAAATTAAATTTTTGAGAAAGTAATCTTACCTATGCAGTTAAAATCTTGCAGTTTTATGTGCATATAATAATATGCATTATTGCAGTTTTTGTTGTGCAGGTATAAACTGAAGTTGTTTGTTGGAAATAATTTGGCATTGCAAAAAAGTCCTATTCTTTCTCTAGCTACCTTACAAGTAATTTATGCAGATTGCTTAAGTAACAACTACTTATATGTATTATATGCTAAAACAGATCTTTTCTTAAAAGTCCATTAGGGAATTAGAGAAAACCATTTCAGTTACTGATTCTGTTCTCTGAGTTGATGACTAATATGACAGTTTTCTTCTTGCAAGCTTATATGTTCATAGATAACCATTCATCACTAGTGTGGGTATTTTTCCTGTCAAAATGTTTCTTTTACAATAGGATTTTACTGAGGGAAAAACAGGGAATTCTATGTCCAGCTGTCAGAGGTCAGTAAACACTGAAAGAAAAGGAAACATTTCTGTGAAGCTTTTGGTTTCTTATATTGACATAGCTATATTGGGAGAAATCCTTTAAAATCTTACTAAGGGTAAGAAAAAAACCTTAACATGCCAACTTTTCAGACTGAAGAAATTCCATTCATAATTAAAACATACATGAACCTGCAGTAGCTCAGTGACAAAACTGCAGCTGCACAATACAGCTAGGTTCTGAATAATCAGTAGGCTGCTGAGAAATGTTCCTCTGGTTGTCTCTTGAGTAAGATTCTCATACAATAGTCTGACCATTCCCTTACTCTTATTAGTGCTGTCTAAACTAAGAAGAGCAAGAAGCATCAAGAAATGTTAAATAACAGACTGAAGTAATGATAACTTTTTTTTGAATGCTGGCACCTAAAGAAACCAGGTGGAAACATCTGATCTGGCTGTGGTTGATCCAGGAGGTAGTGACCATGCTTTTTTGATTCATATTTCTAGCCAAGATGACAAGAAATGTCATTTTACTGCACAGAAGAGGCTTGATCCTGTCTCCCATACATATGAATTTAGTGCCATCTGAGATTCCCTCAGGAATGCTTACCTGATGCCCCTGGCCCACCACTTCAGCAAGGTTAAGGCCTCTTCTAGTCCTCTATCGTGTTTGCTGGGCCCATAAAGAGGTTTTAGGTGTCACTTCTCTGGTTTTGGGAAAGTGAACCATACACAAGGTGATGGCCAGAGAGCTTTTTCCTCATGCAGTGTTACATATATATAAACTATGCGCAGTTTTCGCTCTGCATTTTGCAGTGTGTTTTATGCAAAGGACTGAAGGTGAGATGTAGCTGAGGAAAATGCTGGGTGACCATAACCTAAACCACCACAGCTGGTTTTGCAGTGAAGAAGTCAGAGCTTCTTTTGCTGCTTAGGAAGGGGAAAGTGGTGGGAGTTTTCATGGCGGTTTTTAAATGGTTTTAAAGAACTATAGGATAGCAACAGCTTAGGCCATTACACAACAATACTGCAACACTCAAACATTGTTTTGAGCAAGGGGTCAAGGTATTAATTTTTAATTAGGGAAGACAAAGGTTAACAGTTTACAATACTCCTATGTGTTCTTCATTTGGCTAGGCCATAAGTTAATTATTAATCTAGGGGAAAAAAACAATATCCCCTCACACAAAGACCATACCATTATCACTAATTATTCACATATTTTATAATATCTACATTGAGGAGGAAATAGAGGACTAAATGGAAACATGGATTCAGTGCAAACAAATATTAGCTTTATTTAAAGAGACAATATTCTCCAATGGCCAGACTCAATCCTATTGATTACTTCCTGTGTTTAAGCCAAAATGTTCATGTCTTTCATGAATCTTAAGTTTTAATTTCTATTCAAGGTATTAATTAAACCAGATTGACTTCAAATGTCTATTGAATATAAATTTACATCTGCCTCACGTAACAGCTGTGAAAGGAATGGTCCTGTGATCCTCTATCTTCATCAGTTCTTTGGACCCATGACCTTTTCAGAAAAGTATACAAAACTAAGAAGGCATCAGTGGATGCTTGTATAACAGTGTTGATTAGTACCCCATTTGTCAGGATTCTGCTTCTTGACAGCTCCTCCTGTACAGGTGATTCCTGATCTATGCTGCTGATGGTCAGGCTGGGCAGGTGATCACTGCTTGGCATCTTTGAATTCCTAATTTGTGGGTTGTTTTTTTTTTTTGTTTTGGGTTTTTTTGTTTGTTTGTTTTTTGTTTTTTTTTTTTTGGGGGGGTGGGGAGGGGGTTGTTTGCTTGCTTGTTTTTTGGGTTTTTTTGCCTCTAACAATCTTGTTCTGTGTCTAAATGTTTGCTATCCAATCATCTGATTTTTGGCCAGGATTTCAGTGGTTCCTTGCTGACAATTTTCAAGGCTGCAGAAAGCTGCCAAGGGGGTCATTAGCACAAATCCATAAACATCTGCTGTGAGAAAGAGTTTTTTTGCCAAAGATAGTAAAACTGGGAAGGAAGTAAAGCTGCCCCAAAGAAGTCAAGGGAAGCAGCACTTCATCTGTAAATGAAATCACGCTCTTTTGGGAACAAGGACTTTTTCTTCTGTGTTCAGATTGATAGTTCAGCAGTCTGATGCC
Source organism: Lonchura striata (assembly GCF_050655825.1). Lineage (NCBI taxonomy): Eukaryota > Metazoa > Chordata > Aves > Passeriformes > Estrildidae > Lonchura > Lonchura striata. The sequence continues at coordinate 72,007,101 of NC_140704.1, forward strand.
TGAGCAATCTCCTGGAAACTGGAGCTGAAGTAGGAGAAATTTGCTTCTGGAAGAAGAAAGATGGGAAGTTAATATTCCTTCTGCAAGATGTTGAAGGAAGTACAAGAGCATACATACATACATACATACATACATACTTTACATACCAATTAGGGTGCAGCCATTTATATATGTAGAAGTTTATACCATTCATCTGCCCATTGCAAGCTGCCAAATGTCAGGTGATGATAGTACATAATTGCTCTGGTACAGTGATTTTTTTTTCTCTTTTTCTCCTACTTGATAAAACTGTGTGTGTTAAATGTATACAGTTGCTTGCGTCTAATCCATGAAATATGTGCTAGGGAAGAAAAGGACTAGACTAATTTCTAAGTAACTGGGATGTCACTCAACTGAGTACCAGATCAGTGCTCAAGTCAGCTCCCCCTGCTGAAAGACAAAGCTTTTTATTCACCCATGTAGCACACAGTGACTTACTGGGAAAGGAAGTGAATTGGGAGAAAATTGTCTGCAGGTTAAGTATATTCTGCTATAGATGAAGCACACAATTAAAGATTGTGGACATCTGAACTTGTCTGATGCCCCTCAAATCAGCCTTCTAACTTCATAAGAGATCCTAATCACTGCTAGAAATACAAAGATCACAGGATGTAAGAGAGGATGAGATAAAAACATCTATGATGGACTACTTTGCAGGCACACTGAACAGTTTCCTCCTTCAGTACATGTGGATGTAATTTCAAGCACAAAGAAATGAGCAATTAAGTGATGGGATCTAGGGGAAAGTTAGCTGGCAAATAATTTTTTTAAAAATACTTGTTTCAGAAAAAAGTGTAGTAAAATATTTAAGTGTATGGATTACCATTGCTGCTGTTTCATTTCTGTGTAAATGAGGACAATAAGAAACCTAGAAAACACCATCACCTATTTAAAAATATGATACTTACAGCTGAAATTCTCCATGCAAGATCACTGTACTGAAATGGAGGACAATCGAAATCAAACTTTCCACTCACCTCCAAGTGACATATCAAATAAGTCTTTTGGACTCTTGTGTTATTTGTTTGCCAAAGGTTATATAGAATTATCTATGTAATTACATAGGATATAATTATATAAGCAAAAATATATTAGTTCTATAATTATATAGATCACAGAATAATAAGTAAGAATATATAGGCCCTAAGAAATTATAAGACTATTATGGAATTCTTTTAGCTAGTCTTTAGTGAAGGGTAGTCTCTCCCTGTGGTATAAAGATATTACTATCAGTTGTGCACAATTTTTCTGAACTTTTAATCAAAGATTTACACCCTGGAGAATTGTGAGAAGGTAGGATTTTTTTTTTTTTTTTGCTTGCTCATTGCAAAAACATTTCTGTTGCTTCTAAAAATGAGTTTAAGGAAAACATATCACCTCGCCTGTATTAACTGTGAGTAGGATTCTTTCACTAAGATGTCCTTATGCTCTCATGGCCGGGAACAGAGATTTGAGGCTTGATGTGATGTTGTAACATTTTCTTTCAGGGGTGTTTCTTTTGTCATTGTTGCACATTGATTGCCCAGATATGGCCCATCTTATTACAAGTAGACGTATTGCAAATGATACAAAAGATACATATTAAAGGCGTATTACATGTCTTTAGAAAATGTCGGTCTTCATATGCTCTTCACAGAGTTGTCAGCCTGGCTGCTGCCTTCATGAAAGGGCATGTTTCCAGTGAATGTACTCTAGCTTTTTACAGCTGTTCTTCCTGAGTCCTTTGGTACCAAAAATGAGATCAGGTACATCCCCTCTTGCCCTTTCATGCCCTTCTCATGTACAAACAAAAAAATGCCTGAGTGGAATAAAAGGGGGAATTAACAAATCCTAGACTAGAACAGTAAAGATGAAATAGGGTAAGGATATAAAAGGTTGGACTGTCAGGCCTTGGGGAAGACTGACTGAGAGAGTAGGGGAGTATGGCATTCAGACTGAGGGCAGAAAGAATGCCTGAGGCTTAGTAATGAATTCAGAGGCAGGACAGAGGAGGGCATTCCCCCCACATAACCTGGGAGAGTAAAACCAGTGTGTCAGAGGTGAAGGTTAGCATGAGAAGAATAGGTGTGGAGAGTTAATAGAGTTGTCTGACATTAGCTAAGCCAGGAAAAATAGTCTGTGTTCAGTGTAACTAAATGGCCTCATAAAGTGTATAGAGCTGCACTGATATAGTGGAAATTTGGAGGTCAAATGATGATGCCATTTTTGTCTTGCTTTATTAGACTAATAGAGAAAGGCTGAGATTTTGCTTGGTTTGTTTGGGTTTTCCTTTATACAACTTTGAAAGGGAATTAATCCTTTTTTTTTTTTTTAAGCATAAAAAGACTTCTGTTCCTCAAAGTACAAACATTTATGAGGACTCAGTGAAAGCAAGAGCCTGAAAAGCCTAGGAATACTTATAGTGCTTGCCTTAGAGCATGTGTTACACCCTGCATGATACTAACCATCTAGAGGACTGGTGTACCACAGCACACACAGCGATACCCTGCAGTGTGGTCGCTTCTAATATTTATACAGCCTAGAAAACACAGAGACTCAAGGGAGAAATTATCTCAGAATATAAATACTTTCTGGTAGAATAAGGAGCAATGGCCTGAAACTAAGAGAGGAAACATTTAGACTTGCTATTAGAAAAATGTCCTTAATGGTGAGAGCAATTGGGCAGAAGAACAGATTACAATGAGAAGAAATCAAGGAACTGCTGCTATTTTAGATTATATTAGGCTGAGAATAATATCAAAAGTGAACAATACCTATGGAAGTTCACTTTAAGTGTTTCATACTTTAAAAAGGCAGAATTTTGAAATAACAACATACAGTTTTTATAGATTCTTTTTCTTCTGATTTTTTTGCAAAGCAGTGGATATAATACATAATGATTGCAACCAAAGAAAATGAATTGGGGGAAAACCATAGGAAATTGAAAAAATGCCTGCTGGGATTTTGAAATTTCTTCACCAGAATGAAGATACTGCACATACACTCATGATATTTCCTGGTTACCACTTCTGGAAAACTTAGAACAATGCTGAGCATGGTGAACTGAGCTACCTGGGAGAGCTAAACCAGTTAGTGACAGAAGTGTGTTCAGCTGTAGCCAAATCATGTGCACCTCACTTTTCCACTAGGGTAAAGCTTTTCAGCTCTGAAATCTGACTGATCTGTCATGATGGATGCCAGGAGGAATGGTCATATGGGGAAAGAAAAGACTACATGTGTTGTAGCACCAAAGAATATGATCAACAACTTTGCCATTTGAAGAAGGTAGACCTCAAAAACCTTTGCAGCGCTAATATGTTTTCTTCTTTTTGTGTCCAGTTTATTGCCACTTGCATATGCTGCATGATCTTGGTCATGTGATAACTCTAAATTATGACAGTAGTAATAATAAAAAAACTACATAGTTATTACAGTTTTGGTTTACAACATGATCTAAGAGAACCAATTACATTATTTGAAACAAAGAGAGGCAAGCATAATACCCAGTGCAAGATGCTGCAGAAATAAAATAATAATTTCATAATGTTGTTTTGTTTCTGATTTTTAATAGCAGACAACATCTGGAATAAGTAAATGTTATCTAGTTTCATGAAGAATCGGAAAGGCTACATACCAAACCCTTTTACAATTGAAAATAATGAATGCCTGTGGAAATATTTTTTGAGTTATGACAGAAAGGAAATTTTTATTGTTCTTAGCTACTCATTTGCACTGTTGATATATGAATTTAAACTGTCTTAGCACAAAGTCTCTGAACCAGAAATAAATTATTCCTGACTGAGCTAGTGAGAGACCTGATTGAATGTAACACCTGATAATAGTATTGGGATGCTTCAAAGCCCCAGCACGTATTATAGCTCAAAGACGATGTTTATAAAAATATGAATTTATATATCCTTTTGCAAAGTGTTTGTCTCTTTCAGCAGTAACTTAAATCGATTAATATCCTGTACAATAATTATGAGGGGAAAGTAACTACAGAAGATAGTAAGCTGTAAAGGTAGTTCTTGAGCCCAGAATATATTTTTCAAGACTAATGTTTCACTGCAGACATGATGATCCATAGTGCTTCATCTTTTTGTTACATGAAACATATGATGGCACAGGTACTTCAACTGTTGTCACACCAAGTACAGGAGACTTCTATTGAATCTTCGCTATCCATTGATTACCTGCCACACATTCTGTAGCCTGAGCTGACCTATTTGTTTTTATAATTTAAAAATATACTTAGGGCACACATTTTAAAAAAGATTTTGTTATTATTAAGACTTTATTCTTAACTATGCAAACACAGGTGATATAAAAAACCCAGTGATGATTACAGCATCACCACACAAAAATAAACTTACTTGCATCACATAGTCTTAGAAGATTAATTGATAAAGGGGCAAAATTAGCTGATTCTTATCTAGGCTGTCCATATTTTTATTTTGAAGAGTAGGGGGTTTTTAAATGCTATTTAAAAGATCTGCTCCATTACACTGTGGCTTTGCAATAAAAACTCAGTGTGGGACAGAGGAACAGCTGTGCTATCTCAGAAGTATCTTAGTGAACCTAAAACTGCCTCACAATTTTTTCCCTTTGCCAGAAACTTGGATATTGTGCCTGAAGTTAGAGTTTTCTTTTCTTTTTCGAAGCTCTTAGAAAAATATATTATCTCTTTCCTTTTATCTGTGGGATAAATGTTTCAAAATATGTTTTTTTCCATCAAAACATATGTATGCTTTTGATAAACCTAGCTTAGAACCACAAACCATCATATTTTCCATGATCCAGAAGGGGATTAAGGTAGTTGTTCATTTGCAGGGGCAGAATTCTGCTAACAAGGAGTGAAACCTTTCTTTCAGCTTCTCACTTCTTGCCTTTTCTTTTTAACTAGGAATCTGTACGCAGCGCTGGTGTGTGAAAGAAGTAAAATACTTTGGTTTGTGCCCTTGCAAAAGAAGCATAAGGAGAAAATGGTCAATCTGTACCTTGTCTTGATTCCTTCTTCATAAATAAGCACCCTTACCCTTCAAAGACAACATCACAAATGTAAATAAAAGATAGATGAGAGTTCTCTCTGGCTCATTTACTGGAGCCAAATGTAGCTCACAGAAGAGGCTGGTAAGGACCATATTTTCAAACAAAGCAAATCAGTCCACAAAATGAGCCAAAGCACAGGACCTGTGTCCTGATAAGAGGACACAGACTAGCTAGACTAACTACATAAGAGGACACAGACTAGGTAATATCTGCCTTAAGTCTTGAATGTGAGTGACAGAAGTAGTTGAAATACTGGAAATAGTCCATCAGTTACATGGACTGAATCCTATTGGTTCTGCTTAACCTACAGAATTCAAGGAGGGGTGTCTTGGTTACACATCTGAGAAGGGTGGAAGGGTGTAACCTTGTGCTCTACAGAGTTGTGCACAGCGTAAGACTGAATTATGATAACATAAACAATAAGAACAAATAATTTTAGCAAAATACTGTCTTCAGGATGGCAGGACAGCAACTGCGACATGATGGGTACAGTCCACAGGTGCTTGCGAACATTACATGGACTTCATCCAGAACAAGATATTTTAAAAATCTTTCCTCATAAAATGGATTTGTAATTTTAAGCAAGTTCTTTCACAGGGAAGATTTAAGAATAATATAAGCAAATGTTTGCTTATATTATTATATTGTTATATTATTAATATTATATATTAAAATTCAAAAATAATATAAGCAAATGTCTGTACATTGAAATGCTAAAAATAATAATAGTACAAAAATTCAGCACTGCAAAGCTCTTTCCTGCCTCCTGGGACCCAGACACTGGAGTATCACTGATTCCAGATCTGTGCAGCAACATGATGAGCCTGGCACTTTGGGGCTACATCTCTTTGCTGAACTGCATTAAAAAGAGCAAGGGGGTTATTTTGGTCTTTTAGAGCAATTATTATTTTTGTCATGCAGCTTTATAAGATCAAGATTAGCACTTAGAGAGAATGTGTGTGTGTGTGTGTGTGTGTGTGTGTGTGTGTGTGTGTGTGTGTGTTTGTTCATTATTACCATCATAACAAAAAATGTTTCTGAAATATGCAGTTGAAAAAACCCTTTTTTGATTATTTGTAGTATTTTTGCATTACTTTGGAAAAATACAACCCTTAGAAAAATGAAAACTTAGTTTACAAAATAAGATGTTTGCACATCATGGAAGAAATCTGCTTTGAACATCCTCAATAATTTTGCTAGTAACAAGGAGAAGCCATATTCTTTGAGCAAATGTAATGCAGGAGGTGATGGTTGCTCAGTGCAGCCTAAATTTGCAAGAACAGCAATGTTTGTCTTCAGTTTCTTAAATCATAGAGGAAGACCTCAGCACTGTCCTGAAATAGACAAGAATGCAATCTGATTGGGTTCTTTCTACTTTTTGCCATTTATTTACTACATGGGATTGCATGAATGAAAGGCTAGAATCCTTGTGTCCTCCCTTCCTGAGAGGGTGCTGCCCTGCAGGATTCGAGTTTATGGATGGGGTCCCATTTCCCCTGAATGCACAGCACACTTGCTCCAGAGCATGGTTTCAAGACTCCATATCTTCTGGTCAAACAATAGCATAGCATTTCTGGTCTTGTGGCTGACTGGACAAGACAAATAATTTGAGTTTATCTCAGCCTTAACTATTTGTTGAGAGAAGGAATTATGGGTAATTTTCTCTGTTTGCTACTTCTTCAATGCAGTACAGAATGGGCACTACCTATGCCAATGTGTTCATTGAATCTGAAGCAGGAAAGAAATGAAAATACCATAATCATCTCTTTGGAAATGCAGGAAGATTTAGACAGAATAATTACTGAAACTTGAATTTAGCCAGACTGCTGAGTCTGAACACATTTTCTGTTCCAAATACTACTGTGTATCCTTTCCTGACTGCATGTAGCCAGAATCTGAATTTTTGCATGTGTTAGAGCAAGCTGCTATCTTCTTTCATCCTCATCCTAAATTAAGAATGACATATTACATCCAAATCATAGACCTGCATTATCAACAGCTCATAGAACAGTCTTCAACATAATCAGTGTAAGTAATTTACCACATAAAAGAATGTTAATAGCAAGTACAGTATAATTTATGTGGACACAAATTGTACCTATCTTTCAGAAGAAGAAAGGCACTGCTGCATACAAAGAGTGGATCAAGAGTAAGGTCAAGTGTAAGCACTTCTGTTTAACATGCACAGCCTGAAAACAGCAGGAAGAGCTTTCAAAGACAGATGGAAATTATACCAAATAAAGTTATTATAAATAATTGCTGTTTTCACGCTCCTAGTGGGTTTGATATGAGAGGCAGTTATAAATGGAAGACTATTCTTTAGAAAGCATTTGATGAAGACCTCATTTGATCAAAAGGGTTGAAAGTTTACAACCTGTAATACTAGAGGGAATGGTCATTTTAGTTAGCTAGGTTTCTTAGCTAGTGTGTGTAGATATATATGAAACACTGGTACAGGAGATTTTGTTGACAGTTCTTGCATCTCAGTTATACATGTCTTAAAAAAAAAACACAGGTGAACTTTTGCCTTCAGATTTGTGGAGCATCTTTTTTTTCTGAAATTACCAGTGCCTAAAATGTACTAGGAATGGACTAGACAGTGAAAATTAAGTATTTTCTTGATGTGTACCAAGGCTTGGTATTTCTTAGCTGCACAAGACATTCCATTTTGCCTATTTTTTCTTCTCACTTCTTTATAACCCTGTTTCATAAGATTAAAGGAAAACATTCAGAATTGTCATGCTGTATCTTCATAGTATCTAACAACAAAGCTTCCACTTCTCAAGGAACCTGCTCTTTGCTTCATGAGGAGTTTCCCAAATCTACTCCTTCAGCAAGGGAAGAAACCTCAGGCTTTTCCCTCTTGTGGTAGAAAATGGACTTTCTGAAGCACAGGACAAAAAGCCACTTTACTAACTGGCTTTCAGAATGTTGCTTAGGTGAGACACAGTTTGTAATTGATATGATATGATATGATACGAGGAATGGTTATTAAGAGTTGAAATGGCATCCTGTATGGCATGGAGATCCCCCCAAAAATGTGTTGTATACCATTCTGAAAACCTTCATGCTTCAGAGATCAGCTATGCAATCCGGTGGATGGGGGCAGATTTCTGTCTAACGAAGCTCCATACTTTTCAGCAAGGTAATTAACCTGGAATAAGCTGGCTGACAGATGACTTTCTGGACAAGGTACTAGACTAGGACTGAGGCAAAAGTGAATTTTTCACTGGATTTCCCATAGCCATTTTTAATTCATTACTATTCATTTCTGGTCCTATGTTTTTATGCTGTGGAAAAAATTCCAGCTACATCCTCAAATTTACTTGGGAAAAGGAGGGAATAAATGAGGCCAGACACACCACACTGATAGTACCTTGTCAGCACATATTAGCACATTTGCTTCTAGGTATATAGTAATTTTCACCCCATTTTCTTCACTTCCTGTGTAAGCCCTGTGTCCAAAGGCCTGTGTCTCAGGCTTGTGCCTTGGGAGCTTTGCACAGCTGATAACTCATCTGGTCAATTCTCCTGAGCCTATTCAAACTTTTAGTCAAGCTCTGACCAACAGTGAGGGTAAAGTGATTTTAACTGGTAGGTGAACAATAAGAGATATCAGCACTGCAGCATTTCTGACCCCAGAACCAATGCTGGTGATACAGGGATGCTTTATCTGATGTCTTTTTCTTGAAGTACATGCCACGGCATGTAACAAAGATAGACTTTCTAAACTTCATAGACAGAACAAGAATCTCAGTCACAGTCCATGTCCATATGTCTATGGATACACACACAGATATACACACTCTCACATCTATACTGAACAAAGGTGAATGAATGAAAGTCAGATATCCACAAAATCCCCTTGTACTTAGATCATGTTTTTCACTGCCCTCGGTTGTGTTCTTGCCTGAGCTCACTGCCAAAAACCTTTCATGCTGTCCCACTGCAAGGAAGCAAGAGGACAGCAGAAAGGCTCTTTGCTGTAAAGACACAAGGAGCTGACCAGGGTGACTGAGGAGAAATTGAATTTCAAATACTGACACACACCCCATTCACCTTACAGTTAATGATACAATGATTCTATGGGTATATGAAGCTTAAGACTACAGGCCCATTCTGAACTCCACTTTTTATGTACCATTGCACCCCCATTGTTCAAGTTTCAGAAAGGGCACTAGGATATATTTCTCCTCTCAGTGATGCTTCCATCTCAGCAAAGTCTCCAAATAAGAATCCTGTAATGAAATCAATTTTTTCTTCTTAGAGACAATGTTGCACCTTATTAGTACAGAGGGATATGCAGTGTAAAACATTAATTTCTGTTTTCCAGAAGAAACATACTTGATCTTAAAATAAAGTTACATTTATTTACTTAAAAAAAAAGTAATAAAAATTTGCAGTGTACCCTCTCTTTTTTTTTTTATTTTTAATACTAATCAATTTGCCTCTTTCCAGAAAGCAAACCAGATGCAACTGGAGATTACACATGCATCCTAGAATATCAATACTTAGTAATGTGTATAATAATCCATAAATTTCATAGAGAAAAAGGAATTTGCCTATTATCTTGGCACAATAGTATGATTCAGTCCTAATCCCAATTGAATCTGCTTGTGAGCAAATAGTTTCAATCTGTATTGCCATACTGCACCAGATATCTGTTAAATTATTTTCAAGCACCTCTCTCATTGCTTGCAAACTGATCACTCAGATCTTTCCTTGTTTTAAATGAAAAAAATGAAGCCACAGAAAAAAAATCAATAGGATAGGGAAATAAGAGTATATAATCCCTCCCAAAAAGTCCATCTTTAGCATCAAGAGAAAATACCCTGCCTTGTGACATTGATAGAATTCACAGAAGAGAGTATGGCTTTTTTCTGTTTTTTTTAAGCAGGAAACTTATGGGAGAAGAACAATTCTCTAAGATTCCCACTTTTCTGCAGAGCTTCTTCCTTGACTCTTCCCTGCCTTCCTCTTGTCGACAACCTTCAAAATCAAAGGTGCAATGCACATCTCTCTCTCCCTCTTTAAATTCTTTTTAGCCTTAAAAAATGAATTAAATTAAATTTCCCTGAAGTCTATACAAGACATGGACACCTTTAGATTCCTTTCACGGAAAATTTATTTAGGGGTTTGTCATGGTTTGACACGGGAAAAGAATTTTCTTGGAAGGAAGATGTCAGTCCAGTCAGGGGTGAGGTTTGGATACTGACACTTGGGGTGACCAATTGAAGGTGGACACGTCTCTGAGAACACAGAGGGGTTAAAAGCAGAACTCCCAGGAGAACTCGCTCTCTTTTGTTCCGGTCAGCAGGGAGTGCAGACCTCCCCTGCCCAGCAATGAGCTGGTGGGGGAGGGGAAGAGCCATGTGGCCTGCAGAGGTAGGCCAGGGGGTGAAGGATTGGGAAATGAGCTGGGCCAGCTCCTGAGGACAGAAGGGTGGAGAACGTCTGAGATGTCTTTGTTCCCCCACAACCTAGAGGGAAAGAGATGGAGAGCCTGCAGACACCCGGGAGTTTGCCGGCAGAGGAGAAGGAGAAACGGGGGGAAGATGCCCAGCCTGGGAGATGGAGTTCTGGGCCAAGATTTCAGCCATCCGGGGAGTCCGGGAATTTTAACCCTTTCCTGTGAAATGAAGGCTTTGTGAAATATTGCTCCTCCTCAATCTGAAGGAAAGAGAGACAGCCAGGGACCTCAGTTGTTAGGGAAAGAAGGTTGGGGGGAGATGATGGAGTGGCTGTTGGCTGGACTCTCCTTGTTAGCCATAGAGTGAACCAATCCTTCCTCCAAGAGAGACTGCATTTTAGGGGGATGCAATGGTGAGCCAAGAAACTCCACCAGCAACTACCAGTTCAGGAATGAACAGAGGTCAGCAGAGGAGGGTGTGAGGATGCCCTCCATCTTCAGAGAAGAAGAGAAGGCGATCTCTGTTCTTGGACCCCCGGCCCCAGGGGAAAATGTGGGGGACTGTAGTCCCAAAATGAGACACTGGACTGTTGTTCCTGTTTGTCCTTGGCAAAGCATCCTTAAAGGAGCCCTATTAGCAGTCTCTGTCCATGTACAGTGGTGAGAGCACTGTGACATGGAGAGGAGAGTGTCACACTGGCTCAGTGTATTTGGGCAGTGCCATGTGTGACATGGAAACACAAGAGGTGGCAGCTGTGTTTCCTGGGGCTCTATGGTGCAAGGGAGACTCCTCTCTTCCCTGATGGACTCAGTATTGATTATGTGGAAGGGTGAAGACTGGATTAAGGGTCCAAATGTGTCTCACTGTGATTTGTTGGAATTGGGTGAGGGGAGGAGGAATGTTGTGAAAGGTTTTCATTTCGAATTTTGTGCGTTTTTTTTCCCCCTTTATAGTAGTAGTAGTAGTGTAATAAAGTTTTCCCCTTGTTATTAAGTTTGGCCTGCTTTGCTCTGTTGTAGCTCACATTTCACATCATTCAATTGATAGGTTACATTTTCATGGGGGCGCTGGCATTGTGCCAGTGTCAAACCATGACAGGGTTAGAAAAATTTTTCTGTTTACCAGAAGACAGAAAAATGGCAAGCCACAGCTGACTGTCCTAGCATCCTTACTGTTGTACATATAATCTGCAAAAGAAATTCATACTGTTTATTCCCTCAGCTGTTTGTTTCAGTCTGGTTTTGTCTGTTACGTTGTTGCACCTCACACCTGTAATTTTGGCTATATAATTATTTTCACTAACATCATCATCATGGGCTATGACTCCACACCTCTGTAATCCAAGAAATTAAATCCTGGGAACATCAATCTAAATGTATTTCAGACCGTAGGTATTATTTTTATACAATGGACTAAATATTGATATAGTCACAGTCAATTTTTGTGGATAACCTATTTACTCTGCTATATGAAGTACATATCTCTTTTCTGTTTAAAGCCTCTTTACAACAATATTATCTACTTTCAAAAACCACTGTGTTTGGCTACCAGTTCTTCCAGATTTAGATAAGTTAGAATCAGATAAGGATATTATTGGAAGTTGCAGGTAACTAACGTTTGTAGAGTGATTGGTCTTTACCCTAGTACTTTGGAGACAAAATTTATTTTCTCTATCCAATATTATTGAGGGCAATCCTGGTTTCAGTTTGCTTTGTGGAAGGAAGCTGACCCTTCTTAGTTCTAAAAAGAAGCAATGAGGGTTTTTTTTCATTTATGGGAAATTCCCCAAGGAATGGGAGAAAATCTTTGTAAATTATAGAAGACAAAATATATAGACAAACCCCACTGGAATTATTTGATTATTATGATGGGAAACAATCAGTGACAAATAATGAGTTGAGTGGGGACAGATTGCTGCTCAGTGCAATACTGGGGAAGTAAATAGAGGAAGGACATGGTGGGGCCACACTTCAAACCCTGTGTCCAGTTCTGGGCCTCTCACTGCAAGAAGGACATTGAAATGCTGGAGTGTGTCCAGAGAAGGGCAATGGAGCTGGTAAATAGTCTGGAGAACATCCTATAAGGAGTGGCTGAGGGAGCTGGAGGTGTTAAGCCTGGAGAAAAGGAGGCTCAGGGGAGACCTTCTCACTCTCTTCAACTGCCTGAAAGGTGGCTATAGTAAAGTGGGGCTTGGCTTCTTCTGCTATGTCTCAGGTGAAAGGACAAGAGGAAGTGGCCCTCAGTTATGCCAGGGGAAATTCAGATTAGATATCAAGAAAACGTTTTCACTGAAAGTGTGATTAGGCTCTGGAATAATATGCCCAGGATGGTTGTGGAGTCACTGTGTCTGGAAGTTTTCAAGAGTTGTCTGGATGTAGCACCTGGGGACATGATTTAGGGGTGACTATGGTGGTGTTGGGCTGACAGTCCGACTAGATGATCTTGAAGGTCTCTTCCAACCCGGATGACTCTGTGATTCTGTGAAAATAATGTTTCCTATATGCATAAGAGATACAAGAAAAATCTGCAGGATGGTTGTGGAGTCACTGTGTCTGGAAGTTTTCAAGAGTTGTCTGGATGTAGCACCTGGGGACATGATTTAGGGGTGACTATGGTGGTGTTGGGCTGACAGTCCGACTAGATGATCTTGAAGGTCTCTTCCAACCCGGATGACTCTGTGATTCTGTGAAAATAATGTTTCCTATATGCATAAGAGATACAAGAAAAATCTGTAATGTTCAAACTGCTGCTTGGAGTGAAATCAGTATACAAAGAGAAGATGTTTAGTTTTTAGAAGAAACCAGATCTGACTGGCTAAAATATCTGAGGAAAAACAGGTTTCAGAAGCAGGTCTGAGGTCTGAGGCAAATAATATTTTTTTTTTTACTATTAGCCTGAACTGATGTTTGGGACAGACATAGAGAGATATCAGAGAAAGAGATTTCAAGTAATTTCAGACTTTTGAAGGAAATGCTTTACATGACACTAATTATTTTTCCACTTAGCATCTGGGAACTTTTCCTTCATCTACTTCTGTATAGCTCCCAGAACAAAGACTCTCTAACCCCACATGAAGCTTTCGGTCACTATTGTATCAGAAACTGCAAAAGGAAGTCCAAGCAAGTCTGATACCAGCAATGACAATTAAATACTTGAGTTTACACTTGGGCCTTGTTTGTCCTTCCATTACCTTTTCAGAGCTCTGAAACAACACAAAATGTGTAATTAATCCATGGGTGTATATTCTTTCAGTTTCAATAAGTGGTTAAAAGAGTTGTATTTATTTATTTGAAATATCAACACCATGGAATTTGAAGAAATAAACCTACTGAAAAAAGGGTCCTTTGAAAGTGCTGGTATATTTTGCTATTAATTTTGCACAACAGATCATGGGGATATTTTACCTGATATTCTCTCATCTTAAGAGAAGATCAGAAGTTGGCAATACAGCTCAAGAGTTTTGAGTCCATAGGGCTTTTTATTTTCCAATTAGAAATAGCATTTAGCACTGAATTTACACACACTAAGAGCATTAGAAAGAGTACCTCAGAAGCTAACTAAAAATTCAAAGGCATGGGATTTGGAAATGTATATTGAAGCAATGTTTAAGATGCAGGTTACCTGAAGAGATACTGTGAAAAATTACTAGATGGTTGTCAGTGAAGTGTCATTTGAAAATGCAGTAAAATAATGAACATGGGATTACAAGTTTCTCCTTTTGTTCATTCACAATCAACACTTAAGATATTAAGTGAAAGCATGACTGATATTTGTATCAGAAGTCACCAAAGTTTATCTGTTTCTAAACCAATTTTATTTAAGTACTCTAGGATTCACACTTTTTCTGCCTCAAGTGTTGCCAGGGAAAATGTGAAATGAGAAAGTGTTGTTGGAGAAAATGCCTTTTCAGCCAGGTTCGTTACTGTCTAGAAGATATATCTGTAGTAAAATCCAAAATACATCATATGCCTTATTTTTCTTATGTAATCGAAGAAGATATTGCTTGCATGTTATTCTGAATGTCTGGCTTGGTATAATACAGGAGAGAGTGACACAGAGCTGGAGTGAAGCCAATGCTGAGGGATGCATAATTTGGTAAGGATGGACTACAAAAGGAGGAATAGAGATTTGGCAGTCCATAAATCCTGCAGGGCTGCAGAGAGTTGGCATTTAGCAAAGAGAAGACCTTGAGAGAAGGTGTGAAAAAAATGTAACACCTGGGAGGGCAATTAATTGACAAACACTGAATCTTGAATATTAAAAATAAAATGTGTAGAAATAGAATTTTCTTCTAGCTTTGTAGACAACATTATTTTTTAATATGTGAACAGCATTTTGTTTTCAGCATTTTTATAGTATAGTAATATTTTAAAATATTATTTCTACTTATTTTTGCTGTTTCTAAACTCATTTATTGTGGTGTATAACTGAATTGCATGAAGCTTCATTGTCTGAAGTGATCTTTTAAAACAAGGATCTTTTCAGAAAAAAGAGTGTCTCCACTTTCGTTCTTTCCCAAAGCAAGATAATATTTTGTTACATCCTACTCTAATACATTGAAGATATGAAGGCACTGCTATTAGCAATATTAAAACTGATAACTGCAGCTGGTTTAGCTCCCTCTATTTTGCATTTGTTTTGCTCCCTTTCTCTGACAGTGTAAGAATTTATTTGGTGTAGCATTCCTTGCTGCCCTGAGCTCTTCCTATAAACAAAACCATATTCTTTCCATGTTGCTGTGCTTAGGTCTTGCCAGTGATTTGTTTTTAAAGGAAGCAGGTGTTTTGGAACAATTTACAATTTCATGAAAATTTGAGGACAGGTACCAAGCTGATTTACCACTGATGAGGAAAGTTACACAATTAATAGAGAAATACATGGAGGTTTGAAGGATAAGGAGGTTTGAAGGATAAGGCAAGAAAATATTTATGTAAATTTTGTACCATGTAATATTACATGAGGCTTACTGAAACTTTTCATTTTGTTTTCTATTTAATGATTTTAATATCATTTTCACAGATTTACTCCAGTATAAATAATTTTATAATTTGGCTTTGAGAAGGATAGCAAAGAATGAATTAGCTTCAAACTATCTTTCATTTCCCCTGTTAACCTAGCCTAGACTGGATACATAATCAGGATTGGGAGTGAGGGAACACTTAACCTTGAACATTTACAGCAGAAATAGAATGGTAACAAAAGTATAAATTCTTATTAAATGCTCTCTGGGGATATCAGGCAGAACTCGTTACAGATAGGTTCTGCACCTGTCGCAGATACATGCAACAAATGCAAAATAGTTTCCATGTAAGCTCATTCCTAGATCCATAAATCATAGGTTCTGGATCTCTGCCACTTGTTAAAAATGCAAGTTATGCAAAAAAGAAAGTACAGAAAGGATGATATGGAAAGTTTATTTCAGAGTGGTGCTACATTTACTTATTATCACAAATGTATTTAAGTTACAAATGTTACTTAGCCAAGTATTGAAATGAATATTTTAATGTTAATATAAAAATTAATTCCTGAAATGAAAAGCTGTTTCTCATAAAGAAAAATAACACCTGCCTGAAACATCTGAATACAAAAATCTGGATTAAAAGCAAGTTTATTCCATGACCTTTCAGTATTGCTAAACAGGAAAGGAAATCTTATTTTCAAAATGCAGGGACATTTTATAAAGGCAAATTGAAAAGCCATCACATATCATACACCAAATTGTCAATTCTGCATAATGAAAACTTTAATATAAATGTTTAGGATTTTCTTTAAAAAACAAGAGACAGGATCATATCATAATCTAGAGGCAGAACTGAATGATAATTCATGATACACGAAGATCCTGCACTTAAAAGCTTCTACCATTTTATGAAAATAGTGATGCAAAAAGTCAATTAGAGTGATCAAGAAGATGAACTCATGATAGATTTCTAGCAACTGTCTTAACTGCAATCTTTAAACATATATTTGAAATAATCAAAACAGCATGTATTTATTTTGTCACACTCTTGGCCATTGGTATACCAAAAAACTCATTTGCTCTCCTTGGAAGGCTTTCTGGTCAAAATCTTCTCTGTACACAGGCAATAGGCAATATTTCTTTCTTAAAACCTCAAAGCAGTCATAAATAAAATAATGCTTTGTAGACCACAATACTCAGTAAGAAATGAAGGCTCTAAAGGCATTTATGGTTCCTAATGATTGTCTCATGCTGGGGCCTTTAGAAGTCTGACAATAATAAACCTTTCCTTACACATCCTCAGTCATGAATTTGTTTATACATATGGAATTTACAAACACATGCACATAATTTACTAACATTATATATAGTTACAGGCCAAACAACCTGTTAAATAACCAGAAATATAATCAAATAACCAGAACCAAAGTTCTGCACAGACAAGAAGATTAATCTCAGGCTACTAACTTGTGAATTAAGTGCTTTCTGTTCAGTTCAAAAATTGCTCTGCCATGGGCTAGAATCAATTAATAAAATGGAAGCAATAGCTTTAATTCTCTTGGCCTCAGTTATCTCCAGTAACTTACTTAGCCACATGAGGATTCTGAATATGTAGCTATTCATATTAATGTTTAAAGTTTTAAAACTGTGAGATGCACAGAATTGCAGTCATAACAGCCATCAAAGCACCTAGGACTGGCATAATTGTTACTCTGAAAGTTTTCCAGGCTATGTTTGCTTATTCTAGCACATGAGTTACAGCCATCATGGCAGAGCAGGCAGGAGATAGGCAGTACCACAAACACCCCATAAACTGCCATGCAGTGGATGCAAGATCAGTGTACTCTTGAGCAGTTACATACCCACACCTTGGGCACTATTACTAACTGTGTAGCCAGCACCCACATGAGGGAAGTGACCCTTCTCTGTCTGGTATTTGTAGTACCTTATCTGGCTTACCATGGCCAGTTTTGGTCTCATTACAGAAGCTCATTGTCATTCTGAAGTGAGTCTATGAAAAGGTGACCAAGATGGCCAGGGAGCTGGAGAACATGGTGTATAAGGAGAGGTTGAGAGCTCAGCCTGCCCAGCTTAGAGTAGAAAAAGTTAAGAAGAAGCTTTGTGGCTGAATAAGACTACTTAATGGCACGATACCAAGAGTATGGAGCCCAGATTTTAATCAGAGATGGATGGTTCTGGCTGATCCTGTGTTTCCCAAGTTGGAACATGGGAAGTTTTGAGTACTTATTAGCAATTTGTTTATCATAAGATAAACATTGCAACAGGTAGCCCAGAGAACTTATGGAAACACTGTGTTGTCCTTGGAGGTGTTCAACAGCCCACTGCACATGGCCCTGAACAGCCCTATATTAAACATAATGTCTTGGTGGAGCAACTTGGCTTGGGTTATGTCTAGACACCTCTTTAAATATAAATTACAATTCTGTGATTCTACTGGTGGACTGATTCTGATTCTTATACCATGAACATTATAAGGGTTAATAGAGTTAAAAAGCTAAATAAATATCTTTCCCTTTTCTGGCATTTCCACTTGTAATCCTTTGAATACCCAGCAAAGTCCTGTCACATGCCCAGCATATTTCTCACTTCTATTCCTACAGAAGCCTTGTGCTTTCTGTGTAACTGTTCCCATCTCCTGGTTCAACCTTGTGAACTCTGTATCTGTCAGTCAGTGAGTTCAGAATCCAGATAGTATGCTTAATGTCAAAATTCTGCTCAGAAATTTTCACTTGGAAAGCACTGCCAGTGCTTCATAACCTTCACTCCAGCAGATAAGCATCCTTCATTGTAAGCTGTGTGTTGTGGTGCCTCCATGATGAGCATCTCCCCTTGGTCAAAGCTACACCTCAAGGTATAGCAACACTTCAGTCTGAAGTGTCTGGGTCATAAAAGCAAGCTTCATTTAACAACAGACATTGAGGAAAAAAAAAAGCAAATAATTTTCTTTTTACCACTGTGGAATGTCTTCTGTATTTGTAATGGTATTAGGCCTTTTGCTCCCCTACAGCATCTGTTCCAGAGGAATACCAACAGATAACATACTACAGTAGGTCTGTGAACTCATCTATCTTTCAAACCAGTTCTTGCTGGTGGTGACTTGTTACCTCCAGCCTATGAGATAACACAAACTGGTGATTCATTATCCCTGACGTACAGAATGTCCACTTCCATGTGGCAGTACGTGTCTGTTTAATGGCAGGAAACCATCATTGGCAGGCATGGTACCAGAGGAACTGAATAATTACAAAATCACAGAACGGATCTGCTTGGAAGGGACCACAGTGGGTCATTTGGTCCAACATCCCTGTCCAAGCAGGGTCACCCTAGAGCCCAGGGCACAGCACTGCGTCCAGACGGCGCTTGAGCAGCTCCATCAAGAGAGACTCCACAGCCTTTCTGAGCAATCGCACGGGAAAGAAGCTCTTCCTCATGTTCAGGTGGAACTTCCTATGCACCAGCTCCTGCCCCTCGCCTCTGTCCTGCAGCTGGGCAGCCCGGCGCGGATCCCGGAGCGCGGCCGGAGCCGCTCCGCGCTCTCTGAGGGGACCGCGCTCCACCGACCGCGCCGCCCACGCGCCGCCCGCCCCGTGTTTACCCCGAGACCCCGCCCCTCCCCTGACGTCACCGGCGTGGCCGTTACGTCAGGAGGGCGCGGGCGGCGCCCGGCTGGGCGGCGGGGGGGCGCCCCCAAGATGGCGGACCAGATCCCGCTGCGCCCGGTGCCGCGCAGCGCCCAGCGCAGGGCGGCCTATTACAGCAGCGCGGCCGCGGCGCAGCGGCACAGCAGGTACGGGCAGGGCCGGCGCGGCGGCCGCTGCCCCCCTCCTTCCCCTCTTCTTCCCCTGCCCCCAGCTGCGGGCGGAGCGGCGTGCGCCCCTCGCCCAGCTCCGCTGCCCTGCGGGGCTCCGGGACCGCCCGCCCGCCCCGCGGGACGGGGCGGCGGCCCCGCCGTGGGTGGCGAAGGAGGGTGTCGGCAGTCGTCGGCTCTCGCAGGCCTCCGCGGCGGAGCCGCCTCTCCCGGGCCGCTGTTCCCGTGTCCCGGCGGTGGGGCTGTGGCCGGGACGGGCTGCCGCGGCGGCGGGAAGATGCTCAGGGCGCCCTGGCCCGGCCGCTCCCCGCGCCCGCGGCTGCGGCCTTCGCTCGCCCGGCCCCGCCGCCCGCAACTCCGCGCAACTCGGGCCCCTTGCCAGGAGTTTACTTAGGAACGGGATGGCCGTGGCGGGGGGCTTGTTCGGGCGTCCTTAGTAAATATGTTGCGAGCTAGTTGTTGGGTGCTAGCACGGTCACCATTCCTGAGTGTGGGAATTAAAATAGTTTCAAATTTCCTCAGAGATACACTATTGGGCTTAAGCAATTTGGGGAAGACTGTTTAAAGATCGGCCGTCAAATTGTTTCCAGGCAGTAATTGAACCTTGCTTTGCTTCCCATTACTCTGAATAATTTCTAGGTATACTGTTGTTGTGAGCATGGAAAAGCGCTGCTCCATAATTTTGGTATCTCCATTGGATAGCACACTTACAGTGGGTTATGTGGTTATACTTACTAGTTACAGGTTTCTTCCTCTTTTGGTTCTTGTAGAGCATTATCTGTGGTAGAGGGACTGGAGGGAGCAGTTGTAGGATCTGAAGTAAATGGACTTACTAAGAATAGAATAGTTGGTGCTTTTTTCCTAGTTCAAATACAGTGATAAATCTGTTTCATAATGAATAAAATGTGATAAATCTGCTTCACAATGAATAAAATGTATTTACTTCTTTGTCTGGATGGGATAACTAATAAAAAAGATAGTTTAAAGCTGTGCAAAATAGGTTAGGCTTACATTATGTTGACTTAATTCTTAAACTAGATGAAGGGTTTTTTTATGAACATTCACAGGTTTGTAGGACAGTCTGCCATAGTATTAGCCTTCTCCATCTCACTAATACTTGAACGTCTGACAATTTGTTGTAGGTTTGTCCTCTGTCTTGAGGTAGGGCAGTGTCATCATCATTAATCCTATTCCTTAGAGAATTGAATCAGAGAATATTGTCACTGGCATTTGCTTTTCAGTAGGTTTTGTGCTTGGGAATAAAGAGGAGGATGTGGTAGGCAAAAATTTAGTCCAGACTATGAAAGGTACTGGGAGTTCTGTAGTAGGTTAACCAGGAGTGTTCTGGTGATGCTGTAGATGGGATGGCTTGAGTCAGATGGTTACATAGGTTAATTGAAGGTGTGTGTGCAGGTGGCATCGTGGTTCTTTAGACAAACTGTTTAATTGTGGCTTTATATGCAGATTTGGCAAGCTGTAGGAACTAGCAAGGAACTACCAAGTCATTGATTCTTGCCCTCTGTCTTTGATCAACATTGCCCTCCAAAGATAGTGGATTACATTCCTTCCAATTTAGATGACATTTTTCAGAGTTATGATCTTTCCTAATCTGTGTATTTAACATACTGATCCTTCATAAAGTGATTATCTATGTTTTTAGTTACTTTTGTGCAGCTTCTTGTAGGTATATAAAAGCTTTTAAAATTGACAGGCTCATTTATTGCATTTCTTAATTTCTGATCACTTGATTAATAAATTGCTTATCTGAGCTCTTAGAATCAGAATACTTACACCATCCTCTCCACTCACTTTATTTGTTTTATTTTTCTTAATGTGAATTGAGTAGGTTGGTCATTCTCCTTCAAGAATACCTTAACCTTGGATTTGTGAGAGCACCTTGGGAAGGTGTCCTATGGACCTACAATAAAAACATGGGAATGCTTGTGTGGAGTCTACCACAACTGTCTTATGTAGAGTCAAAGGGGAAATACTGCAGAGCAAATAGTTGAATTGTAATTGATCTACAGCTTCTGTGTCTTTATGAATGATTCATCCTGCTTTTCTAATCTTCAGCACAGACTCTGAAGAAGCCTTGCATTCCTGTGGAAAATGCAGCAAAGGTCCTGATGTCAGATACTTATGAGAGTGTTGAAGTGAAGTCACTGAGGTCTCTGATATGCAGATACCTATCAAGTGCATGTATGCTTGAGGATTTTGCCTAAAAAGGTGTGATACATATCTCTGAAGATGTCTAGAAACAAACACCTATTAAAACATACTGGAGTTGGTATGTCAGGTTTAATCCAGTGCTGTTGTTTCTGGACCTTTCAAGACTTTTTGACTTGCTGTGATCTATTTTTTCAGTGAAGAATTTACAGTCTTTTGAAAGTCTTATGCACACATCCTTAACTTTAGTGTGGTAGTGTTTTTAACTCCAGTTAATTGTCCTGCTGCTGTGCAACATCAGTTAATACAACACATCAGTTGCTAACCTTTATTGGCCTCACAGCTAATTTGTAGGATGACTTCTTTTGCTTGGGCTAAGCAGTCTGTAGGAGTCTTTGTCAGTGTTGCTGTAGCTCACTTTGCAGTGAGTACAAAGATTTTCATAATCAGTGTTTGTCTGTAGTGCACATTGTGCTTTTGAGATTTATTTAGATTGATAGTGCATATTTTAAAGCTGGAATATGTTTTCCCACACACACCTAAAGAAACTTTGATAGTATGCACACTTCTGTATAAAATTTTAGCCAGCTAAGAATAATGAAATGTCCTGAGATGTACTTTATATACAAAAAACATTACAAGATTAATGTATTTTATATATTCATACTGTATGTGTTAAGGCCTATTAAAAATACATATTAAATATTACCTATGGTTCAATGAACACATGCATCCTATTCTGCCTTTATTTCTGATATTTAAGCACAACTTACTACTTTTGCAGTAAAAATTCAGTTTTTATATTTTCTCTCATCTTTCCCTACCTCAGATGGACTGAGCACTGTTCATGTGTTGCTGTTAACAATCAGGGAAATCTATCTTGGAGGAAAAAGTTGTTCACCTTATAATGAATTTGAAAACTCCTTGCTATAGTTTAGTATATTTAACTTGCATAGTTATAAAAATGCTTGGGGGGAAAAAGCTGATTGGTTCAGCATTTGTTTCAGTACGTCCTCCTTCAGTTTGATGGTTTTTATCTACAGGAAAATAATTGCTGCTTTTTGTTTACATGGAGAGGAAGAAAGAGGACCAGAGGACATTCAGGTTCACCTTAAATGTGCAGTGAGGATTATTCTCATCTGTTTGACTTACATTTGTCGTCATCAACCACAGAGTAATCAACTGCTGACCAAAGGAGGAAGTTGTCTGTTCTGTCATGTGCGGTTAGTTGCAGGAAAACAAGAAGCCTGGTGGAATTTTGAAGCTGATAAGGAACTAAACAGTAGTCAACTATCATTTATCCATAAACAAAATACCTGTTTTTTTCAGGTGTTCATATGCTTGCTGCTGTCAGCAGCATGGTTCTATTTGGCTTAATAGGGCTGAGGTTAGTGGTGTTGGGACTCTTGAGCTGGTACCAGAAAATCACATCTTTCCAGTTCTCCCTTATGTGACATAAATTCACTTGCACTCCAGATATTCATAAAGGTGTCGTGTAAGATACCCAGTCACTGGAAGGAAATACCTTGCATGCTTGTTCATGGCGTGGGCCAGAGTAGTGTATGTATGAATGGCACAACTGGATATATTAAGTGGTTGTTGTAGGCCAAGTTGTGGAGCAGATCAACTGCTGTTGCTTGTATCTGCAGTTTGCCACTGATGGAGCAACTCTGTTTTGAGGCAACTGACTATACTGTTATTTTGGAATTCTTTTATGTCATTAGTGAATAAAAAAATTGCGTAAAAAGGAAAAATAAACCAAATAATAGGATAACGTGTCTTTTGTACAGGTAAATGTAGCGTACTTGTTGCTTAACAATTTGTGAACTGTAGCTTATTTAATGTGAGGTATTTATAATAGAAAAAAATGAAATCTGTTCCAGACAAAAGGGAATGGAAGTCTGCAGAGCTGGAAGTTCAATAAAAATTCACATGGTTCCCCGATACTTAAAAATCTCAAACATCTTTTTGTAGTACATGGAAAATAATATTATTTAATGTCGTAATACTGTTCTAATGCTTTTTATTTGAATGAAAGCTGTTCCCAGCAATCTTGTAGTCCTTATGGTTATGATTTCTCAGAGTGTTTGGCTAGGTTCCACATTGAACCACCAAAAAAGAGATAAAAATGTCAATAGATAAAGGCATATACTGTATTTCTGTGGGATTTTTAATTTCTGACATAATCTGATGTTAAAATACCTTTATTTTCCTGCTGCCTTTCAGTTGTTTGTTAGAATGTGTCCTAAACGACATTGTCTAAAGGAGAATGTGATTTTCACAGTGTAGATGTTATTCTTTGTATTCCAGTGGTTTTTGATATTTCATGTGTAATAATTAAGACTAATGTCTCCAAATAAAGAAAGATATTATTTGGTGAGACCATGTAACAATCAACGCTTTTAGGACCTAACATCTCTTGTAGAATGCTGTTCACAAAAGTTCATGACTTCTGTTGTTATAACTGTGGGTCTGGAAGGCCTTGCAAAATGTCCATAATTGTTCAAAACCCCCAAATATTGGTACATATCAATGGAGTTTATACACTGAATAGGCTATAGGCTATATGCTGTGATATTTGGTATGTTGTACAGTACCCTTCCCTGGGTATTTCTGAACACTTAGAACAAAAGTTCTTACGGTATCTGGGCAGAGTTATACTGGTTTCAGTTTCATCTTCTCCCCAACACACCTCTTAATTGAATGGCTCTACATGTTTCATCCTGAAAA
Source organism: Lonchura striata (assembly GCF_050655825.1). Classification (NCBI taxonomy): domain Eukaryota; kingdom Metazoa; phylum Chordata; class Aves; order Passeriformes; family Estrildidae; genus Lonchura; species Lonchura striata. Next base: position 72,031,264 of record NC_140704.1, read on the forward strand.
AGAACCTGAAAATGATGCATGAGTCTGAATGACTGACAATATTGGCATTAATTTGAATTTTAATATAGTTTCTGTGATAAAAATTTCCAAAGATGGAACTGAATTAACTTTTGAACATCTGTGTTTTAAGACTGCTTTTGCAAAGTGACAGTAACTTCTTCCAACATCTGTTGTTTGACCAGAAGCAATAACTTGTTAAATCCAGGAACATAAACTATAAATGTCTATGGTTTTGCTTTTTTTTTTTTTTTTTTTTTTTTTGAGGAATAGCATTGTTAATGCTATTCATTCTGCTACTCTGGACATGTTCACAAAAACTCCTGGAAGTTAAACAGCTGTGGGAGTGTGTGGGAGTTGGTACTGCTTATTAATTCTCCATATTGGCACACCTGCACTTCCTTGTGAACAGAACTCCTAACATCATCCTGGTTCCTGTGGTGCTTCCTTTAAATCAGAGCTCCTGTCTTGTGTTGTTTTTCCTCTGTAACAAGCAAACAGGAATGGCAGCAAAATGGGTGCACCATTACAGATGAGTATTCTGTCTCTGTAGGACAGAAGTCTTTGCTGGAGGTAGCAACTCAAAGTGAAATATATCAGTAGTTACTGTGATGCCAATAGCTGCGAATGTTACAAGTTCCTTTGATACTTGCTAGAAATGTCATGAACTCTGAACAACTAAATATGCTGTTCCTGGGAACTGTTTCAGTCTACAGGTGCTGATATGTAGATGTTGTAGTGTATTGGGAATGAGAACACATTAAATTACACAGCTGTATGTTTTGCTAATGTATATCTATTCATTACGATACACCTCTGTTTTTTGTTTCAGCATAAGGAGGAAAGGATCAAATGTCCTTAGGAGAGTTGTCTATACTTTTATGCCATTCTTGTGAAGTGGATCAATTATGTATGTCCTTTGTTCTTTTCCAGGAGAACTCTCACCCCTCCCTTTTTTATAGACTTCACCTGAAATTCAAAGTGTTTGTCTCTTTTTCATTAAAAAAAAATTAAACATCGATGTCACTGTCTTGCAGGACATACTGTCTGTCCTTTGTTTATTAGTCTTTCCTGGATTGTGATTTTGGACAGAGATTCATCCCTGTTATTTGGAACTATGTCACCCAGTGACTTTTAGGCTTAGTCTTAGATCCCATCTCTGAATTCTGATTCTTCCAACAAGGTTGTTTGTGTGGCAGCTTGGTACTTGGGATGCTGTATTTGTGTAATAGTGGTTGAGCTGGATCTGTTTTAAAGACCGCAAGTTATGGAGAACCTAGTTTTCTAGATTTTAGAAAAAGGAGTAATTCATGTATTCCCACTCCTGGACCTTTTGTTTTGGTTTTGGGTTTTTTTTTTTTTTTTTTTGGTTGGTCTTCTTTTTTCTTCTTTTTTTTTTTTTTTTTTCTTTTCTCTTTGCTAAAGTCTTTATTTATGGGACTGACACCCAATTTAGGATAGGTGCAGATTCTGAGACTTCTGCCTGGGACAAAGGTCCAAGGAGTTTGATGTATAAGTCTTGAAAAATAGTCTTTCCATATCTGAATAATTTCAGACCTTTTATACAATGTGTGTTGTCCTTGTTAGTTTCTGGGACTTTTACTTTTCATAGCAAAGTTGAATGATTTAATGATGCAGATAACCATATGACCTGTATATAAAGTTGTTCACATTAGCAACTGTAAAATAATTTTACAAACAATGAGACTTTGATTGGCACCATACCTGAGAAGCAGTTTGTTGTATTTTATCTGCAGACACAAATTTAAATGACATACAAACTTTAGGTGATTTTAGTAAAAAAGTGATTTTTAATTGCAGTTCTTTAATTTGGCATTATGTAGAACTGTGCATTTGGAAGAAGTTGTCTTTTCTGTTCACTAGTAATGATCCTTCATACCAAGATAAGTTTACAGAAAGTCATAATTTTTAGCATGGTTATTCATACAGTAACTCTCCTGAAGTGTTTTAATCTTTGGGCAAAAAAAAAGTTTGAGAACTTTAAATTACTATTGCAGGTGTTACTACTGTTTGCATAAGCACAAGTGACTGCATGTTTTAGATATTATTTTTGCATGCCTTACTGGTTTGTACCTGTAGTATCTAAATACAGTGATTTGTGTTGCTTGAGCATGCATTTGGATTGCTAAGAAGAGGGAGAGAAAACAATTGATTGGGCTACAATGTCAACAACAATAGCCAGTGACAGTGATAAAATGGCCCCATTGTTCTGATCAATGACATACCCGACTAATTAAAAAAGGGTTCTGCTGAATGTAGGTGATGTTTCCTAAGGTCCTACTGTGTACTTAGGTATTTCTGGTATTTATTTGTTAAATACAGAGACTCGTTCATCTTGTCATGGGTTGAAAAAGATTTTGTGTTAAGGTATGCATAGCGCTTTGTAAGTTGAGCAAGGGGTAATAAGGATGGGTGCCTTTTATCATGGAGGCTCCGTTGCATATCTTCTCAATTTGCTTCTTCTGTATATTGTACTAGTAAGAAAATGTGATGTAGGAGAAAGAGAAGGCAAATAGCGTTCAGCATATTTGGTTTTTGTATGGTGGAACCTGTAGTTTTAGTATCTGTTTTAAGCAATTTTTTAAAAGATACTGATGAAAGAGAGCTGCTGTGGTAATAAGTTTCTATTATGCTTGTAGACCTTTATCTCAGCAGAGGTAGGGATTTTTCCCTTAGTTCTGCAAGGCTGAAGATACCAGCTTTTTGTTTGTTTTGTTTGGTTTTTTGTTTGGTTTTGGGGTGGGATGTTCAACTCTACAAATATCCTTAAACGCTGTTAGTATTAACTCTAGTTACTCCATAAAAATTTGTAATAGCATTATTTTGTATGAGTGTCTGATTTTTTTTTTTAGGTCAGGACCTGTGTCCAGAGACTTCCCAAGTAACACTAATTAGGGTGTTATACTTGCATGAGAGGCACAGCTGAAGCTGAATAGGGACATGAAGCAGCAAGTTCTAATAAATTTTAAAAACTTCTGAAATACTTTTTCTGTGTTTTTTGGGAAGAGGTTGAAGGAAATTATTTCAAGTTCAATGCATTTAGCTTAGAAGATTTTTCCATTTTCAACTTCTGTTGTAATCTAGAAACAGCATGATTGCTATGTAGTTTAGCAGAATTTACTGCTGCGTGAAGCATAGAGGGTTTGAAATTAGAGGAGAAAATGTAATTTTTAATTCTTAGAAATGCATGGTAATATTTGAGGAACATCAGTATTTGCAACTCTATTTTTCTTGTGTAATTTTCTAGCAAAGCAATTTGTTTTATGGATACACTGGTTATTTGTTTAGGAGGAAGGGTTACATGAAATTACATTGTATGGTTATAAACATGGTTATTGATGAATGTGCCTTGCTTAATAAAATCTATGCAGCTGCAGTTTCTTGAGGTTTTTTCTTCATAGAAGACACGATCAGGACAGTTTTGTCAGTGATACAGGCAGTCTACAGCAGTTGCTGATTTGGTGTTTCTTTAAGAAACAATCTTCACTCATTGTATGGATATGCCTATCACTTACTTAATTGGCAGTTCAGTGGCAGACTCCTCCTTTATCCTCAGACTTGGAAGGTGTTCACATAGATTGATGTCTTGGTTTAGGGGACAAAAACCTCAAAAAATCCTCAAAAAGGCACCAGAAACATGTGAAGGCCTTCACCCTGAGAGACATTATGAATTCAAGAAAAACTGACTGCTTTATCCCAATAAGAGTAAGTGTGACTAAAATGCTATCAATATAGTTTTTTTTTTTTTTTCTTCACATTCTTGAGCCCACTTTGGGCGCCAGAAATTGTTCTGGTTTAGGGTGAATTTAGGAGAAAACCTCCAAAGGGGTTTCCTCTAGAAAGCCAATTCAAGTGGCCCCTCCCCTAACTGGTTTGGGAAAAGATTTCCTTGGAGAAAAGTGGAAAAAACCTCTTTATTTAACAGGCAAAGCACAAAAAATGAACAATATTAAACAATAAAACCTCTTACCACTCCAATAGAGAAGACAAACTCAGAAAAGTCCCCTCCATGGGCTGCAGCTCGGCTCACCCAGTCTCTTATCAGTCCCTCTGGCGCTGGAAATGCCACGGCCCAGACCCGACCCGGTGGGCCACAGCTGCGAGCTGCCAGTGCAGGTTTAAACAGGTCCAAGAAAAAGAAAAACACAGTCCAGGGAACTTCTCTGCCTTGCTAGCTAAAAACTAACTAAAAGCAAAGGAGAGCTCTGTCCTGCTGTCTGTCCATCCATCCCCAGACAACACAGTCCAGGAGCAGGAATGTGGAGGAGTGAATGCAGTTTCTGATAACAAACTCTGCTCTTCTTCCCCTCTCTTTGCTCTCAGAGCCAATCTTAAAGGTGCAAAACTTATTTCTGGGCTAAACAGACAATTGGGGATACAGGCATCATAAAATCACCCCAGGACAATTGGAGGTAGAGGATAGGGTATGAGTGAGACAGACTGTGCATCTTACTCTGTATGGCTGCCCCAGCCACTCAGCCAAATGGCCAGCTCTCAGCAGGGTAGGATATGGTCACAGCATTGGGAGGCAGTATCTCAACTAATCTTTCTCAGCTTTTTTACTTAAGACTTTCCATGGCAGCCTCTCTTCCATGCTGCTCTGCATCCCACAGCCGTCTCCTGGATCAAATTCATGCATAGACTCATGACCATGCATTCCTTTTTCTTCCCTCACTAGTTTGAGAAATACTGCTTTAACACATCAGCTATGTTTTCCTTCTTGTGAATGATGGCCTATAGCAAAAGCGATAGGTGATGAGGAACAAATATTTATGCAGGATCTGACACAGTGCTTATATTCCTACCTGGGTCTTTTAATCAAGCAGATAAAAAAACCCTCTTCATAAATGCTGCTTTGACATTTGTAGAGTGCATAAAATCAGAAAAGCATGCAGTCACAATTGCCCTCTGTCCTGCACCTTTCTGCTGCACCCTTGAATATTGCTCTTTTAGAGTAATGGAAAGCTGGCAGAAAACACAGAAGTTATTATGGACCTGAATAGTTAGCCAAGTTAGATTTAAATAACTTATCATGGCTTCCATTACCTGTTATGGTACCTATGAAATTCTGCATCCTCATGTCAAAGTGGAATGACATAGGTACATGTGACTTGAGGCATCATTTTCACAGCAGATATTTAAATCAAAATTTCACTTAGAAGTATTTATTGTATGTGACTTTCTTTCAGTTAAATATGTTAAATGAGATTCCTAATAGTAGTCAGATTTTGTGAAAAGTTGTTTAATATTAATGTTCCTTTTTTCTTAGGAAACCATATTTTGTCAAGATAGTTTTCTTCATACCTGATTTAGTAGCAGTCATGCTGAGAGTTTTGATGTCTCCACTCTGGCTTCTTTATTCACATTGCTTTCAGTGCTTCCCTATTTTAATACAGGTTTCTGGGATTATACTTAATTGATTTGTCACTCAAGGAAAATCAGCACTTCAAGCAATTAAGTGCAGCAAAGTACTAGGTAACAAAGACACAAAGATTTTTGTGCTCATCCTAGTTATGAAAAATCCATTATCCATTATCTTACTGTTTTTAAATACTGAAGTACAATTTTCCAACACAATAGCAAAATTGCTTTTGAAACAGAATAAATTGCTTGCCAGTTCAGAGGCTGTATTTTCAAGTCAGGCTTACCAAACACGATGGTTCTTATGCTCATTATCTTCACTACTTGGTGAAGCTCCATATTTGAAAGTGCAAACATAGATACTAATTGTGGGGAAAAAACCCTTGTCTTTAATATAATGGTAAACAAATCTTAAAGAAATTATGATTAGAAGATCAATGTATTCTGCAAATATTACCACATTTACAAAATTAATTTTAACATTAAGTGTATCTGTGAAAGTTTCTGTCAAATCTCTCCCATGATTCTCTTGTATTAATGTGTTTCTTCAAGAAAGATTTTAAGATATTTACTGTGTTACTGTTGTTTATAAGAGATACTATTTTTCAAATCAGACTTGTTAACTTTGTATGGAAGTAAAAGGGATGTGTTACTTTGTGATATCTTGTACCCTCAATTACAGCTGTCAGATTTATGATCTCCCTGGGTGGTGTTAAAATGCACCATTAACTAGATGTCCAAAAGCAAAACACAATGCAACATATAAAGTTCTCTATTAAAACCATGATAATGTAATTTGCAAAATTAATTAGAAGATATTATAAAAGCATTGTACAGGAGTATGCTTAAACACAGGCCTGTCTTATTGGAAGTCTAAGAATAAAGAAATATCTTGAGTTTTTACTACGCAGTGGTTTTATTACCTAGTGTTGATCTAGTCTGGGAAAAATCAATGTAATTTGGTATAATATGGATGTTAACCTGTAATAACTGCTGTGCTTTGTGAAAATAATTTTTTGTATAATGTTTTTTCTTAATGTCCGTTAATAATAAGAGAAAATATATTTCTAGATTGTCATATTAAACTAAACATCAGATACAGATTTTTGCAAACAACATTGTGAAGATCAAGTTTTCTCATGTTTGTTTTAAATTTTTTTTTTTAATGGATACTCTTAGTAATAACATGGAAATTCCATGCCATATTCTCACATAACTTTCTGGGAACTCCTCACTTTTAATGTTAGCACAGTTAATTTTAGTTTGAAACTTTGGTTGTGTTTCCTGCAGTGTGGCAGTGCTTTTACGCCATTTGAAATATTGATGAAGATTTCTTGTCACAAGGCCTAATGTACTTAAGGTTCCAATACTCAGTTGACTTGCAGCGGGGTATGTTTGTTTATTATTACTCCTAGTTATGCAATATTTTCTAATCTGGTCTGAACACATCCTTTAATGGTGTTCTATGCTAAGTAATTCCAAAGCAGTGCAGAAATCAGGGCATCACCTGCCAAAGAAAAGAGGGAGAGTCTATCTCAAGATTTTTTAAACAATAGTGGATATAGGGCTTTTTGTTCCCCTTCCTTATTAGAGTTTACTTCTTAACTGTGTTGATACCATTCCTTATATAGCCAGTGTAAAGTATGTGGTCTATCTTTTCGGTAGAAATCTAATATTCAGTCTCTTCCCTCCCTCCCTCCCTCCCTCCCTTCCTCCCTTTCTTGGTATCCAAAAAAGTTAATAACTGCTTTAATATATATATTCTTGTATACAATAAGACTCAACATAGAAAATCTAGGGGGAAGCGAAATCGTTTCAGGTTTTTGTATTAAACATATAGTGAGTTGAAAAAATGCTTTCCATACTTACCCTTTATGTTTGTAATATTGTTTTTTTTTTTTATATACTGTATTTGACTGAATACTGTTCAGGGTGCTGCTCTCTGTCAGCAGAACTCCCTCTGCTCAAGGAAGGCAAGCTACAGCTGTCTGCTCAGGATCGTGTCCAGACAGGTTTAAAATGTTTCAAAGGATGGAGATGCCACAATCTCCCTGGACAGCTCATGCCTGTGCTCAGTCATCCTCTTGTTAAAAGTGTTTCCTGATGTTGAGATGGCACCTTCTGTGTTTCAGTTTGAGCCCATTGCCTCTAGCTCTGTGACTGGGCACCACTGAAGACAGCCTGGCTCATTCATCTTTACAACCTGCCTTCAAGTACATAGACATTCATAAGATCCTGCTTATGCCTTGTCTTCTCCAAGCTGAGCAGTCCCATCTCTCTCATTCTTTCTGTGTAGGAAAGATGCTTCATCATCATCATGGCCCTTCACTGGTACCTTCATGCTATTCAGCATGGCCATGTCTCTCTTGCACTGGACACACTGCTCCAACTGTGGCCTTCCCAGTGCTGAGCTGAGGGGAAGAATCTCCTTCCTTGATGTGCTGGCAGCACTTCGCCTGATGCAGCCCATGATACTGGTACCTGTCTTTGCAGTGAGGGCACAGTGCTGCTATCCACCAGAATCCCCAAATTCTTTGCTGCCAGGCTCCTTCCCTGGAGTAGCCCCCAGCATGTAGTGGTGAGTGAGGTTGTTCAGGTGAAGAACTTAGTAATTCTTCTTGCTGAGCTTCCTGAGGTTCCCATCTGTTGCAGAGGATAGAGCCTACTCTTCCCTCACCCATCAACCTGTTTCTCCAGCTACTCAAATTTGCACTGGATAGTGGCATATTCATCTGGCCTGTCATAATTCTTTCCAGTTTTGTGTCACCTGCAAACTTACTGACGGTGCATTTTGCCTCATCTTCCACATCATCATTGAAGATGTCAAACAAGACTGAGCCAGTATGGATCTCTGACCTACTGTACTGGCCTCCAATTAGACTTTGTGCCACTGACCAACCTCTGGACTTGGCCATTACGACAGGATTCAATCCATCTTGCTATTTGCTCATCCAGCTACTTCAGCGACAGATTGCCTATGAGAATTTTATAGGAGGCAGTGTCTAACACTTTGCTGAAGTCCAAGCAGACACTATCCACTGGTCTTCCTTCATCTACCAGGTCAGTTATTCAATCTTACAAGTTTATCAGGTTGGTCAAGTAGGACTTCCTTTTGATGAAGCCATGCTGACTACTTCTCATAATTTTCTTGTCCTTTAGTGGAAAAGATTTCTAAAAATGAGTTACTCTATCACCTTCCCAGGGATTGTGGTGAAACTGGAAGCTCAGGTTCCCTGGGTCCTCCTTCTTGCCCTTCTTGAAAAGGAGGAGTGGCATTTGCTTTCCTCCAATCTTTAGTCACCTTCTCCAATTGCCATAATTGATCCAAGATTATTGAAAATGACCTTGCAATGACAGGTCTGACAGGTTCCTCAGCACTTGTAGGTGCATCCCATCAGGGCCCAATGGCTTTTTTAATATTTTTACATGCAAATATATATAATAGAATACTACTAATATATAATAAATGTTTTATTACATATTATATTTTATTATGTATGTAATATGCACTATATACAAGAAAAAAAATATATATTCATATTCAGTTTGCTTAAGCGTTCCCTCATCTATTGTCCTTGCTTTAGGCTTTTTTCCTGTTCTCTGAGACCTGGCTGAATCCATTCTGAATTCCAGGGTTGTGAGCTGCTTGCTACCTTCCCCCCTGCTCTCAGAGTCTTGAACTTCACCATCTTATGGTCACTGCAGTCAAGGCTATGTTGACCTTCCCATCCCCAGTGAGCCCCTCTTTGCTTGGTGAGTATGAGGTCAGCAGAGCATCTTGTCTCATGGGCCTCCTCCAGAGTAATTAGAGGAGGAAGTTGTCGAAGTGCTGCAGGACCCTCCAGGATTGTCTGTGTCCTTTTGTGTTGTTCCTCCAGCAGATACCAGGGTGGTAGAGATTTGCCATGAAGACCAGGGCTTGAGAATGTGGAGCTGCTCTTCTCTGTCTCTAAAAGGCCTCACCTGCATCCATTTCCTCTTCAGGTGGTCTCTCCTCATCCATCCCTAGGCAGAGCACCATGCACTCCAGCTGCTCACTCATATAAAGGGAATGAATTTCCAGTTTTGTTAATTACTATTTTTATATGGTTTGGGATTAGGTTGCTGTGGAGAAAATGAGACAGTCCCGGGATTCACCTTCTAAGAGATGGCTTTAAATACAGCTTCGTAAAAAACTTACTAATTCTGGGTAACAGTGCATCTTCTTTCAATCATCTTCCCAAAGGTATGAAAGTATGAAAGGATTAAGTTAGTCAATTTACATGCACTTAGAGGAATTTTCTTACTGAATATTCCAGTGTTTTGTCTTCACTTAAAAAGCATTCCACATGTGTAAACTTAGAGTGGATAATAGTTTATTGGGAGGAAAGGACCATTGTTAGCCTAATGTTGTTTCCATGGGTCTGATGCCTTGTTTTAGCTGACATATGTTCCAGATTCTGTACTGCATTAGAATATAAAGTCTGTGCTTCATATAAAGTGTTGGCAAGTTCTCTTCACAGTTTAGTTAGACAAACCATCCTTTTCCAGCCCCAGAACCAAGGACACCATTGGAATTCCAGGCATAAAAAGTGTAAACAACGAGAGCATGGGAGGATGGGATTTCATAACCTGAAGCTGTAACTGGGCAATTAACCACAATATGTAAATGGACCAAAACTTATAAAAGTGTGAAAACGTGTGACCCGCTGTCAGTGTTGGGTATAGCCTTGGCCAGGCTCTTGTGCTGCCCAAGGTGTATCCTTTGAAGGCCTTTTTAATAAATACCTACTTTATTTCTTTAACAATGTCTAGTCTGTGTTCTAAATAGCCTCTCAAGCCATCAGGTCCCACAGGCAAGTCTTCTTGACTCACTGAATGTTTTTGTGTAGAATTATAAGAGTAATTATAATGTTTTCATAACTAAAACTAAGATACTGATGTGTGGTGTAGAAAGTGAGGCTCAAAGGTCTGCATACACAAGAAAATACATCAGGAAAGCAAGTAGAAAAAACACAGTGGAAATATAAAATCTGTACTTCCATGAAAAGTTAGTCACTTGTGTCTGCTATAAGTTTTTCAAAGTAACTTCTATCTAACAAAATTTTACAAATAATCCTTTGAAAAGTAGGAAGTTGCAACTTTGTATGCACAGATTATGTAAAAGCTAAGAATTTCCCTGGAATTATTTATACTACGATTGACAATGATTGCTAGCTTTTTGCTGTATTGCACCGTTTTAACTAAAATCAGAATATATTGTTAATATGTTAACAAAAAAGCACAAGATGCTTAGATGAAAATATCTCCCTAATAAAATTCCATTTGGCAAAAATTAAGTTGTTAGTTTAGGAGATGCCCAGTAATAAAAAGTGATGTATTGGCTATTTATTTTTATTGTTTTTATTTATTGTAGTGCTTTTATCTCATTTTGCCAGGTACCAAGCGGAAGATGAGTCCTCTCATTTGGATGAAATGCCACTAATGATGTCAGAAGAAGGCTTTGAAAATGATGAGAGTGATTACCATACTTTACCAAGAGCCAGAATTTCTCAGAGAAGAAGAGGCTTAGAATGGTTTATCTGTGGCGGCTGGAAGTTCCTTTGCACTAGGTTTGTCACACACTAGTACTTTTAATTAAGTTTTTTAAAAATTAACTAAATAGTAACTGTGTACTGTGTGATGTGTGCAGAGTAAAGAACACAGAATAATTTGCTTGTAGTGAATATTTTGATTTATTTGATTGCATTTTTGTTACTAGGACATTGCCAACTGTTCAAAACCATTCTGAAGAGCAGAGGTTGTTGTGCTTCAGTCTTGCTGACTTTCAAGAGAGATCATGAGCTAAACTTGTATTAATCTGAGGTCCATATTTTAGCATGTAATCCTGGCTGTCACTTCACTTAAAATTACATTAGGGTAAAGGGGTAAATTTTTTAACTTTTGCAGATATTAGTGTGTTAAGTTTACAATATATATAAATTTATTGACATTGCTGTAAGGAAAAAGCAAATTCATCAACTAATTATTAGTCAACCCTTCAACTTTAAAGCTTAAAATATAAATTTAACTGGTGTGCTTGGAGTGAATTACAACTAGAATTGGCTCTTGTGATTTGGTTCTTAAAAACTTTCTGTGCCAAACTCTGCTCTATGCAAATACCTGGGAATAGTAATTTTCTAATGAATTTTTAGCAAAACTTCTAAGTAGTGAAACTGCTATTAGGATTATTAAGGATCTTCCTTTTTCTGTAATTTGGAGCAGTAAAATCTGAGAATCAGTAAAGCAAAGTGAGGGAAGCATTTTCAGTGGGTTTAAATGACGAATACTTTATTTGGCAGATGTTTTAGATCTGATTTAGATAGAAGTCTTCACAGCTGGCTTTCATGGTGTATTAAGAGACCTGTTGTTTTACCTAAGCAAAGCTGTGTTTGTACACCTTCAGTTTTTTGAAATAATTGTTAAGAAGCTTTAAAAAGCATTATCTGTGTTGATTCCTGTTTTATATAATGATTTAACAAAAACTCATGGTTTATTAACTTTATTATAGGGGTTAAGTATTTGGAGGGTAGCAGGAAGAGAGGTAGAAAAGTTTACAGAAGTAGTGTTTGTATATGTAAATAGATTTTGGAAGCAGTGTTTCTGGTACAGACCTGCATTTTAGTTGTTAAAAAACATTTATATTATATAAGTATTTAAAGAAGTTGTTAATCCTTTGGACATGTCTTAAAATTTAGATACCTTTCAAGCAATATACTTTCATGTGAGTTCAGTTCTGTAAGTACTAGTGATTATTAGTTACTGTGGTTATATTTCTGTAAGTTTGATTAAGACAGGTGGATCAGTAAAGACTACACCCTGACATGAAATTTACAGAATTTGTATAGAGACAGACAATTGCAAGGTTAGTTTTTGTTGGAATTAATTAAAAATTGTAAGATAATGTCACAAGAAATGCTCTGCTACGTCTCCCCCTCAAATCCACTGGGATAGAACCCCTGTGGAGCCCAGCCAGCTGGGCAGTGGGGCGAGGCGGGCAGAGGGAAGGAACTTCTCCTTGGATCCCGGGGGGCTTGGAGAAGCTCCCACGTGAGTCCAAAGACGAGCTGGTCCCACAAGCAAAGGAAAGAGGCGCTCTCCCTCAGGATAAGTTCCAAAGTTTAATGAGGGCCTGGAGAGATCCCAGACCACATCTGACTTTGAAGCACCTCCAGAGCAAGGGAGAGAAGTCCCTGCCCAGAGCAGCCAGATATAGGGGGGCGGGAAACCCGAGCAGGCAATGGGGGAAGGACATGGGAGTGGCTCTCTGGGGGCAAGGCCTCAGAGTGACCAGAGGAGGGGGTCGGGGAGGAGTCCCAGCCAGGGTCCAGTTACCTGGTGACCCTGGGAGAAGGATCTGGACAAAGGGAAAGGGTCACCAGGTGATGGACACATCACCTGGGAGGAAACAGGGATGGGTTGGGGTTTGATGGACATACAGGTACTGATGGGAAAGCTGGGATGAACCAAACAGGTACAAAGAGGGGATATGGAGGGATAAGCCATTATGAGGGGATATACAGTGCAAACACAACTCTACAATGGTCATTAGTGCTGAGGACTGCAAAGAAGAAGTGCTGAAGATGGCTGCTTGCTTTTTAAAATTGAGAGGTACATCTCAACTTTCAAGCCTAGAAACTTTCAAATGTGTTCTTTAAATTACTTCAGTCATATTTATGATGGATTTTTGAGAAGGAAAAGAGAAAGGAAATTGCACTATGGATTATTTTAGTGTTTTTTTTTTTTTTCCCTATGCTCTATACAGACTTTACTGCTAATATAGGTGTGTGAAAAGTCTTCACTATGAAAGAGGCTTTAGGGGAGTATGACTTCTGCTTTGTTGATTTCCTCATCTGAATTTGGACACAGTAAAGAGTCCATTTGGTCTTGCATTTATACCTGTAGGCATTTTAATCGCATTAATGTTCTCTAAAATAGATCATCATAGCAGATAATTTTTATTTGTCATGGAAAAATAATGAAAAACTGAACATTAGATTCTAGCAGAAGCTTGACATTTCAGTTGGTTGTTAGGAGACAGAGGATACTCCCATAGAAAAGCTGCAGATGCCTGCTTTGATTAAGTAGGGAAAAAGATGTGGAGGGGAAGTGAATGCCATGGTATCTTATCTACTGGGCCAGTTAGGCTGGATAGAAGCCTCCTGTTGTGTGAGAATTCCTGAAGGTGTAAATACCTGTCATTGTAGTAGGGAGATTTCATCTGGGCTGAGAGCATTATTGAGGCTTTGTAATTGATAAAAATCAGGGATGTGCGGTTGGTGTAAGTTACTCTTTTTTATGGTTTCTCATTATAATAGCACTTTACAAATTTTTGCTGGGGCCCACAAAATAGTTGAGTTTTTGAAGTGCCAATTTTCCATTGATAAAATTACCTAGGATCATACAAAAAAATCATACAGAAAACATGGAGGCTATTGTATTGTCACACCTGCAGTGTTTACTTACACTGTAGTAGAATTAGTTACAGTGTTTTTATGTGGTGTGGAGTATTGGTTTGGGATACAATTGTGTGTAGATGCCTTCACACTTGAAATGAAGAGGATCATGTTAGGAGACAATTTTTGTGTGTGTTAGTGTATTCATGGTAAAGGAACAACTGAAACTTATTTCCAGTAGACAAACAGGGTTCTTTTAAGTGTAATGTAAGATTAAAGCAGTCTGAGACCTGTTCAGTTAAACAAAACTTAAAATTTCACCCTATTTTTATGGAAATCAGTACCTGCATCTGTCTGAGGTTGAAATCTCCACCATCTAGAATTTCTTTTTATGCTTTAAATGAAATTGTAAATTTTTCAAAGCTGTGACAGAAAGATGAACACAATAAAAGACTAGGCATTATTCTGGAGCCAGGCTCAGGGGGGCCCTGATTTCATTTGGGTTCTCAGTGAAAGTCTTGTGTTTGTGTTCAAAATCACTTTACATATTGCAAACAAACAAAAACCCCCATACCCAGTAGGGGTTTCAGTCTGTCTTGCATTGTTAGGATTAATCTCATTTTTCTGAGAGGAAGTTTTCATCTCTTACTTTGCAGCTTTAGAATTTATATTTTATAGAGTTTTGTTGCTACATGACAAACTGTCACTCTTTAGTCTAAAAAGTGTCACCTTCTTTGCAGAAGCAAATATGGAAGGTTTGAAAAAGTTCTGTGTACTTGAAAAATTATTTTGTAAAAACCTTTTATTTGGCTTTTAACTTCAGTTTAGACAATAGACTTGTTGATAAGATCTAAATGGTGTGAACTTTATTTGCAAATCTTCAGCTCTTTAAAGAGTTTTTACATTTGCAAGAAAAACATCATAATTAAATCATATGTTGTCTTTGATTTTGAACAAACTGAAGACTTAATTCAACCAATATAACTTTTCACTTCAGAAACTGCTTATTTCTTGCTTTCATAGCACAGTTAAAAGAAAACTTTGTGATATAGCAGCTGTTTTGTGGTTGTAATCATTTCCCCTTTAACTTACAAATTCTCTTCAAGCTTGTGAAATTATAATGCACATAGATCAATACTCTGGAGTTCTTTGGGCTGGATTGATTTCTTTCTCATGAGATTTACATTCCACTTGTTATCAAAAACCACTTTGTCCCTATGAAAATGGTGCCATTGAATGGCATTTCCATATGAAGTGAAAGGGATATCAAATGCTCGGATTAATTTGGGCTCTAAGATGGCCTGTACGCTTTCAATTAATCTGCAACATTTGTTATGCAGAAGCATGGGAAAATGCTGATCTTTTGAGAATGACATGACCACTGTGTTGCTTTTGGCCTGATTACTGAAGCTACCTGTTGAGTACAATAATTACAGTATGTTTTCTTTGCAGAACTAGTTTCTGCTACTTAAAACCTAATAAGGAAAAGCTGACCCTTGCAGACAATATAGAGCTTTTATATTATCTTTCCATTCTGATGAAAATGCTGTTTTGTGAAAGATACTGGCAGTTAAGCTTGTAGGATAAAAGTAATGAAAAGGAAAAATAAAAAAAAAACCTTTATTCTTAGAGCTGCAGAGTCAGTTGAGACTTTTACTTTAGCTTTTGACTTATAGAGATACGTTCTATTTATGAAAAAGTTAAAAGTTCTTATTTAAAAATTACTCCAGGTTTTTGTTTGTTAGTGGGGAGTTTTTTTGGTTGGTGGGTCTTTGTTGTTGTTTTTAGTTGTTTTGTTGTTTTATGAAGACAATGGTTATTGTTCCTCCACATTAAAATAATACATTAGGAAGCAGGTTAGTAAAATGCTATTTAATGGATATGGCTTGAAGTTCTTTTATAAATTTGGTTGAATTTCTTACATACCGTCTGTTATAGCGATACAGACAACACAGCTTGCAACTAGCTTATGGAAAAGGCTTTCTGTGCATGTGTTGAATTTTGTAGGCAAGGGCATTTGAAATACAAATTTAAATCAGTAAACAAATATGTACTTTATGTTTTTTTATTGCTGAATCCCTAGCATTATATGTGGTTTTACATAAGAGTTCAGAAAAATCTGAAGTATGTCTCAATAATGCTACATCTTTTGTTTCTAGCCTATTTAAAGCTTGGAGAATGCTACTGTCATTTATAATACAAATTTGCTGTTCATGTTAATTGAAAGCCCATGGAAGTGATACAGAAAGCCTATGGAAGGGTCTATACCCTTGATCAAAAATATGTTCTCTGCTAGGGAATGTTAATTTAAGAACAAATTAGAAATGTGTTGGATGGTAATAATCTGAATTACAAAAATTTTGGGTAGACTTTATTGGTGTTAAATTTTAAAATTCATATAAATTGATTAGGATTTCTGAGGCCAGCATGTCCACCTTGTATTCTTTCTGTAATAAAACAGTAATTGCTGCTGAGACTGTAAATAGCAGAATGTAACTGATTCATATTTTTATGGTAGTAAAGCTCATCTGAACCATGAGAATATTGATTTGGGGATAACCTGTAATATTTTCATCATCTGTGACTTCTCTGAGAATTTGACTGTTTTTAGCTGTGTCATTAAAGTTATTGCAGTTGTTTCCCAGTCAGACACGACTCTCGTGTTTGTACTTTTTGGCATTTGCTAAACTAATGATCATGATGGTGACTGTTGCTCTGTAGCAAAAAAAAGTAGTTTCAAGGAGGGAGACTCTGTGATAAGGAAGGCAGTGTAATTACGTTGCTTTAGGTGAATGTTTAATTTTAGCAGTAGAGAAGTCCTTAGCATCTTAGGAAATTATTCTACAAAAGAGACTGTGCCTAATCAAATACTTCATCTGTTTACAGTTCAAATTCAAAAACTGATTGAACGAAGCAGGGTTTCAAAGATTGTCAGGGAATTGTCTACGGGACTGTAGGCAGATCTGTCATGTTAGCTCACTTTCTTCAGGAAAAAGTTATTTTCCTTGGAACTTTTTTCCTACAGATCTCTCCTTTCACTTCTCACTATATAACTAAGCTGTCTCTTCTGTCTCCACATCCCTGCCTTGGAAAACTAACAAGTTTAAAGCTTTAATGCCATGAGTAGTTTTATCAAGTTGGCACTGAGTGGTATCATTCTGCCTTCTGCTGCAAACATATAACCTACATTGTTTCAACTATTTTTGCAGGTTTTTTTAGATTTTTAATGGTTGGGGATGGATATAAACAAAAATAATCCCCTTTTATTCTGCATTAGTATACAGCTTAATCGATTTGCAGGCCTGATTTTCCCATTCAGTTGCATGAGCCATGAGTATTTTCTTGGAACGAGAATCCACATCTTTGTTATGGGTGGAGGGAGGTACTGGACATTTCGGCAGCAGCAGGATCTGTTCACAGCCATTAAACTGATTGTGGAATTATGAAAAAGAAAGACTGGTGTTCATTTTGCTTTAAGACAAGTTTAAGTAATAATATTTCTCATTTGTATGTTACTAAATAACAGGGCTGAATTTTGAAAATTGAATTAACGTTACAATTTTTGTGATAGAATAATTCTTTGTCACTCTTTTAAAGTGACTGGGAAAAGCTAATGAAAGCACATTCCATTTTTGTAGCAAAAATAAAATGCATGTTTACGTCTATCCCACAGTGAGAGTTTAGTGAAGAAAATCTTAAGAATCCAGCATTTGAAACTGAAGTATTTTAAAGGTCAGCTTGTGAGTATTGCTGTAGTAGTATTTCCATAACAAAGTTATTGTTGCTATGAATAATTTTGCTATTGGCATAACCCTTAATTTTCTTTAAAGAGAATCAACAACTTTGAATTCCATTCTTTGACAAAATTAATTTGTAATAAGCATGAGATTATGTAGACTACACACAAGAACACTTTAATGGGAATTGTGGCAACGTAACCTAGCTATCAGACTTCCTTCCTTGCAGTATTTGTGTGTTTCATGATTCTGTAATTGTGAATAAACAGACTAAGAAAGGGCCTTAAGAGGTTTCCAGTCAATTCCTTGCCTGTATAGAATGAATTATTTCTATCACTGATGTCTGATCTAACCACATCTTAGAGATATGCAGAAATTCCAGCTTCCTTGAGTGTCTCCTCCACCTCTCTCATTAAAAGAGTTTACTCAATATCTGTCCATATTGTGCCACACCTGCTTATTGATTTACATTGAAGGTCTGTCATTAGTTAAGGATGGTGGGCCTAGAAAATAATCGTCCCTTTCCTCTTTGCAGCTGGTTTTTACATACTTGAAACCATATTATATCCACACTCAGCCTTCTGTGAACAGCTCTGTTTCTTTGGTGTATCTAGTAGTCAGCCTGCCCTGCTTTCTAGACCTGTACTTGTTTTCTTGCTCTTGTGTGTGGTCTCTGTTTTCCCAATAGGTCTGTTTGTTGAAATTTGGTATTCAGAATGGTCCTGTAAGCCAACTGAGATCATGCTAGCAGTGACTGAGAGAAAGGGGCACATTCATCACTTGCTACAAGCATGCTTGTCCACATGAATTGATGTCTTTTTTTTGCATGTGTATAACATTCTCATGCAGTAACTGAGCTGCCATCTGGTTTTTGAGCATTTCCTGGTTCTGTATTTGTGTAGTTAGTTATTTCTTTGTAAATTGTATTGCATTTGTACCTGTTCAACTGCAGTCTGTGTCTTCCAGGTAGTTTCTTAATTTTTCTGATCTTGAACTCTGATCTTCTCTTTGCATGTACCCCTCTCTCTTCTACTTTTTTTATGGTCTGAAAAAAGAAATATTCAGCAGTCAATTACCCAGTAAGTTCTAAATACGTCTTTAGAGATCTACACTGAAATTACTTTGGTTTTATGTAAGCTACTATGCAATTATGATTTTTCCAACTGCATCACTTCCAAGAATGTTCCTTTTCTTTTCTTATGATAAATATCTTGAGAGTTAAATTTTATTAGAGACATAGAATTATAGAATAATTTTTGTTGGAAGGGACCTTTAAAGATCATCTAATCCAGCCTCCCTGGCATGACCATGGATATCTTTCACCAGAACAGGGTGCTCAAAGCCTCAGGAGTCCACAGAGGGCATGCACTCAAGCAGTAGTGCAATTGGTTCTTCTCAGAGTGAAATTAGTTCAATTTTAGAGATTGTTCTTGACACGTCACTGTTGGTTGTGACTTCTGTTTTCGTACACATGTGTACAAATACATATGAATAGGTTGACTATACAGAATTAATCCTGTAAACAGTGCTGAGGTGATTGAACTGTACATTTCTCTTTTGTTATCAGATGAGTTCTTCCTATTGGTTTGAATACAATTTGTACAAATTTCTTAATGGTAGTTTTCTTTTGCTGCATCAAAAATATTGCCAGTATATTCAAAAACCTCACTAGAAATTGTTTCTCATGTCAACTTCATCAGCTCATGTAGCTGAAATCTGCTGTTATCAGCTCAGTCAACTGCAGTAGGTGAAGAGCATGGATGACCTGTCTGCTCAGTGTTCCTGATTCACTTGCCTGAAACAGACTCCAAACATGATTGAGGCACCTCTTCACTGTATTAAGAAATAAATACAAATAAATTCTCCTTTAATGTGTGGGATTGTAAATCAAGAATATGCAGTGTACAGCAAACCCACTTTTCTTTGAAATGGTCCTGGATGGCCTTTCTGCCTCTGTAGATAGTACTAGCAACTACTTATGCTCATTACATTATGTGAGTTGAGTCACATCCATGTTTGTTCCTTGCTTTATGGCTGTTAGTAAACAGTGTGTTGAGCCTCAGAGGCATCATTCCATTTGTCAGCTTTTGTTCCTCCTTCTTGTGACCCCTTCCCACCATTCCTGTATCATTGTTCAAAATACAGTTGTTTAGAGGTTGTCGTGAACTCTTTTCTATCTCACTGCTCATGGTTTAAACTTCTTCAGTAGATTTGTAAGCTGTTCCTTTCTTCTGTGAACTGAAGTTCCCCTGTGCAATCTGCATTTACATAGTGGGCTTGTTTTGAATGGTTTTCTGGTTTTGTTTGTTAGGTTTGGTTTGTTTTTTTTTTTTTTTTTTGTTTTTTTTTTTTTTTTTTTTTATATTTCACAGTATGACATTAGCAGTGGTATGGAGGAAATTGAAGATTTGCAAATTATGTGGCAATTGTATCCAAAGCTGCTGAGATCTTTTAAACTGTATCAAACAGAAGCCTTATTTCCTCTTCAATCATTAGCATAATCTGAATGTGAGTAATCTAAGATAAAGAGTTTAGCCAATGACTATAAGGCATGATGCAGAATCTTATTAACTAGAATTTTCTGAACCTGTGTCAAGGTATGGTGTAGTGAAACTTCTCATTAGTGTATTAGGATTTTCTGCAAAGAATGTGCAGAAAATATATTAATATATGTATTAAATATAAAAATATATAATAATATATAATTCATATAATAAATATATGAGTTTATATATGCATATGTCTGGGTGAGTTCAGTACTCTGAATTGCCCTAAATATTAGAAGCTAACATCATGCTTGCTTATATAGATGTGGCAAACATTTTTAGCCTGTTTTTCATAGGTATTTGCTTTCAAGGGTTCCAGGTTTGGAAATTGTGATCTTGTATAGTACATTTTTAGTTTTAAAATAATTTATTGTCTTTCTTTTCAGTTGTTCTGATTGGCTCATAAACATCTGTCGAAGAAAGAAAGACCTGAAGGCTCGTACAGTGTGGCTTGGGTGTCCTGAAAAGTGTGAAGAAAAATACCCCAAAAATGCCATAAAAAATCAAAAGTACAACATCTTTACCTTTATACCTGGGGTAAGGCCACTAAACATATTCTAGTGTTGGGCTGATGGTATGTTTTGTAGTGTTTTTTGACTATTCCACAAAAAGATAATTTTATTTGCCCAGGTTCTTCTTTTTCTTTCTGAATTTGTCTCAATGACTTCAATAAAAATTAACAGTCAACAGCAAGGCTGCATTTTTACTAAATTGTTTGGTTTTCAAAGGGATATGTACTTAATTGCAGTTTGAGTGGTTAGAATTCAGTAAAGCTTTTAAAATTTGAGATGAATTTCTTTGCACTTTTCTATTCAGCATTAGAAATCTGTAATTCTTTTTAAAAAAGAAACAGTTCTGCACGTAAAGGATTGACTCCAATTGAGAAGTAAATAGTTGAAAATTACAATTTAGTCCCATGGATCTTTTCTCATACTCCTTGCCGTTGCAAGTATAATAAATAATGAATTCCAAAATGCACAACTCCTTAAAGGACAAAAACAGCTCATATCTTCAATTTGTATCACAAGTAGGCCTAGTTTAATACTTTTCAGAGTTGCATTTGTTATTGCAGTCTTTTTGCAGATATTTTTGACTTTGAGTGCAGTTCTTCAGCCAATACTTTTGTTGCGGAGTGAAAAGTTTTTTGTCACTTTTCTCTTAAGAAGCCATATTGTGCTTAAATTTCAGTTTTTTGATTGTACTATACACCATGTATATGAAGACAAAAGAGACATTGCAGTTTTGTCTAGTTCATAGTTTTTAAAAAAATGTGATAATGAAATTTAGCAATAGAGAAACAATTTTTGAAATTTAAGTAGTTAACCTAAAAATTTATCCTAGTGTGAAATTATAAATTTTAGTATTACACTTTTACTCATATTTTTACAAATAACATCCAAGAGTCCTGTGTCCCATAGCAAAATTAATTTCTTAATTTTCTTAAATTTTTATTTAAGTAATCATGCTGATTTATAAGAGTATTGATTATATCCTTCTGGCCTCTCCAGTCCAAAGACTGACAGGTGTTTTGTAATTAATTTCCATATTAAAACAACAAAAAAAATTTAATTGCCTTGTAATTAAGACTGATCATCCCCTGTCAGGAAAATAAGATGTCACTTATCACATGTGGATAAAATATTCTCATAATTTTTTGACAAAGTAAATGTTTTCTTCCAAAGTTTAAATTATTAAATACACTGAAATTGGTTAAGCCACATATGCTTTCCCAAAGGTCACAAAATTCATTAAGCATATAGTAAGCCATTGATTATTGCAACACAAAATTTGCAGTGTGGATTACAAATCGTGAACCAGATTCACGTTCCTTATAGGGATCAGATGTAGTTTGCAATTTCCTATTGTGAGAGAGAATGTTTGTTCTTTTTTGATCTTTTAAAAATCCTGGTTTTACCCAATAGGTCAAGTCAACTTTTTAATTTGGTGCTAGTATTTGAAAATTCAGTGGTAACTTCAAAATCAAGTGAGATCCTAAATGTAAAACCCAGTTGTTGATGAAAATGAAATGTTTTCAAATTTTAATTTTAGATATAAAATAAGACTTTTCATTCATTAGAATATTGTGTAGCTGTTTTTTTGGGTTTTTTTTATGCTGCTTTACTAGAAATAATTTGTAGGGAGCATCAGTGTATTGGTTCCAAACCCATAAATATAACAAAGTCATAAATGCTGACTCCGGTGGTCTTATCTGGTTTAAATTTTGATAATGTGAAATTTTGTATTCTATTACATGGTTTTTTAGACATTGAGGCTGACAAGGGTAATATTCAATGATTTCATGTCCAAATACAAACTTAAAATAATGCTTAGATTAACAGAATTTTACTTGCTGGCTAAAAGAGCTGTAACATTTCCAAAATATCATCTAATTTCTGAACATTAGATAAAATACTTGCTGCTTCTCCCTTTATACCGGTCTGTTCTCTTCATAACTTCATATAGATCTTGATACAGTTGCTTAGGAATTTTGCATGAGCTTCCATAAAACATACCTTCTGTGATGGGCAGGTTTTGAAGATAACTCTCCTGAACTTCAAGGCACTAATTTCATTAGTTTTATGTAGCTGGAGACTTTTCAATTTGCTTAACTGAACTGAAGTGCTTAGCTTTGTATTGAATTAAATGTCAGTGGTCTGCCAGGATTCAAAAGATTTGTAGGAAGGTGCTTTTTAACTTCCACAAGATCTTCATCTACTAAAGTACTGTCTGGACTTTTATTTGACTGGGTGTATCAAGTTTTTGTAAACAATTGAGCATACAAGCAGAAATGAGTGTATGAACTTTGTTAGGAACACAAGGTGCAGGTTCAGCCTGAAATACTTTCAGTTTGGAAGAAGGCTCTGACTTTTCTGACAATTTCTGGTTTTACTTTTTTATCTTTACAGTTTTATTGGTAAGTCATGAAATAGCATTCCATGCTCTGAAAAAAAATCTTATGCTTGGTGGCTATTTAGGTAGTCTTTAACTGAACTGGCAGCTTTGAGATACCAGTAGTTCGTTGTGCTTGCCAGAAAGACACTTTGAACTTCCCTGAATATTTTTTCATAGCACATAGATTTTTACATAATTAAGTAATAATGTTGCACTGATAAGAACAATAAATGTGAGTCAAAGAACTTTACTTTTTATGCAGAAATCATTTTAATATTAACTGAATTTTAAGATTAAAGAATGGAGACATCTCTGTGGCTTTTTGATCTATTTTGAATGTTTTATCTTTGAAATAATTAGTTATTAATTTTCTTAAGTCTCAGTGTTTCAAGCTCAGTAACCACTTCTCTTAATGCTGCTGGAGTTGCTATATTACCCTGGCTTACTGAAGAAATATGAGAAGACTTTGAAGATTCAAAATTCTATAAAATTAATAATGTTCTTAGCATTGTAATTACAAACAAAGCAATCTTGAGAACATGTGGTTGCTGAAGTGGTGCTTTTAATTACTAAAGGAATCTCTTCATCTGACATTGTTTTTGAATATGAGTCAATGTATTCTGTGATAAATCTACTGTGGCTTCACTTAAAAATTGGATAATTAGCTCTGAGTTTAAACCAAATCTTTGATTTAGTAATAAGTATATCTTAGTACCTATATTTAAATCTTTGCACAGTGATCTTGATACATAGTCCAGCTTTCAGAATACCCAAAATTTAGCAAATTGCTTTATCAATGGATTTTTCTTGACAAAAATATCAGTTTAATATTAAATTTATGTAATCGTGTGTGATGATGTATAATATATTGTCCTATATAAGTATACTGTAATAATGCCATCTATAACAGTATGATATATAATAATTTTAAATCTCCTATAATGAAAAAGTATACTTTATGTATATTACAAATGGAAAATTTAAGACATTTATCTACTTTCTTTTTCATTTTAGGTTTTATATGAACAGTTCAAGTTTTTCTTGAATCTCTATTTTCTCATCGTGTCCTGCTCACAGTTTGTACCAGCACTGAAAATAGGCTACCTGTACACATACTGGGCTCCACTGGTAAACAGAAAAATACCATTAACTAGAAATTTGGGGTTTTTTAATGTCAATGAAAGGTTCATGTCTATGTACATTGCATAAACCTGCAACTGGTAAACTACAGTGGTCAAAGAACATAACAGAAGTAAAATGCTTATTTGAAAGCTGATGTTTGACAGCCTTCCCTTCCACTTGCCCACTATGCCTCTGCCCCACAGGCGAGGTCGTTTTTATTAACCAGCTAGTGCCAGTGTTTAATGCTTCATCCTGCCTGCTGGTCACTCAAGAGTTTAAAAAAAAACAACCAGCAAAAAAAGCTTCCGCTACTAAAGAAACTTACTGCATAACAGAGGTAATTTATGTGTTAAATATCTTTCCATTTATTGTTATTTGGTGACTATTTTATGTTTCTAGACTTGTTTTCAGACAATTTCAGAATTGTGAGCATAAATTTTTTGCATTCCTTCTGTATCAGTTTTGATCACAACCTTTTCTCAGAAAAATATTTTAAGCCATGGATAAATCAGGAGAAAATTGTTCCTTGAAAAGAAGTTATTAATTAAACATGCTTCACCTAATTGAGCACCCTACCAGTTGCACTGGCCTTCTTTTGATATGTCTTTTTATTATTGAGCTCTCTGCTGTATTTTCTTGGGAAACTGTTCAAACCACTTGCTTCTGACTCAGGTTTCCTATGGTTTGAAAACTGATTTTTTGTCAGAGGTGACCCTTTTGGTAGTCTGCCAGCTGTATTGCCATGATTTGGAATTATTTTCTTATTTGTAACAAGATCATTACCTTTTCATCTTTTTTCCCAGTCCCTCCACATTAGGTTTAAAGGCAGGAAGAGCAAATGCCTTATGTTTTAAACTTTTTTTAAAAAATTGGTATTTTTCAGTAGCATTTATTCTCAGTAGTGTTCAAGATTAACTGTGACATGCTGACTGCTTGAGTGAGGATGGTTCTTAACAAATCAATAGAGTATATTCTGAATTTATTTCATTCTTTTATTTGTTTTAACATGTGTCCTTTTAACTGTGGATAATAGTTGAAAGGATAATAGTTATGGATAAATGGAGACACCATCCTGGATGTTCTTCCCACCTCTCTTCCCAGAATTTTGCTTCTTCTGCAACAAAAAAACACTTTCAAGATAGAAAGCTTATTCAACAGTGGGATTTTAAATGGATATTTACAAAGTTTTGTCACTGACACAGTAAGAAAAGACAGAAGTCAACCTTGTCTGGAAGTTGCTCTATTCACCATGATGTGCTGTGTGTAGTGCTACACATTAGTAGGATAGTAAGGAAAATAAATCATTAAACCCTTAGCATCTCAGCTCACTTCTGTCCTTCTCAAAGAAGGGAGAAAATACTGTATTTTGTGAACACCAGTGATCTGTTCTTTATGGTTGTCTTATTCAAAGGTATTTTGAACTATGCATCCCAGTTTTCACATATAGCTTGAAAATACCAGTGTTTCAATATATTTTTTTGCTAAACTCACTTGTTTGTACTTTAATAGCTTTTCTACTAATAATCAACCTCCATGTAAAAGGCTGAAATTGAATGTTGAGCAATGCAAAGCATCCATTAAGAAAATACATAACATTTAAGTCTGATTGGTTGGTCTTCATTTGCTGCTTAACAAATCAGTTTAGGTTTTTTGAAGGACATGTAACTACTGATAAATCTTCAGTAATAATCAGAGGAGCAACTATGACTTGTATTTTCTCTCAACATTTTAAAGGAAAATTGTTTGCCCTCATACATAAAACCAAATGACTAGAAGCTGATTATTGCTAGAACTGGTTTGGGCTTTTTTTGATGGTCTATGTAGATTTTGTGGGTTGTTTTGTTAGGATTCTTTTTGCTTTTGATTTATTTCAACAGTTTTTTACAATACAGATACAGTAATATCAAGCCCCAGATTTCTTATTTTGCTAATTTATTTTCAATTTTTTTAGGGAATGGACTTCTCATTCCACTCCAGCATACAAAAGATTTTAAAGCATACAAGTTTGGTTGTAGACAGTACACTAAAGATACTTACCTGCTTACAGTTAAAGTAAGATGACAGGTTCCTTTGTTAAACTGGCTTCACAATTTTAGCTCTCCTTTGGAAGAGTATCAACTTCCTTTGAGCAAATGAGTAAAAAGAGAAATGTCTTTCTTAAATTGTTCCTCATAGTCATGGTCAACTGTACTCAGCTGCTCAGCAAGAGGCTGCTAGAGGAAATTGTTGCAAGTAGCACCTTGCATTGTGTTTTGATTACTGTCTACTAACAAGGTGTGTGCAAATGAGAAATATGTTTGAAGGTACTTCAGGAGTGCCCTTTTTTATGTGGCTTATATATCTATATTGCCAAAGCATATGAAAATACTGCTGTCAGAAAGGGAGAAAATCTGATTTTTTTCATTCAATTATGCCCTGGGGAGTAAAAAGAGAATGCTTTCTGCATAGGTAGTTTTTTGTTCTATGTAGTTTCACTATAATTGTAGCCAATGTAAACTTGAACAAATAAGTAGTGCTCAACTGTAAGGTCACATCTGAATAAGTGTTGGAACTTTGGTCTGGAACTGCAAAATATTGTTAAAATCTGTAGGAAGATTTTAGTCAATACTTTTAGGAAAACTCTACACCTTCACTCCTTTCATATTGCTGTGACATTAGGGGAAGTTTGGCAAACTGTGAACTTCTGCAGGAGAAGTCTAATGGCATAAATTTTCTTCTATAAAATAGTGGTGGTTGTCTGAAGCTAGATGGATAATGTAGAATCTTATTGTTGGTGGATTTGTTAATATTTTAATTTTGTATCCATCTTATTCATAGTGATGAAAGATCCTTTTACTGGTAAAAATTTTCTTTCTCTTTCATTGATGGTGAAAATCTCAAGTGCTGAGTCTAAGTCAGAAGATCTGATCTAAGGAGGTTTAGAGAGGTAGAGAGGAAATTTATGTGCTTATCCCTGAATTGTTCTGTGTTTGTTAGCTTACCACCCTTTCTAGAGACCATCACAGCTGAGTGACCATCACAGAGACCATCACAGCTGAGTGAAACATTCTGTGCATTTCCAGTAGAAGCTGCAGTAGCATTGTCTGTGAAAGGAGCAGCCAAAGTATCTTGACACTTCATTTTTGAGAACAAATCCCCTTTTCCTTTGTCCATATTTGTGATGTGTTGCTAAATAGCTGCATTTAAGATGCAAAATTATTGAACTAGCCATTAATTTATCTTTTTCTGTGTATTAGGAAAAAGACAACTTTTCAGCATTAGAATTGGAGGCTTTTTAAATGTTTTTGGTAAAGCCCTAAAGTTTGTGGATGATAAGGAAATAAGTTTATTGAAACTATAAAGGCTGTCTAAGTAATCCACAACATCTTCCTTTTGTGCATTTCAAAATACTGTCTATGTGTATTTGGACATAGTTACTCTAATTATATTTGTACAATGTGCAAGTATGATCTTTTTTTTCCTGGACTGAACCAAGATACTATTTTAACTTATTGAATAAAATACTCAAATCCAAATTAAAAAAAGAAAAGTAAATGTTCTAAGTACATGTTCTTACTCTGTGTAGTGTTCCTATTTGTCTGTTCTAGTGCTGAGAATTCTGAACTGTGTAATTGTATCTTTAACAGGGATTTGTTTTGACGGTCACAGTGGTACGGGAAGCTGTTGATGAATTTCGACGTTACAAGAGAGACAAAGAAATGAACTCACAGTTGTATAGCAAGCTGACAGTACGAGGTTAGCAACACCATTATATAAATCCTTAAAAGATTTCACCTTTTTCTTTATATATACATTTGCAGGTTTTCAGTTCAAAGAAATAACTAATAGTTTTAAGCTCTAATACTCAGTATGAAATTTATATTCAACTAAATAAAGTAATTGATTTTCCTTAGACAAATAGGATTGTTAAATTTGACTTGTTTAGGAAATTTAATAAATATTTGGTTGGTTGTCAAAGAAAGGTGTATGTATATAATTGTATATATTTTTAAAGAATTCTGCTGGTTAGTACCCTGACTTCAAAATGCAATTTACCTCTGAAATTGATGCTGAACAGTAACTCAACATTGTCAACTATGTATCTAGCATATGTAGGAAATAAGGGAGTAATGAATAATGAAAATAACTAAGATTCCATGGAGCTTTTCAAATTTGGTGGATATATTTGTGCTTAAGAAAAGGAAGGCGTATTGTGAGTCAGCTTCGATATCAAAAATATTAATTTGAATTTTTATATGTAATTTGAAATTTGTTTGATCATGCAATATGGAACAACCAGTTTTCTTTAATGAAAGGAGAAATCAGTTATGACATTTTTTGGACTCACCACTTTTAACAGGTTTTCATGAAGACTTTTAAGGAAGTGAAGCACTTCAGATGTGAAGTGACAAATTTTGTAGGATATTGTAAATTTTAAACATGGGCAGAAGAGAGAACTGTGCATTGCTCTTCACTTTTATGTGCTTCTTACTGTTAGATTCAGAACAGAGTATCACATAGAAAGGTGCCAAAAATATTATCAAATCCAATTAATAATCTTACAATGTGACCTTGCTATTAGCATCAAAAGGTTTTCTTTCTCTGTTAGCGATTTTCCTTGGCATAAAAATTCTAAAAGAGGGAAGTTAAGGGAATTGGAGGTTGCACCTCAGGCAGTTAGAGTAAATGGCAGACATTGTACCAAATGTAAACTCTTTTTACTTCTTCCTAACACACATCTCAGTGCACTCTTTAGTATATCTTGGTGAATATTTTCTGAAAGTCTGTGGGAAGAGTAACATCACCAGGTCTCGGACTCTTGATTAGAAACTAAACTCTTGGAGTAGCTCTGGGTAATATTCTCTCCAGAAAATAAATGGATGGAAAGATTGTAATGTAACACAAGTATGTTCTATATGTTCCCATTTTTTTGGAGTAATTGGAAGGTAAACAGTCAACAGTCTTGTTAGTGATGGCAAGGAAGCAGCATGGTTAGTGATGGCAAGCAGCAGCTAGGTTATAGCAGCTGAGAGGCATTCATGCTGCTTCCTTGCAGTGTAGATACTTGCATTGTTTTCTGGACTTTCCATCCTGAAGGGAGCAACTGTAGGGAATAGTCTCATGTTCTCTCTTTCCTTGTCAGTCTGAAATACTGTTATCAACATTTAGAAGTACAGCTGTTGAAATTTGGCATATAGGCCAATTGGCATAGCTATAATTTGTTTAACACAAGGGTTGCACTGCTGGCATCCAGATCTTTTTTACAGTCATTAATACAGTCTGTTTGGAAATAGACTCTTAATGGCTTTTGTTTCAAAGTTGTAATTTAAACTGCTAGTTGGCCTATTCATTTTTAAGATCTGTTATGATAGGCCACTGAACACTCACCTTGAAACAGATAGTACAATCCTACCCTATTCAGCAAGAGTGTTAGTAATCTGAAATTCTTAATTCAGGAAAGGCATGTACAGTTTATAGTTACCCTTGTGATGTACATGTTAAGACTGACAGTTGCTCTTTTGTGCTTCTCTTTTTTAAACATATGTTTAGAGTTAGTAGACATTTAAGTAGCATTTAAGTAGAAGTTTTGATATTACAATTTTCCCTTTCTCTGCTCCTGAAATATTTTGTGAGGGTGTATGTATTTGAAAAATGCTTCATTTTGTGTCTTCTTCTGAAATAAGGAAGTTGTCAATGAAAATTGGATTTGGTCACTTTAGAGATTTAAAAGTAGTATGCAGTAGTGTATAGGTAAAGTCCAGCAGTTATCAGGAACTCACACATAGAGAGAAGGGACTTACTAAAAAGGAGCTTTAAAAATGCCTCCTTTTTAAAAAGGGATATCAGAATCACAGAATAATGAGGTTGGAAGAGACCTCTAAGATCATCAAGTCCAACCTATGCCCTAACACCTCAACTAGACTATAGCACCAATGCCATGTCCAGTCTTTTTAAACACATCCAGAGATGGTGATTCTATCACCTCTCTGGGAAGACAATTCCAGTACTTTATTATTCTTTCAGTGAAATCCTAATATCCAACCTATACCTTCCTTGACGTAGCTTGAGACGGTGTCCTCTTGTTCTGTCAGTTGCTGCCTGGTGGAAGAGACCAACCCCCACCTGTCTACAACCTCCCTTCAGGAAGTTGTAAAGAGCTATAAGGTCACCCCTGAGTCTCCTTTTCTCCAGGCTAAACACCAGCTCCCTCAGCCGTTCCTCATAGGGCTTGTATCCCAAGAACCTCCCCAACCTTGTTGACCTCCTCTGGACACACTCAAGCATCTCAATGTCCTTCCTAAACTGAGGGGCCCAGAACTGGATACAGCACTCAAGGTGCGGCCTCACCAGTGCCAGGCAGGGGAAGAATGACCTCCCTGCTCCTGCTGGTCACACAATTCCTGATGCAGGCCAGGATGCCACTGGCCTTCTTGGCCACCGAGGCACATTGCTGGCTCATATTCAACCGGCTGCCAACCAGCACCCCTAGGTCCCTTTCTGCCTGAACACTGTCCAGCCACACTGTCCCCAGCCTGTAATGTTTCAAGGGGTTATTGTGGCCAAAATGTAGAACTCTGCACTTAGACTTATTAAACTTCATGCTGTTGGACTCTGCCAATCCATCCAACTGATCTAAGTCTCTCTGCACAGCCCTCTTTCCTTCAAATAGATCAACACAAGCTCCCAGCTTAGTGTCGACTGCAAATTTACTAATGAAGGACTCACTGGCCTCATCCATGTCAACTATAAAAATATTAAATAGAACGGGTCCCAGTACAGACCCCTTTTAACCTGTAAGACTGTTTTTGTCATTTTGACTTTCAAATTTTGGTGTCAGTGCCATCATGAATTCATACTTGAATTTTGTTCTGTTTTGTGTGTTTTTTGAAGACTGGTCTTCTACAGAAGTAAAGATTCAAAAACTCTGCTTACAATGAGCTCTGAATCCCATGCTGAGAATTATGTGCAATCATTGAATTAACAATGTTTTGAGTAATAACTGATTTTAAGAGTGAAAACATTACTGCAGTCACCACTGAAATGTATTGTATGTTGCCACAAACCCATATATAAAATCATAAGCAGTGATAAATTTCACTTTTTTCCTAATATAGGGTTCTAACATAATGAGGTATTATAAAAAAAGAGAGAGATCATTTTGATACAAAAAATGGGACTTCCTCTGATCATAATATTAGATCAAAATTTTTTACATGTTTAAAAAAGATGTGGGTTTATCTTATTTATCTGGGTAAAATAATAAAATCAAGTACTATGCTTCCATACAGTATTTTTAATAATAACTTTCAATATAATTACCTATTTTTTTAATATTTACAGTATTCTTCAAGTGGAAAAATTTGTTTAGGCCTACTATGCTAAAGTACAGGCTAATGGTTGGGAGAAAGAAGGCTTTGTTTCTTGTGAATGAACAAACTTGATACTGATTTAATTAAAAGCCTGAAAACTGATGCCAGTCTTAAGAGTCACTTTTCAGAGTGGAACTGCACTTTATACTGCTCCAGCATTTTTTTTCCTAATGATTTTATGACTTGTGCTAGTTTTACAGTCTTCTATTTGAAATATTTATTTTTTTCCATCTTAAAGTGAGAGAAACTGACATAGAGATTTTAAGCAGGTTGCCCTTGCTCAAACTGGACAGTAGAAAAACTTAAAATTAACAAGGCTGAGTGTTCAGTTTTGGTTGATAAAAATGAGAATTCAATGAAAATTATATCTAGTTAGTTGTTTTCCAAATTATGTATTTACTAAAGGAAAATAAACATTTGTTGCAATAGAAGTTGTTGGGATCTAAATTGTGATTAATTACTTCCATAAAGACAGTGTGGGTTGGCTGATTTGTAAACTAATTTTTTTTTATATAGCACTGCAGGAGATTAAATTGGAAAGTCTGTGACTATCAGGCTTAGCTTTCTGTTGAAGACTTCCTTAGTCTTGGGGAATCTTAAACATGTAAATATGTGAATGCTGTCATATGATTTGCATGTAGCTAGTGTATCAACTACCAACTTTTGAGGATAAGAGTATTTGCGCTAGTAACTGTTGAAGACTTAGAATTTCTTTCTAGTAATTCAAAAACTTGAATATGTATGTATTGTAATCAGCATTTTTAAATAATAATGAGCTGTTCAGAGCAGGAAATCAAGGAGGAATGGGACATCTCTTTTAAATGTTACTTATTTGTAGTTGGACAGGTATTGACCAAATTGACATCTGTAGGCTAATTCTGTTTCATGAGATATCCAGTGATATGCAGTTTCCTATTTGTCATCTAACATGGAAAAGCTCACCATGTTGAATGGTCATCCCTTGTCACCCCTGTTGAATTTGCAGTGTGTAACTTTGTACTTTGCGAGTTGGTGAACCTGCCAACCATGAAGTTAGAATTGTTTCTATTTTTTGAACCCTTCATGACAAGTGATGAAACATGCAAATCAGTAAATGCATTGAAGTTTTTAAGTTTAAATTTAAACATGGGCATGCAGGTTTGGGAGGTCTTCTGTTTCTCTTACCTAAAGGACAGTTATACTTTTGACACAGTTTATTCCCTTGTGCACTTAAGTATGACCAGTTAAAAGACTGCTATTCCGAAGCAGAATCACCTCAAGTTTGTGAACAGGCTATATTATCTGTTTCATTAATGAAAAGCCAGTTGGACAATAAAACTGTAAAACAATTTTAACTCTTCTTTTCTCCCTTTCCATTCTTGAAGTTGGCAGTTCTGAACCTTTCCTAGGGAGGTTTGTCTGTGCACTCTTACTGAAGTTTCCAAGAAAAAAAAAAGATCAAGAAGAAAATAACGTACTATAATAGCCACAACTACTAGTGGCAGAAGAGGCCTGCATCTGTCACTTTATATCATAATGTTTAACATGTTGTAGAACTCTCACTTTGCAACCTGCAAAGCAAAAAAAAAAAAAAATTGAATGTCAGGAGAGATAAGTTAATTAAATCATTCCATCCAGGATTCAAGTGTGAAAGCTTAGGTCTTGGCCATATCCTTATAAACTATTAAGGAATAAGTAACAAAGTTGAAAACATACATTTAAAACTGTGTGAAATTAGGAAAATATCAATAACCAGTAATTACTATACAAGAGGAAAAAGTATGAAAGCTAGTATTTTTCTTTTGGAGACCTAGAGTGATTTCAGTTTTTTTTATTTTTTTGGTTAGAATTTCAGATCTTCAAGAACAGGTTGTCCCTCTGCTTTGAAAATCCAGTCCATTAAGAAACCACACTATATCTGAATCTAGAGGTACAACATTAGATCTTTATTGCTTGAAACATTTCAGACCTACTGATGATTTTATTCAGACCATTTGCAACATACGAGTTTTAAAAAAACTATATTAATTTTATCTGATTAGAGAATCAGTACTATCAACAGAAACAGAACTTGAAATTATAATGTAAGAAAGAATTTAAAATAGAGGCCAGAAGAGAGGAAAAATCAAGGGCACTATTATTCCGCATTTTTGCAGCATTGAGGATATTGGAAAGAAGAATTTTACCCAATAGTAGACAGGACACATAGGAGAGAAGCTAAGAAGCTTTTTTGTAGACTTTTACAATTGGTGGTTAAAGACTAACCTTGCTTCACTATATAAGAGTTTGAAAGAACGCATCCTCACCTTGGACTTGTTAGAACTAAGTTTTCCTCCACTGCCTGCCTGCTGTGTTCTCTTCCAATTTCCTATATGTTATGTGTACTCTAATTATGGTGACAGTTCGGGCTAATGCTATCAGGAAGAACTTTCATATGGTCTATACTGCCATCAGTCAAAAGAGTTTTGACAAGTTAGAAACAAGTGCCAGTGCTAACTCTACAAACAGTACTTCAGACAGTATTAAAGGTACCCTAGGTAAGATGTAATAGCAACTTAAAAAGAATTTGAAAATGCTGTTTCTAGAAGTGTCTGTTCATTCAAGAGTGGCAGTCAGTGATGGAGGTACTTTTTAATAAAAAGAATCATATTTTATACACACATTTTGTTTACTTCATGTCCTGTTTTTTTTGTGTGAAGTACCTGTTAGCACATATGAGATATTTATTAGTTTTTCAAATCACTGCAGTTCATTTAAACTGGTTTTATCTTGGAAGTATAATGACTTACTACAGACACATTTCAGTGTTCCTGTTCTGCATAATTTTATACATTGCTTTAGGCGAAAGCCTTGCGCCTTGGTGGACTATAAAGTCTGGATGCGCAGCCTCTTCTGACAGCTTTGGACTTTTTATTGGTAATTACCCAGATGGTGAAGTGTGTTTTGCTATGGAGATGTTTTTAGAGAAAAAATAGTTTGCAAAAATAATTTATGCAGTGAATAACATTGGGTGTCTTTTTTTGTTTTTTCTAAATGCATCTTCAGTAAGATGTAGTATTGCATTATTTTAATGTTCTCTGAAACGGTATCTAATGAGTCTCATTTTTGCTAGCCTAAAAGAAAGTGTTTATATTGACTTTCCAGAATTTTAAGTCACTTTTTTAATTACTGCCACATTTTACCATTTAGTACTTAATGTAATATATCCTGCCATTCAAATTTATTGTGGAATTGTCCTGTATGTATGTAAGGCCTTTTCCTTATGTGCAAGGATGTACAGGATGATCCAACAAGACATGTTAGTGTCTAATAAAGAGAGCATTCTGTTTTGTTATACTAAGCAACCTGGAAAGCAATCTGATAAGGAAACTTTTCAATTAATTAAGTGAAAGTCCTGGAGTTGCTAGATGAAGTACAAACAAAGGTGCAGTGTGGGTTCCTCTTGGTGTACTTGGCACCAAAAATATTTGCTTTATATCTGCCCAACATCATGTTGCAAATGAACCTTCTACCTTCTCTTGGTCTTTCAGGCTTAGTGTCTTTTGGTCTTTACTGTAGGTGCACTTGTGGCCTGATTGTCGAAAAACTGATTGTTTAAGTTGAAAAAATTGCCAGTAATTGCATTTGGTTAGTACCTCTGAATAGTTTTGCTCATACATGACTGTATAGGTAGTGTAAATTTGAGACTTGACATAGTTCGTACTAGAATTTTTGTGGTTGTTACTGCTATAATCAAGTGATTGACTGATAAATTGATGAAAATTGTTAGCAGAAGAATGGAAAACAATATAGGTAATTCTATTCTTTTGGTAAAGCCAGCAAACTTAGAAAGCAAAGTAACATTACAATGTTTTTTCTGGTATATACTATTCACTTCTAGTCAAAACTTCAGAATTTTTAAGGAGAATTCACAGGCTTCTGCAGGTAAGTAGGTGAAATATGTTGATTTTATGTCAGACTGTTGTTTTAGTGGTCGAGCTTTAGTATTATTTTAAATTTTAAAAAATAAAAGCTTTTGATACATTGATACTAATTTAATTTCCACAGGTATCTCAGAAGTCTTGTATGGAATTGCTGATATTCTTGCTACAGCTTTTTATACCTTCTGTAGTCTTCTGCTGCTTCCTCTCCCCCCACAAATTTATCTATTGAACACTGCATTTGTTTTATATTTGAGAGCAGAGAACATAAAGTGCTTCTGGCAACTGAAAAATGGAGCTGGTGTATAAGGTCACTATCAGTAGCAAAGTTTGGCTCTCAGAAGTAACTTTGCAGATGGGCCAAACAAAAATTGTGATTTTTCTGACATTGCACATTTTCAAAATGCTATTTTAATGGAAAATATATCAAATATTAGCTGTATGTTACAGGAATATATATATTATTGGCTGAATTAGACATAAAGCAACTGCTGCTTTTGCATGACATTTTAAAGAGCAAGTACTCAAAATAATTACTCATAATATGAATCTTACTGCCTTTTAATAAATGTAAATGTAAGTATAAGGAATTTTAGTCTCTCTTTACTGAGAGCTGTAATGAGAAGGTCTCATGGATTTGCATCCTACCCTAGTTCTCTTTTGCTATACTTAGTATAACTGAGATGTGACTGTGCATTGATAAATCTGCTACTCATAGTATTTTTGATTAAGCTTCAAACTTTTTGTTGCTCAGTCTGTGCTTTTGTGTGTCTTCTGTTCTAATTCATTCCACCTGTCATTTAGAACTCTAACACCTTGCCATGTTTTGACATACTTTCCATCTTATACCTGCAGCTTGGAATCATGGTAGTATTTCTGTTGAGGGAAGATCATACTTACAGGGGGTGTGTTTCAGCTCAGCAGGAAATTCAAATATGTGTGTGTGTGTGTGTGTGTGTGTGTTTATATCCTCATGGGATTTTGGGTTTTGGTAATTTTTAAGTCAGGGAAGCAAATTTATTTTGGAGTTGTGGACCTGGGATTCGAACTCCTGAATTCCTATATTCTATTATTGATCTCTCCTGAGATCAATAATAAAGTATTTTGGGCAATAGCTTAACATCTCTATCTCAGTTTTCCAGTTCGTCAAATAAGAATTTTAAAACTTAAGAGTTTTACAAATATTAATACCCTACAGAATGTGTGGAAATTGAATTGGAAAATTTGTTGTGTATATTTTTGTGTGAATTGTTTACAGCAGTTTCTGAATGGACAGCTTTAGAGAATGAAAAACATCTATTCCAGGTTTTGATGTTTTACTTTTCTAGAATTAAATCTTTAGGCATTTCTTTAACTTTACAGAGTTTTACATATTTTCTGCTAAAATTGCCAACATTATCAGGCAGTGCCGATTGCATCAGGAACTTTAGTGGTCAAGCAAAGTTACCTGTTGGTAAATGTGCTGAGAATAACAACTTGTGTGCGAGATGGCTCCATGACTATAAACCTAATAATTCTTGTCAGACACGTAAGTGCTGCCTAGTAGATGTGAAAGATTTCTTTTCCCAATTTTACAACTCTTACAGATACTATAGATCAGACTTGAGCATGTACCATGTGTATTTTTTGCTCTAATACTTCTACAATAGCTAACTGGCTACAAGAGTGGAATTTTTTAAACCACTGGGTTATTTATTCAAACAGATGAAATGTATTTATCAATGTATTCAGCAGAGATCTGTTTTGTATCAATTGTAACATTTTCACTTAATTGTAGCATCTATGAATAACCCTTGCATTCTGGTATTTATATTCTTGTTATTCTTTATTAATGTTGATTACATTTCTTCTTTTTTTTTTAAGGTAAAGTGCAAGTTAAGAGTTCAGACATACAAGTTGGAGACCTCATCATAGTGGAAAAGGTTGATACTTTTAAAATATATTTTAGAGACTAAAGATTATTAACATGCTAATTATCTTCTGAAGAAAAGTGTGTCAAGGTACTTATCTGTGAAGTCCTAACTAGCTAGTATTTTAGTTCAAGTCCCTATCTGAGAATCTTCAAGGAGGTCTATTATAAAATTAATTATATTTTAACTGAATGTATATATTTATATTTTATGAATAGTTATAGGCTTAAATCAATCTTGTGAAGGGAATACAACTACAGAATTAAATTCTCTGTCATGTGCTGTGCTGAATGTTTTAAGATGTCTCCTTACTTTCTGATGGTTAAATCAGTGTTTGTCTGAAGCTTTCAAGGATAGTCTTTATTTATGCATATGTGTGTGTATTTATATATT
Organism: Lonchura striata; assembly: GCF_050655825.1. NCBI lineage: Eukaryota > Metazoa > Chordata > Aves > Passeriformes > Estrildidae > Lonchura > Lonchura striata. The sequence continues at coordinate 72,068,905 of NC_140704.1, forward strand.
ATATTATTTTAATATAATATGTATCTAAATATATATAATTAAATAATAAGAAAGTTTTTATGTTTTTTAATGGACAGAAAGCTTTCCAGTTTGTTTGCAGATGGTGAGTGAGAGCTGTGAATTCTTCTTTGCTCTATATTAACATTATTTTAAAGATTGTTGCTTATTTCAGTTACCTTTCTGGGCTACTAAGAAGTTATTGTGATCTTAGAAGTCAGCTTAAATTTGTTGTCAGAGGTAACTGTTTTTGCTTAAATTAATTCTGGAAAAGTGACTCACTTTCTGGGTGCCTGATTCCCATCACACTTTGTATCAGAGAACTGATCCAAGGAGGCATCTCAAATTGAAGCTTGTAACTACTGATTGATTTGAAAAACATCTATTTCCTTCCTTTCTATTTCTTCTGTCGTTCAAAGAAAAAAACAGTCTCAAGCAGCAACCCAAGTCTCGCTTGGCTTGCTACTCTCAGCTTAAAGTTTATATATTTTCATGTAGTTTTCACAATTTCTTGCTTTTTTTCATGTTCTTTTTTGTCGTCTCTGTGTACCTTATAACTTTTTGGGTCCATCTGAGCAGCAAGTACTAGGCTGTACAAGAAAAGCACTAGTATATCCGGCCTTTACATCTGTTTTGCTTTATACCATGTTACCTTAGAGTGCAGGTAGAATTGGCTTGCACATGTTTGCTTCTGCCTATTCCAGAACTTCTAGGAGACTGAGGTACTTGCTTTGATTTTTGTTAGGGAATTTTTTGGCCCTTCTTGAACTGTAAACCTGGAATTAATTATTATAGAGTGTAGGGAAGACTCTGATGTCTACTTATGTAATCTGCTTTCCCTGAAAATCACTGTGATCCATTTGTCGGTTGGATTATACTAAAATTTGGAAAACTGGAGTTACTTTGGGGATCATTCTGTCATGCATTCTGTCATGCATTGCTATTTTAGCAGTGTTTGCAGTAGCTTAGAACTTATATGTTGTGAGTGTCTGAAGTTTCTAATGAAAAAAGTCATGTTTAAGGATTTAGAGAAATAACGAGTAATGGGCTTTTTGATTAAGATTTTAGTCAGGTATTATCAGTAAGATGTATATAATGGTTTGAATGTAGTATTTCAGTTTCAAGCTCCCTACTGCCCCAGCAGAGCTGTCTTTTTTCCTTTTCACCTAGCTGGGGGTGCTTTCAGGCTAATGAAATTAAATCTTTTCTGGTTCTGCTGAGGAGTGTATTTTGTTGGAGCAAGCAATTTTCAATTTCAGAGTATGACTCTTAAGCCAAAGAACTAGTCAGGAGTGAAATGTTCAATTGCTCACTCTAATAGCAGAGAAACAAGTTAACATTGTATTTGACTGGTAGATGCATCAACAGTATCTGCAGTGAAATTAATGACTCACTTGAGCTGAAGATCCATATGTTAACTAGTGAGTGGATCACAAATACTAACAACTTAAATGAAAGGTTTTTCTAGATTTAAACTTTGAATATCCTGTGATTGTCTTTTTTTTAATAGTCCTAAATAATTTCAAAGTATTTCTTAAGTGACTGCAATATGCTTAAAATAGTTTAGTTTTGAGTAATACATTTATTGTTTCAACTATATGAATAGTGAAAATTTCATATAGCGCTATTACTAGGCAGGATGAAGCCTGAACAGATTAAAATATTGCCTAATTTTAAAAGCTTAAAGGCATTCATATCTGTTAGCTGAAAAATGGTCTCCTCCCTTGAACAGTTGTCCTATTTCTGGATGTTTTCCTTGGCTTGTGTTACATTTTTAATCTCCAGTGGAAGCACAGATGTGCACAGTGTTCCTAAATAAGACAACTGAAGGGATGAGTTGTTGAGTTCAGATATTGTTATTTAGACACTGTACCTTATTGACTGTTTGGAATACATTTTGAGGATGTGAGGAGGGCATAAAATTCAACAACACATTTAGTTAATAACTACACATTTATGGGACAACATTTAACAATAACAGCTCATAATAGTGATTTAAAGCATGAGAGCAGTAATGCTTTTTCTTCAAACCTTGAGAGCTTGTCTTGGAGCTGTAAAGGTACACAATTTTTTCCCTAATCATGTGCATAAAGTGAAATTAATCCAGTATTTGCAAGGATTGCAGATAATGCTAACATGCAGTATTTCACAGCATGGAGATCCAAGAAGACAACTGCCTGTTCTATTTATAACTCAGAAGTAAGCGGGAGTATTTTAGTTAATAATAGAAGTACATCGTTCAATGCCTGCATGGAGAAGGAAGGACAGTAAATGCAGAATTCCAAGGGTCTGTAGCTATGCACAATTGAGGGGAATTGGAAGACTGACTAGGGAACAGGAAAAGTTTATGTAAATAACAATTTCATGATAATAACATGAAAAAAATATAAATGTAATTTGAAAGCTATGAGAAGAGTATTTTTAAGTGAATATTGTAGCCTGTGTTGCAGGAAAGTATAGATGTCTTTATGGGTTTCATGTTTAGTAGTCTGGCTGGTATTCCTGGGTGACATTCATGGGAACCCTGGAGCTGAGGAAGCACTTAGCTTGTATTGACCATTGGCTGGGTGTAGTTAGACATCTAGGACTGAATCTGAAAGTGTGCGAACACTGAAATAAATGGAAGCCCTCCTTCTCTTGAGCTCTAATTCTGCCCAGATTTAAGAAAAACAATGTATTCAAGTAATTTTTATGACTTATATATTCAAATTCCAATATATGTTAACAAGCATTTCTGGTATCATCTTTGTGGTAACTGAGATTCTGTAGTTTTTTCATGGGTTTCTGAATGCTTGAAGTTGTATCTGTTGTCATTTTAACTTGTTCTACTTTGATAAATATGACATGAGAGGACTAACATGATTGACATACTGCTGCTGTTTGACTGTGACAATGTACAACAGAATTTAATTTTCTCTATAATGAGATGTTAAAGATTTTTGTAGCATACTTGCCATCTGCTTCTGTGTAGTCACACTTTTATAGTGACTAGGTATGTATCTGCAGGTCTGTCTTTGCTCTCCAGAATCAGCAATAATAGTGACAATGTTTTTGGTACCTAGTGCTCCTGCAGTGTCTTTCTGCCCACTTCTGAATTATGAAAAACCTGATACTAAAACAAGACGTCAATTTAAAATACTTTAAAGGCAAGTTATTCTCTAGCCTTCCCTACATGGTAGAATACATTCAGATACGTTTATGCAGAAAAGGTTTCATTATTTTATGGGAAAGAAAAATGAGCAAGACAGAACACAAAAGAAGGCAAAATTAATATCTATTTTTTGTATTAAAATGAGAAAATATTCACATGACTAATTTGATCACAGTCTATAACTTTCTTATTGGGGGGCAGAGGGGGAGGAGTTGCTGATCACCCTCTGGTGATCAGCGTCAGGACACGAGGAAATGGAATCACAATGGTATGCAGCAGCAGTACAAGGAGTAATGGCTTTAAATTGAAAAAAGGGTAGATACAGATTAGGTAGTAGCCTGAAATTCTTCATTGTGAGGGTGATGAGACACTGGAACAGATTGTCCAGAGAAGTTGTGTATTCCCTGTCCCTAGAAGTGTTAAAGGTCAGGCTTTGAGCAACCGGATCTAGTGAAAGGTGTCCCTGCCCATAGCAGAGGTGTGGAACAAGGTGATATTTAAGGTCCCTTCCAACCCAAGCCATTCTATGATTCTATGAATGAAGCTGTGTTAGGGAAATTTCTGGGAAAAGGCTTGTCACTGAGAGGCTGGACAGGATTCCCAGAGAAGTGGTCATGGCACCAAACCTGTTTGAGTTCAAGGACTGTCTGGATGTTGCTCTTAGTCATATTATTTAGCCGTAGGTAGTCCTTAAAGCAGCAGGGAGTTAGACTCTCTGATTCTTATGGGTCCCTTCCAGCTTCAAATATGCTATGATTCTGCCCAGTTGTGTCAGGCATAAAGTATCTGAATCTTGAATACTCTGGGCCAGGCTAATGTTAATTTACTCAATGTGAACTGAAATGTATCCTCTGTGGAAATTGGTAGTAACTTGTAAGGTACCTCCTTTGTGTTACCAGAACTTATATTTAATTCAGTATTAGATCATTTGACTTTTATTTTTGGATGCTGGTGAAGTGTTTTAGCTTGTTTACAAGTAACTGGAAGTTTGTAGGCATGAAGCCAGTAACCTGAAACTTATGTAATGGATTTATGTCAGAGCTGGCAGGGGAGCTGTAAAAATGTATAGCTAATCTATATTAAGACTGGATGTCTGTTTAATCGTTATTGTCATTTAAGGACAGAATTATTTAATTTTGAAGTTGCCTTTTCCTTTTTATCTTTTTTCCCTCTAGTAAGTTCAAAATAATATAGTTTAAGATTAATCTTTTTTTCTGCATTTTCTTTCTGAATTTGAATGAGATATTTCTAGTTGAATTTGGGCTCATGGTGAATAATAAATTTCACTGCATCCTTAATTATTAGCTCTTATAAGGCAAGATTCAAAAAAATGCTGTACTAGTTAAAGATGAACAGCCTCTTTGAGGTGAATACTGTTGGCACATAAGCAAGTGAATTTTATTTGTAAAAGCATAAAGAGTTAAAATAGGAAATGCGTAAATCAAGAAATATTAATTGATGAAAATGCATAATTTTAAGTTATACAGAAGGTTTTTTTGCTGTCTGTGTAGAATTTTCATGTAAACTAAAACATGCATCTATTTTTTAGTGTTTCCCAACTTCCTCATTTTTCAAGTTTCATCTTTGCTTATGATAATAGCCCTCTCTGTAGTCCTTTATGGCCCCTCTTTACTAAACTTCCCATAGAGAATCAAGTGACAATTTACACCCTTAAACTGGTGTTCCTGAGAGTATGTTTCAAGGAGTGGTGAGAAGTACTGGTCTTCTAGAGATTCAGAGAGTTTACATCATCTTATTTTGGAAGCTAAGCCCATATAACGTAGTCTGGCAGTTGACTTTGGCAGATCTCTTCAGATCACACTATTCCAAATGGCACTGTTGTGGTGGCATGCTGATATTGGGAAGGTTTCTTTGGATTAATGGAAAACCTTTCTTTTTTCTTTTCCATTCCTGTGCCTTGCAAATTTTGATATGTTGTTTATTTTTGTTTTCTCTGGTGTTTCATTCCTAAACTCTGTGTTGGCCATGTGTAACTGCTGCTGCTAGATGCCTTGGAAACAAGTGGAGAGAGAGCTGAGGATTTGGGTAGTTATGTAGCAGATACCATGTGTGTGGGAGCCTGGTATTGTTCATTTTGTTTAACCTGTGAAAGCTTAGATTGGCCTTTCTGTAATCAACAAAGAATTGAAAACTTGATACAGACAGTTCTGTGCTGGAAAGGGAAATGACAGAACAGGTACATCTGACTATGCATATGATTCTGTGTCTTAGTGAGGAAGTCTTTCTGTTCATTTTACATATATGGAATAGAAAAATGCTGTTCCCTAATTTGCTATTTCCCCTGTGTGTGTCTGTGTGTGTTGGAAGAGGAATTCTTGGTATACATAGTATTTGCAACTTGAGTGCCAAGACAGATATTTTTAATTTACTTTTTTTTTTCTATTACATGTGCTAACTGAATGTCAGAGTTTTGCTCAGTGAAACTATGTGTTAAGATATTTTGATTATATATTTATATACTTGAATTACTTTTTTCAGTCAAGAAAATGTTAATCTGTTCTTCAGGTATTTATCATTCATTTATAAAGAACATCTAAAAGGATTAGCTGTTGTTTGCTTATGGTATAATTTTTTGAAAATATTGATTTCTGAATTGTAAATGCTGAATGTAAAGTATTGTAAGAAATCCTATTTTAATTGAGTTTCAATCCAAGTGTGACCTTTTGGTTATAGATCTTACTGGACTTTTGATTGGAATTCACTTTTTTCATACTTACAAAATACATGTTTTGTTTTTTGTTTTTTGTTTTTTTTCTTCTTCTCTCAGAATCAACGAATCCCATCTGACATGGTGTTTCTTAGAACCTCAGAAAAAACAGGTATTTTTCCACAATTCACATTGGTTACATGATTAGTTGGTGGTTGTGGTAGAGTTTTACATTGTGCATTGTGGTCAGTTTGAAATGGTTAAATAGTTTGATGAAGCTACACCTTCATCAGATTAATGAGAGAAGTCCACACATGGCAAACACATTATGCCTCAACTGTAAACAGGAGTAATGTTACTGTGAACATGAGACTTCTATAGATAGATATGTTTCTCCACATGAATGGTTTTATGAGCTGTTTTAACAAAAGGTTTAAATATTAAAAATGGTAAAAATATTTAGCAAATAGATTTATAAGACTGAATTTTATTAGTATGATTTGACATTAATTTCACATTCTAGCATGATCAATTGATCATTTTCTTGTGACATACATTTAAATGTCATCTGATTGTGTTTCTGTTATTAAATTTGAAAGAATTCAAATTTGAACCTACTAATATGCGTTTAAAATTACTATTTTTGGAAAAATTTATTACAGTGATTTGAACTCCTGAAATAATGGTTTGGGTTCTTCTACTTCAAAATAATACTGCCTTTTTGATCAGTCAAAAAAAAAAAAAGCCAAAAAACCAGGAATTTTCTTGCATGAGAGAAAGAAAAGTGCTGTGCTTGTTAGCTCTATTTCTCTTCACATGGTGATAGGGGAGTACTCTTAATTTTGAGAAACAAATATCTCCTTTACAGGAACCCTATAAATTATAGCCATTTTGTAAAGTTAAAAATTACTACTGGATGCCCCTGTGTGTAACTCAAATGAGTTTTCCTCCTTTATATTACCATTTCTCTTCAGATCCTGAAGAACTGTCTGGTATTTGTCAGACAGCACTAAATTTCACAAGGCTAATAGCTGTGATATTGGTAAAGCCCTGTATTAGTGGCACACAGTATTTCACTGTGGCACTGGAGTTCTATCATATATTTCAGATAAAAGCCTAAATTTGTAGAGATCATTTGAAAGAGAAGACAAAAATATTTCTGATAGCCCACAGAACTCCAGTAGAGCTATATATTTGCTAAGAGAAGAAATTTCTGTATAGTTATTGTGTCTTGTTAATGCTGATTACATGCAGTGGTCATCTGTAACTGGCCTGGAGTGACAAAGTCTTCCAGTGATCTTATATAAGCTCATTTTTGTTAACCACCTTCTGGTTCAGGATACAGGGATTTTCTTTTTATTCCCTCTCAGAACACAAATCTATTAAAAAGCCTAATTTTCTGTTAACAAGCAACAGGTTACCTAGTTTTATTGGTATTGCACTTCTTTAAAAACAAAAAAAAGAAAGCAAAACCACACAAAAATAATTTCCTAAACTTCAAGCATATGGCAGTAATTGTTTTTTGACTAAAGAGTGAACACTTGCATCTGTAATGGTTCCTTCCTGATGCTGCAGTTTTGACTGATTTATGCTTTAATTTATAGTTGAAACTTGTAAGTACTTTGTGAAATAATTTTTGCATGGTTTTATGTTCTATATGTAATTTTATCTTCTGTGTAATAAAGCAGTTTATCTACAACTTCTTACTATAAATCTCTAAAGAGTAAAATGGAGAGTTTGAACTAATCTCAAAATCCAAACCTCCCTTTAAGCTTCTTTTGGGGTAAAGTACAATTTTACAGCCTCAATATTTACATTACATATTAATGTAGTCTGCAGCACTGCAATATCCTGCATCATCACTCAAAAAAAAAAGCAATTTGAGTTATAAATGGGCAGCTTACAAAGTTCATCCGGAAGCTCACCCCCCAATGTATTTTTACAGTTTTCTAGGATATTTTTAACTCTGCATAGCAGAAGTTGCATTTTGGGGCATCAAGCTTACTTTGATAAAACTAATTTCTTATTAGATGTATTTTCCCCTTTCTTTATCAAATGCATTGCCTTTTAGGTAGAATGATCTCTTCAAAGATCTGATATAATAACTTGATGTCAATTGTGTGCTTGTATCTAATTTCTAAGATTTCTATGTTTATTAATCAAACTTTACAGAAATTAGAGTCTAAAAGCTCATATTGGTGGGACTTGCTTTTTTATTCATATGACAGTCTGTAACATTCGTATTCCTCTCTTTCATGGATGGAGACATAGATGGCTGTTCGTATTTTCAGTTAGGATTACTTCCCAGGGGGATGGAACAGGTGGAAATCATTCCTCAGATGTGAATTCTTTGCTCCTGTCTGGCTCTCTGTATAACAGAGATTTCCAAAAGATTTTCATTTACTTCCAAAATAAATAAAAATAGTTTTTAAAAATTAGGCATGAAAAGCTTATGGAGTAATATGTTGGAGTTCTATGTATTTGAAAAGGTAGGAGGAGATTATCTATGACAGAATCTTGATTTTACTCATTATATATGGCAGAAATAACAAGTGATTTCAATTATTTGTCCCATTTATCAGCCTTCCACCAAATGAAAGGAAATATTCATGCTGATCTGGCTGCAAAAGATGGTTTAAAGGTTATTTTCATTTTCTGTATAAGCAGGCAGCATACCAAAATCAACTGACTACCTTAGTGTAAAGCTGTTATGCAAATGTAGGCAAGATCTGTTACACCAACACAAAGCTCCCTTGCTGAAATTAAACTAGATCTTAAGTAGCCCTTAACAAAACTTTTAGGCTCATTTTTAATTTATTTGGCATATTCTATGCATTTCATTTGCCTATATGCTGTCTCAATCAAAAATCAAGGGCTAGACAGGGCATTCTAAAGATCATTCTAGAATTTTATAATTGTCCACGGAAACTGCCAACTGAAGTGTGCATTACTAACTTCATTATGGGAGTATCAAAGATACTGTGTGTGTAAAACACAAGAAAGATTTCAAAGCTAAACTCTCCTTCTCTGAGCTACAATCCTTGTACTCCACATTGGCTGTGCCTTGGTGCTGTGACTGGCTTCTGATCCAGGTCAGATATTCCTATGGTAACACATGTTCTGACATGATCTGGATCTCGTCTTCCCTGAAAATCTGGTGCATGTGATTGTAAGACTTGGTGTTTCTATAATATTTGTACTCTTTTTACTTTCAAATGGGAAAATTTGAGAGGAATACAAACTTTATAGGGTGACTACAAAGTGTCAAAAAAGAATGAATGAAGCTTATTTTTTTTCCAGACAAGCTTTTTATTTACATGCCTCTAATAATTCATGGTGAAAGACTAGCAAATGCAGTGGCTGGTTCTGAACTAAGCAAATGTTGATTTTTGCTAGGTCCAGGAACAGTTGACTGTTGGAGTTAGCAGCTTGGCTTTTCTTTTGCTCATATGGCTCTTTCATCCTCTTTTGTTTGACAAAAACTCAGGGAACTTCCTAAGTTTGAGATCATTGTTCTGCCATACTAGGTTGAAATCGGTCACCAGTCAAAAGTTACTGGGAGAAGGATTGCATGGCAGAATAGCATTGTACATCGAATTACAGCTAAAGGAACTAATTGCCTACATCTGCAGCTGGAATAGCCAAGGGATGATAAGCTTTAGGTCTTGTGATATGCTCCATAGACACTAGGACTGCAAAAAAATTGTTTCTGTATTACTGGTAACTACTTAGGCTTATGACAGACTAATCACAGTGCTGGTAGGATCCTGACTTTCCTTAGTTGCTTTTTATGGGGGTAAGAACTCCTTAATCTTAGTCAGACCCTTCTGATTGTTCCCGAGGTCTTCTTTTGTCACAGATAGTGCTTTGTGATGTATGAAAAGTGGAGCTGGATTTTTTCTTTAGCCTTTTCTGGTGAAACTGAACTTCCAAAGGGTGAACATGAAGTGGTTTTCCTGGTCTGCTTCAGCTTTTCTGACCATAGTATTTGAACTTAGCACATGTCTTCTGCATAGAGTTAAATTTTTTGATAGATGCTTTATTTCATGTAGAGTAACAGCCACTACTTCTGGAAAAGCAATATTTCTTTTTCAAGAGCAAGAGTACTGCATTAAAATATTTCTTTTTGAACAAACTTGTAAAATTTTGTAAAAAATATATATATGTAGATGTTGGTAAAATAAAGTCACAAATGTATTTCAATATCTCTGATGCTTTAGATTGCTCAAGAGCTGCTAAATTGACAAAACAGGTGGGGTTTTTTGGTTTTGTTTTGTTTTTGTTTTTTTTTTTTTAATTGTAGAGGTGACACTCTGGAGAGAGCAACTCCCAATGGCTGATGAGTTCCACTGCTGTCAAGCATACTCTCATGCAAAGGTTTTTAACATAAACCAGTTTTGGTACTGTTTCTCCTTAAATCCAGTACATAATAACTTACTGGAGTGGACATTGCAAAACAGTCTACCACTACAGCTGTGCAATGCAAGTAGTAGGGAAATGGAGAATAATTTAAAAATTCTTACAATCCTTTGTGAAGAGCATTTAATTCTTTCCAAGGTAATGCAACTTGCACAGTTGCTACATGCGTTATTTTTCAGGCCACTGTTTCATTATTCTGGTGCTTGCTCATCAGCCCATTTCTCCAGCCTCTAAAGGTCCCCCTGGACATTTCCCATTACACAGATCAGTGTTTTGAATTCCACTTTAAAAATTATTTTTAAATGGTATATTTACTTAGCTATAAAAATTAGTGGCAAACATGCTTATACTTTTTAGAATTGTAGCAAAAAGAGTCATCTCCCTTGCATTAAAATTTGTAGTGAAGTGTTTTCAGGATTCTTTATTTGTAATTACTTTAACAACAATGGTATAAGTAAAGTGTGGGAATAAAACAGGAAAATATTTTTTGAGGCTTTGTAGCAATTCATTTCTGTAGCAATATAACTCTCAGATGTGATTTTTATTTTAAATGCTAGCCATTTAACTGGCATAAACTCTGGAATGCAAGTACAGGCTTAAATAATCAATCATGCAAGCTGATTTTCTGTTGGAAGGAGCTGTGAGTTAACCAGTAAAGGCATACACCAGTCTACCATCTCAAACAAAATTTGCTCATTAAAGACTTTTTTTTTTTAAAATGATGAGTTCTTAAGCATTTCTATACAAAAAGAGAGCATTGTGCCATCAAATATGTTTTACTTGTTTAAAATATCTAGCTTTGTAGGTCTTAAAAAGCAAATATTAGTAGAAGATTTATGTTAAAGAATGAAAGTCCAAATTCACTGCAAGGAAGAATATAATAAAGGTGATGCTAGTACTATCTTTTTATTCTGGACAGTTTAGGAGTAAGTGTTCTACAAATAGCTTGATTCTCTGGAACTTCAGATATTTGAAAATCAAACCACAGGAGAAAATGTCAGTTTGGAATTCTGTTGTGCAGCTGATGTCACTTTTTGTTTCTTCATAAAACCAACAACTGCAGTATAATAAGGCTGAAGGAGTTGCATTTGTCACACATTCTGGAATTTTCTATTATGTTTAGAAAACAAGTGTTGTAAAACCTACCTGTCTGGAAACCAAAATGCTTTGAAAATCTATTGCTATAGAGAATGATAAATGACTAGAGTTAAGTTTTGCACATACGGCCAGATAAAAGTTTATCTTCAGGGCATGAGTAGCTGCCAACAATCTGTCCAAACTACTTTAATCTGTTTCTCTATTTCAGTTCCTATTCTGTTTTTAGCATTTGATTTAACTCAGGCTTGAAATGTTTTGGTATCTGCTTTAAGCCACTGAGCACTAGTGATTTGACATGATCAGCTACTTGTTTAAGATGTAGTCAGATAGTATGAATGTTATGTGGTGGAAGGAGGTGGTCTCAGCAGACATTATTCTCCAAATAATGTTCTACTCTCTCTATTAGAACTGTAAAATTACACAGTAAAATATTATTAGAAGACATGATCATATATACAATTCCCTAATTATTTTATTTTCTCTGCATACTTGTATGACTAGTACAGTTCATGTATTTCACTAGATTTGCATCAAAATAAGCATTAACAAAGAAATATTTTTTTTTCTGTATTAAAAAAAAAAGACTGGTAACAGTTGAGCAAATTGATGTGTAAGGAGACTCTGTATTGTGTTAGGCATAAATTAGCCTCTTCCTATTTGCCAGTGATAATGCATTTTCCCAGAAATTTGAGGGGATTTGGTGGCTTGGCTTGAGTAGCGGTGTGAATGTCCTGAAATCCCAAACAATTACCTCTTTTTGGGAAACAATATAGAGAAACTGAAGGTGAGAATCATCAAAGCAGATCCCAGAGGCAGGGCAAGTCAGGCAGAAAAATATATGTATATTAAGAACTGATAAACTTCTTGGTATGTTGTCAAAGGCTTTGAAAATAGAAAAACCAAAATTAGTTTTGCAAAAGTAGGTTTCAAGAATTCCTTGTGTAGAAGTTTATAACATGTTGTCTGTAAAGTATCTGTAAGGTACAGTGTTAAATCTTCATAGCTGAGTCTATTGTTTCTTCCCACTGACCAAACAGTAAAGGAAAATTTGCTTTTCCCTGCTAAACTCTAACTAAAAATTTATCCTCTTGTTTTTTCATGTGCCTATTGTACCCTGATGTCAACTCTTTTGACTTGTACTTTTCTGTGTTTAAGCTTTATGAGATACTAAGGCTTTAATTACTACTCCCCCAAATTTAGTTAGACTGCCCTTCAAGTTGATTATTATTGCTGCTGCTAAAGTCTTGGAAGTAAAACATGTGGATACTGGTATATTTGGCCATATTGTTTTCTCAACCTCCTCTGTGAGCTCTGCTTTCATCAAAAGAGGAAATGCTCCTTAAGTCTTCTATAAGCACTCTCCTTTAAGAGGTATATGTATTTTTTTGTGGTACTGGTCTTTAGCAATATGTAAGTGCATTAGGGATGTGTATGGGGACAGTGAGTTCTGCTGTGCTGCCAGAGCTCTCAAATCTTGGAGCTGTTTAGTTGGTATTCGTATTTTATCTGAAAAGTGAGAATTTTTTCAGTGTTCTAAGTATTGTCTGTGGCAATTTTTTGATTTAGTCATTACTCTGAAGATGTAAATAATGCACACCATCTTTTTTCTGTATCACTGGATTTCTGCAAAAAGAGATTTCTAGTATACATCAGAAGAAAAATGGAGCAAAGTGGTGCATCAAATCCTATTAAATGGAAAAGATTAATGTTTTTTGGGTATCCTTCTGTATATCTCAAAATAATATAAATCAGTAAGATAAAATTTGAGAATGTGAATATGAAAGTAAACTTTTTTAAAATTTGGAACATTGTTTGCTCTATCTGAAAATTCCATAATGTTTTAATAGAGATAAAAATTCCTAAAGCATACTGAATCAATACCACAATTCAAAAAAGATGCAGTGTGATCAAACTTGGATTAAAAAACATCTGAGTTCTTGTCAATAAGGAGCTGTGATGAGTTTAGGGATATCATATTGACTGTGTATTAATACATGGTATCCTATAAGACCATCAGTTGATTGTTTAGAATGTAAATGAAACTGTTCATGGATCCAGTGACTGATGGCTTAAATTCCAATTAATCAATTGCTTCATCGGTTTCTTAATTCAGATCAAATATCTCAACTATACACAGTTCTTCCCTGGTCTTAAGAGAAATTAATGCTTTTAAACTAATTTAATCAGTCTTCTATAAATGTACGTCCTCTGGAATGGCGGTATAGCTTAAACATTTAGGATGTTTCAGATGTCTTGTGGTTTTGTTTCTCCTTAGAAGCCATCATAACAGAAAGCTTCTCATTAGAATAGTAAATGAAACTCTGTACTCCAATATGTCATCTTGGTGTTGCTATTCACCTTGTCATCAGTTTAAAATTTTCATGTACATAGTCACTTAAGTAATAGAAATTATTTAAAAATTAAGTTGTTTGTAAATGATCTGGTGTTAAAGTGTGCAAAGTCAGTGTCTGTTTTTCTTTTGCTGGGTACATTCTAGCAAATCATCTCTTTCAATGTTTTTCACTTAAAGCAGGGAGACTGGTAATATTGCCAGAAAATATAAAACTGCTTATGGCACTGCAGTTCCACGTGCCCTGTTTCCCACTGACCCATCAATTAATTCATCAACACTTGACACAAGCTCTTCACTCTGACACTTATACCAGTTGATCTTAATTTGATTGCCGTTAAAACCTTTCTTTCCTGACAACTGTTGTCAATTATACAAAATAAAATCAAGTATTCATAAGTAGGCTGTAAGAGGATATAGGCAGACAGATTTAATAATTCAGTTTTGCTGAGGCTTGAAAGGCATTAGTTGTAGCTGTTGTTCTCATTTGTAAAAAATTCATTGGATACTCTGGAGAGAGAAGGCAGACATAATTTTATTTATTTAGATTTAACAGAGAAGAACCCAGACATGTAGTGATGGTTTAGCATTATCTCTGTTTAAGAATAACTGACAAGAATTCTTATCCATTACACATTATAGAAAGTAAATGTAATTTACTTCTATGATTTTTTTAAAACTAATTTAAGTGTACACATTCTAGAATTGCTTTTTGACAATATCTGTAATGGAGTGTGGAACTCAACCCTGCATTTATGCAGAAAAAACAATACCTTTTCAAGACTGGGGTGCCTGGTCTTTATTATGATTGTAAAATATGCATATTCCTGTAGATCTGCTATATACAACTAAATTATAGTTTATTCTCTCTGATGCATCTTCCTTACAGTATAACATTAAAATATGTGCTATGGCATATTTGAATTACACCTATAAGTTTACTTTAGTGCTTATTGGCAAGTCAACTTTTTAAGCTTCCCAATAATTGGCAAAAATTTGCAAGCAGAAATCTGTTAACTTCAATGTTTTTTTTAGAGAATATTAAATACAGTTTTTATAACTTCTGTGTTAACTTCTTATACACTATACTGTTGTCATGGTTTGACACCAGCACAATGCCAGTGCCCCCATGAAAATGCAACCTCTCAATTAAATGCTGTGAAGTGTGATTGAGAACAGAGCAAAGCAGGCCAAGCTTAATAACAGAAGTGGAAAAAAAAAACTTTATTAAGCTACTACTACTACTATACTACTATAAAAGAAAAAAGAAAGAAAAGCACACAAGCACACAGCAAAATTCAAAATGAAAACCTTCCAAAACATTCCTCCCCGCCCCCCCCCCAATTCCAACAAACCACAGTGAGACACATTGGAACCCTTAATCAAGTATTCACCCTTCAATATAATCAATACTATGTCCATCAGGGGACAGAGGAGTCTCCCTTGCACCGTAGAACCCCAGGAAACACAGCTGCCACCTCTTGTGTTTCCATGTCACACATGGAACTGCCCGAAGAAAAGGTTTGCAATGGTGACCCTCTCCTTTCCAATGCGCGGTGCTCTCACCACCAATGCATGGATGGACAAACTGCTTTTAGGATTTTTCCTTTCAAGGATGCCCTGCCAAGAGGGGAAAAAACAACAGTTCAGTTTTTCATTTTTTGGGACCACAGTCCCCCCCATTTTCTTTCTCCCCTGGGGCCGAGGGTTCAAGAACAGAGATCTTCTTCTCTTCCAATTCTCTGAAGACAGGGGGCACCACCCCCAACCTCCCCAACTTTTCTCTGTTCCCTCCACTCCTGTCTTTTCTCAGCTGCTGAAGCAGGTCTCTTGGCTCACCGGCATCCTCCTAAAATACAGTCTCTCTCTTGGACAAGAAAATCGGTTCAGTCTGTGGCTAACAAGTAAAAGTCCAGCCAAAAGCCACTCCATCATCTCCTCCCACCTAGAATTTCTCCTTCTAACATCCCAGGGTCCAGGCTGTCTCTCTTCCTCTCTTTCAAACCGAGGAGGAGTAAAATTTCACAAAGCTTTCATTTCTCAAGGAAGGGTTAAAAGTCCTGACTCCCTGGCTGGCTCTGCCTGGATCGCCAGCTCCCACAGCTGGGCACCTTGCAGCCTTGTGGCCCCCCCGCTCTTCTCCTTTCCTGCAGCCTACTGCTGACAAGCCGCCGCTGCCTCTTTCTCTCTCAAGAGAGAGAGACTCTGAGGGAACGCAGACATCCCAGATTTCTCCACCCTTCCATGCATGGGGCCAGCCCGGTTCCAGCCCCCTCCACTGTTCGCCCTACCTCAAGCTGGGCTGCATTTCTTCCCTCCCGCACCCAGCCACGGGCCAGGCAGGGGCGAGTCCTGCACCGAACCCTGACCAGAACCAAAGAGAGAGTGACTTCTCTTGGGAATTCTGCTTTTAACCCCTCTGTGCTCTCAGAGGCATGTCCACCCTCAATTGGTCACTCCAGGTGTCAATATTCAACCCTGACCCCTGACTGCATTGACCTCTTTCTGCCGAGAAAATTTTTTTTCTGTGTCAAACCACGGCAACTGTATATGCTGATGTTTTTAACAAATACTATAGGTGGGTTGACTGGTAAGACTGTGGATTTCAATGTACTTGTGAAATCTAAAAAAAGAAATATTTTAAAAAATAATTTCACTGGTAAAATGCTGATTAAATAGGTGTAAAGACAAAATCTGCTCTAAGTTATTGCTCAAAGCAAGAGCAGAAAGAGTGAAGGATAGAAGTGTGCAACTCCTTTTATAAGGTGTCATTTACTTTTTGCTTTTTAATGCTAGTCAGAATAAGTTATTCCTTAGCAGGGGTGTTTTTTCTGAATTGAGAATCCTCTTATGTCTCATGTGATGACTTAGACCTGCTTTCTCAGACCCTTCTTCTAGGCCAGGAGTTGGGAAAAGAAAATTAAGATTGGATACAAGTTAGGACAAGTTAGATAGTTTAGTTTGGTATATCAGGAAAACTATCTTAATTTTTCTGTTGCTATATATCAAGAAACATGGCCAGTCCGGGAAAGCAAGTACTAGTATATTTCAGCTTTAAGTATTAGCATATTTTCCAACCTTCTCTTTGTAAAAGCAAAGCCAGTAGACTTCATGATCAAGAAGGAAGTAGGGAAGAAGCTCTCTTTTCATCATGCCACTCTACCTAAACTTTTTGCTTGCCGTTTTCAGAGTCTGATTTGCTCATAATTTCCATCAGTTGATGAATTCATTTTGAGGTATTTGGATTCAATTATGCAGTCTAGGATTATTCAAGAGTATTACTGCCTAAGAACATTACATCATACTTTTATACCTGTAGGATATTCCATGTCTGTCTGTTTATTTAAGGGCACTGTTAGGTTACTAAGAAAAGTATTGGTTTTAATTTGGTCTTTGCCTAAAGCTATGCCTGACAGAAAAATGTCTGTGATATGGAGGAATGTATGTAATCTAACACAGGAGATGCTACAAACAGCACACAGTTTTCATTCTGCAGCAAACTAAATCAACTTCTCTAGGGCAGTTGAGATTTTCTTTCCCCACATATTTCAAATATTAAATCTCAATGTAATTAGGATAACATTATTTTTTTTTTATTATAGCTTTCCATTAAAATCAAGTGATGCAATTTTACAAAGAATAAATTATTTTCCTTTCGTGAAGTAATTGCTTAGTCTGTCAATTTAGGGTTTCTTAAGTGAAGTACACGTTCTATACAAACTACTTGTTTAACAGGCTGAATATTAAGTTAATTGTGTTAAGGAGAAATTATCAATCTTTCTGATTAAGAGAAAGAACAACATTTTCAAATAAAATAAAATAGTAACAAATAATTTAATTATTAGCCAGCAAATTTTCTTTTCTGAGTGACTTTCTTAATAAACACTGGAAGCTAGAATTCATTTAAGAAAATATGTAACATCCCAAGTAATAGCTTGTTTTCAGAAGCTTAATTTAAAAACTGTATTTAATATTCTGGAGTATGTATATAAAAATACAATGGAAGTGTTTGATAGTATCACAAGTTCATATACATTACTCTAATTTCAGGAATTTAAAGATGTCCACATATAAAGAAATTAATTTATAAAATATGATTAGCAAGTTTGGTAGTATTAAAAAACTATATTAGGCTATCTGGTGATGATGCATATTATAAATTAAGAAAAAGGTTATAATATAAATGTGTTTTACTTGATTAAGGAGCTTCCCTTTCTGGTTTGGGGAAGAATTTTTTTTCCCTTTTTTTTCTTCTCTCCTGCACATTGTTTTAAGGTGAAAATATTACCAGCTTTTTCAAAGGATGACCTGTATTTAGTTTGAGAATTTTTGTTCATGACCTTTTACTTTAGGATTTCTAGAGGCAGATAGGTGACTGCTGCATGTGCACATGTACACCATTCCCAAAAGCATTTGACATGTACACATCCTTCAGATATTATCTGATTGAAGCCTTAAGTCCAGCACACACTGAATAGAATTGTTCGTGTTTACTCTGTATTAACAATATAGTTTGTTTGACAGATCTAGGGCAGGCATATCATGGCCCTAGATTGGTGCTATCATAAATGAGCTTTTTTATCTCTATTTCAAAACACCATAAAAGCCACTGAAGTAAACATTTTTACTAAATATTTTTCTTCAATATTCTACTAGCACACAAAATAGCTTTAAAAATGTATTTTTATCCATAATATCTCAAAAACATAAATAGAAGTCTGTTAATAATTATCAATGTATCCTTATAATGTGAAGTTACATAGTATTTCAAGTTCTTAAAATTATTTAATCGTTTGTATTGAAGTGTGGTTTTTCCATGGAAAAGCAACCTTAGGGTAAATTCTGGACAGAACTCAAATAATTGAGCTCTTGCTAAACAACCAAACAGAATTGTAAAACTAAAACTATTCTAGTCTCAGGACTTCCCTAAGCATTCAAGTTTCAATTGAAATGGTTTCAAAAATAAGTTTAGTTGCTGCTTGGGCAGCACCTTGCATGCATTTGCTCTGCATTGATTTCTGCCTATCTTTATCTGATTAAGCTAAATTAATATTACATATTTGTAAATTAGTTTAAATATGCTCAAGAAATTTGCACCACTTTTGATAAATGATTAATTTGTATAGGCCAAGTGTAATTTCCTTGAATCAGCCTTAAATTCTAATTCAGGTAATTCACAATTTTCACTTGAATTATAGAAATAAGTCAGATGTTCACAATGTATAACTTTGTCTACTAATTTTGAAGAACTGTATAGTTATGGGAAATGAGCATCTGAGTGCTTCACTGTATAAGGTAGAAGTTTTAACTTGGTGCCTTTTTCTTCATTTGTAGCCTTACAAAAATTTCTCATGTTCAGTGTGTAATTAAATTTTTCTTTTTTAGTTTTTTCTTTTTGTAAACAGCTACTTTTGATTGGTAAATGCTTAAATTACTTAATGGCATTTCCTTAAATGCCTCTTTTTAAAAGCAGCACAAACATTAAAAAAATCATTCTTTATGTTCTGTAAAATAATTGTCAGGTTCAAGAGTTATTTCTGTATTCACAAGGAATAACAACTCCTGACATGTATGATCTGGGTTTTGGTTTTTTTTTTCTGCCAAGTCATATTCACGTTAGAAATTAAGAGACTTTTCACACTGTCCTAAAGCATTCTGATGAAATATGTAACACTATTTTTACAACTTTTTTGTGTGAGCATTTTAGTTTTAATTTAGTTATTGGGGGAGGAGGGTGCAATGCTTCCAAGCATTTTAAAATGAAAAAAGTAAAATACTTATTTTTTTCAAAAGAGTTTGATTTTTAGAAGTTTTATGCACTGCTGACTCAAATACCTCTCAATGGTAAAGTACGTGTGACTTCCACACAATACACAGTGAGGAAACACACAGTTTAGTTGTACAAAAATTCAAGGTTTTTGGTAGGGGTGAAGAATTCTTTTTTATAATTTCTAATTACATATTTCATCTCCCATGTTTATAGCTTAGTTAAGCCAGGTTACCTGAGAGAATCATTAAAATTACTTAGTCAAATCTACTGCAATATTTGAGGTGGAGAAGAGGATTGTATTGTATTGTTTTGGTTTTGCTTTTGTGATCACTATTGAAAGCTGACTTGGCAGAAAGCAGTCCCTTTTTCTGGATAAAAGGGAAACAGACTATGAGATAAGCTATTGATGAAATTAACTGCTGAAGTGAAGAGGAAATGCAGCTGGCCAATACATGTCATAGTATGAGCTCTATTAAATGAATATATGTTCAGTCAACCATTCACAGCAGCCACACTGGTCTTGAACTGCATTGATCGATAGTATAATTCTAAATGAAATTGATGCAAGAGAGCAACCATTGACAGCAAGGGTAAAGAAAACCATGAAATGCCTTGTACAGGAAAAGTATGATGGAGAGTAGGCTTATCTATGCCATGGATAGAAAATGCAGTGATACCATGGTGTTCCTAGGCATGTCACACTTCATTATAATGCAGTGGATGTTCCTGACTCTTCTGCTTTATAGTATTTTATTTTAAAAGAAACTCATACAGAATTCTGTTAAGAATTTAAAACCAGCTTTTCAAGAACGTCAGACACAACTTTGCGGCTTGCATCTCTGACCTTTGGGTGAAATTTAGCTGTAATAATGTTTTCTGAGAGTTGTCTATAATACCATTTAAACAATTGTTTATTTACAATGCACTTAATATAAATAGACCTGTTACATGAAAGCATGTAAGATTCTTTGAAGTCTGTTGTGCAAAAACACGACCTTTTAGTCAGGTACAATTTCAGGTGGTTTTCCTCTCAAGCATGTCCTTTCAGGCAACCGCTCGTCAAACTGCGTAATTTGCAGGCTTTGATGGATAAAACATTAGGTTCTATTAGACATTACTTACACCAGGATCCACTTGTCCTATAAAAGAATCTCTCTCTTGATTTATGTTCACTGGTTGGTACCCTTTCTTGGCATACTGCCTTGACACATTCTAGCAGACTCTCTTCTTGTCTCTAATAAGACTCAAATCTAGACAAACTCCTTTGCAGTGTTTCCTTCCACTTAATTGCTACCACATCACTCCTAGGGGTAAAACTACTTTATTAGTTTTTATTGGATTGGTTAAAATACAGATGGAAATATGTGTGTGTTTATATAAATGTCTGTCTGTTAAAATTTATGAATAACTAGTAAAATCTAGTCTTTGCACACCCAGCAAATCAGTTAGCACCAGTAACAATAGTGTATACATTTGTTTATCTGTAGTATAAAGGAAATTGTAATTACTACTTCAGAAATATTTAAGGCTTCTCTAGTGTAGCAATTGTGAAGAGTGTTGCTAAAATTGCTAAAATTTTACCACCTTTGTAAAGGACTTCAAGTTTAATGGAATGGCAGTTAATTTTTTATTTTTAATAGATTTGCAGTGTTTGTGTGTGGTCTTTTTGAATCTTACATTAGTAATGTATGTAATACTCCAGATACATGTATGTAATTCTTGTCAATATTCATCAAACTAGGTATGGGGGTGAGGGTAGGCTCTGCAGTGGTCTCAATTTTCTGTTTCTTCATTCCTGGTCTTCTGTTTGTGCAGCACACTGATTCTCTTCAGTGTATATCAGTGTGCATCTTGAATTTCCCTCAGATCTTAAGTACTTTGCATGTGTTGACAGGTTTCTTTAGTCTTGGACCACTGATAGTTGCAGATAATTTAAAATACTTATTTTAAGTGAAATACATTCAGATCCACATTGTTTTGAATGCCGTCCATGTTAAGGACTTATTTAATTTTTTTTTTTCAAAGAAGCCAGGAGACAATAAGCAATGAAAGTTTGTGATGTCATACCAGCGTGAAGAAAAAAATCGCAGTATTCTGTAGTGTTGGAATTGAACAAGTGACAGAATTGCACAAAGAAATTAAATTAAACCTGTTTCAATTCCAGTTGAAGTTGTATCTCTCAATGATAATGTTTGAAAACCTGTTTAGAAACTTTGAAGAAATCTGTAAAATATAAGTTACCTCCATTCATAAACAGACATATTGCTAATTTTGTTAGGAAAAATGGTGCAATTGTGTGATATTGAAAGCTTTCCTGGAAGAGAGCACACAAACACTCCAAAATACAAATCCTTTTATATCTTGCACATTTATTTTAAAATGGCTGTAAATTGTGTTGCTTTCACTCTTTTACATGTTTTAACCCAAACTGAATTTTTGAAATTGAAATAATAGTTTGATGTCTCTTTATAACTTCAAGGTTCGTGTTTCATTCGAACTGACCAGCTGGATGGAGAAACAGACTGGAAACTGAAGGTTGCTGTCAGTTGCACACAAAGATTGCCAGCTTTAGGGGTAAGCATTCTGGTTGCTTTTAAGTTATCTTTTGTGTGTTTATATCTGTTATCCAAATGATTGTTACGGTTACTGTAAGTGTTGAAAAATACCTGTTACTGGAACCTTGGCTTTTACAATAAATAAGACGCAAATATTCCTGGTTTAGCATATAAAAGAAACTGAGTTAGACCTGGATTTTTATCTTTCGACCTAGTGGTTCTCATTGTCCACACAGAGATTCACACTCTCCAGAGGCAAGTCACAGTTACAGTGTTTTCAACCAAGTGTTAGACTGCAAGTACAAATTATTTGAGTCTCAGGAACCATTGCTTTAATAACTTACTTGTGACCTTGGGAACCAATAGTCTGCTCCTAGAAGGTGAAGTGCTTTTTGATTTCACCACTCTTTCTGGTCTGACTAGGTGCAATGTGCCAGTTCTTGCAAGCAGGACTCTCTAAGAATGGGTATTTTTTGAGTGCACACGTGTGTTGTCTCACAAGTAGATCTAAAATCATGAAAAGGAACACAGGTGTGTTCCTACAAAAGGAAATGTAAAATTGTATAAATATCTCCCTTACAAGAAGCTGAATCGTTTCCCTTGTACTGGGAAGGCTTTTGGTTATACCAGCGAGTTGGCTTGGTATTAGGAGACCTCCTTTGAAGACATACTCAAGTGGCAAGCTTGTGGAAATGTACCTCTACAGAATTTCTGGTGTTCTCACACTAAATCTTTTAGGTGTTTTATTAAAGGTAAATACACCTTAAGAAGACTGCTCATATTCCATCTCAATAGCAAAAGTGTTAGATTATCTGCTGGATCTTAGCAGGACTTCTGCAGTTACACTTCCAGAAATAGAGTTGCTACCACAGTCATACTAGCAAAAGGGAGAGATTTTTCTCCTGTGTTCATATTCTCGGACTACTGGCTTCACAAGTGACAGGAGAAGGAAGGCAATTACACTTTAGAGGATTGAGAACAAAGTTTGGAACCAAAGATTGGTCATGCCAGATAGAGATGCCAAGTCAGGCTTCAAGTCATGAATTCTGGTGCCAGAACAGACTTTAAGAAATATTCTGTAACCTGCAGTTGGCTTTAATATTTGTAATAATGGTTCTTCGTAGTTTTTAACATTTAATCAAGGCCTTCTCTTGTTTTCTCATTAAAAGAAAATCATATCTAAATTTGGGAAACATGCAATGTGTTTGACTAAAATACAGTCAACTTTCTATCTTACTTTATTTTTTTAAATTTAGTAGTACTTTTCTAACAGTTACTCCTGTACTCAACTTAGTTGTTTTTGTCTTTTTTTTTTTTTTTTTTTTATTTTTTAGAAGCAGCAGTGAATGTAGATGCAAATACTGTGCAAAGCACTGCCTCAGAGTTTTATTTGTTGGTTATAATTTTGATATGCTGAGCATAGAAGATTTGGTGTAGTGAGGCTGATGAAATCTGGAATAAATTACAATGCAAAGACTTCTCTGCATTATCCTTTGGAAAAGGAAAAAAAGCCTTTTGCATTAACTCTTTTTTTTCCCCTAAAAAAATCCAAATCCATATTTAAACTTTTTCCCTTCTTGTTAGGAAGAAAGCATGGAATTACCTTTCTAGCGTTCATGTTAAGTGGAGCATGATGTTTTTGTATTGAAATTTTTATATTAGGTTCTTATTTTAAAAAAATATTATCAATAGACTTGCTAAATAAAGCATTAGGTGTCTATGGAGATAATGCAAAATTATGGTTCATCTGTTCAGTATTATTTGGAGAACTAAATTATTGTACATTTTTAGACTGGTAAATCAGAAGTGACTGAAGTTGGGATGTCTGCATTTGAATAGTGGGATAGGCAGCCTCATCTTCCTGCAGACATGATGGTTCCTGTCAGGTGGTGTTTTTTTTGGATATGAAGGGGAGGGAAGGCAAGATTTCACCAAGAAATTATTTGTGCATCTTGGAAACAATATAGAGGAGTCACTGTACAGTAGAGTAACCATTTCTTCCTTAGTTGTTTCCATTTATTAATCTCCTATTAACTGGTCTAGGCTTCTTGCAAGATCTTTATACTCTCCCTCTTGAGGTGTAGGTGATAACCTGAGTTGTATTGTAAATGTGGTTAATCATGAGCTGCTTCCACTTAACACACTTTTCCTGGCTTTTTCCACCTTTCACACCAGCAGCATGTGAAAGCCACAAGCAGTTGATGTGCCTCTGCCCTTTCTCACACCACTCAGTTATTGGTGCTTACCAGGTTATGCAGACAAGGCTGACACTGAAGCACTGACACTGGGTGTAATACTTCCTGCCAACTAAACTAAAATACTTCCAAATTTTTCTACTATGGTGTTTGGACAAGCCACTTATACTTGGTGAGTCTTCATTGAGCTCACTTTAAATGGCTGCTCCCAGCAAGACTTAGACTGTCTGGAGTGCTCATGTCATGTATCTGCTTTGCTCCTAAGCCCCATCTATCTATGACTTACTTTGGTGGACTGGTAGCCTAATGCATTCCAATGTAAATGGTTTTTAGAAGATTCTCATATCCGTCACAAAATATGATGCTCAGTGCCCATCACAGAATATAATTTCCATTCCTGTGGAAAAGCACATTGAGAATTCTTAGATTTCTGCAAAGATGCCTTTACCTTTACTCAAATTACAGTGATATACAGGAGTGTCAATCATGTAAAGAAACTGTGTATAGGCAATTTCAGAAATTGGTATGGCGGTCTAAGCAAGCTATGAGTATCAAACTAACAAAAAAAAGCATTATGATATTATTTAACCGTCAACTTAGTTTTTGTGCTTTGTAATAGGAGCCATAAGCTATATTTGTATGTGGGCCCTACAGGAAGTCAAAATGCATTGTCCAGAATGATTTTGTTATAGTTACACAGAGGGGTTCCTTTCCTGTACAGAATGCCAGGAGGATCCTGCAGCGACCCAGCCAGCAGCTCTGTCTGGCAGTGCAGCCCGAGCACCGCTGCGTGCCTGGAGCGGCCGTGGGGCGCTCGGGGCTCCAGTGCACCCGCTCCAAACCTGGCCCTGAGTGCCCTGGGGCCTGGGCTGCCCCTGCCGCCCGCCGGCTCCTGGTTCTTCCAGATCCCTGTGGCAGTTCAGCAGGGCGGTACCCAGGAGTCCTCAACTCACGAGGTTAAATCCCTATGGGCGTGGCATGAGCCGGCACCTGGCTGCTTCTCCCGGGCAGAGCCTGTGCCAACCAGGACAGCGAGGTTCAGTCCCTGCAGCTCTGCCCTCTCTGCCCTTGGGCTGACGTTTCAAGGGCGTTACCGGATGGATTGCATTATTCCAGCCAGCCTCTGCCTGCAGTGGCCTCCAGAGACTCATCACACAACCCTGCCACAGTGGCTTCTCCACGTGTTTGCGATGTTCTTTCAAAGCTGAGACTTACAGTTCATACTTCCATATTGAAATATATTTTTAATAATGAAAAAATACAATTTATGGAAGTTGAACATAAAATAGACTATGAACAGATAGCTCTTGTGTTGGATAGAATAAACTTTCCATAATTGTCACTCATTTTGATTTCTTTAGTTGCAAAAACATAGTCATTAAAATTGGAAATGACCTCTAAGATTGTTTAGTCCGGTGAACAGCTCCACTGTGTTCACCACTAAACTGTGTACCCAAGTGCCACATCCACATGCCTTTTGAACTCTTCCAGGGATGGTGATTACACCACTTCCCTTGACAACCTGTTCCAATGCCTGACCACCCTTTACAAGAAGAAATTTTTTCTCAGATCTAATCTAAACCTCCCCTGGAGCAACTTGGGTCCATTTCCTCTGCTCCTGTCACTTGTTACCTGGGAGAAAAGTCCAGTCCCCACCTTGCTACAACCTCCTTTCAGGTAGGAGAGTATCTTGTGTTGGCATGAGCTGTCAGCCGTGTCACCAGAGCAGCACTGTAATCCTACCCACTGTGGCATCCAGAGCAAACAAACCTGCAGACCTTCAGAGCTTTTCTTAAAGAGCAGCTGATACTACCAAGATGATCAGTACAGATTTTGTTGTCTTTCTAAAGCACTTAATGTGATCAGAGAATTAAAATTTCAGCAAGTCCCTTAATGATGTCTGAGCAGCAAATATGGTAACACCTAGATTAGGTTTCTTGCAGTTTCATATTTATAGGTGGGACAGTTCTGGCAATACACAAGTTCTAAGGCATTCTTCTCTATCTTGTGTGATCAGCTATATTTATTAACAGCAGTGAGGTCACTGTAATTTTCAATAAATGGTGACATGCTGATTTATATCAGAAGATCCATACGGCAGTAAACAATACCATTTACATTTAATTAGTTTTATTGAACCAAAGGCAATTTTATTTGCAATGAACTACATGTTATGATTAAGAATGTATTTTAATGATCTTTAAGTAAGGTGAACAAATGTTGCCCTTGACCTAATAGAGGAGATTTTTCTATGTTATTGATAACTGTGGTGATTTCTAAATTGTGAAATGCAAAAGAGAGTATTTTCATTATTCTACCATCACAAAGCCATTTTCTGACTTGCAGTGTAGAAGAATGAAATGCAGTCGTCTCAATTATTACGTTTAAGTATGAGATAATTAAATGCATATCAATTTTTAAGAACAACTCACCTACTGTTATAGAATAATATTTTGTTACCTGAGATTTAAGCCTTTCATGTAGTTTTTTAATCTAGAACTGTTACAATCCCCACCCAAATGTGGTTTTTTTTTTGTCTTGAGTAAGAAACTAACTGATATATTACATCCTAAAAGTGATGTAATTTTAGATGTAAAATACTGTTTCCATTGAAGGTATCAGTAAAACTATTTGGCTTCAGTGAATCAGCAGTTCAATGTATTAGTATGAAAATAAGTGTTTACTGAAGCTGAGTTTCACAAATCCCCCATTAGTTAAATAATTAATAAAAAGTGTTTGCCTTTTCTAAAAATAATAGAATCAAATCATTTCTTTAGGTAATTTCCCTTTCCCCTGCTTTTGTATAAGGGAAAACAATGACAAAACCTAACAATGTAACTTTTTCTTGCCTAGGGTGCAGAAATTATATTTGCATGTACCGTTGCTTACAAATCTTGATGTTTCCTTGTTAAAGTCACCTTCATGATTTCTTTCAAGACATTGAGAGGAGAAATGCAGTTTCCATACTGGAAAAGCAGCACTTGGTGAAAAAATATCTTTGTATTACAGTAACCTTTCCTGGTTATTGAATGGCGTTCATAGGAAATTTGTCTTCTGTAGCTGTATCATTCTTCAAGTTTTTCTTTCTTTATCTCATATTATAAAACTACTGTTATTTTATTGGCCTGAGAATGGTATCCAGTTGGAGTACAGAACACTTGGCTACAGCAAATAAGAATCTTTAACTCTTTTCTTTACCCTAATAATGAAAAAAGTACTTCAGAAATCTACTGAGCTCAGGTAATATGCTTTTATGTCTTTCTGCTACTCATGAATGAAGTGCAATGGGATACCACCCTAGATTTCACCCAGAGCATATTAAATTTTACAAAAAACCCCCATGCGCTTGTGGAAAACTATGCCTGTTCTAGCTTGTAGCATTTCTGCAATAATGTGCAGATCTCTGTTTTTCACAAAGATAAGTAAGTTTGTTTCATAGTTGAAATTCAAAAAGGAAAAAAAGAAAACACAAATTTCGGTGTTAAATCAGAAATAGAAAAGGGGAACTAAAACATAAAAAGATACCGAAGGAGTATAGATAGGTAGACAAAAATTTTTACATTTGAAATGTAACAAAGGAAAAGATCACAGTAGAAAAAGTAGATTAGAAACAAGGAAAATATACTACTGTACTAATTCAGTTAAAAAGGTAGATATTTCTACTTTCTTTTATTTTAATTTTGCTTCCCAGTAAGGCATTCTTTGAAAAGAGAGAAGTCGACGCATTTCACCAGCAGTTTTTATTGTGTATATGAGCATGTGTGTGGTATTAGTTTTCTTCTGTGTTACCCACTACTGAGAGTCTTTATTTTTCTTTGCATAATAAAGCACATAATAGCTTAGATTAGCTAAATTGTAGGTGATAACAGATTGGAGAGAAGTGAATGATGAAGATATAGGACACCACATGTGTATTAGTTTCATATGAATTATTTCTTGTGAACCTGTTGAAAGTAGGTTGGAAGAACAAGGGTGCAATGAATGAACTTCGTGTGATAGTCTTCAATAAATGTCTAGTGGCTTAAGATAAAGATAAGTTGTGAGATTCAATGTTTAGATTTCATTCATGTTTTAAAAAGCATATGAAATATAAAGTGTGTGTTTTTTGCAAGCTATGAGATATTTCCTGTCTGCAGAATATAAATACAATTCATTATTTATAGAGCTACACATTTTTTAAATTAAAGTCAAACATATTTCATAAATGTACATTAGATTTTAAGAAAACATTCATTTTTATAGGGAAAAGCAAAAATATAGTGATAACAATCCAGCCATTGTATCAGAGATAAAAAAGGATATAAAAATGTTGGGTTTTAATGTCTTAACACAGGTAGACATTTGCACAATTATTTAATTTTTTTACTGTTCAAATTGTCAAACATTCTTACATTCAAAATTATGGGAAAAAAATAATGGTCTACTTTTAAAAGTAGCATTCGAGCCAAGGTATGGTTATATATCCATGAAAGAGGCTGTAAAATTAATTCTGCTTTGGAAGGCAGCACATTCTAGCTAGCGTGAACAAGGTATTGTACCCATGTAATTTGGTCCCAGAGATGGTGATTAGCCTTTTTTTGCAAGATTCATCCAGCAATAAGGAATGGAGATAACACAAATAATTAGGTGCTGCATAGAGTGGGAAGGTGTACTACCTTGTGTTTGATCAGAGGTTGGAGTTCTTACATCAACTGGGAGTTGGTATCAAGCATCTTGCTCCTCTCCAGAGTAGAAATTGGACTGTTGTGTCTTCATGCATGAATGCTCAACTCCTTTTGAAATCCCTTTGCTGCTACTGGTTCTTACCACCTAAAAGCACCAAAAATTTACTTTTGTGATTGAAAAACTCCTTTATATCAGGGTTTTAGTCTGTAGTATTTTTTCTGTGGAAGGTGGATGTTTTAAAACAATTATTTGATGAAATAATTGTTTCAGAATAATAAGGTGAACCTTGGACCTCTAGGGACAGCTGTTAAGATCTAACAATCATCAAATTTATTAGCAGTTTTTTTCTCTTGTTTATAATATACTGCCATCTATTTATATAATAAATAAATATATTTTGTTTATAGTATGCTGCCATCTATATGTCTATTTATAGAGGCTGCTACTGTATTGTCTTAGGAGTTTGCTTTTCTTAGTTTTAGGGTAGGAATATTTGTGGATTGTTTGCTGTCATGAGTAGTGGTACCACATATATTAGACCAAATTTTCTCAGACTAGTTTTGATGTATCCCTGAATTTAAACATTTGAGTAGTCCTGTTTATGTACCCAGGCTTTCCTGAAGCTGATAGAGTTTTATCATGGAGTTTTCACTGGGTGCTGGAGCATTCAAGAAGTCAAATCCATTTCATTTTTTCATTTTGTACTCAGTTGGCTTTGTCCTTGCTGGAATAGTTTTGGTTTTTTTCTATTTTAATTAAAAAACAACCAGAAAACAAACCAACCCTTCTCCCTCCCCCACTTTATTTTAAAAAGGACAAATATCTGGAAAATATTTTAAGATTACACTATTATTAATTAAAATGGGGCTATTAAAAGAAAATAAATTAGGTAAGATATCTAACTCATAAATGTAAAACAGTTTCATTTTTGAACTGTCACAACATTTAGGGTATCAGCTTGAAACTGCTTCCTCTATAGCAAGATGTACTGGGAAAAAAACGCCGTGTTTTTTAGTTGGGTAAAAGTTGTGTGAGCTTAGTTTGGGGGGGGGTTGGTGGGGGTCATAAACTGGAGTCTTTACCAGGTCTTCAAAAGACATGATTATATTTAAGTAATAGTAAGTACATTATTCTGTTTTACAGGATCTCTTTTCAATCAATGCTTATGTTTATGCTCAGAAGCCACAGCTGGATATCCACAGTTTTGAGGGTACCTTCACACGGGTAAGAAGTCCATGTAAATACATGTTCTACCTCGCTTTTTGATACCTCAGTCCTACATGTAGTGTCAACTTTGTATCAGATCTTTCCTTGGCTTTACAGCAGTATTTTTTCCTATGTTCCTGCCATGGCAATACTTCGTATAAAAAATATCCTGTTAAACATGTATGGCAGAAAACATAAGGAATATCTGAAAAAATCAGAATCGGAGAGTTGAATATTTGTTGATTGACAACTGAATCAACTAATTCACTTTGATCTTTTTATGTGATATTCGTTGTGAACAGTATACTGTTTCCAGGTATCTAAAGTATTGTTCATATATGTCAAAAACTGACAAGTTGAATATTAATAGTAGCCTGAGACAATGCACCTGCTAGCTTATGTGCAATAAAAGTGTGCCTTGTTTAACAGCATTTCTGCTGTATTTGCAAAGTTCAGTTTTCTCAAAAAGTAAAAATAAAACTGCAAGCTACTTATGGGGACTTTGTTTTGAATCTCTTCTCCAGAGATAATTATATTCAAAACTGATTATGAAAATAACAATGCAATAATATCTATAAGTTGTGGCTGTTGTTTTTAAAAAAAAAACAAGCTAAAGTTGGCCTTTTAAAACAGTGTCCTAATAGGTAGTAATTATTTTTTTTTTAAAATAGATTTACAGTTTTGTAGCAGTATGTTAGCAGATACAGTGATTGTTCTGTTTGTTTTAGGCAAACTCAGAGGTGATAGATGCATTCCTCTTGATGGTTTGTTTCTAAAATAATTTGAGAGACTTAACTTCTGGGGAGGTAAAGAGAAGTGTTTTTTATCTGTGACTCAAATTGGTAATAGATTTTGTTTTCTAATTGGAATTCCAGTTCACAATTGTAAATACACTGATGAATGAGATATTGCAGTTGCTGGCTCTCGAAGACAATTTATACCAGTTACATAGTCCATGCTGCCTACAAAGTAAATGTCATTTGTTCACACCTTCTAAAGCAGTAAGCAACAGTGTTTACTTATACCTTGTGTTAACCAATTGTCCAAATGAAACTTCTATTAACAGCTGTAAATTCATTCCTCTCAGTGGCTGAGTGTGTACTTTCCTACACACATATTGAACTCTTGGGAATATATTTAACACCTCTGGTATAATATATAATATATAATATATAATATATAATATATAATATATAATATATAATATATAATATATAATATATAATATATAATATATAATTAATAGATAATAGATAATGTATAATGTAAAATGTATATAATTGAGACATTGGGAAGTCATCACAGTCATTTCTGTTGTGAGACATTGGGAAATCATCACAGTCATTTGTGTTGTGGATTCTGTTTGTATGCATCATAAGAGCTATATGATCCAAATATCCCAATATGTGTAAATAACTGTGGTGCATTTTATGGTTTCAGGATTGCATATATGTTTTTATTTTAATCCTTGCTTCAGTAGCAAGGATAGTTTAAACTGAACTTCTCTGTAAACCATCTGAGGGCATTGCCCTCAAATTTGGTTCAGAGTGAATCACGCTAGAGATTTTTCAAAGGTTCAGTTTTGTTAATGGTGTACCTTCTGCATTGTGAAGTGTTGTTTTAGGACATTTGTTTACTGATTTATCTTTCTGCTTTTGCTGTAAGCCCTTGCTTCTTACAATAAATCAGTTCTTGCATCTAATTTCTATTTTATGTTAAAGCAAAATAAATTAGTGTGCTTAGTGATGCTAATGCATACATTTTTTCTACTTAAGCATTGATGTTCAAAGAATTCTTACAAGGGTACGTTGACAGGGTAATAGCACATTGATTTTTCTTTTTTCTTTTTTCCCCCATTATGGCGACAGAGTACTAACAATGTAAAAGACAAACTTAGATAATTTCAAAAAGTGTGCATCCATAAAACAAATGAGAAACTTGGGAGCACAGTGCAAGTGTTTTTATGAGCAAGCAAGGTCTAACTACAAATCTATCAACAAAAAACCTGAGAGCACCTTTTGCAGAACACCTGCATAACCATGTCAGGAGGCATAAAAGGTTTGCTATACTCTAGTGGTATATGCCAGCTTCACATGGAGTTGTTTTCCATTGTTATCCATAGATTTTGGTTTGTTTTTCCATGGTTCTCCATAGATTTTGGATATGCAGTCAGTGCATGAAAGTGAGTGCGTGTGCTTGCATGATCATGTCTGGCCCTTAAATAATGGCAGAAATTAATTTCTCTCCTCCTTTCACATTTACTAGACAGCCTCTCAAAAAACAATAGATGAGCTCAATTAGTGTTTTGTGGAAATTTATGAGATTTGTTCTGAGGGCATCATCCAGGTCTTCACTGAGCTTATTTTTAAATAGTAGTGTACAAAATAAGGATATAAACTAGAGTTTTTCTTCTGTCTGATGCTTCTCTGTAAGCTTGATAAATGAGGGAGCAATTTTATCAATATTGAAAGTCTGTAAAAAGACAATAAAAGATAACCATACTTCTTAACCCAACTTGTACCAGTTAGAGCCTAAAGAGTATTCTAGAGCATCACATCAGTATGTGTTGGCATAGCCAGTATTATTTAACTGTTGCTTACTTCTGTATAGAATTATGGAAAGTCTCTCTTGCTTTTAACCTTGGCTATTTTTTGTTTAAATTTGGGTTTTTCTTTCACTATTCCCTTAAGAATATTTTTGTTTTATGTCTTCTGTATTGCAGCTCTGTGCTGTCCCCACAGTCTCTTCATTTACTTTGGAAATATATCTTAATTATTTTAGAAATTGCTATTTTCTAATAGCAAGCTTAGAAAGCAAATGCCATTGACTTTGGTTCAACTACTTCAATAATCTTTTTTGGTACAGAACTATATTGTATAATATATATAATTCTTTACAATATAACATCTCGTTAGATGCTTAACAAAAACCTACCATGATGCAAAACCTGCAGCATCATGTAGCTGTAGCTGTATTCATTTATGAGTAGAATCTCTGGCCTGATGCTAATTATACAGATATTTTCTTGGATATGCCTTGCATTTTAGTAGAGAGAACCTTAAGTTATTTATTAAATTCATGTTTGCTGTTAAAGAATTGCCTGTTTTGAAGCAATCGTTGGGTTCAGTTCAATCTGGTTTACTTTTATGTTTCCACTGAAGAGAATGGCTTTATGATTTGCAAATCCTTTTGACTGCCCTTTCTTATTGCTAGCAGTAACAACTATACAGACAACTTGACTAGGGAGCTAATGTGTGTGGAACCTAATCTCACCTTGTCCAAAACACATCCCAGTAAAAGGAACATAGCTGGAAAAATTAACTGTGGGGTTGAGTTGGGGAAGGACTCTCTTTCAGTCATTAAAATAAATTAATATGTATTCCACTTTCCTACAAAAGTTGATGGGAGTTTTTGTACTGCATCCTGTCATGCAGGAACAAAAATACAAAAGGTCAAAAAGAAGTGTTACACTGGTTCATTCAAGGATTAGATATTTCTTCTCAAAGACCTCTCCTGTTATTTACAAAAATTTCTTCAAAATCATAGCTTTGAAATTTTTAAATGGCTCCTTGAAATTTGTCATGATCCTTGATCAGCTGTATTATGAATTAATGAAGGGACTTTATGAAATTAATAATGAAAGGGCTGAGAATGTGTAGTATTCAATTTTTATTTCACTGATCATCTTTCTCTCTGTATATGCAAGAGCTGCAGACTAATTTCAGAAAAGAAACTATAGACAATTTAAACCTCTATGATCAATGCTGCTCACAGATTAAAAAACTGAGCCTGAATATGAAGCTTGAATATAATACTGAACTGCAGTATTCTGGTAATTAACTTAATTCAGAACTCAAAGACAAGAAACATACAGCTGCCAAATGAAATTCAACCCAAAAGACCTCAACTGGAAACTTTGTCAGCTGGACAAAGAAGCCCTTGTATGTCAGATTTCTGCAACAGGAGTGAGTGATGGATTTCATTTAACGTGAAACATACATTGTTCTGGTAGTGTCAGAAAATTTGCAGAAATTTCTCCTTAACATAGGTCTGGTCTCGCTCAGGAAATACTGTTCTTGTCCTTCCCTGCTTCATCTATCCCTACCATCTCTCTAGAACTACAAATAAAAATAGTGTGAAACTGCTAAAGTCATAATCTTTAAATGTATTTTTCCTTTGAGTAATTTACAACAAAAGAAAAATACGAATAAGTCATAATCTGTTTGGGCATGGAAGGTGTGATATTTTGGAAATGGAATGAGCTATAGAAAGTTGAAAATGTTAGGTAAGGGTATAAAGACATGAAAGTATTATAATGAAATAAGCAGAAGATACGTGATTGGCCAGACCATTCTGTGGATGAGCATGAGTGGAAAGAGAGAGAATTAATTTGATGTTTTCCTATTTTGAATGACTAAAAAGAAGGTATTTCACTAAATCTTGTAGCAGTGGTAGACATTGAACAAGTGACTTTTTCCTGACCCTGTTGTCAGCTCTCCACAATCATTGCAGGGCTTTTGATTTCTTCTTGTAGTATAGAAGAGTTTCACAATTCAGTCTTAAAATCTGCTAACTGAAGAATAAGACAAAACAAAGGATTTATCTGGCTTAGTATCCTGTTCTTGACAATAGCCAGAAACAGAGAGCTGGGAAGCAGAATACAGCTAGAGTAAGGCACAGTAGTACCTCCTCAAAAGAGCCATCTGTTTCTTAATGCAAGATGTGGGAAATTTCCTGAGTTTGAGCTGTTTTCTATAAGTAACCTGCAATGTATTTTCCTTCTCTAAACTTACCCAGTTCACTCCTGAACCTGTGTAACCTTTTTAACATTGAAATTGGAGGAAGTTACACAGCCTAAGTATATATTTAAGAATGATTGCCTATTTTTTTAATTTTATTGACTTTATTTATGTCTTCTTTCTTCTTTGGTAAAAAGAAGCAGTATTTATCCTCCCTTTTTAGGTGCTTGTTTCATAGATGCCTGTCATATTCCCCATTAAAAATCATGTTTATTTAGTCATATCTAGTACAGAAGCTATGTTGACCTCTGTTATTGCTCTTTTTGAACATTTTCCAGTTCTTTTTACTTGGTGTTTGGAATAAACACAAAAAATAATCACAGAACACAAATAATTTGGGAACAATTGTAAATAAAACTAGGAATCTAAGCATTAAGATTTAGTAGTATAGCAAATAATTCTTGCAGTACTAATTCCTGAGGTAAGAATCAAAAAATAATTCTCCTTTTTCCTAATTTAAGGCTAATCTTATAGAATATTAATGATTTTTCACAGAATCACAGAATATTCTGAATTGTAAGGGACCTGCAACGATCATCAAGTAGTGAGTGACCCATAATGGGGATTGAAGCCATAACCTTGGCATAATTAGCACCTTGCCCTAACCAACTGAGCTAATCCCAAAATTGTCAGAATATAAATCTTGATTAAAAATATGTGATTTTCTTCTAAGGGCTAATTCCATATCCTCCCTCTCTTCCCCTCTGTTTTTGATAGAATGGTTCTCCACACCTTTTAAATAACAATTTTTCCTCACTTAGGAGAGTAACAACTATAGTTTCCTTGCTGTATTGGGATCTCTTAATCTATACACAAAAAGTTATGTGTTTAATTGGAGATTTTTTTTCTTTTTTAGAGCAGATATTTATATGCAGTTTGTCCTGTGCTTGGTGGTTGTTTCAAAAATAGAGGTGAAAAATGGGTGTAGGTTTTGGTTATTGACAATATGTAGAATTTGTTGTGTACTTTGATAAATAAGTCATCTCCCCTTTTTTGCAAAATGTTTAGCAACAGTCTGTAATTTGATCAAATACACTTGATTATACTACCCCCTGAAGTTTCCTTTAGTTGTAAACAGCACATTTCACAGCTGCTAATGAGTAACAAATCTGTACATGCACCAAATTGATTATGAGAGATTGTCTGTTTACAATCTGCAGATCATTATTGCATGGGAGGAGAGAGGGGAGGAAAAGAAGGGAATGTTTAAAGTAATTATGGAA
Source organism: Lonchura striata (assembly GCF_050655825.1). Lineage (NCBI taxonomy): Eukaryota > Metazoa > Chordata > Aves > Passeriformes > Estrildidae > Lonchura > Lonchura striata. The sequence continues at coordinate 72,105,001 of NC_140704.1, forward strand.
GCAGTTTTCTATTGGAAATATTTTCCCAAGGAGTATATATTTTATAAGCATGTGGTAAGACAATACAAGCCTGCATGTAATTTTAAAAGTCGAAATATTTTTCCCTGAAGTTTATATGATGTTGATCAGATGCAAAATGATGATGACCATAACTTACTGTATGAATTATACATGATTCAAATACAGAACAAGGTTAATTTGGGAGTTACTGTTCAACACCCATTTAAAGTGCATGCTATAACATACTGTTCTGCAGTTTGATACATCTGATGAAAAGAATATGTTACTTTTAAAATACTTTTGACTAGTTCTTCTACAATGATTGGATAGAAGTAATATGAACTTCAAACATTATTTCACTCTTTAGAAAGTTATTTGTATCTGTGTATGTGCAATGAATGCTATTATACAGTAATTCATACAAAGATGCAAACATCCTGTGTCAGTTATTCAGATGGTTTGATATGGTTCTTAACTTCTTGTGATGGTGATTCACTTTTTAGCTGTTCTTATTTTTAACAGGAAGACAGTGATCCTGCAGTTCATGAAAGCCTAAGCATAGAAAATACATTATGGGCAAGCACTGTTGTTGCTTCGGGTAAGTGCTGCAATACACAGCTGCTAATGTATCTAAATACTTCCAAGGAAATGCATCCTTATTTTTCAAAAGCCAATAATATTTCACATTGTAAAATATTTTTATCTTCCATGCTATTAAACTGTTGCTTTTCTACCTTCCCATTGATTTCATCATGTTGCTTGAAATATTTTCATACATTTTTAATCCTACTTAATATATTTGGAGGTTTTTTTAACTTAAATTTTGATTTTTCAATAGTGCAGTCCCTTGTAGCCCACTGACATCACTAACCTTTTGATTTAATTAAAACTTTAAGTTGTAAGGGGCTCTGTTCAGTCACAGTGGATGCTTTTCCTGCTAAAAAAGCAAAGGTGATTTTGCATTTTTTAGGAGTTTTTCTTTTATGTGTACTCTGTGATTAGTATCTTCTATCAGGGAAAGTCTTAATCAGGAAGAGTAGATAAGTTTTGAAGTTAGGTAATTTTAAAATATTGGGATCTAAATATTATTACTGCTTCATGCATGTCCCAGATATTATAAATGAATACACATTAATACCTAGATGCTCTATTCAGACTTTAAGCCATTGTAGCTTTTTGGTTTTTAGAGCAGAAATTTATTTTCTTTCATTTTTGCTCTATATAAGAACAGTGAAAAGGGCTGTGTTTATTTCTCTGCATGAAGACTGAGAATAAGGAATTGAGAGAGCATGATTTCTGAAGAGAACTAGGATTTAAGATGGATAATTGGGACAACTGGGAACAGCCAAGAAATGGGAAGAAAGTAAAAGAGTCTCCAGCTAAATTGTAAAGTTAGTCCCTACTATGAAGATTTTTTACATCAGTGAGGGGCCTGCTGGAAGGATGTGAGAAAGAGATTAATTCTGAGGGGGTAGCAAAGAAGTCTGTGACTCAGCACTCCTTTCCCAAGTGCTGAAAAGATAGTCATGTTCTTTGATTCTTAATGTTGTTCGGTTTGATTGCACTGGAAAATTATTCTCTCTAAAACTGTTTGGTCAAATGGATGATGCCTAAATTTGTCCTCAGTTAGATTTTAAACTTAGGCAGCCAAGATCTTTTAATTTTGTATAAAAAGATGCTTCTAATTTATTACAGATTTCAATACTGTATAAACTTGGTTTAAGTTTCCTTTTCCTCAAATCTTCTATGTGTAAGAAAGTAGAAAACTACAAACAAGCATGCATTTGCAAACTCTTTAATTCTGAATTAGTACATTTGAATTTTAATTGAAAGCTGTTCATGTTTTTATTGCCATGGCAGATGATTTTGTTTAGAAGTGTAGCTATTGACTGATTAGTCTTGATCTGCTGTCTAAACTTGGCACCCATATTAATGGAAACAGTGCTCCTTAAAATTTATACCTTATCATAAGTTTGAGTTTTTTACTTCTGAGGGGTCTTGTGAAAGTTTAACTATTTATGAAGGACTTTAGCTCATTATTAATGATGGCAGTAAAAAAACAGGAAAAGATAGTTCTCTTGTTGTGACATGGTTTTTAACAGTGGAGTAAGACTTTAAGGCAGACTAAGAGCAAACTCACTGAACAATACAAAGTAAAAAACATTGAATGGCTCTTCAAGACTGCAACCCCTTCTGAAGGGAAAAATAATGTCATCAAGAAATTAAAAATGGTGTCATGGTATGCATACAGAAGTTAGCTTGAATTAAGGTACCAGACAAAAATAATTTCCTTCAGTAATAGATTTTGTGATATTAATTATATCTAACCATTGGCATATCATTCATTTTGCTTACCTCATTTCATGTATTAACTACAGTTTATAACCATGGTAGTGTGCTTCTCTCTTGTAAGTACTCCTTGTCCTGTAGGGCAAAAATCCAGATCTTAAGAATTACTCAGGACCTCTGTGGATGTAATTTTATCATTTGATAGGATTAGTCCTTCAGCAAAAATTAGGAAATTATTTCTTTCAGTGTGTTGCTTATCTAATAATGCATTTATAAGGTCTTAGAGGTACACTGTTCATATAGTCATGAGTAAGACCATAACGTAAAACCTCTAGCAAATTCTTAAAATTAACATGTTCTACATCTGGTTAATAACTGATGCATCATTCAGTTGTTTGCATTTCACTTCCAAGTTGAATGTACATATCTAAGTTCGAACACTTGTGATGAGCTATTAAAATTTGCTTGGTTTTTTTTTTTAAGTAGACTTTATAATTGAATTTCCAAGATTTGTGACAACAAAATCTTAATAAAAATGCAGGTCATTGTCTGACTGCATTATAATCACATATGAGCTGGCTTGCTTAAATCTGCCATGGAAGGATATCAAAGGTGATCTCTGCCTGCACAAGTTCGCAGGTACCTCTACATTCTATACATACTATACCCTAGTATAATCGGTCACAGCCCTTAATTATATCTGAAAAATCTAGTGGAAAAATATGCTCATGCAAAGCTTCTACAGACAAGTGACACTAGGATTCCATGAAATCAGAAGAAGAAACAGCCTGTAGCATGTGAAAGAGTGCAGTTTTTCTACTCTGTAGACAGCTACCCCACCCACACTTGTATCTTATTTCAGTGTCCTTACTGTCTAGGTTCACAGTTTTGTTACACACAGGTATTTTTCACTGAAAAAATCTATAACGTCTGTGTGCAAACCTAATAATTTTATTACTATTCCACTTTGGTTCAAGAAAGGAGATTTGAGGCCTGAGTCCAGGTAGTGGAGGGTAGAGTTCTGCCATGCAATGTTTCCTGTACATCTCTTCATTTACCCTCTTCAGTATGACAGTCTTTAATACAGTCCGGCTTGAAAGGCTGCTCCCTCCAGTGCTCTCTTAGCAGCCTGGACATCACTGTTACTAAGCCAAGCAAATGTGTGACTCATTGGAACCCTGTTAGGCCCCTTCCAACCCCTTGTAGCTTGTTACAAAGTGTTCTGGGTCAACCTAGTACTATTGACACGTTACTGACTGATCGTGTCAGAGCGGAGACAGAGAGCTACATCACTGATGCCCAGGAAAGGAATATGTACCTGAGTTGCATATACAAAGCCTTATTTAATTTTTAAAACTGTTTTCTATAGGACATACAGGACAATTTTCAAGTGAGGGGGCTCTCCTCCCAATCATTAATAGGTACTGAATTTCCTAATACTACTCTTTGACATATTACAAAAACCACATTGCATCAGGTAGGATAGTTCACTATCTCCAGGATAGATGGCATTGCTATTTGTCAAGGTGATACAGAGGGTCAAGGTTAGGCTGGGAAAAGTGTTTGGGGAATTATGTGGGGAATACCTCAGAAAACTTGATCTCTGGTTGCTGATGCCCTGACAGTTCTAGAAGAGAGAGACCACAAATCAATTATTTTGCAGATCAGTAACAGTAAATTTAAGTGTATAAAGATTTCAAGAAATCTTATCAACTGCATCTTGAATGCAGATTACCAAAGCTCATGAGAATATCAGAATACTACAATAATGGATTCTACTGAGAAAAAAAAGCACCTATTGCTAGAGCAGTAAGAAGTGACAAGAAAAGTATTTGCTATAATTTAAGATTTTTTATTTTCATCATAAATTTTGGTAACCAAAACATTTATTCAACAACATTGTGTAATTCCAAATAACTCAAGAATAAACTATTCCATGTCATTTTTTATATCAAAATAAAATATTCAGGAGAGTGAGATTACTCAAATTTGTACATTTGGAAGGCGTTTACTTTCCTTGGATTTAGTATGTCTCTTCATGCCTTAAAATAAAAATAAGCTAAAGGGGTGGGGAGTGGAAATCCCTTTTACCACACCTAATATATACCCAGTTTCAAAATTGATAGTTTAGATATCTAAATGGAGATTCCTGCAGATATCCAATCTGCAGGGTTTTCTGCCCTTTGCTGTAAAGCTGTGACAGAGATCTGGTGACCATCTGTATGATGTTTACCCTAACCCCAAAAAGGACAAAGATTAGTGTGCCTGGATCACGCTGGAAGTTTCTGGCAGGGATGGAAAACAAAAGTCTTTCTCTCAAGTCCAAAGCATGCAGTCATCCTTTAATTATTCTTTAGTAAATGAGACAGGAAAAAAATATTCTGACTTTTCCACTTACAGGCAATATTCTAGCAGGTTTTGTCAAAGTAACAGTAAGGCACAGAAACTCTGTCATTCTTAATATCTGTATTATCACTGTGGAATTTATAACAGTGCCTGAAGGAAAGGAAATTTTGGTTAGTGACAACTTGCAAAACTACTGTTCTTGGAGAAACATCTCTAAATATAAACAAATAACTTAAACCATTGAGTATTCTGAAAATGTCTTAATTTATCTTCAATTAAATTACTTATCTTTCAGTTCATTTGTGCTTGTGGCATCAATTACTATGGTGATTTTGCTTATTGAAAGCTTCAATAGGTTTCACTTCAGAAAGGGAGAGAGGAAAGTTAGCAGTTAAATTTTAAAAAGCTTCAAAAGGTCCACTACAGTATGGACTTAAGCTTTTTGTTCTCCACTTGTGGTAATGATCAATGTGGTTCAAATGCTGAAGATAATGCAGCTTTCTGAGAAACCTGCTGAGATACCTATTAAGAGAAGATTTGTATTAATGAAATTGCATGATCATTTTGGCAAGTGTCAGTCTTGTGAAGTAATTTTAGATAAAATCAGAACAATTTATATAAATGCACCGCTGTCAAAAGCAGTATTTTCTGCCAACTCCTGTCTATGACTTTAATTAATTTGAGTGCACCATAGTTTTTATATGGTTCATACAGTGCTTGGGAGATACCAAAACTGGTATGATCACATGCCAGATTCAGAGTTTGCCTGACTATCACAAGTCTGCTTTTATTTTTTTTTTAGGCCCACATGTGATCTAGTGGGATCTCCCTATCATTAACTGCTCTGCCCATACCTATCAATGAGTTTGCAGAGGCCCCATACATAAAAATACATGAGTCATTACTTTTAATGAGCTGAGGCTTGCAATACAGCTATGCTTCCAGAAATCCCAGGTTGGATTCAGTACGTTTTTGGACACCACAACTGTCCGTGGTGCAGCCACTGTGGGACAACAATGAAACTAGCATGGAGTTCCCTGCACCAATGTACTTCAGATCTAAGGAATGTTTAGTTATCATTGATACTGTGCTAATGCCAGAAAGTTTAAAATATAAGATCAACAACTTGTTATAAGCAGCAGTTTAGTTAGTCACATCTAATCAACATTCTGCTCTAAGTTCAGTGGTCAAAATGGAATTTATCTGACTTTCACCTTTGAAACCAACTTTTCAAGGAGCAAAATATGAGCCAAATGAAACAGTTTGTTTTTCTGAGCTGCAGCAGCCAGGTGAAACTTTGCAGAAATGTGGCATCTGGAGTGTAGGGTCTTCCCCAGTTTCTACTGAACTAAATACCTGTGAAGGCAGAGGTTGCTGGAGTGTGTGGGAGGAGACTCCCTACAGCGTATTGTCCAATACATTCTGACAATTGGACAGAGGTCAGGATCGCTCCAAAATAAGAGCCCCAAAGGGATATGTGGACATTGGTTGAAGAAAGTTGAAAGGGTTCAGAAATTATGGATTAGTGACTATTGGAGGAATTTTGGGGTGGCCTGGGCATTGATCAGTGGGTGTGAGCAATGGTACTATGCATCACTTGTTTCACTTGGGTCTTTGGGTTTTTTTTGGGGGGAAGAGGGGGAGTGTTAGGGTTTTCTGGTGTTTGTTTGTTTTTTGGTTTTGGAGTTTTTTTTTCCTCATTACAATATTTATAATCATTAATATCAGAAGTATTACTAGTGTTGTTATGTTTACTTTGTTTCAATCATTAAATCATTCTTATCTCAACCCATGAGTTGTGATGTTTTTTTTTTTTTTTGGATGGGGGCTTGGTTGGTTGGTTTTGTTTTCTTTTTAATTTTTTTTTCCCTTATTCTCACCATCCTGTCATTGGTGCTCTGCAGAGGAAGTGAGTGAACAGCTGCATAAAACTTAGTTGCCTGGGATTAAACCAGGACACATTCTTATTTTTGAGTAAATGCAGACATCTTTAATGCAATCATCTTTCACTATCATCTTTTTTGTCTTCGGGAGTTTCTTCAATTTTTACAACTTGTTACACTAGAAGAGTAGTAGTAGCAGATCTTACATGTGGTTTTAATTGCCAAGGACTAATTAAGTTAATGTCAGACAAACATGTAATGCTTTTACTTTTTTAAGTTTTCTGAGCAGGGAGTTTTATAATAGTTATATTTATTATTTCTTCATATCATAGTGACCAGCAAAAAAATCACATTTTTGGTTGTATTGCCATAAAGCCATTTCAGGTCACTTTATGAAATAATAGAAATAGGGGACTTTTTTTTTTATTTTAGAAAGTGTTATGTGACATATTAATAAAAGAATAAAATTTTGTTTAATGTAAAAATTTCTTTAGTGATGCTGAAGCCAAATTTTCCTACACCATGCTGTAAAAATTGACTAAAAGATAACTTAAACTAAAAGATAATTTTAAAAATTAAAATGTTTATAAGCTAAAGAAGAGAATATTTCTGTATAACATTCTATCAAAGTAATTAATAGGCTGAACCAGATTTTAGATCATTATAGATGGCAGAGATAGCAGGCAAGTGGTGTATGATATGTTTAGCACCACTTTACTCATTTTTTACTCACTGTGCTATTCTAACTTCTGAAAACAGTTGGAAGAAATTTTAAGTTCAAATGCAAGTTTCTCACCAGTTCTACTGGAAGTATTGTTTCCATAAAAAAGAAGGAAAGCATGTTATCATCTCTATGGATGTTTATTGCAGAAGTTAAAATGAATCTTAATTTTACATTCTGAAAATCAACACTTACAGTCTTATACAGAAATATTGGGTTCTTTTAAATACAATTTATTTATTTAAGGAACTGAATTAGTGCAAGTTTTAATTTGGGAACATTTTCTCTCATTTACTTGACACCTCTTGGTTTTTGTTTCTTTTTCAGGAACTGTAATTGGTGTTGTTATTTACACAGGCAAGGAAACACGAAGTGTAATGAACACATCTAATCCAAAAAATAAGGTAAGTTAGTCTTACTCTGAAATTGCCAGATTCTGTTCTCAGAAAACTTAAAAAGAGATGTACCTAAACCCAAAAATCCAGAAGTTTTTACTGTGATGTGTTTCATGTGTGCTGCTGCCTTGAATTTTGGTACAGTCTGCCACAATCTCCTTTTGAAAGTAAAATTATTCTTCCTTTAGCTAGGAGTGTTATAGGTAGTAATGGGGGCATTAGTCTTTGAAGTATCATGTTCATCTTCAGGCCTTTCTAATTCTGTCTCACAGCTAAATATTAATTTTCACTTCTACCAGATTATTTTACTGTACAGTATTTGGCTAAAGGTAGGCAGTAGTTTTAAGGAGTGTTTGTAACAGAATACTAAAGTTTATTTGGGCTACTAGTGGTGGTAGAAAAAGATAACTGATGTTCCAGTCAGTACCCAGAACACTCTTTCAGGGATTTTTGCAAGCAATTAAAACATTTTCAAGAGATTTTTCTGTCAAGGAAATACCAGAGGTTTCAGCGTCTCCCTCTGCACAAGATTCTTTCAGTTCTAAACAAAGCTAATAGCTCTTCACTTAATCAGTAATGTTTCTATGTAAGCTGGGGAGCATTCTCAATTTTAAAGAAATAGAACTTCTGCTGTGGGCTGTACCTTACAACCTAGACCTGTGTTTAGTAAGAAGATAATTATATTAAGAAAGGAAAAAAATTATTGCAAGAGGTTTAGAAAAAAAATCAACTGTGACAGGTTGCCATTTTCACGCCATTCATAATAAGTTGCTCTGAGTCGGAGCATCAAAAGTGAAATGATAATACAAATTGCTTGAAGCATTTATTGCAGTCCCCTGAGTGTATTGATTTGTGTTTCTAATAAAAAGATGCTTTTAAATGTCTCATTGACAGAGACAGGTGATATGTACAATTATGAGGATTAAGATGGCCTTTTATTATTTTAATCTTTGTAACGTGCATTTTAAAATAATAGAGTAAAATGGAACCAGAATGTTTGTGGTGTATGGTTATTTTCTCTTCTACCTGATACAAAGATAAGCCCTTTCCTAACAGAATCTTTCTCTTAAGAATTCTGAGCAACTTCTCACTAATAAATAATTTGCACAGGTGTTTAAAATGAAATTATTTTATGTAGTAAACTGATAGGGAATTATACATGAGTGTAACATGCATTACCTAAACTCAGCAGATTCTGGGGATGTATTTATGCTTTTAGTAAATATTAAGTTTTTTGTATGTGACTATTTCAACAATAGTATTGGCATGGAGATTTTGTCTCTGTGGACTTAACAACCATGTTTTAAGAAGTAACCAACATGTAACATGGCCAGTAAGGACGAATTTGGGAACTGAAAACAGGAAAACACTTACAGCTCTCACAGCTGAGTAAGTGATAAAATGGAGTACTGCACTGTAAAAAATAGTTGTCATCATATTTAATATGTAGTTTTTGCTGTACCTTTATTTGCAGTCTACATCTTACTGTCTCTTTATCTTCTACCATGGGATGAAATTGGTTTGCATACTTCTATATGATAAGACACTTGCTGTCTGTAGGTGATATTTTGTGCTAGCTACCATGCAGAAGGTAGACAAACAGTACTCAGTTAATTATTTCTCTGTGTATTCAGGAGTCCTCTTGTGTTTTCTCAAGCTTGAAAGTAATGGTTACGTGTTGGCTAGGGTATATAGCATTAGGATCCTAAAGGAAGGCAAAAGAGTCTAAAATAGTCTTTGAGAGTAGAAGATTTATTACACTTGAGAGATTAAAGATTTGAACATTTAAAAAAGAAATTAACATACAACTTGCTGAAACAAAATTAAAATTAAATTGACCAATTTTGCTATTGCTGCAAACTTAAGAGGAAATAAGTCTGCAACCTTTTCTGTTTTAGGAAAGAATTGTTTGAAATACTGTTTGAAACTCGTTTTAAATGGCACATTGTCTCTCTCTGCTGTTCTTTGAAGACAAATAAAAATAACATTTTAGAGATTTTCCTATAAAACGTGTTGATACACTCTTGTTGGGAGCATAATTCAATTATGGTGGTGTTTTCTTTCTCTGGGAGAAAGCAAACACTGAGATCTATGATTCCCAAATTACACTGTCAAACTGAAACTCATATGTCCAGAAGTAAGCAAGAATTATGTGGGCCTGGCTCTTTTGTCAGTCCTCTCTTCACTGAAATACAGATAACCGCTACAGTTGTATTTTTTAGCTGGAGAATAACATTACTGCTGTACTTAATATTATAAATTTGTTTTTTCTAATGGTAGATTTTTAATTTGCCTTCTTAACGCTAGATGCTTTTTGAATGACCCAATATTAAAATTTAAAGATGCAGACCTGCTTTATAAACACTCAGCGAAGACTAACACTGATATAAGTTTAGGAAAACTTGCATAAGAAAAATTGTGAAATGTATGTACCTGTTCAAGCATGGGATTTATCTGTATGTTAAACTTAAAAGGATTTATTGTGTTTGCTGAAGTATTTAGTCATTCAAGCAACAATTTTCTTAACTTAAAGTCAACACTTACTTGTTTTATTACAATTGTTAAAATTGTTTCATTGCCTAAGGATGTGAACACAGTCTGAAAAACACAAAGATAGAGAGTGTAGAATTTTCTTAATGGATCAATTCAATATGCTTTTAATTCCAACAATATAAAGAAAAATTATTTCTGGCAAGGTTTAATTTCAGTCTAAAATGATATATGTTCTGTGCTTCAGATAAATGTGGAAGTGGTAACATCAACATTATAGTGTAATGACTCTCTGCATTTTACCTCATTGGCAGTCACATCAGCTTACTCAGGAATGCAGTTCCAGTCTTTAAAGAAAAAAAAAAATCAGATTGAATTGTGCTCCTCACAATGCTGTAATCAGTAATCAATTCTATTTGGATAGATAATCTTAAACCTTGGCTTTCTGGATGAAGTTGGACTTGTCAATGCTAAAGGTCATTTACAGGTGTTAATTAACCAAGAGGGAAATTAACAAAGAAAGGTTATTTATTTATTTTGTCTGGCATTTTGCAGCATTCTCATTTTTATTTAAAGTGCAGAACAGTTTTTTGTTATCTAAATTCAGAGTTGCTTTTGCAGCTTTAGTCTTCATAGAAAGCAAGACTGTTGGTGCAGCCCTTCTGAAAATGTGACTTGTTTCCATCAATGGAAACAGATTTTGGGGGTGAAGTTAAAAAACCACAGTATCCTTGGCAGGAGATACAAATAAATTCAAAGTAATGTATTTTATGTACTAAGATTGAAACATTGAAATTTCTTGGACTTTGCAATATATATACACCCAGAATATGCACACTAATGCATCAAAATTAGTAGAAATTATCTTAAATGGAACTGCTGAGAAATCAGTAGCCTCTCTAAAGGAGCTACAGCATGTAATCTGCCTAGTGTGCTTCAGATTAGTATAAAAATAGTTTTAATGTTGCTAATCCTTACAGGCAGTATTCAAAACACTTTTTCTCCCCCCTTATTTTATAGAATTCTACATCTGCTGTTAAATTTTAACATCAGAAGTAAAACTTCATAGTAACCATTTAATGTTCATCAAAATAGTAGTATTGTTTTACCCTAATTCTTAACTAGCCTGAAAGCTAACTACTCATGTTCTTGATTTTGTTGCTTGTTTGCTGTTTTGATTTGGGTTTTTTAACATAATGAAAATCTCAAAAGGGTGGTTGGTGGTTTTTTTTGGTTTTGTTTTTTGGTTTGTTTTTTTTTTTGTGTGTGTGTGTGTATATGTTGCCCTTTGTTATTTGAAAACAGCCTTGCTATTCTGGTAAACTGAGGCAAAATCACTTTTCTGCTCTCTCTCTCAGTCTCTCATTCTTTCTCTCCTCCCACAAAATTTCTTTCTGGTGTTTTGTGGCCAAATTTACTTCTCTGTGTTTAAAAGGCTTTTATCTATGGTCTTTCTCCATTTTTTATGAGGATGATTTTTGAAAAATATTTGCTAAAAAAATGATACTACTTCCTCTGGTTCTTTGTTTGGAGTGGAACGGAGTGGCTGGAGCAAATTCATGTGGTCACAGAAACTGATGCCACTTCACCAATTTCCCTGTTCAGCATAGTTTTTTCAATATTCAAAATATATGCTTCTTTATCCTTGACACATTTTTTTGAACAGCAATAAATTAGATTGTCCAATATCTTGTCAGTGGCATTAGTAAGCTCTTCTTGTCTCTTCTGCCCCAAAGGCTGACATTTCTAAGTCCAATTTGCATTTCTATTCAGGGCTTCATAAGAGCATTGACTTTATCCTGCTGCTACATTGTTGTGCAAGAGCCCAGTAATTTCTCTTGCATATTTTTTTTTACTAAATTGGTAATTTCATGTTTATAGTTTGTTTGAGAAGAATGGCTTTCTCTGACTGTATGTCTGAAGGGTCAGAGTAAGAGTAGAACAGTAAAAACTGTTAGATGGCTCTTCATGGCAAATATTAAGGATTTATAAGAAAAATGTTTATGCAGCACTTTTTATTGGAGTATACTCCACTGTAGTTAATCCTCCTAAAAACTTCTCTTTGTATTGGATAAAACTGAGAACACTGTCACCTACAGGTAGTATGTAGGTGGCATGCTTAGTTTGCCTTTGACACAGAGCTTCTGTCCAAGGAAGTGCTTAACTACCAGCTCCCCATGAAATATGAGAATCCCTTTCTTGGTGTATGGGAGAATTTGTGGGATCAGGCCACAGGGAAATACATGTCATGTAGTGTTGTTAATGCTTTTCTCTCCATTGGCTGTTCTCTCTGAGCAAAGTAAGGAGAGTAGCACCTTGAAAAGCATAGAGTGTCTTAGCAAGAGGAACGGAACAATGAGGAAGGAGGAAGACAAAAGGTACTTTGCTTTATAAGTTTGGAAAGAAAAGGCTAAATTGCAGAGGAGGCACCTTTATTGTTCTGAAACTAGAATGTAGGAATGTTGAGGCTTGGGAACAGTCAGCAGTGTTTTAGCAAACCAAAGAGAAAATTTGTGTCCTTTACTCTGAGACAGAGAGAACATCTACCTAGTATGATTAACAACATTAACTGAAATAGCAAGAGTGTCAAAAGTGGGAATTTCAATCCTTAGATGATTAGGATGGAAAAAGCAATCCAAATAAAGGAGCTGAGGTTTTCCATTTTCTTTGATATGTAGAAAACTGAAAGAATGCTAGATTTATACCATGACTTTTAGACAATAAGAAAACAGTAAGACTGGAAGTCTTGATTGACTTCCTTGAGTGTCTATGTAGACAAAAATCGCTTAATGCAGTCTGTTGTGAAGGGGGGTTTTGTACACTCATATATTTTATTTACAGCATGCTGCTTCTTTTCAGAGACTTGTTGGGTCACTTTTATTCCCTTTAGCAGTGCTGATCAAGTAGTGGTGTATATATTTTTATTTTCTTCTTTATATTGTTCTCCTCAAAAGAAATTAAATTGTAGTACTACAAATGGGAAACTTGAGGCACAAGAGATAAAAAGGGTGGGGTGGGATGAAAGCAGAAGAGCCACAAAAGAAACAGGAACTGAGAATGGTCAGTTTAAGGTATGCAACTTCATTTTTCATCCAACCTGGTTGAATGTTTTACAGTACTCTTAGATTTCAAAATCTACTATTTTTGGATTTGTGTACACATGATGCGTATGGGTTTGTGTGTACATGATGTCTGTAGTCTTAAAATTGACCCTCATGTATTTTCTTTGGCATCTTAAAAAAAATTAGATCATCACTTGCTTATCTACTTTGCTGTTATATCCCCAAGCTGGAGAAGTTGTTCCATGATATGGCCAGCTATCAATTTACAAGTTAAAGTTACAGAATAACCTATGCCCTAACCTCTTATTTGTTCTGAAACCAACAATTAAACATATAATGAAATTGATATACCAAGGCATGTGATAGGTCTTTTCTGGCTGCATGTAAGCTGTGTGGTACACTGTGTTGCTGTGTTGTGCCTGAGGCACTCAGCCTGAATGCTACTCAAGGACCATGCTGAAGAGGTTATCTGTGCTGTATTATGGTACTGCTGCTTGGGACATGGATGTTGAATCACTGTCCTTTTTCAATTGGTGCCGCTTTCTGTTTGCAATCCTACTGCAAGGCAAAGGCAGCAATATAAAGTTTAGTTCTAAACAAAATCATTGCTATACAACAACATACAGAACAATCAAGGGAATGGCTCTTGGGTAGTGAGAGAAAATTCTCATTGTACTCTGGGTAAATTTCTGAGTTTACTGTGTATTCGTGCCAAACTCTCCAACTGGTTTTGCAAAGCCACATAATTTATTCACAGCTGTAAAATTCCTAAAGTGTTAAATTTATTCCCTATTACAAGGCTGTAGAAGGATAAAAATTGATATGTACCAGAATGTTAATGACTGGCCAGAAGCCATTCTAACCTGGAGTCCTTAATTCTTGTGATTCTCATCAAGAATGTTGTTTGATGTTCTGTGATCTCTGAACTCCCATTTCAGAGTTTCTCATTAAAAAGTTGCTAGGATTTTGTTATCTTAGTATTTTTAGAACATGTGTAGGTTAGAATTTGTGCGAGTAGTTCAATGTCATTTCACACTGGTGTTTAAGGAAGTGTGGAGTATACCATGGTGGAGTATACCATTGGAATGATAGAATATACCATTTCCGAAGTACTCTGTTAATCTATTAAAATGGATTAGCCTCACAAAATAGTTGGAATAATTCTTAAAATGAATCAAGTTATGGAATAACAACAGCCTGCTATTCAAAAGAAATTACATGTATTTTACCTGGGGCAATCTAAGCTAAAATTAATGATTTATGGTAAAATAAAGAAATAATTTGAAATGTTGTCATTCTACAGGAGACAGTGGAAAAGGGAGATTGCCTGCACATTTGACTTGTGTGGAATATCCCAGTAAGCTCTCAAAGAGGCAGACTCTGATGGCTATTTCCTCTCAGCTGCTGCCTCCACTGCTGCTAATCCGCTGAGGGAGTTTGCTTTTGCCTTTACATTGCTCCTTATGGCTTTGTTGCAATTCAGAATTTAATCATGCCCTTGGCAAAATGCAGCTGCTGGGAGATGAGAGGGTAGGGGCAAAGGGCCTCTCAGAGGGCATTTGAAACCTCATCCCATGGCTTAGAACTGCACCACTTTCAGAAGGCTCTACCTGCAAGGCCTTGCTAGCTGTGAGTGAGCCAAAGTGGTGGCAACTAAAATACTGATGTTGTGGAAGGAGGCTGCTGTGCATTTTCCTTCATTAGGCTTATGTTCTGTACACAGAGTGTTTGTTAATAAGAACAATGTACCACAGTCAGCACTTTTATTTTTTAAAAATTTATTGTGTGTATTTTGTTGGAAATTTGGAACCTTATTTTTGGAATTATTTTTTCCTTAGTTAAGATCCATGTAAACACATTTCTTTGATGTGTAGCTCCAAAACCTTGATGCTGCAACTGTGTAGAAAGTCAGGTTTGCCTAAGGTCCTTATGAACGCTAGTTGTTATATAATGTCTTTTGCATAATTTGCATTATTTCTGCAATTGTTTTCATATTTTTCTGAATAAGATTTATTTTTTTTCCAATGGAAAGAAACTCAATAAAAAAGAATAGAGATATTAGTTTTAGTGATGGGAAGTTGAAAGTATATTTATTATATTTTACAATTATTGTGAAGGAGGGATGTCCCAGATGTCAGAAACTAGGACATTTAAGACCTGCAGAGCATTCTTAGAATAGATGCTCATCCAATTTTCAAAACTTCTATTTGGATGCTTACAAGCATTATTGTTTACTGTTATTATTGGATAGCCTTCTCTTTGTGTAGAGCAAGTATAAAGAAACATCTTTTGAGGTTTTCATTTATGTGGCTCAATAATTCATGCAGCTCATGCATTTTTCTAATTACTGGAGGCTTAGAAATCATCATGATTCACGTGACTTGAAATGTTAGTCTACAGTGACGGATATCTAGAGGGAAAGTTCGCTCCATATCAGGACATAGTATTTGTTTTGGTGTAGACTGAATATAATGATCATGACTATGACAATTTACTGAATTCTGTTTGACACTTGAAGTAACAAGCTTGTCATATTCTTAACAAATACAATCTTTGCCCTTCTTTTTTACCTCAGTTCAGAGAGCAAGCCTGTGGATACATTGAGCATTAAAATCAGCACTCCAGCTTGTACCAGATGAAAATAATGTGGTTTAGATTGTGGAATAATTTGTAAAGAGTGGGTTGCTCTTCATATCCTTAAGCTCATTTCCTTCCCAACGTATCTTTTGGAATGTATCCCAAAAAACTATTTATACAAAACAGCATTCAGTTTCATTTCTTTTATGATTTGGAGACCTTGTGGAATCTTTTCTTAATCTCATAGTCTCCAAGGAATCCACTCAAATGTTTTGTTTTATAAAAGTAAAGATAGATGACTTATGACTCAGCTCAAGAAAGAAAATAAGATCCTTACTGATGCCCACTGGGTTTGAGGGGATATGCTTTTTTTTTTTTTTTGGTTTTTTTTTTTTGTTCTGCCTATCACATAGAGCTCTTTTTCTAGTCTAAGTTTGACAGTGTTTGGACAGTTGTTTATTTTGTGTTTTTTGAAAGAACTGTTAAAAAACTTTTTGATTAATTTTGTTGTGACTCCCTACTGTATGTATGGTCTCTGGAAGAGATTCAGCCAGCACCAGTCCTCTGCTTTGTATTCAATATATCTTTCTTCTGACTAGCTTCCCCCTTGCCTTGTTCTGCTTCTCCACCCTGTTATTCTGGTCTAATACTTTTACTAGTTCTCCCTTTCTCCCTCCCTCCCACTACACATCTTACACATACTTGTTTTTTCTCTGACAAGGTAGTACATTTGTGAAGAAGAAAGTTTAAGTCTTTGATCAGATGAAATTATCAAATAATCTGTCATAAATTGTCTACATTGAAAAATGCTGTCTTGGTTACTTTGCACTCATTTTGCAATGATAAAAAATCATGATCGTGGTACATCTCTTCAGCTCTTACCTGCTTCTTTCCATGGGCTCCTTCCTCCTTAGCCTATCCAATCCTGTCACCTTCCTTTTAAAGTTACTTTCATCACAACTCATGTGTCTTTAATCTGGTCTGCTATCGAGTTGTTAGCTTCAGCTGCATGGTTGATGTTTTAACAGTTTTATGCACAGGAAGATATTCCCCATAAGCAGCTGAGTAGCCATTTCATTGATGTTCTCTAAACATATTTTTGGAATTCCCAAAGGTTCTCTGGCTATATGTCCACCTCTTATTCTCACTTTTGGGTTTTTGTTTCAGCTATTACTGTGTCATTACTTTCTCCTTTGCGCTCAAATCAATTTGTCTTTCCTTGACTCCTTGACATAGTTTATGCAGTACTTAGTGCAGGGCTTTGCTCCATCTAAGGGGTTCTCACTCTCAATTTGCAGCTAAAAAAATTTGAAGCAAATTTGTGTGTGTTTATAAATTTGGAGGTTATGGAAATTAATTTTTGCAAATGAGATACACCTAATTGTGTTTGAGCTGTGAAACAGTACTTTTGAGGGCACTGGCAGAAGTGTGGAGTGGTATCCATTAAAGTGTTGCATTACATGTATGAATCTTCCCCTCACCTTTTTTTCCTCTTGCATTGAAGCATGTATTCAGTCAGTATGTTACTCTTGCACGGAAGAAAAAGTGTGTTTATGTAATCCTTCCTTTGGGACACAGGTTTGAATTGTTTAGCAGATACATTAGCTGATGCTCC
This sequence comes from Lonchura striata, assembly GCF_050655825.1. Taxonomy (NCBI): domain Eukaryota; kingdom Metazoa; phylum Chordata; class Aves; order Passeriformes; family Estrildidae; genus Lonchura; species Lonchura striata. The sequence goes on from NC_140704.1 coordinate 72,122,379, forward strand.
TACTAGTTTTGTAATGACTCTCCCCTTTGTGAAGTTAAGATATGGTCTGTATGCACTGTTTTATTTTTAAATGGATTTAATTCTGTAAACACTAGGTGAGCTTTCCGTGCCTTGCATAGTATTTTATATTCTATTTTGACCTTCCAATTTTCTTTGAGAACCTGAATAATTTTTTTTCTAAGTACTGAAGTGTTTTATAGCTGTACTGCACAACAGTTTCCTTGTGGAAGGTCTGCTAGCTTCCAATGACCCTTAGCTACCATCTGGTACAAATTCAAAGTGCTTCTGTCATCTGCTGCTAATTGCTGTCACCTGCATATTGCAGTCACTGAGCAACTTGGAGTGCAGTAAAGCAGGAGGCATACTGCTTTGTATAGCTGCAATCTATCCGTAATACACATGATTTCTTTATTAATATTAATTTAATAATAAAAGAAGTACATGCCTCATGAAATTGTATGAATTAATATAAATGGCATTTCATGTTTATTTTAGTAACTTTCAGGTTTTAATCTGACATTCAAAAATGTGTGTAGATTTGTATTATAAATATATTTATTATTTCAGTATTCTTCAGCCTGTTTACTGTGTAGAGATTGTTCAAACTGAATCTTACAGAAGAGTTCTTTAATCTTTTTTGTAAGCTGATAAGCTTTAGTCAGGGCACTAGCCTACAGCACCATATTATATTAATGTATTTTACTTGTAATTTAGAGAACAAGAAGAATATCCTGATCTGAAGGCTAAACTGTCCCCTGTGGCACTTGCACAGCTGATAATCGTGAACTAGAAAGATGTGTATATCAAATAGTTTACAAAATGAAGCCAGCTGTGTTTCCCTACATACTGTGGCTTCCTGACATGCATCATTAAACCTTATTAGCTACTTCCTTTTACAAAGATTCTTGTAGTCTTGAACATTGCATATTAACATTTTCTGCCCCTCCAACTGGAAATTATTTGCTTTATTGTAGAGTGTCAACTCGCTCTAGCTTCTGATATGCGCTCTAATTGGTACTTTGGAGTATAATCATAGTGAAAAACCACTCAGTGCATTTCTTTATTTGGAAAATTAATACAGACCTTTTCACTTCATCTGTCAATCTGTGCAACTTTTCACACAATTCCCAACTGTTGGGATTGCTTGCAAAACATTAAGTATGAAGTGGTTCATAAAATGTCTCTAAGAATATAAACACAAAAAGAAAAAGTTGATTTTTATGGTAAGATTCTGTTGTTGTTACTTGCTTAATAGAAATAAAGCTACTTTAGCTGATAAATGTAATGATGTAAGAAGCCTCAAAAATGTGTTGATATTATAAAGTTAATTTTTGTTGTTCAGATGAGGCTTTGTTTAATAAAACTACCATACTGCATACACACACCACTTAATTGCTTAATTCTGATAATGAAATTCAGCTCTTAAACCTTAGGAAAGCAGAATTTTTGAAATATTAATCATGGGTAAAAACAGATTTGGATTTAAGTACAAAATATGTATTATGTATATGCATTTGTACATATTTACAGCTCTTCTGTATATCTGTCCAGAAGGTCAATTAAATACTTCTGATCTCTCTCTACAACATTTTGGAAAATATTATTCCAGAACCATATTTGTTTGTATGATCCCAAGAATAATTTCAAAGCAACACATTCTGTTAATAGTCTTGAAACATATTTTGTGTTTATTTTAGGACAGGAGGCACTAGTAACACAGACATTATATAGATTATGAATAACATGTAACTGTATAAAGAAAAAAAACTAAGAACCATCCTAAAAACCTTTCTGTTGATATTCCTCATCTAAAAAGTTTAATATTTGTTTCAGAAGGACAGTTTTATTTGTAAAAACACCAGTGCATTAAAATTGAGCTAGAAATTCTAGAGCTCAGGTCATAATTTCTACTACATATTTGAGTCTGAAAATTGATGTTTTTACATAATATTAGTAAGAAGTTGTACATCAAATCTTATCTAGAACTCTTCAGTTGGAAGATCTGTTTTTTCTGTGCCTTAAATGGTTGTGAACATTTGCTCTGGATTTATTTTGGGTGTTTCTACTCAGACTTGAAGAAGGCTCAATCCCCTTTCTTGGGCATTTTTGTGTATATCCAGACATTTAATTATTCTTCTAGGAGACTACTGCTGATTTTCCACTGTATGGAGCAACTGTCAAGCTCCTGTTCAATTTTGAAGTAAAAATAAAAACAAGTTTTTCTTTCAATATGTATCTCAGGCTTTTTGAAACATTTCTTCTCAGTTTGCAGACTAACAGGATTTTATACACGGGAATAGCTAGGGCAGAGTCAAAAGTTTGATGCAGTCAAAATGCTCGTTCTCATTTCCTTTCTCACATGTTTTCCCATTTATTATTGAATATTATTATATGTAAATATACATTCATATTCCTTATTAATATGATTCAGATTTAAAGCTTCAAAACAAACTTTCAGGTGCTTTGTTTTGTGTGGCTGTTCATTTTTTTTAACCTGATTTCCTGTGCAAAAATACCTGGATGGTTGTGTTTGTATCTGGACCTGTGCTGAGACAGGTTTAATGATGGATATGGAGTATACACAGAAGAGGAGGAGGGAGGTTGTAGAAATGTTCCACCAATTAATGAAACACTGCATACTGCCAATTTTAATTGTTTATTCAATAATTTTTATTAATTCTTTTGCATTTATTGGCTAATCCATCTTCTGAAAGTGTCCTCAGTCACTTTAATAATCTGTGTGTTGTATCTACTGTATTACTTCATTTACATTTCCATGAAGAAAGGTTGCAGCTCTGATTTCCATCTACTTTGTGGCATAAGCACCAATTTAATATATCAGTGTTTCTCATTGAAGTTTTTTCCCAACTTTCATTAACTTTTAAAATAACAAGGTGTAATAAAACAAAATGTATGTAATTTACCTAGAAAGAAATTTTAAAAATGCACCTCTGAATTTAACCTTGAGTAAAATGGAAGGAAAACATATCCTTTTAACTGTCTTTATGCTTACTTTCAGTTTGCGATAAAATGCAATTGTGAAATTTTAAAATAAGTTTAGACTTTCTGGGCTCTTGGCTTCATTTATTTAATTATATTCTTAATGGAAAAATTGACATGTGTTTTGATAACCTTAGCTCTGACCTCTCTTACCCCAGCCCTGTGTGAGATTAAACTCATTACAAAATGTAATAATCTCTGCTAATAGTTTAATCTAGACAGTCTATGAGGTGATGAGTTACTAACACCTTATTTTGAATGTGGAGTAAGGAAATGTTGGATTTCTGTAGGTATACATTTTCCAGTATTCAATTCAAAGATGTCTTTGAAAAAGCTGTAAGGTTCTCATATCATTTAGGAAATATTATTAAACATACTGTGTCATATGTAAAACCCACAGATTCAATCCGTACTATGTAAATACTACATTTGTGCAGTTTTCTATTAGAAAAAGTTATTTAGACCAGTCAGCCGCTTGGTCTGAAGTGCAGCTATATTACTATTCCCAAAATATATGCACATGAAATAGCTAGCTGTTGTTGTCAATTTGTTAGGTCCCTTTTGTAATTGTTTTTTCATGAAGAAATTTGTACCTGTTACTGCACTATTTATTTTTTTACATGTATCTCAAATTTTTGCATTTATTTATTTTTATATATGCAAATTTTACACAATACTGGTTTTGGAACCAGTTTTCCCTGTCCTAATTTTGCAGTTACTTTGGTACTGCTAATTATCTTAATCTGTGAGAGAGTAAATCATGCTTTTTTAACCTATTCAGATTTGAAAAAATGCCATCTCCATTAAGTGTGTTTTAATAATAGTGCATAGTGTGTAAAGCTGCTTATTCTGTACTCTGAGCCTTGAAAGACCTGATTACATGACAGTACCCACAGAAAAGTCTTGAGTTGAAGCTGATGATGACCAAGCTTAAAGAAGATAAGACAAGCACATATAAAAGGTACATATGAAATATGAATCTGAAGATGTAAAAGGTACACATGAAATATAATCTGAAGATAAAAATTAGTGTAAAAATCAAGCACCTTTAAATCCTGCTCTTCCCCCGCCCCTGAGATTTCCATGTCTTAGCAATATTGATCAGTTATAAGGAGGATTTCAAGTGCTTAGAAACTCTAAGTACCTATATTTTTTAAAATTGAAAAGAAACCCCGATGAATTAGAGTTTCACTCCGTGAAGGTTGTTGAATTTTCCAGTATGACTGGTTATCTTAGATTACTGAAGCAATTATTCTAAATTGGTGGGTGGTCTTGAGAAAATGTTTTCAAACGGTAGCTTTTAATAGGAGGACAGTATGTAACGCAGCACAGTCCCTGCATGGATACCGGAATTCAAGGGGCTGTTAACCTTTTCGATTTCTTAACGTGTTTTGTAACGTCCTGATCATCCGCGTTCGTGACAAATACGCAGCGAAGTCGGAGAACATCTGGTCACACAGCATCTGACTGCTGCTGCCTTAAGGTGCCAGCCTGTGACTGTGTAAAGGTATAGGAGTGTAGGGTTTAAGGAGGATTCCTGAGCTAGGATCTCCACAGACGAGCTCGGAACGGTCTGAGTGTGAGGTGCCAAAGCCGAGCCGGTGCTCCGAGCGCTGCCGGCCGAACCAGCCGCCGCCGGGGAGGCGCCGTGCGGCACAGACGGGCGCGGGCGCCCTCTGCTGACCAAAGCGCGCATGGCAGCGCTGCCCGGCCCAGCCTCCCCTCCCGCCTTCGGGCAGACCGCAGCGACGGCCAAATACCCACGGCTTGGCTTCGTTGCTCTAAGACTCATTCTAAGAACAAACATCCGATTGAAGAATGTTTAGAGACAGTACTGTAGTTTACCAAACTGCAAAAGTGTTAATGAAAGCCAGATTTATAGTCAGAAGGATATCAAGAATGAGTCGTGTTCCGTTTCTGTCATTGGGATCATTTGAAACAGTATGTTTTACTACAAAAAGACTAAATCGTTGGCATTCAGGTAAACCAGGATACAACTGAAAAAGAAGACACACTTGGGAAGGCTATGAAATCTGTGACTAGCATTTGACAAAACGAGTGCCTTACTTCAAACAACTGAGCCCTATCGAAGTGCAGTTATGGAAATAGCTCACTTACAGTTTTTATTGCAGTAGACAACTAGAGAGAGCTAAGCACCTCTAAAATCCTGGAGAGGATTATTGAGCTTCAATCTGAGTATCCAGACTCAGGTGATGTTGAGTCTGGAAAAGGCAACAATATAAAATGAATGAAATAATGAGACAGAGAGAGAAAGAATGGTGTGAGTCCTCTTTTTCTTTTAGAATTATAGATATTTCTGTTTACAAAAGGGAATTCTGCTTCCAATGTGATTATTTTATTTTAAAACACATAAATATTCATTTATGAATAGTGTGTTAAAGTAAAGCTGGGCAAGTCAGAAGGGTAATTTCAAAACATAATAATAGTATTCTCCTTTTAAGAGCAGTTAAACCTCTGGTTTTGAATATGCATCAAAATACTACCAAAGTATACTTGAGCTTCTCTTTCATTGGATCATGAACTGTATTTCTTCTTGAGTTCTAAAATTTCTGCTGTTTTCAATGCCTATGCATTGGAGACTGACTGATTTATGTAAGAATACAGAAAAGTAATTGTAATTTGTTTCTTTGGGGGATGCAATTAACACTAAATATATAAAATTTATTGTTGAAATCAGTGTAGAAATGACATAATTTTGTTCCATAAAACTGCAGTATTAACATGATACCAAATATTTCAGTTTGCTCAAAGGTTTGGTTGTGTGATGAATATTTTTTATGAAGGATAAATATTTTTTTTTTGCCAAATGTAAGACAGAAAATGTTACTGGAATCAAATGAACTATTTAATGGTAATTATTTCTGCATAAGTCAAATGGAGTGGACTAAATAAGTAAAGTTTATTTCAGTTTTATGAACTTAAGTAGAACAGTTGTCCCCCTGCATTATTCCTCAATTTTAAAATGAATAAAACTTGTAAAAGGTTTTTAGTGCTTCAGAAAATGTTTTCAAAGTTTCATTTTTGCTCTTGCAGCTAAACCAGTGATGAGACCATGTTTAAAAATTGATATCAAAAAGCAGGGACAGATGACTTTTTTTACTAAATGGTTGCTGTAGATATTTTTGTGTTTTCTTTGCTTTTCCCACCTTTGAATCTACTGATTAAAAGAATGAGAAAGATACTGATTAAACAGTGTATACTGTATGCATACTGTATGCAAGATTCGGTAGGTTTGGCATTAATCAGGTCAGGTTTGTAGAGAAACATATTTGTGCAGACCATTGCATGAGTAGAGGGAATTAAGGCAAGATGCTTGCTAAACCTGAGTTTACTTGTTTTGATTCTTAGTTATACTGTCTTTATGTGATTACCTGGATTGCTAAGCAGTCAAGACTTAGAATCATGCAAATTAGGAGATTTATGAAAGAAGAAACATTTACAGATTCCAAAGTTGCTCATTGTGGTTTTTGTGTCAAAGATTTAGGTAGATAGATAAGGATGTGTCATTTTATTTCGCTTTTAAGCACAAATTAGTAGCCTGTTATTTCCAGGGGCTATAGGGAAGGTTTAACAGATTATTGAAGCAAGTCACGGGGGTTTGGATAAATGCAGCTGACTGTATAGTACAATCTATATAATTTTTTTTTATAAATGATGGAATGCTACTAATAATTTTTGTTAAGCAAACCTTGGTTTTGCCACCCTGCAGCTGAAAGATGTATTATTTGAATTTTAGTATTTTTAAATATTTATTGTTACATACCATTTACATCTAAGTGTAGGCTACAATTAATCAAAACATATAATATACTGATATTCCAGGCTTAATAAATTAATTTCAGAGCATGTATTAAGAATAGGAAAGAAAATTTTATGGTACAAATTAAAATCCAAGTCCCTCTCAAACATGCATACCATGAAATTTCATTGTAGTCAATGTAGTGTTTGGCAGTGCAGAACCAGGCTGATTACTGAAATATAATTACCTTTGTGAAGGAATTTGGTTGCAGGGGGAAGTCTGTCCTAAGACTGTGCCTTAATACTTCAACAGTATTAAAGTAGGGCACTTAAAGGCTATTTGTGAGCAATTATTTGTAATACACTTTAAACTGTAATTGAATAAAAAATGGCTGAATTGGACTATTTTGAGAAATCTTTGTGATTTTATAACATTTAATTATCAAATTTTGCGTTTCAGTATTCTAGCATTTTAAAAGTTCTTATTTTCAAAGTAATATACATTTTACAGTGCTAAAAGAATTGTTCTATTGCTACAACAATAGCTTCAGAAGATAACCTTTCCTAAAAGTTAAGCATCTAGGGCAGAAACAGCAATATTGTTGTTCACATATATTTCAGTTACTGGAAAAGTTCTTGTTATTTTCAGCTTTTTAATTAAATTAATATTTTTCTTATAAGATAATGAATTACACCTTGTGGCCCAAAGTGTAGACTTTGAATCATTCCCTCATTCAAATATGAAATATTTTAAAAACTTATCAGCTTATTTACCATGCAAACAGACAATTGACGGTATAAGCCATTACTTTATTGAGAACCATTATCTATTTAAAACTCTGAGCATAAATTAAAGAGGAGCTAAATGGAATTGTGGCTGTTGCTATTAGTAGCATTTTAATTTATACAGGCAATTATTGTGTTCATTTTCATTATCGTAGAGCAGCCCCTTTGCAAAACTATTGTGGTTTTCTTAGACATTACATACAAATATTCCCTTGGAGATTAAAATTTCCAGTGGTGTGCTTAATTTTGTTGTTTCAAAGAGAACAAATATTATGACAAGTAGAAGAAAATTTGTTTTAGTAATATGGGAAATAGAAATAAACATGGAAAATTACTCCAATTCTTAATTAATCTATTTCTAATATTTTCATAGTTATTCTAGTTACTCTTTTCCAAAGAAAATAAATAGCTTTTGTAAGATGGCATATTTTACAAATGCTTTGATAAAATCACAGTCTAGTTAAAATGGAGTTTATCCACTTTTCCAATATTCAAATGAATTTTAGAGAATGTTAATTAATTTCTACATGAAATTTATCTGGCTAGTTCAACAGAGTTTCATTAGTTGACTGCAGAAATTGTTTTAGTGGAAAAGCACAGAATTAAACTAATTAAGTATCTTTTAGTACATTGGAGTAACTAGTTTTTGAGAAATGGAAAATGCATTTCAATTAAAGCTTACTTTCTTTGTGTGCCTTCTTAAGCAGAATTTTGCAATTGCCTTCACTTACTATAGTAAATAAAAATATTAAAATTTACTATGGCAAATAGTATGATCTATATTAAAAAGAATGGCATTATTAGTAGTAAATCAAGTGTTCTTGAGCAAAAGATTTATAGCATGAAATGTTTTTCAGCATCAACTTTTTATAGTAATAATACCTCTCCAAACACATTTTTATTTGGTCCCAAACTTAAATTCACATCTGTCTTCATCAATTAGAAAGGTATTAATGCTTTGAGTTAGCTACATATCAGTGTGCAGTGGACTAAATTTAATGTTTCTGTCCTAAAAGTGGCATTCTTTCCAAAGAAGCACTTTATTCATTTCTGTTCTGGGGTGGGGTTTTTTATGGGGGGTGGAGAGGGGAGAGATAGGCTTTCACTACCATGATGCAGGGGAAAAAAAAGTGTGAGGTAGTAGTTATGCATATTGCAAGACAGTGATTCTTTATTTTATTACAAAAAAAGACCAACTCTAGAAGGCCAGATTAAATCATTCCTTTCACTTTTTAATGGGATTTGGATGAATAGAGTAAAATATGCACTTTGCATTCATTGATAGCATCTTTAGGTTGAGGTAATTGAGTCTTTTTTCCCTGACTGAATGAATAATGACTTCATCTGATCCTCAGCGAGGCCTGAAACTTAGGCTGCCTTTGTCAACGCAAAAAGATCTGGGCTTTGAAACATGCTCTACTTCCCTGGCTTCATTTTTCTTCATTTTAATCCAAAAACCTATTTTTCTCAATAATTCAAGCATAAACTATGTAGTAGTTGAAGCAGCGGAAATTGCAAGATATTTGTCCTCGTTGTGCTGCTTTTTAAATGCAGCTGATAAATCAGCCGCTGTGGTCTTCAGCTGCCTGATTCTCTAGGGAAGGGACAGCCCATGTGTAAGCAAGATTGCTGGAATTTTTAAGAACTATATTTAAAGTGCTTCTTTTGCAGACTGTTTGTTATCTAAGGAAGTGTTATGTTTTACTGGTCTTACTGGCAAGACTTTGAGATAAAAGGGGCATCTGTGATGGGGCCTAGGAAACTCTTCCTGACATAGTTTTCCCACATATTTTACTGACTACTAGAGCATCCCAAAAAGTAGAGGAAAAAAACCCTAGCTTACATCATACATTATTGAAATGATGAGAATTTTAGTTACATAGCTTAAATATATTTTTTTCATGAGAAACAGTGGTTGAAAGATAGCTTCTCCTAATGTTTTACTTAAAATGTTTCTAAAACAAATACCTTTTTATTCATGTGAAGTTTAAGCTCTGTTTCACTATATTGATTTGAAAATGGATATTCCACTTGAATGTTGTTTTTATTATTGTATTGGATAAGTGAAAACTTTATACAATTAAAAGTCATTTCTATGGCATAGGTTCAGATTTACAGAGTGGGATGAGAGCATAGTGACAAGTCGCAGTGCACTTGTCACACAAATAAGAAGCCTGTGACTTCTTATTCATGTGATAAGTGCACTGTGACTTGTGCCTGTTAGTTCTTGAATCTAACAAGTATTTGATCTTCTAGCAGTCAGTGAGCTCCCTACAAATATAATACACCATGCCAGTATTTTTGCTGCATGCATGACAGAAGAATATTGTCCCTGCTCATTTGTTCATCTGTAATTATCCTTTCTCCTTGCCCTTCTGTATTCCTGTCCAACAAGGAATGGAGAAGGGATGTGTCAGACTTGAAGGTATTCAAAAGACTTGGCTGGGACAATTCACATTGGTTCTGGGAATTGTTATTGCTACAAAACCAGGGAAAATCTTTTGTGTGCAAGCAAATGTGCAAATAGGAATAGCAATCAATGCAATTATCAAAGTTCAGTTAATTGTTACGTTCATGTTAATTGTTAAATGCATGGATTTTTAATAGGTAGGAATAACCAAAGCAAACAATTGTTAATTGTTTGCACTGCAGAAGCATAAATTTAAGAAAAACTACTGACTAACTTGATTTCTTTTTCCTCCTTCAGGTTGGATTGCTGGACCTGGAGCTGAATCAACTGACCAAAGCCCTGTTTTTGGCTTTAGTGGCACTATCAGTTGTTATGGTAACTTTGCAAGGATTTGTAGGCCCGTGGTATCGCAACCTTTTCCGGTTCCTCCTCCTGTTTTCCTATATCATCCCAATCAGGTATGTATAAGAATGAAAGCAAAATACTGTTGCCTAATTTCACTGTATGTGGCTTTCTTGAAATTTATACTTGCTTCTCATTGCAAAGGAAATTGATCTTATCAGGAAGCTGAAGGAGAAGGTGCCAACAAATCTGCTGATTCTTGAAGGATCACTATACAGAAAGCAATACGGTTGTATTTTTTCTTGTATAATGTTCATCTTGCTGGAGTAATCAGGATATCTAATCCTTTGCTAGCATAAATGTATTAATAAGGATACAAGGTATATGAGAAAGAGGTTTCAGGAAGCATGCAGTTGAATGAACTGCTAGACGCATTGTGGAATTTTTAATGCCTTAAATACTAAAAATATTCAATTTCTCTGGTTAAAATACAGACATTTTACCCCAATAATGATTAATTTAAATTGGATGGCTGAATAATGTAAGTGCTCTTTTACAATGAGAGGAGTTTTAACATGTAACCAAGTAGAGACTTGCCCTGAATTAATTAATTCATTAAGCATGAGTACTGTATATTCAAATTGCAGATAAACTGGAACACGAAATAATATCCATGTGGGTAATCAAGTCTTCTGTGGACATAGAAATGAGAACACTGGCTCTGAACTGAATTATTTTATTTGCATAGGTATTGCCTTTGCAAAATAGAATTAAAATACTCAGTGTTTAGATTAAGGTAATTGTTAATTTTAGATCCTCTTTAGAACTGTTCAGTTTCAGATACATCATTCAGTAAGCCCAGTGATCAGCTGGAGTTACCAGCATCTAAACTGTAGCTAGATTTAAGACCTGTCCCCTCAGGCATGCACGCAATATTTAAGTTCACGTAGTAAAGGAAAGAAAAATAACAGGAGGATTTCATTAAGCCTTTTAATCTAAGCTTACATTACTTACACGTTACTGTGGTCACATTTTAAAGTACATGTCTGTGTGAAGGAAATTGTATCATATTTGACCAATGGGATACTCAGGAAGCCTCACTCTTAACATTTTATAACTTAATGGACTTTATTTTTATAGTACCTTTGTGTTGCAAGAGAAACTGATTCTGTGGGAAGTTGAAGGAGAAGGTTCTGGCAAATCTGCTGGAACCACAATTTTGGGATATCTTTTTGAACACTGTCACTGTCATAACTCCTTTACTGCTTGAATGATGCTATTCAATCATGTTGCCATCCCACTCTACACACCCAGTTACTAAGTATTAAACAATTTATCCATGTGAAGAGGCAAAAAGGCCTCCATTCAAATGGTTAAGTGTACATTTTACTCAGAGATGCACTTTAAAACTTCCAGGGGAGGGGAAAAAGAGCTAAGGATATAAAGGATCACTTCTAACTAAAGGATAACTTTTAACCATTTTAATGTTTTTTTTACTGGATGCAAGAGGATTAAGGCCATAGAGGTGTTGTAAGTAAATTTTGCTCTATATTGAAAGTTCAACATATACCATTGAAAAAACATGTTCACTGAGCAGCTCCTTTTCAGTGTAAGAGTTCTTTAGAGGACTTGTGGACTAGGTTTTCTCCAAAAATAATTTCTAGCATGTCTAATCCAATTTACAACTGTTTGTGAGAGATAATATAAAAACTAAAAATATTAGGGAATATGGTTGGTTTAGTTCATCAGACAGGAATTTATCACAGAATGCTTTCCTCCCTAGAGATTTATCTGTTTCTCTACCAAATTTTCTTCAGCTCAAATCTTCATAAATACAGGGTTGCTTCCCACACTGTCAGCAAGATGAACAACTCAGTCATGCTGGTGCTAAAATATGGCTACACTTCCCTTCCTCTCTTCTGTATGTTAAGCATGGGAATGACTTAAGTTTTAGGCTGTATTTTGAGTGTAAACTCTCAAGGATGAAGATTACAAAGCAAATGACATTGAAGCACTAGGTGTTGTATCTTCCCATTATTTTTAAGATAGCTATGTGGGGGAAATAATGAAATTACAGATGTAAATGAAAGGTTAGAGATTAGGATTCACTGCTAGAGGCAAAGCGTATCTGGACTCAGACACATATTAAATGTGTTGCTTGATAGTTTTAGAGAATTCAGGAAGTTTCTAATTGTGGAGCTTTTTTGCAGTTCTGTTTGGCTTTTGGTTTGCAGAGCAAGGGAACTTCTAGGTATGCAATAAAAATAGCTTTTCATGGCTAGATGTTTTTGGTGAAGATCATCAGGAAGATGATGATAGAGTTAGTAGAGTTTAACTGATCTCTGTGCAGCCTCTCCTGTAATTAATAGGAAGAGGAACTTTTCAGATGCATCAGAAAGAAGATGGTTCCTTGTGTTTCAGCTGCATCCTAAATACTCATCTAGATCTAGCAAAGTGTTATTTAACTTTGTGCAGGGTATCACTGAGGGGCATGTAAGACTTAAGTATAAACATAAAACAACTGTAAAAAAAACCTAACAGCACAGCAAAATAAAAACCATACCAATAAGCAACACTTACTCACCCCTCACCTCCAAAAAATCAGCCTCCAACATTGCACACATTCTGTGGTGTACAAGGAATCAGGAAAAATGGAGAAGAAGTAGTAATAAACAGGTATCAAAAGCTTAGTCCATCTCTAAACTCTTAAGTTAGAGTCATTATGCACAAAATGTTTAGAACAGCCCCACCCCCCCAGAAACATTTGGCCCTTTAAAGTGTTGATGTGATTGATATTTTCTTTTTCCATATGGAGAAACCATAGCCCAAGGAACCTCCATAGGCAATCTGCTGCCCTAAGAAGTCAAGCTATTTTAATTTCTTAAGATTTATCAGGGAAAGAGGATATAAAGCAAATCCTTGACAGACTGTCCAAAACAAAGTAAATTTCTCTGTGATTTATCTTCACCCATTATCTGAGTTTTTCCATGTTCCCTAGCATTTTTAGGCTTTTTTTCTAGTTGGCTCTAGCCAGCTAGACTGTATCACCTAGTGCAGTTGTCACATAGCAAGCTAGCAGGGTGTTGTGTCTCACGACGCTCCGAGCGGTTGCGTGCTGGGTGACGAGGGAAGAGAGGTGCGACTGTTCCCCTGTGAGCTCTGCAATCCCAGTTATTGGCACAGGGATAGATGGAGGCGACACAGGACTTGGGGTGTTCCAGACGGGTTTATTAGGTGGAGAAAATGGAGCCCCAAAGACCAGCTTGGGAGGGCAAACAAAGGTTTTATACAGAAAGTCAGGAGGAGAGGCGTAGGAACAATAACCACTGAGGGCAGAACTGGGGAGGGGTCTAAGGCAGGACTGACATATCATAAACCTATCAGGGGAAATAGGGGAGTGGAATAACATAAAGTAACCAACAGGGTGTCAGGTGTAACTAAATGGACAGGGAACACTCTGGAAGAAGGGGAGGGGACTAGAAGGAGTGACAGGGAATTTTCTAGGGAAAGGGACAGGGAAAGGGAGGATTGACAACTTGGATGGGAGGAGGTTAGGGAAGAGCTTGGGAAGATTGACAACTGGGGAGGGGAGGAGACTAGGGAGGAGGGAAATGAATGAACATTGAGCAAACATTAATTGAAGGCAAAAACGCACCACAACAGCAGGGATGTCCACACTGCTGCTCTGTGATACCTGCATGGAAGTTCTTAAGTCTGTGATGTCACCTTTACTTTTTTAATAAGGTGCTTTTGTTGAACTTGTATTTTTGGATTGTCTGTTTTCTGAATGACAAGGGTCAGATTTTTGAATTTTAAGTGCAAGAGAATAGAAGAGGCTTTAATCAGTGTAGGATGCAAGATACCAACTACTACAGAGATGAAAATTCCGATGTGTGTGTATATGGATGTAGGAAAGATGTTAAGGCTGTTAGGGAGGCTTGTTGCAAAATTATTCTGTTCTTTTCCCCAGCCTTGAGTACTAACATGTCTTTATCAGCTCACTTGAGCTATTGTAGCAAATGGTTCAGAAATCCAAGCTGAAGAAAATACTTAGTGATGGCACTGCCCCACAAACTGGATCCCTTCCATCACCAGTGGACTTTGTTAATTCATTGTCCAGACTTCTTCACCACCTTGAAAGACAAAGTGAGTTGCACTTTGTGTTAAGGTTTTCTGTATGTTTGGGTTTTGTTTAAAAAAAAAAAAAAGCAAAACAAAACCAAATAATGTAGCCAGGAAAGTTTTTCAAGATAATTAGCCAAACAATGTTTGGTGAAATTGCTGCCTCACAGATACAGATATGTGAGTCTTGTAGCTGTATGTGCTTCTTCTTAGCTGTTAAGAACTGTAGAGGATTTACCTTAAAATTACAAGATATTGACTGGGGATCTGTTAAAAATGTGTATCATCCAGGCTCTATATTTAATAGCAGTTTAAAGCTGGATTGACATCATTTTAGAAGGATCCTTTAGTTTTAGTGTGAACAGAAGCTGAAATGTCTCTTGTGCTTTCCTTTGTACACCCCAACACTCCTTGTAACTGAGCTGTTCTGACAAAAGAAGCTGTCCCAAATGACTGGAAGGAGCTGCCTTGCACTTAAGTAGTAAAGTTTTGGGGCACTTCATGGCTTCCAGCTGGGTTTTTTTTTTTGGGGGGGGTCTTTAAAAGAAACTTAAATGCTTCAAATTATCTGAGTCTGTTCTCAGGGGCAGTGAGGAAAACACTGCTAGGAGGTCTTATGTCTGAAATTCATTAATAGTCCCTCAAATACCAGATCATAGAGACAGGAATTTCTGTATTTTCTTGAGATTCAGGGAACTCACACCTGTGCAAACTGTCTAACAGCAGAAAGCAGCCATGCTGCTTTCAGTCATGCTGTAGTTTCTGCTGTGTTGAAGCTCTAATCCATATAGATGTGAGAGTATCAGTATATGAAGTCTCAGAGAGACAGAGTATATATTAGATATATGATTCAAAGGTTTCAATATGGAAGAGCTAAAGAGCTGCTTATGAAGTAGCTTAAGCAAGTGATTGAATACACATTTAGTGTATTGTGCTTTAATACCATATAATGCAATCTCTATAGAGACCAATAAACATTATGTGATGCTTCATGACATTTTACTAATTAATTTTGCAGCAGAAGTTAAGGCGTGTCTCTCTTGTGCTAAGACTGTCTTACACTGTCCAGTGCAGTGCTATACTACTGCCTGAGCTAGCCTTGTGCTTCTCTTAAAACATCTGATATTCACGCTACATAAAAAAAAAAATAGAGAATCAAAAAGTTATTTAGATTCAAGTAGAACTTTAAGATCATAAAGTCCAACTATTAATCCAGCACTGCCAGTCCAGCACTAAAACATTTCCCTAAGTGCTAATCCGATCTGTGGGTCTTTTAAAATACCTCCAGCGATCTAGACACTCCCACTTCCCTAGGCAACTAGTTCCAATGCTTGGCAACATTTCTACTGAGGAAATTTTTCCTAATATCCCATCTAGAGTTCCCCTGGTGTGACTTGATGCTGGTTCCTCTTGAGACTGACCCTCATCTGGCTATGCCCTCCTTTCAGGCACCCCTGAGCCTCCTTTTCTCCAGGCGAAACACCCCCAGCTCCCTCAGCTACTCCTCATAGGAATTGTGCTCCAGACCCTTCCCCAGCTTTGTTGATGTTCTCTGGACGCACTCTAGCACATCAATGTCATTCTTGTAGCGAGGGTCTCAAAACAGAGCACAGGACTTGAGGTGTGGCCCCACCAGTGCAAGATACAGGGCCGATTGCTGCCCTGGTCCTGCTGGCCACTCTATTGCTGATACAGGCCAAAGCTATTGGCCTTCTTGGCCACCTGGGCACTGCTGGCTCAGGTTCAACAATAGCCAACCAGCGCCTCACAGGTCCTTTTCCGCTGGGCAGCTTTCCAGCCAGTCTGTCCCCAGCCTGTGGAGCTGCCTGGGGTTGTTGTGGCCCAAGGGCAGGACGTGGCACTTGGCTTTGCTGACCCTCATACAATGGGCCTCTGCCCATTGACGCAGCCTGTCCAAACCCCTCTGTACTTCCTTCCTTCCCTGCAGTGGATCAACACTCCCACCCAGCTTGGTGTCTTCCACAAACTTACTCAGGAGGAGTTAGATCCCCTTGTCCTGATCATTATTACAGATATTTATAAAACAGGACTGGCCACAATACTGAGCACAATCAGTCTAAAAAAGAAGTCATTTTTTAAACTGATCTATTGTAGTAAATCTTCCTCCTTTCAAATCTTGTAACATTGCCTATTTGCTCCTAGGTTTTGTTTCTGGTTTTACAGCAAGTAATACGGCAAGTTTTACAGCAAGTAATATTTTAAATATTATTTGTATTGGACCTCCAATATGAATATTGTCATGTTGGTATAAGAGGCCTAATGAAGGACAGACAGCATCTGAGCTGATAAATGTGATAATAACAAAGAAATATTTTTCATAGGAAGTGATCACTGTCACTGTTCCATACATGCTACATCTCTCAAGCAACGCCTGTAAGAAATTCACAGATAAATTTTTTCATTATTTATTCCCTAGATTTCCTCCTGGATTTTTGAGTTCTATGTTACAACAAGTAATTATCTGTATCTGAGTTGCATTTAGCCCTTGAAAAACTGCATGTACCACAGTCACTATAGCAATACAGTGTTGATACACATTTTTTGCCACAAATATTTAATCATAAATGTGTGGCATTGAGTTCTCTTTCAAAATTGCATTCGCTCCCAGGGTTTAATGCAAAATGCTAGGTGTACCTTCCTTAATTTTCTTTTATATGCTCACATAATAGACAAAATTTAAAAAAGTTAGTGCAAGAGAAGTCGTCAGACCAGTTATCAAGCAAACAGAAACACAGTTGTGAAGCTCTTCTTGGGAATGCCAACAAATAGCAAAAAAAGCTAAATAAAAAACATACATAGTGGACAAAACAGAAAGGAATATTATATTCCCATTTCCTTGTCAAATAAAATATGAAAGATGGAGAAATTAAAGGATGACCTGTAGGTTGATTTTCATTTTCTTAGATCCTTATATAATGTTGTACTTAAATGAAGTAACTTCTGTTTTGTTCTATTTTTATTTGTTTAATGCCAGTTAATATCATTTACTAGGCTCCAAAAAATCAGTTTCTCTGAAGATTTAACTTTCCAGGCATGTTGAATTGAAAATATTTTTAGTTGTTTCTTGACCAGTAATTTAAAAGCTATTCCATTTTTTTCTCCATTTTGAATAATGCATATATCAGTGTATAGTTTATGGCTGTTTCAAGGAGGGATATGTTAAGAAGGTTAGGGGATGTAGCCATAGGAGATTTGGTACAGTTTTGGATAATAATGAGACCCAAGTATCACCTTCAGTATCATTTTCATAGTGAAGAAAATCCTGAAAATAAGACTACATCTCAATGACTTCATTTATTTTAAAAAGTAGATACCACTTTGGGTACTCATACTATATGTGGAGTTTTGGCAGTGCTCTGGTGTTTTGGTTACAAAACTCTTACATATACAGAACTGCTCAGGAAGTTAGGAAAAAACCCTACCATCTAATTTTTAGTCAAAATCATACTTGAATTTTATTTGACACAATATCGCTTTGTTCACAAAATTGTCATTGCTAACTTCAGTAGGTCTTGATTGCTTTTCACTGAGTCATGAATGGTAGAATATTAGTGGAGTTTCTAAATGTATTTGCCAAACTTTCTTAGTGAAAGCCTTTGCTTATTGGCAAATTTGTCATTTTGAAAAAAAAAAAAACCAAAAAACCAAAAACAAAACAAATCAGACACCTTTAGAAGGGGACCGTACATCATTACAATTTGTGGGGGGAAAAAAAAAAAAAAAAAAGACATTTAGAAATCCTGTAAATAGGAGTGTGTTTAATCTAAAACATTTGTGTTGTTTTTGAGGGAATAAAAGCAGAACTATTCGCTTTTAACATTTAGTTAAATGCAATGTGGATTCTGAAATGTTGTGTTATTTATTTATTCTGAAGCTGAATTGAAGAGGAACTCTGTCTCTTAATGGAATAAATCCCCAAGCTAGATAAAAATTGCCTTAGGATTACCTGCTCTAGGGTAACTGGTGCTGAGGTGGAGAGACAAGAAACATTGTATTACTGTTTTTACTAAATAGCTCATTCTCTGCAATAGCCTTCAAATTCCTATATTAATATACTCTTCCTAAATATTGCATGGTAATTGGTTTGCTAAAAATTAGTGTTACTAATGCAACAGTTGCTAATGCTACATTGGATGCTGTTCTGTGTGTTTTCATTATTAACTAATGTGTTTGAACTTTGTTTAAATGAATTAAATTGAGAAGGATTGAAAACTGGTGAATTTAAAATGTTTTGGTTATATAATGAGGTTTCCTAAAGTCTGCAAAGAAATTATCAGAAATGATAACTAACATTATCGGGCACTGAAAGTATCTTTGTTTTGAGTGAACTTAGTGTCTCCTTGTTTTATTATGTAAAAATCCTTGGACTTTTCAGTGAAGTATTTTTATCCATTCCTGTGAAGCTCTGTTGGAGAGGTTTCTAGTTTCAAAAGCAAATTCACTATTAATAGGCCATCAGCATTTTTAGTATTGCATCAATTTCCATAGTGTGCTAACCAATAGCTACAAGGATTTCAAAGATAAAGATTTCCTCTTAAGACAAAAAGCATGAAGTGAAGAAGTCAGAAAAGGATACAGTGTACAAATTTTAGAATTAATACTAAAAAAATAATCTATGGCACTAATTTTTATTCCTGTTTATTTCTTTATTCATCTTAACAATTCAAGCCTGTACCCAATGTCTTTCTGTGTGCCAGAATGCTGTTTTGGACTGTCTTAGTCATTGGGGAGACATTATTTCTCTATAGACCAGCAGTGCCAGCTATTAGGTCCATCAGCATAAGGGCGTACATTCTGTTCTACTTAGTAGTGCATGCTGGAAAGCTAGAGTAATTCCTAAAATGCCATAATGCTTTAAAATATGGATTTCTCCTCACTGCTCAGCAAGAGAAGTTGGAGTCTTATTTCCTTTTCTCTTTTTTTCTTACCTTTAAATTATATTCAATTATATTATAGATAAATGTATGGAGTGTTTAGAACATCAAAACCAAGGGATACACATAAAAGGTGCAAGTAAAGATGCTTGCTGCACTTCAACTTTGGGAGACTTTTTTGATGTTACTTTACTGTAACACAGTTTTTCATATCTGAACAGCTGCAGAGCTCCATTGGTAGAGCAGCCATGTGGATGTCTCTGTGTGTTTGCCATGTACCTGAGACTGAAGTGCTTAAGTAGTGTGTCCCTCTCAGAATTTCTATCTTGGTAGATAGTCTAAATGCCCCTTTGAAGTGGGATGGTAAGCAGCTTTCATTATTCAGTTAATCCACTTGCTCCTGGCTAGAGCAAATGTCCATCTGTTTTTAAATAAACTAAGTGGGCTTGTGTTTCTCATGTCAAGTTAGATGGCATCCTTTGTACTTTAGTGGCTAACTAGCAGGTTCACATCCCTAAGAGGAGTAAATCTTTTGCTGTTCCTTTGGTTTCAATGTGAGGTGTGTTGCTTTGGTCTTTGTATTAACTCTGAAAGTTAACAGATAATAAGAATGCAATTTGCACAGTACTGGCTCTGGATTGAGTAAGATAGGGTAAAACTGTAGTTAACCAGTGTGAGGCAAGTTACTTCCAATATTTTTCTCACTATATTGTAGCATTTTCAGTAAAAAGAATCTGTAGAGTCCTCCTTCTGTTGTCTGTCCTTTTGTTACATATATTTGCATGTCTGAAGGCAGATGAAATTAGGGAAATTTTAGGGAAATTGCAGGACTAATTGGGGTATATCACCACAGAGAAGGGTAATTCTCAGATGATGACGATTTTGGTGGGAAAATAAGATGTAGTTAAAGCATAAATACCATCCTAAATGGTAAATCTTGTATCTAAAACATATGTTTCTTTTCTGCTGCAACATGTTTTGTCTTCTGCTGTACAAATTCAGGAGGTAGGGGATGTAGAATAAACTTTTTTTCAGTGTGTGTCAAAATTTCAGATCCTTTCACAATTCTAATTAAATGCATCTCTTCTTTATGGGATAGTGCATATTGTGACTCACTGTTCCCTGCACTATTACCTCACGTAATTCACAATCTGTTGTTGTGATTCCGAGAGGACAGATGAAAACTCCTGGTACCTGCTCTTTTTATTATGCAGTTAAGTCAGGATGATGTCAGGACTCTTACAAAGCACATTAGCAGTGTTTTGATCATGATACATACCTTTGACCAATTCTAAGAGTTACATTAATGTAAACCTGTTGCTTAACTTGACACTCTTGTGTTGGTAACTTAGCTACAAATGGTTTGCAGAATCACAGAATATGCTTAATTGGAAGGGATTTATAAGGACCATCCTTGAGTCACACATGTGCCTGAGAGCATTGTTCAAACACGCCTTGAACTCTGTCAGGCTTGGTGCTGTGACATCTTCCTTGGGGACCCTGTGCCAGTGCCCAACCATCCTTTGGATGAAGAGCCTTTTTCTAATATTCAAACATCCCCTTACGCAAATCAGGCCATTCCCTCAGGCCCCGTCACTGGTCATCACAGAGAAGAGATCAGTGTTTGCCCCTCCTCTTCCCCTGTGAACAAGTTATAGACTATGATGAGGTCTCCCCTCAGTCTCCCCTTCTCCAGGCTGAACAGACCAAATGACCTCAGTAGTTCATGTAGCTGCTGTCCTATCTCTGTTTTCAGTATTTCTGCTAGAGCAGAGTCAAGAGAAATCAACACATGCCTTTTTATTAGTCACTGCTCCTCTGACCTGGCAGCAGAAGCATGGTGAATAGCCAGAGGAAACTAGCATTTAAATGGTTTAGAACCAGGTGGATAGAGTTTTGTGTTGGAGCATTTTATTATGGGGAAGATTAATGTGATCAAATTAGTGAAGACTTTTTTATTTTAACATAGAAATACAAGATGCATCTTAGTTCTTATATGATGAAGACACGGAAATACTAAAAAATGAATGCACAGAGTGAACTGGAAAAACATACTTTTGATTTTGGACTTCCGTGTATAATCAGTAAAATTTGCTGTAAATTGCATATTTTCTGTTAGTGAGCAACCCAAAGATTACTTCATGCCAAAATGCTGTCACAAGGGCGCATTTTGCTGTTTCATACTTTTCTCTTTTTATGACAGACCCTCTCTAGCTACATTTTGGGAAGGACAAAATTAGCATTGATTTGTTGATTAAAGAGGAACTGACAAATACGGTTGTACTATCCTAAAGAAATAATGTTGTTGGTTGTTTTTTAAAAAAAAATACACCAGTGACTTGAAAAGGTACAAAAATATTTGTAATTTCGCATCATAAAGAGAACATTGGAGGTCTTTGGGTATGTTTAGTGGATAAAAACTGTGACTTGAATAGTGATCTGTTCTTGCTATATGTTACCCCTCTGTATAAGTTTACTAATGTAATTCAGTTGAGTCTTCATGAAGTATTGGAATCTGTCTCATGCAGAATACATCATACTGCACATCTTCTGCTATATCTTCTAAAATTCTGGGATGAAGCCTGTGATATGTACTCTAGAAACAAGCACTGTTCCAAAATTTGGTGCACATAAGTTTATGATCATTCTTTTTTCAGATATACTAAAAAGAGCTTCTAGTGTTATTTTTATGGTTATCATTTTCACTTTGCCTAATATTCACACTGATTATGGTATAAATTTCCTTTGCAGTTTACGTGTCAACTTGGACATGGGTAAGGCAGCCTATGGGTGGATGATTATGAAAGATGACAATATTCCTGGAACAGTTGTTCGAACTAGCACCATACCAGAAGAGTTGGGACGATTAGTTTATTTACTAACGGATAAAACAGGTATATCAGGTTACCATTCTGAAATCTGATAACTTCTATAAAATTTCTAAATGTAATTCTATGAATATGCTAATGTAAGAGTAGATTTAGACTACTGATTTTTGTTTCTCAATAAAATTTTACACATTTGCTGGAGGACTTTTACAAGTACCAATAGGCTTGGGTAGGCCAGTGCTTAGATATTAAAGTCAGCTTTTGGTAGTACTCTGATTTATTCCGGTGGGAACAGCTCTTCTATAGCAAGAGGATACTGTACAGCACATGTAAGAGTACCATATATCTTCCTCTGAAAAGACTCTGGAATAGCACTCAGGATGCTGGTTTATTCTGCACTTCATTGCTACTGCAATATTGTATGATAGCAAGTTTTGAATGACCTTTGAGAGAGCAAGTAATTTCCAAAACAAGTCACAAGATCAGCCTCCAAAATTATATCTGTTGTCCTGGTGAAGTTACTTGCTCTTTATTAGTTACTTTATTAGTTACTGTTCCAAGACCAGTTCTGGAGCTGCTGAATAATTTCACCTTCATAACTGTACTCTGTTTCTGTACCTCATCTGGTGTCCTGGGATCCCCAACCCTTACTGGGATCAGAAGGTAAGTACTGAGAGTGTGAAGAAGTAATAGCTTGTGTTACACTTTCTTGTTTCTTTCTGAGATTGAATAAATAATTTCTGGTAGATATGCATGGGTTTTTTTAAAGAAGCTTTACTTCTAAACGGAGGAAGTTGTTTCTCGAAAAGCTTGAAGAATTCTTTTACCGGTTTTAAGTAAAATATAGTTCAAAATCATGAAAAGCTGCTGGGGAGGGCAGGGGTTGGCATTTGTAATACTGCTCCAAAAGCATAATACACAATTTATATCTCCTTCTGTTTGAAATGGTTCTCTATTCCCTCCCATGCTAACACTTCTGTTGCTGCATATTCAAAATGAAGTGTAAATATATAATATATCATCACATTTTCAAAATATACTTTCCTTTTTTTTTTTCTATAGGCACATATGGTATCCTATATACATCTGAATGTTGTTCTCCTATTTTGTAAAAGGAAAATATATTGCTAACTATAGTGTGACAATTCTTCAGAGCAAGTGAATGATTGTTAAACAAGTCTTATTTCAGTTACCTAATGATTTGTATACTATTTGAAACTGCTTATTGATTTTGATTGCACCCTTCATCATGATAATTTATGTAACTTTGAGTCTTGTCACACTGAAGACTTGAAATAAGTAATTTACAGCTTATGTTTGGAAAAAGATGTTAAAAAATAATTTATTTTCAAAACCATGCAGTAAAGTTAACTTACAAAGTAGATTCTAGTTACAAAACACTACTTTCTAAGCAAAATGAATGTAAACTTTTTAAACTTTGCTAGTAGAGATTACAGACTGTTGGTATTCAACTGCTAAGGCTTTTCAGAGGATTGAGGTCTGCTGAATTCTAGTGGAAGGTCTGAATCTGTACAATAATGATGTAAAAATGAAAGTGAAGGCCATACTCTAAGGCAGTAGTTTCAATGTGTTTTAGAAAGAAGCAGAATCAGCAACCTCACTCTATGCGCTTTTACCCGAGTGTCAGCTGAAAGCTCATGTAAGTGAAAATAAGCCAGGAGTCCTGGAGATGCCACCAGCTTCACACGACTAACACTGCTCTGTTTTAATAATCTTAAGTGCCCTGCAAATTTTAAACTGTTCTTCATTCTGGACAAACACATTGACAATGTTATTTTTACCCAGGTCTATTGGTAGCTGCTTCCAGATTTCTTTCCTGAGTACATTTATTCTCATTATGCATTTTATGATAAATGTGAAACATACTGTTAGGTAATGAACAAAGTCTGTACTCTTAATCCATGATTGACATTACATGATTATACCATTTATAAGAGCCAGTCTCAGCACTTTCTTATTTGAATTTTCATTTCTAGTCATATAAACCAGTGGATTCTGTTGTTCTGCCCACTTAAGGCCTGGCTGTCAGAGGATAAAGAAAGGAGTCAGTTTTGTAGCCATCTGCCCAAGTGGGTGCTACTAAAAAACAGCACTACAGAGTTAAAAGTAAACAGGCAAAGTT
Organism: Lonchura striata; assembly: GCF_050655825.1. Lineage (NCBI taxonomy): Eukaryota > Metazoa > Chordata > Aves > Passeriformes > Estrildidae > Lonchura > Lonchura striata. The sequence continues at coordinate 72,146,664 of NC_140704.1, forward strand.
TTTCTCAATACTGAAAAGGAAACGGAATCCAGAGAACTGTCTGCCAAAGTCTTATATTGTGGCCCAGGCTTCACTGGAAATGATTGAGAATTAGTTGTTGAGTCTAAGGAGCATTGCATTACTAACATAATTGCAAGGTAGTCCTTTGTATGATTGTAAATTGGGTTTGTGCTTTATCAATAAGCTTTTTGACAAGAAGCGTCCATCACAGTGGCTCTCTCATTTGCCACAGTATAATAGAAAATGAAGTATCCCAATAATTGCATTATAGTTTCCTTATTGTGGGACAAGAAAGCGATGTGGTATAATTAGGTTTGATTGGAGTGCATGTTTCCGGTAAGATCTGAAATTAATGATGTTGCTATAGTGACACATCTGCGGCCACCAGTGCGTGAAACATAAAGTAATTCATTCGACAAGAGAAGACATCTGTTAACTGCAAGGATGCAGAGCATATTGACACTGACCAGAAATACTAGACGTTATGTGATAAATGAACAAATGATGCTGAAACAGGAGGACAGATAATTTGTACTTAATCTGCTGGGAGAACTTTAATCTTCTCACTGGTTGCATTTGACAATGCCATTGTTTAAAGAACAATGCTGCAGAGAACTCATAAATTTTAAAACTTAACTCAGGGTGCAGCCTATTAAAGGAATACATTAATTCCTTTGTTAGGGAGTTTTTATCTTCATGTAGAACAAAACCATTACTAAAAACACCCAGTAAAACAACAGGATTTTTTAGGACTCACATTTTAATTATAGCATCCATTACCCATAATGCCATGTTGTTTGTACTTGGATCACATATACGTTTGACAGAAAGGCATCATCCATTATGATGGTGGTAGCAGTTTGCATGAGCATGGTTTCTCATGCTCTGCAGGGTACAAAAAATTCTAATGGTGAAAAAAAAAATATTTGGCAGTATTTAATGTGAATTTTTGTTTCTTTGGATGTGGGATAGAAATCCACCTGCTATTCACAACAACTGCCGGTGTGTTCAGCTAAAACAAACGTGTAGTCTTCCAAATGTAGTTGTTTACTAATTAATGCACTTGTATTTGAGTTCTGTAATTAACATTTTAGTGGGTGTTTGGACCAAATGAGATACTTAACAGATATAATCGTTGAACAGATGGGTAGAGCAATGGGATTCTTGAATATTTTTGGAAAATCTGTGTATTAGAGGTTGGTGTATATGGACATTTTTGTTAAATGTGCTTAGTGCAATGTACTATTAGAACAGTGAATTTCAGTAATTGTTTATGAAAATTAATCTTTTTAGTTACACTTTGAGTCTTTACCTCTTCAGTGCAAGCAACTAGAGAGAAAGAGTGATTTGAAAAAGTTGATGGAATAACATCTCCTTCCTTTACTTAGATCTATATTTATGCTCTGTCTCTAAGATTTTTAGTACCACTAGGTTTTCAGGGTGAGTAGAGCAGACTAGAAATTAAACCTTTTGATGGAGACATCCTACAGGAAGATTCCGGACTAAGGAATCCTTACTTTTTGTCTTCCGTTGGACTCACATTCACTGCAAATATCCAGCAAGCATGATGTTGCTCTGAATACACAGAATATCTGTGGGAGGCAGAAGGCACAGAGGAAGGAGGTACTGCTCTTCACAACTGTTTGTCATGGTTTAGGAGTGGTACTCCCTAATTCAGTGCCCCCAAGCTACCTGTTACCTCTACTGTGACCTTCTGCCCAGGAAAGATTAGGCTTAGCTCAGTTCTTTTGGTCTTTGTCCTCATTCTTAATGGGTTGTACCAGGACTTACTTGGTTTGAGGTTTTGTGTAGGCTGTGTTTATGGCATACTTATAAATGGAGCAACTGAATGAGCAGATATATACTATGTATGCTTTCCATGAGTTTTTTTCATTTGCTTCTTATATTTTTACAGGGTTCATAGAAAAAGGTTTGTATCTCCAGATTGTTGTCAACAGTCTAATTATCAGACTGATTAGGCCTGATTTCCCTAAAAGTTTCCATGGAAATGTTCACACTTACACTTACTTTTTATCTGTTTAAGCAAATAGCTCAAACAAAGTACTCAAGTTATATGAAAAGTTACTCATCCTCTTAATTTCTCACAAAGTTACTAATTTTTCTCTTGTACATATTTTCTTGATTTTTCTTATTTTGAACTTTTTAGGTTGCTGGTATTGGTCCAAATTGCCAGCTAGTAATACAAGATCAGAATGATCTGCATCTGCTTCTCAAAAAACAACAACAAAAAAATCTCTGCTGCTCTGTTGTGAATCACATCTGTTGCCACCCAAGGAATGATGCCTTCAGGACTTTTTCCTTAGAAATTAATTTCCTCTTTGCCTGCTTTACTCTGTGTTTAATGATTCAATTGTAGGAAAGAAGGAAAAAAAGAAAGTTCTTGGCTTCAATAAAGAACACACTAAATTTTTCTCCAGCAATTCTATATTAGCTTTTTTGTCAAGCTATTTTCCTTATGTGGTACCTGCATTCCAGAGCTAAGTTCAAGAATATATAATAGTAGTAAGGGATGATATGATGACTAATTTGCTTTCTGGAAGCTTTGTTAAAATAAGCATTTTAAAAATCTAATAACTCTTTGTAGTAGCAATGTCTTGAAAGTGTGGAATTGATAACTAGGTCTTTAGAAATATTATTAAAAATTGAAAGTTCCTTCACTGTTCTATACTACTTACTACCTTGAGCAGACTAAAAGAGCTCAGTTTTGTGTTATTTTTCTTGTTCAAAAAGTGGGCTATATTAGGAAATCTGCCTCTAGGTATTTGAATAGTTTGCATCTGGAGGTATAAAATACATGTTGTTCTGTCATGGAGTATTAATCTTCAACTAAAACACTAAAATTTAAGGCAGAACTGCTGCTAAAATTATAATATGACCAGTTGGCACCATGTAATGTATGGAACAAGTTGGGAATTTTTCTGTCCCATTTTGCCATTTCATTCATTAGAAGTATTTAGAAGTAAATTCTTAATTTGCACACATGATGAAATTTTATTTCCACGTGGATGGCTAAAAAAGGTATATTATTTTAAGGTGGGTTTTTTTCAGAATTTTTTGGGAGTATTTTCATAACTTCAGCTACCCCTGTTTATTATGGCTGTTCTTGAAAGTCTTACACTAATCTTGAGAAGCATGAGCAAACTGGAATTGTTATTTTTTCTTTTCTTTAATTTTAGTTATTTGTCATAGATATTTCCTATTAACATAGGTGATAAAAAGGATTGTATTAAGAGACGTATAAGATGCAAGTATTGAATCAGGATTTCCAGCATGTTTATTTCAGTGTCTTTGTTGATTCTTTTTCCTCACCTGTTTTTCCTAAATCTTCTTCACTGGCTCCTGTTTATTGCAAGACAGGAAAATCCATACTTTTCTGTGCAGAAGTTTTTCTTCTCTGTTTGCTAAGAAAGAGGAGGTGGAACACACAAATTTTCCAGCCATCTACCTTTCCCTCTCTAAGCGTGATATGGAGTTGGACTGATTTAGTGGTGTCAGAAGAAATAATTTTTCCATATAATGATCATAGGGATAATTTTGTTTCCTGCTTAGTTTGCCCAAGCAGCAATTACAGAAATAGTGGGACATGGATTTGACAGATGCCTGCTGTCTCACCTTTTGACTAGCATTTAGTTTCACAACTCCTAGAGAGAGCTTTTTTTATTCAAAGGCTTGGCAAAGTCAAGGACAGTGAGGCGGTATTAGCACACCTGGAAAGTTAGGAAAGTGATAAAGATCGGCTTTGAAATTTCTTGCACTGAATATTTTTGCACAGTGTATGGGTTTTGTTTTTGCTTTCTTTTAGAAATGGAGATTTTAGTTTCTCATATTTATTGGTGGAAATTTTCGTGTTTCTCATGTGCAAACTGGAGATTGAATTTTTCTAATCTTGAATTAAAGTAAAAAATGGAATGAAATTTAATAAAAGTTCTCAATAAAAGTGCAGCTTCTAAAAGTAGAAAATAAGTAGGTTTATGTGATTACTGTAAAACAAAATAATTTCATTTTTCCATGTATGAAAGTAATTGAAAATTTCCAATTTGCTCGTTTTAGAGATCTGGAACTTTGTCTTTCTGGGCTGTTTTCCAGCCTTGGGAATGCTCAGCTTCTCACGTAAATTTTTAATAATGTATACATATTTTGTAGAGAATTTATGCATTTCATATAAACCTTATTTTAATTATTTTTAAAAATTCAAATAATATAACTATAGAAAGAAAAATCCTCAAGAACACATAAGGAAAAGCAATTGGGAAATGTAGTTTTTAATGGTAAAGGGGGAATTCGGAACAAACATCTTGTAGGGGCAAAACAGAGGGATGGGGTTTGATAATTCAGTGTGGTGGTACAACAGTAGAGATGAAATCACTGTACAGGTATCAGCAGGAAGTGGGAGTGGTAGACATCTCAAATGCACCTGGGAAAGACGTGACACTTTTACAGCCCTAATGAATCTTTGAAGATCTCTGATAGTTCAAGCCCTGTTAAGTGCATAAACTGGATATTGACTGGCCAGACAGTATTGTTTTCCTGATAATTATTGCATATGTCATGCTTTTAGTCTTTTCTTCTCCTGTTGCTTAGCATGTGTTTTGGTATACTGGGATAAAGCTGTGAAATAAAAATAGTTAAGGTAAATAAAATAATTATGAAATATTTTATTCTATAATATTTATTTTGAGATAATTTTTTATACTCATTCTAAAAATATTGTAGAAGCTTCAAGAATGTCGACTCTGGTACCATTTTTGATTTATTTTTTTATGATCATACTTATGCCTTTTAATGGCACAAAACTGTCTGGTTAAATATAGGAATAGCTTTATACTATTTTTATACTTGCTCTGCCTGAGTAGCCATAGGGGAAAATTTTAGGAAGGGCCATAATCAAAATAATCTTTTGTGAGCTGACCATGGAAAGCTAGGCAGTAGTGACCCCTTTCTGTCTCACATACACCATCAAGTAAGGCTGAAACTCCCACCCCTCAATTAGAGATTTTCCAAACCAGAGGATGTGACTGGTTGGCAGAGGTGGATGCAGTGTCAGTCTGACACCCTGTAGTTTCTTACAAATGTGAAGTGAGCACAGAAACACTGATTTTGTTTGTTCTGCCTTATTCTGCTAGGAGACTGAGTTTGTCAAATTTGCAAGTGATATTAAGTCTTAATGACTTAATCTAGATAATACTGACACTGAATGTACCCAATTGCCAGAATGCCTGCCTTGGTATATGAAGTGTGGAAAACTTGTATGAATTTTTGGGGCTTCCTGTAGCGGGTTTTTTCTTTAGACTTTCTGATACATGGTACAAACTCTTGCACTGGCTTCTGAGAGTCAGTTCCATCCACATACTGCAAGTTCAATTTTTTTGTATATAAAGAAAAGGTTTTGTCTCTTCAAGTTGTGTATTTAGTTATTGGCAAAATCAGCTTGCAGGTGGAACCAGTGACTTCTTCCAGAATGACTAACCCCGATATTTCTCCATAAACATTCCTTTAATTAACTAAATTGATGCTAACTCATGATACATTCCTGCTTTCCAAAGGCAAGATTATTTTGTGAGGGAGGGGAGAGGAAGTGTTTGTGGCAATCTTATAGTTTTTTTCACTGCTTTGTGATAAACTTCTCCTTTATTGCAGGAACACTTACACAGAATGAGATGATATTTAAGCGCCTCCACCTAGGTACTGTTTCCTATGGAACAGACACAATGGATGAAATACAGAGTCATATAATAAACTCTTATTCACAGGTATTTCATAAATCATTTACATTTTGTGTGGGGGAGAGGGGTTTAATGATATTGAAGCACTGTTGTTAATGATTATGTCTATAATTTGAGATGCTATGAAAGTTGTCACGTGTAGGTATCTCTTAATGTGATGGAAGGGAAAAATATGAGAGAGTACATAGTTCTCTCCTGAATCCAAAGTTCCTCATAATGCCCACTGAAAGAGATTTACTTTTCTGTTCTTCAGTAGCAGAAATCTGTCTTAACCTGTCTGTGCAGTGCAGTCTTTCTCCTGCCAAATCATCTAAGAGTAGGCTATTCATTACTGAGACTACAAATTATAAGGAAGTGTCCGGAACAACATTAACAGTAATTATATCTTTAAAGATATTAATTAAGAATATACATTAAAAAGCCACATTAATTGGTATAACCAAATGATATAACAGTAGTTGTGAAAGTAAAACTTACACAGGTATATTTAAAAATTATTTTTAAAAAATTTAAGATGATTTTGAACAGTGTAAAACTGGCAGAGAGAAAGTGTGAGAAAATTGAAAACTCCATATTGCTTGAGAATAAAGTGTTCCTGTGATATATGAGTGCTTGGTCTGGAAAGTGTGCAAGAGGATTGTCTCTGTGTGGGTCAGTTGCGGGATTCTGCAAGCATTACTTGCGTTTCCTGTGTATGTAAATTGGGTGCTTGCTGCAAACCTTCCAAAACACCTGATTCTACTCTGAGATTAGGGTGAATGAACTTCGTGCTTTAATTCTTACTTCTATTCTTTGAAGCAAAAAAATAAAAATTTAAAAAAAATTACAGAAGAGGCATCAAATGAAAAGTTAACTAGTATTTCTGTGTTGTTTATGATAATAAAAATTTCTATAACTTTGGTTTTTTTCTGTAGTTAATGTGGATACACAAACATGACTGCCTGACCCAGTGTCCTGGTTTAGGGCAAATTTGGGAGGAAACCTCCAAATAGGGTCCCTCTAGAAAGCAAATTCAAGCAGCACCTCCCAAGCACTGGTTCAGGAAAGATTTCCTTGGAGAAAAGTAGAAAAAACTGTTTATATAACAAGCGAAGTATTCGCAAGTATATAAAAGATTAATACTATCAAACAATAAAACTTCTTGCTGTTCTGAAGAGATGGCAAGTCCAGAAAGTTCTTCTGTAATTCCAAGAGAGTCCTCTGTGGGTGTTTCTTGGCTCACTAAGTGCCTCTCAGTTCCTCTGGCACTGGAAAATGCCACATCCCAGGCCCCAGTGGGCCACAGGTGCAAGCTCTTTGTGTTTTTCTGGGTTTTCAGTCCAGGGTTGATCAGTTCCAAGAAAAAGAAAAGCCACAGTCCAGGGAACTTCTTTGCCTCAGCTAGCTAAAAACTGACTAAAAGCAAAGGAGAGCTCTGTCTTGCTGGCCGTGCTGCAGACAACAGTCCATGAGAAGGAGTGCAGGGGAGCAAATGCAGTTTCTGATAACAAACTCCACACTTCTCCCTCCCTTTGCTCTCGGAACCAGTCTTAAAGGCAGAACTTAATATCCAGCATAAGCAGAATGGACAACTGGGGATACAAGCATCATAAAGTCACACTAGGACACCCAGTTAAGTTTGTAGACTGACCTCCTTTCTGTGTCCTCATTTTCTTTCGTAGAAGAACTGTAGGATCAACAATTGATTGGAATATCTGGCTGTGCTGTGTGTTGTAAACTATGACTCCCTTCTTATTTGCTTAAAATAAAAATAAAAGTTTAATTTAACGCCACACTGGACTCAGTTAGTACTTTGTAGCTTTTGGGAGGAATGACAGGAGGGAAGACAATGGTGAAGTAAGTACATTTTAAGTTTGCACCTTAAATTCTTAATTTTTTATCTATACAATTCAACAAATCCCCTTCTTGAATTATTTTCCTTGGATAAATCTATTTCAGCTTAATTTTTAGTAGATATAGCCATGAATAGTAAGTGAAATACAATAATCATGCCTTGGAAATGGGAAATGGAGCTCTTTCACCTAAAGATCAGCTGTCCAAATTTGGTTCAGAATGTGTTGCTGAAATTAAGTGCTACTGACTAAGTTTGTAAAAATCACCCAAACCTGGCTTTCTTATAATGTGTCTTTTGGGTATCCACAGTAACAACTGTAGCAATAAATGATATTAACTGACAGTATTGAGCTGGCACACATTGGCCTGAGTGAGTTTGACAGCTAAGCACCTTTCTTCTAGGGGCGGCATGCTCACAAATACTGGTTTTATATTTTGCAGTTAAATATGCTATCTGAAAAGAATTGCACAATTCCAGAATTCTTACTACTTAAAGCTTTTACTAATTTACTGTAAAATTTAATGAGTGGTAACCGTGGTTACAAGTTTTAATAACTGTAACATACTTAAGAAATGTGAGGGAAGCTTTTCTTCTCGGTTGTGGGAAAAAGATTCCAAAATGTAGGTTTGCTATTAGTAGATTATGAAAAGAGCTTTCTTGGACTGTCCTTTTCTTCAGCTTTATATAACACTACTCTATGTTTAAATAATGCTTTATAAATAATACTTTAATTGTGCTTGTGTTAGTAGCAACTTGTTACAGCAGAACAATGATGGAGTCTCAGTAACAAACCAAACAACTACTAAACAATTGTTTCAATCTGAAAAAGTATGGTGAGGTTTTTTATTTAATCTATGATAATAGAAGCTGCCGGTTAGCTAGGCAGTGGTTCATGTGTGACATTGATTTTATCCCTTGTTTGTGTTCTGTTTTATTATTACAGTGGACCTACCAGACTATTGTCATCTTAATGTAACACACAAATCTATTATAACCTGATTATATTTCCCCACTGGAAGCATTTTGTGATAGAGGGCATAATCTTTAATGGAATTTGTGTGAAATTAAATTATACAAGCATCAATAAACATAACATAATTCAGAAGGAGTAAATCAGCTTAATTTATTTGTGACTGTAATAGCATCAGTGTTAGCAGAATGCAAATGCAGAGGTTTAAAGCAGTAGCTGAAAAGCAGTGCCAGATGAGCAGAAAGTTAAACCCTTTATTAGACAACACTGTAATTTGATGGGCAGAATGTTCACGGTTCAGCAGATTGCAGTCAGGAGGAAAAAAGCGTGGATTCTGAAAAGGTTTTCTGAGTTACATTGGAGTGAACGGAAGAGCCCTGTGGTGGTACTGCTGATATATTTAATGCTCTGACTTTTAAACAAAAATCAAAACCCAACCAACAAAAACTAATAACACCCCACACACACACACAAAAAAAAAAAAAAACAGTTTATTTTAACTAATTAGGAACACATAGTACTTTTCAGAGGAAGATTCATTCTGTCATGTGCACGAGCATTTCTGAAGGCTAACTTAAAACAGTGCTAGTTTACTGGTTATGCAACACAATCTTCAAATATGTGTCAAACTGTTATTTTGCATAATTATTTTATTAGATTATTGCATTATTGTAAGGACAAAAGCATTTCAGCTCTAGCAAAAGCATAAAACTGCATTAGTTCACAAATACATAAATTATGTAATTTATAAATTAAATCAGCAATATCTGTATTTTAATTACTCCTAATATTTATACTTGAAAATGATCCTGATTTTGTTCTTCTATTCTCTTCTGATCTCCTCTTCTTCTGATCTCTTCTGATCACCACAAAAATCTTTTAAAATACAGAGATTTATGTTAGTTTTTTTTCTTAAAAGAGGTTCTTTTCATTTTAATGGCACAGGTGAAGACGAACAACAAAATGGCAAATTTTGAAATTTTTTCTCTGTTTTTGAACTCATCCAGTTGGTGGCTGGTTTAAATACTTTTTTTTAATAAAGGAAAAGAAAAAATAATTCACTGAATGCAATAGACATGAAAGGACTATTGTGACAAATCATTGAAAAATGTAAAATCTGAAGTGAGGTAGCAGGGGTTCCTGCATAATCTGATCAGCCTTTTCAGCATATTTCCAACATACTTGTTTTCATTTCACATTTTTCACATCTTCAGGCTCTGTTATTGAAATTTGACTACAAATGCAAGGTGATGAGCCCATACTCATGTACAATTTCTTAAAAAAAGTAGATGAGGCTTTTTATGAATCACAAGCTGAATGAGTTAACAGTAGGTTTTATAAAAACAAATAGATGATTACTTGCCTTATAATTTATTGACCTTTGTAAAGGGAGCAGTCAGATTTAGATACATAAGTATTCATGTTTTGTTTCCATTTTTGAACTTTGCTTTACTATTCATTGTGTTGGGTCTTAAAGGTCCACTCTCAGAACAGTGGGAACAGTACGAGCTCAACACCATCCAGGAAACCTCAACCATCCGCTCCCAAAGTGCGAAAGAGCGTCAGCAGTCGGATACACGAAGCAGTGAAGGCCATTGCACTCTGCCACAACGTCACCCCCGTCTATGAATCCCGCGCTGGTGTGTCTGGAGAGACAGAATATGCAGAAGTGGATCAGGACTTCAGCGATGAAAATCGAACTTACCAGGCTTCCAGCCCTGATGAGGTTGGTATGCAAGGCTGAAAATATTTGTATCTCCTAAAGAATGGGGTAAACTAAGTAAAAAAGAGAAGAGCTGTGGAAAAAAAAAGTGTTTTGAGCAGGGGTTTCTTTAAAATTAGTAGTAATCTGTTTTTATATTTTCTACAGCTTAGGAAAGATCTGCTGGTTCTGACGCCTTGTTGTATAAAAGTGTTTTAGTTATTTGACTTAAAGACCTGTGAAGTCAGTGCTTCAGAGTCAGTACTGTATTGAGGATTGCAGTTAAAGGTTTATTATTTTTTATTACTATGTATAAATCATATTATGCTATTAAAGGGAATATGAAACTGTTCTGAATGATGGACAACCTAGTACATTAGTTAGAGATGCTACCAGATACTGGGATGTACAGATTTCTAACAGGAAAAAAACAGACAAACTGACAAAACCCCCAGAAAAAAAAAAAAATGAAACAAACAAAATAATCCAATCAAACCTAAATGCTTCTGTAGAAAAGTTTTTGAGCTTCAAACTCTAGGCAGCTTCATAATCTTTAGGGTTCGTTCAAAATTGCATCAAGTGTAGCACGAATTTAAAATATCATTTCAATAGACACATGCCTTTGAGTTTTATTGAAATCCAAATTTTAAACAAATCCCAGTGCTTTCAGTGGCTTTGAGTTATTGTTCTGTTTTGGTCCCTAAATTGATTGCCTAAATTCAATCTAAAAATATACTAGAAGAGAGGTAAAGCTCATGTTGCAAAATACTGCAAAGGGTTCACTTTATAAAAATGTGTGTAGTTGATATAGTAAAATGGAGAAATAGATATTTTGAAGTTAGTTTGCATCAGAAAGTGAACAGATTGAGAAGAATCTGTGTTTGAATTCCTAGCATTTTCTGAAGGTACCGTTTTTGTTGTAACCCAAATACTTAGTCATAAATAAAATTAGGTTGTTGTAAGATGTGAAGAAGGGATTATGTACCTGAAATCCTGACTATTTCTCTAGCTGTGCAAGTTGATCTCATACAAGATAATGTTTCCTTCACAAACTTCATCCTGCTACATAGTGTATTATTCATGTATACATTTGGTTTTCATGTCTGATACGTCACTATATCTAATGCTAACAAAACTTAAGCAGTTCACACTGCAGGCTATAATTAGTATAAGTTATAAGTCTGTAACAAGTGGTTTTAGGAATGCAAGAAAAAAAATTAAATCTGTCTTCATGTAGTAACAAGCTAGCAGACTTTACATACGTTTCAGATGCCATAAACACAGTTCATAGTGTCAAACTACCACAGAATATAAAGCGGCTGATTCCTCATGACTAAAAAAATGGCAGTTGGAACAGTTTTAAAAATAAAACTCTTTATTTTAAAATAAAGAGGTAGGACTTGAGATGCTGATCATTGGCTAAAATCAATAGTCTGTAATACGTGGTGTTATATAGTGTGAGCTGATCCATGAATTGAGAATCCTAGAAGGGCATTTGTTTATGCCAGAAGGGCATTTGTTTATAATATATATTTGTGTAATGTCTGACTTGTATTATGCACATGTGCACAAATTTTCATCTGCACATGCATTCATATTTACTTAATGTTTCAGTTTAATGAGCCTGCGAGGTACTACTGAATATAATGAATGATTGCATGAACAAGAATCTGACTATGAAGATATGATAACTGCTATAAATTAAGTAAATATTCTGCTTTAATAGCCAAAGGTATTACTAAATCAGGTGAAGAGATATGCAGTTGAGAGAGACTATGAGTTTTTTTCTCCCGCTTGCTCATCCCTCCCTGTGGTCTTTTGCATATTTGTTAATTTTGTTTGAAAGCTGAAAATGCTGTCATGAAGAGCAATTCCTCTCCTGTACTTACTAAAGAAAGCAGCTGTAAGAATTGAGAATTATATAAGCGGTGCCCTGGGAAGACAGTAGGGAATTTGACCTTGAAAGTATGAAAGGAAGGAAAGGAAAGTTGATAAAGTGCTAGTATAATAGATCTGGGACTCAGGGTGGAGAAGGAGGTAGAAGAAGAAATCAACAACAAATAAACTGTTCATGCTGCAAGGGAGAGAATTCACAGATATCATTTTAATAATGATTTTTTTATCATTGCAACTCATACATTAAAACTATATGGCAGTGAAATTAAATGCTTCCATTCTAAAACAGCCTTAAATTTCATTGTTGTTTCTTAAAGATAATGCTTGAAACACTAGTAAAATTATCATATTGAACAAATATGCTTTTATATAATGAGAAATTGATGTTAAATGGAGTCTTATAAAAAGATGAAGCTACAAAAATCATGTGAATAGCATAAAAATTGCAGCATGACAGAAAAAAAAGCCTAAGAGTTGAAAGACTAGCAGGTCTTTATCATAATTTTTTTAAGGCTTCTATTGATGCAGTGTTTTCAAATCACTGGAGCCTAAGGAAAATAATGTAAATGGTTCATTATTTAGCTTATTGAACTTTCCTGCAGTTAGGTTGACGGATGGTGCCAATGTTTCCCAATCACCAAAGTACCATTTTAAAAGCATTTTTTATTGAATAAAGTGCTTTGAATATTGCACCCTGGAGCTTTATTTAGGGAAATGGTTCAATTGATGTTTTCTGTTTAACCTCAGCACTGACCTATCACAATATACTTGGTTAATAAGCAACATTATCATGTAATAGACTTAACTGGTTTTATGCATTGTACTTTCTCAACATTGCAACTCTATTCTGTTAAATTTTGTTTATGGATATGGCTTGATTGCAGTCTTTTGAAACAGGATGTTATTTGCATAGTTGTCTGTTGCATTATATAATATTGCATGATCAACCAGAGGATGTAAAGAGCAGAGAACAGTATGTAAGAATAAATTATTCTTCCATGTAGAAAGGTATAAGAAACAGCTCAGTAATATGCTATACTACACACTTAATTAATTAGACTTGAGGAACTCTTTTTAAATTCTCACATCCATGCATATATGTGTACATCTATATACAGATATAACCATAATAAAGTATGCACATTTTGAAGTGGGTACATTCATCATAAAAAAAAATGTATTTATCTGTTGTTAGAGTAACCTGAGATAAGTAACTGATTTTGTATTCATAATGCAAACCCTACTTATGCCAGGCTCTTTGTTTCTTATGATAAGTGATCAATATTTCATTTTCTCTGAAAGAGTGGAAAGTTTCATTTGTCTGTCACTTGTCCTCTACAGCTGTAGCATAGCAAACAATAAACATTCACCAAGAACCCACTAGATGGAAAAAAAAAAGGAAAAAAAAGCCACACCAAAACTCAGCTTCAACTTTGCCATCATAGGTGTGGGTTCAGTTCATCTGTAGAAAGCCAGCTACCTTAATGTAATGAACAATCATAAAAGGATATAAGCTAAGTAGGCAAAGTGATAGAGTTCAAAGGTCAGAGACCCAAGCAATTCAGGGCATGCTATGAACAGGAGCCTTTGAAGACCTTTGCTCCTCTTAGTCAGAAAAGGTTGATCAGTCATGATTTTTAATGACTGCTTACTCTCATAAACCAGCCATTTATTGGTTATGCTTTGTCCTGTGCTGTTATAGTCTCAAGCATTTCTAATCCTAGGATCTTGAATATTTAAATACTACCTTAAAGTGTGGTCAGTTATTTAATTCCAACGTTTCTGTCCAGAGACAACAGAGTTGCTAAAATTAATTATAAGGATACAAAGATAATCATTTAAAAACAGACAGGGAAATTATATGCCCTTAGTAAAGCAGCTTTTGTGTTTACAAAAGTGAAGCTGTAATGTATGAGACATGTTGTATTGTTTAATTCATTTTATTGTGTGTGCTTATTGAAGCAAGACTAATTGTGTTGTTTTGTCAATGTATTGTGAAAAGCAAATCACTCAGTAGCATAAAACCATCACTTGCGTGACCTTCGAGACCCACAAAGAATAACTACTCCGTAGCTTGTCTTGAATATTGATTGGTAGTTTTTTCACATGATCAAGCTGTATTTTTAAGTTAATAATTTTATTTTCATTATGAAGGGTTTTTTATGAAAAGTGATGGACTGGAAATGTTAGTTATAAAATCACTGTTTATAAATATAAACAAATCACTGATTGGAAACAGATAGGAGTTGTTGAACAGTCCTGGTGGAAGCAGTTGGAAACACTCAAGCAGTGGGGAAAGGATAGCTCACTGCTTCTTTTCTGTTTCCAAAGCAATAGCCTTAATTTAAAAATACCACACTTACAATGTCTGTACCCCTTATACAACAGTTTGATTTTGAAAGCAGATCCTATTGTCTGAAATTATGCTTTTAAATATTCTGAAAGAAATACAGGTGGGTTACATGAGAATTCTTCCAAGCAGCAAAACTAGCTTCCAAAATTTCCATGTCTAGTCCTTTCTTACCCTACAAATTGCTCCCTCATATATGCCAAAAACATTGAAGGCTTTATTTATGCAGGTTCTTTTTTGGTTAAAGTGGTCTGGTTCGTAGCAGGGCTCCAGGAAAGATGTGAGTACAGCTATGGTGGAACTCCTAAACTGCCCTGTGAGGTGGAGAACTGCCAACTGCAGCCACGAGGCAGTGGATCTTTTTCTTAATCTAATGTTAGCTCAAAAGAGAATATTGTACATTGAAAGTAACAATTATTTGTCATAAACTGTTTTGAGCAACAAATACTGTAAATGTTGAGCAGTTCAGCATTTTTTCTAAGGAGCAGAAACAATAGTCTGGCCATAAGGAAAGGAAAGCAGGAGCTGGGCGTGATAGCCAGGCTGCTAGAGGCTGTGACCTTAGTGATGAGGTGTACAGCCCCACAGGATCCAAGTATGGTGAGCAGAGCATATCTTGTGTTGGAAACCTGCAGTCAAGAGTATTATTGTATAGGTCAACCCTAACCTAGTGCATAAGCTGTTGGGTTTGATTTGGTTCCATAAATGAACGTTTCTAAACAAATGGGATGATTATGTCTCCAAAACATGGACATGAATGGTGCTTTTGAAGTTTCATCTCTTCATGCCCCTCTGGTAATGGAATCGTTCCTCAGGTGACTGGGTTAGAAACATACTGCTACTTAGAGAAGCTGCTTCTACCTCCTGAGCTGCTACTGCTCTAGGTGATGTTGTGGGTTCCAGTTACTGCTTGATTTGGAAGTGTTTCCTTATGAAATCTCTGAATTTGATTTTGAGTGGAAATCTGTGCCCTAGTAATTGAAGTGTTTGATATTTGGATCCGTGAACTATAGAAGCTCAGAGTGTTGGGTGGCCTCCCTAATGGGGAGAATGCTGACAGAAGCAGCCAGCATTCAAGAGTGGGCATGTGGTAAATGGAAGCATCTGAAAGATTTAGGGTAAGAGCACTAAATGAGGTGTTTCTCACTAGTTCGCATCAGATCTGTTGCATTTCTGTTTCACAATGCAATTATTTGCTCCTTTCTTTCCTCATTTGGAAGTCGCTTCTTTGACATTGTCATATGAGAGGTGGATGGTCATCTCTACCCTTTGGGTTGCTACTGAGGAGAAAGAAAATTAGCAAGTTAGCAACCACAAATCTCTCTTCTCCATGTGCATTACCTGCCCTAGGAGCACTACACAGTTAGTGGGTTCCCTGCATACCTGTGTCTCAGTAATGGGAAAACCGTTTACTCATCAACATGCTTATGGCTCCCAGGCAGCCAGTGTCTCTAGAAGGGAAGCTTTGTGATAAGCCAGAGAAGATCCATAAAATACTTAAATAAATCCCTAATCTGGATTCAGGAAACTTGACACATTTCATCTGTGTTTGTGTGTCAGCAAATTAACAGTTATCAGCAAATAAATATTGTCATTGTGATGGATTCTTTTAAAACCAAATGGTAGCATCACTATCAAAGCTTTTTTTGCTTGTCCAACCTTTAATTGCTTTATCTGACTTCATCCATTATGTCAAGCTCTCTAGAAGCCGCAGCTGCTGCATTTTCCTGGGATTCTAGGAGTTCTTGATTTAGGTACACTAGATTGCAAGACCATTTTAATGTAAAGGTTCCAAAATGTAGTGAAGAGAATATATATGTAGAGAGGAATCCTCAGTAAGAGAAACTAGCCTAATAATCCTTTTTCTGGACTCTCTACAGCCAGCCTTTCAGTATGTATGTATTTGTTAAGATGTAGATGTTCATACCATTTGTGAAATATTATTGATTAGAAATAAATTTCTACATTCTAAAAACTTAAAGTATTTTAATGGTAAGAATGTTTGGATGCTGTTCTGATTCATTCTGAGTGATGGGAGTCAAACTCATCTTTCTCTCAAGTTTTATCAGTGTCCTTGTGGGCATCTTAAGCCTTATTGACTGTTTCTAGTATGGTATTTGCCCTAATCAATTTAAAAGAAAAAATAAATATGCAGTTGTGTATAGGCCAGGTATAAGAATACAAAATGACTGTGATGCAGAATGCTAATTCAAATGGTATGTGAAGCCAAGCATAAATATAATAAACAGATTTGAGTCACCAAATACAGAACACTTTAGTCCTAGCTGCAAAGGGACGCAAATAAGATGATGGGGTTTTAGTAGAAAGCTGCAATTTACAGGTCAGAATATAATAGTAACCCTTCACTGTGAAAATTGGAATTAACCTTGGAAGTACTGGATTGTTTACAGTTTATATACTATTTCTGGTGAAGAAGAAAAGTTTGTAAAAAAGCTTCCTGTAGTTTTCAAGAGTTAAAAATGGTGCTTTTCAAAGTGTGCTTTATTCTCTTCCATTACTGCATCTCACTATATTTTCATCTGGTGATGCCTACACAGATAGCATTACTAGGGTTTTTTACAGGTTCACACAGGATTTTATTCCAATTTTAAATTTTCTTAGAAGCTGAGGTGTTTTATTTGCTTTCTGTGAAATTCTTAGTGACTGTCATGTCTGTTGAACTTACCTAGGGAATTTTCTACTTGCATGTTTTTTTATCAGAGTGCTTGATTTTTATTTTTTTAATCTTGCCTGAGATTAATAGCAGAGCCTATTAATCCATAAAAATCCAGGATCCATAAAAACCATATGAACTTCATTAGTTATCATTCTAGTAATTTAAACTGGTTTCCAGTAAAGATTAGTATTAGGAAAACTTAAAGTAGATTGAGGAGGAGAAGTTTTCTTTAATCAGATAAAAAATAGATATGGAATGTGTCTTGTATATAAAACAGTAAAATCAGTAAAGCAATTTTCCTAAAATATTAATTTTTTGAAGGAATAAATCACATGGTGGTGGTGGGAGATTTAAAGTAAAATATAGAAAAATGTTGAAGCTAGATGTCATGCACTTCAAAGTAGCAAAATTTTGAAAAAGGCACTTACCCATGTGAGTTTATGGGATGCAGTATTGTAAGTTTGGTTTCCATCTTATGTGATGTCAGAAGTCATATTACTGTTGAAACAAAGTATTGAGATTACTCAAGTGAGCAAAGTAAACTAAAAATCAGGTTCTTTCCTTACCTATTTACTACCTATTACATTTTTACATTAAGCTGTAGATTTAAGAAGTAATTTATATGGAAATACTCCCAAAGTCTTTTACTTACATAATGGTCTTGTTGATGTAGAAATTGTATTCTCATTTAGCAAAATTTCTACTCAATGTCCTTGATGTATTGTTTAAGGTATGTGGGTATTTATTAGAGCAGCTATTTCTGAAGAATATATTCTGAATACCTCATTTTCAGCAATAAGTTGTAAAAAGTTTTTATATTCTTCATAAGAAATGTTGTAAACTTTTCAAGGGAAAAACATAATTCAATGTGTTAGTATTTTATACTTCATCTGCTCCTCACTTTTTTTTACATAGATTCTTGGAAGAGTTTAGACTTTCACCCTAGCAACACTTGCTTGGTTTTAACCTAATTTATATAAAAGTGCCATAGACCTTTCACACTTAAATATGTCTCTTTTTTATTTTCTTTTTGTTTTTTTTTTTTTTTTTCTTTAGGTAGCTCTGGTGCAGTGGACAGAGAGTGTGGGTCTCACTCTGGTTAACAGGGATCTGACTTCAATGCAGCTGAAGACCCCTGGTGGACACATCTTGACATACTATATCCTGCAGATCTTCCCCTTCACTTCTGAGAGCAAGCGCATGGGCATCATAGTTAGGGTAATTTCGGGGATTTTTCTGGGTGTTTGGTTTGATTTTTTAAAAAATGCTGGCAGATCAGACTAATTCAGTCCTTCTGCAACAGAAAATACTACAGAAATTCATTTATTACATTTGCCTGTGTGTGGATTCACTGAATATGCAATGAATGTTGCATCATTAACATTTGTAATAAGTATTTAAAATAAGTTATTTGTAAATTTTTAGTTACCAGGTATTTCAAAGACACAGAGCTTTCTCTTTTGGGTTGGTATTTGCCACCCAAGAAACAAAATACAGGTTAGAGGGGACATAACAGTGATATTTTAAAATTTAGTTTAGGGATGCTGAGAATCTGTTATGCTTGTTGACTTCCATTAGAACTGGTCCTCTTACATGGAAATAGTGGACATGTATCTCAGTGGAATCAGAGATAACACTGGATATAGTAACATCAGGTAATAAAACTTACCCACTTCTTGGCAAGGTACTCTGTCTTTTTTAAATAGGAATCTATTGAGTGCTTCGGAAGGCAATTAAGTTAATGGTAGGCAATTGTTTTGACTTTATAAACAGATATTCCTCCCCTCCGCCATCCCTTCCCATTTCTTTTGTAAAATTTTAGGATGAATCTTCAGGAGAAATTACATTTTATATGAAGGGTGCAGATGTTGCCATGTCCACTATTGTACAGTACAATGATTGGTTAGAAGAAGAGGTAAGAAAGAAAATCAACATTTACAAAAATTAAAATTTTATAAAAAATTTAAATCTTAAATGTATCACATGTTATTGGGATATGTTTAAAGGATAATCTGAGGCAATGCAGGAATGGATTTTGAACTTCAGTTATGCATATCCTGAATGGGTTTTAAGGGATTAAAACTATTTCCAATTCCTGAGTAACATACAAGAAAAACGAAGGTGGTAGTAGTAGCAGGACATGTTCCTACTTAAAATGAGGAAAGTTGTTTTTCATTGACTGACCTTTCACATAAAACTTAATTACTTCTAATAAGTATTCTGCTATAAATCTTTTTATCCCTTTTTGATCAAAATCTGCAGTGAGGTATGATTATGAATTAGAGACTTTGACAAGCATTGCGTCCAAACTATTTTTTTGTTACCACATTTATTAAACTTAAAATAAAATAGTTAGTGCCTGAATTTCAAACCTGATTAATATTTTTCACTATGTGTTCTAGTAGGTACCAGCAATTATCTTTTTTTTTGACCCTACATACAGCCAATATGTTAATAAAATGATTACACCATGTATGTTCATAATGGTATTGGCAATATGAATCAATATCTGCTGCAGGGCAGTTTGATTTATTTGAGGACATGAATAAATTAAACTCCCTCAAGACCTAGCAAAATGTCATAAAAATTACTTTTGGCGATAATGATGCACAATTAATTGTAAAATACTTGTTTAATTTATTTAGCTTTATGAGGTCAAATCAATAAGTGTTTGCACTGGAGAGCCTTGTTTTTCATTAAGATATGCTATTCCATGGCTATTTTTAATGTGTAGATGCTTTTCTGATAAGAGATACGTTCAGTGAAAAAAGAAATGTAATTCTGTTATATGCCTCAAAAGCAGTTTTGATTTATTTTAAAGCTTCAACCTAAAAGAAATTTTCTTTAAGCTAGGAGAGGAGATCTAATTGACTTACTAATAGCAAACCACTTCATGTGGGGGACCTGAAATATAATTGCCTTTCATACTGTTTATGGCTTCTCCAGAGTATTTTAAAAGTCTAAAGAAACACCAAAGCTACAGATACACCATGTTAGCATACGGTATAAAGCACAAACACAGGACTGAATATTTGCATAAATGTTCTGTGCTTTGCTTCATTTAGTGTGGTAATATGGCACGAGAAGGACTGCGCACACTGGTTGTTGCCAAAAAATCACTTACTGAAGAACAATATCAAGATTTTGAGGTATGAAAGGACAGAATGATCTTGCGCTTTATCATGTTTAATTACTTCAAGGACAACATTCGTCTATTTTACTTTTTAAAGTTGCAAAAAAAGATTATTCATATTTAAAAAATAGATAATTAAAATATTGTCCACAATCTGTTAAAGGCTTTGTCATTCATTATTGATGGTTCTGCAGACATATGTAGGATCCTGTTTGCTTTATTATTGGCTTGGACAGTGTTTTCCTAGAAGCTATTATAATGTTATTTTCGTAGCTTCTGTATGACCTAAAAAATCTACTTGTTCTCAAAGATAAGGCCTTTCCTCCTAAGAAGCTGTGATGCCTCATTCTTAATTGTTCTTCAGGAGGCATTTTCTTTAGGTGCATTGTCAGAAGAGCCCTGTATAACATTGGGTGTAATGTAAAATTGCTCCTTTAGTCTTGTTCTTCATTAAAGATATTTAAAGACAAACATTTAGCTTAATGGATCCATGCTGTGGTTTTGTGTTTGTGCAAACAGAGTCGATATAACCAAGCAAAGCTAAGCATACATGATAGAAACCTGAAGGTTGCCGCTGTTGTAGAGAGTTTGGAGCGAGAAATGGAATTACTGTGTCTCACTGGAGTAGAAGATCAGCTGCAAGCAGATGTTAGACCTACTCTAGAGATGCTAAGGAATGCTGGAATAAAGGTATTTAACACATATTGCTGACCCATACATAATTTATATTTGTCTGTATTTAAGTTCTTTCGAAGTAAGAAATGTGTCAAGTCCAAAGCACATTCTGAGCATGAACTAGCAGAAACAAACAAGACACTGTGTGCAATGTTCCCTTGCCTACAAGAGGTTTCATCAATCTCAAACTTACTTCTGTAGGAAAACTACCAATGGATAGATGTAAGTTTGTCTCAGTCATTTATCCCTTGGCTGTCTACAGTAAACGGTCCTTGCTGACACTAAATGAGTTTGGCACAAGATTTGTGTGACAATAATGTTTTCAGGTGTGGCACTCATAAAAAGTTTCAGTGAAGATCAAAACATGAATTATTTGAACTAGAATTCAGAACTGTCCTTGGAGTTTGTTCAGTTTGTATTAAAGGGATGGCATGAAAAGTCATGCAGAAGAGTTTGTTTGCTAGACACCTATCAATTGCACATATACAAGTAATCCATTTATTTGAGGGAGGGTTTCAAGTAAATATATGAACAATATCTGAGGAGAGGGTGCAAGATTATAAACGTTTTGCTTTAAGCAGTGTCCAGCTCTGCTTCAAATAGTTGTAATGACTTTGCATTGGTTAAACTGAGTCAGAAACAGTGGGATATTTTGCATATGCTGCTTGTGCTTTACTTCAGCCCCTGCACTATCTGCTGGAAGGGCAGCTCAGAAACACAAAGCAAACCAGGAGAATTTTGAAATGCAATGACAACAATTTCTTTACACTGGTGATTGAGTCATCTTACTAACTAGTCATTGTACTAACAAACCTTCTTGGTGTTAAGGGGCTGAGAGAGCTGTCACACGTTGGGAACATAACAACTTTATCCCTTAATCTTTACTGCCTTCTCAGTTCTGCATGATCAGTGGCAAGATCTCTTTGGAGTGTTGGGACTGTAGCTCATGCTCCCAAGATTTTTTGTCTCATGGCTTGGCTGCTGCTTCCTGAGATTATCACCAGGGTCAAAGACTGTTGTGTTGCATCATTTTGCTCACAAATGTCATCTGTATCCTCACTTTTCTGATCAAGGTAATATCAGGGCCATAGAGAAAGGATTTTATGCTTCCCCAGAGCTTAACTTTGCCTTCATATATATTGAGACATTGGCCCTCGTGAGAATGGAAGGGGAATGGAGCTGTAAAAAGTAAAGACAGTTTTTTTTCTGCTTTGCATACTATTGCAGTAAAAACTGTTAGTTATTTTTACTTTAAAATGCACAAGTCAGTATACTTTCTTGGATAATCTAATCCAAGGTGCCAGAGAAAACTTGGAGAGAGATGTCATTTCGATTTAGAGAACAGACATGCTAATGTCCAAAGAAGTAAACTCTTACATTTTTTGCAGATATGGATGTTAACAGGAGATAAACTGGAGACAGCAACTTGCATTGCAAAAAGTTCTCACTTAGTGTCCAGAAATCAAGATATTCATATTTTCAGACCTGTAAGTATAGTTCTAACTTTTTTTGTTGGCTCATCTTGATACAGTTCATACAGTGTTGCTGTATTCAGTTAGTAGTTGGCTGGCTGTTGAAAGTTGTTGGGTTATTGTACTGAGTATCATTCAGTTGTTATTCAAGGCAGTAAAATTGCAAAGCATTTAAGGGTGTTGTTTTCTAGCATTGTTGATGTGCTGTAGAAATGTTTGTAGCCATGTGTGGGTGACCCAGGTTGAACACACATTTTACACCCTTCATAACAGACATAGCATACCTCTAAATAGTGATGGAGGGCTCTGTGTGAGGTGAGGTGCTGAGCCACCAGGAACTGTCCATGCATTTAGGCTGTCTGAATGTCATTCTTGCTTGTTTTAGCATTTTCTTTGAAAGAACTCTTTAGACTCAAGCAGAATTAATCCCGAATGAAACTGAAAACATCCCCTGTATAAACTGAGATCAAATTAGTATGAGAAAATTTTTTCACATTATTATATATATGTGCTTTTTACCAACAGACTGTTTAAATAAGTGTTAGAAAGGTAAACTGAATCTTCTTCTATATGTTTTATATGCATACTATTCACTTGACTGAAGCCAAACAAAAATAGATTTTCCAGACATTGATTGATGCTGTGTGATCAGACATAATGCATCTGTTTGTTCCAAATGAGCCACTTGCACCTACAGAAATAATTATATGAATATAATTTACATGTAAATGTATTTTCTTCTGAAGCATCAGAATGGTAAATTAGGCCCTGCAGACTACTATTTGCAATTAAATTATTAATGCTTCTGATAAAACTTCAGATCAATTTTTGTTGACCTTTCCATGTAGTAACACCACAAATTAAGTCTTCCTAAACAAAATGTATTTAGTTGAGTCAGATTTTTATTTTCATTACCTTGACTGGTAATAAGAGACCAGCATAAAACTGTGTTAAATTAGAATATGACGTTTAAATTAGCTAGAAAATGCATTTATACAGAATTACTTCTGTGGCTGTACTTGTTGCAAAGAAATAACTACTAAATTAATGTAAGAAAATATCAAGCACTGTAACACTTCTCCTGTAGTTATAAATAAGACAGATAAAACCTTTTGTTACCTTCTTTCCAAAAAGCTGTGTTTTGTTTTTAACAAAACTGTTTATTCTTAGAAGTCTCAGCTTCTATAATCTGTAATTCTGGAGGTATTTACAAATTTTTTTAAAAATTAGGTTGAAATGTAGAACAGAGAGGAAAATCACTGCTCATCAGTGTGCACAAGTGCTGACATCTCTTCATCTCTGCAATGCAGAAAGAATTTATTAGGCCAGCACAGTCTGGTATTCCTAACAGCTGTCAGACAAGGAGGTTTCTCTTTTCATGCTTAATTGTGGGAAAGAAGGAAAAAAAATCTGAATTGGAGCATGTCTATGAGTTTTTCTCTTTGCAGGGGCTTTTTAATGTAACTCAAATTTTATGGGTAGTAGAACACATCTGGAGAGAGAAAGATTCTTTGAACTGCATCTGGCTGGGTAGTAGTGGGTCAAGGACAAAACTTCACATTCAATGTAATTAAGATTCGTATATCTTAAAAGTTATTTAATCAATGTGATGTGTTGAGAGAGACAAAATTAAAAGTGTAATCAGAGCTTGTGTTTTATTCTGTGCTTGGAACTTTGTGTAGCGTGATAGCTCTAAAATACTTTGATATTTATTGGAAAAAAATAAACCAAACCAAATTAAAAACAAAACAAAACAAACAAAAATACAAAATCAACAAAAACCTCACAACCACACCCAAACCTGCCAGTCTCCTCAAAATCTGGTTATAATGTCAATTTTTCATATTCTGTTTATAGTTCAGAACCTTCTAAAATGCATTTAGTAAGATTTGCATTTCATAGCTGGGCTTTTCTGAAACAATTATGTAACTTTTAAAAATCTGTTATGTAATTCTTTCATATTATGCCACTTGATCTTGTCTTCAGAGTCATGCAAGATCTAAAAGGATTAGTAGTAATGAGCGTCCTTATGACCCTTTGAAATCTGTGCCTGGTTACCAAAACTGAAGGAACAATTAATAGGAACAGTTTATGTTATTCTAAGAACATATTTTAATAAACAAAACAGTTGAGGTTTGCTTGGGAAATTTTTCTATTTTTCTTTAGACCTGCCAGGATGAAGACTCAGGCCAGCTCAAAATTCAGATATTTTAATGTCATTAATTCATTACTATTTTACCCTTGCACACTTTGGTGAGGAAACCACTTAAACCAACTACATGGATTTTACTTGTTTGAGGATTACTCTTTCACTTCATAAGATTTGAGGTTTATAGTCAAATTCCACAGGTATTAGACTTGCAATGGTATAAAACCCTTGAACCAAGGTTTCTGGGTATGAGTTGTCAAAACTTAATTTGTTTAGGCATGGGTTTTTTTAAAGAATTTAACAAAATCTTTTAACTGAGTTTTTTTTATTGAAGGTTGTCACTCGAGGAGAGGCTCACTTAGAACTAAATGCTTTTAGGAGGAAGCATGACTGTGCCTTGGTGATATCTGGGGACTCACTTGAGGTAAAAACTTGGTTTCTGTCAAATTATTTATATGCTTATGGTCAGAAAGTAATGTATCAGCATCTTCACGCTTTTTTTTCAAGTATTTGCCCATATTTTAAGTAGTCCTTAGAGATACTTTTGCTTATCACTGAGTGCAAATTAGATGATGTATGTTGTAGATGTGCAAATGTTACTGGGTTTCTAGTCTTCTGTACAGTAACAGAATGGAATTTGTATACAGCATGTTTTAGTACTGTCTATTTTCTTAACCTCAAAGCACATTGCTGCTCAAAGGGACATTCTCTTTGATTTTAAAAATAATAAAGCTACAGTCAGGAGAATATTTTTTTTCTCCCAGTTAGATGTTGTACATGGAAAACATCGTCAAAAAATCTATATATTGTGTTTTTGTGTTGGGCTATATGTATTTAATTGTAAATAAATTGAAGCATCTTTTTTTTCCTCAGGTTTGTCTGAAGTATTATGAGCATGAATTTGTAGAGCTGGCTTGTCAGTGTCCTGCTGTAGTGTGCTGCCGATGCTCTCCCACGCAGAAAGCCCACATCGTGAAACTGTTACAGCACCACACCGGGAAACGCACATGTGCAATAGGTAACTCTTGTCACAATCCTCCGAGTAAAATCTGTGATAAATGTAATCAGCAGGTGGCACCAGAGAGAAATAGCTGAAACAAAACCAGAGAGACTTGATCCCTCTACCAGCAGCCAGGTATTGCATAGTTATGGCACAAAATGCCATTCCATGAGAAAGGTGTGGTTATCTGCTTGGTTCTGCAGGAAAGTCTTGATTAGTGAAGTAATTAATCCTAAATCATAGATTAATTGTACGAATTTAAAGGCATGTAAGAGGTTTCTCAAATACTGTAATGCCAGGAGAATAAAACCTCTGAAGAACTGAATATTGTAGTGACATTTTCCAGGTGACGGAGGAAATGATGTCAGCATGATCCAAGCAGCAGACTGTGGAATTGGAATTGAAGGCAAGGTAATGTTAACAGTTTCATTGTGAAATATGTGTTACATATAAGCCTAGTAGAATGGGATTGGAAGCTTTATTCTTAAATAAGTGTGAATTGATCATTTCTAATTAAGGTATACTGCAAAATTATAAGAATGCTTAGTCTTTAGTATTTTTGCATACAGAAAACATACAAATGTTTTCTGCTTTATCTTTTTAAAAGCAGGAAAGACTATAGTTGTTTCTGTGTAGCATTTACCTGGAAGAAGCAGGAGAAGCAATTAAACTTATTTGTTACAGCCCGCTGCATCTTAGAATATGCACAAAAAAAATTGTCATGTCTCATTGCAGGGTTGATTTTCAAAGAAGGAACAAACTTTTAAAATTGCCTATTGCTTAGAATTTTGAAACTTGATACACATCTTTTACACTGAGCTTCATATTTGAAATATTTTTCTGTTTTTCTAGGAGGGAAAACAAGCTTCTCTAGCAGCAGACTTTTCTATCACACAGTTTAAACACATAGGTAGGCTACTGATGGTACATGGTCGAAACAGTTACAAAAGATCAGCAGCACTTGGTCAATTTGTCATGCACCGAGGCCTTATTATTTCAACTATGCAGGTATTTAAAACTTTGTTTTCTGAATTGTTAAAATCCCTATGTCTGTCTTTGAAATGTCACAAAACCTTAATTAACCAGTACTGTTATTTTTTTCTATATTGTATTGTTTTGTATGTAGAATTATATTAAATAATTAATGATCTGCTTTTTGTAGGCTGTATTTTCATCAGTCTTCTACTTTGCATCTGTTCCCTTGTACCAAGGATTCCTAATGGTAGGGTAAGTCAAAGCAACAGTTATAATTTCTGGTAATAAATACAGCAAACTAACTGGTTAAATAACACCATGGGCTTGGTATCCTCCATGTTTTCCATGCATTCATCATGGGTACACTAACAAAACCTGGGATGAGTTTACCAAGAAAAGTCACACTAGGTTGCATATGCACTATATGAAGGGAGGAAGCCTCATTATCAGTTCTCTGGGGAGAGGGATCTGCATAGCCTTAGAAGATACCACAGTACCTGTGCACATATGAGGGTGAAAACAATAAAGAAAATCTCCCAGACCAGACCAGGTTCAGCTGTCACACAGATTCATGTACAAATCTCAGTGAGAATCACAGGGTTTTGTGTTAAAAATGGAGCTGAAGCTACTATGAAATCTCCTCTACAAATGCTATATATCCAAGTTTGCCATATAGATTTCCATTAATGTGAATATGTGCAGCATTAGGAGCACCTTGGTCATGTTGCAGCAGCTGGTTTACTAATACGGTTCCCCAAGTTATACAGCTGAGAGCTGTGCATATGTTTGTGTTTGTCCGTGTCTTCTGTCCCTACTGACCTGAGAGCTTCTTTTTATTCTCCTTGTAAATAATAACAACTTAAATCAAGAGTAACTTAAATCTTAGTCAAACCATGGTCTGATTACATCAGACTTTGCAGAGGCAAACAGTAGACCTCTTTAAAAGGTTTGCAGTTAGGTTCTAAGTTCCAGGGAAGTACATGTGAAAGTGTGTATCTGGCATGCATAAAATTCAAAGCCTCTTAAAAAGCTGTTAAGACTCTTATACATCCACCAACCTACCTTCTCCAGGTTGTCCAGAATATAGGGCCTTTTTTTTTCTTCAGTTTTCATCCATCTAGTTGATGAATTTCAATGTCAGTTCATTAGACTGGTTGTCCAAAGTGCAAGTGCACAGGGAGTGTGGTAAAAGCTTGGGTGATAGAAGAGAGAAATATGTTTATTGGTTTTGAGTGTATAAGACCTCTTTAACTTCTCACAACTGACAGCTCTCAGAACCACAAGAGCAGGTCGTTTCCATGTGAAAGCTTTGTTGGTAAGCTGCCTAAGTACTAGGAAAAAGAATCAGTTTAATTTCACTTACATAAAAAGAATAATTGAACTCAGTACATCAGTATAAAATTATATCATACGAAAGTGTTAATGTGTGTTCTTCCTTTCTCCTAGGTATGCAACCATATATACTATGTTTCCAGTCTTCTCTTTAGTATTGGATCAAGATGTGAAGCCTGAAATGGCATTGCTATATCCAGAACTATATAAGGATCTCACAAAGGTATGAATGTCCTCAGTGCTCAGCTATAAACAAATACTAAAATTTCCAGTGTGCAAAACTGGGAATTGTTACAATCATTTCCTTAAGGTATTCCAAGCAAGACAGATTGCACAACTATTGCCAACTTCTGTACTATTAAAATAATCCACAGTACCAAACATTTTTATTAATTTTTATTCAATCATTTTTATTAATGCATTTCTCCAGTCACCAGTAGTTGTACTGAAATAATTCAAACCTGAAGGTATGTTGATAAAGCAACATACTCTGTCCCAAAAATCTCTGATGTGGAGTTGTTTATGTTTATATTTTCACATCTTAGTTTTCCTTTTTAATTGGTGAATTTATAGATTTATTTTTTCCAAACATGCAGAAATTACTGCTGATGTCTCCAAAAACTGTCTTCTTTTAAATAACAGATATTTTTAACTGATATATCTGAACTCAGTCATCCATGGATACTGTTTCTTTGTATTTGCGCATACTTGCAAACAAGCAGTTTGTAATTTTGTTACACACGAGAGTGAAATAAATCTCAAGATTCTGTTTTAATAAGCTTTTTGAAAAGCACTTCTTCTTCATCCTTAGCTGTCAGCTAGGAAGGTTATAATAGAAGCAGACTGTCTTTTTTAGGAATAGTAAATTCTTCAAAGATGTTTCTAAAAGTTCAGAAGCAGTTAAAGGCTCTAGTCCAAAATTTTGAGTCTTTATCTCTTTAATTACACTAAATTAGCTATTACCTATGTTAGTGTGGGATCATTTTTTTTCTTCTGTTGGAGATCTTAGTTCTTTGCTTGAGAATCTTTGAAGTTTTTGATATTTCAGTCCATGATCAAACTTCAAAATGCATGGGCTTCACCTGCTAAACAAAGTCATAAGCTTGCCTCTGGAAAGTTGTTCACAGAACATAGAACTTACTACAGTAATGAAGAAGTGCTGATTCTTGCCTGTCCTAGAGTGATCATTTTTTGTGGTAAAATGGCTGCTTTGTTTGCTACTTTATCCCTTAAAATGTGTATCCTATCAACTCTTCAGTTCTAGCATATTTCATCAGTACCCTACCAGAATGCAAGAGTAATATCATATGTTCAGCATTTATTCTTTGATTTTTGCATATGTTTCAGTCTGTACCATTCACAATCAAAATATTTAACATTTATTTGCTAATAGTTGCTTGTTGAAAATTTGCAGTAGTCATAAATTTATTCTGTGAAATCAAATGGGCAGTTTATCTAACATTTAGAAGTTATGAGTAAATGATTGTAGATTTGCTTAAGGTTTTCAGTATGTACCCAATGCCATAGTTGTTTTGAAGACTACATTTTACAAATAAAAAATAAAATAATTTTACTGTATTTATCATTCTGAAAACTAGTCAGAGCATTGCAAGCTAAAATATCCCTCTGTTTAAGGCCTTAACGTCTTATTCCCAAATTTAGACTTTGTGTGATTTCTATACAAGCTTCAAATGAAGAATCATAAAAACAAGTAGAAGCTTTGTAGCCTTTGTAATTTCAAATACTGCTTAATTTATTTGTAAAATGTTTCTCTAGCAATGAATTATTAAAAATATATGAGCTGAGTAGATTTATTTTTTTTAAAGTTGTGTTTAACTGTCCTCTCACATGTTTCCCTTAGGGAAGATCTTTGTCATTTAAGACCTTCCTCATCTGGGTTTTAATCAGTATTTACCAAGGTAGGAGAGAGTCCTAATTTTGCCGAACTGAGAAATTTTTGTCTGAGATTAGCAATATTGTTTTTCAGCTGCAGGTTGAATTCCCAAAGCTTAACATTTCATCAGTAGTTATATATATTGCTTTCTGTTTATCTTGTAAATCGATATTCCTGTAGTGCACCAGGCCTATTCAAAACACAGCGTGATTGGTATTTTCATTGGTGCATGTCACCTAAAAAAGGACATGTTTTTAATTAAATGCTAATCCAGAAAAATTTTAGTGAGTGCTTATCACATGGCATATATTTACACAGTAGTTTTCTTTCATTGAATGACAGAAGTACTGTTGAAGAAATCTGAATTATGTAATCAGTTGAAAGTAATTACACTTTCAACAATATCTCATTTATTTGTAGCACTTGACAAAATTAGGTTAATTAACAGTTCATCAGCTATATTGCACTAAAAGGTGTTTAAGTTTCTAATAGTTTTATTTCTATATGCCTTTACTTTGATTGGCTTATTTCACATGTACAAAATACAGTAAATATCCTTTAGAAACATCAATGTTATAAAAATTGCTGGACAAATGTTCATAATGAGCAATCAAACATTCAGTGTGCAGTAAAAACTGATACAGTGAAATTTCACACAGAGTGTATTGCCAACCCTGTGTGCCTCTCCACCCCATCCAGGTGGTATTCTGATGTATGGAGCCCTGCTGCTTTTTGAATCCGAATTTGTGCATGTCGTTGCCATTTCCTTCACTGCCCTGATCTTGACTGAGCTCTTGATGGTTGCACTGACCATACGAACATGGCACTGGTTAATGGTGGTGGCTGAATTCCTCAGTCTTGGCTGCTATGTGGCCTCTCTTGCATTTCTAAATGAATACTTTGGTGAGTAGAAGTATTTTAGCAAAGAACTGTTTTATATTTTTAATAATGTTTTTCTCTTCCCTTTTTTTAAATTAAGAATAGGTCATATTTTGAAATAAAGCTCTCTTTATAAGAAATATAATTGAGTCCAAATTAGGCCTAATTACTGTTGGGTTAAAATATTCTCTTATGCTTTTCTCCTAGAATTCAACAATCTTTATCCTGTTTGTATGGTTTGTCTATACGATAAATTTTACTCAAACCACTCATGCCTTTTCCATCCTTGGTCTGATATTGACAGTCCAAACTGCATACCTTGAACTGGCTTTAAGATTTGCACTGTTGAAAATAAATATGATTTGTTAAAAATCGGGATCTTTTGCTGAATTGGTGCATTATTTTGTACACCAAAACAATGGGCCTCATTAGATCTAACTCGCAAGGCTAAAATTGATGAAGTATAGTTAGGGAGTGATGCAGCAGCCTAAAAGGAAAGATGTCTTATATAGGAACCATTGCTTCATAATTATAGTAAGCTTGTATTGAGCTTGCTTTGCTTTAAGTTTTGGTATGCCATGCTATGCCTTAAGGTACTGATGGTTTGTAGTTCACAAGATGAAAGAACACATTTTAACTGCAAATCTTAGCAGTCAAGAATCTGAGCATCAAAATAATACATATTTCTTCTTGGATCAACTTATCCTTTAGTAAAAGTAAAGTATCTAGGTGTGATTTTACAAATGTAACTTAGAGGAATGTATGTAATAGCTTTAATTATACCTCACAAGGAGCAGAATGCAGCTTCTTCTCTGCCTTTTAGGATCTGATGTGTACTGAGTTGCCCTTCTTCACCTGTCCTTTCACATAGCAGACTTAAGCGTTACGTGGCAGTTTCTATAAATCTTACAATTCTGACTTCACTCTGTCAGTTCCCAGGTGTTCAGTGCTAGGGTAGTGTGTGTGCATTATATATTTATTTATTTAATCAGTAAGTGCTTCATTGCTTGTCCCAGGTGTTCTGGTACTTCCAAGATTTTTCAGGAGTCAAATTTTAGTGAAGAAACAACCCTGTTGGGCTTGGTACCTGTATTGTATGTTATTTCAGGTTTGCCAGTGCACCCTTTTGTTTTCTCTGACGCTGATGGACAGATACATTAACAGAGATTATTGGGTTGATTTTTGAATCTCCACAGTCAGATTACAAATTAAAGGAACAAACAAGAACAGATATAGGTACTTGCACTTGGGTCCAGACTTCCAGGAACTTCATAAAGCAGAACTTGCAGCTTCACGTTTGAAAGTCTGTAGTATTGGTGACAGCCAGTCCTTCTGTCCTTTCTGTTGTTGTTCTCTGAAAAACACTTTTAGATGATGTTCACAAAGGTGTAAAAACCACAGGAACTTTGCTTCTTGCAAATCTTTCCATAAAGGGGAGTGTTTTCCTCTCTGTGCTCTTATATTTGCTGGGCAAGCACAAGTAACTGAGTCCATAAATGCTTGCATGGCTTCTTGCAACCCAGAGACTTAACTTCTCTATTTTTGTATTTGTGAGTACTGAAAAGGCTGCAGTTTAATGATACTTCATAAAGATGCATTTTACTGTGTTTTTCACCAGTTAGTCTGAGAAAATGCCTTTCTTTTAGTCTCACTTCTGCTTAATGCTTTATTCTTATTTAATCTGTCCTATTATAACTGGGCAGAGGGAGATTTTTTTGTGTATGTGTTGTAGCATAAACTTAAGTGATGGTTTGCAGTTCAAGATATAGGGCAACTTCTATGGATCAGGAAAAATCGTCCAGATCAATACTGCTTAACTTCACTTGCAAATAAACTTATTTCAGTGATGTTGCTTATAAGGATCATCTCCTTCCAGAGAAATTATATGATGACATGGCACTCAAATTAGAAAGGCAGAAATTCCAAAGTCAAAACAAATACTGTTCTAGAACTCTGACTCATGAAAGTAAACTAGGTTTTATGTTTCTGAATTAATTGCACACAGTGGCCTTTTTAGAGTGTCTGTGATAGGTTACACGGGCTTTCAGTATGTGTAAGCAGGCTTAGGCTAAAACTCCTTAACAAGTTTCTATGTTGAAATTTAATATGCAAAGTATTTTTAATGAGCAGAGTTGGAGCAGGAAAGCATTTCTTTATTGCATTTTCTGAAGAGAATTTTCATTCACATGATCAAGTTGTTTATACAGCAAATTATACCTTGAAGTGAAATCTAAGAGAAGTACCAATCTAAAACAGTCTTAAAACATGAGCAAATATAATATCTCTATGTTCTCAAAGTGTTTTGATTTAATTGCTGCTTAAAATAATCTGATTGACATGTGAAAGGCAATACTAATCCAGTTTATGGTACTAACATCTTTTTCACTTCCTCTTTGTGTAGCTAACCTGTTTTGGTTGTGGTTTTCTGTTTGGTTCGTTTTGGGTTTGTTTTTTTTTTTTTTTTGCATAACTTTTGTATTTTCTGTAAATCTATCCTTTCATTTTCCCTCTTTATGAAACAGGTATAGGCAGAGTGTCTTTTGGAGCTTTCTTAGGTAGGTGAAGTTTAACTTTTCTTGAAGTTTTGGGTTGGCTTTTTTGGTTTTTTTATCTTTAAAGATTCACTCAGAAATAGCAAATTTCTTAATATAGGCATTTGTAAATAATGAGCAGAAATAAAATAAAAAATTATTTGGGTTCCGTGAATTCTGGGATCTTTCCATTATAATTAAGTATGAACTAATTATCACAAATAAGGTAAAAAAATAATTAACAAGCACAGTGTGTCAGCATTCTTGTTAATTTTTTGTCCTTAACAATTCTCTTTTCCATGTGGTGTGTAGCAACATCACTACATTGTTTTCCCTTGAAATATTTGGGCTCTAATTTAATCTCTATGATTTTAAGAATCATTCAGCATAGGTGTTGTAAGAAAAATAATCAATACAGAATAAAAAATCCAAACTAGCAAAATTTCTAGTTGGGAACTTATAGTGGGTAAAAATCATTCTTACTAGTAGAAAAATAAGCTGAATTTACTCATTATTATGAGAGAGTCTTGCTTTTAAACTGAGATTCTGTTTCCCCTAAAAGTTACTTCAGCTGCAAAATAGTGTGAGGACCATAAATGAACTCTGAAGTTCCTGTCTAAATAAAATAATTTGCAAAAGGAAAAGGCTGAGGTTAAATTTCTGTTGCTTTTTTTTTAATTGGACAATAGCATAAGCAAATAATTAAGAGACATTTATTAACTTTGCACTGGAAGTTCCAGTTTCCATGTTACTGGCTCCCATTACTCATTTTCCTTTTTTGTTTCTGCAGATGTTGCCTTTATCACAACTGTGACCTTCCTGTGGAAAGTGTCAGCAATCACTGTTGTAAGCTGTCTTCCACTTTACATTCTCAAGTACTTGAAGCGCAAGTTCTCTCCTCCAAGTTACTCCAAGCTTACCTCGTAAAAGTGATTATATTCCTATGGTTTTTCACTCACACCAATCTGCAGATTGCATATTCACTGTGCTTTAGTGTCTGTGGATTCATGTTGGACTAAGGAAACTTAACAAAACAATCAAAAATCAAAAGGGATAGTGTGAATAGAGCACAAAAAGAGGAGGAAACATCTGACAGAAATAATAACACAGAAGTACACTAACAACTATCAGAGATAAACTAAATTTTCTTTGTGTTGATTTTCTTTTTTATTCTTTCAGTTGTTATGATTATAAAATAAAACCAAATTACCTTTGATTTGACAATGCTTCTGAATGGTTTCATTGCTACTGTGAAGGATCTTTTGCTACTGTAAAGGATTTTTTCCAACTAAGTTTACCTTCTGCAAGTTAAATTGAAACATTTGTAATTTATGTAATAAATTTCCATCTTTAATTATTGTATGACTTCCTAATTCAAACCCTTTCTTTTAATGTTTATATATGGAAATGTTTTTTCATCCATACTTACTCTAACAAACTTAATACCTGTAAATGTCTGTGTCTGTATTAGCAGCTATTATTCCTCATCAGACATTGATTAATATGCACTATTTGAATTATGTACTGATGTCTGCATAGCACAGTATTATTTTAGGAGCTGTTGTCCTATTCTGAACTCTCCATTTCTGACACCAGTAAATTACAGATGTGTGATGTTGACAGCAGTTCTTTAAATGCACATTACAGCCAGATTGCACAAAAGCTGTTTAAAAATCAAATTATAAATTCTGTACATAATTCCACAGCACTTATTGATCTGTACATATATCAAAACATGGCTGCTCAGTAAATATGTTTTAAAGTTCTTATTCATTTTGTATTTGTAAAACTGCAAATAGTGTCAAAGTACATTTCTATATATGAGAAGTCCAGTAAACCTTGTATTAGCTAATATGTCTAAATTGCCTTGTAATCTGTTTACTTAGGTTACTCAGGTAAAAGAAAATAAGAGGAACACATGAACATCATGGTAGGAAAATCTGTCAACTTCCAAGTTGTAAATGTTATGTTTTTGTAACTTAGTTTGGGTGCAAACTTGTCAAAAAAAATTTTTTTTTCTTGTAAGCTGTCGGAGTTGAGTGTCTTGGCTGAGTTATGACACCTAATTGCAGCTGATTTTTTCCAGAAACTCAAATACTCCGATGCAATCTGTAGGGTCCAAATCTTGCACACTCTACTGGCAAGTAGGATATATTAATTTTCCATTGTGATATAACTTTGCTTTCTCACGAAGTACATATAATGAATTTGGCATTGTCTATTAATCAGAGGAAAGGAACAACATAACTATTCATGCTTTCTTTATTAAATATTTATATGTGTATTTTTAAAACCCACTTAAATATGGATGCCATTTTTATGTTTGACTATATGCCTTTATAACATAATTCCTTGTTTAGTCTCTTTTCCCTTATGGATTATTCTTTGGATGAGTAATATTTAAGTGATGATTATAACTACTTCCTGGGAGAGCAGAGGAAACAACTGCAGAGCTATTTGAATTCCACCCCATTCCATTAATTTCTGTTTTCAAAGTTTTTCTAACTAGCTATTTATCTTTTTTCATTTTCATTTCTCATTATAAAAGCAATAAAGCCTAATTTCTACAAAATATTAGTGGTATATGTATTAAATAAACTACTGAGGTAGAGTTTCCTTTAATCACCCAGCATCACAGACTTATTTGCCGTGTCCCTCTGTGTACTCACTTCTGTAAATTCCCACAAGATGTCGCTGTCCTTGCGTATTAGCAGGAGCCTTTCTGCATTTGGTGTGGTTTTGCCAAGATGCTCCTGATTTACGTTTTTAGTTTAGTTCTGTGGCATTTTTGTTACTGATTTGCTTTAATTTTTTTGTTTTCCCAATAAGTGGTGATTGCTTTTAAACAATTAAGAAAAGTCACTGGTGTGCAGTTCTTCTGAAATGTTGGTGGTGTTTTCTTCAGACCTTTTTGTCTTATCCATTGTGGGCTCACAACCATATATATAAGATTCGGGAGATAAGCGAAAGCTCAGAGTTGGTCGTCTTTCATCTATACATCACATCTGTGAAATTAGGCAGAAAATGAGGAAAAACAACCCAGAAATTAAACTAACAGCACGAAAGTGATAGTGTTACTGCAATACATCTATATGAGACACAATTGTACTCATGGGTAAAGAACTGCTCAGTTATAACTTAAGTGTAGATATATTAATTCCCAGCATTAAAACCCTTAAGGTTAGTGTGAGAGCAAATGAATAGGTTCTGCACAGAGCTATAAGCATTTCAAAAGTGGAGTCAGTTCTCTATAGTGCCTGCTTCCTTAGTATTTCCAATATACAGCAAAGGTCCACTTTCAGCTCACACTTCGTTTTAAGGATTGTGAAAGCCTGACTCAAGTCACTTTGCTTTTGAGGTTCAGCTTACATAAACAGATCTAGGCCTTGGCTCTGCAGGCTGTACCCAGAAGTACCTTAGATTTTCTTGGTATTTAATAAATGTTTACTTTTGTGAGCTCCTATGTCAAATATGTATTTCTGAAATGGTAATCATGTCTCTCTGAAAACATATTTGGAAAAAATTTCAGAACTGGGGCAGAATGGATGAGCAAGGTGTGACCAGGAAATACATCTTCACCAAAGTAAATTATATAACAATACATGGACCATGTTTAATAAGCACATGAGCTGAACACCTGGATTTCCAATGTAGTTTGATGGAAGAACAGAGGGAAATAAGAGATCCTGCAAAAATGGAGAGTACTGGTAATTAAGTTGGATTTTTCTGATGCTATTCCAAAATTATGTTCATGTAACTGCTGGAAAACGTTTTACTATATAAGGTATTAGTTTGCAAATGGAAGATAAATTAAATCCTTGCATAGTTAATATTAAAGCTGTAGCACATATCCATGAATGTGAGTGTTTACACCCATGTTTTTATATTCAAATTGAGTTTACTGACTCATGCAATCAAAATTCAGCTGTGTAGTACCTCCTGTTTTCTTCCTAAACCTTCAAAGTGGTTGTCAAAAAACATGCCATTGTTTTTATATATACACTGGAACTGTTCATTATCTTGATGAGCAACTTCCACTTGAGCAAGCCTGTATTACAAATGTCCTGCCCTTCATCTGCAAGAGTGTGAGCTGAAACTTTTCTTCAGTCTCCATTTAAAGCAGGTCTGAAAGAGGGAATTTTGATAATCAGGGATGCAGTTAAACAATTATGCTGTTTGTCATGAGGCTCAGCTTTTTGTCATGAGGCTCAGCTTCCATAGATGAAGAGGAGGTGATTTTCCCACATATTGCTCTTGCAGGGTCCACTGGAGGGTTCCTGCACCACTGGAGGCTGAGGCTGTTCAGGCCTGATCCATCTGGGGTTGCATATTAACCTCATAAGTGCTAGTGAGAGAGTCCTGGCTCGCTGTACAAATGACAGTATGGACTTCTTCAGAGGCTTTGGAGATGGGCTGTTAACAGAGATACCCCCTTGTGAACCCTTTTCCTGCTTCTGCAGAGCTGCATATTCCTGGGTTTTATATTGGCAAAATAATAGGAAAGATGCTTGCATCTGTTTCACACTTGCATCCCTTCACATGCTCAGAGCTATTAATATGGCTCCAACAACTCCTGCAGGGCAAAGAAATTGACTGCAGATTATATGGGCTCTGGATGGACAGTTGTCCTTAAAAAATGACAACCGCAGAAGGAGATTAGGCTTTCCTGCTCTTGCCAGTGATGCAGAAACTGTTCCTGTAGGTCCTGCTTACACTTCAATTTTACCATCCATTTCAATTTTACCTTCCATAGAGTTTCTTCTTATTTTTCTGACCAGAAAGGGGAAAAAAATTGGGTCAGCAGTCTCTTATAATACTTAATTGAATAACCTTTCTGTATCTAAGCTGTTATTATTATAACTCAATTGAAACTTGAAGGCAATCAAAAAAGCCCTTCGATATGTTAGCCCCCTGTAGAGAGTAAAATCAGTACAAGTGAACAAAGATAACACAGATCGAACATTATATGTAAATAAACAGGAGGCACAATGTCTTTAACACTGTGTTGAAAAGCGTAGGAATTTCTTTTGTAAACAAAACACACTTAAAGCGAGACACTTCCCAACAAGTATTAACTACTCAACAGATGCCCTCAGCAGGGTTCACAGCTGGTATTGCAAGTGGGAATTTGCTCAGCCAATTGCCAACAAAATCCACCTCAAATAGGCAATTGCACTGAAAGACCTATTCAATACTTCATTGACCAAAACCATAGTTTTGGTCAAAATATTTTACAGCAGAGGTGGTGAAAACTGAATGCCATGAACAATAATGAGAGCACGCTCTGCATTGGAGTTGACAAATTCTGTTTTATTCTTCCATCCCTGACCTGGTTTTAGCAGAGCTACAGCTGAGGTTTCTCCTGATCGTAGTCTCCTCCTCTCCTCTAGCATGCTTTCAAAGTGAGATGGTAATCAGCAATATTAAACTCCTAAATTGCTCAAAAAAGCAGGCTTGAGTAATTTTGCCTTTGGAATTTAGCCTTTATATGTTACTGAGCTATGAAAAGATCATCTGCTCTAAGGAGATACTGTGTGCTATAGCTGGGATGCATGATAAGTATTTATGTGCCTGGCTTTATTCTTCTTGCAGCAAACTATCTTTATTTCCTCTGCTTTTGACAGAGGAAAAGAAAAAGAGCTAAGAAAAAGAGCTTTGGTTGTAATGATCATGTAGCTTTAAGCAAGCAGTACACAAAGTAGACCATTATAGTTCTTACTTGTAGAGCTGCTTTCCATTGTTTCTCTATAATATACACATCTAGTTTCTTTCCATGGGCCTTCTGTGTTTTGCTCTAAGTTCTAAGCATGCATTTGATTTTGCAAAGTAAACACACATCATGTGGAAGCAAATTATAGATAACTACTTCAAAAGTCTGTTGAAAATGAATACTTGACTAGAAGGCTGGGGGATGTTAATGGATGAGCAGACCTGTAAGGGGTATGTTCGTATGTTTTGTATTTATTGCAATTATCTATTGCCTATTTGAAGGAGAGATCTGGGAATTCTCAGGCAAGAGGCTCCCCAGGGGAAAAGCTCTATTCTGCATGTGCTCAGTAGAGGAAGACAAGCTGTTGTTTCCCTTGTGTGTAATTGCTGGTTGCTGCCTCCTCTTGCCATTGAATTCCAAATTCATCTGCAGGAACACAGCTACATAGGCACTTCCTCCCAGAGCTTCTGCTTCCCAGAGTACCTTCTCCCTTCATTAGGGTATTGACTCTTCCGTGGCAGTCACTTGTATATGTCTGTTGGTTATCTTGATCCCAGCTGAATGGGGTTTATCCCAGCTGTAGGAGGTAATTTTCTGTGTCAGTGTCATGAGCAGGAGAGGTGACACAGATGTGGTCTAGTACATACTTACACTTATCCAAATGCAACTAAAGCAAATGTAGACAATCTGTGATCAAAAATAAATAAATGCAATAAACCTGAGCACGTACAATTTTACCAGATTCTGAGAAGGATGTGAATGGAAACAAAAGCTAATGGCTTTGCAACTTTTACCCTATGGCTGTAGTGATTTTGCCTTGCTTATAATTGCTTTTCTATTTCTTGCACAATCTTCTTCATGTGTGAAAATAGTAAAATATTTCAAGCTACTAAATGATTAATCTGATTTTTAAAATAACCTAGCTGGAGGCCTTCACATTACCTTCCTAGCTCTGCAACATATGCATAGCTAGTTTTAATTCTGGTAGGTCCTATTACATCCTTTTTGGTATTATAATACATATAAGGTTGAAAGTTGAAAGCAACATATGGAGGATATCCATACATTTGCTCAGAAATTGAATTGAATATTATAGTGAAGAATGCCAAGATTTGAATTTAAGAATCTTGAAGTGTTTTTTAATTTACAATTATTGTATGATTCTATGAAATAAGAGGTGGAAGGAAGAAATCTGCTGCTCACAGCAGCTTAGATTTTAGATGCCCTTAACTTGTGCAGACTTCAGAGAAAAACAAGACACCCACATGGCAAATCTTATTTAAAAAAAAAAAAAAAAACCAAAACATTTTCAGAAAGTAAGCCTTTTAAGATGACTGTGAGACTCACACCTGAACCACTGAGAGAAAGCATGTTTTTAATGACCCTTTTTGGGAACACCTGCCTGAAAGAAACAATTCCAGACAGTTAAAATGCCTTGCATTTCTACCTAGCTCGGATATCAGTCTGGCCCTGCTTGCATTAGAAGAGATTTGATTTCTCTTGACCAGGAACGACCAGGATGGGCTGTCACACTACTTGCATTGTCATGTTACCCTGATAAGGGCAACCATAGTGAGGTTCCTCTGTGCTTTGGTTTTGCTGTGCCCACTGTAATGTTGGGACACAGGTGGAAGAAGTCCCCAGCCTGAGCAGTTCTCCAACTGTTGAAACAATCGACTTCTGTGTAAATTGGTTTGTAGTGCTGGAAGGGAAGCAGGGAGGAGAAAAATAAGCTCTCTTTGTATAACCTGAAGCAGATTTGGGGGGATTGGGAAAACACCAAGCTGCAGTCACATAACCATGCTGCCAGCTTGCCATCTGTCCAAAAGCAATTACTTGGAGATGGCAGGTGAGGAAGGAGAACAAGGTTATAGCTTAGCTGTAACGCAGAGCCAGCCACAGTCAATGATCTGGTACTCAGCAGCACAGGAGTTTTTCTTCTTGACATGCAGATAACTCACTCTGCCAGTTCAGACATATCATCACTGTGAGTGATGGAGTTCACTGCTGGAGAAGCAGGGAAAGGCTTCTTACAGCAAAGCCTGCCCTAGGGGCACCTACCTCAGGGCATGGCAGCAGAGATGTCCAAAAGTGCAGAATTTTACATGTTCTGGTCAGACACTGGAAAAATCTCTGGAAGCGGAAGGCTGGAGAAGAAAATGGGGGAAATTTCATTTTGCCTAAGGCCCAGCAAAAACAAACCCTCACCCCTCCACCCTGTGCTACACTGGACAGTGCAATGGAAACTCCAGATTGTTCCATGCTGTGGGATCCATGCAGCCCTTTGCAGCTTCCACCTCCCAGCCCCTGGAGAAAAATCCGAAGGCTGCTTGCAGGAGCCCTGAGCCAAGTCCATGGGGTTGTCTGTCTGGCCCTGTGCCACCCCGTGCTCAGTGTGCAGGCACAGCCAGCCCCTAAGCACAGCGTGCTGCTTTGGCCCTGCACTCCATAGCAAGTCACTTGGCATCACCCTGGGGATGTCAGATCTGCCTCGGTCTTTCTGTAAACTATCTTGTTTTTGTGTTTTGGTCATTTGATAGGCCATGTCTTTGCCCTAGCTATTCATCAGCACCTTCCATTCCTGCTTGTGGTGTTCTCCTCTGAGTAACCTGGGTGTCTGGGGCCTCTTTGAAATTGCAGCCTGCTGATCTTGTAGCTGTTGACTCAAGCACAGACGCATCTGTGTGTGGGTCAGGGTTGGTGACTACAGTCAAGGCTTCGTTTGTTTGTGTTGAATTTATTTTTAAAGATGGAACACAAATTCCATGAGAGAGACTCATTTGGTGATCATGTGAAGAGAATGACCAGGCAGCTGCATGTGTCTGAGCTGCTTTCTGGCAAGCTGAATTCAGTATATGCCAGTGTATACTTGCAGTAAGGGAGAAATTTTGGAAGGGAGACACCCTCCAGCAGCTCAAAGAAAACATGGAAAACAAAGGCTTCTCTATAGTCTTTCTTTTACCTGTCAGTCCTGTTTGAGTTGCAGACATCTCACAGCTCTTCTATTTTGTGTCCCTCCTTTTTTGGTTTGATACTTTTCCCAGGCATAAAAAATGTCAGAACTTTATCTCTTCTTAAGAGAAAGAAAAGAATGGAAGCTGCTTGCTAGTCTGAAATACAGCAGTTAATCAGCTTCATATTACACAAATTTCAATGAGAATATCAAAGCCAGAGGCAGTAACTAAGAACTTGAGATGTGAGGCAATTAAAGGGGGAAAGCTAATAATTTCCATTGTTTCGCCCATGAAACAATTTCTATTCCCAGTCTATTCCACCAGAAGTGATTTTAAATGATACTATTTTAAAGATGTTTGTTTTGTTAGTAGGAGCCTGGTTTCCAAAAAAAAAAAAAATAAATAAAAGCTTTAGTTTTAGTATCACATTATAGAGCCAAGTAGAATGCTGTAGATAATGGTACAGATTCTTCAGAGATAAAGAACCCCTTTACTCCTTCAGAGACTGACAAGGGAAGGAGTTTTGAGAATGTATGGAAGTGAGAAAATATGACAAGTAATAGTTGAGAGTGAGATGATAGGGCTAGGATTAGTCTGTAAAGAGAAAGATCCTAAGATGTCCTGACATGACTTGGGAGGAAAGAAGTGTTACCTTTTTCTTAGAAGGAGATTTTCATCAAGGTTGTAAATCTCCTGATTTAGTCTCTAACATGGGAGGGCTTGACAGTGTCATTTACACATGGCATGAAGGAAGGACTTCTTCACTTTTAACCTGAGATTGATCATCTTTCTTGTTTAAGGCACATGACCTTAGGGACTGCTTCACTTGGATTTGATTTTTTTTACGTTAAAATAAAGTATGAATTTTTTGCTGTATTCAGACATGGTCACTCTAGAAGTTATCTGGTTAACTTTGGTGTAATTCTGTACCCATCACTCAATTTTCTTCTCATCCTCCAGATTACTGCAATCTTACAGAAATATGTGAACTTCTGACTACAGGAAATACACCTACAGGGGCTTCATTCCTGCTCACAGCTCTGCCTTGGTGCTGTGGCTGGGCAGGTTTGAGCAGGTGCCCTGCTGCTCTGCCCCTTCCGGAGCTCCTCGAGCTCTTTGTTGTAGCTGCGTTCCAGCCCACAAACTGTTCCAACTCCTGTTAGTCTCGTCCACGGAAAGCACGGCCAGCGCTGTCAGAAGTGATTAGCGTGGAACTTAAACTATAGAACTGAAGCTTCTTAGCACTGCATGATGACCTAAATACCTGTACACACGTTCCAGGGAGCCGGCGGTGGGGACAGAACGTCTGTACAAGCTGTCCATGCCAACCCAGTTTCACAGCCAGCAGCCCCTTTCACCCCGTGGGAAGCAGTACCTTCATCGTTACCCTTGCCGTTCAGCATCCGTGCTCTCCAAAGGTGGGCTCGGTTCCAGTTTGAATGGTTGATCCGTTTAAGTAGATAAGCGTCAACATCAATAAACGGGGCGGGGGGGTTGCTTTAGTTTATTTTACTAAAAGCCACAAGAGGGCGATGCAAGCCAACAAATAAGTAAAATTCCACATTCATGGTCATCGCAACCGAGGGAAAAAAAAATCCTTCTTTCAAGGCACACGGTGCTCATTTTCTAAAACTGTTTCCACAGTACTGGGGGGGGGGGGGGGGGGGGGGGAAGTTTCCTGAACGGTAAAAATTTTAAATTTTTAAATCCTTACATTTTTCAGACAAGGAAAAAATCTGTTATGTAAAGGGTTTCTTTCCAGTTCAGTTGCTGTCAAACAACATCACTGCAAGTGCTGCCACTGAGGATGCAGTCTCAGAGTCTCAGTGCCAGGCTAATTTATTTACCAGTGTGAGTGTTGAAAGGTGAAGGTATTTCTGCCAGCAGTCCATCCAGGCTAGCTTCAAACCAAATTCTTGGGTATTCAAGAGCCCTTGCCCTCTGAGGCACATTTGTGTTTTTTATTGAACTTTTAATTGGGTGAAGGGAGGAAGAAAAGCCCTTAAAAGGAAACTATCCCACAAAGTGTTTGTTGTGATAATGTCTGGATGGTGGAGGCAGCTGGGTCAGGACAGGCTTTGTGACAGGGCTCTCATTAGCCACTTTTTGCCAGATATGCTGACCACTAGTGCCAAGCATCAGAAGCAACACAATCCCATGCTCCTAGCAGGACAGAATGTTTCATCTCAGCAAGACACTCCCCTCCTCACTGCTTTGGATCAATGAACTCCACCAGGGCTGTTCTGCCGGACCCAGTGTTGTGCTGTTGTCTCTGAACTGAACCAGCATTCTGGTAGCCTTTCCCCACCTTCTCCTGCTTCACTCCAGACCTTCACAACATTCCTGAAAGACTCTCATCACTAAAATATGAGCCCATGTTTTGGCCCCTCCATAGTTATCCCAAATGGATCTCTTACTACCCTGCCTTTACCTTCCTCTGATCTGCTACTGATACCAGCTTTAAATACTGTTCATCCAAGCCAGTCCCAGGATATAAGAAGTCTTGCACTGGGTGATGTACTGCCTTCAAACACCTCTGCCAGACAAAGTTTTTCCCTGAGGTCACCAAGTCTAGCTAGCTACGAACTCTGAACAGAGGGGACACTCCTGCATGCGTATGTGCCCATGCACGCACAAGTTTCCCAGTCTGCCTTATCCTTTGGGTCACTCTATACTGGTTGGCACTCCAAGAACAGTGACAAAACCTCCCTGGAGAGCTGGAGCTCTGCAGCCCAGACACCAGTGAAGGACCTTTCCATGGAGAGTCAGAGAGGCCACGGTGGGTGGGAATAGCCTTTCTTTGTCCTGCTAGGGGTTGCTGGCTGCTTCTGTGAAATTGGTCTGCAGCCACTTATTGGAGTGTATCCAGCAAAACTTGGAGCCAAATCCCAGACTTACAGACTTGACAGCTTTGACTCACGTAACTTGAGAAACACCACAGGGCTCGCATTGTGGCACAGCTCTTGTGGACTGCTCAGGGCATCAGTGCTAGGCAGCAAGCAGGCAGCAGCCCTTGAGCAGTAAACACAAGTGGCTTTCACCTCAAAGACTCACCTTTGGTGACAGATTCTTCAGGTGAA
The DNA here is from genome assembly GCF_050655825.1 of Lonchura striata. Lineage (NCBI taxonomy): Eukaryota > Metazoa > Chordata > Aves > Passeriformes > Estrildidae > Lonchura > Lonchura striata. Next base: position 72,191,621 of record NC_140704.1, read on the forward strand.
GTCCCAAAGGCAATTTCTGTGAAACAATTCTGTGAAACAATCTTCAGCTCCAGTCTTTAGTCTGTCTTTTCTGCCTTCCCCAGAATCAGCCTGGTGGATAGATACAGCTCCAGGAGGTTGTTCTGCCATTGCTCTGCCTCAAAGCTTAACAAAGGCATTACTATATGTACAGCTCTGTGCATGCAGTTCTCTCTTGCACCACATGCACATCTGTGGGCAGCCTCCTTCTCATGCACCACAGTTCAGAGGTTTCTTTAATTTCATCATTTAATCAATGTGCTTAAAAAGCAATCTGAAAACTTGTAATTGGACTCTTGGAAGGATGATAGTAATGAAAGTCCTGGAAGCAAAGGAAAAGAGATTAATTTGTACCATTTTCATGGTTTTCTTTAACTGTTCCAGGCCTGTGTTTGATGTATCTGCATTAACTTGATGTGGAAGAGTCTGTTGATGAGACCTGAGGCACAGTGCAGACACAGAGCCTGGTGTTGGGAGGTTGTGGGTTTTCATAACACTCGTGGTTTCACTGTTGCGCCAGAGCACCGTTTAGAGCAGAAGAATCATGAGGTGCTTTTTGGCATTTTTCTTAGCAATGAGGAAAAGGATTCTCTGGCTTTGCAGAGGGGAGAGTCTCATATTTGGACTGCTGGGGCTGTGTTCATCCTGAAAAACTTTTCCGTGGCTTTTGGACGGTCCTGCTCTACAGTGGATGCCAAGCAACTGCAATGACTTAAGACATTTAGTTTTCAGAGATTCAACTGAGGGATCTTAGGTAGTAGTTTAACCCTGGTAATGTTTGCAAATGTGTCTTGTTCTAGCTGCTAGTGAATTTGCACTCTCACATACAGCAACAGATGCAAAAGAAGAGATGTGGTTCTTCCTGGGACTTTCTGGTTCTGCATACTCATTTAGAAATCAATTTAATGCATTTTAATTGCCTATTTTTCTCCTTGGTTTTCTTTTTACAGCTACACACCAGCAAAAAATAATAAGGTAGAGTCTAGCCAGGCAGACTGCTAATGAGGAGGTTTGACTCAAGAAGATTTTAATTTTCAGCATTTGCTCTTCAAGATAGCTACTTCAACATGCAGGGATGTCACAACACAGAAATGCTTCTAATGGAAAAAAGGCTTTGGACTTGTACATCATTTCAGTACACAAAAAACCAAACCTATCCTTGACCAAACTACAGGAGTCTGGCAATCCCTTTCAGGTTGCTGGCCCCCTCAGTCAAACCACCTCAGTAAGGAAAACTCTAATTGCTCATGGAGTGAGGTGTGAAAAGAATGAGGGAGACAAAATTCAAGCTGTGAAAAGGGTATATGTTAAAAGCCCAATCTCTTGCCAGCCTCTCAAGATCCCTCTGGCAAAGAGAAGCTTCTGTCTCTGCCAACCTGACTGAAGTGCCTCTCAGAAATTCCCCATCCATGGGATATTTCTGTGAGAAACCAGAATTATCCAAGGTCTGTGGCATCCTTGGACAGCCAGAGCGATCAGGATAGCACAAAGTCACTCTGGGTGTTGGGATCAAAGTCAGCCTATCTGATTCCACAATACCCCTGATTCCACAGCTATTCCAAGTGCTCCTGATTCCCTGGTCACTCAGCCGTGACCTTGGCACCACTAAATGCTGTATCTGAAACCTTGCTATTGCTGCTGAAGTACTACATTGCAGCTGGAGACAACTGTGTCGCCAACTCCATTATAACCCTTCATGTCCAATAGCAAACAGTTCCTATCATTTCGTCTTTTAGGTTGAAAAGCTCAAAATTTCATCCTTGTCCAAGACTCCTGTCTTTGGAAAGTCTGGGCTGCTCAAAGTGTGGTGAAAAGAATAGCAGAGGAGAGTCTATTTCTTTACACCATTGGACTGTAATTCATTACCCGCTTTACATCAAATGTAAAGGATGCTTCTCAATAGGGCACAGTCACAAGTGAGGGAATAAAACCTTGGCACCACATTTCATAACCTGGAAAATATTTTATTTCTCCCTAAATACCTCTCATCCCCTGAGTTATCCTATCATGCTGCAAGTATAGGGGAAAGGGGGAGCAGGGACTGGTGTATGCAAGCATCTGGTACAAGGGGCCATAGTCAAAATTGCTGCTAGAGTAGTCCAAATCCTATTCATAAAAATTTGTGAAGGTGAGCCCAGAAAAGTTAAAAGCAATGATTTTGTGTTTGGTGGAATTTAACAAGGTTACTGACTCTGCCTCAGAAAATGAGGCCAGTAAAATGTATACAAGTATTGGAGTATCAATATTAGGAGGATAAACTTGGGTTAGGAAAGAGAGAAGTGCAATAAATAGCTCCATACACCAGAAGAGAGCTTACAGGGCAGATCTCCTGGGGCTTGGAGCCGGGACTTGTTCTGTTTAAGAGTTTTGTACAAATGAGCCCAATATGCCGGGTGTCCAGATGCGGATGACATCAGGATAGAAGGGGAGGCTGCTGATAAATTTCAGGAACACACTAGACTACAGGAGGATTTGGAGACACTGGGGGGAACAGGCTAATACAAAGGAATTCAATATTACACAATGGAAGGTTATTAATTTAGGGAGAACCAATAGCACATTTAAATGCAGATTTAATGAACTAGAGCAGGAGGAAACTAAGGAAGGCAAAGACTGCTGGTGCTGAGAAGTGGTAGGAATAGCAGCAGCTTGACAAGTAAATAATAGTGCAGCTAAGATATTGGAAAAGAGTTATTGCTGCAGCTGGGGAATCCAGAACTTCACATCGGGTCATTCATTCCATGCAGCAGTGAGGGTGCTCCCAGCAGTGAACTTGAAGTATGAAAGAGGCTGGTCCCCAGTTATAGAGAGGAAGGCTACAGAGGGCACTTCACTGCTGGCCCTGCTCTGTGCATGGGGACATGGAACCTTGGATCTAAAAGGAGATGCTTCCATATGCATGGAAGTGAAGGTGGCCAAGTACATGTTTGGACTCACATGGCACTTGGCTGTGACCACAGCTCAAGACATGCTGCCTTTGGAGTAAATTGGCTCAGTCTAGGTCTCCTCTGGCTGTGGGGGGAGATGCACTCACCAAGCACTGGCAGAGTGTGGAGAATGAGAAGGACTTACAGATCCTGTCACTAAAAGCAGGTTGTAGAGCTTATGGGCTAAGCAAGAGGGAAAGGAGTCCTGCACTGGAAGGGCATGTGCAGTCTTTCCTGACTCCTGACAATCTGGACTGCTGAGTGAAGCAACACTTCTGCACATGCAGACACCCCAGGCTTTGTGTCCATCTTCCTGGGTCACTGCTTCCATTTAAGCCTCCTGCAGCAATCCTGCTCCTTCAGATGAAACATGGACATCTGGGGGAAAAAAATGCTTTGCACTGCCTAAAAATGAAGGTGTGATCCTGCGCCACGGAGGATGGATGAGGTGAAAGCTGCCACCTCCACAGTGTGCAGGAACCGATCCCTACTGGTCTCTAGGTCCCAGTCTGCCACAGACATCGTAAATCTGATGTTTCCCTTCCCAAGGAGAAGGGTCTGCTCTGCTTGCCAGCTGGAGTCCCTGTGTACCCAATGGGCCTTTCCCTTATTAAGTACTTCTGAATGAGGCGAAAAATGTGTTACCACTCCCTGTACCATCAGCTGGGAAATTCTGAAATTTTAAATATTTCTAGAGCTAAAATATGGTGCCTGGTACAAAACCTTATCACTTTTTCTTTGCAAGTCTGGCAATACTGGACAAGTACGAATAGAGAGTTAGACATGCTCTTATTTTTTAACCACCCTGCATTGTACATTCCATCAGCAGGGTCCAGGAAGAAATGCAGAGCATCGGTATTTTCATTGTTGATGATTGTTTTGCCATGTGAAGAGAGTTCCTGAATCACCGCAGTGAGACCCCAGGGTCACGCAACAGAGACGGAATTCAGCCAATTGCTGGCACTCACCTCAGCTGGGACAGCTGCGGGGAGGATGCTGCACATTGACCCAGCCAGCAACAAGGGTCCTGCCCTGTACCTGCCCACAATTTGGGTTTGTGCAAGGGGCAAACTCAAAAGGAAACAAAGGGGCACTGATGCAGCATGTATCGTTATGAAATTATTTCTCTGAACTAATGTCTCAGTTTAATTCAGTCACATCTTTCTCTATATGGGTCTAGTGCGGCTGTGTGATGTGTGTGTATCTTGATTTCTAAAAGTCGGTGTCTGGTGTCTGAACAGATGACTGTAGCTCCAAAAAGGTTTAAGGTCCTTTGCCTGCAGTCACTGGCTGCATTCCTAAACCGTCATTTAAAAAGAGTCCACTTAATCAAAAGCCAGGTAAATCAACAGAGCACTCAACATCATAATGAGACCAGTTATAAGGTAAATTACAACATCATTCAAGCACACAAAATTCCTCCTCTGGCATTTGTCCTGCAAAGTGCAATGCACCTTAAAAGTAGTGAAATGATTTCTGGCAGCCTGGGTCAGGGAGATGGGAGGCTGAGCCCAGCCTCTGCTTTTGCACCAGCTTCCAGCTCTGGGCAGCAGCTGGCCACTGCTCAGGTGTGCTCTCTGCCTTTTTTGAAAGGTTTATGGATGGGTTTTCAAAATGGTGCTGTACCAGCCATAAACACTCGCCATGTGCTGTCTCTATTTCCAGCAAATCTTGTTACAATTTTCAAAGCAGGGGACTAGAAAGACTTTAATTAGGGACTTGGTTAGGGAGGCTTGAGACTTATAAATCTTTCGTTACAATGAATGAAATTCTGAATAGACGCTGATGCTTTTGAAGCTGCCAAGACCCAAAAGATGGTCACGCAGATCCTAAGGAGATGGCCACTATTATGAATATTAGATATAAAAGGCTGTAAGGATACAAGGGCAAGAAGCCCAAAACAGGACAATAATTCCATTCAGAGTATGGGTGGCTTTTTCTGATACATATCTTGGATTATGGGATTCTGTGCACTTATTTTAAGAAAATATTTGATATTGGTAAACTCTGGAGAGAGGGCTTCCCCCCACCCTGCTTTCAAAACACTTTTGTGTAGACAAAGCTGGAAGTTTTCATTTTACAGGACACAGCCCAATTAAAAAATTTGCCCCAAGTCTTGCAAGCAGCTCTGGGCGCCAGTCAGGCACAGCCTGTTGTGCGATGCTACTAACCTAAATCTTCTGGTGGGGCGAGAACGAAGGAGTTTTTGTTGAATTAGAGATTCCCGGAGAAATACTGTGGCTCCTGTGTGCAAAGGTTCATGCAAACCATCCCTCCCAAACTGCTGAGGCCCAACAAAAAGGAGAGAAAAGGAAAATGGAGTAGGGAATGCACAGACTCACGCAACTTCACATTATATGAAACTAATCCAGTGAACACGAATCACACTCTTTTGTGATTAAAACATCCTGTATAAATACTCCGCAGTAATTTTTAAAGGATAACACAGCATGCAAAAGCTGAGAACTGGGGGCAGATTTAGTGCTTTGATTGCAAAGATATGTAGAAGGGGTAAAATGCGGTCAAAAAGAGCCCACTGAAGCCTGCATCATTTGGCTCCTTTCTGGAGCAAAGGAGCAGTATTTGTGGCTGGTAGGAAGTGTGTGTCAGATGGCCATGCTGCACAGGGAATGCCAGCATGGCTCTAGGACCCACAGGCGGCTCCAGCATTGGGGGGCCCAGCCCAGCAATCATCGGCAGTGGGAAGTACTGCAATTCTGGGGCACTGCTCTGCACGTCTGGGAGAGGAGAGAGAGGCGAGGCTCCTTTTCTACTCCTACCCTCCCTCCTTCTGTACCATACAGATTTTTTTCTTGTGATTTCTCCAGTACAAACTGATTGCTGTTAGGGCAGTGGAAAATGGGTGGGAACCCAAAAAGGCTCTGTTCCAAGGCAGAGTCTCTGTGGCCTGCTCTGTCCCCCTTCTTAGCAAACTCTTATCCCAGTCCAGCTGCTTTCCCTTGGGAGAGCTACAGTACACCAAGTGCTGTCGCCCACGAGCACCGCCTCGACATGCAGTCACACAGACGAGTTTCTCAGCCTGACCCAGGCCACGCAAGCCACTGCATGCTGCCTCAGCCACAGAGGAAAGGTAGAGCAGGGCAGCTGATTAACCTAATTACTGTTTAAGTGCAGCAAGTGCTTTGTTTTCAAGCACAGCCGCCTCTGTGGAAGGGAAGGGAAGCAGCAGCTCACTCCTTCCTTGCTGTGGGACATGTGGATGGAGAGGGACTGCACAGGGAGCCCATGCAACTCTGTGGCAGACGTGGACAGTGGGAAGAGAGGGTGTAGCAGAAGCATTCCTGTGGAAAGATGGAGAAAGCTGGCTGCATGGCAGCGACAGGGAGAAGACACGTCCTGGCACAGCACTGGTGACAAGGGAGGATTTCTAGCTAGGATGAATGCCTCTACAGCCCTGTGTGGAGCAGAGCCTGCTGAGGTCCCACCAGCTCTGCTGGGATTCACCCATGAGGGATTAGGACCAGTCAATGAGGGACTAGATTACAACAACGGGAGCCCTATGCCTGGTCTTAGTGCCTGAACTAGCATGCAGAGATACTCACAAAGAAAATAGAAGGTTGCTGGGGAGTGAGGGAGCAGTAGCAGACACATCGCCCTGTTGTCCACCACTGACCACTCCCACATGTGGGCTGTGATGGTCAGCATGTCATGCGGGGGCCCAGGGAGCTGCTTAGGATGACGCTAGATGTGGAGACTTGCCTCTTGCATCTTCCCTGGCAGGTGAAGAAGCTCTACAGGATCATCAGCCCCGTCTCAAAAGTCAGGGGGGAGTCTGATACTGGTCTCTGCTAACTCAGCACCAAAGGTCACTGAAAAGTACTCCGAACACTTTCATAACTTTTTTCCCCTCATTTTTTTTTAGCTTGTTTTTAGTTCTGTTGAAATAAAACGTCTTGAAGATAAAAATAATGAAGGCAAATGGTGGCCGTAGCACTTACAGGCAGGATTTAGGGAGGAGATGTGGGGAAGCAAAGCAAAGAGGGCCAGCCGGTATGTGAGCCTCGGTGGCAGCACAGGACAAGAGACCTGGTATCGGGGACGTGGCTTTTAGAAGCACCGGGGCGCGTTTGCTACAATGATCCACTGAAACAACAGCCGTCTAAAAATAAGGTTGTTTTCTGTACTAAGCTCCTTTTAACTTCGTTAGTCATCACCGCCTCCCAAAATAAGCTCCGTGTAACAGTCTCTCCTAGTAGCGGCTGTAAACAAACCCGGGGAGGCGGGAAGGAGGCGCGGGCCGAGGGGAGCGGGGGCGGGGCGGCCCCGCGGGGCTGCGGGGCGCCGGGCCCGGGGCGGGGGTCGGGGGCGGCCGCGGGGCCCGCGCTGCGCCGCCGCCGCCGGCTGCCCGCGCCGGCCGGCGGGGCCTTGGAGCGGCGCCACGGTGGTCCGGGCAACGGCATTAAACAGGAGGAAACAGACGGGGGATTCCGTCATTTCGGCGAGAGCGGGGCGGGGGGGCGGGGGGCGGCAGGAAAGGAGAGACCCGCCGAGAGCAGCACGGCTCTCGCCCGCCCCCGCCCCAGCCTCTCGGGAAGCAGCCGGGATATTCCCCCCGCCTCCCCCCGCGCCGGGCGGCCTCGGCAGCCGCCCCGGCGGGCCCCCGCGGGCCCGGGCACCGCGGCCCGAGCGGCCCCGTCGGGCGGCGGGGGGCGCGCCCTCAGCGCCGCCCGCGCCCGCCCCGCTCCGCGGCGCCCCCTGGCGGCGCCCCGCGGGCCCGCGCGCCGCTGCCTGGGGGGATGCGGGGGCCGGGAAAGGCCGCCGGAGGCAGAGCGCTTCTCTCCCGCCTTCTCCCGTTCAGTTCTCCTTGAAAGAAAAGCGTCGCCCTTTTGGTCCGTGTTTTGGGGTTTTCCTATCCGACGGAGCAGCCGAGGTCGGTGGAGGGTGCTGCGCTTGCTAGCGGCCGCGCTTCTCGCCGGGCACCTCTTCAGCGGAGGAGCCCGCCCCGAAGAGCCAGCCGCGGGCTCCCGTTCCCCAGGAGCGGACAGGATTTCGTTTATAATGGGTTTATTTCCAACCACATATGAGTGTCAGGCACTAGATTTATGATTTTTTGTTTTTCTTCACACACCAGATATATGCTCAAAACCACCCCACCTGGCCCGCGTGTCCCATTCCAAAACTTTCGTTCCCTCCTGCCAGCTGTGGGAGCAGAGGGAGGACGGAGCGGGAGCGGGGGCCGAGGGGAGCAGGGCTGGGAGCGGGGCGGCGCGGCCTCTCTCAGCAGCTCCGTCCGGGAGGCTCCCGCCTCGGCCGGGGTATCACGGCTGCCTCGGGGACCGGGACGAGGCATCCCGGAGATGGGAGGTGGGAGGAGGAGTCGCAGTGGGATGGAAATCTCTTCTCCCTGCTACGAAGTGATGAGACACAACTATGGTGCTGAGATATTTACAGAATAATAATAAATAATAATAATAATAAATCTGGAGCGACTGAAACCGAGTCCACGGGTCTGTTAGTAATTTAGCAGAATGGGATTTTCCTTTCTCTCGCCTGCCAGTTGATGCTCTTTTCCAAATTTCCACAGCGGGGGAAGCCTGCGATTTTTTTACATAATGATTCCAGCATGCGAGGCTGCCTCGCCTTTTTTTTCTTTTTCTTTTTTTTTTTTTTCTTTTTTTTTTCTTTTTTTTTTTGCTTCCCCCCTCTCCCTGCCTGTCCCTTTCGCTCCACGGTCTCCCTTCTTTCCCCACCTTCACTTTACGACCCAGCGCGCCGCCCGTTCTCCCGCAGGAGGGCACCCGGCTCCCGCAGGCTGAGGGGACCCCGCGGGCGGTGGCGGCGGGGCCGGGGCCGGGCGGGCGCCGTGCCCCGTGGAGGGGCGGGCGTCCGGGACCCGTCGGTGCCCGCCGGTGCCCGCCTCCCGCTGGCCGTCCGCCGGCGGCGGGGCCGGGGCCCGGCTGACATCACGGGGCCGGGGCGGGGAGAGGGGCCAGGAGGGGAAGGGGGGGGGGGGGTGTTTTCCAGCTTTAAAAAGGCTGCGCCGGGCGCGCAGCCCTGCGTCAGAGCGAGACTTCCCCGCTCCGCACACTCACTGCCCCCGTCCCCCGGCTGCAGCTCTCCGCGGGCGACAGCGCCCGCCGCCCCGTCCCGCCGCCTCAGCGCGGGCAGTGCCTACGAAGTCCCCACGCACACCCGCCCTCCCCTCCATGCCCCGTCCCCGGGGGGGCGGCGGCGGTGAGCTCCTGTGCCTCCGCGGGCGCGGCTACCACGCCGGGGGCGGCGCGGCCCCGATCACCGGGTCGTGAAGGCGGGCGGGGGGGGCGCGGGACAGGCGGGACAGGCGACGAGGGGCCGGCAGTGGCCCAGGGCGCGGCGCCGGGCTCCGCCGCCCCGCCGGGTGGATGCCAAGCGCTGCCCCGCCGGCCGCCGCCGCGCCGCCGTCGCGGGACCCATCCAGCGGGAGAGAGAAGCCGCCGGCGGCCCCGCAGGACGGCGCCCGCCCGCTCGGCAGCACCATGAAGGCGGCGGAGGAAGGTAAACGGGCGGCGCTGCGGGGGGCGGAGGGCGGGCGGGCGGGCGGCGGTGTCCCCCGGTGTTTCCCCGCGGCGGCCCGGAGGCTCGCCGGCGGCCGCTTGCCAATAGGTGTCTCTTTCGCCTCTCGCACGGCGCCGCCGCGGCCGCGCCGCTGCTCCCGGCCGCTTCTCGCCGGTCCTGGGCCCGGGCCCGCTCCCGGAGGGGCTACGCGGGCGCCTGGGATCCTGTCAGGGGCACACGCTCGGGGATTCCTTCCCATCCCGGGGTTTGAATTGGGGGAGGTCAGTATACAGCCCATTGTTGCAGCCAACCCACGTTCCTGGGAAAGGGAAGGAGTCCCGGGCAGTGCCGGGCGCCTTACCGGCGCTCCCGGCACACCGAGACAGGCGGGCACGCCGCGGCCGCGCTGCGGGGCTCTGCCAACCCGCGCCCCCGGCGGGCGGGCGCCCTTCTGCCGCCATCCCGGCTCCGGGGGAGAGTTTGCCCTTCGATCCCATCTCTGCATCGCGGCTTCTTTCTCTGCCCCTGCTGCCCTGAAAACACAGTGGCAAAGTTTCTAGAGGGACAGATGTTGGGAGCGGGGCTCGGGACGCGCGCAGCTCCTCCGGGCTGAACTTGGCCCCTGCCATGGGTAGTGTCTGGCTTACTTCACCCTCCCCTCCTGCCAATCGGGACACTGTTCTCCCCCTGGAGCATCGCCCCTGGACCTACCGCGAAAACTTTCGGACTTTGCCGCTGCTTTACGGCGCCTTTCGGCTCCAGCAGCGGGACCTCGCGGGCATCCCCGCCGGGCATCGCCTCCGCGTCGCGGCAGGTGCGGGGCAGATCCTGGCTCCCCGCTGCGGGCCGACGGCTCCCTGCTCCCCTCCCGGCTGTTCCCCGGCTCCTAAGTTTTCTCCCTATCCGGTGGTGCCGCCGCTTTGCAGCGGCTGCTGCTGGAGCTCGGGCAGGGCGCAGCGAGCTCGCACGTCCAGGGCAGAGAAAGTTGTGAAGAAGCGAAGTAGGAGGGGGCTGTCCATGTCCGCCGCGTTCTTGCCGCAGAGTGGGACAACGGGACTCCATTCGACGGGTTTGTCCCTGGAAAGCTGGAAGGAAAGCTCAAGACCCATCTCTCTCTCTTTTTTTTTTCTTTTTTTTTTTTTAAATATTTATTTTTACACAGCTGTTTTCACCCTACGGGTTCATTGCAGTTGACAAGATTCTGCCAGTGCGAAATCTACAAGCGCAGTTCTGACTATGGCTCCGCTTGCGAATCAAAGAGCCTTTTGGGATGGAAGTTAATTATACTGTATTTAATAGAAGTGGCTGGCGTGCCAGTTGCACACTCAGACATCCGTGGGCTGCACGCATGGCTCTTCCAATGCCCTGGGCTCCAAGGGCACTGAATACAACATTTGTAAAAATTAGATCCAGAGGCTGCTGACATAAAAAGCGTTCTGCAGTCTTTTGTAAAGGAAAAAAAAATCCCCCGGCTTTATTTCTGTGGCATTTTTTGATGCATATGTTAAAATGTGCCAACCCTCGTTGATAGTTCTCTTCCTTGGTGGTGTATTTTTCAAGGGACTAAGAAAATTAGTCCAGCCAAAAAGCATGACCCAATTCAGGAAACACGTAGGGGAGCCCTGCACATCAGGATTGCTGCCTGCAAATTAAGGTGCTATTTGATTGCCAAACTACAACAACCAAAGAAAATACTTTATTTCTTGTTTAGTCTGGTAAGAAATGCACAGAGTCCCATTGGGAGGACCTCGTTTTTTTCTTTGTGTAGTAGTGAGATGTGGTGTCCTTTACCTTTGAAATTGCCTGTGGTTATTCCAGGTTTAATGCCATGGATAAGGTAAATTCCCTTTCAGGCTGGGGGCTGCAGCTGAAGCAGACCTCCTGATGCATCCCTTGTTGAACGTGTTTTATGGAGTTGGAACAACTCCAGTTAAGTCCAAGGAGAGACTGGGTGGGCAGAGGCTGAGCTGGTAGATCAGTCTGTGGGTCTTGCAAAGGCTCCTGGTGACATGGAAATGGCTTCCCCATCGCTCGTTTTGTTCTCCTCAGTTCAATGACTGTTTCAAACCTATTAGCAGGAGGGCCACTGTTACTCTGTCCCCACATCACTTTGTTTCTAACCTTAGTGATACCTTAATGGTATCACTTTGTTTCTAACCTTTTCATTGCACAGCTTTCCTCTTTCTCCACGGGAATGGGGCTAATCAAAATATTTCATTGACGGCACTAATACTAATGTCACTGACAAATCAAGCCGTCTGTAAATAGTGTGGGACAATTCACCAGCCTTGCAGGTACCATATGGGGGAGAGACAAAGGATTGGGGGCAACAGGTAACTGGGGGCTTCTCCTCACCTCCCCACCGGGGCACTCCAGGAGATGGGCACCTGGAGCAGAGTGGCATCAAGGAGGGTTGACACCAGTGGAACCGGGGGTCTGGCGGCTGGGGCGAGGTTCCTGTCTTGCCTGTAGGCCCTGATCAAGGGGACAGGAGGCACATCCTTTCCCGAGGCCGGGACAAAGGCTGAGGGACATGCACGGTTGAAGCGGGCCGCTCTTCCTTGCGACGTGTCCTGAACCGGCACCACGGGGAGACCACGGTAGGGACAGGCGCTGGAGGACGAGTTCCCCAGCTGCCAAGGCCTTTAGCACACTCGGGTGAGTCAGCCCCGGCACTTGGGCGCTCACGGCCCCGCCGGGGCAAAGCCCAGCTCGGCTCCTGCGAGAGCCCAGCCTGCAGCGAGGCTCGTCCCGCCGAGGAGGGGGAGAAGAATATTGGGCTCAGATGGAAAAAAACTGTGTTTTCCTGGCACTTTAGAACGGAGATTTCGGTCTCGAGCCTGGAAAATGGTATTCCCTGAGTTTATAAGAGAATACTATTTCCAAAACTGTTTAAAAAAACTGCTCCTTTTTGAAACCCGACCTGAAGCTTCGGCAACTGAGGAGCCGAGCCGAGCTGCTGGGGCGGGTGCTCCTTTGCCTGGCGGGGACCTTTAGACGGGCACGGTGTAACATGACAGGAAAGCACTTCGAAACATAAAGAAACCCTTAATTTACTTTTTCCTTAATTTGTATCCCGTACGAGAGGGAAGACGGACTGGCCGGGCAGAGCTGTGGCAGCACTGCCACCGGAGCCCTTAGCAGGAGCCCTCCCGGTGTGTGGCGGCGGCCCAGGAGAGGACCTTTCTCTCCCCGGCGCACGGAGGAGGCCGGCAGCGTTCCGAGTCCCGTTTTACTGCGCTTTTTATAGCAGCTGGCACTAGTGGGTGCTGCGACTAAGTGAAATAAATAATAAATAAATGAAAGCGGAGCCTCTTGGCTCACAGAAGCGGCGTGGTGGGTACCCACGGAAGAAACTTTATCACTCGTTAGCGAAGAGGGGACACACCGGTGTCCCCCTTGAGTGGGCTGAGTAGCCCTTCCTCCCGCTGAAGCGCGGAAGGAGCCGCTCCGGCCCCGCGCCGTTACCGCCGGTCGGGAGCAGGTGAAGTCCCGCTCACCGCCCACCCCTGGGGCTCCCCATCCCGCCCACGGCGAGCCCTCGGCGGTCTGGGTCTCCCCCGGTGCCGAGTCCCCCGGGTGGGGCGAGGGCTCCCCGCGGAGCACGGGCTGCGCTGCAGGATCAGAGCCCTGGCAGGAGGGTGCGGGGGGGCCGGGCACCGCGGTTGTTTGCATCGACCCGGAAACATCAACAGCGGGCGGGAGGGCGGATCGGAGGCGGCGGCGGCGGCAGCGAGACAGGCCGCCCGTCGGGGCCGAGATCACGTTTCGGAGCGCAGCGGCGGCCGCCGTCCCACGCCGTGCCGGTCTCGGCGCGGCCCGGCCCGCCGGCAGCAGGTGTCCGGGCGCGACGGGCCGAGCCCGACGGGGCGGGCCGCGGCTGCGCCACCGCCGCTGCCAGCGTGCTGGAGCGTGGCGGGGGTCGCGGCGGGAGCCATGACGGGCGTGGAGGCCGAGCAGGAGTTTGACTTCGATTTCCTCTTCGAGTTCAAGCACAGTGATGAGGGTGGAGGTGGGTCGCGGCAGGGCGGCCGGGGCACCTCCGGGAGTGCTGGCGGCGGGATGCTGCGGGGAGCCCTCCTTGCGCTGCCCCTTTCGGGAGGGGAAAAGGCTTCCTCCCTTAGCGGGGAGAGGGGCGGGGGAGCCGGCAATCGCGGCCGGACAGGTCGGCTCGGCCCCGGGCGGCGCTTGTCGCCTCAGCCGCGCCGGGAAGCGGCGAGAGGGGCCGCGGCGACCGGGATAGAGTGCTGACCGGGCGGGCCGGCGCTCCTCTGGCGGGTCCCTGGCAGCAGCCGAACGAGGTGCAAGGGGAGACGACCCGGGGGGGGGGGGGGGGGCGGTGCAGAGTTTTTAGAAGTTTGGAGTTGTTTGACATGTCCGGACCCCCGCGCTGACCGCTCGCACGGCTTCCCCCGCTAGCTTTGCGTCTTGCCCGTGACAGAGATGGGCCGGTTGAGAACTCACTTCAGGCCCCTTTCCCCATCCCTTCGTGAGCCGAAGTTAGGCTCAGGATTTAGTTTGAAGGTCATCCGCAAATAAAAATAACGGGCGTGAATTTGTCACGCGTCACAACTGTTCCCAACTCTGGTGTCTCGGTCCGGCTGTCTGTTTTTATGGCTTTAAGCAATGCTTGAGGTGGAAATGAGGCGAACAAGGCTGGAACTGGCAGAGAGAGAAGGTTGCAGCTTCCTGGTGTGTGGTTAACTCGCTGCAGTGTCGATGCTAGCGGGTCACCGTAAAGATCTCTTGTACAAGTGGATGACTTAACATTGCCTCAGAGTAGGGCTGTGTTTGCTCTGTGCCTTATCTTTTTGCCTGTAAATTCTAGAAGGTTTGCAAATCCTTGTCTGCCTAACGCAGCCTACCAGGATATGAGCAAAGGTGTTTGCACCTTCCTAGCTCTCCCCAGTTGCCCACCTTTCTGGCACAATGTTGGTGTCCAAATAGTTGTTATAAGCTTCTAGTTTTTAGAAGGCAGTTTTTAGAGTTTCACACCAAGCTTTTCAGATAAGTGTTCTAGTGATTTGACACCTAAGTGTCTAAAGTGGAGAGGCCTAAGCAAATTAAGTGTCAAAGTCCCAGTCTGAGAAAAGTACCATTAGGCAATTTTGAAAGCATGAATTTAAACACAGACATAGCTATGGCTTCATCTTGAGCAATGTAAGGCAGCCCTCATCTTCTCTAAAGACCATATAAGCTGCTGGTGTTCAGCATTCCTATTTAAAGTGTGTAAATAAAAAACTATGGTGCTCAGTGATTTGCATGATCAGCCCATTAATGATAGAAAGGAATAAAACTTGTTTACTGTGAAATTAACTAGAGGAAAAAAAGGAGCTTTTTAACTGCTACAAAGGGAAATGTAATATATTTCTTGTGCTAGTTATACTTAATGTAAGTACGGATTTGTTGGAACAGAACTGATGCAAACCTGCACTGGTCTAACTGATACTGGGGTTTGGCCCAGGATATTAAAATACCCTGTTTAACAGGATATTAAAATACCCTGTTAAATGTGTCTTGGTAGTCTGTACACTGGTCCTGGGTGACTCTGTGAATCATAGTCATAACAGTGATACTATGGTGATGTCATTACTTGCCTTTCATCTGCATTAGGACTGTCAAAATATCCTACATAGCTACATTATGTGATGCAGGATTTTATTTCTAGCTGTCTCATTCACCCTGGTGAGGAAAACGTCAGCATGTCATAAATGCTGACTATGGATGTGTGTTTGATGAATTTTGTAAATATGTAAGTTTTGGAGAATTAGTTTTTTTCAGAAATTTTACCTGGTGGTTTTTAGCCCACAAACCAAGGTCTCTGTCTTCTTCCTAGTTCTGGCTTTGAGGCTTTTATATTTGGTGGAAAGATTTTCTACATGCTATCTGTAATGTTAAGATACCTAAATATGTTTGGAAGTCTTTGGATCTTGCATCTTTCTATTTTGTGTACTATTGTATACAAAGTATGAGTTGGATGACGTTATTTTTCTTGGCCCTTTGAAATTTGGCTTTTAAAAATGCATAATAGTTCTAAAAGTGTCTATTCCTTGTCATGTGAATTAGGGAACTTGTTGCTTATAGTACTGTCTTTATAGTCTGATTTTAAATATTTTTTTAAACTGGATTCCACAGGCTCATCTGAGTTTTGTATTGCCTATTAAGCCTGGGCTGCAGATCCCCAGCAGACTGCAGTGTTTGAATTTCACCCTAGTCATGCATTAGAATTTGAGCAAACTGCTGGCTCACAGTATTTACCCCTGTTATTTTGTTTGTTGTATTTTCAATACAAAGTCTAAAAGCACTGATTCTGCAGTCAGCAGTAGCAAAGCCCACCTGTTTGGTGCAGATCTGGGGCAGCCTGCTAAGCCCCCAGTCTCCTGACTGGGCTGTCCGGCTGCATGGTAGGGACCAGCTGGCAGCAGTGCCCAGGTGTGCCATGTTACCAGTGACTTCCAGCTGTATGCCAGAGCAGGGGGCTGTGGAAGGGTATGTGGAAAAAGAGCATAGCCAGTGTCCCAGCAGCAGTGTGGACATAGACATCACCTTCCACTGGAGCTGGAGAAAGCAGTGAAGGGGCTGAAGCTACCCTGAAGGTACTAGTCTAGACCCTATCTCTGAGCTAATTTCTGAAACAGATAAGGTCTTACCGCTGTTGTACCATGTCAGGGGTTTTTCCCATGATGGGCAGGAGGGAGGGAAGTGGTGGTGGTTGTGGTGGCACTGGCTGGTATGGCCAAGTGTCAGGGCAGCAACAAAAGGGAACTGATTTTGGAAAGAGGGGATTCTGATCCCCCTGGCAGATCTGCACCTTGATGTGACCAATGCTCTTGGATTTTGTCGAGTAGCACCTCTTTTGCTGTATTTCCCGCCTCCCTGGTTGTTTGAATAGAGCGTGAAGCTGCAGCATATTTTGAATAATCCAGTGTTATTTGTGGCACACTGCAGTGTAATTTAATGACCTTTCCTGAGCAAATGGCCAGTATCTGAGGGTAGGCTAGAGAACAAGTTCAAAAGGTGTTGTTGCTCATCATTTCCAACTGTTACCTGCTATGTGACATGCATCAGCTGGAGTTGCTGTGAAGCTGCCACAGCACATTAATTTTTCCTAAGTACCGTTTGCCTTGGAGTCGTTGCCAGCGAGAAAGGTGAGCGTAGGATCACAGGTGGATGACACCAGAGAGGGCTGAGCTGATAAACAAGGGAAAGAGAATAGCTGGCTGTGCTGGTTACCAGCTTGGAGGCTCGTTTGCATTTTCAGAGCTCCCTGGTGGCCTCCATAATAGCAGATGCAGTAATTAACACAGCCTTTCCATATCTTCTGAGGGAAGGTGCCCAGGGTGACTGCCAAGGGAACTTGCCTCCTGGGATGGAAAGAGACAGGTTTCCCATGTGGAGTGGCTATGGCCACAGGGCATGTAGATTTCTCTCTATCCTGCAGGAACGTGATGCTGCTGCCATAATAAACCTCAGGGAAGGCTGATACATTGCAAACACAGCTTGTGGCTGGAGCTGGAGCTGGATACATTTCCAGACTGCTGAGAGGAACCTGTGCACCAGTGTTACTCGACTCAGAGTTCAGCAGTCATCGTTCTGATACAAAGATTTTACTCTCTTTTCCCTGTAAAGAGATACTGGCATTAGAGCTTACGTGTCTGGCTCATGTGTCCTGGTGACACAGAGCCTCCCTATATCAGGAAGAATAGAGGTGTTGATTCCTCATCCCATTTCCCCCATGGGCAGCCCACCAATATCTCTGGGTGGCAAAAAGAGTCACATATGTGTCCCTGGAACAGGGGAGCAGAGCTGAAGGCATCCCTTCAGCAGGCAGACAGGAAGGCAAGGCAGAAATGATGCCATGTGGACCAGCTTTGAGACACTGGTCCCTGTAGCACAGCAGGAATGGAGGCATGCGAAGGGCACATTGTTCCTTGTGCTTGGTAAGGGAGCCCATTGGCACAAGGCTGTGATGTGATCTGTCACCTTCCAGGTTTTCCACAGTGGCTGTGCAACTCTGCTCGTGCTTTTATACACCCAGTACTGCTAAATGGTCAGAGAGCTGGCCCAGAGTGCGGCTGCTGGCAGTGCTTGATGTGGCGTGTGCAATAACGAGCAATTTCAGTAGAATTTCAGCTGTTGCTGTGTAGTGAGACATCCATGTTTATCCTTCACCTGGCCTCTGCCAGTTGAGCTGGAGGATAAGTGGTCCCAGAAACCAGAGCAGATCAATAGATCCATCTTTTTCCAAAATCCTAGTTAACTGGAACCAGTTGGAAACTTGCTGTAATGGAAACTTCAATTGTGTATAATTTTTTTAACAGAATGCAGTTGATCTTTTTCTTTGCTTTAGTCTGCCTCCACTTTTGATTTTTTTGTCCAGTTTTTTGTGTATTCCAACTTTTCGGGGGGGGGAGTTAGGGTCAGTTATGTAAAAACACATCTCTTCAGTTGTATTTCTGAATGCTGCAGTCTCCCAGAATCCTGAAGCAATGTTGTTTGAAGACTCAATTTTTTTATTTGAAGGTTCACCTAGGAACCATGTCCTCAAGACCAGCTCTGTCTATGTACGTCCCCCATCCCAAAATATCTTGTCTTGTGCTGTTCAGTTAGTGGCATTTTCAAGGATGCTATTCTGCAGCCTCTCGCCCAGCATGGCACACCTCTGAGCTGGGTCGTTAAGAAAAGCTGTGCTTTTGTGTGTCATGCCATGTTCCTCCATTTCAGCTGGGTGTGTTACTAAGTGAGTATATTTGTGCAGCACCACATGTCATTCTTTGTTATTTGTTTGTTTCTTTCAGAACACTATAATTATGCATCTTCAAATGTAAATGCTGGCTTGCCTCTAAATGTGGCACATTCCTCATTGTCAACTCCATGTCATGGCCTGCAGACATCAAATCCCGTCATTTCAGTTGTCCCATCGACAAACCATCCCTCTGGATATGGAGGACACATTGACAGTGGAACCTCTGAGTACTACCTGCCGCCAAACATGAGACCTAATGGAGCTCCAGCGCTGGAGAGCCCCAGAATTGAGATCACATCTTACATGGGATTGCATCATAACAACAACCAGTTTTTCCACGATGAGGTGGAGGAGGCCATCCCTAACGCCAAGCGGTCACCTTCCACTGCCACTTTGAACTTGCCGAACATCGAGGCGTACAGAGATCCATCCTGCCTCAGTCCAGCGAGTAGCTTGTCTTCCAGAAGCTGCAACTCTGAAGCATCTTCCTATGAGTCCAACTACTCATATCCATATACTTCACCTCAGACCTCTCCATGGCAGTCCCCGTGTGTCTCTCCGAAGACCACCGACACAGAGGAGGGCTACCAGCGCAGCATGGTGGCCTGTACTTTGCTCAGTTCCCCAAGGCACTCTCCATCAACATCTCCCAGAACGAGCATCACAGAGGAGAACTGGCTGGGGGCTCGCAACTCCAGGCCTCCATCTCCCTGCAACAAAAGGAAATACAGCCTCAATGGCCGGCAGACCTCCTATTCCCCACACCACTCCCCCACTCCTTCTCCGCAAAACTCACCACGGGTGAGTGTCACAGATGACACATGGCTGGGGAACACAAACCAGTACACCAGCTCCGCCATTGTTGCTGCCATCAACGCCCTCACCACTGACAGCACCATTGATATGAATGATGGGATTCCCATCAAGTCAAGGAAGACCACCATTGATCACACCCCATCCATGACTCTCAAAACTGAACCAGCTGGAGAGGATCATGGGACCATATCGCCCACTGCCGATTTGTCACCAGAAGACTTCACCAGCTTTCAGCACATCAGGAAAGGAAACTTCTGCGAGCAGTACTTGTCTGTGCCACAGCATCCCTACCAGTGGGCCAAACCAAAGCCTCTATCTCCGACATCCTACATGAGGTAAGGAATCCCAACTTAGAGAGCAATCCCAGTAGTATCCTTATTGCATGCTTTTGTTTCCTCCTTCCCCTTCCTGTCTCTGTTTCCTGCCAAATCTGCCAATCCACTCACTCCACAACGTCTTGTGAAACTGCCTCTTTTGTTGGTGTGGAGTGACCATGAGTCAAGCCTTGAAGAGTAAAAGAGGCTGTTCTAGGAGATGACTATCCATAGGTTGTAATCAGTTATCCACTTTCCAGGGGATGAGCCCCAGGCTAGGAAGTCTGGAAATCAGGCATTCAGAAGCTCAGGGAAACTGACAATTTGGTGCCGACAAACCTGTGACTCTACTTGAAGTTTATTATGTCTCAGTATTTTTATATTGAAGGACAAGGATATGAGTTCATTATGGTGATTGTTGCAGGGCCTTTTACATTTATGCTTTGTGCACAGTAAATACAAGTTAATTAAGGCTATAGTTCTTTTGTGAATTATTTCAGTTTATCTGAAATTATTTCAGCTCATCTGAAATCTGTTTATTAATCCTTTTCTGTCTCTACTGGACAGTGATTCTCTGTTTTTTTCTGTCTTCCCCACTACTTCTGCTTAAATAAGAAAAACGAATTTTTCAGCTCATAGTGGTTCAGTCTGTTCATCAAATTTATTTATCACAACACGGCTCTGGGTAGGAAGCATCACAGAATAGCTGAAATCTGAATAACATTCTCTTTCTGTCATAGTTATAGACTTTATTTTGGAGTCTTCTGGAAGCTGTAATATGCAGATGCATGTGGTGCAGGAAAATAGTTCAGCTTTCCAAGGGTTTGTGGGCTGTTTCTAGTCCCTGGTTCTGATGGTCACCTCCTCTCCTCCTCTTCCCCAAGCACACCTGGCTTCTTGCTCTTGACAGTGAAGCTGCCTTTCTCAAAATGAAAGCACTAAGTGTGTAGCTGACGTATTGTAATTAGCGATGTGTTTCCTGGTTCTCAGCCTTGTCAGTGTCACCTTTCTTCAGCCAGCACCTCTCTGCCGTGTTCTGTCTCCTGAAACTGAGATGGAGTGGTCCATGGCTCTTTATGTTGCAGCCCGCTCCTCTTCCTCATTGTTCTCATTCTCCTCTGCATTTCCAAGCTCCTTTCAAGACCCTGGCTCAATTCAGTACTGGGAAATGCAGCAACCCCTTTGGCTCTGGCCACCAAGAGTTAGGCACTCACTGTCTTTCAGAGGCTTCTAACACATGGCAAATCCTTCAGCACCTTCCCATTTACTTAGAAAAAGCCTTTTGTGTTCACCCACTGCAGTGCCAAGTAGCCCACATTCATCAGAGAGGCTGGCCCTCAGCTGTTATATCAGGGGCAGCTTTTTGCCAACGACTTCAAGGGCAGGAATAGGACAGTTTGACCAAACAAGCTTTTATCTTTCTGTTGCAGCAAGTGGCCGTAGGCGCTGTGCTGCGGTCCGTCAGGAGGCACCCGGCGTGCCTGTGAGCTAACACAAACAAGAAAGGTGAAGTGCACAGAGCGAAGCCCCACTATGTTGTGTATTTAACATTTTTTCCACTGTTTTGGTCTTGTATAAAATATGTTTCCTGGTTTGAAATATGTTTCCATGTGATCTCATTAACTCGTGCTCTAGGGCAGTTGGAAGTTACTGTTGAAATGTGATTTTTAAGTTATTTTACCAATCAGATACACTGACAGTGCTTCCTTCCACCAAAAATACCTTTCGTTTTATGTATATGAAAGTGCTGGGCAAGTGAGCTCGGACGTCAACAGGATCACAGCCTACGCAACAGAAACTGTTATTTTAAATCTTTCCAAAAAAATTGGTGAATAATTTGTCACAACAGAGCTGGATTTTTTTCCTGTTATGTTACACATCTGTTCTATTTCAAACGTAAGGGCTGGAGGGGTGGATTCCAACAAACAACTCAGGCTCCAAAATCTACCCGGTCATAATGATTTTGAGATAACGAGATTTGATTACCTCCTCTGTCTCTTCCTGAATATGCAGTACAGTTTTCATCAAAAGCCAGCATGCCTTGGAAAATCACTGACGCCTTTCCCTCCCTCTCTTGCATTCCCATCTCTTTGGGAGCAGGAGGGAGCAGGCTCAGGCACACCATTGGCTGAATGCTGTCTCCTTTCCCAAGGTTTTATAGTGGGCATCAGTCTTAAAAGGAAACTCTTTTTTACTATTGTTACTAAAATTGATGATGTTTTTAATTTGTCATAATTAAAGTTCAATCCACTTTAGGCTTTTCAAATCCTGGAGCAGGGGAATAATAAGAGTATATAATGAGATTATAATAATGCCTGCCTTAACAGAAATAGAATCTTTATGTGTTTTGTGAGCTTGGATGCTCAGCCCCAGGCCGTGGGCTCTGTGGTGCAGATGTGGGCTCACACATCTCCCTCCAGACTATGAACATGTCACTGTTCCTGCACGGGACTTGGCTTGTGGGTGCAGAGGATCACAGAACAGGGTGGCAGGGTAGAGCCTGACCTAACAGCTGAGGCTTGAGCTGCACAGGTTAACCCAGAGTTGGCGGGGATTTGGCTGCAGTCCTCTGGTTGCAGCCCAGGGCCTTGCACCAAATCTTTGGATGTAGAAAATACTTAAAGACCAAGGAGAGATTTCAGAGGAAGCACTGGAACAAGTGCTGAGGTAACAAAGGGAATCATACCTTTTCTAGACCAAAATGAGTTATCTAAATATACCAGTCTGCCTCAAAAAGCCCTGGAGGTAAATCATGATGCAGAAAGTAAAGAGATGGTGTTGATGAAGCTCTCTTTCAGCTTTTATCTCCAAGATCTCTTTTTTTATTTCAGTATTTGTGCATTGTGCTGTCTCATTTTCAAATGCAACAAGTTTCTGTCCGTAATAGCTCTCTCATGCAGCAAATGATTTTAAGAGAAGCACTCTACTGAACAGTTACTGTACAAGCAGGCGATGCTCTGTGTTTCTCAAACCATTGCTGTGTCAGTGGTGTTACTTCTGTGCCATCTCTCCATCTCTCCAAGTGCTGTGTAATGCAGAATATCTTATGGGCAAAAATGTCAAAGCCAAAATGGAAGGTACAGGACTGGACCTCTGCCCTCAGCTATGGGGGCACTGTTAGTGGCTACTTCTAAACTGAATTGCCATTGTTTGTATTCTGTACCTGCTCATAAGCAGGTCCTAAATCACCCTGTATCACAGCAAAAAGTATAGTCACTCACCAAAGTGCTATGTTTCTGAGTATCTTGCACATTTTATATGACTTCCTCTTTACCTGTTGTATTTCATTAAACACAAACTGAGATTTCCTGGAGTAATTTTCTTACTCTTTGAAAAATAGTGCATTGTATTTTTATCAAGTGTAATCGACTTAATCTAAAGAGTGTGTTGGCCTTTAACACTTGATCTTGCACTAAATGTAATGTTTTTCAAGAAAAGGAGAAATGGTTGGGTTTGTTGGGTGGGCATATGGCGTATATGAGGTCTACCACGCCAAAAGGAGTTTCCAGGAGACAGGTGACTTTTAAAAGCTCCTTATGGTGTTTCCTTCCATGGCTTATTGTTTTAAACAGTCAAAAGCCACATTTTCTTTAGCTGCAGTCTCTTTTTCAACCTCAAAAATATGCATGTATGTTTTTGACTTCACAGGCACATGGTTATGTAGTTTTACATATGGAGACTGAAGTTTGTACCTAGAGAATGTATGGTTGAATATCTCTCTGCAAGTTGCAAAAGTGCATTTTACTTTTGTCTGTAACAATGAGCTTTTTTTGGGTTTTTTTGTGGACTTTTTTGATTCTACTTTTAGGACTCTGACAGTATTAAACTCAAGCATGCAAAGTTGAGGACCCAAATGATACAATTTCCTTACAAGCTATGATTTTAAAATGTTGCAGACATTTTTATTCTTTCTTTTGATTTGTGGACTTTTCAGATGCTTTTGATTTTGTAGAAGTTTTTTGTTTGGTTGTTTTTTTTTTGTTTGTTTTTTGTTTTTTGTTTTTTTAAGAGGTGTATTTTTCCAGATCATGAGATAGAGGGCAACCCAACTTGGGAAAAGTTGAGTTTCTCAAGAAAAGGTACCAGCAATCTTTGAGATGAGATTAGATGAGATTGAGATGAGATGAGATGAGATGAGGTGAGATGAGATGAGATGAGATGAGGTGAGGTGAGGTGAGATAGTCAGTGGTGCAGCAGCACTGGATTTGCTGACCTGTGCATCCATGGCAAACTTGCATGTTTATGGCAGGCGAGAGGAAGTTCCTCAGACAAAGCAAAGGCAGGGCTGTCTGGGCACGACTCAGTGAAGTGGGGACTTGTGGCTGTGTGGCAATGACCATCTCCTGGGACTCATTAGTGTTAATTGAGGGGCTGGCACTAGAAAGTGGACAGGGAAGAGCCCAAAATGCCACTAATCTTTTTTTTTTTTTCTGCTATATTCCTGCTGAATAGGGATGTTTGGATGCTTTCAACATGTTTGTTTTGCCATCACATAGCAGTGACTTTTTATTACATTTGGTTGCTGCACCATAAGGCTGAACACTACTTGGAAGCCTGTCTCAGTAAACTGATATATTTTTGTTTGTTTGATTTAATCCTCCCCATGCTTTCTCCCAACTGTTTTCTTAGCTCATTCAAACAACCCTTTGGGTATCTTATTAATGGCCCTCCTTCACCAGCTCATTTTAACACCCGAGGATTCTAAATTCAGAATAAGCAGAAATGCAATGCCATCCACTTGTTATCTCCATTCCTGTGGCAATAATTTCTTGTCCTTTCTCTAAGCCATCAAAAATGAAACTTCCCATGCAAAACAATATCTGAGTGTGAATTCTGAGGACAGAAGGGTGAAGTATTATGTGGGAGAATGACGACAACTCAGCATGAGGAATTCCAGTGCATCTCATGCACTTCACAGAGGAGCTACTTGCTCCACATGCCAGCAAAATACAGCCAAGTCTGGGGTGGGACACAGTATCTATTTTAACAGCTCAACAGCCAGATTGCACAATTGTCAGACAGGAAATTAAAAAAAAAGAGAGAGTAGAATCTGCCTGTGTAAATTCATAGATGAAATATAAAGCAGGTGTATTTTTCTGACCACAATCAAGTTGGTGGACATGTAGCCATCACCGTTGTTTTCTTACTCTTTCAAAATCACACAGAGGGATCTTTCACAGGCATTCACTTTGATGTGAGATGAGTAATAAATAATAAATAGTAACCATATTTCCATTTGGTGCAGAGTTGGAGCAGGTTCAAGCTAGCAGCTTGGTAAAAGTTTCAGCAGCCCTGTGGTTTTTCTAGTTTGTGTTTTTGTTTCTATAGGAAAACTCCTTGTCAGAAAAAAATAAGTTTAGCACAGGGCTAAACTGTGCTAAACCCAGTCTCAGCTGTACTCCTTGTAGGTCACTCACTTTACTTCGAGTGCTGAAAGACACTGAGCATCTTCTCTTTCTAGGCAGTGGCTTATGCCACTCTCAGGCAGCTGTCTGGGGTAGGTGACGCCATGCTGCAGTACCTGGCCAAGAACAGCATTAGTCCTGGGTGAGACTGGCAGTTGTTCTTATACCTTCTGCAGTTTAGGACAAAAATGTTTGTGAATTTCTTTTTCCAGTGGCCTTGGGCACCTAGTAGGTTAGAAAGTGTAGTTATAATATGGAGCTTAAACACCTTTGCAAAGTTCAGCAGAAGTTTTTAGCTTCGTTTCCTCCCTGTCTATATTTCAGTGGACTGCTTAATATCTTTTTTTATTTCTGTTTTTTTTTGTAACTTGATAAATCTTCCTGCTAAAGGCAGCAGTCAGCCAGACTGGATAATCTGTTTTTGATTAAATCATATTGTGTATCTGGTGTATGCAAAATAAATCACTATTCATCTGTTTTTTAATTTGATTTATGTACCACGGAGTTACAGTGAGCCAGTTTTCTAGAGCCTAGCACCAGGTTTTGTGAACCTGCTTTGAAGCAACCATACCTCATTAGGAGGATTACAGTGAGATTTATTAGGGCACAGAAAGAAATGGGACAGGTTTTCAGCTGGTGGAAAACCTCATCTGAGGAAAAAAGACTGATGTGTATTTGATAGGAAGACTGCATGAAGACCTTTTCTTTCTCTTCTTGACTGCTGTGGTGGGGCTCCTCTCCACTGACATTGGCTTGATGAGGTAGTTTGGGCCTTTTCAAATTAATATTTGCAGCAACCAGATTTGATTTTACCACTACATGATTTGTTTGGTGGCTTTTTCATTTAACCATGTTTAACCACAGAAAATTAACTGCATGATGAAGATAACCTAACATAGGAAATAGTTCTGAAAGTCCCAGTCCATGACACTGCTAAATGCATCACTTTCCTTCCTTTATCAGGAAAAGTCCCATTAATTGTTAATTTATAATTGGGCAGGTGGTGCTTTGGAATTTTGATTGTAGATTTGAGGCTAACAGCAAACCATATTTTTGTTTTCATAATTTATTTGAGAACATGAATTTTACAACTTAATTATACTAACATTTTCAGGTGCTGATTTGAAAGGGGGAGGGTTATGTGTTTTGTCTTTGGTTCTTTATTTTCAAAGAGATGTCATTAATTACAAAACTATGACTTCTATGTATCTTTAGACAAACCAACCTTCTTCACTTGAGGGCTACATGCTGTCAGTCAGAGTTCTTCTTCTTAGTTAAGTGTTAAAAATTTCTAATCTGATAGATGTTATACCCTCAGGAAAAAAAAAAATCCATCAAGTAAGAATTTACTTAAAACCAGAAACATCTGTTTAAAAATGTGTGCTGATCATCACCAGGAGAGACACAGCTGTTTTGCTCTACTCTTTGTCATTTATCATTACTCAAATATGCTTCATCCAGATTTTTTTTCAGACTAAAATATGTGTACCTAAAGTGCTAGGCAAAGAGCAGTGGCTACATACAATAGCCATCTGTCTGTAATTTTCTGCTGTCTCCTTGTACCTTGTATGAATGTGTAGTAGCAAAGAGCTTCCCCTCACCTCCAGAGTGGGCCCTGGCCATTTTGGGGGAAAGGCTTGCACAGGAGATCAGAAGGTGCAACATTCTGCCTGTAGCTGAGTCAGGGGCTTCCATGTGTGGATGGGCAGAAGGAAAATTCAGAGTTTGTACCTGGTAGGATCTTGCCAGTGGAGAGAGTGTCCCTCCTGGCTTCTCCTGACTCCAGATATTCACGGAAGCTCAGAATCTGCAGAAGCAACATCTTTCCTTTAGATAAGCTTTCACTTAGGGTGAGCTAGGATGGATACTTCTCTTCCTCTCTGTTATTTGGCTCCATGTCCTGAAGGCTGGAGAACAGAATAACTTGATGTTTGGAGCCTACAACTTGCCAGTGAGCTGTCCTGGAGTAGTAGGAGGTGCCCCAGGAAGCAAAGGTGATCCTGGTCCTAACCCAGGATGGGACTTGGTGGCTCCAGCTGACCCCTGTAATGTGTAAAGTGTGTCCATAGGCATGCAGATGCATGGCTCAGATTTGTAAAAAATGAAGAAAGATAATGTAGGGAAACTTAGCACCACCTGAGGTCTCAGTAGTGCATACACACACAGGCATTAACAGATGTGAGTTCAATATGCTCATGATACAGGGCTGGGTAAGCACTCACAAAAGCCAAAAAGGCAAAGCAAAAGAGTGCCTGTGCTAGTGGTAGAAATCCTGTCCTGCAGTGGAGCTAGCAGGGCTGCTGAGAGCTGTAATGCCTGAAAAGCCACAAGTGCACCGAGTTCGGATCACTGGGATAGTAACATGGAGTATCCAGCCTCCAACTGAACATGTGTTTGTAGTATGTGCATCCAGTGTGGAAGCTCTTGCACATCCTTTCCCCTTCAGGCAGCTCACAGGGAAAGGAAAGTTTTCAACTGTGATCCCTGGTGCTCAGACTGTCCTTGCTCCTGGACTGCAGCAGTGAGGCAAGCATGCAGTAAATCCCCAGTTCTCAGCCTCCTTGCAGGCTGGGGAGAGCTGGTGAGCCCTAACCTGCAAGCTGTTGGTGACACAAATCCTCTCACAGTGCCAGGGAGCCCTGGCCCATGGCACCTACAAAGGGCCACTATTTTCTGCCTGCTGGTTGTCTTCTCCAGGCTGATGGGAGAAATAATAAAGTTTCACATAAAAGGGCAGGGGAGTGTGCTGCAGTTGTCCTGTTTAACTACTTGTAAAGACTTTTGAAAGACACTCAGTCAAGAAAATTCACCAAAGGAAAGAATATAGAGTGGATATGAAATTACTGTTTTAATTGTAAAGCTTATTGCTTCAATTTTAAGATTAATAAGTCTGTCTCAGGGCTGCTGTTTCTACTGTCCTTGTTTCTTTTCTTTTAAAGTATCAACTTGGCATTTATTAGAGGTCTCCCAGCTATTTTCAAGTGTGGTTTTGTACTGGAAGAGGGTTTCTGATAATGCCACTTTCCCACCACTGCATGCTGTCAGGATGCTTGATTATAATAGGTCCTTAGTATTTTAGTTAATTGTAGAGTCAGTGTTGAGCCAGAAGAGTGAGCTGCATTTTCTGCAGACTTGCTCATCACCATCAATAGGATTCATAAGCAAGTTCTGACTTCAGAGCTTTCTCCTTTGCTGTACATTAACCCAAAAGGATATGCTTTGCTTCGAGGCTCTCAGACATGCTTTGTGTTGGGAATAAAACAAGGAAATGGCTTTTTTAAAATTCCTTCTACCCCCTGTAAACAGAGCAGATTTGTTGAAACCCATTAGATTCATTAAATGCCAAACTATTTTGGCATTCACTTTCACAGCAGAAATTGTCTTCCTAAAACTCCCCTCTGTCTTTCTGCCTTTTTTATTTTGCTTTGAGAGATAATATATAAGATATTTGTAATCTGTGTCTTAAAAATTTTTAATTTTGGATACAAATCAGATAGCATCTGAGCCAGCAGATATGCTTGACCTGTAAATCTTTCTAAAATAAACAATACCTTCTATATTACTTATGTCACATTATCCTTATAGATTAAATTATAAATGTAAGATGGTGAAGGATGAACTGCAAGACAGTGTCTAAAGTAATAGCGCTGGCTGCTTGTGGTTATGATAGTGTACTTGATCTTAATTTTTAATCTGTTTTCCTTTCCATTGTAGCCCATCCTTGCCTGCTCTGGATTGGCAGCTGCCATCTCACTCAGGACCTTACGAACTGCGCATCGAAGTGCAGCCGAAATCCCACCACCGAGCTCATTACGAGACAGAAGGCAGTCGAGGGGCTGTGAAAGCATCTGCGGGGGGCCACCCCATTGTGCAGGTACCAAACCATGTAACGAGCAACACAGGTTGTTTATCTCAGTGTTCTGTGGCGAGTGCCATTTCTTTTCTAAAACCAAAAAGTAATGGGAGATTTTTCCTGTCCTCAGAAATTCCTGCACGTGACCACTCCTTAGAGTGTATTTTAAACTGAGTGGACCAAGCCTTTGGTGAAAACAATGCAAGAGGAATGTGAATACAGGGTGGATTGCTGCTCTGTCTCTGCAGGGCTCAGTGAGTGTTCAGCTGGCAAGTGGTGATCATGGACCTATTTGTGCGATCAGGCTCCAGACATACAGTATACTGAAATCAGCTGGGGATGTGCCTCAGTACATTTAGTCCTTAACTGGCAGTTGGATCTCATCAGAACTGTGAATGCATGTTGGAATGCAGAACTGTAGCAGTGATGTAGAAGTATGTCACTGGTTTGGATGTTGCAGTGAGTTCTGAGCAAAGGCTTTTAGAGTTTCTTCTGTTCAATTTCTAAAACCCTTCCAGCTGCTCTAAAAAGCATTTGAGATCTGAATCTAGTTTTATTAATTCCACCAAGCTCTTTAATTAGTCTGTATAAAGCATTTAATTTAATAACACCCTAAACTGACCCTTAATTTGTTTATATGAGTAGTTCTCATTCATTTTTAAAGGGTTTTGCTCAGGAGCAGGAAGAACAAAATGTGGTTGTTTGAAACAAAAAGAGAAACAGTAGTGGGAGAGAGTGGGAGACAGTGTCTGGCCCTCCTCAGCTGCTGCTTTCCCACCCAGCAGTTAAACTCCCAGTGCTACCCATCAGGGCTGTGACCCTCTGTGCAGCAGAGCCCAGGTTTTATTGCTGCCCGGATGCCACAGGACTTGTGGATGCCAGGGCACTGCTGCCATGCTCACACAGCTTGGGCTTGTGCCACAAGCCATGCTGGGGGAGCAGTGGCTTGTTGAAAGCCCAGATGGCTCAAGATGATGTATGGACCACACGTGCAGGGCTGTGCATGTTTGTTTAGTTGCTGTAAGCCCCTGTTAGCAAACACGTCTGTGGAAGGAATGGTGGGAGACTGGGATGACGCTGGGCAGAGAATGCTGCTGTGTAAATGTGTGCTGCTGCCACAGCTGGAAAAGGAAAGTGAGGGAAGTTGTCATCAACAAACACACTTTAGTTCTGCCAGAACTTGTCAGTGACATGGGATTATGGAAGCTGTCTGCTGGAAGTTGAAAGGTTTTAGCAGAACATTTGTGAATGATATTAAAGAGGCACATGTGGCAGACATGCTTGTTTACAATTAATGCCTACTCGGTTTGTGGCTTGATGCAAGGAAATGCAAATGGCGAGGTATCAATTTGCAAAGGCCAGCTTGGCACTTAAAGTTTCTTACGTGCATTTTGGAAAGACTGAATGTGATGCCAACATTAAATTGGACTAAATGTGTCCAGACATTTCCCCTCTCATCCCCTGTCCCGGTCTGTCAGGAGGGAGCATGCTGCTTCCAAACACAAATGAGTGTCGGGAGAGGGAGAGGGAGAGGGAGAGGGAGAGGGAGAGGGAGAGGGAGAGGAGATTATGGAAGGCCATGAAGGGAAAGGGGAGGAAGCAGACAGTCCCAGCCCTGTCAATTGGCTCTATTGGTTTAATAAGGATTAATGTATTTTTTGGTCCTTTTGTTACAACCCAGAATAAAAGAAACATAAAGAGGTGCAGAAGAAGCTTTTTTTGTACTGGCATTGCCATCATGGCCAGTTATCTGTTGGGAGAAATGCATAAAAGCTCTGACTTAGACCAGAGTTGAATAGATGGGTGGATTAAAAGTACTTCCACAAAGAAAGGAAGTGTTTATAAATAAGTTTTGTAAGACAAATAGTAAGTACTTACAAATAAAGAAGTATCTGAAAGACAAATGTATAAATAAATGGAAGCGAAGGAAATCTAGGAAGTGATTTCTGTTCAATTGGTGACTGGCAAAACCTGAAAAATGCACCTCTGAAGAATCAACATATTTCCAGATTTTGCAGCTGTTTGGGTCAGATTTGATTCATCCCACTGGGTTACAGAGAAAGGAGCTCAAGTTTTGAAGTTCAGACTCAGATGTGAGGTCAAACAGAATCTGAGTGTCTTCAGGAGAGAGATTTTGGAACAAGCTTTTCACTCTTTAATATTTCTGGTGTTTTCTATTCTGTTGACTCAGGGAAAACTCTCATAAAACTGCTTTGACCTCTTGTACTACCCTTTTCTGTTACATTTTTCCTGTGTTGACTGTCAAGTCTTTCTTATGTCGGTACTTAGGGGAAACTTGCTTTCATTCTACTGTTGTTAAAGCTCTCCCCGCTTTATCTTCAACAAGAGAATGTGGATGAGGTCTCTTTCCTCTCTCAGTTTTTTCTATCTTCATTTAAAACCCTCTTTCGCTGGCATCTTGCTTCCCAAAGTAGGAGACGTTCTCACATTAATACCTCCACAAATCTGTTGGGCATGCTAAGGCAGAGAAGAAATAAATCCAAAAAACATCCACTGTTCATGGCATGGTTCCCAAGCAAAATTGCCAGGAGGTTGCTTTTTCTGCAGCCATAGCAGGTTTATCTATTTTTCCTGGACAACATTAGCTTCCTTGCTGCTGATTCGTCTCTTCTTTTAGGAGGTGGAATGTCTGAGGATCAAAGGTTTCTCAGGCAAGCATGCTGGATAAGGAGAGCAGTAGCATAGGAAGGCAGGAGTCTCTCATGGGTATGACACAAAGTCCAAGCTTGGGGGCCAATTTTTTCCTTGGTTCCTCCAGGCTCCAGACTTTTCTGTATAGCTGGGAAGGGCCCCATGTATAGCTTAGGACCTGTGCAATGGCACCACTGTATGAGATTTCTTTTCTCTCCCAAACCTGCACATGGGGAGAGGCAGGCAGAGTTGAGCATGGCAGGCTGCCAGAGGAGCTCATACTGACCCATGCCAAGGCAAGCCTGGTGCACGCTAGGGGCTGCCTGTGGCAGCAGTCCTGTCTACCACTTGCTCCTTATCATCTCTGAATCATGTATGTGACTTGCTCACTGGAAGCTCCTGTGGGCCATCTCCTAGGCATATTTCAGCCAGCAGGATTTCCTGTGGATTTCCTTCTGTGGAATGGCAGCACCTTTCCCACTGCACTTAGGAATGATATGGTTTGGAGCACTTCAAGTTGCCTGTGAGGGCTCGTGAGCCTGGTAACACAATATTCCTCTCTCTCACATTTTGCTTTTGCCTGTTTGGGTGTTTTGCTGCCATGGCTGCT
This sequence comes from Lonchura striata, assembly GCF_050655825.1. NCBI lineage: Eukaryota > Metazoa > Chordata > Aves > Passeriformes > Estrildidae > Lonchura > Lonchura striata. Next base: position 72,223,457 of record NC_140704.1, read on the forward strand.
CCCAATTGCTAAACTTTTGGAGAGTGGGATGAGCCGGCGCACCTGGTGAGCTAAAAATGCCGCAGAGGATTGGCAAGTGAGTGGTGCTGGGGAGCGGTGCTGGTGAGCTCACGCCTGGCACTGGCTTTCACCCCTTGGCTTGGGGAAGTATTTTGCGAGTTGCTGTTGCCTTTGGTGATTTTAGACTGGAGTACTCCCACCTCTGAGTCAGAATAGGGATGGTGCCCTGGCTGGCATCAGGCATTGGGAAGCTGTATATTGTGTCAGGTGACTGTTAAACCTGGGACCACTCTGAGGAGCAAAATCCTGTCTGTTAGCATCCTGCTGGCACCTACTTCTTCTCAAGTTAGTGGCTCAGGTGAGGATTCTTCAAACAAAGCAAAATTAGGTGAATGGGTTAGTCAGGAAAGACACAGCATTACATAATTACTGGCACATATTGAGTGAGGTGAATTTAATTCAAGGGGTTTTCATCCAGAACACCTTAAAAATGTTTTCCGTTTAGACCTATCTCACAATTCTTCATTTTTGAAAGTAGTGCTGAGGAGTTGCACAAGATGGGATGTGCATTCCAGCCAGTAATGGCTCTGTTTCATCTGCAGGTTAGTAATCCAGCAGATAAAAGTTTGGGCTCCCCAGGGAGGGATGGCACCAGATTATAAATACGCAGTCTGTAGATATTCTAATTAATAACTCATCTTTGAAATAAATCAAGCACTTTGACTGCCTGAGATGGAATTTTTACAAGCAGGGTGTGGTGTATCTATGAGATAAAATCCAAATACTCAAGAATGTTTAATTAAAGGACATGATGTACTCCCATAGAAGATTGTACTCAATGGTGAAAGAAAATATTCAAATGCACAGAGTAGTCTAGTAAGCACTTTTAAAGCCATGACTATTATTAAACTTTTTGACACAAAATATGCCATGAATTATCTTCAAGATCACTCCTGACATGAAGTAGATAAATTGGTTAGAAAAAGGAAAAAAAATGAGTTGTAGGAGTTTTCCTTTTTATCTAAGTAACCAGTACTATCCAGAATTGTTTTTCCTCTTGAAAAATTAAGTTATTATGGGATATACAGTGAATGCTGTCTTGCCTTTCACTGTACCTCTTAGACTGAGAGGGTAGAGGTTGTGTTTGCCTCCTGTGCTCCAACACAAAATTTCATCTGAGCCTGAGATGAATAGTCAGAAGTCCCTCATTTTACAGGCAAAACACAATGATTTGTCTACTGATTTACATTGTCAGAATATTGTTTATGCTAGGAGACTTGCTAAAGAGTCATCTGTGTCCTTTCTTGACAAGATCTCAAATAGGCATCTTAGGTCTGATTTTCAAAGGCCTTGATGCATACATTGGGATTTTTAAATCACCTTATGACTAACAAGTGTCAGAATCTCCTCTATGGCAATCACTGCCTTGGTATTTTTTGTACATCTCCACATCACCATAATTAGGCACCAACATGCCCCTGAGTTATTTGTGCACCTCAGCAACACATGGAGTGTCTTATTGTTTGCTTCCCACGTATTGGTTGGTTTTGTTGCTTTGGTTAACAAGCACGAAGTCCCGGTGCAGGTGCTGGCCACCAGAGGTATCTGCCAGAGCCCTTTCATCTTCAGACCTATAATCAATTAATACCTTTTGCAAACCCCTTGGGGAATAGAGAGCCTCATTGACAAAGCAGTGTAACTTCAGGGGCCATCACACTCTGATCAGCACCTCTCATACACATGGCTTCATGCACAGCCGACAGCGTGAGGTCAGACAGTCCTGTGATAACCAGAAGGATACATGGGAACAATAGAGAACTAAAGAGCTAAAAAGACTGGAAAAGACTGGAAAGAGATGTTCATTACTGATGACAGAAAGAAGATGAAGGAAGCCAAGAGGAAGGCTCTTACGGACAGGGGAGTTCTTTGCAGCAATGTTCTGCTGCTGCACAGCAAGAGTGAACCCTTGGCGAGTCCCATTATATGGGACCTGCAGTGTGTTCCTAAGTGCTTTTCTTGGTTGGGGTCCCCACTGCTGCAAGTTTGTTTTAAACAACAGAGCTACCACCATTGCTAAGTGAGTCAAGGGAATTAGAAAGAAAAAACAGTCCATTGTGGGTCCAGCTCATGGCCATCTGACACCTGAGCAAGAGGAGAAGATGTGGAAAAAATAGTGTTAGCTGCTTTCCCCTACCCTCTCTGGGTATATCGGGGCAGAACAGAGGGCATATTCTCATTAGTAAGCAGTGATTCAACTCATCATGCTGCAGTGGACTTCCTCTCTCTGCTGCTCTTAGCTTCTTTTTAGAAGGCAGAATCACCCTTTTGATCAGATGGAAATATAATCCTTCCTTATGGTAGGCATATAAAGATATTGGCAAGCACCTGTTAGCCAGGTTGCAATTAATAGCACAAAGCCATGCAATCACACAACAAACCAGACAGGGAACCTACACTTTATAGCATTGTTTTAGACAGCCGGTACTTCTTAAGAGTAAATCTGAGCTGAATAGCTTTTTCACTTCTTGCATCTGTATAGTTAAAGCAAAACCTCAAACTAGCAGACAGATAATCAAAACGGAAAAGTAGAATGATTTGGCAGATGTTTTAAGGCTGCTATTGCTTCTATAAATCCAGCAAATGGAAGAATGCCCATTGAAAGCTTTTCATCACGGTTGTTGGTTTTTGGTTTTTTTATTTTATTTTTATTAGGAGAGTGTATTTTGGAAAGGAGGAAGTTTCTCATTTTTGGGGTTCACATGAAGTTGGTCCCACAGAGTAGCTCCACAAGCACAGCTGTATCACTAGCTTGTGGCCCTTACCCCTGAGGAGGGGTAAGTCCAGAAGGGAGCCATCCTGGAAAGTGTGCTGCTGTCAGCTGGAGAAGATTTCATGACCCTGAAAATTCAACTTCAGTTCTGATTTATGAGCCATCCTGGGGACAGGCCTCTGCTGTTTGGTGCAACGGCCTTTACAAATGAAAAATGAAGTTTCCATCAGCCAGTGCTTGGGGGATGCACTCTGCTCTCTGTTAAAAATGATACCGCACCCACACTCAGCATGATGGGTGCCACAGTACATATCTCGGCTGTTAGGATGCTGAGATGTTCAATCTAGCTTTCCAGCCTGAAGGCTTCAGCCCTAGGTTTGCCTTCAGTTTGGACTCAGTAGCTGCAGGCAAAGCAGAAGCTGGTTATAGCCTTGAGGGAGGAGAGGATGGAAAGCATTCCTCTGCTGGTGCTGTCTCCATTCCCTTGGGAAAGGGGATCATGACATCAGCTCCCGATTATCCTTTTCATTGGCGTCTCCTGGTTTCCTTTCTGTCTTCTCTGCAATAAGGGAGTTAGTGGTATTGCTATCACTGTGTGGGCTATCTTCTAGCTGTCCTCTGGGGGAAGTTAATATGGCAAAGACCTTCTAGATTAGAGCAGAAGCAGAGGAGTCATCTTTACCTCCAGCACTGCTCACAGTGCCATCCTTTCTGCTTCCTTTATAAGGCTGGTTTTGGTAACCAGCAGCATATGCCCCCTGAGTGTCTACAATGGTGTGATAGAAGTCTCTGCAAGGTCTAGAAAGGCAGAACACAAGTGTAGTAAGTACTCTCTGATTCCTGTCTGATTTACTTTTCCTCAGGCCTTGTGCTGCATTCTTTCAACTTGGTGAACTCTTTTCATTTTGAACAGACGGTTTTTTTTTGCATGTGGTCTAAATAGGTGATTCATCATCATTTTGGAAGCATACCTCTGAATTGTGTATAACTACTTTTCAGTGAGGAATCAGGACTCATCCTTGACTGTTAGAGTGTGATACTTTTTCTTGCCCATTCCATCCTTTTTGTCCTGTGCTTAGTATTGCATCTCTCCTACTAAAAGTTGCAGATACCACATCTCTTGCGCTGTCACAGAATCAGAAGGCAGAGACTACCAGTAGTGCTAGAAGTGGCTACACACTTTTCTAAGGAAAAATTCATAATGGGTAGAGCTTTTGTTTGCAGACCTCAAATTAAAAAAAACCCAACAAAACCCCAAACTCAAACCAAAATACCTTCAAAGCCATATTGGGACACTCCTGAAGTCAGAGAGCTTAGCCTGCTTAATTCAAGCACATGATTAGAGGTTTGCTTACTCTTAGTTTAGCAATTTTTGGGTATTAGCAATTTTAAGACTGGATGGGTGAGGTGTTGACAAGTGGATTCAAAACAGCTTTTCATGGAGGTTCAGGTGATATCTGAGGCTGTGGTCTGGGCATGAACCACAGCTGTCACTTGACTTAGTTTTGGTTGCAGTTAAGAAGACCTACACCAAAGTTATCAATCAGAAAATCTTCTCCAGACTTGCCAGATTATTTCATGTTAACATGCACCCAAAATCTGAAATGAAACACAGTTAAAATTAAAATGCAGTTTTGTCAGAAGCCAGATGCTTCATTATGAGCTGAGCTAACCTACCTGCCAAATACTGCTAACCTGCATGAGGCAGGTGATTAATTTTTTACAAGTCTGCTTTGGGAACTAGACATCTGTACTCTATTCCTAAAAGTAATATCTCAGGGGAAAAGATTTTTTTTCTTAATACTCCAAATTACATAAAACATATATCATGAAAATTATGTTACCTGGATTCTGTATCAAGATATACTGGGGGCTAGTTCATATTTCAGATCCCTTTCACACCAACCTAACTCCATTGGAATTTCTGGTTTTATACTTTCTAATTTTTATATGTATAAGAGTAAAAAATTACATCTGTAACACACTTTGTGATCTGGAATATCAGTATATATGGTTATAATATAGATTTTCCATTTTAATTAGTCATTATTTCAACTAACAGGCTGAATCAGTGGAAAATATGGTGTCCAATTACTGAGTTTCTCTCTCAAAGTGCATTGCATCTTCCTTTATGAGCAGAGGTTTATAATTTCTTTTGTTGTGAAAAATAGCTTGAGATCTTCTTTGATACATGCCACGAAAGGGAGATGATCCATTACAGTATCTGCTGTATACATGCACAGAAAAAAAATTTGTTGCATGCTCTCAGTGCAGTGAAATCAAATAAACTTTCTCCTCCCTCCACATGTTTAAGAAATAATTTATCAGGAGTTGCATAGTTTCACTGAAACAGTTGAAACATGCTTGTGATCAGTTTACTTACACGTGGTAAAAATAATATAGGTTGCAGACAGATTTGTAATACACTTTTTAAACACCTGTTTTTAATATTTCAATAGCCAATAAAGCAGAGGAACTCCTGCTTTTGGTTTGCATGCAGACGTTATGCACACTGGGATTTAAAAGTCTGCTGCCTAGGTTTCAAATGCAGTAAACAGCACTTGCGGGAACAGTGTGGGTACATTTTGGGGAGTTACAGACTCTGGAGTCTTCCTCAATGAGTTTTGCTCTTTAGGACACTGATGATGTGGTGTTACAGCCAAATGTAAATCCTGCTAAATCCTGGTATCCTGGAATCCTGGTAAAAACCCACAGTCCTCACAAGAAAGAGAACTGCTTCCTTGCCACTTGTAATCCTGCTCATGTAGAAATACTTCTGGTCCAGTTTTGTGCAATGAGAAGGGGTATAAATGTTTGAGAGGCAGAGCACTGATCTATTACAGTGAAACCAAGTACTTAAATATGTCCTTAAACTTTCATAAAGTTGGATTAAATGTTGAATGGGTATTTCAGCTTTCTGTCAAGCTATAATACATTGATTAACTGGCAATTAATTGTGCAATGTATTGTCACTCAGGTTACTCGGCTGTAAAATCTGGCATAAGACATTTTCGCTGCCTTGCCACGAGTGTTAAAAGAGATTGGGTGTCAGGCATGGGGGGGGGGGGGCTGCGAGCTGCCAAAAAATAGTAAGATAAAGGGGAGCAAGTTGCAGTAGCTGCATCCTGTTCTTGCAGGCTTCTTTGCTACTTTTCAGGAGACCTACTACGTTTTCCCTCTTAAAAATCTGATGCTTTTTGGGCATCAGTTGCAGATTCCCTGTATATTGCTACTTCCTTTTGATGGTTTTCAGATACTAACTGGGTCCTCCTTTTCCTCTGTCTTCAGTCTCTTTGATTTTGGGATCCCTCAGGATGACTGCCTCTTGTTTTTGTTCCACCACCATATTGCTGGTCCACACCTAACGGCCATGAAGTCTCTGAAGGTTTTACTGGACATCTTGATAGCAAGTCAGGCGTGATGATACTGGAGCCAAGCTCTCCATCACTGTACAAAGTCTTCCCATTACTTTCCTCTGTCTTTGGGCAAATTGTACCTTTTTTCATGTCATCTAAGTCTGCAATTTAGAGTGCTCAGTGAAATCTACTCTATTTAGCCACTTTCTGTCCCTGTGCCAGCATGAAAACAGCAGTATCAGCATGCATGTTCTGCGCAGGCCATGGATACCCACACTTGCTGTGCTGAATAAGCCGCACGTTCCTGTCCCCTCGGCTCTTTGCCCACGGGAGGACAGTGGCTTGCCTGGGAAGCCTGCAGCACATCGTGACTTCACAAACAGATAAATAGCTAGAAGGGAGTGGGGTGGGAGACAGATCATGTTTCGTTTTTGGAGAGCTGTTCAGAGATGAGCTGTGCATGAAGCCCCGGTGCAGCTCATGCACAGAGGGTTAGCCCCGACTTTTCGTCCCCCTCTTAGCGTTTTCACCTGAGGCAGCTGCTTGGTTTAGCGCTGCAAACAGAGACACCTGAGCGTCCGATGGTTGCGACATGTCAGGATTAAGAAGCTTGAGCAGGGCTTGCGCGGTGCTGCTTGTGCTCACCGCGGCTGGGACCAGCAGCGCCTTGGCTCTCCTGCCTGCGCCCGCCGGGATGGAACGCTTTGCTCCTGAGCACGGGCACAGAAGGGATGCAAGTGCCTGTTTTGGATGAGACCGACCATTGCCAAGGCGAGCACCGATGCACAGGGCAGCAGGGCACTGGATGCAGCCATAGGGCAAGGGGATGGATGTGGTGCAAGGGGATGGATGCTGCGCGGGTGCTCCCAGCAGCGTGCCGTGCCGGGGACAGCAGGAAGCACCGGGGCCGGTGAGGGGCTGAGCTCCTGCTGCCAGCCCCTCTCCCTGCATATCCTGGCCTTACATCTTGTTGTTATGATTGCTATGGAAATAATTTCAATATGTTTCGCAGCTCTGAGTTGCTGTGTCTTGCATTGTTTGGATGGAAAGCTGCTTGACTGGTTTTGGAGGGTGGCTGTGCATGCACAAATACTAGCTGATTTTTTTGTGGTGGTGGAAAGTAGGAGATTCACAGCATGGTTTTAATTAGAACTGCTCATTTAGTCTTTCATTGCAGTGTGTTCTTTAGTTGAAAGATAATTTAATTTTCTTTGTTTTGGAAGATTTTCGTGCTTGTCTGTGTGAAATGTCTTTATTTACTGTGCCTCATTGTGCTTTGTGCATAGCTTTGATTATGAGGAGAGTCAAAAACAAAAATTCCCTGGGCTGTATTATTTTCTACCTGCTGTGGGTTTTAATATAGTCCCACTTGCATACATGTACCAAGTGTCTGTATTTCTAGGACAAAATCACCAGAGAAAACTGGCAAAGCATGAAGGGATAGATTTAGCTGTAAAACTCTTACTGACTTGAACAGGAATAGCATGTGTAAAAGTTGTGAAGTGCTGAAGAAGTGTAAGTGGTATGGGTCAGTTTGGTTTTTCATCTTGGAGAAGTCAACAGAAGATACCACTTGTTGAACAAAAGGCAAAACCCCCCAAAATCCTGCCTTCTCTTATTAAGATTATTATCATATTAAGATCTTGTAACACCTCCTCTTCAGGGTTACATATTTAGACTGGTTGTAACCCAGTGCAGCATGGATGAGTCTTGTTTATCTATACAAGAATATTTAGATAGTATCTGTCATATCAGAATTTTATAAAAAGCTACATAAAATATGAAAATCTCTTCCTTAGCTGCAGGAACTCATAAAATTGCTCAGACTATGCAGTTACAAAAAGAAAGAATTCTAGATACTATTTTAAAATCAGTCCTTAATAATCCTGAAATAATTTTATAAATGGGTTTCAAATTAATTTTCAACCACCTATTTTGCAGTGATATTATTTTCATTATGTGGACCTTATGTGCTGTAGCTCTTACTCTGTAATTATATCATATTCTTCAATGTAGACTCAAATCTTGTTACTGAATATGGGTTATAGAATGTTATTGACCACAAACTGGCATACAGCTGTAGACTTGTACACAAACTCCACCCACAGATGCAAACTTGAGCTTCCAGGGACAAACAAATTTAGACCACAACTTGCAGGCAGATGTGCTAGCATCTAGGTATACAAGTAATCTCAAGCACATGTCCTGAATACATCAAAGCCTCATTTTCTAATCCGTCACAGTTTTGAGGAAAACCTTAAAATATGTGAACTGGCACAGCTCCACTGCTGGCTGCAAGAACCCCATTTGAGACGGAAGCAGGTTGGAGAGGTTTTGCAAAGAACAAGATAGTGCAGTGAAAATAGTGGAGCTGGGCTATGGCTCTGCAGTTTTGCTGTCCTAAATGAAATCCCTGAAACTCTTAGCTCAAATAGATTTTACAAGAATAGTTGCTCTAATCACAGGGCAGTGTTATGTGGAAGTCTATCTGTAATAGCAGATTTTTGTAGGAAAATGGTCTGGGGAGTAAAAGTATTCTTATTCCTTCAGTTTGAGTAAAAATAAAGAAAAAAATGATGAGATTTGGCCCTTGGGTTTTCCAATTATTATTAAATTCTCTTTTCCATTTTTGTAGTAGAAAAAGGTGTGTAATAAACATTTGAATTGAATGTAAAAAGTGGTCATTAGCAGAAATAGGGCTCAGGAAACTATTTTTATTATGATTTAAGCCTGCCATCCAATTTTGGAACAATGACAACAGCAAGGCCACTGAGACTGTATGTGATGGTGCTCCAGAACTTCCAGTGTGCTCCAGAGCAGAGGTCGGGAGCACTGTTGGGGCTAGGGGAGTTGCAACAGTCCTTGCAGGGAAATGAGCTGCTGCTTTGTGACACCCTTCTGAGGAAGGGAGGGAGGGGTGAGTAGTCCCCTCACAGGAACAGGGAGCGAGGCTGCAGAGAGAGCTGGTCAAGTGTCTGTCTTCTGGCCATGACTGCCTTGTGCCCAACCTGTGCTGAGGCTGACTCCAGGACCAGGCTAAAGCAGGCCCCCAAAGTCAGGGTGGAAAAGCCAAAGCACTGAATTTAAGCTGTGGTGAATTTAAAGCTCACTGATTTTGAGCTTTACCTCTGGGAGGGGAAAGGGCTGCAAAATACTGCTGTCTGAGGTGATGGTCTTGTACCCCTGCTGTGGAAAACTGTGGGTGGCTGCCTGAAATTAAACATCTGCTGGTGAAGTGCAGAGCATTGTGTCTGGAGTGGGCTCTGCCTGTGGGGGGTCTTTTCCCAAGACCTCTGCTCCGTATCTCTTAGGATAAAGCGTGCGTGCCTCACAACACTGCCCCGGGCTTGTGGGACACTCGTGCTTTGAACTGTGGCTGGGCAAGTGACAGGGGCAAGTTCACATTTCAGGGTTTGTTACATGTCTGCTGCTAAGCTAATTGACTTGGTTTCTCCCTGTAATCAGGGATTGAGTTTAGTGAGCTATTCATTTTATTCTGATACAAACATCTGAAGCTGCTTGGGTAAATCACACCTTCAGAGTGCCTGTCTTGTTTTGCTGGCTGTGATGGCAGCTGAGGCGACTAGACTGTACATGTTAAAAGTAAAGTGGCATGAATCACCTGGCTTTTCCCTTTTCCTTTTGACTGGATGTGTTGTGTACAATTGTTTCTAACTGCGCTCAGCAGGCTTTAAGGTCTTACTGATTTGCCAAGACTGAGATGTACTTCTTGGATACCCAGGTAAGGCTGGAATATGGCTAGGAGGAGCAGTGCCTTTAAAGGCCTTGGCATTTCTATCTCAAGCTTGGAACTTGACCCATACTAGAGCCTCATCTTTGAAGTCAGCAGGTTGATAGAGACATAGCCTGGTTTGGGTGTAAAAATACAGATTCTAGTTGCCATCACCTCCTCGTCATACCTCCCTTCATAGGAGAAATTGTAACCCTCACCATCCCCCTCAGTTCCCAGTCATGCACTGACATCCTGCTCCTCTGACTGCAGCAAGGTCTCATCCATTTACAGCAGCAGATAAGCTACTCTATAAGGCTTTTTATTGGCAAGTTCTGCTATTAATATTTGCAACATTTTATTTGGCTGTCTTACTGGCTTTAAGCAGGGTTGTGGTGTTAGCCTGTCAGTATTCAAGTCAGAAATTCTAGTGCAACAGCTGTTGCTAAATAATGTTACTCAACATGACAATATTTAGAATGATTGATTGAAAATATTATGTTGAGAAAGTGTTAGAAATCTTTCATGCTTATTTGATTTACTTGCAGTTGGAGATCTCAAGCCTTTCAGTTCACTGTAGCATGGTGGCAGAGCACCTCATGGTATGCTCATTGGTCAGTCTTGTCTATTCCATCCATTTGGTTTTTGAATTTTTTCATTAAAAAACTAAGTTGCATCAACCAATGGCATCACCCTGAAGCAACTTACAGTGTGGAATCTAATCTCTCTATATTTCTCATAGTTTAATCAGACTGTTCTGAAGGTCAAAACCTTGAATCCAAGCTATAAGATATACCTGACCTATTTTTATTGCTACATTTGGATGATTTCCATGGAAGACATGCTCTCAGATAAAACTGAAATGTAATCAGAGCTGTAACACCAGGTGGAACAAAGGTGGTTTGGGGAAACTGAGTAGGACCAGAAGTGGCTTCCTGGCAGTGTGGTTACTGTCTTTGTTTTGTGAGGAGGCTGAAGCACAGATTGATTAAACAAAGAAGTCTGGAAATATGTAAAAAGTTGTAATGGTTTTTGTGGGGTTTTTTTCTGCTTGAATCAAATAATCATTTCTGATAAAGCAAAAGCTGTCTTGCAGTGCTAAATATAGGAACTCAATCACTCCATCCTCAGTTCACTGCACCTTCATCTAAGACATCCTTGCTCTGCACTTCTATAAAATGCCTTGAAACAATTTCCTGCTTTTAATTCATTCCTACATAAAAAAGAAACACCAGCCAAAAATGGACAGAAGTACTGTGAAATTTGGAAACCATCAGTATTCATGTGACTTTCAGAAGAAGTGAGGAGGTTTATTTCAGACCTTCAGCCAGCAACCCTTCCCACTCCCTCCTTTCCCTGAACACAGAAAGCACTCAGGGCTTGACTCATGGACTGTCTGATTATAATAAGTCTCACTTGGGGCACACAGCTTTATACCATGCTACTGCACTACGTGCTTTGTCTGCCTCCACCCTTGGGCCTTTAGTTCTGGCCTTGTGCTGTGGCTTTTGACACCACTGGCCAATTAAATAGCAAAATGTCTCACATACGTTTTTTTTTGTTTGTTTGTTTGTTCTTTAAACAAGTATTTGGGAAATCAGAGAAGTTAAGAATTGGAAGTATATCTGTAGTAATTTTCATGGCAACAGAACAGTAAGTGCAATATTCGTATTATGAATATGGCTCAGTATTTATAGCTCTCCAAATATTTACAGAGATAAAGCCTTTAAACATAGCCTCAGATTTCTGTCTTCAGTAGCAGTTTAAATAAATGCCATTTGGAGAAAAGTTAAAATTGAGGCAAAAGGCAGCCATTTCTAGTTTAATATTGTCTCACTTGTGTCTCTGAACCCCAAAAGTTCTATGTCTGAACCTGTGTTGTCCCTGTCTCATATGAGCCAGTGTTTATCTTGATGTGCACCTCAAAAGCACTGGCCTTTAATCAGATAACTCTTGTGAGCAGATGGGTGCCCCATTGTCCTCAAATTCACAAGGATGAGAATTCAGAGTCATGCAGTTGCTGAAGCACTCGTGAGCTGCTGAGTTAAAACATGGCATTGAGGGTGTGTCTCGGATTGGAGGAGTCACCGAGGGATGCTGGCAGTGACGCTGGCATGGCTGGGATGGGCAGTGGTGAAGGACATGCTGCTGGCAGCACCTGACACAGCCGAGGATCCCGGGCCAGCCTGTGCTCACCACAAACGGGAGCGTGCTGGGTGCGAGCAGTGCGTCAGCAGCGTGGCGAAAGGCAGGCTCACAAGTATGAGCTTGTCCGGGGTATCTGCCTAAGAACATGTAATAAATTCCTTCTACAGGGCTCTAGGGATAATTTATTTTTTTTAACCCATGCATGGCCATGGGTATGACTGTCCAAACTGAAAGCCATGATGGATGCTAAAGGCAAACCCCTTGAGTAGAAACTCAATAGAGTTTCTGCTCTACTGAGTTTCTAGTGTGAGGGGTTGGATAGTTTCAGGGACGCTGTTATGTTGGATTTACACCCAGACCTGGATTTATAATCCTTGGAGAGTGATAACGCAGCAAGGATTAGGAGAAGAACATTTCTATTGTCTTGTGGTAGAAGAAGTCATGAGAACAGTAATGATTTCTGGGTGTCCCAGTGAATAAGGTGTCCAGGACTTACAAATCCATTCCATTAGTAACTCCTTTTCTGATGGGCATCTCTCTTGTGAGTATAACAGTTTTAGGAGGAGTGTGACACGGGTTGGTTTATAGGTACATGTATTTCTTAGGAGGAAAATCCTTCCCAGAAACAGGGAGTAGTGTCTTGAGGCTGTTTAGACAAGGAGATTTCATGGCTGTGCTGAGAGCCAGCAGCCACGAAGACTGTTTTTCCCTGGATAGAGGCTGAAATTACTTGTGAGCCAGTGACTGAGTGTACAGCATCTCTATTACATTAAGATTAATAATTCCTCAGCGTATTTGCAGCTGGAAGTTTTATATAGATCTTCATTCATCATGATGTGAACAGCTGCTTTTTTGCTGCTCTGTTAAGGTCCAAGTGGCAGCACTAGATAGTGCCACATAAAACACACTCCTGCTGTTTCCATTCACTTCTCTCCCATCTAGCTCTAGTCCTTGGCCCAGGATTGGCCCCTTGTAGGAGCAAGCCATCCTATTTGTATTTGTGGACCAGCTCTGACTGCAGAGTTTGAGTAAATCCAAAGAAAATCACTTTCAGAAAGAAAAAATAAATCCTGAAAGCTGCACAAAAATCTGTAGGAATTCCTGTTACAATTTTATTTTAAGTGAAAAACTATGGGGTAGTAACATGTTTCATTGCACAGAGCATAATTTATTCTCTTTTTTTGCCTAACTGCATCAGATGTAGTACAGCAAAATCTGTCACAGCCAGAGGGTTGTCTCAGCTCCTAAGGAAGTGTTTTATTTTCTGTTCGGTTGTTTTTTGAGGGGTTGTTCTGTTTTGCTGTATTTAATTTTTTCATTCTGAAGTCTGTCTGTTCTGCTGTTTTGAATAAGATGCTCCTCTTTTTGAATAAGAAATCCTCTCACAGAAGCATCCAACCGGACCAAGTTTAGTACCCGAATAATCACTGACAAAGAGTCTGGAGCTGAGCTGTGCATGTCATCAAAAACCGGCATCCTTTATTGCTAGCCTGGTTGCTAGCAAAAAGAAGATTTTCCTGGTCAGGATGACGTGCCTCGCTCAGCCCTAGGTACACAGAAGCAGGAGTCTAGACATCTGGAAAGAGCAAGGGACACATGGGTGGCACGGCAGTGACTGCAATGTATACACCTGCAGAGTGTGAGCTTGAAGGTGGAGAGAAAAAGCTGGAAAGAGAAAGGGATTCTGCAACATACAGAGCAAGAGACGTGCTTCACTGGTTTGCTGGTGCTCTGTCAATGCTCTCTGTCTGCCTCATTGGTACTGTTTGCTCCTTGTCCTGTGGGGCCTGAATCCCCAGAGTAGGGGCTGCCAGCCTTTACCTGGCTCATGCTTGGTAGATCAGGGTACAGCTGCCTGCTTGTGCCCTGCTGCTGCCTTTCAGCATGCAGTACACCCTTGAGCTGCAGGAGAACTGCCCAGCTTCCCTCTAGAGTGGAGGGGTCAAGGGGAGTTCCATAAACCACTTCCCATGGCACCTGGGATTTGGGAGAGGAGCTTGAGAGAAGAGCCATTATAGTCCCCTGCCTCAGGGCATCTGAGGTGTGTTTTTTTCTCAGACTACCCCCAGCAAATGAGTTAAGGGACAAACCAGGTCAGAATAGGTATTAGGGAATTTTGCAATGAATAGGGCAGCCTTTTCCTGACTCATTTTCCCAGAGGCATAGGTTGCTAGCTTCCAGAGCCTTCAGCAGCAGGTTCCTGGGTATTTTCTGCTGGGGACATGGTGGCAGGGTAGCTCGGTGGCTGCCCAGGCAGAGGTTGGGCAGAATCTCTGCAGTGCACACCAGAATAGATGCCCTGGTCTCCTGACCTCACCCCCTGTGCCTGCGCTTCACATGACAGTCACTGCCTGCAAGATCAGCTTTTCCCTCCTGCCGTTCAAACCCATGATGCAGTGGCTTACGTCTTCCAGTGCTTCTGTGTGGGAGCTGAAAGTAAATTCTTTTTCTTGAAAATCAGATTCATGACACTATTTTTATGTGTGCTCGGTGCTAACTGCTGAAATCAATACCCAAAATGTTTGTGCACTTTCTTTGTAAATTAAACAGCTTGATCTTTGATTTGGTTTTAAAAAACCAGGACACTGAGCACTCACTGATGGTATTTTATTGAGGTTGTATATTAGGTACACTTTTAAAACATGACTATTTGTTTCCCTTTATCATGTGCAGTTCCTGAAAAAAAAATACCTGCTGCTTGAAAAAGTTAGCAGTAAAGCTATTTAGTGTACAGCTCCAAAGTTCTAGCTTAAAGAGACGAGCAGCACTTGTCTTGACTTTAAAATGTCCCTATTTTATAGATTTTATTCTGTTTGACCTTTTTTTTGAAAGCATTGCAATTGCTTTCCAAAACATTGATAGGGATAAAAGGGAAAGAAGCCACCTTACACCAGACTGGGTTGTTGGTCTCCCCAATGATTCTCACCAGACTGACGCAGGTTTTCCTTGAACAGTTCTGGGAATGCAAATGGGACAAATAGATATGTAAGCCATTGCTGAGCATAAGCACTGTGGTACCTGCTGCAAGCAGTGTGGCCATCAGTTACATGGTCAGATAAGTAGTTATTGTTCTTAATATTTTTAGAAGCATAAATTTTATTGTTGTCTTTATTATATACCAAACATAAAAAGCCAGGCACACACACAAGAGGTGAATGTTCACTGTGGCATTTTTTTGGTGCATCATTATCATTAAGGAGGCAGCCTCTACGGGCCTCAAGAGTCTCAAGCACAAGCTGCTGACTGGTTTTGAGAGTGAATGTTAAGTCCCTGGTCATGCCCTGCTTTGTTTTTAGTGGGAGCTCAACCTTTAATGCATTGGGACAGGCTAAGCCCTAAATTATACCCTAATGTTCATTTAATATATTTGCAAAAGATTCCGGGTCTGGAGGAATGCACCACTGTAGGGTTTTTGCAGTCCTTTTCCCAAACTCCCAGTAAGTACCCTTGAAAGCTGCTGCACAGGACAGCTCCCTTTCTTCCTGACTGATGTCATGGGTGGCACAGAGGGTGTATCTGGCTGGTGTGTCCCATGAGAACAGGACCATTCTTTTGTGGCCTCCAGGAGCCTCTCCAGACAGAGGCCTCCTTGTTATGACAGGTAGCTTTCTGAGCATTTAAACAGATGCTTGGCTGCCAAAAGCATAAAGCACTTGGAAAGGGAACGTGCAGAATATTTCAACAGCATTTCTTAAAATAAATGCCGTGGCTTAAATAATAGAAGTTTTCCTCACTGTCTGTAGAATAACCACTGAAGCTGAAATAGTGTTTTGAGTTATTGGATGTGGCGTTTGCAAAATTTCCTCAAAATTTAGTAACTGTAGCAAGGTTTAAGGAGGTTTTGCTTTTGTTTTTTCCTAGTGCTTATGTTCAAACCTAATCTCCTTCTGCTTATCATTTTCCAAGTCTGTTCAATTCCAATTGGCAGATTTAATAGATGTGTACCAGAAGGATATTTGGAATCCAGGCAGCCTCAGTATGCTTACATCTGTGATAAACCAGAGATCATCATAGCTGTAGGGCTGAATCAGATAGTACCTTGCTCATGGCTGTGAGGGGTGACAGCCCTGTTTCCCTCACACTTCACTGGCCACTGGAGGAAGATTCCTGGCATTCAGTTCCACAGCATCTGGACACATGAAAACATCCAGCCCCAGCACACAGTTGCATCTCCTTGGGGAATGGCTGCAGTTTGCTTTGGCATCCTGCACTGACATGAGCAGCAATTTACTGGTGAGAATCAAGACATGTTGGTGGGAGATAGTGCTGGGAAAGTGATGACAGAGAGGTGTAGGAATCCCAGGGAAGGCTTGATGTGGTGGCTCAGCTGGTGCAGCCTTTTCCCTCGCTCTTGCGTAAGAGGATGTAAGGTGACGAAGAGCTTAGCTGTGATCGGTCCTATTCTGGTGTTAATTGCCAGTGACTGCATCGCTTTTGATAGAATTAGAGGAGTGTGTAACAGGCCTGCAATTAAATCTGATTTTGATCTTAGCAGCTTCAGACAATAAAAATGAAAATGTCACTTGAGATGAGTTCAAGTATTTTTAACAGTGTTACTCAAAGACAAGAAAGAGCATAATAGTCAGTGTTTGGTCAGAACAAGAGAATATGACCTACTTTCATTTAAAATCCAAACACTTGGCCACACAGTTTTTATCTGCATATTCAAGTCTTTCCTGCATCTTTCCTTTGTACCGCACCAGGTGACTACTGTATCACTGCCTTTATTTGGGAAGGGAAACTCATTCAGAAATGTTGCGCTTCTGGTCCTTTTTTGCAGCTAGCTCTTTTTACAGTTCCACAGCAGGGGAAAGTACACCTCTTTCCACTTGGATCTATGTATTGCCAAGCCAAGCATGCTTGGTAGGAAAGACATGTCCTTTATTATGAATGCTGTAGCTGAGAGCACCTTTGTCACCCATGCTCAACCGCTGAGTTATTAAGAGCTTTGGACTGTGTTACACAGAGAAAAAGATAAAAATAGGGTGTCTGACGCATGCATCCCATGTTGTACGCCAGGAAACCAAATCGCTCTTCCACCTAGTACAGTACCCCAGAGCATACATGGAAAATATGCATGGATATGCATATGCGAGATCTTTCCTCACCAAGAAAAATGCTCAGTCACCCTTTTTTCCTATCCCATTTTACACTGATCTTGTTTGATATTCCCTTTGACTGCTGGCAAACCTAACTGCCAAAAGTCCCACACCGGTGCTTTTACTGCTGCTGCTCCTCACTGTTGAACCTGTCTCCCATGTTTTCAGGGAACAGTGGAATATTCTTATTACACTCGGCTGAAAGTAAGCAGGATCTTGCCCATTCACCAGACATCTGCCGTATGCTGAAAACTCTTGAGGCTCAACACTGTCTGTCACAGAAATAATGCACTGGGTGCACAGACTAAAATAAGTCATTCCCAGTATGTGCCCCTTTATATGTTAATCCTTGCATCGCTTTCTTTTATTGCTTCTGTTGGCATACACAATTATGTGACATAATATAAAAGTAAATAATGTGATGCAATGGGTAAAGCTCAAAAGGAAAATACAAATTAGATATCAGATGCTTCCTAACACAGAATACGGCATAAAACTTACAGTGATGCGAGTGCGAATTTTTTGTATTTTGAGTGCAGCAAAATCTAGCATGTAGCAATTACATGAGTCTTTCTGGATGTTTCTGGCACTTTCTAAGTGGGGGAGTGAGTGACTTTGGGTAATAGATCCAAAATAAAGTATGGCTCTAGGATATGGCCTTAAAAAAAGCAAACATAAATTTAGCTTGACAATTACAAACCTTAAAAAACAATGCAAAACACACAACTGAGATCTCATTATTTATTTTCCAGCATGTGAACACTTTTCAGGGGAAGGCAGGTGTGCAAAACTGAGGACCATGGGTGTTTGATTGCCTCCTGATAGGAAACCTGTGGGAAAAGCACAAGCTGAGGCTCAGCAGTAGGTTACAAACTATGGCAACAGCCAAGTTCAGATTTAAAGATAAAGCCTGAAATAGCAGAACCCAATGCAAGACCAACATTTTTAGTCCTCTTTGACTGTATTCAGTAAAACATATGGGTACCTTTGTGTGCAATTTGCTTTTGCTGAATTGAGTTTTGAGTTACTCGCTAGTCTATTTTTACATTTTAAGTGTCCTTGTAACTCAATATGTGTTTGTTTTAATTTTACACTCTCCATAAAAAGCATCCTCCATGACGACTTGGAGAAGTGACCGCTGGCAATGCATAGAAATTTATTTGCCTGGCATGTCACACTGTCTTACTTTTCCTCCTGCAAACCCACGTGCTGGTCTTGACCAAAAATATCCTGGGATACCTTGTGTCTCCTCCCTTACCTAAACTTTGCTGCTGAGGCTCTGGAAGTGGTGAGGCAGGGAAGATCAGCTTGGGACAAATCCAGGTCACTCTACCAGCCCTGCTCACACACTTTTTGAATTAATGAGCAGCTAGGCTGTCATGCTGGGGGAGCAGGGTGGTGATGAGTAGGACAATAGCTTCCCTGCGGTCACTGACTGTACCAGGAACACACCTTTGATCACCCACCTGCAGCTCAAGCTGTATGTCTCTCTCTAGGGGAGAAAACCAGGAATCTCATTTTTTGCAGCATAACGCTGACATGTGTGTCAGAAACCATAGGAGTGGGTGTTCCATGTGGAGCTGGAGGGAGATTCACAGCCCATGGCATCCTCCTGAAGGCAGTGTACAGACATAGCTCTGCTTTTCTCACTCTGTTGTTTTGGTGATAGTGCAGATTTTCAAACTGCCACTGATGTGTTTCCAATTTTACAATGCTGGCATGAAACCATCATATCATATCATATCATATCATGTCATGTCATGTCATATCATATCAATCATATCATATCAAACATGTCAAAATCCCCTGGCTCTGAGCTGCCTTCGTATGATGTCTCAGGAATGCAGAGCTGATGAAATAGTGTAGAAAGGCTAGAAATGAGCCTTTTCCTCCTCCTATCACTGTATCCTTCCAGCATTCACATGCTATAGGTAAGGATGTAAAAAATGCTGCATCAAATCAAACAAAAAATGCTTCCGTTCTCTTTGCTTTTCTGAAAAAAGTGTGGGGTGAAAAATTTACAGTGTGCTCGATTGGTGATGGAAGATGTGTCTGGGCTCATCATCCTTCCTTCCTCATGCGTTGGTCACTGTGGTACCTGAAACTTTGCCACTATGAATTGCTGTTGCCATTCACAATATTTGATAGTGGAGAGAGGGCTTTGGGCCTGTTAGCACCCACCAGAATTTTGCAGGGCTCAAGGAGTAAAAGTGATTCAAGATCTTTGTTTTTAATAGCATTCCTGCTATCAGATGGTAAAATACCCTAGAGAGATAACATGAAATTGCTTTGTAAGATTTAAGGAGAGTGAAAATAGACAAAATACAAATATAAGCAACATTTGATATATGGGTTTCACCATTTGCTTTTAGCTTTATTTAGCTTTGAACTTGCATCTACCTTAAAACTAGTGTTGCTCCTTACCAAATTATGGTAAGTTTTGAGCTGCCATATTCAGTGATGGTGAATAACTCACGCCCAAACCCACCTGAACTATTCAGAGAGGAACCTAAACCTACAACAAAGTGAGCAGGTTTGCTCTAGGGTGGGGCATCTCCTGGGACAGTGCACCTTGCCCACATTACTCTCTCCTATAGTTGCTACATCCTCCCTTCCCTTGGGACAAGTCTTCACCACTAACCCCTGTAAGATAACTGTTTTTGTGAGACTAATTTCCCAATGCCAGGTGGCAGCCACAAGTGGGACGTTGTCTGGGGATTCCAGAGCAGTGGGAACCACGAGTAGCTTCTACAGGAGATGGTGTGGATGAGGTCAGGCTCTGCTTCCTCTGCATCCTGTGGCAGAAATAACTCTTGTCATCAGAGCAGTCACTGTAATGTGGATGAGGTTCAACCCAGGCCCAAGAGCTTCAATGAGATTTTTGTGTGATTATAACAAGAATTTGACACACATGGTAAGCTGCTAATCATGTATATGTGATCTGTCTCCATGCTGTCCCAGGAGGTATTTACCAGCATAAAAATCAGTTAATGAGGGTACAGGTCACAAGCAGCAAACTGCTGCTGCATGAGGGATGTCCAAGGAAGCATTGGGATGGGTAAGCTGTGTCCTTTCCATCTACAAACTGTCAGTTTTGCATCCTTCAGTACTATGAAGAAACATCAAGTTTATTGTGTTTTTCTGCTGAACACTGCAGCAGAATTTATGCAAAGTTTTCTACGGATGTAGCAGGAGTACTCAAAAGCTCAGCCCATCTAAAGTGCCTCGGGTCCTTTAGGATAATGAGACATTTTGTGAGTGCACCTTTTTATTGTACCAATATTACATTACAGGAAAAATGGAAGGGGGGAACTTAACACATAGCACCTGTCACAAGTTCTCTCCTTGAATTAGGCTCTCCTGCTTATAAAACTTTAATTGATTCCTAGCAGTTTATGTGCATGGTGCTCAGTGGGCCTTTTCTGTTCTTTTGCCAGCTCCATGGTTACTTAGAAAGCGAGCCGCTCACGCTGCAGCTGTTCATTGGGACTGCAGACGACCGCCTGCTGCGACCCCATGCCTTCTACCAGGTTCACCGGATCACCGGCAAGACCGTTTCCACCACCAGCCATGAAACAATACTTTCCAACACCAAAGTCCTGGAAATTCCACTTCTTCCAGAGAACAACATGAGAGCAATGTAAGACCAAGGCACCATGTCTGACTCCTAACAGTTTCATCTTGGTCACCTCACTTAATTTCTTTGGGGTTTCTTTCTTTCTTTTTGTACGCAATTTTCTTTTCCCTATCTTTTTTTTTCTTTCCCCACATTTCTCTCTGTAATAGTAGGTTTTCAAAACTTTGCTGAGACAAATTGCCGCTAATCAGCTTAACAGCAAAACGAACTGCACAAATATTTATGACAACTGATTTGCTTTCATTCTAGAGTTTCAGCTAATGTGCTTATTTGCCATTTAAAATAAGTATCTCAGTTACTGAGCTGTAAATATCTCCTACCTCAGCTCCTGCATTTAGTTTCTAAATATGACACCTGTTGCTCCTATACGCACTAGCACAAGGAATAGAGCTGATTAAAATTTATCTTTTGATGTCAGAGGAAACTCTTAGAGAGCATTTCCAAGTACCTTTGTGGTTTTTCTGAGGTATTTTCTGAGAGGAATAAAACCGTTCATTTCTCACATAATAAAACTCAGCATTTTTCATGGCACTTGCTTACAAGCAAATCTTCCAGAACTAAGAAGGTGATGCAGTTTACAGATTGAGTTGTTAAACTGGGCTAAGTTTAGTGCTAAGCAGAAAAGCAGGCATGGATATCTTAGGATAATTAAGTGTCCTGTATGTCCATTAAATAACTATAAACATTGTTATAGGATGATATATAAAGGTTAAAATAGCCTTCTGTGTAAGTGATATACATTATACCTTCTACACTATTTTATCCTGTCCTCTCTGTACCCCTCCCTCAAATCAACCTAGCCCCTCATCTGAGTTGTGTCCCCCCTCATTCAAATCATCCTAACCATTATCTGAGCTGTCTGCCTTGGAAGGAATTTCTATGTGCTTGCGTGCAAGTACAGCTCTTGGTGTGTGTGTGTGTGTGTATAAATATAAATGTATTCATATTTTAATATAGTTGCATGCACCTATGTGTGTGTATATACAGGAAGATAGAAAGCGAGAAATCCTGACCTCCACCAAACCAAATATCATGGGAAAATCACAATATCACTCCTTGTTTTTCTATGCCTTAACAAAGTGGAAAATGCTATCAGACACCTAAAGTCCTTCCACACACAGTGGTTATTAGAAGCCGTTTTGCAGTGTCATGTACAGCACGCCCTGGAGTGCCTCATGTAAACAGAAGAGCCAGAATATGTTTAGCTGCATTGCCAGCTGGACTTAGAGTGATCACTCAAGACCTTGAGGATCTCTCTCAGGGCATTGTGTTAAAAGTCACAACAAGCTTTCAAAATTTTTGGCCCTGTTTGCCACCATTGTAAGTTGGTGCACCTACCTTGGGGTTAAGGACATTTCACCAGTTTGTACTCATGCAGTATTTATCTGGCACTTTATTTATCCAGTTTGAACCATGTTTTTGGCCATCTAGGAACATTATTACAATTTCATTCATCTTTCTCCCCAAAATAAAGGTAAGTTACACAGTTTGGGAGCCAATCTGAGTATTTTTGTGGCATGGGTACCAGACTGTAGTACAGCTCACTCAAGGATCACAATGCTTTGGCACATATATATACTTTACATGTCAGCAGTCTAAAATCTCATGTAGCACTACAAATGAATTCAAATTTGGAGCCAAAGACTTTTCTCACACTTTATGTGTTCAGGCCCTGATTCAGTGAAACACCAGAGCTCATCCGCCCATTTAAACATTTGCACATTTAGCTGTTCCCATTGACTTCAGATTTTAATATCCATGACTTTACAAGTTTGAATTTAAGTACTTTTTCTTGTCTGAACATTTGGATATAAATTATATGTCAATAATTATTCAATTTACAAGTGTTGCTATAGGAGAGACAAAATGGAGAAATGCACCATTTCTTCCATATCTTACGGATCTTTGCATAGAATTTTGACATGGGTACAAATACTCTGTAATTCTTACGGCTTCGCCTGCTAATATGCATTGTTGGGAATCTTAAATACTTCCATTTGTTTCTTTGGTCGTATCAGCAAGGGCATTTTTTAAATTCTGAAATCCATACTTCAGAAAAAATGCAGATCAAAACCATGCTGCCATTATGCTTATTTACAGTTTGCTTCAGAACAGAGCTTCAAAGGTCTGGAAGGGGAATTGAACTCTTTGAATGCAAAATAAAGTTAACTACGCATACTCAATGTAATAAACTGCATGCCAGAGACCAGTACCCAGAAGTTATCATGTAGCCTTTGTAGTCATGGTCAAGGCAGAGGTATTTTTGCAGTGGGTTTTTGAGTGCATATGTTTATATGTCTTTTGCTCTGGGAGCTTCTTCTGTTAAAATATTTGACAAAAATCCTGACTCGTAAACTCATCCAGGAGAAAACCAAAGTTAAAAAACCTAAAAAAGAGAATGAGGTCAGAAATGGTATTAGTTGTGTCTGATGAGAAGCATGTTTTTCACTAATGTGTGGAGAAGACTCTGAGTTTAGTTTTTTTTCATGCAGAGCTTCAGCTCAGCACTCAGCTTGGGAGTATTTCCAACTCATTGAAATACAAACAAATTGACAGTAGAACTGACCTCAGGGAGGGCTGTGCTCATTAATAAGAATTTCAGGACTTCTCCCTAGATTGAAAATCTTGTCAGATTTTTGTCCAAATCAGCTGTAACAAGTAAAATTGAAAGTCGCCTGTCATTCTAGGTTAGTAGCAGTTTCTGCACTGCTGTCACATCCCACTGGCTTTCCTAGTCTTGCTGTTTCTTTGGGCTTTGGTAAATCTTTATCTACAGTCCTTATAGGATGTGTTGGGGAGGAAGGGTCTTTTAGATTTTCTTCCTCTGAGAACCAAGATAACATCCAAAATTTGTGTGCTTTACAGCAGCCACCACCTGCTGCTACTGATAGCTCCAACTAAGCTGCTTGGGAGTGCATTCAGCCTGGTCATTGGGCAGTTTTTTAAGAAGAGCATGCAGGAGAGAGGGAAGATATTGCACTCTCCTGTCTTCCTGAAGTCTTCTTGAAGTGAATTGAATTGCCCTGTGTTTCCTTTTGAATAGCATCGACTGTGCTGGGATATTAAAGCTCCGAAACTCTGACATCGAGCTGCGCAAGGGAGAGACAGACATCGGTCGGAAGAACACACGTGTGCGTCTGGTCTTCAGAGTTCATATCCCACAGGCAAATGGCAGGACCCTCTCCTTGCAAGTAGCCTCCAACCCCATTGAGTGCTGTAAGTAACAACAAACAACCTCCTTTTGCTGGATATTATTATAAAATCTTTTAATCAATAAGGTTGAAAAAGATGTCTAAGATCACTTTTAACTCAGCACTGCCATGTCTGCACACCTTTTGAACAGTTTTTAACACTTCTGCCCCACATGCAGTCTGTTCACGCCAATATGTTCTACATTGGTTTTGTTTCACCTGTCTACTTAGTGAACTTTAATCTGCTTTCCAAAAGTACATGGTTTACATCAAGAACAGAATATCTGTGCCTTAGGAAAAAATCTGTAGCTTTGTGCATTGAGTGCTGTAGGAAAACACACACTTACAAGTAAAGAACAGTTAAACTAATAGTAGACCTGGGAGTGACAGGACCTTTGGTTTTGGTGACTTCTTATCATAAAGGTAACAGCTGTAGAAGTTTTGGAAAACATCTCTCATGTCCTGTTCACTCTGTTTCCCTATCATAAAGCAAAAAACCTGCAAACAAAACCCCAGCCCCTTTCATGAGGAGCTAGCAATATACTAGAGCTGACACTGATGAGCCTGCAGCTTCAGAAAACCTCCAGAACCCAGGTCTGGGTCTCTTTAAATGAACAGATTGTATTTTATCAGATACACTGGGACACCCTTCAAGGATACCTATATAATTTCTGCTCTCTAAGCCTCATCAGCATCCCCCACACAAAACAAAATGCTTTGTGCAGCTTTAACAATCCGGCATAAGTGGTGGAAGCTGAATTTCACTCTAACTCCCAATGCTATTTTGATTGGCTGGACGGACTGAAATAATCTTTTAAGGTTTTGTCGAATTCCATCCACAAAAGTGGAACTTTCTGATGCTTACAGAGTAGGGGGGGAACTTAATATCTGGCAGGTGTGTGAGAGGTGGTCTCTGGCAGAGGGAATAGGGAGGAAGACCTGACCATTCTTGCTGGAGGGCAAAGCAAAAAATATGAGGAGTCATGGTTTCATCCTGCAATTGAAGTTTATGAGAGCTTTTCAGTTGCTACGCAGGAGGATAAGGCACAGTTTGAATCTATCCTTAGCTGGTCTGTGCAAAGGTGCCAAGCTCAAGGAACCACTGAATGTGAAGTTGATTGGATTTGTGTCAGGGTACTGCAGCTTTGCGTGTTGTGTAATGAGCAAAAGCATGGAACATGCCTGCTGAAAGAAGTGGAAAAGAGGAGAAAAAAATAAGTGCTAGTGATATTTCTAGTGTAGAATGTGGAATAAGCTGGTGCCAAAAACTTCATATATTTCTTAGTGCATGTGACACCAGAAGGAACCATATAATCTGGATAAAATGTCACATCGTTCCTTGAAGCAGCACTCTTGTCATCTCCCACAGTTGAAGGGGGATAAAATTTGTGCCACAAGAATACCAGAATCAGTTTACATGGATCCACATGTGCTTGGGCGCTCAGGTTCACTTGGAAATACTCTCTCTAAAGTGTGAGCTGCTACTGGATCACAAAGGCCATGACTGCTGCTGCTGCTACAAAACAGTTTGCAGAATTGACAATAGGGTGTATATTGACTGAAATTAATTTTGGACATGTGTGATTACCTTTCATGAGTGCCTTGTAAACACACAGCATATATGCTAGACACAGAGTGAGAGAAAATTATTTAAAATAAATTAATTTCCATAGAAATACACTTTCTGATAAAGTACATATCAAGCTGAGTTTTAAAACACTTGTTCTTTGTGAGTCTTTTGAATCTGTTCTGCTGTTTAACCCTATTGTTTACAATCAAAGCACTTGAAAATGAACCATGTTTCCTGTAAACCTTGTAACCTTTCTTTGTTTCTGTATCAAACTTAGCTTATCTTACCAGGGTAAGCATTAAGTTACTTACTAATGAAGAATTTACTTTTTTGTGTGTTCGTGGTTGCCTTTTTTTTGGATTTGTTTTGATTTTCTTTGTTTTGTTTTTAATCTTCTTTATAACTCTCTAGCTCAGAGATCTGCCCAAGAACTGCCTCTGGTGGAGAAGCAAAGTACCGACAGTTTTCCTGTTACTGGAGGGAAAAAAATGGTACTGACTGGTCATAACTTTCTGCAAGACTCCAAAGTCATCTTTGTGGAGAAAGCTCCAGGTATGTCTTTTCTAGACTCCAATCTGTCTTCCCCTCCACCCTGTCTGTGTCAGATGATGAAAGCACAAATATGGTAATGACATTTTCTTCTGCACATAATACGTTTTCCATGTCACTGGACAAAGCTGTGGAAAGGATCTGAGCCGTGCCTAATGCTGAGATTTCACACTGTGACAACTGTAGTTACAGGTAGACAATAGAGACATTGAAAGTCAACCTTTGGCATTTGTTTATTGTAGCAAACTATGAGTGTAACAGGCAGGACCTGTGAGAAGGGTTCCAAATCTCTGGTGCCATGTCCCCTAAACCTGCAGTACAGTGCATCTTTCTTAAACATTTCTGTAATTTGTGCTGCTGGTAGTGTGTGTGCACCTTTGTCTCCTGTAGCATTTAAAAGGCGCTGGCTGAGGAGGGTTTGGAGCATATACATTCATTTGAAGGACAGGTTTGCCTCGAGGACTGAGGGAAGCACTGAACACAACTTCCCCTCGCCCAGCACTGCTCCTGAGGTGCTTTGGTGGTGGGGCTGGTTCTCCTGGAGAAGAGTCTCAGGCCAGGCTGAAATAGGGAAAATGACATGGAGTGGGATCTGGGGCAGGATGTGCATGCAGGAGCGGTGGATCACAGTGACATGAGACAGTGCCTAATGGGTGTGAATGCCCCCCGCGGGAATAAGCGAATAAGCAGGGAGCAGTGGAGCTGGGAGTCAAAGTCAGGCTCTGAAACAAGACTGCTAAGGATAGTTCTGAGTCTTGTTTTGGAAAGGGTTTCCCTGGCGCTGGCACAAGCTATGAATTCCTCAGCTGCCGGCTGAGCCCCCCACCCCCACCCCGAACTTAAAACAATCTTGGGCACTCCTCAGGCCGCCTGCACCAGCTTTGACACTGCACCTGTTTAACCCTTTATGTCCACGAGGTTCCCACGCTGCTCTCCTGCCCATAGTTCCTACTGGCACCACAGGAACTTGGGCCATGAGGCAGGGTGGCAGGGAGAGCAGGGGAGGCTCCAGAGGCAAAGACACCCAAGTCTTTGGGCTCAGCAAGCTCAGGACAAAAGCAGAAGATTCCCCTGAAATTCCCGAACAGAATCCTGGGTTGATGAGGTTTAAGTTGCCAGAAGTGCCTTGGCAGATGTAATGCCTTGGCTTCTTGGGGAGAGCCAGTTGGCACGTTTCTGTTAACCCCAAGCACTGCAGCACACACAGTGGGGATGTGACTGTGACATCAACAGAAACATCCTTTTTGTTTCTTAAGAAAGTTTTTTAAAAAATAGGAATTGAAAAAAACTTAATTCTGTTCTCTGTATTCCCCCCAGGGGGGGAAGAAAGTTAATGTCTACTTTAATTTAAACTTCCTTTGCTGCAGAGAACTGGGTCAGTGTGACATGTCAGGAGACCTCAATCTGTCTCATTACAAGAAGGAAACCACATTAAACCACATTCCTTAATACTTATTTCCTTTCCTCTTCCTTTTTTGAGTTGGAAAATTTGTAAGTATTGCGTTCTGAAGAATTATGATTGTGATGCTGTTTGCTGTGTGTGTTACCATAGCGTGAATCTGAACACTGTCTCCCTACTCCTATATTCCTATACTACATTAGGTACACTAAAAGCAGGATATTCACGGTATAGCTTTCAATTACAGAATTTAAGGTCCTGCCTTTTTTTAGTAGTCTCACTGTAGGTTTGTTACAGTTGCTGCAGGGCAGTACAGCCTGCAGGGGCTGAGCCCTTAGAGTCAGAGTGTAGCATCTCCAGGAGCTGCAATAGTTGTGTCAGTAGAAATGACACAAAAAAAGCAAAGCTGCTGGCTAATCTGGGCTGAGCAATTTTTAAGGCTTCCATGGCTTGTGTGCTATGCTGCCTCACACAGCTCAGTGCATCAGAAGTAAACAAGAGCGATTTATCATTACCTTAGTGGCAGACTGCTCTGGCTGGATTTTTGAAGAGTCGCTGTATTTAATGGCTAATGAACAAGCATTAGCAGCCTTCACTTTTGTAAATCAGCATGGGGTGTTTCTTTCAGCTCTTGAAAATCAGTGAAAGTAGGTCAAGAGAAGGAGCACCAGCATAGTTTCTCTTTCTCTTAGAGCACTGGTTATGAACCTCTGTGAGTAGCTGGAGACATTAATTTATTTTGCTGCTGTTACCACTTTTGTTTTTGAATTTGGAATGTTAATCACATTCCTAGTAGGTTGCAGCCAAACACAGCTATTACAGAGTAATAGATCAAAGTAATAGATCATTGTGCTTATAAAGAGAATGCATCTTTTGTATAAAATTTAAATATTGTACTACGTCAACTCATGTATTCAGTCCTTACTCAGACAGAGTCCCCAAGCTGGGAGGCAGTCTCCTGGAGCTTGTCTAATTCCTCCTAGTCTGCATACTTAATTGGATAACGAAAGGAGCTGGAGAACACTTTTTGTTTGCCTTTTTTCCCCCCAGTTTTCCTAAGTCTGCTGAGTGCATTGTGGTCTGCTGAATGTTTTTCCAAGCATGAGTCCCAGGCTTTCTGTCTTCAGGGCTAGCCCTCAGCTGTTGTAGTCTCTGGAGAAATGGCATTATCCTGGCCTCTTTTGGTGGGGGTGTCAGTCTGAGCAGTGACTCATACAAGAGGGAATCCCTGAAGAATGATCAAATCAATCTTTCTGCCGGGGCGGCAGTGGCTTCCTGCTTTCAGCTTAACCCCTTACTAGCTGCTGTTCAGTCAAGAAGCATATGAAACAGGGCAAAACAAACTTTGCAGCCCTGTGACTCTGTGTCTCACAGGGAAAACGAGGTATCCAGAGGGTGAAGGCATGACATACTGAAAGGACCACAGGAGAAGTGCTGTGAGGACCTTCTCCAGAAGGAGAACCCCTCATGGTGAGGTCTGGCAGAAGACACCCCTTTGGATAAATAATGAGTGCTCAGAAGTGGACTAAAATTTGCTCAGGATTCTACAGTATGATAAAAAAGTTCTTACGTTTTGATGTGAGGCCTTATTTTGCCAGATTTTGGACAATATTCTGTAGCTTGTACGTCACACCATATTTTCCATTGATGAGCAGTGGTATAAAATGACTATCAAAGAAACCTAGCAGTAGTGAAAATGTGAATGTTAAAGGTACTTTGAGAGGTTCAATCCAATTCAAATTCTGAATTCTTTTAAATTCAGAATTTCCTTAGACTGGGGAGTCCCACAATGACTGATGGTTAAAAATTACACTAATCATTTTTCTCTTATCTCCTCTCACTTTCTGTCTCTCTTTGTACTCATGCATTTCTCCTCCTGAGGTTCAAAAGTGTCTTGTGCATGTCGTGGTTGTTGAGTGCCACGTTGAGGATGGCCAACACCTGTCTGTTTGTTACCAGAAGAAATAGTACTTAGTAAAATATTGAAAAGTCTGCAACTCCTTACTAGCCAGGGCCCTTGATATCTGTAGGCTGGGAGTTGCTGTGGCAGCAAGATGTGCATTCTATTTACAAAAGTAGGTGAAATGAAATTGGTGTTTGTTAGCTATGGCAGGAAGTTTTTGGCTAGGAGTGAAAATGTTTCCTGTTAACATGAGCATCTGCATGGATCATGATCATGGAATTATAACAAAAGACTGATTTAGTTACTTAAAATATTAAAACTTTTTATTTTATTTGTAGATTATAAATGTACCAGGCAACAAAGGTCTTGAGGGAAGTTCAGGAAAAGCAGAGATGTTGAAGAGTCTGTTTTAGGGATTGCATATCTATCAGCTACCTTTTTTTGAGAATGCATTCTGCAAATGCTCTTTTCAAAGCTAATTCTTTAAAGGTAATACGAGTTACTAAACACAAAGCAGCGCAAAATCCTAACAAACAGAAATGACCAGACCCTGACTCTTAGTATATCAGATTATGATCAGTAATCTATAAAACTGATCACTGCACTGAAAAAATCCTGGTGTTCATCCCTCGGTTCACAAAATGTATCCTGTAACTGATGAGTGAAAGCTCAGTGATGAGACACAAACTCAGTATTCCAAGGGAGAATGCACAGGAAAATTATGGGTACGTTATGGTAAATTACGGATTATAGTTCTTGGCATGCTGTAGGATATTTTGGGATAGAAAGAGTATTTGGGATAGCAAGAGTATTTTGGGGGTTAGAAAAAGTCTCATATTGAGACCTGAAATAGTTAATTTACCCTGAAAATCCCTCCTTACTCAAAAATTGCTCCTCACTCCTGTAGCTTTTAACACTGGAACTAGCTCAAGTATTTCCAGACTTCACAGATTTGGCCAAGTCTAGACATACCTAAAATAACAGGTTAAACTGGTGAAATCTTTATAATCAATTCATGACTTACGGGCAGAAATGGTCATTGGATATGTGTTATTATTAATTATCATAGCGTTGAGCTGACACTAGTTAAGTCAGAGCTCCAAACCCATTTCTTTGCTTTTGTGCTTAGTGATGAGAGCTCAGGGCAAGGGTTTTAAAGAGTGAAAAGGCAGAAATGTAACACCCAATTTCACTGTGGGATTAGTTTCTCAAATAACACTGACTTTGGTACTTTGACTCTGGGCTGTTAATGTTGAGGGCCATTTTGTCCTGGGCAAAGGCCGTGTCTAATCTTCCCTACAACAAATGCCCCTCCCTAAAGATGCATTACTCTCTTTGAAGGACATTTCTAGTGTTCACACTATCTCTGAGTAACTCCAGACTTAGAGACTTCAGTGGTTTTGAACAACTTGTTAATTACTCAGACTTCAACAGTAATCCTTGCACCTACACAGTTCTGTAACCTAATGGCATAATATCCTCAGCTATTGTACCCAAAGTCTTTGACAGTCAAAGTTCCTGAAAGATGGTGAAATAAACCACATGTAAGAAACATTTCCTCCAGGGATTTTTCTTTTTGAGCATTATCAAACCATTAGGAAGCTTTTCAGATTTAGTTATTGCTTTAAATTCTTCATTCTGCTGTTTTTATTTTGTTAAATGGATTTTTCTGTCAAAACTGTTCCTCCTCCCTGCTGAACAGGTTTTGCTCTTAGAACATGAAGGTGTTGATGTGTAGTAGTTGTAACTAGAGCAGGTGAAACCTAACTGGGTGAAATCACTAATACATATTTTTTTAATATACATATGCCAAAGGAAATCATAACTTTCTGTGAGTATTTCTGATGGGAAAATGTAGCAGTTTGGTAACTGTCCACTCTAGCATTTCACAGGTTTTTTTGTTCCTCTCAAATTTCTCTGTCTTTGGCAAAAACTAGAATCAATCAGTTGCTGCCTTAAGGTACAATTGTCAGTCTTACAAATTCACTTCTGTTTTCCACCTGTTGTGTGAGCAGAATTTACCTTGTAATGTGGCAGGTAACTCAAACACAGTCCTTTAGCTTCATCAAAACTTAAAAAAAGTTCTGGAAAGTGATATGCTGACGAAACATTTGAGTGGCATGTGAATGGAACGGATGTGTTGAGGAAGCATGTGGGCTTTTTGGTTTGACTCGGATACACAGCAGAGCTTAGGGTTTGGAGTCTGTTTTGACGTGATGTGATGAGATGGTGAGATGAGTGACCTGAGTCTTGGCAGAGCTTCATGTGGTAAAAGATGTCACATTCTCAGAGATCTTTCCATTGCTCTTTCCATTGCCAGTAGCAGTTTGGGGGGCAGCTGGCCAAAGAGGGGTCATGTTTCACACCAGTAATCATACTGTAGCTCACATATTAAATAAGCAAGTGGCAAAACTCTTCTTACCCCTCTAGTCAGATGGACAGATACTACTTAATTTTGTCTTTATCTGTCTGTTTATCCAAGTTCAGGACACATGTTCCAGTTGGCAGTGAGCAATTGCATGCTGACTCATGCGCAGTGATGTTAAAAATTCGGGAGGCTAGATAAACTGGAAACTTCAAAGGCATACAAGTTCGGAGCACAGAGTTCATGTGAAGGTCACTTGAACCTAGATCCTGGAGATGTATTGGTAGGTGAAGGGGTTTCTGGCCACTGTCCAGAAATAGATATCCTTAGGCAAATTGTGTCATCAGATGCTGGAGTCATTTGATGGTGGAACCCTTTCACGCGCATAGAGGAATAGTGATGCAGCTTGTAGGAAATGTCAGCACGTTTCAGTTTTTCCTGGCTGTTTAGTCTAGGGAATGGTGAAGACAGAGTGGGACAGCAGCCATACACATGAGATGGTGTTAGCAGCAGCAAGTCTCATCCAGGGTGTTGCTCTCACAGTGAAGAATGAGATCAATCAATCACAGATACTTACTGTGGACAACAAAGAAATAAGGAATAACCACATGGTCTCAAAAGTCACTTGTCAGTGTAATCCTGTAAATTTTTTATTATTATAGAAAATGTGACTGAATGCTTCAAGTTTGTTCTTTCATGTCTTCCAGACTAAGTGACTTCAAGCAGCTGTATCTGTGCAGTCAAAGCTTTGTCTCTGAACTTTTACAACTAGTACAAGATTTCAAATAGTTTTTACTGTTACTGTTCCAGTAGGACTGTCTGTCCAAACACACAGGAATTCACAGCCCTTACAAGAAATCTGAGAGTCTAATGAAGCTATCAGTGCCTAAAGACAGTGGAGGAAAGAAGTATGGTGGGTTGACCTTGTCTGGCTGCCAGGTGCCCACCAAACAACTCTCTCGCTCCCCTTTCTCAACAGGACGGGGAGAAAATAAGATGAAAAATCTCCTGGGTCAAGGTAAAGACAGGGAGATTGCATATCAGTCACTGTCACAGGCAAAACAGGCTCTACTTGGAGCAAGTAATTTATTGTCAATTAAAAACAGAGTAGGATAGTGAAAAACAAAGGTAAAACTGAAAACCACCTTTACCCCTGCCTCCTTTCCCAAGCTCAACTTCTCTCCTTCATTCCTGACTTCTATTTCCTCTCCCTGAGTGGCACAGAGGGTCAGGGAATGGAGGCTTTGGTCAGTCCATGATAGCTCCTCTTTACCATTGCTTCCTTCTCATACTTTCCTCTTGCTCCAGTGTGGGGTCCTCCCAATAGCAACAAGTCCTTCATGTACTGCTTCAGCATGAGACTTCTGCACAAGATTCAGTCCTTCAGAACAGCCTGCTTCAGCATGGGTACCACGTTCCTGTGAGAAAACCTGCTTCTGCCTGGGCTCCCCTTCATGGTCTGCAGCTCCTGCTGGGAGCGTGGGCTCTGACTGGCTGCATGTGGATCTCTGCTCTGGTGTGGTTGTCTCCAGGGGCTGCAGGGGCACAGCTGCCTCACCATATCTTCCCCACAGGCTGCAGGGGAATCTCTGTTCTGGCTGCTGGAGCGCCTCCTCCCTCTCCTTCACTGCTGGGGGTGGGGGGTCTGCGGGGGTGTTCCTCTCACTTATTCTCACTCCTCTCTCACAGCTGCTGCAGACCTTTTTTCCCTTTTTATGTATGTTGGCAGAGAGGTTTCACCAGCTTTGCTGATGTGCTCAGGTTTGGCA
Organism: Lonchura striata; assembly: GCF_050655825.1. NCBI lineage: Eukaryota > Metazoa > Chordata > Aves > Passeriformes > Estrildidae > Lonchura > Lonchura striata. The sequence continues at coordinate 72,256,943 of NC_140704.1, forward strand.
ACTCAGGGTCCATCCTGGAGCTGTCAGGCACTGGTTCTGTCACACATGGGGACAGCTTCTGGAATCTTCTTCACACCTGGAGCACAACCACTAGCCAGACCTTGCTGAGTAAAACAATAAAAGGGGATGCCTTCAAAGTACTCCATTTGTTGGGGAAATGCCTACTTCCTTTGGAAAATGACAACTTGTCTCTTGTTGCTTTCCTGACATCATTAAGAATTGGTTCATATCTCAGATGGGTAGTATAGGAAATGTGGAGAGAGTTGAGGGAAGAGGAGCACATTCCTTTTAGGTCTGTTAAAGAAGTAAGATTGTACCTTCAATGTGGAAGAAAATAGAATGACATTTAAGAGAGGAATAGAGAGAGAAATTGTTTCCAAAGTGTGCCTTGTTGCTGGGATGCTGATGTCAAGGCAGAAAATCAAAGGATAGCAGGAGGGACCTACAAGATTGAGCCTGACCTTCTTGGACAAGGGAAACAAGAAAAGGGGGACAATGAGATGGAAAAAAAAAGTTAAAATGCTGTTCAAAAGTATCTGCCAAAAAGTCATAAGGAGTTGCCATAATGGGAAGTTTCTGGAAGTTGAGAAAAAAGTTGCAGTCATACAGTTGAAGTGTTTGTGTCTCAAAAAATAACAAAGGAGAATTTAAAAGCATTTGGATCAAATTTACATCTTAAGATGAGAAATAACTAGAAGTAGCTGTAGTACAGGTGGTGGTGTTGGCATCCAGCACAGAAGTAGAAGAGAAGAATTGTTCATGGAAGAAAAATTTTGAACTTGATTTAAACTGGCTGTGAGGTTCGTTACTCCAAAAATCTTAGAAAATATGAGACAGATTAGACTGAAGAAGATGGACCAGGAATATTTTTCTCAGTTTCAGCTGCAGAGTCACAGGTTCAGCCTACTATAGTTTCCCAGAGGAAAGTAAAATTGTGAAGACAAGGAGATGATGTGAATGTAATCAAAACCAGAGTGAAGTGTTGTCATGACTGCTGGTGGGTGGCTGTTCTGGGTGTGTTTTGCTTGACCTGCCTGCTCTTGAGAGATTATTCAGGGATGTCAAGCTGCAGTTTTACTTGGAAGTTGTGTGTCTTAGACCTGGAATTACTTAGTTATTAAATAAAACACTCAGACCAATGATAATTTGAATAGGGGGAGGTGCCAGAGAGCACAAATTGCATAACCAGCTTCCATTCTGCTGAAAATAGTATCTGGCAGGTCTTTCCAATGGTTTTGGCTTAAAACGAACCTTGATCTGTCAGTTGTCAGCACTGTGCCTCCTTTTAATTACCTGGACTAAAATTACAGTTCATTTGCAAACACTGGAACTCAGAATAATTGCATCTGTTAGACATACTGTGGTAAAAGGCAGCTAAAAGCCCTCACCATTTAGGCAAAGTAGTCCCTCAGCTTTTGGCTTGCCCAGCTGAGCAACCAGAGAGGAAACGAATGTCTGGCACTGACTCCAAAGATCCATTTTGTACTGGATTTTTACACCTGCTCGCTGCATGACATTGTTAATTCAAAGTAAAGAAGAGAGAAAAACTAACTCAAGGGTTATTGATGGCAAACAGACCAAAGTCTACATGGCACTCAGCTCAGTACTGCAAAAATGCATAACTGAAGACATGGACAAAATACATATGCTGCAAAAATGCTTATGAGAAGACACCAACAAATACAGCACCTTTGATGTGGAAATAATAATAGGTCAGTTATGCCTGAGCCCGGCTGTGCATAGATGGAAGCATGCCACAGGGCATGCCAGGGATGGGGATCAAAGCTGTGGGGAAGTCTCTGTAGCAGCACAGTAGGCTGTGAGGAGAGCAGAAGAACATCTGGGGGACTTCCTGGCATGGAAGAGGGAAATAAAGTAGGTGAAAATCAGACCACGTGTGTGGTGTCATAGCAAAAGTGGTGTAAGAGCAAAGAGTAGAGATGAGGGTGGCTTGAGAGGCAATCGGGGCAACATGCTGGGCAGTAGGCAGGCTATGGCACCAGGAGATGCACCAGGAGCTAGAGCTGCTCTGAAGATGGCTCTGGGGCTAGGAAACATCTTGCTGCTCGCAAGTCCCTAAGAGGCTGAAATCTCAGGAGAGCAAAGTGCCACTGAGGAAATCAAAAGAAAGGTCCTAGCCACTTACAATTCAGATACTTGCTTTCTGCTAGCACACACTGTATTCCTGAATGTTTCATTGCTCTCTTGCCCCATCTTCCCTGTACATCCCATGTCAAACTGCTTGACTGTTGTTGGTTCCTCCTTAGTGCCTGATCCTTGTAAATGTCTCTAAGATATACACCAGTGTATCAGGACAGGTATAGAATCCCACCCACTTGGTGGGATCCCCTTCCCTTGCTGGTGTCCACCTGGGGAAACATTGTTTGCAGCAAGTAGGACCAGCTGAGAAAACTGCCCTGACTTCTTGTGGTATCCTCAAATCCAAAAGGCTGCTGCCCCTGCAGAATCTGGCTGCAGTACACCCATGCCAGCCCATAAGTGCCAGCGGGTGAGATGGTGCCATTAGGTCATACCCAGGACCGCCCTGGAGAGTACTGTCCTCCAAGCAACAGAGCTTCCTCCTCACATCTTTCATTGCCAGTCCAACTTACCCTTCCCCTGGAAATTGATGTCATCTCTGCAGAGAACTGGATAACTCCTAAATCCAAATGATGAGACTTTGCCATAGTCTTCATCCTCTTCTTTGCACAGAAACCCATCCATTCCTTCTGAAGATCTTCATGGATCAGTTGTTGCAGTGTCATGTGGGCACTCACCAGGGGAGAAGGGTAGCAGTGCAAGTAGAAAAATTTCAAATTCTTCATTCCTTGGGGATTTAAATATGCATTGTTAGGGCCAAATAGGAGGGCAGACAGCCTTTGCAGAGCACCTCAAAGTGACACTGCGTTGCATCCGTTCCCTGCCTGTTGTGGACATGTTAAAGTAATCTGGGCTGTAACACAGGAATTATTGTTCAGGGTAATCTCACAACACATTAATCAAGTAGTGGGTTCCTTTGGGAGGGTAGGGCTTGTTTCACCATTTTACTTGGAATATATGAATTTAAATACAGATTTACAGTGCAGCTAGTGCCTTCAAACTGTGTTGAAGCACAGACTGGAAGAATATAAAATGTACCCTGTACAGGCAGTGAAATCCTAGATAATGTCTTTTCTTCTCATATCTCAAGTGAGCACAGGTCCACTAAAGAATATAGACTGTTTAAATCTCCTGTAGTAAAGTGGAATCACTTAAATATATCTGAACATTCCCATTATGCCCATTTCATAGAGGCAAGATTTAAGTGGTTGCCAGATGTTATACCCTCCTGAGTTTCCAAACTTAGGATTTTTTGCATGTGTATATTTTTCCCCCTTTCTGCAATCCATCATTTTGGAAAGTTATGCTGGTGGTTTGATTGTTTTGAGCTTGCAAACCCCTCACACTATGCTTGCAGTTCCCTGAGATACAAAGGTAAATCCAGCCCTAGAAACCCCAGGGGATCTCTCTGGATGGGCAGTGATGAGGGGGAGATGCTACAAAAATATCTTCGGAAAGTCTTTACAGCTCTTTGTGTTGCTCTTCCATGAGGAAAATTTGTATTCCATGGTCTGCAAGGCTCTATGGGTGAATAACTGAATCTGCTAGATTTACACAACTGTTTTTTAGCCCTGCTTCTATGTTAGAACAGACCATTACAGTGCCTTTTTATGTGGAAATCTTGTAGCTGGGTGTGGTGGGGAAGCCACTTAGTGACTCATACTGCAGGGAATTCCCTGATGAATTAGAGTATTTTTACTTCTGGACTTGTGCACAGTTTCCTTCAATGCTGGAGCAAGCGGCAGATAAGAGCAGGCTACAAAGGCCCATTCACCGTTCAGCTACCCCAGTGTTAAAACAGGGTGTTTATGCCTTGCAGAGCCATAACATGTAGGTTCACAGCATTTTTGTCATTAGCAATCCCAGGTGCTTCAGTTTCACAGAGATGAAGAAAACAAGGCAGAAGCAGATAGTGGTGAAGTACACATGGAGCAGGGATGGCTATAAATAACAGGGATGGGTCTGTAAATGTCAGGCTTCCTGACCAACCTGGTGTCTTCATCTGGCAGTAGTGCTGATGGCCACCTGTCAGCACAGCCTCCAGCCTGTGCAGAACGGGTGGGAGCAGCTTCTCCTCCCCCCAGCACTGCCACTGTCTCTTTGGAGGAGGAGGAATTTGAGGATCATTCATCCAGTCCATGTGTGGTTCCCCCTTGAATTCTTGTCTCTGTCAGGTTGCTACGGGCAGTGAGTGAGCAGGGCACTCTACCGGGGACTCTGCATGGATGCCATTCTGTGCATGGATGTTTTTGGTTTATTTCCATTTGGTAAAAAAGCCCTCACAAAACATAAGACACCAGTATAATACTTTGACCCAACTTTTTATCTATATAAAGAACTGTCTTTCTCTTCAAAATATTGCACTATAACTCTTAAAAATGCCAAAACAAAGCCAGGCATTTGGTTTGGAGAAGACGACTCTTCTTATTACTTCGTAAAAGTAAATAGTAAAATGAAAGGGAATGAAATAAGACCTTTGGAAAAGCCGTTTTCTCTCTTTTCCTTCGTGCCTCCTCCTCCCCTTCCTCTCCTGACTCCGTTTCCCCCCCGTCCCTGTATAACAACTGCCCATTTGGGTACGGTAATTCCAGAGAGCAAACTTTAACGGGAATGCCTGAAATGTGTCTGCTTCAGCTTTGTGTTATGTCTGTAATTTGAATTATTTGCATTTTGGAAAGGTATAAATTGCTCTGGTGTACTTGGGTTGGCTGGCGGCCAGGAGGGAGTTGCCTCGGGCCCAGACCAGGCGCGTTGCTGCAGATGTGGCAGGCGTACAATGGAAACTTTTGTGGGCGAGCAGCCCTCACTCCTCCAGCACACGCTGACAGGAGGCGGCATCCCGCCTGCTTGCCAGGCTCCCCGGCGGATGGGCACTGGGGCAAAACCATTTTCTCTGGCATAGGTGGATTATCTTGAGGCTTAGGGTTCCCACAAACCATTCCAAAGCCATTATTCCTTTTTTATTCCTTTTTTCTTTTTTTAATTTCAGCTGAACTGTTTAAACCTGCAAAACATGTTTACTGTAATAGGTTGACGTAGTGGTCTAAGGTTTCCCTCCTGGAGCTGGTCCCAGTCCGTGGGTGTTGAGATTTCCCTCTTGGTTCACCAGACGTAATATGAGGAATTGTCTTTCTTTCTTTTTCTTTTTCTTTTTTTTTTTTTTTTTGGTCTCTTGCTTCATAACAACTTTTGCTCCCTGTGTTTTTGTTAAATGAAATGTCACTAGCTGTTAATGAGTTGTCTATTCCCTACTTCTTCCTTCTCTTCCCTCTCCCCTCAGTTGCCGATGGTATGAACAGTCCCAAGGAAATTTCTTGGAGCAAAACCCGTATTGTTCTTACTAGCTTCCAAAGACAAGCCACGGCTCTGGATTTTTATTTTTCTAATAGTTTAGTTTACAACATCTAAAATATTTCTGAACAAACTCCTTTTGTCATCATGAAAATTTCAAAAATGCATAAAGGCAGTGCTGCATAAAATAATTGAAAGAATAGCTGGAGATGGAGTCATTTTGAATTTTCCTGAAGTATTGGCAGGAAATAAAAACCAGAAACCTGAATCAGATCATTCGTCTTGCAAAGCACAAATTAAACATAGCAAAAAACCTGAACTTCTGGTAATCCATTTTCAAAGGCAAATTGAACACATGTTAACTACTGGTCTGGACGTCTGTAGATTGAAAAAAAAAAAAAAAACGGCCCAGCAAACCCCTTCCAAAGCAAAAGTTCCTACACTTTCACAAAATGTGTGATAGCAGCATTGTGTTGCTTTTATAACTGATTGAATTAATTAGGGACAGGGAGGGAGTGCTACAGAGGCTGGAGATAAAGGAGGCTGCTCCCAGACAGAGGATGTGTCCTGGCCTGCTGAATTTTGGTCAGGGTTTTCTACTGACAGCCCAGGGGAAGCATCTGTTGGATAAATTGTGAAGTGATAACCAGTCCTCCCAAGAAGCCTACTTCAATTCTGGCACTCTCCAAAGGCATCGTTAAGGAGTCTGAAGCACAGTCTGGCTACTCCTTCCTTCCCAGCAGCGGAACGTGGTAGTACCAATTAAAGGGATTCGTCTTCCAGCATCACAAGTGAAAATGTAGGAAGAAACTGTGGGGAGATCTGCTAATTGTTTTCTTATGGAAAGACCTGCCAAATCCACTGTGGTATTTGTTCTGCAGCCTTCATGTTGTGCTTCTTTCCATACATTAAAAAGAAAGGGATTTTGGACATTAAAACAATTGCCAGGGATAGTCCTTCAGCAGCATTCCTTTCACAGTAGGACAGCTGTACACAAAAATATTATTTACAGACATCTGTAATAAATCAGGCAGTTCTAAATGCGTCATCTCCATCCTGGCCATGAAAGCAAAGAGAAAAGTGCATTCACTCTTTTACCTTTCAGAGGGCTGTTTTTCTAAGGCAGGCCCATGTCCATGTGATGAAGTTAAAAATAACTAATATTTGCATTTGCATGTCCCAATGCTGCAATAAATGTACAAAAGGGATGACATAAAGTCTCCGTTTCCCCTTCATTTCAGTAACATCTGACAGTGGTGGGACTCGTGAAGCTGCATGTGTCTCTACTGCCCAGCTTATCCAGCAGTCTGCTTATAGCCTTTCATTTGTGTTTTTCTAGGTCTGCAGAATGGAAACCTTATATTCTGTATTATTTTTCTCATTTCTTTCCTATTGAGGTCTGAATATGCAAGGAAATAAAAGCCCACCTTGTTTTCCAGTGATTTTTGTATCAGAAATGTGCAGGAAAAATGACTGGACAAATCCAGTTTCTCCCAAAAGACATGTTCACAGAAAAAGTTACAGCTGTGGCTTAAATCTATGTGTGCTTGAAAACAGAGATTCGGTAAATTTGGGGGACCCAACACACCACTAAAAGCAGCTCCAGAAGTGGGACCACTTTGTAGCTGAAGAAAACCAGCTTGAAAATGGAGTCTAAAGCTGTGTTTCCCAGCCTATGGCCTTGCCTTTTGATTCAAGTAGCACAATTATGACCAGCCAGACTAGGAGTATATTAAAATCAAATCCTGCATGTCTGAGTAGCTTCCTTAATACTAACTTACTTTTTGTATTGTTTAATATTAGTTGAATATTACTTACAGCCTAGGTAGTGTTCAAAAGGCATCATAAGTAGCAGTATTGTTGTCTGAAAGTTCAGTGTGAATTGAGATGTAGAACAGTTGCATATTTTGTCCAGGCTAGTAGCAGAGAAAACTCCCAGTGGCTCTCCCCCATCACAGTATCATGCACTCTGGATTGTGGTTCTTCCCTTCAGAAGAGCTGAAGGGGCTTCTGTCACAGGTTACCCAGATGGTCTCTTAGTTGGGCAATGCCTTGTGAGAGCTCCTTTTCTTACATGCAGGTGCCCCTTCAAAGAGATTGTTTTTGTGAAAATTGTTCCTTTCTTGGCTTGGGAAAGGAAAAAAGGAAAGAACTAGATATCTTTTTCTTTTGTCTTTTAGATGGTCACCATGTGTGGGAAATGGAAGCCAAAACCGACAAAGAAATGTGCAAGCCAGTAAGTCTGCCTTAAATATTTTAACATCAAGATGAAAAATATATATTGCCTTCTCCAGCACTGTTACTAAAGAGGGATTTCCAAGGCTTTGGCACTGAAATACAACAAGTACTTAGGCCTCCCCTCCTGGAAATCTTTGTTTAATGTGAGCATGGGGTAAAAAGCCATCACTGGAAGCTATCCCAAAAGGAGAAGAGACCATTTGGAAAATACTTTTTCATTGTCCGGGATGGGCCAGTTCCATCTGCTCATCTTTTGTCTTGCTGGGTCAGTTCTTTCCTCTGCTCCCAAAGCAATTTCTGATAATTTTCCTTGGCTTTCCTCTATCTTCAGCAGGAGAAACATGAGTCCCCTCACAGGAGATCAGGTCCACATTGGAGAAGTGCGGCTCCCTCAGCCATGACTCTAAGTGGGAAGTACGTCCACTATTCCACATTTGCAGGAATATGCAATACTTGCAAACCTGCAGGCAAACAAAAATTTAAAGATCTCGGCTGAATTCAGGCCAAATGCTAAGAAGAGAATTCCCTGTTACTCCTTCAAAAAGCACCAAGGGAGCTTTTGATGGTCATAGCAGATTCACTGTGCATATGTGTAAACTGATGCCCTAGGAGCTAAGTAATTCCTTAGCCCTATGCTGGAGCATTTGGTTTCTAACACTGGAAGATCATCTACACATTCTCCAGCCCTTTTTCATGTTGCGAGATGTGCTTGCAATAGTGAATCTCCCATCCACAGAAGCTACCATGCTTAAAACTCCCTGAGTTATTATATAAAAATATATTTCACTGTGGAAAATGGAAATATTTGAGTAATGCTGTCCTAATGCCTTTCAAAGGAAATATTGTTAGGTTCAGATATATCAGGGATGACCTGCCAACCGAGCTGTTGTGCTTTCTCCTGCTGAGTTAGAGACCACAATTTGATTGTGGTCCCAGATTCTTGACAGAGGCAGGCTGGATAGAGCCTTATCCATATGCAACATCATATTTGCTGTCCAAAGGAAAGACGTGAGGGCTAGTGATTTAGTAAAGATCTGAGCCATGCTAAAATAATTTCCCTACTTTTAGAATCCTTGGCAAGGACACTGGGGTTAAAGGGAAGCCATCCTTGCCTACAAAGCCCACCAGTTTCCCTACAGAAAGTGTTTCTTTTCATTCTTGTGGTTAACTTTTCTATACTATTGTACAGCTAGACTGCCTAAGTTATGCCTTGACTTTAATTTTCTGATTTGTTGCTTCTGCAGAATTCATTGGTGGTTGAGATACCACCTTTCCGCAATCAGAGAATTACCAGCCCTGTTCAGGTCAACTTCTATGTCTGCAACGGGAAAAGAAAGAGAAGCCAGTACCAGCTTTTCACATATCTTCCTGCTAATGGTAACAAAACAAATTCCTTATCTCTGCTAGTAAAAGTGAGAGATAATGACAATACATGGTTCTAATAATTCTTCAGTAATTCAAATATTTTGGAAGTATGCATGGTATTATGAGAGTGAGAATGAATCCAGGAGAGCTGCCTTTGTCTCTGCTGCCCACACAAGAGACCACCTCTGCAGATTATTTCCATTTGCATTGGTGGAAGAGACCAATGTTTCAAGCCCTGTTGAAACAAGGGCTTCTGCTTTTGGGAGCTGAAGAGCCACAGCACGAACTCAGATGTTTGTGAAGGCACTGAGATCTCTGCTAAGCTGCTGTCAACCCTCAGTCTGACTTTCTAATCCCAGAGGGTAAATTTCATTCAAATAACATTTCTAAATTCACACCATAATATTTTTAGCATGCTGGGCTCTGAGCTGGAGGTGGTGTGTGGATTCCCCTTGCAGTCATCTCGCACCTTGCTGCCTTGCACAGAGTGAAAATTGAGACAGACAATGTGGGTAGAGATCGGAGTGCTCCATATAAAAAGCTTCATGGATGGGAAATGTTCAGAAACGTGTGACAATTGGTTGGGTTTTTTTGAGCTTATACTGGTAGCTGTGAAGTGACAATAAAGCCACTCATGCACTCATCATAGTTGAATTCCAAGCAGGCTTGTATGAAGTTTTAATAGCTAGTAAATTTAGATATTTTTTTTAATTATTGTTTGAAATGGCTTTTTTTACTAAGAGCACTCTTTGGGGGAAAATAGGAAAAGAAGAGTGGTTGTTTTGTTGTTGTTGTTTGGGAAGCAAGAGGAATTAGAAAAAAATATTAAGCTATGCTTTCTTGTAGACTTTCCAAGCAAAAACAATCCTTGTCTGGGAAATACCAACAAAGCAATATTCAAGTCATGTCACATGACTTGAAGAGACATGCTAACTTTTTGTAGGTGAAATCTCATAAAGTACACATTTGGAATTTCACCCAGATAGTATGTGTACACTTTTATGGGGACTTAAATTAAGAGTACAAGAAACCTGACATGGCAACAGAGTGCTTATTGCATGTGTTCTATGTAGCTGTGCTTCACTGAATCAGCCTACTTATGCAAACTTCATTCCTAGTGGGGATGTCTGTGCATTTAAAGACTGTTCATCTCCTAAATTGGAAAGGAGTTGTTATTCTCTTCCACAACACTTTTCAGCAACTAAAATTCGTTGTAGAGGCAATCAGGTGTTGCTTTGTCACCCAAGTCACCCTTGTAAATATTTCAGATTCAGGCCTCTTCTTAGCTGCTGTTTATTAAGCAGCATCTTCCCTCCAACCTTTACATAGGCCTTTTTTTACCATTGTATTCTAAACCCCAGGAATAGTGTGCACTCCTGCAGAGTTGGTTTATGCTTTCACTATTCTGTTTTTGGAACATTTGATGTGGAGAGATGGGAATACATACCTAGTGACAGCAGACTTAGTGACAACAGGGAACCAGCCTAGGCTTTATTCTGCGAAGACACTTTTAATTATGGTAATTGTTGAAAGCATTAGGAATCTTGTTTAGTCTGCTGTACCAATTTAAATTCAAGTGAAATGTTTTCATTTCAGCATGAGGAAACCTGAAAGAAAAAATGCAACACCAGGGTAGGGTAAAAGCAGGTATTCCTAGTAAATACTCTTTCCATTCCTATTTGGTTGTCCATTCACATTGTCTTAATACATATGTATATGTGCATGTAGGTAGCTGAAAAACATGTTGTGTTCTTTTCAGCCTCTTCCATAACAGTGGTAAAAGTGAATGTGCATCTGCAATCATCAGAATTAACAGTATAGTATGTTTTTATTATGCTTGTGTTGTAATGCCTGTGTTACTGCTGTAAGGTTTTGCCTTTCTATGGCTGGTATTTTTTTTCCATCATGCCTTTCAAAGATAGATACAATTACCTCCACTAAGTATTTAGAAACCATGAACAGTGATTGAATCAGTCATTCATGCTGCTGTATTTCTAGGAGTCATTTTAGGCTTCATCTGATTTCAGTCACAACATTCTTTTATTGTTTCAAGACACTGTAGAAGAGCAAAGTTTAGCTTATACAGAAAAAATTACCTGACTCAAGAACCACTGGGCGGTCAGTGTACAAAAATATAGATGAGATAAGCATGATTTTGGCCCAGGTAACACTTTGTCTGTTTTTTAAATAAATTCCACAAACATAATTTACACAAAAGGTGTAGGTCTTTGACAAGAAATTGTCAGAATGATCATGAAGTGTAAGATGTGTTTTGCACAAATGAGAAAGTATCCTGTAAGCTGATTCTTCTTCTGTGCTTTAAGACTAATCAAATGCTGCATTTCAGTGCCTACTGTAGTTTTGTAGGTGTTTCTGTGTGAGGGAGCTTTTAAAAGCTTCATGATGCACATCAGACATATATTTTACAGCTCAACTGGACTGTGCCAGAGCAAAATACCAAATGTGGACGAAAGCCTAAATATTGTGTAAACCCCTGGCTGTGCTCCTGGGGTGGGTGTGGGCACACACAGACCAGTGGGAGAGCCATGGGCTCACTGTGCACCTCCTACCCCCCCCACCACGGGGCAGTAGGGGGTTTTTCCTGTAGCTCCTATTTTTCCTCATTCCCTAGGGGAAAACAGCCAGTGGATCCAGGGACACATGACTTCAGTCATCCCACCTCCCATGGATGGTCCTATAGCATCTCCATGGAGTACAGCTCTGTGACATGCAGCCAGAACAAGCTGCCATCTCCAGCAGTGTTATTTTGCCACCACAGGACCTCTCCCGTGCTGCGGAGATGTGCCAGGATTGTACCTTCCCTCTGTTAGCTCAAGTGTTTGGCAGAGCAGGGACTTACTTGGTGAAGATGAGTTTCTGCTTCAGAAATAAAAAAAACTACTGTAAAAATTAAAATCTTACTGCTCTGTAAATGTAGAGTTTAAATAACACAGCAAAAGAGAAAGTAGATGCTTCAGAAAAGGAGCCAAGGTCTTGAAAATGGGCTTGCTTAAGTCTTTGGCTTGGGATACACTGTAAACTGAAGTAATCATATCATTTTTAACTGAAATTTTGATTTACTGTTCTGCAAAATTTGAGCAACTCCTGAATTCTGTATTAGCTTACATTGTACAGAAATTACTGTAATATAATTTTTTTAGTATTATTTCAATGATATGCATCACTGAGCAATTGCATATCAGTTCTGTCCTGGAGTCTGCAGGCTGTAGGCTCTTGAGACTCCTCCACAGACATGCCTGCCACAGAAATATAAGTAGTTTCCATACCATTCTGGCACAGGTGAATTCCTGCAGCTCATATGGTAAGTACTGATACATTTTGTATTGCCACATCCCATCAGAATTTGAGGAGGAAGACTCTGGACCAGACACTGCAGTCAGGAGTCTGAGCAGAGCACAAAGAGCAGACCCTTGGACATTCAGCTTTTAAAGTGCCCCACTACTGTGGCTCCATGCAGGGGGCTCTGCAGCTCCGTTACGTGCAGCAGAACTTTTTGGAAAACCACATTCCAGGGTTAAACTAATCCGGAGAGTCTGAAGAAGAACACAGGCGTGTATGCTGTGGTTCCAAATCCTGTGTTTTCATCTAAGAAAGCTGAAGGAGTTCTCCTGCTCAGAGACTTTAAACAATGAATTATAAGGATTAGATTTCTGCCTGTTTAGATTTTTTTGAGTAGGTGCAAAAAAATAGAGGAAATGTTTTCAAGAACTTATTTTTGCAGATAGGAGTGGGTGCTCTCTATGTTTTCTGTTATACAACAAGTATTGATATCAAGAATGTTGAACACAGGGAAGTTTTTCTTTGAATTTAGTGATATTTGACTAACTGAAGACAGGCTAGTTTGTCCAGGAAATATTTAATAAAAAAGAAAAAGTAAAGTTGTGTTTCCTCTACTGGAATGAAAAATATGCTTTTGCAAAGAGTTGATGATAAAGTATTTCCAGTTTATGTTTCTGTCAGGCTTCTTAATTGTCAAAGCATTATTAAAAGCTCATTTAATTGCTTCTGGTATTTATTAAAATGGTGTTGGGTAACTTTTACTTTGAGATGCATTTCACTACCCACAGGGCCAGATTTCCAACTGCACAGCCTTCACTCACAGATATACCTTTTCTGCAGTTCCTTTGCCTTCCTGCAGACATCTGCAGAAATCTCCAAGATGTTGAACTCCTGAAAAAACCTGACCACAGTGACTTGGTGGGGATGGAAGTTCTTTGAATCTGTGGGTGTGGAGCTGTGCTGAGAGCCTGCCTGTGGTGACTAGATGTTCCTCAGTAGTGTGGTTTTCAGCCCTGTGGCAGAGAAGTGAAGCTCTTAACATGGTAGGATAGAATTGTAGGATATCTCAAGTTGGAAGAGACCCATAAGGATTATTAAGTCCAACTCCCCACTCCTTGCAGGACCACCCCTTGCTGTACATCTGAAAAGGGTGAGTGCTGCCCAGGGCACATTGTCATCATCATTTTCCTGATTTACTGCCTCTGCTTTAAAATTATCCCCTGCCCACCATACAGATGGGCACAACAACACTTTTCTCATGGCTGCATTGAGTAGCCATGCCTCTGTTCCACCTTAGCCCTTCCACCCACACCTCACTCCCTGAGTTAAAAGATGACATCAGCCCCTTTAGCAGAAATGAGGATGCAAAGTGTTGCAACTGATGTGGCACAGCATGTGGCTTGTGCTGATTGTCTCCTGATGCCTCTCACCTCTCAGTATTTGTTGAATTTTCCTGCTTGAGGTCAACAAAATTATTTAGCCTAGTCCTTTATGCAAAACAATGGTGATCTGGGACTGCTGGGGGAGCAGGGCCAATGCAGAGCCTGTGCTGTGCAGGGACCGCAACCGGTGGCTGGTGGTGGACAACCTCAGCAGCGCCTCAGCAAAGGGACGGAGTATGGCTGAGTCAGGCCTGGAGCCTTGGACCTGTTGGAGGTGTTTTCATCCCCAGGAGCATCTGGACTGCTGCAAACCCAGCACATAGCAGGACAGGGCAACAGAAGGGATGGGGTGAATAAGTGTCCCAAGGGACTTTTATTTCAGGTGAAAAGAGGGATCACAGTTACTCATTTTTTACACTATACACTGATACAGTTTGTTTTGGCTACTCAGTGGCTGACTGTTACTTTTGACACTTAGCAGATTAACTAAAAGCAGGTGAGTTTTTGTCAGAGTCCTATTCTCATTTGTAGCAATCACAAGTTCATCATCACTGAGTGTATCAGCCCCTCCACTCCCATCCAGGAGCCATGGGAGGTCTGTGGAGGAGAAGAGCAGGTGTGTGTTGCACTCACCAGCATTACACCCTCAGATGCTGGGTACCCACTGGAGCTGCCCATGCTTTGTGCATTGCTCAGACTTCATCCAGGTGACATCCATTTTCAGCAGTCAGACAGAGCCCTGCCAGCTGCATCTGACCTGCAGACAGTCTGTCTTGATCTGTGTAGAGGCATAGGAAGAACATTGCCTCTCTGTGGTGCTCCATCTTCACCTGGAAGGCCAGGAAAAAGCATCACCTGTGTGATTGCCCTGAGAAAGGCAGGGGTGGACAAGTGCTCTGTAGAAGCCCCTGGCTGTGTTCTGACCATCATCAACAATCACTTCTAACAGTTAACTTCCAGTGCATAAAGTTTGTCAGTACCTAAACTTTCAAATATTCCCCTTCAGGTGAAAAAACCCAGTCTGTAATTTTGGTCATTGAACTCCTCTGCATGAGCATTTTGAGGACTCCTTGCCTTGCTTCCCAGTGATTTCACATGCAAGCAGGGATAAAGTCAGCACTAGTGGTGCAAGGTTGTGCAGCATCATCAAAAAAGACCTCAGCCCAGTGGGTTTTAACATCTGACAGAGGTGACATAGAAAGCCCTGGCCAGTGCAGACTGGATATTGTGCACAGTTAAATATCCAGTTGACAGCAGCAGTGGAGCCAGGTGTTGCACCATGCAGCAGTAGAACAGCCCAAGTGGAATTTCTCTCTTTCTTTTGAAAGAAAGCTAATGCATAATCTTCTCTACTAGAACAACACAAAATGCCCTCTACCTACTTTCTACTTCTCCCCACCTTGTTTAGAAGGGCATGCAACAAACTATAATCTTCTGTCTCATAAATATGTGTAGAATAACCTAATAGTTTAACAGTTGTTGAAAACTATTTAGCAAATGAGTTAGCTGGAAAACACTTTCAAATCAGATAATGTCACTGTCTGAGATTATGTGGTGAGGTGTATGCACCTTTCCATCTCCTCGGAGCTACTCTTATATGTAACTGTACATATTCATCTGAATCAGGAAAAATCTAAACATAAAACTCAAAAAGAGCTGGTAAGCATGTTTTAGAGTTAGCCCTCCTGATGAGTAGCACCAGCAGTAGTGTACAAGCAAGAGAGGGTGAGTTTGGATACTCATGCAGATAAAAGTTGCACACACACCTGTGCTCCTGCAGTGTCTTGATGGCAGGAGGCTTCCTTTGTGTTTGAGTCACCATGCACTGATTTAGTAACTAAAAGCAAAGGCTTGATAGCAGCTTGACCTTTAAAAATGCTTTGGTTTAATAGGTGCCTAGGGAAAATATCAAGTTCACAAACAGCATCTGCACAGGTCCCCGTAGTTGATTGTCTCACAAGATCCCTGGGACTGAGTGGTTATCCCTTGTTGCTGAGGTTGCCACTGCTGCACATATGTTGGCAGGGCATTTCAGCAAGTTTTGCTCAGCCGTGCTGCTGCGGTGTTACTGAAGCAGGGATTATGTTTTGTGAGGGCAGCTAGCCCTTTGCCTCTCCCCAACACCGTCTGCTCCACAGTCAGAACAAGGGGTGAGGCCTCAGGTATGCTGGATCCAGCTAGTGCTGCAGCAGCAGCCAGGATTTTGTCTTTGCACAAATCCAGAGTGGCTAAACTGCACATGGAGATGTGTCCACATCCCTAATTAGTCTCTGGTCAACCAGCAGGAAAGCCGTGACAGGAGCTGGGGTAACCAGTGCAGGCCTTCAGAAGGTGTGCTGCCACCTGACTGACAAGGAAGGATTTCAAAGGCACAAACAGCCTTTCAGAGCTCAGCTCAGTGATGGGGATTTAAATAGCTAACCCCTCATCTCTCTTTGAAAGTCTCATCCCAAACTCTTACCAATTGCCAGACATTTAGTCCAGAAGTTGAAGAAATATATGTGTGCACATGTTGAAAAAAGTAGTGTTTTTATTTTCATACTCTTAACTAAAATCTGTGTGCAGGTGCCAGGGAACTACATCATAGTCTGCATCATGAAAGGAAGCTATTTTGTTGGATAAGTTCAATCAAATTTAGGGTAAAATAAATATATTTTAGTTCCATAAATGTCTACACTGATAATACTACATGGAAATGGGAATTAGATAGTTGAATGTTAATCAGGATAAACATCTGTTCAATTGATAATATTTTATTTTTTTTAGTTCACATATTTTAATAACATTCCTCCTTCCAAAAAAAAAAAAAATCCCATATGGATTGCTGAAGTGCAAAAGCAAACACACACTTGTTACAATTGTCAAAAAATATATATAGTTTATATCTGAGCACTTTCTGACTCCCTTTACTGAATATGCTTGATTTATTATTTTTCTTCTAGGTTTGATATATTAACTTTTTACCTGCTAGAAAGGCCTTTCATTTAAATGTGGGCTTGCAGAACTGGCTGAAATATTTCTCCCAGATTCAGACACACACAGAAGGACCATTGTCTTCTACCAGTGCCTTGGTATGATGTCATAACCCTGATCTCTCTGAGTAAGAAGCTTTGATTTATAGCTAGGGCTGCTGCCAATGTGTGGTTCTTAAAACTTCATATTAAATTAAATGACATAATGATATGAGTTCAGAGCCTAAGAAGGCATCACCAAACTATTGAAAACCAGTTAGAAATTAATTTGCTTATCAGACTAATTTAGAACAGTGACCTCTGTCATATTTCAATATTCAAAATCAAGGACTGTTTAAAACCGCCTGTCAGCTGACCTAATGCATTGTGAAGTAACAGGCATTTAAAATTTCACCGTACCAAACTTGCATTCTCTTTTACCTTTTTAGGCAAGGGCCAGATCCTTCAGCACTCTTAAATGAATAATGTGGCTTCAGAGTGTCATCTTTTGTGTTTACAGTTTCATAAATTCTGGCTTCATTGCTGCAGTTTATTATAGGCAAATATCAGTGTATCACAAATTCAGTCACAGTTCTGCATTTTAGCCAGCTGAAAGTCTACAAGGCTATGTGCTACCTCAGCATCACAGAGCAGTTCTGAGACAGAATGATTGTTGCTGTTTGGTACGGCTCTGCTAGATTTAGGAAGTGACTGTTTCTGCTGAAAGTGCTCACAGGTTCTGAAAAGCTGTAGGGCTCTGCAGTTAATTGCTAGCCCCAGGCCTGCTGTGTGACTAACTAGAAGTGTCTCTTTTAGCTGGCAGGGCTTTTCCAAGTCATTCAAGATTTGAAATATTTGAGCTAGAAGTTAGTTAGACTAAGACTGTTCTCTGTTAAATATTAATCCTGAGAAATTTAGTGGTTCTGTCTATATCACATTTCATCTCCCGCTGTGAAATACTCACTTGTGGAAGTCAGTGATGATGGAAGTGGATGTGTGTTATGGCAGCTAGCTTACCATGCCTCCACGGTGATGTATAACAGGGCTCAAAACCTCTTTTTTGGTCTTGGGTTTGTAAAGACTAGCAGCTCATCAAGCATGAGTCAGTAGATAAATGGTAACACGAGTGCCCAGCTGGCCTGTGAACAGTGCTGTCCACTATGTTGTCTTGTGCAGAGGGTGCCCCTGTGAACTGCCTATGCTTCTCCTGTGCAGAGCCCTGATTTGGACTTCATCCTTGAGGGACCTTTCCAAGACAGGGTATTCTATTATTTTCTTATCTAGGAGAAATTGGTGAAAGTCAGTACTAAGGTTTGTATCTTGTTCTAAATCAGGTGCAGTTGCCCAGCCCAGCTGAGCATCTCAGTCCCCCAGAAATCAGTGCGACAGTGGGTGAGAGTGTGTTAGTTCCTTGTAGCTTCATTACAGTGTTTGAGTAACACCATAGACACTGTGATGGTCAGTGGGTAGCCAGTGAATACAGTTACAGGCTGTTCCTGCATTTGTTTGGAGAGGTGTGCCTTGAAATACCCATAGCTCTTATTTTGGGCTCTCTAAAGTCCTTTGAAAAGTGGAAGAAAACAGTTTCCCTTTCAAAGAAAGAATATAAGGTGATTTACACCAACTTCTGACACAATCAGAATTGATATTTTATTTATATTTATTATTATTGATATTTTCAGAATGACCAGATCAGACACACAGGTAGTTTGAGTTGAGTTTGCAAATACAAACATTGGCAAAGATTTTTGGTCTTTGCTACTCTGTTTGTTGAAGATACACAGGCTGGGGAGAAGCAGGTAATGGGACAGAGCGACATAAATAAACCATTAACTGTTGTAATGTAGTAATTTGTGGTATTGTGTCCTCCACAAGTCAAGTGCTACAGTTATTTATGCAAAATACTAAAGTTGAGATCTTGCCGGAAGGGGGAATATTAATGTCTTACATTTTTTCTGACATGCTCAGCTTTACAGGTCTGATTCCATATAATCTGGATCATTAGTAATGGTTTCTTCTACAGACCTCCCTTCTCCAAACTGGTACCTCATGAAGATGTTTGCTATTTTTTTAAGGCGGTTGACTGGCTGCTATCCCAGTCTGTATGATGCTTGCACTCACTCTGCACAAGGTTAATGGTTATGCAGCTGGCAAAACATAGAAAAGTCAGATAAAAATCCCTTCACCATTTCAGCAGGAATACTTTTTCTATCTTCCAGTGTGATACTTATTCTAATGATGAGATTAGCATACAAACAAAATATATGAAACTGAGCAAGGGCTGACTTTCTTTACTGTGTTGATAAAACACATTAAAAAAGGTAATGAAAACAGTTCAGTTGAACAAGTTCAGGCAGGTCTATGCATAAGTGCAGATAGTATTTGTCCATTTAAAGACAATTTGTTTCCCATTACATGAAATAACTGATGCCCATAAGTATTAGTTCAAAGCAAATCAGCCCTGACCAGTCTCTGCTTTCCCTCTGAATTTGTAGGCTCCAGGAGTGTCTTTGGCTGCTGTCACCACCTCCAAGTGAGTTTTTGGACTAACAGGTGTGGAATAGAGTCCTTGCCACCCATCAGTCCTTCACCTGATGCAGAGCAGGGCTTACTGGTGGTCTCCCATTGGCTGCAGTATGTGTAGCAACACACAAAAAAATTCACAATATTCATGGCCATTAATAAGACCTCCAAATGCACCCCATGGCATTGCTTTTGTAAAGAAAAACTCATACTTAAGTGACAAAAAAGTGCAGTAGTGTGCTGCAGAAGAACTACAATGAAAAGTCAGCCTGTGATCAGGAACTTGCCTTCTGTAAAGCCTCCAGTCTGCCTGCCACCAGGGCTTATAATCCTTCCCTGGGTTATAACAAGTCAGACAACTCCAGGGTTTATTGGAGTCGTATTGCCAGTGGTTGAGCATGGAATTATTTAGCACAGGTGTTTCTATAACACTGATATATTGGGAAAATTCAGTGTTCAACAACCATTATATTTCCAGCTGTGCTATGGTTAGTGCTAACACAGTGAACCTAATATAAAACATGTGAGAATATTTGCTAGCTCAGGAACTTGTTAAAGGTATTTTCTTACAATATCTGAATTTCTGTGTTTATCTAGGTGCATTTCTTCGGTCTTGCATTTTCCTAAAGGGTGTGATAGTGGTTTTGTAAAGCTGTCACTGAATGTGGAATCTGTTTCTCTCCAGCCAAATGCATTAGTAGCCCTGCTAGCCAGTGTGCAGCACACAAGCTGGTGAAAATAAGCTTATGAGAAATCCAATGACTGTCCGTCACACCTAGCCTATTTGTCTTGAGCAGCACCTGTGTATCTGTTACATATATAGATCTGTTTTTACTGGGGTGCTAGAAATCTTGAAACAAGTGTTGCAAGCATCTACATGTAAAAGAACATAAAAGGAACAAAGTTAACAAGGGGCACGAGGACTGTAAAACAAGGGTAGTGAAGTGCATTCACCACCAACAAAATCCATGAGTGTTAAAAGAGGTTTTATATGTACAGATGGACACGTGTGTTTTAAGGGGCTCAAAAAGACTCATACACAAACATAATAAATGGCTGGAAAATGTGTGGTTTATAAAACACATGCAAATAAAAATACAGTCAGAGACACTCGTGCAACACACATGTATCTGAGCTCAGTTGTAAAAGATGTTTCATTATTAACTTTGTGCCACAATGCATTGGTTATTAGAATATTATGAAAAATATTCTCTAGTGTCACCAGAATTTTTTTTAGAAAGAACATAAATGCCACTATGCATCCATACATGATCGTTGTATGCATTAGAGTTGCATCTGTCTAGAAAAAAATACATCTACAGTCTAACTTGTCTCTATTATTTGTAACTTTCCTGACAGAGAAAGTGGATCAGTTTTGCCTGTGCACTGCATCTGTTGTAGGAGAAGCTTCAAAGACATCTCTCTTTGATTTGAGAAAGTGAGCTAATGTTGAAAAGACAGCTCTTTTGAGAAAGCATCTTTCTTTGATTGGAGAAAGCATCTTTGCATCTGTCATGACTGAGTTGATGCTCACTGACAATCATTTCCATCCACATTCTGGTAGTTTTTAGAGACGTGACAGCTCAATTAGGGCATCATTTGGGACAGTGGGTAGAGCAAGCAGAGGTCTAAAACAGGAATCAGTTTTTCTTGGTAGTCAGAGACTGACTAATATTTGTTAGGAGCTGGCATTAGGAAAAATCAAATACAATTGTGTAAAAGAACTAAACAAATCAGATCCTACTCTTTCAAAAATATCCTCATAATTGAAAACTTCTTGTACGTAGCACTTTGTCATGTATCTTTGTAACTTTATTTTCATTGAACTCTAAAAGCCCCATCTCTATTTTATTATGCTCCAGTTTACCGCGAGTATAGACATTTATCAAATGGGCCATCGGTAGCTGTAGAAATGCAGTAGTCTATCCAAGTTAAAATTCTTGCCTTGATTACTACAAATCCATGGAGCCCTTGGGTCCAAAGCTTCCACTGAAGCACAGCTATTTGCAAATAGATTTTTATAGCACATTAGTGCTGGAGGAGAGTCCAAAGAAAATAGTCCTTTTCAATATTAGAACCAGCTGTGCCTTTCTTGTGCTGATGACTCATTCATTTTTTTTTATAGGGTGGGAGAACTAGGCAAAAGACACACAGAGTCTTATTCACGACGTTGTTTGTTTTGCAAAGGGTATCCTAGCCACAAGCCAACTTGATCATACCAATACGCAAGTCATGTTTATTTAAAACCTTTTTTCTTTTAACAGTTCCAATTATAAAAACAGAACCCACAGATGACTATGAGCCTGCTCAAACCTGTGGACCAATGAACCAAGGCTTAAGCCCTCTCTCTAAACCATACTACAGTCAGCAGATCATGATGCCCCCTGATCCTGGTTCGTGCCTCGTGGCTGGCTTTGCCTCCTGTCAGCAGAGAAACGCTGTGATGTCACCTTCTCCCAGCGCAAGCCCCAAGCTGCACGACCTTTCATCCTCTCCTTACAAGTGCATCCCCAACCCGGGCCACAGTCACCTCGGACTTCAGCAGCCTGCTGGAGGTGTCCCCACCATACAGGAAGTGCCAAGGTCTATAGTTGTGCATCCAAGCCCCCCCGAGCAATCATCTCACGTCATGCTGCAGCCGCAGGTGAGTCAACATCTGAGCAGTAGCTGTTC
Source organism: Lonchura striata (assembly GCF_050655825.1). Taxonomy (NCBI): domain Eukaryota; kingdom Metazoa; phylum Chordata; class Aves; order Passeriformes; family Estrildidae; genus Lonchura; species Lonchura striata. The sequence continues at coordinate 72,278,766 of NC_140704.1, forward strand.
CCTTGGTTATCAACAAACACTCTATCCCAACAGTCCCTCTTCTCCAGTTCCATCTGTTACCCAAGAGCCAACCTATTTGCAGTCCTGCAGTCCAACTCACTCATCCATAATGGGTCAACAGCAGCAGCAACTGCCGAAGGTTCACAGAAATGAGTCTCCAACAACCCAACCACTGTCATTGCCAGAGTTGCATGAGGAAAGTAATCATAATTTGGCCCCTATTCCTGTAACGATCAAGCGAGAACCTGAGGAATTGGACCAGATGTACCTGGATGATGGTAAGTCTTCCACGGCACAGGTTTGCGTTCACCATGTTGCTTTATCAATGAGTTCCCTTAAACTCCCCTTCTTTTGAATCCTCGTGGGAAAAAAGTTCCATTTACAGCCTGGTGGAAAGGTGCGGACTTTGCTTGGATTGTCTTTTTACAGGAAAGGATCCTTTAATTTCATTTGCAGTAATGAAACTGCATTATCTAAGCAATAAATGTTGTTAGTTAGCATAGAGTTCTAGCTGCATGGCCAACAGCTATGTTGTAATAATCTTAACTGTATGTTCTTGGCTTACACCCATGTCAGTGACCTGTGGAGCTGCAGTGAAGACATATTTAACACTGTCCCATTCATAATGCAGTGAAACATCTGATGTGCAAATCTGTTCACTGAAACGAAATGTTAAACTGCTCTACTTCAGTTGAAAAGGTTCAAATTAAAAATGGAGGTGTATCTTTCAGCGTCACTTTTCAGACTGTTTGCATCTGATGTTTAAGACTACATTTTTTCCCATTTTTATTGCAGCCTTGCTACTGCTTTTTCTTTTCTTTTTTTTTTTTCTTTTTCTAGTTTTGTAAGATTTTGTATGTATAGATATTCTACATGCCGCACTGAAAAGTTGAAATGCTGTGATAAACTTGTAAGACCCTAGTTCCCAAATATTTATTAGTTGGATGTAATAAAAGGGATAATATGGAATTTGGTTATGTGACCTTACTGAACTTTGATTTAGCATTTGCTGCTAAGTATCCCAGTAGTATTCTGGGCCCTTACCTTAATTCAGGATGGGAATTCCCTTCCAATAGCCACAAAACTTCATATAACATACCATGCTTGTTGAAGAAGAAATTCCACTTAAATGGCTGCATTGAAACTAAGTGATGCCAAGGAACATCTGAATGTTATTGTCCTTTAGGGAGAATTTAAGGACAATTCGTTGCACTGTTTTTTTTTTTTTTTTTAAAGGACATTTCCTCATTCTGTTTTAAACAGCATTCTACTCACTGAATTAGGATTGCAAATTAATGTTCTGGAGCCTGAGTAGCAGCTCTTTGCTTTTCAACTCTAGGAAATTATTTTTCTTCACAGAAGTGGTTACTGGTTACATGATAGAAAGGTCTAGGGAACTTTCTAATTAGGAGATAAGGTCACTAGTTTTGCACAACACATCTTTTTGACAAGGTTTTCTTCATACAGAGTGCATTTTTATCTCTTACCTATGCTGCAAGGAACATGATTTCAACAAGCTAAATGAGAAATGTACACAAACAAACAAAAAAAAAAAGCCTTACCAGAGTTTTGGGGTTGAGAAAAAAAAACAGAATTTATGTATGTAAGGAGGAGAATTTAAATAAATCTAAACCTAGTGTATAGCTGTCTTTTGAAAAGTGCAAGAAAAGGCAGCCTTCCTGCCTTACCTCTCAAAAATCCAGCAGCCTCTTCTCAGACAGAACCATGAAAGCTGCCTTTGGCTGGTCCCTACTGGAGACATGGGAATGTGTCTCACGGATGAAGGATGAATGAAGCTCCTCATCCATGTCTGCTTTAGGAGACATGGATGAGGAGCAACAGAGGAACTTTATTACCATATGGTCTCAGAGAGGGGTTTTAGTATCTTCAGCAATGCTCATCCTCTCTGAGAAAGTGCAAGTGGTTTTGCCTTTAACTTTATCTCTGTTCCATCACTCCCCTCTGGACACGCATGCGTACCAGTCCTCTAACAGATTATCAGAACTAATTGTAGAAGCCACCATGTACACCTACACTGATACCTGAGGCTGACTTTGAGGATCTCTTCAGCTAGCCAACCCAGATATACTTCCCTTTGTCATCCAGCAAGCTTTCAAAATCCTTCTGTGGCTGACCACAAGAACTATAGACCAAGAAAGACATTAACAGTCCTGATAACAGTATATAATAAGAAGAAGCCCAAGCCTTTGTAGTTCAATGAATTAAGTACCACCAGTTCCCTCTAAGGGGGTCAATCAGAAATGGCTAAAATGATATTTAGGTTTGTCTCAGGGATCACACTTTTGGAGCTCAACCCATATGAGCAGCCTTTTCCTATCTAAACCTTATCTCACTGCCTGAAGAAAAGGTCATCTGCTCTATGCATATCTGAAGTTGACTACTACCCTCTTTATATTTGTCTCAGTACCTGAACTAGGGGCTAAAAGCAGGAAATGTTTCTTTTTGGATTTGAGCTGGCCAAGACGCCCTGTTCAAACCATGGAGATCTCTGGCATGCCTCAGACACATAGCACAGGATCATGAAGCTGTGAGTCAGGCTGAAAGCCTGTTTAGGTGTATGCTATATGCATTTCACGAAGGCAGCATTTTCACCACCACTGCAGTTATTGGTTTCACATTACATTTAAACTGATGGAACTGCAGGCTCCTATGGAAAGGGTGGTCTCAATCTGTCTTGCTCTGTAACATGTTCTTGCTGCTTCTTTCAAGTCATATCAATTGATTATGGAGCAGCAGAGCAGGATAAAGGAAAATTAACCTGCCTGAAATAGCAAAATCTGCAGTTTTCTGTTTGGTCAGCTCATGGAACCATGTCCACTAGCTGGATCCAGCCCTCGAGAGCGGGGCAAGAATCCTGGTGCTGTGAGTCAAGGGGTGCTACCGGCTCACTCTGGGTGGCAAAAGCCCACCAACAGGCCAGAGCAAGTGTGAGTTGAAGTCACTTCTGATGTGATCTTATCCTCCCCAGCAACTATCTAAACACTCATCCTGTTTTGGTTAAAAATCCTCTTCACCTGTCAGTTCCGGAAGGGTGACGTCTGGGCTCTGTCACACAGTCTCAAAGGGCAGTTTGACCACTCTGTTACCACTCTGGTAACTGCCTGGAAACCACCAATGATTGCTCCTGGTGTCCCAGGAGGTGCTGCTCACTGAGATCAGCAGGGAACAGGCAAAGCATGTATGCAGAAGTGCCTTTGTGCCTGGTACTGTTTCATTCACACCTCTGACCGTAACAGTGGAACAAGGGACGGTGAGTTTTGGCAAGTGGCTCGTACTAGATAGGAGTAACTCGTTTTCCCATGTACCTGACTTTTTTTTTAAATAGCAGCTTTTTGAAGGTATCACCATTTCACCATTTTTAATTACTAGTATATCCACCTCTAGGTGTTTTTTCTTGTTGAAGGAGTGGGTGGAACAACATGAAAGCCACAGACAGGTCAGGTGTACTTAACTGCTTCCCTTGCCTGCTACTCTGAGTATAACAACTCTTTTCTTCATGTCTGATTAATGAAATATTTTAATGACATTAAAAATTAAATTCTCAAAGCATCACTCATTTCAACAAGTATCTCTTCAGAGGATCTTGTAGTTATTTAATACCTCCACTTTTATCTAAAAATATTTAAGAAATGTGAGGTATTGACATCTAACATACTTAAGGGACTGCCAGAAAAATAAAATATCCAAATGATTTTCCCAGATTTTAACTGATAAAATTTTGGTTGCTTGTTTATCACTTTAGGAAGGTTTGATTTATATATCTAATATATGTAGGGCAGTTTTGGACCACTATAAACAGAAATAATTTTGCTTCAGCTTATTGGTTCAAAGTAATATTCATTCCTTTAGTTCTGGAATATGTCCAAATATAGACCATTTACACTGCAAAGTATAGATGGAAAAAAGCAGTCAATGAATTTATATAAATAGAGATCCTTTATATGACATTTTTCTGCTTTGGTAAAAGGTGGGTAGCTGAAGTAATATAAAGGGAGTGCACAAAGAGAATTCCATTTTGGCAAGTTAGTTCTGGTCTTGGCAATCTTACTTTAAATCAAAATCTACAGTAGCCACCTGGGCTCCTCATTAAATGTGCTGTCCATTTCAGCATGTGAGTATGTGATTCCACATACAGAACATATTTAAAACTCATGCCGTAAAGTGATACCTGATATATTATGGCTATGCTCTTGATACTGAAAGGTATCTGGCTTGGATACCAGCACCCGTTTCAAATAATTTTGAGTTCAGCCTCTTAGCAAAGATTATGGCTGACTACCTTCGCTGCTTTCACAGGAAAATTTGATTAGAAGTGGTTGAAATTGTGACATTTATGCATGGTTTTGGTCCTCTGTGAGAGTCCTTGGTCCTTTGCAGGGGGAGAGGGAGTGTCTCCTGTCCTGTGCATCAGGAGCTCCTGCAGATACCTGTAGGTCACTGGGGCACCCTGGTAGTGATGCTGGGACTGATGGTCTCTCCATGTGTGTGTGCCACTCCTGCCCTAGGCAGTGAAGGTTAAGTGATGTTTGCCTTTCAGATCTAACCTGGGAGGCGTATGGGGTGCTAGGGTGCTGAAGCTCATGGAAAGTCATTAGGCAGACAGGCTTGAGGGACCTCTTTAGTACAAGTCCATGCTGCAATTTCCTTTAAGAAAATACATGGGTTTTATAGGTATTGATGTGTCTGCTATACAGCCCTTTGAGACGTGAAGTGGAATTAGTATTGTCCAAAGAGATGGATAGTTTGGGGAAGCTACAAACTGATGAGAATTCTTCCTAGTCCCTTGAACCAGATGTGAAAATTTACCTAATTTATATCTTTGAGATCTTTATCTTTTGAGTGTGCTTGTCTCTGCAGTTATCTAACTAGTACTTCAATCAAAAGCTATGCTAGTCTGCTCTTGAACTAATCCCCTTTTTCAGTTCACTAGGGCAGCTCAGGAAATTTTTAAGAATTTTAACTGCCCTTCTTAGTGGTAGAAGAAACCCGAAGCCAGAGGCAGGAGAGTAGAAGTTCACACAGCTTTCTGGATGTCCAGGCAGCTGGGAGCTGGCCAGGCTCACAACAGGAGATGCTGTAGGTGACTTGAAATCACCTTCCTCATCCCCATTTCCCTTTCCTGGACCTAGTGTAGCCTGTGTGAAGCACAGAAGTGAGCTCCAAGTCTTTCATTTCACCAGGATAGATGATGCCAAGAAATATTGCATTCCCATGAGCTATTAGATATTTTACCTGCAGCAGAATGACACTTATTTGTGAAATTATTTCCTACTTTAGGAAACATCAAAGAATGTAGTTTTCTTTACAGATGAAAATGAAGCTATTCTGAAAAAGCAAAGGGGAAACACATTGGTACCAGCAGGGAAAAAAATGTATGACACATTCTCAGCATATTTCAAGGTATATTGTACATTCTGTAATCCTATTTGTTATCTTAGTGCACAAAACTTTACAAAAGCAGTTTGTAATTGAAAGCAAAGCAACATCCTGGAAGATTCTTTAATGAAGGTACTTGATTACTCAGTGCTTGAATGCTGAAGGCCTGGCTTCTAATCTCAATTTTGGAGATGCAGTGGCAGCCTTGTTGAAATCAGGAGTGCACTCTCATTGCTTGACCATGAGGCTAGGGTTCCACATGATGTTGAAAAATATTTTTTCCAGAATGTCCTGAGTCCTGTATAGGAGCCAGAACTAAAATAACAGCATCTGAAAGGCAGATCTCCTGTCTGAAGTTTTGTATATTAATTCAGCCTCCTCCTCTCCACATGAATTCTTTCATAAAGGTCTCTATCCTGATCAGAGCTATAAATCTTTTCATAGTAAGATGAAAATACACAGGCCATAAACAAAGGTATCTGATGTTTGGCTATGTGGCTAGCAGAAAGTATCAGAACCACATAATCATCTTTTTTAAAACAAGAAGGCTTTTGTTCTTGTGATTGTCTTTGCACAGCTGTGAGTTTTATAGCACCATGCCAATGAATGCACTCATTGCAACTTGTACTTTACTCTGAAAAGGTAAATTGGGAGTATTAAGCCCCCAATAAGTATGTAAAAGTGGCAAAACCACAGGTAAAGTGTTACTGAAAGCTGCAGTCCTGCCAGCCATTTTATTTTGAACATGGCTCTTTTAAATATAACTTTTGCAGTAAAAGCTGTAACTCCTGGATGTAATATGAGCTATTGCTAATGTCATTCCCATGAATTGCTTACAGTGTTGAACTGTTAGATGTCTGACAAGTCCATATATCTCCTATACAGTATATATGAAAGTTTTTTGCGTCTAAACCATATGTCCTTTTTTTCCTTCTCTATATTCTGGAAATGCACGTGGTTTGGTGATATAGTTTATTTGAACAGGAACTATAGCAGACAGAATTATTCTTTTGCTGAAATGTATCCTTTTCCATACATCTCAGCTTCATGATTAAAGCGATTGGCTCTTAAGGCACTAAGTTTAGTCTGCTTCTGCCACAATTATGCCTTTGAAAACTCTTGAGTTCACTCAGTGATTTCCAGTAGTCCAAATGTCATTAGAACAACATGCAGGTAGTCTGTAAAGTCCAGTAACACTGTCTACACTTCTGGCTTGGGCAAGCTTTTCCCTTCCTCCCTCTTGGCCAAGCCTCGCAGCTCTGGGAGAAAACAAATATCTTTCCTCATGGAAAGTTTTACTTAACCTGGCATGGTGCCTCAGCCTAGACCCTCCTTGTCTCTAATGATGATTGAAAGTGTACATGCTACTGTGATAAAACATGCTGAGTCGTTAACATTTGGGACTTGGGTTGTAGGCGATGAGTAAGGGAGGGCTGAAGTAATGCATTCAAGTCAGACCTTCATTGGACTTGCACGTCTGGGTTGGAGAAGGATCCTGTTACACAAAACCACACACCCATGGGAATGCATTTTGCTGTTCCTAGCATAATTGATGAATTGGGTCTCCCAGGAGGCCTGCCAGAAGAAGGCCCCCAGAAGCACAGATGACCAGACTAGGTGTCTTTCCTGGTTTTCTGCAGCCCCAGGTGTGCAGCTGCCCACAGAGTAGTCCTGCCTACCTCTTAGCTGTGGTGTGCTGTGAAATATAGTAGGGAACTTTGCTTTCTTTCAACGTCAGCACTTATATTTCCAGGGAGGTCCTTGAGTCTCAAGCTTTCAAGAATGTGTCCAGTGCCTTCAGAGAAGTCCTTAGTGGCTCCAGCCTCATTCAGTGATGCCAGACACTGGTGGAGGGAGCCAGAGGGTGACCAAGGGACAGAAAAGCTGCAGAAAGCAGTGTTGAGAAAGCAGCCTTTGGTTGATGTGCATCTGCACGTGTCAACATTTGATGTTATTGTTTGTCTGAAGCTGCATTTCTCCCCCTCTTTCCAGCTGAGAGCAACTTGGAAGAAGTCACTTCTCACTCCCATGCCCAATTCATTCTTCCATTTCTGTATCAATGGCTGTTGGCATTGTCGTTTCAAATGGTTAAGGTTTTGGTGGTTATTTTCTGTAAGCTTTCCCTGGCAGCTGGGAGAGAAGAAGTTGCTGTATCTGAGCCTTGGTAACATTTACATCTGCTTTTAAGCCTGGAGCAGTGCCAAGGAAAATACATGGCCTGCAGAAGCACAAGCTTCGTGAGAAAGCTTTGTTCCGATGCAAATTATTTTAGGAATATGTTGTTTGTTTGAATCGTTTCTGCTGAGCTGAGCAATATTAGCTGCTCAGGTGTGGCCTCGTGCCTTGGCCTCTGTGCTCTTGTGTCCTGAGCCCCTTCTGTCAAAACATTTGTGGGGAAGTTGTGGCAGCAGGCCCCTCTTCTCAAGGGAGCAGAATACGGCACGGGCCCCTGCAGCGCCTCCACAGAGCTGGGCTGGCGGCTCAGCCCAGCAAACACATCCGTGTCAGAGGGAGCAGATTCCTTGACTTCACATACAGCACTCTTGGAGAGGCACTGGCAAGCTGCTGGATCCCCAGGCTGTGGAGGGCCTGCCTCTGCTCCCAGTTAAGTCAGTAACACCGTTCCCTTTGGGTTCCTTGGGAACAGGACCAAGCGCGTGGCTGATAGTTAAAGCACACATAATAGCTGCATTCATGGAAGCCTGGTCCCTGATAGACAGGCAGAGAGGGAGTTTTTCCAAGCAGATTTCTTCACGGCACCACTCATTGTTTCATCTGTGTCTGCCGGACAGCAGGGGGCTGGGTCAGAGGCCTGATAGTGGCTTGACCATTGCTGCAGAGAGCAGGCTGCTTGATAACCTGGCTCCAGGTCTTTCCTCCTCTCTGAGGAGCTGATGCTGATTGCAACCAAAGGGAGCACAGGCTTCCACAACAGGCTTATCACCAGGCTGGGAGGAAGCTTATGAAAAAAAGCAGACCCTCAAAATGCTCCCCTCCTCCTCTGTCACTGAGGACATCTGCAAAGCCTGGGCATTGAAAATACCTGGGAACAATCAGTGAATAAGAAATACAGTAGGAAAACTGCAGTCCTGCTCCTCACTGGCCAACCTGACTGGGTTTGGCAGCAAACCAGGGAGCTGGACCAACCCTCTATCTCCTTTACAGGCTTCACTTTTTAGATCTTCTACATTTTGCACACCATGAAACCAACTGCAAGAGAAATAGCAGAAAACCGAGCAAGACAGTGCTCCAAGTGTGTCAAAACTCCCAAACCGCATTGCTCCTCAACAAATAAATTGCAATATGTGCACTGGGACAATACTGAAAAAGCAATCCTACAGGTTATCCAAATGCATAATTAGTGGATTAATTCTTTGATCCTTACGTAGTTATAGCTTGTTATCTAAGCATCATGTAAAAACAAGATTGTTCCTCACTTGCTTGTCTTTGCACAACTAAAACATGATTTCTGTACTTAATATTGACTCTTCTGCAGCCATACTGCTGCAGAGAACACAGAAGACAAGATTTTATTCTTCATGTCTGTACTTTCCAGATTGCTTTTGAAGTTAGATTTCTTTAGGAGCTAGGGCTGAAGATCTGTTCCATTTCATAACTTCTGAAAGTATCTTTGGGGTTGCCAAATAGGTACTGCTGTAGATATTATAAATCCATTTTGATATCCTGGGAGCAGCACTCAGTTCCTTTCCTAGTACTTCAGTGCCACCTCATAAGCAAAATCTTCTACAGATTATTTAAGAAGTAGAAAAAAATGCTATTTTGGGTCACAGGAGAGGCCTCCAAAAATAACAAACTGAAGAAAATTTATTTTGACCTTTATTTCTATCCTGCATATGCAAATCCATACACAGATAAAGTGTCTGAAATTATTTATAAGGCTTCATGTTCTAACTCTAATTCTTTTACATCTTTGTAGTTATGGTGAGTGAGAGTGATCTAAGTCTCTTGTATTCATGACTGACTTTTCTGAAAATCCTGGAGGTGCCTGTTAAAAAAATCTTTTAGAAACATGAAGTCAGGTGAAGAAGACTATCCCTTGGAGGTTCTGTTGTGCACAGTCTGTTCCTGAACCATTGTTTCTCCATACTGCTGCTCACCTCTGAGCTGTGATTGTCACTAGTGCTGTCATCTGAGCTTTTGCTATCCAGTTATTCTTTTGGAAAGCTGAAGTGACTGGCAATCTCTTTGCTATTAGTTGACTTATGTTTTTTTCCTCTGTGAACTCTGTGTTCCACCAAGCTCCAGGCTGCACCTGTACTTATCTATTGGCTTGAGGCCTTTCACCTCAGACTATCTGCACGAGGCATTAACAACTTCTCCAGGCATTTTCTCTTTACAGTAATGTCTCTGGTTAGTAGTACTGGGAAGTTGAAATGTTCTTCTCAATCTAACATGACTTTGTATGACCTTGCTATATAAAAAGAGAAACTGGTTCTACTTTTTTTTTCAACTTCACTTTTTCTTTTCATTGTTCAGAGAAGTTGCTAGAACTGATGCCACACAAATTCCAGTTTTGCAGAATGTTGTGATAGGTCCAAGTTTTGCCAAGTTGTACCTCAGCCAGGCACTGCACAAGATCTCTCTGGAAGTGCCACCAGAAATGGAGATGGCTGTTCTATTCCAGACCCTGAGCTCCTAGGTAACTTTGAAAGAGTTCTCAGGTATTTTTTTCTTCATTTTTTCTTCCCCACAGGGAGTGTGTTAGTATGAGGAAGGACCTCAATACAAAACAAAAAGAAGCAAAGCTTATTTTAGGGCAGAAAGTGCCGTCATGCACAAAGAGACTCTGCTTTTTGCATCAACAGACAAACCCAGGGGCAAATGGCTGCTTTCAAAAACCTTCCAGGAATTCTCCCACTGTTTCTAGAAATATCTGCTGGACCTTTACAGGCCAGAAAAGCACACTACCATCTATTTAAACCACAGACTCACATTTGGAAGAGCTGTCACCGCTTGGTAGGAACCTGCAAACATCCATTGTTACCAGGCAAACTACTGATTTCTGCCGTATCCAGCACATAGAGCTGTAGAGATAAATGTGACCATGGCCTTTGGGGTTAGAGGGTTCAGACTTACCATTTTGCAATCTGATATCCCAGATATTTCATGCCATTTCAATGGTAAACTAAAACCTTAAAGAGGAACCAGAAATGCTGAAGTCAAGAAAAGGTTTGCTAGAAGGACATGCTAGTGTGAAAGCAGCTTTTTGGTGCTATTTTAGTAGCTAATTCACAGTTCCAGAGATAGCTGCAGCCCTCAGCTTAATTAGTGTGAGCTTGCAGAGGCATATCTATGTTGCAAGACTCCAAGACCCCAAGTCAAAGCTGGGGCTGCAAAGGATTCAGCACATTGGAAGGGATGGGGGACAAGTACAGGCAAGTGCATATGTGTATATACTTTTACTCCATTTGGGAAACTTAGTAAGGAAAGTAAAATGGAAGCTATCTCATGAAGCTGTAGCACCATCAGCAAGCATTTTAAAGTTTCAAACTTCAAGTATGGCTGTGAAACTCCCTGATGGTGTAATTAGAGTGAAAGAAGGCTTGAGAAAAAGAGAAATGAGAGGAGGGTTAAATATAACATCCACATTAAAAAAAAAAAATTGAAAAAAAAACAACCCATAGATGAATTCTGGAAGAAGAGGGGAAAGGATGAGTGTGGGTGTGAGAGAGATGAGTTTGTCTAAAAGTTAAATGGTACGAATGAGTAGTAAGAGCCCAGGATTTGACTGCCATGGAAAAGTGTGTCTAAAGAATACCTCACTTAGCCCCAGCATAATTTAACTATACAGAAAAATGAGAGAACATGATGAAATGAGCATTGTGCTCCTTAAACTTTTATAGATCCAAGGACAGAGCGTAGAGGAGCCTTTCTGTCTGTATTGATCTGCAGTGAGATGGCTGCTTTGCCTGCAAGTGGAAAGGTTTGGTGGGCAGCTCCCCTAGGACCTTCAAATAACCCCATGGCTTATTTCCATGTTCTATACACAGCTTTTCTAAGGGGAAAGGAAAGGACTTCAAAGCTGGCACTGAGTGGAGAAAGCTCCCATAGGGAGACCAAAAAACCTCAGAAATACGGTAAAAATTAAGTGGGTGGTGTCTAGGTTTGGGAAGAGAGGTGTATGCTAAGGAAGGCAGGAGCAAGGAAGGCAGGAGCCTCCCCTGAAATGGAATACATCTTACCTTTCAATCTGGGATATGTGGGAAGTAGTCTTTGAATAAATATAGTCCCATCACCTGAACTTAGTGAGAAATTTTCATATCAGTTTTAAGACTTAGAATGCAACAGGGCATGCAGTAAAAATGAGCAAAATAAGATTATATTATCCATTAATTTTCCCCAGTTGGAAACTACCCAGGAAAAATAGTGCTAGAAGGAGTAGAAGTGATCAGACCTTGACAAGGCAGTTGAGGATTTGTAAAAGCTCACTTTCAGGATATTCAACTGAAGAATAAAACAGGAAATCCCCTTATTTTGCAACTTTCAAAAGAAGGCATTCAAGTTATATTTATGATGTCATCCAAGTACCAATAATTTTTTTCCATCAACTTCGATTGATGTTTTAAAACAGGATGTGTTAAATCAGGGAAAATAATAACAGACTCTCAAGTAAATTAACAGAAGATTCATAACAGATTATGAATCACTGTATTAAAAAATCAATTAGAGTCAGTTATTTACATAAAGACAGAATACTAGCAAAAAAATTTTGAACTAGAAAAAATTGGAACATCTGCTGAAATTTCCAAAGCTATTTTTAATATTATCTTAGGAAAAGTACCTGGACTGAATGGTGTCTCATCACAAATTTTTATATGTTTCAGACCAAAATCACTTGGATACTTCTGAAAAAAAAATATAATCTGCTAAAGTAAGAGAGAAACCTCCTCTCCAATCCCTTCCCTTCCACTGAATTTTGTCATGGGGAACATCACCATCTTAAAACAGAGCACCTTCTGCTGCCATGAGCTACTTTGCTGGAACTGAGGCATGCCCTTGGTTAACAGTACCATTATCTAACTGTAGGGTAGGCTTTATTATTATAAGGAATATTTTGGATTCAAGCACTCAGCACAGAGGAGTGTATGAAAAGTGAGCAGACTTTGATAGAGACGCCAGATTTCCTGCCAAGAAATCTACAAATGGATGGACCTTTTCTTTGTTTGTTAGATGAATTCAGGGGAAAAAAATCTGCTTTTGAAATTTGCAGCAAACCTACTGGTCATTTATTTGGTCATTTATTTTAGTGAGGAAGGGGATAAGATATAGAGCTGTCTACATCTTATGGTGTGAGCTGTGACCCTAAAAATGTTTGGTTAGCCAGACATATGCCTGATGTTTCAGGGTTATTTTTATGGTTTCTCTGATAATAAAGTCTAAATTTCTGCAGCAACCAACACAATTTCTCTGCTGTCAGTTAAGAGCCTGCTTCAGGGAGAAGCTGGCAGATGCTTGTGACGCCAGATGAGGCTGTATCATGCTTTCTGTCGTGTATGATCCCCTGAGGGATGTGGCCACCACCTCCCTGTGCCTATTTTTGGAAAAATATCTGTGTTCAGAAAGTTGTCTGAAGACAGATTTACATTTCATATTAAAAACTTTCATTTGGGGGGAAGCACCACTGAAAGGGGAAAACCCCACATCTTGTGACATTAAAATGATTGTAAGAATTCTTCTCTGAGATGTGTAGGTGGAAGTCTTTCTCATAATATGGAAAAGGCATCTAGATTTTACATTGCTGCAAAATTAAAATCTTATGAATGGGAGAACTTACCATTGAGTATTTTTGATAGAGGCAACTGGAGTAACTCAGCATAGATCCATCTAATTATAGTGCAGCTGCACTGATTTCTACCTGTTCAGGCCCAAAACCATTTATTTAAGAATGAATGTACTAGCTGCAGGGATGATTCTTCCAGTTACATCCTTACCTTGCTTTTAATTACTAACAGAATTTTCTGTGTATCTTTCTCTTTTCCTTTGCAAACTTTTATTTCTGTTATGTATCTGTGTCTCACATGCCAATGGAAATCAGGAAAGGAAATTAATTTGTATGAATGGACTTCATAAACTTCATGATTTACCAGTAATGAAATCCAGGTTTGCAGAATGAGAAATAATAGGGCCTTTCCAAAATATCTTAATCCTTGGCTATGATTAGTGGCATAAAATGAACCATTCTTTCCTACGTGTCTAAAGTCCAAGATGTGCTCCATGTGATGTTCTTTCCAGTCTCATGTCAGTAAATAATTGCCATGCTGCTCTTTAGACTGTCTCTGACCTTCACTATGCTCACTTTTTTTGAACAAAATTTGGGAATTTTTGCAGATTGATCTCCTGCTGTGATCTGATCTAGTCTAGTGTGAAAGGAAAGCTTGTTAATCCCACTCTCAAATTCCTTACCCAGTTTACTGTAAATGAACTGCTCTGTAAGCATACGTAATGCAGCACAGCCATAACAGTGCTTAAAACTGGATTATGCAATGCCTCATATTTTCTAACTACTTCTACTTCTACAGAAATACAAATTCACTCTCTTTGTATTGTCAAGAGCAACTAAAAAAAATGGCTTAACTAGTTTCGGTTTCATGATTTTTTGCCCGAATATTGTCTAGTCTGTCTAAACTTGGCCAGTTTGCTTAATTATCTGATTATGAACCAAATATGGTTCATATCTTAAGAAGCTTCTTTTGAGGATGGGAAGAACCAAGTACCTTAACATGATCTTATTTTAACAACAGAAAATTGGCAGCTGTGCTGTGTACTCAAGTGAAGCAAAGATTTTTAGTTCTACAGAAATTGCTTAAAATCTAGAAAATAAAAACTACATGCTGCTGCTAAAACGCTGTGCATGGTTTTCCACTATTCCCTAGAAAGTGAGTAGGTCTCTAGGATCACACTGCACCCACATGCATATGCTCTAAAACAACACACTGAAGTAAACAGAAATGTGCTTGTTCTGTTTGAGTGGTGGAAATCAGAAGTCTGCTGACCTCAGGGAAGTCTTGCATGGTTCAAAATTCAGGCAAAATAAGAGACCACATCTACCTGCCTCTTTTGTATATAAACATTAAAACACTTCAAATGATCTTTTGGGACTAAGGAACAAACCAGAGTGTTTACAATACAGTGACTGGTATTTTTTTCTTGCCAAGCCATCAGACCAGAATTTGTAGACTACCTTTGCAGATGTCTGTCTGTTTAATAAGAACTTGATGCAAAGCTCATTGAAGTGAGTAGGAATTCTGCAGTTGTCTCCTGCACTCTTTGGCTCAAGCTCCAATTCACAATCATTATAACCTTCACTTAATACTCTTTTAAAAACTCCTGTGTTGAAAATAAATAATGCATGAAAATCTCTAATATTGGGTGAAAATTTCAGGACCCAAAACTTGATAAAGACACAATTTATAGTTCCCAGAGTAACTGGAGAATTACATTAATATGTTACGTTTAATGGCACATACAATAACCTAAATGCTGCCTGTATTTCACTGACTGGCAGTGCTTCAAGCACACTCACTTTGGTTCTTTGGATGTGCTGATATTTAAAGCAATGTTTGTGTTAGTTGCAAGGGATCTCAAGGAGATCTCAGTGTGTTCTTGCACAATGAATAGTTCATAAGTATATTTTGTATGAGTGCGCCATGTCTGTTTGTGTCACCCTTTATGCCAGTAGGACAGAGACATTCTTCTCCTTGAGTAGTTTCCATACAAATATATAAGGTCCCTTTTTGGAAGTCTCTTGGGTGGCTGTACTCATTCATGTGGTGTGTAATGAGACAATGACAACACTGCACTATGTGTTCTCCATGGAAAACAATGTAATTTCAACAATTTTCCATTTTCTCTGATGTTTTTGTCTAAAGAGGGGGCCTTCTGTATGTGTACAAAGATTTGTTGCAGCTCTCCATAGATAGCCACACCAAAGAGAAAGCATGAAATCTTCTAAGGCAGGACATTCATCCTCACTTATCTGACCCTAAGAGACATTAGCTAATAGAGGCATGATACTCCATACAATAGGACAAGTGCTGTAAAGCTACCTCTGTTATCCCAGCAAACATGGAGACTTATCATTCCCATGGCCATTTTACAGGATTTGTTTGCTTCTGACAACATCCACAGCCTATGGTGCTATCAACTCCAACAATTAATCTGATGTTGGCTCTCTGTGTTATCGTCTCCCTAATAAGTCCTTTTTTTCCTTCTTTTTTTTTTTTTTTTTCGTTCCCACCCCTTTTGTGAGAATTTCTCCCCTGGAGCTCTTCTCTATCAGGCCCCTGCAGCTGCTGTTATTTTAGATATGGCAGGAAGTAGGTATCAGAAAACAGCAAGAGTTCACAGCACTCAGAAAAATCTAGAAATTCCTCTGATTTACCCCAAGCTCTGTCTCCAATCAAAGCTGGTTGAAAAAAGAAAATTAAAAGCGAGAGGGGGGGAAGTTGGCAGAGAGAAAGGCAGAAGCAGACAACTGCGTCTGGGCTGCGTGTGTTAGGAAGGAGAGTTTCAGCCATCATCTCCTGCGGGGTACTGGGGGGATGCTCTACAAGGCCATGTGGGGTGGGGAGTGCTTGGCTAGGAGCAGCATTCCATGGCAGAGCTGGGGCTGCCACGCTCTCCAAGAGCCAAGAAAACCCCTTCTTGCTTCCCCAGGGACACGTGTTTCTCATCCCTTTTTCATGTTCATCCCCTTGCATGTCTGGTGTGTGCCTGAAGCAGATCAGCTTCCCTGGCCCTCCGGCGGCTCCTGGAAATGCTTTTAGCAGAAGTTACTAAGGGGCGCCAGCCAAAGACACTGGTGGAAAGTCATTGGAGCAGGAAACTTACATCACTACTATTATTATTATTGTTATTATCATTATTATTACAACCACTTTTATTTTTATTACAATTTTACAGCTCAGACAGGATACTTCTCAATCTGCTCCACAAAGACATTTTTAGTCACTCTAAGTACCTTTTAAATTAGGCTGACGGTGAAGATGACTTCTATGAGGAAAGAAAAGAAAAAAAAACTAAAGAAAAGCACCTCCAAATTGTTCATTTGGCAAGGAGTTTAGGGAAGAAAACACCACCACCCCCATACACAAAGATGCATGCAGAAAAATTACTACCTTTAGGACTGGTTTTAATAAATAAATTGTCCCCTTTGACACAGCAGATAAGGAAGAAGATGTCCACCCACAGACATCTCACACTATTAGCAATCTAGTTAACATCTGTGAATGTTTTAGGAAAAGAAATTACACTTTGAGACATTTCTTTTTTAATTACAGGCTCCAGATGAAATTTGTTAGAGCAGGGAAATGTATCCCATAGCGACTGATGTCAATAGCAAGCAGTCCCTAAAGCCAGCCAGGATTGGGAAAGCCATGCTGTTTGCTGCTCTTGGCACTGCTCCCTTCTTTCACAATGTCAAAGTTAGAACCGCCTTTATATGCACTTTCCATTTTTTTTTCCACAGTAGCTGTTGCCAGCAAGCTGTAAACTACCGTATATCACTCAGATTTAAGAACCTAAACTTTAAAACAAATTAAACTCTTGTTGACATTGTAGTAAAAATCAGAATCGAACTGAACAGCTCAGTAAAACTGCACTTCAATTATTTTATGGATTTAAGATTGTTTTCTAGGATTCCCAGACTCCCAATACAGCGAAGTTATTTCCTCTTGGCAGATGTCTGGAAAAAAAAAACTCATTGAATGGATAAAATCATGTGGCAGACACCAGGTTGAAGCCTAAAGGGAGGAAATGGTGTCTCCCCAGCACCTGTAAATATTTGCTGTGTGTCTTGACCAGGAGAGACTTTCGTCCATGCTTTGAAAAAAAAAAAATTTCAAGGTTTTTATTTTGTGAGTTTTTAAGGAAATAGAATTTTCATCTGACAAAACCCAGTTTCAAACTAGGTATTTATGTGGGTTTGAACACGAACAGCAAACACAGATCTGACCCACCCTTTAGAACCACATCGGAGCACAGGTAAATGCATGCAGCACACCAGTGGTCCAAGTCCCTGGCCTCTGCTTATCTTTTATTTTCCTACTTAGCAGTTAGTATTGGGTATTCTTTTTATAATTCTCTCTTCTTTTTTTCCTATTCTGTAAAATGGAAACAAAGGTTTCCATCTGATTAATTGCCAGGTTTCCATTCTTTTTAATGTTTCCTCTCAAAACAATTTGGAATGAAAGTATTTCAGAAATGTGTGTAGACGGAAGTTACTGGAGATAATAATTTGTTTCATGGAACTATATTTTACAAAATGTTGGTGCACCAGAAGGGCTGTTGTGTGGAGCAAACAGCAATCAATTTGTGCAGCCTTTCACCAAAACCTTTGTTGTACTTTTTTCTTTCATCTCATCAGTGGAATGTCCTTGATGTCCCCAAATCTCCAGACTAAAAAGTGTTTGGTTCACAGGGTCTTCAGCAAGAGCTGACCCTTGCTGGGTTGCTCTTGTTGCAAGGATGCTTCTGAAGAAAGAGCCAGATGTTGCACGTCTGTATGCCCACAACTAAGTCCTGTAGTCTGCATGTCCCAGCTGAGCTCCCCAGGGAACGGGGACCTGCCCGCCCCTTCAAGCAATGTGTAGTTGTGTGGATTTTCCCAAACTGCTGTGTTATCCATGTGTTTACCTCCTGCTCTGAATTAGCTGATTTGACCTGCTGAATCTCATGAAGGCAGCCAGTTTCTTCATTGAAGCATTATTAAATTTTTTAAAGCTCCTCTTGAATTACCGTTAAAGTTCTTCCACTCATTTTGTTGCCTGGAGCACTTCTCAAAGGTGCAGGCCAACTCCTGCTGGAGTTTGAATGTGCTGTGAGATTGCAGCCTGGGACATGGAAGCGCCCTGTCATTGCTCAGCTATTGAGAAGCAAGGGTTTTGAAGTCCAAGTGCTCAAAAAGAGGCAGAAAATAAGCTGGTTGTACATTGCAAGTGGTTGTTTGACAAGTGTAATGTAACCATTTTGAATAAAATTTCAGGTCCTTAAGTGGGTTTGAGAGCTGAGTGTTGTACACCTGCTCTCAAGTGCCTTTTCCCTAGTTCTCTAGTGGTGGCTGCAGATTTACAGTGCTTCATTCTTGGGGCAGAATATATTTCCTCTCTAGCGGGGAGCACTGAGCATCAGCAGGGTTCTTGTGTCAAGCACTGATCTGCAAGAAGGAAGGTTTTGTCTTCCCTGGAAGACCGGCTGTGATTCTTACTGAATTCTTGCAACTGCATGTGGTGATTTTACTGTTGACATTACTCTGTCAGTCCAGCCAGAGCTTGAGCCATCCTGCAGCTAGGCACAGCATGTGGGAGAGGAGAAAAGAGGAAAAGACATTTTGTCATGTTTGCAGCTCTGTCACACTGGGACCATGTACAAATAAGAGTATTCTTCCAGCTGCTATAATCTGAGATGCTTGCTGTAAGTGGTTTTAGCATCCAAGGAGTACTGGAATCCAGCAACAGTCTGGGTGCAGTTTTCACAGCCACATCTCCACATTGGAGAGAGCATCCACCAGCACCCTAGGAGTTTCCACATCATGGAAGCTGCACTGGTATGTCTCCAGTATGAATCCACTTGAAATCAGCCTTTGGATCAAAGCTTCCCAGTCAAACTGGTTGGAGGTTTTGTTATGAAAAGGTCTGTCCCTAGTTAAGGTGGTACAAAGCCAATGCATGAGTGTCATTAAGTGCTGCCAGTGCTCTTGTCCAAGAAGCCATGAGGAAGAGGACATGCACTTCTCTTTGAACTGCAGTGTTCTCCAGCAACAGATGCTGCTGTGGTTGAAATTAAATCCTGTGGCATTACTTACAGCTCACATTATGATGGTGACCAGGTCATGCCAAAAGCAAATTTATTGTATGACAACTTTTTATTGCATCCATTTTTTTGCCATCTCTTTGCAGGCACCAGTTCAGATTCCCAAAGCCAGCCCAGGTTCTTTGCCCACTGCTGAAGATTAGCAACTGTGTTCCACCACCTAAGGATTTCCCCCAGCTAGTGTGACCTTTCCCAGTCTAGTCCCCAGCAGGCTCATAGGTGGATTTATTTTCCCTTATCAAACACATAAAAATTGTATTAGCCCCACCCAGCCTTTCTCTTCCATTCAGCAGCATGTGACAACTCACTGAGTCACTTATGTCACTTCACATTTTATCTGACTGAGCAAAACCCCTGTGGATCGGGGGTTATCAAACAAGGCTCAGCCTTCACATGGGCAAGGCACAGATGTGTTCCAGCAGTGGCCACCCGCTGTGCCAAAGGCACATTGTGTGTCTACACAGTGGCCACACACAATCCTGTTGTCCCTGCCCATGTGCCTGCTTTGCTGGGTGATATGAATAATTGCACTGATCTTTTCTGTTTGGCATGCACTTCACTGATGAAAACAGCTATAAAGGAACAAGGTGGTGATGATGGTGATGATAATAGGGAGATCTGGGTCCATTAAAAAAAATAATAAAAAAAATACAACCAAACTTCTTGCTCAGAAAAAAAATCATATAAACCCTGTTTTAACCTATCTCCAGGAAGCTTCCATTCTTGAAACCATGTTACTCCTGCTCAAGTCCATCAGATTTTAAGGCTGGTTGAGTGGAAGAAGAATGAAGTCTCTTGGCTGTTCTCTACCCATGGAAAGAAAAGGGCACTCAGCAAATACTGCTGTGTGACCTAAGGTCACATTTATTGTTTCTTTGCTTTACGTGATATGCCCAGCTGCACACAAGCTGTTTTTTTATGGACAGCAGTGCAAGGTGGCTCATTTCGGAGGATTTCTGAGGATCACTTTGGGCCATACTATTACTACATAAAGAGCATACATGCACATCCCATTGATTTGATTTAGAACTAATGAAAGCTTCAGTAATGTTCAATTACAAGAAACTTAATGACCCCTTTATATTGAATGCAACTTTTGTGGCACCTAATATGCTTTGATGAATTGCTCATTATGTGCAATGTTGGAAAAGTTTCTAAAAAGATTAATAATTGTATAATCAATAGAGAAATTCAGTTTTATTAGGCTTTTTTTAAACTGAAATCAGTAAGCCATAGAGATTATGGACCTTTTCTTGCTCCCTATTTTCCTGTCTGTATCCCCAGAATTTTTTTTTTTCTAAAGCTAATCTATCACTTTCCCAGCATGCTGAGAAAAGCCCTTTCTTGTGTTATGTAGAAAGGTCTGGCCTGATGGCCATGTGAGGTCTGAAGGGTTGGTGTCAGCTGCCCACAGAAAAGCTGGATGCCTGCATATGGGATGCTACTTTGGCAGAGCATGAAGTCTCCAAGTCTCAGCCTTCAGCACTGGGCCCAGAGCTTTGTGACACGGTCCAGTCCCACTCCCCCTCTCCCATTCACAGATGGTGAACCTTGGAACCTGCCAGCCCTTGGGGCCATCAGGTGGGCTTTAACCTTGCTTTTCTAACCACAGGATACTTTGAGAGCCTCATGTTGCAGGTGTTATCTATGCTTTAGTTGAGAGCTAGTTGTGAGATATGGCAAACCTTGTGAGATGGGACCAAGAAAATGAGAGTAAAAAGACAAAAAAAGGAAGTTTCATTTCAGTGACATTCAGGATTTAACAATTCCATAGATATCTGGAGGCTAGAAAAATAGGTAAATGCAGAATTGCTTAAAATTTGTTTTCATTTTGAATCTAGTCTTGTCATGCTTCAGGGCACAAATCATGAGTTCTGAATGCCGGGATCTGACAGTACTGTTTCAGTGTTGGGCACCAGGTTGAAAAGGAGAACTCTTCACCAAGATCAAGTTGCATTACTATATTGCTCGTGACAGGGGCAAATTCTTATTGTCTATGGCAAAGGGGTACGTGGTCTTCCTTACTCCTTCCGGAGTGGTACCCGCAAAGCTTCCAGCAGCACTGAACTCAGGTTTTGGCTGCCTTAGGTAACATTTGTGTAGTTTATCTGTCATGTGGAAATTTTGTGTAAAATGTAAAATATGTCTGTTTTGTTTCCCTTACAGATGCTCTTAGGAACATAAACACATCATTTTGGTTAAAATGTGGTTTATTTGTTCATTGCCAGCCTTACCCTCACTTATGTGCATATGTGTGTTTTAGATGAGGATTGCATCATACTGGGGCAGACCTTGCAGCCTCTGCACAACCCAAATCCCCATCTTTCCAGGCAAGATTGGCCTTAGTAAGGGCTACCTGAAATTCCTCTTGAGTCTCTGATTCTTTGGTAAAAGGGCAGATCAGATTGAATGCAGCCATCCTCAGACTAAGAGTAAAAATAATCTGAAGTTTAGACTCCAGTGTGTTGGAAATCACTGCAGCTCTGCTGATCCTTATGCTAATTTCCAGCAGCTGGGGAATTCATCCCTAAGCGTTTGCAGAGCAAGAGATGCAGGGCATTTCCAGGGCTGCATATGGGAGGGATGAAAAAGTTGAAACCCAGAAATTTTGGTGCAATAGGATGGGACTAATTTAGTCTGGGCACCTATTCAAGAGCCCCAGTTAAATTGCAGCCGCACAGTGCTGTCATCACACTACAAGGAACCTTTCCCATTAGCCCTCCGCAGTGCAGCCTCCCTGTAAGACTCGGAGTTGGTTAAATAAATAAGGCAGAGGGTAGAGCAGGTAGGAAAATGGCTCTGTGGTAATGGCTGTCATGCACAACAATGCCTTCCATCGTGCCAAGCTGACGTTCTTATGGGAGGATCATGTTTTATTCAAACCTGCTACTTGTTGTCACTCACTTGCTCCACTGTCCTATTCTCTGTCTCCAAAAATAGCATGCCCTGTGGTAGTGGCTTATTATGATTAAACAGATAAAAATAAATTTAAGGTTTAAACACATCCAGGACATCTGAGGTAATACAAGATCTAACTTCTTTGTGGAACGTGTGAAGTTATTTTTTCCACTGCTTCACAAGACTTGTTTTGTTTGGTTTTTAATTCAGTAAGTTTTCATCTGATCTATAGTTTTGCATTACAGTCTAGCACCTCAGGAATTTATATCACTGTTTGCTGATGTTTTGCCTCACTCACAGGACAATGATTACTAGCTTTGAAAAATTACTTTCTGTAAGAAAAACCAATTTTTTCTGGGATTTGAGTAACAATTCTATGTTGCTTGTTTGCAGCTTTCATATGTCAAAAAGTAGTGATGCTTATTAATAATGAGGAATAGTGAGTACCTTGATAAAACTGTAGAATTTTAGTCATGGGATGGTTTATACTAGGAGTTTAATTTTTTTAGTCACTATATATGCATCTATATTTAGCCATTTTTCTCTTAAAATAAAATCTCTACATGGAGATAAGAAAAAAACTTTCCTCCTGTATTTCGGCTTCCTCTGCATTCATTTGGAACTTTGAATTGCCCTTCAGTGATTCTAATATATGGCATTTCATCTAAAAGAAGGGCATATATAAGAGCACAGAAGCCTGATGGAGGAAGATGTGGCATCACTGCTGGTGGAAAAAATCTGAGGGCAATAATTATAGACAGCAAAGTGAATGTCATACTACAAAGCATTATTGCAGGTAGCGTGGTGTCAGCGTCAAACTCACAGTCACTCCAGAGCTATGTGTCCCCAGCTCTCTTTGTGTGCTGAATAGTGACAGCAGAAATTCAGAGCACTTGTGGGTGCATCCACACTGTGTCATGAGCTGTGTGGAGAGATCCCTGACCTGGGTGTTGCTGTAATTGTACCTATGTAAGGCTTGACCTGAACTAATGAGTTCTGCCAGGAGGCAAAACAAAGAGCCAAATGAAGGCAGTTTTTCTTCCAGGACTGCTACTTGTTTCTGGAGGTTGCTCAGACCTTCCACAGACCTTCTGGAGGCTGTGACAAAGAAGTTGTGCAGTCTGACCAGTGTCACACACCATCCAAATAAGGTCTCCAGTCATGGCATCATACTGTTTGTGCACTACACCCATCTGAAAGATGAAGCGTTATTGTCCAGAAACAGCAGAATTGGAGTGTGATTTACCACAGGTTTTCCACACACATAGCTTGAAAGGTGCAGCTGGTATTACTTGCATTTTCCATGCCATGTGAAGCAGTCAGAGCAGGCTGTGTTTGTTCATTTTCATCAAGTGAATATTTATGAAATCTCTGCCTCTTGTCTTCACTTCTGCTCCATTTTGGAGGTAGTGGTCCCCAGGTGGACATGAAGTAACAAGCAAAGTTGGGCTAGTCAACTGTGGATAGAAACTTCATGTCACCCTGTATGCCTGGATGTCCTGGGACATGCCATATGGCAATTTTATTGATAAGGAAACCAAAAACCATCCTGAAGGAGCTGAGTTGATGCCTTTGCTATTTAGAGGGCATCAGGGGAGTGTGAATCACAAGGTGTCAGCTCAGTGCAAAACCTCTGAGTGTCCTTTTGCCTAAACTCTTATCTCACCTCTCTGTTTATTAAAAAAGAATGAAGAGCCACAAAGCTTCCTTGTGGAAGAGTGCATCATAAAGAGGCACAACAGTAAATGCATCCTAGAGTTCCATTACTCAATCTCCTTGTGCAAGCCTTTCTGGGCTCCTGCTGACATAGATTAAAGTCATGGGAACATTGGTCTCTGAATTCCACATGTGTGACAAGACAGCAACTTCACCTAGCCAGAAACCGGAGATTTAATGTTACTGCTTGCAATATAAAAAGGAATGGGATGTTTTCAAACTGTTATCATTCATCCACAAAACTGTAGACTCTTTGTGAGTTTGACCATGGCTCTCAGCTCACTTCCGATTTTTTTCAGACTCTTGGGAGACATTCACCTTTAGGAGTATGAAGTCTTCCAAACTCTCTTATTTCTATCCCCAAAAAGCTCCCTAGTTGAGGAAACCCTGTGCATGTACCCTCTCTCAAGTCCCTGCACCACTGACCTTGCAACTTCTTTGCTTTGAGCAGGATCAGTGGAACTTTTGAGCTGGAAAGCATAACTTTGTCTCAGAACAGGCATTTTATTAAAACAGAAAGCCACATTGTTATCCACAATAGTAGTCAGATGCAAGGAAGGCAGAAATCTGCAGAAATTTACAGTCTTGCCAGTTGATGGAATCCATGTACAACTACCAAGTGTTAAAAATAATACATTTCCTATGAAGTTCACATCTATATATGGAACCCACATTTGTACAGATATATCTGGTTGTCATGTTCCATGCAGGAGCCCAAACTGGTGCATGGTGTAAGATACTGATTTTGCTAATTAGTAAAGCAGAAATTTCCATTTCAAGGACATTTCAAGGCAAAATTAAATATAAGAGGGAAAAAAAATCTCCTATTAGACTAAAATGTGGTGTAACAGCTCACCACATCCTGCTACTGTGGCATCTGCTGTTTAGCAAAGGAAAGGTTCCTCTTTCAGAAGCCTTGACAGGTAGAGAGGTCATGTGTTACCTGCATTTCTCAGTGTTATTATTTTTTGACTTTTCTGTCAGTGGAAAAGCTGAACATGACAATGGAAAATATCAGTTGAGAGAAGGCATTGTGGGGAACTGTAGGTGTTAGCTATGAAAGCGACAGTGGCCTCCCTGCCAAAGCCAGCAGAAAAACAGTGAAAAAAAATCTGATGACAAAGGCACAGTAAATCATAGTACTCAGGTCTTTGATCTGATAGAGATCAACCTGGTGCTTTAAGGGAAGTGTTGTGCTACTCTAGGCATTGAAGATTAAACATCTTGCATGCTATCCCAGATCTGCTGCTATGCTGTATGTAGAGCCTGCAACAAGCTGGGTAATCATTTGGATCTCCTCTCTCCTAGTTATAAAACAGGTCTTTTTTAGTACTCAGGTTATGTTGTTTTAAAAATTAGTGTAAAGCCATTGCAACCTTTCTTTGAAGAATATTGTGCTTATTCAAAACCCAGCTACTCCTGGAATGGTACTGCAGACATGAAAGGATGTGTATCCAAGCAGCCAGAGAATCAAAGACCAGCATTTGCTTTAGGAATGAAACTCAAAACCTGGGCCAAAATACTGCTTACACTGAATATTGCTGTTCTGTGGAGCATGCACAATCCTCTTATAATAGTAGCAGGTTTATAAGTCAAAACTTAAGCATTCAAGACTGCAAACAGCTAATTCTCCTGAACTATATAATATTGTTACAAATGTGAGAGCCGAGAGAAAAATGTCAATTACTTTATCTGCATGATCAGATCTTGCCTCTCTGGGAAGTTCTGCAGTGGTCTTACAGGACCAAGTGGAGCTCTGAGGATACCAAAGGGATAGATGGCAGAGAAGACAATGAACAGGGAACAGTCAACTCATTTACAAGAAATAAATTTAAATCAGAAAAAAAAAACCTTTTTCCACACTGCAGAACCATTGCTATAGGAAACTGTGAAGGCCAGAACAGGTTCAGAAGGTTAGTAGAAAATTTAATGGAAAAAACTTCACCAAAGTCTATTAGAAGCGCGATTGCAGACCTCTGGCTCACAAAGTCGTCCAGCAGAGCAAAGGTAAACTAGAGACAGCACCACTAGAGGTGTGCTGGTTCTTATGTTCTTTCCCAAAGAACTGACAGCAGTGGTAGTTGTTACACTGGTGTAGATGGCCACATAAAATGCTTCAGCAGAACTTCAGTAGAAGAGGTGTGATTTGCTCTTGAGAAAGACAGTCTTGGGTCAGCCTATAACAAGAATATTGATGTTTTCTTGCCAAATGAAAGAAAAATCTGTTTGGGGTCAAAAAAACATTCCAAGACATTCCATTTGATGCAAAATAAAATATTTCTTAGCATGCAACAGAAATGTCAACATGTTTTGGAGTATTAAAAGGAAATAAATTTTCCAGAAATCAGAAACAAAAAATGTGGAGAGTCCTCATGGAAGTGCTGGACCATGCAGTTGGGGGTAGGTAGTGGGGAGCATCCTTCTAGCAAACCCAGCAAGCATCACCCATCACACTTCATATGGGCTTGCCTCCTGGTTTTCCCCCATTTCCACCCACCAGAGGGTTTTCCTTGCAGCCTCAGGTGTCTGGGTGGGCAGTGAGGGAAAGCCCCCTCGAATCACACTTCCTCTTTCATCTCTGCTAGCTGTCTGCTGCGGCAAGGTCAGCTGTGCTGCCATGTATTCCCCCACCTGGGCCTTTTGCATGCACCCTTGTCCTTCTCTGCAGGTTATTTTCCACTGCATTGTTGGGAATATTTTGCATTTTTGACACTGTAGTGGGTTTTTACAAACAGCAAGTGAAACAGTGAAATAAAGAGAGCTGTATCTGAGCCACACTGTCCACAGAACATTGCGGAGGAGAGTGTCCTTTTGGTGGTTTTGGGCCTGTTTGATAGCGATGTCTGGTGGCAATGGATGCACTTGGGCTGAGGTTCAGCTGTCTCCCAAGAACGTGGTGACATTGTCTAGTGACTGTTGTTGAACAGCTGCCAGATGTTGTTGCATGAGGATGCCAGAGTTACTCATCAAGGTAGAAGTCCACCTCTCTTATGAAAGTAATATAAAATAAAAACAAGCAAGAAACTGCTGTGAGTCAGTAACAAAATATGAGTGATTTCAGCTGGGGACAAATTGATTTGGCTGCTGAGAGATGGAGAGAGTGTGATTCAAGGAGCACCGTGGTCTCATGGCCTGAGCCAAGGTAGGTGGGCTCCCAGCTGAAAGGAAAAGTTGTGTCATATCTGGAGTAAGACGTGTCCTACAGCACTTAAGTGACAGATGATCAGCTGAAGGTACCTGGAGTGACTGGAAGATGCAGTCCCTTGACTGTCTAAGCTGGTTTTGGAGTTGGATCTTTGGCTCCTGTCATCAAGTTGCTTCCAAAATACCTTTGCTACATGCTTTAATAGGGGAAAGCATGAGCTGGCAGGCTGAGGCTGTTGCTTTTGAAAGTTTCACTGAAAGAATCAAGCAGGAGTAACTCAGCAAGTGGTACAGCATTACTCAGAGATTTGAGATGCCTTGGTGCTAATCCTGACTGAGATGGGGAGGGCCTTCGCATTTCCACCTCCCTATGCCCATGAAATACCAGTGATGTTTTTATGTTCACATTTTACAGAAGCACTGTGAAGATTCATTCTTTAATGTTTCTAAGCACTAAGTAACTGTACAACAAGTGACACTAGCTCTGATTAGTGTCTTAACTTTATTTGATTTAACAGAAGCTTTGAGGGAAAGTTAGCAAAACTATGATGCTGCCTGGCTGGTAGGAGGATTTGTTTTCATTGTCACATAAAACACAAAGGTATCACTGTGTGATTTTGCTGCAGACCTGAGAGTGCCTTTAGAAGTTTATCACAGAAGTGATCTTTACAAAAGCATCATGGCAGAATTCCACAGAAGTTGAATGCTGTTTGCATTCAAGGCAGAGACTCAGTGCCTAAAGCTCTCTGGAGTCTGGCCACATATGAACAGGATGGCACTTCTGGCTGGGTTTGGATGCATGCAGAGCAGTCTTTGCCTCAGTGCAGGGCTTGCCACTTGAATTTGTTTTTGCTCTTTCATAATATTAAAGATGAACTCCACAGCACTCTCAAGGGGAAGAACTGCTTTGTCTTTTCACAGCTCATTTCCATACTTCTTAGTTTGCTGCTGTAAGTAGATAGTCACAAATGCAACTGATATTTCCACTCTGAAGTATGGTGTGTGCATCTATTGGTAGAATTGGCTTTGGTGGCCAGGACCTGTGACACAAATCCTGAGTGATTCATGTGCTGTAATTATTAAGTGGGCAATAGGTCTGCAGGAAAAAAAAAAAAAAAAAAAAAAAAAGCCATAAAAACCAACACCAAACGTACCCAACTAATTGCTTCAGGAAGCTGGTTTTGCACAGGCTTGGTCTTTTCCAGTAAACACATGAAGTTATCTGGATTACTGTGAAGAGCAGCCTACAAGGAAAGGAAAATGCAGGCTTTTTCCTGGTGCTTCCATGACGTGGGCACGTGTTTCCCAGTCCTGGCAATGTTAGAGAAATTCAGAAGCAGTGATAGTCCTGTTGATGGCATTTTGTCTATCTCCGTGTAAATCAGGTGGTGCCAGTTGCTGTAGGGAGGCGGAGTGGAAATAAAAGGGATGTTGTGTTGATGACCTTTGCCAGGTTCAGTCATTTCCTGCCCATCTGCCAAAAATCACATGGACATAATTGGAGTGTGGGAAACTGTATTGCTTGATGATCTTCAGGGGAGGGGGAAAGAAAGAAAGAAGATTCATGAATAAAGAAAACAACTCTTTATCAGTGGAGATACAGTCTGGCTGGATGTTGCTGAGAGAGCAAACATTGTTTATTGTCTCCTCTAACTCTTCCAGGAGAGTTTTTTTAACTTGTTTGTCCCTCTCATTTGTTTGTGTAGATAGAAGTAAAGAGTGCATGTCCATATGCACTGGTCACCACGATGGGGGGTATATATTTAAACATGTTACCAGCTCCAGGAATGGGCAAGCATACAGCAGTTTCCTCTCTCTCTCTTTTTTTTTTTTTTTTTCCCTAATATCAACCCACAGTGGAAAAAATCATCATGTGAAGTTGTATTCTATCTAGGCATTGCATCTGGACATACCCAGATTCAGTGACTGGCAGCTTTCTGCCACCAGTACCTACCATGGCTAACATACTTTCCAAGCAGCTCTTTTTGTGGAAGGAGTAGATTATTCTAAGATCTCTTGTAGTCCTCCTGGCTTTGCATTTCAGAGGCAGTTCTAGAGCAAATGAAATGTTTTATCTGTAACCAATTTGAAATGTTAAATATGTTGGATGCAATCAAGGATCCAGGATGCTGCTGGCTTTATGATGCCTGGTTTTACATGGTATTTGGCATGTTAATAACCTTGGTTAATCCTGCTGGGTTTGCACTGTGATCAGCCTGTACAAGCTACCTGGTGATGTCACACTCACTGTTCAGAGTTGTACTGAAACTGTAAAGGAATGAGTGCAAGTTCAGGGGGGTTGTGGACTGAGGACAACTGCCTGCAGCAGCAGGATGCTAATCTATTCCTTTTCTTGTCTTCTTTCTTTGCAGTAAATGAAATTATAAGGAATGACCTTTCCAGTACCAATGTCCACTCATAGCTTTCAGTGTGGGTCTGGTATGAAATACACACTTTTGACTTGGCTGGCATATCACCTCGAGTCGGGCCATACTGAATGAACTGAAGACATTGCCTGGTACCACTCTGATCTTCCACCTTAATGAATGTCAGGAACTGAAGATTTACCTCTTGCTTACAAAGAAGTAGCTCCTCAACTTCAACTGATGAAACAACTTTTTTAAAATAAAATCATCTCAAAAGAGAGAAGAAGGAGTATGCTCCAAGATGGCGCATTTCGTGGGACAAAACTAGGAAACTCTGCAAAATCTGAGCGCTTCTTCCCATTGCTGATCTTTTTGGCATGGCACCGCTGGAATACAGCCCTGGAAGTGCCTTATTTTACCAGGTTGTGGCATCAGGGCATTTTTAATAAGCTTTGAATTTGCTACCATTAAAAGTATTGGTAGATGCAGAAACTCTAGAGCTTGAATTCTGGAGAATGATACTGGAAAAAAGCATAGGACCTTGCAGCAGAGTAAGGAGAGCAATCCTAACTCAAGTAAGACACATTTATGAATTCCAGAATTTTCCTCAGCTTTTCCTCTGTTGTAATGTACAGCCTATTGCCTTATTCTCAGTGCATTTCAAAAGTCTCCTGATTCATCATCATCTCAGCTTTCTTTTTGCATATTGCCTTTATTACGTGCTAATGAATCATAGGGTTGGTAGTAGTAGCATAGTAAGATTCTGATTTTGATCCAGATTCTGTCATAGCACAAGTGAACTGAATAGCACAAAATAAAAAGGTTGATGGACAAAAAATTGAAATCTATCTTTTACATGATAGATGAATGTATATGCATGTACATACATACTAGTATATATGCATATATTTATATATGACAAATAATATAGATGATTGCCTAGTAAGGGCACTGAATTTAGCAATAATTTCAATTTCTGAGAATGCATTTCAAATCCACAGCAAATATTTCAGCTACTTCTTCTTAGGGTTTGTTGCACCTAAAGCAGGTATGCATTTTCTTTCCTCACGCAGTTAAGCAAGCACTTTAGATAGGCAAGAAGGATGCATACAAGATACATGTTATTTACCAAATGTCAGAATATGAGTTATAGTGACTGTAAATACTATTATGGAAGAGTGTAAAATATTTGTTCAGTTATAATATTATTATTCCGCAGAAGCCTTATAACTCTCTGCTACATGTATGGAAAAGGATGTTACCAAAAATCCACCTTGGTTTCACATGTGGCGCTGTATAATGTGTTTTCAGATTACCTAATGTTCCTGGAGCTACAGGTAGGCATGTAGTGTAGCCTTCAACATTGTATTTTTTACGATCAACTGCTTATTATATAACTAGAAACGACCTATTACTTCATATAACAAAAAAAAAAAATAAAAGCTAAACTAAAATAAAATAGCATGACTAAATTAAAAATGTTTAACATTAATATTGTGCCTTAGGAATCTGTGCCCCCTCCTGGAAACACCTCCAAACTACACCCCCGAACTGGGGTGGCTCCTTAACCCCGATGCAATGAAGACTGAACAGGTTTCACAAAATGGTGAAATCCAACTAAGTGTTTTAAAACATTCTTCTGTATAATTATGTCTTACTTTCTTTAGAAAAAAAATGAAAGCCATATTTGTCACATTTGCACATTACTGTGAAGACATGAGAATATAATATGGCTCTATGTACATAATATGCTGTTACTGGTCCTTATAATAATCTGTTATTCCTCACATGTTTAATCCCAATTATTTACCCTGTATTTAGTGTTGTAGACGTTGCATGAAACGTTCCTTATAGACTGACATATGAAAAGTTAAAAAGCTTGACAAATGTCAGCTTGACTTGTAGCTAGACAATAGAACTAATAAAGCAAAGTGTTTTGCTGGAAGCTAGTCTTAGAGTGGTTCATTTTATGTTATCTTGAAAAACTTTCTTTTCTCATATAAAATAGCATTTTTACATTATATACATATATCTCTCCATCTCTACTATATGAAGCTGCTTGCATCCTGCTAATATAACCATCTTAGTAAGGAAGCAAAGTCAACAGACTCCTCTTCATTTCCCCATTGCATTTAAAGGCATTTCTCCCAAGAAGAGGAAATTATATATGATATAGTCCTCCAATTTTGTTTTCTTATTATTTCAGAAATGTCAATAAACTGTGCATGGAGGAATCTCTGATTATGCCAAAGCATTTTTTTATTCATTTACTAAATATCTTGGGTAAGGCTTTAACTGTGCAGGACAATGCACACATACACACAGAAGCACATTTCAGCAGTAATTTTAGCAAAGGTTTCAAATGTATGGTTTGGCTATGTCACAGCTCCTTCATTCTGATTTTTATTTTCTTCTTTAAGCTATTTTGGGGGAAAAAAGACCCCAACCTGTTACTTTGAAGCCTGGATAATGGAAGATTATGCATCTGTTGTATATGTATTCATAAAATAAAAACGAAAGCAGAAATATTTCCTGTATGAGACTGCTATCTTGTTTCTGTACATGTGTTACAGTTGTTGATGTCAGTTTAGGAAAATGATTTTCATCAACCTTTTTGAAAACAAAGCAAAACCAAAAAGCCACAACACTCTGAACTTGGAGCGTAGGTATGTTCAAAAATACCTTTGCCACAGATGCTTCTGACTATATAAAAGAGCCCTTTGGATGAATTTTAAGTGGTGAAACAAGCTACCTTATTGATCACACAACAAAGTACTTGGCATCTGTGTTTATTTCTTGACAACTGTTTCTTTTACCCTCCCTTGAACTATTACTGAAACACGTGGTTTGCTAAGGGTAGGCTTGGGATCTGTGGTCTTCAGTACAGTAGATAGAAGAGACATTTTTGTTAGGCTGAGGACTTTGGTAGCCCTGAGAGAGAAGGGCTGGCCATGGGCTGGCAGGAAGGATCTCTGGACACGTGATCAATGGATCTGCTCTGTATGATGTGTCCTACTCCCTGAATCTCCTCATTGCTCTCCCCCAGTGATAAAGGGGAAACAGGAGGGTGTCAGCTTAGTCAAAGCTGGGCTGAACACAGCTCTGGGCTTCTGTCAGCTCATCAGGTGGTGCCTCTGTATGTACCAACATCTGACACCTCATGGACCATGAAATGCTGAGAAAACCTGAGCTGCTTCAATTTTTCAGGACCAAAGGCACGTTGGAAATTATACAAGAATGCCTACCACAGTAGTCTGAGTTTACATAAGCACTTAAAAACCATTTAAAATTTTTTCCAGGAGAAAGAGACACAAATATACTTTGAAGCCCTTGGTTGAAAGACCTTTCTCTGCATAGGGTTTCTTACTTACTTCCTGTAAGTATGAAGTGTCACTCCCTGCTAGTCCATCATACCTGTCTTCCTAGGGGCTCGTGCCCAACCTCTGGCCATTTAAAGAGACGCAGATGCTCCAAGCCCATCAAAACCCAGATAGAATCCAGCTCTTCAGAGATTAGTCAAAGAACTCCTTCTCTGCTTCCCAGTCTGAAGGGTGGAAATAGTGATATTTATGCCTCATGGACAACATGAGCTGTATTGTTGGTGAGGTTCCTGGAAAAAGGAAAATACTGAAAATTCAGTCACAAATTCTCCTGGAGACCGTGACATTTTGTATCCCAGCAAAATGTCACAAACTGAATTCACTCAAGCAACATACTTCAGTCATTGTGTTACCTGGCTTCCTGCGAGCTTCCTTTCCCTCCCATTTCCACACATCCTTCACTCAAAGCACAGCACACCCAAGCACAACTGCATTAACCTTATCTTGACCAAACTTCTCCAGGCAAAAATAGCCTTCAGCAAACTCCTAACTGACTACTTTCATTCATAACCAAATCAGAAGATGAATCCCACAAATCCATCTGGTACTGTTTGACTAAATAGCCTTGCTGGAGTCATGCCTTTGAGACTTTCCAGCTGAAAATGGCAAATTTCTAGGAGGTAAGTTTCTTGGACAGAGTTCTGCTGCCTTCATCATGTGTATAATTTTATTGCATTCGTCACTGTAAATCTATTGAATTTGTCTCCGTAAAAATAAAACAAAATCCCCCTCATCAAGTACGTTACAAAGGTGTGTTAAGGTCAATGACATAAAATCATTTTCATTTCTGTAGCTCTTTTTCAAATACAGAGTCTAATTTTATGTCATAAACAGTAATTGGATTGTTCATCAAACTAAACTGAGTCCTCTATTCTCCATCTTTGCACACAATTGCCCAATATGGAGGTCAAATTCTTGCTTGTTTTAGTTTGCCCATACAATTTCCTCTTTCTCAACAGGTTAATATTTTTCTTCTTTGCTATTCTTTCAAAAAAATTAAAATATTTTAATTCTCTTCAGGTAGCCAAATAATTTGTTCTGAGCAGATCAATTACAGATTCTCAAACTGTTGGCTTTAATTTCAGGTTGTCCTTAAATCCAAAACTAGCTTTTTTTTGGCCAAAGAGACCATCTTTTTGTGCAAAGTAGTAGAGCCTTAACAATTCAAACAGTTATGTTTTCAGGATTTAAGATGACTGGTAGCGTACCTGGAACTTGCCATCACCCATGGGCACATTAGCAGCTGTCATTTAAACTGAAAAGTTTCTGACTGTAGTGCTTCCTTAGCTATTTTCAGGGACAGATAACCCACAATCCACTCTTTGCAGATGTGGCAAATTCATTTTCAGTCATTTTAGGAAATCCTTTTTTTTCAGCTTGGTGAAAGAGTTTCCAAAGATCCCGTCAGCATCAGTTTCCAGCACCTCTTCGAAATTAGTTTCACACTCAGCTCCTGTACCCATCCTGTTTCCAGTGCTGCTGGTGGAGAGCTTTTGGGTCCAGAGTAAGAAAGGAAACACTGGCAGTGGGTACTGGTGTCAAAGCTGCAAAACCTCCAAGAACACACATGGTGTGGGGTCCCAAAAACTCAGTGTGATGGTGTTCCCATCCAGGCAGACGACATTCCAGTAACACCAGCTTCATGGTACTGGGGGGAGGAGAGACCTCTAAGCTTTGCCAGAAAATATTTCAGTGCATGTCACGAATCTTTTAACTGTAAAATCTGGGAGTTTTCTGGTCTGGTTTGTTTTGGTTTTTAATAGGAAAAATTATATTTCCTCCAACATGAAATCATTTGCTCTACTTACTTTTTTTGGGTTCTTTTTTTTTATTTAATTTTCTACTTAGAAAATACAAACCACATATTATTTTGGATCAGGTTGATCCAGACTGCACCTTCTTTCCCACTCTCTCCCCTCCAAATCTCAAGGATGGGCTGCTTTCCCTGACAATGGCTCCCCCTCCACCCAAGCAGAGCTGCACAGGCGTCACATGTACGCTGCCTCTGACCAATTTCTCGAACAGTTTCTTTGCAGGAAACTCCTCGTGGATCTTTCTGCCCTCCCTGGACCCTTTCCAGGCCTCCTCCCTGGGCCAAGCTGATCCAGCTCTCATACTTATAGCAGTCTCTTCTTTATTTTTTTTTTTTCTTTTTTTTTTTTTTTTACCACAGGTTTCTTGTACATTTTATTTTACAAAACAAATCAGCCCTAGTCAGATGACAACTCTAAATTAAGTCCACACCTTTTGGTGTATATAATGAGTTACTCTTGTGCTTTTCCCCCACCCCACACACTGAGAGCCACTCCTCTGGTGCTGAACCCGACGTGCCCTGCCAGCACATCGTGATGGCTCCAGCAGCAAGCTTCTTGAGAAGGCAGCAGCAGCCACAGCCTTTCCCACCCAGCACCGTCAGCCAGGCAGGGAGGGGAGACCCACCACAGCACAGCCCATGGGGCCCAGGCTGCACTGCCCCACCAGGGCTCAGTGTGGGCTGAGAACAGCCACAATTCAGCCCACCTGTAGAAACAAACCCGGTGCCAGTGTGCCCCTGGGACGTGCCCCAGGGAGACCATGCTGGTCAGAGCAATTAAAGTGCGTTTATGGTGAGTTCTCCACCCAGTAGCAGCTGGGGGAGATGGGAGAAGGGGCTCCAGGGCCAAGGCTGAGTAGCAGAGGCGATGCGTGGGAAGGAGGGAGAACAAACTCTGCCTGACTTGCAGGATGAGTCTGCAGAGGTGGGTGTATGAAACTCATCTATTTTCTTTAACTTTCCAATTGAGCAGTGTGGTTTGGGCAGAGGAGGTGTGGAGGGGGGAACCCCAGCACTCTTTCCCTATCCCTCCTTGTCTTCAAGAGCAAAGTTCTTTCATCAGGAAGTGCCCCTCAGAGAATGAGGCACTGGGTTTTTTCAGGTGTGCTCTGGTGCAACCCCTCCCATGACTGGTGACCCCTGCCATGCAAATGACAATTAAGCATCTACACAAACACTCAGACACCCATGTAGGAATTTCTGGTTCAGTTTTCCCTGTAGTGCACTTGCCACTGACACTTTAGAAAGCCAGTTTTAACAGAGGCAAGTGAGATGAGAAAACTCTCACTCACAAATTAGAAAGTCAGTAACTTCAGAGTTTAATCCATATAATGTGAGGGGGTGTGGCAGAGGGGTGAGACAACACTTTGGGGGCTGCTCCCCTCGAGCACTACATGCCCTCTGAAGTACAGCAGCAAAACACCTGGCTCATCCCAGGGCCACTCTCAAGGCAGGTGATTGCTTGAACCTCCCTGTTATTAGGAGAAAATTCTTTGCTGTGAGAATGGTAAGGCACTGGCACAGGTTGCCCGGAGAATTTGTCGATGCCCCATCCATGAGCACATCCATGAACACATCCATGGAAGTGTTCAAGGCCAGGTTGGATGGGGCTCTGAGCAACCTGGTCTAGTGGAAGTTGTCCCTGCCCATGGCAGGGAGATTGTGACTAGATGAGCTTTAAGGTCCCTTCCAAGCCAAATAATTCTATGATTCTATGATTCAATAGCAGCACTCTTCTTGCTTCAATGTAAGTTGGCAGGCACCAGAGACCTTTGGCAACATTCATAGGCACAGGGTGCCAGGACATGTCTAGCAGTGATCCCAGCTTGCAGAGGGGGATGCTGCCTTTAGCAGACCAACCCCTTGATATTGCTGCCAGTGACCAAGAGGGCCAGGACCACTGCATTAGTAGGATGTGTCTGTGAAGCATGTTGTCCTGTAGCAAAGAGCATAATAAAGGCTTAGATCCAGCAAAAAATGTTCAGTCTACCCCACCCTTTCTAAAATATGTGTTTATACCAAACAGTAATTAAAGAAATAAAACTTGGTGCTAAAAATAATAATGGGAAATTGTTTTTATATTTGTGGTTCCATTGCATGTGATCTGTATGAGCTTTACAGGTCTAAGAAGTTATTGATTGACAAATAAATTGAAATATTTTTTTATATAACACACTGTTTAAGGAGCTGCTGAGCTCCTTAAAACATTTTTGTGGCTGAAGGATGCACATTTTTGGTGACTCAAGTGACTCAAGCGCACAGTCTGAGCTCTGAAGCAGTGGTCAAGCCCAGGAACAGCACATCACTCATCACCGCTACCTACTGGTCCAGTGGTTGACCCAAAACCCCCCATTTCCTTTCCTCACAGCCGGCATTGTGAAGTGTGGGATAACAGACGCTGCGCACGTGTCTGCTGACGCATTTCACTCCTGATGTAGATTACAGCATGGTTTTGCAGGGTGTCACTTCCACCGGCTGGCCGTGCTGGGTGATGGAAAACACAGAGAGGCCATTTCTTTTGAGGCAGATATGAATCAGTTTAATGTGTCTGAACTTTTCAGCTTGAAAGGAAAGACACTGAGGTAGCCTGGCCCTGGGGTTTGTGCTTTACATAAAGTTGGTGCTTTATCTGGACTCTCGCAGCTGCTTCATTCAGCCCTCCCCAGTTTGAGGGCAGTTTTCAGAAGATAAGAGGGTACCTGTGTTTGCCTCCCAGTGCCAGGGAGCTCTTCTGTCACTGGCTCCCTCAAACACACAGCTGATGCTGCTGAGCTCTTGCAGAACTGGTGTGAACCCAGCAGCTGGCATGATACTTGGTCAAAATCCTTTGTGATATTTGGATTCAAGATATCAAGATTTTAGCCTCCCTGGGCCTTTTCTGTGCTAAAGAGGGCTGACTGCACACTAAGCCTCTCATTTGCTAAACCCAGCGAGTCACGCGACGTAGCACCATACCATGTGAAGGCTCTAAATACCTTTGTTTCTTGCATTTTTTGTGCTTTACAGCTATGCTTCATAACCATGATGAAGAATCAGTTTAAACCTCTGTGGTCACACCTGCAGGTAATCTGGCTGATTCTCAGCTGGAAGATAAAACCAGTCAGTGCCTGGGTTTCCTCTCTCCTCCTGTCTTCTCCCAGTGCAGCTGCCTGTAGCTTGGCAGGCCTTTGGCAAGACACCACGTCCCCGCTCCCTGGCTGTGCTGTCAGCACATCATGTGCTGTGCATGCATCCCAGTGAGCTCCTGAGGATCCAGCTGCCCCGGCAGCCTTGGAGACCACAGGGGATTTGAACCCCAGGGGTTCTCAGATGCTGTTGGCATTGAAACTGGGCCTGCAGGACACTCACTGGTCCTCGGAGAGCTTTTTTAGCTCCCAGTTGCTTTGTAGCTGACTGATCATGGCAGGTGAATAAGGCCTGCTTACACAGATTTTGCCTGCTGGATGCTCTTCCTCAGCACTGACCTTACACACAAGGATGGGAAAAGAGCAGTGTTTTCTCAGCTCTGTTTTCTGAACAGCCACTTGACTTTGGTCAGTGGGTTCAGACAGTGCTCTGAAATAAGTGAAACCACACATCCCAGCAGAGCCATATTCTGTTTTATAATACAAGTTGCCACTGGAGATAATATCAAGAATAGTTTCAGCTGATGGGAATTTTCCAATTTTTGTTTTCTTCTATAAAATTTTACATTATATAAAGAGCTAGCAAAAAAAATTTTTGAACTTAGAAGAGGAAAACAGTATCCTCCTTCAGCCGGCTCTGTTGTTCACATCTTTGATTATTTTCTTCTTTCTGTGGACCAGCAATTTCACCCAGTTAAAAAGAACTGGACTGATTCTGATCTTCTACAAGTGCGACTGTAGTTATTCCTGAATTATGCCAAAATAAGTGAGGTCAGAGTTGGGCTCAAAATCCTGCTTCTCCAGAGCTTTATGATCAAAGTTATGTTGTGCAAGAAACAGAGAAAGGGTGAAAGGAATAGAAGACAATTAGCTTTATTGCAGTCCAAACAAGGGTCAGTGCATCAGCTGTGCTACACACTTTGCCCTTTGGCTGCCTTGTAGAAGGGAAAACTCATGTGCCTCAGCCTTTTCCTGACTCTTTAAAGGAGATGGAGTTGCATCACTTTCATCCAAGCTGATTTCAGAGAAGGTGAAGTTGCATCACTTTCATCCCAACTGATTTCCAGGCTCTGTCTGGCCACATTCTTGGACCCAGAGATGCTGATTATCAGCAGTGCAAGCCCCATTAGCCACCCATCCTGACTGGGGACATTTGGCTGAACTTGTGCCTCTGAGGTCATGCCTGCTCCCACCAGCCTCCAATCTGTTTCTCTTTCTTCAGCAGGTCAGTGACTTAGTTGCATGGCACATGGGGAACAGCCGCGGCAATCCTATAATTTCCTGTTTCTGCCTTCTGCTGATTGGAATCCTAGGCAGGCAAGTTTGGAGAGAGGAAAATGTCTGCACACCAGGTCTTGGAGGGGGTCTCATTTTGGATGGTGCAAAGCACTGATGGATGTATGCAAGGGGGTAAACCAGAAGCATCTGGTGAAAGGTTTTAACACAGGCTGCCAGGGAGGCAATAGATGAGTGACCAGTGCGTCACTCAGCAGGCACTGAGTCAGGGAGACCTCACGGTGCAGGCTCTTACTCAGCTGAAGAAGGCTCTCTGCTCCCAGATGCACCAAACTGGTGAGGCCAAATCCAGTCCTTCTCTCATTGCAATGTCCCAGGCTGCAACCTGGAGGGGACTGAACATGGCGAAGAGAAAATCTCAGTGCCAGAGCAATGATCATGTTTGGAAAAATTTAAGTCATAGTGTTAGTATAAATGCTGCTGTCTCTAGTCTTACAGTATTTCAAGTTCCTAGACCAGTATTTCAGTTCCTAGACCAGATACTACCCAAAGCAGGTGTCCCTGCCACAGATGGATGCATCTCCTACCAGAAGGAATTGGGCCATTACCTGATGCTGCTGTTTTCAGGCTGTTGTGACAGAAACCTGGGTCAGTCAGATCCTGTGGCCTTTGGTAGTTTTATTCCTACTCTTCTAATGTGTAGATGCTGCTGGGATGCTTCACAGTCTAGCAACAATATATATTTACACAGCCTCAAAGATCTCCAAAGAAATCTGTGTCGGGGTTTTACTCACAGATAGAGTAATGATAAAAGAATGAAAAAAAATAGAAGCCCCAAAAGAACTTGTTTTGTTTATAGTTGAAGTTAGTTTTGCTCTTTATTTTAGAAAGACATTTTTTGTTGAGTTTCATATGTATAACTTTTCAGTTATGCTGTGTAAAAATAGAAGTCAGTGCTGACTATCAATATTTATCCATGAAGCAATTATTTAAGAAGGTCTGTAGCTATAACACAATCTTTCCTCTGTACAGTTTCCATCATGATTTCAAATTGCAAAAAGGAAGCTTCAGAAGGAGTGCTCTGCACGCAGCTTCAGATAGGGAATGAATCCTGGTTCCCAGATTTAAAAGCAAAGGTTGACAATGTTTCAAGTGTTTGTGTGGTGAGGACAATGGAAAAAGTAGTATTTTAGACTTGGTTGTGTACAATGTTTAGGCCAAGTTGGATGGGGCTTTGAGTAACCTGATCCAGTGCAAGGTGTCCCCACCCATGGCAGAAGGGTTGGAACAACATGATCTTTAAAGTCCCTTCCAACCAAACCAGTCTATGGTTCTTTGAATGTTTACTGCCAAATTGCTGGATGTGAGGCTTGGGGTTAACCCTCCTTTGCTCCCATGTGGCTTTGCAGACATTACTGAAGCTCAGAGCTGTGCCTTGTTCCTGGTGGTCTCGGGTCCTTCTTGCTCTGCTGATGCAATTAAGGGATTCAAGCCCGCCCTGATGGAAATCCCTGTGGCTGTGGAGCTGTAACCCAAGCTGGAGTTTGCCCAGCTCAGTTTATGCTGCACAAGACATTAACAGAGGCCTTGCTGACTGAGTTCATGCAGAGTGGCAGCCTCCAACAGAGATGCAACACCACCAAAAACAAGAAGAGATTATACTTCACACCAGGAGTTTTGCTTCACTTTTAATCACCACCAGTTCTTTCTTGGCAGAATTTTCGGTGTTGTATTTTTGAACTTAGGAACCTACATTATCTGTCTGATCCTGCAGTTTATGGTCTCTATAATAAAATGCATTCATACTTTGCCATTCACTTAAAGCCCTAAACAGAAGACCTGAATATTCTGTTGGCAAATTTGGCTCTCTGAGAAGAGGGGGGGGGAAGGGGAAGGACGAGTGGAAAGGGGAGGGGCAGAGGGAGGGGGAGGGGCAGAGGGAAGGGAAGGGAAGGGAAGGGAAGGGAAGGGAAGGGAAGGGAAGGGAAGGGAAGGGAAGGGAAGGGAAGGGAAGGGAAGGGAAGGGAAGGGAAGGGAAGGGAAGGGAAGGGAAGGGAAGGGAAGGGAAGGGAAGGGAAGGGAAGGGAAGGGAAGGGAAGGGAAGGGAAGGGAAGGGAAGGGAAGGGAAGGGAAGGGAAGGGAAGGGAAGGAGAAAATAGAAAAGAAAAGAAAAGAAAAGAAAAGAAAAGAAAAGAAAAGAAAAGAAAAGAAAAGAAAAGAAAAGAAAAGAAAAGAAAAGAAAAGAAAAGAAAAGAAAAGAAAAGAAAAGAAAAGAAAAGAAAAGAAAAGAAAAGAAAAGAAAAGAAAAGAAAAGAAAAAAAAGAAAAAAGACGTTTTTGGACAGGCTTTGTAACACTAACAGCCTCTGAATGCAAGGGACTGCCTGCCACTGCCAAACAACCAAGCAACCAAATTTCATTACTTTGGAGCCACATTTTAGGGCTCAGGCAGCTTGTTTAAGTACATTTTTAGTGTCACACCACCACGGGCAAACCTACTGTAGCCTCACCTTGGGTGTCTGTCAATTGTCTGGCTCTGCAGGGCAGCTGTCTTCCAGCCCTGGTCATATCCCAAAGGATATGGGGGATATCAGGATATGGACTTTGCCATCCCATGGAGCAGCAGGGTAGGGATGCAGCAGTGCCAGCTGTGTAGCACAAATCTGCTGCTGAAGAAGAGAGGTGAGAAACAAGTCCTGCAATTAGGAGCACAGAGGTTATTGGTAGTAGGTAAACTGCCAGAGCTGGTGAAGTGCCAGAACGGGATTTGGCCAGGACACCACAGCTAACACCTGCATGTTTACAAGGAATGACACAGGATCATTGACTTCTCAGAGCCTCCCACCTCCTGTGTCGCCTCTCCCCTGCAGCAGCTCAGCACCGACAGGTAACATCTGGTCGGCAGTTGACATCAGGAACATCATTATTAGGAACTGGTCCGGTGAAGACTCAGTCTGAAAACCACAGCCTAATGATCCTCCAGCCCCACACTGTGCAAAGGCTCCCAGCCCGGCGCTGGTTGGTCCAGGGATGGTGGAGACTACTGGAAAACCTCCCCTGCAGGCTCCCAGGCAGCAATC
This sequence comes from Lonchura striata, assembly GCF_050655825.1. NCBI lineage: Eukaryota > Metazoa > Chordata > Aves > Passeriformes > Estrildidae > Lonchura > Lonchura striata. Next base: position 72,320,750 of record NC_140704.1, read on the forward strand.
AGGCCAGACTGATTCCTGAAACGTGTGAGCTCCAACGAGAATGCAGCGAAAAATGAGTGAGCTGACCACAGGCAGATTTCTTCCTAGTTGTGTCACTAGTAAACGGCGTAATTCCAAGCCAGAGGTAGGAGAATGGGTTTCTTTTTACAAGAAACCTGTTGACAGAGAAAAGAAAAATTTGAGGAGAATTTAGCGACTGGCTGAATTTAGCAAAAAATTTCATCTGGAGAAAATAGCTAAGATACTTCAAACTTGGAGCGGGGAGTGGGAGAGGAGAAATTCTGAAAATCCATTATTTGCACAGCTCTCCTCCAAAGAGTTTATATTATACTGCCCGCTACCAGCTGGCCTGAAATTTAGGTTGCCTAATACTTTCCATTATAAAGGATTCTTTCAACATTTTTATTTTTTTAGAAGCTCTAACACCTCCATTGTTTGCAGTAGGCCTTTATAATTTGGCAGGGACAAAGCCCCTGGGCTAGAGCAGTGCCTTTTCTTTCATCCATGAAATTCCAGTCAGGTTTGGCTGGATAAAAAAAAATTTTCAAAAAACACACACGCAAAAAAAACCTGTTAAAAATCATCATTTCCCTTCTCTCTCTTATGTGCCTCAAGAAAATATGCTGGCAGTCCGCCAGCATAGCAAGCGAACGTGAACGTTCTCATTAAATTGAGCCCAGGTTGTCACCAAAGCAGCCGTCCAGACTCTACTGAGAATGTCTGGGGACTTCCAGGGCAGCTGCAGCAGCAGGAGAAGAGTTGCAGGAGACCAAGCACCACCCCAAGGAGTTTTTCTGACAGGCGAAGGAGGCAGAGAGGGGAAGGAGCTCCTCCTGTCACTGATTTAAAAGACCTGGCAAGCAAGTCTCCATGCCTTGGGGCTCCTGTCCCTACTTTTAAGGCTGGGAAGAGTAGAGCCAATTTCTCGCTCAGCGAGCTGTGAAATAGCAACACTAAGCCACGTTCCTCTTTCTCCAGGACCTTTCTTTTCTCCCTGAGAACAGCAGCAATTCTGTTCTCCCCTAAAAATAGCTAATCCTGTGGTCTTAATTGTATCAGTCTATTTTGTGATGCTGAACAGACGATGGGTTTGGTGGTTGTTGGGCAGGAGTGTTATAAGCACTGAAGATAGGATAGTTGTCTTGGAAAAGCTTCTGGTTCACAAACTGGAAAGGGACCAACCCAGAAGACTGCACAGGAAGAGATGAGAGTCCAGGAGCCAGATTTACTAGGGAGGCAGCTTCCAAACAGTGATCGGGAAACAGAAATGGCACCATGTGCACAGAATTGAGCCTAGAAAGCTAATGGGAGTGGAACGGGAAATGGGAAAATTTGGACATCATATTGTGGGGGACCAGGTGAAGGCTTGGAAGATCTTAAGTAGTCAATATAGTTCACTCCTGGCAGAGGAGACTGTATTATGAAAGTCAACACTGAGTGCAATATAGAGAGATGAGCACTAAAGCAGAAACTAACATAGAAATATATAATTTAGTGGTTCATCAGTCTAACAGATTCTTGCCAGTTGTGAAAATCCTAGTGCAACCCTAAATAGCAAGAAAGTGATTTATGTCACAAAGTATCAAGTCTTATGGGTCTTCCCAAATTTGTTAGTATTATCCAAAAATTGGATTAGAAGACAAATATCAGAGTACACCACACCAAAATTCAACTTCCCTGGAGGTCTCTTCATTCCCATAGATGTGTAGCTGTCAAGACAATCAAGATGACTTCACAAGGGAGGTGCTTATTGATGGAAAAGCTATTTGTGCCCATTTGTTCAAGTTTGGTGGTTGCCTGTGCACAAAAGAGACAGAAAATCAGAAAGTTGCCTTAGTTCTGTCATTCTGCCCCTGCTCTGTTGGCTACACATGCAACATTCAGGCATGATCTGAGACTTTGATCCATACAGAGAGGGGCACACTGAAAAGCTGCTAGCCAGGCTCATCCCAAAGCTGAGCTCACTCCAGGGGGTGGATTAGACAAGGGCTGTACAGCTCTTGGAACCTGTTCTGCTCTGTGTGCAGAGCATGGATGCAGGAGCTAATGGGCCGTCTCTGCCTTACAGGTCTTTGTGACAAGTAGATGCAATAGTAAATATATTGGTAAAACATGAAAGAAACACTGAATGATAGCAGTGAGAGGGCAAGAGCTGGTATCTTCACCTCTGCTTGAGCATTTGCTTTACCCTGAGGATGGGTTTCTAAGTTAAAGGAGAGGTGGATGGCCAAAACTATGTCAAAACTTGGCTTTGCTTTGGTACCAGTTTAAAAATAAAACTTCTTTCTCACATTTGAATTCAGAGTCAAATCTGTGCCCCTCAAGGGAAAGTTGTAGTTCAAAGATGGGTCTTGGTACTGTTTCCAATTTAAATAGAAAAGGTTGTGTAATTTTCCCTTCAGCTGGATAGTGTATTAATTCACACAGTACTTTCTGGAGTGCTACTAATAAACTATATATTCAACAACTTTGGCACTAAAAGCCATCAAAGCAAGCATCAGCAATTCTTGAAGACAGAATATGACTATGAGTACCTGAAGACTCTTCCTTTGGATTGCAGGAGTGGGGTAACTTGTCAGGAATTAATAAATTGCAATCAAATATGTCTAGAATTCAGACTAGCTAAAGATGGAATAATCAAAACCATCAAAGCTAGGGGCATAATGGGTTGAGACAAGTAGTCCACCAAATATTGTTCTAATATCACCTTAGCCACAAGGGCTGCTCAGATGTTTTTCTTGAAGACATTTAAGTTAGCAAATAGTACTCATCATTAATCTTTTATAATGGCTTTTGGGAGCCACAGTTCATTTAAACATTTTACATTTTTATTACTTATGTATGCAGGGCAGCAATTAAAGATGTCGTGGTCATATAATGAAGAGTAATGAAAGCAAGATGAAGGCAGGTTTTCATTTTCTGTGACTCTGAATATCCATCTGCTTCTGCCATCTCCCTGCCCCCATCTTTTTGTTTTGGGGGTGCGGGGGAGGGAAATGGTGTTTGTATTTTCTGTTTAGCTTTTATTTGTTGTTGTTTTGTTTTCATTTGTTTTGTTTTGTTGTTCGTGGGGATTTTTTTGCTTGAAAGCAATCTCCCCAGCCCTGAGACATTTCACCAAACACCTTTCTTTACAACTGTCCGGCATGAATTGTGAAAAATAAATGGTCTTTTTCTGGACTGGAAGAAGCATCTCTTCTGGTAAACAGACAAGTACTGCAAAAGGCTCAGTCTTTCTCAATGCAAATAAATTTGAGTGATGCAATAACAACATCTTTATGGTATACTTTCTCTGCTACTGTGAAGTAATAATTTTGGAGGGGAGACAGGGATTAGTCACCCCACAATTAGTCATTCTGCAATGTAGTTTGATACTTGAGAGATCTGTATTTCAGAAAAGTGGTTCTGCAACCATAGGACCTACTTTCAAGTACTTTCTGCTTTTCCCTCATTTTAACTGGGAAGCGTTTGTTAAAAGAAAAAAAAATCATTCACTTTTTACTTTTCATGTGCTTTCTGCACTCATGTGTCTCTATTTCATCTTCTACAAACCCTGCTTTCCCTTTCTTGGGAGCTTTGACCAAAAACTGAGTTTGGGAATGCCTCCATCCTAGCTGTTCTACGATAGAGCCCATCAGCCTGTCCAGGCATCCTGAAGCTCTTGCTGCAAAGAGGGTGGTGTGTGTGTGAGTGTGGGTGTGACACATGTAGGGCCACTGCCCCCTCATATGTGTCTCCAGAAGCCTGGGAGCCCATTAGTACTTGGCAGGGCACGGGGAGATCTCTGGGCACAGAGCTGTGAGCAGGGGCACTGGAAAACAACTCCTTTCCAAAGGCTGTTTACTGCCTTGGGAAGAGAACAGGGTAAGACAGCTGCTGTGTAAGTCTTCTCCTTTTTGGCAGTCAGAAACTTTGCAACAGAAAGTTTGTTCCCTTTAACTGGAATTCTTGTGAGTCAAAAAGGCAATGCAGATGTTTCAAAGTGTTAATCATAAATATCAGGGGAGAAGGAGCTTTATGGCAGAGCTCCCAATGAGTAACAATGTTTGGCCTGAAAATATTTCAGCTGGTAAGATGTCACATACTTCTCTGTCCATGACAGCTCTGCAGTTGTCTTAACCATTTCATTTTTGGAGTGAGTAGTTGCAGTCCAGCCCACGTGTCACAGCCAGTGTTCTACACACCAGTGTCTGTACTGGGCACATGGTTATCACTGGTCCAGGCACCCACACCAGATCTAGTCCTCTCCTAAGATGGCTTGTTTCATCAAATCTCCCCAGCACAGCAAAAGCCTGAATCTGCTTTCCACCGCGCCTTCCTCCCAGCTCCTTGGTATTTCTCTGTTGCCAAACTCTATAGTCTCCTGAATGTATTCCATGCATGCCAAAGCCTGCTTGACATTTGGCTCCATGAGTCTTTCATAATTCTTCTTGTGTTGGTATAAATAAAGTCAATTTCTTCTTGTTTTAGACATGTTGTTGTCATTCTTAACTTACCAACCTGGACTCCAAACACAAAATTCAAATGTGGCAAAATACAGATCAACTCATGGGCCAAATTGATTTGACTTAAAACAGCATTGAAACAGATGAAATACTTTGTTTCATTTGGAAAAACAGCAGCTATGTCTGTACAGTAACTACTGTGCTTCTCCAAGGGTTTTTTCCCACATACAGGGCCAAACTCAATTACATGTAACTTTGGATTAGTAAAGCTCCCCTTAAATTTCTGGATCAAACTGTTTGAAGATGTAAATAGGGTTACTAGGTTTGAAGTCAGATTAAGCTGGTATGCCTTGCACAAACTATAGGTGTTCAGTGTAACATCTCTGCTGATGGCAGTCAAAAACTGAGTAGGAAAACTCCAGCCCAGAGGACATAAGCTAAAGACAGAGCCTTGCTTCTCTACCCTTTCCTCTCTGGCTAGAAGCAGATGCCAAGGTAGAAGCAGATGCCAAGGTCTGTACTCTGCAATCATCATAATTTGCAATGATTTAATATTAAAATGTCAGCACTGATGTGCAAGGAATTCTGTTTCTCCTCAATCCCAGTGTGTGGTATCTCTACTCAGCTGGCAAATTCCCACAGCCCCAGCACAGCATAGACCTCCCATACCCAAAGGAGCACAAACACGCTCCAGTTACAAACTGAACTGCTTTTTGCTCTATGGGAGAGCCCTGTTGGGCACAAGTCATCATTTCACAAGTGATGGGGTTTAAAAGTGAAGCTAACCTGGAACAAACCTTGCTGAGCAGACCTAGTAGAAGTGGTGACTGCGTGTGTAGATCAGCAGGGAATTGAGGTATGTAGTACTGCCCTGGAAGAGAAGTCCCCCAGAGAGATTGCCCTTCAGAGATGCTCTCAAGCACTTTGGTGCCATTGTAATGGAACCATAATCTGAAGTGATTGTTATCTTAAATTCAATTTAACTTTTAAATCTTGATGGTTTCACTGATAATTGGATAGCTAAAATAGCTTTCAGAATCCAGAACTGAAGTTTCACTTCTTTTTGCTTTGCTGATGGGTTGCAGAAGACCTTGTAGGGAAGGGGAGAAGCCAGATTTCTGGTGTCACTCAGATTTTTCTCCCTTTACTCAATAGGGTGTTCATGGTCTTCTTGAAGTTGAACACTTCATTCCAGCTGTCTTGGATTCAGAAAGGGAGGCATATCCTTAAGGCAGCTCTAGTCCTTTTACACAGGAATGATGCGGGGGAGAAAGTCAAGGCAGATGCAATTAGTGAAAATCAGAACCTGCAGTGCAGCTTCTCTCTCCGGCTGCTTTTGTGTAGGGTTTAGCCCAAACAAAGCAGCCTCCCCTGAGCCTTGGACGCTTTAGAGCCTAACAGAAGGAAGGCCACTACAAGCATCAGGTATTTCTATTAGTGGGAAGCCTGGTAAATAATCTTTCCAAGCCAGCAACACCTCCTGTTGGCAGGCTTACTTGGCAGGTTCCAAGTCCTGAAGTAAACACACTCTCTGTTTTGCGAGATTCACCAAAGTGGGGCTTATCCCTGTTCTGCCTGTCAAGAGAGACTGAGGAGCAAGTTGTGGCCCTTTAATGTAAGGATATTAAGTGGCCAAAACAAAAAAAACTGGAATTGCCTGAAAAAGGGTTGTCCCTTAGTTATGACAAGCAATATGGAAATAATTTGAGAGTGGGTTGTGTTTCACTATTTTTTTCCCACAATTTCAATATATTTTAAGTCTATGTTTTTAATTTTTTTTCTCATGATCTGAATGCACATCAAAAGAATTAAGAGTCAGTAGTGAGTTAAGAGGGAGAGTAAGGAGCAGAAGACAATGCAAAAAGCTGGGAGAAGCAGCCAGTCTGAGCTGACTACTCAGAGGAACCACAGGGTCGCTCAGGAGAAGTTATTCCAGGGGCAGTACACAGCCTGGGATGGCTAGTCCATGCTGTGGCATCTCTCCTCCACCTGGCCCAGATCCAGCCTGGCTCTCCTCTGCCTGGGATGGCTAGTCCATGCTGTGGCATCTCTCCTCCACCTGGCCCAGATCCAGCCTGGCTCTCCTCTGCCTGAACTGCCCCTTTTCCAGCAGCTGCCCAAAGTCAACAGCCCAGAGGAGTCACACCAGCATCCAGAAATGGGTTAGCACTGAGAGATGCTAAATTTTGTTTCACATGTTGTTTGGGAAAGGCGGAGAACAGTCCACACAGAAAAGAGATAGAGGGGGAAAAAATTTAGAAAAATAAACTGCAGACAAAATGTCATTGATACAGCATCTGGGGCTGACACTGTAATGCAAGCAACATGCAGAGGAGGGAAGGAAGCCCTGGTTCTCAGAGTAATCCATTATTTTCACTAGTATTGACCATGCTTCCCTGCCTCCAAGTGTCTCCAGAGGTGATGGGGGCAGCTTCAGAAGGACCACCAGGGCATTTTTGCTTCTGCTGCTTTGCCCACACTCTTCTTACAGTGAGATCTCACTGCCAACCCCATGCCAATGCTGTCTGCTGGGATATTGATGAGGGAGACTTGTGACCATGTTGGAAGCACATCCTCGCATCCAGACCTTACACAAGGGACTGAGCCAGCAGCCACTTCTGCCCAAACAAGACCAGGCCCATACACACAGCTGACTCCTGCCTCTGTTGAGTCACACCACTGGCTACTTCTTTCTTGTTGCTTTAGCTAAATCAGGAGATCTGCCCTGCCCTGGCAGGGTTGTTGGGCAGCTGCTGAGGAGCCCAGTCTGTGCCAGTCAGAAAGGGGCCCTGGTCGGTCTCAGGCTGGAGCTGCTGCAGAAGAGAGAAGGGGCAAGGCATGCAGGAGGAGAACGGCAGCCTTGTATATTTGTCTATAAAACTCAGAGCCCCCGGTCTGGCTCTTTATCAATTATTAGACTGCTGCTAAAATAAGAAAATAGATTTCATAAGTGTGTTTCTGTTCCACACACCAGACAGATAGTCTGGCTAAAATGATTTATTGGTGTGAGTTAGTGCGTGTGTATGTGTAGATGTGCATATGGTTCAAATCCTATAAAGCAGAGTCCTGCCTCTGTGTGCGTGCATGTATTTAATACTTTATATGGTACATCATTCCATGTGTGTCTGTCTGGTTTTCTTGGGCAGCACTAGTTAAATTTCTTCTTACTTTTATTTATTTTTTATTTTATTTTTGCATTTCACATGAATTGTGCAGTGGAAGCCAAGAGTATCTGCCAACTTGGCTGTCTCAAAAATAAAAGTTGACACTTCTCCTAGAAACAGCTATCTCCTCATTGTAGTCATGGTCAGACACACCCACATCATCCCTTTCTTGAAACTGAGGCCGAATTTAATAATGTGCTTGGCCACTTTCATTTCTGACTAAAAATTCATAAAGTGAAAATAGTTGTCTTGAGAATGCAAAGGCAGAGAGCATTCCCAGGACACAGCACTTACTATTGTAAGTGTGCACAAAGGCACAGACTGCTCTCCTGTAACTGGCAGCTGGGAACAGTGCTGCAGAAACCAAGGACAAATGTGGATACAGTGATAGGAAAGTTCCCCCACCTTCTCTTCAAGTCAAAATTCCTCTCTTCTCTCATCTGTGGTAAATGGACTGCTGAAATTTTCACCTTTCCTTGAATTCTTCATTTTGAGGTTTGGGACTCCTCTTTCCATGCCCCTAGTTTACTCAGAGACAGTAAACAAACATTGATTTCACCCCAGTCATAAGTGCCACAGAGTCTGAGGCAAAGCTACTTGGATGTGAAGCCAGTTCACCTCCCTGCCTACTAGAATAGCAGGCAGGGCTTAGTATGAGTCATGCAAGACATGTTGTCTGCTCTCAAGTTATACTTGCCCCATGCAACTTATTTTCTAAGCCACTTGGCAGAAAAATAGCTATTCAGTGTTGCTGTCATAGGTATTTCAGAAGCCGTGCTTTTAGTTAGAGGTGGCAACAGTCCATGGAAAATTCTGGTTTAGATAGGAAAACATAGGTTAGGAAATGAATGAATAATCTTTTTTCCTGCATCAGGCCCATTTCCACCTGTAGAATACCTAGACAGCAAGTGAGGTTCTTTTAAAGCAACAGCAAGTAATGAATTCAAAGTGACTTTTACCACTACTGTGGTAAAGAGCCAAGACAAAATATATTCCCTCTTGGCTTTCTCTCAGTTTAGGTGCAGTAGAGACTCTTGGGCTATGCTAAACAGCTGATTCTAATTTTTCGCTCCATAAGTCCAAGCAATTGTAGCTGGTTGGGTATTTTTAAGCTTCCATAGGTGGATTGTCCTCGTTGCAGGAGTTGCTTCATGTGGGCAGAGCTGCCAGTGCCTTGAAATCAATTTTGAGATGGAAAATGACAGACATGATGATTGAAGAACATTTTCTGGTTTTCACTGTCAAGGTGATTGTCAACAAGGTGAGATCCATCAATACAGAAATCATTGACAACAGAGATTTATCATTCTAAATAGATGAGGAGGGTCTTGTGACCCTTCATGGTGGCTGTTCTAGAGGTGTTGTAGGTTCATTGTCTTTGGAGATAAAGAGGTGGGTGTTTAAGCCTTTGGGGTCAGCGATTATTTCAGAATCAATTTCAGGATTTTTTTTCACCAGTGAGCAGGGGATAACAAAGCTCCAGAGCAAAGGGTTACAGAATATCAGGATCATCAAGGCTGGAAGAGACCTTGTCCAACCATCAATCCAGAACCACCATACACACCCCTAATCCATATCCCCCAGTGCCACATCCAGATTCTTCTTGAGCACGTCCAGAGACAATGACTCCACCACCTCCCTGGGTAACTTATTCCAGGGCCTACCACTCTTTCAGTGAAATATTTTTCTGGTATCTTATCTGAACCTCCCCTGGCACAACTGAAGGACATTTCCTCTTGTCCTACCACTTGAGCAGGCAGTTGTAGAGAGTGATAAGATCTCCCCTGAGCCCCCTTTTCTCCAAACAAAACAACTCCAGTTTCCTCAACTATTCCTCATATGATTTGTTTTCTAGACCTTTCACCAGCTCTGTTGCCCTTCTTTGGACACACTTCAGCACCTCTATGTCTTTCTTGAAGTGAGGGATCCAGAACTGAACACAGTATTCAAGGTGCAGCCTCAATTGTTACCCTACAAAGCAATATTTTCAGCACTGCAGGTGCCATCAGAAGTGGTTCATGTGCTCAGCCTTAGCAGAAAAAAAACATTAGATGTGTTCAATTGTTGTTATTTATGTTATTTATTTTTGCAAAGCGACAAGAATTTTGTTATGAATTTGTAAAAGTCAAATACCCGGTTAGTTTTGGCACACTTAGAAATCTGGATAAATTCAGCTTCTCAGTTATGGGAGACTTGCTTATTTTGTACAAGAAGCAGTTGTGATTCAAGGCAGATCCTGCCAATTTGTCTGTTTTGAGGACTGGGTTCAACTGATCTGTCTAAGATGTCAGTTATCACATCCCTTACATAAACTGGGACATCCAAACAGGGATGAATCCTGCAGTTTGACGGTAGACCATGGCTGAATTATCTTTCTTTTTCCCTTTGCAACAAACCTGGACTTCTGACTGTGGGTTTGCATGGCACTCAAATTATATATCTGGAGGAAATGGTATGAGTGACAGTCAGGATGTGTGACTCCACATATGACTGTAGAGCACAGCATTTTGCCTATACCAGGCAGTGACTCCTCATCTCTCCCATTTCCTTAAAATCCTCTCTACCTTTCATAGACATTAACTATATAGCACTTTTGTAGAGGGATCTTTTCTTCCTCACATGTTTGGTTTTAATGAAAGTGTAAATGGGTCTGCTCATCACGGTTGGAGTGTACAACAGGCATAGGGATATTGTGAATATTTAAAGCTTGAGGAATACTAAAGTGAGTTACTTTCACCCTGAGTGGTTTTATGTGGCACTTTCTGTGAGATCTGTTCAATCCTGCTTTGGAGGTGAGATTGTCTATATGCCAACCCATGTGCATTTTGACATAGCTACAAATATGGGCATCATATTTGAGTGCTAGCCCAACACCTTGAAGACTCCAAGTTGGTTTCCTGCTCTAGGAAATCCCTGGAAGTTTAGTTACTCTCTCTCACACACAGGTTCTCATCTGTTGATCAGAGAGCATCTGCATAAAATATGTTTAAGGTTGTGATTCAGAAGGTCACTCAGGTTGTTTAACTTCTCAGCACAAAACAGTGAAGAGAGGGCAGGAAGGCATCTGAATGGGGCATCCCCATCTCTGAGGTGAGTAGATAGGACAGATAACCTAGTTATGCAGGAAGTCACAGCAAAGTAGAAATCAGTGATACTACAAGCTTAAGTGTTGTGGAACACTTAAGCTAACCTAGGCTAATATTGGAGCCATAGAAATAGACTTGACAGGAATTGGTAACAATTAGCTGCAGTACCTCTTAGGTGGGGACAGGCCTCTTAGACCCATCCTGTCTTTCCCTATGGGCTAGTGATGAAAGATCATGAGTTAAGAGTTTGGCATAAGCAGGAGGGTCCATGCTATCAGCACAGTCAATGAGTTTCCATGTGAGAGCTATATCAGGCAGTGAGGTGGGTTCCCATTTTGAGAGTTATAGTGTTCCCCATTAACTCCAGGAAGCCTTTATCTAAACAATTAGGGAAGGCCACAATAATCAAAGTAGAGGTAAGGCATGGAGAAACCCACAATACTTGGAATAGAACTTTTAAAGCAGTTTGAATAGCCTGGTGCTGAGCTAATCTTTCATCTCAGCGCATTTTGGAGACTGCTGAGCCACATGCTGCACTCAAGAAACCCCACTGGTGGGGGAGATGGTGCAGTGGGGAATTGCCATGAGCTGGAGCTGAGCTCTGCCCTAGTGGTGCCTTAAGGACTTGCCTGCAAAAATGTGGACTTCAACTGCAGCGAGAGCCCAAGGCTTGATACAAAGGGTACTCAGTTGCAGTGTGCAATAAGGTGTTTTATTAATCCTGCAAAACTGAGGAGCTAGGATAGAGCCCAGCTGCTGGTCTCTCTCTCTCTCTCAGAATTTTATGTATTAATACCTATTTACTTACAGAGTGGTATAAAGCATTCCTGTAATGAAAACTGAGCAACATGAAGGGACAGATTGCTGCTGAGCTGTGATAGCATCTCGTCTAAGATGCTCCAATTTACAAATGTTAAAAATGTAAAATTTCCAGTATGTGTGTACACATATGGCAAGCTGTTTATAGCTGAGATTCCCACTGAATGTGGTTTTTGAGATGGGAAGGTACTCACCAAAGATATAGCCTTGTGTTAGCTTCTCACAAATGTCTCCTGAAGTGGTTAGTGAGCCTGAAATTTTAGATTCACTATCTATGTGGAACATGGCTTTGGTTATCTAAGTGAGAAGCAGTATAGGTATAAGAGACTGAAAAACACGTGCCTCTTCACTACAGTTCAGTGACTGGGAGAAAAACCACAAGTAAATTCTGAAGCCATGCTGAGACAAAGAAAGTGAGGAAATTTAAAGCTCTCCGAAAATGGCAGTACTTACACACTTATTTCACAAGGTGTATATGGAAGCATATGTATCTAAACCTATATATACCTTGGCAATAAATCTCCTCGTACATTAAAGGTCTGCCTTGGAAACCATAAAATTTTTTCCCCCCTGGAGAGTATACCTAGAAAAAGTAAGAAATGCAAATTTTAAAAATGGGCAGAAATTATGTATTCATCTAAGGTTCTAAGAATGTTTGTCCTCTACAGTTACTTATTTTAAGGGTTTGCACTGAGGCACTGTGGAGTAAGAAGGATGCTTTCCTCCTCTTTTTAGGACTATTTTGTGCTCAGATAAATACAAAGACAGTCTACAACTTATTGGAAAGCTGATACAAGACAAAACACAAATGGAAAATAATCAGATTGATTTGACTTATTGTAGCAAATATACATTACACTTTGGGTTGCCATTTTTATTTTTACTGCATAGTTTCATTCAGCAAATGCTGCATTCACAATCAGAATTACTTTCCAATGGGGTTGAATGCTGTGGCCCCTGCAACTGCACAGCACCAGGTCATCTGGCATGCACATTCCTTGTCTCTAACAGTGTGGACTACATATGCAAGGCCCCAAGATAGACTCTCTCTTAGTGATTTGTGTTTCAGCCATATTCAACATATTTTTCTTTCCAGTTTCGATATTTTAATGAACTCTTGATTTGCAGCAATACTCTTCATTTTCACAAAAAAATTTTGGAAGTCCAAAAGTAGTAGAGAAATCTAATCCTGGGTTATCCCTTTCATTCCTCAGTTGTGCTCTCAGGAGCCCACTGGGTGCTTTTAACTATTCAAACAAATCTGAGGCATAAGAGCTCCTACTTACTCTCTTACTGCTTTTTCTTTCTACACTCTCTAATATAGACAACATGACAGCACCTAAGTAAGAGCAAGGGGTAAGTGTTGGGAGGGAACATCTCAGTAAAACAGGTATAGAAAAAGAAAATGCCTTTTTCTGAAGAATTCTGCTTTGGGGTATGATCTTTGTGCCTCTTAGATCATCATGACCTGAGAGGTTCTGAGAATCTTAATGTTGTATGCTATCACCCAGAACTTCATGGGGATAAAAAAATCCCACACATCCATATGTTTGTGTCTATATTGGACAAAAGAAGAGTGGCTGAGGGTATCTGTGAGTTGTTGCTTCCTTTCAGTGGGTTGCTAGGATATATCAAATACAGCTTTCCAAAGTTCAAGTTAGCTTTCAGTCCCTGGAGATCCCATACAAGTTTTATAAAATAAGGGAAGGTTTGTTTTCAGTAGAGAAAGGAAATAAGAGAATTTAAATAAAACCTAGATGAAGCTTGGAGTGACCTGCTAATCACAAGTGAGGTATGAAGGGCTACTGCCCAGACAGTGCCTACTCCTGCTACGGAACTCCACTCCAGAGAAGTGCCTCAGGTTCATGATGGCTGCTGTGTTGGAGACCACAAGACTTATGATTCACTCAAAGGGAATGTGAAGCAAGTCAGTTATTTTTGAGTTTCACAATGGCAAAGAATGGGAACCAATTCACTGGCCAAGAAAACAGGCAACAATGGCTAAGAGTATAAACATGTAAGGCAGACATATAGGGGGCAGGCAGCCAATTAAGAGGAAGGAAGAAGCTAAAATAAGCTGATGAATGAACAGACAGGAAATATTTAACAGTGAAAGAGATAACGTGTGACTTAGAGGGAAATAAGAGGAAAGAGTTACAAGGTTAAACCTATAAAATAATACAGTGGTTATTTAGGGGAAATTTTGTCGTGCTGCAAACAGAAAGGACAGAACAAAATGTAGGGGAAGTGCTGCAGAAGTACCAGCAAACAGCTGGAATCACTGGCAGCTTGCCCCAGAAAAGACTGGCCAATCCCTCTTGAAATCTGGCTTTTGCTGGGTGATCACCCCACTGCTTTATGCCTTCTCTCACCAGGCTTGCAAAATGCATGCAGTGTTTCTGGAGTCTTGAGCATTCTTTGCTCCCTTGGGTCTAAATCTCCTCTTGACTATATTTTGTATAGATCATACCCTGTGATCCTTACTCCCATCTGGAGTTCTGGTAGGGAGGTCTGCTGGAGCTGGTAAATTTGTGTTCAGGTGATGTTCATATAGAGGAGTACAGAAACAACCATCCCGGCCTTAAAGAAGATGAAAGGAGGTGAAAAGCAGATGGGACTATCTGACTGACTGTTTCAAGTAGACTAGACTATTTGAACTGCTTTGGCAGAGCACTTCCAAGACCACTTTGGTATCTCTTCTGGGAAGAGTCAATGGCAACTCCTTGTCATGGCATGTCCCTGGCATGTCTCCAGCCCTGTGAGCTCTTCCTGTATGGGTGCTAGGGGCTGCTGGGACCATCCTGTAAGCAGGATTCAGAGAGGAAAAGAATAACCTGAAAGGCCTGCTTCTACTGGTTAATAAGTAAGGTAATGAACTTTTATAGTGGAATAGAACCACAATTCTAGGAAAAGTTGCATGTTATAAAACCCTGTTTTTTTAGACATCTTAATAGAAGAAACATCTGATTCTACACAGAAGTCTATTATTTTAGCATAAGGCAATTCCTGCAAATATGAGAGAGGGGGTGTCTCTGTTATGATTGGCCTCCCCTCTCTTCCTGCATTCCTTCACATTGACTTGAGTTTCAGATTTGAATAAACTTCAACTCATAAAACCTTTAAGTGGTCAGGATCTGCATGTTGCATTTGTATCATCCTCAAGCCAGTTTTACATTTTTCTAGTTTGTGTGGATGTGGCTTTTTTGGACTACTTCAAAATAATCTTTTGAAGGGATACAAGAAAATCATCGGCCTGAGAAAACTACTCATGTGTCAAAGAGTACATTATGACACAGAGAAATAGGGAATGAAGATGCCCCAGGATAACTTCCTTATTCAAAATTAGAAATGGGGAAGTAGAAAGGGAAAAACTAATGACTTTGCTTTGCTCAGCACAATACCGTGATTTGAGTGTGGCTTGATCTGACTTTGCTCCCTGTTACCCTGAGAAACTCAGACTAATTCAGTGTAAAAGCAGTAGGATAAGAATAAGGCCTGTGTAGTTTCCACACATGTTCACACCACACAAAGCCTTTTGGTGGGACTGGCATTGTGCTCCATGTTACCCAAAATGCAAAGGCAGGGACTGATTTCTGGAGCTTACCTTTTAAATGCAATGAGATCTTTCTACATTCTAGATACTCCATTTTAGTTTAAGAAGAAAACATTAGAGTAGATTAGAGAAAAATAGACCCTCTTAGATTAAAAGGCATATGCTTTCTGACTGCCTAGGGGCAGGAGAAACCCCTGGTCTTGCTGCACAGGGTGCAGGCAGCCTGACTTCTGCCTGAAACTGCTTCTAGCTAGTCTGGGCATAAGAGCAGTGAAGACTAGCACACAACCCAACAATCAAAAATCAGGTCTGTGGGGCTTTGTCACCCGAGGGAGGAGCTGTGTTGCAGGAAGGTGATGAAGCCTCTGCCAGCATGCCTTAACTACTGCTGTCCTGCAGAGCTGCCAGACAAAACCTATCACAGACAGGTCTATCCAGGCTGCAATCACATCTCCTTTTAGTTGTGAGGGCAAGTACTTGGACACCCTCTGTAAATGGTGGCAGTATTCCAGCTAACAATGGTGTCTGGGCTCTCTGGGGTATTACCTGCTGAGGTGTTTCCTACAACATGCCACTTCTTTCTTTACCCTTGCTCTTGGCTCTTTCCCTTTAGACAGAGCTTGGCAAGCAGCCCTGTGGCAATTTTCTGCACTGAACATGTGCCAGAGGAAACCCGCTTGGATAAGAACTGGGACATTTTGATCAAAGGCAAGGTTGTGAGTCCCAATGGATATTCTTTTTATATGTGCTTGTTAGCATCATTGTTTTTCTGATTTTTGCTATATGAAATAATGTTCTGTCCTTGACTAATGCAGTGCTATAGTTTTCATTAGCTTTTCTTATAAGTCCCTACTTTGGTATGGAGAATGTCTAAAAATTCCCTTCATCAAACTTCCTTTGTTCATTGGAAAACAATATAGCAAAAACTGTGTGGCAAAGATTTGAATGTGTTTGAAGTAATACTCTCTTACTTGCCTTGGTTTCTTAAAGTTAATTGTTAATAAATGGGGCTTGATATCTAATGTATTGTAATGATAAGGTGCTTTTGTAAAACACAATTCACAACTGCCAGACCAGCTTGGTTAACCCTTACTGGGACAGTACCTCATGTAATATGATGCCAGAGATGCTCCCCTAAAATAAAAAGAGGAAAAGGTAGTTAGTTGCAGCATAATAAAAAGGATGCCAATCACCCTTTTGATGAGTTCTATATTACTATCAAATATATAAAAATTACTATTTCTTTTCATTAAGTGAATTGAGGAGTTTCTGTTTCTATTTTCTTTTTTAAAATTATAGCTCTTCTCATAATCTATGAGCCCACAATGTGCCCATTTTATCTTTCATGTTCTTTTTTTTTATTTAAAAGATTCAGCCAACAGACCTTTGGCAACATCATCCATGTTTATGGACAGTGATATTTGCTTTAGAAATAGTGTCACTGCTGAACCTTGTGTGGTGATGATAAACATCCTGAAATTGTACACAGAAAAGGGTCAAAGATCAAATAGATTTCCTCACCAGGGAATTCTGTAAAACACAATGATCCTGTTGTTTTTATTGTAACACAGGAGTTAGGGACTGCAGAAAATTATGATGTGGACTGGATAGACAGACTTTGAAAGACATATGTAAGATGTTGGATCTTTCAAGACAAGAACCTTATTTCCTTGCCACTGTGCCACTGGGTTTAGTCCTTTACCTGATGATGGGATGAAAAGTGTGAAATGAATACTTGCTAATGGCCTATATCTGACAGGGGAATTTGACTGGGTGACATGCAACCTAAATGAGACTCTCCTCTGCCTCACAGGGCAAAACCCACTTTCAGACAACAGCAACTGGACCTCTAATGGTGTTATGAAGATATCAGTGACTTCAGCCACTAAACAAACAAACTGCAAGTGCAAGGGCTGTGTCGGTGTGCATTCACTTCAGGACTCACTCCCCTTTTGCTGACACAATTGCCTACAGCTCGCTGTTGCTCAGACAGGGGAACTCATAAAGTGAGACCATCTGAATGTGCAGACAACGTTGAGGCATTCCAGGGGAGCAGTTAATGTTAGTGTCTTCATAAGATTTCCAGGTTCCAGTCAGCCTGGAGTTTGCATTTATTTTTGGGATGAAGTCAGCATTTGGTTGCTTGGGCAATTTCATTGTCAAATCCAATGTTAATCCACAGAAACATTAATATTACTTACTTATTCCTACCACTCTGCTGACTCTTATGTAGGCCACAAAATCTGAGGTAAGAGCTTTTGCCTGTATCAGAAAAAATAGTTTTTCAAATCAGAAAAAATACTATTTTTCTTATTAAATAAAAGACACTAAGATATTTTTGTTCAGGTTTGCTTGGTTTTGGTGCTGACTTCTGCTATCCCTCTATCTAATAATTGTTCATCTGGCATGCTCATTAAAGCAAGGTACCATCCTACAGTGATAGTTGTGTTCTCTGGAGCTGAAAATCAAAATTACTATGTGATGCAACAATAAGATGTGATAAATTAGTAGAGGGAATGTAAGAGAAATGATGAGGCTACCAGTGACAAGAAACAGCTATATAGACTGGGTGTAAAATTTGCAACTTTGTGGTATGTGTTAGGTTTTATTTCTCTAAGATATAAAAAGAGGGAAAAGATTGAAGGTGTCAATAGCTCCTGCTGGCCACCTGCCTCCGGTTTATGTTGAAAAGATGAAAATGCATTCCTTTCATACATCAGGATACATTTTATGCTTTCTGTAACAAAGCACACCATGGTATTTTGCCCAATTGCATTTTAGTTACAAAAAAATAAATCTGAGAAAATGGAGAAGATCTTGATAAATATGAGCCAACTAATTTTGTAGTTCAAAAATTCTAGCATGTTGTTTTGTCTTTCCCTTATAAATATTTTCCAGAGGAGCACTGTCTCTTCACTGGATCATCTTGTGACCATTAATAGGCAACAGAGGAAGCAGCAATGAGTACTGTGCTCAGACAAAAGCCTGCCAGAACCAGTAACCAGCAACACACAAAAGCCCTGGTCAGACTTTAAAGCAAATATCAAACTAAATAACCCATTTCTCAGGGGTGGGATTGTGGTGCAGTTTGACAACTATATGACAGAAAATGACAGACATATACACAAGCACAAATAATTGTGTGTGAGGACACTGAAACAGAGAGATCAGACTGCCATTTTCTCAGTGAAATCTAACAATACATCAGAATATAATTTTGCTTATATTTGCCATTTGAAAGGAACACAAGTCTTTCTTAAAAAAAAAAAAACTTAGATCCTTGTTCTAGGAAGAGCAGGGAGTGGGAAGGAGGGATGTGGCAGGACCTCCTGAGGAAGGCCAGCATCATGCACCCCAAGGAGACAGCTTTTGCCAGCCAGCAGCTAAAATGAACACACAGGGGCTGCCAGCTTCACCAACAAGGGGGACTTGTTGCCTAGATGGACAATCTGTGCCTGTCTAGATGGAAAAGCACAAGTCTCTGTTCCACCAAGGGAGAGTGCCCTTGAAGCAAAGGACCAGAGCACACACTCATCATTTTCATTCAAGACAAAAGGAGGAACCATAACATCATCTGGCCAGAAAAATGGTCTCAGGGAATTGTTGAAAGGAATGATTTCTAATATGAGAAGTCTGATCCAGTCTTACCCTGGTTTGGGCTAAGGCAGTAAGGTTGGTTTTAAACACTTCTAAATTTGCATTGACATAGGATTAGGGTTAGGGTACAGGGTTAGGGCATTTAGAATTATGGCTGACTTGTAGAGTTATTAGGGTTTGGGTCATTACAATTAAAGTTATGTTGGTTAGAGTAAGGCTTTGGGTTATAGTTTTTACGTTAGGATTAAGTTTATGGTTAATGTTGAAATTACAGGTTTTTTTAATTTTTATTAAGAGGGGAAGTTTAGGAACTTCTAGATTTGCTTTCACTTTGGGCCTCTAATTTCTGACTATTCTTCACCATGTTAGATATTTTGCACTACTTGAATTTTTAAAATGCTTATCTGTTCTCCTAGACCTCCGTGACCCCTCTTTCCATGTCCATTATTGTCCCCTCTATTTTTTAATGTGAACCACACAGCCCAGTCTACATGAGTGCTGTTTAGTTCTTGTATGTTAATATCCAAAGAAAGCTTCCTAATCCACATACAAAGCATGGGTTGCCTGATTCTCCACTTCAGGAGGTCGTTTTTCAGGACCTGGGAAATTTTCCAGGTTTCAGCTGCTGTGGTGGCCTAACCATTTGCTTGAAGAAGAAATTTGTGAAGCTCCAGATAGAAGGAGCAACTATTTATCACCAATGCAGGACCTGGATTCAATGCAATGCTTTTCCTTACATGCCTCCTGTTTCTCTCCAGTTCATCACAAGCTGTTAATTTCTTTTGCACTTGTATGAATTGTTGATGCATCACAGAAATATTTTTCTTCACCTTTGTTTTTTTAATATTTCTCAAGAATGAACCCTCTGTGGTAGAAACAACATATTGTGCAGAAGTGAATGGTTCAGAAGATGAAATATTTGCCCCTGGGATCTTCTCCACACACACTGCAGATCACATCCTACTAGGAATGTTTCTTCTGGCACTCCACCTGAGGGGCTATCCTGATCAAACACCACTGGAAAATTAAAGTTCACAGAAAATATATATAAAATCCAACACCTCTCTATAACAAGCTATATGGAGAGTCCAGATACTAAGTTGTTAATTCTTACCACTGTTTAATACACATAGTGTGTAATTACCACTACATAATACTGTACAGCCATGATACTATTAATGGGCTGATTAAATTGAAATTAATTTAACTTTTTTTTTCTTACTATTTCCTCCTATTTCCTTCTGACAATAGCTCTCTTTTCTCTCTCTCACACTTGCTCTCTTGGCTTAGTAACATATGTGTTCTGCAGCCCTGTCCCTAAGGTGTGTACAAGACCTCCTTAAGCTTACCAGAACAAGTACCTGGGACAACTTAATTCAAACGCCAACACTTTCAGTCTCAGACCACTGCCCATGGCAGCCTTCCTACCTTCAGCCTAAGCACAGCCCCAAATCTTGCTCTGTGGGAGAGAGGAATGGGCAATGTGGAGCAAAATTTAAAAAAAAAAAAAAAAAAGCTTCTGCTTAAAATTATTTTTGATATAAGAATCTATTCACCTTTATAAGCTTGTGCATCACCACATCTGGGGTCCTCAGAGCACAAGAATGATGTGGACTTCTTAGAGCAAGTCCAGAGTAGGGACATGAAGACTGATCAGAGGGAAGGAGCACCTCTCCTATGAGGACAAACTGAGAGATCTGAGGTTCTGTGGAAACCTTACAGCACCTTTCAGTACTTAAAGGGGGGCTCCAAAAAGGAGGGGGAAAGAATTTTTACAAGGGCAGATAGTGACAGAACAAGGAGCGGAATGGTTTTAAACTAAAAGATGAGAGATTTAGATTAAACATTTGGAAGAAATTCTTTTCTCAGAGGGTGGTGAGGCACTGGAACAGGTTGCCCAGAATGGTGCCCCATCCCTTGAAGTGTTCAAGGCTAGGCTGGACAAGGCTCTGATCAATCTCATCTTGTGGAAGGTGTCCATGCCCATGGCAGAGGAGTTGGAACAAGATGGTCTTTAAGGTCCCTTCCAACCCAAGTCATTCTGTGGTTCTGTGATCTGTATGTGCACAAATGCATGTATGCACACGTGTTCACTGCTTCTTATTTCTGTATCACAGAAACTGCTATCAAATCACAGAGTATTCTGAGTTACACCAACATACTACACAGATATTTAAGGGCTACTGAGTATTGAGTCAATTCCCCCACCTCCTTCCCTGTTTTTATTGCCATTTTTTGGATTCTTTTTGAATCTGACCATGTTGGTAAATGGTGCATCACTGACCGGCACTTTGTTTATTTTTGCTGTGACCGGAGGATGAAAGCCTTTTTGTGTAGGACTACTTCTGGTAAAAAAACGAAAACAAAAGGGCTTGTTCAAGAATGAAAAAATAGGAACCCAGAGTAGAAGGACCTCCATGACATGCTGGTGCTGCTGGCTCCGGCAGTCAGCACCTGGGGCTCTGGGAAAAGGGGTGTAGCTAGTCCCAGGCCCTCAGAAGAAGGCAGCTGCTGCAGGCTCTGGTGCTGTTGTCTTTCATTCTGCTTTCGCCCAAGACTCTCTCCAACCCCCCTATTTTACAATTTTATGTAAACTCTGGGGTCCTGCAGGATGAAAGTGCTTTCTGTTTCGCAGTGGAACTGTGGCTTTTGGATTTTACAGCCCAGAAATTACTTCATGATGATCCAGAGAACACATCATAGCCCAGAAACCACACGGGAGCCATGCTGGTAAAGGAAGCTGAGAGTTGCTGAAGTAGCCAGACTAAAATTTATAACCGTGACCTGGGCCTTGTCAGGCCTTTACGACACCGTGTAAAGGGAATTGCTGCTTAGTCACCAATTTGCTTGGCAAGATTGGCTGGATTAGGAAATACATAAAAGGTCAGACAGTAGGAGTTTGTCTAGACATCCTATTTTGGATTATATGCTCTACAAGTTTCTGTGGCAACCCCTGCAAAACATTCATATTTTAGAAATATTTTTGAAGGCACCATTTCTGTAATGAGCCACTAAAGCTTTTGTGAGCAAAATTAACTTGTTTCTCTGCCACCCGCTACACCCTTTGGGAAGCAGAGTGAGACACCTCAGCTGGGAGCTGTCAGATCACACTCTGCTGTCCTTCACAGCCCAGGCTCCACATTTTCCAGTGGCAGAGGAATGGATGGGAGGAGCAAGAAGGAACAGGTGCTGCCCCAGGTTCCCTGCTTGTGAGAGGCACATTGAGCTCTGTGGGTAAAAGCAGCCGCGCCATGGCTTGCCATGTGCATCTGAATCCACTGGGATTTGAGATGCAACCAGGCAGCCAGGCAAGAATTGCAAAAATGGGCTACACAGACAGGGGTTTTTTCACTTCTCATAAAATCATAGACTGACTTGAATTGGAAGGGACCTTAAAGTCCATCTGGTTCCACCCCCTCTGTCATGGGTAAGGACATCTTCCACTAGAACAGATTGCTCAAAGCCCTGTCCATCCTGGTCTGGTACTTGTGACATTATTACTCCCTTCCATTTCATCCCTTGTGCAGGTGAGAAAGGGGAACAGTTTCAAATTTTGGTCTCTGGAATTCTTTTTCTGGGTTGTTAAAGTGAGGGTAAAAAAGAGAAGAAAATGAACTTCATGAGTTTCAATGACACTAATTGGATTTGGCTGGCCTTTCCAGGTTGAATCAAATAGATGCCAACTTAAACTAAATAAAACGTAGCAAGAAAGACTTTATGAAAACCAAAAGTAGATTTACTTTGTCTACTCAAGTAAAAATGAATGAATAAATAAACATTCCAGACAGCGCTTTTGACCAGGTTCATTAAAGTAAGTGCATGTTCAACTTTATAATTCCAATCATCTGATACCTAGCTTTCAAATTTATTCCTGAAAGAGCTGGTATTTATTAGGACTGGTCAGTTTTCTTTCCCTTTCCTCATAATTATCTTCTAGATAAATATTACTATGAAAGGGGTTTTGCAATGCTGCCTGCTGACATAGCCAGCACCTGGAGCCACAGTGGCACCAATCCAGCAGTGCAGCAGATGTTCCTCTGATGGTATCACACATCTTCCTTGGGCAGTGCTCTTCCCCATCCATCTCCAAGCCCTTCAGAAAAGTGGGTACCATTATCCACACTCTTCAGCTGAGGAACAGCTGGAGGAAAGTCAGACTTAGAGGAATCAGCCGACAGTTTTGAGAAGGTGTGGACTACTTGCAGCTTCCCTGAAACTACTGGGGTGAGAGTGACGTTTCTGTCACTGCTGTCTTTTCATACGTCTCTTGAGAAGATGTGTAATTAGTTTACTTTGTAAATTAGACTGCAGAATACTGTACTGAGTTACAGTGGGTTAGGCTGAGTTATTGGAATCAGTTAGATTTCTGAAGTAAGAGCAAAGAATAATAGCTGTTCTGCTGATACCCTTTGAATTTGAAATATAATGCTCTGGCATTTCCCAGGTGAAGTGAGTCAACGCTCATTCGTAGTTGTCTCTGTCACAGGCAGAGGGATTGCACATGAATTTGAGGAGTGTAGCAACATCCCCAGGGCTGAGGGTGTACACTGTTGTATGTACTTACATGACTCTATTCTACACTCTAAACCAACCATAGGCAGATGCATATTTCATGGCCTACCTCTTTAACAAGTCTCCCAAATGACAGCCTATGAGTCAAATAATGTGAGCCTGAAATGTGTGGTAGAAGGGAAATTCCATGTTTGACCAAGCAAACACCTCACCGATTCTAAATTGTTCTCAGCCAACTTCCTTTGGTCCTACTTCTTTGGTGATTTATATAGAAAATGAGCTTTTATTTAATGCTTTGAAATACTGTGTTAATAAGAAGGCTATAGAACCACATCAGATATTTCTGAATTCCAGCACAAATCTGTTATCTACTACTACTACTACTACTACTACTACTACTACTACTACTACTATTATTATTATTATTATTATTATTATTATTATTACACAAGCAGCCTGTTTGGACAAAGGAGCTTTGCAATGCAATTTTCAAAATGAGTAACAGGTCTCTGCCCTAAGGAGCTTACAGTCTAAGGGCAATTTTGGCAAGGTTTTCAAATGTGCTGTGTACCTACAGTTTACAGTGACTTCAATGAGAACCTGTGACTCCAATGAAAACTTTGAAAATCATGCCAAATAGAAATAATTACTTTTTTTCCCTTCTTTGATATCTGGAAGTCACTCATGACTTTTTAATTACAAACATATTTTCAAATTTTATTGTTTGACTTGTTCAGCTCTATCTCCCCCTTTTAGGACTGAACTTCATTTGGTTGATAGATATTTGTCACTTCATCCCCTACAAGAGAAGAGAAGCCTAATAAGCTTCTAGGAATGGCTAGCAACCACTAGGGAAAATCCTACTGAATGTAGCAGCTATTGGGCTGAGCTACATTCCTATTTTATAAGTGAATATAAATGGAAGCTTGTCTATTGCATGTACTAGGTAAATTGAGGGGACTAATAATTTCACTAATGCTTAGAAATACAAGAGGCAAGCAGGTGGGGTATATTAGATCACTGCTAGTATGTAAAAGCCTCAGAATACAAGGAAATTAGGTTTTCATAGGTGCTTGTGCATAGTGGGGAGGGTATTTTAAAATAGTTTTTAAAAAACAGGCTTCATGACAAAGCTAATACCTTCAAAATTCTAGGCAATATAATCTATAGGAAAATATATACTCAGATTTGAGAATTAAACAAGTTATGCACAGGTCATTATGTTTTCCACTATTTATACAGATAACTGGATGTGGGATATTAAATGTGTATTGTGGAGGGCTTCTGACCTCTCCATACTCCCTAATGAACACTGAAACTCTATCTATTTTCAAAACAGGGTAAAGGGACTTAGCAGATTATACCTGGATTAGGAGGAAAGGGTTTTTTATTTTTCTAGGGTCTTTAATGACATTACTCTTATACTTCATATTCTTCTCTCTTTTACTTTAGAACTAAGCTATGAAATAGCTGCTATTATATGAAGAATAAAAGCAAGAGAGAAGATCAATTTATTGATGTGATCAATGTACTAAGAAGAACAGAAAAGCAATATAGAGCACATGAAAGGCATGAAAATGAAGAAGAAAATTAATTCTCTGTACATGGGGGGAAAGGGTCATTTTAGTCACACCTAGCTCTTATTTGGTGCTTTTCTCTTGTGGATCTCAAACCACCTTCGTGAATCAGAGAGTACCACTACCTGATTTATGGATGGGGAATCTGAGGAACAGACAGGGAATTTCACATGCTTAAGGCTGCCCAGGATACCATGTAGGAATAGCAGCAATATAGTGCTGCTGCAAAGCTGAATCCACTAACTCATATTAACTGTGAATGATTATTCGGCTGCAAAACCACTGTTGAATTGCTACCAATATTGTAATGCAGCCTACAAAAGAAATTGGGTTTCCCTGACCCAAAATACTGTGAAAAGGATCTGTTGCATGCGGGTGTAGCATCCTCACCCAAACCTGACATGAGACTGGAAAAGGCAGCAGGCTGTTCTGATGACCTGCTGTGCCTTTCCTCCTCAAAAGGTGAAGCAGAAGCAACAGGCCTTTGCCCCAAGCTTTCTACCCAGGTTACCCTAGACAAGGGAATTTCCATTCCCTTCAGGAAAACTGCTGTGTCATCATCCTGTGAGTTTTCCTGATGCCTGGCATCTTGCCAGAGCTACATCCTTGGATAATCTCCTCTTCATCTTCACTTTGTCCACATACCTGTATTAATAATGGTGATTATATTTGAGTATTATCTTATTTTGGCAGCAGTTTTTTGGAAGATAAAATAAGAAATCTACTTCTTTTGTTGATGTTACTTATCTCCCCTGCCAAGTCCTCACCTTCTTCTCTTCTCCTTTCTTGGGTCTTTTCCAATGTCTGTTTTCCCTCCACATAATTTTCCTTCTTGTTGAATATTGTGCTATATTAATAATTTTTCTTCCTATTTCCCTCTGTCTTTTTCTCCTCTCCCACATTTTGATTCTGTTCATGACCTCCATCCTTCTTCTTCTATGTCTTTTCCCTACATTCCTCCTTTTCTATCTGATTTTTCCCAGTCTCCTCAGCCAGAAACAGATCGATCATGTCAGGTGGTTTGGGGAGTTTCAGAGAAAGGTCACGAACAGGAGATGGTCAGGCCAAGCAAAGCATCTGGATTCAGCAGTTTCTCAGCTGTTTTGCATCTAACTTCGACATAGTCTGAGCACATGGAAGGAGGCAAGCTTCCACATCTGCTGAAGAAGCGCTCTGTAGTCATCAGGGATGGCAAGGTCCCACAGCTATCAGAAAACTAGAGTACCCATGCCTTTTCACCCTGTTTGGCCAGCAGGGCCTCACCCTTATGTGCCTTAGAGATTTAGGAAAGGGCCTGGGCATTGTCCTGGTTTAGGGCAAATTTGGAAAAAAACCTCCAAAGGGGTTCCTCTAGAAAGCAAATTCAAGTGGCCCCTCCCCCAGCTGGTTCAGGAAAATATTTCTTTGGAGAAAAGTGGGAAAAAACTGCTTATTTAACAGCCAAAGCATTCACCAGCACAAAAAAATGAACAATATTAAACAACAAAACTTCTTGTCAATCTGAAGAGATGACAAACTCAGAAAGTCCCCTCCATGGGCTGCAGCTCGGCTCACCCAGTCTCTTATCAGTCCCTCTGGCGCTGGAAATGCCACGGCCCAGACCCGACCCGGTGGGCCACAGTTGCGAGCTGCTGGTGCTCCTCTGGATGTTCAGTCCAGAGCAGGTTTAAACAGGTCCAAGAAAAAGAAAAACACAGTCCAGGGAACTTCTCTGCCTCAGAGAAAACTAGAACCCTTAGCTAAAACCCTTAGCTAAAACTAACCAAAAGCAAAGGAGAGCTCTTTCCCACCACCCAACACAGTCCAGGAGCAGGATGCAGGGGAGCCAAGTGCAGTTTCTGATAACAAGCTCTGCTCTTCTTCTCTCCCCACCTTCACTCTTGGAACCAGTCTTAAAAGTGCAAAACTTCTTTTTAAACAGACAAGCAGGGATACAAGCAGCATAAAGTCACCCCAGGACAGCCATAAGTCAAGGTGTGGGTAACCCATTAAATATTTGCAGAAATTTTCAAATCAGTTCACTTCTGTGGCCAAGCTAAACCAGCAAGGCCAACAATGTTATTTAATATAGTAAAACAGACAAACTGATTGAAACTTGTCTGTGTTAAAAGCCAGCTTTGGTCTTCTGTGTACACAGAGATACTGCCCAGTCAGTATCACAAAAAATACTATATAATTATGAGTGGTAGTCACAGAGAGTATAGTTGTGTTTGTAATTGTTTAGTCTGATTCAAAGATATTGAGAGCAATATGTATACCATTGCCTGCCTTCACACCGAGATGTCAGCCCTTGCAGAAGGGTGTATATGGCATAGTATCTCATGTTGTACATGAGAATGACTACACCAGCACTGTAAAAAACATTCAAAGAATATAAACTCCATAAAGTGTGCTAGTCTAGCAGGCAGAGCCATTATATCCAGAGGATTTACCTGCTCCACAGGACTGATCCACAGGACTGAGGCCCATTTCCCCCCAGGCCTGTCCCTCTGCCTGCTGAAGCAGCAGACGTGAGAAGGATGGGAAGGCAGATGGTGCTTTGTGAGCCACTGGCCTTTCCAGGATCATCCTGTGCAGATGTGCTCTCAGCAGAGACAGATGCTAAAATTGCCTGGGGCTCTGCCTACTCTGACTCCCACCACTGCTACTGCCAATGGAAAACTGCAGACAAAAAAAAAAATTCATGTAAATAGGTTCTTGTTTAAAAGCTTAGTGCCTTCAGCTGTTTCTAACTGAAGCATGTCAAGGTGTAGGAGGGAAGCCCTAATGGCTTATGGCGAGCTGGGAAACACCAACTTCACTGAAATGCCTGTGGCCAGCATTAAATGTTCTTAAAAATGTTATTTTTAACTATTTCAGTAAGTAAAAGATCTCCAGTGGTTGTTTTGAGGATAAGTAAATGAAGTGTTGGTAATTTAATCTCAGCTATGTGCTTGGCCTCATAATTTTTGTTCTCTCTGTCAGTTCTTCATGAAGCCACAGAAACCAAACTTTAATCGTTGTCTCTTCCTCAAAACAACACGATTGATTTTGCAGTTCTGTCTTTGACAAGCTGCCAGCAGTGCATTATCATATATGCCAGATCTCACAAAACACTTAAAAGCTGCATATCATCACAAGCTGTCTTCTTGGTTAGAAATAGTGTAGTGTTTGCTCCGCTGAAACAGTAGTTAGCAGTGAGGTATAAATTTCGAGATGATGACTGCAGAGCTTGGATGGTGATGTAAGGACTGCAGAGAAGGCAGTAATTCTCTGAGAATGCCTGCCCAAGACTCCTCATCACCATGGAGTGCCTAAATATACCATAAATTGCAGGCTGATTGGCTAGAGGAGATTTCAGCTCCTAAATATCTTCTGCTAACTCACACACTGGAATGAGACACCTAACTGAGTTACTATGATGCCCGGGCTATCCTCCAACCCACTCACTCCTCAACATTTTTACATTCTATTCTTTAATAAATATGTTTACTTTTTTCCTCCCTTTCTCAAATTTGCCTTTTTCCATTATCCTCTCTAACACTCTTTGGAATAGGTCTGCCTGCTGTCTACACCAAGTCACTAAACAGATCATTTCAGAGAAGATCTCCAAAGGGAAATTGCCCCTTCCCTTCATCTGGCTGGTGAGGTAAAAATTTGGTCTTTGACAGTTTGTTCAAGCCAATAATACATCCATCCTCCAACACATGTACAGATTTATTATCTGCTTCTTGTCTTGCTAAGATGTGGGTCATCTGGAATGCTGCTTCTGCTGATACACTTCTGTAGGGTATTTGTATCTGTATCTGTATCTGTATCTGTATCTGTATCTGTATCTGTATCTGTATCTGTATCTGTAGTGTGTTCAAGGATGGCTTCTGCAGATCTCAGTGCAGCAGAAAGATAATTTTATACAAGGCTTTTTCTTCTTAAAGTGGTTCCATCAGTGGAATTATAGATAATTCCTCAGGTTTGCTGGATTTAGCTGTTACAAATCAAGGTAATTTTTCTCTTAGAATCTGGCTGGATAACCCCTTTGTAGCTATGTTACTTGTGGTAGTTCAAAAAACTATGTGTAGTTAACTATTACTTTCAATACAACAGACATTTGCTTGCTTTCATATCTGAAATCTTACCAGTTAATGTTTCTATTTAACAGTTAATCCCATTCATAATTAGGCTCAACAAAACTCTGGTATATCTTTTCTAATCATAACACCAAAGTCATAGATTGGGGCTCAGAAGGTAAATGGAAACAGGCTAGAGAATGTATACTCACAGACAACTGTAGAGAAAGAAGAATTTGCATGGACGAGTTGTCTTTGGAGCAGTGGGTATCCCATGGCTGTCAGCTGTGCACATCATGTCTCATGTTGGGGAGCTACTCACTGCCATAGATTTTGTGCTGCTCAATTCAATATAAAGCAGATGAAAGTGAGTTGGTCACAGCACTGACTCCAGGGATGGCCTTGCAGAAAGAGTCTCGCAGGCTGCAGAGGGCAGGGCTCCCCACAGCTCAGATACTGAGGTAGCCATTCAAAGCTCCACAATTCAGATGTCCACTTTGCAATGCTTAAATGAATCATATTGAGCAACTTGTCCTCTTTAAGAATGTCTCTATAGTTCAGTAAGAACACAGACAAAAACAACTAATAAAGGCTGGTGCCTAATATTTAGTCAGTTAAAATTAATTTTCTAAATTCTGCACCAGTTTCAAATATTCCTTTTTTTAAGAGGCTTACAAGACTAAACTATGTTGTACTATCTGAAAATGTTACATCCAACCACATTTATTACCAAGCCAAGAGCTAAGAGGAAAGGAAGAGGCTGTCTCTTCATTTTCTGAAATATTTCTATGTGTACATTTATTCTATCACTGTTGGAATATGTCAACATATGTTAACTATCAATCCTGAGAAAGAATCAATTCTATCAATAATTTCATGCATAAATAATTTTGCATCAAAATCAAGTTAAAAGGTAATTAAATGTTGCCTCGATCATGACAACTCAGGCCTTAAGTCATGTGCTGGATAATTTGCCTCACCCACATTTGTAATTGGCATAAACTATACAAAGAAGAGGCATAAGATGACTCTGCTGTCCTCAAGTGCCAGTTTAGTACCTGTTTCTGGTCATGGAAACATATGGTCAGCTGGGATACAACCAGCCTTACAGTTAGAGCACAGTCTCCAGGAGCATTTTCTGTCTTTTCTGCCTTCAAGCCTTTCCCATAACCCTGTGGGTTTGCTTCAAAAATAATGCCACAAAGATCCTCAAGACATGAGGCAACAAAAGTATTCCTGAAGTGAAAAATGCCAGCTAAGAAAAGCCTGTTTTCTTTTGGTGGCAGCTGATTGGCTCCTTTAGCGCTTACCACAGAATCACAGAATGGTTTGGACTGGAAGGTGTTGCAGATGATAGATAAATATAATTGTTCATAAATAATACATCAGGATGAGAACAGTTCTCCCAGTTAGCCGGACAATGCCCCTGCCTTTGGATGGGTCCTGGGGTGAAATGGACTGTTCCATCCCATCCCCCAAAAGATGTATGGTCCACCCCACACCTCTGTACCCTCCCTTAAAACATTAGTG
The DNA here is from genome assembly GCF_050655825.1 of Lonchura striata. Classification (NCBI taxonomy): domain Eukaryota; kingdom Metazoa; phylum Chordata; class Aves; order Passeriformes; family Estrildidae; genus Lonchura; species Lonchura striata. Next base: position 72,351,079 of record NC_140704.1, read on the forward strand.
CATGCAACCCTATTGGCCATGCCTTATTCCAACCCACCTAGAAGCCCCTGATAAGGAGGCTTCGAGGGGCCACGCTCTCTCTTGGAACTTCATCCCCTCTTGGAACTTCCTCCCCTCCTGGGGCTTCCCCTCTCCTAGACTCTCCTTTTGTCTCTCCCTTCCCCCATGCTCTCAGGGCCAGCTACGTGCTACACCTGGGAGCACGAGGCAGGACCTTCCTGCACCCCCAATAAACCTCTTTCCCCAAGAGCAAACTTCAGAGATCTCTGCCTCCATTCATCCATACTGTGCCAGAGCCTGCTATTTTCCTCAGGAAGGTACCTTAAAGACCAGTTCCAACTCCCCTGCCGATGTCAAGGATCGGCATCCTAGATGGTCTTATACTAGACCAGGTTGCTTAGAGCCCCATCCAACCTGGCCTTGAAATCTGCCAAGGATGGAAACAACTTTGCTAGACTACCTGTTCCAGTGCCTCACCACACTTGCTCGCAAGAATTTCTTTCTAATGTCTAATTGAAACCTATTCTCTTTCAGTTTGAAGACATTCCCCTTTGTCATGTCACTGCATGCCCTTGTAAAAAACTCTATCCATCTTTCTTGTGGCTTCCTTTCAGGTACTGGAAGGCCACAATTCAGTCACCTCAAAGGGTTCTCTTCTCTGTGCTAAAAAATTCCAATTCTCTCAGCCTTTCCTCATAGGAAAGGTGCTCCATCCCTATTATCATCTTGGTGGCCTCCTGTGGACTCGCTCCAACAGGTCAGTGTCCTTCCAGAGCTTGATGCAGATGAGACCACTGCAGATGGGGGTCTCATCAGTGCAGAGGAGACTGTCTGAGTCCCCTCCCTCACCCTTCTGACCATGTTGCTTTTGGTGCACCCCAGGATGTGAATGGCTTTCTGCCTTAACATTTTTTTGTTTGTTTAAAAAGAATGTATAAACCAAGAATCAATTTAGCATGCAGCTGGAGCTGTGACTTCCAGGTGTAAGGTGCAGTCATAGCTTATAGCTTTCCAACACATTCTAGCTCTAAAGCATTTCACTCAAGTGAGCTGCTGCTCTTAATGGGCATTTGCAGGATCAAGGTCTTCTTAAGTCCCCCAGTTGTTTTTCTCAAGTTTCAAGAGTGACCAGGGGCATTTTCTTTTAGAAGATGAAAATACTGGTAAGGGAAAGTGCAAAAAACTACTTGGAGGACGGGGCAGGTGAAATGGCCTAGTTATTTCTTCTTTTTTTTAATATACTTTGTTTTTATGGTAGGCTTTCCACAGAAACTTTTGGCCCTGTTTCACATTTCATGTTTTTATCTGTGATTTTGAATGAGTGAATGAGCAGGAGCTAAAAAATGCACTTTGGGTTTGAGGAGGATATAAGGCTAAATGCTGTTAGAAAGTTTTTGCCAGACGTCTGCATTCAGTGATTTTTTTAACAAAGTGGGTACATTTTATTGAAAAGTATGATGTAGTTCTACTAAACCCTTTACACTAAAATATTTCAAATTCATGTCACCTAAGAATTTACTGGCTGGGACAAGAGCAATGGCCTCTGACTTACAGTAGATTGGATTTAAGTCCTAGCTGCGACACGGGTAATGCTTTTGGAAGGACTGAGTTCATTTTCTGAGACAACATGACACAACAACTTTTGGCACTGCTGCTTTCCAGTTATTCACCTATGACATGGTGAGCATGGCTAAGATGGCACACGCAGTGGGAGGAGAGGAGACATTCTTGCCTCATTCCTCTTAAATCAAGAAGTAAAGTGGAAGAGATTTCAAGTTATTATCACCAAGGCATAGTTTTCAGGAAAAACATTTTTATCCGTGATACAAACTCCAAGCCAAAATTAAAAACTTCTAAAGTAAAGAACAAAAATATCTCTTGGGATCCTATCAAATATTTTCTTGGAACCAATACTGTGATTAGGCTTCTATTTTGTTCCACCGAAGGTAATGAATAATATTTAATAACCTCCTTATGTTATTCTTGGCCTGGCTCTGGAGGGGTTACCCTGGCTGATCAGTGTGGATAATGGATGTCAGAAAAGGTGCTAGGCTATTTGTATATACCTTGGCAAAGATTTTGCCATCCCTTTTCAAGAGTGATATGGGTCTTCATGAAGCATACAATTTTACAGCTTCTTCGGAAAAAATAGTCATTGCTGCATATAGGAGAGATAGAAGAAATAATTTGGAAGGCTGTCAATGAGGTGCATAAAGGGGATAAACCATTTCTTTAACTGTCAGTGTAGTCTAATTTGAATACATTTCCCTTATTGAGATGGTGTCTCATATCAGAGGGCTTGGCCACTGTCCCACCAAAAGGGCTGCAAAGCCTCAGCCTGCTCTTCAGCACTTCTTCTCATCTCCTGTTTCCCTGCACAGCACCCACTGAACTTCAGGAGCTGGTGGGGAGAGTTGTGATTGTATAGAACAACATTTCCTGAGCACTCAGTCCCAGAAAGTGGGAAATCACTCACTCAGCACCTGAGAAACCAAAACTCTAGAAGGTCCCTCTCTGAACAAATAAGTATAACCAGTGTCAAGTACCTCAGCGCTGCTGTTGAAATGGTTGCCTGTAACATCACCAAATGGCAACATAAACCTCTAAGCTGATTTCAACCTCAGCTGCCCCCACTCTGAAATTTTATTTTTCATTACAGAAAATTGAATTAAAGCTGCTCAAGTTGAAAAAAAAATCATGATTATTAGTTGGTATATCCCATATTTTTCTTCTTTCTGTTTTCTGCAAATGAACAAATGCCGAGGTTCTTTGGATTAAATAGTGTTTCTTGTCTCACTACAGAAATTTTGGGCAGCACATGTAAGGATACGGACCACTCCTGTTCCTTTGAACAGCTGTATCCTTTGATGTAGGGTTCATTCTTATTTTTCTTGTGTCAGTAGTTGGTGGGAAATGATAGCTACCTGTAACTGTTTTGCCCTTATTTGGAAGGAACTTCTTACTGCAGCACTGAAGCCTGATAATCATTTGTCATATCCCCACAAGTCTGAAACTTATTTTTCATTTAAGTCCCCTAGAAGTTTCCCTGCATTTCATCATGTTATGTTTTAGTTACATTGACATTGAAAAAAAATCTGCTATTCCAGTTCATCAAGTTTGTTGCTGATCCCCTTTTTACAAAAAGAAGGAAACACTGTTCCAAGCCTCACTTCAGCCAGTGTTTCCACGTATTCCCCTCCAAGAGTAACCCAGCCTTGCAGCTAAATGATGAATTTGTCCAAGATCACATTTTTTGCCTTCTTCATCCTAAGTCAAATTTACACCAAATTTTGCTACTTTGGCTGTTCAGCAGCTGCAGCTCTTCAGAACAATCTTCAATCATCACACTTGCAGTAAGTCACTCAGATGCCATAGGCTCTGAAACCAAAATGACCAAAGTGTCTGCTTTCTCCTAAATATTAATTTTGATTGGTTTGGCCAGGCAGTCATTGAGAGCTATGTACTATGTATGAGGGTCCTGCAGTTATAGTATTTGATGCCTGGAAGTGCAGGTATCCATGAACATTGGAAATCGCAGGTATAAGTTCGCTGTTGTTCCAGGTATCACCGGTGACCGTACAGAATGTTCCAACTGAGCCCAGAGCTTTACAGCCTGTTTAGTAATTGGTGTTTTTATGCACCTCTAGGTAGATTGGGTAGATAGGAATATAGCACTGTGGAGTTTTTATCCGTGAGGAAAAGACTTTTGCTGAGTGCTCCCTGGCCACATTACCAAAGCCAGCTATGTTTACAGGCAGCTCCCCAGATTCACCAGATACCAGGGCTGCTTTCACTCCATAACACTGCCTGCCGCCCTCCATGCCTTATCACAACCCTTGCACTGTAGACAGCAAGAAGCCAACAGGTCTTTCCTGAACACTTCAACCCCTTTTTGATGCTCCCTGCTCCCTGCAAGGGGTGATTCCATTGCCCCACTGGCCATGGAGCTCCTTCCAGCTGCCACCCAGTGCTGTCTATGCCTGTCAGCCTCCCCCACATCCCTTCAGGGAGAAAAGGAAAATAAGACAGTGTGAATTATTGGTTTGGTAATGATATTATAAATTCCATTCTGGCAGTGTACTAAATATTCCTTAAAAGCTTTGAAGACCTTCCTGAAAATGTGAGCACTAAACAGTATGGCAGGCCCAGGCCAGGGCCCACCTCTCTCTCTCCCATGCTGGGAGCAGCCTGCCCTGCCCAAAGACACTGCCCTTCCAACTTGGTTTAAGCACTGTCCCCTCCTCTGCTGCCTTTCCTTTTCTGTCTCTGGAAAACTGTCATGGCTCAGTCTAAAATAACACTGAACCAGCCCTCTGCTTCCCAGCTGTACACGGAGACTGTGAAGCTGACTTAGCTACACAGCCCATGGACTGCACAACCTGGGAGACCTAATTCATAGTGGTCCTTGGGCTACACCCTTATGTTCAAAACACATGAATCAGGTCTTCAAAAATCATGGAACCTGCTTAATGATCATGAGATTTAATATGAGATTTAATAAAAACAAACACAGATTTATGCATATTTGGAAGCTGTTTAGGCTTTTGGAAACCCCCAATGTGCTTAAATACTTAAACTTTCTTTGCTAAGTACTCTTCAGGAATTTGAGGTTTCTGATGTTAGTTTGAGTCTGGAGTTTGGTGACTCAAAAAAAAAAAAAAAAAAAAGAGACCTTCATTCAGTCTTTGCTGTTAAAGCCTTTTGAACATTACTAAGTTTGTATATTTTGAAGTTTGTGGAGTGACACAGAAACTATAGGTGAAAGAATAATTTTTAAGTACAACCTCAGTGGGAGGGGCTGTACAAAGACTGTGATTAGTTAACATGAGGAAAGGAACATAATTTGAAGTATGGAATTTGTTGTTGAGTTTTTTCCCTGTGGTCATTTCCATAACTGGTTAGAAAACCAGCTCTGATCAAGGAATGTTTTTATTTAACTATGTCCTACTTAATGGAGATGTAATAACCCAAAACATTTAAAGCAATTACCTTTCAATAAACATAAGCTTGGCACTTCAGACTGGAAGTGGAACTTATACCCTGAGCCAATTAGGAGCAGTGAAATGAACAGGAGACAGTTGATTGTAGTTCATGGGGTGCATTTATTAAACCAGCAACAAATAATCTATTAATCTTTCTCTAAACATGAGCAACATAAAAGAGTTCCTCACCTCAAAGTCAATTGCATTAAACAATTTCAGACAAACAGAATGAGACACGAGAAGTTTTGCATGTCGGGGTATGATTTATAGCCTGAATTAACTGCTTTTCTGTGATGAAGGGTGTATTTAAACTCCAGTGGCAGCATGTGGCCACAGTAAAAGGTTTGGCAAAGAGCAGATCTCTGGAAGCCAGCTGACCAGGAAAAGGGTTTGTGTTGCTGGTGGCACCAGCAGGTCAGTGGGAAAGCCTGTTCCCTGGGCAGGCTCCTTCCCACCTTTGTCATGTACAAAGGAAAGTTGTGGAAACTGCACAAAGGAAACTTACCAGGATCAGGCATGCCAAAAGGTACTGTACCAGTGAGCAAAATACAAATGCCTTTGTAAAAACAAAAACATTTCACTAAAGCCTTCTGACCGATACTAGGAATATCACAGGGGGGAAATGGAAAGGGAAACAGTCAACTCACAAATGGAATTATTTTCTGAATATGCTTTACCTCTGCTGCTGGTGTTGCCAAACTGAATGATCTAGGGAAAGGCTCGTGTACTTTACCTTGGCTTCCTTTCCTTCTCAACATTTTTCTGCAGCCAGGTCTCTTGGTTCTCTCTGTTGCTTGGATTTTTGATGCAGTAAAGGGGAGAGAAGCATTTATAAAGCTGCAATATTGAGAAGATTATACAGACAAATGGGAATGGCAGTTGGTATAGGTGGAATTTCAGAAAATGTTCCCTTTCTGTTAAGTAGAATCTCTAAATAGCCAGGGGTCATCTAATGGGGCCCCATGCTATAATGTGCAGAGTCTGCCAGAGCAACAGGGTGCACAGGTAGCCAGGGCTTCTACATAAAGCTATTTAATGGGATTATTTGAAATCTGTCTGCTCAAGCAAATGACATCCTCATTCATTTAACACCATGAAAGGACACACTGCTGCTGTTGTCGCTGGCATTTTCAAGATTTTATCTACATTGCTTTTAGTTCATTTAAGACAGGTGATCTCTTTCATATGGCAGGCAAAATCAGCTTAAGCTTGTTGGTAGTAAATCATAACCTTCTGATTTATTGAGAAAAAAAATGAAGCAATCTAATATTTTATTGTTTTGAAATAGCAATAGAAAAATTTCTGTGCCTGTTTATGCAAGCCAATACATTTTCAGTATAATACAGTGTTATTGCTAGTGATGGAGTTAAACTTCAAATTCCCTCTGTAAGTAACTCTCCTACTTACACCGGTTCTTCCTCTTTACTTTTTCTTTCTCTAAATCCACATGCTTTTTCTTGCTTGATATTACTATTAGGCTTGTGTTAGGATTGAAAGGATAGCAAGCTAAGCTTGAGATCAGAAGTGTTTGAGTTTAGTAGAAAAACATGACATATATTGCTAACCTAGATTTTGGAAGACCACTGGATACTTGTAAAACCTCTTTTATGAGTACAAGCCTGATGAAGAGTGGCTAAGGGACCTGGGGGTATTTAGTCTGGAGAAAAGGAGGCTCAGAGGAGGCCTCATCACTCTCTACAGCTGCCTGAAACAAGGCTGTAGCCAGGTAGAGGTTGATCTCCCAGGTAACAAGTGATAGAATGAGAAACAGCCTCAAGTTGAACCAAGAGAGGTTTATACCAGATCTTTGGAAAAATTTCTTCTCTGAAAGTGTGGGCAGGCATTAGGAGAGGCTTCCCAGGGATGGTGGAATCACCATCCCTGAAAGTGTTTGGAGAGCCTGTGGATGTGACACTTGGGGACATGGTTTAGTGATGAACACAATGGGGCTGGGTTAGGAGTTGGATTCAGGGATCTCAGAGGTCTTTTCCAAAATTAATTATTTTATGATTCTATGAGATGGTGGTTAAGACAGCTGCTGAGGCACTTTGGAGGAACTTCTTGCAGAGAGACTTGTAACATACTGGTCTTGTCTCCCATGTTTTTGTTTTTTAAAATCTCTTGTTTGGAAAAGTCTCTAACTGCCATTGTCACAGTACCTAAACCCACAGATGCTGAAGGCAAGTCAGGCTGCTGAGACAGTCACATGAAGTGAGAAAGGGGTACAAGCTGTGCCTGACACCACCTCAAGGGAGCAGCTGAAGGTTCAGGTCTGAGCAGATGCAGCTGGAAGGCAGGAAGGACAAGAGCTGCAGTTAGCCCAGGAGCTGCAACCAAGGCTTTCCTAATCATAGCCTCAACTTACCAACTGAATGGCCCCTGGTAGGAGCTGCTGTGCCGCGTGTGAGGAAATGGTCCTGTTAAAAGCAGTGTGTTTGAATTGGTAGCCAAAAACTCCATAACACAGTTTCCAAAAGAGCTGATCCAGAAGCAAGAGAGAGAAGGGTTCATTATCAAGATTGTTGTGTGTGGTTTCCATTCCTCTCTTTTCAGTATCTGTCATCATTTATTGGTTAAGACTTAATAACTAAAAGAGAGTATAACTTGGCAGTCGTTGCCAGAACTCCAAAAGCAAACATTACTGCTGTTATTTTAACCACAGGCTGCAAATCTTTTCAAACAGCAGCCTGACCCCAACTCTCCTCTCCTCAGCATCTCTTCTGCAGTGGGACAACTGAAGTAGCCCATGATCAGCCAGGCTAGGAGCAACAATGCTTTAGCCCATGAACCCTTAAAACAGAAGGTACAACTGATTTTAACAATTTGCCTTTCAAGATTAGGGTTTTTTCCTTCACAGACATTTTAATGTATTTTAATCAGACACTTTATCTAGCCCAACAAAATTTTGAATGGCAGGATAGGGCTGTAGCCACTCAGAACTTTATCTCTAGGTCCGTGCAACCAGTCATAAGGAACTTACTGCAGCTTGATTTTAAACAGACCCCAATCCTCTCTGACTGCAAAATGAGTTAAACACAAGTCCACTCAGTTTCTGCTATCCTGCAAGTTCAAACCATGCAGTCAGGAGCTCTGGAATCTCATTTGGGTTTTAGTATCTCTTGTGAGTTCCTTCCAGAAACTAATACAGGAATTCTTAGAACCCAAAATTGCTAATATGAGGCCAAAAAAGCATCAAATCACCCCAGAGACAACCTGAATCAATGGCTGATTTCCCAAATATAGCTCTTTTTTTTTTTTTTTTCAGCAGCATAAGTTCCTCATGGTGTTATGGAATAAAATTGTTGCTCTGCCTTCTGGGTTGTTGAATGGCAAACCATTTGTTGCAAGACTCTGCAGTGACAAATGCAATAATTTCCATAACTTTTTAATGTTAGTATTGTGCTACATCTCATTTTGGTTCCAGAAATTCTGACACTTCATCTTAATTTGGACTGGTCTTTGTTTGCCAATTCACTACTCTTATTTACATCAAGGGGATGCTATGCTCTGTCCCTGCAATTTTGTCAATTAGTACAGTGGTATATATTTTGCATTTAATTGAATTTCATATACCTCTAACAAGGCTGCTGATCTCATCCCAGTGCAATAACTGGCTTGAGATGAAGTTTCATTGGAAGAATGTTTTCTGCCTGAGAGCCGTTCATATATATATGAGCTTCTGCAACCAATTAAAACATTAAGGAACATACAGTTGAATAAATACCAGCAAAAATTTAAGAACAGAGTGGTAGTTTTCAGCCAGTTTTATGGAAAGTCAATAGGTATCTGGAGGTCCAATTACAGGAAATGTTTTTGCAGTATGAAATAAAATTATAAGAAATAGAGAGGTAAATGAGAATGTTACAGGCACCTAGCATGCTTCTAGTCTTGACATAATGAATTAATTAAGAAGAATCAGTATTAAATCATAAAGATGAAATTCTGCTGTGCATCGCACCTCTTTAATTCTGGCATAATTTTGTAGACTTCACAGAAATCACATTGGATATAAAAATTAGAAACACAGAAAACTCACACCCTGTCAAGCCAAAATATACCATCCCTTTTTTGGCCAAATATTCTCTTTCCCCTGCCTATTTTGTGCAGTTCAGAGGCTGGTTTGGAAGCCAATGCCCCCTGTTAATAAGGAGCAGCAAGATAAAGGACCACATTTTATTGCCACTCAGCTACTTCGGGGTGTCTGAGCAATGAGGCACCTTCTTTCTTTCTCTGTGTGTTTCAGATCAACTGAGGAGATCAGTTCAATTGGTCAGAGCATGATGCTAACAATGCAAAGGTCACAGGCTCAATGCCTGCATGGACCATTCACTAAAATATTGGACTAGATGAGCCTTGTGGGTCTCTTCCAACTCAGAATATTCTGTGGTTCTGTGAGGAAGTCTGCTGTTCCTCTTCTAGATTCATTTTGGGCCATTCAGTTTCCCTGGCTTTCTGCTTCTGTGATTTCCCCCGTTTCCTTGCAGACAACCTGCCAGCCAGCCCTGCCTGCAGCACACATGGGACAGCATTGTCACTCTGTCCCATCTACATGCTGTTTGCCTCAAAAGCACCTGCAAGCCTTGTTTGCTGTTTAGACACCGAGCAGTGCACCTCTGTCTGCCAAGTGTGCTTGGTAAAACCATTCATTTAAATACTTGTTAAACAGGAAGCTGCTGCTGGAAAGTTTAGTGCTGGTTTATATTTGAACAAATAGTGGGAATTGGCATGAGTGTCATTTTGTGATGTAGTGGAAAATTTGAATGACTTGCATTATCCCACAAGTAACCCCTTGAAAACAAACCTGAGAGGCTGCTAAGGACCCTGCTCAAACCTGTAAGATTTTGCACTGGTAGCAGCAGTGAAAGGGTTAACTTTCGTAGTTCTTTCACTGCACACGTAGGCGTTAAAGGAAGAGTGATGCACACAGTGTAGAATTGGTGCTTCCCTTGTGATTGAAGGAAAGTAGTTATTAAGGTCAGCCATGCTTATTTTTGGCAGATGTGGAGACCCTTTCAGCCTGAACACTCCTAAGGAGTGTACTTAAGGTCAAGAAAGTTGCATATTTTGTGAGTGAAGTAAACAAGCACAGAAAATGTTGGTGCATTGAGCACATCCTTTTAGTAGGTGTGGACTATCGAGACTTATGATTTTGATCTAGCCTCTGCCTCCTGCAAAATTTGACATCAATATTGTCAGGGATGACAGTAAGGTCAGATGCAGCTCTGGGGTCTCTGAAAGTTTGAGGCATCAAGGGTGATGCCAGGATGCAGAGGTGTGGGAAGCCCAGAGAAGCCAAAGTGCACATGGGTCAGAGCACTTGGGTCTTTTAATGCTCTGTCAGGGCATAGCTTTGAATTTGTGGGGTTTTGCCATCTCCTTCTGTTCTGCAGGAAATTTTTCGCTCCTCTGGTCTCCCTCCATATGTTGAGTAGGTCATCCATCAGCAGAAAGGGCATGAACTCTTAGAAGGCAGACCTCTCCATGGCTGTCACCCAGCAATGGGTGGTGTGATAGCCACCACTGTGTCACAGTGTCTGTTGTACTCACTGCAGGGTTACTCCTCGACAGTGACAGTCACAGTTATTTACAAATCACGGTTGTTTACACAGCTGACGGCTCCTGCCAAACTTCACAGCGTAGCCAGGAGAGTTTTTCTGAGAATGTATTTGGAGACATGCATTGGGCTGTCACAGAGACATGTAGTAAGGTGAAAGTGGTAGAGAGCCCTACAGTATTCCTAGGTGACCAAAATGGTTAGCAGCTCTAGTCAGCTTCCCAGATGTATCACCATGTTTTTCTAGTCATCATCAGACTTCATTCTTCATTCTTTCCTATTTGCCTCTCTCACTTCATGGTGACAACCGCCACATAAACAATCCTATTACTGACAGATGTAATGTATTATATTTATATATCTTTATGATTCATATGTTGTATAATATAAATAATTACCATTTGAATTACCGTTTGAATTCCTTTTTCTAGTTCATTCTCCACAAATGAAGATGGTTATTGATGATCCAATACCAAGAAAATACTTTCTGTATTTCAAATCATTTTCTCATTACTTTTTCTAATAATGTTTCTTATGCTTAGACATGCGCAAGCATTACAATATTTAAGATGACACACTTTTTTCTTCAGTGTCCTCTCCATTTAACATTTAATATATTCCTGTCTGCTGGCATGTTAGAGCACAAAAATGCATTAAAAACTACAGGCCACAATTATTTCTCCTGTGAATGCTTTAAAACACCAAAATAATTTTCTGGTCTTGGAAATGTGTTCTGAAGAGAATGCAAAGTGACTCTCCACACAGTGCGTAAGACGCTGCTAAAACTCCTCCACAGCCAGCCAGCATCTGTGCCTGCACATGACATGCTTCCTCCCAGCATCCTGAGCAAGCAGTGATCCCTTTTCTCTCCAGAGCCCACCCTGACCCCAAGATAGATGGGTGAGGTAATGCAGCTGCCTTTCATGACTGTGGCCCAAGAAGGTGGTGATGGGTTTGGGTTTTTTGGTAAGATTTTGCCAAAATAGAAAGTCAGAATTAGTGTGTACAAAACACATCTAAACAATGGAACAAATACAAGTTAGAGTACCCACCCACAACGCCTAATACATAACCAGTGAGTCATGTCCAGGGCCCAGTGTGAGAAATCTGTGTAGGTGGGTTTTATTTGGCTTTCTTTTTGACTGCAGTTGTGCTTCTCTCTAGCTAATAATTATTGCACTCTGAACTAATAAACATAAGGATCTGAGCTTTCCAAGATGTCCTAGTGGTACAACATGCAATTTGTTAGACTTCAAAGTCTGACCCCTGTGAAAATGAAAATTAGTTATGTCTCAGGACCCTAAATTCGTTGGTGTCCATTTGAGTCCAGAGATTAAAACTGAGATACTAAAGAAGTGGGATGAACCAAGCTCAAGGTAGAAGTGACCAAAACAGTTGGCATTAGCAAGTTATTCAATCCTAAGGAAAACATGAAAAGGAATGAACCGTGATAGCCTCCTGGGGATACAAGGACGCATCACAGACATCATCAGCAGTACTGGCTGCTTTCTCATGAGGCTCAACAGAGATGCCAGAGGTTTCAAAGGTGTGGAGCCTGAGCTGCCTTCTCACGCCCAGCGATGGTCCCTTCAGGTCAGGGCTGGGGCTTGCTGGCAGGGCAGTGCCGGGAAGCGCACAGTGCCGCTCCTTCCTCTCTGATCAGCCTGTGATAAACAGGGAGAAGCCCAGTCCACAGAGACATAAACTTGGCACTTTTCCTGAGCACTACACTTTAGAAACACAAATAATGAAAGGGCATATAGAAGCCTAAGCAGTTTGTAAATGCAATTTGACTTTCAGGGGTTTCATTTTAATTATACTGAGAAACAGATTTTTCTGTGCTCCACAATAATGAATATTTTTAACATCATTTAAAGTGAGTTTTCCAACCAGCCTCTGAGGGCCTCAAGAAGTTCCTGTGTGTTAATTGCTGCTGAGTGTCTTAATGCAGACATCTGAGATTTCCCAGAATATCTAAGTGGACATTAGCCGTAATTTAGTAGTCATGACTATTGCTTGATGCCTTTGTTGCAGACAGACACTGTAAGAGGCAATGAAATTCTAAGCTGAGGGTTTCTTGAAGTGCTCATTGCTAGCCTGACATTGCCACCACTATTCATTTTTGTTGCAAGCATCAGTGGGAAAGCAATTACAACTTTTTAGGACAGGGAGGCACTTTTGAAAATCCTTAGTTTATTGCTTCTGCAGTGCTTCCATTTAATTTCCCCCCTTTCTTCTTTATTTCTAATGTTTCCACATTCCTCCATCTCCATTTTGCTATCATGCCTGACTTTTATTTTAATATCTTCTCTTTTTTTCTTACTGTCTCTTGGGATATTCTCCAGGGTTGTTTTCCTATTACACTCATAATTGTCCATAGATGAGGTGACTGAGAGCCATCCTCACATTGTGACAAGCCACAAAAATCAATAGTTCCCCCCACCTCAGCTGGAACCTCCTTTTCACATCCTTGCTTAACACTACATTTTTTTCTTATTTAATTGTTCATCTGACCCTTAACTCAGCCATAAACAGAAATGAATAACAAAGAAGATTTATTTCCAAAGTAATTATAGAAGGACAATTGTGTTCTCAACCAGAACTTATTCCAGGAAACTTCAGTGAATGGATAGACTTGCTCACATCTACTGTTGCACCAATTCAGTATTCAATGAGGTCAGGCTAAGTTTGGTTTTTTATGACCTATGGAAATGCTCATGCAAGACACACAAACACATTTAGGACTCCTGCAGTTCATGTTTAAGGTCGTGGTAAGAAAAGCCCAGCTTATCTAGTGGCATGACAAATGCTAAATGGAATGAGTCACTTAGACCCCTGACACACTACAAAAATGCACATTACAGGGAAGCTGTTATTCAATCTCTTGGGCTTATGCAGCTTTCCTTTCTTCCATCCTGAGTAGGAACACAGCCAGGGCTGACTAGTGTTTCCACACAGTCTCTTTAAGTCATGGTCTAGACTCAGCAGTTTGGGAATGGACTGTAAATTATCATCTGCTACCCAACACAGCAGATACCATACCAAGAAACTTGCTGAGTTTTCTAGTTCCTAATAAGATTTTGGTCTTCCAGATGAATTAAAATTCTTCTGAAGCCATAGTTCTGTACATTCTCAAACATTTATTCAGAGCATGTAAGTTCAATGCAAATCTGATAATTCATTACAAGCTATGGAAGACCTTTTTCATTTGGACATGTTTCACTGCCATGCATTTCCTTTCTTCAAAGTGTTGTATACTTTTTAGTCTTTTCTTGGAAAGATAAGTACTTGGCAGTTTTCTCTCAGGCCATGATAGCTTCTGCACATGTAGCTTGTTTACTCATGGCCTAATATGCTTCACCTATTCAGAGCTCTGTCTATTGTAAAAACAGAAAAGTGAGATCTCTATTGAACTGAAAACTTTTATTTTTTTTTATTTTTAATTACTATTTGCTTGGAGAGGAGAAAACACTAGTGCTGCCTGGAAATCAGAAAGGTATAGGTAAAAAAACCTCACATGTGTACTACCTGTGCCAGATGCAGTCCACAATTAGCTCCATTATTCTTAGTTGTCCTCTCAGTAACCTCTACCTCTTGTGCATAGAAGCACCTGCTTCTCTGGCAATTTAGCCTCCAGGCAGTTTAGCCTCCAGGGGGGTTGTATGAACCTCCTCAGACACTATGTGGGGACTTACAGTCCCAAGAACCATTCTCATCTGGAGCACAGTTCCCCTTAAAATATGGTGGTAAGTTTAATGCAATAGTGTATTAGACAGAAGAAAAGGAAAAACTACCTTTTTCCCTACATTTGAGGTTTTCCAACTGACCACAGGAGCAAATGCAGGGAATAGGGCCCAATGAAATGATGGAGTGCTACCAAATTATTCCAGTGACGTGTTTTCCAGATGTGCTGAGTAAGACTTTCATTGCCATGAATTGATTACTCAGAGTTCAGCAGATTGTAGAGGTTCAGCTACTACAAATAGAAAAGTTTAAGGCAGTTTAAGGCAGTTCTGACAGTGATACAAGGAGAAGTGAGCAGGTCCTATATTTTCAAATCACATTCTGCTTTTATTCTACCCGGCAACATTATCAAGGTTTGGAAGTGGTGTGTCACCTGAAAAATGCTTGATCTGAGTGTAATTTCACACATGCAAACTCTGGCAAGGCCCAGAGCACCCAGCCTAGCAGTGTGGGTCTCTCTGATGTGGTGTAGCTCCCCAAAGCAGCAGCCAGCTAACAGGATTTAAGAGCACCACGTGCCTGACTGGGCTTCAGTGTCTGAAAACGAGGTATGCAGAAAAAGGGCCCATGGTTTTAGTAATGTCACTAGGGATGTGTGATTGAATACCTCACTGTGGATAAATACAGCTGGACCGTCCATTTACAGCTGCAGACTATCTTCTCACAAACCACTTCCAAACTTCCTGGCCTTTCTTGTATGCTGCTATTCATTCCTGTTGTTACCTGCCTTTTTTTGCCTTCCCTGAGCCTGCTTGGAGCCAGTTATTACCACTGTGATGACTGCTGGAAGGGGCCAGCACCGCTTTCTTGACATCTGTTTATTGATGCCCATTTTAGTCCCTCCCAGCTGGCAGGCTTGGCAACATGCATTGATGAAGTGTGGAAGCACCAAATACTTTCCACACTGGTTCACTGGCAGCAGAATAGATGTCTTTCAGGTGTTTTAGCCACTTTAACATTGGAAATCCTGTATTCTGACACTGTAGTCTGTCACTATCTGAAACTGCTGGATGTCACTTCTATTTTGATTGTTCTTTAAATCACATGAGCTCTCCCAACCAAAGTAGATTACCTGAAGCAGATTTCAATAAGGCAGGGACAGAAAGTCTGAAGTCAAGTAATGTTAATTTGAGTCCATCACAGTTTAGACATTATTGCTTCTTGACAGGTACACTAAGTACAGCACTACATAGTCCAGTAGGGTTATTCAGTTTGTCTCTCTGGGGTTGTTTTCAGAAAGAGCTAAGTCAAAGCCATGATCATAGGATCAGGGCAGCAATCTGTCGTTCCTGATGTTCCAGGTCAACATCTGAGCAGGATAACTGGCATCATCAGATGTAAGAATATTTCTGTAAACCAAGATGATGCTGGTACTCCAGTAGGGAGAAAATGTGTTGCGCTGCTTCCCACCATCCTACAGAAGCCTTTCACCCTACCAGTGCCAAGGCACTGCCTCAGATCCAAAACACTAGTAAAGGTTAATAAAGAGAGGTCCACCACAATGCTAAGCACATTATTTCATCAAGGTCATGCCTTTGGAACCTCCAAACCTCTTGAGCCTCCTGAAGAGAAAACCTTACAGAAATTGTGAGATAAATGTATTTGATTTTTCAGTCTGCTACCCCTGCCTAAGAGCAACTTCTCTCCCTTACCTACCCTTGATGGAAGAAAACTGTAGTTAGGCCACAGGGCTTAGCATGCCACCTCTGAAAATCTACCAAAAAACTTAGTACCTGTTAAAATGTTTCTCCAGCTGTTAGCCCTCAGGTTAATACTTGGCTAGTCCTGAACAGAGGAAGCTCTTACTTCCCTGATTTTCTTCCTTCCTGGGTCCAGGAGAAGATATTTATTAGGAAATATTTATTAGGATTCTCTTGTTTCACATCTCTGTGAAGAGTGAGACAGTTAATCTCTTAGGAGGGAAGGATTTACAGTTCCCATCTTTAGGACAAGAATAGAAAAAAATAAAGAAAAGGCCCAAACTGAAGTAGGATTGTTCAGTAAAAGGGTATCTTCTGCTTTGTCAGTCAAATGCAGACTAAGATAAAAACCCTGTCATCTGTGTGCTCACAAATCAACATCAAGCTGCCTCAGTCAGCCACAATTACACCTATCACCACGGCATGAGGTGTCTCACCTTGGTTTGTTCCTTATCTCTTATGGCATTTCAGAATTTTCAGAAATACAGTATGTTCTAGGTTCTTTACTTTTCTCTTGCTGCAAATTTAATAAACTTCCTGCTACCTCTCCTGCAACCCAAGTTAATATATGAAACAAATCTTTAGATACTTACCTCAGCGTTTGTTCTGAGTTGCACTTTGCTCTCCACTGCCTACTTCCATGTTATTTCTTGCAGACCATGGCTCTCAGGTGGTGGTGAAACATCTTGGATAAAGCACCATGACAGTTGTATTCTCATTTGTTTTAACTGTTTGTTTGTTTGTTTGCTTTGTTTCATGGCTGCTGCTTTCCAAAATGAATATTCTTCTAAAATGATGTGGGGAAATGATACTTTGGGTAACCACTAAGGACAGGAAGCTTCCTATTTGGACAGAGCTCTGATTAAGTGAAATTTTATTTAATCATGAATTACAGTCTCAGGTGTACAAAGAAATGTAAATACCAGCATGATTCTGCAATTAGGGCAAAACTCATATTGACCTGAGATTAATTTTTTACCTTCAAAGAAGCTGTAGGGTTTTAGTTTGTCTGTAAAACACATGTGACAGGCCTTTCTTCTTCCCATTTAATTAAAGCTAACACAGTGGTCTGAATTCCTTTTATCTGCCTATTCCTTCACTTGTATCCCGAATTTTATACATTTTTCAATGGAAATGCTTTAGACTACCCTACACTGACCTCTTATATTTTACCATTCCTATAAAATATATCTATCTCAGAGATGTTTTGGTTTTTAGAACTATGATCAGATAAAGCAGCATTGTTCAGAAATTGTTGCTCAATAAAAAAGAATGGGTAGTACCCTGCTTGGCATCTATGCAGCAAGTGATGTGTGATTTATAATTAGTGAGCCAAGTATAAGAGATTAACATATGAAGGTATCCCAGGCTACAGGCTCTGTCATGAGGATTTTTTTGCTGCTGCTCCCACATTCTGGAGGGATGTGCAATCCAAGTCCTGGAGGAATTTACTCACACTGTGATGAAGTGACCAGAGTGCCCCAAGAATGTGGAGCAGAGAATTTCTTCCTGCCACAGCCCTGCTCAGGCTATTTTTCTCTCAGAAATGGGTAACCAGCCCTCCATATTGTGCAAGTGCATGCCACGAGAAGCATGGAAGTGGCCTCAGCTTATTTCCATCTGTGCACCATACAGCAGAACTCAGTCCATCCCCATATTAGCTAAAGTGGGCTTATTAAAATTCCTGTTAACAGTTATGGTAAACTTCCTACTGATTTTAATGGCATGTGGATCAAGCACAGAGGCCACCAGGATCCAGACTAGCAGTAATGCAATGTTACATTTCTACTTTGAGTTTGACTGCATGCGGGTAAACACAAGCCAGCAGGGAGGGCTGCAAGTGGTACAAGATTAACACAAGCTTTACCGACCGATGAAATATGGAAGTGGTGTCCCGTGGCGATGAGTGTTATTGAAAACTCTAGGACAGGCAGAATGAAAGAAAACACAAATGTAGGAAAACAAAGTCTTGGTCTGTGCGATTACTGAATACGTGTTAAGAACAACCACAGAGCGCTGGAGACCACAGCTGACCCAATGCCAAGGAGGAAAACACAGAGGCATGGATAAGTGCCATAAATCAGTCTGACAGGCCTATCATTAGATCTGAGGGAAAGACCACCTAGAAGGCCAGTGAGAGGGACTCACCACGGCTGTCTTCTGCTGGAAAGCGTTACTGCTGGAGATACACTCCTTGCTGCAGAACTGCAGCTTCTGTGAACAGTTAATAATAGTACTTCTTTCCAGTTAGTATAAAGCAGGAATTGTTCCCTATGTGATAGCAGAACTATTTAACTTTGTTGACTGGGTTGTCATAATCCAAGAGCAAATAGTTATGAGATAATTTCATTATTCCTTCAGTATTTTACTATCCTGATGAGCTACTAAAAAATTACTAGATGTGTTTTCTCACAGCTTAGAAACATAGTGGCTATTTTCCTTTTAAGGAGTGGTTATGACCTCCAGAACAGATAAGAGTTTTCCCTGATGGGGATAAAAGAACATTTTCGTACCTTTTATCTTAATAGCATTTAAACAGAGCATTTGTCAGAGATGGACTGAAAGACAGAGCTTCTGCCTTTTGACCCTGTGGCAAAAAGTGTATCTGACAAAAATGTAATTCTCTTTTACTGATTCTGTTTCTAAAAGACATCTATTGTAACCTCAGTTTGTTTATTTACTTTTTCATTGGGAGGAGGAAATATTTATTAAAGAGCTCACTTGGGAAAATTGAAACTATAGTAACTATAGTAACTATTGTTTTCAGCTGGCCAGGCTTAAATTTCATTATTCATCCTAATATGCCTAAAGGACACACTAGAGTGTGCAAGGGGACTACCAAACATTGGTTACTCTTGGTCTTTCTTCTTGAGGTGGTTGATAAACCTGGTGTTGCTTTTTCATGGTTCTTGAAGGTGAATTTTGCTCACTTATGAGCATCTTGCCCCTTTCTAAAGAAGAAAACAAACTGCAAAATGCAGCCAAGAAGTGTCAAAATTAATGTTAACCTGATGTTTGAAAAGTTTAATCATATTCATTATGTGTGGGCCATTCCTGATGCCTGGCAATAAAGTGCTCCAGGCTAGGCTCTCTGTGGTTAAGCTGAGTGACACTTAACTCGGGTGCACAACAAATCATGAGGCAGAGCTGAATATTTCCAACTTCCTCATGTGCACATTACCCAGCAATGGCTTATCCTGGAGTCTTGTACTAATTATGACCTGAAAGGAAGGGTGAGGTGGTGTTTACTGGCTTTCTGAAGCATCAGACCATCACTTCCTTGGCCAGTTCTTCACTGTACTAAATTCTCCATTTCCAGACTCAAAAAGGAAGCACACATGATGTGCATCCAGTTTTATCTAGCCGTACAATGTATAATGAAGAGATCTTAAGGACAGTATTTTATAAAACAGAGATATTAACTGCATGTTCCTTTCACCACAAGTATTGAGGGCTCCACTCCTTACCAAACATAAGCCAGTGCTGAGCCCTGTGCTGCTGTGGTGCATGTGCTAATGCTGTCACACTCAGCTAATTTAAAGCCAGTTCAGTTGTTGCTGTGCTACACCAGACACCCACAGAGGGATTAAGTGACTGGCAGTTTTTCATGCAGGAACAGAACTGCACCCTGTAGTCTATAACACTCCATTTAACATCGGTATTGCTTTTGCCACTGGTTTCTGCTAAAACTGGTACACTGGAATAATTGTAAAACCCTGCCAGTAGGCAAAAAAGACTCAAACAATAGACACTCTGAAGAGTTGACTACAACAACTTCCAGCTTAAAGAGAAAAATCAGTATGTGAAGTAACTTCTGGTTTTGTCCCTCAATGCTTAGTATAATGTTGGAGAAAATGAGTAAAATGCACTAACTAGGAGGGCTGTAAGATCAAAAAAATTGAACATGAAAGGTGGTTTAGGCCATGTAGTGAACTGAGATGCTGTTTCTACTGTCTATCTTTGCCATTAATCTATTGCATGACCCTAAAAGAATCACATCTCTGAACTACCAGCTTGAAAAAAAAAATTGATAAAGCCTCATTTCTGAGATACAGAAACACATTTAAAGGAACTCTATAGCCAAAAATGATAATATGCTTGAAGTATTTTAAAATTGCTGTCCAGTTTTCTGGTTTGCAAGCTTAGTTGTGTCTTCCTCAAGCACTGAAAAGCACCATTTCTATTTGATCAAAGGTGAAAATATTTCCTCATTATGACAGTGCTTGAATTTCATCAGGAGTTACTTTTTTCATTTCATATTAGCATTCCATTAAAGTAGATGTCAGGGTTTGTTCAAATTGTTTGTTCCACCAATTTGAGCTAAAGATGGACTGCTATGTCTTGGACAAGCTATAATGCTTTTCCATAGCATGTGATGCCTTGAATCAGATGAAATCCTCTTGTTGTTCCATGAAAGTTGTACCTTAAGTCTGTGCATGACAAATCTTCTGTCATATGGATGATGGTTCAGTTTTCCCTCTGAGTTTCCAGATGCTGGGAAAGTAGGATTTATCAATTTGGAGTGTTCAAGGGCAACAGGATCTCCATGTCTGCCCTACCATCTCCAATGGTCCTCACAGCTGAGCACACCTGATCTATTCAGCAATATTATCTCTCCACTGACAGTGGGCCTGTATCTGTCTGGAAAGAAGATCTTTGGACACCAAATCAAACCACTCCTCAATGTAATAGCTACTTCCCTTAATCCCTCTAATACATTAATAATTCCAAAACTATCTTTGTCAGTTACAAAATGGTAACTGGTGTTACCATTATGGTAACACCAGTAATGGTGTCTGGGCTGTAACTCTGGAGCAAAGTGATGGAGAATGCTGTTAAACTGAGTGCCCGTCAGTTTTAACAGCAGGGAAGCAGTTAAAGCATCAGACTTTTACTTCAGGGGGCAGTTGTTGCAGATGTTTTGTACCCCAGAGAATATCTGTTCTGTTACCAGTCACCACTAGTCACATGTAGAAAGTTAAGCTGAAACTGTCCACAGTTGTGAAACTGTGTTCGTGTCAACAGGTAAAACAGGATGAAAAGAAACAAACAAAAACTATCAAACACCAAAGAAAGAAATTAAAAGCAGCCGGCTCAGAAATTCTGGTTCTGGCTGCAGGGGCCATCTGAGCTGCCAGCTCTGGGCACACTGAATTACACATGTGCTCCTCACCATGTCACATGCATTAAGCCCATCACATTCCTCTTCTGCTGAACCATCCAGACTTCAAAACAGTAGCAAACAGCAAGCTCTTTTTTTCCTCCAATCAATCTGTTGCAAGAAATACTGTTCTTTTAACCAGGTTCAAAATTTTCCTTTTCAAAATAATAGCAACTTGAGATTTGGGTGGGACAGTATTGACAATGGGAGAAGAATGACAAAGCCAAGACCTGCCATCTAGAAGTGGATACTAAACAATGAAAAATATCTTTAACGAGTACAAAGCAAAACTCCTCTTTCTCCATAAACATGAAGCATTTCATTTTATTTGTAGACTACAGTATCATGGAGAGGAGAAAAAAAAAAATCTTTTTTTCCTCTTTTGCCCTTAGAGGGTCAGTTTTATGGCATTTGTGCCACTTTTCCTTCCTAGATGTTTGACACACCACATTAATCCTAAAGCTCAATTTTCAACTTCAAGAAGACAAAGGGACTCACAGTGATGTGGTTTTCGGGCACAGTCAGCTCTTGGGCATAGGCTATTTGTGGTTCCAGCATTCTTGAACCACGTGGGCTTTCCCAAGCTTCTGCCAGGAGCCTTTGCACCATCCCTTCCTGGATCTGCACACGCCACTTCTGTTCCCTTCCCTCACATGCACCCCCCTGTCATTTATATATGTCATAGGGCTGGCAGCTGCAAGTGTTTATTGCTGATGTTTATCTTTGTGTACTGATTCTTGCTCTCTCCTCAGGTAATTTTATTGTTTTTCTATCCTTAATGCCTGTTATTTGTTGGCAAAGGAAAGCTACTGAAAGAGCAACAAAAAGTGCTTCAGAGCAGAAAAGCGTGCGGTGAAAAGAGAGATTGGATGGAGCCTCTTGTTTCCGCTCCTTGGACAATCGTTTGCAGTCATTTGAAGCGGGGCATTTTTCCCATAGCTCTTTTACAAAAGCACATCTCATCAAGGAGCCAGGCATGGGTGCAGTGGCCACTCCAGGCTGGGGGGTGAGTGGGGACCCTGGTGGCAGTGACACTTGGTGGGAGAGAGTGGCTGGTGGCAGAAACATCCCCCCCCAGCACACCAAATGCTTGTTTTTTTCCTAATGCTTTAACATATGGGCTTGATCTCTGAATGGCCTGGATTCAGAAATCAACTCACGACAATTTTTTTGTGAGGTCTCACCTCCAGAAAGTCATCAATGCCAAAAAGGAGAGAAACTGAGGGCAAAGAATAGTGCATCACCTGACAGACTGGGAAAATGTACTGCCACACAGCTGAGACTGGTGCTTCTGATACAACAGACACAATACCTCACTGCAGGTTTTCTTTTGAACAGCCATAGGTTACATGTTTGACTCAAGCCTGGTCTTTTCTGGCATTTAGGGGCAATGTGCTCAAGACCATCTTTGACATCTAAAGCCTCACTGATATATGATGTGTTCAAAAATTTTTATTTAATCTCATCACTGCTGATGACCCCAGACATAACCAGTAACTCCTCTCATTGTATGTGTGCCTAAGTGCAAATTAATACACAAACACACATCTTGCAGAAAGAGCATCTGATTGCATTGCAGGTTTGACACGTTGGTAGATCAGAGAGTTAATTGCAGAAGTGGTACAAGATAGAAAAAGAAAGTTAGGAAAGGGCATTGGAAATTAATATGCAGCAACAGACAGTGTTAATCTACTTTATTTTCTGTCCTTACAATGATATTTATCTTGCCTCTACTGGAAACATCTTTAGGTGATGGACACAAAGGAATGGAAATCACATGATGGAAATGAAGATGATACACTTCAAACAAAATTCCCAGTGTTGCTTTCTGTTCAATGGAAAGCAAATTTAAGAATGAGTGGTAACACCACAGCAGAAAGTACTGAACTTTGAAGTTGTCAATAGTAGAGTAGTTGTCTAGAAAATTCTTGCGCTCACTCATTCCACAATTTCCTGCTCTGGTTAGGCTTTACGTGTGCTAACATTTTTACTCACTGACTTTATTCTGAATCCCTGATTCAGCCAGAGGCTCTTTCAGAGGATGAACAAGAATCCCTGAAAAGGTCTATTCCCCTTTAACAATGCATTTAAGTACAGGGTTGATACTGAGCATATTAGTAATTTTACAGGTAACAGTACATCAACTTAAAAAGTCTTGGTCATGATTCAGCAACATATCCCTATTCTGCAAAACACTTAAACACTTTAAAATCTATGGACTTCAATAAGATTTAAGCCTGTATTTAGGAACCTAAACATTTACATAGGTTTTTTTTCCCCTTCTTTTCACAGCAGGAATGACTTACTTAGCCTTTTAGTAATTTAA
Organism: Lonchura striata; assembly: GCF_050655825.1. Lineage (NCBI taxonomy): Eukaryota > Metazoa > Chordata > Aves > Passeriformes > Estrildidae > Lonchura > Lonchura striata. Next base: position 72,374,546 of record NC_140704.1, read on the forward strand.
GATGGAAATAGTCCATCCCCTTGCAGGCATGAGACATTAAATGGGTAGGCGACACAGAGCTGGGATCTAAGTACACTCACCTTTAATTCACTGTGCTCCAGGGGCAGGAGTCTGAAGCATCTCTTCCTGAGTATTCAAGTCATCTTTTCATCATCCAAACACCCCATTTGTCACAAAGCTTCATGTGTCTCCCAAGACCTTGATATAAGCAGAATTTTATTGTCAAAGCTATTTGAAGTTGAGGAGAAGCCATTTCTCACTTTTTTAATAAATAGAGATACTGTTTATATGAATAAAAGTGAAAAGTACTTTCCCTGGGTACTCTTGAAGGTTCCAAAAATAGTCCTAACTTTCAGCCAAAGTTACTGCTGCTGAGCTTCCCCATGAGATCATCAGTACATGGTACTTCTGTGTGAAATATTCTTGCTGCCAGTTAAATTGGTGAGAAATCACGTTTTGGTGGTTTTGTAATAAAACAGAATATTTTGTGGCCTGGCCCCTAATTCTTGGCTTATCTCTAAAGAAACAAAAGCCAGTTTCCATAGCTACAAAAATAAGGAAACATCTCTGCAAAAAATTAGGCTGCAGTCTAGAACTGAGACATTTCACAATTTTGTCCATAGCTGTGTAGTGATTCCATCTGCAAATAGAGAACCTTGTTCTGTTTGCAGCAAAACACTGCATTGTTTGACAGATGTGTTTTCCTCTTGATCAGGTTTGAGATGTGTAGGTGGGGAGTTCTCACACAAGTTCCTTTTACTGCAGAAGCACTCTCTATCACAGGACCTAATCCTGCAAGGTGCAGAGTGCTCTCAGATCCCAGCATTCATATGGAACATTTTTTAAACATTTTTTTGTCTTTTTGTACCAGAAAGAGCTAGGTTTTGGACTTGCTGCTGCATTCCTTACCAACTTCAATAATCCCGTAGGGCAACCAGATTGGGCAGTAAATGCTGTGGTAATGTTTCTTTTACTTTTGACATAGTGACAACTGACTATGAAAGCCACTCAGACAAGCACTAAGGACCAGGAGATGCAGTCACAGATTCCTGCTTATTATTTTCTGCAATGGAGAGGCTATTTACACGCAATCTTCAAGGCTGGGTATGTATAATGTGGAAAAATATTAAGTAGATCAATTATAGCAAAGTAGAAGGAAATCTACCAGGCACCAGTGTCGCTGCCACCAATCTGTTTAGAAAGACAAAACTTCTAATATTAGATTGTCTTTGAAAAAATTACCTCTATGTAGCTTTATTTTCAAATGTTTTCAGATATCATATGTGTCCACTCTCTAAAAAATACAGCTTAATGAATGCACATTCATGTGGGAATACATAACTACTTATAGAGCATAATTTTTAAAAATATTGCTACATTCCAGTGTTTTAAATTTTGTCTTAAACATAGCAATGTGTGCTTCTATGAATGGGCAAGAGGCACAGAAGCAATCAAATAATAGCACCTTCATGAAGCCCCAGAGCACTGCAAAGAACAGCGGTGAGTCCCCTGGAGAGAGAATCCACAATTACTCTTTCACAGCCATGATGGTCGCTTAGGGCAGAACAGGAGCTTCATACTTCTTGAGCCTTCACAAAAGACAGCCTGAGTTGATGGGAACTATCTCCTCCAAACCATTTAAATAGCTTAAGAAATAATTTCACAGTTCAATTCTGCTTCATTACAAATGGGATTTTGTTACAGCTGCATCACCATAAGTCAGTCCCTGTGTGTGCTTTGGCACACTACTGCCACTGCACTTCACTTGTCACTTAAGAGAAGCCCCTTTCAGGGAGCAGAAGCCTCCATTATTGCTATCAGTTCCTGGTTTGCACAATGGCCTGAGCATTGGTCCTAACTCTATTGCTACTTCATATTCAGGACTCTCCTTCAGTAATATGGATCAGTGCATTTTCTATTAGCATTGTGGATGGTAAAATCCAATGTTGTAGCCAGGGTCACTTACACAATTCTTTACTGCCAACATAGAGATGCTTGAATGTTCAGCTGTTTCTAGTACCCAAGAGAAAACATGGTGCTATAACTGGACTTTATGTCAACTAGCTTAGGTCCTGTTTTTCCACAGGCCAGGTTTGGAACCAGCACTCAACATCTGTCTCTTGTGTCTCATTGACGTGATACAGACATTTTTCACTGAAGCACAGAAATTAGATTTGCTCTTTAGTACTTTGTAAGGTAAAACAGAGGTTCTGCTTAGATGGGTATGTCAAGACTGCAAGTACAGTAGGCCTACAGCTCAGGTGCTAACTGCAAGTGCATTTTAATCTGTTTCAGGGTTATTTATAAGGTACACCCATACTACCCTTTGGAATCATCTCATAAGAGAGAAAAGACAGTCCACCTCTTAGATGACCTTTTTCTAAATTCTTAAAAAAAAAAAAAAAAAGAGCTCAAGTAGCATGTGTGGCTGTTTAGTGCAGTTGAAGACCCAAAGTGGCTTTGGCAAACATTGCTCTGCTGGCAGTCCTTGCTATCAAGCAGAGTTGCCTCCCAAATGCCTCCACTGATGGCAGACTAGTAGTGTGCTTTGATGAGAGAGCCTGCATCCAGGGTTTTAAAGCTCAGCACCAATACCTTGAATCCTGCTGGCAGCCAAGGCAGCTCACAGAGCACTAGTGTGACATGCTGTGAATTTAAGATCTGATTAATGTGTGACTGCTGCATTCCTGACTTCCTTCAGGCTCTGAATGATCCCAAGCAATAGCCAAAAGGAAAGCATATTACAGGAGGCTAATCTTGAGGTGAAAAGACTGCAAACAAGCATAGCAAGCTCCATTTAGAAGAATTTTTTGTTATTCCAGATAGATCAAAAATTGTGGAATGGAAATTAAAATGCTTATTCTGAACTGCAGCACGTGTGAGCTATGGCTGCTAAGCAAATTGAAGTGACTTGATGTTAGGTATTCTAGGGATGGAATGAGTAGCATTTCATTTTTCTGCAGCCACTAGGAGTTTGCTCTGACTGCCTGTATGTACCTTCACACTGTCCAAGGGATACTGGTTTCTGCCCTGGACTGGTGGTGAATGTTCTGTTTCATCTCTCTTGTTTGCAAAATGGATGCAGAGAGGTCTCAATTGCAGATTGCTGCTATTGTTCCAGCCAGTTAGAACAGACACTCAGGAAATAATATTTTATGCTAACAGACATATATATTGCCCACAGCAGTAGATAAGTTGTGTATAGAAATGGGTACCTCAGGGGACATGCAGCTTTTTTGGAATACGATGTCCCACTAATGCTGGCTCAATTCACATATTCATCAAAGTCCCTGATAAATGAAGATTCAAATCCTAGGAAGTAATTTGCTGTGTTGCATGAAAATTAATGAAAATCTTGCTCCTCCAACAGTGATAGACAAAATGGTGGAAAAAATATGTAGGTCTGGGACTAATTAATAAACAAAGGGATTTTAATGCATTGGATAGAACTGAGCCAGAGATTAATTTGGTCCATATTGCACATACTTTGTGCAGCAAAGGACACTAAGCTCCCTTATAATGCAGTGTTGTAGGATTCCTACACATTCAATCTAGCTGCACCAGTTTCCACTTACCCAAAACTGAGACTTTGACAGAGACAGTAGCAGAGTTATGGTGTCACTTTTGCTTTGTATTGAATTTTGCCTGTGGTTTTATTTTCCTCTATAACATAACACATTATGGCTACAATCTCCTATCCTTCCTGACAACAAGCAGTATCTTTCCTTATTGCTTTCAACACATGATTGCACACAGGTGCTGCTTAAAGACTGTATAGATGACAGAATCCAGTCCCTACAGAGACTGGATTTTGACCATAATTTAAATATTGGTAGAAACAGCTGCAAAATGCTGAATTGTCTCTAAGGCTCTCTGCTAGAGGTAAGCCTGTAGGAAAGCAGCATGTTTGTCTGCTCTGGTGACCTGCCCCCAAGTGGCAACACACCCAAGCCAGGCTGGAAGAGGAGGAGAGCAACAGAGGCAGAGGCAAAAGTCAGATTTCACAGAAGCAAAAGATGATGCCAAAATTAAGTACAACAATATAGCTGTTGCATAGCACTATGTGAAATCCTTTGGTTAGCTCTGCACTCCAAAACCATGGGCCAGAGCACACAGGGAAATTATCTGTAGAACATTTTGACCTGAACAAGTCTCTTCTAGACTTGCAGGCATGTTTTTCAGCCCTAAACACAGACTAGGAATCATTCCTGGTTAAAAAATCTGAAAGCAGCCAGACTGATTTGACTGAAGTATTTCACTATCATATGGACACAAAATATGTTGCATCAATCATGTTGGTATCATGGAATTGGAAATAGCTCGTTTTATTATCTTATATTCATAGAGAATTATTGTATACTAATTATTCTAGTCTGTACTAATAGGATTATTAGTATAATCATGTCCTCAGAGACCTGTCTGCATCACTTCATTTATTCTGTAATACAAGGATAATAATGTTTGTCTCCCCTGCTGCCTAACAAGGATGCTGTAAAAAATTATGTTCTAAAAAATGGTAAAACTTTGAGGATTTGGGGAAAGGACAAGGGGGCACACATTAAATAACACTTATAATTTAAATCTAACTTTTTCATTCCTTCTAAGCATGCTAGCAGCTGCTTTTCCTACCTACTATCCAGTAATTTATGTTTTCTGATATGGGGTGAAGGGGAAGAGTGCTGGTTAAACTTATTACATTGTCTAAGTGAGAAGTAATTCATTTAAGAATTAGTCTTTTTATTCTGCTGGACAGCTGCTACAGAATTGACTGTCTTCAGAGGATGGACATGGTGTACCATTTGCCTTTATGAAGGATTTAACACATAGGCCATGGGCAGATGGAAAGGCACACACATATAAGGAAAAAAAATATATAAATATATATACACACACATATGCTGTGGTATATAAAGTAAGAACTGCTTCTGTAAAGGTCACATAAAAACTATCAGCTAGACAAAATAACAAGTTGGCTATCAACTGTCCCTAGGGTCAACATTCTCCAAGACCTAATGAAATCAAGTTGGCAGGATATGAAAGGTATGTTGTTGCTCCCACATCTCATGCAAAACTTCAGGAAATTGCATTAATGTTTCTTACACCAACACTCACAAAGGAGATTCACTTTTTCAGTGCAAGGACACTAAGAAAGACATATTAAAGAACTGCTATCCTCATCCACTCTGAAATTTCACTATATTAAGTACTGTCTGGAACAGCAAAATCAAGTATATTGTAAAAACACCAGGAAGACAAAGAAGAGGACAGAGTAATTCGTTTGCTGATGTTGAGTAAAATATGAGAGAGGCAACAGTTCAATCTGTGCAGACAGGCCCAGAATAAAAGCCCTGGTGCTGCCCTGTGTCAGAGGACAGAGCTTCTCCAGGAAAAAGAAAGCAGGAGGAGTGCCAACAAGAGTGTGGTATGTGCCCATTTTATGTGTAGAAGCTAGGGGGAGGAAATATGAGATGTTAACATTCTAAACAGGCATCTACATTTCCTAGCATTGTTGGAGTGCTTAAATGTGCTGTGGTCTTTGCTTTTTTTTTTTTTTTTCTTTACAAAATCTCTTATCTAGCTCTACTAGGACTTAAAGGAAGAGCAAGTTGAACATTTCCCCATCCCAGACTCCACAGATTCCTCAGAGGAAGAGCACCTTGTGCACAAATTATGTAGAGAAGAGTCAGGCAATCTGTTGTGCATCCCTTCATTCATTAGTTTAGGAAATTAATGATTTCATTAATTCCACAATCACAATTTAACAAGTCCTTCTAATGCTGATACTGCCTTTCTTATGTTTTTATTTTATTATTTTAATCTAACCTCTTCAGGTTCCTTTGATGATCCAGAGGATGAATTACATCACTGGAAAGCACTGTCTGGAAATTATTAGTGGTATGATCCTGTTCAGCCTTGGTGGTTTTCTCTTTTGCCCTGAAATGGACACAAAGTCCTCATATTGTCAGTGATGATACTCATATAAGGAGCAGTGACAAGCCAGTGAAGCTGAGAGGAGAGATTAAATTAAACTGCACCAGCTTTGCTGGTGATGCACACCCAGTTCCACTGCATGGAAGAGGGGTCCTTGCCATGTGAAGCTAGTTTAGCACATGGTTAGCACATGGTTAGCATACACCACACTGAAATTGCTCTTCCAGTCCAAGGGCTACTTATACAGAGAGAAGTTTAATTCTGGAACTTCAATGTTTCAGGTTGTGATGGCACAGAGGCAGCAGCTGAGTGCTCTTGCCTCCTCTGCAAATGCCTGTAGTCTTAAAGTGCTACAGACAAAGTCCCAGCAGTTTGAAAAAACACTCAAGTTCAGCTTTGGTGGCAAGGTCCAACACAGAATATAGGTGAAAACTGTGGCTTAGATGCCACATAAGATGCTGATACTTGTGTGGTGGTTTACAACTTGTTCCATTTACCCTTCAAAAATCTATTAACTGTAAAAATGTTTGTGATCCTAGAAATGCTTTAGGAGACTGACTTGTCATGAAGACTCTGCCTAATGCATGTGAGGTAGCCTACACCTCTTGTCGCTACCATATGTTGATAGCTCAGCTCATGCCTCTGTCCTAATGGAGCACGTGAGTTGGGACAGCTAGGCTCAGAAACTTTGTGTTCTGTGGCCAAGGTTTTGGGGCTTGGGACTCTTTAGGGATGTTAATTCTGATTCAAATACTAGGTTTCCAGACCCAGGCAATCACCTGAAGAACAAACTGAAAAAGCTGGTTTATAATTGTCGTTTTCTGATGGCAAAGCTACGAAACAAAGTGACAGTGCTGGGTGTTCAGCCAACTGCTAACTATAGCCATGCTGGAAAGAGGCTGAACCACAAGAGCCACGCTTAATTTGCACATCGAAGGAGGCCACTGTGAATGGGCTGGGGAAACCTCAAGAAAACACAACACTATGATTTCATTTCACAGTTTCATTGTAAAAGAAGCCTAAAAAGTAACTGCTGAAAGTCAACTTTGCCTGGTGATTTTTCTCTTGTAGAACTGAGGGTGATGTAGCACAGGGCCAAAGCGACAGGAAGAGAAAGGTTTGGAAGGTGACTCACTACCTTTTTCAAGCAGAGGCAAGCACTTGGTAATTATGGGGAATATGAAATGAATACCTAGACAGCCTCATAGCTGCCTTTTAATAATAAGTAAGACGACTTCGTCTGGTGACATAACACTGTACATTTGAAAGAGCTGTCCTACAAGGAGACTGCATTTTCCCCAGCACTAGAAAGATGCTGAACAGTCATCACATAGCAATACATGTTCTGAGTTTCTGTGCTTCCTGCTCATAACAGACATGAAAAGGAACAATCAAGGCTAATAACAAGTTAGTAAAGAAGGGATTCCTACCTTAAGGCCTCTGAGTGCTTAGCTCAAATATAATTAAAAACAAGAGTTTAAAGGAAAAAAACCAGCCTTGTCCAGTAAGCAGAACAATCATAAATTTATCCTGTCTGGGAAGACACCACCTTTCCAGAGTATCTGAATATACTTCAAGAAAGCACCTAGCAATCCTGCACACACTTCAATATGTTTGGCCACTGGCTCCAAGCAGCTCATATGTCAGGAGAAAGGAGCCTGGGCTGCTTACATGTGTATGTGGAAAATTTTCGCATGTATGTGGAAACAGTTAAAAATCACTGGAAGTCAATACCCATCTTTTCAGGGTGATATCATGCCAGTGTTGACTGTTCTTTCAACTCATCTGATCTTAGTCACCACACTAACAGGTAGGTCAACAGGCAACACCACAGATTTGCCTGATACTTTTTCAGTTTTGCATGCCACAATGGTTCTGTGTTTGCTGTCAGCCCTATCAGAGGCAAGCAGTGAACACAGCTTTCCAAGCAGTGTGGCACTGCTGATTCACAGTGAGAGTGCTGCACGCTGTCTTCTTGCCATGCCAGGCACAACCTACACTCCACATAGCAGCCCCATGTGGAGGGCACTACAGCTGGTTGCCTGGAGAAGTTGTTGATGTCCCATCCCTGGAAATGTTCCAGGTCAGGTTGGATAGGGCTCTGAGAAACCTGATCTAGTGGGCGGCATCCCTGATTATGGCAGGGGGTTGAAATTAAAGGATGTTTAAGGACCCTTCCAACCCAAACCATTCTATGATTCCATGATTCTATGATTTTCAATAATGCTAGATGTGAACCCCTGTAATGAGATGTGAAGGCCAGATCTTCCAACATTTTCAAGTTGAAAGAAGTTGTTTCTGACCATACATTAAATTTGTTCCCATATTCAACTGACTGATAGGGGAAGGAAGACAAAGACACCTCTTTGAAATCCTGGAAACCCTCTTGCCTCAAACCAGTTGCAGCAGGATAGATGCCATCATATGGGTGAACACCTTTAGAAATGTTTTAGCTATTCCTCAGATTCTTCTGGTTGGCTTCAACTGCTTGATTCCCACTGCTGGGTGCCAAGCAAGTGTCAGAAGACTATAGAGAGGAACTGATCCTGCACAGCCTGGCTAATTGATGCAGTCAGGTCATCAATATCTCATAGTCATAAAAAGCTATGTAATATATATTGCATCTCAAAGTTATTCCAGTCATTAGTTTTTCTCTATTAGACTCTGATCTGGTAACAAAGAAGCTCACGAGACACGGTCTCTTTTATTCACACACCTGTAGGAATTCATTGAATCATGGAATGGTTTAGGCTTGAAAAACCTTTTAGACCACTGAGTCCAAATACTAACTGAGCACTGCCAGGTACCCCACTAAACCATGTCCCTAAGTATCACAGCCGCACATTTCTTTAACAGTTCTAGAGACAGTGATTCCACCACTTGCCTGGGAAGCCTGTTCCAATGCTTGACAACCTTTTCTGTGAAGAAATTTTTCCTCATATCCAGTCTAAACCTCCACAGACACAATTTGTGGTCAACTTCCTTTAGTCCTATTGCTTGTTAATTGGAGAAGACACCAACCCCCACCTGGCTACAGCCTTCTTTCAGGTAATTGTAGAGGGCACTAAGGTCCCGCCTGAGCCTCTTTTTCTCCAGGCTAAATAACCCCAGCTCCCTCAGCCACTCCTTATCAGACTTGTGCTCCAGGTCCTTCCCTATCTCCGTTGTCCTTCCCTGGACATGCTCCAATACCATATATGCCTTCTGTTTCCTGATTGAAAAAGTAATCCAGAGTTACCACTTGTGAACCTGGTCGTGATTTGTACAGTAAAAAGTGTCATAGTTTAGATAATCTGACCTCCTGTCTTATCTGGAGGAAACATGGCTTGACGGAATTCATCCACCCACCAGAAGATGTATTTAAATTTACAAAATGAACACTAGAGTTTTTCTAAAGATGTGTAAAGTGATCTTTAATGAGTGTATCTGCTCTGTCAGAGCCTTTGTCTGCTACCACTAACATATTGAAATCCTTCCCAGTATTATGGAGGGTTTGGTACAGTACTGTGAATGCATTTGGTAGGAAAAAATAATTTTTCTGGTTCTTCCAAAGTTCTTTTCAGCGGTCTGCCAAAAATTCTTGAGAATAATACATGGTGATATAGAAAGATCAACAAATATTGTTATCTATGTTGTACCTACCTGTACTGGGCACGGACTAAATCTAAGTCTTCAGAACTGTCAGATTTAGTCATTAGAAGATTATTTATAGAAAACTGATATACAAGGAGAAAATATCTGGAAGAAAGGAAGGAGAAAACGTTTGAAAGAAAGGCCTATGTTTCTTGCAGCTAATTAATTTATTTGCTGGTGTTGTTGTATGTGCGTATCTTCATTTTCGATGGTAACTGTGGACATTAAACAATTCAAACACACCTAAATGCTCATCTGCATGGCTGATCTTGCCTAATGAATACACTTTCAGGCCTAATTTTTCTGCATATAAAAATGTTTCCTTCAGTATATATCTTCCCAAACCACTTTAGATACCACCATAGACAACCCATTGCATAGATGTAATTTTGATTACTCTTCATAAAACTTAAACAGTAATCATGATGATAAGGGATTTCTATGACTGGCATGCTTATTAGATCTTCCCTTTTAAAATTAAAAAATCTGAATAAAAATGGTGTTGAAAAACCACCAGGGACTTTCCTTGTATGAGTACTGTAGCTTTTCTTACAAAGATGTTTCAGCAACCACATAAAAAACTATTTAGGGAAAAAAAGGAAACAGCACATTTAAAGCAAGATTAAAATAAGAGTGTGATTGATCTGAACTTCTCTCTTTCTTTTTTTTTTTTAATTCAAAGTTTGTTCTTCCCATATTGTTCAGGAAAATGTGCCCATGTGCAAAAGTATATGATGCCTAATAGGTTCTGAAAGTGGAGTTCATATGTAAATATGTGGTGTGAGAAGACAATGACAAATCTCCCCCATTACTCATCAGGATAGAGCCCTTGCTGATTGTCAGTGCAATTTCCTGAGCTATCACAATTCTGTTTCTCAAAGCCATATTTCCAGAGTACCATGTATCTGTATCTGTACCATGTTTCTGTACTTAATTTAGTACAGAATATTTAGAGCTAGCAGCTGAGTTAAGTCTGAGAATGCATTTTCTTCTCCTGGCATTTAGGCTAGACCAGAAGAGAGGGGAGGAAGCAAGTATAAAAAAGAAACCTTAACCTTTTAATATTTAATTCTATATTTCAAAAGCAAAACTAGGGAAACACAGCTAACAGAAATAACCAGGGGAGTATAACATTTAAAATTAACTAAAGAGAGTGGATTTAGTAATATCTTTCAAAGACACTGTAAAGTCAATAGAGTTGCAGTATAAATCTCAGTATTGCATTAAAAAAAAAAAAATAATAGGTTTTCTTATGGTTCAGACACTCTCATTTCCCCCCAAATTTAGCATATGAGGAAGAGTCAGGGCTGCATAAGAGTGCTGACAGATAAAGATCAAATCCAAAAAGTATTAAGTCCAACTCAATAAAAAAATTGTGTCTGATCCAAACTCTTGTCTGTTTAAAGATAGTTCACGCATCCAAACACTTTCTCCCAAATCTCTCCTTAGTGACATACCATGGGGATGATATAGCTACCAAGGGATTGGTTTCTTTCCATCTTTACTTTTGGAAATGTTCAATTTTGTGTAAATTATTAATTACCACTGCTCTAGAAATCAAAGTAGAGGGAAGATAGCAGGGAGAGAAAAGACACCTTGACTCTCTAGCCCACTAGTCAGAAAACACAGCAAAGTTCAGAGTCCAAAGACCTTCTCAAATAAGTATTTAGTTATTAGTATTTAGCACCCCTCAGAAGACAGGATGAGAGATTCTTCCCATATTAGCCAGCAGATTGGTCACTCAGGCAGTCACCTAGAATACAAGAGACTAAGTATAAGTCCTAACTTAGGGCTAAATTAGAAAAACCTAGGTTAAAAAGTACCCTCGAGAAGTTCATCTGTTGGCTTATATTAAAGTGGATCTTAGTGTTTTCCTAAACACTTGTTAACTAGGAAAATGTTACTTAGACAAATTGTGCAGTTCTAGAAACCTCTTTTTAAAATACATATTTCATTAAATATATGCAACATGTAAAATGTTAAAAAAAAAAAAGAAATTGTCTACTCTGCAAAAAATAAAGGTTCAATGGGTCAGACAATTTTCCTGCAACTGAAACCTATTAATGCTCTTCTGGGTATTCCCCTGCCATGAGGAAGTAACTGTCATCTTGCCACTAAGGATGTATCCATCATACTCACTGACCACAAGGAACGTGTGCAAGATACCGCTTGGGTACCCGTATGAGGAATCTTTATCTGGAACTACAGCTTGAGATAGATATACACATATATACAGATATATAGATATATATATCCACTAAGAATTAGAACCCACTGAAGTACTTCCATGACATTATACTTAGCATATGCAGTAGGTGTAGATATTAATTCAGCCTACAATATGTAGATTTGAACCTGTGAATATTTATCAGGAAGGTCTGCTCACTGGTTAATTGTGTCTTGCCAAATGCTGTTAAAACATTTTCTATAATGTATGTAAAGAACAAAAGTGGGGGATGTAATGAAGTTATGTTTAGTTCCTAATACTGAAACAAATGACAGGTACAGAAGCCTCCTACCTTTCTCCTCAATGTGTTTGAAGTTTAAGGTTAATGTAAAGAATCAAATTGCTATTGGAAGGAGACAAGAAATATACATGTTTCAGCTGATCTACACTTCCACATAAGAAGAAAGATGAGCCAATGATAGGGAAGGGAATGAAGCTGTTAGTGGATTGTCAAAGAAAAGGAAGTGCTGGAGAAGAGACTTTGGAATTAGGAGGCTGATAAACATAAATTCTGGTCAGAAAATCTGGAGGATAGATTTCCCATTAGAAAACTGACATCTTTCAATAGAGGAGCAATAACTTCAAAACGGTGATCTGTAAATGTAACTTCAGTATCTCATTTGGGCCAGAAGTCCTATCTGCCTAAGGAAATCTCCTCATCAGCCCACATCTCCTATGTGCTACAGCTGTCCCCAGCATGAACATGGCTCCTCCAGCACTGTGGGAGCTGCAGTCAGGATGAGAAACTTGCTCATAGAACAGGGAAACCAAATCACTGCACTACATTTTCGAAGAGGTGCCACTGTACCACATTCAAATTATTTTGTCTGGAATATACTGGCTGAAATATTGCCTTGTCTTATGTTTTCAGGTATATTTCCTTATTTTTTCACGCATTCTTTACAGACAACATTTTCCTTGGCAATAAACAGATATTCTTCTCAGGATTACGCTGCACATGCGCAAAACAAAAAAACTCTGTCTTCCACTGCAAACAGATTTTTTTTAAAAAAAATCAAGCAACAATCAGAGTTAAAAACTATACTCAATAGAAAATAACTAAGTACTTCAATGTTTGAAATCATTTCTAAAGTTTTGTTTAGGGAGGTAGCTGGTGTCCTGGGCAGTTGAATCAATGACAATTCTTAACTTTCTAAAAAGCTGCAATCTTCACAATGGATCCTTAAGGTTAATCAGTGAAACCAACTTGCTCCCTGATTATCTATCTACCTGCCTGGCACTGACAGAGAGAAGACAAGCCAGAATGTGGACTCTGAATGTCTTCAGTAAATCATGTGCTTAACCCTTAGGCATCACTCCAGCCACTTTGGAACAATCTTGACAAAACAGTACAGAAAAGGCAAATCTACTTGTTCCGTTGACTCAAGTGTCATATGTATGCTACCTCAGCACTGAATATTGTGAATTTGTCATTAGATCACTTAATCTGATACTTGTTTTTCGTAGCATAGAGCTGACAGTTTCAGTAAGTAAAATCTTTCTAGCAGAAGCGAGTCTTGCCATTGGATCAGCACATGCTGCATGGTGTGTTTTGCAAACATGGCTAATGTGCAGATGACAATAAGGCAGAGCAAAGCTGATGCTTTTTTCTTTCATTTCTTACCCAGTTCCATCAGAGAAGCCATCTTTCTCAAAGGTTTCCCCTGGTGTAAGTCTCCTAATAGCTTGGTTTTCCTCCACCCCATTAATTCATTGGTCCAATTTTCTTCACATTTCAACAAAGAGAAAAAAAAAAAAAAGAAAAAAGTGTTTTCCCATTTCAAATAGAAATCTCTCTGCTAGTTCTCTACGTTTTCTTGTCAGAGGCCTATGGGTTAATACTTGATAAAAGGAAAGAAGTAGGTATTTGTCTCCTGCCTGGAGAGAAATTCTTTGCCTCATTGCTAGGGGAAACATCTGATCCTGTTGCAATGATTTTTCTTTTAATTGAAATGCAAAGATCTTATCTTTTTATTACTCTTTTATTGTTGATAACCACTCCACTTGCTCATTCCCCACAAATGTCCAGTTTATACAAACAATCAGGGAGGCAGTTCATTTTTCCTCCATTTTCATTTGCCTAACAACTGAATTGTGCCAGAGAGGTTCATACATCCCTTCCCACACCAGCATCTCTTTCTCAGACGCCTGGTCTGTGTCTGTGTCTCTAATTTGCAGGCACAGCCCAGTGACTGCCTCCTGCTCTATCAACTGCCTGAGGTGGGGGAGACCACTTTATGGGAATTCAGTCACATGGGCCGATGCAAAAATAACAGTAAACGAGAAATTTGCAGTGAAAGGGAAACATTGCATGCAAGTCATACGCCTACTACTCTCCTAATTTAGTTTCTTTGTGGCTTTGCATCGCCATACGTTCTGTAATGTCAGATCAGTGCGTGGGGAAGCAGCGGCCTCATGGATGGAGCTGAGGCGCAGGAAATCTGGGGTTTATTCTCAGCTCTGCCCAGCTCCTGCAGAAGCACGGCTTGGCCCATCTGCTTGCCCCTGCTGCCGGCTGCACACTTGCCCTGCTGCTGGGCTGAAGCCTGCCCTCGGAGACATGCCCTGGGAGAGCAGCTGTGGGCACCTCCACAACCTCAGGGTTTCCAAAGCAGCAACACTGCATGCAGAGCAGGAGGTGTCTGGGGACTTCTTAATAACCACGACAGCCACAGATGTCTAAACCCTGCCTTTTTCTGTGTGAGACAGTCCCCCTCCTCCTAATACCAATTGTCTGTCAATTCTGACATATGTGTGAGCATGTGTTTGGGTACAAGTAATACCACTTCATCTGTTGCTCTCTGATTACTGTTCTTAGGAATCTCTCCCACCATTGCTGGTTCTCAGCTGCTACCTTAAGTCTCTTAATGCTCTCTGTGTTTCCTGCCCTCCCCCCTTTTTCTTCCTCCTTCCCATACTCCTCTTTCCTTAGCACATTTTCAGTTCTGGTTTTGAGCATCTCTTCCCCTTCCCTCTCCAGCCCCAAAACTGCCCCTGCCAAAGGAATGCGTTCAGAGTGTGACATTGTGACGTGCATGCACATGAATGAACACACCACTACAGTATCTGTACTGCAGCTGTGCTACTGGTCAGGTCTCATCATATTGCAAACCCTCCTGAAGAAAAAAATTCTGCTCTTACATGGTCTTGTAGGACAACAAGCCTACTGGGATGTCCATCCCAGTAGCAATTACAGGCAGGCTGTCCCCTTCCCCTTCTGCCCCTAATTCCCCTGTCACGAAGCATATCACACCAGCCCACAGCTCATACCAAGGCTGCAGGCAGACCTGCCCGCTGCCTGCCTTGGAAATAGAGATCATCACCATCCCTGTGCCACAGGGGTTTGGCAAAGTTTAATACCTTAACTAAAGAATGTGTGTGTGTGACATGCTCAGGGTCTGTGCAGTTGTGAACTTGCAGTGTCTGGTTTGGGATACTGCATCTGGAAACATATGAGAATATTAACTGAATATTAGCTGCAAGGTTTGTTCTTGAAGAGATTTGTTCTTGTTCTTGTTCTGTGGTTTGTTACTGCAGTTGGACAGATACATTTAATATGTATTACTATCGCTATCTGTGCAAGAAGAAAACCCAGATTATGCATCTGGAAAAGATGATAGAATTTTTGTATAGTTCTAAGTGAAGACATACATGTTTTTTCTCAGTTCAATTTAGACAGTGTAGCCATATCTCATACTAAATAGGTGTTTCTGTCCACTTTTCAGTTATTGCTATATCACTAGGACTGACATAGAGAGATATGTTCTGTAAGAATTAAAACAGAAAAATAATCTTCTCTTCAGATAATATGGATATTTTCCTGAAGTTACACTGTGAAGAAAAATACCTGGTTTTAGAAATGTTACAGATATAGTCTGAAATCTAACACTCAGTGTAAGAGTAACACTTCTCTCAGATTTGGCTAAGTGTGCTGAGTACTAACTATAGAAAATGCATTTTTCCTCCATTAAGTCTTCCAGTGCAGGATGGTACTGTATCAGATCTTATTAATCTTCCTTGAAATCTTCTGAAACATAAAACTGCCCTTTATTGGGAAGAGGAGAAAACAGAACTGCTGCTCTGGAGCCTTTATCACACCTCCAGCAGCACTGCTGAACTCTACACTTTGTTTATCTGTCAGTGGACTACTGGGACTACGAAACACATGTACATAAGCTTTAAAAAAGTAGCATCACTAACTGACATATACTACTTGAAGAACCCTTCAGCTTTTGTTTATCAAACTGTCTCCAGCAAGAGCTACACTCTCTATACAGATTTAGCTATGCAGTCAGTGCAATGCCCTAGCATGGAAATTATCAGTAAGATGTTGAGTGTGTGAGTGCGTGTGTGTGTGTGTGTCTGTGTGAGCAGCAGTTCAAAGGACGATGTTTCATTGAAAACTTGAATTGCATGGCAATGATATACACCTGATAAGACTTTACTCTATTGCATCCTGACAAAAACATCATGGAGCAAGAAACACCATCAGCATCTCACTGTAAAGATCAAACCAGAAAATAGCACCAGTGATGGCAAACCAGTTGAATCAACAACCAGCACAGCCCAGGCCTGAAAGCTTTCTTTAACTCTGCCACCATCTGAAACATCTTGGGCATGAGATGCAGCCAGAACGATGATCCCAGACTCCCTACTGCCTCCTCTTGTCCGTGCTGGCACCCAAACTGCAAGCCAGATAGGGGAGCTAATTAACTACTGTTTGGTTTTGTCAGGTACGTTTTCATATAAAACTAATTTCCTGATTTGACATGCAAAAAGAAAATGAGAAGGTGAAACTGGAGAGAGAAAGAATGCTGAACTGACCTTCTGAACATCGCTTGCAGCACTATTGGCAGGACATGCTCTGAGACCACACCGGCAGGGAGTGTGCCTTAGCACACAGGCCAAAGATGCAATGTCAGGACAAAAGCTCCTGAATTCAAAAGCCACGTAGAGTTCATCATGTAAACAACCCTTGCAATACAGGTTTTACACTGAGGGAAGCGGTGTGAATTAATTAAATGCAGAGTCAGCATACAAAGAAAGCTGAGGTACATTTCTGAAATATGGCAGTACCTCACGCGCGGCAGCAGCATTGTTTTCGTAATGGTTCTGTGTTTTCACAATCCACTTTGTTTCAAAGGAAACCAGTATATCTTTGTTTTCAAAATGGAAAAAAAGCAGTACTGGTTTTAATTTTCTGTCTAACTATGCTGTCACACGCATACACACAGGCATACACAGGCACATACACATACAATTGGAACAGACTGACAATTAAAATCTTGCACTGCCATCCTGTGGTGAATGCCGGAAAACACGAGGTTGTTCTGCTTATAGAAACGGGGATGATCCTCTAGGAAATGCGGAGGCTACGCAGCGGAGCCAACAACAACAGCTCAAGCACCAAGAGTCAGATCCGTGTTACCCCGGAAAGCAGAGAAGAATCTCCAATGGCATTATTTCTCATTATTCCTCCAGCAATGCAGTATCTTCTAGAGACCTTTCAGAAGACACACAGCCCATCCCCAAGAATACAGGCTCTTTTAAGGGAAAGTACTCTGAATAACAGTGAATAGCACCTATGACACAGCAGGCCAGGTGAGGTAAATACAGATGGGCTGGAGGGGAAACATCAGAAGTCACTGAGAACTTGACAGGGCTCTAACAGGCTGTCTGGGGCGTACTTTGGGCTTGACTTTGACCTATGAAAAGTATACTGAAGTTCACTTGTAAATAGGTCAGAAATTCCTGCTCACTGGCTAAATGAATTTTTTTCCAGTGAATCACTACTAGACTTGAGAAGAAAAAAAAAGGGGGCACAAGCCAAACAGGCATGAAGTCAGCCAACAAGGGAAAGAGAGAAAAGGAGACGTCATGCAAATAATCTGCAAAGTATGCAGCTGAAAAGTAAAATGTTTACCAGATCTTAGCCACAATTTAATTCTGTTTGAGGATAGTTCTGACTTGTGCTATCACACCTGATGCCAGTTTTTCTACTAGACTATGATTTTGCTCCTATAGAAATATGCATTTATTATACTGAACATTACTCCAGATACATACCCTGTTTACTTACTTTTCTAAGACAGGAGCATTTTTGTCAAACCAAGAAGAATAGAACACATATATTTCTCCAAGGACCAGTGATGGAGTGATAAATACAGCGTGGCTTCTTCACTTACTATATCTCATTCAGGAGACTAGCCTCATACACATTTTCATAGTCAAGGACTGTGCACAACAAGAGCTGGCCTCTCCACCTGTGTGATGCATATAAAGCTATAAAAAGCTGACACCTGGAGCAGAGAAGATCCTGACTGAGGATCATTGCTAAAAGTTTCTCTCCTCTGTTTTAAAAGTGCCCATCAACAAGATCAAGGGGAGTCCAAACTTTGCCATCCTGAGAATAGATTATAAAAATGTCTCCTGCAAAATATCCCTGAATGAGCAAGAAAAACCCTGTGTACCATATATACAGCAAGTTTTCAGATGAAGTAAAAGGGGAAAAAAGGTTTATCTCTCAGCTTGTGCAGACATTGCTTCTACATGTTTCAAGATATGATTATGAGTTTAGTTGTGATGTGTATGAAACCCCACTTTTCCCACTTTAGAGGCTCACCACTAATGCTACTGCCATAATTTATGGTTTTTAAGATCAGCTTATAAAGCTGCCATGCTTGTCTCTTACATTGTATATGCTATGTCCTCTTTGATCATTTATTGTCCTGTCTTCCCCCTTCTTCAGGTGTTCTTTTCATCCCTGCTTTGAACAAGAAGGTGAGGCACTTGCCTCACTCTCCTCACCTGGTGATGACTTCTGTCTCCAGCATGTCCTTCCTCAGCAAGCCACCAGACCAAATGGCTTTTTTGCTGTCCCTTCAATCACCAGCTCCATGATGGATAATTTTTTGATTATGTTTATCTTCTTTACAGTGCTATGAGTTTTTTATTTGCATAAAAATCACAATTGACAACTTCTTTCTTCCCTGCCTACATAACTGCTTGGTTTTCTGAACTTTTCCTGATTCACAATAAGCAGGAAAGTATTACATTCAATCCTTTTCTGAACTTTGAATTTATCTGTCACATTTTGCCTGTGTAGAAGAAGCAACATGGGTTGTTTTTTTTTCCCAGATAGTAGATTTTTTTTCTTCATTGCTCTAAATAAATGGTTTTTCTTGTTTTAGAGTTATCTTACTCAGTATTTTCAATATTTGCTTCTTCTTAAGAACCACCATATGGCACTCTGCTAGAAAAAGACAGTGAAGAAAGGCAAGACCTTCTGGGCTGGGGGAGCACTTCAGCCCCACCACCTGCCAGGGACAGTGTAAAAATTGAGATCTGATAAAAACTTAACTCCTTTTTCTTTTTCTCTTTTTCTGTTTTCCTTTTCCTTTTCCTTTTCCTTTTCCTTTTCCTTTTCCTTTTTCTTTCTATTTTTTCTTTTTCTTTCTTTTCTTTTTCTTTTTTTTTCTTGTTCTTTTTCCTTCCCCTTTCTCTTCCTCTTTTCCTTCCCCTTCCCCTTTCTTTCTCTTTTTTTTCCCAGTTTTGGCCTGCCATAAAGGGAGGGGCAGGTGAAAGTTGAAAAATTTAGACTCAATAAACCTTTCACACAAGTCTGATAAGAAGAGCAGATGTTTCATTATGGCAGGGCTTTTGGGCTGGTTTTCATCTCTATACATTTTCCAGCGTATGTGAGGGGGAAAAAAATGTTCCCAGCTGTACACTACTAGACAGCAAAGTGTCCTTCTTAATTACCATCTATAGACTCACCAGTCCCAAAAGCCTACACAGCACAGGCTGGAAATCACTGCTCTAACATTTTGCAGTCACAAACAGCCTAGGTTATAAAAATTCCCCATCTTGTCTTGTTGATGGCCCAGTCTAGCACTTGAATGAACTTCTCTTGTGATGGCACAGGAAACTCTGTCATCAGCTTCTCTTCTGAAATGAAAATGTTTAGACATGTCTCTCTTCTGCAGAGGAGGAAGGGATGTTAAGTTGTATGCATTCCCACTAAGGAGAGGGAGAAGTGTTCATTCATGCTTCCGAGTCACACACTTCAAAATTATGTGGGCTTCAAGATGTGAATCATGACTGTGAAGGCATTGTGGGAGTAGCCATAACCTAAGTAAATAATGGTTTACTTTATGAGTAAAGACTGCAACCTGTAGGTTTTAAAGGGCAGGACCAAAAGGACATGTCTATGCTGGGGTGTGTATGGGTAGAAGCCACATACCTGATGACGTGCATGCAGTAATCTCCTGTGCAGCTGATCTGGCATGAGCCAGTCTTGATGCTGCTATATAGAAAAACATCCATGCACAAGTATTTGCACTGCTGAACATACACATGTGCAGATCCATCAGTGCAATACTAACCCCCTCACAGAAAAGAAACTGCAGGGAAAATGTAACACTAACATTCACAAATGGTTCATTTTTTACATCTTTTCCTTTCAGGTTCCCCAAGAAAAACAAAAATTGAGAAGCTAAATTAGTCTCTGCTATATTTCCACTGAGGAGCACAGAGCTTTGCCAAAGATATTTTCTGGAAAAAAAAAAAAAGATCCTCTGTTAACAGAGTATGAAGATCACATTTTCAGACACTAAGAGATAGCTGATGGAAAAGCTGGTGGTAGTGCAATTTAAACTGCCTGATAATTGATTATTGCAATGCTAAGAATTTGCTTTATCTCCTTTTGAAGGCAATTGATAACATTTATGATAGTTCAGTGGGAATGGGATCAATCTGCAGACACGCATTTTATTGTATTCTGTGTGTTAAAGTCATTCCCTGGGTTGCTTCTGTAAAAGCCAGGAGAAACCCTGGCAGAAGGTTCTTGGCTAAGAATTCAAGAATCTAGAGTAAGGAAAGGATTGCCACAATAGAAACTACCCAAACCTCTTTCACACAGGGTGCTCACATACAGCACAAGCTGCCTGAGTTTCTGATAATAAGCCCTGCCAACTTTGGAGGAGGTTAAAGCTTCCCTTCCTACTGGAATTGCTCAAAATACAGGATGAGGTTATTTAGCTTCCCCAACCAGGATCTGTCACTGATTATCACAGTGGATACAATAAGGTGTCTAGGCACAGAAGAGCTATGAGACCTTTTGTATGTCTCCACATTTTTCATAATATTTAAAAGTGATACCACCTTGCAGACTTCTTGCACTCAGGAATTATATATAAACAGCTAAAAACTCCCTGCCACAGGGACTGGACAATCTGTGACTCCTGATCAG
The DNA here is from genome assembly GCF_050655825.1 of Lonchura striata. Taxonomy (NCBI): domain Eukaryota; kingdom Metazoa; phylum Chordata; class Aves; order Passeriformes; family Estrildidae; genus Lonchura; species Lonchura striata. Next base: position 72,395,587 of record NC_140704.1, read on the forward strand.
CTTCTGCATCACTTCTAAGTAGTTCAGCAACAGCTCTCATAATAACATTACATCATGTAATTGGTAATGGTGCCCTAGCACCAGGGCAGCTGGTCCATTCAAATTCCCAGCCACAGCGGAAGCCAAGAGTGACTTTGCCCAGACACCCTGCGCTGCAGCTGCATGCCTGGGCTTCAGGCTGCAGCAGGGTCCATGGTGAGCTGCTGTCATGCCCTGTCTGCAAACCACCCCACAGCTCTCCCAGGAGCAGTGAGTGAGAGCCTTGTGGCTCTCCCCCATTTGCAGATCTCTGTAAGCCACTTGGAAATTTTGGGAGGTTGACCACCTTGTACTCCACACCCTCCCAAGAATTACTATGGAATAGGTCTTAGTGAGGACTAAGTATGTTGTGATAGGCTTACAGCATCAGTCATCAGTCTTAATAGGAAAACACTCAGCCAAGTCATCTTTAATAGGCATTATATAACATTTTGAATTTTCATTAAAGCTATAACACATAAAGCAGGGTAACTTGTCTTTTATTTTAAAAGAAATCTTAGCTAAGCATGTTTCAACCTTAAGTAACTGCACTGCAGATTATCTTGTTTATCTTCTTAGAAGTCAGCTGTATTTTTACAATATATGTATTTTTAAAAATAGATCATTTTCAAGAAGTGCTTTGCCACAAGGCTGTATCTACCACCCCCTGCTTTCACCCAACAATTCTGTGAAGCTGATATCTACACCATATGCTTTTGTTCATGCTATGTATTCAAATACAAAGGCGTGGTTAAATTCTGATGTCCTTTTTGAGGGGAAGACTGGGAAAAACATCTGCCTCTTGATGGAAGCCATCTGGTATAACCAGAAATGAAGTCAAGCATCCTAACACGGTGTGCTCCTTAGGATTCTACTAGTTAATAGAATTACAATTCTTCCCCTAATGCTCTCATCACGCCATCTCAGGGATTTTCCCCTGCACTTCCTAGGATTAACTCGTACAATTATTTTGTAAACATTTGTCTCAGGTCAATCAAAATAGCAAGAAACAATACTAATTATTATGTAGATTTCTTTTGTTATTCTCCCATCTGAGCTGCTCATCTGCACAATTATATATGCAGAGAAAATAAAAAAATAGTTACAAAATATAGTGGAAGGGGGGGCTGCAGAGACTTCCTGAGGTCAGCAGTACTGCAGAAGATGCAGCACACCTTTAGTTTCTTCCAGAGATTGGTAAGGAGAGGTGAGCTCTTCTCACTTCATCCCTCACTTAAAGTGCCAGAATTCTCAATGAGGGATCAAATATTATCTATCCTTACCCCTCCAAGGAGATCTGGTAAGGCAGATATGACATTGAAACATATAAAAGCTGTGGTTTAGGCCAGCTGTCAAGAAAACAGCAGGTGTTAAAGCTGCATGACCTTAAATGTGTGTCTTTGAGTGAGGGGGATTAGCAGGCAAAAGGAAAACAGAGTGACCATCAGTTTGAGGTATGTGTGGGGCAAACAATGCTAGATCATTTCTGTGCCATGGTTCTGCTCTGCTGCAAAGACTATCTTCTCCGCATACAATAATGGGACATTCAGTACCAACAAAGTTTGTTTACCTGAGCTAATCTTCAAACACAAGGCAAGATTACACTCAGGGAATCTGGAAAAAATTGAGTCTTTCCTGGTTTTCTTAAAGAGGTTGTTCTCTAGGGCAGAAATTGAAAAAAAAGAAACCAACAAAACAAAACCCAAAGATTACTATAAATATGGATATGAATATGAAGCTTGTCTTTGATGCTTCATGGTGTGCTAGGAGTATCCTGTCACTAGTTTCCCACTCACTGCTGCTTTGCCCAGGGGACAATACTGGGAACAATATTGTTTAACATCTTTGTTAATGACCGTGACCATGGTGCAGAATGCACATTCGGCAAGTCTGCAGGTCATACCAAGCTGGGAGGAGTGGGTGACAGACTAAATGGCTGTGCTGTTATCCAGAGGGACTTTGACACCCTGGAGAAATGGGCAGAGAGGAACCTCATGAAGTTCAAGAAAACCAAATGCCATGTCCTGTCTGTGGGGAGTAACAACTCTAGGCACCCAGACACAGCTCTGCAGTGAAGGCCCTGAGGACCCTGATGGACACCAAGCTGACCTTGAACCAGCAAAGGTAAAATTTGCAGCAAAGACAACAGTATTCCATGCTGCACTAGGAAGAGCACTGCAAATACATTGAAGGGAGGTGATCCTTCCCCTACACTCAGTGTGCTGGGTCCAGTGCAAAAGAGGCATGGATATACTGGAACAACAAGAGCAAAGTGGCACAACACTATTCAAATGTTTGAAGCATCTGTCGCTTGAGAAGAGGCTGAGAGAGCTGGGACATTTCAGCCTGAAGAACAGAAGGCTCCAGAGGGATTTTACCAATCTGTGTAAACATTTGATAGAGATGGGGGAGGGTTGATAAAGAAGACAAAGACAGACTCTTGTCGGTGGTGCCCTGTAAAAGGACAAGAGGCAATTGGCACGAATGGAAGCACACAAAATTCCACTTCAAGAAAAAGCTTTTTTCACTGTAAGGTTGCTTGTACACTGGCACAGGTTGCTCAGAGAGGCTCCAGAGTCTTATCTTTGGAGACAGTCAAGCCCAACTGGACATGACCCTGAGCAACCTGCTAGTTGTCCCTGCTTTGAGATGGGGAGCTAGGACTAGATGATCTCCAAAGGTCCCTTCCCACCCTCAGCTATTATTATCAGCCTTTCCTTGACTATTATGAGTACCAGTCTTGATGGAACTGGATTTTGCTAGATTTAGAAGTCTAAAAAGTTTGAATAGTGAAATTCCTGATGAATTCTCCTGCTCCTTGAGGCTATCTTTTTTTCTTTGCACTCTCAAGGCAGTCATCAGCCTGCTGTCCTGAACAAAACAATATCAATCCACTCTACAAAAGAAAGAAGGCTGGGTGTGAGCTAAAAACATTGAGATGAGCATTGAGGAGAAATTCTGCAAGTCAGCACTTCCTGGTAGAGTTTGAAGCTGGTGCCATCAGAGCTCACTGGGGGTTCAAAGTTCAGTTTTCATGTGCAAGAGGACATGGTCATATTGCTTCAGTGCTGATTATATTTATTTTAATTTCAGATTTTCATATTTTATTTACTTCAGATTATGAAAGAGCAAATAAAGCAACAAAAGTAGTAGAGAGATGGAATACTAGGGGAAAAGTACTCACCTTTTATAAAGTAGCATTACCACATACGCAGGACAGCATGAAAAGAACATTAAGAATAATACACAATACAATATGGCATTGTGTCTGTGTACAACTTTCACTCCAAAATTTCCCAGTGTCTGCTTGTTTGTGATGGTGGCTGCCTCACAACCCAAGCTCATAATGATGTTCATAGCAATGTCTTGCAGGTCCAGTTCCCAGCCAGTCCACACTGGTCTTGTTTTAAGGTCTCTCTTAACTAATGTTTAGAGGGAAAAATTCAGGAGTACCTACCGTTTGGAGACTGCCTGTAGACTGTATGCTAACAGGCTTCTCCCTGTTAAGGAAACTTCTCTGTCCAACCATCCAGGAGCCACTCTGGCATCACCTAATCTGGGACAAAGGCCCCTTTGGCATCTACATCTCCCATACTCCCAGTCAGACCTGGTTTCCTTACGGGCTCAATCCCACATTTCCCTTAGCAGAATCTCAGGCATCCTGATCCTTAAAATAATTTAATCATGGTGCAATATCAAAATAACAGCTAGAGGTGGGTGCCATTAAAGAGCAACAAAGGAAACCCTGGGCTTTTATACCCTCCAAGTTCAAGTATGGGAAAGTCTAGAGTCACCAGCTCCTCCTGTGTCTCTAGGCTGCCCAGGTCCCTGGGTTGGCTACAGATCTTCATGCACTTTGTTATGCAAAGGGTTGGCAGGTAATGGCCTCTCACCTTGGGCTCAGGCTCGGGTTCCTGCCCCTCCAGAGCTCCACCTGCAGCTCATACTGCACCTGCAGATTGAGCTATGGGCACTAAGTGTATCCCTACCAAAATCCTATTCACTAGCAAGCCAGTCACTCTCTGGAAAAGACTTATTGTGGAAGCCCCTGGTATCTGCTGCTCTCAGGTCTTAGGTCAAGACATTAATTCAGGACACATCAACAAGGTAAAAATATTTTATACACTTGCTACACAAGCACTAGAGATGCTGAGGTAGTTGAGAGTTCCCATGGAAGCTCAGAGCATCTCATTGCTCCATAACAGGCTTGCACAAGGCTTGGCACATGGCACAAGTCCATCCTTGGCATGTGGCTGAAGAGACAAATTACCCTGCCATGTGGCTACCATGGGTGGGAAGTATGTCCACGGCATCTTTTGATGGAGAGCACATGCCCTTAGGGACATCTCTAACCTCAGCTCCAGTCAGCCCTGCTGGCTTGTGGAGTATGAGTGACCCTGTTAGGCTGTGCCTTTGCTGGGCCATGTCCATGTCCAAGATCCTTCATGGATATGTCCACATCCAAACTCCTCTCTGCCAGACATCCCTATTCCTCCTCCTTGCCAGTGTACTGCGGTGTGGAGCCAGTGCCACGGGGAGATGGCTGCTCTGCCAGGCAAGGGCACTCTCCTTTTCCATCTGCCCTCTGACCCAGGGGAGACCTGGAGAGTGCTGCAGAGCTTCCACAGGCTCCTCAGGGTACAGGCCTTGGGCAGCATCAGCACAGAGTGAGGTGACTGTCCAAATGGGCTCTGCAAAGGTGCAGCCTCACCTTGTGTGCTGTGTGCAGTTTTGGGCACCACAATATAAAAAATACATAAAGATCTTAGAGAGTGTCCAAAGCAGGTCCACAAGGATAGTGAAGGGTCTTGAGGAGAAGCTGTATGAGGAGCAGCTGAGGTCGCTTAGTCTGTTCAGCCTGGAGGAGACTGAGCAGGGTCTTAGTCCACATCTTCCTCACAACACAAAGAGGAGGGACAGGCATTATCTCTTCTCTGTGGTGACCAGTGACAGGACCCAAGGAAATAGCCTGAAGCTGTGTCAGGGGAGGTTTAGATTGGTCCCCTGGATTTTGCCAGGATAGAGTTAACTTTATTCACAGTGGCTGGAACGGGACTGTGTTTTAGATTTGTGCTGAGCACTGGGCTGATAATTTAGAGATGTTTTTGTTATTTCTGAGAAGGACTTGCACAGAGCCAAGGCCTTTTCAGCTTTCTGTGCTGCCACGCTGGCAATGAATGTGGGGGTGCTTGGGAGGAGACACAGCCAGGACAGGTGACTCCAACTGACCCAAGGGATATTCCAGACCACATGACATCATGGTCTGTAAATAAAGTGGAGGGAGGAAGGAGGAAGGAGGGATGATGGAGCGATGGTGCTTGTATTCTCAATTTGTCACATGTGATGGGGCACTGCTCTCCTGGGGATGGCTGAACACCTGCCTGCTCATGGGAAGCAGTGAATCAATTCCTTGTTTTGCTTTGTTTGTGTACATGGCTTTTGGTTTTCCTATTAAACTGTCTTCATTTTAACCCACGAGTTTTCCAGCTTTTACCCTTCCACATCTCTCCCCAGTTCCTCTGGTAGGGCAGCGAGAAAGTGGCTGCGTAGGGCGTGGCTGCTGGCTGGGGCTAAACCAAGGGAGTTGGATAATAAGAAAATAAAAGGTTCTTCAACCAGAGGATGGCTTGACCACCGGCACGGGCCCCCCAGGGAAGTGGTCACAGCACCAAGCCTGACCCTGTCAGAGTTCAAGAAAGGCTCGGACAACGCTCTCAGGCACACGATGTGATTCTAGGGGTGCTCTGTGCAGGGCCACAAGTCGGAACTGACGATGCCCACAGGTCCGAACTGGGGACAGTCTCCAATTCCGGTTCTGTGACGCCGCTGAGGGCGGGCGGGCGGGGTCGCGGGGAGCCGCGGTTCCTCCCCGCGCCGCCCGCGCCTGTGCCTTTAAGCGCGGCCGGACGCGCGGCGCGGCGCCTGCGCGGAGCCGCCGTGACCCCGCCGCCGTCGGCGCCGCCGCTGACTATCGGGGCGCCCCGTACGCCCCCCGGCGGCGGCAGCGCCAGGGCCGGCCCCACTGCCGGGCACCCCCGGCCGGGGAGATGGAGGAGCGGCCGGAGCGAGGCGGTGGACCCGGCGCGGAGGGCCCGGCGTCGGTGGCGGAGATCCGCGCTCCAGGCCCTCGGCCGCTGCGTCTGCTAGAGTGGAAGGTGTCGGTGGGGGCGGCGGTGCAGATCGGGTCGGTGCTGGCGCTCTGCGCCCCGCTGCCGCCGCCGTCCGCCCCGCGCCCCGCCGGCCCCGCCGCCGCTCCGCCGCCGCCCGCGGCCAGCGGCGCCTCCGCCCGCTCGCAGCGCGGCGGCCCCGAGCGCAGGCTGCGCGCGGAGCGGCCCGGCGTGGTGCGCGAGCTCTGCGCGCGGCCCGGCCAGCTCATCGCGCCCGGGTGAGTGCGGGCGGGCGGCGCGGGCAGCCGCGGCGGGACGCGGCGGAGCGCGGCTTCCCAGGGGCCGGGCCGGGCCCTGCTCACAAAGGCCCTTCCTCCGGGGCTGTGCGCAGGGAAGGCGCCGTGCGAGGAGAAGGAGGAGGAGGAAGCGGCCGGGGAGGTGCCGAGGGATCGTGGTCCACTCCCCGTGGTGTTTCGGAGCTGAGCCCTTCGGTGTGAGCGAGCTCTGTCTCAGAGAGCGCCTACGTCCCTCCTGCTGTGTGGGGGGTTCTCGAAGCATTGCGCTTACACTACTTAGAAATCACAAAACCGCAGAATGAGTTAGGTTGAAAGGGACCGCAGTGGTGCAGCGTCGCCCTACGGCATGTTGAACGGGATTACATCCAGATGGTTCTGGGATATATGCAGTGAGGGAGGCTCCACAGTCTGGGGAACCTCTTCTAATGGACAGTCACCAGCATGATAAAGAAGTTGTTCCCCGTGTCCAGGCAGAACTTCCCGTGCATCAGTTTCTACCTACTGCCTCTTCTCCTAATATACTTTTCTTACTTTGGCTGTTAGGTTGGTGCAAAACTCGGGGAATAAACAGATCATTCTGTGCTCCATAGAAGGAATTTTAATGGGAAACAGCAGTGCAGCGAGGCATTTTAAAATTAAGTACCTTACGCGTAATATTAGCAGTCTAAATGTTTTTAATGCTGTCGATATTTTAATGTATAAGACTTCACAAGTACAACCACGATTTTATCTTTCAGAAGAGCAAGGGACTTTTTCCCCTACAGTTTAGCAATGAGTCTGTCTTGATAAAGCTGAATGTTTGTTGACTTTTAAATTCTTAAATGCCTGATAGATAGGGGGCGCTCCGATTTCTAGGTTAAGTTGGGCGAATAGCCTGCTACCTTGTACTTTAAGCAGATTTATTCTTTCTCAGTAGGAAACCAGTTAAACAATGTACTTCCTCTCTTTTATGACAGCAACATATTTACTTTGATTGCAGTTGGTGAGAGCAGCCAGGCCTAAACTTTCTTGATTGAAATTCACTAGTATATGCAAAACATCTGTGTTTGAGGGCTCTGAAAGGTTCAAGAAAAAGACCAGTCTGATACATTTTTGTATCAGTCAGATAATGTGCTACTGAGGAGATGCAAGCTGTGTGTTTCTTGCTATAGAGATAGCTCTTTCTGAGGTAAGATGGTGGCTTTCCTTTTGTGCTGCATCAGCATTCTGTTCTTGCATCTGGCGCAGCATGGGCTGTCTTTAATACCAATGTAGAACAAAGGTACTGTCAATGCTAGGTCAGACTAAAAAAGATCTTCAAAGTGCAAGCTGAAATTTTAAAACGCCATATGCATGAGGAAATTCATGTTGGTAGCACTGAATAAAAGGGAAGATAACTTTATCTAGGTTTTTCATTGTGCTAGCTAAGCACTTGGAAGGAAAATCAAACTAAAAATATTGTAAGTGAGAAATATAATCAATTTAAAGTAGTCTGGGTCTGCTGCTGATTTAGTAGCATTTTAGTTTTAGCTTTGCTCAATGTTATCTTCATGGACAGGAATGCACCAATTTTTATACACTGTTTTTACTGGATTTGTCTTGTCATGAGTCGCTTGATTATAATTAATAAGTCCTTGCTTTGAAACAATTAGAATATAAATGGCGTCCTTTATTACCATTGTTCTTGGCTTCTGGAATATTTACATCTTACACAACTGAAAGATTGAATTCGATATTGACCATTGCTAGGCATTATGCTTCTGGAATTCTGACTTTTCAGCGAGGTTCCTCTGTTGCTTGTTGCAGTGGTATTTACTGGGTGAGTGCAAGGGAGAAGCTCAAGTGAAGAGGCAGAATAAGCATGACCTAGGGGTAGTAGAACTGGTCAGTAATTGAAGACATAACTACATTTCTTTGGTCACTTAAAAGGTTTTTTTTGCAAACATTCAATCTCTTGCCTGTGGTTTCCCATTTTGTGGAATTGAAATAATAACATTTCACTAACAATATTTCAATATGTGTTAAGATTTTGCATATTAAAACACTGGTGTGATTAAAGTAGGTAGCATAGCTGAAATTCATTCATCATCTGCAGAAGATGCCCTTTTTCTAATCCGAACTATCCAGAATGGTAGGTGCCGTGCCACCTTTAGAAAAATGAACTTGGCTGATTTAGTACTGAATTCTGTCTATCTCTAAGATACTTGCAAATATTTTTCAAACACTGAAACACTGTAGAAGTACTGTTTCTACTCAAAGTATTTTTCCATTTCATTAGAACATGAGAACATAAGTTGATCAAACCTTTTTATTTGAGGATAAACAGTATCAGTGGCTGAGTTTTCTTCTTTGTCAGGTCATAATATTTCTGGAAATAAAGGCATCATTTAGCAAAAGTTTCTCCCAGTTACGCAGATACATTTATAACTTTTGATTATTTTTCTTTCATATAAAGTGTGAGATTAAATCTTTTGCTGCATGGAAGTAATTTTGCACATTTATGGCATTTAATTTTTTGTAGTGTTATTACCCACTTTTTAGCATTGACAGGGGTGCAAACTTTCCCCAGGGAAGAGCCCAAGGATCCAGGCAGTAGGTAGGTTTTGCTTATTCTTGCAGAGGTAGGCTTGCACCAGATGTCAGACTGAAACTTGAGAGAAAAGGTGTCTAACCTTTTAGGACTGTAAATAACAAGGAGTACAGGAAGCAGTTAATGAAAGGCCTTTGATGTTAATGAAGCATAATTTTTATGGGTAGCAGGAGCAACAAATAAAATGCCAAAAATCCTGCGCTGCTCTGTGTGTTATTAGTGCCAGTTATCCATTAGAGTTAATAATTCTGAAGCAGCTACAGGTCTGGCAGGATTCTGGGTTGGGTCAGTATTAATACTTTATGCAAATACTTACATAAGCATTTCTAATATAAAATGATTGCCTTACTGATGGGACAGACTATTGAAAGTGTCTTGTTTGGTTCACATTAGAAGAGTCTTCTGAAATATTTGTTACCTATATATTTAACCTGGGTGTCTTTGTGTCTTACCACAGCAAATTTTCACCTTTAATAGTGAAAATTCGCATTCTTCTACAGAGTATATTTATGTTGCAATAAAAATCTTTTTTTAACTGTCTGGATCCTAGTGAAGCAAAACTTGTAGTTTCTTGGTTTTGGAGAATATAGCAGGAAAGTAGTGGGGATTTGTTCTCTAAAACAGGATTTTTGTGTCATTGCTTGGTATTTTTCTTGTGCCAGAAATGTGATTATATATTTTTAAAATATCTTATTTTGGTTATCTAATGTCACATAGGCTTGTGGTCTAGTTTACTGTCCACTTAAGGCCATTTCCCAGTATGTATCTTACAGTCTTCCAAGAGGAAAAAATGCCAATAAATTGCAGTTTATTTTAAAATGGTGACACTTCTAACAAACTACAGGAAAAAGCACCTTGCTGTTTGTTTGACACAAATATTTTCATAATATCCTGGCAAATATTTAATGAAGTCATGAGTCTAAAAAACTCCTCAGTACCAAACATTGAGGATTATTGAATAATACTTAACAATCCTAACTTCAATCTCATCCAATTCCTTTTTATGCCTGAATTCATCCCATTATTTTTATAGTAAGTTTCAGTAAGCATCTTTCTGACTTTCATCTCTTTTTTTAAAAATTTTCCCCCACTCCTTTTTGCCATATACTGTGATACCAAGAAACATTACAAGGAGGCTATCTCTCTGGTGTTTGGTTGAGCTGGATAGTGAAAAAGATGCAGGTTCTAAATGAGGGCTTTTGTCTTTCATTGCCTTCTCTTTTGCCTATTCCTAGGCACCTAACAAGTTGGAAGATCATAAGATTATTCATTTTACTGAATGGTAGAAGACAAAGTTCCTTATCTTTACATGGCCATGATTTCACAAAACTTGTAGGAGCTTCTTCATCAAAGAGGATCAAGCTGCTCAGTCAGGTTTGGTTGGAAACGGGCATCAGGCTTGGGATTTACCGGTAGAGTGGTTGTAGCAGCCTTGTGTATGCTGTTTTTCTCAGTGCGGCTTTCTCAGACCATGGTTTCCTGGTTACTTCATGCTAATATGAGAGATGGCTGGAAGGGATGCTCAGACTTGAGTGCCTTCAGCTTGCATTGAGTAGGGTGTTGTAAACCATATAGTTATAGTTGGCTTGGTTTCTCATCCTTCCCGCCCAATCTCCTGTAAAATGAGCCATGGTAATCAATTCCCTCATTTTATTCAGTTGCTTCAACAGGAGTGTGGTGTAGGGAAGGGAGGAGTAATTTATCCTTTCAGCAGTAGCCCATAGATGGGTCAGATCAAAGTGATTGTGTATGGAGTCATCAGGGGAATAAATGACATTTAATAAATGACAACATTGGGGAATAACATTTTTGAGGTTGTGTATGTTCCATTCGGCATTTTGTATTATAGTCTTTTATATTATGTATTATAGTCTCTTATAGTAACATTCTTATCCTTACAAGGATCCTCACAAAACAGGGAATTTTCTGCTCTCTTAGTTTGTACTATGAGCTGCTCATCTTAGTTGAGCTCAAGGACTTTTTGCTGTGTGTGAATCTGTGAGCCAGCAGACAGAATGAGATAGCTCATGGTACTGTTTTATCCATCCTATTGTAGAACTACAAGCTGGTTATAGCAGTTTTTTAAAAACATTGGTTTGTAGATGTCTGTGCTGGAAATAGATTGTAGTTTTACCCAAACAGTAATGGATTTTCTTTCTTAGTTACTGCTCTCTAATTTCTGTAGGGTATTTTTGAGCTTTACTTTAATACCAGAGTTGTTTAGAAAAGCGGTCTTTTTCAAAGGTAAGTGTGCTTGTTGTTTCTTCTCAGCAAGTGTGACATGGTTTTCTATAGTTTTTCCTCTTCTAAAGAGAAAATGTATGGACAAAAATTTTCATGGGAGGACTGCATTGAGACCTTTAATTTTTATATGTTTGTCCTGGGAAGGGTTGGAAAAGTTTGAGGAAGGGAGTGAGTGACAAGACTTTAGCTTTGAATTGTTCTGAAAGTTTGTCTTGACCCAAAGAGTTTTTTCTCCTGAGGAACCTCAGTGGTATAATTTGCATGCTTACTTGGACCTTTCTGATTTGATGATTCTGTGTTTGGTGTTAACTTAAGAGCTACCCCTAGCAGGGATCACAGCTGTTTGGATTTTCAAGGTCAGATTTATCTAGTTGAAGACTCCCCTTAGGTAAATGGCTAATGAGACATTTGAACTTGCTAAATAAAAGTGAATATGGGGTGATGGTATTGCAAATTCTTAAGCATTAACAAGAGTACTTGTTAATGTTAAAAATACTTGCAGATGGGACATACTAGCCTCAAGGTTCAGTAAAGAGCTGTCAACTTTTAATTTTTGGGACCTGTTTTGAAAAATGATAATAGACAATTAATTGTAAGTTGTCACTTATAAAATATTCTTATAGATGTCTATTTTGTGTAGTTAAAAATCAAAGGTTAAGTTAAGGTCTTCTGCTATATATGGATAGCTGAATTGGCAGTAGTTGCCTTTTAAAGCAAATAGAGGAGCATGAAATTACTTCCTGGAGAGCAGGTAATGCATTACAGGTTACAGTTTAAGGATCTTGATTATATATTTTGTCTAGGTTTGGCTATGCTGAAGTCAGACCTGCAGAATTGGAAATAGGGGAAGGATAGAACTGTCACCAGCAGGAGAGACTGCTGGTCTTAAAAAGGCTTTAGAAGATGGAAAGACTCCCCTGGTTTTCTATAACACAGTGCTGCTTTGTTAAAGGAAATGCTTCCTTTTTTTAAGACAACAGTTGGGATATTGCCAGGTGACTATTGCACTAATATCTGAAAAAAAAAAAACCCAAAAAAAAACAAACCTGTAATGGCTTTTCTACAACTGTTCTAAGAAACAGTGTAGCAGAAGGCAGTGATTTTGATACAGTAGAACTGAATAATATCTATTTGTTTGCTTTCTATTGTTTTCTAGTTTAAAAATGGCATCTAAGGCTTCACAGCATTCAAAAAGGTCTTGGTCCAAGCTTAGTGGGGTGAATGCTGTGGATTCTCATTCACAGAAGGGCCGAGGGGAGGCAGGTGGCCCAAGCCAAGGAAAACATTGCTCAATAAGAGATCTTCATCAGCTTTACAACTATTTATCACACTTAAAACTGGGCTGCTTTCTAAGCTGTTGTCCTCTGCTTTCAGGGTGTGTTGGGTTCTGGGTTCACATGATGCTGTTGCTGTCATATGGTTGTTGTCAAATGTGGAGCTGCTGCTCCTTGTTTGAACACTGTGGTGTAACTTAGGACAGTTTGGTTCATAATTGCTCTTAAGAGTGTTAAGAGTTGTTAATTTTTTCCTATGTAACTGTGTTCATCTGGTTTAACAGCAAGTCCCAGAGGAGAGCACACAGGATGTAGTGTCCAGATTAGTTTGCCACAGTATCTATAAAGGGAAAGGATGGGAGGAAACTGTTAGACTTGAGGATTGTGCATCCTGCGGTAAGCCTCTTCCCATTTTATTTGTTGTTTGGAAGTAACAGACAAAGGGACTGCAATTGCCTAAGTGTATGGTTTTATTGGGAAAAGTGATAAAACATTTGGAGAAGGTGCAGTATTCTGTTAATAGATGCAACTTTCCAATGCAGAGGGGGAGAGATGACAGGATCCTCCCAGATTTCTTTGCACAGGAAGAAGTAAAGCCCCATGTTTATAGCTCTGATGTCAGCTCTGTGTGTTTGTGTTTGAAATGCTGAGTCACCTTTCTCTGCTTTGGTGTCCAGGCTGTTTTGGTGTTCATCTGTTGCTGTTTCTCTAGATGTGAACCTAGAGGTACAGGAGGCAAACCAGATTTGTTCTGGTAATTACATGTGATCTTGACTGGGCATAGGAGGAATGCAGTGGTAAGTTAGTCTGAGATAAGGGGGAAATTATGTGCCTTTATCTCAGAGAGAGGTGTATGCCCGAAAAAACCAAAAATTAGTCAGCAGTGGAATTAGTTCAAGACTGTTGTCTGGATTTGCAACAGTTAATCTGTGAGTACCATTCTTGAGTAACTGATGTGTAAGTTGAAGTGTGGTTTGAGAAAATTGCAGGTTTAGGTTAATTATTGTTCTTCCAATATAGTCACTACTCAGTCACTTTGAATTTTTAAGTGCCACTTAGATTGCTAGGGTTCATCACTTAGGTTTGGATTGATCCTACTGTCAGATGTATGTTCCTCAACTCCCAGGTGGAGTTTCGCAGTGGGTATTTGAGAACTGCTGCATGACTAACACTGCAGTCAGAGAGAAGTGGCAATAGCAAAGCAAATTCATAAAGGTAATGTCAGCAGTTGACAACAATAATGGGGGAGTGGGCTGCAGAGCTGTTAATTGCTTAAATGAATTACTGAGCTATGACAACCTGTTTTCTTCTGTGATTACTAGAAGTACTTATTGCTACAGATACAAGTTACAGTTACAGCTTGCATCTTTTTTCACTTCTGAATTCTTTCTATGTTTTAAAGGAGTTCTATGTAAAAGCACTGAGAATTGTATTTTTACCCTTCAAAAAAAAGTTTTGAATTTGCCTAAGTAATAATATTTCTGGTTTAAAATGTTCTAAATAAAAACACATGGTAAATAATGTTTGAAAGCCCATTTGTTTAGGTTTTTTAGTACCTTTTTATTATACATTGTTAACTCTTAGAAGTGTCTTTTTGAAATGTGCAAGAAGCTGTTCAACAGCTGTCAGTGTAGAAGGTGAAAGAGGGTTATCTCCTTGTTTTTAATGCAAACTCTTCTCCAGAAGTAAATGAAAATACTTAAAGTCTTGCAAATCATGGGAGTAGACTTACTTCAAGCTCAAGATGTTTTTTGCATTATAAATAAAACCCAGAAACTCCGGGCCTGTGTTTCTCTTGGCATTTATGACCTTGGTCTCAACCTGAAATAGGTATTTTGCCTGAAAAGTAGAAGAAAAAAGTTCACAACACATTAACTTCTAGTTGTGAATTGTCTGTATTTAACAGAGGAAAAATAATCTCAAGACCAGTAATTTCCTTATTAGCTTTGGGGAGCTGAGATGATGCCTTCAAGTGTGAACTGTGCTTTCTATGAGCTACTGCTCACAGCAGTTGTTACTTGTCTAGGCTAGGGTATGGGAGTTTTCTTCAGGTTTTGGGGGATTTTATCAAAAGGATAAAATCTGCATACTTGAAATGCAGCTCTGTGTGTTTGCTGTTCTTGAATGTAAGTTAAGTGGCTGCTGTAGTGGACATTTCCTCCAACAGCTTGAAGAGGGTGTAGGCCATGTGTTACCTGTAGCAACAAGTGCAGAGTGTCTTTGTGAATCCCTGGTATATTTTATCAATTTTTCAAGGACTCTCTGCTTCCTCACAGATATTAATGAGAGTTAAATAGATAAATCCAGTTTTTATATACTCTTACATGGTGAGACTAAGGTGATTTAGGCTTTGAAAATATCCTTGCTACAAAACTGGAGTCCTATGTAGCAAAGGCTGTGGTTTGATGTAAATTAATCATAAGGGCTGTTAGTAGGAGTTCTAAATGCTGCAGACACACCACAAAATACTGTTCTGGTGTACGCAGACAAAAATGTCAGCATTTCAGAAATCTGACAAATGAAACTGTAGAAGCAGGCTTTAGGTTGATTCTAACTTCATCTGACAGCTAAAGGATTTTGTGCTCGTATTTGTTCTAGATCAGTTGGGTGATTCAGTAATGGTTGGTATTAATAATCATTGTTCTGAAGATATGTTCATTTGGTATTTTTACCCCTTAAGAGTTTGCCAGTAACACTGCCTTGAGCATTCTGCCGAGCCAGGGTAATGGCGACTTCTGTTCACTTGCACTCCAGCATCTCCTTTTGCTGCATTAATACACTTAGACATATTCTGATGCAAATTGGAAGGGCACATGGCAGCATACTGAGGGCAGCAGCTTTAAGAGATCACAGTGACAACTTGATGTGTGTATCTCTTGTTGTATTTGATGTCTCTCTTTATACCAAACAGACCTGAGGAAACCCAGCAATTGCTTGGCTGTGAGCACTTGCATGAGATACAAGTCAGTGCAGGGCAGTAGCTTCATCTCATGAATTTGCACTATATTTTCAATGCCTATGCATGGTACCTGGAAGCAGACTTTAGGATAATAAATAAAACTTACGCTTCCATGACTTGGAGTTGTCCAAGCAAGTCTTTACAGATAGGCAAGATAAATGCTAAGTGGCCTGGTGAGAGAAAATATGAGTTGCTCAAACTGTGTCTGTCTTTCCCCAGTCTTAGCCATGTTTGTGGAACGTTTGCAGCTTTGATCTATCACCCTTGCTGGACTGGTCTTACCAGCTGCTTAACTCTAAAACCAGCAGAAAACTTGGTTAGGACTAGTGAGTTCGACCTTGCAGGGTACTGAAATCATCTTTTCTGGTAGTGCCAGAGGAGGGGATGGGCTTTCAGAGGAAATGTGAGGGTGGGGAGTAAAGAATGTAGGCCATTGCCTTTCTCTGGCAGCATGACATTTGAGCTGTTGTCTCTGGAAGTGAAGCCAAGCTGTAATAGAAGGCCATGGTTAATGTACAGTCAGGTTAGACTTGTTCTGAGTAACAGAGGGAACCTCTCTATTTTACTGTGTTATGCTGAGTGTCCTTAAGGTACAGAGCTTTACTGAAGACAACTATGAAGACATCTTATGGCCACTGTATTTGTGTGCTGCAGCTGGCCAGCCCCTTTTGATGCAGGCAGTTTGCTTATTATGGAAAAAAAAATCTCAAGAAGTTATTGTTTCTGTTTTTCTGTAACTCCTGCACTTGCTGCTGGAAGTGTTAGATCATGCTGAAAAAAAAGACCAACAAACACAAAAAAGTCAAGCAATAATGAAATGTTTAGGGGAATGCTTTTTGTTTACAATGGGTTCCCTTGATCCAGTAAACTGGTTGCTATAACTGTGGTGTAACACAAATAGAAGAACTCTGTTTTGGCTTTCCAATGTAATTCAGTTATCGGGAACCAGTGCCATGGTTATGCTTGATCAAAGTTCTTCCATTTGGAGTCAACAGTAGTGACCAAGCCTTAGGATTATCACAGGCATTGACTTCCTTTGTAAATAAAAGCAAAATGTTCATGTTGGATTTCATGAAAGCTTTCCCCCTTGTTTTTTTGGGGTTTTTTGTGTGTTTTTTTTTTTGTTTTGGTTTGTTTTTTGTTTTCTTTCTTTTTGCTTTACATGCTGCTTATTTAAAGCAGATATTATTAAAAGACTTGGTTTAGAAATAGAATGTGTATCAGTACTGGGAGAACAGTGATGAGCTTATGATCAGCTGCATCCTGAGGCTGTTGGTAAATGCCTGTTCCTATTCATAATTGTGGACACAAGAAGTAAAATTTTACCTTAATGGCACATCTAATTTCTGTGTTTACAAGTACTTCTGGAAGGAATCTGAGTAGGGGCCCAGACTGGGTTTTCTTATTTATTAGTTCAAGTTTCATTGTACTGAAGAAACCACATGCGTAGTTTATGGTTCTGTTGCAGTCATTTAGCTATCAGACTGGGTATTGGAATGGTCTACCACTTCCATGGTTACTCAGAAAAAGATTGCTTGTCACAGTGCAGTGGTTCTTACCCAGTTGCTTCACCTAGCTTATCTGCACAGTTGGGACAGTTTGTAAAACTAGAAATAGATTTTACACCTTTTGAGGTGGTTTCCTTGGAATGCTATTGTTGAAGTAGCCAATTAGCTCTGCTTATCATCGTGTGGGTCCTAAAGAAGATGAAGATGCTGTTAATGTTGCCAGCAGCAAAGCGTGTCCTAGTTCCTCTTATTTGAAGGGGTAGGAGGGGAAATCTGTTTTTCTTTGCATAAAAAGAATAGAAAAAGGGTGTGTTCTTCTAAGTGGGTTTCACTTACAACCCTGAGAAGAGGTCAGGCCCCAGACCTGTGTTTGGTTTATGCAGCTATTTAAAACCAGACATACATACATACTTGGATTCAGCTCACTTTTGTTTGATAATTGGCTTCGATCTTGGACATGACATTTTGAAAATCCCTCACTTCAGCAATAAAAGGAAAGCTTCTAGGTGTGAAATTTTAAAAAATCATTCTTCTTGAGATCTGTGTTTGTTCCTTTTTAGTAATTAAAACACATATGCTAAAATTTAAGTATGCCTAGGCCTTAGTAGAGTTCAGGCTTTTTTTCTGCAGCACCAAGTAATGTTTGGCTTTTTCCCTGAGAGATGTCTGCCTAAGATCCTGACAATTGTAATTGAAACTTGACCAGTTGGTTGTATGTTGCTCAGAAGTTTATCAGGGCTTTGGAGTTCTTCCTCTGCTCTTAGAGTTAAACATCACAGAGAACAATATGACAGAGGACTTTGTATCATGTACTTTTGTTTTATCTCCAGCACAGGTAAGTGTGGCCAGGAGTTCTGGTTATGTTTAGATTTTGCGGGGGCAAAACTGCTGTTTAGTGGCATGCTTGGTTTGAAATAAGGTACAGAGGTGCTGTTTAGGAGCAGCAGCAATGAGTAATTTAGAGCTCTAATTTTCTTATAAAAACCATTGCTCTTGCATGTTCAATTTTGAATCACATCTCATCCCAGGAGTATACCAGCTTCTCCTGTTGCATACCTGGAGTGTGAGGTTACCTTGACTGCGAAGTAAAGAATGTCTAGAGATATTGTGGCTTCTAAGCTGGCATTTTTTCTTCTGAACTATTGAAAACCAATCCATTTGGGGTATAAACTCACACTGTAATCTCTTAAGCATGTTTCTGTACCTTGTACTGTGGGGCACATTTTTTGCCTTTTAGATGTGTCTGTTATTTCTGATTCATAAACTGAACACATGGTGAGAAGGAAAAATTCTGACATGGTCATTAATGTGCATTGGTAGCCTAATAAGGAGTTTAGCAATGAATCAAGGTAAAAGGCAGAAAGACAGAGATACTGCCAAAGGGAATGGAGAGAAGAGTCAAATGAAAGAATGCAAACATGGGGGATGAGAGGAGACCAAAATTCTGTGAAATGTGTGAAATAATCACACAATGAATTGCCACTAGTGAAGGGCCACTAGAATACTTTGTCTTGTGTAGTTCTTTTAAAAAGCCAAGACTAGTTATTTGTTTTCTGTGAAATACATACCATGTTTTTTTTAAAAAAGAGCTCTAAGATGCCTACATAGGAAGAGGAGGTGTAATTTCCAAGTAGATAATGGCTGCCAGTGAGAAGGACATAGATCTGCACTTTTGTAAATGGTAATATTGGTAGTATGATGGCTTGTGAAAACTTCTTTTGAAATAAACCTGACCTGACTCTAGTTTTTGCTCTCGAGGAGGAAAATAATCCTCACTGTGGGCATGAACTGCAGTTTTGTTAGTAGAGTCATCATTTTTCTGGTTGTTGAAGAACAAGGGGCACACTGCAAGTAAGCAGTTGCAGGTATTATTTAGAAATTTAATTTCTGCTTAGAATTCCCAAATGCTTAGTAGTCAGATATATGAGTGAGAGATTTGGGCATGCAAAACTGTTTTCTTCATGTTGCAGTCTGCTTATTGCAGTACAGGTTTGAAGCAGTACAGTCAGTTTATGAAAGAGCTTGGATTTCATTGGATTTTTTGCTTTTTCATTGCATTTTTTTAGCTCCTTGACCTTTAAATTTTTTTTTAAATATTAGGGAGATGCTGTAGCTCATTATTATGGAGTTGGTGAAATTTTGTAGTAGCTGAACTACTGCTATCTGCATCTTAAATTTTTTTAAAAATAGGAAGCCTGAAAGATCACTTTTCCATCTGTAATGAAGAAAACAAGTCTCTTATAGTGACTGTTAAGTGTTTGAGAGAAAATAAATAATGATATTTTCAAGACCGGGAATTTTGATAACTGGCAGAGGAATACTTTAGTTGGACTATTCAGCTGAAAAGTTGAATAGTCCAACTAAATAGTTGTCTTTCTAAAGAGTTTGGAATAATGACTGTCACACTTCTCTGTTTCCAGCTCTAATTTCTGGTTTGGTTTAGCCATTGTTTAAAAGATAGAATAAAATATCAGTTCCTATGTCTTTATTTTAAGATGTGGTGAGTCATCTTAAGGATCAGAAATTAAAATATTTTTATGAGAAGATTGAAACAATATACATCTGCCATGAAAATAATAAGATTAAGTTGGTATAGAGCTAGTCTGCCCCTGTGTTCGGCACTGGTGAGGCTTACCTCAAATCCTGGGTTAAGTTTTGGACTTCTCAGTACAAAAAGGACATTGAAGTCCTGGAGCAGGTCCAGAGCATGTCCTGGAGCAGTGAAGCTGATAAGGAATCTAGAGTGCATGTCTGATGAGGAGCAGCTGAGGGAGCGGGGGATGTTTAGTCTGGAGAAAAGTAGGTTCAAGGGAGGACCTTATCACTGTCTGCAACTGCCTGAAAGGAGGCTGTAGCCAGATGGGAGTTGCTTATTCCGAATATCAATAGGAGGAGAGGAAATTACCTCAAGTTGTGCTAGGGGTGGTTTATACTGGATATAAGGAGAAATTTCTTCACAGGAAGGGTTGTCAAGTAATGGAATAGGCTGCCCAGGGAAGAGGTCAAGACACCATCCCTGGATGAATTTTAGACATGCATATGTGGTGCTTAGAGACATGGTTTAGTGGTGGGCTTGACAGTGTTAGGTTAGTGATTGTACTCAATGATTTTTAAAAGAGAACCAGAGCTGTTCTGTGATGTTGAAGTGTCTGCATTTGATTTTCATTTCTGTGTAGCTCAGTAGGGTGTTAATGGGGGGTTGTATGTAAGTGAATGTAAACTGTTCCTGGACAAACAATACTTGTTCTCATCAAACTTCCTTGCTAAACTGTGGTTAGAAACTGACCTTAGTATATGATTCAGTGACTTCTAAACTTGTCAGAATTAATAATTTGAAAATATAGATTATTGTCTTTTTCACCATGTTGTGGCAAAAGCATATATCTCAAGGGGCTGACACGCAAGTCATAACCAGAATTTATTATTTGAATTAATTCAATCTGTGGGTTACTAATCTACATGTCTGTAATCTGCCATCTGTAAATGGAATGCCTATGTCTTTTTCAGGACTGTCTTGGTGAGACTGGAAGGATGCAGCCATCCTGTTGTTATGAAAGGCTTATGTGCAGAATGTGGCCAAGATTTAACTCAGTAAGTATTGTCAGCTTTTTTTTCCAACTTCTCTTTGCTTCAGATTAGGAATCAAGCTCTTCCTTCTCTCATCTAATAGAGTCATAAAATATCCTGGGCTGGAAGGGACATCTAGTTCCATCCCCCTTGCCATGAGGAGGGATACCTTCCAGTCAACAAAGTTGCTCAGTCCCATCCAGTCTGGCCTTAAACAGGGATGGGACATCCGCAGCTTCTCTGGGCAAGCTGTTCCTGTGCCTCATCACACTCTACAGAGCACGGTTGTATTCTTAACAGCTAATGAAACATACCCTTTTTTGTTTAAAGCCATTCCCCCTTGTCCTGTCTCTACACATCCTTGTAAATAGTTCCTCTCCAGGTTTCTTTTAGGTCCTTCAGGTTGCTAAAGGTTGTAAAGAGAAGGCTGCTCTGAGGGCTTCACTCATTTAGGATTTAAGAACTGTGCATGCTCTTTTTTCATTGAGGTAATGTAGGGTAACTTAAGTAAAAAATATAAGGAGCATATATAGAGAGGTAAATTCTCATCTCTGTTTTCCATATATTCACCAGAGACTGAGAGTTGTATGATGTGTCAACAGTGGCTCGCTTAGTTAACCTGAGAGCTTTATCTGTGCAGGTGCAAATAGCTGAGATGTAATAGTAGTCTCATTCATATGACCTTACTTCATTTGTACTGTGTCTGCATGGGAGCTAGCTTGTCTATAGTGCTTTTGATTTAAGGCTTCTTAATTGTTTTCAATTTTTTGTGAAATATTCTGCCATGGAACTAAAAGAATTTAAGCCTTAGGCAAAAAAGAAGGCAAATTCAAAATATGATTTGAAAGGATGATATTTCTCCTTTGCTGTGTCTCATTCCTTGGTAAAGAGTATGTTTCTTATGCATATCAAATTACTAATTCAACAGCTGTTCCAAAACAAGCTGTATAATTGCCTGGATTTTATAAATTAATGTTGCATGCTCATTTTGTTTGGCTGGAAATACTTTGATTTCATTTTAACTCATGCTCATTGTTAAGAATTATTTTGTGAACCCACAAACCAGTGCAAGTGAACTGAATATTGAGAGTGCTGTGCAAGAAGTAGTCTGGTTAATGTTTGGATATAACTTTTTATTTAAAGTTAAATATAATATTTTGTAAACAAGTATTATTTGGCAAACCTAGCAAAGTTAGGATAATCGTGAATTTGTCCTGAGTGAATACTTGATTTGAGGTTTGAAAACAGTCACATCTAAATATTGCTGTACTCATTATCATTTCATATGATAAATCCAGACAAATCCAAGGTATCCAGCAAATTAAGTTTTATTCACTTAATACTTCTTACTATGTCTTATGTCTGTGTCTTTATTTTACACAAAATGGCTTATGCATCTGAAATACTGTGTTATGACAATTCAAAAGCATTGATGCTTTTCTTGCTTGGAAAAAAATAAGTACAGTGTTCTTAGTAGTCATACAACTAGTGGTCTGTAAACAGTTAATTTTTAAAGGCTCATTTAAAATGCCATTTAGGATTGAAGATTAAGTTTTCCGAACTCTGAAGCAAAGGATGCAAGATGCTAAAATGTACAGACTTCAGACCAAACAAATATTTTTGTACCTGGACATCAATGCTGCCATACACTATGGTATGGGGAAAGATACCTCTCTGTGGCTGTGTCTGCCTCAGCTCAGTACAGTTGATCCTCAGCAGTTTGCTTGTCACAAAGTGAAATCTGGTTTAACTCTTGTTGTAGATGTGATACCAGATCTTGTCCTTGATGGGACTGGTACATGAGAGAATTAAAAGGTATGCATATGTCACCTAGGACAAAATTTGTATGGAAAGTTTTTTTAATATTGTTGCATCATCAGTGAGATGTCAGAATTTCCAATAAATTTGTTGATGTAAGCTAGTGAAAGGGATCCTATACAGGGTTATTTGCTCAGTTTTCTAGCAATTTTGTACTCGTGTGCAGTCACACGCACTCTGTCTCACAGTTATGTATGCACACAAGGGTGACACCTATTGTGCGTTGATATCTGTATATGCACGAGTCATTTTTTTTCAATGCTATTTTTGAAGCAGCAGTCACCCATAAATCACACTGTGTGCAGAGAATAACTTTGCATATGCTTTGCTTATATTTTTCATACTCTGCTTGGAAAAGAAGTAGGTAATTGCAAAAAAAAAAAAAAAAAAAAAAAACCTGAGTAATTTTGAGTGGTTTGGTAGTTTTCCCTAGTTTATAGCTTGTTTTTTGGTGCAAATCAATACATAGATGTGTTTCATCTTGGTTTCATGTGTTACAAAACAATTGTATGGAAGTATAACTTACTATGGTGACTTTTTGCCCAGTTTTTTCTGATTAACTTCTTTGATCTGAATTAATTTTGTCTAGTAGCTTGCATTAGCAAGAATTTGAAAGAGTGTGCTAGTTAAAATAGCTCTTTTTAATCATTTTTTTGGTGGTGAGTAGTTCGAGGCTACAGACTTTAGTCTGTTTAACATTTCTCATGTGATGTTTCTTTTCTCTGTGTGATTAGGATACGAAGCAAGTATGGGAAACAGAGCGTGCCATTATCCACAGCAACTGTATCAATGGTTCACAGTGTCCCAGAACTGAAAGTTAGCTCTGAGGTAAGTACCATGATGCATGTTCACACCTTTCGTAGTATCTCCACAGTTGAGAAACTTAATTACAGTAGTTTTGTAAATGTTGTATGTACTTGATACAGGAAGTTTGGCATCCCTTTGAAGAAGAATTTGGGATTGTACATTAGTGGCCCCAGGGTTTTGTAAATTTATCTTCATGCAGATTGATTTTTCTCATGGTTTATACTGGTGGTTTTTAGAGCTGTGTGCTGCAAAGATGTCAATTTGACAACAGCCTGTAAACTTAATAGTTGAACATTTTTGTCACCAAGAGTGAACAGTTAGTGAAAAGTTCCATTAGCTGACATCTGTTCAAAGCTTGCAGTGTCTCTGAAGCCTAGCTTTAACTTTCACCTTTGGATGGTAAAATTATTTAATTATTTTTCAAATACTCCAAGTATTCTGAGTTCATTAATAGTTCCATCTGAGTTATCAAAATATGCTTGTTTATCCTTCAGTTTGTGTAGGGGGAAAGGAGCATGTTTATTTTGAAGATGAACATTCTGTTTATATTCTTTATCAACCTGCTCTCTTTATACTTTTTTATGTTACTGCTTGATTTCTTTTTTCTGGTAATTCGTCAAAGAACATCAGTGAGGGGAATTGAGAAGATGTAACCAGCTAGAGGTGTCCCCATCATAGAGGAGTGTTTCAAAGGGCAGTTTGCACTTGATCCTTGCTGCTTTGTAGTGCTCTGACTTTACTTTTAAGTTCAGCTCTCTTGAGGGCTGAACTGCAACTTGCTATGAGAAGTCAATCAGGTGAACACAGAACTTCATGTGGTACTTGGAAAGTTTCTAAATATGTGCAGGAGGAGTAAATATTTACTGGATTATAAGGTCTTAATGTTAGTGCCTGTGTGGCACTGCATAATCGTAGCTGTTTATGTCTGAAGGCATACATTCTGTAATTTGAAGTTCACAGGTATCATTTTGGTCACCAGCAGCTTCAGATTTCTACTTAATGTAGGGTTTTCAGACATATTGTACTTAATAATGTAAAATTTCTGGACATAGCGATGAAATGTTCTCACACCTACTGATGAATTTTACTTTGTGTTCAAAGCTACTGCTATTTCCTGTCGGGACACTTGGCCTTAAATCAGTGGTTATTTATTTGTTACATTTGAAAGTTTTGTGTTGAGTTTTTGAATTTTAAGAGCTAATAACATCACAAAGATCTGAGAGTAGACTTTGAAAACATTTTGTTTTCTGTAAAAAATTCTTCCACAGCTGCCATTGCAACAGTTATGTTGAGACATCATTTTTTGTGCAGTTAGTTTGTAGCAGAAGGGATTCTGATGTGTGCAGTATACAAAGGGCAATAAACCTAATTTATTTCTATTAAGCTAAGGGTAGCAGTGAATATTTCTGTTACAGCAAGCTGAGCAGCTGGGAAGAGAAGATCAACAGCGACTACATCGAAATAGAAAACTGGTGCTTATGGTAGATTTGGACCAGACATTGATCCATACTACAGAACAGCACTGCCAGCAAATGTCCAATAAGGTATTTGGGGTTACCTTTCAATCCAATATAACAATAGGAATGTTTCTAACAACATTTAAATTATAGTTCTTTAACAGAATGTTCTCTGGTTAGGTAAAATTATAGTTGAAGAAGAAATTGAGAATCAAGTCTTCTATAATATATTCCTTTTTTTCTACATCTAAATGGACATTTGTCTTTCTTCCATTCATGCTTTTCTGCACTTTTCCTTTTTAATCATTTTGAGAGATATTTCAAGTAGCTATGTTTAATCTCTACTTTCCTTCCTCTGCAATTCACAAGGTGAGTACTCAGTAATGTGACTACCAAGTCTGAGGCAGATACAGTGGATTACTGTTCAAAGTCCCTTTTTGAGCAATCCTGTATGTTCCTATGTCTGTCACTTTATGAGTATGTGTAGGGATTTTTTTTTTAAATATTTTTTGGGGGGAGTGAGGAGGGGAGAGGTTGTGTGTTGTGGTTTAATTTCTTCATGAAATACTTGTTAGTGAACTGACAAGTGCTATTGTCTTGTACCATTTCTAATTTGGAAGCTCTAAAACAAGAAACAGGCTGAAATGTGTACAGTGTCTAGAACAAGAGAATGTAAACTCCAACATCAATATCATGCAAACTGTGATTTCTTAGTTCTTTTCTTTCATCTTGCTATTTTTGCATGTCCAGCAGTCTTAGCATATGTTCACAATTGCTAGGAAAAAGCAAACTAGAAATGTACATTGCAATAAAGAGGAAAGGGAACCATGAATATTCAACTTAAGGATTAAAAAATCTTGCCTGTCTGAAAGGTTATGCCTCTATTAGTATAAATTCACGGTTTAAAGAAAAATAAGTTCTAAAATACTGTGAGGTTTTTAAGTAGCATCTTTATCTGTAAGCTTCCTTCCTGGTTTGCTCTCTGACGCTATGTTTCCATAAGACAGACTTTGTTGGATGGAGAAAATACTTTCTTTGAGCTCAGTGCATATTGAAATGAATCTGTCAGAAGTTCAAAGTGAAGTATTGATTGTAGTGAGATGCTGAACATCTCTGAAACAAGCACATTGAGAAGTTTCTCGTATAGGTTTCCCATAAGTAAAGGTTTGAAAGAAAGACACCTGTGTCATAAATTTTTCAACAGTACAGTTTCCTGCATTTTAAAGCCTTATTGTTGAACTGCATGGCACAGAGCAAAAATATGCTTTGGATTTTATTCATCCACATAATCTTGTGGCTAAAGCTTGCTTTGATCTAATAGGACCAAATAAAGTTGAAGTGAGGTAAGATGTTAGCTCTGGAATGCTGACATTTTTGTTTGCTATTTTGATAACATTCAACATGGTTTTCTTCTAGGGAATATTTCATTTCCAGTTAGGTCGAGGTGAGCCTATGTTGCACACACGTTTGCGTCCTCATTGTAAGGAATTCCTGGAAAAAATTGCCAAGCTCTATGAATTACATGTTTTTACTTTTGGCAGCAGACTGTATGCACATACAATTGCAGGTGAGTAGTATGTTACATTTAACAATATTTATCTACCCTGCCTTCATACTCATATAATTAATAATCTTTATGCAGTTGTTTTCAAGTATTTGTTTTTTTGTTTTGTGCAAAGCCACGTCCTAAATAGTCCTGTGGGTAGAATTCTCAGCTTGTTTACAAGGCAGTGCCTGTATGGCCTGTCATTTTAGAAATAATCCCTTTTTTTTCCCTATCAAATCTGCTTTGTTTTGCTGATTAGAGAATCAGATTAACTAGTGCCTTCTTATTAGGTAAGAAATTATGTTGATGGACCCTAACAATGATCTGCAACTTCAGTTGTCTTACAGATCTATTGTAACCATTCTGTAAAATTCAACAGTGTGACATCATTTCATCTTGTGAGGAATGCTGCCCCCATATGGTTTCCTTTTGCCAAAGGAAGCTCTGGTGCTACAAATCTATTTACAGCAGCTCTGTTCGCTTCCTGGAGCTGAGATACACTTATATAATGAAAAACAGAAATCTAGCAATATTTTCACGTATTTTTCTCAAGAATTTAAAAATATTTTCTCCAAGCAAAAACTTGTATTTGAATTATAATGGTAGTAGTCTATTGTGTGTGTCACTGGCTGAAATGTTTTCTTTTCTCCAAGAAGTATAAAAGAAACCTGCCCTGGTTATTTGAGTGTATAGGTCTGAATCATGTTAGGAGGGACACCATGTTTTTAAACTGTCAAGATGGGGTAAAAGCCACTTTTAGTCTCCTCTGTCAGAAGAACATTTTCTCCTCAAACTTCCCTTTATCAAGTCTGTTGGTCTAAGATAATATAATTAATAATAATTTAGTTTATGACTGTCAAACTATCCATACTGCTGTTCCATGTCTCCTAGCTTTTTTTAAAATTGTCTTTCACATTTGCTTTTTTTCTGTAGTATTGCCAGGAGTGTCTCGAACAACAATGTCCCAGTAATCCCACTTCTTGGCATGAAAGGGAGATTCCAAAATAGTTAGAGAGCTAGCTGTCCTAGTGAGCTCTAAAACACTTTAGGGGGAAAAAAACCCCAAAACAAACCAGTTCTTTATGCATGTTAAATGCCATAGAAGAGGCTTGTAATGACAATTATAAGAGACTTCTGAATGACAACATACAATATTTCTGTAATCAGGATGTGATGTTCATTTGTGGTCTCCAGTTAACACTCCTTGAGAGGTTTAAGGCATGTCCTGTCCTGTCAATCCAAGTGAATGTTTCTATTGTGTACTGCCAGTGCATGAACAAATCTGTGCCTTTCTGTCCTTGGAATGCATTCTTCTGTGGCAAAAAGGAATAGTTTTCTTATGCACTAGGTTTCAGTATATGGTAGTAAAAAAGTGACGGGGCAGTCTTCCTCACCTGGGTCTGTGTGCCATGATCTGGCCTAAGGTCGGAAGCTGTATAGCAAATGGCCTTCAGAGCCAGGGAGGAGTTGCAGAGGTAGTTAACTCATGATGTCTGAGTGCTTTCCCTGTCTTCTCTCAATGTGTGATTTGACCTTCTGCCCATTTTAGTCTCTGAGCCCCAGTGTGAATTACCCTGCAGTCCCTGTGCTGCCATAGGCTGACACTGAGGTCATCATGCTCAAGCTACCCCTTTTATTCCATAGTGGGAATAGCCACCAAATTAGGGTATTGCTGCTTCCTGTCACCAACAGACTTACGGATTTCTGCCCAAACCTGTTTAATCTCATCAAAAGCATTCAAACTGCAAGCGGGTTATTTGTGCAGTGCTGGTCATCCTTTCTGCTGAAGGTCTGTGGACAAGCACTGGATGCAGCTTTTAGTCCACCTGTGCAGCCAAAACGCAATGCTAGAGAAATACGTGGCTGATACATGTAGAGAGCACTTGATGGCAGTATTGGTTAAATGGTTTCTCACAGAGCTGTCAGTTTGATACTTTGTTATCCCTATGTTACATAAAAAAGAACTTGTAATGCATGCTGGGGATCTTTTTTAGGAGAAAAAGGTTGTTTGCTTAGGTCCCCTGTAGTCATCCTATATATCTTTGTGAATTCTGGACTCTGAGCTGCTCCTTTCATGTCCTAGAAGGCTTTTGAAAAGAGATGACATCTTGTCAGTCCTTTTCTTTCATCTCAGATGACTGGTGCAAGCTGTTAAGTGGGACTAGCTGATATTTGTAAACACCATTCATATTTATGAAAAAATAATAATTTATCTTAAACCCTTTTTTAGTTTGACATTTAAAAAATGATATCTGGTAGTATGCTTATGAAGATGAGCTTCGGATTTTATTATCTAGAGCTCCCTGGAGTATTTCTTTTTCTACTCTCTATAAGAGAAGTTGTATATTTAAAACAGATGTCAGCTTAAAAGCTGGTTGTAAAATGCCACAGAGAATTTTGACCTCAGAAGCTATTAAGAGTAAAGCAGTGTGAAATCACTCCAAATTTACAATGAAATTTAGAAAGTATGACCAAGTTGAGGGTATTCATATGTATGATTTGTTACAGCAAATATATTACAGAATGTATACAGTGTGTATGTATAATAACCAGTGTCTGAAGTTGTCCTAGCTTTTGAAAGATTGGGTCAACAGCTCTTTCCAGGTTGTAAAGTAGAATCTCAAGTAGAACTGAAGGTAACCTGATTCTTCAGAAATTCAGTTTTAGTTTTATTTATAAAAGGACTTATTCAAATTCTTGTTGGTTCCAACTGTTGTATAACTTCTCCTGGGAACTGCTATTTAACTCAGGCTTTAAGATTTGAGACATCCCTAATATGAGTCAGTTTTCAACATTGTATCTTCTGATGGTTTTAACTTAGTTTTTACTTACTTATGAAGTTTCGTTTTTAAGAGAGTCTATCTAAGAGCAGGCAGTACTTTTTGGTAAGTCTATGTGCAAAGAGTCAGTCTGAGGTGGGAAGCAAACAACTGGGGCAATAGTCTCTGCTGGGTGAGTCTACTGGATAGTCCCTCCTAGTGTGGTGAAGGGTAATTACAGTGTCTTCAGTTTGTTCAAGAAACTTAGGGGCATACCTAGCACAGTGTCTAATTTATGAGAATGAGACTAAGTGGAAGCTTAGTTTGTCCCAGTCTCTCTTGATCTCATAAACCCATCATTGTATTTTCTCTCCCCTGTCCAGCTTCAGAGGAGAGTGAGAGAGTGACTTTGGTGGGTGCCTGGTGTGTTGAAGAAAACAAATGATGAAATTAATGAAATGTTACCTGCCTTTTCCCTGAAATGTGAAAACATGAAATTGTTTGTTATGTTGACTTAGTTGACTAGGGAACATCTAAAAGAAACCAGTTTAACCTGGAGAGAACTTTTTTAAAAGAGACCAGTACTGTTTTCTGTGTTGTTACTCAGGTAGCTTAACCTTGGACTCTCCTAAGGTGGGCTTGTGTCTTTGCAGATGGATCTCTGATGAGCTCTGTCCTCAGTGTACTTTTAGTTTAGTGATAAAGCATTACTGTGAAGCTTTGGAATGCTACCTTATCACTAATCTCTGGCAGCCAGGCTTTCTGCATTTGGACTTTTTTAGTTCAGCTTCATTTTTCTTACAGTTTTAGCTCGGCAGCATTGCTGCTGAGTGCTTCAGTGAAGTTTTGCCATGTATCAGTGCACTTCTGTCTAATTCAGTGTAGAGAGTTCCTGTGTATTCAATTAGCAGAAGAGAATTTTGTTGGGGAGAACAGCAACTTGTGTGACAGCTTTTGTAGTTTGTCAAAGTATACGTGTGTACAGCAATAAATCTTTATAGCTAATTCTCTCAATTCATTATGCCTAGGTACTGCAAGGGTATCACTACAGGGGATGATTCTACGAGTTTGCATCAATTCTTAAGCATAGTCGGGTGAGTTAAGGTTGAATCTCTGTCCTTAACTCAGAATTTTCTTGCTTTTATGGGTTTTAAGTTATTCCAATTACACATCAATATTAATTACATGCAGGATCAATTTTCAGAAGTGATGACTGATTTTTAGGTCTTTTTTAAACTTTGTTTTTGAAGTCCCAACTTAAGGTACTCTCGGGAGCTAGACTGTTAAAAGGTCTTGAGCATATATTCTGTGCAAATCTGAGCTCCTTGAAAGAAAATTAAAGTTGGTCCATAAAGTCTGTAGTCATTTTGAATTCTCTTTCTGGTTTTAATACGGCCATCATTTAAAGTAAAAGACAATAAATCTTGAAAAGATGGTTCCCATATAAGTATTGACTGCCTTGTAATAGTCATAAGATTAATGAGAAGTTAATATTAGTTTCAGTACAAATTCAGTAAAGCAAAAGATACAGGTTAGCATGTAATATTCCAGTTTCTTGCTAAGCAATTACGTGGCTGTGTTCTGCTCATGAAGGTGAACTTCATTACTGGAGATTAGGTTCAGAAGCACGTGCATGTGTGTTTGTACACCCGAGTCATCATTTTCCTAAATAATAGCGCTTTATCTTGCTTTAAGATCAGCTAGTACAACTTCTGTTTTTGGTTTTGGGGATTTTTTTTTGTTTCTTTGTTAGTTTTTTTGAAGAGTGCAGTCAGAAAACTTACTACAACTGGGCCTAAATATTTCTAGAGTCCCAGGACATATTCATTATATGTAAATGTATTGAAATAGTTGTTAGAGGTACAACTTAAAACCTACAAATGCAAGAGCTCTGGCTGGAACAGTCTCTTAACTTCGTACTGTGCTTAAATATTGCAGCACATTGCCAACTCTTGTGAGACTTCTCTGCAGTCCCTAGGCATAATGAGCTCAGGAGAGCATTTAGCTTTAAAGAACCAACTATAGAGAGATAAATGTAAGTTGCAAAAATCATGTGTCTATCACCTACTGTCTCTCTTTCAGCCTTATTTATTTGGTTATCACAAATTCAGTTTTCTTGCCATCTTGAAAGAAAATTAGGTCAGATTTTTAAAATTAATCTCACTGAATTAGCTACAAATACCTGATCCACTATACTTTCTCTCATCTGTTCTCATGCCTTAAAATTGCTGTTGCACAAATTAAAATAGCAGAAGTGTATAAAATATAAATAAGGAACAAACATCTTGAACATTAACTTTTTAATTTCTTCTTCCAAAAGGATTTTTGGACCCTGAAAAGAAGCTTTTTTCCCATCGGATATTGTCAAGGGATGAATGTATTGATCCATTTTCTAAAACTGGGAACCTTAGGTATGTATATGGGTCTTAGGCATTATACAAACCACGACAACAAACAGAGAAGATAACAAAAATTACTCCCTCTGCACTTAATGTGTTTATATCCTTCTTTATCTGCCTCTTAAATACCTACACCACCTCAGTAAAACTGAGGTGTTGGGCATTGCAGCATTTCCTCTACTTGATGGGTTTTGTGGTAGCAGAACAGTAAGAGTGTGATGCCATGGCATCATGTTTTCACTTACACTTCTTATTCTTGTAATAACAACCATATTTTCACCTTGTCTTGTGATCTTGTGTAATGACTTTTATGTTGTGAGTGTTTTAATTAAACCAAAATTCTAAGTGTGAGTTTAATTCATAATTGAAAACCGATTATTCTGGCTTTCAAATGTGCTAAAAGCACCTTCTTTTCCCAGTGTTTCTTGAAATCAGGTTATCTAGAGCCTTGAATTTATATTCTAGTCTAAATTCACATTCTGATCTTCTCCAGAGTATAAAGACAAGATTTTTTCTAAGATAGATACATTTAATGCAGCTTTATGAAATATTTAAAGTTATTGCCCCTCCACACCTGATTGTACCAAATAAAAAGCTTTTTTTCTTTTCTTGCTCTGTTTTTTATATGCATCTTAAGTACTCTACCTCCTTTTCCACCTAGGTGATGGGTGATATTAGCACTTCTGTTTCAATCCAATTCATTGGATTGAATGAATCTACTCTTTAAAAACTATTCTTGTGTCTTTTACTTGTCTATATATAGGTAGTGTATTGACCTTGTGATAGTTGACTTTGGGCTATTGGTTAACAAAAACCAGTGAAAACCAGACTGAAATGTTGTAATCATTTGTTCATATGGAGGTTTCTTGTTTTCTGCTTTTAGCCTTTGGGACACAGATTTTAAAAGAGCTGTTTCCTTTTTATCCGTAATTTTAATATTGCTGGCTTTATAAATATGCCCTGGCATAATAACCCAGGGCATCAATAGAAATTGCTTTCATTGCTACATAAGTTCCGAAAACTGTTTTAATTTATCGACTATTTTGTACCTTAGAGATCTTTTTCCTTGCGGAGATTCCATGGTCTGCATCATTGATGATAGAGAGGATGTTTGGAAGTTTGCACCCAATTTGATAACTGTGAAGAAATATGTATACTTTCAGGGGATAGGAGATATTAATGCACCTCCTGGATCAAGAGAAATGCAAATGAAGAAGAAAGGTAATTAGATTGTTTTTAAACCACGTTTATAACTTTGTCCACTTTTCAAACATGATTGATATAAGTCATTGAGATGGTCTTAGTAATAGTGCAGCAGTGCTCAGATGGGCAATCACAAATTATTGAAGTTGGCAGCACAAATGTGAGTAGCTTAGTAAAACTAGACTGTTCTAACAGGGAGCACTCCTTTTGGCATCAACCAGAGCATAAGTGAAGCAGTAATATGTGATGTGGCTGAGAGCTGATTTGGCAATATATCAAACTCTTCAAGAATGTGTAGAGGGTGACAGTTTCTCCCTCATGCCCCCATGTAAAACATGCTGACTTTTTCTTCTCTATGTTTCACCTCTTCAGTCCCCTTCCTTGCCCTTGGGACTTGGAGGAATAGGTAATAAACTCTGGTCTCAACACACTGCTGGAAATGAATGTTGAAATCTGCTTGCCTCCCAGTCTAAATTGTGCTAATAAAATTAGTGTGAATTTTTAGCACCTACTGCACATGGTATTCGGCATTTGACACAAGAGAACCCTATGTTCAAGCTCAGCAGTGTAATACACATAATGGATTTGGAAAGTACACATGACTAAATCAGTAATTATTTGAGGGCAAAATGTATTTGAAACACAATTTCATAAGAAAGAATTGTTGGGCTTTTTCCAGTTTAGCCAAGGGTTTGGGGTTTTTTTTTAATTTAATACCTGTGACATTACTCTCTTTCCCTTTTGAAATAGAAGTGTCCAATACAACAATAGAAATAGTATGATTGACTTGAATCAGATCACTGTGGTGTAGGACCTCTACAATTGACTCCTGTCCTTACAGGACAGGAACATGCACACAAAGGGAGACAAAGTAGTGTGATTTCACACAGTGTTTCCAGTGAACGCTTGTGTGCAACCTTTTGGAAGTCTGCGGTTTCTTTAATTATCTCTCTACTTCTGCAGACATCTGCAGACACATCCTAAAACTATTCTACTTTTAATTCTATTACGCTTTAACTTGCATTCCATCAGTCTTAAATTGTATGATTAGCATCTTAGTGTTGCTAAAATACATATGTCTTTTCAAGGACAAAAGTTCAGTTATTTTGTTACGAAAACTAGGTAATATGAAAGACATGGCTGTTTATAAAGTTCTTGTACTGTTGTTCTGGATTAGGACTTTATAAAGCAAATTCTGCCCACCTGTCCCCCATTTGTTTATTTTCATTGCTCTAAGTTGTAATCATAAAACTTACACTACAAGATAGACCCTTTAATGCTTGCAGAGTTAATAAATAATTACTTATGACCTGTGATTTAAAGAAAAAAAGCTGCTTATGTAACTTCTTTACAAAAGTAATGTTTGTTATGTTTGAGAGTCCTTTCTAGTAACCATTGACACCTAGAGAATTTTAACAACTTTGAAAAGCCTAGTGATCACTTCCAAGCATAATTAAATCCAACTCCATATGTAAACTCTGTATTTAAGGTTAATGAAAATTAAATTTTGGTTAATCTGAAAAGAAGAAAAAAAGGGAAAATATGTATCTGTTTTTTTTCTTGCTCATGTCTTAGCAAGCCACTCTACAAAACCCGAAGCATTGGATTCAGCAGTGATTTCAGCAAAAGATGTTGAAGAAATACAGAATGTTATATGTGCAGAAGAACACAGTAATGGTCTCAAGAAAACTGCAAAGGACACTTGCATTGCAAATGGGAGTACTCCTGTAAGCAGTGAAACATCTGATGGGGATGTGAACTCTCATAATAAAGTTAATGCCCAGGACTCCTTAAATGATAGCATTGGTCACAGAATGGACGGCAAGGTCACTGATGATTTGACAAACACAAAAGACTGTCAGATTTTTTCAGAACAAATTGATACAACAGTTACAGAGAAGCAGCAAACCCAAGAGAAGATAAATGATTTGGACTTTGAACTATCTAGTGACAGTGAAAGTGATGACGGATTGGATAGCAAAAAGTCATCCACTTCTGTATCAGATAGTGAGAATGAGGAAAAGAGAAGTTGGAAGAAATCCAAACAACCTCTGCAGGATGAAAATTTGCAGCAAGAGAGTTGTACTGATACGAGTGAGAAAAAGTTTGGGCTGGTGAACCGTTCTGGGGACACACAGTCTTTACCTAGTGAAAATATCCAGGAAAAAATCGATCATGAAGCACAAGAGGAAAGTGAACAGGAAAGCCTTTGTGATTTAGGAAATGGGTCTGGAGACAAGAAAGAAGCTGAAACAGAATCTCAGATTAGTGAACAGTCTGGAATTACAATGGGTGAGTCCTTAGATCAGAGCATGGAGGAGGAAGAGGAAGAAGATGATACAGATGACGATGACCATTTAATATACCTTGAGGAAATCCTTGTGCGAGTTCACACTGATTATTACACAAAGTATGATAAATACCTGAAAAAAGAGATTGAGGAAATTCCAGACATCAGAAAAATAGTACCAGAACTAAAAAGTAAAGTCTTGGCAGATGTAACCATAATATTTAGTGGACTTTACCCAACAAACTTCCCTATTGAAAAGACACGGGAACACTATCATGCCACAGCACTTGGAGCTAAAATTGTGAAGAATCTCGTACTTAGTGCTGATGATCCTGATAAAGCAACACATCTAATTGCAGCAAGGACAGGTACGTATTTGAGCACCTTTTGCTCTGTTAGAGTTCATGCCTTGAGCTCTTTTGTAGATTATACAAATGTAACTGAATTTAATGTAACTGAGATTATAATCAAAATCAAAGGAAAGATTCTTCCTAAAACAACTTCGCAGCCTTTTAAAAAGGATCTTTATCTTCTTTTTTGCTCAAATGTGACTTTTAATTGTTAAAAGTAGGACCCACAAAATACTCTCTGATGCAATCTGTCATGTCTCAGTTTTTTGTTAAGAATTGGCAATACTAATAGTCAAAGACTCAGAGCTGTTGAATAGAAACTTTTAATATTTGTGTCAAAGAAAAGTTTACAATCATCTTGCTACAAAGGTATAGCAGTGCTCTTTTTCTCAGTATCTCAGGTTAACCTCTCATGGTTCAGTTTCACTTGGTATGGAATTCAAACATTATTTTAGGAGACTGCTAATACCCTGTCACTGTGCTGTGCTTAACCTATATTGTTTTGTCAGAGGAAATGTAAGAGTTTAGCATAACTTTTAGGTAGTCTGACAAAGCTGCCTGTTTTTTCATAGCTGTAATGGATAACAATGTACCACTGGTAGCTGCCATAGAGGAGCTACCAGTCAGCAGCTCTAGCTTCTAACACACTGGTTTTTATGGGTGCAACCTGAGACTTGGTTCCCTCATTGCTGGCCTTTCAAAATTACATGGAATCTGATAGTCAAATCAATGAAATCCAAAAGTAAAACTGCATGTTTTAAATAATCTAAAACTTACAGGTACTTTTAGGACACACATGTCATAAGCAAATAAATACGTTATCTGCCACCTACTGGATTTTTTTTGGGGTGCTATTCATGTGGGGTTTTAGTACTTCAGAAGCAGCTTGATTTCATTGGCTTGTATTTTAAGGAGAGGATACTTTCCTCAAAAGTCTGTATGTCAAGAGGCATTTAAGTAGTACAAACATATGATAAATGGAGACGGATAAATCAGTAGTAGAAACAACCTAAAACTCAGGAGATGGAATTAGATGCATTGAAATTAGCTGGGATTCTAGGTTGTAAAGATGTGATAATTGCAACAGTGAATGTGAAGTTTTGAAATCAATGGATGCATCAGTTTGGAACTCCATTGTTTTACTACTGTTGCTGAATAGCTGTTTTAAAACTTCATAAATAGGAATAATTATTTCAGCGAGGAGTTATGCAAGTTTGCCATACTTCATTGGAGAAATAATAGCTATCAGTATAAGAGATGATTTTCCAATTTCAAATTTTAAAATGTTTCATTTTAAAGTTGCTTTGTTTATCTTAAACTAGATGACTTCTGAATGTAGTTATACATCAGATGCAACTATTGTGTGATAGGGTAAAATTGATAGGATAAATGTAGATGGGACACTCCCAAGCATGCACATTTCTCTAGAGTGAAAAGTATTGAAAAAAATCCATTAAGGTGCACATCATATGATAATGGGAAGCAACTGACCTTTTATTTGGTTTTTTTTGAATGAACCATTTGAGGGTTGTGTGTTTGTCTAGATTCATCTATGCATCCTTGTGTTCTGTTTTTATAAATAAATTATTTGCCACCTGCACATTCTTAGTGAATTGTACATCTGAATATGAAAAACTTTTAACTTTTTTTTTTATTAAATTGCATTTTGTGCTGATTCTAGCCGATGTAAATTGGCAGTCATTTCTGCCTAATGAGCAATACTCCTGTCATCTTCCATCATCACTTAATAATTATTTCAGTAACAATGGTAATGAAATAGTGGGATTTAGAGGGAATAAAATAGTGTTCTCCAGTAACCCTTTGTAAGATCCTTGTGGATTGGCTGGTTCTGGTTTTGTGATGTGATTTTGCTTTTTTTTCAGCTGGAGACTATTATTCTCTCCTGGAAGGTGGGAGTAGTTAGGCTGCATCGTTTTAATTTTCTGAAGGGAATTTGTTAATCAGAAATTTTAGAGTTATAAATTTTGTCCTGTCACAACTGAATTTTTGATAATTCATCTGTCAATGTGATTTTCATAGTGATTCTTTTATGGTTAGAGAGCAAAGCCTCTTGCTGACAGTAAGCCATACAAATACTGCAACTTTGGCTCTTGTGGCAAACGTCTGATGCACTGCTTGATGTCTAATTGCTGGTGAAAAGGGGAAACAAAAGCATGTCCCTTCTTGAGTTTTTTCAGAAGTCAATGATGTGAGCCCAGACAACATTGTTATCTATACTTTTATCTTTTTTTCTTTTTTAACGTGTTTGTGAAAAGTGATTCTAAAATACCTTTTAGTTCAGTCTTTCTGGGTGGCACCACTAACAGTGGCAGACTTGGGACTCTGACAAGCAGCTGAATGTGTATGTATACTTTGCACTAGCTGAGATGTAAGGGCACATACTTAATCTGCAGCAGTGTTTGGGGGTAAATGCTATTAGCTTTCTCATTTTGAACGCAAAGGAAGAATTTAGCAGAGGAAGTAAAAGGAAGAAGTCAGTGCGAAACAGAGTTACCCCTTAGGTCTTGAAGTGATGGGGTTTCCCCTGCAAAATGGTCTCATCATAGCTTGGTGCATTGAAATGAACAGCTACTGAAAAACATTTTAGGTTGTTTTTACAGTATTCTTCCCAGCTTATTAGAGTAAATAATTTAAATTTTTTATCTTGATATATACTTGTCTCTTTCTCTGCAGATAGGCCATTTGTTTCCCTGTAGGCACAGGTACGCTGAATTCTGAAATTAATAAATTCTTGTTCTTGGAAAAAAAATAGGGCTTTTTATTACATAGGGCAGAAAATACTGTCTGCCTGATTTACTGTAAAATGCAGGATCTTTGCATCATCTAATCAATTTTTATAAAACAGAGTGACTGAGAAAAGGTTATCCTATAGTCCTTCCCACTTGTCTATGGGCTGCATAAATCTTGCTTCAGGCTTTGAAACATCTGCTGTTTGCTTTAAGCATCAGTAAACTGCACTGTAGGATGAGTTTTTATTGCTGTGTACACACTTGGCTAAGCAGTTATTGCACTGTTTCATAAACCTTGTTATGTTCCTTCCTGAACAGATGAATGACAGTGTAGTTGATTCTTGTATTGAATTTTTACTGGTGGAGCAGATAGAACTGTTCAGATCTATCAAAAATTATTGTAGTGTGGTATGAATGGAAATAGATCAGTTTAGGCCATGAATTTTTCTTTTATTTTTCAAAATATATTTGAGTCCATGCCATTTCCTACACCTGTAATGTGTCAACAGCTTTTTTGCCTGAAAAATATGTTCAAGGGCTGTGTCTTTTAAAAAAAATCAGGTTAAGCATTGCTCTAAACTTGGCCACTGAACAAGTAAGCCTGTTGGTTTTACAGTGCAGAGTTAAACCTGAACTTTAGGAATAGCTTCAGAACAGCACATCTGTCACTTTTCTTAGGTCAGTGTTCTTGGAGAAGAGGATTTGATTACAAATCAAGAACTATATAAAATAAATATCTGAGGAGAAATTAGCGATCAGGTTTTCCAAGCACTTTCTGGCAGCCTGGTTGCAAACTGCCACAAGGATATGTTGATTTTGGTGTGTTGGAATCAGGAGAAAGTTCTGCAAGTGCTGCTGGTGATCTCTCCCCATTGTGTGCTCTGGTTAGTCCTGACACAGCCTTGAGCACTCACACTGAGTTCTGCATGGGAGAGATTGAATCAGAGGCCAAAGTCAGCTGAGCACTGTTTTTAACAAGTTCAGAAGTAGAATTGATGAGCACCTTCCCCAGCTTTGAAAATAATATTTTCCGATACTATCTGCTTCAGACTGTACCCATCAGAGAGTAGATGTGATAAATTTGGCCCCCAGTTGCTTCATGTGGAAAATCTTCTGTGCCTTTTAAATTTTTTGGAACAACTTTAGAATTTGAAGTAGGGAAAGGCGATTAGATGACAATAATGCAAAAAAGTAGTCTGGAAAATCAGTTTTTCTCTAAGTGATTTTCAGCTCAGCTGCGTAATTCAGATGTTTTTAGTTGCATCAGAAGTACTGTTGCTTGGATGAAAATCTTTTTGCTATTTTGTCTTAATAAGTGTAATTCGAAAAGGAGAAGTTACACTGGGGAAAGAGATAGGAGACAGCAAACATATTATCACAGTGCTGTTTCTCCTCCCAGTTAAATCTGGTGTTTCACCAAATGCTGCTTTAATTAACATGCAAAATCTTGGTTTGTGAAGATGTCAGCTAGAAATAGGAAGCCCTCCCCAAGAGGACACGCCTGTGTTGCCTCATGTTGTTTTCAGTATGCTGAAGCGTGTAATAGGCCACTGCACTTTAGAAACGGGAAGGAGGCAGAAAGCCTTGATATTGTGGAGGTGAGAAAGGTGACTTTTGACTCTTGGGAGGTGGGTTTGGTTACACACAATCTGTGTCACCAGCTTTTACAGAATCCTAGAACATCTAGGTTGTTAGGGACCTTAAAAAGCGTCTAGTTCCAGTAGCAATTTCATACAAGATTGTGCTATTTTGGCTTTCACATTCAAGTTTTTTGTCACAATCCTGTCAACTAGAAGAATTTGCATAGCTCCTCAGCGTACATCAGAAACAATCAGATATGTGTGAATGCAGAATGTGGGGGTGGGGAGGAAGGGGCAGCAAGATGAAA
The DNA here is from genome assembly GCF_050655825.1 of Lonchura striata. NCBI lineage: Eukaryota > Metazoa > Chordata > Aves > Passeriformes > Estrildidae > Lonchura > Lonchura striata. The sequence goes on from NC_140704.1 coordinate 72,435,396, forward strand.
CACCTGACATCAGTGCAGAAACGTGGGTTTGAAAAACAGTTGGAGAAAGCCGTCAAGTCCGTGTTTCCCCTGATGAAGTCTAAAAGGAGCAGCACAGTCCCATCTATCCAACAGCATCATTGGCTCTGGTTAACTGTTGTGTGTGCTTACTAGTGAAACCACTGCTATTGTGTGTAGTATTCAGTCAGCTCCAGAGCTGTTATATGCAGGACAGTATTGCCAGCTGTGTCTGATATTTGATTCAGTATCTAATACCAGGCACAAGTTCTACCAGACTTCTTGCTCTTGTTGCCTTTTTTTGCTCTGAAACTCTTATGCTAATGAACTTGATTTTAGCATCCTTTTTATAACACCTGTTGTCTTATTGATTTGTTTTTCCAATGTTGTAATTCCCTTTCTCCTTTATTCTCAAAAGAAAGCAATGTCCAAGCTAAGCCTTAAACTTCAGTCCTTTTTATCCCAGATCCCTTATACTGATTCTCTTTCAGAACCTTTGCTTTATTTCTTCTTTATAAATTAAATACTATTTCTAACTGCAGGTATTTCTACAATTCCTATTGAGGTTAATTAAATATTAATATCTCCAGTCAAAGCTCCTTCTGGCACTGTAAACTGGCTCATTTCCATCAACTGTTGCAGTAAACTCCTCTCAGTTGCTTTTGTAACTGATAATTAATTGGAAAACAGATTTCTTAAATCAGGACATGTATGATTTCATGGAGTACGTTGACCTCCCTTATTAGAGGTTTATGTTTCAGCCAGTTAAAACCTCTTGAACTGCAGAGGTGTGCTGGGTTTAGCGCAGTTGCAGTTCTAAAATTTTTTCCACTGAATCTTTGTTGGATAGTAGTTTTATTTTTATTACATGGCAAAAATTAAAATATGGCATCCAGATTATTAGAGGTTTGGACAGGACTGTATATGTGTGTGTTTATCTTGGGTTCTTAAATTAACTTTTCTCTTTTTCAATGATACTAGTGTGGAGTAAAACTTTATATCCTGAATTGTGCAGCTCGTCATATTTTAAGCTGAAAAAAGAAATATATATATATGTGCGCACAAAATTTTCTGTTCATCTAAGTCCGAGGAAAAAATGTATGTGTATCTAGAGAAAAATGTAGCCCTAGTCCTGTATTCCACTGGGTTTGGAGTACGAAAGGTAGGGAAACAGAGGCTTTCAGGCTTTTGTAAAGGACAGTTATCTCCTGCCCTTTCTGTTCATTTAGTCTCTTAATCTTACAAATGTCTTAAACTGATCTAACCTGTTAGGCCAGTCTTCAAGTGCATTTGAGTTCTGTCTATCCCAGTGAATTGTAGTTCAGGATATTAAATATTTGAGATTAGCTGCTTTGTCTCATCTTCAAATTATGTGAAGAAGCATAGGTACTTCAAGATTTTCATCTAAATTAAAACAAGTAAAATCATACTGTTAAATGACAATCATGAAGATGAAACTCCAGGGAACTGTAATGAAAAAATCAAATTAATTTACTGTTCTTACTTGCTTGTCAGAATTGTTCTGAAACTTGATTTTTTTTCTTCTGGAAGCTTCATTGCTTCATTGTTCTCATGTGTGTGAAAACAGACAAGTGTTCATATTATTAGTATTATTATATTTTACTTTGTTTCATTAGCTGTTGTTAACTCACTAGTGTTTATGTTTTTTTCCTGATTCTCCTCCCATCCTGCTGGCATGGTTGGAGGAATCAATGAGTAGCTGGGATTAAACCACAGCATTGCTTTTGGTGCTTTTTGGAAGACTTATAGCAACTTTCCTGAGTTTCTCTCTCATTCTGGCATCCCCAGAGAGTAGAATTTGAGATCACCTGTTACTTGCAAGCTGTACTGTTGATGGTTTCACCTGGACTGCATGCTAGCCTGCCATGTTTAACTTCACAGTCTTTGTTCTGTTTCAGCACAAAAGGAATTCTATCTGCTTTGCCTCCACTTCTGGTAGATTGAGGTTGGGTGGGTGACAGCCTGTTAAAAGATAGCACACTGTATGAACAGGGAACCATGTCTCAAAAAGTTAGGCTTCAACAGCATTGAAAAGCTGCTTTTTCTTGGACTACTAACAAATACAAATGAAGGAAATGTTACAGAAAAGTGCACATGTGTTGTTTGTTGGGCTAACATGCAGAGAAGATGCAGAAATTTTCTGCATAAATCTTAGTGGGCTACTTCCATGGTGCCAGTTCTTCAGAAAGTTACCTTCATCCAGCTTGAGTCTGAGGTACTGCATCTTATTTAGATTCTCTCTTTTTATTAGTTATGCTTGTTTTGTTGGACTGGGGAGGAGTGGTTCTTTTTTTTTTTTTCTGTACAATTGATGACAACATGTTCTTGGTTTTAACTATACACTGGTTTATCTTCTGTGTTTCTGGGAGCACTTGTGTTTCTCTCTGTAATAGGCACAGAAAAAGTACGGCAAGCTCAGGACTGCAAGGATCTCCATGTTGTTAACCCTGACTGGTTGTGGAGCTGCCTAGAGCGCTGGGACAAGGTTGAGGAACAGCTCTTTCCCTTAAAGGATGACTACATCAAAACACACAGGTAAGTGCTATTCCTTGAGGGAATAGGAGCCGTGAAAACTGGTTATTCTGATTTGTTAATAAATTGATTTCTGGCAAGTTCAGCTGTTTATGGATTCTATAGAAGAACTCCCTGGGTTTGTCCATTTCTCTTTTGTTTAAACTGAAGACTGTCAAGGGATCAGGAGGAAGTTCAGTAAGTAGCACAGTCAGGAGAAAACTTGTAGTAACAATACTTTCTTTAGCAGTTATTGTTGTTAGCTCTTTTAATTTGGAGAAGTTGCCCTTTTCAGTTCATCCATAAGCTAACATAGGGAATGACGCCAAAGCACGGGATCATTCATGCTGCCAAAAAATGTACATCCTTTTACTACATGAAGAACTGGTAAAGTATGGCATTTTTTGGTGAAATTTGGTAGTGATGAGAAAGAGATAAACAGAAAAATTCCATAGAAAATTCTAAGAAGAATTGGAAGGCATGAAGACAGGAGCAAAAACTGGAAGAAAGGAAGTAGTGAGAGGTGGTTTTGGTATGATAAGTGCTGAAAGAGAAAAGGTAAAAAATAATTACTGCACTAGGGTGACAGTAAATAAAGGAGGCAGCAAAAAACATTATTAGTAAAGAAGTCGACAATAATAGTCCCCTGTGGGATAGTGACTTGACTAAAGTAGCTCATGACAAGGTACTGTCAAGCCAGCTTCTGCTTCTTGACTTATCTGTTTGGATAGACCCACATCTTGCGAGTCAAACTTCCCTTCCATGTTTAGACAGTAAGGAGCACAGCATAATGGGGTTTCTGTATTAAACTGATGCTGGTGTGATTGTCTGTGCTAGAGATTTACTTTCTACTTATGAGATGCCCTTTGAGGGCAGAATATGGTGTGTTAGGCTTTGAAAACACCAACAGAAGAAACATGTGGAAGTGAGGGCATTTATCAAATGTGACACTAGGTTGAGACACAGGATCCCTATAAACTGAGAAAAGACATGTAGCCTGCTTATGGCTTAACTAGGATACTTAGTATTTAAAAAGTATTATCAGATGGTTTTAAATCAAACTTTGGAATATTTGCATGGTATGCTTAATTTGACACTGCTAAATTTGCAGTAGAAACCTGGGAAGTAGCTTATGAACATTTTTTTTTTTTGATGTCTAGATGAATGTTAGTCTTTCTTCCTCTATTAATTTACTCTTCCACTTTACTGAAACAGGATAATTTTTCCTACTTCTGTGTTTCAAATACAATACCTCTTAACTTCATACTTCCCCCACAACCCACAAGCTTCAGTCAGTAAGATATCTATCTTAATGCAAATACCTTTACTTTAACCTGATACATGCTACTTTGGAATAGATTTTTCCCTTAAATGAAGGTGCTTGAAATAGTGATTACAGGTCCAAAGCACATACAAACTAGGGGAGGGGAGAAGTCTGAGAAAACATTTGCATGTAAAATGAACTTAAGATAGCAAGAAAAGAGTAAGTAAACTTGGAATTGGTTTACTGTGTTATGCTACAAGACTACTTCAGAAACATCCATAAAAGCATCTGGTAATAACTTCAGTTTTGTATCATTTCTAACAAATTAATTGAATCTTATTTTAACATAGCATTGCTTTCATGGAGCATAGCATGCTGTTTTAGTTGATAATTTTTTAAAATTATTCAATTTGCTTGATTTTTTTTTTTTTTTTTTTTGTGTGGTGCTTCATCACAATTGGATAGTATGCCATAATGGTGATTCCTGCAGACTGATCTCTGAATGTTTCTGCTGACACTTCTAAAGTTATGTTTTTCAAAATACAGCAGAGTGATCATAAGCAGTTTAGTATTTTTAAAAAATTAGTTAGGATGACTTGGAAGTTAATACTACATGTTTATTTTCTCTCAGATCAAATTTGGAGAGCAAATAGAAAACTTGATACAATAGCCTGCTTTTATCTTTGTTGCATATATACAGATTATCATGCTTTGCTAATTGTGCTGTTGCTACTATCTGGAAATAATTCCAGGAACTTTGTGTTTAGACAATTTCTAAGGCACAATTATTAATATTTTTATAATTTAAACATGATATTATCTTGTATTTGCAGTTTTCTGTTTTAAATTCAGTGGGACTTTAATGAGGTAGAGGAGAAGAAATTTTTCTTTAGAGATTTTCCAAACCACTTCCCTCTTCTTCCCCTTAGAAGAAAAGGGAATGCTCATTTTTTATGTTCTGGTTAGATAGCTCATTTAAATTTCTAATGCAATTCTTTTTTCTGAACTCCATCTAACAGAGAAAACAGCCCTGCCACATTTCCTGATACACCCAGCACATTTCAGACTGCTCTGTTTCACCCAACACCTATCCATCCGAAGTCTCAACCTGGTCCTGAAGTTCGAATTTATGATCCTAACACTGGAAAGCTCATCAGGAAAGGCACACAGGCATCTGGGCAGTCAATGTACATCCAATCTCCAGCTCCTCCCATCACTTTGCCAGTCCACGGTGAACACTCATCCTTCAGGTACCTGAAGCATAGCTAAGAGTCACATTGTCTACATTTTTAGATTCCGTAGTAAATCTTACTCTCATTATCCTTTCATTTGATTAAATTGGTATTTTTGCTTTATATTATTTGCTTTTGAAAAAGCCAAGAAAATAAGCAAAAGTGAATAATCAGCTGAAGTCAAGATGCTACAATTCCAGATGCTTTTTGTGCCTCAATGAAGTGGAACTGGGAACCTCAAACCAAATAAATTCAGTGTGTAGTTTGTGAAGTCTAAAGGATGTTACAGTAGCTGATTGCTGAAGTAGCTTGATGTTTCTTAATGGGTCTTAGAATACTGGCTTGTTAATAAAATATACCGATACTATTTAGTTCTTGTTTATGAAATTTTCTTCTTCACCTAATTCCTTCAGATGGGTCATTAACTTTATTTTTGAGGAATATCAGAAATTATGGAAGAGGTGTGTAGCTGACTGAGCATTGTGAAATAAGGCCATATGTCTGAGTACTTGTTACTAATCCTTAGACCACTAAGTCAAGACATTAATTCTGGAGGAGGAAGAGGCGGTCTTCTTTTTCAAGTACAAAGGCTAGTATCTATCTGGATTTTGTCAAAATTTGTGTTAAGATGTTGTCTCTTAAGGATGTGTGAAGTATCTAGAATTCATCTCCAGCTATCTAAATAAAAGGTCTGACTTTCTGGAAGTCTAACAATCTCAGCAAGGCTTGTTCATTCCACTGGTAAAAAAGTTAAAGGCAAATCTTTTCTTTGTAAAGTGTTATCTTTTTGTAGCCTTTTTCTGGTATCTGTAGCCTTTTTCTTATTTCAGCTTTCCTCTTGTTTTCAACACAGGTTTTTTTAGTCTTTCTTGTTTGTGAAGATGTCTTGTTTTCAGTTCCTTTTTAACTGTCTTTCAAAGTCTGTTTTGGTTTACTGTGACGTGGTAAATGAGCATTAGAATCTTTGAATAATCGACACAGCATGTATCCAGAGAAGAGATGAAAAGTTGTTGGGTTTTTCGGTCAGTTATTGTGGAAAGGAATTTTTCTAGAAATAAGGCTGGGAAGGTCTTATGTGTAATAATATATTAATGGATAATATATTTTTTATATTATATCTTATATAACATGTTATATATGTTACATAATATATATTATATATGTGTTATATTAATAGATATCTTAATATATTATAATATATATGATAATGTATAATAATAATTATAACAGTTACATACAGAATAATGACAATTATATATGTAATTGTCATGACACATGTAAGGTGCTCCAGTATGATGGGTTATGTTGATATTAATACATCATTGAATGCTTTCAAAATAATAGGTTTTAATGGTTTCCCAACCTTTGTCAACAACTTGATGAAGAGTTTGTCCACACCTAAGCCTATTTTTCCATAACACTGAGGTGATTCTTTACTTAAGTATCTTACTGAAAAGAAAGAAATATACTTTAGGTGTCCTTTTAGTTTGGTTTCATAGAGCTTCACACAGGTTTTGAGGGTGGAGTGAGGCTGTTTGTCCTTTCTACTCCTGTCTTTTATTTCAGTTCAGTAGGGTTTTTTTGTGACTGTCAGTGCTCAGAATTGAAATGTTTTAATCTGACTGTGAATCCAATTACTGTGTGCTGCAACTTTACCCCACAGCTAAGCAGCTGTAAGAAAAGAGCTGAGCATAAGGTCTATGCTGAGAAAAAAAAAATTAATTCACATTTCCTGTTGATTTTGTTCTAGTGGTAAAGTTGGTGACCTGTAAACACTAATCTCTTAATTGGGACACATTTCTATTTCTCAAGGCAGTTCCACCTTCTTGAGATCCTGAAGAGTGTTTTGGCAAAGTAGGAGAAAAGCAAGTCCATTTAAATACCACAGTGCAGACAGAGCAGGAAGGCAGTAAAGTAGTAACAAAAAACTGAATAGAAGTGGTTCTGCTGTGTCTTAACTGAGGAAGAGCTGAGGCAGTGCTGTGAGCTTTATCTTAATCTGTACATCAATGATAGCTTTTTAGAAAAGCTTCACATCTGTTTTAAAATTTGATATAATACTTGTCTTAAGAAAAAACTACATTAATGCAGCAATTTATTGGTAGAGGAGAATTTTTTTTTGTCCTGACAGACTTAATGTGCTCCCTCGTTCACCTTCTACAGAAAGAGTGGAACATTTATAACTAAACCATAAAGTTCTTGGCACTCATAACTGCTCCTGTTGTGGGTGGGTGTAGTCAAAGCCTCCAATAATCTTCTTTGATAGTTTCTTAAATCTTCATCTGATTCTGAATTACACGTAGTGGGAAACAGAATTGCACTGCTGTGAGTGGAAGCCCTTGGGGATGTGGTAACTGCACATGGTGTAGCAATGGTTCTTGGTGTCTTAGTCCAAGAATAGACTGCCTTGTACTTAGGATAGAATCTCTTCCTTGCAGGGCTGGTTATTGCAAAGGGCTTCAAGTTTTCTGAATACCATTTCATAAGAACTGTTTCAGTTCTCACTGTCTTGGGTTTCAACATTTTTAGTTTCTTTCTGGGATTCAACTTGAAACATATTAATTTAAAATTGGATATAATTAGTTTAAATTTATACATGCAATTTGCAGTGAAATTGTCACCAGTGAGTTACAGATGGTTCAGTTAATGTAGTCAACATTTCAAGCAGCAGGTCTTGCCATTGTGCTCAGCTCTGAGACTTGAGCACCTGCTTTCCTATTATGGCTGTTGCAGCCCATGCGGAAGAGTGAGAAAAGTTCGCAGCTGTAGTAGAAGGAAAGGGAATGCAGTGCTGCTCTAGGGCTGCTGGTAGCCAGCAGCTCCTCTTTGTCTGAGAACAGGAAGCATTCCTCTCTAAAAATAACCTACTTGTCAGAAGGTTATTTGACATGCCTTATGTATCTCAACGATTTGCATTTTCAAACAGAAACAGCATTCTACCAACATTGCAGTAAACACTAAAGTTGTAACAGATCATGAGACGTGTAATGTAGTGTTGTTCAAAGTAATGTAAAAGCTAATGGCAGCTTGGACTAGAATAAACAAAAAAAATTATACTGCAAGTTACATTTTAGTGAACACTAGTAATATAATGACAGATGAGGCAAGGCTTAAAATATGGGTGTCATTTACATGTGAGAAGTTAAAAGTGGCCCCCTGGTTTAAAATAATGCTAAGATGCACCGAATGCTTGAAGAGGTGTGTCAAGCAGATGTAAGTGGCTTAAGCCATACTTGAAAATTTGTATAAATTAATTTCACTTACAACATTTTTGTCTGAATTTGTGCTCATAGTTACTATTTTCCTACTTAATGTTATCAATGTTATTATAACAGCAAAAATATGAAATGCCAAATTGAATAAGTAACTGGAATTTAAATATTTTTAACACTTTCATCATGATAGTGTTAACTTCACCTGATGTATCAAGGAAAGTGTTTGTTACTTCCACAAATGTTGGCCCCACCCTGCACATATGTCCGTGTGCATGTAAGCCTGGCAAGCACCAACCAACCTCTGCAGGGTAGAATATGGTGTTATTTTTTAAAAAGTACTTACGAATCACATTCAATTAGAAATAAATGTAAATTCTTGCATTTTCATGTCTTTAATTTTTATTCAACTTTACAGGCAGCTGAAAATGTAAAAGCCTAAAAATGTTCTTGACAAAATAAAAATGTCTTACAAAGCTTTAAGAAGACTTTATTTCACATTGCTTTTGGAATGCTTTCATGAGAAGGCCCAGTGTTTATCTAGTAGCAGTGGGAAAATACTGGGAAAACATCTGACAGGAGCCTTTAGAATTATAGTTATTTTACAGCTAATATTTGTGTGTAATGTAGTCAAGTATGATCTCACACTCTATTCTACAATAGGAGAAGTTCTCATCAACCATATGACAATGTGTTCTTAAAAAATATGCTGGCTGTATTTAGATATTATTTCTAGTCTAAGAAAATCTGCTTGGCTGTCATGCTACATATAATTTCTCTGTAATTCTTGGAATGGTCAAGCTTGTCATATTTTTATCTGAGTTGTGTAAGATGCTTATAGCTTTTGTTTTGCCATTCTGTTTTGCTAAGAAATGTGAATGGTGTCACCACTTTTCCTGCCTAGGTTGTAAATTAAAAGACAAGGAAATCATACTTTAAAAGAACCTTTTGGGAAATACAGTGGAATGCCATATTATTTTCATCATCTACTTTTTTATGAAAATTACTGTCTGAGAGCAATTTACTAGCAAAAGAAAACTGTGATCTTTAAAATAAAAAACATAGTAGAGGGAAGAAAAAAACAATCAACCCAAAAACTGTTAGCAGTGGTGAGAAACTCTAGCAAAAAACCAGTTTGCTTAGTTCATTTTCACGGTATCCAAATTGTTTAAGTTTCACAAGGAATTCCACTGTACAGGAATGAGAGACTACAAAGGGGCATGTGTCTGCTGTGCTTCTGAGTTGTGCTGTGCTGCTAGGGGTCTTCTGCAGCAGATAGTGCAGGTCTGGGTAGCATGGCAGTGGCTCAACTCTTTTCCATCACATCTCCCATTCAAAACAAGATTTCAAATTTCCTGCACCTGTCTGTGGGATCTGAGAAGAGAGATGTGTGTTTCCTAAATACAAGCTGTCAAAATGAGCAAAATTGACAGCTTTGTATGTTTTTCAGATTGCATACATCCTGGAATTTAAGTACTAAGGTAAAAAAAATCTTGATTTTTAGAAGTTGTCAAGTTCACAAAAGGGGAAATAATTTTGTAGGACCGTACCTATGGGTTTGCATAAGTTTATGGATTTGCATAAGTTTAATGGCTTTTTTTTGCGGGGAGCTGTTGGTCTAAAGCTGATTCTTGTAAATCCTGGCTTGATGAGAATTAGCCATTCTGCATAGAAACTCTAGTTCCCTGAGAGTACACTGTACTTTTTTTCAGTCACAGTCACTCTCAAAAACAGGTTGCTAGTCTCTCATCTGGTAGCTGCATCTTGAAACTGCTTGTGATTTCAAATGCAGTCACTTTTATACTTGCTTTTGGTAGGCATTCTCCAAATACACCGTCTTATGGCTAGCATAAATATTTTGTGACCCATGAGCTTTATGACCTTTGATTTGGATCCTGTGTGGTGCTGAGCTGCTGTAATTTGTTCCAAGAGGTTAATATGACAGACCAGTACTGGTAGTTAATCTGTATCATATAGTAATTTTAGCTTCTAGAAGTCTTTGGTACTCCAAGTAATAATCACAGAAAAATTTACCCAAGGAAGGTAGAAGTCTCCTGCTGTTGTTGTGCGTGTAGTCTATCTTATTATTACTATCATAAAGCAGTTCCCATGAAGTTGTGATTATTTTATCCATTGTAATGAAGATTTTGCTATTCTCTTTTGTTTGGATTAAATACAGTAATTAACAATGTAATGCAATACAGACTAAAATTAAAAGCTACCATATTTCAATACACTAGCCAAAAAGAAATACTGGCTGGTTTGCGTCTTATCCAGGCTTAGCATGGGGGAAATGTCTGAAGACTGATACTGTCAGAAGTGCTCTTTCCACATGTAGAACTCTTGTCTATAAGGTTGAGAAATAGAAGAGTGTACTTAGAGACTCAAAATTAAAAGCCTAGCATAGATCAGGAAAAATGTATTAGAATATCAGCATTGCTTTTGTAATAATAAATTCATCAGGTGATGGAGAAACTCCACTTGTGCAGGAATATTAATGTATTTTAGGGGCAATGCATCTGCAGTGAGTAGAGCTCTTGGCAACAAGAAAGGTTCGATGGTTATGTAAAAGAACAATGCGAAGGCAAGAAAATGAGTATGTTATCAAAGGTAAAATAAAAATTTAGCTGTCAGACTGAAAATAAAAGCATTAATCAGGAGACTTGACTGACCTGTTGATGAGCACAGAGCTTTATTAAGCAAAGTCATAGATATGTGTCAATCATAAATTGTTTATAGGACTTTATTTGTAGCTCTGAACCAAGTAAATCTTTCTTATTTTTTCAGAGTTGTTCAGCCACATCAACAGCAGATGTTTGAAGAAGATGACCTACCAGGAAGTGAAAATGAAGAGCAGCCTGGTCCATCTAAGAGGAAACGCCAGCCAAGTATGTCTGAAACAATGCCCCTGTACACTCTATGTAAAGAGGATTTAGAGAGTATGGATAAAGAGGTGAGCTTAACTAATTCTGACAGATTTTTAACATGGCGTATATTCTAACTTTCATTAAATTGCATGTATGTGAACTGACCTTGTATGCCACTATAGTAACTTTAAATAAAAGCCAGAGCAGACAAAAGTACAGCTCAGGCTAAAATGCAGTTATGTTCTGCAAAGCAGAAGGAATACGATGGTGTGTAAGTAGACCTCTAAAGTAGAAATTCATTTAAGAATAGCTTTTTCACATTAAACATGTTCTTGAATTTGCTCTGTGGATAGCTTTGCCATGTGTCACTTTAGAGTTGTTTTGCTTTGCTTTGTTTTTACAGTAAATCTCAAAATAATGTGGACAAAAATCAGTAGGATGGGATGGGAGAAGAGAGGTCTGCAGATGTAAAAGGCACAGACTGTATGGAAGACTGGGGAGACAAATGACAGCATGGGGCCTTATTATCCACAGACATGTAATTGCAATGTTGTTAATAGCTATAATTGTTTTGCAGGTGAAGGGAGCTTTCTGTTGCAGAGTGAGCTGCATGTCTTTTGTACAAAAGCACATTATTTGAAATTAATTGTGAACATCTAGCTGCTCACTTTTCACTTAACATTCTATCCACTTTTTTCAAATGAGCCACCATCTTACATGATATTAAATGATATGTAGAAGAAAAATTACCTATCACTGTGCACCATGTTTTCATGAATTTATCCTCTGTATGACTTTAGTATAAAATCTAGTGACCCTGGAGCTTGAATTCATCTTCAGGCTTGGATACTTCTTTGGGATGGGGACAGGAGCATATATCTTGCAATGTTCTTAGCAGTAAGTTCATTCCAAGGTTCTATAAAAGGCTTTAAGCTATCTTCAGAAAATTTATTACAAGTATAAGAAGGGAACTGCATACTTCCCTTCTGCATATTTTGCTAAAGAGACTTTATATACAGTACAGGGTAAATTTGAGATGGACTTTGAGAAGAGCTTTAAGCTGGTATTCTGGGGAAATGTCCCATAACTTTCAACTGTTGTGATGATCTCCTTTGAATTTCAGGTGGCTTGAGGCTTTTAGCTTCACCTGGTAAACTTTACCTTGGAGTTGACAACTTCTGATTTCTGTTGCTTTTTGTTCTGCGGTATTTTGCCCATTTTATCTCAGACTTTCCAAGAAGTATTTTAGTATTTCTCCTTGTCATGATACCAGTTCCTGAATCCATCTGTGCCTTCCATTTGTATTGTCAGTGATACCTAAAGACAATTGATGCTATGGGTCACCTTTATGATTTTATGTACTAACATTTTTTTCTAATCATGTTGCTTTTGAAAGATATTAATGAATTACTGATGCTGTGTGTGCACTGAGTCAAAAGGAAGTATGCATGTTTTTCAGACCCACTGCGTAAAGTATTTATCATTCTGTTTTTAAAGATGCTATTTAGAAACCTTGTAAAAAGTCTGACTCTTTTGGCAGCATTGGTTTTGTGATTGATTGCTCTCTGCTGCTACATTTATAACTAAAGAATTTAAAGTTTTGCTACTTCTCCTACAAGTATAAACATCTTAAATTACAATGATTTGTTCTTAAATTATGCTTTTGCTTAAGCAGCATATTGTGCTTGGAAATTAGACTACATGAACTTCAGAAAACTTCAGAAAAAAAGCCCAAATTCCAGTGAGTCTTTTTTTTCACACTTGGATTAGCTTTGGTTCCAGGAGTATGATTTGCGGTAAAAGTTGCTGCCAAAAGTTTTCCCTTCCATTAAGCCTCTGTTCCTTGGGCAGCTAAACCAGTAGTGGGGCTATGTTTGGGCTTGTTCAGTGCAGAGGCAGGGAAGGATTTTCTGGTATTTTAGCTTCCCAATATGATTTTATCAAGGATCAAATACTAGCACTGAGACATGGAGGAAGGGTGCACACAGGACATGCATCAGGGAGGTTGAACTGGACATGATAGTGCCAGCAAGTCATTGTCTCCTGGAAGCTGATTATAAAAGGCAAGGAAAACTTGGGACTGCTAGCATCGCCTTAGTAAAGGTGTTCACATGGACGCCAAGTAATTAAGCAGGATTTTATGGCATTGTGTGGATGTAGACTTAGGAGATTTCTTAGGAAACAGAGATGATGTGTGGTAACGTAGTCTATAAAAGTTTAGTGGAGTGTACACAGTAGAGTCTGCCATCAGGAACATTATCAAATAAAGTGAAAATAAGTTTAATAAGCCTCGCTAGTTGAGACCCAGTTAACTTTGGTCACACTGTGACTGTTTTAACTTCCAGAGAAAGGTGTTTGTCCCCACCTCATTCTTTATCAAAGCATGTTAAAAGTAAGAACCTTTCTGGAAGCAGATTGTCACTAAGAGATGTGAAATTTCTGCTTTTGCCACATAAATGCTTTTGCTTCATTTGCATGCATTCAAGTGGCTATGGCAGCCAAAAGAACTGCAGCTGACTGCAGACTACATGGTCAGAGTGAGGGAGTCTGTTCCAGTCACAGCAGTGATTTCTTGCTTCACTTCTCGGGTGCTCATGCTGAGGCTGTTTGGGTTAAGAGTATGTGTTTAAGGAGAGGGAAAGCAAGTGCCAGTGGGACTTGGCTGCAGTGTCAGCCACTCCAGGCTCAACTGCTGTATCTCTGCTCTTAGCCACTGTTGGTAATCATAAGACCCTGTGGCAAGCCAGCTGAGGGAGCTGGAAGGGACAGAAAAGACAATTTCCAGATTAATCTTCATTGTTTCCAGCTTCCTGAAATAACAATTGCTGCTGCATGAGTGCTATTGCTAGAAGCAGGCCGAAGATGGGAAGAGCTAGGAATAAGTGTGAAGGCAGAACTGCATTTAAAGCTTTAAAACTGCATCCTCAGTATTTTTACTGAATTCCTTCACAAATTCAGATAAGATCAAAAGGAGTCCTTTAGCTTTAGGGACTGGGATTTTTTAAAATTAAATAGGAAATGCAGGCATTCATATATACTGTTTCTATGGGTCTAATTAGCAATAAATAACTCCTTGCAGTTAACATCTAATGAAAATATTGCTTTTTCTGCAAAAATGTATGAAAGGCCACACAGCCCCAGGTAATACAGAATTTACATGTAGTTTATATGTGGGAGAGTTTTATTGGAAGTATCAAAATAGAAGCTGATAAAGAGAATTTAATTATTATATATATCCAAATTAAATTCCTTTCCTTCCTTAACCTATTTGAAAGTGTTTGTCACTTTTCCTAGTAAAAAATCTGTAGCTCTTCTGCTGTTCCATAGGGAAGAGCCACTGTGCATAAGCATCTCTTTAAATTTGATCTTGCGTAGATTTTTTTATCTTCTCCTGTTTTTTCCATTGTACTTGTGCTATGCATACCAAGTAAATCAAAGGAAATGAATGGCATTTCAGCTCTTGGGTTGCAGTTTAAGGTCACTTAGCCTTTTGTATCTTTTTCACTGCCAAAGATCTGGGAGATCAGATCCAATGGTAGCTTCCTTTCCCTCTGACATGGACTGTTAGAATTTTAGAACATTGGAAGCACAAAAGTATTCAGTGTAATAGAATTGCCATTCAAAGGGCAATTGCCAAATCAGAGTAAGTGCATAAGGAATGTATCCCTACTTGGGAAATGTGCAGCCTCCTGGTGCTGCTGCCTCACAGTTGAGAGAATGTTTTTCCCTTTTTCTGTACTAACCTGACACAGGTGTGTTCCAGCTGATTGCTGCTGTTTGTCTCTGTTATGACACAGTAAAGGCAGCAGAATTAAATGCTACCAGTCAAATTAGCTTGTTTATAGTCACTTTTACAGGACTGGATAATTTTTTACTTCAAAATAACTGGCTATATCCTACATAACCTGCAAAAGATCATTCCATAAAAAAGCTATTTATATAGAATTGTATCTAGTATTCTGTAATCTTCACCAAAGAAAAATCTTTCAAGAAATAATTTCCAATCAATGAAATGCAGTCAGTAACTAACTATAAGCCTCTTGTCCCTAATAGCTGTTCCAGGATGACTTTTGTTTTTTCAGGATCAATTCTATCATTTTACAGGGAAGTTATCTACTTTTGCTTTCATTTACTGTGTTGGAAAGTAACTGTAGCAGAAAGTAACTGGGCTGTCAGGTCTTCTTGTTCCCCCTTTAAGCAGCAACGGACTTGCTCACCTGCAGGAGCTTTTGTTACTCGCTTGGGGTGGGACTTTGTGGCATTGTCATCCTTTGCCAGGGGTAGGTGGAAGCTCCTGACCTTTCAGTCACTGCAATGTGTAGTTTACTGAGAAAAAAACAGAAAGTGGAATGAAGACTTCAATGAATTTTATTTGTTTTCAGAAATAAGATCTATTAACTAAAGCAAGTTGCACAAAGGAAGGGAACGACATTGGAACCACATGAAGACATACATGTGTCCTTCCATTCATAACTGATTGTCTCCGTACAGGATGCCATGTAGCTCTTGTTCCCAGAGGTTCGTGATCCCATGGATCATCTTGTGAGCCTATTTCTTCAGAACGGATTGCTAGTTCCTTTTTATTAGGGATCATTTTCTTCTAAATTTGTATTCCTAAATTATATTTGGAGAAAACCTTATGACTGGGATAGCATCATGCACAGTTACTTAGTTAAGGTGATCTAATCCTAACAGTGTTGTGTTCTATGTGTTATAAATAAGCTGTTTGTTTTTACCTACTAATTGCTTCTTGATGGACCTTGACTTTGTTTTTCTGTAGAATGTATTCTTCCTTCATAGGTATTTGTTGCAAATACAAAAGGTGATTTTTAGCCTCATGCATCATGCTAGCTTCTTTTAAAAATTTAGTCAGTTTTATATAATCTTAAAGATTTTCACTTTTTTAATAAATGTCCCTTTCATAATTACGTTGACGTTCTTGTGTATGATAAATTACTTCACCATGAAATAAGTAAACAAGGTCAAGAGTTTTTATTCCTCTCTTCGTTTTGGCTACAAACTATTCTCATCTGTTTTTTCTAGAGCAATGGTTGTCAGTACAGTCCTCTTACGGTATTTTTCAGGTCCTTTCTAATTCACCAGTCCATGGAAAGAGTAGAAATGCCTAGCAAGAATCTAAGATGCTCCATTTTATAAAATGTCAGAGATAAAGGAAAAAGAAATTACGCTGAGCTGAGCTCAAGATCCTGCTCTCAGTTGCTCATATCTCAGCTGCTGCTATATCCATGGTAACAGTATAAGGCAGACAGCCATAGGTCTTCATATATGTCAGTACTTTCAGGACCAGTCCTTGACAGGTGCCAGTAGGGGTTTCACCATTGGGAAGGAAGTTGAAAATGAATTTCCAGTAAGGCAGTAAGATTTAACAAGTTCAGTTAAGCAGAAAGATTTCTGTTTGTTTTGCAGTACCTTCTCATCCAGGAGGGCCCAGGATTACTAACATCCTGGAACAGGTGTGCACACATAGTTTACTAGCTGCCTGATGCTTAGGTTTTTGTATTTGTTACTGTGGTTTGGTCGTGGTGTTTGAGAGTAGCATCTATGTCTTGTCAAATGTCATTATCTCTGCCATCTAAGGTAAAATATTTTGCTGGTTGAAATTCCTCTCAGTTTGGGACTTGGGACAGGGGAAGTGAGGGATTGAATCTGATACCAGTCCAACCTCTAGCTTTCCCATCTCTCACTTCAGTTAGTGGAGCTGCAGAGATTCCTACCATCTGGTTGGGACATGTGGTCAGCAGCTGCAAAGTGACCACATTGCAAAGGTATGTTCTGTGCATGAGTGCATTTAAGTATACAGATTTTTTTTGAGTGGGAATTGCCTAATGAACTACTTTGGCATTAATTGTTCTGTTCTGTGGATTTGGGACGTATTCTGCAAATTATTTTCCTTTAATTGAGTTGTAATTTATATGCCATACACAAAAACTGAAATTGCAACATTCTGCTCTTACATAAGGCCACTTATGCTCTTACATTTTGTCACTCTGCATTTTGCTTTTATCTAAGCAAATTTATCCCTTAATTTCTGGTTTGTATTTCACATTAGTGACTGTACCATGCAGTGAATTAGGAGGGAGTGTTTTTCTCCTTCAAATTGTTGAAAACTATTATCTCAGTAAGTGGTTAGCCTCTTGGTTAGTTAAAAAGTACTAATTTAATGTGGAGAATGTGGTCTCCAGAGCAAATAATAGCTGCCTAGGCACCCTTGGACAATTATCTTCCACATTAATGGTTCTTTGAATTTCCACAACTACGTTTCTCATACAGATTTTCTTGTTTGACACCTTAGCATGTACTATGTCATAAACTGTGCAGATGCTAAATTTGGTTAGCTTCTTATAAATTGTACCTTTTTTTGAAGGAAAAAGAATAAGCCTGTGTATATGCTTCCTGTTAGTGATTATCATCCAGGTACCTTGGCCCTTGGAAGTGATGAGGTCTTGTTTTGCAGTTGTCCAACAACTTTCACTCTAACTGGACTTGTAAAAACAATTAAAAACTATTAGTGAAAGTACATGTACTGAAAAGTAAGAAAGGTAAACGTGCTGCTCTTCATCGAGACAGACTATTAGGAAAAGGATTTGCTAAAGCATCTTCTGATATAAGCAGACCTGAGGAGGCTGGTCTCAGTCCATTGGTGCTTCCTCATGCTGTTTCCTTATTGACAGCCCTATTGTCACCTTCCTTCACTTGCTGACTCTCACGACCCCACTGGCCCCCCATGCTCTCAACAGCTTTTTGTTCCACTGTGGAGTGCTTATTACCAAATGGCTTAACCCAGCAAGACTACATGTGCTGCTTGCCTTCTTTCACTGGGAGATGAATTTTCTGGAGAGAAATGGTGAGGGTGCAATGCTACGAATCAGGTTGCTGGTTTGTCTTCATGAACAAGTAAAGGCTGGCTCATGCACCAAGAAATGTGATGTGGTTTTTTAAGGAGTATAGGTTAAAGCAGTTGTATAAGAAGGAAAGTATATTTACTGCGTCTCCCCTGTTTTACAGTTTTGATATTCACTGTTCTCTAATATGGTTAAATAATACAGAAGTAATTGAGCATTAAAGTTAAAGCAATTATTTCACCCATATCTCATCTGATTAGTAGAGAAAACTGAGTAAAGTTTTCCAATACGATTTTAATAGTTTGACCATGAGAATCAGCAGACTAGAATTAAGATACCGGTACAATGCATTGCAGAGATGGAAGATGAGCACTTAAAAGAAGCTGGCCATCAGTAATTTGTTTCTGCCTTGTTTTGCTTTGAAGATTTCATTTTCGACCAGAAAATGGAAACTAGTGGAAAAAGCAGCTGTTTTCCTGTTTTGTTTTTCTGCCTTTTGTTTTTCTTAAGAAAATCTATGCTGGTCATGCTTAAATTGTAAAACATCCTGACCAGAAACATTGAAACTCTGATTGTTATTCACCTAATAAAAAGAACACCAAAATATATGTAGTGTAGATAAGGCTACACATTAAACACATGTTTACCTATTTTTTTGGTTGGATATCTCTCTACAGACCATTAGTTGATGCACTAATTGCACAGAGCTGATTGGCTGCTAGTTTTGTTTAAGAGGGCATCATGGTTCAAGCTTGCTTAGCACTTTTTAGAAATGTTTGGAAAGAGGCTTTTTTATGTAATACCATGTTTTACAAGGAGACAACTCATTACCAAAATAGGAAAAGGATTTTTATCGAAGTTGATCTTATCTCAAGTAGGCAATCAGTTGTGGATCACTTCTGCTTTTCTGTACAGATTGCTTAGAAAATACTACTTAAACACAGTTTTTTTGGTGTACTTGTATGTCTTATTTTCGTTTTAGAGTTACTTTTTTTTAATTTGTATGTCATGAGGAAATACGTGAAACACACAGTAACTTTTTGGCATTCAGATGACGCATGGTATATCTGCATTTCATAGATGAAAATGGAGAGTACCTATATATGTAAGAATTAGTTTAATGGCAGTCATGACAAGTTGTTAATTAAAATATAATACTTTTGAGCAAAATGAATGGGATCAAACAAGTTTTTGGCTGGTCAGGCTGTTAAGGAGAAAATAAAAGAAAACATTTTAGAGAAACGCAGAATAGGCTGAGTAGGAAAGGTCCCACACGGATCATCAAGTCCAGCTCCTGGCCCTGCACAGCACCATCCCCAAGAGTCACACCTCATATTCAAGTGTGTTGTCCAAACACTCCTTGAACTCTATCAAGCTTGGTCCTGTGACCACTTCCATGGGGAGACTGTTCCAGCACCCTGCCACCCTTTGTAGTGAACAACCAAAATATCCCATGACATGACTTCAAGCCATTCCCTCTTTTTTATTGAGACTTCACTTATATTATGCCTGCTTTATTTGTATGCTAAGTACAAATAGATATTAATAATGGGCTGCACCAAGTGGACATCAACTAAAGAAGTAGCCATGCTTGCTTCAGCACTGACTTCTTTTTGAGGAATCTGATAAAACTCAAAGTAATCAGACTGATGGATTGTCAATAGAAAAACAGGGAAATTCAGGCAAAACTTAGTCCATGATTGGTCAGATTTACTTGTCAGCAAAGATCCATCTTATGTAGTCTTCATACTTTCCTGATTCAATCAAGAGTTGATTAAGATCCTCTGTCATTCCCCCAAAGGTGTTGACAAAATTGTTTCATTGTACGTTTGGGTTTTAGGTTTCTTATTCCATGCTGCTATCATTATGTTAAGCATAAAGTAAAAAATATTATGCAAATAAGGATAAATACTGAGCTCTGTGATACTGCAGATATGAAGTTTCTGACTTTTAAACTATACCTGATTTTATAGCAAATGTGTTATTCTAATGTTACTCCATATAAAATGGAAAGTAGTTCTATAGAGCTTCCATCTCTAGAATGTATATACAAGGTATTGGTTTATTCTATAGGGAAGAAGGCTTTTCCATACATTCTGTGAAGGTTTTTCAACCAACTCTGGTAGTACATAATGTCTCTGCCTGGGCTTAGTAAGGAGAAGCTCAAAGCCTTTTTCAGCTGTTTGTTTACTCAACAAAATGGGATAAAACCTCTTTAAATAGAGTTCAATAACCTTATTTTAACATATAAGTCTACCTCCATATGCTAAATGAATTGCAGCTAGGCTGTCAACACTAATTGGCCAGAGTTAAAAATGAGTTGCGTGAGCCATGGTAAACAATTTGCAAGCTGATCCCTAACATAATTCTGAGCAGCTGCACATAGGGCCTGATTGAGCCTCATCAGGACTCTAACATGCTTTTACATTTAAATTTGAGCTGTTACTCTCCATGAGGTATATTTAAAGGTGTCTGCTCAAGTCCCAGTCTAAGTCTGAACTATTTTTCATAACTATTTTTTCTGTTTTATCAAGATCTTCTGATACTTGTATTTCAACATACAAAGAACTATAGAGCTGCAGTATAGCATAATGTATGTTAAATGCTATGAAGAATCTTTGCAAACATTTGCATAATGCTAGTCTGCTAGCAAATTTAATTTGTGATTGAAATTCCTGGCGATAAAAATGTAAGTCCATTTTGGTAGCACAAAGGCAGGGTTATTTCTACATACAGCGTTGAAGGACAGTTTAGTTTATGCTTTTTGATCAGCTGATCTTGATGAGTTATCATAAGGTGACTTAAGTGTTAAATTTAACTTATGCATAAATGCATTTGCTTGCTTCAGAGACATTTTCAAGAGAAAACATCTCTGCTTCGGTAGTCTTTTTTCTTTTAGGTGCCAGCTTCAGGCACACTGAATACAGCTACTCTGTGTGATAGTCCTTCCACTCCTGTGTCAGCATCACTGTTTCCATTCCATGTACAACTTTAACAGAGGTTAGGAAAAGCTGTAAAACTTGAGCCCCCTACTGATATACAAAATTCTCTGCAGCAGTGAGTTGCAAAATGAATAATTACCCAGATGGCTGTGCTGCAGTAGCTTTTTCATGTCTACAGTAGTGGCATTAATTTGAGATCTTGAGAGAACACCATTGTTACTCTGTATTGTTTTAGAGTTTGTATATGAGCTTGCACTTTCCAATTGCCATGGGTCACAGACAGTTCTGGACAATATTCCCTGGTACTCCTTGTAGTAAATATGATGATACTGCTTTCTCAGAGATGAACACAGACAGCTGCTTATCCCAGATATTTCAATGCTTCAACATCAAACTTGCTTCATCCCAGAGGTATTGAGGACTGACTGTAGCTATCATACCATGATACAGAGATCATATCAGAACCTGCATGGTATTCAATCACCTTAATATTGAGCTTGTTGTAGAACAGACCACTCTTCAGCTGCTGGGCTTATCTTTCACTGTACTATGGATTGCTTCTTGACATTCCTCCCCCTTCCACAGCCCCCTAAATATCCTAGGCTAGCCCAGACATCCAAGGCTGTGAGGGGAGGAATATCAGGAGATGGCAAAGATTTCCAAAAGAGGCTCTTACCCCAATATATGTTGGTTCAGCTCTCTTTATTCTGTGATGTCCATGTGGAGAGCAGGGAAAAAGAGGACAAAAAGGAAATGGCAGGGGTTTATCTAGACTTTGGACAGGGTGGGCTTCCCTGGCTCTCTGCCAACCGTGTTGGGGTAGGAAGGAGGGGTCCAGGTTTATCTTGATCAGAGTCACAGGGTCCCGGAGAAGGGGAAATAGAGTGCCCATGAGCTCACTGTAACACTTTCTTTTGTTTTTTCATTAACTTACTTCATGCCTAATTCTTGCTGTTGAGTAGGCTTGCTGTGCAGGGTGCTTCCACATACAGTGCTCATATTTCAGCATTACTTCACTTAAAAGCTACGTGCTTGTCTGTACAGAGTTGAGCAGTCCAATTGCCCAGTTCAGTAGAAACTGT
Organism: Lonchura striata; assembly: GCF_050655825.1. NCBI lineage: Eukaryota > Metazoa > Chordata > Aves > Passeriformes > Estrildidae > Lonchura > Lonchura striata. The sequence continues at coordinate 72,457,387 of NC_140704.1, forward strand.
TTCAAAACTGCTCTGCCTTCACTCTCTTAAATTTCTCATAAAACCAGAAATCGTTTTCTCCAATACTTATTATTTGAGGTGGTTTTGTTAGCTTGAGCACATTAATAACTATCTCTTGGTTCTTGTAATAATAAAACCAAGCTAATCAGGCTTATTGAAGAGGGAAGTTCACTGATAAATAATGCTTCATGAAGCCAGCTGATGTCTGCCAGTGCTAAGTTAAAATTAGCAAATAAAGGCAGATCCAGGCTGGCTTACCCATCTTTAGGGGTGGGTTTGTTCATAGTATGTGTGAATAAATCTATACTGAACACAGATATTAGTGTTTTTATAGCAGTGATTTTGAGCTAGTATGCCCTATTGTGTCCCAGGTGCTCTACAAATCGATAGTTTGAGTTCCTTTATAGCTGTGATAACTGCAGAAAGCTTTTGCATGCAGGTGAATGAAAGCAGTTTTATGTCTGTCTTTTGTTCTCACCATAATGTTTTCAATTTCACTTAGACTATGACTTCTGAACAGCTTTATATCCTGCTGAACAAGAAGTAAAGGAGTTCAACATCTGAAAAGGAAAAAAACCCTTATTTTTCTCTGAAATATGTATGTAGTGATGAATATTCAGCCTCTCTAAGCAAAAGGTATGCTTTCAGTTAACCTTGGGATGGTGAAACCCAGCACTGTGCTAAGAGAGAATATTGTTAAAATGTGATAACAAGGATTCATTGAGAGAAAGCTTTGAAAGGTGAGATACAAAAAATGGGGGGGTGGTGTGCACATTATATCAGCAACTCTTTTTATGCTTTTATGTATCTTCTTTTTAGGGTGAGGATTGCATGGGTTCTTATATCTTCTGAAGTAAAGTCCATAATTATGGCTGTTGTTCTTCAACGTTTTCTGATCATGACTGTGCAATATGGGGCTGCATTTCTGATTGCAGCATTTCAGAAGTTTAGTATTTGCCTCTGAGCTGAAGCACATTAGCACCCCAAAGGTAGTTTAAATGATCTGTAATTCAGGTTGAAGTGTTTGGAAATTAGTTCAAATCAAGTTTCCTCCCACTCTTTGTTTTTTCATTGTAATAGAATAACCAAATGGGTTAAGCCCTAAATGCTTCTCAGCAGTTTTCAAGGATAATGTGCTAAGTGTATTTGTAGGTTGGCTACACTATTAACTAATGCCTTTGAGGATGACTTGAAAGAGAATATGTAGATTAGTGTCCTAGTACTTCTTTCATAAAAGCTGAGATTTTCTGTTTAGAAATGCAGGCTGTAAAAACCTGGATCATGTCTCATATTAGGAAAAAAAAAATGCTATTTTAAATTCCATCCACCAGTTCCACAGGCATTTCCAGATAAAATAGTGAGTATATATTGAGAACTGTCCCATTCTCTTTCAAAAACTATTTGGGGTGTCCATGCCTATTCAGACCTGCCTCTCTGCATCAGAAAGAAACTCATCAGCTGGGCCAGAGCTCAAGTGAGTTTTAGCAGTAGATGACACTTTGCCTAGCTAGGTGCCTAGGAATCCCATTGCTTACTAGGTTTGGGCCATCAGTATGCTGTCCTCTACAAAATGCTCATGCAGGGGATCACTCCAATAGATGTGTTTAGCATCCATAGATTCTTTTGTGGTTTTAAGTTAAACTGCATGAGAGCAGATAGTGTCAATAGGTCACTTGATGGTATTTTGGTGTTCAAAAATAGTTGTAAAATGAAGTTTATGTCCAGAAAAGGCTTGCTCTGAAGGACTGATTAGAAACAGTACAAGGGGACTAAATATTTTTGTGCTTAATTATTTTTACTCGAATTGCTATGTCTTTATATAACCTAAATAATATAAAACCAGGTTAGGAGCTCAGAAATTGTGTAATTCCTTGATAGTAACATACTGCTATCATGCTGCCCTCAGCACTTCATTAGCAGCTTCGGACTGATATTTCCCCTTGGCAGTGAAGTGTCGGAAAAGATCACTCAGAGTCTAGGCTCTGTGCCCACTTAAATTGCCATGTGTCATTTTTAATAGAATGTTAGAATTTCTAACCTAATATGTCAGTGGTGTTTTATGACCATATTTAAACAATTTGTGCAACTGTTTTTTCATTAGCAAATTAGATTAATATATTTTTATAGAAATCTAGATTGTGCATGTGTCTTGCTAAATCTCTAGGAATAAGAAGAAAGTTACGACAACTTCTGGTAAAACTGTGCTTCGGTTAATAGCGAGACTGATAGTTCTTAGAGTCTTGCAAAATTACAAGACAAAGCTGTTCTTTGCTGTGTATCAGCAAAGCATATTTTCTACTTTAAAGAAAAGGTAGCTTTGACAACAAAAAGTATGATACTGTCTTGTTTTAAAACAGGTGAGCAGTACAGCTGTAGGCTGCTTCAGCTTTTTAACCTGTTGCTATAAATTTTTGCAAGATGAGAGCTGTAGGGACACATGCATGCAGTGAGCTGAAATCCCTGAAATGTCCACCTGTGTTAAACAAAAAGTGATACTTCTAGTCTTTCCCAAGCTTTTTTTGTTTGCTGGAAAAAGACTACAGTGGTGTTAATCTTTGTTCATCTTACACACTTGATAGTTTCCATGAATTAAGGTATACCAAAGATGTATTTTTATAATTTTCTCTTTGTTCCTTTCTCTTCCCTCTAGGAGTTTATGTACATTAGTATTCTGTTCGTATAGCATCAACAGACTCTCTAGGTATTCTAGTCTCTGGATATTTAGATAGTGCTCATTTCTGCAAAAAGCTCTAACAGAGCTCTAAAAGCTCTGTTTAAAGCTCTAACAGAATTTGAGTGCAACAGACTATCACCTGGGGACTCACTAACTGCGTCATTTCTTTAAGGTGAAGGTTTGCCTAAAGTGAAATTTTGGAACACTTTAGGCAAGGACACTTGGTAATATGTAGCACTTGAGCATGCAGCTTGAGTTTCTGTTCAATTGTGGGGTTTTTTTTTTTGTTTTGTTTTTTAAGACTTGAAGGTAGAGGTAAACTTGAAAGATCGCCCAGTGACACATATTTTACTCTTCAGAAGAGAATTTGCTGATAATACCAATCAGTTCATTAGATTATGAAATTCTGTATTGGTCATAAAAGGCGTATGGTAATACTTTAACATAACTTCTCCAGGCCATTGGTCTGTTCCAGTCTTCTGCTACTGAGATTGTGGCTACACATTTAATGGAAATCCTTCTCCAAAGTCTCTTTGCAGCTGCTTTTTCCCACTGTGGTGTACTGTTACTGCTTGTGTGTTTGTGTAGGCCTAAAATGAAGTGGGACAGAAGTAGTGTAGCTAAGCGAAACCCAGCTTAAAGCAGTTGAAGGTCACTAAGTTGCTGCTGTCTCTGAGATGTCACAGAACGAGCAAGGAGATAAAAAAAAGCTTTTTCTGACCAGCTTTGGTTTCAACAGGATGCATTTTAATTTACATGTAGTCATCCAGGGCATACAAGTCTATCTCTAACTTCATTATATGGGAAAGAAATCTCATAAAAGCTTTTTTCTAAGGTTTGGTAATATTCCCTAAACTGTTTAGAGCAATTGTTTCTCAATATACCAAAATAGATATAATAACACTGGCAGCTTTGATATTCTAACCTGAAGTATGCCTTTATCAAAATCAAGATAGGACAAACATAGTTCTCAGTGCATGGAGATTTAAATAGAGGAAGAGTGCTTCTTCTGTTTAATCATGAACAAGACTAGTCATTTCTGATATTTCTGATTCATCTGTTGCTCTGATGAGTGGATGGTAATTGTGGAAGTGAACAGTGAAATCAAATCTGCCTTGAAAGTGTTTGAGACAGAGGGGTATTGGACACTTGCATAAATGTATTGTGTGACTCTAAAAACTGAGTCAGGAAATTGAAAGGAGAAAAAAGTGCTCTAATCTAATGCTAAAGAAAAAAAAAGCAGATGAGACAGAATGTGAAAGACAAGTTCTTCTGAGGTTACTCAGGAGAAATGGGACTGAGTTACATCACACAGTCTCCCTTAAATTTTATGTACTGAGGGACAACTTAGCCTAATTCACACAGCTTGTTCTTCCAGTGACATCTTAGTATAAGAAAATTTTTTGTTTCAAAGTGACTTAAATTCAGCCCAAATTTCTTATAGACTGTGTCTATTGTAGGAAAGTTTAATTGCTCACATGTATTATGCCCTAATATCACCTCTCAAAAGCATGGTGAAATACTTGCTAGCTTTTTTGGAGACATGGGTGGTAATGTCTTGCTCCTCAGTTAACTGTATCTAAACATTTGGCTGGTAGGAATAAACATAAAAAATCTTTTCAGTTCATTGAGGAAAAAAGTGAAAAGTTTTCATATACGGTAGAAAAAATTAGGATCAAAACTAAGTTAATAATTATTAGACTTCCCCAAATTTAGAAAAAAAATTGTGATGTCAAACTAAGTGGATTCTTTTCTGTGCAGTAAGGTCATGGTGCGAGCCACAGTTGCTTATAGCTATGAGTGACGTGAAAAATCATTTGCTGCTCAGGAGGCAGTGTTCTGTTCCCTGTGTCAGCAGAGGATTGCTTCCCTGCAAAGAACCCCAGGACAAACCTCTTTTAACTGCTTGCTTTTTTGCCCTACCTAAGGCCAGAACTTTTCATAAATAATGGTCAGTAACAGATTAAAAATACATTCGTTCTCTGAAGGGTAGCTATAGATCGTGCTCTTACTCACTGGCCCTTAATTTACATTTTTGGAGCCTTTTCTGGAATTTTGGCATGGATCTTTTCAGTAGTCTAGATTGATGATTAATTGCATTTAGCAGCCACAGAGCTCCTATGTATGCTAGGATGTCATTCTTTCAGAAATGCTGCAACCAAAGGAACAGAGGGCTTCACACTCGCTGCCTCCAGTGGGCTCAGGCTGTCTCCTCTCCATCCCAGCCCTAAGCTGATGGGCAGGGAAGGTGGAATTGAAATGCTGTTCTTGTTTTCAAGTGGTTCTAGTTGAGTCTGGCCTCCTGGGTAGGTGAATAACTGTATTCTGGCCGCACAGGTTTTTTTGGTTTTTTTTTTAATCTTAGACATCACCCTTTGAAAAAAAAATTGCAATGAAGATTTACAGGCCTATTGCTATTTAACAATCTTTTGGCAGAGGATTTCTTTTGAAAACAGAATAAAGGAAAGGAAGATTAGAGTTATGGATGGCTTTATAATTGGGAAAAAGACAGTTTTCAGGCTCCAGTGATGTCCCTGACTCAGAAAGGCTTTGGATAAATGATTGTATTATCTCCCTTGAGACATTTTCTCTTTAGAGTCTTTGAATTAAAAAATTGTTAATATTAAAATCAGTAACTTCTAGTCCATATGAATTTAATTTAAATTTCACAAATTAGTAGTTAGGAATGGGCTTTTTCCTCTTTCCAGCATCAGTGAAGTGTTACCAATTTAATGAAAGACAGCAATTTTCATTATACTAATAATCAGAGAATCATAAAATGGTTTGGAATGGAAGTGACTTAGGTCATCTTGTTCCAGCCCCCCTGCCATGGGACACAGATCATCTTGTTCCAACTTCCCCTGCAATGGCCAGGAGCACCTTCCATTAGATCAAGTTGTGCTGAGCCCCATCCAGCCTGGCCTTGAACACTTCCAGGGGATATGGCATCCACAGCTTCTCTGGGCTGTTCCAGCAATTCACCATCCTCACACGGAAGAATTCCTCCTCATAGCCAATCTAAATCTGTCCTCTTTCAGCTGAAAACCAATCCCCTTGTTCCATAACAAAATTTATGTTTCAGAAAGACTTTGGAATCCATAAGTCAGCACTTGAGGCACCCTAATTATCAAGGAAGGATTGCGCTTTGTGCTTCTTTTAGCAGTTCCACATATTTGTTCTAGACATCTTATGAATGTTTATGAGATTTCCACTCAAATCTAGACATTGATTTCAAGGTGGGAAACTCAAAGTTTTAAATTACATTCTTTGAAGAATCAATTCCATTCAATCATAAACAAGGATACAGGATTGTTACTAGTGCTTTCTAATGACAATATTGGTATGCAATCTCTAAGTGACATTTTATTTCATTCTAATCAAAGTACTAATTGCAGGAGTAAAGCCCAAATATAGTGAATTGTGCAGCTGTAGTTGCAGTTACCTTGCCTTTTCAATTGCAAAGAGTAAGTGGTCACATTATCTGAGGCAGTGGGTTTTGGTTTTTTCTCTTCAGAACAGCATTGTAGGAGCACAGTCTATTGCCCAGGGCTGCAGTTAAATTGTGATGGCATTGTAGCCAGTGCTGTCAGCAGCACTGGGAACTCCAGCTATGGGGGCTGCACTGCCACTTCATTTCTCATCAGGGTCCCTGTGCAGCCTCAAGGGATTGCAGCGGGGCTCCTTGTAAGTAAATTCCACACATGATGCTTTTAAATTGCTGGTTTTCAAGTTTGAGCATAGAAACTATGCTCAGTATCGAGCCAAGGCTTTTTCTTCTCGCATAATTGCTTTTCATCCTGAAACTTGAAGGTTATTACCAGGAGCTGCTAATATTTCTATGTGCAGTTTAATAACAGTAGGTGAAAATAATTCCAGTCCATGAGTGGCACAAGTTACAGGTTTGGTTTTGCTCTCATTCTAAAGACCTGACTTTGAATATAAGTGAGAAATCTGTTTACTGCCTAAACTAAAAAAAGCTACCTGTGGTTAGTGCCCTTTCATAGAGGAAAAAGGCAATCACCTCCCACTCAAAAATATACCATAAAGTATTTAGAAAAGCAAAATGTATTTTAAATTATACTTTTTGAGCATGAAGATCTCTTATTCTGGAACTTCAGCTGCTGAGGAACAAAGCAGTAATATCTTTAATTAATACTTTTCTATTACAAAAAGACAGTAATATGTTGTAATGTTTCTTTAATTGCAAATGAAGAAGCTACTGGTAAATGTCATTGTGGATGTCTTTTTTGTTGAAAGGTAGAGACAAAAAGTGATTATGAACATAAATACAGTAAGTGATAAAAATTGCAAAGAAAACCACATTCCCTTATTTTGAAGCTATTTGGATATTCTGAAAGCTTTTCATAAAACCATTTTACACTGTTGAAACCAGATTCTTTGTTGAATTTATTCACAGTGTAAGTAACTAGTAGTCTGTGATCATTAATACAAATTCACTTGACTTCAGGTATTTTTTCTTATTCTAGGAAAGGTTTGTTTTGTTTTGGAATTTCAATTGAATTTTCAATTTCCATCTTTAAGTACTTCTCTGTTTCTTTACACTTTGATTTTGCTTTTTTGCTGTTTGACTTCACTTGAAATTAAGATTATTTTATAGCTATATTGTTGAACTCAGCCATTTTATCATGCGTACAATGGAACACATATATGTTACAGCTGTGTTCAGTAGAAGATAGCATTCAAATAGGCAACTATCACAGAAAATTTACTCTGACCGATAAAGTTGCATAATTAGCACCTGATCTTACTAAAGTTTGACATTTGGTTCACATCTGTATTATGCTGGTTTAGTACAGAATCCAGTGGGATTTGAAATTAAGAGACTGCCCATGAAAGTTAAGTTGCTTTCTGCCTCCTGCTCATGCAGGGGCTCTGTCAGTCCTGTCATGGCCTTTCACTCTTCCTTGCCAAATTGTGCTTCTTTTGTGTCAAGCAGTTAAACTTTCCAAGTCAGTTGCACAAATATCAGTTCTTCTGTCCCTCTCTTGATAAACCTTTGCTTGCTTTACCAAATGCCTGGTGTACACTTTGAAGAGCTTGAGGAAAGAGAGGACAAGCATTTGTGATTGTGCCACAATAATGATTTGTCAAGTGATTGTGCTTGCTGTCTAGAGAGTGCTGTTGGGTGACCTCTTGCAAGCTGGGCTATGGAAATATAACTGCACCTGCTTTAGAGTTATGAGTGCTGTATTCATTCCTACAAATTACTTTATAGTGTGGAGCTAATAAAATTCTACATTTATTTTGCTGCAGACAGAGCAGTTTTGTTTTCACACCTCTGGCCTGGAAGGTTTGCAAGTTCAGTGTGCAGCTCCAGAAGGATGGAGCCAGCACTCTCTCTAGTTTGATTTACAATCTAATACTGCCATTCACTGTTAATTTCACATGCTCAGAAGTGCTGCTTAGTTAATAATTTTCAGTGTCCCTTTTCCTACCTCTGGCTTCTCATTTTGCTGCTCTTTGAAAGTTTCTAAAATAGTCAGCTGATTTCTGTACAAAAAAAGTAATAGTTCAAGACAAAACAGAAGGGAGTGTTAGAAGGGGAGCCAGGGGTAAAGATTATAGGATCTTTTTTTTTTTATTTTATTTTATATACCACGGGGTAAGTACAAGGTATATATTGAAATCTTTTGACACATTCAGATGGCAGACTATATTAGTTTTTGCCAGTTCTTCCTAAAATAAAATACATTCAACAGAATCTCAAATAAGTGCTCAGGATACACAGGTTTTTATGCTGAAATGGAGTTGGGTTTCAGCAGTACTTACTGTCAATACTAATTGCTTGCATTGCTTACAATGAACAGACGTTTTTGTGTTAGTAGAAATAGACCTATAAAACTCCTTGTACATACTTGGTAGTTTTTTCTATTTCCCCCTTACACAATCAGTTGGAGCAAAAAATCTTTTTGGAAAGATCAGTGGGGAGGGTCAGAAATTTGTGTATCCTCTGTGCACTACTGGAGCACGAAATTTACTGTTGTTTATCAAACCTATTATTTTTGCAGAATTTTTTCAGTTTCAGCTAAGAGAGGTTTGGGACAATTGTACCACTTTTAAGGGATCTTTTAAGCAGTTGCAAGTGTTGTCCTGTTGGCTGTCTAAGGTAGCTTCTCAGATCTATTAAAACTTGAATCCCAAAGCACTTGCTAGTTGAAAAACAAAAATTAAAGTTTATCAACAGCTCCTTTTTGTTTTTAAATATGTAGTTTGCATTACTGTGTATGTAGTTGTTACTTCCAAAAAATGTATCATGATAACTCTCTGTCATATCCATTTTTCTGTATCAAAACATTGCCTGTAAGTTCAGGAAAAATAGAAGTTTCTGTTTTGGTGTTTTTCTTGGAGTCTTAATTCATTTTGAATGTGTAAACTCAACTTCTGGAGTAAAAACACGTTCAGCTGGCTAGTTAGTACTATGGAAGGCTTTGACTTGCCTTTTAGCAAAGCTTTAGGTACTTTCAAGCTCTTAATCAGAGAGTGAAACTGAATAGTTCATTGCTCTTTGGTCTTTATACTTTGCATGAGTGTATGCTCTGCTCCTCCTAAATGAGAAATAAAATAGCCTTGTCACATGAGGACTTCTACTGGCTTTTATAACTGAGTGTTTAAGGGAGTTGTCAGGCTTTTGATTCTTGTGCTGATCATCATTTTCAAGGGATGAATAATTTTTCGATGTTATTGTTGCCAGCTTATAAATTCTATTTCCAAGGTAGCTGCTATGGGTGTTAAAGCAGTAAGCATCCCTTCACTGTTTCTTACCAGTTGGATTTGGTATTAGCTGGCATTGTCTTCTGAAGTGTTATATGTTCCATTTATATTAATCATGTAAAATCCAATTACATAAGCTGAAGCTATAGTTGGTTCTTGGTATACCTGTATCTGTCATGTTCTGAATCAGATTAAAAGTTTCCTGTGTTCTTTGAACTTTCTTATTTATTCAAAGTTAGAAATAGATAGAGATAGTTGGTGTTTAGCTATTAATGAAGTTTTTTTGGCTATTAACTTGTTCAAGTGTCATGGGCTGAAATCTCACTGCTACAATGAAAATATGGTTTATTTTCCTTTTCTTTTGAGAATTGTGGAAGATTAAGATTTAATACTTACATTTTTCAGCACAATTGCAATTTAGCCAATAATTAAGCAGGAATTCATGTTTTGGGTGCCTTTCTATTTAGAGGTTTGTAGGGACCATCTCACATCATTTTCATATGCAATGATATTTGAAATTTGATCTATTTCTGTGATTTATACATGCATTTTATATGGCCTTTCAAAGAAATGGCGTATATTTCTGTACAACTAATTCTAGTAATTCTAATATTAAATGGCATTTCAGACTTCAAATAATGTTATCGTATAGGATGAAAGAAAAACAGACATGGCAGCAACTAGACTGCTAGTCTGTCAAAACTGTTCACACAAAGTAGATTTTAAAATACTATCAAACTTCAGTTTGACAGAGGCATCTGTAATACTGAATGTCTATCAGCCTAACTTCATCTTTTGAGAACCTGAACATATTTTGTAGTGAGAACATAGTTTTAAACATAAGACTTTCAGGAAGAGTATTGCTTTTGGAATGAAGGACTTTAATTTTAAATGTTTAAAGACTTGCAGGAGAGGAGTTGTTAGAGCTCTGGATCTGTGCTGTCACATATTAGCCATGTCGGGTACCTGGAGTGCCTTCTACCAAATCTGTACAGGCAGGGTCTTCCTGCCATCCCATCCCAAACTATAATGCTTGAAACACTTTAGACTTTCACTGTGTTCTGTACATACAGAAAAATCCCCATCCTGTGAACTTCACATTCTCCTCCTTGTTTCACCACTGGCTTAAGTCTAGCAGTGCTTTCAGTCTCCCTGACCCTTAATTGCATTCCATGATTGTGATTTGCTATGCGTACAACTTCTGCTCACAGGAAAAGCATTTTTGGACTAATATTATTTGATTAGGCCCAGCAATTCCTGCAGTTTCTACCTGAAACTGCCATCTGGATTTAAATGTGCTAAATTAGTTTGCACTTCTTTTTAAGGAGCTAAACAAAGAAATTAAAGATGCATTTATGAATGGCCAGATATAAATGACTTTCTTACAGCTTTATTTTAGCTTTTGGGATTATTTGTGTAAAAGCAGCAAATAAACAGCATGAAACCTTTTAGTCCATTTTCATATGCAGGTATTTTTCTTCTTGATAAAACTGGTGTGAATTAGTGAGAAAAAAGAGTAGTAGTGAAGCATATTTTAATTTATGTTGACATAAGCTACTTCTAGGAAAAATTCTTAAATATCAGTCGAGAAATGCTCACACATGCTCACTTACTTCCATGTCTTCTGCCAGTCACAAAAATTGAGACTGGGGGAATCTTCACCTATATTCTTATGTTTTCATCTCTTTCTGAAGGCTGAATGCGAACTCAAAGAGGTTATAATCTTTTGAAGCTCATTTGGGTGGCTCATGAATATGATTTGCTTTTTGTGATGATTTCAGCAGATCCAGACCTGTCACAGCAAATTCATAGGTTTTTGGAGGATTATCAAGTCCTATGGTAACTTTTCAAAAGTAGAGACAAACAACTATTTAACAAAATATATAAGCCTTTTGATAGATTTGTCCTTATTAATTAGCACAATCAGGCAGTCAAGTTAAAATGCGGTTTGTATGTTCTATTTACTTCATATTGTGTTATTTAGAAATTGACTTCTTTACAGTTATGTATGTACCAAGGAATACCTTTAAATATAAGAATTCTTAGATATTTTAATGTGCCTCGCCCAAGTGATTCTAATATGTTATAGTAATATAAAATGTGTCTAGTAGAAAGTATGCACCAGTAAGTGACAACAGTATAAATCATCTATTCCTTGAGTTTCAGAAGACAGCACTTTTTATAATAGTTTCTTGTGTGACTGTCATGTATGTGAGTATGTGTATATCTACCTTAAGCTAAGCATAGAATAAATACACTTTATTTGAATAAAATGTTGCTAGAGTTTTTACAGAAGCTGTGTTGAAGACATTGGGGTTTAATTTAAATTTTGATAGAGAAGTCCAAGGTAACTTGAAGCGTATTCTTAATGATGACTGAAGAGTGATCCAATAATTGTGAAAGATTAATATAGAGTAGTCTGCTGGAAGATAAACTGACTCCTCCACTCTTTGGCAGGTGGATGACATCTTAGGAGAAGGCAGTGACGAAAGTGATACTGAAAAAAAAAAGACAGAAGAGGAAGCTGAAAAACCTCAGACTTGTGCAACAGAGACTCTAGGGAGGAAGTCAGATCAGAGACCTGGATCATCATCGTCGTCATCAAGTGAAAGAAGCTTAACAGGCAGTGTACCCAGGTATTATTTTTTCAAATGTAAGAAGTGTTAATGATGTTTCATTGTGTTTGTGCTATTCAGCATGCTTTCTTACAATCTGGTGTTTGCCATCTGATGTTAAACTATATATAGGCAACTTTTTCTTTTAAGTCTGTGAAGTCATGCTTATCTGCAGTGTTTTGGGATTTATTTAAGGAAGTGGTCTTAGTAAATGTCTTATTGAGAACCTGCTCAGAAAGAACTGAAAGCAATTGAACTGCACTTTTTTTAAGGTTGTCTCAGTCCTGTGTCAGATACAGAACCATGTTCTCTGCATGTTACTTTAAGTTTCTCTGCATGTTCTCTGTTACTTTAAGTAAAATAAAGCATGGTCTGTAAAGTTAAGCTTTTTTTGTCCTAACTTTTTCAGATAGTTGTATGTTGGTCATTCATAACAATGAAATTGTTGGGATGCTTTTCTACTTAAAATTTAAACTTGCTAATCTCTTCTTCAAAATTGATTTTACTGTCCCAGCATTGACTGTTGGATAATGACTATCAGCCAAGTTGCTAGTATACTAGAACTTAATAAACTAAGTCCTCATGTTAAATATATTGCACCATGTTAATAGTTTTTAAGCTTAACAATTTAGAGTAAGCAATATAAGATTTTAATTTAGAATTGCAGGGGTCATCAGCCTGTACTATAGGGTGCTGAAAGTGCAAACATGATTCAGATGTGTGTTATAGTTCCTTTCTTCTCTCTAACCAAACTCAATTCCCAACCATAAGACTTTAGGCTGTAACACTTTTTCCTTAATGAGGGTAATATAAGTAGTAGGTCTTAAGCAACTGACTAAGATTATTTTAATTTTTCTGAGCTTTGTTCTAGCACACAAAGAAGGTATGAGAGAAACTGCAAAAACTGACATGGAATGTAATATATAAATGTTTATGAAGAGATTTTGATTGGGGTAGTAATGTTGCTGTGTGTTGGGTTTACTGTAGAAAGAGCTACAGGGAAGCTTGTGCGGCCTTTTAGTTTATCATGGGCATTTCTAATCATTGACCTTCTTCAATAAAAAGTCTCCAAGTTATGAGAATTTGATTTGTGTCAAGTGGATAGAAGAAAAATTTTCTCCCAAATTAAATTTGGAAGAAGAAAGGCAAGCAGATGATGAATGTTTTAGAGCACATCTTGAAGCAGCAAGGCATGGTGGCATGTCACTGTTAAGTTATCCTAATATTGTGATGTTTCGTTGTATGGAAGACATACCAGTTTCTGGAAACCAAAAGGAAGAAAGAGTCACATTAAGGAATATTGCTAAATAACTGTTCCCAAAGTATGTTGTAAAAAGATAGAGGAAGTGCATTTGTAATTAAATTTTATCCTGTATAGAGGAAGGTTTTTAAGTCAGCTTGGCAATACTTCTTCAGTTAGAAACTGTATAGACATAGTCAGTTTGCTAAATTGTATTCAGGATTGAGCTTGGTAGGCATGTTAGAAAACATACTCAAAAACTGCTGGTTCAGATGCTGACCCAGTGTCTACTAGGCAGGAAATTCTGCTTGATAAGAAAGGAGCCCATCAATCCAATTACATTTTAAGTTTGAAGCTTTAAATTGACGTTTTCATGTTCAGTAAGTGTTGTATGTGCTAAAGAAATAGTGTATGAAAGGGGAAATATAAGAACAGACTCTGAAAAACAGAAGATGAACAACAAACAGTCCACATATGATCCAGTTCTCCTATGATCTGTCTCAGCTCATTCCTATTAGAGATGAGGCCTACAGAGACTATAGGTTTCTGCAGCTCCTCTACACATTTTCAGTAGTTACTGATACTGAAACCATAGCATTTACAAAAAAATCTAGCTCTTATATTTAATGTTAGTCTTCAGTCTTGAAACTTGCAGAATACTGTGATCATTTCTTTGATTGGTGCCACTTCTGAAATTCTCAAGTATGGAGAAAATAATCTTTGAGAAAACTGATAGCTCCTACTGGAGAGGAAGTGCAGCCTTTCTCCTAGATCCATTGCTAATTCATAATCAATGAAAATTGAGCTCAGTGCCTCAGAAATCCCACAACTATCTTTTCTGTGCCCATTTACTAGAGTTTTAAAAGGAACTGTGGTATTTTGATTTCTAAGTGTTTTCTTTCAAATATAATAGTACTTCCTTACAACATCCACTCTTCTAGAAGACAGAAATTATAGTTTTCCTTTCTTTCTTACTGACAGAAAAGACTGCTGCAAACTCTGGTGCAAAATTTTGTTGGTGATATCTTTTATCCCAATTGAATGAGTATATTCATTGTCACTGTAAATTTATTCACAGTCTTGAGACACTCTACTTTGAGATTCTCGAGACCTAAGTTTGTTTACAGCTCAGTGCTTCCCAAGCTGTCAGACTCAGATTTGTTATAGTCTGGGATATTTTTCAGAAACAATTTCAGTGACAAACCATTCAAAACATATTAAGGAACTATCTGATATGTGGTCAAAGTTTTCTTGAAAGTACCCTTAATAGCCAGCAGCACATTTCTAATATGGTTGGAAAATAATTGTAGAAATCCAACCATTTTTCCAAAGAATGATGGTTCCTCTGTTTCCTTACCTAGGCAATTCATTGCATTGTTTCACTAGTAAAGTTGTAATGTTATTACACTGAACAGTCTTCCAAAATTCCTTTCTAGATGATGTGAATATGCTGTTGATTTGATTTTTACAGTATAGAAAAGCTGAAGGAATAAATTTAGAAATACTGGTGATTTAAAGTCATAATTTCCTGCCTTCTGGATCATTTGTTGCATTAGCATAGCTCACATAATCATCAAGCAATCTATCTATTAAAGAGCTTCTGTGTAAGGTCACCCTAGAAAAAAATGTATATTGTGAAGTTAATTTTAAGAACTAAATATTTCATTATCTCCTTTTCCTTAGAATAGATTTTATTTAATGGGACATTGAGTGATGTCTAACTGCAAAAGGAACAGGGATCAAACTTTCTGTATGTGGTCAGTGCTTGGATGTTCAAGAGAACATTTAACCTTGAGTCCACAGTGAACAAATCCTAAAGTAAACAATTGCTTGCGTTTGCAGGTCATTGGAAAACGTTGTTTGTCTGAAGAAAATTCAAATTCATTTTGCTCTTATTGGTAGAGCTTCTCCCACGTAATTGTTTCAAACTTGTAATCAGAATTTTGTGGTGTATGGTTATTCTAAACTACTTACATTTCTGGACTCATTAGAGTTTTGCCATGTGTAATAGTTAGGTCCTTTTGAAAATCTCTTGTTCAGACTCCCTCAGTAAGAACCAGAGTTCATTACTGGAATTGGCCAGAACTAGTGGATCAGTCCATTTTTGAAACTGCACTGTGGTTTTGGCTGTGGGCTTGCTGTGTCAGTGGCCATGGATTACAGAGGAACATGTCTCATTTTAAAGACTGTTCCCTCAAAGCTTATTCAAAAAAAACCCTAAACTCTGCAAATTAGAGATCCTTGACAGGCAACCACCTCCTCTCCCAGCTATGGGAAAGACTGATTTGCTTTAAGAATTTGCATTGATGGGTGGTATTTGTCAGTTGGAAGGTGCTTCCCTGGAAATGCATCTCTTAAGGTGAAGCAAGTTAGGGAAATTCAACATAGATGATGTGATGGCTCCAATTTTATAGATTATTACAGTTAGAAAGTTCCAATTTTTGAGTCTATTTCACAGAAAACAGACAGAATTTGTCTCCCATTATTAATTTCCTGTAAATTCAATCTAATTCAGCATTCTAAATTAAACATCTGGAAGAAGAAAGCATCCTTCAGGTAATAAGACAACATGATAAATACTTTTTTACATAACTACATTCTGACTGATTTTGCAAGGCTGTTACAAGTATTTTTTTCTTGGGTTTAGAACTTAACTTACGGGGTAATACAACACCTGGATTGGCCATCATGTTTCAAGTCTGTACAGTACTCTTGTGACAAGTTTAAATCGCTGTTCAGGTGGATGTTTTGAGGTGTTAAGAGCTGAAACTTTCACCAGCTTCATTTTTCCCAAAACTATTGATTGCATTCAACCTTCAAAGTAGAAATTGTTCTTGATTCCTTTTGGTATATTTTTTTCCTTGGCATAACAATTGTCCACATAGTTACTGCAAACCGAGTTCTCATATATTTCTAACAGTTTGGAAGTAAACAGACTCTTTGATGTAGCCCACATAAGCAATTAAAAAATTACTGCAGTTTCAGTGAGATTTTTTTTTCCCAGAAGCAGTGGTGAAAAACTCCAGACTGAAATCCAGGATCAGCTTCTAAAGAAGTGCTTCTGTTGGCAGCACATCTTGCTATTTTCACATGAGCCAGTTGTTCTACAAAATTTTAATGGCATTCCTGTTTGGAAGGAATTTTGATAAAGACTCTAAAATGGAAGAGGATTCTGGGCATGCAAAGCATAATTTGCTTCTGTACTTATATATTAAAAATAAGTTTTCATATAGGAATGTTTTTATTTGAAAGATCACTTGTTGCCCAAAATTTCCACATGAGAAAATCAATACTGAGGTAATAACAGCTGTAACAGCTTTTTGAAGCTATTTTAATTAATTTTTTTTTTTTTTTTTGTCCAGAGGTAGAGTTCTTTTTTTTTTTTTTTTTTTTTCAAGTGTGTATAGTCCCAAGTACTCTACCCTCTGCTACATTGAATCAACTTGCTTTTAGTTTGCCAGGTGGAAAAATGTAGGTTCAGGTTCTAGAGGATTGAATGAATGGAAACAAATGCTAGATCTCAGTTGATAGTTTATGTATCAAGGGTGTGCCTTTCTCAGCCCTAATGTCTTGAAAACCAGGAGTCCTTCAGCTGTAATCTTTATCTGATAGGGTTAAGCTCTGATTAGTGACTACCTTCAAAGCTTCATTAGAGTTGCTTTAGGCAACTGAGGTGCTTCCCAACCCCTTTTAACCACATTCTGTAGGTTATTAAGACATTGGTTTTTTGACAGTTGTACTTTTGTTTTCCATGTTCTGTTTAGGTTGATTCTCAGCTTTTTTTGTCTTTGTCTCACATACTTGTGGTAAAATTAACCTTTCCTAATTTGTATTTCCTAACCAGTCATTCTACCCCCTACTCTCCTCAGAGAAAAATGGAGAGGTAGGTAGGTTGTTTTGCCAACTTGAACTTTCTGCATCTGTTAAGTTAAATCCTACCCCTTGGTCCTTGTCTTTGTTACAAAGTACAAAAGATGGTTTTGGAGTAAACTGCTTCAAGGATATTTGTGCTTGAAAAGTGTAGTTACAGGCCATGTTTTGTTTGATTTGAGTAGCTTTTTTTCACAAAAAGTAGATTTGTTTGATGTGAAATAGTGTCCAAGCTCTTAAGTGATTCCTTCCCTGTAGCAATCTTTTTCATAAACCTTCAGTAAAGTATTGGGGAGTTATTCTGAATGTCTGTTTACTCATTGATCTGTGGAGCTTTGGCTGAAACCAGAAAATTAAGGGATTTTTAAATCAGAAAAGTTCAGTATCAGAGTGTAATTGCAGATATCTAGAGAAGTCACTGACAAACTCAACTGTTCCAATATCATATTGGATACGTCTTGTAATTACCAGTGGAAAATTAAAAAATGCAGTAGGAAGAATTGGGAACTGGAAATGTTACTATTCAAACTACATGCCAACATGTTTTTGTTTATCACCCATATTATCTTTAGATCCCTTTTTTATTAAAGATGCCAATCATATCACTTGGCTGTAAACACACTTCTGAAAATCGTCGCTCTTATACTTTGGCCTCACAAATATTATATAATATATAATATAATTATATTTTCCTTTGCAAGTGAAGTAACATAGATAGGATAGTCTTTCTTTTGAAGGAGTATTTGAAGACTTTTACAAAAGAGAACACAAGCATTCTGATAGCTATGATAGTGCAAGTCCTGTAACATTGCCACTAGAAGACAAAGATTTTTCTTCTCACTAATGAGGTTAAGCATCATTAGGTTTACTTATAAAATTCTGAGTTACTCTGTAGTTAATTTAAAACTATTGCAGAGTATAGTTTTTAAGCTCTCTGATAAGAGAAACTGCTTGCTTTTTTTTTCTTCTTGTTAGAGTGGGCTGGGGGATCCAGCATGACTTCAGCATGAGAAAGCTGTCAGCTGCAGGCAGTGCTTGTCTGTGTGATTTCTCAGAGCAAAGGGCAGGGCAAAGAGTTGGGTTTTTTCCACCATGTTGAAATAATTTTTTAAGAGGGAAACTACTTTTTATGTCTGCAGCAACCAGAAGAACTGTGAGGCCTGTTTGTTACTTGTGGCTCAAAAAGCAAGTCACTGTGCTGGCCACTTGCTGCTCTTCATTGTATCCTCATATGAGAAGTTAACAGCCATCTTCTATTCAAGAGCAGAATTGTTGTGGACAAGTCACTTAGTCAAGTGAGGGGAAAAGAGTGCTTGCTGTGGAGAGGGAATGCAGAATTCTACTTTCTTTTTGAGCTTAAAATGCCAGTGTTTTTCCACTGGGGAGATACCTACCTTCTAAAACAGCTATGAAACAGTTTATTTGGCTCTTAACATTTGCTCTCCAGTGAGGTTTGCCAGGCTCATTGAACAGGGTTAATAGTATGAAGGATCCCTAACTCCTTAGGTACCTTCCAGCTGGTCAGACCTTATTCAGCCTTCAGCTATTTATAGAGTATTGTTCACTTCTGTTTAAAGTCTGCTTTCGTTCTGGAGGTTTTTTCTTCTGTGAGCAGAACAGAGTACAAGGAAGACACAGACTTGGTCAAAGTCACAAGGGATTCTCTCTTTAGGTCTACATTTCAGGTCATTTAAGGTTTTAAATATGTTCCATTCTGTTTCAAAGCTACTGCACTGATTGTCTTTCCTTAACATTTCAGTCTTTTTGAATTTAAGACTGAAGCATCCAACTCTTCTATACACAATATTTGAAATAATGGCATTTGCAAAATGACAGTAGTATTCTACTCATTTACTGTGTCTGACATGGATAATGTGTCTTTGTTGGATGCATTACAGGAGTTTGCTCAGATGCATGTTGTTGTATGCTTCTTAAATAGCTTTTCACAAAGGATTCAAAATTCCATTGCCATGCAAGGATTATACAAAATTTGCTCTGCTTGCTAGGAAGCCTTTACTAATGGAAAGGTCTCTGTAGGTTTTTCTACGCTAAAAATGTGATTTTAAAGTTTTTTCTCAATATTAAATTTACTTACATTCTGCTATAATGAATGCCCTGTAAAACCAGGGCTTGTGTTTTTTCCTCCTACTCCAAAGTTATGAGGTGTATGTATGGCATGTTAAGCCTGGAAGACTAAATCATATAGAAATAATTGGTTTGAAAAATGCTTGTATGAGAGTTATTTCATGGTTTTGTGTGCATTGGTGTCAGGAGAAGGTGAAGATGCAGAGGGATGTTCTACACCCTTGTAAATGCACAGTAGGGTAGAAAAAGATGCTGGAAGTTACTGGCAGGTAGGTGTGCTCTAAGGAATATAAATGTGTGGTGCTATTTTCAATACACTATTTTATTTGATAGCAAAGAGGACAAAAATGTCTGACATGCTTAACTAAATTGATAGTTTAGGGGAATATTAAATTTCTGTTTAAAAACAAAGAAAAATAATTAATTTCTTTAAATAAAAGGGTATCTGGGAAATCTGCCACAAGAGGGAACACTGTTAGTAAGGGAGGTTGGGACTACTTTTTAGAAAAATTGAATGGAATTCTCAAATACAAGTAAAAAAACTCTGAGTTAGTGAAAAATATTTTTCTTCTTCATTTGATATTCTGTGCTATCTGATAGAGTGGACTGTTCCCATGGGAGTTTTTTGAGATAAAATCTATATGAATTTGTTACATTTTTTATAAGAAATTATTTTTTTATTAATATCTTAAACTTCCACATCTGGTCTGTGTGTCCTTCACTTTTAGATTTTGTGTTTAGTTTTCCTCTGTGGTAGGGAAGCTTTTTATTTTATTCTTCATTTAAATGAATTAAGCTTTATGATCTCATATAGAAAAATTCATGTGGACAAATCTAAAAACTTATAAATCATCAAGTATAGTTTGAACAACTCTAGCTGTTCAGAAAACAATTAGCAAAAGCATAAAATAAACGAATATGTTATTTATTTCAGATTTCCTCAGAGGTTAATCAGAGAGGAAACTATAGGACATTTAGTGGCAAATGTTTGAAAGCAGTTGTGAGAAATGAAGGCGTTTCTATGTACAAAGTAAGTAGCACTGAGCTGAGAAGCAAATGGTAGCAGTGAAGGGTGCCTTTGGTCCTTGGAGGTTGTATCTCCTGCAGTGCTTTTAGCCTAGGTGATGAGTGTGTCTTTGAAGCAATGTTTTGGTGTGGCTCCCAAAGGGATCTCAGGGTTCTTCATTTCCTTTAGGTCAGTGTAAGCTGGGGTTTCACTCCAAGAGCTTGCTGTGAGCCAACCACTAATGCACCTTCAATCCAGTGAATGAGCTGAGAGGTTGTCCAGAGTAAAACCCTATTTGTGCCTTAATCAGCTGCAAGGCTCGCGTACACAAATGCCAGATGTATTGTCTGGATGCATACAGTTGTTAATAGGACAGTAGTTAAAAAGTTACTGGAATAACTCTTGTTTAAACTTCTATACATTTACAGAGTTGGATTTCTTTTTTTATCTCTTGATATTCATATATCTAGAGTGTAAACACAATTTTGTAGTTATTTCTTGATCATTTAAATGTTGGGACATTGCAATACACTATGTTAAAATTTCAAGTGGTTAAATTACTTAAATTATAAGCGTGACACTGATAAATGGTAAAAACAGCTGTATAAGCAAATGAATGCATGGCTCAGTTTCTTTATGAAACACTTAAGTAAATGAGTCATTCATATCTTCAAGCTTGTTAAGTATTTTAATGGCCTGAAGTTTCAAGCTGTTACTGAAAATATACCTACTACAACTTCAGTTAAGTTGCAGACTAAATTACAGTTGTGTTTCCAGCAGCTGATTAGTCTTGTTGGTAAACAAAGTGCATCCAGTTGTCAAAAAGACTAAGAAAAATACTTGAGAAAAGGAATCTGAATATTCAGTATGTAGGGGAAAGTTTGCCTCCTGTTTTTTTCAGAGAAGTCTTCTCTGCAATTTTACAGTTAGCTTTACTCCTATAATGTTGTTCTGTAACACTCTACTGTCATCCAGTTACACTGAAAATTTACAATTTATATTGGAAAGTCTTCTTGGCTATGTATGCAAATTGCATTTGCAACCTGCAAGACTTAGAAGTGACAAGTCCTTTCTTCTGCTTAGGACGCTTAGCTAGGAAAGCAAGCAGTCCAACAGCTTGATTATCTGTAATGTGTAAAAACATTTCTTACATACTCAAAGAAAAGACTAATAGGCCCTTGGCATCTTCAGCTTTAGATACGTGAACTGATGCTGCATTGAGAAAATAAGAAACTTGTATGTGATTCATGTGTTGACTCTGTTCTCAGTAGAGTTTTAGTCATGAACTACCATAATCTCAGTGTTTTCAATGGTCATGTGGTTTGTTCTTGCTTGAAATTGTGTTTTATCCACTTGCAGAGATGTAGGCACAAAATACATTCAGATTAACTGAAGGAAGTTGTAGAAAGCAAGCCTCTGGGATTCTACAACTTTCTTGGGTTTTTCCAGAAACCTTGACTATCCCCTGAGAAGTTTTTCCTTTTGCAGAATTTTGCAAGGAACCCTCTTCACAAATTCATGAGACTGATGACATTCTGGAAACTCTTCCAGCCACAGAAATCTGTTCTTATTTTCTGGTTTTCCCACTGTTTTCTGGTGTCATCAGTTGTCCAGGGGGAAGGAATTCAAATTTTCAATAGCTTTGCAGAGATAGATCACTTAATATCTTGTCTTTATTATGTATAGACTGGGTTTATTCGGCTATAGCCCATTTTTCTCTGAGAGCTAACGCATCAGTATGTAAAACACCTGGAAAGCAATGGATTAGGTTAGAGGCAACATAGAACAAAAATGATGGGAAAAGTAGATGTCATTATAGCATGTCTGCTCATCTCTGTGTTATAGTGGTATGGTGGTGGAGGCACTATAACTTTCTCAAAGGAGTTTCTGTCACAGCACTGCACAGTGCTGATCCCAAGCAACAGAGAAGCAAGGGAGAACAGCTGCTCTGCAGTGCTGTGACAAAGGCTTGAGGCCATACTGTGTGCTGAAGGAGTGGAAATATCTCAGCAATGTAACTAAGAGCTGCATACGTACTAATGGACACTGAAATGCTGGAGTTGAGCTTATATAAATTCAGGTCCAGCATCTCCAAGCACCACAGCTTCCAGACCAGCAGCTTCTTTTGAGCTTGCAAACCCTCCAAAACTAAGGATGGGATTCTTCCAGTGTGCTTTCTCTAAAGGGCTTATTTTGAGTGTGTTTTCCATTATTTCCACTGCCTTTGCATCTATCTGGGATCATTATGTGGAGTTGCAGTACATAAATCTGGGCCTTGCAGTGCCCTGGCTTCTGTCAGTGGGTGTAAATTTTGCTTGCAGTCTCCTGCAATGTGCTCATGTTGCACTTGATAATTCTCCAATAACGTGAGTTTTCTGTTGTCAAGAGTAACCCAGCTTATCCTGTGATACTGACCTGATCTTTGTATATCTTGCTGGGAAGAAAGGGAGGGAAATGATCCTCTGCACAAAGTCTTGTTGCCCCTGTTTTGTTCAGGTGTGAAAATTAAGGAACATTTTTTGTAAGAATAGTTTTCTGTAAAAATACTTGATACAAAGCTAGCTATTAAAAGCTGTTCTAACTAAAAATAGCTTTCTCTAGATACTATTGACACATCGCATCAAAGTATGGAAGAAAGAAGGAGAAATACCATGTTCTTCTCAGTAGAAAGGCTCATCTTCCAAAAGAGCTTAACAAAAGTGACATAAACTTTTACAAGCCTTAAAAGTTTTCATTCACGGTACCAATTAAAACACCTTTGATAGTTGCTGTCACCTCCTGTGGAGTTTTAGCACTGCTAAATCTTTTTACAGTAAAAAATAACCCCTCAAGCTGTTCCTATTGCCTGTGTTTGTGAAGTTCTCCTTTCAGCTCTTCATGGATTTAACCTCCTTCACTGTTCATAAAGGAAAATATATGGGCTTTAAAGTGATGCTTTATAGCAACCCTTTCAAGGATAATGGGATGATTGCATTTTCTTTTTGGTATGTGTTTGAGTGGCTCCCAGACTGGAGGAGGAGAAGTTTCTGAATCACACTATTTGAATGTCTTAAGAGTTTAGGTACAGGAGTGTCTGTTGTAGATATTCTGTCAGTTACTCCTCCTGGTAGTGTTTTACAGCTCTGTAATTGGTTAGGCTTCCCATTATCTGAAGCCACTCTTCTAAATGAATATGCCATAGTATCTTTCTATAAATAAAAATGTGAATTAATAATTCCCATGGGCTGGCTGAGGCTTTTATAGTCCCTTCAACATCATCTCTCTTCTCTCATCACTCTCTTCAACATCATCTCTCTTCTTTTTTTCCTTAGGCTTCAGAAAGTTGTCATCAGTTTCTATTACATAAGAGCTTTTAAATGATCTTAATATTTCTGAAACCCTATGTCAATTTTAAAAGGAGACTGTCAAGTCTATTACACCCTTCAGATGGCTTCCTTTTAGAAATCAAAATTCTTACTGCATATGTGTATGTTTATGTATGTCTCAACTGTTGTTCCTATCTGAGGATCATAAAATATGATAAGACAGATACTGAAACTCATCATTTCTTGGGCAGCAGAGACAAAAAGGTGTGTTCTACTAGCAAAAAAATACAATTTGTAATCTCTAGAAGAAGAAAATTTAAGTGATTGCTGTCTTATATATTTGTTGAAGATAAAGCATTTTAAAAGCAATAGTATCATACTGTAAGTTACATACATTAATCTAAAGAGATCAGCTTTTAATTATATAAATAGTCATAGCTTCTTTTTATCTTAGACAGTTACTTATAAAAAATGAAAAGATGATGGAAATGGGCAACTCTCCCCAAGACTTAGGCACCAGTTCTGAGAGATAAGCCTGTGTGCAATGGAAAGATCTCTGCAGTTTTGGGCAGTTTTGCCCTAGAGACTCATCAGTGAATCTTGTAGGAAAATAACTATGTATTCTTACTAAAATATATTTCATTTGCTTATCTGGAATGTAGTGTTATATATTTTTGTGTGCCTATCTAATGCTCTAGAAAAATATTATGAATATTATCAAAATTGGGAGATTTAAGAAAGGTCTGCTGTGTGACTAAGCAAGCTTTGTGCTTGCAGCTCCATTTGGGAATCATGCACTGCTTTAGTTTTCTTTATTCTCATTCTTGATTGTGACATTTATAAGATTAAACAACAATGTTGACAGCCTGTAGCCTTAGGTTTCTTTAGAAATTTTATGATTCTGTGAGGGAAATTAAAGCTGTAAGAAATTGCTTCAGGAAAAAATCACAGAAGTACATTTTTCACTTCATTGCTGCTTCTGACACGTTCAGAAATACTTTGAGTTACTATGAAGGTCTAATATAATATCTGTTAAAGAGGAACAGGCATTTAGGAAAGCCTCAGATCATTAACTGATAAGGAAAAAAAAAATCACAGGAGAGAACTGAGAGTGTGAACTTTCACACATCTAGACTATTAACTGCAGCTAAAATTAACCAAAGTGCTGGTTCACATTTCGATCATGAGACTTCAGTCTTGGTCTTGTATTTCTCTATGGTTCCTACAAGGAGCAAATGCACAGCTTGTGCATATTTGCTCGAAGTGTCAAGCTGCTAAGTTTCCATCACAGGGTTTTTTTTTTTATCTTTTTTAAAATGGAGATTCTTATTCTTCTAAAAGCTTTTAGAAAGTGCACTGCACAGTCTAAAAGTTCTCAGGTCCAACCAAGCCAATCTTAGCACAGAATGAATGTGCACTGTGAGAGCCTGGGTTGATCACAAGGTGTCTCTTTAAAGTATAGCTGGGTCTTTCGCGCAATCCTAAAATGACCAGAGTTGTAGGTATGCCTATTATGCCTATGTCAGCTGTCCTAAGGGAGCTCTGCTCACATCTGCAGCAGCAGAATGGAGTACATCCAGTGTGCTGCTGACTTGTTGCCTGGTCATTGGTGCTGATCTTGTCCTCGTAAACAGCAATATTATCACAAATACCTGGTTTCTTTTCGTAAGTCTTACAAAGCAAGTGCTATAGCTGAAGTTTAGTCATACTGAATGACTTTCGCTGATTTCTCCTAGGATGAGTCTTTTTTGGAAAGAATATCTGAGCTACTTTTCTTGGACAGTGTTCCTAAATAACTTGAATAAATTGTTTCTCAGTAACATTTATATCCACAGAATATAGGGTTTTTTTCACATCAAGCCTATCAAATATAAACAGCAGCTGAATTTTTAATCCTCTTTTCTTGTTATAAGAGATCTTTTCCAAAGCTTTTGTCTGTGGATATGATGTTGCTTCTTTTGGCAAGTTTCTTCAGCATTTGTGGTGGTATGAGTGAGGTGTTCACCACTTAAACTGTCACCTAAATCTATAAAGCTTTATGTTAAGAATAATGTAAGTTGTTACAATAGTTCTAAAAAGATTTTTTTTTTCATTGTTCACCAAAAAGCTGAACAGTGGTGCTTTGAACTTGTGCAAGATACTTTAACATAATTCTGTGGTATCTGCATGTTTGCCTCCACAATATGTAAATTGCCAAAAAACATCCACACTGCACAAGACTACTTTTCTCACAAAGTGGTGGGTTATAATCCTTGTGCTTGTGTTAGACCACATTAGATGGGAAGCTTGAAAATGCTTTGAAATACAGGTTAGAGTGAACATCTGCCTTTAGCTTCTTTTACTGTATAACTGTGAAAATACCCAGAAGTTGTTCAGGTGCAACAATATAATATTATTCAGTGTCTGTGTGTGCAGTTATTACTTGGCTTACACTGATTCTATGATTATACCTGTTAGTTAATATAGCAATTATGCAACTGATATCAGGAAAATAAGTGTCTTTGGAAAAGTGAAAAATAACATAAAGTTCTCTTATACTGCTTTCAGTATTAGATTTGAAAGCTATTTGTATTAGTATGTTTTTGATCAAATTTTCTATAGACTAGGTTATCAATACCATTTTTTGGTCATGAGTTCAATGCTATGTAGTTTCAATGCTATGTAGATTAACTGTGCAAGTCTACATGACGTTAAGTTCTAACAGTTCTGGTACTGGTACTTCAGGGGAAGGATACACAAGCAATTAAGTCGCTATGTTCCTAGTATTTTACAAGACATAGGAAAGTGCTGTTAAAATATATCCTTATTTTTCTCAATTCACTTCAGGATTAAATAGGTTTCACTTGTGTTTTTCAATAGACGGTGCTGATATCTGTAAAATGAACTGGGAAATTTAAATAGCCATTTTTTCTAGGGGCAAAAGTTTGGAATTATAGGTCATCAAGCAGGAGAGTATTTGCTCTGTTTTCCTTAAATGTGCCAATAAATGCTAAAGTATGTACAGGAATTGCTGTTATTCTTACATTTCTCTGTTCTAACTTTTGCTGTCTATAATGATTCAGTAACTCTGTCTATAACTTAAAAGTTCTGAGTGAATAATGAGATTGATTTCTCAGTAATATCTCAATGTATTTGAAGTAGAAGTTTTCTGCAGTCATTGCCTTTTATCACTGCAGAGCCATTAACTAATAGCTTCCATCCTGAGACAATGAAGTGACTAGCCTGAGGGGAAATAATTTTCTATAATATATCTGCAAGAAGCACCAGTCTACAAGAGCTGCATTTTTGTACAAGCAGACTTCAGAAATCATTTGTTACAATCATTTTGGGAAGAGTGAGAGCTAAAAAATTATGAGAGGCATCCACATAATCAGAGAGAAAGAACAGAGAAAAGAGACATGCTTTCTAGCAGAGGATTCGTGCTTAACTGTGAGGCCAGCTGAAGAAGAAAATACAAAACAATGAAAAATGGCACTTCAGCTTGGAGAAGAGGCCAAATGTGGTAGGGATCACCCTGGCACCCTTCCAGGACCCTAAACCTAGACTTAGCAGTGATCTTAAGCCTTGGTTTAGCTTAGCAGAGACTAGTGAGAAGAAAATAGGTCAATATGATTGTCTTTTCATCTAGCTGTGTTTTTCTTGTGCTTGTGCAGTAGTGATGAGTTTGTCTCAGGATCAAGAATGAGTGTTGCTTTAATTAGTATATCACCGTTAAGAGATCTGTAAAATCCACATTGCTGAAATCAAAGTTAAAAGAAAGTGCATGGATTAACTACCTGGGAGTCAGAATAACTCTGAGCAAGTCCTGGGAGCCTACAGCAGTTAGGTTGTGGTGAAGAAGGAAGAGAACTTATGTTGATGAGATTCCAGTCTAACCCTAACCCAGGGTACTAGGAGCTGTCTGACCCCGTACGAGAAGCTTCCAGACAAGGAGAACTCTTGCTAATGTAATGCTTCCCTTTGAGCTTCTAGGTTGTGGGGAGTGAACAGTTTTCAGAACAACACACAGAGGGCAGTTACCTGATACTGGTTCCTCTAGCCCAGCTGGGAGAGATGCTGTTGTGTGAAATATTTCATTTAGGTATTCCTAGATCCAAAATAATGCCAGAAGTACAATTTATACTTGAATAAATGAAGCCTGCAAGAAATCAGGATAGTGGGAAAATAATTTAGAAGTTACTGACTTGATCTGCTTAATGCTCTGTCACCTTGAAGAATGAGCAGCCCCATCTTGGTTCATGTGATTGCCAAGGTGAGAGGGAAAGAACTCGAGCCCTGAGTGAATTTAAAAACCTGAGCTGCTAGTTTTCACTCACAAAGGGAGGAGTAGGAAAACTATTTCATTCTGTCTTTAACTTCAGAGGACCTGTGACCCACAGAGGGAACAGTTCCTTTCTTTGACAAAATCAGAGTTCCAGTAAGAAGCTCTAGCATCAGATTGTTTTGGATGTATTTCTCTTCCTGCACAAGAGTAATTAACTACACCAGGTTCCAGTATCCTGCTTTCACTCACATAACAGTTCCCCCAGCACTACCAACCCCTTCCAGCAGTCTGTAGATATTAATGTTGTTCTGCATCTGTGGCTAATGGTGTGCGATAAGAAGGATGCAAAGCAGAAGTTCAGGGTGAGGCAAGCCCATAACATACTGCTTTGGTTTGTGTGTTGGTGCAAGAGCTGCACTGGGAACTGAAGAATAGCAGGGGGTTACCCCTCAGGTAATTTAGACAGCATTTTTTTCCTTTAGTCAAGCCAAATTCTTCACTGCAATTTATGAGCTCTTAAACGATTTATGATATGTGGCTATCTAAATATCTCTTGAGAATAAGAAAATCAAGAAGTACATTAAGATCTGTCAGTGAGGGTTTTTAATTCTTCACTGTGTTGAGACCTAGGACATTAGCAGGAAACTGTAAGGCAGCATTGTTCTGATCAAGAAAAACAGCTCTAGTTTCCCTAATGAATTCTAAAAATACTTTAAATTCCACATAATAACTAATGTGCATTAATTTTGATCACTGCAAGTCTTTAATGGCTGCTCAACAGCAGTGTGTTTCTTCAATTAAAATGCCAGCTTGAAGCATTTGCTAAAAATGTTGGTAGAAGAGAAGCAGTACTGCTTCTTAATGGAAGGGGAGGTAAATCTAGGAATCAAAATGGGTAGATATTCACATTTCCAAGTAGTTTATTAATCACTCCTAATTGTTCTTCCCAATGGAAGAAACTAAGTTAGATATTTTAGAAATCTTCAACTCGATTCAAAGATTGTTGTATCTGTATCAAGCCAGTTGTGGAGATCTGTGCCTGTGTTGTTGTCAGCCATGCATGTGAAAAGCAGAATAGGTGTGTTTTAATTCCCCACACCACAGTAGATGTCAAAGCAGCAAATGTGTCCTTTACTGTGTGACCTAAGCATATTGCCACTGCATTGCACAGAAGATGTCCCTGTTTGCTGAGGGAAACGTCTCCTGTTCAAAGCCTCCTTTTGTTGTTTCTCAGACTACCACTGGGGCTTGAATGTACCTTTAGCTATCCCAGTAAATATTTACTGGAAAACACAGTTGAATACATGACAGTATATGTTTTGCCAGTTGAAGTGAAATAACCCATCAGACAAACCACATCTCGTTAAATGTGTTCCTGCTAGGTATACAACCTGTACAGCTTGCAGATTAACAGAAAAAAGGTGTGTCTCAGCTGATGTTGACCATTGTCAGACCACTGAATGGTAATACCAGAAAGTTTTTAGTGTCCCAGGTGTTAGCAAGGGTGGATAAAGAGCATCTGAACAGTGGGGCCGGAACAGCCTGCAAGGTCTTGATATGTGGCTGGTCTTATCCTCTCTGCCAGGACTGTACTACCCCTCATCCCTGAGGGTCACCTGTGCAGGTTGAGAAGACAACAGGGATATCTGAGTGAGGTCAGCTGTGACATGTGTTCCAGCAGTCTAGGAGAGGGCCTATAAAGGGCCTTTATTCCTAAAATCAGAGAAGTGTCTCATCCTCTGCCTGGCATTTCAGACCTTGTTCCTGTCTCTTCATTAGTCTGGCTATCTCATTCTCAGATAGCAATTAGAAGGAGAACAACTTGTTACAATCTCAGTTTTTGTTACATGTTTGAAGCTCTCTGTTTATCTAGTCATTTGGCACCCAGAGAAACAGCTTTTCACATTTCCCTCTTGTGCACATCCATATATCCAGGTAAGTTGATAATTGTATTTTATTAGAGCCGGTGGCCAGTACCACTACATGGATAAGACCAGGCTGTTGTGGTTTAACTCCAGACACAACCACACAGCCACTCACTCACTTCCCCCTGCCCTGTGTGGCAGAGAACCAGGAAAAAAGTAAATCTTTAGCTTGAAATAAGAACAGTTTAATAATTGAAACAAAATAAAATATTCTAACAGCATCACAGTAATTTAATGAGGAAGTAGGTTTAATTTCTCTAAGGGAAACAAGTGATGCACAGTACAACTGTTTACCACCTTGCTGCTTCTCCCTCAGCAGCAATCAGTCCCTTCTGTCCAATAACCCCCAGTTTATGTGCTGGACATGACATTCTGTGGTCTGGAATACCCCTTTGGCCAGTTTGGGTCAGCTGTCCTGGCCATGCTCCCTCCCAGGTCCTTGTGCAGCTCCTCACTGGCAGAGCACAGGAACCTGAAAAGCTCCTGGCTCAGGGTAAGCACTGCTGAGCAACAGCTGGCCCATCAGTGTGTTATCAATATCAGTCTCACACTGAATTCAAAACATCACACTAGTGGAAAGAAAATGAATTCTCCACGACACAGGCCCAGTAGCTGCCTTTTCCTCTGGACTGATAAAAGATAATGAGCTGGTTTTCCTTCAGATGCCTCTGCATTAGTGGTATGGACGAGACTACAGCTGAATAATACTTTGAATCTAGGTTTTGGACAGCACCATCATAAAAAAATTGTAGCTTTGCACCAGAAAGTACAGATACAGTATACATTGCCTTGGCTAATTCAAATTTATTCCAGAAATATCGACAGAAAAAAATCATAGATCAGACTGTATAGGGGACCAAGACAATGAGCCAGAAGAGGTGCGATCTGCTGCACTGAGTAGTTTGTCACATCGTAGCTGGTGTGAAAACAACAGGTACGGGAAATTCTCAGCAGTCTGATTCCATTTGGCACATAGGCTGGGGGTTGGTACATGCCTTTGAATTGGTGATGCTCACTGACCCAGTATTGTAGAGATCAAAATTAATGAATGCCGACCCACTTTTTAGGGAGTTTGTTGAAATTGCTCAATAAAAGAAAAATGGCTAGCATTCTGTTTCAAATGTATTGCATGTATTTTTATGCTGCATATATCATTTATGCTAACCTTATAAAACTGATGTAAAAGTCAAGTTGTTCTGGCAGATACTCTTACAGCCTTAATTCAGATTTTTCTTATTTGTAAACCACGGCTTGACACTACTTTGCTCTGTTTCTAATGGAAGCCTAGCAGTTTCTAGACCAAATGTCTAACAAATTTTTGGAGATTTCTTTTACGGAGAAGTGACTTTCTGCCTTGATGTCATTTCATTTTGTAACTTACTAGCTTTTCTAAAAACATCCTATAGTAAAATGGACTGTCTGAAGTCAAGTGTTGACCTTTTAATGCTGATAAATTATTTTCGAGTTCTCTGTATCTTTGTGTTGTAATGTAGCTGTGCCTCCAGAAGTCTTCCAAAACCTGTTTTAATGCATGAAAAAATACTTATTGCATACAATTTCAACAAATAAATAAGAAAAATCTAAGTAGTCAGGCCTAGGAATTTGAGGAAAGAAAAAGTGAGGAGTGCCAAGATAACATGTCTTGCCATTGGGATAAAGAAATAAGTAGTAGAAAAATGTAATATTGCAGGAAGATGCTGTATGATACAGAGAAGAAATCTTGCAGCCCATTGCTAGATGGAGCAATCTCAGTCCCAGGAATTACGGTGTAACCCACAGCCTTACAACATGTCCAATTCCCCAACTGTTGTGCTGTAAATACTCACCGGAAGCTGACTACAGAGGTTTTGGACTACTGGCTTACCAGACTGTGAGGCAGGCAGCACAGTCAATAAACTGGGGGATTATCCAGTTAAATCACATAGCAATGTGAGGAGGATGAAGATCTGACTTATTTTGGCAGGAGTGACCTAGTGAATTTCGTGAAAGAATATACATGTGTGGAAAGGGGATATGTATTTTGGCCCACAGAACACATTTTAAAGGAATTTGAAGTCTGTTTTTTGTGCCTCAGTGGCGATGACAGTACTACCAGTATCCATATAGAGTCAGTGATGTATTTTATCTTATTTTCAATATTTTGTGATGAAGCAGAGATGTTTTTAACTAATATTCTTGCAAGCAAAATAGTGCATGAACATCCTAGAAGGATGTTTGATTTAGTATTTGCAATTTAATCTCAATTATTTATTGAAAACAAGGACAAAGAGAAGAGTTAGTAAAAATCACAGTTGAAGGCTTTGACAAAATCATCTTTCACTATAACTTGCTGTAGTCCATTACCTATAATCTATGGGTATCTTATTTAAAAAGCCACCATATACTAAATCTAATTCCAACCTCCTTGATTAGCACAGTCAGTGTGTTATCAGCTAAATTTCATCTTAACAATTTAAGAAGCCAAATAATGCATGTTGAAGGGTATTCTTAGTGCTTGTAAGTGATGCTGGCAAATCCAATCAGGATTTCAAGCGTTACTCTGCAGTGTTGGGGGTCTTCAAACTGGAGTTGGTTCTCCATTATATTGGCATGTGGATATCTCCACATACACATTGTGCTTCTGTGAGAAAAATGAAGGCAGTTTGACTTTTTTCTTTTCCAGTTTCTTGTTTGGATGTATGGTTTTGAATTTTCTAAATTGCTCATACATCCTAGGTTTTTTGCCCACTTTTCATTTTAATTTTTTATTGCGTACAACCATTCTTTAAAGCAATGACTCATATTTAGATCTCTAAGGAGGACATTACTCTTTGTCATTATCTGAGACTATTGCCATCCTATAACAGAAATTAGTTTGAGGAATTAGTCCACTTTCAAAAGACTTTTTTCAAACCAAATCCCAGTAGAGTTGCTGTACAATGCCCAGCCAGGTGCTGGGAAGGCTTGAAACTTTCTTTGCTCACTTCTGAGCTGTATTACAACCTCCCAGAGTCACCCAGAATTTCTACAGAGCTACTGTCTAACTTTTATTGTCAGAATAAGTAATATTTGTAAACTAGAAGAAGCTGGAAAGAGAATAGATGCAAACAACCAAGGCCTGGTTTAGCTTTCAAATAGGATTTAGAAGGGATATGCTAGAGTGCATCTGTGCATTTTCCTGTATTAAAGTGTCAGGTAACAGTCTGGCATTCCACATAGTGAAAAGTATATTTAATTTTCTGCTGTCTTCTGTATGTCAATGACAAGATTATTTGTTGTCTGATATAAAACTTCCACTATCATCTTTGCCTTTTAAATAGAAATAATTTTTTATATTGCATGTTATATATATATGGATTATTTTTAAACAACTTGAGGTTAATAACAAGTAGTATTTTAGGGACACAGTTTCTGTTTCTGAGATTTAATTACGAAAGCAAAATTGTAGGATCAACTTTTCAGTTTGACATTACCCAATTTAATTGTTACCTGCATCTAAATAAGTTCAGTGCAGAGAATATCACACAGCATTTAATTTTGAAGTTTTATTGCTACACTCTTTGGTTTTGGAATATCTCAGTGTTTAACTATTAAGAAATCACAATTTTCTTAAAGAAAACAATATTGTTAAGAAACCACTGTTGAGGTGATTTTCTTGTTATTAAACTTTCTTCTTGATCTGAATATTAAGAAAACACAGGCCCATCAATGGGACAATTTTAGCAAAATTTACCAACTATCCTTGTTAAATCCAGAAGTTACTACAGTGTGTTATTTTAAATTTTCCATGACTTCCTGACTTAAAATACTCTAAATTTAAATACACATTTAGTGTTTAGTTCAGAGAACTACCTATAAAGCTGTTGTAGGATGTTTTCAGTTTCCAGAATAGTTTTTCACCATTGGAATTGCACACTAAATTTTAAAGCAGAATTTAATTAGCTCTCACTTCACTGTTGTGTTAGTTAAAATACTCTTCGGAGCTGTCAGTTGGAATTGGTGGGTGCCTGGAAGAGGTTTTTGTGAGGAGTGTTGAAAGCACACTGTTCCTCCCACTGCAGGGGCTCTCTGCATCCTAAGGCTGCACAAGGAACTTTCTTAGTGCATAATTTTTCTGCATATTAGATTTCTGGATCACCCTGTAATCCTGCAGACAGCATTGGATGAGTTCTTGAGAAAATACATGAGGTGTCTGGCATTTGTTCCTGCAGTGCTAAATAGTATCCTGTTTGTCCCAGCGTGAGCAAAAAGTGAAAACACACACTGCAGCTTGCCAGTAGGGCTGGGGTAGTGCTGTTCTGGCTCCCACGGCTGTGTGCCTGCCAGTGTGCTGTGCTAGTGCCGAGGAGGAGCACCGGGATGGAAAATCCAGTGTCCCTGCACAGATGATTGAGGGAAATTGCCAGAGGGTAGATACCCGAGTTACAGGCAGCCTGTGGACTATTGCTCACTCCTGCATCATGTGTACATGAAAGGACATGTGATGAGTGGTTTGGCTTGGAAGGGACCTTAAAGATATTGCCATGTATCCTGTGTTAAAAAAACATAACCTCAAGACTTGGAACATCTCTCTGAAAATTAAACCATCTTGTCTGTCCCATGTAGCATACACGTGGACATACAATGTTCACAACATTGATTTTCAGTTTGTGTGTTCTCAGAGCTCAAGGCATTGAAGCTTGTTAGCCAAGTACTGGGCTGGCACCTTCAGAATGGATTGAAGAAGAGTTTTACTGGATAACCAGCCCTAATTCTTCATAACTGAAGAATATTGCCAGAGAACTAGTTTGTCTGAATACATTGTTCCCACAGTCAAATTCCTGCGGAAGGAAGTTAAATTCTAGTTGCATTACCAAATGACACATCACCTTCTTTCCATTGTGGAAGGAGTTTACAAAGAGCTGTGGTCTAGGTGTGTATGGAGACCAGGAGAGACATTCCACACGGAGCTTTGGAGGCATGCCAGGGGTGGTATAGGTTGTGTTGTAGGGCTGTGATGTTGTTGGAAGGCAGCACGCAGTTTCAAAATGCCCTTTCCAAACCCTTGCCTTCCAAACTACTTATGGCTGCTGTGTGAGTGTTCTCATTAAAGAGAAACTTGGCTGTATTTGGTAGCAAATTGAAGCCCTAATTTATAATGTCAATGCTGTAAGCTGATTGCTTGTAAAAGACTAAACACATTTAGTCTGCAGACTCTGCTTTGTTATTGTATTGATTTTAGGAGCTATTGAAAAAAGTCAGGTCAACTTGCAAAAAATTAGGTGTTTACACATTATCAGAACAGTGATGGGGATTGCAGGTATTTGGAGTTTAAAGGATATGTGAACATGTATTTAAATACTTTCATTTACAAGTTTAAAATAAGGTTCTGAATTTAAGATTTAAGTTCACTTTGTTGCCCTTTGAGTTCCTTTGCTAATTAGATATTTCTATTTTAATGTAGCACTGTGTTTCTTAAAGGAGTACCATTGGGATGTAAAATAAACCAGAGACAATCTGCTTTTCAGTTAAGAAAAGAAGAATGTTTTTCCAATATTATTTTCAACCAATTATAAATAAAAGCCTTAAGACAATAGAAGCAAGAAATACTGGACTTCATTCACTTTGCTCCCTATGGCTCTCTTAGTGAACTACATTTAAAGTGAATTCATAAGATTGCTGTTTTCATTTGACCTGTACTTTGTAATCAGATTTTAGTGGTCATTTTAACTGATCAAGAATAAATAAATTTTCATTTTCAGTAAATTTTTCTGTGCTATTTTTATAGGCATACACTTTGTGCTATTGCAACTTTGTAAACCTGTCTCTTCATTTGGAATATCACTATTTCTTATTAGCATTCTGTAGATGAAATTTTCCTACAAACTATTTTTATATGTATATAATCACAAATAGTTTTTTCTTTTCATTTTTAATATCTTTGTGAATTGCACTTATTACTTATTTAAATCTCTTGACAATTCATTTAAATATGTGAGATTTTATGAAATGTAGTTCTCTTTTGAAAGGATTTTTCCAGCACTTGAACTGGTGGGCCTCCTAGTACTGGGTATTACAGAGGAAAAATACTTAATGCAAGGGAAAAGGGATTGTAGAAGTTTTTTCACAGAGTTGTCAGATATTCAAAGTTCTGCATTCAGTGTTTTGTCATTTGTTCATGTGTGAGGTTAAAGATACTCAGTTATTATCGACGTGTTTGGCTTTTAATAGCAGTCAAGCAAAATTTGTTATAAAAATGCAAATCAGTCTAATGGAAGCCTGCAACTCTGCTGAATCATTTTCTTTAAATAGTAGGAAGGAATCCTGTATGAGCTTAACTTTTCCGCTCAAAAGTGCTACACGCTATGGCTCTGCAACTGGAAGTGACAAAGAATGGGCACAAAACAGTGAGGAAAATATACATTGTAAATAATTTGTTATGTTAATAGATACACCACCATGGGGATATACTGCTTTTTCTCTGAAGATAGAAATTATGAACAGAGTGTAATCTCTCTTTTCTCAATTTGCAAAGAAGAGATGCAGCTCTGTGTTCCTGATGTCCTTCTTCTATACTTCTGTCAGGGTTAACTTTTTGTTTTGTATCATAATACTCATTTAAATGTTTTTTGAATACCTGTGAAGCTGCAGTTTACAGTACACAAATACTGAAAGATTTTTATATGTAATGAAAAAAATGCTAACATTTAGGAGAGATTTTTTTGTTTTGTTTTTTTCTATGAAGAACTAATACTTAGCTGTGTTTTCTTTTTTGGTTTCTTTTTTTCATGGTTTTTTCCTCCCCATAATTGACAAATGTTTCATATTGAGATTGAACAGAGCTGTCATTCTAGCCTTGCTGAAATAACAAGAACTGACAAAACAGATAATGGTCAGGCTTTAGGATTTCCAAAGATACTGTTAATACAACTCCATTAAGGTTTCTGGAAAGTCTTTTTGTGAGCTGGAGCTCCATGTTTTAATTAACTAGTCACACTGAGTATTTCAGATCCCTGTATTTAGTTGATTGCAGTCACCAAAATCTAGTTGCTCTGAAATACACTGAAATTTTAAAAGTTAATTTCTTGCATAAATTAATAATTTTGCTAGTCTTTGCTGTAATTATTTGGTAAATTAACTGTTCTGCACTTTCAAGAAATAATGAACTAGCAGTGAGGTGAGCTGTTATTTCTTGTATTTATTCATAGGCCCTTTTTTTCTTTTCTATGAGATCTGTGCTATTGATTTATGTCCCAGTAAATTACAGTATTTGGGCTTTAAGAGCCTGTTTGTCCTGCCACATCCTTTAATACAGTATCTGAAGTTGTGTGTACATTTCATTTGTGTAAATGACAGCTGTCAGATTGCTAATTTCATTTTTCAACGGGGCAAATACCATCAGATTCCATGGATGCAGCCTTACAAACAGATGAATACAAATGTTTTCAGCTGTGAGCATTGTGATATAGAGTCCCTTCATGACTTTATATTTATTTCTCAGTTAGCACTGTCTGTGTACTTCATATCCTCTACTTGTTAAAGATGCACTAATTTCTTCTTTTGCTGAGTAAGACTCTTTCAGGTTTCTTTAACTCCCAATTAGCTTTTCTTTGCTAATAGTATCATTAATGCTTGAAATGGCACTGTAGCTCTGCAGGCTGAAATCATCACTAAGTCAGCAAGTGTTGCTAAGGCTCTATACATTTGTATTGCTTTTAATGAAAATGTGCTGAGATTTCTTCCAGTTGGGCATTTTAAGCATGGAAGCTTCCGTGTCCAAACTGCATGCTAATAGAGGCTGCATGGAAATAATCACTGTTATGCCTGAGAAACTGCTTTTTATTGTGAATTAGGCTACATTTAGTGCCCTGAAACTGCTTCAGCACACCACATTTGAGTTTCAGTAACAAAGTATTCAGGTAACACTTTTACTTTATCCCATTTTTCATTGTTAGGGATTTAGAGTCCAGAGTGTATCCCAGAGTTTCAGCCTTGCCTCCCAGGAATAGAACTTCTACCACCCTATGCTCAACAGCAAAACCCACCTGACGTAAGTGGGAGGAAGTGCTCTGTAAAGCAGCAGCAGTGTCTCTTTTTGTCCCACAGCTGCAGCAGAAAGGGAAGGTGGAACGTAGTACTGCTCACTTCCTATTTTGATTTGGACTTCCTTTCTGACTTCCCATCACACCTTGTCCATCTCCCTGAAAAGCTGAGAAAGGGCAGGTCAGGTGTCAGGCAACCAGCCCAAAAACCAAGCAGTTAGGGCTAATGAGCATTCATCTTTCTTGAAAAGCAGCAATCAAAGTGTCTGTGTAAATTAAAATTG
Organism: Lonchura striata; assembly: GCF_050655825.1. NCBI lineage: Eukaryota > Metazoa > Chordata > Aves > Passeriformes > Estrildidae > Lonchura > Lonchura striata. Next base: position 72,495,387 of record NC_140704.1, read on the forward strand.
CTATGTATTTCAGCATTGCTTATAAGCTCACAAGTTTGACTCTTAATCTTTGCCTTTATTTCTTTTGGATATGTATAATTCATGACAGTATTTATCAGATGTCTTTCTTGCTATATGCTATTTCTCTATGCTGTCAGAAGTAACAGGATTATTGTTAAATTACTGCTTTTAGCTGAAATAGATAATTTTATGAGTTTTTCATTACTGCAAGTGGGTGCATGCTCTTCTTAACGAAACTCCACTCAGCAAGGAAAGTTATTTGAGAGATGCCTGCCCCTCTGCATGTATTTTTCTGCTTGAAATTTGAACAAATTATCCAGAAGGATTTTGAAGGTGTTTCTACATCTCATTATGAATTCTGTGCAATGTGAAAATCTCAACTTTATTTTTGTCTTAGAAGTACATGTCTGATATATAATTCCCCTTGGCAAGGAAAAGAGATTTTAGGATTCCACAAATCCAAATTCTTTTGCTTATGGCTACGTCCCAGCTGAAGTGTTAGATTTTCCTTGGAGATCTTTCAGAACCAGGAACGTGATTCTTTCAGCAGGGTATAGAGCACATCAGTTTCCTGTTTAAATTGGTTCATTCTCCAGAGATGTGAAGAAATGTGAAATTCAGCCTGGCAGGACTAATCCAAAGAGACACAAAAGAGAAGGATGGGACCTCAAAGTTTGGAAGCATGAAAGTGTACAGGCTGGTACAGAGAGATTTGGTTCATCAATCATGGTTTTATTTTTATTAAAAAAAGCAGAAACTTGAATATTTTAAAATCATACCACAATATTTGTATTTTGGCAATATCTCTTTCACACAATGGCTTTCTTCTTTCTTTTCGGATGCAAGAGGAATGCAAATCTACTCATTATTTTCAAATAGTCTCATACTTTCTTCAGAAGAATGGAAGAAACAAATTAACACTGCTTTGGTTCTTTGCACCTACCGCTGACAGTACATAACAGCTTTTAAAAAATGAATTGTGTGAACTGGCTACTGTTAGTTTATGAAAAAGCAAGTGCTGTACCTTTTGTCTAGGCCTGAAAAAAGATGAGTCCTTTAGCCTCACTTTTTCTCATGTTGAATATGAGTCTCTCAGTAAGCACTGAGACGCCTCCATTCACAGGTCTTGTCTCTCTCTGTCCTTCTAGGGGTCACAAGCGCAAACTGGATGAAGATGATGCTGCCAGTGAATCCAGTAAAGAATCCAGCAATGAAGATGAGGAAGGAAGCAGTTCTGAAGCGGATGAAATGGCAGCGGCACTTGAAGCTGAACTGAACCACTTCATGTGAGATTCATGCAGAAGACAGAATTTGTAATTATATTTACTTCTCATAAGCAGATCGGACTTCAGATTAGTCCCTTATGTCAGTACTCAATGTTTTACCAAAATGTGTGTGTATATTTTGCAAAGCATCTCAAGAGGTGATATGCTATTTTACAAAATCAGAAATAGATGTTTTTAAGTTGTTTTACAAAATAAAATATACTTTTTTAAGCAAAAAAAAAAGTATTAAATGGGACATGGTGTGCTATGCCAAAGACGTTAGGAGCTCTGCAGAACCTTCATGTACGGGACAGTGGCACAAAGACTTGTGTTAAACATACATCAAGTTTCTAAAAATATTGCAGGTTGTGGTTTATGGGTTACGATCTTCAGAAAAAGGAGGAGATAAAGGATATGGAATTGTCTGGGTAGTACAGCATGCACCTGACAAACTGGTCATCCTTTTCCACAAATAAAGCTATCAAATATAAAAGGAGTTTTGAAATAAAAAAGAACGATTTTGAAATAAAAAAGAACGATTTATATTTGTATAGAAACAGAGAACATGATATGCAAGCTTTGTGAACTCTGCACTTGACCCACCTGCCATTTGCTCGTAAGAGAATACATAGTTATCAACATTCATGGTTAGGTTACTTTTTTGAATAGTTGAGTTCTTTAGAGACATTGTTTAGATTTTTAACTTTTCTTCTTTGTAACCAGAAATTTAGCACAGCAGACTATGTGATCCTGTACTGCCACATGAAGCATATTCACCCATTCATGTTGTCTTGGAAAGAACAAATGCTACTTCAGTCTAGACAGAATTTAATTTCTTTGACAAGAGATCTGATGTAAAGTTTTTTGTATATTCTATTTCATATTTGACCCACAAAACAGATTTTCTTCCATTTAATAAAGGTTCATTTTGTATGCTTTGTTTCTCTTTCCTGTTCATTTCCTTGCATCAAACATAAGGCTCTTTTCTGTATTATCTTTCCTTTATTCTGCATGAAAATAATGAGAAATATTGAAAGTAGGTGCAGATTTGTAGGTTCAGGCAGGCAGCTGAAGGACAGAAGAGAAACACTGGCTCAGAAGATTCATGGACTGTAACATCTGACTTTTCTCAAGTGTCTTTGACTGGCCTCTGAAATTACCATAAGAGTTGTCTCTCTGGTGTTGAATTTCTGTGGCTAGGACATTGGTTTATTCTCAATTGTTAGCAGCTGGAGATTGGATCCTTTTAAAAATATGATTGCAAAAGAAGACTTGTTAGTTTGCATGTCATGGTTAAAAGGAAGAAGTATTTCTGGTGCAGAATACTTCATTTTTCTACTTAGCAGTAAAACAGAACATTTCAGTAGAATCTAAGCTGCTTTGCAAGTAGCACTCTAATTTTAAAGCTTCATGATGACAATAAAAGGAAGACTGATAAAATACAAGAGCCTTTTCAGATTAATACTGTTTCTCCACTTCAAAATGTAAAGTCAGCATCCACAGACAAAAATAGTGGATTTTGTGGGGAAACTGCTCAGTTTCCTGGTACCACACAGCTGAATGCTGCAATGCCCTGCCTGCTGTAACTCTCCATGAAAACAAGCAGGATTGTCTCCTAGTGACTTTTCATCATATAACAGAAGAAAATTACTAATGCTTGTAAAATGGAAAGTCAAAATAGTTTCTTTTTTTCAGCAACCTGAATACAGCGTCCCCAGCTACCAGAGGATGACTTCTTAATTAAATACTAAAATGCAAGGGGTTGTGAGGCATGTTTTGTGTTTTCTTAAAATCCCACTTGAAAGAATGTGAAATAACATCAGCTTTCTGGATCACCGTGATGCTGCAAATGACTTGACAGCACACATTTCAGCAGAGACTTGTTCTGGCTGATGGTCTTTGCTAGTCACGCAATTCTGGGGCAGCATTTAAGCTCTGAATTTAAATGCAGCCAGCAAGCAAAGCCAGACTTTGCTGGGTGCTGCGTCCCTGGCACCGCAGCTGCCTCACAGTGCTCATGGGGAGATCCTCTGTAGACAAGCTGTCTGGTAAGAGAGGCTGTATCTGTCTTCCAGTGTTATTTTATGGATGATGGTTTAACTGGTGAAAGGGGGTGGTCTGGGCAGGAGTCCTAAAAGCCATCAGCATGCCAGTATCTTTTAACATTCCCTGCCCTTCAGTCCTTGTAGTAAGAGGGACCTAGCACAGGGAGGGTTGAGCAATTCCTTGCTCACTGCCAGAGCAGCCCAGAAGGCACCAAATCTACTTTCTGCTGAAAAGTAGCCTCCTGCTCAATCAGGTGGCTGTGTTGAGTGCACAGGTGGGAGAGAAAAGTGGAAACTGAAGATTTGATAGATGATAAGTTAAATGCCCATTCTAACCTGCCAGCAAGAAGCCTCTGAATGTATGAAGTTGTCACTCACTCCCACTAGCTTACACTTTTTTGAAGGTGCAGGAGCATCCTAAGAAAAGCAACAAATGTGCTTTGTGGAATGAGTTTAACTCTTCATTAAGTGACCTAGATATTTTCACTGGGTGTTTTAGCCTGCCTTTCTGTCCTACTTCTGTACATTAGGTAGCTAGCAAGGACCTGCTATCATGGGGGGCACAGCTGAAGCGTGGAACAGATTCCCAGTGAGGCTGTCAAACTCACTGGGCAGTACTGGTTTCTGAAAGGGTACTGGGTATGGAAATGAGCACAGGAAAGGCACCTTGCTTCGTCAAGCTTTCTAAGCATGTACTCTCACTGCTGGCTAGGAAAGATGGCTCCTAAGGGCTCATGGTTGTTTAAGAACTGGGAAGATCCATCATTTTGATTTAAAGACCAGTATTTTTACTTTCTCCTTGGCTTGCCCTCACCAGTTCTTAAGAGAATGAGAAGACATCAAAGCTCTGATGGGGATCATAGAATAGTTTGGTTTGGAAGGGACCTTTAAAGGTCACATAGTCTATTCTCCCTACAATGAGCAGAGACATCTTGAACTAGACCAGGTTTTTCTGAGCTTGGTCCATCCTGGCCTCAAAAGTTTCCAGGGATGGGGATGTAATAGAACCTGTGATAAAGGCAAAAACCATCACATAGTGGCCAAGCTTTTCTCCTTGTGCCTGTGCTGGGGACAGGGGAGGAAGAGGGAGCCGTTGCTTAGCACTGAGATGCGAAAAGCTCCCAGCATGCAGATACTTTCCCTGTCGGGCTGTGTGCATATGTGAAGGACTCGAGTTTTCTGTGTTATATAGTAACATCTTCTGTGAAGGGTGGGAAGTCTCAATTTTCCTTCCTGGCACTACTGCTTGCAGAATAGGTGACTGTCTTACAAGTGTGAGAATACACATACACAAACCTGGAGCTGTACCTAAAGATTTCTCAGCTCTGCCTAATTTTACTACAGTGAACATTGCAGTAGATGACAAGTCGAAGAATAAATACATAGTGGTCTAGTTAAGGTGTTGATTTCTTGGGGTTCTTAGGGTCAGGGTGACCCTGAGAGATCGTAAAGAATCTTTTCTTCCCTAGCCCAACGCAGCCAAAGAAGGAATCTGGAATGTTTCCGATTGCGTTTTAAAGGTTGTTTATTTTTTCTTATCTATAACATTCTCTGACCTGCCAAGCTCCATCCAGAAAGAAAGCCATGGCTATCTGCCCTTAAGCCTCAGGCAGCTCCCACATTAATACTCAAAACTACGTGTCTGTGTTTACAATTTATTACCAATTCCTATCATCTATGTTAGACAGTGAATCTCTACCTTGAACCAATAGAAAAGTGTCACCATCACACCAAGACATGGAGGACAAGAAGAAGGAGAAGAAGGCCAGGACATGCCCAAATTCCTCCATCTTGACCCCCTGAATTATATTCTAAAAAACCCCACATTTCTAGTTTTCCACCCTGTGTTAATTCAAATATCACACTACTCAAACCCTTGTGGCTTGTAATGCCTCATATAAACTTGGCAGTTTTCCACAGGCTAAAATTGAAGCCACAGGTGTTTTTGACTTCATGCCAGGATCTCCAAGCCCGCTTCATGCCAGGGTCTCAAGACAGCCAGAGCAGCCAGAAGGATATCCTGGACTCTGACATTAAAGGAGGGAGGGAATCTCATCATGTAGATGAAAATTCATTATGAGAATACTCCCAACTCTCACTACCTGCAGGAAAGCCTTTATTAATTCGTTTTTCCTATCCAATCCTACTTTCTGTTGTTATTTCAGAAGTGTTTGGAGCCCAGCGCCTGGCTCAGCCTCCTCTCCCTTCCCTCTCTCAGGAACAGGAGACAGCAGTACCCAGTCCCCCAGGCACCATCACCTACAGCAGGCATACATACCTGTACTGATAGGCTGCAGCTGCATGTTCTGTGCTCTTTCTGCTGACCTGGCTTTGAGAGAGAGAGAGACAGAGAGAGATTACCTCTAGCAGCTGCAGTAACAAATAGTACAGAGAAGTGAAAATACTGCCTTTTTGTAGGCTGGGTGTGGGTGCTTGTATGTGGAAAAAGGAATATCTTTCTTTTAGGAATTTATTCCTCAGTGTCATACAGTTTATAACTATAAATGGAAAAATGGAAAAATCTTTGCTTCTGGTCTGGCCTCCCATGAAGATCAACTCAACCGTTCCCAGCAGCTGTTAGGTCATTGTCCCCAAGAACCAGGCCAGCTGTTTCCTGGGTCTCCTCAGAACCCACATGAATCCTGTTATCTTTCTCCTCCAAGGAAAGAGTAGATCTGTTGTCACGAATATTTGCACGACAGAATGGGAGTGGACCTCTAGAGGTCATCTGGTCTAATCCCCTGCTCAAGCAGGGAGGGTCACCTGTTCATGTCCATGTCAGTATCTGGATGTCTGCAAGGATGGAGAGTCCACAGCCTTTGCCGTTCCCTTACAGCAAAAAGATACGAGTGTGGGTTTTTTTAACTTTTTTTTTTTTTTAGGGGAAGTGGAAAGGAAAAAAGTGAACACAAGGAGCACGATTGCTGTCTAAGACAGGGGAGGCATAAAGCAGGTGTGGCTCTCATCCCCAAGTTTCTCAAGGAGCTGAAACTTTAGGATGCATGATTGCCAGAAGCTTGTTTTCTTTCAAGTCCAGAACCAGACACTACTGGTTAATGAGAGTGTGGATTTTAATAAACATGTGATGAGTTTTTGAGCCACTTGAGAGTTTATTTTGGAACAGGATTTGAGAAGGATGTCAGGCACCTGGAACTCAAGATCGCTAGAACTGTGGAGAAACAGACATAAACTATAAGCCAAGTTCTCTTTTGTGCGAACTCTATTTCTGGTAGAGCAAATTATTCCTTTCACTCCTCACATTCTTTGTGACTCCCTCTTTTGGCTGGAGAGTGGTAGAAATTCCCCATGACCTGATCCCAGGGAAGGGTGGGGTTGGCATAAACCCCAACCCCAGAGCACTCAGAACATTTACTTGGTGAGATGGGGGCTGATTTTGACTCAGATTCTGTCGTGTGCACTGAGCAGAGGGTGGGTTTGATGTGTTTGTATTGCTGACTTCCACGGGCCCTTTTAAACCTCCTGGAGTTCTCATCCCTGCAGGTCTCATGCCCACAGAGCCTGTGCCAACACTTGTGAGTCAGAGCTCCCTTGGCAGAGGATGATTAATTCTCTTTTCTTTCCGCACTCCACCCTAACTCTGCTCCCTGGAAAGACAAGGAGCCATATCTGGCAGATGCAAGTATGTATGGCACTTCTAAATATCTCCATCCCAAGATGAAGCTGGGCTGACTTAGTCATTGGGTGGGTTTAGAGGCACTTTAAAGGTAGAGCAGATGCTGAGCTGAAACAACAGAGGTAAAAGTGCATTTTGTTGCCCTATTTGTGGGATGGACAGCTATGTCCACGGGTTCCTTCCATGTGCTGTCCTCTTCTATTGAGCAGTTTTCCATGAGTCAGTACAGCTTGCCAGGAGACTGGTTGTGGATATTCTCAGTTCAGTCAGAGAGAAAAAGAGAAAGGTTTCTGCCAGGCTAAGCCTGGGAAAAAATCTGAGAGGAATGTAAACAATTATTATCTCTCTTTCTGTTCATGTTGTTTATAGATATGTTCTACCACCGTCTGCAATTCATAGTACACCAGTGGTGTGGAAGGTTTTCACTTTGAGACCAATCATATTTCACCTTAGTGATCCTGGTTATAAAAGAGGAAGGCTACTTGTTAATAAAGCTCATTCTTTGCCTTCTGAAGATGGAGTCTCTTCATTCCTGTCCCTGCCTCAACAGCAACAATAGGGAAGCAGAATAGGGATAGACCTTCTTCCTGAGGCACTACAGCCATCTTCCTGAGCCAAACTCTCACCAGAGCTAGCAGACAGTAACTGTATTGCAAAACCACATGGGTTTAATAGGCAATGACAGAACACCCATCCTTCTCCAAGTCTACTCTTAAAGTAGTGCAGTTCTCTGTCCCTTCTACACCTGCCAGGGAAAGCCTTGAAAAAGTGAATCTCAGTGACAGGCCTCTACTGACAGTCACCATGAGGGAGAAACCTTGACCATGGACTGCCAGAAGAGCTGACAGTCCCTTCCTTTCCTTTCCCTTCTCTGCAGGAGACCAGCATCTCTAAGTCCCCAAGACTGTTTGTCTGTCAGATTTTGGATGTTGTTGCTCCTTCACAACAATCAAGCTGCTCTTGCTGAAGCACAGACTATGGTTGCTATTGATCAATTCTAAGAGGCAAAGCCCGTAGGCAACAGAAGCTAGGGATTTCTTATAAAATGAGGGAGGCTGGACTGGACAAAACTCAGGTTGAGCCAATATGGTTAAAGCTACATTCTCTGTTTATTGTCTATAAGATGGCAGTTTATATACACTTCAACATAGTTTACAAATTGTGAGCACACTATCTTGGTCAGCATTGTTTGTCTTTGCCTTAAAGTGGCCAGAGTTCTGCACTGCAGCTCTACACTAATTCACACCCAGAAAACCTATTAACACCGTGGTTACCTTAAAGTAATTTCTAACTGAGCAACAACTATTTTCTTACTACGCCAAAGGCTTCCAGGCCCCACCAAGGCCGCTTATCAGGGGCCTAGCCTGAGGGTAGCTCAACCTTCACTCTAAATATAAATCATGTCCTGTCTCTCTCAGAAATCTGGTAACAGGCAACAGCCTCTTCCTCCTCCTCCTCATGCTGCCTTCAGACCAGGTGATGGTGCTTTTCTGGCAGGGAGCACAGCAAGAAGTCAGAAAATCTTATCTTTTCAGATATACCACTATGGATATATATGACCCTTTCAGGACATAAGTAATAAACATGTCACTTAGTTCCAATACAAATGGTGCTTGGTGCTCTGTTTTAATTAAGTGGATGAGTTTGGTCCTCAGAGAGCTCAACATGTCCTTGGGTAAATAAATATTTTAATAATTCAGCTTTGTATCTCATAATCTTATAGCTGCAACCTACAGAAAGGCTTTATTTTCCTTGACACTGAATACCAAATAAAGAACACTCCATCTGATTCCTCTGCTTTTTGCTGTCTGTCCTTGGATCCAAGCTCTCAGCCCACCTGTCAGACCAAGGCAGAGCTTCACCATAGGACCTATATGCACAGCAGCCCTGTGCTGAGTCCACAGGACACAGCCATCAGCTGCACCCTCCTTGGGTCTCCTCCCTCCAGGGCTGCCTGTGGAATCTGTGTCACCTCTGAGCCTGCCTCAGAAGAGCAGCTGTGCATCTTCCAGCACCCATCTACTTCACTGACCATCACCCTTCCCTTGCTGGTGGAAAAGGCTTTCAGCTTGCTGGCACAAAGCACATCTTCCTCTGCAGCTGGCTCCTCCTGCCAGCAACCCAAGACACTTTTCAGTGCTATTGGCTTTTGGCACTTTAAATCTCTTTTCTTTCTTAATGTTCCTAAGACAGCTAAGGAGCTGAAAGCAGGTCCCTGGTGGGCTGTGGGATGGGAAAGAAAGAAATTCAAAAGTCTGAAAGTTGTGCATTACCAGAAGAACTGATCTCTCACTACAGAGGCTATGCTTGGTGCGCATCCATCTGAACATACCCATCAGGCAAGGAAAGATGAACAAAGGCTGGACACTGTTTCCTTACATGAGAGGGTCCTCAGTCTATAAGGGGAAAGAAGTGGGCAAAACAGAGGTTCATTAGATTAGAAATTCTCCTCTAGAGAATGTGCCCAGGGCTGTATTAGCCCAACACCTACTGCTCTCCTTGAACCGCAGCCCATGCACAGGCCACGGAGCAGAGCCCCTGATTTGCTTCATTACAGGAGGGTGCCCTAGGTGCAGACTGGGGCACAGCAGGGGTTAATTTCAGCTGTGGCTTTACTTAACTCTGAATTGCCTGCATTTGACATCTGTGAGGCAGAGGCACTAGCAACCGCAGTGGAAGTGCTGAGGAAGAAGTCTGTGAGTGATTCCTGTTTGATCCCCAGCTTACATCGTTTACCTCATTACGGGGCTGCCTGCAGCCTTCAGCTGCTCTCTGCTTCCCCAGAGTTCATGGATGTCGCCTGCCTCTGTGCCACGTCCCTGTCCCAGCTGAGCTGTGCGCGGCCCCCGGCCCGAGCGCTCCGGGGCGGGGATGCAGCAGCTGCTGCCCGAAATTGTGCGGCGTTCGCAGAGCAGCCCTGGCCACGGTGCTCTGCTGTGCTGCAGCACGGGCTGAGACTCGAGTGGCAGCGCAGGAACAGCTGCTGCTTTCAGAGAGCAAATAACAAAAATGCTGCCCGTGCTGCAGAGGGACAGATTGCAACTCCGCTGCAGCCCAGCCACCCTGGAGCAGCCCGGAGCAGGACATCCCGGGCCCCTCACCACTATACAATCACTGAGATGCTGGAGTGTGTCCAGAGAAGGGCAGCTAAGCTGGGGAAGAGTCTGGAGGACAAGTCCAATGAGGAGTGGCTGAGGCAGCTGGGGTTATTTAGTCTGGAGAAAAGGAGGTTCAGGGCAAACTTTTTCACTCTCTACAGCTGCCTGAAAGGAGGGTCTGGCCAGGTGGGGGATGGTTTCTTTTCCTAAGTAGCGAGGAATAGGACAAGAGGAATGTACTTCAAGTCTTGCCAGAGGAGGTTTACTTGGATCTTAGGAAAGAATTCTTTACTGAGAGGATGATCATTGGAACAGGTTGTCCAGAGAGAAGTGTTCAAAAGGTATGTGGATGTGGCACCAGGAAATATGGTTCTGTGGTGGACTTGGCAATGCTGGGTTAACAGGTTCAATGAGCTAAGAGGTCTTTTCCAACCTAAACTATTCTATAATTCCATAAGACAGCCCCTGTGTGCAGGTCTCTGCCTGGGTTTGGGTGAAGCAGGTCCTCACAGTCAGCATGAGCTCCATGCCCCAGCAGCCTCATCTGGAATCCAGGTCATGGTATTAGGGGCACGAAGTGTGTTGCTTTTCTTAGATCTCCCCATTGCTTGTTGTCTTTGTGCTGCAAAGGGTTGTGGGGCACCATGGAGCTCCCAGACACGCAGCTCCTACCTGGTGGAAACTGCTGTGTCTCGCCTGATGAAACCCTGGAGCCCTCCAAGGAGATCACAAAGGCTGAGGAGGTGCTCTCTGGCATCTCTGGAAGCTATTACGGACCATCTTTCAGGTCAGAAGTAAGAATTTAGCACTAATTTCAGGATGCTCTTCCAGGTCACTGTGGAAGTAGTTGGAAACCTAGAGAGCACAAAGGAAAAACTGCCTTCATTGTGCAGGGTTTCCTAACATGGCACTGAAGGTTCACTGCTTGCAGCTCTCATGTTATGATGTTCACTTGGCTTTCTTGGGAGATGTTTAGCTAATAATTATCCTCTAATACCTTTGTAGATATTGCTGCAGCACTCTTATGACACACTTCTGCTACTGGCTGCTACCAACTCTCCACTTAAAACAGTGGAGTCTGTGAACAGGAATTTCTATTTGCACTTTAGGAAAATGTGAATATTCTTCTCTACTCCTTCTACTTTGAAATGCTGTCCTGGCTGCACTGTGAAAGAGCTCAACAGCTCAGCCATGAGTATATCTGGTGATTTTTAAGCTGAGCTCAGAGCTTCATGGGGGTTTACATGCAATTTTTAATGTGAGAGGCTATGAATAATAATAGTAGTCTTGAGGCAACGAGGTGTAATGAGGTAAACAATATGAGATTTTCCCACTGAGTTGAAATGAGACTCCTTCAAATCTTTTGTGAAATTTTGACACAGCTCAAAGAAATGTTTTCTGAGGAGCACGTGGGCTGCAATATTGGGAACAAATTCTTCCAATGTTAGCAAGGATACTGCCTCAGAAATTACATGCAAGAATTTTCAGAGTTGACTATCTTATAAATATATTCTTTATGTTCTGATGTGTAAGATTGGGCATGGGAGGGTGCATCTGTTTTCCAGCAGAGAGGATCTGAATGATGCAGTTTGAAGAGAGGAGCTACAGCTCAAAGATGAAATCTTGCTCTGAAATCTTAGAAAACAAGAAAGCTAGACCAAAATTCAGAATATTTGGGGTGAGAGGGACGCAAATCATGCCACACACCAGTGACTTCAATGCAGTGACATGAATACAAGTCCCCCACAAAACTCATGAGAATCCTTTGTTTCAGACAATTTTTGCCCCCATGAAGACTACCTGAGATGCAGGCACTGAGTGAAAATCATCTAGGGCTATCAGTAGAATTTCCACTTGCTATTCCCTTCCCATTATCCTGGTATTTTGGGCCAAAAGTTTTCAAATATTTCTAATGTGCCATCTTGAAACAATCAACGTGCAGTTCTTCATCAGTGCTTTCAAGAGGCCCAATGAAATGGCTGAACAGGCTGGCTGCCTGTGTGCACACAGACGGACTGATTAGAACAAGACTACATTCTTGTTTGCATCTGCTCCTCCTCTGTCTTTTCCTGCTTTAAGCTAGAAGCCCAGTGTGGCCACCCATGTTAAAAATTGTGTGAGCTGCTGTGCCTGCATAAGGACAAACCCCAGTACCAATGCAGGCTGGGGGTTGAAGAGATGGAGAGCAGCAATGTGCACTTGCAGTCTAGAAAATAAATCCTGTCTTGGGCTGCATCAAAAGCAGTCAGGGCAGCAGGGCAAGGAACGAGATTCTGCCCTTCTGCTCTGCTCTGGTGAGAGCCCACCTGGAGCGATGCCTCCAGCTCTGAGCTCCTCAGTACCTGTTGGACCAAGTCCAGAGGAGGGCCACAAATATGGAGTATGTCTCCTATGAAGACTCAGAGTCTGGTTGTTCAGCCTGGAGAAGGGAAGGCTTCCAGGAGACCTCATTGCAGCTCCTCAGTACTTAAAGGGGGCTTATGAAAAAGGTGAGAACAGACTTTTTAGCACTGCCTACTGGGATAGAACAAAGGGAGTGTTTGTAAACTAAAAGGGGGTAAATTCAGACTAGATATAAAGAAGAAATTTCTTATGAAGAGAGAGGTGAAACATTGGAACAGGTTGCCCAGAGAAGCTGTGGATGTTGCATCCTGGGGGACATTCAAGGCCAGGCTGAGCAGGGCTCTGAGAAATCTGGTGTAGTTGAAGATGTCCATGCTTAATGCAGGGAGGGTACCAGACTAGATGGGCTTTCAAGGCCCCTTCCAACCCAGACAATTCTATCATTCTATGAAAAACATTAAGGCCCTGAAGCTGAGCTTCTGCACCAAATTGATTTGAAGAATAAATTCTGAAAATATAAAAATAGGCTTTTAGCAGCCTGCCTGACAGAGGCAGAGACATTGTGTGGGCAAACTGTTCCAGAACACGACTGTGCAATGGTTATTAAGAGCTGTACTTCCATAATAACAGTGCTGAGATCTTTTCTTAGTAAAGAACGATAAGCAAGTTTCAGCTCCTTCCTTGCTGAGACCTGGAGGCAGCACTGTGCTTGGTTAGCTCTGGTGCATTATCCTCTAATAGCTAAGCATATACTTTGAGTGAAGGTTGAATATAATAGAGTATTTTCTCTCCCCTCCCCCCACTCCCCACACCACTTTACTTTCAGAATAGCATCTTCCATTGTTGGTTATTGTCATTATCAACTGATTTCCCCAACAACTTCTCTAACCATCATTTCTAGCTTCTGGGCATTAAGCAAAGATTGCTGCTGCATAATTGGATTAATTTAGAGACTGAACAACATAATTTATTTGAATTTTGTTCTGTTTTCTCTACCCACTTTTTTCACTAAGAATCACAATGCCTGTGAGCCTGGGCATGGACTTGAGTCTTCTACAGGAAAAGCCTTCATGAGTGGGAGCCCCTTCTTGCTAAGTGGGTACCTTCACCTATGTTCCATGCATCCCTATACAGGGGAGGAGTTCCTGCTGGGCTTCATGCTCCCTCCTTCTGCCAGGTGCTAGAGGAGTCATGAACCGACTCACTTCTCGCTTTGTGCTGCAGGAAGGGTTTTGTTCTCTGGCACAGGGTCTGTCACTGCTGTGACATGTGGGGACCAGCCTGCCCTGCTGTTCCCACATGGACCCCGCTTCAGGGGTGCTCTATGGCACACTCGGTTCTAACATCACTTGGGGCCTTTCCAGGCATTTAGCTGTGTTGCTGCTGTACCCAGCACAGCAAACCTTGTGTCCTGCCATGGTTTCTGACTGGGTTTTGATTCTGTGTCTCACAGATGTGGGTGTGGAGTGAGGAATGCCCTGTGGACACTGCAGCAGGGCCTGTGAGTGCCTGGTTAGGTCCCTGAAGCAGCATGCACTCACCAGGGATCCCCAAAACTTGATTCATGGTTCACTGCAAAGCTTTCTTTTTCTTTGCAAAACATCTTCTCTTGGTTTTCACCACACATCTTCATTAGAGATGCTTGTCACACTGCTTGTTAGAGAATGAAAAGGTTTTCAATTATAAATTAGAATTATGAAAATCTCAACTGAGTAGCGTGACTGCAGACCATCCGCCTGAGCATCTCTGAGCTCCTTGTACCATTTCACCTCCTCTCAGCTGACTGCAGAGGTTGGCAGAGGTGCTCAGTATGTGCCCTTCCTGCTATGGGAAGGGGTTTCTCTGGGATATTTGGGCAGTGGTTATTTAGAAGATGAAGCTGCCCGGGATCCTAGCATGAGTCCTTCAGGCTTGTCACAACTTTTGCATTCCCAACAAGCCCAAGGTTGCCCATCCTACTAATTTCAGCAAACCCAGGATGTCCTTGCTCCACCTTGGGAGAGCACCTGACTCCCATACTGATGTGCGTCAGCACATCCCATCATGCTGTCTCAGAGTAGAAAACAAAAAGGGATACAACTGTGTTACTTCTTTCCACTTCCGTGCCCAGAAACAACAGAACTAAAAGGAGGTCCTTGTACTTCCTATTGTTTTGGTGAAAGGGAGTGGTGCTGCCCAACATACAATTCAGTCCTCTGAAAGCCACCAGATTTTGTGCCTGCAGCAACCTGGTATCCTATTTCCAAATAAATCAGAGATAGAAGGAATGGAGACAAGTCAAATCCCATTGCCCAGTGATGCAGGACACTTCCTTGGAAAATCAGCTGCTCCTCAGCTGTCAGCATCTGCTGCAGGCATCAGCCCTTGGGGTGCACGCCCCCTGCTTGCATTGCTGTCTGCAAGTGCCACAAGGCAAAAAACCACGTGTCCTCCTGCTTTTCCATACAAAACTGCATATGTGCATCTGCAGGTGGAATTCATGTCCTTTAGTACATAAAGGCCATGATCACTGTAGGAATGTTCATACAACATACTTGCTATAAGGCACACAATAGATTTCCCCACTTCTGCTTGGTATAGTCTTGTAATAAAGTTCTTGATGATTTAGTTGAGTTAGGGGAGTATGTCCACACCAACAGCATTAGCCTTTTCTTTAGAATAATGTTTTTCTGGAGTAACATCTAGAAAACTGATGCCCAGGAAGATTTTCTTGCCAGTATCTGAGCAATAGTTCTTAGGGGTCAGCTTTGCCAGCTTTCACAAACCTTGTTGCTTGTACTCCTCAGAGGCCATGATTGTCACACTTGAATCTTTTGTGCTTTTAGCTCTCAGGCTTTTGTAGGAGACACACCTTTAATTGTTTGCCTTTTGAGTTTTACTTCCAGCTTTCCATATGCTCCCTGGTAGCACAAAGCCAAGAAAGAAAACAGGACTGCAGAAGTGATGCTGCTGGACACACACAGTGCCCCAAAAAAGCTCCTCTTCCCAGTGCCTGGAAACCTTTATCCCTTGCCCATATTCACCTTTTCCTCCTCTTCTGTGTCAGTTAGTCATGCTCCCCTCCTTACATGCACTCTTATTCCATGCAGATGTTAAAATTGTTCAGGCTGTAACGCACTGGAAGATTTCCCTCCTCCACAAACATCTAAACTTATCCCCAACTACCTAGATAATCTGTCTGTAAGATCCAAATGTCCCCAGTATTTGGGGGTGTTTGGGTTTGGGATTCTGATTCAGGCTTATCTAGAGAAAACTTTGAAAGGTCATTGCATTTTAATTCATCCAGCAGATGAAGCTTGAAGGCACTAGGTTCTACTGTTAGGAATGTGCAGACTGAAACCAGTATCTACTTGCAAACCTGGTGGGACTAATTCAGGTCTGACAGAGTTTTATGTAAGTATTGTTTTCCTTTTAATGTTCTCTTTACTTATCATCACTTCTTTAAATCCCACCAAAGACAGGTTTTCTCATAAGATAATGCTTTAGCATATTCACTCAATGATATTGACTTCCCAGCAGCAGCAGGGGAATAAACCAGGAGATTAAACTGTCCAATCAATTTCCCTCCTGCCTGTGTTATGTGTGTTATTTCCCACCATGCACATTCAACATTACACTCTGTGACCATTAACGCAGTGGGTGCTGTTAGACAATGAAATGTTAGACAGCAGCATGCTAATAAAAGGTTTAATGAATAACATGATATCCTTACCAGCAGCTACAGAAGAGTTGGTCTGGGGAAACAGGGACTGTGTGCTGAGGCATCTTGTATATGAAATCGGGACGTCTGTGCTAATAAGGGCTGGTGTGGAAACATCGGCCTGGAGAGAAAACTGAGTTTGAGGAAAATATCCTCCAGATTACAGAGGTGGACAGAGCAGGCATTACCTCTGAGCAATTCACTTTTTGATGCTGTGTGGCTTAACATCTCAGCAGGACATTAATGCCAAGAAATTTAACAAGACTTTTCTGCACTGCCAGGTTGCCAGGTGTTACTCCTTGCTCCCCAAATCTGCCATTCAAATCTTACCTGTTTTGTGAAACAGGACACAAAACTGCACTTCTTTCTAAGGAGAGGTTTCAGCTTTGCAGCTGCCGCGTTAGGGCTTCTCACTCCCAGGTGACACCCTTTCTCACCAATGCTCTTGTACTTGCCAGGCTAGAGAACTCCCATAGACATCTTCTGGCCAGCCTGGAATTGGCAAAGCTGGAGTTGTGAAACAAGCAGCACCATTCTTCTGCCACAGACACATCGCATGTCCAGGAAAGACTTGAACCAAGGAAGGGGAAGACTGACTTCTAATGGTATGGGAAGTAATTCGTGCCCAAAAGAGCCTTACAGGGAGTGAGAAGCAATTTTCCAGCCATGAACAGGGCAGGGGCATAGGGATGCCACCAACCAGGTCTACACATACAAGTGGCTCCCTACTGCCTTGTGACATCCCTCTGGTGACAAGTGAAGGTCAGAGGAAGGGCAGAGGGACACCAGTCGCTTCCAGCTGGGCAGCTGAAGCTGCTCACTCCTAGCTGTCCTCTCTTGCACATTTTTTCTTAGGTTTTCAATGGGCCAAGTGGAGTTTCTTTCATTATGTCTCCTGCAAGATCACTGTGCAAGTCAATGGTGTACTGTTAGGAAAGGGGCTGTTGACATATAGTCTGACCTCCTCTTTACCTAGTTTCACCTGTTCATTTATGTTTGCTTTGGATTAGCTGGTGAAGTCTCTTTATCAACATTATTTATAGATTTTATGCATTTCAAGACTGCTGCTTTGTTCCTAGGCTGTACTAGTCTCTTAATTTAACTAATCATCTAAAATGTTTTGAAGTATTTTCATTCTTTCTAATAAATCAAATTTTGGACCTTGACAAATCCATTTGCTGTGCTAATCCAAATTCTCTCTCTTTCATCAGATCTTCATCTCAAAAAGAAGTGAAGAAGTGATTCCAGGTGCGCCTGTGAATAGATTTCATCTATATATTCCAGACTCATTATATATTTCTCTGCCTATTTTACCTTGTTATCCTGCATTGAAAATAGAGCCCCCTAAGATTCTTTCCATGTTGTTTTTTTGTGGGTTTATTTGATAGCACATCTTAGATTTTTCTATCCCCTTGTGAATTAAAATAGCTTTTCATTTTATTTGAATTTTAATCCATAAATAGTATCTCATTTTCTCACTTTCTCCCTGTATTTTTTATCTGAGTGAGTTCCATCCTATTTTTTCACATCTTCTTTTTATTAGTAATTTTCCTCAATTTAATATATATGTGACTTCAATTAATATATTCTTTATTCTCCACTGTAGGTAATTAGTAAAAGCATAAAAAACCAGATGCATGTTACTTAACAAATGTCTTTGCTAGTGTCCCTGCCAATATATAAGTGGTTATTTCCACCAGTTGTTTCTAATATTTAAATTTATTTACAAAAGATGTGTGACCATCTCTTAAACTTAGTAAATGATGTTGAGATGAAGATTCAGTGGGCATTCTCATAATAATATTCACAAATAAGTCCAAATATAACAGTAGGAGGAGGTCATATGAGATGACCATTGCAGTCTCTTTTGTCTGAATAATCTGTATTACATGTGTTGCTTTCCCAGAGCTGTTTGTTTTGTAATGTTTCTTCTACCTATTAACCTTAACAAAAAGTGTACTCAGAAAGGCATGGTATTTCTATGCTTTGTATTATTGACTATTTTATTTTTAAGTTAAATTTTGTGGCTCTGAAAGGACATTGCCTTTCAAAGGAAAAATAGATGGTCTTCCTTCTGTGAAAAAGCTACACCAAAATACTGGAAATAAAAATTACTTTTTCTAGTTTCAGAAGTTCCACAAAGCCTTTCCATGACTATTTGTGTTTACAGTTCTCATGGTTTAGGATATTAGTGCTCCCAGTGAAACCATGCTCTACTTGTGCCCCTCGCCCACTTCCCATTCTCCCTCCAACTCTCCCCTGTGTCAACTGGAGTGGAGAACTGGAGACACAAAAGGCAAAGATCATGACTTGAGATGAGAACAATTTACTGGAAACAGCAAAGAGAGAAGCAAATGAACAGTAACAGCAACAATATTATTAACAAAAGTGTACAAGGGAGAGACAGAGTGATTCAAATGCAAAATGCTCACCACAGAATCCAACTCAATGGCTCCATGCTTCCCCCATACAGAAAATGAGGTGAGGTGGTACAGAATAATATCCAGGTCCTAGCCAAGCCCTCTCCTGGCTACTGCAGAAATCAAACCTGTCCTGCCCAGAACCAGGACAGCAGGGAAATTCATCAAAATTCTATTCCATCTACTATGGAAATCGCCTCCATGCAAGATAAAATACTGGGTTTTATAGCATAAATCAGGGTTGTTTTTTGAAATGTGAATAAGTTCTTCCAATAACTTTTTGTAAAATTATTGAATCCCTCTACAGTTTTCCTTTTTATAAATCATATGTGCAAGAAAAAGAAAAATTGGAATGCACTGTAAGCATATTGTCCCAGAATTGAAAAAAAAGGTAATTTTTCTGTTTCAAGAGGAACAAATTATCCCTGTGTCTCCATTAATCTTTGTATAAGCTACAAACTGGTGGGCAAGCAGTTAATCATATTGCTTTAGTATATCTCCTCCTGTGGCACTCTTGGCTTACAATATCCCAGATTTTATCAGAAATAGTCCCAAGTCTTTCAAAGAACTGCACGCTTGTACAGAGAGCACCTGTTCCTCTCTTGGTGTTCCTGGCTAGAGCAGGAAATCTGAAAATCCTGAACTATTTTTAATGATCTTTAACCTAGAAAGCCTTTGGCCTTGCCAGATTTCTGAAGTTTAGTCTGTGATACGGTTTCTTAGGCCATATTACCAGAGACCAGTTGGGTTTCATTGGTTCTCACCAATCAGTGGGAGAAGTAGGATACTTTCAGATACCTAGGACATACCTACCATCCTGATACCAAAGAACTTCTGCAAAATCTCTAAGCATTTGCAAAACAATTCCTTATCAATATTTCTTTTCATAATGGGGAGGTGTGGTGGGGAAGAGGTGTTCCTGTTCAATTAGAAACAGACTAAAACAGCCCACACATTTCACATTACTATTATTTGCTTTTTTAAGAGATTACACCTGCATTTTGTGGATGCAGTGCACGGATATGACAGCTTTCCTTTGCCTCTTATTCTTTATTATGGAAGATTTTTCTACACAGCTATTCAGCATCACAGCCATTCTTCATTCATCATTAATATCATATCCTTTGTAACTTGTAAATTGAATTGCAGAGTTGCTCAGAAAAACACTGTAAAAAAGATTATTCAAAGTGCATAAAGGAATACTCAGCTAAGTATTTCCTGTCTGTAAAGATAGTTGTGCTGAGGGTAGTTTTGTAGGGCCTAAAAGAACATCAATATTCCCAAATGTTTGTTTTTGCAAAATCAAACTCACAGGAAAAAAACACAGTGTCAGAAATGCCTTGAATTAATGTAAAATAAACAATGAGACCAAAATAAATGTTACTGTGGCACATGACTGTCGGTACACAACTCAAGGGGCTGTGGGAGCCTCTGTACATTTGTTCTAGACCACCTGTACATTTGTTCTAGACTTTAATTACACAGACCAAGTGGATCAGTTTGACAAAAAATAGAAAACAATTGTTCTCACTCAATTCAATGAGTATTTCCCACTGAAGAGATATTACTAAGTGATGGTGCATAATTTTGCTAGGGCACCTTGACCTTTTGCTTGTTTCTCCCTGGTAATAAGCAAAGCCAATTAATCCCACATGTTGAGCTGATGAGTAATGGTTCCTTGTAGAAACAGTGGTGTCACATGCCGGTACATGCATCAACATTAATCTCTATTAATCACACAGAGAACAATGACAGTTTGCTGAATATTGTTGTTCAGACTGCTGAAACCCTTAGACTGCTGAAACATTGTTCAGGAAACAGAACTGCATTGTAAGTTGAAGAAGTAGATGGAAAACCTGCCACACTGCACACAGACCTGCCTAAACCAGTGCTGAGCTTCAGTTCCAGCTCCCCACAGCATAGTGACTGATTTGATTGGAAATCTGTATCCTTCTTTCTCTGAGGTGCCATCTCACCTGTCTGCAGGCTGTCTTATACATGCAAGTGCACTCCTTGGCACACATTTTTTTTAATGCTCATATGCTTTCCTTTTTGAAAATAGTAAAATATTTAAGCTAGAAGAAAGAAAAGAAATGGAAACTCATTCCCTAAAATGTGTTCCAGGAGCTGGCCTGCTCCTCTTCCACATTGGCAGACATTTCTTTTCTTACCTCTTCTGTGGCAAGCTCCTTTCAGATGTGAAATCCCCTTCTAGGTGCAGGGTGCAACCACTGGCTAGTGCTCACCTGGACGGCTCTGTCAGACAGAGGTGGCTGCCAGGGGCTGCGAACACCAAGCCAGAAATACATGCAGAACCTCAGCTTGCTCTTTAAAACACAGGGCACAGGAAAGTACTCTGCTAACCTGGAGTCAGGGAAAGGAGAGTGATGGTCACAAAAAGAGGGACATTTTAAACACAGCTGATAACTTTGCACTGCACTGTGTCCCTCTACACACAGAAATAGATGGTAAGTCTCTCATTCTCCCAAGTGATGTTGTAAGCTGCTCCAGGCATGCTGCTGCTTCCCAGAACTCCTGCATTAACTCTATAAGACCAGCAGCAAGCAGCTTTGGAAGTGAACAGTCAATTTGCTGTATCAGTTGCCCTGGCAATCTGGTAATTGCAATGCTGAAAACTGAGCCAGGGGATGCAGAAGGGTTTTTGGAACAGGTTTTCAGCAGGTTTCTGACTCCTGTTGTGGAACATCTTTAACATTCACAAAAAAGCAGAGAGCTAATTGTGAAAAACTGCTCTCAAAGGCCCTGTCTCCTGTTTGCTGTTTCATGTAATTTTGGTGAATTCTTTTTTAAAGGCATTTTTTTCTGTTTTCTTGAAGCACTATTCTAGCTTTGTACTTATGCCAACAGCTTTTGGGCTTTGTCTGCACTGAGTCTGGAAATCTTTCATTCCCTTCTCTGCAAGCCAACCAGTTCAAACAGTGCTTGTAGAGAAGTGCTAATGTGCTTTCCCAGGCCTCTTCAGACATGATTTAAAAGCTGGTACTTAAAAGCATAACACAGAGAAATGCATTTGCAAAAGGATACATTTTTCTTCCACTTGGAGCAGAACTATCTAATTTTCTCTGAGAAACTGAGCCAGAAGTCATTTGACTTTGTGCATACTAGCTGAGTTATAATTTAATTGAGGATGTATTTTATCTTTGGGTGCTTTTTAAATCTCTTTTTTCACTGCTTCAAGTTCTGTGATGGCTCTCCTTCAGACTCTACCAGGCTCACCTCATGTCTCCTCCACCTGTGGATCAGTAATGTGAGTAATGTATGATGCATACTGAAACTGGAAGTGGTTTAGGTTCCATGAGGAAGATGGTGCCTTTCACTTTTGAAATAAAACTTTATCCTAGGTTTTCATTTTCAGTTCCAGATTTTCTGTAATATTCAGCTCTTAGGATATTTCATTCTTTCTTCTGAATAATTCTCTCAGAAAATACATTTTTCTGTCTGTAACTGTACATTCCTGTTTAATTAATACCTTATTATTCAATCTTCCACAGAAAAATGCTATTCTATGGTCAGGTTTTCAATTTCCATAGATTAAGTAATCCGTTCTTCCTTTATTCATTGAAGGCTCAGTAGTTACTAAACTCCTTTCTTGCTTTTACACCTTTGAATATACCGACACTACTTTTTCTTGGGCTGAAGCTGTTCTCTTGCACTCTCCCAGCCACAGCTGGCCCTACCTCTCTCCAGCTCCTTGATACACTGTGCTGAGGGGTCAAGCCAAGTGGCCACTTAGTGGCATTTATTTTGGTGACCTTTATTATTTTCTTACCTGCCTTTAGCCTATGGAGATAGACCACTGATTCATATTCAGACAGTTGAGTCAATGTTTTGGTGACTTGCTATTGTCTCATTATGGCATATCCAATAGACTTAATACAGCTTAGCCTGTACTGGAGCTTGAGGCAGTGCTGTTAGATCAAAATTGTCCTGTGATGCTACAAGCAAAGCATTTATTATGAAGAAAATAAGACACCTATATGTTTAGGTGATAAAACCCCAACATGAAATCCATCAGCTTGGATCCTGATCTCAACCCTTACTGAAACTCTTCTGGCAAGGGGTAGGCCTGAAGATCCCTTCAAGGGTTTGTGCTGAAATGTTAAGCTGCAAATGTTGCTGTAAGACTCCCTGAGACTAGTTTTCTTCAGGTTCTGGAGTTGAGCCTGGAATAGAATAGGTTGAACTTCATACTAAACACTTCATAACACAAAGTGGAAGAGTTTGGAGAAAATGCCATCTGTACAGCCTAGCCTGAGAAGTGATGGACAAGCGTCTGCCTGCAGCCCCTGTTTCTGTAAACTTGTTAATCAGAGCTGCGTGGCTGCAAGAATTTTCCAGGATGACCTCATTAAGCATGTGCTTCCACTGTCCCTTTTGAGGTGGCTACATGCCATATATGTGAGCAGATATTGCTTATTTGGGAGCTAATGACCCATAAGTGGTATGTAAGAACGAGCTACTACAAAATACTTGCAGATAGAAATAATTTTCCCTGCTGTAATAAACCTAATGTGCTCATGTCACAAATAGTGTGCAGTACTAGGGAGAGTGCCCTAAGTGCAAGCTTTAAATACAAGTATCTTTTGTTTGATAAGGGATAGGGAGAATGTTATTCTCAAATTAAAAAAAAATTAATTTGTTTGGTTTAGTCAGCAATTTACTGAGTTAATTTACTTCCCATATATTAACACATTCATGCTCCAGAGCAATTGCTTCATCATTATAAATTGAACTAGGTAATAGGATAGAAAAAAGGATTTGGATGAATGTTGCTTTATATGTGCAGAACATACAAGAATATTGACCTTTACTGTGCTGCTTTTTTTAAATTGCTGTCCCCTCTGAATGCTTTTTTTTCCCACTGACAAGCTAGTTGCTAGATGCTGTAGTAGCACAAGGTCAGGTCTGCCCAGCAATGGAGCTCTGGTGCACGATGTATATGATAGATTCAACAAGGTGATATCTCCTAGGGCTTTGGGTCAGTGAAAATATAAACAGCTGATGGACTGGCAGTGGCATAAATTCCCAGTCAGATGTCTTGGACTCTCTCCCTCAGCTGTGGGAGATATTTTTTTCTCTCACAATTGTGTCCTAGGCAGAATGGCACAATGAGAAACACACAGAAAATTGGTATCATTCCTAGATGTAAGCTGAGAAAAACCTTCTGGCTTCAATGGGGTTATAAGGAGCACGGTATTTATCTTAAAAATAGAAAACTAAATAAGAAATAGTACCTTTGGTAATATCATAAATGGTGGAGGGAAACGTCAACATATTTCTCTTATGCAGAAATTTTCATTAAGTTTTTGGAATAAGCCTAGGGAAGATGGCTAGGAGGAAAAATTGTAACTCTGCAGGACAACTGTGTTAGGGCTGTCACCTGATGGCTAACTGAAGACCAGCTATTGCAGCTACTTCAGCCCCTTCCAGGAATAAAGTCTGGGCTTCATATTATCATGGTAAATTCCTGAGCCACTCCAACTCCCCTGCAGCTGAAGGACTTTGTGTGGCATATGAAGAGCAAAGGATGTCTTTTTTTCTGTGCTGCACTGGCGTAGCTCTTTCTCATACCAAGACTTAACTGCCTTGTTTTCCCAGTATCTCAGCTTCAAAGTTAGTGGGCACCAAGAGATGGAAATGTAACTGTTTGCCTTGGAGAATAAGATAAGGGGATCTGAGTAGTACTGCTTTGAGAAAATAAAGAATACACACAATGAGTAGTCATAGAAATTACAAATGTTTGGAGGATGGATGTAGAAAGAAAAACATTGTCCTTGCCTCACTTGCACTAACTTCCCTAGCAACACAGGAAAAGTTTCCAGCACCTTAGGTGGCTTTTTGTTCTGCACTGGAACAAGATTAATAGTCTCTCAAAATCACCAGGGACAGGATGCCAACCCAATGGCACCTACCACCTACCAGCAAGGACTGATTCTCTCTGCGGCTCTGACCTGAGTGCTCTAACCATCCAGTTTCATGTGTAACACGTTAGTGAAGCTTGCTTATACTTCCCAGTCAGAATCTTTGTAAACCAGGACATCCTTTTCTGGACTTTCTTACAGGTAGAGAGCCTGTCAAATTATTGTACTACTCATGCTCAATTTTCATGAGCTTTGGGCAGTCTATTGGGTGTTTAATCAATTTTAATTTATCGTTGGGCTTTGAAAGGATGTTTTGCAACGTGTGCTGTAAACAACCAATGGCACTATCAGGCTAAAATAGTAAAATGGGATTTAACAGCAAATTTATTATAGTAAAGATGAAATTTATGCATCTGCTGAGTCACTTCAAGAGGCATTAATTAAAATAAAAAGTGCAAAGGTTGTTGCTGACATTTAATCTGTCACCTTAGTTTCAATGAAGAAAAGACAGCTGAGGACAGGAAAGAAGACCTGCTACAGGTGACAGCCCTCAGCCATACAAATTCCTTCCATCCATGCTGTTCCTAGAGCTGTCTCAGCTGGAACTCACTTGAATGTTCCATGCATGCTCTTGGGCTCTAAATAAGCTGCCACTTCTCCATTAAAACAAAAATGCTCAAAAATACCAATATGAAAAGGATTGCTGTGTTCTGTTTAACAAAACCGCATGTCCAAAGTATCTGAAACAGGGAAGTGGAAATTTTTTTCCCTGCAGAGATTCATCTTGTGAAAGCCCCAGCATGAACCATCGTTAGATCTGCCTAGTGTGAATGCAGTCAGGTTATAGCATGGATAAGTAAGTCAATTTTGCACTCCCAAACATTTTCATCTCTGTCATGACCATTCTATGACAAAAAGCATTTTGCCAAGAAGCAGCCTTATCTTCTGGCTTCAGTAATTAATTGGTTGAGGAGGAGCAGCCTGTCAGCTCCCAAGGAGCACAGCACCTTCTTTTTCCTGAGCTACTTTCCTCAAATTGGCTGCACTTCAGAAAATGAGTTGAAGGCACCCAAGGAGGCTGCTGCTCCTTGAAAATCTGCCTCTCTTCCCCTCCTTGCTTGTCCGCCCTTCAGGCCTGAAACTGTTTCCCCAGTGTAGAAGTGAGAAGGTTCCTTCATCTCAATGAAGGAGAAGGAGCAGAAGGCAAACAGCTCTTTTGTGACACCTCCTGTTGATACAGGATACCCCACCAGTACTTCTGAAGGATCACTTCACTGAATTTTGAAAATTGTTTTGTTTTGGTTAGGTTTCTTTGTTGCTAAAAATACCATTGACAACTCTGGGCAGTCATTTAGTGGTAATTCAATCATTCAACTTTCCTGACAATTTTTTGTTTGTTTGGTCAGCAACTCCATTGTTATTAAGGAGTAAATGTGATAAGCAGTGTAGATAAGACACCAGTCTTATTCTTACCAAGACTAAACACTGTGAGAAAAACCCCAGTTATCACACAAATTTGCTTAAATAATTCTTTAGGTTCCATCGCTGAAATTACTAATGTTCTTCACTGCAGTCTTTGTTCAGCTTTGTGCTATAACTCAGCCAGTGGCATTTAAAAAAAAAAACCGAATAATTTAGAAATAATTCAATTTTACAACTGATGTAACATGTACCAGAGTTCCTTTTACATCTTTAGCAGCATCCTATTTTGTTTTTAAAGGTACACTGCTAATGTGAGCTATGATGGAATTAATGGGGTAACCACATTCCCTCCCTCCCTCCCTCCCTCCCTCCCTCCCTCCCCTCTAAATCACCCTCCTCTGGATGCCAGCATCTGCACTGTGATCCGTAAATTCTAACTCTCATTTTTTTAAAAAATCCACAACGGACAAAGTTCATGGGTGACACTGATCATATTGCTGCCCTAACCTCCTCTTTCCATCAGCCACTCCCACCTCTCTCATGTGCTGTTTTCATAGGTAGGAATAGGTTAGCATCCATGTGAATAATTTACAGACAACCCACTGTTGTTCAAAAGCCACCTGAATCCCAGAAGGTGACTGTGGCTTAGATGGATATTTGAGGTTTGTGATTAGCTGCTTGAGACCCACCTGTGGCCATCTGTTTTTCTCTCAAGCTTAATTGCTTAAATTTGCTCTTTACAGAGCAAAAGCACTTTGGCAAACCTCACCATTTTCTCTAATCTAGGCTGTAAGCTGCTAGAATGGTAGCTCTGTTGGTTTTTTTATGAAAAAGATGCCATGAATAGCAGCAACACGGTACTTACGGCAACATGAGCAAATCATTTATCTGATTCCTGTCTGTTGGGTTGTTAAGTGGAAGCCAAAAATAGCACATCCATTCCTGACCCCTGAAATTTGTTTCAAAAGCTCTGCAGTAACTTCCGCTCCCACTAAGGAGCTGGAAACATTATTAATAATATGAAGTCTTTTAAAAGAACCAGGTAAATTCACTAAGCCCACTGACCTCTTGCTTAGTGAATTCTGAGGACTGCATGCTCATTACATATAAGAGTCTGGCGTTTCAGATGTTATTTAATTTACTGTTTCTCATGGCAAATAGTCTGGGGCAAGAAAAGCTTCAGGGCTAGTTCTCAATGCAGT
The DNA here is from genome assembly GCF_050655825.1 of Lonchura striata. Lineage (NCBI taxonomy): Eukaryota > Metazoa > Chordata > Aves > Passeriformes > Estrildidae > Lonchura > Lonchura striata. Next base: position 72,522,398 of record NC_140704.1, read on the forward strand.
CTTTATAATGTGGCTTTCACTACAGAATGCTGTGCAGTGTTAGTTCTGCATCAAATGCCATGACAGACTGAATGTTGCCATAAGCATGAATCTGATGAGTGCTTTTCTGCATTCTTTTTTCCATAAAAATACCAGCCTCTCTGCTAATTCAGGGAGTCCCACAGCCACTCTCTAGCAGGTGCCTAGGACACTGGTCACCCCAGACTCACAGCACACCCAGGCTGCCATCAGACTATCCCTCCTGTGAAGCCCTGCCCTGTTTCAGAACATCTACACTAGCATTGAAGTTCAGATTATTTTTGATTCTCCCCACTTAGTGTGGGTTGCTGAATACTGCCCAACCAGGGTCTTTCTGCAGGAGCTAAACTGAAAGATGTACTTCAGGCACTAATGGGCTTTAAGTCCCTGGGAACACACTGCAGCTACTCTGCAGAAAAAGCTCCAAAAAGACAAATGTTGGACCCTGGGCACCATTTTGCTGCTAATGCTGACACCTCCATCCTTCACTCTTTGGGCTCTGATCCACTTTGCAGCCAAAGTTCTGCAATATGTGCACAGCAAGATTAACAATGCATACATTCTACTGACCAGGATGCATGTCTGCAGAGGAAATTACTGTGAAGTTAGCAAGTGGGACTGGGAACTTACTGTACACTAACTTCCTAATTCCTATGAGTAGACCACTCGTAGAGATAATTCACTCCTCCCTGAAAAAGGCATATTCTCCTTCAACAAAAATTTAAATGCTACTTTAGAGGACATTAGGATGCTGGATGATTAAACATTTATCTGAATCAACTTTCAGAGTTGTAAAATTCTGTGTATTGACATTTGAAATTAGAGGAGATGTAATTTTTATTTTCAAAATAAAGTACAGTTTACCATTGAAATCTTAGTTCTGAATCAAAGAGCCAATACAAGAGCTTATCTTGGTTTAATGATCAATTTCAAGAAGCAGAATCAAGTGAATTTGGCTTATCTTTTTTTTTTTTTCTGAGAACAACAGTGCAAATAAACCCCACAGAAATTTTTCTGATATTATTTTTTCTCTCACTGTCCTTGATTTTCAGCCAACTAGTTTAGGAGGACTCTTTAGACCACAAAGTCTGTATTGAAGCAAATATAATACTTTGAGGTGAAATGTTAAATTTACACAATGAAATGTATTTCAGAAGCAATTTTTTCTAAAGCAGGACAGGATCAAGCTTAACACTGTTGGATTCATTTTCTATTTGTCTGGCTGCCTGACCATATCTTTATTCAGTAATTATGCTTTCATCTCAGAGTATTGGGTGCTTATGCTTGGTTTGAGAGAAAAAATATAATTCCCAAATTGCTTCCAGTTTACGCTCTGTATTTCTTCCCATTTATAGAATGTTTTCTGCCTTGGTGTTTTGAGTGGGCAAACCACCACACTAGCAAAATATCTTTTCAGCCTGAGGCTACTGGGATTTGTCATACCAGCATGGAGGTGGACATATGTTGATTTTTACCTCCAAACCCCCTGTTGATTTTTACGTTCAAATCAATATGTTAATTTTTACCTCCTTTGTACACAAGCAATCTCCGAGCATGTGGTGTGGCCTGCAGTCAGTGCCAGCCCCTGGGCTTGGCAGCTTGGTCAGATCTCTACATGTTTTCAGCATAAGATTACATCTGATCTGGAAAAAGTTGAAATCTAACTATACATGTTGTTGTCGTAAGGCTCCAGTTTTACTAAGTGTATATGTATACCTGGTCTCATTTGCAAATCAAAGAGCCAAGTAGCTAAGAGTTTCTTGCTTGGCAGTTATTCTCCCTTCCACCAACCCCATGATTCTAGAAATAAAGAGACCCAGAAGAACACAAACACCTTTGTACCTAACAAGCTTTCTTTTTCAGGGTAGGTTTGTGTATACTACCTTAACATTTCGTTTAGCTATAATTGGAAGGTGACTTGTACGCTGTTTGTTACAAGTGTGCTCCTCGAACTTGAGGCAAGAGATTACAGAGATACCAATTCATTGCTGTGACTCTCAACAAAATTACAAAAACACAACCTGATATCTAACGGAAGAGGAAATACCAGAGCTGTAACTCACAGCAATATTATTTCCACACAAAAAGGATATAGAATGTTCACAAGTGATCACCACAGTAGCTATTACCACAGTAGCTCTATTACATCTTCTGTAACTTTCTCAATTTCCTTTTACTTTCTTTAACTCTTGTGATTTTCCAACCTGAGTAATTTCCCCTGAAGTAATTTGAAAAATTGGCATTAATATAAAAGTACATCCTGCTTGCAACACATTATATAATTTATATAAACAGTTTGCAGAAAACTCTAAATTCTCCCTTTGATACCTTCTTATACAGAAGACGATAAGTACATAGAAAATATAATATGGCCATATTTATGTAAAGTATACACATGGATACTGTTCTAATAGATCATTAATATTTTGCACATGCATATGACCACTTTAGTCACAAATAACTTGAGGGAAAAACTACTGCATCTGCTGTCATTGATACAATTATATTATCTTCCTTTCTGCACTGTTACTTGCAAAATAATTTCTTAGCTCTGAGATCTTTGTTCTGATCAGCTGCCCCAAATAGAATCAGTTGCAGTCATGTAAATAGAAGTTCAGCTTAACTATTTTCCTATTTGAAAAATCACTTTTACCTGAAGCAAGAGATGCTCCATTTCCCTTTCCTGTTTTCCCTCCCTTCAGCTACAAAAATAATTATCTCCATGACAGGTACCAAAATTTTGCTATCTGCCTCTCTCTCCCTTCAAAAACACACTCAGCAGCACTTTGTGACAATCGATCAAAAGCATTACAATAATAGTGTTCAACACAGTCTTCACAGGCATATTCACTTATCCATCTCTGGGATTTCTGTTTGCTATGAGAGCTGAAGAGTGGGAGTCAGACTTCCAGGAGCTTCCTTTTGTTCCTGCCACCATCTCCAAGGAGCAAGCTTCTATAACCATCTCTACAGTCTACACACACCCCAGGTGGCCAACGTTCATGGCCACCATCAACTTTCTTTCCCTTTTTGTGACACCTTCTTTTAGGTAGACTCCTCTATTTAACACATAGAATTTACCTTCTGCCTGATGCCATGTTTTTAGGCACATCCTCTGCAAAAGCTTCCAATTCTCTACTTGGTCCCTTCCAGACAGATGGGGATGCCTTTCTGCACCAGTTTGCAGCTAAAACATCTTGGCTAACTGGGACACCAGGGTGAAACTATAAAATTACAGCTTTAGTGCAGGTTCTTACTGCCTCTGGCCATATACTGTTTCTTTGGTCATTGGTGAAATAATTTAACCATGGTGAACTAATTTAACATCTTCTCCATCTCTAAAACACATGTACTAATACATGCATAAACTCTTATCCCTAATACTACTGGTCCCAAGTGAGTCCTGAGAAGCTGAATGTATTTAAAGAGTGCTTATTGACATTCAGCTGAAGCATCTTATTGACCTGTAAATTATCTTCTGGGTTAGATGACAAATCCTAAACCAAATTCATCATGGCAGTACATGATGCAACCAAGATGCTAAAATAGTCAAAACAAATCAACAACAACTACTACACAATTCTAGGAGTTATTCTGTTGTGAATCTAAAGAAAAAGGTATATCCTTTCCCCTTTTACAGCTCTGGGATAATATTCCAGCTTTTCTCAAATTTCAGATTTTAAAAACCCCTAAAGTACTGCACTAAAATCTGCTTTTGTTGCTTTACTGAAGTAGGTCTTGGTGAGCAGTGCAAGCAAGTGGCTTAATGCTAATTATTTTCTAAAAACATTTAAGCATATTTAAAAAATTTTAAAGTAATTTAAGAAGTAAAACAGAGATATGCTTTGTCTTCCACCTTTGCCATGTTACTAACACTGAAGCTGCCATCTGTGGAACAGAAGCAATAGCAACACCAATGGGATGGATTGGAAAGAAAGGATAAACATACCTGCAAATAATTTAATCATACACCCCTGAAACTTTTGGGACTTCAGATGGTAATTTCATTTGAAGCAGGACCAGGTCCAAGTAGACAATTAAATTTTTAAACTGGAAGACTGATGAGGCTGCACCCACACACCTGTATAAAGAGAGCTCCTCACACAAAGCCATTTAAATGTGTTTTCAATTGCATTAGAAAGGCTTGATTGTAAACCAAACTCAATTGTATTTACCCCAAGCAAGCCCAGGAGGAAGAGTAAGAAGGAATGGTTGCTATCCCAATCTTCTATAGGCATGGACATGAAACAAAGCTGCTAATTTACCTTTTGTGGCCCACTTGTAGAGGCAAGGGTCTTCAGGAGGATTGGAATGGTGCCCGTAGGCTCCCTGCTGCAGCTGTGGGTGCTGTGTGAGTCGGGAATAGCACACATGACATGGCCTTCAAGGAACAGGAGCACAAAGCAGCATTAAAGCAACTGCACTGAGAAAAAAAAGGCTGGAGCCAGAGACACAGTTTTCAACAAAAGTTCTGCCAAGACTGCACCATTTTGATCCTGTTCAAACCAGTTAAGTGCTCCATGCAACCTTTTCCCCATCTATTTAGAAAACTGGAGTTGTATGATTTTTAATGGTAAGTGGCATGGACCCCATAAATAACATTCTGCTATTGATCATCAATGTTACTCATCCCAGTCATCAGTGAAATAAAGAAACTGCAACTTAGTGGAACCAGGGGGTGGAGGAGACAGAATACTGTTTTAGTATTTTGGAATTATTAAAAGTGGAATTATGTTGCCATGTTCTTTTAAAAGTTTTAAAGTTCTTTTGAAAGTTTTCTATACCTTCTGATGTTTACATATTTCTACTAGAGTTCTCATGCACTGTTCATGTAAATAATGATTGTTTTGCATTCTTCTTTGTGGGAAGAGAGAATTGATGGCCTGTTAGTTTGACCAGTGTGGCTAGAGAGGTAGCAATTTCATCCTCCAATCCACTGTTAGAATTCTAATCGCTTTTAGAATTCTATATATTGTGAGGTCAGAAATAAAACTTCTTCTTTTCCTTCTTTTACATCTTAAGTGAGTGTGTGAGTTATTTCATGTCACAGTGCAACAGAATTACACCTGTCCAGTCATGCTCACTCTTCACTTCTGGGGATGTACAGGTCATCTCCAGTGCAAGCTGAAAGGTAACCTCTGAAGATAATAGTACCACATCAGTTTGCGAATAGAAGCAAGATCCTAATCTCCATAATCTTGTCAAATTACTTATTGGGAATTAGAGAGGGGGGGAAATAGAAAGAAATACGTACCTCTGTGTATTTTAATAGAGATTGTTTTGAGGAAATATAAGCCATGCACAGGTGGGATAAATCCATGCTGAATAAATAAACAGAACTGGCACAGAAAAGTAACTGCACAAAAATCTCATGCCAGGGGAAATATGCTACAGGCTGTCCTGTCAAGCAGCAAAAAAATGAAAATAAAAAGGTCTTGCTTTGAGAAAGACAAATGGTTTCAAATAGTTCTTTAACACTGATACAAACAAGGTCAGCTATTGTGATGCCTGTCTCGCTTCCAGAATTCAGTGGGGGAGCAGAGGGGAGTGATTCATGGAAAGCAAGCAAGAAGTAGTGCTGAAATGGAGCTGAGAAGGCCATGAGCAAAGTCCTGATTATTTGTCTTTACATAATGTAAGACAAGCAGAATATGAAATTAAATGAAATTAGAAGGCAATGTACTTAAAATGCCAATTACTTCTTCACTGCTATCTTGAAAACCAAATACTTCAAGAACAATTAATTGTTCCCATGAAACTTGATCATTTTTGTAGTGGTTGTAAGCAATAATTAGTAAAAATCAAGAAATGCATATACATGTATGAAGAGAATCTCCCTAATAGCTACAAATACTATAGGCAGAACTATGTCCTGATTTCTCTGTGACAGAGTTGGCTCCTTACAGAGACAAGGGGCTGCCTGGGACTGACAGTTTTTATCAAGTTTGACCTAACAAATTGTTGCACTTTATCCACTAACTGAGAAAAGAAACTAATTAATACACGCATAATCTTTGCTTCAGTATTAAGAGGCAAAAATGATTACAGATGGCAGAACTAATCTGAATTTTCCCCAAGAGGAAGGGAAGGAAATACTAAAAAAAAAAAAAAAATACACCAAAAGTAATGGATGCCAGGATTAAAATAAAATAAAATAAAATAAAATAAAATAAAATAAAATAAAATAAAATAAAATAAAATAAAATAAAATGGGTTAAGACTAACAAAGATCTGCATTCAAGTACTAGCTACAGAGGCATTTTGAAAAAAGCTGGCAGGAGATAAAAGAGACACCTCAGGAAATGCATTTCGATCCTTACAAATAGGTTGTAACTTGGTACCGATGGGGGTTGAGGGGGGGTAGAGAGAGGAGTCGGGGTAGAGCATCCTCGTTACTAAAACTAAAAAAGTTACGAGTGTGGTATGCTTTTTGTTTGCCCGCTGGAGCGGCATCCTGCGGCGGTGTACACGCGGCGTACGCGCGGGCAGAGCCTGAGGACTCACACCGGCATCCAAAGGCTTAACATTCCCGCAAGAGCCCGCCCGCAGACAGGACACATCAAGCAGGGCAATGACGTCTCCGCCCGACCGTCTGTGAACGCCGCTCCCCACTTTTCCCCCCGAGGGGTCCTGGCAGCCCCGGCACGCACGAACCCCGACAGCTCCCGGGACCAGGTCCGAGCCAAGCCGCGCTCCGCCGGGGCACCGTCCCCGAGCTCCGCGGGCTGCCGGCACCGCTCCCGCCCCCGCGACGGGCTCCGGCTGCCCCGGGCTGGGGCAGAAACTCGGGGAAAGGGCTCTCCCCGCCTTGGGAAGGGCCTGGCACGCCCCGCGGGCTAGCTGACAGCGCTCACCTGCCGGCTGCACGCAGCCACCCGCGGGCTCGGAGCGGAGCGGGGAGCTCAGCCGGGACCGCAGCGCAGCCAGCACAGGTCCGGTGCCCAGAGAGCGCGTTCGCCGCCTCCGAGCGCGTCACGGTCGGGCTCGGGCTGAGTGCTTGGGCAACTCACGCCAGCGGCCCGGGCAGCGGGGCCCGCGCTGCCTCGATAAGGGGAGGGGGATGCTGGCTAAAGACATGAATGAAAGATGAGCGCCGCTGCCCGGCCAGGACGGTGCCCTCCGAGGCTCGTGGGGCGGCTGGGGCAGCGACGCTCCGGGGGCGGGGGGCCGTGCCCCGGCGGCAGGCGGCGCTCGGGGCTGCCGCTGGGGCTGTGGCGGCGGCGAGCGGGGCCGCACCAACCAGAGCGAGCAGGGCGCCAGAGCGGGGCGAGGCGATGGAGCGGGGAACGGCCGGCGCCGTTCCCGGTCCCGGCGGGGAGGAAGCAGCGCCTGAGGTGAGAGGGGCTGCGGGCGGGCGGGCCAGGGGCGAGGGAATGGCGCTGGGTAGCGGCAACTCCGCCGCTGGCCGGCGGCTCCGTGCCGAAGTTGCCGGGTCCCGTCCGTGCCCGGGCCGTGCGCGGAGTGGGGGGCGCCGCCAGAGCGGGGGCGAAGCGCGGCCGCCCCGCCCTGTCCCTGCCGCCTGCCCCGGGCTGGGCGCTGCCCGCGGCGGGCCCGGCCCTGCCCGGCCCGGCTCTGCCCGGCCCGGCCCTGCCCGGCCCTGCCCTGCCCTGCCCGGCTCTGCCCTGCCCTGCCCTGCCCTGCCCGGCTCTGCCCTGCCCGGCCCTGCCCTGCCCTGCCCTGCCCGGCCCTGCCCTGCGGAGCGCAGCGAGCCCGGCCCTGCCCGGCGCCGCGGCCGAAGGTAACGGGGCCGGCGGTGGGGCGGCGGCGCCGGGAGCTGTACCGGGGCGCAGCCCTGCCCGGACCTCCCGGGAGCGCTGCTTTGTTCGCTTGCCTGCTTGGGGATTTTGGGTGGCGATTCCCTTTCCTTAGGGAAACGGGGTGTGCGGAGCTGTCACTGGAATGACGGTGGTGTGCCCGTGCATGCTGCTGCACAGGGGCCCCAGATCCCGTAGTTTTTGTTTAGGCAGAGCTCCCGCTGGTTTCCTGGGTCTTTCTCAAGGTTTACACAAAATTAAGTCCTTAGGCTGCAACATCTCCTAAATAGTATGCATAGCTAACGTGATTATGAATTTCAGTTTGGATCCTAGGCAAAATTTGCTCTGAATAGGCAAGGCAGTCATAGTTAATGTTTGCTAAATGCATTACTATAAATTTGAGTGCATATTATTAGTATGATCAGACCATAAATTCTGAAGGAATATGAAGGGGCTGTCTTGATTCAGATCTACACTGTATGGTTTGAACATTCCGGCTTTGGCACTGACTCTGAAAACAGTGGTTAAGGTTTGTCCCAAAGAAGAAAGAACCAACCATAAGACCCTTGACAAGCCTGATCACTTCCAGGGGAGTAGTTTTGAGAAGGCAATCTCTCCTTTCTTTGAAGCACTTGTGCAGCAGATACTTTTGCAAGAAGAACTTCTTACTGCATCTTTCTCCCCAGGGTAAAATTGGATAGGTCCGTAAAAAGTGACAAACCTCCACCTGAGGGCATTTTTTTAGTTCAGCCTGAAGCACCAAAGTTACTTGAGAAGAGAAGCTGTCTTTTGACTCTGCTTATCCTTCCCCTGGCTATTTCCACAGTTCTGAAATGACTCGAGGGTGACCTTCAGAGAAAGAAGTCAGCTTTGCTCAGAGGATTTAAAACCTTTTATTCGCCCTTCTTAAGGCTTCTCTAAAACAAACAAGCAGAGCATATGGAAGGAAAGCTATGATTGAATATTCAGCAATTCATTTCCCTTGGGTAAAAGCTGATAGATGTTTTCACTTGTTGTGGAAAGGTTTTTAGTCAAGCAAGAAAGATCTGATTTGACACTGCTGAAGTAAATCATGAGGTAAGGCAAAGGAGGGTAGTACTTTTTGGTACATCAGTCCTGATGTGGGGAAACGGGTTAGAAACTGGGTGAACTGTTGCAAGGCTTTTTCCATTATACTTTTATTTTGGTGGGTTAATCAGTGTATCAGTTTCTGTGAAAACTCAAGACTCCTGCCTTCTAAAAAACATTAGCAATATCACCAGATATTTTCAGATAGTGCATATCTTAGACACTTTAGCACTCACCAAGAGATTAACAGCACTTGGCCTTGTGCCTTTGGGCTCGTGCCTAATAATACATCACAGGAGCACTGCATTAACTGTCAATAAATATTTGCCATCACTTCGGGTTTAAGTAACAGAGTGGCTTTAAAACAGCATAGAAAGAAAAGTTTCAGCTCAGTTTTTAAATGTGACACAGCCCTTTGTATGACTAACTCTTGGTTCCTGGATCTATTGAAAGGGTCCCCATTAATCTAGCCCAGCTTCGTTTATCTGGCTTTGGTTTTAAAGACCTAAAACACCTGAGTTTATTTCTTTAATTTCCCCTTAGTAGCTCCATGTTGATAAAACAGATGAGAGAAGAGTTTTACTAGAATTGCATTTTTTTGCTGAACTTAGGCAGGACTGTGATGGTCATATTCATATTTCCCTTTCTTTTATCATTGTGTTTGATTCTGGAAGAAATCCTTTTAAATGCCTGACTGATTTCAGGACACTGTAAGAAATTACCCTCAGGTAATCCGATTGTGCCTTCCACTGAACCCAGCACTGTCTGCAGTCCGACAGGATCAGTAATCAAGCCAGTGTTGGATGGATTTTTAGACATTGTGGAAAACCTTGGACTTCACCAGCATGAGACCAGACTAATCGGAGAAGTTAGACCCACAAAAGCTGGTGGGAACTAATGATGCTATATCTGTAGCTATGCTAATATTGTGCATTGGTACTCTTGGTAGGGGGTAAGTACCCAGGGGGGGAATTATTCCAGAGTATTGTCTTCTGAATGCTTAGGCATAGCTTTTAGCTTGGGAACTTGCATGCACACAGCTATTTGATTGCTCATTTTGAGCAATTAGGGGAAAGACTGAGATAGATTTGATCCCTGTGTCCTCAGATTGTTTGCAAGAAAGAAAAAGAGGCAACATTTCAAAACTGAATGAATGATAAAAATAAATGTTCAATTTAAATAGTATTAAGAGAAGAAACAGGAAACTGGAGATAGTGGAAACGCCAAAGTTTTTAAATGTCTGAATGACTGAGGATCCTTTCTCCTATTTTAAAAATGACATAGGCAATCAAGGACCAGAGTGATACAAATGGGTTTCAGTAGACGGTTCAAAAATTTTCAGATAAATGTAGGTGATAAGGATTGAGATTATTTCTTTTCAAATGTTCTTAGCTCTACTAAAAACATGAAGAAACTTACCAGGTCTGATGCAGTACCTCTTTAAATATTCAGTGCCTTGAATTGTGTGGAATAATTCAGTTAAGACATTAGTTTTGAGTTACCTGACTCACGTGTTTCCCTACTCAGATGAATGTCTTCATCAGCTTATAAGAGGTGCTATAATCAGCAAACAATGCTTTGTTTGCATCGGGCATTTTTAAGAACCAATTAATTAAACCTGACAACTTTAAGTTACTTGGTGCTGCTTCTCTGATGTATGCTGCCTCTGCACCACACGTGTGTTCCATTTCAAGAGGCAGTTTAGCCCATGGAAAGTCAGAGTCTGTTGCTTCTGTTGCTCTTGTGTAGTGTTTTACCTGCGAGAGACGTCTTCCTTGCTTCTCACTTAGTTGTCCTTCACTGGACTAAGATACAAAGGCAAATTATGTGGACTGTGGTTAAAGTGTGAGCTGAGTGAAAAAAACAATGTGAAGGTGTTGGTCATAGTGCCTGATGAAAGACCCTTGGACTATCCCTGACTTCCCAGCAGAGAGGATGGACACTCCCTATGTTATTTAAGATGAAAGAGGGGCTACAGTCACTCTTGCTTTCTTAATATTGTCCTTCTGCCCTTGACAATTCAAAAATAATTTGTGATAGTTTACTGAATGCTGATGTGCTATAGGATGAGTGCTTTACTTCTTCAAACTTCCAGTGCTTTCACTAACCTTAGGTGCATAAACAGCAATTTCTAGAGCATTTTTCTTCATATTAAGTATCTAAAATATCTTTATTTTTTTGCTCTGGAATTAAGAAGTATGCAGCCTCCCAGTTTCTTAACATGAACTGGCATCTCTGGTAATTGTTCAGGTTCTACCAACAAATTTGCCATTCCACCACTAATTTATGATAAAATCTAAATCTTTAAAGCAAATCAGAGGTTTGTGGTACTTTTTCCAAGTGACAAAAAGCTAAAGGAGGAATTTCAATTATTGTAATTTAATTAAGCCACTATAGTGGCTTATTTCTGAGTAGAAAAGGTCCCAAATTATTTCTTTCTTCTTCTCTTCCAGGGTTCTAAATAAATACTTTAAAAATAAGAATAATTAAGACTGTAAACTGTGATACCAGCTGTTGGTCAAAATAAATGTAAAGCCACTATGTTTGCAGGGTATCTGCAGAAACAATGGTTCTCCATGCTGTGTGCTTGGTCAGCCAGTGTCTTTCTGAGCTCTCAGTAGAATCTGTGATGCTTGTTGAAAACAAGAGATCCAGCTAAAGTGTGTTAAATTAAAGTTCTGCACAAGTTGCAGGAGATAAATCAATGTTTGACAAATGAAAGGATATGAGCATTTAAAAGAAAAAATGTACTCAAGATTCTAGGAATATTAAAGCAACCAAGATGAAGCAAAAGTAAAGCATTAAAAATGTATCCTTTCAGTGTTGTTTCAAGAAGAATTACCCATGTTGGTGTTTATGGAGATTATTCTCATCTTATTCAGAGCTTTGTGTTTCTTGAAGATACAAATAATATTTAGACTGAGATGGTACCCGCAAGAAGCACTTTGTAAATATTAATGTTGTGGGGGATTTTTCGCAATTGAGTTAGAGCTGTTTGTCTCAGCCATCTATAAATGGTTCTGCAAGCAAAATAAATAGACTGATATCAGCTAGGCGGGGAGTAATGGGTAAGATCCATCTTTGTGTGCAGAATAGTGCAAGGATGCCCACTTGGGAATGGGAGCAGCTGGAGCCATGCTGGTGATACCCTTCTCTGCCTGAATTACATTGTTCCTTAGGGGGAAAACGGTGACGACACACAGCAGGATCATAGAATCATTTAGGCTGCAAAAAGTCTTTAAGATCATGAAGTCTGACTGTTAACACTAACGCATTGCTATGCTGGCTTTGTTTAGTACACCTGGGATTTGAGCATGGTCCTCTGGGAACATCAGAGAGGATTTATAAACATGTTTATTTGTTTGTTATATATCTCTTTCCATCTTGCAATGTTTGTTGGGGTTTCTTCTAATGTTTCTAGTCAGAAACATTCTTGGGATGGTTTGACAATGTAACTGGTTTCCTAGATGTACTGTATAGCAGTTATGTGTTGGCTGTGAACTGGATTCCTCACATCATCATTTTGTGCACATTTGCCCCACTGAGTTACAAGACATCTATGATTTTAAAATGTTTAAGGAGAAACAGGACAGATTAGGGAAAAAGGAGGAGAAGGAAACCATATTTAGGATAAACCATCTTCCAGGGATTTGACACAGCTGTGAGAATAATTTTTTTGTGCCTAGCCTGGTACCCCTGAAAATGAAACCTAATTTCTTCAAGTCTAGCACATTTCTGAGACTTTGGGATTTTATCTGTCCAGTATGTTGAACAGAACTGAATCCTGAAATTAAAACTTGTTTCTACTCACTTTTTAATTTCTCGAGTTAGAACTGGACCTACACTTACTGTTTTTAAATGTTTGTCATATCAAACCAGTTTAGAGTCAAAGAAAATACTGCTTGGATACCCATTTGTCTGAAAATGCGTATCTCTTAGTGCAGATCTGCTTACTGTCTTCGAGGGTGTAAATATTTGCATCCTTTTAGAGTCTCTCCCTGTTGCCTTCTCTTCCCCTTTGGTCTCTCCCTTGCTATGGTAGTACATGGATTGTGAGCCCTGGTTTCTGAGTTGTGTAACATTCCTGGTTCAGATGGCTTTGGCGTTACTGACCTGACAAACTCTGTATTTGTTTACAGCTGAGGCAACGCTGAACTACATGAGCAATAAGAACATCACATTCAGAGTCAACAAGAATGGGAATGTGCTGGTTTAACCAAGTGATATAGATTAATGAAGGGACCAATATCTGATTCCCATTAGTGGGTCTAGGTCATGTTGTGGTGTAAGGCAGTGTCAGCCAGGAACCTGTCCCACTGACTGAAGATGGTTATCATAATGATGGACTGATTTTTGCAATGTATAGGAAAAAGTCTGTAGAGTTTTGTTTGGTTTGGGATTTTGCAGGGTTTTTTTTTAGGAGGGGGAGTTCATATGATTCTAAGAATAAGAACATCCTGCTTTGGAAATGAGGTGGAAGCAATTGGTAGAGAAAGTGCATTGTCAACACTGTGAATCATTGAATGTTCTAAATAATAGGATGAAGGATAGACTGAGCTTGAGGGAAGATGAGGGGTTTTTGAACTTCTCAGAGTGAAGTGTGAGAATCCTAGGTACTCCATGCTGAACAGATTGTAATGGATGTGAGGAAAAATGGTTGTTTTCCTTCAGATTATCAGTGCAATTTTTTTTTCAGCTGGTAAAGCCAGGAAGCTCATATGGAGACTCTGTAATTACAATATAAATTAATTCAACAAAACTCTGAGTGAAACTCAAGCTTCTTTAGAGCTTTTCAAACCTTATCCCAAGACTAAAGTCTGTATGGTTTAGAATTCTACTTTATTCTGACCTGTCAGGATGAGACTTTTACTTGGTTCTCACAAATTAATTCTCTTCCCTCACAAACTGCCTTTGATAATGTTCCAAAATTAAGGAAGAAATACTTAAAAAAGCAGATATTTCCCAGAACATGGAACACATCTCATAAATTTTAATTTCTAATTCTGACATTAGAAATGGTTGCTTTTGGAGATCACTATAATGTGCTTCTAGTTAATGAAGATTGTTTTAGGCCATCAAGACTGATTCTTGCAGTTATACTTTGATGGCAGAGACCTGCTGTATGCCTCCATGGACAGTCTAGTACCACTCTATTACCATTACTGGACCTTTTGTCATCTTTTGAGACTACCAGACCTTGTTGTTCAGTTGAGCTGTTAAATTTGATTACAGTAATGGATGCTGATGTACACTAATGCCTGTTGATTGCAATAATGCATATTGACATATTTCTGAACTTACCTGCCAGACTTAAGCAATCCATGAAGCCACAAGAGGTGTGTCTGGGGTTTCTGTTAATGTGCATGAGTATGCTAACTTTGAATGGTATCACTTATATGATGGCTTTCCCTGTAGAGGAGCACACAGTAAAATCATGACCCTGTTAGGTTTAATCAGACGGTTTCTGTGGCGGTACTCAATAATATATTCAGTCTATGTTCCCAGCTAAGTTTTAGGCTTTTTTCTGGCTTGCATTCAGAACTTGTGTTCATTGTTTAAGGGAAAGTCATATCAGTTCCTTAAGGAAGTCTCCTCTATTCAGCCTACAAGAAGGCAGGAACAACTCTAGTCACACCAGTTCTAGTTCAGATAAGGTAAAGTTCTGTACCTAGAATAACTTTATTGCCATGTTCTTGTCTGTTGTGTTTTTCAAGGTCATTTATTCAAATTTTGAGGAGTAATTTTTAATGTTATTATATACTGTAAAGTCATCAAAGGTGTTTCAGGAAGGACTTTTCTGAGTATGACTCTAAAGCCTGCAAAAACCTTTGCAAATATATATATGGATTAAGGAAGTTGATCAAGGTTACATGTGAAAGAGAGAGAAAAGAGAAATTTTGAAAAGTCTTTTCATGACAAGTTTAAGTAGTTTAGAAGGAGGTAGAAGGCTCCATTTCATATCTGCTGATTTAGAAACAAAAGGTTGAGTCCCATAAGGCTGGGAAATGCACAGCATACACAAACTTTTATTTATCCACTGGAAGCAGAAGCAGCATTCTCTCCAGGCTTTAGAGAGTTCCCAGCATTTTGTGATTGTAGATTGTGAATATCCTCTTTCACGTGTATATTCTTCAATGTAAATGTCACTAAAATATTTCTCAGTTTAGTATTGCATTTACTGTTTCCCTAAAAGCCTGATTTTGAGCTCAGCCTCTCCTGGTGGTTGTATGAGGCTTCGTACCATGAAGGTTTCCTCTGGCAGCAGAGGGACTGGAATTTGTTCTGCAGACTGCTGTTCAGGGTTCTTAATTGGAAACATGGCAGGGAAGTGTTCTTCTTGGCTGAGGTAAATCAAAGGAGCCTGTCTAGACCTACCTTTGTGTAAATGAGAGCATGCCTCAGTCCTAGGTGTTTGTACTTGTATTTATTTTTACTTGTACAGTGGTCTAGAGTTGAAACCCTCAGAGTTATGGATGAATAATATATCACCCTTGGACTAAGCAAGAGTAAAACCTTTGATTTTATTTCTTTCCTAGCTTTAAAATAAAAGATTGTGAGAAGAGCTTACATTCAATGTCTAATTCTGACAGACTTCACCCTTAGATCATAGAATCATAGAATATTTTGAGTTGGAAGGAATCCACAAGGATCCTTGAGTCTATGGATGCAATTTGTTCTATGGCTTCTCAGTTTCCACTGCAATCTGCTGGTGTTCTTGCCTAACTACTTTTCAATAAAAATAGGTGATTCTCACTTTGTTGCTGCAGGCCCCCAGCCAGTTAATAATTAGCATTGACTCCATGCTTCTAGAAGGCTCACCAATCACTTTTATTATACTTGCTAAGAAACCCATTGCCCTTACAGACAGTCACGATACAGATGGACCCAATTGGTCCTTCAATCTAAACACCACCACCATTGGCCAATTAAGAAACCACCCTTTGGTAAACAAATCTCCATGACACATTCCACATGTTCACAACAACAGGTGCAGCAAGTGAAGATAAGAATAGTTTATCATTCATTTCTCTGATCTTTTCACAGCCTTTCCCAGGACAACACCTGGGAAAATCTGTGCCTGCTCTCTGTGGCCAGAGAGCTGCTGCCACATCACTTGGCTTTCTTCCTCTACTGTGGGCTCCAATATGATGGTTCTGCACTTGGGTCAAGTGAGAGCAGCCTCAGGACTGCCCAGCTTGGTCTGTTTGTAGACATGTATGATCAGGGATGCACTTTCCATCTGGAAGTCACTTTGGCAAGCTCTGCTTTTCTGCTACAGGAAGGGAATCAGCATAAATACTATCAAAACATGTACTATCTTTGACTTGGCACCGTAATGCTGTGTTTTCTGTAGGTGAAAATTTTACCTGAGCAATTGCAATCAAAGATTGGCTGCTTCTCTGCACTATCCCAGTGGCATTGGATAATGGAATAGTATGAGCTGGTAGGGACCCTTCATCAGTAATTCACACAAACACACCACCTTGGTGTCCTGAAGCTGATGGGCTCACAAAAAATAAGGGGTTTCAAGAGTGTGTCCTTATAGAACATAGAAAAGCCTTTTATTTGTCAGATCTCATATATTCTCTTTTATTTAGCAAATCTCATTCATTGTAATGACTAGCTTACGGTTCTTGTGCTTTATCATGTTAATAAGTGCGTTCAATAACCATTGCGTTTCTCTGTAAACTAGATAGCATCTGTGGGAGACTGTGACAAATAATACCTGTTCAAATGCTGCACATGTGGATATGCATGCTTTTTTGTTTCATATCAAACACAAAGCTCCTTGTTCAACAACCTACTACAATTCTAAATGCTGGATTTTTTTTTTTTTATGTTATCCAGAATTTATTTATCCTTTAAATTAAGGGATTCATCTTTAGTTTAAGTGAGAAAAGACTGGTGTGCGATCCAAAACTCATACTTTGATACTTTTTAATGAACTGGATTAATTGAGCTTCTTATAAAAAAGTGTTTTGGGGGGGGGGGGGGGCTCATTGCTCTATGTATGCATCAGTGTGAAGAACCAGAAAGTCAGATGAGGATTTGCCATATATAGTGGCAGCCGCCTGATTCTTTTCTGAAGCCTCTGGAGTCAGCATTTCTCTGGGCTCTTATTGCTTCCTTTGTCAAAAAGATTTCTCAAGCACATTCAGATTATCAAAGTTTAGTGACATGGTTCCTTCCCCACATTTTTGTTTCTTTGGCATCCTTTATACCACTCTTGGCACCCTCAAAACTGGACCATTATTAAAGAGAAGTAATTATACCACCAAAAGATCCTACTCTACAATTTTTAAGTTATTATATTCATCACTGGAGATTTCCGGGAAAAATCTTGAAGCAAGAGACATAGCTAAAGTTAAATTTAATAGCATAAGAAAGGTATAAAAGAAATCAAACCCTTCGTTTTCAGAATGTAAATTAAAATGCAGCATTGGGGTTTAGGGGCAAACTGCTCCCAAGAGCAGGATGCATCATGAATGTGCAATGTGAGGTTTTTTGAACCTTCCAGTGAAGTGTTCTATTAACTACTGATTTTGAGCTATTTCTACCTATGAAAGCTAGTAAGCATGGTTCAACTTTGAGGCATCCATTATTGGAATTTCACCTGGCCGTTACGTGTATTCAGGTAGTCATAATCTAATGATCCACTTTCACTTAAAATGAGTTAATGTAGAATTACCATAGACTAGTGCTCTGACTTAAAATAGTGCTAGGTCAGAGTAGAACAACAGTGTCCTGGCTGTTTATCTGTACAGTTTGCATTATTTTCTCTCCTCTGTTATAACAAGCAAGAGCTTTTCTCCATTTGTGTATTCACCTACCCAGTCACAGTGATAACAGGTGTCACCTGAAGTAGTTTCAGTCACCAGCTCCATATTGGTGGGACAGTCTCTGAATTAAGGTGTGGGTCCTTACCAGCTAGGATTGACAATACCTGACTTCAGGTTTCTGAATTAATTCTTCAGCCCCATGTAGGGACTGCATGAAAGGAAAAGGCAGGAGGGAATATGACATTGTGCCCTACATTGGTGGTGGTACAGAGCTTGTATCTTGTACAGTGATAGTGAGGATGGAAGATAATGAATGAGTGTGATAAGGAAAAGAGTGTCCCTCTGCCTTTTCCAAAATTTCACCGGCACCAACTGGTAAATATTGGAGTGCCAGGAAACATATGGGTTTCCAGGGATCCAGTGATACATTTTGACACATTTTTGTGTTGCTTATTTGCCAATGTTACATTTTTGCTATACCAGTGGATTCTCAACAGCACAGGAATAAGTATATTAGTACATTTATGATTAAGGCTTTTTAATTATATAAAGGCAGTCTCATTCATTAGGTTTTATTTCCCACCCTTTGGTTTTTATTATTTTTTTGAGTGGAGCAGTAAGCATGAATGTGAGAGGCAAGGCCTTGGTAGCTTTGCAGGAGCAAAATGGGTGGAAAGTGATGACAAAGTCCCATTGGGGAAGAGGAAAAGGCAGGCAGCCAGGGCGTTAGGAATGCCTGCTATGAGCTGGCATGCAGGATGTGACTGGAGGGAAGGCTTAGGTGAGACTGGAACAGGGAGGTCTAGCCTGGAGTTTCATTTCAAAGCTTTTTGAGCCCAGGAAGGGCTGGAAGTGGTTTGTGTGCATGCTTGGCTGTAAGAGATCCATTATTGCACTAGCCAGTCCTGATTCCTGATGGGCACTGGTGTCACAGACCTCTTCAAGGAGTCTCTCTTTCTACAGAAAGTACTGCTCAGCCTCAATGACACATACTGAAGCTTTTGTTCTTTTTAGCGAGTTATAGGGATAGATTTAGGCCTCGCCTAGCAGACTTCTTCTCCCATTGCCGATCCCCCTGCTCCCTTGATGCAGTGCATGGGAACCAGAACCACACTGACTTCCCTCCACCTCCTCAACCCAGCATACTCCTCACAAGAAACCAGAAACAAAGAGTGTGTCATGTGTCACTTTGTGTCTGTGACTCGGCCTGCCACAAACCCTCAAAGGAGCGTGTGTCCCTACTGCATCGCTTGGTGTATGTGCATGGAAAAGAGGCGCCTGCTCCTTTGAAGGGTGCCTAAGGCACCAAAAACCTGTTTTGGTGACTTCAGGTGGGGCAAGAAGACATTAGCCTGCAACAAAGTAAAGTGCACACCATTTTTGGGGAAAGCTAAGCCAGTGGACTGAAGTACACAGAGCTGGTTTCCTTCGGGGGGATGTGGGTGAGGGAGGGATAGGCAGCAGCATATGGCAGTTCAGTTCTGAAAAGGCACTGTGGAGAACAGCAGCTCCTTATTTAGCAGATCAGCTTCCTCTCTGGATGCCCTGACTGCATTTTGTAGAAGACCTAATTCTTTCCTTGATAACTGAATGGATTTTGTCTGGAAATAGAGAATCTCCTGGTGCCTCTAACTGAAGATTTTTTCTGAAGTGGAAGGACACTATCAATTTCAAGGCAAATAACATATGTTTGAGGAGAATTTTAGGAGGCAGCATATCAAGATTTTAGGCCAAACCCTGAGAAAACATTTGGAAAGCATTTCAGAAGTAAGTAAATGCAAAAGATAGAATCATGGAGGGGAAAAAAAAAAAAAGGTCTCTTTACTTTCATCTGCTCTTTAGCTGGACAAAGTCAAAGGAAAATCTCTGCTTAATCACAGATGCATCTTGCGAACACCTGCAGGCTGATGATTCAAATAACCTCCTTCTTGCTACTCTGAATGTTCTGGAATGGGAAGCACAGGTAGGATGAAACTGGGGCTTAGGGAAAGAGAATTTGTGTTTGTTCTGGCAAGTTGCAGATTTTATTGTCATTTGAAGATACCTTAAGGTCAATCTTGTGCTCTGTGAGTCACCTAGAAGAAGTCATGGAGCAGTGCCAGGAGCTGGCAAGCAACTGATAGTAAATAACTGACTTAACTAGAGTGATATAGTTGGAATAGACCCAGAAGGCCAGGTATGACAAAAATAGCTCAGTGTAAATGACAAATTTTGTTTTCCTGTGCACTTTTATGGCCACACACAGTTATTTTTCAAGTCAACATAAGAAGTACCAATTTTCAAAGCAAAAATTAGAGCAGGAGGCATGCAGAATATTTCTTTGAATTTTGACTTTGCAGCATGTTGCTAGTCTATTATAAAACTTACTGCCCTCACCCTCTAGAAGGAAGAAAGAAAACAAAGAGATGCTGAAATAATATATATCCATTTGCCTTAGACAAAGCAATCAGGTAATGTAATTTCACTAAGAGTAGTTGAAACAGTGATGAGGAGAAGAACTGATCAGAAAATGGAAAAAGTATATATTTTTCTAGGGAAAGCATGCACTTCTGGTTTTAGGGTTTGTATAGTGTGCCCAAGTTCCACTTCTAGGCACTGAATGACAGATGAAGACTGGGCAAGGCTAACTAGAGAGGTGTGCTCAAAACTTGTAGTTATATCTTGTCAGGGTGAACCTTATGTCCTTCTGCATTAGTATTGAATTTCAGCAGACCAAATTTTGAAAGGTTTTAGAACGGCCAAGGATAATAAAATGGGATAAATCTGTGGAGAGAAAAGAAGTTGAGGGATCAATAAAAGTGCTGACACTTAATTTAGTAAACTGAAAGCCTAAGGGGTACATGTGCTACCTAGCAGTAGGAAAGAAGCCTAATCAAAAGAAAGGAAGTTTGATACCAGTCCTTGTCCTAGAAGGTAATATGAGAAAGAGAGGCATATGGAAGGTTAAATGTAACTATTGCAGATAGTAATTGGAAGTTTCAAGTGGTGAAATATTCAGAATTAAACAGAAATAAATGAGAGATTTACGATAGCATTTATTGGAACATAAAACAACTAATTGGAAAAGGTCTTAAGAAGAATAAATATATGCCACCAGAGTGACTCTGAAATAAATTATGAATGTACCAATTACACAAGTTTGCTTGTTCTGTTTGTGGAAGCACATTCTGCATTCTGTAACAGCCTCTGACCAGATTTATTTTCAATGGATCAAATGTGATTCTTTTCATGAAGGAACTGAAAATGTATAAAAGGATATCAATAATTTACACTGTTGCAACTTAGAATGTGTTTCTTAATATGCAATATCCTATAGATTAAATAGAGAAGTCTTCATTTGGTTTCTGGTTTGTTTGTTTACAGTCATTCAGGTATGAAAAATCTACATTTGACCATGTACAGATGCATTTGAAAAGGTATTTGAATAGCTGCACAGCTAATTCGCTGATACCGTTATGTGGACATATTTTGAACCTACAAATAAGGATGTGGTGAAAATGTAACCTTAAATATAATTTATTTTTGCCTCGGTTTTGCTAATTTAAAGAGCTGTTAGTCACTGTTCATTGAAAGCATCAGGAAAGCTTTATCTGTCGCCCTGTGTTCTAATAGTTACCAGCCCTGTTGGTCTGGCATACTCAGCAGTGAGTGACAATGGAAAGCAGATAACACCAGTGCACAGACCCAGACGTGAAAAGTCAGGGTCAATCTCAGCTTCTGAACCAAGCACCAAAGAAAGCTTGCCAGGTAGGAAGGTAATTAAAGTATTGTTTCAAAAATCAATTTCAAGGCCTGTGGGGATGAGAGCACAAAAGCTTTGAAAGTAGGAGCTAGGTAAATAAATTGCAAGTTATTGTTTCCAAAATGCAGCTTCAGTAACCCAAAGTCAGTTAACTTTTGACTTTATGCCTTAGATTAGATAGCTAAAATTGGGATGAAGTTTTGCAGTAGATAACAATTGCAGGTCAGTTCTCTAGAAAATATGACAATGATTGCTGATTTATATAAGCTATTTCACATAATTATGCAGGTGTCTGCAGAAGGAAAAATGGACCTGATAATGAGGAGCTGAAACTGATGGACGGTGGGTTGATACTGCAAGACAATAATTTGAGGTGAAAAGATCCTTAATAAGAGGAAAAGTATGTTGCTCTAGCAAAGAATAGCTTGGAGAGGGAGTAAAGAAACTGTTCAAAAGGAGAAGAGATCTGCCAGATTAGTAAGAAAGATTATTAGATCTGCCAGGAAGTAAGAAAAGATACTGCAAGTGACTCCTTCACCTTTTCAGTACTAGGAAAGCAGCAGAAACCAGGCTAATGGATCAAGGTGTTTTATTCATGCTTTAGAAAAAAAATTGAGCTCAAGATTTGATTGAGGGAATCACTCATTAAAAGGTGACATGGATGTAAGAGCAGATGTCCATAAGGGAGGTGCTCATCAACAGCTATGACAGTTTCAGGAGAATTTGGAATTAATATGTCTGTAACTAATATGTTTGTAACTTGTATAAAATTCCTTCCCACTGTCTGTCTGGGATAGCTTGACTGGGGTTCTGCACTCTTCATTGCTCCTGTCTTACTGGATCGGAAATAAAGATGTTAAGGAGTGTGAAATGAGGCAACATGTTGTCTATTTTCTCACCTTGTCCCCATCTTGTCCCTATAATCTGAGACTCAGTGCTCAAGAAGGCTCCTTTGTAGTGGTCTCTATATTGCTTCCTCTTCTTCCTCTCACTTGGTGGAACCACACAGAATCCAGCAGGTCTTGCTGAACTTGAGGGAGCATTGATTTTCTCTGTGCGAAATCACCATAGTCTGAAAACCTTAACAGGTTTACATGCAAAAAGACATTCTGCATCTTTCTGTATCGAGAATTAAAACACCTTCATTTAGGTGTGTGTAGCCTGTCCGTACTGCAAGACTTCATCTGCAGTTTGTAGCTGTGTATTTATAAATCTTTATGACAGTCTGACAAACACACAGTATCCAGGCATTCCAACAAAGCTGCCAGTGATGTCTGTACATACATTATGAAAAGTAGCTTGCTTTACTCTCACAGACTGGCAAATTAAGTGGCCTTGCTTTTTCTGTCATTGTAACAAATTCCTAGTCTTGTCAAGTCAGTGGGAATGCAGACTGTGCATAAGAGAGGGAGGAGAAAGCACGAGATTCTAACACATGAAAAGGATATTTATGTGGTTAGGTTTAATTTATTTTTCATAGCTGGGTTTTGGTTTTGTATAAATACAGTGAGTAGTAGAATTTCTAGAGTTTGGAGGAAACTGGGACTTTTTAACTGTGGTTCACAGAGGATGCATTTTAGTTTAAAATCCTTCTACTTTGCCAGTCCAGGATCAGGAAGGCTTTTTGCTATTTTTAGAAAACAGCATTTATCCAGCAGCAGAAGAGGTAGCACCAATTGACATCAACCCTTTCACTGGCTTCTCTTTTTCCATTTGGCTCTTGGGTGTGTGTATTGGAAGAGTGTGTGTGCTTTGGAAGGGAGAGGATCACCAGGTTTTCCATAATGACATTGGAGATATCAAAGTATTTCCAAAAATAAGGAATCTCCAAAGTATCTCCAAAATATCTCCAAAAATAAGGAATAATATACACTGTTTTTCAACCTGTACATGCTATGTATATTATATATTTGTACACACATTATAACTATGCACAAACTTATTTCCAGCTGGTCCCCATCACAATACCTTTATATAAGCAGACACCTAGTCAAGCTACGGACACTGGAAATTCACATGCACAGGCTGAGTATGTGTAAAACCAGTATCTGCAGTGATCACATTTAACTTAAAAATTAAGGAGTTATGCTCTGTAATGCAAATCACTGAATTTGTTCAGCTTGGGTAAAACAAGAAACATTTAATAATAAATATAGCTGCCTAATGTGAATCTTATGGAAACTTCTTCCACAACAGTGTTTAATTACTGTAATTTTCAGGTTTACGTGCACCAAAGCATGGTAGAAATCCACTAATTTTTTTTAATAGCGCTTCTACCATTTCAGTGAGTATCTCATCTGCATGGAGAGATCAGTTGGTCTGCAGCACTGACTTTTAATGTAAGAGTGCCATACTTTAAAAAGTTATGAATATGGAGGATCTTTTGTTGCTGCCAAGAAATTATAAATCAACCCCCAAAGGCTCTGTGTGCAAAGATTCTCAAAGGACCTGTTTACCTAGGGTAGTTCTGGTTACCCCAAGATGACTCTCTCAGATGTACTAGCGCATCATTCTTGGCACCCAGCTGGCAGATGTGGCTGTTGTGCCACATCTGCTATCGTCAGATATTCCAAGGTGTCTCAAATTGCACCGGGTGGCAATGCAGGCACCAGATTCAAGCTGCTCATTTCCACTGTAAGCCAGTGGGAGTTGATTTGGCCTTCCTTGTGCTTCCTGGCCTTGTGCTCCTGAGGGCTGGAGCCGTACCACATGCATTTCATGTTCCAGATCTCATGTCTGTCATTTCTGTGCCTGTTGAGGGGAATATATGGATATCTGCATAGATATACATATGTATGGGGGAAAATACAATATTTTCTAGGGGAGTATTTATATATATTTAAGCATGGGCTTAGTACCAGTTATGCGTGTACTTGGTAATGGTTTGCCTAGGTGATATAGCAGACTGGGATCCTGATTCTGAGAGCTTCTTACAAGCTGCTTGGCACTTGCTAACTTGCATTAAAAGTGCAGGGTTTCAGCATATGTTTGAATTAGGCTCTAAAATAATGAAGTATCTGCTTTATACTATATTGATCTCTCCTCTTTTATTCCTCTCCTCTGCCTTCATACTGTAAATTACATGTGGGTTTTTATTTAGTAGATCATATTTTATCTCAAAACTGTACCATTTACATTTCTTAGCTGACCACAAGAGGTTTAGCTAAGTGCTTTTTCTCTCCCACACTCTTTCTGTAAACCTGTGTTTGCTCATGTCTCATATTTATTTCACACTTTGTTTCCCTTTCAGATCGTGAAGCTATCCTTTACATTCCCAGAAACATCTCTGTAATGATGACAGAGACACAGAAATTCATCTTATGAACAGGGTTTACTGTATAGCACGGGTAGGATCTTTCCAGTTCTGTCCAGCAAGTCTTCCTGGGGTTACCCTTCACTCCAGCTCCTCAAAAGCCTGAGGATGGACCTCTCTAGAACCCAATTCCACAGTCCATTCAATTCCTGTTGATTTAGCTGAAGCTAGGTTTTGTGGAATATGATTATACACTTCAGGACAAGGTTTCTGAGACCAAATGGTGTTTCAAGTTGCTGTCAGGGTATAGAAGTAATCACCAACCAAATAAAATTTTACTGTTGGGAAGGGGACTGATTGAACTGGAGAGCAGCTGCTTAATCAGAATTCAAAAGAAATTATTCTGTATCAGTGAGCTACTGAGACTGAATGCATTAAATAAAAGGTCATTTAAAGTGTAAAATATATTATTATAAAAAAAGAACTATGCAGTACAAATCAGATTACATGTAATTTTTTTTTGAGCATCTTCATTAAGTAGCTTATAGCTACTTATTTGCCAGTTTTTATTCAGATTTTTAGATGCTGATATCTGTGCTTGCTTTTTACTTGATGAGCAAGCAAACTGGATATGAACTCATAATTTATGAAATGTCCTTTAATTAAAAATTTTCAGGAGGAGAGAGCATGAAAATTATTTTGTTGCTTATTTGTTCAGTGTATCTTTTGTGCTAACAGTAAAGGTTGGTTGTTAGCAAAAACCCAGTAACAGAATAATGAAGTTTTGTTTGGAACAAATGCCCTAGGATAAGTAAAATTGAGGTAGATAAATCTGGGGTGTTTTGCTGTATTGCATGATACAAATATACAGAGCTGCTGATCCCATAAGCCTTGTACCTGAGAATCACTTCTATTCACTGCTGTCACTGTGGAGAGTTTCTGTAGAGACCATGCTCCATGCTCCTCAGTGTAATAGATAAACCTTATATTTACCAAAGTACGGGCTTGCAATAGAGCTGGAGTCCAGCTTTTTTGTTAGTACTATAAAACTCCATTCTGTGGTCTCTCTCATTTAGCTGAATATCCATCTTTTTTCACTGCCAGTACTGCAGTGTCCTAGCAAACACAACCTGATGGGTTAGACTGGCTTATTCATCTGCAGAGCACCTTCCAGGGAGCCCCCTTTGGCAGTCAGGGAGTATAGTTGTAAAGAAAAAGAGGTGCAAAAGTATTCTTGCCTTTGCCAATCTCCAGCTTCTTTGACAACCTTCTGAAAGTGAGAGCAGCTTTCTACTGCTCAAAGTGAAATGCTCAACTCTGCTGGCCCAATTCACCATCTTGGTCACCTTCCTGTTTTCCATTGACAATGGAATTGCCAAGGCTCATTGCCCTCTGTAGGCCTAGTTCTGAGCAATGCAGTCACGGAACGCACTGGGAGTGGCAGTTCCACATGGATTTCTAACATAACTCAGATTTTGGGGGGAAATTGGTCTGTGTAATCATAGTGCTTTTGCTAAGGTAAAGCCTGTTTGTGTGTCTGCATAGTGCCCTACAGTTAGCCTCTCTCACAGAGCACTGCACTAGGAACCTGCATGGGGAAGTTAAAACCAATGAGGCAACCCTGAAGGAGGCCTGGAGTGAAGTCTTAAACACCTCCTGAACAAGGCTCTTTGGTTAATTACCTCCTGAGTTTTTAATGTGAGCACCACAGACTGTGCAGCTCATGGAGTCTTACTCATGGACGGAGAAGGCCACTTGGAAGTGAACTGAAGTAACTGGAGATTCCCCATCATCTTTCTGATGGTAATAAGATTTAAAGCATGACGACACAGAGGAAGAAACCAGCAGCTTTGAAGTGTGCCTGGGATACTGGGATCTGGCAGTGATTTATTGTATGTCTCACTTGCAGAATAATGTATGCCTTATGAGTAACAACATGTCCTTTTGCTGCATGAAAATAACTGCTCAGAAACAAAATCGTATCAGTAGTGGTGATGCTGTAAAATTAATTCCTTAGTGGTATTTTATCCCAATGTTTCTTTGTATTTGCCAATATTGCATGTAGAAAGGTGGTGAGCAGTCTGGCAGAAACTGAAGGAATTCTGAACAAGGGAGAGCTTTCTCATGGAGAAGAGGAATTGTTCATTTGCTAGCCCAACTGCAAAAACAATTAGTAAATAAATAGCCACCCTGAGCATCCTTTAAAGGTCTGGATTGTTGTCATAGTGTTGATATTATTGCCTGCTTTCAGTGCCCCAAGAGCTCACCTTATTCAGTGGTACATATAAACCTATTGGGTCAAAAACCTCTAGACTGGGGGGCTGGTTTTAGAATTGAGCTTCTCACACATCTGGCATTATAGGAGTTCTCTGGAAATCTTACATCAGTGTGTTTGCATGACATCTGATCTACCAGGGTTCTTCAACAAGGTATCAGTGAAATGTTTTCATCTATTGCATACATGAATAATTATCCTGTCAGCCTTCTTCTTGTATCTGTTCCAGTGTTTTTGAAAAGAGAGGTGATTTATGAAGAATTCAATTATGATGATTGATTCAATGAATGATGATGCACATAACTGGATCAGTCATATTTTACCTGATTTTAAAGCCATCCCTTTCACAGTGGAATCCATTCATTCCCATTGCGTTGCGTAGACAAGTCAATTGAAATTTTATAGAGAACAAGATCTTAAAAATGCTAGCATCCTCAGTCTGTGAGCTGACTGAAATAATTGAATTGGAGAAAGTGCAAAGTTTTCTAATAATTTTGGCTTTTTATGAAACATTAAACCTGGTAACATTACCAGATGATCTTTTAAGTGAGTGAGTGTGTTTAATGAATTTAAGTGTTTCTCTACTGAATACAGCAGTGGCAATTCAGTGGAGGGAAAAATGGGTTGCTGGTGAGAGCAATTACAGAGATGCCTTAGACTACTACAGGTCATTTTCATCCTCTTCAATAGCAGGGTAAGAATGTGGAAATTCATCTGTAAACCCAAACTACAAAAGACCTTTCTCTACCTGTTTGAGGGAAAAAAATATAAACTGTCTTCCACCTTTCCAGAAACCAAAAGACTGGTTCTACACAAGGAGCTGTGGCTTTGTCCTTCAGCTTTTCTTGGGAAAGTTGATGTTGTTGTTGTTGGGAAAGTTGATTTGTCTAGGAGGAATTCAGGGCAGAAGATGTCACTAAATTGACATTTTGAAACGGTTTTGGGTTAAATTTATATAAATACATGAGGGGTTCTTTGTTAGTCGTAGTTTTAGTTTTCCTACTTATTTGAGCACAAATTTTAATTGTTTAATTTACTTCAAGCTGCTGCTGTGTTTCCAGTTCACCACAACCGAAAGCTACAAAATGCAGATGTTCCTGGGTAGACTACACATAACAGAAGTGAAGGGCTCTGGGAACTTCCCACTCCAGGCAGTGATGGTTGTTCCATGTGGAAATACAAGTTGTGTACAGAGCAAGGTCTGGAACACCTTCTCTTTTAAAAACACATCTGAAGGACAGGATTCCTGAATTCTGTCCACAGCAGATAGGACAGGTAATTCTTGCTGCACTAAGCAGCAATTAGCACTGTGTCAGAATTCCCAGTGCTCAGTGTGGGCATCATGCCACGGAGTTAAGAACCCCCTCCATTTAGGAGTCACCTCATTCAAGGGCTCTGGAACCACAGCCATATTAATCGTCTGCAGAATATGTGTGTCATTGTGAGTGTGGGTAGGGATATTGGGAGAAACAAGGCAGAACAAGCTCCTGGGGACACCAGATGTGCACAAAGAGAGTGATGAGCTAAAGTGTACAGACTTTAGGCCAGGAACTATCTTTTAACTAGTCTCTCTGTGAGATAATGCTATTGCATGTGGAGGTTTGTTTGATCCAGTTGCTGTTAACTCCAGCCTGGATTAAATATACAATCTTAATGAGTCTAAATTTACAAAGTATTCTACGCAATGATGTTAATAATTAACTACAATCATGTTAAATTTAGAGGCAGAATTGTGTTTAAGTAGAGATGGGCATATTTTTGAGGTCAGTGCACAACTGACTTATGAAACACACATGAGAACAAGAATGTCATCTGCAAAAAAAAAATGAAAACACATAGAATCCAGTGTTCACTAATTCAAGCTAACAAGAGAAGCAAGATGCATCTGTATACAATTTATCTTCTCTGCCAAGGATTTCATGCGGAAATTTAAAAGGCTAGATCTACATCTAAAATCTGAGCAGTTAATAAGAGCATTTATTCATAGAATCATTTAGGTTGGAGAAGAGCCTTATGATCACTGAATTCAACCATTACCCTGGCACTGCCAGTTCAGCACTAAACCATGTCCCTCGGTGCAGTGTCTGCAAGATCTCCAGGGATGTTAACTCAACCACTTCCCTTAGCAGCCTGTTCCATTGCTTGGTAAGTCTTCCAGTGAAGATTTTTTTTCTAATATCTAGCCTAAACTTTTCCTGGCACAATCTGAGGCTGTTTCCTCTCATTCATTCATTCATTCACATTCAGTCATACATATTTAACAACCATTCATACAAAAACCTGTGAATGGCCCTGAAAGAGACACAAGGACAGGTATAGTTAGTAGGAAAAATGCCCCAGCAAATCTTTATGAACTTCTGGATGTGAAACTTGGCCAAGAGTGGCATCACACAGGCAAACCTTCTCATTCCTCATCAGAAATCTAGTTGGTATATTCTGTATGAAATCAAGCATATTAATCATGTGGGTGGGAAGCTGCTAAGTATTGAATTGCAAAAACCTGTTGTCTTTGTTTGAAAAGACAAGAATCTGTGAAGGAAGGCAAAAGCCTCCTGTGAAATGGGAAAGGTAAACCCCCTCCGTCCGAATTACCACAATTTCAAAATTAAAAGGCTCTCAGGCAAAGATATGGGAATGGGAATAACAGTTCTTTACTAGGAAAAAGACTAAATAAAAATTTTAAGAAATGTAATTAGTACAAACAAAACTAGTGATAGAGTCAGAAACCTGACACCCTGAGAAGTAATCCAGTTGGTAGTAATCCAGTTAAATGGTGGCTGCTCCTCCTGGAGTGGCAGATGAAATGCTGCTGAAGCAGTAATCTGTAGAAGGGTGTAGCTTTCTCTGGAGGTCTGGTGATAGAGTAGATGGGCTTGGTCTTCCTCTGGGAAACCAGCAGGGAAGAAGCTGCTCCTCTGGGAATCCAGCAAAGGGCTTCTCTGGTGTCCCAAAAAGTGCTGATTTTATGCAGGTAAGGATGCTTGGCTCCTCCCTCTGGGTGGAGCATCTCACAATGGGACGATGTAACTTTACCAGTCATGCAGTGAGTCATTTCATGATCCATTAACACAAGATAACTCCCCAGAGGGAGACATTGCTCTTGGAAGAAATAAGAAAACTGCCCAACCTCCAACAGATGGCAAATAGAATACATGCTTATCTTACAAGCCAGGACACCTGTAGGATGGATCAGAAAGAAAAGATCAGTGTTAGGAGCAGAGTTAGTGTTAAAAACTGCTTTTTTCAACCCACAGTGATCTGCAGTCCAACTGAAACACTTGACTGATCATTCTGTGATTTTCAGATACCAAAGCTTGTTTTTTTTGTGCTTCCCAAGTTTTGGCAATGGAAATGAGACAATTTTTTTAATTTCCTGGATGAGAGGGACAAACAATGTGTTTTAAAATACTACACAGTCTGTCAGTTTTGCATTTAATAGTGCCATTCACATTGTATCTTAGGCCGGCTCTGGGTATGTAATCATGACTGGAGCAGATACTTAAAAAAACTGGATTTTGATAATTTTATTTTTTATTCTGAAATGCAATAATCTAAGAAAAGGGAAATAAATATTTCAGATTGGCAATTAACTCATAGTACCTTATCTAACTGGCTGATTAAATGTGATACTAAGAGGATTAATCAGTAAGGCTCCTAAAATAAACTCGTGTGTGATTCAGGAAGAATAAAAACTTCACCATCTAGTGGCTTCCAGTAAGGGTCAAAGGTAGTATGCTCATAGGGCTCAATTTCTGACCAAGCAATTGCAGACAGAACACATTTTAATTTTAGGCTCTTGACACTGTATACTTAATCCAAAATTGCAGTTAACAGGAACTGGATCAAACAAATCTCCATGTCCAGTCTAATCTTCCCAGAGTCTGGGAGGTACAGCTCTGCTCTGAAGTCCCTTCCCTTTAGCACATCATCCACTTGGTGCATATTTGGAGTCTGTTCGGTTGTTCAGTAAATATGAACTGAGGGTGAAAGCACATTTTGCAAACCTGTTTTTCTGGTAACCAACTGAGGGTTAATCCACCTAAACAAATAAAACATGGTTTGATCATGAAGCTCTGTTTTATTGTAAGTAGTAATAAATCTGTGGGGAAAAACTTTTCTGCCTAATCCTTTCAGTCTCTGCTTGTTTTTTTTTTTTTATAGTTCTTTTTAAGCGAAATACATGTTTTAAGACCCTTGTGAAATCTTGAAGCTTGCTAGCTGGGACAGAATTCTGTACTTCGGAATGCAGAAATAAGCGGTTCTTCCTCTGTCTGTATTTTACCTAGCACATCTGTCTTTGTCTGCTGTGCAACTGAAGACAAAGACAGATGTCTTCAGTGCAAGCAAATAGCTTTGTAGAAATAATAGTTTCATGCTCTTTAGGGTACAAAGATAAATAGGCACTGAAAGCTTGTGGAAGTGCAGAATAAGATTGAGTTTAGCTATGAATATACAGGTAAGATCCCATACCTTCATGTAGATGGTAACCAAATCCCTGATTTCTTAAAGATGTCACAATGTTAATGCTTTCACTATAGATCTCTGGCAAGTGCAATGACACAAGACAACTCAATCTTTCTAATGGAGACAAATAGCTATGGATGTATGTCAGAATAATTAATGTTGAGCCTAATTAATATTTTCATTTAAAAAAAATGAATTGTTTCAGCTAATTATGTAGTGTGGCCAAAATGTGATGAGGGATGTGCAGAGAAGAAAATTATTACTTTTTTACCCACTGAATTAATGAAAATATTAAGGAAATTGTACACTCAGAGTATGAAACAATGTCTAGTTTCACATGCTGAATTTTGCAGCCTTCATTACAGCATGAGTCTTCTGAGCTTCTTCGACTGACTAATGCAGCATCCTCCTCAAGGCCCCCAAAACACTCTCTGGAGAAAACTATCTTGGCTACTGTGCTCCATACCTGTACAAGAAACACTTCTTTTTCTGTTAGATGGGGACATCTCAGCTAGGGGTGTAAGATGTGTCACTGCTTCCTGTTACTCTGGTGAAGAAACAGACAAAATGTTCAAAATTCTAGTACCTTTTCAACTTGTTGAGCTATTGCCTTCCCTAAGCAGGAGCTTAGGAGGTTAGGGATATTAAAGTTTACTGATAATAAATACAGAAGTATGAAAAATTTATTGTGTCCAAGTTAAACTTGCCCTGAAAGAAGGGCATAGAGAGATGCTGTTCAGTCTCTTCTCCCAAGTACCAAGAGATAGGACAGGAGGAAACAGCCTCAAGTTGTGCCAGGGCAGGTTTAAAGCATGTCTGATAAGGTGGTCAGGCATTGGAACAGGCTGCCCAGGGAAGTGTGAGTCACCATTCCTGGAAGTATTTAAAAGACCATAGATGTGGCACTTTGGAATGTGGTTTAGTGGATTTGGCAGTGTCAGGGTAATGGTTGGACTCAGGGATCCCCTAAGGGTCTTTTCCAACATAAATGATTCTAGGATTCTGTGATAATGAGTGTGTAGGGAGCCGTAGTCATGTTCAGTGTGGACAAACTCGGAAGATAATTCCCCAAATACTGTAGGATCTGCCTTCTAGGCTTAGCTGCATCCCAGTACCCTTTTCAGTTTTGTTTTGTTGGGGTTTGTTTTGTTGTTTTTAAATATGCGTATTTCTTGCACCCCATCTGTTTTGCATTTTGTAAGCTTCATGGGCAGGTGTTCTCCTCTCCATGTTTCCCTAATGACTAGCAATGATTTATTATTAGGAGTCGAAGTTCTACTGGATTGTAAGAAGTGCAAGAGTAGCGTGGATCTCCTAAACCTCTTTGTCCACACTATTAGCTGTTAGATCACCAAATGGAAGGTCAGTTGCATGTGAAAGGTATAGTATTAGTGAGTGTGTATGCTGTGATTTATAAATCATGTCACAGTAAGAAGTAGGTACTGCTTTGGTCCCAGGCAGCAATGCCAGGTTTCAGCACATCCCTGACTAGAAATGGCTGAGCACTGTAAAACAGATTCACTGACTCAACCTTCATTGGAATTGAGAGAAAAAGTCTTGTGGTCACCTAATATATGTTTCATGCTTGTGGCTTTAAATATGACACAATTACCTGTTCTCTGTCAAAATAAGTTTCGTTTCACAAAGGAAATCTTTAAAACATTAATTACTAAAATGTCTCACAGGTTCCTCTTGCTACTGTAGCCCAAATGTAAGCTTTCAGTACTTTGTAATTTAACAGCAGCCTTTAAAAGAGACTGTTCTCAAAATCACAGAGTACTTCAAGTAGAAAGGGACCTCCAGAGTTCATCTGTTTTAGCTGTCACTGCTCGAAGTGCCATCACCTAGAACAGGTTACTTGGGACTGTGTCCAGATGGATTTTTAATATCCCAAAGGATATTTTGGTTCTTTGCAACAATTTAAAGCACATCTCAGCTTTCTCTTTCAGAGTTTGAACATCCTCAGAGTAACAGCTTTCTTCTGTGCAATGGCACAAAGATCTCTGAATTCTCCATTTCCAACCCCGGCCACCTACTTTTGTCTATAGGACCTTCAGAGCCACCTGGTCAGGCTGGTTTCTCAGAAAAGGTGTGACTGCTCTGCCCATGACACTTTCCTGTACGCTCATTTATGTGCACACGCTTTATGCGGTCACCCTTCCTCCAAAGGTCTCTGCTGCCATGGCACCCTGCAGTCTTTGCTCCACCACTACCTCTCTTTCACCACTCTTTTCAAGTTCTCCTTGCCAGGCTGCTCAGCCTCTTGGTAGGGATGATTTTGCCCCATTTTTCATTCTTATCCAAGGCAACTTGAGACCAGGGGAGTCACATGGAGAATCACATATGACTTAGATCAGCGGTACTGATAGAATGGGATAATGAGGAATGCTGGTGTGGGATCAGGCAAAGTGAAAAGGCAGTAAGCAGGGAAATAGCCCACTCTCCACAGAGAAAATCATTTAGCAAAAAGAAGAATATGAGGCAGTTTTGTGCTTCTGACATTTATTAAATCTTTGAAATCCTTTATGAGAAATGCCTGTATTGTACCTGATCTTCCTTGTGAGGAAAATCTCAGCTGTTTGCTGTTGACAAAATGTAGCTGAACTTATGTGTGTGTATAGACATACAAGTGCATACACAGATGGCCAAAGAAAGTACTTCTTAGTGAATAAAATTTGTTGGACTATGCTTAAAAAAAAAAAAAGAATCCACACAATGTATGACCCATTTTGTATATGATCCTCAAACTGAAATATTCATACAGCATTTCTCCCACAGCACTTCAAAACTATGAACAACAAATACAGAGTCAAATTCTGTCCTTCATCCCTGTGATGGGCAACTTATTCCAGGCTGTGTTTTAATAGACTTTCCTGCACCCATGTGTCAGATTAAATAGTAGAAATGCCAACTGGATGATAATGCAGTATAATTTCTGGAAGTATCGGCTTTTAATATTAATCTTCAATGGGATGCTTTACTGCAGGCATGTGCATACATAAGATAACCCTGGCATGCAGGGAGTATTTTAAGACCTACATAATTTTGAAACACCCTTTAATATTTAGTGAAAGTCATGATACATTCCATGCACATAGGATCAGAAGCAGACCTTCCAGGCTTGTTTTATTTCTCAGGATAGATGCCAAATTGGGAGCCCACAGTATTTTGGTTTTCTATAGGAGAGTTAAAATGGCACCACAAGCTGTTCCACTGACATCTGAGCCTGGTCTTGGGCAGTCAGCTCACAAGGTGGAAGTGCCAAGGAGAATAATAAATACAACTGTCTTCACATGCTTATCTTTTAATCTGAGATTAAATATGAGATTTCCAAAACAAATGCTGCCAGCTATTATGGATTCTGGGATGTTGAACTGTGATGTCAGAAAATTCATTTTAGTTACTGAACTTCAGCATCTGGTGCTGCCCTGCACCGTCCAGAATCAACCTGTTAAACCATAGGCAACTTTAATTTGTAACTACTTCTCTCTCATTTTCTACTTATCCACTGATGATTAAAAAAAAAAAAACAACTGCATTCTTAAGCTTTAGGGTTAAGCAACATCATTTTATATTCACAAAATAAAATATTGTAATTCATAGATTTTGTAGCAAACAACATACTTACAGATTTTCACATTGAGTTAGCTCCTGCTTAAAAGGAGGAAGAAGTGCATATAAGATTAGATTCAAAGCAGTTCTGTGAAATGTATCTGGTCCCTTTATGCAACAACCTGCTACATGGGGGAGAGGAAAAAAATAAATCCTGCCTTGATGTCAAAACAATGTAAACTACTTTTAGTATGTTGACTTGTGGAACAAGTGCAGCATGAAAACAAAAGTGCAGAGCCCTCAGTAGTGACAGTGAATATTTTATCTTACCAAGAGAAAGCAACAAGAGACCAAATCCTTAAAGCATATGCCGTGCTGACAGTGTGCTCTTGCTGTGACAGTAATGGTATTTGCAATCCCAGCTGCACTCAAGCCTGTGCTGTAAAAGCGCCCATTCCTTAGAGAGCGTGTTGCCCTTTACTGGCCCTTAGCCAGATGAAGGAGCTCTTCTCTGTTGCTCATGCTGCCCTGTAGAAACAAATGTTTATGAAACAATTATTTCTCTCCCCTGAAGTGAAATTGTAGAGATTTTGGCATCGTTAGCTCTTCTGAAATTTTCATGGTGCTGGAAAGTATCTTTGGGTGACTGTAGCTTTTTGCAACAATTTAAAGCAATGATTCTCTGGCTTTTTACAAATATCTAAGTGTTCTGAAATTCAGGGACTGGATCCTCGCAGAAATGTTGAAGCAAAAGTACCACTGTTACTGCAGTGTTGTTGCTTGAGTGTGGTTGGTAAGAATGTTTAGAGGGTGATTCAGGGCTGTGACTAAAAGTATTCACCAGTTTCTGTCAAAGATAATTTTTACTAAGTCTAATGAGCTAAGAGTTGGTGAGCCGATTAAAGATAAAGGAAGTTGCCCCTCTGGAGATGTGTTTGAATGCGTATGTTCTCCTGTTTTTCTTAGCACCCATTTGTTGTTTTCTCCTGATTGAAGCATGAGATTCAGAGGGAATTGGAGGATGTTGCTTATAAATTATGGATTTACTGCCTCATGATTACCATTCTTCATCAAAAATGTCAGTTTTTCCTTCACTAGTCAGTTCTTTCTCGGTTTCTCCATCCTCTGCTTAAAATTGTTCCCCATCACTGCATCCATTCTCAGCCTGGGTCTTTGTGTGGAGACCCAGTGATCCTACACTGACTTTTTATTTCCTACTTCATATCTGAGCAATTCAGGAAGTTTTGGGTGATTCACAAATGTGATTACATGGTAGCATTTAAAGACATCCCAGTATTGCTTTAGAGATACAGCTTTGAAGAATGCATGTGAAGGGCTTCAGAGAAAGTAAGGAAGCAATGTGGACTGTGGTGTGGTAAAGGAGGGATAAGCAGGAAGCACAAATTAAATCCTGGAATTATTCATAATTCCTTCTGAATGTGACCAGTTGGGTTCTGTACTGTCCAGAAGTAAGTAAGAGCAGCAACCGAGTCAATTCCAGCTCAGCTTCATTCTGAGTTTGATCTCCTGTTTCAGAGCTGCTGCCAGGCTGTTTGGAAACTTGTCCACAACTGCAGCCAAGCCCACAGCAGAGTTTCCAGCAGTTCCAGGCTCCCAGGCAAGCTCTGGTTTTAGCTCAGACCCAGTATGCCCTCAGCTCCCACATATTCATTGCTCTTGCTACCCAGGCTTAGTGAATTTAGGTTAGGAATTACCCACATTTTTGCCATCTGACTGTACTGTAAGTATCCATTTTATCCTCACCCTATAGGCTTTTTGTAATAGGAACATAATGTAGATGGGCCAAAATAATTGAAAAACCATTCACAACTAAGTTTTTTAATTAAATTGCTAAACTGTAAATTGCCATTTATCCACATGATTAGATTTCTCTTCTAGTATGCATTGATGTCCAGGATATAGCTTGAACCTCTAGAAATTTCTAAAAATGGTAATACACTGGTTTTGTTTCCATTCAATCATTAACTAAACCCTTGAGAAGTAACAGCATGGTTTCTGACCTGATTGTAGTCTAAGTTCTTTCCCCAAGCAACTATCAAGCAAAAATAGTCCTAAAATAATGGGGGAAGAAGGAATGCCATAGAGGAGTTTCTCGGGAGGGAGAGGATAGGATTGTTATAATTTAAGAGTGCCTCACTTTTCTTGTAATTTTAAAATTCTGTTTTACAGATAGACTTTCTGGTCAAGCTCCAGATGCTTTTGTTTGAGTAGACTCAACCTCCCTATGGACTCAACAGATGTACCACGAAATGGCATTGCTCACTAGGAATGCAGATCCTGACTTCAGCTCCCGCTCCTTCAACAACTTGGAAAACCTGTGTGAAGTACAAACCAAGAAAGGATTCTTCTTCAAAAAGGCCAAGCTTCTGCATCCTGGAGAAGATCTGTGCTGCTTAGCCCGCTTGGATGATCGGTCCAGGTTTGTGATCATCAATGTAGGGGGTATTAAGTACAAAATTCCCTGGACCACCTTGGAGAACTGCCCCTTGACCAGGCTTGGGAAGCTAAAATCTTGCAACAATTATGATGAGATCATGGACATCTGCGATGATTATGATGTTAGCTGCAATGAATTTTTTTTTGACCGTAATCCTAGTGCCTTCAGAACGATCATGACATTCCTGACAGCTGGGAAGCTGAGGCTTCTCAGGGAGATGTGTGCTCTTTCGTTCCAGGAGGAGCTTGTGTACTGGGGGATAGAAGAGGACCACCTGGAGTGGTGCTGTAAAAAGAGATTGCGACAGAAAGAGGAAGAGGCAGCTGAGGCCAGGCTGTTTGAAAGGGAGATGGTATTTAATGAAGCTACACAATGTGCCTTCCAGGACAACAGCCGACTGAGTCTGTGCATGCGAAAGCTCAGGGATATGGTGGAGAATCCCCACTCAGGGATCCCAGGAAAGATCTTTGCTTGCATTTCAATCTCTTTTGTTGCCATCACTGCTGTCAGCCTCTGCATCAGCACCATGCCAGATGTCAGAGAAGAAGAGGATCGGGTAAGTGCAGCCTTTCTTGGGGCAGACCGTGTTTTGCATCGTTGTCTCCTCAGGAAAGGTGACAGGAAAAATCACTCCAGCAGATATGCAGGTATTCTGTTCAGTATATATGATGTGGAGGGCTGGCTGGGTAGAGCACAGAAAGCATCATGTCACTTAAAACCGAGGCAAGATTGGGCCAAACTCTGCCCTGCTAGCCCAGCTTAGCTAGTTCACACCAGCAGATAGCCTTACCCACCAAGTTTGTTTTCTGATATGTCTAACCAGATGACAAACTATCTACTCTGGGAATAAAAAACAGCCTTTCTTTTTTCTTCTGGTTTAATGTTTTGAGGTTAAGTTTAGAGCTAACAAATCAATTTTCCCTAAAGGTACTTTAACAATTTGAATGAACTCTCAAGTGTGCCAGTGTAAAAACCACATCTAAAGTATTTTGATGCTATAGGGTGATGTAAAGGCCAGGGAAGCTGAGGCAGCAATTTAACAGCAGAAACAGAGCAATTGTCCCAATTTTCAGACCTGCTTAGTATGCTGAAGTGTAAACTGTAGATGATTCATGCCCTTGAAAATCAAGTCTTACAGATATTTTGTTTATTCTTAAGTTCATCAAATTTCCTAAGGGTTTAGTCCCTTTTTTTGTGCAAGCAGTTCACTTCCCTATAATTAATTTTATGTAGGCCAGTGAGAGCTCATCTGAAAAATGGAAGAGGAGGACATTTACATTTTCTTTACATAGGTGGTGAAATCAAACTGAGGAGTTGGAGGTGGGGATGTTTTGAAGAATTCATGCCCTCTCTAGTTTTACCCAAGTCCAAGCTTGACACTAAATGTTCGGGCTTATTTGCTAGCCCCGTGGTCATTAAATGTGGTTGTGAACTTCAGCTACTAAGAAAGTACTTCACCCCATGAAGTGCTGCCTCTGAGCTGAAGGCTGAGCTCTCCTGGAAGCAGCTCTTCCCATGTGCTGTCACCCGGGGACTGGATGGCTTGTGCCCTACTGTCACAAGCAGAAAAGAGGGAGACCATCCCCAGACGGGAGGCATTTACTGTTATGTCACCTTGAAAGTAAAATGCAAAGTGATGGAAAATGGATCCAGCTGCTCCAGAGAGACCCCTGCATCTGACTGAGCACCCTGTGTACAGTTAAACCCACCTTTTGCTTGCGAGGTCTGCTCAGGTTATATCCCACCTGAGCAGTTTGATTTAGAATCAGACTCATTCAGGAGCAGTCAGGAAAAAAGATAAAACATTGGTATGTTAACTAATATATGATTTATTATCAGATCTTTATTTTAAGAGGTTTTTGTAATTTAAAGTTTGAGGATGGTAATACTGGGCACCCAGTTAACACTATGTTGTCCTAATAATGTTTTTTTAAAGATATCCTTTCCAGTATACACACCTTTTAGTGTAATTAGCCATCAGGGCTCCAGTACCCTGAATTCTAAGCACAAGGGATATTTTACTGTTGAAAACTGAGATGTATTTAGCATTTAGTTGTTCCCAGGTTTAAGGAAGAGCTGAACTACTGCTTTAATTATGAATTATGAGAGTTTAGGAACCTTACGTTTTTACTAATGATCCAAACATAAATAGGGACTCATAATAATAGGCCAATAATGTTTTCTGGGTGGAGCAGGATAATAATGAGGACAGAGCAAACATATGAGAGAAGCCTGGATTTCTCGGTAAGCTGGAACCATTAGAAGGAGCACCATTAGAGAACCATTAGAAGGAGTCAAATTCAAAATTTTTCAGTAAAGATGAATGAAGGCTTGCTCATTTAAAAATAGGGACTCTGATTCCCAGAATGAGGCTCTAAATAATATTTACGGTACAAGCAATCATAAATTCCTATTGCAGTATAAAATCAGAAGGGTTAATGCCATCCCTGAATATTAAAGATGGGGAGTATTTATAAGAAGCTGGAAAATTTTTTGTGCCTTTATGCAGTATTGGTGAGACTGACTCTAGAGTACTGCTGTTGGTTCTCACATTCATGTTTTTAATGGTGTTTTGAAAAATTGTGAGAGGGCTAAAAAACCTATAAATCTTAGACACCTGGGGAAAATGTCATACAATAAGAAAACTTAACATTTCAGTTGATTTAAATTATTGGAAGGAAGGTGAGTGGATTAGGCATATAAGTGGGTTTTTTATGAGGGGAGAAGAACTGTATAATCTAGGAGACCTTTAAATTAAGTAGGGGTATGGTACATGGCTAAAAGCTGGATCCTTATAAATTCATATGGGAAACTATATGCCAGTATTTAATACCAAATTAGTGGATTTTGTGCTTTTAGACATTTTCAGCTAAAAGCTTAGTGTCCTTTTGTTTAGCCCTGACCTAAACAGAATTTATTTCAATCAAAAGAAAAACATGAATTGCAGATCAAGTTACAAAGGTGAAATTCTTGCAACACAGAGACAGACAATCAGAATAAATTATCCAATGTTCTTCTATGCCTTTAAATTCTAAAAGCACAGAGCTCTTGCAAATAATCTTTGTTCTGCACTTTGCACAGGGAAGGTCTGTGGACAGACTGGAAATGGTTATTTCGTTTGGGACAAAGGTGGCTCTCTTGCACAGGGGACTGGTGAAGGATCACCTCTGGCAAGGCAAGGAGTAGGCATCTGCCCACTTGGAATCGCCTGTAGTGTCTGGGACTGTGGCTGCAGACTCCCTGTGTGTACTCCTTGTGTGGCTTAGCAAGCCAAGGCAGCTCTGCAAGTAACAGCTGTGGAGATAAGAGAGCTTATGTGAATTCAAATTCATGGTAATAATCCTGAGCTGTATCCCCAGTATCTAGATTAAAATTTGTGCCCAGAGATAGCTCTTTGGTCTGGCTTTGCAGTCTCCTAACAAGCAGAAAAAGGATGCACATCCCTCCTGACTAAGGAACAAATAAATAGTAAATACTACTTCAAAGGCACACCATACTCAGTGTGCACATTTTCCAGGCTTTCTGGCTGACATTGCTGTTGTTGTGGTTCCATGTCAGGGCTGTCACAGGTGCTCTGGCTAGCAAGTAGTGGCTTTTCCTTGATCTGATGTTACTACAGAAAACAAAATCTCTATGTGCCATCTATCTGTCCTGTTAGTGCTTCAGGGAAAGACAGAGAAGCCAGTAATGAAAAGAGCCATGCTGGGGAGCAATTTTCCATACCCTGATCCTTTAATGCCGTCTGAACACCCAGTGACATCCTGCAGAGGTGTGAATGACCTCACACAAGATGGAAGTGTGGGATCTTAAAAGTTAGAAGTAATTGCCAGATGCATGAGGAAATAATTTTAGGTGCCTGCCTTTCTCTTCTAAAATAGAGCAGAAAACTCAATCATACATTTTGTTAAGTTTATTAGCTGCTCCAGGTGTTCTGGTTGACAGTGGCAATCCCTGGTGGTTTAACAAGAGTGGGAAGGCTCATGCTCCCCTGTACTGTAGATACTTGTTCTTACTAAAGGTCACCTTGATTCACCTTGAGTGTTACTCTTTTTTGGGAGTAGTATTATGTATTTCAGATGCTGCACAATTGTCTGTAGAGTTAATAGAATCAGATCCTGAACTACTTTTCACTTACCAAAGTAGGATTTTTTCTCATTTAGATTTTATTTACTAATTAAATAAAATCCACCAATTCAGTAATGTGTATAATAGCTCCTTCTGGAAATTTCAGGAAAGGGACACTTCAAATATCTGAAGAAAACAAACATGTGAAGGCAGTCAGGTTCTTCCATGTAAAGTAACAAGACAATGATAAACCTTTTATTTCAAAATTTTCAGAATGGAAGATTTAGATTTAACAGTGAAAAGTCTCCTCTAAAGGCTAAATTTGCTGAGACAAAATCATAGCGAGAGTCCTCAGTGTCATGGTTTGACACTGGCACAATGCCAGTGCCCCCATGAAAATGTGATCCCTACCTTGAATGCTGTGAAGTGGAATCTAAAATAGAGCAAAGCAGGCCCAAGCTTAATAACAGGAAAAAAACTTTATTAAACTACCACTACAAAGAAAAGAGAAAACTAAAGAAGGAAAAAAAAAAACACACAAAGATCCAAATGAAAACCTTGCAAACCATTCCTCCCCCCCCACCACCCAACTCCAACAAACCACAGTGAGACACAATCTGGACCCCAATCAGGTTTCCACCCTCCAGACAATCGATGCTCAGTCCATCGAGGGAACAGAGTCTCCCCTGTGCCACAGACCCCCCAAGAAACACAGCTCCACATCCTGTGTTTCCATGTCACACATGGCACCGCCCGGAGAAAAAGTTTGCCATGGTGACCCTTCTCCTTTCCATGCACAGTGCTCTCACCACCAATGCATGGATGGTCAGACTGCCTTTAGGATTTTTCCTTTCAAGGATGCCCTGCCAAGAGGGGAGAAAACAACAGTTCAGTTTTTCATTGTTTGGGACCACAGTCCCCCCCCATTTTCCCCTGGGGCCGAGGGCTCAAGAACAGAGATCTTCTTCTCTTCTCTTTCCTTTCCAGGACAAGGGGGCGCTACTACAAACTCCCTAACTTTTTCTCTGTTCACTCTACTTTTGTCTTTTTCCCAGCTGAAGCAGGTCTCTTGACTCAGTGGCATCCTCCCAAAACACAGTCCCTCTTGAAGGAGAAGATTTGGTTCAGGTTGTGGCTAACACGGAAAAGTCCAGCCAAAAGCCACTCCTTGTCCCCCTCCCATCCAGAATTCCTCCTTCCAACATCTCATCCCAGGGTCCAAGGTGTCCCTCTTCCTCTCTTTCAAACCGAGGAGGGGAAAGGAAAATTCACAAAGCTTTCATTTCTCAAGAAAGGGTTAAAAGTCCGAACTCCCAGGATGGCTCGATGCCCGGACATCCAGCAACTCCCACACAACTGGGCACCTTGCAGCAGCTCCCCCCGCTCCTCCTTCCTTGCGGCTTTCTCTCTCCCTCTCGGGAGAGGAACTCTGGGGGGGGAAATGGAGACATCCCAGATTTCTTCCACCCTTCCATCTGCAGGGGCCAGCCCGGTTCCAGTCCTTTCACCACCCTTGGGGCTTTCAGCCTACCTTTCTCAGGCCATGGGGCTTCCCCTCCCCCACCCAGCTCGTGGCTGGGCAGGGGAGGTTTGCACTGCACGCTGACCGGAACCAAAGAGAGCGAGTTCCCCTGGGAATTCTGCTTTCAACCCCTCTGTGTTCTCAGAGGCGTGTCTACTTTCAATTGGTCAATATCTAAATTGACCCCTTCCTTCCGGAAAAAATTATCTTTCCGTGTCAAACCACGACACTCAGGCACCAGGCTCTTTCAAGACCACCACAAAAGTCATCTCCAAGGCATAAAAATAGCCAGAGGCACAGAGTATCCTCAAGACATTTTAGACATATCCTACCTTTAAGTGGACTTCTCACCTCTCTAAAGAAATAGCAGCTATCGAGTGACTCAAATAAAGCAGCTAATACATCAGAGAAGTAAACCAGTCAGGGATATATTACAGCAAAAGCTTTAAGCACACAGTAAGAGCTAAACAACCAAAAGATATTCAGAGAGGTTCAGCTGAAAGCCAGATGGTCATCATACTAGACTCTTCATTTTTTTCTTGGTGAAAACAGAAATGTCAATCATTTCTCTCTGAAAATTAATCTTCTCTTTTTTGTTAGACAGCAGTCTTTGTTATCAGAGAAGAAAAGGTGGAACTTAGAGAATATTATCAAACATTCTGTTCTGCTTCAAAAAAGCATTTATAGGCCTGAGACCCCTGAGCTCAGTCTTTTGTAGCAGCACAGTGCAAAACAGGAGAAGCAGATCAGAGAGCTCGTTCTTCACCATACTTTTTAACGTGTTGGGAAAAGCTAGCCTAATTAGAGATGCTGTGATAGGAAGCTACAGTTCAGTAACCTACAGCTGAAGAACATGACAACAAAGAGACATAAATAATGAAGTTAATAATAGCTTGTAAAGCCAAAACTATTTAACCTAAGCTCAATCTACACACCATGCTTCAACTTCCATAATGTTGAGGATGGGGAAGAGGTAAATTCTGAATGTGCATTTTAAACAATCCTGTGACTAAAGGTTTCATTTCACAAAGGTACACACAAAAGTAATCTCAGACAAGGTTTAGAGAGTCTTGTATAATGATTCTCAATCATTATACAAGCTTTTAATAGACAAACTGTTCTGTAAGAGGCTGGATTAACAGACAGTGAGGTTGACTGAAAACTGTATCAATGGCCATGCCCTGAGCATGGTGGTCAGTGACAGAGTCCAGTTGGAGCCCAGTAACTAACAGTGTGCCCTGGGGGTCTGTACTGGTT
The DNA here is from genome assembly GCF_050655825.1 of Lonchura striata. NCBI lineage: Eukaryota > Metazoa > Chordata > Aves > Passeriformes > Estrildidae > Lonchura > Lonchura striata. The sequence continues at coordinate 72,566,606 of NC_140704.1, forward strand.
CCAATCCTGTTAGAATTCTTTATTAGTGGCCTGGAGGATGAAGCAGAGTGTACCTGCAGCAAGTTTGCTGATGACGCAAACTTTGGACAAGTGGTGGCTGCAGAGTTGTGCTGCTACCCTGAATGGCCTTGACAGGCTGGAGAAACAGGCTCAGAAAGACTGTGGACCTCAGCAAGCTCAGCAAGAAGAAATGCAGAGTCCTGCATTCCTGGTGAGGAACAGCCCCACACATCAGTACGTGCTGGAGACCACCCAGAGGGAAAGCAGATTGGTAGAAAAGGACCCAGGGATCCTGGTGGGCACTAAGTTGGCTGCACCCTGGCTGCAAAGAAAGATGCCACAGAAAGATCCTGGGCTGCATCAGGTGAAGTGCTGCCAGCACATCAAGGGAGGAGATTCTTCCCCTCAGCTCAGCACTGGGGAGGCCACACCTGGAGCAGTGTCCAGTGCTGGGCTCCTCAGTGCAAGAGAGATACAGACATGCTGAACAAAGTCCAGGGGTGCTTGCTATCCTAAGATGGCACTCTGCTTGAGACTCTGGAATTACTGGTGTCACTTTTATGACTTTATCTCTTTTCTGACTGTTCAGTTGTTGTTCTGCTTGTGATACTGAGACCTTAATTTTAAATCAGGGCCACATGTGATGCATAGATGGTTTGTTTTCATTAATGAAAATATTAATAAAATTGCAGGTTGTGTTTTTACTTTCATCTGTTCTAGAAAATACAGCACATTCAACAAAAAACATGTATTAAAAAATATCTCCCTGCTGGTGTTACATATAACTATTTATAGTGTATAGGCACTGAGGGTAACTTTTTATAAAAAGAATCCTGGGGAATTGGACTAACTAATTTCCCTAGGGATCATCTGAGAATTTGTTACACCACTCTCAGCTCTGCTGTTGAAATGCAAATATTATAAGCTGTAACAGTATCACCAGTTTTGGCATCTGAACCAATCTACTGTACTTGTACCCTATATTGCTAATTTTCATTTTGTGTCTGCTCCAGACTCCTCAGGCCACAGCTGGCTGGAGGCCAGGGAAAGACCAAATGACTCAGTAGCAATGGTCACCTGCCTTTTCTACATTGTGCACAAGGAAGTTCTTGTAGGCACATGAGATTCATATTCAGTTTAATATTCACATGTCCTTGTTTAAGGGATGTAGGACTCTAGGACTCAAAAGTACTGCAGAACTTCTATTTTAGAAGTATGGTGTTTTTTACTTTTTTTCCTTTCATAAGCCAAAGGCTTTCTCCTCAGATAGTACTTCAATCAAACTGGTAACACACACTCCAAATTACAAGCTTTGATAGCATCCTTTACTTACAGTTTTAGTTGTCAGTAATAAGCAAATGTTTGCTTTCTTGTTGAAGTTCTCAATTGGCCTCATTTAGTTCCATCACCTGTTCTGTGTAGTCTTGACTTTAGATTGGGAATGCTTTGGGGCAGAATATCTTAAACACAATGTCTATGGCCATCATAATAACAAAAATAAAACTACATACCTGCTGTTCAGGTGCCTTCCTCATGCCTCACCTGCAAGGCATGTTTCTAGGCAAGGAAATTCTTTTTTGCAAGCGAGACCAACTTAGTTCATGCTAAATCCAAACTGAGGAGTAACTGCTAAGTTCTCCTAGTCTGAGTCATGCTGGCATGGTCTCCCAACTCCTTTCTGATGGTCAGAGACATTTGCTAGGCAAGTTGTCTTTCAGAGAGATCAGGTTTGTCTGAAAGCAGTGGGAAGTGATGAGGTTTGGTTTTAATAAGTGATGGTGCTTCTGTGTGTCGTGCAGACAGCGTTAAAATCACAGAGCTAAGAACCTCTGCACTGATAAATCTAAACCTTAATTCTCAAATTCTGTGGAACTTTCTGAGTGGTATGCATCTTTTATCTGACTCCCATGGAATTTACAAGTGTGAGACCAATGGCAAAATATTCTTTGCAAATATCAAGAAGTGGTGCTCATGTCCTTTGATGATTTTCCTGGGAGCTGTCTGTGAGCCATCTGATAGATACAGTCTCTAATGTAAAAGAACATATTGGTTTTACTTTGTGGATCTGAATCTCAATCCCTCCATTCCAGCTGTCCAAATCCAGGTGTTACATGGAGCATATCTCGGTATCAGTTTATTTTGCCAAGTTCAGGATTGCTGTATTCACACACTGAGGAGACACACTGGGTACTGGGAGTTGCCTGCATCACTGCTGTACATCTCACTGCCCTCTGCACCAGCTCTGCCAGCCACTGCCCAGGACCCCTGCTACCTGCAAAACCCCTGGTTAAACAGCACATCATGTGCCAGCTGCGCCAACTCTTTTACAAGACAGTCCTTCCTCTTTGCAGGGCTGCCTTAAGTTGCTAACAAATAGAAAACATTCAAAGGAATGATTGGTTGTTCTTGATATTGGTTGTGTGGACAAAATGCTGGATAACAACTGGCTGTATTTAGTCATGACTATGTGTGTAGAGTTCTCACCATTTCTTCTGCTTGGCTTGCTTGCTCTTCTTGGGAAAAAACTAAATTGCTTTCTGCAGTTGTCCCACCCCTGGAAGAAAAAACAAAAATCTAGCTTTCCTTCTTCATCTAAGCTCTCTGAACTTTGGCAGATGTACCTGTTTTTTCTGTCACGGCAGCTGCTTCAAGAGCAGATAAAGGAATCATCATCCCAGTAAGAAAATCATCCTCCATTGTATCATTAGGATTAGGAGGTATTTTCTTTCTCCGAGAATTGCCCTTAGATTGAGGATGGGGACACAGCACTGCATGACAGGTTTACACTGAGTCCCTTAGTGAGCCTGCAGACCTTCTGCTCACTTTCAGTGAAGTTGCTGCCTGAGCTCTCAGTGCCCAACCATGGCTCTCATGGCAGTGTCTCCTATTGGATTGCTTTTCCCAAATAAAGAGAGAAATCCTTATGGGTCAAGGAGCTACCCTGGAAGATTTTCAGGACAATAGGTTACAATATTGGCTTTGGGAGCTTCCTGAGATTTCCTGCAGTGTTTTAGGCTTAGAAGTGAAAAAATGGAGAGCGTTTCTCTGCACTGCTTGGGAACAAGGCAAGAGTTGACTTAAGATAAAATTACTTTGGACTGGTTAATAACTTTATTCTCTGCCAATGAACTCTTTCAGTCTGCAGGATATCTTCTCATGAATAAATAGTAAACTTGGGTCTTCTTTTAAATATTATATAAATATGCTGCAATGTAACATTAGTTATAAATAATTAAACAGCTAAAACTATTTCATAAAAGCATTCATAACTTTGTCACATTGTTAACTGGTTTATATTTGGTGCAGTGTGGCTCACCCAGCAAAATATGCTCTATGTTTGAATTCTTTTAATATCTCTCTGGTTCCACCCCCATAAATATCTATCTCTACCAGTGAGTTTGCTCTCCAAACTTCCAGGTAAATCATCCAGGGAATCTCTGAAGCTATCTCACAATAATAGCAGCTTGGCCTTCAGACAGTTTGTAAAATTATAAGAGCTATTCATCACAGCCTAATATCCTGGGGGTACAGCACAGCTCCTGTATTCCATAGACTGCTCCACTGCCTTTTGTAGGACAGCTTGGGCACTGTGGGCCTATTGAGTACTGTCCCAGTGTTCTGAAGGAGAGAACTCCTTCATTTATTTGAAATGAAAATACAATCTGGAAATTTCATTTCAGAACTCCAGGATATGTTGCTATCAGTTCTGGAGGTTTGGAATGAAAGCAAGCAGGCAGATTTACATTTGGCTGCACCTCATATAGTTAGGCTGAGGTAATGAGCTGATTCATGTGTACGGCACTTAGAAGGATTGCATTAAATCATTCAAAATTATAAATGCTTGCATTTTCATTGTCTAGTGTGTGGCAATGGAGATGAAATATAAAAGTTTGGTTTTTGCAGTGTAGACATTTATATTCAAGACAAATTGAGTAGTACAGACATGGGGAAAAAGGTTATAAGATTTTTTTTGACAAGTTTTTAAACAAAGGCTTGAGAAAGGTCCAGGAGGAATCCATAAAGCTGTTAGGTTTTCTAACGGTAAGCATGATTTTAGTTCCAAGTAATCAAAACATCAAAAACATGATACTGAGTACAATCAGTCACATTTTGATCTAGTCTGTGTAAAACACCACTCATTAATCAAATTTAATTTTTTTTTTTGAGGTTATAAAGTTTTCAGAGGAAAGTAACTTCTGATGTAGGTATTTCTGTAAGACATTTGAATTAGTGCTGCACAATATTCTTCCTTAATTTGTCAGATAAATTGAAAAAAAGCTTTTAAAATGGTTGAAAATCTCAAAGTTCTGCTTTATAGTGAGACACTAGAAGTGTTTTTAATGCAGTGGGGATCATAATAAGAGAATGTCTGTGGGCAACAGTGAACTGAAAGAACTGAAAGTTGGACAAACTCATGCTCTGAATTAAAGTGTGTTACAGTGTGGGTAATTAACAATGGAAACCATTTATCTAGACATGCTTGCGTGCATCTCACAGTTTTTAAATACAGTCTGTCAGTCCTTCTAAACATTATAACTCAGCTCAGCTGAAGCCATGCATATGATTCATAAGCCACTTGGCAAGATCCTCTGCTCCACGGGGCATCAGCTCAAGAGCCTCTTCTGCCCTTCCAGGGCAGTGAGCCATTACCATCCTGTCCCTGACTCCTGCTGGTATAGGAGGTGCCAGCAAGGATGCTGTAAATCTTCTCACTGTCTGGGGCTTTCTTGGCCCTTGTGAATATTCAGACCTGAAGGCATCAGTAAGATGAAATGAGCAGTGACAGGTCATAATTGTGATTAAAGGCAAGGGCAGCCAGAATAAACTCAGAAGCCCGGAAGCTCTCTGAAGAGTGACATGGGATGAGTCTGGTGCCATGAAGGCAACATCCCAACCCAGGTATCTTGTCCAGCACTGACTGTGTTTGTAGGGGTTGCCACAGGAGCTGGAATATCCTATTGGTGGGGCTTAGCCACAGGTGGAACATCAGGACATGTGCCAGCCCACCCCCCTGCCTATTCTCTAGCTCTACCCTCACCCTTCCATAAGTCACACACACACAAACAACCTCTTTCCCTTGCCCCATCTCATTTTCTGAGCCTGGATTCAAATAGGAAATACAGAGAATAGTGTGAAGATCCCAGCCATCCAATACATCCTGAGCTGTGCTGGCAACTTGGCACCTGGTGCACTGGGTAGAGATGATGACAAGAGAAATTGCAGCACTCTCCCGAAAAGTCCCTGCTCTGACTGTGAGCAGACATTGCAGAGATTTTCTCCCAGTCTGCACCTCGATGCCTTCACACACAGTAGAAATGTTGGGTGTTTTAAGGTAAGCACTTGTGTGCTGCACTGCTGTCACAGAAAGCACTGTTTTTACTGTTGCCTTGAGCAGAAAGAGAGACTATGAAAGTGTGTGTGGTTTCACTGTGGTCTCATCCACCTTGCAAAAATCCATCACAACTTAGAGCATTTCAGTGCAAGGGCACTGCGGGAGCTCACTGCTAGCTGTGCCTGAGCTACTACCAGCAGGAAGGCAAGTCTTCCCACTGGCAACACAGGCAAATCCTTCCCTTGCTCTCAGATAAGAGGATAAAGGGAGACTGAGGCGGGAAGAGATACAGGTTTGGAAAAAATGTCAAAGGAAAACAGTAAGCTTGACTCTGTCCTTCTTTCCTCCAAGGAAAAAAACAGATACCCTCAGATATTATAGCGGCTTACAGGGTTGCAGGAACCAGTAAAATAAATACAGGTCAGTAAAACAGAACTAGCAGTGAGTGGGAGGCAGGAGGAGAAGAGCTTCAAAAAATGATTGAAAGAAGTGAAAAGAGGGAAAATACACTTTTAAATTATATTCAAAATCAGTTGATCTTTTGATATAATTAATAAGTGAGAGAGAGGGGAAGAACAAGACAGATTCTTTTTTTTAGTGTGAGACAGGCTTGAGGAGGAGGAGAAGATAGAAAAAGTGTGCTGGGTTTTGGAAGACCACAGTTCTAGGCAGTGTGTATATCTGTGAGCACAGCCAGGTGCCACCACATCCCCTTTTCCCAGTATTGGGTAGGTGTGAAAGCCTTGGGAATTCCACTGCTTTGTCACACTGCCCTGTCCCTTTTGGGCTGGCTCTTTTGGAGGGCTGTGCAGGTGTTCCCATTCCCTGGGGAAACTGTTCAAACTGCACCCAAGTGCCCTTGTGGAGAACTCAGCCCTGCTCTGGTTCTGCAGTTTTATGCTGGTTTGGTTTCAGGGAGATAGCCCTCATGTTGATTGCTGCAATCTTGCCCTGTCAGTGAGGACCAGGTGTGCTGCAAGTGCCGAGTGCCATTGCTCAAGCTCTTCCAAGTGCCAACTGAGTCTGCCTTGCTTTCAGAGCACTAGGATAGAAAATACAGTTCTTCAGAAGTCAGATGTGCTAAGTTGCAGTGTAACTGGGCTTCTTCCTGTGAAAGCTCAGGATCAAGCATTCACTTAGATTTGCAGATACTGGATCTTTTTAAAAAACATTGTAAACTTCCAATGCTCTGATGCCTCTATCAGAGCTAGAAAATAGAGGGGGCTAAGGAGGAAGATTTCTACTCACGTAAAATCAGGGGAAGAGGAAGACACGTGTCAGTAAGGACACTCCTGGTGCTTCATTATTCTCTTGGGGATTTTTACTTTCAATTTCAGTGAAAGAAATGGGCCAACCCCAAAAAAAAGCATTCTGGAAATCTGGAAATAGAAAATTCCAAGGTAATTTTAGTCAGAAATACTAAGGACATTGGTGTTTCTACATTGAAGCTGTTCTTTGGAGGACACCTTGACTTGGTGAAATCATCATTCTTTTTCCTGCCTGTCTGCCTCTGTCGGTGGCAGTGGCTGATAAACAAATCCTCTCTGCTGAGCTGCCCCCTGAGGCCAGGCTGGGCATGTTGTGCCTGGTCCAAGCACAGCAGGCTGTGCAGGAATCCTGGGCACACCTGGACCCCTGTGTCACCCACAGTTGTTTCCCACCTGTGATGGGTCAGGGCAAAGACAAGCAAGCCATATAAGCAGAGGTCTGTGAAATCCTGCCTCGAATGCCATGGATGTTGATGAGTTTCAAATACAATACCTTATTTTCCTGCACTTGTGTCTTCCTGTGTAGCTATTTGTCTTCAGTTTCCTGATGGCACTGAAGGGCTGCAAAATTGCCCAAGCAAACCCCAGGTACAAATGTAGCGTTTTGATTTAGAATATTTGTTCAAGCAAATGGCAGTAAATATATTCTTGTACATATAGGTTGTAATTCTCTAAATATTAGTAATAGCCTGCTTATGTCTTACACTCATGCACGGACAAAAGCTGCAGACCAGCCAGGTGAGGATCTCAGACCCTGAGGGCTAACTCCAGCGGCACCAAGAGATCATTTCCTTTGCCAGCTGAACCTTATGGGCATGTAGGACTTGGAGCAGTACTATGAGGTGAGCGCAAACCCCTGTTCTCATGGGAACTATATCACACCACCAATTCTCAAAACTCAGAAGCTTCATCTTAAAAGGTCTCTGGTCTTCCCTGTTCTTTCAGGAGGTCTTTTTTGGAACCTCGTGTGTCTTCTAGAGTCCAGGTTCTGAAAGCCAGTGTAGCTACTTCTTCTCTGGCCAGCACTCTCCTGTCAATTAGTAATGGCCTCTCCTTGCAAGTAGCCAGTACAGACTGATCATGTAAGGTCTCCTTGTCTTCTCTTGTTTCTTTTCTTTTCTTTTCTTTTCTTTTCTTCTTTTCTTTTCTTTTCTTTTCTTTTCTTTTCTTTTCTTTTCTTTTCTTTTCTTTTCTTTTCTTTTCTTTTCTTTTCTTTTCTTTTCTTTTCTTTTCTTTTCTTTTCTTTTCTCTTTTCTTCCCTTCCCTTCCCTTCCCTTCCCTTCCCTTCCCTTCCCTTCCCTTCCCTTCCCTTCCCTTCCCTTCCCTTCCCTTCCCTTCCCTTCCCTTCCCTTCCCTTCCCTTCCCTTCCCTTCCCTTCCCTTCCCTTCCCTTCCCTTCCCTTCCCTTCCCTTCCCTTCCCTTCCCTTCCCTTCCCTTCCCTTCCCTTCCCCCAACCCCTCTGGATGAAGTGCTGTCCTTGTTCCTGATAGGCATCTGAAAATCAGGCAAATTGATGGTGTTCTGTTTCATAGATATTTCATGGTCTGTTTTATTCTTTCTGTTTTTCCTACTTCTTGCTGATTTTAGGTTTTGGTTGCTTTCCATAAAGTAGAGCCAGATAACATTTTTTCCCTCTAATAAATAGTGTTGCTTTTGGAGAAGTGTGTGCTAAAATGGCACAGGCATGAGGAGAGCTAGTTCAGAAGAAAGCATTAATGAGAGGGCATTAATGAGAGGGTATTTTGTACATTTGTAGTACTACTTACCTGCTTTCCATTCTTCTCAACAGCTCCTACTGGAGCAAAAAGAGGCAGGATAGTGGATCAAAGAATGTAACTGCATGTGTCAGGGGCAGTACGTGAAGGAGGCAGGGAAACAGAAAAAAGCCTTAGGATCATAGTAAGTCTTGCCTGGTAGATAGGCAACTGAATCTCTCGTGTCTGTGTCTTTCTCCACCCTTCAGATGTATATGCCAAATCCATGTAGTCAGCTATTAAGACATCAGTAGCATTTCCAGGGAAAAAGGTATCAGTTAAACAGATCTCAAAGCTCAGGATTTATATGGCTTAAGAACCCGAGGCCTACTTGCAGTGTCTAATTTTGGTTCTACAGTTTGGGGCTGAGATGGCCCAGAGCATCAGCTGCTTGTGGATTAGGCGGAGTATCCCAAGGAAACACAGCTGGTTCCCTCTGCAGCCTCCTGGATCAGGGGTGCCATCCGTGTCTCTTGTCTCTGTAGTCTGCAAGGGTAGTCATAGGTAAAGTCCTCATGTGGTCTTCTCTTCCCTCTCATTGACTCCCAGGCCCTTTTCTGAGATTTCCATGAACACAGACATCTGGCTCCGAAGTTAAAGATCAGAGGAGAAATCTGAGACAAATGAAAGGCACATGCAGTATCTCAGTAACCCCTTGGCTGCATGACTGCAAGTGAACAGCACAGCATGCAATTCCACAAGCTGATTAGACTCTAGCTGGGCATTTTAGCACACCCTTCAGTTACCTTCTAGCAGCTGCCATAGTTTCTGGCATCTCCCTTGTTCCTGTTGGTGTTCTGTGTTTATTTGAAGCTTCACTGGCAGGATAAAAATGGCAGGCTGAGGGGTTTTGAGAAGTGGTGATTTGGGGCTGTGACATTTCAGGATTAAGGGAAATCCAGGCAGGTAAGCAGGTGTAGCTCCTGCCCACCTCCTTGCCCTTTCTCCTCAACAAAGACAAGCTGTACAAGAGCTATCTTGTGTCCATAACAGGGCTGCACAAAGTTGGCAACAGCCCTTCTTTAGAAGGCACAGGTTACCTTTGCTGGCAGCTGGGCTGAAGATGAAGCACAAACGAAGTTTGATTTACAGATCAAAGTGTGGGCAGCAAGAAGCAAAGGACTCTTTCATGGCCCTTCGGTGACTTTTAAAGAGAGAAACTCTTACTTTGACTTCATAGCCAACCAGCTTTGAGGACAGGCTGTGCAGTTATCTGAATCATCTTTGTTCGGGAGCACAAGGAAATATTCGCAGCAGGCTGACTGCGAGTTCAGCCTGACCCCAGCGTTAATGGCAGAAGCACCGAGTTCCAATCACGGTGTCTGTGGGTGGTCAGAGCCAGGGGAGCTGCCTGTGCCCCAGGGCAGGGTGGGATGCTGCCCTTCCAAGGTCGGTCACATCGCAGGAGTCCTGCACTTATCCCTGCTGTGAAAATTGTCTGGATGCTTTCATCAGAAAATCACTTTTCATCAGAAAATTGTCTTTCATCAGAAAGTGCCAGCCTGAGCAATATCTTTGAGTTTCGCTGGTGAGGCATGTTTCTGGGAATGTTGCTCTTTTGCTGGAATTGTTCTCAAGGAAGGCTTCTTCATTTTACAATGACAAGAGAGAGCAAATGATCCAGCAGCCAGTGCTCCAGGTGCTTCCACACACTGGGACAGAGACAGATGCAAACTTCCACCCCACTCTCATAGGAGTAGGAGCTGGGTCTCTCTGCAGCCCAGCAAAGGCTCCAAGTGTTGGGCTGCTGAATAATTGGTAGTGGAGGAGTGTCTGCCTTCTGGGTCACCCTGCAGATGTTCACTGAAACAGGTGGCTCAGCCTCCCACCCAAATCCAAAGGGAACACCCTAAGCCTCTGGACTGGGGTCTGTAGGCAGACTTGTCAGCACCTCAGGGCTGCAGGTCTCTTTGTATGCAGGTCTCTTAACACAGATCTCTGATGCCAAGATGTCAATTGCATCAGAATTTCAAGTTCCACATTGTTGTTAAAAAAGAGTTTGATCAGATGTGCACCTTGAGAAACACTTAAAACATGCGACCTGAAAGGCTCAAGTAACAAGGGGCAAGTGGACATATTCAAAAATATCATTTTATAAATGTCATTATATTCAAGCTTATTTAAGTACTTTTGTATGCAATGCCTCTCATGTTGGAGTTTCTTTTTTTCTTAACATATAAATGTGACAGTAAGGGAAATCTCACTATAAGGTCAAAGTGGACAGCATTGAAACTTCTTCCTTCAAAGTGCTGTGGAGATGCTGACCTCACAAAAAAGTGCATGGAAAGCAACACAAGAACTGGAGCAGTTAGAGGTGATCTGGCTTTTGACATCTTCTAATGCAGAGGGATTAGAAAATGGTGTCAAATCCTGCAAGAACCCAAGGAAGAGTCACAATTTCTTCTGAGGAGATCAGAGGACAAAGGCAGGGCCAGAAGTCACACAACACACAGTGGAGAATTTTTCTGAGGCTCAGTACAGGGTTCAGTACAAGTGAAATGGACCCTGCAAGCCAAACCAAAATGTTTCTGAAAGATGTCTGCCACTTTTAGACAGAGCAGACAGAACAATTAATACAGATGGATTTGTACTCCAGTGGCAATGATTTTCCTTTCTGTAATTTCCCTTTTGCCAAAGGAACTTTTGGCAAAGAAAATGTTTCTCTAGAAGAAAGATGCTGTGGTTGGCTTTTAGACAGCAAATTTCTATAGTTCCTAATGAAGGAGACTCACTTTAATTTGGCTGCACAGAATTACTCACTGATATCTTTCTCACTTTCTTTCCTTATTCCCCGTGCTGACATTGTGTCATGTGTTGACAGTACACAGCCCCCAAATTCTGTGCAACTGCAGATAATTTCCCATACTCAAGCAATTTCTGCACAAAAAAGAAACTACTCATGGTTTGAAAGAAACAAATGTATACATTAAATATAAATAAATACAAAATGAAATTAAATGTACACATTAAATGTATATGTAAATATAAATAAATATACACACTTTGTGAAAAACAACTGTTTTCCCTGCAGCTCAATTTCATCAATATAAATATGAAAAATAAAAATGTATCCATTAGATCACAGGGTGAAGAAATTTTGTTACTTGGTATGAGGGAGAGCTGTTTTGCTTATAAAAAATAAAAAGCAGTGTGTAGTTGTTAATGGAAATGTTTATGGCCACAAGCTGGTATAGCTTGATCTTTTTTGAGAACATACAGATTTGATGAAGACCTATTTTGGGCAGGATGCCCTATTCTGTTAGGACTTGTTTTTCTTGTGTTCCAATGGCTGATTAATTCCTGATTTATTTTTTTTTCCATCTGTGTGTGTGCTTTTCTGAGAATTTTGCTTTATTTTCTTGAACGGAAAAACCTCAAAAGCCCAAACAGATTACAGCATCCATTTGGACTGGAACACATAGTTAGAAGGTTTAGAAAGCAAAAAATTGCCTTTTTTTTTCTTTATTAACTAATGCTGTAATCAAGCAAGGAAAAAAAAACAGCAAGGAAAAGCAGCTGCATCTGAAAGAAATGAAGCGCGAAGAGCATAAAATACAATTTTGTGTTGCTGTTTTTGATAATGTGTGAGGATAATAATAGGTCACACCTAGATGACATTGGAACATGGTCCAAGAGATAGGAAGACATTTAATTAGTGGAAAAAAGAGACCTCTGGCCAGTGGATTGACACACAGATCTGTTTTCTAAAAGCATATTCAGACACTCTTATTCTTAGAATAGCCTTTGCACAGAGCCTGGCTTGTTCAGATTGTGATACGTTAATAAGGATACTGAGCAAGTTGCTAGAGATAATTATGCATTTGCTGGAAAGGGGGATTGTTTCATCCTGTTGAAGTGAACTCTGTGTAGTAGAACATTATCACTCCACTCTACTGAAAGTAAACATTTCAACTTTCATATTATTTGTCGGCTGTGGAGAGTGGGAAGAGTGGAAAAAAGCCAGGGCCCAGCCCCAACTCTGGATGGAGGAAATTTCAGCTCCTCATTATCTTGATGTGCAAAGATGCAGCTTGGTTCTGCAGCTCCAGATTCCACCAAGCCTCTTGATCTTGGCTGAACAAAGGTTGCCAGGCACTTGCGTTTGGGATGTAGTTCTGCGGGAAGATTGAAGACATAAATAGCAATGCTCTAGGTCTGCAAACCTACACAGAATAAACATGTCAGAGTGTGGGAGAGCAGACAGGGTCTTCTTGAAGTCATCTGCCCTGGTAGCCCATTAGTGAGGAACAATCTTCACTCCTGTTTTATCCTACACCAAAACTCACACACAAAACACTTTGGAGAGTCTCCTTTCCATATGCAGTTAATAGAAAGTGCTGGGGGAATTAGATGCCAAATTAGCTATTAATTACCTTAGTGACTTTGTAGATTTATTTTAAGGCCAAAATCTCTATAGGCTTCACTGACTTTCCCAAAACTTTTAGTGGCACAAAAAGTCTGTACATGTGCATCAGAATCCAGAACACTTCCTGCCAGATAAGGCTCTTAAGGCAAGGTGCATCTGACTTTCCACAGATGATGGTCCAAGAATGGTGCACCTGTCAGAGAAAGCAAATTTGCACATTTGAATATTCATCTTGTCATTGCTGTTGCTTTGCTCAAGCCATAGCTATTCTTCTGTGGGTTGTCATCCTAACATCACAACCTGATCCTCCGAAGCACCTGCAAAGGATAGGATGTAGAGCTGCAAATCACCTCCAGCAACTGCCCTTAGGTATGAGATCAAGCATATCCTGATGAGAGATTCCCAGTCCGCAGAGCTGTGGAACAATATTGGTCTGAGGGCTGGTTTCTAGGTCATAAGGAGAGAAGTTACTGTGGTACAGGCAGAGTCCTTCCACTGACTTTGTGAGTTTTTTCTCTGGCTCACAGAGCCAGATTTGTGTTGTGGTGTGAAAGCATCTTTATTCTGTATTTGAGAGGAGAGCGTGACAGCATAATTATGCTGTGATAGGAGTAAAGCTCCTAGAAACAAAATCTTATATGCTGTGTATTATGCTTGTGAATAAAATACTTACTTATGACCAAATTAGTTTGGTGAGGCAGATATAAATTAAGCTCCTTCTAGTGTTCATATGTATCAAAATTCAGAATTTAAAGACAGGCTATCCGAGACACTATACTTGTAAAATAAGGTTATCATTGCTCCCTGCAATATGCTTAAAATCTTGACAGTAATTTCAATGGGACAAGTAATTTTTCTCTCTGTATCAGCATGACCCCCTGGGAAACAGTGGGAGGTACATCATGTGCCAGTTGAAAGTGGAATACAAAACAAAAATCCATAAACACAAGGCATCACATTTTTTTAGTGTGGTTACTACAAGGACCATAAAAGCTGGCTTTGAGGATTCCTTTTCACATCTGTTTTTCTTGTTGACATGTCTTTAGTTATTGTCTCAATCTCTTAAGAGTAAGGTGTGCAGGGGCCTCAGCATTTTGGCTATCCTACTGAGGTAACCCAAAGCTTTGCATTCAATGTGATGACACTGCTCTCACTGCTGGCAGTGCAACAGCCCTTGAAACATACCCACATTTTGGGGAAGACTGCAGTTAGCAAAAAGGGCAGGAGCCTCATTAGTCATTTGCTGGCTGCTTTCTTTCCAAACAGGGAAAAAGCCTGTGCATGCACACTTCAAGAGGGATGAAGTTAGCATGTGGTGCTGTGCATTAAAAATTTCCTTGGCTCTCTGGAGCAAAAGACTCCCGTGACTGAGTATGTTGGCAAAACTGCTAATAGATGTTCCAGGTTCTCAGCTTCCCTAGTGGTGAAATGGGGGCCAGCTTGACACAGCTTCGCCATTTTCAGTTGATGTTTTATTGCTATGATTTGGCATAGGCAAGTAAAACAAGGTTGGGCATTGGGACCTAATACCTGTTGCATCCAGTGGGAGTCACAAACCCCACTAGCATGGATGGACTCCTTACAACAAACTGTTTCACAAACTGTTCAAACTGTCACACTGAGTAAATTTACACTTCCCTTAAATAAATATACACTTGCCTTTCACACAAAGCCCCAGAGCATTCACACTTTTATACAAGCATTTACAGAGGAAAGAGCACTAACCCTGTAATTGTCCACATCAAAATCTGTTTATTTAGAGAAGCTGGAGGTACCAAGAGTGATACAGCAGAGAATTGCCACAGTATTAACCCAAGGAGTGGCCACCACCAGCATTATTGTTTATTGCCTTTCCAGTGCACTGAAGGCTGACTTGTTTACAAGCATTGTAACTAAAGAGCCAGAGCTCTCTTTATTTGCCACCAAGTGAGCCTGCAGGGAAGAGCAGGAGAAGAAAGCTTGGGGAAGGCATTGTGGTCACTAGCTGTTACAGGTACAGTAACTAAAAACTTATCTCTCCATACCCCACTCTATCCTGTGGTATTTTTTCTTTCAGAAATGCCTACATTTCTCAGTACTTTATATTAAGTGTTTGACTGTAGGGGTAGTGTGTTAATAAATGTTCACTGGAATGTAAAATATGTACTGTATTTAGTGAATAATAGATTATAGATAACTCCAAGCATATCACATAAAATGTTGTAGGTGCTTATGAGCCATTAGTAAGCAATTTATTATTGATCAGCAAGGGAAGGAAGGATTACATATTTATTACAATCCATGAATCCTGTATTAATCCTTTTTAAAAGATGTTAAAGTCTTGGTTAGAAATTAAGTGTGAGCCACTGGCCTTTCAGCAGTAGGCTTTCTGGCCAATAGCTGATAAGATCACACCAAATTCTTGGCAGCTTTTGGACACTCCAGAGCACTGTTGACCTGTCCTGTAGTCAAACACGTAGCTTCTGGTTTTAGTGCCTCTCAGCAACCATGATTTTACTTTGGTACATCACAATTCGTATCAATTTCATGTGGTGCTTTCCTTTAAGAACTGACACTCTCTTTGTTTCACTCCCTGGCTAAATCTGTTTCTTCCCTCTTTTATGTGTTTCCTTCTCCTCTTCTCCCCAGGGTGAATGCTCACAAAAGTGCTATGACATCTTTGTGCTGGAGACGGTGTGTGTGGCGTGGTTTTCCTTCGAGTTCCTGCTGAGATCCATTCAGGCAGAAAACAAGTGTGCTTTCCTGAAAACCCCACTCAACATCATCGACATCTTGGCCATTCTGCCTTTCTACATCTCTCTCATTGTGGATGTGGTTTCCACAAAGAACAGCAGCAAGCCTGGCGGGGGAGCTGGGAACAAGTACCTGGAGCGTGTGGGGCTGGTGCTGCGCTTCCTGCGGGCGCTGCGCATCCTGTACGTGATGAGGCTGGCACGGCACTCCCTGGGGCTGCAGACGCTGGGGCTCACCGTGCGCCGCTGCACCCGCGAGTTCGGGCTGCTCCTGCTCTTCCTCTGCGTCGCCATGGCCCTCTTCTCACCGCTGGTGTACTTGGCTGAGAGTGAACTGGGAGCCAAGCAAGAGTTCACCAGCGTCCCCACCAGTTACTGGTGGGCTGTGATCTCCATGACAACTGTTGGCTATGGGGACATGGTGCCTCGTAGCATCCCTGGACAGGTGGTAGCCCTGAGCAGTATCCTGAGTGGGATTTTGCTGATGGCTTTCCCAGTCACATCCATCTTTCATACCTTTTCCCGTTCCTACAGTGAGCTGAAGGAGCAGCAGCAGCGCGTAGCCAGCAGGCAGGTGCGCCAGCGGCGTGAGAACACTGAGCTCCCGCGTGGTGACAGTGCAAGGGGGCTCAGTGCCACATTCCCACCAAGTGCTGGTGAGCAGGAGGATCTGACCTTGATGGACCAGTAAGTCAAGAGAAGTTCTTGACCCTGAACAGCAGAGGACATACATTGGCAGCACAAGAAGCAGTGGACAAGGGAGGTCAGTTCTGCAAGAATGCCATGAACTGCATAAATGAGGGGCAAACACACACAAGGTTTCTCTAAAGACCAACTTCGGATCTTAAGTGACCTCTGAAAAGTACCCCCACAAATTCTACCAAGTACAGCTCTGCTCATTGCTTTTCTTAGGACTTTTCTATTGAGCAAGTATTTTTGGGTATGCCCAAGGAGCAGCCATTGAACACAGCCAGCCAGCAGAATGTAATATGAAGCACAGCTTGTGCCAGGTGCCATGTGGCAGAGCAACCAGCGTGCCACCTCCTCCCTGCCCTGCTCAGTGGCACTCCCTGTGCGAGAGGCTGAGCAAGGGGCCACCCGTGCTGCGACGCCCCACAGCATGTTTGTTTTGGCAGCACCACCAAGGAACACAAACCTCAGACAAGCCAAGGGGTGAGGGCAGAAGGGCAGAAGCATTCCTTCAGCTTTACCAGGGGCTTGCTTTTGTCTTCTACAGATGAAGCAGCGCAGCCAGAGCACTGGCAGCACTGCCAGCTCTGAACTGTGTGTGAGCACAGTTTGCATTATTTAGTAGAGATGCATATTTACCATCCTAAGCTTTATATCTTAGTCCCATGACAAAAAAAATCTTACTGACTATGGTACTGAATGTTAACTAGGTTATTTTTCCTTTGCTAACAGTCAAATATTAAAAATATCATTACAAATGGTGACATTTCTCTACTTTCTGTTAACTATTTCCATCTCTCATGTATTGAGAAATGTGCTTAACAGGCAACTGAACCAATCTGAACCACATGTAGCTTAAGAAAGGGAGGGTAGTGTTAAACCAGCAGTGACTCCCAGCTCCGCACAGTCTTCCTTAGTGGTGGTGGCTGCACTCAGTCCAGTCACGTGCAAAGAGGAGTAGGGGAGCAGTACAAACCCAGTGAAAACAAGTGAGACACCTTCAGTGGGCTCTGGCCCGAGCTGCAGTACAGCAGCTGTGCTCTGTGTTAGGAGTAGCCTTTTGGTTTTGCCCTCCTACTAAGAAAAAGAAAATCCTGTCATTAGAACAAGTGTTCTGGCTCTTCCTCCTGATTCTCAAAGGATTTAACTCAATTTAAAGGGAAAACTAATAATATGGTGGCATCTGCATGTTTGCTTATTGATACCAGCCCCATGCATGAGCTTTCCAGCCCCCACCCTGGCAGAGCTATGTAGCTGGTCCAAGTCAGGATGCTGTGTGGGTCTTTCAGTGTTCCTACAAGTGGGATGTGATCAGGGAATGGAGGGAGATGGAACCCAACAGTCTCTTGTACCTACATGCCTATATGTACTAAAGCCATGCAGTGTCACCCTCCTTATTCTCCACCCACCAGGAAGGGAACAAAACCTGATGTATTGAAGATAGGATTTTTCTGGTCTGTTGTTTGGGTTGTTTTTGGTTTTTTTTTTTGCCTCAACATATGTTGTAAAACTAATCTACATTAGCAAACTCTCATATTAAGCCATTCCTTATAGGAATGAAGCAAGGCAAATAGAAAGTTACACTTTATTTTAATAAAAATATAAAGCTTTGTTGCTGACTCTTTGTGTCTGGTGATTTGGGCGTGGAGGGAGATGGTGTTTTGCCGTGCTGATGTGAAGTAACTCATGTTACTTGCTGCTGAGCACTCCAGGAGATGGAGGCAGGAAAACTGAGCCCCCCTACCCTGCAGAATGCACCTAGGTCAGCAAAGCCCCAGCTGTATTGAACTGCAGGCGAACCAAATGCAGGGTCCCACGCCAGGGCTCTGCCCATCCTTCATGGCCCAGCAGCACCGGGAACACAATCTGCTCCTTGTGCTAAATAGGAGGGCTAAGGGCTGGTGCCTGGGCTGACTCAGACTCCTGGCAAAGCAATGCCAGCACTGGGTTGCTGTGACTCATTAAAGATTTTAATTTTATTGTTTTTTTATTCCCGGTGGAGACATTTCTCTCATTAAGGATTATTAAGGTCTGACATCAGGAATACAGCTTTGCAGCCAGATGATTGCAAACCAGAAAAGGGAGCAGTGTCGGGGGGACAGAGTGGCCTGGTGCTGAGGATCAGCACTGCATCTTCTGGTGGCATTCAGATGCTCAGTCTTAAGGTGGTACCCAATAGACTCACTAGGTGCACTCACAAGTTCATTCCACATAGTAATTTGGCTCATGCACACCAGGAGTGTTTCATGCTCCATCTCCAGTGTGCAAGAAGCGACCACAGCTAGTGTGCATGAAGGTGCAGAATGCATCTCCTCAAGGTGGTGAGCCCAAAAACTGCAAGCACCCTTACCTTACTACTAGAAAAACCATGCTGGAGTAGACACCCCTGCAGAAAGAAGAGTTTCACACTTGCAGTGCTAACAAATAACCATGAATCGATGCAGCTTTTGGCTTTACAGCATGAAAAAAGCAGTGCTAGGACAGCAAACTGCATTACAGCAGCTGTGTAGAAAAACAGACTGATGACACACCATACTGGTGCTGTTCTCCATCAAGTTGCTATTGTCCTTCAATAGTGAGTTCTTTGTATTTTTCAAAAGGCACATAATTGATTCCAGCATGCAGAGTTTTAACAAAGTAACAAAACCCACTCATTATGTCTCCTAGGCAAAGCCTAGCTTTTAATAAAGTTTCATTTCATCTACTGGGATGACAAATGAGGAAACAAATATAAACCAGGAACCTTTTAAACAAATTATTTTTGGAAGCTGTAAAAAGTTGTGCTGCACACACTGCCAAACATAAAAGACACTCGGAGGAGAATGAATTTCACCCAGAGCAGCTGTTGTTATGGGTTATGCTTATTGCTTTTAATAAGCTGCTGGAGAATGTTGGTTTTGTTGTGTATGGTGGTTAGGGTTTTTTGACACAGCACACAGATGATTTTAAGGCCATTTATCTCTAACTATAATAAATGCCACACGGCTGTCTGAAGGCACACTGGTGCCAGCAGGTAGTTATACCTGTTTCTTTGAACAAGTAAGTGCTTCATGATTGTAGCACACTAGTTTTGCCTCGAGGAAAATCAAAGAAAAGGAAAGAAATATTTCTCTCTCTTATATGGGACAGACTCAAAATATGAGCAAAGCCACCTCTTCTATGTGTCTACACATCCACCTTGGTGGCAGACCTACAAATTCTGGCAGCTGGCAACACTAGTCATGAAAACCATAGCTTAGAAGAGTTAAGGATGTGTTAACTGGTAAGGGACAGAGCTAAAGAGAATGGCACAAAGTCAAACAAACACAACTTCAGCTCATACAGCACATGTGCACAGCCACTTCCTACCACACCGCAGCCTCAGTTAAGAAAAAGCAGTAATGCAAAGAAAAATGTGATGCTGGTGTCATCTCCTCAACTGTAAGCCAGACAGAGGATTCTGTCCCACACTGCTGACGTCAGAACAGGCACAGGCTACGGCAGCCTCAGCAGATGCTTCAGAGGCAAAGCATCCTTGGCATCTACAAGCCACAGCCTTAGAGAATTGTGAAGCCTTGGAGTGGAAGAGGACAGAGGTACATGGAAGGCCTCATGGGTAGAGAAATCCAGTGTGGTGCTGCTGGCCCATCTGTGGCTGAGTGAAGCCCCTCAGTCTCCCAGCCAGCACTTACCAGAGAGAGCCAAGTGCACATAAGCCAGGACACAGAAGGGCACGAGGGGGGTCTGAAATGCTGTATTTGCTGTCAGTGCATTTCTAGATGCTGACATCCACTTGGGACTGGCATTACAAGGCTGTTTACAGGAAGACCTGCCTCTGTCCTAGGGTGAACCTCACATTATGTTCTAGTCTCTGTCTTTTATATTTACAGCTGTTGGCACAGGTATCCAGGAAGTGTTTATTTATTGGTACACTGTTTACTCTCATACTGATGTCTTCTTTCTTATAGAAAGCCTCCAACAAAGCTACAGTTGTCAGTCAGGTCCTTGAGAGCTTGGCTCTCAAGCCTAAGGATTACAATTGATTTAACAAACAGGACGTGTGGGCCAATTTTTGCTTAATACCCAGTACCAAGTGTGAGCTTTATTTTATGTTGCAAAAATTTTTTAATTGCACGTAACTGCATGCATCTCAAAAATCTAACCATGAAATTTCTTCCTCCACGGAGCCACAGTGGAGACCACTGCTTGCCATGCACAGCAGAGGGAGAGATTTGCCCTAAGGGAGGCCTGGGGCAGCACTGCACCAGCCAGCAGGATCAGGCTACTGCAGCACCCAGAGATGGGGCTCCCCTTTGTTTCCTTCGGGATCAGCCCCACCATTGGCTTCCCCACAGTGAATGCCAAAGCAGCAGCCAGTAATACCAGCACTGTCTGGGAGAGAAGGTGCAGGCACTGTGAGTGTTAAGCAGGCTTGACTTCTGTGAGAACTGCTTGGGTCTCCACTGCCAGCAGACTGCAAGAGAGCAGGCAGGGTTTACTCTCCACCCTCACATTCCTCCTCCTTTCCTATCTATTTTACTGATTTACTTATCTTTACCTTCATTTTTTGGTTTTCCTTCTATCTTTTCCCTTCAGGAGTATCACCTTTCAACCCCTTATTTGATCAAGTTCAGTCTCCCCCGCATCTCTCCTCTTGCCCTGTCCAACCCTCTCTCCTACACCTCCAGGCCTCTCTCCTCCCCAACTCCCCTTCTGCAGCTCCTGCAGTCATTGCACACAGCAATAGCAAACCACCTCTCCATGCCAGAGCAGCCCAACATCCTGGATCAGCAGCCTGGCAGGTTCCAGGAGGTACACAGCAGCCGCAAGGCTGCTCCTGACAGCCTTGGCTTGTTTTCTCATCCAGAATGAACAGAGAGGGTGGCCAAGACTTCTCTTGGGGCAGCAGTTGGCCGTGAGATGACAGACTCAGTGTCCTCATCTTCTGTGCAGAGGCTGCCAAAGGCACATCCCTCATCTGTATCCCATCTTCAACTTAATTCTGCAGCCTGCATGACACAGGCTTCCTTTAAAGCTACATTAATAATCTGTTGGTAATTTGGTTTTTAGTGTGAGCATTGCAAACACAAGTTATGCGGTCTCAATGGTTAAATTTACCCTGGTATGTATGGAAGAGCAGGGAACAGAAATCCAGAATCCCTGCTGTGCATCATGACTTCAGGACAATTTATGCCTTCTGATTACTCACCAATCAGAAGGAAAAACCACACTAGTTATTCATATTAACAATGCTTCTGACAAGATGATTTATAACAAGAGAAGATGCACACATTTTGTACCTGAACAAAACAAAGCAACACTGCAATTTATATATAATAAGTAATTTTTATTTAAAAAAACATTGCAACTGACAGAAAAAATAAAGTCCGTGAAATGTGCCATACATTCAAAGAGATGCATTTAAAGTAAGCAATTTCTTATTCTCTGAGGTGATAATTGAAACAGATACTTCCTGACAACTGGAGAACAAAACAAAAGTTCTGTAACATTTTGTTCCTAAAGTACCTTGCAAGAAGTTCTAGAGTTCCTGGCCAAGAGTCCTACTTGCTAAATGCCACATACAAAAATGACTTAGACATGGTTTCACTGGCTTCTCTTCCAGCATTTGGTGCTCTGGTGTAAATGAGACTGCTCTGCAGAGCTCACTGGATTAGGTACTGATGGCACTCAAAAATCCACCCAAGGAAGAATCCCAGAAGGAAAAAAACAGAAATTGCTTTATCCTCAGTAACACCTGTAGTTCAAAGCCAAGAGGTGGCCAAAAGTGTGCACTCATAGGTGAAGCCAAAACATACAAAAGTATGTTTTCATTATTTTCTTACATCCCTGTTTTGCAGAATATTAGAAAAAGACCACCAAATACAAAAATCTTACCATTACAAGTTATTAAAAAAACCCTTCAGACCATTAAAACACATAACGAAGTGTTTGTTTTCAAACAGTAGTAATACAATCCTCATTAAAGCAGCATACCAGAGAAGCCAGTTGTTAAGTTTTCAATTAAAAAAGACAAAAGCCAAGATGTTCTTGTAACAGAAGAAAAGAGAGAACTGAGAAAAGAGAGGAACAAAACATTCATAGTCTGCCATGCTCAGTACATTGTCTTTGTAAGGTCACTTCAGGCCTAGAAGAGTATGGTATCAAATAAAGAGCATGGAATCAGTGCCTGGCACAGTGTGATTCCCCTCCACTGGACAGTTTGCCACCAATGAAGACAGTCCAGACTCAAATCATGAGGTTCCCAAAGAAAGCAGGGTAGGGGAAGTATCTGACTTACACTCTGTAGTTTTCAAACGTCAGACTTCCTGCCACTGCTAAGAAAACATAAGCTCTTATTCTTAGAGAAAAAAATTATTCTGAAAAGTCTGTCCAACACCTTGCCTGTGGCCAGATGGGACTCAGCCCGCAGATGGAGTAAGCCTCATGAAAGAAGCAGCACAGGCATAGCTGTTCCTGGGACCAAGGGCATTTCTACAGCCTCCTCACATCATCTGTGGCAGTTTCATGACAGCAGTGTCACAACAGGAGCCCAGGGGCTTGGTGGCAGCCCCCACGGGTCCACACTACCAGCAGCTGCACATCAGAGACAGAACACAGGGACCTATGCTGGCTAATGGCCTTTAGACACAACATCTACATGAACTCTGATCTCTCAGCCTTCTCAGTCCCTCTCAGTACAGGCTGCTGATTCTTCTAAAAGAGAAGAACCTCTTCTTTAAGAGCCTAACAGTTCGCAACAGTAAAAGGAAAACATGGACTACGTCCTTCTTGGGTCAATGCAAAACGTAACCTGGTTCTTGCCTGGCATTGTACAACATGAACATGAATCTCAACCTCAACAAATCAAGCTGTCAGATGCTGGTCCTACTCCAGGGGATGCAGCTTTTTCTCTGTCTTAAACTTATTCCTTTCTGAGCCAATGAAAGTGGACCTGCTTCTATCTTTGCAGCTCAATCACATCTAGAAATACTTGCCTGGCAATACTAGCAACACCCATCTGCTGGCCCCTTGGTTTGGAAAAGACATCCTACAGCCCAACTCTGTCCTGTGCACAGCTGCAGGGGCAGTGCTGCCCCCCAGGTGCAGGGGGGCCGCACTATTCCCACATCCATATTCTATTCCCACACCCCCCAGTTTCAAAGCACGACTACTTAAACTCCCTGCAGTCTCCCACTGGCTCCTTTTTTTGCCTGGTTGACTGGCTATGCCAGCCTAGATGAGACTCCAGAACCATCAGACCCACTCCATCATCTCTTCCATGTGTCCTCCTGCAGCAGGGATGAACATCCGCTCAATCTTTAGCTTTACAGCATCTGTGGCCAGCTCATTTCTGGCTGCTCCCCTCTTTGAAGGGCCTCTCACCCCCACCTTCTCTCACCAGACACCCTTACAGGGAAAAGAGAAAGCTCCTGGATTTGCTCTTGAATACTGCTTCCTCTATCATAGAGATACTGAATGCTAGTATACACCACAAACTTCCCACCAATATACAGACTTTGCATTATATAAATAGGTAGAAGTTTCAGACAAAATATTCTATAATTTCTGTGGTGTAACATTTTTAAATAGCATTAAAAACACAAACTGTCCAGCCCTTGTGATTAAATATACAAACATTTATGAATTAATAAGGCTCATAGGTACGTTTGCAAAAATAAAGTGCCCTTCCCCCCACCAAGAAACAGTTCTGTACAGCTAAGTATGAAAACAGAGCAAGTTATTTAACACAGAACCTCCCGAGCTGGATGTGCAGCCATATTTTCCATCCTTGTTCTCATTTCTGCTTTCAACTTGGCAACACAGGAGTATTTACAAGTGGAAGAAGAGATGCCATGGCTGACTCTGCTGACCTGCAACCTGCCCAGCCAAGTTCCTCACAAGGCCTTGGTGCTGGCTGGGTGTGCAGTGTGGGACACGGGCTTCTGAGGGTAGTGGCTGTACAAGTAAACCTGCAACAGGATAGCAATGTCTACAAATACCTGCAGGAGTCCACAGATGGAAAACTGGAAAGGGGCCTGATTCAGGATGAAGTAAACAGTCTTGAATGTGTCCCCACTAGTCCACATCAGCACCATCTTGATACTAAAAAGACAGAAGAAAGGGAAGAGTGTTTATTGAGAACTTGGTTTTGGATTAGACCTGCTGTGCCAGAGGATCCTACCTACTGCAGCCAGGATTTACATCCAACAAAGGGCTGGGACTCCCTTTGACAGGGCAGACAGCATGCCTCGGTGAAACAGGCAGCACTGTACTTGGAAGGGAGGAACAAACTCTCTGCTCCACAAACTGCAGCACTCTTATCTCAGCAATTACAGCTCCAAACACCTGTGGCTATGAAGATTAAACATTTTAAATTCTCCAGCTAGGATATTTGACTCAGTGGTGTTCCGCAAACATGGCTGCCACATGCTGACAGCATTGACCATAAACCAAAGTAAAACACTGCATGGAAAAGAACAACAATTCATCCCAGCAGTTACTTCTTATGTGTGCCATTCTGTGCTCATTCAAGGTAAAGTAACACACAGATTGTTTTCTCATGCATGCACACTTTTAGCATGTGCTGAAACAAACAAAACAGATAGAAGAAATCACTCATCACTGCAGAAAATGTCTAACTAAAAAAAGCAGATAGACAGATTGCCCAGTAATACAGAAAGAGGAGAAATTACATGCCTGGAGCTGTTACTGGAAGGATGAACAGCACTAGGGATTTTTATCAAGGAGACAGATAAGAGCAATGCTCAGAGTTCCTTTTAATAACCAAACTTGTTTTCATCTTGCTCTTCTGCTAAGTATTTCCTGTCCTGTAGTCAAGCTTCTGCACCCCCACATCAGGAGAAACTCTGGGGAATACAAGCAATTTCTTCAAACAGACCAAATTATTTTCCATGTCCTCAATAAAATGTGAACAGCCAAACCTGGCAGGCTGTTTCTGAGCTTCATGCAACTGGATAAGCAGCAGTGGACAAAAGCTTTGTAGTTCACAGTATGAGCACTGTGCATGATTTGTCATAATTACAAGCAATTCACATTTTGCCAACACAGACTCCATCACACACAGTCAGGCCCATGCAGCAGGGCAGGACTTAATGTTCATTTTTTAAACATTCAGGCAGGACCTCACAGGATTTGTGTTTTGGGCACCAGTGCACAATGCCATTGCAAGCCAAATGCTGCAGCCCGTTCTTTCCCCACATGGAAAGGGTGAACAAAACCATCAGTTTGTACAGGAGCCTTTTGTAACTAGGGTCATGTGGCCCACACCACAAAACAGGTCTACAATCAGGAGCTTCCATAGAAACTATGTGGAACTGCAAGCAAGGATATGGGGTTAAGTGAGCAGTCATTTCCCACACAAGGTCATTCTAAAAACATAAATAAATAATCAGAGAAAGAAAAAAACTGCTGAACTCTAAATACCATTTGTGCTTGGTGCAAACAACTTGCACCACCTGCCTGGTGCATGTTCCCAGTCACACCAAGTCATTTTGCATCACACTTATACGACATTTATAGATGCAGGTGGTAGTCAAGGAATGGACTGAGATTTCAATTAGGAAAGCAATAAAACTCTGAGGGATATAAAACTGGCACCTTGCTTTTTGGCAGCCAGTATTTTTTCCTCCTTAGATTTTAAGCGTATTAATGTTTCTGAGCAACTAATCACAATTTAATTGTGAATCTGTCCTGGCATGGCTAGGCACCCTCACTAAAAGCACATGCTCAAGCAGGCTGATCAAACTAACTGCTAACTGTCGACAAAAGGGAAATTCAGGAATACCATAAGATAGATGAATTGGAATTTAACAAATATCCATAATACAAAGGATATCTGTCACTCATTCCCTCAATGGAGAAAGCAAGCTGGGTTTTTAAAGTGACTTTACAGCGCAGTGCAGTTGTGGAGGAGAAGATACAGAGTCAGAAGATGTACAGTCTAGAGAAGAGTTAACCCTCTCAAAGAAAGAATAATCAATCACTGAGGGAAAACTTATGGACACCTGCAGTTCATCAGAACCACAGGAGCCAAGCACACTCCTAAGTGTATCACATGCTGTGCCAGGTTTGCCAAAGCAAGTCTGTGTTTTGCTGGAAAGCCACCTGTGAACTCATCAATCTGCAACACCGGCAGGAAAACTAGGTGCATGCTCCGATAGCCTCTGCACGTTCCAGAGCCCACACTTCAGCTCATACATCTGACACTCAAGGACATCATCATCATGCCTGGAGTTCTCACTCCAGAAAGACATGACAACGTGTTGTGGTGTGTTTTGCTTTAATTTTGTGTTCGCCCACTATTCTCCTCCCCTCATGAGTTGTCAGTCTTCCCAAGCCCTTCCCTAACTTCCTCTCTCCCAAAATGTCAATCCTCCCTATCCCTACCCCTTTTTCCAGATTGTTCCTCGTCTATCTTGCAGTATTAGATACCCCATTTATTACTCTGTATTATTCCCCTACCCTGTTCTCCCTGATAGGTTTATAGAATGTTAGTCCCACCTTAGTCTCCTCCCCTGCCATGCCCTCATTGGTTGGTTGTCCTGTACCACTCCCCCTAAGTTGTCCTATAAAACCCTCTGTACACCCCACAAGCTTGGTCTTGGGTCCCAGGTCTTGATCCACCTAGTAAATCCACCCAGCTCTACCTCAAGACCCATGTCATCGTTGTCTGTTCCTGCACTGGACCAATTGATAACTGGGAACTGCAGAGCTTGCAGGGGGACGGTCGCTGCCCTGCTGTTGCCACCCAGCACACCCCGACAGCGTGCTGCAACAACAATGCTCCACACACATAAAAATCTCAACTTGTCCTTGACAAAAATGATCTTAAAAAATGCTACAGGTAGTTTAAAGAGCTGATGCCACTGGTCTGTCTTTGTACCAAAAAACATACATCCTTCTCGGTCCAGTAGTTTGGACAAAGCTCCAGAGAAAACCTGCAAATCACCAAGGTACAACAAAAATAAAATACAGAAAATGCTTGACATCCCACAGCACTCAGTCCTTCAGCTGCACCAAGGTTCTCAGGGCTAATGCAAAGTAGTGACTGTGGGAGTGCTGGCTGCCCTTCCAGAGGAGAGGCTGGGACTGGGCAAAAAGAGCACATCCAACATAGACCAAAAGTGCATGCAGTAATCACAAAGAGCTTAGAAGAAAATGGGGACAGTGTTCTACAAGAGGAGAGAAAAGGCAATGAGGGGCCACAAAGGAAAGCAAAGGAGACAGCAGAGGAACCAAGAGATTGGTCAGATGAGAAGAGGATAGAAAAAGGAGACTGGAACAGCACAGGGAAAAGCAGGAATGGAAGAGAACTGGAAACTTGGTACACAAGTCCTTGAAAATGACCTTAACTTGGGGTAGACAATTTGTGGTATGGGAAGGTTTTGGTAGCAGGGGCCAGGGAGGCAGGCTACAAAGTGACTTCTGTGAGAAGCTGCCAGAAGCTTCCCCTAAGTCCAAGAGAGCCAATACCAGCTGGCTCCAAGATGCACCTGCCACTGGCAAAGGCTGAGCCCATCAATGACAGTGGTAGCATTTCTGGGATAATGTATTTAAGAAGGGGGGGGAAAACTGCTGCACTACACAGCAGCCAGGTGAGAGGAAGTGAGAACAGATTCCCCTGCAGCCTGCGGTGAAGACCATGATGAAGCAGCTGTGCCCCTGCAGCCCATGGAGATCCATGGGGGAGCACAGATCCACCTGTACTCCATCCTGGAGTAAGTGGATGCCCAAAGGAGGTTGTGACCCCATGGGAAGCCTATGCTGGAGCAGGTCCCTGGCAGGACCTGTGGGTCCATGGAGAGTGTGGCCCACAACAGCAAAGCTCAAGCAGCTTTCTGTCAGGACTTGTGACCCCTGGAGCAATGGATTGTACAATCCATTCCTGAAGGACTGCACCCCATGGAAAGGACACATGGGGACCCACACTGGAGAAGTTCATACCATGGGAAGCACCCACATTGAAGAAGTTCATGAAGCACTGTCACCCTGGGAGGAATCCCAAATGGAGTAGGGAAAGAGCATGAAGAGGACGGAGCAGCAAAAACATGTGATGAACTGGCTACAACCCCCATTCCCTCTGTGTCATTCGTGGGGAGAATGTAGAGAAGATAAAATAAAATTGAGCTTGGGAAGAAGGGAGAGGTCTGGGGAAGCTGTTTTAAGATTTGGGTTTATTTCTCATTATTGTCCTCTGATTTTGATCAGCAATAAATTAAATTAATTTCCTTGAGTGGAGTCTGTTTTGCCTGTGATGGCAACTGGTGAGTGATCTCCCTGTCCTTATCTCAACCCATGAGCCTTCTGTTGTATTTTTCTCTCCCCTGCTGAGGAGCAGGAGCAGTATGAGTGGCATGGTGAGGACCTGGCATTAGCCAACATCAATCCACCATGAGGGTAAAGCTAGGGAACAAGCAAATAGGTGCATGCTGGCCCAGGACCCTCACCTCATCACTCCAAGCACCCTGGAATGCCCCCTGCACCCTCTCCAAATCAGTATGTGTCTCACTCCTCCAGTGCCCACTCCAGGGAGGGGAAAAGCTACAATTGCTGTTGGCTCTCTCTCATCTCAACCAGCCTCAAAGTTTCAGCTTGCTGAGAAACCCACCAAGTGACTGTGTGGCACCTTGGATGAAACAGAGCTGGCCCTGCCCCTACTACCATATCACAGGCCTGAGACAGGCTGGGCTGGATGAAGGTTACACCATCAACACAGCTTCTGTCAAGTCCCAGTCTCCAGATTCTCAGTGCAACAGCGATGGTCCTCCCCCTGGTTTGGGATTAGCAATTGCTCTGCCCTTGCTGCATATGCAGATGTCACTTGCAATGATGCAGTGGTTTGTGTATGACTCTGAGGGATGGATGGCATGGATACACTGTCACTGTTCTCATACCTTCCAGCTATTGTGTCACTTCAGGATGCCACATTGCACAGAAAAGCCAGTTTTTGTCTGCAGCTTCTCAATTTTACCCAGTCACCTGGGAAAGAAAGGCTAATCTTATATTTGGTCTTACTTTTGGGGTAGACAAGAAAAACACCATTCTAGTTTGGGCAGTTAGCTGCCCTTTACCTGCCCTGGTGGAGAAAAGAGCAGTGTCTGTGAAAAAAGAAGCATTTTACTGCCCAGAAGAAATGGGAATTTTCAATTGGTTGTGGAGAAGAAAGAACAAGAAGAGGAGACCACACCTAAGCCCTTGCTTCACTGCTCTACTGTAACTCTGCTGAGTGAATCATAGAATCATTAGGTTGGAAAAGACCTGTGAGTTCAACCATTAACCTGAAGTCACCCAACCATGTCAAGTCGACCTCTAAACCATGCCCCTAAGTGGTGCATCTGCACATCTTTTAAATATCTCCATAATTAGGTGGATGTCAACCAGCACCCCCAAGTCCTTTTCCGGTGAGGACCTCTCCAGCCACTATTTCCCAAGCCTGTAGCTTGGGCTTGTTGCAACCCAAGTGCAGGATCCAACATTTGGTCTTGGTGATGCTCCTATAACCAACGTCAGCCCATAGATCTGCACCTTTTCCATGTGCCAGGTGTTGTGGGTTGGTAGATCACAGACTCTGGTGCACCTGGTGCACCAGAGTCTGACCCTTGGTTTCACAAGTGCAAGCAAAAATGCTGCACTGGTAATGCAGAAGAGGCTTTGCTACAACAGGCAGTCAGGGCCCATCATCAACACTGCCTTATACTGGACAGCACAGCACAAAGAGGCTGCGTACAGCAAAAATTTCCCACAAAGACCAACTTCACACTCCATCTTCCTGCTATCAGCAAAGTCACACAAGCCAAGCTGTTCTGTGCAGCACTGACTACAAAGCAAAGCAGGACTTAGGAGTAATTATTTCTTTCCTGAAACAGCCCAAGGCTAAGCTGGGGAGAGGCAGAAGGCAGGAAATGCTCACCTTGTCGATATGGTGGATACATTCTAGGAGGATAGCACAACTGCTTTTAGCACAAATGAGCAAGCAGGTTAGGGGTGAGCAGTGCCAGAGAGCAACCTGGGGATGCAGAAATAAGCAAATAGCAGCATGTGTCTGTCTGACAACAGAGATGCCAACTGCAGAGGCAGGAACTGCGCTCAAATAGCTGGTATTGCCAGAGGCTGAGGCAGACTTGTGGTAAAAATAGCACTTCGCAGTAATGTACATCAGCACCACAGTATCCAATGACAACAAACCTCCTAAAAAGCAAGCGGCTTCCTCACTGCCTATCAAGCTGAGCTTGATAGAAGGAGTTGTTAATGTAGTAACAGCCAGGCCAAGTCTACATAAATTGCAAATGACCACAAAGAGGAAAAGCTGGTATTTTTTCAGCTGTTTTTAAAATCTGAAAGAGCACTTATTTATTCTGTTGCAGGAATTAATTCTGAGAGACCCCAGCCCTTCTGATCAGACACTAGATTAGAGGTGGGTTGCTAAATGGTGGTTTTTAATATGGTAATGTGAAAATGTGTTGCTGTTCTCTACCACTGATAGCAGATTTCATAAATAAGCTGTACTGGTCTTCATTTGCTAAATAAGTAAACTACATGCTGGAAAGCAGCATTCACTTTTCTCACGGAATAACTTCCTTCTTTCAGGTTTCCTGTATGCTGTATATTAATCACAAAGTGACAGCAACTAGAGGTAACAGCAGCTATCAGTAACATGGTATCTGCAGTCAGCCAACAGACCTTAATTTTTATAGAATTATTTAGATGTAGAAAAAGCTACATTTGAAAGAGAAAAAAAAAAAAACTCCAAACCAAAATTTGTTGCTTCTTTCTATGGAACTATACTAGAGGATGATTAATTTACAAAACAATTATATCTGCTAGATATTCAGGTTCTATCTGCCTTATCCAGGACTAATACTATTCTAATAAAAGCTTCTCAGCATCTTCATTCCTTCTGCACACAAGCTGGCTGTCTCAAACTCAGTCTCAAGTCTCTGATTCTCCCTTGGAGTCTTTGCACACTCTGCTCAACATTAATCACTTGTGGATTATTACACTTTTCTTCTTCCTTCATCTGAAAGAAAAAAAAAAACTAAAAAAAAGAAGGATCTTTTAAAAGAATATGAGATGTGAAGCCTCCCTCTTCCACTTCCCTGGTGAACCAGTCTGTTTTAAGACTGTTGCAGCCCTCCATCCAAACAGCAGCAGGGCTGCAGAGTTGCAGTTTGCAGAACACAGGCTGGGACTGAGCACAAAACATGCAGAAGGAAAAAGACACAGGAGTCCTTACTTCCTGTTTGCACTGCAGATTTTCTCACACTGATGTTATGATTCTGCATATTTGTAGCTTAACACACAAAGCCAAACCCTGCACGCTCGAAGACACTGACAGAATCAGACATTAGATGGTGACTTCCACTGAAAAATCCTGTAGTGGTTTGAGCAGACGTTTCAGCACAAATAGCAACAGGAGGTACGTGTTGCCTTGATGTAATTACATCCTGCTACAGTCAAAAACTTAGGGCTAGCTGTGCTCAGACACTCTATGAACTCAAAACTTCGAAGTTATGTTTAATAAGAGAAAAAAAGAACATAATGTATTTCCCTTTACCTACATAAAGAAGAATTAGCCTGGACTAACTGAACAGAGGTTCAAGAATCAGTGGAAGTTGTCCAAAACTTCCCCCATCGTGGCCCCACATTGTGGCAAACTTCCCCATATCTTGGCCAGGACACAGGTTTTGCCAAATCAGAAAATCTGATTAGACTGCCACGGTTTCTTCATATATTAACAATTGAATTTCACACATGTTAAAACACAGTGACAAATCCTTGAATGATGGGATACAAAAGCAGAATAAAATAATTTAAAAGCTGGTAATATAGTATTTAGTTCAGGAATAAAGCTCACACAGAAGCAGCCTGTCAGTGAGTATTTTCAACATTGCATTTGGTTTTGGGAAGTGAGGAAGAAGGTACAGAATTTAAAAGCTGGTAATATAGTATTTAGTTCATTTATAAAGCTCACACAGAAGCAGCCTGTGAGTATTTTCAACACTGCATTTGGTTTTGGGAAGTGAGGAAGAAGGTACAGAAGGTATCTCTCCAGCAACCTTTTAAGCTGCTACCTCCCACAAGCCATTTGCACAGGAATATCTGGAAGAGAAAGCAGACTCAGTTGTAACACCCTGACTTTGGAAAGCTTTCAGTTCCCATTTGCAGCTCTGAAATAGTCTACTTAGGAAAGACAGCAAGCATCCCTAACACTGCACTTCAATCAGAGGCTGGCCCGCCTACAGCAGTGAAACACAGACCAGAAAACATGAATGCCATGTTATTTTTAACACTGCACAAAACAAACAAAAATTAATAAACAGACCATTTGTTTCTAACAAAATGCCATATGACTTAACAAAAAAAGGAAACCTCCTCATGCTAACCAATTTGCTTAGCCTGCCAAAAACAATTAAAAGGAAAAGAAGAAAAAGAAAACACACGGATCAAATATCCAAAGTCTCTGAAGTTTGAAAACATGGAAACTAAGTGTGCATACCCCAAGACAGGTCCTTCTGTGTGAACAAGCAAAGATCTTGTTTTAAATATTGTACAACCAGCTGGGAATCCAAGCATGAAACCGTTCACCAGTCCTACATGCCCTGCTTGGTGTGGGTGCCTTACCTCACTTCTCAACAATTCCTCTGAGGCTGGAGCAGCACTGACCATCTCCAGAAAAAGACATTTCTCCAGCCCTACAATGCTAGCAGAAGTTAAGAGGAGCATGCAGCAAGAGAGATCCAGCATTTATTTTCGATCTCTGTAACCAAGCTGAAGCAGATGAGTTAAAGCCATATCCAGAAGCAATTGATACCACAGTCAGCTGCAATCCAAGAACAAATTATCTAAAAGTTCCTGTGATTTTTCAGGGACTGTACTCATCAATGAGGAAAGATTAAATGCAGGATTGCAGTCTGAAACACCATCAGGCAAACAAACCCAAAAAGGTGCATCTAAACAAAAATTTCACAGAAAAACAGGTTAAAGGGGTATTTGTCTTTTTTTTTTCATTAATATCTGTTTTCTAAATGCCCAAGCATGGCAGTGTCAGGCATTTTGATCCCATGTAGCATACCCACCCAAAATCCAGTATTTTTAGAACATGTCTGTGAAAGGTTAGTCAAGAGGAAACTACAAGACATGCCACACAGGCTGGCAGATAGTCCAGGATCACTAATATGGCCTCCAGCTATGCCAAGCAGCTGTGCCTAAAGTTTAGTCTGTAGGGGTCCAGAAACTGGTAACCCTTAACAACTACAAAGTACTTCTAGCATTCTACAACTTGTG
The DNA here is from genome assembly GCF_050655825.1 of Lonchura striata. NCBI lineage: Eukaryota > Metazoa > Chordata > Aves > Passeriformes > Estrildidae > Lonchura > Lonchura striata. The sequence goes on from NC_140704.1 coordinate 72,600,031, forward strand.
CTGCAGAAAGAAGGGCAGCACATCTTAACGAGCACAAAAAAACCCAAATTCTATGAAGCAGGTGTGGATCAGAGGAAAGATTTGAGCCACAATTCACACCAGTGCCCTTTCTGCAGGAGACACAGATGGATGCCAGCCAGACTGCAAAGCTCAGGTCTGCTTAGACATGTGGTATGAACACATGTCAGACAAGCTCTGTTTCTGCTGCTGGTGAACTGGGAAGCTTGAGACCTGCTGCCATGGCAGGGACCAGATTTCCTCTGGTTCCAGGGCAGAAAATCACATCCTGCACCTCTCACGATAACTGCAGTCAGCTGCCAACACACATGGTACCATCAATGTAATGAGAATGGTGCAGAGCACACCTAAATTACACCATTTTTCAAGATCTCACTTGTGAAGTTGTTCTCAAAGATCTGTCCCTGCTTCCCTCTCACCTCCCACTCATGGCATTGCAATTGGTGGAGCTGCAGGCACAGCTGCTGGCTCATGCTGCTCTAGATGCTCTCCTGCTGCCCATCTTCTCTCCAACCACTTGGTACAGCCCACCCTGGGGCCCCACATCATGCACTGAAAGGCAGGTGATAAAAGGACCTGCTGCCATGCAAGGGCACAGGGAAACAAATCCCAGGGAGCAGCACTCCTTCCCATGGCTCACTTCCCGGCAGGATAGTTGGCCTGCTACATCCCAGTAGCTGCAGTCTGCCCACTGCCACATCACTGCAATGTCCTGCAAGGCCATTGCCAAGAAGTATCAACACAACGTCCCTGTGCAACAGCATTCAGTGCATTTCCTGCTCTAGTTGTAAATAACTTGGGATAAATTCAATTTGAAAGGTAATTAAAACACAAGAGGGAACAGAGGTTTGCTTCAGTGCAGCTGTGTATCCCAAGGCTCAAAGCAATGCTTTTAAATCTTCCTTTCTTCTTGCCCTAGACAACCAAGAGATCATCAGACTCTTCATTCAACTCAAGGAAATTTGAGCACATTTTCCCATTTTCCCTTCACCTTCATATGATAACAAGTACATAGCTTCAGCACACTTCTAGTTTATACTTCAAAAACTCCAATTACCTCTTTAGTCAACAAACATAAAGTAATAGTCCCAGCTCCAGTGCTTTCCTTTTTCTAGATGATTTGAGTTCACTTGTCTTCAAAGCCAGCATCCACAATGAAAAATCTAATGATGTTGCAGCCATTACTTTTCCTGAATAATCACATCCTTCAGATAGTAAAAACGCTTCTCACGTTCTAGGAAAACACTGGGGAAATTAAAACCCCAAACACATTAGTGGGTAAAATAAGAGTGATCACTGGGGGACAAAGTCCACATTACTGTCTGGAAAGGAATTACAGATATTTGCAAGAACAAAGCTTGCATTCTCCTCCAAAACATCTTAGCACCATAAGGAAATAATAGCAGACCTGGCAGTGTTAGGTCAATGGCTGGACTCAGTAATTTTAGAGGTTTCTTCCAACCTTATTGATTCTATGAAATAACCCCTTGCAAGCTCTATATGAAGGTATGTCACCACGCAGATCTTCATCTGAAATTCCAGGTTTCTCCATTTCCTTCCACATGCTCAAGTGCACACAGAGGTGCAGCAGTGTAGTTACTGGTGACAGTGAGACACTATACACCTCGATGCTGCTTCTTAAAGCAAAACCCTGTGGGAAGGCTATACTTTGTCAGCAAGTGCCACCACAAACCAACACTTTCTGAGCCACTTTCCACTTTGCCACTGACCCAGGGTGGCTTCAGAGCTTTGAAGCCCTGCTGTGGGCAGAACTGAACACTGCAGGGAGCAAATAAAAGCATCATGATCAAATCCCACACAGAGTAGCATGAAACAAATCTTAAAATTTGAGCCCCAGTATGGTTTTTGCAGTTCAACAAGGATAGACATCCCCTAGCCTATCTTCATTCCCAAACTCTTGCCATCTGCTGCCTTGTATGCTATGAATCCTGTTTTAGGAAATTCTCTAATACAAGACTTGGTACAGAACAAGGCTTCCACAACTATCCTGAAAGCTCACCTGACAATGCCAGGACATCTGGCTAGGCATGTAATTCCCTGATGTGATGCAGACATGTATCATTCCTAGCCATCCTCCCAGAAAAAAATTAAAGCCCTACCTTTCAGCCTTGTTCAAACAGGTTTTTTCTGATATCAAGACTTTTTTACTATTCTACTCAAAAATACTATGACCACTTTCTCACCATCTCAGTTTTTGGGCTCATCATTCAGTACATCAGTCTCTGCACTTCCCACTCTTCTTCTGTTTGCTTGTCCCTCTGTGTCTGAGGAGCAGGGGACCAAGCACACCATTACAGGTCAAAGATGAAACAGAAAATCTCTGCAGTCGACCCACTCACATCTGCCCGACTCCCATTCTCTACCCAAGTCTTCGCAGTAGTCTTTCTGGACCACCCTGCAAAGTCACTTCCTGACTTAAGGTTCTCTGTTCTCTTTTTAATGGTGTTCTGGCTCATCTGTTAGCTACTTAAATTACTCACCTTTCTGTTGACTTTATAGATCTTCATCACAGTCAGTATTATCATTATGGCTGTTTGCATCCTTGCATCTCAACCTACATTTCTTCAAACTCAAATCTCACTTTACTTCCATTCCATATTTCTAATCCCATTCAGTCCTACTGCACTAAGGAAGACAGTTCTGCAACCACTTATATCCAGGTAACTTAATCCACTTACACAATTGGCTGTGGTTAATTCTAACAAAACAATACAGGTGCTGCAATGTCAAGAACTGAGGCACTTCTGTTCCCAAATTTGTTAGGTAACAGAGGAAGACAACATTTTTAGAAAACTTTCAGCTCTCAGGTGTCTTCATGACAGGCTCAATTCCCATCTTTTGTACCTTGACCTAACCTTATCTATGCAAAATACCTTGCATGACACTTCCTTGCCAGAGGAAGATGTCACACCTAAACTTAATGGAATGGTTTTGTAACAGAAGTACAATAAATTTTCTCTTGTAATTCAAATTCTCAGGGCACAGAGAAAAGCACCTACCAAGACAGCACTCATTAAACATGCCAGCAGAGCTTTATTCCTATTACTGCACAGAAGCCTTGAACTATTTGTAAAAGATGAATGCTTTCAGTTTGAAGTCATTTGCTTTGATTTTACTATTTCAACAGAGGGGATGAGGTGCCAAGGGAAGAGAAATGAGTAAGAGGTTCAATATGTGCAAGAACTTTAGCAGTCCACACTGTTCTACAAGCTTAGAGATGCTTAAGGTAAGTGGATACCACTGCTCAAGCTGTCAGAAGTGCTGGGAGGCTGAGGGAAGGAAGGTCTCCTTCCTGGGGAGGGAGCAAAAGGGCGACAAGAACTGTTTTCAGAGAGTCATACTGTGCTGCAGGTCTTGAGAGAACAGCTCTGGGGAGACACAGCAGGCGAGCACAGAGGTGACTGCAGAACAGACCCAGCACAGGAACCCACAGGCCACAGATCTGCAGAGAGTCAAGCAGAAAGTGCAGGCCCTTGAACCTGGGGCATCGATCACAGGTCTGCTCCAAGTGAAAAGAGAGTCTGGAGAAGAGGAGAGAATCCACTTAATTCCTAGGATCAGAACAAAATAGTTTCAGTCCATCTGTTCACTTGCTGACTCTGCCCTTGTCCTAAGAGCACTGAGACCAAGCCTGTTTATTTTCCTGATGTAGTAACACTTTCAAGGGAGAATAAATTAGAAATCTTCTGATGATTACAGGCTACTTTCTTTAATCTCTTAGCCTTAAAACAGGCAGATTTGAGAAGGGAATCTAATGTTCCTGTTCCCATTAGAACTACAAATGAAAAGGTAAAGAGAGAAGACAAGCAGTTTGTAGTAAGCCTTATAGTTGTACAAAAACCTCAACCATCCAGTCATGAAAACTGTTCACCGACTATTATGCAAACCTGGATGTGTATGCGAAGTCCGGAAATGAAAAACTTTGGAATATTTAACATAAAAACCATGCTAAAGAACAATAGCAACCAGTTAATCAGTGCCAGGAGCAGAAGATGAAATGTCAGCAGAGCAAAACAATCCAACAAGTAAAACTTCCCCAGAAAACTATGACTGCTGGCTGGAGCTACAGAAGCAATGACACAATTGTAGTCCACAAAGAAAACTAAGGATCTGAGTAAAGAAGAGCATTTAGGAAGGCAAAAAAAATACAATCACAGAAGAACAACAGTAAATTATATCGTTTAAAACAGGCAATTTGTAAGCACAGTGACAGTTCTGATTAACTTAGGGCAATAGGAAAGGCACCAAGACTAAGAAATGGGCTATACAACTCCAAATACAAACTACATTTAGGTAGAGCTAATAATTTTACATTTACTTGATTTGTAGTTCTGGCTCATGCTTAAGACCTTGATTTCGCTATTGGCTAGGGCCCCATTAATTTTTAGGTCCTAACTAGTCCCTCAAGAACTACTTTTTCATAACTTAGTCCTTATGATTGTCTGCACAATGCTTTATGCAATGAAAACCTGTTTCTTAGTTGGGTCAGATGATTTGAATCCACAAAACTATATTGGGAGTTTGCTTGTTTGTTTGATTGAACTAAATAGCCCTCACCTCTCATACCGCTCTAACATGTTCTCCGTTTTGTCTGTTAATACACAAAGCAGCTGCTACTTTAAGAATAAGAGAAGAAACTGCTTAACAGCACCTGGAGGGTACAATGCCAAAGCCTGTGGGAAACAGGTCTCTCTCTATTCAGCATCTTCCTTGGTATTAGTTCTGGACTGGACACAATTTACTCCTAACTCAGGTCTCTACTATACTGGTGTCTGCTTTGTGTATGTGACATGCTCAGGAAAGGAAATATTTCCATAGGCATCCATTATCCCTACTCTTATTTCTTTGATTTTGCTCTCATCCATGCAGTTTCACAGTGAGAAAAAGGAGCTGAAGAGAAAAATCCCTAACATTCAATATGGCCATTGCCTGCATCATTCCCTTTCAACTTCCCTTACTTTTAGCACTTTTTAAGTTCTTTTCCAGGTAATTTCTTTTATTCCCTTACTGAGCCTCCCCCAAAAAGCACAGATATGTAACAAAGTTGCCACAACAGATGTGAACTGCCTCCCTTTTTAATGGAACTAAATATATGTTGAAGAAGCTAATACATAGTTGGTGCCTGAGCAGAAACATCCACAAGTCTTGCTACCTCCCTCTAGCACAGGGTTTTGTTTTCTGTTAAATAGCATAAAGGAAGTAACTCAAAAGTTACTCCAAAGGAAGTAACTCACTGAAGCTGTTTTACTTATTCACAAATAAAAAAATCCCTCAGGCTAAAAAAATCCCAAGAACCCACAGAACTAGCATTTTTAAAGCACTTGCTGAATCGCCTTGAATCTAAAATCTCACTAAAAGAGATGGCCAGACATTGGTTAGCCAGTCCTGAATAAAGGCTTCAGTTGCTTCATCACAGCAATGCTAATACATTGTTAATACAATGCTAATACAATCTTAATATAATGCAAGCAGAAAACATATAACAGGTTTCATTATTTCTCAGCTTTTGAATAAATGGGTTTGTCTCTGAGACAAACACTGTTCTCAGAAGTCAAAAAATTTCTTCTGAAAAATGATAAAAAGAGCTGCATGTCTCATAAAGGAAAAAGTTATAGAGCAGTATTCAATAAAAGCAACCAACAATAAAATTTATGTCTCTAAGAAATACTGTCTTCTAGTATTTTTAATATTATCTGTAGAGGAGAAAAGTAAATAATATATTAAATATATATATGTTAGAATAATTTAATAAAATTTCTTTCATACCTCTTTCTACCACACTCATTTCACTGCGTACATTTCAGATAAATGCTTGCTCGTAACTAGCTCACAGCTGCAGCACACCTTATAAAACATTTCTGAATGAAAAAGCTTCTTGTAATTTGCAGCTTTTGACTCCAGCAGCTTTTGAGACAATAAATGCCAATTGTTTCTCTGAAAAAGTGATTTGTGCTTTTTAAAACAGAATAATCACTGTGACTGACCCAGCACGGCCACAGGAGAGACTCAATTAATATTTTTCTTTCATAGCACAATAACCCGATTGAATGAAATCCTGAGATTATCCTCATTCAGCCTTTTCAGACTAGCTTTCCCAAGACAGTCTCCTATCAACACATAAGCAGAGTCACTGATTGCATTGGCTGTCTCCAGGCAGTGCCTCCAGCACAAAGTCAGCCAAACACAACAGTCCAAGTTGTGCAGAAATAAGGTTCCTTCTAAGCAGACTGAAAGCTGTACATGAGCAAGAAGACAGACCTGGGAAATTGCTTGCAGAGGGACAACACAGGTTTGTGTCCCTGGTTGAGTTCTTCTGACCCTGCAGCTGCACATGCAGCCCTGAACCAGGCACAGCAAGGGCCATCCCATGCTCAGAGTGCATCCAGGAAAGAGACAACAGTGCATACCAGGACCTCAACTACTGCTGCAAAAATACCTTGCTTTATTGAACCCATATGTTTCCAAGCTAACAACTGGGTATCCAATGGACTGTGGCTTCTAAGAATTCAAGATATGCAGTCCAGCTCTGTCCTACTGCTAGACCTTTTTCTTGGACCTGGGAAAATTGTGCCATGCAGCAGCTCTGACTGAGAAGAAACTGCTTCTCCATGGGGTTTGAGCAGCAGCTGGCAGTCAAAAAGGGTTACTGCCAGCTGATTTTGAGAAGCCTTTGCAAAAACTTTTCATGAAGGGCAGTTGTTTTTTTTTCTGGAGCAGGGCAGTAGACAGGAACACAATACTGTCCTGAAGCAAATCAACCCTCGTGCAGACCCAAGGTTAATTTGGTACTTGGGTAGGATCATACTCCTACAACTTGGGCATAGACCTTACAGAGGAATCCCCTTGTCCTGGTTTAGGGCAAATCTGGGAGAAAACCTCCAAAGGGGCTCCTCTAGAAAGCAAACTCAAGTGGCCCCTCCACCAGCTGGTTTGGGAAAAGATTTCCTTGGAGAAAAGTTTATTTTATTTAACAGCCAAAGCATTCACCAGCACACACACAAAAAAAAAAAAAAAAAAGAACAATATTAAACATTAAAACCTCTTGCTGCTCCAAAAGAGATGACAAACTCAGAAAGTCCCCTCCATGGGCTGCAGCTCGGCTCACCCAGTCTCTTATCAGTCCCTCTGGCGCTGGAAATGCCACGGCCCAGACCCGACCCGGTGGGCCACAGCTGCGAGCTGCTGGTGCTCCTCTGGATGTTCAGTCCAGAGCAGGTTTAAACAGGTCCAAGAAAAAGAAAAACACAGTCCAGGGAACTTCTCTGCCTCAGCTAGCTAAAGACTAACTAAAAGCAAAAGCTCTGTCCCGCTGTCTGTCTGTGCTGCAGACAACACAGTCCAGGAGCAGGATGCAGGGGAGCCAAGTGCAGTTTCTGATAACAAACTCTGCTCTTCTCTCCCCACCTTCACTCTCAGAACCAGTCTTAAAGGTGCAAAACTTATTTCTGGGCTAAACAAACAAATGGGGATATGGGCATCATAAAGTTACCCCAGGACAACCCTCCATCCTCCTCCTTTGGTGGAGGGAGGTCAGACAGGATTTTGAGGAGAGCATAATAACAGCAGTGTCTCCCCTCAGAGGCTCTCCCCACACCTGCACAAAAGTACACACCACCCCCCTCAGGAACTCCATAAAAGGTGTGTCCAACACAAGGATGGGATTCTCCCAATGCACTCACCTCTGTGTGCAGCAGTGCTGCTGCCAGATCCAGAGGCAACCTTCCTGCCCTTTCCACTGCCTCCTGCCGAATACTACCTTTTCTCACAAATGCAGTTTATTAGAAAGTGACTGGGAGACAACTATCTGGAAGGAGTGGGGATGCAAAGATAAATAACAGAGTAAGTTCCTGTCTGTATGTTTCCTGTCCCAAAACAAAAGCAGTTAATAAAACAAGGAGTATCAGATCCCAACTGCAGCATTCAGCAGCTCTAACTCCTAACAGGTGGTATAGGAGAGGTGTTCTGGATGTCAACTCTTGAAATATTTTATCACATAATATAAAGAACATTTACAAATTATGAACAATCTTTTAATGTCATAGTGTCTTTTTTTCTCAAATACTCAAAAACTCTTTAACTTTGAGGTAGCTTTTGTCTTTTCTAACAAAATCACTTATAATTTTAATCCACCCCAATAATTAAAGTAATTAAATTACTCTTTTACTAGGTGACCTGACAGAACTAGTTTTGTTATTGAAAAGAATGGAGATTGAGTGAATAGTTCTTCGATAGGTATAAAAACAATTCATTACAAAGCACTTCTGTCACATTTAGTACCATAATTTATATAACCACTACTGTACTATTCAGGTTCACAACCATTCAAAAGTATTTAAATACTTAAACAGAGCTCCAAGTTTCTATTAAGTACTCGTCCCAAAAGTAATCAGATGAATTGTCAAAGAGAACATGATGAAAATTTCCGTTGCTTTGACCAGCTTAGTTGTTTACTTAATCATAGGAAAATTTCCATCCATCAATCATCAGCCCACAAGGACATACTACACTATCTTCACTCCACAAAAGCTCTTACTCAGCATGCATCTCCTTTCTACTTTTATTGTTTCCATTTCTTTCCAACCTTTCCTTTGGTCTCTGCTCTTGTCAGAACAGAGGTGGAAGCTACAGGACCTAGCAGTAATAATCCTACAAAAAGAAGGAAAATGAGAAAAGAAGGGGAAAATGAAAACTTAGTAAGATGTGAGGAGCTCTATCCAGTAGAATAGAGCTATCAAAGAACCAGCAGACTCATTCTCAGGAGCACTACAAAGCACATAACTGAGATTCCTTGACTCCAGCTATGCTCTGTAACAATAAACAAAACTGTCTAAGCTGCAGATGCTCTCTGGACATTTACCTCAGACACAGAGGACATTTTCAGTAGGGGACTTTTCAGGCAGTAGCAAATGGAAATACAGGGGTGAGATGATAGGACCCTTTCCAAAACAGACTCCTAAAGGGCATACTGGCTGCCACTACAGCCACCTCTCCCATTTAGCACATTTGTTTATTGGGAAATGACTGCTACCTTAAGTATGAGATGTCCTCAAACTTCTCACTTCAAGATGTGTTACTGAGGGGTAAGGGTTGTGGGTAGTGTGGCCTTTTTTTCAGAGCAAGAGTATCAGATGAGTCTGCCAGGATAGTCTGATCAGATGGGACCACATACAGAGACTTTATTCTCCATTTCTTTTTCAGCAGTTAACCTTTATGAAAGGACTTGTTTGCTAAATACAATTAATGTATCAGCTGCTCTGTCCCGGTTCAGAGACAGATGCACATTACAGCTTTTCTCAGCAAGCCATGAGGATCTGTGAACAACCACTTCTCTGCAGTAGTGAAGGCTGTGATCTTTAACAGGGACTACACTCCTGCACTGGGTGACAGAATTACTGAGGTTTAAGAAATTACCACCTCCAGTAAGGATGTGATGATTGATCAAAAGGTCACTATATAAAACAGCTTAATATTCATTGCTCTCCCCATTAAGCTTGAAGTCACAGAGAACTAGAAACTCATCTCTTTTTCTTTGCCACTGAGGCTTCTTAAGAGCATGGCTGGCAGCCAGCCATTTTGGCCCAGATCCCCAATGCAATTGCTTCCAACAGTGTAACCAACCACACACACGGTTATTTCTGCCCTGAGCTGTAAATAACTGCACAGAGCAGTGGTAATCAGCTAACCAGGACATCAGCCAGCCCTCACCTGGTAAATACCCATGCAAGTAGGCTGGCTGCACTGTTACATGCTCACTTCCGTGTTCAGGTGACTGGGGTCTCTTCTTGATATGATCTTAGAGAAGTGGGCACAGGAAGGGAAGTTCAGAGGAAGTATTTCCAACAGTGGAAATACTGGCAGTAGTCACTCACTCTCACAGAAACAACAGCCCAGTACTGGTTAGGGAACATCCAGTCAATTCAGGATTGCATGGTACTACAATGTGTGTGGCACCTGCAACATATATAAAACCACAATTAACCTGATAAAAAGAAAGAGCACCAACATATGCGTGAATATCCTCCCACTGCAGTACAACAGCACAAAGTTGTGCATTACTTCATCAGTGCCCAGACCCATCAATGTCTAATGGCACACAAAGTACTGCTTCAAGAGTGGAACCAGAGAGAGGAATGCATTCTGGAACCATGGGCACAAGTGATAAGAAGTGCAGCTATGCTTGACCTGGTTCTGTTCCATGGCAAGGAAACATGAGTTTTTATGCTATTTTCTCTTGACTAAACACAAGTACTCTTTCGCCAAGCAGTCCTAGATGAGAATTCTGCAATTCTATGCTTAGCAGTTTACAAAGAACAAAGGGGTTTTTAAAATCATTTTGCTAATAGCACACACAAGAAATAGCAAAACTGAAGCCCACATCCCCAGGAAGGAATTAAGGAAAAGCAAAACACTACCAGTGGCCATCATTAATATGGCATTTGATTCACAGATGCAAAATAGAAAATGAAAAGTCAAACCAGAGCATAAAAACTGTCTAGCAGGTAAGTTGATTTCTGGCTATCACAGGTACAGAATTTTCCAAGACAGTGGGTGTATGAAAAGTACCCCAATATTTTGAAAGCAAATCCTGACTCATTCCATACCAAAAAGGCTCCCAATCAGAAAATGCCTGAAGCATCAAAGCAACTTTCTGAACATTTCAACATTTCAAGTTAGAAAGGATCTCAGAGTACCTAGTATGAGAATGCTCAAGCCAAACAAGTAAAGCAAACAATGTGAACAGAGGACAGAATTGCTTTGGTTTGGGGGTGGCATGGTTAATTGTTTTGACAAAAGTAAAAATTATCCAGCAAATTTTAAAAGGAATGAAGATAAGTAATAATGAAACAATGAAAGAGAAGACAGTCACAAATGAACACAGCACTCTGTGAACTGAATTTGCTGTTGTAGTGTTTCCACAGACCAGTGCACTGATGAACCATAGTGAAGGCTTCCTCTCTCAAAAAGCTTCACGAGTTGCCTTTGTAATCTAGTGTTACCATTTCAGTTATCCAATAAACAGTATGAAAAAATATTCTGATTTAATGACTCAAGAGTGGGCACAGATTGAAATTTTCTGTCCCACTGTAAAAGTCACATTGGAGCTTTCATAAATGTCAGTTTCAAGCTTCGACACGAAAATAAATACTGATTTCATTTGCTACAACTATAGTAATGGATTATGAAGACGTGATGAGCAGATATGTGAGGAAAAGCTAATTATATGAGTTATACTGATAGTTATAGGCTGCAGGCTCAAAATATTTTCATCCTCTTTATTACTTTTGATACGCAGGATCTCTTTAGACCATTTCTAATTACTGGCGTAGCACAGCTTGAGTAGAACTGCAACATGTTGCTAATGGCAACAGCAGTGGTTCCACATGTTTATTTAATTAGAACATGTTTCACCTTACTTCAGAGGTGACGTGGAACTCCCAATGACTTCAGCAGTGCTGCACCAGCTCCTACTGACAGAAAGCCTACTCCAATTGCTGCTGTGTTTTCAAGTAAAAATTGTAAAGAAGGCATTGCCCTTCCTGGAAAAGCATTCCCACACTGCAGAGACAACCTCAACAAAGGCACACACATGTGTTTGATGCAGGACAAGCACCGTACCTCATTCCTTCTGTAGATCTGTTCTGGTAGTTGCGGTACAGCTGCGGGACACCCAGCATGGCTTCAGTGAACACCGCAAGGAAGCCCAGCGTTTCCACAAAGAGGGAGGAGTCCAGCCACAGGTAAGTGATGTAACCAGTCACACCAGTGAAAGTGAGGACACACTGCACATAGTCTGTAAACTTGCTCCAATGCCAAAAATAGTTCAAGTCAAAATCTGCAACAGAACAGGAATGCAAGGAGAATGAAATGTATTTGCCCAAACAACTCAAAGTTAATCAGGGTGGAGTTGAGAACTGGGAAGCATGAGGGAGCCAGTCTTTGGAGGAATAGAAAATGAGAGATAAGATTAAAAAAATAAAAACAAAATAACTAAACAAACACACTTGCAATCACCACACCCCCCACCCCCCCCACCAAAGAAAATCCCACAAAACAAGAAAAAGAAAGATTTCAAAAACATTTTTTTGGGTATGTTCAACAAAGAAACAAGAAAACAAAGGCTTGCAAGCCAATGAGGTATTTACAAAGATAACTTTTTAAAAGTAAGCATTTTAAAAATACCTTCTTCTATCAAACCTGAAGGAGTCTGGATACTGCTCTAGTAGAGCTGGCATAGGAAATGTTTCACAAAAGCCTCCAGTACTAATAACAGGCCCCGAGCACTGCAGTGCAAGTTCTTTCTCTTAGGTCATTATCTCTGCCTTCCAAGAGCCTCAATCCAAGCTGCTTAGAAGGTCACTTGAAGTCCACAGCTCTGTTCCCTGGTGCAGTGCAGCTGCCTATGGGGAAGGGCAAGACGCCAGTGCAGCTGCTACAGTTTTACTGAGACAGGTACGAGACTGAGACAAGATCTTCCCTGGGAAAAAGCCTCTCACAGACATCATCACTTTCACTCCTAGGACAAAACTTTGCTCTTGCCTTTGCCAGCACCAAGGAGTGCAGTTCTAGCACCCATTTCTGCATCCAACACAACAAAATGCTCAGTCACAGAACACAATATCCCCTCTTGAGGGAAGGAGAGAAGAACAAGCCAACCATGGCATTTGCTTGGTACATTAACAGTGTATCATTAGAAGACACCTAGCAGTCTTATTGATGAATAATAAAATACACAACCCCATAGCGACTGACTGTATAGCAACTTAATTTTTAACAAAAATGCTACAACAACTGTTCATTAGCAGGTGCAGTTCCTGCCTTCCTTTCATAGAAGCACCTACTTCAGACCAACTGGACTCTCTGAACTACCAAGGTAATGAACTACTCTCCTAGCAGGGATATTACAACCAGCTCAAAGCCATGCAACACACAGCACATCACTCGAAGATTTCCACCGCTGTCATCTCAGAAGTAATAGAGAAAGCTACATAAATAGTGCTACTGCTAACTCAAGCAAGGAAGACATCGACCTCCACTGACTAACACTAAGAGAAAATTCAGTGAGATGGGAATATAGGCGCTCAGCTGCCTCAGGATAGATAGTTACACCAAGTTATAGTTTTATTTTCTGCATCTCTTCATACCTTCGTATCACTATCAGTCTGTCTCTCAGACACACTTTATTAGCTATTCTCTTTTTAGTACTTAGCAAGCCCACACCTCAGGACATCTCCTGAATGTACCCAGCTGAATCATTTCATTTTGCCACCCAAAGAGGAAAGCACAACTGGCCAGGAGCCATACCCAACCTGCAGCATTATCAGCCATCACCAAGAATTGAGTAAAATTACCTGGGGCAAAACCATTGTCAATGTAAATGTTGACTTTCAGTATTTTATGGTAGTGGCTCCTCAGCCTCAGAATTCAGGGACGCAAGACTAAATAGAAGTTAGACCCAGTGCTGGCATAGCCCAAACCACGTGAGCCTCTTGCATTTCTGGAGCATTGTGAAGGCCTTCCTTTTTGGAGATGAAGGGCCCATGGCCCTTCCTACCAGCTGTCACATTTGCCCTGCATACACTGTGTTTTCCGCCTGAGTTCTCCACACGCTCAAAGATCCTTTTCAAAATACCCATCCCTGGACATCAAATCCTAAATTCCCCAGTTCATTTTCATAATAGATATCAAAGAACTAAAACTACATTGAAGGAACAAAGTTTAGGAAGTTCATGAAACCAAAAAAGTCAACATTCCCGCAGCTATCGTGAGGCAAGCTACAAAATCCATCCAAAAATACTTCAGCATATATGAGAAAAACACTGTGTGAAACAGGATTTCAGCTGAAGCAGAAGAACTAATTACTAGCACAGACTCTATTTTGCTCAAAACTATCATGATGTTGCTACATAATCTCCATTTCACTGTAGTAGTTTAAAAGTTCTTGTTTCTTCAATAAATTTTGCTTGGTAAAGAAAGAGGGAAGAAGGAAAGAGAAGACAAAAGAGATAAGAGCAATCATAGCCTTGGTAACAGTTTTGCAGAGAAAAACATCTGAGTTATTGTAAAAACAGCCCAATATATAACCACTAATTGCTCTACTTAACAGATGTATTCTCCAGATGCAGAAGTCTATTCTAGGACACTAAACCTCACCACACTGCATTACAAAAAAAAGTAGAGAATGAAACACTTGATTTTCCATAATGGTTGTAGTTCCTTTAGTGCTTATCTGAACTGCTAAAATGTTTTGCCACATGATTTCTTCTTTTTAACCAAGGCTAAAGTTCATTTTTTTTAAGAAATGGCTTCAAAAACTCAGACGGAAAGTCACACACCCATTCCTTCAAGGTCTGGAAAAACTGTGACTCATTTTTCCAAGTGGCTCCCTTCTCAAGGGGGTCCAAACACATCAGTTCTGTAATGGGAGTGATATTTTTAAAGAAATAAATGTTAATTCTACTGAACACAATGATGATATGTGCAAAAAAAAATTAGATACTTTAAAAAAAAGTAGTTTTTAAAAACAGAATAAAATTAATGTGTGTGCAAATAAGTCCTATTTCAAGAAAACGGGAAGAGAACACCAATCTGTGTCCCAGACCATGTCATCTGAGAACTGAACAAAGTTATACATATTATCATGAACATTATTCATGTTTAAATAAAAGTATGAATAATAAATATCCTATTGGGATTTTTGCTCCCCCCATCATCTTTTCCTTAGAAGGACAAAACAAGAAATCCCACCATACCACCATTTATTTCTAGAAAACATCTTAAAAACTGTCTAATGTGGATTCATATCTTTCTGCTCCCTGAAATGGGAAGTCACTGCCTGCACAGCTCACTCCATTCTGCCCAGTGAGAAATCCCTGACATGGATTTGTAACCACACTCAGCTGATGCAGTTCAAACAGTAACTCCCAGTCACTAACATCCTGTGTGGATGAGAATTAGCATTACTGTGGTGAAAGGTACTGTATTTTATTACCCATGGCTGAGCTCTTTAAACCATTCAGTGAAATGCATTTTAAGCATGTTAATCCATTGATAGATGAGAGAGTTATGTTGGAAAATCCTATTAATGCTGGGGGAAAGAACAGCTTGGTAGGTTTTTTGTGCACTGACTGGAGAAAACTCTAAACAGCTTGAGGGTGAAGAAAGATGAGATTAAAAGACCTCCTCTGGGAGGCACTTTGCATGTCAGAGATTAAAAATGTGAAGCAGGCAGAGACAGCATTGTAAATAACAATGGTTATTACCAGTCGGGCCAAAATGCAAGTAGTAAATTCAAGATTCTGGTGTGGGATAGATGCCAAGTGACACAAAGAAGAGTCCACAGTATCAACTTTCAAGTGAGGATGACACAGAGGTCCAAACAGTTCTGTTATTTTTAGACAAGAAACATTTTATACCAAGTCAGATACCATGCCAGTTCCTTTTGGGAAAGTGAAGCAAAGACTTTGACATCCTAAAAATTATTTACTGTAGCTCTCAATTTCTCTGACTAGTTGCATCTTATTTTGTGCCGTGACCTAATTCTGTACCTACTTCCTTGCACTATATTCACTTACACTTGTCCTTAAGACATTTGACCCAGCTCCTCCATTTGGCTGGTTCCTTCCCAGTTTTGAGGTCAAGGAAAATCTTGTAATTTCCACTGTCTGTCTTTGCAAGGTGGGAGAGTTTGCATTTGAGTCCTTTGTATAGCTTTGACAAAGAAATAAACTCTCTTCTTCTTATGATGGCTCCTGGTTTTACCCTCTCTTCCCACTCCTTATTGAACACCATTACATCACAGTCACTCACCCAAACTGCCTCCCATAACTAAGCTCTTGACCTCCTGAATGAAAAGCACTAACTCCTTCTAAGAGCAAACTGAGCAGACAGTCTCTACCCCTGAGTGCCCTTCTAAACAGATGACTCAGTAGTTAATCCTCCTACTCCTTGGTACACAGCTAATTCTTATGTTTTGTGAGACTGTGGTGCTGTTCAAAGGATATCCAATTTCCATCATCTGGTTGGCAACCACCATGCCTGCCCACCTGACCTGCTCCTGCCACACAATCAAAGGAGTCCAGTCCGAGCAGTCAGATGTTCAACGCCTCCCTCAACAGCACTGCAATCCAAAACCTGGCTTAGATGCTGTGAAAGAGCCTGATAACAGTAATATATCCAACCTGGAACAGTTACAAAATGTAGTCACGGCCAGGAATTATTTCAGATTATTATCCATGGTCTGTTTCCTGTTAAACATACACACTTTGAAGATGCAGAGGCCACTCTGTGACAACATTCTGTGCCGCATGTGGGTCTCAGCCACTGGGCTACAGTACAACACTCTCCCCTTCATTTGCTCTTCTGCTCATCTCCAGAACTCAAGGTCTCTGCTGTAAAAGGGGTTCAGCTCTGAGCTGCAGGCAAATATGCTGCTGCTCCTCATCCCGGTCCAGTTACAAGGGGAACTCTTTTGACAGCTAGAAGATGCAGACTTGTATCCCAGGATGACAAAAGAAACTAATTCAGACCTCTCACACTTCCAATGAGTGCTCTAAGCTATACACAACTCCTGCACTCAGCAGTGGCATCTTAAAAATAAATTTTGCCACATTCTCTAAAGAGGACTTGCAAGGCACCTGCCACAAGAGGTTGGGCCCAAGCATTAGGTTCTAAAGACTTTTACACTTCCAGTTCTTCACTGCAGCAAAGCCTCAGACATTTGCCTTAGGCATTATCTGTTTCCCTGGCAATCTTAATTTCAGCTGTCTCATCTAAAAACAGCAGCAGGATTGCAGAGAAGCATGCTGGCTAGCACTCCTTACCTTGCTTATTCTGAGCAGCTCCCAGACAGAACCTGGGTTTCTCTGATGCAGTGTTCTGAAATTCCTGAGTACCCCACTGGGCACCCAGGAAATAACTGGGGTGATAAGGGCAGTAAGACTATACATGACTGGTACTGCCTGATCCAAAACTTTTTCTCTCACTCTCATCATCCACATATCCAGCTAGGCACCCTTTCTTTCCAGAAAGAAGAAGGAAGAAAGGAAGGAGCATTACAGACAGACAGTGAGAACTGATACATTTAGATTTTTTTTTCCTCCTTTTTTAAGAACTGACAGAAACCTGCAATGCTGTCTGAAGCCAGCATTTCCACTCATTGGGACTGAAAAGGGACTTGTTATCTTTCACTCATGATACAAAAGACAAGAAAGGAGAACTCAGCACGAAAAACTTCTGGCTCTAATCCAAACCACTGTCTTTTTGAAAGGACACTATTTATAAACAGACAGTGCTCTTCATCTCCATTCCTTCAGGCCCATGACCTAGGAATTTCTCAAACTCTGAATTACTTTAGGTATCTGCTCAGCCCTGACACTGCGCTACTGCAGCATTTCTCAAACATTGCTTTCTATCTGGTCTTCATACTGACCTGTACCCAAACATTGTCACTTTTCCCTCTCTAGCCAATGCAAGATGGGAGCAAAACATTATGGAGGGTCTTGAATCTTTACTGAAAATACCACCCCAGCCTATACCAAATAAATTACTCTCTTCCAATAAAATCCATTTTTGACATCCCCTGGCTCATACAGTGCCTTCTCTTGGCCACATCTAGACTAATGTCAGTTCATTAAAATCACTCCTCTTAGTATCTGACTCTTCCTGAAGACCCAGCATGAGTCCTCCAGTCAACAAAAAGTAACCAGCAGATTTTTATGTGAGAGGGGGGAAAACGTCGAATCTTAATTGCATAGAAAAAGGTTGAAAGCCTGACCCATACAATCCTTGAAGATTCATACAAAGAACTTTTGTTTTTAAAAGCTCAGTGGAGCATTCAGTACTTGATGGGAGACAGAACACCTGAGATTAGAAGTTCAAGTGTTATGAAATGTCCTCTACATCAAAATTATCCCTATCTCCCCTCAGTTATCTTCTCTACTTTGAAGGCAAGTACCTGCTTTAGATTTCTTTGCCTTATTTTAGGAAGCTTCACAATCTTCTAAAATCTTCAATGCTGGGTCTCTGTTTTGTCACATCAGGTTCATGTTTTTTCTCTCCTATCAAGATTATTACCCACTCTTCTTCCTCCTTCTCAAAAAGCACTACGTATAAATGGGCTGACATTTTTTCAGCACTATCCAGCCCATCCAGGGCTTCTCACTCATATTCTGCACTGTTCCCCAGAACACACCTACAAGCATCAGCAACTGCTCTAGCCTTCCCCTTTGGTTTCTGTAGGGTCCAGTCTACCTCCTCACCAAAGGTAATTAGCAATTGCCCAGTTAAGAAACACGTGAGTTACAACTACTTCAGAAAAATCTGACACAAATGCACTAGTACATATGAAAAAGTCAAATGATTCACACTCTTATTTCTTAATACCTTGCCTTTCCCATTAATGTGCTATTTCCCTGATTTTACAGCATTCAGTTTAAGGTAACCTTTGAATACCACTTAGCACAGAGGACCCCACTAGAGATAATTCGTGGTAACACCAATCTTGACTATTTTGCGACCCTTAAAGAACAGAAATTTAAAAGTTACAATTTATTCTGAAAGTTTTACCCCTGCTGCTAACAACACACATGACAATTGGAATGAAAAGCTAAATCAAAATATTCATACCCTGGGCACCTTCTGTGCAGCTGACAGCCTTTGCTGTGTTATCTGCAGTATAATTTGCTTTATGCACAGCTTCAGTTTATGGGAATCTCACAGTGAAGAAGAAAAAAATGAAGAGAAAAATGCAGTTACATAAACCCACAAAATCAGGTTGACCTTTACCTCATCGTTGAGAATTTCTACTGTCTTACAAAAGGATGCAGAATTGTTTACATTAGTTGTGCTGCACTGATACCAGCCCTGTCAACATTTTAATTTGTGTGTTTATACCTAAATATGCCTGCATACATGTACATGTCTCTTCCTCACAGCACTGCTTATAGATAAGCATGCAAAAAGAAAGCAAAATTATAAAAGCAAGCAGGGGAGAACAAAGATTTTTTTTCTAATACAGAGGAAGTTTTAGCAAGTATAGTATCTGTGAAGAAGGTTCCAACTGTTGGGTTTGGAAATTGTTGGTGAATGCCAGCTGAGCTGGGAAATCCTCATGGAGCAGTACAGCTCAGCTCAGCCATCTCTGCAGAATGAGTGTTACTAACCTGGGAGCAGCCAGAAGCAAACTCCTACCCCAGTCCCTCCAACAAAAAGCATGCAGAAGAGTACTCCGGACTTCTCTTCCAAAGCATGAACATTTCTTAAGTTTCTCCAGATGGAAGATGCTTTTGAGGCAACCCTGCAGCAGGTACACATGCAACCCCCCTACCACTGCACCTTGTGCAACATATGCTAACCAAATTCTTTGTTTTCCAAATCCAGCTGAGAGAAAGCACCAGGACTATATTCATGGTGTACTAGTAGGCCAGTAAGATTAGAAGAAAAAAAGACAACAAACACCACACACATGCCAATATTGCTACAAGAGCAGGGCACCTAACTTAAGGCTAGGTATATCTAAATCAAGGTACTTAGAGCACTGTATTCTCTCTGTAAAGATCTGCTTCCCCAGTAGCATCAGAACTGCAACTCCCTACTGTGTTACTGCTACTCTTGCCTATTCAGTATAGAAGTCTCTTCTTTCTATTCCAATGTATTGACTGTTCTTCTTAGTCACTATGTCCATAGATAGTCGCAACAGCACGCAAAAGCAGCAATTATGACCAGTGAAGGAAAACAACCTAACAGCTAGGCAGATCAAGGGGCTTGGAAAGCCTCTGGCTATGGCCCAAAGGATTCAGTGCTACAGAAATAAGCTCTGTATTTGAAAGGTATGAAAGCAGCATGAACAGCTTTAGAAGCCATGTAACTCACAAGGAGCTTGGACCCCAGGAGGAAATTCTCCTCTAAAGTTGCAGCAGTGGCAGTGAAATGGAAAGCCCAGGGAATGTCACAGCAGAGTTTTGATGGCTCTGGGCAGCCTCTCTTTTCACTACAAATACTCCCAATTCTGCTCACCTCCTACACCAGGAGCATCAAAAACCCCAGAGCAAGTCAAACTAAAGAAGTGCCCCAACCCTTCACCCTCAACAGAGCTGTGAAGTCAGGTCTTCACTCCCAGCCGTGCCAATGATGGAGGTGGCAGATAACAGATAAGATCACTCTTTTGGCCAGATACGCCTTTCTATGCTAACTATAGAAAGAGACTTCTTTTACTGACAGCAAGATAAGCAGGAACTATGAGAATGTCACAGCAAGAAGAACATGTAGTACCAAGTTTCTATTTCTACAATAATTTTAACAATATTTTACACTATCATCTGCATAGTTTATCAAAGATATCACCCACAGCCCTAGCAGGCAATATACAAAGGCCTCCAAAAAAGACAAAAATTGAGTAAGTTAAGCATTGTAGAGCTGGCAGCCTTGGCTCTAAAATTCTTGTAGTTGAGAGTTATAAACTCTGTATGAATACAGTTTAATTTATTTTGAATAGTACTGGAACTTAATCTTTGTAGCTTAAGTCTCAGAAGATATCAAGACTACTATAACACTAGAAACAATATGCCCTTTCTCATTTAAAGATTGCAATTAAAGAAATGAATAAAAGTCCTTCTAAATATTACAAAACCCAGCTGTGCATAAGACCAGATGCAGTTTGACTCAGATTCCACCATGCCAGAGATTACAATGCCAGGTTGCATGTATAATGCAGCAAGTTACTCCCAGAAACTCTGAAAGTAACTGCCAAGTAAGACTTTAGCACCATTTGAACTGCAGATCTCTGAGAAAAATGCTGGTAAGTGATCCCCCTTTTTCCAGCCTTGTCTGAGCTTTACTTGTCTGAGACCCTATCTCTTCTGTTGTGAAGACACCACAGAAAGAAGCATTTATGATTTTTTTCAGACACCCAAGTCAAGACATGCATAAATACATATATAAGTATGTACACAACACAAAGCTAAACACTCTTCATAAAAATACAAACTCATCTCCTCATTTAGAAATTTTGGGGGCATGTTTAATCCTTGTTTCCCAGGTAACCCACCACAGTCAAGACAAATTCTAGCCCCCAAACAGGCCGTAGTAATTTAGCGTCTAAGCAGAAGAATGCCCTCTGCAGCTGCCTCGTTTGCTAAAACAATGTTGCCTGCTAAACATCTCTAGGCTATTACCTCATTAGACCTCAGAGTAACCCATTTTAGTATTGTTAAGCGAATACTTTAAAGTTATCACAAGCGTGGACGAAATTGTAGGAAGCTTTCACCTCTTGTTTCTCACTTGCCTCTCTCCTCTGCCCAGTCCCTGCTACACATATGAAAATGTCAGACAAGTTTTCTTTAATTATCTGAACTGCATTACAAAGATGCTACTATCTCAAAATGATGGCACAGTCTACTCCATTTCATAGAGCTTCCTTTCAGATATCTATTATAGTTAATAAAAATAAGGTAGGCTGGTGAAAAAGAATCCCATATTCAAAAAAAGAAATTGTATTTCTCAATTTTTTTTCTATGCTAGAATAAAAAGAAAGACTTTGGGAAATCTGAGGGAGGATGAAGAGAGAGGCAAACATACAGATGGGATCTGGGAAATCAGTTTAAGCTTTTAATATCTCTGATTTGAATTAAGGACCTTCGAACTAAGTTTTTCCATGTCCCATGGCAGTAGGTCACGAAGCTATTACCCACTCAGGTCTGGAAGCATCTCCTATATTCTGACCAATTTTGACCAAATTCATTAGCATAATTTATGTTTCTGTGTTTGTGAAGATGTGAACATTCACTGGTAACAACCTTTATCACCAACAACCAATTTACAAATTTCAGGCCATCAGTAGCAAAAAAAAAATCTCAACTTATAACTTCTCATCCACTACAATAAACATCATTTAAGTGTAAAGGTGACTATGGAAATTCATCTGCTATTTAAAAAAAAAAATATATATATAAGTAGATAAAGCTGGCAGTTATTCCAATCTTCATGCAACTTTCTAGGGAAAAGGGAATAAAAGGATTTCTGGTAGCAGGTTTTCTAGAACCTCTATGCCTTCAGTGTCCCCTCACAACCATTAAACCAAAGCTCAACCTATTTATAACAAGTCTGCACAAATCTAAATTACTGTATACGAGCAGAACAGCAGGAATTTCCACTGCACTAGCAGAAAGAATTTAAGAATTTACAGGATGGGAGATCAGTAAAGAGTTTCATTTGAGTGCCTGCAGTCTGCCTTACTGATTACAGCACTTGTAACTGGAGGAGGCAAGCGAGACAGAGCTTTCCTGAAACAGAACTTTCCCTTCAATTTCCTAGCTGTTTACTTTGACCAGAGATAAATCCCTGTTTTGACAAGAGCAGTGTTTTCTTTATGTAAGGTGCACTTCTGAATATGACATTTTCTGAACACCATGTGCCTGCAGTTCAATGCTCCAAAGCTAAAAACCCATCAAGATATAGATCAAAAGGCAGCTGATTTAAGTAAGTGGCTCTGTAATGAAGAGTTTGGTGGTGACATAGGTGCGCATTCACAAATTGTTCCCATTTCCCAGCAGAAGTTTAAGCTCCTCTTATCCCTCTCAATCTCTAACAGGATAACTCTTTAGTTCCCAGAAGCATTTCCCACTGAAGCCACAAAATGTGTGCTTTTTAAGCCTGCATTTTAAGCAGGATTGGTTCACTTATTAGGTTCAAGACATTTATCCCAAAAACTGTTCTGTCAGTACAAGTGAAGGGGCGAGAACAAGGCAGGGGAAAAGAGGATCAAGAGTATCTTCAGCATTGCTGCTAAGCATCCTGGCACCCAGCCATTGCTAGAGTCAAAAGACTTTGGCTATTATGCCCCTTTAGAAATATTTTTACTTTTAAAAAGGACAACAAAAGACCTTCAAACCAAAACAGGCAGAAAAGAGTGCACTGAAAGTGTTCACCAGAGAGATGACTTTGCCGCCACAGGGCAAAGTCCTTTCATCCCTGGCCAAGTGATTCTGGGATTTGCCCTCCACTGCTGTTATCCTTTTCACACTGCGTACTCAGAAGTGCAGGGGATGTGGAGAATGATGCCAGGTGAACCATAAACAATGAGCTGCAAGCAACAATCCTATCCACAAAATCCTCATTGCATTTCTGAGTTCTGCTGTGAAGAAATAGTAAATTTCTTTCAAGAGTGGCAAGTTATTTAACATCTACTGTACACAAACACTAAATTAGTGTACAAGACTATTTTAAGCCATTTCCATATTAAGTTTGCTCTATTCCCTGAGTGCAGTTACTTGTTCTACTACAACCTACTCTCAACAGGGGGTGAAGAAAGGCATTAGGGAGTAAATAGCAGCTCTGAAGACACAGTAAGAAATCTAAGGCAGAAGACATTTTCTTAAAATAACTGCTCCTGATTTTTACATGCCAAGGGGTGAAAAGACAAGAAAGGGCAGCAATGGAAAACCCTGACAAAAGCAAGGAGTCACTGCAAGTTTGTCATGGTTTGTATAAATGGACAAAAAAAATGGGGCTGATGGGAAGCAGAGAAGTTGAAGACCAGCAACTGGCTTTTTTCCAAAGGCTATACAGACTACAGATAAGGAGGGGAAAAAAATTTACCTACCTGCAGTTTGTGACACTTCCAAAGCAACCTACTAAAAAGCCACTTTAAGAAAGAAGAGGATGTCATAATTTTTCTCATCATGGAGATAAATATCAGGTTTTAAAGATTAGCTACACACACATGCTCACACAAAAAAAAAAAAAAAAAAAACACAGCAAATTTGTAAGGGCTACTGAAGTGTGTGTAACACCAAGGCAGTCTATGTATTTTAAAACAGCAGCACTGGTCCTGATTTTGATGGGAAAAAAATCCTGACACTCATACCTTACACAAACAGAGATGTTCTGAATATTTAAAATGTTCCATCTCCCAAATTCTCTTCAGACTTCTGAGCTGCAATGGGTAATAGTAAAAAAGACAGCTTTAAGCAGCTTTTAAAAATAAAAAATGTTTCCATGAAATACTCAGGATCTGTCTTCCTTTCACAGATTTCTATTTCTCCATGGAATTGGTCAGGATGAACAAAACCCTTTTTTGTAAACGTACAGTGCAAGTAAAAATAAATCTGTCAGAACTGAATTCTGGGATTTGGAATCTTTCCCCCACCCATGGGAGGGGACATAGGATCCTGATGCAGAGATGTAATGCATACTGATCACAGAGCAGAGCAGAGAAAGTAGGGCACATAATAAATGCATGTGAAAGGAGACTTTCATAACTTCAGGAATAATTAAGTTGAACTTCAGGAGTTGTTCCCACCTATAGTTGTTCCAGCTGTTTCCTTCCCACATGGAGGGAAACATGCTGTTTACTAGTAATCGTGGGAGACGGTGTACACCCTGTACACCATAAATTCACAATTCACTAAAAACAACACCTTTTCTGCTGCTGATTTGAGACCATACACACAAAGACCTAAGTTACATCCTTTCCTCACAACCTTGCTCAGTGTTATGTCATCTCCTCCTACAGACAGAGACTGAACACCATTCTCTTAGTTACAAGATAACATTCTGAAGCATAAAACAAAATCAAATTTTGAAATTGATTATGCACCCTTCTGATGAGATCTGTATTTGCCAGCCTATTAACATCACTTAAATCACTACTGCATAGCTCTAGTGAGTCAAATACTACATCTGAAGAATTACTGACTGGTGCACTGGAGCCAGATCTTAGAAAGCTTTGTCTACTTCTGCAACAACAATTTTTATACTTTTTCAGTTTTGCTTAGTAAAAAATATCTCATTATTTCTAATAAGAAGAAACTGATTGGAGCTGAGTAACATCTGCTTTGTTCTTGTGTCTTTGAATAGAAACTGAGAGTATAAAAGAATAAGAAAAAAAGAGTAAATTGATTTTATTAAAAATCTATCTGAAAATAATACCCACTTCACTTGTTTTTTTAAAAAGAAACATTTCCACAAAATGAACCTTCAGAACAAACACTACAGTTCATTTACATATCTCTAATTTAAATTAAGTCATTTTGCACTTCTATTTTAAATCAATTTTCAACCCAAACAGCTTGCTATAAGTTACATTTAATGCAATATTTGACCATTTAATTAATATTTTAAGATTATAAAAAATGTAATTTAAACAGATCATTACTAAAACAGTTATTCTATTTACACGTATCATCACACGAACCAAACTTTCTTTAGTAAAGACACAAAATAATTTATTTTATTACCATATTTCTTGTTTGGTAATTTAAATCATTATTTGCAAAGGTAGATCCAACACTAACCTTTCTTTGCACTAAGAGGAAAAAAACTTACATTTTCCTTATCAGCTTTAATGAAGCAGAGTGGTTGGAAGTGAAAATGAGATGGTTTGGGCCTTGAAACGAGAACAACAGCTAGTGGGATGTGACTCTGAAGTATATTCAGGGACTGGTATAACCTACAAAATAATTATTCCACCTTAATTCTGCCTGTTCCATGACACAATGTCTTATACAACCCTCCAGCAGTCCTGACAGCAATCTGGAATGTGGCTGTAAACCATCACTGCTCTACACTGTGCTGTCACACCTCTAAATGTCTAAATAATTTGCCCCAATATCTAATGCAACCTGAAATAATCTACATCAGGTGCATACAACAGTAAAAAGCATCAAGCTGGAAGGCATGGGGAAGATGATGTACTGCCTGTCTCTGAAAGCTGACCATCACATGTCATTGCAGATGACCAGAGTGGATGCATAGGCCAAATCTGTTCCACCACAGTATTCCCATCAAACAGCTTTCCCACTTAGGGCCAAGGTCTGCACCATTTCCCATAACAATGCCTACCTCCCCAGCACACAGGCACAGAATCAACAAATAATTTGTAAACAAGTTTCTTCTCTTGAGCATTCTTAAATCACTCTTTGGGCATCTGTTAACTGCCAAACATCAGAAGTGACAACTTGGCATCCACACCAGAAAGCTGTTTGGTTTGGTGTTTGCTCTTCAGCACACCTTGGTTCATAGAAAATTATTCCAAAAATAAAAACAGATAAAGCTAGCTGTGAGCTTACTATTGCAAAAGAAAATCAGTAAGTAAGTAAAACTTCACGAGGCAGGCAGGTTTTCATGACACAGTGCTGATCTCAGCACCACAGAAGGCAGTATTCATCTCATCAGACTCGAGCTCTGGAGTCCAGTCCACCATACTAAGCCTCAGATTCAGGCCCTTCGCAATTCACGGGGAGAGACTGGCTTGACTTCAGCTTCTGCAGGCTACACAGCAAGTCATGGATAGACCCAGACAGGATGCCTTTTTCTGTCATGGAAAACACTGAGATTTCAGATGTTTCTCCATCCCAAGTCAGGAAAAAAATCACATTAACATTAAAAGATGGCATCTAGCAGTACCTAAACAGCCTAAAGGGTCAGGATGCAGGCTTCAGGCTCCCACTGAGAACTCTCTCTCCCCTTGGCTTACCAAGAAATCATCAGAGCCACTTTGCTCACACTAATAAATTCAGAGTTATCTGTGCAAGCAGAAGCCTTCACCTCAGTCTTTCCTATCCTATCCAAGTGTCATGATACTGGCTTTATAGCCTGTGTAACTGGAGCACTCAGCTCCAGTCTTTAAAGATCTAAAAATATTCAGGGGAAGAGACAGACACAAACTAAATGGGCAATGAGGGCTAAACAGAGCCAACTGCATGCATCTTCTTGTGGTGGCAACAGGGGATCAAGAACACACAGGAAAGCAGGAGCACCTAAGCCCCCTGCCCTAATTCATCCTTGCTGAGCATTCACATGGGATACAGAGTACCTAGGTTCTACTGCTTCATTTTCCAGATTCAGAGATGGGACACAAAATAGGATTTCCTGTGTCATCTCTTAAAGGCAAGCAGACAAGGGAGAGTGTCTAAGATCTCTCTTCTCTCTCACTTGAAACATTCTCCTGGAGTTTGAAAATCCTTTTCCAATGAGCATTTGGTGTATCACTGCTTGCAAAGTGCGAGTGTGCAGTGGAGAGAAAATGGGACTCTTCAGAAAATAAAGCTATCACAAATTGTTTTCTGTCCAGGATGGTCAGTGTACTGCATTACAGGCTAAAAGCATGATATTTGTGTCAAAATAGGAAAGGGTTTATTTTGTTTTCTGTTCATACAGCAATAAAAATGGCAAATAAATGATGTTTCAGTGATAAGTGCCTTTCAACCTCCAGCATCAGGAAATACATCAGGAAATACCTTGTTTAAATGGCATTATTTATAAGAGCTTCAGAAGTATTGATTTCTTTATTTATATTCCCTATTTCTAGCTTACTAGAAACTAGTAACTTGCATATTTTCATTTATTTTTAAATAAAGCTAAAAAAACATAGACGACATAAAATGTAGTGAAAAAAATCCATCAGGCTGTGTAGAACAATCACATTGTACCTTTAGCATTACCTCCACATATAGTTCATAGTGCAGATAATGACAGCTTAGACATCCAATGTCACACCTGCCCCATGCAGCACTTCAACTGGGACCAAGCTGCCACCCTGCCCAGCACTTCAGGTCGCTTCATTGTCCATTCCTCCCACTGAATACAGCAGTGGGTATGGTTATCTCAGCAGGTTCATTTCCAACAAAAGGCTCTAACGTACCAAATGAGCTTTCCCAAGTGACAACATCTGGCTTTCCTAGGGAGCATGGTTAGAGAGTCAGCAGCAGAAAGTGAATGCTGTGCTATGTCCCATCTCCTGTACATGACAGAACTTTAATATTGGCAGATGTTGACTCTGATGACGTGTTCATTTGTTGAATTGTTGTTCCATACCACCTACCTAAATGCAAAGGGTCTTTAAAAACTCATAAAATCTACAAAATCTGGATCCTAGATCCTAGTTCCAGAATTATAAAAATGTGCTGCAACCAGAAGTTTCCTCCCTAGCAAGCTGTCTAGACAATCCATTATGTCTGAGCAGGCAGCACTGGGCAACAGTGCTTCTTTAAGCACACACCATGCCAGCCAGTCACTTAGGAAACTAAAAAAGCAAGCTACCAATGTATCTGTACTAACAGTTAAAACCCCCTCAGCCTCAAAGTTTATTCTGAAGTCTGTGGGGACTTGAGTCACACTTCAGAAATTTCTTCACTTGTATCTTCTGCACTGAACTGGCAACTTGGCCATCATCTAGAAAATCATAATTTCTCTTCTCACTTTTTTGCTTACAGAAACTGAAAGAGAGCTGGCAGGCAGCAAAGCGGGTCATCACCATGAAAGCCAGAGAGCTAATTGTCACCACGACTCTAAATTCAACTCTTGCCTTCTTGCATTAATAATGCTTTAATGTGCTTTCACTGGTGAGGTCTGCCCCCTACAGCTCCTCAGCCCTACTAGCAAAGCTGAGGGAGTGAAGCAGTACCCAGGAACAGGAAAGCAGGAGCTTGGGACTACCAAAATTTTCAAGTGACACAGACAGGATGCATGTGGGGGTGTTGAGGCTGCAGGCTTTGCAGGCTTTGAGACTAGTCTTTGCAAGGCTAGTCCATCGTCTCTGAAAGATCATGGTGCTGGGAGAAATTTTCTATTACTGGGGACAGGGGGAAGGAAAGGTAAAAAAATCACATTTCTCTCCAAGGAGGAGACCAGGGAACTACAAGCCAGTCAGGATAACCTCATCCCTGTGATGGTTATGGAAGAAGTGCTCATGGAATTCACTTTAAAACACGGGAAGGATAAGAAAGTAACCAGGACAGCCTATGTGGCTTTACCAAGCACAAACTGCAATCAACCAACCTGACCTATGTGACAACTTTCCAATATCTGAAGGGAGCCTACCAGCAATTGGAGAGGGACTCTTCAGCAGCTGCAGTGATAGGACCAGGAGTAAGGGGTAAAAACTGAAAGAGGGAAAAAATTAGGTTGGCTATTAGGAAGAATTTTTTTTACTGTGAGGGTGATGAGACTGTAGATGCCTGACAAGTGTTGAAGGACAGGCTGGATAAGGCCTTGAGCAATCTGGCCTAGTGGGACACATCCTGCCCACTGTGGTGGGACTGGGACTAGATGGTCTTTGAGGTACATTCCAATTCCTTAACATTCTATGAATTCATGGTTTTAAGAGCAAGAGAAGAGCAGTAGGTGTTTTTTAAACTGCCTTTAACAACACTGCTGATAGTCTCTTGCAGCATCTTTATTAAAGAATTACCAGTTGGTTAGTGGACAATAAAAAAGGCAGAAAACTGGCTGGATCATTAGGCTCAAAGAATTTCTCCTCTCAAAAGAAAAACATACAATTTACAACCAGTTACAAGGCAGCCCACAGTGATTAATACTAGGACAAATGCTCTTTAATAACTTTCATTAACAACCTGGATGATTGTGAGTTCATGAATACTAAATTAGGGAGAGTAAGCAATAAACAACTTCATCCCAATGCAAAGCAGAAGGGCAGATGCTGACCAGTGTCAGGACATCAGGAAACAGCATGAAGTTGTGTCACAGGAGGCTTAGTTTTGGTATTAGGAAAAGGTTCTTCATCCAAAGGGTGGTTGGGCTCCTCTGAAAAGTGGTCACAGCACCAAGCCTGACAGAGTACAGGAAGTGTCTGGATAACAGCCTCAGGGTCACAGTGTGATTTTTGGGGCTGTGCTTTACGGGGCCAGGAGTTGGACTTCAGTGAGCCTTGTGGATCCTGTCCAACCCAGGATATTATATGATTCTATGATCTGAGGACAGCACACCTATTCAAAGGGATCTTAGTCTGAGATATGGGCTGACAGGAATACCATGAAGTTCAGGGTTACTGTGCAGCTGGGAAGGAAGGAACCACAGTACTGGTGCAGAGGGCTGACTCACTGGAGAACAGTTTCACAGAATAGCAGAGGGTAGCATGGCAGCCAATTTGAGTATGAGTCAAAGTGTACACCCATGGTAAAGGCACTCAATCACTTTCCAGGTTGTATAGTTGGGCAAATGTGTGGCAAGCAGATGGATTGACATGTTTAATGCTCTCTACTCAATGCCCACAAGACATATCTGGGGTAATGCATTCAGGGCATCCAAGTACAAGGAAGGCCTACTGGAGTGCACTCTCAGCAATTTCACAGATGACACCAAGTTGGGTGGAGTGCTGATGTGCTGGAGGGTAGGAAGGCTCTGCAAAGGGATCTGGGCAGATCTGAGGATCAACAAACTTAGGCCAAGTGTGTGACAGTCAAAAGGCCAAATGCCTTCAGTCACAACAACGGCATGCAGAGCTACAGGTTGGGACAGAGTGGCTGGAAAGTTGCCCTGGTGGAAAAGGACCTGGGAAGTGTCTGTCAGCTGTCAGCTGCTGAAGAGGAGCCAATGTGTGCCCAGGTGGCCAAGAAGGGCAATGACCCTGGCTTGCATCAGCAATAGTGTGGCCAGCAGGACCAGGGCAGTGCTTGACCCTCGGTACTTAGCACTGCTGAGGCCACATGTCAAGTCTTGTGCCCAGTTCTGGGCCCCTCATGACAAGAATGTGCAGAGAAGGGCAATGGAGCTCAGGAAGGCCTGGGAACACAGGTCTGATGAGGAGCAGCTGAGGGAGTTGGGAGCATTTACCCTGAAGAAAAGGAGGCTCAGGGACCTTATCACTCTTTACAACTACCTGAAAGGAGGGTGTAGCCAGGTGGAAGTCAGCCTCTTTTCCAAAGTAATATGCAGCAGGATGAGCAAAATGGATTCAGGTTGGATCAGAGGAGATTTGGATTATATATTAGGAAAAAAATCTTCACCAAAAGGATTTTCAAGCACTGGAACATGCTGCCCAGGGTAGCAGGTGACCACATGTGAAGGAATTTAGAAGATTAGGTGTGATGATTAGAGACATGGTTTAGTGGTGGATTTGGCAGCACAGGGTTAACAGCTAGACTTGATGATCTTAAGGATCTTTTCCAACCTAAATAACTTTATGATTCTATAAATGAGCCTCACAGAGGTCCACCAAAATAATTAAAGAGATCAAGTATACACTGTACATGAAGAGGCTAATAGGACCCATTCAGCTTTAAGAGAAGGGTTCTTTCTGCCTACAGCTGTCTAAGGGGGAAGTGGATCATGGAGGCAGGCTGCTCTTGAAAGCACTTGGAGACAGGACAGGAGATAACAAGACACAAGGTACACAGGAAATTCCAATTAGATGGAAGTAAAAATTTTATTATCATGAAGACAGACACTGGCACAGGTGTCAGAGAGGTGGAATCTCCATCTCCGTAGATACAACTCACCCGGACAAGGCCCTGAGAAACTTCATGTAACTAGACCTGCTTCAAGCAGGAAACTGGATCAAATAACTTCAGAAGACCCTTCCAAGCCAAATTTGAAGAATGAAGCTCACCATTCAGATCTAGATGTGACCAAGTTTACAACAGCATGTGACAAGCTCGAGGCAGGCAACTGCAAAATCTTCTCACCTCTACCAAACCAAAGCAGCTGCTTTGCTGCACATGTGCTCCCTGATATGAAGGGTGAGCAGACAAACTAGTTGTCTGAACATTTAGATTTCATTGCTGATAGTATTAAAGCATCTAATAATTCTGGCTTCCACCAAGAAGGAAAAGATTTTTTCAGTATCTTTGTTTATTTGCTATTTCCTCAGCCTTTTCTCTAAGGTTCCATTTTAGTGGCTCAGCAGACATGTTTTGGAAACCCCAGAGCACCCTCATGTGGACAGATGTTGCTAGCAGTTCTCCTTCCTCTGAATTGTGTGAGGCACAAGCAAAATGAACATTTTATTCACAGGTTTATCTCTCCACCACACCACCAACTGGGCATGGTTCTTACACCATAAGTAGTATTTCTGCTGTCACACAGCTCTCCAACAGACCCTGTTTCAAGCCTCTTCTTCCCATCAGAGTAGAGCTGGATGACAGGCCTGACAGATGGCTGGTCAGGGACATCAGCCACCCTGAGCAGCACACTCCACAAACATGGTGCTGAACCTTGCTCCTGTGAACCTCTAGGTATTATTGCACATGCCAGGCTGGGGAGCAACCTTCATCACCTCTCTTCTTCCCAGACTGAAAAACAACTTTTCCCTCAAGGTAACATTGAAATTTCTTGGTAGCAAATAAAAGATTTTTTTTATTTTCCCCCACTCATCTTTGTTAAAAAATAAAAAAAGAAAAAAAAGAAAAAAAGACAGGCTGGGAGAACAACAGCTGCACTGCTGCTTTCCAGCTCTCCCAACCACTGCAGAGTGCTCCTTGTGCTGCACAGCAAAGAAAAGGCCCTGACACTGTACACACCTCCCTTAGTCCACCTAAACTGTGCCTGTCTATCCCCTTTTCCTTGGGGCAGATAGGCTTTTGGAACAGGCATGGGTCCTTCAAATGCTACACTTAGCTTGGCAGATCCTCTTCAACTATAAACACAAGCACTGTAAACTGCATTAAGAAGTTCATAAAACAACAGCCTACCTATATTTTCATGTCAAAGCCATTCAAAAGCAGCAGCAAGGCTGGTGCAAAGAAGGGGTCAAAAGGCTTAGGTCCAAACATACTACTCTACCACCAAATAACATCTTACTGAAATGACTCTAACTCACAAGAGATTGTACGAGTCTGTGGTTGACTACATCTCTACTGTCTGTAAGATGAAAACTTAACGGGAGATAAATAATAATTTCAAAATGCGGTAGCAGCAAAAACAGAACACTGTCCTCCAGGTTCCCTGCCCCAATAACAAGTAAACACAGGTAATACCTTCTCAACTCTGTTTTAGGGATAGAGAATATGTATATTGTTTGATTACCACCAATGACAGAAGCCAAATTAATTAACATGCTATACAAAACATTACAAAGCTAATACAGTTGACAGAGGAAATCACAAATATTTTATTTACAATCCCACAATAGTTCAGATGAGAAAAGCCTTCTGCAGGACATCTAGTCCACTCTGTTCAATGGTAACCTGTTAAAAATTTAAAAACCGAGGACATTTAACTTTAAAAAGTGGTACTTTGAACCTTGCTGATTAAAAATGGGTAAATTTTTAAACTGTGAAGAAGAACCAGTTTAACCACAAGTTACTGTATGCAGTATAATAAAATACAAGCAAAATGTTATTGTCCACATTACACAAGATCAGAATAACCCCTTCAGCGCTTAAGGCTTCAGAGGATTCAGTTTAATAATGAAAAGAAGTTGCAGGTGGCAGTTCCAATTTCTCAAGTATTTTGAAAGAATACTTTTTACAATACAGCTCTCAAAGCACAGGAATGCTACTGCATTTATCGCTGAATGCAAAATACTTTGTATAGTGTATCAACTCTGCTGGTGCAAAACATGTGGCTAACATGAAACATCCACTAGTCACCATCTCCCATATACAACTAAGGCGGGAAACATTATTGACCAGATAATGTTTTCATTGTCAAAGGTGTCAACTCTGATCTCTGAGTGAAGCCCAAAAGATTAACATTGTTTTTTAAAGTTGCCGAACAATAAGTCAAGAAACTAAAATTCATCAATGGTTATCAAAAATCACAGACTCTAGAACTGTTGGCTTCATTGCCCACTAAAAATATAACCTGAAATGTAATTCACCCATCCATATTCCATGGTGGGTATTCATTCCATTCTCCATCCCACAGGCAACCATGACCTGGCAGGAGGCAACCATTCTTCCTGCTTAACTGTTGTAACAGATTCACAAGTTAAACTTGGAGAAAAGCAGCTTCCAAACCGAAAGGAGCTTGAAGCTCACTGCTTCTATTTCAGACCTGCACAAGAACTTGCACAGCTGAAAACACTTTTCCTCCAAGTTTTCTGTTCAAGGACATTACCTCTCTGCCTACCAATTCTAGTTTCATCTTAAATTAAGGTAAAATATCTAAGTTCCAAAACAAACCCCAAGATCAGTAGAAACGTGTTCAACCATCATTGTGCTAACCAAAGTTCTGGAAAAAAAAGGATTAAATGTTACCACCTAAATAAAATCTCTCCTCTGAGTTATGCTACCTACTTAAAAGAAAACAGCAGGTCACCAGCCAAAAAGAACATTTACCTGGCACACACGTCATTCCATTTTCAGATAACTGAAAATGGCAGACCCAGTAAGAATCCAATATGAAGCATGCTGACTAAGATAAGACTTCAACTTGAGAAGGAGTGTGCTAGCATGAAGTAACAGGTGCTCCAGAGCTCTCGTACACTACTAAACCAGAAACCAGAATTAAGAGAGGAGTCCTTGGCATTTCTTGGACTTGGAAAAAACACTGTGTTTTTTTTTTGATTTATACTACATTTCATCACCTCACCTTTCTTCAGAGGCAACTCAAGCATCTGTGTTTAGGTAACATAGGTCTGTGTTAAGAGGCACCCTATCAAACATGCCTGAGATTCCTATGCTGTTCTGGAAATAAGCAAATCACATCTGAGTCTGCCTGTGCTGGCTCACCCATTCATTGGGTAATCACAGAAAGTGTAAGCACCATGCTCAGGATGTCTGAAATTATGGATTTTGTTTCCATCACGTACCATGTTGAATTCCTACTTCCCTAGAAATGTTTGGACATTTGCCGGCTGATGGAAAGTAGAGAATTAATCCCTATTTTGCTTTGCCTGTATGCACAGCTTTTGCTTCACCTATTAAAGTATCTCTACCTCAACCCAAGAATTTTCTCAGTTCTAGCCTTCTGACTTTCCCCTCCCACCCACTGCAGGGGAGCGAATAAGTGGCTCTGCTGGGAAGAGCTGCCTGCCCAGGTGAGTTCACAACATCAGATTATTCCCTATGGCTTAAGTATAACTACTGATAAGTCAGCAGTTCATTAATAGAACAATACATCCGAGATCAGTTTAAGACTTGGAAGCTATTGCTTCATACTTTACATATCAGTCGTACAAGTAATGCCAGTCTCTTCTACTTCTGTTGCTCAGTTCATCCATGCATCTCATGAAAAGAAACACCCTTAGGTTTTCTGAAGGTGATGACCTTAACTCTAATGCAAAGCCACCACCTATCTCTCAGGCCTAAACCTGCTACATGCCATGCATTACAAGAGTGACTTACCCACCTGGATCCCTCATCACTTCATCTGCAATTCTCTGGATTTACTGCAATTCTCCCTCTCCCCTTGCTCCACCTCCCAGAGAGCCATGTGGGCCAGTTGCCTCCAGCATAGGGAAATGGGAAAATGTAAAAGAAAATTCATTCCCAACCACTGTTATCAGGAATGTGCTTTCACAGCACTCAGGCAGGCAGGAAACAGACTGGCCTCATGCCTCCACCTAACTGCAGTGGGTGTGTGTATTTCTGGATTTTTCACCTTAAGGAAACTGCCAACTGCCAGAGGCAGGGATCATAGCTGCTCAGAGGCCTCAACAATCAATCCTTTGGGTTTCTCCCTTCTCAGCTGTCTTTCAGAAAGGAAAATGTCTCTCTAGAATACAGAATTTAAATTTATCCATCCCTTTTATACCTTCTGAATAGTAACAGATAAGTCTGCAAAAAAGTATGCCCTCCTACTGAACCATTTTCAACAGGACATAAAAGGCCACAGAACTTCTCAGGCCCACTAGCCTAAGGGGCTGAAGAAAGATTTACCCTGAATGGAAATTCAGAGCCTGAAAGAGAGTATTTACTTGGAAACATAAAACTGGTCACAGAAAACAGATTGATCCAAACCCATTTTTCTCATGTTTTCTGAAAGAAAATTATTTTACTGTTGAACTTGAAATGGTTCAGGACAAATTCCCTATGAAAATAAACAATTTTTAAAATTAAATTATTCCCTGTCTGTAGTTTAGCCAAAAAAAAAAAAAAAATATCAGTTCAATCTGTTCAGTAAGCCAACAATTTCTAAGCTCTTTTATAAAAAATTCAAGTGTTCTGTTTGGACTGAATTATTCTGAAATGCTTGAATAGTAATGAACTTAGACCTCCAGCACAAACCCATACCTGTAAAGACAAATTATTTTCCAGATTTGTGTTGGTCTTTTTTGCAACAGCAACTAAAAAGAAAGCAAACTTATGTATTAAAAAAGACACCGATGTTTACCACTTCAGAATTTATTTAAAACAAACTTTAAATTGCCCCTATATGTTTATAATCTCCATTTCTTACTCTCTTTTGTCTCCTGAAAGTTCTAAAAATTGATGCAGAGAAAGACATGGGGAAATGACTGTTCACATCATACACAGAATTACAACCAAAGTTGCCATTTTCTCAGGCAGAGTAGACCTGAATTCTTCAACAACTAGAACCCCATTAATATTTTTTAAATCTTTTTTTTTTTAGTTAAAAAAACCCAACAAATCACAAAACTAAACAAAGCAAAAAAAGAAAAAAAAAAGAAAAAAAATAGTCTCTTGGCATACTGTTTTCTCACAGACATGCCATTACAATCCCTTCTCCTGAACATCCTCCCCAAAATAGTAACAAAAGCACTCTGAAATTAGTCTAACGAAGATACATATAATCCTGGGAAGGAGGGATAGAAATCCTCCCAAGAGCACTTCCATGTTCAGTTACACACAGACAGAGGTGGTGACACCCCAGCAACAACTCTGCTCTCATCATTCCAGCTGTACAGGGAATTCAACCACTGGGCAGCACAGTGCAGAAGTCAAGTACTTTCAATGAAACCAAGGTGCTGCCCACAACCAGCGAGGAAATCTGTGCCTCTGCTCTGCCTCCAGCTCTGCTCAGGGTGTTGGGGCTGGACAGAGCAGCACATGGTGCATGTTACTTACGGGCCACTCTTGGAAAAATACAGTGCTCACCTGCTAACTGTGCAGGATGCCCTTCTGAGCCCAAACAGACCTAGCACTGAATAGAAGTCAGAGAGCTGATTAAATAAAGTTTAGATCCTTCATGGCACATGTAATGTAGTAGTGCTGCTCTAGAATATGTCAACACTGTGGTGGTGCTGGTGAACAACACAAGCCAATGGACACCCTGAGGTAACTAAAGAGAAAAGAAGAAGTGTGAGTGGAAGTGAGAGTTATTCACCAGGCTGTCACACTGCCAGTGGAAACATGCAGCAGATGCCTGCACCTGCTCAATTCACATTACTATTTTCTCCTCATTATTATGCAGATATAAGTCTATAAAGTCAACGATACATACATTATTCCCCCTAAAAAATGTTTAGTAGTTTAAAATATTTTGCAACAGATATTTGATGAATCTAAGTTTTTTTCCTGTTTTATTACCACTAGTTTTTATTAGACACGTTTTAAAATTTAATGTACTTTGATGAATTTTTGAGTTAAAACCCAGGTTCAGGATTGAGTAATACAGCAAGTGTTAAAACCATCTTCAGAGAGAGAAGGAAATCACAGAAATGTCTTTCCAAATGCTTAACCAACTACTTAGAAGGAAAAAATCCAACAAGTCCCATCCACTTTGAGGCTCACCTGCCACACACTGAAACCACTCTGAAAAACTTTAAACAATATACGCTCTTTGGAGCTATGGTAGTGTTTTGTTACTTCTTTGATGATTTTGTTACCCCAAAAGTTTCCAATACTCACAGGGCTCAAAATATGTCTATGGAATTTGTATTTTAGCGAAACAGATTAATACACTTATTCACATTTGTTCTAAATCATCTGATCAAGAAACAAGGAACAAGCAAAAACCCAAATTTCAACTCAACTGCACCTCGCTCAGCTTGACAGTTGCCATGCTACCAGGAACTAGGTAGAACTAGGTACCTGAATTAGAAAACAAAGGAAATAAAGCATTAATCCTTCAGAACTGGAGCTACATCTTTTTAGTCTTTCCTTTGCTAATAAAAAAAAAAAGGCAAATAATTTTATTTCTAAATGGAATCAGAAAACCCTACACCCTGGGGCCAACCTTACTGTAAATTTTTTAGGTCACTAAAACTGCAGTAACCTTCCCACATACCCTCAACTCTCTCTCAGTACTAATAAAAAGTCACTTTTCAGAGTCATGTGACAGAGATAAAGGCTTTTACAGATAATATGTGGAAAAACAGTGGCATTAAGTGGTTTCTTGAACTACTGACAATAAAATAAAAAAGCAACCCCGGGGAGCTCAGCAGGAGTTCAGTTCCTATTCAAGGAGAAACACTAAACAAATGCCTCTGTATTTATCTAACAAGTTCACCTAAAATTCATTGGTAGCCCAGTACATTTTCAGATGAATTGTTCAACAGCTCTATAACGAAATAGTTTTCAGAGATCATCTTCATTTACAAACATAATTTACTACATGACCAGAAAAAGAAAATAATATAATAATTTCTGAATCCTAAAAACATACTGAAAATGTTTTTTTAATTTCCTTTGAATAATTGAGTGGTGTAAAAATCTGTTCTTCTTGAGCAGAAGTTTTAATTAAAACTCATTAAAGGACATAATGAGAATACACTAGCACATGAAAATATGCTAAATATTCCCCTCAGCTAACCTCTTATGTGAGCTTCCCCAGAGCTGTAGCGAAACACAGCACTACAACACACAGCTGAGTTAAGCCCTATGTAAATTTAGTGTGACATATGCTGTGACACACAGCACTGTGCACCCCACCCTTTATACCACCAGCACATACTTCTGTACACACATTATACACAAACAACTTAAAGCATTTCTAATTTCTTTATAGTAGTAAGAATTGTCATATTTCAGACTTCCCCACCCAGTCTTTAAACTTCTGAGCAGTAGTGTAAGGCTGTCTTGTTCCTTAGCAATAATTCAATTCATCCAGTTTTGCTAAGCAACTCCAAAAAAACCTCAAGTAATACCTATTAAGCTGGATTAAGATGTGTGGTGCTTTATTCTACATCTTTTTAGGCTATCAAACTACCAACAAATGACTTTTCAACCAAAAAGACGAGGAAAAAAACCTGACTGAAATAAGTAAAAGGTCATATTAAGTTACTTATTTCTGTTTAATTTTAACCACCTGAAGTTGACAATTGTTTATAGCTCTGAGACTGTAAATAAAGCATTGCTGGAAACTAGTAAAAGACAACAGGAATACAGGCACAAGGAAGACATTGCTAAAACATTGCATTCCAATGGTTAGTGCTGCAATCCAGTGAGAATGACCACACGAACTAGAATAAAAGACAAACAGAAAGTAGTTTGATACCAAATCCAGAAAAAATAATGTTTTGAAAATACAAAAGGAAAAGGTGCTTTGCAAAAATACTGGTATAAGACAAACTGATAAATTTCTCAAACATGGACTTTGCCCCTAAATCTGAAAGGGGAGACCCAGAAGATTAATCAATAAAAGTGTCTTATTTAACCTAAGCAGGGCTGGCCTTATGGTTTCAATAAAGCAATCAGGTTAATACCATTCTTGGGCAGTTTCTTAGAGCTAATTCCAGCTTGATTAACTGTGTGTTGAGAAATACACAGACTCTCCTTTTGCCACAGTATTGCTCTTCTATGCCCTGGATATTGCCAATTGAGTTGATCCCTCACTAACTCGAGAACTGCAAGAGAACACAGCTGGTACCAATGGAAGATGCTGAATCAGTTCAGTTAAAACCAGTCTGAAAGCTGACTTTGGCAAACTTCTGTGTCAGTGTAACTTCTTTGATGCAATACTCCAAATAATTTAAAACAAAATTACAATTACTTGACTAAAACTGTTATTCCAAACTATTAAGAGTGGAGAAAGTACTGCAAGGTTGTTTTGCACCTAGTATTTCCTGTTCCTTAAGTATATTAAACAACATAGATTCCAACTCTGAATCTGAAGATTGGAAGCTCTTACCTTGGGCATTACTAATTCCCAGATAGCAATTCTAAGGCTGCTCTATAATGAAAAATAGAGGAATATTCACAAGGATGCAGGCACTTTGCTTGAATATCAAAGTGAAATATCTGCTGTATATTTCATAGTTTCCTCCAGGCCAAAACTGAAAAAAGGCCAACTGAATCTGAAGAGGCGGATCTCTGTTTTGTTTGTCCAGCTTGGGGAAGAAGTAAGGAAGACACACAATGTGGTCAATTCAACTGCCTTCAAAGAATTTGTTTCTGAAATAGAGCTGAAAGCATCTTTTCCTCTTTTCCATGAAAGTTAAAAGTGGACAGGTGAAAAATTAAAAAAAAAAAAAAAGACACCAGGTTTTAGTATGTCAAGAAAATGTAATGTAAACATTCTCTATAAAAATGATCATGCAATCATTTCCAAAAATGATCACAAAAAGTAGCGAATCATGAAATATGTAGTTAAGGGGACAACTTCAGGCAGAATGGGTTTGTACAGTACATACCCAGATAGGATCTCTTGGGAGGTGCTTTGATTTCTTCATCCTTACTATCTGCAGCTACATAAAAAAAGAGTTGAAGGGGAAAAAAAAAAGAAGGAAAGACAGACTTTTATGATTAAATGCAACAGTGGTTATTTAAGTTACAGTTTAGTCAGTTAGTACATTTTATTCATTAAAAAATAATAGCCAGACCAAAATATGTCAGGAATTTTAGTCCCCTTGCTTTCTATAAGGCTCCCACCCCACAATGTTAAGATAGGACTGAGCAGTAGGAAATTGCAGAACAGTCTCAGTGCATAACCCAACAGCAGTGTACCTATGAGGGGAAAATAAAGGCTTAAGAAACAATGAAACAGGCAGCTTGATTCTTACTTTAGACTACATAAATTCTAACTTTTCATGATGTCGTGGGTTGACCCTGGTGCAATGCCAGTGTCCCCACGAAAATACACCCTCCCCAAATAAATGCTGTGAGATGCGATCAGGAATAGAGCAGAGCAGGCCCAAGCTTAAAAACAAAGGGAAAAACTTTATTAAGCTACTACTACTACAAAAAAGACACATAGAATTCGGAATGAAAGCCCTCCAAAACACTAGTCCTCCCCACACCCAATTTCCAACAAACCACAGTGAGACAACACCCTGGATTCCTGATCCCATTATCACCCTCCACATAATCAATTCTAAGTTCATCAAGGGAGAGAGGAGTCTCTCCGGTACCACAGACCCCCAGGAAACACAATTGCCACCTTTTGTGTTTCCATGTCACACATGGCACCGCCTGGAGAAAATCTGCCAGTGTGACACTCTCCTCTCACCACTGTGCATGGACAGACTGCTCATAGAGCTCCTTTAAGGATGCCCTTAAGGATGCCTTTAAGGATGCTTTACCAAGGACGACAAGAACAACAGTCCAGTGTCTCATTTTGGGACCACAGTGTCTCCCATTTTCCTCCTCCCATGGGGCAACAGAGATCTTCTTCCTTCTGGAGACAGAGGGCACCACCACACCCTCCTCAACTCTTCTCTGTTCACTCCATTCCTGTGCTGGTAGTTGCTAAAGCAGGTCTCTTGGCTCACCATTGCATCCCCCTAAAATGCAGTCTCTGTTACAGGAGAAACTGGTTCAGTCTACAGCTATACAAGAAAAGTCCAGCCAAAAGCCACTCCACCATTTCCTCCCACCTAGGATTCTTTCCCCATCTTCTTCTAACATCTCAGGTCCCAGGCCATCTCTTTTCTCTTTCAGAAAAAGGAGTAATATTTCACAGAGCTTTCATTGTCCAAGAAGGAGTTAAAAGTCTCAGACTCCCAAGACGGCTGAAATCCCTGCCCAGAACTCCAACTCCCATGGCTGGGCACCTTCTCCCCTCCTCTCTTTTCTCCTCTGCTGGTGTACTGACGGCACAGTTCTCCGTCTCTTTCACTCTCTCTCTCTCTCTCTCTGGGGGGGGGGGGGGGAAACAAAGACATCTCAGATTTTCCCCACCCTTCCATCCAGGAGCTGGCTCAGTTCCAGTCCCTTCACACCCTGGCCTACCTCTCCCAGGCCGCATGGCTTTCCCTCCCTCACCCAGCCTGTGACTGGGCATGGGAGGTCTGCAAGGCGCTCTGACTGGAACCAAAGAGAAAATTCCCCTGGGAGTTTCTCTGCTTTTAACGCCCTGTGTTCTCAGAGGTGTGTCCAGCCTTCAGTGGTCACTCCAAGTGCCAATAGCCAAACCTGACCACTGATTGGTTTGACCCCAACTTCCTGAGAAAACTCACTTCCATGTCAAACCATGACACATGATCAGAGAAAACAACCTGTGACCTCAGCAGCATTGGGTGTGTGGATATATATGTATTAAGAGCTGAGACAGTAGTTGCCTTGCCTCTGGTGGAAAATGCTATTCAAAAATACTGTCACAAAGCCCAACATCAAGGAGAGAACAGACCTCATCCATGCTGCATGCTAAACCTCTTTCACTCTAACCTTCCTCTGCCAGTTGAAAACCCTATATTACACAAGAGAGTTTTTTAGTGCCAAAACCAAAGTTCTTCAAAGGATTAGAGTGC
The DNA here is from genome assembly GCF_050655825.1 of Lonchura striata. Classification (NCBI taxonomy): domain Eukaryota; kingdom Metazoa; phylum Chordata; class Aves; order Passeriformes; family Estrildidae; genus Lonchura; species Lonchura striata. The sequence continues at coordinate 72,642,335 of NC_140704.1, forward strand.
TATAATAAGATACAGGTTACAAAGGAGATTAAATCAACCAGCAAAACTGGATGGATGGCAAGAGAAAATAATCTTAATGTAAAAAACAAAGGAGCCCATGTTCTACTTGTGGAGTTTGGGCTGCAAAAGTACAGAGATGTCCAAGAGTCTCCTTTCAACAAATATTGTCCACTGGTTTTCAGTATAGTTCATACATTCAAGAGACTCCAGATCTGTTACAGCACCTTGGGCATTACTAGAATCTTTGTTGGGAGAGGGGTGGGAGAGTGTGTCTCTCTCTATGAATATGAACAAACTGCTCTGGCCCACCCACATTCCCAAAAGTAACCAGATGTTTTCAGCTGTGACAATCTTGATTCAACCACCTCTTGGTTTTTGAGTAAAGACATAGTATATACACATTTTGTATTTCAATATTCAGCTCTTTAGCATGGTAGCACCATCATGCCTCAAAATATTACAATACTTTGAACAAAATTAACAAGAAAATTAACAAGAAGCCTGGCCCTCTCTGTACTGAGTCAACAACAAAGCATACATATGGCACCACAGATACAACTTTAAATCTTGGGAACGAATATGGAAAACTATTGTTATCCCAACAATGGTACCAGGAGATCTGCATTAGAGTACTTAAAATGCAGTGAGGTGAAATACAAGATAAAAGATAAGAAGCTATTGTTCATGCCTGATGATTTCACCTGAAGACTGCACATAGTTTTCAAAGCATTCTTATGCAGGGGAGAGAACTGTCCCATCACTGGAGGTTTTTAAATCAAATTGGGATATTTGTTAGTTTTGGGTGCTGGCTTTCTCCTGCCTGAATTGTTAAAAATAGACTATACAGTTCAAGTTTAAAAAACAAATAATATAACAGTTGAATATATGAACAGCATTTGCTCCATTTTCAATTGGTATGTGCTGAAGGATAAAGTCTGTATCCAAAACAAAAAAATCAAAGAAGGCAGCAACAGTCCAAGATGGGTTGCACCACTTTCAGCTTCATTTTGCAATACTAAGAGGGAGTGGGGGAAAACCCCATAATTGAGAAGTAACTCTGAGAACAGGAAAAAATTTAAGAAAATTCACATAATCTTTTTAAGTTCCCTATGCATAGAGTCTAAAAAAAATCAAACATTACTAGAAAACCGAGGGAGACTGCATTTCTCATGCTATTATAGTTATCTTACAAATGAAACTACAAGCAAATTGACTGAATGTCTGTATATGTTCTGAATAGTTATTGACATTTTGGGTATTCTAAGCCAGTAACACCAGAAAACAGGATAAAGAATACAGAACAAGTTTGTCAGGATTTGAAGAGATTGCTTCTTAACGCTTCAAGATAGGAAGCAGATTCTTTCAGAACTAGTTATTACTTAAGGGACCTAATTTGTGAGAAAAATATAAACAAAAGGAAAAAAGACAATTCCCACATAAATGAAAACACACTGCTAAACATATACTTATGCCACTTGGAAGAAATACCATATTTAACAATAATATATGGAAACAGCAAACTCGCTTCCACTGAAATCTTCTGTTCTTTCTAAATATTTTGGATTATTTTGCCAAAACATTCAAAGGGAGGATAGGAAAGAAAAACATTTGTAATGAAGACCAGCCATGTGAGAAATAATAACTATATTATCATACAGAAATGCTGTATCTTCCCTCAAGATTCTGCAAGGTGAGCCAAAAACAATGACTTCAAACCTTGCTCTTCACAGCCCCAGTAAGGTATAAGGAAAGAAAGTAAGTACACAGACTTATCACCTTGCCTAGATCACCATAAAGCTTTAGAGATAAGATTAAGTGTATGATTAGAAACACAGCTCTAACTCCTACTTAAACTGTGCTTGAAACTGTCCAACTTGAAAGGAGCTTTGCATGCATCTGAATGTTTATTCTGAGCCATCATACAGTTGTCCTTACTAAAAATCAATCCCATGTAAGAAAAATATTCCAACTACTCTCAGTGTTTGTGGGAGGATGAATGCCTTTCAACGAAAACAAATAATTAAGGACCACAAGTAGGCAAAAATTAATCTCTCTAAGCAAATTCCATATGACAAAGTGAGTTTTAGAAAAAAGGTTTATATAATACAATGCAACCTTAAAGAGTTTCTATCATCTGTCAAGGGAAGGACTGATTACCCTTTAGGAGACTGTATGTCTTTCAGAGAGAATTGCTTAAAGAGCACTATATATTAAACAGAAGAGCCTCCCTTTTCTGTCCAAAGGTTACTGAAGGAGCCTGTGTGTGTGTAAATGTGCACAAGAACAATTTCCTCTCAGAAAGGGCAAACAGAGAAACCTCTCCGTCACTCCACAAGATGTTAGCACAAAGAGAAGAGGAGGAAAAAAGCATATGTACTCCTCCCAAATGCTTCCTGGATTTTACCTGCTGCTAAATCTTGCTGAAAGCAGTTTAAGTTGTTCATCCTGCCAGACTGAAAAGCCCTATGAACACGGCGGGTTGTGTTTGGAAGCTGGATTGCAGATCCTCTTCCACATGAATTCACTTACCTGAAGAATTCTCACTACACTCGCTACACTCCACAATGAGAGGGAATGGAAGTAGCTTCCTTAGCTATTAGATAAATTACCCTAACTGCACAGTCAGGAGCTGCTGCCTTCTAATGATGGCTGTGGATATCTGGAATTGGATCAGACCCTCAATTACTAGAGAGTGTGGAAAAGAACAGATGGAGAGAATAAATTATACATCCTTAATGACAAAACAACTGACAGAAAGCTGACAGTGTTAATTCTGTTCTTGCTGGTAATAAGCTGTTACATAAAATGTTGTAAGTCAAAGCCAACACAGAGAAACAAAATCTACCCATCTCACATTTCTAATCTGCAGGGAAAAAAACAATGACTTTGCACAAAGTCTGAATATTTTATTAAACAGAAAATAATAGCCTGGCCCAACTGAAATTATCAAAATTAACCACAATTAAAAAATATGAGAAAATTCCCATAAATCCCAACTAATGCCAAAGGAAATGGAACACAAATTAAAAAAAAAAAATAGTTTTGCAACCATGGTAAGAAGCACCTGGTTTCTTGATGGTCAATAACTAAAGTAAATAGAAAATTATCTACAAAAGCAAATGTTTGCAATTACAACATTTAGATAATAGTGTAATATCATAACTAAGAACTTCATAAAAAGTACAGCTGAAGAAAATAACTTCTTACTCCAGCCAAGATATTTTTAAAAATCCAGGCTAGCACAATAACATAACAACCAGCTCTATATTCAGAATGTGGTGTGAAATATTAGGGAGAACTCCAAGTTCTAGACTGAACCAAGACCTGTCTGAAATAAAATTTCAGCTGTACATTTTTATCTTGAAAATAAGCAGTTTCAAAAAAAAAGTTCAAAAAGTGCTACACTGGGGAGACTGGACTGCAACACAGAACTTTTGTACTGAAAGTAGAGCACACCATATTTTCAGAGATATTTCTCCTAAAAAAGCCAATTCCCATCACTAACCTGCAAAAGAGCGGCGTTTCACGTTCAGCTCATTGGACACTCGAATTTCAGTGCACAGTTTCAGCATCAGTAACATTGTAATGATCATGATAATGCTCTGCCACAAAAGAGGGGATTCAAAACGCCTTCCAAACCTAAAAAAGGAAACGAAAGTATGTAAAACATTGAAGCACCTGGAAAATGAAATGCTAACAGTAACAGGTATGGAAGGCTTAGGAAGTCAGAGTCACCAGACAGACCTAGTTGCCCATAGAGGAGCTCAGAGCAGAACTATCTGAGAACCTTATTTCAGCATCCCAATGGACTGATCGTAGAGATGCTGAAGAGAGAAGCTTAAGTCTTTGCTTTAAAAGCCAGCAGCAAACCTATTGTTTTAAAAGGAGAATCACATCCATTAAGCAGTAAGTTGGTACAGAGAGACCAGAGAGATATACCACATTAACACTTGTTATGTGTGCTCTCCACACACACACTCCAAATATATCACATGGACTTTGTGCAAAACGTTCCTTTCTCATTTTTCCATTTTTAAGTTAAGTCATAAAAACAACAGCACCTGCCCTATAAAGAAATAAATACACTAAGCCCAGTCTAGACATCTGAATGGAAAAGGTGTACAGAACACACTATTTATTTAATCAGTTTTTGCCTTATTTGGATAAAGACTGGGGGAAGTAAGGAAGTACAGATGATGTGTCATGGGAGCTTCCGTGCACTTCCTTCACACAATAGAGAGGGTGAACCTGGATTGTGGCCAGTCCTGACTGAAGAGTTACTCTTAAGTGGTTGCACAAGTTCTGCTGTAGGAAAAGATCAGTGGAGATCAGTAATCCTCTTCCTACATCACTTGATGAAAGCTCAGCAATCCCCACCACACACTCAGTAAGTGCATAAAGGGTTAAGAGTGGAAGCTTATCATGGGCAGCCCTTGAAGCATATTGCAATTACAACAGGAAGGTGACACACACATCACAGTAAGCTGCTTCTCTGTGCTCAGTTCTGCCAGGTTTTATGCCTTGAAAACAGAGATGCTGAGGAAGGGATTTGGTTAGAACCTATTGTTGTGCTCCCCAGCTCCCTCACCTGCACCACAAGGTACACAGGCTTTTTATATTTCCTAACAGCACCAGTTACTAAGGTCAATCTTCAACCACATCATGCTGACCGAGTCTCAAGCCTCACAGGCATGGCAATTATTTCCATCTTCTTGACAGTTCCTGTTTTATAGCACCCAGGCAAAATGTAATGTTGTGCTTCGGCTACTTTTATGGCCAAGCTCCATGCTAGTAGAAACCAGCTAGGCTCACCATCATGCTGTCACACACTACTGTGTTTTCACTGCAGCCATTTCATCAGAGAGATTTTTTGTTATGAGTCAACTAACAAGGAACAGGACAGAGACTGGAAAGTCCTTGACTAGCTTCCTTGGAAATCATGTACAGAAGAGCCAAGGCACCCACATCAGTAAAAACAGTGAAGTGTTTCCTGTCTAATGGCATACAGCCAAGGAAAAGTACAACTCCTTGAGCCTTCATACTCCTGCCAGAGGGCCCACCAGTTAGTACTGCAGGAATGGTAGTTCTGTGACCTTTAGTCCCCCACTTCTACCCTCAATGGAGCCTTTACTGTAAAAAACTTGGAGGACACTGAGGAAGGAAATAAAGAACAGAGCTGATAAGCATAATCATAGGCAGCGTGTGCTCTGAATAAGGCTTTCACTGCACTAGTTTCAAAATGCAGGGGAAAAGAATAAAAGTTTGGTCTAGCCTATGCTCCAGGTTCATGATTCCAGAGCTCATTTAGCCTGTGTTGCTGACTGTGGCCAAGTTCCCCTCATCTAGAGGAATTCAGTACTATTATATGTGTCTCTTACTCAGGGATGAGAAAAAACATGGGAAAGACTTACTAAGAATTACAGACCAGTTAACTATAAACCAGATTTAGAAAAACCATCTCCAAGTACAAATGTATTTGCATGTAAAAATACAGTAATGCATTTAAGAGAGGCTGAACTAGAAGTACAAGATAGAAACTATTATGACAGTAAATCCAGCCACAGGTCACTGCAAGGTTAGCTTCTCCCTGCTGATGAGATTATTGGTCATTCAGTAATGGATGCCTCACAAAAGTACTGTCTGCTGTATAAATACCCACTTACTATAAACACAAATAAACATAGCCACCTGCTTCTCTGATCACAACAATTTGTCATGAGATTCGAATACTGCTACAGACCCTCTCCCCCAAAACACCAGGTGAGAAAAAAGAGTAAAGCAAAACTCACAACAAACAGAGTTAAAATGGAAATTTAAAAATTCTTATGGTAACTTCAAACAATGCAAACTACCTTCAGGGTTTTTCACAATAACAAACGTTATACAACAAAACATACTTATATGAAATGTATCTCCCCAAACACCAAACCCCATAATGAGTCTTGGAGGCAACACAATCCACTAAACTAGATCACATATACAGGAAAACAAACAGCTGCTATGGAGACCAACAGGCAGAGCAAACTACACCACATGGATTACACCACACTACCTGAGCAGCAAGACTGAAGGGAATACCACTGTCAAGGACCACTCTTGGGTTCCTGAAGCTATGAAAGTAAAGCCAGAACACTCATTTTGCTCTACATCATGGACAAACACCACTCCAAGCTACTTACCCTATTTTGCATTAATGTCAGGGCCTGCCAAAGCAACACTAATCCGGTTTAAGACTCCTCAGGCCAGGTTGAGCCAGGAGCCCTATGGGATGTAAGTCCTGCAGGGAGAGTGTGCCATTCCATGTTCTGTTTCCTTTCTGCCTCACAGACATCATTCCTGTCTCTGCGTAAGCAGGAGCCAGGAGAGGAGGCACATTAAGGTAATTAAAGCACCTTATGAGAAAAAAGTGAAAAGCCTTAGGATACTAGAACAGGCTTGTGAAAAAGATCAGCTTTGAAGTGCTGGGGGTGAGGGGTCACCACCGTTATTCTGCATTTTCATCCTGTAACTACAGTGTTGTGTAACAAAGTGAACAGTGACACTTGCAGTATTCAAAGAACTCAGAGTTCATATGTCAGACTACAAAGAGACAAAGTGCTTTTCCATTGTTTACTTCATTTGTAAAAACAAAATAACTCTTTTATTTCCTGTACTAATCAAATACACAAATAAAGGGGGGAGGGGGGGGGGAGTGGCTTACATGCTATTAGTGTTTCCACAGCCTTCAAATGACTAATGCATGTTCAGGGTGATGAAGACAAGAGAAGTGCACATTAAAGCCAGAGCAGAGACTAACTAGTAATTGAGAAAACTACATAATTCCATTGGTACAATTCAATTCTGCAATAATCCTGCTATTCCAGTCCTGGGCCTACTCGAAATGGCAAATGCCAATTGTGAAAAAGAAGCCTAAGCTAGACCAAACATAAAAGGTTTGCTTATCGCTTTTCCTAAGACATATTTGAAAAGAAATTGACTGATTTTGGTGCAGCCACATCACCATGTCCCTGACCACTCTTTCCTCCTACACTCCTGGATGCAGTTCCAGCTTTCATCTCATGTCTGCTTTTCAGCTCTTTGGGAAGTTACAGATTCCAGCCAACAGGGAAAGCACACAGGATACACCACAAACTAGCAGGATTACAACAGATAGCCCAGGGTAGCAGCACAACAGCTGTCCTGAGAGTCATCCCACACAATTACAGAATTTAACCTGTAGGATTTAAGCAGGAAGAAGAAACAAACTAGTTTTGCAAGAGGATCTTCTGTATATCTCTTGACATGTAAACTTCCAAGACTTTATGCATCATCCCAAACTAAGCTCCTCACTTGGGCATACTTGGGCACAAAATTCTACTTTACTTTCTGCACAAAAAAGTAGCACATCTTATCCCTGCTCTGTGGTACTTATACAAAGAAGGAGGAATTGCATAACACTTTTGCTCTCAATATCCAAGCAAGATACCAGCAGGCCATATGTAAGGCAATCTTTCAAAGTTGTAGTCATTCCATCAGCTTGATTCATAGCATCATCCCACACATGGTAAAAACTGGCGAGATTCATTTTAGTAACAGAAGCCTTAAAGGCACAAGTTTCTCTGTCTTGCATAAAGTCCTTCAGATTTCACTGCTTTGCTTTCCAAAGCCAGAGCAACACAAGACAAAAGGGACCTGATCCACAAGTAGCAATGCATATGTTCTAGCACAATAAATACCTAGGAATCTACCTCTGACAAGAGCAAGTTCACCATTTCTCTGTAAATTACTTCCAGCTCCATACTTGAGTCTCTAAACCTCTATTCTTAAACAGGGAGCTTATTCCATTGACTCTAACACAGAGAGCTCTGAGGTCTATTGATATTGCTGTTTTAAGAAGACTTTTTGTTTCATGTCAACTGATGTGGAATGGGTAGAGGGTTACCTTTGCTCAAAAATAACACAGTCCATAGTCTCCATCCTGTCCCTGGCTATCAGAACTTATTCCCACAGTTTGCCTTACATAACTATTTTGTGAGAATAACACCAAAACTGGATGGTTTTAGTTTCTGTTTTTGCATTTCTGTGGCAGTGCTGTATGAGTTTTAGGACAAGGTCCCTTGGAATTGCAGCTCAAAACCTTTGGAAATAACATTGTCTTCTTGGAAAATATACAAACCCTATTATATCATGACATCCATTTTACAAAATGTAAAACTGAAAAAAAATCCCAAAAAACTTCTGAGTATAGCAGGCAACATAAATACTTTTGGCTGCTCTTAGTCAAGATATATATAAAAATGTCTACACCGATTTCTAAGAAATCTATATAGTTCCTTTTCCTCTAGCTATTTTTTCTCATTTTAATATTAGAAGAAACTGTAATTTATCTCTTTATAAGCTCTGTTTTTAAAAAGAAAGGGCAAAGAGAGACAGAGGGGGTAGAGATGGAAAACTCACAAGTAAGTTTTTCTGCATCCTCCACCCCCAACTGATTACACAACTCTCACCCGCCTTCTCATTCCTGTTCTCCACCATGACAATGCAAAGCTACTCAGTTGGCAGCCTGCAGGCCACATGAACCCAGATGTGTGCACCTTGGTCTAGTGCCACAGGGAACTCTGGAAGCCATCCCATAACTTTCAAACAGCCTGGGACACCTTAAACAGATAATTAATCACCTCAAAGCATCCCTTGAGCAAGAACACAGAGCTAACTCAAAAACGTATAATAAGATATGAGGCACAAGCAATCAAAAATGGTAATGAAGTGTTTAATTAAAAATGTAGAGGGAAGAAAATTGCTATCAGGGGGGTTTTTTGAGCAGGCCATACATTTTCATATGCACCAGAATTACAAAAGCCTGGATCTCTGCACTGCCTCTCAATGCCTATCCACAGTGTAGACTTTCCCCAAGCTGACCAGTCCAGAGAAACAATGGCCTTAGGGGCTGGAGAAGACAGACAGGAGAAGCAGTACTGACAATGGCTGGACTAAACAAAGGGGCAGCTCATGCAGCCATAAATCCTATCCAGTAGCTATACTGGCACCCCAAAATAATATTGCTTTGATGTGCTAGATAAAATTGTAGCAACAGATTACTACTAAAAATAAAGTTAAATTGGTATAAAATCTACTACAGCACAAAATCTGCTCTTCACACTGGTAAACAGAGACTTCCTTGTCTGATAAGCACAAACTGCCTACCTTTAAATTTATTTTTTTTAATAATCCTCTTTAAAAGGGCAAAAGTCTTAAATATGACCAAACTTCTAGTTTCTTTTTCTTAAACAAAAGCCATGCCATGCATGCATAAATAAAGTGAATTACACCCATTGCTATCCATATTCTGTCTTCACTCTTCCAGACCAATCCTTCCACACAAAGTTCTGGCACATTGCTGGAACACAGCCAGGCTAAACAGACATAACTGAAAGCATAAACAGCTCCTTAAAGACTACATTTTGAGACAGTATGTGAAAGAGAAGCATGAAAAATGGATACTGTGCTATTCTCATCACTAGTAAACTAAAAGTTCCTTGGGAACATTTTGAAATTAAGTGATTAGATTTAAGAATGACAAGGAAGAGAGGCATTGCAGAGTTCTCTTGACTTCAAAAGACAGCTTACCACTGAAGACAGTCTAATCAGAGAAACAATTGGTAAGAACAGGTAACTGGAAGCAGGATTGATCTGAGTAGTACTTTGTTCATTGGCTACTCTCACAGTGCAACCCACCAGATGAAACTCTATTAACCCATAAAGCATGCCTAGAAGATTAGGAAGCAAGTACTCTATTTGGATGGAAGATGAAAGGTCAAACTTAAACCACAACAAAACATTAAACCAAAAAAAGGATAATCTCTGCAATAACCAAGTACAGTTATAAGAACCTGTGGAATCCATCATTCCACAAAGAGAATGTGAGGGAATTGCCCCCATAGCGGAGGAGAAGGAAGTATATTAAAGCCATAAGGGAAAGGTGGGAGGACTGGGTCTGTTACAAGAAACACAAATACAGAAACACCAGCACTACCCAAGAGTAAAAATATAGAGGCATAAAAGGCATAAGAGGCAGGGACAGTCTGTCCTGAGCCGCAAATTCAATACATGAAATTTCAGGGAAAACCTGGAAGTAACAACAGAAACAAACTACAGAAATGTCTTTGAAGTTAAAAACAAAAAAGCAAAAAACAATAGAAACATCAGTCATCCTAGGAAATAATTAAGTCCTGAAAAGCATCACTACTAAAACTTCAAAGTTTTTAAGGCCTAACAATTTAAGTACTTCTTTTTGGATCAGGGTGGAGGGGAAATCCAGAAAAAATTACTTACTCTGGCTCAAATCACACACTAATAATAAGGGGTAATGAAGGGAAAACAAATTAAACCATAAGCTTTATGGCAGTAGAGTTTTCAGAAGAGAGACTTGGATTAATCTGGAAATCTAAAGGGAAGGAGATGTCAAGTGATACTTCAGGAAAAAAATTATATACGGAACAAAATTACTCATAGGAACAATTCTGTCCTGGCACCAGAATGGATTAAATTATTTAATAAATTTAAAACAAAATAAATAAAAACTTTCTCATTTCCTCCAAAGAATATTACATATACAATTAAAAGAACTCTGCTGTTTATGTCATTATCAAGAGCATTGTGTCCCAGATAATGCATCAGCTATAGGTGACATTAACCAAATAATGCAAAAATTGAATTACCAAGATGCTCTATGGGTGCGTTTTCACAATGTTCACAGGAATCACAGACTCTTGCTCTACAATCCTCCTTTAATCAACCAGAAACCAAAGGATAACATCCACCCTCAATGCCTTTTGACGACTTACTGGTGCTTATAACTAACTACCAGGGATGACAAATTTTTTAGGCAGACAAGCAAAATATTCTCTCCCAGGAACACTGAATTATCATTATGCAAGTACTCTTTTGTCTTTTAGTTTAGCAGAACTAGAGAGAGACAATTAATTGCAAGTACAGACAGAAAGGTTTCTGCAGGCTCCTGCATGAATCCATTCCATACCAAGCTCCAAGGTGACCAGACCTTACACAGTGCTTAGACGCCTCAGGGGTGATACTATCATGTGGCCTAACTACTCATACATACTCCTATCAATATTCTTTCTCTTTTGACATATTGACAGATCTTTCAATATTGACATAAATTTTAACTTTATACTACTTGCAGTATTTATACTTTCACACATCTCTTAACTACATGTACTTAAAATCAATCCAAATTAAAAATCTTTCAGTTTTTTCCATAGTCTGAGTCTCACTTAACAAATGTACTCACCCAAGTTACCTAGAAACTGCCAGCATCTCCATTCAGGTGTAAGCCATTTATATATTTTGACTACCTCCACTAAAACCAAAAATTACACTATTTCTCTTTCTAACAATGTCAGCTCAGGCTCTTCACTTCTCCTCCTGCCAGTTCCTCTACTTCCTCCTGCTCTCTGTTTTCTCCATATACTTCTCCCCAACAAAACACAGTTCCAATTCAACAAGTAGCTCTGATCTAGTGATGACTACTGTTTGACTGCCAGCTTGTGGTGCCAAGAAAGGGTCTCCTGTTTTCCACTGCAGCACAGCTGTAACAGAACCTAAGAAACCATTATACAGAGTCAGAGGAGGTTTCTTTAAAAAGAAACTGGAAACCAACAAACTGATGCAGCCTATTACCCATCAGTTCTTTATGGACTAAAAAGTATTACTTTGTAGTCAAAACAAAATCACAGTATAACTATCCTTAGTTGCAGTTAATTGCTGAGACCATTACATCTTTGGTTTCCCAAGTATATTCTCAGTGGTGTAACATCTGTATAATAAAAAGTAATGAGCAAGATGTTTTTAACATTGATTCACAGGAATCATGTCGTAATAACATTTTCTTTGTCCAGCAGCACAAGACCAAAATATGGAAACAAACTTGCTCTTAAGTATTGAAAGTGGTGTTGAAAGCAAAAGAAATTTGCTTTTGAAAGGCAGGACATCATTTCCTTGCTTATCCAAGAATGAAAATTTTCATCTGTAGTTGCGCATGAAGATCTACAAGTGAACCCCCTCTGAAAGCCAGCTGGCATCCTGGGAAAATGCAAGAATATATGGCAAGTGTTCCAGTGACACTAATGCCAACTAGACACTAGAATAAGTGGGTGGTACTGAGGTTTCCACTCTGAAAATTGAGATAGAGGAGCATGAGAAATGCAAAATATAGCCAGCAAGAAAAAATACCTGACTTAGCATAAACCTCTTTACCAACAGTTAAAAAGTTTCATCTTGGAAATCAGACTGCTGATAATCAGATCTGGCAAGGGAAATAGATCATGCTCTCCAACTCAGTTCATTCTACTTAATAGACTCACTCACTGATGGAAAGACAGCATTCTCTTCAAGAGAAGGGAAAACATACGTAAAAAATTATTTCCTCAAAGATTCCAACCAAAGCTTTACAACTGGCAAGCAGGAACCTTTAGAACTGAGCAGAAACACAGCCAACTTACCAAAAAAGTATGCGCAGAATGTTTGCGACCAGCAGCACCAGGCAGACGTAGGTGGAGAAGCCCTCCGCGTTCTGGGTGCGCCGAATGTCCCGGTACTGGGGGATGTAGGGCACGACGCCGCCGAACACCATGGCCCCCGCGGCACCCCAGGACACCAGCTGCTGCATGGGCACCAGCAGCCATTCCAGGCCGCCCGGCTCCATGCCGGGGGCGCGCGGGGAGGCGCTCGGGCGGAGGGATGCCCTCAGGCTAAGGGTGCCCCGCCGCAGCTCTCCGGCCGGCGCCGGCTCTAGCCACGGGCGGGCTCCTGGCCGGGATGCGGCACCATGACTGCGCCCTCTCCCGCGGGGTCCGGACCTGGGGAAAGGGACGGGGCGTGAGCCTGGCTCTGCCGAGGGCGGCTCCTGCCGCTGCCAGCCGGGCGCTGCCGAGCCCGGACCACCGCCCTGCCGCGGGCGGGCCGGGGGGTCGGGTCCGTGCCCGCCCCAGCCTCAGGCCCGGCCCCACGCCCAGCCCGGCGCTCCACAGGGTAAGCCCGGCCCCGGCACGGCAGCCGCGCCGTTCCATCGCCGAGAGCGACCGGGCAGGGCGCGGACACGCGGCTCCGCCGCCGGCCCCGCCCGGGCCCTGGCCCGCGGCTCCGAGGGGCTTCTCCGCCTCCCTCGCCCACCCGCGCTCTGCCCGCCCCGCGGACAGGCGGGCCGCCCGCCCCGCACCTGCTCCCCGAGCTCCGGCCGCCGCCGCCTCCATCCCCCGGCGCCGCTCCGCGGGCGGGCAGCGGCGGCCGGGGCGGCCCGTGACGCACCGGGAGCGGCCCCACCTCCGCCAATGAGCGCCGGGGCCGCCCCTTCCTCCGGCGGAGAACGACGGCACCCCGCCCGGGCCCCTCCTACCGCGCTGCGCCCGCGGGCCGTACCGGGACTCGGCGGGCGGCCGCGGGATGCCGTGGGCGGCTCGGCTGCCCCGGGCGCACCTGGGCGCGTTCTCCTCCGCGGGCTTCGCTGAGCTACCGCCCCGGGTCCTGCTCCCCAGGAGTTAGGGAAAATCCCGTCGTGCCTCGTGGACGATGGGCAATGGCTTTAAACTGAAAGGAGTAGATTTAGATTAGATATTAGGAAGAAAGTCTTTACCTTGAGGGTGGTGAGGCACTGGAACAGGCTGCCCAGAGAAGCTGTGGTTGTTCCATCCCAGCGAGGCCAGGCTGGATGGGGCTCTGAGCAACCTGGCCTAATGAAAGGTGTCCATGGCAGCGAGGTTGGAACTAGATGGTCTTTAAAGTCCCCTCCAACCCAAACCATTCTGCGATTGTGTGATTTCTGTGGATCTCTGAATTGCAGAGGCTGGGGAGGGAAAGTGTGCATCCTCTACCCAAAGTAGGGCAGACCCAAAGTGACCGGGGAGCCTCTACCGCTGCTTGCACTGGGCCAGGAGTGGACAAGTGCTGCAAGTGCTGCACACAGGTGTTGTGTGGAGAATGACAGCATGGACACTGCATCCACCTCCTTCAGCCACACTTAAAAGGATGGATCATCCACCACACATCCAAGTGACTGCACAGCTGTCCTCAAAGCTTTTTCCTTGGGCTCCCCATAATACTACCTCAGACGTGCTTCCTTCTACCTTGTAAGTAGAAGGCTGCTCATCCCCTGCCACTCATCCAACAGGTAGGAAACAAGATGGGTTTTCCTGCATCTGAGGAATGTATAATTTTGTGTCCTATAGCAGGAACTGCAAATGTTTTTTGTAAGTGTTAAAGGGGGAAAGGAGCTCAATTTGAAATAGAAATGTCTGTTTCGTGACTTCAGAAGCCTTTTGTTTACTTCCTGCATAGCAACACCTTGTTCAACTGTAACCATTTCCTCCACTGGGCAATTTTTGCAGCATATGTGCAGCACATGAACCTGCACATTACCACAGAATTTATTTATGAAAGACATTCTTGGAGTACCATCATACAAATATCCAAAACAGCCTCCTATGTAGATCAGGTGACCAGTGATAACATTGGGACTTAGCTTTCCTACAAGGAAGTAGCAGCTCTGCTACTTGAACAAAGCTCTATTCCATTACAGAGACTTGATAGTTTGTTTGATGAAATTAAAAATATATAGTGGATGTTTTGAAGTCTGATTTTTGTATGAGGATCCTGAAGTTCCTGATTTCATTGCATCTGACTCACTCAGAGAGACTATAAAAATCCATTTATGTATAAACTGCACTATTTAAAACATTTTTGTATTTAATGGCTCATATTTCATGTATCACTTGCGCATTAATATCAGGCAGTTATGCCAACTTCTTGACATGCTTTCCTTGGAGCCCTTAGCACATTATTTTTTCTTAAGCACAATGGTCTAAGCAAACTTCAAGTTGAAAATAGGAGTAGCCCAGATTAGAAAGCAAATTGTTGTTCAAGTAAATACTAGTATTTTGAGAAATCATGAAAAAATTGTCTTGAGAAAGCAGGTGTTTTGAAGTAATGGTTACCTACGTAGAGGAAACTACCCAAGGTGCCACCAGATCTCCAGGTTAGCTTCCAGAATTATTCCAGGATGCTCTTAAGTCTATTCAATAACAAATTGTATATAGTATTCAGATTCTAAAATACTCAGCTGGAAACAGACAACTGCCTAAACTTAGGTTATTTTCCCTTACTTGAAACTGCAAGGGTAAAAACTGTGAATTACAGCACGTTGCTGTGTTCACACAATTCAGTTCTGGTCACTAAAAAACATCCTGGTTGTTCAGGAGTTAATCCACGGATGTAAGCTAAACTGACCAGTGACACCAGACACTGAGTAGGAGGAGGAATGACCGGTTGACTGAATTCCTCCGGCTGAGCAGCTACCAGCATCAGGAAGGGACCCTTCAGCCTTCTTGCTCATTTCTTTTTATTCTGGTCTCAGGATATTCTAAAATGCCGGGCTCGGGTCCATCCTGAGGTACTTGATGCCTCCAGCCATAGCATCCTGCCTGGCACAGGAACACCCAACCACAGCAGACCCAGCAAGACGATGGTAGGAGAGTGTGCTGGAAGAAATTTATGTAAACCTGAGGTGATAACAGGTGATTGGAGAGAGTCTTGCATCATCAAGGAAAAGTTCTGCAACCTGCACATCTGAGTGCAGTCACACAGGAATGAGCCTTGTGAATCTGCTTCATATGAAAGCAGATTTCTTTCTCTAGCAGATAGTAACTGAGAGGGAGCTCAGAAGAATGGTTCTCTTGCTGTAAAAGCAGAGCCTACCCTAGAAACAGTACTGCTTCACTGCCAGACAGCAATCCTGTTTCAAGTGAGGAGAAAAAGGACAGGTGTTGGGAGCGCTGCCTGCTCCAGGACGGTTTAGGTGAATGGAGACGAGAGATCTCTGAAGTTTGCTCTTGGGGTATAAGGTTTATTAGGGATGTAGAGAGGTCCTGCCTCGAGCTGCCAGACGCAGCACATGCAAGGCTTGAGGGGATGGGGGAAGGGAGAGACAAAAGGATGCTCAAGGAGAGGGTGGAGGTCCTATGAGGGGGAAGATCCAAGAGACCGTCTGGCCCCTGGGAGCCCCCTTATCAGGGGGCTTCAAGGTGGGCTGGAACAAGGCTTGGGCCAATGGGGTTACAGACACTTGATGTTTTAGGGGAGGGATACAGGTGCAGGGTGAGCCATACATTTTAGGGGTTGAGATGGAACAGTCCACTTGACCCCTGGACCCATCCGTAGGCAAGGGCATTGTCCAGCTAGCAGAGAGGACTGTTCTCATCCTGGCTGTATTATTTATGAATAATTATATTTATCCATCCTTCCCAACAAACAGGTGTATTTATTTTTTCACACAGACTGGAAAAATTCCCCCATTAGGAAAAAAACCCCTCTATTTGCTAGAAATATATTACCCATTCAGAAAACAGAAGCAGACTAAGTTTCACACCAGATCTTTGAAGACTAAATTAATCTATTTAGGACATCTGCTGTAGGAGAATTGAAATTGATTATGTGAGCAGCTCTAGCCACCTAGTTATGAACTAGCTTCTAGCAGTTAACATTTTGGTAACCAAACCTCCAAACACAACGAGAACTTTGATTTATTTTAGATTAAGAAATCTGATAAGAAATGTTCCTGTACTATCTTTGGATGTGGTTTAAGCAAGCTGAAAATGATGAACAGACATGGGATGCTTTCAAAGGGCTTTTAACTTTAATGTTGGTAGAGGTAGAAAAAATTACTATATAAGGTTTAGTTTTTGCAAATAGGTCCGCTGACTTAAAAAAAGTAAGCAGGGCCCCATTTCTGCACTTGGCTCCATATGGCCATATTCCTATCAGGATGACACTGGGACCAACAGGACACAGAAATGAACCACCCCATGGACCAGTTTCATGACAAGCCTTAGCCGTCTCTTTGCAGATTTTACAGGAGGAGGAGGAGGACAGCTGTTGCTACTTCACTTGTAGTTACTGCAGTAGCAAAAATAGCAGACTGCTGTGAGTCTCCCAACCAGTCTGTTATTCTGTCAATTGATTTTGAAAGATGAGTATTAAAATTATTTTATATTCTACATTAGAGAAATGCTGTTGCACAGAAGCAAGCATATGAAGTCCCTGCTAAAGTGCAAATAAGCTCTAAGTTACTTCTTGAACACATTGCACAATAAAAGGATAAAGTGAATCCCTAGGTAGCCAAATTCCCTTCAATTATCACATTATATATTTCATTCTCAAGGTACAGCCATGGGGACATTAAAAAGAAATATTCACTGTACTGTTCATAAAACAAGTAAATGGGTCTTAAGTGTCTTGAAATTGGCCACTCCTGCCATAATGTATTATCACTAAATCAGCTCTCTCGTCTCCATTTTTTGATTTTTTCAAAAGCAACCCTGCTGCAACTGGTGGCAAAGGCTGTCTCCTGGCCCCTCCAAGCACTGGTGAGCCCCTGTTTTGGCAGCTGATGGACAGAATCAAGCCAGCATTAATAGGAGATACAGTTTTATTGCACATTTTCACCACTCTTCCTTTCTCCTTCTACACTGGTCTTTGCAAACAGAACAGTGAATATCAGCATGAGTGGAACACCCACTCACCTGCAGAGGAACACCCTCTGCACTTGCAGTGAGGAGCTCTGACAAACATGCACAAGCCCACAAGCCCATCCCTGAGCAGTAGTCTCATGCTTTGCACCTGGGAGCAGGAACCAGGACCACGGAGATGGATGATTAAACTCCTCTCTGTACTTCTTCTACTACCATCTCCACAGACAAATGGAGGAAAAGCCCTAAAGCAAACATGTCAGAGCAGGAATCAGCCTGACATCTGGCAGAACCCTTCTTCAAACCATTACAGCTTTGTAAACAATGGGCAAAGTTCAGAGTGGGGAAATAAACAAACAGCAGACCTGGTTCAACATTTACCTGTTTAGCTGCTTACTTAGGTAAGAAGTTGAACCAGGACTGCTTAACCCAAAGCCTGCTGTTCTGTCAGACAGGTCCAGCTGTCTGCAATTATTTCTCCCCCACCTGCTCTTGGGATGCCTTTGGTGTGTCCCATGGCACCTCAGCAGTTGGCTCCATCAGAGGAGTCCATAGACAGCTCCCAATCCACCTGCATATCCTTGCCCATATTCAACAATGCAGTCAGAAGTTCTCACCACAGCAACCTTCAGGAGTAAAGCTGCTTTCTCTTAAGAAAATATGTAATAGAAGAACATCTCCACACATGGGATCTGCACAGTGTGCCATAGGAAAGTATCATGCAGGCTCCAATCATTGCTCATCCAATGCATGGTGCTCAGCATCAGAAAGGACAAAATCCTCTTTTTATTCCATCTTACTAAAATGGCTATTTTATTAAGCTGTTTTTTGTTGGACCTTGACATAATACAGAAAGAGCTCTGTACCATCTGTTGCCGTGCGGGACCAGCCCCGGGCGAGCACTGGTGGAGCACCGGGGGAGGAAGGGGAGAGGCAGGCACCGCTTTCCCCTTAAGCTCTATGAGTTCAGCTTCAGCACGGGGACAGACGGAGGCGACAGGGGCTCGGGTGCATACACGTGTTTAACGTGGGTGCGTGTTCCCGAGACATGGGGGGCACTCGCAGGGTATCGGATATAATGCCCGAACTGGGGGAGCGGGGGGACGGAACAGGAACCACGGCCAACGAGGATAGGACATGGGTGGGGAAGCCCCGGAGACCTCGGGGACGGGAGCGGTGATGGGAAAGGTGGGGAGGGGTTGGAGGGAGCCGACTGCGTGGTGAAGGGAGGGGTAGGAATGCAGGGTCACAGGACAAAGGGGAACACGCGGGGAGGGGGAGGGGGAATGGAGGGGGAAGAAGAAAAATTACAATTCCCCACAACTCCCTCTTTGGCAGGAAAGGGAGTTCTAAGTAAAAGCAAATTAGCAACGTTACAAATTACTCAGAAACGTAAGTTGAGAGACATCAGAAAGTGATACACCAATCATAGTTACAATACATGGGGCAAAAATCTTTTTCATATTACAGTTTAAGATAAAAGGTTCAAAATTATTATAAACACATTCTGTATTGAGGATGGAAGCAGGATTCATGATGCGATGCTTGTGGTTTTCGAATTCTAGCAGAGCTGAAACAATGAACGGCGACGTGGTTTCTCCAATTTGCTTATTTGATTGCAAAGTTGGCATAGCATTGTGGGCAGCAATTAGAGAGGATGATCCTTCCTTCTATAAGATATAACTCAATCCAAGAAGTTATTTTCAAATTATCACAAGCAATGGGGAAAACTTATACTGAAATAACAAGGGAACTTTGGGCAAGGTACATTTAGGAGATGGGAAACAGGGGTGAACCTGGGCGCCACCGTTTCAGAGGAAAAAAAACCCAGTGGAGCTCTGGTCCAGGTTTCCAGCTCCACTCCCTTCAAAGGGGACCCCCCACAGCAAAGGGGAAAGCTCACCTACAAAGGGAGGTCCTCTAACGGGGGGATCCCTCTGGTGACCCCTCCCATCAGAGGGGGAGCCAGAAGAAGGACTGGGGGATTAATCCAACCTCACCGCCCCCCCAATAGGGGCTGGCTCGCTGCAGGATGGTGCAGGGCCATTGCGGGAGGGGTGGGGCTGGCGGGAAAACTTGGGCGGAAGAGAAGGGTCAAGGCAGGAAAATGGGGTCCCTGTAGCATGGCCAGTGCCATCTTGGGGGGGTGCCAGGTACACTGCATCTCGCCCAGGGAGGCACAGCCAATGCCACCCCTAAGGGAGGATAACAGTGTCCGGCAAGGCGCTTGGGGTGGCTCAGACACTGCCATCCCCAAGGGAGAAGGTTTGGGGAAGTCCGTGGGGAAAAGGGAATGGGGAGCTTCACAGAAGCCGAAGGGGAAATCTACAGGAGAGGGGCCTGATGCGGCTGGAAGTCGACGAAATGCATGGATGTGAAGGGCCTCCCTTAAGATATTAACAACTCTCCCATAGCTGACATGTTGCCATCTACAATTCTGTGCCATTGGTGTCCTTTTGACCCCTTTCGGGAGCTGACCGCGTGGCAAGGGGAGGGGTAGGAATGCAGGGTCACAGGACAAAGGGGAACACGTGGGGAGAGGGAGGGGGAAAGGGGGGGAAGAAGAAAAATTGCAATTCCCCACAACCATCTCCCTCTCTCATGCACTTCACTCCTCCCTGGGGCAAAATGCTCGCTACTTACAGGACCCATTGTGTTCCACAAGAAGCTGCTGATACCAGAGAGCGAGCTGGTAAAGAAGGAGTGTGGTGGGTTGATCCTAGGCAGCAATGAAGCCCCCACTGCCACTTGGTCACTCACTCCTTCCTGCAGGATGAGGAAGAGAATCAGCAGGTTGAAGCCATGGGGAGAATATCTATGGTTTACATAAAAGTCTTGTTGTGAATAAAAAGAACATAAATAAGTGATGCAAAGTCAACTGTTGGGAAGGATGGATAAATATAATTATTCACAATAGTACAGCCAGGATGAAAACAATCCCCTGTACTGGCTGGACAATTCCCTTACCTACAGATGGGTCCAAAAGTCAAACGGACTGTTCCATCTCACCCCCCAAAATGTATGGTTCATCCCACACCTGTAACCCTCCCCTGAAACATCAGGTGTCTGTGACCCCATTGGCTCAAGTCTTGTTGAAGCCCACCTTGAAGCCCTCTGATAAGGGGTCTCCGAGGGGCCAGAGGCTCTCTTGGAACTTCCACCCTCTCCTAGAGCATCCTCTCTACCCCTTGTCTCTCCCCTCCCCCATCCCCTCAGGCCTTGCCACATGCTGTGTCTGGCAGCTCCAAGCAAGACCTTTCTCCATCCCTAATAAACCTTATATTCTAAGAGCAGCCTTCAGAGATCTCTCGTCTCCATTCATTTAAGCCGTCCTGGAGCGCAGCGCTCCCTACAGTCAACCATCCCACTAAGAGACCCATCCCTAGCCAGTCTCCAACCAACAGCTACTTTGGAAGAAACCTCCTGCCCGCAGCCTGGTTTTATTGCTGAGTGTGATGTTATGGGTCCAGCATGTCCCTTTTATCACCTGGGTCAGCTGTGCTGGCTGCTTCCCCTCTCAGCCTCTTGTGACTCCCAGCCTGTTTGCTGGAGGAGAGGGCAGAGTGAGTAACTTGATGCTGTGCAACCACAGTTCAGTGATGGCTAAAACACTGCTGTGCTGCCAGCGCTGTTCTAGTCACAAACAGCACCGTATGGGCCACTCTGGAGAAAGCTGACTCCATCTTAGCCACAGCCAACACAGGGTATGAAATGCAATTTGGGAGATCCTCAAGCTGGCTTTTTTGCTGAACAAGTGAGGGTGCAAATGGAGCATCCAAAGTGTCAGGAGAACTATCCCTAGCCTACTCTGACTCATTTTCTCTCCACTGTGGAATAAATAAGAAGCAGAGAAAGAGAAGAAAAATGACAGAGCAATTACAGCTTCATCATGATTCAAAATACCACCAGGTGACCTGGAATCAGTAGCATTACAGCACCCAAACTGTTTTTCCTTTTTCTGGTCTAGGACAAGGACAAAGTGCTCCTGATGGCATTTACACACTGTAGCACACACCTGGCTTGTTTCTGTTAGATAAGCTCAACATTTCTTGTACACTTAAAAACAGAACAAAACTAAATTTATGATCTCCTTACCATGAGCAAAAAGTGCAGAATGGGAAAAAAAAAACCCAAAGACCATCCTTATTACAAGAGTAATACTTGAGTCAACGATAATTTAGACAAGACAGAGACACACACTGCAGACTGACTTTCCCGAAACCCCAAGGAGTTACAGTTACAGGAGTTTTTGCTTCTGCTTAATACAGAATCTGTCCCAGAGAGAAAATTATCATCCACTCTGGCCAGCCCCAAAAGTGGGAGTAGCCTTGGGCCCCATGCCACTGCACCTCTTCCCCAGATGTGGAAGGCCAAATCTCCAGCGCTCTTCTGCTCAGCTGACACTCGTGCTACCTATGCTGCCAGTGTCTCTTGGCACCCTTGGCCCCTCTATGCCCTTGTAATTTCAGATACCTTTTGCTAGGCATGCTTGGAATATGCACCCAAATATTTCCTGCTGGCAAACACCGTGTGGAACACTAAATGGAGCTGATGTGGGAGGGCTTCCAACATTACCCAAGCTGCATAAAATACCTGTCATAACTCTTAGCACCTCCCCTCTGCCACAAATGTCTCACAGAAGAAGCAGGCAGGCCAATGCCAGTCAAGGTTTCAGTCTTAAGAGCATATTTGCAGAAGATATTTGTTTCAGATGAGGAAGGGCAAGCTTTTTCTTTCCCCCTCCCAAAAAAAAAAAAAAAAAAAAAAAGGAAGAAAAAGCAAAAAGTGCCAAAGAATCAGCTTACCACAGTCTCACAGTCTTGGCTTTTTTTATTACTGTCATTGCTCACTGAACCACATCTTACTGTTAGAGCATGCATCCTATGCCCAATGTTTCCCAGTGTTATTGCCCATATTTGCCCAAATCAACTCACTTTTTATGCAACCATATTAAGTGCTTTCCATTAATTCAAGGTGAATTTAAACTGCCTGTACCAGGGAGACAGTCCAGTTGCCTCCTCTGAGAAAAATTGTGTCTGAAGCTAGAAGGAAACATTAGCATAACTGCAGTTTGGTCACATGAAACTTTACCCACAGTTCTTTACACCTTCTGGAAATGCAAAATGGGCATTTTCCAATGAACCACTCCCTCCTTTGCTCAGCTTCCAGCCTCTTCAGCACAGACCCTCTTTATCAAATATTTTAGAAAAATACTCTTTCCATCATGCAGCACAGCACATGCCATGTTTAATATCTGCGCAAAAAATGCACATGCTGCGCTGGACCATGAGTTCCCTGAAAGACAGCCACACCAGGCTGTGGGATCTGAACCCATGAGGTCAGCTGCCTGTCCTTGTGCTGCAGGGTCTGCCCACCCTGCCCTCATAGCAGAGGTGTTACACACTGTGTTTGCTTCAAGAAGCTCCTCTGTGCACGTGTGAGGAGCAAAGCCACCATGGGGTGGTTTTAACACAGCCCCCAGCAGTGCCAGGCATGCCAGCAGCAGGCCACCAGGCCAGAGAATCAGACCCTACTCCCTCTCCCACCAGGGACAAACACCTCCAGCTCCCTCCTGCAGCCTTTCTGGAGGGAAGCTGAGTGGTGAATATTCCTTCATCCTCACTATCCAAAGACAACAGAACAAGGCTGGAGCAGAAAAAAGCATGGGAAGCAACACCTCTTACCAGCCATGTCCAGGAAACATAGCTGGAGATTTCCGGATCACCAGATAATAATGCAGTCAACAGCAGCCAGGTGGGTGATTTCACCTGTTGTGAATTACACACAGCTCTTCACAGAGCGAAAGGATGCCACCACTACCCATCAGACCAGCCTCCAAAGCCACCTTTCTGCTGCTCCTGCATTTATCCTGGTGCAATACACTTACAGGGAAAATTACACCCTGTGTTCTGTTACAGCTACTTAGCAGTACATGATGCCCACAGCACACACTGAACATCTGATCAAGATTATCCTTAATCCTTTCAGTTTTCTTTCTATAGATACTTGCAGAAAGGGGCTGGCTGAAATATTTCACAATAAGGGGATTTTTGAGCAGCAGTGACAAATCTTTTATTACTTTTATTAAAGTTTATAAAGAACACTTTTATTAAAGGCAGAGCACCTCCATCAACGATCAGGTTTCCAACGGCTGGAATTACCCTTTTTCTCTTCAAAGATACAGAACCTGAAATTTGAACCATGAGCAAACATCCAGGCTTTTAATATTCATCTCAAATGACTTCATCTACCAAAAGAGCACCAGCTGTCAGACACCATTGACCTGAATGCCTTTTCCCCTGCCCGAGGCATTTGCATTTCACTCACCACATCTTTCCGTGCTTTTAAATAACAGCTTGTTGGTCTACTGATGTTACCATATGAAAGGAAAGTAATGCCTTTACCACACTTTTAATTTACCAGGAAGTACTCCAGTGGAGCAAGTTTTCAGTGAACTGCATTATGCTGAATCAAAAGATAGGGTAAATGCCAAAGTTCGCTAAAAGAACCATCAGCACCATTTGGGATTGCACATAAAAGCTGATGACCTAGCAAAGCCAGATGTCTTTTTCTACGCATTGTGTCCCTCTGAATCACAACTGCAAAGTGACATAAGAGAAGTTACCTGAGAGGGAAGGACCAAACTCAAAGACCCAGGCCAACAATCTGTTAGCAAAAATACCCTGATTGTGCTGCAAGCACGGTCTTGTACCTAGCCTTTTTCTCTTCAGAGAAAACTTTTAGTGTTGACCATGCCTCTGCCAGGAAGAAAAAAAAGAAAACCTGCAAAATTTACAGTACCGTTTGCATCCTGCCTTCTGATCTGCAGTCAAACAAGCTGCCATATTGGTCCAGGAGCACTTGCCTCCTTGTCTTCTTCCAGGACTAAATTCCTGTTTTCTTTCTTACTACACATTCCATATTCAGCTTCTCTTTGAGATGTCCTCTCTCTGGCCTCACCTCCATTCCAAAGCAACCCTGAGCCAGACATGCTTGGAGTATACAACCAAGGGATTCCTTACCCCTCGTATATTTATTTGTCGCCAAAAGGAGGAAAAGAGGTTCTGTGCAACATCCAAACAATAAGAGTAATGCACTTCTACAACAGTTCTTCTACCTTGCCACACCACAGCCTTTTACAGCATGGCAGTGAACTTGGAGCTTAGGTCTTATAAATGTTTCAATATGCTTTTATGTCCTACCCTGCTACTCTGACTTCTCCTTCCAGCAGTGGAGGGACTGGAATTTCCCTAAGAAAGAGCAATAGAAACATGCTTTGGACACCATTTCAGCACACACTGTGAAGAGTTCACAGCACAGGTCTGCAATACTGAAATAGGATGGAAGCAGATGGTACCTCAGCCTCAAGGTCACCCCAGTTTTATTTTTACTTCATGTTCTTCATATCAAGAAGACATATTTAGACTGAAAGTGACTAAAGTCTAAGCTTTTTTCTGAAAGAAAGTAGCATAGAGCGTATTTTGGAATGGAAAAAGAATTTGTTGTCAAATCTTCTCTTTTGCTCCTTTCTCAAAACTCCTCATGACCTGTTTTTGTACTCATTGCCAAAATGAACATGTTATCCTTTTATAAAATTAAGCATCCTTATTGCAGTAAATACTCTTATGAGCACTGGTGGTTTGGTTCTCAGCTAGCCTTCTTCTTTTGAAACAAAACAAAACCAAAGGGTCTTCACTCAGCTTCCCTTAGCCCATGGGTGCTTGCCCAACATGGACTATGCTTTTAAACAATGGCTCATCTTACATCCCCCAGATTTCAGTCCCTGGAAATGTATGCAACAGCTCAAATCTGAACTTCTAAAAAGCCCTGTAAAAAGGGAGAGATTAGAGAACAGCAGAGTAAAAACCAAGCATCCTAGTTCTATTATAAGTAAATACATTTTTAAGCAAAGTCTGTTTGGTCTTGCCATTTGTCTCTTCTATTCTTAGACTTTCTGAAGTTTGGAACTTTTCCATGGCTACTTTTAGCTTTAAAGACACTTATGTTTTTATTTCATAAACCCAGCTGTGCACTATTGGCCTAATTCAGCTCCAGATCTGAACTAAGAGGGCCGTTCACATCAGCTGCTGAGCCCACAAAGTAAAAGAACCAGACCTTTGAAGGGGGAAATGCATGGTAAATATTTTTCAGTCTCTTTCATGCTTTTAATTGCCTTTCCTTCATTGGTGTGCCAGCTAGATAGTATGGTTTTTTTTCTTTTGACCACACCTACCTACCTCGCAAAAATGAGGAGCGTTGTGTTTGTTTTCAGTTGAACTCTAACCTGGCCATTGCTAAAATGTGGCACTACAAAGATGTAGTGAGATTCCTGCAAATTGGTTGGTTGTATAAATGCTTGCTCCTCTGCATTTCCAGCTGGTTCTTTATCCTTGCAAACTCTTCACTACAAATAGGACTCTGTGGCTTTGTTCAACTGGGCACAAGCAGACAGAGCCACTTTGCCTCTGGGTGAAAAATACTCTTGCTTGAGAGAGATTTTTAGCTCTTCTGGAAGGAGGGAAAACCAGGAAGACCGTGGCTCTTATCAGAAGTAAAAATGCAAAAATACTACAGCTCTACTTACTACTACTACCTAGCCTTAAAGGAAAGAATATTTATTGACAAAGAAACAGGTAAGGAGCACCATTGCTCCTTATGCAACAAAACAAAAAGGCTGTATGGTTGAAGCTAGTGGCTACATACAAAAGCAAACCCTATCTACATGCATAATGTTGTTCAAATTGTTTATCTAGAAGCTTTCTAGAGCTGTAATACTGATAGAATGCTCAAGCTTTGCAAAATGTGCTTAATTTTTTTCTACAACAAGGACTACCTGCAAGAGTGGGAAGAAATAAGGCTGTACAGAGACACTACAATTATGGGAATCAGGTAGCAATGCGGAGGTTTGCGTTGATGCCAGAATTTTACCTCAGAGATTAACACACCCTCTCAAATGAGGTGGGGAAGATCACGAAGGAAAACAATTAAGTTTATTACGAAAGATTCTAAGTGGTAGGCTTACAGCAACTGAAGTAATTCCCAGCTCAGAATTTTTTTGTGGATGAAGACACGTATTTGGCATATCTAGTGCATGTAATTACTCAAAGTCATTTACTAAGGTAATTTATTGCCCAACAGTGATATGCTCCTAACCCTACAGACACAGTAAACTGAAAACCTCTTCATTTACATCGGGCAACAGTACCAGCATCCAGAAGAAAGACATCTCTGCAATAGATGCACCGGGAGCTTTTTCACGCGGTGCAGCCCAAAAGCCAGGGATGACCTAGATGCTGGTGCTGCAAGAGGCACCATACGACTCTTGTCGATGCCTTTGACGTTGTCTCGCTCGACACTGCAATGCAAGGAACTTCAACCACCACAGTATTTTTACCACTCCATCTCACAAAACTAACTGCACGAGGGAAAAGGAAGAAAACCTTAAAAAAAAAAAAATTGTAAGATCTCTTAAGATCAAACCTCGCCATCCATATTTAGTTACTGCCGCGCGGAACGACGATTGCTTCAGCAAATAGAGGGCCGGCAGGTAAGGATTTCCCGGCTCCCCTCGGAGCGCTGCGGGCGGGGCCGTGCGCTCTGCCCGCCCCGCCCCGCCGCGGGGCCGGAGCCGGGACCGAGACCGGGACCGAGACCGGGACCGGGGCCGGGGCCGGGGCCGATGGCGGCCGCCGAGCCGCGGGGAGCCGCGGAGCTGCCGCAGCTGGTGAGCGGGACCGGCCGGGGGGCCCTGCCTGCGGGGCCGCTGCCTTCTGCTTCCCCCGGGCTTATATTCCCTTCCTCCTCCGCAGGCGGAAAATCTGCTCTGCCGGCTGCAGGAGAATTTTGAGGCTCTGACGGAGAAGCTGACGCTGAGAAATATCCTCTTTGGAACGTGGGGTACCGCGGCTGGGTTTGGAATCCCGCGGCTGGGGCCCCCCGCGCGCTGATGAGTGTGGGCGAGGTCTTTGCTTCTAACAGTGGGATGGGCTTCTTTCTTAAACATCAAATTAGCGTAAAATGTGTGATGTGGGTAAACACCTATGACGTAAAGGCACCTGACTCTCGCCCGCCTGTTTATCGATCCCTTTGTCTAAGAAGGAAGTCCTAAAAACTGTTTCACTACAAGTAGTAAGGTAGCCTCTGTGAAGCAATTCTGGCTTCCAAGTAAAATAAGCATTGAATTACGTGTAAAGATTTTGAAGGTGCATTTTAAAAGCATCAATTTCCAAAAATGCACTCAAATGAGCCACGGTTTAAAAGCAGCTGTTGGCCTAAGCATAACAAGGTGAGCCCTCAAAAGACGAAAATCAGACCTGAAGGGGCTCTGAGCTTTCTTGTCAGATGTGCTTACAGAAACTACCTCTGCTTTCTGAAGCTATTATTTATTTATTTATTTATTTTTCAGAAACTTGACCATGTTCGAGTAGCACTCATATCCTGATTCTGTAGGTTACCTGTATGGTATCACCTAAAAAAGTTCCTCAGAAAGAAAACAATCTCTTAACACAGTTCACTCATGAGTACTTGCAAAGGCTTTTGATACTAAGAATTTGAATGCTTATCTGTCACAAAAGAACGTGGGATTGTGTTCTAACAATACCACATTGTGTGTGCTTCATCGTGCATTAACCATGAACAAGTAAAAGGCTGACATATCTGGAAGAAAGCTGCTTGTTCTTCTTCTGGAGGAAAAAACCTGTAAAATTGTAGAACTCTTATTTATAGAAGTTATCTTTAACTTTTTACCAGAAGAAATGGGCAAGCACATCAGTGACCTTGAGAAGCGTGTTGCTGACCTGATGACAGAGGCTGGGGTAGAAAACAGTGATGAAGACTTGGGAGTAAAGACATTGACTTAAGTTTTTCTGTGGTTTATAAATTTCCATTTAGTTTTGAGTGATGGGCGAGTAATGGTGTTTACATATTTAGTAGACCTGCATTTTCTTGGATTTGAACGTGTACTCGTTAAAAACATATTTAATATACCTTGGAATTTTTTTTTCCGAGAGAGAAAGAATGTGATTATTTTCACAAAAGAAAAACTGCATCTTGCTGCCTCTGTTCCAGCTGAGTGCAATATATAAGGGGGCAGTGGCTAACTTACCAAGTATGTAAACCGAGGCTGTCCATCCATGTGCGTGGCTTGAAGTGTTCCTGCCCACCATTCCTGCCCCTCAGGTATGCTGACCTAGCTGAGGATTCTTGCTGGTATAAATTTATGTACCTGTGCTTTTAAACCTGCTACAGCTTCCTAGTGTGGCCTGGAGCACATCTCTCACATGCACTCACCCTAAACACAGCAGTAAACTATTGTCAATCACTTCATAATATAAAATTTCAGGATTGTTTTGGATTTTATAAGTCTGTTGCAAATGCCAGCCGTCTCCCTGATAGATGCGCAACTCTGTGTTCTTATTATTTAACAGACAACACTGCTTCCCTGTTCTGTGGATGCAAGTGACATTGTCTTCCTGTTGTTGCACACTTTCCTAATTCAAATTGAGACACATCAATTATTCTTGTCATTGAAATTCTTACCCAGTGAAAGACAGAAATGTCTGCAAACATTCTGAAGTAATTTAGGTATCTGTTCATTCTCATGCCTTTTGCACAAGGTACGCAATAATTTTCAGAAATGCAGAAAGACAATCCACAAAGGTGTATTTAACTGTACAGAGATCTTCCTATCTCCATGCTGAATCACATTCATTAATAAATCACTATCCTACTTATTCACTCGATCTTTGCAGCACTGAAATGAGGATGTGTTCAAGGAAGATTAAGGGCAGAACAGCATAGCACTGACCCCAAGATTTTACAGTCAAGTGTCACACTGACAAAAAATGTTAAGGGAAAACAAATGTGTTTGTATCATAACAGAACCTTGAAAAAAATTTTTAACTATTGCACCAGGAAAAAAAAAATAGAAAGCTGTGTTTGTTCATCTAAGCGGACACTATTTCCTGGAGCTGAAAAAGAACTGTTGGTTTCAGAGAAGGCAAAGCCATTATTTTGCATAGAAAACTATATCCTATATATGAACTTACCCAATCACAAATATTTTCAATGTATGAAAATGTATTTATTTTAAAATTAAAACAGTAATATTTGTTGCCTTTTTAGCTTATATGTTCTTAGAATAAACCATTCTGTACTAAAAAATGGCAGTATTTGTATGCTACAACTGCTCGGTTTTTGTTCTTTTCACAAGCCCACCCAAAGCCGTGCACACCAGTGCAGGTAACATCACCCAGATATTTATATTGTGACAATTTCAGTTCTTTAATGTTACCTGTTTTGATGAAAACAGTATATTTTATTTAAAGACCTGGAAATAGATGAGGAATTCTAGTTGCCAGGCATGTCCAGAAGAAATTGGTAGTCAGAAAACAGGATATCTGCACTAAAGTGGTTGTACACCAAAACACTGTAGTCTTTGCAGGGAAAATTTAATTTGAAATATAATGGAAACTTTTTACCATAAATTGAAATTGAAGCATTGCCAGGTTAACAGAATACCTCAGCTAATCAGGGCAAAATGCTTTTATTACAGCCTTCATTAATACCAAGAAATCATTCCAATTAATGCTTTAATCAGTGTAGACTTGCACGTACTGTCAGACTGGGTGGAGAGGTTGGTATGCTGGAGGACAGGCTGGAGAAGCGGGCCAACAAGACCTTGCCAAGCTGGGCAGGTGTGAGAGGCTAGCTGGCACTGCTTTGCAGGAAAGGCATCTGGAGGAAAGGTTGACTAAGTGAGCAGGGTGCCCAGGCAGCAAGGGCTGCAGCAGCACACTGGTCACAATGAGCACAAAATGGGGCCAGCAGGTAATTCCCCCTCCATTCACCTCACCAGGAGACTACACCCACAATATTCTGTCAGTTTAGGGGCTGCCCAGTTCAACAGATGCAGTGGTGTGAGGGAAGTAAAATAGAGCCACCAGGATAGAGTATAGCAGATACATGGCTTGGGAGAAATCTGTTAGTCCAGCCTTAAGAACGGACCATGGCTTCTTGCTGATAACCAGGACACCCACAGCAGAACACAGTCTTGTTGAAGGTGGTGTACACCAGGGTTACTCAACACAAGCTGAAACACAGAAAATTCCAGCTAGGTGCAAGGAACACCTTTTTTAATTATGAAGGTGCTCAAAGCAGAACAGGCCTTCCAGAAAGGCCAAAGAATCTCCATCTTTAGAGAACAAGGGATCATCAAAGTTGGAAGACATCTTGAAGATCTTCTAGTCCAAGATGCTCAACACTGGACACAATTCTGGGCAATCTGACCATGTGAAACCTATTATGACTAGGAGGCTGACATTCCTTTCCAACATAAATTATTCCAAAATCAAGAACCACTCTAAACCAGATTAACTTCAGCAGAAATTTAGACCCTTTTGTTTTACTTTCTTCACACTTTCTAAATCCTCTACAACACATTTGGTAGTAGAAGTAAATTCTTCGTCTTGTAACAAATTGGATTTCTTCTTTCTGGAAAAGCAGCTAGCCTGGTTTGGTTTTAATTAATCTTGTAAACATGCATGTATCAGTCTAAAAAACAAACAAGTCCCCACACAATATCAACTCCATTACCATAAAAGTTGTCAGAAATGCAAATGGAAATTCCAAAAGCTATGCCACAGTGGAATCCAATCCAAGTCTCCCAAGTCCATGTGCATTTTGGTATATTATTAGGCAAACTGGAGGTCAAGTGACAGCACAGGTTTTGGTTTCCTCAGCTGCTGTCTGCAGCCAGCTCTAGAAGTGCAGTTATGCTTTGGCACTGCAGAATTCACCAAGTGCTTCAAAGTGAGTGCACAGCCACCATGAAAAAGGAGTCTGGCACTACAAGTCCATCAGGCTGATGGGGGTGTGGCAGTGAGCAAAGTCACAGGAGATGTTTTCTCTGGGGTTTGCTAAATACTAATAAATGTACCTTGTTTTATTCACATTTTTAATGGATACAGGGGACTAGTAAGATATACAAGGAAATCCCAACAGAAGTCATCTTCAACATTATGGACTTGCACCCAATTACATATGTATTCATTGTCAAATTTCATTAGCTGAAAAAAATTAAGGTGCATAAGTGGAACTCACTTTATTCTTTGAAAAAACTATAGTATAGTTTTCCCAGCTATTTGTGTAATAAAAGCAACTTAAACCATTTGAAATGTTTTTCTGCAAACAGACTTTTTGTGTACAAAAAATAGGTAATACCAAAGAGACAACAAAGGAGAATCTTTAAAAAAGAAAACCCAAAAATTCAGCTACAATATTACTGCAGTAATATTCAGGACAGTTCCAGGCTTTGAGTTTTGTACTTCTCAAACAGAATTCAAATCTTTTAAATAATTCGAATTATGCTCAATATTCAAAGACTTGTACTTTTTTTTTCTTTTAATATACATATATGTACACACATACACAGAAATAAATGTAACTGAACACAGGATTATGAAAAAAGGCAGCCCAAAGAAACATCAATATCTGTATTTAGTAGAATAATCTTTTGGTGATACCACCAAACCTCGACCTTTGCGGGCTCCTCTGTAAACAGTTTCTATAATGTCAATCATCTCCTGCTTATCTTCCATTGCCCAGTTGATCTTGTTGTTATTACCTGTACCTAAATCAATCATGATGTGTTTGTTCCTTCAAAGAGGAAGAACAAAAAAACAAGTTAATATGGTATTATAATTCACAAAGAAGTCTTATACCCCACTCCAAATGTTTTGTATGATCAAAGGAAGTCCTTATAACATAAACAGGCTTGCAAAACAAGCAGTAGTCCTCTCACTTAAACTGACATTTTACTGCCAATTTTTAAAGCAAGAATAAGGACTCCAAACAACTGTCTGAGGGACATTTTGAGTTCCAACATGTCCCCAAAATGGTTACTCAATGCAAGTATCCTTCAGCATATTCCTTACTGTTTGTATTTCTTTCCCACTACTGTCTATCTCCAGAGAGATGTCCATGCTTGTCAGTAGAACATTTTATCTCATCAATGTAGAAACCTTAACTCCAAAAAAACTATTACTTTTGATTTATCTTGAAAGTAAGATTGTCAAACTTGACTGCTATGTTACTATTGTTACCAGGCTAATTGGAAAACAAGCCATTTTCCTATAAACTCAGTTTACTCTTCTGTAGAGCAATGTAAATATAGGCATCAGTGTGCTATTATGCATTTGGAAATGATCTGCTGAGACACTCTATTTGACAAACAAAGTTTAAATTAGTTATATTCCATAACCATCACATACCTGAAGAAAAACATAACGGTACAGGGGTCATACAACTCGTACATCTTGTTGAAGTCTGGTACTTCAGTGATATCCACAAGATAAATAACAGCAAAGTTTTTAACCTAAACAGAAGAAAACAGAAAATACAAAAGCAATATATGTTACCAATTAAAAGACACAAGCTTTCATTATTGTAACAAATATTTTCAAAATTATTAAGTCATAAAATCAGAATAAACTCCCTTGCTTTTATTGTTAAATACAAAAACCAATTAACATGAAAAATATTTTTCAATACAGCCAAGAAGTTCATTTCACATCCAGTGTCAACTGGAAAGATACTATGCTAAATCAACACCCAGAGAAACAAATGCCCTTTATATAGAACTGAGAACTCACAGTGACATGCACAGCTCTAAACAAGTAGAATAGTTGCTTTGTGCAAGCCAAGCTAACACATTTTGCCTTTGTCATCAGCTGCTTATAAACTTCAGAAAATTAATGATCTACAATGCCCTGGTGCCTGCCTCCAAGCATTTTCCCCCCTCAATAACATCCAATTTGTCTAAAAAGACTCATTAAATGAAGAGGAAACTTATAATTTAATTTAAAAACTGATAGCTTTTTTGCAAGGTGCAAAGCTGGAACTTAAGTGTAATTGCTAAAGAAATAAGACCTTGGAAAGAAGCTACTGTCCAGACAATTCTGGTAAAACTGGCTTTCATTTTGCAGTATTACTCAGATGCAAAAGAATCCCTCCCCTCTACTGTCAAAGTCAATGCCTTCATCCTGCAAGAAAACCATGTCACATTTTTGTTTCCTAGATGTAGCATACTTGTCATTAAGTGGAATCAGGGGAAGTTTAGGTTTCTAAACTTAGCTCATAAGTGCACAGTAGAAATTAACACACTCACACACATTACATTCTAAGTCAGAAGTCACCCAAATTGCACAAACGTTTAACTGTAAGGTATATTATCAAATGCTTTTGCACTACACCAGGAGTGCACAATTGTGCCTCTCCATCCTCAGTTACCTCCTAACAAAATTTTGGTCCCTTCCATTTGCCTGCCCAGAATTACCAGCCTGAGGTTAACACAAAGGTCTAATATCTATGACAAATGCACTGTTCATGACAGTACTTCCCACTTGTTAATTTTGCTATCAAAAGTCTGGAAATGCTATGATGAGTATAATATCTGCCTGATGAAACAATATTTTATTTTAATTCACAGAGGAGGATTCTTTTGTATGATATGACAGATAAAATATGATAGATATTGTGATTCTGTAAGTAGACATCCTAGCAGGCACTTTACTGAGAAAATACAGAGATGTTTATTTACCAAAAAACCCTCAGAAAAGCAGAGTAAATAAATGTTTATGAACTTCTGCTTCGAGACAGTTTCAAAATTATAAAAAATAATCACATTTCAAGGACGTAAGTATTACTAGCCAAGAAAGGAAAATCTCTTCTAAAGCATTTAAAGTTTTTACAGTGCTTTTATGGAGCCAGTTATAGTCCTAAGTTCAGTCCACATTCTAATGAAAGCATCCTTGTTTAAGCCATGTTCTAAATCAGGAAGGAGGTAAAGCCTTATAAACTAAAATAGTCATAATATTAAACCCTCTGAAGGGATCCTTCACACCCATTTCAATGTTACATTAAAGACTTCTAAGAACCTTAATGGGATGTTCAGAGGCAACACAATTTAGCTAAGAAGTGACTGAAGCTACTCCCTGGTGAGCTCTGGAAGGCAAAAGACAATTGTGGGGGTTTTGGTTCTTTTTTTAGAAAACAAAACACCTGAGGAGCCATTTTCATTTTATCCTATCATTACTTCTTCCATCCTGCTGGCATTTTTAGCATCAGCAGCACACCTTCACCATGTGGGGAAATGTCTACAACACACTCAGCAATTTTCACAGAGCACACCATCTTTGAACAAGTACTTAATTTGTAATTTTCAAAATTATTTTAAGGTAAACCTAGCATGAATAAAACATTCTTAGGACCTGTTTTGTTCGGTAAAAGATTAGTCCAAGGAGATTTACATGTTGCACCAGAATAGCACTCCATATGCACTCCTAAACCAAAATTTTACTTCCAAGAACTCTGTACTTCAGATAATACTGGAACAAAAAACCTTTCAAAATTAGTTTGACATGATATACATTTAATTTAGTTGAGCTGCTGCAGAAGCAAAAATGCATTGATCATCAACAGCTTACAATTTCATACAGGAGAAACAGACTATAGAAGTCTTAATTTGTTACATAAATCTTACTAAAAAAAGAAAATTGTTGGAGTCCAGAACATCCCTCTAGCTGCCCCGGATGCCTCAAGACCCTAGCAAGG
Organism: Lonchura striata; assembly: GCF_050655825.1. Lineage (NCBI taxonomy): Eukaryota > Metazoa > Chordata > Aves > Passeriformes > Estrildidae > Lonchura > Lonchura striata. Next base: position 72,677,461 of record NC_140704.1, read on the forward strand.
GGCTCAGGGACCTTCGCAAGAAGTCAAAAACACCTGTGGCTTTGATTTTAGTCCATGGGAGAGGCTGCCAACTATATATGAGGAATTACAAGCCAGAAGGCTTCAAGTAGTATAATAGGGAAATTGACACAGAGTGGAAAAGTAGAATTTTGGGATTTTTTAGAATGTAATTCAGGGGTACAAGATGGAGGAATCTGGGTGTGCCCTAGCCTTCCTTCTTCTCTTCCTCCATGTCTTGGTGTGATGGTGACACTTTTCTATTGGTCTAGGATAGGGACACACTGTCCAACATAGATCTTAGGTATTGGTACAGGAACTGTAAACATAGTGCACGTAGTTTTGAGCATATAATGTGAGAGACGCCCGGGGCTCAGAGGAGACTGCCATGGCTTCTGTGCTAGCTGGACCTCGGCAGGTCAGAGAGAAGCTATTATAGGTAAGGAAAAATAAACAACCTTGAAAACTCGGCTTCACGCATTCCAGACCTCTTCTTCAGCTGCTGGGCTAGGGGAAAAAGGATTTTCACACTGGGGGGATCTTGCCAGCAGACCCTGACACTGGATCACCTTTGCAGAGCACATATGCAAGTCATCACCAGGATCCAAGCATCCAAGACATTTAATTAAATCTTCCTTCTATCTGACCTACTTTTATAGAAGTGAAACTGATGACAGCCACCTGCTGGTAAGCTCATATTAAATCTGAAGCAGACCTTAAAGCTGGACTCATATTTAAACTCAAAACTTTAAAAGCAGTTCTGTTCTTTACCCCTCGCCTTCCTAATTTCAAATTTGGCAAGATCACCACTCCAAAACAAGTTCGCTTACAAGCACATTGAATGAGGGTGTGCTTCGTTGAGTTTGGACACTGGCTGTCAAGGATAGCAGCAGGAAATGGGAATTCAAGCCTAAGGAGGACTATATAAACACATAAGAAGAACTGCATAAGAACTGATCACCCTCTCCATGGTCTATGTAATGTTTAGGGGCCGGGCAATTTAATGTGCCAGGGTGGGCAAGCTTGTCACCAAGAAGCATTTCATTTCAACACAAGACAAACCTTCCAGAGACTCAGATGTCTCTTTTTGCACAGTATTGACCATCTTTAGAGCCCGAAGAAGCAGTTCCTGTCTCAGACGCAATATTGGAGCCAAGACAGCAGCAGAACAGAGCAGCATCTGAGCTGGCTTCACACACAGCCAGCTCTAATTCACAAAAAAAGCTTTGATTTAAGCAAAAGCAGTGGAACTATTTATGGATTCAGACTGCTATGGATGTGCACGGTTTTATTTAGCCTCTCCCTGCTGGGGACAGACAGAGCTGTCAGTTGGAAACCTACATTCCTGCACAAAACCAGCTTTGCTACCCTGTCAAGGCAGCAGTTGCTAACAAGTTTTCTACCTGACTTGAGAGTTGTAACTGAGGATACAGGATGGACACCCTAGAATAAGAATAAAATACAACTAAACATGCAAATCCAACTAAGTACAAGCAGTTGCAGTAGTTATAAGGGAGACTACACTGAATTTGTTAATATAAATCAAAAATTTCCTGTAATTTTCCTATGAAAAAACTTGTATTATTTTAGAAATTGAACACATAATAACACAAGTTTATTCTGAAAGTGCTTAACCCCATAACATACACTAAATACAGTCAATTCGTTGCAGCAAGTCAACTGCTTTCTGAAGAAATACAAAATCAAAACTCTAGTGAGACACCTTCTGGGCAGCACCTCACTTGTGCAACAACTGAAGATAAAAGCATTTTCAGAGACAGATATTAACTATTTCTGACACTCCTGGCTTCCCTTATCTGTCTTTGAATCCTAAACTTCCTCTGCCTTACCAGGCTATTGTAGCTGCTGTTCCACGGGAACAGGGTAGAGCAGGAAACCTAAGTCAAACTGCAGCATGGATTCAAAATCGTATGACTTGCTTTCACAGGCTGGGCTTCAGTTTTGCTGCTTTCCCCCCCTTCTCCCCAGTGATGGTAGTTTCATAGATCAGGCTAATGAACCCACATGGCTGAACATGCTTGTAAAAAACCCAGGAAGTATATTACTGCCTAGTCACTGTTCCAGGCTGTTTAAATACTTCACAGAACTGTATCTGCCTGAGGACTCCTATGAAATCTTTACAGTGAATGGCTCAAGACTATAAAGCAGAGAAATCTACAAAACTTTTAACATCAGATAAAGATTCTGTATCCTGTCTTCATGAAGATTACATACTTTGCTAGTAAACAGGAAACACAGATGTAAGAAAAATCATATGCCATGGGACTTATTTGTCCTCTGAAGTTCTCCTCCCTGACTTCTTTCATTAACAATATCCTTCTAAAAATAAATAAATTCATTTCTACAACATGAGATTGACACTAAGATTAATGCCTAGGATGAATGACAAAAATTCTGAAGTTTCTTGAAAGTTATGTCAGAGGTAAGTAATACTCCTACTTTTTTAGTTATTAAGATTTCAGCTGCCTTTGAAAGCAAACCTTACACCCCAAACATCTAAGGAAATCTGAAACAAGATCCAAGATTCTATTTTCTCATCTTTCTAACCAGTTTCTAGACAGTGTTTTTTTCTATTTAGAAGAACAGAACACTACTTTATGGACAAATAATTCATAGGAAGAAAATACAGAAACTGAGACTAGCATTTGCAACAAATGACTGAAGGTGGCTGGCAGACTTGCATTACTGAACTGAACAGAGCAAGTACAAACCCAAAAGTGTGTACTGACAATATTTATTTGATTTTTTTTTCCTTGCTAATTGTGCTGTAACTCTAGGTATAAACTTCTAGGGGAACACAGAAAGACATTGTACTGCCAAGAGCAGTGCTGACAGCTAATAATTTTGAAAACTACAGACATCAGTAAATGGATTAACTTTGCTCAGCTTTTCATTACAAACAACCGTAGCTAAAATACCTATATGTTTCTTTCATAACTGCCTCTTTCTCCACCCCACCTTCTTCTCCTCTTTCACTTTTCATGTAACCTTACCAGAAATGCAGAGGCACAACTAATGTTTGAGAACAAGCCACAGCTATTCACACTTCTGATAATGGTTAAATAAATACACATTTGAAAAATCCTCCCTAAACCCACACTGATCCAATACAACAGTTACCTGATTTATATTCAGTAATAGATAAATCCTTTCTTAAACAAGGTGTTTTAATCTAGCAAACCAATCTTTGTATTTTAAGGGATAGGTTTTTATGAGTTCCCTGTAAAGAAAATATAAAAGTGTATTTTTAGAAAAGGTGTTTAAGGCAAAATTTGTGAAACTCAATTCGTGTTTCAATCAATGTTTGATTGAAACCCTGACAAAGCAAAAAAAAAAAAATTCTAACATCTTACAATTATGATTTGTTTTGACATTCAGTGAAACCTTGCTTCTTTTTCATGTAACTCTAGGGGAAAAACCCAGTCAGCTCCAAGTGGAGTACATTTCAGGGAAAACAATCTACTTTGTACTTTAACATAGCATTCTAGTTTCTTTCCTGTGAAAACTGAAAAGAAAACCTTGTTTTCCTATCATAAAGTACAGATAAATATTACTGCTACCCAAAAACATGCTGCAGCCTAAAAGAATATTGCACCAGGGTAACAAGTGTAAAATACAGCCACATTGTCTTCAAATTTAGCCTGCAATTATAGAACGTTAACATTCTGTATTATTCTCTAGAATAAACACCTGTACAATTGGAACTTTTACTCACTCTTTAAAACAGCAGAGATCCAAACATGGCTTGTAAGCAAGAAGATGAGGTAGGATCTCCCCCTTTAATCTGCCATTTCTGCAGAGGGAGATTTTTAAATAAGAAGTTACTCTGTTCTTTCTTCCCCCAGTCACCCCTAGCTGCCAGCAGGTCTGCCAAATTGCCAAGCATCCCACCATACTAACAGTAAGTTAGTACTGTAAGTCCATACTAACAGTATCTGAGCATAACACTCCCACCAGGCTGAATACAAAACAACTGTATTAAAACATGTCACAACTCTTTACGGCATTCTAATACATCTTAACCCCTGGCTGTGGGTGTAGATTTTTAATTGTGGGGACTTTCAAGTTATTTTAAAAAAGTTCAAAGGCAAAATAAACCACAAAAACAACTCCATGTCAATCTATGCAGCATGCACAGAATTTTCTATGAAAGCAGTGAAGTTGTGGATGCCCCATTCCTAGCAGTGTTCAAGGCCAGGCTGGATGGGGCCCTGAGCAACCTGGTCTAGTGTAAGACACAGCAGAAGAGCTGGAATGAGATCTTTAAGGTCCCCTCTAACCCAAACCATTCTATGATAGCTGGCACTTTTTCCTACCCAAGTTATGTTTCTAATTCAGATTTTTTTACTTCTTTCTTCATGTGGTTCAGTTAAAGACCTGTCAATATTATACATCTACTGCTTCGCAAATCCTTTAGCAAATATATAAAAAGGTAAATTATAGCTGATTGTGTATTCTAGTTTTTCCTATCTATCTATCTTTCTTAAGTGACCAGATGTTTATAATCATTCAGTTTCCATCTGAAAACAGCTGTGGAGTTCAGCTCTAAAAAATTAATTCAGTCCATGTAACTCAGTGGAATGCTACTGGTGTCCATGGATAACATCACTGACAGATTAATCAGAATTATATGAATGACAGATTAATCAACACCATCCTGCACATTTTAGCACCTCACCGCTTTTAAGAGCCAAAATGAAAGTAAATTTTCAAGTCACTCAGATAGAAACCTGAAGGTATCACACATTTCCACTGTAAAGTGAGACTGCTGGGTTACTTGGAGCCGCAGTAGCACTGTTTCTGCCTGAATGCCGATGGCAGCTCAGTGACGGGTTATTAACAGGCAGCAACCTCCATTTCCGAACATCTACGATGCTCTTTTCACCCCCCAGAACACTGCAAACATCAGGGCAGTCTTTAGGAGACACTCATGAAAGTGTAACCACACAGCTTTCCCGCTGCCACCTAAAGCTGGAATACCTGTGCGGAATCCCAGTTATAAGCTGCCCCAGTCTCCAAGCAAGCCATAGGGAACACTGAGCTCAGGAGCAGAAAGCTCCCGTTTACCTTCTCGGCGATGCTGTACAGGACCTCATCCATCTTCATGCACGTGGGGTCCCAGTCGTGCCCGAAGCGGATGACCACGACCCGGTCCTCCTCCGACAGGATGGCCTGGTCGACCTGCCACCCATTGTGCAAGTGCGGCAGCATGTACGACATCCTGGCGGCCGGCTGGGAGCCTGCGGGACGGCAGGGATACACATGGAGCTGACAGCCCGTCCCCTCCCCGGGCCCTCCCGGGGCGCCGGCGGGCGCCGAGCGCCAGCACCGAGTGCCGCCCACCCCACGCGGCCCGCCTGTCCCGCCTCGGCCCGTCTATCCCGCCGCGGCCCGTGCCCATCGCAGCCCGTCCCCAGCGCACCCCGCGGGCGCCCTTCCCTCAGAGACGGAGCGGCGGCAGCGCCGGCACGGGCGGGAAGCGGAAGGGCGGGCACGGGGCTGCGCGCGCACTCGCGCGGAGGCACACACACACACCCGCACACACACATACACACATACACACACATACACACATGCGCACGCACACACACACGCACACGCTTCCGGGCGCGTTCCGCACGGGAGGAGACCCCGTCAGGGACACCGTGCCGTGGGGATTGGTGATGCCGGCTAGCACGGAGAGGATTAAACAGAGGTGATCAGGGCCCCGATCTCCTACGCTGTGCTGCTGACCTCTGATTGTTAGTACATTCTCCTGTGCCTCCATGGGATTTGACCAAGGATATATGCTCAGAGAAGCTGTGGATGCCCTATTCCTGGAAGAGTCCAAGGCCAGGTTGGACGAGCAGCCTGGTGTAGCGAAAGGTGTCCGTGCCCATAGCAGAGGAGCTGGGTCCAGATGCTCTTTAAGGTCCGTTCCAGCCCAACCATGCTGTGATTCTATGCTATTGCATCTCCTGGCTGTGGAAGGTTTTCTCAGTGTATTCACCCACAGCATGACAATTTCCATACCCCCAGTGTCGGCCCTGCCGTGGCAGCTGCACTGCCAGCCACTCCGATACTGGCGGTGGGGTTCCATGAGGTCTCCCGCCGCTCCAGTAATCAAAATACCACTACCGGATCACTGCGCAAACGTTCCAGTGGAAGTGGCCAGCAGCAAAAACAGCACATTCCAGCACTGGTTTCTACAATCGAGCTGGCCATTGGCATAGGCCATCCCAGACCAATCTGTTCCCTTAATTCCACAGCAGACACTAATTTGAAAGGTTAGCTTGCAGCAGGCAGGGACAAAAGTATCGTTTTCACTATAAAAATTCCCCACAAGGTGCAGCTTGGGCTGTGGTGAGCAATGTGATTTGGTGACAAATAGCTTTGCCCAACAATGCTGAGCTCTCCAAAAACTATCCAAGTCCTCCAAGTCTCGCTTTGTCGCCTTTTTAGGACGTGCGGGCACAGGAGAAGGAGAGGGAGAGGAGAGACAGTCCGATCTGGCTGTAGCCAGGGGCAGAGGCAGCGGGGGCGGTGATCCCCGTGCCGGAGCTTCCCTGGGAGTCGCCAGCCCCGGCGCCGGCAGTGCCCGGGCAGGGCTGGGTTAAACGAGCGGGGCTGGGCAGGAGCGCCTGAGCCCGGCCCGGAGCGGGGCCGTGAGCTCCTGGCTCTGCCCGCTGCCGCGGGACCGAGCTGTGAAAGGCACGTCAGAAAAAACAGCCCCGCTGGGTGCTTTGGTTGTCCCCCAGGTATAGCAAGTCTTCTTCTTCAGAAAAGTTAGTGGGAGGAATTGATCCCGGATAACACAAGCTGTTAACTTTAATTGAAAACTGAGTTAGGAAAATTTATGTAGGTTTATTTTGTTATGATTTAAGTCCAAGGTGATACAGCAGTGCCAACCAACAAATTTGCGAGTAAGGAGTGCATCAAGCTCCACAGATGAAATAAGGCAACTTCAATTAGTGCTGAAGTTAATACTTACATATATTTGCCCCGTTGTCTTAATCGAAGTCATATTTTCAAAGTTTTCTCTGCAATGCCAGGACCAGAACTTACTACACTTACCTTACATAAATCATTTGATATAAGGTAAATGTAGTAAGTTCTGGTCCTGCCATTGATTATGTGATTATGACTGTTTACCTACATGGAAGCATGTAGGTAAACAGTCCTATGTAAATACAAAAGGAGAAGAGTCAACTTAAAAAAAAAAAAAAAAAAAAAAAAAAAAAAAAAAAGGGAAAAAAAAAAGGAACTTAGTGATACTGCAGATGGTACTAGTCCAAAACCAAAAATGTCATATCCTTGACAGCTGTTAAATTTAGCACACTGGACAAGACATCTGATAACTGAATAATTATGTTCAGGAGCAAAGCATCAAGTCTTTCAAAACTGATTCCCTTGATGTTTGGCCAGTCAAATTTGACGTACGAATTTATTAATCCAGTTGTTATTCTTGTGTACATCGCTGTCGCAGAAGTGTCATTTACAAATAGAGCTACAGGATGTGCCCACATAGTGATGGAAGACAAACAATAAGCATTGGGACCAAGGTTGGTATCTGGAGAGCCCCCTTCCTTCTTTGAGGTTCCTTTAAGTGTTTTTTGTTTCCTGCTATCAGTGTAATTTTTTAAGATTGTATCTGGGGCAAACAGAAGACGCAGTTGTTGTTGAACCAGTGCTGAAGGCAGTGAATGGGTCATGCATGCATCGAACAGCTGGAATGGTGGGCTCAGCATGCTCACACACATTGAAAGATCCATCAACATGCCACTAGCCTGCTTCTACTGCACCAGCTGGTTTGTTTATAGCTAGAGGCTTCCTCATGGGTCACCTTTCTGCTTCTGAAGTGTAGGAAAGGCTTCCAAAGTGAAAGCAAGTCTGGCTCTGCCCATCATGTGTGGTGTATTGTAATGGGTAGTGGTTGGTGATGAAAGCAGATGGAATAATACAGTGCTGCCTCATTGGCATCTACCAGTCACTTGGTCCTGTCTGATGCCCAGTTTCTGCTTAACAGCAGAAGGTTTAACTGCCCTCCAGGATTACCAGATTCCGATCATTTATGAAGCTGGACAATGCCATCACAATATGGCATCAACTCCTCTTTTATTCTATGCATAATTCATTCTGCAATACAAATCTAGTTTATTCTAGTAATGTTGTATGATACTCTTAAGAAATGCAGACAACTACATGTGGCTGACAACTTCAGCTGGTAAAAAAAATATTAGATGTATATAAAAACATGATCTTTGCAATTTGGTTGCACTGTTCACCTCCTTGCTTTGTTTGCTGTAGTTGAAAACCAGATACTATTATCAGAGATATTGTGGTGAACTGCAGACCTGCCCCTTCAAGCCCATGTACAAAGCAGACTGAAACTGAAGCAGAAATGCACATCAAGGCCAGGATAAAACAGCAGTACTGGTGCTGAGCTTGTAACCATTTAATCGATGTGGTTGGGATAAGTATGAGTTTGCTCAGGGCAATGGTTGACAAAACCTTCCAACCTACACTTACACTTTTTTGTCACAGGTTTGAGTTCTGATTACTCACAGAAGGCTTTTGTGAGAGGAGTGAAGCAATAGGACACAGCTGACCAGCACTGTGTGCCCAGAATAAAGTAGCATACTGCTGTGGAAAATTGTTCTGATTCAAGTAGCAAAACATCAGATTTCCTGGACACAAGTCTAGGAGATAGAATGGGATGGAGATCAAAAGTCAGTGGAGCACAGCAAAAATAATTGTAGGAAATTAGGCACAGCTATTATTAAGATATGCAGGAAATCTTCAACTACCACTTTTGCCAATAGGAGCTCCAATTAGATGTTTGGTTGTGTGTGGAGCCCCTATCTTATTGCAGAGTGCATTTGCAGGAGTGTTGTAGAGAGGACTGGGCTCAAAACTCTCAGGGCAGAGGAAAGTTCTAGCATGAAGGACTGTGTTATCAGTGGTATCTCCTCTAGTGCTCTTCCTCACTGGTTCAGCACATAGGTGTGTTAAATTTTGCATGAGGTAAGTTCAGGTAGAGATCGGAATGTTTAAAGCACTGAAGGCAAGCAGCCTAACAGCTATCCAAGGGTGGCCCTTCATTGTGCAAATTTGTTAGATGTAAACCATCTTTGGCCGATATTTGTCAGACCTATCTGGGCCTCAGTGCCACCCTACATTGCCTGTGGCTTCACCAACCACAGCCAACAGGCAAGAAACTTTGAATAAATTTCTAGCAGCCTGTTTCATAGCACTGCTTATAGAAAGGCATTGGTGAGTAAGCTACCAGAAAAGCTACTAGTTTTGTATGAAATCAATATTGATTCAGGAGTAACATGAAACTCTGAGAAGAACAGTTTGTATTACTGGATTTGGATGTAAGAGTGTGGGTATTCCTTTGTGTTATAGTCTAAATCAGCTCTTGGTAAAAGTACTTGGAAGTTGTCTGACATACCACGCTAGTACCAAGTGACTGTGGATTAAAAACACTATTGAGTTCCATTTGTTTTCTGACCTACTCATGTGAATTTAAGTGATAACTTTTAAAGGAACATCATTGCTTCTTTGAGGGTGTTCTCCTAAACAAAGGAGTATTTCTTCTATTCCTCTGTTGCAGGTCATGGCAGAAGGAGAGTTGCCAGCTCTTTTGATCCTGGATATAGCAGTGTGGCTACCATGCAGGCGCGGTGGGAGAAGGGCTTTGGGAATTGGAAGCTGAGCAAGATTCATTTCTGTATTTCCCCAAGTTTCTAGAAAGTTTTGTTTCAGCATTTTTCTGTAACCCCCCTTTTTCCCTCCCCTGAGCCATTCCCATTGGACTTGACCCATGGGATGATCATTATGTCCCCAGGCTGGACACTGTCTCTATTGTCTTGACCTTATCTCTTAATTTTTCTGTATAAAAACTGTATCTGGACAACTGCCCAGGGTCTTTTTGTCCCTGTGGCATTCAGGCAATACAACCTTCTCTGGACTGCACACAAATTGACCTCTCTTTGTATCTTTATCCTGAATCCTTGTGGCCACTATGGCACGCCGCCGCTCGGACCACACCAACCCAGCCGCTGCCTGGTAAGCCCAGAGCAGTGGGACTGCAGCAAACCCCGGTTTCCTGAGGGGACAGCTAGCCAGAGGGGTCCCGGAGGGCCGGGGAGGAACGGGGAACAGCATAAGTGGCACACCAGCGTGGGGCTGTGGTTTAAAAGCACTGTTGAGTTCCATTTGTTTTCTGATCTACTCATGTAAATTTAAATGATAACTTTTAAAGGAACATCATTGCTTCTTTCAGGGTGTTCTCCTAAACAAAGGAGTATTTCTTCTATTCCTCTGTTGCAGGTCATGGCAGAAGGAGAGTTGCCAGCTCTTTTGATCCTGGATATAGGAGGAACTCATGGTGTGCTGCAAGACCTTGCAGCACTTTTGAAAAAACACTTTCACCTTATCACCATTAAGGAATTTATTGTAAACAAAGAAGAAATGAGAAAAAAAAATCCAATCTGTTTTTGTGTTTGAGTGCAGACCAACTATTGACCATGAGCTTCTAGAAAGCCTGCCTAATTTAAAGGTAATTGCAAACTCTGGGGTTGGAGTGGATCACTTAGACTTGAAAATGATCTCGAGCTTTGGTGTAAAAGTGACCAACACTCCTCACGCTGTGGCAGATCCAACAGCAGATACAGGAATCGCCTTGATGCTGGCCTCTGCCGGAATACTAGTGGAAGGTAATGTTTTAAATTTGCTTGTTCCTAGATACTTCTTTGGCATACCTCACTTTTGCTGTGATAGAAATGATCTTTCTGAATCAATATATGGTATGCTTTTACAGGGAAAATTTTCAGAGGCCTTAACTTTTAGAGGCATCTACTTCTCCTATGTCTCGCTTCTTTTTAGGACAACAGTGACAAGACTAAGGCTTTTATCTAAATTATGCACTTGAAAGTCTTGTGATGTCCTGTTTGGGATAATGTCTGGGGCTTAACTCTTCTCTGGTTGTTCACTGGGTGGGTTGTTTATAGCTGTGAAAGCTCAATACAGAGTGCATCCAAACTGAATGTCACCACTTTCCATTTCCCCTCAAAAGAAGCATTAGGAGCTACAGGAAGATACAAAGCATTAGTGGTCACATCTCCAACTTCAGAGGAGTAATTAATATAAATTCTTCTTTTTCCTGCCTCTGTGATGAGTTTGTCTAAACCAGTGGGTTGTATTTCCTGAAGAGCAGCAGCATTATTTTTTAAATAAATGATAATTCTTTTGACAAAGCTGTTATAAGTTGTACCACCAGCATTAGTTTGTGTCCTAAAAGCAGGTTCTTTCCCCTCTTCCTTGCTATGCAATGCCTTTCTGGGGAAGGAAGGTGTCAGTAGAGACTTTAACAAGAAGCAGCCTCTCTCTTGAGGGACTCATGGTCTTCTTGTCACTGCTGCTCACATCCCTGAGCATGAAATAACATCTCTTTCCCAGTGATGTTTTCTCACTATTGCATCTTTTTGAACCTCAGGTTCTTTGTATAAAAGCTCACAGAGATCTGTGGCCGAGCTGGAATTTGAAACCTTCATCCTTCTCAATCAGAGAGACTGCTTTGGGTTGTGATCCTGGAGAGAAATGGTAGAATTTACCCCAGCTGAAAAGAAAAGTGAAATCAATGCTTGAAGGGTGGCTTCAAAGAAGCTATTTTTGAACTTCCAAGAAAACACCAGTTGTGGAGGAATTAATTCCCCAAGGAGTCATTCCTTCCAGTACAGTACCCAGTCAGGATCCCACTGTGTTACGGGCTTCAGGCCTGGGTGCAGGAATTGGCACCATCCAGGCCCTTATATAAACTGGTCAAAATCAACAAAGATGTTTTGTAAGGGGTGCTCCAGAGCCCCACTGCTGTGATGGTGATAAACCCTTTCTTTCCCCCAGGCCTACATTTATGGCTGATTTATACCCGTTCAACATGTATTTACACACAGGCTGTGTGTGGAGCAAGCAAACCACATCTAGTGCCCTTGTGGTGTCCTGTGTCCTGTCAGACTCTTCTTCAGACTTCTGGCAGCATCACTGTTCCTCCCAGCCAGTCTCCTCAGCCTAGCCAGATCACTCATCACACTGGCACCAATGACAAAGGCCTTAATTGCTCATGGATCTGTAGTTCCCTTTCTTTCACACTTCATTTCTTTTCAACCACAAGAAAAGAAACTGTCCTAACTGGCATGTCAGACAAGGAAAGGATCCACAGAAATTAGCATAGACACAGGAGTGAAGAGCAGGGTCTGACTTCACCCCCAGCCTTCTAACCTCATATTGCCTGTGTGCTGTGTGTCCACACATAGATCACTCCTCCAGTGTCCCACCACTCCTGTAGCCTCTTGCTCCCTCTTGCCCACATCCTTTCTGCATCCATTCTACCAATTGTGCCCATCAATGGCTTATTGTTTACGTTGGTCTCAAACATCTCAGTTTCTGTGCTTTCTGAAACTCTCCTAGGGCTGATTGATTGTTAAACTCAGAAATAGTTGTGTCGAGTTGGGGATGTGTGCATTTTTCCTTCAGAAGAAAGGAGGAGAAAGAGGCTGTTGATGCCCACTACTGTGCAAACATGGAAGACTTGCTACAACAATCTGACTTTGTTATGTTGGTTGTGAACCTGACTCCTGAGACTTACAAACTGATTGGGAAAAAGGAGCTGGGGCTGATGAAACCCACAACTACCCACAGCTGAGGTAAGAGGATCTGAAAGCACTGTTTGTGGCGCCACCTTTAAGGTCATGTTTTGTCTGATTGTGTTGATATTCCCTTCCCCTGTGGGATTCCTTAAAATTAGAGGGTTTTGGGCACTTTGCAAAAGGCAGGCTTCAGAGACAGCAAGATGGTGATTAGAGCTAAGCAGTAGCTATAAGATTTGTTAGCAAAAAAAGTATATAAGAAGTAGAAAGAAAGGACAAATAGAACAATAGTCTTTGTATTAACGCTTGGGAAGAAAAAGTCTAAGCTTAATAATGGAGCTCTCTGCATTGTATCGTGAGGCTTACAAGCAAGTACTGTATTAGAAAGAAGCAAGCATTGTTTTAACTAAAGGTATGTGTGCTTATAGTGATTGGATAGAGCTACAGTCAATATGCTTTTGCTTTGTGTGACTGGTCAAAAAGTTTATAAAGTAAGTTATAACATTAAGTTCTTGGTCTGTTGCCTAGATGTGAGCTGCTACCATCTTTCTATTGTCATAACCATGTAATGAGACTGATGCTAAAAAATAAACAGCTCGAGACACATACCACAGCAGTCCTGTCCGTTCATGACTTGTACATAGCCCCTGGCCGGCGATACTCCAACCTCAGTCTGTGATATCCCTCTGTTTGAGTCATGAAGTAGTTGGCAGTCCAGAAATGTGTGACTTAATGGATCATATGCTATGTCTTCAAAGGTCCTATGGAAATTAGGGATGCTCAGCAGATGGTTGGTTCTCTTTAGCCTTATTCTAGAGACAGCGGGTTTTAGTGGAAATAACTGAACAGGGTACAAAAGAAAACATTAGGTAACATTTGGAAGAGCAGTGTAGAAAGAAAGCAGATCTATTGGCACTGAATGAGCATATGAGAGAGATTATCAGTAAACAAAGCAGAGATAAAATAGTGGAAAGTCTGCAAAGATTAAATTATTTGTCTATAATAATACAGGAAGTGTCAAAATGAGGAAAAGACTGAAACTGGTCTCATCCCAGGAAAAACCTTATGCAGTGGACCATAATCATCCTATAATTAAAGGTTAATAAATAAAATCTTTGATTTGTTTGGTTAATAATTATTAAAAAGGCACTCTATTTTCTAACAAGATAAAGATCCTGTAGTTTTTCTCACTTGACCCTGGAGACCTCCCCCCCTTATAGGTAAAAATATGTTCATTAACTCATCAGGATATAAAGATTTAATTTCAATAAAGGTGCAGTTATTGATCAAGATGCATTGGTAGAACCTCTCCAGAATAAAGTTACTAGGGCTGCAGCTCTGGATGTGACACATCCTGAGCCTCTGCCAAGGTAAAGAAACTTCTTTCCCAGTCTGTTAATCTGTAATATTTTAAACTGTGTTCAAAGTGTGCTCATAATTTTGCTCTCCATGAGGAGACTCATTGTGTAAGGGCAAAACCTCAGTCTTGCACAATCATAAATAAACAAGAAGTTATTCCCCTTTCCCACCTCTGTTGAGTCTTTGCCAGCCTGACTTGTGGGCCAGACAATGAGCAAGATGGATAGACAAGAAGAAGAAATGTGTAAGCAAGCATCCCGCAGCTTTGTGGTCATTCTGTGCTTTGGTCTGAACGTGCAGTTGCTGAGGTTCAGTTCTTCACAACTAGCATGGGATAGCAGCAGAGTAAGTTCTGTATGTAACACATTCTATTCTTTCTGTTTCTTCCAGAGATCATCTTTTATTAAATGTGAATAATGTCATCCTAACCCCCACACATTGGAACTGCAACAGTCCAAGCCATCCATATGATGGCAGAAGAAGCAATAGCAAACATGCTGGCTGTTCTCAATGACCAACCCATCCCAAGTGAAGTGTTTCCCAAATTGTGAGTGCCCAATGATGCCACTAAATCTCCTGTGTACAGTAAGGCACTATTTCTTACCACTTTTAAGCTGAAAAAAAAGCAACCTGTTCCTGCACTGTTCATCATGATGCTCCAAAACTCTCAGATTTGATCTGTTACTTACAATTAAAAAAAAATAAAGTGAAACTAAGAAAATATATTTGATTTGAGTTTATTTCATTAAGTTATTGTTAAATAGCTCATTCTGTTACCCCCCACATTTTCCCCAAGTTGGTTTTTCCCTAAGTTGTACCTTCCCTTAAAGCCGTCCTTCAAGCTATTCCCCTCTTTTCTTCTAGTCCCTTCCCTGCCTGTCAAGGCGACCCTGCCCCTTTTTCCTGAATGTTCCCTGCCATTCACCCCCTGGGCCAATCCCTGATTGAAACACCCATTTAGAAATCCCCTAATCCACCATCAATCACTGGCCTAGGTGACCTTTCCCCTCTCCTCCCCCGTCCTGATTGGCCCCACAGTGAAGATGAAATCCCCTCACTCCTCCCCTGAGGATTCCCTATTGGTTAGCTGTTTGTATCCACCCCCTGATTTGTATCTGAACAAAACCCCTTGTATACCAGAACGACGGGGCTTTTTGTCCTGCTCTTTCCACCTGGGATAGATTTTCCAAGGTGCGGGTGTCTTATGTCCTAGAGGGTGGTAGAAAGCATTTTTCGAGAGGGTTGGTGAAAAAATTAGTGCCTTGGTTGTTTCTTCACTTCCCCTGGGTGTCCCCCCACAATGTGGTCTCTGTCCTCTTCTGGGACAGAGTTGGAATGAAATTAACTGATTTGACTAATCCAGGGGACACCACAGCATCCAAATTGCTTCCTTTGTTTGTCATGATTCAGGCCACTTTAACTGAAAAGGGAGGGAGTGGAGAAATGACCCCAAAGTTCAGCCCGTTACCCCTTCCCTGTCTCCCCGAATTTCTTCCCCTATGCCAGGGGGGCTGTGCAGAGCAGTCCACTCTGTGCAAGGTAGCCAGGCATGCCTCAGTCTTCCTGGCTCTCCACAACTCTCTCGGCCCTCTAGCCCTGGCAGTACTGGCCATGCTGTCAGGGACCTGTCCCTAAAACCCCTACCCCAATTTCTACTCCAAAAGTTGTTTGATTTGAGGTTCCTCCCTATTCCCCTTTCCTACATCGCTCCTCTGCCCCAAAGGTATACCCAGATATTCTCTCTATGCCTTGCCCCTCTACCCCACCCAGTGCTCCTCAAAATGGCCCCTAAAGGGCACAAGATAATGGAGGCCACATGGCAAGACACCCTACTTGTGCTTCTTCTCCCCAGAATCCCTTTCTTCCTGCTTTTTTCAATCCCTTCCTCCCCTTATACCCTCCGTTTCCTTTCCCCTTGGACTCCTCCTTTTCCACCCTGACTCCACCTCCAGAAACCCCAGTGAAAGCTCCACCCTTTCATGTTGCTGTCCCACCTCTTACTCCTTCCCCAGTAGTTCCCACATTCCTCCTCCTAGTTCCCATGCCCCTCCTTCCAGTTCCAGAATCAGATTCTGGAATCCAGAATCAGAAGCCCTTCCTGTCATTGCCCCAGTCACATTCCAGGGTAGGGGAAGTGTCCTCCCTGAATGGGAGTCCTTCTCCTACCAAAACAAGAAGGAGTTCTGCAAAGCCCAATAGAAATTTGGTAGGAGAAGTGAATATTTTAAGAGCTTATTAAAAGCCACCTTCTACTCTACAATCTCCTTGTCTCCTTTGATGTGAAAGAGTTATTTACATGCCTCCTGTCCTTGGCTCAATGTATGCTATGGGAGGGTGCATGGAAAAGCACATTGTGGGCCGTGCATTCAGAGCTTTTGCCGGGGAATGACACCCCCGACAATGTAATTTCTATGGACCATTTTTGCAGCAAGGGGGAGTGGACCCAAGCAAGAGATCAAGCAAGAGCATTGAATGAAAGAACTATAAGATTGATAACTGGAGCTGCTGAACAGGCTTTTAGTCGACTTCCCACACATGAACCCCAGGCCAGCTATATGTCTACCAAGCAACTCCCCAATGAACTTTCCATAGACTTTGTTGACAGACCTGGACATGACTCATGCTACCGGACTGACACTTCTTCTCACCAACAGGAAAATAAGATACAGTCTCCTTGATCACTATTTTTGCTAACCACCTTGAAAAATGTCTTTTTCACGACCTGATATTGGACAGTGATTGCCGTGGACCTACTGAGTGGGAGATTGATGCTGTAGAGATCTGACTGTAAGTACTTTGTCACTGGGGACACAAAGTACTCATCCCCAGAGACTGAGATTCTCTGATCATTTCACCATCTGATCTGGAGGGACTTACTCTCCTAGCACGCTGTATTCACCTGCCCTTCCACCTGGGCAAAGGCCAAGTCATCACCTAGGCCATTCCCATTGTGTTGGGAGTCCCAGTAGATGATATTGCACCAAAAAGTACACTGGCCAGAAGTGGTAGGTGAAGACAAGCCTATTATCTACTGCAATATCCGTCAGGGTGGTGACACCCTAGGAATGAGGGGCTTGCTTGACACAGGGGCAGATGTGACTGTTAACCCCAAAAGGAGATGGCTGTCACATTGGGAGTTGCAACCCATGGCTGGCAAGATCCAGGGCATAGGGGATGCCCAATTGACTAAAATATCCAAGAGTGTCATGCAAATTGAGAGGCCAGACAAGCAATTGGCTAATATATGCTCGCTCGTTGCAGATTACAAGGTTCTCCTGTGGGGAAGTGACGCCATATCACAATGGGGAGTTTGCATTGAAATCCCAAAAACGCCCCAGGATTTTTGATTGTGGCCACTGTGGAGCGCCCTACCCAGAAGCTGGAATGGACCACCGACTCACCAGTGTGGGTAGACCAGTGGCTGCTGAATAAAGAAAAATTGAAGGCACTTAATGAACTTGTGGAGGAGCAATTGGCTCAGGGTAACATCGAGTCCACCTTCAGCTCTTGGAATCCCGTTTTTGTCATCAAAAAGCTGGGGAAGGGCAAGTGGTGACTCCTCCACAACCTTTGTGAAATTAACAAAGTCATTGTTGACATGGAACCCCTTCAACCAGGGATGCCTTCCCCAGCAATGCTCCCCCAAAATTGAAATTTGGCTGTTATTGACATCAAAAATTGCTTCTTCAGAGTTCCCTTGACCCTGTCAATGCCCCACAGTTTGCCATCTCAGTTCCCACCAACAACTGAGAAGCCCCAGTGAGGAGATTCCACTGGTGTGTGCTTTCTCAAGGCACAAAGAACTCGCTGAGCATTTGCCAGTGGTACATCACCTCACTGCTGTTCCCTGTGTGTGCCAGAGTGGGGGAGGCTATCATACTCCACTATGTGGATGATGTCCTCATGTTCACCCCCAATTACATTGTACTACACAACACACTTGAGCAAGTGGTTGAGGTTCTAACGTCAGCAGGATTTTCTTTGCAGGAGGAGAAGGTTCAATAGATGCCTCCTTGGAAATATCTAGGCTTGGAGGTCACAATGAGGACCATTGTTTCTCAGAAACTGGCATTTAACAGCAATCCCAAAATTTTGGCGGACCTGCACTCCCTGTGTAGGACTTTGAACTGCACCAGGCCTTGGCGAGGCATCACCACCAATGACCTAGCCCCTCCTCTTCAATTTATTTAAGCGGGGAAAGGAGCTCAGTTCTCCAAGGTCACTGACCCCAGAGGCAAAGGTCACACTGCAAAAAGAGGCACTGGATAAAAGAGTATCACCCTGGTGCAAACTTGAATTAACTTCCAAATTTATTGTGTTGGGGAAACAGCCACACTATCATGGACTGATCTTTCAATGGGACCAGGACCAGTGGGACCCTCTCTTGATAGTGGAGTGGGTTTTCCTCAGTCACCATCAATCCAAAAACATCACGAGGCCACAGGAGCTGGCACAGCTGGTCAGGAAAGCCAGGACAAGGTTTCAGAACTAGCTGGTTGTGACTTTGCGTGCATACACTTGCCTGTTGATCTCTCAGGGGATGAGACATCCACAGAGAGGTTGACTAAATGTTTGAGCATCTCTTGAGAGAAAACGAACACTGCAGATCACTCTAGAGGATTACAGCAGACAGATCTCTGTCCATGCCCCTGCCCACAAATTATTTGCATCAAAATTCCAATTGGTTCTGAAAAACAAAAGGAGCCAAACACTGCTCAAGGCTCTAACGGTCTTTACTGATGCCTCCAGGGCTTCTTGCAGGTCAGTGATGACCTGGAAGGACCCCCAAATGCAGCAGTAGGAGACAGATGTAGAGTGTCGAGGGTTCCCCTCGAATTGCTGAATTGGCCGCAGCAGTTGGGGCTTTTGAGAGGTTTTCAGAGCCATTCAGTTTGGTTACAGATTCAGCCTGTGTTGCAGGGGTAGTATCCAGAGCTGCAAATGTAGTTCTCAAAGAAATCTAAGTACTTTTTGAGTTGCTCTCAAAGCTGATCCAGCTGAACTGCTGTCTCCCACTGAGGAACCCATTTTATGTGATGCATGTGAGGTCACACACCAATCTGCCTGGCCCGATTGCTGAGGGGAATTGGTGAGCCAGTTCTCTTGCAGCTGCCTCTGTCCAGTTATCAAGGCTTCCTGACACCTTCCAGCAAGCCAAGCTGAGTCATCAGACATTACACCAGAATGTGCCTGGCCTGGTCAAGCAGTTCAAGCTCAAGCGTGACCAGGCTAGAGCGATTGTGGCCACATGTCCCCATTGCAAGAGCACAGGCATGCCATCTCTGGGTGCTGGAGTCAACCCTCAAGGGTTGGGAAGCTGTGAAGTGTGGCAAACTGATGTCATCCTTATCCCTGAATTTGGCTGCCAAAAGTATGTACATGTCTCCATCAACACCTTTTCTGGTGTAACCTATGCCTCTGCCCATGCAGGGGAAAAGGCAGCGCACATCATCCAACACCTGTTGCAGGCTTTTTCAGTGCTAGGAGTCCCCAAAGAGATCAAAATGGCTAATGGCCTGGCCTATATTTTGAAGGCCCTCAATGAGTTCCTGCAGGGATAGGAAGTCAAACAAAACTATGGCATTCCCCACTCCCCCACTGGTCAAACTGTGTTTAGTGAGCCCACCAGCCACTCAAAAGGGTCCTGATGCATAAATGCGGGAGCAGCAGAGGGCTAACACCACAGGGAGATTGTGTAAAGCCCTCTTCACCATCAAATTTTTAAACTGCTCATTTGAGAACATGAACCCCCCAGTGATCAGACATTTCTCCCCTCACAGCAATCACAGGCTCCAAGAACACCCACCTGTTCTGGTTCAGGACCCTGAAAGGGGCAAGATTGAGGGACCATGCAAATTGGTGACATGGGGATGTGGGTATGCCTGTGTATCCATGCCCCTGAGACTGGTGGATCCCACAGAAGTGGGTGAAACATATGTGCTCAAGCATCCCAGCAGGGCACCAGACAGAAACAGTGAAGCATCAACAGTGAGTATGAAGAAAAGAGGACAAAACCAGCTTGGTGGAGAAGGAGACCCTAACTCCCTTTTCTACCCCGATTTTCCTTTGTTAAATATGCTCATGGATGATTTTGAAAATTTAAGTAGTCCTTATCAATCTTTGTTATTTCCTAGAGATGTCATCCTTCTTGTGGGTCCTCCTTGTCACTATCCTCCTGGTGCCAGCCTTGGACACATGGATTGTCCTACCATCTAGAAAGAACTTCCAAAAACACGGACATCCATGCCTTCTTAAAGAAAAAAGAATCCAAGGGCTGACTGAATAACATCTTTCAAGGATGGGTACTCACAGGAAGGCTCTCTTCTGCTATAAAGACAATTTATTAGGTTTTTTCAGTTACCATTGTTTTAGTTACATTTTCCATTTTAAAATATATTGTCTTCTGTTGGACAACTAACCTCTACTTCCACCAATGGTTTCTTGATTTGTACCCCAGTTCTGAATACCGCCCGGATCCCTCTTTTTGAAAAAGAAAGGGGCAGATGTTGCGGTTCATGTTTATTTCATTAAGTTATTGTTAAATGGTTAATTCTGTTATCCCCCCATGTTTTCCCTGAGTTGGTTTTTCTCTAAGTTGTACCCTCCCCAGCTGTTCCCTACTCCTGTCATGGCTACCGGAGTCTACAGAGCTAGGCTGGGTTGCGGTGGGCTTCAGAATTATAACTGAGCAGTTATGCATTTTGGTATATTCAGTCTATTTCAGTGAATAGCAATGTTCTGTTCCTAGTTCTTGCTGCTACATAATGATAAACAAATGCACCTGGCAATCTGTGTAATACTCTCCAGTCTGTTGAAGATGAATGAGCATTGATTCCCTGCAGAAATTTGACTGTATCCTGAAACACTTTTCAGCCAATATTCCAATATTCTATTTTTCTATGAAGACACTGAAGAAATGTTCTTTAAAGTGATCACAGGCCTAAGGTTTTCTAATTTAAGAAGAGCCCTGCTTCATTTACATGCTAAAGCAAAGCCAATTGTTGAAAAAGTGTCTTTATTTTCTTTATTGTCTTTATTTCTCACAAGAGGATCCTTGAAAGCCAAAGTAAATTCCAAGAGATTCAGTTTCTCCATACAGACAAAAATTATGCTTTTATCTTGACTGGCCATGAAAGAAAGGTAGAATTACCATCAAAATCACATGGATGAGGGTATAACCTAAAGCAAAATTAGTGATCAGTCCTAACTTGCAGCCCAGGGCAAAGCTTTTTCTTACATTCTCTTTCCTATTAGCAATCAACAAATTCAGAAAATTCAATAAAATGGTTGTCACCTTCATAAAGTCAGGTAGACTTTTCATTATTTTGCAACATAGTCAGGCTCCCTGAAGGGATGGTTAAATGAAGTTCTAGCATAGGATGTGTAGACAAGCCAAGAGTTAGACATTCTGTTGGAAACAGTGAAATATTACTAGCAAGGCAACAGAATTGCTACAGGCTTGCTATTGCAGGATCTTCAGCCCTTGACCATTCCCCACAGCTCTTCCCAATATTGCTATAGAAAATCAAAGGTTGGTATAAATAGTCTGTCAAAAAAACCCAAAGTAACTCAGTTCACAGACCCTCTTGGGACCAAAACCAGATGATCAGGGATTCTGAAAACGAACAAACAAACAAACAAACAACAAACAAACAAACAAAAAAAACCAAACCAAACCAAACCAAACCAAACCAAACCAAACCAAACCAAACCAAACCAAACAATTTAGAGTGCATATGTCCTTACTGGAAAACATTCACCTAAGCATATATTATTTTGTTATTTTGGTAATTTACAGTAGGCTCAGGAAAAGGCTCTGCAGGCACTGGGGTCTCTTCAGGACAGGTGGCAGCAAAAATCTCTGCAATGAAGCATTTAAAATTAGCCTAATAACTCAAAGTTCATTATGAATCTGTGCAGTTTATTTTCATGATGTAGATTTGGTCCAACATTTTTCTAAATTACTTAGACAGGGTACTTTATGATTTGAGGCTAGCAAAGGAGATTATTGCACTTTTTTTCTGCAGACTACTGATGATCTGAAACTAAATAATTAATGTGAAGTGTTGTGTTTTGAGCATGGTAGCAGTAATACAAAATCTTAGATCACAAGGACAGAACTTGTTCAGACTGATTGTGTGAATATCTGTGTGTGTGTGTGTGTGTGGGTGTATGTGTGGGCACCTGTGTGTATGAGTATAATTGGTAGCATATATAAAAGAGCTACTTGCTTGTCTTAGTTTTCTTATCTTCCTTTGTGGTTTATAGAATATCTTAACATAAATAAACATCATGAAACAGGACACATCAATGATTATTCTTTAAAATGTGTGGAAATAATAATATGTGTTTCTTCTGACACTTTGTGTCTTTCTTCTTTGTGCAGATAATGGAAAGAGGAGAACTACCTTGGCTTTTGGTAAATGAAATTGGTGGCATATGTGGGATACTGTACAGCCATGTGCCATTCCTGAAGAAACATTTCCACCTCATTACCATGAAGGAATTTCTTGAAAACATAAAGGATGTAAGGAAAAAGGTCCAAGCAATCTATTTGTGGTGGCACAGATCAGTCATCAACAAAGAGCTCCTCCAGACCCTGCCAAACTTGAAAGTGATTGTGAATTCAGGAGTGGGGATGGATCACCTGGATCTAAAGCTTGTAGGTAGCTTTGGTATGAAGATGGCTAATGCTCCACGTGCTGTTTCCAGCACCACAGCAGAAACTGGGATGGCTTTGCTGCTAGCATCTGCTAGAAAACTTGTGGAAGGTAACATCTCAATTCTTTTGTGGCTTGTAAAAAATCATACAAGATTTACCTGCCTTTAATTTGATTTTTCTTAGGATTACCTGTAGTTCATACGGTTTTACATAAAATGTGAAAATGTAAGTATGTTGGCTTGGCAAACAGAATAATAGGTATTTTAATATGTTTTATGTATAATAGGCATACTTAAATTATTATGTTAGACATACATAGCATATATTACAAGGAGGTATAAAGAAAATGTGATGGCATTAGAGTGCTATGACCAAAAGTGGGGGATGCCAAAAACCAGATGATCACTGAAGTCACAGGCTGGCAGAAGAACTTAGTTTGGGAGGCAACAATGGGGCATAACAAGATTATATACAATCATAGAAGATCCTGAGTTGGAAGGAATCCACAAGGCTGATAGAGGCATGGGCATACTCTTGGAGACTGAAATGTATTGGTGCAGAATTGGGGCATTTAAGGGGCATTAGAAAGTAATAATAGAGGCAGCCTACTCCAGGTTTTTTTAATAGTATCCTTTTTAGTTTCATCAACAATTTTTTCTTGCTATTTTTCCAAATAGACCTACCCTTGGCTTGGTTAGAAAGCCTCCTTCTTCAGGAAAAAATCCTTCAGAATTATCCTTTTATATTTACCTGATTTTGACTTGCCATCTGTACCACAGGATTCAGAGAAACTCAGAGGGGATTTGCATCCCTCTGTTTCTACCTCACAAAAGTGAGACAGTTTAAAAGGAAGATTAATTTCTTGTTCCTATCTACTTAAACCATCCCTGGTGGCATTTCTGATAGCTCTGAGTTTTCTGATAGACTGAGTTTTTTCCTGAGTAATTTTTTGTATCTTTTCAGAATATTGTGTTTTATTGTGTTTTCACAATATTGTGTTTTAAAGAAGCTGGCAATATCAGAAGATTGAAATATCAAAAGGCTGTCACCTTGCTAGAAGTGCTGACACTGTGTATATAACTGTATTTTATGTGTTGTAGAACTATCCAGAATTGTGCAGGTTTAATAGGTAATTACAGAAATTACCAAGTTGTGATTTTTAAAGAAGTCACACTTTCCTTTCCAAGGAGATTGGCAGATGTGAAGAGGAAAACCAATATTTGGTGGTGTTCTCCACATGACATCTTCAAACTCTGCATTTTTATTGGCAATGATTATTTTGTTTTTGTCATCATTGATGTATTCCTCATGATGTATTCTTCATCATTGTTGATGAGGAACAGGGCAATATTTTCATGAGTCTAAAGCAGTAATAAAATTTTTGGAGGGATTATATCAAAAGGCTTTTTGGAGAATGGTGAGAATAAATTGGAATATGATATATATATATATATGTAACAGGAGTAATGGTACTTTAGGGCATTACCTAGGACATTACATTGGTGTTTGTAACCATTAGAAGTGTGCTATAGTAGCACAAGTCCAGACTCTTTTGCCTTGTTCCTCCGTGTTGGATTCCATTGATTTCTCATATTTTTGTGTTTTTTTAGAGTCCATAACATTTCAACTTCCCCAGGTATGGACTACTGTGAAGCTGATATTCTGGGAGTTAAAGTTGCTGGAGCTACTCTGGGGATAGTTGGCATGGGCAACATTGGGTATAAGATTGCTGTGAGAGCCAAAGCATTTGAAATGAACATTTTGTACCACAACAGGACACAGAGGTAAACATATATCTTGACCCTAGTTGCAGCAGGAATTCTTCCAGATAGCCAGCATTTTCTTTTCAAGGAATTATGTCAGAAATATAGCAAGAAATGAGGGAATAGGGCCAAGATTAAAACAAAAGAAAATAAAAAAGAACGATTGCCTGAAATCAGACCTGTAAAGAGTTACTCAGTGATTAAACACTTGGAAACTTAATTTAGGTTTTATATTAGAAATTTCAACTTTTCCTGTGGAAAAATGGAAATCAAGCTTATGCTTTTTTATTCTTATCACATTGTACTATAGTGACAACATAACTCTATTTGTTCATTTTTCCCCCCATATTTGAAGTTCAGGAGGGATATTTTGGAAATAGTGGCTGGAAACTAGGAAGCATATACTTGGCAAAATATGACTGAGAGCTGTTCTTAAAAAAACCTTGTTTTTTCTCAAGCCAGTAGGAATTTTAGCAAGTATTTAACTGAATTTCACCCTTTATTTCTAGTCCCTCCTAGGTTGTGTATCTGGAAATCTGAATCTTGTTAGACATTCAGCACAGGGGTTCTTCAATTTAAAGTGAGCAAGACCCCCATGAACAACTTGAGGCCTTTGCAATCAGCCAAGGTGCAGATAATGAGCAGAACAAACATTTACTGCTATAAACTTTGACTTACCCTGAGAGAATTTTACTCTTCTGGGACTGGAGGGAGAAGCTGCAGTGCTAGGATGTGGCTTTCAGGGATTTTCCCCATAAGCAGACTGCAGAAGGAGGGTCACTGCTTTAGTTAGCTGTAGGCAAATCACAAGGCTGAATGAGGCCAGGAATTTTTAGCCATACCTGGCATTTCTGTTTCTTCAGAAAAACAGCTCAGCAAACTTATGTTTAAAAGAAAGTACTCCTTAAGATATTTGAGAATTTCTTCACAGACCACAAAAAAAAATATTTAAAAGAAACAAATCCCTTTATTCATTTTTTTAATGTTCATCACCCTCAACTCCCTCTGCTTAATATTTTTCAGTCTTTAAAGTAATATTTATGTAAGTGAAATGGAGATTCTTGGAGTTTACTTAAGTTAACAAAATGAATTAAGCATTTATAGTCTAGCTTGTAAAGTTATGTATTGAATTTTAACCTTTTACTTAAGAAACCTATGCCAAGGTACAAAAGGGCATAAGAAGATGCAAATTTCTGAAGCTTCTTGCATACAGAACAATACCAGAAAGGACTGAAGATGCAAAGAACCCAGATAAAGAGGCTCCTCTGTCCCTAAGCCTACTGAGACTGACAGATGGTACTCGGATAAGCACCAAAGAACCAAATACGCACACAAAAAGGAGAAAAGTTCAAAAGTTCAACCATGAAGAAGGCCGCGATCTTCAGCCTCAAGAGACCACCAGAGACCCCCACAGGACCACCATAGCAGTTTGCTATGGGCAAACACACTGCGTGTGCCCAGAAGGACGTGGACCTATTTAGCATGAGAGGCAAGGACAGGCGGGGCCAGGGGTTGAATATGCATGGCAAAGTTGTGCAATGTACTGCATATGGAACACCTTTATGAATTAAGGTTTGGGTCAGACTAAGGCTCAGTGCACAAGTCTTGGAGAGCGATCTCACTTGTGTCGAGTGCTGGCAATACATATCCACTTCATAATTACCCCAAGTTGTGGAGTCTATTTATTTATTCTGCATATCACTTCATAAGAGTGCTGTGATGAATTATCAATGCATAGTGCAAGAGAAATCAAAAGCCTAAAGTTTATTTAAAGTACATTTACATTTCCAGCTTGTGTGCTGAATCAAGGTGCACTCTGCATGCTGCAAAACTGGCAACAGTTCTCTTCTGTTCTTTTTCCACTTATTCTCTGGTCATTGGCCTGATAAAAAACTGTGAAGTGCATTTGTTAGGAGAGACATGGGTCAAAGTTAAATTGAAGTTATTTTCTTAGTGTGACTTCTTTATTCCTAGATTAGGGAGGAGATAACTTAAAGCCATTCTCTTGAAACCAGAAGCAGATGATTGTACACATGATCTCCTGACATTGCTTCTTTATTCCCCAAAGTTCAGATAGCTAAATTTACAAAAACTGTGAGAAATGGCAAGTATTTTTTTGCACTGTGAGAAGTTAAAACTAAAAATCTCTCTACTCTGGTAAATTTTTCTGCTGAACACTTTACTCTATGAAAGTCCTGAGGCAGCCAGGAGCCTGGCAAAGAGCTGCCTTGCTGATTTCATTCATAAAAAAATGACAGGCTTACTGGGAGTGCCAACAGGATGAGGATCACTGCAGAGCGCGCATGGGTGAGTTCTGGTGAATACCACTCCTCTGGTTTGAGCAGTGACTGCATCCTTTGAGGTGCACAGAGGATCCTGGAGAATGGACTGTATGCTGCTGTCTGCTTCAGTGTTCAAACTTAGTTCATTTGTAGACTTCATAAGAAGCCCTTGGAATCCTGCACTGGAATGGCTGATAGACAGGAGTGCAATTTATCCTGTGCTGTAAGACTTGAAGCTCTCCAGAAGGATCTAAACACTGAGCTGAGGGTAAATTCACCTTTGTTTGCCACATGTTTGCTATATGGATGTGAAAATCAGATCCTTTAGTTTGTTTGTATACTGGTGATATCATTGAAGAAAATGTTTCCATAACTGAAATGGTTTTTTCCCCACTAGTCAGGGGCAAGAGGAGCAAGCTGTCAGTGCCACTTACTGCAAAAAGATAGACAGCTTGTTCCAGCAGGCAGATTTTGTGATGCTTGTAGTGAGCCTGACACCTCAGACACACAAGCTGATCAGGAAAAGAGAGCTGGAGCTGATGAGACCCACAGATACCCTCATTAACATCAGCTGAGGTACCGTCCAGCCTGGTCTTGCTGCATTCCACAGCACCGTGCTGCATCCAGCACAGCTGGGGCACATGGCGAGGATGATCAGGCATGGCAGAAATTCTTCCCTTTCCCCTTCCCTTCTCTCTTTGCTCTCTGCTCTTTACCTGCCAGGTGCACTCAGAGACACTCTAATTCCACACCAGGTGCAGTAGCTGACCAAGAGGCACTGGTGGCCACTGTGTAGACTGGTGTTATCAGGGCTTTGGATGTCACCTCCCCAGAACCACTGCCCAGGTTGCCATCTCTGCTTATTTGTTGGGAAGGATGGGAGAGCCCTGCTGAGGCCAGAGGCATCCCTGCAGCAGGCAGGGAGCTGGCCCCTCTGCCCCTGGCAGGAGTTTGGATAAAAATGCCATGAATGTGAATGGGGTGCAGCCTAGACTAGGGGCTGGGAACAGACCAAAGGGAAGCCAGGAAACAGCAGGAGGTAGGGAAAGCATTTAAACCAAATCCTTAGAATCACCCCGTGCAGTTGCAGCAGAGCTTGACTTGCAAATTGCTTTATTAGAAAGTGCAGCTTGCCAATTTTAATGGGTGGAAGCTGCTTGAGGCCTGTGAAAAACGCCAATCACTTGATTTTTAAAATTGTAAAAGTTTAATAATAATAAAATGGTTATAAAAATTAGAGTAATAAAGTTTAGAGTTAGGACAATTACAAGAAAATAAAAAGCAAAGAATTATGGACGTCTGGATGCTCTCGGACGCTAAGTCACAAAAAGCATGACTTGTGAATAAAGGAATCACCCTTAAACCAATACACTTGTTGCATATTCATGCATCCCTCATGGTTATGCATACATTCTATTCTAAACAGGAAACTGTGTCTGTTGTATGTCAACTGTTTCCTTTAATCCCGTGGCATCTTGGAGTCTGAACAAGGCCTGAAGAAATTAGCTTCTTCTGATAAGAATCCATAAATTCCTCTCCTTTGGAAGATTTAGGTGTTCCTCGAAGGAGTATCTCATTCCTAAAAAAAAACTTCCCCCACATACATAGTCTTTATTTTAACATTATGTTGGAACCTAAAACTATATTTAACACACTGCGTGAGAGAATTAATACAGCATAACTTTCTAACATTACACATATAATATTCATTGTAATTGTTATAAATGAGAATTTATTCAGCCAGATTAAAAATAAAAATAATTTTATTAGCGGTCAAATTCTATCTAGCCAGCCACACGGAAAGAACAGAGCCGAGCCCGGGGTTGGCCCTGGGTGTGCAACAAGGAGTCAGCCTCAGCAGAGGTTTTCTCCTATGCCCACACACCTCCATCCTGGCACAGGCGGTTTTTATAGGGAAAATTCCGTCTGAGGCCAAGATTTTAGCAATCAGTCCTTTCTTCTATTCAAAGTCCATAGGTTAATAAGAATTTCTTTTTTGGTGATGAGGAGAAATAATTCAATGTCCAGAGTAGGTGAATTCTTGTTGGGAGTTTACGGGAAGGCTGCATTCACATGGATCTGTCTGAGGATTTCCATGATATCCATCTCGGACGATCAGGACCGATGATGGCCCATCTCCCTTTCACTTGTAAATCAGTTTCCAATATACACTCAGTCTCACCTGCAAAGGAGGGGGGGGGGGTGGGGGGGGGGAAACTAATACAACTGGCATGATTTAACAAGTATCCAATATTACATATTTCATACAAGGAATGGCGCGAATTATATTTATTACACATAACAGTAATATTTGCAAAAAGCCAATCATAAAATATGCATTTTTCACAAGGCCTAAAACTTGCTGCATAGCCAGGAGGTGTCCTTCTTCACAGGCTTCTTTCCACAATACAAGGCTGAACTACTGTAAACGTCTTGAGCCCATAGACTGCTTAGCTTCTCTAAAAAGACCACTCTACCAGGATGGTGCTTTTTGGAGTTAACTGTGCTGGCTGCATTTTGGGTTGTGGGAAGTTTGGTCTTGTTCCTGTGTGCAAATAACTACAGCTCAGACTATTGTGTAAGGTGAATGTGGCAGAAAGGTTTAATCCTCTCTTCTGGCATAGTGCAAATTGCTGCCTCATGGCAGAAGTGTGTTTCTGGAAAGAAGAGCTACTATGAAGTCTTTGCATATCCTATTACAGTCCAAAATTACTTCAATATAGGTGCTCAGATTTTCTGTGTCTAAGTGGGACTTGTAAAGTTGTACCAAATTGACTTAAAATACAGCACAAAAGCTAAAGTAAGACTCCTCTTCATTTAGATGAACAACAGTAGTTAACTATTTTTTCTTTTCTTCCAGAGATCATGCATTGTTAAAATTAAAGAACGTCATAATAACACCTCACCTTGGCATTAAAACAGACAAGGCCACCTACATGATAACAGAGGAAGGAGTTGAAAACATCCTAGCAGCCCTGAATGGTCTCCCCCTACCCAGTGAAGTGCTCCCTAGCTGATGTGTGGAAGGATATTGCACATCTTTTTATTCTTCTCTTTCTCTTTTTGTTCTTATCTTTCCCCTCCACATAAGCTCTAAATATCTTTTTAAATACAAGAATGCCCATACACTTCACTAAAGCTTGAAAGGAAACAGTTTGCCATCATGTCAGTTGTGTTTATATAGTTTCTGTTGCCTAATACAAGTCCAAAAGGCAAGTAAACCAACACCCAAAGCGGCAATGCTATGCCTTTTGTTATGTAGTGTGACTTTATGAATAGCATGATTATTTACCCGTAAAATTCACAGCAAAGTTGCCATTAAGTGCAGCCAGGATTTTGCCTGGAGCCTTATGGATCTTTACAGATCCTTTGTCTTGCAGGTGGTTGTCACGGGTGCTGGCCAAAATACGCTTAGTACCATCACTTTAATGTACTATAATGTTACCAACTCTTGCAGTTCCAGGAAACAAGACATTGCAGCTTTTCAGGAACAGCAAATTGGCTGTCAAGAATTTCAAGACTGCCCCAGGAACCTCGCTGCTCTCCGAGGTACAGGTTCCCAGTACATAATCTTGAAAAAATAAGTTAAATTTATTAAAAAATAAAAGGCTAAGCAATAAATTACAGAGCTGAAAAACAAGGTTGCTATACAATAAAAGAGAAAAGAGAAAAAAATGCCTTTTCTTAGATCAATATCCTAAAACTGCAAAAAACACACAAGGCTTTTGAACATGCAAATTTTTCTCAAGAAGTGAAGAAGTAAACAAAATCAGATACAGTACTTCACATCTATTTAAACAATTGAACAATTGTACATGCTTGGCTTTTGCTACATCTGCAGATATTTCAAGAATCTAGGCTGATTCATTTCAGAAGTGCTCCCTCCCAGTGGGACACTTCAGAAGGGGAGACACATCTGCCTGTCAGTCACTGGAGTAATGAATTGGTTTACACATAATACCTTCAATCTCATGATTACTGAAAGTGGATCCAAAAATGCAGTGGCCACATGAGAGAAAAAATGATCCATTATAGTTCACTCCATTGATTCAGGTTTTTTGAAATATTTTGATGTGCAAAAAGTACATGATCTGGAATAAAGTGCTGATACAGAGGTCTACTGGGAAAGCTGGCCTTACCTACAGCAACTAGACAGGCTGATACCAAATAACACTTAATGATAGTTTATAGTCACTGAAAACAAATGCATCATTTAGTTTGGCCTTGCCTGAAAATTTCCTGCCTTGGCTTTTTTTTTGCCTGTAATATAATACTGCCTTATAAAACTTAATGTGGACATAGGAAATGTATGCCTTTATCCAGATTCATGCTTAAGCTATTCTGTACAACCCACCTGAGAAATGTATGCATTACATTGTACAAAAGTCTTTTAGGGTAACGCAATACTTCAAAGCCTAATGCTAAGAAACAACTATTATGCAAGCACCTTATTAACACTGCAGGCATCAGCTCACCCTCACTTATTTCAGTGCTCTGTACAGTGCTGGTATATGAGAGCCCTTTCTGTAAGAGAAAACTTCCAGACAGCAACGATGTACACACAGTGAAATTCAGCTTAACACACTACATGGAGGTCTATAAGGTGGTCTACAAACTAAATATACTTAGAACATGATAGTGCACTGGTCCAACTGACATCTTATTTTCACATATGATGCTAAACAGATATAACTTCTTTAGAGCTGTATCAGCTCCTGACCTATAGCTTGAAAATGGGATGTTCAAGGTGCACAAAACAGCTATGAAAACATCTGATTTTTCTTCACATCTAACCACATAACACACGCATTTTCTTGACGTTTGATACCTATGTCCTGGATTTTTGCTTGGAGTAACAGTCCTTTGATTATTATTTTTTTGGCTCTCTGACTAATTTCTCCTTTGTTTTGTTCATTCAAATTTGTGGATTTGATATACAAAGGTAAAAACTACTGTGTTGCCCTTCCAAAGGTTTTTCTTTACCTTCAAGACTAAAATGTGGTAGGCCTCCTTCCTCAGATTCGTGTCTTTGAGAGGGACTTTACAAGGATCCTTCAATCTCAGGTGAGCAGTAAGTTAAAAGATTACTCATTACAATCTTATCACCAACACAGTTTGGAAACTTTTGATGTGAAAGAGGTAATGTGTAATCATGCTATATTTGCTGTTTTTTTTTTTTTTTTAAGGAAGAAAATGCAAGTACACTTAACTAAGAATCCAGTTAACATTCTGTAACTCCATATTGCTAGTTAATTAATTTTTGCTTTAAAATTTACTTGTTTGAACTTGAAATTAATGTAAGAAAATGATACTCAAAAATCATCACCAGGATAACAAGAGTAGTTTATGGTTTTGTGTAATTGATATGCATTTTTATTATATTTTATTTTATAAATAGAAATTGTGTAGAGGATTGGTGTTAAACTTGACTGTCTTTATGTTCAGCATATCAAAGTGTGCTTGATAGAATTCAAGATGACAACACTTTGTAATCCATTCTTTTGAAAAGCACAACAGTAGTCACGAGAGACATAGCAGGACCCTATGGCTGGTTATTCTATAGTGTGAAAGGAGAAAGATCCCTGGATGCCCACAACAGTGGTGTGTCCTGGCTCCTGAGCTGCTGTGACTCTAGGAACCAGGCATCCTCCCCAGTGGATTATGACCACCTGCACAGCAAGGGGAAACACTTTAGCACAGCTGTTGTGAACTGAGAACTGAAGCTGTACTTCCCAGTCCACATCACTGGGTATGGAGATCAAGGGAGGTGATTCTTCCCCTCTACTCTACTCTCGTGGGATCCCACCTGGATTGTTGCATCCAGCCCTGGGGTCCTCAGCACAAGAAAGATATGAATTGAAGTGGGTCCAGAGAAGGCCACTAAATTATCACAGGAATGGAGCACATCTGCTATGAAGACAATGGGAGAGTTGGCATTGTTCAGCCTGGAGAAGGGAAGGCTCAGAGAAGACCTTATAGCAATCTTACAGTACCTAAAGAGAGCTGGAGAGGGACTCTTTACAAACAGTGATAGGTCAAGGGGAACGGCCTTAAATTGAAAGAGAGTAGGTTTAGATTAGGTAGTAGAATGGAGAAGATTAGGAAGAAATTGTCCTTTTTGAGGATAATGAGGCAATGGAACAGATTGAGCAGAGAAGCTGTAGATGCCCCAGCCCTACCAATGTTCAAGACCAGGTTAGTGGGGCTCTGAGCAACACGGTCTAGTGAGAGGGGGTTTGAAAATAGATGGGCTTTAAGGTCCATTCCAACCCAAACTATTCTGTGATTCTATGATACAGACCAAATAACCTTCTCAGAAAAAAATCTCACATATTCTCAGCTGAAATTGGTACATGACTGCCTGTATCTGGGATAACATCTCAGATGTCCAAGCGATTGAGCCTGCCCCAGCTGCTTAGCTCTCAAAGAGAGCTTTTGAGGGTATTCCTAGAATCATAAAGATTGGAAAAGACCTTCACGTGTGCAGTGAATTGTCACTGGTGTCTGTCGGTCAGAGACAGCTCTTCATCTTATGTTAATTCATGTGCACAGACTATAATGATCAGCAGAAAGGCCAGACCACGACCGGGTTTCAAAGACAGTATGGAAAACACAGCGTGCAGGACGATAATGCAAAATCCCGGCTGTACTGAAGTCACGAACAGCACAAAAACACTCACTCGCGAGCTCCCCGCGCTGTCTCTCGGCTCCCCGAGGGATTGGGGCACCGTGCCCTGGCACCGCCTCTCCTCCCCCGCGGCCCCGCGGGCTGTCCGGGCGGGGTGCGGGCGGCCGGGCAGTGCCCGCCTCGGCGGCCGCTCCCGCTCCGCCCCTGCGGTGCCACTGGGGCGGCCGGCCGGCGGGGTGAGTGCGGGCGGCGCCGCGGGACCCCCGTGCCGGGCGGGGACGGGGCTCCGCGCCCACGGGCGGCGGCTCCGGGGGTAGCGCCGGGCGTGGGGGAACGGGGGCTCCCGGGGGCCTGCGTGCCCCGCCCGGGCTGGAGCGGGAGGAATCTCGCCTGTGCTCAGCCCTCCTTCGGGGCTGGATAGAGCCCGCGGCCGCCGCTCCAGCTCCCTCTTATCTTTAGTCCCAGCCCTAGGCCCGCCGGGACAGCGGAAAACGCTCAGCCCGCCCGGGGCAGGGAGAACTTCCCGGGACACCACTCCGGCGGAGCGCAGAAGGGGGAGCCGGCCCGGCGGTGCCGGAGCGATGCGGGAGCATTGCCTCCGACTAAAGGGGCGGCATGAGGGCGTCTCGGCTTTAACCTGAGATCACAACCTTGGCTCTTTGCAGAGTCAGCAGAGTGGAGAGCTGGCAAAGAACTCAAGGGGACGGAAGAAAGAAAAGGTAAAACTCATGTTCGTGGGTAACTCCAAAGTTCATAGTTGACAATTTATAGTTCTGTTACATTAAATGAGATTTTTACTCAGATAATCTCATCAATGATAATTGCTTAATATAATTGTGTAAGTGTCAGAACTTGCAGACTAAAAGATATCTTTTCACTCACATTCTTAAATTATGGCTTTAAATATTGAACATTGAACAGGAGTAACAACTATTTGCTCATTTGTTTAAGTGTTAGCATACTTGGTATGCCAGAAATGTTTTCTTATTATCAAGATTATATTGAAATTGAACATCCTTCTGAATAACATATGGAGAAGCCAAAAGACTACTGCATGTGGGAGTAGTTATCTTTAGCCAATCCTTCATCAAGTGGGAAAACAGCATGTAATTGACCCAATCAATTCCTAGTTTTTAGGAAAAAATGTGTAATGGATCACTTCAGATCATGTCCTTTTGGTTCTCTTTGCTTTTGTAGGGCATGGAGGGTCAGGAACTGCCTTATGTGCTAGTTGACTCTATAGGAGGGAGACTTGGAGTATACGAAGACCATCTCGGATTTCTGAAGAAACGTTTTCATCTCATCACCATTAAAGAATATCTTGAAAATAAGACATTTCTCAGCAAAAAGATCAGAGCGATCTATATATGGTATCACAAACCAGCTATTAATGAAGAGCTGCTCCAGAACTTGCCTAACTTGAAGGTAGTTGCAAGTGCTGGAATGGGAATAGATCACTTGGACCTGAGACTCCTCTCCAGCTATGGTGTGAAGGTATCCAATACTCCATTTATTGTTTCCACTGACACTGCAGACATGGGGATGGCTTTGTTGCTGGCATCTTCCAGGAGACTTGTGGAAGGTAATAACTTATATGGTCTTAGCTTTTCATAGAAAAGATGATTTCAAAACATGCAGAAAATGTGTGCTGATGCAAAAGTAAGCTTAACACTAGAAATACGGGAAATTGGGGAAAAGGAAGAAGTTAAGACAAATCTGTCTTGTTGACAATAATTGGCATCCTATTTCCAAACTGGCATATTGGTAAGGTAGAATTGTTCCTTCTTTGGACAGCTCTAAATTCAGGCCTCTTCTCCCTCAGCCCACAGCCACTTATTCATTGTACTTGTTTATTGCAGTCTTGCTTTTCAAGTTGCAATAAAAGGGGATTAAAAGAATATATTTTCAAGGAGGTTTGAAGCTTGTCTTTGCCAAGCTACCATGTATCTGAGTAATTATGAACAAGCTATCCAGAAATCTGCCCACTGTCCTCTTTTCTCTGCCAACCTTGGTGTATCTGCAAGTAGACTGGGAACCAGATGACCTTACTGCTGCTTTGACCTTACCTTCCTTTGCTTCGACCTTACCTTCCTTTGCTTCCTTTCTTGCCAAAGAGAGGCTGGTTATGTTTCTCTCCTGAGCAAGAAATCAGTGTCAGCAGTCCTGTGTACAGTGCAGCATTACTCACTTCTTGTCCGGAAACAAAATGACAATGTATTACTGCTCCTGTGCTTCTGCCTAGTCCTACGATAAAAAGTGTGTGTTGTTGGGGGAAGTAACCAGATGCTGGAACATCCCTTACATTACATAATTCTTCTTTTGCTCTTACAAGGCCATGAGATGGCAGTCTCCCCTGACACAGAGTATTTCCCTGCTGACTGGCTGGGGGCTGAGGTTTCTGGAGCAACCCTGGGGATCCTAGGAATGGGGAAAATTGGTTACAAAGTGGCTGAAAGAGCCAAAGCCTTTGAAATGAAGATTTTGTACCACAACAGAAATCAGAGGTAAAGCTTGTTGCAGTTCCAAGGCAACTCTGTATTGTCACTGCTTTTATCTGTTATTTATACTTTTCACTGTGCTTTCATTTTTTACAGTATTCTTTATTTTAAGTGGAAAAGTACATACACTTGTTCCAAGATGATCATTAATTTCCCAATTTATACAGAAAGGAAGGAAGGAAGGAATGGGAGAGATATACCTCACTGTTCTCCCCATTAGCTGGGGCTCCTGACTTCTTCCTGCCACGGTGGTGACATTGCAATGGACTGGAAAGGAAAAAACTGGGAGGACTTAACTCCTGTGATTTAGGTGAGGCAGGGATTCAGACAGAGATACCTCACCCTTCCAAAGCCATGTGACAATAAATGGCCAGACTTGGCAGTCTGCTTTGCTGTCTTCTAGATGAGGTGTATGTGCACTGTGCCCCTGTGCTCCTGTCAGGCCCATTCCATTCTTTTCTTTTGTGGGAATTTGATGAGAGCCAGCCAACCTCGTCCTGATACAGCATGCCAGGTCCTGCAGCGTGTGGTTTCAGTGAATCAGCACTGATGCACAGCACAATCAGGCTGTTGCTGACATAGATTTGGGAAGATTTAATCCCTGCCCTGTCTTGTGTGTTTCCTCAGTGATTTTCACGATTTACTTAAATTACTTAATTTTCACAATATATCATTCTTGCTTTTGGGTAGGAAAAGAATCCCCATTATCAGCAGAAATTGTAACACAAATGCATTTGGTTTATCATTTATTCAATGCATTTATGTGATATTAATTTCTTACTTTCCATCCCCACAGTACTGCACATTTGTGTACAGTTCACTTGGTATTGTGGGAAATAGCTTGATCTTTATTTTTACTGATTTTAAGACAAGCAGCTAACTGCTTAGTACTACACAGCAAAGATAACAATAAAGAAACATTTTCTCTACTGGTGATTTGATATTTCCCTTGTTTCTTGCTACTGCAGTTTAATTTTGGGATTTTCCCTTCAGAAAAAAGGAAGAAGAAAGTGCTGTTGGAGCTGTTTATTGTAAGAAGATAGATGATTTGCTCCAGCAGTCAGATTTTGTGTTATTGGCTGTGAACTTAACTCCACAGACACACAAACTGATTGGGAAGAGGGAGCTGGAGCTGATGAAACCCACTGCTATTCTTATTAATATCAGCAGAGGTAAGGTGCAGAATAAACAAAACTTCATTAAAGTTTGGTGGCATGACAAGTCCTGGGAAAACCTCTAATATAGTCTGTCCCTCTGATTTTTTTCTGTATTTTTTCTGATTATTAGTTTATTTAGACACCCATGGTCATATCTCGGTAAAATATTTAACTGTTCCCATAATAATGAGAAAGTAGGTTTCTGAAATGTTAGTGACCTTAGAGTGTTAAAAACCCATGTGTATTTATATATCACCTTTTGTTTATTTAACACAGTGTTGTTGCTCATACACATTAGGGTGGCACAGCCTACACGGATGCCTGGTGCTCTGTTTCATGCTGCTAGTTCCCTGATGCACATACCCAGGCTTCCCACTCCCACACTACCACACTCCACTGCTGCTTCTGCACTGTGACTATGGCCTGCCCTCCTGTTTGCCTGACCACTGTGCCCAAAAGAATACTGAGAGGACAGAAATGAACATGAAAATAAACACATCCTTCTTACTGTACCCCAGGTCTAGTAGTGGATCAGGATGCTTTGGTGGAAGCCCTCCAAAACAAAGTTATTAAGGCAGCTGCTCTGGATGTGACATATCCTGAACCTTTGCCAAGGTAAGACATACATTTAAGTTAAAAATAAAAGGGTGTATGTGTGATGTTCAAACTAGAGTGTACGTGTGAGTAAAATTTTGTGAGCATGTGAGAAGTTGCATAATTTTGTTAGTAGAAGTACATGAAGTATGTGCACTAGTCCTGCTGAAATCATGTCTTTAATCCTGTTCCAGCCAAATAAAATTCACACTTACTCATTTGGAGGATTTGTTGCGTAAAACCCCAAGCTTGGGGTTTTATATAAAACCAAGCTAGGCAGAACTTTGAACTCCTCTGAATGTACTTGGGTCATGCAATTAGGTTTTGTTTTATTTTTAATTATTATTTTCCCTGGTGGCCTGCAATACTGATGAAATACTGATGAATGTGCTGTGAGTGACTAGTTCAGCATTTCTTTTCTTCTTCCAGGGATCACCCCTTGTTAAAGATGAAGAATGTTATAATAACTCCTCACATTGGAAGTGCCACCAAGAAGACACGCTGGGTTATGATGGAGGAAATGGCAGAAAGCATAGAGGCAGGCCTGGCAGGTCTTCCTATCCCTCGTGAGGTGCTGCCCTAAAGCAGCTTGCATTTAGGATTAATGCCAGCAGTGCAGAAAGAGCAATTTGATCACTTTTCACGTAATTATTTCGTGCAATTTCGTGTTATGCAGATAAAATATACAAAGCACAGGTGCAATTTACTTAAATACCCAGCAGTGGTTCTGTATGGAAAACTGCAGTGTTTTGTCTTGATATTCAATGGAAAATCTCCAGAGCAGTCTTGCTTCGGTGTCATTTACTTTCCTCGCATCCCCTTACAGCTGTCCGCCGATGCAGCAGCGAGTTGGAGGACACGTAAATCGTGTCTTAGCGGGGCCGCCCGGCACAGCCACGAGCTCAGCCGGCGTGTCGGAGCGGCTCCAGCAGCAATCCCGACCTCGGGAGCGCCGGGGGCAGCCTGAGGGCGGCTCGGCCCCCGTCCCTCCTTCCCTCTTCATTCCGCCTCCGGACCGGCCGGGACGCCCCCAGCAGCCGGCCCGGCCTCCGTGCCGACAGGGGGAGCCGCAGCCGGAGCCGAGGCGCGGCTGCCGGGCGGGCCGGGGCCGGGGCAGCGATGTGGGCCGCCCGGGCGGCCGCGGGGCCGCTGTGCTGCCGGGCCCTGCGCAGCTCCGCAGGGCTGGGCGGCCCCAGGAACCTGCTGCGGAAAATGCTTCGCAAGGATAAGTAGGCGCGGGGCCGGCGGGAGCGGGGGCATCCCGGAGTGCCGCGTGGGCCGTGGGCGCTGGGCAAGGGCAGTAAGGGGAGCTGCGGGGCTCGGGCGCTCCCCCGGGGCCGGGGCCGCGGAGGAGAGACACCGGCCCCGAGGCGCCGATCGGAGCTGCTCGGCAGCGGCCGAACGTGTGCCCAGGTGGCCAAGAAGGCCCATGGCCCTGGCCTCTGCCAGCAGGAGTGTGTCCTGCACTGATTGTTCTGTGCTCTGCCCCCGGTGAGGCCGCGCCTCGAGTGCCGTGTCCAGTTCTGGACTTTGCCTCTGTACGGGAAAGTCATTGCGGTGCTGGAGCATGTCCACTGAAGGGCAGCGGCGAAGGGCCTGGAGCAGGAGGCCTGTGACAGGGAACTGGGGCTGTTCGCCCTGGAGAGAAGGAGATTCGGGGGGAACCCTATCACTCTCTACAACTGCCTAAAAGGAGGGTGTAGCCTGGTGGGGGTCGGTCTCTTCTCCCAGGAAACAAGCGACAGGACGAGAGGAAATGGCCTCAAGTTGCACTAAGGGACATTTCGATTGTATATTGGGAGACATTTCTTCCCTGAAAGGGAAGAATGGTCAAGCAATAGAATAGGATCCCCAGGAAAGTAGTGTGATCACTGACTCTGGAACTGTTTAGAAAACGTGTAGAAGTGGTGCTTACAGACCTGGTTTAGTGCTGGAATTGGCAGTGCTGGGTTAACAGTGGGACTTGGTCTTAGCCCTATTTTCAAACCTTAATGATTCTCTGAATCTAAAGAAACCTGAGAGCTATTCTTTTCCACCCCCTTCCCATCTATGTGCAGCTTCAGCTGTGGATGGGAATCATTGTTCCCCGCACCCCAGCTGTGAGGAGAGGTACTTGCATGGGTGTTGTAGTCTCCTTTCAGGCAGGTGGAATATAAATTACACAGGGGATCCTTATTTCTCTGAGCTACTGAAAGACAAGGCTGATTTCCTTTCCTTTTCCCAAAAGAAAGAAGTTCTGGTATGACAGCCCTACCCTGGGATCACAAACGGTAAGTGCAAGCACTGGATGCAATATGTTTATTTGTGCCAGGAGGAACAGACTTGTGTTTTTGCCATTGATTCTAACTTTGAAGCATTTTCTGATGGAGAAATAGCAGGATTTTGTGAACAAACAGTAGGGCTCCAGTCTGACCGTGACAGGATTGCCATTTGGCTTCCCATGGCTGTTTCCTCTTCTGTACTGATCTTTCATCCTTGCCAACATCAATGCTCTCTTGCACACTCCTGAGTGCTGATCCAGATTAAAATTTCTATGAGCTTAGTTTAATGAAAAATTTTTTAATGCTTGTTTTTTTAAACAAGCAAAGCTTTTCAGTCAATGCATGCTGTATTGAGAAAGCAGTTCTATGGAGCTTCATAACTTGCTACAAAATACAAAAAGAACTTCAGAAACTTTGACTGTAGTACACATATGTCAAAGATTTTGTGAACAGAAATATTCCTTATTGAAACACTTGATAAGTAGGACCTATATAAAACCATCACAGCTTTATATATATATATATAATAGCGAATATATATATTTATATAATAGCAAAATAAGAATGCACTTAGTAAAGTGCATGAAACTGTATATACAAGTGTAACTACTGTTTAATGTGTTGTTTGTTTATTTTTATAGTTGTATAAACCAACCAAGTTGGACTTTTTAATGAAAAATGAGCTTACAAAAACAAGGAGAGAAGACAACACGCGGTGCAGAGTCTTAAATACTCTTATTCATAAAGCTGTGTTAGAGATGGCAACTACCTGTGAAGTCAGTCAAGAATTTTATGATCTCAAGCTGGAAATCTGCAAGGCAAGTGCCAAAGCTACCGTTTGTGCTGAGCCACGTTTTGAGGTTGGCATGGATGTGCCAAAGGAGCTCCCCTGGGTGTTGTGATGCGTGCAAGAGGAATTTTGCTGCATTGCTTCTGATGTGGAAGAGTGCAGCAAGATCAGGCACTGGAATACACAGCTTTGCCACTGTAGTACCTGGCTTAGGAGACCTTTGCCACTCTAATGCAAATGCAACTCAGACCAATTAAATGGTGATTCTCCTTA
Organism: Lonchura striata; assembly: GCF_050655825.1. Taxonomy (NCBI): domain Eukaryota; kingdom Metazoa; phylum Chordata; class Aves; order Passeriformes; family Estrildidae; genus Lonchura; species Lonchura striata. Next base: position 72,718,375 of record NC_140704.1, read on the forward strand.
TATGACTTTTTTTTCTGTTACTCAGACATAAACTCTTTGTCTTGCCCTTTCAGGAGGAGGAGCTTGGTTTTACCAACATAAGTGTATCTTTCCAAGATTGTTCTTCTTGCAGCTGTGTGACAGTTGTCACCTGCTTGTGTCACTCCCCAGCAGAAGACTAAAGTGATGCATGAGATTAGTTCAAAAAAAAGGCCAAGCCTAAGAAAATGTCATTGTCAAGCCAGATCTGAGAAAGAATTGAGATTTGTATGTAATTGTATCTAGTGGTATCATAAATTGTGGATTTTAAAAGGATGTTAGAGTTCTGATACAGGAACTAAGTCAGTCTCTGCATTCTTGTTTGTTGTCTGCAGTCTATCTTCTACATTTGCTGTTCTGTAAAGATTAAATTATACCAGTGTTTGGCTTAAAAGCTTGGTGGACTTTGCTTTGATATTAGAAGCATGGAAAATGGTACCTCATGACAAAAGGGTTGTTATTCATGACTAAAATAGATGTTTTTGCCAGCTGAATTAATTCTGTTGTCAGGCAAGTGTTCAAAACTACATGGGCAAGATGAGTGTTTTGGCTGTATATGTGCAGTATCCTTCACAGAGTAGTTCTGTCTCTCTAGGGCTTTGAGGATTGCTTGTCTCAGATAGCATGTTTGCATGTAAAAATGCTGGCTGGTGTGGGCAAGACAGTTCTTTCAGGAGGCATTGCTGTAAATTAAACAACTTATAACATTGGAGACGGAAAGAAACAGACTTCTTCCTAATACAGTACAGATTTTACAGCTGCACAGTGTTTGTGCTGCACTGGGACATGGCTGGGCATAGATCAATCCCGATTTACTAATTAACTCATTCTGGTCTGATACCGTCACTTCTCTTGTCAGAAGACATTTTCTAGTAGGCTTTCTGCAATCCATCACAGACTTTGTTGCATATGAGGTGTGTGTGTGTGTACATATATATATATTTATATATATATATATAATTTTAAAGACAGATTTGCCTTTTCTATAGGTGTCCCTGTCATCCAACTTTTCAGCGTGCCGTGTGTACTGGAATCCTACTTCCACTATGGAGAAGGAAAGTTACGTTGAAAGTGTGCTGCGAAAGAGTGCTCCACGTATACGGTACTGCTGTGGGATAGACCCCTTCCTACATCCAGAGCCATTTCTTAAGTACTTCTGACAGTCTAGACCTGACCTGTTGGGATGCTTTAGGTTTTTAGATACTTGGAGTAGAGCATCTCCTGTGATGAGCCTCACAGGGAAGGGTGGCTGTGTCCGACCAGCTGTGTGAACTTTTGTTGGAGCATAGCTGGCTTTTTTGGCTTCTGTGCTTTCCCAGGACAGGAGTGGGCTGAGCAGAAAGCAAGAGGAGTGTGGGTGAGGTCTCACTCCAGTATCCTGGTGGTGGTGGCTGGACAGGCTGTACGGGAGAGTAGTTCAGGACAGGATGCTGTACACAGGACTGACAGCTGCAAGGATCTCCTTGCACATTCACTGAGAAGTTCTGATTGCTAGGGATGATTTGGGCTTCCAGAAGGGATGACTGTTATTACAGAAATTCTTCACAATACTGATAGCAAAAAAAAACCCAAATTGAGAATGCTATACCATATATTGTGATGCTTTTCCCCATTTTTCCAACACAGAGTCCAGTGATTTTTCATGGTAGCATTGAGATTTTTGTTTCTTCCCCCCCCTTCCTTGGCCTTCCCTCTGCTATCCAGCCAGTCTGTTGGAAATTCAGGACTTCACCCATGTGGCAGGTGGCATAGAAGCATACTTATAAAGCCATTTCCTTTCCCTGTTTCCCTAAGCTGTGTAATTCCTGCTCCAGCACAATGCTCTCTTCTACTCCACAGCTTCCACTCTTTAAGAAGGAAAGTTGCTGGCTAGGAAGAAGAGAAGGGGATCCCTGTCAATCCTTCCTGCAGCTAGCATGTAGGATAAGTTGTCTTGCCCTGCTCTGAAGGCTGTATCCCCTCTCTACAGAGGGGATAAGGATACCAGATGAAGTGGGGAAAGACCTGTGCCAGCCTATGTATACCGATATGGACAAACCTACTATCATCAATACTCAGCTGGACCTGTAGCCAGTAGTTTTTGTATGCCATGCATTCGAAGTTGGGGCTCTGCAGTGATATATTGTTTAGCATCAACCTGAATAGCTCCTCATCAGGAGTTTTGAAAGTTTTTGAAAGTTTTGCAAGCCATATCTTTAAATGTGCAGTACTGCTGGATTTAATTTAACACCTTTTGCTTGTCGTGGAGATAATATACTGATAACTCATGCTGGTGAATGCTGTGTTTTTTGCCAGGTATCTTCTGAAGAGTCAGCAGATTGTAGGAAATGTACCCCCAGTAGTATTTATAAAAGACAAAGAAGCTGCAGCTGTAAAAGAGGTAAATCTAATCTTTGACTCAATGTACAAATATAGTGACTTAAGAGAGAGCTGATAATTTAGTTGCTCTACCAATTTACTTTAAAAATCAGTCTTTCTCTATAGTTGCAAAGATTGTTTTAACAAATAATCTTGAGTAAGATTTATGCCTATATAATATGTAGAAGAATTGTAGGCAATATCATTAGGCAGTGAAGAAATTTTAAAGAATTACATTACCATTTTAAGGAATAATACCGGGTTACCTGGTGTATGTGATTATTGAAATGAGGTGGGAGGAGCTGTTTTCCACATTTTAAATGTTAGGTGCTTTTAAGATTAAATTGGATAACCAGTGATTTTTTATTGTTATTTTTCCCCATATCTTTTCCATCTGTGAATTCTTAAAATGTTTGTAGGAAGTACAAATCTTTGCATAGGGGATATAGGCTTATTCATACTAATTTTTTACTTCACTTTTAAAATTGTCTTTACTATTTCATGTTTTCTGTCAAGGTGTTGGTAGTTTTAACTAGTTGACATGTTTCCTAGGAGTTTGTTGTCATTGGGATTGTGAAGCAAGATCTCTAAAATAGTGAGATTTCCAGAAAAGAAAGATGACAGCAATGAGTAGAATTTGATGAGAAACGTGTCCTCAATCTGTTGATGTGAACAGAAGTTGAAAAGAACAGGTTCATGTTTCTGTGCCCTGAAGTGCCTTATTATTTATAATAGTGTTACTTCTACAGCCAATTACTGATACACCCTTATGGGCTCCTGCAGTGTGCATGAACAGAGCTGGAAGGGATAAAAAGAATTTCAGATTCTCTAATGCAATGAACTTTCTAATGCTTGAACTTTCTGTGATCAGAAAAGTTCTGAGTTTCACAGAAGACAAAAACCTTCTTTATATTAATTCTGTGAGGGAATGACACTGGGGAGCAGATATGTTAGCGTTCAGGAACACGCATAATCACGGAATATGATTATATGCTGGTGCTTTTATTGAGAGCTCTGGGGATCAGGGGTCCAGACCCAAATCTGACTCCGACATGGCTTTCGAGCTGAATGTATTTTATATTCTATCGTTATATAACTTACATATTAATTATAAAACTTATCTTGTTCTATTGTATACATTGACATGAGCTTCTCATGATCTTTCTTAGGTCCCTAACCACAGTTTCTCATGATTATTCTTATGATTAAACAGTAATTATATTTAATTACTAAACAATCATCACATCTAACAATTATATCATTTATCATGTACTAGCTACACAGGTGCAGTTCTAGCAAGTACAAGTTCTTCATGTGCTTAGGGTGTTTATTTTTCCAGGGCCTACTAAGCTTATTTTTCCTTTTAACCCTAAATCCCCATGATTTTAAAACCCTTTTACTATCAGATAGATGGATCATTTTCTCCCACTTCGCAGTTCATCAGATTTATGTCAATCACAGATTCAAATAACACACTGAACTTGGTTTTTAAGTATTGTAAGTAAAGGGAAAAAATATCCAATTAAACTCCTAGAATAATACAATGGATTAGAAGGGAATTAATGTAAAGAAAAGCTGAAATGAAATTTCAAACAAGAGAAAATTTTTACAATTACATATAGTCCATAAGCACAGTATATTATAATGCATTAATAATATTTAGCACTCACTGGTTAGATGCCATGTTAAAAGGGATTTGGGAACTCCACAGTTGCCTATAAGAGAAATGCAAACTCGCAGAAAGGGAGAAGAGGTGAAAAAAATATCAGGAGGTTATGAAAAAGAATGTTATGAAAGAAGATTTTCAAGACTGAGGTAAGAAGAAATAAACCAAAAAATATATATGTCAGACAATCCCTAGCCAAAGGCTCATAATTCACATAAGGCAAAAAACTTCGTAAGGATCTCTGGATACACTATTGGACAAAAACATTCCAGGCAAGAAGTAGAAGCAATTCCATGTAAAAGAATGAAAAGGCTGTTTTAAAGTGTTTTTTCTAAATATTCCAAACATAGAAAAGATTATATTTGCTGTTGGATACTTGTCTGTTTTTTGTGTAGACTGGTACAAAGTAGATTTAAACAGGATCTTTAATATGTGTGGCCTTCATGTGTTTACAGGTCGAGGACTTACTGGCAATTGCTGATTTTGGACCTCCAGAAGAAGAAGAAACACCTCAAAATGATTCAAGGTGGGTCTTTTTGGTTCAGAATTGTACAAGTGTTCGTTTTCATCTTTGTTGGCCAACTTAAATTGGGTATTATTTGACTTAAGAGTAGGTATTTTAATTAGGTGTGTACATTGTTACTTGCAGACCTGATACTTGTTCTGGTATTAATATTTTAGTTTTTATGAGTGAAATATATGTACAACTTCTAAGATTTCAAGACTTGATAATGTTGATGATAATCAAAATGTTAAAAATGCTCAGCAGTAGTAATATTTGTTTTTTGCTGGTAATTGTCTCATGAGGATGAAAACGGCATTTACCAATACTGCTCTACTTGTCCACTTTTTTCTGATGTAAGTTTGGTGTATTACACATGGATTGCAAGTTTACTGACAAATCTCCCTAAATTAATTTAACATTCTTCTGTGAGGGAATTTTAACCATTGAGAGATAGGGCTGAACAACCTATTGGAATAGTGGTTCTGTGGATTGGATGCTCTCAAAGCCTTTGTACCTGTGTGCTGTAGTCTGTTGGTAGAAATGCCTTCTGTGCCTCAGCATCTCACAGGATGGTCCATCAGGTGTGAATCAGAAATAGCTTCCTGTGGGAAGTCATTCCTGTGACAGATTCCCCAAAGGGCACTTAACAGCTTCCTCTGTGTCTTGGGGAAATAGTCAAGTCCAGCATAAGGTGTCACATCGTTCTGATGTGTTTTAGGCAGAGGCTGCTGCTTCTCACTTCTTGGAAGAGCTGGGAGAAGTTCCCTAGGGCTCCCAGATACAGTGCTCACCAAGGTACATTTTTTCTCAGGACAGACAGTTTCGTCTGACATATTGTTGTTTTATCGGCTTTCTCCCATTAAATCTGTTGACACAGACTGTCCTTTGACACATGATATGGTGGTATCTCTTCCTTCATAACATAGGGAACACAGGGTGTTAATAAATTTAAACTGAAAAGTCCAATTAATTTCTGTGTTACTCAAGTTGTCAAATATAGAAATATATGTGGGGGAAAAAACCAAACCAATACTTGTTTTCTTTCCCACAGTAAACTCTTCCCTTCAACAACTCAATCTTCATATTCACCCATGAGGTCTAATCTGTTTGGTGTTGATCATGAACTGCTGAATAAACAGATAATGGACTATAAAAAAATGGAAGTGTCAAGACATATAGAAAACACTGCCTGGACAGAGAAGCAGCAGCAGCAGCTTTCTAAGATTCAAAAGAAAATGAAAAAGAAAAAAGCAAAGAATCATCCTGATGATGACGACATTATAGCACAGAAACACTTGCTGGACAGATACGAAGCTGATTATTGGGATGGTTACACTGAATCGGCCTCAGACTATGAACTACAGGATGAATTACTGGAAGAGGCGAATGGATTGGAGGTGGATGATGACAAAACTTTAACTCAGCCTACTGGTAAAAGGACATGAAGTAAAAAAGTCACTCCCTTCAAAATGAAGGCTGCCAATAACAAAAAAAAAAAAAAACCAAACCTGTCATAGCTACTGAAAGATTTATTTTGTATATGTTTACCATTTCCTCATTCAAACTAATAGTTTGCCACATGTAAGCCGGTTTGCTAGCACAAAGTATGTAAGAAAAACTGCCATTACTGATATTCTGTTAAGCAGCTTTCAAGCTGCTGCAGTTGAGGGACTTCCAACCAGAGAGCAGTTTTGTAATGATAAAATATACCTATTAGAGCACTGAGTTAGAACTTCTTGCCGTTATGTTGATTAATCATTTCCAATAAAATTATGGTTTCTATATTGCAATATTTCTTTAAATTATTTTTTTTTTGTGACCTGCATAAAAGTTACTGCCTGTTATTCTGATATAAGGAAGGAAGAGGGAAGCAAAATAATGACAGTGGTGTTCAGCTTCATCACACAGAGACGAGGACAGGGTCTTCTCTAGAGGACCAGTCTAATGGGGGAACACTTTCTACAAAAACATCCCAATGATGCCCAATAAAGTTACAACCCTGAAAGAAAATAAATTTATAGTTTTGCAAGGGGAACTGCATCAGAAAAGAAAATTTGAGAACTGCTCATCCATTGGATAAAGTCAGGCAAAACATTGTGACTTAGAAAATGTATTAACAGCTTGAAAAGCAGATAAAGCAACAGGGAAGAATGTTCCAGAAACTGAAGTCTGAAAATGAATAGGGAATAATGTAAAAAGTGAGAATAAAACTTTCTGACTCAAAGCAAATAAAAAATAATAGCAAGAGTGTATAAAGTCAGAAGGCTGCAAGCTTCAAAGAAATTACAATGAAAAGGTAGTAAAAGAGAATTCTACCAGAAATACAGAAAATTTAATTCCAGTAGTTAATGGGGAGGTAAAGAAAATCAGCAAGGGGAGGTTGCCCTAGAATGCAGCAGAATCACTGAATGGTTTGGGTTGGAAGACCTTAAAGATTATCTAGGCCCAAGCCCCTTGCCATAGGCAGGGACACTTTTTGCTGGAGCATGTTGCTCAGAGCTCCATCCTACCTGACCTTGAACACTTCCAGGGATAGGGCATCTTGGACAAGCTTCTCGTGACAACATGTGCCAGTGCCTCACCACCCTGATGGAACAATTTATTCCTTATATCTAATCTAAATCTACGCTTTTTTAATTTAAAACTTAGGACTTGTCCTATCACTACACTTAAAGAACACTGCAATCATCAGTCATAGTCAATGCAGATGCATAAAAAATGTCAAGTTTAAATAATTTAGTATCCTGTAATAAGGTCACCTGCCCAGCAGATGAAGGAAATGCAGTGGATGTGGTTTTTCTGGGTTTTTGTAAGGCTTTTGGTACTGTACCTCACAGCATCCTTTGGGACAACTTTTCCAGCTGTGGGATGAGTGGGTTCATGGTGCACTGGGTGAAGATCCGGTTGAAGGACAGAGCTCAAGGGTTGCAGTGGACAGGGCCACATCTGGCTGGTGACTGGTCACCAGGGGTGTTCCTCAGGGCTCCATTCCAGGCCTGGTCTGTTCAATAGATCTCTCAGTGATCTGGATGCAGAAATTGAATGCACCATGAACAAGTTTACTGATGATTCCAAACTGGCAGGTGCTGCTCGTACTTCTGAGGGACAAAAGGCCTTGCAGAGGGATCTGGGTGTCCTGGAGTATTTGGGCAAACATCAGTGGCAGGAAATTGAACAAGGATGTCAGATTCTGCACATAGGAAGGAGTAATGGCAGGCAAAAGTCTAAACTGGATGAGGAGTGGCTGGAGAGCAGTCCTGCAGGAGGGATCTGGGGGTGCTGGCTGGCAGGAGGCTCAACAAGAGTCAGTAGTGTGAGCCCGGGCAGCCCAGGGGGCAAACCACATCCTGGATCAAATACAGCTTCACTAGCCACCTCAAAGAAGAGATTATCCTGCTGTGCTTGGTGTTGGTGTGGCCTCACCCTGAGTGTTTTGTGTGCTTATGAGCCCCATAATTTAAAAAGGATGTGAAGGTCCCTGAATGAATCCAGAGAAGGCACCAAAGTTGTGGAAGGGGCTGGCAGGGTGTTCTGTGAGGAGCAGCTCTGGACACTGGGTTTTCATGTTTGGAGAGAAGGAGGCTGAGGGGCAGCCTCACTGTTCTCTACAACTTTCTGAGGCAAGGAAGGAGAAAAAGTACCTCTTTTCCCTGGGACCCAGTGCCAGGTCATGTGGGAATGGCTCAAAGCTGTGCCCCGCAGAAGAGGTTCAGACTTGACATAAGGAAGCATTTCTTTATCCAGTGGGTGATCCAACCCTGGAACAGGCTCCTGAGAGAGGTGGTCAATCCCCCAAGCCTGTCAGTATTTAAAAGACATTTGAACAATGCCCTTAATACCATGCTTTTTATTTTGGCTAGCCCTGAAGTAGTGAGGCAGCTGGACTTGATGATGTCCCTGGAAGGCGGATTTAGCAGTAAAGTGGGACAATCGAGCCCTCTTTAAGCCGGCATACCGCCCGTCACCCTCCTCACAGGCGCCCCCCCCCCGCCCCAATAAATTAATAAGTTATTCAGCCAAAGATGGGGTAAGTCGTAACAAGGTAAGTGTACTGGAAGGTGCACTTGGACTACCAAGACATAACTTAAACAAAAGCATTCTGCTTACACCTGAAAAATATCTGCTAACACCAGATTGTCTTGATGCCAAACTCTAGCCCAATTGACATGACCTGGAATAACAAAGTTACTCCCTACACCAAACTAAAGCATTTACTAGTCCCAGTATAGGCAATAGAAAAGACACCACTGGAGTGATAGAGACTACATACCATAAGGGAAAGATGAAATAATAATGAAAACTAAGCTATAAACAGCAAAGATCAACCCTTGTACTTTTTGCATCATGGTCTAGCAAGAAAAGCCAAGCAAAATGAATTTAAGTTTGCCACCCCGAAACCCAAGCGAGCTACTTACAAGCAGCTGTTAGAGCGAACCCGTCTCTGTGGCAAAAGAGTGGGATGACTTGTTAGTAGAGGTGAAAAGCCAATCGAGCTGGGTGATAGCTGGTTACCTGTGAAACGAATCTAAGTTCACTCTTAATTCTTCTCCAAGGAAACTCACAAACCCTAATGAAGCAAATTAAGGGCTATTTAAAGGAGGTACAGCTCCTTTAAAAAAGAATACAATCTCTACGAGTGGATAAATAACAACATACTAACTTACTGTGGGCCCTTAAGCAGGCACCAACAAAGAGTGTGTTAAAGCTCCGTACCTAAAAAATATAAAAACCTTATGACTCCCTCCCCACTAACAGGCTAACCTATATACAAATAGGAGAATTAATGCTAGAATGAGTAACCAGGGTCCTTCCTCTATGACAAGCTTACATCTATACATTATTAACAAACCACCAATATACGACAAATCAAACAAGAAGAGTATTAAGTATCTTGTTAACCCGACAGAGGAGTGTCCATTAAGAAAGATTAAAACCTGTAAAAGGAACTAGGTAAACCCATCAAGGCCCAACTGTTTACAAAAACATAGCCTTCAGCAAACCAACAAACAAGTATTGAAGGTGATGCCTGCCCGGTGACTCACGTTTAAAGGCCACGGTATCCTAACTGTGCAAAGGTAGAGCAATCAATTGTCCCATAAATCGAGACTTGTATGAATGGCTAAATGAGGTCTTAACTGTCTCTTACAGGCAATCGGTGAAATTGATACCCCTGTACAAAAGCAGGGACAAACCCATAAGACGAGAAGACCCTGTGGAACTTCAAAACCAACGACCACCTTATATCACATACACACCCACTGGGTTCACTGACACATAAGAGATTGGTACATGTTTTCCGGTTGGGGCGACCTTGGAGTAAAACAAAGCCTCCAAAAATTAGACCACAACTCTAGACTAAGAGCAACCCCTCAAGGTGCTAACAGCATCCATACCCAATATAATTGATCAATGGACCAAGCTACCCCAGGGATAACAGCTCAATCTCCTCCAAGAGTCCGTATCGACAGGGAGGTTTACGACCTCAATGTTGAATCAGGACATTCTAGTGGTGCAGCCACTACTAAGGGTTCGTTTGTTCAACGATTAACAGTCCTATGTGATCTGAGTTCAGACAGGAGTAATCCGGGTCGGTTTCCATCTATGATGAACTCTTCCCAGTACGAAAGGATAGGAAAAGTGAGGCCAATACCACAAGCAAGCCTTTGCCTTAAGTAATGAAAACAACTAAATTATGAAAAGCTATCACACCCCTCCAAGTCCAAGAAAAGGACCAGCTGGTGTGGCAGAGCTTGGAAAATGCAAAAGGCTTAAGTCCTTTAACTCAGAGGTTCAAATCCTCTCCCTAGCTTCAAACCAACCCCCATGACTAACTACCCCCTCCTAATTAACCTCATCATAACCCTCTCCTATGCTCTCCCAATTCTAATTGCAGTAGCCTTCCTAACACTAGTAGAATGTAAGATCCTAAGCTACATACAAAGCCGAAAAGGCCCAAACATCGATGGCCCGTCCGGACTTCTACAGCCCCTAGCAGATGGCATCAAATTATTTATCAAAGAACCCATCCAACCATCAACATCCTCTCCAATTCTATTTATCGTAACACCCATACTAGCCCTCCTCCTAGCAATCTCAATCTGAATACCACTCCCCTTGCCATTCTCCCTAGCAGACCTAAACCTAGGCATACTATTCCTACTAGCCATATCAAGCCTAGCAGTGTACTCCATCTTATGATCAGGATGGGCCTCCAACTCAAAATACGCCCTAATCGGAGCACTACGAGCAGTAGCCCAAACAATCTCCTACAAAGTAACCCTAGTGATTATCCTACTCTCTGTCATCCTCCTCAGTGGAAACTACACCCTAAGTACCCTAGCAGTCACCCAAGAACCCCTCTACCTCATCTTCCCATGCTGACCCCTAGCCATAATATGATATGTGCCCACACTAGCCGAAACAAACTGTGCCTCATTTGATCTAACAGAAGGAGAATCTGAACTAGTCTCTGGCTTTAACGTAGAATATGCAGCAGGCCCATTCACCTTATTCTTTCTAGCCGAATATGCCAACATTATATAAACAAATGCACTAACCACCATCCTATTCTTTAACCTAGCTTCCTTAATTCCCAACAAGTATTATTTCCAGTAGTAGTAGCAACAAAAGTACTCCTTCTATCAGCAGGATTTCTATGAATCCATGCCTCCTACCCATGATTCTGATACAACCAACTAACACACCTACTATGAAGAAACTTCCTCCCACTCACATTAGCCCTATGCCTATGACACATCAGCATACCAATCTGCTATGCGGGCCTACCCCCATACCTAAGACAACCGGAAATGTGCCTGAATACTTAAGGGTTACTATGATAAAGTGAACATAGAGGTACACCAGCTTTCTCATTTCCTAACACTTAGAAAAGTAGGGATCGAACCTACACTAGAGAAATCAAAACCCTCCATACTTCCTTTATACTATTTTCTAGTAGCATCACCTAAACAAGCTATCGGGTCCATACCCCGAAAATGATGGTTCAACCCCTTCCCCTGCTAATAAACCCCCAAGCAAAACTAGTCTTCATTACCAGTATCCTATTAGGCACTACCATTACAATCTCAAGCAACCATTGAATTATAGCCTGAACTGGGCTAGAAATCAACATACTTGCCATCCTACCATTAATCTCAAAATCCCACCACCCTCAGGGCATCGAAGCTGCAACCAAGTACTTTCTAACCCAAGCAGCTGCTTCAGCCCTAGTATTATTCTCCAGCATAACCAACGCATGACACACCAGACAATGAGACATCACCCAACTAACTCATCCAGTATCCTGCCTAATCCTAACCTCCACAATTGCAATAAAACTGGGCCTATTACCCTTCCACTTCTGATTCCCAGAAATACTACAAGGCTCTCCCCTTACCACTGTCCAGTGGTATCTTATCCACAGCCATAAAACTTCCACCCATAACACTCCTCTTTATAACTTCACGCTCCCTAAACCCCACCCTCCTAGTTACCATAGCCATCCTTTCAGCAGCCCTAGGAGGATGAATAGGACTGAACCAAACACAAACCTGAAAAATCCTAGCCTTCTCATCCATCTCCCATCTAGGATGAATAGCCATTATCATTACATACAACCCCAAACCCACCCTCCTCAACTTCTACCTTTACACACTAATAACTGCAGCTGTATTCCTAACCCTAAATTAAATCAAAGTCCTAAAACTATCAACCCTAACAACTGCATGAACAAAAGCCCCATCATTAAGCTCAATACTACTACTAACCTTACTATCCCTTGCAGGACTGCCCCCTCTAACAGGATTCCTCCCAAAATGACTCATCATCCAAGAACTAACCAAACAAGACATAGCCCCAGCAGCCACAATCATCTCCCTGCTATCCCTACTAGGGCTATTCTTCTACCTCCGACTTGCATACTGCGCAACCATCACACTCCCCCCACACACCATCAGCCACATAAAACAATGACGCATTAACAAACCAACCAACATTCTAACTGCCATCCTAACTTCCCTATCCATCACCCTCCTCCCAATTGCTCCAATAGTCCTCACCATTGTCTAAGAAACTTAGGATCACTTAAACCGAAGGCTTTCAAAGCTTTAACCAAGAGTTAAACCCTCTTAGTTTCTGCTAAAGTCCGCAGGACATTACCCTGCATCTCCCAAATGCATCTTGGGCACTTTAATTAAGCTAGGACCTCACCTACTCACTAGGCAGATGGGCTTCGATCCCACGATGGTATAGTTAACAGCTACATGCCCAAACCAACAGACTTCTACCTATAGACCCTGGTGCACAATTAATGCACATCAATGAGCTTGCAACTTGCTATGAATTTGACCACAGGGCTGATAAGAAGAGGAATCAAACCTCTGTAAAAAGGACTACAGCCTAATGCTTATACACTCAGCCATCTTACCTGTGACATTCATTAACTGATGACTATTCTCAACCAACCACAAAGATATCAGAACCCTATACCTAATTTTCGGTGCCTGAGCCAGAATAGTGGGCACCGCCCTAAGCCTCCTCATTCGAGCAGAACTAGGTCATCCTGGGGCCCTCCTAGGAGACGACCAAGTGTACAACGTTGTTGTCACAGCCCATGCTTTCGTAATGATTTTCTTCATAGTTATACCAATCACAACTGGAGGGTTCAAAAACGGACTAGTACCCCCAATAATTGGAGTCCCAGACATAGCATTCCCACGAATAAACAATATAAGCTTCTGACTCCTCCCTCCATCCTTCCTCCTATTACTAGCATCTTCAACAAGCAAAGCAGGAGTCGGAACGGGCTGAACAGTGTACCCCCCCACTAGCCAGAAACCTAGTCCATGCCGGAGCCTCAGTAGACCTAGCTATCTTCTCACTACATTTAGCAGGTATTTCCTCAATCCTAGGAGCAATCAACTTCATCACAACAGCAATCAACATAAAACCACCCGCCCTATCACAATACCAAACCCCCCTATTCGTATGATCCATCCTAATCACTGCAGTCCTACTACTCCTATCACTTCCTGTTCTTGCTGCCGGGATCACAATACTTCTCACAGGTCACAACCTAAATACAACATTCTTTGACCCCGCAGGTGGAGGAGACCCAGTACTATACCAACACCTTTTCTGATTCTTTGGTCACCTAGAAGTCTATATTTTAATCCTACCAGGCTTTGGCATCATCTCCCACGTTGTAACCTACTACACAGGGAAAAAAGAACCGTTTGGTTATATGGGAATAGTATGAGCTATACTATCCATTGGATTCCTAGGATTCATCGTCTGAGCCCACCATATATTTACAGTAGGAATAGACGTAGATACCCAAGCATACTTCACATCCGCCACTATAATCATTGCCATCCCAACCAGCATCAAAGTATTCAGCTGACTAGCAACACTCCACTGAGGAATGATCAAATGAGACCCATCAATACTATGAGCCCTAGGATTTATTTTCCTATTTACCATCTGAGGCCTAACTGGAATCGTCCTCGCTAACTCTTCACTAGACATTGCCCTACACGACACCTACTATGTAGTAGTCCACTTCCACTACATCCTATCAATAGGAGTGGTATTTGCAATCCTGGCAGGATTCACCCACTGATTCCCCCTATTCACAGGATATGCACTTCACTCAACATGAGCAAAAGTACACTTCAGAGCAATATTCATAGGAGTAAACCTAACGTTCTTCCCCCAACACTTCTTAGGCCTAGCTGGCATGCCACGACAATACTCGGACTACCCAGACGCCTACACACTGTGAAACACTATCTCATCAGTAGGCTCACTCATCTCCCTAACAACCGTAATCATACTAGTTTTCATTATCTGAGAAGCCTTCACATCAAAACATAAAGTATTACAACCAGAACTAGCAAGCACCAACATTGAATGAATTCATGGCTGCCTGCCACCCTTCCACACATTCAAAGAACCAGCCTTTGTCCAAGTCCAAGAAAGGAAGGAATTGAACCCCCATATGTTGGTTTCAAGCCAACCGTATAAACCACCTGTGCTTCTTTCTCATAAAGAGATGCTAGTAAAATAAGTACATAGTCTTGTCAAGACTAAATTACAGGTGAAACCCCAGTGCATCTCCAAACACAACCATGTCAAACCACTCACAATTTAACTTCCAAGACACCTCATCCCCTATTATAGAAGAACTCATAGGATTCCATGACCACGCACTAATGGTCGCCTTGGCAATCTGCATCTTAGTGCTTTATCTATTAACCCTCATACTCACAGAAAGACTAACCTCCAACACAGTCAATGCAGAAGCAATCAAACTCATCTGAACAATCCTTCCAGCTATAGTCCTAACCATACTAGCTCTGCCATCCCGACGAATCCTCTACATGATGGACAAGATCAACAAACCAGACCTAACCCTAAAAGCCATTGGCCACCAATGATACTGATCCTACGAATACACTGACTTCAAGGACCTAACATTCGACTCCTACATAATTCCCACAACAGACCTACCCCTAGGACACTTCCACCTACTAGAAGTCGACCATTGAGTCATAATCCTCACAAGCTCCACCATCTGAGTCATCGTCACCGCCGACAATGAGCTCATGAGCTGTTCCAAGCCTGGGGATGAAAACCGATGCAATCCCAGGACACCTAAACCAAACTTCCCTATTTGCATCCCGACCAGGAGTCTTCTACGGACAGTGCTCAGAAATCTGTGGAGCCAACCACAGTTTCATACCAATTGTAGTAGAATCCACCCCACTCACCAACTTCGAAAGCTGATCCTCCTCAATCTCATCCTAAGCACCATCAACCATTAAGAAGCTATGAACCAGCGTTAGCCTTTTAAGCTAAAGAAAGAGGACTCCACCACTCCTTAATGATATGCCTCAACTAAACCCAAACCCCTGACTTTTTATCATGCTCATTTTATGACTGACCTTCTCCATGATCATCCAGCCTAAAATCCTAACATTTGTATCAAATAATCCTCCATCTAGTAAAGTTCATACTACATCAAACACCACTCCCTGAACCTGACCATGAACCTAAGCTTCTTCGACCAATTCTCTAGCCCATCCCTCCTAGGAATCCCATTGATCCTCATCTCAATAACATTCCCAGCCCTACTACTACCCTCCATAGATGACAGGACATCATATGACAAATCACATTCCAAGGTCCCCACACCCCCACCATCCAAAAAGGCCTGTGATACAGAATAGCCCTCTTCATTACGTCAGAAGACTTCTTCTTCCTAGGCTTCTTCTTCAGAGCCTTCTTCCACTCAAGCTTAGCCCCAACCCCAGAACTAGGACAATGACCACCAGTCGGAATTAAACCACTAAACCCTATGGATGTCCCACTTCTAAATACTGCTATCCTCCTAGCCTCAGGAGTCACCGTTACATGAGCTCATCACAGCATCACAGAAACCAATCTAAAACAATTAATCCATGCCCTAACCCTAACAGTCCTCCTAGGATTCTACTTCACCGCCCTCCAAGCCATAGAATGCTACAAAGCTCCCTTCTCCATCGCTGACGGAGTGTACGGATCAGCCTTCTTTGTTGCCACCAGATTCCTTGGCCTCCACGTAATTGATCCATATTCCTTCTAGTATGCCTGCTACACCTAATTAAATTCCATTTCACAACAAGTCACCACTTCGGCTTTGAAGCAGCAGCATGATACTGACACTTTGTAGACGTCGTTTGACTGTTCCTATACATCTCTATCTACTGATGAGGATCTTGCTCGTCTAGTATATTTATTACAATCGACTTCCAATCCTTAAAATCTGGTTTAAACCCAGAGAAGAGCAATAAACATAATCATATTCACCTTATCCATGGCCCTAAGTATTATCCTAACCACATTAAACTTCTGACTTGCCCAAATAAACCCAGACCCAGAAAAACTATCTCCATACAAATGTGGATTCGACCCCCTAGGATCCGCTCGACTACCATTCTCAATCCGATTCTTCCTAGTAGCCATCCTATTCCTGCTATTTGACTTAGAAATTGCCCTACTACTCCCCCTACCATGAGCAGTCCAACTTCAATCCCCCACCACTACCATACTATTAGCCTTCACACTCATCCTCCTACTTACACTAGAGCTCATATACGAATGAGCCCAAGGAGGACTAGAATGAGCAGAATAACAGAAAGTTAGTCTAACTAAGACAGTTGATTTCGACTCAACAGATTATAGCTCCAACCCTATAGCTTTCTTTGTATGTCCTACCTCCACCTAAGTTTCTGCTCAGCCTTCACCCTAAGCAGCCTAGGCCTAGCCTTTCACCGCACCCACCTAATCTATGCCCTACTATGTCTAGAGTGCATAATATTATCCATGTATATCGCCCTAGCCATATGACCAATCCAAATACAATCAACATCCTCCACCCTTCTACCCATCCTCATACTAACATTCTCTGCCTGCGAAGCAGGCACAGTACTATCCCTACTAGTAGCCTCCACCCGAACCCAAGGCTCCAACCATCTACACAACTTCAACCTCCTACAATGCTAAAAATCATCATTCCAACTACAATACTCCTTCCACTGACCTTCCTATTCACACACAAACACCTATGAACTAACATCACCCTGCACAGCTTCCTAATCGCCAGTATCAGCATTCAATGACTCACCCCCACATACTACCCAAGCAAAGGCCTAGCCCCCTAAACCTCCATCGACCAAATCTCCTCCCCACTACTAGTCCTATCATGCTGACTACTACCACTCATAATCATAGCAAGCCAAAATCACCTAGAACAAGAACCCACCATCCGCAAACGAATCTTCACTACAGCAATCATCCTAGCCCAACTATCCATCCTCCTAGCCTTCTCAGCCTCAGAACTAATACTATTCTACATTGGATTCAAAGCAACCCTAATTCCCACCCTAATCCTCATCACACAAGGAGGCAACTAGCCAGAACGCCTAAATGCTGTCATCTACCTTGTATTCTACACCCTTGCCAGCTCACTACCCCTGCTAATTGCAATCCTTCACCTACAAAACCAAATTGGCACACTATACCTCCCAATACTCAAACTTTCACACCCTGCATTAAACAGCTCCTGATCAGGCCTAATCACAAGCTTAGCTCTCCTACTAGCCTTCATAGTAAAAGCCCCCCTGTACGGCCTACACCTTTGACTTCCTAAAGCCCATGTAGAAGCCCCAGTCGCTGGCTCCATACTACTAGCCGCCCTACTCCTGAAACTAGGAGGATACGGCATTATACAAATCACCATCCTAGTAAACCCATCATCAAACAACCTCCATTACCCTTTCATCACCCTAGCACTATGAGGAGCACTAAGAACTAGTGCCATCTGCCTACAACAAATCGACCTAAAATCACTCATCACCTACTCATCAGTCAACCACATAGGTCTAGTCATAGCCGCAACAATAATCCAAAACCAATGAGCATTCTCAGGCACAATAATCCTAATAATCTCACACAGACTAACCTCCTCAATACTATTCTGCCTAGCCAACACAAATTATGAGCGAGCCCACAGCTGAATCCTACTACTCACACAAGGCCTACAACCCCTCCTACCACTTATAGCCACCTGATGACTTCTAGCCAACCTAACAAACATGGCCCTACCACCACCAACAAACCTCATAGCAGAACTAACCATTGTAATCGCACTCTTCAACTGATCCTCCTTCACAATCATCCTTACAGGAGCCGCAATCCTACTCACTGCCTCATACACCCTCTACATACTCATAATAACCCAGCGAGGAACACTCCCATCCCACATTCCATCAATCCAAAACTCCTCCACATGAGAACATCTCCTCATAGCCCTACACATAATCCCCATAATACTAGTAATCCTAAAACCCGAATTTATCTCCAGCGTACCCATATGCATGTATAGTTTCAACCAAAACATTAGACTGTGACTCTAAAAACAGAAGTTAAACCCTTCTTACTTGCCAAGGGGAGGTCAAACCAACAAGAACTGCTAATTCTCGCATCTGAGTATAAAACCTCAGTCCCCTTACTTTCAAAGGATAGAAGTAATTCAATGGTCTTAGGAACCATCCACCTTGGTGCAAATCCAAGTGAAAGTAATGGACCTATCACTAGTCCTGAACACACTCATACTCCTAACCCTAGCCACCCTATCCACTCCCATCATCTTCCCCATGCTATCAGACAACCTCAGAAACTCCCCTACTACCATCACAAACACAGTCAAGGCTTCTTTTCTAATCAGCCTAATTCCAATAATAATCTACATCCACTCGGGGACAGAAAGCCTAACTTCTTTCTGGGAATGAAAGCTCATTATAAACTTCAAAATCCCTATCAGCCTAAAAATAGACTTCTACTCCCTCACTGTCTTCCCAATTGCCCTATTCGTGTCATGATCCATCCTACAATTTGCAATATGATACATGGCCTCAGACCCATACATTACAAAATTCTTCACCTACCTACTACTCTTCCTAATCGCAATACTCATCCTAATCATCGCCAACAACCTATTTGTTCTATTCATTGGATGAGAAGGAGTCAGAATCATATCCTTCCTATTAATCAGCTGATGACATGGCCGAGCAGAAGCCAACACCGCCAATCCCCAAGCCATACTCTACAACTGAGTAGGAGGTATCAGACTCATCCTGTGCATAGCATGACTAGCTTCCACCATAAACACCTGAGAAATCCAACAACTCTCCTCCTCATCACAAACCCCTACCTTCCCCCTACTGGGACTCATCCTAGCCACAACAGGCAAATCAGCCCAATTCAGCCTTCACCCATGCCTACCAGCTGCCATAGAAGGACCCACCCCCGTATCCACCCTACTACACTCCAGCACAATAGTAGTAGCTGGAATCTTCCTACTAATCCGAACCCACCCCCTATTCAACAACAATCAAACTGCTTTAACCCTTTGCCTGGGAGCCCTATCAACCCCATTTGCAGCTACATGCGCTCTCACCCAAAACGATATCAAAAAAATCATCGCCTTCTCAACCTCAAGCCAACTCGGCCTAATAATAGTCATCATCGGACTTAACCTCCCCAAACTGGCCTTCCTCCACATTTCAACCCACACCTTCTTCAAAGCAATACTCTTCTTCGGTTCCAGCTCTATCATCCACAGCCTCAATGTTGAACAAGACATCTCAAAAATAGGTGGCCTACAAAAAATACTACCCACAACCACCTTTTGCCTCATTATTGGTAACCTCGCCCTAATAGGAACACCTTTCCTAGCAGGATTCTACTCAAAAGACCAAATCATCGAAAGCCTAAACACATGCTACCTAAACACTTGAGCCCTCGTCCTAACCCTACTAGCCACATCCTTCACTGCAGTATACAGAATCCGTATAACCGTGCTAGTACAGACTGGCTTTGTTTGGATTTCCCCCCTCGCCCCAATTAATGAAAACAACCCCACAGTAACTTCTCCCCTAACTCAACTAGCACTGGGAAGCATTAGAGCAGGATTCCTCATCACTTCATTCATTATCCCCACAAAAACCCCACCCACAACCATACCACTATCCATTAAAATCACAGCCCTCATGGTTACAGCCCTAGGAATTGCTTTAGCCCTAGAAATCTCAAAAATAACCCAAACCCTAATCCTGACAAAACAAACTACCTTCTCAAACTTTTCCACATCCCTAGGATTCTTTAACCCCCTAATCCACCGTCTCAGCATAACAAACTCCCTAAAAGGAGGCCAAAACATTGCTTCTCACCTAATTGACCTATCTTGATTCAAAATATTTGGCCCAGAAGGATTGGCCAGCCTGCAAGTCATAGCAACCAAAACTGCCACCACCCTACACTCAGGCCAAATCAAAGCCTACCTAGGAACATTTGCTCTATCCATCCTAATTATCCTCACATTCATAAACAGAACCAATTAATGGCCCCAAACCTTCTAAAAAACACGAACTACTAAAAATCATCAATGACACCTTAATTGACCTCCCTACACCATCAAATATCTCAACATGATGAAAGTTCGGGTCACTCCTAGGCATTTGTCTAATTACCAAATTGTCACAAGCCTGCTGTTAGCCATACACTACACAGCAGGCACTTCCCTGGCCTTCTCCGTCGCCCGCATATGCCGAGATGTACAATTTGGCTGACTAATCTGCAACCTCCATGCAAACGGCGCCTCCTTCTTCTTTATCTGCATCTACCTTCACATCAACTGAGGAATCTACTATGGCTCATACCTAAATAAAAAAACCTGAAATGTCGGAGTCATCCTCCTCCTACCCCTCATAGCAACTGCCTTCGTAGGATACATCCTACCCTGAGGACAAATATCACTCTGAGGAGCCACAATAATCACAAACCTATTCTCAGCAATCCCCTACATTGGCCAAACACTAGTAGAATGAGCCTGAGGAGGATTCTCAGTAGACAACCCCACACTAACACAATTCTTTGCTCTCTCCTTCCTACTCCCATTCATCATTGCAGGCCTCACACTAGTTCACCTCACCTTCCTGCACGAAACAGGCTTAAACAACCCATTAGGTATCCCATCAGACTGTGATAAAATCCCCTTCCACTCCTACTACACCACAAAAGATATCCTAGGCTTCGCACTAATATTCTTCCTCCTAGCTTCACTAGCCCTATTCTCCCCCAACCTACTAGGAGACCCAGAAAACTTCACACCTGCCAATGCCCTAGTAACACCCCCCCACATCAAACCTGAATGATACTTCCTATTCACCTATGCCATCCTACAATCCATCCCAAATAAACTAGGAGGAGTCCTAGCCCTAGCCGCCTCAATCCTAGTCCTATTCTTACTCCCCCTACTCCACACATCCAAACTGCAATCAATAACCTTTCGACCCCTATCCCAAATCCTATTCTGAGCCCTAGTTGCCAACGTCCTAGTACTAACCTGAGTAGGTAGCCAGCCAGTAGAACACCCATTCATCATCATCGGCCAACTAGCCTCATTCACCTACTTCATGATCACCCTAGTTTTGTTCCACCATGCAGCCTCCCTAGAGAATAAACTACTGAAACTATAATTAACTCTAATAGTTTATAAAAACATTGGTCTTGTAAGCCAAAGATTTAAGACTACGCCCCTTCTTAGAGTTTCTCCACCTCAGAAAGAAAGGATTCAAACCCTCATCACCAACTCCCAAAGCTGGCATTTTTAAACTAAACTACTTTCTGACAACCCTAAAAAGCCCAAATAGCCCCTGAGATAACCCCCGCACAAGCTCTAACACCACAAACAAAGTCAACAACAATCCTCACCCACCTATCAAAAGCAACCCCGCCCCCTGTGAATAAAGAACAGCCACCCCACTAAAATCCAACAAAACAGGCAACAGCCCCCCACTATTCACCGTCCCCTCACCCACCAGCACCCCAGATACAGCCCCAACAATAAGCCCAACCACAATAATTAAACCCATCCCAAAACCATACCCAACAACCCTCCAATCCACCCATGATTCAGGATAAAGGTCTGCCGCTAGCAAAACCGAATAAACAAACACTACCAACATTCCTGCTAAATAAACTATCACCAGCACCAAAGACATAAAAAAACCCCGCAAACTTACCAATCAACCACACCCAGCAACAGCTGCTACAACCAACCTTATCACCCCATAATAAGGAGATGGATTACACACTACCGCCAACCCCCCTAAAACAAAGCACAGCCCTGAAAATAAAACAAATTCTATCATATATTCCTGCCCAGCTTTTCTCTAAGATCTGTGGCCTGAAAAGCCGCCGTTATGGACATTTAACTACAGGAACTCCTAGAATACCCCCCTCTCCAAAAAGGGACCCTCCCCTTCCCCCCCCCACATTTTCCTCCTGACTTTTAGGGTATGTACAAAATGCATTACACTCTGCCCCATCAGACAGTCACTGAAATGTAGGATATCCAATGTCATACGTTATGGCACTCCACCAAAAGCCCAAACATTATCTCCAAACAGATGATGTTCCAACATTTACCCTCTCAGGCACATTCTTGCTTCAGGTACCATACAGCCCAAGTGATCCTACCTACAACCGAGCTGCAAGTGTCACCCACAAGACTAGAAGCTTCTCTACTATACCCAACCTCCAACCTAGAGAATGAGGAATGTCCCTGTACTCCTTTGCATTCTTAAGGTCTACAGAATTTGCCCACCTCCTAGGGAACATGCCAGTCCAACAGCCTTCAAGCACTCCCAAGCCAGAGGACCTGGTTATCTATTGATCGTGTTTCTCACGAGAACCGAGCTTCTCAACATTGTATGTGCTATAGATTCTTGGCTTCAGGCACATACCTTTCCCCCAACTGCTGAGCTCAACTTGCTCTTTTGCGCTATTGGTTGTAATTTCAGGGCCATAACTTGCCTTTAACCTTCCTCCATGCTCTTCACAGATACAAGTAGTTGGTTGAACACTCCTCCCTATTCTCATTATGTTGACATACCAACCGTTCTACACTTTGTTTCTTTTTAGCGTATCTTCATTAAACCCTTCAAGTGCGTAGCAGGTGATATCTTCCTCTTGACATGTCCATCACATGACTGTCGAACATGTGAATCCCCTAACACCTGGAATGTCATGGTTTGATGGATAAGCTGTTGCAAACTTGACACTGATGTACTTTGACCGCATTCATGGAGGGCACGCCATTTACCTCTTAAGTAGCAGATGGTTTAATGCTCTCTGGACATGCTTATTATTTTACCCTTTTCTAGGAACTTATATTCAAAACCTTATTTTATGCATTTGTTTCTTTTTATCTTGATATTTTCAATCACTTTCATCAAACAATCAGCCGCATTTTCCCTACATTGTCCAAACTACTTATCATACATCAACTTTCAATTAACGCTCCTCTATATTTCCATTATAACATAAACCAAAAAAATCATCATCATCATCACTTCATCATCAACCCACAAACAACCACAAAAACACTCCTAAAACCTACCAACACTTACCCTTCCTTTTCCCCATCACCCTCTACATCTCCCACCCTTACTGCCACAAAAACACACACCACAATCATATCCATCAGCCAACAGACCACAAAACCCAGCATCTTTGTAGCTTACAAAAAGCATGACACTGAAGATGTCAAGACGGCCGTTGCACACACGCCCAAAGACAAAAGACTTAGTTCTAACCTTACTGTTAGTTTTTGCTAGGAATATACATGCAAGTATCCGCTCTCCAGTGTAGATGCCCTGGACACCCCAACAAGGGTAAATAGGAGCGGGCATCAGGCTCACACCCACCGTAGCCCAAGACGCCTTGCAATTGCCAGACCCTCACAGGTATTCAGCAGTATTTAATATTAAGCAATGAGTGTAAACTTGACTTAGCCATAGCAAATCTAGGGTTGGTAAATCCTGTGCCAGCCACTGCGGTCATACAGGAGACCCAAATTAACTTTATAATGGCGTTAAGAGTGGCCACATGTTATCCAAGTAGCTAAGATTAAAAGGCAACTGAGCCGTCACAAGCCCAAGATGCTAGTAAGGCCTCCACTTCAAAGAAGATCTTAGAACAACGATTAATTGAAGTCCACGAAAGCCAGGACCCAAACTGGGATTAGATATCCCACTATGCCTGGCCCTAAATCTTGACCCTACTCAAGCATCCGCCTGAGAACTATGATTACTAACGCTTAAAACTCTAAGGACTTGGCGGTGTCCCAAACCCACCTAGAGAAGCCTGTTCTGTAATCGATGATCCGCGTTATACCTGACCATTCCTTGCCAAAATTCAGCCTACATACCGCCGTTGCCAGCCCATCTCCCCTGAATGCCCAACAGTGGACGCAATAGCCCTAACCACGCTAATAAGAAGGTCAAGGTGTAGCCTATGGAATGGAAGTAATGGGCTACATTTTCTAGATTAGAACATAACGGCAAAGGGACTTGAGACGCTGCTGCCTGGTCATGTGGCAGCCTCGCCTGATGGGCAAGGTGTTGTCAGGCTCCTCCCCGCGGTGATGTCACAGCTCTCGCGAGAGCGCTCGGTGCTGCCCCCCGGAGGTGTGAAGAGGAGCAGGTGAGCTCCAGACTGGGCCCCGCCCCCACATGAGGCCCCGCCCCTGGCCCCGCCCATCCCGTGCGATGAGCCAATGGGAGCGGCGGCAGGGTCTCGCCTCATTGGCTGGCCGCCTGCCATGCAAATGAGCCTCGACGTCACCTCCTGTGCCATCCCGAGCGCCATTTTCCCTTTCTGGCGGCGGATGCGGCGCGCGCGTCCCGCCGTGCCGCCGCCCCCCCGGGGCGCGCTGTGAGCGCTGCCGGGCGCGGGCCGGGCGGCGGCGCCGGGAGCGGCGGCAGCGCCGCGGGCACAGCCGGGCCGTGCGCGGCGGGCGGCGGTGCGGGACCGCGGCGGGCGGCGGCCGCGGGGGGAGGAGGAGCGAGAGCGAGAGCCCAGAGAAGGAGCGGCGGCGGGGCTCCCCCTGCAGCCCGGCCGGGTACGTGCGCGGGGCGGGGCGGAGGGCAGCCTGCCCCGCGGGCTGCGCGATTTCGGTCCGGCGGGCGCTGCCAGCCGGGAGCCGCTGCCCCGAGCGGGCGGGAGGCGCGGCACGGGCCCGGCGTGCCCCGTCGGACGAGGCGCTGTGCGCAGGGATGCTCCCCGCCGCCGCTGCGAGCGGCTCGCTGGCACCGCGCGGCTCGCGCCTTGGCTGTTTCATTCCAGGTTGCGCTTCATCCACGGAGTGGCTGAGGAACCCGCCCAATAGCCTGCTTTGAAGGCTAGACAATTTTAATCACTTTTAATTAATTGTTTTGGTTTGAAACAGTTTGACAGACTGTAGCAGGGACAGGAATGACACACGTACAGAACCAGCACTTCATCGCCGGTTAATGGAATCAGTTAATGGGATGCAAAATTGCGTTGAATAGTCTTCTGGTGCCTCAGCAATGCATGCATGTAGAAAAAAAGTTTATGGATAATGTAAACAAACACGTGCCAAACGACGTAAGCCGTGAAAACCGTTTGAAGGCACTTGTTTAGTGGTTGATAGCAGGTAATTGGGAGTTCCTGTTGTCCTGGTTTGTAAATGGAATAAAAGATACGTGTGTAACTTATGCTGCAGCAGTTCAAAGTCCTGTATAGTCGAAGTTATTAACAGCTTGCTTTCAGCAGATAAAGTTTTGGCATGTTAGTTATTGGGAAGGAATTGGTTGTTGTCCTTAACAGTTATCTGTCAACCAAAAATCTGTGTTTGTTAAAAACACTTGTAAAGAGCTATAATGAAATACTTAAAAAGACTTCTGGGATATTGAATCTATATTCTAGAAATCATAGTGCACCTTTTAAAAAACTTGCTCTTTGATCAAAAAACCGGAATTTCTTTAGCACAATACTTAGAGGAACTGAGTAAGAAATAAAGAATATGATTAGCTGTAATAAGACCTATTAT
The DNA here is from genome assembly GCF_050655825.1 of Lonchura striata. NCBI lineage: Eukaryota > Metazoa > Chordata > Aves > Passeriformes > Estrildidae > Lonchura > Lonchura striata. Next base: position 72,744,379 of record NC_140704.1, read on the forward strand.
AAGGTATAGTGTATGTGGTAAGCTTTAATAATTTCTGTGACTTGTTTCATGGAAGTTTTCTGAAAAACAACATCCCTTACAAATTACAGCAAATCTTTAGAAACAGGAAAGAGCACACACACTTTTGTTGCACCTTGTGTTTTTCCATTGGGAATTCTTGGATTTGGTCTAAGTCTTACTGAGTGCTGATGGAGCTGGTTTGTGTTTGAACCTGTTGCATAGCCCTGGTGTGGGGGTTGTCAGTTCTGTCCCCTTTCTGACTTGTCAAGGTTTTGGATTGTCTATGCTGCAAATGTTGTGTGCATTTGTAAAGTGCAAAGGCTTCAGGTCACACCAAGCTGATAAGTGCAGCACAAATGCCGTGGTACTTCCTCCTGGAATAGCTGCACTCGGGGTGTGACTCTTCTGCAGACATACACATGGGGCTGATAAATCCTGCAGGATTTGAGTGTGCTCCATGCAGATGCTTACATCACCTAGGATGAACTTGGATCCTGCTGAGTTCAGGTTCTGGCCAATGCCCAGATGGGACTCCCAAGGAAGTCAAAGTATTGTGTTAGTGCTTTAGGAAGGCTCCATGAGTTTAAATGGTAGTGTCCCTTAGCCTCTTCTCACTAGTCTTGGATAGCAGGGACTTGGTTGTGTGTTAATGAACCATCACAATATTATTTAAACCACAGTAGCTGAAGTTAATGATCTAAATTTGCTTTGATATGTGAGGCAAGATGCAGGTTGTTGTGCTGCATCTCAAGCTATACCATCACATATCTTACTTCTCTTCATTGTGTGTTAGTAGCTGTTGAATGATGGTGATCTTTGTGTTGGACAAGATGACCTTTTTAATAGGTATGTGATTTATAGCCATTAAAAGAGCAGAATTATTGTGACTCTTAAAAGATCTATGATCTGAAATGCCCTGAAGTTTCTTATATAGCTGGACAAAAAAGAGTTAATTTTTTTTCTTACCTGAGATTTCTATTAAGTTGCCCTTGGATAGAAATTTGAATATAAGAAGATAAACTGCTTTGTTGACCAGAACTGCTCTTTGTAAGTTTTATTAGAATATATTTTAAATTACAGCAGATTAAACAATGAAGAAGAATAGCATCCATTGTAATCAATCGAATTTTTCTTTAGGAAGCTTTCTTTCCTCTCCCTCCATAGGTTGGATAAGCTTTGATGGTGCTGATGTACTTGTAAATCCGGTTAGGTGGCTTTCAGAAGGCAGAGGTAAGAGTCCAGGAAATGTTATGCATGGTTGAGCAGATACCCAGATGTGACTTCTTAGAGGACATGTAAGCTTATCAGAAACAGAACAAAATTGATGAGGGTAAAATTTGGCATGGCCAAACTCTGATTCTTCTAGGCAGTTTCTTAGTGAGCCTGTCCTCCTAGCCGTTCTTTACCATCCAGTGTTCTTGTTCCTTGGATTCTTGAAAATAAATCACATGCTTTCATTCCACTTTTAGGAATGAAGCAGTTTTTATTGTTTTCTGAACTAATACTGAATTGTCAGCTTCTGATGAGTTTACTATAATGAAAATAATTTGTGGGGACCCTGGGAGGCATTCCCTGGGTTGGGGAGACACAGGAGGCTTCCCTCAGGGGCTTTTGGGACCTCATTAGCTCCTTCCCCTGTTACTATGTCCCTCAGCCACTCCCTCACTATTCCCCTATTTGCCATCATCCTTGTACTGCCCGAGGGCACAGTTCAGCCCGTACCTCGGGGGACAGGGAGAAACCAGGATTCCCCTCATGAGTGTGCCTTGGACCCTGAACATCTCACCATGTGGCTGAATAAATCTGTGGATACCATGCAAAGGCCCTTTTTGCATCCTTACCCTGGATCTTATTAACAATATTCTGGCTGCAGCACATAACTTTTTATTGGTTCTTGCCAGTTCTGACAACTGCTGAAATACAAGTTGGTAAACAAGCCTCCCAAAATACTCCAACCCAAATGTTCCGAACATGTTTTTATAGAGGTTCTATAAAAGGTGCAAACCTTTTAAAAATACCTAAGTCTTTATAAAAAGCTTTCTCAGTTACTATATAAAAGTTACAAAAACTTAAAAATTATTCCATTTCCAAGGCGGGTACTATGAAGTGACAAAGTTCCATAAGTCTTTCATAATTTCCCTGATCAAAGCAGTTATTTGAGCAACAGGCAAAGGCCATCCACTTAGGAACACATATGGAGATTTGCACCAGGGATTATCTGGTGTCTAAAATACAGCTGTTTTCTCTGTAGATCTTCTAACATTCCTCTTTTTCTGAAAACTCGAGAAATGCCTGATTATCTAGTTGACTGGATTTTACTGGAAGTATTTGCATGCCCGTTTGAAGGCACGTATGTGCATCTTCCTTTTGCCAGCTCCATACCAACTTTGTTTTCATTTGCTTGCTGTTCTGGTTTGCAAGCAAAACCAGTGAGAGACTCCAAGTCAGAAATACAATTTATTGGGAAAAGGGAAAAAGACAAAAATACATGCAATGTTACAAAAGGAAGACAACTGACAAAGCCAGAATACAACCTGACACCCCTCTGGCCAGCGTGCTGGTAGCAGTCCAAATTGGAGTGGCTGCAGTCCTCTTGGAATGGCAGATGTGGTTGCTGTGTCTTCTTGGAAACCTTTGGAAAGGCTGCCTCTCTGTCTAGAAATCCCTGGATTTATCCAGGTGGGAATGCCTAGCTCCTCCCCCTGGGTGGAGCATCTCACAATGGACTGATGTTATTCTGAGTCATGAGGTGTGTGGCAACTCCTACTCGGATTGTAATAGGAAACATCTTGGTCTTCAATTTGGACACTTGCAAATACCTACTTCCTGTAGGAACACAAACAAGAGTGGTGCAGATTTCATGTAAGGAATAAAGCTCTCAATATGAACACAGTCTGTCACTGGAGGAGGTTGCCCAGGGAGGTTGCCAAACCTGGCTGGCCAAAACAGTGCCCTGGCTGCAATGGTTGAGCCTGCTTATAGGAAGCTGGACTGGGTGTCCTCTTGAGGTTCCTTCCAAGGTGAAATGAGAATGGTTCTGAGAAGTAGAATGAATAGGAACTTGGCATTTTGTGGTAACTTCTCACTTTGAAGAGGTGCAGTGTTAGTGTTTTTCCTTTTTTTTTTTTTTTTTTTGTAATGTAGAGAAATGATAGTAAAAGGTAGTTAATTTGAAAACTGGTGTCTTTGACTACCAAAATACTGTGCAGACCGTTACCTTGTCTTTTAGACTAGTCTCAAAATACTGCAGTACTGCTGGAAGGGAAGAGTTGCATTTGTGATCTTTGAAAAGTCAAATGTAATTAGTTGGGTGTTACAATTGGTGATAACAAATGTAGAAATGAAACGAACCTGGAATAAAGCTCCACTGGGTATATCATTATGGAGATGTTATCTGAACAAGCAACATGTGCAGAAATACCTTGATGGCTAAAATGCCTAAGCAAGAGTTGGATGGCTGTCTTAGAACTGAATTTGAGACATCAGCTGCTAAAATTATTATATTTTGCTAAAAACTTGCCTTGGTTCTGTTTATGAAGTGGCACTAGTCTGAAAACTCAGTGGTTTATCAGGTTTTTGGAAACAACAATTAAAAGCAGTGAAGAATAAGTTTTTGTCTTTTAGACAGGCAATGCAGTAAAATGATCAAGACTCCTGGTAACCCTTGTTCAATTAAACTCTAGTCCTTTGTTGAATTTGCTGATTAAGAATGGAATGTGGAACAAATTGTTGTGCATTGTTCCATGCAACAAATGCATGGAACCAAAGTGCAAACTAAAGCTTGAGGAATGTCCAAAATATAAGAAAAAAAAATATTAGTATGAAAATGTGGATAATAAACTGCATAATAGTCAAGGAATTAAACTGAGAACTTGAAGGAATAAGTTTAGGAGGTTGATATTTGGTGACCTTTATGGTGGGGCAGTGCTGGTCTAATGGATAGAGAGACACCAAGAGGGTAGATTTAGGTTGGATATTAGGAAGCAATTCTTAACTTTGAAGTTGGTGAGGCACTGGCAAAGGTTTTCCAGAGCAGCTGTGGATGCCCCATCCCTGGAAATATTCAAGGCCAGGTTGGATGGGACTTTGAGCAACCTGGTTTAGTGGGAGATGTCCCTGCCCATGGGAGTAAGTCTGAAATTAGATGATCTTTAAGATCCATTTTAACCCATACTGTTCTGTGATTCTGGTGCAAGATCCTTTAAGATCCTTACTCCCAAGAAGGTTGTTTAAATACCTACTGAATAACATTGCATGTGATTGCACATGATGGCCTTTGGATTGAAGACCAACTCTTTGAAAACTGGAAAATAATTTATATTCAAGTTTTTTTCTGCTATGGTGGAGGTTTTGGTGTGTTTTTCTTTCACCTGGATTAATAATTTAAGGATAATTAATAATTTTATTTATTTTTTTCTTCTGCATTAATAATTTTAGAATGATTACTGGTTAAGAGAACTTTGAGGTACATGAATGTTGCATACTACACCCCTATAGACAGTTTCTTATTTGTGAGCTAGACATGCCTCAACAAATGCCCACTTCACCTTCTTTAGTAGCATCGGTGTATGAGTTGGAAGACTGAGATGGGGAAGCTGTTTCCAGTGGAACCTAATGTATTTCCTTTCAGCTAATCACCACTGGGCATGGTGGTGTCCAGACAGCTCTGTTGTTAAACTGCGCTGGACTGTGGGGTTGATGTGAATAACTTGCCGTCATAGAGGGACTGATCTTAAAGCTTTAACTAGGGACTCTGCAAATTCCTGGTGGACTTCACTTTAAAAAGAATATTTTATGTCAGATTTTTGCTCATTGTATTTTGAGAGATTGTCAGACCATTTACTCTGATTTATTCCATTCTGTATAGGTTCCTGTTCTACATCTACCCTGATGGTATCAGAATGTCTTCTGGACTTCTTGATGATAAAAAACATTAGAAAACAAGACTAGCATCTGTCAAATGGGGTTCCCTCTCCATTTCTCTCTCCACACCTTTCCTTTCAAGGGAGAAGAAGCAAAGAATAGTATGTGAGTTGTATGAATTTTAATCATAAACCCATCAGTTGTATGTTTTGTACATATATTAAGGTTTGGGGTGATTACATACAGAACAGAATATTTTTTATATGGTTTGTGGGTTTTGAGGATTTTGGTTTTGAGGCTTAGCTTGTAGCTGGTGTCTTATGTGCAAGGGGATTTTGCAACTATTTGCATGAAAGTCATCATTCAAAGTAGAGCTTTCATGTTGGCAGGGAGTTTGCTTTTTTGGTAAAGTACAGTTTTTCAAGACATTTGAGACTGTATGTGCTAAAGAACTGTTTGGAGAATTCCTCTATTTCAGTATTTGTTCTTTTTCCTGTACAAATGTGTCCTGGATGGGTGAATTGTTTAGCAGTAAGGACTAAGATGTTATAAACGTTCCTGGATACTCTGTCAGCTATTTAAGCATCAAATACTGGAGAAGCTTCCAGTGACCTTTTTCAGTGCAGGCTTAGGGTTAGGTTTTTGTGTTCATTGTAGTTTCTTAAAGCTCAGTCTAAATTGCATCTTGCTGTAATATAGGAAGGAGTTGACAAAGGCTGAGCTTTAACTTCTAAAGCTGAGCCTATGGAGATACCTTACAAGTTTACAAAAGTAGAAGCTTCTGCAGGAAATCTAGATTTTACTAGCAATCATATTTTAAGCATGTACATGCTTGACAGCAAAGAAAAATATCAGAGACTTCTCATCTTGATGCTAGGATTTAAGGTGAAAGGTGTGGAATTTCTTATATTATAGTAATTTTCTGAATAGAACTTAATAAAACTCTGGTGTTCATATTCTTTTGCAAAAACCCTACAAAACCAGTGTTCCTGCCACGTAGATACAAGGAGATTTGAAAGAAATATTTGGAATTTTCTGTAGATAGAGGAAATACAAAGAATTCCTGCCCGCCCCTCCTCCCCATTAGATTCTGTTTCCTTTAAAATCAGTCAGGGGTTCTACTTGGGAAATGCTAATGAGCCCACTTCTTTGGCTTAAGGATTTTGGGTTTTCATACTTAATAAATGGCATCCTGGCCCATGTCAGCAAGAGCATGTCCAGCAGGACTGGGGCAGTGATCGACCCTGTACTAGGCACAGTGAGGCCTTACTTCAAGTGCTGTGTCCAGTTCTGTGCCCCTCAGGAAAGACATTGAGGACCTGGAGTGAGTTCAGAGAAGGACAGTGAAGCTGGGGAGAGGTCTGGAGCACAAGTCCAATGAGAAGTGGCTGAGGCAGCTGGGGGTGTTTAGCTTGGAGAAAAGGAGGTTAAGGGGAGATCTTACCACTATACAACTGCCTGAAAGGGGGTGTAGCTAGGTTGGGGTGGGTCTGTTCCCCCAAATAGCAAGTTACAGTAAAAGAGCAAGTTGCACCAGGGAAGGTTTAAATTGGATATTAGGAAAAACTTCTTCTGAAAAAGGGTTGCCAAGCACTGGAATGGGCTGGCAAGGGAGGTAGTTCAGTCCCCATTCCTGGGGGTATTTAGAAGACACATAGGTGTAGTGATGAGAGGCATGGGTAATGATTGAGGTGGGTTAATGTTTGAACTCAATGATCTTAGCGGTCTTTTCTAACGGAAATATTTCTGTTCTATGACTTTTCAGATTTTAGTTCTTATTTTAATACACTTAAATGCAATTGCCTGTGTTCAAGTATTTAGTCCCTTTTTTCATTCTCTTTCATTTTTCCTCTTTTTTTTCTTCTTCTTTATTTTTTGGTTGTGATGTTGTTTTTTTTCCCCAGGAAAAGTGCAAAATGTTTCAAATTCCTGTTCAAAACCTTGATAATGTAAGGAAGGCTCGAAAAAAGGTAAAGGACATTCTTGTGGATCTTGGGCTTGACAGCTGCAGGGAATTGTTGAAGGTAAAGTATTTGAAAGAATGTAAACTAATCTGAAATGTAAAATCCTGACAAATATCTGTCATAGATGGTGCCACATATTCTGTTAGTAATGTTTCCACAAAAAGAAACAGTACAGCTTTAGGGAAAAATACCGTAGACTGATGAATTGTTATTTGTGTGCTATGCCGCAACTCTTCAATTCTTTTGAGATTTCAGGCAGATAGGGATGAGTCTCCTCAAAGACATCCCGTCCCACATATGAAGGGCAAGCTTCTGAAGGGACATACAAATCATCTGCGTTTCTGAAAATTGATAAGTCTTCAAACTTTGTGTCTGGTGAAAAATACCAAAATTATCTTACTGAGTTGTAGTTTGGTTCTGTATTTTAAAAAGTATATGCAGGTGTACTGGGGTGATTAAGATAACTCTTGTACCACTGTTGCCACTTCGAGGAGAAAATTTTGTGCATTGGTCAGGAAGAATGCACACCATCAGACTGGCAAACGTAATACCAGAAAAGGTGCAAACACAGCAATGTAACTCCATTTCTTAAAAATAGTGTATTTCAGTGAGCTGGTGCAGAGGCTTTTGTGGCTGTTGAGTACATGCATACCTTCGCATTGACAGGAGGTTCATTGCATCTGTATGGCAGTACTAAAGTAGGTTTAACACTCTATAAGGGTGCTGTTTTGTATTTTGTGATGGTTTCTTTATGATACTCTGTAAGTAATTGGAAGAAAAATGTTCAAGACTACATGCATAACTGATTTTGGAACAGTCTTTGTTATTGCGGTTGTACAGTTTTGTATATATTTAAACATTGTAACAGCTCAAGGAAAATCATAATGTCTACTAATTTCCATTTACTTGCTGTTTTTATTTTGTTACTATTCTATAATCACAGTTCTAACTCAGAAGCTGAGTCTGTCTTGACTATTGGAAGCAGGAATGTTTTGATGGTGACAGGTTTTTACTATGAAATTGCTTGTGGTCTCTTTGTTGCATGGACTTCAATGGTAAATAAGTAATAAATTGGTTTGTATTTAATTGAGTTTTTGGCGGTATGTATAATACACATTTAGTTGGTTTTGCTTCATTTTTAAGTGAAAAATGGTGGTGGGAAACCCAGCAAGCATTTGTAGAAAAACCTCTATGACATTTGTGCCAAAAAATACCATATTTTGGTTTTTTTGCAAATAATTCTCCCTCAACCAAGTTCATAACTTCAGTTTGTTTTTCCCAGGTAATCTGGGGCTGGTTTTGATACAACTTTAGCAGTAGGAAGAATGGTTTCTATAGCTTGATTTGTACTTGGTTCATATGATGTTGATATTTTTTTTGCTAGGATCGGAAGTGTGAGGTTTTAATAAAACTTAGAATTGTAGAAGGGCCTGGATTTGAAAGCACCTTGAAAACAATCTAGTGAGAAGTACCTAAAGTTTGTTTTCTCAAATATTTAGATTGGTTTCTGGACTCTTTATGAAGGGGCTGGACAATGTAAGAAATGGATCGAAATATGATATGCTATAAACATGACTTGAATCTGGTTTTGCACTGTTGCAATAAGGCAGGATAATGGACAATAGTTGGTGAGGAAGGTGAAGGAATATAATGTATGACTAGTACCTCTCTGTAGCTTAGAGACCAAAAGGATAAGGTTTTAGGCTAATTGATCTCTGCTAGGAAGAAAACATAAGCATTTTGTCTGGAGCTCCAAGTAGTGTGTTTAAGTACACTGTAAGGTCAGAGGTTTTCCTTTAAAACACTGTTCCAGCTTCTCTACCATACTGTGGTCTTTAGGGCCATGAAGGTGATGAGAGGGCTGGAGCACTTGGGTTCTGAAGCTGAAGACATGCTGAGAGAGCTGGGGTTCAGCCTGGACAAGAGAAGGCTTTGGGGAGACTTCCTTGCAGCCCTGCAGTACCTGAAGGGGGCTCTTTCAAAGGAAGGAGAGAGACTTTTTATATGGACAGATAGGGACAGGACAAGGGGCAGTGATGTTTTAAACTGAAAGAACATAAGTTTAGATTAGGTGTTAGGAAGAAATTCTTTATTCAGAGGGTGCTGAAGCACTGTGACAGTTGCCCAGAGGAGCTTTGGATGCCCCATCCCTCGCAGCGTTTAAGGTCAGGTTGGATGTGGCCCTCAGCAATCTGGTTTAATGAGTGGCATCCCTGCCCACGATGGGGGGGCTGGAACTAGATGATCTGTAGGGTCCTTTCCAACCCAAACCATTCCATGATTCTCTTCTATGATTCTGTGTCTTCTTTTAAACTGTTACCTTTTTATGTTTTTGTTAAGGAAAACTGTAGTAGTTTTAATACAGAGGGGAGAACAGTTGTTAGTTTAAAAATGTTTTTCTCTTCAACTTCAAAATACCTATTATGCATCAGGATTAGTCAGGTTTCTCAGAGGGCTTTGTTCCTTTCTTGTTACCTTTCCCTTCTCTTTTTGTCCCCTCCTGAAAGCGAGAAATGTGGAAAGGGCATAGCTAATTAGTGGACCTTTGTTTTAAAGCAAGTGTTCACAGCAGCCATTTCCACCACTGAAGAATAGTATTGGTAAGAAAGGTTATTCCTCTGTAGGAAATAGCTAATTTTAGCAAAATTATCTAGTTGTATTTCATGTGTTTGGCTTGTGAGAATCTGGTGTTTAAGTGTAGGGCCCGTCACTCAAACCAAAAACAGAACATGTTTCAGATAAGCCATTAACTTTAAGAAAACTTTTTTTAACAGTGTGTAATTCATTCCAGCATGTTTGGCGGAAAAAGTTTTAGTAAATCTCAAGTGGCTCTATTTTCTCTTATCAAAAATAGTTCACTAAAGTTCTAAGATTTCACTTGTTGCATTGCAAGAGGTTTTTCTAAGTTCCTGGGGTATTTTTGGGGTATTTTTGTGGTTTGTATTGGGGTTTTTTTGGTTTTGTTTTGTTTTGTTGTTGTTGTTGTTTTTTGGGGGGGGTTCTTTTTTTTTTCTTTTTTTTTTTTTTTTTTTTGTTGGTTGAAGGGCAAGTACATTACTTATTCAGTGTCTAGGGTTGATTAGATTGCAGGGTATTTGTCTATTGCTGCCCTGAGCTTGTCCGATTTCTCTTTGAGCATACTTGATGGTTGAAAAGGTAGACAGCATATTGCAAACTCAGCTGCTACGTGTTTCTAAATTCTTGAATAATGAAGTTAAAATCAAATTATTACTGGAATGATGTTTTGGCTTACTGTAATCTGCTGAACATGTAGGGATGCTTCTATTTGCAGGGTGCAAATGGACAAGAGCCTAGTGCAGACAGAACCTGCATTAAGTAGAATTCTGTATTTTTTTGATTGTTGAAGCTTTGTTGCTCCTTGTTGCTGACTATATTCTGTGTTGCTGTTAAATTTCACATTATACAAACTATTAGGTTTATGAATTCCACTCCTTTTGTAAGGTCATCTTAAATGTTATTTGGTACCTGCTTCTGCTGTTACTGGTGTTTGGTGAAGAGATGAAATCATGCTTTTTCTAAGTATCTGCAGAGTTTTGAGTGAAGAGAGATTTGTGAAAAGGAAGAATGTGAGGGGAGAAGAGATGCAAGTTTTCTATGGGTAAAGCTTGGATCTGTAGCCTGCGTTCCATCGAAGGCATTCTGGATGTGCTGTTGAATCTAGTTTAGGGTCTTCAGAAATGCCTAGTAAATTGGAATCTATCTTGGGTTTTTCTTTTTTTTTCTTTTTTTTTTCTTTTTTTTTTTTCTCACATTAAATTTGTATTTAAATATGTGTAGGTCTTAGAAATCTGGAGATGAACTTAGTATTTTTAGAAGAGTAGCTGCCTTTGGCTTGGGGGAACTGCTCTGATAAGATTAATTAAAAGAAGGCTGTAAGGACAGCTGCTTTCCCTGACACTGTTGCAGACACAGTAATCTTGTTGCTTTTGAGCTTCAGGAAAGCAGCTCTTGGAAATCAGCTTCTGTGAATGTTTTTTGTTTTTTTCCAAGTTAGAGGTATAACAATGTTATACAGATTTAATACTAAAACCTGTTGCAAATTAAACTGTAGTGGTAAGTTAATAAAGCAATGAAGTAAACAATGAAATATTACCAATGAGGGAGGAGGAAGGTAGAGGGGAAAAATACTTTGAGTGTTCACTGTGAACTTGGCTGGATGCAGTGGAATTCACGTGTAAATATTTTCACTCCCAGTATTATTTTCAGTAATTATGAAATGTTCAGAATTCCTGCTCTATTACCAGGCAGTCACATGAACAAATACTTGAGGTAAAATAAATCAAAGCTGATCAAAGTAGTAATTTATTTGAATGGAGTTTGGAGACTTCCAAGTAACCCTCTATTTGTGTGGTTTTATTTTTTATTTTTCCATATTGCCTATTGAGAATTTCTTTATATTCAGAATAGACTGCAAATTGCTGATTTTCATTTCTTGTTTTTATTTTACTTTTAGAATCTTAAAAGTTTTGATGCAGGTGAAAACTACTTTCGTAACACTTCATGGAGTGATGTCTCTCCTTGGGAGCCTGTGGGCAAAAGGAAGGTATGTATGTTTGTGACACAAATTCTGGATAAACATGTTGTGTGGAGTTGCTGAATTTGACAGCTTTCAGAAATTGGAATGCAGCTTTTTTTATGGAAGAAAATAGCTTTAATATTTGTTTTCCAAGTGCTATTAGTCAGGGAATAATCTTACATTTTCTCTTTGTTTTTCCCTGTAATGCAGGTGGTTATGAGGACATCAAGTTACTATTTTCAGTCTTTAAGGATACAACCCTGAACATCAGTGTTTAAGATGTCACACTAATATTCTGTCTTTTTAGCCTAACCTAATATGTAGTCCTAGCATGGTCTTCTGTACAACATGACTCCCATTTTATTGGAAGGGTGAAAGTGTGATTGCATAGATGCAGGTGGATTAAGATGAAATTATTATTAGTGGCTTGGTGTAGGGTGGCCAGTGGAAAACTCCAGTTATATTTGTGTATGTGAAACAGCTTTTAGTTCTGTATAGCTAGACTCGACAAGAGAGGCAGGGTTGAGGTGAGCAATTCTATAATTTTATATAGTAGCAAGTTTCTAAGATGCTGTGTATAGAGCAGTGGAGTATGTCCAGAAAAGAATGTAGACTTGTCGGTCTTGCTGAAGAGTCTTGGGGCCCCTCATGGCCTTCTCATGGAACACCTGTCAATGAAATTCAGTGTGGAATTGATAACACGTTGCTGTGGAACAGACTGTATTCCAAACTGTGTCTTTTGGATACTAGCCTTGTTCTTATAATTTTTCTTTAAACAATTTTGGTTTATTAATGCATATTATTCACATATCATGCTGTCTAGATTTGGGAGAAAAGAAGCTGGTCCTTCAGGATGTTCTATTCCAAAGTTGTTGCCATAAGGGGAAAATAAATTGTTTCCTTCTATAAACTTAGCAGGCTGGAGAAGATGTCTGTGTAAGTGAAGTTGGTGGTTTCCACCATTTGTGCTATTTTTAGGGAGACATTAACAGTTCTGGCAGAACTTTGTTTTTTGGAGGTTGTCTTGTCTTTCTGCGTGATTCTAGGTTGTGGAGAATGTGGGACTGCTCAACAGAAAGTATTACTATGTTCTTGGGTAGGTTCTTTAAAGGAAGGTTAATTGATTTTACTGCAATGTCTCTAATAAGCCTTCTTTTGGATTACATTTATGCAGTTGAAGGTTGTGTTGGTCAATCTCCAAGATGCTTTGTTTTTCCTAAGTGACTTGTAATTCTTATTTTGTCAATTTTCTATAAAACTGGCATGCCATTGGTAGGTTGTGGTGAGCCTGAAAAAGCAGAGTGAACAGAAAAAGCAGATGAGTATGCAAGGAGAACATGCTGGCAGAATGGTTTGTAAAGTGTGTGGAAGAGCTCTGTTTCATACAGAGAATATCAAAGTAGCATACTTCCACCTGCTTCTGTTCAGCTGAAAGAGAATTGTCTGGAATTTTTTCCTTTGTTATTTTACTCCTCCAGGAGTAGTGAGGCGTATCTTCTAGTAATGTTTTGCTTGCTTCATTAGTTCATTAATGTCAGTGGCCTTTCTCTAGGTGGGATACTTCAATATTGATGCATCTGCTAATTTGCTTTGTTGCTGTTTGCTAGCAGCTAAGGTTAGACACCTAGAGTATAAGTAGAAGATAATTCAGTGGTAGCTTAGCAGTGTGCTTCTTCAGCCAGTGGCTGGCCTAGCCAGCCAGTGGCATTGTCTGACCCAGTCTTTTGAATTGGGAGCTCAGATTTTGGTTATCATCAGGAGACTCTCCTAATACTCCTAGGAGATGGCTGCCTGTTGTCTGTAAATGGCTGACTGTAACCTACCTGCATGGTTATATGATATGGCAAAAAAACCCAAACCTGCACATGTTGTGTTGCTGTGTCATGGTGTGTCAGTGAGATGTATGTGGATGATCTGACATGGCTGGATGCTGTAGTGGCAGAACACTTTGTTCCCTTTTGGTTCTGTTTCATGAGCGCAGAAATCAGTGAGGTGAAAAACATGTCTGAGGGAAGAGACAGAGTGCACTAGATTTTTGAGTGTACAGATTTGTCACATGGATGTTGCTATGACTGATTCTGTAGTTTTTGGCAGGAGCCAGGATTAACTTCCTAGGAAGTTTATCAGGAAAAAATGTTTTATGGGGCTACCAGTTTTTCAGAAAGATCAAATAATGTTCATATGGATATGAAAAACAGTGCTGTCATGTGACATATAATTGAGGGAGCAGACCTCTGCTTAGTGCAAGGTAAATGTGTTCTTAAGCAGTTAAAATACTTTTCTGAGAGGAATATGTATGCTCTATACTGAGTGTTTTTGGGAAATTTTTTTTTGAGGAAAAATACTGGGATGCCCAGTATATAAATTGTATATATGAGTTAATAAATCGCTGCTTTATCATAAAAGGGAGTTTTACTACTTTCTATTATTATTTTGGCTCCAAAAGAATGTTCTTAAAAAATCATTGTTTGTGGCTTTGTTGGGAAGGTCTGGAGAGTTTTCAGTGAATAATAGGTTATTAAAAAACAGAAAAAAAGTTCTTCCCTGTTCTGTTTTTTGTGTTTTTGTCCAGTAGATGGGAGCTGGCCCTGAACTAAACAAAGCTTTAAAAGTGTCATATTAAAAGGGCTGTAATTCCTAATTCCTAAGGCTTAACTTCTGTGTACAGTGGGGATACAAATTCTTCCCATCTTGTTCTGTGATTCCTGTATTTAAAAACAGACAGGCTTCAGAATTGCTTCTTGTGAACTAGGGTAGAAGTAAACTCATTTAACACTTCCTAGTAAATTATAATGAAACAAAAAATGCACAAATGTTTCTCCCCTTAAGTAAGTAATCTTTAAATTTGCTTTTCAAAACCAGAGGAAACTGAGAACATACATGCTCTACATCCAGTGAAGGCATTTTTTGACAGGTGATAGTACAGATTTAAACAGAGACCAGTGGCATAAGAATTGACAGTTTCTAAGTGGATGTTTTTCTTTTGTTTGCAGAGATACAGAACAAAGCCATACTGCTGTGGCTTATGCAAGTTGTCATTCAAATTGCTTACTTCTTTCAAGAATCACTTGCATCGTTACCATGAGGATGAAATGGACCAGGAGATGGTGGTTTCTTGCCCAAAATGTGCATTTTCTTCTCATCCCAAAGTAGTGGGAGAACACATGTGGATGTTCCATTCATTTAATAAACAAATACAGAACTATACAGTCAGCATTTTGGATGGCATGAAACAATTTAGGAGTGACATCATAAATTTCACTTGTCTAAAATGTCAATTCACAGACACCTTGTATTACAATATGAAGAAACACGTGCTGATAAACCATTTTGAAAACTTGCTAAGTGCATATTTTGGTGAGAAATGTGATGAAAGTACGCCAAATTCAGTTGAGTTCTACTGTAAAAAATGTAATGCTCCTGCAAACAGCCCAGATTCTTTAATGTACCATGTCTTGACAGCTGAAACACACAGAGACCTGGAGAACAAACTTCGTTCTCTGATTTCAGAACGTATTAAGAAGCCTGGACTTGTGAAACAAATGCATATTGCTCCAAAGCCTGTCCCAGGTGTAGCAGCAGCTGCCCCTGTAGCAGCAGCATCTGCAGGGCCTGTCATTGTCCCAGCAGGTTCTGTGACAGCTCCAGCTTGCATCCAGGTTGCGTTTCCACAGAATAATCAAAACCAGAGCATGGTGCACACACAAGCAGTTCAGAACACAGTTGGACCAGTGACTATCCCAAGTGCCTCTGGCAGCCTCCCGAAAACCACCTATGCTCCTGCTGCTACATCTTCGCAGGTCACTCTTGTGCCCAGCAATCCTCCTGTGGCTCAGAATAACCTTGGTATGCCTTCGCAGGCTGTCATTGTTTCTCATGGGCTCCAACTTAATCATTCTGTTGGGACCATAAGTAGAGCTGTGGCCCCTGCGGTTCTTCCTCTTAATCAGCCCGTCAGGCCTGGACTCTTTCCTGTTAATCAAACTATTGGGACTATAAACACTCTGCTTCCAGCTGGAACGCTCCCTGCTACTCAACCTGTTGGCCCTGTGAGTCAATCAGTTGCACCAGGAGTCCTCCCTGTGAATCAGTCAGTTGCTCCAGGAATTCTGTCTGTCAGCCAGCCACTTGGGAACATGAACAGACCCATCGATCCCACGGTCCTTCCAGTGACGCAGACAGTTGGGTCGGGTCTTCTCCAGCTTAACCAGCCTCTTGCTCCTGGGGTGGTTCCTGTTAGACAGCCTGTTGGACCTGGATTCCTTCAGCTTAATCAATCTGTTTCCCCAGCAGTTATCCCAGTAAATCAACCAGTTCAGCCTCCGGTTTCTCAAAGCACAGCTTTTTTGACTGCAGGCTCTGTACTGAGGCAGTTGATTCCCACTGGCAAGCAGGTTAATGGGATACCTACTTTCACACTGGCTCCCGTCTCTGTTACTTTGCCTGTTTCTCCCTGTGGTGGAGTAGCTACTGTGACACCTCCGCAAGTGCCCATCCAGCTCATGCAGACAGGATCAGTGTCTCAGCTGTCCCAGTCACCAGCCAATGCTCCCTCTCCTCCTGTGGTTCTGACCTCTGACAATGTATCCTTGCAGGCCTCCCCGCCTGCTCCTGAAACAAGCCAAGCTGTCAGACAGGCCAAGCAGTGGAAGACCTGCCCTGTTTGTAATGAGCTTTTCCCCTCAAATGTCTACGAGGTGCACATGGAGGTGGCCCACAAACCACTTGAAGTAAAAGTAGAAACCCCAGAACCTCACAAACTTGCAGCTTGTGCATCCTTTCTGAGGATGACGGAAAAGGCGATCGGGTGTTACGCTTGTAAATGTTTTCTATGTGAGGAAGAGCTCATGAAGCATATCTTCATGCATGGCTTATCTTGCTTGTTTTGCACAGGTACTTTCTATGACTTAAAAAGCCTTGTGGAGCACAACAAAACTGCACACAATGAGAGAAAGGAGTTGCATGCAAGTTACAGCAACAGAGGAATTCAGCTAGGTAGTGATGCTCAGGGTGGCCTTGTGTTCCCACACTTTGATTTCAACACAGTGCTACCAGATGAAGACATGGGTGAAAGAGAAGTGCATTTGGCAGTGCTTGTTGGAATATATTCAACAGTTCTTGTCCCTGTTTACATCAAAGTGAAACCTCAGACAGCACAAGTGAACAGGAGATGCACCAGAAAAATGTTCACCTGTCCCTTTTGCTTAGGTACGTTTGCTGGTAGAGAAACCTATGAAAAGCATTTGAAAGAGAGGCATCATATAATGCCAACTGTGCATACGATTTTAAAGTCTCCCGCTTTCAAGTGCATCCACTGTTGTGGTGTGTACACTGGAAATATGACTCTGACAGCTATTGCTATACATTTGCTCCGTTGTAGAAGTGCTCCCAAAGACACCAACTCGAGCCTGAAGATGCAGCTAGAGCGCACTGAGAGGAAAGAACTGCTGTTTGTGAATGGTGAGAAGAATCTTTCTGTGGTACTGAAAAGAAAGCAATCAGATTCCTGCTTTGTTTTAGAAGACCAAAGGAATAAGGAACAGCAGCCTCTGAGCTTAAGTAATGGCATAGCTCTGTCTGCAGAGAACAAAGTGAATTCAGGGGTAGTGCCTTTTAAACGACAAAAGATTAGGACTGAGATGAGGAAGCTTCCTTCTAGTGAGGATCTCCGCTTTCTAGCAGTAGATCCTAATCAGTATGATCACAATTCATATGAGGCACAGAAACAGTTTTTGTCAGACTACTTTCACAAGAGGCCATATCCTTCTAAAAAAGAGCTGGAATTACTTTCCTTGCTGCTATATGCATGGAAAATTGATGTTGCATCATTCTTCGGAAAAATGAGGAATACATGCTTAAAGGCGGTAAAACATCACAAACCATCTGTGCTGATGGGTTTCAGTATGTCTGAACTAAAAAACATTAAGCACAGTTTGAATTTAAAAGATGGACCATTGGATATGTAGCCCAGATTTTTATAACAGCTAAAAGCAATCCAGAATTGCATACTTAAAATTTAGCAGTTTATTATATTGTTTGTTTTAACTTGCAGACTGGCCTGTTGAAGGGTGCAGTAATACAAAAAGTATCGTTCACTTGTGGCTGTTATTGTGAAAGGCACACGTAGTTGTGTATTTTAAAAGCTAAAACCTTCAGACTTAAACATCTGGAATTTGTTTTAGCTTTTTACCTTCCCTGGGGGTAGTGTTGTGGGGGGGGGTTTTGTTTGTTTGTATTTGTTTTTTGTTTGTTTGTTATTTGTTTTGCTTTGTGGTTTTTGTTGTGTTTTGTTCCACTTATTCTTCCCCTCCAGGCTCCTATTACATTTTTTATACCACCGTGTAAAACCCTTGTTCTTGTTAAAATCAAATTTTATTTTTCTGCAGTGTCATTTTTTCTAAATAAAATGTGTAATGTGGGTTAAAATAGCAAGTTAAACTATGTGAAAAATATTGATTTGATTATTTGTAATTTCCTGATATTTTTTACCTGTTTTTGGTTTATCTGCTGAAGAAGTGATTGTGACCATTACATTAATTGTCCTTTCAAATTCCCAGGGAACTGGTAGCTGTGAAATACATGACATTGTGTTTTTTTCCTTGGTCAGAATACCTGTGCCAGTTAAGTCTGGTGATCTGTGGCTCCTGCTGAGTATTAACATGAGGGGCTTTTGGGTGCTCATTGAAATGTTACAGTGAACAGACTTGAAATGGTTGTGTTATCTGTTAAATAGATCTTGCTAACCAGAAGTGTTTATCCTTTTCATTTGGTGTTGAAGCCTGGTTGTTTACCTATTGTTCAAAGCAGCATTGATTTTATTTTCTTTTTCAAAAAACAAAGCTACTTTGGAGAGTGTCACATTGCTTTGATACATGGAGTATATGACCTCTCTGCATGTCACTTATGTGTAGAAGCCCTATCCAAATATCACCCAAACTTGGTGAAAAATCTGACATTTTAAATTGCTGTTTTATGAGGTAGTAACTGAGTAGAGCCTACTCCCCAGCAAATTAGATCCCTGGCGTGAAGTCCCTTGGGTCAGAAATGGTACAAACTGAACCTGGATGAATCGGTAGCATCAAGACTTTCAACTATTGGTACTTGAGCCCATGATATTCATGTAGTGATTGATTCTTGTTGGCCTATAGAGAGCATCACACCCAAACAGACTTAACTTCAGTATGGACTAACATCTCTGTTGCAGAATAAAGAAGAGCTGTTGGGAAGGTTCATTTGAGTTGAAGCGCACAAACTGGTGGCCACATCGAGGCCTTGTGTGTGTCCTTTCTGGATATGCTTGTTTTCATCTGGCTTGTCAAAGAGTGTCTCCAATACCAACAGCCAGTTACATAATAAATAATCTGTAAGATGCGTTGGTTTTATTTCCTCCTCTTCATCCCACTCTCCCTACCTTCCTTTCTAAGAAGGAAAAAATAAAAGTTCAGTTGTGTCAGTGTTAGAAGGAAAGGGTGATATGCCCAAGCTTATTTCTATTTTTTAAGGTAGTAAGTAGACTTTTGCCCTGTGCCATAGGCACTTTCTAAAGCAGATACAGAATGTTTTATTGCTATTTCTGAAAGGGTGTGACATTTTTAGCAGAATTTGGTGACTTCCTGCCTGAGGTTTTATAAGTTGTTTGGAGTTATATTTTCGATAAAATCTTCATATTTTCATATTTATTGCTTCAAAGAGTTTTAATGTGTATGTAACATATGGTTACTTAGAGAGAACCTGCTATTTGGAAAAACCTAGTAATTTAATAGCAGTGTTAAATAAACATAAACAATATTTATGGGATCAGTTGCATGCCCTACCCCAAAAAGTGATTAAGAAACTGTGTTCTTATAGCCTTTTAATAGCTCATTAAAAATTAAATATATATATATATATATATATATATATATATATACTGGGCCAGTTCATTAAACCTGTTCAGAGGGCTGTGGGTGAGGAAGAGGGATGCATTCTAGAAGTCCTGAAATGTAGGCACTTAATCTTGCTCTTGCACCTCTGCCCTGTGAGCCCTGCCATCTTTGGAGCAGTTCTGCTGGTTCTGATGAGACTCCAGGATGGGGTTTGGCAGTATGCATCTGAGGAAGGCTTGAATGCCATGAATGGGGAAAGATTGTAGAGTAAGCAGCTTGGCTGTGAGAAGCTGGGAAATCATTTTGTGGTTCATCCATGCCTGGGGCACCAAGGGAACAATCCAGTCTTACCAGAGTTTTCCTACATAGTGTCCAGTGTTGATATTAAACACTTTATTTATTGGATTTTGTTTTCACTATTTCAAATAAACCATATTTTTAACTTTTTCTTAGGTGTGTGTGCAAATGATTGCCTATCCCTCCCTTTTCCCCCTTTTAATAAATTCACAGAATTTTATATGAACATTTTTTTGTTGCAAAATGGCTGTTGAAATACAAGAAGAAAGTAAGAGAAAGTAAGATGGAGAACTTGGATCCAGATGATTCAGGTAGATCTTAGTGCATTACAGTAATTATGTATTATCTCAAATATTGATAGCTGGATTTTTTTCCTAGAGACTGATATTCCTAAATCTTGGTACTAATTTGCTATCACTAAATGCTTGTGTTCTTGTTAAATGGGTACTGTAGAAATAAAAGCCAGATGAATTTTGAAACGTGAAAGTGGTGACTGAAAACGCAGTATGGTTGTGGTTTTCAGGAAAAACAAGGAGCTTGAAAACAGCGAAGTTAAAAATTGGTGGCTTTAATTAATTGGCTTTTTGCTGTGGGCTTCTTACAGGTGAAGTCATTTGGATAGAAAGTCAGGAAACACACTGCTACCCCTGTCTTGGGCACCACATGGGCAGTGTGGAATTGCCTCTCGGGCTCTTCTCTAAGGACAGGGCATCACACTGCTAGGATATGGGAATGGGAAAACAGTGGAGCTGCCCGCTGCAGCAGACTTCATGAATACAAGTCCCTGAAGCATGTGAAGGAAGCCCTGGTCCACTGTGAAAGAAGCCCAGCTGGGAAGAATTTATCTTCTTACTTGGGTACCATATACCAAAACATGTGTGACATTGTTCTTCTGGCTCTGCACTTGCCCATTTTAGTGCACGGAGTGCACGGTGGTGTCCGTGGCATGCTTGTGGTGCTGCCCCGTCTGCTTGGGCGTGTTGATCTGCAGATAATGAGGAGGAAGTGGGCCATGTACCCACACTTTTAAGTCCACATCAACTGCTGTTCATCAAGGTTTTACCTGGCAGTATATTTCAGAGCAGCTTGCAATAGAATGAGGGGGAGTAGAAGTCTCAAGAAGCTTTGCAGGTATCATTCTTATTTTGTCTGCTTGTCCATGAAGTGGGGGTGAGAGCAGTTCCTGTCATCCTGGAAGGCTGAGACTGGTAGGTGGGGTGTGCGTTGAGTTGCACCAAGTAAGCCAAGGATGTGACAGCTGACAGTGTGCGTGTCATTGAAAACCATCAGGCTTGGGCATTTCTGGAGGAAGATCTGATTAATTGTATTAGCAGAGTCAGTGTCTATTTGGCTTATAGTCTGAATAATTCTCTCAGTGTTTCCTTGTAGAAGAGGTGCTGCATCCCTCTGATCATTTTGTTGATCCTCTGCATTTTGGAGTATTAGTTACTTTTAAGGTAGCTGTCTGGACTGATCTTATTAATGTTGTTAATGCTGTGAAAAGTGCAAGTCGATTAACCCAACTTGTTAATGGAGGAAAAGCTGCTAGGCAGCTTTGCTGCAGAGAAGAACCAGTGTTGTACGTGAAGAACTTGGGTGCTGGGACTTCATGCAACAGCATCATGATTTATAAGCACACATGGATAAAGGTCAGCCAGTGTAGATCCACCCAGCCCACTGCTGCTCAAGGCCAGGGGTAGCCTTGGCACAAGTGGAGGGTGATGTGACCACGTTCAGAGTGGGATCATGCAGAGCCAGTGCTGGGTTCAGGGCTGTGACACAGAAGGACCGAGTGTGACTGGGGCAGGAAGATGTTTTTGGGTTAAATTTCGGTTGAGGGGAGGCGTGTGAGGTGGCTGCTCTAGGTACAAAGGGGCTGCCACCCACCAGTGCAGGCCAGGGCTGGGCAGTCTCTGTAGGAACCTGCCAAGTTCTGCAAAAATGTGTGTCCTGGGAGCAGGCTGAAAGTCCAGCTAACAAGGGTGGACTCCTGTTGGGTCAGAGCGTGGAATGGCATTTGGGAGCTGAGAGGCAGCTCCCTGTTAAACACTGCACCAAGGAAGGCTGCTGTAGGTAATTCCCAAAATGCCTCTCTGTGAGCACGGTGGCTGTGCCTCACGCTCTGCAGTTCCTTTGTAAAGCTTGGGTTTTGCTGAACATGGCTATGACCAGGTCCCTGCATGAATGAGGAGTTTGAGGAGGACCTGGGGTCCCTGGATGCTGGGGTGCTGTGGGAGTGAGGATGGGGGAGCCTCTCCAGAGCCCCTCTGAGCATGAGACCAAGCTGGTGCTGCTGCACCAAAGGGGCTGGGGCTGGCAGGCCCATGGAGTCTTGGGCAGAGCAAAGGTCCATCTCACAAGTGACACTGGATTCTTCAGACACCATTTTTGTTCTTTAGCAGATGAATTGGCTTGGACTGGGGGCTTTCTAATAAGAATTGCTCAATAAGAAATAAAATGTAAAATATTTATAAACTAAATTTTTTTAAAACAATAGAGATATTTTTAAAATTGCACATAGTGTTCTGAATGCTATCATTTTGGAGAGGAGGAGGGAACCAGGGAACCAGGACAACAACAGCCCCAATAAGCACCTCAATCTTGCAAGGCTCTTGGGGAGACAGAGCTTAGCAAAATGATATATTAGTAGAAAAAAAAAAAAAAGACATTTTCTCAGAGCAGAGAAAATATCTTTCTATTGCCCTAGGGCTCATGTTTCCCTGGGCCAGTGAGATCAACTGCCATAGAAATACCCAAAAATCTGCAATTTGTGTATCTTCTCTGTCTAGTTTTGGACTAAGTGGAGAAGAAATTAATTGACAGATTTCTGTTACTGGCATAAAACTTTTGCTTTGTACTACTCTGGTTGAGCATTGTTAGATCTGCTTGTGTTTTTGCTGGAGTATTTGTATCATACTGAGAAACACAGATTTCTCTGTGGGAAATCTGAAGCCTTAAAACCTATAAATACAGTGATATTGCTATTAGAGTATGTTTAGCTGGTGGAGCCACTCCCTGTTCCGTTCCTCTGGGTGGGAGGAAGTGGATTCTTAAGGATATAGGAGGGCAAAAATTTATACAGGCAGATTTAGACAAAGGAATTCACAAACCCTATAAGCAGACCCTGCTAAGGGCAGAGGGATAAGTTGTGCTTGGAAATACTGTGTTGGTGAGAAGGCCTGAGAAGGGCTATAAACCCTGCAAGAGGGCATTACTGGGTTTTATTATTATTTTTCTTTAGGTTTTGTTTTTGTTTTGTTTTTGTTTTTTGGTTTTTGGTTTTTTTCCCCCTCCTTTCATCCATACTGCTAATTAAAAGTACACTGTTTTCTTATTTTGCTTTGTATAATAAGTCAGCAAGGGAGAAGCAGAGCATTGGTGTCAGGCATCCAGTCAAGGCTCAGCCCAGAGGAACCCCTTCCTCAATTTATCTTTTTCTTTTCGAAGGGAGCTAATATACATTGTGCCCAGATGGTCGCACATCAAGCAAACCAGTGTGGCTCTAATTGGAGGGCGGGGCACTTTGGCCTGATGGTCATTTTTGGGGACGGGATGGTCGCGTGGTGTCCTGGGGCTGGGTCCAGTCCTTGTCCTGGACTCCTCGCTGGTTTTCCCAGTCCTCCCCTTGTGGAGGCCACCAATGGTGCTGGCATCTACTGGTTGTTGTTCAGTTATTAATGCACTCATTTGCTTTCCCCTCCTCTTCTGAATTAAGACAATAATGCTGAATTTACTGTTGCTTATTATAATTTCAGGTCTGCACATAAGTTCTTTGAATCATCAGGGTTTTCTTAAAAAAAAACTTGAAAATATTCACTTTGTTAACAAGCACTGAAACCTCTAGAGTGTGCCTGTGTATATGCCTGTGTCTGATTCATCCCTGAAGTACCCAGTTAATTTAACTCTTTGGATTGCTGGTGACAAAAGTTATGGTTGTGGATTTGACTCATTTCCATGCCAACAATTTAATACATCCATACATGTTCTTGATGTCGGGCATCCTTCTCAAGAATTACATTCTTGGGGCAGTCGTGTGTAGGTTTTGGTAGGCATCTGCAGGAGGAAATACATTTACATAAAGCAAGGGAGACTTAAGCCTGTGCATATTTGATCTTCTCGAGAATGAAGTGGCACAGAAAATAGAATTGAAGTTGCAGGAAAGTGTTAACTTTAAACAAAAACAATTGAAAAATAAAAATCCCAAGGCGGCTGCATTCCTTTTAAATCAAAAGCAGCTGAAATGTAATTCCTCTTGTGCTGTGATGCCACCTACGGGATTCCTGTGGGAAACACAACCCTGACCACAGCGTTTAGATTTTTAATCTTAGGGTTGAAGGTTTGTTTGAAAACCAAAAAAGCATGATGTCTTCCTAAGGCTATCAAAACAAATGTTTCCCACTCTGTAGTTAGCTATTTCTGTATTTAATTTCAGGAAAGTTGAAGTCCTTCTCAGAAACTTTGGTGTGTTGCTGTCAGCAATTACAAATCTGAGCCCAACACCTGATATACTTCCTGCCCACAGAAGCATTTCTGAAATGCTTAGTGCTTACTACATCCACCTTTAAAAAAAATCATCAGAGTAATACCATCTATGAAAAATCTCGTGAGTTTCTGCAGACATTGCAGCAGTGATTTTGACCTGTGAAATTCATACATGTTTTGGAGAGCAGAGGATTTCTGTGTTAAAAGATTAGTATTTGGTATCCATAATTAAATGCATACTTCAAAAAATAGATCTGAAAGTGTAATACTAGTCCTAAACTCCAGACAAGTGACCCGAGTGTTAAACACTCAAATGTAGAAGCATCTGGGTTATGGCTATGAGTCTTTAACTAACCTGTATATTTTGGGCAAGACCTTTCATTCCACAACACAGAAAAGGCCACAATATATGAGAGAAGATATATACTCTTAAGGAATAAGGAGTAATGTATGGAATGCGTTTTCAACTCACTTGATTCTTTCCAAACACAGAACTCATGTCACTAAGTTGTGGGTTGAATTGTCCAAGTAAACCACAGAGCTCTCATTCAAGCCAGTAGGGCTGCTGGAGGTTTAGTAACCATTTTTATCCTGATTGGGAAGGACTGGATAGATTCAACCCTCTTGCTCAGTGAGTGCTGGTTTTTTTCAAGGGTGTCAAGTACCTGCCTGGTGGATGTGGCACAGCACTGTCGGATGTCTGCAGGTGGCTTAGATGCACAAAGGAAAACATGTCAAAGATATTTGATATTTATTGTGAGTAGATGCAAAAATTTTTTTTTTTCTCAATGAGAACAAACAGGTGGAATAATTTCTCCAGGGAAGAAAGTTGTTGTTTCCCCAGCACTGGACACTTTTAAGGTTGAGCTGGACTGGGTTCTGGGCCATCTTTACACTGTGCTTTTGCCAAGTAAGGTTGGACCAAATTATGTCTGAGGTTCCTTCCAGCCTGGTATTCTGTGATTCTGTGATTATGTGTTGCTGCAATGGAACTGTTGATCCAGAATTAACTTGCAGAGAGAAAATACATTACGGAATTCAAATCCAAACACTGGAAATGACCACATTTTAAAAATGCAAGGTAAGTGAGGAGACCAGCAAAGCATTTAGCATGTATGGTGGTACTTTTCAGCTACTCAGAGCTTTATTACAGTAGTACAGAATTTCTGATGTGGGAAGAAGCAGAGCCACCTAGAGCCCAGGGCTTCTCCCAACATGTGTTGATTATCTTCAAGGATGGAAAATACCTTTATTCTCTCTGGACTACCCGTGCCAAGCACTGCTTTAAGCAATCTCACAGTAAAAGTGATGTTCATTTGAAGTTTGAGGTTTCTCATTTGTGTCCACTGCCTCTTGTCCTGCCAGCAGGGACTGCCTTTCCTAACACTTCTAGATAAGGAATGAGGCCTTGGAAAATGACATCTGCCAGTAACAAAGTAGTTCAAAGACTGCTGCAGAGGGCAGTAAAAATGTAACAAAGATAAGCAGCAGCTGCACATCGATTTACTAAGGGTAAATGTTCCTGCCATGTTCTGGTAGGAAGTTTCTCTCCTGTTAAAAATCAGAGCATTAAAGGATGGCGCAGTTGCTACATCCACGCTGCCAATGCCTTTATCTTCACCTGATCAGTTCATGGCTGATGGACAGCACTGCTGTACACAGGAAACTCAGGTGAATTATTCAGTTTGGGAAAGTTGGGACTGAGAACAAGGACTGAACAATATTTTTATTGCAGAGTGTGGTCCAGTGATGTGAACTCAGTCTGCTTATAATTGTGTGGATTTGCTATTTATTTTCTCATTGAGTGTGAGTGTGCTGCTTCTGATTATGTAGCAGAAAAAGAACACAAGGTGTGATGGATCATGGGTCACGCATCAGAGCAAGGGCCACAGTAATGATTAACAGTCTGTGTTTCTGTACTGCACATGTTCTTGATGGAGCAACAATGATGTGAAAAGTTCAAAGAGTATTTCCGAGGCTCTGGCAAGGCTCACACCCATGTTTGCCTCTGAAGTTTTTTAAACAGTTGCCAAGAGAAACTTCTCCACATAAACATAACAGATGCTGTTACTGGATTGTAATCAAGCCTTTGCATATTTTTGAGTGTGCTTAAACTTGACTAAAAATCCTTCTCAGAATAATGAAATGCATTTCTGTTCCATATATCACTATTTTTCCAATCTGACTGTGTTAGCTGCTTTGCCATCACAACTGTCTGACGTGGGACAAGGGTAACTCGGCTCCCCTCCATAGGCCACAACATTGCTTGCTCTGTTCCTAAGCTGTGGTCACTGACTAGCAGCACCTGGCTGTTCCATCTCCCAGAGCAGGATGAGAAGTTTGTGCTGAGGCTGCTTGTGATAGCACATAGCACATCCTTATTGCATTATGTATGGAAGGAAATAATAGTTTCCATCTCTCTTTTCTGATAGTCTCTATGATAATCATTCTGTTACATGGTTTCATTCCTCTGACTCTGCCTGTACAGTGTCTCCTGTTGAAAACTAAAGCCAGAAAGGAAATTATGATAGATTTAATTTTTTTCTACTTTGGAAATGTGTACTTGCATTTCTCACATCTCTTTTGACTCCTTTGGGCCTTGAGTGAGGTCCTAAAGCTGTGGTGCAGGGATACAGAAAGTCCTGCATTATAGATATGAGCCACACTTCAGAAAGTACTGCAGCTGCAAGATGCTGATCCAGAGTTTACATTGCTGTAGCAGTCAGAGGCCCTGCAAGGCCTCCCTGATGGTCACTCACCTAAGATAAGAAATGCCTAGTCACGGTGACTGGACCAAAGAAGCTCCTCTTCTGCATTCAGACCCTTGTTATCTCTCTGTAAGGCTATAGGTTGTATTCTCCTCAACCCTGGCCATTGGACAATTTCCAACACCCCTGCACCCTGTATCAACCCCCATCTCTGCCCAGTTTGGCAGAACTGTCCCTGCACCCCTTCACAGGAGCTGAAATTAAAGGACACCGCTGTGGAACCACATACAGACTTCTCCTCTCTCCATCTCCCTGTGTCTGTCTGAGGAACTGGCGAGCACAGAGCAAAATCACTGAGAGCTGGATTTACCAGAGCTGAAATCACTCCAGAGTGGCTCGCTAAGTTGCCTGTGGCTGGGAGCTGAGCCGAGGGACCCAGCCAGGCTGAGCCCAACAGCCCAGCGCTATCCCGACACCCACGGCAGCGGCTGCTGGGGGTCGGATGGACCCCTGCTCCAGACTACATTACATTGCCACTTCAAGCCTGGTAAAGAAGCAAAATGCACAACCTCCCGTATTCAACACATGCACAGGGAATGTGTGTGTGTGACAGCATTTGTTTTCCAGCATGGAAGCTAGACGGGCTGCTTGTTGTATTTTGTTTTCTGGCTAAGACGTGTCCCTGCTTCTGATCTGGATGAAGCTGGTGGTGCCCACAGCTGCTGCTAGTGACAGCACAGCCACAGCCTTGCTGACAGCAGCTCAGTTGCTGCATGGAATTAATGGCTGCAAATATTTAAACTTACTGTGTTATGCCAGAGGCTCCGACGTGGCAGTGGTCTGATGGCTCCTGACTGATGCCAGCAATTCCACTGGTACTTGTAAGCTCTTACTGCCCTGAGCAGGAGGGACCGGAGTGAAAAGACCAGAGGGAACTCAGAGGAAAATTAACTGCTGCAGCTGAGTGCGCTTGAGAATGAAACCATCCGAAGTTATCTTTAACCTTTTTACGTGAATATTGCCAGACAACATAGTGTATAAATTACGTAATAAGTCTTTTTGATTCTGCATATTTCATTGCCATTTGTACTTGAAATTCAAACTTCAAAGTATTAAACCCTCATATTTGGATTCTTTATTAAAATAAATTGCTAAATTTTCTACAATGGCCAAATGTGCTCTTCCTGAAGAGGCTGATATAGAGCCTGATTCAGAACACTATGATATAAATATATTTATATGCATATATATGTGTATATTTGTGTGTATACAAGCATATATGTGCATATGAATATATCTTCATTTATATTTACTGAATGTTGCTCCTTCTGTTGCAGCTTAAAATGTGGCTAAAAAATAAATTTATACACCAAAGAGTAGTAACAACCCATCCACTTCCTCCACTTTCAGCCAATAGTGAGGAATTGCAGAACACCAAGCTGAAGAGCACACTTTAATTTGAAACCTGCCACATTAGCACTAGTGAGAACTTCTGTTCTGCTATATATCATAACCCACTGATTGAATCATTTAACTCCCCAAGACTATTCAGCAATGTTGCAGAGGAATGTTGGCTTAGAAGCAGAGTCAGAACTTGATAAAGCAGATTGAAGACCTTTGTACATATTGCAGCTCATGCTGAGAACTGAGCACAAAGAGGCAAATTGAGAAATCTTGCCAAGCACAACAGAAGGCATTTGCAAAAACACAGGGGTGGCTCTTTATAGCAAGAAGCTATGGAATTATGAAGGAGTGTCAGAATTACAGAGGCATCAACACCCTTTGGCTCAGGTTACTCTCCTTAGTGGACCTGGCCAAATGAAGCAGAATCCAGCTTTGAGGAAGGCAAATCAGAAAATACTCTGGTGGGGAAGAATAGATTTATTCTGTTTTAAGAAAAGACTGAGATCTAATTAACTCTGTTAACTCTAATAACCTGTTAATACAAGTTTGAAAGTCATTTATAGTTTCACAGATGTGTTATATATATGCACATATAATCAGAATTGTTCTCATTGATATGATAATCTAATGAAAAATGCAAGGTTAATAACCTTTCTTTATGTAAGTAATGGTAGGATTACTGCAAGATTCCAGGAACTATTGCATCTTCAGGAAAGGCTGTCTTTTATTTTTTATTCGCCTTAATGTCCTAGGTGCTGAAAGGCAAAAAAAATCCTTTTACAAGAGCTTTTAGTTAGATATTTCACTGTTGCCTCATCTGATCCAACCTTTTGGTTCATTTAGCACCATGTCCAGTTGTATATTGAAAACTTCCAGTTGGGGGTACTCCACCATGTTCCTGGAGAGTTTATTCCAGGGATTTGTTGTTGCCACCGTAAAAAATTGTCTTTCTTATATTGAGATTAAATGCTCCCACTTTTTTTTCCATTAAGCAGTGCATATACAAAGTCCATTAAAATTAAGAAAGGTTTTGGGCAATTGATATTTCCCCACTTTTCAAAGTAAGCACCTTTGCTTTCAATATTAGTTATACACAACTGGCCTTCCATAATGCATATATTGGTAGCATTGAATTTGTATAGAATCGTAGCTTCAAATATAACTGAAACCTTCAGCTTCATGGTGTTAATTAACAAAAGCTGATGTATATCAGCATTGCCTTTTGACTGTGGTTGTGAACATGAAACAAACCAACCTGCTAGGGCTTGGAAACATTTTTCTCACAGAGATTTTGTTTGTTTATGGGCTAAGACTCTCTTTGGCTTATGCAACGCACACTGCACAAGTTTGTGGCCCAGAGAGGGCTAGGAGAGAGCACAAAACAAGCAGTGCCTGAACGCCGATATGTAAGGCAGAATGCCTTAGCAGTGGGAGGTGCAGCCACTCACAGGAGGTGACAGGGTTACCTGCAGTTTTCACCTTCATTACTGATCCACATGGAGTAGTTGTATAAAAGCACCAGTTCAAAGAACTTGCAGGAAGTTGCAATCAGTCTTGCACAACTCTGGCAGAAAAATGTAAAAATGTTTTTCCCCTAATTGTTACTGTTTGGGATTTACTTGATAGGGTCACCTTAACAGTCCAGACTTTAAATATGAAACACTTAGGCCACAATCTCCCAGAGTATTCATGTATTTGTATTTGCTCATGTAAATGCTCCCAGGCTTTACTAGAACTAGAGATGGCGGGGAAAAGTTTTGAAATATCCTTTGTTATGTGTAAAAGCAAGAGCTAAAGAAGTGTCATGAACTCAGTAGAGATGTATAAATAACATTTAACTTTTGAATTGAGAGACACATGCAAATCTCCAAATGATGACAGTGAGTAAAGCTCCATAAAAGCAGAGCAAGGGAGAGGAGTGAGGCTGTGAAGTGACACTGCAGTTTCAGGTATTATTCTGTGCCCATTCAGAACTGACTGTTCCTCACCTCCAAAATTCAGATGCCAGTTCCTGCTAGACTCAGAACTCAGCAAGAAATCTCTTGCTTTTACTTACTCTGGTATTTGTCTCTGTGGCCCATCCTCTCCTGGGGTGTACAAAGTGGCACCTCTGGCATCTCTGCTTCCATACCACCCTGCTGGGAAGAGCCAAACTAAGCAAACTGAAGGAGGATGGTGGCATCTCTCTGGAGCCAGTTATTGCCATTGCTGGTTTACAGCAGAGAAGCAAATAATGTTTGGTAAATGTTTCATTGGGGTCCTGTTATAAAAGCAACCAACAGCCTTGTGTGGCTTTGAAGTGCCCTTGTGCTGTCTCCATTCCTTTTAAGTGAACCCAGATTTCCACAGAGATGGTGACAGAAGATTGTTAGCACCTTTATGGAAAACTCCTCTAAAACCTGTATCAGATTTGTCCCTTCAGGTTCAGATTTCCTAAATTGCAATTAAGACTGGGCTTGGTTTCTTCTATTTTTTATCCAGTTCAACTGAATTGAAAACCCACAAGTAAACAGTTTCTTCATTCTTTTGAGGTAGTCCAAGGTCTTGAGAAAACCTAGGAAATATTTAAGTGCTTTTGTTCATCCAGAAAAAAGAGCATAAACCCTGTACAGTCTGAATGTTGGACTTGTTTCAGAATTTAGGATTCTGTGAAACCTCATTGCTCTTGTACATATTTAACGTCTCAAAGGCTTCACTCTTTTCTACAAGCAATGGGCACTGACATATAAATTACAGAATCACAATCTTTGGGCTTAAATTCTGCTTCTTCCAGATTCATCACACAAATTAAAACAACTTTTTTGTTATAATTTCTTATCAAAGAAAATTTTCACATACGTATAAAAGAAAATTCACTCTATATTCTATTCCACAAAAAGTATGCTTTTAAAGCTCTTTACTAAGTTTTCCAGTGTGGTGCATATATATATACACATAGAAACACACACCTATGTGTATATATAATTTTTTTTTTCTCAAGACATAACTCCTCTTTTAAGTAAGCGTCAGATTTGCTTCAGCTAAATGCTAGTCAAGCTAAGAAACTACATATTCAAGAGATACTTGCTAATGATTTGGAAAAATTAAACAATCTGAATTGTCTGAAGTTTGGGGCTATCATCTGAGGCATTTCAGTACAAAAACCTTTTCAAAAATGCATCCACATTCTATTTCTGTGTCCAAGTCTAAAGAATACACATAACACATTTCAGAAACAGATGGATTATCAACATACTCAAATTTTTTGTTGCTTGGATAATTATGTGCATGAGTCTTCCTCAAGGTATTTGGCAAGAACATTTTCACGCTTGAGACCCTCTTGACATCTATTTGTGAACTTTATCTGTGTGAGTCATGCATGTATGTAAGTGCAGTTAGTTTTAAGTGCTTATTTTGAGAGAGAAAAGGAAATATATGCAGTGTTGCTGAATCCATAACATTATATGCATTCTACACAAGTACACAAGACACAAGTATTTATTAAAATAAAAAGCTTTAATGCTTTTGCATTTAAAAGACTTAGCAGAAAATAATTGCTACAAACATGCTACAACATACATGTTCAAAAAGTTTTCAGTGCTTTCTTTCAAAGTTCAGCATTTTGGCAAAAATAAGTTTTTCTGTATATACTTCAAAACTTGGCTATCATAATACTGATATAAAATACTTCATGTAAAGTCAGGTGCATAAAATACAATAAGTAATAAAACATACTGGTTGTATAAACATTTAAAGTATAAATTTCATTAGATAACATGCAAATACTGCAATATTTTAAATGGCACTTAAATATAGATACTGAGATTCTTTATATTTTGCATCCAATATGAGATTCTGAAATGTACAAAACTATAAAAAGAACACATCTCTTCACTGAAGTCAGGAACTAGCATAGAGCTTGATTGTCATTTTACAAGCAGTGAGCCCAAAGTCCTGCAAGTCTTCACTAGTCCAAGGAAAGATGTCTACTGAAATAGGCCCAGGGCTAGTTATTTTCTTCATAATAAAACATGAAAGCATATTTACATGAGAATAAACTCTTAAATTTTTGGTAAGGTAATTAAGTAGCAGCAATCTGTTTCTTCCAAAAATGATCTTTAAAATAGGTACATGCTTTCATTGTCACTGATATGCATCTGAATAATATAAAATTAGCATTCTTCAGTAAACTCAAAACACTGTTTAGTTCATGGCTGAAAAAACCCTGTAAGATCCCTTCTCCTCAAAATCGTAAATCCATAATGTCAGAACCTTCCAGAACATATTTATGTTTCCAATCTAATTGTGCTGAAACAGTCACCTGACTAGTTATGAATAAGAGAATAATCTTTTCACATTATTCAGATACTTTTAGTCCTTCATTGAAAAATGTAAGTTCACCAAATCTTCCACATTTTTTGTTTTCTGGTTCAGTGATCAACAACTCCATATGTCCTTCACAATACAAATGCCACAATACTCATGCATATTTCCCAAGCAGTTATATGCAGTATCTCAATGCTGATGACAAGGGGAATAGAAGGCTTAGGAATAGGGAGTGCAGAGCAGGCACCACTTGAGCAGAAGCGGAAGAAATGCTATATGCAACTTGTACTTGAGATGCAATTAGAGCTGACAGTGGCACATGTGATGCTAATGTTGGGCTGTCCGAATTGATCAGAGACTCGATCTTCTCTGCCTCTTTATTGCAGGCTTCAATCTAGAGGGAAAAAAAGTTATTATTTATCTTCTTACCATGTAAAATGCCAATGCAAAAATATTCTCATCAGCACATAATATTTATATAATTTTGGGGAGCACTTGGAAAACAGATCAGAGGTACTATAAAAACTCCTGTGGAAGCCCTGAGCAGTAGAAAAGGAAAAGGAATGAAGCTATACAAGTTAGTGTGGGATGATACATTTTGAATGTTGATGCAAAAAAGCCCACAGTGGATTATCACTAAAGAAAGTGCCTCTAAAACTGAGAACTTCCTTCCTGATTGACCAACTTAATTCCTTGAAGTCTGCAATGGTGGAAAAACCCAGATTTTCTCCTTCCAGGGATTTTTATTCCAAATGAGAGATAACTGACTTTGTTTATGGGAAAGGGAGAAAAGAATGGAAGTAACAGAACGTGGGAAACCGCAGGTTTCCATTCCCCCACTGGCATGATGCTATTAATGCATTTCTGTTAGGAAATTAATTTTTTCCACTTCATTTTCTACTGCACCCTTTAAAAGCATTAGAAGCTGCCTCTGGTGAAGTTTAAGCTTGACAAGCTTAATATCTGGAGGTCCAAAGCTTTGAAAGTTGAGAAGTGTCTAGCTCAGCAATGAGTGCCACCAATGAGATA
Source organism: Lonchura striata (assembly GCF_050655825.1). Lineage (NCBI taxonomy): Eukaryota > Metazoa > Chordata > Aves > Passeriformes > Estrildidae > Lonchura > Lonchura striata. The sequence goes on from NC_140704.1 coordinate 72,777,833, forward strand.
AGCAGTGGTGGCCTCCTCCCCCCAGGAATCTGACAGCACCTGCTGCAGATGGGAGTGAGAAATGACCAGGCTGAATGACCAGGCTGGCAAGACTTTTCTTCCTAAGTCCTGGAAAACATTTTGGGCTATTTCTGCTAGAGAAGGAGACAGAAGTTGGAGCTGAGTAGGACATAAAAGGGCATGAGCAATGAAATGACACACAATGTATCTGCCTGAGAAACAAGCACCATCCTACACATACAGAAGTCAAGCAAATTAATGCTGGGTAGACAAAATAATAACATCATCTACCTGCAATGGTTTGGGGTTCTGATCCACAGGAATGATGAGAATTACAATTTCTGATTCTATGCTTAAGTATCCAAACACATCACACTGTGGCACTGACACATGCAGGCGGATTTTTTCAAGTATATCAAGTACCGTTATTGGCTTTTTATTTGTTACCTGGAAGAAAACAGAGAACTCTGTGGATGATGTGATATTATGTAAAATTCCCACTTTTATAACATTATGTCATGCCAGAAAGTATGTTTCAGCCATTCCAAACTCTACTCTTAATGCTAGCAAAAGACCTAAAGGATTCAATGTTTCTAAAACATAATTCAAAGAAATGATTCCCTGATTCCAAAAAAAATAACCCCTCCAAAAATGTGGAAAAAAAAAAAAAGTTAAGGAAAGAAAGAGGAAAAATATTCTTATATTAACTGTGGTTTTGATATGTGTTGGCCACCTTCATGGTTAGTGTCTATGCATCACGTACCTCAAAATAATGTAACTGGTTATCTGTTACACTGGTTACAGTGGTTTGTGCTCCCACACTGGAAAACAAGAGGCAGAGCAGCCCTAGATTTATAGAACTCTGTAGTATTTGAAGGAGTTTTTTCTCACATGAACCAGGTGTCTGAACTAAAAGAGGCAGACATTACAATCCAGGTATTAGGGTGCTTCGTAGGTGAGAGCAGTTATCACCAACTACTTGAATAAGACCAATACATTTCTTTAACTAGAAAGCCTTCTTCTAACAGAAACTAAAAATTCTTCTTCACAGTCACATATTGTAATGTATGAACTGAGAAGCTGCAGTAGCCACTATGACCCTGGTACCACTAGAGATGACAACTGGACAGCTATCCATGATGCAGTAATGACCCTACAGATATTGTTATTCAGCAAAATTGGTCAGCACACATACACAGCATCTATAAACATAAAATCTCTGACAGGAAAGCAGTAGAATCATAGATCACAGTAGAATCATTTAATTTGTCTGCATTATTACAATTCAAAAACTGCAAACTGCAGTATTACAAACTGCAAACCTGAGTCTGCTTGTTTGTGCATAATCTAATTCTGTTTTGCTTTGGATTACAATTCAATTTATGATTCAGATAAAGAAATAAAGGAAAGTATAAGCAGTATAAGGAAAAAAAAACACCCTACAATCACAAATAACAACTAAAAATAATAGCTTTCATAACATGTTAACCTTTCAGGAGGAAGTGCATGGTAACTTGACTTTTCATATACCACTTAACATTAGGCATGATTGAACTGTTTACCCTTGCAAAATTATCCAGCTTGTCTTTGTCATATAAGATTCTCAGCATTCCAGCACATAGTGGACAGCAGGCTCCTATGTGAAGTAAAGAAATCTCAGTAATAAAAACAAATAGTCTTTTCACTTTTAAGTTAGCAAGAGTCAAAATTTGAATATTAACTGAAAATGAAAACAGTAAAATTACTAAAGCAAATGTTTCAATTTGACAGCAGAATTGCACATTTCTTATGTTCTTTTAATATTGAAAACATTTATAATGCAAAATCAGTTACCTTTTGACACACATTTACTACTATCAGCAAGAAGCAAAAAGATGAATTTTAATTATTTTTAAAATCCTTCATTATTGTAAACTAAAAACTGGAGGCACTGTGTGTACCACAAGATTTTGCATGGATGCATGCATATCACCTACAGAAATGATGGATTTCAAGAGCTAATAGTGTTAGTACATGACAGAAGCATTTATGCACATTGCAAGCATTAATTTCTGCAGTTACACCATGTTGGAGAGTAAAATCTTTAGATAACAAGCGAGAAAAAGTGCTTGTCTGACAGACATTGTATTTCTCCGACTGTTTTTCTTCACCATGTCAGAAACCAAAGGGATAATATTTCAACTTTCTATTCATGCCTCTATATTAAATCCACTCTCCAACTTACATGTAATTCACATTCACAGAGTGACATTTACAGTAATAAATGTGATTATAAAACATGAAGACCTTTTTCAAAGGGGGTGACAAAGGAGAAAAATAAAACATATATTTCAAGAACAGAGCTTTTCTTGCTCTGTGTATTACCTATGATTAGTTATTGTTTCATAAAGGAAGCACTTGTGAAAACAATAAAAAAGTGGCTCAAGCTAGCACACTGCAAAACTACTGCTGTCTTCTACAGCATTGTGAATACATGCGGTATTTTACTCTGTCTTCTAATTAAATACAATCTTTGCCCTTCTGGGTACCCTATGCTGATGACAGCTCAGCATTCCACTATAGTATCTGTGCTGCCACTTCCGAAAAATTACTCGCTGGATTCCTAGAAGCATCGTACCCTGGACACCACAGAGCTCACTGCCAGTCTCTAAGAGACCAAAGGAGCATCCCCCTAAAGCCAAGGCCTTTCCACTTCAGGTTTACTCATCTGAGTCCCGTTACTGGCTTGTTTTAGCTCTGAGCAGAGTCATTACTTTACGCTTTCTGTTAATACAACATTCTAAAGGCTGCGTTTTGTTCCAAGTATCGCCCTGTTTTTCCCCAGAGCCCAGGGCACTCTCCCCTCTCTGCAGGGACCCGCCTCACCTGGCGCAAGGACTGGTTTGCAGGCGGTGGCAGAGAGCTGGGGGCAGCTGACGAAGGCACACTCGGAATGGAAGCCGTGGTCGGACAGCACGCCCACGGCCTGGCAGTGCCCCTGGTAGTCCACGGCCACGCGGTCGGCGTAGGCGGCGCAGACGCTGCCGTAGGTCTCCCCGTTGTGCCCGCACACCGGCTCCAGCGACCTGCAGAAGGGCTGCAACGCACAGCAACGCCCGCAGCGTCAGCTCAGCCCTGCTGCACAAGCTGCTGAGTAGTTTCAACACAAGGAAAGCCAAAGTTTATGGGAATTCACTACTAATGTTGTCAGAATTTTGAAAAGGTAGGAAAGCCAGAGGAAATAACCTGCTAGTTTATGAATGGGCCATAAATGAGAAGGATAAGTACTTCAAGAAGGTGACAGAGTTTGGGAAATGCACAATAAAACATATTTCAGAAACTAACAACTTTTGTTCTGTCCAATGCTTAAATAAAATGACCGTATTTAAATTAACTTTACTATACCTTAAAATATTATATTAATAAAATTAATTTGTTAACAACTCATTTGTAACTTATTCATTCATCTTAGTGTTGTTTTGTGTACTTAAAATTTAGTGTGCGTGCACATGTGTTTCTAACAGTTGTATATTTTTATATATCACTTATTTACCTATATTTCTTATATTTGTGTATGTGTTATTGTAAGGTGACAGAAGTGGCTCATCCAACACCACCATACAGAGTGGTGGGATGCAAAAACTAAACCTAATTTTAATCCTTCTCAAGGACTAATATGAAGACTAATCCAATGCACACTAACTAGGAAATTATTACATACTGCCTAGTCTGTAAATAGATCCTGAGCAATGAACTTGGTAAACCTGAGGCACAATCACACAAAAGGTAAAGACTTTGTATGACTGAGCATTATTTTATATTTAAACAAGTTTAAGTCAGTAAGAATTAGCATTTAAGTAACCATGGAACTGCACTAATTACTGCAACACACCTTAGCGTGCAAGCTTTAATAGCATATATAGGAAGATATAAATATCAAGAGTATTACCCCTAAGAAAGCATAAGTAGAACTTTTGATTGGCTGTGAGACAACTGTTAACTAAAGCAGAGAAAGATTTGACAAAATTCTGAAGATTGTGAAATTATTTTTATATTAGTTAAAAATAAGTTTTTAAATTACTACTTTTTATTAGAACACTTTATAAGCTATAAACCCCAAAAATAATACTTAAAAAAACACCCAAAGAAACAAACCCCATTTTAAAAAATAAAAATAGTTAAGTTGAACACCAAGGAACAAAGAAGATTTGATACTTATTGCCAGAACCACTTCCTACCTGGCATGGTCCTTGGTATGCTAAACTTTTTCCTTTTTGGTACAAAGTACACAAGTTAGTATATTCCACATTGTCTGTGTCACAAACAGGATCCCGTGTCTGGTCACAATTTAACTGCCTTGGCACACATTCATGCTGGCTGCATTCAAACTTCTCAAAACTGGTCAAGCAAACTTGTTTCTTTGGTATGCACCTGCAGAAAGCCATAATAATTTCATGTCATGTCATGGGATTATTTTTTGAGGGAAAATATTTTCAGTGAAATTTTCTCCAGTGCTTTAGAACTAACTGTGGTTCAGCAGAGCGGCAGGAAATACAAGTGATAGAACGCTCTGAATAGCCCTTTTCAGATCTCATCACAAACCTGGGTCAGTTTCACACCTCGTTTACTCAATGTATGTCAACACAACTGCAGTTTCCACTAACATTTATCTTTTACCAAGTATTTTTCAATGGATTACTGACAAATGCTTGGAAAAACTTCTTACCTACTCCAATACTTCATTTTGTAGATGAATATTTAGAAACATGTAGGCTACAGAAAACATGGAACAGCAAGAATAAAAGATTCTATTGCAGAGGTCTAGTCTTGCCCTTCTTTGAGAAAGGGGTGAAAACAAGACCTACAAGATTATATGGTTTCAATTACAAATATCTAATTGGATTCTAGCTTTGGAGGTTTGGAATATTGTACGACATTCCATCTAGAGGATGATTGCAAACAGAAAAATCTTGTATTTACCCTTTCTTACCATCCATTCCTCTGCACGCTTCAGAGACAAGAACAGACAGAAAACCAGCACAATTTCTTTCCCTTTTCAATAAAACATGTACCTTCCACAATCTTATCTGCAAAAAATTTGACATAGGCCCTGCAAGGCATCCCTCTGCTACAGAAATGCCAGCCAATGCAGTCTGCTGAGCAGGCTGATAAAAGGTCTCATGGCCTCTCTGGAAAACTCCCTCCTTCAATAAATTACAGCAGTGCTGCCACCACTGGAAAATGCACAATATGTCCTTATTCTCTCTGAGTGCTGCACTCCCATGCATTACAGACTCGCCTTTGATATTAGGGAAGGGTCGGAAATTCTGAGATTTAAACACTTCACAAGTGGAATATAAGATCCTAAAGACATTCCAAGTGCATCAGGGGTACTTTCAGATGAGCATGTTCAGTTTGAGCAGTATTATCAAACTGACCCAGAAAAATATGTACAGACCTTTCCTGAACTACAAGTTGAGGTTCTAAGCATAATGGTATTTTGAAAAACTGGAAAGCCTCTATGTACTCTCCAAATTTCAAACACAAAAGTAAAAAAATGTTTATCCACAACGCAGGTTTGAAATTCCAATTTTGAATGCCATTATGGCTGTAACAGCTACAAAATTACAGTGTTTTCTCAGTATTTTTCTGCATCATGGTATTTTAAGTGCAGAAAAAAGAAAAAACCCTAAAATTGCTACAATCAGCTTTCATAAAAGCACAATATTACACAACTTATTTTGAACTTTCTTTCAAAACAGAAAAATGCACTAATTCAAAGGAGACTGCAATATTGCACAACACAGGGAAAATTGGAAGACAGAGACCAATATTGTGAGCCACAGACTCTGTAAGAAAGGTCAGATTTTTTTTTTTCCTCACACTAGTACAAAGCATACTTTTGTTTTAATATATTTGTCTATGCAGATTCTACTTTTCTTGATATTAAAAAACACAGAGGTTGTACAGACATAGTTTTCACAAGATTTCAGCCTAAGAAAAAGAAAGGGTGATTGATATTTTCCTATTTTAGAGACAAAAAGCACAGATTACTGAATGAATAAGCAAGACTGACTCCAAGTCTTGAAGTCAGATGTGGGTCTTCTTTGTAAACTACTAAAAGGTGTGAAACAAAGTAGTAAAATGACAGTTATTGCCATTTTGACAAAATTTGATTCTCCCACTTTTGAAAGTATATGTGAAGTCTTCTTTATTGCTAAACTGAGATCGGCATAATGAATTTAATTGACATAGCATTACAAAACTGGAACCAAGAACTAGCAGTTATCACAGTCCAATATTACTAATGATGATAAATAAAAAGCAGCTACTTCAAACAGTTATTTTCATTGGAATAGCCTCAAGTAGAATGCTACAATATACAACACATTCAAAGAACACATAAATCTGCTTTATGAGTGGATGAAGCCAAAGAAAAGCTGAAAAACATATTCTGCTTTTACCTTTGATTTTTATTACAAGGGTTTGGGTTGCAAGGATCCTTGGAAATACATGATCCAAATTCAAACTGGTTGTCATGGAGCCCCACGCAGCGAGCTATGCACGCGCTGGGATATGTGCGCCCGTTCTGGCCACAGACTGGGACAAACTGGTCCACACAGTTACAGGGCAAACCTGCAAGAGCAACACACAGAACAGGGACTGGGTGCACACTCATTTTCCACGACACAAGATACATAATGTGCCACTGAGGCATCTCGCCTTCAGCCCCTTTCTCCTACCTGCCATTTAGCAATGCTGGAGCACAAGGAGCAGGAAGAGAAGTTTGTGTCCTGCCTCTTTGCTCATTCTACTCAGCTTTCTCCATTTTTCCCCTAAACTCTTTATCTCTCATACCTAGTGCACCCTGTCTCTACTTATTTTTACATATTACTTGAGGTCTTATTTTTCAGTATTGATTTTCTTTTTTAAAATATGTGCTTATTCCTGCAGTGCAGGTTGGACGTGAGAAAAATAAATAGTTTAAAAAACATAATAAAAACAAACTATCGGGTGCTTTCCATTAATACTGCAGAAAGAATTTAGTTGATAATTCCTGCTCTAAAAATACTCAAGAGTTTTCATGGTTTGGAAAGTTACCTGTAAACTTCCGACGTTCATCCTCTGAGCTGTGCTCAGTTAGGCACTGACGTGTCGAACAAATCAAGTTTCCAGCAAAACAGGAACAGACGTTGCAATCTATGTTAAAGGAAGTTCCATGGCCTTCAAATAAATTAAGTAAATACATACAATTAATGCAAATAGACCCAAAACCTACATATTCATATGCACTACACAGATATTACATTCTCATTAATTGCTTCTTTTCAGTAATTTCTCTTTTCAGTATATTTTCCCAATGAAATTTCCATCCTTTTTTTTTTTTTCAATAGATTTCAAGTTTTGCTTTATTCACTTACAGAAAAGTCTGTTCACATGTGTTTTTGATTAATTAGTTAACCACAGAAGCAAGCACTTAGTCCTTTCAAAGCCTGTATAAATTAGGTGTTCCATTTATTTTTTTTAAGAACAATAAATTCTGGCTAGCAAGTTTCATATTTTCTTAAAGGTAAAGCTTTTGTAAAGACACATTCTTCTAAATTAAATTTACATAAGCTTCCTAAACTTTTAGTCTCACACATAAAGCACAACTTGTGTCTGTCAAGAGGTAAAAGTTCCTATGCTTCATTCTAGCCTTCATTGGATTGGAATGTATTTTATAAGTCAGTAACATCTTCACACCTGAATCTAAGAATCAAACTACAAACTTAGAGGATTTTTCTTCAATTTAGCAACTCCAGTTTGGTTTTCTGAACTGCCCATATGACTGCCCTTCACCACGATATATGCTTGATATCACATCAATTCATGTCGAAGACAGACTCTGATCTATCTGTAATCAAACTGGTTATTGAAGACTACCAACAAGTACACAGCTCTTGAGGAAAACGTAATAGTAATTACCTTACAAAATAGGGTAATTCCCTCTCATCTCTTTTCAAAAGGTTGAGATTGAGAATGAAAATTTTAAAGAAAATATTACACAGGCACATGGAAATCCCTCAAGACTGGAGCAATTCAGAACACAAATGAGGGCAGAACAAGAGGGGGTGGGAGGAAAGCCTCTGCAGCACAAAAAGCTCTCTTTACACCACAGTACTTCTCAAAGGAGCAAAGAATTTGCCAGCAGAGAAGAAGAAAAGCTTAGAAGCTTTAATGCCAAACCCAGGATCTCAGGTGATTCTTCTGAGTACCTAACTTTGGATCCACCTGAAAACTATGCAGTGCTATTGTCTTTCATTGTCAAAGAGTGCACACAGCAACCCGTCCTCATCAGTAATCATTTCATTGGTTGGAGTCAACTCACAACACAAAAAAACCACCAGCATTATTCAAAACATTCAGAGTTGTTTTCTTTATAGAGAATGGTTTTAAAAAACACAGTTCAGATGTTATGTCTAAACCCCTTTTTTATATGACTGACATATAAATCAATGAAATATAGTTACTGCAAAATATTTACATGGTGACCATAAACTTTTAATTCTTTGCTTTCAATGCATCATCTTAACAAATTTGGAACCTAGTAATTTTTATTTTTTATTACATAATACCTAGAGTCTTAATCACCACAAACACTTCATAAGTCACTATGGCAAAAGAGAACACTGTCTGGTTGCTGTAGCTTGTTTGTTTGTATTTAAATGGACAGCACTTAGTGAAAACCTACAGCTACACTGTATTTGTTAACAACTGTATCTTAAAAGCATCCACTTTCACCAGATATTTTCTACAACTGCCCATCAAATATATTGCTAATGTTAAGATGTTTTCATTGTTCTGCTTCCATGAACAAATAGTACCAACTCTGAAAAAATAAAAAAAACCAAAATAACGGAAGAAAAGTTTTAAGTATGTTTGGCTGCCTTTTATCTTCTTTGGACAAACAACAAAAAAACACATTCCAAAATCCCCCATTCCATTCCCTGGAATACTGCAGGCAGACTTTCCTGAGTGATGAAAATAATAGTTCAATTGCTTATTTAGCTCAACATGGTATCTTTTGTGAGAAAGAAATATCCCAATTTCCTGCTCTTTCATGATTTAGGTTTTGGTTCCCAATCTGAAAATTATGTTTGTGACAAATGAAACTACAATAAGTGCCTTGCTTCTTAAGTTTTACTTAATGTGAAAATAACTCATATCACATGGTAAAAAAGAAACCTCAGTTATTTTGGACTCATGAGATATTTTTACCTTGCTTTAGCTCTGCTTGTACAACAGTCTGACAGTAGTTTAAAAGGGCTGATTTACAGACACCAAACAATGTCCAGTGCTGAGATATGCAACTGTTCACCAGCAGAATATCTCTTGCTTGCTGATTAAAAGACACCAATTTCAGATAGGTCACAGCTCAGCACAAACTCCATTTTATATTCAAGACCTTTTGTAAGTTCCCCCCTACCTTAGTAGAAGCTTTTCTTTTGTTTTTTTTTTTCCTTTTCTTTTTCCAAGATTATAATGTCAGTCTGCATGACAAAAATACACACTTAAAGCTCTAAAGCAAAGAGTAAATCTGAAAATAAATCAATATAGCCTTCTACGAACCTGTCACATCTCCTTGAACTCCTTTGACGGTCAGATTAGATAGAACCCAATTAATCCTTGTTACCCATGCCAATTTAAACAGGAAGCTGCTATGGTGAGGAAGACTTTAAAAAGCCACAGTGTTCAATGCACCTTCATCATCATGTAGTTGCTTACACGTTTATTTTTAGGCATATGTTAGCCCCATGGATAAATATTTTAAACTGTAATTCTTACATAACAATGAGATTGTGCAAAATTTATTAGGGGATGTTTAGTGGAAGAGCCAAAGAAAAGGAAAAGGAGGAATTAGGATTAATTAAGTAGGAAGATGTGTGGGAAAGCAAAGGGACAAGGGGAAAAAAAGAATGGTTCAGTGTAGACAGGTAGCTGGACAGTATGCTTTTCTCACTAAACCCCATACTTGATCACCACAACCTATCCTATATTTTTATCTAATCCCATTTTTACACTTTTAAGATGTGTGATTTCTACTCTAAATAGTTGCATGAATATTTACAAACCTTAAGCTGAATGAATCAGTGTAGCAGACAGAGGCCCTGCAAGGCCTCCCTGATGGTCACTCACCTAAGATAAGAAATGCCCAGTCACGGTGACTGGACCAAAGAAGCTCCTCTTCTGCATTCAGACCCTTGTTATCTCTCTGTAAGGTTATAGGTTGTATTCTCCTCAACCCTGGCCACTGGACAATTTCCAACACCCCTGTACCCTATATCAACCCCTGTCAGGGTCACTTGGCAAGACCCCAACAGTGTGAAAATCCTTTTTCTCCTAGCCCAGCTGCTGAAGAAGAGGTCTGGAATGCATGAAGCCGAGTTTTCAAGGTTGTTTATTTTTCCTTATCTATAATAGCTTCTCTCTGACCTGCCGAGGTCCAGCTAGCACAGAAGCCATGGCAGTCTCCTCTGAGCCCTGGGTGTCTCTCACATTATATGCTCAAAACTACGTGCACTATGTTTACAGTTCCTGTACCAATACCTAAGATCTATGTTGGACAGTATGTCCCTATCCTAGACCAATAGAAAAGTGTCACCATCACACCAAGACATGGAGGAAGAGAAGAAGGAAGGCTAGGGCACACCCAGATTCCTCCATCTTGTACCCCTGAATTTCATTCTAAAAAATCCCAAAATTCTGCTTTTCCACCCTGTGTCACTTTCTTTATTACATCATTCAAACCCTTTTTGCTTGTAATTCCTCATATAAGGTCAGCAGTCTCTCCCATGGGTTAAAATAGAATCCACAGGTGTTTTTCATTTGCTGCCAAGGTTCCTGGGCTCTTTGCCAGGGGCTCAAGTCATCCAGGCAGCCAGAGGGATGCTCTGGACTCTGACAAACCCCCATTCTCTGCCCAGTTTGGCAGAACTGTCCCTGCACCCCTTCACAGGAGCTGAAATTAAAGGACACCGCTGTGGAACCACATACAGACTTCTCCTCTCTCCATCTCCCTGTGTCTGTCTGAGGAACTGGCGAGCACAGAGCAAAATCACTGAGAGCTGGATTTACCAGAGCTGAAATCACTGAGAGCTGGATTTTCCAGAGCTGAAATCACTCCAGAGTGGCTCGCTAAGTTGCCTGTGGCTGGGAGCTGAGCCGAGGGACCCAGCCAGGCTGAGCCCAACAGCCCAGCGCTATCCCGACACCCACGGCAGCGGCTGCTGGGGGTCAGATGGACCCCCTGCTCCAGACTACATTATATCAGTAAGCAGGGAGAGAGGTCTTTGTGCCACCTACCGGAGTGGAAACACAATCCTTGGGTGCGGTGGTGTGTTTTTCTTTCATTTGATATTTGTTTAATATCTGTTTCCCCCCCCCCAGCCCCCCTTTCCCTGCCCCTTTCCCTAGAACCTTCCCTGTCATTCATTCTAGCCCCCTCCTCAGCTTCCAGATGTTAGTTCTGCCCTAAACTCCTCCCCTGCTATTCCCTCATTGGTTACTGTTCCTACACCCGTCCTCCTGAGTTCTGTATAAAACCTTTGCCCCCCCGCCCGCCGGGGTCTTGGGGCTCATGGAATAAAACCATCTCGTTCCCCCCCAAGTCCCGTGTCGCCTTCGTCTGTCCCTGCGCGCCACGAACTGAAACTGCAGAGCTTGCGGGGGAAAGCGGCCGCCCGTTCTCTTCCCTCACCGCCCAGCACGGCACCGCTCGGGGTGCCGCGGCGAGGAGCGCATGCCGCGCCACAACATATGGTAGCAGAGGATGGTTCCCTCCTTCGTCTTGTAAAAAAAACGGGCAAATTTGTGGGGGCGCCCGCCTCACAGAAGAAGAAGGAGGGAAGAGGAACATCTACGGCCGTAAAAGCTCTGCCGGATGCTAAGAGGAGCTGAGCGCCGAGCGAAAAACTGACGCTCCGGGACCCTCTTTGTTCTCGCCATCTTCCCGCCCGGAAGCAGCCGCGCTGCACGGGCAGCCGGGCTGCAGAGCTTTTTGGCGGGCAGACTTACCCGAGGACACAGAGGGCGGTTTTGGCAGCGGCTCGGGGGAGCCTGAAGAAGGGCTGACCGAGAAGAGGTTCGTTCCTCGGTCAGCATCTGCAGCGAGACCACCGGAGGCTGATAGTGGCCGAAACCAAGGCTTCGGGGACGAGTCTTGGTTTAACGGGAACACCCAGGCTTCCGGAAGGGCCAAAACCGGGAAGGAACATCCCCAGTTTTTAGCGCGACTTTTCCATCGAGTCGAGGAGAAGATTCAAGCCATCTCCGTCCGAGCCTGCAAGGTAAGGTGGGCTACACGGGGTGGGGGTCGCCCCGACGGGCGGCTGGGTCTGCCACCTTTTTTTTTCTTGCGTTTTGACCCCCGTCTGCGCCCAGACTGGGGCTGTAGCCTTGCATGTCCCTGGCAAGCGGGTGGGTTTTCTTTTTCTGGGGGAAGCTAGCACTGAGTGCTATCCTTCGCCTAGTCTTCTGTGGGGACCTAGATTAGATCGCTTTTTCTTCTCCTCGAAAAAGTTGTCTTCTCTATCCTCCCCTCCCCATTCTGGGCTGGACGGAGGGGGTAGAAAAGACACCAGTAAGGATCAGCTAAGAGGGCGACACGTTAGCTATAGGAGCGTTGTTAAAAGAGACCCTTTACACCCACGCATTGCGCCGACATCCAGCTGCGTCGGGCGGCCCCCCCCCCCTCCTATAAATTTCCCCTTTTTGCTTCTGTGAAGCTCCCTATATCCCCATCCCCTCGGACTTTCCTAAAACCCTTTCCTATCCTCCCTTGGGGATTGCTGTGGCCGAGCCGCCCCAAGTGCCCTGCCGGACACTGCTCAGGCCAAGTGCAGTGTATCTGGCACCCCCTCCCAAGATGGCGCTGGCCACGCCGCTCGGGACCCATTTCCCGCCTTGACCCTTCTTTTCCGCCCCTGGTTTCCCGCCAGTCCCATTTCTCTCCCAATAGCCCTGCACCGTCCCTGCACGAGGCTAGTCCCTATTGTGGGGAGGCGGGGTTGGATATTCCCCCATCCTTCTTCGGGCTCGTCCTCCGGGGGGAGGGTCGGGAGGGATCTTCTCCCGAGGAAATGGAGCCGAAACCCGGGACTGGGGATCCGTCATTTTGTCTTCCCCCTGAAATGGCGGCGCCCCGGTCCACCCCTTACCGATACCCCCTGTTAATCATGGCAATCACTAATTAAGTGATTGTCTGATTCCCCTATCCTATTCCTTAATGTACCCTACCCAATATTCCTTTTTATTTAACTACAAATTCCTCTTTTTGCTTTTGATTATTTTTAAATAATCTGTTTGTTGAGTTATATTTTATAGAAAAAAAAAAAGATCATCCCAGTTAATTAATACTCAAGATATTATGCCCACCTCTCAAACGGACATTCAAATTGAACAAACCACATCGCTATCCGCTGACTCTGCTTTGCCGTTATCCGCTGACTCTGCTTTAAAAATTTAAGAAGCTGAACATCGCAAGCGCCGCGACGAAACAAATTCTAAATCAGATGAAGTCACAAATCCTGCTGTGCTTTGTACCCTTAATTTGGACTTTGATTTAGGACAATTTTATATATTCCAGATAAAGTTTTTATATGTTTCATATGTTGTAATCACAATTAGTTTATCATTTTTTAATGTCTTTCAATTTATGTTTTTTTTAATAATATGTAATGTTACAATTTGATTTTATATTAAGTTGTTTTGTTGTAATTATAATTAATTCAGTCTTTTCTGATATTTTTTAACTTAAAGGCTGTGTTTAACCATTATTGCTACAGGAATCACTCAGCTACTATATCGCTTCAGGCTTGCTGCATTGCTGCGAAATTTAAAAATTTATTAGTTATATTTAGTTGATCTTTTATTATATTTAATTCCAATAATTCCATTTAATTATTTTATTCAAATTAGATAGTTGTAATTTTAATCATTCTAATTAAATTTTTTAGTTTAATTTCTGTCAATTATTTCATTCTATTTCAATTATTTACATTATTTACATTATTTTAGATTGTTACTCAGAGCAGCAAAACAGCAAGTTTTGTGCAGTCTTGTGTCTAATTTAGGCTGTTACTACTCTTCCTGCCCTATAAATGCAATAATGTGTCTTTCATGTCCTTTAAGTAATTTACAATGTTATCATATGATTTTATATTATTTGCATGTTTTATTAATTTGCTTAAACCACAAAATTCTCCTTCTTTTTGTAAAGGAAAAGAGGGAGATGCGGTGGTGTGTTTTTCTTTCATTTGATATTTGTTTAATATCTGTTTCCCCCCCCCCAACCCCCCTTTCCCTGCCCCTTTCCCTAGAACCTTCCCTGTCATTCATTCTAGCCCCCTCCTCAGCTTCCAGATGTTAGTTCTGCCCTAAACTCCTCCCCTGCTATTCCCTCATTGGTTACTGTTCCTACACCCGTCCTCCTGAGTTCTGTATAAAACCTTTGCCCCCCCGCCCGCCGGGGTCTTGGGGCTCATGGAATAAAACCATCTCGTTCCCCCCCAAGTCCCGTGTCGCCTTCGTCTGTCCCTGCGCGCCACGAACTGAAACTGCAGAGCTTGCGGGGGAAAGCGGCCGCCCGTTCTCTTCCCTCACCGCCCAGCACGGCACCGCTCGGGGTGCCGCGGCGAGGAGCGCATGCCGCGCCACAACACTTGGGAGTTCACTGGTCCAGATGCCACAAGTCAGTAGAAGGAAGAAAAAACCCCCAACAAATCCAAAACAACCCCTCACAAACCATTTGGAGCTAGTAGAGAAATCATCCCATGCTAAAAAGAAATACTGTACTGAGAATACCCTTCACACAGGACTGTGATTGATTTGAGACAGGCACAGTTCAGTACTGATTTCAACAGTGGAACCTTCCAGCATATGTCAGACTTAACCCAGTACTAAATAGAGGGATGTAATCATCACCTTTTGTATTTTCTAATACTCTGAATTATGTAGCTCAAAAATTCCTTAGGTAAGGAGCAGGTGCTGGATACATCACTGTTTTATTACTCACTTTTCCTTTGTCCTCCAACAATGCATGATTTCTGGAGGTCAACACAATGCATTTCCATACAGTTCTCCAGCAATCCACTGTGTCCACAGGTACAAATCTTGTAACACCCAACATCACCAGCTGAGGATGGAACTTGGATAAGTGTACCTTGTCGGACAATAAAATCGGAGGCTTCTCCCAGTTTGCAGCCTGAATACAAGGAAAAATTTTAGCTCATAAGTAGTAAACACGTGGGCAAAGTGCCACTACTGAAATTAATTACTACACTGACTTGTAAAAAATATAAGGTGTTCTTGAGCAGCCTTACTCTTGCCCTTACATTCACCCATTTCACAGAGGCAACAAGCAGCACAAATAGAAGACAATTGCTTGAGACAAAGTTCTAAAGTATCTGTAAAGAGGTTACTTTTGAGAAATAGACTTGAAATTACAATAATTCTCAAGTATTTTAATTTTTCAGCTCTGTAGTAGTATGAAACATGTTATGTAACAAATACTCCACGTGCTTCACCATCTCCAATACAGAATTTGAATTAAAGGGTCTCGCAAGCAAAGCTCAGTTATTTCCCTTCTCTCACATATTTTATTGTGCCTTTCTTCTCTACTTGTACCTCTTAAGTGAACACTGAAGGATTCTTACAAGAGATGCATGGGAGAAAGGAAGAAAAAACAGGAAAAGTGGATTTAAAAAAGAACGGAAATGAAAAATAATAAAAATAAATAGCCGATTGAAATAACCCTACATGGGGTGAACTGCAACAAACCCCCTGAAACTTTCAGCCAATAAAAAGACTGAAAGTCTTTAAAAAGTCTTTAATTAAAATATAAAGTCACTTTCCAACCTTCAGAGGAAGTAAATTGTCTCTCAAAAGCTCTGTATGAGCTTGTTTTCAGATGAGTTTGAATGACTTATGCAGCAAGTGAAGACAATACAACCTGTATAGTAATATGACTCAGCTTTCCAGGAAAACAAAAATATTTGTAAGGGTCATAGAAGCATAACTAAAACAATATCCCTAGGCTCACACAAAGAATGAGCTGAAGTCTGTCCTCACTTTTAAAAGAGCTTAAGTAGAGCAGATGAGTATGAGTGAAGCAAAATCCAGCTTTCTTTTTTAATTAGGAACCACTGGGGAAACTACTGCTCAGCTACAGAACTGCTGGAAGAAAAGAGGCTGAGGGAACTGATGTGAGACAGCTATGGCAATGTTCTCTATCACTTCTTCTAGAAAGGAGGCTGCTCCACGCAATTCAGTGTAAAAACTGAGTGAGAGCATTACTCTCACTTGTTCAGTCACACACGAGTCAAGTGGTCACCAAATGCACACTTCCTGCACTGATTCAAGAACCACAGCTGACCCCTCATGTCACTGAATGACACCTCCTGCTTTAAAGGAAAGGGGAAAACTGTGGCAAGCACTACCAGTGCCTAGTGCCTAGGGCAGAACAATGAAGGGGCTGTAGAAGTTGGACATTGCAGAGACTCACACTTCCTTTTGTAGGTTTGATCCTTGTTAGTGACACCACCCAACCTGCCATTTCAAAGTCAGGTACCTGAAACGTATTTTGCATGAAGCTCTCTCCTCTCCCCAGTCAGCTCATGTTTACACATGGTGCAGAGGTTAGACAACACCAGTGTTCTAAAAAAGCAGTTCCCAAATGACCATAAGTGTCTTTCTGGTGAGGTGCAACCACATTAGAAATGTCACTGAAGGGAGCAGAAGCACCAATGCTGTCAGCTGCACGTCCAGACGTCTTTTGTGGAAGGGCTGGGCATTGGGTCAGTGGGAGGGGAGCTGTGGCACTGTGCATCTCCTGGTTCCTCTGGGTTGTATTCCTCTCTTTTTCTTATCTCCCTTTTCTTCAGCAGCACCATGACAATTATTATTATTAACTTTATTTCAGTGACTAAACTGTTCCTGCTCATGCCAGAGGGGAAAGCGAGTGAGTGGCTGTGCAGTATGCAGGCGCCAGCTGGGTTAAACCATGGCACAGCAGTTCACTTCAAAATCTTCAACATTTCAATGGTACGTTTACCTGCAAAATTCAGTAAAAAGAAGCCCAAAAAACCTTACCAGGCACACACAAATATGGAAGACACAGCTCTCCAGATTGACATCCTTTTCTATTTACTTCACATAGCTGATTAGCTGCACATGGGTTTGGATTACATGGATGTGTGACATCTTCTACAATGTTGCCTAAAGAACTTGGGCCTGAAAACAGAATACACATCATCTACACTGATTTAAACGAGGTTTATGTTTCTTTAGCAAAGCATAGCATTTCATACATCCAGTAAAATAGTATTTTTGACAATTCTGTGAATTTTTTTTTACTTTAATTATAAATGTAGAAGTGTGATATGACCAGGTAGTTAACTTATTTTAATAGTTTAGTCCACAGTCCTGGAAATAATGACCCAGATGATAATTCACAAGCAAAATGTATTTTCTTTATCTTGTCTGCCCAATAATTTTCTTGTCACATATGTCCAATACAAAAAGAAATAGAAGCAATGAACTGTGTTAACTAGAAAATTCAAATTTTCTCTAATACACAAAATAAAACGCCTCAAATTCAATACAATTTTAAGATAAATAATGAAGATTATTAAAAGTAATAACAAGCATTCAAACTATCCTGGTTTCTAGTTTTTCTGCATAGGGATGTTAGTACTTACTCAGGTAAGTATCCAAGGGTATACAGTTCTCCAAGTCATCTGTTGGAGATAAGAGTTCACAAATACTCTCAGCTGAGTGGCCTTCAGGGAATTTATTATGATCTCCACACTTCTTCAGTATTTCCACACAATCTGATCTACAGGTAAATAAAAAGACAGAACCATGAAGATTACTTGAAGAAATAAGGGCTTATATGAAAAAAATTTCTTTCTGTGTTATTCCCTTTCCTGAATCCACAGCTTTCCCAATATACCTCACAGCAGAGTGTTAATATACACATATGCTACATTTGATGTAGGAGGAAGGAAGAAATTTGTGACACAAAGACAGAAACTACTGCTTGTAGTACTCCTTTTTGACTTTGGGCTTGGTGATCTTCATTTTCTATGACATCATATGCCATCTTCCAAGACCAAGCACTTCCTTAATTTACTAATGTCTAATATGGCTTGACCTCTACCTCACTACCTGCACTATTGACTGCTCTTTTTTCTACTCAATCACCTACTTTCAAAGTTTATTAAAACAAACAAAAAAACCTTCTTTTTTCCAGATGTTTCTGTCAGCTTAAAGTCATTGGTATATCTCAAAATCAAAAAAGAGGAAAGATTTAAAACCCCACAGAGAGCCAAAAAACTCAAGACATCTGGTTTTTTTTTTCACTTTACAATACCAGCATATACATCCATCTCATTAACAGGCAAATATCTTAATTTAAAGTGATGGAGATTCAAGCAATGGCAACCAAGCAACTTCATATTCCTTCCATGTTTGCCTTGCCACATTTTCCTAACATAGCAAACACAGTCCTACAGCTTTTAAATTTTCATTAAAATCCTTAAGAAAACCTCTAAAATGACCCTTGTTACTGACCTCTAAAATGGTTTTTGTTTTCCCCATAGTACTTACTTGCAGATAATACTTCCTCTAGATTTGCTGTGACAAGGTTTAATCTGTAGGGAGCAGGCAATTGCCTTCCACATTTCTGGTTGGCATGTTTTAATATCAAGCACAGGAATATTTATGAAAGGCATCTTAATACTCCCTTTTTCCCATAGCTTCATGTCATTCATGGCTCCCTGGTCTGACTGAGTATTGCAGCTTCTAAATAGTTCTGTTGGTCTTAAAAGGAGAAGGTAAGATGTAGCATGTATAGCATGTATAAAAGAAAAATAAAGTACCCCACATTTTCCCTTTTCACCGTAAGAACTGTTCCTACATCTTTCATATGGCTTGTTTTTTGTTTAATCCCTCCCACAGTTAAGCAAGATCAAAATCAATTTGAAATCTGTCTTTAAGGAAGACAAGCTCTTTAAGACTCAAGGCTGAAACTCCCTTCTCACCTCTAGTTCTTAGATCATATATCACTTTAATATTTCTCATCTAAAGTTGACTTAAGAGCAAATATCTTAGCCCAAGTATCTCTGTAATTACCTCTGTTTCTTAGTAAATCACTAATGCAAGTTGATTTATGATCTATATTTAGCTAGGGTTAGGATTCTCCTGTAACACTCATGCCACAACATACTATTAAGGAAAAAAAAAAAAGCCAGTGATCTCTAATAGCTAAGAAAATTTATTTTTTTTAAAACTCTAACTGTAACCTTGCAATTATTTTCAGACACCACTTTTAAATCATTTTGTCCTATAAACCCACAGAAACATCTCTGCAACAAAGGAATTTTGAAAATGAGTAACATGTAAATTTAACAAACACTTTAACCTTATTTATAATATACAACAGTCCAGTAACCACGACTTACTTGTCTATGCAGTAGGACAGAGGAATTACGCAGAGCTAATACACTGTGACATTTTACAACTTTTATTCCTGTAAGTTTTATTACATCTGTTGCTAAATGCATTTCCAAAAGTTCATTCTAAAGAAAAAGTACTTATTTTCAAATTAACTAAAACCATATTTGCAGAAAGAAAGCTATATACAATCTCAAAATAAGTCTAAAAACAATTCATTTTATTTTTGAAATCAAAGCATAGGAATTCCTTTGTAAAATATTCAGTGTCTCTCTCCTACCTGTTATTAAAATTAGTGCAGTAAGTAAGATTTCTACAGCCCAGCTGACAAGGTTCTCGTACATCTGCTAAACAGGTCAACATGGAAACTTCAACTGCATTATACTCACAAAAGCGATCAAATTCTTGCCAGCTCTGTGAATTGCCCCAGCTCGTGCTATAAAGTTTAGTGCAGAGCTCTCTGAAAACAAAACAGAAATAGAGATGAAGAAAATAATATTAAAAGAACAGCCATTCAGATATAGCTCATCACTTCTTTGCTCCATCATTCTGCCTCTGCTCACCACAGAGCATTGTGTTAGAGCCCACAAAGTCTCCAAGGGCACCCAAATGTTGTGCTCAAAGCAAATAACCCATTTTGGTCAAGCACGTCAGCATATCTTTAAGCTAGTAAGATCAAAAGACTTCAGGATATAAAACTGCAATATCCAATAAAAATGTAACAACTGGAAACCTGAACTTAAAACTATCCAAGCTGATTTTACTGGCAATAAATCTAAGTTGCCATCACAATGAACAACTTCTAATCCCATCCTTCAGCTTCAAATCACACTTTCTCCTCCTACAGAATGACTGTCAAGCAAAATACATTCCTTCTTTTGCCTTCTTTGATGTTTGGGATACTGTTTGCTGCTTTTGTTTGAGATATTTCCTGGTGTCAGCAATACCCAGCCCACATTGTTTATGGCAATGTCCTACAAACTACAAATGTTTCCATCCCAAGATACAGAACTTCACTGTATTATTAGATCTCCTGCCTATTGAAAACTCGACAGAAGGATCCATTTTGGAACTCATTGTCAAAGCAAGGAACTAAAAGATACTGACTTTATTACCAATCCTATGCTGCAACATGCTAAGAAATAATGTAACTCCAGGGCTCTACTATTAAACCCTGTAAAGATCCTGCTGCATTCATGAGATGCTGTTACTGGAAACTTTGATATAAAAGGAAGTAACAGCTCAAAAAGTTTGCCACTTGTTCAGACACATTGATGCATTTAAAATACAATCATAATCTATTTTTAAAGTGGACAGAAAACCACTTTAGACTAAAAATGCCTCAATAATTTGAAAGCATGCAACAATTTGCTGAAAATCTTTGTTTTTCTAAATGTCAGAATAGTTAGTTCCCTTATTTAATTACTAAATTACCTAAGTTATTTTTCACCGACAAAAACCAGAAGAGCATCTAGAAAGGAATACTGCCAAGGTTTAACATGAAGCAACCAGGCACTTGAGAGTTTGTGGAGCAATAATCATTTGTCTCTCTTTAGCATCTCGTTAAGACCTCTTAACCAGAGGTTGTAATATTGGCTATTATGACCACAAGTATGGTACAAATTTAATTAACTTACTGTTTCTGCTATAATAAGCCAGTGCCAAATGTAAGGAAAAGTTGATTCCTCTTATAAAACAGTATGTTTTGAATTACAAAGTACTGGACAGAATATATTACTCAACAGATTACTATCTGGTTACCTGAACCTGTATTTTTTCTAAGAATTCCAGAACTTCCTATTTGATGTACACAGCAAGATTCAGGCAAAGGCCAGAAACAAGACAAATTCCTAACTTTCAGAATTGTAAATGAGGTTAGAGAGATACTGACCTACATGTGGAAGAATTTGCTTTAGAACAGCAATGGAGCTTAGCTCCATCGAGGCCTGTTGAAGGTGGAGGGTGCACAGTGACTCCTGGGTGAACAGATCTTGAGCTCTCAAGAAAACATTGCCAAAGCGGGTCCTGAGGGAGAGGCATGGTTTTACAGCCTTCTATAAGTCCATCAACAATTTCAAGCTCTGTTTTCATTGACATTAGAATTCTTTTACAGGCAGCCTGACACGCATAGTCTTCTGCTCTATCACAGCAATACAAACCTGTTAACAAAATAGTTAACAGTCAAGCACAAACAACATTAAAGATGCACAACATTACAGCCCTGAGAAATAAAAGTGCTATAATGTGTCTTCTCCTCCAAAGAATCTCAAATAACATTGCTTCTCCTAAATAGATACAGGATCAACTCTGGAAAAAAACTACAAAGCAAATAAGTAAAAATTAAAAGTAAATAACAATTATTAATGCACCTAAACCAAAAATTATCATCATATAAATTCATATAATGTTTGCACCTAAACCCAAGAGTTATCATCATATATATATTCATATAAGGACAGTAATATTTATACGATCAACTTCTACAGTAACACATTTTATATAAAATGTACAAGAAGTACATTTTCAGTATCTTCTGTAACTTTCTTTCATTAAAGATGGATTTATTTGTACTTACTGTCTGTAGGGTTCCTCATTGGATATGACTGTGTGTAGTTATTCACGCAGTGTATAAGCTGAGGGCTGATAGATGCACAGTAATTTTCAACTGCTTTAATTTGTGATGGACCAGGAGAGGAATCTGTCCGAAAAATTGCTTGGCAATACTCCCGGCAGTTCGTGTGATGACCTGCGTAACTGCAACAGACTGACCCCACTGGGGAAGCAAAGAGACAAACAACAGAAAATCTATGGGTTCCTATGCAGAGAGATGAAGAGATGAGCAAGTCTGACACACAAGGATGCTCAAGGAAATGAAAGAAAAAAAAAAGAAGAAATTCTATGCTCTACTGAAAAACCTCTGTCTACAGAATGACTGGAAATATCTGTAACTAGCCAAACTACATTTGTTTGTCTGGCAGGAGAAAAAAGTCAGTATTAAAGTTGCCTTGAACTCAAGTTCAAGACATGAGCAAGCCAGCTCAATCTCATTTTCAGCTGTTTTGTTCTTACTTTAGGTAACAAGACAGGTCCAATAATTGAATTATCAGAGAAATGCTACTAATAAACTAACAAATATGAGAGTAGTATTATTCAAAAAACCCAGACAGATGGTACTGGTGATTCACCCACTTTTGCTATGTTGTTAAATACATATAGTAGTTCTTGAGAACAGCTTCTACTGGAATTAATTCTGAGACACTGATTTCATTTTATATAAACAGATATCAGGCAATGAAACTCATGGTTCTTCAACATTTCAACTATGCATTTAATTTTGCTACTTAGCACACATCAAATGAACATGCAGAAGAAAAAGATGACAGAAAAGACAAATACAGATACACAAACTGAAAACTGATATTAATTACACAAATAGCCAAATCCCTTCATTACTTAAGACAATTTACTCATGGCTTTTACTTATACAGGTCTGAAATCCATGTGTTTGAGTGTATGTTCACCTACATAATCTCTTGCAGTTCAGAGAAAAAATGAATATTATAAAAGAAAAACAAAATAAACTATTCATTATATACTTACTTTCATTTCTGTTAATACAACTAAAGAGAGCATTCTGAAATCAAAACAAAAGCAGTGTTACAAGCCAGAAAATGTCAAATAAATATTTAAGTATCCAGTAATTTGTTACAATGAGCTAATAAACCTCTAGTATTATTTGCTTCAATTAGACTACATTAAAACAAAACCACTAATCAAACAGTGACACCAGCAAATTAAGAGATAAAGGGTCACCAAAGTTCTGTGTGTACTCATAATAGCACAGATAAATATTCAAGCAAACAAGTAAATTGGAAGACTTTCCTGGACTGACTTAGAAATAGGGTAAATTTTGGTGTCCCAAAAAGTTGCGATTTTTCTTAAGGACAATAATTTTAAAGATTCTATGTAGAAAAAAATTATTCTGTACAGATGGATACATGCAAATAGGAAATCTCAACAGAATAACTCCATGATAATGTACCTTAAAAGCTAAAGCATACAACCAACTCCCCTGAACTGCAGCTGAAAGGCACAGCTGAGAGGTCTCTAATCAGCAGACCAGCCATGGAATGGTTTGGGTTGGAAGGGACCTCAAGACTCATCTAGTCACAACCCCCTACCATGGGCAGGGACATTTTCCATTAGACCAGGCTGCTCAGAGTCCTATCCAACCTGGCCTTGAGCACTTCCAGGGATGGGGCATCAACAGCTTCTCTGGGCAACTTGAGTGCCTCACCACCCTCATCATAAAAAAAAAAAAAAAAAAAAAAACAAACCTAAAAAAAATGCTTCGTATCTAGTTTGAAATTACCCTCTTTTAGTTTACAATCATTAACCCTTGCCCTATCACAACAAGCCCTGCCAAAAAAGTTTGTTTCCAGCTTTCTTGTAGGCTCCCTCTGGGCACCAGGAAGTGCTATGAGGTCTTCCAGGATCCTTTTCTTCTGCAGACTGAACAACCCCAGCTCTCTCAACCTGTCTACATAGGAGACATGCCCCATCTCTCTTTGTGGCTCTCCTCTGGACTCATTCCAACAGGTCCACATTTTTCCTGGGCTGAAGACATAGCACTGGATGTAGCATATCCTGTACCTGGATGTAGCACTCCAGGTGGGTCTCATCAGAGCAGAGCAGAGGTGCAGAATCCCCTCCCTAATGACTACTGAACTCTTGTAAAAAAACCCCACAGTGTTCCCCACACTGAATAAGCACACTTCCCATTAAAAAAATTAGATACTGAATATAAGCTGTCTGAAACTCTATGAAAAGATGAAGTCAAGAGGTTGAAATTCCAAAATGTAGTTGCCAGTTATTGAAGACTAAAATTATATGACTGTGAGAAAAGAGAAATTTGAATTTAGAAATATCTAACCTCTACAATTGTCAGAACACCAGATTATAAAACCTGACCAAATACATCAATATAGTGACAAAACACAATCCTCATCTGTGTAAAACTCCTGGTTTCCATTTCCCCTATCCCTATAATTAAACAAATTTGTATTTCACACAAAAGAGACTATCTAGAGAAGAAAACAGAATCACCATCAGGCTGATCCTGAATCGTGTGGGATTACAGTCTTGTTTCAATGCAGGAAAGCACCAGATGTGCTACCACCTCTAAGACATGGACAAGAGCTCAAAATGCAGACCTAGTTCAAGCTCAGTAGTTCACCATTCCTCATCTATCTTAATTATTAGTTATTCATTGCATTGCAGAGAAGTATCCCAAATAATCTTGGAGCTATTTTTATGCAGATCTGTACTGCTGCAAACAGACAAAAAAACAAATGTCTTAGGAATTAACTTGATTATTTTATTTTTCCTTTTGACTTAGATATTGTTTAGTGTGCAGGAATTTGTTTTTCATTTGTATTTTCTACTTGCTTTCTTCTGAACACAAGATCTTAAACAGGACAGTACCAATACTATAATGAGCAGCATCAAATTCCTTCTGTTAACACTCAGAAATTAATTTAAACCTTGGGTAAGCCATGGCAGATGTGGCAAAGAAAGGCCCTAAGAGAATAAACACACATCTAACTTGAAAGTGCAAGTAATTTTTCCACGAACAGCAACTATTTGTAATTCTAGTGATCATAAATAAAGCACAGACCTATTGGTACAACTCACACAAAAACTGAAAAATGTGCCTTACATAAATCAAAGCCCCAGATTTCATAAAGTAACAATTCAGATGTTTTATTTTCATGACAAAAATATCCTCTACTATATTTCAGATTTTTTCTGCCAAAAGCACGGATACTACATTCTTTCTCTCAGATTACAATGAATTTGCAGCAACAGTCTTCATCCCAACAGCATGTATTCTTCTGATTAACTTTAGATGTTCCCTTCTTTCCTACACACAAACCAATCCTGTTACGCATCCATCTGTGTAACACAGATGAAGGACAAGAGAATTAATGGAGAAAAAACACAGAGGTGGGGTCACCTCTGTAAAGAATGTATTTATACTGCTACCTAAAGGCTCATGAGATTTTTGTAGCACTATATATCCTTCACTGTGGATGCCAGGCAAAGGTTACCTGTTTCAATGGCCATCCAGTTTCTTTGGACCCTGTTTCGATGTGGCCATCCGGTTTCCTTGGGACCTGCCCCACACAACAACACTCTGCACACCTGAACTGACTGTCCTCAGAAGCTGCTGAAATTTGACTTCTCCAGAGCTGCCCTGCATGGAGCATTGGAAGGTGGCACACAAACCAGCCACACAGAATGAGCACTGTAACTTTATTAATTAAGGCACTGGGACAGCAGAGGCTGCTGGAAAGTCTAAAGTCTGTCTGCCATGTTTACACAGAGTACTTGACCATACTGTTAGCACAAACAATACTTAGAATCATACTTTAATGCTGCAATAAACTCAGATAAAAACTGCCATGCTATTTAGAAGCTGAATGATACAAAAAAGTGATTCTAAAGCAGTTAATGAATAGTGTCACTTGCCCTGCTCAGAGGACACAAAATAAAGGAGAATGTTGATAAAATTATGGCATTTACTAATATTCCTCCTCTAAAGAAGGGCTCAAAGGGAGACCAAATTATCTTCTCACAGTGATTTCACACACCAATTTTATACAAGAAGGAATTCCTAACCTAATAATAAATCTTCTTTCTGTATTTTGAAACTACAGTTCCACAGACTGTTGCATTGCTGTAATAATCCTCACATTTCTGTTAAGAGGAAGTAGTCTGGCTTCTCTTTTCCACCTTGCCCCTGTTCCCAGCTGTACAGTCTTGTGTATGCCCTTACAACTTCACTTTGTCATGACCTGATCTTTCTCACTAAACCCGATGAAAACTCATTTTTCTCATCCCTTAGGGTTTAAGTCAGCGATATTGACAGGTATAATACTATGTCAGAACAGAAGAAGCATTTTTTAGATACTGTTTTTTAGAAGGACCTACCAGATGCCAAAGGCAGAGTAAGGCAAGGAAGGGGAGGGAATGTGTGTGGAAAAATGGCAGTTGAAGGAAGGCAGGGAAAGAAGTTCAGCTGCACTGAGTTGTTACAGCAACTCACCACATTTCACAAAACTGTAGTGTCTGTAGCCACCACTAGAATGCTAGTTGAGGGTGCTTGCTTTGTTTTTTGGGTAGGTTTGTGTAATGCTCAGTTTATATTTATGCATATACCCCTCACACATGTGAGGGGTATAGCTACATAGATATGAGATAATCTTAAAAAAAAATTCAAAATTAGCATTTAATCACATACATAAAATTGCTAACAGCATTAGGCAGTCAGTCTGATTTGAATTACTAACTGCAAATTATTTTCAGAATACAAGGTTCACCACATCTCTACTAAATTAGCACTCATAGCTAAGAGGTCACCAGCTTTTCTGCCCACTCAAGGTTCCTTCGGAATCTTTGAGTGAACTGGCAGTGAAGAAAGACACAGAAAACAAAAGGTGAAAGACAGATATAGGTAAGGAAAACCAAAACCAAACCAGCCAATCAACACAAAAACCAAACAAGGATAAAAGTATATTCTCTTTAAAGGAATGATTAAGTTATCAGGATTTGGAAAATGATGGTACAAAGGCTGTGTACACACAGTCTGACACTCCGTTTTTAACATGTGTTGAATACTAAATTAAGTAAACAAAGATGGCAATATAAAAATTTCTAAAACACAATTATTTTATTTACTTGTGCACAAGTCCCATCTTTCAGACTTCTCTTTTTTTAAAGCCAGGTGTTTCCAAGCCTGGTGATTAAAGCCAGTGAGACTACAAGCAGAAGGAGTGGAAAGTGGCAGGCAGATACGAGCACCACAACCATGTACACCTTGAAGCAAATACTCCCAAGGATTTCTTTTTGGTGTAATGGAAATTGAAAAAGGCTGTTGAGGTTTATGCAGCAGAGAACATTCTTCAATCTTCCCCACCAGAATCCCCCTGAAGGAAGATTTTAGCCAGTACTGCAGGACCTAACTGGTTTCGCTCTTTTTGGAGCTCATCAGCTGCAGGTAACGGCTCAAAATGCAAAAATGCATGCACCCCAACATAAAAACATAACATTTTGCTGAAGGAAGAAGTCCTCTGCATTGTGAGGCATGCTTTCATTATAAGCACATTTCTTCTAAATGGCTGCATCATGTGTCTTGAATGAAAAGCAACAATGAAGGTGTTGTTTCACACCAGAAATTAAGAGCATTTTGAAAAAAAACCCACAAAAAATATTTTCCTCCCTAAAAATTATCATGGTATCTATATTCCACTAACTTTGGCAGAAGAATAACTTCAGTACTATTGTCTTGGGCAACCTAACCATGACAAATATTTGAATCTAGATCCTACCCAATTAAGGCCATCTTAATTTATAAGTATTACCTACAGTTAACAAATGTAATAGGAAAATGCTTAACTCTGTGCAGTTAAGAACAGAAAAGAAAACCCTCTTGATCTCCTCTTGACTTACTTTAATCTTTGAATTTATTGAGAGAAGATAAAAGAAGGTAACAGCATACTAATGTTTAGTGGAATCAGCTGAAGTGTCAAATGATGGTGAGTATCTGTTAAAAGCTTTAATAACTTGCAGTAATAACAAGTAAGGTCAAGATTTTCCTCTATTATGTAAACCAGTAAGGGACTGAAAACATTTGCACAGTGAAATAGTAAAAAATTTACAGGAACTCAAATTTTGGCAAGATCACCGAGTGTTCTATCAACCTTCTTTGAACAGCAGAGAATAGAGACAAAAAGCACCAGTAGATGACAATAACGTTATCTACAATGTGCAGTGTATGGTTAGAGTCCATCCTGAATTTATTAAGCAGTATTTCCAGAGGCCATCCACAGTCCTGTGCCTTAGGAGTTCATTAAAACTGTTTAGGAACCTTTAGCTAAACAATGTCCCAAACAGTTCCTTGAGTTATTATCTATTGTCTCAGAATAATCCACACAAACAATTAGATAAGAGCTAAAAATTGATTACTGCATTTTTCAGCAGGGGTAATTAATAGTCAGCATTCAGTAAAATCTCAACAAAAAGCAGGATCATATGACCCTAGAAGGAAAAAACAAACCAATACCGTAGCAGAGTGAATACTTTTGTGAATCCCCATTACAGTACATGAAGCTGCAGGCACTGCATTTTAAGTTTCTGTGTTTAAAAGCTGCAAAGTGAGATTAGCCTAGAGTGCTCAAATCTGTAATAGCAAAACTACCTTTAAACCATCCAGGGACGTCAAGTGTTCACTACTGTGTACCAAAAGTAGTTTTAAGAGCAGAGTCTAAATAAGTGGTGACATTTTCAGTTGCATTTCAACTGCTTGGGAGATGTTAATAGTGCTCAGCTGCAATAAAGCTCTCACAGTGCCAATTAACTAGAGAAGTTGATATGTCTTATTTGGAACACATGAAGTAAAAACTCGAGTTCTTAATATTCAAAGAGGTCAACTCACAATATGCAGTGCACAGACTCAAGAGCTGCAATCTAATGGAAACTTTAGTGCTACTCTTTCCACGCACAGAAGGAAAAAAAGGGATCTTAATCACAGTAATAATGCCTTTACAGCTTATTTTAAGATTAATGAAGTATTTCTAGCTACTCCTCCAAGCATGTATTCCATGTGGTCTTTTAAAAAAATGAACCCCCACTTTACATGAAAGTTTTAAAAATTCAAAAATCAGAAAATCCTAAATGCAATCCGTACCATCTCCACTTATTTCTTCTTATTCCTTTGACTATTACCTACCTTCTTTTTAGAGGAAGATGAACAGGATAGCAGAAAGCTGGAAGAAGTAGTGAAAGATAAAAGAACTGAGGTTCACAGAACTAGAGGAAAAATGAAGACGACAAAATGAGTATCTGAGAAGCAGAAGATGGAAAAAAGGACTATTAGAATAAAACCTTCAAAAGAAGGCAAATAAAATACCTTTTGGTAACACTCAAAAATACTGGGCAAGTTGTGTAAAATGTATTCATTTCTGTATGCAGTGCTACTTGAAAACAAAAATTGTTTAACAGGACATGCCATCTTCAAAGCACTGATAAAAAATGAATACCTTATTCCAACACAATACTTTTCTGAAATGCGTAAAATCTCCACATTAAAATAAATATTTACAGTAAAAGGAATACAGAAATATATGATCAGCAGGAAAGGCATCTTCAATTAAGGCTGGCACATTAATGCTGAAGTGATTCTGCTACTGCACAACCTGAGACTCAGTGACTTCAAACTTTTGACAGCTCCAGCATGGAGTTTGGCTTTTTTCACTGCTCTGAACCTTCTGCCATGCCCCTGAAGATTTACCTCATTCTTCACCCTCACTAACTTAATGGGAGGCTGAAGAGAGACTGGCACAAAGTCGCTTCCCTAATCACAGAAGATTACATTAGTGTACTATGCACAGTTCAGACTCTCTAAGCAGCTTGTGAAAATTCTCTGGGAAATCCTTATATGGGTAAGATAAGTAAGTTAAGAAGACTGGTAGGCTATGAGAGTGTTTACAAAAAACAGAATTATATTTTACATCCTTAGTTCATAGAGTTTTTACTTTTATGTCATGTACTTAATTCTTAAATACCTCAGCAACAGACCTGAGAGCTGATTACCAAACACTATTATCCATACTGCAAACTAATTTTCTAATTGGATCCTCATTTTTAGCAGAGCATGAATTCTTAAATACAAAACCAAACACTATGTATGATGCAGCATTTATGTAATTCACATGCTACTTGTGATCTCATGTCACCTCTTTCAGTTTGAAGTAGCCATTCCTTCCCCAGTTCAGTTCTTCCCCAGCCAACTCCATGGACTGCAAAGTACAGTACAGGACACAGAAGCTACTCATGGACTACAGAGGGCAAAGTGGCAAGAACAATTTTTTTTTTTAAAAAGAGAAAGAATGACAGGGTGTGGGAAACTGCAGGTTCCCTCCAAAAGTTGTATTTGGAATCTTCAATCTTAGGCATAACTTCCTTGAATTTAATTCAACCAAGGAGCCTCTTAAGAGTATTTTAAATATTATTTTCCATGAGCACCTGAAAGCCTGGCTACATATGAAAAATCATTGTCATACAAAATTCTATCATAACTGAAGATCTAGCACATAAATTTCTGTCCCTGACACACTATTTGTATCTACTACACCTAGTCCTCATTAAAAAAGTTTCCTTCTTCCCTAATCAGAAGACTGATACTTTCTACTATGATTTTTCTCCCTCTCCTTCTCTTCTAGTCTTGCACAGATACCAAGCATTAAGGTTTTCTGTACAATAAAATCAAGATCGCTCCTGATTAAGAATGAGACGTCCAGTTTTCGAAATTCCAGATAAAAACTGGTAAAGTAAATAAGACAAGTATGACCATTTTGAAGTCATTCTTTATTCTCTTACCTTTCCTCTCCCGCTCTCCTTCAACCCATACTGGACAACCTCCTACAGCAATGCAGAAATCCAGAAAAAAAGAAGGAAACAGACCAGCATAATAGAGGAGAAGCTTGCAGATGTTGACAGTATAGCATATTATAGCATGAAAGGAGACAGAACTACTTAAAATGAAAGTGCATTTCTAAGAGAAAAAGCTACAGCAACTTCAACCCATGCTAACTTCCACTGTGAAGAGTCTAGGAAAACACTCTGTAAATTGTTTAGATAAAAAGACAAAAGGGAAAATAAATTTTTAAAAAGTAATTCAATACTCCCTGGAAAAAAAACAGGAAAACTGCTCCACTTCTGCCCAAATCAAAAGAAAGGAAAGTTTTGTCATATCCCGAACTGTTGATTAGGAGCAGAACTGATGCAGGACTATCTAACTTAGGGCTGAAGGAAATTAGATAAAAGGGGGTGGAAGGAATCTGGCTTTTAATTAAGATGAAGATCAAAAGAAAAGCAGTCCTTGCAAAATAGCATTTCCATACACTGTGTTAAAAAGAATATAGGTAAAGGCAGATTTCTGAAGATATCCTGATGAGTAATTTTATGAGCAGAACAGTAAAAATAACTGCAAGCATCAATACTTTCACTGATGTTACAAAAAATTACACACCGAAATTATTTATATTCAGATAGGATACTTAAGGCTGTTCTCTCCTGAGTTTATTTCATTAGGTCACTTTTAAGCTGACTCTCACTGTCCAAGCTGAAAGGTTTCTGACAGATTGAATGATCACAACAAATGCTGACTTTGATCCAAACGCCTATGAAATAAACTCTTTGGGAATCCAATTTGAAAGTTGCAACTTTTTCATTTAAATTAAGGTATATTCAAGTCTAAAGAATCCAAAACATTTTTACAGAATGTGATTATACTTTTATAAAAGCTGTAGAGAGATAATTTACATTCATATGAAAATGAGCACATTCAGAAACACAGCTCTAAGAAGACTGAATTTTCCCTCTTCTACAGGATATTTTTACAGGACTTATAAAATGATTGATATAAAAGTTGATTTTTTTTCAGATATATTCAGACACAAAAACATACCTCATATTCCTTCCTGCAGACCTTTAAAATATCATTTTTTGCAGAAGCCTGAAAGATAGATAAATTTATCCATTTGTAGTAGAAAATGATAAAATCATATCACAAAATAAAGACTATTCTACTTTAAAATTTACTGCAATAACAATGGATTTATGATCTATTAAAAAAGTTCCTTTAAGAACCTAAAGAATCCATGTAAAGCTTTAAGAAAAAAGAGCAGACACCAGGACTATTAATATGACATTTAGTGAAAATCCAAACCCTCATATTTCTGCACCAAGTTAGCTGATAGCAGAAGCACACAAAGCAACTTAGGTTTTGTGAAAGGTTTGCCAGACTCCAGAATACAGGAAGCATTTAAGAAATGGAAGAGCTTGAGCATAAAGATCTCCCCATTTTCCCTGCTGATTTATAACTTGTGAGTCGCTTTCCATTCTCATCCCTCTTGTATATTCATTTCTAAGGTTCCTATTGTCAGTAAACTGAGTTGCAGAATTTCTCCCCACAAACTGCAGATTCCTTTGTTCTACACAAAATCTCGTACTCCTTTTTCATATGACAAATATTCAAAACTATAACTACTACTAACATATTACTTCCCCTCCAGTAATTTAAAACACTTGGGTAAAGTCTGTCCTCAGACCTATTATATTACTCCCTTCAAAATTACTCCAAAATCCCCTCAAGTTTTAAGGATCAAAATTAAAATCCAAATATTTCACATTATCTCTAATATTTGGCAGGTATTTAGATTTTAGAATAAATGAAAAAAAAGAATAGGAAGTGTTTTAACCAGAGTCTGCTAAAGTACAAAATATAGCTGAGATTCTGAAGCAACAGTCTGCAATCAAACAATACAATATCTGATTTAGAGAATAATGAGAAATTATGTAACAATCATGATATTACATTAACAGAATTTAGTAAGACTACAATAAACAGAAATGCCTTTACCAGGTCTAGAGACACTTAAGCATCAGGACATATTTGAAAACATGGCTTAAAAATGCATTTGAGAATAAACACACATCTTTTCTGAAGATCATAAGTATCCAGTTTGTTTACTCACTCCTCACCTTTCTCCCACACTCCTCTGTACTCACTGCTTATCTCTTGCCACATAGTTTAAACCTTGTGCTTTTGGGTGAAAGTAGAATTTTTTTTGTTATGATGGCAGTTTGCAGTAGGCTGCTTGGTCAAGAATAAGACTACACAGGCAACATTCACAAATATGAATATTAAGTACATCTGTGCTCCACAAATGAATTATAAGGATGATGATAAACACAAATATGCTCCCAGATTTTGAAGATGTTTTTAAAGCCACAAACACATATTTAGGGGAAAAGATCACTAAATGCTTCACAGATTTTGAATAAAAAGGTCATGGCTAAATTTACAAAATTTGCTTAAAATTTGATAAAAGCACTGGCTCTATTAACACTAAAAAACCCCCTTTTCTTTCATCTGATGAACAAAAACCTCTTTGAAGAGGCACAAAAATCTGTTTGGGGTTGTAACCACAATGTTGTATCACTAAACATGACACTACAAAAAAAAAAAGAGCTTAAGATCAGCCACGTGTTGCCTTTCACTCAACATTATTTTAAAGTAGCAATTTTTATGTAGGGATTGTGACAAAAAGTGAGAAGTAAGCTTAGCATAACGAAAGAGAGCTGCAGAATCAGCCTGGATTCAGACAGTAGGGTGAAAGCCTTACCTGCTTACACGCCTGCCGACACTCCACAGCAATAGCCAGCTCACAGCAGCCTAAACCAACCCACCCATCGGACTTCTTCAAAACTCCTTGGAAAAAAGATGACAGACTTTAAATTAAAGTAGAAAGAGAAACTATGCCATT
This sequence comes from Lonchura striata, assembly GCF_050655825.1. Lineage (NCBI taxonomy): Eukaryota > Metazoa > Chordata > Aves > Passeriformes > Estrildidae > Lonchura > Lonchura striata. The sequence continues at coordinate 72,811,693 of NC_140704.1, forward strand.
ATTTTCCCTACCCTCTACTTTTCAAATTTGATAATCCTGTTCTCATTCAAGAAGCCTATGTATAGATAACATTTTATTGGAATTCCAAACCAACTTCAAGGAAAAACCACAAGTCTGTGTTTCCATAAATGCTGAAACTAGCAATTAATGAAGTACCTTCCACACACTGAGGATAAAGATGCTTTATGTAAACTGCTTTATGTGTTCAATGGAAATACCAGATTTGGATTATCTATCTAATCTGAAATATAAAACAACAAAAAACATCAGGAAAAAAAATCTCATTACAGCATCATCTCTTACAGATATACCCTGTTGTTTGTTTCAATAGCACATTTATCTACCAACTTTGCCAACACAGAAAATGTTCTGTGCTCTTTCTCCAGACTTCCTGTGGTGTTTTTGGTCTGGATGGAGTTAAATATCTTCAACTGAGCTGGCATGGGGCTATGTTTTGGACTTCTGACTAAAACAGTGTTGATAACATAGAGATGTTTTAGTTACTGCAAATACAGGCAGCATCCAGGTCTTTTCTGTTTTTCATAGGGACTCAAAAATAGGCTGGCAGTGCACAAGAGGTCAGGAGGGGACACTGCCAGGACAGCTGACCCCAGCTAACATATCACATGGCACCATGCTCAGCAATAAAAGCTGGGGGTTGAGGATGGCAGGGGCTGTCCCTGCTTGAGAACTGGCTGGGTATTGGTTGGTGATAAGCAATTATTTTCTTAATGCTTTACTTGTTTTTCTTGGGTTTTTTTTTCTCCTTTCTTTCTTGTTTTTCCTTCCATTTTTAAATTAGAAACTGCCTTTATACCAACCCATGGGTTTTCTCACGACTGCCCTCTGATTCTCCCCTCTCTCCCACTAATGGAAGAATGAACAAACACTGTGTGGTAATTAGCAGCCTACACTTTCCACAACACTTTGTCTGTCATTTATCTCCCCAGCAACACAGTTTCATAGCCAGAACTATTGCCAATAGAAGTTTACCATCTCCTCATCTCTCTTAATCCATTTCTTTCACTGTTTGCATGATCGTCATTTCTTACCGCAAGGTAACATAGAAATATGGTAAGAAGCAAATTGCTGCCATAAGATGCTTCATCCTCTTAAATTAATAATAAATACAGATTTTCTAATGTTTTCCAAACACCATAAATAAAATTAACAAATGTATTCCTGTATCTATTTCTCCTGTAACCTTAAAGACAGAAATAAAGGGAAGGTTTGATCTATGCAGCTGTGACAAACTTGTTACATTCCTTTTCTTAGGCCAGGAGGTAGAATTATTTAACTCAAATGAACCACTCATTTTTGTTATGAATATTTAAAAAGTAAAGCAGTACTTTGTTACTGCTTATTATTTATTTCTTTATGTAAATTATTTATTTCTTTATGTAGAAATAAAAAAGCAGAAAGCAGAAGAACCAGTAAGTTAGAATTTAAAAATGCTCTTAAGCCTACTGGGAATGCCTATTTAAAAGAGCCACATGGGGTGTCCAGCTTTAAAAAAGGTAAGTGAAAGAGCTAGGCGTAAGATCTTAAATTTAAAGATGCTACAAAAACACTTGGGAAAAAGTGTCGGAAAAAATGAATAAAAAATAATTGCAATCAATAGAAAACAATGGCCAACTGGTATTTATAATGAAGAAAATTGCCTTTCAAACACACTTGATTGACTTTACAAACACAGGTGGCATAGAAAGTCTTGCCAGCATCTGTCTTTCATGACATTCCAATGGATAAATTAAGAAAATGCTAATGGCAAATTTATAAAGGAGGAGAAAAATTTGCACAAAGCAAAATGAACACATTCCCTGTGGACATTCAAATATGCATAACAGTTATTAAAATACAAAGCTTAATGCTTGACGCAAGTAAGGTAGCAGCATTGCTCAGCAGGTGGAGGGAGTAGAGGGGCAAAGGTGCACTACAGCTTCTGGTTGTAGCCTGTATTGGCAGTTTGACCATCAGAATGGTTCAGACCCTCTGCAGGCCCATGATCCACATGTCCTTCTGGAGACTCTCAAAATCCTCTTGACATCTCTTCAGAGCATTGCCTCAGCTTTCCAATTCACACTAGCTGTGAAGGTCACTAACAACTGCAAGTACAGCTCACATTTCACTTCCCCAACTGGGATGCAGAATTAGTTTTTCAGAGTTAAGCATCTTTTTGACAGTGTCAAAGAGATCACTGTAGTGCACACATGAGTAGCTTGCAATCAGTGTTCAGGAATCTGGAATTTAGGTTTTCCTACGTATGTACAGTTAATGGCCAAATCAACCACTCACTGCGCTCTGTTTTAGACATAAAATAACACATCAGTAATTTATGCATAAATTCCTGTGTGGGGATTCCTTTCAATCAGAACAGTAATTTTTGGCAGAACATTTATTAGTAGGATAATGTAAGGCATTAGCAATCGAAAAAAACATCAAAGAAACATCATGTGCAATATGAAAAAAGATTTCCAGAAATCTCTGCTGCAATAACTAGCTTATCCAGGAGAAACACATGGTAAATACAGCCGGACAGCTTCAGGAGCAGTGTCACCAATGAGCAATCACCACTGAGTAATCAGGCATCCATATTTTATGCAATCCAGGGCCTGTGGTTTCAGACATACTGGAACTAAACGGTGATAAAAGAATCAAACAAACTACAAATATGCACCAAATTAAGAAGGCTGATAATTTTCAGCTGTTGTTAATGTTTTCTTGGCAACTGGCCCTCTCTCCAGGTTATATCCAGCCAGCAGACAAACTTGTGACTAAATTTATGTCACACTCTCAAGAAACACTGAACTTCAATCTTAATACAGTAACTTGTAAATTAATTTTGTCATCAAGGTAGTTATGTGCATTTCTAAATGAAAATACACCTTCACTGCACAAATAATTGACCGGAGCCTACAGTTATGATAATTCATCACATTCATGTGTACCATACATATTCCTGAGCCATAACAAATCATCTAGCTGCCTAACACTAAACTCCTAGCCTGCCCTCATATATGTTCCAGCTCCTTAATCACTTTACAGTCGCCCTTCAGTGAACTTGCTCCAGAGTGTTCATAGCTTTTCATCCAAAATGCTCTGAACTGGACACAGTATCCCTGATGTGGTCTCACCACTGCTGAGTAGAGGGGAAGGATCAGCTCCCTTGATCTGCTGGCAACATTTTCACTGATGTAGTCCTGATGCTGCTGGTCTTCTTTGTTACAAGGGCACATTGCTGGATCTTGCTCCATGTGCTGGTCACCAGGATTCCCAGGTACCTTTCTACCAAGCTGCTTTCCAGCTGGCCAAGCCTCCTGTGTGCTGTGGAGCATGGGGCCTTTGCCAGGTGCAGGACTCTGCATTTCCTTTTCTGTAATTTCATGAGGTCTGCCTATTCCTTTGGTTAATCAGCATCCCTGTGAATGGCAGCAGAACCACCTGGTCTAGCAACCTCTCCTTTCACTTTTGCATCACTGGCAAATACACTGCGGGTGAACTCTGTCCCATCATTAATGAAGATGTAAAACAGGACTAGACCCAGCATCAACCCTTGGGATACTGGCCTACAGCTGCACTCCGTGATGCAGATCAAACCTTCTGGCACATCAATTTGGCCGGTTTTCACTTCACCGCCACTGCTCACTTATCCAGCTCACACTTCAAAAGTTTGTCTATAAGCAAGTCGTAACAAATAGCAGTGAAATCCTTACTGAAGCTGAGATAGATAACACGTACTGCTCTCCACTCATCTAAAAAGGCAGTCATCTCATCATTGAGGGTCATCAAGTTGGTTAAGCACAGTTTCTCCTTCATATAGCCATGCTTACTATAAAGTATCATGTTCTTGTTCTTGTGTCTGGAAATTGTTTGCAGGAAGATCTGCTCCATTACCTTCTGACGGTTTGAGATTAAACTGTCCAAGCCTATAGAGATCTTCAGGTCCTCCCTGCCCTTTCTAGAGACAGGAGTGAACTTGCTTTCTTCCCTTCTTCTTCAAAGTCCTCATTATCCCCTCTCAACACCTAACCCTATCCTCCTTCATCAAACACAAGTCTTTCTTGCTCTGGACTTTACGACTGATCTCCGGGACCTAGCATTCCTGAAGGTTCATCTTACCAAAAAAGACTGGGGCAAAGAAGACTACAGGCTATTTAGCGTCATTTCCTGCCTCATTCAGCAGCAGGCTCTCATTTTTCTCAGTCTTCCTTTTCTACTGATACAGCTCAAGAAGCTTTCTAGCTGCCAATCACGTTATTCACCAGGATCAACTCCTGATAGGCTCTGGCTTTTCCAACCCCACCATACATTAAGTGGAGCTTGGATAAGGTGATCTTTGAAAGTCAAGTGTCTCTCTTGGACCCTCCTTTTCTCCAGTTCCATGGCCCATGGCATTCTTCCAAGTAGATTGCCTGTGCCCTCATTGTTTTCTCTTCAAAAGATACCAGGGTGATTAAAGCTGCCCATAAACATGAGGCCTGTGAACACAAGACTTCTTCCAGCTGTACAAAAAAGGTCTAATTTACTACTTCAGCCTGATGAGGCAGTGTGCAGCAGACACCCACGCCATCACCCATGTCAGGCTCTCTGTACAATGCACTCCCATGCCCACAGGCTGTTCTCAGCTGGCTTATCAGCCATTCCAGGCAGAGCTCCATACAATCCAGTTAATGCTTTCACATAAAGGGCAACTCCTGCTTCTCATCTTCCTGTACCTGTCCTTCACAGCACACCTACTGTGGGAGCTTTCCTGTGACTCCAACAGGATGGAAACCAGGCAACTGCACATAGGTTTGTAACCAATAAGAGAGAAAGTCTGTTTACAAGCACTGGAATGAATAGTTTGCCTCCAAGGCCTTGTGGGGGGACAGGAAGGAGGTGGGGGAGTCTGAGCAGATGCTGTAAAACTGTTACAGCCTCCTCTTCCTCACTCCCACTTTTCCAACTATAGCATTTTAGTTTTGTAATTTCAAAGTCTTTTAGAAATCACACATGATACAATGGACTAGTTAAGCCTGATTTCATCTTTTAACATTACAGCCCTATCTTGTGATTTATACTTTAAATTTTTATGCTGGATTTGCATTACTTGACTTTTGGTGAAGAGGGAAAGAGTCAGCCATGGAAGTAATTCTTGTGAGAAGCAGCTAGCAGCTTCCTCCATGCCTGGCACAACCAACCGCTGGCTGGCTCTGAGAACAGGCACACTGCTAAGCCAATTAGAGAAGCTTGTAATGCCTCTATGATAACATATTTAAGAAAGAAGAAATCGTAGGAAGCTCTCTTTCTGCCCTTGGAGGTGTGGCCAGTGGTGCAGCTGAGCCCCATCCTGGCTGCCAAGATCCTGTCACCAGGGGGGCATCCTGGTGACACAAACTCCTGTGGGGCCTGGACTATGTGACCAACAGCGAGAGGCACAGCAAGCAATTCCCCAATGCAAAGCCTGGATGAAATCAATTTTTCAGAGCTGCAGAACTCAATAAAATCTTTTCAACTAATAGCACTTGAGAACAAATGAACCTATGAATACCAATTCTCTCCCAAGTCAGGAAAAAGGAAAAGGTGAAGACAGGTGAGGAGAATAACATGGCAGAACTAAGGTCAGTGCAAAGGAAGGAGGGGGAGGAGGAAGTGCTCCTTGCACCAGAGCTGAGATTCTTCTGCAAGCTGTGGTGAGGACTATAATACTATGAACTGTTTCCCAGTGATTCAGGAAGTGCATGGGGGAATGCAGCATTCACCCTCAGCCCATGAGAAAAAGGCACTCATGCTGGAGCGTGTGGATGCTGAAAAGCTGTGATCTGAGAGGCTTGAACAGAAAGAAAGAGAGAGAGAGAGAGAGAGAGAGAGAGAGAGAGAACACTTCCTTTCAGAGATAGAGGAAGAGGACCTTGCTTTTATACTAGAACAGCTCATCCTTAAAAACTGCACTCCATAAAATAAATGGCCCCTGAAAAGCAGTTGTGGGAAGACTGCAAGCCGTGGGAGGGACCTCACATTGCAAGCAGGTTCTGGGTGGACTATTAGCTGTGAAAATTAAAACCACATTAGAAAAGTTCACAGAGAACTGTTTCCTACAGGAAAGACCTCATAGCATAGCAAAAGAGACTCCTCTCCCAAAGTGAACTGAAGAAAGATCTTAAAAAGGGGTAAACTGACTAAAAATCCCATATTTTGTCTCCCTGTGCTGTTGGTGGGAAGGAAAAAAGGCTGGGGAGGGGGAGAAAAGTGTTCTAAAGGTTTCTTTTAGTTCTCATTATCTTCCTTCAATTCTGTTGATATTTTTTTTTCTTTATACCTTTTAAAGTTTTGTGCCTGCTTTGCCCCTAAAGCACATTTCTCCTAATCTTTATCTCACCCCATGAGTTTTTGTCCCCGCTCTCTGCTTAAATACAGCAGAGGAAAATGAATAAATGATTTATTGTGGGTGATCTGACATTTGGCCAGCTTCAACCTGTCACACTTTCTAAATCCACTTGTACTAAGCAGTTTGGTTCATAATCTGAGCACCTGCAATTAAATTGTTTGCCTCATTCTTACTATCTCCCTGTGTTACTGTTTTTGTTCAAATTATGGTGCATCTAGAGTAAAGTCATAATTATCAACCATTTTGTAGATCAGGTTAAGGTGTAACAAAATCAAAAAACCCAAAAAATCTTGAAAATAAAGAAATGCTGATATTTCCCTGATTTGTCACAGAAGAACATGTTTAATTATACAAACATTAAATATTTTTAACTAGGTAAAAAAACTATTAATAAAATGCACAAGTAACTCATTATATACTAGAGGAAACTTAACAACACAGTTTGTATTAGATGCATAATAGAAGCAAACTATTATGAAATCTATACGTGCAGGTGGCAGATACAATATCAAAACAGACAGGGTGAAAAAGCAACATGATTAGTCAGTCAACTGGTATTTCTTACCTGGCAAAGAAGAATTTATACAACCCCATACTTCTCTCTGAAAAGTAAAAATGCAATTAAGCAAAAGCAAGTCCACAGAATAAGAGAGTTATAGCAGACTCAAACCAGCAATTTCAGCATTTTTTCACTGGGTTTTAAATATCTGATTGGAAGAATTCTTATATTTAAACATATTTTAAAGAAGTGCTATGATAGAAGCTGAGTACCACTTCCTTCCATGAGAGGGGCTGCTATGCACAGACTGTGAAATCAATAGCAGCATTTTGCAGGTGCAGAACATAGTGTAGTTATCTAGAATACACAACATAGTCAGCTCTCTCCATCAGCATTCACAGAACTAAACAGCAACTTAAATAACAAGATTTGTCCAGGACTAAGACCTATGGAGAAGCTCACTGCTCTGGCATTCAATCCCACCAGTTTAAAAATACCCTAAACACACAAAACCACACAGAAAACAAATTTAAAAAAAATTTAAAAGTGTTTCAATCTCACACAGCAAACTATACTGTCACACAGTGACACATCTATCTATCTACCTACCCATCATCACAGGAATTGATGACTTTCCAAAGTTGCAATGGATCTGTATTTAATGATCTAATGCTATCTTCCTCTTTATCTGTGGAAGTTTTGTACCTAGACAAGAGCCAAAGCAAGATCAAACACAGATGGTAAAGAGCTGCTACTTCTGCAAGTTCCATCCCTTTGATTCATCTAACTTCCTTTATTTCATGAGGAGATTAATGGCTGGACTCAACGATCTTTAGGGTCTTTTCCAAACTAAATGCATCTATGAATCAAAGAAAAAAAATCACCTCTTGTGTTGAGAGTTCCTTTTTAAATTAATACCAGGCAATACCCTTCCTATCATATTCCTTGAAAGAATACACACAACACAATGTCTGTAACCAGTGCTCAAGAATATTGACCATCTGATTAAATCTAAACCCATCTGCTCATCAGTGAAATGGCACTAGAACACCTGTCCAACAAGATAAGAGATATCTGAGAACAACAAATAAGGTTGTTGAATGGTTAACTATTTTATGTATCCAGATATTACCAGTTCTGTGACATTAATTTAAGATCCACACTGGACAGCTGATTTGTCATTTATAAAGATAGTAATTGGGAGTTATAAAAACCATTGTGTCATTTTCTCCCTTTCAGATAATATCCAATGGTGTCTTATCAGAAGCAGTTCTCTACTGTACAGATAAGATTCTACTCATCAGGGAACCAAAGATAAAGAAAATCAGTACCAAACCAAATGCTATTCATCACTTCAATAGGTTTTCATGACAGGTTTTACTCATACCAGGAGCTGCCTATAACCTTTGGAGACCTTAGAGCTATTGACCCCAGAAACAAAAAACCGAAGGAACTTTGACACACACATGGAAAGGATCTATAACTGAACACAATCCTGTGAAGTTGCTGATTAAATTATTATTTTAATTTACATTATTATATTAGTTATTCCCAGATTTACTGCTCCTACACATTCCTCACTTGAGCTGCATTTTAGGCTCACTTGAGCTGAGTTTTAGCTGAGCTATGTTTTAGGCTTGCTGCAAACAGGATTGATACTGTTCAGAAATAACAGAAATTACCAGAAGAAAGCAGGCATTTCTGACTTCAAAAGGGTGCTAAGTTATAGATGAGACTCTAAAATTTACAGTCTGAATGACCATACTTATCTATTCCCTGATTAGATTGTCCTTACAGGAGGCAGCAGATTACACTCTTTTTAGTGAAACTAAAGAACTTTAGTGACACGACAGAACTTTCAGGAAACAATAATCTTATTTATTCAATAAAAGCATTACTTCAGTTTCTCAGGTAAGGCCATAAACAATTTGGTGCAAGCTACCTTCTTGTCTTAGCCCAAGACTTCATGGCTTTGTGCCATACATGTTGGAAGGCACAATCTAATTTAAGTCACTACCATTAACATCCAAGTGACAATCACCCAGCACAAATTTTTACAACATAGATAAGATTTTCATTGCATTTTATAGCTTATACATGCCACGTTATTGCAAGTAACATAATTTATGATGGCTTTACAAAAAAAAAAAAAAAATCCTAATTTGAGGTTAAGTCTCATTTGAACAGCTTTTCTAGCAAGCCTTACCATTGATTCTGGACAATATTCAGGTGCACGCTGCAGTAAGTGCTTCAAACGGGAGTCACTCTTAGAAGACAAAATCTGTTAAGAAACAAAACACATCTTAAATGTAGAGAATGTGCCATTGCACATAAAATACTTTTAAAAATTGATTTCACTGGCTTTAGTTTCTCCAATATCTAGTCTGACTACTTTGCCTAACAGTGTTAACAGAATTCAGATATAAGATTTCTTTTTATATATTTGTAGTTTCTCAAATATGTTTCACTTTTTATAGAGACACAATTTTTTCTGTTTAGAAGAAATGAGAATTTTCTCCTCAAACATTTCAATCAAAATGTTTCTCCTGAATGTAGAAGTGCAACGTTAACAAGAGGATTTCTGCTGCACATAACAAAACACTATACAATTCTATTTATGTAATTAACCTTCTGTTACATGTTACATGACCTTAAGCAATTAAACTTCAGGAAAACCCTGAAACAAGTAATTTATTTGGAAAAAGGTAGAACAAAAGTGACACTAGTTAAAGACACAATCAAAACGAACAGGGGACTGCACAGTACCCACAGGCAAACTGAAAACCCAGGAGCTCACTGGATGGAATACAATTGAGGATATTAAAGATGTTGTTCCTTTAGCAGTCTAAAAAAGGCTTATTTATAAATTAAAACAAGAAACTGGTCAACAAAAGGAATGAAAAGAGACCTATTAATGTGTGATATGAAAATAGAAATATTTTATATATAACTGAAACAGATGAATTTCAGAAGCAAAAATACATTACAGTTCTATTCTAAATTTGTTCTACTCTAACACTATAAACTATCAGTTCTTTTCTAACATGATAAACCTACTGAAAGAAAATCAAGAGAACATCACCATTTGTTTCAGAAATGAGAGCACAAAAGGAACTGTATTAGTATTTTGACTCTTCTGAGGTCATAGAATAATAAAGTAATTCAGTTTAGAAGGGATCTCAGAAGATCATTTATTTCAAACTCGTGCTCAAAGAAGGGTAAACTACAAGACCAGACCATGGTGTCCATCTGCTTATTCTTTTCATCTGTCCAGGTCCCTCTGTATGACAGTCCTACCATTAAGATTATCAACACTTCCTTTCAGCTTCATATGGCCTGAAAATTCAATGAGATTTTCCTTGTCCAGGTTGTTAACAAAGATGTTAAACAGGACAGGTGCCAGGGCAGACCCCTTTGGTATTCCACTTCTTATTAGCCTGAAGGCAAAGTAGGACCCATTAACTCTACCTCTGAGCCTGATTTTACAATCAGTTTTTTACTCATCTAATTGCCCATTCCTCAAACCCTTAAGATCCTAAAATTAATACAAATACATTGAGTGAATTAATGTTTAACAATTTGCTACAGACAATGCAAATGACATCCACACCTTTCCCCTCATCCAGAAATCCAGCCTTATTATCAAACCAGGTTGGCCAGGAATGATTTACTGACACTAAATCACACACTGCCTTCAGCAAATGTCTTGTTACCCTTGACTTCCTCTGAGAGTCTCAATTCCAGATGAGCCTTGTCTTTCCCTAAATAACCTTACTTGCCTTGGCAAAAGGTCTAAATTCTTCTTGTAAAACATTTCCCTGATTCTACACTCTCTATACCATATCTTTTCTGCACCAAAGCTTGTTAATGACTTCTCTGTTTATCTGAATCAGATTCTTGGAACATTAAGGTGGTTTCCTGGGAGCAGGGATGAACAGTCCTTATGCTTGGAGAAGGCTATGGATAGAGTCCTCTGGAACGGTATAAAGATAAATGTTGACAGGAAACTTATCACAATGAAACTTCTCAGAAATAAATTTAGGGGAAAAAAAGTAAATTGAAGAAAGAGAGGCCTGCTTATTCCTTGCTACAGTATCTATGTTTAATCAAATAATCATGAAAAGGAGATGATACTAAAGCGAAGACTGGAGTAATACTTACTAGGAATGCAAAATGATTAGATGTTTGAATTATGTTAGTTGACAAACATATCTGTAATCCACATTCACTTTTTCAAAAGTCTCACAGTAGCTCATCTACTGGTTAAAAGAATTCCTTACCCTTAATCAAGCTTTCTTCCTTAACTGCCAGGATCCAAGGCTACATCACTGGGTGTCCCGTGCCTTTCACCCTAGTCCCTGGGCTCCCAGGCAAGGCCTCCCTAAATACTATTGCCAGTGTCTGTATAGATGTGCAGACAATGGGTAACAGTCTGAGGGTCAAAAAAACTTCTTGATTCCTGCAACATCCTAGATCTGAGTCCCTGAAAACCAAAGGACCTTAGCCAGAAAGTCTCCTCTGCGGGTGAGTGCCTCCAAAAGGGAGTGTTTCTCCTGGTGGCACTGTTTACAGTCTGCTGGTTAAGCCAGGATGGCTCCTCAGCAAATTGTTCTTCCTCATCTACTCCAAGGCCCCAGATCTAATCTGCAAGTACATATCCACAGACAGCCATGAAATTTCTTCCTCCTGTCAGCTGCACAAAAAAGTTACAGAAGATGAAAACCAGTAAAATAACAGCAGACAGTTCCTTCAGTCAGCCTGTTGTACGGTATGGAAGGATCACACAGAAAATGACGCCACTAGCCTGATGTAAGTAGCTAAGCCAGCTACTTATAGCATACTTTGAGAGGCACCAATCTTGCTTCAGACTTTTTCTAGACCTCTCACTACTAAGATTCTGGATCTGCTGATTATCTGAGAGAGATTATCCAGATGAAGCCAGAACAGCGTATCTTACAAAATTCACAGAAAACTATGTAATAATTAGAACCAATATAGCAGAATAGGGATGGAATTTGACAGTAAAAAGCTGGCAGTCTTTCACGAAGAACCAACAGGAATTCACATGATAAAGTGGAAACTTCAAACCAATGAAACACAAGAAAGAAAGCGGAAGATGATTCCAAATGCTGTATCACTGCAGCTACTAAATTCACCAAATTTTTTATATATAGGAATGGATAACTTTCTCTTATATCCAAGTTCAAGCACAGTTTTTAAGACTGAGTGCCACACTTTTTTTTAATAATGCCATGTATAGTTTTGGTTACCTGCATTAAAAGAGATGAATTTATGCTGGAAGAGCTGCAAGAATTATTATAGGAATTGAGAGAATATCTTACACAAAGAGACTGTAAGACTTTTCCTTGTTTGACCTAACAATACGAAAGCTGAAAGAAGATTTCATTGCATTCTCTAGATATATCAGGGAGGGGAAAGTGCAATTTAAAGTGGAAGTTTTATTAGTACAACCAGAGATAAATATAAACTTAATCACAAAACTTTAATATCCAAATTGTGTCTACATCAATGTAAATTTTACTGAAGTAAAATTCTTACATAGATGAATAAATGTAACTGCACACACACCCAAAGCTGTACAAATTACTACCCACAGGTACAAATCTAAACATAAGTTATGGAAAAATACTTTTCAAGCTTGAATTCAGAACAAACAGTGTTATGAAAAGAGTAAGTGAGATTTTTGCTGCATTTACAAAGCCAAAATCATAATGAAAAGCTTATTGGACAAGCAAGAACCTGAAGGAAGGAAGAATAATACCAGCATCTTGTTCTTCAGTTTGAACTCCCCAGAACTTAGAAACATGTAAGATTCATAAATTCTGTAAAATTTCCTAACGTGCATATCACTTCTCGACCAAACTGTGGCCTTAGGTTGGTATTTCTATTTTTCATCAACTTCAACAGAACCCATTTTCCACTACAAAAGGAAAGAGGACTATGGTTCTAAAACTTCAAAGTTCTCATTTTGATACCACTACATCTCACAACTCACACACAGCCTCCAGAACTTAATAAACTTAACTTATGAACTTAATGTTGCTCCATTATTGTCTAAAGGCACAATTTCAACTCTGATGGAGTTAAATTTAAAACAAGCTTACCTGTTCACAGACATCACGGCACATTAAATTGTCCTTTGCATGGTAACAACAAGACAAGCCTATGGAAAAGCAGGGAGAGGGAAAAGATATTTAAAAGATTCGAAATACTTTATCATCACTACTGAACACAAGTACACACTTGATGTTCTATCAGGACAATATTCTGACCCACATATGACTGTGGGAAACATTCCTTCCCAAAAGGCAAAAAATGAACAAGAGAAAGTTTTGTTCTGAAAATGATGAAGATCTTTACAAGAAGTCTCACAGTTACCTCTGAACACTCACTGTCACCAAAATGAGATCTCTCTGCCTTTCTGCCTGTAGTCACATTTCTGCTAGTTAACTTGCATTAGCTTGGCACATGATAAATTCCTTCATGAGACAATTTAATTTATTAACTCAGGGGAAATATAAAAAAGAATAAATATGAAAAAGTAAACAAAAAACTCGCCAAAAATCTCTGTAGAGAATGTGTGCCTTTGTAAATTGAATCATCTCACAGAATCTTAAAAGTGCAAGAATCAGTTAAGAACAGGTGGTGAAGGAAATCAGACCAGGGGTCTCTTTTCACATAGGTGCTCATTGAATTCTCTGTTCTAAAAACCCTGGAACAAAACTGTAAATTGTTTCACTAGTGATGGATGATTAACACTGGATTTGTCTGACTGGATGGAAGTCACAGAACAAACATAGCTATGAACACATCAAGAGTTAAAAAAAAAAAAAATAGAAAAAACAACTGATGCACTGAGAAGTCACTGAAAGACCGAAGCTTAAAGCAGCATTTTTAGAATTATACTCTGCTGTGCTTTGTACCCCCTACCATTCAAATATTTTGTTCATTCATGGTTAAGCTTGGCAAATATAAAATGAATTGAGCAGTGCCTTAATATCCATTTTCATCCTCATTTTCCTGTGTGTTCCAGTGTTTTAGAAAACAGACAGAGGTGTCCTTGAAAGCTTTTACTTCCATACACATGATCATTTAATGATTACAGATTTCTGCTGAGATGCATCTGAACTATGTAGCACACTGGTATAACAACAAAAGTCTTTTTCACAACACCTTACCAAACAGATTTTGACTGAATCATCAAGAAGGAACTTGGGCATTAATTCTTTGCAATATTAGTAGGTTTATCAGTGGAAAGCTGGGCCAGAGTCTCTCGTATTTCATTCCACTAGTTTTTTACGGTCTCCCACCTAGAACTAAGCCTCACTAGAAACCAAAACTACAGAATAATTAAATGCCCATAAATGTCTTAGTGACTGCAGTCTCTTCTGCTTTAAAGTATTACATGTTTTGTAGTTTCTACTCCTATGACAATAATGTCATCTATGTATTAAAAGGTGTTTTCCAATATCTGTCTTAAGCTCGCTTCTTTTTCCACCACTCTTTTTTTGGTCCTGTCAGGAAGTTATGGACACAGATTCCTAGAATAGTTTGGGTTGGAAGAGACCTTAAAGATCAGCTAGTTCCAAACCCCCTGCCAAGGGCAAGGACACTTTCCACTAGACCAGACTGCTTAGAGCCCCATCCAGACTGGTTTGAACAAATCCAGGAACGGAGCATCCATCCTCTGGGAAGCCTGGACATGACTGGCATTCTGGGCTATAAGCACAAATTGCCAAGACATCTGCTATCACAGCTGTAATGTGCTATCCTTCTCTTTATTAAACGTCGAGTACCTTGTTCGATACCGCTCTTCTACTGAAAACAAGGAATAGGAGCTCTAGAACACACAGTCTGATCTGACACCGCGTCAGGTTGGTGTCATTTAGACCATTTCAAGCAACAATCCTGGGAATTCATCCGCAGGCAGTGTAACAGCCGAAGGCAACATCCCGGCCCCCAGGCACGGATCCGCTGGGGCGGACGAGGAGGTCTGTGCCCGAGGTCACGGTGCCGGGTGGGATGCCGGAGCTCCGGCCGCTATGCAGGCTGTGGGATTGCCTCTCCCCGGCTCCGGATCCGCCGCAGCGATTCCGGCGGGCGCTCTCCCTCCGCGGGGAGCCGGCGCAGGCACCAGCCCGGACCGGCACCGCTGTCGCTTCCCGGCCGCGGGCCACGGGCGGGGCGGCGTCCCTCCTCTTCCCCGAGTCCCGCATCCCGCCCCGACAGCGGCCGGACGGGAGAGTCCCGCGGCGCCCCATCCCCGCCGGCGACGCCGCCCCTGCGCCATGTTGTAGAGAGGGACCCGCGGAGCCGCCTCCCCTCACTGCCTCCCCCGCGGTCGCTACTCACCGGCCGCCGCGGGGCACAACAGCGGGGCCGCCGCCAGGCACAGCAGGGCCCAGGGCCACCGAGCGGCCGCCGCCACCATGGCCGGGTCTCGAACCCGCGCCGACCCCGCCCGGCGCCCCCCAGCCGCCGCACGGACGGACGGACGGACGGACGGGCGGGATCTGCCACCGGCAGCGCCCCCTCCCGCCGAGCCAGCGCCACCGCCCGCCGCGCCCATTGGCTGCGCCGCACGCCAGGCCCCGCCCCATTGGCTGCGCCGCACGCCAGGCCCCGCCCCATTGGCTGCGCCGCACGCCAGGCCCCGCCCCCGCCCGGCCGCCGCGGTCATTCCAGCGGGAGCCGGGTGCGGGGGGGCGTTGGGCTCTGCTCCTCCTCCTTCTCCTGCTCCTCTCTTCCTCCTCCTCCTCCTCCTCCTCCTCCTCCTCCTCCTCCTCCTCCTCCTCCTCCTCCTCCTCGGCCCGCCCGGGCTGACCGCGGGCGCCCGTTCTGTGTTGCCAGGGCCGTAGGCATCCCGCAGCCTTTCTTCCCCCCGGCCCATGGAGCGGCAGGGCCATGCCCGGAGGGAGGACTCGGACTCTGTCTGAAAAGAATACTAAGGAGAGGAGAAGGGGGCACAGACTCGGTTGATTTAGTTTATTTCTATTTTTATATAGTACTTGAATTATTAGCATAATTCTAGACATCACTTTTAAAGCATTGGTTGCAGCCTTACAGTGCTTAAATGGGGCTTATGAAGAGGAGGGATAGTGACTTCAGGCAGATAATGACAGGACAAAGGGAAATAACTTACAACTGAAAGAAGAGATATTTAAATTAGATATTCGGAAGAAAGTCTTTACTCACAGGGAAGTGCCTTACTGGCACAGGTTGCCCAGAGGAGCTAGGGATGCTCTATGGATGCCTGGCAGTGTTCAAGGCCAGATTTGACAGGGCTCTGGACAACCTGGTCTAGTGAGAGGTGTCTCTGCCCGTGGCAGGGGATTTGGAACAAGACGGTCCTTAAGGTCCTTTCCAACCCAAACCATTCTGTGATTTTTTATGATTGTAAGGCAACTTTAAAGCAATATTTTGTGCTTGAAATACTTTGTGTATCCAGTGGCTGAAGTGGCCTCCCTGGCCCCAAGCATTAACCTATGGACTCTGAATGAAAGAAAAGACTGATTGCTGAAATCTTAGCCTCAGGCAGAATTTTTCCTATAAAAACCGCTTATGCCAGGATGGAGGTGTGTGGGCATAGAGGAAAACCTCTGCTGAGGCTGACCTCTTTGTTGCACACCCAGGGCTGACCCCGGGCTCGGCTCTGTTCATTTCTTGTGGCTGGCTAGATAGAATTTGATTGCAAAATAAATATTTTATTTTTTCATTTTAATTTGGATGGACAAATTTTCATTTTTAACATAAGTGAGGTTACATGTCAGTTAAGTATCTGGGATTTCCCCCCGCAATCCAAGGTTAACTTCTGCTAATTTTCTATTTTGGGACTTAAAATTCACGGCGAGCCCACGAGGCGGCAACAGATCCCAAAGGAAAATTAGTACGAGGGCTGAACTTGTGGGCTGGTTTAAATTCTCTGAAAATACCGAGGGCCTGAACAGTTTAGATGCTTCCCCTGAGTGCCACTTACGTGCCGAGTCATTAGCAGCAGTAATTCGTCCCCCAAGCAAACAGGCAGGGAGAAGATGTGGGCGGGTCTGATAATTCAAAGGTCGTTCATAGTCACTCTAAGTCACTTCTTCAGTTCCAGATGAAATATTTGAGACCACTGAAAGTATTTCCTTCACTTTAAAGCAGCAAACAGAACTTTGAAATAATATAAGCTTCTAAAGTTTGGCTTTCTGTAAGGGCGGTATGAAGTTTAATTGTTCTAGAAAGCAAATAATTTTGTCCTTGGGAGTTTGGATGCTGAATCTGCAGGCTACTGTTTTCCACTTAAACCATGTGCATCGGCCTTTTCAAAGCAGCATTCGTTTGGAATTGAGTCCTACCCAGTATTAAGAATGAGAAGTGGAATTCTGGGACTTGAAATAATTAAATGTCTCAGTGTAAAGCAGTGTGCTACAAGTATGCTGACAGCATAATTTTAAAGTCTGGTGGTAGGACAGAAGATCTTTTTCAAGTGTTATCTTGTTTTTTGCTGCTCCTGTCAACCGCTAAGGGAAAAGGAATATTTTTTTTCCTGTATGCTGTATTTCCGGTTGCCTAGAATATAATAATGTCTGCTCATTCAGCTACACTTTTAGTATTACCTTGAATAAATCGTTCATTATCTTTTGTGCTGAGTAGCATTTGGTCCTGCCTTCTTATACTAAAAATTGCTGACTGTTACTCCATAGTTTATGTTAAGTCTCCCTCAGCAATAGGTGAAGATGCTGATAATCATTGTCTGAGTTACTGGTCCAAAAACACATTCTACTGAAAGAGCTCTGACGTGATCAGGATCCTCTCAGAAATTAAAATGATGCCACAGTTTTCTTATATCCAGATTGTCAATGTGGCAAATCTCTGTGTGTTTCAGCAGAGTACTTTGTGGACCGAAGAGTGTCCTGCATTTGAATACACATTGTATCTCATTTGAGATATGCAGTGTTGCTTTGCTGTAATTCTCAGGATATCTACACCTTGCAATTGGAAAGGTGCTTACAACACTTGTGAATTTACCCTAATTAGCATTCATTTGCCTAATCTGTGTATCAACAACTGGATAACTGCGTGATAAACCAGTGCCAGATTCCTAGCGAGAGTTTAATCGTTTTCCTGTGTTCATCTCCAGGTTGGAACCAAGACAGGGCTTTACAGCTGCCTCAGATGTGTCACTGGGCAAACTGAGAGGAACCGTGGGGCAGTCCTGGGGCTGTCCCTGACAAGCTGCTAGCTACTAAGTGAGGCTGTTGCCTGTTTCTTCGGGCTAAGCATTGATTTCCACAATAAAGCCTCTTTCAAAGAGATTTTTTTCTTAAAGAGGCAAACCTCCTTTTCAGGCAAAGCTTAGCGACTTTATAGTTTCTCTGTTAGATCTCAGCCAGCATTTTCTACCTGACTTTCTAAATAATTAATATGAATGAGAAAGATTATTTTCAAATTACTTTTTTTTTAACCCAGAAAAGTAGATTTATATTAAAAGAAAAAATGTTAATACAAAAGGTGGTTTTGATGGCTGGTATTGCACACATCAGAAGCAGAGTGCATTTATGCTGATAAAGAATGCTGTATATAAAGTAACACAGATGTGAAATTACAGCCAATTAAAGACGTACATTAATGCCAAATATAATGTCTGTGATTAATTTTTGAGCAAGTTGAACATGTGGTGCCTATTAGAGTTTATAAAATATTGCCATAGGCAAATAATTAATGTTGCATACATCAAATCTGGAAGGATACTCAACTGAAAGTGATTAAAAAATTGAAGAATATATAATTAATTAAAATTTGCTATGAAGGTAATAAAGAAGTAAATAAGATTCTGTCATCATCAGTGAGCATAAGTTAAGAAACTATTCTATTATTTCAGAAAGGAATTTGAAATGGATTGCATGTTTGCCCAGAGACAGCTTTGATGTTCATAAAGGTACTATAAGAAATCTGACTCTGCTTCACATTGCATAACTTTTCTCAGCAGAGCAAGCCACCTGAAACTAAAGTTACCAGTCAGCCTAAATTTTAAGCTCCTCAAACCAGAGTTAGAGCCATATCTGCTTCTCGTTAAATGAGAATGATGAGTGAAGTAAAATACACTTCTTGGTAACAGAACTTATGAAACGGATAATTTAAAACCAGGTTGTGCAGTGATGGGAGCATCAAGGCCATTCATTCTCTTTGACAGAGAAGAACTTCATCAGTGAAGTGTAATTACTATGTCCTTCCATTCTAAAGAAGGTGATGCTAAAAATAATGCCCAAAGAAATCACTAAGATACATGTTGCTGCTATTTGGTCCGATGCTTTTATCTCTCTATGCTGCTTGTATGCTCTGCTGTCTCTGTGTACTCTTTATAATGGAAATATGAATTAATGGATTTGTATCAATTTGCTGCTTTCAAGACCATTGCATGAGGGCCGAGGTTGCTAGAAAGTGTCTGGAGTACCTTAATGTAAAAGATCCTCTAATTGGACAGATAATTACACAATTATTTATAGAATAACATTGAGGAATTGATAGAAGGGAAAAAAAAAGTTGATTTTCAGTTTGAGAAGTTGGAAATGAGGAAGATTACACTGCAGATCCTGGAATTTGGGAATGTAGGAAAAGAGTGTTTCAAATGGAGTCATGTTCAGTCCAGTCAAATCCTTCAACCATCCTAATGATCTAAATTTGAATCTAACCTCAAGCCTGGAACACCTGTACCATAGCAGACTTGGGCTGTTCTTATGCCAGTTGAAATTCTATCTTCTTGCTGGCCTTGGCTCACCATCCAAGGGGACAAATAACAGCATTTAGCTGGTGATGACACATCCATGTGTCATCTGTGTCTTTGGATGCAGATAAATGGATATTCATTTTGCTTTTCAACTCAGGCTTCTGTAGCAGCAGTGCATCTGCCAGCATTTCATAAGCATGGGCTGGAGATAGAAAAGGATATGTTGAAGAACACTGAGAATGCCATATGGAAATTCTTCTATGGATTATCCCACTGAATCATCTAGTTGTGTATAGGATTAGTTACTCCTCCATATGGTGTTTAAGGACCAAAATGCTGCAGGAAAGTTTTCCAAAGGTTATTTTTATGTTTTTCTGTACTATGGAATTGAGTTCAAAATATATAACCTGCACCTACAGTGAGATATTTTAAAGGATCCAAAGAGCCTTATTCATTTTATTCTATGTTTTAGCAGCTATAATTCTGTCTCAGTTAGTAACCTTTGAAGGACTGTATATAATTCATTCACTGCTGTACATTTATTTCCATGTGAACAGTCTGCAAACTTTGCAGAAAGGGGTATGGGCAGTGTGAAATAATTTATGCTGCTAATTGACAATTGTGCAGTTGCTTCTACTTTCAAACAGGAAAAAAAAAATCAATGTAGACTGACAGGTTAAATAAAAAAAGTAGGGAAAGGCATAAAATTAAATTTTTTGCAATAGTTTGTGTCATACTATTGAAATCAGTTTTAGTTAAACTTGCTAAAACTAATCAGTTTAGCTACAATGAAATTGTTTTATTCTTGCTATTCCATAAATTAGCCATCAAGTTCTGTCAAGATGACATTATAATTACATGAATTACAGATCAGTGCCTATTCCCATTTGTACCTACACTTGAGTGATGTGAGTGAATTAGGGTAGAACTTTGGTAGTATGCATTAATCCTGAATATTTCTCAAAATGCTTTAATAAAAATGTTGAAAGGTGCCTTATTTATCCCATCTTATGTAGCTGTTAGTAATAAAAATATATATAGATATGGGTAATTTACATATTAAGAGTGAAGGAAGTTATTTAGAGAACTTGGATGTCTTTGCTAGGAAAGGAGAAGCAACATGTGTCTGAGAAGAGTGGAGAAAGGGAGCTGTGCATAGGGACAAGCAGTGGGGTAGTGAGAGCAAGAGCTGTAAAAAGAAACATAAAACTAAAATTGAAATTGACTGCATGGAAACACTGCATATACTTCATGCTTCAGCTGTCTGAGTTCCTTCACCAGACACTTTTTCCTACATTCTTAGCTGTGCTGGTGGATTGCCATCCTCCAAAGCTCAGCTCCTCCAGTGGAACAGAGGCAGATATGGGTGTCAGTGCCCCAGACAAAAGCTGTAAGACCCTCATCCTTCTGTGTGGCCATACTTTTCTCATGGAAAGCCTGAGAATAAGCAGCCTCTCACAATTATAATGAAGCTCATCACATAGCATCTTAAAAGGACAAAATTAAAGAGTAGCTTGGTTTAAAAGTGTTCTTACTAGTGTCAAAAAGAAAAATCAAGTAATAATTTACTGATGCCACAAATTAAATAAGATTAAATAAGTTATGTCCTTTATGCATACCTGTATACCTTACCTGCACTATTTTTTTGTTTTAATTCAATAGGCAGCACATATGGAAGATACATTAATGAAAGTAAACCTGGGGAAGGGGGAATGTTATTAAATGTGCTTTATCAAGCTGTATTTATATCTTGTACATTTAGAAGTGCCAGAGCATTTTCAAAAACAGAACCAAAATTTTATCTTTAAAACAATTTACAGAGTCTGAAAGCCCTCTGGTGTATTTTTTGCTGTTCTGTATCTCCTAGATTTGAAGATATGGGGAAAATAGTGAAACACAATCCTAAGTGGCACTTAAAATTCTTCTGCGATTCCTAAAGAAAGAGCTGTCTTTAAATGAAAGTGTATTTATAGTAGTTAGAAATGGAATTTCATGCTGGAACAGAACAGAATGTGGGAGTGCAACAGAGGGTGCAGCCTTAATGTAATGACCAAAGTATAATGACCTTAAGTGTAATGGCAGCCACCTGTTCTCACACAAGCAGCCCCTTTTATCCTCTTTCCTCTCTTTTCTTATGCTTGTTCCTTCCTTTCCCCCTTTCCCCACATTTGGTTCCTCCCCTAAATGTGCTGTGGCAAGTCCAGCCAGAGGCCAGATGCAGAGAACCTCTCCAGCAGCAGGATCATCTGCAGGGACTCACAGCTGGACAGCAAGGCTGATGGCTTTTCTGGGGCAGCTTTGGGCCAAGGGCTTGATTCCTCTTACTGGGCTACAGGGATTCTCCATCCTGCCTCTGTGCTGCTTGTATTTGTGGGGATGACCTGCTCCTCACATCAGCCAACATTGGACCAAATAACATAATCCAGTCTTTGATTTTTCAGTGCATTACCTGCAGGCCCAAGAAAACAAGACACATAACAGTCTCTGCTTCAGCAGCCTTTTGGTAACCAGTCTGACATACTCTTCTTTGTAAAGGACATGGGGGATTTTATAGTTATGCTAGGAAACCAAAATGGGGGAAAAAGGAATTTTCATACCTATTAAAAGCTGCTCAGAATATAACTTGAAGGACATATGTAACAATGGAAGTAAAATAATGAACCCCTAATGAACAGAAAAATCCCAACAGCTGAAAGCAGACCACATGTCCACTTGCAGGGATTTTGCATTCCTTAACCTTCCTCTTTCATTCCCTGAATTTTTCTCTAAGGAGCATATTATCAGTCATATATCCCTGTGAAGCATATGCAACTTCTGAATATCTTACCTATGAGGAAAACACGGTGTGTTAAAGAACAGTGTGAGATTTTGAAGGTACTGTTTCTACAAAAGGTCAAAAGACTCCATCTTGGACCTAAAAAGATGCAAAAGTAGCAAACAAAGCAAATTCATTCTTTCCAGAAGGCACCAAAGACATTCCAGGTGCAGTGCAGGTAAGGGAACAGAGCACTCAGGCACATGGATTTTCGGTCTGGTGAAGTTAATGTTTATTATTTTTATCCTGTTTATTATTGTGACATAACAGTTTTTGTATTAGTAGTACAGTTCTGGTATTGCTAGTTAGTCACTAGAGCACTGACTCATTGGCAAGGCATGCCTAGTGCTACTTACAGATTTGGAAAAACTCTAATTTTCCTTTTTCTTTTTTGACTCACCATTACTAAATATTCTTGTTACTGCTCATAGAATAAGAGCAAATGCTCACATGCAAATGTGCTCATGTGCATTAAAGCCATCAGCCAAAATTATGTTGTCCAGAAGTTTTGCCGTGTACCATTTTCTGCCAAGTCTAGGATTGTTTCCAACATCTGATCAGTTCTTTGTCCAGGAATGTGTAAATGCAAGGCCAAAAATTAAGATATTAGTACTTCAAAATGAAAAGTTAATTCATATAGATTTGAAGTTAGCATTGTCACGTTCAGTTGATCAGTATTATCTATTTAATACCAAATCAGGGACATAGAAAGGTTGAAGTGCAACAGCAAAGCAGGAATGCTCTCATAGGAAGTGGCAGATTATTTAATCTGTGTTAATTAAAATTTGGCATTATCACAGATTGGCTTGGGCTGAAAAGGACTATAAGGGATTATGCATCTCCAACACCCAAATTACTAGAAGAAATTATTTCCAAACTGTTGAAAGTAATTAATTCCAAACTTCTAGAAGTTGATAGCTATCTGACTTTATCACTAAGTGAGATAAAGTGAGACAAGTATTGCCTTCAGATTAGTTCAAGGTGGGTCACTCACCACAGGAATTTAAAAAAACAGCTGAAGTAATGTTGGGACGTGGTGTTATTTTGGCAGCTTGTGAAGGATTTGGAATATACTGAAAGATTCGGGTGGTGGGCAGTGATCTTTCTTTTGAAGAGGAGCAAAGGAAAGAAGTAAGAATTTTTATACTCATTATTTTACTTTGATTGTTTGGGGAAAAAATCTGTTGTGGTGTGTTTTGCTTTGAATCCACATTTGCCCCCTGTTCTCCTCCCTAATTTCTTCCCTTCCTCAGTTGCTAAATTTCCCAAGCCCTTCCCTAACCTCCTCCCTTCCAAGTTGTCAATCCTCCCCATCCCTGTCCCTTTCTCCAGAGAGTTCTGTGTCTGTCTTGTTGCCTTTGACACCCCGTTCATTACTGTTACTTTGTATTATTTCCCTCCTGTTTTCCCTGATAGGCTCATAAGCTATTTGCCCCACCTTACATTCCTCCCTTACCACATCCTTGTTGGTTCACTTTCCTACACCACTACTCTAGAGCTGCTGTATAAAAACTTCTGTTCACTCCCACTCCCCCCACCTCCCCCAGTCTCGTTTGGGAGCTCAGGAATAAATCCATCTTGTTCTACTCCAAGACCCGTGTCATCGCTGTCTGTCCCTGCACTGGACTGGCCGATAACTGGGAATTGCAGAGCTCGCAGGAGGACGGTCGCGCTCCTGCCGCAGCCGCCCAGCACGTCCCGCACAGCACGCACTGCAACAAAAATCCACCCTGAATGAGTCATCCAACATTATTTTTGAGTATCACCATGACAGCAAGCGTGCATTTTGTCGCAGACAGGTTGTGGCAAACATAGGTTATTTTCCTTCACAAGAACAGAGGCAAGGAAAATTTGGGTTGGACAAAAAATCTTTCTAAAGATAAGGATAGTAAAGTATTGGAATATATTGCCTAGGGAAGTTGAAGAATATCCACCAGAGTCTCGCAAATCTTTCAGAAATAGTCTATGTAAATGTTTACCCAGCACATGGATATGGCTTCTCTCCCTTGGGAGGAGTGTGAAAACTTTTATGATTTCCAGAAGCTTTTTCAGGCCTTTCCCCCGCCCTGAATCTCCACACAGTCCTACAGGCTTTATATGGGGACTTCACAAAAAGGGCAGAGACTGCTGTTAAGGGGCTTTTTTGGGCCTCTGAAATGCTTATGGACAAACCTGGAGCAGCTGGAAGCACCCTTCTTCTGGCTGGTCCTTTGCCAGTGACCACCTGTAAGTGTGTTCTTGAAGACAAAACTAACAAATGAAGCAGCTGAGATTTTTCAGCCTTTCTGGTGATTAAAACCCAAAAGTTTACTTTTCAATCTCAGAATAAGACCTGATCACCTCAAAAGACAGCACAAACAAAACCGTTTCACCTCTAGGCAATGGTCTTTATTTGAAGATATTTTCTAAATGTCAAGACCCATCTCCCATGTTCAAAACCTCCTCGTTTTTGTCTATTTCTAGCACAAAGTTCGAACTTCTCATTGCCTATCTAATTTTCTGTGTGACAGCTTTTTTTATTTTAAGATATAGTAGAAACAAACTGGGATTTGTTTCATAGGTGTAATGCCTCATAGGTGTAATGGCCTCAAATGCTTCCAAGGACACAGAAATTGAGGATATTTTTTCTTTCACTTACCACATATTTGCAGAAGAAATTCTGTTTGCTCTTGCCTTGGGCAGGCTCCCCATGTGCTGTATCCGCAACCACTGCAGCAACCTCCTGACAGCACCACTCTGCTCCACAAGGGTTTTTATCATGAACTAATGAAAACAGTCTTAATCAGACCCAAAGGAATTAGAGATACTTTCAAAGAAGTAACAAATAACAGTGTAGAATTAATTTCAAAAAAATTAATTATATATCCCTTCCTTTCTCAGTTGCTACTGCAGATGCTTGAGCTATGTATGACTGACAACAGTCTTGCAAAATCTGTGCCTTGGGTAAAGTGCAGTTATAGAACTGTTTTCTTCAGAAGAACATATAACAGAGGTCTGAGAAAGCACAGTGCAGGAAATACATAGCCTAATAAAATCACCTCAGTCCCAAAAACCATAATATAATTAGCTTTCCACACTTATGCAGTGGTTTATAATAATAAAGTGTTTTAATGTAGGACATTGCAAAATCAAATAATATTCCATTTACAACTTATAGTAATTATTTTAAACAACTATTAAATTGTTTAAATTAAATTATTGAAATACTTTTGCAATAATTTAAATTATTCTTAGAATGATTGTTCAATTATTTTCTTATGTAATCTTAAATCTCAAGTGGGGAAAATCAGGAAGGTTTTGAAAAAGCATTATGAATAAAGGCAGTTTAGATTAAGAGTCTTTTCTAGTATTATTTACTATTTACTGAGAAATTATCCTTGCTGGGTTTCTGCCTTGTTTCTGCATCACGGTTTTTATAATCAGCTTAGCCACCAGCACTTGTAATTAAAAAACCTACATTCTTTTGGGAAATACAATGCAACAGAACAGGCATTCAGGATTTCATCACAGTATTTTTATCCTGTTTAGCCTTTTCTATGTAGAAGTGAATGAATCATTAGTCACATCTTATCAATTGTGAGGTATTAGAGTTAAGGTAGTAGGACTCCTGATGAGATTGCTCTTTTATTCCTGAAACTAAATGCCATACAGTGTTTTTTATGCAACATGAGATGTCCGATAAATGCTACATATTCCTCACAGCAGATTTATTAACTTCAATAAGAATAGGTTATTTTTAATTCAGAGTTTGTCAATAAAAGGATTATTTTTCAAACAATGAACATTCCTCACTGAGGTCAGCAATGCAGCAGCTCAATTAATGAAAATATTTTTATTTTTTAATGCCTATGTGCTGTTGCTGGTTGTATTCTATGAAATCAGTTCCTTCTTGGTATTATTTTAAAGAGCACTTTTCTGTTTCACCAATGCCCTTGGTTTAGCCCCAACCAGCAGCCACGCCCTACGCAGCCACTTTCTCCCTGCCCTACCAGAGGAACTGGGGAGAGATGTGGAAGGGTAAAAGCTGGAAAACTCGTGGGTTAAAATGTAGATAGTTTAATAGGAAAACCAAAAGCCATGTGCACAAACAAAGCAAAACAAGGAATTGATTCACTGCTTCCCATGGGCAGGCAGGTGTTCAGCCATCTCCAGGAGGGCAGTGCCCCATCACATGTAAGAGTAATTTGGGAATACAAACACCATCACTCCAAATGTCCCTTCTCTTCCTCCTCCCTCCCTCCACTTTATTTACAGACCATGATGTCATGTGGTCTGGAATATCCCTTTGATCAGTTGGAGTCACCTGTCCTGGCTGTGTCTCCTCCCAAGCACCCCCACATTCATTGCCAGCGTGGCACTACAGAAAGCTGAAAAAGCCTTGGCTCTGTGGAAGTCCTTCTCAGCAATAAAAAAAACATCTCTAAATTATCAGCCCTGTGCTCAGCACAAATCCAAAATAGCCACATTCCAGCCACTGTGAAGAAAATTAACTTTATCCCAGCCAAAACTAGCACAGCAACTTATTAAGAAAAATTTGGTTTGATTAGGTTTAAAGTAAATGAATAAACTATGTAAATATTAGGCAGCTTTGTGATGAGCACTCTTCTGCAGTTCCATAACTTATAAATTATCTTGAATATTTGTTGTTTTAATCTGAAAAATGGAATTAAAAGCCTCTGTATCATATCACGTATTCTTTTCTAACCTCTCCTTAAACAACAGCTAGCAAAACAGAGATAGTTATCTGAAAAGTTACAGGCTTGTAAGAAAAAAAAAATATTTCAAAGCCATATAATTCAGATACTTCAGAAGTTCTTTTCTCTATCAAAAATATCAAGTGAATTATAAACCTGAAAAAAATTACGTACAACTTAACTCCCTTTCCCCCCTAGAAATAACCCTAAAAGGACATGACTAAGATTTTGTCATTAAGAGATAAATATCTGAAAATCAGCCCTTTAACTTGGAACTAATGATAACAGGATGCACTCATGTTGAAGCAGTATGGTACTAAAAATATGAGCTTCTTTAAATTATGAATTATTTGACCTCTTTTAGAAAAGGATCTCACACCAACATTCTTCACTTGCCACTGAGCTTTTCAGCTTCTTCACTGTGGCCTCTTCTTAAAAAAAAAAAAAAAAAAAGGAAAAAGAAAGGAAAAAAAAAGTGTTTAATGATGACATGTATTTATTTTCAGGCCTGGGCACATTTTAAGTAGATATGTATTAAGGGCTTCGATTACTACTGTCAACATTTTTTTTTTTTTGGTAGCATTTTTAACAAGATTAAAGGCAGGAGATACTGTCAGGATTTTAAAGTGAGTGTTCTGGACAGTAGATCATCTGGGCACAGAATTGCAATGAGTTTTATAAACAAATTCACTGCTGTTCAGTCCTTAAGAAACAATGTCTCTCCAATGCCTAAGGCAAAAATGTTTCATTTGGGGGAAGAATAAGACTCATAAGAAGTACCATTCCACTCTCAGTTAAAAGATTTATTGCTATCTGGTGTCTTTGATCTTCAGTATGGAAAATAGAGCTGGAAACTGGTTTTTTCTCATTCTATCTCTTCCAACAGTGCTGATCTTGTCCAAAATATTTAATTCAATTGCAGCAGAATAATTAATTCAAGTTGCAGGAAATATTATTTTCATAGATCTGAATGGGAAGCTCATAGAGTTGAGTGGTTCCCTAAAATGACTCAAAAGAATGAAATGTGGTTTTTGTTATTAAGAAAAGCAAGCAAAGAACCTGGAAGTCCAACAGAAAAACTCTTTCGTTTTGTGTAAAGCACTGTATCACCCAGACTAGGGTCACCTTATACTTCCATGAATTAAGTACAATAACTCAATCACACAATTTTGTTCAGTAATCCCATCTAGTCTGTTGATAACAATACACCATTGAATACTTGAAAATTAAAGATGACTTGAGAAACTGAGATAGCTTCTAATACTGAATTACAATTGTACATCATCTGTGGTATGGATTCAGGCAATATGAAAGGCAGGAGACCTTACAGCACCTTCCATTACCTGAAGGGAACCTGTAGGAGAGTCCCTCCCTGGAGAGGACTTTTTAGAAGGGCATGTAATGACAGGACAAAGAGGAGATGGCTTTAAAGTGAAAGAGAACAGTTTTAGTTCAGGTATTGGGAAGAAAATACTTCCTGTAAGGGTGGCGAAGCACTAGCACTAGGTTGTCCAGAGAAGCTTGTCCAGGATGCTCCATCCCTGGAAGTGTTCAAGGCCAGGCTGGGTGGGGCTCTGGGCAACCTGGTCTAGTGCAAGGTGTCTGTGCCCGCAGCAGGGATTGGAACAAGGTGATCCTTAGGTGATCCTTCTAACCCAAGCCATTCTGACTGTAATTACAATTGCATTAAAGTGTGTACTAGCATGGCTGTTTTGGTACCATACATAGGCAGACCCCTAAAAACAACTGAGTAATTATCAAATCCAGCCTTCCTTTCAGCAGAGAAAAAAGTATCAAAGTATTTGAAGCATTTAAAAATATGTAAAATTGATAAATTCAGGTGTGAATGCTTCAGAAGTATAATGTAAGTTTTGATAAAGTGTTTTGATTTGATGCTTCTACATTTTTGCTGTAACATAATTAACTCCCAACCTACCTAAATCTACTAGCATTTTGCAATAAAAATAGCAGTGCTGAGCCACTTCCCAAGGTGCAACAACAATCCCACAATTCCTAAACATGGGAGCAGATTATTTTAAAACAAAGAAATCATTGAAATAAGGAGCAGCCTTTAAAAATTCTTGACTGCCAGCTCTTAAAATTGCCCTCTGCTCCCCCCTCAGTATTAAGAAAATCTTATTTTCCAGAAATCAACTAGATTTTGCAGTGAGTATTAAATGAAATATTTAGAAAATAAATATCTTATTTTAGCTGTTCAGCATTAATGTGTACATATAATTGATGCATTTGAGTTTGATCCATTTTGTGACAGGCTTTGATAACCAAAAATAACAGAATTAGCAGTGCTACAATACAGCTTATGACAAATAAGGAAAGTATCAGTAGTGGATTGTGCTGTATCACACACAAACAAAAGAAAGCATATGGTCTGTTTCCATACCTGCTTTTATGTCACCTAACTTAAATTTCCTCCAGCTCCATAGAAGCATTGAAATTTTAGAAGCCTGAGGATTTATTACAAAGAAATTAATTGCCTCTCGTTGCAGCTTACCATGAAGTGGCCACATAAAATGGAGACGGACATCATTACATACCAGCCCGTCTTGTTTCTTCCAGGTACCTGGAAGAATCTACCTACAAATGACTGTCAAGCTCATGACTTTTAAACTGAGGAAACAGAAAAAATGGACAGTCAACAAATAAATGTTGCCTGAATAAGGCAGCCTGGGGTTCCAGGGGTCCATCTGACCCCCAGCAGCCGCTGCCGTGGGTGTCGGGATAGCGCTGGGCTGTTGGGCTCAGCCTGGCTGGGTCCCTCGCCTCAGCTCCCAGCCACAGGCAACTTAGCGAGCCACTCTGGAGTGATTTCAGCTCTGGTAAATCCAGCTCTCAGTGATTTCAGCTCTGGTAAATCCAGCTCTCAGTGGTTTCAGCTCTGGTAAATGCAGCTCTCAGTGATTTTGCTCTGTGCTCACCAGTTCCTCAGACAGACACAGGGAGATGGAGAGAGGAGAAGTCTGTATGTGGTTCCACAGCGGTGTCCTTTAATTTCAGCTCCTGTGAAGGGGTGCAGGGACAGTTCTGCCAAACTGGGCAGAGATGGGGGTTGATACAGGGTACAGGGGTGTTGGAAATTGTCCAATGGCCAGGGTTGAGGAGAATACAACCTATAGCCTTACAGAGAGATAACAAGGGTCTGAATGCAGAAGAGGAGCTTCTTTGGTCCAGTCACCGTGACTGGGCATTTCTTATCTTAGGTGAGTGACCATCAGAGAGGCCTTGCAGGGCCTCTGACTGCTACACCTGAACATAGCAGTCAAAGAAGAAAATGTAAATTGTACCAATCTTTTACTGTGTACATTGACAGAAAATTCCAGGTATTGCAGCCAGGAGAATAAAGGCATTAAAAAAAAATTTAGCCACAATCTGATTCTTGATCTGTTCAGTGAGTCCTTCTTAATTTATCAGTAAATAAGACACATACAAAAGCAAGTGTGGGAGATGGCGAACTTCAAGCTTGTATAGTGCAATAAAGAACTAGACTGAGATTAATAAAAATATTTTACAAGAAATGAATGCTTGTTATCACCTGCACAGAATGGTACTGTGTCTTTATAGATAAGGCGAATTTTTTGGCAAGGAAATATCCCATTTAGATCTAAATAGCACAGTCAGTTGTAATAAAACCAGAACTGAAATATTGAAAAACCTCAAGAGCATGAAGACAACAAATCATATGGCAGCCATGCCAAAACACTTGCTGTATCTGGACAGATTTGTAATTAGACAACAAACATGGAAAGTAGTTTCATATTTATTAGTTTGTGTATTAATTACATTAACAAGAATAATAGAAATTAAAACACCTGTACCTTGAAAATAGGGGCTTTTCACTGTTTTTCTAATTGTGGTTATTATGTATAGTAGATATAATTTGCACCATTTCTAGTATGATATATGTGATATTGAATATTTGTTGGAGTATACACGTTTGTATTAGGAGTCCCCCCCACCCTCACAGGCGAAACCTGGTGTATGTTGAAACCCAATTTATATGGAAAAGGAAGGATGTGGCTCAGCCAAGAGATGGGCCATGTCTGGAGAGATACAGGACTCCAGGCGCTGACCATCCGTGTGAACAACCCGAGATGGATATCATGGAAATCGTCAGATACATGTGAATTCAGTGTTCCAGTAAATTTCATCAAGGGATTCAACAACTCTGGACACTAAATTGTTCTTCCTCATCACTAAAAAAAGAAAATTGCATTAACCTATGGACTCTGAATGGAAGAAAAAACTGACTGCTGAAATCTTAGCCTCAGGCAGAATTTTTCCTATAAAAACCGCTTATGCCAGGATGGAGGTGTGTGGGCATAGAGGAAAACCTCTGCTGAGGCTGACTCCTTGTTGCACACCCAGGGCTGACCCCGGGCTCAGCACTGTTCTTTCCTTGTTGCTGGCTAGATAGAATTTGAATTGCAAAATAAATATTTTATTCTTTAATTTTTATTTGGCTGGACAAATTTTCATTTATAACATGGTGGTGGCCATAACAAAATGTGATAATTTGACTTAGGGAGAATGCAGTCCTGGACATCATTTCTCCACTGGACTTGTGGAACAAGACAGAAGAGGATTGTGCTGTAAATCCAGGGAAAACACCAGTACTGAGAGACCTCCTGGCAGAACAAGCTTCCCCTTCCCAAGAGATCCAAGTGTAGCTTTGCTAATTGCAGTCATGATATGACCATGCATGCACAAAAACGTACTCAAATGGAAACCCACTTTTTCTAGCCAGGAACACACAAATGTTGCAGTAGGGAGTCTGGAATCATTAGCAATGCTGGAATTTTCCTGACTGCAGCAAATCTTTGTCCTACTTACAGCAAGGGTCTTCACATTCCCTGATACACTACTTGGCCATGCTTTGACTGTGCATTTGCCCCACATGAATGAATGTGGTCCTTTCCTGAGTAACTGCAGGGCTAATCAAAGTGTGCAACAGGAGGCTAAAACATAGACTGTGTCTGCAGACAGAAAGGTTAAAGCTGCCCAGCATTACTTGCTACAAGATAAAGTTATCTGTGGTTTGCTGTTGTTATAGGTAAAAATTGATCCAGCCAAATTAAAAATTAAAAATGGTTTTTATTTAGAGATCAAATTCTATCTGAGCCAGCCACAAAGAAGAGGACAGTGCCGAGCTGGGGACTGGCGCTGGGTGAGATAGAGGTCTGAGCACTACAGCATAGTGTCCCCTATATTTCACACTGACCATCCTTCTCAAGGGGTTTTTATACAGTTTATTTTGCTCAAGGCAGGGTTTTCAGAGATCAGGCTTTTTCTTTCCTTTCAAAGTCCCACGTATTCATAGAGTCTCTTTTCTCTGTGCTGAGTTGAAGAAAACGGTGTCTGGACAGCAATGTACATCCCTGACTGAGTTACGGGAACTTGGCATTGAGATGTATGTCTTTGGTGGTTGCAGAGATCTCAGTCTTGGGTAGTTGTCGAGATGATCATCACTTGGAAGTTCCTAGGATCACCTTGGGAAATGACCCATCTCAAGCTACTAGTGTATTAGTTTGCAAATGAAGTCCACCTCTTCCTTACCAGCAGTAGTTTCAAAATAACTGAGGCAACCCCCTGGCTCAGACTCGCATGCTTGTCCTGGTTTGAAAAGCAAAACCAGTGAGAGGCTCTAAGTCAGAAATACAGTTTATTAGGAAAAGGGAACAAAGAACCAAATATATATCTAATAGCACAAAAGAAGAACTACTGACAGAGTTAGAGATACAACCTGACACTTGCTGGCCAGGGCGATGTTAGCAGATATGGTTTTGTTTAAGCAGTGGTCCTGTAGACTGATGTAGTTTCCCTCTGGAGGTCCAGTGTAGAGAAGGTCTCAGCTGTTCCTCTTGGAAGAGGGGATCTACTTGCTGTCCACACAACCCCGCTTATATCTTTGATGGCATCATTTGGCTCCTCCCTCTGGGCGGAGCATCTCACAATAGAATGCTGTGATCTTATCAGTCATGTGGCTGAAAGAACAGGTCCTCCTGGAGGGACTTATCTCTGAGTCATGAGATAAGGAAAAAAAAAAGGAATTGCAGCTCGAGGTGGTAATGGAATACACCCCAATATTATAACCTAGGACAATGCTTTATAACAATATTTATTAGTAATATAAAACATATACATATCACCCTATAGGCGTGAGTTACCCATATTACACATAACACTGTGAAAGCAAGGGAATAAGCCTTGTCACAGACCAGGATGCCAAAGCTCACTGCTTTTTCTGGCTCCCATAAGCCATCACCCAGATGCCTTTTGCAGAAAGGAATAATCTGGGATAATTTTTCCCCCACATTCACAGCAGAAACATAGTCTACTACATTAGTTTCTTACAGCTTCTTCTATGTCCTTTCACTATAGATGTCTGATATATTAAAAAAGTCACGGCTTTCCTCCTAGGTAAGGAGCATGTTCTTCTTCAGTGACTATTGCGTTACTCTTCTGTACCGGAGAGCTGAACTTTCTCTGGATCTCTGTGTTCCAACTGTCCAGATTACAACAAGCCACATTTTCATGTGGTTTTGTTGCTGTAGTTCAAAGCCCATATGAAAACTGATGCTGGGTTCATTTTCTGTATGAAAGTCTAAAGATTACAGTACAGTACAGACAATGCCTACTTGTGTTATCTTCAACATTGCTTTCAAAATAGGATGTGTCAGCAAAATTCTGTCTAGCACCTCCTTGTATGCACAGATGGCACGAGAGCTGTAGTGATACAGCTTTGTTTCTTTCTTTCTCACTTTCTTAGCCTTGAATTTTCATCCTTGATTTGTCATATCCATGTCTTCTGAATTTTTATTGCATCAGATTGTGTTTGTGTGTTTACACAGCCATTTCTTTATTAGACCTTTAAAAATACCTGTCATACATTCCTTGCTGTGACAATTTCCTCTCTATAATTGTTTTTAGCTTGTCAGGTGCCTTCCTTAAGGAAGAGAGATGAGTACTTTTCTCAGGGTGTATGTTTTGTTTCACTGTCTCACCTGTGAATACATGGATATTTGTCTACTTAAGTGGAGGTACTTGACTAGGTAAAAAGTCATCAATTCACACTAAATTGTGCCTAAGCAACACCAAGTGATAGAAAAATATCTCATCTCCTATCTTCTCTGTGATCATCTCTGACTTCAGATAAACTTCCCTTGCTTTTTAGGAAATTTGCCATTGTATTTCTTTGAGGACAACCTGACATGAAAATCTTTTCTTTAGAATCAGCTTTGTTTTCTTCCCTCAATCCTGCAAAGTCTGATAAAACTTTGAGAAAACTGAGATGAGCAATGTCCTTTCAGCTTGACCACCTTTTTCAGGCCCACAGTCACATACTCTGCAAGGATCTGTTGTTCTTACTTTCCAAATGTCAGGATTCTTCTAGGGAGACAGTGAAAGAGGCTGACAGGAAGCCAGAAAAAGCACACAGGTTTGTATTTGAGAGATTGATTCATAACCTCATCAGTCACTCGTAAGTAGAACATCTGTAATAATTTATAAAATTTCTGCACTCCATCTTAGACACAGTAAACAAGTCACTGGAGAGGTGGCACCTTCCTGAACTTTGGCCTATATACATCACATCCAATTGTGCTCAAGGAAAAACAACCACATGAAAACACACGGCTCCCCACAGTGATCAGACCCCTGCCAGAGCAGTTCTGCCTCAGGAATCACTCACACGGAGCTAGCTAGTCTTAGAAGCTCCTTAAACACCCCTGCTGCTTCAGAAGTGTGTCTTTGCCTTGAGCAGACCAGCTAATTTTTCCAGCAACACTTCGATAAGGCATGAGGCTGCAGCTAAAACCCTCAGGAGTGAAGAAAAAAAAAGATCTCCAATTTTCTTCTAAATCACTTCACTTCCTGATCAAATATGAATCTCCAGGAGCTCATGTGTTAAGTATTGTCACCATGTGTAAGTACTGTCATAACCCAGGACTGTATTAATCTCTAAATGAGAAATCCAAACCAATCCAGATCTATAAATATAAAAATTTCTCATAAATTTTATATTTATCTCAGGGTGTAGCTGACTTAGTAATCATGTCTAACAGATGGACACTGAAGGAAACATGTTGGTATATATTGAAGCTAATGAGCTTCAAAGTGACATCACTGGTCTTTTGATTTTATTCTATTTTTGCCTCTATCTTTTTGGTTTTCCTAAGGGCTGTTGTAAACAAAGAATTATTTAAAGCATAGATTCTAAGAATTCCAATCAAAACAGCTTTCTATTGAAACGTGGACGAAAAATCAAAACCCCACAATTCCTATAAACATTTGTAGGGACTGTATGTTTGTTACATACAGCACTGGACCCATGTGGGTATCCCTGAGAACTCCCGATCCGATCCCTTTTTACCCCTCTTTACTAGTTTACATATGCATAGTGTTTCACAATAGGTTCATACATATTCATTCTGCTGATTACACGTTACAGTTACAGCTAGTTACACTTGTACCCAGTTTTTGTCAGAAAGTACAGAAAGAACTCTTGGGTCACTCTGCCCTGTCTGTTTCAAGGTCCGAGGAGTCTTTCTTATCTCTTATCTCTTCAGCTTGGAAATTCGCATTATTTCTCCTCAGCTGGGGCAGTTTTGCTAGTGCTGCAGAGTTACCAGACTAAACAGCATATTTTACTTATGCTAGCAAGCTCAAAGCTGCACGTTTCATCTAAATCCAAATATGGATTTCTACCCTGTTAAATTTTTACTCTGTTTCACTATCTTTTTACAGTAAAAATACGGATAACATGGTAATAATCCTTTCACCCCAGGTAACACCGAATGATCTCTAATCTTCTCCCTCCTTCCTTTTCCACCTAAGCAATTTAATTACAGGAATTTTATCTAGCTTGAGTTCAGATATTTTCCAGGATGGTATCATAAACAATACAGACATCTACTTCTGGAAGTCACCCCATGAATCTTGCAATCACAACTTACTTTGAACAGAAAATTATACTGAAGAAATAGAGCATTACAGTTTGCTGTATTTGACTGTACACTTTAGAACTGCTTTATGTGTAAAAATCTTGCAGAGGCTTTGAACATTAAGGATACTGGAGGCACAGTCCATATCAGTAGAGACATTTTATTCTGCAAACTTCAAGCACACAACAGAGATGTTTCACCCTGTAAATCTGGAGGACTAAGGGGACAGGGCAAAAGCAAAACAACACGTGTGTTTTGTGCGTAAGTGCAGGGGTGCACAAGTTAGGGAACTCATGTCAAGAGACGTCTGTGAGAATTCTTCTTCCTTCATCCACAACAATGGCAGGACTTCAAGGAAGGGGAGACACCCTGCTGGGTAAAATTTCTCAGTAAAGTCTCCTGTAAAGAGCCAGGCTGTACAAAAAGCAAGAAAAGCTTGAGAAATTGCAGAGAAAAAGAATCTTTTCAAATGAACTAAACCAAAGCAACTGCCCCCAGCTTTCCAAGTGGCTTTCTGACAAGGAGTAGGAAATGGAACTGTGGGGATACAGGGAGAACTGAGTGCCAGTGACTCAGCACACATGACAGCAGGCAGAATTTTGCATTAGCTAAAACAGAAGGGTGAAGTAAGCAAGTCAGCAAGATGAGTGCTGGAATTGTCTTCCTCCATACTACAACACTAAATACACACAAAGTGGAACACAGAAATACCAAGATAATTATTCCCAACAGAGAAGATCCACTGGACTAAAAAATTCCCCAAGCTGTCGTATTTAACTTCTACAAATGAGTGGCATGATGTGAAAAACAGTGATATCTAAACATTTATCAGTTGAACTACATATTAAATAAATTTATTTAACTTCATCCAGGTTTCAAATGGTCTAAAGAAAACATCTGTTCTTAATTTGAAGGGAATCAAATATACTGCCTTAGCATAAATTATTTATTTTAAAAACAATTTAAAAATATCTTCAGCTGCTGAATGCAACATCATTGGAAGAGGAAACAACCAAACACATTTGGCTACATGAAACTGCAAAAATGACTGCAGCAACATATCATTACGAAGGAAGAAATCATTAAGAACTTAACCATTGCTTTTGAGCTAGAACTCAAAGACTAGCAGAAAGATAAACAAGAGACAAGTTACTTTTCTGGAACTGTTCTTTAAAATGGCTTACCTATTTGTATATTTACATTGAGTTGATCTGTATGCAAGCTCTCAGGTAAATTTTACCATATGAGTTTCCTCAATATTGTACATCAAGCCTCCTGCAACTGCAGCAATAGTAAAGGCTATAAAGCATCTACCTCTCCTTAAGCATCCTCTTAAATGAGGTACCAGAAGAGATAGACTTTAGGAGAGAGGTTGTGAGCATACTGCACATACTGATAACACAGCCTGAAGAAGTTAAAAAAGAAATGTTGCAATATGTTTTCCTTTGCAATACTCCCTTCTTCTTGAAGTTCACAGAATCACAGAATTGTTAGGGTTGAAAGGGACCTCTGAAGATCTCCTAGTGCAAGGGTCACCTAGAGTAGGTTACACAGGAATGTATCCAGGTGGGTTTTGAGTGTCTCCAGTGAGGGAGAAGTTCAGTATTGTTCAGAGGGTTTCAAGAAAGGGCTGTGCTTACCTGCTCTACCAACAATGGTATGAGGCTTAGGAGGCTGCATGCCTGCAATCACAGGAGTCTCAGCACAAGGAGCCTTTGCAAGAGATGGAAATTAGCAATTTGACAATACTACTGCAGTGAAGAGCCCAGCAGTCTGTGGACCTTTCAGACTTGGATAGATGGAAATAAGGATCTCTGCAAAGGCTTGGGTCTCACAATACAAAAATTTAATGCCTTCTATCATCTAGTGTGGGAAAGAGTTATCTGTGCGAAAAAAGCATAAGCAAAACAGTTTCCTGAACAAAGGTAAGAAAAAGTAGCTCACTTTCATGAAGAATTATCCAGAGAGGTTCAGGAACTGAATCTCACTGACCGGTAATAGCACCAAAACTCTCTTCACAGAAGGAGATGTAGGTCAGAGAGTCCAAGCCACAGGAGGACAATAATGAAAGAAAGCACAGTTTGATTCCACTCTTTGGAAACATGTAAGAATTAGACAGCAACTGTGGTAGCACAGAATTCTTTTCATTCTTTACCCCATTCCTGTACTAATTAAGAGTCTAAACAGTGGGACTACACACAATGTGTTTCCCATGTCCATAGCATAGAGGGAGATGGGAAAATTTAATGAATGCAAATGAGCATCTGGGGGTCCAGAGCACTAGATAAGCTATGATGACACAGAATCAACTTGGAATTTTATCACCAATTCTTGTTCTACACCTTTTCTTTAGACTGTTACTTATTGCCTTTGTTTTCTAGGTTTTTAGATATTTAATTTAATACTGCAATAATGTAGATGTTTTCTAGTCCCTGTGGGTAGATGGTCAATGTCAAGAATCAAAACAGTGATGC
Organism: Lonchura striata; assembly: GCF_050655825.1. NCBI lineage: Eukaryota > Metazoa > Chordata > Aves > Passeriformes > Estrildidae > Lonchura > Lonchura striata. Next base: position 72,850,229 of record NC_140704.1, read on the forward strand.
CCAGTTCTGGATGTACAAGCTTCTGTTACCCAAGCTACAAGAGCCAGGCAAGCAATCTCAGGACTAGGCCAGTGCCCTGGGCCACAAATCCTCAAGGAAAACAAGTAACTGTCCACATTAGCAGGTAATCCAGACCCACCAGAACATAAGGATAGATCAGAACAGCTGACACTAAGGACCCCTACATCTCCAGAGGCACAGATGTACACCCCACAAGCAGCTGCTCCAATCCGTCTTGCCAGCTGCTGGTACTGGAGCCCAGTCCCACTCCAGCTGCTGGGTCTGAACCCACACTCCAGTCAGTGGTGCTATTGGACCTGTGGTCACACTCCTGCTGCTGACCCTTGGGTTTGCTCACTCTGGTCTTTCCCATTGCATCACCACAGACCTACAGGACCTCCCCTTTGTGGTCTGGCTCCAGCTGCTGTGCTCAGACATCCCTGCAGCCCCAGGCAGGAATGGATTTAAAAATAAAGGAAGAGGCTGTGCTGGAGACAGACTGGCATGCTGAATGGTCTGCTATTTATATATGACCCACTCTTTTTATCTCCTTATTCCTCTATTTTCCCATTTTCACTCCTCTCCAGATCATCTGAATCTCTCCCTTTCCCTGCCCTTTTTTTCTTCATTATGCATCCCACAAGTCCTGCATCCTGCTTGAATTTAAAGGCATATTCCCAACTTCTTCACCCCTCATTTAAAAACCTACATAAATGTATTTGATAGTCTACAAAACTGAGTATCATGTGCCCAGTTCTTAAACTGCTTACAGATTTTCTGCTACTGGCAGGTGGGAGAGCTCTCCTAATTTTCCTAATTGAGCTAGTTGGAAACACACTGTGAGGATGGTGACTCTTCATCTCTAGTGAGAAATCTTTTAATACCAATAAATACTGCAATCTTGCAGGGGAACCTATCAGTATAGCTTGCTCTGGCTTTTTTTTTTTTCTTCTTCTCAAGAGAGGTAATGATTTCAGGCACCATTTCACCTCAGAGACAGGGAATTTAAATCTTATTTTCAAGAAACTCTGAGGAAGAGTTAAGGTTGTGGGTTTCTCGAGCGCTACTGGATTTGCAGTCCAGGCAAGTTGACAAAGGAAATCCTATGCCAACATTTCTTTTTTTTTCCAACCTAGAAGACTTGGGAACAACTCCAGCCACTCCAAGAAAGAAATGAGACTTAAAACCCCAGCATCCCATCATGTTGGTAAGGGGGTTTGCAGTGTGAGATTCCAGTAAACATTCATCAGCAAAACAATGAACAGTTAGCTCCAGTTAAAACATTATGGCTTAGCTGGATAGATAAAGCTAGCAGGAGCACTGAGAGATTTGGAATTTCTAATTTCCTATTTAAAATGAATTATTTTCTGCTAGGACCACCCTTATACTATACTACAATTACTGGGTACATCACTGTACATCAGTTACCAATATCATAAGAATTAATAGAGGGAAATTTGTAGTACTTACTTGGTACTGCATAGAAGAGGTTTGTTTATATATTCATTAGTTATGCTGCACCTACAGAAAATAGTTTGGCTGCAGCAGGTATTAAAAAAAATTTATTTCAACAGTCCCACACTTTAAAAATTAAAAAATAATTATACAGTGCAAAACAAGCAGCTGAAAGTCTGCCACTCTTTATGCTGACTTGAAATCCAAACCAGCACACAGATCTCCCAAATTGAGTGTTTCCTCTAAAATGATCCTAAAACATCCTCACATTTAAGTTACTTGTGGTAATTGTTTGCTGTTTATGAATTTCCAGTTGCTAGGCTCACGCCCTCAAACCATGAAACAGAGAAAACTACTTCATGAAATCTAAGTTTGGTAGATGGCAACATTGCTATGCTAGCTCCAGGCCACTCATTTCCTCTACTAGTAAATGCAGTACATGGATTCAGGATTTTACTGAGTGTTGGTTGCTTGCAGGGTAGCAAAGGCTTTCCTTTAGCCACTCACAAGAGATGGACATGTTCTCACCCAAATAATCATAGCTCCTGTAATAGAATTTGAAAGAAATGCAGTATTTTGATGTAGCCATAGGCTTTCTCTGTACACCTTATGGCTTTTTTGTGGAGAAAGTTTGCTGGAATAAGTAGTTTTTGGTAATTCTATCTGAGCCAAAACTTAAGGGTGAACCTAAACTTATGTGAGGGCAAGTTGTCCTATTGTTGTGTCTAGATTTCCACTTTCCTTCAGAAACGTAACACCAGCCTGAAACTGAGTTTTGCACAGAAACACTCCAACACAAGCTGATTTTACTTTCAGTTATGGGATGCACTAAGGTGCTGAGCTGCTTAAAGAGACTAAACCAGTGTTATTTCTATGCAAATATAAATGTAGAGAGGGAACAATTTGTAATTTATAATTTTGTCCAGGATATGAGAGACACCAGCATTGTTGTTCTTTTGCCAACATTATGTAGGAGGCAAGGAAGAGCAGGCACTTCAGCATTATGTACATAGCACAGACAAGGTGCATTGCCTTGGCAGTAGCAAATCCTTTCAGCAGTAGAAGAAATTCCTTCTGAGGAAGTGACAGCAAACCCATATTTTAGCAGGCAGGAACATCACACACAAACCTGTATCTACCTGCAACTTCTTGTTCTGAAAGACAAGTCATGCATTTTGAAAAAAGTTATTTATTTTCACTGCTTTAAACTCTCTACTGTAGTGTTAGCACTTAACATAAGCATCCACTCTTCTACTGTCCTATTTACAATCCATTGAAATGTATACTCTACAAATACAATACATATTTTCAGAAATGTAAGGGAAATTAATAATTTGGTGAGGTTTAAAATAGTGACACTCATCTGTACAGGGTCCTCAAATCATCCAAAAAGTAAAATTTACAAGGCAGTATGCATACAGCTATGTAAGGGCAGGTGCTACAGTGACAAAGCAGCAAACTTGCTAATACAATAAAATACAGAAAATAAAGTGTTTTGGGGCACCAGATAATACACTTAGTACCAATGAAGTTGGAAATTTAGTAATACTCATATTTCTAGAAACATGTAGCTGCAAACCTGGAGAACATTCTGAAAAATATTAAACATTATATACACGTGAGGTAAATGTACCTTGGTCTTTTTAAGAGGTAATTTGAGTTTAAAGCAATGGATATGGCAAAGGGATTTTTTTGTTTGCTTGTTTTTTAAACACAAAATGATTAACATCTTGCAATCATTTCATTGGCACAATATAAACAATGAACTAAAAGGTGAATTTCATCAATCACACTCAGAGCCATTATTGAAAAAATAAAATAGCCTCTTACTTCATTTGACACCTTCATGTCCCCATACAGTCAATATCAACGTCTTTACTTATATACAAAGTCTTTCTTAGGATTACAAGCAGAACCATATAGGAAGGTGACATTGTGTCATACGTGGAGAGTCTGCTTGAGAAACATCCCAGAATTCCAGCTTTTAAGGTTGGAAGGTCCCTGAAGAATTTCAGCATTTAAAAAATGACATTTCAGACCATTTCCAATGCTCCTTGTTCTCCATGTCCATATCCATCTGGTCACAAGTCTGTAAACCAAACTGAGGCTTCAGTGCTACTAAAATGTAAAGTTGATTAAATCCACAAAACTTAAGTGAATGTAAAATGTGTGTAATATTTACAATAAACATTTGCATCAGTATTAATCAGACACTGTTTTGGTATATACTTGAAATGATACAAAATTAATATTCTGAATGCTAAAATATTTTGGTCCCCCTGGATTTCCAAGAGCAGATCTGGTGATATTACAATCTTAATTTAAAAAATACTTATGTGTACCTGTGTCCATATATATAAGATATGATCTTACACAGGTAATATTTAAAGTTACATAATATATACAGACACAGCCTTTGTAAAAGGTGTTCATTTCATATAATGGAAAAAAAGAACAAAGCTTAAAGTTGTGGTGTCAGAACTGAGGATACATATAGCTCTACTCAGAATTTTCCTGTTCTGCAGCCCAATAGGAATGATAAGGTTGTTCTAAAATACTGTTCTTAGGTCATACACTGTCCAGCATCCTTCTGTGCTTTGTTTTTGCAAGCTTCTATTACAAAGCTAAATTTTGAACAAAGTAAGAACAGTTGCTAGCAATTCAGCAGGTGGTTGATACAATATAATACACAGTTATATTGTTGACAGAATCATCTACATGCCATGACACTGCTCAGCTGCTGTACATCCTCTTTAAAATGCAACAGAACTGTTCTATATATTTTTTAGAAAATTAAATGTTTTGCTGATAAGGTTTTGTGGGTGCTAAAAGAGCCACTGAAAATTATTTGATTAGTTATACTGTAAACACTCCTGTTACCACCAAAACTACTACAGATCTGAGGCATGCCAGGAGCCTGGTATTTCTGAAGTAGGAGCTGTACCATTTGTATCAATGGTAAGGACCCGCACGACACCTATGAAAACTTGAAATGTTAGAAAGTTACAAAACAAAAAAAGGTAAATTGCTAACGAGGAAGCATTTGAAATTAGATGGAGCCCTGACCTATTTTCATGATGACCTGTTTTTTTTTAAGTATCTGTATAGATATATAGAACTTGCTAGAGAGACTGCCAAGTAGATAGGCTTGGGAATTACATTATATTCCAACTTTTATTTTGAACAGTTAATCAAAAAACTCAGTGGTGCACAACTGCCCATGTGCACAAAGGGATAGTTTATTTAAAATACCTATGTGAAATAATTTTTAATCTGGTTTTGATTGACAGAAGTCTGAAACACATAAGCCTGACTTGTCAGTTAATGCCAAACATAAGCGTGACAGCTGTATGTATGTTTAAGCCTAATTGGTTTCTAAGAAGTTCTCTTATTTTTCCCTTTTCTCTTGGATATTTTCAGTATGAATAAACTAATTCATTTTGTTGTTGACAAAAGCATTTCATTATCAGCAGTTTGACCTCTGAAGGTCTGTAATTCTAACATCATTTAAACTTATCTCCAAGCAAGCAGTAAGAATATGGAAATAAACAAAAATTAATCGTTGAGGCTTTTCTTGGGTAAGGCTTGTGTCACCTATGTAGCCTCTTCCTCCTGGGCCTCATTCCTCTTCCTGCTTTAGCTGCCACACATCACGGACCATGGCACAGAACCTTCGACTGTGCTGCTGCCAGCAACCACCCTGCCACTGCTGCTATCTTGGTAAGAAACTCAGTGGGCTCTATGCCAAGGGGTGGACAGGAAGCCAAGTTAAAGGTTTCCATGTGTGTTGTGTAATGGGATGGGTACTGATGTGCTCTGAAGAGTGGCAGGTTAGGCAGTATTATTAATTACCAGGTATATTTACATACTGAAATACTACTGTTTTAGACATTAATGAAACCAAAGGTCAACCAGACTCTTCCTAAAATTGCAATTAAAAAAATATCCTGGTAATAGCCGGTTTTTGTTGTACATCTGGGCAGGAAGCAATTTAATTTCTAAACAAGTTTGTGAAAATATTATGATACTGTTAAAAGCTCAGGGAAATCTTGACTAAAGCCATGCATATTCTTCTCTGTTCTTATGAGAACACAAATCACCATAAGCTTTCTTCTAACAATGAAGAGGATTGCTAGAATCCCCTGATACTTGTATCCAAAGGCCTGCAGCTCACCACCTTCTCTAGCTCACCACTTTGCGTATGAAGCACGCACAACATACATGCACATAAAACTTATAAGCAGCTTTGAACTGTCTAGTACAAAAGCCCAAATAATTTTTCTCTGACAGGTGCATTTAATCCTGTGTAATTGCAAATATTGTTCTTTGAGCCTTAAGACTCGGTAGAACTGCACAGAAAATATGCTTTTCATACTTATTTAATGAAGCAAAATCTCCCGTAACATTTTACTTTTCTTGCTACTTTTCTGAAGTAGATAAGTACTTCAAGCATTTTAGAAGTACCACTTAATAAAATCTTCTACATAATTATGACTTGTAACTTGACAATTACAAAATATGACAGTGAATTTACTAGCTTACACTATTTAAAACTACAGTGGTTTCAAGAGTCAGATTTTGGTAAAATTGAAGATATCTTATCAATTATGTACTCACTGTTGCAATGAGTGACATTTAGCACTTAACTAGGCAAAGGAACAACTTTTAACCTGTATTTTTGGAACCAAAAGTACCATAGGCTTTGTACATCCCTACTATTTTGCATTAGAAGACTCAAAAGTGGCACTTACTGGTGTAATACAATCTATTTTGAAGGCAATGTATGTTCTGAAAAAGTGGAAAAAACCCAGTAATCATGTATAAAGTATAGTTGCATAAGTTATGTTCCCACAACTGAATGAGGTCAATTTGTAAGTCAAGGTAAGAGTCCAAAAGATGCATTACCTTAATAGCCAGCAAGGTATACTCCAATAGTACATTCACAATCTGAATCAAGAAATCAAGACAGTGGTTCAGAGCAGTCAATGTACCAGGCAGGAATAAAGTTGCTTTAAGAGCCATCAATGCACTGTAGAACAATATAGTGAACCAGTTTCATTTTAGAAGTGACCTTCTACTTTTAGCACAGTTAACTAGCAAAGACCAGCTATCAAAGTCCCCCCCCCCAAAAAAAATTATAGATTAATGAAACTAGAGTACATGATGTTTTGTAAGTAACCTGGGAAAGAAGTTCACAGTGCACAGAAAGACCCAACACAACTGTTTAGCACATCCACAAAAATCCTAATAAGTGACGTTCCTATGAAGTACTAAAAGGCAGCAATATCCTTCTGTTCCCCAGTGAGGTAGAACAATTAACCTTCTTAACACGCCACTCTGGTGCAGATAGAGATTTTTACAGTGTTCTTCGGTAGCAAATGCAGGATTACATCTTGATCCCCTCCTGTTGACTAAGTTGTGATAATGTTTTCTTAATGCGCAAAGCTGTCAGCCGAGCAGCTCCATTGGCATACCAGCATTCCCGCATAATTTTTGCCATCACTCGTAATGCCTGCAAAAGAAACATGAGTAATTATATGCACTGCTGTTCCACTGCAGCCCATGGAACTGCTGCTCTGCCTTAGCCTCTTTGGGCATTTCTGAAGTCCACTACTAGTACTACAGCTGCATGGGAGAAACCACTTACTTTATTTACAGAAACGTAAAACTCTTCTAAAGTCTGTAGAGCAAACCTGATCTTTTTCAACAGACTTTTGGCCCATGAAAACAATACTTTAATGAAAAATTAGTAGCTTGTCTGTAACTGTTTTCTGAATTTTCACACCAGACAAAAAGACACTTTTTTAATTTTAAGGAGTTAAGGAGTTACTTCAATGCATAGCAATTAAGTTAATGAGCTGTCTTCCTCAAATTGAAGCTCTGCAAGGATTCTAAAAATTTTTGAAGTATTTTATCCTTCAAACAGCCATTATTTGAAATCCGATTGCTTCTATGTGTTATTTGTAACAAAGCAAGTAACAACAATGGCAGATGAAATAAAGTAACAGCTCCAAAGTACCTTGAAATCTTAGTCATTTTAATCCCGATAGCTTCCTGTCTCAGTTTGTTGGTACATTCATCACCTTTCTCTCCTTCCTGCCCAGCTCTTAGCCATGCATTCATTCCACACATGCCACAACTAAGGTTCCCTTCTCTATCCAAAGCACACCATCCTTATGAGTACCTCACTGCTTCTGCAGCCCACTGCAGCTGCTGCCCCAAGCTGCGAGTCAGAACACCCTGATGTAGTCCTTGCTAGGCTCCACAGCAATCCTATGGAATAGTCCCTCTGACTAGTCTGGGTCAGCTGTCCTGGCTCTGCTCTCTCTCATGCTCTTGTCCATCCCCAACCTACTTGAGAAATGGAGAATGACTTGAAGCTGTGCAAGCACTGTTCAGCAACAGCTAAACCATCAGTGCGCTATCAGACTGTTTTGGTCACAAATCCAAAACACAGCATCGTGCAGCCTACTATGAAGGACGATGACTCAATCCCAGCCAGACACAGTACAATTTATTTGCAATTATGCTTCCCGCATAATGTACTTCAGATAAGCTGTAATTTATATTAGCATCATCTATGCTTCACAGGAAGGGATCCTAGAATCCTCCATGCAGAGTTAGCTATTAACGTTTATGAAATTACATTTAAATACTTATGTATAACCAAGGAACAATGCTTTTAATAAAACCATAATGATTAGAATGAAATTAATTAAGTTCTTTTAAAAGCAGCTCTTCTCCCTTCAACAGTAAGCATGATTTTTAAGCCACTGAAATCACTAAAAGCTCTAGTGTCCATTAAAGCAGCTTTAGCAAGATTAGTTAATACCTCACAGCTCTGCCATCTGTTTGGAATATTGGGCCTTAACTTCTGTTCACACACAACTTTCCTCATTTCTTCAACAGAAGGGTCTGAAGGAACGAGGTCATAGTATGGCAACTGGTAATCTTCGTGGATTCCTGTAACAGGTTGAAAATAGCTTTATTTTAGCTAACACTGGATTACATATTGTTCACTTTTTACTGTGTTCCTTATCAGTATCCTACCAGTTTTCTGTTTTCATTTTTAAAAATTACATCACAATGATTGACAAATAAATAAATGAAAATTCTTAACCATACCTTAGGAGATTTTTTTTACATTACCCTCGAAGGATCTAAAATTTCTAAAATTGGAAGAGATATAAGCTACATCAAATCTTTCACATGCTATACTAAAAACATGCTTCATTTAAAATAAGGTATAGATTTATCTGTACACCTTACAGCTAGGTCTTGTGGTGTTTCCCTCTTGCTCACAAGAATATTAAATTTTACCCTTTTCTCCCCTCTGTGTAAATATTTGGAAAAAAATTAAAATAGATAAGAATATTTCCTATTTTCTTCAACAAGTATGGTTTGTCAATCTAGAAAGAGGTTGAATACACCAGTTATCATTTACAGGATTAACAATTAGAAAGTCTGAGACAGACTGGCTATTACTTTGCACTGTTTTTTGAGCAAACTGTTTTCAGAACCTGAATAAGTTCAAGTAACTTATAATCCCTTAATATGTTCCATTTTGTAAACATTGCCACGTACCACCAATTGAACACCGCCGAGCTATTTCCCAAAACACTAATCCCATTGCATAGATGTCTGCTCGTTTGAATGACTCAAAATGTTTCATATTTATGGAATCATCTAGAACTTCTGGAGCCATGTACCTGTGTGTGGAAAAAAAAATTCATAAACACTTAAGAGTAGAAAAAGTTCAGCACTACTGATCAGCTCAAATACAAAATAATGTATTTTTGTGTAAAAGGAGATAAAAGAAAAATCTGCTTCATTAAGATTATCCAATCAGAGACAATTCAATGTAAAGGGATAAGTAAACTGAGATAAACAAGCAGAGAAATTGGAAGAGTACGTAAAATATGAAACAGACAACTAGAGCCATAAACCTGATAGACAAGGCACAACTGAGACAGTGACAAAGACCAGAAGTCTCCAGTTCATCATGACAGGCTATTAAAAAACCCCAGACATAATTTTATAGATGTGCAGTCTGGACCTTGTGATTGCTAATATGTGGGAAAGAAGAGCACAAAGGACTGAGGATATTGAAGGAAGGCCTGTGCAACTATGCAATGCTTATCAAGCAATGTTCAGAACAAAGGGAACACAAGCGCAGCAACAGATAGAAAAGGGTAGCAAAAGGGCCAGTTGCATAAGAGGTTGCCAGTCTGCATATGCTCACCAGCATAGCGTATTTTATAAAATCCTAAATATTCTGTGCAATCTCACTCTCAAGCCCATGTGCACGTGCTCTCTAAGAACTGTATGTCAGCAACTGGAGGCAGGCATGAGTCTGTTCAGGTCTAGCAACTGCAGCAGCACAAGGAATGAAGCTAAAACTAGAGAGAAGGATGGGCTCAATATCACTAGCTGGAAGGAGAACTACAGATCCTAGGAGCACATCTGCAGGTGGTAAGAGCACATATCTGGAACTACACAGTGGTCATTCCCTGAATGAATTCTGGGCCAGCAACTGTAGTCTGACAGAAGGTGAAGCCAGAAGATCTGCATTTCTCCAACCCTGCGCAGCTGGTGTGCAGGACTGTAATTACCTTCAAGCTGGTCTAGCCAGCACCCACGCAGGGATATTCGCCAGCACAAGGGCCCATACTGATATTTGAGGGAATCCATGCATGAAGGCGTGCATATGAATATATCAGCTGTTTGCTGCTGTGCATTAACAGCTGGCAAGTATGAGATCTATGGAGCTCAGGAAATGGCATTAGACACAGCAAGCCTTGGATGGATAGTTGATAATCGTGCATGGAGTTGTGAGGCTGCAGAAGGGAGTATGTACTTTCACTAATGAAGTTCAATCCTGATCAGCTGAAGAGAAGGAAGGAGACTTGGCTGCCTACAGTTATGTTTTATACAAGTTCTGACAGTGTTTTATGTGGGTGTTGAAGACAGCACATGGTGCACAGCAATCTGTATAATCAGCTCTATCAGTACTGTATGTGTCTGTGTATGACTGGTTGGATCCCAAGGAATGTTGGTACATTCACCACATCCATGGGCCTTGGATGAACAGAGCCCCAACCCTTTGGAACACACCAGCTGGGCTCCAAAGGTCAGGCAAGAAGAAGCCCCAGCTCCTGTAATCTAATAAAATTATAGCAGCCACTTAAAATATCCCCTAACAAGCCTAAAGTAGGAATAGACAAGAAGTGCTGGATAAGAAACCAGCACTGTTAAAAATTTCTTGAGAACAAAGGCCCACCATCATTGCAGTACCTGATTCTTCATCATACAGTCTGCACATCCCACACTAAACCATGCTTTTTTTAAAATTAGTAAATTATGTCGGTCACAAATTAACAACTGTGCTCATGAATTTGGTTTAGCCACATTTCCTTTCCCCTAAGAAACAAGGCCTGGGAATCAGTCATGGCATGCAAGTGGTTATTACCTTGTTTAGTGAGTAAGTCTGACATGGGAACAGCAAGCAAAATGTCAGTGTGGACCTTACTGCAAGAGCTACTGACAGCAGCATCCCCACTGGCTGCTGGAAAGAATCAATGTTATTTGCTGCATCAAGTCAACGTCAGTGGTAGGTAGCACTACTCTCTCATTCTGATTGGATTTTGGCAGCTAAATCCAGTATGCAATGTTTAGCAGAGTTCAGTGTGTTTCTCCGCATTACTGTTACAGCAGTCTCAAGCTGACATTTTGAAGCAGGCCAAGAGTCGCACCTGGGCTTTGAAGAGCAGTGTTGACTGGTAAAAAAGCATCAGGAGTAGACTACCGCAGTGGAATACTGTGCCAGGCAATATAGCTCTACCCTTCGGAACAGCCACAGAAGCCTAGACATGGCTTCATTTAATCAATAGCATAGTAGGATTTTCTTTTCCAGTACCAGGGATGGTAGGCAGAATGCATGACACACTATTTAGAAGAAATTTCAGGACTATTGCACCTTTCAGAACTCCCTCAGAACTACTGTGTCTTACAGAAATTACATAGATACAAGGAAGCAAGGGCTATCAAGATAAGCAAAAAATTGCAACAAATAGTTGTACTTGTTCTGAACTACCCAGAATTTCAATGAAGTTTGCTGACACAAGAGCTCCCCTAAGGCTTACAAATTCCTCACAAGTAATAAACACAGCACAAGCAAAGGACAACTGTCTGAAGTTGAGTGTAAGGTTTACTTTGACAGGATTTATTGAATGGAAGTGGAGTATTAAATATTGTTGCAATCTTTGATATGGACAAGACTCAAATTATTCTAATCCATCCATATAAAAATGTTTTAATAAAGAATGGAAGATTGTGGTGAATGCTTTAATTCTCTCCAAGGATTCTGCATTAATTGATACTCTTATGGTATTTCTTGTTCTTGGCACTGGAGCCCAGCAGACAGAATATTTGATCACTCTTAAGATGACATGAGGATGAAAAAAGTGATAGACCTGAAAAAACAACAAACTAGAAACCCAACCACGGTGCAAGATGTCAGCCAGAAATACTAAACAAGCAGTAAAGGAGATTGTCTCAACTCCCGTGAGCCATCCAAAGAATGAGGCTTTTAACAGGAAAAGCCATAAGAAGCCTGAATGTGGCAAAAAATCTCCCCTCATATGAGTTCCACTGGCAAACTGACCTCTCACCATGGTCCTCCATCAATGCATTTAGATTGGCTTTGGCTTCCATGACACAAAATGGTGAATGACTGCTGAGAGATTATTACTGAACAAGAGATGCAAAAGGCAAGGAGGTCGTGTAGTGAGGTCAGCAGCTTAGCTGTTTCATGGCTGTTAGACAAAAGGGAGAGAAGTAGGGATCTCCTTGTCAGCTTATGTGTTGGAAATGCATTGCTTGTCAGAAGCAGTATCTTAGGTTCTGGAGAGAGTGATGCTATTGAATACAGCAACTCTGAGTAAGAGACCTTCTGAGCAAGGTCTGCAGCTCAGTATCATCCAAGAACAAAAGCATAAGTCTACAAAGAAGGGCATAAAGTATATTGAGTGTGGTCTTGCCAAACTTTGGGTGCCTGCTGACCTCATTTCTCCCATCTCTTTTAGTCCAAAAGCTCAGTACTTGTTGCCTAAATTTCTTGTACAACATATAGGGGGCTTTGTGTCATCAAATAGACCTATACCGAACATGTTGTGTGGCATCTCCCTTCATCAAGGCTATACTCTACAAAGTAAAATTCTGCCCATATTTTGTTTAGGTAAACTTCAGAGAAGCACCCATGGTAAGAATTTGCTGCCAAACTTCTTCTGAAATACAACCTATCTGAACTATCAAAAGTAACAGCTGGACCACACTTCTAAAAAATAGAAGAATGAGGGGTTTGTTACTTGCCACAACAAGTGAGAGAGGGATTCTATTTCCTTCTTAGTTTAAAGCTCACATTCCCTGCTTTATATTGCAGGCTGAGCTGTGAAAGCACACAGTTCACCTTTCTGGAAAAGCTAAGCCTCTGAACAGAAAAGAAATAAAGCCAGAAAATGGGATCATCAGTTTGACTCAAGGCTCTGATCACTCACACAAGGGTAAGTCTGCTTGCTCCCTAGACACACATTTTTACAACAATCATTAGGAAAATACACACTTCATCAAATCTCCCTGAATTTGTACACAGAGCTTCCATGTGCAGAAGTGCTACTAGCAGTGGCAATCAGTGGGAATTAAAACTGTCACTGAACAGGTAAGACTTGAACTGATTTGTGAAAAATTAATCAGAGGTGCAGAGTTATTTACCTAAAAATGCACAAGAGGAAGAAAGAGGTTCTGAGCCTTTTACAATAATGAGCAATTTTAGAGAGGTAGAAAGGACTAATGTCTTTAAAAGGGGAAACAGATTTAGTCCGCCTGCTACCCACTGCAGCAAGCAAGAGTTGCTACAGCTTCACCCTTCTGAAGAAGCATAAGGCAGATGAATAAGCAATGTAATAATGCCTATGTAAGAAAATATCTAGTAAGTGGGATCTGCAACCACAGCTGAAAGGATGCTTTCTCCAATGACTAGACTAAAAGTAACTGATTTGTACGTCATTTTCCTTTGCACGTAGGTGTAGTAGAAAATTCAAAATCACACGTGGCATGCACCCTGCATGCAGCTAAATTTGCAACAACAAATTCTGAGATAAGACTGCTACTGTACACTTTGAGAAGTATTAATACTCAGTACCTTATAATTTAGGAGTAGTTCAGAAAATAAATCTTACCTGACCATTGCTGTGGTGATTTTACAAGTGGCAAAGGACTAGTACAGCAGAGCTTTAGAACAAAGTAACTTCAGCAGTATGTGTCAGTAAAACAAATTTTCAGCTTTAGTTAACTGAACCTTAAAATAGTATTTAAGTGCTTTTTCCCTTCCAAAAAGACACAGCTCAAGGGGCATCTGTAAAAACCCAATCAACCCCCTACGCTGCAGTATTGCTTACTAAAAAGATATATTAAAAAAGTATTTTTGATACATAAACTGGAGGTTGGACAACACCAACACAACTTTCTCCAACACTACTAAGCCATTTGGGCTTGGCTGTCACATGTTTCTCCTTGAGCAGTGCCCAAACTCCAGTCTGACACAGCACTGAACCTATAGGCATCAGAAGAATGAAAAGTTGCCCACACCCAAAATGCTTGCTGTGGTTCACTGTTAGTACTGGTATCTCTGTATTTTGTATAGCTGCATGGATTACTAAGGGAAATTTATTTATAGCTTTCAATTATTATTGCCTGAAGGTTCACCAATGATAAATTATTGACAGTAAGTTTTATTGCTCTTGTGCTGAGTTAAACAGCTCTGAATTTTTCTGGGGCAAGAAAAACCTGTATTTCCAAATTCAGAAAAAGCTTTTAAGAGAGACTATATTGACTCATCCACTTAAGAGTCTATTAATGCATTAGATGACAAAGATGACTGTTTTAACTTCTTGCATTTCTGTAAAAAATGTGAACTTAAGACAGTCCCCTGTCCAAGACTCTGCACCTTGTATGTTCTTCTACACAGGCTTCACATGGCAACCACAGCTTTTTATTGTCACTATCCTGTCTTACACTCCTGATTGGGCTGCAAGTAACATTTCCATGCAATACGTGGCAAGAAGAAGAAAGAGAGTACTGAAGTCTCTAAAATCATAAGTCATGAAGTCCCTTAATTATTTTAATACATGTTTGTGCCCTACAATACTTATCAAGTTTTCAGTATTTTACACATGCCAACATTGAATGTGCTTTTTAAGAGTCTACAATCTAACTAAAATACCAACTGGCAAGGAAGTGCTTAAGAATTCTATCTGCTATTACATTTTCTTGCTGCTTATATTTCTATCAACACAAATTTACATGGAACAAGAAAAACCAAAGCATTTTATTATAAAAGTTGCCTGACATGTCACATAAATTATTTTACCTTTTTGTTCCCACTCTGTGGTTTGGGGCAATGTCAATTGTGTCTGTGGCCGAATCATGCCTAACCGCCAAGCCCAGGTCTGCAATGCAGCACGTTCCATTCTTTTTCACCAATATGTTTTTTGATTTTAAGTCTCTGTGGGCAATTGCTGGTTTGCCTGTAAGGGAAAAACATAGAAGTTGCAAAAAAACTCCAAACCAAACTCCTTTTATTCTAAGCCTGATGCAAGCTTTTGTTTGAAGGAACAGAATTCCTTCCAGTTTTGACACTTAATGTGCACCAGGGTACCTCCTGAAATCATTCTTGTAGACTGTCTGACTGTTCAGGAAAGTGCCTTTCATGTTTACTGTATGTTTACCATGTTTCATGTTTACCACACTTGCTCCTTTCCCTCTTCCTGCAAGTATTTATTGCACATACATCCTACTCAAATATTGTCTCAACTCAAAGTTAAGAAGATGCTACATGCACCATTACTTCGTGCCTTTTAACAGGTATTTTGTAGGAAGGATTGTTACATCACAATACCAGAGAAAAGAGGGCAAAAAGCCTTTCAAATTAAGAAGTTCTGTGAATTTGGAAATCATCACACAGTACAATGAGCTACTTATGTGTCATTAAAAAAACCAAGAAACCAACCAGTACTATCTACATGACAAGCAGAAAAATTTTAAGATTACCTTGTGTGCCAACAATTTCCATGTGCAGATGAGCAAGACCACTGGCAGTGGACAAAGCCAATTTTATCATTCCTTCCACTGTTACTGTATACCTGTTCAGGTAATCAAAGAGTGATCCATGCTCGTGATAGTCTGACACTAACCACAGCTGAGTCCATGTACCATTGTCTGCAAAAGAGAACTGGCATGAATACCACACATACACACAACAAATAAATAGTATGTGCCACTTTTATACAATGCTTACAAAGTACAAATTATAGTCTCCGAGTAACCTCTGTAAATTAGACCCTTACTCTTAGTTTGTTAGGCTCTTCTATTCCTGTAACATTTTAATGCTTCTGGCAAGGGCTGGTAATACCAAGTGAGAATTTCTGAAAAGCTTAGTGAGTATTCTTGCATTTGAACTAAAACACAAACCATAGAAAGCTGATGTCACTATAATTCTGAGGTGTATATTCAGGGTGACCTGTTCAGGGTATTAGCCAGGCCCTGCCTTTCCCTAGGCTTCCTGCTAGAGAGGGGCACAGGGAACAGTGCTGAATGCATGATATAAAACTAATCCTATCACTATTGGTCTAGCACAATGTTGTCCAGGCTAACCACTAAAAGTGTTTCAAACTTTGCCCCCTAACTCCTTCAGTCTTCCAATACCCTATCTGCCCTCAGCCTGAGAGACAGTTTCCACAGACAATTTTTTCAACAGAGGATTTTCTCCTGGAGTAGAAGCTCACAAGCAGCCCTCAGACACAAAGTTAAATCCCATCTCCAATGACCTCTAAATTGCTGGCCAAAATTGAGGCTTTCAGGAAGCACAAGGGTAAAGTAAGCAGAAAACACTGAAGAAATCAGTTTGCTGTATGACTTTTGATTGAACTATGACAAACAAGACAGGCCACAATACATTTGTAGATATCCCGAGGCATACAATTGACATGTAAGAACTTAATTGTTCACATTATTAAAGCAGTGACACAAAATACCTTTAAGTTTAAGCCACAGAAAGAAGACTAACAAAGGAATTCAAATCAAGAGGGGAGCAAAAGTATTTTTTACCTAAGAAGTAGAAATATACCTGGGAAAGAACAATCCTGCCACCAAATAGATTTTCCCATTTTGTTGTGTTATAAAAGCACCTCTCCTGTGGCAGACTTGAAAAGTGTTTTTATAGCCAGCTACTTTTACAGAAGAATCTTTCATCTCTTTAGAAGAGCATATCCCATAAAGGATATCTGTTGGACTCCTATCCTGAATTATATAGTCCCTATTCTCTCAGAACAAGTGAGAACACTCGGCACAACTCAAAATATGTATTGTTATGTGATAGTCCCTAAAGATTGCTCAAGAATGAAATATGAAGAACATGAAAAAGGGAAGAAAGTTTTGAACTTATTTCCTATTGCAAATATACTGAAAAAAATTTACTTTCCAAATAACACACTAGTCCAGAAAAGCCAGAAGCACAAAACGTCTGCTCTACAGATTGACAGAAACTACCTTTAGAGAAACACTTGTGCTTAACTTAACACTTTGGTGGGGATGGGAAAACTTGCAAACATCCCTTTTATTTGAATATTTTTAGGGAAGCCAGTGATGCCATTAAAAAAAAACAAAAATAAAAGATAAAAATCAAAAAAACTAACCAAAATTAAAAGGCCTCCAAATACTTCAGAGTAGGAAAAAGACTAACGTACATTCAAGCAATTCCCATAATGGAAAGAGAACTCTAGCTTGTTATGCTTACAAAATAGTCTCAACTAAGCTGTTTAAACAGGAGAAAAAAAAAATTAGACACATACCCCAACCTGTACAAGACTGGTAAAATGCTACTACTGCTGCAAGAAGAGTCTTTTATGTCCACACAAGGGATGTCTAAGTTTTGTTTTTTAAAAAGGAATTATGAAAAAAAAGATTTTAAAAAAAACCCCCGATTATTTTCTAGTTAGAACTGCTGCATCTCGTGCTACTTGGCAATGTCCAAGCACAAACTCATAGAACTCAGCATAGTATTAAATGTGACTTTTTCCTAAGAGAATTATGGTCTCTGAAGAATCAATCCAACAGCATTGACTTCACTAAACCAGTCTTACAGAACCATGAGAAACAGGTATGAGTTCACAGGCACAGAAAAGACGCTTTTAAATACACAAAGAGCTGCAGAAGTTCCAAGTAAACTAACCTTATGACATGAGAATATTTTCTTCATTCAGTTTTATTCTACTGCTTCATCAGATATGACCCTACATTGCATGAAATAATCATCTCCGGGGCATTTACATCATACACTCTCATTACTTGGTCCTGTATTTTATTTCTTCTCCTGTTTCTTAGGAGTGGGATACCTCAGCAGGTGTCTGTACTAGACACCTAGCTGTAAGGAGGGAAGTAAAACTAATTTTAGTTTGTCTACCAGACCTATTGGGTTTAAACAGCTCTATAAAACATGTCAGTTTCTGAAGAATTATCACAGCTTTGATTCAAGACTATGGTGCCTTTGCATAAAGTTCCTCCCCTCTTAACACTACATTTCCTTCTAAGAGGAAGAATATGCTTCTGGTTGCAGACTCTTCCATTCGGCTTTATCTTGTGTATTACCTGCAAGTTTTAACATTCAAGCTGTACCTTCCTTCCAAAGAAGAAATATAAGCTGGGCTTACCACCCAGTCTGAGAAGAACCATGATTCTTTCCTATTATGAGCCATATTTGTAGCCCTTCAACCTGATTTTAAGAAGGGACAGTGCTACATTGAAACCAATTACATAAACAATATTAATTATGAGCAAGCTGAAATGCAGCAGTAAGTCCAGTGTCCAGTTATCAGAAGGGACTTACTATGTTTTCCTTGCCTTGCTATATTTTGACAAGCCATACATTTGTTGAGCACTCCAAGCAGATCACATTACGATAAACTTAAGTCTTCATATTCTGTTGACAGTAGTTAATTATTACCAAGTAATAATTAACCTGACCTGTAAAATACTTGAGTATTTTTAGCTGCACAGTAAACAGCATCTGCCATGAAGACTTCAATCACAGGATTTGCATTATCATGTAGGAAAAAGTAATTACACTCAATAGTAATTACATACAGTAGCCCAACCTTCCATGATTAGGTAATTTAATTTAGTTTAAACACACACAATGATCAAGAATCTCAAACAATTTCAGAATAATCAAAATTTACAAAAAATTTACATGTGTTATTTGGAACATATTTAAGAGATTAATTATGGTTATTTCAGCTATTTCAAGACAGCTGGAAGTATTTTATATCACCAAGAACACTCAGAAGTAAAAGATTTTTAAGTTTCAAAATTAACTTTAGTTAATTTTTAACTCCAAATAAATACTGAAATTCTGAGAAAAGAAGCTTTCAGATTTGTTGTATTTTAGTGCATAAAGTTATCTGGAAATGTGCAGTGCAAGACTTCACTGTATTTTAATTTGCCTACAGAACGTTTACAGCCAGGTAAAGCAGAGAAACCTTTAGTACTGTAAACTGTGGTTGCTGACACTATTTTGCTACTAGGATAGTGCAGTTAAGTAGTCTCTGATACACTTTACCTTCACGTAACTGGGTTAGAAAGAACAACACAAAAAACCATGCACAAAACAA
This sequence comes from Lonchura striata, assembly GCF_050655825.1. Classification (NCBI taxonomy): domain Eukaryota; kingdom Metazoa; phylum Chordata; class Aves; order Passeriformes; family Estrildidae; genus Lonchura; species Lonchura striata. The sequence goes on from NC_140704.1 coordinate 72,869,407, forward strand.
ACTGTGTGCTTAGATGGTACAAAAGAAGACAACACATGGCCCTAAAAGTAACTTCCCTGACCTAGCAGAATTTGGAAGTTAGTACATACTTGCTATACAAAGAGCTACCTAGAACACAGAAGAGCTTGTCAGGTAGACCACAACTGCAGTTAAAATCATTCATTGCTTCCCAGCCCTCAACTGCCTTAGCTGCAGCACCTATTTCCCAGTAGATTACAGGATGGGAAGCAGATTGGACCAGCTCCTGTAGCCTTCTGAAGACGATACAGGTCTGGGGAACTAGAAAAGAAGAATGTGCCATTGAGGCACATGGATGGTCTGAACAGTGTAGTAGAAAAAGGAGTGAAGACAGCATTTCAGTCACAAGCTCTAAACACACTCTCCTACCCAAAGGAACGCCTTCCACCAATTTTACACTAAATAGCCAGCCAGCCAGATGTTCCTTAGCAACTGTGAAAAACTGCAGTTGAGGTAAGAGGAAAGACCTTATTAATGCCTTCCGCAGCAGCAAGAACTGAAGCACATACTAGAACTGAGCTGGTTCCACAGGTCTTTTACTAGTCCTTCGCTAATTTTAAAATTATGAGTACTCCTGTATCTCTGCAGTCATCTTTTCAGTACCTCAGACACACAGATTCTTACAGTCTAATGACTTTGTGCATTCCAGCTGGACTGTAGTAACTCCTAAATACATTCAAAAGCCAGCCATCAAGAGAAATGGATGCAAACCCTCCACAGACATTACTGCTGTGAACAAATACATAATCTTGCACTTGGCACCACATAAGCATTCATCAGTTAGCACCAGCATCTACAATGAAGGAATGTTCCTCAAGCCACTGGAACACTTAGGTGTTCTTAAGCCATTGTTCTCTAATGCCATACTGTGATACACCTTCTCCTTTTGGAGTACCGTGATAGTGCATCTGCTAAACTGGGACAACAACCCCCATAATGGTCCCTCTATGTTCTCTCGTTTAGTGGGATACAGGTGGCCTGAAGTATTATAAACAAGAATTGAACTATTAACTTCCTTCAATATTCAGGACTGAATTCTTAGCTCAGGGAGCAAACAGCACGTACATATTTCTTCACTAAGAGCATGTAGAAGGTTATACTATGAATTAATTCTGCACTGATGGGTTAAAAACAATATGGATTTCTGTGTCTGCTCAGACAGCAATACTGTTAGAAAACACAGTCAAGAATAGTGTCATTTTCAAAACACATTTTTATCTATTTTTCAAAAACCAGACACCAAGTAGTTCTCAATAAAGTACAAGAGCCTTACCCTGAAGACCTAAAACCTCAAATAAGGCCATGACCTATCAGTTAAGGATTTCTTCTTTGTATGTAGAGCATATTAACAGAAAAAACCAGAAACAATTTCATATCACACTATATTATATTACAAGGAAACTAAAGATGACTAAGTCAAATGCTATAGCATCTGCAACATAAACCAGCAAGCAAGAAATTCTTTTAAAAACCCACCCATTTAGGAAACCTTCCTCATACCTCCTCTTCACAGCAGTCAAATGTATTTTTGGGACAAACTACCTGGAGGTTTCAGGTAAAATGAGACACAGGTATACTTACAGGTGATTTTGTGAAAAGTTACAACTAAGGTATTGCAATATATCCTTTATTGCTTTTAAATGAGAAATAGAAGCTACAGCTTCTGCAGAGATAGCTCTTCATTTATGGCTTTAATGCAACTGATCTAATTTTAAACCCAGGCTCCAGATACTCACTCCCCTAGGCCAATTAGAGAAAACTCAAGCTCTTACAGGTGCTGGTAATACCAAATACAGTTTTAGGCATAAAAATAAGACAGTTTCTCATGGTAAGCACAGTAAGCTGCAGGAAAAAGTTGCCTGGTATGGTGTTGATCTGCAAGCTCTTGGAGGATAACAAGTTGCACAAACATCTGTTATGAGTAAGTTAACTTAGACAACCCTTTCCTGGAGAAGCATTCTGTACAATCTCTAGATTCTCTTCCTATTCTACAGATTTATATAGAAACTTGAAATTCATTTAATGGTAATTAAAATAACTTTACAGATATGCTTGACCCTCACTGAAACAATTTAGGATTTTCTCACAAAACTGAGAGGCTTTTAAAAATTCAGCATGTGTGTGCATTATTGACTCCTCCCTAATGTGACAGAATTTTCTGTTACTGCTCAAATAGTCAAATACCATTTGTGGTGAAACATGCAATTTCAGATGAAAATAACGGAATGAAACAGCATCTTAATATCTTAGCTCTCATTAATAAAAGAAACTCAAAACTTAAGTTTTGTCAGATTCTTGACTCTTTACTGGAATTGCAGGAAAATCCAAGAAATTTTAATCTGTCCAAAATCACAGCAAATCAAAGCTGAAAAAATGGTTCCTCTAACTGGATGATTAAAGGCTTATCAGGAGAGCTTCAGGGAGCAGGTAGAGTTTTTTCTACTAGAAACAAATCATTAATCCCATTTTTGCAGTAGATTTTCTAATTGGACTTCTAAAAGAATAACATCTCATAACGCACCCTTAAGAATAAATCTTCTACTTCCTATTTTATATGAGGACAACAGGATGAGACATGATTTCTTTCAGTCCTACACATCTATATTATTAGGCTATGACATAGTGACAGGTACAGGTATTCAGCAGATGTGTAGGCTTACAGGATAAGACATCTCCTTTTTGATACCAAAGCATTTAAAACAAATTTAAACAAAGCATATTCTTCTGAAACAAGAGACAATGTACTTTTCCCTTCATTAAAACCTATGAAAAGTGTGTCAAACCCTGAACTCCTGCAGTAACAAAACTATTTTTTGTTACTGTTAAATGGATCCTCACATTTTTTTCCTTCATGCACTGTCAATTCTGATCAGATGCAGAATCAGCAAAATTAATTCAGTGTCACCAACCTTTGTTGTCTGCAGCTATAAATCCAAGAATGTTTTCATGACGTAGCATAACTGTCTGATAAATTTCTGCTTCTCGAAACCATGATCGTTCTTCTCTTGAAGAAAATATCTTCACAGCAACTTCTTCTCCTCTCCACTTCCCCCGCCAGACTTCTCCAAAGCGACCCTTACCAATGCTTTCTTGAAGTACTATAGTTCTTGCGATTGTTCTTTGCACAAGTAAAGGTAAACCTAAAAAGATTTTACATTAACCTTAAATATCACTCTACAGAATAAGTACTTATCCCACATACTGAATACGAGATCCTATTTCTGTTAGGGATTTCTCTTAGAATGAACATACTCTCCAAGATTTTAACTGCTTGTTGAGGACTGCTAGCAAGCACATAGGTAAGATTCTGCCTTCACTCTTAAAAAGCTGGCTAACAAGTACTCATGGAGATTATGCTACAAACTACTTCTATGGTTGTCAAAAACACAACACAAACTTCCTTTCAGTTAGGAATGCTGTCACTTTCTGAGCCATAGAGTTTTATTTAAATACAAAAAAAAACCAATAATGAGACAGTCAGGACCAGGTTTAGGGCTTTTTTTTTTTTGGTTGCTTGTCAGTGATGAGTTTTTTCTTTATTTTTGGAAAAAGGATCTGCCCATAACTCTCTTTGCAAAGCAATTTAAGAGCACTTTTGCTACTGATTAATTTAGTTGGCTTGTCACTAGATAGTCCATTTCTAAGTTAGTAAGCACATGTATCAGCAACACCAACCACTGAAAATCCTCACTCATGCCCAAGTGTGCCAATAGCATCTTAGTAATCCTGAGTCACTGTAAAATAGGAAAACATCCCTGTAATGCAAGCTTCCCACTTTAGAGGTCATTCTTGTGCATCTCACTATAATTATAATTGAGAAAAATGTTTACACTCATCAAGGTTTTATAGCTTTGGAACGTTCACATGCTTTCAACACACATCACATCTTCAGTAATTTTATACAACAAGCAGCACCGGCATCCCTCAACCAGGCTGGGCTTTTGTTTATTTTAAATCTTTCCTGTTGGAACTACAGGGCTTGTCACTGGATTCCACACTGATACTACACTGCAGGATGAAAACATCAGCCAGGTTATCTGCTTACAATAAGCTCTTTTTGAATAGGATTATTTCACTTTAACCAAACACTTTACAAAGTAATCTGTTATTCTATAATCACTGCTCCAATATCTGACAGAACACCTTATGTTATAGAAAATAAATCCTAACTAATAGCTCAGATAATTAATTCTTGTCCACCTTTGGACAGTCTTTGCTAACAGCAGCACTAGAAGAACATCTGATCTGGTTGGCAGCATTGCCATACTTGTGTCTCAGTCTGAGAAGAACAAATTAAAACATTGCAGTGTACAAGAAAAGCTCAAAAATTCTAGACCTACAGAAATTTTCTGTATGGTCTACACTGACAACATACCTACACAAAGATAGGAAGGAAAAAAAATGCACACCATACCAGCAATTTAATCATTGTCAGGTGCTGTAATACTTTCTATTGCAAAAGTTAAAACTTTTGCTCTAATAGTCCTCAGGTGAATTGTGCTGCATGCCCAAACTATAGAGGCTCTTCTGTGAAGCCTAACCTTCATTCCCTATGTACAGACTTTTGAAATGTAGAAGAGGCCAGACTAAAACAACCGCAGGACCAAATTCAACCCTGAAAACATAAAATTTGACTTGATTGGTCAGAGAAAGTTTCTTCCTTAGAATTTATGCACTACCGCAAAATCTATAAGCAAATATCAAATAGAAGCTGATTCTGTGTACCTGAAATGGGTGATAGGCCATACAGTTGTATCAGAAAAACGTTTGCATATTCCCACATTCAGATGCACTGCTCTCAACTTGCTGCACCTTTTATAGACATCTCTCCTTTTTTAACATCTATGTCCAAGGATATCAGCTATCTGCTAAAAATATATAAACCTCTAAACGTTCTAGACAGAAAGCATTTCAATTTCACATTACAAATTCCCATTCATGACATTAACATGTCACTGTAGGATAAAAACCCTGCTGTGATCTATCCATTTACTCCTGTATTTATTTTTATAATATTTACAAGATTCAACTTGCTTCTGTTTGTCTGAAACTAATCTTTCCCTTACTACTGCTTCTTCTAGAAGACTGGAATCCATATTTATCTTGCATTCATAGCAATTCATTACAGATTCTGTTGCAACTGAGCAATTTCCTCATTTTGCTATAGAAGAAACACAGCCCTGTATCACCAGGAACTTGAGCAACTGCTGTACTGTAAACCAGACTGCCCGAAAAGCATCTCACAGCAATCTACAGCCTCAGCCTTTCACATACACATTGGGCATGACTGTACTCCAAGCTCTTGGATACACCTTCTTTTAACTGTGCATGAAGAAAAATGATAGCCAGTTTGCCAATTGGGAGAACAAGAAAATTTGAGCCCATATTAAATTCAACAACAGCTCAGTGTCTGACACCTTGTATTTAGGTCATCCTTGACACCATGGTCATCTTGATTTATTCCTGAAACCATCATCATTTTCTTATATCATAAGGCATCCTCAAGCCTTCTGAAAGTTCACAAAAAAAATAATGTTCATTTTCTTTTCCAAATATTAAGTGTACTCTGATTAGTTTAGTGACTTTCTAATACATAAGGAGTTTGTAACTAAATTAGATCATTCAGCAATTAAGTTCTAGAGCACTACAGGTAGCCAACAAAAGCAGCTGCTAGAATTTTGTTCTTGTTTATAAGTCTTTACACAGAAGACCTCCTCTGATGAGTAATAAAAAGCCATCATTCCATGAACTGTGAAAAATCTTATTCCCTTCAAGCTTGTATGAATTGCAAAATAGTTTTTAAGAAGCTTTATAATAATTTCAACTGATTCAACTTTGCATTGATTCCTGTGACCCTTTAGATTTCCAAATAGCTTAAGTTCCTGCTGGAAGTCGCCTACCAATACTCTCCAAAACTTTTCCTTGTTACAGACAATTCTTCCTACTCCCTTGTAACTAAGTGATTTCGTCATTTGTGAGTTAAGACAGTAACAGATGGGCGTCCCCATCTGTCTATACAATATGTAGTTGATATTTAGAGATCTACATCATTATCTGAAAATCATTCTCAGCTCCAAGAGGCTTTGAAATCCTTCTCTTAGAAGCTGTAGCTTTGCCAGAAGGATCTATTTTAGATGTTTCATTAATTCTTTTCATGGAGTATCTCCTTATTTCAGGTCTTGCTCGTCATAGAACATAATGGCAACACTAACGTTAAGTCAAGAACAAATAATTAATAGCAGCTTACTATTCATCATTGCAGCAAATGAATCCTACTCCCTTTTGATCTGAACAGGAAGCTCATTTTCAGAGTTCTGATTATTTCTCTGTTTTATACACTTCTCATCAGAGAATACTGAACCAACAAAATTGGTAGAATACTTTTTATTCTACTATGAGCTTTTCTGGTCTCTCAGCAGGAATTTAAGAGTAGAAATGGCTTTTGTGTCACCAAATGAAACACTTCCTTAGCTGTGCCTCTTGGGTCTGGATTATTTTGCTCATTTTATACATATTCATTGTGTTTTGGCAACCTCTTGTCCCAACACCACCCCTTTCAGATATTTTAGTTTCTGACAGGGTTAAGCACTGTTTTAACTAGCAGCTGTGACTTTTCTCCTTCTGAAGACCCTTTTCTCTACCCCCAGTTTATTCCATAAAGATACAGCCATCTCAACTTTAAATGTCCTTTACCCAAAGTCTGGATTAAAATACACATTTAAATGAGATTCAAATGCTGCAGGCATACTGCAGGACACACAAAAGTTATAAAGTGCTAGGGCACTGTGAATTTGTATAGTCATTGATTGACTAATTTTGAGACAAAGTTACACATGTCATTACAAATATACACAATGCCAACAGTACAGAAAGCAAGTACCTGAAGCATCTCCTATTTCACTGTCATAATCCAAGTGAAGTAGAGAACACTAAATAAGGCTAATACTGGTCTTACAAACAGCTCAACAATATGGAACTCACTGCAGCTGAAATCAAAGATTCCTTTTAAGGAAACATTCAGCCTTGCTTTACAGCCTTTCAAGCATAAAAGCAAATTAGTGAAGAGGCTTCCTTAGGGATAAGTCAAATTCAACCACATTTGTTGGTTTTGCTCCTTGGATGCATTCACCAGTAGTCAATGCTCAAATACCATAGTAGGTCAGGTGCTCTGGGAGTCTAGACCAGCCTGAGTGCCCTGAATTCAGCTGAGAAAGCTTAGCAATTCCCTAGCACACTCCTTTTACTTAATGAGTAATTTGCAAATAGGCAAGGGAAAGGGTCAGTAGTTTCTAGCCATGTGTTCCAGAGGAAGAATTTTAAGTTTCTTCTAGCTTGTATTCTTTGCTTTTCATGAGCTTATTTTGAAGGAGTACTTCCAGAGTTCTCAAACAAAAAAAAAAGAGGTTCGGAATCACCACAGGTAAGAATGCCAGAAGAAAAAATGGGAGGATAATTCCTGATAATGAATGAAAAGATCAATTAACACCTAAGTTTGAATTTCAATTAGAAATTGCTTTCAGTCTTCCTTAAGAAAAGCCCAGATCTGCAGACATTAAGTAGAAAGTGTTACAATTCTAATAGTGTAACAATAATATATATATAAAATCTCTTTCAATTCCAGAATATGTTAATCTCTGACTCATCCATATTATCTGTATCTCTGACTACTGCATACCCCTCCTAGAGCAAACATAACTGGAGACCTAAGTCCAGTACTTGCATTTATCAATCTCTAGCCCAATATATTGGAAGTTCTGTTAACCACTTTCACTATCTGACTTAGTTACTCCTGTTAGTAAGTGAGAAAATTTATATAAACATAAACTACTAAAACTCCAGTTCTAACCAGAGAACAACTTACCCTTATCAGTATCAAATCTTATTGGACACACAAAAGCTTTCTCAGCTGAAACATACTGACCTATACACCTAGTGCAAACTCACCTTCTTTAGGGAAGATATGACTAAAATTAATTTTTGATCTAGATTTTAAACATGTCCAGCAAGTTTCATTAATTTTATTTGACAAAGCAATGGACTCTAAACAGTTTAACCAGTTACCATCCTTGGAAAACAAAAACAACCTAGATGCTTGGGTTTTGTTGCCTGAATTTTTTCCAGTTCTGGGTAAATAAAAGATACAGCAGTTGAGAACCAAACACCATATTTATTTGTAGAAAGTATCCTGAAAGAGCATGGATGTTTTAACACATATGTTTGAAAGTAGCAGGAATAACTTTCAGTATTTAATTTTTTAAATTTTATGTAGTAGAAGGTTGCTAAAAGCTTGCAGTACACAATTTGACATCTCTTTCCCTATCACAGACCAAAGATCAATTAATTCATGCAATGATTTACCTGGCACATCATCCCCTAACAACACCTATTAAACTACATTTCTATGACACAGAGCACCATAATCCTATAAGCAATTAACAATTGGAGTTACAATAGCTGAAACTCTATGCAGTGAACATACTAATGCCTCATCTGCCCAGAGCAACACCTCTTCAAGCCAGAATTAAAACAAAAAACCCACAAAATCAAGGCACAGACATTCATCAGACATGGTCTGCATATTGAATCCATCCTGTATACAGAAATGCTATTTGCAATTGAAAAATATCTTTTGTAAGGAAATAACTGTCTACAATAGTAACTCAGAATATTCTTCATACTCCAATAGCTACATCTATAAATTAAGTTTCAATTTAAAGCTAAAAAATATCCTTCACAAAATTATCTAAAAACCACAGAAGATGGTTGTTTAGATAGATTGCACAGAACAAAAAAGGTAAATGACAGCCTTACAGAACACAAAACGTTTACAATAGATGACCGCAATATTCCCTGAATTATATAATTTATATAAATTTATATAAAAACTACTTTGAGAATGATAAGAAAAGGCAGCAATAATTCAGTGTTTCTTTCACTTATTTTCATACATTCAATCTTTACTGATATTGACTGAATGTATATGGAAGTTTCTTTTCTAGTATGATCTCCAGTTAATTATAAGTTAAAGCAGTTGACGATATTAAAAAAAATAGATGTCTTACAAGGCTCTTAAGCACAGAGTAATTACTACTAGAAATGTCACATTACCTGATCCAGAACCTGAAGTTGTCATATCATAAATTAAATCCTTTAAAGTGGTTCCTTCTGATATAAAGGGACGATCCAATGAAGGGTCTTCTTCACTTGGCACACGATGATGAATTACAGTACGATTATGACAAAGGTATAGAATCAACATCAGTGAAATGCAGACAAAGCAGACAGGTCCAGCAATGACAGCAGCCAGTTCCACAGGTCCTAGGTTAGAAGCTGATCTTTCTGGAGTAGGGCCTGAGAGTTAAAATAAAAGAAAATGATAAAAACCATTGATTTCCTTTTATTCTACTAAACTTATAGTACCCCACAGCAATACTCAAATTATTTTAATGCATTTGTTAAAGCTTTTACACAGTAACTTTTTTCAGAATCAAAGTAAGTACTACAAAGAACAAAAGCTATGTGCTCATTTACACTTTTCATTTAAGTCTTCAAAACTGTCCCTAACATCCCTATCCAGAATATAACTCTTGTTCAAATATCATGAAATTCTCTTTACAGAATCTAAGTTGTACTTTAAACCTTCAAATTTACCTACACTTCCACTCTTACAGAATTTTGTTGGAAAAAAATGAAAAAAAAAAAAATCAAACAAACGAAAGAGTAAAAATCCTAACCCCCTTACCTGGTGTTGGAATTGGAAGTTCTACTTTATTGCAGAGAGGTGTGTTACAGCAATGAGACACAGTATGGACTCCATCTCTGGTGGAGGGGGAACAAACAAATGGCCTGTCTCGGGGAATCAGATCAATTTCTGCTATGCACATACTGTTGCGCATTATTTTGTCTGCAGTTCGAGTTACTGAGGCAAAACACACTCCATCTGTCATACATGTAAAGTTGTCTTTTGTACATAGCTGGCAGTAACACTCTAATTCTGCATTGAGAAAAAAAAAAACATTCATGTTAGTATTGGTACATGTTCTGAGTTGAGAAGCAATTTGAATGACTAAAGAAATACAAATTCAGAATGCTAGGAGGCTGTTTTGCTTATATAAACACAGAACAGCAACACTAAAAAAGTACTACAAGGCCTTTTAGTGGGACAATAAAATTGGAAGATGAGCAGAAGAAAGTAATATTTAGATCGGAAATCATCTCTCTTTACACAATAATGTATTAAAAGACAAAGGTTAAAATCCTAGCTGTTGTCCAGATAAAGAAGCACCACTACAGTTCCTCCTACTAATGTTCTAGACTTTCGAAACAACACTGTATGCAAGTCTGCTATTTTCAAACTGAATACAAATAATGCCTTTTTTATCGACAATAACCACAGGTACAGCTTAATAAGTGACAAATTGGATGCTGCTGGTTACCTAAGATTAGTATGTTATGCATTACTTGATGGTTTCCATTTTGTGCCAAAAGGGCAAATACCAGCTTAATCCTCATTAAAAACCAAACCCTGCCTGATCCTTTCACAGAAGCAGAATGTGGTTTAGACTTATAATTTATAAAACCACAGGGAAATGCTTTCTTCCATTACTCAAGGTGGTGATTTACTAAAGCTATAAATTGCAGTAGTAAAGGAGAGGGCATGGAGAAGGAAGCAGGAATGACAGGCTAATCATCCTAAGATGATCAGGTTTCATTCTTCACATTGCAGAAGTTCTTGAAGAAGGAAGACTACTACTCCTAATTTCTTTCTGTACGCCTTTCTGCATTTACAGCACCAAAGCCATGCAGAAAACAGTGCAGGAGCAACAATGAAAGTATCAATATATCTTGAGTCCACTTGTTCAACTGTGAGGAGGGGAAACTGGCCTAGAACTTGCATACGTGCACACAGAAACATTAAAATACAGAACTTAAACGAATTTAAAATCTTCAACATTTATGATCAAAACAAAAAAAAAATGCCCTGAGCCATAAAAATAGTCTCTTTCAGGGTTAAATACAAAAACTCATACCAAAATAATGAGGATTAACAGGTGGCAATCAAAAGGTCCTCCTAATCTGAAATCTGGCATTTCACCTAAATTAAAGAGTTTACTATAACCATATGGATTGCCTTGGATTTTACACCCCTTTCTGTCACCGGTTATCTTGGATTTAAATAAATGGCAATCTGATCTCAAATACATATGTATGTAATCTCAAAGTTTGATTCCTGAGAAACATTTTCTTAAAACACCCCCTTCCCACAAGATTTTGAATCAAACCGTATCACTGCCAATCATCTTCTACTGTTACTGAAGAGATTTGATCAAATTCTTGGGACCCACTATAGAAAGATAATCCTGTTCCAGAGAGATTCACCAGCACACAGACCAGTCAGAAAAAGGGAGAAAGAAAACCCTACAAATGGGTTAGAATTTTTTTTTCTACTGTGAAGATTATTGAAAAAAATAATTAGAAGGTAGATGAAATGAGAACTGGCATTCAGGAAGGTAAAGCTTAACAGCATCACTTCTTGCACATCTTTCCCTGCCTCATCAGGGAAGTAAGGAAAGTCTTATTATAGACTTTAGAGTTTAAACTTATAGTTTAACTACAAGAAAATGTAACATTTATTTTCATGTTGCTGTCCCTTTGGTAATTTATGCCTGAACAAATATTTCTCAGTCTATCAAAACCATTAAAAATTTCCTAAAATATTTACACACACTATTTCTTTCAACTTTTAAAGTGAGCACACCTTTATCTCACTTGTGACTTTCACCTACTTAAACAGTAATTGTGGCTCATCACAACAGCACATGCATCGGAATGCCCAGAGCAAGAGATTCAGTGAGATATAATTACATTGAATCACTGTGCAGAGGCCAAGTTACTTGAAGTGAAAAATTACATTTGGGTTGCCCTTGTTACACTTATTAATTTTCCTGGTCTTGTGAAGCTGCAGACACACTGTTCCAGTCATGACTAAATAAAGCATTTTGTGCCCTATCTTTCTCAGTCACTTTGTTCCCACTTCTCTTTTGCCATAGAATTCCCACTTAGTGCAATTTGATAAAATTTACACTTTCATTCTTGTTTGATGCCACCATCTTCACCATCTCCACCATCTCCTGACAAGACACAATTCACTGCCACACATATCGGAATGATTTCCTCGGCATAAATAAATCATTAGTCCCTTCTGAAGCTACTCTCCCCCTCCCATAAGAGGCCTAAACAATGCCTAGTCAGCTGAATAGTAAAGCTTCTAGGAATACAGGTTTTTGCTGCTCTCTAGTGGACACACTCTTAAAAAAAGAAATAAAACAGCTCGTTAAAAATGCTTCAGTCCTCTTCCAACTCTGGCCACTTAACAACTCTTCATGCCTTCCAACTCGAGCAAGTAACAATAGAATTTCCATGTTTTAGTAAAAGGTAGACTAATTCAGCATTTTCAGCAACAATCCATACCAAGAGGTAAAAATATGGAATCAGAATATCCTTGCCCATATCTCATTCGCCAGTTATCTGTGTGTAAAGAACATAAACTACAACTACACGAACACATCATAGATGAGATTTAACATCAGCATGAGGTGTCAATGACCAACTAGAGTTAAATTACTTAATTCCTATAAGGAAGCATTTTCACTTATAACTGATATAAAAGAAAATCCCATACTGTTGTCCTCTTGGAGATAGAATTTTTTGCTTTTCATCCAAGTAGTTTCTGTTATTATCAAAGAAATGTTACAGTAATTTAAAAAACTCGGACAGAAATCAGTCATATCTCCAAGTTCACTTTAATAAATACACACATTTCTATTATGGAATGATAGCAGAAAGGGATGAGAAACTGACAACTCTGATGTAAGCTGACCTTCTAGAGCCAGTGAATCTCTCAGGGAAAATGCATTTCAATGCATTTGGTAAACACAGTTTAAATCTACTACCACGAAAAGCACTTTAAAAACTACTGAAGAAGAGTAAAAAAGTACTCAATCCAATCTGTCCTTGGCAGAGAACTATTTTTTAAAAAAATTATTATAACATTTTTTGGATTGAACCATTAGCATGAAGGTCCACTATCGACTAGTTAAAGTTCATGTCTGTATAAATGATACAAGGCTAGGGAAATGACAATGCAAACAGATAAACAAATGCCCTGGAAATCATACGATCAGGGATGTAGCCAAGAGCAGAAATTGGGTCAACACAGCAATGTAGTTCCTTGTGCATTACATTTTGTCACTGCCATTCTACATATTAATTTCTGCTTTTTGAGACTGACTACCCTAAAAGAATCAGTGAGACAATGCTGTTGTGAAAGTGAGGGTGTGTGCGTTATGACATTATCACATCATACAAGTTATCAACAGCATATTTCTCATATCACAAGATTAACATCTTGTGTTGAATACCATTACTTGTGTAGTTGCTCAAACTCCGAGTTTGACAGTTTTGCCTTTCCTTTACCAAGTCTCTCTTGCATGAATGTTGCAGTCTGGAAGCCCCCAGTGAGAGTAAAGCAAGCTGGCTGCATGAATGAAACCCTGAAATTATGCAGCTTGACAAGACTTAAAATTAGCTGGCCGAGATATTAACACTACATACAAAATGTGAACAGAGAATTAAGTACACTCTAACCACTTAACTTTTACAAATCTGAATCAAAACCAGACTGTTACCTACTGAAACAGGTTTTTTTGTATATGCTGTCTATCTGAAGAAAGAAAATTACTGAAAAACTTTTTTAGTTACATAAAACCCTATGAATCACTATGTAACATTTGTTTACATCCTGCATCACTTCTTCAACCAGACAGTTTAGCACAGAACACCACCTTCAGCCAAAGAATTTATAGATGGAAATTTTAAGCTGAGACATTGTCTTCCAAAGGATGCTAACAAGGAGCAGTACAGAAGTTAAAACTTGTGAAGTGCTCTAAAAAAACCTCAAACTCACATCTTACTGCAAACAATTAACAATTTCACATTGTTAATACTTTATTTAATACTATATTTTTGCTTTACAAATTTAAAAAAGACAAATAGTCACAGCACCCAAAAGCAACATTTTGCTAAAAAAGACACTTCTCTTGAAGACATTACCACTGTTCCTACATGAATATTACAAATTTTGAAGCCAAAACGTCACCAGAAAGCAGAACTTCATCAGAAGAGCAATCACAATTATTGGTTCCATAAGATGCAGAGTTTCAAGGGAATAAAGGAGCAAGGCTATTATGTGCAAGAGACAAAACCACATTTTTAGGGATATGAGCAAAAGGGTTTCATGCTCACTGGTAGCTCTTTCCCTGTCCAATAACACTTGCCAAAGGAAAAAAAGAATAATACATAACAGTGCAAATGTCAGCTTCTGAGTCTAATTCAGACAATCGCCTCAAACAATACACCTGACTCATCTCTGAACTCTTTTAGCTCAAGATACAAAAAGGTTTCAATCTTAAAATATCTGGGACATAGGTACAGTTTTTAAAATCACAATACTTTATGGCCTCCACTAACACATTCTTCTCACAAAGGCAATAATTAAAAGTTTCACTGTTGTAACAGCACCGGGTATCAAGTTTTCAGGAAAACTTTCACATAGATTTCATCCATCTTCCTTCTTGCAAACAGCAGGTCTTGTCAAACAAAGTGATGCACTCAAGAAAACAGATAAATTACTATGAAGTACCCACAACTTGTAAATAGCGATAAAATCTTGTGTAAAATCCCAACTTCACAAAAGTGATATTATATTCTGCGCAATGTAGGAGCCAAATGGCACTTTTAGTTTTCTTGACATCTATCAAAAACACTACCCAGAGATATATGTTCATGCCTCTTAGAGCATAATACAGTAACAATTTGTTTCTTCTCTGGTAGAAGAATAAGCTTTAAAAAAAACCCAAACTAACAGAAGAAAGCTAAATTTAAAAGCCCAGATCATAATTTTACAAGCATTATGACAACAGAAGGATCTTTATTTGTACTTTTAAATTTATTCCACCATATTAATCAGATTGTTATCTTTATTTGCAGTTAGAAGCAATTGTCTGAATTCAAGAATTTTCAAGTGGTGACTCCCCAGAACTTCAGAAGACTAAAGACTATGGCGTACACAGTGAAAACCAGAAAGCTTATTTTCAGACTCTGTCTTAAAAATTAAGGCTGTTCAGCTAGCTGCTGGGATTCATTACATACCTGACCTCCATATAAACCGTATCACAAGATGACTCATCCACACAGTAACACCAGCACATTGCAGAACAGCCCCAGCAGAGGCAACCAGAAATTGCCCAACTTCTGTCAACTCACAGTAAGAAGTACCAGTACCCAAATCATACCTTGAACTACTCTATCAACTTAGACCATAATGTTCAGGCAAATTACCTGCCTCACCCATACCAGGGCCTCTGGATGAGCTATGGATCATGAATCCTGGATTTCTTCCAATTCCATTGAACAGAGAGGATTTATCTTTTATTAAACAAAAGGTAGCACACCATCACTTCCACCCATAAGGTTTTGTATGGAAGTCTGTTGCCTTGTTTTCACACAAAGCTTTTAGACCTTAATTTCATGCTTCAGATTAAGGGAAAACTGTTGGATTGATGGGAGGCATTAAAAGGGAAAAAGTTCAAAGCTCAAATTGAACTAAAATTTCCTTCAACTACTAAATTGAATGTGTTACATAAGAAAGCTTTAAATTATTAAAGCCTGCCGCACCTTTTCAAGAACATAAGAACAACCCATGGGTAACTTAAGCTTATTTCAGTGTTTCCACATCAGAGATCTTGCATCGCCTTCAGTAAGAATATGTGTGATTAACACTACATGTTAATACAGCAAGTGATGCTTTAAGTAGCTTTTTTTTCACCATGACTACCATTTTAGATTGAATTATATACAGCATGGTATAGATCCAGACTGAGGGACTTCTTAAAGCTGTAACTGAAAAAGTTGTGGTGCTTCTCCACTTCCTTTTTAAAATCCAAAGCAATATATAATCCATTAGGCCATATGTCCCAAACTGCTAACCGCAGAACAACCTGCACATTCAAAAAAAAAAAAAAAAAAAACAAAACGAAAAAAGAAAACCACCCGAATCTTCCATTTATGAATGCTGTCAAGCACTCCCAATGTTTCTTGCACTAGCTCTGCAACAGCACAGTCTGATATCAAATCTCTCGCAAAAAAGCACAGGTACAGGAGACTGGAGAACACAACCGTTTCGCTGTACAACATTCACCCAAAGATTTCATTTCCACACGGCTCGACCCGCACCGAGCACACAGGCGAGGGCGTGCTGGACCAAAAGTTCGCCTGTCCCCCCAGCACCGTGACAGCAGCACACGGTGCTGCAGCGCGCAGCACAGCGGGGGCAGCCCCCTGTCACCTCCGCGACGTGGGACATTCAACACGTCTCTGCCCCGCCGCTCCTCCCGGGCACCACTACGAGCGCCCTGCGGCGGCCCGGGGGCTGCCGCTCCCGCCGCCGCCGGGCACCCCGCCCGGGAGCTCCCAGGAGCTGGCGGACAGATAGACAGGGGAGCTCCGGCAGCTCCAGGAGCCTCAGCTGCCTTCGCGGGCCAAGGCCACACGCACCCCCCCGGGCGGACATCAGGATAGAAAGTTAACGCGGGCAGACATCGCCCGAAGCGCTGCTCAGCCGGGCCGAGGAAGTAGCGGCGGGGGCCGAGGGGACCCTTCCCGCCGCCCCTCCCGCGGAGCCGCCGCCGCTCTCGGCCAACAAAGGGCCGAGCGGTCCCCGCCGGGCTCGGACACCGGGGGTGGGGGGAAGGTGACTCCGCCCCAGCCGGCCCCTCCGCCATGTTGTTGAAAGGAACCGGCGGGGATCCGCCGCCCCCCGCCGATCTCCCCACGCACCCCCACACGCCGCTCCGGGACACCACCGCCGCGCCCGCCGCCTCTCTCCGCTCCCGCGCCCCCCTGCGCACTCACCGCCCACCGCGGGGCAGAGCAGCGAGGCCGCAGCCAGGCACAGCAGGGCCCAGGGACGCCGCCGAGTAGCCGCTGCCATGTCCTGGCCGCGACTCCCCGGAGCCGGGATCCGCCTCGCGACGCGCGCCCGCTCCGCCCGCCCAGGGACCGGCGCGGCGCCCGCGCTGCGTGCGCCCTCCCGGCCCGCTCCGGCCGCGAATGCCGCCGACGCGGCGGCGGCGGCGCCGCCTGATTGGTCGCTGCGCCCCGGCCCCGCCCCGCGGCGGCCGCGGGCAGCCCCGACAACAACAGGCGGCGGGAGCGGGGCGCGACCTGCGCGGCGGCGGCGCGGGGCGGGGCGGTGGCACCCCCTCCCGGCGGGTGAGAACGGCAGAGCGGCCGCTCTGTCCCCTCGATGCCGCTCCCGAAGGGGCTCGAGCGGGCTTGGAGTTTCCCTGCGTCCGGGTGCTGCGAGAGCGCTCGGGTTAGCGGCTGAGGCGCTGCCAGCAGCGAGGAGGGAGCGCTGGCAGCGCTGCACTGCGCGGAGTCCCGGGAGCATCGGCTCCGATGGAAGGCAGGTGCGGGGGCCTGTGGGCAGCCCTCGAGTTGCCTCCGGAGAGGAGGAAAGCAGCGGGAGCGGAGGAATTGCTCCTCCTGGGAGGCGCTGCGAGTGGGCAGGCGGAGCGTGCGGAGCCCCGGGCGGTCGCGGCGGGGCCGCAGCGCAGGGGCAGCTCCCGCTCCTTGCCCGCGGCACGGGACCGCCCGGCGCTCCCGCGGCAGCCCCGCGGCCGCTCCGCCGTCCCGCAGCGGAGGGTTTTCCCTCTCCTCAGCGGCAGTCTCAGCGCTGAGCTCACAGGCTTTGTCCCCGTGCGAGGGAAGAGCGGTGCCAGGCGACAGGTGTAGCTGCCAGCTTATTGCACAGCCTGCGCTTAACTTCAGGAGTTAACTGGGAATCGCAGACTCGTGCAGTCCGAATACCCGTCGGAGGTACACCTTGAATCTTAAATCCTGGGGCAACTAGGATGTACCTCGTGAGGAAAATGACCGTGACTGAGGTTGTTACTTCTATCCACCACTTTATTAGCTTTGCATGGGTGGCAGAGTAGGAGGAGAGGCTCTCTTCTTCCCTCTTGGGATCAGGTAACGATTCTCCCAGCAGTTACCTGATTGCTCTGGGAATCCGCCCCCTCCCCCCCTCGCCCCCCCCGCTCAAATATCTGACTGTTGTGTCCAGACCCTGAATCAGTTCAGAATCTCTCAGCATATGCCTTTATACTCCCTTTGTTGCTTATTTTGCATGGAGTGTGACCCTCCCGTCATAGGCCAAGTCACAAAGAACACAGGTGTTCTTCCACATTACTTGCAGTTGCTCTTGCAAGCCCCGTGCCCTGTCTTTGCCAAATGGTGCCTTCCCAGCTTGCAGTGCTCAGGACAGCACCCTTCCCACTCTCCAGGACCACATTCACTGTCACGGCACACTGATCTGCTGCCTCCATTTTACTAGCAGTTGTTCAGCCAATACTGCTTTTATAAAAAAGTCCTGTTTCTCCTACAGTACACTTCACCTGGGTAAGAATTTTGATGTCATAGTTCAAAGTGAGGTAAATATTTATTAATTAATTCTCTTTCTGTTTCTCTTTGAACAATGATCAGTGTCATGCATAAACATATCCTAGTTATATTTTCTCTCACAAAATAACATTTTAATGACATGCACTTAATGTCAGATGTTGAACCAAATGTCTGGATTTCATATAGATTCATGCTGTAATGAACTACTGAAGCTGACAACACCAGGCAAACATGTTCTTAGTTATCCATACATAGAAATATGTAGAGGGCTGATCCTCAACTAAATGTATTAGCGTCAGAAAGAAACACTGAAGCACTCAGTTAAATTTCTCAAATCCTGAGACATCTTTTAAATTCATATTGAGCATTGAAACTATAAATTAAGAAAATTATGTTCAGGGAAAAAAAATCTACTATTCATTTCCCCATTGCAGATCTCCTGGGTTTAGGGATGGGTCACAGACTATATCTCTGAAGGAAGGCAGAGACCAGTAAGCAGAGCATGCTGAAGGATTTCTTTTCAGGGCTCCAAGTTCAGTTCTATGTGGAACATTTTGAATTAACATCCTGAGTGACATTTGGCTGACAGACACAGAAAAATTAAAATAAATCAATAACTTGCTGGTATCAACTCACCAGCTAAGATGGATTCAGGTCCAATAGTGCCAACTACAAAGGAGTTTTTTTTTTGCCAGGCTTCACTCTTCTTCCATATCACTCATGAGGTAAAGACCACTACAGAAGAAATACCTAAAATTATGTCATCCCCTGTCCTGAAGCCTGGGTACCTCTCTCTGATCTTATGTATGTTAGATGTAAAAGCCAAAGTAAATGTGGACAGAAGCATAGCTACCAAAATGGGTTCTGCATGTCCAGAATCTCCCTGTTTCTCGCTATTTTTCCACATATCCAGGTTCTTAGGACTGCCTCTTCTGGTCTTGATTAAGGCGGGGTCCAAGAACTTCTGATTATGATACAGACTCTTGATATTCAATGGGCTCTGGTAGACATTTGGGTCTTGTTCTTGTTGGTACCTTCCCCTGTTAGCTCCCCCTTATCACTGTAAGATTCATCGTGGTGTTTTTCCATCATCTTTCTTCTGCTGTTACTCCTGCTGTAAGTTCCCCTTTTCCAATATTTAGGTCTTCCCCTTCCTTCTTATGAGCTTCATAACTGCTTTTGGTGCAGCAGGAGCTTTGCTCATCTGGGCAGTACCTGGCTTCTTTAGGGGGGGCTATAGGAGAGGTACTTGGATTCACTGGTTGAGATGCAAAGTAATTCATGTCACATGCCCTGTTTGGTAACAACAAAATTACCTTTGTTTTTGCTATAAAAATAGAGCAATTAAATAAAAACGACAATATAAAAATGATGACCTGAAAATATTTAATTCATTGGTTCCTCCCTATGTCTGCAAACAAATTGAATGCCAGTCCAAAGGTAGTGAGGACATCTTGATGCTTGCATCTTACGATTTTCATCCTCTAAACATGCTAGTTAGTCAAGTGGGGCTAAGTCAGAAAATGACACAATCAGTGAAACAGTTTCAAGATATGCTTTCCTATAAAGTGACATTTTGTTTAAGAAGAAAATAACTGTTCTATGATCACAGATTCTTCAAAATTGCAATAATTGCTTGGCCTTTTCCTGCCAAAGCATGAAAAAACTATTTCACAGTACAAATCTGCCAAGTTCAATAGAAAACAATGCATGACCATTGTATGGTTACGACATTTTAAATGGATGAATTAAATATAATTTTTCAGTATTTCCTGTAAAGGAACGCTTAAAAGAACTTCTTACGAACTGCAATCCTCAGTGCTTACTGAGGATGGACATAATTTTAAAATATGGACATAAATTTAAAAGAACAGGCAACTCCCCCATTTTTCCTAGCCTCATTTTTCTAATAAATGAATGATTTCATAACATAATTATATTCCAATTATAGAAATATGCAGCAATAATAATAATTTTTTTTAATGCA
Organism: Lonchura striata; assembly: GCF_050655825.1. NCBI lineage: Eukaryota > Metazoa > Chordata > Aves > Passeriformes > Estrildidae > Lonchura > Lonchura striata. The sequence continues at coordinate 72,889,934 of NC_140704.1, forward strand.
AGGTAGAACACAAAGCAAGGTGACACAGAAAAACCAAACTATCTGGATTTATGAGATTTGTTTAAATCATCAGATTGGTTTTTAGACTGAGTAAATCAGGTTATTACAAAGCGAATATCTGCAATTTAAACACTGATTAATTTCTTTCTTCTGTACTAGAATGTGACAGTCATACACATGCGCAGCACCCACAGGGAGAGAGAATGAAATAATTAATCTTTACCTAGGGCTGCTTTTATTTTCTGCAAGAATTATTGTCAGTGTACAAACACTTCTTATGGTTTTATTTTCTCTTCTGGAAGATGGAAAACAAAATAATTGCAACTGCATGAATGTTTCAAATGGAACTCTGTACTACTGGAACTCTGTACTCCACAAAGAAAAAAACTATGTAGGGCATTGAAATAAAAGACATTTTGGAAAGGAGCAAGTGGATAGAGAGACAATTATACAAACCAATTTGTTCTATAGGTTAGTCTTTGAGAAAGATCTATAATATGAATATAATTATTTAGTTCCAAAAATGGGAACCAATAAATATTTTTTCCCTTAGGTGTTAAAGTAAAAATATATGGAATTGTGATAGGAAATAATATTAATGGTGATGACTAAAAGTTTTATTTGTCTTTTGGTTTAGAAGGTACTGTATCAGGCTAATAAATAATCTTTCTCTCACAAACAGTGTATGCACAATTAGTCCTAAAGCAATAAAAATGAAGGTGCTGTAAAAACTAAATTTTTACAGCTTTCTATCCCTAGTAAGTAGCTAAACGTTACATTTGTTTGTTTGGAAGAACTATTCAGTGCATCATGATAATTACAAATTACTTTGACCAAGGAACTTAGCAAGAGGAAAAGTACTGAATGTGTAACATTTACCAAAATAGAGTAAGTTACTGAAAAAACCCCAACATTGCCCTCCCCACCTAGCCCTTGATTTTTGGAAACAGTTTTACTCAAACTGGGACAGAAAGTATCAAAGTGCTTATTAGTGTGCAGTTTCTGGATGTACACAAACCAGAAGTTTCACAAAGGCCTGTGATCTTTCTAAATCAGAGACAAGCAAAAGAAATCACTTTTTTGAAGTCACTGCTTTATAAAACACTCAGAACTAGTCATTTCATAACCTTTTCAAACATTGCCTGATTTGACTCATCAATGTTTCCAGAACTAAATACTGTGAGATCTTAGTTATTGAGCACCCAGTTAATTATCTCCTTTAACTGAAGGCTAGTTACAGTTTAAGGTGTATGAAGCCCTTTCTGCTTTTAATTCACTGTGGAACACTTTATATCCCAGGCTTACGTGCTGGGCAGCCCAGCAATGCACCACATCGGGATGCAGCTGCTTGATCCCTGCAGCTAACACCCACCTTATCTCCCAGATAATGGATTTGTGGGCATGGCATAGTGTCCTAAGTTCTTTAAGCAGATCTCAGTGACAAGAATGAAACCTCTTAAACTTGGTGTTTCATTCTAGCTTGTAGAGTCCATCAGCTGTCAAGCTTGTTTATTACATGTGTCTTGATGCAGCTTCACTTGAAATCAGGTATGATCTACTCAAAGAGAGCAGTGTTGACTGTAAGTCTCCTTACAGAGAGATCTGTAAGAAGATCTGATTTATGCTGAAAGTAGGGAAGATGCATATAGTCCAAGACATGCTGCTAAACACAGCAGTGACTAGGAAGACTAAATAGCTTAGGGAGTGGCTGCCAGAAGTAAAAAGGCTGACATCAAGCATGTCTGGAAATTACTTGAGACTGTTTGTCATTATCTGTTTGAAGGCCTTAATTGCTGAAGTAACTCTCTAACTCTGCTAACTCTGAAGTGGCAAGGGCATCTCACCTACAACTACAGCAAAGGATACTTGTGTTAAAGTAGCTTGCCTCTAATTAAGAAAGTATATTTCTTTTCTTGGGGTGGTACAGGTTTTGCGGGCTTGGATGCTACTCATTCCAGTTTGATGGTGCAAGTAATAACGCATATCATTCTGCTGCTCAAGGAAAGTAATTTTCCTCCAGAGACTGGACTCAGTTTTGCCTAGAGTGGGGAAAGAGCATCTTTTGTAACCCACCAAAAGTTAATGTGTTTCTGGCAATGCACAGATCATGAGGTTTTCCTACTGTAATTCTCTGTGTACCCATTAGCAGGCAGGCATCCTGTGGGCTTGACAACCTTGATTTCTTCTTCCATGGAATAAAGGCTCATAGCAGACAAGAACCTTCCTAGAGTAGGAAGTGGGAACCGTGATGACAAGCTGCTAAGACCTAAGACCTCAAAATTAGTTTTGGGGATCTAGATCACAACTTGGATTAAATATCAGTTATCCTGAAAAAAAAAAAATCAAAAAATCAAGTTTTTTAATAAAACTTCCACTTTGTTGTTAAAACAACATTTTGTTCAGTAGAGTGTAAACTCAATAAAATAAAATAAGATATGAGAAAATAATATTTAATGAATTAACTAATTAAAATTAATAAAATAATATTTAATTCCTGACATTGATTTATTAACCCTGCAAACTGAAAATTAGAGAAAACAGAGGTTCTTCTATCACATGCTATGGGAACTGTTTGCTTTGCTTCAGTTTTTTTAGACTTGATGCATATTTCCCATCCACTCTCATTTTTCAGTGCATGTGGCTGTAGGCTGCCTGAGGTGATAGCATTAAACTTTCTATCGCAGTTCAGGTTATACAAGGTTGTTTCAAAATCCTGTTGCTGTAGTCTCTCTAAGCAGTGTTTTCTGTAAGTTTCCAGTTGTTCATTTGCAATCAATATCTAGAGTTCACGCTAAAGGTGCTGCACCCTGAGCAGTCCCAAGAAAATGGTATGCAATTTTTTTGTAATGTGTTGTAAAAAGGTGCTTTTTCCTTTAAATTAAGTAATAGAGTTTGTACCTACTCAGGAATAAAAACTGAAGAAGACAAAAATAGGCTAAATATTTATTTGAATAAAATGACAAATTATGCAGTGATGAGAACAATGGTGGAAATAATTTGTAGAACTTCATTCTTTACCAGCTATTAAGTTTCTAACTATTCTCCAAGAATATGTAATTTTGAGATTGCGCAAGTCTTTGATTATTTCTACATTTCCAGGTGACATTATTAAAAGGGAAGACTTTTGACACTGGACCTATATAAAAACAATAATTCATGCTTTTTTCGGGTCTGAATTAGCATGGGAATTCTGCTGAACAACATTTTTCTGGTTGCAAATAACAATCACTTCATTCTGTTTCTCAGAATTCTGCTTCTCTATTACAGCGGTCATTTTCCATCAGCCATATCATTTGAGTGTAATTCTAAAGGTTGACTTTTACCCAATAAGTCTTAGTAGTCTAGATACTAGATTGCTGAAGAAACTGTCTCTCTTGAGAATTTAAGCATGTTAAATTGAGATCCTAGATGAACTAATATCCTAGAACTTCTGTAGTAGTAGTGCCAAAAATACTTTCATCTTACCTGCACAACACAACTCCCTGTTATCAGTGATATTAAAAAGCAACCATTGCCAAAAAACCAAGAGAAATGCATTCCTAATTTAAAGACAGGATAATATTAAGTGGAAAAAAAAGAGCATTTTAAATGATGATCAGGAGCATGTCCATCATGGCACTGGATTATTCTGCCAAAAGAATGATGGTAGTAAGTATAAATACTTATTTGATCTAAAGAAGAGTAAAAGATGGGAAAGGAAAAGCCCTCTTTAGCAAGGAGATAATTTCAGTTCAATTAACTGGTCATGGGACTAATTTGCCAATATTAATGATTGTACTACAAGACAGAAAATGCAGAGCCCAAATGTTCAAAATTCAGTAGAGCAAAAGACTAGAGTATATCTGTGTATTATTCTGTTGCAGTTTAATTTTATAGAGGAGGTTACTCCCTCTGTAGCTGTAGTTGAAGCCCTGAGAAGTCCAGATTTTCTTGAGAAACTGACTGCTTTGTCTTTTTCCAGGATACATATTTTCTCAGAACTTTGCTGAAGGTCAAAGATCTGTGTAAATATTACATTTTAGAGACTGGTTGGGACTCTTCTTTAAATGCACTTTTAGTTTCCACTTGAATCAACTCTCAGAAATGGCTTGGCCCACAAACACACCAGAATTGTTTTTTCTTACAGCCTGGCTAAGAAGAGATGCTTCCCAGCATTTTTAGGATAACTGGTCTCCAAGCCTGAAAGGCTATGGGATTCAGCCCTCCCTTCTGCTGACGCTTGCCCATATCTTATCCACAGGAACCAAGTTAAAGAGCAAAATCAGAAAGGAACAAGTAGATTTTAGTTTGCAGGGTGTTTTTGGTATACTGTCCTCTCTGTAGGGTTTCATGATTTTGAGGGTGGGCATAAAGAAGAATGCAGGACATGGAACACAAAGATGTTTGTGTCTGGTTGAACTGTCTTTAGTCTATTTTAGCCTGATACTGCGTGTTAATCTACTCCACACTATCTGTCACCTACTCTAAAATGGACCCATTTATGTGGAGCTTTTCCTCCATGAGCAAATTGGGGACAGAATTGCATTCCTTTGGGTACTGTTCTGTTGCCACAAACATGAGATCATCCTTTCTCTTGGGCGACACCATGCCTTAGTCATGCCTTGATGAGTAATCCTAATTCTCTGGCTATTGCTTTCCTGTGAGCAAAACGAGGAAGAAACCCTGGAAAAAGGAAACTGCCATAGACCACTTGAGTCTGAAATGCAGTGTGTATTTGAACATTGCAATAAAAAACTGTAAAGGAATAATTAGGTCTCATCAGGTTCCTGTCCTGTACTGTACTGCTCTAACTTTGTCCTATAGTTAACTTCTCTGTATGGTTCCAAGTCACAGTCACAGCTGCCCCTGGACTTTACTGATAATAATGAAGAACACTAACATATTTTCCCAGAAGTAGTGGAGTAGGTGGGTTGTTATTCTACTCTTCTCTTTCTCATGAACTAGAACTAACTTTGAAGCAGGCTTTAATTTTGTAAGAACAAAAGACACTGCTCTACTTATCTTGACCAGCCTTTGATTAAAATAGGTTTCAGTAGTTTAGAAGTAACTTAATTTAGATGTAAGCAGCTAAAGTCTTAGCACTTTTTTGCAGTTGAGTGCTTAAGTTCTCTGCACAATGTAGAGAGATTTACTTAAAAATTAACAGAACATTTTGAAACAAAGTTGCCTAAACTTCAATCTCTCCACATAGTTAATAGATTCAATATAGAATCAGGGTATTCCTGCAGAAGTATTCCTGGGAGCTGTTATATTTTGACACATTATTCTAGTGGAAAATACGGGTTTAATGCCCAAGTAATTTATGCTCACAGATATTAGCAAACTAAGGATATTTGGAGTACTACTCTTTCCTTCTGGAGCTACTTCAACACCTCTGGATTCCTATTCATGAACTACAGAAAGATTCTTGCTCTTTAATAGCCTGAAGTGTCAATGGCAGCACAGTTTCCTATGGATGTCTTACCTGTGGACAAGGAGAAATTAGAGGACCATGAATCTTGGACATGGATACATAAATCCTTTTCATCACAGTGTTTGACTGTTGGGGTCACTGGGCAAGGCCCCAACAGTGTGAAAGTCCTTTTCCCCTAGCCTGGCCGCTGAAGAAGAGGTCTGGAATGCGTGAGGCTGAGTTTTCAAGGTTGTTTATTTTTCCTTATCTATAATGGTTTCTTTCTGACCTGACGAGGTCCAGCTAGCACAGAAGCCATGGCAGTCTTCTTCCCGCCCCAGGCGGCTCCCACATTATATACCCAAAATTACGTGTACCATGTTTACAATTCCCATAGCAATACCTAAAATCTACGTTGGACAAGGTGTCCCTATCCTAAACCAATAGAAAAGTGTCACCATCACACCGAGACATGGAGGACAAGAAGAAGGAAGAAGAAGCTAAGGCAGGTCCAGATTCCTCCATCTTGTACCCCTGAATTTCATTCTAAAAAATCCCCAAATTCTACTTTTCCACCCTGTATCAATTTCCATATTACATCATTCAAACCCTTTTTGTTTGTAATTCCTCATATAAGGTCAGCAGCCTCTCCCATGGGCTAAAATCGAATCCACAGGTGTTTTTCATTTGCTGCTGAGGTTCCTGGGCTCTTTGCCAGGGGCTTGAGTCATCCAGGACAGCCAGAGGGATGCTCTGGACTCTGACATTTGACATCTATCAGATTCAATTGGGCTGCCCTTCACAACCACCTCCTCCTAGTTCACTCTCCCTTTTATAGCTCTGACTGTAGCCAGTGTTGTTTACTGCCTTCAGATTTGCTTTAATAGAACCTATACAGAGCTGATAATTCTATATCTCCTAGCTTCTCATTCATAGAGTTCACCACCACTTCAGAACATTGTTATTACTCTGCGCCAGTCCTTTTGACTTGTCTTACCCTACTCCCTTCCCATCTGATGTCTTACTGAGTGTGCCAGTAAAACAGACCACAGCTGTGACTATTTTGATACCTCCTCTAGATTATTCATCAGTTTCCCTGAGCTTTTCTCCTGGTGATGAGCAATTGGGGTCTTTTAAAGAAAGATACTGTGATTCAGTAACTTTGATGGAATGAGTAGCTTATTACCTGTCATTATATAGCACTTGATTGAGAACAGGACTTTGCTAATGTGTGCCCAAGGTTTATCATCAATAGCTAGGCTGGGAGAGTTGACTTTCTTTAAAAAAAAAAATAAAATAAAAAGCATGCACATTAGGAGGTGACTAGGTTAGATGCTGCTAACTCATCTTGCTTCTCTCCCTCAACCTTTTCTTTGTCAGAACAGAGATTTTCCATCAGGAGATAAATTTTGAGAGGCCCAGCCACAAATTTATTCTGACTTTGGTAGCAGTTACCTTTATCCATCAGCTGGACACTTTCCTGACCTAACAGAAAAGAATCATGGCACATAATACTGACTTCTTGCCTTCTTAAGATGGAGGTGTAGACATCTGAGCACACTGCTGCACCTTCAGTTTGTTTGCCTGCAATTTGAGAAGATCAAGCTTTGAAGTTAGCTTAGCTGTACTTTGAACAGGGAGTTGGATTAGATGACCTTCTAAGACCGTTTCCAATCTAAATTATTCTACTATTATAAGACATATCAAACTACGGTAAAGCGAGGAGAGAAATAGTGAATAAACATTTGATTATTAATCTTAATGAATTCTGGCTTTTAATAAGTATTTTTTAACTTTTGAATAACTGTATGTCTATTTCTGATTCAGGTGGATTAATGCACAGCATCAGTTTTGGCTGGATTTTAAGTCTTTGCACAAATAGCAGTCCTATGTCTGCTCTTTTAAATTTTTGTAAGCTTTATTTGGATGAAAATTAAGATTGAGATGGGAGTTCTGCATGATGAAATCCCTTTTAAATAACACCCCTACAAAGCTTAAGCTGTGTCAGTGGTATATGTTTTAATTACTCAGATCATCTTTGCCATAGCAAATTTTAGTGTGCTCTTCCAAACTCTTCAGTAAATTAGCTTCTGTGTATTGGTTTTGGCTCTGGATATCTCAGCAAAAGAGGCAAACAGTCTCAGGATATGTTTAAAAGACCTTGGCTTGTAAGTGTATGACGTCAAAATTTCTGTGTCTTCCTGATATAGAGTACCTCCAAATCCGGGATGTTTCAGATTGAGAACAGAAAACGTCCAAGTTAAATTTGTGATTTAAGAACAGCTTTTCTATAATGATAGAGAAACTTTGCCAAGTAATAGTGTGGGGAAAAGTTGCTGAGAGCAAGTTAGTTTCTTACTCTGTAGGCAGAACCAATGGCAATGAAATACAATAGTGAATACTTCTGAAATAACCTGCTCACAGATGTACCCTAGGGACTTCCCCAACCCAGGGACTTGTGAAGGCTCAGAGCCCACTAGGTTATACCTTCTTGGAAGGAAACTTGGACTTCAAAATAATGGGATCAACAAACTGGAAATTGCTTTGATGAAGCTGATGAACAATTCTCAATTCACTCAGCTGAAAAAAGGAAATATAATATGACTTTGGGCTTGGTTTTGGTCAACATTACAATAAGAATTTAGTCAACAGAGGACTTCAAACACACCACTCACTCTACCCTAGTATGGTGTAGGATCAAGGGATGCAGTCTCACATTTCAAAGTATCAGGGAGGCTTCTTGTAGGCTGGCTGGAAGGGTGTTGGGATGATTCCAGGAAGTCATGTTTTGTGTCTCAGGTGAACCTAAGCACACCTCCAGACTCTGAAAAGTCACTGAGAGGATGCTGCTGACCCTAGAATGGGAAGCTGTTCAGTAGACCTAGCAGGCAGGCTGTGCACACAAACCTGGTGGCTGATCCACCAGCTGGAGTAAAGCACATAAACAAATGTCTTGTGTTGCCCTGTTTGCTATTGAAAACATCATGGTAGTAGTTATCAGCTCTACCAGGATGACTGTACCAGTAGCCTTTAATTCTCAGGGTTTTGAAACATCCCAGCTCTGTGAACAGTCAATCTATGCTCTAACCAATGTACTCACTAGTGTTGAAAGAGGTGAGCATAATGGAATGGCACAATATATCTGTATACAGCTTGAGCACGTTTATGTAGGACAATGATGGCTTTAGGGGGTGCCCCGAATGAACACAGTCTGGACAGGGGTTTACATGAATGGAAAATGTTTGCAGGAGGAATGTGTATTATTAAATTTGGCAAAAAGACATGAAGAACCATCGATGTGGTTCTATGGGCAATCAGACATGCATGTCCTGCAGTCCCTATACAGGCTTTCAGTGGTATGAGGACTCCAGTTAGCCCTGAGACCAAGCATAACACTTAAGCACCTGTGAGTACAATTAAATCTTTCTAGTCCAAAATAGGGTGGCTCTTTCAGACTGCCTCCAAGAGTAGCTCTTAGCACTTGCTGTCCCTGCAAATCATCCCCTAAAGAAGTGTCTGGAAGGGTTACAAATGGCACTGACCAGAATCGTGTCAGGGAACAGTTCAGCTGTCAGTCAGATGTGATATTTCTGCTAATAGCTCTGCCTTGACTGTGATAATTTTCTAGTACAGTGTTAGCCTTAGGGATGAGTCTAGCCGTAGTTGAAACCTTGAAAATATATAACTGTAGAGCAAAGCTAAATACTGGCAAATCATTTTTTGGGTGTTAAAACCAACCCATCTAACTCAGTGGGGAGATAATGTATTTCCAATAGTGAACATATTTAAAGTGCTTGATACAAAACTTACCTTTCTTGCAGAGGCAATGTTATCATCATCATCCTGGCTTGAATTTGAATGTGATCTTAGGTATTTCTTGTAAGGTCCAACAGGGCTGTCACCCCCTTTTCTGCTGAAGCATTACTAGTATCCCTGGGACAGGCTGAGGGAAGGTTATACATCACCTCTGTTCAACACCAGGGTGTGATGCTGAATTGATTTAGTATGTATGTTTTGGCTTAACCCTGTCTGGCAACTCAGCCCCACACAGCTTTTGCTTACTTCCCTCAGGGTGGCATAGGGGAGAGAAGCAAAAGAGTAAAAATGAGAAAACTCTGGGGTTGGGTTTGGTAGATAAAAAAAACCAAACCACACACACAAGCAAACTAAAACAAGGAATTAATTCACTTCTCTGATTTGTGGGCTGTTACAGTGAGCTCATGGGCACTTTGCTCCCTTCCCTGGAACCCTGTGGCTCTGATCAAGATAACCCTGGACCCCTCCTTCCTGCCTCAACGGGGCTGGTAGAGAGCCAGTGAAGCCCACCCCGTCCAAAGTCTATATAGACCCCTGACATTTCCTGTTCGTCCTCTTTTGACCCGCTCTCCCCTTGGACACCACAGAATAAAGAGAGCTGAACCAACATATATTGGGGTAAGAGCCTCTTTTGGAAATCTTGGCCATCTCCTGATATTCCTCCCCTCACAGTCTTGGATCTCTGGGCTAGCCTAATATTTAGGGGGCTGTGTGAGTGGGGGAACGTCAGTGGGCATTGTTAAACCATACCCAGGAGAGCAGGGCTGGAATGGAATGGTGGAATAGTGATTTAGGATGACAAATGACATCTCTGGAATTATTCCCCCTTCCTGCTTTTCCCCCCATTTTACATGCTGAGCATGATACCATCTGATACAGAATATCCCTGTGGAGAGCTGTGCCAGCACCTACTCTCAACTTCTTGTGCACTCCCAGCTGCCTCACTGGTGAGAGGCAGAAAAGGCCTTGGCTCCATCTAAGCCCTGATCAGCAAGAACGAAAACATCTCTGTGTAACAGCATCATTGTCAGCATACAGCCAAAACACTTTGTCATACCAGCTACTGTGAAGAAAATGAACTCTACTTCAGGGAAACTGGCACAATGTAGAAATTCCCACAGCCTCTGCCTGTGGGTCTCAGATTCAATCAAAGAAAGAAACTGAGAGTTTCCTGCCAGGAAAAAGCCTGGGAAAGAGCTGGGAAAGAATGTAAATAATTCTTTATCTCTCTTGTTTTTCACATTGTTTATAGTTAAGTTCTATCACTGTGTGTTAAGCACTCAGAACCAATGGTGTGGGTTGTTTTCACTTCAGAACCAATGGATTTGATCCTTGTGGAGCTCTGTATAAAAGAGCGGTGTATTTTGAATAAAGGGGAGTTTTTACTCACAGCAGCCTTCTGAGTCAGAGTCTTCTCGTTCCCACCTTGCCTTGACAGCAACATCTAGTGATCCCGACGTGAAATCACACCTGGGGAACAGGGTCTGGTGTAGCCCGACGCGGCACTGAACCCTGCCCTGAAGGGACAGGATCTGGTGACTTGAAGTGGAATTGCAGCCTTGGTAGCAGACCGGAACCTCAGCATCTTGGTGGGGGGGGGGGGTGGGTCTCCTCTGGTGTGGTTCCATGCCAACAGCCTGGATGCTGTGAACGGACACCTCTGCCTTCTTAAGAAAGGTAACGCCGGAAGTCCACACCTTCTGGAGAAGGCTGGGTCCTGTTTGGACCGTGGACCAGCTCTTAAGAGCCCGGAACTGAGCGGGACGGGTTTTTCCCTGGAATAGCAGACTGTTGGACTCTTGAAGTTGACGTCTGCTAGGGAAAGGTTCCCTAAAAATGAGAAACCAGCCATTGGCAGTTGAGCAAGCAGTCTTGACGGCCTGGCGAGCCAGCATCCCTCTTATTGGAGCTTGGCTTTCTGAGAAGGACCTGATCAGACTTTTGAGTTGGGCTTGGGACTGGGGATTTTCTGTAAATCCTAGATCCCCCTTTGATCATAAGGTCTGACTCAACCTTGGACGCTGTCTCGCAGTGCAAATGCGCAAAGGAGACACCGCTGCATCCGACCTGGCTGCAATCTGGGTGGTAGTTGACATATCCTTGTATACAGGCAGGGATTCTGACCAGAACGTTTCGAGATCCCGGAGGTGGACCACACCACATCCCATGCAGCAGCTGGCTGTGCGGGCACACCCTGCCCAGAGAGCGGTGCCGCTGACGTTGGCCGCCCCTCCCAGCACACCCGACATTGCATGGACTGCATGGGGCGACCCTGGACTGGCGGGAGCCGCCACTGCCCGTGGCCCACAGCCCCCAGCTTTCCAAACTGCATTTGCGGAGGGGCTGGTGCTGCCCGCGGTGCCGGGCGCAGCGGGGATGGATGCCGCCCCCCTGACTCCTTCATTGATGGAGCCTGCACAGATACCACTGCAGCCTTTGGTCCATCCCCTGGCACACTCACCACTGCCCGCAGGAATTCCAATTGTGCCAGCAGGACAGCCTTTGCCTCCCAGTCCGCCCCTCTGCATGTCATGCAGACTGGTTGATTTGATTTCATTTACGGTGCCAGCATCTGCTGTTTAACAGCATGTTTTGAGCAGGACACCTGTGTTCTTCTCCGCCCTGCCCACTGTGGGATGGAGTTCCGCGCCGGAGGTGGTGCCTGCCTTCTACGCCACGCCTGCTGTGGCACCACCCCTGCTGACAGCGGACTTCACCGTCACGCTTACTGCTACTCCGGCAGCAGCGGCAGCCTCAACTCCACCCACCCCGGAACCATCGGCATCACTCCCGGGAGGAACCGCCGCAACTGTGGCGCTGCCTGCTGCGTTCCAGCTGCAAGAGCCGCTGCCACCACTGACCTCAGGATTGGTGGGAGAGCCGTGGCCACTGCCGCCACCGGGTCCTCTGGGAGATGCGGCCGCATCACCCACCCCATGAGATGCGGGAGAGGGGTGTCCACAGGGTGCAGTGGCTCCCGCCGCTGCGCCCCCTGAAGCTGGCTCATCAGGAGCAGCTCTACCCTGCGATCCAGTGGCTGAGAGCCCTGTGTTGAACAATGAGTCCAGCCCTTTGTCCCCTCCAAACTGTACCGAGCTCTGCCCCTCCGAGGGAGAGCCGGCGGGGCGGGATACCAGCTTGGCCAGCAGCAGCACCACTGCTGCTGGTCCCAGAGCTGGGAATGAGGGGGGTGAGGTTGCAGATCAGGGAACTGTGCGGGGACAGGAGAGCAGTCCCTTGCACTGGGCGGGCATGGGTGGTGCAGGGAGTCTCAGAGCCCAGGTGAAATTCTATATTCCCCGGGGAACAGCCCCTTCTCGCACCCTGTGGATCCTGCTCTTGTGGTTTGCAGAGCGGGATGCTGAGGAGCTGTGGAAGAAACCATGGCTGAGCGGGGTGGGGGAAGGGCAGAAGCTCAGAGGAATTGCTGGGTTTCTCGCAGCCTGTTGGTTGCATGCACTGATGTATGAGTTTGAGGGAGGTCGCTCATTTATTAGTGGTCTTGAAGTGTCCCAGGAACCCCAGATTAAGGGGTCCCAGGAGATACCAAAGAGAAGCTGGGGGCCAAGCGGGGTGACTCTTGTCTCAGCAGAGAGTCTTGGCTCCTCCACCTTGCCTGGCATTGCTGGGTCTTAACCTCTGCCGCTGGCTCTTCAAAAAAAAAAAAAAAAAAAAAAAAAAAGAAGGAAAAAATGGTGGAAAGAGCTGTGTTTTCACTATGTTTCACTAACAGCTCAAAATATTGGGAAGCCACGAATCAACCTCAGCCCAAGTGATTGAATTAAGGGCTGTGGCCATGACATTTCAGAGGTTTCTCAAGTGTTGTGAATTTGGTCCTTTCTGAATTGGGTCAATTTCACTCAATTGTTTTGAAAGCCTTGAGGATGTAATTTGGATCTGAATTCAATTTCATCACTCAAGCTGTCCATTGAGGACATGATCGCATAGGCAAAGCCTTGCATGAGTCTTCTATTAAGTGCACACACCTTGCAAAAGTAATTCTGATGAATGCCAATCAAGGCAAACCTGCTGCACCTTACTGGCTGGGACAAATCCCAGAGGCCTAAAGGCTTTGCAGCTGTGGTAAAGAGATGTTACTCATCTTGTCAAATTCAAATTTGGCTAATTTGGGTATGTGCACATGTTGTAAATACCTTCTTTTCTGTCAGATCATACTCACACTGGGAAATGGGTTTTGACAAGTTGGACTACCAGTCCTTTGACAGTCTGACAATGAGTTGTTACTATCTTACAGTTGATAACTTATTCCTTGAAAATTATAAGTTTGGAAGCTCTTTGACTGATCTGAGCCAACATCCAATGAGGTTTTGAATTATCAACTAGTGAACCTTGGAGTTGTGTTTGCCCTCTTCTTTGCAAGGTGCTCTGACAAACACTGCCTTCTTCTTTAAACAAAAAGGGGGAAATGTAGGTCTCAGATTCAATCAAAGAAAGAAACTGAGAGTTTCCTGCCAGGCAAAAGCCTTGGAAAGAGCTGGGAAAGAATGTAAATAATTCTTTATCTCTCTTGTTTTTCACATTGTTTATAGTTAAGTTCTATCACTGTGTGTCAAGCACTCAGAACCAATGGTGTGGGTTGTTTTCACTTCAGAACCAATGGATTTGATCCTTGTGGAGCTCTGTATAAAAGTGTGGTGTATTTTGAATAAAGGGGAGTTTTTACTCACAGCAGTCTTCTGAGTCAGAGTCTTCTCATTCCCGTCCTGCCTCGACAGTGACATGTGCTGTCTGTAATTTCATTACTCTCTTGCCTACACAGGATGAAAAGATGTTCTGACTTTGTGTTCCCTCTCCCCTATGCGAAGTCTACTACTGATGGAACTGAGACATCCACTCTGGGTGCAACTCCAGGTTAGGCTGTGTGTACATAGAGCCTTTAATTAGGAACATTAGGAGTAGAACAGGGTGGAGTTATGGTGTTTTGTTTTTGTGTTTTTTTTTTTTTCTAATATGGATACAGTGGAAGGGAATATGATGGGAAAAATTTTAGATTAGCTGGTAACAGTGGAAATTTCATAAAGGTGCAGAATAGGCCTTTTAAGATTCAGCAAATAGCAGCCCTCTGACTGGTTAAAAAAGAGAGGCCAGGTTCAGGTTAAAGCATCAAAGTAATTAAGTAGATCTTCATCTAGAAGGGGGCAGCTACTGTTCTCTTCTCCAAGACAGTACTGGAGTGAAAACAAGACTTGCAAGTATTAATGCAGAAGTAATACCTAAATCTCAATGTCAAAGAAGAGGAACTATGGAATCTTCCAGGCAGGACGTACTGCAAGTCGCTCATTCTTCTTTCACTGCACAGCTCAGAAGCAAGGTTGGCAATCTTTGGTTACACCAAAACAAGTTGTGTTAATTGTCAGTCACTTGAGATGTATATGCTGCTCTGCAGAAACTCACAGGTTTGGCTAGATTATAACAGCAATGGGAGGAGAAACTGCTCCTCTCGCTGCAGTTCTTCTGGGCTGAGCAGCACGCTACTGAGAGATGGAAACATGACATGGTTTGTGATTGCACAGAGAAAAGATCTCTTAACTGAGAAGGTCAAAAGACCTGTTGATTACCTACTGCTAACAGAACTAGTGTGCCAGATCAGGATATGGGGCTATTCACAATTCAGTACAATTTGGACTGCTACATTGATTTTTTGTACAGTTACTGTTTTCAATTCTTTCTCTAGTGCTCTCTTGGTGATTACTTTGCCTAATATGCAGTTTCTTACCTGAATTAGCAGACATTCCTCATCAAGTGCAGCTGACCTTCGTATTGGACCTGTGCTGAAAATGTACTCTCCCTTGATAGAGCAAGCTAATTTATTCTTAAGTACCAGGCTAATTTTTCTCTCTGTCATATCCTGAATGAATATTATTTTTTCTTTTCAGTTATACTAGGGAATCTAAAAAAACATCACTGGTTTTGAAAAAAAGTATGGGTTGTTGTTGTTTTCCCCAAAGGAAACATCATCTTTCTAACAGGCCTCCCATGCCATTCTCTGGTAAAGGTATCTTTTTGGCATGTGAGCAAACCTGTGAATTCAGCACCACAACAGCCCAGGTGGTGCACAGCTCATGCTTTGTATTCAGTTAAATGGTGTGTAATAAATTGCTGTAGCCTGCAGATTAATCTTAGAAGTGGGAAGCAAACATGGAGAGTTTTTTAGCAAATTATTGATGGCACTTAACCGTTTCATTTCCCTGCTAAATTCTTTTCAGGATAGAGGGATGGGTTAGCTCTGTGGAAGGATTGGCACAAAGATCTCTGGATGCATTTTGCTGGACCCAACTTTAGCTCAGTATCTTCTAAAACCTGTATGTTTTTATTAGTTTTCTCTTTTCCCTCTTCACAGAGTTCTTCTGTGTGATCCCATGCTTCTGCTACCTCTTGTCACTGCAATTCCAGGCAAAGGGACAGCCAGCTTCTCGAGTGCTGCTCAAGCTCAGGAGTGGAAGAGAGGGGACTGATGTGGATTAGTGGCTGCAAGCAGAGACCCCAGTGGCCTGTAAAGGATTAAAAGTACATGGCTCCTGCTTGAAGCAGGTAAAAGCACTTTATTTTCCCCCCTTGATCTTTCTGTGACTCAGAGCAAAACTTTTCTGTACATAAACAACTCTTCCAGCTCTGTGAACTGGAGGAATTTGGTACAAGAATGGCTCGGTATTTTAGGAAAGGTGACTATAAATGAGTATAGTGAATTGTTATGCATATATTTTAAATGTAATACAAATGGCTTTTGCCTTATTACCATGTTGTAATAGTGGAGTAATTTACATTTTTTGTTTTTCCACAAAAAGATGAAGCTATCATTCAGCAGACCCTGGGAAATAAGTTTTTATAATCAATTGGAAAAATAAAGCTGCATTTTAAAATATTTAGTTGCATGATTATATCATTTTAGTATTGTAAGTGTAATTTATAACTGTCTAGTTATTTAGTACCCTATTTGTCAGCAAATGAACATGTATTTTCAACACGGATTCTTGTTAAAATCTTAAAAAAAATTATAATGTGGAGTTTGACCTCCATAGTCACTGCCTGATAAAGCATAAGTAAATATGTTGTTTAAACTATGCAGTAGACAAATATATCAGGAAAAGACTTCAGATATTATGGTGATACTGTTAGTGACCATTTCCTGATCATTCCTATAATTGTTTCAGTTATTTCATATTAACAATTCTTTAATTAAGTGAATGCCAGAAGGATAAATTCACAAAAAGGAAAATCACTTTACATATAACTTAGTGAGATAACAATGTGTAGAACCTATTTTAAAGAAACCATGAGAGATATATTTCATTCATCAGTCTGACACAAAAGGAAATTATGTCCTCTAATATGTAATGAAATAAATAAAGGTCAGATGGTTCATTCGTCTGCATTTGTTTTGTTCAGTTCTACCAGTTAAACAGGATGTTTTCTATTACATTGCTTTCAGGTTTCCTGGTAACAGTAGCACCAAAATAAAGACCAGATTTTGTCAATATGAAATTTACTCCTCCTGAATAAAGTTTTATATCTAGAATCTGCAAAGAGAAAAGCTGAAATAAGATGTGGGAGCTGCTATATTTCTGTGTAAGCACCAGGCTGAGATCCATACAAGCCTACAGGAGTCAGGTAACTTGGTTTCTACCAAAACTCAGGGAGGTGAGTACATTTGGTCTTAAAGCTTTGTTTTGCAAATGTGAGCTTTATAAGGTAAAACAGCCTCCCAGTATTCACTGTATATATGAGTATATATGAACGATGCCTTGGGTATCCAAAATCTACACAAGTGAAAAGGACAGCATGGAGCATGCAGTTTCTCAGCTGTGAAGCAGCAGCCTTGCTAAGCCACACTGCTTATGAGGCAGGCTACTGGATCTTCCTCACCACACTTGGCTCGTGCCCTTAGGTGACCTCCAGCTCAGGCAGAACATGAGTTAACTGCTGGCAAGTTTCAAAGCGCATGGGGTTCAAGGGGAAGTAAAGGCTTTAAGCCAGTCATGTGCACTGGATGTTCCACCTAACTGGAATGTGGTTTGTGTTGAGGTATGTTTTCTTTGTCTATTTCTTTTCTGAAATGTGCAATTACAAAAATTAAAATATTTACATAATTACAAATGAAATTTCAGTGTCAGCTTTTTCTGTCATCAAATGGAATATTCCTATGTGCAGCAGGTGGATTATTTTCCTTGAGGATCAGATACAAAACTGTTTTCAATACAGAGAACAATAAATTGATTATTACAGCTATATACTTTCTGGTCAAGAAGCTTCCCTGTGTTCAGAGGCGATGCTTGTCCCATAGCTCCCATATCAGATGTGTGCCAGGCTTCACAGTAGTTGCTAACCAGTCGAATCCCATTTGCAGTTGAACCATGCCATATTATTTTTTGAGGCCTGAAAAGTAATGTTAAAAAGTTATTTACTGGAAAAGTCTCTTTTGCTTTATTCAACTGCACATTTGTATTGTGTGGTGATCTGCATTCCTTGTGCTTGAAGCAAAGAGTAGTTAGGTAAAGATGAAGACAGAAAGGAGAGAAAGAAAGGAGAACACAATCTGATATGCCATTTCTAGACTAGCAGAAAAGGGAAAATGGCATAAAGAAAGTGAGAAATTTTTATCACATGTCTAGTAGCCCAAGATACTGCTACTGTTTCTTTTACTATTTGGTAAAAGTAGAAAAAAACCCCTTACATATAACATAAAAATGGTAATGTCAACTCACCAAGATGAATCAGTCATGACATTCCTGCCATCAAAGGAGTATATTGGAACATGAATGTTGAATTGTCCACCATTTCCATCAAATATAGATTCCCAGTTACTGAAAAGGGTTTCTCCCTGTTAAATTGCAAAGCCACTTTTACAAACAAACAAATCCCTAAATTACACCAAATTCCAAGTCTACCTTCATAGACTTATCTGTAAAATTTTATCTGCATTGAAGGACACTTGTGATTTCATCTTTCACACCAGTTTCTGCATAATGTTCCTGAACAAACTTGTCTGTCAACTCTATGCAAGTAGCTGTCTGGTCCATGCTTTTGCCTCAAAATTATCTTTCTGTTCTGTTGTCACTCCAAAAATTCAGCTTGATCATCCCCTGTCTTTTTCCTCCTAAGGCATTGTTTGAAAAATTGCTTATAACTACTGTAGCTGTAGAGAAAATATAGACATAAATTGTACTGGAGCTTCTGTTAAGGTCACAGTTTTGTGAAAAGTGTTGCAAACATTCAGGGCAAAACTTTTGCATTTGGCTTCCTCTCAAGCTGCTTTTGAGTTTTTCCAGTCAAGGTTGAAACAATATTGTCTTCACAAATTTCTCTCAAGGCTCTGTGTTTGCACTTTAGAGTAGCATCCATTCAACATGTTTCAAGCATCATGTGTTTTTCCTGTAGGCTTCTTTGGCCGCCTGTCCTGGGAGCCAGCCAATGCTACAAAGACATGGTTTGTTTTCCTCAGTTTTAGAGTGTGTCTGTTTATATGAGACCACAAAATGACTCATGCTCTAGACTCTCCTCTCTGTTCCATTGGGGTATATCCAATATCATTCCTAAGCACAGAATTTGCATTTTTCTTCAAAATGAGAAAAATAGGCATTTTATCCTATGATCACACTAAAAGGTAGAACATAGTAACTTCATCACTACTTCTTTGTTTCTTGAATCTGGCTGTGAAATATGAAGCAAAGCTGCTTCTTTATAAAATGCAGTTTGGGCTGAAACTTAGTGTTTTTGCTATTTTCCAAGATTTTTGGGGAAACTACAGCCTATCCAAAAAAACCAAGCACTAAGTACCCATTTTTACCTGAAGATTGACTACTGGCAAATTGTGTCGGTCTGTTTTTCTGACAACTGTGGCCAGATCTTGCAAGTGCGATGAGAGGAAGGCTCTGTAGGTGGATGTCAAACCAGCAAGCTGGGCCTGCTGAAAACACTGAAAATCTGCTCGCATGTCACCAGACAATGGGAAGTTCAAAGCCACCAGATGCAACTGGAAGAAAAAAAGAAGAAAGGGCGCCATTTAAAAAAAGTTTATGACACAGGGAGGATACATCTTGGAAACAGAACAGTGCTCCTGCCAGCACAGAACACATACCCTTCATAACAGGTATGAAAGTTATTTGTTGCCATAACATTACATTTCTCAGAGCCATGAGACCCTTAGCAGAAATACCAATTTATCTTTCTATGTTAAGGGAACCATGAAGATTATATACCCCTAGAAATAAAAATCATTTAGAAGCAGCTAATATTTGGAATAATATTTGTGAAATCTTGGACTTTTCACACTCACAAAATCACAAATCCTGCAAACTTGGAAAAAAGTAGCAAGAAGTGACTAGGCACCATTAAAAAAGAAGAAGTAGCATGCTTAATTCAAGCAGCACAGATGCAAGAACTAATCCACATTCTTCCTTTTTTTTTTTTTTTCCTGTTTCATTTTTAAGTATGTCAGTTACCTTGCTTTCTTTCTCTAAATATTTTAAAGTCTTTTAAATAGAGGCTTAAGTTCTAAAGTGTCCATTTAGGCCAAACAGCACTTCCAAGACTGAAAATATTTTAACAAATATTTTAATAATTTGAAGCACTATTGTTAGTTTTGATGTTACTCTGTAATCCAGGTACAATCACTAAGTGAAGAGGTATTCCTAACTCAGGATTTTTTTCTGTTTGAGATGGGAAAGGGGCTGGGATGATGAAAGTAGATCTGGAGGGAACAATTTGAAATTGAGTTTGAGATGTCTGAGTAAATTAAATAAGTATATTTGTAAATTTCTGAAGTAAAATCTCTGAGTTTGAAGAGCAAATATCACAAATGTCCCTAAAGATGCAAACTGTCACATTACAAAGCATGGCTCTGCAGCTGCAATACCTATCTCATACTTACTGCTGGTTTTCCATTCTTCATATTTGATATTGGTCTCAGTGCTGGAATAGACTGAATTCCCTGTTATTTGAACACAAGCAAAAAAAAAAAAGTTAAATATCAGAATTCTACATACTCAGTAATTTTTTAAATAAAAATTTAATCACACCTGGAGTTTTGCATGAAAGCAGTCTGCTCTTGGTAGGAGCAGAAGAGCAGTTGAGGAAAATCAAAACTGAAAGGGTAAGGAGGATGTGAAAACAGAAAATGTAATGGGTGGAAATACTTCTCAACCCTGTTAATTGTTTCAGGAACAGCAAAGTTTTCTTCTCTAGTTATGGCAAGTATGAGTAACAAGCTACCAGATGGAGCAGATGGGACACTCAGGTGGTGTCAACTGGAGGCTGCAGAAAATGTCTTATAACTTGAGGTCTAGACATTTTCCAGTGTGCTGATGAACTTCTCCCTGACCTACTTTAACATTTTTTATTTGTTTCTGGCCATCTTCCTTCTTACTGCTCTTTCTTAGCACTCTCTTGCCCTTTCATTTTCTCAGCAGATCAACTAACTTGTCATCAAAACACCCTTCTCTACTCCCTCTGTCATTTCTTGGCTTTCATCCTCCCACAGTTTTTTGGGACAGACAGCATGTTCACATGCGAATTGGTACAATAACTTGCAGAATGGGGTCAGGCCCAAACTAATAATTGAGGCTTTAAAGAACACCCTCTGCACACTGCAGGTTAAGCTATGTTCAGGTGATGATTATGGTACACTGAATACAGGACTATAACCTTTCAAAGAAAATCTATTTTTTTAGAAACCCTTTTCTGACCTTCCTTGAAGGGGATCAGGGCTTGATATGACTCATTCCAGGCTTATGAAACAGAATTCTGTGGGTTTGTGGGTTTTTGTTTGGTTTTTCTTTTATTTTCTTTTTTTTTTGTTGTTGTTTGTTTCTTTTGTTTTATTTTGGGGGTTTTTGTTGCTTTTTTTTTTTGAGGGGGGGATTTTTTTGTGGGCAGCTTACTTTATTCTACTTTTTGTAAATGTTGCTTTGTCTCTTTAGTGTTTGGAATCTCAGAAGATACTGGAAACAGATGTCTGTCCAAGCAAATCAATCTGCAAGCATATGTAGTGGTAGGATGCTTATTTTGAACTGGCAAGTCTTGGTGGAAAATCACATTCTGCATACAACTTCTGTCAAGAGTATCATACATCTAGACTCAGTTTTTCATGGTCCAGTATTTTGTACTTACATGGCTTGATATGGCGGGAGGAGGAAGGCTGTCAGCAGGGATAGGAATTAGCTCACCAAGCTGAAAAAAACAGAAAGGAGAGTAGAACAAAAGCATATCACCAGGAGCTTCTAAATTCAAAAAAAGGAGTCTTTGCATCCACACTTCTCTCCCTCTGTAAAAATATCTCCCTCACCTTCATTGTGAGCAAGGGAGTTGGCAAAGATTAGGGTGTAATGCAATAGTACCTGCAATTTTCTCCATCCTTTCTGAACACGGATAAAAACCTCACTGGTTTCCCTCAGATAGATTAGTGTACCTTCTGCTACATAATGAACTTTTTCCAACATACCCTCAATGTTTTGGAATGTCGTAACCTGTCAAATAGGAAAATGAAACATACTTCATCAGATACACAAAACACTCTGCAAGTTAAATAATCTCATTTGTATATATAAATGTCAAGGCTTCTTCTGCAGGAGATGCTCATAAAGTCAGTTTTATGTAATTTAGTCCATAAAGTAATACGAATGTCTTGCTACTTTGGCATACTAGCATCATCATTCTGTGGATTGTAGTAGAACGACAGAAGTTTTGTACAAATTTTGTAGAGTGAAGATTGTTGCACTCCTACAATTTAGCATCCTGGGTCAAAATGGCAGAATTCAGAAAAGAACTGCAGTAGTTTAAAACTGGGAAATTTCAGGAAAATGCAATTTCTTTCACTTTTTTTTTCCTCATTACTTCATTGTCAGAAGGAATATGACTGCTTTATAAATAATGAAGACTCTACTATAGATTTGTATATGTTTTTATTAATCTTAGTTTTGACCTAAGTAAGCTCAGACCTTCTGTCTGAGACAGTAGCTCCCAGCCTTCAACTACAGTCTTCTGTCTTGGGGCACCAGTCCTTAAACATTTTTTTTCTCTCCTAAGTTATTTGAGAATTTTGTTCTTTTTACAGAAACTATGACTTATTAATTTAGAAACTACTGACACTTCTGCCTTAGCTTTTTTTCTTCATGGATATCTTAGATCCAATTTTGATTAATTTCATAATATAAGAAAAATAAACAAATTTACATGTATTTTCTGGCATAATGATTTTTAGAATTACTAGGGAAATCTACAGTTTGTATCTTAAAATTATGTGGTTTATAAAACATTCTAATAAATAAAAACATAGGATGGAACTTTCACTCCTTCAGTGCTACCAGTGACCACCAGAAGTTTTGAAGAAAATTTTCTACAGCAAACTTCCTTATTTTGCTCTCTTACCAGATTCCTGGTGGCAGGTGACCCTGGCTCTCCAGGAGGACCTGGTGGCCCAGGCATTGCAGCTGCTAAAATAAAATAAGCATACAATACATGCTGAAGGTCATCTTTTATGAGAGAGAATGTGAGTGACACAGAGAAAGGACTTAGTGATGGTGTCCAGGAGCAGTGGAAGTTCTAAATAGCCGTAGTTGTGCCCTTAACAGCTCAAGTCAAATACAGAAAATACATTCTAAGGAGTTTTTAGAAGCAATGATGGAACAGTCTTTTCTCTGTTTTTTGGGAGGGTAAGGCCAATAGATTGCAATTTGTTGTAGAAACTGCAAATGAAGAACACAACCCACGTAAATTTACCAGAATTGTGTTCTGTTAGCTAGTGTGCATGGAAGAGAAAGAATTTTTTGCTACTGCCCATATAAGCTTTGAGGGAGTCATAGCATCTTTTGCTCTAAAGGAAAACAAAAATTTACTTTTTCTCAGATGGAATATTCATGTATTTAAGCTCAGCTTGTATTACAAAAAAGAATTCTTCAGGGGTATGAACTTGGACTACTAAGACCGCAGTCCACACTGCCTGGTACCTAGTATCTGTCTATACTCCAAAAGTTAATTTCTTCATCTTAAGCTCTTTTCTGGAGTAAAAACTTCTTTCTTTTAAGCAGGAAAGATTCAAAGATATGGAAGAGTAAAAGCATACATTTTGTGCAAATGCATGTCATGATGATAGAACTTCAAAGATGTTTAAAAGGAGTTTCTACACAAGGACCTTGCTTGGTTGGTTTTGTGAAACCCAGAAGAGCCTCGAGATCACCTTTTGCAAGAAGAATCTATGCACTGAGGCATTTGCAAGGATACTGCAGAGCAGGAGCAGGTCCTTCATGCCAATGGCAGGGGAAGGACGTCAGCTCTCAGAAGTGTTGATAGCTATTTACCTTCAGATAAGCTATTCCTCTTTCCCCATATTGTGTACGTGAACTCAGTACTACAGTATGTGAACTCCATAATTACAGGTAGTAATAGCTTTAAAAGAGATAACTGAACCTCGAAGATAGGGAAAAACATCTGTTCCAAACATTTAGTAAAATCTGTGCTGCCTAAAGAACCTTTTTACAAAGCAAAGAGGAAAATGTGTAGGAGGATGATGAAGACTAATGGCAGAGAGCATAAATTAAAATATAGGGATGGAATACTAATAATGATTTGTTTTGTCCGACTGGGTCTCTTAGCTAATATCCAGAAGTACTTAATCTAAATTACACAGGAAAAGGCCTGAAGACCTTTATGTGCCTCATGGATGCTGCAGATCTGTCTGTATCTTGATGGTCAAGGACCGGTTCACATAAAGCCTATGTTCCAATGTTGACCATTTAAAGGATTTTTTCTTTCTCAAATATTATTCAGAGGATGAACACTTCTGATAGACACTAAATTAAAATATTGACAGGATGACAGAACAGAAGTCTCACCTGCTGTGTAAATGAGGCCTGGTCAGGTTCAAGAAATACCCAGAGAGAAAAAATTGAAGAGAGATACGTCAAATTAGCATACTGGAAGCATAGGTGTTGTGGAAAAACAGGCTAATTGTTTGTTCTCATGAATGGAGATCCTGTTTTTGCTAGACCTGTCAAAACTTTAGGAAGAACAGATCTCTGTTACAGCATCTCTATTCAGGTAATGTCTCCCTTTCTATTAGTACACCATCTTCAGCTGAGATTAAGGAATGCCCTGCTCTGGTTTTACCTGGCTGGATTCCCATGCTGGTCACAGATTCTAGACAGAGGAATCGGTCATTTTCTCAGACATACCTATCAAGTAATGTCAGAGGAGCCCAGGACCCCATCCATCAGAACCCAGGGCTGGACATTAACAGTATGAGGCTTGTCACTAGGAAACCTGTGTCCCAAAAGGAGTCAAAAGCATAAATGTCTTGAACTCTGACACCTAATTTCTAACTACATACTCCCTTTTATGTCATCTCTCTTGATGCGACTAATTGTGGCACATTTTGCTTCTTTTCTAACTCATAAGTTGAAAACCATTAGAGGCAGAGTAAGCAATCTGAAGTTTCATTTCTATTCAACATTTGCATAGAAACTAGTTTTTAGAACCAGTTCTCCAGAAGTCTGATTCTAGACCTAAACTCTACTGTGAGTACTGACTTTTCACCAGAAAATTAGAGAAGCACTTGGGCTACAAAAGACCCTTAAGATCATCACCTCCACCGGCAGCACCCAGAACTGCAAAGTCTGCTACTAACACGTCTCTAAGTTACCTGTCCCACTGTTACACTTCCAGAGATGGTGACTCAACCACTTCCCTGGGCAGCCTGTCCCAGTGGCAATCCTTTAGGTGAAAAAAAATTTCCTAATATCCAATTTAAACCTCCCCTAGTACAACCTGGGGCCATTTCCTCTTGTCCTGTTGCTTGTAATCTAGGAGAAGATACTGCCCCTCCTGGCTACACCCACCTTTCAGGCATTTGTGGCGAGTGATAAGGTCACCCCTGGACCTCCTTTGCTCCAGGCTAAATACCCCCAGCTGCCTCAGCTGCTCTTCACAGGACTTGTGCTCCAGACCCTTCCCCAGCTTGACTCCCTTCTCCAGCACCTCAATGTGCTGCATTCTTGTCATGAGGGGCTCAAAACTGAGCACAGAATTTGAGTTGGGGCCTCACCAGTGCTGAGTACAGTGGGACAATCACTGCACTGGTCCTGCTGGCCACATTATTCGCATACAGGCCAGGATGCCCTTGGTCTTCTTGGCCACCTGGGCATTGCTGGCTCATGTTCAGCAACAGCCAACCAGCACCCTCAGGTCCTTTTCTGCTGGGCAGCTTTCCAGCCACTCTGCATGGAGTTGTGACACAAATGCAAATGCAGGACCTGGCATTTGGCCTCACTGACCCTCACAGAGTTGACCTTGGACCATTGGTTCAGACTGTCCAGACCCATCTGTAGAAACTTCCCGCCCAGTCTGGGGGCAAACTCACTAAAGTGTACATTTGATCCCCTGAACAGATAATTGATATTTGATAGGTCTGGACTCAATACTGAGCCCTGGGAAAAACCCCCTATGTTGGCCACCAGCTGGATTTAATTCTATTCCCCACAAGAAGAGTGTTTTGTCCCAGATTTTGCCAGCTGATCAATTTGATGGATTTTGCAAAGCTGTCAAGGTAACCTATCTCTACTAAATAGATTTCCTCCCAGCCACAACCACAGCAAGATCCTTCATGCAACAGCACTTCCATGGCACTAGTCAGTGAAAACTGTCTGCAGAGAAATGGTCCCTTTTGTGCTCTTAGTTCCAACTCCTCACCTAGGAGAAATTGGTGGAGGGCAGGAGGAGAGCAGGGAACAACCTGATTCAGGTATGCAGAGAGGGTGGGCAGGTATGAAAGATTGGTCATGTGTGGGTTGTGGGCATGTAGCTGTACACTTGCATATGCACTGAAAAGCTCACCTGAGCCATATATTGCAGGGGGGCCTGGTGGTCCAGGTGGTCCAGGTGGGCCAGGAGGTCCAATTTTTCCATAACCTGGTAAGCCAGGTAGTCCAGGTAATCCTGGAGGTCCTCTGGGTCCAACAACTGAGTCCCCTTTTGGTCCCTGTCAGTGATGAAAATAATTTCCTTGAATGTATTGATTTCACTGCTGCAGGGCCATCATCTCTGGTGGCAACATTTACCAGGTGCCTGCCACTACACAGCCATTTAGACATGAGTCTGTATGTAATTTTCTCCAAGGAAGCATGGGTATAATGGAAAATGAAAATTTTAACCACATATCGAAATAAAGTCAAGGATTTAAATTCAGAAAGCTTTCTGAAAATTCTTATATGTATCCCCGAGCAGCTGATACCTGCAAAACTCTCAGCAGTGCTCTCAAAGTCCTGGATCTCTACTCTGCTCATGCTGAGACTGCTTGCTTTGATGGGCTCAGAGAGTTTGTGGAAAACTTTAATGTAAAGTGTGTCTATGCAAGGTGTACACCTCATGATGAGTGCTATCTTCTCCCTCCTGTGATCAAATGTTAGCCTTTAACCTCTTCAGCTTCCAGACTTGCAGAATAAAAACACATAACTCCCTTCATTTCCAGTTTAGCAGTGAGTCCTCAGCCTGAGTGAGGAAGACTTCTGCTCCCTGTGCTCACACCAATCTGCAGACATGGAACACATTGGACCCAGGACAAGGACAGCTCAGCTGTGCCAGTAGAACAGTTTCTAAGCAGGGAAGCAGTTCTCAGCAATGTGGAATAGAACCAGAGGGACTTTTAAAGATGGTCTTGCTAACCTAACACTTCATCCTCAGCTGTGGCCCATTCATTCATGGCTCTTGACACAGATATGGCAATAGAGGAATGCAATTAATTTATTTGTTGCCAGATCCCAGGGATAAACTAGCTTCTAAAGAACTGGTGCATTTTATTCCAAAGCAGCTGTGGTGGCAATTGCCAGAAGATAAAATTAAAAGGTAGACAGAAGACAGGCTGAATTTTATGGAAATGGTCCAGATAGCTACACACTGGTCTTTTCAGTCATATTTTTCTGATTACTAGGAAAACAGGATTAATTATTTAGATGGCCAGTAATTTTCAAGTCAGCTTCTGACTAACTTTATATGGCCTATTTTGGTATTTACAGGAGTATAAGTAGTAGTGTCACAAATTATACATGCTGCTTTGATTTGTAATGCTGTTAATAGCATGATCTAGATACTGGTGTAGCTATATGAGACAGCTGAGCACAATATTATGTCAGTATTTCATAGCAAAGTAATTCTATGCACAACAGTGAAGTGTCTCTGTTTACACTTAATGCAATTTTTTCCTATTCACTTAATGCTTAGCATGTAAATTTTTGTATCGTTCCTAGCAATCCTGATGTTTGTCTCTTTTTAGTGCCTTCTAAACTAATTCTAAATGGGTAGTCATAAATATTCCCATTCTACAACCTGCATGACTTACAATTAATCCTGGTCTTCCAGGTGGTCCAGGAGGTCCTGTCAGAAAAAACCCTCCATTTGGTTCTCCTTTTTCTCCTTTTACACCGGTAGCTCCATTGTCTCCTTTTTCACCCTTTGAAGAAAATGTATTTTAAAATGTTGAGCTGAAGTGAGACCAGAGCACAATGCACTGAGCTTTTATATTTACATGAAATCTCTGAGTTTATAAAGGAAAAGGTAAAGGAGAGCACCTGCTTGAAATGTTTTAAACATAACTTTCTTCTTCTTCTGTGATATGGGATGAAAAGGAATGCTTTCTCTATTGGGGCTGCAAGGCTCACTCAGGGCAAGGGCTAGGGGAGGTGGGGTTTGGTGGAGGCAGAGAAACTGCCTGTTGCTATTTCCTGCTATTCCGTCCAGCAAAACCTTGTTCACTGCTGTAGCTGGAGGTGAAGAGAGAGCTGGAGGAAGCATAAAAGCCTGGCTTTGTGCTTTCCTCCTTCACCAAGGAGAAACCAAAGCAAGATTGACATTGAATGGACAGCTATTTGAAAGTATGTAACAAAGTGAGCAGAGGAGGGTAGGAGTGTGTATAGGGATAACAGAAGAGACCCTACACAAAATTGCAAACACTTGAAACAGTATGTCTTCTGTTTTGCATGGCTGAACATCAGTTTGGGAAACAGAGCAATAGGTAAGAAGCAGCATTTAATTACTACATTATTATGTCTCTGTCCAAGATGAGCCACAGCATTTATGCATTCCTCCCACATTATTTTTTTCTGCCTGCTTTTTTTCCCCCTTCATTTTTTTTTTTTTTTTGGTTGAGTTTTTTCATGTTTCTGAGAAATAAACCTGTGGATAGAAGAGGCAAAGGGCAAAGCCAGAATGGCAGATATCTGCAGGCAGCCAGAGGACATGGCTATTTATAGTTCCTCTTCTGTCTTTTAGTCTTTGTAGATTCCCAGTAAACATGATGCAAAAAGCTTCTTTATTCCAGGCCATTTTGGGGAGTGGAAGGACTAGACAAAAAATGAGTTATTGGCAGCTAAATCTGTAAAGCTACATACATTACACTGTAAGGTCAAAGAAATCCTATTGGCTTTGCCACATACATGGGACACTTTATGCCATAGGAATAACTTTGGTGTACTCAGCCAAGCAGAAATAAAATCCTAAAACCAGGCAGCATTAAGAGTTCTTCCAAGACACTGTCAGCACAACACTTTTGGTAGTATCATTAAATGATAATTTGATTCACATTTTTTCAGTTGTTCTATTGATAGAGTCCTATTCACATAAAAACATTTAAAATAATATCATATTTTTATTAATTTTTGTCACTTGAAGCAGTCAAGGAAATAATGAAACAGAGAGAGACTAAACAAATCAATGTATGGGTATACTTTGCTGTAAGAGCTTCCAGGAAAAGTAGTTTCCATAATTTAATTCTATTCAGTGTGCTTAAAAGAGAAATAACATGACATGGAAGTGATTTCCACCCCCTTTTCCCCTCACCCAGTGTTCTAGAAGCCCTTTAGGTAATGGATGTCTTTTACCTGAGCTGGCATGGAAACAAAAGCATTCATTTAATGCAGATATGTTAGGTAACAGTGAATTATGACTCACTTTAATACCACTGGGAAGGTAAAAAGCCTCAGTAATGAAGTTTCTTTCAAAAGTAATCTTTATAGACCTCTGATGACTGCTATCTCTATAGTTGCTATAAACTTGCCTATGTAGCTGGAGTTTAAGAAATGAATATAATTTGTAATTGCTGATACCCTTATATTTGTATATTTCACCATGTTGCATTGGTTTGTGCTTTATTTATAGTAAAGTACACTTTAAAAAAAGCTTAGCAGAACTCAAACACAAATGGGATATAATTACCTTTATGCTATTAATAAAATGGCTGAAATATGATGGAGGCAGAGGTGGACCTGAAAAATGAAGACAATACAATATAGTACAATAATTAACTGTAATTTTCCTTTTAAAAGTATTGCTTTTGGTATTACTGGTTTAGGAGTTCAAAGGAAAACTATTTACAATAATGGCATTAACCTTTATATCAAACATATTTTTAGTTTGGTTTCCTAATAAAGCAAGACTTATACAGCCTATCTTGTCTGTGCCTTGTCTGTCACTCTTCCACCTTAAAAATTTCTGAATCTGATTGGGATTTCAGAAAAATTAGAAGCAAAGAAGGCTCAAATATGAAAAATTCCCAGTTTTCTGAAAATACAGCAGCTGGAAAGAGGAGTGAAAGAGAAGTATCCATGTTAACCCCTTTGATGCAAGCCAAGGTAAAATAGAAGCTTTTCATATGTTTTGCTGGTAGTGGAGTGATCCATCAGTAGATGTGTGATCTTTCCTGCAAAAACAAGTACCAGAACTGACAAGAGAAATAGGTAGTGCTGCTGCTGTGCTGCAACAATTATACAATAACTCTTCCTTGACATTCTTCTGCAATGAAAACCAATATCAGATTCAATGGTTATACCACTCGTGTTTTCTGCCAATGTTGGTCAGCCAAAGCTGTCAAGCCAGCACAAAAGGTTCGAAAAGCCTTCAGATGTTATCTGCTTGGTATCTATTTGGGGAAAAAAAAAAACAACAAACCAACGTATTTTGCAGCTTCCCATAACAGTTCAGTGCATTTTCTTCAAATGTGTTTTGATTAATTTTTGAGATTCTTGAGCCCAACCCTCTGCCAGCCATAGGGCTCATTTCCCAGTGTGCCACCTCAGATAAAGTTAAATCAAGCAGACATTGTGGGGCCAAAAAGTATTCTCATTATGGCCCCTGTTTGGATTT
Source organism: Lonchura striata (assembly GCF_050655825.1). Taxonomy (NCBI): domain Eukaryota; kingdom Metazoa; phylum Chordata; class Aves; order Passeriformes; family Estrildidae; genus Lonchura; species Lonchura striata. Next base: position 72,920,283 of record NC_140704.1, read on the forward strand.
TATTCCAGCCTTATCAATTACAGCTTGCAGTAGTGATCTGCTTGATCCTTGTGAGGGGAAGGGAATGGACAGGTGGAATGGCAGGTGTCCTTCTCAGATGTTGCTTAGTATTAATCTCTACAGTGAGCACTATATCTGAGGTCTTTCTAGGATGACCATCAAGGAGTCTAGGTCTGAATGAAGCCCATGGCTGTTGAGTTTGCTCTCACACTTTTTGTGTTGGCTTCATATTTTAACATGTTATCAATCAATAGAACCTGTTTATAAGATTGGAGAGGTAACATTTTGTGAGAAGCAGAAAATAAATCCACTGCATGCAACTACAAATGCCACAGTTCAAAAAGCTTTTCTGGTTCCTGGAACCCAACAAATGTAGTGGAAAGAGTTTCATCCACTTTCCCCTCAGAAAATTTCCTGTAGTTTAATTATGAAACTACTGGTTTGTAGATTTTCCCTGTCTGTGGTTATGTGGGCACCGGTAAGAATTAGAGAACTGCTTTGTATGAAATAATATTTTAGCAACTACGTCATTAAGCAAAAAAACAAATAGGAATATTTTTAAAAGCAGCAACAGAATTGGTCTTAGTTAGCATGCTTCAACTTCATGTTGAACAAAATGTTGGAGCCAGTTGATCTGTTGTATCAAATGAATAGATCTCTGTTATTTTAGGAGAAAAATGAATTTTCAGTTTAATCAGAATTGTGGTGTTATTTTCCCCATTCTTTACTAGCTGCAGTTTTACAGCAAAATCTTAAGAACAATCCTCTCATAATCTTTTTATGAAGCACCTGAAATCATCAGATATAGGCAAGAAAGTACTTCTAAGATAATAATTTGCATTCAGTACAGAACCTGGAAATGAACAGATATATTTGTGGTGGATAAGCCAGCACTGAAGAGAAAATTTTATTTTTTGTTTGGGAAAGTTTCTTTTTTATTCTTTTGACAAGTTTATTGATGACTGGAAATTGCTAACTGCTTATTTTAAAATATTGGATCAGAATAAAAATTAATGAGGACAAGACAGGAAATTGATTTTATCACAATAAACAGATGTTGTCTTCAAAATAATTAAAACATCATCTTTAGTCAGCAGAATTATGTCTTTAGAACAAAAACAGAAATATCCATGTTGATCTAGTGAGATCAACATATATGGGGAGAATATAGTTATTATCAATGCATTAAAGGAAAATTACTATAAATATGGCATAGCAACACTAATTCAATATAATGCCTTTTATTTTTCAAATTATTTCTCTCACTGATCAAAGCCTTATCTCAATAAATGAGCTTTCAAAGAGTTTACAGAGAATTAATTGTTTGTATTTACAATATTTTCAAACAGATGCTTCTTTCTGTAACTCTTTTTGGATTTGTAAGAATTAGCAATGTGTATCAACTTTTTGACACAGAAAGCTAGTCCTTGGGTGAGGAATAATTCTTATGATGCTCCTACTGCCAGTGAATTGGTACTTTAGTGCACACAGATGCTTCAAGATTTTCACAAATAAACCAGAAAATATTTAAAAATTGGTTGAAATGGAAATAATCTATTTCCCCCTCCTGTTAGAAGTGGGACTGTCAGCAACATCTGACTGCCTTGAACTCATAATGCACAGGTGTATTACCCTGAAATATGAAGTACTGGATTGATAGCGCAATTGACTCAGAAAGACTGACAACAAAATGAATCTCAGGAAGTGCCCTAGATGTCCTTCTAAAATGTAAAAAAAAAATCTGTGACCAGCCACTTACATTTAAATATCTATTCTTGTACTTAACACATTCATAATGCTCACAAATGTGCAGTCTGTCTTTTCAGAAGACATTTTGGGTAACATTCCGAGCTTTGCTGTTCTCTGTGTCAGTTCATCAATGAACATGGAGTAAATCTCTAGGCAGGTAAGGCAGCAGAGATAACTGTCCAAGTATCTTGCTGAATTGCTTTTCAAGTTAGACATATATTCCTCCACAGGATGTTAATGACAGATTTAGTATACCTGGTGGTCCTGGAGCACCTCTGTCTCCCTTTTCTCCCTTTAAGTGTGCTGAACTGTGCAGTTCCCAGGAATCTCCATTTGTTTTGCTGCCTGCCACAATAGCATCACAAGTTCATAAGAACTTGAAAACAGCAGAGACTGTAGCAGTGAAAACCAAACACTGAAAGTGGGTGCAGACTTTTCCATGTATGTGGGACACATGGTTCCTGTCCCTCCATGCTTCTGTCACTCATGATCTTTGAATGGCTGTCTGACTGTCTTCTCTTATCAACCCCAACATGTGCAAGACAATCTCTCTCTCACAAGTCAATCTTTTACTCCCTTTTCCCTAACCACCCAGCCTAAGATCCTCTGGTTCTATTTTTCCATTTGTGAATTTCACTGGAGGAGATGCAGAAACAGTTCTCAATTACGAATGAGTGTTGCATACTACATCTTCCCTTCCCTTCCCTTCCCTTCCCTTCCCTTCCCTTCCCTTCCCTTCCCTTCCCTTCCCTTCCCTTCCCTTCCCTTCCCTTCCCTTCCCTTCCCTTAAAAAAAAAAAAAATAAAATAACTTATTTAAACCAAGGTAGAAGAAAAGAATTACCCACCATGGTTATTAAGAACTTCTTGATTTCCAGTATAGGGAGGGCTCACCTTCAGATGAAAAAATCCATTACAAATTATCCATACATATTAATCAATGGCAATGCATTTCTTAGTGCGACGTGACTGAAAAGCCTGGCAAGTTTGCATGCTAGTAAATATTATAACAACACTCTGGGATTATTTCCACTTTGACAGGGTCTGAGTATTAGCTGATCAAATTTTTATGAGGATTACACACTCTTTGACATGCAGCATGCTTTCAGCAAAAGGGTAATATCATGCATTTTGGGGGCATCAGCAAATCCTACTCTCAGTTGTGCCAGTGAAGCATCAGAAAACTCATTCTCCAAGAACAATTCTGAATTTACAATACTGTGTTTGGAAGCAGAATTTGATTTTTGATCCTGAGATAACAGCTTGTGTTTATAATACTCTTCATCAGACTAGGGCTATGTTATGTCTGATGTTAACCTGTGCTTCAAATGCATTGAAACCACAGTGGGGAGACAGAAGCTATTCTAGTCTACCCTATTCTGTCACCAGCTACCTGTAACAACAGTGGGCATGCTACCTACCTCTGTGCCTGTCTTCAAAACAGGGACAATGTAGGAACTGAAATGTAGCACAAGGCTTGGAAATCTCGGTACTTTCTAGTACTCTTTATAGGAAACTAAGTAAGTGTATGAAAAAATGGAAGTTGCTGCATCTGGCTAATCCTGTAGTACTAGCCCACAGAAGTCTTACTCACATGGATAGCTCCATTAACTTCAGAAGTTCAGTGCCCATGAAGAAAAACTGGAGGGCTTCAGTCTGTAGTTCTTTATCGGCACTCATTTATGTAGGCATGAACAGCAGACTTCTTATCTATGAACTTGGATAGGTTTAGGAGATTACTCACAGATGTAGGACAAATCTATCCAGCACACTCAGATGCATGAAGAGATGTTTACAAGTACATGTTTTTACTTGTGCACATTAAAGTTAGTGCTATTTTTCACTGATGGTAACCTTCTGGAAAAGTGGCTATTATTAGCTGAAATTCAGAGAAAATAGGCTTGTTTTATCTGAATCATTCCACAGAGAATCAGAGGAGAGTTGAGGCTGGAAGGCATCTCTGGAGGTTGTCTACCCTGAAGGAGGATCAACTACAGCAGGCTGTTCAGGGCCTCATCCAGTCAGGTTTCAGAAGTGAGGCTGACAAATACGTATGTGATTATGGACATATGTTATCACTGTACTACAATGTTATACAATGGGAGTGAGAAGATTTAAGGGAGAAATTCAGAGGTAAAAAAATGATGTGTGGAGGTGGTAGGCAAAAAATGTAGAAATGGAAAATTACCATATTTATTTATGGTAATTGGTATGGCTATTTATCATTAATTCTCTGAAAAGATCACAAGTTGGGATACAACTTTTTTCAGCAGTAAGGTTAGGGTGATGATGAGTATCAATAAATTTCGTGTAGAGGAAGTCAAGAGCTGTTTCTCTAAAATCAGCGAAAAAGAACTGGAATGCAAATTGGAGGAGAAAGCACAGTATTACTTGGAGCTATACTGTTTAACAGAAAAGTATAACCCTACACTATTCAGAGGTGGACTGTGGCTCCCAAAGACAGAATCCTTTCCAAGTACATATGCCACAGTTGGATATTGCCCTAGGGAAAATATTTCCAGGACGGAACTATACTCACCATTCATTCTAGGATGCAATTTCTGTAATTCATTAAACAAAAATTGAATTTTTATATTTTCATATTCTGAAAATATGAAACCCATCTCCTTTCTTTTCATACTATGTGTGAAACTGCAGGTGCTTTGAAGGCTTTGTCATACTCTTTGAAAAGGAGGGGCAGATCTTCACTGGCTGCAATTCTATGTGAACAGTGCATTTGAGGGTCAAATAAAGAACATGATCTCTCTTTTCTGATGCATTTTTCATGCCACAATGAAACACATAACAAATGTTATTTTGGCCAGGGAAATGAAAAACAGCTAAGGACATAACAACATGGGGACTGTATCTATACATATAACTAAAAATACATGTACCTGTATGCATACACATTCAGGTCCCCAAAGCAACTCCTAAACTATGGAAACACAAGCTTTGAAAGGCATTGAAAGTATTAGAAAAACAAGCAATCAAGTACTTTAAGCAAAAGAGTCCAGTGTTTTTTGTTCTGTTATATATTTTATACATGGCTAAGTTTTCATAAATGGCTAAACACTTGAAAATCTATTATCCTGAGGAACAAGTAAAACACATCTCTGGTGCAAAGCAGAAGGCAGGGGGAGAAAAGCTGCAAGGTTATGGTGTTTAGGTGTACAGCTGCTTTGGTTATGTTCTGTTATGGCCATGCATCCTGCTAAGAGCAGATTCTGCATGTGTCACTTACTGGCATTTTGCAATGAGGCCTGGGAGGGACTGGGAAAACTGTCTATTGAAAACAGGAGGGAAATTACTTTAATGAGCATAGGTATGATACAGCATGTAACACACCATATAAACCTAGCAGTCATGATGGGGCTAAGCCTGGAAACAAAACCACCACCTCCCTAGAAGAAAGCCCAGCTGGCTGCCAGATCTGTCATCCCTCTCTGTGGGGCCGTGGGGACAAAACTCTTCCCTGACACTGGCTTTGGTTAAGAGATCTTTTTTCTCTGCACACAAACAAGGTCATCCACAATGAGCGGTGTAGACTGAAACCAGTTTTGATGTTTCCTTTTGCAGACTGCTTCTAGAGCAGCACATTTCTGCTACAAACCAGTCACTGATCCCCAGTTGCACTTACTCCTTTGATAAAAAGAATACGTCCTGGAGGTCCGGGGGGCCCTGGGGGTCCAGGCAAGCCAGGAAGACCCTGGAAAGAGAAAGTGAAAGAAGGAAGATAGTAGACAAAAAATAAACCCCGACTGCAAACTGGAACACCTAAAGCACTGAATATTGAAACTAATGTCAGTATATCTCTCATCCAAGGAAAATTAGGTATTTGACACTGATCTAGATCTCTCAAAACTGCTAAGATTCATACATTTTCAAGTGCCAGTCAGATATGTACATGCTAATTAGCAACCATGTGGAACCCTGGTAGACTGGAGGCGTGACTGCCTTTTACAAAAAATGCATGTCAGCTCTTAACTGTGTAATTTGAAAACTTGGCACAAGGCTGTTTTCACCTTTCAGTTCACATCAATGCAACTTTCTGTATGGTGACATATGTAATCTCATCAAAAATTAGAGATCCATTAGATTTTATCTTCCCTGAGCACTCCAGGAAGGACTACTAGAACATGAAGCCTCTTTTGTTTGCTTGTTTGCTTTAACCTGTCAGCCTGGTGTACATCATCTAGCTATATTGCTATAATATCTTTTGTGTGGTTAAGGCAGACAATCCAGAAAATGAACTTTAATATTATTTGAAGATATGGAGGAAAGGAAAATCTATTCTTATATTTTCTGTCAATGGGTAGTAATTTTTCCTGTCATTTTCTTCCAATTCGCATTTGTCTAACTTGTTTTCACTTTCCAGGAACTATGTTTCTATTTATACCTTCTTCTAGGGGTGTAAGCCACATTCAGTATCTGGTCTTTTTTTACTGTGGAGATACCAAAATACTTACAAATTCTGCAAAAATACCTACCAATTCTCAGTCTCCCTGTTACTCACATAAAGCAGTATCATCTCACTTATATTTATTGTCTAGAAAGAAAAGACACTTGTGCCTTGCAATTTGTGTGCTGTTTTTTTTTTTTTTGAAAAAACTAGAACCAGAGGCTTTCTATAACAGAATCCATTTACAAAAAAGTTCTCTACTGAAATACAGTGATACTGACTTTATGCTAAAATAGTAACATACCGTTGTAAATTTTTTCTAGCATTATCTCTGATGCAGATGAAATAGCATTAGCTGCTGTTGTGGTATGGGTACCCATTTTCTTAGCACAGATAGTTGCATGACATCAGAACAACCACACAAATGACTCTGCTGTTGTGAAGCTTATTGCAGTGCTAGTTCTTGTGTGGGCCAGTTTCAATGTTTGTCATGAGATAACTTGTCTGAAATCTTTTAATGAGGGCAGACTTACAACAACAGGAGCTTGGTTCATCACTTGTCATTCCACAATTACAGGTTGTAGGTGAGCATGAATATGCTGTCCTCTGTGCAGAGGTCATTGTTTTGGATACATGTACATGGCAAGCATAGCAGGTAGCAGGTATTAGTGAGTATCTCCTTGTTGGTAAGGTAGATACCACTTCCCTGTGATATGCTCAAGTGTTGTTTGTACCTGGGCTAGAAAGGTCAGAACCTGTGGGAGTATCTTCACATCATGAGAAGTCACACTGGTGGCCTGGATCAGGAAGTCTTTGACATATATAAAAAAACTGGAATTCCAAATCCTTTGTTATTTGAAGCTGCTATGGTAGCAGTGAGTGGCACACATAACTGTTGCACCTGGGAGCTGACACAACTATGTGTATCTGCAAGAACTGCCCAGACAGACCAAGAAGATGACTTTTCAATGACTGCTGCTAGATAGGAAAAGTAGCAGAAACACAACTATTTTTAGAACATCTCAGGTTTTTAGTCCTATCATAATTTGAAAATAATCAATATAAATCAGACTTCAGATTTTAACAGATTTTATTTTTCAACTAATTGAAATACAATAAACTTACATTAAGTGCTTCACCTCGATCACCTTTCACACCTCTCAGACCATTCAGTCCTGGACGGCCCTGAAATAAATAGAAATAATTTAGTACGTGTCAGAAGCAAGCTTTCCTATCTTTATCTCACTTGAGAGTATAATACATACTGGGCGTCCTGGGAAGCCAAGCTCTCCTTTGGGTCCAGTAGGTCCTATTGGTCCCTGAACAACAAAAAAAAGTCATTATGACCCATTTTGTTGACCTATATTTGATTACTTAGAATAAGAAACAGTACATTAAAAATCTGTCTGTGACTGCCTATAGAGACTGCACAGAACACTGTCTCTGCTTGCTCTCCTGAGTGATCTCAGAAGCTGAGGGCTACATGTTACAGTCACCTATCTGAAATGAAGTCTGCATTCCCAGACCCTTGTAGGGTGTGCAATTCAAAACTGATTCACCATGTATTGAAGAAAAATTAAATGCATCAGTCAGGAAAAGAAAATGAAGTTAGAGATGTATTCTTTGCTCATCTTCTTCCCCCCCTCCTTTTTTATTTCTAATTATTTTTGAATCAGGCTCTGTGAGGAAGTATCTGTGGATTGGCCTAAGAATTCATGCAGTACCAGGCTTCTACATGCCTCTCACCAGCCTGGGTTTGTGGATTCATGGGGCTGATAGTTGAAACAGACTCTTTCCTTCTTTATACAAGTTTGACTGACTCAGCAGGCTCCACAAAGTAATACAAGCCACTGGAAAAAGAGGGGACAAGCAGGCTGCCTGGGAAAGGTGGCCCAAGACTATGGATGGCCTATGATGGGGCATTTGAAAGCATGCAGCTCCTAGGCAGCCTGTGAGTGATCAACAAAAAGCAGCAAATCTGAGGATCTACAAACTTTCAACTTATGTCAGCTTTCTGAAACTCACAGAAACCACAAGGGTCTAGACAACCTCTTCACATTTGTGTCAGCCTATCTGGTTTCATTTCCTTTTTTCAGTCTGCTGAAATGCTGAGATACTCCTTCTTGCATTACTTGTTAAATAATCTGTCTGTAGATCTCACACAGATACCACTTACATGTGATAGTGGGTGTGTTTAACCCTTCACATGATATCTTTTCAGTGAAAAGTGATATGTACATTAATGAAAAATTTATCTGATGAAAAAGACAGTTTCTCTTATAATCTAGCTGAAATTAATGGATTAATTGTTGTAATTTTTCTCCTGCTGAAACTGAAGACTGGATTAGACCTGAAATTCATAAGCAGTTACCATATGAACATATTCATTTATAATGTCACCATTGTAATCAGAATTTAAAGCTGAATTTATTGTCAGCTGAAACGACTTGCAGGTGGTAAGACTTTTATTAATCTTCTATTTTATTTTCTGTTTGAAGGCAATTTCTACCCATGTGATCAAAGTTAATATCCATGTCTCAAGAAGGCAAAAGATTGCTGGTGAATTTCAATATTGTGCCCCAAAATTTCAAAATTCAACTCACCTTTCCATGATATCATATCCAGTAATGATGTTTGGGGAAAAAAAAAGCAATCCACAATCTTAAAAAAAAAAGCAATCCAAAACCATTTTCCTATTTTCCTACCATTCTCTGGTACCTGAGCCTTTAAAGATTATGTAAATCTGAACTTTATTCAGCAGTGAGGACAATTAGAAACAGACTTCTTTTTCAGTTTAAATAAAAAGCCGTGTCTGATCCCATGGTTTAACTGGGATTTCAAACATTAACAATGTGAGAGTTGTGTAAACTGGGGCCACTTTTACTATTTCCTCTAAGTACCAGCCCAGTCTGTCAGGTGTTAGCAACTCCCTGGGACAAACCAGCCATCACAGCTAGAAGTAAAAGAAGGAAGCATGGAAGCCACAGGAGTTTTTCTTACCACCGAAGTTTCAATTACAACAGCACAGTAGATCTGGGCAGACTGACACTGAGGTTCTTACTAAGTGCTTCACCGACAGGGAACAGCATAATCCAGCATATAAAAGATTCTCATTTCTCCGGTGGCAGGAGCCTGGGTTCAGTCTGTTGCTTCTGCTTTTGCTAACAACTGTACTGACCTCCTGACTATCTCTAGTTCCCATCTGCCAAACTACTGCTTCGTTGTAGCTCCTTGTGCTCCAAGCTCCTGTGATCCTACTGTCTGCTCATCTGAAGTCTCAAAAAGGAGCAGAGCAATGACTAGGGATTTGATCTTAAATTCTGGAAATTTGTGTATGGGTCTAAGAGCAAAGAGGAGCAATCAGATTACCCTGCTACCTCAAAGTTGTTCCTGGGCCAGAGACTCACTTGGAGCAAAGTGGAACAGAACCATTGCACTAAAACCTTTAACAAGTTATCTGTCAGAGTTTCTGGTGCAGCACTTGAAGATGTATATTTTTGCTGTACAGGCCTCACATTAAGTACAGATGGATTTTTTTCCTATGGAACAACACCAAATTGTATCACCCCATTACCAGCAATGATCAAAGAGGAGTTCTGTGCTCAGAAGAGAACTGGCTGAGCAAAGCCTTGAGACAGGCTCCATGTGCCAAACTTTCCTGAAGTGTAACCATTCCCACCAGTGCTGGCAAGACCTTCCTTATCTACTTGCTGAACTGTATGATGCAACTCATGGCAGTATAAAAGAAGATGTAAAACACAGAGTTTGGGGCTGAGAGGAAAAGGACATGTCTGCTGGATGCAGGATGCACAGCAAGTAGCAGTGAATGCAAGCCAGAACATGAGGAATTCCAAATAAATATAAGAAAAATTTTTTTTACTCCAAAGTTTTTCATATGTCTGGAATGCGCTGCCCAGAAAGGTTGTGGAATTTCTATCCTAAGAGTTGTTGAAAACTTCACTTGATAAGTTCCTGAATTAAAGAGACCTGCTCCACATAGTGACGTGCATAAGGTCATCTCTGAAGTCCGCTTTTATTCAAAGTTATTGTGTCAAGCTGAAAGGGTAGATAATCTTGCAGTCATACAAGGAGAAGGATAAGGAACATCCTTTCTGGTAAGTTAGGATAGCCTCCTCAGGGATTCTGATACACAATAATTTAAAAAGCAGTTCTTCAGCACCCAGTTATCCCCTTTGGAAAGCTACAGAAATGAATGTAAAAATCTCCTACACACCTTCATGTACAGAAATGTCAGCACTCTACTAACATTCACTAAGCCATAACAGTCACCAGGATACATCAAAAGCAGAAGCAAAGAAACATCCTTTACATCCTTGATTTTTTGAATACTAGACAGAAGAAATTGGTGCCCTAACACTGCTGAGTCTGGGCCACTGTTCTTATTTTATAACTAATTTATTGTGCTTTCTTACAACCTCCCATATCCAGTCAAAAGTATCAGACCAAATACTTGAAAGCAGGCCTCTAAATCCTGATTTTGGTACATGGTCTTACTCTACTGCCTGGTGTACAACTTTCTCAGAATCCAACACAGTTGCAGTTTATTGGCATTGACAGAAATTGAGCCAATGCAATTAGTTGTTTTAATGTAAATCATACAAACAGAGAATAATTAAGGTAGAAAGAGTGTCACCCTCTTGCAAAACCCCTTGCATACAAGACAAACTTGTTTATTAGGCTTGTAGGTTAGGTCATGCCACTCAACACCGTGTTCCAGAATCCATCATCTCTCTGTGTCCCCTTGCTCCAAATATGACACAAGAACAGATGAGAGAACAAGAGGAAAGAGGAAAAAAGGAAGCTTTAATACAAAGGATTCTTCAGCTTATATAGACTGATACGATACATTCTACTTGATTAGCCAGATAATAAAACATCTTTCTCACACCGTCCTTGAGAAGAACAGAAAAAACAAGGTGGAAAAACACCACCTGCAGATTCTTTATACTAACAAGTTATCACATTCTTACAATTCCCTAAAAATTCTCACAAGCCACTGTGAGAAACTCTTGCCATTTCTCTCTCCCTGACCAGGCTGTCATCCACATCTCTGGACACCCATTTCTTTGTTTAATCACTTTTAATGTGAATTTTTGCCTTTATATCGATATATGTCACAAGCTGGAACTTGTGATCCTTGTTACTTCTCTTTTTACTGTGTACCTCTGAGAAGGACCTGACTTTTTTTAAATGATTCCTTTTCAGGACACAGCAGGGAGCAATTAGAGCTCCTCTCAGTCTTTTATCTTCAGAGCTAAACAAACCCAGTTCACTCAGAGTCATACATCTGACAATATTTCACTGATGGCTTAGACAGTAACAGATACATTTGTTCTACCAGAATTTAAGCTCTGCAGTAGTTACATATGTTACCACATATGTAACAAACACATTTTTTTCTGAAGGACACTGATGACCCTGAAGCATGAATTCTCCTTATCATCCCTACTCAGAAGGAATGAAAAGCTAAACCATACTACCTTTACATTTACTAATATCTGTAAGGCCAAAGCAAAATTAAAAAATAAGAAATCATTCTTCTTTGGAATCATCTTACCATTGGTCCCACTGGTCCCATCACTCCAGCTTCACCCTGTTGAGGACCAACACAGAGAGAGCAATGACAAGGAGAATTCCCACAAAGTCTAGCAGAGGTGGCTGGTAACATGGCCACCAAATAATTCTGGAGGAACACAACACAGTATTAGCTCACCTTCTCTCCTTTTCTTCCTAATAATTCAGTTAAAGATCCATCAGCAGAAATGATAGCTCCTGGTTCTCCCTTTTCACCCTGCAATTATCAGAGTAATTACTGCTTACAAAGCAATTCCCAGTGAATCAAAAGAAGTCAGGGCAGCATTACTTTTGTTTGAAGCATGACAGATTAGTCATGCTGTGATATCAAACATAAAGTGATATCAGCATGAGTAGGGTAAATCTTGATTCTGGCGAAGAAGAGAGATGATCTTTCTAAAAAAAAATAAAATACACTAAAAATATCTCCCTGAGATTAAGAAGTTCTTACTAAAAAATAATAAAAAAAACCCCACATAATTTGCTCTCCATAGAGTAACTATGTGAAACATGTTGTGTTCACAAAAGGTCTCTGCCAAAGGCAGACAGGTTACTGGTGTCTTCTTGTGTACCATCACCTTAATGGTCAGTAAATCCTGCTGGAAATGCACCATCTTGCTAAACCAGTAAATATTCAGATTTTATTATCAGGAAAGCATGAATCATTCTCTCTATATGGCTGGTATGATGCAATCTCATTAACTTTAATAAAGGCCAGGTCCCAGCACTCAAACTGTGACTCTCTGCATTCCTGTTATACCACCACGGATTACACTTCTCAGTGCTAAGTGCATGGTTCCCACTATGGATCTTTCAGCTGTAACTTTTCCTATCTCAGGCAGCTTGCTACAGAACCTTTCCCAAGATCTCAGGAAAGAAATCTAGCCTGAAGCTAGCAACTGTATTGCCGATTAAAATGACAGTCCATGTTATAAACCTTTCAATGAACTTTAAGTGTTGTAACTAAATTCTTCTCACAGGTTCTTAAACTATTGTGAGTCTTTGAAGTCTCCCTGAAGATAATTTGGATACTTTAGAGTCTCCCCAAGGCTTGGTTGGCTTCACTGACTTTATCCTCTGTGAGAATTTATGGACCTGAGGTTGAATTCCATGATCCTTTAAGTAAAGGTTTCTGCACAGCTTCACTGTGGATCCCAGACTTCATCACTTTTGAGTATAGCCTGCTGTTCACAGCTCAGAAATGCCATCAGATACATCACTATATTTTTGGTGCATCCAAAATTACATGCTTTCAAAGCTTTGAGTTCTTGACAAAGTGGATGCCAGAAGCAAAGAAAAGCATGAACCAAAAAACAAAAGTAAATAGCTCCACAACCTAAACCAAAAATCACCCAACTGGTTCTAAGGTTGAGCTTGATCTTTTAACACATTTTATAAAAGAACAGGAAACCTTATGATAAACAGGGACTGGTATTTGTGGCCTGAGATCTTTCCTTCTGAGCAATGATAATGCTGTTCATCTGCTATCCCATTTAAACGATAATTAACCATTTCCAAGTCTTCCTATTACTTGTGAGAAAGTGAGCTCAGCTACTTAGAAAGAATAAGCAGAAAGTGGTTTTGCTTTTCTTTTTTAGTATCCCCAAGATACTAGATATTCCTCTCCCCTGCTTCCTGAAGGTGGATAAGAAGGGGAAAAAACTGGAACAGCTGCAACAGTATTTGCAAAAGAGCAGAGTCAGTCTTTAGAAACCTCTCAGCAGTGCTATAAAATACAGACTTCTTGTGAAGAAACAAGGGAAATAATCTTTGAAGAGCACTCCTCAAATCTTATATTTTCTTTGGGAATTGGAAATTGCAATCTTCATTCTGTAGGCAAAGCCCTCTCTGGCATAGGAGGAAGAACAGATTGATCTTTTTTTTGCTTTTGGATAGGATTCCAGGGTGTCAGCATAACAATCAGCTGGCAAGAAGAGGTCACATCATGTTTAATGTTTAAAGAGACTTAACCTGATAAGTGCATACTGTGCTGATGAATTTCAGCACTGGGACAGGAAGATTAGCTCTTGGTGAGATTATATCAGGGGATGCCATTTAGCATTTTCACATTCTCCCTAGTCCATTTTTCACATGAACTTATTAAAATCACAATTCCTAACAAAATTAGAATCATTAAACTTTTAATGTCATTAAGTACTTGTCATCTAACACATTTCTCAGCATATACTTTCCCCTGTGCATTTTTTCCTACCTGTTGTCCTTTAGGTCCTTGTGATCCAGGCAAACCAGTGTCACCTTTTGGACCTCGAGGGCCCTAGACAAAAACAAGCACATAAATCCATAGTGATATTTGTGAAGAATAGGGAGCTAGGTTATTTTACTAAATGTAATTTTAAATTACTGGCAAACTTTCTTAAATCACTCTGGTTAGAATCTAAAAATTCTTACAAGACTAAATTGCTCTCTGAATAAAGTTATTCCCTAAACCAGATATCACATAAGGAAATTTTTTAGAAAGACCAAAATGTAAAAATCCTGATGTTTATCACAGTGTAGATGATACATACATTCACAAAGGGAAATAAGCAAACATTAATAAAAATGGAAATTCAACCTAAAATTTGCTATTTCTTCTGTACTTAATCCTCTTTCTCTCCATGATCATTCAGCCAGACTGATTTTCAACAAAATTTCTGAAGATATAATTTTAACAGTATGTAAAAAAAAAAAAAAAAAAAAAAGAAAAAAGAAAAAAAAGAGCATGTGAAATAGAGCTTATGTATTTGAAAACAAGATGATTTCTTTATCTGTTTTGTGGGGAAAGCATTCCCATCAGATAAGATTGTACTTTACAATCTTCCAAGAGCATTCAGAAACATTCTTTTTACCCACCAAGATCTAAACTCAAGTCTACATAATTTCTGCATTTGTCAAGAGATAAATAAAACACATGAGGTGAGAACAAGAATGGTATTTTCATGTCTGTAGAAATTCTATAAGGAACCAAAAATTCATTACATCACCTTCTAAATGTTATCTGCTCTTTTTCAAATGAAATATACTTTTAAGGAGGTTCTTCCCCTTTCTTTGGTTTTCCATGCAGTCCACAATACTCAGGACTCAGAAAGCAACCTTCTGTAGAATTTTGGGCAATTTGCCAGCATTTTGTTAACATCTTTTGTCAGCTTTCCCAGTTTTCAGCTTAATTGTTCTAAGGCAATAGACAAAGGATCCTGAGACCATATGCATGCTCTGAACTGCAGAACAATCATAACAAGGGAAAGTAATTCATCACACTACACAGAATATGAATACAATAATTAGAACAATACTATCTGAAATCATAAGCCAAATAATCACAGAATCACAGAATATTCTGTATTGGAAGAGACCTACAAGGATCATCAAAGTCCAACTCTTGGCTCTGCCCAGGACACCCCAAGAGTCATGCCATGTGCCTGAGTGCAATGTCTAAACACTCCTTGAATTCTGTCAGGCTTGGTGCTGTGACCATTTCCCTGTGGAGCCTGTTCCAATGCCCAACAAACCTGTGGGTGAAGAACCTTTTCCTAATATTCTAAACCTCACCTGACACAACTTCAAGCCATTCCCTCAGGTCCTGTCACTGGTCACCCCAGAGAAGAGATCAGTGCCTGCCCCTTTTCTTCCCCTCACAAAGAAATTGTTGACTTCAATGAAGTCTCCCCTTAGACTCGTCTTCTTCAGGCTGAACCGGCCAAATGACCTCAGCTGCTTCTCACATGGCTTCATTTCAAGGCCCTTCACTATCTTCACAGCCCTCCTTTGGACACTCTATAACAGTTTAATGTCTTTCTTACATCGCAGCACCCGAAACTGTCTCCAGCATCCAAGGTGAGGCTGTCCAATTACAGAGCACAGTGGGACAATCTCCTCCCTTGCCTGGCTGGTTATGCTGTGCCTGATGCCCTTCAGGCCACAGCTGGCCCTCCTGACTTCCAGGGCACTGCTGACTGATATTCAACCTGCCACCAACCAGGACCTCTAGGTCTCTTTCCCTGGCACTTTCCAGCATGTCATTCCCTGGTTTACATGCACAACCAGGGTGACCATCCTAGGCACAGAATCTGCCCCCTTCACCGTGCAATGCCATGCTGCAATTCTTAAGTCACTACTCATCTCTAGCTGATACAGCTGGTGATCCTTCAGCCTTCCAGTTTATGTAGGTATCTCTGCAGGCTCTTTCTGCCTTGGAGGGAGTTAACAACTCCTCCCAATTTTCTATCATCTGAAACTTGATATCCCTCCAAGTCCCATGTCTAAGTCGTTAATGAAGATGTTTTTACATGTATGGCAGACTGAGCACAATAGGTAGGTAGCATAGCAAAAGGCACCGTTTGATACTGTGGTTGTGAAATGCTTATATGGTAGCCCTGGTATGTTTTTATGAAAAATCATAAATATTTCCTAAAGGATAGAATAAAAAGGGAACATCTTTGTAGTGATGACAAAAAAAAGCCTGAGGAATAACACATTTACAAATATATATATATACATATATATGCGCAGATAACATTTAGAAGTCCGTTTGTTCCATTTGTTTCTCCTATATGGCATAGACCTTTCCTTAGGTTGTAATTTTCCATTAATTACACCCAGATTTAAACTACAGAACTGACACTGAGATAAGCTTAGTGGAGTGTACTTAATTTCCAACAGAATAAATTTCTAACTTGGTTGGTAACTTCCTAAGACCTGCAGCATCCTATGTGAAATTAGACTTCATGCAAATTGTGTACAAATAAATTTTAAAGAATATTAATCTATTTTGAAAAGTATTTTAAAATCCTAGGAAATATGTTTAAACCCTAGGTAATTAATACTTACAGGAAATCCTGGTAGACCTGGCTTGCCATCTGGCCCCTGCAAAATTTTAAAAATCACACCCTTTAAAAACACATATTACAGACTTGCAAACAGAGTATGCATTTTTCATGTATTGTGTGATTTGTGAATATCAACTCATCTACTACTGAATTAAGAACTTCATTCATTTGACAGTAAAGATGTGAATCTCCACAATACCCTATGCTTCTAACTTAGCATATACTCTCAAAAACTGTTGAGGCAGAGATCCTGAAAAGACTGAAAAAGGATGACATTTTCTACATATGAAAGGCATGCAACCATTATTCAGCCTCCTCTGAATCTTTTCCAGATACTGGCACAGAGACCACAGAAGCTGCCCAATTTTCCCATTTCGGTCCTGGATGTCTTTGGATAGAAAGCAGGGTGTGTGAATAGAATCACAGATTGGGATATGTATTGGTTGTATTTAAGATTTCCCTGTTCTGGTAACTGCAGAGAGACAGTTTAATTCTGGTTCAGATCAGCAGAATGTTTATTTCCCCATTCACTATGAGACTGCACCTCTTTCCTGATTAGAGTTAGAGCTTTGAGACTGAGGTTCAAATCTTTCTCACTGCAACTGCTCTTCAAGCTACAGGACCTACTTCTGTTTTATAGGAATGTGACTCTAACATCTATCACAAAACAAAGATTTTAATTACCTGTGGCAAGTACTGTGGCAGAGCTCACACAAGGGGGCCCATACTGTCCTGACATCCTATTATGTCCAGGGATTAGGAGAACCAGGTATTTGAGACATACATGAAAATACTCTTCCATGAAAACTGTTTTACCATAAGCATGGCTGGATGCAGACACAATAACATGAAGTTGTTCCATGGTTTAACAAGTGGAAAAAGCTATGCTAGGCTAGCAGAAAAAGGTTACAAGCTGCTGCTGGAGCTAATGCCCTTCTTCCCAGTTCAATGACAGATTCAGCAAATATTTGTTTTGGGACAGCAGTAATGATAAGATACAAAATTTTTGCAAACTTAAGCTATGTAGAGTGAAATTCTGCTATTGGCTATGAAGATTCTGACTTTCCTTGTTTCATCAGGGGTTCAATGTGGAGGAATCACAGTGCTCACTAACAAGAAAACAGATAAAATTAAATACACAAACTAGAATTCACAAATGAAACTAGCTGTAAAGGGAGGTGCTTAATTTGTGGTGGTGAAAATTTTGCAATATGTTTTACACTTTTGGGCAAGTTTGAATAGACTCCACAGCTTGGAAAAGGTAGATTTCTCTTTGAATCCAGTTCTAGGAACTTGAAATCATTACCAAGAAGCGTTCAGGATTTCAAGTATTTGAACTATTTTGCACCTAGAAGAGAACCTGAGTTGTTCTTTCATTAAATTCCTAGTTTTTCATTCACAGCTATAACTTGTGTGAGACTAAACTCATAGACAGGAGCCTAGCATTTCTAGTTGAAGTCTCAAGCAGAAGTGAGCAAAATACACTTTATGCCAATGCTATGTGACTTGAAAAACAAGAAAGAAAAAGTGGAAGAAATGTGAACCTTGGTCGCTATTTTTGCAAAAGTTCTACATTTCTATAATTCTGAGTATATAGCTCAGAATCAGAGATAAGCCAATTTATTTCATACAAAAGTGTAAAAGTAGTTTGTTCACACAGAACTCACTTCTGCCTGAAAGTACTTCCACAGATTTTGGTGCTGAAGTTAGCAGAAACAAAATTTAATGTATAGGAAACTCATTTCTAGTTGATACTCCAAAGGAGATGTTGAAGATAGAGAAAACCTGGAGATTTAATAAAGCAGTGTATACTCACTGGTGGCCCAAGAAGTCCTTTAATTTCAGCAAAATTAGAAATTCCATCTGTGTTATTGAGAAGTAACTAAAAAAAGAGTTAAGAACAGGTTATTTCAAATGGTTTATCTAAGGCACACACACATTTTTAGAAATGTAGTTATCTCTTTATAACTATGAATAACCCTCAAACATAAATAAGGTGACAGAAAAGGCTCTCTACTTCTAATTTTCTTTATACATTTGGAATAAAGAAAACCTAGAATTTCTTTTACATTTCTTCTGTAAAGATCTCAGAATACTTTCAGAAATTTAATTAACTGACTCATGTTTTAAATTTGAAAGCTATGATACCAAATTTTGCAGCCTGAAGCCATTCCTCCTCAGCAAGATAAAGATCAAATGGAGGTTTTATGCTCCAGTGTGTCACTGGCATTCTAAGATGGTGAATCAGTATGAGCACACTCATCCTCTGTTGCAGAGCTGAAGTTTTAATTATATTCTGGACATGTCTGCATCACACCATGCAACGCCATGCTGCAATTCCTAAGTCAGCACTGATCATGCTGCTGTATCTGAAACTAGCTTGGAACCCCAAACTGAGATGTGGAGCAGCTCCTCCACTACCCAGTGCTGAGTCTCAAGATGCTTGAACAGCACAGTGTAATTGCACTGCTCCCTGTCCTGGAAGTAGTGAGCTTCCCATTAACCCAGGCATTTCTGCATAATAATGAAGATGGACAGGGACTTTTGGAGATCTGCTCCAACAGTCCTCAATGCCAGGATAGGGCATGCCTTCAGGTGCCAGGGATTTACTTAGCCCATAAATAAACATGTTGTCACTGCAGTTTTGTGAGATTTGAATACCTCTTTTACTGTCTGCAACCATGTGTAGATCAACATGAACAGACCACCAATATTTTCCAACATTTGTTATGAATACAGTATCCAGGAACTGAGTTTGATACTACCTTGTTTGAATAGGAGTTTGACCATATGCCCTCCAGAGATCACTTCCAATACTCCTATGAGTCTCTGAATACTATTTTTTAAATCCAGATCACACATCCTATCCTATCCTATCCTATCCTATCCTATCCTATCCTATCCTATCCTATCCTATCCTATCCTATCCTATCCTATCCTATCCTATCCATTGTCATCTGAGCATGGCAGTGTATAGCCAGCTTTCTGTGCTTTGAGGTCCTCATATTCTACAAAAACCACCAGAAAAATGGTCAAGTAAAAATAGAGTTTAGATCCTACACACAGCACTCCATCTCCCAGGCTGCATTAACTCTACTGCATGCTTCAGGGATAGTATGATGCCCTTGGTCCCACTCAATTTCCAGTTTTACATGCCCCAGAAAAGGAACAGGACACAGCCTCCTACTTTAATGACAGTAATAAAAGAGTCCCACTGCTGCAATTGTTCTGCTTTATCTGGTGGCAGAAATCCAGGAGTCCTGGGTTTACATGGTCTTTTCATTGTGGAATCACTCATTATTAATTGTTTTTGGGCTCAATCCAAACTATTTTGAAGTCAGTGAAAAGAATCCCAAAGGCTTTGCTGAGTTTGGGATCAGGCACATTGTATATTTTACACATACAGTTGATCTGCAAATGGAAATTGTGATTGGAAGTCAGAAAACCGTACATAATGCTGAAGAACATTTGAAAACAAAAGGTAGAAGAGTGATGATTAAAGAAAAAGATTTCAGTCTTCACAACTTCTTCCAGGAATATTCATCTTTGGGTTTGGGTGTGCAAACAGCTTTAATAACAACAATCCAGCAATATAACTCCTAAACACATTGAATTAGTTCAGAAAGTGCTGACTACAATAAAATAAATATGTTATATAAAATAAAATAAAATAAAATAAAATAAAATAAAATAAAATAATATGTTATATATGTTTATAATAATAAAGTAAATATGTTTTCCATATTTTCTTCACTGTTATATTTTAGGATGATTATCTGGGTTGGTTTCTAAATAAACCTTCAGCTTTGTATCCAAAAGGCATGAATATGGCCTTTTCAGAATTACAGAAAGAACAGGCTGAACAAAATCTTTTGACATCTGCTTTACACCCTCAACATTAACCTTTCTTTGTGACTTTTGTTTCTTGTACCTAGACTATGGGTGAATAGTGCCAGCCAAACATAAAGGTTTAAAAGTTTTAAATTTAAATCCAATAATGTTTCTCTATTCAAAATTACTTCTGTACTATACCAAACTATATTTCTGTGATAAAATCATAGCAACAAATATGATTCTCTGGTTATCATGATTTCATTCATGAAAATGCACTGAGTATCAGCAACTACGCTCTGAAAGAGTGAAATAGCCAATATAGGATGAGAAATATTGATTTAAGTGTTTTGGAATATCAAACAACAGCAAACAGAGGGACACTGTTTTTTTTAAAACGTGATGAGTCAGAGCAGACTTCCTGATCAGTCACAGGAGGCAACAGAGGAGGCAGCAAGGACAGAAAGCCTCTAAGACCTACATTGCTGGTGGGAACTGCAAAAGCCTGGAAACTGATAGGTTCCACTGCAGACCTCAGTTTTCCCCTAACACTTATTTTCATGGTATGAGAAGTAGTTCTTGAAGGAGCCAAATCTCCTCCATTCACATAGGGACCAGGTGAAATGAGAAGGAAAACAAGGTCCACTTTTCAGTGCAGCTCAATCAATGTGCTATCAGCCAGATACTTACTGGTGAAGCCTGGCCCTGGGTCACAGTTGTCCATGTCAACTCTAAATATTTCAACAGCACTGAAACTGAACTAACTCTTTATTTCCTTTTTTTTGTTCAAGCAACACAAAGTTAGTTTAGCCGTAGCCAAACAGACCTTCTTAAGAAAACTTCTTTCCACCTTTGATGGGTAAGTCCATTGGACTTCTGTAGCCCAATAAGTATTGTTCTTGGCTACACAATGGTTAAATAGATGACCCTGACCTGGAGAGTAATCTCTCTAAGTGCCCTATGGTTCACTCAGATCACTGATCTCTGATGCTCTACCCACATCAAGCCAATATCCATATTACAACAGCTGGCAGTGTTATTTATTTTAGTTCTGCAATTCCAACTGCAATTGATAGGTCTGCTTGCAATAGTTCTTTTCCATATTTGAAGCTTGCTATGAAAGAAGAGAGACTGAGTTAACAAAATGCACTTGGATAATTTAATGTCTATCTCAGCAAACTTATTACAAACAAATATCCTGTTCTTACACAAGCATTTGTGAGACAGGAAGAACTCAATGTCATACATAGTGATGGATAATTCCACACACATTGCATGAACTGTATCAAAATCCAGTACACAAAGTTCTCAGAGAAATATTCTGATTAACAATACAGAGGATTTGATGGTTCTTGCTCTACCTCCCCAGAACACCTATACTACAAATGTATATAAAGCCGTAAATGCTCTCAATCTTTAAAAAGAGCTTACTTCTAAAACCCAAAAGTGCTTAGAGAAGGAAATGGGTTTCTATATGGATTTGTAATACACCTCATGCAATACAGATTCTACCAGGCTCTATACATTTCTGTAATACATGGTAAAAGTAGTTCATACAGAGGATCTGGAGGATTCAGAGGATGCACTTTAGGTTTCTTCAGACATAGCTACATGTTTGACAGATGTGTGGACTGTGACTAGTACAGGTAGGAAGTCATGCAGCCTCCAGGAAGTGAGTGTCATTAGTTTATGTCAGCTTCAATAATCTTTTTATGTTTTTTATATGTACTGTCCCCACTCTGAGGCTGTCACAGTGTTTTTTTCAAGTATTAGTGAGCTATGGAGCAACACATTGAGGTTAATTTTTATTGCAAACAGAGCTGTTTAGTCACTGATAAGAGTTAAGGCCCCACAGTGGCACCATGGCAGGGCTGTGAGAAAGAACATGAATTTTACATCAGGATTTCTATCACAACTATTGAGCAGTTCCCCAGAAACTCCAACAGAATTGTGATAAAGTGTAGAGCTGCTGACAGTCCCACTAACAGCAGGACTTTGAACACAACCAACATTTCTATGAGTATATAACTCTGCTCATCCAAGACTTGGGATCCAAGATCCTAGCATGGATTCCCAGTAAATTCAGTAAAGAAAAAATCACTTCTGTTAGGACGTGTGATGTGGCCTATGGGATGCAAATTAATCCTATATTTGGTATTGGCAGCAAAAGCCTAAGTGAAAACCCAGTTGTTTCAGTCAAAAAAGGTAATGTGTAGTTCAGCTTTATGATAATGATGGTGCCAAGCTCCCCTTAACACAGATTTCTCAGCTGGGCATTTTCTCTTCTTACAAATAAAAAACTCTTCTTACTGCCCTTCTATACATTCCTATGGATATGGCTGGCTGTTTCAGGCACCTCCACCTCTCAGAGGTGAAGTTTCCTGCAGTCACTCACAGTTCCTCCAGATCTTAATGTCACAACAGGCTAACTACTAAGATTTTTGTTGTCATATCCAAGTGGGATACATCCTAATCTCCAGCCTTCATTACTGCATATAGTACTGTTTTTGCAAAGGCTGATGCACATACTGCAAAACTAACTGAAAATATGCCTGCATCTAAAGCATACTGGAGAGTTTTTATGGGCTTCTACTATTTTACCCCTTGTTGCTTCCAGAGTCAGTGCTCTGGTTTGTACAGAGGACAACTATCAGGAAATTACTCTCCCCCCATACTACTGTGCCTCAGATGCTTTGCTTTGTTAAATATTCCCAGTTTTGTATTTCTCTGTTGGTTTCTATTTGATGCTCACAACTCCCATAGAGCCACCTAAAGAGATGTTCAATATGACCTCATAACTCTTGTAGTTAAGCTCTTTACCCACTTTCCTCCAATCTAATATTTTCAAAAGAAATCCATTTGATACAGAGACATATTGAGATTCTTTTGTTTTGAGGAGTAGACTTATGACCTGAGTGAGCAGCAGAATTGCCAGTGTGTTAACCACTTGTGCCCTCTTCTCTGTAAGGGGAGTAACAGACCTCAATGCTCGACATGCACACTTACCTCAGGTATTGCTATGACTGACCCTGGTGGTCCTGGTGGTCCAGGTGGTCCCACAATACTGCTCCCGTCCTGTCCTGGTTCACCCTATTTCAAAAGCATTACATGTGGAAAACTCATACACTAAGCACTACATTACTACATTTTACATTTCACATAGGTTTTTTGAAAATAATGAAATCTACACAATCTCACCCGAAGTCCTGGGTCACCTTTCTCTCCTTTTGGACCCTTCAGGTGATTAAAAAAAAAAAAAAGAAAGAAAAAAAGCATAAGTTATTTAAAAGGTGAAATTATGAAATGTGCTCTCCCTTGCTCCACAAAAGAGCACAGCAGTGATTTTCATGTACAGAACAATCAATTCCCAGCTTTCTCAAAACACACACGGGGCCAACTCAGATCTTCTGAAGGTTTGAGGTTTAAAAGTATTTCCCAGAACTTTTGACAGAGTTTGCAGACAAGTAGAAGCAAATGGACACAAAACATTTCATTAGCTGGGAATTAATCCAGTGAACTTTTCTTTCACTGCACTGAAATCAGCCATCTTGGGCTGTGCTGTCCTTTTCTGGCATCAACCACATCAGCTGTGTCTGGGATTTCCCAGAGGACCAGACAGGAGAAGACAGGGGAGCTAAACTGTCATCTTTCAGGCAGCTTATTTCTAAGCTTGATCAGCCCTGCTGTAGAACTCCCTGTGCTAGAAATGCAGACACTTGTCTGGCACAAGTGAGAGGAAGGTACCATAGGATGAGCCGTGGGACTTGCCAAGCAAAGCACACTGTAATCCTCGAGGGTCTTAAGCATGAGAAATACATTAAAATCACCTATGAGCCTACTGGATTTCCTCTAATTAAAGGCAGAGCTGATTTCTGAATAATTAAAAGCAGAAGGATCATTGAGGAATCAGAACTAGCCTCTGGAGATGCCTGTATCTCTTCTGATTGATGAGGGAAGCATGGGCAAGTTACATTCTGCTTCTGTGGTTTTTATCTGAGGTAACTGCTCCAGATGAAGCAGGACAAACACAGCCCCAGCTCTTCACACTCTGCTGGCAAGCGCTGATCCTACTGATCAATAAGAGGTAGGTTTGGGAGCCAGTGTGTGTCAGGTGATCAGAGATGATGATAACCCCACTCACCATTTCTCCGGGATGCCCAGCAATGCCAGGGAAGCCTGGTTTTCCATCTGTGCCTGGCATCCCCTGCCACAAAAAACACACAGTTATTCTCTCTAAACTGCATTCAGTTTCACACAAGCGGGAGGCGGCCACTGGGGAGGGTCACGATACAGTTCTGAACGGGCTGGTGGGCAGGTTTGGGGGAGGCTCATTATCTCATTAGTCATCTGCTCTCTCCACTCCTCCTGCTCTTTCCCCCTCTCCAGAGCAAGCTTATGGCTTTTTTTTTTTCCCCCTGCAGCTTCAATCATTTTTCACTGCTTCCACCCCTGCTTAGCAAAAGGGTGAATTTTGTTGCTTTCCTTCAAAATACTTTTGATGAGCTATTTCCACCCTTCAGTTAAGTGACTCTCAAGCTGGAGGAAGAGAAGGGATGTAGACATTGGCATCGGATGTAGACAGGAGTCAGTATGTGGGGTAAAAACACCCCCTGCTGTATTTCACTACAGGCCTGTATATGACTGCTGGAATTTGATAGCTACTCTGCTATATGGGAAAAACAGAAGCACTAATAATAATGCAGTTTGCCCTAAGAAAAATGGATAAAAGAAGTTTCTAAATTTTCAAAGGACCAGATCAACAGTGAGTTATGCTTTTTGCATCTGTTTTTCTCTGCATCATATGAAAGAGCAAAGGAAATGACACAGAGCAGCCTAATGATTCATCCAAGGGACCGATTACTCTTGCTAGCTTGTTTTCTTTGGTGGAGTTTTTTGGGTATTTGTTTTGTATGTGGTTTTCGGTTTGTTATTTTTTTGTTTGTTTTGTTTTTTTGTTTTTGTTTTTGTTTGCTTTTGCTTTGAGGGTTTTTTGAAATATGCTGGGGATTTGTTTGTTTCATTTTGGTTTTTAGAAAATACTGTTGTGTTTCCAACATTTTGCTCTGCTTGAAGAAAACATATTTGAGTTTTAACAATATATGTACAACCATAAAAGATGTAATGTGCCTGCTTCATTAAGAAAGGATATAGTCACTATTTTTTTTTTTTTTTGGTCAGAGATCAGTGAAGAGTGTGGGTCAGGAATACAATATGATTTCTGAAATATTCCATTCTTCATTTTATAAACAATTTTATAGACAGGATAAAGGGTGACTGACTGTTAATGGAATTTAGGCATCAAAGCAACTACTGGGATTCTGGTATCTGTATGAGCAGTAAAAATGGTACTTGGATGTAAGCTTCTCAAGTGCTTATGATAAATTATAAGTATCTATCTTCAGGAAAAGTATACGGGCAGAGGAAATTATCTTGGAACAACAGCATTTCTGCAACAGAATGTTGTCATTTCAGGCATGTTGGTACTTGCAGGATAGCTTCCTACCATTACAAATGCTGAATAATTTCTCCCATTTGTTTTCCTAAAGAAATTTAAATGGGAAGAAAAGATCCAGGTTAAGTAAGATGGTTTATTGCAGCTAATGTATTCAGAGACATCCTTATTTCTAACTTCCATCATATTTTAAGAATGTAGCTCATTGCTCAGGTACAAGAGCATATTTTTTAGTTTGAGAGTTGAAGGGATAAAATTCTTATTTTTAAAATAATCCTGTATTTACTCCACTTAAAATATACACATATTTCAAATGCACTCTCACATAAAACAACAATAATTACTAGAAAAAGGACCTAAGAAGAAGGGACATGTAGGAATAATAAATAAAATATTCTATAGTCTCACACTGGTTAACAAGAGTTCAACTACTGTCCTGTGTGTCAGCGCATCAACTTTAATTATCATGCTGACAAATATCTATGTGAAATGACAACACTCATAATATGTACAGCAGATGGAATTTATGGTAAGAAGAGTCCTGCTACACTGTTGGTATTTTTAAAAAATAAACAAGCAGATGCTGCTAGAAGACTGTGATAATACTCTTGTAAATACTCAGCAAGCATAACTGCATTTATCTTGTTTCCTAAAGCAAATTTTGATTTCAGGGCCATGCCAAATGCAGAAGAAGGCTATTATTTTATTTTATATTATATTTTATTATTTTATTTTATTTTATTTTATTTTATTTTATTTTATTTTATTTTATTTTATTTTATTTTAATTTTAATTTTATTTTATTTATTTTCTAGAGTCACACCAGCGCTCTCTGCTGGCTTATGCCTGCAAGAGACATTCAGGTCAGACACAGACCAGCAAGGAGTAGCACAGTCCCAAAGAGGAGTTTTGGGGTGGGCTCCAAGAGGAGTTCAAGGCAGGGATTAAGACAGACATTAGACATGAGCCTACTACTGTAGCACAGACCTGTGGGGTGCTCTGGTGTGGGGTGGGAATTATACACCACCATATGAAGGAACAGGCATGTGGAACTTTAGTTTTCTGTCTAAGCTTTGCTGATTTTTATCTTCATTCTGGTGAAAATGTGAAGGGCCTTGCAAGACGTCTTTGAAGACATACACCTTTTAGATGCAATTTTAACCACATTTTAGGCAGAAGTCTTAAGCACCAGCTTATACTGGCTCCTGACACAATTCACCAGAGAAAGGGGTTTGTGAAGCCACTCTGGGCTTTAATATGCTGACAGAGCAAGAAATGTTCATTAAGTGCATTCCCTAAGTGCATGAAGAGATGAAAAGAAACAGAAGAAAGAAACAACTGAGGTTTTAGATCAGGTTAAATAAACTTCCCACCTTTGAACCTGGGGGACCTATGTTGCCTCTTTCTCCCTGAAACAGAAACAAAGTAGAGCTCAAGTATTAAAGTAAGCAGTAATTACAAGGGTTTTAAACATGTATGCTACTTTCCTTAAAAACAAAGGAACCAAATGGAGTAAAACAATTAGTAAAAATATGGCGTATTTTTGGTAAAGTTATGCTTGGCATGCATTTGTTATTTGGTTCTGAGATTTTAACCACCCAGTTGCCACCCACATCTAACGAGTTTATGGTCACAACTCATTATTTTTGCTGAGCATTCACCAAGCCACATTCCTGAACCCTCATTTTGATGTCTGAAACCAGCTCATGGTAATGTTCCCCAGATCTACCACTGGTGCCATGACCTTGTGTCTCCACAAAGGATTCACCATCTTCCTCCAAAACAGCTAACACAGTCTCCCCACACTGCTGCTCTCTCCACCTACCTGGGCACTGCATCAAACCACAAGTGAAATAATGAACACCTTTGGAACTGATTCTGCATGATTTTAGCTCTAAGTAGACACAGTTATTCAATTTTGTAACAGATAGAGAACATCCAATTTAGTTTATTTCTTTGGAGATAGAGAATATAGACTGGAATAAATCAGCCATTGCCTCAAATGTTATGTTTATGCTTACTGCTTTTTGGGAGTTCATATATTCAAGAGAGTGTGAAGACTGTAGGCTGTTTTTTAATGCAAACAGCTTTTCATAATAATAAAAGTGAAAGTGAATTTGGATCCATGCTTACTTGCTGAGAAAGAGAAAAGATTGATCATAGAAGGTCTTCTCCGACAGCTGTACTTGTCTGGGGTGTTTGAAGGACGAAGGATGCATGAAACAGAGCTATACCTTCAACTCCTCGTGATGCATTAGCTCTGGGCTTTGGGCTCTGGAAGTGGGTGGTTGTTGTATTTTGCCACTGTTGCTTAGTGAAGTAATTTATAATCATGAAAAGTGGGTGTAAAATTCATCCCCATGAGAATGATAGTGTATTATAACCACTTTATATTAATTTTGCTGTAGTGTACCTGGTTTTGTAAGATGTCAGGCAATAGCAGGCTCCTTTCTGTTTCTCATGTATCTTGGGGATGAATGATTAAACCAAGGTGATGGTGAGGTCTCTTAGCCAAAGTTTATGACTATCTCTACTACTCCAGCCCATTTCCTAAATCCTAAGAATCCTGCTACCTCAATTTCTGAAATCTTTGTGAAGCAGAATTTCTTAGAAACAAAATTTCTAGCTAAGGACAGAGAATAATTAAAAAAAAAAAAAAAAAGGAATTTTCAGTGTGGAGACTTGGCACCTGCGCATGTGCACAGAGCAGCATCATGTGAGAGCGCATCTATTCTTACCAGTCCACTCCAGTATCACTCACAAACATGTGCTGTGCAAATTGTGATTTTTTTTCACTCGTAAGTTATGTGCTCCAGCAGTAACAGGAATAATACACAATGGAGAGATTTTTTCAGCTCTAGAAGCTGAGCTTTACAGACTGTAGACAGAGAGGGCTGGTCAGATCTTTGGTGGCTGTTGTGCTATGAATTAGGTGTATGCAGTTATTGTTGGCAATGGGCAGTCAGTGATTAGTGCTGGGTGTAAGCTCAGGTGAAAATTTCACGGGGAGAGGATGAGCTCTGCTACTTCTCA
The DNA here is from genome assembly GCF_050655825.1 of Lonchura striata. Lineage (NCBI taxonomy): Eukaryota > Metazoa > Chordata > Aves > Passeriformes > Estrildidae > Lonchura > Lonchura striata. Next base: position 72,949,170 of record NC_140704.1, read on the forward strand.
ACTTCCACTTCCCACTCTTTCAATCCTGCTATTATTTCCCAGGACAATGAAGACCTTAGATTTCTTTAACTTCACATTTAAGGTGTTGTCATGCTGTACTATTAACCTGAGTGGTCGAGCTTTACATAGGAATAGGAAAAGCCTCTTCCTGTCTAAGCGACCCATTCTGCAAATCTGCCCTTTTCTTCTGTGATTTTCCATCTCTCAATTTTTTTCGTCATGGGTTACACAACCAGTAGCAGCATCAAAGTGGAAAAATTCAGTCACTTCTAAGCTCAAATAAAACTAAGCAAAGTAGTCATTGCTCCTCCCTTCTTCCCCCAGCACCTTCCAGAATGTTTTCCTATCACTTTCTGGGATCAGAAGGCCTCCTCATGCAGATTCCTCTTTCAACAGCATACATGTATCTTCTTTGAGACCAGAGTGACATATAAATGAGCAAAAAAGAGAAATTGCCAGATGTCCAAAAAAAATTTAAAAAAGATGCCATGGAATGTAATAACCCAGTTAGTATTTACTCAGTGGTTTTGTTGGATGTGAAATAATTCTAATAACACATATGCTGCATAGATATCCAGTGTAAATGGGAACAATATATGTTCCAAATTAATCAGTATATGATTCTTAAAGGAAAGATGTTATATTCAGGCAAATTCTGGGAATATGGAAATAAAAATATATGAAAAAGAAATGCTAAAACAATATAGGTTATCTTTCAAGTGTTTTAACCTTTGGTCCTAAGGGTCCACGATGTCCAGGTCTTCCTGCAGAACCCTATAAAAATACACTAAATTTACTGGTAAATCCACATGGCCCTTCAAAATAAATTATTTTTTCAGAAAAAATGCACTTATTCTTACAAATACATCTTTATGTCTGTCACTGCATTCTATACTTGTTTTTAGAAAATATTAGAAATAAATTTATCCAAGCACATGTGTTGTGATGTACTGCTTTCAACTGCTTAAATTTTTTTGAATTTGCATTCTTGACTAAAATTAAGATATACTACCAGTTTAGCAGCAACACAATCTTGCTAGATTTAAAATAAGTTTCCCAAATTTTTTATTTAAAAAATAATTTGGAAATTCAAATTCTTCTCATCTCTATATAATGACATGGGTTGTAAAGAACAATTATGGCTCTTTGATAGTAAAATGGACAGCAGTTCATTACTGGTCATTGTATAAAGTTGAATGGAATAGAAAGGAATTCAACAAAGTGATTGAATTTTCTTTATCTGGAATATGAAAGCAGATATAAATGGTAATGCTAAATAATGAAAACACCAATGAAACTTTACACTGATCTGTGGAAGAAAATAAAAGAAGCCCTGGAAACGAGAGCTGAGCTGTCAGAAAAAATAATTTATATTTCTCCTTCAAAACCCAATCGCTATTTTAATAGAAATTTCAACAGATACAAAGACAATGCCAATAGAAGTAATTTATTTCTTAGCAGCTGTTTTGAGTTGCAACTTCCTTTGAAGCAGATTCTCTCTTTTCACCTAAACACCACTGGGTATTCTGGAGTTGTGATAAGGTGTAAATGGCTCATAGTGCTGTACAGTAACTATGTAAAAGTATTTTCATAATTTCAGCAGAATTCTTATTTTTCTTATCTTCCTTTTTACATCTCTCTTTTGTACTGACTCAAACTTTGCAGAGTAATTAAGCAGTAACAGGAAAATTTTGTTCAACTGCAACAAGACATTTTTTGAATATTTATAGCAGAGTTACTTGGAAACAATGCCTGTTATAAAACCAAATGTGAGAATAAGGCTGTGACTAGGACAGGTCAGAATGCAGAATTTCGGCCCTGCTTGTGGACACCTCCTTCAGCTAACAAATTAAATACTTATTTTTGTAATTATATTTTTGTACTATTTTTAGTATCTAGGAAAAGACGTAAGAGGGGGCAAAGTTCTCTAAGCTGTCAGCTACATCTTCAGTGACACACAATTACTAGTACTTTAAACCAACACAGTAAAGGAGTCAAAGTCACTCCTGCTTCCAGCGTTCAGTTGGTGTCTGATGATTCATAGAATGACAGGATTGTACAGGCCTGTGGAAGCCGTCGAAACAACTCACTCCCTTGAAGCTTCAGATCATGTCAGTCATGTTTCTGTCCAGCAAAGTCTTGGTAATTCCAAGACCAGACCTGCAATCTCCCTGGGCAATTGCTCCAACCTTCTAGTGAACAGCCTTCTCCTAAGGCTTAGCCTGAACATCACAATCTGCGAATTGTGACCACTATCCCTTGCTGCACCAACTGGCACAACAAGGAACAGTTTGGCTAAATCATACTTGCAGTTGCCCCTCAGAAACTCATTAAGTAGCTACTGGATTGTGCCTTTGTCTCCTTTTGTTGCCAGACTAAACCACTGGAGCTCCTTCAATTGCTAAGAATGACAATAAATCCAAATGATTTTGTTGGTACTGATACATTATATTCCCATATTCCCTACTTCATGATTTAAGTGGCCCACACTAGCAAAAAATCTCCCGAGACACAGTAATGGAGTAAAAAAGCATCCCTTTGTCTATGACATTGCTCCCACACTACTGGGAACAATTTTTTAGTTTAAAAGTGGCATGTTGTATTATACACTTTTGTTTGTCAAACTATAACATTTCAAGTTTACTTCATACACGTGGTTCACCTTCTTATGAGATAAAGGTATCTATTAGGATGAAAGGAGAAATAGAGAGCTAGATAATGTGAAAACCCTTATTTCACCCTTTAAGATCTCAAAAATATAACAGAGCAGAATCAAAAAAATCATTAGCTAATGAGGTATCAATCAGATTCTTTGGAGGACACAATTATTTTAATGACATTCTAGGGCAAGTGAATCCATTTCAATGTAGTGACTCTCAATCTATAGCTGACTGGGGCTATATGATTCCAAAAAGCAGAATGGAGGAAAGTTCTGTTTGGAAAAAAACCCAAAACAAACCAAACAACCCAACAACAAATTATACTCCCCTCCTTCAAAACACCCACTCACCTTTGGTCCCCTTGATCCAGGAATTCTTGATTCACTTAACAGGTTGATGCTACCTGATCCTTCCATATCCTAATGGAAAAGGCAAAATGGTACAGAATTTAAGAATTTATCTTTTGGGTTTTTTTTCTGGTTGTGTTTTTTTTTTTTTTCCCAACTGCTCTATCTTCTGAAGCTCTGTAAAAACTGGAAACATACCGAACACAAATATTTTAATATTTTCTCATTAACTTTTTCTGGAGTCAAATGGATGTTCTGGAGATAGGCTTTGCTCAAATGTGATAAAAACATGTTGATCTTCCTTAGAGAAATTCTGGCCTTTACTGTCTTGCCAACTTTGCCAACTTGGCACCATTGCTCCAGCACTTCAGGCTGAAGAGCATCAAACAGAGGTGAGATAGTATGTACTGTATTTAAGCACACTTTTAAGCAGTATTTTGCTGTGTAGAATTTACCTGCCACCCAGCTACTGAAACACAAATGACCAGTAAGGGTTACCAAAACTTTGGCAGGGGGAACTTGCAAACAGTTTGTTAAAGGCAGCAATCACTTTTCATCAAAAAAGGCTCTTCCTAATTCTCACAGTTGCATATTGAACTCCTGCCTAAAATACTACAATCTGAAATTGAGCAGAAAAAAATTCCACCATCAAATTGTAGAATTAATTTTGTTGAAAGTGCTCTCAGAGGCTGCCTGGCCCAACTTCCTGTCAAAAGCAGTGTCAATACTAAATTTTAATCAGGTTATTTGGGGCATTGGAAACTCAGGCCTTGAAACCTTCCAGAGATGAAAGTTAAGTGTTATCCAGACTAAGCAAGATGAGCTCCCCAAGGCTTTCATTACAGGTCATCTGCTCCAGCCCACTGTCCATTTCCATTGCCCTCTGTTAACTTCAGAAATAAGTCTCTGTGTAGTGGGAGTCCTTGAGAACAGACTACCTATTTCTGCTCTGGCAAAATAGGATATTTTTTAGTAGTTTTATACCTATTGAAATTTTTTAGTAGTTTTAAGGAAAACTACATAGAAAACAGCAACCTCCCTCCAGCTTTCATTTTTTCTGTGATGTTGCAGATCCATGGCAGAAGCAGGAGATGCCAGTTCCAAAGCAGAAAAAAAACCCAAAACAACAAAACAAACAAACAAACAAACAAAAAACCAAACACAAAAAACAAACAAACAAACAAAAACCAAACAAAAAAAAACAACAACAAAAAAAAAAAAAAAAAAAACCAAAACAAAACTGCAGGCTGCCATAATTCCTTGTTTCAGGCCAGCATCTCTCATGTTCCTATCTCCTGGCTTGTGCTTAGTCCAAACTTATCCGATTGTCCTTCAAAACATCTGGATGTACCATGCCAGCAGGGAACTGTTCACTTGCTTTTAGCTGCAGTTTTAGTTGCAGCTGTGCTGGCTTAATTGTTTCCTTTTTCTGAAAAGAGAAAATCTTAATCTTTGTTTTACTTCCCTGCTCACAGACATACAGCCTTCATCTGCAGCATCAGCACCAGGTGTCAAATCCCCTCACTTTCCTTTAGATGACTAAAATGGTAGAAAATTGTTACTTTTGGGGAGTAAGTGTTCTCTAAAATTTTAGTGAATTAAATTGGCTTGTGGAAAAATTGATGGGATACTGAATGGTAGTGCAGGTGAAGGCCAGGAATGTGCCAGAAATGTCTACAAATGGGAGAAGGAATAGGAACAAAGCTCCACCTCCTGGTGACAGCAAGCCCTTGTGTCATCTCACCATGTTTAAAGGACCCACACTCCTGGCCTGCTTAGCTTTCTGCCAGGTAGTGACTTGAAATAGCCCAGCTTAGCCCAGCTGTGGTGCACTCGATAGTGTAAGGGGAAGGGTGAGACACCAATTACAGAATCACAGAATCACAGAATAATGAGGTTGGAAAAGACCTCTAAGATCATCAAGTCCAACCTATGCCCTAACACCTCAACTAGACTATAGCACCAAGTGCCATGTCCAGTCTTTTTAAACACATCCAGAGATGGTGATTCTACCACCTCCCTGGGAAAACAATTCCAGTACTTTATTATTCTTTCAGTGAAAATTTTTTTCCAAGTATCCAACTACACCTTCCCTGACGTAGCTTGAGACTGTGTCCTCTTGTTCTGTCAGTTGCTGCCTGGTGGAAGAGACCAAACCCCACCTGTCTACAACCTCCCTTCAGGAGGTCAATAACCTTCAGCAATAAGGTCACCTCTAAGCCTCCTCTTCTCCAGGCTAAACAACCCCAGTTCCTTCAAACATTCCTCATAGGGTTTGTGTTCCAAGCCCCTCAACAGCCTTGCTGCCCTCCTCTGGACGTGCTCAAGCGTCTCAACATCCTTCCTAAACTGAGGGGCCCAGAACTGAACACAACATTCAAGATGCAGTCTCACCAGCACCGAGAACAGGGGAAGAATGACCTCCGTGCTCCTGCTGGTCACACAATTCCCAATGCAGGCCAGGTTGCCTTCTTGGCCACCAGGACACACTGCTGGCTCATATTCAACTGGCTGTCGACCAGCATCCCCAGGTCCCTTTCTGCCTGAACACTGTCCAGCCACACTGTCCCCAGCTTGTAACCTGGTAGGGGATTTTTGTGGCCAAAATGTAGAACGCTGCACTTAGACTTATTAAACTTCATGCTGTTGGACTCTGCCCATCTATCCAACCAATCTAAGTCTCTCTGCATAGCCCTCTTTCCTTCCAATAGATCAACACAAGCTCTCAGCTTAATGTCGTCTGCAAATTTACTAATGAAGGACTCAGTGTCCTCATCCATGTCGTCTATAAAAATATTAAATAGAACTGGTCCCAGTACAGACCCCTGAGGGACACTACTGGTGACTGTCCCCAGCTGGATGCAGCACCACTCACCACCACTCTCTGGGCCCGGCCATCCAGCCAGTTCCTAACCCAGCACAGAGTGCTCCTGTCCAAGCTGCAGGCTGCCAGCTTTTCCAGGAGTATGCTGTGGGAGACAGTATCAAAGGCCCTGCTGAAGTCTAAATAGAGAACATCCACAGCCTTTCCTGCACCCACCAGACGGGTCACTTGGTCATAGAAGGAGACCAGGTTGGTCAGACATGACCTACCCTTTGTAAACCCATGCTGGTTGGGTCTGATACCCTGGCCATCCTGTAAGTGCTGTGTGATAGCACTCAGTATGAACTGCTCCATTATCTTACCTGGTACTGAGGTCAGGCTAACTGGTCTGCAATTACCAGGATCCTCCTTCCTACCTTTTTTTCTAAACAGGTGTCACATTGGCCAGTTTCCAATCATCTGGAACCTCACCAGTGAGCCATGACTCTTGATAAGTGATGGAGAGCGGCTTCACAAGTTCATTTGCCAGCTCCCTTATCACCCTAGAGTGGATCCCATCTGGTCCCATTGATTTATAAATATCCAAGTGTCCCAGCAGTTCTCTGACTGCCTCTTCTTGGATAACAAGAGGACCATTCTGCTCCCTGGCACCACCTACCAACCCCTGAGGACAGTTGTCTTGAGGACAAGCTGTCTTACCACTAAAGACTGAGGAGAAGTAGGCATTAAGCATTTCTGCCTTTTCCTCATCTTTAGTTACTAGGTTGCCTGCCTCATCCAATAAGGAACAGAGGTTGGTTATACCCTTCCTTTTACTATTAATATATTAGTAAAAACTTTAAAAATTATTTTTAACAGAAATTGCCAAGTTTAAGTTCAAACTGAGCTTTGGCCTCCCTAATTTTTTTTCTACATGTCCTAGTAGCTCCCTTAAATACTTCCTGAGAAATATGTCCCTCCTTAAAAAGATGATATATATATATTTTTTTTATTTCTAAGTTTTTTCAAAATCCCATCACTCATCCAGACCAGCTGTTCACCTTGTCAATTAATCTTTCAGCTCACAAGGACAGTCTGTTCTTGTGCCCTCAAGATCTCTGCTTTGAAGCACACCCAACTATCCTAGACTCCTTTGTTTTCAAGGGCTGTTTCCCAAAGAACTCTCTGAATAATTCTCTTAAGTAGGCCAAAGTCTGCCCTCTGGAAGTCCAACATAGAGATCTTATTGATATTTCTCCTTATTTCACCAATAATCAAGAATTCTATAATTTCATGATCACTGTGCCGCAAGTGGCCTCCAACCTCCACATCACCCACCAGTCCATCTCTATGTGTGAACAACAGATCTAACATAGTCCCTCTCCTGGTGGGCTGGCCCACCAGTTGTTACAAAAAGTTATCCTGCACACCCTCTAAAAACTTTCTAGACTGCTGTTTTTCTGCTGTATTAAGTACCAAGCAGATGTCTGGTAGGTTGAAGTCGCCTACAAGAACAAGGGCTGATGATCCTGAAACACTGTTCAGTTGCTTATAGAATAAGCTGTCCACCTCTTCATCCTGGTTGGGTGTACAATAGCAGACTCCCAGTAGGATGCCAGCTTTGTTGGCCTTCCCCTTAATTCTTACCCATAGGGACTCAACTTCATCGCCATTAGTTTCAATACCTACGACATCCAAAACTTCCCTAATATAAAGAGCCATCCTTCCACCTCCTCTCTCTTTTCTGTCTCTTCTGAAGAGCTTGTAGCCGTCTAGTGCAGTGCTCCAATTATGTGAGTCATCCCACCACGTTTCTGTGATGGCAACTACATCATAGCTCTGCTGCTGCACCATGGCTTCCAGCCCTTCCTGTTTGTTACCCGTGCTGTGTGCATTGGTGTACATGCACCTCAGCTGGTCCACTGATTTCTCCCCTAACAGTCTTACCATCCTTGGGCTTGCTTCCAGACAGCCCAGATGCATCCTTTCACCCTTCAGACCTAGTTTAAGGCCCTCTTAACAAGGACTGCCAGTTCATGAGCTAAAAACCTTCTGCCCTTAACAGAGAGATGTATCCTGTCTGATTCCAGCAGAGCAGATGCTGTAAAAGTTGCCCCATGATCAAAGAATCTGAAATTTTGCTGATGACACCAACACTTGAGCCACTTGTTAATGATGTGAGTTCTCCTCTTTCTTTAGTCATTTTTTTCTCCACCAATGGGACTGAGCAGAACACTACCTGTGCACCTGTCCTATCAACCACTTGACCCAGGGCCCTAAATTCCCTTTTAATTACCTTGACACTCCTCTTTATAATCTCATCACTGCCAGCCTGGAGTATCAGCAGTGGGTAATAATCAGAGGACTGAATCAGCTTAGGAAGCTTCTCAGTGATATTTTGTACCTGGGCTCCAGGGAGACAGCAGACTTCCCTGTGGGATGGGTCCGGTCGACATACAGGGCTCTCTGTTCCCCTCAGAAGGGAATCACCCACTACGATTACCCTTTCTTTCTTCTTGTTGTTAGAGCTGGTAATCTGTTTTTTAGATGAGTCATAACTGGGAGGCTCACTGGGTAGATATTTTTCTTTTAAATCATCTGGCTAGCTCTCTAGATACAGGGCCTCATACCTATTCTGAAGTGGTACCTGGCTAGGGGATGGGGGGCAGGAGGTATTTTTGTTATCACCTTCCTGAGCAGGGACAGATTTCCACTCCCCTTCATCTACCAGGTGCTCTCCCTGAGGAGATTTATTGGTTGATGATACTTTTTGTATTTTTTTGATTGGTGTTAGGTTTTGTTCCCCCGCCCCGATATTTTAGGGTTATTTGTTGTTTGTAGCTTGTATGGTGTTTTTTACCCCCCTCCCTCTTTGGTGGGTGTATTTTTTGTTTGCTTTTTTGTAAGATGGAATTTATTTTTTTTTTGTGGGAGTCAACTCTGTGGATTTTTTGTTTAAAATTGCTTCTAGCATGGTTCTTGCTGGAGCAGTAAGTTTTATAGTTATTTTGTCTTTTTGTGTTGCTATATGATATAATTGTATATTAACATATTTTAAAAATCTTGGCCCAAAAATCACATGGGTCTCAGTGTGTGGGTAATTAGAACGGACTTATAGCAAAAGATTTTTGAGTTCCCTGTTGGCTAAAGTCACAGGATAAGTGGCTGCCACATTCTTTAGAATGGATAAGATATTAAGTTGGTCTTGGGAACAGCCCCCCCCCAACCCCCCCCCCTCCCCCCCCCCCCCCATGTTCTTAATTTTCACTGGTCTCACTAATAGCTGTGTCATCTGCAAAATCGGTCTGGAAGCTTTTTTAGTCTCTGGCCAGCAGATAACAGGTGGAGAATACCTAGGGTTTTTGGATTTTCTCTTTTCCAGGTTGAGTTTGAAGAAGTTTGCTTTCTGTAGGGGTTTAGGCTGTCTTTTTCAGGGATTTTTCTTCTTGGGCTAGGGTCTGATGTTTAGTACTTTTGGTGAGCTCGTGCCCACCCAGAGATGCCAAAACTGACAAGGTCACTTGGTAAGACTTTAGCAGTGTGAAAGTTGTTTCTTCCTTAGACCGGCTGCTGAAGAAGAGGTCTGGAATGCGTGAAGCCGAGTTTTCAAGATTGTTTATTTTTTCTTATCTATAATAGCTTCTCTCTGACCTGCCAAGGTCTAGCTAGTACAGAAGCCATGGCAGTTTCTTTCCCACCCCAGGAATCTCCCACATTACATACCTAAAATTACACATACCATGTTTACAGTTCTTGTACTAATATTTAAATCTTCATTAAACAAGGTGTCCCTATCCTAAACTAATAGAAAAGTGTCACCATCACACTGAGACATAGAGGACAAGAAGAAAGAAAAAGAAGCTAGGGCATGCCTAATTTCCTCCATCTTATACCTCTGAATTTCATTCTAAAAAATCCTAAAATTCTACTTTTCCACCCTATGTCAATTTTTCTATTACACTATTCAAATCTTTTTACTTATAATTACTCATATAAAGTCAACAACTTCTCCCATAAACTAAAAGCTCAAATAATCCAAAACAACCAAAAAGATACTCTAAACTCCAGCACTCTATTGCCTGAGAGTGAAAGGCATAGGAGTCCTCTGACTCTTGGTGAGCCTCTCTTAAAGATGTGAGGGCTGAACTCCACCAGTCTATTTCCCTTTCACTATCCCTGATACTCCTTAATCTTTCAATTTAATCCTTAAACTCAGCCACCAGTGAAAGGAGGTCATTCACCTGTTCACACCATAGGCTGGCCTCCTCCACAGCACCCCCTGAAGCCACTGATAAGCTCAAACACTCCACACAGGAATGGGACTGTACAGGCACATCCTTTTTGAAGGGCTCCGCTTGGTCACATACACTGTACCAACCACAGATTTTGACCAGGTTAAAACCATTACTAGGAGAAAGCCTGAAATCAAGCAACCAATGAAAACACCTCACCTTCAGCTACTATTGAATGACAGCTTAACATCAAAGGTATGGAAAACATCATCTGACCTGACTGCACTGGAAAAGAGAGAATCTTGTTCTTCTGACCTTTTCTGCCAACTCCACAAGAGTAAGGGAAGCAGAAGGATTGTATATCTGGAATCAGGTCCTTCATTTTGGGGGATCAAGGTGAGAGATCTTTTGTGCAACTTCACCTAAGATTGATTTAATGTTATTCAGACTTTCATTCTGCTCCTCCATCAGCTATCAATATATCAAATACCAACAGAAAAATCTCCCCATATTCTCTTTGGCCTGTTTAATCAAACTCTCACTGAGGAGGGTAAACCACTCTGTGTTTCTGGGCCCTTCCTTTCCCTTGACTGCACTGTGCCAGTCTGTTTTTCCCTTTAAGAGAGTGCTTGATGCATACTTTATATCACACATCATCTCTTTTGACATCTACATGTTTTTAATGGGTTTACCAGGTACCTTCTGCAGCTCAAACTGTTCTTTTGGCAAGCATAAGTGCCAGCAAACACCATGCCATTTGGTTTTTGCACATAGCTGATCACAGATGCTAACAAGTGCTAACAGGAGTATTTTGCAGAAACAGCCTTACAGCAATAAACAGACTGCCAACCAAAAGGTAGTGTCACCCCAACAAACTGGCAGACCACGGTGCTGCCTCAACAGATGGGAGGGGTGGGCATCCAAAAGATCAGCTGCAGCTAGCAAGTCTCTTTAAAGTAGTGTTCCTCTCAGGAAAATGACAATCATACCAATTTTTTTGACTAGATAAAGTTCAAGATTAAGCCAGTTGAGATACTGTTACTGCAGTTAGAGCTCACATCCTTCTGCATTTGTATCCATAAAAGCAGGGACTCTCAGTTTTCACCCTTTCCTACTTATCTGCAGTTAGAGCTCACATCCTTCTGCATTTGTATCCATAAAAGCAGGGACTCTCAGTTTTCACCCTTTCCTACTTATCTGCCAAGTTTGCTCCTCTGAGATTTAGGTATTAAGGTATTAAGATCCTAAGCGCATAATTTCAGGAGAACTCTTTGGTGACATCATAAGGGCACTTTGCCTTCTACTCAAATAGTGCTAATGGGGAAAAGTGGAGAATGTATTAAATGGGTCCTCACAGGTCACAGAAAATGACTGTAAGTCAGAGAAGCCATCATTCTGGGCTAAAACTCAGACCAGGCCTGGGATGAAGATGTGACTTGCCAGTGGTCCTTAACTCATTCTGAGACAAATATTTATTGATATTTATTTTGATTTTTATTCAGAGGAGACTGTGTACCAGTGTAGCGTGCCCAAGACAAAACAAAGGACTGTTTGCCTAGTCTTCAAGTTGTTCCTTGCTAACCATTTCATTGCTGGCAATTAAGAACTTGTGAACTGCTAAAGAGATTTTTGTCCACTGAAATTCACTGACATCAGTGAGATTATTAACCAGTAGTGTATATAGTACAATATTCTTTATTCAGACATCAGAAAGCAAATAAGGCCTCTAAACAAGCATTAGTGTCACATCTGTGACACTTCAAAAAGTCTGTAGAGTAAAAAAAAGAAAAATAGAAAAAAAGTTGGGGTAGATACTAAGAAAAACATGTAGGGAAACCACTTTACACCACCACTTTACTACAGTCATTCTACAGAGGGCCGGTAGTTTTGGTCAATCATTCTTACTTCTCTGATGAGACTACCCTGAGTTACTGTGCAAACTCTATTATATCCTATGACATAAAAAACTGTAGAAAGACTTTGTTGAGCCACACAGCTAAATTAGAATTGGAAAATACATGGAAAAAAAGGAAGAAAAAAGTAAAATAGGAATATTGATATTGACAATTTCTTGTCCTCTCTTCACAAATATGTTAATGCAGCAGCTCTAGTTCTTGAACCTGGGTATTCTTCCCTTGCCTTTCTTTACTGCAAAGCCACTTTCTTCTCCCCCAACATTATCCAAATGAGCAGTTCTCAAATTATATGTAAAATTCATCTTGAGCTGGTCTGATCTCATATTTTTAAGTGATGAAGGTATTATTCTCAGAAGTAGAAAAAGTAACATCTGCAAATTTATATTTCCAATATAACTTTTTTTGTCCTAAGTAGAAAAGACCATGTGGTCAGAAATGAGCAACATATATCTCTGTATTTACACTCCTTGGCAAATTTCAGTCTAGAACAAATTACTTTCTTATCAATTCAGACTTAAATACCTGTGAAATATACAGGTGATCACACTGTCTTTCCTCTGGAGGAAATATATCCATACTTAAAACAAACTTTGGAATAGTGACACACCTCAAATCCCAAGCTGTAACTTAGTCCTGGTGGTCCAGGAGGTCCAGGAGGCCCAGGAGGTCCAGGTGGTCCAGGTTTTCCAGGAGACCCAATAGGACCAGCTTCTCCTTTAGGGCCTATTGATCCGGTAACTCCAGCATCACCCTAAAATAAAAATTCGGACTATTGATATACTGAATATATCTAAGTAAAGGCAAATAAGTAGTTTCACAGGATCACAGAATATCTTGGGTTGGAAAGCTCAGCAAGTTTCAATTCCTCTGCCATGGGCAGAGACACCTTCCACTAGACCAGATAGCTCAAAACCACATCCAACCTGGCCTTGAACATTTTCAGGAAGCGGTCATCCACTGATCATGTTCGTGGCCCTCCCCTGGACTTGTTCCAACAGGTCCCAGAGGTGGACACAGCTCTCCAGGTAGGGTCTCATGAGGGCAGAGTAGAGAGGAAATATCACCTCTCTCAACCTATTGGTCACCTGCATTGGTTCTGGCTGAAGTGGAGTTTGTTTCCCCCAGAGCAGCTCTCACAGTGCTGTGCTTTGCATTGGTAGCCAGAAGGTGTTGACTACACACCAGTGTTTTGCCTGAAGCAGCACTGGCACACCATCAGTGCTGCCTCTTTAACAATTCTCTCATATCCTCCTCCCATCAAGTGGGATGGGAATGGGCAGTACCCTGGAAGGTGACACAAGTAGGCAAAAATAGCTGACCCAAATTAACCAAAGGGGTATTCCATACCATATGATGTCAGCTCAGATATAAAAGCTATGAGAGAGAGGAGGAATGGGGCGCATTTGTTGTTTTATAGTATTTGCCTTCCAGAGTAACTGCTTCCCAGGAAGTGGCTGAACATTACTCACTGATGGGAAGTAGAGATTAAACTTTTTTCTCTTTTCTTATATGCATATAAACTTTTATTTTCTTATTGCTTTAGTAAACACTGCCTTATTTCAACCTACAAGTTGTTTTCCATCTTATTCTCTCTCCCCAGTCCCACTTGGAAAGAGAGTGATAGAGCCATGTCCAGCCAAGGTTACGTGACTACACAACATTTCATAGGGAAGCATACTGGCCAGCTGAAAAGTCAGGTTTGCTCACTTCATCAGGTTACACAATAACAGTCTCTAAGATTTCTCAGCCCTTTTCAGTAATGTGCTGTATCACAGTCTTACTGTAATTCTATAAAAACACTTTTTTGTTACCTTTGGACCAGCAGAACCAGGCAGACCTTGATCACCCTGTAAAAGAAAATAAGTTCTAAATACTTAGAATAAGACCATTATGTAACAAAAGCATATTTATGGTAGTTTTCTTATTACAAATACCCACAGATTTCTGTATTGTTTAATTTGATGTCCTGTACATGAAGCCCTTCATCTGAAACATCAAAACTCTCAGTTAAAAAAGAAAACAATCTGCAATTCAGGCGTTACAATAACACATTAATAGCTCTGATCTTGTATGCTGACTGGACTCAATATTTTATTTCAATTATTGCTGTAGATTTTAAGGGTTTGGAGGACAGAAAAGTAAACATTGTAGGTCACATCCTCATGCTTCTGAACATAAATGTCAAAATCCTTATTGGCTACAACAGAACTGGAAACTGCTCCTACTCAAGTTGTACAGGGCACCCTTCCAAACACTGGATGTGATGACTAGGAAGATTTTAAGGTTCCTCTGCTACAATCAAGATTTTGTTCCTCTGCTACAATCAAGATTTTATCAATATTTTCTTTATACACTTTACTTGCATACTGGTTTTTTTTTTTCATGTCTATTTCATGGAATAGACAGAAAGACAATAATAATGCACACCAATAATTATTTTCAAAATTGCTCTGGATCTAGTGGAATAATTTTTATCTTGGGAAGCTCCTGTCCTTACTCACTCAGCAGAAATATTTCTTGAGTAAAATCTGAAAAAAATGAGTAAGCACCAGTAAATATATGATCATGTTTTTTTTCTAAAAACAGTGGCTAAACTCCATGTCAAATGTCACTTGATGAACAAACTGAATTTACTTCCAGTGCATCTGTTGTTTCTTTCTTGCTATTTTCTCTGGATTAATTTGGAATAAAGAACAAAACAGATACTGCAATATAAATTAAATCAAGTATTTCAGAAAAAAATAGTAAAAATTTAAAAATATTCTTACTTGTATTGAACAGGTGCAGATACATAGTGCTTCAATTCTAACTGAATTTTTATCAAATATACAGAATGCAGCAAACAGATTCAGTGAGGCAAAATATTTTAGCCCTTTTTTAGAAGATTATGATTAAAAAAAATAATTTATCTTAGATTGCTTCTCTTTTCCTATCAATCTCCTCCTATAGTATGTAATTAATGTTCAGTTTACTTCAGCTAGACTTCTTTCTGTTCTTAGGCTCCCTTAAAACACTCACCACTGATTACAATGGACACGGGTTTCAGGTGCCTGCTTTGTAACACACTTTCTGCATGGCTCCTGGTTCCCATGTGTGCTGCACTTTTATCAGCCTCAGGCTTTTGATATCACAACTCAGAACCTCCAGCCTCCATAGATAAAAATAAATCAATATTGTGGCCATTTAAGACTTGCCTTTTCATTTCTATTACAGCGGGTGAGCTTAAAATGTACACTTGGGAATTTACTTTCGAGTTCTTGTGTGTAAGGTGTGTTGTTGAAGCTCACTAGAGGATGAAATTGTCTTTTAGCCTTTGCCTCTGTTTTCTTCACATCCTTCTTGAAGTGGGGTAGAAAAAAATGGTGCTCAAATGATGTTTTGATTAGCAATGGATTATATTAATTTCCCCAAGTCAAGTCTGTTTTGCGTGTGATAGTAATTGCTGAGTGATCTCTTTGACCTTGTCTTGACCCATCAGCTTTTCTTTGGTGGGCATCTGGTGTCCAGCCAGTGTAGGCCATGACTTTGTCTCTTGTTTGTCAATTCAAACAGTCTGTGCTCCTTCAGACTCTTCTCCCCGTCATATAATGTGCTGTCGCTCTGTGCCAGGCTGGGCTAACTGGAGTTCTCTCTTTCCCCCTCCAGACTCACCTGTCTGAGCCCAGTGACTACTGTTTTCTGAGTGGAAAATCACAACAGAGTAGTTCATACTGCGTATTGAATATTGCATGCTTCAGAAAATGAGACAATAGCCAATAGGAAATTCTGGATTTCTGAATATGCCTTTTGAGATGTGTTCTAATAAGCCATCAGTATCTGGATTCCATTAAAAAATACTGAAGCCAGATGCTATTGTGTTGCAGGAACAACAGTTTATGATTTTTACAGCCTAGAATTGACAAAGATTTTCCACTGAAGTAAGAGCAAGACATTTAACTCACCTTTTCTCCCTTCCATCCTGGTGGGCCAACCACTCCATCACAGCCAGGAGGACCTTGAGGGCCCTGTAGATGACAGTAAATCTAAAGCAGGTGCCACTTGAGAGCTTGATTTCTAGAACATGTTAAGTATTAGGGACCAACTAATGCTACAGCATTATAAAAGAGTAATGTGTAGCATCTCCTACCACTAAGTTTTAACACTTCTATTTCTTGTCTTCTGAGAGTTTGGCTTTGTATTAAACCAGTATTTTAATATATTTTAATAGAAAACTATATACAACAATCATAAAATAATAAGCAAAAAGAAAACCCAGCATATTGTAAATACAACCTTAGCATGAGAGATTATGGTGCTATCCAAGCAGGTTTTGACAACATTGTGAAAGACATGATGGGGTTGAAATCCTCAGACACTTCAGTTATACACACTTTTGTCAATGTCAGTGCTAGATGAGACCCTGATTTTGTATTGACAAAATCAGTGGCCAGGGTTTCTGTGCGGTCAAATCACTAAAAGCAGTTGTGATATGGAGAGAATGGTGTCAAACAGGAGACTTCTGTGCTGTCACTGCAAATAGAAAAGCCTGTAGGTTGACAGAGGTCTTGATTCATAAAACTCCAGTGATATCCTCACACAGGAACAATGAGACTGGGCCTCAGCTTGCCATATGGGGCAGTACTTGGCTTATTCAGATTCAGTTTGCCGGGAGCCTCTGGGTAGCTGAGCCTGGAAGTGCATTCCTAAGCTTTCAGGGGCAGCACTCCTAAAGAGTCCTTCTGCAGAAGAAAAAGGCTCTGCCATTTTGCTTTTGTTGATGGCACTCATATTGTTCATGAACCTCACTTTAATTTTGCCTTGAAAAGTATATATTAAGTTCTCCACCCAGTTTCTGGTGTTGTATCCATGACTTATATCCTGCATGCATCTGAGTGAGCAGGCAGGCTGGGAAATACTGGCTTTGTAAGGTCAACCATTAAATCTGTACAAATATTGAAGTCCAGGCCATAGTAAGTAGACATGCATGAAAGGTAACAGGCATATTTCACAGCCTACATTTTAAAAATTGGGCTCTGAAAGCCTTTGACTCCATTTACAGGGGTGTATTCTGGCCTCTGTGGATCTTTAATAATATTTATTGATTCATCTGTTTTGGGGAAGTATATAAATGGCTAGCAAAGGAGATAGAAAATATTGTTTTCCCCTGATGTTTTCAGAATTATCACAAAGCCTCATTTTTCTGGCTCTCTCCCTCCCCCACTCCCCAGGCCCCACTGGTTTTGATCTTTGGATGCATTGTAAGTCATAGAGTAACTAATGGATTTTTTTTCATATTGAGAATAATCAGAAATATTTTCAGGATGTTTCAAACATTTTCATATTGCATTTTGGCATGATTTGTCCTGGATTGAATCTTCTGAAAATGTTCTTTAGTGGTCTTATCAGCATCTAACTTCTACTTTTTTTTATTCCCAGGAACTATCCTGAAACAACAATCTGTGTTGCATCAGAAAATTGACTGCCTGCAAGTTCATGTTATTGCCTGTGAAATCCCAAATTACACAAGAGGGAATACACTCATCTTTAAAAATATAAGATAAATCAATGCTTATTTCTCTATTTTATTTTAATTCCTTTTTACATTATTCTTTTATGGCAAATTTTAGTACTGTATCCTCAACAATTTGAATTACATTATATTCAAAAGCTTTAATAACAGCCACAGTCAGGAAAGTTGAAGGTACATTTTTAATTGAAAGAAGGTGTTCTAGAGAACCTTTTAATCTAACACTGCACCTTATCAAATACAGTAAATAAAACATTAGGGTGACTGTCTTTTTTATAAGACTTGCCAATGTATTTTCTTAAAATTACATTTGTAATCCTCAATACAATTTGATCTGTCTTGGATTCATAAAATAAAAAGAGTGTTGGGAGTTTGGCAGTTAGATGAAATCTGGACAGCATTTCAGACTTTTTTTATTTTATACTGCCATCCATATAACAATCAGTAGATGCAGAGAATAATGGATTTCCTTGGCTTCCCGTTCACTTGACTCTTGAATCCCATATTAAGACTTTCAGGTACCTAATTTCTTTCTGCACAAATGATGCTGATTCTACCTGGATGGCCTAGCACCTTTTAGATTTTACAGCAACTTTGAACTTGGCTATCCTCAAATAAACCTCCCTCCAAGACAGCTGAGATCTAGTGAGATCTCTTCTGTAACACCTGTCACCTGTACAGTTCCTTGATATATGCTAAAGACACCTGTCAGGTACAGATACGGTGACTCACTTGGAGGTCGTCTGATGTACAGGACAAATCTTGCCCTGAGAACAATGCTGCTGGCAGATGGTTGGTAGGAACCATATTAGTAAATATATGGAAGCAGAAATTGTTCTGAATTGGAAAGGATCATTGAGTGCAGCTCTTAGATGAATGGACCACACAGAGATCAGACCCACTACCTTGGCTTCATTAGCACCATGCTCCAAACAACTGAGCCAATCTCATAGTTCCAGAGAGGATTCTCAGAGCTGTTCAATGCTAAAAAATTTATTTTCTTCACTGAAAAAACCACCTTACTGAGAATTTACTTGCAAGTCAAACTTCAGCAACTTTTTTACAGCAGAATTATATTTCACATGTCCAGAGGAATAAGTGTGTCTACCTAGCTGAAGAAAAGGATGGAAGAGGAAAGAGGAAAATTCAGTTTATTTTGCAAATTCCCTGAAACTCATATAAGTAATTTAGCAAACTTCATTTTCCTGAAAGCTCCCAGGAAAACTGATACTTAGTTTTATTCAGTGTTGGCAAAAGCATTCTTAATTTTTATTTATTAGTGCTGTGTTTTGGTTAACAAGACTTTTTTTTTTTTTCCTAATAAATTTGCGTAAAATTCAAGCTTTGTGCACAAAAGGGTACTCACTGCAGGGCCTTGCTCCCCTGAAGCTCCATCTTCTCCTGGTGACCCAGGAGGTCCTACACCTGAATCAGGTGCTGGGTTTCCTGGAAGACCAGGCAGTCCTGGAGGGCCTGGTGGCCCCGGAAGACCCTGGATAAATCAGCAGGAGTGTTAGAAATTTTCCTAGCCTGGTTAATTTCTATATACATGGAACAGGAAAAAGCTCACACAGAGTGTTCAGGCTCATAAAACTCAGCTGGTGTTTCCACCCCACTTCTGTTTCACTGAGAACCAATTTTAGTTTCACAGATATGCCCTTACATAGGGTCACACTGACCTCCCTCACCCACGCTCTCTGAACTGTGCTGCCTTATAGCATTGAAATAAAAACACTGAAAATCAAAAAAATTTGTGTCAGCTCTCTGTAATGCAGTAGAGATCTCAGACATATCCCAAGGATCGACCTAATGATAAAAGACCTAACTATAAAGAAACCATCATTATACAGAGGGAAGTGGTTGCTTTTTCTCCTCTGCTGTTTCATAGGGTTTCTCCATGTTATTGCTGGAGCACTGAGAATCTCTACTCATGATCAAGACCTGCTTAATGCTGTAAAACTGGCCTCTGCACTAAAGATCCTGCATGAACATGAGCAGAGGTATTTAAATTGAATTAATGGAATGAAATTAGTGAAATGTTATTTTAGGAGGAACAGTACATTTGCAAATATTCTTTCTCATGTCCAAGTCCACCCGTGTTACAGGTTGCATTAGCAGACAGGGACTGAGAGCTTGAATTTTTGGTACTATAAGTCAGGAAATCTTTAATTCTGACTTAGGGCCATGAACAGGATTCTATCTGGAAGAGGGTCATCTTGCAGTTTTAGTGCAGTAAATAGTCTTCTGCAGGGAACTCACCTATCTTGTTACCTACAAAGGGCATCTGAAGAGGCTCCTAAATTAGGCAAGATAGCTAACTTTCAGCATATGGCAATTGACTCCTGAAAGGCCTTGGGAATAAGGTATTAAGCACTTTTGAGTAAAAAGAAAAAAACAGAAGAGGAGTCCTGAGTCAGAAAACAGTCTGAGAGAATGAAAATATATCACTAGTTGTGTTGTAAAGCAGAGCCCTCCAGTGTGCTATAGCACTCTGGAGTTCATAGGAACCATAATGAACTCAGAAAGGTGCTGTGTTACTGATGTTCAGTTCACCAGAAAGCTGCACCATAAGACATTTCATACAGACACACTTATTTTTCTAGCACAGATACTCCAAATTGAAAAAAGTAAAGACTAGGGTCATATAACACCTTCCACTGACTAAAAGGGGCTTACAAGAGAGCAGGAGAGGGGCTGCTTACAAGGGTCTGTAGTAACAGGATAAGGGGTAGTGGCTTCAATCTGTCAGAGGGTGGGTTTAAATTCGATACTAGGAAGAAATTCTTTACTGTGAGGGTAGTGAGGCACTGGAACAGGCTGCCCAGAGAAGCTGTTGGATACTTCATCCCTGGAAATGTTCAAGGTCAGGTTAGATGGGGCTCTGAGCAACCTAATCTAGTGGAAGGTTTCCCTGCCCATGGCAGGGGGGCTGGAACAAAATGACATTTTGGTCTTTCTATGATTCTATGAATCTATGATTCCCATCTCTCTCCTCTTTGATGTTTTCTCATAGTCAGATTGAAAGCATTTGCTGTTATTTCTTGCATTATTTCTTTGGTGGCAACCTCTTGTCTTGTACTTCTTCCCCACTCACAGGCATTTAGGCCTTTTCTGACCTTGAAATGAAACCCTACAAACACTTTCTGGATGCTGTAAATTTAGCATGTATAAAACTTGCATTATGAAAAATTCTACAACCTGCATGAGTAAAATAAAGCTCTTTATCATGAGAAATGTCAGTATTTGCTTACCCTTAAAATCTCTGTCTCTCTATCAGAATCTCCAGAACCCGATTCTTCAGGTTCTAGTCTATTCTGAAATGAGGAGAATTCCATTTTAAATTATTGCTTCTGAAGATGACAAGTCCAAATATCACGTGGCATTTACTGGAAATACATCTATCATCAATATACTTACAGCAGTCTGTCACTCATAAAATAAATTATAATACAACAAAAACATTTCACTTATCTTTCTGGTGTTTCATACCATCTTCTTTCGTAGTCACTGAGCACTGTCTTTACCTGCAGGTGCTCTATGAGCACAGTGATAACTGTCCTGCAGGACACACATGCCATGTGACAGTTTAACTGAACTAAAGTAATATCTCAGACACATTTTAACTTCAGAGAGGTACCTGTCACCATTAAGAATATCCTAAAATGCAGATCTTACCAATAACTCCATTTTCCTACAATGTATGCCTCCTTTAAAAAGCCTAATTCTGAGATTCCTGCAACTGTAATCAAAAAGATGACTTTTACAGAGAGAAATCAATATACTGAAGCCTTTTCCAAAACCTTCTGTTGAAATAATACCTTAGTGTTTAGTTCTTGGTGAGTTTCATAGCTGTGTATATTTTGCAGACTACAAAGAAGTAGTCTGAGAAGTACTACCTGAATAAGTTATCATAGTACCAAAGGTAAAGTTTCAAATGCCTTGGTGTTGAGGATGCATTCCTTGGCTGCACTGAGACTTCTTCCACCTCACTACAGAATAAAAAGCCTTGAAACTTGCTGTCACAGAGAACAAGAAAGTAAAGGCAATGTAGCACTTGGTGTTCCCTGCTACATTTATAGAAGTGGCCTTTGACTGGGTAAAACTGTTGGCCTGGAGCACCTTTTCCTAGGGATTTGGAGCTGCCCTGCTGGTCTCTTGAAGTCAGCATCAGTGCAGGCTCAGTAGTGCAGAAGAATCACTGTTAATCTCTTTTTATGCTGCAGAAATATATTGTCTTAATTTAGCAGACCCAGAATCAGGGGAGCATAAAATCTATTTTGGCCAGTAAAATATGTTTCAAACTCTCTTGTTAAACACTTGCGATACGCAGTATGACAGATAGTTTTGTGTAAAAGTCCATCTCAGGATTTCCACTGGTGGCAGTGATGGACTGTGTCTAAGCATAAAATCAGCTGTCACACCATGAACCCAAAATTCAGGCCAGATTCCTTCTTTATCTGCATGCACATGTATCCTCATGGTTATATTGAGAAAAGTCCAAGTACAGCAGTGAGATGGAGCCGAAGTTCATTCTTTTACATTGTCTGAGTACTGAGCATTCAAAATACAAACTGTCATCATGTTGGTATGTGTTCTAGTATTTAATGACAGAAAACATTACTGACTGTCAAACCGCTTCTCTGTTCAGTAGCAGGAAGAAATGAATAATTTAAGTTTAGACTGCCTTTTTGTGGATATTTTTGTTTTGTGTTCTCACATATATTGTTGCTTTTGCACAAGAGAGCACACACATCCAACAACATTTTAAAATGTGAATACTGGGAGTTTATGTAGCTTACAGTATTCACACACTTCAGTAAGACATTTATTTGCATTTCTGCATGAATGTTCTAGAAAACATGTTTATCTCTGTCACAATCAGGCTACTTTCCCAGAGAAAACCTCCTATTTAGTTCTGGATTCCTCTGTGGCAAGCTGTGCTCATTGACAGAGAGCCCCAGATACTCACTAATCCTCTGGAAGGAGCAGATGGTCCTGTGGGTCCTGGTAGTCCAGGGGGTCCTGGCAATCCCTCGCCAGGATCACCCTGAAATGGGAATTAAGATAAATCAGCAAGGATTTAACCATATAAAGACTATAAGCACTAGCTACAATCTCTGTGGAATTCCAGTCACAAGAGTGGCTACTTAGATGCTATGAGCAGGGTTGGACTTCATTCATTTCTAAGATAAACTCCCAAAGAACATGATCTTTGCATTGGCAGTGGAAGAAAGAACTCTTTCTTTTCTAACTTCTGTAATGAATTTGAAAATGTACAAGCAGCATTAATAGCATTAGGCAGTGCATATGTCTTGCCAGAATAAGGTTTAACTGTGGATCTTGCATTTTTAGGGCATCTTATACATGAACCCTAATCCCACCCAAAAAAAACCCAAACCACACACCAATCCAGAAAAAAATGTTGTCAGTGTGGTCACACAATGGTATTCAATCTGTAAATTCTTGACTTTATTGCTAAACTCTCTACTGATTTTTTCAATAGTACCATAACATGATTTTTCTTCTGTGTGTTGACCTTTATCTACTGCCAACACAGTGAAAGATGATGTTCAAATATGTGTCATTTTCTCTCATCATTTCTTAAAATTTGTCCTTCTTACATCACCTCTGACATTTTGCTGAGGTTAGTTTGAACTGTTTCAGCTTAAGATGTTTGTGACTTTTAATAATTTTCCTGCTCAAGACCAGTATTTTTCACTCAAGCCAAGAGTCGAGGTTTTGCCTCCACTGATCTGTGCTTTACCCTCTAACCTGCCAATTTGCTATCTGGGCTTATGAGCATTTAAATTCTGTTCTATAAATGCACATATTTTGTTACACAGTAGGAAACACTGACTTTTAACTGTCTTTTGGATACTTGCTCTTTATGCTTGAGAGTTCATTAGATAAATGTATTCATTCAGTTCTTTGTTCCCTGAGGCTTTGTGAAATGGTTCCTATAGTGACACTTCACTCATATCCACAGAGAATGTGTTTAATTACTTTGGGGCTATTTTCACTGTCTGCCAGCATGTTCAGTTACAGATACTCTTCATTAATTTTAACACATCCTCGCTTTTTTCCAGTGACTATTCCATTAGTTCCTGGCAGTGCTTGTTTGGTGCTTGCTTTCATGCAATTTCTTCCACTTTGTGTGCACTTCAAGGAAGACAAAACCCCCAGATATCACATTTGGGTTATGGCCATTTTTAGGAAGCCTGACTGTATCCATTCCCAAGGAGCATCTCATGGCTCTACCTCTGCACAGAGCATGGACCATGCTGGAAAAGTGACAGCAGCTCCCCACTCTCCACTGATAGGTAGTGCCCCATTCATTCCTGGCTTTCTGTTTTCAGTTAGAAGAACCAGAAAGAGGATGGTGGATCCTACTACTGTTCCTGAAATTTAGATATTTTTATACTGTAAAAGGTGCTGACTATCTTTAGACAGTATAACAGTTATGAATTTTTGTGTGTTCTATAAGCTTTGGTCACCCTACCAACACAGCCAGGCCTAGGAAATAATACTGATTAGAATATTGAAACAATTTGCTGAACAGCTGATTACTTAAAAATAATTCACATGTATGAAAGAGGATCAGAGCGGTGTTTTCTTCGTTGAACTGTTTTTATTGCAGCAACTGTCTGTTTAAAGTATTGACAAGACAAAGCTCCGCATATGAAGATGTCAGCTTTCCTCAGTGGTCTTGAATGTATTGTTAGGATTTTTAGCTCTCTTTTTCTAACTTCACAGTGTCTCTTTGAAGTGTCCCTTGAAAATATTAGTCCAATTTTTAAATGAAAAACAAAGTTTAACATGTCTTTGCTAAAGTAGACATAAAAGTAATCACAAATAGGCTACTGGAGTATTTTCCTTTCCAATATAAATTCTGCTCTCTGCAGCTAAGCTGCTTCTCCTGCTGCTACAATTTTCTCCTTCTGATATCTATTCTGATGAACAAACTAAGGCTGGATGGCCTTTGGTTGTGAGGTCAGCTGGAACAGACTGGCTGGGCCTACAATGCTTAGGTACTCGACTCTGGGACTCCTTTTAGCCTTGCATGTTCAAATCTAGTATTTTGAGTACAGTTTTTTGTGAATTTTGCATGAAATAACCTTAGACATATACTGAAATCCATCAGCATGAGTATTTGAAAGCCAAAAGCTTACTGGGATGGCACTGGAGGAGTACAGAGCCTATGCTCAATCTCATTTTGCAGCATCCTGGGAGCAATTAACAACAAAAGTAAAATTGCAATGCCTGAGCGAGATCTGTTTGCTACAGGCCAAAGCATTGTCACGCCTGCAAGTCTGAACCAGCAGCAAATCAGTTTCTGGGCCTGTTCCCTTCGGCACTGTAGGTGTAGCACTTGTTGCTGAAGATTGGAATGGTCACCTAACAGGAGCTGTGGCTGTAGCAGCTGCAAAATAAAATGCATTTCCTGATTTGCACTTTGCTTATAAATAGAAGAAATCTGAATAGCCATAATTTTGGCATCTTTTCAATTTGATTTGTTTTCATTAAAAGAACCCTGACTGATTTTATGGTTTCCTACACATTATTTATGTCAGTATCAAGCATCTAGAAATAACTCTGGTTGCAAGAAGGACCAAAGCAGATTTGCAAGAAATTATTTTGTACTATTTCAAACTAATCTGAATAGATGAGATTTATATGGGTCATGTTTGTGAATTTATGAAGTCTGTATTGTTTTGTTAAACAGATGAAATTAACAGATTATTAATTTGACACTTGGATTTACTATCTATATGTCAATTTTGTGTACAACATGTACTTTAATAACAGATTAATCCATTACATCTCACTTCATCTCAGAAGAGATACAAGCTGTTACTTCAGATGGTTTAACTCTTATTTCAATTATGTTCATTTCCTAAGGGTAATATGATTATACTGCCTCTGTTAAATCACTTAGCCAGTAGAGTATGTTGCCCAGAGCAGTTATATACAACAATTGACTTTTCTTTATTAAGTGTTCAATACATCTTCCTTAGCTCTTCTGTGAAAGCCCAACTTTTTCTACTGCTGAAGTTTATTCACAACCTTGAAACATACTTATGATTCTGGTATGGTGCCATCCAGCCACTCATGAATGAACAGTAGGATATTTAAATTCTTCCTGTGATTCCATACTTTGTGTCTCTCTCAGAGTGTACCAAATCAATACATGTCTAAGAATAAATTGTATCTGATTGATTGGTGAAAGAACACATACCTTTTCACCTTTAGGGCCTGCTTTTCCTTTCAGTCCTGGCAACCCCTGAAGTCCATTTTTACCCTAAAAGGAAATATTTTTTTTAATTAGACATTTTCTTTCATGTAAGTTGAACACTTAGCAGCAGAGGCTGGATATAATGGTGCTAGATTCTTTCTAACTCTTGGTTTGTACAGTGGGAGGATGTTGCCCTTTTCTTTTGAGAGTTTTAAAGTTCTTCTAAAAGTTTTCTATGCTTTCTGATGTTTACATATTTATACTGAATTTTCTCACACTGATTATGTAAATAATGATTGTTTTGCATTCTTCTTTGTGGGGGGGAGAGAACTGATGGACTGTTGGTTTGACCAGTGAAGAGGTGGCAATTTCACCCTCCAATCCACTGTCACTTTTGCTATTCTATATATAGTGGAGTCAGAAAATAAAATCCTCTTTTTGGGTTCTTTTCTTTCCTCTTTTATATCTAGCATCCATGTGTGAGTTATTTCATGTTGTAGTGTGACAGGTGGAAATATAAGACTTGGCATAAGATGTCCCTGGCAGCGCCCAAAAATGTGCCTCTCACCACATCTACTCTTCCCACAGAGAAGAGAAGCCTGTTTGGAGGATACAGATGGAAACACCTGCAGGCTGCATTTAGATTTGACAGAGTGCCAACAGGATTGCCACAGCACTGATAGCAAGGATTTTTTAAATATTTGTAACACACTACTGCCAGCTGCTGTTCTGAGTGCACAAAATCATACCATTAACTTAAGCCTGCTCCCATCTTCTACTAAAACTTTGTTTTCTTAACCAACTTGACTCTATTCAACTTCTACAAACTAGTATCCTTCCTGAAGATATGCCTCTGACTGGCAATGTGGTATACTAGATAGCATTCCACCTCATTTTCCATTCTGAACTTCACCAGTCAAATGAATTCCAAATTACCCTTCTTTGCATCTTCATATCACCTACACAGAATATGCATATGCTCTTCCTATAGAGGCTCATTAATTGGCTAGAAAGAATTCCTATCAGCTTTAAAGTTAGTGCTATTATAAAATAGGGCTGCTTTTGAATTCAGTTAGGACACTCAAGAAAATATTCAGAAGGCAAATAAATAGTGTTTTCCCACTTGCATTTTCAGAATCTGAACAGCTGTGTTTATGGACTCTACTAGACAAGTTTTAGGACTGCCCTAAAGATAGTTTATATAAAGTTTTTAGGGAGAAAAATGTATCTCTAAGACTGAAGAATTTTTTTTCCTATGATGATTTTTCCTGTAGAGTAACTGCTAGCAGTTTCATAGAAAAATAACAAACACATTACCAGTATAAATGTAGAATGCAGTAATTTAATTGCTGAGCAAAGCCCCATCAAACCAAAAGTAAAATTGCACAGGTATACGTAAGATTGGAAACCAGATGCACATAGACAAAAAAGAAACTACAAAAAATGTAAGACACCGTCACAAAATGTCTGGGATAGAAATTCAGATTGTGTTCACAAGAGTAAGACAATTTGTTTTAAAGCATTTGAATTACATTTGAAGAATTTTCTTTAAGATGTATTAGTTTCTTAAAATTTTCTTTGAAGATATGCTGTATGAAAGTAGTTAGACTTCTGTTAATACATAAAACATAAACTTCTTGTCCAAAAACACCCTAATGGCACATAACCTGAGTTTTGGCTAAATATTTGCAAACCTAGCTACATTTCCTTAAGCATACCGGTGTCTGAAGGCAGCATTCAGGAAGGAGCTCAATAATGCACCCCATGAACGACCACTGAGTTATTTTTTTAATATCTTAAAACACACCAGTTTCAAGGGAGCAGGGGCAGGAAGGATCAGGAAGCTCCCAGCAATGGCACATGTTAGAATAGAAAAAGAGGAGCAGGCATAGGAATGGTGACAGCCTCTGGGTGGTAAGGTCCTA
This sequence comes from Lonchura striata, assembly GCF_050655825.1. Classification (NCBI taxonomy): domain Eukaryota; kingdom Metazoa; phylum Chordata; class Aves; order Passeriformes; family Estrildidae; genus Lonchura; species Lonchura striata. Next base: position 72,976,792 of record NC_140704.1, read on the forward strand.
GAGAGGGGAAAGATGCACAAAGTGGCAGCAACAAACAAATGAGAAAGGAAACAAAGAAGCCAGGCAGCAGAACATCAGTAGAGGACAGATACAGAACAGCAGCTGAGATGTGCAGGGAATATGACAGCCATGGGTTTGTTTTTGTGTGCTTTGCTGGGCAATACCTCACAGCGAGGATGCATGTGCAGGTTATCAGCAGCTTGTGGTGGACCGACCCAGGGGTGGGAGTTATCTGGAGAAGCTGGGAAAGAAAAACCCCAGGAAGAGGACAGCAGATATGACAGAGAAGGGTAAAGTAGAGGAACTCAGAGAAAGGAAAGCAGGAATGATGAAGCAGAAGATACAGTCGAATTACTGCACCAGAGTAATGGGGTGAGAGGTACATCTCAACTAACTTAAAAGTACTCTCAATTAACCACAAAGTTAATTGCAGCTGAGATTAGGAGCAGGCAACATGGAAGCATATGTCTATGGAGGGTCAATGAAGCCCCCCTCTAGAAAGGGTGTGAGTATGTCCCCTTTTGAAATTCCTCTCTGCAAAAAAAGCCAGCCTCACCAGAGCTGAATTCCTGGTACAGCTGCTTATGCCATGTCATGCCTTACTTTCTTTGCAACTGGGAAATCATACATTTCTCTTAGAAACTTGGATTTTTGCTCTCTTGACAACCTGAGGATGTCAACTATGACACCAGGACTATCTTCTAAAGGGAGAAGATGAAGAAAACACTTTGCTGCTTGAGCCTCAGTGTAATAGAGCCTCATAAAAAAATGTGGTTTTATTAATTCAGTTAACCAAAATATGCATAAAAAAAGTACTTACAGGTAGCCCATTTTTACCAGGAATGCCCTAAAATAGAACATCTTTGTTAGAAAGATAAATAAAACAATGTATCATAGAAGTAACAAAAGATAAAAGCAATTAATTAAATTGAGATGCACCATGCAGTGACAAAATGATGGATTAGAACTATATCAAACACAGTGGGATATTTTGCACCTCTCTTTAATCTGATGCATCTTGTGCTGATGGTTCACGAGGATCACAAGGATCAGTGTGAAATATCCGGGATATAGAGAAGCCACTGAAGGAGGCCTCTGAGTTCTGCACCTTTGTACACACTCAAATGTGACAGCTGGGAGTGTGCTGCCCAAGGAGTTGGTGGAATTGCTGCTCTGAGAACATTTGTATGTTGGCACAGCAGCTGTTTGCCTTTGCTTTCTGATGGTTGTCACCAGGCCCCTGCCCCTGGCCAGTGCAGGCAGGATTCTCCTGAGCTGCTGGGCTAAAACCCATCTAGTAGATGGGTTTTAGCCCAGCAGCTCAGGAGAATCCTGCACTGGTGACAGTGTGCAAGGCTGCACAGTTCAAGGTCTCCATGCATGTGTGATGGATCACTATTACCCTTTCTAAAACACGTTTTCTTTCAATGAGAGAAAATACTCACAGGCTGACCAAGTTGCCCAAGTTTTCCTGGAGATTCAGAAGGTCCTTGTTCTTTATTTTCCACATCTATTCCTGACCCTCCTAGAGACTCTGTGGACCCATCCTCTACTTCCTGACCTTTCTGGCCCTGAGCAATTAAAATGTGAAATATTAAAAATGTGTTGTATTACTATCCCCGTTTCTCTAGCCCCCATCCCCTTCCCTTTCTCCTATAATCCTTGCTTTGTTCAAGGCAATCCATGTTAAAAATCATTCATGCATCTACAAATAAGTTGCTCTCTGAGCTGGTTACCTAGATGCAAATGACCATGATCTAATTTAATATCTACCTACATCTGCACAGTCTAAGTCAATAGTATAGGTTTGAAAAAATATAGTTTTCACATACTCAGTCTGTCAGAGAAAAAACTGCAAGAGTTAAGGTAGACATGTTTTGGAATGCTTTAGCCAACTCCCCAAGATCCACAACTCTAACAAAGGAGGGTTACATATTGGATAAAAAGTAGCAGAAGATGAAACAATGGTAACAAAAAATGAGAAGAGACAACAGAAAGACTAAAATATTGCAAAACATTAGTATTTGGTCAAGAGAAAGTAATAATAACAAAAGGAATAATTCAAATATTCCAGGAACAAAATAAACCTTCCAGGAATGAAGCTTGGACATCAATACATATTTAAATGAAAAACCAGTAAACAGAACAAAACACGTAAGTCAGTATTGCATTTTGAAAGAAGCATTAGAATTTACTCACATTTTAAAACACCAATGAAATATTTTGAGTCTCATTAGCAGGTAATGAAACTAGGAGGGATGAAATATAATAACTCTCAAAGAATTTTCAAGTTAACAGGATGACAGCTTTCAGCGAAGGAACTGTAAGATGATTTTTTAAAAGACTGTTCTGGGTTTTGCCAAAAGCAAAGGTCCCAAAGATCAGCAAATTTCTTTTAATATGGGCTAATTACAGAATTTTTTCCTGTCTGGAAAAGTGTTAGAAGACAATCTATTTAGTTAAAAAGTGGGCAAAGATCATAGCCTGAATGAGATAACAGGATTCTTGATTCAGAGTTAGAGTACTGAAGAAGGTAGCAGATGGTATGGCAGGACCCCTCTCAATCACCTGCTGAAGATCTTGAGAGTCTGGGATGGTTCCTGTTGACTGGAAGATAATCAGTGTTACTCCAGTCTACAAAAAGGGTGTAAGGGAAGATCAGCCTAAACTCAGGCTGGATTAAGGAGAAGATTATGCTGAGTACCACTGAAAAGCATTTAAAGAACACAGCACTTACCAAGAACACTCAGCTTGGGTTCACAAAGCAAAAGTCCTGTTTAACTAATTTGTTAGCTTTCTGTGGCAAAGTCACCCACATGAAGGATGAAGAGATGGAGGTGGACATAATTTCCCTGGGTTTTTGTAGGGTTTTTGATGCTGTCCATCACAGCATCCTTTGAGAAAAGTTGTGCAGCTGTGGGATGAGTGGGTTCATGGTGCACTGGGTGAAGATCCGGTTGAAGGGCAGAGCTCAAGGGTTGCAGTGGACAGGGCCACATCTGGCTGGTGACTGGTCACCAGGGGTGTTCCTCAGGGCTCCATTCTAGGCCCGGTCTGTTCAATAGATCTCTCAGTGATCTGGATGCAGAAATTGAATGCACCATGAACAAGTTTTCTGATGATTTCAAACTGGCAGGTGCTGCTCGCACTCCTGAGGGACAAAAGGCCTTGCAGGGGGATCTGGACAGACTGGAGCATTGAGCAGTGATGAATAGCATGAAACTAAATAAGAGCTAATGCTGGATTCTGCACCTGGGCAGGAGTAACACTGGGTACAAGCAAAAACTGAGAGAAAAGTGGCAGTAACAACTCCTTAAAATTATTATTTTCTAAATGATTGGTCATTATTTTAATATATAATAATCTTGGGTGTCTGTGCAATAAAAAATTGAATTAAGAAATTGAAATAAAATTAAGGAAAACTTTAAAGATCAGTAAGCAGCAAAACTACTTGTCACAACAGATTTAAGCTTAATGTGTCACAATTTCTAAAACAATACCAAATTTTTATTTAAGAAAAATGGCCCAAAATGAAAAAAAAAAAAAAGGTAATAGTTAATCTGATATCTGGTTTATCTGTTTATTTATATAAACTAATATTAGAATTTCTGCCTTAAAAATACATGCATGCAGGCTTGAAAATGTTAAAGGAATTATATGTGGAAGCTCTCCAACAAATACTAAAACTTCTTGTATGTCAGCTCCAATGGATGCTAACTTAACATTTCACCACTTGCTATATTTTACCATAGTAAACACAGGAATACAAGAAGACCCTGCAAGAAGCAGCCTTAAACACTTGAACTAAACACATATAATGTGGAAATTTTATTCTAAATTTCCATCATTTATTTCACTGTGTGTTTACTGGCAAAAAACCTGTAAATACTGTAGTTTCAAGCAATAAAAAGAATGAACTTTTGGTGTAGGAGTCTCAAGGCAAGAGGAAGGAAAGGTCATTATTTATTTTTTACTTAGAAAAAAATCTGTGGTGGCCGTTGAAGTAGGACTGTTAATAATTAAAAAATGTACCATCAGATGATTATTTTGAAGCATACCAACAAACAAGGCAAGTATTCCAGTAGCTCACAGGATTTCAAATCGGTGACCTATGTAATTCTAATTTGTAGAATCACACGGAATTCATGTTACACACTGCCTTACAAATGCTGCATGTTTCAAAGCCCATATTTTCCTGTTCTTGGGACTAAAAGATTAGGCATGTGATCCACCCATTATACAGACCTCCTCTCTGCTTACTCCTGGCAAAACATCAGCACCAGAGCCATCTTCTTCTCTTAACATTTTCTGTGTGACAGTGGTAGACTCACTGTTGCGTTGTCCAGTTTCCATGACAGCTAAATATAAAGAAAATAATCACTTATTAATGAGAGAGCAAAACAAAACCTGCCCAGAGGTATTTATCAAAGAGAGATGCTGCAAGTTTTATGAAAAATAAATTATCCAGATTATGACTAAAATACATTCCAAAGATTAATATTAGTCTCTTTACAATTCTGAAAATTTTAAAAGAAAAGAAAAAAAGAGAAAGGAGAGAGTAAAATTACCAAACATATCTATTTTAATGTAAAGGACTCTATGGCATCATCATGTTTTCCTCAAGCTCTAGTCTAATGGTTGCCTATTTGTCATCCATGTAACACAAAAAAATGAGAGTTAATTACAACAGGTACTATCTGAAGAATGTGTGGAGTTAAAATAGCAGCATTGTCTTTGGCCTTATTAATACATTTAGTTTTTTTTCTTGTTTTCCAGGAGTGCCCTGAAGATGTCCTAGCAGTGGAGAAAAGGATTCCTCACTGCATTATGCCTTGCTGTCATTGCTTTGCTGACTACACTTGCACCCAAAACACCCCACTGGTGCATTAGGCACATTCACATCCTTTGGAGGCAATAGAAGTAGTAAATAGTTGTTTATTCCTTGGCAGGATTGAGTTTTACTGAAAGACTGTGTTTAACTGTACCAAGTAACCAAATAAATATCCATCTTAAATCTCTTTTAAAGGTGCAAAGTTGTTCTAGACCCAGCAGGACTGTTTGCAGAGGTATGACTCAAGGGGTGCCATGCTTTTCACCAACCTGAGCAAAATGAAGAGGATTTTTCTCCTTTCATTCTCTTTTGCCTTTTGCCTAACTCTAACACTTTAACGCTTGTACCTTTTTTTTTTCTTTTTTTTTTTTATTTTTTTGGTAGATTGTTACAGCAGCAGCTCCTCAGGTCAGTTTCTTATTTTTATCCAAATATATTTTTTTAAAGATTTTAAAATACAAACTACAATTCTGTAATTGAAACTTCCACACTATAGAAGGGTAAATCCATTCTCTGCATGTTTAACAATGAGTCTGAGATAAGCTCCTATATGGAGAGAGAAGTGAGAGATCTTTTGAACAGTGGCAGTAGTTGCTACCACTTACCTTTGCTGCTATTAATAAATAGCAGTTTAACAGATTGCACTTTCAAAGACCAAATGTTTGATGTGCCAATTCTTTTCTAGCACACAGGATGTCCAAAACCATAGGATTTTCTTTCCTGGCAGCACTTAAAATATGACAGTGGCTTTCCTCACACAGGGAAATTACAGACTCAAAACAAGAAAATGTAAATGACCCCACCACCCCCTCCACAAAAAAAAAAAAAAACCAAAACTTGAGGCAATGCCTTGTTCTTTAAATTTATCTGCTTCTGAGGTTTCTTCTGATCTGTGATTTCCAGAGAAATCATTCTCTTCCAAATAAGCCAGTATGGTTGGGGGGGCTTCCACTGGCTCAGCCAATGTATCTTCAGGCTGAAAAAAAAAATAATCCCAAAGAACAGTTTAGAGTAAAGGCTTATCACATGTTTTAAAGGAAGAATCACTAGATTACCTTCCTCAAAGCACAGTAATCAGAACTACCATATCCATGAAGCAAACCAGAATTCTGAGAAAAAATAGTATAGTACCTTTGGAATCCATTCCTCCAAAGCAAGGGATGTACACTTGAGAAACCCACAGAGAGGGAGGAAACCACAAGCAACATACACTTGTCAGAGACTGTATTTTCAGGTAGGATCTTTGGCTTGGTTCATTCCAGCTTGGTTCATGCCAGCTCAGCACTGATCCACCTACTAAAATGTCTTTATTTCAAACCATGAGTTTTCTGACTTCTCTTCCAATTCTGTGCCCATCCCACTGGTGGGGCAATGAGGGAATGGCTGTGTGGTGCTTAGTGGCCACCTGGGATTAAATCATATCTTTCGTAAGGAGGAATAAAAGCCAAAAATTCTACTATTGCTGTGCGTAAATTTGAATAGTACAGTAATTATGAAGATTATTAAACAGAAGCTAAAAACAATAGCTAAAATTAATATTCTTCTAGATAGAGAAGCTAGACATACTTCCTGAATTAGCTACAGTTTTATCCAAATGAGAAAAAGCCAAGGCACAGTAAGATTTCCTGGATTAAATTTTGTGGTGTGATGTAAAATGCAGAGGAATCATCAAGCACTAGGGTGATTTTGCTGCCATTTGGAAAAACCCTACCTGGCTGCAAAAATTCAGGAACAGTAAAGTGCAAATCCTGCATCCAATGAGGAATTACCCCATGCAGCAGTACCAGCTGGGGCCAGCTGCCTGTCTTTGGATCACTTTGCAAAAGATGAGAGAGCAAGGACTGCCTCAAGAAGGCTCAGAACTATCTTACCAATGTGTAGAAGACCTTAAGTGGGAGTAAAGAAGACAGAATGAGATCCTTCTCTGTAGCCAGTGAAGGGAAAAGAGACAATAGAAACACACTGAAATACTACAAATTCAGGCTCTATGTCAGAAAAAAACCTGCATTGAAACAGAGAGGCTGTGGAGTTTCTGTTCTTGAGGAAATCCAAAACCAAATGGCACTGAACAACCTGCTTACTGAGCAACTTGCTGTATTTGGCTCTGCTTTGAAAATGGAATTGGACAGGGCAATTTTCAAAGGCCCCTTTCAAACTCAGCTACTCTGTGATTCTGCACAAAGCACAAGGCATGCAAAAATGAGTTTAGTGAGCTACATGGAAAAGGTAAAAAAATGAATAAAAATTTATTCAAACACATCAGGAACAGGAGGCTGGGACAATACTTAATAAAGTTATGAAAAGAGTAATCAGTGAATTTGAAGTCTATAATAGAAAAAATAGGATTTTCTTCCATTCATGTTGAACCTGGAATAGTTAAAATTCCTGCAGAAAAGTATTTTTTGGACATACAGCAGTGGATATGACTAAAACTGAAGTCTTTGTATGAAAAGGGTAGGAAACACAGTAACTGAATGACAGAACATCACAACCAAGTAGTATTTGCCCACGGGTTCTGTAAGATCCAACAGTGAAATAGCTGAAGTATGTACAATATCAGACAAATGTGAGCATGGTTTCTGTGAAGAAATTTCTTGGAAAACAACTGATTTTCTCTAAAGGAACCAATGTGAACTTGTATTTAAAAAATGAGTGTTTGACACAAGCAGCATGGAAAGCTTCATTGTGAGGAATGGACTTGAATATTTAAACTTGGTACAAAAAGTGAGGAGGACACAATGTATTAGAAATCTCTAAAAATGGTAAGAAACAGCTGTTTACTCTGTTATCCAGCCAATTAACAATCAAATGAGAGCCACAGTCAGCATGTTCAGAAGGACAAGAAAAAGGTGCATGTCCTTCACAAAACAAGCAATTAGCTAAGGAATTCTGCAGCAGGAATCAGAGGGTGATGAAATTCTCATGTGTTAAAAAAATCCCAAATAATAAAGCAAGAAATTCAAGGATTAATAACTCAGCTGAGTTCTACTAACCACATATAATCTTGGTCCAAGCATTTCCTGAGATAAAAATTTGTTCAGATTAACAGTGTTCCCGGGAAGTGTCATCTATATTTTCCCAGTCTTGTATTATACTCTTCCCAAGATCTGTTTGCTGATTGCTATCAAATATACCAGATTTTTTATCTGGCACTGTGCCACCATTCTCATGGATGGGTGCACATTGTTCTCATGGGAGCCTTTGAAAATTGCCAAATATGAAAGTTATTAATCAAATTCAAACCCCATCCTTTAAAATAGCAATATTAAAACAGATGTTTAAAGTAAATAAAGCAAATAAATTTACCCTTATGGGAAGACGAGAAGGTGCAAGGGCTTCTTGTGCCTCAGAACTGTCATGTTCTTGAATGCGGCCATTGCCACTGCTGTCCCCTGAAGCCTGTGCAAAACCCAATTATTTTGAGCAAGTTCATAAAAGTCAGGGAAAAAACCATGATCTCCAAGGAATTGGCTATTTAAATGCAGAAAAATGCCCCTTATTTTTTTTTTTTTGACTGGTGAAACCTCAATGTCATTATGTTAACTTATTTCAGTACTTACAGCATTCCATAAAAATGACCCTTCAGAAAAAATAAAAGCCATAGTTCATTTCCTGAAAGCTTTTTTTAGACAAAACAAAATTATACTTTTTGAAAATATAGATTTTGGGGGTTGTACAGGAAAAAAATATGCCCCACAGATTGTTTTAAATATGATGTTTCCAAGAAAAAAATCCTACATTTAGTGTTATGAAAGATGTCAAACAGAAGTTTACTTTGAAATCTCTGAGGCATTGAGGTAGTGTTTATAAGAATACTTACATAAGGGTCATCATCTTCGCAATGATCCTCAGTAGCCCTTGGGTCAGATTTTATTGTCAGATGTTGAATTGAGCCCTACATGGAACATCAAAAACATTTCAAGGAAGTATTAAGTAGCATGTGTGAAGGAGAATGAAGGTGGAGGGTGGGGGGAGTTAAACAAAACACAAAATACCCCAAACTGTGTTCAGATTTACTTGGAAAATGGTCTAAAGTATAAAATTCCATAATAGTAATCCAAATTTAAGATATAAATATGTTCACAAATTTTTCTTTCGCAAAATGTAGACCAAATGGAAGCTGCCAGAATATAATGACTGTCATGTCCCAATGACACTGTGATCACCACACTGCATTGTTAGTGCCCCAGTTGAAGAATCTAGTCCTGGATTGTGTCATACATGCTGTAAAAAACTCTGGATTTTTAAAGTAAGAAGTGCATTGCAGCTCCAGAAGTGGTATGTGAAATCCCTAGAAATGGAGACAAAGGATGGGAAGGGAATAAATTATGAAGTCAGGCAAGAAGCAACCAGTATAAAACTTTCCAGAGAGGAAGTAAAGGAGATGGATTTTCTGATAATAAATGTTTCTTTTTTCAGTCACCAACTGTAATTCTCAGTATGACATGCTGAAGGAGCAGTAACAATTTAATTTAAAATATTTAACTATTGTTTCTGCAAAGACTCAAAGTGCCTTAAGAAATATGGGGGATGTTTCCTTATTACAAGGTCTCACAGAGTTAGACATGATGCACAATACGGCACAAAGATAAATATTCAAGTCAAGAACCTGTTTACATATAACACACAACCTAGAATAAAAGAATATAATTTTTGATTCTATCTTTTAAAATCCTCTAGTTTATCTGCCTTTGAAGACTAGGAAACTCATGCACCTGGTGCCTCCTGAGTTTGCTGGACTTCTGAGGCAATACCTTAGTAATCTCAGCATCCTATTTCTCTCAAAACTTAATGGGCAACTCAGATATTGAACGATGTCACACTGACTGAACAGTTCACTGAAAAATCATACATAAAAGGAGGCACAACCAATTAAGTAGTCTCCTGGAAGTGATCTTTTTTTTTACAGTGCAAGTGAATAACATTTGGAGAACACAAATTTCTCCTCTTTCTCTAATCTGTGGCCCTGGATGATAAAGAAAGCAAAATGGAGAGCTCTAATGTTTCTGAAGTGTTACTGCTAGCTGATTCATCCAACTAGGAAAACCATGGACCAGTCTGCATGATAGAGGTGGTAGATATGTGATATTTACTCCCTCTCTGGGTTTTATAGCTGCTGCTGCCTTGCCTGTAAAAACTAGTTTGCAGCATCTGGCTTCATCACCGATTCAGCTATACTTGGTTGTTGTCTGGTTTCTACTTCTCTTTACAAGCATCAGGGCTAGATTTTCCTTTGGTTTCAATAAAGCTGATGATAGTTATGTTCTTTTGTGTCTGATAACCACAGCCTTAGACACATGAATTCCCATTAGGCAGAGCAAACCAACATCTGACATCTATTCATTTGCACAATCTGTTATTATTTGTTTCTGTTTTGGGCAATTAATGTAAACAGTTCTTGGCACAGAAACAGAGTTTGAGTGAGGTTCAAACATTTAGTTTTTCTACTCAAAAGCAATTGTGACATATGATGCAAGAAGAAATAAAGGCATGGGAACCTAGACTACAAGTCACAATTAGTGCTAATGAAGCACTCAGAGTATTGGCTGAAATTTATGTATTTAATATAGCACACAGAAGAGCCTCTTTCCATGGAAATGCATTACAGTGTCATCCACCATGCATTTCTGTCATCATATTTCTAGATTTATTGGTGATCATCTCAGCAAGTGATCATCACATATGTTTTCCAGGTGGGATAATGTCCTGGGTTGCAACATGTGGCTGGGGGTGTGTATTCTATTGCCACCTGTTAGAGGTGGGGCAGTTATGCTCTGTTAATTGGGCAGTTTTCATTATCTCTTCTACAAATCAATCCTCCCTCTGGGAAATATCTGCTGTTAATGGGCCACTGTGTGTCATTGCATGACGGATAAAATTACATCATCCATTGGGAGATGCTGCACCCAGGGGTCAGAGCCAAGCATTCCTACCTGGACATAATCTGAGATTCAAAACACCAGTCAGCCTTTTCCACTGGATTCCCAGAGGAGCAGCTGTCTTCTCCACTGGATTCCTACAGGAAGACCAGGATCATCTACACCACCACTGGATCTTCAGAGGAAAACTACACCCTTCTACAGGATCACTGCCTCAATAGAACCACATCTGCCGCTCTAGGAGGACTGGACTGCTACCAACACCCCAACATCCTGACCAACAGGGTGTCAGGTTGTATTCTGTCAGTGTTGTTTTGTATTGCTGCATTTTTTATTTAATTTTTATTTTCTTCCCCAATAAAGAATTGTTATTCCTGCTCCCATATCTTTGCCTGAGAGCCCCTTAATTTCAAAATTGTAACAATTTGGAAGGAGAGAGTTTACGTGTTTAATTTCAGGGGAGGCTCCTGCCTTCCTTAGCAGACACCTGTCTTTTTCAAACCAAGACAGATACCAAAGTGGTTTCCTTTTCTTGAATGTTTCTCAATCCTGCTTAGTGATCTGGCATTCACAATACTCCAGTCCTCCTATTTGCCTAAGAAAGGTAGTATCAATGTGCAGTTTCCCTACATATCACTTTCCACCTTTTATTTCCTGCTAATCCTATGATTCTAGCTGCTTAGACTAGTCAGACAAATGATAAAAGTACATTAAACTTGCTGCTTACCAGGTGCAGCTCACAACCTGCCAGTATGCCTGCATTTTGGAAAGAACATCTTTATTCCCTAAAGAAAAGGATCCACTCTGTTTTGTGCTGCTGCTTGACTAATTTAGAAGAGACATTAATTTCTCAAAACACAGTACAAGTTCTGAAGTACAGGAAATACAAAAATAGGACAGATAAAGTGTGACATATTCCTTTCCATTTGACAGAATTGATCTCACACATAATGTCTGCTCTCGGTGGCTGAAAATTTCAGTCAAGATGCAGCAGAAAAGATGCTTGCACTCAAGCTAAGAAGGCTTGAGAACCCTGTAGTAGTGGTTTTGGTTCATTCTATTTCCTTAAGCACCTGATAAGCTTTAAATAACAAATAAATTGTAAAAATACACCCTTATTTTCCAACTATCTTTACCTTTGATGACATCATTCTCCTTCTGATGTCGAATATGAATTCCTAATTAGAATTTAAAATGTTGGCTTAATAGTAAGGTATTCTCAGAAATTAGGAAAATGAATTCTCTGAAATCTGCCCTTCTTAGAAAAGCCATAAAAATTATGTGACTTCGAAATTTCTAGTATTCAAACTGAAGATTTGGCTTAATACCTAGACTATTAATAAAATTCTGAGGCTCTCAGAACATTTGTATATTAAACTAGAGGTTATATAATTTCACTGTCCAAACCCTAGCTAGCTATGGAAAATACAGGCTATATGATTTGAGTCTCACTTGGAATATAACCACATTAAGCAGGACTTCTTGGGTAGGGAGTACATGCATGAAACACTGAGGCGTGTGAATTTATCAGACAGCACTTACTGTGAACTTTTCCAGGCCTGTGGCTCCTGCATTACCAACAAATATGCCAGAGCCAGATTCAAATACCAAGGTTCGAGCAGGCCTTTGAAACTGAAGCCTTTGATACTCTTCACAGTCCATGAACAAAGCAATATCATTCCCCTCAACAGTCACTGTAAATCTATTCCACCTGTTAGTCATCACTGGCACTTTAAAGGAAGCAGCCTCTCGGGAGATACGGGATCCAGGCTCTGTGTAGTACATGATTATTCTCTGGGTGCTGTCATCAACGGGTGAAATCCTCAGTCCTAGGTAGATTGTTTTCTGGAAGGCGTCTGTTATTGCAAAGAGCACTCCTCCATGGTCATTGTTTGGTTTCACGGTGACCACGATAGCAAAATCTCTGTAGAAAGGTGATGGTATGATAGCACTGGTCAGCCGGCCGATGTTGGAGTCTGGACCAAAGCTATAAGCTGGGAACCCTCCATAGCCCGTGACAAAGTAGACAGAAGGAGGAAGAGGGACTCCTATTAACTCCGTGAGGTCAAGGTGTCTTTTTGAGCCTCGTTCTGTGCATGAGAGAAAATATGTTATTTGTCCTTGAGGTACACAGCCTATTGGATTTACATGATTTAAGAAAGGCCTGAAAAACTGAAATGCAGTGTTATAATACCAGAAAAATACTTCTGATACATCAAGCCAGAGTCCAGGTTGTGCTAAACACATCTAGCTATGTACACATGTAATTTTTTATCCTTTGACTAAGAGAGATTACTTGTATGCACATGTAAACCTTTGGTGAAGTTGAATAGCAACATATATTTTCTCCAGCTGTCCATAAACTGCAAAAAATGCTGAATGTGCTTGCATAGTGGATTCAGTGGAAAATGTGCAACATTTGATTTCTTAAATATATTGAGATTCATTTTTTTCTCACAAAGACGTCAATATTTCTCTACAAACAGCATGGCACAGTTTCACAAAACAGGATAAAATTTACAGTTTCTTTAGCCCTTGCTAAACCTATGTCTACAACAGAGGTTAGATTTTATTTATGCCCTATTTTCACCCATATTTATGCCCATTTTTATCTCCTAAATTGCACTGTGTACATAATAAATATTGTTCAGCAATCGAAAATCAGTTTTGAAAGGAGAATGTTTACGCTTTGGCAAAAAGGCAGAATTATGTATCTCTGCCAGAGATACCCAGAAAGACAACTTCTACCAGGTAATGAAGGAGCAATGACAAGAGCTAAGTATCTGCACCCAATTTTAACTAGAACCTTGGGGAGGCACACTCTAGCAGCACAACAGAAGCACAACTTCCAGTTTTCTTCTTCTAAGAAGTAAAAGCAAGCAAGAAAAGGTAACATTTTTAATCATAATTACCAATTCAGAATCCTCTTTTGATTTTTGAACTTATTCAGTTACCTGTGACTGTAACAGCTAGATAGGCTGAATAAATCCAAATGGAACAGTAATGGAAAAGGTACGACAGTCCATCTGAATAGGACAGGCAAAATGAACTGAAAAGAACTTTGCTTAAAATACCTGATTAAAATCAGACAAAATAAATTAATCTTACTCTTTGCTCTGTAAATTGGCAAGCTGGTTCTAATGAAGAGCTATAGAGTTTATTCAGCTGCAATGTACTTCTGTTATTCATTGATCATATGCAGTACCAGCCTGGAATATGCATGACAAAGTGTCTTCCATTATATTAGTGGGTTTGTAAAGAAATTGTAATGTGTTCTTTCTGTGCCAGAGATGTTATAGCACATAAAGATGTTATACTTGAAATAAATACTAATCTATCTTATTCTCTGTACTTTATAATCATCGAATCATAAAAGTTGGAAAAGACCTCCAAGATCATTGAGCCCAAATGTTAACCCAGCCCCATCATGTTCACCACTAAACAATGACCACAACTGCCACATCCACACGCCTTTTGAACACCTCCAGGGGTAACTCATTAACTGAAAAAAGGCTGATGTGCTTCATACAGAAACAATTGCCCTGAAATATTTTTGAAAGTAGAGATGTTTTGTTTAGAAAAACTAGCTCCTCATCCAGAAACCAAATCCCTTTGACACTTTAAATTCTTTGCCAGATAGATTTTTTTCCCCCTCCCCAATAGCTTAGAAAGTGGATACACTTATTTTCTGGCCAAACACAGCTAACAATATTTTAATTGTCAGTCTAATATTGGGTCATGTTTTCTATTCACACATAGATGCACATAAAGGAACCTGCACTACAAGCAAAATACATAAGCTATTACAAAAGGGTAAGAAGGTAAGGAAAATAATGAACTTGAGGGATAATATATGAATTGTACACTGATACCAAAGCTACATGCAAAGAGTCATGGTAAAGTGACCAAGAAAGGAGATGGACAATACCTAAGATGTTCAACAATCAGGCTTAGACAGCAGGATGCATCTTAGGAGCAAAATTAATAAATACAACTGTAGTTTCACATTTCACATTCTCAAGGAAGATGTGGTGATTGGAAAGGAGCCCATTCATTCTCCCCACACAATGTGTGGAGCTGCACTCTAGTTGCAGTTTCCCAGTCACTTACCCAACAGTAACAGAGAACTAAACATGAGCTCTTTTAGCCTCTGAGAGAAACAAAACGTGTTTGCAAAAGGTGGCAGCAAAAGACAGCAAAGAGTCAGGATTTTTGCTTCAGTAAAATAGGTCAGAAGGCCCAGGACAGTCTGAACTTCAGTGAGGTTGGGATAGAAACTTGCACGTACCCACTGCAGAAATTCAAAATGAAACAAGAAGTGTCCAGTCAAATTCTGTACTTAGAGTTCATATCCAGCTCTTAATGGATTTATGAGGACCTAGAGACACAGTTAAAAGCAGAATTCAGACCTACAGCCACAGGTTTTCGATTATGTCTGACAAAATTAATGTCCCCCTAATGCTCCATTTATTAATGTTAGAATAAAAATACTCTCTTATTCCCTTACATAAATAGGTAAATGCTATGCTATTTTAAGTACCTGTAAGCCAGCAGAGAACTATGTCACATCAGAATAGTTTTGTTTCAAACACTACTAAGGCACTGGATATTGGGGAGCATCCAGAATTCATCCAATTTATAGCCATGCTTCCTAGACCTGGGACACTGGAAGTTGTAGTACAGAAGCAACTTTAATATTAGCTATATTTTATCTCAACCAGCATAATCCCATAAATTGGGATGGTACTTTTATAATTTAGAGCTATGAGCTGTGCTGTACTTCACATTTGTTACTATTTGTTAGTGTATTTTATAGTTTGAATTGTTATAGAATTTGCTGATAGCTGGCAATTCCCACTGAGTAGCTTCAGAGACCCTTTGCAAAGCACCAATGTGTTGTAAAAATAATCCAGTAAGTCAGTATATAGGGTGTTTCAAGACTGCAGACTATAATAGTAGGGGTTAGGTTGTTGGGTTTTTTCCTTTTATTTCAATTTTTTTGATGTAATTACTTAGGCATGGTGGAATTTCAGATCTGCGGGATCCAAAATGCTTTTTTCACTGCTTAAGGGATTAAGTAGAGGAAAGAAAAAAACCCACCTGCTTGGAGGCCTATTAAATTTGTTTAGGTGTTGAGGCACAAAGCAAATATTTATATGTTTATAATATATTAATATTTTAATATATATTACAATATTTATATGTTATAAAAGGGAATGGAAGCAGAGGAAACTCCACATTCATATAATATAACTTATTACACTGTGACGTTGTTTAGGAGCCTCCTTTCAGATGCAATTTCTGGCACCCACAGCAGTTCCTCTGGTCTGTGCACAGGTGTTACATCATCCTGGTTGCCTCCTCCTCATGTTTTTCCTCATGGAGCAGGGTAGCCCCAGTGCTAGGCCTGATGCAAAACCCTTGGATGATCAAGCTGAATAATAGATTCATACAATTCTTTGGGTTGGAAGGGACCTTCAAAGTCAAGTATTTCCAGCCCCTCTGCCATGGGCAGGGGCTAGGTTGCTCAGAGCCCCATCCAACCTGGCCTTAAACACTTCAAGGATGGGGCATCCACAGCTACTCTGGGCAACCTTTCCAGTGCCCCACCACCCTTGTAAGTAAGGAACATCCTCCTAACATCTAATCTAAACCTACCCTTCAGTTTATGTGTCTGGCCACTACACGCCCTTGGGAAAAGTCCCTTCTCCAGCTCTCTTGTAGGCCCCTTTAGGTACTGGAACTTGCTATAAAGTCTCCTGCAAACTTTCTCTTCTTCAGAGAAGATGCCATCAGGATGCTGTTTTAAAAGCTACTTTAGGAATATGACTAGAATCCAGAATTTTCTTACAAATAGTAATTTAAAACACGAGATTAGTCACTGGAAGTAGGGTATTTGTGTTTCCTGTTGTCTACAAGAGCTCATATACAACTTGGAATACCCACAGTTCCTGTTTCTAGCTGGTACACTACACTTCAACACAACCTAGTTTCAAAGGTGATATAAAGCATACTGTCACACAGACTTTGGGAAACTACTACAACAGAGTCAAAGGCTACAGGGTTACAGATAAGGACACTGTCAGTCTACTTTTATCCATGGTTTCACCACTAAAAAATAGAAGCAGAGTTCAAAGGCAAGGCCCTCACCTCTGACATAAGACAGAGTTACCCATCTCAGTCTAATTTTAAAATATGCAGTTCTAATGTTCCAAGTCTGAAAAAAAAGAAGAGAAATATTGACAAGTCCTTTGAGCAAAAGATCGTGATTGGCAGTGGTATGGTCAGTCCAACCCAAATTGCATGCACTACCTCAAACACACCGCTGTTGTCTTCCTTGCTGTGAGAAGATGAGTGAGCTGGACTATCTCAACTACATGAATGCAAAGATGAAGTTACATGAAGTTACAGATGTTTGTCATATTTGGCCCCAGCCATGTACACTTCAGCAGTAATATTCATTCAACTGATATGTTAAGTATTGTCCCATTTATGTTTTCTGTTATGTTTTTATCTAGAAATGCCTGCTAACAATTATTCAGGTAAATAAGCTGCCACATTTAGCCCAATTTTGTTCCAGGTTAATGAACCATGATGGATACATAAGGGTCAGAATAACATGCTCAAGTGGTTGCTATTTGCTAATTATAAGAAGTCAACCATCCTGTTGCTGTGACAGCTGGCTTTATCTCACTCAAGGGAGGGCTTGGGTGGCTCCACACAGATGGGAGTGGGATAGGTGCTGGCTTTTGAATGAAATTATTATTTTCCCTTTGTTTCTATCTTAACTTTACCTAGTGTTTCCCCCTGTTCCTCTTCAGACACTTTTATTGGAGCTGCTCCTGGCCCATGCCTGTGAAAGTCCATTCACTCTATGGTCATTGACTCTCATCCTGTGCAAGAACAGCTCTTTTCACTGCTGTCCACTGCTGCATGAGCCTTGCAGGCAGCTCCTTTCCATGTTCTTTTAAGGAAATTAGGTAAAAGCAATATTCTACGAAGGCTTTCATAACCAATCCAGGCTCAGAGCAGCCAAGATCAGGCATTTCTCTGTCTACAAACTTGAGCCAAGCTGACCTTGCTTCCCTATCCTCTTCCAGTCCAAATAGTCATAAGCCCAGGTTGTAAACTCCCTTTCCAGCAGCATAAATAATCCATCTCTGTCCCACTGCACTCTGCTGTCTCTACTCTGTATTCAAAGAGATGCTGTAACTGTAACAAACATTGTTTTATACAGAGTGCAGTTAAGACGTGCAGTAAGAGAATTGCTTCTTCCCTGCTGCCAGTGCTTTTATTTTGAATTAACAAGAAATATTTATAGCTATACCATTAAGCAAAGAAGGATTTCCATATCTACTAAATAAAATTAATCAAGTACTGCAGAGAGAAAAAGAAGGGGAATATTGTAACACAGTCCCAGATGTGCTGCATGAAATGGTAGAGGCCAGCATTATTGCTGCTACCGGGAAAAACAACATTGGCTCTGCTCAAACACATTTTTAGCTGCCATTAATACACTGTTGGAAAACATGGATAGAATATATTGGTATTAAAGGCTGCAGCATTTCCTTCCAGATGCCCCAGGAAAGCTCAGAAGCACTTTCTGGCGGTGTTGCACACCTGGAAGTCAGGCTGCAGCCAGCAGGAGCTGGGGTACTCACACGCCAAGCATTCCTTTCAGAAAGCCGCTTTCCAACTCCTCCCGCCGGCTCCGGCTTGCACGTCATTGTCATTCTGCCCTCTACTGGGCGAAAGAGCTTAAATAGAGTTAACTAAATAGGCATCTATTTTGCACAAAATAGATTTGGTGGCTCCCCCCAGCCCCGTTTACTCTTGTTTGAGAAACTAGATTTCATTTCAGTGCTTTCAAACTAACTGCCAACAACACCACTATGCTGCTTGCGTACAATCAGTTTTTCTGTTTTTCTCTTCCCCACCCCCCGATCTAGTACTGCACTATTTTCTTATTGTTTTGTCAGTTGTTCTACTAGAAGGCCTTCCATATATTTTTGGGCACCTTTTTTTTTTTTTTTTGTACATAAACCCAAAGCTTTTTAGTGTGTACTCAATAAACTGTTCTCCTATAATGACAAAAATCTATGTTTTAAACATGCTGGTTTCCTTGATCCACAGCAGTAGCATATACACCAATTAGTCATTGTCCTTCTTTCCTCACAAACAGATGAGAGGAAAAAGTGGGAAATATTTAGCTATTCAACTCCAGAATGTGAAGCAAAGCTAACTGAGCTGTTAACCATGTCAAGAGAGTGAAACCACTATCTGGAAATTCAGAGTCCTTTTTCTGAGTTTGCAGCCCCCTGACACATCTCTGGACTTGCTGTACTCTTACCATGTCATGTTCACACTCTACTTACGAAATCTTTAGAGCTATTTAATTACCTGTGAAAAGGATCATTTTTCTCATGCTAGTCCTTTGGGGAGGTACCAGAACCATCAATTTCAAGACATTTTCTTTAGAGTTGCATATATTCCATATGCATTAGCAGAAAAAGCAAAGGCAAATGGCACAGAAGCCCTCCATAGAAAAAGATTTCCAGACTTGCTAGGACATCCAACCTCCTAAAGATAACTCGACAAAGCTAACCTGTGTAAGAATTACAGAGTTGGCATTGAATATTGCAGCAGACACCTGTGACCAGGTTGGACACTGACTTTATGAAATAAAGTCTGTGTGTGATGCACTTGTTTAACTGTGATGTGGGCAGTCTGATTACCAGCTAGAGACAAGTAGCCCTTAATGACTGCAGGAGAGCAGGAGCTTTTGCATTTCACCACTAGGAAGCAACACAGCACTTCATAAATCAGATGGGAGCTTTGGCTGAGGAGAACATTGCTTATGAATCACCAGTGTCAGCGTCTGCTGTGCAAGCTGTTTTACAACATCTAAGCTAGGATGTTTTAATTTCCATTACGTGTCTAAGCAGATGTGAAATATCACACTACCCTTCTTTCACAATGACCTTGAAATTCAGACAAAATACATTGTCTGCTGTATATTTTCTTGGGGGAGTGGGGGGGGGGGGGGGGGGAATATATTGCTCTTCTTGTTTTCTCTTTCTCTCTTTTTTTTATCTTCAATTTTAAGGGAGAAAATTATCAACTCCCTCATAGAAAAAAAAAAGTCTTTCTAAGATGATGAAGGCTGTTCACTTTTAAAATTCTGGCAGTGGCAGCTGATGTTCTCAGATTTAGCAGTTGTACACGCCAGCAGAGACTCTGCCCAAATGAGGAAAAACAGACACAGGCGTAGTCTGGCACACTGAACTGAATATAAATTCTCATCCCATATAAAGAGGTTGAATAGGAAACAAGGATAGAGAGCACTTAATCAGCAGCTCCTGCAGTTGCCCCTGCTGTTTTTGCCAGACCCTGTCTCCACTACAAGGTTCATAGATCAGGGGCATAAGAAGGATATGGGCAGGTGGGATTTGTGAGTTACAGTTTTCCCAATGAAAATTAGAAACCTTCAGCCAGAAATGCTCCTTTGCTCCTCACACTTTCTCCCTGTGTTTCCATGAATATCATGCCTTCCTGCTTTTCCTCTGACACTGCGAATGACCCAGAAAGCTCTCTCCTGTCAGGAAACCCTGCACCTGACAATCATGTACATAGCTAGTGCCTGTGTAAGAAGACAGATGCCATGCTCTCTGCCCATGCCACTGTCAGGATATCCGTTTCATCACAGCAGGAAAAGTCTGTATGTTCAGTGAGCCGTCAGGCCAATGCTGTATGCTGTGTACAGTTTGATCTTGCAAGCAGACCCTACCCAAGAACACCCAAGGACAAGCATTATCTCCAGGACGGCTGGAAAGGGTGCCCGCAGGGAGTTCTTGAGAGGAACATGAAAGAAACAAAGTGCTGATACACATTTTTGTAGCTTCTACAGTCTGTCATGGTCTCTGTGTGATGGAGGCTGATACATTTATAACATATGATCAGAGCTTTAGGGACAGCATTATAAGACCTTGCTGACACAGCTAAGCTGAGAAAATCACTTCATTCCAGTTCAGACTAGATGAGAACAGAAAAATATAAATATTGCAATAATTGAGATTATGTCTTGGGCTTCTTGCTTTTGTCTTTGTTGTTTTGAGGTTTTGTTATTGTTGTTTTTTATTTTTAAAAATTAAGGGCTATAAACCCAATAAGGTAACAAAAAATAGAGGAATTTTTATGCATTCTTTACTCTTCCACAGCTCTTTGAGATTTGGCGGATTGTGTGTCTCTCAGATGACTAAGCTATCCATCCTCTTATGTTAAGCAACAGAAGATGATATTTTGTTACTAATGTTTCATTTTCAAGTCCTTAGGAGGACTTCTATTGCCTTCCAGGAACATCCCTTTCATAAATATTCTTAAATTTATGCACCTGATATTTATAATTTCTTTCTATCTTTCCTAAGTATATCCTCATGTACTCTTTACACTATTTGATTTAGTAACGAATAGATTTGATTTATAAAAAAACAAGATTCAGAGAAGTTAAAAAAGACTGTGAGGTAGATGATAAGGGAACAGCAAATACTAGAAGTATGTCTTGTGTTGAACATTAATATTTCTAACAGCTAAATGCTTTTATAGTATGAATGCACCAGTAAAATGTAGAAATAAAATCTAGCCAACATAGTCCTTCTTTTTCCATCTTCCTTTTTCCAAGAATTTCATTTCCCAGGAGCTGTGTTACAGTACCTTTATATCTCAGTATAAATCACATATGCTTTTATTATGCTCCTGGGTTTTTGCCTTTCCCCAGTGAATGAACTGAATTTTTAAAAAAGCTGATCGATTTTAAACAAGATATCATAAAAATGTCTTCTCTAGTCAAAAAGGTCTAGGTTGAAATCTTGGCTAAAGTCCTAAGTTAAAAACCTTCTGGTTTTACAGTGATTACTTCATATAAATTCCTAGAATTTTATGTTATGATTGGATTCTGTTGCTGGGAAAGAGTAAGCACCCACTGAAGCTTTTCCAGCATTTAAGGCATCTTATGCAAATATGTTGTTTTTCCAAACAGTCCCTCTCTAAGTGGAAACAAAATTATGTTTCCCATCCTTACTCTGTTCCTGATCCATGAGGTTTGTAAGGATTTAATGGCCAACCAGGCCTCTATCTTTGTCAAATTTGCTTTATAGAAGTTCAGGCTCAAAGCAGACTCAGAAATCATTGCACTGCAATGATGTGCTGCAATAATATGTGCATTATTTCCTAGTGAAGCCAAGTTAAACTAAAAGCATCACTGTAATACCTGCCTACAGACATACTCTTAAACACAAATATAATAGGTTCTTTTTTTCAGCTCAGTGGAGTAACTAATTTTACTACTTACTAACCACAAATTTCCCACTAGGGACCTCACACATGGTCCCATGCAACAGTAAACTAAGAAAATCTAGTTTCAGCTGCCTGACTTCATAAACAAATATTTTGCCGAGTATCTTTTAGAGGAATTGCTATCTTCGTTAAGAAGAAAATAGAAGTTTTCTTTAGAAGACAAATGAAGTAAAAATTAGATGCTGAATATTTTACCCCCTTTCATACAGATGGAGAACGTAGTGCAGTGGCTTTACTTTCACTCAGCTTCATATGTGCACAGCCTCATACATTACTCTATCCATGTTTTTGGGACTTTCTTCACAACCAGAAATTCTAGAAGTTCAGATAAAATCCTTAGATACAGACCTACTCACTTCTGTCTCTGTCAAACAGTTCAAAAAGTGTCAATCAGTTCTACAAACAAGGTTTATAATATTTTTTTATTTTCACTGACATACTACCATGGAACACCAATAAATTGCTGACTTTTTTTTCCAAAAAGGCATCATGCAGAAAGTGACCATGCTATGAAATGTGTTATTCTACATAGATGATGACCAGAAGTCTTACCTTATAGTGTAGCTGCATTTTCAGGCACGTATTCCCCCTTTTCACACCATCCTTGTCTAGCTATTATCACATGACCCAAAATGCAATCTCAACCAAGGGCTTGAGAAACTTGAGAGAGATGAAACAACCTTTCACCATGATTCAAAGCTGCATTTCTCTTGTGCTACTTCCAAGGAAATATGGCAGGAGCACTGTGGTAACATTGGAACAGCCTCCTTGATCAGACCTTTCAGCAATGCAGTTCACTGTTTTAATTGGGCTCTAGCATGTAAATAAGATCTTTTATGTACACATATGTGTACCAAATCTAGAGTTATCTAGCTGTAAGATCATTGATCACTGCCTGACGACTAAATCAGAGAGACCAGATTGCCAGACCACAATTAACCATAAGAACACTGACTCAAAGTGAAGTAGAAGATAATACATTTTCTGGCTTGGCAACATTAATTTTAACAGCTGTACTATTATGCTGAATTATTGAACTAATTCTGATATCTGTGCAGCTTATTGCCCGCATGAACAGATCTCCACTGCTTGTATACAACGTGAATTAACCAATAGCTTCTGTCTAGAATGACTGAAACATCTGTTATATTTTATTCAGGATTTAAAGCTGTATGAACAAAGGGGGAAAATGAACATTTTTTTAATCACACAGAAAATATATTATGTTTTACATATGCATGGCCAAAAATAATTTCATTTCCTCCAGAGTATTTAGGGAATAGATTAAGTCTTATTCTTGGTAAATACTATATTTTGAGTTCACTCAAATGTTATTTGAGACAAGAGCTGAAAATAGGAAAAGAGATAAAAGTAGCATACAGCAGTAATTCTTAGGTCTTAATATACAGTTGAGAGTCTTTCCTAGAGAAGTCTCAACTGCATGCTGTCCCTAACTTGGAGAATATAGCTGATTTACATCTGTATCCAATATTTATAAATCCATTTAAAATGTGTTGGCATATTGGCCTTCTGCTTTTAAAAAGCTGGCTGACACAAAATGTTGTTCTTTTAGCTTAAGTTTCAAAGATTACTTTCTCAAGACCATTAGTGTTGTGACAAGAATAAAAAGAGTTATGTTCTTAGAATTTATTGTGTTTTTCTTAATGCTCATTTGAACCAAAGATTCAGAAAGTCAAAAAAAGAAACTGACTTAATAAGCAACAAACCATAATGCTATTGGCATTTTTTGGCTTTGATTATATGCTTTGCTCTATACTTTCACTGTATGAGCCCTCATTTGTATTTTAAGACTCTGGTTTCACCAATTTCACTTGTGATAAGCTCAGCTGTGTTTTAGTAATAGGACAACAGTGTTGCATAAAATTTTAATTAGGTCCAAATTAAAGTATGCCTTTTGATGGGTCAGACTCCAACAGAAGTCTCCAGGTAGTGGAAATTATAACATGATGCTATAAGGCTGTGTTTTCCGTGTTCCAAGCAGTGAGCTCTCCAGACCTTTCAGCTGGCTGCTCTCACCTCCTTTTTCTTCCACCATCAGCTGGAATACCTTCCTTCTCCAACATTCCCTATATAGTCAAATACCACCTCATCTTTGTTCTTTGTTTAGCAGCTTCTTGGCAAAACCACTGGAAAAAGACATGCCATCTGATGTGCTGAGCTGCAGCTTCAGGAGGCATTTTTCCAACTGCAAGCTTTATGACAAATCTTACAGACAACGATGTGGCCCTTTTCCCTGAGAACGTACCACAGCTTAATCTCGTTCTCTGGCAAATGCAGCACATACTGCCAGACCTGTGAGCAGTAATGACCCTGTACAAGTCAACAGGCACCAAAGTCTTCAGTCTCTTCCAAGTCTGTCAGCATTCTTGTCAACAAAATTGTCACAGAAACCCTCCAAACCTCCCCTCTCTGTCTCCTATTCCCTACTTACATTTGTAGACCTATCAAGAAAATGTAAGGTGAACAGGATCTAACTATCCTCCCCCTTATCAGTCTTTGAAAAGAATATTGATCTTATATGGTTGTTGGTTTTTTTTTTTTTTTTTTTTTTTTGCAAACTAGTCTAGTCATTGAATAGTAATACCAATGTACACTTTTCTGAGAATGTGGCAATTAACACAACTGCTCTGGAATCATAGAGATAACCTGTTTTTCTGGCACCAGAGGTCACAAATCCTGTCAACGAAAACCTCAATATGTTCAGGTTCATTCCCTGGAAGCTGAACATTAGGACTTCAGCTGACATTCAGTGAGCTTTTACCTTCTCTGTACATGCTACTCTGCACACAAAATGCTGCAGTAATAAAAAGCATTCAAGGAAGAGCAGAATCATGCTGTAGTAGGCTAAACCTGAAACAGTTATGAAAACTGAGGAAAAGATATTGCTGTTAAATAGGTTTTTTGGCTCTCAGAAGCTCTGTACATACAGTAAAAAAAACCAAAGAAGTGTAATTAGTTTTTACACGGGATGAATCATGGTAGTTCTGTTGTTTTTAGTAGAGCAATGACAATTTTACAGCTACTCTCAATACCCAAACTGAGACTGCAAGTGTGGAAACATACGGTTGGGCAAACCCAACCCCGTATGCATCAGTAATTTCAACACTTTCTTATTTAATCATCACCCTCTTGTTAAAATGCTAAGTATGTTCCATAGAAACATAAATTACAATTTGGCATGATCATGACAGCTGAATGAACGGGGTATAAACAGAACATTGAAATTTGCAATACAGATATTGAAAGATCCATCCCCAAGAACTTTTCCATATGGATTAGCTTCTTTCTGAGCCAGGTCAGCTCCCAGTGGTCTATCTGGCAGCTGCATTGCTTGCTTTGGAGCAACACCAAGGAACTAGCTGATACAGCCTGTGAGGTCATATGTAGGGGCTTTTATGTTATTTTGAAATAAGGAAAAGAATCACAAAATTATTTCGGCTTATAGAATGCAAATACAGGACTTCAGATTCAATGGGGCAAGAGGTTTGTCTTGGATCTGACAGGACGTCTCTTTCTGCAGCTGAAACTTTGTGGTTCTGTTACATTACCACATAGTCAAAGTCACACAGATATTAATGTTTTGGCTACACTCTCATACCTCGAATATGAACATCTGCATTTACCTCAAGTAACCTAGTGAATTCTGCTAGGCCAGAAAATAAAGACAAGTTTTAAAAACCATGTAGTAGATATCTAGAACTGTGTCCCAGCAGAGGTTCTGTGCCAGACTGAAAGGAAACAAACAGAAAGATACACATTCTAATCAGCAGGAAAAACAGTGTTCAAAAGAGATGCCAGAAATGCTGCCAATATCTTTATTACATCTATCTTACTTGGCAATTTTTGGTGGTTAATAGTAACTGCTATTAATTACAAAAAGTAATATCTACTTAGAAACACAGTTAATGGCAGATCTGCTAGTAACAATCTACTTATAAAGTAATTCTGTATTTGAATGGCAACATAATATATGCAAATATTAAAGAATGGATGTCTTTTGTCCTTCCTTTTATGACTTTTCCTTTTCTTCATAAACATTTTTGGAGAAAGTGGTACCCTCATCCATTGGTTTGATCACAGTGTCAAAGACTTCAGGTTGTAGCAAAGAACTCCTTGAAAGCAAAGGAAGAATGAGCTGTCAAGAACCTGACAGAGCTTCTTTATATGTATATATATGTATTTTTACACACACTCACATGTACGTTTTCTAGAGGAAATGTGGCTGGAGAAAAGAGAGCTTGGATCCTTTGAAGTCTCTTATATTTGTAACTATTAGAGGCAACTTTCTCAAAGAAGTGCCAATGATCTGACATACAGATCTGACATATTATTATAATCTTACTAATTTATATAAAAACATGAAGTGAGGTGGAAAGAGGATGGAGCCAAACTCTTTCAAGTGGTGCCCATGGACTGGAAGAGAGGTGATGGGCATAAACTGAAACACAGGAAACCCTCTGAGCATGTGGGAACCCTTTCTCACCCTGAGGATGACTAAGCACTGACACGGGTTATGCAGGGAGTTTATGGAATCTCCTTCCTTGAAGATATTAAAAAATGGTCTGGACATGATCCTGGGCAGCAGGTGAGACTAGACCAGATGACTTCCAGAGGTCCCCTTCAACCTATAAATGGACTATAAATTATTTCTTTTCCCAAGACTTCCAGAGGTCCCCTTCAACCTATAAATGGACTATAAAGTATTTCTTTTCCCAAATTTTTTTTGACCTTTACTTTCAATGCTTTTCATAGTGAAAAGACCCACTGATTGACTTCCCACCTGGAAGTATCACTTATTAACGTAATTATTATGTTATTTAACATAATGTGCCACTAAGGAGAAATTGTCTAAAACCCAAAGATTGAATAAATCTTGCTGTGCAAACAGCCAGATTGCTCAGGTAGTTAACCGTGATAGCAGGTGATGCACCAAAAGCCTACAAGCCTGAACTCTCTTGTTGATCAAAGCTGCTGAGGTACATGTGTGTATAGATGCATTTATACATAAAAATATACTTTTATAAAAAATTAACTTATCTAGTTGTCACTATATAATGATAAAAAATTTCTTTCTGAGACTACAAGAGACAAAACATGGAAGCGTGACAAATTAATTCAAATTATGCAACCACACTGGAATTCCCATAAACATTAAAACAGTATGTGGTAGCAGATTTTTTTTTTTTAACAAGAGCTGCTCAGTCTAGTTTTGAAGCAGTTGGTGAAGTATTTGGTAACAGCAGGGGCTTATGCTGCTTGATCCAGTTTTGCAGCTATGTGGCAGCTATAGATATTCCAGACTAAAGATCAGATATTTATTGCTCATTCATTTTCACTGAGACAAGTCTGAAATGGGTCCTTGTATTTGTAGTCCAGCAGTGGAAGAGAATAAAAACAAAAGCCTAATTCTCTGGCATGTTTCTTGCACCCAAATGCAACAAACATGAAGATGTGGAGCTCTTTAAGTAGGAATGGTTGTGGTTTTCTCTCCTGAAAAAAAAAAACAACCCAACCACAAATAGTGGACACAAGGCAGAGGAATAATATACTTAAAAGTGAAAAATAAAGCACATAACCTCCACAGACAACTGGGAAAAAGCCACACTCCCCTTTGAAGATTTATTTTACTGTTGGGTCATTCACAGCTAACAGGACTGCAGGTGTAATCACTCACTACTGTAATCACCAACAAAATTATCTGACTGTGCCATTTTGAGTGAAAAGGAAATTTTGTTCAGGCCAAAGAAAATCCATAAGAAGGGATTGGAAATACTTTGTGGACTGTGATTATTTTCATGCACCCATTTTGCATTTACTTTACAACCTTTTTTTTAATTAGCCTTTTTAAATTGATGAAATTAGTGCAACATAATTCTTATTATACAAAAATAATTATTTTAATAGATACATTGATATAAATTATCTCATTGTATTATAAAATATTAAGACATGCCAAATGTCTTTGGTTTATAATTCTGGCATGGTTTAACAATACAATAAATTTAGATTCCAGGGTTTCTGCAATTGTATAAAAATATCCTTGTCACCTAATGTTAGGGCAGAAATTTCCAGTTTAGCTTTGTAGAGTCTGCCTTTACAGTTTGCCAGGAACTGTTTGTTTCCTTGCTGGTACTATAAAGCAAATACAATGGGATTGAGTCTTGAGCTCAGTTAATGAGATTAATGTTCAAAAGTGTTTCAAATTAATGTTTAAATTTGTATATTCCTGGTTTGCCCAATTCTGCAGCCTACTTCTAGGTGAAATTATAACTCCTTCAGCTCTTTCAGAGGATTGGGTCTTGACTGCTGAAATTATTCTACTTGGCTGACAGATTTTCAGTCTTTTCTTTAAATTTCTTTTCTGTTGGAAACTGTGAAATATAACCAAATCCACAAGAGATTTTTGCAGTGCATGCATTACTCCATTATTATACTTGCCATAGTTAACTCTCTTCAATGAACTAAACATTCTCTACCACAGAAAAGAAACAGTGCTTTACAGAACACATTTAGTTTCAACTTCTAACAATTTAGAGCCAGAGAAAGGTAAATTGAAATTACTATTGAATATTTGTCATATTTTTCTGTTTGGTTTCCAAGAGGATCCCAATCTGAAAGAGGAAGAAAGTTAACTGGACACCTAAACAAAATTCTACTTCACTTTTTTATTCATATCTTTATAATTTCATCATACATATTTATGGTAGCCATGCTCCTTACAACCAGTTTTAAAATTAATTTCTCAGTTTTCATTTTGATGGTAAAAATGGATGGAAATTTATTGTTTAGCTTGTGAATCAGATTCACTTATGACAAAATGTTTTAGCTCAAAACATGAATTCCAGCAAAGTATCATCTGGTATACATATCATCTAAATGTTAAGTGCCTCAATCAACATCAGATCCAAACCATGATTGCAAGAAAATTGACTTTTTTTTTCAAAGCACACACTGTTTGACTGTTTTTTTCATACAAAGTACTGCAATAGCTACCTTTCTCTTTCTAGAGTTTCCTACATTCCATAGGAATTTCTTCCATTCCTTACACTGATCAATGGAGTTACTGTTTGATTTACAGCAGTCTGGCTTCACAGTTTGTGAAATATGTTTTTCTAGGTGTAGACCTGTTAAAAAAAGGAGCCACTTCCATGTTTTAAATATTTTTTGTGAAGTGCCACTTCATTTGTCCCCAGCATGCTAAGGGTTATAAGAGACTGTGAGGAGTACAACAATCTATTTTAGAATCACATTTAATAACTCTCAGATTTTTAAGCACAGATTTTGCAAATCATATTTAGAAGCAGTCAGAATTTTGTGCTTATTTAATATACTCTCCATGCACACATTTCACAACAAATTGTTTTCTAATGACAGTTAAATAAGTAGATAATGTAGAAATATTTTATTAAAGAATAAAAGTAACCTCCTGAAATAATTACATCATTTATGTATTTAAAATGTTAATTTTTCATTCCCATCCCTTCAGTGCTGACACCAGAACTGCTGAAGATAATAAGACCAGAACTTCTTCCTTGGCCATAGAGTACAAACCCTTCTAATCCAGACTGGAATCCAGTGTTATATCAGGGTGGAATGGAGTAACAGTGTACACAGGGGATGATGACATTGCCAGTGCTGCTTTGCAGGATCACCTTCCCAAGAAACATGACATTTTGCTTTCAGTTGGTGTAGGGAGTGCTATGTATATTAACCCATCAG
Organism: Lonchura striata; assembly: GCF_050655825.1. Classification (NCBI taxonomy): domain Eukaryota; kingdom Metazoa; phylum Chordata; class Aves; order Passeriformes; family Estrildidae; genus Lonchura; species Lonchura striata. The sequence goes on from NC_140704.1 coordinate 73,006,594, forward strand.
AATGGTTAAAATACTTATCTCCAAGTAGGCTCATCACATCTAGGAAGTTCAAGGCTAACCAGGCTAAGCCAAAGCTGATTTGATCTAATAATAATAATAATTTGAATGGAAGGTTGGAATAGATGATCTTCAGAGTTCCTTTCCTTACAACCTATATTTCCATTATTTTGTTTTTAGGTAGAAAATAATCTTTTGTAGCTGCCATCACTCACTGATAGGTCATTGCGAATATTACTGGGATTTTCTCCACTATGAGAATGCTGAGACCATATTGCACAACTTTAATGCATGCACTTGAGCCTGCTCTACCAATTTGCTTTAAAACCAATATGATGGGATTGAGACTATAGAAAAACCTTGGTGGAGAAGAGTGGTGGACAGCATTTCTTTTGAAGAAAACTTTACAAAAAGGTTTATAGAGAAGCACGTGGTGGTGAGAGGGAGCTGTAAGCAACAAATGCTAGGAAATTGGGTGAACAGGGATTGCAGTAAAAAGGAAACCTTTAAGATGTTGCAGTCTCCTGGAGTGCTGTGAAAATCCATGCATGGTAAATACCAAGGCTTCTAACATCTAAACATTCATGAGGCTCTGCTTGCCAGGTATTTTCCGTCCTAATAATTAATATGAACACAATCCTGGAACATATAGAAGAGCAGCTTGCCAAGTTCTACTTCTATCAGTTTCAGAAGATACTGGATATTTTCAAGCCTCAGCTCAAGGTACCAGTAGGCTGCAGGATGTTTTTTAGACTGGTTCAGAATGGTACTTGGGGATGTATCTTTTAAGACATCACTCCACAGATATAAGTACTCATGTTTCTAAAAGTAGGGACATACTCAAATACTCTCTTGAGTTGTGGCTGTGCCTGTATTCTTATTCATGATCATCTCACTATTAGAAAAGTAATGTGAAATTTCCAAAAGAAGTCTCTGACAATCAAAACTCATGGTGTATTTAAAAGGCTGAGCATCTTTGTGCTTTTAAAAAGATGATAAAGTTTTCCTCTGTTATGTGATGATATCCTCATTGTTCCCCACAACACAGTTTTGTATTTTCTGGCTAAATTTATGTTAAATTCACATCTCACAAAGCTTCTCATAGCTAGAGCAAAAGAATCCTATCCAATATCATTACTGTGAAAAGTTAACAGACATCCTGCCTGATAGGCAGCAGTAGCTCCCTCAAAAGTAAAGCTAATGACTAAAGGATTTTTTTATTTAAAATTGAAAGAAAAAGCATCTTTGTGTGAAGACTTACTAAAACGGATATTTCTTAGACACAGACAGGTTGTCCAATTCTGTGATACTGGGTCATAGTGGATCTAGTTGTTACAGTGGTTTTTACAGAACTGATTTATCTTTGTGTAATTCTTTAATCTGACTGCAACCAGTAGGAAATCAGACTTTTATTTCGTCACTCATCATACACACTGTAGAATGGATCATATAATTGAAAATATTTTCCATGCAGCAGGGAGGGTTTTTTATAATTAACATATTTGATATGGCTGTATATACTAACAGCACTCTAAGTGATATAGTACAGAACATTTTGCACAAGCAATCATGAAAGACTTTAAAAGCATTTATGTTAGCTTTCCTTTGACAAATATTACTGTTCTAGAAGGACTCTGGAGTAAAATTTTTCTGTTATCTTGTTAACAGTCTATCAAGCAACTCATTAAAGTTAGACTTAATAAAACATATGGGATTTTTGCTAGTATACAAGAAATAGTCTTGGAGAACTATGATCTCAGAAGCCTTGGAATAGATACCCCTCTGTCACCTATAACAGATAAAAATGAGCGGATGACCAAGCAAATAATTTTTAAAAACTGTAAATGTTTTAATCCTTGAAACAGGATTAAAGAAACCACATGGTGAATGTGGTGAATGTGGAGGAAGAAAATGATACAAATGAGACAAACATCACAGAAATAAATATTTGCCCTTAAACTAGCAACTCCCAGAAATCCTGCAGAATCTTTCTGAAAACATTGCAAAATATTATTCCAAGCAAGTCTTGGATATGAGATATGTAATTTGAAGTACCAGTACATGGCACATTTATCTCATTTGAATGCAGTTAAAATTGTTTGTAGAACTTTTTACATAATGTAGAAAGACAAATTGGCTCTTAATTCTTCCAGTTATTTCACACTTCCCATATACTAAGGGAGACAGATAATAACATTTGACAGACTTTTGGTTACATTTATGCTTATTATTAATAAAACACAAGGAATCAGTTACTTGGCAAATTTAATGAGATCATTTTTCATTGCAGATAATAGAAATGCAAAAATTCAAGACTGGTCAAATAAAATTAGTCTCTAATATTTATAAAATTTTTCATTTAAGACAATATTTTCTCCTTTCTTCCTCAAGGATCAAACTTTTATCAGAACTTCTGAAAACAAAATTTAGCAACAAGTTCACAGTCACTCCATATAGATGGTTGAAAATGCTTTCTCTGATTTATATATTTTATGAAAATCCTTTTTTGTCTTAACAGTTTTTGTAAGGTTCCCAGCCATTTAAGAAAACATTGCCTGTGTTCAAAAATTTGTATGTGTTTGATACAGCAGGGCATCCATATTAATCTGTGGAATTAATAGCAATTTTTATAAAGCACTCATCATTATATTGGACAACCACTAATTGCTGTGCAATGAAGCCATTTTCCAAAGTGTCTTGACAAATTTTGTCAACACCATTCCAGTGTCCACTGAACATTTTCAGCTCAAACACAGCTGAACCACTCATTAGACATAGATTGCAACAGTTTGATCATATCACAGTCACTAACTGGCAAAGCTGGAAAGAAAATTGGCAGCATTCAGTAAATCCCATCTGCCCTTACTCTTTTCTCTGTCAGTTTCTGTTTTCAAGGGAGTGCTGGGTCTTCATGATGCTACTTTGGCTTTATCATACCATGTGCTGGTTTAGGATCCAAGCTTGCAGAAAGCAGCAAAGACTGGAGCCCCTCTGGCTCCAGTTTTCCACTGCTTTTGTATTCATTTCAGCATCCAGCCGGCCTCAATTTTCATCTCCCACAGTAAATACCACATAGACTACTCCAGGTCCATAGCTCTGATTTCTTTTTCCTAATTATTCTGAGAAGGATTTTCATAATGAAGTGAGTTTTTTAAAAACCCTACTGATTAAAGATTTTTAGAAAGCATGTGAGTGCCAATGAACTTCTGCCAAAATACAAACATGCTTCTTTAATTGGGTCTGGCATACTATGTAAAATCAAGCATAAAATTATAACTGATTTTTTCAATTCAAGTGGATATCTCAAGTTCAAGGCTCCAGGACACTTCCATAATACAGAAATCCCCATTTTGTGGCTGACACAGTGTTAGGAGTTGAACTCTCTGGTATAATAGATTTACTGGGAGATGATGGAACACACTTCCAAGGGTTAGTAACATTTCATGTATTACAAAATAAATTGGGCAAAATTGTTGAGAAAATGTCAATATATCACTTTACATTAACAAGAAACACAAATTATTATTGCTATTGACATTTTTAAGATTATCAAAAATGCCTAAGAAAAGCAAATGTTGACTTTATCTAAAATTAAATCTATAGAAAGAAGTTTCAGCACTTTAGCCTCACTTCTGCAGTTCTTCTGTAGGGAAACCTTTAAGTGAGGAAAGCATAAACCTTTTTAAGGAAGGCAAAGGTACAAGTTAAACCCTTTATTATGTTTAATCACAGCAGGTTTCTTTTGGCCTTGACACAGTTTCAAATGCAAGGATATATCCAGCAGCAATCGGACCAAATTGGGATTACAGTGGAAGTAAAAGCGGTAAATAAAATTCTTAGAGGTAAAAGAGGTAAATAAAGAGGTAAAAGAGGTAAATAAAATCCAAGGACTTTTTAAAAAGTCCTTGTTTTAAAAAAAAAGTCCTTTTAAAAAAAATCTTGATCTTGCATGAATTTTAGCATCTAGTTCATCCAAATTAATGTTCATTTCCTTTAGTGGCAACCAGAGACCATCTGCTGCAACCAAAAATTTTTAGAAGTTGACAGATACACAAAGGCAGTTTTCCCTCATTAATCTCTGTAGATCAGTGACTGCCCTCTGCATCAGACTTGTGTATCTTCACTCTGGGTACATGGAGCACTTCCTCTCACAAATGTGCTGGTTTATGGCCAGGGGTCAGAGGTGTTACAGAAATGCTTAAGAAAATAAAATTACTTTCTCTATACAACACATTGCAATCAACTTTTCTGGAGAAGAGCTACATTCAACTACTGCAAAACTGCTTTCACTTGACTGAAATTCAAAATAATCAGGGGGAAAAAAATCCAGTTAACAATACAGAGTTCAGAAAGCAGAGAACAGTTTCTTTTGAAATGATCCAGACTTCAAAATGTCAGTGTTCTACGTACACAGAACTGTATGTTTGAACAATTGGCTGTAGCATGAAAAGCTTTAATATAGAGAAAGAGCAGGCTGGAAGCAGTTATAAATAGCAATTTCTCTCTGAACAATGTGGCCATTCCCATATGCTATTCCTAAGGTACAGTTTAATAAATGAGAGTTACAATGGATTTAGTCATACCCTTGGCATGAAAAAAAGACACCATGAACACAGACAAAACTGATATCTGAAATACTTCAGGTTTTGCAGTTACAACGCCACCAGGTTTTGTCAGATAAAGAAAATTTCAAACCACCTTTTTATTCCTTATCTGCCAAGAAAGGAGGTTCTCAAGGAGCATGTGCCATTACATCTCTCAAATTTCTTTTGCTGGCCATATTAAAACAACAGACACAAGGCAGGAAAACTAAAACTAAATTATTGTTAATAAGAAGGCAACATGGTTTTCTCTGGGCAAAATATCAAGGGTAAGCAATGGTACCCCAAAATCATTATGAGCTGTACACAGGTTTCTCTAGATTTTCTTGTTGGAAGATATTATATTAGTTACCACATTAATTATTAAATTTCATATTTAAAATTGCATTGCACATTTGGGAAATATCTGATTCTCTGCTTTGGAAAATAGGCATATTTTTTCTCAGTGTGTAAGCATAAATAGACCTGTAAAAGTATGATGGGGCAGGGAATCCCAGGACCCATAAAGATTTCATATAATCCTCATCATCATCAGTGACAGAGTAACTTCTGTCTGTGAAAAAGAGGGCGTTTTGCATAGCGACATCTCCAAGCTTTTCAATCTCCAATTTGAACAATGCCTGTGCTACTGCGGGGCTCTGCCCTGCACCACAAATCCTCTCAAACCTTCCTCCATACCCCAGGTGAGACAAAGTTCAAACAGTACAAAGTTCAAAACGCTTCAGGGATATTGCATAAGACCATCTCTTAGGGCTTAGATTTGCACCATTCTGCAATTTCCTTCCATCTGATAAGAATTACTGCTGGCACCATTGCTTCTCTACAACAAAGGCTCATTATGGGCACAGATTAATAAGGGAACATCCTGAAGTGAAAGTCTGCATCAGAAGATCCTGCAGTGTAACTAGGTTCTCTCTCAGACAATTTTAGACACCATTCAGTATGCAATCACGTCAGCTGTAGTAAAAGCCAGGAGGACCTTTTTAATTCTGTGTCCAGACAGGAAACCAAGACATTGCTCTCCACTAGAAGTTAAAGTCTGAAGACCATTCAGTAACAAAGAGGTTCGCTTCCAGAGCAGGGACAGAAACTTCATTGCTATGTGACAGTGGAAGTCTCATGCATTTAACATTCCCTGTACAAACAGCTCAAAGAAGCCACAGAAGGGCTTTCCCTCATTCCATTTTTTGGCAGTTGCCTTTAAACTGAGGATCTTGCATTTGGACTGTCCTTGTGTTATGTCGTTGCTGGCTAGTCCCTATCTAGCCAGCCGTGAGTCCTGCTGACTCAGACCCAGAGCTTTACCCAAAAACTTGTATTCCTGGCTTGACTTTCTGGCTTCCTCATCACTGTGGACTTATGCAATGATACAGACTCTTGGCTGAACTTGGCTGCCATCAACAAACATACTCTGATCATTTTTCTTTCCTTCTGTGGAGCTGTGTCCTTGCTGGTAAGGTCACTTGTTCAGTGGTTGGGCTTCCTGCGCCCTGACCTGCCTGCCTTTGGTGCTCTCTGACAGTCTACACCTGCTATCAAGAAAATGAAAACTACAGTAACATCATCCCAAGTACATATTTAGAGCATATGTATATTCATGACATGGCTTCAAAATGAAGAAAAAATATGAATGAAAAAATATATTTATGTACTAGAGTGTCAAAATTTTGTATCTGGAGAAACATGCAATTTGTAATCAGATTAATAAGACCCAAAGAATTTTTAAGTGCAGTAATTTTTACTCTTCAAAGACAGAATTCTGCCAACTAATTCTTTGTAATATAACATGTCTGTAAAACTTTATATAATGAGAAACAGACATTAAAAATTTATTAGTGATTTATATGACAACTAATCCAGACCCAAATCTCTTCCAGCAGAATGATTTCCAGTTAGAGAAGAACACATGTATTTGTTTCTGAGTTAAAATTAGGAGAAAGCAGCATGGAAAATGATAGTACAAACTGAGCAAGGTTTTACAGCATTTTATGAATTTTGTCCTCTAAGGGAAGAAATATGTGTTTGTTTTCTTGATCTTGCAGCATATTCTTTTTTGTTTATTCAAGCCTTGATCCTACAGGGCTGAGATTAGCTTCTAAGAGCTAAATAAAGCACCAATTGTAGTAAGGACTCATTGGTTTTAAGTTTAAAATATCCATTAATACTGTGAGCAAAAACCCTCCATAATGTTCAGTGATTACCCTAAATCAGAATGCTATTTTCTGTGACATGCATATAGCAGGAATAGCACAGAATCAGAACAATAAATCACAGCTTAGCTCAGAGATTCAGTGATATTTTAGGACACTGGACCATTTAGGACAGTCTTCTGGATCTAATTTTTTTTTTTAAATTTGAGGCAAGCCTATCAGATAAAAATAGGATAGTTGTTTAAAATAACTAACTCCAGGTAACAAATTAGGTCTTAGAGTTAGACAGAGGAGAAATTCTCCTCCATACTCTTCTGTATTGCAGAAATGAAAATGTATGTAAACAAGACATCAATAAAATGCAATTGGTCCTATGTACTATACTGATCTTACTAGTCATATAGTTAATATGACAGCTTTTCATTTTCTGTCTTTAGTCACTGTCCATACTCAGGTCTGTTTTGGCTTGAGAAGTACTTATTGAAATCAGAGACTTCCCTTTTTATACTCAGAGTTTATTTAGTGCAATAGTAGAAGGATAATAATTCAGGAGCAAATGCCATCACAGTCACAACAATAACAGGTTTGCTTGTGTTAATGCAGAGGTACAGTCTGCCTCTGTCCCAAACAGCTGAAGTTTGTCCCTTAAGTCACTGAGACTGAGTTCAAACAGCTGCAGAGAAGGATGGACCACAGAGTTTGTGGTCAGTGTATTCTGCCTGACCAATGGCCCCTGAAAGGTCAGAGAGCAAGAAGGCACATAAATTTTGAAAATCTTTCACCTCTACTCTCTTGCAAAGGGAGGACAAGAGCATTGTTAAAGAGCCTTATGATTATCAGGACCATGAGGAAAGATGAGAAATCATAAGATTACAGTAACACAATTCTATGTTCTGCTCCAAGATTATTTTCCCAAAAGCATTTTACAGAACATCAAAACAAAACAAAATGAGAAACAGAAGTGGAAATTGAAAGGGAGGAGAAATAAGGAAATGGAGAAATAAAAATGGAGAAAAAGGGAAAGGAAAAGAGAAAAGGAAAAAAAAGAAAAAGGATAAAGTGAAAAATGGAAAATGAAAAAGTATGTCCTTTGATCTATCTTTAGACAAGCATATAAAGTGGAAAAGGGTAATTTGATTCCATACAAATATTGGGTATAAGTATTAACAGCCTATCAGCTCTCTGATTACTCTAATAAGGCTCACAAACAGCAAGGGATTAAGACAGCCAAACACAAACCAAGTCTTTTAGTATTAACTATATTCACTTTCCATATTCACTCTCCTCATCTTTGGCTGCCCTTTTCTGCGATCACATTACTGAGAATGAAGCTCAGAAACAAATTAATTATGCAAAACCCAACTGTAAGTTAATTTTTTAAAACTCACAGGAAAAAGTAATTTAGAAGAGCCCTGCAAAATAATTAATCCAATCTGATGGTTAATGTAGGGCTATCCTGAAGAATAATGTTGCCAAGAGCCCTATCTAGTTAAGTTTAGAATGGAGATTCCACAAACCCTCTCACCAACTTCTTCCAGAACTTAACTGCTGTCATGGTAAAGATTTTTGTCCCCACCTGTTCAATCAAATTTTCCTTTGTTGCATCTATTGGGTGCCACTTATTCTTATGCTCTGGAAACTTCTTGAGGTACAGGATGGCTGAAGTTGTTAAGAGAGACACCTAGACATCTACAAGTCAAAAATAATAGAATATTGAACAGGAGCAGCTGACAAAATGGTGATATACCAATAAAGAGAGAGAGAGAGAGAGACAGAGGGTGTCAAAAATAAATGCTGTACACTGCAGGCTATTCTAGTTGCTTAACAGAAAGTTTCATCTCCAGATGAAGAATGCCTTAAGTTTCTAAACTGCAGCAAGACAGGTGCAGTTTGGGAAACCCACAGATAATGTGAATTTGACCCTCAATTTTTAGGTAATCCCTACTACTTATGAGATGTATTTTAAGTAAACTGTAGGTTGAGAACTCTTTGTTTCATGTCCATTACAGAGGTAGAGACCCATCTGAAGCCTGTCAAACTGATCCACTTGTACTTCAGGACAGTTAAAGGCATTATGACCAAGTTCTTCTCTAATCCTTGTGCAGATGCAAGAGGATGTGGAGACAAGGGCTGAGTGTCTCCCTGCCTCTTCTAGTTTCAAAATGCAAAGTTTGCTCTTTCTACATACTGTGAATCAAAACTGGAAAGGTCGAAAGAAGTTGGAGACACAGAGTTGTCACAGCCTCCTCAGTAAGTAAATAAACACCACCTGTCAACCACTTTGATGATGGTGCCATTCTAACAGATTGTTCCACATGAATTTTCCTTCATGATTTCAGCCTGCGTTTTTTATGTTACACTGATCTAGGTTTAGAGATCCATGAAGAAAACCCAGCAGAGCTAAGTGTTCAGACACAGGAAAACCTTTTGTTCATATCAGATAAACATATCACACACATAGGGATAGTTAACATTTCCAAAATACTTCAATGTATGGCTATGGTATTGTAGTTACACACAGAACAGAGGACAAGACACGGTATTCATGTAGATAGTCTTGCTTTCCCCATAGTGGTTTCAGGCATTTGTATCAAAAATCATGTATTTACTATTGTTTTGCTGACTGTATAGGAGCTAAATGAGACAGTAACATCTTTTGAATGCTCTTTATGGAAATTCTGAAATGTGTCTGGAAACAATATGTCTTGGCATAAGACACTTAAGATATGAGTAGCTTCAGTGTATCAGAGGGCTTGTAAGCAAGTATTCATGTAACACTCATACTGTAAATACTTGGAAGTGTCTGCATTAAATCCTAGTTGGAGCAGCAGTTTTATCCCCACTTCCTTTTTTTAATGAAAACTTCTTTGTTGAACAAGCCAAAGCTCATGTGGGCAAAGCAGTAACAGAGTTGCTACAATTCCATCTTGCCTTTTGAAATTCTGTAAGAGAAGTGTAAAAAAGAAGCTACAATACTTCAGGTCATCAGTGGTTTGTTTATTTTTCCACTGAGAAAGCATCTTTGAAATTTTATGAATGTTTACACTTGCACTGAACACCACTCCCACTCCCCAACTCATCATATCTCTGGACCAGGATGTTGCAATGTGATACTTATTTGTCAGATTTGCATCTTGTGATAGATTTAAGTTTCACTTTAAGTGCATCAGAAAAAAAAGCATACACCCCCAAAACCCCCTGAAAACCCAACATACAAAAAACCCAACAAAAATACAGGTAGAATCAAAGCCTTGATTATAATTAAAAAAAAAAAAAAAAAAAAAAACTGCACCTTAAGCAGTACTTTGAGTTCATTCAAGTATTATTTGTTAAAAACAAATGGAGGTATATGTTATAGAACAGAAAACTAAGACTCTTTCAGGTAAGTGTGTTTACATTAATACCATTGCACTACAATAACTAATAGGTTATTTTGATCAAGAGCCAGATTTTTTCAGCTGAGAAAACTTTCAAAACTAGTATGTGTTTTATACCTTTCCTGTAATTGCATGTGAAAGAAACTAAAGACAGAAACTAAAAAAAAAATCAAACCATGAGGGTTAAACCACATTCATGGCTAGCCTGAGCAGGATGAAATGTTTGCTTGTTTTTAACTATGAAAAGCATGAAAGGGTTCAAGTCATGCATACCCACACCCACAAGCATCATAAAATGGCAGCACTACTGTGGAGCATTCATTACAGATGAGTGGTTCCACCTTACCAAGTCAAGAGCTGTGCTAGTTTGGCAGAGTGTTGAAACAGATGGAACTGGAACAGGCTTCGGAAAGTTGAAGACCAAGAAAAGCTAAGACTTTGGCCCTCTGCAAATAAAAAAGTATCACATTCACAGAAGTGATGTAGTGTATTAAGTTGATCCATTAGCTAACCAAAGCAGGCTGGCAGAAGTAAAAATCCTTTCTGTGGGGAGACACTGCTCCCTCACACCTCCCTCTCTGAGGCAGCCAAAGCACTGGCAAGAAGGATTCCTGATCAATGGATTATTTTGGTGTTAGGAATTCCAAAAATGAGAAAATTCCTAGAAAAGCCTTCGGCTTTGCATAATTTTCCCCTCAGTTTGCTTTGTAGACCACCATATACACATTAATGCCTAATTAATTACTCAAGCTACATCTGAAGATTTACCTTCTCATACAACGTGACAGTGTTGAGACAGGTATCTTCTGTAGGGCAGAAAGAAACACAGAGACAAGCAGCAAGAACTCTAAATTAATATAGTTCAAGAAATGTTGTACCTGGAGTGTGTGCTTGACAGCTGTTATCAAATTAAGATATCAAACATACCATGGTACAGCATATATGCTCAACAGTGGGGGAAAAAGGGCTTGATACATACTGTCACTGGTTCCATTTCTTTGGTACTCTCAAAGAGGAGAAAATTATAAATTTAGAAAAGCTACACAGTTCTTTTCCAACCCCAAACAGATCTGCTCTTTCTAGTTGCCTGTTTTTTCCCATGGGCATGGCTCACAGCTCAAGTGTTGCAGTTCAAATTTATTTTATTGATTCCTTGTTAAGTGGTTTGTTATGTTGTACCCCCATGTTCTCCCTGAGTTGGTTTACCCCTGGGTTTATCCCTCCCTCAAAGCTGTCCCTCACACCATTCCCCGCCTGCTGTTCCAGCTCTTTCCCTGCCTGTCAAGGCAACCCAGCCCTTGATTCCTGAACCTTCTCTACCACTTAAACCTCCGGCCAATTCCTGTCTGCAACACCCCTTTGGAATGCCCATACTCGTCAAAGCCCCATTGGCCCATGTGGCCCATCCTCTCCAATCTCCTACCCCAACTGGCCCCAGACACTTGATGTAATCCCCTCACTCCTCCCCTGAGGATTCCCTGTTGGTTAGCTGTTTGTATTCACTGCATGACTTGTATCTGTACAAAACCCTTTGCACAGGAGTGCCTGAGGCTCTTTGTTTCTGATCGCTTTACTTGGAATAAGCTCTTGCTTCTGGCACCTCAAGATGGGAAGCATCCACCTGACACTGTTGAGGCAGGATGGTACGAAAGAAGTCCAGTTCAGAAGGCTTGAGAATAGAACTCTGATTTATTTCAAATACATCTCTCTTTTATAGAGAGCATCATCCAGACCAATTCCATTGGTCCCAGAGTAAAAACATCTCAAACCATTAGTGTGCAGTGAATGACACTTAGTGGCAGAACTTCACTATAAACAATATGAACAAGAAAGATAAAGAATTATTTACATTCTTTCCCAACTGTTTCCCAGGCTTCTGCCTGGTTAGAAAGCCACCATTTTCTCTCTGACTGGACTGAAAATATCCACATCCCCCTTTCTCCTCTGCCTGATCCTGTTGTGCCTTGTGTCTGGCACCTTATAGCAAGTGGCTCTAAAGAGTCTGCCTCTAGTAAATCCCCATACTGCAGCAGTTCCCCCCTTCTGGCGTGGCACCAGAGTTCTAAGAGCTATCCCAGGCTCCAGTAGCCATGGCACTCAAGTTGTAAAATTTTTGAAGGAATCACTCTTGATTATAGGACCGGATTTTACCTGAGATGTTCAGGGTTCAGTCTATCACATCATCCATGCTGTGAATGAAAGATGTTAAGGAGTGTTGGGCTCAGTATGCAGCACGGGGTAGTACACTAATGGAGTGGTAACTGGCACCCAGTAACTGCACTTCATACCACTGATTACACCCCTTCAAGCACGTGTAGGTCAGACTGTTGTAATACGCATCACTGCCCACTCATCTTGTCCTTACTTCAAGAATTTATCTACATGGATATTACAGGAGACAGTACTGAAAGTCTTGCACAAGACCACAAATATCAGCTGTCTTTTCCTCACACACTGAGCTAGTTATTTCACTGCCGAAGGCTATGAGGCTCCCAGGCAAGATTTTCCCCTTCCTACTTTTGTGTTGACTACTCCTAATCACCTTGTCCTTACTAGAATGTCTTCCACAATTATGTGCTCCTACACCTTTCCAGGAACTTAGGTCCGCTGCTCAGCCTGCAGATCCCCAGGTCCTGCTCCTTGCTCTTCTTGAAAATAGGAGTGATGCTGGATTTCTTTCCATTCATAGGATCTTCTGATCACCACAATCTTTCAAAGATTGAATTCCAAAGTTCTATCTCAATGATATCAGTCAGTTTGATGAGCCCTCATGGATGTATCTCAAGATGTCTTGTGAACTTGCAGATATCCAACTGATTTCAATATCCCTTCCTCAGTCTGCCTCAACAGAGGAGTTGAATTCATGCCTTCAGATTTCCCAGTGGGCTCAGGGGCACAGTCTCCTGGAGGGAAACCTTACCAGTAAAAAGTGATGCAAAGAAGGCATTGAGTACCTGGCTTGTTTCCATGCTCAATCACCGGCTTCATTGCCCCATTTAATTTTGCAGCAGATTCATATTTTCTCTTAATATTTTTTTTTCTGCTGGTGTACCTGTAAAAGCCTTTCTTGTTGCTCTTCTCTTCCTATAATATATTTAATTCCAAATGATTTTTTACTTTCCTGAGCTCATTTCCATGCTCTCAGACAATGTCTCTATATTTTTGCTATGCTGTCTGACCCTGTTTCCAACTCTTATATGTTTCATTTTACTGCTTGAGTGTACTTATATGAAATATCACCAGAGATTAATCAGAGCTTGGATGTCACATAGGTTTATGTTCTGAAACTGTTTTTCAGCAAACCCCAGTTACAAGCTATTCAAAATATCCCCAGCTTATAGGAAATTTTGAAGCATGTCTTGGAGCACTATTCTTTTTTCTCAAGAGTCATCAACTTACTCTTTAGCAGGCAGGACAAAATTAAAATTATTTCTAGGTAGGTTATTTTCTACTTGAGTTATGCTATGTATGTCACTTGTAAGAAGGGCAGTGATTATAAACTGCAATGATTAATGACAGATGCTATAATGCCCTCTTGGTCACCAGCCACCAAAAAAGTACAGAGAAAATCAAAAGCTATATTCAGTTTTCCAGAGAAGCAGAGCCAGACATCATGTCTGTGTATGGAACTCTGATTTCACAATTCAGAGGAAGATAATGTCACAAATAGGACAAGAAGTTAATGCTACCTGAGCAGTTACAAGTTACTGCAATAGCTCTTCACATCAAGAAGTGGATTCAGCGGCAGCAGAGGAGGTAGACCCAGAATCATAAGACCCAAAAGGTTCCCAAATACAGAATGAACTGACTGAAGCCCTTACTTGTTAATATTTTGTTCTCTATACTAAAGATGAAGGGAAAGACCATGAATGATGGAGCAGTTCATGTTAAACTCTCGTTGCTGAATCACTGTTACCAGATTTAGGCTTTCAGCAATTGAATGTTTGGAACAAAACACATTTGAGTGTCTCCAGAAAACCCTAGTTCTTCTCAGAACCCTTCAGGAAAACTTGGTACAGACCCCAGTTCTTCTCAGACTGGGCTGTAAGATAACCACAAATGATTTAAAACACTGCAATTCTCTTTCAGGACACATTCAGCTCTGCCAGTTGCTTTTTCCAAGGTTTTCTGACCAGAAAGTATCCTGAATAATACATCTGTCATTTCATGCTGCTCATATGCAAATATATTAAAACTAAGGTTTGCTCATTTTATTCATTCTTTAGGAGAATTCTACTTGTACTTGACTCTCTGAAACATTTAGGAATTTTTAAGTTTGGGAGCAGGAGCTATTAGAGATGAGAAGGTTTCATGAAGAGAATTAGCCACAGTCTAAATTGCTGTTTGATTTTGTTGTTTTATGAACCTGCTGTAATCATGTGGGTTGGTCAAATGGGAAAAGATTGTTTGAGGACTTAAAATTAATGATGATAAATAGACATACTCTCTTAAATAGTTACCATTACTGACAACCTAAATAAAGCAATCAGAATTCACTGAACTGTAAAATTTACTGTCTTTCTAGCCAAGACAAACGTTCATAAATTGGCAAAGGTACTGCATGAATTTGGTCGAATGTGAGACACCACTACAAGAAAAACCAAACTGATCCATGGCTAACACAGCAAAGGAAAGGAGAAGAAATCACAGCCAAAGGGACAGACATCCTCCAAAACAAGCATTTGATCTCATAATTAACATGTTAGAATAAGAAATATGTTCTTTGGAAAGAATAAGAAATATGTTCTTTGGAACCCTTTGAATACACCAAACATAAGTAATACTGTCAAATCTTTCCTTCTGATGCTTTTTTGTTGAAATGATCCTTCAAATCTTAATGCAAGTGGCAAATGCAAGCATAAATGTGATTTTGAGTTCTAGTCAAGATCATGGAAACAACTGCTTACTCTAGACATCCAGTATGCCCAAGGACACCTCCAGAGATGAAATGAAAACATTCATTATATATTATATTATGGATATCCATATTATATTATGGATATAGACACTATATCTACCCCAGCTGGTTTCTTCTTCTGAGGCCTCAAATAAAAAAGCTAAAAAATGTCTTCTGTTGCCTGGTAGAGTCATTTAGGAAGCATGTAGTTTATTGTCCAAGAGAATTAACGTGTGGAGAGTGTTACACAAAAAGGAATCCATTTAGAAAAGTGACAGAATGGAACAAATTTTCTAAGTCAGGCTTGTTCTACTGGTGTTATCAATCTCTTCAGAAAGAGATGACCCCAACTAAAACAAACTGATTTTGTATTGTAAATCACTATGTTCTGCATGGAAAGGCCTTTTGTCAACTATGAAATCAGGCTCAGCTCCACATTAAAACATGCACAACAGCTGGTAACAGCTTGAAGATGTGCCTGAAGGATCACAGTGGCTCATTCAATTTAGACTCAATTGCAGTTTGATGATGTCCAAAAGCTCAGTCTGGTACAAGAGGATTGTAATGCCATCTGAGTTCTCTTTAAGGAGGACTGTGCTTTATTATCAGTGTAATTATGTCCTGTCTTTGGAAAGAATGGGCTGAGCCATCCCCATCACACGTGTGATTGCACAGATTTGACACCCAGAGCACGTACAGTAATTACTTGGTAGAAACAAGATTTTACATGCATAGGCATGTTTGTTTACACTCATTATGTCAGTTCACTGTGAAGAGAGGTTCTGATTCTCTGCTTGTAAGAATCACACCAGCTGATCATCAGCCAATTAAAGTCAATAGTTCACAATTCCTCCATTAAATGCAGCAGGTCAGGAGTGCAAAGTGTATGTCAACAACCTCATGACAGCCTTTCTGTGTACAGAAGACCAATGAAAGAGATAAATATTTACTTTATGTAAACTATTGCTAAGCATGTTACTTAGGCCAAGAAAGAGCTAATAATAAAACCCAAATGTCAATGAGAAATTGGTAAAGCTTCTTTTAGAGTTCATAAACATAACATAAACTGCAGAACCACACACATTTAAACATTTTAATTTTTTTTTTTTTAATTCAGGCATTGATTTGACTGTAAAGAACTGAGAAACTGACAATTGTCTAGATGTCCAAGAAGAATAAATGACACTTCTGCAAGGAGCTAGAGCAAGTCATAGGGAAGAATCTATCACTCCAACTTCAACAGGGTTTGAATTGAGATTTCCTGACTTTAGGCCTGTCCACAGTTTGGGCGCCAGCACGTTCAAGGCTGTGCTCTGAGTACTTTCTGTTCACTAACTTAATTTGTTGTTGAAGAAGCAAAACATGCTAAAACCAGCCAGGATAATTAGTGTAAATCAAGATACATTATCAGGTATAATTAGGGGCCAAGTACATGCACTGCAAGGCAGTACCAGATAAGACAGACCATGCTTTTATGAACAGAACCATACATGCTTAATTATCAATTGAACAAAAAAGAAGTGATCAAGTAATTCATTAAGACACCAACATATCTTAGTTCTCCTGCACAAACCCAAGAAGAATAGGGTACTGTATTTGCAAAATTTTTGTGAACACAAGAGAAAAACTGAAAAAGCTCCCCATGGTTCAAATAACACTATATTTGGGTGAAGAGGAAGGAAGCATTTTAATCCTTCCTATTTGCACATGTGCAGTACTAGCTGCAGTGAAATGGACAAAAACCTTTTAACAGAGATAGTAAAATTCATCATTCTAACTCAGAGAAACTGCTGAGATTTCAGTTTCACTCTGAAGCAAGGTCACATTATTTCTTACAAGTTTTGTTGAAGTAATGACCCAAAAAAATCTCATGAATTTGCAGATGATGCAACTGAATTTTAAAGTTCTGAACTAAATATTTCAAAATTTTAAATATTTGTTTTACAACTAGTAGTTCATTACTTCAAATAAAAGTTTTCCTATACTTCCTTTTTTTTTTTTTATGTTTTGTTTTATTCTACCATGAAATCATAGCCAGAAATTCTAGAACTTGGAAATGAAAGCAACACTTCCTCTAAATGAAAAGACTCAACATCTCACAGGTTTACTAAAAAGTTAAACTAGAGCCCAGAAGTTCTCAAACAATTTCAAAGACTGTCATCTGAATGACAACTTCCCATCATTCTTTCCACACCACACCCCCCTCCCCCTTGCCCCCGCCCATTTTCTATGTAGGAAATAATCATAACTAGACAATTTCCTCAAGAGAAGCAAGACTTGGTCAAAACTTCGTTCCTGATAGGAAACTAACTAAAATCTTCTAACAAGTCTTTCTAGTATATCTCACGAAGTCATGAAAAAACTCAAGCCCTCTGCTGGACATCTGCTGAGGCTTTTGTTTTATTCAGCACCCTCAACCCTGCTCCACATTTCAGTGCTCCCCTGGGGAAAACAAGAAGACAAAGATGGTGAAGGCAAATATGGCAATTTTTTCTAAACTGTGAGGGTTTAGATTTTTTTTTTCCTAAAAACTGCTTTGTTTTCAGGTTTGTGAATTTGTCTTATCTGGTACTTCCTTGCAGTGCATGTACTTGGCTCTTAATTCAGAGGGCCAATTCATCACTATGTCTCCAAGCATTTTCATTTTAAATACACAGTTTATTTCTGTGCACTCTATTGCTGAAAGGAGTTGTGAGAAAGGAAAATGAGGTTATTTCTCAATATTTAGACTGAAAGATTTAAAGTATGAAACTCTTCTTTTAGGGTACAAGTAGAATTTCTAACAGCCAGAAGGAAAGGAGTATTATTCCTGTCTCTGGTATTCAAGATCCAATTTCAAAAGATGAAATAATTTAAACCAAGTGTTAGGAAAAGGTGCTGTGTAATAGAGAGCATGAGACCCCCATTATGTCAAGCACTTAAAAATCAGATGTGAAAAAATTCAGTAAACATTTGGGAACAAGGAACTTTTGTATTAACAGATGAATGAGTAGGGAATATAAGGACAAGACAATCATGAAGGAACATATTCCCATAGCAGTGTCTAAGTCTCCAGTGATCTTAGGACACTTCCATAACCTTGATCTTCATTCATGGTAGGGTTAGGAGTCCTTCCAGCAGCAGTAAAATCCTGCTCTGGAAGAAACTGTCCAGAAACAATAGTGATTATCTTTCCCACTTCTAACATATGATCTGACTTTCACAGGTAGAAGATATAAAAAACCCCAGATCTTCAGGTAATAGAAACAAGCATAGATCCACTAAAAAAGAAGTTGTGTGTCAAATAAGTATTTGCAGTTTTTGTCACTCTACTTGCAGCTCTAGTGATCTTCTGATTATTTGCTTGTGTGTGTGCCAGAATTTGGTTCTCTCCTGTCCAGACCTCTCTCATGCACTGTCATTCAAGAAAAACATTTTTACCTGATGCAATGGATCTGCCTTCCATGGATAGACAATATATTATATATCAGTCACCATTTAGATATACATTTCTTAATTCTAAGAGCTGGTTTCTGATTGTTTCTTTAATTAATTACATATACAGTACTATACATTTCTCCTCTGTACCTATAGCATGTTTTAGTGATAACTAATCTGTGGCTTTTCCTCCTACTGAAATAACTACCTGGGGCTTTGTCTTTTAGATGCCAAAGTGTCAGTGATCTATGACAGTATCAATTAAAAGGCAAAAACAAATCTTGAGTAACATTAAAGTCTTCATGTGTGGTATCTACTTCCCATCAATACTTTCTAATGCTCCTATCACACAGTTATCTAGAGGTCATTTGCATAACAAATTCCAACTATTTTTTTGAGGTAGTTAAAAAAACTTTTTGGTGTAAATATCACCATTCCTAATGGCAAAATAATATGTGCAACTTTTTCTATTTTCTCAAAATTACATGTAAACTTTTAAATCAGTGTTCTCTCTCACTAGTTGAATGTAAGGCTATACTTTCCAGAGATGCTGAGGAATTTGGCTGTGTTACAAGAACATATGATCTGAAATTACAAAAAGACTTTTCATTGAAAGTCCATGAAGACTGGACTGGTAAAATGAAACATGTAACTCAAGAGATTAGAAAACCTTAATTTGTTCATCCTCTTGCCAGGAGAAATCTCAATGCACTGGAACAAGCATCACATCTATGTCTTTGCACTCACACCATGCCTGACACATTCCTGATATGCCCACAGTGACACATTTATCTATCCTAATTGTAAAAAGATTCAGTATTATGAATTTCTTTAAAGCACTTTCTGTTAACTATTACACTCTGAAGGCATATTGAGACAGCAGTCATGATAGGCTGCCTTAGAGCTGGAGAACCAATGTATTTATTTACCCTCACCCGGAATGAATGGGAATTTAAGCTCCTAACTCACAGCAGCTTTCTTATATGAAATTATGAACAGTAAGCAGCAGATAAAATGAAGATCTGAAATGGTAGAGTCTCTTTCCATATTAGGGAAGCAAATCTTAAAATCCACACTTACTCTAAATTTATAAACATGATTTGGAGAAGCCTTACCTTCTATGATCTGAGCTGCTGCACCAGCATGGATTGACAAGCCAAAGAGCAGTAGCGACAAGTCCCAGGTCCACCAGGCATGCCTGGAGCAGGTGTGCCAATAAAAAGGGGGGTAGGGGAAAAACGAGACCAAAGAGTGTAACACAGAAACACATGGGGGAAAAAAAAAAAAATTTAGAAGCAAGAGTTCTTACCACGAGAGCATTTTCTGAAAGTCACTGGAATGAACGTAAGTAAGAAAAAAGTGCAGAGCACATGAGTTTTTTGTTTATGAAAATAAGAAGTTAATAAAATCTGAAGCCTGCTGTTTCACCTCCAACATTCAGACACAAGTGGAACAAAGGCAGCACTCAGGCTCTCTGTGTGACTCACTTCAATTCACTGCTCCAGCTCTGAAATCTGACTCCGTGTAGGCTTTCCTGTCAGACCATGCCAAAAACTTCCTACTGTATTTATGGGTGGACACTCCTTTCTGCTGTACACCATCCCAGCACTGTCATTGTCCAGCCCTGTCTTTAACTGCTGTGTACCCTGACAGCCAGCAGCACAGCTTCTCCAGCTTTCCCTCCTGCCTGCTCACAACCTCCACTTATCCAATAAAATATGACCTCCAACATCATTCTATCCAGCATGACACAGGCAGTGATACAAATTAATATATGGAATGGAAATTTTTCCTGCCATTTTAGCCAAATTTTATCAGAAGCAAATTTGAAGGTATGAACAGGACAGAGCAGCAGTTAAATGGCAACAAATGCCTGGGATTCACACCTGCACTGTCTTACAGATTTTGTCACTTATATTTGAGACGTTTTGAAGTACACCATTTCCTCTGAGAAGCTCTCTAAGTTTAATGCTCATATTTACAGAGATTTACACCCTGCACGTAGTTTGAGAGTCTGTCTCTCCCTCAGCAGCTGCACATGTCTGCTATAGAGATCCTGTGGCTGAGCATTTCTAATAGTTTCCGTTAAAAGTCTTACTTCACTCCTCCCTCCTAACGCAATGAATAGCATTTTTTTCCACTTGTAGTTCTTCAAAGCTAGCTAGCACTTGCCCAAGGAGAAATTTTGCAAGGATATGCCTGAAATTAATCAAACAATTTTTAATTCATCAGACGTTTAACAAAGGCTGCAATTGTCACTTTCTGATTGGGGAGGAGAGAGCTTGGAAAGCTCTGCTTATGGAAATCAACTAATGGGCTTTTGGTAGATCTAGGCTGAAGATACCTTAGGAGAATCAAAACTAAAAATGGATTTACCTAGGATGGGAAGTGGAAGACAGACAGGAGCAAAGTTTTTTGCAGTAATGAAAGAAAAATCCCAATCAATAAACAAAAACAGGAAAAATTTCATTTTACTCTGAATAAAATGTTTGAGTTTGGGGGTGGTGTTATTTAATTGGCTATTTTGGAGGAGGTTTGTTACTGCGTTATTTTAGTGTCTTTTTGTTGTTGCTGTTTTTTGATTGCTAGTTTATTTATTTACATTTTGTTGAATAGGAAATACAGAGGTTCCATCTTTAAAATCTAGAGTCTTGATTCTACCCCAGATTCCTGTTTTTGGTTAGAAACCACAACAGGTCAGGTCTCTCCAGATATAATTTTAACTTTTTAATAATTTTTTAATAATTTTAAGCAGCAGACCAGTATTATTTTAATAAATTTTAATATTTTTAAAATAATTTTAAGCAGCAGACAAGTATTATTAGCTAGCCACCTTCTCCATAATGACAAGGAATGAAGAGATCAAATTATCTTTAATCAAGTGTCTTAATATAAACACAAACAGTTTTATCTTCTTCAGAGGACCAAGAACCCCCTGTTTCCAGCAAATAGTACTGTATCAGTGTTGAAAAAATGTTTCATCATTCACCTTTTCCATTTGAGGCTGTCATCTTCTTGCTTTTTATCTCCCTGAAATTTTTCCATTGTTACCACCAGCCACACTGCTTACAGAAAGAGTGTTTGTAACATTTGGGCAAATCATACTTTATACCTTTATCTTGCACACTGTATATATGTTATCATAAGAGAAAATACTGAAGATCTAAGCATTCATAGAAAATGTATACATATATAAATATGTAAGTATGTATGTATGTAAGCCTAGTTTACTTTTCCTTTTTTATTTTTACTTTTTTTTTTCAGGTTTAATATTTAACAATAGCTACCAAGAGCCATTGTTAGTCCTGTTGAACTATTTTTTAACTCAGTTCCTTCCTTTGACAGGAAAGGAACTTTCTGTCCACAAAATGTCAGTGGCTTACCTGCATAATCCTTCCTGTTGCAATAGAGTTTTTAATCCAGTATGTATGACCAAAACATATGTCTGCCTTGGTATCTTACAGTAGACTAACATATTTAAGAGACAAATGTAGAAACAGTCTCCAGATTTATAAAACTTGTAATTAATTTTTACAGTATACACAGCAAAGACCTAATTATTGGATGTATTTTTCCATGGATTATAGAAAACCCATAGAAACAAAAGAAGTAATATGATATTCATGCAAATTATCTACATGAAATGCTGCAGACAGTGCCTTTAGTTTCTGCTGGACATTTTAACCTGGATATCCGGCCAATATCAACATCTTTATCCAATACTGGATAAAGGAAAACAAGACAGAGCATGTTCTTAACCTCTGCAGTCCATTAGTTTTGAATGGATGGCTGTGGAGGAATCCCTGAATATAAACAGTTTATTACCCCCACTGCTGTAGGTCACTGGGATTTCTTGCATGTCTAGTGCTTATTTGTAGGCCAAAGAATTACTGAAGTACAGGCTTTCGATGTCTGTCTACCCATATATATCTTTCTCCCCACCAGGACAGTGACATTTGTACACATCCACTCAGTTTTAAACTTGCTGTTTGTCTCGTCTTTTTCAAACACAGCAGGACTCCTTTGAGTTTGGATATCTTTGATTTCCTTCAGTACTGCGTCCAGCTGTCTTCAACTAAACTGGTGTTTTCCTTCTTGCTAAAAATCTTCATTTTCCAGTCAGAAGTTTTGTTTACTTCCCTCAGCTCTATCAATTGATTACACTCCTTAAGACTAAATGGCAGGCCACAATTCTGCTGTTGCAGTTCTTAGCTGTTTACTGATTAATCAGTCTGGCTGTTATATTTTTCATCAGAGGGTGTTTTTTTTTCTTTCATGCTGATTATAACACAAACTTCTTTTTCTATCCTGCACATTTCTATCCTCTGTAATTGTAGGATGTAAGATGAATAGGAATATTCTTGTGCAAAGTTAGTCTCAGAGAAGCAGTCTGGACCAAGGCCTGAGTGAGTTAAGAACAACACTAGAAAAGAATAAAAGATTTATCTTTTGCTTAGACTTCTCCTGAGCATGTACAAATAGTTGGCATTTACCATATTCTCTGGCAAGGAGGTCCATGGCTCAGTTGTGTATTTCATGAAGAAGTCTCTGCTTCTTTGTTTGCAGCTTAGGTCCTGCTGATGTTCTTTGATGTCTCTGAGTTCTTGTACTGAATAGGGGTCACCAAATCAGTGACCACTTTTTTCTCCATGCCCTCTGCAACTTAAGAAGCCTCTTTTATACACTCTTTCCACTTGCCTTCTTTCTGCACTAAGCATGAACTTACTTGGTTGTTTCTTGTACTGCAACCATTACACACCTCTAGCTATCTTTTTAGTCTTTCCCACAGTTTCTGGGTTCTAGGACATTACTTTTGATATCTGGTAGAATCAAGAGAATAATAACTGCATGCAATGCACTTAACCCCAGGATTTCTCAAGTGACATAGTGTGGTAAGCACAACAAAGCAATGTAGTCTCTTCTTTTTCTGGTGAGGAAGACAACTGATGTGCTTTTTTGACTGCAGCCAAGATGACATCTTCATGGAACTCTCACAAGCTCAATAATTTGCACTTTACAGGTATTTTTATGTGCAGTTGTAATTTTTCCTCCCTCTGAATTAATTTATAACAAATGGTAGAAATTAATGCAACCTATCATTTAATTCTACACTTATTCCCTCTTAGAAGATCCATTTGGAATTTTTTACCATCTGTCCCATCCTTATTTAAAAAAAACTCCCATCAGCAAAGTTAACTGCACACCACTCATGTAATGGCCTGCCCTCACTTAATCTCGCAAAAAAGAAGGAGAGAGGCTACAAGTGCATTTAATGACAGGACAATGACAGACAGTACATTTAGATACTAGAAAGAAAGTCTTCACTGTGAGAGCAGTGAGGCACTGGGACAGGCTGCCCAGAGAAGCTGTGGATGCCTCATCCCTGGAAGTGTTCAAGGCCAGGTTGGATGCAGCTCTGAGAGTTGTTCCTGCACATGGCTGGGGTTTGGAATGAGATGGTCTTTAAGGTCCCTTCCAACCCAAACCACTCTGTGGTTCTATGATATGGCAGGTAGTACAATATCTGGAGTATTTCAGTGGTGACATATCTCTACTAGAAGGGCTGCCTCTATATTCCTGACATTTTGCCTCTCTTTTAACAAGTTGATCACTCACAGACTCATTTCTTGTGCCTTGGCTTTCTGAAAAGCCAATCATTCTGAGTACTCATTTAGATGATGAATTGTATCCATCAGGCTGTATCAATTTGTCCAGAAACTCTGAATGACATTTTGGCTTTGAATATGATCCACTGCTTAACAGCTAATTTCACAATGGTTTGGTAATACACTTTCAGAAGCATAACAGATGCTTAAGTATCTGTTTATCTGCATTTTTCTCCTTTAAACAAAGCACTTTAGGAAAAAAAAGTCTATAAATGCATATTTTATTATATACTTATGAAGGAATAAGAGTGTACATTTATGTACCTGAGGACAAGACTGTAGTAAACCCGACAGATTAAGGTCACACAGCAAAAGAGTTCTGGCTCTTTAGTACTTAATTTCAATTAATTTGATTTTCTGCCTGCTCTATCCCTCCCTCACAGTACTATAAAAAGCATTGGAAAAAAAAAATACTTAATCTTTCACATATCTGGGGCTGATTTGCAAAGAAGGCAAAGAGGAATCAGGGACAAATCCCAGAAAGGAAGGAATCTCCCATCAATACTTACATTGGGAGATGATTTTTGAAAAGGAAGAGGCAAGGTCTGTTGGGCACACAGGTGAGTAAAGAAGTGGATGAATAATACAGAAAAAAAAAAAGCAGAGTAAGACTGAGTGAAAAGCCTGGGATAACAAGCTGAGGAGAGGTGAGGACAAAGCTGACTCAAAGCCAGTTAGGAAGCAGAAGGAAAGGGAAGAGTTGGTATGTTATCTGACACTAGGTAGAAAATACACCAAAAATAAATGTTTAGGCATATATATTTCTCCTCTACAAACCCTGACTCAGTTTTTTACCAGGCAGCATGACAAGAAGAAGGAAAACTCTGTGATACTTCTGTTATAAGCAAGCATCTGTGAAACCTACAGGCAAAATATGACTTGTGCAATATGAAAAAGGATATTTCAGTATTTCTGATGGCACTTGCAAGTGTCAGTATGCCCCTAGCCATTTCTGAGTTTGTATTCTAAAATGAAAAACCATTGAAACTATTAACCAATTATTTAACAGACTCACCCACTCACCCAAAAAAAAACAAAAACAAAAAAACCCCAAACAAACAAAAAATACCCCCCACCAAAAAAAAAAAAAAAGCCAAAACCACAAAACAAAAAAACCAACCAACCAAACAAACAAACAAAAGTAATTTCCAGAAATGGCAGAACTGTTTCTGGTGAACTTTCTGGTATTGACATGAGACACTAAGTCAGCATTTACAAACTGTTCAAGTAATTGAAATTATTCAATAGAGCATGTGGGACAGCTCTAAAACCAAGCATAAATAGATGTTCTTCTTGTAATTTAAACTCATGTACATGGCAACACTGATCCTACTAGTATACTAAATTAATTTATCATGAGCAGAAGGGTACATAGTTTTAAAGCATATTTTAAAAAAGAAGTCTTAACCATATTAAGTACATGCATCACACTGAAAGGCTCCATTCAGGCTAAATGTCACACATTCCTTTTATATGAATAAACCCAGAAATAATTTTATGCAGCACTTTTGCTGTCTGTCTCCATGTGCAGCTGAGCTGAAGCAACATTTTCTCCTCCACACACATGCTCACGTGTGTGCCTGTCACAGGGGGCAGAAAGCAAAACCTTTGCCAGAATCCCTCTCCCCTTCTTTGAAAGCTAACTTGACTCAAATATTTGCCTTGTAAAAATACTTATAGAGCTTGACCCACTGAGTGACCTTAGTGATTACTTTTGACACTGCCTTGAGATACACCTGTAAAAAGTCTGCTCTTCTATACTGGGACAAACCTCTTTTCCCACTGGTTTATATGAAGTAAGGTTTTCAGAAAAGTAAAATCCTAGTTTTTAAGCCAATCACAAGGTGATGCAAATGTCAAATCTTTAATCACATTAGATTATTTTCTCAAATTTCTGCTTTGCAAATCATCACAATAACATGGACAGGATAAATCAAGAGCAACTGATATCATCTACCTGTACTTGGGCAAAGCATCTGACCCTGTCCTGCACAATGTCCATGTCTCTAAACTGGAGGGACATGGATTTGACGGACCAGTGGATGAGGAATTGGCTGGATGATCACACTCGAAGAGATGTGGTCAGTGGTTCAATGTCCAGGTGGAGACCAGTGACAAGTATCATTCCTCAGGGGCTGATGCTGGGACTGGAGCTGTTCAGCATCTGGGCCAGTGTCATGGACAGTGGGATAGAGTGGACTCTCAAGGATTCAAACTAGAAATGACAATGGAGGGACAATTACCAGCAGTCCTGTGAGAGTGGGGTGGATAGGGCTGATTAGCAAAAGGCATGGGGTGATGTCGCAAAAGCACAAAACAAGACTTAAATAGGGACACCTACAGATTTTGCCTGTAACCAAAGCAACATCACTGTGCTTTTGGGATTTTTAATATAATGTAATCTTTCAAAGTCTAACTGAGGGATAACCATTAGTCTTCATCTAATTACTGCAGAAAGAGAATGAAGAATAAAGTAGCTAGAGTACTAGTACACAGGAAAAGATGCAGTAATTGCAACAATACCATTAAAAATTGAACAGAAATAATTTTCTTAGCTTCTAACCCTTTTCTGATGTTATGCTCATCCTTTCATTGTCCCTCTGTGTTGTGTTTTGCTTTGAATCCATGTTTGCCCCCTGTTCTCCTCCCTTCCAAGTTGTCAATCCTCCCTATCCGTACCCCTTTCTCCAGAGAGTTCTGTGTCTGTCTTGTTGCCCTCGCCACCCCATTTGTTACTTTGTATTATCCCCCCCTGTTTTCCCTGATAGGCGTGGCAAGCACATTTATCTCACTCCCAGGATTTTTCATAGAGAGAAATGAAAGAGAAAACAATTTCTATTTCTGCTCTTTGTTTTTCCTATGTGGAATGCATTTGGAGAATTGTTTATCTGGAGTGATTGCTTGATTGGATTCTGGTGAGGATTGTTTGAGCCTGATGGCTAATCCAATCCACCTGTGGCTGGACTCTTGTGAGAGGGTCACGAGTTGTGTTAGAGAAAGTAGTATGTAGTTTTAGTATCTTCCTTTTTTATAGTATATTAATGTATTTTAGCATAGTTGTAATAAAGAAATCATTCAGCCTTCTGCATTGAGTCAGACATCATAATTTCTTCCCATTGGTTTCGCCTGCATTTACAATAGATAGACTCATAAGCTATTTGCCCCACCTTATACTCCTCTCTTATCATATCCTCACCTTCCTTCTGAGTTGCTGTATAAAAACTTCTGTTCAACCCCCCACCCCAGTCTCGTTTGGGAGTCCGGGAATAAATCCATCTTGTTCTACCCCAAGACCCGTGTCATCGCCGTCTGTCCCTGCACTGGACCGGCCGATAACTGGGAATTGCAGAGCTCGCAGGAGGACGGTCGCGCTCCTGCCGCAGCTGCCCAGCACGTCCTGACAGCGTGCTGCAACACCTCTGGGTCCTTGTCTTGGTGGTTTCACTCTGGTCTTAGCCATGGGGACAAGGTCTTAGAGCAAGCTCTCAACATCTGGAATCCTTTACTGGGGGAAATACTATATTTGTGCTGATTGTTTCTTCTTCCTCTACACTAATATACATTCACATTGAATTTGGACTTTTTAGAAATTGTAAGCAAAATCCAGGATATAAAGATGAAATTAAGATATTAAGTGTAACTAAGTTATAAATTAAACTAAGATCTATTCAGAAAAAAATCCCATCTCATTTTGAGATGAAATGTCTAAATAATAGATGTTCAGAGTAGAAGTTCTTGATCTCATGCAGTTTAACAGGTGCAGTTCTCATCAGCTGTCAATGGAAAAAAGCCAGTCAATGCCACTGTGTGTGGTCCTCTTAACATGATGATTAAATTTTCTGATAGGATGATCTATTCATATTTGTCTCTAGAAAACATATTTCTGATGAACCCAAAATTTCACTTTCAAAGTAACACTTTCCATGTTACAGGGAAGTAGCTTTATTTGCCAAGACACCATAGTAGTGTCACAAAGATATTTGAAAGACATTTCACTTCCCTCTTCAGATCTCCTTTATCCAACAGTTCAGCTGCCATTACATTAGCTAGAGAAAATTAAGGTGTCCAACTATCTTAAAATTGGAAGAAATTTGTAGGGATTAGGAGAACTACTCATACTCAAAACATTTTCAAATATCTTTGAATCATTCTGCTGGCAAATGATTTTTTTTAAATGTTTAGAAAGCCCATGCTATCTATTCTTAAGACTAAAAGGCCATTTAAAAATGTTCAAATCAAAACACAATTTAAACAAAAATGGCAATTTTATGTCTTAAGTTTCACCTTACAGTTTAGAGGATGGGATTGTTTTTCTATAAGAATAGTGTTATTTGAGATATTCATCTGTCAAAGAACTTTAAGGACAGTATATGACTGTCTTTAAAGCTCTTTAGTTTAGCATCAAATTTTAAACACATCTATTCTTTTATCCAAGTATGTCTGTTTCTGCTTCATCCATGTATTTTTGGAAAATGCATTCCAAGTGGCAGATTATTTTCACGCAATTTTGTGAACTGCTCTCCCTATCTTCTCAAAATACAGTAAATTTTGCCTTCCATACTGCCAAGCCTGTCATTATCAATCAAGATTTTTTTTTCTCCCCATCACTTTCTGTGTGAGACCTCTGGAATGCCTGTTCAAGAGAAGGCAGCAGAGGTTAAAATTTAAATTTGCTCACAGGTAGTGAGATTGCTCATTAAGTGAACAGGGGAGAGAAAAGCTGGTCATTTAAGTACCACAGAAAGGAAACACACAATGCCAGCAGGACAGATAGCATGTTTATGTCATGTACAACTGTTACAGGATAGCTACCACCCACACTTTTGAGACAGAAATAAACACATTACCCACACATGTACTTGACTCTTTAACCAAAATTTAAAATGTAGTTATTTCTAGATCTTAAAAAATATCATGTGGGCAAAATAAGTTTTGAGCAACAACATGATTCCCATAATGTTGTAAGTCTGACTTTTTTTCATTGTTTCTGTTTTAGGAAGAGCTGTTTGGCAAACAAGCACACTCAATGGTGCTTTACACAAAACGACTCAAAGGTAAAAAGAGACCCTCTTCCACAAGTTAAAGCAGATGACTTCTGACACAACAGCAAGCATTGTACAACACGTCCAGAAATATTTACACAGACAACGTTTATAACTAGAGGTAGTCCTTATTACTATCAGCAATGCACTGACAACTACAGGGCTGGGAAGGGTAGCAGGAAGAGACTAGGGAGCAGAGAAGCCTGGCTGTACCCATGTGCAGTGCTTCATACAGCAATGTGTTCATCACTCCTAAGAGTCATTGTCAAAACAGACCCTAAACTATCACCACCAAACTTAAAAATAAAAGGTTCTTTACACCTACTACCTCTTGAAATGAAATTTCATTGTCCAAAATTTAATCACAGATTAAGAAGAAATTACCTTACCAATGCAGTTCCGTGCTTTAGCTAGATAAATGAAATAGTCCCTAATATATATTCGGACAAAGAATTCATCTATTTACCTTACTGTCTTCAGAGAGATGCAGAGCATGTTTCCTGATTTCCTGGAGATTTGCATCATATATCCTCTAACTGATCAATTCACATCCTGCACATGCCACTTCCCAGCACAGATTCTGCCTGGTCTGCTGTGCTGCAGCAACTCTCTGAGCAGTATCAGGTGCCCTGATGGGCCTACCTTTGTTGAGAAAAGACACTGAGTGCAGTTCTGCTGCATTCTTAACAGTAGGAGCACTAGCCTAGTGGGATGGAGACTCATTCCCACAAAAGCCATGAGAACAGCTATTGGGGATAGGAAATTTCTATCTTTAACAGCTCTATTCTATTAATTTTGGCTGAGGTTAGCCAAGGAGATCTAAATTGTTTTGCTTCTGCCATCAAGACTCCTACTTCTGCTAATTGTTGTGGTTGTTGTTAGCGAATCAGCTTAGAAGTTAATTTTCTTTTTTCTCCCTTTGCTGCTCAGATGCAATGAGCTTCATTTTGTTCATGAGTTAAAAACAAACAACTCTCAAAGCTTAGTCTGCATTTTGATGTTACAAATTCTTTTTGCCAGATGCAGCTTCCTAAATAAAAAACACTAAAAATTTGCTTAGCAATAGTAAATTAATTAATGCTGTGTCAATATTCTCTGGCTTTTTTGTTCTACTTATGATGGCTTTTATCTACAAAATTCTTTGTCATTATTTTCTTCCTTGCTTAACACACAAATTAGGATATGCTAACTCACCTTGTATTTTACCCCTAGCTAACAGAGAGTCTTGTAATACCTGAACACCAATTATGTGAACAGTAACTTTATTCTGAATCCCCTGTGTTTGCACCTCATTGCTTCAGAAGCCAGCTGAGCAGTGAAGACAAGCATGTATTAATTTCCCACAGCCTTGAGTCTCACCTGCCTTTCCCACTCCATCACTATAACACCTAATTATAAGCATATTTTTCTTTCATGTCCCAGTCCCTGTCTGTGTCCCCATGTTCTCATAAGCTGTAAGCCCAGTTTCTATCCCACTTCATTCCTTTCAACCACTTTTTTAATCAGACCTTGTAGAATTATTTAGACCTTGTAGAATTATTTTAGTTTTCTGTATAACAGAACCTAGGGAGGACAATCTGGATAGGAAATAGTAGTAGTAAATTAAAGAAAGCTGAACAAATACAAATTAAGGACATGCCAGTACTCTGAATGCTGAATGCATCAACGTGCACTACTCCACAGCACACGCATAGCACAACCCCAGTCTTCCTCAATGACTATGTAAAATTCACTTATTTTGTGTGCTGATTACCCAAAAATACCAACAAAGGAAAGGAAAAGCCTTCTGATTATTTTGCAAAGAGGAAATTAAAGAGGGAAAAAATATTTTTACAGTCAGGATCATGCATGGGATGCTTCACTGTGCAGCAATAGAGAAAGAGAGAAGAGATTTTTTTTTTTTCTTCCAAGACTGAAGGTAATCTTATCCTTTCTAAAAATAAACAGCAATTTAAAGTGATGTATTTAACAATCAATCAAACAAAACAAGGAAGATATATTTTCAAAAAAAAAAGAGCTGAAGATAATTTTCTGAATAATAGTTGTAAGAGAAACAGGGAGAAGCGGCTCTTAGATTTTGGATTTTCCAAAAATGAAGCATGGCAGTTATTTATAATTCTGCTTCTTGGAAGTGAAAAAAAAGACAAACAACAAAAACAAGAAGACTTACTTAACAACCACAAAGTGCTAGTTTTTCAGACTTCCATACTTCTGTCCTTCATGCCCAGCTTCTATGTTTTCTTGAGTATTACCCCAAAAAATTGACCAGTATGAATCAACCAGCTACACCAGCAAAGAAGTGGGAACTTACAGTAGTAGTTAAGAATTTACTTTGAGACAATTTTGATAGCTAGTAATAAAGCAGTAATGAAAAAATCTTGGTTGGATTTTTGGCACAATGGTGGACGTGCAAATAGCAGGAAAAGCTGTATTTTTAATTTAATACTGAGTGCATTTAGTAAGGTGTGACCAATATGAAAGTGATAGAGAATCTATGCAAGTTTATGAAGTCCTTACACTGATCAAGGCTTTGTTTTGGTCACAGACTCCTGCTCTGTTGCTGAGGAATTTTCTTTCTTTCCTTTAGAAATGCTACAAACAGCGGAGAGAGGGTACTGAGTCAGTTGATTCCTGGCTAGGGCAGCTGCTGCAGAACACAGGGATCTTTCAAGAAAAGTTTGTGTTTACAGAGGTGACTTGCCAAAAAACACCTGAAGTTTTGCATTGTTTCATTTTTGTAATCAGCCATGATGTTACCATATATTAAAAATGGATTTTACAAGCACTTGTTTGCACGGAGGAAGAAACTTTTGTTTCCCTGGCTCCAAGAAAGCATAAACAAAGGAGAAATGGAAAAAACAAGTAAGATTAACAGAAGGTTCTTTTAGCCCAGACTCATTTTAGCTTTACTGAAGCAGTATAATCCAATGCAGATGTTCATTTGCCTCATTCTTGGCAACTGTGTTAGATGAACTTCCTCTTCTCAGTAACATTTTCTCAGGGATTTATTGTCCCTTTGTTAGTCTGCCCTTAAATTGCTCATTCCTTTCATGTGACAGTGAAAACCCAAAATGGTGACAAATCAAGTTAAACACATGAAAGAGCTACAAGAAAATAGTAATTATGTAAAAGCAAATGCAATATTTAAGTGATTTAAGTATCGAGTACAATGGCCTCTGATTTTGTTTTATCATTTCTTATCATGGAGATGATAGTGGTAATGAGTCATTTATTAAGTCAAAATAAACAAAATGATAACATAAGAAAATTAGAGAGATGAAGCAGTAGAAATAAACCAATTGACATGGACAAGGTTTACACTTAGTAACAAACATATACAAATGTGCTTTCTCAGAATTTTTTCAATAGTCTAAAGCATTTGGTTCTCAGAAAAATGATTTTTACTCACAACATGACTACACAGCTTCTGATAATATGAGTGTGGAGGAGAAGGCAGCACTGCCAAGGTCTTTAGTGTTCAAGTTGTTCTTCTAGTTGAAAACTTTCCCTTAGCTTTGATACAAAAATGTTACAGATGGTCAAAGCTTTGAGTGAACCAATAGGTATTAATTGTTCTAAGAGCCTTATTAGGGACCTTTACTCTCACTGTACCAGGAGGTCTCTCAGAGATCAGGGAGTTCCAGTCTTTGGGCTGTGTTGCAGATATAGTTATTTGTGCTCCTATCCCTGTTACTACCTTGACTCCAAAAAACCTGTGCTAGTTTATCATAATTCTATCTCCATTGGCACTGGCTGAAATTGTGTCAAAGAATTTTTAAAAATGTGTATGTTAGGATATTTTAGGGAAATGTCTACTTTGGGGAAATTCAGTTGGAGAAAAACACAGTTAGGAATCATTAATTCTTCCTTGTGCCAAAAATAGTTTAATCAAGGACTGGTTTTATGAAACTCTAAAAGGAAAATATTTTATATTAAGCAACCTTTATATTACCCTTTTTTTTTTCTTTTTTTTTTTTTTTTTAAATACTAACTGAATAGGAGTTCTGAATCCCAGACTGCTATCTCCTATCTCCTCCTTTAAAAGCAACTGAGAAAAAAAATCACTTCACAGTGTGACCATTCTGGGGGTTTAATATAATGAATGTCTGTCAGGGGCTGCCAAATCAAGCCCAGGAGAGGCAGAAGAGCCATTTCCCCAGGTCCTGCCTGTGGCAAATATTCCCCAGGACACACAAACATATACAATATCACAGTACACCTGGCTGGCCACACGGACCAACACGGGCAGAATACAAAGCACTCCCAAAGAGCACCATCCTGTTCCTTCCAGAGACTGATTAGGATGGAAGCCCACCTTAACATGCAGCCTGTCCAGCTGCTGTCCCCTTCATCCTCTGGTCTTTCAGCTGCCTCTCACATAGGGACATACATATGCAAACAATTCTCTCTGACAGCTGGTCTGTTCTATGGCCCTGCCAACAACCAATCCCCAGCCCCACCTTCTGCTCACTCCAGGGCCAACTCACACACCCTCTGGTCTCTCCAGCATCCAGCTCAGACTTAACAGTCTGCAGTCCATTTCCTGCCACCTAAACCTCCAGACACTCTCATCCACTCAAATTGACTCCACTCACCAGGAGAAAGGCATAGCCAGGAAAACAGACAGACCAGACATCTATTTACACACGACCAGCCTGTTTTTCCTGCCTTATCCAGCTATTTTCCCATGACTGTTCCTCCTCAAACTATTGTGATTGCTCCACCTACCTCCACCTTTAGTTCTTCCCTTTATCAATCCAAATAATTAGTCCCACAGAGCTAATTATTGGGCAGTGACTTCCTCCACTCCAGCTTAAAGCACATTTCATAAGGAATGGTTGACAGGAGTCAAAGGCAAAAAGTATGAGATGGAGGCTGGTGGTGGCATTACATGGCTGTGCCAGAAATGCAGCTTCCTTTGTAGACAAGGTTTGCTCCAGGATTCCTGCACCAACACATAGTTAGAATGTAGCATAAGCAGTGCCTGCAGTCACTCAAACGAAAATATTTTAAAAGTGTGGTTGCAGCTGTCTCAGTTGCAAGTTCATTACACTGTTGAATATAAACCAGACTTAAACAGGTCTAGGAGTGCCAACATAAAGATGTTTAGCATTTTAGGAAAACCAGTTTTACAGTTTTACAAAACAAACTTCTTGTGTGGAACTAATGAGAATGCTTGTCTAGAGTGAGACTCATTTGTCATTCCAATATTTATATGTTCCTAAATGCTTTGACCCTCAACACTAAAAGGACATCCTGACATCTCTATTAGATAGAAATCACTGTCAGTACTTCAGTACTTCCTTTTATTTTATTTTTTGTTTGTTTCTTTGTTTCTTTGTGTGTGTGTGGTTTTGGTTGGTTGGTTGGTTTATAGGTTTTTTCCTTTTGTTTCTGGTTTGGTGTGGGTTCTTTTGGCGAGCAGGGTTGGGTTGTTTTTTAGTTTTGTAGCTGTTGTTTTTAAGAAGAATTCAGATTTCTGAACAATTACTTGCCTCCCATGAAACTGTTGTGCTGCAGCAACTAGAAATCCATTCTTGTTTAATCTTGAAAATTTAACATTTCTGGTCTGAAAAGATCAGAATAAAAGCTTAGAAAATCTGCTCTACCCAAAATCCCATGGCATATTCCAAAAAACCGAACCTGCAAACAAATTAGTCATGTTAATCGTAACATAGAAAATGTACCAGTAATTAATTGCTGGAATGAAAATCTATATTCTCTCTTACCTGGCAGAGTTCCAAAGTAATAAATCTGGATCAGTTTTGGTTTTTATTTTACACTTTTATCTGATGCCTAAAGTATTAACCAAAGTAGGAGCACTCTTCAGTCTAATTTCCTGTCAGCAGAAGAGAATTCCCCAAAATATATTTACAATACAGGATTTTGTGGCAGTTCTAACTGTACCAAAAATAAACTTTGCAATGCTTATTCCACAATCTGATATCCTTTGGCTGTGACTCCCATCTCATTATTGAAAGTTTTGATTCAAATAACCAACACCATTTTACATTGACTAAAACTAGTGAGCAAAAATTTTCTAGATAAAGTAAGATCTTCACATACAGTTGCCTCGTTATTTTGCTGGGCAATGTGAAAGATGATCTCTCAATGTGAGAGCACTGTGAGAGCAAAAGGATAACACTGCTGACTCTCATCAGTGAGATGTACGGGTAGCCCCAGTGACTTCCCTCCTGTGCACAGGGTGGCTGTGGAAGATGCCATGGCTCCAGTGACACCCCATTTTTTCATCTGTTACACAGAAATAGTACACAGACGTGTATGAAACATCTGGTTCATGACTCAGAAGGAAGTATTCAGAACTTTTTATTTCATTAAAATATGAGAAGTAAAATTAACTTTACAAAGCCTTCCAAATAAATTCTGAGATGGCAGAGGAATCACTTGCAGGAAATTGATTTGCTTTCCACTGAAAAAAAAAGTGGTTGTGTGCTTTTAGTTACCTTTTACTTTTGATTAAAGAAAGCAATAGCAAAAAATTTCATAGAGTTTAATGAGCATGTGCAGGGCTGTATCCTGGGAAAAATCAAGCTGGCACACAGTTTCTGCCTATTGCCTCCCAAAATTTCTTTCCACTACCACTACATATATTAGTTACCCCACTGAGATTTAGGAATAGGCCAGCAGGAAAATTTCAATGTCTGTAGTTTCTCAAAGACTTGAGCAACTGAAGATTGAGAGCAAGACCAGAGTCAAGTGGAAGGTAAGGACAGCAATTCACAGCCAGAGGCAGCATGTAGGCAAGACTATAAGAGTCAGCACTAAGTTGGGTTTCAATTGCTCTGAAGCAAAAGCCTAGGTGAAAACCAAAGCCTAGAAATGAAGTTTCCATTAGTACAAATCTGCTCATGGCCTTTCATCAGTTCTCATACACATGACTCTTCTGTGACTTACTAAACTGGCAAAGAGTTATTCTGTTCATTTTTGCTGTGCAAGTAAGAACATTTGGCTTACAGCATGAAAGCTGAGAACCACGGTCAGGAAGAATTTGCATGGATGTACAGCCAGGGGCACCAAGAGGAGGATGGAAAGACCATTTATTTTCTTTATTTTGACCGGTTTTGAACATCCCAAGAAGCCTGTCATGCCCAAAACTCTGGCCACATATGAGACAAAATAAAGAAAACAACATAAAAATTATTCCAATTTAAGCAGAGTCTTTCAAGCAAGTACTTAATCTTACACTGCATATTTACAAATTGAATAAGCACAGTAAAATGAGTAAAGAACTATGGATCTTTTCTTCATGTCTGATAAATCTATAAATAGTCAGAAAAAATATTTTTGAAAAGGGTGACTGGTCCCACCTTCCCAGGTCTCTGGCAGTGTGCAGTGTATGACAGAAAAAGGAAAGATCTCTAAAAAATCAAACAGGTTACAGCAGATGGATGCATTCCTATTACAATCTGTTCTCCCCAAGATCACTGTGAGGCACAGGAGCAAAACAGCGTGTGAGAGTTTCTTGCCTGCAAATAAACAGAAGGTTTCTTTCACTACAGCTAATGCCTCCCATTTTCTTGCTATGAATATTAAGGATACAGGAATTTACTGGCTTGTCTGAATAAACACCACATGTGCAGCTGTACTAAATATGTTAGCAGTGCACAGAGTAGAGCAATTTTATACAATGTGTTAGCCATGTATAAAATACATGCAGTCACTATACCTATGTGTAACTCAATACGTTATTTATTACAATACTCATACATTCTCATCTGTAACTGAGAATTAAAAAAGGTTGATCATATTTAAAAATCATAAATAGTCTTTCACCCTCATGTATACTGTGTATTAGTTATATGTTTTACAGGTGTTTGTGATCAGAAAAATCCATGAGTCAGTCATTTAGTCAAGAAATACAGTGATAATTTTACTGGTGCTTGACATAAAACAAAAGTGATTCTTATAGACTAGCTTTTCCTGGGGATCTACAGAAGCAATATCCTGTAGCTGTACTTATTAGAACATCCATTTACTTTGTCACTTCACAGTGGCTTGATACACTTTCAGGATCTAGATTTTCTGAATTTCCAGAACAAACCTCAATAGGAAAAAAACAAATATTGTTTCTTAATTTAGTAGCAATCTTTGTATTCTTTATATATTAACACAAATCTTCTTGCAATTATTTGTAAGAATTGAAAACATCTTTTCAAAGAGATTGAAGTTGTTGAATAAACTGATTATTATCAATAAATATGTTGATTAAATTGTTAACAATATTCCTGTTGCCATTCCTATCTGCTGTCATACTCCAGTCAATCAAAGATTTAATACAAGAAAAGAACAAAAATCAAAATAAATTTTATTAGTTTGATTTCATCTTGAAATAAGTAGTGGTCATCTAAGGGTTTTCTTTGCATAGGGACAGAGAGGGAATTTTAAAGACCATTTGAAGACATTATATCTTCCTTCTTCTTCTGTCCAGGCTCACTCTTCTGAAAAACTGTTCTCTTTAATTGACTAAGAAAAAGAAGTTCTGTAAAAGCACAGGAGTACCCATTCAAAATGTTCAAATTTGAAAATATATTAAAAATTCAAATATATATGATTGCTTTGAGACAAGGATTCTCATGAAGTCAGAAAACAACACAGAAGTCAGCGTATGCCTAACAGTTTGCAGCTCAGGTAGCACAGACACAACATGGTAAAGAAGAATGAAATAAAGCTCTCTGATTTTCCTTCAGGGAGGTGAGTACAAAATACATCTCCTTATCTTCTTCATGGGCAGAAAATATGCAGGTGAGGCCTCAAATTCCATTCCTGTGTGTCCACTGTGTGAAATCTCAGCAGTCTCAGCTTTGTAAGGACCTGTGTGTATTTCAGAGCTAATTGCAAGAACCTGGTCCAGGATTGCTCTTCTGTATGTGTGGGAGTGAACAAATGCATTAGGCAGGGGGGCTAATTGCTTCAAAACTTCTTTCTTTGGAGATACTCAATAAGCAATCTAACCTAAATTGGTCCTACCTTGGGCAAGGGATTGGACCAGTTGACATCCAGAAGTCTTTTACAGTATGAATTCTTGGGAGGGTCTGTGATTCCACAGGGATTTTTGGAGGGGCAGAAGAAGGTAAGGGCCTATTCACCACACTGCCAACATGCAGTCCTGAGGTCCATGAGCAGAGAGAACCTCCCAGCAGGAGACCAATACCAAGTCTGCCTTTTACATGTCCTTCAGAAGATGACATTTGTATCAAGAAACTGCTCTTATAAAGCCCATCCACAACCACAAAGAAACTGATATTTTCTGGGAAGTATACGTTGCATGTTTGGAATGAGATAAACACAGAAACCGGGCTGGGATTGTGATAGGTTAGAGTGTAACAGGAATGTAATAGGCATCAGCAGATGTGAGGTGTACTCACATGAATGGTGCTGCAGTACTCTTTAGATAAAGATTAAATAAACTGTTCAAAACTATTTAACAGTCAGTAGCAAGGCCAGGCATTAGCAATTACAAAACTAGGAATTATCCAGCTCAAACATAGCAATCACATTACCTGATTTTCTTTTTATAAAAATACTTAGTATTCTGTTGAATAAAGCTTGAAAAACAATGATGTAACAAGCCACGTGCAAATATTCACAGTAATCATACAGTTTTATTTCAGTAAATCAATAAAAAGTATTTAAAATACTTTAAAATGCAATTTAGTTAATCTCTTTGGTAAATGCTTGCTGAGCACTTCAGCTTCCCAGACAGCAGATGTGGCTGATTAAAAACAGGAACAGTAACAAAGAGTCTATACACACCATACTGTGCTGTTACAAGTACTGCAAACTAAAGAACAGTGACTGAAGTCGTAGAAGAAGAATAAAGCCAACAAAGGGAAGAAAAAAATGTTGTATTTATTTGACAGATGAACCTTCAGAGATGAAATTTGGATCACCTCCTATTTATATATCTGACTAATTGCCTTCAGAAGGTTACAAATCTAGCCAAGGATGTGGAGAAGATTCTACATTAGACAAGGGTCCAAGTATTTAAACTATTGCAACAGTTGTAGAGCAGGTTTGCAGGCAAACCTATGTCCATTGGAGATCTAAGTTTTTCAAAATGCAGACACTACACTATGAAGGGCATCTGGCATGAATCCATTTAGTTGTAGCGGGCTGATGCCACCAGATAGGAGTCAGGGCTCTGAGTGCTCTAGAGTCACCTTAATGGCACAGAGTCCCCAGATGTGGGGCCTCACCACAGTCCAGGATAGGGGTTCAATCTTGCTACTGGTTGTATGTGTGAATGTGCAGCTGCAGGAGGTTTGCATCTGGCAGCTTGGGACAGGAGGATTTCCCCCAAAAAGAAAGCCTAGAATTGTATACCTTCTAGCATACTCCCCCGCCCCACCCCACCCCCCACCACCACCAAAAAAAAAAAAAAAAAGGTAAAATTGGTGTCTGTGTTTGTGGTGGTTTTCTGTTTGGTTGTGTTTTTTTTTTTTTTCTGGTTTGGTTTTGTTTTGTTTTCTATGTGTTGGTTTTTTGTTGTTTTTTTTTTTTTTTCTCCCAAGCCAAAGATTGTTGCTATTGTTTTCTCACTTCTTTGATCAAAGCCTTAGCAAAAAGTTAATGGTTCAACAAAAATTCACCAATTCTGTTTCTAATTAATAACTTTTTTTTTTTTAAATGAGAAACCTGTTAATACTTATTGTCTTAGGAAAAGACTAAGCCCTGATGTGGATAATGAAATTCTGATTTGGTGTATAAAAACTTTAGAATAACTGCATCTGACTCTTGGTTTCCTAGTCAAAGGAGCCATTAGTCAATATGAATCCTCTGTTCCATTGAGAGCTAGATTACCTCAAAGGTTCAGTTATTTAGCTATATGAAAACTTGACGTAATTTACTGTTACATTTTAGAAGTGTTGGTCCGCATTGTATTTAATATTCAATCTACAAATAATTGAAAATTAGAGTAATAATTGGCAGCAGGTTAATGCAAAAAAGAAGGCTTTCAGAAAAGCAAATGCTGTTCTAGTTCCCATGGCACCATTCCCAGTATTTGTTTTACACTCTGGAGGGAAAAGACGAAAGCAGAACAAATGTTAAACCTCCCACACAAAATTCTTGAAGTAATATTATAATTCCTCCTAAGGCTCCAGCCTCGCTGTCAAATTGAGTTTTCTGTCAAGTTTCCAAATCCTTTTATTGAGAAAGGATAATAATTATAATCATAAAAGTTTAAGTTGATGAGTTTTTACTAAAATAGTTAAGCTGCAAATTCTCATTGAAAAACCTTGTAGATTCATTCATTTAATTTGCACGGTATGATTACCACAATGAGAAAGTCTCATATACATATATATATGTGTAAATGCATTTTTTGCTTAATTATCATCTTCATGGGAAAATTACTCATTTATATCAGCAATCACAGTAATTATTCATAAAAATGATCTCAGTATTTATTGCTCCCATGAATTCCTCACTTGTGCAGATATTCTCTTCTGCACTTTCCAATGATGTTGTACAACTCCTGATGTACTGCCATATCATTTTTCTTATCCATTTAGCTGATTGTGCTTTCCATAATTCCTTGGGCTCAACAAGAACCTTCCTAGAATGCTCAAGAACTTTTTTTTTTAGATTTCTGTTCAGCCATGTTTATGCCTTTAAGGAGAGGAAATGTTAGCAAAGTTCACTTTATCATATTTTATTTGTAAATGCATTTTCAATACTGCAGTCCTTGGTATTCACAGAAATTAATTTTTAATTTGGCACCCA
Organism: Lonchura striata; assembly: GCF_050655825.1. Lineage (NCBI taxonomy): Eukaryota > Metazoa > Chordata > Aves > Passeriformes > Estrildidae > Lonchura > Lonchura striata. The sequence goes on from NC_140704.1 coordinate 73,047,486, forward strand.
AGTGGTGCCACAGATCTTTAAATACTGAAATAAAACCATACAACTTATCTGTTGTATGGCATTGTCAGGAGATATGCTGAATGATTGAAGAAACAGAAAGCAACAAAAGCAACACAAGTAGGTTACTAGCTGGAAAAACACAAATAGCTTCTCTGTGCATGCATGACAATTCTTCTGTTGTCATATGGTTAGATTCCATTAGAAACTCACGTCTTGCCTATACTAACTGCAAGAGAAGAATGCAGAGCACTCAGATGAGATGATTTACAGAGGATGTGTTAAATAGATGAAACAGCTGCTTAAAGAAAATTTGCTGCAAGAAAACTCTTTTAGACAGTTACAGTCTTTGGACCAATGTCCTTTAAAAACCCTACCTTTGGCACCAAATGTGAAGCAGAGAAATAGTCTCCTGCATCCCTAGGGACTTAGAAAAGTACTGAAGTACTTCAAACAGGTGTTTTTCAGGACTAGAACCCGTCAAGGTTTTTGGGGTGTTCCCATCACCAACCTTTATTACTTTAAAACTATTTGCCAGAAGTCTCTAACTCAGATAATATTTCACCAGATTTGGTTGCCTCTAACATCACCCCATAGACAGCTCTTTGCAATCCGAGGAAGATGAGTCCACAGGCTCTATCTGAATAGAATTTACATTCTGTCTGAATCCTTCAGCTGAATGATAAACCAGTACACACTAATATGTTTACTAGTGCAGGTTAGTTACAGACTAGACAGAGTTTAAAGGCAAGATTATTTAAACTACCCTCCAAAAACCCAACCAACCCCCAGCTTTATACCAATAAAATATATTTATGAAAATAGTTGCTAGAACTGGAAACAGTTGCAAAAAAGTTAAGCTTACATCTTACTAAACAGCTAAATATTTGATTTAGTTTCAAAGTCTGTTCTACATTTCACTCAGCTAGAAGAGCTGTCAGGACAATCTTATGGCCATGAAGTCTTGGGCCTACTTTCTTAGACAAACTTGGTCCCCTAGCTACCTTTTTTCCTAGTGGGAAATATCAGCTGGGAACTGTTCCCTTTTGGGTGCACTTCTATTTATGACAGGTCCCAGAAATTGTATTTGTGCAGTAAGTCTGTCTTAGAATGAGTTTAACCAAAATGTTTAACAAAGTAATTTGATGACTTCCCAGTCCTCTAAAGAAAGGCTGTTCTTCCAGGGTTAGTCTTTACTATGGAAGAAAAAAAAAACCCAACCAAACAACAACAACAACAACAAACAAACAAAAAACCCCACAAAAAACCCACCCCCAAAACAACAACAAACAAGGAAAATATCAAAACAAAAACCAGCAAAAAACTCAAATATTTTCAAACCAAAATCTCTTACTGGACAGCTCTAGAAACTGCCAGCACAAGAGGGTATAATTAAAAATCACTCAGGTGCTCTTCCAGCAAAACTGAGTGATGCCTAAACACTTTCAAGAGGCCTCCACATTTGAAAACCCTGCCAAGTGCTGTGAAGCATAAGTGAGCTCTGAATGGATATTCTTTCCTTCCTGGGATTCTCTTTTCCTAGTTACTGTGATTGAGGAGCTCCAGTGGACAAATGCAGGGAAGCTTCAAACAACCTCTGGCTCAAAAATCCTTTCCCTGGACCAAGCCCTACCATGGAGCTCTATCAAATCAAAAGAATGACCTAAGCCTCACAGTGATATTCAGAATCTTTCAATCAGACTGGAGAATCACAGAACAGTTTGGGTTGGAAGGGGCCTGCAAAGGTCATCCAGTCCAACTCCCCCAACATGAACAGTGACAACATTGATTGACGCTTCTTACCACCAATGCCCTATTTTGTAATATCCTAATCTTTGAAGTATGCAGGGAAATGGATTAATAGTTATTGGAGTCAGTAAGCCAGCTCTTAATAGTCTGAAAGACTCATAAAGGTCAGAGGGTATTGTAATTAGTTTAATTGCATCTGTAACTATAAGCTCAATTTTACATAGAAATATAGCAAATTCCTGTCTCTATGTGATGTCAAGATGTTTGAAAAAATGGGATTCTGCAGTTTAGTTGGCAGCAGATGGTCAAACCAGACAGTCCTTGTAACAGAGTGTCCTTGACTGGTGGTTTGCTTTGCATTGGTCTTAATCCTCCCCAGGCTGTGAAGCCCAAATCATGGTTTGACACCAGGACCACATATTTGCAGAGGGCAAATAATTTGCATATTTAAGATGATGCTGAGCTCTGTTAGAATGAAAAATTGCCAGCCCACAGTCCCTCAAGCAGCATTTGCTGTGAGGATCTTAAGCCACCATGGCAACCAGAAGCGTCATTCTGCAGCCCCTTTGGAATGGAAGCATAGCTGTGTGCTTTAAGATGAGGGCCTTCCCTGGGAGCAGAGTGATTTTTCTTCATATCTGGATTCCTTAGGAGGCTGAGGCGTAGCATTATTCCTCACAGATTATTAATTGGAGCAAGGTAAATGCCCTATTTAATGATCAATGATTACCTCAGATGGCTTAATTTGATGATCATTCTCTCTAGCAGCAAAAATCCTTCAATATATTTCCAGGACAGCTCTTCACTTCTTCCCCAAAGCTAGAACTCCAGAGCAAACTACAGTACAAATATTTCTACAGTTCTAATGACTACAACTTATTCCTATGCCATAACAAAAGAAATCTGAGAGAAATAAAATTTTCTTGGAAAAGAGCATCTCCCCAGTCTAGCTTGCTGCATATTGCTAAATGCAATACCAAGCCTTTGTTGATTTCCAAAACTTTGCTTTAAAATCATCCTGCTGTTCTCAGTGGCCTCAGAGAGGCCTTGCCTCTCCTACCCTGGGCTCTAATTAAAAGGTTCAATGCTGCACCAATAGAGACCCATGAAAATAGGATCATTGGAAATGAGTATTTCTGCAGGTTCGAAGTTTCAGAGAGTTATTTAACCTTTAAAATAAACTGTAGAAAAATCACTGTCTTTGCATAATTTCCAGTGAACAAATTGGGTAATAAAATCCTTCTGTCTTCAACCTCCTCTACCCCAATTTTTAAAATCTTGCCATAGGATCTGGATCAGAAATGAACAAATTTTGCTGCTTGGAAAAACATTAGTCATGGAAACAACCCATAAAAATAAGCTGTGCTCAGCTTATTTGCTCAGTCTATATTTGATTTTTCCAAGAAAAGGAAAAATATTTTACTTTTCTATTTCAGGATTACTTAACTCTTCTAAAATCCCACACTTTAATATGCTTATGCTGAAAGTCTTTGCATTCAACAGGCTCAATATTTCATCATCTGTGCTTATAGTGATCTAGATCCCAGATGTTTTTCTAAACCCACCAGCCACTGGATGAGATGGTAAAAGTACACTACAAAATAAGTTCTGCTGCAGCATAGAGAACTCACTGCTTTTCATCTTTGGATCAAATTCTGCAAGTTTCCTTTTATTAGGCAACACATTTTAAATTCTATAATTTTTCTGTAAGGCCAAGCAGAGAAATTCTATGGTGTTAGATTACATTATAGCTGACATTACTTCTTGAAGAGGGATTTTCACTGCAGCAAAGTCTTGCTCATTAGGGCTTGCGAAACTTTCAAGTCAGCATTCCCATTCTCACATGACTTGCTAAATCTCAAGGATTCATTTTTGCCATCTAGTGGCTTTGAATAGAATGTAAAGAAATTTGCTAATGACAAAGTTGAAAATTGTCTGTGATAAAAGATGGCAGTTTTAATTTACGGTTATATTTGAAAATATATTTATACCTGGAAAAGAGTATTCCCTCCACGTAACCTAAATGAACACTGAAAGAAAATAGGATTAATGTGTGGTCACTGAGACTGTGAAAAAAACAGCTGAGGTTACTACATTGGAGTGTGGGATTGAGTTGCACTGACATAGGGGAGAAGGTTACTCAGAGGACTCCTCATATCCAATGTGTCTTTTCTTATGGCACTACTGGAAATTTGTAAGACAAGCCAAGCAGATCTCTTCTGTTGCCCACCTCCCTTCTATTTTTAGGGGGTGGATGCAAATAATATTTAACAAATTATTTCCAAAAGCAGTATAATGAACAGACACTTAGGCTTAACAGAGGTTCTTTTTACATACAAATAGATGCCATAATAAAAAATTAATAGAACTTCGCAAGTTCCATTAAATTTTTAACCCAGTGTACAGTGTTCATTAATAACTGTAACTCTGGATAAAAATATTTCATTTTATGAATGTTTAATGTAACATTGATTTAAAAGATAAAAATAAAGAAGCAATAAAATACTAAAGTATTTCAACACCAAAAGCTAGGAGGCATCTCTGAACTGGATATCACTAACTTGAATCACTCCATTTTCTCTTAAAAAAACTATTCTGGAAACTCCCTTGACATTTAGAAACATGGAATAGTTTGGGTTGGGACCTTAAAGATCATCTAGTTCAAATTTTCACCACTCCCATTGGCAGGGCCCTTCCCATTAGTACAGCTTCTTTAGAGCCCCAACCACCCTGGCCTTAAACACTTGCAGAGATCAAGCATCTACAGCATCTCTGGGCAGCAGTGCCAGTGCCTCACCACCCCCACAGCAAAAAATTCCTTTCAAATATCTAATCGAAACCAACCCTCTTTCAGTTTAAAATTGCTCCCCCTTGTCCTATCACTGCACACTCCTGTAAAAAAGTCCCTGCCTCTCTTTTTTATAAAACAAAACCAAAATATATTTGCATTTAAAGATAAAACATTGTAATTATACTTCATGGAGAAAACATGGTCTACATCCTTTCAAAAATACAAAAAACCCCAAAATTTTACAAAAGTTGTTTACAAAATGAGATCTCAATTTATAATTCTGTGACCTCCTGATTTTAAATTTTTGAATCTGATGTAACTGAACTCCATAATATTTTATATTACATCTTAATAAAGAGATGTCAGTATGAAAGACCTGCTGTGCCACTGAGCACTTTGAATTCTTCCCAGTTTCATGTCTGTTATTTCAGATGCATGGATAGAAAGTTAGCAATTAAAAACAGGGAACAGAAGCCTGCCCACTTTTAGTAATGGCAAAAGACAGAAATTGACTTAAAAGAAAAACCTTTTACAATCCTTTTATTAACATTTAAAATAAAGGTTTCTGAAATATGTTGTGAAATTTCTTAGTTGTTTATTAATGAGCATTTTGAAAAACCAATGAGGCATTCCAGGTTTAATGTACATTTTACTTTACAAATGCATAAAAGTAGCACAACTTGTATGAAAAATATAATACAGTCAACTACAAAACAATATAGTATCACACGCAGTCTGCAAGATTCTTTTTTTCTTCAAATTGTTTGTCTACTGCAAGTGAAAGGGCCTGAAGAAAAGTTGACATTGTGACACTGGGGGACTGAAAATAAGAGAACATTTTATTAGACACACCACAGCAATAGGCAGACATAGTATTTTACACAAAAATCACAGTATTTAAAATAGAAATATTTTAATTTCATGTTACAAAAATTGCAAAATGCTATAAATCATACTGCAAGTTATTTAAAATCAGCTAGCACAGCAAAGTCAAAGTCAACCTGTGTGAAATCTTCAGTCACAATACTGTATACTTGCTTAGAAAAAGGTTTTTAACAAATTATTATTTAAAAAGTGGTAGAGGTTTGGGGTTTTTTTCCAGCAAGAAATAAGGGCACCAATATTAATGTTCATTTATTTAATTAAAAGTAGAATGCTCTTGGGCAGATCAATCCCACCTGTCTTCTTCAATCTCATTTTGTATTATGGACAGCATATAATTGTTTCAGTCTACAAAGCTGCAGACACAAGTGCAATTTAGATTAAAAGGGAGGTTTGGACCAATCTTTTGTTTCAGGCAGTGTCAGTTGTCTTCCTGGCTGTCTTGAACTCTAACCAAAATATAATGAACAGAATAAACTCGATTGAATATAATGAACTTACTTGAATATAAAGTGCATGTGCTAGGAAAGGAAGCTTTCTCAGGACCCGGCCACCAAGACCTTCACTTTTTCTATGGTAAAACAGAGACAAGCGCTGCTTAAATGCTAAATATCCATTCTTAAAAGAAGGCCTTTCCTTTTTCTGTGTTTCTCCATTAAGTGCTCTAAAAGAATTTTGGGTGACAATTTAACAGGTCACCTGCATGTCTTTTAGCAGGAGCAGGGAGTGAACAGACAAATTCTGCTTGTGGGAGGCTACACAGCAGAGTACACAGCATCAGCACAGGTACAGCTGCCTGGCAATGCTTATATCAGGTCCTTCATATTGCTGTGCCAATCTCATGAATTTGGGGGGATGTCTACCACAGCGTGGTATGGACACAACCACTTTTGGAAGGACTGGGAAAAAAACTGGTTTGAATGCTGAACCTTATGGTTACTGCCTGTCTCCTTCTACCCACCATTTACACCTTCACCTCACCCACGTTGTGTATGTTAGCATCTTCTCCAAGCACTGTTCTGTATGCATAAAATGCAAACCTCTGTGCCTGGAAAAACTTACTTTTACTTCACTCCTCACTTGTTAAGACTGCATACTTCAGGAACAAAAAGAAAACACACTTTGCAGACTTTATGAATATTATTTTCTTCCATAGGGACCAGTACTTTGGAAAAAAACATTGCTTGATATTGTGAATATAATTTTTATTGTTTCAAGAACTGTTATGTTGCAGTGAAAGACCATTTGCTCTATCAGCATATTCAGCAAACCACAACACTATCTATTTACACTTTACTACCTTCCTGCTTGTTTCTCTCCGCTTATATCTCCATGCTAAATACTGATCTAGCAGATGGCAAGGCATTTCAAAACACTTTATTGGTAGGACCTAAGGCACATGCTATTTCTGCTAAAGTGCATTACAATTCCCAACATCCACTGAAACTTAAGGCTAATCCAGCAACTTGTCTTTTAAGAGAACTTAAAATGGCAGAGCATAAACCAGAAGCAGTACTAGGCCAAGTCAGATCTGAGACCACAAAATGTTAGCAAATTGCGATTGCTTCCACTTCTTGTGCCCTGAAGGTTTTTGCACTACTTAAAACAGAAAAAAATTGAGCTGTTTCAGATCTCCAGTTATTAGGAAATTTGGTTACTTTTACACATCATTCCATAACTCAGTATATACGTATGAAAAAAGTAAAATTTCAGAATCTTACCTTGAGATTTCTTTTAGTACAAGGCTTAACCTTGACACATTATTTTCTATGAAGCCGATCATCTCAAGCTCTCTGAGTGTCAGAAGCTGCTGTCGAGGATATATTATTTGACACTAGAAATGAGAGTTAAACATTGTTGTATGAAAAGTAAGTGCATTCAAAATTAAATTTTACAGTAAGAGTGGAAATAAAAAAAAGGAATGAAATTTATGTATTTTTGTTACTTAGGAAGTACGACTAAAATGCAAAATTTGCTAAAATATGACATTTTACAGTTTTGCTTTCAAGTATTACCTTCATCAGTTCTTCCAGGCAAGAAAGATATATTCTAAATATTGCTGCAGTAGATGGAGGTCCAATGTATTGTTTTATGTCAGCCCTGTCTACAAAGGCCATGTCAATTTTTTCTGTAATATTTGAAGTAGTCAGGATAACTACATTGGGATACCTTCAAGACAAAAACAGATTTTTAGGTCACATGTAAAAGATTTATCTCCTTTTGTGACTGGCAAGTTGAGATCTTCCTTCCTGTGATTTAAATAATTTTATGCAATAAACTGTCACATCATTCTTGTCAATCAGGAATTACATTAAATGATCTGAAGCTCTTGGCCAGGTATCACAAGAATATTTCAAGGCATAGTCTCTTTCCTTCAGCTGTTTCTCAGTTGTCCACAGTTCCTCTAATTCTATTTCAGAAGTGATATATGGTAACTATCTAGAACCTACTGGCATAGCTTCTGACATACACAAAGTAGATTATGAAAAGAACTGTAAATTTGAACCTTTAATCAATATGTTTTATATTTCAATTTTGATGTGTTTCTCCAAGCAGATATCATGATGCTCTGTCCTTTTTCCTCTCCCTGTCTTTAGGGGAAGCATACTGTCCATAGATTTGATTGTTCACCCAGGTACCTGTAAAATATTGTGCTGGATTACTCGTATTTCTTTTCAAGATTAGCATCATGAACAAAGAATAACTATTCACTAACTAATCTGGTTTAGTATTCCAAGTAGGAATTGAAATTTAGCAGGAATAGGAAAACTGAAAATGTCAATAACCTTTTGCTGTTGCAATAATATGCAAACAATACCTTTTAATCTGGTCTATTTGTGTCAGTACAGCATTGACCACACGAATAGCATCTGAAGGCTCTGTGCCTGCCCTGAAGGCACTGCGGGCTGCTGTGAGGCTTTCCACCTACAAAAACCCAAACCAATCAACCAAAACAACAACAAAATCACCAAACAAGCCAAAAAGATTGCACTTTCGGAGTCCTGGGAGCAAACAGGTAACCCATGCAATACACCTTCAGATTCCTGTGCCTACTGTCTAAAACTTTGTCAAAATCTTTTGTTAGGTAGGCATTTCCAGGGAGGAAGAAAGACATGTCAAGGAAGCAAAGTGTAGTGAGGGAAATTCCTTTTTAGACTGCGGAATGGAGGCCAGTTTGCATTTTAAATTTTGGAGTGGGGGAAGAGGACACCACCAGAATAATGAATAGGTTGAATTTAGAGTGAGCTTCCCCATAGGAACTCCAATATAACAAAGCTAATAAGGTACATAGTTACTAAGCTGCTTTTGTATGCAAGTTTGAAGAAAATCTAACAACAATGAACTGAACCATATTCACATTTTTTAGAGCTGTACAAAAAATGTAAATAATACAAATCTGGGCTACTTTGATGTTTAAAACAATATACCACTTGTAAACATACAGCAGCAAAGGAAATTCCACCACGAAAGGTTTCAATTAATTTTCAGCTGGAATTTTCCTGCCAAGTCACACTATGTTCCTTCCAAACCTCTCAAATCTGCAGCAGTCAAGACTAAAGTTCACTCATCTGCACAATCATTAGCTTATGAAATAGCATAAATGTGCTTTTATTGTTCTTTATGAATGAGCACTATTGCAGCTCCTTCCCGTCAATTTCCTTTCTGCTATATTTAATATACAACAATGCTATTTGACTCATACCTCATCAATCAGTACAAACACAAGAGCATCTCGGTCATCAACTAACTCTTGGATCTTCTGGAACATCTTGGTTACAAGCTTGCCACTCTAGAAAGACATCATATGCATATTTTAACTATTTCCTTACCACACAACTTTTTAAGGCTCATCACATTTAAAGGTGTAAATGCCTGGGTTTTAAAGCAACTTTCCAATAAAACTTCTCTTTAAGCATTTTCAAACATCTTAATTATTCCTAACAATCTCTGGTGCACATATTTAGGAAACAAGTTAAACAGAATAATTACAGTTTAATTTCTAAAATATGTAGTTTATTTTATTAGGTACATCAATACATACCTCAGAAAACCACTTAGAGAAAAGGCTATGGCTGTTTATCTCAATTAATTGTCCGTACCTATACCTAAATTATGAAGAGAAAAAGAAGCATCAACTCCATTCTAAATAAAAATCAGAGATATCATTAACTTCTGTAAGTCTCATTCCTGACATTCTGACCCTGGAATTCTGTGAATTTATACTTTAAATTACTTACCTTTCAAAATATAATACCTGTTTTATTTGTATTATTTTTGTTGCTAGAACTTGTTACATTGCTGAAACTGTCACTAGAATTCTTATATTAAATTGCTATTAGAATTTCTTCATTAGAATAGGGTAACTCTTACCACGATAATTGCCTCATTCTTCTCTTTGTGTAAGCGTTTCTTCAGTATAGCAAGAAGTGACAAAGTATCTCAACCACACATTATACAGCCTGTGATTTTCATGCATTCAGTTTGTGCTAGAGTCAGATCATGCCAATAATTACACATTATTTATGCTATACCTTGTATTTTATATAACACTTATTTTTGTATATATATTTGTTAGGTTGCTGTGAACGTTTAAGCTATTTCTTATTACCTGTCTGATATACAAACTGACCTCTGCAGATTGTGGCATTCAGAGAATCTGAATACAAAATAAATTAGTTTAAAAAAATCACTACCTATTAAAACCAGGCTCTGTCAAACATGAAGATATAAAAACCAAAATACTCCTTGACCCTTTGCCCTTTAATACTCATTGATGTACAAAGTGAGCAAAAACTACTGTACTGCCACTGGAATGTCTTTTACGCACCTGGGACAAATACACATTTTACAAGGCCTTTAAATACCTTAATCAGTCTAGCAGATCAATTTTTTGCTAGCCTGGTGCACTACAAAAAAGACATATTAGTATCTTGCATTAAGTACAAGTTACTTGAAATGAAATATTAAATATACTTGGGCTAGTGAAAAAGAACCACTAAGTATAGGAAGCTAAAGTGAAAAATTTAAAAAAAAAAAAAATTACCTGTATGACAGTCGAATTGTCAGCTTCTGAGCCAATGCTTTACAGAGAGAAGTCTTCCCAGTTCCAGGAGGGCCTGATTTGAAATCAGATCCATACATTACACAGAGTCTGCATCAGATTGTTAATGACATCTAACCGATTTTTAACTACTTTATTTCATTACAGCACTAATTGTAGAGTAAAATCACAGCAGATAATGATTGCATACACCAGAGTATTTTGAGAAGATTGCTTCCTTGACTACAATCCTAGAGCTAATGCTGGATTTTATATTTGTGCAAAAACCATAAAGTTAAAACACTCAACAGCCAGAGAAGCAAAGGGTATCACCCCTGCAGGGCTAATACTCATCAGCATTCTCTATAATCAGTGCTATGCTCAAACTTTTATCTTCCTGAAACACACTCTTCTACCATGCAACACAGAAACATATCATGATCAGTTTCATTAGCTGTCCACTCCCCCAGAAATTTCTTCCTTGGGAAAACCCAGATCATCCTTGGAATTATGATCTGGGACAAGCCTTTTGGATTTGACTAAATACCCCATGGAAGAACCACAAAGACTTCCTCCAAGGAGGCAAGTACAAGCACAGTTACCAGATTATGAGTCTTGAAATAAAGTCTTTCAAACAAAAATATTTAATGCAGAAGCTTCTAACAAAACAAAAACATCTAAAATAAAAGCTTCTAAATTGACAGTTGCAACTTAAGTATAATCAAAAAATATTTCCATTATGATAATTTATTTTTGAATACCAGTCTTGATAACAAAATCAATGCAAGATACATTTTGCAAGAAAATGGATTCAGTTGATGCTAAACTAATTTGTAGTATAATCTCCACAGTAAGCTAGGACTGACTGAAGATTTCAGCTTCACTAAAATAACAGTAACTAAACTAGCAAGACCTGGCAACAGAACACAGTGTCAACACCACAACACAGATTGCCTTCCCAGTTTCCACCAAGTTTTTATAAAGCTATAACTAACAAAATAGTTAGTACTGCAATAGAACTTTAACTAATATATGCCTCCTAATATCTTCAGTATCTTCATTGTTTTTATTCATTATGTAAAAATGCAACAATATCACTTAAAATTAAGAAATCCACAACTGTCACTGCACTGTAAACTTTAGAATTTAAATTCATGCAGAATACAGAATATATGAATACTGATTTGACTCTGACATTACATTTCATCCACTATTGAGGCCCTGCTTTTGTATCACCTCATTTTACTACACAGGACTGCAGTACAAGTCTTTCCAGAAGGAAAGTATAAACAGATGTCCAATTAATCTACTTGGTTTAAAACAGATAATTTTTACCATGCAGCAAAACAACTCTGTTCCATGATATCAGGTTGCTGTCAACATTTTTGTCGGAAAATAATAATGTCGTCGTCACATAATCAAGTAGCTAAATGAAGAGGACAGATAGAAAAACACAAATTAGAGATATAACAGCAAATATAACCACAAATAGAATCAATATCTAATGATAACTATAGTGTACTCATAACAACAACAAAAAAAAGAGCCCATAGAACCCAAACATTCCCATGGTTTAAAGAAGGAAGATTTGAACTACTGCTGTAAAACTGTGATAAGTTTTAGCCATTAAAAGTAACCATTTATTTCTACCCATGTACACTTACACACAACAGTGATCAGCTTGCTGTTATTTAGTACACCAGCAAGTCTAATTAAACAGTCTTGTCATTTCACAGATGACTTTGAAAGCTGTTCCATAAATCAGACAAATGTGGATGTATTAATTGATATTTACCTTATAAATGAAGAAGTACAATCACTGGAATGTTTTGCTTTTCTGTATTTGGTTATAAGGACTTAAGTGAGAATCCTGTATCTATGGTATTACAAATAAGCTAACAATTTAATTATTTGTGTCTAAGAACTTCAGTTAGAAGCTGAATTTAACTATTTGTAGGTTTTATTTGTATCACAATTGCTAGATATCAGATTATAGTATTAGTGTTCTACAAGCTTTGGCAGTTATCATCACAACCTCTGATGAACAGACAGGATCTCCAAGCTAGATAATGACCCCATGGAAGTGTTTTGTTTCTTTCCAATGTCTTGCTAGCATTCAAGTGACAGGACACTCACCTTTGGTCAAATCACTGAGTATTTTCATGAACAGTAACAGTGCTTGCTGACATTACTGCCAAGCCCATTAACTGTTTAGCTGCTACCAGAAACAAAGTTAAACTCCCATTCCCTTCTGCCCAGCCTGCACCCATATCGCCATAGGATGCAGGAAACTTCAAACAGGCTTAATTTCAGCTCTTACTTCTCCTCAAGAAATTTTAATTGTTCTTCATTTCCAACTTACATTTGATTTTACTTCAGTGTCATAGATAAGACTTTCCCAAAGGCCATGGAATTCAGCTGCAAAAGAAATATGTTATATCCTGTTTAGGATAAATCAGTCTGGAAACCTCTAACTCATCATTGCAGCTGACCATAATCTGAAAACAAAACAGCTTTCAGATTATGGTCAACTAAAATGAAGAATTAAGAACACATACATGAAAACAAGTAAAGCATCTTGGGGAAAAAAAAAGTTATTTTTCTCAAAATGCAAACACCACTTTCTAACAGACAAATTCAGCATTTTCCCAGCTTCTATTTACTTCAATAACTGTGATGAAAAATTAATTTCTTAACATGAAATGAAAAATATCTTTCCTTCTATTCTCAGTAGAGGATGAACTTACATTTCACCAAGGGAACAATGAAAACTTGTGGTAGGAGGAATGTTCTAAGGCAAATTTTATCCATGTAGCTAAATAATGCATAAAAAACTAAAGTTGTCATTGGAGTATCAATCATTCCTAGCAGTTGGCTTCTAACTTTCAGCAAAGAAAAGCAAAAAAGACTGAACAACTATAAACCACAAAATTGTGGCAATAATGTCAAGGTATCAGATTTAACTCTTCCTGAAAAGTAATGTAATAGATAGTTAGGCATTTCACAACACGGAACAAGTAGGAAATGTTTCAAAACTACTGTCCCTCTGAGCTAAAGCTCACATCTGTGCTTCTCCTTTAGGCAGAGAATCCAACTTCCCCAGCACAAGACAGTAACAAGCAGGTCACAGGGGAAAGCCTGATTTTTTTTCCTCTCCAGAAGACAAGGACTAAATCTCTGTACTTTGTCTGTTTCATGCATAAGAGCAGTACTATCATGGGGGCTGGAAGCCAGCAGTGAGCTCTGGAAAATTAATATTTTAAGTGATAAGCTTCTTGTGGGTCTTCAAGTTAAATAAAACTTGAAATGCAACCACCAGTGTTAAAAACTTGCATGCTTCTGATTATGACTATATGTTTTAGACCACAAGATCAGTTATCTCCACACATCCACAAGAATTACAGAAATAAAGGATGTGTTTTGGAATCACCTGCAGCAGTTCAGTCAAAACCACAAAGGAAAAAAGTCCAAAATTATTTGTTCCATAAAGAAAAAGTCCAAACATAAATGTTCTATAGACAAACAATAAATATAAATAATACCTTTAATAAGTAACTATAAACACTTCTAGTCTTTGCAATATTTTCTTTATTGCTCTAGAGCTCCCAGAAATGCCACATAGGTACCTGCTGGTAGCATCCAGTGGTGAGCTGCAGTGATATCCTCATTCTCTTCTTCAAGATTTTCAGAGGTTGGTCCTTCTTCATTCAGATGAAAAATATGAAGAGAAAGAGTTCTTGTGCTCAGGTCAATAGGCTAGAATGAACATTAAAAGATTTGTTACCTGTCATATTTCTCATTCAAAGCTAGCTGCACAAAAGAAAGTTACAGTTCACAGCTGGCATTTATCTCTGAAGCCTACTACTTCTGTTTCAGACTTTACTAAGCAGTAACAAAAAAATTTAGCCACTTTTTCCTAGTTATACCAGTCAGCCCAAGAGGAGATACTGCATCAACCTATAGACCTTGTCTTGCTTTTGCCCTTAGGGCACCACCAGTCTACCCCCAACTAGTTCAGGGGCACATAAACAGAGGTGCATGTTCTTGACCAGGAATACCTGTCTGTCCTTCAGTTTCAGCTCTGTATCCACAATTGCCACAGACTGGACGTTGTTGTTAAGGAAAGGGTCATCAAACTCTGTCCACTTGTAATCACCAAACACAATGTTGTGTCTGTTCAACAGCTTTAAGACACTCATCCTAATATCTTCTTTCTTGGCCACACTAACAAGAAACAAACATCATTACTTTATGGCATTGACATTTATAAGGAAATTTGAATTTGTGTTAGAATGAATTATTTCATACATGAGGCCTTCATGGGAAACAGCTTCCATATCACACACCAAAAAACCCAACCAACCAACAAACAAAACGCCCAATCTAAAAAAAAAAAACCAACACAAAACACACCCAAACCCACTCAATCCTCCTCCAACATTCTACAGGAGAAAAGAACCTGTCAGTTTCAGTCTGTCTGCACAAGCAACAAGCTAGATAGTTGTTTTTAATTTGTGCATTAAAAAACACAATCCAAATAATACCACTTGCTCTGCTTGAGGACATATCAGGGGATACTGAATGAAACAGCTAGAAGACTTCAAGAATGGAAAGCAGTTATGCAATCTGTGTTTCAGTAAGACCCAGAAAGACTCAGAGCCAAATTACAGACTGAATTTGGTAAGCTTAGCTTGGAAGCTCCATTACACCATCAGGACAGTTAAAACATCAGGACAGGGACATAATATAAGGAGAATTCCAGAAGAGACAAAAACTACAGGAAAAGAAATATAATTTGAAGATTTAACTTAATTTTGCAACTTCAATCATCTATAACCAGCTCAAATTCTGAGTTTTCTGTTAACCCTGGCAAAAATAGCACAGTGGATATTTTACACCTTGATTTTTCTAACACCTCAGATATGCTCTCCTATATTCTCCAGATATCCAAAAATAGTAAGATAAGAACTGGATAATGGACAAGGAGGGTTGTCCCCATCCTGACTGTCCAGCTCAGAGGGCTGAGATTAGTATAAAGATTAAGCAGAACTGTCAGTAAGTTGGATGGGGAAAGGCATTGTGGTGCTATTAGCATTGGGACCAGCACTGTTTTTGCACCCTTGACAATGGGATGGAAAGTACCTGCATCAAGTTTACGAACAACACCAAAGCAGGGAGAACTGTTAGTATTCTGGAGGGCAGGGCTGCTCTTCAGAGGGACCTCTGCAGGTTGGCAATATGGTTTGACTGGAAGCTTTTGATGTTCAATGAAGGTAAACATGAAATCTTAGCTCTCATCCACTGCCCAGATAACAGAACAGATCAGAGGCCAACTGGATAAGATACAGTTTTGCAGAAAAGGGCCCATGGCTACTGTTGGACAAGTTGGCAATAAGCGTGCCCTTGCTACAAATGAGGACAACCTTATTTGAGGCTCTGCTACCAAGACTGCATATGTTAGAGAAAGCAACTGTTTCCGTCCACTGGCTTTGTAAGACCGCATCTGGAGTACTGTGAACAGTTGTGAGCACTGACACAAAAGAGACAAGGATAAACTGGGGCAAACCCTGAATGTGGCAAAAAACTTCATTGTGAGACTGGATGACGTGACCCACAAGGTGAAACTGAGCGAAGTTATTTGTTCAATCTTAGGAAGAGACACAGGTGAGGAAACGCCCAGGAGAGTACAGAGAAGGCAGAACTGGGTCCTGTGGGCTCTTGGAGGTGCGTAGAACAAGGCCAAGAGGAAACAGGCACAAGTGGCAGCAAGCAATGCTCTTATCAGAGACCTACTGATTTACTAAAATATGAACATTGATATCCAATTAAGACAGAAAAACTCTTTAATAGATTAAAGTTAGAAAGTGTATGTTTCTTGCAACGGCCGGGCAGTACATGGGATAATTCCTTAATGCACACTGCAAGAATCACAGGTATTACAATGCCTTTTTATTTACAGAGTCTTGAATATACAAAATATGAATGCATATTCGTATCCCTGTCACTTCCTCTGCTTTGCTCCGTATGCTAATTGGCAAAAAGGCTATTAAGCATGCGTAGTTTTGGTCCCTGAAATGAGTCGGGGGTCCATTTTGGGGAGGGGGTCTCCAAAATGAAGAAGTAAAATAAGCCTTCCTCGTTCTGACCATTCTACCTTTTCCATACATACGTGACAAATAAATCCTTGGTAGAACTTGTAGTTTCCTGTATTCAATGGGTCCCTCAAGTATGGGAAGTCTGCAATGTTTTTATGTCCCTGAGATCTGTTTATCACATTCTGTTTTTCATGACGAGCACAGCTACCCAAACATAGAATTGTCAAGCAATGAGTTAATAGATCCGGCTACTGTTAACTATGAAAAAAAAAAGACTATTTATCTGCCTCAGCTAACTCAGCAACATCTAATTTAACTACCATCTTAATTTTCCTAAAATGTTTGATGCTTCAAAATTAAAGTCTCATTACCTGCTCGACTTCTGGTGAATTTCCACATGGATCTGAACGCCGTCACACACGTTTGGGAGCGCTTGCTTCAAATCTCCAGCAGCGTCTTCCATCTCTCTCGCTCCTAGGGGAAAAGCGATACCAAAGAGAAGCGAATTCCAGCGGCTGCTAGACGCCCACGGCACGGACGGCCCTTTCCCGGTGCCCCGGCCAGGTGCACAGCGGCCCCGCAAAGAGCGGGTGCAGGATCGGGACCGGGATCCGGATGGGCACTTCCCTCCCTCAGGAGACGGCGGCGACGGGCTCGGGGCGCGGTCGGGCGCACGGACAGGCGGCTGCTCCCGCCCCAGCGCTGGAGACAGGGAATCACCTCAGGCAGGCACGGCCTCGGAGGCGACGCGCGGAGCGGCGCGGATTGCGAGCGCGGGCGAGCCTGAGGCAGCGGGCAGCCGCGGCGGCAGCCCCGGTTTGTAAAGGGCGCGCTGGGCGAGGCAGGGGCGGCCCCTCACCCGGATCTTCCTCCGCGGAGGCGGGGCCCGCCACAGCGCTTCCGGCGGGGCCGGCTGCGCTCCACCATGGGCAAGAAGCACAAGAAGCACAAAGCCGAGAAGGCAGAATGGCGCTCGACCTCCGCCGCCGCCTACAGCGGTAAGGGCCTGAGGGGCTTCTTTGTACCGGGGACGCGCCCGCCCCTTCCCCCGGCCGGGTCCCTGCGCGGGCGGGGGCCCCGCGGAGACCGCTCCGAGTGCCGGAGCTGCCGGCCGCGGGGCGCCGCGGGGAGTCCGCGGCGGGCGGTGCGGTGTGAGCCGGAGCGTCCCCGTGCTGCCCACGGCTGCTCCTGCGGGGATCCGGTCGCTGCGGTGCTTGGACGATGCTCAATTTCAGCTTGCTCTGGGCACCTTGCGACGTCTTATGTCTTGCAGGTTTGTGGAGCATCACAACGTAAGACGTGCAGAACGCCTGTTTGTTAGCTTGGATTTGTTAGTCTTAGCTATTGTTTTTCTTTTCAAACGTATAGTGTATATTTTCGATTTGCAGCGAAATCTTATAAACAATAGTTCTAGAAGAAGCTTTGGAGCTAGGCTTGTTTAGCCCGGAGAAAAGGAGGCTCAGGGTGGGGCCTTGTCACTGCAGCTGCCTGAAAAGAGGGTGCAGCCAGGTGGGGGTCAGCCTTCTCCGGGCAACCACGGCAGGACGAGAGGACATGGCCTCAAGGTGCACTAGGGGAACTTCAGGTTGGACATTGGGAAAGAATTTCTTTAAAAAAAGGATGATTATGTATTAGGACGGGCTGCCCGGGTGGTGCTGGAGTTACTATCCCTAGAGGTGCTTAGGAAAAGATTGAATGTGACACTTAGTGCCATGATCTAGTTGACATGTAGTGGTTGGTCACAGATTGGACTTAATCTCAGTGCTTTTTTCTGACCTAATTGAGACTGATTCTGTAATTGCTGTGTGCTGTTAGCTCCCTGTGCATTTATTATTATTTTTTTTTAATTTAGATTACGTGGACAAGCCTTTGGAAAAACCCTTAAAGCTGGTTCTTAAAGTTGGAGGTAATGAAGTCACTGAACTCTCTGGGTCAGGGCATGACTCTAGTTACTATGATGATCGATCAGATCATGAGCGAGAACGACATAAAGAAAAGAAGAAAAAAAAGAAGAAAAAGTCAGAGAAGGAAAAAGAAAAGCATCTAGATGATGAGGAAAGAAGAAAGAGAAAGGTAAGCTGTGGTTTTTAGAATTCAAATACACCAGCCTTCATGCTTGCTTATCAGGTTTAAAACCTGGTGCAGAACTTTGTTTAACTTAGAACAAGCTTATTGTTTGGAGATAGCACTTCAGAAATGTAGAAAACCTTTGGGTGTGAGTGTACTTTTGCCATTTAAAGGAGATACCTTGTGTGATGATTCTATGAACAAAGCTTCCTTCTTTTACATTTTATTTTCCTTATTTATTTACCTTGAGTGTATGCTTCTGTTTTTCAGTTGGTTCTTTTGTATTTTTGCCTGGTCACAAACATGTTTTGCTACCATTTTAGGGAGAATATTTTCAGCTTTTCAAATCCAGGCTGTTATAACATTTTGGATATAGGCCAAGTTACTGGACATTGAATTGATATGCTTATTCAAAACAGCTTCTGAACTGTTGAGTACTGTGGTACATTACATCTTTAGTTCTTGGAATAACCTGTGTGCTGGGCTTTGTCAATTTGTTAGTAGCAAGTAGGGTGGTCACCTTAGTTGTCTGTGTTGAACACTGGGGAGTTTGATTAAAATCAGCAGTGAGGCATTCACGGCACAGTTACTTATGCAATTCAATTTTAAGATAACTTCTTTTGCGTAGTAATGGTTCTCTGACCTTTATGCTTTTTTTAATTCTTTCCTGTCATGTAGTTTTACTATTCTTGTGTGACAGGGTTTTTTTTGGTGCTACTTTGTGCGTATTTGTTGCTAACATCTAACAATTCCAAATAATACAAGCGTAACAAAAAAATCATCTGGAAGTGACAGATCTCATAGGATCGTTCAGAAGCTCTTGAATACAGCACAGACAGTGCACAATTAGTACAGGTGTTTCAGGCTGGGACTTGAAATGTAGCAAAACCAGCTGTCTTTCATACATGATTTTGAAGTATCAATTGCCTTTACTGAGTTGTGTTTGGATTTTTTCCCTAGAACTTCATGATTAATACATTCAAAATAAGCTAATGGATAGTTAAGTAATAAACTGTAGGCTAAGGAAGGTTAATGAAAGTGTGCTTTTCTGTGCAAATATGGATAGTTATTGTGGGATTTCAGGAATGACTTAGGTGTGCCTTTGCTTTGAAACTCGGAAAGAAATCATTAATTGCCACCACTGTTTTCTTATGGTTCTTTTGTTGGCTGGGTTGTCGCATGCTTTACTCATTTCTGTTTAATGTGACAAACAACAAAAATACATCACTGAGAGTGGAGCCACAGATTGATCTGTACTCAATAGTAAATTAGCTTTCTTTGCTCTATGGTCTAGGTTATTATTGTGCAGTTTTACATATAAATAGCTTCAGAATTCATCTTTTCAATTAACATGCGGGAATGACAGAACAATACTGTATCAAATACAAAGCAGCAAAAGATGAACAGTTTTAATTGGAGAAAAAAATTGAAAAAGTGATAGTGAAAGTGTATGCAGTATTGTTTAAACTGTATTGTGATTGGATATTGAATGAGTATTCCAAATTAAAACCATAATTGTTTCTTACCTTTTGATGTGTGGGATTGCACAGTTCAAATACATCCCTTTAAAATATGTCTTCTCTGCTGTCCTAGGAAGAAAAAAAGAGGAAAAGGGAGAAGGAACAGTGTGATACGGAAGGAGAAACTGATGACTTTGATCCTGGGAAAAAGGTGGAGGTTGAACCTCCTCCAGATCGTCCTGTCAGAGCATGCAGAACTCAGCCAGGTAAACAGTGTGAAAGATTAAATTATTTTTGTTCTTTTTAAAAGCACACAAAACAAAGCTTTTGTCAAAGGTAAAATTTTAATGAAGATTTACTGAAATATAGGGACTTTACTTTTTCCAACATCCAGAACTTTCTGCTGTCTGAAAAGTTAATATTCCTCTTGGTGCTTCCATGTTTTAGTAGGTTTGTTTTCAGGTGACTGATGTTGCCAAGGACATCTGTCTCTGGCCTCTGTTCCTTGGCAGGATAAACCTCATTATAAAAGTATTATTGCACATAGTGGTCCCCTAATTCCTTCTCCTTAGCATTTATAATGTAGTGATCAGAATGTCTGAAACTAAGTTTCATGTAGTTCAAGGGAAAAAACTCTCATGGAGACTTCTTAGGTGTTACCATATTTTTTTGTTTTCTAACCTATGTGGAGTTTTAGTATCTCTATTCTCATGGAAAGGAAGTTGTGACAGTGTATCTCTAAAGACTGTAGACACCACATACCACCCCTGTTTTTCATTTACAAATCTTCTTAAGTTCTTATCACCAAACCAAAATATTTGTCAGTTGTATGTGCATCTTCTGCATGTTTAATCCTTTTATATTTTGCCTTGTTTTTTCTACCTGTAGCCATTGCTTTATAATTAAAACTCAGCATTACTCAGTGGAAACCTTTATTTGAGAGAATTTTCAATTACATCAATATCTCTGTTATACATAAGTCTGAAAATGGGACCTAGTAGCAAAAAAGTAGTATCTTTAGGAATATTGTGAGTCTTGTCTTTGGAATACTGCCCTTTGACTAGTCAGGTAATCCCAAGGAATTTTATAATTGTGACCACACATTAAATTGAGGAATAGTGGCCATCAGCTGTCAAGGTAACTGAAATTTTCAGGTCAGAGTTTTATGTCTCTGAATAGTCAGGAGCCTTAAAAACTGACAAGATAAAAACTATTTCCATTATTCTCTTTTCATCTGGTTGTAAAATGGTATTGGAAAGCATATAAATTACCTGACCCATTCTGTTTAAGAAAGGAAACGTCTTTCCTCTATCATGGATAGTTGGATTTTCAATTATTGATGCTTCATTAATGTTTCAAACATCACTTAAAGCCAGTCTCTCTGAAGTAACAGGTAATTAACATGTAGTGTTTCTTGTGTGATCTGTACAGGAAGTGAAATTGTAATTGTTACCTCTCTTGCCAGTAAATCTGTATCTGTTTGTCACTCTGTGATTGAAAGGTTTAGAGAATTGCATGGGGTTTATGGTGAAGAAACCATGAAAATTGCACAGCGAACATGTTGTAAGAATATGGATTTCCCAACTGCAGTATTTGAGCAACAAAGTTTCACTTTTTCTGCAAAAATATATAACATAATTGTTTTAATCTTATTGATACATATTCTTAGAGCTGCTAAACTTAGCACTACATCTGACTTAATGGGTACTAGGCTTTAATGTGATAAGAAAAAAAGCCCAGAAAATAAAGGAAGAAGAAATAGGTACTGTGTGCTTAGATATCTGATGTGCTTCTGCTTTGAAATCCATGTTCATACATCAGTTTCAGATCAGTACAAACTGTATTTATAGTAAGATTTTCTCTCTGGTACTTATATTTTTAAATTAAAAAATATACGCATATGTGGTTTCATTGCACTTATCGGGGTTTTCATCTCAAAATGCAGCTGAAAATGAGAGCACACCAATCCAGCAATTACTGGAACACTTCCTTCGCCAGCTTCAAAGGTAGTAAACGTTTTTGTATCTTCAGCTGTGTTGGCTGTGTCTGATGCGTATCTATATGTGTTACCTGGCAACTTCATATCCTGGTATTCTGTTTGAGAGTAGTGCCTGGCGACTGACTAAGAGATTTGTTAACCTTTGCAACCATGTCAGACCTGGTTGTTTTTAAAGATAAGTTGAGGATAATTATTATCTAGTTTGCAGTTCTAGCACTGGGCAGGAAAATAAGTGTTTTGGGCAGATTATACATTGCTATTATAAATTTATTAAATATTAATGACTTAGTTTAGGGATTAAAAGCCAGTTATAACTCTACAATACTTTAGAAGATTGGACTCTTTTACTTAAATTTTGTTTTATTCAGTGTCCACTGTCAGATACAAAGCAAATTTAGACCTGGTTACTTGATAATCTTCTAAATTGGGAGAGGCTTTTTATTTTATTTTTTTCTTAAACCTGCAGCTCATGTTTAAAAAAAAATCCTTTTTTATTTTGTAGCAATAAGCTGAATTTGGAACTAATTTTAAAAAGTTGAACATTGTATTTATTTTTAGAGGACATAGTGAACAAGAAGAATTGAGCTTTTTTCCTCAATGAAGTCAAAAGACAAAGTTGGAGTGTAGAGACACAGAAAACATACAAGAATTAAGAAATACAAGAACTAGCTTGAATTGATCATTTGATCATTGAATTGAAAGACATTTTAATGAAAATTTTCAAAAATTTCTTTTTGAAATAAGTCTACATATGTGAAATCAGAGTGCTCTCCTTTATCAGGAAATTTTCAAACATGCATTTATTTTATGAGAATGTTTTTTGAGGTTTTTTTTAGTAGTACTGTTGTGTTATAAATGTGATGCAAAAGCAGGAATCATTTTGTTTGCTGCTGTAAATCTAAATTTATTGTTTTTATTTTTAGGAAAGATCCTCATGGGTTTTTTGCTTTTCCAGTCACGGATGCCATTGCTCCTGGATATTCCATGATAATAAAACACCCTATGGATTTTGGTACGATGAAGGAAAAAATTGCAGCGAATGAATACAAATCAGTCACTGAATTCAAGGTGAATTAATAAAGATTTAGATATTTCACAACTAGTAAGAAACTAAAATTTTTTTTTCATGTGTGGAAGTCTTTGTTACATTAATTAATGCTCATTTTTTTCCAGAACTGAGCACTTTTGTCTATTCAGTTTGTTCCAAATTATCTGTCAGATTCTACTACTTACTAGCTTAAGTCCTGTGGAATTTATGCTGCTAAACTTCAACAGGAGTAAGACTAGCACAAAGAATTAAGCCCCTGAGCTCTTTTTTTTGTCCGTTTTTTAATGTAGACCTTGTTAGATTGATATAAATGTCATTTGGACTTGTCTGTAAGAAACCTGTGGATATACTGAAGCGTCTTGTATATGAGTAAATAATAAGTACATATTTTTTGTCTTTAATTATCCTAGTTTTCGCATAACTTCATTTGGAATTGTCTTCTGGCAGAAACTTACTTGTCAAGTTTATTTGCAGCTTAGATACATCATGGTTTTACAGACAGTGCTGTAAGAAATGTTTTCATAGTATTGCTAGCTCCTGAAGGAGAGTTTTCCTTAACTGATTTGTGAAAGTCATGAATTATTAGCAGCTTTTGGAATTGCTTTTTCCTAGACTGATGTTGATACGATGGTAGCCTCGGCAGGAGAGCATTGGCTTGTTTCTCAGGGTTGATCTCTTTTTTTGAAAGGTCAGCAAGGTGAGAAAAGAATGGTTTACATTTCTTACAGATGCCTTGACAAAGATTATTACTCTGTTTTGTTAAATATGCTGTAGAGATTTATAAGAAATAGTGAGAAAGGATTCATGATAGCATTGCCATCAGCAATGCCTTAAGGTTTCTAAATTCTGTCTTGCTGGATTGTCTTATTCAACAGCTTAAAAAGGAAGTTTGAGTGGGAGCTCTGTGACTGTTGAGTTACAGGCAAGGTTGCAGTATTGAAACTAATGGGATAGAAACCTAAAAAAAAAATTGCAGTATTTTTTACTAGTTCTTTCCTCAAGGATTTAGCTTCTGCTAGTAGGTGGAGGAGTGATAAAAGATTCTTTAGAGTCTGCCCATGTTAGAGCAAAAAAGGAATTGGACTCCCTTTATAGATACATGAGGGTACCTAATTGCACAGAACTATAAGCCATAACCTTAATACAGAAATGAAGTTTGTAGGTTTTTAACTTCTGAAACAAAGTCTGCTCAAAAGTTACCTGTCTGACATAACTTGTTGAGGCTAGTCACAAAAGAATAAATAATCTGTCTAAGAGAATAGTCTGAAAGCACTGTCCTGCATTTAAAAGAGGGGCAATTGCTGCAGAGCACTCATTTTGCTTC
This sequence comes from Lonchura striata, assembly GCF_050655825.1. Taxonomy (NCBI): domain Eukaryota; kingdom Metazoa; phylum Chordata; class Aves; order Passeriformes; family Estrildidae; genus Lonchura; species Lonchura striata. Next base: position 73,071,939 of record NC_140704.1, read on the forward strand.
AGAAAAAAAAGGGTCTGCTTCAAAGCTGGGCAAGCAAAACACTGGCTGTTTCTGCAGCACTTTAGTTTGGTCGGTCACCTTCTCAGTTTCTGTCTTTGTGATGGTCTTGGTAATTGAGGGCAAGGGGCTTGTAATGCTGTAGAAAGTTACCTTGGTAGCTCAGTACAGTGTTTGGTCCGTTTAGCCCTTTTCATCCACTTAAGTTAAGGAGAAGATACTACTTTGGCCTTCAGGAAAGAATGATTTTTATAACCAAAAGCCAGTTCCAAAGGAAGCTGAGCATCTTGGAGAGGTAGAAGAGGCTCAAACCTTTGCAATTCTGCTTTTGGCTTGTGTTCATGAGCCTACTGCTAGAATATTACTGGGTTCTTCAAAGAGCTGTCAAGATGGAGTGGTATCTTGCAGTCATTTAACAAAGAACCTGAAATGTTTACAGTTCTTTTGTTTTGTATTTTACAGGCAGATTTTAAACTGATGTGTGATAATGCAATGACGTACAACAGACCAGATACTGTTTACTACAAGCTAGCCAAGAAGATACTGCACACAGGCTTTAAGATGATGAGCAAAGTAAGAGACCTATTAAAAACAAAAAGAAACTTTGGGGTTTTTTATGTTACCAGACTTAAAAGGAACAAAGTAACAATAGTGAATGTTGTTGTATCCATCTGTGATGAATTACAGCAGTGCCCTTTAGTGCTGCTGTATTTAAGGGCTTGACAGCATTTTTGTTATAACCTAGTAATTTTTGCTTGTTTCTCAACCTTGCCTGCACCACTGAAGTCTGTAAGAGCTTCTTTCAGTGGAAGCAGTTAAAATCCACATAATATCAAACTCTGCCATAAAATCCTGCTTCTGGCTGAAACTTTGGAAACAAGATCTCATTTAAGTTTTATTTCTGTGTAAACAAGAAAGCAGTACTTTTTTGAAGGTGTTGGGTGTTGGGAAGTTTCCAGAAGTATCACAAATACTTTTTACTCAGGTACAATTGTTGGCTTGTCAAATGAAGGTTTCTTTGTGAGCTGCTCTGTGAGCGCGCATGTGTGTGTGTGCATGTGTTACAGTGATGGTAAGTTTTGTGTCAAATAGTTGTTTTTGCATATGCAGTTTGTTTGTTTGTTTGTTTCTCTCTTGATAGCTGGGCTGCAGAAATTCTGATGCCATGCTGCCATGACCAAATCATGTTGCATCGCCATTGGAAACGAGACATTAAGAACAAAATAAGGCCATGGCCATTCCCATCCCATCCCATTATCATAGCATCTTGGCTATGAGGGAAAGGTTAAGTCCCTGCCGCTCTGTCCTTTCTGATTCTAGGAACGGCTGTTAGCTTTGAAGCGCAGCATGTCGTTTATGCAGGACATGGATTTTTCTCAGCAGGCAGCTCTTTTGGGCGATGAAGACACAGCAGTTGAAGAACCAATTCCTGAAGTTGTTCCTGTACAAGCAGAGACTACCAAGAAATCCAAAAAGCAAAATAAAGAAGTTATTAGGTAAAGGTTTTAATGGGCATGCTTACTGGCTTGTTGCAGCTTTTGTAGTATTACACAGCAGCAAAGAACTGAGGAAAAAACTCAGCATTTTTTCCTTGAGGTCCATAGGATAAATGGGCAATTGTATTTTATTTTATTTTATTTGTTTATTTATGGAACTTGTTTAATAACCCAGTGATTCCTAACTTGAAGCAAACAATTCAAAAGATGACTGCATTTTCATTCAAACGCTTAAAATTAATCTCTATAGAGATATTTTCATTCTTATTTATATCTGTATTAAATAATGAGTGATGTCTTCTCATGATGGTTTAAAATGTTATTTTATTTTGGATATAGCTACACATACCTTTTGCATTTTGTCCCTTTTTTTCCTTTCCTAAAGCAGTCCATCAAAATGTAAGAGGTTCTTCCCAGGAGGGCAGATCAGCGAGTGATTTTTTTAAAAAATTTTAACCTTGTCTTACAGCTTATGAAAATACAGGAGATTATTTCTGGAGCAGATGATAACATCTTCCCAGTGGAATCTTATTAAACTCCTTGGTAAAATACATTGCTAGTGCAATAGTAATCCTACAGCTAATAGGTAGACCCATGTCACAAATTCATATTTTTATAGCTAGAATCTAATGTTAATATATTTTTTTAAAATCTGAATTTAGGCAATTAATTTTATGAGATTTTAGCAGAAACCACGATATACAAGCAACTTGTATTATTCAGTGTTCTTGCATAGGCATCCAAAGATAGATTGAATTTAAATTGTAAAACATTATATCAGCTGGAATTTTATGGGAAAAAATATTGCAACAGAGCATCAGTGGTCATGTTGTAAATAACCCAATCATGTAGACATGTTCTGCAGTTTCTTTTTAAATCTTCAAAGTAAAAAAAAGTGAAATAAAAAAAGTGAAATAAAAAAAAGTTTCCATTTTTTTTAAGTGAACTTTAGTGTGCTCATCAGCCACTTTTGATTTTTTACACTTTCAGCATTTTTGTAATCCTTAGTGCTGATGGAAGAAGTAGTATTCTAATTTAGGGTTTTTTTGGAAATAGAAGACTGCAACATGTATCTTCAAAAATAATTTTAACCAGTAATTATCTGTGGTGGAAGCTATTCTAATGATAGCATACAACAACTAATCTGTTGCTGTATCATAGAGAATTGAGAAAGTGTAATTTGTACTTTGTTTAATGGATTGTGGATGGAAACCAACTCAAAGCACCTCTTTGTAAACAAGTCTTGAGGGGGAGGTACTTTGGTTTTTTGATTGTTTCTATTTTTTTAGAAGACACAGTAATTTGGTTGGTGTGGTGTCCAGCATTAATTCTTGCATAAACTCTGCCACAGGAATAACTTTGTTCTTTGTCACAGAGCAAGAAATTGAGACTGCCAAACCATAGAGCGCAGCTCTGTCTTTATTGTCTACCTTAACGTACATATCAGACAGTTAAAAATTATGACCTTTAATTTTGTCCTGGTACCAGTTTATCAGCAATCAGTTGTAGTATAAATTTACCTTTTCTGTTCTTCTCAATATTTATGTAACTTTAATAGCTGAAATAAATTTGGTTTTTTTCGAAGTGACTTGAACTTTTAAATACGTGTAATTTTGCATCTGTAGGATTGATACTGTATTTTTTAATGAACAATAAGACCCTTAGAGGGTCTTAAACCTAATAGCAGTTATTTTTGCCTTCATATTTCATGGTGACAGAGGAGTTGAAATCAGTGTTTACAGAATGTTAAAGCAGCTTAGACCTCTATATAAAGCAAGAAGTGACTTGATCACTTGAACATCCTAATGTTTAAGTAGTTTTTGAAAATTTTGTTTAGGATGTTGCAGTTTTCTGAACATTCTCTCAAAATTCTTGTCCTTTAAATACTCTGTAGTGTGTGATAGAAAGTGCCAGTTGTTGAGGAGTTTCCTGCTGTGTACACCATTTCTTAACTTTTCAATGAAACAAAATAGTATATAACACGTTTGTCTCATAATAGTATGATCCTGTGATCTTTTTATTGTCTTTAATAGCAAAACTTACTTGTGTATCGGATCTGAATCTCTATACAGAGAGAAATTCTTAGCTAAGCAAATGGAAGAAGATAATCCAGGAGAGAGAAATGGATGTGGTGTGAGGAGATGCTCTACCCAGTATCTAAGGTGTTTGGCCCTAGTGTCTAATGTCCATATAATGCCCTGAAATACTTTGATGCACAACATTTATTTTATATATAAAATATAATGAAGACTTCCATATTCTATGATATCCTCACATTTGTCTTTATGATACTGCCTTTTTTTGATTTTATGTGATAGCTGTGTCCTGTTCCATCCTTGGATATGCTTATTTGCTATGATTTTATTGGTTTGGAGCTTTAATGCAAAGGGATCTACTGAAAGATAAATGTTCAATTCTATAATTTTAGGTACAAGCAGTTGTGTGATTGATACAGATTAGGAATGTTAATTGCCAATACTAAAACCATAGGAATTAAAGGACTCCCTTTTAGACTGGGAGTTGTGTCCTATTTCTGCAAGCAGCTATATGACATAATCATCATAAATGCAGCCTGTTGGGTTTTTTTTTCTGATAAGCAACAGTTTCTATCCCTCTTTACTTAATTTATTTTCTGCATCTTCCTGTTTGTAATTTTGGAAAATAGCATATATGTGAATGTGAGAGACTAAGGATGCATACAGCGTTCACCTTGTATTAATGCCAGTTTTGATCCTAATCTCTGTTTTGTACTTCATTTTATACTTCATTTTCATCAGGATACAGAAACAAATTTTTGAAGTTAGTAGTTTGGTAGTTTGCAGCTTCTGTTGCAAAACTTCATAATATGATTATAATGATTATATGATTATAATTCCACTTAAATGCTGAAGTAGACTGACAGTGGGAGAAGAGTGGGACTGATTGTTCTATTAAGCAAAGCCAGAATTGAGCCCTCTGTTTTGTTTTAGGTTTTAATTGCTACAGCTCCTCTTCTTCTCTTTTTTAGCTGCATTTTTGAACCTGAGGGGAACGCGTGCAGCCTGACAGACAGCACTGCTGAAGAACATGTCCTTGCACTAGTGGAACATGCAGCAGATGAAGCTCGGGATAGGATCAATCGATACCTACCCAATAGCAAGGTCTACTGCACATGGCGCTTCCAGTTTGTGCCTGACTATTGAATGCTTTGTTTCATGTTAGGAAACAGGCTTTAGTCTTAGACTTCTTGGGACTGGAACATCTGGGATGTGTGTTCTGTGTGGCATACCGATACTGCTGTTGTCTATTATTTAGTTGCCACTGAGAGCCACTGTATGGGCTCCTAATTGAATCTTGGGTTCTATTGTATGTTGAGCATCTTTGGAAATTCACTTGCAGGAAACAGTGAAACGTTCGATCTTGAATTGCAGCCCTTAGCATTGAAAGTGATTAAAATAACATCACACTTCTGTTATTGTTGCAACCTCAGAAAATGCAAACTATGTCATAGGTTGAAGGGCTATTAGGATTCCCCCTCTCTCCCTGCCCCTCGCTCCACCCAAGGAATTAACATATTTTTAGTGTTGAATTACTGTTTTTAATGAGGAGAGTCTGTAAACTCTTACAGTTTTGTATTTAGAAGTAGTAGTGTGAGTACCAAATACAAAGATCTTTTATTGACTAGGTTTAGATAGCAAGTTTTACAGTCCTGAATATGATGCTGATGTTATTCCATGTATTTGAGTTTTGTGCTCTTCCAAGGACAAGCTTGGTGGTGCTGTGGGTGCAGTTCTTTCTGGAGGATCAATTTTTTTAGTTGTAATGATAGTGGCACATTCCTTCATTTCCTTATGCTAGGATTGGAATGAATGCTCCAGGCATTCGCTACAGGTCTGTACTGAGATACATTTAGTCTATTTCCCTTGAATTTTATGGAGACTTATTCCCACCTTTGCTCCCATTTCTCATCTATCACTCTAGTGGTCACTGCAGTCAGAAATGAATCAGGATGTGTCTGCATCCTGCACTTTCCACCTCTTTAAAACTATTGCAGAAGAAACTTTACTTTGAAGCAAAAGTGGTGTTGTGTCTTCAAACTTAAATGTCCATTTCTTGGGCAGTGGCCCTGATTATGCAGTCAATTTAGGCTCAACTGGATTATGAAATAAAATTGCAAAGAGTAGTTGGGTGAAGGCTTACTTTCAATGCATTTCTGTTTCTTTGGATAATGAGAAGACTTACTAGAATTGAAGGCTATTTGAAACCTCCAAAGTAAGAGTTGCTTTTTAAATCTCTTCAAAGCAATATTGTTGATTGATGCAGTCAGTTTTGCACTGTTCAAGGAAGTTTCTCAAGGTGTGCAGCTCTTAGTTGCTAAGGCTGTTAAGTGAGCTTGACAGCCCCACTGCATGTCCCACTGAATCTTGGTAACCCTGGCATGTTCTTGGAATTCAGCCAGTGCTCACTTTTGCCATCAGTTAAAGATATTGTTCTTGTTCATTCTCTTTCCAGCGCCTCTCGCCTCCGTTTTTATTGTATGCCAGTATTAGCTTTGGCCTTCTATATGGAGAGAGTTTTAAACTTTTTCAGATGGAGGGGGATATAAAACAAAATAGTAGAGATTTGTTGTTCATTTCCTTGGGAATATTTACTAATATTTTTGTAGGAGACAACAGTTTTAATTTTCCCTTTATATTGAGAGGTTAGAGTGGGTTTTTTTCCTCAATTCACGTGTAGTTGGTTTCTGACATTAGCTTTGCTTGTTGCATCAGATCTGGCTCTAACTTTCCAGAACTTGGTGTGCTCTGTTGTCTTTCGCATCCGTCTTGAGCATTGTGCTTGTCTGCTTCAGTAGGTCTGTCACAGCTGGAAGAATTTGTTAGTGTTAATAAAAGTACTTCTAATTAGAGAAAGTTGTGGGCGAGACATGAAAACAAGCAGTTTAATCTATATTTGAAAATAAGTAGTGACTTTGTTTGTGGATAGGCGTTACAGGTCTGCTTCCAAAAAATGTGTTCTGACTTTGCAGTCACAAAGGCTGGCTCCGTGCTAATGACAATGGAATTGGGTTTGTCTTGGGTGAAAACTTTAGATCTGACTTACAAAGAGGAATAAGGCATTGTATATATGATGTGTGAACTTTTAAGTCTTCTGTTCTGAAACACATGCTATGTGGTGTTAACTAGTTGTGACCCAAGGTTCTCTGTATGAAAAAGGAAATACCAAAGTGCAGTATCTCAATACAACTAAAAATGCTTTTTATAGTTTTCTCTGTAAACGGGCAGCTCCTTATTTGAATGTGAACAGTTTTGAATGATTCCTCCTGTATCTTTCTGGTTCTGTTCACAGATTGGTTATCTGAAAAAAAATGGAGATGGAACTTTATTATTTAGTGTAGTAAATTCATCTGATCCAGATGCAGAAGGTAAAAGCCATACTTTTTCAAGATAACATTTCTAGTCTTGAATGTTCTAACAGATTTTGAAGCCTTAACTGTAGATATAGATCCTGTGTAGTATAGATGAGTTTTAAAATTGTTTTTAATTTTTCAAAAATTGTATTCTTTTCATTAATTATTTCCCAAACCATTTCCCCAAGTACCCCAAAGGTGTTTCTGTTTGCCTTCCATGTTTTTACTCTTCAGATACTTTGTTTTACTGATGCCAACAGTGAGAAGGTAAAATATTTCCTTGTAAGCACTTACACATTGCTACAACTTTATAAAGTTGGAAGACAAGCTTTTACTGCAAGTACACTGTAGTGTTAATAATGAGAAAAGGTGAATGAAGATGCTGCAATACTATGTAAATGTGCAATGCAGATGCAAATTTAGAATAATCTTTTACCTCTTTATTACCTAATTTAATTCATTAGCTAAATTTCAGTTTTAAGTTTTTGATGTTTTGCTCAATTTTTTTTTCTTCAGTTCCTTGATAGTTTCTCTTTTTTTATGTTGTTACTGTTATGTTATTTATATTGTTTTATGCTTTCCCTTTGCTTTAAATTCAAGCCCCAGATGCAGAAGTATTGAAAACTTGTAATGAATAAAATGCCATAGCTTTTTGGTACCGAGTGTCATGTTGGTTTAGTGCTTCCTTCTCTGCACCTTTTGAGATCAGAATTTTTTCACAGCTTTCCTCTTATTTCGCTGATAAATATATGAATGCTTTTGACCAATCGCATTGAGAGATGCAAGACTGCTAAATTCTTTTTCATCTGGTAGTAAATTTTTCTGGAATGAAATTAAGCATTTTGGCTGCAATCATGCATATTACCTATTTCTAAAAAAAAAAGGTTATTTAATACCTCTGAAATTATGCCACTGAAAATTTAACGAGTGATGGTAATGGACTTCTATAAACAAACAACAACTTAGTCGACATAAGAGACTGCTTTTATCACTTTAGTAATATCTGGATCTTGAAGGTTTGTGAATCAGCTATTTAAATAATTACAGATGCTGCTGTATACTTTAAAAGTGAAATAACTTAAGTAAGCCATAGATCTTGTTAATATGACATGGAAGCATATTTATGGCTTGTGGTTGAAATTCAAATGGTGAACCTGAATTACAATACCTACCCTTAATGTATAGTTTAAAAAATAATTAGTCGTTATGTTAATTACAGCTCTAAAATACTGAATTCTAATTATTTGTCATAAATTGTAAACATGAAATGCTTTTCTAAGCCTTCTTTCAAATCAAATTATTAGAGGAAGAAACTCACCCAGTGGATCTGAGTTCACTGTCAAGCAAATTATTACCTGGCTTCACTACTTTGGGCTTCAAAGATGAACGAAGAAATAAAGGTAAATACCAAAGGCCATGCTTTAACTTTGTTTTTATGAAGTGTTCAAGCAATTAATAAATAATATAAATATAAAATAATTTCAGTTTATGCCTGCTTATACTACGAAAGTTTGCATGGTTATTTTTATAATTAATAATAATTCCATTAACAGCAGAATGCAGCTTATATTAAATTGAATATTTTACGTAATTTAACGTGATTAAATTAGCATTTTATGTATTAATATTTTACCTTAGTGTTATAGCCACATTATAAATTTTCCAATAATGGTAGTCCATTTCTCTGGGGGAAATAGTTTTTCCATAGTAATTGCACTTACGGTTGAAAAACAACTTCCAGTCATTTGCATTTTTGCAATATATGACAAAGATTTTGCAGACTATGAATTTTTTTCCTGGTATTATTGACAGTTTTTAATAGTTTCTAATCTGCTGTCTAGAATCTGACTGGCAGCCAGCAGTAAAGTAAATGCATACAAAATGTAGGACAACACAAGGGAATGTAGCCATGAACCTTTTTTTTCTCGGAGTGGGGTGGATAACATAGTACTCGATTTTTCAGTAGTATGTTTGTTTATGTGGTTAAAATAGTTATGCTGATTTTAGAGTCTGGAAGTGTGCTTGAGATGCTGCTGTTGCTTTCAGATGGGGGAAAAAATACATGGCACTTTTGTATCTGTTGCAGAAAGCACAGTCTTTTTTTTTTTTAACCCTAAGTGATCTTGAACTCTTGTGCTAATCATTTGTTGTGTCTTCTACCTGTGTAGTAACCTTTCTTACCAGTGCCAATACAGCACCTTCCTTGCAAAACAACTCTATATTTCATGATTTGAAACCAGATGAAATGGAGCTCCTATACTCAGCATATGGTGATGAAACTGGGATCCAGTGTGCCTTAAGGTAAGGCCTTCCTTATTAGGAAAGGCTAACTTCTCATAGCAATTTTTTGCAAAGCAATTTAAACTAGATCTCAACTAAAAGCTTCCAAATCCAGATTTTTTTTCTAAAACTTATTTTTAAAATAAATCACTACAAAATTTGAAGCTAGCTTTCATCCTTCTTGATTTGTTTTTTGGGTTTTTTTTGGGTTGTTTGTTCGCTTTTGGATTTTTGGAGATGGGGAAAGTTTTGGGGGGTTTTCCCATTTGACCTTTTAAGCTATTCTATTTCATTGCAAGGTTGTTATAGATCTTGTTATTAGGGTCTTCAACAACAGTATATTATAGGTTACAACAGATTTAGTGTTTTGGTTTAAACCCAGCAGTAAATAATTTTAAAAGGCAAGTAATATATATCAGTGGCTTTAAAACAATAATGCTTTTCAGTGGGTTTCAAAAGAGTTAATGCTACTTGAAAAGAAAAATGTCATTTATCATTAAATTATCGATCTTGGAGAAAAAGAAATAATCTCAAGCTTGTTATCTTTTGTGTTTTTTTTTTTTTTTTTAACCCACTACCCTACCATCAGTGATAGTTCAAGTCAAAATTTGCTGGTACTTGTGAAAAACAAGTTGCAGATCTACTTTACTATTAAAGTAAAAGAAAAAGCTCTATGTCTTGGCGACCTTAATTGCTTTCCTGAAGAAGGATAAGAGTTAAAGGAAGAAGAAAATGTAGGTGTAACTCAGTGTATTTGGGAAAGTATTTTAAATTGAAATAGTTTTTACGGAAGTAAATGTTTTCTGTAATGCTTATCTTGTAGTAGTATTGAGACATTATTTAATTTCCATGCTTAAGTCTAATGCTTATTTCTATTCTTGCTAGCTTACAAGAATTTGTAAAGGATGCTGGAAGTTACAGCAAGAAAGTAGTTGATGATCTTCTGGACCAGATCACTAGTGGTGACCATTCCAAAACTATTTATCAGCTAAAGCAGGTATGTCCTGGGTGCACTGAAGTTTCACAAATTCATCAGAATAAGAATGAACCTATTGGCTTTTTAATGCTGTGTGAGATGTTTTGTTTTCCACTGCCAGTTTAGGTAGTGCAAGCTTAGCTGTTCAAGCAACCATAAACCAAAATAGAGACTGAATTATCCAATGAAGGAGGAATCCTTTTCTCTGGCTAGGTCAGTTCTCCAATGTGGTTCACTATGTGACTGCAGAAGGGAGGAGACAGGAGATGCAGCATAGGAGGGACCAGCCAACTGGATGGAGTTTGGGCAGCTTTGTCACTCAGTGTCATATGGACTTCTGAGTTACATTGCAATCCTTTTGCTAAAGTTTTGGGTTTTTTCTTAATTGAAAAGCAAAATATATTTCTCATGGAAGGATTAGTTATTTGGAACATGGAAATAAAGTTAAAAAACAGAGCGATTACCACTGCACCAGGTGTCTGTTACCCCCCAGTGCTAACTTTTACATTCATGTAGTGTGTCTACAGGGAAAGCTTTTAACTTATTTCCAAAAGCACTTTCCTGAAGAGATGCATACTAAGATTGGAGAACAGAGTTTTCTCAGAAATGTGTATGGTTCAAGTGAGAATGTTTGCATTCTCAAAATAAAATAAGCTAAAAAAAATGCAAAATTTCTGAAGATACATTTCATGTTGTCTTCATTTTAAAGACAGTCTTTAGTTTGAAATAATTGTCTGCTATTTAAAATGCTGACACTCTGAAAGATTGAAGAATAAGGAAAGGGAGGCAGGGTGGGAACATGAAAAATACTTAGGCTTTCTGACATGGTGGAAATGAGATTATGCTACGTCTTTGCAGACTTAGAAGTGGAATAGAGTGGGTGTTGTTTGGAAATAAGGAGACAATAGAACGAAAAACACTGCCGATCCTTTAGAATTTTCTGGGTGTTTTTTTCCTACAGGAAAAGATGGTACATATAACAGGAAAAAATGTAAATGATTAGTTAAAAAAGTTAAAACCTAATATTTTGAATACTCTTCTACATATAGAAATCTGTGTGTGCAACATAGTCAATTTATCATTAAAATAAAATGTGCCTTTGCCTTTTACCATGTTTTTCTAAGAATGTCATTCCAGGTGAGAAATTCTGAGGACCTTTCAAATGGTCAATGGCTATTTACACTTGAAAATGCTGTTTAGTTGTGAAATTTATGGATATACACTGATTTTACACAATTACATGTGTTTCAGTGATCTTATACATGGTGTTCTATGCTTGAGCATTTTATACTGCTGCATCTGAGTAAGAATTAGTATCTCTGAAAGTACAACATTGAATGATTTGTGATCAGAAGTTACTGAAGTAATGATGAAGATACTGCATTTGAATGTAAAGTTTATGAGCAGAAGAAATAGTATAAGGGACTCAAAGATTAGTTAAAATGCATAATATTAAATTATTTAAGAACAGCAACTGTTACATTCAAATTGCATTACAGATATGTGAAAAAGTTAGCTGTCTCTAGCCTCCTTTTGTGTGTAGTTTGAATATACTTGAAGTGGTGCAAGAAAGATATCTTTCTCATGTGTTGAATGTAAGCAGTTATTGGTATTCTTTCCTTCCAGAGGCGAAACATCCCAGTGAAACCACTGGATGAAGTTAAAGTAAGTTATGCTAATACTCTATTTGTTTGGGGTTTTTAACTAGGAAAAGTGTTTTGGCATTTAAAGTAGAGAAAGTCATGTTCTCTGCAACATTCCAGTTCTTTATTTTATTTAATGTGGCTCTGTTCTGTATGGTAATACAGAAAAGATTGATAAGTGGAGTGAGAAAGGAGAAGCTTTCAGTTATTCCTGGAGAGGCTGTCCTGGTTAGTTACAAATTGTTGGTATGACTGTATATGATTGCCCTAGAGAAGAACTGGTCTTTAGTTTTTTGTTAAGGTTCTACTCAAACATCACAGAATGTGGCAGTTTTCTGTGATGGACCAGGACCTCTTTGTGGAAAACCAGTAAATTACACAAATGTTCTCAGGGAATATTCTTAGTAAATATAAGCTATAAAATGCTAAAATCTAAATTATTTCTTTGTTCTTTAGGTTCTGCCAGTTCTTATAAAAGAAGAACACAAGTTGCGTAATACCTGTCTGGATTCTTCCAAACAGATTATGGTAAAATGGTTGTGGGGTAGGGGAGGGAAACAACAGGGGAAAAAAACAGAAACAAAAAAGTAATACTGAGACATTATTTCATTTCAGTGCACAATCTGAGGTAGAATATTAAAATTACATTACCTAGAATAAGGTTGCAGTACTGAAAAATAATTCTCTGATATTCAGTCTGCTTTTGTTTGTGGCTTTATTGTTCTTCAGTCTATTTCGGCATGCATAACTAAATCTCAGAGGCAGAAAAATCACATAGGAAACTGAAAAAGATACTTGATCTGCTGATCTATATTTGAGATTCAGCCTGCTGTAAAATTGGAAAAGCTCCGTTAATATTAATCAGTTTTACCATATCCATTGAAAATGTCTGTTAGAAAGTATGGGTAAATAATGTGTATCTTATGCTTTTACAGCTACTAATCAAATCTGTCTTCAAGTGGTACTGGTTTTATCTTGAAAATTATTTGTGACAACACAAGATATGCACTGCATTCCATGGCTATTCACATAAAAATTAATTATATTACTAAAAAAAAAAAATCATAGTTTTATAAATATTCCTTATGTTTTGTGGAAAGGTGTGGATTTCTTTAGAAGATGACTGGTTATTTCATGTAAGTGCTAGGTTTCATTTTCATATTTCTGAAAGATAATATCTGGTTGTATGTTTACCTGAGTGTCTCATTTCTCCTGCTGGATCAGGCATCGTCAGAGATTTCCCTTAGAACAGGTTTTGAAGCTTAGTGATACTGATTTCTTCCTTTGTGCCATTACATTAGCAATATTGCAATGGGTGTGGAAAGAAAGGGAGTTGCAGAGTATAGGCTATATTTCATTATCCAAATATATAGGAAAAAGACTAGGGAGGCCAATTCCAGCTGATACTGTGAAGAAAGAGGCCCACTGTACAAAAAATTTCAGTAAATCCAATGTTCACATATGGAGAAGATGAGGGACACTGGTAATACTTCCAGCTGCTAGGGTTCTACCATGAGACATGGATGAGTCGAGTGTGTAATTGCATTTTAGCAGTCCTGGATCATGAGATAAAAGACTTGGACTACTGTGTGCACATTCCTGGCCCTTCATGTGACTGGTCTGTCCTGGAATCTTTTTGAGCTGTCTGAATTGTAGGTTAGCCAAGATGGTTATGGATGCTCGTCTCAGGTGTTGAGATAATACTTCTGAGAGAATGGATTTGTGCCTTACACATTGTGAAGTTAACATGACAGCTTGTCACTCCTGGTAATCTTTCTGTTACTTGTGTTATAATAGGTAGGAGAATCTGCTGGAGACAGTAACACTTCTGACTTGGACTTTCTCTCCATGAAGCCATATTCAGATGTATCTCTTGATATTTCTATGTTAAGTTCGTTAGGTAAGTAACTAAATTTACAAGACATTAGTTTGTACCATTTAGAGAACATGACAGCAGGATTTGCTATGACTAAACAAGGTGATTGAAAAGTATTAATAAGTATACATTTGACAGAGGTAAAAGTCTAGGGCTGATAAATGAAACCTTGCTCTGTTTTTCTTTTGAGACATCCATGTGTTATACAAGCTAACTTTTCCTGTACAACTGAAGAAAACAAAGTATTTGTACCTCACTATTTTGATAGCTATGCTTGTATTTCTTGTGTTCATAGTAATATGAATTTTAAGAATCAATGTGAAGCTTTCACTCAGAAATTATGTTGCTTCATATGATGTCTCTTAAAATAACTTGGGAATTAGGTAAGTATGTGAAACCGGATCATATTGCTACTTGGAATATCCCAAAACAAAAATCAGAAGAAACTTCTGGTGCTGGATAGACCTTATCTTCAGTTGCGGGAAAGAATTTGGATACTGTTTCAAATACATGCCTTTGATAGTTATCCTATAAGTGCCACAACAAGTACTGTTACCAGTTCTGCAGGGAGCTGAGCTGGTCTAATATCTTCAAAAATATCATCCAAGCAAACAATTTGCTTATGTTGTAAGGTACTTTTAGTTCTGAATCTGAAAGAGGCCAAGCTATCTATTATAAAACACAACAAAACTAATTGAAGGCTTAAAAGGAAAAAATATTTCTACAAATTTCTCACATAGGTGCAGTTTGAAAAGCAATTGTAAGCTCTGATTATGCCGTCTCACTCTAATTTTATTGCAGTTCAGTAAAAAAATGAATAAATATCTATTTTATAGATAATGTTTAGACATATTAGTCTTACTATAAATTTCATGCACCACTGAAAGCTGCTTATATTTTATTCTTTGGCCTTTCTGTAAATAATCATACTGCTAGATTAGTTGACTTCCAGAGAGAGTTTATGAAATTACTTCCTATCATAATTCTTGCAAAATTAACATTTAATAAATAGTAGGGAAGGAGTTTATCTTCCTGTTTAAAGTTGAGGAAATTTTTTTAGGTCTTGTTATGAAAGAGTAGCATATATTGGCACATACGTCCAGCTCTTTCCAATTTCACAATTTAATTTTACTTACTACAAAATCAATATAGCTGGAAAAGATAACTGTTCTTAGAACCTTCTGTGATGGGGATATCTTTGCCTCCATAGATGTTATGTTCTGGTTTAACTGTATTTTGAGTTAGATATTTAAATTATCTGCTTGCTGACTATCTTTTGCCACAAACTAGATGTGTTATTTACTGTGAGGGTGGTAAGGCACTGGCACAGGTTGCCAAGGGAAGTTGTGCGTTCCCCATTCCTGGGAATGCTCAAGGTCAGGTTGGTTGGGGCTTTGAGCAATCTGGTGTGGTGAAAGGTATCTCTGCCCATGGCAGGGGGGTTGGAATGAGATGGCCTTTAAGGTCCCTTCCAACCCAGGCCAGTCTGTCCATATCTGGCATTTCACAGCTAAGGGACACAAATTAAGCTCTTACAGTTGTTTATATACTGGGAGTCAGTTCAATTTCAGCCATTTCCTTGTGGCACTTTACTTCATCCTCCAGTACTACACAGGTCTGCAGCTGTTGCTTTTTTGAAGTGAGAGGGGAAAATGCAAGATTGGGGCAATTTGTGTATAGACAATGCTTGTGGTAATTCAGTTTAGAACTTTTTTATAGTAACTTGGTAGTTCATGGGTTAATGTACTTGTGCTAATTATGGGTTTTGGTTGGTGGCTCTTAGGAAAAGTGAAAAAGGAGCTTGATCATGATGATAACCATCTACATCTGGATGAAACAACTAAACTGCTACAGGACCTTCATGAAGCTCAGGCTGACAGAGTGGGATCCCGGCCGTCATCCAATTTGAGTTCCCTCTCCAATACCTCCGAAAGAGACCAACATCATCTTGGTAAAGTTAGCTGTGTCACAGAAGTTCCAGTATTTGTGCTCTGTTTGGAATTGGTTTAAACTTACATTGGAGTTCATATAAGTCTTTGTGGGAAAACTACTCTGATAAAACTGTGCTGACTGATCACGTGTTAATTTTTAAATATGCCTGGCAGAGATAAATAACAAGATATACTTTTGACCTCCAGAGCTAAGACTACTAATTGTAATTTCCTATTTCTTGATTAGATGTGATAGAAGTAATTGTGAAGTAAATTGATAATTCAGTGGCAAATTCCTATAAGTGCTTGCATTTGATGCCATTACTTACACTAAGGAGCATATTATGATTACTTCAGCACAGTTGTGTGCAGCAAGTAACAAGTGGGATTCTACAACAGCATTTCATTGTCAACTGTAAAATTCAGTGATAAGATGGGATGATAACATAACGTACTGCTTAACAATTTAGTGCCATTTCTGAGAAGGTGGAAGGTATTGGATGGATGATAGTTGCATTTTGTATAATTACTCAACTCAGAGTGATAGCATAATGATTATTATTGCAAACTTATCTAAATTACTAAGAATCGTGTGATTTCTTTTTCATAAGCTCCTGTTTAAATATAATTTAGATGTTTGTCTTACTTTAAAAGTCTAAAAGGAACATGTGAAATAACCATCCTTTTTATATGTATAAATCTCTCTTAATTTTTTCCTGTATTTTTAAAGTTTTGATTATTTTCCCACATTCAACAGGAAGCCCCTCTCATCTGAGTGTTGGAGAACAGCAAGACATGGTTCATGATCCCTATGAATTTCTTCAGTCTCCAGAAACCTCAAATGCTACTAGTAACTAATCTGACATGTACTATATTTATTTTGTATTTTAATTGTATTATGTTTTTATAAAGTTTTTGTCCATGACAGAAACTGCATTTTTGTCCTCTTTTCTATGAGGATTGCTGTATAATATCATGTATACAGGATTAAACAAGCAAACGTATAAAAACCCCAACCCCAAACTAATTAGTGCATAATGTCGTTAGCAATGTACCAAGATCTGCTTTCATTTTGTTTGTTAAGGGAGAGTGTTATTTACTGGTGGGTGAATCTTGCCTGAAAAGCAGCAAATCGTGTGTTAGAAAAATTTATATTTTATAGACACTGAAAAGTGATAATTTTCCCAGAATCATGGCAACAATCTTTAAATGTTTGCATTACAATTATCAGCTAGTTCTGTAGATAATTGTTCTGTTCTCTACTGTTCAGGTTAAGACCTGAACACCTCCGAGGAAGAACAAAGAACTGCATTAATTTGGATCATTATTGTGTTTTCAATCTCCAAATGCTAATAATCTGCATAAATTGTTTTAAACATTTCCCTATATTTTAAAATATTTTTTAATCACTGCTGAGAGCACTTAACTTTGTAGTTCCAGTAGAATGCTCATCTACAAAACTTCTACCGTGGATTTGAAAAAGATGAATGTTTTTGTGATACCTTGTATCATGTAACACAAAGAAAAGATAATACTTGTATTTTTTAATATGATGTGTATATCTCATAGGGTGAAAAAAATACTGGATAAGGTGTGCTTTTCAGTAATGCCAAAATAAAACTTTTATAATACATCAATACTGAAACTGAGGGGTTTTGTACTAGTGCTATTTGCAAGCAGACCAATGTTAGGAATTTACATTATTTTGTAAATATTAATAAAAATAGAAAATCAGTTTTGATGTATAGAAAATCTGTTGTTCATACGAGGGAGAAGTTTGCTTCCTTATACTAAGTCTGAAGTACTAAAGAGTTTTGGGTTGAATTAATGTGCTGCTTCAGAAGATGAATTTCATCATGCCACATGTTGCTATGAACAAAAAACCCTTTTAGTTTTAGTAACCTCCTCAGTTTTTAGTAACCATGAAGGAAGTCAGATAACTGATAGTAAAGTCTTGATAGAGAAGATTGTTTTCTTCCAAGTGAGAGTACTGAAGAAGGAACACAGTGAGGTTTTTCTGTCTGGGAGTTGTTAGGATTGTGTGTGGCACTGTGCTTGGGCCCCATTTCTGCTCCTGCATTCTGATGCATCATGACCATGGGTTCTTGGAAGTGACATGGATGATCTGCTGTATTGCAGCAGTGTTGTTGGCAAGGATTTGCATGGAAACACAGCCTTGTGTCAGTTTGCAGCTTCCCTAAAGTATTTCAATTGAAAAGTGGCTTTAAATCTAAAGTGCTTTTGGTCTCTAGTAAGTCTGATTTCTCATACAGTAAATATAAATTGATTTCTGGAATAGACTTTAAATTATAGTTACAGCTGGTGAGGAAATCTTTATTGAAGCACTTGCTGTTGAATTGGCTGC
This sequence comes from Lonchura striata, assembly GCF_050655825.1. Lineage (NCBI taxonomy): Eukaryota > Metazoa > Chordata > Aves > Passeriformes > Estrildidae > Lonchura > Lonchura striata. Next base: position 73,089,892 of record NC_140704.1, read on the forward strand.
CTTAGCTCTTGAATAAAATTTCACAGAAGAATGTTTAAAATACCCCTCTAGAGGAATGTGCTGGTTTGTTCTGGTTTTTGTTTGAACTGCAGTGTTTGCTACTGAAAACTGAAATAAGGTACCATATCTTATTTGATACCTTCACCTTGGATTTTAGGCAGAATGTATTCAAACTCTGTGAAATTCTGTAGATCAGCCTTTTTGGGCTCCATGAGCTGTTTGTATAAAAGGCTGGATGTTGTTTGCATCATTACTGTACCAGAGAGCACTTTGTGCCTGAGGAAGGTTTGCTTATTTATTCAGCCTATCGGGCCCTTAAGCAATGTTAGTTATGCACAGCAATTTCCAGCTGCTGTTCCATGGGTGCTGGACAGTCCCTTCACTAGGCCTACTGTCTGCATTCCCCAGGGAAAAAAATGCTTTTAGGACAGAACTTCTTTGTAGAAGCAAAGATAATGTTTTTGCTGTGGTGCCTTCTCAAAAGACATTGGCTTGTACTGGCAGACATTGACTTGTAACCTGTTTGCTGAATGTACTGAGACACGTGATTAGACTCACTAAATGCCACAAGAAAAGCTTTCTTTTGTTTTGTTTCTTTGAGAAATCTCATTCTTCTAAATTTTATAGAAAGATTGGACTCTTGAGTTTGCAGCCTCTGGTAAAATGCTAAAATTTTAAAATAAGCTGTTAAAGTAATATCTTTCAGGCATTTGTTTGTCATGGTGCATTTTTACTGATTCTTGGGCTAAAAGAGAATCTCTTGCTCCTCTTTGTTGGTGTATGTGCCTATGCTTGTACCAATGGTACACTCTTGCATCTTCCAAATGATTCTGGTTTATTTGAAAAAAAGCCTTAAGAAGAAATTTGCCTGTCCTTTCCTTACTCAATTAAAGGATAAAAAATTCTGTAAGCCATGTCTTATTTGCTCTTGTCTCTGCAGTAGTAAGTTCATATACACAGAAAAGCTTTGAACTAACCAGTAAAGGCCTCTAATCTTATGGTCCTATTTAAATACTAAGAATTTGAAAAACTTGATTTAGTTCTCTGAATTTATTTAACATATATCATTATTTATTTAATCTGAGATAAAACACCATTCCTTTCCAGTGTGTTTGGTAGATATTTTCTGTTTGGCCCATTTGGGGGATGATGCCTTGTTCAAATCTGTAATACATAATATGTAACATCTTCTAGCTAGGTGGCACTGTATGTCAATAAACTCTATGCGAGTTCCCATCGGTTGGAATATGCTGCATTGAAAAAGAGGGGAAATTCCTTGGTTGTTTTGTAAAATCAACCCAGGGTTTATAAAAAATTGAGAAAATTAAATGCATTTTTTCAATTTTTCTCTGTAATAACTGTGTCCAAAAGCACTAAGGATGTAAGCAATATTAAGAGAAATCTTAAGTCTGTTCTTCCACAATGTAGAAATATATCAATGAAAATGTAAAATGGTTTAAATAACTGTTCTTTCCTCTGTTTTTGTATGTCTATCATTAAACTCATGTTTTAGCACAGTCATCTTCAGTGACAGCAAAGGGAATGTTGAGACTATATTGCACATATAGCAAACATCTTTGTAAGCAAGAATTTAGCATGGAGCAACTTTATTCCACTCTCTGAGATAACACAAGTACAGCGACAGAACTTACCTGAAAATATTAGGTGAAAAATAAAATTAAAAAAAAATCTTTGTAATATTCCTTCCTTGCTCTTTATTAAAAAAGAAAAAAAAAAACCACAAAGACATTCTTAAATCCATGTATTTTGCTTATGCAGATGAGACCTGAACAGCTGACCAGCAGAAATAACCTGATTTCTCCACCCCTATATTCTAGATTGAAGTGCTGGTTCTTACCATGTCACTCATTTTTGTGTCTGTTGCTTTGCTGTTGTTTATCTACCTGGCCACAGTAGAATTTGGAGTCTGCACACCATTACTTCCATATGGATGGAAATGCGCTGCTTTTTCACATATGGTTTTTCCTACCCTTCTACCATCCAATACATATTCTTGGAATATGTATTACTATAAATGCTGATCTGTGTGCTGATGAGGGGAGAAGAAGCCATCCACCTCACAAGGAAGGCTAGGGCGTCTCCAAGGGATGGCATTTATTCCTAGTGCTTTTAAACTTTCACTTGACTGTTGCAGAACTAAGTTTATGTAGATGAGTTGGGTTTGTGTTGCATGTATGCATGTATGAAACTAAATGTGAATTGTGTGTTTAAAGAGCCTTTAAGTGATGGCTGCAAGTAAAGGGGCAGGGGGTGGGAGAGCAAGAAGAGCCACAAGTATTTGGAAGCCCGGGGGCAATGCTCTGCAGCTGAATTATTTTTCCCAGAATGATAAGAAATTAGTATAAATCTCAGAAAGTTAGACTGGATGCTATGTCTGCAAGGAAAGACCCCTCAGAAACAGCCTTGTGAGAAGCAGAATGCCCAGTTCTCCATTTGCTTATGAGGCATTCATACCATTGTTGCAGGATTAAAACTTGGTGAATCTGTCATGGAATTATGAACTTACACTAACTTTATTTTCAGAAGAGTCAATTTGGAGGACATGTTTTATATTAGGTTTCCTTCTTTGGCAGTTAATTACATTACAGAGCACAGTCTGAAGTTCTGCATAATGTCCAAATAAAACTCTTCATTTTGCATGGGAGAGCGAGAAAGGTTTAATAGCTTAATGAGAGAGAAGACACTGATAGGCAGTATTTCATTCACTTTTTTATGTACAAAACATAGATTGTTGCTAGGAAATGGTATGGTGTCACTGGAGCACTCTTATGACAGCACTGTAGTTCTTGTCGAAACAGAGGTTGAGCAGTCAGCACAGCTGTAGATCTAATGCCTAAGGTCTTTTGCAATATGTTTAAGAAAACAGTCCTAATTGTGTGCCTGCTTTTGCTTCTTTTGAACATACCCTGGAAAAAACCAGGTTGCTGATGATTATCATGCCTTTATAGATGATTAACAGCCTTACTGAAGCTTTGATATGCCTGCAGTTGTGTTTTTTTCTGTCATTTGCATTCTCTGTATTATCAGCTGAGGACGTGTGTCAGTTGTGTTGTGTCCCATAGCCATTTACAGTGCAGGAGAGATAGAGGAAAGGAGGACAGAGACCTGTAAATCCAGCAGCATGCTGCATTTCTTCCTCAGGAATACTTGGAAGAGATGACAAATGAGGTTATCTCATTTAGAGGTCTTCCCCTATATCCCTTTCTTTGGAGGAGGGGATAGGTCTAAGCTAGGAAGACATGAAGAATACTACCAACTGCTGTGAAGCTTCATTTTGATGCTATTTTAAAAATATAATAGATCTATACCAACTGTAGAACATAGTAAGAGGTTTCAATTCTAACACTGACAAGGTATAAAAGAAAAGGCAGCCAAAACAGGCATTTCTCACCTATTTGCCAAAGTGTTTGTATGTTCTAGCTGACAGAGGATTTAAATACAATAAATATTGAGACCTTTTTTCCTTAAATTTCTGCCTCTTTTAGCAAATATTTGAAGAGGCAAAATCCTGAAACTTCTGTGTCTCTGCACTAGTCCTTTCTGAATTAGATTTTTTTTTTCTCCAGCTTAGCTGCAGTTCTGTTTCTGATGAATAATAACTTTGCCTAGACATCATAGGAAATAATTGCATTTGGGTACACAGTGAGACTTCCTGGACTAGTGAAGAAAACACACCTTCCCATTGTCTTCCTGTTGTGTCAGTGAGCAGTCATTCTCTTCAAAATATTGGTAATTGCTGTCATAGTAACAAAACAAAAACATGGTGTGGCAACTATTTTCAGCTTTGCACACGTGTTATCTTTCCTGGCTGTAAAACACTTCAGTTTTTAACCAGGACAAGAGGTGTCCTCTAGTTTAAGCCTGGCACAGATAATTTTTTTCTGAAGAATGGTTCAGGTGTGTGTGGGTGGGGGGGTGTGTGGGGGGGGGGTTGTAATGTTTTGTTTTGTTTTGTTGTCTTATGTTGGGTTTTTTTTAGGCAGATGGCAGAAGGCTTAGAGGTAGGAGGGGAATTACAAGACAACCATTGCAGAGTGATCAGCTTACTCCTAGTAGCTATTTGCACTACTCGTGAACACCTCTGCAGGTAGGATGGGGTTGGCAATGGAATTCTGGGTGCTCTGGCAATACCAGCCTTTGTGTTCTTTAGCACAAGACAAACCGAGCAAAAATGACTACAGGAGCTTCACAGGAAGCTGTGGTCATGCTGCAACTTCCAGGGAAAAAAGTTCCTCGCCTGGCTGCAGCAAAACAGCCAAGAAAGCAGTGGGAAGGAGGGTGAGATAAGCTGGCAGGGAGGGAACACTTTTGGAGGAATGGGGGGGAATTATGAACCAAGAGTCCACAGCTTTCATGTGTAACTTTTTTCTTGGGCTTTTGCAGTAACAATTTATTGCAAAACTGTAATGCATTTCATGCATTGTTTCTTCTTTTTCTCTGCCTTCTTTGCACCAGCTAATGACTTGCAAGAAGTGTAAAGAGCACTCAGAAATGTCCAAATGTCCAACCCTGAGCAAGGCCCTTCATCTACTTCTGAATATTAGGGAGCATTTAATAGTAAATTATTCTCTTAGGATGTAATTCTACTGAGTTGGGGACGAAAATGAAACTTGAGGGGTTATTTAGACTGTAGATTTACTTTCTGTTTTGAAGAAGGCAAGCTGACCTTGCCACATTTGGGTTTGATTCCAGAGAGGAGGATTGAAAAATGTGGAAGAAAAAGATTGTAATGGAGGATTAATTCATCCCAAATACTAATAATTTGATTTTCAACCCATGCAATTCTGTGGCATGTCACAGGCTACCTAAAATTTGAGAAAGGGTAGAGAATGATATTTTGCTTTCAGTTACTATGCATTAAAATTTTGAAAAAAATATTCTCTTCTTAATATTGCAAATGTACTCTTGCCAGTGAGAGGGAAAGGTGCAAAATGAAAATAGGTCTAACTTGCACAAGAGGAAGATATGCTGGATAGTTTTGTTCATTTTCTCTTATTATACTGAAGCTCTTACCAATAAAAAAAAAATTAAAGTAATTTGGTACAAAATTGTTAGAAGAAACACATACTTGATCACAGTTTGATCTCTTTTAAGCAATTTTGTCATTAATATGCTTGATGCTTTCTTAACTTTTTTTAACATATCACTGGTCTTCCAGTCATCACCTTTTTTTCTCACCTTGTTGCTGGTACAATTTACCCAGCAGTGAAAAATGTGCAAAGAAAAATTTGAATTATTCTACTCCAGTCATGTCATCATGTCATCAAGAATCAACACTTATCTCTGCAAAGACAATGTATAAATTATTAAATTAAGTAAACAAGTTCCAAGTTTTAGAGATATTATTTTTTAAATTCTTTATTCTTTTTTTGGCCATATTAATGAAACTTTGTAATCATTCTAATTGTTCATATATGTAGCATCATTATATATATAAAATCCCATTTATTTTATAAAAAAACCTTTTGCTACAATTTGAATACTCACAAGCAGAGAGAAGATATTCTGCTCTTAAATGTTTAGAAATGCGTTTCTAACAATAATGTTGCTGCTTCAAGGTACAAAATGGACTAAAGCACTGCTTCTATCTGTTTTATGGATCTCTACAAATTTTTTTTTTTAGAAGTCTGTCACATTCTTATGTATGGAATTAGGCCATTGCAGGATCACTAGCTGCCTTGAAACTGACTCAAATTTAGTAATGATTTTATTGTACTTGTTTAAACTAAGGCCAAATTCACAAGTGGTTTTTTTCAGTAGTTTATAAAGAAATAATTTGTAATGTTCACTTCCCTTCTCAGGAATTTGCAGCTCTTACTGTGCTTACAGTTTGTTTCTAGTCTATCTTTAAATACCTTTAAGTTTGGTACCAATAGCTTTGATTTGTTTTAGAATAATGTTAACTCATCATTAGGATTTGCAGTTAATTGTTCTGAAAAGCAGGGAATACAGAATGAACTTGAAAGCACAAGAAAAGTGATCTGATGGAATTGGTCCTCTTAGGTAAGTGCTTAATTCAAAACCTTGTTTTTTCCCTAGTCCTCCTACTCCTGCAAGTGAGAGGAGGCTTTGTATTTCTATCTAGCAAGGGTTCACATTTACCCTGCTAAGCAGAGCTCAGTGCCTTGTGGAAACACATGGACTAGCACAAACTCTGCTGGTTTGTGCTCCAGGGGGTCACAGTCATCCTAACCCTCTGAGCAGTGTGGTTTAATCCCAGTGGTATAAAATATATCAACTAGGCAGATTTTGGGATGTACTTCCTTCACTCACTTGGAATTTTTACTGCACTATACAATATTTGTTCTGTCTCATTTTTCTTGAACATATATGGAAGTATTTTTGAACTAATTAGTAAGAATTATAGTACTCCTGGAGCCATGCAAATCTTCAAGTACAATTTTTTTACTTGTCTTTCAATCTTGCCTTTAGCACAATTTCAGAAGAAATATGACATTTGAACTTCTAAGGTTAGGTTAGCTGAGTGTTGAATGGATGTAATATAACAAAGTTAAAACTGCCTGTAACTTCATGTATATGTTTGATTTATATAGCGAAAACAACAAATTTTTCTGTATTCTATACTGATAATATGCATGACATTTGATCTAAAATTTTCTGTTTACAGGCCTCATTCTTTAAAATATGAATCTGATTGCAATGTCTTATGCAAATATTTTTTTGCATAAGTTTTTGCATAAGAAGAATTATTTGTCTTTTTTCCCGACTCCACTGAAGGATGCTAATCTAATACAGAAAAAAATATAATATTCTGTGAAATGTCCACAGGCAAGATTTGTATGAACAGCAAAACAGTTGAAAATGGTCTCTTATATATTCTGTATCTTGTTAGATCTTTTTTTTTTTTTTTTTTTTTTTGTAACAACATGGTGGACAAAATCTTGATCACAGTGAAGATTATTCGACTTAAGTGAAGGCAAAATTTGCTGCAGGTATCTAGAATGTTCTATCTATTGCCAAACTATGAAGAGTATGAGGAAGCTGGTCAGAAGAATGTGAAAATATCTATGAGAGAGGAGGAAAAGATACTGTATTAGGAACCTCTGATGTGGAAAACAGGGCAGGATATGGCTTGGTCTTCTCTCCAGAAGAATCTGAGTAATTTTTCATGTGAACAACTAGATGGTGTTTCTCTCTCACTGCCCATCCATCATCTAAGGAGAGCACTAGTTGCCTAAAGTAATAAAATCTCTAGGTTGGCCATTATTTAAAGGATTGATATTTGAAAAATCAAGCAGAGTAAAACTGTGGAAAGCAGTTAACGCTGTTATAAAAAAAAGTAGGAAGGAGGGAGAGAAAAGAGATAAGAGTATTTGGTAAAATAACAGTGAACGGTCACCCTTTTCTGCCATGTTGTGCAAAGGCAGAACTGAAATTATTTTATTGGAATTTGCATTTTGACATCTGGAAGGGAAATGATAACGCCTCGAATTTGTTTCAGATCATGCGGATTTGTATATTTCCTTGGCCATGTTTGGACCTCTACACTTTGGGTGTGTGCCTTTTGCTGCATGTATACATTTAGCCAAGCTGAAGAGGCACCACTGAGGATAGAGAAAGCTGGTTCCAGGTAACCTGTTTGTTTGCCAGTTTAGTTAATCCAGATAAATAACCCCAAAGATAAACATCTGCACCCTTAATTGGCAATATGTACAGTTGCACTTTGAAATCTCTGGACAAAAAACACTGCACTCCATTTATCAGGCAGAAAGAAGTTCTATCTTTTGAAAGTAGTGGTAGATCTTCCAAACAATACTTTCCCATACCATTTTATAATAAATGAAGCTTTAACAAAGATTCTTTTGTGCTTTGAGAACAATCAGTTTGAAGCTTTTAATATTTTTGAAGATTTTTGCGTAGTTGTTCTTTTCCATTTTCTTGTTCTTTTACCACTGCCTCAGAGCCAGAGTTCTGAGAGTTTTGTTCTCATCTCCTGATCATTAAACTACAGTTTGAGACCTGTCCCACTGAACTCGCACAATACAGGTCAAACTGCTTCTGACATAAGACATGCAGCAAACTTGTAACACTGTTTCTGATTAATGAAATTACTGAATAACTTTTGGACAACTAACTTTTCACTTCTACCTTTAAAACAAAGTCAAAATCCTCAGAGTGATGACAATGAATGAATTAACAGTTTGTGTGTGCACAATCTTTCTCTAGCACTAATGTGGAGCTGCTGTTTCAAATTATTTGTATCTCTAGGCCCACTGTTTTAAGGTGCTTTCTTTGTCTTAGGTCTTGGTGAATGTTAATGAAATATAAATATTTATACTGGCCTTTGAATTGTTAACTGACTCAAGAAATAGCTTAGCAACTGTGATAACAGAGGAGGTTATCTCTAGCATTCTGTTCTTACCATGTTATTTTATTGCCAGAAGTGCTATGAAAAGCTTCAGAAAATATCCAATGGCCAATGGTGCACACAGGGACTACAACATTTTTAAAGTTTACTTCTAAACAAACTGGCTTGCAGTGACTCGTGCTGTGCAGTAGTATTCCTGTTGTGATTCAAGATAGCCTTGTAACTTGATTTCAGAATTAAACAAACTGATGAAGCTACAACACCATGGTTGTGATATTGTTGATGTTTGCACTAAATCATAAAGCTGAAGACATAACTTTCTTGCAATCTGAGTTAGTGGATCTTCATGCTTTAAATGAAACCCTGCAATGTACGTGTGTGTGTGTCTTACGTCAATATACATGCGTGTACTTCAGGCAAAGAATAATGCAAATTATTCTCCAGTTTAAAGTACTTCTTTTACTGCTCTTCTTTGTGTTTAGTGTATGGCGGGGGCGGGGGGGGGGGGTGTTGGTTGGTTTTTTGTTTTGTTTTGGGTTTTTTTAAAAGAAATTAGATATGTCTATAATTTCATAGAAACATAGAATGCTAGAAAGGTTTGGGTTGGAAGAGACTTTAAAAATAATCTCATTCCAAACACCCTGCCATGGGCAGAAACACCTTCCTAGAAGACCAGGTTGTTCAAAGCTCCATCTAACCTGGCCTTGAACATTTGCCAGGATGAGGCATCCACAGCTTCCCTGAGCAACATGGTCCAGTGCCTCACCACCCTCACAGTAAAGAATCTAATTGTGCTCGCTTTCACTTTGAAGCCATTCCCCCTTTCCTGTCACTACCTGGCCTTGTAAAAAGTCTCTCTCCATCTTTCTTGCAGGCTCCCTTTGTGTACCAGAAAGCCCCAGTTAGGTGTCCCTGTAGCCTTCTCCACCAGGCTGGACAATCCCAACTTTCTCAGCCTTTCCTCATAGGAGAGGTGCTCCATCCTTCTAGTTGTCTTGGTGGTCTCCTCTGGATTCACCCAACAGCTCCATGTTCTTCCCATGCTGGGGACACCGGAGCTGTATGGAATGCACAAGATAGAGTCTTATGAGAAAGAGAAGTAAAGGTGTATTCCATTAATGCTTTTTTAGTTGATAGAAAAATAAAGACATACTTTCTTTTTTCTGGCTGACAGATAAATCAGACAAACACATTCTGTTTTCTAATTAAAAACTCATGTTTTTTTGACTCCTATGCCTAGGAGGTAGGTATCAGTATCTTGGTAAACTTGAGTTGTGTTTTTGTAGAATATTACCTGTGAATCCCCCTTAAAAATTAAACATCTGCACACACCTGCACTAATTTAAAATAGTTTTGTACTGTTACACAATCAAGCAATATTTAGTGCACTAAAAAAACCTACAACTGTAGCAGTTGTGAAAAAATACATTATTGTGGTTAGCTGGAGATTTATTTCATTTGCAATATCCAGTTCTGAAGGATAATTTGCAACACTTATTTTTTACTGAATGATGTGATGGGTTGTAGTTTGCTTCTAAAGATTTCCTAGGATAATTTTCAGAGGAAGACAGCACAAAAATGTGCTTGCAGAATAGTAAAATTTTAAGTAAGGTAGAGTTTGATTAATACTACTCTAGAATAAAAGCTGTTTTCTTTATTCCTCTCTAGAAGTGGGTTGGCACTTCTGTAGTTGGACTGCTCTATCCATTTATAAAGTGAAGGAAAGGAAGGAATAGTAACAACACAAGCCTCCTACTGCTGGACCTTTTACACCTCATAGTACTTAATTATTGTCTGTTTAATTCAGGTATTTCTAGAGGCCCAACTACTTTGGTCTTTGCAAATTGCCAAGCAGCCTCATGTTACTGCCCTTGGCTGGTACAGCTGCTACTCTGAATATCTGAAAATTAAGGCTAGTGCAGGTCCTGAACTAGGTTTCAGTTTATGCTTTGCAGCTCCAGTTTAGGAACTCTATCAGTGTTCTGGTCAATATAACAAGTTTTTTTTTTTATGTTGCCATATTTAATGTTTTCTGACCCTGCAAATTTTATCAGTGTCTCTTAAGAGTGTAACCTCTACAATGTGGGTCATGGTGGTTGCAGTAAAGAAAACAGACAAATGTCCAGTCTTCTACCTGCAGACTAGAGCCCCAAACCATAATTTAAAAAAATCAAGAAAGGCCGTTGTGTCTTTCAAAGACATTTACTCCCTCTTGGGCTGTGACATGTCATAAATTAATTGTCTGTGCAAATAGTATATTTATTACTATACTGGGACCACTTCTCACTCAAAAAATAATACTATTATGGTGCTTTCTATGTAAAAATATTTTCTACCTAGAAATGCTATCTTGTAGCCTTAAGCTGAAAACTGAGGGAAAATGATGTGCCATTAGGGGTGTTGTATGAAATCAGGCTGAAATGTGATGTTTCTTGAAAATTTATAATGTTTAAAGATCAAGCCAGTTCCAAATAAAAGATCAGTGCCAGCTGTACCAAAATTTCAGAAATGTCATTGTTTGATTTACCAGTTTCTCTCCCAAGTTCTCAGGTAATTCACTCGGTAATATTTATATGCAGGGTTGCTACATTTTATTAAAAATTTCTTGTGAGATGAAACTGAAGTTCTTAATCTCTGAGCTTTATTAAGCTAAGAGCAAGCCTGTGCTACAAGTAAATTTTTAGCTTTTAATTAAAATTGCTCATTTTCTGCAATAATTCTGGATACCTTTGCTCACCTTCTCATTCAAATAGTATCACATGATACCCTTGTAGACAAACTGACATGATATGGACAAAGGAAGTGGGCAGCAAGGTCCTGAAGGGCTGGACCCATGCATAGGGTTGTGGTCAGTGGCACAAAGTCCAGCTGGAGGCATGTTACTAGTGGTGCACCCCAGGAATCAATACCTGCTTAATAATAATAATTAAGTCCTGCTTAATATCTCCATTAAAGGTCTGGATGATGGGGCAGAGAGAAGCTCAGCAGAGTTGCAGATGATACATAGCTCTTAGGAGTGGGTTATGTACCAGGTAGATGTGCTGCAAATCAGGCAGGAGAACTGGGCAGAGAGGAACCTCATGAGGTTCAGCAAGGGGAAATACAAAATCCTGCGACCTGGGGAGGAATTACCCCATGCACCAGTACATGCTGGAAGCCCACTGGATGGAAAGCAGCTCTGCAGAGAGGGACACTGGCGTCCTTGGTGGCCTACAAGTTGCCCACAAGCCAGCAATACACCCTTACATCTAAATCAGACATCCATGTTCTGGGCTGTATAAAACACCTTTATCAGTACTGGTGAAACACATCTGGAATGCCATGTCCAGTTCTGGCCTCCCCATGTACAAGTGAGATATGGACTTCCAGGAGCAATTCTAGCACAGGCTGACAAGGATGGTAAGGGGATACATACAAGAAGAGGCTGGAAATGATGGGACTCTTTGGTCTGGAGAAGTCTCAACAATGTGTGCAAATATCTGACAGAAGGGAGTTAACGAGAGGGAGCCCGATTCTTCTCACCCTACTGAAAGGACAAGAGAAAATGGGCACAAATTAAAATATATTTTATCACTTGCTCATGATTTATACTCCTTGTTGGGCTGAACCATGCACCCACTTCCCCAGTGCTAGTCTGGCGGCCACAGAAGGCTTTTCTCTCCACTAGTCACCTCAAGGCATATAACCCAATGATCCACACAAATGAATATTTTTCAGTGCCCTTTTTGCTGAGATAAGCTTTTTTTTTTTTTTTTTTTTTTTTTACAATAATTGGCAATCATTATTTATATACTCCCCAATATAGTTATTCCTTTGGTCATCTCCTTTAATCCTTCTGTTGCCAGTGGGTTTGAGTCAGTTACAGTGGTTGAAGATCAGAGAAACTAAACAGCAAGGAAGAATAGTTGGTCACTGAGTAAAATGTCAGGGCTTGAAGGCAGATAATTTTCATTAATATTCAAGTGAAGTAATGTAGAGGAATTTCTCATGGAACAAAGGCATGATATCCTTGATGGTATTTCCTTGCAGGAACTGGACAACCCTGGCCTGCAGCTTACAGAGATACTTTAGTTACTCTGGAAGTATTTAGGATGTGCTTGCAAAGACAACGAGCTTTGTACAAATACAATAGTCAATGCTGGATGCTGAAAACTGTCACGTCCTATAACCTGATCAGATGCTTGTAGTATAATGGCCAATCAGTAAGTGACTTGTATATGTAATCACATTATGTTAGCCAATGAGTGTTAATTAGCTATAGTATTTTGTCAGGCAATAAGGTATAAAACATGGATAAATTAGACAATAAAGGAGGATGACATCTTGCCATATTGGTTTGAGTGTTGTTACTCAGGCTGACTCTCCATGGGACCCTCTTCAAAGTGAAATGCTTCAACCTGCAGATACGTGTCTTGAAAGCTGCAGCTGTAGACTGTCATATATTGGTCACTTTTCCTGTATCATTTTGCTACTTTACTACCAGATTTCTTTTGCCATACTCTGAGCAATTTAGTCTCCCCAGTAGTTTAAGGTTTTTATCCTAATTTATTAACTTCTATGATGCCTTAATGAGCTCTGTATTTTTATGGTGACGTTTAGTCCAAATTGGAAAAAATATTTTATTTGAAAATATGCAACATATGTATTTTAGACATGGGATATTGGGATGTTTGAAACTAAGCACTGCTAATATTCTCCCCAAATGGCTGACTATTAGATTACATGAATTGATATCATTTTCTATTTTATAGCAAACTGAATAAAATTAATTTAATTTGCTCAATTCCTGATCTATGAACATGAAGAAAGAAGTTTCAGTTTAGACAATGCTTATTATTTTAAGGAAGTGTCATGGTAGCGGGATGTAGGTTGTGGCAAGAGAGTAAAAAGAAGATACAAATTAAGTTCTTTTAACATGATATTTATATAAGTCCCACATACTTGTATGAAAACTCAGCAGAAAGCAAGACTTTTTCTTGCATTTCTAAACCAAATCAGAACTAAAATGAACTTTTTGAAGTAGAGTCTTCAGTTGAGGACATGAAGAAAACAAACCATGAAATAGTAAAGGCATGATTTTTTTACTATAAGAAGTTGTTTTCCAAGTTTAACTTATTAATATTAAATTATCTTTTTTAACCTAATTGTTATGACTTCCACTGTGTTGTGAGGATTTCATGTCATCAGTTCAAGATTATTTTGTCATTAAATAATAATTTTTAAAATCCCCTGTCATTTTGCATTTCCTTCTAGAAATCAGAGTTTTAGAGCTCTTGAGTGATGATACATCCTAATTTTGTTGATTTTGAGCTACAGGAGCATTGGAGGCTCTTTAAGGCTTCCTTGCTGAACTAGTACCTAAATCTGGGGCTGGTAAAGACAAATTTGCAGGAAAATCTTCAGCTGTAGTATGGCAAAACACTAAATCTCAACACTCAAACTTGGTAGGAAAAGTCAAGATGTGATCCAAGAATTACATATAAATATGTGGCTAAAACAGCATATAAATGTGTGGTTTAAAATAGAATTTTTTAATAAATATATATATATATGGAAATATATTAAAAAAGTATTTTTTTAACTTATTAGTGTTTCATTAATCTTCATTAATTATAAGAAGGAGAATTTTTGAAATTTCAAACTGAAAAGGAATGGGGTTTAGGGCATTTTTATTTAATTTCTTTTATTTTGTTAGTTTTTATTTTTATGGAAAGAGGAAAAAGCAAGACCTTAGATTAACTGTAATAATTGACATTGCTATGTTATTTGATGTAAACAGAAAATATTCACTTTTCAGTTAGATAACATTAAGGTTTGATGCTGATATTTAAAGCAAAGTTCCAGTTGTATCAATTGATCTGGTACTCACTTTTCCATTAAATAGAATGAATGAAATGTCACTTTTAAAAGCAAATATACTCCCTTACATTCCTTTCAATTTTCTGTTTTCCAAAGGCTTAACTTTGTTGAACCCTAAAAGGGAAAATATAGCTTTTCCTGATAGGGATGGTAGAACTTTTTTTAAAGTTGTGATTTTTTTTAAATTTCTAGAGTCTAGCACTATGTTTTTGTAAATACAGTTTACAGTAGGCTTGAGGAAGAAACTATTTTCAACACTTGACAAAATTTGAATCTCAGTTTTTTCTTGCTCTCAACTATGTGCTACAGGAAAACCTCATATATCATAGACAAAAACCCAATCTGTTATTTTCTTTTCTTAAAAAGATGCAGTATTCTGAAATGAAACTATTAGGAAACATGTGCATGATCTCTTTATAACTTCGTGATCATTGCACAAAACAGTAACACAATGAATATTTTAAATAAGACCAGAAGCCTTAATTGCTTTAATGTTTTATTTCTGTTGCTATAGTGATTCTGAGAAAACTCTAATGCAACAACTGAATCAACTTCCTGCCATGGAAGCAATCCAAAAATCAGAACAAAAGCCTTCTACAGACTGGACGTGATGTCCTGGATTGTTATCATTCAGCATACATACAGTAAACCTTCAACCTTGCCTAGTTCTAGTCCTAGAATGCTGCAGCTTCTTGTCTAGAGGGGAGAGACCAGGTAAGTGTTTTCTGTCTGGGAAAATGTGTACATCTTCCATTGAAGCTTTCATATTTACAACAGATTTAGTGGGCAACTGGGTTTGACAAAAGCGCATTGCACTCTTCTTCAACAGCCTAATCTTAAAGAAAAAATGCAGCGTAACTCTCTGAATATCTTCTTGTAATGAACGTTACTGACCTTACTTCCATTCTCTCTCTCTTCTGGTCTTTGGGGATATGTCCTTTGGCTGCTGCTGAGAGAACAGCTGAGTGACACAGGAATACAACATGGCAAGGAAAGGGTAAAGAAAAAGCAAGTTGTTGCCAGGTGTCCTAGTATCCTTGTCCCCCAGACAGCAGCAGAAAAACTAAGCCAAGCATTCCAGGTCTTAGCCACATGTTTGCCCCATGTTACACCATCTCCTTTTGCTGTTTGCAGGAGCAATTTAAATCCATTCTGCTCATCCTTAGAACAGCTCCCTTCAATCTTCCCTTGGCCATTTATTGAGAAATATTGAGCCGGTTTGGAGGCAATTTAATGAGGATGCAGTAATAGAATTGACATCATGGATAGACAGTTTTTACATTACTGGTTCTCTGGTAAACTGAAAATTATTTTATTTTTAGGAAACATACCCATATTTTGATGAAAAGGACAGATTTGCTTTTCAAAAGGTCAAGTGTTGCCTGAAAAATAATTCCTAGAAGTCTACAGCTACAAAGGAAACCTGCAGACATAATGTCTAGTCAATTTCTGTGTTAAAAAACAGGTTTGAAACTGTCAAACTATACTCATATCTTCAATTAAATACACTTGGTAAAGGGTAAGAAAAACAGATAAAATCACCTGGGTATTAGCAGAAGTGTTAGAAAGGTGTTAAATCCATCTTCAGAGAACTTGAAGCTAAATATATCAGTCACAAAATCAAGTGATATAAGTCTGCTGGGGCTTTTTTGCCCTGTACCTACAGTACCAAGCTGGTTTGACACAGGCATAAATATTCTTCTTGGCTGCCTTGATGCTGAATACTGGCCTTGTGGGTGGCAATGCTCAGAAACATGCTTGTCCCAATAACTGCAGTGCAGGAGGAAGAGGGCAAAATGTGAAAGCATTCTTGCACCTTAGCAAAAGAGAATGGGAACAAAATTCAGAAAGTGTGCTCAAAATTTATATTAAGCTTCATGTTATTCTGACTAGAATAAAACCGTAGCAGAACTGCAGGGGAAATAATGTGTATTTTGTGGTGTTACAGAAAAGATTTAGACTATCCTTGAGTTCAGCACAGCCTGGAAACACTTTTTAGCTTATGCAAGAGATTTCAGTAGTCCTCTCAGCCTAAAGGAATCACTTCATACCACAAAAAGTGAAAGGCATTGATAAGCTCTGGTTTAAGTACAGAAGTATTTTCCAAAACACTGTTCTTAGTTCTGATGTGACTGTTTCAAGAAAAAGGTATTCCAACAAAACAAAATCTTTCTATTCTCAGAAGACTCATTTTTATTTGTTAGTTCTTTATTTTGCTCCTTGTTATTGGCAAATGTTTGAAAACTCCTTTGTTAAATTGAAGGAATGTTTCAAAAATTTTTTTTTCAGAAAGAGAAATTGTATGTTTTATATCAATTTTTTCTTACCTTGCCTAGTCCAAGACATACAGAATTGAACAATTGCTTTAAAATGATAAGTAAACAACCACAAAGAAGGTTTCCATGTAAAGAGTGGCAAAACACTGAGCTCTCTGCTTTCATGTTAGCATTTAAAAATACATATTTTAAATCTGTGGAACTATAACCAGTTCTGCATATTCTTTCTACAAAGAAACAAGTGAACTTTCTTCTTTACAGATTTTTGATTCAAGATTAAAATCTTAATTTAATATTAAGAAATAGTCTTCATTCTGGAGGCCCCACTCATAAAGTTTTGTAAATGCCCTTTCAATCTAGACCATGTTATTTTAACTTTGAAGTTGCAGCAAGAGCTTGCATAGGTATTTTTCTGTAGTGCAAACAGAATTCTGAGAGGAAAAGGTTCCTTTTGTACCCTGCAATCTGGTTCAGTGTTGTTTTGTTCACCTGTAAATTCCACGTGGCTTGTGGGGAGTAGGGCATTGTTCCCTCAGGAGAATACAAATGTCTGTGTAAAGGAGTGGCCAAATTTGTTTCTTGTCACCTGGGTTGTTGCCTTGGTTTTTTGAGAGTTTTAAAGTTCTTCTAAAAGTTTTTTTATGCTTTTTGATACTTACATATTTTTACTGCAGTTCTCACACATTGTTCTTATAAACAATGATTGTTTTGTATTTTTCTTTGTGAGTAGCGAGAATTGATGGACTGTTGGTTTGACCAGTGTGGTTGGAGAGGTGGCAATTTCACCCTCCAATCCACTGTCACTTTTGCTATAGTATATATAGTGGAGTCAGAAAATAAAGTTTACCTTTTGAGTTCTTTTTCTTCCCCATTACATCTAGTGTCTGTGTGTGAGTTATTTTGTGCCATAGTGTAACACTGGGTTGCTGTAAAAGATAAGAACTGTCCCCAGTTTTGCCTGGAGGGTGTTGAGATACACTGTGAGCGTGTGTGTGCACACTCACCTAAACTGAGTGTATTTTAGCCCACACTGAAATGAAAGTGCACTTTGATGATTGATATTCCTAATAAGTAAGAGCGCAGATACAAATGCACTTTTAAATTAGTGCACTTCATTAATTAACAACTTGAATAGTAGGAAGGTTAGCCAGGGAGCAACCAGTTCACTTCCCTGAGCCCTGATTTGGGCTGCTATACTGTTTTGCTGACAATCAAGAACCACATGCTTTGCTGGTTTTCAGTTCATAGTCTTGAGTATAAATTGAGAGTTAATCAGAGAAAGTGTAAACTACTTTAGAAGAGTTTGTCAAAGTACTGAGACTTTGCAATTACAAAATTCTTATGGAGCCATCAGGCACCTGTGAAGTATCCTGTAGCTCAGTCTGCCTTTTTTTTGCGCTACTTTTTACACTCCACCTACGTATGGTGATGGAACCAAGGGGAGAAATTTTCTATGTTATGAGGATACATAGTGGGTTTCTCTGGTTGACTTTAAGTACCAGAAGAGCCATTTCAGCCTGTCCTGAGTCTTATTAAAACCTCATGTAAAAGAGGGAAGGTGATCATGTAGCCATGAAAGCTTTGTTGCCTTAATAAATTATGCTCTTTCCATGATGAAAAATTGGTGGGACCAGAAGTAGACATTTCTGTTTGCTTGTTCTTAACAGAGACCCATATGTGATTTGTTCCAGTGTCTTTAACTCGGGAAGTAACTTCTGTGGGAATGAAGGAATAGATTTGTACATCTTTCTCCCACATTAAAGGTTGTTGTCAGCCAGACCACCACCAAATGGATAGCAGAGTTTGCTGTGTTAAACACACCTAAAATATCAGTAGTTGTTAGTGGTCAGTGTGTTGAGGAGTACATTTAGTGCTCATGTAAGGAGTACAGCTCTGAGTGCAGCTGCAGCTGGAGTTCCATGTTAGGCTCTGGGTGTGGGAGCCCAAGCCCCAGGCCAGAGCCCATGACCTGCCCAGGGACCTGTGGCCCAGCCAGGTGACTGCACAGTCAGAGACAACCCAGGAGCCAGTGACTCCAGACTTCCCCCTCTTAGACTGTGAGGGTATAAAAGCCACGGGGTTCCTTTGTTCAGGGTCCTTCCCTGTAGGCACTCAGCTTGAACCGTTATTTTGTTATTGCTCCAAGATTTAATTATTTTTAGGATCTGGACATCAAAGACTCTGCTAAGGGAAACCTGGGGTTGAGCCCATAAGGAATCCTGGTCTGACTGGGAGTATGGGGGGTATAATTGCAGAGGGGCCTTGGTCTCAGGTTAGGTGATTGTGCCTCCTGGATGGTAAGACAGGGAAGTCTCCTTAACAATTGTCCTCCTTTGACCATCCAACTGATGACTGAAATTATCGTGTAGCATTAAAAGTTTTAGTGGGTTCTGAAACACTTTACCTGTCATCAGTCACTTTTGCCACATACATGAGCAAGAACTGCTGACTGAGTGAAATGGGATGAAGCAAGTGGATATTTCAGTGAGAAATATCTGGAGGTATCAAACTAAGAATACTGTAGTAACAGGTTACTTTGCAGGGTCTTTCCTTTACGTTTAATTCCTTGATGTTCTACTTTCCAAAACTGATAAGATCTGCAAGTCCTGATTAGCCCCAGTTAAATGCTATTTTGAGGAACAAACAGTGCAGAAATAACTTGCACATTTTGTGCTAGTGAAGTGCACAGAATTTGTCAGCAGGTTACAGACTGCTTTGAGTAATCTTGGTTCAAGTCACTTTGATTGGATAAGGGTCTGGAGTTTAATTAATTTTGTCACTATTTTGAGTCTATTTATATATTTACACCACTACTACATGACTAAGATCAGCCATAGGAATGTAAGCAAAAACTGTACTTTCTGTGTTGCCCTGCTTTTGCAGCCCTTGTATCTGCTTTGACAGGGCTTTCTGCTAAGCTCCAAATGGCTGGAATAGCCACTGGACTGAAAACTGCTGTCAGTGTTTGTTTAAATATGTAAGTACTTGTTGTAAACACCTGTGATGATTGGATAACTGTAGCACTTCATGCAAGATATACTAACATTAAGGACACAGTTTACACTGGAAAGAACTTTTTTTAAAAAATTAACAATAACAACAGAACAAACGTGTAACTTTGTTTTCTAATGTATTTTTCCTTTAATTACTCTAATATAAAATAATAGTGTGTTTGTTTTCAACATCTAGGATGAAAATTTATTTGATTTTTTTTTTGCATGCATTAATTTTTTTTTGTCTGATTTTTTTCCCCCATGTACTCTGTGAGTCAGATCTATTAGTGCAAGGTGTGGATTTCTGGCAGTATCTCAAGAAATACATAATGGAATAATATGTTTGTTGTTCAACTGATAGCAGTCATGTTTTCTACAACCCAATAAATAAATAAGCACCTTTAAAGAATTTTGGTGAAAAATCCTGAGATGGAGTAGATACTGGTTTTAAAGGCAATTTTTTTGTTTTAGCTGGTTAACAGACTTCTTGTCATGCTATACTTACTTATGCTTCAGAAACATTGCCTGGAAACTAGATAAAAGCAGAACAGTTTGTAAAAAATACATGGAGGCACTGAAGTGTAGATTTTATCATTCCAGAATGAGTTTAAACTACAGCCACCCAACAAACAGCTGAATTAAGGTGTGTGCAGCAGTTTAAAGCTATGTGTCATATGGATGTCAAAACATCTTTGCATGGCAACTGTTAGAGATTGTTTCTTCTTTATAAGGAAAGGTACCTGGCAAGAGCAGTACCTAACAATTTAATTGACAAAGCCCTTAAAGAAGACAGGAATAAATCTGAAAATGAAGATGTGCTATTTTCAGTTGTTACATTTATTGATACTTGTTTTAATAGAGACACATCAAGTTGTTTGTTATGAATAGTTCTCATAGCCTTCAGATGCAGTCTGTAATCAGGGCAGTAATGAGGAGCCCTGATATTTTTTTTAGCATTGTTCTTAAAAGTAGCCCTTGCCCTGTACCCTCTGGGAGAATATGTAATTTCAATGTGCATAGAAGGAAGAATTATTTATCAAGAGCATACAGTAAAATTTGCGAGCCAACAAATTTCTTCACAAATTTTTCAAGGGAGACCTGAAAACAAACAAATAATTGCTTGCAGTTTTGTTGGATTTTTTAATTAACTGTTTATTGGTGCATTGTATTGTGACCTATTTAGCTCGTAGTAAGTTTCTACATAGCTTCCCTTTACTGGTTCAGTATAAATGCTAATTTTCTCTTGTGTATGCACATACTGTCTCCCATGAAATGATGCTGGGGATATTATTTTTCCAAGAAACCAGTTGGACAGTCTTTTTGACTGGATGGTTGGGGTTTTCTACTGAGCAGTGTCTGGAAATGGATTGCTGTGGAATGTGAGCAAAGATAATAACAATTGCTGTATAATAATTAATAAATAGTCCAGCTTAATGTCTGCTTCTGATTTGTGTGTTCCTGATAGAAATAAATTAGGAATTTTTAAAAAGACCTTGTAAAATCACTAGCCTCTCTTCTGCATCAGCCCCTGATGGCTTACCCTTCACTTACTCAATTGTTTGGGTTATGTTTACTAGTCATTATTGACCTCTTTGTTAACATAGCTACTGTTGACATCACTCCCTATCCAAGAGAGATAAGGCCTTGTGTTCTGTTGCCTCATTACAGGGCAGCTGTCCAAGTGCAAATTGTTCATCTATATTTGAAATATTTGTCTTTTGAGCTTTGTAATGAGACTTGTTTACATGGGGGAGGGGAGGAGAAAAATCCTTCTAAATAAACGCAGTAGGCTCCATATAAAACCCCACAATAATTCAGTGAAACAGCAAGGAGAATGTGTTTTCCAGCTGCTATTTGTAGATCCCTGTTGCTAGGGTGCTTGATATCACAGAGTATAACCCTGTTCCATGGTTACGGTCTGCCTATCTTTGCTTTTCTTGACAACAAGGTTAAAGGCTATACCCTCATTACTTATCTGATTAGAACCAGCTCAGAAAATTAATGCTAAGAGAAAAAAATCTTATGAAGCTCATGTAATCATCAGGATGTTGGATTTCATTAATGAACTGCTAAACCCGTGAAAGACTCATTAGAGAGGTAGACATGAAAACCTGCCTTGCTTGTATTCATTTTATTGACTTTAATTAGGGGAAACATGTCCTTCAGTGTGATAACTTGCTGCTATAAGAACAATGTCCTTGCAGAAAAGGGAAGTTTTTGCCATTTAGAACAAGTCTGGCTGTTTGTGTCTTCCATTAAAAGCCTGAGCCATTTAACTACGTATAGTTGTCGCTGGACAACTGGATCATATATTTCATTGCCCTTATCTATGCCAGTAGGTTGTAGAAGACTGTTCCTTCTCAGTTCACTCAAACATCTCCTTGGTATTGATTAACCAGTGTCAAAATGTGTCACAGGGATTGCAGAAAGCAAGCAAGAGCTTTTCCTGCAAAAATCCTGATATTTTGTGCTCTAAATAAATAAAAACAAAAAGGAAGAAAGTAACACATTAATACCTGTGCCTGGAGGAAAGGAAAGCAGAGGTCAGAGAAAATATCACAGGTTTATTCACAAGTTTGGGCTTCTAGTTTTCTCTACTTGGTAATTATGCCCCATTGTCTTCAATGGTAAACCTTGTTTACAATTCATGAGCTGAATCAATCCTTCCCTGACCTCATTAGTCCAGCTGTTGGCTGTATTCTAAGCTATGTGGCTGCCTAGTTGCATCAGACATGCTCTTCTTTCTTCTTCTACCAGCAGTCAGGATCAGAACAGTTCACAGGGCTTTAAATTTCCAAAGAAATCCAGCTGCTGTTAGTCTAGGCTGCAAATCCCCTGGTTTGTTATAATCCCTCAGTGCAGTGACATGCACAGTACTTGAAACTTTGAAACTGGGGCTGAGAATCTGAGAAATACACATGCAATGAGCCTTTTTAAGGTGGGGTATTTTGATTTAAAATGCTCTAGTGAGTTTTCTTAGTTTTCATTGCATTGATGACTTGCCATAAAGAATTTTCATCAATAAATTAGCCTCTTTTGAAAGATACTCTTAAAAGGAGATTGTGAACTACATCCAGTTACCTTGCTATGGCTGCTCTGTTCTGGGAGCATACTGACCCCAAATTCATTGTTTGTGATAAGAAAATCTCAGGGTTATTCTTGTGTTTTCACATGAGCAGTAAGTGTTCTAGAAATGGCTCTTAAGAATGATTTGTTTATTATGCCTCTTTGGCTGTGCTTTCTCATTTTTCTGCTTATGTTCAAGCATGGGGGCAGGAATGAAAAACTAAGATTCAACTTGTCATCTGCTGGAAGGAAATAATTTCCAATAAGTGACTTCCTTCACTTGAATTAAAGTGGTTTATTGCCTCCATGTGATCACTATAAATCTGACAGATAATATCAGACTGTTATTAAGTTTGTAGTTGTGAATCTGCCATACTGAGCACATTCTGGTCAGAGGGCACCATTGATCCTTTTGATTTTCCATTTGTTTGGGCAACTAAAACCTATTTGCAGGTATGAATAACAGGCTACATCATAATGTGACCTATATATGAGTGACTAAACAGCACAGTCCCAATTGCAGTGGGGATTTGAAAGAAAAACCCTTTAATGGATAAGTACAGGGTCCAACTTCCACCATCAGTGACTTATCAATCTCCTCTTCTAGATAAGCATAAAATGCCTGTAAATGCGCATCACACATTCTCTTAGCTGTATGTGTGCAATATAAAGGTAAATTTAAAATCTAAGTGACCAGTTCTGAGGAGACACAATACTAGTCCGGGAGGATCATCTCTGGTTTGACAGGAATGACTTGAAGAGTATCAAGGAACACCAAAATAAGTATTCCATCAGAAGGATGGAATCCATTCCACTCTTAAAGTTCCAGTATTCATGGACTTTTAAAATACACTCCTCTGAAAAAGTATAGTTGAAAGAGCCACCATCAAAAACTAAGCAGTTCTGCAAGAAGGCTACCGAAGTTTTAAGTTCCTGTAATTTCCTTACTTAGCTTTAAAATGGTCCAGTTGCTTACAACCAGTCCTATTGTATGGTAACAGAAGGATTAAATTACCAAATTAAATTCCAAAATTGTTCTTGTCTGTACAGATGTGGCTAAAAATAGCTGACATTACCAGTTCTTAGTCTTATCAGGAATTGTTTGTCAAACAAAGCAAACAAGCTTGTTCTGATATTTTTCCTGACATCCAGCACAAAAATTATAAAGCAGGACCTGTGTAATTCATCTTAGAAAAAGTTCACAGCTGTAATAGAGCAAGACATCTTTCTTCAAATAGTGTCTAAAACTTCAGCTATCCGTATTTTAAAGGGGAAGAAGTGGGTCTTATTTCACACCAATATTTATCCAACTAAACAAGGTGAGAACTTGTACCAGGTTGAAAAGTGAATATATCACATTATTTTTTGCTGATTTCTTGTGGTGAAAATCCAGCAATCCTGAAAATGGTAATTTACTTTTTTTACTCCTACCCTCCACACCTGCTGCATTTTTTCCCCAAGATTTTCCTGACACATTCATGGGCATCCCTCTAGAACTGGCTGGAAAGATTATGCAGACTTCCATAAGAACATTAATATAATATGTCTACTGATAAAGGGTTGTTCTAAAAGAACTGTATAAGTCATCTACAAGAGTCTAAAACCCCCAAGTGGGTTTAACTGAAGAGACATTGTTGTGATAAAGCACATTCTATTTTTTTTTTCCATGTGAGATACTTCTTCACTTCTCAGCTCCACTTTTTACTTAAAATTCTTGTTCACACTACCTTTGACAAAATGATTATGATTTGTGCCACACTACATGTTCTGTGTTCTTAGAAATGGCAAAAAAATTTTGTTGAGCTTTGTCAACCCCCTTCAAGTCAATGTGTGAGAGAAAAATGCTGCCTTCTCTGCAGCCAGTGTTGTTTTTGTAGGTTTAATGGGTGTTTTTTTAATTAGTTCTTTGGGGAAGTAATAAGCATGGGTTTGTATGTTTATTTTATTACTGAACATTAGTATGCTGAAGGCATGATGAAGCAGATGATATTCTCTGCTTTGTTGCCTTTGGGAAGGACTCAGACTGTCACAGACTGGCAGCCAGTTTGTTGGAACAGAAGCTTTAGAGTGTGACATAATGTGCTTTTGAATCACTTCTGAGTTGGGTAAAAGGAAAAAAAAACACCGAAGGATTGACCACAAAGAGAGGATTTGCCTGCTGTCAGGTTGCAGAGGGTCTCTGACCTAAATATAAGTGGGACTGTGACTTTTTCTTTCCAATAGTACAAAAACATCTAAAAAAGGAATTCCACTTCCAATTTAAAGTGCACTTTGGCACTGGTTCTAGAACAGGCTCATTAACCCTGTCTGTTCTTACCTAAAACTTCATTTTACCTTACTTTTAAGATTAGTCTTGTGAATATATTTAGTGTGAGAGAGCAACTGAGAAACTCTACTAGAAATTACATAATTCCCCTGCAAATAATGCAGCAACTATTAACAATATGTCTGTAAATTAATTTCTTGTGACTTTTAAAGAGAAACACTTGTGGAAATCAAGCTCCTATGAGAAATGTTGAGGTGGTGCTTTGCATTTCTCAGATTCTTCTGCAAAACAGCTTTCAACTTCATTGGTAAGATTTGACTATGTCATAACTTTTTATTAGCATAATTGTGCTGCATAATTAGCTAAATAGCTAAATATACCAGGAGCTGAACTCCATGATCCTTGTGTATCCCTCAACTCAGCATATTCTCTGATATAGTTTCCTAGGAGAAAGTAGCATAGATTTTTCTAATGGCAGACAATATTGCACTGGGAGAAAGTGTTTTCAAGAACAGAGCTTTTAGCCATTCTGTGCTCTCACATGAAGATAAAAAGCTCTTCTGAAAGTGCTGATTTCCATGACATTTTTCATTCTCATTTCAGGCCAGGATTCCTGGTACTCTATTACCTTGGTGTGCTGATTGCAGCTTTGCTTTCCCTCCAAAATTCAATTTAGAGCTCTGACACTCCTTTGTACCCTAATGTATTTCCATTTGATCCAAAGGAGTGAACTATTTGGAGGTGACGGGAAAGCTGACTAGTATACTAGGAATGAAATTCAGCAGAAAACTAAATGAGAGAATGAATTTGGGATTACATACCAGACAGAATCCATCCTCTTGTAAATGCAGCTTTTTTTTGTTGCTATCAAGGTTTTTTTTATGTATTTAAAAGAGAAGTAAATTTGAAATGGCTTGAGATATTTGTATTTCTTGTTTGAGCAGATCTGTAAAGCACTGTGTTATCATGCAATAACTGCCAGGGATTTCCAATCTATTCCTGTTCACTAGAATGGCCACGCACACTTCTGGCCAATGGAGAATGGTGTAGCCATTATTGCTGTATTTTGGTCCATGACTTGAAACTGTTTTTTTTTTTCTAATTGTGACACTCCCTCATGTATAGCACAGTTAGATCTGTTCTCCTTTCCTATCTCCATGGCTAGATATATGCTAGTTTTTTATTATATCCTGTTATGTCTAAATTGGCAAATTTCAATGGAGGACCGATTAATTTGGCATATAATGTAAGAAAACTCTGTGTGTGACCATACAGAACGGGATGGTGATTTTTATTTTAAAGCTCATCTCAATTAGCTCACTCACTTATATTTCACTCATTCTGTCAGATATTCAAGTGGTGTGGCCAGGGTTACTTCTGGCAATATGTCCTGGTTTTTGCTGGGATGTAGTTAATTCTTTTCCTAGTAGCTGGTACAGGGCTGTGTTTTGAATTCAGTGTGAGACTGATATTGATAACACACTGATGGGTCAGCTGTTGCTCAGCAGTGATTACCCTGAACTTTTCAGGACTTTTCAGGTTCCTGTGCTCTGCCAGTGAAAAGCTGCACAAGGACACAAGAGAGAGCATGGCCAGGACAGCTGACCCAAACTGGCCAAAGGGGTATTCCAGACCACAGAATGTCATGTCCAGCATATAAACTGGGGAAATTGGCTGGGAGGAGCTGATCACTGCTGGGAGATGGGCTGGACATCAGTCAGTGGGTGGAAAGGAATGATATTGTGCATAATTTGTTTCTCTTGGATTTTCTTCTCTCCGTTTTTGTTATCTCACTTTTCATTATTATTATTAATCACTATTACATTTACATTTATTTTGATTACTAAACTGTCCTACCCCACGGGTTTTATCTTTGATTCTCCTCCCTGTCATGGTGTGGATGTAAGAGGAAGGGGAGTGAGTGATTTGCTGCTTGGTGCTCAGTTGCCAGCTGGAATTAAACCATAACATAGCAGAACATGGGACACTAAATCCTGAGTGCATGTCCTGTGTGGTCCTGGATTATTCATTACTAGTAACTATATCCTGGTTCTCCTGAACATATTTTTTGTACCATTTTAAGTCCACAGTGATTGTTATAATTTGTTTTTTTCATCATGTCTTACCTCTGAGTGTTATTAGCATTATTATTGTTATATGTAGTTGCGCCATTTCTAGTATGATATATGTGATATTGAATATTTGTTGGAGTATACACGTTTGTATTAGGAGTCCCCCCCACCCTCTAAGGTGAAACCTGGTGTATGTGGAAACTCAATTTACAAGTAAAAGGATGTGACTTGTCTGGAGATGGGCCATATCTGAAACGATAAGGGATGCCCAGGCACTGATCATCGCATGAATGACCCAAGACAGGTATCATGGAAATCCTCTGGACAGATACATGCGAATGCAGGGTTCTGGTAAATTTCATCAAGAGATTCACCAACTCCAGACATTGAATTGCTCTACCTCATCAGCAAGAATAGAAATCTCATCAAACTATGGGACTCTGAATAGAAGAAAGGACTGATTGCTGAAATACTGGCCTCAGGCAGAATTTTTCCTATAAAAACCACTTGTGCCAGGATGGAGATGTGTGGGCATAGAGGAAAACCTCTGCTGAGGCTGACCTCTTTGTTGCACACCCAATGCCAACCCTGGGCTCAGCTCCGTTCTTTCCTTGTGGCTGGTTAGATAGAACTTGCTTGCAAAATAAATATTTTATTTTTTCATTTTAATTTGGCTGGACAAATTTGCATTTATAACACTATTTTATTAATTATCCTTTTGCAACCCTTTTTAACAATAGTCTGTAGTTTGTTTGCCTAATTAGATATCTCAATAAGCTGCATGCTTATGTGCTGACCTGCTGTTCTGCACCAAGGTCTGGAGTGTGGGTGAGGTGAGAAAGAAGGTGAAGGGCATTTTCTGCAGCTCAGTATGAAAGACCTGACAACAAATGAAATTAATAGCTTAATAAATAAATCAGCTTAATAAAATATCTGCTTTAAGAAGACAGAATAAAATCAGGAATATAGGTAGGGAGTAAACTTTTTGTTCCTTCAGATGCTGAGAAACACACAGCATCAGGTGGACCCTGGGTGGACTTTGGCACAGTATGTTGTACAGATACCATTTGTGGACAGAAGTTCCTCCTCTTTGGTCCTTCAAGATAGTTCATAATGTTCTTACAAGTGATCAGCTCTACTCCTGAAGGTTATTGAGGTGAGAAATTATGGCTGCACTGTTGGACATGGGCAAAGACGTGCAGGTGAAGCAGGAGCTGTCTGTAGGCTCCTCTGCTGCAACCAGCTGCTGAAGTGACCCTGCAGAGATGACACACTGGTGTGCACAGCACAGCACAGCACAGCACACCTCTGTGCTTGCTCATGCAAGCCGTGATATGGATCACCAGCTCCTCTACCTAAAGCAAGTGGTTTCCCAGGCAGCATAAATATGAACACTGATCTAGGTGTCACCAGCACTTGTTTTTTTTCTTCTCTGCGTTCAGTTATGTATTTGCATTCATACTTGATTCATACCAGTCCTAATATTTCTGATTCTCTGCAATGCTACTTTCTGTTGCTCCCGGAAGAAGAGTGGAAAATTCTGTCTCTTTCACTCACTGTTTTTTCTCCCTTTGAATCAAAAAAGGTAAGAGATCATGAGTATAGCCTCTGAAGTGTTTTACTTTAAAAATTACCTATTTGTGAAAGTAGTTCTACTTTAAATTAAAAATCACTGGAATCCAAAATAAGAAGATGCATCCACCAGCATACTCATCTTTCCTTCTTGCTATCAGAGGAAGCACAAGACTGGGTTATCAGACCGGTGGCTGTAGAAAATACCACGCTCCAGCACGGTGTAGATGAATGGAGGCAGAGATCTCTCAAGTTTGCTCTTGGGGAAAGAGGTTTATTGGGGGTGCAGGAAGGTCCTGCCTCGTGCTCCCAGATGCAGCACGTGGCCAGACCTGAGAGGGTGGGATAGGGGAGAGACAAAAGGATGCTCTAGGAGAGGGGAAGCTCCAAAAGGATGGAGGAGGTTCCAAGAGGGGAGGAAGTTCTAAGAGAGCGCGTGGCCCCTCGAAGCCTCCTTATAAAGGGGCTTCAGGGTGGGTTGGCATAAGGCATGGCCAATGGGGTTACAGGCACTTGATATTTTAGGGGAGGGATGGAGGTGTGGGATGAGCCATACATCTTTTGAGGGGTGAGATGGAACAGTCCATTTCACCCCAGGACTCATCCAAAGGCAGGGGTGTCATTCGGCCAGCTGGGAGAACTGTTCTCATCCTAGCTGTATTATTTATGAACAATCATATTTATCTATCATCCGCAACAAGTGGCCATGAAACACAGTGCTCTGATTTTTTTTTATAAAATACTATTCTGAACATGAACTGACAGAGGTGTTCTGAGACAATCATTACATAACTTGAGATTTTTTTTAGTCACTTCTGGGCGTAGTTCAATATATGAAGAATGCGAGGGCAAAATTTAGTGGCTTTATTGCAGACTTATTTTGTTGGGAAAAAAGGTAGACCATGTTACATATTGTAAACCTTAGCCAAATAATTTTCACAGAGATTTCTCTCTATCATGCATGATGCTTTTTTTCACCCTTGTATTTAATTTCCATTTTTTTGCTTATCACTTTTCTGTTTTACCCAACTGGTAGACCAACAGTGCTTTGAAAAAATATTTTCCATCTGTACTTAATAAAACAAATCTATATTATTTTATTTCAATTATTTATGAATAATTAGCTGTAACAATTCACAGAACCAGAGCTTTGGAAACTGAGCTATAGAGCTCTGTTG
Source organism: Lonchura striata (assembly GCF_050655825.1). NCBI lineage: Eukaryota > Metazoa > Chordata > Aves > Passeriformes > Estrildidae > Lonchura > Lonchura striata. The sequence continues at coordinate 73,119,524 of NC_140704.1, forward strand.
AGATGCTAGCTGCAAAATCTCAGCTTTGAGTACACTGTAGTCAACTGCCTTAGGGACTTTGATGTCCTTAGAAACCTGAAGAAGCTGCCCCTTTGATTCCAGTTATTTTCACATCTCTTTGCCATATGAGACAAATTAATTATTCTGGCTCATATTAGAAGTTCATCTACTGTAACAAAAGAGTGTATGTGAATGAATTTCCAATGTTGAAAGGTTTTTTGTTTGATAATATAGTACTAATAGGTGGGTTTCTGTTGATGTTTGTGGGCTTTTTTTCCCTTGTGGCACATCAAGTATCTTCATTCTGTATCTCTGTGATACAATCAGAGAATTAGTTACTGTTCTAAATAGGATATACATCCAGTATAAAAGTACAAAGCTGACAAAATACATCATGTTTGCTCTGAGTAACTCAACTGACACGATTTTAGTGATCATTCAACCATGAGCACTTAAAGGTGATCTAAGACTATTCTAGGAGAAGCCTGATCCCCATTGTAGCTTTGTTTTTTGTCTGATATGACCTGTATGGCTGCTCCATGTACACTCACACACAAAACACAAACAAAACCAAAGCAGCCTCTCCCCACGACCAAAAAAAAAAAGGCAAGCATTTGAGGATTTGAATGTCCTCTAGCCATGCTTGCCTGATTTAACCCCATTTTAATACCTGAGTTATTTTCCTCCTTATTTTCCTCCTTGTTCTTGTTCACCGCAAGATTTTTATAGTCCTAGAGCAGCAGTAGCAGAGTGCATTTCCTGTCTCAGGTATTCCCATTCATAGCCTACCACAAAATAATCTACCCGCAGCAGTACTTTGACATGTCAGAGTATAAAATTTGCTGTTTGACTTGTGGACAAATACTCAGACATCCTGTTACAGTGGTGATAGAAGTGGAAGAAGTCGAATCTAAACACCTGAATACAAGGATAATTTGATCAGCTTCAGCAAAATTTGAGCATATGTATTGAAGAAGTATGACCCCCCTGCGCCGTGGGGATTAAGGCACTCTGACTCCATGGTGTAGAAGGCTGAATAAATTGTTTTTATTAAGCTAAATTATATTACATTAATACTATACTAGAACTATATCATACTAAAAAGATACTAAAGAAAAACACGTGAGTGTCTCCAGACAGTCATGACACAGCTTTGACCCAATTGGCCAATCAATCCAAACAACCATCACCGGTGTCCAACTAACAAATCACTCTTTAGTAAACAATCTCCATAACACATTCCACATGTGCCAAACAACAGGAGCAGCGACTAGAGATAAGAACTGTTTTCTTTTTTCTCTGAGCTTTCTTATTGCATCTCACAACTTCCCAAGAAAAATCCTGGGAGAGAGAATCATGTCTCTCTCTGTTCAGAGAATGTAAATACCACACATGCAGCTATGTGTTTTAGTGTGGAAAGAACTGTCTCCAAGTCCAATGATTATTAGAAAACACTGTTGTATTAATTGTAATTATTGACCAGAAAATACTCTGATTTTACTCTAGTTGACTGTTTACTTCATATTTTCTAGTTGCTTGGTTTTTATGTGCAATAGATGAAGACATAAATTAAAAGTGGGATGCAGATATTCAGGTGCTTCTGAGGTATAAGCACCAAGTGGCCAAATACGACATTAGACAGAAACCAAAAATGGCTCAGAAATGGAGAGCTTTTTTTGTATTTGACCCTTTGCTTCATGTTGAACCACAGTCCTAAGCAGTACTGAAAAAATTATGTTTTGATGTGGTTTTGTTTAGTTTCATTTATTCAGGGTTTAATCTGAGCTTTCTAATTTTTTTTAGGTAACAGTAACTGAGAAGTAAGGGAATTGCAAATCAAATGCTACCTCCTTTTATGTTAATGATAAAGGTCTTAAATTTAGTGGGGCTAGAACCTCACGTGTTGATTTTAGGTTGAACTTAAAAAAATCCATCTATGCTGCCAGTACATATTCATACTGATCAGATGACAGGTTGACAAAGATCTGTTTGTCTTAACACCAGTAGAAAAAACAGGTATCACAAATAAGTTTGTTGGATAGGCTCATGTTATTTTCTCTAGACAAGAAATAAGATGACATGTGGTAGCTCCTTGGATAACAATCACTTAGTTTTAACACAAATCTACATCTCTTATCAATTAATTTCCTAATCAATGAACACTTGTTAACAGTAAGCTGTTAAAAAATGTCACAGTAAAAGAATTCTTACTTTCACACAAAGAAAATACTTGTGGAATCTAGTGCCAGGGGCAGTCAGCAACATTTGAGATTAACAAATTGGTGACTTTGAGCAATGCTTCATATATTTTGTTATTTGCTGACACAAAGTGATTAAAGCTAAACTGAACAAAAAAATACTCAGCATCTCAGATTCCAGCAGCTAACTGCTGCAAATACCTCTTCAGAAAGCTTCTGCTCTGTGGTCCATCTTGCTAAAGTTTTCCTCTTTCATTTTGACTTTCCCAGCTCCCCCTGAAGCATTTGAGAATGTAGGTCGCATAAGGCAAAGCAGTGCTAAAAAAGCCTTACATTACGGAAACAGCATGGCATGGCCATTTCCATATAAATTCCATCAAGCTTTTTTACCATCTTAACTGCAATGCAGAATCTTAGGTATTAGGTTTCACTAAAGCTTACCCAGTCTGCAGTTCTGAGGTCAACTTCCTGGCCATTTCCCCTTCTGTCAAAAAGAGAAGTGTGATTTATATGCCCTCCTAAGAGTATTTTAGGGCTTTGAAAAGAGAATACAATGTTAACAAAGATAGAGTGAAAAGGGGACTATAACTAATAACTTGAATAAACCACCAAAAAGGGACAACAAAATGTTTTTCAATAATTAACTGAGGAAGAAAGAAATCAGATAATTAGTACGGCTTCAGCAAATACTTCAGTCTTTGTCCATTGTATGAAATGATATGGAATATAGATTTTAGAAATGGCTCAGTGGTATTGGCTTCTGAATGTGTTGTCTTTAACTACAAAGTCAGTGTCTTTAACTACAGTGTCACTTCACATAGAGTTAAGATATTCAGTGGATGAAGGACCTGTCTTGTCCTTACAACCGCTAAGCCTTACATCCCTGAATGCTTCCCTAATAAGACTTTTTTTTCTTTTAAGTAAGGACTTTGTGCTACAATATTCTATGTTGCTTAGATTCCTTACTGCAAAAGGAACTATCCCAAATTTTGTGAGCAAAACAGGTGCAGAGGGAAACTGAGAATGTTGATAGCTTCTCCATGGAAAGCCTGTACAAAATACACTACTGGAATCCATGTTTCTTATATCATGATCCAAAGCATTGGATGTGCTGCAAAGTTTATTCTTTCCTACAGCTGTTCTGCATTGTCCTACTTTTTGTTAATTTTAACTTTTTGGAAGGGCATTGGGGAAGTGAATGTAATAGAAGTTGGAACAGCATTACGTCTGAGAGGAAGATCATGTGATGAGTTCTCCCAAAAAAGGTTTATGTGCAACAGAGAAGACTGAGTGAGAAAGGGTGTTTTAAACCTTACAGCTTCTGAAGCTCTGATTGAAATTTAACTTTTCATTACAATTTTTGATGGAAGGCTTGGCAATGAAAATTTGATCATGGTCAGTATTTGCAGGACTATGCTCTGTACTGTTAGAGCAATCAAGTTATTTCATTAATACATGTGCACATCTCCTGCAGTCTGGCTTCCATATCAGAATGATTTTATCAACAATTTATATTTCATTAAAAGTGATGAGCAGTCCTGATTCCTTAAATATAATCAGATTCACTTCTATACAAAGTTACAGGACTTCATATAGCAAAATACAGAATGTCCTAAATCAAACTTTCTGTGTATGAGAATGGCTCTTTGATTGGCTACCAATTTGAACTTCTGCCACATTCTTCATGCAATTAAATATTCCTTGCAATTTCATATATTTAGAAATACATTTGGACTGCTAGCGGGTATCTGGCAGGTAGCTAATTTTGCCTTCCTGTAAAGTGACTATGACTATACATGTACCTGTACATAAATTGACTTGTGTGTAACATAGTATGACATATTGAAAATATGTATGTTGCACTTAGATATACAAATGACATTATTTATGACTATTGTTATAACTTGGAAAGCTGTACATAATCCTCACAAGATGGAGTAGGCTTGATGGATATTCAGTTTTTGTAACTATTCCAACTATTCCACGGTTAAAACAAGGAAAAAAGGGAACAACCTAATTTTTTCTACATGAAGTGACTACTAGGCATTTAAGAATTATTCCACCATTTTGATGGAAGTTTCAACCAAATTAATGCTCTTTGATTCACACAGATTTCTGATTAAAACTTATCATATTTGAAATTTACAAGTGAACTAAAGTGACCTTTAATAATAATTATGTGATCTTGGTGATACATTTTCCTACCCAGGCCTGATGGCTCAAGAAATCCCTTTATTTACTCTTTACTAGTTCTGGCTCAAGACGGGATGTGTCTTCTGATTCACTGAGTAACATAAGATTTATGTAATCTAACATTTTGTCACTGTTACATCACATGTCTCTCAATCTGGGAACTAATGTTGCCCACAAAGTTTTCCAGCTCCGGTGGAACTGGCTTAATGTATTAGCAAAGAAGCTGTCTAAGCAGGAAAGAATTCTGTGTCTTGTGCAGAACCAGGCAAGGAAGGAAGAAATAGCAAAAAATATTTAAAATAACAAAACGTTTGAACAAAATTGATATGAGGATAGGCATAGAAATAACAGAAATGGGCAGTAAGTAAAGAAGCTGTGTCAAATGCAGGGAAGAGATCTGCATCCCTCCCAGAAAACTTTGTCTTGAAACAGAAGTGGCATGTTAGAGAGAATGAAGTAGGGAAATATGTACAGTTTTATTTTGAATAGATTTGTGTTCTTCTTGCAGTGTTAATTAAAATAAGTAATATTCCTGGATTCAACATGAAATCTGGTTTACTTACTGTGTAGCTCTGGAAAGGGAAAACGTAAAGTTTTTTTACTTTCTGTAAAAAGATGTCTGTTGCCATCAGATCAGAGGCAAGAAAGTTCATCCTTAAACTGCAGCTTGTAGGAATTTTGTACTCCGAAAATCCCAGTGGGACCCACATTATAGGCAGTGCCTGCCCTCTGTTCTCTTCCTGTGTTCTAGGGATACCTACTCCTGCTGCAGTAGCTTGAGAGTATTTAACGAGAGTGTGACGATGACATTTGATCAGTCATTTAGTCTGTTTAGAAGTGCAAAAGACAGTTTAAAATGCTAGGTCACATTGAAAAATCATCAGATCAGGTCTCATGGGAATGCACACAATTAACCCGTGCCGAGAAGAAAAGATGGTATCCTTCATCTGTGGGTCCAGTCTACAAACACAGCTGTACTGTGTACTAGCCTCCTGGGGAAATGCAGCTAATCTTAGGATAAGATAGTGAGATCTCAGGTTGTGGTCAAGGGTCTTTTCTCTTGCAAGAGAATAGACTTCCTGAGGAGACTGAGATAATCAAGAGCTGCACTACTCACCAGATTTTCTGCGAGGCCCTGTTCTGCGGCAGAGCACTACTCTCTCAGCAGTTTACAACTGAATAGATTCTTCTCTGGACTGAGAAAAATCACTCTTTGTGCAAGGATGAGAGAGGACTTCTGGCAACTCTCAGGAATTATTCATAACAGTGTAATTGTATAATGTAACGTAAGGGTACTGAGTGCTGTAGAAATCCACAACATACATGTTGGCATTCATATTATTTCATTTTCTGAAAAACACCCAAGGCACATGTAGGACTCAAGGACAGTATTCTCAAGATAAAAATTAAAATAAATGTAGACAAAGAAGAACTGCAAAATTTGCTTTAAACTATGGAAGAAGTTAATTTCCATACAGGATTAAGATGAAGCAAAAGTTACATTACTTTATTAAGATAGTGTGAAAATATGTTGGGTTGACCTTGGCTAGCCTGCAAGGCGCTCACCAATCCCACTGGCACTTCCCTGCCTTAACAGGAGATGTGACAGAAGGCTCATGGGTCAAGATAAGGATAAGGATATGACTCAGTAATAATTGTCTTGGGCCAAACAGACTCAGTGTGGGTAAATTAATTAAATGTATTGCAAATCAAAAGCAGGATAATATGAAATAAAAACAAAATCTCAAAACACGTTCCTCCCACTGGTCCTTCCTTCCAAGGTTCAACTTCACTCTTGATTTCTTTACTTCCTGAACAGTGCAGGGCGATGGGGAATAGGGGTTCAGGTCAGTTCTTACTTTGCCTCTTCCTTCTCATGCTCTTCCCCCACCATTGGATGCCTCCCTTGGGCAGGAAAATTATACAACACAAAATTATACAACACAGGTCCTTCCCATGGGCTACAGTTCTTCACTAACTGCTCCAGTGTGGGTATTTTCCACAAGGTGCAGTCCCTCAGCAACAAACTGCTCCACTGTGGGTTCTCAGATGGAGTCACAAGTCCTGCCAGAAAACCTGCTTCATCATGGGCTCCTCTCATGGGGTCACAGGTGCTGTCAGAGCCCAGCTCAAGGATGGGCTTTTTCTTCTTTGGTTCACAGGTTCCTTCAGGGAGTATCGATCTGCTTGGACATCGGATCCTCCACAGGCTGCAGGGTGGACGTCTGCTCCACAAGCTGCAGGGGCACAGCTGCCTTACCATGGGCTGCATGACAGGCTGCAGGGGAATCTCTCCTCCACTGTCTGGAGCACCTCCTGCTACTCCTTCTTCCCCTCCAGACCTTGGGGTGTTGCAGGCTGCCCCAGATTGAGTCCTGCACGGTAATCTGTTGCTGGCTAGTCAACAGGTGCCCAGATAGAGTAATGAAACTCCACCAAAGACGAGAGGACTCTCGAGCTTTAAGATCCATGTGGGTTTATTGAAGGAGAGGCTGAGGATGGAGGAGCAGGAACAGGAGCATAGATACAACCTCATGGGAAGGGGAAGGCTCCAGAAGCAACTGGGGAAGGAGGGGCCAGATTATTTAACTGGGGCAGGATAGGCATGGTCAAGGTACAAACTGCCCAATGAGGGAAAGGTTCAAGGGAGGAGCACGGATGGGGTGACATGCACAGGACCAATGAGGGAGAAGGGAATGAGTGGTTTTCTGAAGAAACCAATGAGGGAACTGAGAACAAAGAACTTTCTGGAACTGGGGAGACTACAACAAATGATGGACATACACTCATTTACATGAGGGAGCAGTGAGTTCTGGGAAAATGCCCTGCCTTAAATAAATGCAGTCTCCCAGGGCATCCCTGAACTGCTTTCCCCAGGGGCACCTCCCACAGGGTCTGAAGAGCTGTCTATACCATTTTCACACCCATTGGCTTCTGCTGTGTGGCACTTTTTCCCCTTTGTTAAATACACTGTCACTGCGTGCTGCCACAAGGCTCAGCTTTGGCCAGCAGCTTGTCCTTCAGAGCCAGCTGGAGCTGACTCCTTCTGGCACAGGGGCAGCTTCTGGTATCTTCTCACAGAAGCCACCCCTGTAGCCTGTTTTCCACCAAAACCTTGTCAAGTAACCCAAATACAGATAATAAAAAAATGGGTTTTTGTGATTTTATACTAGAATTTTCTAAAAATTAGTTTGGGAGGTGTAAAAGAGAAGCATCTTGAACAGCAAACACCAGTTGAAAATATGAAATAAAGTCTCCAACATTTTGTCTCATCCCTATCTTGGCCACTTGAGAGGGTAGACTGCAAACTGAAGGATGGAAAGGAGGATGGTATGGATTGGCAGCACACATATGCCCTGAGGTATCACTGATTTATTTCTGTGACTCATTTGTCTTTGCCAAAACTTCATGATGCCACATTTTCAACAGTATGACTCCAGGACCAGGTACGAAATTACTAAATTCTGTTCAATTAAATTGCTAAATTAAATTTCTAAAGTCTTCTTCATTCGAGAATATAGGGTCTTCAAAGTGTGACCAGAAATTAAGAGTTGTTAGGTTCTTTGATAAAAAGCTCATCTCCACACTCTAAATTTGGCACAGAACAACAATATCAAGGAGGGGAACCTTCATCTTTATGGGGAACTCAGAAAAAAGATCCCTAGTCTCAGGAGTGCTACAAAGGAGAACTGATGGTCATCACCCAGATCTGAAACAGACCAGTTGAATCTGGATAGGCCCTCCAGACAAACTTAGGGGTTTAAGTCAGGGCTACAGTTGATGCCATTTGGGTTTTGCCTTTTTTTATTTTGTATGTTCTCTGTATTCTTCACACATATATTTGTAACTCTGCCATCTTTTGTAGCTAGTTTTCCTAGTAATTTTCCGTGGCCTTTCCCTAAGCAGAAAGACAAAACAAAATCCAGAGCTCCAAGCCCTGGGGGGTAAAAGGCTCTATGCTATCTTGGTTCTTCCTGGGAACCAAAGTTCAGAACCACTCTTTGAGATACATCTCATGGACAAAGTACAACTAGTGCTGAAGGGGGGCTCCAGAAAAGGTGCATGGCCATTTATGGACATCTTTCCATAACTGCCTCTGAAGGCCTTCAAATAAAGATCCCTTTTTATATTACCTTACTAAAATTATCTCAAGTTTCATTTCCAAGCTGGGTAAAAGGCAAGGGAATAGACTAGACTAGACTAGACTAGACTAGAATAGAATAGAATAGAATAGAATAGAATAGAATAGAATGTTCATGAAGTCCAACTGCCTGATGTGACAGGGATGATTCAAAGTTAAAGCTGTTTTTAATGACATTTTCCAAATGCCTCACACATTGACAGGCACAGGGCATCAGCAACCTCTACAGAAGACCTGTTCCAGGGTATGACCATCCTCTTGGTAAAGAAATGTTTCCAGGTATCAAGTCTGAACCTCCCCTGACATTCAGGGAATCTTAGGATTATACAAGATACTTTTTGGCTGGTGTAGGTGACAAAACTAAAGGCGGAGGAAGGGAGGGCTTATCTTGGCTTGGAGAAAATGGGTCACAGAGGGCTAGGAGGACAAAAGCAGTTGCCCATGTGTAAACAGGTTGCTGGGCAGTATGCTTGACTGGCCATGACCCACACCCCATGATCACTGCTGTCCTGCCTTCTTCCTAAATTCCATTTCTAACTATTTTCCTAAATGAGTGGACTCTGTTCTCTATGGCTGTGATTGTATGGATGTCTAAGAGTCAGCAACTGAAATCAGACAAGGGATTATAGGGTTTGCAGATCAGCAGAGTCATCAGCTGAAGAGACTGGAGTAAAAACAAGCACCAACAGCTGCACTGCAGATCAGGGGTTATATGTGTCTGTGGTGCAAGCAATTAGACCAAGTGAGAGTGCAAATATCAAGCCAAAATAGATGGAGAAGAGATTAAAAGTCCTGGGAAGGAAGTATATCTCTAGAAGTGAGGCAATTGGAGAAGGTGACTTCCAAAGAGGCCAAGAAGTCTATGCCAACTGATGGAGTCTATGCCAATCTGAAGGTCAGCTGAGAGCACGTCTGTGCATGTGTGTGTACACGTGTGGGAAGAAGCTGGGGACAACAGTGATCCAGGCTGGAAGGAGGGCCTGTCTAAGATATTGGGTGGTGATTGCTCAGGAGAGATCCACAGTGTGTATGTTTATGTGCTGCTGTGTGCAAGGAAATCTGCACCAGCAGGTGGAGTGGACTGTGGGGTCTGAGGGATAGTGTGTCCAGTGGCCAGTAACTGACCTGGGATCCACAGCCAATTGGTAGACTGCGTGTCTAAGACCAGCTACTGAGAGAACTGTGATACATGTCAGTGAGGAGGTCTGCACCAGCCCTTGAGTAAAAAGCAGCTACATTGGGACTGCAAGTCTTAGGAGCTCGTATATGTCCAGGGCACAGCAGTGGGGCATATTGTGGGTCCAGGGAGAGACTGAGTATCTAAAGTCAGCTTCTGGAAGAGTCCGCATTATACACAGCATCTATTTCCTAATAATACACTTTCATCCTGATTAGCCAAAGGGTAGCAAGATAAGGCCATTGGTGCTGTTTGTGCTTTTGTGAATGCTGAGTGCTTCTGGCTGTATTGATCTGTGTAGCTGTCCATATGTGTATGCACTTATGTATTGCAGAAATGAGTTTGTATGTCTGTGCCTACCAAGAACATGTTTAGTTTCACTACTGAGTACCAATACCAGCTGGGGGATGCAAGAATTTTGAGCAGCCCTGGAGAGAAGGACTTAGAGGTGTTTGCAGATTGATTTGCAGACATTGATTTTGCTCTTATGAGAGATTAAAATTTCATATGCCCTACACTACCACAAAACCTTCACTCATACTATAGTCAAACTCAACCCTAACATGAAAGGTCCTTTCAAGTCCCTTTATGACATTTTGGGTAATTTCAATAATTGCCTTAAGTTACTGAAATCAGAGTTTATAAGCTAATTTTATAATAGTTTGTAGGCTATTCTGTATCCTGAAGCAAGTATAGGTATAGAACCAATTAAAAAATTAGCCATATATTTCTCCTGCATTTAAAAAATTGGGACTGCATTGCACATGCACTCCATTAGCATTTTACTCTCCCCCCCCCCCCCCCCCTCACGACTGTACGAAGGTTGTTTTAACTTCATTCCAGCAGAGCAGAATTCAATTTAAAATCCACCAAGCTCTGCAGGGTCATTGGACTCTGGTTATAAATTCACAGATGAGGGTGCATAACGGCTGACTAGATTCCTGCTGACTCCTGGACTGTGTCTGCGCTCCAGGGGTTTGGATGGGGTTGCTCTAGAGCAGGTTTGTGGCTGTGCCTCTCTGCTGTGCCGGCCTCAGGCCGCTCCCAGGCGAGAGGCAAGCTAAGGGAAAGTGAGGCTTTTACCGAATGCCCTCTGCACCAGACAGCCCAGTCTTTCACACCGTTTTCATTTACGTCTACGACCCCAGCTTCAAGCACAGCCGAGCGGCCATCCAGACCCAAACCTGCCGGAGCCCGGCAGGGCACAGCAGTCATTGGTTCCCCTCGGCGCAGCGGGCGGGGGAGGCACAGGATGCGCGGACAGGGCGGGGCGCAGCCCGCCGCAGCGCACCTGCCGCAGCGCTGCGGGCGGCGGGCGCCCGGGGGCGGCGCGCGGCGCAGCGGCCCATGTAAGGCAGCGCGGCCGCGCGCCCCTCGGCCCGCGCGGGGCCGGCCGCGGCGCCGCCTATGGGCGCTCGCGGCGGGCGGGCGGCGCCGCGTGCCCGCCAATGCCCGCGCGGGGGGCGGCGCCGCTGCAACGGCCGCGCCGGCTGCGGACACCCGCGGCTGCTGCCGAGCGCGCCGGACGGAGCCCGGCCAGCCCCGCCAGACCTGCCGCCCTCCGCCGCCGGCGGTGAGTGTGCGGGCGCCGCTCCCGGGCCGGCCGAGCGTCGCTCCCCGGGGGGTAGGTGGGTGCGTGGGGTGCGAGTCTTGTGCCGTGCCCGCTCCCTCCTTCCGTCGCGCCGCTAATCGATCGCGGCTCGGTTGCCGATGGCGCGAGGGGAGGGGGCGGTGGAGGCTCTGTCGGGCGTCCGGCGGCTCCGGTGCTCCCTCCCGGTGCCAGCCCCCACCGGAGGGGCGCCCGAGCCCAGCCCGGCTCGGCCGCCGCCGTCGTTATGTAATGCCCGCGGGGGGCTGCGGGCGGCGGCTCCGCGTCCCTGCTTGGGGTTCGCCTCCGTGCTGTCCCTCCGATGTTCTGCGCTCCCCTCCGGGAACCGGGCACAAGGAGACGGCGGGGAGCGGGGCTCGGCGCGGAGCTGCGCGCCTCTCCCTGCTGCGGGGATGGGCTCTACCGCCGCATCACCCGATCGCCATCGAGGATGGAGGCGCGGCCGCAGCCAGCGTGAGAGCGGGCGGCTTCCAGCTCTCGGCGGCAGCGGGTCTGTGGCTGGGCGATGCTGGAGGCTGGCTGCGGGCGGCTGGCGAGCCGCGCACTGCGCCGGGGGTGGCTCCCGGAGGAGCCGGGAAGGAGCCACCTTGCGCGCACACATCAAATGCGCCGCAGTCAACAACAAAGCCCCAGCTGCCGCTGCTTCATGCACTCGTGTAGAGGCAGCGGCCCCCTTTTATGGAGACCGATGCGGAGGGGCTATTTGCCGTTGTTGTTTTTTATTTTTTTTTCCTTGAAATCCCCAAGCGGTAGCTGGAGGGGCTTCGTCTTCGAGAGCCTCTGCTGTTTATCGACCTGCACAAAACCAACATCAGGTGTGGGAGACCGTTTAGTGCCTGCGGGATAATACCCGTATTATACCTATACAGCCATGTACTCCGGAGTGGAAAACGAGGACGAAACAAAATCCTTTGTTTTAATCTGTAACCCCGGCTAGCTCGTTTAAAAATAAATACAATCCCTCCTCTGCCGGATCACCAGCGGTTGCAAATATTTCTTCAGTGCTGGGTAAAAGTTCTTGTACATTGATGAAATTGTTCCGGGGGAGGTTGGGTGTATGCTACAAGGTGCCAAAGGCACATGTGAATAGCATCTTAAACACTGACAGCTTCGAATTATGTAGGAGATGCTGCTGACAACCAGTTTCCCTGTTTATGCTTTGCAGGCTCTACACGGGCAGGTCTGGGAGGGGACAAATTTTTTTCGGATTTTACAGAGGGTTGCATAACTCCTCATGTTTATTTGAAAAGAAGAGGCGGAGCAAACCCAAGACCCAGCCTAAAATGAAACACATGATGTGAGACTGTCTTTTACTAGAGCGGTCCCACTGTTTTCTCAGCCAGCGTAATTAAATAGCATGCTTTAGGTGGGTTGGAAAGGGTTAGCATAATAGTAAAACATTAAGGTTTGGGTTTTTTTCCCCTCTAGTGCTGTGAAAACTTTGGGGAAAACCAAAGAGATACCTATACACTTTCATAGTCTTAGGCTTAAAATAGCATCACTGTTTATCAAACGTATACAACTTATTTTTTAAATAGCCATGGCCATTTTTTTAATCCTTTAGTGATGAGCCACTTCTTTATGTATTTAGAGACCCTATTCCAACTCAACCTCTCATCTCCCCAGTCCAGAATAAAATGATATTTTGAATGCCTTTGTATGTTTCTGGGTCACAGTTAAATGCTTTTAAATAGTCCATCATTTGTAACTGCTGAAGTGTATGTCCAGTATTAAATTATAGTACAGTGTAATGCTTAGACAGCATGCCATGCAATGATCAAATTGCAGATAAAATTCACATAGGAATCTCCTTGCAATGCTTGCACTTGACCCTTGTAAATCTAAGAAAAGATATTTATAAATGGAAATATACATCCAGCAAGTAGTTCTTTCTGTGTCATGTTTAATCTGTGGCTTGGCTGTGGTGAAAAAACATGTATTTTTATTTAATTTTTGTAGTAGATATATTCATTCCAGTTACTTTCTGGAGGCAGCTGTGTGATTGTAGTGGTTTTGGTATTTGGTATTTTTATATAAATTTGGTATTTGGGAGTGGTATTGGTATTTTTGGTAGAAGCTAGTTTTGCTTCTTGTATCTTGAGCTTAATTTGAAAAAATAAGTGTCTTTCAAAGAGTAAGGCAGTCAATTATGTCAATTTATGTTAAGTATTCTCATTATAGGTAAAAGCAATTAATTGTACTCAATATATCTCTTAGCACTTCGGAGAATAAGCCATGCAATGTTTGACCTTGATAACTTGCTCTCAGGTGATAAGCTAAAATACAAAATAAAATAATATCAGATGTTTTTCTTGTTTTACACACTTTAATTATGTAAGTCTCCCATGTGAGGATGTGGCCATACTCACAAGCATCTATCTCTCTATGTTTATATAGTATATATTTCATGTATTACAAGAACAGTCATTCTGTGGCATAGTCAGTCGTTCAATGATGTAATGTCCTTTTTTATTTGTACATGCATACTGCTTGTAGGATAAAACATAGGACTGCATAAATGGAATAGATTTTTTTCAGCAAGCAGCGAAGTTTGTTTTTGTCTCCCCCCAAAACCCATTCTTATGCTGTGCCTAACTGAAATTAAAAGCAGGTATATAATTTCCACACCTACTCCTTCTCTGCCGTACTGCCATGACTAGTGCGGGCATAAGTACTTCTAGAAGTCTCTGCCAGTTAGTTGAAATGAAATATTTTGTTTACTGTTTGTATTGCCATAGTGTCTGGAAGCTGTGGTTGGGGACCTTTACTAATGTGATATGTCCAGTATAATGGAACAAAAACTTGTACATGGCCTCCTAAATATTATGATCCAAAATGAAGAACAAGAAACTGTGAGTGGTGCAAAAGAGAAATCAAGCTGATGTTAAGAAGGCTGCATTGATATGTGTGTGCATTATCCAGCTGTATATTTCCTCATGTAAGAGCAAAGGGAATTGTAGAACTTAATGTAAGACTGCCACTGTTCTCTGAGGGTTATCCTTGGGACATGCAAATGGCTTGGGTTTGGGGGATTTTGAAATGCATATAGCTTGACTAAGTGCTGAAAACTAAGGTAAAAAAATCTACATCAACCATCAATCTTCAGACTATCTTTTTTTTTTTACAGTTTTTTAAATCTTAGGTAATATTTTAAAATTTTGAAATGGAATTTTCATTTCAAATTCCAGTTTTATAGGAAAAAATATTTTTCCTTTTCCTCAGTGTTTTCCATAAGCTGTTCTAGCTCTTTCTTCATCTCATCCCCCTCATGTGCCTAACCCCCCCAGAAATACATAATAATAACTACACCTTCAGCTGAAAGACATTTCTGAGTGAATGCATCACACTACCAATTGCCCATACATAGAAGTATTGCAAGAATTTCCCATTTCATTGTAGACTGTTTTTGGAATAGTGATGAAAGGAACTGTACAGTGAAAGGATGTTACTGGTAAAATACCCCATATAAATATGGTCTTCAAGTACCCAGGGGCTGTGCATGTGTTACAGGACAAGTATGCATATCCTGCTCAGGTTTCAGGCTGCTCTTCCTGAGTGGGTGTTTATCTCAAGTGCTGACAGAGCAGAACAGACTGATTCTGTGCTACTCAGTTTTCTTGGCTCACAGTGGTCCATCAAAACAGTTGGGAAGTTTTTCTTTACTGTTAGTTGTTATATGTGGTGGGTGGGCAATTCACTTTGCTGCTGCTAAAAGGGATTCTTAATTGTGTCAGAACTCTGAGGCAGCTGTGGAGAAGCTTAGGCTCTTACTCTTGTTAGTTGTCTTAAGGCTCCCTGTTTCTTTTCCTCCTCACCACTACCCTGCCTTGTAGGGTCCTGAGTTTGTGGTATGAGTTTACCTTGTCCTGGATGGAAACCCAGGAGGTGGAAGCCAAGAGTTTACAGATCAAAGTGTCAATGCAATAGGTGGTTGATAAGATTATAAAAATGAATCTGCAGCATTACTGTTTTAAATAATCATATGAAGTTAATTCTTGCTCAGTTTGGTTAATCTCAGGAATATGTTTCTGTGTCAGTGTTCATATATTGGGAGCATTTGACAAAACCAGCACAGAGAAACTTGGAAATTAAAAAAATCAATGACATAACAGTTTTAGCTTGAATCTCTGAGGGTTGCAGTCCTATTCAAATTCTTAAATGGATCAATGCTAAGAAAATTCTTGCAGTGTAAGAAAATTCTTGTAGTGAAAATGCTAAGCTAATGTCATTGCTGATGACACTGTTTAATTAAAAAAACCTGTTTCAGCCTGTCTTTTCTGATTTGAGTATTGGAAGTAGTACCCAAATATTTCATCTTAGAAGCACTTACAGATGTGAAGGAACTTACTGTTTTAGCAAAGGAAGTATTTCCCTTCTTACTTTGCACCAGGCTGTGGGTGGTTGCAAAAAATCTGTAATTAATGGTTAGCTTGTTCTCATGGGTTCAGACAAAAGTGAAGTAGCAGATTTTATGAACATAAGGGATATTTAGACAGTCTAACCTGATTAATGTATTGATGATATTGATTTAGTTATCTGAGAGCAATAACCTAGATTTGGTAAGTCTGTCTTTCAGAGATACTTGACTAAATATACCTTCTGTATTAAAGGCAGTCTAATGTGGGGACATGAGGATATGAAGTATTTGCAGCTATTCTTGGGAGTAACCTTTAGTGCCCTGCATGGTTGATTGTCTCTTCATAAGGAAGTAGTATTTGTAACTTGCACTGGCGTAGCCTGAATTTTCAACTGTGGAGGTTTATTATAGCTTTGGTAGACAGCAAAAAAGCCGTTGGTAAAGAGCCATTTAGTAGGTGATTTAGTTTCTCTGCAGAGGTGTTTAGATCTCTCAGGAATTCTACCAATGTAATTTGTAAAGTGTCTTATGGTAGAACATCTTGTCTTATGATTTTGCATCTCTTGTATCATCTTCCTTTCTTTGATCAGAGGTGGTGTTTTTTGACTACTAAACTTAAAATGCTTTTGAGTCTCTGTTAGCTCAGTTTTTCTTAGATTTAATTCTGTCCCTGTAAATAGTTGATTCTCTAGATACTTTTACTTATGGGTGGTACTCAAAGTCCCCCATCTTAATGGAGTTTGAAGTGATTTTTCTGTAAAATCTTTGATCCGCTTTCATGGATCAAGCATCACTGATTTTTCAGAAGTATTTTGAAAGGGCTCTGTAGAAGTTCCAAGTCTGGTCTGGGTGGGGGTGGTGAGAGGATACAATGTATAGTGTATGAAGAAGTGAGGCTAAGCGAGCTCTACAATTGTAGTGGAACCTGTACTCAACTGATCCGAAAGTGATGACAGTCCCAGTGTGTTATTTGGAGCTGTAAGTTAATTGTACTAACTACTGTGGAGAGCAGCTGTTGTCTTCCACTCTTCAGATCTGTGATTCCAAGTCTTTTTTTGATGCACCATGAAAAAGTACCTTATCTAAACACTTGAGTCTCCTCTTTTGTTGTTCTTTAATTGGTGTCATACTCACTTTCTCCTGTGTAGGTGGTTCTAGACACTGGCTTGTATCCTTGCCTGTGTACGAAATTGCAGAATGTATCCAGATTATTCATCTACCAATGACAACAGCCTGCTGGAGCTTAAGATGAATACTTTTAAAAAAGTGGAACTCTCAAATGGAGTAGTGGCATAATGGAAAAAAAGCATAATAAGAGTTACCAGTATGTGTATATATTGTGGATGCCTTCTTTATGCTTTTACCTTCATAGTTAAAATCTTGTGTCAGTGACACTGTATTACAGGATTACAAGTATTACAGGATATTGTGGAGCTAATTAAAAATTAGCTGGATACAGAATTTCTGTGTACTTTTAAGTGTTGTCAGGTGAACATGTATTTAAAAGAAATAAGTTGCAGTGGATCTGTTACTGATAAATATTTGTGTGTCTGTGTACAAATGCTTTTTTATATAAAGAAGTGATAATTATGAAGCAGTTCTTTGAAATGGAGGAATGTAATTTACTAAGAACTAAACTTAGTTTTGTATCTTGAGCAACATTGTAGAAGTAACTAGCTGAATAGCAATAGTTTTTAGAAATATAACAGCAACAATTATTTGTCAGCAAAGTAATCTGTTTGCTGGATAATATGTTTTCTAAGTTAGATCCTTTAATGGATTATGTGATGGCTTATGTTCACAGTCTGAAATACTGTTTTGTTGAGGAGAAACACTGGACAGGTTAAGTAGGTACCTTTTATGTTACTCTGTGTGTGTCCTGATGAAGGTCTAAATGTGTCTGCATGATCTGGTCAGCCTTGCCCTTGTCCATAGTGCTAAAGTCGCTTATATTGTTAAGAGAACTCGAGGTTCAGCCATGCAATTCCTCATAAGGCCTGCAAAAAGTTTTCATTTTCTTTAGGTAAAGATGGGTTAAACTGTAGATAGAGTTACTAGCTTTGCTTGTTTTGCAGAGGTCTCTGCTCATGTGCCTTCTGTGTTGTATGCTAGGGAAAATGGATGGCTGCCATTCACTTCAGCATCACATGTGGAGAAATACAACCAGAGCAGATCTCTGAAGAGAAATGCTTTAACTCTAGTTCCTGCAGGTAGCTGTGAAGGAAGCTTAAAGAAAGCTTTAAGAGTGGTCTAAAGCATTGCTTTTTATTAGGAGGATGTTGCATTTCTCCATCTGTTTATCCTTTCCTAAGCTTGAATATTTATGCAAAAATATGGGAAAAAGATTCCATGTGCTGTACTTTGACTCTGCTGGTTTTATTTGGCATAAATAATTACAGAGAGAAAATAAATGAGAATTTCATTTCTTTGCAATTTTGTTAAGAAGGGAAGATGGATCAAGTACTAAAATAAACCAGATGCAGTCAGACAAATTCAAATGCCTTGCACAGTTTCATAATCATGCACTCAATTAACTCATAACAACAACACCTCCTGTGCTTACTGAAAAGTTGCTTTCTCTTTTACTTGGATTGGTTAGAAGGTCTTAAGAAATTTTGGATGGCAACTATTTATGGTGCATTGGATAAGTTTTACAAACAGTGCAGTAACAAATTCTGATAAAAATCCTGTCCTAAGCACCTACATGCTTACCAACACTTGGTGGGCAAGAAAAATGAGCAGGATAATGGCAGGTAAAAACAGGTAACACTGAACATATAAACCTAATTGTCTGGGGGATATGGTAGAAAGGATTAAGAAATTAGGGAGGTATCAGGGCTAAGACTGAGACCCTGAACAGATAGTGCATTTTAGGTTGTAGGAGCCTGAGTAATTTATACTGCAGACTTTGGTTGATAGCTAGATGATGGCCTTGATGCTCAGTGTAAACATAACTTTGTGTTGTCGTGTTGTGGGTTGCACTGGAGGTGGGTATTACACATGAGAAATAAGGCTGGCCTGGGCAAAGGTGAGTGTTACAGGAAAGAGTAGATGCTAGCAGTACCATTATTGCATTGCAGCTGTGCCATTGTGCTGTTGAATTCTGCAAATTCATCAATTTTAGGAGTCAGAGGTCAGCTTGACTCTTGAATGAGTCTGCTGCTTAAAAGTGTGAATTGGAAGTTTCCCTTAATTCACACTAGACTTTTGACCTCATTTTAGCAAATTCCTTGTTGATAAGTATTCTAAAGAATGAACAGTTTTAAAATAGATTGACTTTTCCATTAACATGAATGTATCTGAGGCTGTAATAATGCGGCAATGTCCTAGTCTGTTGTCCTGTCTTAGACAGTTACACTCATATTCATTTCCATGGCAGTTGATGTTGTGAGATGACTTCCATAAAAACTGTTTTTTAACACTGTATAAAACTTAGTGCCAATGAAAGCTATTAGAGGTGAGCTAGACAAAGCAGATGAAAAAGTATATGGTATAGCACAAAAAAATAGGCATTCAGATTTTTGTATCCTGCTGATATGTGTATCAGTCTTAAGACGTGCCAAGGGAAATATAGATTGGATATTAGGAAAAAGTTTTTCACAGAAAAAGTGATAAAGTTCTGGAATGGCCTGCCCGGGGAGGTGGTGGAGTCACCATCCCTGGATGTGTTTAAAAAAAGACTGGATGTGGCACTCAGTGCCATGGTTTAGTTGAGATGTTAGGGCATGAGTTGGACTTGATCTTGAAGGTCTCTTCTGATCTAGTGATTCTGTGATGTGCATGTGTATATATATATATATATAATTTTTTTGTAGAAAACAGGTTTTTTGTTGTGGAGATCCTAAAGGGGTTTAATAGATTTGTAGCTAGTGAGAATATATTTTTATTTCCTTTATCAGTTCGGAGAACATTGGCTCTTAGAGTAGTCATTACACTCATGTGTCTGCTTTATGTGACCTTGATAATTAAAGTAGTGTAGAATATGGGTTCCAAGGTCTTCATGATGTTCTGTATCTGGCAGCAGAACAGACATGTTTCTTTATTCCTCTCCTTTGGTTTCCCTATCCATGGCATGGCCTGGCAGTGATGATAATTTGTGTAACAAATCCTAAGCTTTCTGCTGAGCAAATAAGCCATGAATTAGTTGTCGGGATGGGGCAGTGAAGGTGCTGTGGTGAATTCTGACTTGTTAGGACACATGCATATTCAAAGAGTTGCATAAGCTTCTGAAAATGTTGGAAAAAAAATACTCTGGGATTTAGTAAGTTTCCTTCCTCCTGAGAGATGGATTACTTATAAGAACAATTCCCACAAATTTAAATCATCACTATACCAGAATTCCTGCAGTTTGTTGACACCTGGAGAGGGTGTGGATAAGTGAAAGAGTGTAAATTAATATAAATCCTTCAGTAGAGTTGGCAGTTGGTTAGTACTGAGGCTGTGGGTATTCACACAGCTTTAGAAATTGACAACAGAAACATTAACTTCTTGTCCCATCTTTTATGGAAGAATCCAGGTTAATAAGTGATTTTATCTAGTGGAGGCCTCCCAGGTGTCTGTCTGCAGATGAGTATATATTCTAGTCTCTGGCTAAAAGGAAAGTTTGATGATATTAGAGAACTTTTTCTAATGGGTTAGGCATGTGCTGAGAACACAGATCTACACTTTCAGTCTATTTAGCATAAAATAGTAATGAAGTCAGTGGCTGATGTCAGTTTATATGAGTTTGATCCCTGGCTTAATCTCTGTATAATGTGCTGTATTATTTACCTATTTCAGGTTGAGGAAAGGAACAAGAACTGTTTTTTTTATGTTACTAAAGGACACAGACTATAGCAGTTCATAACACAGCACCTAACTCTCTTAAGTATTCTGTGGGTTTCTGAAACTCAATTTTTTTTGGAGGATAGTTGTTCTTTCAGAAACCTCCTAAAATATAGCATCTGCTTGTACCTCTTACTTATCTGGCTGCTTTCAGTGATGCTTGGTTGGAGCATACAGTATTTGGAGAGGATTGTATTAATGACTAGTCCCACCTTCTTTCTGCTGACTCTGGTATTTTCTAATTGTATACATATTAGACTTTTTGGATGGTGATGAAAGGCATTTCTTTGGTTACTGTAATTGTAGTTAGCATGGACACAGCTTATGCTTTTGAACAGTGGCATAATTTTGTTTTGTTGTATTTTAGATTTAGACTAATCATCTTGGTGTGGCCCTGCCCCAAATTACTCCTAATCTTTACTTCTAGCAGAATCTACCAACCACCTTTTGATTCTTTTGTCCAGGGAAAAAGGGTGAGGAAGACTCAAAACAGCATTTGATCTTGAATATTTGTCAAATCGGTTATTCTTTATTTCTGTTTGAGAGAACATTTCTTCAACATGACACAATCTCCTTCCTTATCTCTAATCACTAAAAGAAGTGAAAGAAACATGCCCCATTCAAAGTCATAATTTCATATCCTGTGTTGTGCAGTTCTTTGCCTTCTAATTATAGTATGTTAACAAATATAGTTCCCTTCACACTTTTGTTATTTGTTGTGTTCAGAAAGAAAAGCTGAAACTGAGACTAGATAATTTTTTCATAAATCCAGATATCTTATTTTTAATATATTTCATGTTATTACATAGGATTTTAACAAGTAAACTATAATTATGATTCAAAAAGGAGTGTCTATGATAGTATTTGGCAACCATTGCAGAGCCCTTGTTTTAATCTCTCCTTGACTTTCCGCTTTAGATGGTGAGGATTTATTTGAAATGAGTCTGTTTTGCATACCAGATTTCACCATCCAAAACTAAAGCCTTTTCTGTACTGTGTCTGCTCTGCCTGGTCCAGAACTACTCAAAAAAACCCAATACAATGTTCATTTATTAATGAGTGAGAGAAGTTAGTATGGAACTATCTTTCTGAAGGCCAAATATGGTCCTTTCAGCATTTTTCCTATAACAAGTTTATAGTTTAAATTTCTTAACTACTGAAAGTAAGTAAAATATTCTTTCAGTTGATACAGCTATCATATTAAAGACTGCATGAGATAGTAAAACACGATTCTGCTGTGCTGTGCAAAGTTGATTTATGGTTATACACAACAAAATGCTAAGCAAAACTGGCCAGCAAGGCACTGGCACTGGCTAAGGAAAGATTTTGTTCAGGAGATACCTAAAAATGTAGGTATGCAATTATATTTTCCAATTTCAGATGAGACAGTGGCGCAGATGTTTTCTTGTTTATAGCTTGTAAACTGTGCCATTGCTGTATCTTTTAAAGATACTTAGTATAGCTTCTTAAGAGAATTGCTAAGAGCAAGCAGGAGCTATCCTTGAAAACTTCTTGGAAAGTTTAGTTACCACAAGGTAAAATTACAAATTGATGCAAACTGTGCATACCTTACCATTGCAAATTTCCACCTTCTCCTGTCCTGTTTCTTGCATACGAAAGTAACTTTGGTTTTTAATATCCTACACAGACTTTGTTTTTTGCTGGTCTGTACTCTCTTTCTCTAGCCAGTTAGTATTAACTTGGAAAATTTCTGGCTCTGTATTCCAGCTCCAGTTGATTTGAAATACTACAAGCTTGGAAGAGACTTCTGCTTTTGGAAGTCAAGCTTTCTTGAATATAGAGGTACATCATAGATCTTCATGATCTGATTTTTAATGAAATAATCTGTTGTATACATTATGTCAATAATATTTTTTGTTTTTTTCTTATGTTCTTGTACTCCTGTTTTGGTAGCAAAAGAATATAGCCTGATGAAACAGAAGATTTGATCTAGACACATTTTGGTAAATATACATGCATCTTAATGTTTGTAGTAGCTTTCAATTTACTGTGCATGCTTTTTGTTTTAGAGTTTCAGCGGTGGCATGCTTTATGATAAGGTTTTTGAGGTAAAATTCCTCTTTGGACAGTTGGCAGAATGCAAAGGAAATAGAAATGGGAATTGGTTACTTTTTAATGAACTTGACATTTTCAAACTCTTTTCCCCCTCTCTGTGCTTCGCTTTTTATTTCATAGGTGCGCATACAATTCTCAGGCCACAGTTAGTAAATTTCTGTCATAATAATTTTAATTTAGCATTTTGATTTGTTGGCCAAAACTTGTGCTGACTGTGTAAGCAAAACAGAAGGATTCCCAGGCTTAAGATATAACAAGGGATTTAAGCATTTACATGTTTTCAAAAAAGGCAGTAGTGCTTTGGCCATGCTATGTTTGCTTAAGTGTGAAGGACAGAGGTTCTTTTAGTACGTTTTTAATGAAAAGATTCTTTTTGATCAAAAACCTCAACAATAACTGCTGTGTAGCAAGTAGCTCTGGTTAGTTCTGTTACAGTGTGCAGGAAAGGGTATGTTATGGTTGTTTGAGTGACAGAGTTTAAACAGTATAGGAAGAGACAGAATTTTAGAAACCTTTCCCTTACTGAGGCATTTGCACTGATGTACATTATATAAACCAAGAGAACTTCCTATCTGATGAGGAAATAAAACCTTAACTTTAATACCTACCTGTCTCTGAGTATGTTAATGTTAATCACATCCCACATACAGCTGGGGGGCTTTAGAAGAAAGGCTGGGTTAGTATGATGGGCTTTCCAGCCCTTTTCTAGCATTTGCCAGATTTCTGATACTGTAACCATCTCTTTGTGGGTTAAAAATTTGTAGCTGCTCCACCGATGTTACGGTGGTGACAGTCTATGTGCAGCTTGTTGGGGCAGGCAGTGTGCCCTGTGCCTAGGCTTTTTAATGCCTAGGCTTTTTAGTGCCTCTTACTTCTGCCATGCCAAGAGTGCATGGGCAGAAGACAAAGGTTTCTATTACATGCTTCTGGCACTTCAGGGTTTGGGTTTTTTTTGTAAAGACACATGAAAATAGTATTCTATTACTCAGTTCAAGGTTTCATTTAAAAGACAAACCTATACTATATGTACTTGGAGTAGTCTAAAAATTCTTGTCTGCAGTAATGATATCCCTTCTCAGTATGCCTCCATAATGGATGTGTTCATTCCAAATGAATTCCACAGCTACAGTTCTCTGGGCATAAACTTGAGAAATAAATGGTCTGGATAACAAGAGAGACTTGTCTTGTACTTGTTAACCCTTACATAATGTAACATAAGGGTTCTAACATTAATATTTTTGTCGTATTTCAAAAATTTTTCAATTAAAAAAAAATTAAAAGTTGAAGTCCAGAAAATAAAGGGATATTTATTTTTCCTTCAGAAATACAAGTACATAGTAATGCCTACAGTGTAATGGGCATACTTCTATTCAAATCAACAGAGTGACTGTGATGCTTGCCATTTAAGAAAAAAAAAAGGAGCAAATATTAAGTGTTGTTTTGATGGCTGATGTAATGATGGTAAAACTAGTTTTGTGTCCCTAGTTTCTTGCTGTACCTTTTTTTTGTTTGAAATGTACTAGAATTTTTTTTCCCAGATGGGCAGAGAGTTACATAGTTCTGTGTTTAGACGGATGTTTGATGGTGGAGGGTAGTGAGTTCTTGCTAACTTTATAGACCATTTATACTTCATATGGACTTCATATGTTGTGACATGGACTCTAGTGTGTAGTTTGACAGAAAGTAATCTAGTGCAAATTAATGCAATAAGTTTACCCTCCTTTATTTTGTAGCACAATGGCTGAAAAATCGGTGAAACCAGCAAAACGATTATCCTCAGAATCAAACTCTCATGAGGGAGCTACGGCAGGAGAAATAAGTGCTCTGGAAGAGGCCTTTAGAAAATTTGCTGTCCATGGTGATACAAGAGCCACAGGAAAAGAAATGCATGGGAAGAACTGGTCAAAGCTATGCAAGGACTGCAATATCATAGATGGGAAGAATGTGACAACCACAGATGTTGACATCGTCTTCAGTAAAATCAAGTAAGTTAATTTTAGCCATAATTTCATTGTCTTCCCGCACCCCACCCTCCCCCCCAACAAATGTTTTGAAGATACCTTCTAAATTTACCTTCTGTTGCTTCTGATGTTGTGAGACACTGTTTGACAAAATCAATCTCTTTCTTGTTCCTTTACAAAATTTTCTTGCTTGGTCTGAAGATACAGCTTTCAGCTTCTGACCTGCTATCTTAAATTGACTTCAGTTTCACAGGTACAAAGACTATGATGTGATCAGGATAAATGCAGGCTATTCCAATAAACTAGTCTGCAGTAAGTAGTGTCAGTATTTCCTGAAAGATATCTGAATAAAGTCAGGATGTCAGGATGATCTTGCCAAAGCTTGGCATCAGAAGATAGAGGCTAAGGTGGGGTATGTACTAAAAGTCAGTATTCTAACAGCAGTCATGATGTCCAGCACAGCACCAGCTCAGGTTTGAAGTGTAGGGCCATGCCAGACTGATGGTGACCTTTGGCTATGATGAACTAGGATTGTCTTGGTCATCTAATCTTATTTTTGTGACTGGAAATTTAGTGAAACTTTCTCCCCAGTTGAAAACCTAGGCAGACTTAGTCAGAAACTTATCAAATCTAAGAGAAGATATTAAAGGAAATATGTTAACAAGGAATTAATCTGTTATGGCATGTTCTGTATGAAGTCTCAAATAATTTTTTTGGTTTTGCTTTATGTGTAGAATTGGATTATTTTCCCTTTCGTATTCTCCTGGCATCTGATATGATAATCTTGTGTTTTCTGCTTTTTATTACTATACAAACTGTTTAAATTGTCTCACACATCATTGTGTTGAGGGACATGCATTTTGATGGGGTCCCTTAATTGTACCTGTAGTCTGTAGGAACACTTACTTGGCTTGTGCACTCAACTGTTGGGGTGTAATGCTGGGAGGACATGCAAACTGCATGGCTAACAAGGTAATTGGAAAATCTTGCTACAAGTGCTGACTGTTTAGACTGCATGAAACTGGAGAAAGGCAGAGAAGAAAAGACCTTTAATCTTGAAAGTTGTCTGTGTAACTTATATAGTTAGAATGACCTTACTTATTTGATTGATTTCTTTCTTTGTTTCTTTTCTCCTTGGAGATCTTATCTAGATAACTGAAAACAGTACACATGCACACTCCCACCCTCTTGTCCTTTTATCAGTCTCTACTTGAATGGAGTTAGGTATACTATCAGAGAGCTGGCTTATTTGAAATGGATGTTTAGGCTGTATGGTTTTGTTTCTTTCTTAATCTGTGATATTTTCAAATTTTCTTTGGCTAACATTTTGTTTTATTATTTTCTGTCGGTAAATATAATAGTGTTTCTTTCTCACATCAGTTTCTGAGCTCTTTAGTGACAAGATGACCCCATGATATGGCATAAACAGATGTGCTGCATTAGCAGATATAAGGAAGTATCAGGTTTGGTGACTGTTGGGGAAGAAGGAATCTGGTTCTGTTGCACAAGAGTGAATTGTAAGGTGACAGGTACCTGAGCTTCACAGGGAATGTTAGCAAATCCCTTTGCTGCTGTTGAATGCTCCCAGCTCATCTTGGTGTTTCTTGTCTTTGTCTCTTGAGGGGGAGTGCTAGCTCAGCAGTTTCTCAGACCTTGCTCCTGTGACCACTGTTAAGTGTTGTCATTTCTCTTGGAAGAGGCATACCATCTTTTCCTCTGTCCTGTTATCCTGGTTTAACCTCAGCCAGTAGCCAAGCCTCATCCAGCCACTTGCTCACTCCCCCACCAGCAGCACTGAGGAGAGAATTTAGAGCTAAAGCTGGAAAACTTATAGGTGAGATAAAGACACTGTAATAGGAAAAGCAAAAGCCAGGTGTACAAGCAAATCAAAACAAGGAATTGATTCACTGCTTCCTATGGGCAGGAGGTGTTCAGCCATCCCCAGGAGAGTAAGGCCCCATCACATGTAACAACTTGGGAATACAAACACCATTGCTCCAAATATCCTTCCTCTTCCTCCTTCCACTTCATATACTGACCATGATGCCATGTGGTCTGGAATATCCCTTTGATCAGTTGGAGTCACATGTCCTGGCTGAGTCTCCTTCCAACCTCCCAAGCACCCCCACATTCATTGCCAGCGTGGCAGCACAGAAAGCTGAAAAGGCCTTGTCTTTTCTGGATGTGCAGAAGTCCTGTTCAGCAATAACAAAAATATTGCTAAATTATCAACCCTATGCTTAGCACAAATTCAAAATACACACCCACACCAGCCATTGTGAAGAAAATGAGCTCTACCCTAGCCAAAACCAGCACTCCAGTATTTAGTAGCTTAGTAGATAACTGCATCAAATGCAAAAGTATCTTAGTTTTTTTATACGCATAACATATATTTTATGTATTCTCTTTTAAAATTATTTTGTTTTCAAATTATATTGCTTAAGTGGCATATGGGAACTGAGATTTGCTATCTTTATTAGGAAGGTCTGTATTTTTTGAATGTATGCTTTCAATAGGTCTATTTCCACAATTTCTTAACTGTTGGAGTTTTGTGGGTTTTTTACATTTTTATTCTTGAGTGTCAGCAATTCTTTTTAGTCTAGATCACATTTATTTCACATATAATATTTTAAGTTTTAAGTTTTAAAAAGGGAAGATGTGATGGCTAGAGAAACTCAAGTGTCAGTAATATGCTTTAACTTAGGAGGGCTAAGCATAAGCTGGATATACAGGATTTCTTGAGCATGTTCAGACAGCTGTTTTTCCTTGCTTTCTCTTCTATGTCACATTTAACCCTAAGCTCAAGGATAATGATAGATTTGGTAATACATCAAAGCAGGCATACTCATAATAAACTCACACTAATTTTTATTTTGCAAGTAGCTTTTTCCCAGCAGAGCTCTGTTTTGACAAACCAGGTTTTTCCCCATCTAAGTTAAATGTAAAACCTTAACCACTATAGAAGAATCTCCAACTCCTTCCAAAAGTGCAAAGTGCCTTCTATGCCTCAATAAGAATTCTCCTTATGGTTACCAGAAGGCTTTGTGCATCACTCTTGGTTTTGGGCTCTTGAGCTAAAGTGTTTCTCACAAGATTAGCCTCAACCTGGGATTCTTATGATCAGCCAAAGTGATGGTTCGGTGGGATGGGGCTGGTGGATTTTAGCAGTTGTAGGCTAGCCGGGGAACACAACAAATATTTTAAAAAATGTTTGCCATACCCAACCACAATTGCCATCTAGCATTGTATTAGACCTTCCAAACATATTTTCTGTTGGTTCTGTTACTGGGAAACCACTGTACCTAGTAGGGTTGTTTTCTAGCAAGCTATACTTACAGTTTATGACAATGGCACTTGTTGTTCAGACACTAGAAAATAATTAATCTAATAGAAATGTTCCTTATTTATGAGTAACTATGTATAAAGCCCACATTTGTTGTCTTGCTAACTTTCCCAGACTTCACTTATTATTCTAGTAGATATTGGCAAAATAGGTAGGAACTAAACATTGCTGATAGGGTAAAGTAACAAAGAAAATTATTAAGAGATATGTTTACCTAAGAGCTACTGGAAGATAATGTTTTATTCGGCTGTTGGCAACTTGCTGTGCTCCAGGAGAGGTTTTACCTCAGAAGTAATGAACGTCTTTATAGACTTAACACCCCCTCTTCACCTCTGCCAAACCAAGTGAACAAAACTTCTGAAAGTTTTAGATAATCTGTGGTACTTCTTGAAATCTGAGACCTATGTGTCTGTCTTTCAGAGATTAGTTCATTTGAAGTTAAGTTTAATGTTGTTATAAAGGTCGAAGAAATTCCATTGAGCCTTTGTTACAAATAAGAAAATAAGTGTAGAATACATGAGAATGTCAGGTCAGACTGAAATGTAGTTTGTCTGTTTATCTTGCATAAAAGGTCTACTGAAGGCCTTAATGTGAGCACAATATTTATATGTATTTGAGGATAAGCAGGAATAGTCTAATGCAAAGAATCCACAGTAGTAGACATGAAAGAATTATTGCTAGAATTGCATTATTCGGTAAGAAAATATGTAAATTGGGTGATTTCTCTGCTGCCCCCCCCAAATATTTTTTATAATAGTAATTTGTAGGGTCCCACAAGTCCTTCCAACTTGGTGGATTGTAATACAAGTTTGTTTGTTAAAATTGTTAGCTCAGAAAATACAAGAAATTAAGTAGCAAAGAATTTTAAATGGAATTACTTGAAATGAAAAGGTGAAGCTCCCTATGAGAGTAGACACATGTATGAATATTTATTATTTGAGTAGAGTTAAAACACTCACATTTATGCCAAATCTTTGGATTGCATTAATGCAGTTGGAATAGTCTTCAGTTCCTGTAAATAGTCTGCAGTTCTTTTCTTAATTTTTATGTTATAAAGCATACAATAAATGCATCTCTTATAATGTCATTAAGTTTCCACAAATCCTGTACTTGGAAGAGCAAAAGGAATTGTGAAGAGTGAATGACAGAAGTTCTACACTATCTTACAGGATGAAATCTGTTAAAAAATGTAGCAAAGCCAACAGAAGTGTACATAACTGTAAATGTAATTATGCAGTAAGCTTTCTTTTTTGTAGTTTCATGATATTGTACTCCTTTCTTCATGTGTTTCTTCGACTACATAAAACAGTAACACCATTTGCAGGGTAAATTTTAATTTCAAAGCTAGCCTAAAGTTACTTGCTTAAAGTTATGTAAAAGTCCCTTCTGCTATTTGGTACCAAGAAAACCTTTTCTTTGTAAATGGCAAAGGAAGCAACCCCTTCTCAGAAAAACACGGTTTATGGGATTGTTAAAAAAAAAAACAAGCCTGAAAATACTTCCTAGGAAGTGATTGTTTTTAACTGGTCCATAAATTCAGTGACATACTTGAAGACAAAGAATAAGTCACAGTCATATTCTATGGGAAAGGAAGTTTTCGTAAATTACTGTAGCTCTGTAGCTGAAGTATTTGTGACAGGACCAACACTAGTGCTCCGACTTCTTTTGTTACGATGATATCTTCAATTTCCCTGTAGCTCAAATTTCTGCTAAAATGTAGGAGTTTAGTATAAATATCTTAGTAATATTAGATCATTCAAAGCATTATTTTTTCCCATACTATCTGAACCTTATATAGACTTTTTTTTTTTTTTTTTAAATGAAAAGTGATAATGCAATCTGGGCCCACTGAATTTAGAGACATACAATATGCAGGCATGCAATAGCATTTGAAGATGGATGTTTTTCATGACAGTGGGAATTCCATGGGCATTTTTTCAGTCACCGAAACACTTGTCTGCTTTTTTAAAAAATTTCTTCATTAACTGTTTCTTTTCTAGTACTCTTCTGGAGTTCCAGAAGTTTGTAGGCTGTGTGTCTTGTATTTTGCTTGCATAGTGCAAGTATGGATTTAGTAAATCTTGTAGTCTTGGAGAAAGTAAGCTCATTGGTGACAGAGGAAAAGGGCACTGAAGAATTCTGCATTTGGTATGAAAAGCAACATGTGGCTGCATTCTTCTTATTTCAGAAGGATGGTCAGACACAACAGTCTAAGAACTTCAGGATTTTTGTATTAAGGAAAGCAGAACACCCAAGAATAATAGATGCTACTGAGCTTTTACCAGCATTCCGGCATGTTGCCATAGGAACTTAAATTTCTTTGTTTATTGAGGGTCAACAACTGCTCTGGGAAATTTGATACATTAGCTATGCAGTACACATACTCCACATGTTGTATGTAGTTAACATGGTCATAGTAATAGCCCCTATATAAATATCTCTGCTCTTATTTTAGAAGTGTTACCACTCAGCCCTGCAAGAATATGGTTTAAGCACTGCCATAAAACTGCTAACTCTGACATTATTAGATAGAAAAATAAAAATATTTCTGTTTACACTGGCATGTTACTATGGTTGCAGGCAGGCCTGGGTGACATCAGCCCTTGGATCCATTGTGAGCATTTATTTAGGTAGCCATGTCCATGGAAACATTTGTTTGTTTTGATGTTACTATGTGTTAAATTTTAAACAAATTTTTGTGGTTCTATACGGGATTGTTATTTAAGATTAGTTAAGCTGCAGAAGCTTTGTAAATATACCTTACTCCCTGCCCTCTAAAATATCTTGGTAAAAGATCAAGTGGAAGCATAATTGTCTTCTGAAATGCCATTAGTAGTTCCTGACGTTGCTTTGACATGTTTTCCTGTTGCTGAGGAAGCCATGTATTCTAAAGCCCAGAAAACTCTCCTCCATCTTTTTGAGAAAGGAAAGTTTTGTTCCCATGGAGAATCTTCACAACACAGTTTATTGTGCCCTGACTTTTGAGCAGACCCACCCGTGCACTGTCCTCACTGTCTTGCACACTTGGCTATTTAGCCTAATTCCCACAGCCTGGATCAGTCAGGTCCCTGCAAGAGTGCTTCCACCTGAGAACTGGGCTTAATGCAGCAATAGTTCATCGTGGCTGCAGGACTTGAAATGGGTAATGTTTGCTCTGAGAAGCTGGCAAGAAAACTCTTGGCAAGAATGAGTATGTGCTTTCCTCATTTGTCAACTGTAATATAATTGTTGTCTTTTCTTTGTATTGAATAAGTATGGTGCTTCTTGCTTTCTTTTTGTATTTGAAAGGACTAGTACTTTGACACCTGAGCTCATTCAAAACAAATACCTATCCATGAGGTTTCTCTGAAGTAAATAGTCTTTAATGGAGATTTTTACTGAAGCCTCTCAAGGTTTTCAAGTATTTAAATAGGTATGAAGTGGTCTTTGTATATAAATTAAGTACCTAGTAGTTGCAAGCTGTGTTTTACATCCCTACTGGAGACATTCTTTTGACAGTGACATAGAAAAGGATTTTTGTAATCCTACTTTATGCATGAAGTAGGCATAGCTGTTAACTTTTGTACTTTAGTATGCCTGCATCAGGAAATCAGTTTTAAGTGGCTGCAGAACATTATGCAGAGCAAAATCTTTTCTGGTAAGTCTCAGGCAAATTGTGAAGTTATACATTTTTAGGTAGAAATGTAGGTAAGTTTCAACAGAAAGTGTTATTTTTTGCCACATCTATATTTTAATTGAAATTAAGATCCAATTGCCTTTTTTTGCCTAAAGAGCCAAATGTAACATTGCCATTTGTACTTAATCCTTTAAAAAGCTTTTAATTTAAAAAAAAAAGGAGGTATTCTCTGTCTTCTGCCAGGAGGCATAAATTCTAAATATAAAACAATGATAGCATATGAGAAGGAAGACTTTTAAATTTGCTTGCTGTAACACAGGCATGTTTTATGCATGTATAATGGGTAAATTTTGTACCTGTAATGATGTTTGCTGATTAGGATTTTAAAAACACCATTTTGCAGGACATCACATGAGAACCTATAGATATGGTGGTGAGTGATTAATTTCCCAGCTGATATGGAATGCTGCATGATATCATACACAGTACTATATATAGCAGCTTCCTTGGTATTTACCCCACTTTGTGGCCTATTCCACGTGTGTTTTACATAAACTTCTGCTGGCTTAGAGTAGAAGTCAGTTGTTTTGGTTTTTGTTTTTTTCAGGTCAGCCTATTGCACCATAATTTAAAACTACCTGCTTTTCATCTATAAAAGCAGCTATGTGGAATCTGCCTTAGTTTTAATGACTAAATAAACTAAGTAACAGGAAAGTATTTTCCAGATTGTTAAATATTAGTTTTGATTTCAAGGATTGAAGTAGAAGATGATTAAGATGCAGAGGACAAGGCAGCCTTGTCTGCAGCAACCAGGTGATTGTAAAGTTTAAGATCCTGAGGGGAATGATCAATATTAACAACAGAATTACAGACCTGAACTTCAGAAGGGCAGATCTTGGCCTCTGCATTTTCTCTCTGGTAGAGGTGTTCAGGAGAGCTGGTTGGTCTTCAAGGCAGCTTCATCAGAGCACAAGTACATTTCATTCCCATGTGCAGGAAGTCAGGCAAGCATGGCAATGGGCAAGCAAGAGTAAACATGGAGCTTCTGACTGGGCTGGACCATGAGAAGGAGGAACACAAGAGACGGAAGCAGGGAGAGGAATAAAGCCCATGCATGAAGAAACAGAGTGAGCAAAGTTGAAGTTCAGGCCAATCAGCATAACCTCAGTCCCTGGGGAGGTTATGAAGTAAATCCTTTTGGAATTCCTTTCTTAAAACAGAAAGGACAGGAAGGTGATTTGGAGCAACCAGCATGGATTTGCTAAGGACCATTTATGCCTGATTGACCTCATTGCTTTCTCTGATGAAATTACTGCCACTGTGGGGTAAAGGGTTGTAGTTAGTATACATTGATTAAAGCAAGGACTTGACTCCCGTCACAGCATCACCAAATAGGTGAGGTATGGGCTGGAGAGTGGACCAGCAGTCTAGGTGGCAGCTCTGGAGGTGGTGATGGTGTGAGTGTCGTAGTTTAATAACTCCAGCTAGAAAATAAGCCCCGTGTAGCCACTCTGTTTCTACCACCAGTGGGATGAGGAAGAGAATTAGAAGGGTAAGAGTGAGCAAACTCATGGGTTGAGTAAAAACAGTTCAGTAGGAAAAGCAGAAATCACTCACACAAGCAAAGCAAACTAAGGAAAACTAAGGAAGTAATTTACTCCGTCCCTTGGGCAGGCAGGTGTTCAGCCATCCCCAAAAAAGTAGGGCTTCATCATGCAGCATAGTGACTTTAAAAGATGTCCCCCACTTCCTCCTTCCCAATGCTTGTATGCTGAGCATGATGCCGTATGATATGGAATATACCATGGCTCAGTTTGGATCAGCTGTCCTGACTGTATCCCTTCCCAAATCCTTGCATACCCCCAGCCTTCTTGCTGAAGGAGAAGCAGAAAAGGCCCTGAAGCTGTTTCAGTGCTACCCAGCAATAACAAAAACATCTCTCTATATTATCAACACAGTTTTCAGCACAAATCCAACATACCGCTTCATACTAGTCACTCTGAACAAAAATTAACTCTACTCCAACCAAAACCAACACAGATGGAAAACTTCTGAAGGTGAGGTGACAGTAGTCCTTGCAGTGAGTGTGAGTTGTGGCAGCAAGGAAGGGTAGCTACATACTGGGCTGCATGAGTCTGTGTGGTCAGCAGGTCTGGGGAGGTGACCCTTCCATTCAGTTTGAACTTGTAAGACTGTCTTGGAGTGCTGTGCCCAGTCTGGGGCTCTCCTGTGAAGGAAATAGATTGATACACTGGAAGAGGCCTGGTGCAGGGCTACCAAGATGATCAGGGGGCTGGTTGTGGTGCATGGTGACGTGTAGAATAAACATAAGTTTCTTTGTGCTTCTGTATAGGCAGTAGAAATTAACTTCTTGTTCTGAAATTGGACTGGAAATTTTATAGGGAAAAAAATTGTGTGTATGGATGTTATTTACTCCTCAAACTAGATGTGACCTAGAAATCCTTCATCTCAGAAAGAGGATTAATACACTATACATGTTGCAATTAGATATATTTAATCTGCCTATGTGTGTAAAACTACTTAAACAATTTAGATGTAGTCTGCTTGGGATGTGATGTTTGAGAATGGAAGTATGCTCCATCTGACATGGTGTTTATCATTCTTCAACCTTTATGTTTGTCTTTCCTTAAAAAAACAACAGTGGCTTGACTTGGAAGAGCTTAATTCATGTATTCTTTCCATTATTGAGATTTTTAGGAGGACTTATTTGCAACAGGATTGAAGCAAGTCTCAATAAAGACTGGACATTAAATCCTCACCAGGATTAGTTAAAATAGTGGTATAAAATTTCTGGCATTATTGAAGTGAAAGTGCTTTATTGTTTTCTTTTGTGTGGGTGTGCCCATGCACGTGCCTAAACCAAAGGAACACAAATGAAATCCAAATTTTATATGAAGCTTCATCTCTGTTTCTGACTTTCTGCAGACTTCTAATGCATGTACATGTATTCCCATGAATTTATAAACAAAGAAAATACAGTTTTGGTATGGAGTTCTGGTACAATGCCCCCCACACCCCAAAAGAGGGCAGACTTTCTCTTTGAATTTTTTTTTTCCATGTTACAGTCATTGTTTGTTTCTTATTTTTACAGAGGTTGGGGATATTACCAGCAGATTGATAATTTTCAAAACCTTGTTGAGACTATGAATGTTGGTGCCGATTGTGCAGGCTCCCAGAACATTTTAATTGCGTCAAGGAATCTCCGTGGCAACTTTTTCTGGGAGGATGTGCTGTTAGA
Source organism: Lonchura striata (assembly GCF_050655825.1). Taxonomy (NCBI): domain Eukaryota; kingdom Metazoa; phylum Chordata; class Aves; order Passeriformes; family Estrildidae; genus Lonchura; species Lonchura striata. The sequence goes on from NC_140704.1 coordinate 73,154,278, forward strand.
TAGTGAAGTTTTATGGCTGAAGGAGCAAATGTAGGAAGGCATTCTGTTTCAGCAAGGAAAGCTGACTGCAGCTGACAGTGTAGCCAGGAGTAATGTGGCTAAGGTGTTGTACCCTTCTAGTGAGCAGTAAGAAGAGCAGCTCACCTACTGCCTGTCACCAGTGGTTTTGGCAGTGCTGGGAGCGTCCCTTGGGTCAGGCAGGGGCTGTTGCTGTACTATCTGGACGTTTGTAATTCAGGAAGGAAAACCAACCAGACGATCCTACCTGCAGCGTTTTGCATCCTTAAGTTTCTGCCTGAGCTGTGGAGCAGCTTTAAATCAATCCCGAATCTTTGTCAGCGATGGCAATTGATGTTCCTGACATCTTCTTACCTTTTAAGTGTATTAGTTGTAAATTCTGCCATGTTAATGTTGAAGTTGATAAAAATGTCACAAAGTGAAGCAGAGATAATAGAACAGGAGAGTCTTTAAATGTTAAATAAGTAGAAAGGTATTGACAGGCAAATATTTTACTGCTTTTATGCTGCACATGAGCTCTTCAATAAATGTTCAACATGTGTGAGGAACTGAATCAAGAGCTGCTGGCTGAAATATTGTCAAGGCTTTGTTTGGTCAGATTTTCCTAATGTAATTCTAATTTTTCATAGTTGCCTTAGGCCATTATCATGAAAGCATGTGCATTAGACTAGACACTTGATGGAAGACTCCACGCTATTTTTCAGACATCCACATTAAAATATTGGATAGCTCCAGGCCTCAAACCTGGTAAACTTGTATTTACATGGCAACTATATTCAGGTTAATTGCTTGTTGAAGTTTCATATCTGCCACACTGAGAATTTAAAAAACAGTCCCTTCAAAAATTGGGAAAATAATTCTGCCTCAATAATGTCCTTTTTTCATACAGCATTGGTTATTTTTTCTCCATTGACTGATCCTGCACCTCTACAACCAAGAGAATTTTACAATCAATAAGAGCTTAACTTCACTGGGAACAGGAGCATGTCCTCTGTGCCTAATGAATCTTGAAACTAACACAACTTCTTTATATTTTTGCTTTTGCTCCAGCACTCTCAGCGCCAGCACAGATTTCCAATAGGTGTTTACAGCCAGCTCACTTTCCCTTTGCTGGATCCTGTATAGCAAAGGACAAATGGCAATGAAGGCGAGACCCACGTGGATGGGAGGGTTTCTTTGTAGCCTTGGTTGGCTGGTTGCTTCTGAAAGTCACATTTGCCTCTGTCAATAACTCAGAATCCCTTCTATCTTCACATCTTGGGCAATGCCTTGGTGATCAGGGGTATAATCTGTGTGTCCAAAGGGCACAATGGGACAGTCTTACGGAGTTCAGCTGTCATTGCAGTGGGATCTCCAGCAGTGGGCTGAGCAGACAGGTGCCTTTTTTCCTTTTCTTGGTGATCGCATGGCATTGAGATCACCAAGACATAGCAGATCAGAAAGCAGCAGGCCTCTTTCTACACCATGGCCCAGGTCCTCTCACCATAAGAGGGCTGTCCAGACATCAGGGAAGAAGGGGAGGTTTGTGGGGGAGATTAAGATGGGGGAGATTAAGCGGTGGAAAATACCTTGAGGCAAAGTTGTTCCAGTGGAGCCAAGAGTTGGTTGTGAAAGCGAGGGCACTCAGTGTCCATTTGGAATGTGTGATATTCCTGAAGTCTAGTAGGTTTTCTTGGTGCTTTTCCTTCCCAGGAATTGGTTGTGGAGAGCCTTTTGGGAATGGTGCTGTGCTGTGTGCAGACTGCCCAGCACAAAGCTCCCGCAAGCTTGCCAGGGGCTGTGGTGCTGCAGGAGTGAGCCCTGTGCAGCTTCAGGAGTGTGGTGCTGCACTGCCCTGCTATGGAGCCCTTTGCACTGTGCTGGGTGCAGAGCTTTTGTGACATTTGCTTGGGTTTGAACTGTGAGCTTTGAGGAGGGATGGTCATGTGTGCTGACAGAAAATGAGGAACACTGCCTTGGCAGCACTGAATTGTCTTTCCTTTTCTTTGCCTCTACTTTGTTCTGGAGGGAAAAGTCCTGCAAGTGTGGGAAATCTTTCAGTCTCACACTGTTACCTTATTTTCATGATTATGGCTTCTATCCTCTTGGCATTAGAGTTGATTTTATGGGCTCTTTTGAGTCCATAAAATTCATGCAGTTTTCCTGCTGCAAACAAGCCAAGCCAGTGCAGCTGCAGAGCTTTCAGTTCATACATTTTTCCTTGGCAAACTGCTATATACTTCTGTTACCTTATTATTGTGTCATTAAATCCTCAGAACAGTTGAAAGTTTTCTACAATGCTCTTCTTCTAGGCAGAAATGTAGAAGACTCTGAAGAAAAGGATAAGTCACCACCATCGTCTGGTGAGCAGGAGCCAGCACATCTGTTAGTCTCTGGTGTTACAGGAGAGCATTGTACCACTTAGTGCCATTTGTGATCATAGGCATCAACAGCTGCAGAACACTGGTGATCTTTGGCACCAGGCTGTGACTCTCATGACACATGACAACACTTGCTTCATTGCCCAGATGTCTTGGATCTTTATTATATGCCCTTGAGTTGCAAATATTGTTTAAAAATTAAAATAAGCTAACAAGTAGTTACTGTACTGTCAATATGGTGTTTTTAATGGTATGAAGATGCAACTGATAGCTTTTATATAATTATAATTGTGTACAAGAGAAGTTGTTTTTCTTGAAGTTAACAACAGATAATACAGTGATACTGTGATACAATAGTAATTCATTACAGCACAACTGAAAAATTTATGTGAGAAAACAAAATGGGTCTGTTCTTATTGTCTACAATCTATCTCAGGTATACAGCATCTCTAGATATACTCCTTACAATTCCGAGTACAGTACCAATTAACCCTGGATTTAGATTTGAGGTGTTTGTTGCTCTCTGTGGGGTGGTGTTTGTTAAACTGAATGGAACAAAAAGTGCTGAGAATGGAGGGTTTTTCTGACCCAAACCAGTGTGAGAGTGGTCTCTGCTGACTAGAGGATCCTAGAATAGAGAGTTGGGCAGTTCTTACTCATCATATGCAGTCTGTATTTCACTGAAAGGTGTTAGGTGTTTGCTTCTGCTAGAACAAGCCTCTGTGGTATGGGCTGTTTAAAAAGTGAAGACTGCAGTATTTACCATCAGCTCTCCCATCGCTTTCTGTGCACAGCAGCTACTGCTGCTGCATACTTAAGATAGTTTGTGTTACTAGGGGAATACAAAGAGTCCTATTTTGATACTCCTTTATGGGCTGTCTTCCTGTGTTGCAATTTTAAACAGGTAGTAAGTAACTTTTCTTCCAAATTTAGGGTGTTTACATTTTCTTCCTGTCATGGATGCTGTATGGAAATAGATGCCTGAGGCATTTTTAATCCAAGTGGAGATCAGCATGTGTCAAACTGTTTGCATTTGGCATGGTGCCAACAGAAAGTTTTTTAAGTTTCTAAGCAGTATGCATTGATTAGTGTTTTCAGTGCTAAGAGAGGATTTCTAGGGAGGATGTTTTATTTGATTTTTTTTTTTGGCATATTTTTAATTTTCAGCAAAAAATTTAACAGGTGAGCTGGTATTCATGAAAGAGCCTATAAGTAGAAAAAATAAGAAAGAGGGAGTAATTTGGCATTTATAGGTTCTGTCTTTTTTTAGTCTAAAGAGCTTTCTAGGTTGAGAGATAGGTTTCAAGTCTAACAGAACAATATGAGAAGGTAGAGAAAGGTATTTATAGTAAAAGAAAATATGTACCTCATACAGTAGCCACTCTATTAGGTGATTGTCCTGTGTATATCCAGAAATAAAGAATTTTAATTCTATATGTCAAATGAAAATAGTGGTGAATTAACTGTCTGAGATTTGACTTCAGGACATTTTTAATGCTAATTATTAGAGATAATGGAATGGTGTGAATACAAATCTAAAATGAAGGACTATAATCTAATTAAATTATTTTTTTCTTCCCAGTAAGTCCTGATACTAATTTAAAAATAACAATGAAGAATATTCAATTTAGTAGATCCTTTAGAGAGCCAGTGCATGGAGGGCATGAAGAAGGAGAAGGAGAAAAAGGACAAGACATACCCAATTTCCTCCATCTTGCCCCCTTTGAACTCCTAATCTAGAATCCTAAAATTCTACTTTTGCACCCATGCCACACTTAATTATTACTTATATAAAACATTCAGAGGTTGTAATTCATCCTGTAAGATTGAAAACTCTTTTCCATGGACAGAGATCAGAGACAAGTGTCTCTCGGGGCTCTGTACAGGGGGGTTCCTGACCCCCTGCCAGGGTCCCAGACCTTCCAGGGCAGCCAGAGGAATGCACCAGATTCCCACATTTCCTGATGTAGTTTTATGTTCTTTGCCCAACAATACACTATCTCATGCATGCTTGGAAGATTGTTCCTTTTATTTCCCTTTTAGATGCTACACTGTGTCACCCAGTCATTGGCTTCCTTGTCTTTGAAAGCCATAGTCCAGATGGACAGTGAAGTGATGGTAACCTGAGGTAAACAGCAGAGGTATATAAGAGCAGTCCGATTTAAGGACTACCCATAGAGAGCTGGACTTCTTTAATGTTAAAGGCATTAACTTGATGTTATTTGACATGACATTTGCTCTTTTTGGAAATTTTTCAACTCCATTTGTCAAACTTGGAGGTAAAGATGATGACGCATTTTCTGGAGACAGTTACCCAAATAACTTAGGCCAAGTGTTGATTAGATTTGTATATGTGCTTGCCCCAGGTGTGATCTCCTAATCTTGGAAGAAGTCTTTTGCTGAAGAGCACAGCTTCTGCAACATGCATAGGGATTTTTAAAGGGGTTACAGTATTGACTAATCTCTCCAACAGCATTGTTAATTGCCATATGCTGTTGTTTTTAGAAAAGGAAGCATATAAAGTATACCTCGTTTGCATGTACTCAGAAGATTTCTGCCCAGAATTTTTGCTTGTCATCTTCGTTGAGCTCCATTTGAAAATCTGGAGATTTTTTTGAGTTTTGAAGTGTGAGAGGATTTGGCTTCTAATGCCTCTGAAGGTGTGGATACCCTATAACTGCTGCAGGTTAGATAGACATAAAAACTTAGTAATTTTTGTAGCTGTAATCTCAGAGCTTTGTTTGTGTAGGGACAGGGTACTCTGTAGGTGTAGGATAAGATGTTCAGGACTGTGTAAAACTTGCTTTTATTGTGTTCTACCCTGTCAAACCTTGTTAAGTAATTGAAGGAGAGCATTTGCCTGAATCATTTGCTGTTGAATTTCTCTAGGTTTTGCTGTCCTTACTATGAGACATTAAATAACCATAAATATATCTGTGGAGAACTTAAGTTAGTTTAAATTGACTACTTTTATAAACATTCCTAATGTAGAGGTTCTGTAATAAAAAAGACCAACATGTAAACCTGCAAAGATGTTTGTCTGTTGTGTGTTTTGGGAGGTTTCAGAGTAGACCTGCACAGGCTGGTACATGCAGCAGAAAACAGAGCTGAACTGAGTGTATATACATGGCATTGTGTTAATCTATTGGTTTTGTACCATCCTATTTTTTTGCAAGAGCCAGTTTGCTTTGTGCTTTATAGATTGTGAGGATGTACTATCTGTGTTCTTCATTCAGCAAATTTTGTTCCACAAATAAGTTAGTATACACCTGGAAAGTAAGACAGTTTTCTGACATGCATTGGGATAAGAGCACAGAAGCCTAATACTAATTGCACCATTTCCAATTCCACAAGTCCACTATTTAGAAAACTCGCCCTTCTATACAAAGCATTGTGGGAATAGATACATTGAATATTGTTGCACCAACATGTCAGTGGATGACAGTTTGGAGCAATACTTTGTTGCTTCTGCTGGTGAAATCAGAGGCTTTGAAAAAAACAGTTTCAGAATTGAGATAGTAATCCAAGAAAAATGGACATGAAGCTTCATTTTCTGAATGTAAGTATCTGAGAGTTGCTGGAAATTGCTAGTGTAAGAATGTACTAATTTGTGTTTGTAGATGAAAAGTACCCTTTTGTACAAAGCAGAAATCAAGAGGGCAGCAAATCCCACCCAGCATTGGCTCGATACCTTCCTTCAGTTGGTGTTGGTCTAGATAAGTCACAGATTTCCAAAAGAGTATATGCTTGCTCGTTTATAGTCTCCTCTCTGCTTTCACAATTCATTCCAGCATCTTGGAGTCCTCCAATTGTTCCTGATCATTTTGATTTGCAACTATGGGGTTGCAACTACATGGGTAAACTTCCCTTTATTGTAAACTTTTGCATGTTTTGAGTAGAGAAGTATGATGTAAATGAGAGAATATCTGTATTGGTATCAACTGTCATAATTTTCTGCCTTTCTTTTGGATTGGTTTCAGATGCACATGAGTCGTCATTGTAAAGACTGATACACATCTTCAATCCAGGGGAGGTGATAGATCTCCATAGAGAATTTTCTCTCGCTGTTTATAGCTTTCACAAAGTGCCAAGACATTATTGGCATTGAGTGTTCTGCAGATTCTGTGGCACAACTGAGAGTTACATTTGGAAAATATGTTCCCTGCACTGGACTCAGAGAGGATCAGTCTCTCTCACCCCGGGAGTCAAAATGGCTTCTTTTTGAAGCTGGAGGTAGCTTTATTGTATCTACTTGTTTGGCAGGCTTTCTCTGTTGTTGGGGTTTTTTTGTGAGGAGATGGATAAAGCTCTGTGCTTTGCCTATGTTGAATTATTCTGGTCTCTGAGTTCACAGACATGACTTAATTACTTGTGAGGTGTACTGGGGCTTCATACAGTTGTTCTTGGTTATGATTTGTAGGGGGATTTTCATTCAGATTGAGGGTTGCATTTTCAATTGCAACAACCTTGTGCAGAGATGAAAAGTGTCTACAGATTGCTTTTGAGGTATATGAAGTAAATGGTCAGATGCATTAGCTATTTTTTCCCTAAGCTGTGCAAAGGTAGATATCTATCTCCGCAAGTTATGGTAAAGATAAAGGCATAGCAGAAGAACTTATTAAAGAATATTCCCTGCATTGACAGTAGCAGACATATGGATTTGGTTTGTGGCTCTGTAGTGGAAACAAGATGCTCTCATGTGTAAATGTTACAGGGGCTTTGCTGCTCTATAATTTAGCCTTACCAATTCCCATCTGCACTTTTTAAAAATAGTATTGTTCTCTTCAAATGCTCTCCTACTCTCATTTGTAATCTGTTTGAGATACTGTTTTGGCCACAGTCTACCTATTCTTCTGTTTTGCTTTTTGTTTTGTAAAATGAGAATGTTGCCAATGCAGACAATTCCATTTCTAATTGCTGTTTCATAAGACATGAAGATACGAAAGACATGGGGAGCAGAACATCATTCTGGATGTTGTCATTTTGACATAGAGTGAGATCTCCTTTGCAAGGAGACACAGAATGGGAAATTCTCCAGGCTTAGGGATTGTATATTTAGAACTTTGCTGTCACCATCCAATTTTCCCTTTCATATAGGAAGACAGTCATCCAGTAGGGGAGAAATATGCAGTCTCTCCATTATTTCTATTATATTTCTTGGTTTTTTCGAAAGAGAAAATATCTGGTTTTTGCTCTGTGCATAACTGCAGTCTGTAATCTCCTTTCTTGAAGGTCGTGATTTGGTCCTTGGCTGTTGGTTGTGGCAAACAGTTTTGTGGCTTTCTCTGCATGTGACCTATGGATATGGACTAACACTGTAGTTAGTTTCTTTTTTTTCACTTGGTGTGTCATTCTTGATTTCACACCTTTCTGTCTCCAACCATGGTCAATGACTCTTACACACTGAGATTGTGCTGGCATCAGTTAACACCAGCTGTCTATTTTTAATGCTGCCACCTTCTCATATTGCCAGCAAAAAATGTTAGCAGATATATACATACATCCACGTTTTCTCTCTGTCATCAGGATCACTGAAACAACCTCTTTCACAAACACATACTTTTTTACTTAGAGAGTTCCCTATCATTGAGCTGTCACTGGATTCAGAAATTGCTTTTGTGGTTAGATGTGATTTGACATGGAAAACAATCCAACTCTGTGAAATCATTTGAAAAGCTGGAATGGTGCTGTTGTAAAACCATCTGACAATGATATTTTCTTAGTGAGACAATCTGATAAAACTCTTTAAAAAAATTAAATTCAGTATAATTAAACTCTAAAGGAAAATTCCACCTTGAATTAGAGGACTGCTGCTCTGCCTTCCATAGTTGCATTTTAGTTTTAGCAATGAGTTGCTTACTGCTGAGCTTGTCTGCTGAGCTGGCTGCAGCTCACAAATATATAAAGCTGTGTTGCTTTGTTTAAATTATGCTTCAGAAATAACAATGCAAAGATGTTTTTGAAAAATACATATGTTGCATCTGGGTTCATTGTGCCCATAGAGAGGTGCAGCTGCTGGCACCAGGCATGAGAATACAAGAGCTGGGTCTTTGTTTCAGAAAGCTCAAGAATCTATTTATTACCCCTGGGGAGGAGGGGCGGATGGAGAGGAAAGACTGGGCAAAGGCAGAGTCATGGGGTTTTTATAGGGTATTGCAGGGGCGGAATTAGGGTTCAGGTCAAGGGAGGACTTATTAGCAACACAAGAGGGATAGTATCAAATTCCTGTCTCTTAGGAACAGGGGCATTATATGTATATGTATAATATTTCTTATGTAAAATATTAAATGGTATTGTACCTTTTTCACAAAAAACTCACCAAAAACCTGTCTGCAACTGGAAATATTTACTTGGAAGGTAGGGAGGAATGTCTTGGATCTGGTTACCTCAACTATCAGACAACACTTTCTGAATTTCTTGGCCAAGAAATACAAGTAAACTTGCTGTATCCTGGCACATGGATGGTGATTAACAAACAGCTGCCATGGCTGAACAGTGGACTGAATATGCTCTACATGTGTTACTCATCCCCTTTCCTTCATTTTTCTTGTCATCAGCCAGAGACTTCTTTTCTTTATATTGACCAGTGTAATTTCTTAATTAGGATGGGAGTTTTTTCAGAGGTCTCACTGAAACAGTGATCCAGACACCTTTCTCCATAGGGTCAAGCAATAAAATGCTCAAGCTGCAATTGTGGTTTTACTTGAGCTTCACAGTAATTTAAAAACATGTCCCTACAATACTCTTTGCCTTGCCACCCTTTTGCATTGTACTTTGTGTGCTGCTCTGATCTGGATTGGCTGAATGTAGGAAAAATGGCTAAAAAATGTGATAGTTCTTAAATTCCTGTCTGAGGATTTAAAATCCCTCATAATATTAGACATTGTAAGGATACGCAGCTAGAGTTTTTCTTGAAACATCACGGTATCTGAGGAGGAAAATAAGGAAGAAATTCCAGGAAAGTCAGTAGCACAGAAAAGTAGGGGTTTTGTTTTAATGTAATTTTAAGGGAAAACTGAGAGGAGACAAATTTTTGAGTAATATGTTGTGAGACTGAAGCTTGGATGATCACTCTTGTTCCATAATAAAGAGTTGGATTCAGTTGTTATTCTGTCCCTTGTGCAATGGTTTACTTTCAAAGTCCAGTTCAATTCTCAGTGAAAGTATAATTTAAGCTCTAATATCTTGAGACTAATGGAGTTAAGATCTTACTATGTCCAATCCTATTTAATAATGCCATTGTTCTTTGTCCCCCTGAGTTTGAATTTTGTCTAAATCAAGTAGGATGTCATACCATATAACCATTCAATTATCTAGTTCTTAGATATGAAGCTTTTCTGGTTTGGGTCTCATTAATAAAAACAGCACCGTCTTATGTAACTCTGTTTTCTATTGTAAAAATTCTGCTTTTTATTCCCCTGTCAAATGTCATGTCCCGTTCTTGGTTAACTGATCTCATCAAAAAAGGTAATGTCTTCCCTGAATGTCAACTCAGCTAAAACACTGATACTGTATGTAGAGAGAAAGCAGTTAGGAAGGCTACTGGTTACCAAAAGCCTGAGGGTGCTAATATGAAAGTTCATTACATTGTGTCTCTTTTCCTATCTCTGAGTGCCATGTATTTATATAAATTCAGGTTAGTAATATAAAAAAAGTCCTGAAAAAGAGCTAGTAATCTGAAAGCTGTCCTTGAGAATATTTTGTTAGTCATACTTAACAATTTTGTATAGTTTCTATAGATTAACTGCTTGGGATAAAATGCATTCACTTCTGCTTAGAAGATGTTTGGCTATGCAACGTTGACCTTACTCATGGTCATAGCTTGTCGCAATGTTCTAGAACAGTGTTTGTGTTGGATGTTGTTTCATTATACTTCAATTTGTCTCATTTTCAATCAAATGTTTTCACACTAGGTGTGAAATCAAAAGAAAATCAAGATAAACCCAAATGCTGGTTTCTTGTTTTTTTTTTTTGTTGTTGGTTTTTTTGTTCTGGGCCGTGCATGAGACGTGTCAGCTCACATGGGATTGCTGGTCAGCTGTAGAAGGATACCTTATCTGTGTATCCTACTTCTCTTTCCCTGAGTTATCAGGCAGTGTGTTCATGTGCACTGCTTTAACTGGTGGAGAAAGTACAGGTGATGTTGGTTCTTTGCCCTGTCCTCTCAGCTGTAAAGCCTTTGCCCTAAGCCCCTGCACTTCAACAGCAGAAAGAGCTTTTGAAACTTCAGTGGTTTGTGTCATCTTTTTCAGCTCTCTGAAGATAAAATGGTAAGTATTATTATATGAAAAAGCTTCTCACCACTACCTTGTGGGGTAAGCTCAGCCTGGGGAAGACAGACAGATGAAGTGATTTGCTATTAAGAATGCTTAGTAAATCTTCATCTGTTCTTAACTGCTTTAATTTATTTATTTGAGGCTGACTTAATGAGCACTATGACATCATCCTCTTGGATTTTTGTATTTTGGATATGCTCAGCAGTGTCTCTGGCAGCTGGGCACTGTATTGGGTTGTTTTCACTGTGGTTAGTTTCTGATCCCTTCCCCTATGGTCTGTCTGTATGCCTAGCCTAATACATATCTTTAAGATGACAAGAGCCAAAGAGAACTGCAAATAATTTGAGCCTTCTGAAGAAGAAACAAGCATAGAAGCCTGATTTTGAAGCATTGTCTTTCTGCTTCAGCACTAGTTTGTCCCCTACCATTTGTATCTAAGACCTGTCTGCAGCCTCTTTTTTTAATTGCTCCTAATTTCCTACATTTATTTGTACTTTGGCCAATATTTGTGCTAGTTCACTCACTCCTGCCATGTCCTTTAATGTCTTAACTTCCACCCAAATTGTGCTGTCAAACAGTATCAATCCTTCATATACCCAAGGGATGGATTTCTGTGTTACTGAATGACATTATCTGCAAGTTGTATGTCATTTATTGGATTCTTTCACAGGAGTAGACAGCATTCTAAGGAGTGATAAAATTTTCTTCTATCTGTTGTGTGTGTAATTTGGGTAGAGTCTACAGGATTGACAACCAGAAGATGGATAGCTCTCTTCTATAACAAGGAAAACCTGAAGTACTCCCGAGAGTACTTGGTAGCACATGTTTCTATCTTTTCCAAACTCTGGTCCATGCCTGTCATGCCAAATACACTTGCAAACTCCTTTAATGTAAATTGGGGTGTGTGCTTCTTCAGGGCACAGTTTTCCTAATACTTCTTATCAGTAGTTAACCATTACATGAATCTTCATTATTAAATGTTCAAATGTAACATTATTTTTGTTTTCTTAAACTGAAGAAAACCTCAAACAAATGTGAAATAATTGGATTCTGCTACTCTGTTTAGCTAATTTAATCCTCTAAGCTGTGTACAGCTATCAGACCTACTGTCTGCTTGGACGTTCTCTTTTCCTCATCCTCTATAAATCCCATTAAATCTCTGTAACCCCTTTAAGTCATTCTGGGATTTGCTTTCTTTTGGAAGCTTTTACTTAGTAATGTTTTTGCCAAATCATAGTATTTCTCCAGTCCCCCTTCATTCCCTTCCCTATACTTTTTTATCTGATAGGTTCATAGCTGTTTGGTTTGTCTTTTTTTGAATTTCAGATTTTATTTTAAAGGAAACTGATTTTCACCATGAGTGAAGCACATAGGATAGAAAAAAAGTCAAGAGGAGATAAGTGTTAACAGAGTTTTCATAAGAGAGGCCTAAAATTACTTAAATTGCAATTAAGTCAAATCAGCTGCTGGTTTAGTGAGCCGTTGATGTCCTCTTGCTTCAGATTTTCATAGTTTAGCAGCTGTCCCAGTTTCAGACACTTAGAATAAACTGGGGATACTCTTCTTTACCCTTGCTTGTTAATGAGGCGAAAAGCACCAGGAGGGAAAACTGACCATTCCAGGTTCAGTTCCTGAGTAAATGACTTGAGGTGTTCTGCCCTTGTGGCCCACTCCCAGAGAGGTTTCTGTAAGTGAAGACTGTTTGCAAAGATACAGTGAGAGTATTTTGTACTGCATTTTGCATTATACTTGTCTTGTTTTTCTTTCGTAGAAAACTGATATTGGCATTCACTTGTGATCATGGGGTATATGAAGCCATCTAGTCCAGCTGCTGTACTGTGACTTGGCCAGCATGCTATCTGTCTTAGAGAGAGTAATTGTGAAGGTCATCTGGATGTCTTCGTTGTCAGTCATACTCTTCCTGTCAAAATAATACTCTAGTGGTGAATAGCCATGCATTCAAAGGGGTCTGTATTCCAGAAGTGACTACTACTTGAGCTGAAAATCTCTGTTGTAGCTTCTTCCTAGGATCATTTTTTGAAAATATCGTCAATGTCTCTTTCCTCACAATTTATCAAATTACTCCTGCTTGCATCAACATACAGATGTCTAATTTCAGTATCCCAGTTATACCTGTTAATTGGGCAGAAGTCTGATGTGAGGTGATACCTGACGTTTTGTTACCTTAATTTTGTTTTTTGAACTATGTATCTTTAGATCTGTTAGTTAGTGCAGTGCAAATACCCTGGTAGTATTAAAGTAGCTTTCTTCACTTGCTCATCTATCCTCAGCTCTATTTTTAAAGTTTATACACAACCTGTGCTTTGGGTTAATTATACATTGAAAATCTTCTCTTTTTAATATTTGAGGAGTTTTTTGCACTATGTATCTAAGGGGTTTTTTTTATTCTGTTCTTGACTGATACAGCAAAAAGCAGACCTTCACAGGTTATCTCCATTAGATTGCAAAGGTCTACCGGCCTGCTTAGATACGTACGTAGGGACCTACATTTAATTTGGGACTTCTTGGCTATGAATTATCATGCTGATAGCCCACAGAAATACTGAGCTGTCTAAGGGAGTAGAAAGTGAAAATTGTAAACTACAAAAAAAAAAACCCAAAACCAAAAAAAACCCACCAAAAACAAACAAACAAAAACAAAATAAAACCAAAAAACCAACAGCTCTGCAGCATAATCTACTTCTTGGTTAAACAGCCTTGAACTTTGTGGTGATAATATTACAGCAGACATTCTTGAAAAAAATACATCTGTTAGATTAGTGTTGTGTTTTGCAGAGACAAGTACAGACCTGTTTTGCTTCAAGGAATTTGAATTTGTCTGTGGTACCTTATGATTGTCAAGGTGTGCAGTACAAATACCACTAGCAATTGTTATCAACATACATTATGTTTATAGATCACATAATGAAGACTTAGTGTTTTTACAAGTAATAATGAAGAGAAAGTATCTGTTCTACTAAACAAAGAGGGGTGAATGTTCTGGGCTGTAACAGCAATAATAATCAAGTTGCTGCTGTAAACTGAAAAGTAAGAAAAATCTTTGTATGAAAATCAGTAAGTTTCAGGTGTAGTGACTTTTTGGTGTGGTGTGTTAAAATAAAAGAGAGACGGCTAAAGTGTGAAGTCAGGGCTGAATGTCATTAGGAAATATGCCTTTAGTTAGCCCTTAGGATAAAATGCCTGACTAATGGTCTTGTTCTCAGTGATGATGCCTTTATATGATTAACTTGGATAATTTTCAATGTTTGCAACATTTAGAAATGTTTCTTATTAGGAAGACATAGATGTGGGACAATAGTGGCAAATCAGAAATAACCTGATCAGGCTTATTGTGCCAGTAAGTCAGAAACTGACAAATAAGCTGCTCACGTGTTCTCTTGCCAGCATGGTCCTTCATTCTGTTTTCTGAATGAATGAGACTGCCTTGGAAGGGAATAAATATAGGAAGTACCTGAAATCCTGTTCTAATTTACAGGAAAAGATGCTGTTGAGTTTTACTTGACTGCTAAGTTGATCAGACACCAAAGTCTCTGGTGAATTTAGAATTGCAAACAAAACTCTTTTTGTTAGAGTTTATGCAAAGACATTTGTTGGGCTCCCACTTCTACTTAGAGTGTTTTTAGACCCTTGTCAGACCTGCTATATTCCTTAGACCGTAGATGACAATTTCCACAGGAGAACAGTCCTAGTTATTGTATTTTGCCGTAATCCTGACATGCTAATCTGTCTGACATGCTAATAAAAATAGAACCTTCTCTCAGTAATTACACATTTTCTTTCCTATCTTCAATGTAAGAAAATAGGTAAGTGTCCTGTTGTGATGGGAATTTGGGATGACTTTTTGTTGCTTGGACCTATTAAATTGTAGACTTACAACAGCAATATCTATTAAATTGTAGACTTTGTTCTGTTAACGCTGAACTGGTTTAGTGCTCCGGAGATAAAGATCTCTTATACCAGTTAAGGATTTTGTGTATCGGGGATATGGAGTGTAATTGTGTAGCTTTTCAGCTGAAATTGTGGACATCTGTTAAGCCAAATAGTATTCAAGTCCATGGTATCCATTTGCAGCAGTACACTTTCACATTTAAGAACTCGGGGCACTGTTAGTTATATTTGCAAATGAAAGCTGCATCACTTGCTGTTCCAATCTGCTTTGGGCCAGTGTTTAATACTTTGCAGTTTGTTTACTGTGCTGATGTTCAGACACAGAACCTGATATAGGTGAACTTTGGTTCCCAAGAGGAATCTGAGGATTTCAAACTTCAGTTCAGAATCTCCCATTACATAGTAGCCACATGTGGAGTGACTTATCAAGGAAGGGGAAGTGATAGGAAGCTTCCTAAAATTCTTCTGAGTATGTTCATTCTGTTTCCAAATGTAGGCATAGATACAGGAGGCTATCATTATTGTACCATGAACACAGTTTCTGCTGCTGAAGGATGATGCATTGCAGTAATTCTGTTTGTTGTAAGAAGCAGAGCTTAAAATAGAATGGTATGTAAGAAGGTATCCTTTCTAAACATAAAGGTTTCTTTGTGTCATAATGAATTGTAGGGCTTTAAAATTTTTTATTATTAATGGCCCTCATATAGTTTGTTCTTTTCCTTGAAGTGGCCAACCTTCTGACACCTAGTTTCGTAAAAACCTTTTTTCCCTCCTACCTTCCCTTGTTTGTTGCTATTTTCCCTTTTGTCTTATTTTCTGGTCAGTTTTAATTTTCATTCTGATGCCTTGATTTTCAAATATTTTTTTCAACATAGAGTTTTTAATCTTTCTAGGATAACTCTCTGGAATGCTAAACCTAAGACATGAGTGTTAAGAACTGAGTGATCACCCTTGGCATACTTAATTGTAGACAAGTTGTTTGAACTTGTAACACTTGGAAAATGAAAGTGAATATATTTGTTTTGTTATTCCCATGGAAATTAGACATTTATAATGACCTTTCAAAGACAAGTTACATATACACACAAAGAAACTGATTCTTCATAGCAGTTGCTAATAAAAAGGAATTAGTTTATTTGGGGGGGCTATAGGTTGGGGTTTTTTTTCCTAAGTTCATGAGGTCTGAAAAGCTGGTATAAAGAAGGGATTTCCTGAATGTGAGCAGGGCATTAAAAATGGTGAAAATAAGCTGGGGGTATGACAGCCTTGTGTATTATGCTGTGTTCATATATTATAATTTTTCATACAGTTTGAGTTGGAGGGAGGCTTTTACGTGTCATCTAGGTAAACACCAACCCCTCGCCCTTCTCCCAATGAGCAGGGACATATTGCTTGAGACCAGGTTGCTCATAGCCCCGTCCAACCTGACCAGGGATGGGCCATCTATCATTTCTCTGGACAGCCTCTTGCAGTGTTTCACCACTCTCCTAAAAATTACTTCCTTATATCTAGTCTCTATCTACCCTATTTAATTTACAGCCATTACCTTGTCCTATCACAATAGCCCTGCTAAAAAAGCCTTCCCCCATCCTTCCTTGTAAGCCCCGTAAAAGCTGCAGTAAGATCTCCTGGAGCCACGTCTCTACCAGATAGAACAACCCCAACTCTCCCAACCTGGCAGAGCTGTTCCTTCTCTCTGATCAAATCTGTGGCCTTCCTCTGGACTTGCTCCAACAGGTCAATGTCTTTCCTGTGCTGGGGACCCTAGAGCTGGATGCAGTGCTCGAAGTGGACCCTCACCACAGCAGAATAGAGAGGCAGAATACCCTCCCACACCCTACTCCCTTGCTGCTTTTGGTGCAGCCCAGGATACAGTTGGTGGCTTTTTGGGCTGGGAGTGCATGTTGCTGGCTCATGTCCAATTTTCCATCCAATAGTACTCACAAGTCATTATCCCTACAGTGTTTTTGTGGACCTGGATTGGACAGAGTGTAAATCAAGGTTTGTTGAAAGACTTTTCTTTTCCTCTCTCATTTCTACCTACGTAGTCAGTGGTCTCCTATACATTCAACCCATAACTGTACAGACAGAGGAGAGGGGACCATGCTGCTAGTTAGTAATCATGATGACAGCAACTGCTCAGAGCTCTTTGAAACCTGTCTCTAGAGAGAGGACAGGATTACTGCTTGATAATTTAGATGCTGGTACATGGCATACATGGCATACCTCACATACCAAAAGTGCAAGAACATGTTGTGTTCCTAGGGTTTTCCACAAAATTTGACATATGTTGCAGCTGTAGAGTTTTGGAGTTAATTATGATGCTTTACAAGTGTATTTGATAATATTGTAATAGACAGGGGAGCAAGATGGGATATTTTTGGAGTGTAGGAAAAGATAACAAATGTAAAAATTAAAGATTTTTTATTTAGGCAACTTGGGATATAGTTGCAAAAATTCCTTCACTCCCAATCATATTTTTAACATAACTCCAATTAATGTTGTTTGCTGGTAAAGAGTATCAGCTACGATGCACATTTGTTTCTCTTTCGGGGTTCAGCTGCAATAGTACATTGGTCATATATGCATCCAATTTGTGGTTTTACCTTAAGCTAAAAGGGATAAATCCACTCAATTCCTTGCTTCATGTGAGTGATAGGTAAGAGATGAAATGTGAACATTAGGTTTATCTGTGTCTTAGACCAAATGTTCTTTGTTCCTCTTGGCAGCCATATTTATGTATTTTTCCTTTCAATTTGTACAAAAAAAGTTATGCTCTTCTATTTAATAAGTGTGCAACCAGAAATTCTTCATGTGTTAATAAAACCCTGAATCAGTTCATTTGTTTAGAGCGTGGTGCTAATAGCGACAAGGCCATGACCACTTAAGGGTTGAACTAGATGATCCCTGTGGGTCTTTTCCAGCTCATAATATTCCGTGAAAAATAAACAAGTCAACATGAATTTCTGCTGGTTTTGCTGAAAGTGATCATTCTCTTTCCCATTGCAATGATCCTGACTGATGATCCAAGCTAAACCTATGTGCTACAGGAAACTGCCTTTGGCCAGGCCTGAATGCTAGGTTTGGCTACTAATCTGTAGAGAATTTAGGGCCTTAGGGTGTTGTTATGCTGAAGCCTTGCAGTGATTGCCAGTGCTTTCTATTTCTAAATGAGAGGCAAAACAAAATGAAGTCTTGATCTCTTGTGCTACTTAAAAGTTCTTGGACATGTTTCATCAGAAAAGGGATGTTAATCCTATTAATGAGAATCCTGGAGAAATTCCAGGTTGTTAATGGCAGTTTATTCCACCTGTCTTTCTGATTAATTAAATGCTGGATTATATTCTTTGTTTCTACTGTCATGATGTTCTTTTACCAGCAAATTATGTGAGTTACTCCAGCAAATGCTTTACCTAAAGCAGACAAGTAGTTGCAAACTACTTGCAATATTTGGTTAAAAAACACCTAAAGTTTACTTTATGAGGGTTGCTGGCATTTGATACATATGTTGGGCTGCATTAAAAATAAAGAATGCTAGTAATAAACAGTTATGTAGAGGGTTCCCTTAGTGTTGAATTTTGTTGTGAATAACAGATTCCTCTTTGTTTTAAAAGCCTGGGATAAAATTTCATTTTTGTTTAATTAATTAAGTAGGAATTACTTTCTAACTGTTGGTTGCTAAACCAGAAATCTCATTTCCCCTTTTCATTAGTGGAGGCATCCCCCAGCTGAGAGGGATTTAACCACTGAAGGTATCTAAAAGAAGATCAAAGATAAATCCATGATTAGCTGAATTGCTCTTCGCAATGGTCTTTTTGACACTTTGTCAGATTTCTGTGTACTTCTTTTCTAATCCAAGATTTCTGTTGCTGGTGCACACTTTCTCTATCCTAGCATTAATTGTTTATTCCTATGTAAACAGCTGTCTCTGTTGAAAGGACTGATCTGGGTTGTGTGGTGGTGCTTGGTTTTTTTGTCCACTGATTTGCTTGAAATGTTCTCTAAATGGCATAAAAATAAATGCTCAAGCAGCAAACAAAGCGTATGTAGTAGCATGTTTCCCAGCAACATGGATTCTCATATATTACTTTAACTTAGAGAGTTTTGTGATGTAAACATTTCTGCTTTTGAGGATAGTACTATTTAAGATTATATCAGCATAAGTATCAAAACATATTTTTGAAAATGGTTCTGATTGATCTGCTAAACTTCATTTCAAATTATATGGCTAAATTTTGGGGTGTAGATTCTTATTCTAAAGATCAGAGAATCTGTAGTTTACTAATACAGGAAAAGATGTGGTTTGTGACAGCTGTAATTCATAACAACTAAAAATATTTGGGTTTTGTTTAATGGTGAGTAAACTCACTAATGCTGTTGCTTCAGACCTGAATTTTAAAATGAGGAACACTAAAACTAGGTTGATATTAGGGAATTTTGCAGAACAGTGCATACTCTGCAACATTATCTCCTGCCTAAACTGAATATTTTAAAATGCTAGAAAACAGATATGCATTAACCTTCTTTTGGTAATACATATCACTGTAGTGAATGCTTTGTAAGAGTTCTGTCAACTGATACCTTTGGTGTGATGGACCAAAAAAGATCTGCAGGAATTACAGTATAAACTGGTGTTTGTAAAGTGTGAATTTCCCATTCATCAGAATTTGCACCACACACGTGTACAGCAAAACTTATGAGTTTACCAGGCTACTATATTGTGTTTTCTGTGTACCTTTAAATGTCTTTTGAAGATGATGGTCTACAAAGGAAAACAGGTGCTAAATTTAAATGTGTCCTTTAAAAACTTGTCAGTCTTCAATTGAGGATGAATTTCTAGTTTTTAAATGCTTTTCAATAGTTTGCTTTATGCAATAGCATAATAATTGTTAATATATTTGTGAATACATTAATAGTGACTTATAAATAATATGATAAGTTATTCAAAGAGGAATAAAAAGTAGTAAATAAAAAGACTCGCCTAAGATGCTTCAGATATTGCCTTATACATGCAGGCATTATAAATGATCAACCAAATGAGACTGTATTTAATTTGATTAGCTGCAGGCATTTTGACAGTAGACTCAAGTTGCTTTATTTCCTCTTTATTTCTGAACATTCATCAAGGGAACTCTATGAAGTGCTATCCTACTGATGCAGGATAGAAATAAAGTGATATTCCTGGGATATGTTTTATTTTACCCCATAAATGGGCTGCATGGGCCTTGCTGTTCTGTTGCAATTTTCTGTTGTTCACTGTGGTAAACTGAAACCATTCTGCTATTCCTGAAATGCTTTTTGTGCTCTCTTGTAATTTCTTTCAATTGCTGTGTGTTTCAACAGGGGAAAGTCTGTAAGAACTATTACTTTTGAGCAGTTTAAGGAAGCTCTTCAAGAACTCTCCAAGAAGCGATTTAAAGACAAAAGTGATGAGGAAGCACTTCAAGCAATGTATAAACTAATTGAAGGAAAAGGCCCAGGTTTAACTGGAGTAACGGTATGTTACTGGTCTAATGTACAGATTGTTTCTACCTACCCTTTGTTCTACTGCAGTGTTGTTCACCACTTCCCTCTACAATTCACAAATCCAATTTCTCTGTGAGCCCAAAGGTAGCAACTGCTAAGCAGAATAGGAGCAAAGACTATGCAACAACTGCGTATTGCACTATTGTGTGTTCTTGTGTGCCACTGTCATTGTTCCTTCTAGAAATTGTACTACCACGTACTAGAACTTCAGGAATATCCTGAGCTCTTGTGTATGCTTGCAACAGTGAAATGTTCATGAAGAGTGGTATATCAAAATCAAAAAGAGTATAATGACTTTAGAGCCTCAATAAAAAGTTGTAAGATGTTTTGTGAAATGCCAAAAAGCAAAGGCATCTTAAAATACATTTAATTACACCATGTGAATCCCAGAAGACTGGAATCTGGGAATATTTATCATGTAGTCTGTTTGGTCTTTGTTTCTTGTTCCAAGTCTGTCTGAGCTATAATGTTCTTTCTTTTTAATTTTAAAATAGTGGTATTAAGCTTTGTACATGAAAAGGGAGCTATAAAGCATTAGCTTGGTTGTCCTTTTAGATGCCCAAGCTAGACAAGCTTTTATCCAGTATTTTAGGAGATACTGGAGTGTTTACCATCAGCTTGAATAGTTCTCAGTTTTAAGCAGTTCATCTGCTTAAAATTTGTGATCTCCTGAATTTTGCCTGTAAAGCTGTGAATGAAAATATAATCTTTTCAGAAACTGGTTCTCTACAAATCATCAGTGTAAATATCAAGTGGAAAGATCTCTTCTGAGTTATAAAATCCTGCAAAAAGCTGACTTATTTTATTACTCTTCTACTCTTATTTTAAATAAGTGTTAATTTTGATACAAACTTAAAATTTAAACCTTCCTTTTTGTTCTTCACTTATCTTAATAAATTTGAATAACTTCTTCATCTGTTGAGGGATTCTTTCTTCAAAATGTGTACATTCTTCTAGGCCTCACTCCTGATTCCATTTTTGGTATTTCAGCAGGCAGACATTGAAATGAGCAGTGTCTGCTGCTAAGGGAGTAGTCTTTCTGTGTGGTGTGCATGGATGAGAGAGCTTTGCAGATGCAGAGTAATATCACATAGGTTCAACAGAGGTATATGAGTGTGCCAGCAACAGGGGGAGAAGAGCAGAGGGTGAATATGAGCCAGAGATGAGAGGCTTGACTGTTCTATATGTGCCATTCTGGGGAGAGTTGAAGAAGTTAAGAAACAGGAATCAGAATATCATCTTCTGCTACCTGGAAAAGTAAGGAGCAGGAGGCAGAGCTTAAAAAGGAGGGAGATTGCAGACTGGGAATATCTATGTGTGTATGTAAAACTAAATTTAATGTTTGTTTTCTCATGCGATTTTAATTCATGGATGGTAAAAAAGACCCACAAACTTAGCAATTAAAGACATTAAAATAAATAAATGAATACGTGGCCACTCTCCTCTGTCCTGCAACCCTGGAGTGCAGATATGAACTCTCTATATAAGCTGTTAATGCTTTGTTTGCTTTGGGAAGTCAATATTGTGGAAATTTTAAGTTGTGTTGCTTTCTGTATGGTTAGATAAAGCTACAGTAAGTTTAGTAAGCTTTCCTTAAAAGTTCTCAGGTAAGTCAGTTATGCCATGTAGAGTGTGCTCTTCTCTGTAAAACTCTGCTATAGGTCATGTAGATTTGGTTCAGACAGAAAACTTTGTGACTACTGACACATTACTCTAAACATATTAGGGAAGGAGCTGAAAGCATGATTAAGTGAAGCTTGTGAGTAAGAATACTTCAGCAGCATTGTGTGGAATTTTGTGTCTTATCTTCTCATGTTCTGTACTGGGTATTCTGGGGAAGTAGATTGCAGAGGCAGTATGTGTGGACTAAATGGCAGCCTGGGGAAAGCACTCCTTCAGCAGGACAGTTGGAAAGTTTACCTTCACATCAGACAATGAGGATTTTAGTGCATGTTGGTATAGAAGTGATAGAAAATTTTTTATTTTCTTCTGTTTATTTTTTCTTCTCCCTCAGAATGATGTAAAATTACAAAAATCCCTGCTTGTTGTTGATGTGGTTGAGAAGGCTCAGCAGTCAGACATTGAAACCTAGTGAATTTTAAGCTGCTTTCTAATCTGGGAACAGAACATGTATGATTGACTTTGTCACACAGGAAGAAAACTGTTATCACGGGAAAGTGATAACAGTTAATGAAGCCAATAGCTTTATTAGCTCACTTGATGGTGATCTCTCAATAGAATATACAGTGCAGATCACTTTGACAGCTTGTAAACAGACATGTAAATGAAGTCTAAGCTCTCTAAGGCCTTTAAGTTATCCTCATTCCTACACAAAGGTTACAAAGAGTAAAACAGACTCTTTCTTTTCCTGTACAGCTGTGTGCCATAACAATGCTGAATGCATTTTCCTCCAGAGGAACAGATCCTTGCTTTGGTTTTTGTTTGCTGTTAAAATAAAAACAGTTGAACTTTAGTGTACATTCATCAGGGTCCTTGACATAAAAATGCAGAGCAATTTAAAGTGCAAGGAATCTGGGATGATCTCATTCAAACCTTCTGCTCACAAGAGGGCTAACTTAAAGCCAGATCAGGTTGTTCAGGGTTCAGTCCAGTGAGATTCACGGTGAGAAGAGTATGAGTGGCAGAGCAGTACAGCAGCAACAGCACTTTAAAAGCTGGATGCTGGGTGCTCAGGGGAGATGTTGATGTGGGCAAGATCATATTCTCACCAAAATGTACCTGTTAGAGCAAGAGCAAGGAAGCCAGAGTGGAGTCCACAGAGCGTGGTAAGTGAGACAAAACAGTTGTTGTAGCAGAAGGGCAAAGAGGGCTAGGAATTCCACTTTAGACTATGTGGGTCTGCATGAAGACTATACAGTGGTAGTCGGAAAAGGCTGCAGGAGATACTGTCCAGCACATAGACTTCCCTTAAGATGTAGAAGTCTGCAGAACTGCCATTAGCACATCAGAGTCCTTGGCTCTGTTAGGAGGAAGTCCTATATCCACCTTGAATGCTTCAGAGAGCTCCTGTGTCTTCCCAGAGGTCAGGGCAGTGGTGGCCACTCTTGTGGGAGATGTGCTGTGGTCAAGGTCCTGAGATTCCAGATGGCAGAAGAAAATGAAGAGGAGACTGACGTGGTATTTGTGGAAAACCCAACTACACAAGGTGAGGAAGGAGTGACAGCTGGAGACCAACTGGACAGAGACTGTTGAGATAGAAAAGTCTGAAAGCTTGTGCCTTCTGGCAACAAAAGTCACAGATCTGCTCCACCTGCAGTTGTTCAGTTTCAGAATATATATAGTATCCTAAGCACTGGTGAGAATCAACAAGACCTGTCAGAGTCAGCTGAGCCTGAATTTAGAGTTCATACAAAAAGGGGAAAATGAGTCATAATGTTGACCAGCACTGTCTCATACTGTGGGGACAGGTTCTTTTAAGAATCCTTGGTTGAATGAGAGCTGGCCACAGATTAGTAGTTATATCGGGCCTTAGCATGAGCTGTGTCTTAGTGAAAATATGGAAAGGAGTTGAGTGAACAGTTACAGAAGATTTTGCCATCCCAAATATCTCATGTGGTATTACACTTCCCCGTTCCATAATGGATGACACTATACTGTGACAACAGTGCTGTACCATGAGTCAGGAGTAGTGGGTACCAGTCACAGAAAATTACTGGAGATTATTCTCGTGGATAATCAAGGCATGTATTTTCTGATGTCACCTGATGTCTCAGGAGTTTTATTGCTTGGTAGATGCCAGGATCTGGGATTGTTGCAAATGCACAGGCAAGATTTGTCCAGCCCCCTCACATGGACCCCTTCTTCGTCTTTCTCTTCCTTGTGGGTACCCAGAGTACTGCTTTGGAGGTAACCTGGTGCATATAAAGAGGAACTGCAGAGGATTAGGGATGAGGGTGATGGGTAAGGAGCTGAGATCTTGTCTTGCCAATCCTCAGAGTAAGAAAGATTGGGTAGAAGTAGACTGTATGGCTTTCTGTTGAAGATGGGGCTTTGGCTTATAGGACCAGACAAATGAGGACTACTCAGCAGGGATGGAATAAATCTAACAAAGTGGAACAAGAGTATCTTTACACACTAAGCTTACTGATCTGCTGAGGAGACTGTTAGACTGGGTATGGAAGGTTGCCGTAACTTAAAGATGAAAGATCATAAGGGACAGAACAGATATGTTTAGGTGACAAGTCTAACAAGGGAGGTTTTTGCCCTTCTATAAATGCAGCAGGACATGGGGTCTGTCTCTAATGCCTGCTCACAAAAGCATATAGCATGGGGAAAGCAGGGCAAATTAGATGCAGAGATACAATTCACTGGGATTGTGCAGGTGTGTTAACACAACTCTTCTGACTGGGGTGCTGCACTGGATGAATAGAGGCTCTTCAGGAAATACATTAAAAAAAAATGAGGAAGAGCGATTGTATTCTATGTAAAGGCTTATGTTAACAGCATCTAGCTTTGGACCAAGTCTAATTAAAGATTGGTTGTAACAGTAAATTGAAGAAGGATTCAGCAACACCCTCACACTAAAAAAAAAAGGCTTTGTAATATATTTCCCCTTCTGTTTTGTCTTCACCACCAAGAATGAAAAATTCCTCAAAGAAGTGTTGGCACACTGTTTTTGGGTAAAGGTCATATTAATCAGGCTGCTAGATCCCATGAGTTGGAGTCATGTACTGACTTGGACTGTTGAAATGTTGGAGAACTGGAGTTAAGGGACTAATTAATCTTAGGGAAGAGGAAAGGAAGGGGTCTCTTGTAGCTGCCAAATAACACCTGATTTGCCCTTACAGCTGGACTTTACATGGTGTTATCTTTATGGAGCTAGACCTGGGTCAGGCAGATCTAACAGATTAATGTGAGTTTGTTGCTATAAGTGGTATCATATATAAGGCACCTTTTTGATGTTTTTTCTCTACCTCTTGCTATACTCTTAGTAAGTGAGAAGGCTTAGGTACTGTATATAGAATCAGGACTTACAGTGCTATATCATTTGAGTGGCACTCCATGGAAAGTTCTCACCA
Organism: Lonchura striata; assembly: GCF_050655825.1. NCBI lineage: Eukaryota > Metazoa > Chordata > Aves > Passeriformes > Estrildidae > Lonchura > Lonchura striata. Next base: position 73,179,406 of record NC_140704.1, read on the forward strand.
GGATTTGTTAAAGTAGTGTTACTTTCTGGCAGTATTAAAGTGGAGGTGCTTATTGTTTTCTTTTGTGTGGGTGTGCCCATGCACGTGCCTAAACCAAAGGAACACAAATGAAATCCAAATTTTATATGAAGCTTCATCTCTGTTTCTGACTTTCTGCAGACTTCTAATGCATGTACATGTATTCCCATGAATTTATAAACAAAGAAAATACAATTTTGGTATGGAGTTCTGGTACAATGCCCCCCACACCCCAAAAGAGGGCAGACTTTCTCTTTGAATTTTTTTTTCCATGTTACAGTCGTTTGTTTCTTATTTTTACAGAGGTTGGGGATATTACCAGCAGATTGATAATTTTCAAAACCTTGTTGAGACTATGAATGTTGGTGCCGATTATGCAGGCTCCCAGAGCATTTTGATTGCGTCAAGGAATCTCCGTGGCAACTTTTTCTGGGAGGATGTGCTGTTAGATAGTGAAGTTTTATGGCTGAAGGAGCAAATGTAGGAAGGCATTCTGTTTCAGCAAGGAAAGCTGACTGCAGCTGACAGTGTAGCCAGGAGTAATGTGGCTAAGGTGTTGCACCCTTCTGGTGAGCAGTAAGAAGAGCAGCTCACCTACTGCCTGTCACCAGTGGTTTTGGCAGTGCTGGGAGCGTCCCTTGGGTCAGGCGTTTGTAATTCAGGAAGGAAAACCAACCAGACGATCCTACCTGCAGCGTTTTGCATCCTTAAGTTTCTGCCTGAGCTGTGGAGCAGCTTTAAATCAATCCCGAATCTTTGTCAGCGATGGCAAGCGGTGGAAAATACCTTGAGGCAAAGTTGTTCCAGTGGAGCCAAGAGTTGGTTGTGAAAGCGAGGGCACTCAGTGTCCATTTGGAATGTGTGATATTCCTGAAGTCTAGTAGGTTTTCTTGGTGCTTTTCCTTCCCAGGAATTGGTTGTGGAGAGCCTTTTGGGAATGGTGCTGTGCTGTGTGCAGACTGCCCAGCACAAAGCTCCTGCAAGCTTGCCAGGGGCTGTGGTGCTGCAGGAGTGAGCCCTGTGCAGCTTCAGGAGTGTGGTGCTGCACTGCCCTGCTATGGAGCCCTTTGCACTGTGCTGGGTACAGAGCTTTTGTGACATTTGCTTGGGTTTGAACTGTGAGCTTTGAGGAGGGATGGTCATGTGTGCTGACAGAAAATGAGGAACACTGCCTTGGCAGCATTGAATTGTCTTTCCTTTTCTTTGCCTCTACTTTGTTCTGGAGGGAAAAGTCCTGCAAGTGTGGGAAATCTTTCAGTCTCACACTGTTACCTTATTTTCATGATTATGGCTTCTATCCTCTTGGCATTAGAGTTGATTTTATGGGCTCTTTTGAGCCCATAAAATTCATGCAGTTTTCCTGCTGCAAACAAGCCAAGCCAATGCAGCTGCAGAGCTTTCAGTTCATACATTTTTCCTTGGCAAACTGCTATATACTTCTGTACTACGGTATACAAAATGCATGTTTTTGACTTTTGTGGTCTCGTTTCCTTTTTACAGTAGTTCATTTCAGTTTCTTAAGGGCTGATGTTGCATTTCTAGAACAAATTCAAGTTATTGAAAATAATGAAATTGATTGTGTTCCTTGCTCTGTAAATTGGCCCTTGATTCATTAGTTATCTTGAGATAGCATGCAAAATCTGTGGCAAAGTTTGCAGAGTTGCCTTTCTTGAGGTCAAGGGAGGAGTGTGGCATTTTTTAAGGTTTCCAGAGTTTAAAGACAACAGCTTTCACTTCCTGTCTTTGGTATGAGGGCTGCTTCACACAGTAGTTGGACTATTGGTAATATAGAATTTGGATGAGATGTTGGATTGTTTTGAGTTTTTTACTTACCCGCAGTGTGGTCAGTCCCTGGAGTAAGTTGCCCATGTAGGCTGTGGGACTTTGGAGGTGTTCAGGACTTGAGAAGTTTCTATGAAACTATGAAAGAAGTCCTCTTTGAGCCTTGCTGTGAGCAGGGCCTTATTCTGGATAAAGACTCATATTCAAAGGTTCTTTCCAACCTAAACTGTTCTGTGACTTAGTACTTTTAAGTGTTGATAATCCTCAGGGACAGAGAATCCCCATTCTTTCCAAACTTGACCAATCACAGTGGTGAAAAATTCTCATGTGTCTAATTGGAATTTCATATCTTCCAAATCATGCCCATTATTGTTTACTTCTGAACTGTCTCTGTTGAGGACAGGAATAAGATTTATCTCTTCCTTTTAAATTCTCAGTCTTTATAAACACATTCCTGCCATCTTTTCCATGTATGTCACATGCTCCAAGCCATTTATCTTAGCAGCACCTCTTTGTACATGCTAAGGCAAAGTGAGGAAAAATACTGAATTTCTAAGAAAAAAATGCACAAAAAAAAAGAATAAATCAATTTGGAACACTAAATGATTGTGTTTGAGTCTGTTGTGCTAGGTAAAACTTTCTTCCTAAAACAGAGGTTTTTTTTAAATAAAAAATTGAAGTTCATGGACATGTTCTGTGATTTGCAAACTTTGTGGTTAACTGCATGTGCAAATAAGAGATGGAAAATGAAGGCTTCTATAGTCTCAGAAGAAAAAAAAAAAGTGGAGGAGGTTGGCCCCAAGAAATTTATTGCCTTTAGAATAATTTAACTAGAGAGATTATATAACTTACTCTAGATAGTAAACAGTTCTAGCGGAATTGTTACATGACAAGGCAGAATCATTTGTATGTGATTCATTGTGAAAAATAAGGGAGTGTAGTAACTTGCTATTGTGGAAACTGTTCTCATCCTGCCCGTTGTGCTCTTCACTATATTTCTTCCTACATTTTTCTTCCCTTAAGAAGGATGGTCAACCTTCCCCACCCCCCCCTTTTTAATTTTCCTCCCCATACCTTGTGCTATAATGATGGATTGTAGAGAATGAGCTCATGGCCACCCTTTCAATTGGTTTTGCCTTTTGCTCAATACACAATTTAATCTGCATAGTTGATTTTGTTTAGAAACAGAAAAAAAAACATTTTGATAAGAACAGTTGGTTGCACATTCAGTTTATAAAGGCTGTTCACTAAAAATAAGTCATCAGCTCATAGAGGAATCTTTATGGATAAACTTTTCATGTTAAGACACTGAAAATAATGGTACAGGTAATCCTAGAAATCATATCCAGGCACATGAAGGAAAAGAAAGTCATCAGGAGTAATCAGCATGGCTGATCACCAGGGGAAAGTTGTGCTTGACTGACCTGTAAGCTTCTACAATTAAATGACTGCCCAAGTAGATAGAGTAAGACAAGAGTACTACAGTGTCTACCTAGGCTTCAGTAAGGCCTTTGGTGGGGCTTCTTACAAGAGTCTCACAACCTGGTACTGTAGTAGCTGAATGAGCAGACACTGAAGTAGACTGAAAACAGGCTGAATGGTTGGGCCCTGAGGGTACTGATGAACAGTGCAAAGTCTAATTGGAGGCTGAAAAACCTGATGTACCCCAGGGGTCTATACTGAGTTGAGTCCTTTTTAATATCTTCATTAATCATCTTCATGATAGGGTGTGGTGTACTCTCAGTGAGTTTGCTGATGACACAGAGCTGGGAGGAGTGGATGATAGGTCATCCAGATGGGATGGTTGCCATCCAGAGGGACCTGACAGGTTGGAAATCTGGTCTGACAGGAAGTTCAGCAAGCAGTGCAAAAACCTGCAACCGTTGAGGAAGAGTCCCACTCACCAGTATGATGTGCAGGGGGCCATGCAGATAGAAAGGAGATTGGTTGAAATGGACCTCAGTCTGCTCATGAGCACCAAACTAAGCATGAACTGGAAAGGTGTTCTTGCTGTATGGGATGTTACTGGTATCTCAGCTGCATTAGAAGTATTGCCAAGCAAAGAGGGTGCTCTTTCTCCTCTGCTCAGCACTGGTGAAATCTTACCTGAAGTCCTGCATTCAGCTCTAGGCTCCCTGGAGAAGACTGATAAGCTACTGGAGAGAGTCCAGAAAAGGACCATAAAGATGATGGAGGGACTGGAGCATCTCTCCTATCACAAAAGGCTTAATGGAGCTGAGACTGTGTAACCTGGAGAAGAGAAGGCTCAAGGGTGAATCCCATATCCATGTATATAAATACCTGATGGGAGAGTGCAAAGATGATGGAGCAAGGCTCAGTAGTGCTCAGTCACAGGATTTTTCTATGATTCTGTTATATATTGCACCACTAGCTGCTTCTGGTTGCTCCTGAGCCCAGGATGGTGTCGTGGCTTGACACGGGAAAAGAATTTTCTTGGAAGGAAGAGGTCAGTCCAGTCAGGGATCAGGTTTGGATACTGACACTTGGGGTGACCAATTGAAGGTGGACACGTCTCTGAGAACACAGAGGGGTTAAAAGCAGAACTCCCAGGAGAACTCGCTCTCTTTGGTTCCGGTCAGCGGAGAGTGCAGACCTCCCCTGCCCAGCCATGAGCTGGTGGGGGAGGGGAAGAGCCATGTGGCCTGCAGAGGTAGGCCAGGGGGTGAAGGATTGGGAACCGAGCTGGGCCAGCTCCTGCAGACGGAAGGGTGGAGAACGTCTGAGATGTCTTTGTTCCCCCACAACCTAGAGGGAAAGAGATGGAGAGCCTGCAGACACCCGGGAGTTTGCCGGCAGAGGAGAAGGAGAAGTGGGGGGAAGATGCCCAGCCTGGGAGATGGAGTTCTGGGCCAAGATTTCAGCCGTCCGGGGAGTCCGGGAATTTTAACCCTTTCCTGTGAAATGAAGGCTTTGTGAAATATTGCTCCTCCTCAATTTGAAGGAAAGAGAGACAGCCAGGGACCTCAGTTGTTAGGGAAAGAAGGTTGGGGGGAGATGATGGAGTGGCTGTTGGCTGGGCTTTCCTTGTTAGCCATAGACTGAACCAACTTCTCCTCCAAGAGAGACTGCGTTTTAGGGGGATGCAATGGTGAGCCAAGAAACTCCACCAGCAACTACCAGTTCAGGAATGAACAGAGGTCAGCAGAGGGTGTGAGGATGCCCTCCATCTTCAGAGAAGAAGAGAAGGCGATCTCTGTTCTTGGACCCCCGGCCCCAGGGGAAAATGTGGGGGACTGTAGTCCCAAAATGAGACACGGGACTGTTGTTCCTGTTGGTCCTTGGCAAAGCATCCTTAAAGGAGCCCTATTAGCAGTCTCTGTCCATGTATGGTGGTGAGAGCACTGTGACATGGAGAGGAGAGTGTCACACTGGCTCGGTGTGTTTGGGCAGTGCCATGTGTGACATGGAAACACAAGAGGTGGCAGCTGTGTTTCCTGGGGCTCTATGGTGCAAGGGAGACTCCTCTCTCCCCTGATGGACTCAGTATTGATTATGTGGAAGGGTGAAGACTGGATTAAGGGTCCAAATGTGTCTCGCTGTGATTTGTTGGAATTGGGTGGGGGGGAGGAGGAATGTTTTGAAAGGTTTTCATTTCGAATTTTGTGTAGTTATTTTTTTCCCCTTTATAGTAGTAGTAGTAGTGTAATAAAGTTTTCCCCTTGTTATTAAGTTTGGCCTGCTTTGCTCTGTTCTAGATTGCATTTCACAGCATTTAATTGATAGGTTACATTTTCATGGAGGTGCTGGCATTGTGCCAGTTTCAAACTATGACAGATGGGTATGAAGTTGTTGTATATTCTACTCTGTATTTCCAAAGACTTTTCTGAATGAAAACATCTTAGCACAACCTTAAAAATGTTCACACAACCTTAACAAGAAAGGAGTGTTTTCTTTTTAATGTATAGATGTTCATCCTAAGAATGATAGAAAAGAAGGAAAAGGAGAAATGAGGTGTTCTGCATAGTCTTGTAGTGGCATCTCATCTCTGATCTTTTATATAGATACATCAGTTCAGGGAGTGAGAGCATAATATACAAGGAATTAACATTGATTGCACTTTGTAGTGTTGGAGACAAGGTGAGCCTCCCATTTTATAGGAATTTTGCCAACAGCAAATCAACAGGATTTCAATTGTAATAATCTGTCATATGTAGGAAGGGGCATATCAGTGACTTGACATACACCTTAGGAAAAGGCAGCGGTTTTTACTTAGTAAAAAACAATTTGAAGAAAAAATGTTCACCTTGCAGCTAGTACCTTTAATTTTCATTTCACGTATTACGACTCCTGTGATGCAGGAAGCATTCTGATCCATCTTGGGCTGAAAGACTACTGGATGTGGGATCACTGTTACTCTTGCTCTGGATTTGTGCTGTTCCTTGTGCTGCGGTTTTAGGTTTTTGGGACAAAAAGATAATATTTTTTAACCTGCCAAGCTGTTGCCCATCCTCAGGTTTCTTTGTTGGTTTGAAATGTGTCTACATATTAATGCACCTTTAAATGTGTATTGAGGTCTTATCAGAATGCAGGTGTCTTGATATAAACACCACATCTCTCAAGTTTACCACTGGGAATAGTTTTCTGGGAACAGCCTTTATTATTAACCTGAGCCATTCTGTTAATCCTTGTTTTACTGTTTCTTCTTGCGTGTTAATATGTGTGCATCTCCATCCACTCACACAAGTTTTAGTATGTATGTTACTGTAAAAGATTCTTGTATGTTTTTTTTTCCAGTTTATGTGTTGAGGAAAACTTCATACATTTCATGCCACACCTTTGAAACAGAGGAGCAGAAGCTGTCGTCTTTTTCAAAAAGTTATTAAGCTTACCATTACAAATTCTCAGAATAGCAATCTGTCCTGAAAATGAATTTGGTAAAGGGAAAGGAAAGGGCAGTCAACTAGAGTTTCTGAGACTTCTCTCTGTGAATGTGATGGTAGAGAGTGTATGCACATGCAGATAAAACTGATTCTCAGTAAAGTAGTGGTTTTTAAATACAAGGAAAGCAAATATGATTTAAGTTTAATTAACTACATATTGACTATATTGCCCTTGTCTTGCATTTGGAGTTTTTCTAGTTAAAAGGTGCTACCAGGTCAATGTGAACAAGTAGGCTATGTATTAGACCAGTATTTCTTCCAAAGCATTGTCTTGATACCAATTTTTTCAGTATAGAAAAATAAACACTTCTGCAAATAGTACTCGTAAGACTGCAAGACAGAATTCTCTAGAGGTCATTTAGCAATGCTGTTTTGTGCAAAGGACACTCCAGTGGTCATTTTCTTTCAGATAGTGACAGGTAGTGCACATAAAAAAAAGCCCAGATTTTGGCACTCTGTTCATTTTAGCTTGAAAGTCGTGTGTGTTTTTTCTTCATCTGATTTTAAAATACAGATTTAAGGATCTGCTGTTGCAGAGGTTGCTCCTAGTCAGAGCACACAGATTATCATGCTTCTATATTGTAATATGAAATAATTTTATTTCTGTTTCTATAGTCAAATTTGTTTTATCTTTATACAAAATTGATTTTTGAAGAGCCTGATACAACTCAGTAGAAGGGAAGTCTTTCCTCAGTGCCATTTCATAGAATGCTAATTTGCTAATCTTAGCAAACTTTCAGTCCTTCCAGTTTGTTACTTCTCTCATGAATCCTACAATTTAGAATGAAATTGTCTTTTGAAGCAATGAATTCTAGTTGTATTGGAGTACTTTTTCTATATTGGTGGAGCCAGGCTTTTATGCTTTCATGTTGACATAATGGATTTTGAACATGGTTCAAAATGTGAAGTCAAGATGAAACTTCTTCATATTGTTAGTGCTTAGAACTTGATTATTAATCAAAAGTATCTCATGCTGAAAGTCTCTTCCAAAAGGTTTTGATGTAATTTATGCTATTTCCTTTTCTGCTATATTATTATTGTCATTGTATGTAATGGCAAGAAACAAACATCTTTTGCATCCTATTGCTGGGAATTAGTAGGTATTTGCATAGTCTTTGTCATTAGCAAAGATTTAAATCTTGGTAGCATGTAAAAGTATCGCTATTAAGAATAGCTGATTTCTGATGTGTCTTTTTGTTTTGTTTCTTTTATTTTCTTCCAATAGAAAACCGTTGCATCTCCAACTGTTTCACGCCTCACAGATACTTCAAAATTCACGGGTTCTCACAAAGAGAGGTTTGATGCCAGTGGGAAAGGAAAAGGCAGAGCTGGCCGAGAAGATCTGGTGGATAACTCAGGATATGTATCTGGTTATAAGCATGCAGGCACATACGATCATAAAGTACAAGGAAACAAGTAAGGCTGAGGGTTTACAACACAGAGGGGGATAGAGTATATATTTGTAAGGATGATGTTATGAATCCCATGTTTCAATTATTTTGAATGTCGAGACTATGTTGTCAAGAAGTTGTCTTCAGGAACTGGAACTGATTTCAACATCTGCTGAGCTACATGCAGCACAATGCCACTTCTTTACATTCCTCATGCATATTTTGGCAAAAATAAATAAATATGTAGGTATAAAAAATACATTATTTTGTTGAGCTTTAGGAAAAAAAAACCCAAACCAGCAAACAACAAAGACAAAGTTAAGAGCAGTTATACCACACTTTGTCAATTCTAGCAAAAGATCTCAAACATTCCTAGGTTGCCCTGATGATGTCAAAGAGAACCTTTTGAAAAGAGGATCTTTTGTAGCAGTATTTCTGAAGAATATCCCATTACTTATGCAGTTTCATTTCACTGTTGCTTTAGGTTTTGGGTTTTTTTTAAGTGTCTTTTATGGGATCTAGCACTTTTCTTAAAACATTCAACTATAAACTACTGGGAAATAAGTAGTAGTAATATACTAGGTTCTAGCCTGTGATTGTCATATACCACTCATTGGAAAACTGAAAAAAAGCTATTTCTAGGACAATATAGGCTCTAAAGTATTTTATGTCAACAGAAAGAGTTGGAAAATACCAGCCCTTACTTTCCTCCTGTCTATACTTTGTCTTTGTTCTTGTGTGTACTGTAGCATGGTTCTGACTGGCTGGATTTGGATGGAGCTATTGTACTAATCTGAGAGGTGAGGAACAAGACTTTACTAAGAAAGTATAGTTAAGGATTTTCACAGTCTGTTTTCAAATTTGCACTGCCTCACATTGGAAGTGAAGGGGGCATTAAGCTAATAATAGTTTAAAATATTGTTTATGACTTAACACTGCCAATCAGATTGCTATTAAATGAAAGTTGTTTTGCACATATGTTGTCACATAGGCCCTTTAAGCTCTAACATATATAAGGAAAGCTTATGACCCCTTGGAGTAAGGACATTTACAATTAATATCTATGTAATTAGGTGCAATTTTACCCCAAAAAACCAACATTATAACTGGGCTATATTTTATGATAGATTCATTTGAATCCAAGGGACAAGGGATTTGTTTACTCTTGTTGCTAGACTTGGGATTAATAGTATTGCTGGGAATGGCTTTCCAATCTTACCGGGAGAGCCAGTCCCACAGGTTTAAGGTACAGGCAGCTGAGTGTGACCTAGCTGGTGTCCAGAATGCCAAAAGAAATTAATTGAAATAAAAATAACTTTTTTAATATACTGGTTTTAAAGGAGAGAAAAGGCCGTTCCAATTTTCTGCAAGAGCTGAACAAATACCTTGATGTATTACTCTGTTTCTCTGAAGTTATGAAAGATAGGTTGTTCAGTATTCAAAACCAGCTCTTTGCAGTTCTGCTTTGCTTTCTTTCAAAAAGAGCTTGTGCCCTGATTTTCACATTCAACTCTTAATAAAGGTTAATAGATGTATTGCTCTCCCCCTACCCGTACCAGCAATCCACTCAATACATAAACGTAGGTGAGCAGTGTATGCTGTCATGTGCCATGCAGGTGAACAATCTGTATTTGGCCAATGTATGGAAAGGGAGCACTGGTTTTCAGCCCTTACACTGTTCATGTTTTGTTCTGCTGACATTATGTGGTAGCCTGTCCTGTAATTTCACCCTCAGTGAAGACCCTTTGAGCGCATACATCAACCTAAAACCAAAACAACAATAGCAAACAAAATGCAAGGGCTTCCTTGTGGACTTGGACATGCTTTTGTTTGTAATTAACATTGATGTTTTTCTTTAAGCGGGAGGGAAGTTTGCCAAAACAGCACATGCTCCTGTAAAGATTTAACTGGCTTTTCCCATGGATGGCTTTGGTTACCTGGGAAGAGTTTAGGTGTATGTAAAGATGCTCAGGATGCAAAGTGTTCAACTTTGTGAACCCTTTCCAAGAATTAGCCAGTGTTCTTGAAAAGTGAAAGGTTATCCACTCCTGTGTTGCACTGGGGACCTGTCACACTCCAAAGCAGAAAACAGGATACTTGATACCAACAGTGGCTAAATTATTCTGGCATGGTAGTAAACTGTCTAAATGTAAAGAGCCTTCTTTGTCATTGGTGCCTGTGCACCTGAAGATGGCTCCAGGGTAGTCCTTGTTTTTTTTACTGAATAAAAAGGCTGAGCCTACAACCCTTGATAAATGCTTCAGCTGAGTTACATGCAAAATCAGTATCCCTGTTTTTCCTTTTGACTTTACTTGACTAATAACTCACTGGTAACTGAAAAGTTCTGGACCCAGCCTCACTAAAGGGTGAAGTCCAGCCTACTGCAGGGTCCCAGAGTACACTGTTGACCCGGGCATTTGTTTGTTGCTAGCTATTGTCTGGCACATTGGGCGACACTTTGCTTTTAGGTACACAAAGGACAGACTTTCTCAGGTGCCCAAATACAGAGTCTGTAATGCCATAATGTTTCCATATAGGAGGAGTGATTGGTTAGGAAGATTTAAAGATATAATTAGGTTTTAAGCTGTTAGTTCAAAGTGAGAGAGATCAGCACACAAATATGATAGAAGGCATGCCAGGGAATTGAGAGTGCAGACAGATCCAAGCTGACACTATCTAGAAATTGACTTATAAGAGACTGATGGAATGAGCTAAGGTTCTGCCAGAGTTTACTTTGCATTGCTTGTGCAGTATAAAATCCCTGCCATGAACCAAAGCACTTTATTTGTACCTGATGCAAACTTTGAAATTCTTTCAATGGCATGGTAAGCTTGGGATCAGAACCTGAGAAGATGGTTCAGACAGCAGTATTTTATTTTGAGGAACATATTTCTTTTTTCTTCTTTGTTTCTTCAGTCTGATAGTTTTAAACCTCAAAGTGATACATGAAAAGAAGTCATTCTGATGAAACAGTTTAAAAGGAAAGTTGTTGCTAGGAAGATAGTACTTAGTAAAGGTTTTTCTCTTTTAACTATGCTTGGTGTGAAAGATAATGGTTATGAATAAAAGTATCTTATGCATCTGTATATTAGGGGTTCTTAAGCTCTTATTATTCCACTAATATTGGTAGAAATTAAAAGCCTAAATACTTGCTTGATTATTAGCTCTTAAGCTCCAGGTCTGCTTGGGAATGAGGCAAAGTACATTTTACTCATCTGCTATTCCCTCAACTCTCAGGACAGTAAGTACAGCTTATACCTCAAAGATGACAGGAAGGGATAGCTGAGGAGGTGCCCCACTTTCAGCCCTTAGAGTGTTGTAGAGCATATTCTTTTCTGATGCACCATGCTGCAGACTGTAACTAAATTTCATGTCTGACGTAAGGACATGGGAACCTAATAAGGTTTACTGTTCTCTCTTTTTTTGGGGGGGGCATCTCAATTCATTCCATCTAAATTTCCAGCTTGATTTTCAGCATCTTCCACTATGTAACACTGTCTTATGTGATATCTTCTATAAAACCCTGTTGTTCCTAGTTATCTTTCCTTTCATTACTACAGTAGATGCTACCAAAAGAAATGTGATCCGAAAGTTTAGATAGCTTTTAGAAATAACTGCCTTAAAGAACAAACTCAAATTTCATTTAAATACTGTGGCAGTACACAATCCTTACCTGTGTGTCTACTGAAGCCTAACCTGACCATCAAAACCTGACAAGACTGAGGACAAGAAACGAGAATCCTTACTGAGGCAAATGAATAGTCATTATAAATAATTTTCTAAAAATAATGTAGTTTTTTAGTAAAATATGCAGCAGTCAAAAGGGATTTTCTTCTTAGGGCTTGCTTACTAATTTTGTTTAGTCACTCCATGAGCTTTAGTTGAACGTTTCCCTGGGAGTTTTGCAGCCATTAGTATGGAAATACAAAAACCAAAAATGATTGGCCTGCTCTTTGTGGTTATCAAAGCTATCACAATAGCATTACTGAGAAGCAGACATTGAAAAACATACATAGTTTCATGGGTCCTATATGAACATCTGTAATTAATTGTAGTCAAATATTTGTAATTCCAAGGGGAATGTTGAATATTAGACTATAGCCAAAATTTAGTCCCTATTTTTTAAAACTTTAATACTTCTTACCGCCTTTTCATTTAGGGAAGGGAAAGGGAGATTTCAAAACTACTTGTGTCATAGTTTGTGTTTTTCATCAGCATAGAGATTGTCTTTCAAAGATATTTTAAATTCAAGCATCTATTTTACTGACCTTACCTAAATTAAAAATTCTGACAATTAAATTCAAAAGTCTGACAATGTTTTAGCATTATGCAAAGCTTTGTTCACAAAGTACCATTTTAGTCCTCCATATTTTCCCTCTATTGGTGCAATTAATATTTTTTATAGTAGCTGGAATTAGGCAGAACAAAAAGGCAAATGATTACTATGGGTTTGACTTGCAAGTGATAAGTATCCCAGCCATCTGTAACCATCTGTAGAGAAAATCCTCATGTATATTCCTCCAAAACCAACACTTTAAAGTTGTAATTGATAGGTTTTTTCCTCGAGGCTTTACATAGTTATGAAATTAATTTTAATTCTTTGTGCCTGCATGTATGATAGTCAAAACATAACCCTGCCTTCAGGGATGCATGTATTCTGGGGGCACGTGCCTGTCATCCGTGAATAAGAATTCTCTGCACTGGCCAAGAGCAAATGTAGCGTTGCACTGGTATGTGTCCTCCTCTTAACTGACTGTCAACCTTGCGTGTGTGCCAAAATAACTACACCTTTGTGTATGTTGTTTGTAGTGTGAATATTATGTTCTTGGCTTGTCATTTAGTTGGTATTAAGTAATGTAATGCACAAGACTTGTGTAGGTTTGTGTGTGTGCGTACACATGCTCTTTGGATCTGGCATAAGTAATTAAACTGTATACATGTTGATGAAAAACTTAAATTTTATTAGGGACAAGCTCTAGTCCTGCAGCCAGTGCTGTTCCACTTGGCTGGTTGGGGGTGTTGTCATTCTCCCTTCATACCATAAAGGTAAAAATTTAAGGAGGCTTTTATGGTTTTACCTGTCTACCCTGTTCTGAGAGCAATCACTCTTCAGCAATTCTAACATAGACTTAGTGTGACAAGAGGAGTTTCTCCATGGTGAGGAAGTAGGAGTGAGTAAGGGTGAAAGCAAGCTTTCCTCTGAGTACACTTAAGAAACCATTTAAAACTATGCTCTGCATGGGCCCTGTATTTTCCTTTGCCTCACCTTTGTGAAGCAAGGTGACACTCACTGTGTAAACACAGAGTTGTTCCTCACCTGTTAGTAAGTATAAAGCTGTGGTACAATGAGATGGGAACAGGAAACAGGAGTGTCATACATTGCCTATGGATTCAAGTCTTGCTTGAACCTTTGTACAATTAAATACCAGAAGCATAATGACAGCTCTTAAACTTGTGTGAAATTCTTAATGTCTGGAGTACCTCAAATTAATATATGTGTACCTCCTATATTTGGAGTGTTTGCCCATAAAATATCATTTAACATTCAGTTGCTCATTTTGTGCAACCCCAAAATGCCCATTTGGCTTACTCAATATTACCTGGAAATGATGGTCAGGGATGTTCAAGTCTTCAGAATCCTAGAACTACCAAGAAACCTGTAGCTGAATTCATGCTGGCTCTTTAAACCCAAAACCAATGCTTTGAATTCTGTCCCAGCTAAGAATAATGCTTCTAGAAGTAAAAGAATATTGCAGATAGAACCTCCATGTCTTCATTGTCCAAGTAATTTATTTTTTTCAGGGAGAAATATCTGTTTATATATATTTAGTATTTTTTTCAGTATATTAACCTTGGTATATTGCTTTAAAAACCCTATGGAGAAGGTGGATTTAAAAACAAGTTTAAGATACAACTCTTGACTTGTCAGAAAACGTTTGAATTGGCTTATTTCATTCAAACTAATTGATCATGAACTCAAGGCAGACTTTAGCAAGAATAATTCTGATCATAAACAAAAGGGAGGAAATTACAGCATTCTTGACAGACATTTGCAGTTCTGGTAGTCTGAAGCAATTTTTTTTTAAAGTTATCTTTTGTATTCATGCACATGCACATGTGCATGCACACAGGCACCTACTTAGGGACATGGATATACATGAGGGCAAAAGTACAGAAGAGACATTTTTTTCTCTTTAAACCTTGGATTTAGAAATTCACATTGAAATTACCAACTGACTAACCTGATTTGGAAAAATGATAAGCTACTATCATATTCCATTGCAGCTAAATAGCCAATGAATTAATTTTTAAATACAGTAATACAACATCTCTTTTTTGTGAGTTACTGTAAAGCTTATGGCACTGTACAAAGTGAGTTTTGATGTAAACATTTGGAAAGGCCTCAAAGATAATGCTCATGATAATTTGCCCTTACCTATCTTTATGCAAGGTTTTTCTACTACTTTGCACATTTTTCAGAAAACATCAGAAACATGAGCAAAGTTACACTCAACTAAATTAAAAATGTGGCCATAAAAATACACTCAGTTGCATTTTGATCAGGAGCTACATTATAGATGAACAACAAAATAAGAAAAAAGATGGCAGTCTGAATCCCCACAGTGGTAAATTATTTTAAGTTCCACTTTACATCAGATGACTTTCTATATGCTTTCATTTGCTCAAATACTATTTTTAAACAAAGTAATTAAATGTGAAATAATGCAGCCTGGGCTCTGTTAAATAGGGTTATATTAATGCAACTGAAATGCTGTGTATGTCTGTAATATTCAAGCTAAATATGTACTAGATCTTTAAAAAGGTTTTGTGTAAAATCAGTTAACCTACAAAATTATATCCTGTATAAAATTGTGTTGGCAAACTACTTTTGTTACACTGTAGTGTGTGAAAAGGTAAGATCATAGGCAAAAACAAGTTATATGGTGCAAAAAAGTGTGTTTGTTTTTAATCTTTGTGCTGAGTTCAAAATATATCAGCTTTGGCAAATTCTTGCAGCAGGGAAAATTTTGTACAATGCTTATAATACAAAGTAATTTGTCTTTACATTCTGTAAAGCAGAGAAATGGTCAATGTTGGATAAGTATATTGAAGTTTATTCTTAGCAAGGTGTTATATTTCACAGATTTAAATATTAGAGGAGAAATATATATTTATACAGAAGTATAATTTTTGAATTAGATTCAGTCATGAACCTTTTATTTATCCACATTATGCTTTATTCCTTTGCTAGCTTATTTATCAGTCCATGCTATTCCAACATCCATTTCTAATTCGATTTAGTTGTTTTGATTCTTCATTTGCACAAATCTGGATATGCATGCTGTCAGGACCTGATCATAAAGGGTGGAGGCAAAACTGTTTTGTCTTTGATTACATAGAGCACTAATTGAAATTTAATTGTTAAGCAGTTGGGATATGGAGAGAGGTCTTGACATAGTCTTCCTTGGAGCATTGTACACGATTATAAAAAAACTTCAGTGAAGCTTACTAGTTTTTGTTCTTATTTTCATTTGTCTTTCATCAACCAGGAAGTTGCTGTGTGCTAAAAATTACCTGCAATATTTCTAATTGCAGACTTTGCAAACATTGACATGCAGCTGTACTAGCCTACTGTGTTCACTGTGAAATTTTCAACACGGTAAAAAATTTTACATGATCGTTTAATCTTACAAGTTTACTTTTTCTCACTAATTTAACACTGAATCTTCTTTACATTATTGCAAATTAACAACTTGAGCATAGCATTTCTAAATCGTAACTATAGTAGATAAACGTGTCCTAAGCAAAGATTTTTAACCACTTGATGAAGGGGGCCAGGCATCATCCAGTGCAAAGCACACTGGGCAAAATCTTATCCCCACTGCAGCCAGTTCCACAATTCTAGCTGGTATTAGCAAAAATGGAACCACCATTTCCAAGGGGTTAATACGCTTAGTAACTATGACAAGAGGTTATGGGGGAGCACAACAGTGATTCTCTTATTTCCATGTCTTTGTTTCTGTTAATTTAAAACTACTACTCTTCAATCTTTAAAATAAGTAAAAGAAACTTGAAGGGGGGGATCATATACTACTTGTTTGTACTAGGTTTTTTCAGGAAAAGGAAACAAATTTATATATATATATATATATATATACAATATATTTTTACACTGTTTATTAATGCTAGAAAGTATTAAATGTATCACTTTATCTGTGTGAATGTTGAAGTAATGACAATGTTATGGATGTTTTAAACCTTTTGAAGTTGTCTTGTTAAATTCTAAACCCACATTAACAATGGAAAAGCTACTTTGTCTGCAGCATTATTGTTGATGTTTTAGGGGAAAAGTTCAAGTTCAGCAGTTGTTTTGATTAGCACTGTAAAAGCTTGGCTTGACAAGTTATAGTGAAATCCATATTTTAAACACCATTTCATTAAAGCATAGCTTCTCATAAAGTACATTATTGCTGTTGACTGACTGTATAAAATTGTATTTTTAGTTGGTAAAGTGATCAATAAATGTGTTACTACATCAGTTCTGGGATTTATTGAGTAAATGGTATTTGCTGATAAACTTTGTAAGTAACAGTTATTTTACAGTTTAGATGTTAATTTAGTTGCTGATAAATTTATAAATTGCATAAAAATACTCTCTGAACATTCAGATGTCTGATTCTGAGCAGAATTGATTTCTTCTTTACTGTTTATTTTCCTAGTTTGAATAATGACTAAAGCTGACCATTAATATTTTGAGGATTCTAGTATGATGCTTGAATAGCCATCATGGTGGTGATCCACCAAATGATATCTGTCAGGGATGAAGCCATTTATTCTTATCTTTGTACCAAAGATAGCTTGATCTTCTGTGCAAAAGCCTGTGTTACTTCTTTCAGCTTCTTTAAGTGGTCTTGAAAATATTTTACTTTTAAGGAAAGAAAGATATTTGCTACAAAGAACATTGTTTTAATGATGTTACATCCAAAAGCAAATATGGACCTTTTGCTTATAAATAACAACATCACTCAGCTCTCCAGTACCAATAATAACATGATTTTATTCAAGAAGCAGAAGACTGAAGTATTTAACTCACAACATTGTAACAGCATAATTAATAATGCAACCAAAAAAACCCAAAAATTAAGAGTACTGCTCTAGAAATGTAGCAGTGTCAATTGACAATTTGTCAATTGTTAATTGACAAAATGAGCAGTCAATTGCTAATCCAGTGTTTAGCAACTGCAAAAACAGCTTATAGCTACCCTGTCTCTTTGCCAGTTGTTCTCAGACTGGAAATGGTATTCCTTGTTCTCACACACTAGACAACCTTCTTTAGAACTGCCTTTTAAGTGAAATTTAATACAGCTGTGTCCTGAGATAGCTTTTCTTTCTGCATGGAGACCATGGACTGTCCCTCCTCTACTCCTTTTAACTCAGCATGTATGTTACTGAAGCTGTAAAAAACATAGTGAAGCAGAACCTATAGGAAAAATCAAATTCTTTACCATTCAAAAAGCCTTTAAGATAGGCTTATTATTCTCTATGAGAATATAAGACACTAAGATCTGTATTTTCAAGAGTTAAGGATTTTTTAATATTTTTCTGTAAGGCCTCTAGAAATGCCCACTCACCCCTACACCACTTTGACATCATGACTTTAAAATTAACCCCCCTCTGCTAGGATGTGTTCTCTTTACTCCAGGAATACAATTATTTGGGCTAGTTTTCAGTCTGTGCAGCTACTCTTGCAATAGCTACGCACTCCTGCTCTCATGTCCATATGTCACGTGCAGGCTGATCTTTTCTGCTTCTGTCAAGCTGTTCTACCACAGCCAGGACTGCACAGACCAAGGTGTAGAGGCAAAAGCTACCTCTGCCAAATCTGAGTCTTCAGGGGACTTAACCTGGTCTTCTAATTAGCCTTTTTTTTTTCATTTCTTCAACTTTCTATATAACTCACTGCACTGATCTATTAATGATGTGAACTAGCCCAAGTACATTGAAGGGTCACATATGTATTGATAAGTATTCATTAAATGCCCTCTCAGTCATCTCCACAACAATAGTGAATTTGTATGGAAGGAACCAAAGGCAGAGATTTAGGTGGTCTGGGGAGGAACAAGCACAGGGAAACAGGGGAATAAGGGACTAGTCTCTGGTCCATGCAGTTATTTGGTGATGTCCTGGATGTCCTAAATGCCAGCTGCCCTGTCTTATTAATTTAAATGTCTATTTTCTTAGATGAGGTGATTCTCTGTTCTGTGTACATATGTGCTTACGGAGGTTTAAGTGCTACCAGCTGGAGTCATACCACGGGTCACAACAGCCAGTGTTACCAGTGGTGCCAGCAACTGGAGTGGAGTCTGTGGATGTGAGGAACCCATATGCCTGTGGTGCCAGCAACTGGGCCAGGTGAGGGTATGTCTACACTATTTGGCTGCCAGCAGATACTGAGCTGAACCTAGACAGCAGGCAGGGGCTTTAGCTCAGTTAACAAAGCATTCATAACCTGGGCCAGATACATGTATGTCTCTGAGACAGCTGGAAGCACATACCAAAGGGACCAGGCAGTCTGTAACAACTGCTGGGGAGGCTATAAGGTCTGATGGTGTGTGTGTCTCTACACAGGAGATGATAGAATTTGTGGGATAGTTACTCACCTGGCTGCACATCTAATCCCAGTTACTCAAGGGATCCAGTGTGTGCTGGTCTGCATTAGGTGGGAAGGGAATGATGACATGGGACTGTACCAGCAGATGAAGTGTAGCTGTGGTCTTCATAGTCTTGCATGTCCAGATTCCAGCATCAGGGGAAAATAGTAATCTAGGCACTAGTCATTGGATAGGCTGCCTTGAGGGAATCTCATTAAATATACATGTTTCCTACTAGCCCTTCATCCTGGTCAGCCATAGACAGGTTGTTGGAATTGATTTTGGTTCTTTGGTGGTGCTGGCTTTGTGTTTTTAAGTGTGGAGAATTTCTGTCCATCAACACTACCATCATGAAACAACTTTGCCTTCTTTGCAGTGGTACTAACATCTGTTGTTGCCTGTATTGTTACAAAAATATTGATTTGTTGTTGTTAACTGATAATAGCTTTGATTAAATTGCTCAAATTGAGTCTCAAGGCATGTGCATGTTCGCTAATTCTTGATAGAAATTAAATTTCTTTAAATAAAACAATTCAGGCAACCAATTTTGGTCATTACCCCAGCTAAATTAATTTTTTTTTAGTATTTCCTTTCAGTAGCATTCTGGTAGGTTTTTTCTATTTTAGTGCTACTAATTTGAACTTTTACTACAAAGCAAACTCTTCAAAGGAACATTTCTTAATGGAAAGAATTCTTTTAGTCATACACTGACATTTATTCAGTGAGAGTAGGTTTCATATGTTGACATCACTGGACCAGATGGAGTATAAAATACGAAAATATAAACACAGGTTTTTTTATATAAGATTAAAATTTCTTATATCTTTATATGTTAAACATACATATATATATATATATATATACACACACACACACGCACACATATTGAAATTGGTATGAAATGCTTCCCAGTATTTGAAACTTCATCTCTGTTCTTAGGTACTGTCAGCAGTATGAAGTGATGTTGTATGTTAATTTTGGGATCCTGCTTTAGCTATTTGCCATGACACAGACGTGAAGGATGTAATCTTTTACTTAAGTAAATCTTGTCTGCCTTAAAACACATCACAGCATTTTGTCCTATGTGCAGTCTTTACTTATTGCCTTCTCATTGTCATCATCCTCATAAGCAGCACTTGACAATGGCTTTCATCTTGATCTGTGTCTCATTCTGCTCTTCTCAGTTTCTTGTCTGTCTGTTCTGTGATGTCCCACCCTATGGGGAAGGAAGCACCCAAGAATAGTAAATGTGGTCAAAAGGAATGACAAAAGTGAGAGAGCCCACAAAGTTTTATTAGTAAATTACACACTTGGCATGGAAACAGATATGTTAGTCACTGACCTATGCTGTAAGCTAAAAGTGGGGTTTGGGTGATGGGATAAGGTCAGAGGGAAGAGAGAAAGGAAGAGATTAATTAAAGAGGGGAAGAGAAAGAGAGGTCATCTCTTTGGCCAGATGGTGTGTGCCTGGGCTTGATCAGTTTTGCCTGCCTTGAGAACAGGTTTCTTGCTTTCTATGCAAATTAGTTATCATTTGCAGTCTGTTCTTTCAGACCTATCTGGACCTAGTTTAGAGGGTTTCACGGGTCTTGGGTGGTCTCATATCCTACTGCTGGATTTGCCCTTGGTTGACAGTTCATGCCTGATTCTTCACTGATGCTGTCTTTTGTTTGCTGTGCCTGTAGGAAGTAGAACAAGGATGTTTGTCCCTGCTCAACCTCCATATGGTCCTGTTCTCCAAGCAAATCTTGTTCCTGGCACAAACCCCCATGGCTGTCCCATTATTGGTGTTTGAGACATACACATTAGCCCCTTATCGTCTGGGCTTCTACAAGCCATAGCTTGATCTCATTTAAACATCACCTGAGATAATTTTGGATCAAGTGGTGTTTCTTTCTAGAAGTAATATAAGGTTGTCTTAAAAATTTAATTTTAACCAAAATTTTTACTTCTTTGCAGAAGCCAGACTATATAACAACTCCTGTTTTAATTACTGTATAAGTAGCTGTTTTCCTCTGATATTTTACACCAGCCAGAACGCCATTAATTGTGATTATTGATGCCATATGTTAAAGTTAGAACACTTTATGATGTAGCTAAATACAACTGGATGTTGAACAGAAGACATGAATTAAGCCTTATTTGTGATAAGACTTATTTTTTCACCAAAGTAATGGGGTTATGGGTTTTCTTTTTGGAAACAAGTAAATCCTGTATTTCATAGACCTGTGAAAGGATAAGTCTTTCGCAGGAAGTTAAAAATAATCCAGTAGGTGGTGCACAAGGCATAGTAGAGACAGGCAGTGTTCTGGAGACCTAACTGCCACCTAGAAACTGTTTCCAATTTAAAAAAGAAGTCATCACAATGAATTGAAAGTAATTCCAAAATCAAAGTTAAAATCTTTGATTAAAAGTCTCAATAAGAAGTCCAATATACAAGCAAATTTAACTTTGCCAGTGAAAGTCTTCTTGCATTTCTATGAAGATTCAATGAGTACATCTGGAAGAAACACAAATCTTACTGCTAAAAAGACAAAACCTTTTGTCCTAGAGCCTGCACCATATGATATTGCCAGAGTAGAGCAGGGCGAGTGTGAACTGCCAAATACCTAATGCATGACATTGAGCTGAAACCCAAAGGTCACATCCATTTCTCCTGTCACACAGGAGGAAGGAAAAGGCTTGTGGATCAGTTCCCTGTCATTTCCACTACAGGATGTATGTCCTTAATGTCCAGTACTAGCTCAAGATACTCTTCTGTATAGCCCATGTGCATGTCTTCCTCCACAACACTACCTCCAGTTATTAAATTCCCTGATGTTTCCCTAAGCCATTACCTCCCTGTGTCCCAGAAGCACTCTCACACACACTGCTTGCTAAGCAAGAGGCAATCTTTGGCCAGCATGCACAAACTGAGCCAGCCACCCACCACAGGTATACACAAATGACTAAATGACAAAAGACTGCAGCCTTTTTATATTCAGTAAAGACACCATCAGAAATTTCTATGACTGTTCTTGTGTTGGTCATATCTGTGTTGCAACCTCCATTTTATAAATTGGAGACGTCAATCGTAATTTTTTCTGAATTACAGTCTGTGTTATTTTTCACCACAGTTACGCATGTGACTCCACTAATCCATATTACACCTCCAGAATAGGATTTAAATTAAAGACAATTATGTATTTAATAATCTTCCAACACTGTCTTCAGAGAAGAAATCAAATTTAAAATACTACACTGTATGTAACTTAGTTAAAATCATAAAATAACTCAGTTAAAATCATAAAATATCTTGTATCTTAGTTAAAATCATCAAATAACTCAGGCTGTAAGGGACCTCTGCATGTCCTCAATTGTCCAACTTATGCTTAAATGAGCTCTCTAACATCAGTGTCAACAAAGGTGCTGCACAGTGTTCTGTTGAGTCATATTTCAAAGTCATCTCTAGGTGCTTGACCAGTGGAAAAAAAATCCTTCTTTTTTGGTCAGCTGGAATGTCTTTGTTCCCCTGGAAATGTTAGGTGCCTCTTGTCATTTTACTGTGTGTGTTGGTGAAAATCTGGCTTCATCTTCTCCATATGCCCCCATGTGGAAGACAATAATTAGATTCTCCTCCTGCTCACTTTTCCCCAATTCTTCTCCAGAGTAAACAAAACCATATCTCTCAGCCTATTCCTAGTGTATGTTCTAGCCTATACCATCTTCTCTGGACTCTTTATGTGTTACGACCTCTCTTTTACATGGGGAACCCCAAAGTGGAATACAGTACTGCCTCCTAAGTGTTGAGTAGAGGGAAATAATTTCTTCTCTCAATCTGCTGTTGTTAATAAAGCCCAATGTGCTCTGCAGTCATGTTCAGCTCATTACCCAGGAAAAGCCCAAATTTTCTGCAGAGCTGGTACATAACCTGTCAGATCCTGCACCTGCTGCAGGGATTTATTCTACCCAAGGTACCACTTTGCATTTGTCTTTGCTGAACTCAATGGTCTGTCAGCTTCTCAAGCTTGGTTAAGTTTCTTACTAGCAGTAAGCCATGTCCAGTTTGTTCTTTGCTGTACATTTGTAAAGACAAAACTCCTTGCAATTTAGAAATTATCTTCTTGTTTTGGGATTGGAATAGGAAAAGTAATGTAAGTTTACCCAGAATATATTTATTCAGAATAACTTGCTCTATTGACTCACCTTTTTATAGATATATAAAAATGATCATATGAAAAAACAGTTATAACTGAAGATGATGGCCCTGAATATAAATTGATGGGCCCACTTTGAGCATGCTGAGGAATGTAATTTTAGTAAATGACAGTGTTTTTTTCTTGATTCACAATTTTCTGGCTGCATGTGCAGAAAAGCAAGTTCCTAAGATGAGCAAGACTATAGATACTAGAGTTTATGGATTCTCCATGTGAGCACGTTCTACATACAGCAGGTGCTGAGAGGCATTTCAGCTGAATAAAAACTAGACAATACAAGTTCTCTTAGAAAGTTTATATTGCTTAACTTTCTGTATGCTACACACAGCTTTACAGAAAAGACGCTGATAAAACTATTTCAGATAGTGACAGGTATGGTAAAAATTATGTAAAGCCTTTATTTTATTTACAAGTAAATAATTGTGAGAGCTTTTAAAATGCAAGACCAAAAGCCTGATGAGTTAGGCATCTCCACAATGAAAATCAGATGGCTAAAATATGTCTGCTAATTTAGACCAGTTAATGGCAGCATGTTTGCCTGAGAACAGCTCACAAAGCTGCAATCTGCCAGGTAAGAAGGAAAAACAGAGCACTGCTGAACTGGAAAACACTGGGCAAGCTAAAAATTATATGCCTGTATTTATGTGAGTATACATATAAAAAAAGGATAAAGTTATTTTAAAAAATCACAGAAACACATTAAAAACAAAATACTAAAATTACTCTGATTGTAATTACTATATTCTAATACTGTATCTTGGCATAACAAAATGATAGTACCAAAGCTAGCATTCAAAACATAAAATAAATTTGTTTTTTATTGACAAAGGAGTGCTTAAAGGCACGATATGCAACTACGTAAACACAAAGAACCAACAGAATGGAAATTTAAATGCAACCAAAGGACACTCAAACCAGATAGTTCAAAACAGCAGACCCATTCTGAATACATCAGAAATCCTTTCTCCTCTATCCTAACTAGAGATATTAAGTTCCCAAAATGATTGCAAACCCATTCCAAGCTAGCAGGAACATAGGATGCTAGTGTTGAAAATTAATGTCTTAATGAGTCCACCAATGATGTTTGAATGTCAAGAGACTAATGATGACATGAGATGCCAACTGAAAAGGCGCCTCCAAAAGTGAATTAATGTGCAAGAAACTGACAAGACTTGTTAGATGTCTCTGCTGTATATGTGCTGCTGAGCATGCTGTAAGACAGCTATTTTTAAATTAGACATGTGATGTACCAGAAACATTGCAGCTACTGAAGCATGAAGCTGTATGTAACCAGTTCACCACACAGCAAGGCTGCAGTACTATATGTGTAATTATCTTTCCAAAATATTTAGGCAAAATTCAAATGGTGAGTGAAGTCTTGTAAGTATTTTAAGTGTTTCACTACAGATTTTTGCTGAACTCACCTAATTATACTATGAAGCTCAAACTTCTGTGACAGCATTGCAATATCACGGTTTCAAATAATGCATTTGTACCTTCAACTGTTTGATTCTGATGCTCAGGAAAACCTAATTTTAACATTAGCTGTACTAAATTGCACCAAAGAGGCATTTCATTCAATTATCACTCACTGGACAATCATCTACAAAAGGAATTGATAAAATTAGGACTTGTACAAGTGTTCAAGTCAGGAAGTTTGAGCAATGCCACAAAATCTTTCAGATTTGATTGATAAACTGTCTTTTAATTCAGTAATGTCATGAATCAATACTGAGGTGGGTAATAAATGTTAATGAAAAAAGTAACTGCATTCATGATAGCATTTTAGGACATGAAATCAATGCTGACCTAGTAACTGTCCACAAAACCTTGACAAATCATGTAAATCTAGCCATTTTTCAAAGGAAAGAATATTTTAATTTTTTTAAACTCCAGTGGCAGGAAAAGGTTACTTTGTGATGGCCATTTTGAAAAAATGCATTATGTTACATAACTTGCTGAAATTCATCTCCCATTGACAGCACAGGTTAGAGCTATAAAGAAAACATTAGGAACAAACTTGCTGACTTTATGTTAATCATACTTTTAGAATATCTAGAAATATAAAGAAAGTATGACAAATTTAGAGCAGCAACATGCAACAGCAAAGGCATATAGAAAATTTAGGTTGGTATTGAACAGTAAGAATTTTTGGCAATAGGCTTTGTGGCCAATACTGATGACTAATATCAGTAGCATTGGACTTCATATACAACTAGGAAAGCTTCTGAATACTATTTGACTATGATGACTGTACTTTAACTTAGTCTTATACATGAAATGATGTGATTTCATTCACACAAAGGGAAGCATGCAAACTGTCTGCTTTGAAGTTTGGTAACAGGGAAGAATGAACAATGAAGTTTACTTGCAAAAAATAGTACAGAAATAACTTTACAAAAGTCACAGAAAATAGGAAGGTCTCACAGTTATTTCCACTCCAAAAACACCTCTTGCTATATTGCTTAGTCAGTTAATAGTGTTAGTCATACCAGTAAGTATTAATAGAAGTAGCTATCTTCACTGTGGCCTTTGATATCAGTGATAAAGCAATAAAAACTACAATATGGATGACAGGTGAAGTTTACAAAGCAATAATTTTGCAATTTGTTTTGCAGCTCCAAAGACAATTAAAAACAGTCCAGCTTCCCAGGGGCAACAGAATCTAGTTTTCTTCCCTGATGCTACTGTGAGCACAAGATAAGACAACATTTCCAAAGAAAAAGAAATAAAGGTGTCTCCTCAAAAACATTTGTGTATACCATCAATTTGTGAGATTTGTGTATACGTGTGAATACCTGTGAATTGATCAAGTCATATCCTCATAGGACAGTAATATAAAAGCTTAAGTGCAAAATATAGTACTGTTTTGTATTTCCTGAGTTTTACTTCAATGCCTACTTCAAAACAACTGTAGCCTGAACTAACTTTATATTTCCAGAATACAGTCTGGAATAGAAGAAATTTGGTATTTTACAAAAGCCAGAGTAACCCAAAGCAACAGCCTTTTAATTTAGATGAGCATAAAGTTAGAAGAGAAACAAGACTGAATTACAAATTCTGTTGTTCTTTAATACTGGCATTCATCAACCTGAGACTGGGACATGTCAAGATGACCTGATCTAAAAGCTCACATACCATGAAAGAGAGGGAGATGACAATCCTTTTCCCCTGTTTTTTTATTCTCTTTTTCATGCTTCCAATCAGAGGTTGCCAATGCACGTATTTTTTACCTTGCACAAACTCCTGTTTTCTGGATTCCTCTGTGAGCTCATGTCATATGTCAACTTGCCAGAAAACAAGTTGATCAGGAAAAAGAAGACTCTCTGCTGGATTAATGAACTGAACTGACTTGAGGGACAGCAAAGGAATGTGCAGGACTATATGGCCAGGAGCCATGGATCAGGGAGCAAGGTAGGATCTCTGCCATGACAAGGAGGATACAGGAATAAAAGCTATTCTTTGCTGCATCAACAAGGCATTAATTTAATTCATTTTTTTCATGAAAATATTCTCAATGTTTACAAACCTGTAAATTTTTTTTTAAATTACTGCAAAAAGTTATAAAAAGTAGAAGTAAAACTAGCAAATTTCATTTTAATTACAAAAAAAAAAAAATCTCAGCGCAAAGCACGACAACCAGATTTTAAAGCAGTATGTGAAACCTGAGTGCTATTTCTCCTTTGCCACTTCCAGTCAATTGTTCAAGTTCTTACACCATTTTTTTACATTATATCTTTCTAATATATCGGGTGTTATATCCAGTTAACTACAGTTAACTAAAAAGCTGATCTGGTTGAAAGATAAACAACTGGGGTATTTTTTGGTGTTCAAATGTATATATAAATTCTTTTAGATTTATTTCAGCCTTCAGCTATACAAACATCTTAGTGTTTGTTAGGGAAGCAGCAGATACATTGGTTTTGTCAACACTACTGCTCAGCTTCATTTCACATATAGACTTAATTGCTATCCCACCTGAGTCAGAAAAACTTAAAAAGTAGTAATATAGTGATGCCATTTTTTCAATAAAAATACTTAAGAGCTAAAATAACTCTAGAACAGAAACTGATGACTTTTCCTTGGTCCTAAAACTTAAGACACGGTTAAGGAGTAAAGGGCTTTTTCAGTATTGAATAAAGATCTTTATGGTGCACCGCTTTGCCAAGTGGAATGCATTGAAATGCACACCCCCAGTACATGTATACAGTTTTATAGACCTTGCAAATCAGCACATTTAATAAAGATGCCTCAATGAGAGGCTTGAATGAATAGTGTGGTATCTCCTCATCCCTAAGAATTTCCCTCTGGAAGGGCCTAATTCTAATTTACAGGATGTATTTTAAAGAGGGCCTTGGTTTCTCAAGATAGCATAGGGCTTTCCAGCCTCCAACACTGAGACCTCTGGGATGTTTGGTCTAACAGAATACCAGAATTATTATGCTAAGTTATCAGACTTAAAGTATTACAAGTATGCATGCTAAGACCGCCTAAGATACAAAAAACATATATAAAATATATATTTTTAAAAAGGCAAAAATATATTATGGCATGAAAACAACTATTCAGGATCCTTATGTGAAGCACCTGGGATTCTCATGATGCTGCCAAGAGTTCTGTGATTTGCTGTGTTTGACTTCCTGTGAAATCACATTCGCTATTAAAGAGAAGTTCCTTCAAGTGTTGTCAGTTAAACATGCAGAGGCAGTATGTTCTTCTGCATACTCACCCATTGGTGCAATATAATCTTTGTGGAAAAAAAAAAAAAGTTTTAAATACTTAGCCAAGCTCTAAGTCTACTTCACTCAGACTACTGCCAAAGGTTGGTTTGTTTCGGGTGCTCATTTTGAAATAGACGAAATCCATGCATGCATTCTGAAGTGCCTTGTGAATAGCTACAAGAACATTAGCATCTTGTTTTAGATGCTGATGCATCAAATGCAGAAGTACAGTTACCACTTCAGCATGAAACCTACCCACTTCTTAGGATACATGTCTCGGGAATCACCACCTTATTTACAGTGATATGTTGTAACTGGAATTAAGCACTGAAGGTCCCTAATTTCAAAAATGTAACTATTGAAATGTTGCTCTGCACAGATGACAGCATCCTAACCTTGTCTTCCATAGGCTTTCAACACTTTGTGTGTATTGGTTACATCTTTCTTAACCCTAGCTGTTAAGAAAACTTCAACTAACCAACCAACCAACCAGCCAACCAACCAACCAACCAACCAACATCCTTAGCTCCAAACTAACCAATGCATTATGAGAGAGATCTAGGGATTTTTTTCAGGTGACTGATTTTTTTTAGACAATTTCAAAAAACAGTAATTTTCTCCTGTGAGAAAAGAGCAAGGATGGCACATCACCTACTTCAGAGCAATAGGGCAGGCCAAGTGGGGGCATGACTGGGAACATCCATAACCTCAGCATATTTATAAGAAAGGCAAGTAATATCTTCTACACATTTTAATACTTAATTAGATTAATACAAAATGCATTATTAAGCTATTCCGCAGCATATCAATAATAGGAAACTTTGATTTCTTGTTGCTGTTTGAAGGGCTTTTTTGATGGTTTCTTAAATTGTAGAACCTAGTAATATTAATTATATGGCAACCATTGCAAAAGGATGTTAGAAAAAACTATTATGTCTTTCAAATGCCACTTAATATGAAACCAGCCCTTGCTCAATACCCTGCATATGCACTCTCCAGACAAAATAACCTCTATGCTTCCAGTTTTTCTTTGAAAGCAGGTATTTATAGCAGGTGCATATTATGCAAATTAAATCACTCTCATATACAGGGAGAACACACATCAGCTACACAGATCTGAGTTTCATCTTCCTTAGGAAAGAAGCTATAGAACAATAAAAACTCAGTTTCTAAATATATTAGGGTTTTGCCTACAAAGAACATTTTAGATGTATCATAGGAGTCATAAATATAATGCTTTTTTTTTTTTTTAAATGTAGAGGTAATTTATGAGAGAAAGCAGATTGTGCATTCCCTGGGTTTTGCGGTAGTCTTGGGCCTATCTCTGCTGAACTCCATAACAGTATTTCTTTAGGAACAACTGTAAAGAAAAGGTATTACTGCAGTGCAGGAGGCATCCAGAGTAAAATCTAACCAGGATACAAGAAGCAAAGAATGTATTTCTAAACTGGGAACTCGTACTCTCAGTCTGTGTATCAGGCATTACCTTTATCCCTCCCCTGATTTAACTGCACATGTAGCATTTTCTTTTCTGAAAAATTTATAAGCCTTAATGAGCTTAGTTTCCTATCTGAGAATGCTGTTTCCAAGTACCCTGGGATGTTAGAGCATTACATCATTTTCAAAAACTCAGTTTTCAAGCACTGAATTATGAAAAACACTTTGTATTTCACATTACTCAGAGTTCAATAAATAATTAAAAATGTACTGAAGTATGTCAGTGGCACATCTAAATTATCATGGGTTGCATCAGAAGCATGTGGCTAGCAGGTAAAGGGACATGATTTATGTTTGCTTCAGCCAAGATCCCACCTGGAATGCTGCATTCAGCTCTGGGGTCCTCAGCACTGAAAAGACATGGACCTGTTGGAGGGATTCCAGAGAAAGGCTACAAAAATTATTAGAGAGGTAGAACCTCTCTCCTCTGAAGAAAGACTGAGAGAGTTGGAGTTGTTCAGCTGGAGAAGAGAAGGCTCTGGGGAGAGTTTTTTGTAGCCTTTCTGTACTCAAAGGTGGCTTATAAGAAAAATGGGGACAGACTTTTTACCAGGGTGTTGTTCTATGATCAGAAAGGGGGAACAGTTTTAAACTAAAAGAGGGTAGATTCAGACTACATATAAGCAAGACATTTTTTATTATAAGGGTGGTGAAACACTGGAATAGGTTGCCCAGAAAGGTGGTAGGTGTCCCTCCCCTGGGAACATTCAAGGCTGGGTTTGGGCAGGGCTCTGGTCCTGTTGAAGATGTCCCTGTTCATTGTGGGGGATTGAAGTAGATGAGCTTTAAAGGTCATTCTTTAAAAGCACAACCATCACCATTATGTGGTTCTATGATCCATAATCTACTAATACAGGTAAAGGCAATGTCAGCTAAGCCAAAACAAATACCAGCTGCTGCCACTACCTGCAGATGATAGGAGTTTGGGAACCAGTGGAAATTTGTATGCAGGAATGCCAAGCCTTCTGGCATATTTAAAGGAGAAAGATAAGGCAACCTGGGGGGTTTTTACCTGCAGCCTACAGTTGGAAATTTTTAAATCCTGCTCTGGACATAACAACCTTCCTTCCAGGTATGTTCTTCTGTTTCTTTATTCTGCATTGACTCTGGTAGTAATTTAATAAATTTTAACGGAATAACAGACAACAAAACCAGAATTATGCAAGAACTTCTTGCTGGATTACCAAATTAATTGTAATACTGCATGAGATAATAAACACCAGAGATGGTACAAAGTAAAAAGATACAGCACTAGAAATGAGGAAAAGCGAAAGAAGAACAATGAGGAAAGACAACAAAAGCAAAACACCCCCATATATCAACTACCTTTTACTTTACCATATTAAGAAAGCAAATTTTAAGAGCCTATTTCTCTTTTCCACTACTTTTATGTGATGTATGTACATCTGATTTTGGAGAGCTTTATATCCCTTAAGCACACAAAACAAACTACCACCTAAAATGCAATATGACAAGGGCCTTAATGAATCAGCAAACTATAACTATTCTGGTTACAGTTATATTCTGGTGTATGGTGTACACAGCAGCTAAAAATCAGTGTGTTCTTGTGGTGTGGTTGGTGGGTTTTTCCTGGTGACTCTTGACCAACAAAATACCATCTGCATTTTCTTCTGCTCGGGAGCACGTTTTACTTGCTGCACTTGTAGGTAAAACAACGAACAGTGCTTACGATTAACTATTCAGAAAGGACAGTTATCTGCGGTGCCAAAACCCAAACCTGGCTTTAATAGTCTGCTGCCATGAACCACTGCGGTGTAATTTTATCCATGCATGAATTGTTGGTCAGGGGAAAGCGACAGCAGTTAAATTTTTCCCTCCAGTAACTGCGAGCAGGAGCCGAGGGAGCACTGGAGCAGCCATATCGTCTCTGCTTCGGGCCGCTGCGAGGGGCTGTGTGCGGGCACGCCGCTCGGTCCTGCTTCCCGGGGCGGGCTCCGCTCCTGCCGCCGCCGCGCTCCGTGCGGGCGGGGGAGCGTGTGGGCTCGGGAGCAGCGCGGGGCTCGGCCAGGATGGGCGGGAGCGCTGCCCCGGCTCCGGGAGCGAACGTGAGCGGCCCGCCCTGCGCCTTTGGAGGCTCGTCGGGCCCGGGACGGCGCTGCCAGCCCCGCCAGCAAACTGCGGCCGGCCGCCAGCCAGTGCGCGTCCCTGCCCTTGTGCTCCCTTCGGCACACGTGCGCGCTGCGCTGCTACCCCTTGTAAACTGTTCACTTGAAATGTTTTGTTTACTGGTGATGACAGGGTAATTACATTCTCGTGTAAAGTTGCGTTATGTCAGAAAATAAAATAGGTTTTGACTTGATGGACTTCCTCAATTTTTAAACTGCTGTGAGGACATTTTGAGCTGTAACATATTCATCAGCTGCGAATGCAGCTGATCAGTTTTTTACAGTTTCAGTTTAAAACAGCAAATTTAAACCCAGTGTTTCTGAAGAAGTGCGTTGTGCTGTCACAGTCCATAATGTCCTCTTAACTGTAACCATGTTGCATTACTAACTTCAGCCTTGAAAATGTCTCATCTTTTTACCTGACCGTACTGCCAGCCTTTTAAAAAAAAATGACATAAAGACAAACTCTTGAGCACTGGTTGTCTGACTGGTTTTATCTCTGTTGATCCTCCCAAAATATTTACATCATGTTGACTATGAATCTGATCTATTTCCTTTCAGTATAAATAGGGAGTCTTTCTGTTGATTTAAAGGGAACTGGATTAATAATGAAGAACAGATAAAAAGCCTGAGTAGTGGTGAATTTCTTAAATAGAAAAGAAATCAAATCTCTTCACAAGATCTGATCTTTTCACATTCTCTTCTCCCTTAAAAACTGCTAAGTGTAACATCTGTAGAGGTACTGTGAATTGGGACAGAGGACCAGAATGTATATAATTATGTCAATATGCAGATTATTATGTCAATATGCAGGGTTATTACTATATTCCTCTATACCTTAAAGTGTGGATTATATTGTGTATCTTTGGCTGTTACGGTTTTTAAGGGATGAAGAAGTAAGAAAAGACATTCAAAAGAGTAAAGTAGCTGCAACATTAATATCCATCATGGTGTTAAACATCTGACTTGTGTGCTTTTTTTCTCTTAATTCCTATACATTAAACAGCACCTTTATTTGTATTATACTCATGTCACTCGAAATACCTGTGTAGCAAATCCAAAGCCACGGAATCATTGGATATTTTGATTTGGATGGAACCCAAAATGATCGTCAAGCTCAGCTCCCAGCTCCACACAAAACAGCCTAAAAGCTGAACAGCATGTCAGAGCACTGTCCAAACACTTGCTGAGCACTAACAGCTTGGGGTCATGACCACCTCCCTGGGGAGCTGTGCCAGTGCTTGGCCACTCTCAGTGACAATATCTTTTCTAATACCCAGTCTGAACTTCCCCTGACATAGCTTTATGCCATTTCCTCACATCCTGTCTCCAAGAGCTCTTTCTGCTTAGTAGGAGATGTTTTTTAAAGATTTTTTTCCTTAATTTCATTTCTCATAGTAAACATATGTTCCCTATAAGGCTTTTTGTAGCTCATACATCTTACTTTTTTAATCTACTTTAGGCTACCTGCCATTCTTTATGTTTGCTGTTTAGGGCCTAATTTTGTCACCATTATAATATATGGCTGAATATCCATGTAGGCTTTTTGCAGTTCTTGTTCAGTTTTTGAAAATTGGATAGTATTTTATTGCTAATAGAATATACTTATCAATCTCTTAAAGCCATTATTACTTACTTTGAAATTAATGTGCAAGACAAAAGATCAAAGGTGAAACTTGAAAAGCATCAGGGTCAAATAAATATAATTGCCTTTAAAATAACTTCTTAGAGGCAGGGTTTTTTTCATGTTATCATCTTCAAAGCAACCAATCTGACACTTTTTTGCTATTAAGTCTGGGAAGGATTTATTCTCTTTTCTTATGGTCAAAGAAAACTTTCAGAGATTGGACGACAGTTTTAGACCATTATCTATCCTAAGTCAGATAGGAGTCTTTTGGCATAGATCTGTCAAAATTTTGTCCAGATTTTAGTCTAATGCTATTCTCAATTCAAGTTCTGTAAGTATTAATGTGGATGAAAACGAGAGAGTGTATTTACTATGTACATTGCCCATTTATCCTAAATTTGGGTGTATCCCCCCCCCCCCCCATTTTATTCTAACCATACAAATTTTGCCAAGAATGAGAGGAAAATAATATAAAATAATGGCTATAAGTGAATATACCAAACATACTGGGTATGGTAGTCAGCAACATTTTCCTCTACAGGTCTCCTGATCTTCAGCAATGCTTGATCATGTAATGTAGCCCATCCGGTTTTTTGTCAGTGGAAATGCTAATCCAGTATTTTTTTTTCATGTTCAATGTTTCCATGGTTCATCATAGTAATGGATATGAAAACTGAGAAATTTACAGATCATTAATATTTTAAAAATTAATGTTGTTTAGACATAGAGAGAACAGTAACTTAGCTCTACCATTACAGAATTTTACAATACAAGTTTGTTAAGACAAAAGTACTCTCACAAGTTTAAAATAGCATAGTTAGTTCCCAGAGTGCCTTCAACTGGATATTAACCAGGGGAAAATAAAATGTTACTTTTCCAAAATCTTTTTGACATCCAAATCCTTTACATTCCTGTTAAAAACAAGCCCCACTCCATATAAAGCTACTAAGAAGTTCCTGCAGTAAAACAGTCAAAAGAGGATTTTGAGTAGCTGTTGAAAGTTGCTGATGGGAAAAACAAGATTCACAGGAAAAGAAAGTGGTTTTATGCAGAGTTTCTTTTTTTTTTTTTTTTTTAGATTGACTCAGAAAAATAAGTCTCCTGCATATGTGTAGAAAATGGATTCTGCTCATACACTGAAGGGTTAATGTGTCTAATCCATGTTCTGTTCAGTGGGATTTTTTTTCTTAATCATAGTTGTACAAATAATGCAGATTTTAAAATAAATTAATGCTTGTTATTCTGTGAAGGAAGCACAGGAGAAAGTATTTTGATGTTCTGCCAGTAAAAAGTTTATCTTTAAATACAGTTTTAAGATAATAATGTCTGGGATTGTTTATATTATGTTTGGTAGGATTTCTACAACAAATACATAGGAGAATTCCTTATGTTAAAAAAGACATTGTAATGTATTTCCATGCATTGGGAAGTTTTTTTTTTCCATAGTGGAAATGTGTTTTTCCAAGCATAAACAGTTCTGAACCAAGTGCTAAATGCTGGATTTTTCGAAGCAGTACAGGCAGTTCATCTATAACAGTAATAAATTTTTATTGCAGGCAACATATTATCAACTTTAAATAAATTATGGCAAAAAAATGAACAGATTAATTATATTGCAAATGAAGAGACTCAAGCACAGTACTAAGTATCAGAATTTTCACCATCTGAACATCTCATTTTAATGTCAGTAATCTTAGTCCCAAAACAACAGTCTGTTGGTTGTGCTCATGTTCCCTCTGCTCAGAACAGCTGCTGTTCATGAAATGCTGATTTCCTATGTGCTTAATTTTTTCTTCAGCCATCAAGGATGATGCGTAGCCATTAGAAATTAATCTCTGTCTGTTATTCTAACATTTGTTTGCATGTCTCATGCAAGTGTATGCAAGGAAATTTCCAAAGGCATGGCTGGGAAGTGGGACCCAATGGACAATACTTTTTCTTGATGATTGATTTCTTACCCGCTGTTTTTGCCTTTGAAAAATGTGCCCCAAAGAATTTCTTCCTGTGGAAGGCCTACAGGAAAACTCTTTCTTAATGGAATTATAGTTAAGCTAGAAAATACACTGTATTCAAGATAAAAGACTACATTTTTCTCTTAAGAGTCTAATTTAGGGGGAAAATTAAGAAGATCTAACCCCACATTTATTGACCAGATGAAAAAGAGAGAATTGGAAGGTACTGGGTAAGGTTAAAAAAGTCTACAAAATGTTTTTGAAAAAATTTGTGGATTGAAAATATTAGCATTAAAACAACTACAAATGTGTTACCTCAGTTTCAAACTC
This sequence comes from Lonchura striata, assembly GCF_050655825.1. Lineage (NCBI taxonomy): Eukaryota > Metazoa > Chordata > Aves > Passeriformes > Estrildidae > Lonchura > Lonchura striata. The sequence goes on from NC_140704.1 coordinate 73,214,599, forward strand.
ATTAAAATGTTTTTGATCAGACATCTCATGTTCCAGGAAACAATTAACAATATGGTTTGGAAAAGGACAGACAGGGAGATTAAGGTCACCTAAAAATATCTGACATTACATAATCATAAAATCATGCTACAAAGTGTAGCAACTTTGAGGATTGTGTAAGTGAATGGAATTCACTTTTGTGTCTGTTTCTGTGGTTTGCCATACCAGACTAGGAACCAGTCCTTGCTTTGTGTGAGGCTGTTTCTTGGATGTCATGGAAGAGATCTCTTGAGGTCATGTGCCCAATCCCCATGCCCCATGGTTCAAGGCATGGTTGGCTAAAGCAAGTTCCTTAATATCTCATCTGGTCATTTCTGAACATCTCCAGCCTCTCTGTGCAACCTTATCCAGTGCTTGACCTCAACATAACAATGAGGGTTTTTTTCTTATGTTTAAATGGTGTTTCCTGAATTTCAGTATATGCCCATTGCCTGTTGTCCTTCCTCTGGATTCCACTGAGAAGAGTCTGGCTTTGTATACAGTGGGATTCTCACTCATCAGTTTTGCAGATGACATCAAGCTGAGTGCTGCAGTTGATGCAGGAGGGAAGGGATCCCATCCAGAGATATCATGACAGGCTTGAGCATGAAGTTCAACAAGGCCAAGTCCTACAACTTGGTGTGGTCATTCCCCAATAGCAACACAGACTGGAGAATGAAAGGATTGAGAGCAGGATTGAGAGCAGAAGAAGAATTTGAGGAAAGATATGATACATGAAAAATAGGATGTGACCCAGCAGTGTGAACTTGCAGGCCAGAAAGCCAACCATGTCTTTGTCTGCATCAAAAGCAGCATGGCCAGCAGGTTGAGGAGGTGGTTCTGCCCCTCTGCTTTGGTCTCATAGGACCCCACTTGAGTACTGCACCCACTTCTAGAGTCCTCAATACAAGAAAGACATGGATCTATTGGAGCAGGTCCAGAAGAGGCTATGAAAATTATTAGAGGGAGGATGGAACACCTCTCATGTGGAAAGACAGACAAACAAACAAACAAACACCAAAACCAAAAAACCAAAAAAAAAAAAAACGGCTGAAAGAAGTTGTTCAGCTTGGAGAAGAAAAAGTTTCAGGGAAATCTTTCAATATATAAAGGGGGTAATAAGAAAGACAGAGAAAGACAAGACTTTGAGCAAACAGATCTGGTAAAATAGACCCTTCCACTGGCAGAGTGGTATAGGATCTCTGAAGGTTCCATTCAACCCAAATCATGATTGATTTGAAGGTTCCATGATTCTGCATTTCTATGCAGGCAGCCAGTAACAGGACAAGGAGCAATGGCTTTAGACTAAAAGAGGGCAAGTTTAGACTAAATGTTAGGAAGAAATTCTTTACTCAGAGGCTGGTAAAGCACTAGAATAAGTTGCTCACAGAAGTTGTGAATGCCCCACTGCTGGAAGTGTTGGAGGCCTGATTGGGTGGGGCCCTGCAAAACCTGATCTCATGGGGGAATATCCTGACCCAAGGCAGTGGGCTTGGAACCAGGTGATCTTTAAGGTCCCAGCCAACCCAAACCATTCTGTGATTCTGTACACCATTCAGATATACATCAACACTTGATAAGATCTCCCTTGAGCCTTCTCTGCTAAACTAAATCCCAGCTCTCTTGGCCTTTCCTCATTTAAGTATCAATATATTTTCTTGACTCAACTGATACAAGCCTTCATTTCAATAAAAAGGGATGTTTTTGCAGGTCAATGATACAGTGCCAAAAGAATTTAGAGACTTGAGAAGTAATTTTAGAATTTTAAAATCTTCTACCAGTTGCAAAGTCAAGTGTATAGCTTACTGTGTTGTGTTGGATGTCTAGAGAAAAATAAATCTGGAATGTTGGGGACTAATTCTCAGATCTGTATTCTCCACTGTGGTGAAGAATTAGTTAAAAATCAAAGTGGGGTGGTTTTTTTCCTTTATTTTTCTATTTTTTTTTTAATTTCTGTAAGTTTAGTATGCCTAGTTCATCTAAAAATCTCTTAAAAATCTGAATTTCTTGACTGAAATCATACAGGAAATTAGAATTCACCCATTTCCATTAAATTCTGACTTCAGTTCTAGTATGTGCATATATATTTTATATGTATAAGAATGTGTAGATGTATGTAAATATAAATCAATAAAATCCTTATATATTTTCATTGTTATTTTCTCTCTTGAGTTCTTTGGCAATTTCAGTTGCCTGACAGAGAAAATATTTTTACTTTGATAACCACTGATGAGATTCTATATACTTTGGTGAATATGAAGTAAAAATTGATTAAATTGCTTAAAGGATTGAATACATTTTGAAGAGTGAAGTGTAAAAAAACAGAAAAGAGTGGTTTAATTGGAGTATTTTAACACATTTTTTTTCTAAATATTTCTACTAGATAAAATCCAAAGGATCTTGTTATCCAAATCAGCAGCATACCACAGTTTTTACTCCATTTTTGAAGTAATTTGACAGAAGTTGTAGGCTAATTAAGGCTATTTATAAGGAACTAAAGCAGGTCATAAGACATTTTGTGGACTATTGCTTCAAGATAGAATAGGAAGGGAAAATATTTCTTACTGAAATTGTGAAATAGATGGTTAGAAACAAGTGTCACCCTAGAATCAGTTACGCTAAAAATCCTTGGGTCATGTGGTCCTTGTGGCAAGGATTTTCTGTTGTAAATGTGGGAATCTGGACTTGATAAACACTATTCTTACCTTGAAAAATTGTAACATTTGAAAAGTAAAGTAATATCTATTAATTTCTTAAATCTCAATAATAAGGTTTTACAGGTATCCTGTGTTGTGCAGCAATCAAGAAATCCAAAATAGGTTCAAATAATTGTTTGTCATTTCTGTTTCTTCATACAAGTTTCACCATTCTACTCTGCAGAACTTCTGCACCTACCATCTAGCAAACACGGATATAGTGATTTGTGAGTAGTGACAGTCTCATCTTCCATGTGAGAGAGGTGTTTTTCTGCTCAAGCCATATGCTGCCATCCCAGCCAACAGGACACCATGTTTAGTTCAGTGTTGACATCATTACCAGGAGTGTTAATACACTTTGCCTGTCAGCACTGTCTTAACTAAAGCTGTGCAGCATTAAATCTGTAATCTGAACTCTGAGTGGTGTGCTGAGCTCAGTGTCTTTTGTTTTGCAAATGAAATCATTCCATACCACTGCATTTAACCTTATGGTGTTTTTGGTGTTTATTGGGATAATGAATAAAGATCTGGCAGATTCGACCTTTGTGAGGAAATATCTAAATACCCTTAAATGCTGTAGCAAGCAGCGGTGGTTACTCAGCAGATGCTGCACTTATGTTCCAGTTAGTTATCAGGTAGTGCCATATCAGGACACCTCCTTGTTTTGTTTTGTTTTGTTTTTTCTTAAGCAAAACCAAAGTCCTGATTAAAAACCTGATCAGACAATAGAAAGTGTATCTTGAAAAATAATAATAATTTTAAAAACTACAAATGAGATCCTTATTTGTAAGTCTGACAACTGGAAAATTTCCATTTATAGCCAGAAAGAAACCAATTTATGAGTGTCATGGAACTAGAAAATTAAGAACTTGATTTCTTTGCGAATACTGCAACATGAAATACTTGAGATCCTGCAGCATTTCAGTGTATAAATTTAGATTCTGAGTGTTATGTGTAGTAAACATAATTCGCGCCATTCCTTGTATGAAATATGTAATATTGGATACTTGTTAGGTTATGCTTGGTTGTATTAGAAGCCCCCCTCCACCCTCGAAGGCGAGACTGGGTTTATACTGGAACTGATTTACAAGTAAGAGGGTGCGGCTCAGCCAGGAGATGGGCCATGTCTGGAGAGATATGGGGATGCCCAGGTGCTGATCATCGCGTGAACGACCCGAGATGGATATCATGGAAATCCTCAGACAGATACATGTGAATGCAGCGTTCCTGTAAACTTCATCGAGGGATTCAACAACTCCCAGACACTGAATTGTTCTTCCTCATCACCAAAAAAGAAAATCTTATTAACCAATGGACTCTGAATAGAAGAAAAGACTGATTGCTGAAATCTTAGCCCCAGGCAGAATTTTTCCCATAAAAATTGCTTGTGCCAGGATGGAGGTGTGTGGGCATGGGGGAAAACCTCTGCTGAGGCTGACTCCTTGTTGCACACCCAGGGCCGACCCCGGGCTCGGCTCTGTTCTTTCCTTGTGGCTGGCTAGATAGAATTTGATTACAAAATAAATATTTTATTTTTCATTTTAATTTGGCTAGACAAATTTTCATTTATAACGCGAGTATCAAAAGTCAAGTGGAAATACAGGGATGATGGCAACAGAGTAGCAATCAGCACAGCTGCGTAATGCAGAGTATGGGCATGAAAGCAGTTACAATCAGTATTTTAGAAGCAAACTTTAACAACAGTTCTGAAATTGAACTAAGCTAAAATTCTTTCATTTATATTTTCATACCTCTAATGTATCTGGATTTAGGCTAACAGTCCCTGGTAATATTCTTGTTGCAGTTTTCACGTGCAAAAACTTGTTGAGAATTTATTTCCAGAAAGGATATTGTACTCCAGATCCCTTGCTGGCAGTATAATGTAATTTCTGTATTTTAGTAATTTTTCCAGTAGATGGCAGTAGGCGCTTATTGGCTGATGAATGAACACCATCATAGTGAACTATATGAACATAAAGCAGTAAAACCCAAATATGTTCCTATGCAGGTACTTAACACACAACTGATCTGTAATTGTGTCTCTTACAAGTGTGTCACCTCTTTGCTATATCTGAGCATGAAATCTTTTCTTAATATTTTCGTTTTGAGTCTGTTAGTTTGCTTAGAAATATGTGATAGTATAAAACTAATAAAGTTGTTATAGGGCTACAAAGGGTTAGGGACAAAAATCTCAAAGTGTGCTTGGTCATTGGATTATGGCTACATTTAAAAATTGTGGGTTGCTCTGAGTTGATAAATTTTACAGTGTCTTACATTCAGATTAAAATGCTTTATTGTAAATTACATTACATTAAATTGTGCTTTTATTATTGGAATTTTACTCAAATAATATTACAGGTTTTCTTGTGCCAAAATCAGTATGGATGATTCTGCATTCCAAAACGTGTTACATTGCAAGACTGTCAAAACCTACCATGTTCCTCAATTTTGTTGTGCTGCTTCTAGGCTTTCTGTCCATCCATGTTGCCTTTTCTGTCCTGGAAATGTGTTATAGAAAGTGGTTTTGTGCTGTTTAAACACTGATCTGAAGACTTTTATGTGATTATGCTGAATTCATAACCAAGAGGTTTGGTGCATCATCTGCCATATATGACACTGGATGGAGTCATATTCTGAGAAGCTTGGAGAGAACCTGCATTATTTTAACTGATCTGCAGTTGTATAAGCAGTCACCATTATACAGATGAAGGAATACATGGAATTAAATCTGGTTTTGCCAAATATCTCAGAAGTAGATTTTGGATAAGAATTACAGTGATCTGGTGTTTTTATGGAAAGTTTGATGATATCTTGGTAACTGGGCATTAGCAGTCTCAGTAACACAAACATGAGAATGTCAAACACACTGCATCTCAGAAAGAAATCTCAAGAAGTATGCATCTCAAGAAATATGGGGAACTAGAAGACTCTGGAAAACACTGAAGAATCAACCTGAAGCACAAGCAGAGGACAAAATGAATGCATAGGGTCAAATACAGGATATAGAAATTAATACAGTGATATTCAACTTCAGTATTAGGAGGGTAGGGAGGTTTAAATAAGTTAATGGAACTACACATTTTTCCAGCCTTTTTTTGTTTCATGGATTAATTGCCTTGCCTACTATCTTGCCTGCATCCTGGTTTCTGTTCAGCTGTACTGCACACAACCTGTTGGCACTTCCCCATTTCTGTAAGCACACATTAGAAGAAACTGTGTCCCACTCTGTCCCAGATCATGATGCTTCATTTCTTCCTTTCTGCTGAGTTCACTCTGAATCTCTGATGAGTGTTGTTCAAGTGACAGTTTTAAAGACAGACTTACAGAGTGAATGATATATTTGAGAGGATCAAAGACCACACATAATTCTCAGCTTTCCATTAATGCACTGTCAATATGTATCTTTACAATATTCACATAAGCCTCTAGTGTATCAGTGGTCATTAATTTCTCTGGCTTGGCAGGGCTATCAGCTTTTACTATGAAGCTTCATATCACACCTGGGGAGTAGCTATGCATGTGAGGAAGGTAACTTTTTCTCCTTTTTTCCTTATAACCCTAATGTCATGGGAAAAAAAGGGTGGGGAGCAAGAAGGGGTAATGAATGATGATGCAAAGGCCAACAACTTCTTCACATACATACCAAAGTAGCTACTTGAATCCTATAGTGCTATGAAGGACTACAACAAGATTTATATACGATAAGTTAGTTTTTGGTATTGCTATCTGATGAATAAAAGACTTGACATTTTCATCTTACTGTTTTGGATCACTGATCCCCCTTTTATTTCATCATCATAACATATTAAAAAAAAACAACTCTGAAAAAACCTGGAAACCTCAACCTTGTTGCAAGATCTGTATTACAAACTATGCATGAATGTGCAGAAAAATAACATTAAATGTGATATCGCTTGTGAAATCTGATTAAACTGTAATAAACAATACACTGAGCCAAGAAGATATGTAGCATTCACAAGACATGTCTTCTATGAAAAAATGTATACTGATGAAAAGATGAAATTAGTATCAGTATGTGAGTACAATACATTCCTCAGTTTTTTATTTTGTCTCATTTTACTGAGTTCTCCATTCTGACTTACCAGGCTTGCTTTTCTCCTACTCCCTTTGCAAGGTTCTTTATTACTTGCTCTCCTGAGCTTCTGCAAAACACATGCAGTAGCAATCAAATGGAATGTGGGGTTTTTTTTTTTCCGCTTCTGGAATCTTGGTCTTTCAGTCTTGTGAATGTGGCACTGTATTACATCTTGGTCTTTCCTATATATCTCATTACTGTAGGTGAATTTTCCATGTGCAAACCAAACACTGGTATACCACAGAGGAAGATTTTTCTCTGTTTGTGAATTTTGGGGTATAGAGATTAAAAAAAACCTAAAACATTTTGGCAATCAGTAGACTTCTTTGATTTAGAGAATGCCAGCTCTGTAAAATTATTTGTTTTTGACTGAGTCTGAAGCCAGGTTTTGCAGATCATCCTGATTCACAAGTTACTCTCCACTTTGTGTATGTTAGCAACAACTGCCTGTGTTCATCATAATTTGCTCCTGACTGCCTGATTTTGCTATGAAAGAGAAATAGGGCAATAGAACCAAGTAGGCAATAAGACCAATAGAAGGGAAACTTTGCTAATGACAGAGGAGCTTCAAGGTTGAATGAATAAATCCCACTGGGCAGTGGGAGTGTGCACAACAAGCTTTGTACAAACCAAGTCAGACAACAAAAAATGAGTAAAATCCAGCACAGTGGTCACAGAGATATCACAGTGTCCTGCTCCGTCTGCTGTGGTAAGCATGACAGAGACAAGGTGGGTCACTGGTGAGCAGCATCCTGTAAAAGGTCATTCCCATGTGGACACTGCAATTGTAAAGGCAAAGTCTGGATTTGGACCAGTGGTCTCCTGAGCAGTGATCAGCTGTCCCACTCTCACAGGTATCTCCCACATCCCCAGCAAACATGGATTTGTTTGCTCTGAGTGGAGAGATAGAGAGGAGATAGAAAAATTGTGCTGGCCTTGCCTTGAACTCTCCTTACACCTGCTCAAAACAGGCCTGTAGGAAGCAAAAGTTCTCCCAGGCAAGACCTGGCAAGCTGCCCAAGATGTCAAAATTATTTGCTGTGACCCTGCTCCAATACAACTCCATCAATTCTAGGTCCTGTGCAACTTGCCAGTCTGGATAAATATTTCAGCATCAGTGGCATATTTCTAGTGAACCCTATATCTTTGAAGTTGTTGTTGGACTAAAAGTATGACATGTCATTGGCTTCTAGACTAGTCCTTTCACACACATTCTACATAGTTGGCTGTCTGATATTCCTGACACTGGTAATGTCAAATTCCTGAAACACAAAGAGAACTTAAGCTTTGACAGACACCAAGAAGTTATCCACTGCCACAACAGACAGACCTTTCCCACCCTAGGTAATTATTTATCTCATGTGCATACAAGTCTTGATTTCCTGGAAGGAATATTTAGAATACATGTAAACTTTATTAGAATGCATTGTTCTGGAGATGATAAATTTCTCTAGGTGTATAAATCCATGTTTTATGTGTAAATCACTTAGCTGCTGAGATAAGCAAGTAAGTGCTACTTCTAAGCAAGAGTGGTTGTCTCCTAGTGGTCAGGTAGCTCCTGTTGCTATTTAAAGCCTCTAAAATCTGTTTAGAGATCTTTTTGTATGAATTCTCCCAATCATTTTCATTAATATGTTTTATCCTGATCCCATTTAGAGCTTGTTTTACTGTGAACTTTACACTCACTGTGGAGTATGTGAACAAAGATACTATTCCAGGGTAGACAGAATTTATTTTCCAAAGATTGGCTGTGTGATAAACATTACTTAGTTTGACTAAAAAATCTGTCTTAGTGCCAGAATGGTATGACTGCAAAAATGCCATAGAAGTATTTAATTATAGTCATTTGAAAAATTAATTCTGGTCCTTTTTCTTTGCCCTAAAAAAAAAAAAAAAATCTGTGGCAACTCTGAATAGTTTTATGCTATATGATGATTTATTCCTAAGTGTCACAAATCAAGCAGACAAGGCAGAATGACAGCTTGGCTGAACAAGGATCTTCTCTTGAAAATAAGATGGAAAAGGAAGGTTATGTCCAGTGGAAGCAAGGTCAGGTGACTTGGGAAGAATAACCAACCTATGTTATTTGACAGCTGTTATATGTGTATATGATAATTCGTGCAAATAAAATTGTCGCATATTCTATGATTATAAAATGTTAAGATATATTCTTATAAGAAGTTCTTAAAAACACACAAGCCAGTGACAGGGATTGCAACACAATGTCGAAACCACCTGGACAAAGGAGGGAGGACTCTATTCACAAGCAATTGAACGTGGCCAGCGTGGCTATGGATCACCCATCAAGGTGGTCCAGGACGATAAATACGCAATAAATATCCAAAATTGAGATAGCCAGAGCCATCAGGGAGATACATTTCAACACCAAATGAATTCCGGGAACGATCATGGGTGTTCATCACTCTCCAGACATGTACTGTTCAACTTGCCACAGAGAAAGAACTCCACATGAATTTGTGCAGTCCAAAAAGGAAGAAAAGGGACTCTGCCTCGAGCAAGAAAATGGTATAAAAATCGTTCAGAAGGACAGTCGGTGTGAAGCATAGGAAACCCTCTGCTGCAGTGGTCAAACCTGTGTCTCACCCAGCACCAATACCCAGGCTCAGCACTGACCCTTTTTGATAGTGGCTTTTTTTGTTGTTATTCTCTAAATTGATATTTGATACATTTAATAAATTTTCTTAATTAATAAATTGGAGCTTTCATTCATAACACCAGCATAGGGAGAAAAATTATTTGGCCAAGGCTCAGTTAGAGATGAAGCTGGCAAGAGCTGTAGAGGGGCAATAAAAAGATGTTTTTTTCAAATATGTTAATGGTAAAAGACAGTTACAACCCATTACAGCATAAGGATGGTCATCTCACAAACAGAAGGAGACAAACAGAAGTGTTTAATGCATTCTTTGTCTCTGTCTTCAGCATTGGACAGGAGTTGGACTCAATGACCATGATGGTTCCCTTCCAACTCAGCATATTTTGTGATTCTATGATTCTAAGTTTTTCTGTCATTCTGTGTATCCACCTAGCCCCAATGTGTGAAAACATAATGAACAGCTCTATCAGCAAAAAACACTTTACAGTGTTTTTCAGTTTTTCTCTACTATATTTTAAGATGAGGAAAGAGCATGAGCATACCAGAGTTCTATGGGGCATAAATATCAAAAATTTGCAATCTGTGAGTGATTGTGAGGCAGACAAGGGTCCTATGATGAATCTAGATATAATTTGCTGCTTTCTGCTAGAGCATGTCTCAGTAGATGGAAGCACTCAGTAGTGAACACTATATGTGTGTTAATTGTGCTATTTGCTGTCACACAGTTCTTTAAAAACCTATTCAGACACATGTGGGAAGAGTAATTAAGATTGTATTGTTCCTCCTTCATTGTCATGACCTCTGGAGATGCTTGAGGTTGTCCCAGGAAACTGTTAATTCCTAAGGCAGAGCAGCTGTTTTGTTCCTACAGTCCTTGCAAATGGATCTGGAGCCTTATCTAATCCTGTTTTTTTTTTCCCTTGACCACAGAGAAGTCACTTGGGATAGTAGGGAGATGAGCACTGTCTTCCAGGACTGTGCCATTCAGGTTGAATGCAGATTCAGCAGGTGTTAAACAAGTGAAAATAGCTCAACTGACAGCTGTTGCAGACTTAATGAAATAACAGGTGGGAAAAAGGAGTGTTTCCCTCAGTTAAAAAATATGTTTCACTAATCGGTTAATATAACTGTGAGGGTGTGGTGTTTTGTCAGCAAAGAAACTACTGAGACAAATTTCAGGCAAATGCTGACTCCTGAAAAAATAGATATGTCAGGTCATGTCATTAACTTGTATCCATTAAGGAGTTAAGGAAAATTCCTGCTTTTGTTTTTTCCCCAGTAGAGCAAAATGTTATTTTATTTAAAAGGAAAAAAAAAAAAGTTGATGTTCAACTCAACTAGTTAAGTAATTCACTTAGTTTGTTAAATCCAAAAGCAGCCAAGGACTTCCATTTGAGCTATAAATTAGGGCTTTTCTTTAATTGTGAGATTCACACGTTCACAACGCTGCAAAACTGGTTGGAACTACATTAGGGTTTGAAGACAGTCTCCATCTCTATGTAGATGTGAAATGTATGATTTTTAGTTTTGTTTAACAAAAGATCTTTCTTTAGCAAAATATTTTTCAGCAAGATCATAATTACAGAAATGCTGAACAAACATGGTATTGGAATTTTTCATAAGAACTTGAGACTTTTTTTTCCATCCTTCAACAAGAGGCAGTCTTATGAGCATTTCTCCATGTCAGATGTCTGGTTTTGGATCAGAACTTCTTGATTTGGTACTCTGAGCAGAAGAGATCCAGTGGTCCAGACATCCCTCCTAATAGAAACTTTGGATCCTAACGGAAACATTCCACCTGCAATGAGATTTGATGAATCATGGTGCTGGAAATTTGATGGTCATCTGCAGCCAGAAGGCATGAGATTTGAGAAAGGGGGAACTGATAAACCATCTTTGCTAAATAAGGTTATTTCCTCCTATGCTGTCATCTTATAAAATCAAGTATTTGAGGATTAAATCATTCCCAGTTACTAAAAGGCCTCCTAAAAAAAGTATACAGTTCTGTTCAATTTAATATATGTTTAGCTAGCTTGAAAAATAATGCATTTTTAAACTTCCACATGAACTACATTTAATCATTGCCGAGTCTGCACAGACCAGCTCCTGCTGATCTGAGGGTTTCATTGCAAGCTGTAATGAGCTCTTAATGGTCTCTCTTGAGACCACAGTATGTTAGCTAAAATATCAATATGAATATGTTCTTACATTCTAGTATCAGAAATATAATTTACTGATGTCTAGTAAGACAATTGAGAGTACATTCAGTGATTCAGGCAGTGAAACCTGCTCCAGAGTTTAATACGTTCAAAAAGAAAATACATAAATATTAGTAACAGGAAACTGCTGTTGTGCAAACACTTTTATAACGTCTGCAACAATTAAGAGGTAGGAAGCACTTAGGATTTTACTCACATGTGCACATAGAGACACAGGGACATCCCCTTGCATAAGAGTCTAAAGGTCCTAAGAATTCTTCCAATTTTGGCTCAATTTGTTTCAGATGCAAGCTTTGAATACCCCACCTAACTTGCGGGAAATCCTTTCTCTGTGTTTACAGATGGGGTTTTTTGTGTTTACATCATCAGCAAACCGAGAACAATGGTGACTTTTTTGTAATTTGTTTTATCTCTTGGAATTGTTAGAGGTCCCACAGCTCTGCTGTCAGTAGGTCAGTTAGATAGCTTAGCTTTTCCCCATTGTGTGTACTGTGACAGAGCACCTCTGCTTCCATACTTAAGGTCAGACTTCAAAGAATTCATCCACATCTGAAAGCTGGCTGAAGCATTGTATTTTTATAGAAAAAGTAAAAAACTATTTCCTGTTCTAGACACAATTTTTCAACTGATATAACTTTACCAGAATACCTTGGCATGCTCTCCTAAAGTGCATAGTAATGGCAGGGGGATGCAGTTTCACTTGCATTTGGTGACAGGGATTCCTGTCACGTGTCCTGCATTAAGTTAAATGACAAGGATATGCTTCTGCATTGCTTATGACCACAGACAAATCCTGAATGCAGCTATCCCTCCTTAGGACCTTTAAGTTTCATAAGCAGTGACGGGGACAGGAGCAGGTCTGGTCTGCTCTCAGCTCAGATTTTGAGGTAGCCAGTGAATTTAGGCAATCTTCTTTATGTCAATATATCTTGATTTGCAAATGATAATGATTTAGACCTCTTTCCACAGCGTATTAACAAATTCCATATAAGATCTAAGTAAGAACATTGTTCACTTTCTCTTTCTGTAAAACCTCAGGGTCTAAGTATGCTCATTATAGCAATCACAGACATTTTTTATTCCAAGGACTTTATGTTAAATGAAATATAAGCATAGGCAGAGACAGAAACATATCACTCAGACACTTAGATTCTTTAATAATCACTTTTTAAAACTTTGATTTTTAATTGGAGTGGAATATGAATTTGGATAAAACATGATGTGATATGTACAGATGATGAATGGGAAAATGCTTGTGTTCAGAAGAGCTTGTCACTTATACAAGAACATTTACAAGCCATGGCATACATAAAACCTTGCAAGACATAATTTGTTCAAGTTTAAAAAATCATTTCTTGTTCAAGCTTAATTTTTTTATTGCCAATAATTGTAGATGTAGTGCTAGAACCTAGATCATGAGACAGAAATTCAAATTTTTGGTTTTTATGTGTTGGTGAGCAGTATGGTGCAATTCATCCAGGAAAATGGAAAGTGATCTTAAAACTTTCTAAACTATTAGTATCTCATGTACTTTCTAGAAAAGTAAGAAAAAAAAAATAGCTGGCCAGCAAATGTGTAAAGATGACCCCTGTCTTTTACTTGTACTTCAGTATTGTTATGAGAGAAAAACATCACTTTGAGAAATGGTATTTAAAATATATTGAGCATAATATACATTATTTCTGTTGCATAAAATAATAACTTAGTAAATGCTGCTACTGAATATTTTAAACCTGATGTGCCACCTGAGCTATGTTTTTGCTTGTGTGTTAGTGCCTGGCAAGCTTTTTTTTGTTGTTGTTGATGCATTCCCTCTTAGACATGATGTTATGGGGGTTTGAGTATGTCTTAACTGGTTTTGAATCTGGTCTGTTATTTTTAACATGTTATTTCTCCTTTTATGTAGCATCTTCTAAGTGTGCTTGATAGATCCAAAATCTGGGTCTGGTGTGGTTTTCCTGGTGTTTCTGTTGTCTTTTCAATTCTTCATCATAAAGTTTGCAACAATGCTAAACAATAGTGAAGAGATGTAAACCTGTATTAACTTGGTGATTTCCCATGGAAATATTCTGTTATCAGGTGGTTAAAACCCTACTAGTCACTTTACACATCTGAATATGATGATATTGATGGATTGGAATTTCATAGACCTGAAAGTCCATGCTATAGAACTTCACAGGATAATGCCATCTGAAAAAAAAAATCAAAATAGGTCTTTGGGTTAGCTGCCTGTTTTTTGAATGTTCTTAGTGTGAATTCCTGCTAATAAATGGCATGTTTAATATGCAGTTAAAACAACAACAGTATCTCTGTTTTCAACTTGTTGTGAATTTTGTATGCTGTACATTATTCTTTTGTGCAACAAGGACTATCAAGATTTCTATCCATTTGGACACAGTTAAATATCCTTTGCTAGATATTCTATCAAAACTTCCAAGTTTTTTTTGCTTTAAAATCACTTTTCTCTTTTTGCTTCTCTGTTTATAAGTTTCTTGACTGTAATCTATTGTTGCGGTCTGCAGTGGTGGTGGGTGCAACCTTCCCGCCAACGGGTAGGAGCCCCGAGAGCACGCGCACACACACAGGAAGCAACTCGGCAGTGAAGACACGGGAGGATCCAGACATGGACTTCCAACAGGGGTTTATTAGGGTCCAACGCTGAAGGCATCCAGGGGCCAAAGACAGGGAACAAAGGATGATCCAGGGCATAAATACAGGAAAAGAGAGGATGGAGAAGAGCGTCAGTGATCCAATGGTCTGAGGGTTCAGGGGCAGTACACAGAGAAGGGACTAATAAAGAATGCCAGGGTAAATGGGTGGGGTTACACGCCAATGGGATTATAGGGAGGGGAGACTACTAGGACATGAATATGTAAACTGAAAGGGGTCCAGAAAGCCAGTGGTCCAATGGGGAGAACAAAACTCAGACAAATTAACATAGTGCTGCAGAGCACCATGGGGGAAACTTCTTTCTTCCCCTGAGCTGTGAGGAATGCCCAGAACTTAAGGTGATCTCTCCACAGGGTTGCTGTTGTCTTCTCCCCAGTAGGCTCACAGTCCTTCACAGTCTATATTTCTCATATTTCCACTGGACTGATGGTTCATGTATTTTACCAAAACAAGTAATGTGCTGAGTTAGTGGACTATTAGAACTCCTTTTAAATGCTGTGGCCATCCACTTATCTGCTTTATTTCAATTATGAGTAAGTTAATACTGACTGAATAATTGTTATTACCAATAAATACACATGCAACATGACTTCTCTCACATCTGGTGAGTCCCTGACTTCTGTAGGACTCTTAAGTGCTTGGGTTGTACTGCTTCAAACAGCAAGCAGAGATTAACTTGCAACATGGTGCTTTCCATGGTGTGTTCAATAAATGGCTTGTTATGTGGGCAATAGTCTCCCCCAGATAACAGTGCAGTGCAATGCAACCTTACTTGGATGGTAAGCCTGAAACTTTGGATATGTCTCCATCACAGAGGGCAGCTTTACACATAAAGCTGGAGCTAGTTCTGAGTAAGCTGGTGTGTCTACAGAGGGCACCTCAGTGCCATACAAAAATATAAGCCTTGACTGACATCAGCTCAGACTCCACCCTCTCCCCCTGCTTCACAGTTAGAATAACTGCACAATAGCAAAGCTTTACACTGAGATAGCCACAATGCTGACCCTTGGCCAACTAGCTTTCAGTTAGAATAAATATCTTGGAATAAAGATCTGTTCCCTGTGCTGCAGAGGGGTGTTTATACTGCAATGCTTATATATTGTATCATCTTGGCTTTTTGAGCATATATATCAGAAGGATATGGGATAAAATTATAAAACTTCCCTAACTAATCCAAATCTACTTGTAATTTCAGACTTCAAACATTTCCTGGAATGCATCTCTTAAGGAACATGCTGCTTCATATCAGTGCTGGTAAATAAGTAATTATTTTTCCCCAGAAACAGCATGGACTCAGCTATCACAATCCTGGACGGGCAGAGGCTACCTTAATTTTATTAATGTTGCAACCTGCTCACTATCTTCTCACTGCTCAGCACAGGTCTGTTCTCTGCTCTTTGCCCTGAAAATAGTACAGTAGTTGTGCTATACTCTGACAGATATAGTACTTAAAAGATATAAAGGATTGACCTTGACCTCAAGCCCTTAGAGAGGATTGAGCTTTAAGAAGTTACCTATGGGAAGGTAAAATAAGAGTTTTATCCTATTATCTTATTTTTGAAAATTTTGTTGTCAATATCTCAGGAGACACACTTATTGAATACCCTATTAAATGTTGTATTTTATGTGCATTTATTTAATAAGCCAAGGGAGCTGATAGGTGCTTTGGTGGTCTTGTGTAACTCTGCTTCTCTATGTTGAATATTTATTTTGACAGTTTGTCCCATTAGCAATAAAAGCTCTTTCCCTCTGCTTTTCCCCACCTAAGCTCTTTATAATCAGCACAAATGACTACAAGTTTTTTCCCATTTTTTAGGAAAAAATTACCAACACAGTACCGGCTTACATGAAGTGCATTCCATAATAAACTGGCAAGGATCTACTTGCATGCTGTTGACACTTGTTGGAAATAAAACTAAACAAATTCCATCCAAATCTAGACAAGATTTTTAAATGCAAAACTATGTAGCCAGATGTATGATAGTAAAATTGCCAACAACACAGTGCCTTGCTCCAGTAATAACTTCGTCCACAATAATAAGTTCAGCAATAGTAAGTTTTCATGGAGATTGTGTGTGTCTAAATTGGTGTCACCTTGCAGCTGATATCTCTGTCTCTGTACTCTCACTTGTGTAGTTGCCTCTTCCCAGCTTTTGGCACTACTTCTTTGATCACATGCTAAGATTACTCAATTCACTGACTGAGCAAAAATATGTATGTTTAGGTTGAATAAGTTCACAATGTAAGCAGACATGTGCCAGTGTTAACAGAAGGTCAAAACAGTGTGTGATTAGACAAGGAAAACTGAGGAAAGCAAAAGTGGGATCTCTCAAGTGCTAAAAAAAAATATTAATTTGGCTCCCTGAAATAACACCCCATATTTAGCTATACAAGTAGACTGCAAGTACAGTGATGATTCTGCAGAGACAAGAGAGCACTCTCTAATGCACATTTCTCATTTCTTTAACCTGCATGCTTGAGAATTTATAAAACACATTTGCAGAATAGCACATTCATTATTAAGAGCAGACCAGTTTGAATGCAGTTCTTCTTCTGGAGGGAAGTTAAACATTAAAATTTCATTTATTATGGTTAAAATCCTATATTTTCATCTACATCTACTATATATAGCATTGGAAGTACTGCACCCACCAACACCAATTGGTAATGAAAATAGGCATGAATTAAATGCCATTAGGTTGCATATTGCTAAACTGTTTCTTTTTTTTTTTTCAGAAAAAAAGGAATGTCTGCTGGGATTCTATTTCTAAAAATTATCTCCAGAACTTCTGTTTTTAATTTGTTTTCACAAATCATTTTCATGAAGTAGAAAAATATGTAGACCTTTCTTTGCGTAGCCCTACCATTGACAGCAGAATAACGATCAGAAAAAGCTGTCTAAATAAGCTGTCTAAATAGAGTGTGACTGTTCACGCAAATGCTACTCGAATTTTGGCTGTCAGACAGCTCATGCTAAGGCCATGATGGGAGCAGTGCCATTACCTCAGAATGAGGGCAACACATAGGCAGGGTATGTGCGGCAGAAATGAATTAAGGTAATTGTGCAGCCACTATCACCCACAGCTTATGATCTCCTGCAGAATCCTTGCATTAGCAGCTTGCTGGAAATTTCCTCAGAATCCAGTAAAAATGCATGGAAATAGACCAGTCTTCCAAACTGGAAAGTATAAATACATCAGTTTACCCCACAAAAATTTGAGGTGGATCCAACAGCAACTGGGCTTCCAAAGTTTTCATGCTTTTTGGTGGAATATAGGGAGTGCCTGCATCATGGGGAAGGAAGGATAAGTTTCTCACCATCAGCTAGGTAACTGCTTTCATAGGTGCATGAGTTATGAGTTATGATTTATAGAACATCTGAGTTAGAAACTTCATGAATTAAGTAATGAGTTAGTGAATTCCTGTGTTGGACTATTCTATACAACTGAGATTGAGCCCTTCTGCTCATGTTTATTAGTTTTCTTTCATTATGAACTTATAAGGTTTCTTTTACAGAGTATGTTTTCCCCTTACATGTGAGAGATCTGGACAGAAAGTGACAGATGAACTAAGCAGAACTCTGGGACATTTGACCTTACTTTAGAAAAGTCACTGGCAAGTGAGGAAGAGCAGGCAGATATTACAGAGGGGTGTAAATTTATGTTGAAATGTGCTGAACAGATCTGTTTGAGTCTGACCCAGCCCCACCGTGTACTGGTGTGATCTTGTATCCTGTAGGGCAGATAACAAGGTAAGACTATATGAAACACTGCTATTTCCATTGATGGAATTACAGGTCAAATTCCAATACTTGTAGGTAAATCCCTTTAGGGACAGCATGTCTATATTCGGAAATAAAAGTTTAGCAAAGAATATTTTAAAGTCATCTTTAAAATATGAAGATGCACCTCATCCTAGTCTGATTTCACTTTCTGTGTGAGCCCAGATTCTCAAGCATAGTCCTTCATGGAGACAACCAGCTTCCCTGTGGTGTGACAATTGTCAGCAATACAACATGTTAATTGTTAGAGACAACCTAATGCATACATTCAGCATAAAATACAATATGATATTTCTGATGTTATTCTGTCTTTTTCTCTCTCTGGCCTAACCTCTTCTAATCTAAGCCATTTTTCATGTATAAGTGTAGCTGTAGGTACTTCCCCAAAGCAATATATTCTGTCAATTCAGAACACTCAGTGTTGAGTTTTACTTCTTCTTCTTCTTATCCAAACTCATGTACTTCAGGTAGTTAAACTCAATGCCCCCTTATAGTCTGACAATGTTTTCACTTATACACCTCTATAAGAGAGAAGATTTAAAGCAGAACAATAATGGCTGGATTTCGACATCTGTTCATCTCAAGATGGCAAATGAATAGAGAAAATTCTGTCTTGCTGGAATTTGAACAAGGATATGATGATCTACCTAGTGGAAGAATCTTGGTTTCGAGGTTACCAGTCCATTGTGTGCTATCAGATCAGGCAAAGTTTAATCTACTACATCCTGTCATGCACCAAGTCTGGTATGGGGAAAGAATTTAGGTGCTTGTTGAAAGACAAATAAATGGAAGAACATTCCACTCATCCAAATGTACTTTTGGTATCTAGATTTATACCTGGAGTGAATTAGACACCAAAATAAAGACTACTTTGTACTTTTTTCTGGTCACAGATATGAGCATAATATAACTAGTGCTAGTGAGTCCAGATGAGGGCCATGAAGGTGATCAAAGGGCTGGAATAGCTCTCCTAAAAAGACAGGCTGAGAAAAATGGGGTTGTTCAGCCCTGAGAAAAGAAATCTCCAGAGTGAGCTTCGATCAGCCTTTCATTATGTGAAGGGGGCTACAAGGAAGCTGGAGAGGGACTTTTCCCCCATATTAGAAAGAAATTATTTCCTGTGAGGGTCGTGAGGCCCTGGAATTTGTTGCCCAGAGAAGATGTGATTGCCTCATCTCTGGCAGTGTTCAAGGTCAGGTTGGATGGGACTCTGCGCAATCTGGTCTAGTGAAAGGTGTCCCTGCCTGTGGCAAGGGCTTGGAGTGAGGTTTAAGGTCCCTTCCAACTGAAACTGTTCTATGATTCTATATTGCACATGAATTACAATAGTAATGTATTGTGTACATTTTGCATTCAGAAAAAGGTCATATTCCCATGTTTTACCTGAGAAATTAAAAAGTTTCAGAAGCGGATCAATTAAAGGTGAATTTCTTAAGAATGGTTCCACTCCAGCAATGCCCAGGTTTGTAAGTTCTCCCACTTCAGCTAAGCTGGTAGCTCTTGAAAATAAATAACAAAAGGTGTCCTTCCTCGATTGTTGTTAAGGGAGGTCAGCAGTTTACAGAATTTTTTTTAAAAAAAACAGATTCTAAATTACCTAATTATAAAGCCTGTCCTCACCTATTGGTTACAAATCACTTTCATAACTATTATACATATATATGTATAATATAATTGCAATGCCATAATTGTACTAATTATCCAGTTGCCATGAAGTCTGTGTGACAGGTAAAACAGCAGTTTTAATCAGTCTGAAGTTCTATTCCTTTCACAGATTTAGAAGAAAATTAAATTGTAATATCAGACCATATATTTTTCCATTTATTGTTAGGTTAAAACTTTAACACATCCTGCCCTATTGTACTTGAGATTTCATGCCCCTGCTGCATTATTTATCTTATCAGCTATTTTCAAGTTTCAAAGGATAAGAACAAGATGAGGAAAAATGAATAGGATCAATAGAAATAACAAGGTCTAAAACCTTCTGTGTAATTGTAAGAGTGACTGAACACAGTGCATCTTGAAGGGAGCCACACCTAGGTGAGACAAGAGCAGTATTCCAAAATTTCAGAAACTACTTGGGCTTTAAAAGAATCATAGAATAATATGGGTTGGCGGTGACCTTGAGAATAATTTAGTTCCATCTACCTGCTATGAACAGGGACATCTTCCACTAACCAGGTTGCCTTGAACGCTTCCAGGGATAAGGTATTTGCAATTTCTCTGGACAATTTTTTCCAGTTCTTAACCACCCTTCACAGCAAAGAATTTCTTCCTAATATCCAATCAAAATCTACAGTTTGAATTCCTTCAGTTCCTTCAGTTCCTTAAGTTCAAAGACATTACCCCATGTCCTGTCATTATCCCCTTGTAAAAAGTCCCTTTCCGGATTTCTTGTAGGTCCCAGTTAGGCACTGGAAGGCTGCCACAAGCTCTCCCCAAAGCCTTCTCTTCTACAGGCTGAATAGCTCAAATTTTCTCAGCCTTTTCTCCTTGGAGAGGTGTTCTGTCCCTGTCTTCGTGGTCTTCCTCTGGACTCACTCCAATATATCCATGTCTTTTCTCTTCTGAGGGACCCAGAACTGAAGACAGTATCCCAAGTGGGCTATCACAAGAAACTAGAAGAAATTATAGTTTTGAATCCCATTGTATTTGGGCCAAATTTTTCCCAGGAACTTATACTGCAAGTCTCTAAAGGACATGCAGTTCAGGAGAATGGGAACTCTAAAGCTAGTGGCAGGTGTTGAGTTCTATCAAAACTTAGTATAGTAGGAACAAGTCAGACACAGCAGTACTTTAGCTGAGGTTGACCCTGTCAATCAGTAAAACATGATAGAAAGGGAGTCTAAAGTCAGCTTTTTCTTAAAGGAAAAGGAAAATTGATGTGCATCTGTAAGACTTTTTTCCCCTAAAACCTAATAGAATAGTTTTGCTTTCCCTTCTTCAGATAAGTTTAAACCTTAAAGATAATGCAAGTGGACTACAGAAGAAAAAAAAAAAGGTAAAGTAATTCAGGTTTGATAGAAAGAATTGAAGCACCTTCACTGTCTTTTGGTAAAATAGAAGCAAGTTTTTCTTCATGGCAGGAGAATTTTTATGGGTTGATGAGTTTCAAAGTGAACACCAAGTGAAGAACCTTCTAGGATTCTAACTATTTCATGAGTTCTACTGGAGTGTGCAACCTTTTATAAGCTTTCTCTTTTATTTTTCAGTAATTATATCTTTCTAAAATATTGCAAACTACTTTTTTGACTATTTTTACACATAATAAAATAAAGTCCAATAATAAAATAAATTCCTTTGATGTTATTTATATGAAACAAATAAAAGGAGTAGAGCAAGTATGTTTTTCTTCCCTCCAAGTCTTTTTTGGTCACCCTTTTCCAGAGTCTAAATACTGCCTTTGCTGACAGCTAGGTAAAATAAGGAATTACAACTTCAAAGAAACAATAAATCTAAATTATATAGAAAAAATTAATAAGTACCATAAGGAAATGCCAGATCTTGTGGAAAATATCTGTATAAATTCAGTTGAAGCTTTAGTTCTCTGGTGACTTATCTGGGCTAGGCACTTGCAAAAGTAATTGTGGAAGAAAGACTGTCTCTAACACAAATCCATTCTTTTCTGTGTGCAAGCAACCTTCCATGCCAACATTCAAAACCTTCTCAGAGCATAGGGACAGTCAGAACACATGGAAGAGAAGCAGTGTAAGCCTCACATCACACATGCTACAAGATGATGGGCAATGCTACTGATTGAGTAGTAAATTATTACCCCCCTGCAGCAATGAGGAAACAATGTATTTAAGTTTAGCCCCTGAGGTGTGGCTCTGGGCCACATTACCTCCTGTGACTCTCACTGGAAGGTTAAGCACCAACCTTTGCTTAGGGCTGTGCCCAAGGGTATCTTTTGGAAACAAATTCAGGCTTTTATTTCTGCTCTTAGCTGTATACAGTCAGCCAAGAAATGGAGTGGTGGCCCTGTCTTCTGCTGTAAGGGTGCAGAGCAAAGCATGACCAGTATTCAGATATTCCTGAATCAATATCGCATCATTGTAGTAGGTTGTAGGTGAAATGCTGTGACTTCTGGAGCTCTAGTTTTGTAAAGATGCAGATGACATTTTAGTTTCACTGCATTTTTTTTTTTTTTGGCTGCTTTGGCCTTCCCAGAGGTGGGCTGAGCTTTGAATATCAAAGAGGCAGATAACTGATACAAAATGATGGTGGTAACCCAGGCTGCAGAAAACATTCCCTTTCTAAGACATATTCTCTATAGGATTCATAAATAAAAGCATAAAGCATTCATGGTTTGGCTGATGGGCTTTCAATTCTGCTCTGCTTCCTGTATGTATGTGGTTGTGGAGGCTTAATGTAATTAAGTATCTTGACTCTTCCAATATTTTCTCAGATTTTAATTTGGCTGCTAATGTAGATATTGTAGTATATCTTAGTGCCATTGTATAGTACCATTAATTAAAACATCACATATGGGGGAAGTCATTCTAGGAGTTTTTGATTGATTCTCTATGTGGCCAAATAAAGCTAAAAAATAATGTGAATTCATTCTGCCCATGCTATTTGTTGCTTACAGTATTAAGTAATAAACACTTCTTTGCCATAATTTTCTACAAGGTTTCTGTGGGGCATTTCTACATTATAGGAGTTTTACTGTGCAAAAATATGTCTGCCTGAAAATAGGAAGCATGTATAGGCATTTGACTTGCTTCAGGACTCATTTTGTCCTGTTCGTTCTGTATTTCAAAGCTACTGTATAGCTTGGGACAGGCATTAGGAAATCCTGTGTCTTAATATCTGCAGTATCACTGGCAATTTGGATGTCTTAAGCTGATGGTCACTGAAAGCAATGGAGTTTATACCCTGTATTTTTCACTTTGCACATTTCTACCAGGCGTAGTTGTTAAGCTTTGGGTCACGTCATAAGTATTTTATTTGAGAAGTAGGCTGAAGAGGACATCACATAATGACATGTCTTCTGATACAAACAATTAAGGAACTTACAGGATATAAATAGATATAGTCAATATGAAAATTAGCATCCTAGAACTTCCTGAAAGTCGTTATTAAACCTCCACATGTATTACTTCAGTTAGTTTATTCAGAGAGAGATTCCCATGTAGGAGCTAAAGGTCATAAAATGGCCCTTTGCTCCCCCTAGTTAATCATAGGCTATGGCTAATAGGACTCCCTGATTCATTGACAACATTAATATTCCAGTGTCCTGAAATACAGAAGATAATGAAATGGTAAACAACTTTGCACAGTGGTAGGTGATAATGCACAAATGGGGACATGTCCTTAATGGGAATATCCATTTCTTGGTCTTTTACGGCAGCTGGAGAGCAATTTCTTATGTTGTCTCACTCTGATGTCAGAAAAATTATTGAACAAGTAAGTACCCCCATTTGGCAAATGGTCTTTATAGCAAGTCTGCCCAAAAATATAAAAGGGTGAGAGTGAATGACAAATATGTTTATCTTGTGTACCAGTTTGTGCAAATTTGCTGAAATACCAGCAGAAGCCCACCAAAAAAAAAAAAAAAAAAAAAAAAAGGAACTGTAAATTGTCTGTTAACAATCCTGTCACAAGGAAGAATGTGAGTGTATCTACAAAATGGGAGTAATTTTTAGAAGTGACTCACTCCACAAGAGCCTTCCTAACAGATAAATGTGGTTTAACAACAAAAATGCTATGGTTTGATGTCCTCCTTTGGGAAGTTACTAACCAGTTACTAATGGGTACAGAAAGAACACATTGCATCTGTAGATCTTTATTCAAGAGTCTTGGTACTAACTTTAAGAAATGCAGTAATGTGTTTTGTCTGGTTTATGTGTACTTCTGTTCCTGTAGAAACAATGTACTAAGTTGTTTTCCTCCTGGGCATGGTATAAAGACAACCATACATGTTCACAAGTAATTCTCACTTGTTTAATGAGTGGTTCACAGGAATAGGATGCATGGGCACTACAGATTAAGTACAGCACAGGACCCAAATAAATACTCTGCTTGTGCCAGCATACATTTCTGCCTGTGTTCAACATCGATGGAAGCAGATGTGTTGAGCAGCTCAGTGCAGGGATACAGTGAGAGTTATTGTTATGTGTAATATGGGTAACTTGCACCTATAGTGTGGTATATATGTAATATTTAATATTACTAAGAAATATTGTCATAAAGCATGTGAGTCTGAGCCAGGGGGTTGCCTCACATATTTTGAAACTACCGCTGATAAGAAAGAGGAGAACTTCATTTACAAGCTAATTACACATAGTAGCCCGCCCGGAGATGGTTCGTTTCCCAAAGTGATCCTAGGAGCTCCCAAGCGATGGTCATATCAACAACTACCCAAGATTGAGATTCTGGAACCACCAAAGACATACATCTCAACTCCAAGTTCCCCTAACTCAGTCAGGGATGTACGTTGCTGTCCAGACACTGTTTTGTTCAACTCAGCGCAGAGAAAAGAGACTTATGAATACGTGGGATTTTGAATGGAAAGAAAAGCATGATTATAATTGATGCTGTCCTGTTTTTGTTTTGGTTTGTTCTTGTCTAGAAATTGTTTACTCAGGTAATTTTTTCTGTCCAAAAAATGTCTACCTGACAAGACCAGGTTGTTGGATAGCTGTATACTCAGATATGCAGTTTGAACTATTCTGGGAGTGGCAGCTAAAAGGAGTTTAAACAACAATGCTTGCTAAAGATGTGTTCTCATGGCTATGAGCAAACTAGCTGAGAAATCCCAAATGCAAGTAAACGATGGCTGAACTATTTTGCTTTCATTAATAGCTGCTCTTAATGGGCTCCTGAGGTACTTTAGATATGAACCACAGCTGTGGAAGAAACAATAAGCAAAGCCTACTTGTCTAATGCAAACAGAAGGAATTCAGTTCCAGGAGGATGTTAAATAGAAGAGAAAGACTGGATGGAAATACTATCAGCTGTTGCTGTTAAGAAATCAAAGACTAGAAAATTCAGTAAGAAGAAATTTTCCTATAACATAAAACAGCATGTTGATCCACTCTCTTGAAAATAATGAAGTTACAGTAAGCTCAAATTAATATAAAAAAGAAAGAATCAAATATGTATGTATCGACTTTCAAAGAAGACTTTTCTTCCTCTAGAGTATCAGAAGTAGTATACAACTAGTAGAAGACTAGTTTTGAATTACTGAATCCTGCTTGCACCTTTAAAAGGAAGTATGATTTCTTGGGTTTGAAGAGAGTTTGCATGGATAACAGGATTCATCAAATCTGCCAAGGTATTCGCCTCCTCATTTATATTAATGACAAATAAAGTAAAAGAAAAAAGTAAATAAAGTAAAAATCAACCAAAAAAAAAGAGATTTCTCTCCACCATCTAAGTCTGATAATGTGATATGCTCCTTCAGCTGTAATAACTGGACAACAGTATCACAAACCTTACAGTGAAAGGAAGGGAATGGCAAAAGCCATTTCTTTCTGTTGTGTCTGCCTCTGCTCCCAGTTTCAATCTCCAGCATTGCAGAATTTACCATCAGTGACCTACTGAGAGACTAGAGAGCCATTCCAGGTACAAGAATCAGTGTAAAGGTGCTTCCCAGTGAGATCAAATTATGGACAGTCATCAAGACATGAAGTGTGTGCCAGAACCATGGTCCCTAGGCTGCCACATACACCTTTTCCTATTTCAGGCCATTTTCCTGCTGTCCCAAGCAAGTGTTTTCTTTTGCTCTGTGTTCATCATGTCCCTATTTTTCATTTCAGGTTTTTTCAATTTTCTTTACTACTCACACTGCTTATACTGTACCTTCCCTTAACACCTGAAAAACAGGTTTCTGACTTTCTCTCATTTGTATCTTCTTTCACTCTTAAAAGTTTTGTAAATGGGCATCCTGTGGCTATATCTTGACAGCAAAAACTGGGGCCATTCAAGATAAGAACTACACTTAAACGTGGGATGTGTGAAAGTAGGAATAATTATATTCAGTTAGTCCCATATATCCAGGCTGACAAAACCTGAAATGCCAGCAAGGCTCTTACTGTACTGTAGTTATTGAATTCTTAAATAATGACACTGTGAATGTTTCTGCATCCCTATTTCATAGAGATATCTCATTATTCGTAGGTGATGTGCTGTGGTTTTCAGTGTGTGAGGAGGTGCAAAAGAATAAGCTCACACCTCAACTTTCCTTAGTAGAGAGGAACATGCAGTGTTCTCTTTTCCTGGGATCTCTTGAGGAAATTTCATAGACACTTTTTAGTCACTGGTAAATCCTCTTTATACTACTATTAGTAATAAACCTTAGAGTGAAACAAAAATTTGTCAGAAAATATTGATTTCTTGATGAAGAACATCAGTTGGCTTTTTTTATTTTGGCACTGAAGGTCCTGGGAGTCTAATCTCCCTCTGCACTCTGGGGATCATGAAGAGTTAGTGTAGGTTTCTGACCATTTCCATCTTTGTTATTTATAGTTAAATATGACGTGGATTTTTTTTTCAAGAGAAATGCAAAGGTAACCACTAGAGAAAAGCTTTAATTTCTAGATACCTTTATGATCCCAAGCAAAAGATTGCCAAAGGCTACAAGCAAAAATACTGCTGTCTGCCTTCACAGAGTTCCAAGTGCAGAATTTGCTTTCCTGCCATGAACTATCAATCTGCTTTCAAATGTATTTTCTATAAGAAGTATTTTAATGGTCATGATAGAATATATGTGTGTATATATATACAGTATAAAGTTAAGTGCACTTTTTCTGAGGAAGTGTCATAAGAGTAAAGTCGGATTTTTCTTTTGATTGGGAGCTTTCAATTTCTGCTAAAACATTTCAAACATGCTAGCTAACAATATAGCTTTTGAAAGGGATAACAGGTAGGAGGAAAAAAAGTCCTACAGGTGAACAGATCTTTTTGCTTAGTGTGTATTCCCCACTCCTCTGTGATATCTTTGGTGGGGTAGTTACTGTATTCAATTTCCTAAAGCAATATTATTTACAAAGACTCCCAAGAGGGAGAAGAATGACCAAGATTACATTAGACTTTGTGTTTGATGTATCGGAAATTACTCAAAGCTGCAAGGAAGAACAAAATACAGAAGTGGCTTTGTTGTTGTTGCACTTGTTACCTTGCCAAAATTTGAGTTTACTGAGGACTACGGTTTAGTTTGCAAACTAAAGCAATGTCTTATTTGATCTAAAATAGGATCATATTCTCATCAGTTCAAAAGAAAATAGAAGTTTTTTTTTATATAACTATGAAAATGCAAAGGGATTTTAGCTTTGCAAATACTGCTTTCTATTTCAAGTTTTCAACTATACTTAAATTGTAGTAACTTCCAATTTAATACACTTTAAAATATCCAAGTGACATTATGTTACAGAAACTAGTCAGGGAAAGACATAACTGGGGAACCACTCAGAAAATTCTGAAGTAAATTTCATCATGTTTTTGACAGGTTTTATGTAATCATTTCTTGGCAACTGAAAAACCACACCCCAAATGAAACAACCCTGCCAAGCATGTAAAAATAATTAGAATTACTTTTAAAAATAGGTAAAGGAGAAGAAAAAGAAATTACAATCTTATTTGGAATATTTTGTTCACTATCTTTGACTTCGGTCCACATTCTTCTCATGTAGTAAGAATATAATTGAGATAGCTGAATTATGACAATAGACCACCTAAACCTAGTTTTAACATTAAGAGCCATCTCCAGAAATAAATTATTTTTTATTTTGGAATATCATGAGTTCCCCTATGGACTGCCTGTGTCTTTCCATTGATTAGGGAATGCTGAAGTGAGTATGGTCTTAACTTTAGTGAGGTATATAACAGAAGGTTAAATTCAATTGTATCCCACTCCAAAATATTGATGTAGTAATTCAGAACGAACCCACACTGAGGAATGGCATGGAAAAATACTTGCATCTAAAGAAAAGGTTCAAAGCATTATATGGTTTAAGAGAAAAGTGAGTAAGAATGTGTATGCTAAAGACACCTGGTAGAATAACACAGGAAACAAGACAGCGGAATCTTTTGTTCTTCCTATCAATAACAGGAACAAGGAAATATTCTGTGAAACTGTAGAATAATAAACTCAAAACTCATGAACAGGAAAAAAATCACTCAGTCCATAACTGTAATCCTAATAATTAGAAGTAGGAGCAGCAAAGAGATTAATCAGTTCTTGTAGGCCTGGGTCACATTATTTCAAGCAAATAATAAAATCACTAAATACTCTGCTCTGTAAATATAAATCCTGTTTTAAAATTTTTTTTACAACTCTCCAGGCTTTAATTTTATTAAAAATTCATCTTGCTTATGTAAAGTTTAATCATTCAAAATGTGTCTAGACTCAACCCTACTGACGATTTCAATTTTTTTTAAACTGTCTTGCTCATACACTACTGCTCTCTATTTCAGAAACTTTCTGACCTTTCAGAAACCTCCCCTTTAATGAGAAACTGATACTGTTTAGCTTCTTTTTCTTTCATTAGATTATTTTCTAGGTCATGAAGGTTCATGTTAAGTGTTACTGATAAGCACCACTGCTAGAGCTAATTGAGATATGAACATAAGAATATAAGAAAGATCACCTGATTCAAACCAATCGCCTAGTTCTCTTACAGTGGCAAGTACCTATTGCTTAGTAAGGAGTTCAAGAATGGGATAATTATGCTCCTGGCATTTCTTGTTGGAAGGAAACTGTGAGTTTATTCCTGGAGTTTTGTTTGAACGTTGTTTTCCAATTTCTATTACAATTTTTGAGCAGCTAGCAGGTTTTGAAGGTACTTTGATAGGTAGTTGACTGGAATTGCCTTCTTTCTCTGTAGTTTGTAGTCTAGAGAATATTTAAAGAATTTTAATTGCATACTTCCACTGAAATACATTTGGGCCTCTTCCTCTTTCCTCTCTCCCACAGTCTACAAATAATTATAAACATACTTCCATTGATATAACTGAAAAGTAAATATGATTTTAAGAATAGTGTCCCATATTAATACCATCAGCTAAATCATGATAAACCTATTATATATAAAGAGAGCAAAATTTAATCTACCATAATTTATTATGTGAGAGAAAGAAAACACATTTGTTCAAGAGAAAAATAATAAACAGAGATGTTTTCTAATGTTTTTTGTAGATTTACCACCAATGATAATCCAGAGTATTCAATCCTATCTAAAGACTGTATATACCAGAATAAATAAAGAGATTATATGACAAGCAGTTTCATTCTTCCTTAGATTTGGTGATTTGCCTATAGTAGTCAAGGACGCAGTGCCCTTATGCACTGTTTTCTAACTAGTAATTAATCCAAATTAAATAACACATATTCTTTGATGCAGAAGAGAGATACATTTTTATCTTACATTACTTACATTTTGATATCTGCTTTTTAATGCCACTAAGGTTCTATGTAAGGACTCTACCAAAGGAACACAACATACACATTGGGACATGATAATTTCTCTTAGCAAGTTGAAATGTCTGTTCATGTAGGACCATAAAATCAGTGTCCTTTGATTAACAAATATGTAATCCTTGAGGTTTCAAAGAGATTTAGCTGAAGAGTGAGAACTTTAATATGCAGCTGGTATGCACATCTATATGGGACAACAGTTTATAGTGCATTAAAGATCCTAAGCTTGCTTACTTGATTGCTTTAGAAGGCACTTGTTGCCTCAACATGGCTGTGGTTATTTTCACCCCTGCTCCGACAGGGAGGAGTGGGATAAAGATAGTTGTCAGTGGCACAGAACATGTTGATGCAAAGTGATGTAAACTGATTAAGAATAAACCAAGATTTATTGCCTGACCTAATAGATGGACTGTCATAGTAGTTGTACAAAGCAATAGGGAAGTAAAAACTTGTAGCTTGTGTGGTTTCCTCAGATGCAGAATACTGCAATGTTGAGTGGCATTCTCCCTGTCGCTTTGCCTCTCTCAAACAAGTAGTTAAAAAAAAAAAAAAAGGTACAACTGGGCTTGTAAAAATAGATTTAGGAGATTTTAAATTTGTTTAAGAGGAGAAGTCAGTAAATTGCATAGAATATTGAGATCATAGTTTCAAATGTTTTAAACTTATTTTACTGAATATCAATAAGGAACATTAACTGTACTCAGTGATTCCTCTTTTTGTAGCAAAAGTTAAGTGAAACATAAATAAGCAGAAGTAAAAATGAATAGTTTATTTATGCACTGTTTCCTACTCTTAATATTTATATTAATATTAAGAACAGTAAGTCTATAAATTTATCTGGATCGCTAAAATAATGTTTGATGCTTACTTTGATAGACACTTATGAGGTCTAGGAATCAGAGAAGGAAAAATTAAGAGACATTTATGAGAC
This sequence comes from Lonchura striata, assembly GCF_050655825.1. Classification (NCBI taxonomy): domain Eukaryota; kingdom Metazoa; phylum Chordata; class Aves; order Passeriformes; family Estrildidae; genus Lonchura; species Lonchura striata. The sequence goes on from NC_140704.1 coordinate 73,245,043, forward strand.
AAGAGGTACAGAGAAAAGTAGAATTTTTTTCATGCCCAAGTGTGATTTTGTTTTCCCACTCTTGCAGAGTTTATACTTAGGACATGTCAATATTTACCTCAGCTGGATGCAGGTGCACCACATTCTCAGTGTTCATCTTGTCAAGGTGCTAAGCTATGTTGTCCCCACAGATCCTTGCTAGACTGCAAGGATCTGTGGGAACAACTATTGAAAAAGCAGAAGGAGAATCATGCTGGAAGAAGACCCAAAGAGGAATACCTCAACCCTATAATTTGCAGCCCATCTTGTTTCATATTTTCATTAGTGCTTTTGACATCCACAACTGATTGCTGATAATTCAAAGTTTGGAGTCACCATCTATTGAAAGGTCATGGTGATACGGAGGACTCAGGTAATTTTAATATAAAGAAAAGAAAGCTATACAATAGCAATACAATAATCAGCTAGTTATAGGTTCATTCATTGGAATCCATGGAAAAAGTAGGACTTGCCCATATTACTGGATTTTGAGGTGAGCATTGTGATAAATTCTGGGATGTAGACATTGAAAACAAATACCATTCACTTGTGCTTCAGGCCATATTTGTGTAATGAGGAAGTATTGCTGCCAGCCTACAAAGCTTAGCAAACCTGCACTTGTGTGTGTCCTGGTTGGCTCTGTTCAAGAAGGATTAATTAATGCTTCTTTTCAAGTGTATTTTTACCCTTTTAAAGGGTAAAAGACAACAGAAGAAGAAACAGTATTAAAGGACAATACTCATACAAGAATAAATAAGTTATGAACTTTGATTAAATTTATGCTAGAAATTATATGAATATGATTAACCAGCCAAAATTGTTTGAGATAAAGTTTTCAAGACAATGTGCGGCAAATGTATGCAGGAAATATGCAATGTGGTGCCCGTAGTCTCAGGAGACTGGATTTAGTGACCAGGGCAGTCCTCATAATCTTATCTTGTATCTCTCTTCATATCATCATTATGTATCTCTCTTCAGTATTACCTGAATTTCTATGGGGTTTCTTTTCACATTTTAAGATGAGAGTACAGTCCATAAAACTTGAAGATGTCCTGAACCAAGATTAAGCTAGTGAGGGCCTCTCAGAACAATTACCTCTGATTTTAGTGTCACCTCACTTAAGCACTGCAGTGAGAAATGGCTTAGCAAAAGGTCCAAAAAGCAAATAGAAGGAAAACTGTGAGAATGTGCACACAGGGGCCAAGTTATAGGATTGAATTCTTAGTCCCAGGAACATAGTTTCCCGCAGCTCCTGAAACAAGATGCGTGCCTGTGTCATCATATCAAACAGAGTCAACAAGGTGGTACAACATTAGCAACATTAACAACAGTTAAAATTTAGAAAGGTTTCCCGAAGTATGCCTTTACTGCGTGGATTCTTATTTTCATGTAGGAGATGAAACTAATACTTCTTCTCTTCAACTATTCAGCTTCTTTTTTTGTATTTCCAATAATGAGACTTTGTAGGAAACAGCAGTTTAGAATATATTATTCTGACAAAGCCTGGATCCACTGCCTCATTTTTTTTGTGCAGCTTCATGAGAGTAACATTCTCATAATTTTCTTTCTTGTTTTCACTTTAAGGTTATCATGTTTTGATTCTAAATAGTATTCTTGAAAATTCACTAATAATATTTCTAATCAAGGCTTCCAGATACCATAAAATTTGTCATAGCAGAGTGATATAGTTAATTATAAAATATAATAGTGTCAAATTATTTTGCATATTTGGACAACATCCCTCTTCCTATTTGTTTACTTACCCATTTACTGACCTTAGTCAGTTAATTTATGGCTGCTATTTTGGTAATGTGGAAGTGCGTGCTATGTATACTCTGCACCTTGTGGCCTTTGGAACTTCAGTGAGATAAGCAGCAATCCAGTTCAGATTCTCTCAATTCAAAGTGGACTGCCCTTCGACTTCAAAGAATCTCTGTCAATTTTTGCACCAGTAGCGACAGAATGTCTCTCCTCATTCTGTTCCATTACTGTCCAGTGGACTACAAAACAAATACAACATTCCTTCTAAATTGATATTTGAAATAACACGAGCAAACTTCTTCAAACAGTTTGTAACTTTTAGACAAGATTTGTGTAATAATATAATAACTGTTTTTAATAACCCAAACTGGAGGGAAGTTTTTTTTTTCTCAAAAATGGAAGTTTCAGCAATTGCTTTTGCTTTGGTGCAGAATAAAATAAAATCAGAAACATGTTAAAATCTTCTGAGTCATGATCACCTGAAATATATGAAATTCAAGTTTATCCCTTTGCACTAAACTAGACAGATTCTTGATGTTGTCAGCTCTGAAGTTTCTCCTTCCTCTGTGACTCTAGTCAGGAATACCATTCTGATCATGTGAAGACTTCCAAAGGAAAGATTCATAAAAATATATATCTTCCATTTAAATGTTTGGATTTTAGTAAACTGGAATTAAGTAATAAAAATCCCCACTACATCTAATGTATTGTTTTTAAATAACAGCAGATTTTAAAGAACATGTCGACAACAAAGTAGTAACACCTGCCATTTTTGTCTTTTTTTTTTTTTTATAAAATTGCCATAATCAATACCTTAAGCCATAAATTGTGTTGGCAGATTTTTTTTTTTGTCATCATAATTAATTTAATTATTTGACTTTTTGGTTTATGTGATTTAAGTTCAAAGGAATAGCTAATTATTATAAGATAATTGCTTCTCATCAGCCAAGGTTCACTTTTCCCTTTATCGCAATTTACATAAAGAAAAAGCATACGAAATTTTGCACACACAAAATCTCAACTGCCTTGAGATGTAGAAATATTTTAGAGAAGAATTCCTTTATGTGCAATGAAAGAGAAGAGGCTTAAGTTGGGCATTTTGGTGTTGGGAAGCATCCTAAAGGTAGGAATACTTTAAACTATCATCAGAGCCAAGATGCTTAAGGAAACCCTGTCCTCACAGGTTACTGGGTGCCCTCAAGCCCAGATAGACTACCATCTGCTGGAATTAGATTTGGATTGCAAGAAGGAGATAAATTTATTCATGTGGCTGGTTTTCACATACTAGTTAAATTGTCCACATCCACCCCATGGCCTAGCAGTTGAAACAAGCATGAATCACTGCAGGATAGTGGCTGCTGCCAGATAAGCAGACCTCACTCAGCACATAATTCACGGAGGGCAGGGACAGCAGGGCACACTTTGGTGAGGCTGGCAGGGTGTCTCCACCTGCAGGTGTCGCAGGTGATTTTGAACAATCAAGCTATGTGCCTGCTGAAATAGGAGTACTGGGGATGGTGTATTGAATCTGGAGCAGCTTTAGGTGAAATCAGCTGAACTTTTTCATGTGAACATACACACATTTAGCTAGGCAGGGGAGGCATGAATGATGGATTTCACAGAGGCATGGTGTATGGAGAATCAATAAAAGGAAAGATTCCTTCTCCATAGATCAGCCAAAAATTAAGACCAAGAAACATCAGATCCTACTTATAAACATAAGAAATAAAATTATCATGCTAGCAATTGAAATGATCTACTTAGCTGCCTTTGTTATTTAAGAGTCTTTCTGGTTTTCGTAAGAAATTAATCTGTTTTGCTTTTCCTCTCAGGTTAAGCTACAGGAAGCTGAATACTTGTACACTGAAACAATGCTGAGATGCACCTTTATTTTCCTTTCCTCCCCACTATATCTCTGAAATCTGTGGTTATCATTTCTGTCCCAGTCTTCTCCCAGTTTTCTTAGCATAAAACAAAATGTTTATTTTTAAAGATCAGCTAATACAATCTCATTATGGCTTGTATTTTGAGTCTAGTATAAACATTTGTGTTTGTCAGGCTGATGTGAGTACCTGGAAGGGGTATCTGTGAAGAAAAATGACAAAGCTGAATTGGAAGAGATAGATAATTACATCCTAAGTACTGGGTTGATACATCATACACAAATTACATTTTGAGTGTTCCTTAGGTCTCACTATTAGGGATTTTTGGTGATTATTGACAGAACGTATGCATGAAAAGGAAAGACAGCAGAGACATGGAGAGCAAAGAACAGATAAATACAAGTGGGATGCCAGTAAAATTGGAATGAGGTGAGTACAAGACGGAAAGTGTGGAAGATACAGACTGTCACGGATGGAAATCTCTGTGGCCATCTTTGGCTAGTAGCAAGCCCAGAAGAGTCTGAATAAACATCAGAAGAATATTCCTTGAAATTGGAACTGAAATAAAGAGTACTTTTAATACACATGGCATTTTGTAAAAATAAATGGGGTTTTTCTCCCTGAACATAGAAGATAAAAAGTATCAGGTATTTGGTGATATGTAAGAACTTCTTTTTCTGTCCCATTCCCTTTTCACTGTACATGGCACTGTGAGCTCACACAATCCCTTATGTGAGGGGATAATAATCCCTTGTGGGGGAGACTCTCCTTAGTGAAAGTCGTAGGCTGTGTCAGTTTGTCATTCGTACTTCCCACTTCTGCTAGATTAGCTTCTAATCTAATATAAATGGGGGATTAATTAAAAACAGTAATAGCAACAACAACACACCAAAAACCCCTCACAATCTGCCTAAAATGTCTTACAATTTCAAAAATATTTGAGGCTAAAAATGAAGGTTCTGGGAAGAATCCCTTTCACTTGCTATCCTTAAAGTGAGTCTTTTCTTGAAATGAGTCATGATTAATTCAGCTAATTTCCTCTTCAACCCTACTTCCTATCCAAATCTATTTCCAACTATCTGTCTGATTAATTCATTCTCACCCTAGTCTTCATCTTGTTCACCTTAACTGGTAGTAATGTGTGTGGGCTGAATTAATAGACTTTCTAATGTAATTTCAGAGATTCATATTTATAATGTTGTAACACAGTGCTCTGCAACATCACTTAGTCCAGCAGTTTTTGTCCAACTCCTTGCAGCATAAACTTGCACAGCAGCACTCATTTAACTTGGAGAGTGGTTGGCAAAATGTTAGCTGTTGAATCAAGAAATTCCCTACAAATTTGTGTGGTTCTGCATTAATCTGAATTAATTTTCAGAAAACTGTGCTGTTCTATTGGTACAATTCCATTCACAATAACTACTGTTCTATTTAACTTTGTATACAGTTGGCATGATGGCATAAAAATATATACCGGAACTATATTCCACTCAAATCTTAACCTGTTTACACATTTAATAGACATTAATATAAAAAAGTGCATTTTCTTGAGGAAAGACAGGAGTGATAATAAGTGATTTATGATGATTTATATTGCATCAGGAGATTTTTCATGCTTCACTTGCCAAATATTTGCTATTTATTAATTTCTTTTTCCTTTCATAAGATTTCTCAGTTTGACAATGATGTGCTTCTTAATTTCATATCACCTTAAACAGATTTTTGACAAATGCTAATATTAAAAGTTAATTGTAGCTTCTACATCTAAATTAGCATAACTGAAATACTGTGTGTGCTTTCCAGAGAAAACAGATACAATTTTAGGGATTTTTTTCACTGAAATTGTCTTTTACCTTAGCTTTGACAAAATTGCCAAGAAATAATCTTTACAGGACACAGGTCATGTGAAGGGTATATAAGATACTTGTATAATACTTAGATACTCATAATTCTTTTCTTTAAGCCATTATGTACACAGTATTTCCAGAAATGACAGTGCTGGAGTTCAATCAATTGCCAAAAGAAAAAAAATAGAAGGCTCAGAAAGCACCATTATTTCTTCAGTAAGTAGAAATTTTCCTTGTGCAATCTTTCTGGAAGTCAGGAAATATCAGCTGTTGTGTGATATGATATCTTTATTGCAAGCATAATAAATACTCAGCCATTTTTTTTGTTACTGATACAGAGTCAGGTTATTGGAAACTATGTAAGGGCTTCCATAAAGAACATACAAGAAAATGGACTCTGATAATAAATACATATATGCAAATGTATTTTGTACAGGTACATATTTTGTACATGAGCTCATGTACTCAGTGGACTCTTGGTTTATTGTACATGTATTGGTGTACCTATTGGAAATTCATGATTGTCAGTCCCTTCCTATGTCCTCTCTGTGTCCTGCTGAAATATTAATGAATCACACAACAATTCCCTGATATTTACAGTCATTTGACACCCTGCCAACTTAAAAATATTTTATAAGCAGTCACAAGTGCACTTTGAACTATTAATTTGTGTGTTGGCATTTTAACAGTGTTTTAAACCTTGTTTTTAGAAGATGGTGCTGACAACTTTTTTCCCCTAATACTGGTTTACTCCACCAGCAAACTCAGAATTGGCATGTAACTTTGGTTACTGTTTTCACGGGTAGAACATTGCCTGTGGGCAATCAGAGGCATGATCTCAACTGCTGCTCCTCCAAGCCTTTGCTTATCTCTAGAAGAGATCCACTGGAGAAGGTTTTCTCATTTTTCTTGCTCTGCTGCAGGTATTCTTGATCTATGACACATTTAATAATAACCATCTGGACAACATGGCTAGCTTCAGCACTTTCAATGGAAAGATTTTTTTCTAACCAGTCAGCATTTTTTGGAACTAGATTTGGGAAGAATCATGAATGTAAGATGGAATACTGGCAGTTGTGGTGCCCTTTTACTAGCTGCAGCTGAAATATTGAATTGTGGTATGAGGATACTTGGAACAAATTGTGTCAGTAAAAACACTGCCAACAGCTTGTCGACTGAAGTTTGTGGTTCTCCTAATAGTAGCAAACAGAATTCATGTTAATGACTAGGAAATAATACTCTCCATGGAGCTCAGCAACAGGTTACATAAATGATCAGCAGCTACCTACTTCCAGCTACAGTTTTCTTTCTTGACTGGCAATCAAAAAAAATGTTGCTTAGGCATTGGCTACAGCTAGTTGTGGGACAGTCACAGAGATTAGGAGCAAATTCTAAACAACATTTGGGTGCCCAAGTCATGCTCTGAAAAAGGTAAAAAAACGTAGATAGAATTTGTTGTTAGACACTGAAAAACTCTCCAGGTCTTTGTTTACAACATTTACTGAATGTAAAGGAGATATTTTGCTATGTGTCATGCATCCTAAAAAGACTTGCCAATTTTGTCTTCAGATTTACTTCCATTTAAAGAACTTCCCACATAGCTTCCTTTCACTTAACTAAAGAAGAAGGAAAGAAAGTCCCCAAGATGTTTCATTGTTTGAACACAGTTGGTCCAATTTGGGGGCTGTGCTTGCTTTGAGGTAATAATGACCATAACATTCCATGGAAACTTATAGAGTTAATTAACTAGCTAATTTTTTTCTGGAGCGTCTGTGCAGGACAGATGACTATGAAAAAGTGTGTAGGTTTTCTCCTTAGTGATTGAAATAATAAAAATATTTCTTTGTCTTCCAATAATTTTAAAGGAGTTAAAGGAGTCCTGTTCATTTTTTAACCTCTAATAAAACCAGTTGTTATATTAGAAAAACAAACAGGAAGTGTTTTTCCACAGACAGTCACAGAAGGAGCGGACTGCACACTGATTGTTTTGGAGTACACAAGAGTGGAGAGGAGCTGCTGCTGCTGTTGCTGAGGTGTGTGGAAAGGCGACCTCAGCTCTGCCTGTCGGGAACAGGATGCTTTGTTGTCCTTTTAGTGGCAAGGTGGTGATTATCATGTGTCCGTTTCCCTGCAGCGCCATGGACCCATGATAACATGGACCATCCAGGATAGCAGGCAAATGTTATCAGCAGGAAAACAGGCTTTAGCGGGAGAGTAGAACCTCCTAAAAGGTGTCGAGGTGTAAGCATTAAAAACAAAAACACATAGCGTTTTTAATACACCACATCTGAAGAGCTGCAAGCAGACCTAAGTGGAAAGCCTAATGTTGCCTGCTGGTGTCCTTTCCCGGAGCATCGTGGGAAGAGGTGCTCCCTGGTGGACAGAAGGAAAAGCTGGTCTGAGAAACGTGCTGCTGCGCCCTCGGTGTGCTAGATCGACCTCAGAAGGGTACTCGAGGCTGAGAAGCAGACAAGAGTGCGTTTTCTCTGTGACAACCTGTCGGGAGAGTGGGGCTGGGAGGAGGAAGCTGATACAAAAGCATCCAAAGTGCCCGAACTGAGGCCCGCGGATGTCCCGCGCACCCGGCTCCGGTGTGGACGCGGACCCCGGGCTCCCCTAGGACATGCCCTCGAGAGCGTCCCGGTCCCGGCTCCGAGCGCCAGCAGCTCCGGCCGCTGCTGTTCGCTGCCCGGGGCCGCACGGACACAGCCCAGAGCCTGCGGCTGGCCCCGCGGCCGAGCGGAGCTGAGCGGAGCTGCCCGCCGACCCCCGGGCGCTCCGTCAGCCGGGGCATCGCCGTCCCCGCACGGCAGCCTCTGCGGGAGCGGCGGAGGCTCCGCCTCCGCCCGATCGGGAACGGCCTGATAAAGGCAGGTGCGGGCGAGCAGCGGGACCCCGGCTCGAAGCATCTGCTTGTGCACGGAGCCCCTGAGCCGTCCTTCGCCACCCCGCGCGGGGCGGGACACGAGGGGACACAGGGGACCCTGCCGCCGCCGGCCGCGCGCGCCGCTGTCCCGCCGTCCTGAGCCGTCGGGCTTGTCTCTGCGAAAGGACAAGGACCTCGCCCCCAAGGACCTCCGAAGAGGCGGGATCTCTCCGGGAAGGGGAAGCAGGATTTCGTAGTGTGGCTTGAAGATGAGGCAGGTATCTGGAGTGGCGCTCCTCCTGGGGCTGATGGCTCTCCCAGCGGCGCTGGGACAGAGAAGCTCGGAAAGCCATAAGAATAGCAACCAAAGCTTTGCCATCGTCTCTTTCAAATGGGATCACGTCAAGGAGCCCTATATCATTGCACTCTGGATACTCGTGGCCAGCTTGGCCAAAATCGGTAAGTCTGGAGTTATATATTAATACATGTCCTCTCCCTTTCCCTTCCCCCTTGCCCTTCTCCCACCCAGCGTAAATGAAGAAAGCTTATCATAGGTCCGCGGACCCGTTTTCAGGGGGTTTACTGTACTCTGTCCTGATTTCATAATACTGCCCTACACGGTGCTTAGCAGTGTGATTTTCACCAGCCTCGAGGGGTTACCCAGTTCATTTTCACCGCCCACGACTCTGTCTTCTGCATCTGACTCCTTGTAAGCCCTTTCAATTCCCTGAGACCTTGCATTCCTCTTGCTCCCAGGAAAAACTTTTTGCAAAAGTGAAACAGAAATCGGGCCTTACTGCTTACACAATATCTATTGCACTTTATGATATGCTTTTCTTCTGATTATAGTCGTTAGCTATATCAGTTGGTAACATCAAAAATAACCAATGCAAACTGCACATATGAGCTTAACATTCTCTGTTTTGAAGTGCATTGCTGGATCAGTGAAAGAGCATCCTTTATAGAGAAAGACAGTATGTATTATCAGACCATCTGATGTACCTGAAAAAAAAAAAAGCTTTAGAGCACCCAGAATTTTCTTCAAGAAATTGGAGTAAGTGAAAAGCCAGGACTTAACCTAACTTCAGTGTAGTTTAAATTAATTTATATGAATGGTCCAACTCTTGTGTTCTGAACTTTGTGACTTTTCCAAAAGAGATCTTGTATCAATAATGCAGTTTGCTGAATGAGAAAAGTCGCCGTTTAATTAGAATGTGTTTTACTTGGTTGATGCTATTACTTTCAGACCTTTTGACTTTGGATATCTAAAAACACATCTCCAGTTTGGCTGATACTGTAAATGACATTTTCATTTAAAATAAATATTTTCTATAATCAGTCTCATCTCAGAAGGTCAGCTGAAAATCCAACTGAGGACTTTTCTGAACTTGTACTGTTAATACTAATTTGGTATACCAGAATCACATTCTGTAGATTTTTCATGCCACAGAGAATGAAAGATGTAAAAAGGTATACTTAGGTATATCTTATCTAGCACATAAGCCAAGCATAATAAGACCTGAATGGAAAATGCTGTCTCCAAACACAAAAAAAAAAAAAAAGCAGCATTTTAAAGAGTAGTGTGTTACAAGTTGGAGTGATATTGTACATAATTTTCCAGCAGTATTTGCATCTTGGCTTTTACTTGATTAACCATAGATATATTACTAAATACCTTTATCTGAACCTGTTTGACTACACTATGCAAATAGTTTGTCTTCAGACACGTGCTGCATCACCTAGATTACATAACAGACAATTGTGTTTTACTTTACTTTTATTGATGAGTTATAGCAATTATGAAGCTGAGGAAACCATATACAGGAAACAACTGACAACTGAGTACATATAAAATTGTGCTGAACAAAGTAATAAACAGGCTGCTTGTTTGAACCTTCTTTTTGAGATACTCTTCTAAGTAAGTATAGTTATTAAGACCTTGTGCTATTTAGGCTTTGCTGTTCGGTACATGTGGCCCAGTTGTACAGTGTAGTGTATTAGTGGTGCACAACCATATCAGTTTGTGTCTAATGCCACTGAACCCAAGAAGAGGACAGTTAGATTGTACTATATTTCAATTGCAATGGCATGGATTGAGATTGGTTGAGATTAATATGAGCCATTTTACTGTGAAGTCCTTGATATAAACTCTTGATAAAGTGCTTACTGTTGTGGTGCTGATACTGTTTTTAAATTCTTTTTAAATTCTTAAAACAGCTGCACAGAGCATGTCACTCATTAGAAGATCATACCTATCATCAGCTCTATCACTTTTCTTCCCCAAAGCTCTCAAGCTTCATTTGTCTCTCTCTTCACCTTTGCATTTTTGATCCTATATTTCTCTGGGCATAGTTTCTGAAGGAGCAATGGATAAGTGCTGTATTCCCCTGAGAGCCTACAAATGTCTATGCTTTCCCTACCAGTCACAAATAACACACAGAAAAGCAAGAATGTACACTCACTGTTCAACACCTTTTTAATGAAGAAATCATTAAATGAATCATTTAAAAGAATCATTAAAAGAAATCATTTAATGAAGGTGTTCATGTAAGCGAGAAAGGGAAAAAATAGCTTTTCAGCCTTCTGTTTGCCTTGGTGTGTCAAGGGTTTTGGGAAGTAGGTCAGAAATCTATGAGATTTTGAATTGAAAAAGTCCTGTGCTGGATCAAAGAAAGTTTACATTTTCAAAAAGCAGACCAAAAAGAAGCAAGAAAGAAAACAGAACATCTGTCCTTGGGTTTCTTTACTACCTGAAGCAGATCAGTTGTAGTGGTGTGAAAGTGCTGGTTTTACTGTGGGTTTTTCAGCAGGGAAGGAGCTGTTCTTACACATGCAAGCTCATTTCTCCATGACTACAGGGATTGGGAGTTATTTTACTGATGGATGATAGACAACTGGGTCATTAGAAAATGTTCTAAGAATTGCAGCTTGTACCTGGGGATAAAGGTATATGAGAATACTTTGATTTCTCTTGAATTAGAATAGCATTAGTGGTTTTGTGTTTATTTGGGTTTTTGTTGGTTTTGTTTTTTTTTTTAAGATTTGTTTCATTTCTGTGGAAGTTCAGGGGTTTTGTAATAAACAACTTTCAGTTCATGATGTTATATGACTGGGGGAAGCATTTTGTATTAGGAGATTTTTGCACATTTTCTGGGGCTTGATGTTCATGTTATGTTCAAGGTATTCTGCAACATAAACTATTATATGTTAAATTTCATAAGTATCCCAAATACATGAGGAGGAAGTGTCTTGTGTTTGGGGCTTTTGGAGAAGGAAATTGGTCTTTTAATTTTAGTTTGGTCTAGTTATTGTTTAACTCTAAATATTGCTACAAATGAAACTATGGAAAAGAGTCTTCACACAATTGGCTTTCATGCATTATAGAAAATAAAAAAAATTGTGACTTCCAGAAAACTTCTGATGCATCTTGGTCTACTGTTTAACATGTTCTAATTTATTTGATTTGACCGTCTTCATCTGAAATATTCCAACTCTTCATTCCTCCACTTCAAGTGAAACATTCTTAAGGTTCACAATGTTCTGCTTTGGCTAATGATCTTTATTTCCTCTTTTGGCAGGCTGTCTTATCACTACAGAGGAGAATCCTTGTGGGATAGGGCCAATAAATTACTTACATTTGTAAATCTAAGTCAGAAAATCATCTACATGAAGAAGGTACATGAGGTACAGCTGTGAACTCCTAGTGGTCTTCAGGAGTCCATGTCCTGGTATCTCAGTGCTCCAGATGAAATAAGCAGTACCATTGAAAAAGAATAACCTCCTAATGCACACATGTACACCCTTATAGCTGCAGGCGGTACAGACATTTCCTGCTGTAGGTAAAGGATGTACCATTTTAAAACAACATCCTTACACAATATAGGTCTGGTTTGAGATGAAAGATACTTGTATGCTGACCAGACTCTCACATTCTTTCTAAGCTCACTTGACCATGTGCTCTTCTTTTTATGTCTTGTCATGGATAACATCTTGGAAATAGATTTTGAATGAATACATGCATAAAAGACACAAACAGTATTTCAGCAGGAATGTCTCTACAGAAAGAGTTAGAAACAGCTGGAAGATCAGAAAAGAAACAAGTAAAAGAAGGGAAGGAATAATGAGCTCAGAAGCTAAAAATGGCTAAGAGTAGAATTTTTTTAACACTGAACATCATATACAATTTTGTGATGGTATTTCTCAGGCCATGCTAATGAAAAAAAAAAGAAGAAAATGTATGCTTTCTACTTGGGGCATATCTAGTACATGTTTCTATACTTGTTCATAATACTAGGAAACAGAGAGAGATTGTATCTATATCTTCATTGGAGGTTATATTGGGGAAATTGTGAAATTCCTTCTTGCAGGTTAAATCCCTTTCTGTACTCCAATATTTTTATAACATTTTTTCAGCATTTTTACAGAAGAATACGTAATTGTCACAAAGTAAAAAAAAAGCCCTGCAAAGTAGCCTTTTGGTCTGGTCCCCTCAATTTATTCAGTGTATGTAGATAAGCAACTGGAAGAAATGGTGGGAGAGTGACTATGAACAGGAATGAGGAAGGGTACATAGCCTTTTCATTATCTGAGTCAAACCTCTTGCCAACTTTTTTCTGTGTAGTTGCATACAAATTCTAATTTCTAAAGGCTTTTATATAAGAAATTAAAAAGTGGGAGTGAAATTTCAATCCAGGGTAGCCGGTAAAGCTGTCCTCAGTAATGCCACAATGCTTTGGAGGAGGGGGAAGAAATGATTCAATAACAGTGAACAAACATTTAAGAGAAGGCTGCTGAAGATACTGTGTCAGATGGATTTGTTGAGTCCATCATCTCTTGAGACTCCAGGAGGACACGAGCTGCAGAGCACAATGCATCTCTAAGCTCAGAGATATAGGTCCCCACAAACAGTCTAGTTTCTGCATGCCTGGGCTCCTTCACATTGTCTCAAACTACCCTGAGAAAGGAGCTCTTTAGAGTATTTTGTTAGCACAAACAATTGCTGCAGAGAATTTTAAGCATGTTAGGGATGGGCTAAGGAAGGAACTGTGAAATGCAGGTCTAACCACCCATCTAATTTAGACTCCTGGGGCAATATTTTCTTTGAAGAAATCAATAACCTTCCTTCCAAAGCAAACTGTCATAACAAAAGCCCATTTGACTCCAAAGTTTCTCCTCCTGGCACTCTAGCTTCTGAAAAGTGTCAGTTACACAGAGAAAGTGATTTAGGGTATTGTTTTAATAAAATTAAAAAAAAAAGTGAGACTAGCTCTTCTGCTGGCAATTCTTCAGTAAATGACATAGAAAATATGTTGAAGGGTGCTAGCAGAACTTTACTGGGTGTATTTAACCGAAAATGGAGTCAGAGATTCAAAGGTGATGATATCAACAGATCCTGCAAACAGCCTCCTCATGATTATAGGTCTTGTTAAAAGTTGCTTTCATTAGCAAGTGATAATATGGAAAAAGTCTTTACATTGTGACTTAAGAAGTCTGGAGCTGGCTATCTTCCTCCATATCCTGACAAAAATAAGAAGGGGAAAAATGCTTCTTTTACCTTTATTTTGAAGTCAGTAGAAGCTGAAACAAGTTAGCACACTTAAAACAGGCATATGCATTTTCTCCCCGCATAGTCATAGAAACAATATAAAATTGTGCTGGAAACTGTTATATATCTGCGGTGTCTTCATTTCTGTACAATGCTATATTTCCTTTTCCAAAGTGCTGTTTAAAATACCTGTGAGCTAGGAATGTTAAATACTGCAAAATCTCTATATTTTAAAGAATTACCTTTTGTATCTAACATTTTATAAGTTTTAGGCATCTGAAAAGAATATTTCCAAAACTGAATAATAGCTTCACATTTCCAATGTAGGAATAACTGTGTGAGCCATATTTTTATTAAATTACACAGGTGTGACTGCCTATTCCCACATTTTATTTCCATTTTACTCTTGTGCCTTAGTCATAATTTTCCTATACTTCCTGTCTCCCTGTAACACACATCTACCTTCTTCCCCCTCCCCCTCCAAGTCTTGCAAGTCTCAAGTCTTAATTATTTAGAGCAGGGAAGAAGATATCAGGATAGGATAATTTGACAAGATTCAGATTACATGCCCTGGCAAATAGCAAATGTACAATGGCAACTTGTGTGAATTACATAAGAAAACAATGGCATTTTGAGAATGGCCCTGAATTGAATACAGTTCAGGCATGCATACCTAAGGAAGGATCTCTGCCATCAATTACTTTCAGGCACCTGTGTGCAAAGTGCTCGGCGTTCTCTGCAGAACAATGGAATCCTTTTAATACTGTAGTCTTAGGATTGTTGAAACCATTGATTTACTGTCTTCAGAGCTCAAGCCACTTATTACCAAGAGCTATCTACAAATCCCCGAAGTCACTGTAAATCTCTTATGTGGTAATGCAGCAGACCACAGCCCCACAAGAAATAAGACCAAGCAGCAAATCCTTCTGGATGTACAGAGGTTTATCAAGTGAAAGGCTCTGAGGTCCCCCTTTGTTTTTTGCGGACCATTGTGTTTTATAGATGTTTAACTGGGAAGATGGTACTGGAAATCCTGAATTATTATCTTTGTTTGACACATACAACCAGAAGCCTGTCAAAAAGCAGTAGTTTTACCACAAGTTTGCTTTAAGAAATGTTTGGAATCCAACTAAAAGAGTTTCCCCCCGCTATTTACCAGAGTTTTAATTGCTTTGAATTAAAGGGCAAGTGGGTTACTTAGTTCTGCTGTATCTTTCGTATGGTTCACTCTATTCCAAGATGAAATGTTGAGTCTAAAGTCATAGAAGAATATTTCTTATCTGAATATTCTTTTTTTTCATTCAGGAAAATGTCTCTGATTTTTCTCTTCTCTCTGCAGCAGTGAAGTTAGACTAATAGCCTGAAGAACTAGAGTCTCTAACTGTTATTCAGTTTGTTGTCAAGTGGTAACCATTTAAAATGAGAGACCATTGAAACAGTCTTGGTAAACCACAGAGCATGGTGGATTGACTGTGTTGCAATACTTTGTTTCCTTTTGTAAAGCAATTTGCAGAGTATTTACCCCTGTGGAAGGAGTGACTTGATACCCAATTGGCTGCTATGTAAAGCACCGTAAAGTCATAAATACTGAAACTACTGGCTGACAAGGAAGAGCTGATCAAGATGGAATGCAAGACATCAAGTGGAAACACTTTTAATTAAGGCACGAATATTTAATGTTCATTCATGGAAGAAGAAAACTGGAAGGTATTCTGAAAGTCCTGCACAATAACAGAGGTTTTAAGTAGTTTTAGTAGTTAAGTAGTAGTCTGGAGAGTTTACTCCTTCCATTAAATGAATATAGAAACAGTAATTCTGGATTCATTAAAATGTGTCTAGGAGAGAAGTTCTGCTTTTATCTATTGAAAGAAAAAATGCCTTTGTTTTTGCCAAAGCCAAATATAAAATAGCAGTAGTCACACACCAGGGAAGGGAATCTCAGTGTAGATTGTAGATTGGTTTTTAAAAACATGTCGTTATGATTATTTCTGCTTCAATTACAATTTTTTAAATATGGTGGGGGTAAAGTTTGAACTAGTATCTTTATGGATTCAGCCAGTTTCACAAGTTAAGCTTTGAGGAAAATATTAAATATTAAGAAACCAGTAAAGGTCTTGAGACAAGATTTCAAAATTAAAATCGCCCAGTTGCAAATAGATTGTAAACTGATGGAGAGACTTGCTAGCTCCTTTATTAAAATTAATATTGTTTCATTGGTTTGGTAATATAATAATATTTCAGGGACTAGGTGATACCAGTTAGTATAAGATAGCTTTATGTTAATGTTATGTTAATGCTAATATTGATACATTAACAGTTTTACTGGAGGTAGAGTTGTTACGTGATCATACATAAAACTAAATATAGGTATAGTTTGGAGATACTGCAATCCTACTCCAGTGAAATACCAAACTGGTGAATATCTAGATGCAAAATTTCAGACCTTGGCAGCTTAGATATATGCTTAGGAAATTCAGTTAATAAATGCTACTTAGTGGCTTAAGTGATTAAAATATTAATTCCACAATGACTGAAGCAGTCTTTGAATGCTTGATCTTCTGTCTATGCACAGTCTAGAATTTGAAGTTCTCTAAAACCTGGTTTGAATTAAATATCCAGATTTTCTTTTGAAATAATTCTGACTCTAAGCTATTCCATCCTATTTGGTTTTGGGAATGATTTTGGGGCAATAGTGAAAGGGGGAAAGCCGTTGGATACTGGGTCTCCTATAGAGTTCACAGAATCATAAAATAATAGTGTCATAGGCTTGTTGAGGTTGGAAGGTGCAATATCTGGTCCTATGCTCCAGCTCACCCAGGGTGACCTACAGCTCCTTGCCACGATCATGTCCAGACAACTTTTGATTATTTTCAAGGATGGAGGCTCCACAACCCTTCTGGGCAGCCTTTGCCAGTGGTTCACCACCCTCACACCTCTGCCAAGCTGCTCTGCAGCTGGGTGGCCCCCTACATATACTGGTGTCCAGGGTTGTTCCCCATCAATTGTAGGACTCTGCACTTCTCTTTGCCAAACTTTACAAGGTTCCTGTCAGCTCATTTCTCCATTCTGTCAAGATCCCTCTGCATAGCAGCCTGACTCTCTGGCCTATCAGCCACTCCTCTAAATTTGTGTCATCAGTCAAATTGCAGGGGGTACTCTCTGCCCCATCATTCAGACCATTAGTGAAGATGTTAAACAGGACTGGACTCAGTACAGACCCCCCGGGGTTCACCTCTAGTTACCACTCTCCAACTATACTTTGCACCACTGATCACCACCCTCAAGGTCTGTCCATTCATCCAGTTTTCAATCCACCCCACAGCAGCCCATCCACCCCCTACAGCATCAGCCTGAGGCTGCTCTGGAGGGCAGCGTCAAAGGCTTTATTGACAGCTCATT
Organism: Lonchura striata; assembly: GCF_050655825.1. NCBI lineage: Eukaryota > Metazoa > Chordata > Aves > Passeriformes > Estrildidae > Lonchura > Lonchura striata. The sequence continues at coordinate 73,262,362 of NC_140704.1, forward strand.
AGAAACTCATCAGACACTGCTTTCCCCTCATCTTCCATGTGCATCACTTTATTTTTATCAGGTTAGTCAAGCACTTTCATGTAGTGAAACATGCTGACTCGTCCTGAGAAATTTCTTGTCTCCTAAGTCTGTTTACCGAATTAATTGCTCTATCGGTTAGATTTGCAGAACCTTGGATTAGTAAGGTGGACCTTTATCTACATCTTACCTGGTCAAAGAAAGCAACATTTTTGTATGCAGTTGGTACACTTTGGTTAGCTGCTACAAAATTACACACTACAGAGAAGAGTACAAGGTGGTCATATAATGGCCACATGGTCATGCCATCATGAATTAAGTAACGGAATGACAATGTACCAGCATACTTTAACTCTCCTATAAGCTAGGTGCTCCCTGATCAGATGGGCTTCAATTTTCTATTATGAATGGCTTTCACTCATATGTCACTCACCCTTCTGTCTTCTCTTACCTGGTACAGTGTGAGTTTCATTTCTTATTTTAGCCAAAGCTTTCTCCAGGATGAACTGATATTCTAATGAGTAGTAATACTTGATGGGAACATACAGTGAGATCTGTTAACTTGTGGTACCAAGCTCAACCGTGGTGTTCATAGTGTATCCTGTTTCCTGCAAATCCCTCTCCTACACACAAGCTATATGCCAGAAAAGTACACCTGTGTGGTTCTTCTCCATACTGTCCAGCTATTACTTCTGCGTCTTCCACTTGCAGCACTGGCACTTTGCAACCTCGTCTCAGTTTGTCCATTCCTTCCCAAAATTATACTCATTTAGCTAACTTCATTTTGCTTCATGAAGAACTGTGTAAACTCTGACTCTTGATAGGATGACATTTCAGGTATTCAGCTGGTGTTTTGTCTAGAAACATTATTGAATTGTAGATAAAGATATTTTGAACTCATTTATTTGGTCAGATCAGCTGCTGTGGTGCTCATTAGTGGAGGATAGTGTAATTTTTTTTTCTAAGTAGAACTACTTCTTAAATGCTGTGTTTATTCTAGTTTCTCCACTGTTTCTCTTACTACCATGAAAGCCATGCAGAAAAGAAATCACAAATGACTTTATAGGCAAAAAACTATTTGAATTTGCGTGCACAATCTTTCTGGTGTAATGAGTTGAGAAAGATAGTCTACATCCAAAAAAATGAACACTTTTGAACTGAGCAGTGCCCTGATCAAGAATGAAAAAAGTATGATAAGAGGTATGAGAAGAAGGGCAGAATGGAAGCTACAGATGATGGTGCTATTAGACAAGCCTTGGAAACATTGGCATTATATTGTGAAAGAACAAGAAAAAGAGCAGAAAGAATCTCCATATTTACATTCAAAACCTAACAAGCACATAAATGTATTAATTAATTTCTCAATTTCTGTTACTTTATTATCACAAAGATAAGCATTTGACTGTCATTAAAGGTTTTCTGTTAAAATATTTTCTATTAATTGAAAGAATTTTGTCATAAACTACTGCCTGACAGATTCTATCAAGATGTCTGTTAATCATAATGTCTTATCATGAGTTAGCAATGTAAGAGTTTTTGGGACTTTGCTCTGTAGACCTTTGAGAGGATTGCTTTTGCTCTTGGGCAATCTGTCCTCAGGAGGACCCATCTTTAGTCCTGAGGACAGATCTCCATGTTATCCGGTGGAGTACAGTGTACCTGCTGTACAGGCAGCATTTCTTAGAGAAGATGAATAGGCATCAAATCACTGAGCATCAGTTTTTTCAGCTCACTGTCATGCTAAGTATAAATGAGGGAGCCAGAGCCACCCTTCTACCTGCTCCCAAAAATTCTATAAATCTTCTGGGATATTCGAAGCTGGATCTGCCAATTGCTGCATGGAGCAAAGTCTTATGATTCAAGGCAAGAATAAAAGATAGGTTAGCAGCTCACTCAGGCTAGATATCTAAATGGTTGTGTAGCATCTATAACAGAGATGAATCTTTTACCAGTGAAAACTTACATTACTTAAGCAGTATAAGTGCTTGGAAAAGGAAGGCAGGTTTTGTTAATTTCTCCATGACAAAATTTAGGAAAAAAGCCAACACTCCTCCAAAATTTTTGTTAGAAATAAAGAACATAACAAGTTCAGAAAATTCAACTTTTTTTTCAGTATGATAGATACGGCACCAAAGTCAGTGAAAAGTAAAATTTTGTAATTCATCTTCCCGCTTCTCTGCTCAAGTTAATTCAATAAATTTTCAAACATTCTCTGATCTGAGGGTGAGGTTATTACAATTTACATGATCTTAAAAAAAGGACTATCACATTTACCATGGACTTGAGGAGAGCAGCAATTCCTTAGTACACAACACATTAATTTTATTTGAACCTTATGTTCCCTAGCCTTTCAGTAAACAGAATAATATTTTGTCTTGAAACATCTTGAATACTTGTACTGAAGAAAATTATAATTAAGAGATAAGCTAAATTTTTTTGAACAAAAATTATTACTTTCAAGCACTCATAAAGGCATCTTAATTCTTTAGCCTTTCTTAAGAAATACAGCACAGTTGACCTTACTAAAGACCATAATTTTTAAGGCATGTTCACTTGAATAATGCTATTTGGTGTTTGAAAGTATGAGGATGTAAAAACAGCAGGAGGAAGTATGAAGTTTCCTTCTGTTTATTGTGATTTATGAGTAAAGATTAAAAGCAGTCCAAGATAAACCTGCCACTGCAAGTGGAAATTCAGCTTGTATGTGGGTACTGAAGGGCTTGTGTCAGGAAAGACCTATGCAAATGTAAAGGAGAATGGTCTTACATTTTACTCTTGCTGCCTGATCTAGCATGTGTTGTCTGTTGCATTTTGGAAGACCCCAATGCCTTGAAAGTCAGTAGAATCTTATTGATTCTACTGATGTGAGAAATGCTGTCTGATTATAGGGAGTTGAAGAAGAACCAGTGCCAATGGTAGGGTTTCTGCTGTAGTGCCTAAAACACAGAATCATGGATGCAGCCAGGACAGGATTAATTTTTGCAGCAGCCAGGAGGGGCTTGGCTAGGAGGTGATTCTGTACCCTTTAAGTCATTTTCTGGGGAGGATGGGAGGGTTCCGACTCTGGGTTGGGTTGTGAGGCAGAGCAGGGTCAGGGTACTGCCAGAGGTTTTCTGAGGGGTGGACAATAACGTGTGAATCAGTCACCTTTTTTCTTTTACTGCTCCGGCATTAGTATTGCTCCTTGTTTTATTTTATTGTTGCTTCCTGGGCTGCATTAAAAGCAGCATGGCTGGGAGGTCAAGGTGGGATGATTCTCCCTCTGCTCTGCCCTGGTGAGAGCCTGTCTGGAGTACTGGAGTACAGCTCTGGAGTCCTCAGTACAGGAAGGAAAGGGACCTGTTGGAGCAGGTCCTGAGGAAGCCACCCAGCTGAACAGAAGGTAGGAGCACCTCTCCTATTAAGACAAGCTGAGAACATTCAGGTTGTTTGAGAGAGACCTCTGGGAAGACCTCATTGTTGTCTCTCAGTATACTTAAAGGGCGCCTAAAACAAAGACTGGGGCAGACTTTTAGCACGGCCTGCTGGGGTAGAGCTAGGACTAATGGTTGCTAACTGAAAGATTCAGGATACATAGAAGGAAGAAATTTTTTATGACAATGGTGGTGAAACACTTACCCAGATTACCCAGAGCAGATTACCCAGAGAGATGATAGATGCTCAGTCTCTGGAAATATTCAAAGCCAGGCTGGATGGGTCTTTGAGCAATATGATCTAGTTGAAGGCATCCCTGCTCATTGCAGGGGGATTGGAGTAGATGACCTTCAAAGGTCTCTTCAAATCGTAACTACTTTAGAATTCAACTGAAGTTTAATTCTTATGTATGTGGCAATAAAAGTAAAAAAGAGGCACTACTATGGATAGTTGAGTAATATTTGTTTCACACTGAATTCTTACTGCTCCCAAAATTTAATTTCTGCACAGATATTTTTAGGAATATATGCAAAATCTTTCCCATGTTGGAAGGGATCTAACTATATGAAGCACACTCTTTTACAATGAAAAGAATCTTATGTTGATATGACTTTGTACTATATATCATACAACAGAATCATGCTTAGTCTATGTATGTGACATTCTGGGATTTTTTTACTTAGGAAGGGATTTGTGTCTAGTTTCTACCTTTCTTTTTGCTTGTAATAAACAGTCATCTTAAGTACCCAAAATATTTAAGTTGTGAGCTGGCCTTCAAATACAGCTTTAGCCAGTTGTTTTGTTCCCTTCCTTTTTATTTCTTAACTGTGGAAAGTAATGTTAAACTAATCTCCTTTTGAACTCATTTTGCTTGTGCATGCATTACAAAACACAAATACATTACTGAAAAAAACAGCTGTTTTACCACCTTCCTAGTGCATTTCAAAACATCAAAGCTATTTCTTGCGTACTAAGTTTTGGAGTATAAGGACCCTAATTAAAGTACAGTTCTTCCTGCTGCTACCATTGTGCACATTACCTCTCAAATGAGATAATGAAGGTATGAGAGTTAACATGTTACTTAACTGGAGAAGCTGTAGAGACAAAAATCAAAAGTCAAATCAAAAGCTAAAGCACACTGAATGACAGCAGGATCTCAGAGCCATTTGCAGAATAAAATCAGAGTGATATAAACTAAAATACATCTTGCCCTTAAGTCCAAGGGAAAATAAATCACATATCTGGATTTCTGAGCAAATTTGTTTTCTTATGGGCAGGAATGAGTGCATTCAATAACAAAGCATGTCACATTTTCTGTTTTCTATTGCCTAACCCAGAAACTTACAGGCTGATTGGTGAAAATTGTGGTTTTTTAATAGACAGAGTACTGTGTAACTATTGTAACATGATAATTGTTTCCTCTTTCTTTATCACAAATCACCTTGCTCAATTTTTCACCATATTCTTTCTGACTAGCACTACTAATGTTAAAAGAGCCAGTCTGTCATGAAATAAATACTATAATGTATTCTCCATAATAGTATATGGACAAACACATAAGAGACATGTTATGTCTAGAGCATTCTTAAAGACGTAAGTTTTTACTTGCTTCACCATTTTTTGACAAACCTCTGGGATCATAAACCATTCACTGATATGTTTCCAAAGCCCTAAAAAATTAAATAATTGTGGAATCATAGAATGTTTTGTGTTGGAAGGGACCTTAAAGATCATTTTGTCCCAACTCTCCTGCGTGGGCAAACACATTTATTTCCCTAGACCAGGTTACCCACAGCTGCATCCAGCCTGGTCATGAACGTCTCTAGGGATTGGGAGTCCACAAACTCTCTGGAAACCTGTTCCAGTGCCTCACCACCCTTACAGCAAAGAATTTCTTCCTAGTATCTACCCTCCTTCAGCTTAAGGCCATTTTCCTCTTGTCCTTTCACTATGTGTCCATAGGAAAAGTCCCTCTCCAGCTTTCTTGCAGTCCCCCTTTAGCTACTGTAAGGTTGCTATAAGGTCTTCCCAGAGCCTTCTCTTCTCCAGGCTAAACAACTCCAACTCTCCCGTTCTGTCTTCATAGCAGAAGTGCTCCAGTCCTATGATCAACTTAGTTGCCTCCTCTGAACCTGTTACAGCAGGTCTATGCCTTTCCTCTGCTGGGGACCTCACAGCTGGATGCAGAACTCCAGGTGGGGTCTCACCAGAGCAGAGTGGAAGAGCAGGATGTCCTCCCTTGCCCTGCTGTCCATGCTGCTTTGGATGCAGCCTGGTCTACAAGTGGATTTCTAGGCTGTGAACTCACACTGCTGAATTGTGTTGAGCTTGGGAAGAGACTTCATCTGTTGTCATTCTGGACACCTTATGTCAACAGGGAGTGTTTATCTTAAAAGTATTTCTAACTTTTTGGTTAAAAATCTCACCTAGAAGATCTGAGATGACCAAATTTCTGGCACATATATACAATATATTTGGGTCTCTGAAATGATGTACAAGAGTTGTAGTCCACCATGAAACTCTTCTCTTACCAAGCTGATGGAGAATCTCTTCTCCAACATATCACTGACAAAACTTCGTAGCTTTTCAAGGAGTGCTACTTCACTTCTGTGTGTTTGCTTGGTTGTTTTTTGTTTTTTTGTTTTTTTTTTTTTTTTTTTTTGTTTTTTTTTGGGTTTTTTTTTGTTTTGTTTTGTTTTTTTTTTTTTTTTTTTTCCTGTGGGCATCACTAGTGAATTTGAATACCATAACACTTATTTAATTTACTGCTGTAGTCAGGAATACTTCCACTGTAATTCCATGCTATTCCACTTGTATTAATTAAAATCTTACTGGGGTGGAATGCAAGGGGCAGGAAACAAGCCAGTCTGCAGTGTCTGAAAAAAAGTACTTTCCTACCCCATGACCTGCAGCAGCCTTCATAGCTATTTACCCTAGCCCTTAGGGTATAATTATGTCCCTTATGCCCTTCCTAGCAGCAACAATCCTAACTAAGCCTTGCTGGAAGCAGTAGAGGGGAAGAAGAGAAAGTCCCTACCATATAAGGACGTTGTCAGAGTTTCAGCCTACTATTGGTATTCATTAAATTATTTCTTCCTCATCTTCTTTTTCATTGTTTACTGAAGACCTCAGCCAGGGAGAACTGATTCTGGTTTTTATTTAGGCTTTGGTAATTCTTTACACAATTTATCATACAACAGAACAACTGCTTCCTATATTACTAGTAACCCATTTCTATGCAGATTTTTATCTGTATGAACAGATGCCAAAATATTCCCATGAGGATGTCTTAGTTTCAATTAATTTATCATATTAAAATGAAGGTTGAAAGGAAAAAAATTAAAATTCATAGTGTGAAACTCAGTTCTTGGCATTTCTTTATTTAACCCACGTTACTGGAAAATAGTTTGGTATTTTAAAACTAAAAAAATGCATACACTATCTGTAAATAACTTTCAGTGAATCTTTAAAGATTCACTGAATTTAAAGCTGGAGCAGTTGCAATATATTGCAACTTAATTATAATACCTTTACATAGCAAGTGAAGCAGTTTTATGATTCTTTTACTGTCCTGTTTTATATCCTCTACTATACTTCAAGGTGTTTCTACTATGTACTTTGCTCTCATTTTGAAATATTATTTTTGACTGTTCCCATTTTTCTTTCAGTGCCGTTCAGTTCCATAAGGGCCAAATGCTACCAGACTGGCAGTGTAGTGGGACTGCCCCTTCAAAAAAGAACTATTTAGCATAATTATGATAAACTGTGCCTGACTGTTTAAACTTCATTATGTTCTAAGTGCTTATAGAGGTAATAGTTTCTTACTTACACACTTTGAGTTTGGCTTGAGGCTATCTTACTATGTTATGACCTATCAGCTGGGAACCTTGACCTGTATGTTGGTTACATTTTTAATTGCTAACATATTTTGTTAATTGTTCACCTACAGAGAACAGCTACCTAAAATTTCCTCCTTAATGAGTTCATTACAATGCTGTACACTTTGTAAATGGTGACCATTACATGTGTGACAAGTAACGAGAGCTTTCTTGAGCTGGATTAAACCAAACTCAAACCAGTCCCTCCATATGAAGAACTTTTGTGCCTTGCTTAGGAAAAATATGTCCAAGAATAATTATAAATAACATTAATATGCATGCTCACGTAGTATATTTTAAGACAGTACCAAGATCCAATACTAAAAGTGGCTTTTACCTCTTGTGTACAATATATGTATATTGCATCTCTGAATTTCTTCAGATATAAAATAACTCCCAAGTTTATTTCAATAAATCTCTCCTTTTTTTTCTAGATTGGGTAAAAGCATAAGGTACTGATTAATAAAATAATTTCATGTCTGTCTAAGGATTATTGATAGAAGAAATCCTTAAAACCTCTTTTCTTAAGAGATTTTTGCCTGTTCTATATAAACAATTCAAAATGGTAACATCAATTCATAACACTTGTTTTGTTGTTGCAAGGTCCATAGAACAGAATTCAAAGTACTATAAAATATGCTATCAGTCCCCTGAGCAGGAAAAAAATCTAAGCACACTTTGTTGATAAAGATTAGAGAGGCAAATATAGACTAATAATGATCAGCTTCAGTTCTGACAAGTCTGCCCAAACACTTCCTGGACAAACTAGAAATGCAGTTGAATGCTTTGAATCCTTGCTTCAACTGAAGCACTCTTAGAACACAATGGAAGATTTTTTCCTTTAATTTAAGCCTAAATTCATCTGCCGATAAGACAGGATAAAAAAATTTCTGTGTGGATAAAGAAAAGATGAGATAAAAGCATGGAACAATAAGAGGATTGCTTTTCAGCCACATGAAATCACTAGAGTTTTGGACAGGTGTTATGCAGGGCTTTGGTTTTGCTCTTTTTTTGATTTACCACTACACAGATGTGGGCCTTCCTGCTGAAGGTTTCTGAGGACATATTTCTGCAGGCATTATCAGTATTCACGTAGATCTGGCTATTGTACAAGGAAAAATATATAATCCTAAGTACTAGGGGAAGGGATGTAATACAGTAATACGAAAGGCAGTTTCACTCAGACACCATGACAGGAACGGACATGAGAATGGGAAGGGGGAGAGAGGTACACCTGTACAAAGTGAATACAGGGTGACTGTGAGTCACCAGTGTGATAAAGAGTCCAGGATGTAGCTGAACTATAGATTGTGATAGGAAATTATTAATGCTGTTGGACCTGCTTCTACTATGACTCATGCAGAATGCAGTCTATATTTCTGATGGCTCTGAATCCACAAAGGTGAACTCAGATTGAAACAGGCAGAGCTGAAGACAGAAAAGAAGTAGTTTACTTTCAAAAACCAGAGACAAGCAGCAAAAAGACAGTATGTTTTTCTGCCTGCTTATATAATATAAAATTAAGGAATTATTATTAGGGCAAACCAGCCATTTAAGAAAATTGATATCATTTCCACAAAAGAAAATGGACATAAAATATCTGTGAATGAGTTCAGGCTAGAAATCAGAATGAAGTCTCTAACTGTGATGAGGGCTGGTGGTGTGCCTTCACATAGACTTAGCTGGAGCAATAAACCTCTGAGATGAGGATCATTAAATATGATGGTGTTATAATTAAGGTCTGGATAAACAGCTAAATAGCCCTTCTAATATTTATGGTTCTTGATGAGAATTCCCAGATACTCTGTGCAGGCTACATAAGCAGCTGTAATTAGTTGAAAGGTGTGCTTATGGCTTTGCAGGAAAGAAATGCTGTGTTTGCTAAAGTAGGAAACTCGGGAAGTCAAGTCATGAAAGACATGTTAACAAAGAGATCCAGTACAACGGAGGCCAGTGCACAGAAGAATGCAAAACTGGTGCATCTGTGAAAATAATACAGATTACAAGGACAGAGCTGAAAATGGAAGACTTGAAAGTATAAAGAAATCAAGTGTAGCATGTGCAGGAAGTTTATTGGGTAGGTGGGCATGACTGTTGAGAAGTAAAGGGAGCCATATCAGAAGATAGGGGAATTATAAACAAGTAAAACTTCTTAAACAGGAAATGGTATCAAAAGCCTTCTCTTAGTAAAGAGTAGAGTAAGTAGATATTAGACTTATCAGCAAAACTTCTGGAGAAATTTGAGATTAAAGTGGTAGTATAAATAACAGCCCAATAAACAGAAGAGAAAGTAACTGTAGCATTGAAGAAAACTAATAAAAACTGCCAACATGATTAAAAATGAAACCAAAAATGGTCATTATGGTTAAGCAATTTTCTAAACCGTTGCAATGGGGGAGTTTGCTAAGGATTTTGTGCTATCCATTTTATAAGAAAAAAATCACTGTTAGATTGAACAAGGTTATGTGCAGACTGGGACTGACATACACTGCCCTCAGTATCATGAGAGGATCACGGCACACACCAGAGGAAGCCAATTAAAGCTCAGTGATTATATGAGACCCTGAGACCCTTGGTAAACCAAGAGTGAGAATTTTAAAATAGTAACTGCTCAGCTGCTTTTTTTACTTGAATAACTGAATGGGAAATCATCTCCAAATAATCTAATCTAATCTAATCTAATCTAATCTAATCTAATCTAATCTAATCTAATCTAATCCCTGTTAATCTGTTAAAGGAGTTTGCAGACAAAAAAAAGCAAACGTAGAAAATACACAATTGTCTCTGTCCCAGCATCTATACACAGTTCCTACACCATGAATGCTGCACTCTCTTGCAGGGGTGTTTATTGCCTGTATGTATTTCTACAGGACTGCTGCTTCTTTCTTGGTATGAGAGATGTAGCTGGTCAGTCTGAGCTGTGACCCACTACATGGTTGCAACTAAAGTGTGGGGCTATGGAGCAAGAGCATGCCCAGGGATCCATGTCTTTTAGGCATGGGAGAACCAAAATGATAATTTCTAGAAAATGCATGCTCTATATTATATTTTAGAGGGTTTGGCCATGTCTTATTCAGGTAAACCAACATAATAGCTGTTGGTCAGGGCTTTCCAGAGTCTTTTAAACTACATTACTGACCAGCTACAGTTGATAAAGTTTAGGTCACAAATCAGTATTTGACTATATTTTGAGCTATTATGCAGGCAAGGTAAAGCAGATTTTTCCTCCAGGTATGCTATAGGAATTTTTTGCTGTTCAACTACTGGAAGATATTTAGAGGAAAGAGTTCTCTTTGGGCAGAATATTCTTCTGTGTAATTTATTATATCTTCTCTTAAAAAGTTTCTTGTGCTATTACAAAAATCTGATTGTGTGCTACCTTGGAGATAGTGTTATTTGCATCTCTGAAAAGTAAAGAAGCTCAAAGGGGCTTGCAGTGTTTTGCTCTCAATTTGGTCAATGGCAAGGGTTTTCACCAGCTACAGAGAATCAAGTCTTGGAGGTCCAATCAGAAGCACCCATGGCCTGATAAGTATGATAACTTTAACTTTTTAAGTGAAAATAAAGAGTCAGAACTGGAAAACTGACTAATAAGGGAGTGTCAGTGCGTATTTGAACAACTAGTAAAAATGCAGATAGGAATCATCATGCCTGCCACTAACCCTGATAAGAGGAGCTTATAAATGTTTGCAGATTCATATCTATGCTTTCACAGAAACTATGGAAATTATAGGCTCATCATATTTTAATTTTCTAAATTATTTTATGTGTCCTTGGATTTTATCCAAAGATACATGGAAAAAAATCAGCAGAGAATTATCATCATTATTATACATCAAGTCTTGATTTCTGTGCATGGCATATTGTGTACTGTGCACATGCAGTAGGTTTTGTGATTGACTGGAACAGTGATACTAGCTGCAAAAATAATTTTACTGTTTTCAGAGACTTGATTTTACAGTATCAAAGTTAATATAATTAATCATTTGAAATAGTGTTGAAATAACTGCATAAATCCTGAAATTTAGCAGTATTTTAAATAGGTTGTTTCAGATTTTTGTTTTTGCAGTGCTGTATTTTCAAAAAGTTGTAAATCTATCTTGAATCGTTCATTTCAGATGAAAATAATGCAAAAAAAATCTAGATCTAAGATACTAAATTATTTCCTTTGATAAGAAAAAATCACTATTGATTAAAAATAGGTTTTGTTAGAGATAATTTAAAAAATAAGTGGAAACCCTACATCAGAAAAAAATTTTAGGTATCTACAAATATTACATCTTGAAGATGAATTGTACAGTATCTCTTCTTTATTATTTTTAAATTAATTTTTCCTTTCTTTTAACCAGTCTTCATGACTTCATTTCTTTGATTAAGTGAGAAAAAGCTTATTCTGTTAAATTACATCTCCCAAAACAGTCATAGATGGCATTAGAAAGCAAGAGATACTTCATTGAATGCTGTAAATTCCACAGAAAGACTTAATCTAAGTTACTGCATTTATAAAAAGCCATGAATCCCAATTTACTTCTTAAAGTATGTTTCATTCTTTGAGTCAAAGAAAGTGTTTCCAGCCACCACATCATAGATTGCTAATTTATTTTGTCTTTCTTGTCAGATAGCTTAAATATCACAGGTCCTTTTCCTAGCTCTCAAAGGAAACACCTGAAAAAAATCACAGGATGTTTACACTGTGTAACTGTACCTTATTTTGTAGAAAGCTTCTAATTTGGTAATGCTCAGCTTGAATTTAAACACAGTTTACCCTGTAGCCAGTCCAACCCATTTTCAAACCAAGTATAGCATGTACTGGAAGGGAGGCAGACGTTTCACTTTTTCTTTAATATTGTATCTAGACTTAGGTAGAAGAATTCCAAATTATAAATGTTAAAATGATAAATGTAAGAATTTATAGATCACAAAATTGTCCTGTGCACAGTTATTTCTTCTATGCCATGAACTGACTACAGGTGCTCTTTCTTTGCCCTTTTCCTCATCTCATTAAAATATATTAATGTATTTTTCTTTATTAACAGTGGTGAAAGTAGATAATTTCATTTCTGGGTCTGTAACAGGGTAATTTATCTGAGCAGCACTGCATGCTATCCTCCTTCCTGATAGTTGAAATTTCTTTCACATCAGAATCAAACTAAACTCTCTGTCCATTAGGAGTTTACAAACCTTGCTGGATGGTATTTTGCTCCTCAGTCAGGTGAAACACCTAGTCATGCTAGACATTTAGCTGTAATTAAAGCTTCCAGTTCCACTTTGTCATGGGGACACAATTAATTTTGTGGGACAGTTTTTGGATCTCTTTTAGACAGTAAAGGCAACTTCGTGAAACTTTATGGAAGTGCCATCTTTCTGTGAGTTTGTAATACTCTCAGAATATATCAGAGACATTGCTTCAGAATAATGAATTGCAAAAATAAACATTAAGGAGTGAATTTGGAAGTAACCTATCTCTATCAAATTCCACAAATGTAATAACTACTCATAATATACAATCTTGATTAAATATATTTTATAGACATATCCAGAAAAAAACAATCAATCTATGTAGGTGCAAATATGAGGTCAAACATTAATCTAAGTTCCAATTGCATTTCAATTCTAAGCTATTTTATTAAATTTCATCAGTTGTGGTATTTTCCTTTTACTTATTTATATGCTTATAGACATATTTCTGTTAATCATATAGCATGCTATCTGTCTGAAGAGTTAGCTAGGCAGTTATCTTAAAACAAATACAGTCTGGTTTTCAGATTTTGCTTGGGCCAAATACAAAAATGAAAAAAAGGCTTCTCTAGACCCCATTCATGCAATAACTTTCCTGTTCATGGCGTCCATCCTTAAACTAACAGAGCAGAAGAATTTAATGCTGATAATATTAAAATCTGGCACAGGTAATCAGTGGCTGGAGTTAAAGGGGACTGAGACAGATAAGACAGAGTTGATTAACTGGGAAAATGCAACTTTTAGGAGACAATATTATAACCAAAATCAGATTGGCTTCACAGAATTCAAAACTGGTTTTGTTTGAAAAGGGGAGAATCCTACAGAATATGAAATTTTAGCTTGACATTTTTTTTCCCCTGATTTACCTAGTTTTAAAATGTCTTCACAGGTTCATTTTAAATTTTTAACTTTAACTTCTTGTAGTCATGGCTTATCTGCTAACATAAGAGTAGGAAAAACAGACTTTGGTTAGTAAGACTAGCTTAGCAACATTCATTTTCAGGGATAAGGAGATAATCCCCTCTCTGTGAGGTGATAAATTAGTTGATAATTCACTGACTAGAAATTCAAGGAATCAAGAATGACTAGCAGGAAGGACTTTCGAGAAGCTAAATGCCACAATTTGTACACAGGGAATAGTAGCTAGTTTACTTTTCTTCATTTAATTTCCTCTCTCTTCTTTTTTAATGCAAGCCCAAGGGATTTTATAACAAAGAGAGGAAACTTAACAGGAAAAACAGAGTGTTTGTTTCTGTGAAGTGTCATTCATCTCTTCATTACATGACACCGATGATATAGACAGCTGGCATGGTTTAGCCAGCTTCACTGAATGCAGTTTGTTTTTGTGTCTGATTGCTTTTGTATTAATCCCACTTTTTAGCTGTGTTCCAACATGTTTTCAAGTCTTGTCTGCAAACACTCAGGAACATCTACATTCACACTCATTATTGCCATAAGTTCTATAGCTTAAAGGAAGCACATTATTGTGGGGCTGCTGTAATGATGATGGTGCCTGTGTAGATGCTGCCAAGGCAAAAGCCGATAGTTCAGGAGTGGGGCCCTTAAAATACCCTAAAAGGTAACTAGTAAATGTTTGACAAGGACAAATACTTGTATGGGAAGAAAAACAGTGGTCTTTCAGTAAAGTAACCTGGTCTAAGATCTTTCCATGGTCATTGGAATGCTTCTTCCACTATGGCTTAAGGGTCTGGAATTCATAATGATGGATTTTTGTCCAAGCTAGCTCTTAGCTAAATTGCATTAGCATTGTAACAGCTTCAACACAGCTGATGTTCGAACTAGGAGAAACTTAGTGGCTCTTACTAAAATTTTCTTTCTGGAGTGTAACTCTCGTTTTCAACACAAAGCTATGTAAGTGAAGCCACATTTATTGGATCAGTTTCACAAAATACCAGGATTCAGGCCGTCTGGGACACATCATTACTTAAGATAAACTGAAGGACAAGCTTACAGAAATCCCCAAGGAACTCAACGAATCCACCCATCCTTATTTATTATCAAACACTTCGGCCTTTTCCTCCTAATTTTATGTTTACTTGACTTCTCTTTTATATAGACTTGACTTCTCTTCTTCCAATATTTCTTTGTAGACTTGACTTCTCTATGTTCTTCTCTCTGCTTTTTTATTTTCTTTTATCTGATACCTATCAAATGCATATGTTTTATCTGATACTATCAAACGCATGTGTTGCCACATGTATTTGCAGTCTTAGTTGTGTTGCTGTCACCTTGAACAGTCTGTTTTTTCTGTCTGGTCGCACCATCTCTCTGTCTCCTTAGACTTGCTCCTGGAACTCAGTAATTTTCCCCCCTTCTAATTATTGGCTAGTCTAATAATTTGACCAAACCATACTGTTGTATATTTTGCTGTGATAGATATCATATATTGTTTGTCTTTATTAACAGATTTTACATACTATCATAAGATACAAATTTTCTGACACCCTATACAAAAAAGGCAGCCTACTGCAGAACCATTCCCCACAAATACATATATGAATGAACCACTGAAGCCTCATTTCTTTCAGAAAGCCTCTGAATTATGAGAAATCCTTATTAGGGATGTCTTGAAGAAAAGGCTCAAAAGGGATTTCCCATGATATAATCTTCATTTTCTGCTGCAGGCTACATTATCAGAATATTTATACATTTAAAAAAGAGTTGTCTTGACACTAGTTCTTCTTTCAGCATCCTTATCATATCTTCCAATAGGCCTGTTAATAAACGAATCATTTTTAAAGACAATAATTAGGAAGCTGGGTGTGTATTTTTAGTAACAGAAATAAACCATAATGTCATCCATTTCCAGGACTTCTCCATTGCTTTTCAGCCTTGCACTTACTGCTTTGCAGAGAACATCATCTTTCCCTAAACAGATATTGTTAAGAGAAGATAATCCGACGAAGGATATAAATGTCATATATTGGCTTCAGATAAAATATGCTGGATAAAATCTGAAGATCAACTCCTTTTTTTTTTATTCTATAAGTGTCTGTATCCCAAACATTCCATGTACGCTTTTGGGTCTAATCAAAATGAAAGCAAAAATTTTGTGTGGAGTCAAAATTGACAGCTAACAACAGTCATTGCTCAAATTGTTTCTCCATTTAATTTTTGACACACTTTTTTTATGTTTCCTTGCAGTTTTCCACTTGTCCCACAAAGTCACTCGGGTGGTACCAGAAAGCGCTCTGCTGATTGTCCTTGGTCTTTTCCTCGGTGGCATTGTATGGGCAGCAGATCACCTTGCCTCCTTCTCCCTGACACCAACTGTATTTTTCTTCTATTTGCTTCCTCCCATTGTTTTGGATGCTGGGTATTTTATGCCAAATAGATTGTTCTTTGGAAATCTTGGCTCCATCCTTTTGTATGCCGTCATTGGGACAGTATGGAATGCTGCCACAACTGGTTTATCTCTCTACGGTGTCTATCTGACAGGAATAATGGGTAAGTTTGATCTGTGAAGATACAATTATGAATGCTACTGTATATACTGTTAGATGGGGGATAAGTTACAATGTAACAACTCTTTCCAGCAGAAAAATTCTATTTTAATGGGAGCAGTTTGTAATATTTTTATCAAATTTAAGAATGACCTTTTCCTTAGGGACAAATCTTCCCTAAGGAAAGTATAAAGGCTACTTGAATCCATGTCTCTTATATTGTCCTGCTCTAAATGTGGGCACACACTTTCAGGATAAAACTCAATGCTAATGGACATCTGGACAAAAATACACACTAAAGGGCTTGTTTCTTTCTGCTGTGATAGAAATCTTAAAAGTTACTCTGAAATGAAAGTGTCTTCCTGAAGTCAGCTTTAGTATTATGTGTTATTTTTACTGCTACTTAATAATAGATTATATTACTCTATTTAATGTTATTGATGCAATTAAGAGTTATTTACAATAAGTGTTATCTAATATTAAGTGGCTCCTGAGAGGGTATATATGCATGACCAATCTACACATCTTGTTTGCATTTTCTGAGTCTGGAAATTGTAACTGAAGATTTAGAGGTTTTACAAAATGAAGTAGCAGATGTCTTATTAAAAGAAAAATAAAAAAACAGAAGCCATTTTCATGGGAGCAGTCCAAAAGGGCTTCATAAAGTGGTTAATGCACAATTTCTATAGACCACAAATCCAAAAAAGTGAGGGTTTTGTATTGCTTGTGGGTGGCCCATCCCTGGCAGTGTTCAAGGCCAGGCTGGATGGGGCTCTGAGCAACCTGGTCTAGCAGAAGGCATCCCAGGTAGTGGTACTGGAGGGCATAAGAAGTCCCATCCAGCACAAACCATTCTATGATTCTAAGACACATTTTGTCTTAATTATACTGTGATGTAAGGGCACAGGTCTGCTAGAAGAGGCACAGACCAGCAGTACTTAATCACTACTTCCATTTAAGACTCATGTTATGTAATTGAAGTTTGTAATATAGACAGCTATGATAGATACATTTTAGATATTCACCTTGTTATGAGTCTTATTTTAGAAGCAGTAATATTTTCTTGGGAAGATACAAAGGTGACAGATCAGATGCAAAAATCATTGACATTTTTAGATAGATAAGAGGTTTACTGTGCTTTAAGCAATATATTTGATCCACAATATCACATTTATAATTAAAATCAGGTGTTCAGAAAGAAAACATATGACAGGGATATTTCTACTGCAGATTGGAAAAAAAATTCTTTATTTAAATATCCAAGATGCTTGGACCAATTAAAAAATATGGCCAAAAATATTTTCTTAAAAACCTGTTCTCAGAAATACAATGTATGATAATTACTTTAAAAATATGTTGCTATAAGTCATTAAAAGGAAAGGATAGATTTCCTTACAACATGTGAAATAGAAAAGTTGACTGTTTTCCAAAATAAAAATTTTAGGAGAAAAATTCACTTAAATTATTCTTCTCCTCCCAATCTGTAAACAACTCATGGCTAACTGCAAAAGCTGGGTTTCATGTGGGTTTCATGGTTATATGTTCTGCTTCATCCGTATGCAAATATTTTAGTGAAAATGCATACTAGAACTCTGAACTTACAGCTACACAGGACAATCACCCCCTACCACAGGTCATAGCTAAAGCTCTACAAGAGAAATTTGGGTATGTTAATAAAGGCGAACAAGAAACTGACATGTCTGGCAAACTTCAATGCTTATAAAGAGCACTATTTGTGTACTGTGGGGACCTGTCTTTGCCGTGAAGACCTACTAGAGGTCTAATTCCAGCTGTAAAAAAGGCCAGATAAGGCTGACCCTGATTCAAACTATGTCATCCTCCAGCAAAGCTGAGTAGGTGTCTGAAATACCTACATGGCACAGACTTACTAATCCACTAAATCTATTGTGTTGACCTCAAAGAGGTCAACAAGATCTAACCACCACACTGTGAAAAACCTTGCTGTTGTTACTTGCTGAAGATAGGAGAATGTTGAGTTGCTCAGTTTCTAGAAGAGTTCATAGTACCTTCTGGTTGAAGCTCCATGGCATATATTTATTTCTATCCCACTAGTTCTACAATTAAAGTGAATAATGATAAAAGTAATATCATTAAAATGTAGAAATGTAAATCCACTATAGACTAAGATGAACTAAAACCTTCTAGCTTTGAGAACTAAAGACTTCTAGCTTTGCCATTCAGTGAGCTTTCAGTACTGTCCATCAATATAAGAATGCATAATCCAAACTGGATTGCATAGATTTCCTACATAAATAAACATAAAAGCAGACCTTTGTTGGCATTTGATACTCTTGAGATATAATAATTTGCAGGAGGAAAATGGAGAAGGTGGTAATGAAAAAATCCTTCTTTAGAACTGAAATAAAGAGTATCACATTGTTAACCATCAGTTGTGTCAGTCTGCTTCCACAGAATAGGAAAAATTATGTAACTGCTGATTGCAGTGAACTGTACACTGTTCACTGGAGAACTAACACTTGCAATATTGTGGTTGTGACTAGTGCTTACAATAGTTTTTCCTATACAATCTAGGTCACAGCTGCAAATACTGAGTGTGTCTACAAGTCTTAAACTAGGCCCAGTGAACTTATCTTGGTCAGGTGTCACTGATGAGATGGAGGAAGCCATGGTCATGTTCCAATTGAATGCTGTTATTACTCTAAATGAACGTCTGACTTAGAAAATCCCAGGCCTCTTGACAGTGCTTTGTAGGAATAATAGATGTGTCCTAACCTCCCCATAAATATTTGTTTTCTAGATTTGCAAGTCTTCAAAGAATGTACCAATTGTTATAATTGGTAACACATAAAAAAGATAAGCAATCTCAGTGAGCCAATTTATTTTCAAAACTTAACATTCTATTATACCCTGATATCTGATAGTTATTGTCATTGGGCTTGTTCCTTCCTTAGGCCTGCCTGAGAAGGACAACATTTGGTGGAACCATTGCTTAGATTTAGGTTCACAGCTGTTCTCAGAATTTTTGGCACAGACTTAAGGTCACTGCCTCAACCCCACTTGCATGTTAAAACTGATAGGCTCACTCCTTGTTCACAGCCCTGTAGGTCCAAGTGTGAACAAGACTATTTATCTTCTTGAAAAAATAACATAGTTATACATCTGTGCAAGCTATGAATTCCTATTTTCAGGGCCATACCTCCTACAAACTGTATGGAAACCTTGTAGATATTCTGATTGGCAGATAGCTAAGAGAATATATACATCTGCAGTTCCACCAGAGTACTGGGCATTGTCACATATAACAGGGTGCTGTCTATGCCTGTCTCTGACTGCCCATATAAGTATCCTTTTCTTGAGTAAATAAGTCTATGCCATTTTGTATCAAAACTATTTGGAATCTGGTTTCTGTTTCAATTACATTCTAAGCACAAACCATTTTGAATTTGAAAAATTACCTTTCAGAGTTCTTTCTAGAGGGGTGGCCATACTGTTCTGGAAGTACCTTACAGGCCCTACCGATCCTGTGGCTGTGGCTATGGCTACTGACTGTCATTGTCTGACTCATGCTTCAAAACCATTTAATTAGATTGATTTCTTCTTTACCTGTAGAAATCATGCCTGAAAATTGTGGGCATGTGTCTCTGCATTGTGTTTTAATGAATGAATTCTCAACCTGTTCCTTCTTTGCTCTTCCTCATATGATTTTTGGCAACATCACTTCTTAATGAACCTTGCTTCCTCCACCCATTAGTGAACACACGGGGAATTTTACTGCTCAGAAATCTTTACCTTAGAAAAAAATTACTTTTTTACCACTTTGGATTTCATGAAGAGGGTAGATTTTGCTAGGTATTTAGGAAGCTGAGCAAAGCGTTTTTTGTGGCTATGCAACTTTTCTTTCTGCTACTTTTAAAATGACAGTGAATGCTTGTCTTGGTCTGTTTCCATAACTGAACAAAATAACCTTAATAACTAAAAGTAAGTTTAAAAAAATACTGGGTTACACTGTCACCAGAATTTTGTAGCTTCAAAACTTTTGAAATCGTTGCCAAAATTCCTTAGGGGCTATAACACAAACATGTTGGTCCTTCATCTATTTTTATGGTCCACTTGCAGGCAATTTAACAGCCTCATGAATCCTAATTTGGAAACAAGTGCTTAACAAGTAGCTATCACTGAGTAAGGAGGCCACAATTTGTACTGAGTGCAGTTAAACACCACTGTTGCAGTTCTTAGTGATCAAAAGTCAAATTTGACCCATGACATGAAATATTTTGGAATATTTACTTCACAAGTGCTGGTATGGCCCTCTTAGCATCTTGTGAGTTCTCAGCTATCCTGAGATAATTTAGTCAAGTTAGACAAACCATGCGACACACAAATAGAAAGCGCGTTTAGATCTGGAATTGTCTTTTCACAAGAACAGGATAGTACTGCTCCTGCTTCTAGAAGTAACTTTGATCCACATTGGCTAATGCTGAATCAAAAAAAAAAACTTGCAGGATACAATATGACTCAGTGCAGAAATAGTTACTGTAACACGCTTTCCAGTTGATGACTTGGCATCTCTATTTTCTAGTATTTGGCATTTTCTGTAATATCCCAGTCTGTCATTACTATTGCTAATACAGAGATTATTCTGCTTATAATTTGTTTGCTTTGTTTTTGAAGGTGAACTGCACTCTGGGCTGCTGGACTTCCTCCTGTTTGGCAGCTTAATTGCTGCTGTGGATCCTGTAGCTGTTCTGGCAGTGTTTGAAGAAGTCCATGTCAATGAAGTTCTATTCATCATTGTTTTTGGAGAATCACTTCTGAATGATGCTGTAACTGTGGTAAGTAAATTATATATCCCAAAGTCAACTAACTTAAGGGGATTTCTTCCAACGTGCATTTTCCCCTTTAAAGAAACATTGTACTCTCTGTGTGTATCTACTCATGGGCTACTGTAGTGCAGCTAATGGTATTTTCTCTCTTGCTCACAAATATTAGATGTTTGATCTTCAAAGCTATTTGGAGATGTGACATAAAACACACAGTGCTGAGTTGGACACTTCAAATGAAATTTCATGGGTGCATGTTTTATATGCCTTTGCTGTTCAAGTAGGGCTTTCATGACTTAATGAAATCAGTTCCAGAGATTTTAAGCCTTCCTTTGCTGTTATTTTTTAATGCACATACATTTTTCTACATATTTGTATTATGTTCATAATTTATATGCAGACCTTAGCCAGTGAGAGAGAGAATACTCTTCAAAGTGTTTATCCTGCTCCCTTAGCATTACTTTGGTCAGATGTTTATCAAACAGATATATAACAAAGAGTCAATTTGGAAAAAAAATTGTGTGATATTTTAGAAAGTTTCTGGGGTTTTTTGCAAACATTTTAAAATTTAGAAAGTCTGTAATAGATGTAAAATAATTCCAGATTCCTACTGATATTTTAATTTTGATTGATACACCTTTTCTTTTCACACAATTTTTTTTCCCCCAGACAAAATTGTCAATAATTTTGTAATGCAGTGCTAGTGGTCAGGGACCAGGAAGTCCTAAGGCAGAAAGATGCTATGCAAACAAGTTGCTGTGCAGCTTAAGTTCACTTTTGGATCATTTCCTATTCCTGCTCCTTCCTATCTTCAAGGGAGGGTAAGACATGTTCAGGAGGCTCAATGACTTAACTTTTTGCAGCCAAGGAAGCAAAGCACTCTAAAGTCATTGGCAGCAGCCTAACTGTTCATGAGTTTGAAAATGACAGAATTGCTTCCAGAGAAACCTAACTGTCCTTGGATACTGGTATCCTTAGTACTTCTGGGTTATTGCCAAAATTAAAATAAACCTCTGACGAACTCAAGTATCAACATCGCTGGCTTTCAGAAGAAAAAGAGATTTTGTTACTGTGAAATTAACACAGTCTACAAATAAAAGAAAGTTTGATTGTTCATTGATAAAAAAACAGAAGAGCAAGTATGATCCAGAGCTACAAACCACAGCCTATGAGGAAATTTGAAACAGTATTTACTACCTTGAAAAGGAAAAGATTGGAAGATAGAAGAAAGTGGATGGTATAGCATTCTTTAGACATAAATATGTAAAAGATTACTGTTACAGAAAAAAGCAAACTGTATACCATGACTGCATGAATACAATAAGAATTATCAAGTTTAGCTGCAACAACAAGGAAAGCTGAGAAAGCCTCATTCACCAGTGGAGGAACTAAGAGCAGATTAAATTGACATGTCTCAAAAATTATACTCATATAAACCCCCTTAGGCACTGGTATGGATAAGGTGAATTCATTACTTTCAGCTCAATCACTGTTAGTCAATTATTTTAAAAGTTTTAACACAATTATTATATTCTCTCATGTCCAACTTATATATATTTAACATATTTCAATTCAGTATCTTATTATTAGCATCATACTACTGTCTTGTTAATTATCTCATTTATCTTATATGTGTGAGGGAATGAATCTTTCAAATACTTTGATTTTACAGCAAAATGTGCTTTAGAAAACACATATATATGTAACAATGCTTTATGGGTGACATATTGAAGAGAGAAATGTATTGTTGTGAAGTGTTCTTTTTTTTAAATTTTTGTTTCTTCTTGGCCCACTGCATTTATTTTATTTTGAGAAAATATAAAATTCTTGCTCCAGACAGAATTTCCCTCAGAATTTCCCCACAATTTCAGACTTCATAATATTGAGGCCCCTAAGGAGATTACTTTAATAGGCTCAATTCAGGAGCAATTATTAAATTAGTCTACTTTTCTTTCCAGGTGCTGTACAATGTGTTTGACTCTTTTGTTGCGATAGGTCCAATGAATGTGACGGGAATTGAATGTCTCAAAGGCATAGGTGCGTAGAAATAAATTCTGTATCACACAGTTGGTGTATATATGCAGTATTTTAAACAAAATATTATTATTATGCTATTGGCAACTGTTATTTTTCATGCCTTTCTATTATTACTCATATTCACACACTTATATGGCACAGGTAAATATCTTAAGAAAATAAAAAAAAATATTCTTGAATATTTGGGAAACTTAATCAGATCTGTTTTCTTTTGGGGACGCTCAACAGATGTGGAGTTCATTTGCTGAGAGCACCAAAACTATCAGCTATATACATTTTCTTTGTATTTTATAGCATTTTCTTTATATTAGCCTATGGTCTCCCTGCATTCCAGGAAAGTTGAGATTGCATACAGGCATTGCCACTCCTTATCACTGATCACCATCAAGCAATGTTTGCCAGTAACTATCAAGAAATTTTGCCTGAAAATTTAGTCACTATTTCCTATTCTAAGCATTGCATGAAACTAAATTATCTTATGAATAAATGTTTTAATAGTGACTTTGTCATATTCTATAATACGCTTTTGTAAAAAACATTTGTTTACAGAGCATGGGAAAAAATAGTACAAAGAAATGCAGTGGGTTTGAATAAAAGTAAAACGGTGAGGCCTAACTTCTTTACTAAAGAAGTAGCCTTGTTTTTCTACAGAATGCGACATCCACATACAAAGTGCTCAAAAGCCTTGAGCCTAGAAATGAATTTGACATGTCCTCCAAATTTTTCTGTGATTTACTGGCCATTTGCTGTCTTTTCTCTGGAAAAGAACTAGGTCAAACCATTATATTTCTATGGTTTAAGTTGTGTTAGGTGTTTTGTTTTTCAGTGTCATTCTTCGTGGTGAGCCTTGGTGGGACACTGGTTGGCATTTTCTTTGCATTCCTGCTCTCATTGGTCAGTCGTTTCACCAAGCATGTGAGGATCATTGAACCTGGATTTGTGTTTATCATTTCCTACCTGTCATACCTCACAGCAGAGATGCTTTCTCTTTCTGCCATCTTAGCGTAAGTCTCTTTTTATTACTGCCTACAAAGGGGATGAGAAAGGAAAATGTTTTTTAAAAACATTGAAAGGAAAATCTAAATTATATGGGACAACTATATTTTATATATATACATATATATAAAAATAAAAAATATATAATATATTTTATATATATATGGGACTCATTACATTTATGCTGGATAATACTATGTTCACACTGCACTAGATTATAGTTTACCAATCCTGTCATTCAGCCTTGAAAAGGACTGCAAATTTTCCAGTATTTGCTGAGCAACATGAGAACTCCTTTGCAAAATTCAAAGACATGACTCTTTCCTCTTTGTTATTAATAATACTTCAAACTTAACAGTTGTCCATTTGTGATGACATCTTTCCTTATTACTTGAAACTGAATAAATATTTTTCTAAGGGACTGTGTGAATGTCACTATTCTTCGTTCTCTCTCTGTTGTGGCTGACCATTAAGGTTTGCCTAAATGTTGCCAGTTTTGGCTTGAGTACCTCTATGGTCTTTCTCCTCTTAGTCTCCATTGATTCCCAGCATCCCTTTCTTCTCAGTTTTGCTTGTCATATTTGTAGATGATATAGTATTCAAGTTCTGAAAATCTTTTTGCAAACAGATCATTAGTTTAAGATTATGTCTAATGTAAACACGGTTCAAAAATTTGCATTGAAAGCAGTATGGTAATCTGAAGAGAATTATAGTCTGCTATGTTCAAATGAAATGCTGTCTTCAGGCCACTTGAGGTCACATCAGCATGTATATTTGAGATATGCTTTCTACTAAGGGTAGACTCCATGTACTCGTGAATGTATCTTTTCTTAGGAATTAATAGTGGATTTTTATCACTATGTGACAGACAGATGGAAATAGTATTATATGTTGCGATACATATTTTCTGAACAATTGCTTCTTTTTCTAGGATAACCTTCTGTGGCATTTGCTGTCAGAAATATGTCAAGGCTAACATATCTGAACAGTCTTCTACAACTGTAAAATATACTATGAAAATGCTAGCCAGTGGAGCAGAAACTATTATCTTCATGTTCCTGGGTATTTCAGCTGTGGATCCAAATATCTGGACTTGGAATACAGCTTTTATTCTGTTGACTCTGGTCTTCATCTCTGTATATAGAGTTATTGGTAAGAGAGTGACCTTTCTGTTTTTGCATTGCACTGCTGATACAATCACATATTCTTTAGCCCTCTCCCCCAAAAAATATTTGGAGTTCTATGTTTATTTAGTTTGAAACATTCAATTTATTTTACTTGAATTTATTGCTGGATTTGTGTTAGACTAGTAGGGTAAGCTTTACAGTAAGTTCTGTCATATGCTGCAAATATAGCAGGATGTCATTTTTGATGATGTGTGAAGATATGAGTAGCCCAGCAGTTAACATGAATCATTCAGTGGCTAACCTTTGTTGACCCAGCAAATGGTATTGGCAAAATCTTCCAGTAAAATGGACTTTGTTCTTTAACTTGCAATCTAACAAAAGATGTGACTCTTGTCTGCCGTATCTTTCCTTCAGCTCTTTCAATTTGGCACTAAAGAGATTGTCTTAAGCTAATGTTATGGCTGACTTCAGGTTTTAGGCACACAGTGATATCAGACCATACATAATTACACTGCAGGTTCTCTGGCTTTAGAAATAATTCTCAGAGACTGATGAAAAACTGAGTAAATAAGGCTGTGGCAGGTTGGGATTACCTACTGTCAATTTACTGGGTTTATATACGTTTGCAAATATTTCAAAATACCAATGATGATATGCCCAGCCACATAGTTCTGCTGTAGTTTTGCTAAAATTGCAAAAAAGGTGAAGAATGAAGTACTTGTAGAGAGTAACAAACATGGCAATTTGGGAACCTGGGAATAAGTTAAACCAGCTTATTTGCCTTTTTGTCTTGACTTAAATTCAAATGACAGGTCACACATCTATCTAGCTGGCAGTTTTCCTAGATTCTGTGTTTTTATTCTGTCTAGAAGCTCCTGAGCTGAATGAAGTGCCTAGCTCCTTGCCCTCCTTTTCTAAATATTTTGAAAGCATTGTTAATTTAGCTGCCTCTCAGCAAGTAACTGCAAGTGCACCTGAGGTGTTTTAAAAGTGTCTCATCTTTGACACTTTTTGTATTCCTCAAATGAGTGGTTAACAATCCTGTAATAGATAAGTAAATAGTAAATATTCAGCAATAACATTAAGCACCCACTAAAGTAATTTATCTTAGACATTGACAAATTACTAAATACTTGACTATATTGGGCATTACATAATCGCAGTTCTCATTCCGTGGAGGAGTCAGATTGGTAGCATTTCCAAGGTCCCCTCCCCCAGTGGCCCTCCTTACAGTTACAAGACACTTCTCTTGGCACAAGTTCAAAGTTCTTTAAAAAGAGAGGAATTTGTTTTGCACTGGCCTGCTGCAGTGGGACACACATGCCATGTCAGTCACATGAATGCTAAAGCTGTTTTCCCTCTGTATGGAGGGAGTTCTGGGATACATTGACACAGCTAGAGCCTTAGGTCTCCTGCAGCGGGCAGCATCTCACCTGTAGGTCTGGAGACAGTGTTAGCATAACTAAACAACCCTTCATAAGACAATTACTTACACATAATTTTCAATGATTTTCAAAAGGCTACCACACTCCCTAAATCAGTGCTGGTTTAACCTGTTTCTGTTAACTGGCCCTGTGCATATCACTGGTTACAGTGCTAGAAAACCTATTCTTTCTTAATGAATTTCCAAGGTCAGCACATGGCGGAACCTTCCCTGGAGTGCCTGTGCCAGAGGGCAGCACTCTCAGAAGAGCTGCTGGCTCACAGAAGCAGCTTAACCTAATTCCTTCAGCTTGATGTAATGAGAAGACACCAAGTGGGCAACACGATGATAAGAAGGGGAAGTAGATGGTGAAGATTGTTATAAAGGCAGACTGGTGGCACCAGTTCTGTTACTCAAAGCTGGGATATAGACGTTCCATAAGGATATTTCTAGACACGCTGACATTTGTGTGTTACAGGTGTCATTATACAGACGTGGATTCTTAACCGCTACAGAACTGTCCAGCTGGAGATAATAGATCAGGTGGTGATGTCCTACGGTGGACTACGAGGAGCAGTTGCTTTTGCTCTTGTTGCACTTCTGGAGGAGAAAAAAGTAAAAGACAGAAACCTGTTTGTCAGCACGACTATCATTGTTGTGTTTTTTACTGTTATATTCCAGGTAATTTAACTTCTCAAGCATGCTTCTTGCAAGGAGAAGGAGTCCCTCAAATGTACCGAATGCTTAAAGCAGTTCTCAGCTGAAGGTTGCATATTGTTTCACTGAACTGAAAGCATAATTGAATTTGTAATTTTAGTAACAAAGATCCTATTTTATGTTTTCATGTGGGACCACATGGGGCAAAACACAATTTCCTCTGTGCTAAAAATTGTTCAGTCTTAGCTGCCTGGTATTAATAGTGCCAAGTTAATATCTGATTAAACATCCTTCACCTCATGTGAATAACTATAGGGAACCGTGCTTTTAATGGGCAGATACAGCCATTAAGCTGATCTACCTGAGCCTCAGTCCTTGTTTTAAAAAATAGCAGCAAGCAGTGGGGAAAGAAAGTATTTAACATCTAAACAAAATAGCACTTCCTGGATGAAAAACCAGCAATTTTAATGAAAATATGTCAGTAGATAGCAGCTTAGAATATTTTCTAAAGTGTATTACAAAAAGTTTAGTTGTGTTCACAGATTCCTGATTTGTGGAGAAAATACCATATTCAGTAGCAAAGGAAACACTTCTCCTCTTCCCCTACCATATTTTTCCTATAGATGGTATATTTTTCCACTGTTGTCTTTTCAAATCTTTGTAAGAGGAGCTGAAGGTACTGTATTATTTTATCTTCTAGAAGGAATAGAAATTAACTGAGAAAGTATGAGAACCACCAAATAAAACACAAATGTGTTTTATTTCTGTTTAACTGGCTGGAGGAAAGTCTAAGAGGACTTCTAAGCATTTATTGTCATGTTTCAATCCTTAGGGACTGACTATCAAACCTTTGGTACAGTGGCTGAAAGTGAAGAAAACTGAACACAGAGAACCAAAACTGAATGAGAAACTTCATGGCAGAGTAAGATATTAAAAAAAACCTCATGGTATCTTTGGCATTTTTACAGACCACCTTAAGAGAAAACAAAATTATTAGTGCAAATGTCTTTTTGTAAGGGAGTGGGCTATCAAAATCCTTCAAACATTTCAAACGTTATTTGTACATTGCTGTTTTTCTTTGATTGGAGTTCTATGAGAGGATATTCATATGAAAGTTCTGGTCTTTCACTTGAGAATTCAGTGGGGCTGTGAGTACTGGGGAGACAGCACAGATGGAATATGCTTCTTTGTCTTCATCTAAAAGAGGAGAATGATTGATGATTGCTAGGGCAAAGCATGTCCAAAAAATTTTATTTTTCCTTCTCAAAAACTTAATTTTTGGAAAAGGTATGAATGCAGGCTTTGTAGCTTGCATGTTACACAGAAAAATACTCTGCTGCCCAGTACAGAAAAATTATATACTGACATTCCAGATTAATGACAACAGTTTTAATTCAGTGTGAATGTTGTATGTCCCAGGATTTCTTTGCCCTTTTAGAATATTTTGAAACACAAACTCTTCCAACTGACTTTCACACCACATTATAAAATTTTCGTTCATTAAAAGAAAATTTAACTTTTCAATATAAATGTAGGTTAAAGGATGGAAGAGTATAAGACATCACATAATCATCAAGGTTGGAAGAGATCTTCAAGAACATCCTGTCCAACCATCAACACATCACCACCATAGTCACCCCTAAATCATATCCCCCAGTACCACACCCAGACAACTCTTTGAACACTTAGAGAGACAGTGACTCCACCACCTGCCTGGGCAACTTATTCCAGTGCTTACCACTGTTTCAGGGAAAACATTCTTTTTTCTGAAATCTTATCTGAACTTCCCCTGGCACAACTGAGGACCATTTCCTCTTGTCCTTTCACTTGAGACATGGCAGAAGAGGCGGACACCCACCTGCCTACAACATCCTTCCAGGTGGTTATAGAGAGTGAGCCGCCTTTTCTCCAGGTTTAACAACCTCAGCTCCCTCAGCTGTTCCCCACAGGACTTGTGTTCCAGACCTTTCTCCAGCTTTGTTGCCCTTCTCTGGACATGCTCCAACACCTCAATGTCCTTTTTGAAGTGAGGGGCCCAGAACTGGACACAGGACTAAGATACAGCCTCACCAGTGCCAAATGTCAGCCCTGATCTTCCAAACTTAGCAACTGTGTATTCTGCAGTAATAATTCCAATGTTCCAAGTGAAATGTTAATAACCATACACAGAAAAAGGCCAAATTGTACCTGCAGCTGCCTTGGTTTGAATCAAGAGTTATAAGCCTCCAGGTTTCTATCAGCCAACTAATACACTCACTATGAAATTTTGCCCTAGATATTAAAAGAATGGTGCCTACTTCTACTCTGAGGGGAGTATGAACTGCTGAAACATCTAAAAAGAATCACTGTGGAAACTGCTCAACTGAAGTAACCACCTACACTAATAGTGGCAGATGTACTTAATAGGGCAGAAATGGAGATGATAAAATGAGTTCATGAAAGTTTTAAAATTGAATGATGAAATGGGGGTTTGAGTACCTTCTCGCTGAGACCCTTTTAGTTCTAGAATACTTAAGTGAATTTATGAAGAACTGGTTAGAAAGTTCAGGACCTTTGCAGAAAAGCTTATAGTAGTTAGTACTTCTGTAAATGAGGAAAAAAAAATTATAATAGCCATAAAATTATCCTCCATGGTCACCTGGTACAACCTGAAATAAATTGAGATATTTTCTAATTATGCTTTTTCATTTCTGTAAAGATATTAATTCCACTCTCACTTTCCTAGGCCTTTGATCACATTCTTTCTGCTATAGAAGACATTTCTGGACAAATAGGGCATCATTATCTGAGAGACAAGTAAGTAGTAACCAATTTAGAATCTTGAAATACTGCTAGGAAATAGTATTTGTACATTACAACTTTTTAAGCCTGTGAGCTTAGGGAAAGCAAGGATGCTAATTGCAGTTAAAAGGGTTGCATACTGAAAATATTGAAAATGCAGCAAATGTCAAAACAGTGTAATTTTGTCCCCTTACAACTAGAATCTTTCCTTTCTCTTCCACAGTTCAGATTATGCCTTTGCAGGTGCCTCAGTTCACATACAGGGGTCATCCTCTCAAGATTAGAGAACGGACTATTTGCAGAAGTTTTCACCTAGAATGTTAATGTTGCTTTCTCTTTGTACTACTACATTTAATGAACACTATTTATGTGTGGAGGCGATAAAAATCCTGACCTACAACTATGCTAGTTGTTTATCCTATCTCTACAAGGGTGTGTTCAACACCTCTGAAAGTTGTGGCAGAGGGTGCTCTGAAATTACTCTGACAGTTTCAGCCTATTTGTCTGAAACTAATAGTGAACCATCCCCTCTGTTTATAGTTGATTCATCTAGAAAGAAGTAAAATTACTCAGCTGAAAGATACACCATTTCCTTCCTACATGTGAAGATTTACCCTTGTGATGGACACATTTCCATACCTAGATGAATAAATGTGAAACAAAGGACATTAAATCTGGACATCCTTAAGAGTGTTATTTCAAGTTAGACCATTCTCTCCCTGCAGTCAGGTCATTTCATAGGTGCAAAGAGTCACAGTTTTGACCTGCTAACTAACCTCTTGCTGACTCAACATGCCAATTCCAATCCAAAAGCCATGTGGTTGTGTTAGCTTTCTGCAGAGCACACCCCTAATGCTTTCTGAGAAGCTGAGTCTGTTAGCTTAGGTTTAACATTATCATGCAAAACAATACAATTCTTAGGCTGAAGATAGCTTGTACTCAAGCAGAATTACTCACCTGCATCCAGTTATAGAGACAATCTCCTTACTTTCCTTTTGATCTTCATTTATTTATGTATAGTAAAAAATTTTCTGAGGTACTACAGACAGAACATCTTCTTTATTTTGGTCTAAGTTTATAGCTTACTTTTCGGGAATAAATTTCAGTAGGCTATATATAATACAGGCAAATACGCCTCCAGTTTTGATATATTGCCTCAAAGACAGAGCTATATTTTTAAAGTGGCAGATTAGCATGTGAGCTCTTGCATGTCAGAAAGTAATCCCCTTGAGTAAGAACAGAAGGAATAGCTTAATATAGATTCATGGTTGAGTATGTGGTTTGATGACAAATGTATTTTGAATGAGGCTATCTTAAGCCTGCCTTTTGGACTCTATGTACACGGAAGTGCTGCTTCCATAAAGAAACAGCAACCCCTAGCATCCTAACTGATGGGTTCAGGTGTGGCAACCTGAATTAGAGCCTTCTGGTCAGATGTTCTGGCCAAAGAGGAATAGCTATAAATTATGTGAATAATATTTAACACAAAAAGGTTTACACAATCTGAATCAAAAGCTCAAAATGGCCATTGGGAGAGATGGATGGAGAAATTCTGAGCAGTAGTCACCAAAGCTGCCTCATGCCATTTAGATGAAGTATTGAGAAAGTTGGAAGAAAGTGCAACAGCCTTTAATCTTTTGGACCCTAAACATGACAGGGCAGATATTCTACTATCAGACAACCTTGGAAGTGTAAATCATTGAAAATGCACATGGCTACTATCCCTAAAGGCACATCAGTGGCCCTCTGGTAGAGCTTCTGGAAGGGCACTGTAATTTTGAACTGATTTTCTGGTCTGGCTGTCCTACAATATGCATGGAAAAAGCAGATTACTTTCTCAACAAGGGAAGAAAATTAATCAATCAGAAGTGAAAAAAATAAGGTAAAATAATATCCCAAAGTATAAAATGTATTACTGACTCCTAAATAGGATGCTGTAATCATAGCACTCTTGTAGTAGTGTTGGGTGAGTGAACTGATTAAATGCTTTGTGACAGCTGAATAAGTTTGTAGCAGGCTTTTTCTTGACTTTCCTTACATGCTAATCAAAAAGCTTCAAGACACAAAACCCTCACATTCCATTGTTCAGTCTTTTTTTCAAAGTGTTTAGCTAAAAAAATATAATTTATACTAAATTAAAAATGCTTTGAAACTAAAATTGCTTGTTGCCATTAACACAGTTTGTTTAAATTATCAGGTGGTCCAATTTTGATAGGAAATACCTCAGAAAAATACTGATGAGAAGGTCTGCTCAAAAATCAAGGGACCAAATCCTTAATGTTTTCCATGAGCTCAACTTGAAGG
The DNA here is from genome assembly GCF_050655825.1 of Lonchura striata. Taxonomy (NCBI): domain Eukaryota; kingdom Metazoa; phylum Chordata; class Aves; order Passeriformes; family Estrildidae; genus Lonchura; species Lonchura striata. The sequence goes on from NC_140704.1 coordinate 73,294,501, forward strand.
ATGCAATTAGCTATGTGGCTGAGGTACTTATGAACACTTGTTGACATATTATAGCATCATCTGGAATTTGTTTTTTAAAAATTTGTACTATAACCTAAAGTTGATCTATTGCAGATGCCTAAAGGAAAACTATTTCTATCTCAGCTTTGCTTTTTTTATTTTTTAATGTGTTTTAAGTGTCAGTATTGTTGATTTGAGAAGCTGTGATTCTCAGCATTGTGCTTGATCACCAAATGCTAGTATATTTTACTTACTTCAGTGTACATTTCTATTGCATTTTATAGAATATCTTTATTTCTATATTCATTCCATGAAAAAAAACCCTGTAATTCTGGAGGGGTATTATCTTTCTAAATGTGTCAACAGGGTCTGGCTCCTGCAGGATAGTCGTTCTATGTGATGACAAATCTGATTTGAAGAAGCTCACTTCCAAATGATGTGCATATGTGGCCAAAGTGTGGGACTGCTAATCTCAATCTGCCAGATCACTGTAACATGCACAAAAGAAAAAAATATAAAAGGGTAACTTTAATTCAATGGAATAATAACCCCCACAATTGAGTAATTAGGGTAAAATATACTACAAATATCAATTGCAATGAAAGAATTGTGAAGTTAGGGAAACTTAAGACTTGCAACAGGAGAAGTTTTTGAAGATTTGAAGAAAGTTTCTGACCTGTACAGGAGTACTGCAGCAATGTTGCCTGATTGTGTAAGAGATCCTAATCTTCTTCAGGATGAAGCTAGTCACCTCAGTTCAAATAGCCACAAATGTGCAGTATAGATACAGTGCAAAGGATAGTTTTAAATGGAATATTTGTAAAATTGGTCTTTGCAATTATAATCTATCTATGTCCATAATCTGCAATTGGATTAATTTTCACAGTTACGTGATATATCACTTAATTATTTTAATTTAAATAAAAACTATTACTATCATTGATACTACTACTACTCCTAAGTTCTTTTTTTTTTTTTTTAATGAGCTACAGCCAGAAAGTCTTCTTCAAATGGAACATATAATTTTGGAGATTGAACTGAGAAAACAAGATTAAATTCAGAAATTATGTTAGTATGGAATATGGAGAATAGTTCAACAAGACAAGCAATTTCTTCCTTTTGAGATTTTGTAAATTATCCATTTGGTTTTTAGACCATCTGAGCTCAAGAACTAATTTTCTTTCTTGTGATTCTTTCTGGGTCACACCTCAGAGGAAGAAAATTAGATAATGACTTTGAGATGGATGACCATGAAACTCATGTTCAGATTCATTGCTGAATCTGTACAGTAGATTCATTATAGTGTTTCTTTAACAGATGCAAAGGGCTTTATAGATCACTAATATATGCAGATTTAGAGTCAGAATTTTTATCCAATAATGTCTTTGATCTTATATAGTAAAGAAAGATTTCTAAAATTCAACTAATAAATGCTTAGGAGATGAAACACAACGGAACTGCTTTTTGTTACCTTAGTCCAAATCCTATTTGTGTATATTGTTTCTTGCAGATAAATTCTGTTGGGCAAATGTCTACTGATCCAATAATAATAGAAATTGAAAGTTCTCTAAGTTCTACAGAAGTTTTGCAATATATTTTCTTCCAGCAGAAATTAATTATGAGTTGTGAATTCTAAAGTAATTTCACCTTTCTCACTTTAATATTTTCTTCAATGATACAATGTATCGAAAGAATGTATTAAAAGAAAACTTCGCTTTGCAAATATATCTTTGAACTAAATATCTATGAATTACAGGCTGACTTTGAAACTGAAGTTATTTCTTCCAAGACAAGTAAAGACCTGCCTCCCCCCCCTACTCACTCTCTTCTTACTTGCAAGAAAAGGAGGAGTTTAAAAGTTATTTTATATATTTTTCTTTGTTCAACTCTGCTGCTGTGGTGCATCTATATAATAAATAAGAATTGAGAGAGTTCAGTCTCTATCTAAGTAAATTCCTTGCAGCTGGGAGGGGAGAACTTAAGCCAAGAAAAATGAAAATAACCCAGAGCAACTGAAAGGAAGTGACTTAAAATACTCTTGGTTTGTAACTTGTTCTGATTAAAATACCTTCACTGATTATATGGTATGATATATGTATGAAGCATTAAATTTGATTTGAAAAGAAAGTCAGATTCACTTAAGAAAATAGATGGGACGATGTTCTCACAGAATTCAATTTTATTAAACTCAAGTTTTCTGCCTGCAGGGGCCACAGGGTATTTCTTAATGCCATTGGTAACCCACATACTGATACATATGTGGGCTACCACATCAAAAGAAAACATTTTTTTTGTTTGTTCCATAAATATGAAAATGTAAATGGAACACAGTACAGTTAAAGTTGGAGAAATGTAGATAAAATCTCTGTTCTGCAAGGGAGGTGATTTTTCTTGATTATTACTGCTTAAAATCTAGATCTATGCTATGTGATTTCTCTCCACTGTGATTTAAAACCATAGATGTTTTCAGCCTGTGTAACCATAGTGTCACCCAACAGATACCTTTTAGCTAAACAAGAGATTACTTTAGGTGTAGGGAAAAGTATGAAGACATAAACTGAGCTTTTCCAGTAGTTCACTTCTGTGGCATCAGTTTTAAAACAGAAAGAAATCTCATCTCTTCAATATCTCATCTTGTCATGACATAAACTCTTTTTAATAGTCTTTTAGACTTCTATCACCACTTAATATTTGCTGCTTCCAGTCTGGTAGAGGACAGAAAACTTAATGTTGTGTCTTTGAAAATGCTACTGATAATGTGTTGATGTGTTGAAACATAAACTTCCTTATGTATGTTCCTATGGTCTGGGCTTGCAGCATTGTACAAAGTAAAATTGCAAATCTAATGAGGCACAGGAAATCATTCACTTCTTCAAAATCAGTTTCTAAGAGTGGAATAGGTTTTCTCTTTGCTTTGTTTCTTGGGACAATGTCACTCCACATAAAGAAACCATAAAACCTAAAAATGGTTTTTATTTGTTACCTAGATACAACTCCTCCCATGCTTCTTGTTCTATTTACATAAATACAGTCTCACAAATTATCTGTATTCTGATACACATTTTGTCCTAGGCTTTTACAGCTGTAATATGTCTTGTTTCTTTCCATGACCAGGGAGAACGTAGAGGTTCGCTGGCCTTTATTCGTTCTCCAAGTACAGACAACATGGTAAATGTGGATTTCAGCACTCCGCTCCCAAGCACTGTAGAAAGCTCTGTCTCTTATTTATTGTAAGTAAAGTGGACTGATGGGGTGGTGTATGAGAGGGAAATGAAACACTGCCAAAAAATTGAAAAATGCAAATTACTGGGGCTTCAGTCACTACTTTTTTTAACTTTAATTAATATTTTCTCCCACTGAAAATGGGTATAAATGGATTTATAATGTCATATTTTACACACAGTTTTTCCGGTAAAGGCTGGTAAGATGAAGCAGACATCCACATTAGAGTTGTTTAATTTGCCTTTGGTTCACCAGCTGTTTTTATACAGGGCTAGATGTTATTTCTGCGTTTGCTCCAGAAAAAGTACGGAGAGAGGCAAGGAAAAGAATTGCCCTTTCCTTAACTTTTTGATGAATCTGTTACTGAATATACCATGTGTCATGTAAATTGTGATATTAATTAGTACTACATCCCCCTAAACACAGAAGCCAATGACATTTTCACATTTCCTAATAGGCATTTACCTCAGTCTTGGTCATTTAGCCAGTTCTTACTCTTCCTTTTTAAAAAATTTTTTAAAATTTCATCTTGTTTTCTGCTTTTCATTCCCCATCTTCCTGTTTTTTCTTCCTTTTCAGCAATCACTGATTTCAAAAACCACTGTTTGTGTTTTTCTTCAGGAGAGAAAAAGCTGGACCGGTTTGCCTTGACATGCAAGCTTTAGAGCAGAGAAGGAAAAGTATCCGGGACACAGAAGATACCCTTGCTCATCACACTCTACAGCAGTACCTGTATAAACCCAGACAGGAGGTGAGAACAAGAGGCTAGCATTGGACTGTTTTCTAATCTAAAACTAAGAGGAAATAGGAACCAAACATGTGAGTGAAACTCAAAAGGAGAGCATCGACTGCAAAATACGCATCCTTGAGGAAGATAGGCTCTTTGTGTGATTTCTCATTTAAGAACATGGCATTTTAAAAGAACTAGTGCCTTTGAAATCACTGGGGCCAGTGGAATGCAGAACTGTGGACAGCAAAGTTTCTCATCAGGATTAAATGAAGCGTATCAACTGAAGGGATTCAGACATTTACAGGGTATAAACTTACTTTGAATAATAGTTCACTCTTACACACTTAAAAATCCTGGACTTGTTTAATGAAGAAAAAAGAAAAATAGGAGTTTCATTAATGTCTTCAGGCTAGTCTTTAGTTCATTCATTCTTACAGAGTTGTTTACATTTTCGTGACACTGATTGAATGCATTGATTCAGGGCTTTCGCCTGTATTTCTAAGTAAATGAATATTGTCTTCCCTTCCTGGCCACAGCACAAACACCTGTACAGTCGACATGCGATCATGCACAGTGAAGATGACAAACAAGACAAGGAGATTTTCCATAGGACAATGAGGAAGCGCTTAGAATCTTTCAAGAGTACCAAACTAGGAATAAACCATTCCAAGAAGCTCAATAAAATCCACAAACGAGACCGGGGCCAAAAAAGGGTAAAAAATACTTTCACAAGGACCCAGATGTAGCCACCTATTATACAAACTAATGGGTGGGAAGGATAGGGAGGGTTCTGAAGGGTCCCATGTCCTGCACTTATCTCTGTCTTATAGAACTTCATGAATTTAGAGGACCTAAGAAAGAAGAGATAAAATTAGGAGGTAACTCAAGGGGCTTCTTCTCACATTCTGCACTTCTCTATGCTTTGGGACTCTTCTTCTGAGTGAGAGATTTCTGATCACTTGAAAAACAACAGACCCTGAATCATGCTACTACACTGTGGGGAGATTTTGCAGGATAGAGGTAGCAGGATAGCATGGAGCATTCAACCAAAGTTGTGTGAATCTAAGAGAGAACACACAGTATAAAAAGAGCCACTGTTTCTTTTTTTACCCTGTCTGTACACATTTCAAGTGTAGGTGGGAAATTAGTGGCATCCATATTGAGTCTCAAACAAAGATTACAATGGATTTTAAGCTTATTCTGCTGAACTCATCATTTCAAATGGTGTCACTGCCATTGCTATCTGATGGCATTACCATTTTTGGTCACTTTTTGCTTTCTTTTCAGAGAAATAGCAGTGTCATACCAAATGGAAACATTCCTTCAGAAAATCCAGTCCAAGATTTTACTTTGAAGGAAAAAGGTAAAAAAACTCTTGGACTGTTTTCATTGACTGAATTTTACCAGCTATATTGCCAGTAAGCATCCCTAAAAGATTTTATTATATGCCATAGCAAATCTAAAGTAGAAAGGAACTTCTAGTCATAGTTCAGAACTTGGAGTGGTGATCTGCTTCCTGCTTAAATATAGTGTTTAGAAGATGTTTTTTTTAGGAATCTGGATGACAAACAAAATTTTATTTGGCCTTTTTGCTCACATTTAAAAAATATCACATTAACATTCTGTAAACAAAACAATGCAGTGGCTACAATATAAATTAAATTTCAGCTTCTGTTTGGATAAGACACACAGAGGTGCTAACATTTTCATCACAGCAGGATATGTCTACCTAAGATATCAGCCATATAAAATTCAGTAGCTGAGATTGCATTATTATCTGAGTTAAAGTCCACTGTTTTAGAAGGGTCTGAATCAGAGTTGAGGCTAAGCAAGCATAACTCAAGGAAAGCATAACTTTGGAAGGAACACATAGTCAGAGGTCAGTTCCAGCACTGCTCCACCCTCCATGAACAGATCTATCACATGGATCAGGCTTGGAAGTGTAACTGGAAGCTGACCAGCCTGGGGACTATCCCTAGCAAAAGGTGGTTTTGCATATAAAACCCAAAATTCTTTCCTGTTTTAGCCATTTTTTGGCGCTGGTGTCAGGCATGGCAAGATGCGATGGGTGCTAACATGTTAATTATACATTTATAAAATAATACATGTCACTTCAAAACTGAAATGTGGTTAAAAGCCACTGAACTAACTTTGATATTTGTTCTTCCCTCTGTTTATGCCTGTAACGCCTTGATCTCAAACACAACTCACATAAAATAGAGAAGAATTTATCTTTTCTCAGTACCTCCAAGCAAATACATTTTTCCTTATGTACCTTCTTTGAATTATTTACTGAGTATTATTTTTGTTTAACTGAGAGGAGCAGTACAGGTTGGCTCTCTAAGTGTAATATTCTAGAACTACTTTGCTTGGGAAATGCCTTCCAAATACTCATTAATAGGTCATTCAATATTGTCTTATTAAAGAACTCTGTGTAGAGATGTTGTCATCTACTTAATACCAAAAAAGTTTAATTGGAAGACAGACTTAACAAGTGGTTTAGCAGCTATTGCAAAACTTATTCTACTGCAGTTAAAGAAGCAATGACCTCATTAGGTTTTAAACTAGTCATTATACTAATGCTGACCTGTGTCAAATTATGAAAATCCTTGTTAAAGATGCATTTTTGATAACCATGGCAGCATCAAACCAGCAGGAAATAGCATTTTCTATCAGAACTGATACAAATCTCTAATAAAATTGCATTTTTTTTTCTTTTCCCCTAGATGTGGAGTTTTCTGAATCAGAAGAAAATAATGATTATGAGACTTTGCATCTAGGCAAAGGAGTTGATTTCCTGGCTAATGTGACAAAACAAAATTTCACAGATGCTCCTGCTGGTAAAAATACTTATTACCTACAAATATCTTTTTTTCCCTCAAATATAACAAAATGTATTAGAAATGCTAATGACTTAGCCTGGGTGGGTTTGGGTTTGTTTTGTTTTCTTTTTTTTTTTTTGTTTGTATTTTTTTCCTTTTGTTTTTGTTTTTGTTTTTGTTTTTGTTTTTGTTTTTGTTTTTGTTTTTGTTTTTGTTTTTGTTTTTTAATTGAGTGATTTTATGCCTTCAGTCTGAAAATACAGATTTTTGGACATCTGGAGGTATGGAGAGCATCACATTTGAAACTGACAGCAGTTGTGGATATGACTACCTTTAAAACCAGTTTTAAAGCAAGTAGTTATTTCTAGCAGCAGGAAATGTTATTTTAGAATTGTCTTACTTCATAAGACCAGTCAATACTAATGCTCTGGAATTGTTTTTCACTTGCATTGGAACTTCATTGTGATAAATTTTGTTCTTCTTATTTCAGGCAAGATTTCTACTTTTATTTTCACAATCTCATCAGATCCTTTCAGGCTTATGGAAGTCATTGAAAAGGGCAGATTGCAGCACTTCTGGAGCACTTAATGCCCTTGATTTCTAGCCCTTTAATACTCCAAAATATTAGATTGGAAGCTTACAACTATCATATAATTTATGGACTTATAAAATTTAGTATTTATCTTTAGCCCTTCTGTGCTTAAGTTTTTTCAGCATGCCACTGTTTGCTTCATGTGTAATTGGTACCTACAGTGAAGAAAAACCCTTGTGTCCATACTCTTGTGGCAGACACCCTTAAATGCAGTTTATGCATGACACTGTTTCATGACAAATTCTATGTTTGAATACATATAAAGACACCTAGAAATAAGTGGATGACAAGATGTAAAAGCTTGTAAAACTTGGTAACTGTCTGAACAAGCTCCTGTATCTTACTTTTGACTGTTTTGTGGCCTGCCATAGCTACCTCACACTCATCTGTTTATGGAGCTGTGAAGTTGGGGTTTTTTCACACTTTTTTCCATATCTTATTTCTTTTTTATGTATTTTATTTGAATTTTTTGCAGTTATTTTATGCTGTGCTCTTTTTTTCTCTTGCTTAACACTTGTGGACTGATTATTTCTTTTATTGATTTTATTTTTTTGTCTCAAGATAGCCCTAGCATAATTACAAATTTGATGTGACAACCAATTTTTCTCTTTATTGAAATCCAATATATGTCTAGCTATAACCAACGTATATGTGTGTGTAATGGTCTGTGTATTGACTTAGTCACACACATACCAGTGTATCAGCCCATTTTTTCTAACAGCCTTTTTCCTTTTATAAAGCATCTTGCTGTATTATCAAGAAATTATTTTGATTACTTTTATTTGTCACCAGTGAATTTTTTTTTTAGGAATTGATAACCCAGTATTTTCAGCTGATGATGACCAAAGCATCTACATGAAGTTCTCACCATGGTTATCTGGTGAAGACACTGTGGTACCATCACAAAGGGCCCGAGTGCAGCTCCCATATTCTCCAGACAACTTCAGACGACTCACTCCAATCCGGCTCAGCAATAAATCAACAGATTCCTTCCTGCTAGCAGATGGCCCAGAGGACCGACCCAGATCTTTTCTCCCAGAATCAACACATATGTAATATTTTAAAAGATATTATCACCTTTATTTTTTAACCAGACTTCTTATCAATCCTGAGAAGTAAACTTATTCTTCCGTTTTTTCTTATTTCAGAAAGTGTCTTTCTTTCCTGATTTCTTTGTACAACTGAACATCTTTTATTTCCCTTTGACTTAATTAACAAAATGCCTTTCTATTTTCTTTCTGCAGAAAAGCTGTTCAGCTATTTGGAGTCCAATGCCTTGCTACTTTTACAGGAGATAGGGGTCATTCTCTTTATTTTTATTTGAATATTGTAAATGCCAAGAAAATAGTATTCCAAATACCAGAATATTGGGCATACAAGTTCAAGAGGCTTCAGGTTTCCTAGTTAGTCAATCCTAGATGATAAAATTGGTAACAGAATTCCCTAAAAGGAGTAAAATTTTTTGACTCTGTTGGTAAGAAGCCTTGAGTTAGCTGTGAACATCTTTCCAGATTATTTATCCAGTGTCCAGGAAGAAAAAATGCCCCACTGGTACAATGTAACTATTCAGTGACACTACTGATGCACCATTAAATTACATAAGAAAGGGGTTTAAAATTAATTATATTTACTAAAATGCATCAGAGTCTCCTTGTGGGGATAATTACACAACAGAGTTGTGGAGAAGCAGAATTCTATTTAGAGCTTAATCCTTAAACTGTGAATTTACCTTAATCCATACCTTTTTTTGAAACGAGAAAAAAGCTTAGCTTTCTGATGCAGCAAATAACTTGTTGCTTCTAATGTGTTGGAGGCTTAAAATTTAATTGACTCTGGGTTTAAATTAATATCCCAGTTTCCCTTTAACTTCTGCTGCGTGGAAATTTTCCACACCATAAAATCAGCTTTCATTTTTATAATCAAGTCAGGTAGTGCTTCAGATGAGCTGGGTCAGGTCCACAGTTCAGATGTAATTGAATAGAACACAGGGCACTTCAGGGATTGTGCAATGCAATGCACAAGTCAGTGGCATCATGAATATACTTTTTTGGAATCCATGGTCACAAATACCTGTCACAGAGTGTCCCCTGTGCATCAACAAAAAAGTAAGCTGAAAGTATTCTGTAGCCAGTTGATGAAACTTTGTTCAGACAAACACCTCAGGCTAAGAATGAATACTGCTAATTTTGACATAAGAAGAATTTCACAGCCTCTTGAGAAGAAGTAGAAAAAGTAGTTCCATTTTTCTTCTGTTCTGGCTTCTGTCCATTCAGATGTGCTAGTTCAAGGGTAATTGAGGAAGCATATCACTTTCTTTACTGGGGTGGACTGTAGGTCTGTGTCTGGTTTCAGTACTGAGTTTCTTAATAATGCATCTTTGTTTATTTTTAAATTATGTTTTAAAATAAACACTAGATTAGTTAAATGATTGTGAATTACAGTCCAATATCCTGATTAAAAGTGTGAACAATTAGCAGCATTCCAAAAGGAAAATTTCACCTTGACATTTATCCACATTGAAATTCACTTCACCTTTTCTTCCCCACTGTGAACATTGTCACAGAATATTGACATATGACCTGCAGAACATTTTCTTGCAAGCCTTTGCTCTTTTCCTCCATTTAATTACTTTATTTCTAATTCAGTTTATTATTAGGAAGTGGTATGTGTAAGATCATCTTTGATATGTGAAAATCACTGGATTTTTGACTATTGTGTTTCTTAATAAGTGTTTTGCAAAGTTGTATTTCCCAAGCTAATAAGCATACACCTTTATTACTCTCTGAAACAGTCCTCTGAATGATCTCCTTAACAAAATTCTCCCAACAGGAGAATGGTACTAAAATTTCAATTAAAAGGTTTGAAAAAACAATGGAAAATGGAAGCCAAGAGTGTAAATGTTAAGTTTCTCTACATACCTAATATATACAGAAAACTGATCATAGGTTCTGATCAATAAGAGATTGATTTCCTGGAATCGAACCCTCTGCTACTTGATTGAAAAAACACAATTTGTTTCAAAAATCTCTGAAATATTTCCTTGCTGAGAATCAGGACTGTTTCAAGATACACCTTAGTGACCAGACGATGGCTCCATCTCCTAACTATCTGAAACAGGCAGTTGTTCATCTAAACACTGAGTTAAGTTTTGCCTGATATTCATCAAGGATAAGAAGTTTAATTAATTCACTTCAGGTTGTCCAAGATAGAATTGGGTACAGAGTAGAGGTCTTCAGCAGAAAAAAAATCTTTAACCACTCACTTTGGTAAGACTTAAATAAAAATAGCCAAAAGCAAAGCCCAATAGCCAGCATACTAATGGATAAACTGTGTACAAATAGAAAACAAGTGTTTTAATTTAATTGTGCTCTCTAGGTGATATGGACCACGATGTTGAAATGACAGAATACTCCTCTTCAGATGATCAACTAAACCAAAATGGAAGCGTTTCAGTGAATCCCCTCCACTTCTTCCCCTCTTGCCTTCAAATGCCTTGGACACAAAACTATTCTTCATTGGAAAACAGAGGGAATATTTCTCTTTCTGCTGTCTCTGAGTACATTGCTTCATGTGACCCAAATGTACCTGATCTCTTCTGGGAATCGGGTACAGATATCAATAACAAAGAGACAGTAAACTCAGGTTATTGTTCTGAAGTTAGCTTCAAGTCAGAGAATTCACAAGAAGAGAATACTTTGCTTATGTTTGAAGGGCTGGAAGACTCCTACATGAAGGACCCCCAAGAGAAGAAAATGTTGCTTGATATAGAAGGGAATTACAGGTCTGCTGCAGCCAGACGTGTACAAAGCCGACGTTCTTTCCACAGGCCAAAACCTCTGCATCACCCTAAGCTTCAGAAGCTGGCATCTCTTCCAGCATCTTGCCATGTCCCGCCACATTCCTTGGAACAGGAGGAAACACAGTTGTGAGGAAAAACTTAAATGAAAGAAGAAGATGATCAAAGGGCTTTTGTAAAAATAGAAATCAACCTTTTGGTTCATAGGATCTGCTCTAGGATGGCTTCAGATGGAAAGGGAGTGGGGTCCTGTGATGTCAGAAACATTTGTGCTTTTCTGCTGCACTTACATTTTTAAGTTCCTATTCATAATGAAAGGGTGCATAGTGAGAGGGAATTATTTTTTCACATAGACTGTTACAAATAATTATTATTTTTGGAGGAGAGCTAAAACAAGAATCTTTTCAAATGGTAAATCCTTGATGGTTTTGAGATGGAGATAGTTTATTATGCCATTACGCCATAAATTAATTTAAAGGAAAAGGCTGCATTTGCTGCTTCAGTAATGGAATTAAGCATTTATGCTATATGAAATTAAAGTAGAAGAAGACAATGGTTAGCCTCTTCCCTGCTATGTCTACTCTGATTGAAATGGATCAGTGCCTTTTATAAGTGCAAGCTACAGAAAAATATTTTCCTTGAATATTTGTGTCACTGAGTAATTGTGGAATGTTGACTCTCGTGTAAAACTTTCCAGGGAGAGGAAAGTCCTGGAATTTTGAAGTTTAATCAAGTACTCCAGGAGGGCCATTTCCTTACTTCACCTTCACTCCCTCAACTCGGTTGCACTGGAATGAAAGAACATCCAGGATTAGCTCAGAATTTTAATTTGCATGGTCAGAAACAATTAATTTCATTTTCTTAATCAAGCTGCTCTACTTTAAATAGCCGCACTCAGACAGAAGTGTAAATATTTGTCATTTTTACTGCTGCTTTGGAAGACATGTTAGATTATCATGTTAAATTATGTATCATTTTCAATACCTGATCAGGATAGTGATCTCTCAGATGGTGTTCTGCATTTTGCCACATGGTCTAAGTGCCACAAAGACTCAGGATGCTGACGGTTCAAAGTATTGTACAGAGGCAGTTTGGCTACTGTGCATGTATATACCTACTTGTATTAGGAATGTCCTTTATTTTTGTACATGGTTTTCTGTCAAATGATAGTTATGATTGCACTACACACTGCATATGAATTACATCTACATACCTTGAAGACATATAGAGACATCAGTGAAAGCCAATTCAGATGAAGACTAAATAAAAGTTAAAACTCTGAGACCTCTCATAGATGTATTATACTACATGCCTGTTTATAGTCCTCTGGCTATTTTGCCTTGGATGATTCCATTCTTGAAATTTCGGCTTGAAATCTTCAGTGGTATAAATTGTAAAGGTTCTATGACATTAATAGAAGGAGAGTGATTAGCCACTTCTGCGGTCCTAATGTGTTCCTACTTTCTATTTAATATCAATGTAAACCATTTGTAAATGAGCTGTCACCTTCAGGGAGGTATCTGAATTGTTTAAGACTGTATCCTGGACAGTGGCTTTACGTGGTAAATTTTACTTTATCTATAGAAATTAATGATTTTTTCACTCTACCTACCCAGATGTTGAATGCGTTTGAGATGATTCTGTGTCAGGTATCAAAACTGAGATTTACCCTGACACCCAAAAAGAGCAGAGCAATGTGTGAAAACTCATGTCCACATCTTTTTTCTGTCTTTGTCCTGTATCCAAAATCTGTATGTTAGGCTGGTGCAAATTGCAGACATGTGATGGCAAATACCATATACAAACCTAGACAGATACAAAATGTGTACCTCTAGAGACTAGACTCAGAGAGAAGTGGTTCTTTTGGTATAAACCCACAAGCAGCTGCCTGTTTGTCTGTCACTGTGGGCAATGATTCAAATCAGTGTCCCTAACTGGAAAGCTTCATCACCCAAAGCTAGTCTTGTTAAAATTCAATAATATAAATACCATTTTTGTGAAACTGAGTACATGTGAACATACTATTTTGATGAAGTAGAGCATATTAATGCCGTTCTGGATATTATAATTGGAACAAGTATATTAGTAATTGGCATAGATACGTAACAGGACCATGACTGATCCCAAATGTTAGTACAGATAAAGTGCAATGTGCCAAAAATCTACCCTGCTCTCTCATAGCATAATGCTGAAGTTCCAACATCAAAATTGGCAAGATGCTCATCAGGTGTTGGCTTTGAAATAAAACTTTTCTTTCTTATTGGTGTCATACAGAGGTAGGTCATCGCTGTGCTTGCAGTCAGAAAGAGAACTACACTGTGGACTGTTTTCTGCATGCTTGTTAGACCATTACCAATCTGGTTTTGTACACCTCAAAGGTAGGAATCTCAAATAAACATTTGTAAGTTGTCATCAGCAGATGGGTGTTTTCACCACATATATGTTACACAAACAAGAGTATGCAATTTTGAAAATCACATATGTTTTTATTGTTCTTGTAAGCTTTTAGTTTAAATAAAAAAGGATCCATAGACATTAGCATATTTACAAACACAGCAGTCTCTGTGAAAAGTCAGCAGGACCCTGTATGTTTTTGAGAGGGCTGTGGGCTGTAGTATTATAAAACAGAGAAATATCACACCATTTCAAACAACAGAAATTGAAAGACACTATATACAAAGGGCTTACCTTTCTCTTTCAAGGGCCTTAGGCATTTCCTATATGTTGCATCACTACAGTTGAGCAAGTGAAGGATAAAATGGGCCATTCTGATAGTGAAGAGACCTTTCCTTGGAATATCTTGCATAATTCTTGAAGCTCTTCTGCCCCTGGAAGAGGTTTTCTAGTACAATTGATTCCACAGCAAGGTTTTGTTTGTTGTAATTTCTCAGTTTGAAATGTGATGAAAAAACTTTCATGTCCCCAGTTTCCACATTTCAGAATGTACCCATAGTAGCTCATAATAGTCATAATAGTTTAATATAATTCCTTTTTTTATCAAGGACAATTGATAAATAGACACTCCCACTCTCTACCAGGGTAAAAACAAAAAAACAAGTTATAACAGTTGATAATTTGTCATACTTTTTTCCTTTTTTGCATACTCTTTCATTGTACATTCACATTTTCTGTGGTATGTGTACCAGTGGGTGAAAGTGTTTGGCTACTTGTTCAGCACACTTTAATCAGTCAAACACCACTAATTTCTATCACAGCAATATAAATTCAGAGCTGCTGAGGATATGGTTGTAAGTATCAGCTATTTCTGACCTGGTTTATTAGATTGGAATGATCAGTTGACAACTCATTGACCTCTGATGAGGCCACTTCAGTACTTACTTCTCTCAAAACTCTGTCTCTTAAATTTTTTTTGTGACATGCTCTGTCAGAAAAAGGAAATCTTGGCATTCCACAGATGCTACTTATTTACTAAGTAACTATGGCCTACCTTCTTGCAAAAACATGAAATGGAGAAATATTTTATGTTCCTTCGACATATTTTGTTCCATGAATAAAGTTATTTTTAACAATGTTTATTATGCTGCACTATGGTCTAGCAATGTTAAAAAAACCCAGAAGTGTTGCTTGCATTGAGATGAATTCTGTCTCTCTGAGCTGTGAACCTACTTATTGAAATATATGAAATTATGTTTTACAAATACATCGTCTAGTCAGAGATTTATGTAACAAATGTTGCAAAACAATCACATGCCTTAAATTGTCACTCTTTAGAGTGCTGTTGTTCGGAGATACTTGTGTGTACTTTCCAAAAGGTGTCAACTTACTTCATATATTTTTAAACAAGTCAAGTTGTTCTGCTAATGTCTTTATAGAAATGTTTTAATAGTATATCAGAATGAGAAGTTTGGCAATAAATTGTATCACTTTGGTGGAATCACATTGCTTTGGTAAGTGATTTAAAAAAACATTTATTTATTACACTTAGAAAAGACTTTGCATTCAAGACTTCTGAGAAGTATGTATTTCTGCTCCCAAATCAAAGTTTAAAAGGACAATAGAGTGCTGCTGATAATTCATGTCATTTATAAAACACAAATCATGAAAAGCAGCAACAAAACTGGTAGATTTCCTGAGGCTCATTCTGACATCTGTAACACTTTTTGTATTCTAGTTCTAGTCCCACTGTAGTCAATGAAAGAATTCCAATTGGCTTTATAAGCCAGTATTTTCATCCATAGAGCATAAAGGCACATATTTTCTCAAGTTATATATAGAGACATAATCATTACAATGATCTATAATTTACATTTTAAATAAATGACACATGACATCTCATTATTATTATTATTATTATTATTATTATTATTATTATTATTATTATTATTATTATTATTGTTATTATTATGCACCTGGATCACGGCAATTCAACATCATAGAAGCAAAGTTCTGACCAGGCTTAGAAAATTATTTCATCAGTTTCAGAAAAGTTTCAGGAAAACTAAGTGATAAACACAAAAAACTACTGGCTCTAGGAGGTAATTATAGTTTATTTTAAAGCATGATCCTCCAAGTGTTATCAACAAGAGAAGAGGCTTTTCAGACCCATCATTGAATACTGCAGTGCTTTCAGAAAGCACATGTGTGCATGCAGAAAAGGCATCCTGGAAGGCAGAGTAGCTGTACTCATGACTGAAAAAATGAAGATCTGAAGAAGAAGGATCACTTTAGTGCTGCTAAGGTGTGAGTAGCTAAGAATGGGAAGAAACCTTATGTGGGCTAAGTATGTGCATGTGAATACTTATGGTAGAAATAATGAAAACTGAAATGGGTAAAACTGATCTCAAAGGAAGATAAGATAGAAAGGTGCAAAACTCACCTATATCACCTGCCTAATAACCAATTCCTACCCCCATATTTTCAAAGGGTAACTCTATAATGTGCAATTTTAGCTGACATCTTAATACTAACATTTCCTTCAATGTAAAAGCAGTAGAAATGCCAAATAATGTAGTCACAAATAATCCTGGATCTACAACCCAAGATGTGAGAAAAATAATTCACAGAAGTTTTATAAGGACATAAAACCCACTTATCAAGTGAACTGCAGGAAGGTACCCAGAAACAACACAATAATTACACAACTTGTGATCATCCCATACTGACTGTCTCAGAACATTTCTGTATAGAGTAGAGAGAGTTTCACCTAGGAAATAGAAATGGATTTTTGATAAGATAGGATAGAATGCAGTGACCAATTGGAGGGCATGACCAGATAAACAGACTGACCCATCAACCTGTTCATATGCAACCAATCCCCTAAATACGATCATCTCTCCATCTCCTTAGAGTTGTGCACCATCAAAACACCTTAATTTCCTCCTTTTCCTGTCTTTGCTTCCTATTCAAAGCATCTTATACAATACCTACCAGAATCCCAAGATGTATTCCATAGGCAGTAACCCTCCTTGGTCTGTAAACTGACACAGAGAGACCATCCACTTGACTGACCTCAGTGGCTTTCACCATACAGACAGTGAGGCTGATTGTCCTCCTGTGACAGCCCTGGAAGAAGCCAGATTAGGGCGCCCCAGTTTCTCTCCTTCAGTTGTAAGGGTTTCCTGACTGTCACTCTGTGTGTGTGAAGATGAATTTTGTGTTTCATGATCTAAGTTTCATTGTAGTTTCTGGGGGAAAAAGTTCACTTGCTTAGGTTTTGTGTGTGGTAGAAAGTACTTTTGTGTTGCAGATGATAGATAGATATAATTGTTCCCTTAGCTAGCCGGGTGTCACTTCTGCCCTTGGATGAGTCCTGGGGTGAAATGGACGGTTCCATCCCACCCCCCAAAAGATGTATGGCTCATCCCACACCTCTGTACCTGCCCCTAAAACATCAGTGTCTGTAACCCCATTGGATATGCCTCATCCCAACTCACCTAGGAGCCCCTGATAAGGGATCTCCGAGGCGCCATGCGGTCTCTTGGACTTCCTCCCCTCTTGGCCCTCTCCTCCCCTCTTCCCCTCCTGGGGCTTCCCCTCTCCTACCGTTTGTCTCTCCCCTCCCCTGTCCTCTTAAGCCTGGCCTCGTGCTATGCCTGAGAGCACGAGGCTCAGTCCTTCCTGCACCCCCAATAAACCTTTTTCCCCAAGAGCAAGCTTCAGAGATCTCTGCCTCCCTCCACCCACACCGTGCAGGAGCATAATCTTCCCACACTTTTGAGTTGCTGGGATTATCAAGATAAATAGCGTTACCTGCTCCAAACTGGTTTCTGCTAAAAAATTGATGGATTCTATCCATCACCTGACATGCATAAAGAGTAACAACATCATTTCAAAAATGACAATTATAGTTTAGTCATTACAAAAATGGCAATTATAATTTAGTCAATTAGCCTTTTTAGATAAGAGTCTCAGTAATACTATTTTTATAACATCACTCCAACAAACTCCTACCTCTTTGACAAGTTTAAAAGCCAGATCATGCTGACAGGTAATGTACAATCCTAAATTTAATCCCCTCAACACTGCCTATATTTCTTAAGATAATGAAGCTATTTAGACAGTCAGAATCATAGAATCATTTAGGTTAGAGAAGAACCTTAAGATCATTGATTCCCACTGTTAATCTAACACTTTCAAGCCCACTACTAAACCATGTCCCTAATCACATGTCCAGGTCTTTTAAATACCTCCACAGATGATGACTCAAACACTTCCCTGCAGGCCCTTTCAGTGCTTGTCAACCCTTTAAATGAAGAAATTTTTCCTGTTATTCAATCTAAACTTCCAGTCTGCAGCCTCATGGGGCAACTTGTTTCCTTTTGTCCTATCACTGAGAAATGAGGCCACAATGCTTAGCTAAAAAATGTCTGAGACATAGATTTGTTGGAGAGCATCAAGTGTAGGATGATTGTAAAGTCTCATCCCATAACACAGGTAGGTCTGCTGTAGAAATATATTTCACAGGGTAAAAACAACACCCAAAAGTGTCAATGGAAGAAGATCTGTGTTAGATTCATCATTGGAGTGATTGCTGAACCACATGGGATAGAAAACCTTTCTGGAGCATTGTAAAATACATTTTTTGGCCCCATTGGCATGTGAATGGTCTATCAATAGATATAAGCGTGCTGAAGAAACAGCTGAAGTGAAACAGCTTTATCATACAAGAGTAAGCAAAATATTGAAATTATACATAATGATTACCATATGGATACAAAAATGGACCTAATTAGGACAGAAGATAATACTTTTTTCCAGTTCTGCAAGTCTTCTTACTGATCTTAATCCAATTTTTATATTGCATTGGGAACTGGACACAGTACTCAAAGTGAAGCCTCACCAATGCCGAGTACAGGGGAAGGATGACCTCCCTGGTCTTGCTGGCCACACTGATACAGGCCAGGATGCTGTTGGCCTTGGCCACCAGGACACACTGCTGGCTCATGTTCAGCCAGCTGTTGACCAGTACCCCGAGGTCCCTTTCTGCCTGGGCACTGTCCAGCCACACTGTCCCCAGACTATAATGCTGCAGGGGGTTATTGTGGCCAAAGTGCAGAATTCAGCACTTGGATTTATTAAACTGCATCCTGTTGGACTCTGCCCATCCATCCAACCATTCCAGATCTCTCTGCAGAGCCCTCCTGCCTTCCAACAGATTGACACACACTCCCACCTTAGTGTCATCTGCAAATTTACCAATGGAAGACTCAATCCACTCATCCAAGTCATCAATAAAAGTATTGAACAGAACACGCCCCAGCAGAGAGCCCAGAGGGACACCACCCTCTGGGCCCAGCCATCCAGCCAGTTCTTAACCCAGCAAAGAGTGCTCCTGTCCAAACTGTGGGATGAAATTAGATTACGTTATCTTAGATTAAGTTAGATTAGAAGCATTACTGGACCTGCTGCTCACCGAGATGATCTCTTTAAAAGAGGTGAAGCTTTCTAGGTAGCTTGGGCTGTATCCTGGAACCGGCAGCTGGGCCAGAGAGGCAGGATTCTGTCCCAGATGGACTGGGCTTGGGCCCCGGGAGTGCAGGCAGGACTGGGCTGTTTGGGAGTCTGCTCCTCTCCCAGCACTCTGCGCTGCTTGGGCTGTGCCCGGGGGCGAGGGGGAGGGCATCCTTTGGGTCGGGGCTCTGGCTGCCTCCTGCCATGCGCCCCACAGCTCTTCGGCCCCACAGCGCCCAGCCCGGTAAGTCCCGCTGAGCACTGGGGGCTTCTGACCACCGCCCGCTCGGGCTCCTCCGTCTGCTCCTCACCAGTTTCCATGAGAAAGGCACTGGAAGGGTCGGGATTAACAAGTTTTAGGAAAGAGTCTTGTGCTAGCTGGAAGGGTTTCAGACCTACAAAGCTCTGATAGAAAAAGGGATGGCAGGGATCAAACCCCTCTGTGTTCTGGTTTAGCAATTTCCCTAAACAGTGTTTTCCAGGCGCTTTCTCAAGTATCACTGACTGTTTAAACTGCACTCCCTATAGTCCTGAACATGATTGTGTTCACATGGAATTGTTAGGCTTCCTTGAGATCTTTTCACTGGGATGAACATAACCTCATTGACAACTACATTTTCATGTGAAATATTTAGGAAGCTGTTTGCACTATGGTATGATGGCCTTTTGTTTGAGAGAAAAAAAATAAGGGCACACCTTTCTCCCATGCTTCAAATGCCTGATGGAGAAATGGACTCCAATTATAATATTCAAGTAGAGCTACATGCCATGATTATGGTACTACTTGCATGTACAAACAACATGGCCTCCTATCTTTATGCTGCCATCACTATAGAAAACAAACATAGGTCCCTAAAAGGTGTGCTTTGGGGAATTATCATCCTGTGTTCTAAAAAAAACATTGCTCACCAACTGTTAATTAATAACATTAACTTTTTCTCCCATTAGAAAGATAGAATCATTTCGAGTGGAAAAGATCTTTAAGAGTGAGTCCAGCCATAAACCTAATACTGCCACTCCACTAAAACATGTCCCAAATCACCACATCTGTGGGTCTTGGAAATACCTCCAGAGACAGCAACTCCACCACTGACTTCCCTGGGAAGCCTGTTGCAGAGTTTGACAATCCTTTCAGTGAGGAAATTTTTCCTAATATCCAATCCAAACCTCCCCTTGAAGTGATATGCGGAATAAATAAATAGACTTGGGGTAGTTATGAAGTGGGTATGTATTGCCAGCACTTGACACAAGTGAGATCGTTCTCCAAGACTTGTGCACTGAGCTTTAGTCTGACCCAAACCTTTATTCATGAAGGTGTTCCACATGCAGTACATTACACAACTTTTCTATGCATATTCAACCCCTGGCCCCGCCTGTCCTTGCCTCTCATGCTAAATAGGTCCATGCCTTTCTGGGCACACGTGGTTTGCCGTGGTGGTCCTGAGGGAGTCTCTGATGGTCTCTTGAGGCTGACAGTCGTGGTCTTCTTCATGGTCAAACATTTGAACTCTTTCTCTCTGCCGCGTGCACTTTTGGTCCTTTGGTGCTTATCTGAGTACCGTCTGTCAGTCTCGGTAGGCTTAGGACAGAGGAGCCTCTTTATCTGGGTTCTTTGCATCTTTGGTCCTTTCTGGTATTGCTCTGTATGCAAGAAGCTTCAGAAATTTGCATTTTTTATGCCCTTTTGTACCTTGGCAGAGGTTTCTTAAGTAAAAGGTTAAAATTCAACACATAACTCTACAAGTTAGACTATAAATGCTTAATTCATTTTGTTAACTTAAGCGAACTCCAAAAATCTCTCTTCCACCCTGGTGTAACTTGATGCTGTTTCCTGTCATCCTATAATTTCTTATGTGGAAAAAGAGCCCTATACATGCCTTGCTCAATAGTTAGAGAGTGATTAAGATCTTCCCTCTGCCTCCTTTTCTCCAGGCTGAACAACCCCAGCTCCCTCACCCACTCATCAGACTTGAACTCAAGACCTTTAAAGAATTTCATTGCTCTTCTTCATGCACCCTTCCTCAAGTTTAACATACAGATTCAAGGCTATTAGTTCTTACGTTTAAACTGTGAAAATCAAGAAATCAGAGCATGCCATGTCTTGGTTTTTTAAAATATTCTATAACCTGGCTATTTTCATTTTAATTTCTCTTCCCCTTTGGCAGATTACCTGTTCTTTACATCTCATGCCCACAGGTTTCAGTCAAGTCAGAGCTACCTCTTTTGAAGCTGCAGATCACACACCTTCAACTAGTAAAAGCAGATAATATATTTTCAAGCAGCAGACCAGAGTGTTAATAATTTCTTAAGCAGTCAATAAAGCACCACAGCTTCTTTTGACACACAAGACTTTTCTGCACTGTAAGAATTTCTGCTCTGCCTGAAGCTTTTGCATTCCATGGCACATTCTAAACAGTGACTGACAAACAAATGGGTATGATCTGAAAAAACTGAAACATTTTGTGCCTTGAAGTAATCTTAAGTGGTAAGTAGTGAGTGGTAAAAGCATGAAAGCCTAAACAGAGGTATCTATATTGTGAAAAATCAGATTAATGGAATAAGATATTAGGCTAGGAACTGTAAGAGGTAATTATATATTACTTATTCATTCACACATTTGCTGTGGAGAGATGTTATCTTAATTTTAATATAATATAAGATAATTCTATGTGTTGGTTTACAATAGGCTTTTTTAAAATCCCCAGACATTTATTTCTTACATGATAACATACCTTTGGTTCCTGAATGGTAACCTTGCATCCTGGTTTTGCCAACAGATTTGACTTTGTTGCTGAATTCTTAAAAAAATACTGTAAAAAGGATGAATAGTCATAAACAAAATTTTAATTTCCTCTTCTAAAAAGTAAAGCTTCATAGACTAATTTGATGTATATTTTTAGAATGAGTCTATATTGTGATGCAAATCTGTTTCTGTTCCATACCATTGACACTTAAAGAGGATGTTATGTGTCTGATACTTTTTATGTCATAAAAGAGTAAAAATTTTGATGAAGGGTGAAGTTTAGCTGTCCCTGACCAAATGAAAATGTAATAAATGTCAATGTAATGTGCTACATATTTTAAAGAGTTTTAAAGTGCAATTATGTTTGTTACTTAGATGTGCAGGGGAAGAAAACCAGTCTTATGTACAAATAGTGTTTGTTGAGACTGTAGAGGAATACTAACAGAATTGTAGAATAACTAAATTTTCAGTGGTGGATTACAGATGTGATGTGGATTTGCTTTGTTTCTGTGTTCTAACATCAAGCTTCTAGCTTAAAAAAATGTAAAATAAATTTGATTAACTTTGGTGCCTTCATATAAAAGAAAAACTGTTACTGATGTACACTCAAATTGCTCATATTGTAGACTGGACAACTGCTTTATAAGACTGGCCAAATTTTTCAGATGCAAGTTTGTCATAATTTGATAGTATAAAATCCAACTCGCCACTGTGTGCCTTAATATTAGTCATCATTATAAAGTGGACAAAATCACAGGTTTAGTGATAGTGAAAACGGTTATCTTCCATTTTCTGATTGCTACATTGCTCTTGGATCATGGAAAGATTTTTGTGTCATTCCCACCTGAGGCCATGTTTAATGTACATGGGTATCAGAGGTCTGCACATGCAGATGCATTTCAAATGCATTTGCATTTTGAGGCCAAATTGATTCTTTTGTCCTTCCTGTCCCCCTCAAGTTTTCCCTGCCCTTTCTCTTTCACACTCCCCTTTCTCTATCCCTTTGCCTTTAGCCTACGCGCTACTATCCATCCCAGAGTGGATCTTTTATCTCCTGACCAGGCAGTGGAGCAGCTGTTTGCTATTGTTGCTATCTTGTTTTTGTTTGTCTGTATGTATTTTTTTTTTGGTTGTTTGGTTTGGGTTTTTTTGTAACTGAGAACGTTATCTCAGTATGCATCATGAAGCAGTAGAAGAGCATTCTGCAGTATTTGGAAGCATTTACTCTAATCTAGCAGAGGTTTGTGTGATTGGCAATGAGGAATGTTTCCTGGGAGCACTTAGTGTTTATAAAACTACATAAAGAAGGGTGGTATAAGCTGAAAGACATATCAAGTGAAATTTTGAGTGACATGCATATCAGTGCTTTGCATTGTCTTGACAAAGTGCCATTGATGCAATTGCTTTTTGCATTGAAATCAGGATCGTGGAAGTCTCAATATGCATCATCAAACCCAAGCTCCAAAGACAGGTGTTGATAGCTGTCAAAGCATAAAGGTATGTTGAATGTAAATGCAGTCAGGGAAGTGATTGCAGATGTATGTGCCCTTAAAAAAGACTACGAGACAACAAAAAGTGTTTTGATGGATGTAGGCAATAATTTTATTGTTATGATAAGGAATCAAGGGGTTCAGGTAGCATTTGATAAACCCTGCATTTTGTATTCAGGTTTCTATTCTCCTATGAGAGAAAACCAAAATAAATATGAGTAAACATTCACATTCTTCAAGAATAACTTCGTCCCTGCGGGTAAGTTCTGAGGGACGGGGCAACACACCATCCTTCCTTCTGCTTTTTTTCCTCAGCTTTAGAACTGAGTACATTCAACAGGCTGCTTCTCACTTTCAAAAAAGAAAATGGAAATTTTCAAGCCTGATTCAGTGTATATTTTTGCTATACAATATCTGCCATGAGGAAAATTCAGGCTCTTCTTTTATGCTTAAGCAAATTGCTATTAAATAAAAATGAAATGAGTTTGCTATTAAATAAAAATGCAAAGACTACTTGTAGTGATCTTCTGTGAGGCCACAGGGAAGCTCGGTAGCTTTCACCTTCCTCTAGTACACAATGGGAAAGACAACATGTAGCAAGTTTAAAAAAATCTGTCTGTCATGCCTGTTGAGAAACAGTGTAGGTACAGCAGTACTCGGTTCAATGGTTATACTCTGCGAGCCCGCTGTTCAACATCAGTTCAGCATGGGGGACAAGTTTAAGTTCAGTAGATTGTCCAAGAGAGAATTGGAATGTTTTGAACTTTTTTTTGAGTTCAACAAATGTCTTGCTATGAAGACTGAACTTACCACCTTATTTGTCCTATTTGCCATTGAGCTTTAATAATCAGGAGAACCACGTTTCATTCGGACTGCTTTGACACATGGAGACTTCTTGGGGCAGTGAGTGAATCTTATTCAAGTGAATTGTATTCGAGAGAGTGTTTTTTCTGCTTTTTGATGCTAGCATGTAGAAACAACTGGACATCTTTGTAGAATAGAGGCTAAGTGGATTGAAAAATCAGGCAATCAAAATCTAATTTATTCTCTCAAATACTATTTCTATTTGTGCATTTTCAGATTCAAAGTATGTGCTGAAATAGCTGTAAAAAAAGATGTAAGATTTAACTCTAGAAAACAAATCAAACTATTTATTTTGCCTCAAAGGAAAATATTATCTCAAGATCGAGCCTCGTTTTAATGTTCAAAAATTACTCTGTTGCTAGCAAACACACAGCATTACAATTAACTCTAAGATAATTGTAGGCTCTAAGATGAAGCTGATGAGGAGATGGATCCAAGGGGTTGGAAGTACCTGAAACACTGTGCTTAGAGAAAGGCTAAGTAGCAACACTAGCAACTGTTTCTTTGACTAATACTTGGTACATGTCACTGAAATATGAGGCTGGCGTAATCTTGTATGATTATCTCCAATCAGTTCACTCCAATTGTGTGTGGAATTCTTTGGCATGCATGCCAATGAAAATAAGTACAATGTTCTAAAAAGAATTGGGAGGTCTGTGATTGTCTTCTTTTTCCTCCTGCTGCCAGATGAGAGAGCTGGTGGGAAAGTGAGCTAAAGAAATTCTTGTCTTTTCCTGTGACTCTTTGTGAGGCAGGCACCACTCTCAGGATCACTGTTTGCTCCTCTTTAAGGAAGAGAGATCCTGAATCTTAGCAACTGCTTAGAGATGATTGCTTCCTGAACAGGTGCTCTTTACGGCCTGTGTTTCCACATGAATAACACCATCTGTCCCTTTATATTTTAAACCAGAAATTATGAATAAAGAAACAAATTCTGTGTTGTTAAATATTCTAGGGGGATACAAACTTGGGCCACTCTGCTTTCTGTGGTCCAGTTTTCTGACTTTAAAATGGGACTTGTAAAACTCATCAGATCATTACAGTGCCAGACCAAGCTCACTCTTCTGTGAAACATCTGAAAGGCTGGGCAGGAGAACTTACTACTTCCAGCCTCACCTGGAAGTGATGAATTCATTACTGGCTGAACAGCAGATTCTGGAGGGTCATGGTTAGTGGCACAGGAACTAGTTGAAGACCTGTCATTAGTGGTAACCCCTAGGGTTCTATACTGTGCCCAGTATTGTTTAACTTGTTCATCAGTGTTTTGGATGAAGGCGCATATGCCTCCTCAGCAAGTTCACTTATGATCCAAAGCTGTGAGGAGTGTCTAACACCCCAGAGAGCCCTTCAGAGAGGCTGGAGGGACAGGCAGAGAAGAACCTACAGAAATTCAACAAGGGCAAATGCAGGGGGTCCTGCACCTGGGGAGGAATAACCATGACCACTAGTACAGGCTGGGGCCAAACTGCTGGAAAGCAACGTTATGGAGAAAGACCTGGGGTCCTGTTGGGCAACAAGCTGTCCATGAGCCAGCAGTGAGACCTTGTGGCCAAGAAGGCCAATGGGATCCTAGGGTGCATTAGGAAGAACATTGCCAACAGGTCAAGGAGGTGATCCTGACACTCTACTCAGTCCTGGTGAGGCCTCATGGAGTGCTGTGTCCAGTTCTGTGCTCTTCAGGACAAGACATGGAGCTCCTGGAGCAGCACCAGGGAAGAGCTACAGAGTTGATCAAGGGCCTGGAGAATCTCTCTTACAAGGCAAGGCTGAGGGGACTGGGCCTGTTCAGCCTTAAAAAGAAGTGAATAAGAGACCTCATCCATGTCTATCAGTGCCTAAGTGAGGAGTGCCAGAAGATGGAGTCAGGCTCTTGACAGTGGTGCCATAAGACAAGATGCTGTTAGGACAAGATACAATGGGCAGAAATGAATGCACAAGAAATTCCACCTGAATGTGAAGAACTTCTTTGCTGTTAAGGTGACCTGCTGAGCCACTTAGATACTCATAAGTCTATTGGACCAGACAGACTTCATCCAAGAAGACTGAAGAGCTGCTGGAAGATTCACTAAGCCTCTGTCCATCCTTTATAATCAGTCCTGGTTAACCAGGAGGTCCCAGACAACTGGAGTTTGGCCAACATGATGCCCACCCACAAAAAGGGCCAGAAGGAGGATCCAGAGAACTACAGGCCTGTCAGCCTGGCCCTAGTGACCAGGAGGGCTATGGAATTGATCATCCTGAGTATGATCACACAGCACATACAGGACAACCAAGGGCTTAGGCCTAGTCAGCATGGGTTTAGGAGGAGCAGGTCCTTCCTAACCAACCTGATCTCCTTTTATGACCAGGTGACCCACTTGGTGGGTGGGGGAAAGGATATGGATGTTGTCTGCCTGAACTTCAGTAAAGCCTTTAACACTGTCTCCCATAGCATACTCCTGGAAAAACTTTCAGCCCATGGTTTAGACAGGTGCACTCTTTACTGGGTTAAGAACTGGCTGGATGGCTGAGCCAAGATGGATGTGGTGAATGGTGTGACATCCAGTTGGTGCATGGTTACTAGAGGGATTCCCTGAGCCTCAGTATTGGGCCAGTCCTTTTTAATATCTTTATTAATGACCTGTATGAGGGGATCAAATGCACTCTCAGTAAGTTCACAAATTACAAGTGGGAATGTTGATCTGCTGGAGGGTAGGAAGAGTCTACAGAGGGATTTGGATGGGCTAGATTGATGGACTGAGGCCACTTTTATGAGGTTCTACAAGACCAAATGCTTGATCACAACAACCCCATGCAGCTCCATGGGCTGGGTGAAGAGTGATTGGAAAGCTGCCCAGTGGAAAAGGACTTGGGGGTGCTGGTTAGCAGCAGACTAAATATGAGCCAGTGTGTGCCCAGGTGGACAAGAAGGTCAAGAGGGTCAAGCTTGTATCAGAAACAGGGTGGCCAGCAGGACCAGGACAGGGATAATCCTCCTGTACTCAGCACTGGTGAGGCTGCACCTCAAGTCCTATGTGCAATTTTGGGCCCCTCACTCCATGAAAGCCATTGAGGTGCTGGAGCATGTCCAGAGAAGAGCAGTGGAGCTGGTGAAGGGTATGGAGGATAAGTCATATAAGGAGCATCTGATGGAGTTTGGGTTGTTTAGTCTGGAGAAAAGGAAGCTCAGGGGTACCTTATTGCTCTCTACAACTGCCTGAAAGGAGGTTGTATCTGAGTGGGGGTCATTCTTTCCTCTCAGGCAGCCAGCAACAGGACAAGAGGCTTCAAGCTGCATCATTGGAGGTTCAGGTTGAACATCAGGAGGAAGTTATTCCTTGAAAGAATTGTTAAATATTGGAATGGACTGCCCAGGGAGGTGGTGGAGTCACCATCCCTGAAAGTGTTCAAGAAACAACTGGATCATGGCACTTAGTCCTATGGTCCTTTCCACTCCAAATGATTCTGCAATTCTGTGACTCATTACTCTCACTTGAATACAAAGAGCATTAGGAGATGCCATAAATGTGCAACATTACAAACAAACTTTAAACTCTCTGGATAAAATATTATGTTATTTGGATTTACATAAGATTAATTTCCCAGTATGATGAAGCAATAAAGTAATTAGAAATAAAAAAGGTGCTAAAAACCATGTGTATGTCAAATGAGAGGAAAAATAATGAGTATGTTAATATGTAAATTATCTTAGGAAAGTTGTGTGGAACTAGAAGTGTGCATTTTTTGTCATGCAGAACAAAGCCATATATAGGTGTTACCTTTAAAAGCAAAATCTGTCTGAAGAGAATTTTTTAAATTTGACATGTCATTGGATGTCTTTTGCTGACAGTGTAAGTGGGAATATAGCTTTTTTAGTAAGTTGATGGTGAGACTTTCTGGCTATAAACATTTATTAACAGCCTAAGCCTAGATCATATGCTTTCAAACAAAATAAAATACATAGATGATGAACCACTTTAAAATTTCAGTGCTTTTCCCCTTGCAAATATTTTCAGCATTTGTTCTTGGGCTTGCCACCAGCTCTGAGCCTGGGAATCTTGTGAGCCTGCACAGCCCATCTGTTCATTCTCTCTTTGATCCTTGGAACATTAAATGGAGAAAGTTTCTCTGGCCAAATTAGTTCAAGGTAATCAGCCAATGTATCAGATGATTCAATGTCTGTCCCACTGCCTAGATGAGAAGACAGTTCATTCTACAGGTACCCAAAAAAACCCCAGAGACAGCAATATATTGCAATCAGGGAAGAGCTGTGATTCTTCATGTTCTTTACTTTGCCCTATTAACATTTCTAGGAAAAACTTTCAGTCCTTCACCTGTCCTGTGCTGCTCAGTGTCACTGGTTTAGTGTTCTTTTGCCTCTAAGTCATGCATGATCCAAAAAGAAGCAGGATGTGGAAGTGTACATTGTCATGTAAGCTCAAAGCAGGAGACAAGATAGTGATCAAAGTAATACATTATTGAGACTCTTGCCCTGAACTCTTTGATGAGTTACACACTGCTATGCTGAGCTTCCCTTTGTTGCAGAAGACTGATCTCTGAAATGTACCATGAATATGAGGATAAGACTGTGGAGCACCAGTAAATATATCTGCTCTGCTGCCTGGGACTGAAGCAGCACCCCAGACTATCTAGTAATTTGGAAATGGAGCCCTGTACATGGCTTGGAGAAGTTACTATGACCATTAAATATGAAAAAGCATTTTTTCCCAAGTTTGAAAACCACACCCACTCAAGTATTCCTGTGCGAGCTAAAATACACAGCTGTAGATCAGGAAAGATGAGCTCTCTCTCTGTCAGCACTCTTAATGTAAGGGAACCACATCCTGTTGTGCAGGTAAGCCAAATCAACAAACTTAAATAAATGTTAGAGGAAAAGATTAGTTAAGTCATACAGAGATGTAACTGAAGGATGAGTGGTTATCAGAAAAAAAGAAAAAGAGATGAAGTACTGCAAATCTAGTTTTTTGCTCTAGTTAGTGCATAAATAAACTATTGTTGGAATGAAAATGTTCAGATATGTGGCATCTTTGTGAGACCTGACTAGATATCTTATTTTTGCCCAGCTTCTAGGTTTTTCAGAGCTGCTGTCTACTCCAGCATAAACAGTAGGAGCAAGGGCTCATTAAGAGTTAATGTTCTGCCTAGCTAGTCAGTTTTCATTGTTTCTTTCTATGGATGGACACAGTATGAAGTGCCATTATTTCTTCCTTGGTATTTCAGCTTAGTGGGAAAGTGTTTCCCTTGTATAGTGTTGTCTTTGCCAAGATTTCTACCAAGGATACAGACATTTTTTGGCCTGGTTTTCTACAGGTGCTGGTTATATCATGTTTTTTTAGATAATCTTTCTCTTGGCTGCAGAAACATAGCAGGATTCCTCAGCTATGGTGGGAGTTGTGTGTTGTCTTCCAATCTGAAGTATTTATTGCCTTACTCTGAGATACTGGTTTTAGAACTGCAGAGCTGCAAGCAGATTTCAGTCTCTTTCTTTTCTGTGAAAACTGGGTTGTCTCCCTGCATTCAGAGATCAAAAAGAGGCTTCTCTTGATAATGGAATATAACTTTTTTTTTTTTACAGAATATTCTCCTCATTCTTATTCAGCTTATTTTGATTTACAAATGACTTAGCGTCATCACAGGCTGCTTGGAGTGGCCAGCATTATGCTACATGTATTATGTTTCGATTATGCTACATGTAGCTGTCACCCTCTAGTGTTGGTATCTATTTCAACAGGGCCATCAAGATTGATACAGGATTTAGAAACTAATGAATTAGCCTGGTAAGAAAGGAGGACGCTGGTGCACTTTGAGAAGGATAGATTTTATAGGGCACAAAGGCTTTTGCGTGTTTCTTCTGGAAGGCTGTTGCATCAGTAATGAGTGAAAACAACCAGTAAAATTCCCAGTAGATGGTCAGACCAAATGAAGAGGCAGTACACGGAAACAAAAAAAAAAACAACAAAAAAAAAAAAACAAAACAAAAAAAAAAGCCTCAGGTCAGCAGCTTAAGTCTCTGAATCAGTAAACTTCATGTCCCCGACTTCCCACTAGTTAATGTGTGGCTGGATCAATGTCAGAGCAACAGACTTTCAGAGACTCCTCACTAATTTATACAACCACTATGTGAGGAGACTTATTTAAGCTTAGAATGGTTACAGAATCAGAAATGTTTGAAATACACTAGTAATTGTTGTTGAGAGGAATAGCATGAATTAATTGTAATCTTATTGTTAATATACAAAGTGAAATTCCTGCATTTACACCTTTTTTTCCTTTTTTAAGAAAGAAAGAGCATTTTCTCCTGATCTGAAATGGAATTTGTCTGTTCTTGTGCCATTCCATAAATATAGGTCATAGTCTAATGCATAAATTATCTCTAAAGCAACTAGTAGGAATAGGTGAATTTGTAACTATATTACAGAATCCCAGAATCCCAGAATGACTGACTGGGTAAGGTTAAAAGGGAGCTCTGGAAGTCATCTAGTTCAACCTCCCTGCTCAAGCAGGTTCCCCTAGAGCACATTTCTCAGGACTATGTCCAGATGGTTATATAATTGGTAGGTGAAAAGAGAAGTAAGATCTTGGAGATATCCATGAAATTACTAGTTTACAATCTTTATTTTAAATGGAATTTTTTGCATTTTATTAAAATACTTATTTTTGAAATCCAAGAGTGGTTTTGTAAAGAGGCTTGTGAACACTGGGTGCTGCAAATATTCAGTATAGCTTTTTATATCACAGTATGGGAGTGTATGGCATTGAAAAAACCCAAACATTATATACTCAGAGAAGAACTGCTGCATGTTTTGTTGAAGAATTTTTAGCATACTTTACATTATATGGCATCCCTGTGTTATTAAGTGCATGTAAGACTGGGTAGAAGTGTTGGTTATTAGTATCTGTTATTTCAAGAAAAGTAAAGTACTTATTAAGGCGTTAATAACAGTTGTGTTTACAGAAAACTAGTATAAAAATAGTACTAATAGTAATAAATAAGATGCATCTTAAGAGACATCTCTAGTTCTTAATATTACATTTTTTCATTATGTTAGCTAGTATTTAAATTCAGCTAAAGTTGCATGAAGAGATTGTAATTCTTATTTTTTAATTTGTAAGAGGAGATATTCTACTCTGAAATAATAAACATTAATTATGTTTTAGAATTAATTTATTTATATAAAACTTAAATTTACTTCTATAAACACGCATTCATTCTAGTAGGAATTATTTTAGCATCATGGAATTTACCTGAAATTTATGCGCTGAGGTGGTGTCCTGAACAGACCAAGATGTTTGGGTCACCTAAGTTGCTTTATTGATTTTATTCTGAGTGACAATTAAATAGGCAAATTTTTTTCTGTTACATCTTAACAAATGAGAGTGTGATATCCATAGTAATGAATGTACTGCACATAGTAATGAAAGTGGTTCTGAGGAGGTACTTTTTAATTTGGCATGTTGAATAAAGTAATACATTTTGTATGTAATGGCTTGTTTGCAGTGACATTCATTAAAAAAATAGGGATGGATGCCTCCTGAAGGATGCTGTTTACTCTCTGACAAAGTCCCCATGAGATACCATGGAGTTTGTAACCAAATTGCATAATAAAGTAGATGAGGAAGTCCATGGATTGCTGCTGTTGTCCAATAAATGCCTTTGGCAGCTGGGGAGTCTTGGAGAAGCATGAAAATCAGAGGAAATTGTGACCAGGTCATCATTACTTTTAAGGAATTTATTAAACAAACTACAGTCTTAAACATCTTTTTCTCTGTTTAAATAGCTGGATTTATCTGACATTACATTGCGCTGTTTATCACATAGTGGTGCTCAGAGACAATTATGTGTGCAGCACTATTAATATGAGCAATTTATGAGCTTGCAAAACAAATTATTGTCATCAGGTCATTGTGTCAAGCTGGCCCAATTTAGTTGTAATATAAGGAGGTAGAATTTCTTAAGAGAGAAATATATGAGGTAATATATTAAGTATATTAACTTACTTCAACAAACCATCTAATTTCTATGCACTATGTCTGTGAATAGTGTATGTTTGATTTGCTGAATGGGGAGACAATTTTTTTGCATTTTTATGCAGATAAAACTGTAGTTTGTAAATGAGCAAGAGAAATATCTTGGCTCTTTCGTTGAAGGAGGACTTTGATTGGAGGAAGTGAGAAAGCTTCAAGAAGATTTCCAGATTTTGATTGACAAGGCAAAGGTGATGTTCTCTTTCCTTCTACACCCACCCAAATCCAGACTAAAAAACTCAGTACAACAGAACACTATTTAAAAAAATAGATGCACAAAAATATGGTTTGGGGGTTTTTTTCTCTTTCTCCCCTAACATCAAAATTACAAGAAAGGAGTGCAACCAGTGCCAGATGGTTGTTCATTAAATATGGAAGAAAAAGATCAAATCTTTAGCAAATACTTGATTAATACCTGAGTAACATAATCATTCTGACAGAGAGGAGGAAGGCTGAGCTGAAAAAACCTGTCAATTTGTAGGAGTGACTGTGTGGTACTTAATTGCTCTTTTTTTTTTTTTTTTTTTTTAATAATTAATTGCATTTTTTGTAGTGAAAAGCATTACTTTACTTAATTCTCATGTAAAATATTTGCTATGATGTTCATGTTATGCTCTGTAAAATCTATTATTTTTTTCCAATCATTAGCATTACTTTACCTGTCCAATTATGCCTTTCATAATAAAATAACTTCATTAGATCTTTGTATATGTAGCTGATGTAAAATCTCATCCACACAGATCAGATTCTAAGACCGCAAATGTCATGGACTTTTCAAACTTTTCATGATAGCTTGGCAAGTCAGAAATTTTCTGTAGAAAGTAGCAGAGTTCTGAGCTTCACAATAAACACTCTTAGGAAAGAGATAAACAATATTACTTATTTACTTGTATATTTAGGCCTAATTTGGTCTCAGGGCTATTGCCCTTGTTCTCAGAGTTGTGTGTTATGTCATGGCTTATTGCAGTTTATGTTCCCTGATGTCGTGTTTATCACCTTTGGTGCTGGGCTGAGGTCATAATTTTGTTGTTCTTTGTATTAATAGCTTGTGAGGCGATAGAACCACTGGTCATGAGCCTAATCCTGACTGCCTTCTTGGCACTGCAACACCTCTGGACCTCGGAAGCCATCTGGTGGGAACTATTAACAATCACACCTATATTATCCCACGTTGCTTCTTTTGGATAATTACAGTGGCATTTGGAAACTTTAAAAAATTTGAATACTCTTGGGATGTTGAAACCAGCATGGTCCAATTGCTAGGAGGTGTGAAAGTGATTCAGGTCTTGTTTAGAGGTGGGGTTTTCATTTTATCTTTTGTTTTGTTTTGATTTTTACTGTATTTTTTTTTTCTTTTTACTTTATTTCAATTAATAAACTGTTCTTATCTCAACTCATGGGTTTTGCAATTTTCTTTTCCATCCTCTGGGGAGTAGGGAGTGAGTGAGCAGCCACATGGGAGTTAGTTGCCATCTGGATTTAAACCACGACACAAGTTTAGACAGACTGCTGAAGCTGGATAGTTTTTCATGTAGAAATGCCTGGATAAAGAAGTAAGGTCTTCTAAACAGGTAAATACTGAAAGCCTAGGCTCCAGGTCAGGTCTCTCCAGAGGAGAAAGAGAATATTTCCCTGAATATTTGCCGTGTATTTGCTGAGGGTTCACTGATTGCCACAATGTCATTGATTGAGACAGTCCTTGTCTCAATATGGACCCCTGAGGGACACCACTTCTCACTGATCTCCATTCACCTCTTGACCAATACTTTCTGGATACAGCTGTTCAGACAATTCCTTATGCACCAAACATCCATACATCAAATCCATCTCTCTACAATTAAAAGAGAAGGGTTTTGTCAGGGACCATGGCAAAGGCCTTACAGAAGTCCTGAGAAATGATAGCTACAGCCCTTCCCTTTTCCACTGATGGAGTCACTGCATCATGACTGAAGTCCACTAGGTTGGTCAGGCAGGACTTGCCCTTGGAGAAGCTGTGCTAGTTGTCCCAAATCAGCTCCCTGTTTTCCACATGCCTTAGCACAGCTCCTAGGAGGATCTGTTCCAGGATCTTCCCAGGCATAGAAGTGAGGCTGACAGCCAGTAGCTCCCACGGTTGTTTTCGTTACCCTTCTTAAAGATGGGTACAATGTTTCCCCTTTTCTAGTCACCTGGGACTTCACCTGACTGACTTGAATTTTCAAGTATCATGACGAGTAGCTTGTCAACTGCATCAGCCAATTCCCTCAGGAGTCTGGCATTCATCTCATCAGGTTCTATGGATTTTTGGACATTCAGGATCCTTAGGTGGTCACAAGCCCAATCTTTTACAGTGGGAGGAATTTTGCTCCCCCAGTCTCTGCCTTGAGAGGTGTGGGGAGAGAGATTTGTCAGTGGGGACCGAGGTAAAACAATTGGACCTCAGCCTTCTCCTAGTTTGTTATTATCAGTTTCCCAGTTGTGTTTATCAGAGGAGTACACTTTCTTTGACCTCTCTTTTTTTGGCTGAAATACCTATAGAAGCTTTTATTACTGTTCTTTCCCTTGCCAGGTTCATATCCAGCCAAGCCTTGGTCTTTCTGACCCCATCCCTACGCAACCAGGCAACATTCCTATTGCTGTATTTTAATAAAAATCTGGGACAATAGTAGAATGCTTTATCTTGGAACTTTTGTACCACTAGGTCCAAATATACCAGGTAAGCAGATAAAGAGGTCCAAATGTCCTGGACTGGGAAATAAAGAGGCCCAGATGTACTAGGTAAATAGATAAAAACATAATGACTAGCTTATTCCATTTTGAAAGGCAATAAAACTAAACCGACAAAAGTTTCAATCAATTTGTACATTTTTCTTGTCATACAGGGATCAGTTATATGTGGCCATTTTCAGCATTTATTAATTTGCACAAAATACTGTAATACCTATATCATTATCATCTGATACACATGGAGTTGAAAAACAAAGGAAAATACTTAATATCTTGTCAAGTTCTATCTATTTCACCTTGCATGTTTTCTACCACTCATCTATTTAAAGGCAAAATTAAAACAATACAAACCAAAAGCCTGCAAAAATAAAAAAACTTCCTCAGAATGACACAATCTAACGAAGATGTCCTTTCCCTGTAATTTAAAGCAAATTTAGGATTTTTCTTCTGCTTTCAATAAAATATTTAAATATTCCATAAGGAGTTTACTTGAAAAGGAATCTTTGAAGTGTGCTGTGATTTTTTCACAGCAAAACAGATGTGGAATTATCTGGAAAAGCAGGATCAGTGCAGCTTGAAGGAAGTCTCCATCCCACTGGCTGCCTAGCAAAACATGAGAGGTAAAGGAGGTGTCCATCATCACTTCCCCTGGGAGGAAGTGCCAGATTGAAAGAAGCATCATCTCTACTCTTGTGATAATGGGTGACAGAGATTTTTCTCCTATCCTGGATAGATTTTGAATGTTTTCCCATTCAGTATCACAATGGAGCTATCATTTCTTAAATAACAGGGAAGAAAAGACCACCTGTTTCTCAAAGCAAGAGCACTAAGATACTTGCCTGGGAAGTTATGAGAGAATTTTAACAGTGCTCTGTTTGGTTCAGCTTGTCTTGTCATCAACCTTCAGTCTCCTACCTCAAGCAAGTGTCCTGGTCACAAGGCTCTGAGCTCTTCCAGGGTCTTTTGTCTTTTTGACTGCAGCAACTGTATCAGCTTGCTTTACATGAAGGGCAAAAGGGAGAGGTATTGTTGTAGTTCAATGACTGTAGTGCCTCAGTCTTTCCTTATGGCTGTAGTTTTTAGAAGCTCAATGGTAACTCTGGGAAATCATCCCCATTGAAGTCAGCATGTGAATCCCCAGCACAGAATTTTTCATGGAAAAAAAGTGGAATACAGATCATGTTATTTGTTTAAGTGGAACTCCTAGTGCTTTTTTGTATGACGTAAAAAAAATACAGCAATATCTGTATGTTCATGTGCTGCACTGATCTTACTGTTCATGCTGGGTAGCAGTCTATATTTACTTGAGTTATCTTAGATATAAATATGAAGGATTAAAAGCTCTCTGACTAAAGATCTCACAGATGATTACTGCAGACTCACAGTGTAGCTCTAAAATGGAAAGCAGCATGTGACTCTTCACTCTGGCTTCCCAGGCTCCCGCTAGCAGCAAACAGCAGTTGCAGATAAAAATAGAAGGTTGTAAGCAACCAGGATCTTTAGTTAAACATAGAAGTCACTCTCCGTGACAGTAAGGAGTGCAGGACAACAATGAAGTCTCTCCGATTCATTAGCGCCGAAGCATTAGTGTCAAATGCAGAGTTTGCCAGGAAGAATCTCGGTGTTGTTGCCCATGATCTTTTTCCGCTTCTTTTTAAAGCCAGCTATTTACTGGAGCAAGGGGAAGTGATTCACGACTTGGTAGAGAACTGGCCACTTTTTGATTTTAACATGGGAAAACTATTGGGAGCTACTCTGGACTACGAGGAAGACCTGAGCTATAGAACATGCTCCGTGTGCTTGGAAAGCTGTCTGACAGGGCTGAGAGACTATGTGCTGAATCAGTCTTCTCCCTACATGAAAAAGTTGAAAGTAGTCGACCTGACGGGTATAAAAGATGTTGAAATTCAGTTTTGTAAGTGCAAGAAGACAATGGGTAGATGGGCCAGGACACAGCTGCTCTCTGAGCTTTGTTCAGCCCTCCCGGTTTACCTGCAACAAGCACAGTGCAATCCACATACCTTTGACGTCAGTATCAATGTACTAATCGACTTGTTTGTTACAGAGAGGAACTATGAGCTGGTCGTGCAGGCCCTGTTGAAGAAATGCAGTTGTCCGCTGAAAATCTGCTGTGTGGCATTCAGATCTGACAACCTGACCTTGCAGAAATTCTTCTATATCATAAAGCTCACTGATCCCTCCTGGTTGCGCAAACTGGAAATAGTTCATAATGTTCACTTGGAAATGGAACACTTAGAAATGCTCTTCAACAGTATCCACTTCCCTCTGTTGATGTCCTTGACGTTGCCAGCACGAACATTTAATGTGCAGAGGTTCACAGCTACGGATGAACAGATGCTTACTAACATTGGAGAAAAGATGGGTGAGATGACACAGCTCACTGAGCTGAATATATCATTTTCTATACTCACTGGAAGAATACAGAAACTTCTCAGGTAATGTGGTCATCCTGCTTTCAGTCACACTATAAGAAAGAGCACTTTGTGCCACCAGCAAGCTGAGAGTAAGGGAAGTGAGTAAAGTAAGCTAAGGGTGTGCATGGGAAGGGGCAGCAGGAAGCCAGGAAAGATTATGTGTTGGGGAGAATTGGCAGCCAATGTATACCTAATACACTTTGAAAAACTGACAATTTTGATTAGTTTTTCAGAGTCCATATGGTAAGAATATACTTTCAGCTACCACAGAAGAGCCTGGTATACCCAGACATTTTTTATTTGAACTTATGTGTTAATCAGCTTGCATTGGCCTTTGGTGCAAGTCCTGAATTGCATTTGAAGTATATTTATAGTATCTAGTGAATTTTTGTCCTCTAAATAACAGTCAGTATATACACTTTTCCACTGATACTGTATTTTAAGGAGGGCAGGGGAATAGTTGATTTTCATTTGAGATTTTGATTTCAGTTATTTGTTGTGTCTCTTGGTGTCAAGACAAGAGAGATTTGATGGTTTTTTGTACTACAAATTAAGCTGATATGTGCATATTCATTATGAGTTCTAGTGGAAAATTGACAATTTGCAAAAAGCTAGCAAACTATCAGTGAGCAGTACTCATATTAGAATGGGAAATAAGTTAATTGTAAAATTTTCAGAGCATCTAAAAAAAAATAGGCATATAAAAGTTTCAACCATAAAAATGACCTTGGTCTAAAATTCTTCCCATACAAGAAGTCATTTTATTTAAAATTTGTGAGTAACATACTGCATATATTGATTTATACAATTGAAATTAATTGCAAGTTTCTAAGCTTGATCCACCTGAGCCCTGTGGCAGAAGTCTCACTAAGATGTAATAAGTATGAAAGCAATCTCTTTATTTTCATTTGTCAGAACTATTTTATATTTAACGTGAATATCTGAGTATAATCTCAGTTACACTTCTTCCAACCTTCTTCATCAGAATGTCTCTTTGTAACTCCAGAGCACTACAATGTGTAAATGTCTTGGGCATAAAAAAATGTACAGAAAAAAAACCAGCTAGAAACAAAAGCAGATATCCTGTTAGAATGTTGATTTCATATTGGAATTAATCCTTCCTTAATGGAAATTATCTAAATCTCTGGAATAATTGCAGCTTTCTACAAGAAACAGTTACCAATGCTCTTATGGTAGTAGTGATCTGCTGTTAAAGTCAGCAAGTGACAGACACTTTACAATATATAATTGGGTAAAAACCAGATACATAGAATGTTAATAAATTAATCCCCATTAAAATAGCACAGTGGAGTCATGCAAAGAAGGAGATAATGGAACAAATTTCATGAGGAAAATATACTTGCTATTTTTGGCACATGCTTCTGTTTTCAAGAGAGGTTTGAAAAAATAATGTGGTAAATAGCAGCATTCATAATGTGGCTAGACACATGAAATTTTGTAAATGTAGTTTCCAACATTTTGCATCATAATTTTTTTTTTCTCTTTAATTCTGCAGCCCACTAAAAACTCCACTGAAGATGCTGGATGTTTCTAACTGCTCCTTGAACCATGCTGATATGGCCTTTTTAGCCAGTAGCTTCCATGCCAATCACTTGGAAGCCCTGGACCTGAGTGGCCACAATATAACTGAGCTTTACCCATCAACATTCTTTAAGCTCCTCAGCCACTGTTCTTCAGTGCTCAGGAGTCTTACCCTGGAGGAGTGTAATATCCAAGACACTCATGTCAACATGTTGATTTTAGGTTTAAGCCCATGTCAGAAACTGCAGGAGTTTAAGTTTATTGGAAATCCACTATCATCCCAAGCACTTAAAGACCTTTTCACATTTCTCTGTGAATTGCCAATGCTGAAAAACGTGGAGTTCCCAGTTCCAAGGGATTGCTACCCTACTGGCATCACCTACCCCATTGATGATGCCAGTGTTTGCAGATTTGATCACCAAAAATATGAAAGGGTAGCAGAGGAGCTTAACCTCATTTTAGTCCAAGCAAATAGAGAGGATGTGAAGGCTTCAACACCACTCTTTGGGAGTTACGATGCAGCTGTTCAGGAGACAAACAATGAACTGGGAGCTTACTTGATCAAGTCCTTCAAAGAGACTTTAGAGAAGTTCACTTCTTCATTTAACAAAATTAGTTAAATTTATAAAATTGTAAAGTAGTGAGATAATCTTCTAAATCAGAACTTAAATTAGTCTTTTCTAGATCTGCACCTTCAATCACCAGTTGTGAATTTTCTTTAATTTTTCAGCTGAATTTACTAGTATTTGAATAGCCTCTAATCACCTGAGTTACTGTAACTTATGCTATATCTATTGCATACACTTTACACAAGCACTACTTGCTCACAAAAGATGAGAGGACACTTAATAGTGCATTATTTTATATAAATGCACTTTTTCTCAGTAAATCAAATAGGTGTGTAAGCTTGGCTGATTTCTTATACAGGTTCCCTTAGATTTGTCAGCTGGTCTTGTAGTCCCGCAGAAAAAACACAGAAGTCCTTTCCTAAGTCCAGCAGGATGGTCAAAAGATTGTGCACATATCCTCACATATGGCTCCCTAAACTGATTTTGGTTTTTTTTTGCTCATGACCTGAATTTACCAATCTGTGTTTTATGTAGTATATTCCAAATAATGGAAGAAGTATAACAGCCTCCATATCCCTGTGCCTCTTTCTTCTGCAGAGGCAAGTGCAATAAACAGAATTTGTCTTATATACTGCCCTTGGTGAGGAGTAAAATTCCATACTGAGGAGGTAGCAAATCAAATGGTTGGCTGACAGCAGGGAATCTCATCTCACTTATCCAGCAATATTAAGCAATCTGTGGGGAGTCTGCTGATGTTCTTTCAATATGTATTTTAGGAAGGTGGGCCAGTGTGTATTTTAGAAGGTGCTGCACAGCCGTGTCAGCTGGTCAGAGCCTCAAGATACTCCCTTCCTGGAATCAGCTTCTTGGCTGGCAGAATGTACTCTGCTCCTTTCAGTTGTTTCAAAGAAAGTCGAGGACTGTGGTAGTACTGAAAAAAATATTCATTTGAAAAGACATGCAAAAAAAAAATCCAATGCCAATTTAAAAAATGTGGAAAGGGGGCATGGCTGATTGCTGACTAACTAGAAGTTCATCTGTGTGAAACACTGGTGGCTTTCTGTCAGGACTGTGTGTTCTCTACAGACTTGCCACCAGTATCAGGAAAAAAACCACATTTATTTGTCTAGCTTTAGTGCAAGTATTAGAATGACAGAGTAAACAGTGTCCCAGAGTCCACACACGCAGCATTGGAGCATAGGTAAAGGAGCCAACTGGATGTCAGGACAGTAAGACCACAAGACACACATCTGGGGAGAGTACTGTAATTGGGGCCTGAGTGGTAAACAAGTGCTACTCAGCTTCTCACCTGTAAAACTAGAGACTTGGTTAGCTTCTAGGTAATTTAATAAATAAATATAATAGTATTTTAAAAATATATAATAAATACACTTTAACAGTTAATGAAAATTTGATCAAACAGGACTGAAAATGAATACTTGTAGCATGAGCTGAAGGTGTTATTGCAGTATTGAGGATCATCATTATGATAACCAGGACAGTTTATTTGAAATAATACTGGGACTCATCATCTGAGAGTGAGGAAAAACTTTCTTCATTTAGGCAGTGCTGATTTGTCAAGCTTTCTGTTTATCTACAGTAGGAATATGCAAGAAACTCTTAAACTAATTTATTTTTAAAAACACCAAAACAAAACAAAAATTAATGGACTGGGTACTAAGCAGAATTTACATGTTCCACAGCATGCATTTAAATTATTTTTTTGATGTCACCTTACATGATGGTAAAATTGATAGTGAATGGTCATGACCTGTTTATGTTTACAGACCACTTGAAAAATACAAAGGTAATCCAAGTTGCTAAGCTAGGGAGTTGAGAATACTAAATCACAGAATTGGGTCCCATTCTTTCCCAAAGCTGTTTTATCTTTGTGGCTTCATCTTCTCTCAAACTCCCATAACTTTGAGAGGTGTAAATGCTAGCTGAGATGATTAGTCTTACAAGATCAATAGAAAGTAGATGGATCTGTAATTTGCTAGATGTCCCCCGCTGTTCTGTCATTACATGCATTTGGAAAAAGTTCCTTTCTAGATTTCTTGTAGACCCCCTTTAGATATTTGAAGAGTGCTGTAGGTTCTCCTCAGTGCCTTCTCTTCTCCAGGCTGAATGAACCCAACCCTCTAAGCCTACCTACATAGGAGAGGTGTTCCAGACCTCTGATCACCCTCATGGCCTCCTCTGGATTTGTTCCAATGGGTTCAAATCTTTCATGTCTTGGGATTCCCAGACCATGATAATTCAGTTTAGGCAACCCACTTGAGTCTGTTCCTTTCTTATTTTCTTATGGTGATGTTTTTCATGTGGAGTACTCCAGTATCCAAAGAGGTTTATGGAAATCACAGTTTATGCAAACTTAATAATCTGCATTGTAAATTCTACTGCTGGAACTGAGCAGTTACATTTCACAATTCTGAGCATCATCTAACTGAAGCCTTTTGGTTGAATGCCTGCCTACCTCTGTTAGTTTAATGCAACTGCACCACAGAATGCTAATGCTGAAAAGAAAAAGTATGTTAAAAACAACAAACAAGTCAGCATGAATTCATAAAGTGAAACGACATTTCAACCCAATACATCATTTAATAAATGTAATAGTTTTAATTACCACAGAGTATATAAATAGAACTTAAATTAGAAAAATGTATTAAAAGTGATATGCTAGAAATGATAAATGATAAATCATAGGGGAACCTATAAACCAATTGCCAAACTCAGAGAGAAATGTCCATGAATTAAGAAATTCTTGTGATGGCTGAAACTCATAAATACAAACCAGGATACTTCCTTAAATAAAAAAATAAAAGGGTATTTTTCCTGTCGTGATACATATTGGCTGATTCTTACAACCCTACTATTTATTATGTGCAATAGTCCCATTATTTTCAAATTTTTTCAGAGCACTACTTGCATACCAATAAAGTAGTCTGCTTCTTCCATTACAAAGTTCTACTGGATCTTGATTAGTAATTACTACATTGTAGTGATTATTCTGTGATTTTTTTTCCTACTGATACTATTTTTTTCAGCCTTCTGACTTCAGAATTCCAAAATCAAGGTATGAAATACCTTGAGGTATACGCTCACGGGACAAGACAATTTTTATATTTTCTTTTGGCATCCCCTACTGGTGTACAGCTGTGAAGACTCCTCCATGACACTGAAGATTTCAAAACAGCTCCTATGCTTCTTTGGCTAAATCCTTTTGAATGTTAATAACAGCTAAAGAAATGGCAGGTTAATGACAAAATATTTCTATTCTCTTCAAGCAACATAATTCCATTGCTTCAGTGAATATACCGTCTACTTAAACAGTACATCTAAGTACACTACTTTGCTTGTTTCACGTCATTTATTTTGATACTGGTTTAA
Organism: Lonchura striata; assembly: GCF_050655825.1. Lineage (NCBI taxonomy): Eukaryota > Metazoa > Chordata > Aves > Passeriformes > Estrildidae > Lonchura > Lonchura striata. The sequence goes on from NC_140704.1 coordinate 73,337,338, forward strand.
GTTTTGCAGTTTTCTAAATTGTAATAATGGAGAAAGAAATTCAAATTAACCTCAATAAATATCCTTTGTGATAATGCAGTGAGGCAATGCATAATTTTCCATCACTTTGTAAGTTATGTGAAGATGATGAAAAATCTGCACAAAAATTCTAACTAAATTCCTTGAGGACCGGACAGAATTTTTTCCCATTATTATTATTACTTCTAAAAACTTACTTTTTACTTCTTCTTACTTCTTCCAAAAAGAGTGAAAAATTATTAGTGACATTAACATCTTTCTATTTATTGTAGCTGCAGCATTTCCTGATGTAGAAACCTTCAATCTCACTTTAGGCACCTGGCATATCTGGGAACATGTTCAAACCATGTTCCCTAGAAGAATCAAAGGAGACAAACTAGCATTTCAGATTAACAAAAGAGGAATTCTCTGTTGGCTATAGAAGGATTGGGCAGTTGTACTGGTTTTTAGGACACCAAGCATACACTGTTTTCTCACCATTATTAAGCATGCTCATGTGAATTTTGTCAAGAAAGGATTTTCAGAAATGGACAACCCCTGTCTGGTCTACAGACCAGACACACAGGGTGTGCACATGAATGGGAGCTGAAGGATCTTTCTGTGGATACTTCCTAAGACCAGAAAATAAATAATTTTTAATAGAAATCAAATATACTACTGAAAGCTGATGTTGATCAATGACACTGTCCAAATGACAAATGATTTCTAATTGCAGATTTTGCTCATTCTTTGAATGTTCATTAATCTCTAGTGAGTATAAGATGGGAGTATGCATTGCTAAATATTAATACTTCCCATTAATCTTAAAATGTAATTATGATTTTCAGTTAGATGGAATAATGTTACCATCTGTGTCCTATCAGATTATCTATTGGACAGAACTAGTCTTTTCCTTTTTTGATAGACTCCTTTGACTCTTCACCCACACATATCTTTATATTTTCTTTTTTTTAATAAAAACGTGTGATTTCTTCAAAGATAAAGTTCACTGATATTTAAATAGACATAAAAATCCCTATTATCTAACCTTCCCCCCAATTGTTTGGTGTTTTTTTAACTATAGGTTGTTAGTATTCTTCTAGATTTAATGACTAGAATATGCCTTTTTTGTAGATGGGATTTATGAAGCATAAACAGCTCAGTGACTTGCTAAATAGGTAATACCTGCTTGGAGAAGAGAGTACAGGAGTCTTTGTTCCCAAGTGCACATTTTCATTTTATGCAATCTATTTTCTTCCAGGTATAGGCTATAAAGTAAGAGAATTTAATTTCATATATAACGAATATGTTGCTGTTGAGGCAGGACGGGAATGAGAAGACTCTGACTCAGAAGGCTGCTGAGTATAAAACTCCGATTTATTCAAAATACACCACTCTTTTATACAGAGCTCTGCAAGGATCAAATCTATTGTTCTAAAGTAAAAACAACGCACACCATTGGTGTAGAGTGCTTGACGCACAGTGATAGAACTTAACTATAAACAATGTGAAAAACAAGAGAGATAAAGAATTATTTACATTCTTTCCCAGCTCTTTCCCAGGCTTTTGCCTGACTAGAAACTCTCAGTTTCTGTCTTTGACTGAATCTGAGACCCACACGAACATATTTGCCATGCACCTTAACTTTCAAAACAAAAGTCTTGAAAGTGTCCCTCATATTGAAGTCAAGGATAATGCTGACACCAATGACGTTAGTAAACATCCGCAAGACACTGAGGCTATTTCTGTGTGCATAAGTAGCATAGGGACAGGAAGAAGGTTTGCCACTATTCATGCTGAATTGCCAGCACCACCTACAACATTGCTTTCTGTATGCCCGCTCTTCCCCAGGAAGCATCTAGGCTTGGACAGCACATACCCCCAGGCAGTTTAGAAGAACAAACCCTGTATGGTGATGAGAGAGTTTAAGCAAGAGTACAAAATAAGGCTTTGCCACCTAAGCCTGAGATCAAAGAAGTGTCCACTGCAGAAAATAACATGTAACTGCATCAAAATTTGTTGCAGTGCTTTGCAACTGGGTTCATCATGTCCAAGGAGGGTGCAGCTGCCAGTGCTGCGCACGGGAGCATGGGAAAAAAATTTATTTCTTTAAAACTGCTGTATCTTTAACCATGAATCAATGTGTCTGTCTATAGAGTTATCTTACTTCCACAGTTCTTAGAGCGCACAGAAATTAATTTCTTTGCATTTCAGAGGGTCAAACATTTCACTCCATCTGTAGGACAAACTGTACTGCCAGGTACAGAGCAGTATCTACCCTGGACCACAAACCTTGTTTCTTTTGAAATTTTTATTGAAATTAGATGCATGCCTTCTTGATATTTAGAATGTTCTGTATGAGTCATGAACTAATATGCTATCAACTGTTACTTCATTTCAGACATAGTGAAGGAGAAAATGAAGTTTCTACTTTTCATCTTAAAGTGCATCTGACTTGGTTGCCATGCTGTTTCAATGATTTTGTCTATGCCATTAAGTTGAACATTTTTGTCCCTGTGAAATGACACCTTGTAGATTGAGATTTACAAGTCAGAAAGGGAATAAGAAGAAAAAGTTTATTCAAAGATTATTCATGCATTTTCTCCTTACCTTTGTGTGTACCCACATGAGGTCCAAGAATATTTTTAGGCAGTTCAAAGAGAAATGCATCTCTCTCTCTCTCTCTCTCTCTCTCTCTCTCTCTCTCTCTCTCTCTCTCTCTCTCTCTCTCTCTCTCTCTCCCCCCCCCCTCTCTCTTTTTTTTTTTTTTAATATCACTTTTCTTCTTGTACTTCATAGGATAGGTGTATTACTGATGATAAGGCAAGGCATTGACTTGTGGGTGTTCTAACAGAACTGTGCCTCTGAACAGCAGGGAACAAATCCACTTCTAAATTGGAAACAGCAGTTTGAGCTGAAGCTCCATGGATAAACAAAGGCCAGAAGGTCCTAGTTGGAGGACTGACCAATGCCTGTCCTTGACCGCACTTCTCTGTCTGATTTATATCAACTGTGCTATAACGAACCCCGAGCACTTGTTTTGTAGCTGTGCAAGATTTCCAGTTCTGGTTTTGGCATCATCAGAACAACTGCAGTTCTTGACATGGATAGACTATGTTGGGACCTGATGCACAGAGAGGGTAGATATATTTTTAAAGCCAAATGTTGTATTCCTGTACAAGCATGTGAGTCTTAAATGTTTGTGTGACATTCATGTATACAAGGCTGTTCCAGGAACTGTTTGTTGCCTGACTTACTGAATTTTCCAGCCCAGTCTTCCCTTCAGATTTATAGAAGAAACTACATATGGGTGGGAAGTTGCATATAGAAAAATACATTAATTTAAGTATAAGTATTAATTTAAGTATAGTCTTTATCCTGACAAGGAAGTGTTTAATAAAGTTTAACTTAGTAACCTCCACTATGAGAGATTAATAGCCTCTACATACTAATACCAAACTGCTATGCCTTACAATTCCTGTTGCTATAATTTTAAGCCTGGTATCCTAAGGAAAACAGACTATCTTTTTCCTAGGGCAATTTCTGTATGCATATCCCATTAACTTTTTAGACATAGCTGAACTTGATAAGTAGCTTAACAGAATGGTAGACATCTCAAAGGTCATATGCCACAACCTCCTCCCCTCCTGTCATGTGGTTATAACCCAGCATGGTCTTTTTGTGCACATGCAGAGTTCCAGGCTTTTCTGATGTGAAGTGACTCTAGTGAATGTCTTGTAATGGGAAGGAACAGCTGAGTTTTCAGGAAAACAACACTGAAAATGGTTTGGAGGCCAGCTGGCCTATTCTACCAGCCTGTGATCTGCACTTGAAATGCACTTTGGACAAAGAAATGTGGTTCTGGAACAGATAAATTGTCCTGATGCCTGTGTATATCCTGTGCATCTGAAGTTCCTCACCCTGTTATTAAGTCAAGAGTATCACATTATGTATTTTATTCACAGTGAGAAAATAGGAGAGCAGCTTCCTTACTCTTGGCAGTCAGAGAGTGTGATGAGTGGGGCTAAAAGTCTTTTGCTGAAACTTTGTTTTCAATTCTTTAAATTGTGTAAGAAAGAAACATTAAAAAGGCACCCAAAGGCAATGCCTGTACAGTTTAATCCACTTTTAAAGGACTATCTGATGGCAACAAAATTAACTAGTATATTTTACTGTGATGTTTTCCTTAAACATATGGTAAAACATCCTCCAGATCCAATCCAACCAGGAACAGATTTAGTTTGATTTTGAGACCACAAAAACTGCAAATAAGAATTCAGGAATATTTTGAAGTGAAAAAAATTGCATATCTTGGAAAGGAGGGAGTGTGGATCAAGTACTCACTGTTTTTCTCTGATGAGAAACTGTGGGCTGTCACATACTTAAGCCTGCTTTTCTCTCTAATGTCATCAAGTGGAAATTTTGCTCTTTGCAGTACAGTGTTGTAAGTTGAAACCTCTGAATACACTGCACAAACTCAGCCAGATGAAAAGACTGGAAGTATACTGAGGGACAAAATTTAGCTTCTGCAAGAAGCATTAGAAACTGGCAGTGATTTTTGTCATGAACGGGTCCAATGACAAACCAGGTATGTTGGGCACAACTCCAAGAAAATGCAGAACCCACAACCGAATATTAAGCTAAAAAGACAGGGGAATGGGGCAAGGGGGAAGAAGAAAGAAAAAGAAACACAATTTAGAGGAAAGTACATACTTTTCCCCTCCCATGTAAAATACAGGAAGTATTTTCAAGTGTTTTGTTTTTGTCATTACCATTTTGATACAAGTAGTTCATGCTTGCAATTAACACGGTTGACGCTGTCAGTGTAATTTCCATTGCAGGAGGTACTGCATTCCCATATCTCTGTTGGCTTGCAGAGCCTCAGTCAATACCAAGGAAGGGGGAATGCAATACTCTGAGCATGGAGATGGGTGATTTTGAGGCTGAAGATCACACCCACCTTCTCTTACCATGTACTGGTCTGTAATAACTTTGCTGTAGGTCTATAAAACCTGTGGACAAGAGGATTAAATGACAGAGAAGTGATAGCTCTGGTAAGCCAGACTACTATGCAGTGTCTAATTTTAGTAATTATCTAATCAGTGTGTAACTGAAAGTATTGCCAAATGCCAGCTAAACCCTAAAACCATGCACTGTTAGGATAAAAAGATGGTCATCTTTTTGTCACTAGTTACAAGCTGTCGGAACCCCGGGTTTGGCTGGGGTTCCTGTGTGGTGGTAGAGCTTCTCCTCCAACCCGTGTTCCCAAAGGAAAACTCCACAGTCTCTTCTTGTTCGGTCTCAAGATGTTTTATTGCTAGTTATCTAACAGATTAAGTTCTCGGGCTGCAGCCCTTTGGTCAGCGGCCCAGGCAGAGAGGCACACACTCCTGACACCCTGACTGTCTGGTGTCTTCTTCTCCTCTCCCCCCGCCCAGGGCTGCTGCTATCTTTTATAAGATATATTACGTATAACATGTTTACAATTATTCCCCAATACCTATTACCTACGTTACCAAGTGTTTTTCTATTCTAAACCAATCTGTGAGTGCCAACATCACCAAGAACATGGAGGCAAGGAAGAAGAAAGAAGAAGGATGGGTTCAGCCCTCTTTCCTCCATCTTAGAACTTCTGACCCCCATGTACAAAGTAAAAACCCCCCTGTACATGCACTAAAACCCCCCTGTACACTACCAAAAAATATTTCCCTCTACTTCGTGACTACATTTACTATACTATCTAGCACTTTGTGACTGCTTGTTCTACCTTTAAAGTTGGTAATTCATTCCATGGTTCAAACTCGAAATCACAGCTAAATCCAGCTGCCTGCTGGGGTCCAGACTGCGTCTGACCACGGCCTGGAGCCTCTAAAAATGTCTGAGAGGCATTTTGAGTTCCCACAACAAGCCATGGGGATAAGAATCTAGGATGTCAGTTTTTGAACTGTAGTTCAGTTCAAGAGTGAAATCAGAAATAACTTTGAGTGTCAAATGTAGTCCAAGTCTGTAGATGTAGTACTTACAAGTACTTAGTACTTGCAATTAGTTAAGTGAATTAAAAAACTGATGGGTGCAATGTTTCCTTTCTAGCACACCTGCATGGAGGAAGATGTTATCACAGTTCAGGCATAAATGAAGCAGCAGAAAATTATAAATGTAATGTCAGTTGCTTTCCTTCTTCAGTTGCTATAGACAAGCATCTGAAGTAAGGTAGAGTGGCATCTTTCTATACTGTCATTCTCTGTATTTTCATTTCCTAAGACTGTTTCCATAGTACTATAATTCAAAGTATAAATACAGAAATAATGGCATTCTCATGATGTCTGAGTAACAGCTGTTTAATCACTTGCCCCTTGATAATGCAGAAGCAGACTTACACATCATATTACTATACATATTACTTACACATCATGTTACTATATTTACCACATTAGGCTATCAACAAGAATTTGTAGATAATTTATGTACTTACAGATTTGCAGCTGTTATTAAAAAGGTTTTGGCACAGGACACTTTTATACTTTTCCTATACTTTTAAGTGATCCCCTCTGAATCCTTCCCAAATTTTGACATGGATGTTGTTCAAGAAAGCAAAGAAATGGTCAATGAACAAATCAGAAAGAAACAATTATCCTGTTAATTTATATTTAATGGAAAACCTTTTTTAAAAATCAATGTTAAATACCAAACCTTTTCTCATTTCAGTTCTTAAAAACAGTTTAGCTGCAGCCCAAATAACATATTGTTCTCAGGCATTGTGTGGGTAATGGAACACATCCAGCCTCCAGATCACCATCCTGTTATTCAGACACTAGAATCCATGATCAGTTGTGAAACACAAATATAGGCAACTTTCTGCTTATGTTTTTGTGGCATTTGCAAGGCACTGACTGCTATATATTATTCTATTACATTTTGCCATAGACACAAGATTGCTGCAGAGCTGATTCATAGGTATGTAAAACAGTTTATTATTTGGCATGTTGTTGACTTATTGCACTGACTTTTTATTGACATTATGAGTCAAAATCAGACTCTTTGCTCATTCTGCAGTGGTCTGGACTTGGGTCTAATTCAAGCTGCACATGAAGGCTATGGTCAATAGCCTTCTGGACAGTGGAGCCTTTTCTACAAGTATTCAAGTCTGAATGAAAATGGAAATAATTTTGGCTTTCAAGATTTTTATTTGTTTTAATGAAAGTCTACATTACTGAACAAAAGACTGTGTGCAACCATAACTCAGTTGGAGTCTGTGAATCAGTTCTAGGCAAATAATAACAAGGGGAAATTTGACACAAACTGGCCCAAATTCATGCAAGCATTTGGACCAGTTAGCACAATTTATACTTTCTTTCTTTCTTTCTTTCTTTTCTTTCTTTCTTTCTTTCTTTCTTTCTTTCTTTCTTTCTTTCTTTCTTTCTTTCTTTCTTTCTTTCTTTCTTTCTTTCTTTCTTTCTTTCTTTCTTTCTTTCTCTTTCTTTCTTTCTTTCTTTCTTTCTTTCTTTCTTTCTTTCTTTCTTTCTTTCTTTCTTTCTTCTTTCTTTCTTTCTTCTCTCTTTCTCTCTTTCTCTCTTTCTCTCTCTCTTTCTCTCTTTCTCTCTTTCTCTCTTTCTCTCTTTCTTTTCTTTCTTTTCTTTCTTTTCTTTCTTTTTCTTTCCTTCTTTCTTTTCCAGGAAACCTTCTTGGCTTCATTAAGGTATTTTTCAAGGTTTTCAGTCTTTGAAGCAGAAAGTTTTCATTGTCATCCTGAAACCTTCCAAGCATGGTATGCTCATCTGAGCAATACTAATAGAGGAGTGAGGTGTTTTTGGAGCCTGTTATTAATAGAAATGTACCAACAAGGAAATTCATGAGAATTTATTTTTATTTGAGGCTTGGAAAAAAAATATATACAGTAGGGAAAAATAATCCTTAGATGAATCATTCTGATTTAGTGAAATAGTTCTCATTCAACTTACCAAAATGCATATTAAGTGGATTAAATAGCAGACCAATTAAGTGCAAAATAATGGAGCATCCCTGACATTCACCTGCTAGGTCATTTCTACATTTAACAAACAGTAAATGATCCAGCTGTTTTGCCACATGTGCTGCAATATTTAGAAACAGAAATAGAGAGATGGCCATAAAGAGATGTGGTAAAGATATGGTAGGTTCCTATTTAAGTGTGTAATTTGTGATCATTTCAAGAGAGGCTGGTTTTAAATTTAATATAGATAGTAAATAGGTATGCCGTGGCAGATTCAGGCTTAAAATCCTCTACTTTTAAGAATATAAGTGAAATGTGAGAACATATAGTTCTTAAAACTGCATTTTGCTCTTCCACTCTAAATTAGGAATAAGAAAATGTATATGAGACTGCTAAAAAAGAAGTCAGATTGTGTTACCTGATTTTACTGAATGGTAAAATGAACTTAGGATACACTTTGGTTCTTGGGACAATATAGCCTTTTTCTCATCTGCATCAAGGTGCTGTTACATTATTTTTAACTTGATGGCAATTTTATTGCTGAATTGACAGCTTGAAAAAATTTATGCTCTAAGAAAGTTGTCTCTAGTTTGCCATAAGCAAGAGTGAAGTTTGTTTAGGAAACCATCTTAATTGTTGTTCATTGCTGATTTTGTTTGGTCTTAGAGATCTTTGTTGTGCTTCAGGTCTTGGTTTCAGGACAGTGTGACAATTAAAGCAGTCATAGATCCTCTCCTTTTGAGTTCTTTGCATGTTGATGCAGCTCCTCAAGTCTTGTCCAGAGGCAGACAGCCACATAATTTGCTAGGTAAGCAAAAAGATAACCTTAAAGGTTGTGCTGGTTTTGCATTGCAGCCATTCACAGAAGTAAAATTCTAGGATAAGCTGCTGGCAGTTTCCTCCATATCTGACAAAAAACCAATCAGTAATCAGCTTTGAGAATTGACAATCTGTTAAACCACTGAAAAAGCTGGACACGTCTCTATGAATACATGTTAAAGACCAAAAAAATCCCAGGAAGCCCTCTTTTCCTTCCGGCCTTGATAATAATAAGCAGGTAGATCAGGCTGCAAAGATAGAGATGTCAAAGATAGACTTTGATTGGCCAACACTGAACCCACCACATTAATTGGTGTGTTCAGTGTTCAGGGAAATCTCAAATTAGCAAACCAAAATCACTACAAAGGTGCTTTCTAAATCTCTTGTCATCTTTTCATATTTTTGAAAAGGGATTTGAATGTGAGGAAAGAAAGAGGACTGGAGGCAATGAGTAGGTGTAAACTTTGTATAGTTTATTTCAATACCATAGTTTTTGAACAGGACAGGATGGTATGTCAAAGCCAGGGCAGATAAAATCCTCATACAGCAAATTTCCTAATTTGTTGTTACTTTCTGTACAAATAAACCAGTACTTTATAATGCACCAACACTACTCAAATTGATGAATTGTGAAATCCTGTAGTGTAGAGGCAGCAGTGTTTTGGAATTATCACATTTGCAAATGGATATCGGTAAGTGCTGCAAAAGAAAAAACAACACAGAGAAAATGGAGGATGTGACTAATGCATGGTTATCTCAATATTCTGCAGAGCAGGGTAGACTGTGACTTCTGTGTCCTGAGGGACTGTTTATTAAGGATAAAGTGCATGAATTTCTTAAATTATGTTTTCATGTGTCTTAGGTTACATGTCTTTGCATGCTCAAAGCAGCATAATTCCTTGGGGAATGTCCACCCAAGGAGATCCAGTGTGGATGTGCAGAGCCCTGAGGTGTCCTGGGATTTGTGGAGCAGTAGGGTTGCAAGGTAGCAGCAGCATTTCTTTCCTGCAGCATGATGCAGAGGCTGAATGCTGTAATTTCAGAAACATAATACCAAATAATAGATTTTTGCAGGTAGCAAATCTGTCTCAAGCAGTATTCTGCTCACAGTTTGTAGGAGAGTAGATTACAGGACATTAGGAATGAGGCTGTGGCTGAGCCTCATCCCTAATGGGGTGCAACTGTGTAAGACAGGTGAACAGCATTGCAGGAAAAGAAGCATGGAATGCTGAGGTGCATTGACCAATCACAAAAGAGTAAAAGGGCATACAGGTGTTATGCACGTGAGAAGCAGGGTATAAAAGGTTGTACTGGGGGATTCTGAAGTGCTGATGCTTGAAACTATTCTCAGTATCAGTCATGTGTCCTCCATCAATTGCACTTTCAGGCAATAATGGGGCAAAAAAACAGATCTTCATAACCATACATGCTCAGTGGGTTTTCCTTATGGCAATGAAACGATGCATCTTAGTATTTTTAAGGTTTTCTATTTGTGAGGTTTTCCATCCAACCTGTAATTTTTGTCATGCTAAAGGATCTTTTTAACTTCTCGGGGAATGTAAAGGCATTTACCTGGGCACATATTGCACACCTTGGGACATAGTGCTTGGTGCAAGAGTGAAAGACCTGTGATGTAAATGAGCATCAGACTGGCAGATTCACAGATGAGGGATATTCTGGAGTTGAATATAAGACTGGACTGCTCTAAAATTTAGAGCGCATGTTTAAAAATGAAAGTAATGAGTACAGTGTAAAACAATTGGAATTATAAAAATGAAGGATCTTGCCCAACTGGCTTACCAGTAACAGAGTGTTGGAGTCAGGTTTTAAAGATAATTTGGGCAGAGGCATTTTGTCTTGGTTTGGAAAGACAGGTGTCTGCTAAGGAAGACAGGACCCTCCCCTGAAATGTAAAAAATGTAAACCCCTTCCCTCTGAATTGTTATAAATTAAGGGAGGCTCTCAGAAAAAAATATGGGAGCAGGAATAACAGTTCTTTATTAGGGAAGAAAATAAAAAGATAAAATAAACAGTGCAGTGAACCAAAACAGCACTGACAGAGTCAGAGTACAACCTGACACCCTGCTAGTCAGGGTGTTTGCAGTCCAATTGGGAATTATGGCTGAAGTCCTCCTGGAGTGTCAGGTGTGGTTCTGTTGGAGCAGTGATCCTGCAAAAAAGGGGTGTAGCCTTCCTGCAGAGGAAGAGGCAGTAGTTCCTCTGGGAAAATCCAGTGCAGCAAAAGCTGTGCTGGTGTTCGAGAAACTCAAGATTATATGTAAGTAGAAATGCTTGACTCCTCCTTCTGGGCGGAGCATCTCACTGTGGGATGTTACAGTTCTTATCAGTCATGCAGTGACATTCAATAGCCCATTATCAGCAGGTGTCTCCCCAGAGAGAGGATTGGTTGTGGAAGAGATAAGGAAAACTACTCAACAGAAGAAAGCTGCTACACAGATGGTAATAGAATAAATCTTGCTTCTCAATCTGAGACACATTTCTAATAAAGGTTTAAATGAGACCATATGCCAAAGTCAATAGTACGGATTTTGAGTAGGTGTTATACTTGTTTTCTTATGTTCAGATATGTTTCCTCAGCTATGAAATAAATAACTGATCATTTAAAAGGAAGACATGCATATGTGTTTTATAATTTGAGATGTGTAGTTACAGGACAGGAAGTTCCCTACTGCTGGGTAGCAGTATACTGACAAAATACAGCATATATTTCCAATAGTAGTTCTGCTAACTTTATGACTAGCAAACTTCCTTTCACCAATTACAATCTTGGATTCAGAAGGGAAAGAATAAGCTGTCAGTGCAAAGTGAAGTATTTTTAATGTAAAATAATGTGCAAATGTTTTTCCTTTGTTGGCAGGGCTACAAAAACATGCAAGTGTACTTCAAGAGTTCTGTTGGCATTTACTACTTTCCTGATAATTTATTCTGGAAAAACAAACAAAAAACAGTTAAGCCAAAACATCTTCTAAGAAGATCCTATAATAGACAAATAGACTTATCTTTGTCAAGTGTGTATAAGTACTTTGTCAAGTGTGTATAAGAAGAAAGGACTGTTAAATACCCGTCTCAATAGAAGAGTCCTCTAAGCTGCAGATATTTTTAAACAGTTAATATAAGTGGCAGTTCTTGTTTTTGAAGAGACTGTTCCAATTTCAGAACGAAAGTCCTCTTTTCTTCTTTCTGACACAGTAAATTCACTGTATCATGTAAGTCTTACTCTTATGTTTGTCTGTGCTTTGGATAGACAATGCAGCATTCATCTTGGATGCACAAAATGAGGCTCACGTGTCATACCTCATTAGCACTGGTATTATCTCACAAATTCCATACTCTGTATGTGCAGGTACCATGGGAATCATATGGATAGCTAGGGTTTGACTGTTGATGTTGACAGTGAGACAGTATTCAAAGAAAGCTGTAATGAAAACTTCTCTAATAAATTACTTCACGTGGAGATGCATTTCTGAACAAGTGAGTATTGATAAGCAATAGAAGTAATTAGGACAGTATATAACAGAAGCTCCTGTATGTACAGACTTGTTGCACATATGCCTGTTAACAGCTACACATCAGGAAATCTCAGCAGAGCATGAACTAAAGCAGTCTCTTTTTATAATTTTTTTAAAACACAAAAACTTGGTTTTGTTAATTCATCAAGTTTTTGATTACTTTTAGAATTTAGAGTCTCTAAATTGCCTAGGTTTTCAAGCTAAAGAGAGCAAAATTAATCTACAAATATTTACCTTCAACAACCTAGTAATACTATCTACACCACATGTCATGATATCCAATTTAATTATGAAATATCTGTGATTGAGGCTGCATAACATCTCACCTTAAAGACAGTGTTACAAAAACAGGACCAGCTTAGGAATATTGATGACGATACTTAGAACATGTCAATGTTTTTTTGCTAACCGAAGGAAACATACAAGACCATGTTGTGAAATATCATTCATAAAGATATTTCTAAGTGTACAAAGGTGAAATTGTTCTGTACTCTCTAAGCAACCTCAAGTAGTGTCTGTAGGTGTGGTGGGTTCACGCTGGCTGAAGGCCAGGTGCCCATCAAAGCCACTTTAACATTCCCCTTCTCAATAGAGCAGGAGATATATGTTTTTTTCTTATATTTTCAATATGACAAAAAATTCATGAGTTGAGATAAGGATAGGGAGAGATAACTCATTGATAGCTGTCATGAACAAAACAGACCCAACCTGAACAAATTAATTTTATTTATTATCATTCAAAATCAGAGCATGAGAATGTGGAGAAAAACAAATCTTAAAACCAGCTTTCCCCCAGTCCTCACTCCTTCCTGGTCTTAACTTTTTTTCCAATTTTCAAAGTCCTCCTCCACCCTACTGCACATGGGGAAAGTTTCGAGCAGCTTCTCAGAGAAGCTACGCCTATAGATCCCTCAGTACGACAGCTTTGCCACATTAATTCAACAGAGTGGATATAGTAAATTTTTAAATATGTGTTAAAAGCAATCTCACCTCATGTAAATGATAGAGAAGTTTATTTAGTTTGCCTAAATGGTGAATACATAATGCAGTTAGTGGTAAACCATAAGTGCAATATTTTTCCTTGGAAAATGCAGAATGAAAATAGCTTTGCTGCTATTTCATTGCAAGTTTTTTTGACCTATGAATGAATCCCTTGAGCCACAAGACAGCTCTAGAGTAATTGGAATTAAGTCTTTTCACTTTTCCCTTAGTCCTGTTTAGAGGTATTTTATATATATATATGTATATATATACACACATCCATATACATAGAAGTATAGTTAAAATTTTTTTTAGTATGCTTCAATCTTGAGTCTGTTACAGATGAGTAATGAGATGGTTGGCTCTCACAATTAAGGGGTGAACATTATGTGTATATTAAGAGAAGTTTTGCAGATGTATGGTTATATTACTGTAATATGCCTTCCCTCTTGCATTTTATCATGGGATAGCCTTGGTAGCTGGGGCATTTGGGGAGGGTAGGCTTGTTACTATAGAAACACCTGACCTCCAGTCAAGATGTAAGAAAGTGATCTCCACCACTAGACAGCAAGGAAGGCATCAACTGACAAGACTTTAAGATGGGCTAGAAGTATAAAAGGTATAATCTGTGTTCCCAGCATTGTAATTTTTCCTTACTTAGTCCTTTTGTTGTAGTTTTGTTAAGGTTTAATAAACCCTTAAAATTTTAAAAGTGAGCAGTCATTTCTCACAAGTGTATTAAAAATTTTGATCTAATTTTGGGAGCAAAGCTTGGATCAAACAACATCTGTCTGGCATTATATAACATTAGTTGAAAACAAAATACTTAATATATTTATCCACTATAAGATGTGAGGGTTTAAAATCAGCCACAGAGTACATGAATCAGAATGAGTGAAATTACAATATATATGTTTTGTGGTAACTTTAGTAATATAAGAGATAGTTGTATCCATTTAGCAGTGCAGCTTTTTTGGCTTTTTTTCTTTAAAAAGTTGCTGTTGCCTTGTAATGACAGGAATCCTAGTTACATAATAGTCCAACATTTTGAAACTTATGGCATAGGTCTGCTAATGCAAATACTTAATTTACAAGCAATACTTGGTGGGAGTGTGTTGGTACATCTGTATGCAGTGGACAGCATTGGCAGCACCCTGACTTCTTTGACAGAGAATTGGGATGTTTATCTTTGTACCTGTTTCATTTGAGACATTTTTAGAGGAAACATATTTCAAAGTGTAGTGCTGTGCTTGCATATACTGGAGAAGTATGTTATAGCTTTTCCTTCCTTTATAAAGAGAAGCAGGTGGTAGTCCAGGGTATAGTGCTATGCATAGGGTAGGTGTGTAAGCAGGGGGTGATATGGTAATGGGCCTTCTGCCTGCATGCTTCACCCCAAAGTGTGGCCCTGTTCACAGGTCTCCAGATGCAAGTGTAGGAATGCAGCATGGAGGCTGCAATTCCTGTTCCCTTGAGCTTCTGATGTACTGCTATGTCGACATCCTTTGCTGCTCTCTCACATCTCTGTAAACTTCATGTCTCTCATGCATCATCTTCCAGACTTCTTCACAGAGGGGAAATCTTCCCCACCTTCTCTTCCCAGAAGGCAGAAGGGGAGTGATTATATTGATGATAGTCACTAAGTGTAGACTTGCCCTGGGAGTCATCATCTCACATGCCTTTGCAACTCTGCATCTGGCATCCCCTACTTCCCTCCTTCCAGGGTCTCACAATTCTCAGCTCAAAAATCTTGTCTGCTTGCAGCTCCAGCTTCTGGCACCTATTTCCAATACTTATCTAGCATCTGTACTTATTAAAAAATTAATTCAGAGAAGACCCCAGTAGCTTAAAAGAGAGAACCAGGAAGAGAAAATGGACCACTGTAGAATTTTTCAGGCCCTTGCTTTTTCATTTGAAAAAGATTGTGACGATAGATGTGTCAGACTCTGAAGAGGAATATTGATGCTATGGAAGAGGTGTTTCAGAAGTAGGAGACAACTGAAGCCTACCTTGACAGCATTTGGAGGGGGCCAAGGGAAAAGATTAGCAAAGGAGTATCTGTTGTATGGTGTATCTGTGTACAGAGACCTCTGTGGCATTGTGTTTAACACAGGGTCACTTACTGTTTTGTTTCCAGTCCTCATGCTTTTAGAGGACTAGGAAACCTAGTACTTTGGCTTACTTTTCACATCTTGATTTCTTGTTTTTTCTTTCATATTGTCTGTATAAAGACAGTGCAGTCTAGGTTTAAACAAGGGCTGTTTTTCTCCTGGAGGTTGATCTTTTTAAACAGAGATGTGGTTTAACTCCAGTCAACTATCAAGCAATACTCAGCTGCTCACTCATGCCCCCACCTGCTGGATCACGGAGATAATTGTAAAGGTAAAAACTAGAAAATGTGGGTTGAGACAAAGATAAATTAATAGGGAAAGCAAAAGCCATGCACATAAGTAAAGAAAAAACAAAAGGATTAGTTCACTGCTTCCCATGGGCAGGCAGACATTCAGCCATTCCAGGAAAGCAGGCATAATGGTGTATAGCAGTTACTTGGAAAGACAAAAGCCATCATTCTAAACATTCCTCCTTCCCTCCAGCTTTATATACTGAGCATGATGTCATATGGTATTCAATATCTGGTATTTGGTCAGTTTGGGTCACCTGTCTTGGCTGTGTCTTCTCCCAAACTGCCATGCACCCACAACTTCACTGCCATCTCTATATTGTCAACATTTTGTTCAGCACCACTATGAAAACAATTAATTTTACTCCATCCAAAACCAACACATGAGACCAAAAGGATTTTGCTGCAGCTTTTGCATTAACATTCATGTGTAAAGATTTGAAAATGTGTAACCACACACCAGGCTCCAGGGTTTGACAGGAGCAAAAGGTTTGTTTGAAAATCAAGTTTCCTTTACAGTGCAGGAATCCATTTTGCTTTTGACTATTGTGGGATCTGCAAAGCCAGGAACTTGCCTGGCAGCAAACTGGACCAGATTTCTTCACCCTTACACTGAACACCTTATTTCAGAGGGCCTATTTGTGAAACTAGCAGTACTGTTCACATAGGATGCTCAGAGAATGATCTCTTCTGAGGCTCCTTGAGCTATTGCTTCATTTGTAAAGAAGCACTTTCATTCCCATTTGCTATTTTCTTTGTGGAATTTATTTATTAAACATGAAACAAGGGATGCTTTCTGGAAAACAGATTAACATGGAAAATATTTATCTTCCCATCATCCTTGAGAATCCATTTCTTTTAGTATTATAATTAGTTGTTTTCTCTTTCTGAAGAAATTGTATTGTTATGTATAATGAATATAATTTGCACCAGTATAATATGATGTATGTAATATTTGATATTATTGGGAGGATGCACGAGTCGGCACTGGGAGTTGCCCCATATATTTGAAAACTGGTCTCTGGCAAAACCTCATTTGCAAGCTAATACATGTGGCTAATCTGGAGATGGGTCATTTCTCGAGGTGATACAGGAACACCTAGCAGTGATCATCCCCACAACGACCCGAGATTGGGATCACTGGAACCCTCCTGGCTGATCCATCTGAATGCTGTGTTCCAGTAACTACATCAGAGAGATTCATCACCACCCGGACACCGAATTGTTCAAACTCAACACAGAGAAAAGAGACGTTATGAATATGGGGGACTTTGAATGGAAAGGAAAGGCTGATCGCCCTGAAATCCTGGCCTTGAGCAAAATACTCCCTATAAAAACCGCTTGTACCAGGAGGGTGGTGTGTGTGCATAATGGGACCCTCTGCTGAGGCTGTCTACTCTGTGACACACCCATCACCGATCCAGGACTCCTTGTGGCCGGCTCAGAGAGAATTCAATCGCTATAATAAAATTTTATTTTATTTTTAATTCATCCGGATCAATTTCTAGCCATAACAGTATTATTATATTTAAGATAAATGCTGACATTATATATCCATTAAATAAAATTTACATAGAATATCTTAATATATACTTGTTTTTACCCAGGAAAAACAGATGTACCTTCTTAAAAAACAGTGCGGTTGCAGATGACTTAATTTTTTCCTAAATAGAGTTAAGTAAGTTTTCAACCTAAAGTTTTGTCTAAGTTAATAGCACTTCTCTAAAATATAATATTTTCATGTTAGCAATAATGAACAGAAGCAGATAAAGAACACTAAGTCCAAATGAAACCATAGGGTTGATTTTCAGGTAGGCATACTGAATTTGGTAAAATTAGAAATATTCCTGCATAACTGGGTTAGTATCTTTCTTATTACTTCTGCATCACTTACTATGCCAATGCAATAGTAACAATAGGTATTTTCTGCCTTTGGGATATCAGTGTTGGAAGAATGGCTGGAGGAATCCTAAGACTTCTGAATCCATTCCTGGGATCACTGTACAAAAAGCATTTTCCTAAATTTATCCTTTTAAACCTGACAAGTCTGAGTTTTAAAAAAATACTTTAAAAAATACCTATCAGATGTGATGCCATCTGATAAATGTAATAGGGATTAAAAAGTTAAATTTTACTCTCTTAGACACATTTTAATGGTATTTCATTATTTGTAACAAGAGAACTTGTCTTAAATTTGTTCATTTGTAATTTCACATGAAACTATACCATAGTCACATATACTGCTTTTTTTTTTTTGCCTTTCTGTGAGTTCATGATGATATAATGCAACACAAATCTGTTTTATCTCAGTGGTATCTTCCCAAGCTAACATGCTCAAGTAAACAATAAACACATGATTGGAAGCACAACATGTTTGCTTGAGGTTCCTCTAGAGTTTACTGAAGCTAAGAGGACATTTGAAAGATGTGCTGATGTTTCTAGCTCTAAATTTTTGTCCTGGCATTATTTGTAGTTCAATATGAAAAACTAAACATGGGCAATAGGTGTTGAACCAGGGCAATTGGGCCAATGGGCGAATGAGGTAACATAACTTTACATAGGTTAGCATGTGCCTGCAAAGATCTATGGGAGAAGTAAGCTTCTCACCCTAACCTGAAAGCCTATTCCTCTTATTTGGGACCAGTCCTGCATGGCTGAGGAATTGAGACTGATGATAGGCCCCTAGGATTCCACAAACTGCAGTGGGAGAGACTGAGGAAAAGATACGTTCAAGGCAGGCATGAACAATCTTTCAAGGTGCTAGACTTCAAGTTCTTCCATGGAGTGAGGAAGTACAATTGGAAAAGAGGCTTTTCACATTGAACAAAATAAGCTGCCCACCCCATTCCCCACAGCAGCAAGTGTGAAGGGTAAGGAGAGAACAGAGGTAATTGCACCCTTTTCTTCTTTGTTTTGCAATCTGCACATTCATTTCAATTACAAATTCCTCCACTATTTTTACAACTAAGAAAAACTTTTATTACTTTAGACAAGTCATCTTGATCTTCTGTGGAAATATGCTGGTTTTGCATCACAGAAGTGATTTTTTGGGAGAGGCTGCTGACAGTTTCCTCCATGTCTGATAGGAAACCAATCAGTATTTGGTTTTGGGAATTGATAATCTGTTAGACCATTGAAAAGCTCTACACGCTTCTATGAAAAACACATGTTAAAGACGAAAGAAACCCAGGAACTCTTTTCTTTTCCCTTCCAGCCTGCAAAGAGGTAACACAGGCAGTCCTGCCCCTGTCTCGGCCAGGCCGGGCCAGGCAGCCACTGCCGCAGGATGCCAGCCGGACCCGCAGCGGGAGAGGAGAAGTCATCCGCCCTGGTGTGCTGCCTGCTGGGATCCTAGCTCCTACACCCCCAGCCACAGTCCAGCCGGGGTCACAGGACCATCTACAGGCCCCAGGCAATATATTAACTCTTTCAGTGCTTCAATCCTCCCTTGAGTGAGAGAACATGTCAGAAGTGCAGACACGTAAAGAAACAACATAAAAACACTGAGGTCAGTGAAGAAGTCAAGTCCTAGATAGGAGGGATGAGCCTTTAGTTTTAGGCTGAAATCCTCCTGTAAAGATATGGAGAAACACTCTTTTTTCCCTATAACCCATGAAGGTATGGGGAGATGAAAGTGTTCAAATTGTAGATAAGTGTGAAAAGGCCTCCATGGTAAAGTAAGCAGATGTTAAAGTAGCTGTGATCTTATGAGAAGTTCAAACAGAGAAGGAGAGAAGAGTGATGAAGATCCCAGGAAAAGAAAATCTCTGCTCCTAGAGATTATTTCAAAGATTGATAATGAGAACCTTTGCTTTTGAGCAGCTCATCTTTAAAATACTACCCCAAAAGTTGACATGGCCCATAAATACAGCTGTGGGAGAAGCTGTGGAAATGGAAGGGATTTAACTATTGCAGATTTTCCTGGGCAGCTGCTATTCATGGAAATTGAAAGCCACAAGAGAATGCTTTTCTTTTGGAGAAGTTTCCATATCATTAACAAGAGGGACTTCTCTCCCTAAATGAACTGAAGAAAGACTATCCTAGAGGTGGTTAACTGACTGAAATTTCAGGATTTGTCTCTACATTTTCAGTGGGAAAGAAAAGGTTGTAGGGGGAGGAGAAGTGACCTGAAAGTCCTGATTCTTATTACTTTTTCTTTTAATTACTGTTTTTAAATTTTTCTTTATACCCTTTTAAAGTTTTGATCCTGCTTTGAGGCTCCTAATCCTATCTCACAGCAGGAAATGTCTAAGTATATTCTAGTGAGTGCACTTGTGATTGGTCAGCACTGAACCCACCACAGGAGATAAAAGCAAATCAGTGATCTGTCAAAACTATCAGCTAATAATGCTTTCATCTTGAAAGCCATCTTCTTTCTTTAAGTCTTTGTGTTAACTTTGTCCAGATGGTATTATACAGTCATAGAATGTCCTGAGTTGGAAGGGACTCACAATCAAAGTCCAATTCTTGACCTGGACAGGACAGCCCAAAAATCACACCATGTGCTTGAGAGCATTACCTAAAAACTTCTTGAACTCTAGCAGGCATGGTGCTGTGACTGCTTCCCTGGGAAGCTTATTCTAGTGTCCAACCACCCTCTGGGCAAAAATCCTTTTCCTACTATATCACCGAAACCTCCCCAACACAGCTTCATGCCATTCTCTTGGGACTTATCACTGGTAACCAGAGAGAAGAGATCAGTGCTCACCACTGCATTTCAACTCAACTGGCTGGTGATGATGTGTCTGATAGACCCTAGGACACAATTGTCCCTCCTAGCTGCCAGGACACTGCTGGATCATATTAAACTTGATGTCAACCAGGACCCTTTTCAGCACTGCTGGTCTCCATCCCTCCAATCCCGGGTTGTCCTATCCCAAGTGCAGAATCTGGCACTTGTCTTTTTTAAACTTCATACAGTTGATGATTGCTCAGCCCTCTAATTTGTTGAGGTTTCTCTTCAGGACTTCTCTGCCTTGGAGGGAGTAAACAGATTCTCTCAATTCACTATCATCATCAAACTTAGTATCCCTTCAAGTCCTGCATCCAAGTAATTTATGAAGACCTTTAAAAGAACTGGGCCTAAGATAGAGCCCTGTGGAACCCCACTATGACTGGTCACCAGCCTAGTGTAGCTTCATTCATGCTTTGTGCCTGACCCACAAACCAGTTGCTTAAATATGACATTTTTATCCAGCTGTGTGCTGGGCATTTTGTCCAGAAGCATCCTATGAGAGACTGCATCAAAAGCCTTATTGAAATCCAAATTCCCTTGATCAATTAGCTGGATTACTTAGTAGATGCAGAGTGTTCCATATACTCTTAAAAATACAGCTATCACCTACTCTTTCCCCCTTCTAAATA
The DNA here is from genome assembly GCF_050655825.1 of Lonchura striata. Classification (NCBI taxonomy): domain Eukaryota; kingdom Metazoa; phylum Chordata; class Aves; order Passeriformes; family Estrildidae; genus Lonchura; species Lonchura striata. Next base: position 73,358,399 of record NC_140704.1, read on the forward strand.
TTAATACAGTTAGAGGATATATGCTGCTCATTCCCCCCCAGATTTTAATATCTTGACACAGCATATAAATATAAATATTCCTGATATGAACTGAAACTTGCAAAGAAACAAGAAAAATTTCCTTCATGATCATAGAGGTTCTTTTGCCAGCCTTGGTTTTTGTGAGGCAGAGGTAATTTGCAGCAATATCTGATTACTTCAGGAAATACAGGTCACCATATTTAACAATCTGGAGCTGTAGATGTATTACAGCTTCCATCTGTCACTTTTGATTAATATAAAGCACTGAAATGGAATGAAAATAAAGAGCAATATAATCAAAGACATCTGAGCTATGGGAAGTATTGGGAGCTGTTACCATCCGCTATGATTACTGTGCACATGTCAAGATGATTTTAGCACTGTTTCCTAAGCAGAATGGTTTGGGGTTATGTTGATATGTGGTACTAAATTAGCATATTACTCCAAACATCTAAATCTTCTACCTCAAGTACACTGAAATGCTCAAGACTGTTTTTGAGCAACTATGAATCAACTAAGGGAGCTGAAGAGTGGCAGAAGAGAGGCAGAGGGCATTTAATTCCAGGACCATTACTGTACTGGAATAGAAATTAGACATCTGTAACACTGCAATGAAAACTACCTGTACCAGTCATCACAGAAAGTCAGCATTCACCTACTGTGTCATACTAGGGTTAGATTTATGTTTTTCATGTCTGTCCAAAATTTGTACTATAAGGGCCTTATGACAGAGAGGACTGTTTTTTTTCACAATAACACTGCCATTTTTATTACGAATTTTAAAAAAAATATGCTCAGTATACAGTGATGGCATTTACTTTAGCTTGATTATTCCAGAGTTTCAGTGGCCACTGGGTCTCCTTCGATCTTAAAGGTGTTGAACAGATATCAGCAGAAGGAATATTTTCTTATGCTGCACAGCCAAAACAATGGAATTTTGAAATAATAATAATAATGTTGTTGTCTCACTGTATTGTTTTAATACTTTGTGTTCCTCTTGTGTTGTTTTTATTTACACAGAAAAATTAATCCCTAAAGTGGTAGTGTAGTACTACCTGGGACTGCTGAGACCCCTGTCACCTCAGCAAAGGAAACAGGTTCTGCCCCTGCATGTCCTGATGGTATCAGAGTACATTGTGCGCCAGTGCCAGCCAAAGCCTTGTGCTTCTGATGTGCCAGGACATTTGATTCATAGTCTAATAGACTCAAATTTCCCTGGCCTCTATACGGCTAGAGGCAGGGCCCCCCTAGTTTTGGCTATTGTTCCCTCTCTGGGCGTGCATTCTGGTGGTCTCTTCAAGGGGATCAGACATGTGATTCTACCTTCTGTTAGGCCTAGCAGCTTGGTCATGAGAAACTGGAGCTACATTCAGTCTTGAAGAATTCCTCATTACTAGTTTCTTCTTTTAACTTATAGACCCATGCTGCTAGGACAAAAATGGGTTTTCCATCACATCTTCTCACGTCTTCCCCAAACTCATGCAGGAAGAACCTCAGGTTGGCTTGTGAGGTGTACCCCCTCTCCCTAGCTGGGGAACTCGGGCTTCTGATAGCAGGGACTCTGGTGTGTACTGATGAAACTTGAGGTTCTGACTCTCTTCAGTACTTTCTTCTGGTCTCCGAATATGCTCAGTCAAATCTGTTCCCACTGCTGAGATTTAGGCTTCTGCTGTGATGTGGACAGTATCTCTATATGTTTGTATCATTCTAGTCATAAATGCCCACTGTCTCATTTCCCTCATTCCATTGCAGCATGCCTAGGAAGTGGGAGTATGCTTGGCCTGCATGGAGTGAGTTTGAGAAATATAAGTTGTCGCCCTCATTCTTAAGATTTTCTAAAGCCTTCTGAGTTTACATTCTGTTAGAAAACTTTCCCACACATTTTCTATAAACAACATATTGTTTTGCATTCCTTCGTGGGGGTGGAGGAAGTTGATGTACTGGTGGTTTGTCCAATGTCTTTGGAGAGGTGGCCCATTCACTCTCCAATCCACTGTCACCTTTAGAAAAGTATAAAAGTCAGAATCAGAAAATAAACCTTCTTTTTTACCTTGCCATCACAGTGGCTCGTGTTGTGCTTTCTCGTGTCCTATAGCGACAATAAGTGTTGTACATTTTACCAGGACTGGACTCTTGATGGTTTGGTCATGATTTGAGAAAAGGATCTCTTTCACAGCCAGTTCTTGTAGGCATTGAATTCCTTGCTTCATGGTGTTCCAATGAAGCAAGGAATTTCTGCAGCTGGAGGTCTTCTTGGCAAAGATATCACTCCTTCAGGCTTGTTAAAAGTCATGTCCAGAAATTGAGAGGTGTGGGCCTCCTCACGATCCCCTGGTTTACACCCACATCAGGTGACACAGATCCCAAACACCTCGCTTCAGTACCATCCAAAACCATAACATCCCCTGCAGTGTCTCAGAGTCAGATCAACGAGCTCAATATTGACTCACTTGTTCATTGGGTAAGGTCTTTCCTCAGATTGTAGAGACCTTCTAAGGATAAAGATTCAGTCTGTAATTTTTATATTTATTATAAATGTTACTGGCTTTAAGCAATGTAAGAATCAATAACTGCAGAGTAGTTGCAGCAAAAGAGGATGGGGAACATGCCTTTACAGTAAAGTGTTTAAAGTACCTGCAGGCTCCCAAAAGTCATTTTTTCATCAAAGGGAAAAGTTAATTCAGGTTTTGAGGGCAGGCCTTTCCTTTTTCTATCAGAAGACAACTTATAAGAGAGGAGGAAGTTCAGAAGTGTTAAAGCTGTTCAAGGCAGCTCAGCCATAGGAGCTGAGAAAAGAGTGGTCTCTGAGGAACACCTTTTAAGACTTTAAAACAGCACCTTATGTGAAGTAAAGAGTCATTTGTACTGAAAAACTATTTACTAACTTATTTCCTCACCTCCCAGAGGAGAAACTCCTGTTACCTTTTTTTTTCCCCCTCTCTGAAGAGTGTGTTGCTCTAAACTGATTCTCCTCCCCTATGGGTATCCATCCAAGGCCTCTGCAGAGGCATTAACATCTTTAGGGCACGAGTCTTGGCACAGGTTGCTGGGTCTAGCCTGTGGTCTATATAACTCCTGTCTAGCTTGGGTGGTTCAAGCTTCATTTTCAAGTAAGTGAGGTGGGAATTTTCTTTTGTGCTGTACAGATTAGAAAACTTTTCCGGAAACTCAGTGCTGTGGTACTGATTCCTTAGGGTTTTCATGAGCAATCACAAGTAGGGAAGACAGGTCAGCTGTGGCAGTGAAGAATACTGTGAAAACTAATTTTCCCTACATCATCATACTTTTAACCATGTCCCTACTTGCATTGCAGCTCTCTGTTCCACTGCTTGTTAAAAAACAATAATTGAAATCCAGGCCTTCATGAACTCCAAATGTGCAAGATCCGCCACATTTGTGTGATCACATGAAGTGGATTGAGGAAGAAAGAGACCAGGTTAATTGCCATAAGAGCCTGAATGAGAGATGTGGGACTTCAGGTGACTCTTCAAAATGCAGTTTATTGTATCCAAGATGTTACAGCAGTCCAGGGTTATGGGTGACAGAGACTGCACCTACAGATGCCAGCTCCAGCCGTAGACAAGACTGAAGACCCCTTAGTTTTCGTTACATTGCATTATACACTTTTCTTTGCTGAGCATCTTAACACAGAAGAACCAATCTATATCTTAACTTTTACCTATAGCCTGTCATAACTACTATAATTACCATATTCATGTTACAATCCTCCAGTCACTAAAAGTTAGTATGTTACAGTTCAAGCTAGAAGCTGTTTTTCAGCTTTCTTGCAGTGGAAAATTCTGAGACCTTTTTTTCTACTTGCAGCATCAGCAGTCTTGTTTGCCTGTGGTATCTTTCTCCTTGGTAAAAATATCTTCTTGTTTGAGGTGGCTTTATCCTTTGCTCTAAGCCATAAAACCCCCTTCTAACTAACATACCCTTTGCCTTCTTAGTTATCCAGCAAACTTCCTTAACCTACAGTTAAGGAAGGAAAGGAACCTACAGTTACTTTTTTTTACATTTTTAAAACAAAGACTAGACAAACAGTGAGAGATTTCAGAGATGCCCTTACTTTCATCAGAGCAAAGTAGGTATAGCAGTAACATTCAAAAGGCCCACTGAAATACATCCAAGAATGCTTCTAAGACAGAAACAGCATTTCAGTGAGCATGAGCAAACTGAAGCAATAATTTCAGACAGCAAGTTATCTAAAGCAAGTTGTGGACTGCAACAAAAAATGGAGAAGCTACCCTATGCTGAAGAGGTAGCATGAGATACTGGAAGTGTATTGACATGTTGTCTATCCCTCTTGAAACTCCTAAGGGATAGGTTGGGGAAGTGCTTGGATACAAAAAAATTACTAGAATTAGTTCAGTTGGTTAGACCATGGGACTTCTAATGCTAAGGTTGTGGGTTTGATCACCATATGGGCCATTCACTTCAGAGTTTGACTCAATGATCCTTGTGGGTCCTTCCAATTCAGAATATTCTGTTATGTTGTGATTCCAGAGATAAAGTCTGTGTAGTGTTGCTTCAGCCATAGGTGGTTGCAAGGGTATGTACGTAGTGCTATCTGCCCTACCAAACTACCAACTTGCTCATCTCCTGTGTAAGTCTGAACAACAGATGTTTCTGACAGGCATGTGGATTTTGCTCATCTGAGATCCCCTCTGCTTTAAAGACATGGCTAATCCACCAGGACGTGGCTTACTGCTTGTATCCATCAAATGGCAGTCATGATTGTCAAGCTCTATAAATGGAGTGAAACCAAATGGTGCCATTTTGTTGCCTACAACTTGTTGCCTCAATGCAGCAATGAATGTGAGAACTGAATTACTTGGCCTGTAAACTTTGTCTTCTTGGAAGTTACTCTCTCACCATGAGGTGAGCCATAAGTTTAAGGACAAAGGAAGCAATATGATATGTATTCATGTCAGATATGTATGGCACAAATTCATATTGTTTTACAGTCACTATCTTGGAGTTTGCTATTTTGATGACGTCTATCACAAAATCACACCACCAGGACTGACACAAGAAAGGAAATCCCAAACTTGAGCCCAAACCTAGTGCTACTAATATTCTGCATTCCCATTTCTCCCTGTTACTTCATCTGTACCTTAAAATCAAATGTGGGGAAAAAAATACAATATATTTTGTAACTACTCACCATCAAAAGCCAGTGATGTGTGCAACATGCTAACAGTCCAGTGGTGGGCATCGTTGTAATGGAAAGTAGCAGAAGCAGTGAAGAATAGCACTGTGTTCTGTTATCACTACAGCAGGAATGTAAGAAGATAATATGCCCCAATCTTTTGTCAGAAAATGGCTTGCTATGACTGCTTGTGCAGTTCTTTGTATCATTCAAAAGAGGTTCTTAGAGCAAACATACTGGCTTGTTCTTTGTAATCCACAAGGGGAAAAAGGATGACCTAGAGAATTATTCATGTTTTTACCTCCCATAAGTCTCTTTTCTTTAATGTGTACCAACTTTACTCAGCTGCTTTCTGGTTATATTTGAGAATGTTATTCATCTGCAGAGATCTAGAAATGGTTAACAATTGCAGCAGCACTCTAACTGGGTAATTCCTTAAGCACTACTCCTAGGAAAGGATTGAAACTGCTTAGAGTGATGGCTGATACAATTTGGCAATGGGAAGGATAACATTCATTATACAGAGAGCTTTCTGAAAAGCAACATCAAGTATTTCAGAGACCTGCCTTGGACCTAGCACCACAGACATATTGTTGAATATTATTGCAAAGAAGAGGTGACTTCTCCAAGTCACAGGATACCTGACTGTCTGAGATGCTAATTCTTTTGCTGCAGGCTCTAATTCTCAAAAGACAGCTTTTGCAATATGCAGAAAAATGTGTTTTAAGGCTGAGACAATATTTTTGACAGTTATTTTCCCTATGCTCTGATGGCTTTGGCTGAAAGCACCACATCAATAAAATTAATTAAAGAGAAGCATGCAGATATTTTGGCAGAGTTTGAGAGATGACTGTTTGGGCTGGTGCAATGAAATAAATCCCTGTTCTTCCTTGTTCTCAGGGTTCTCAGAACCCTGCAGGTGTAGAGAGGCATGTCCCTGGGGGCCAGTATGGGGATGCTTCAGGGGAGCCAGAGGCAGGAATCCTACTGCAAAACTGAATTTAACCTCCACTGTGCAACCCTCTTATTTAAGACACTGGAACATCTGTGACTAATGTGTTGGACTTGATTTCTCTTCAGTGTACTGATTTATCTTCTGAGCATTTTCAAGCACTGGCACTTTACTGATTTGTTTATTTTAAAAGTGGATTTTGCCCCTGTTGAAGCCTTACGGCCCCTGCTTTGTGTGTGTCTCTTAGGAGAGCATACTGACTGCAATGAAGTAGATAACTGTTTGCCAGAAGTGAGTGGCTCACTTTCTGTTATTTCCCCTTTTCTATTGTTTTAGTCAATGATTTTTCTTGTTTGGGCTTTTAATCAAACTTAGTCTTTCTCCAATAACCTGTTCTCTCTCATGTGTCTGTGGATGTGCATGCACATGAGAGAGAGGAAAGCAAAGAGGGAGGCAGAGAGGGAAACTGTTCTTGGGCTGTGTTGACAGATTAATTCTTCCTCAGCTGTCAGGTTTCAAGCCTGTCGGCAGCGCTGCTGGTAAGTGGGAACAAATATGGCTAGGGAGGGAGGGTGAGGCCCCGGTGGGGGCTAGACTGAAAGGTGTGTACTGCCTCTTGCACAGCGACAGGCAGCATGGCAGGGCAGAGCTGCAGCCTTGGGGATGCCTGCAGCTGTCAGACTCCCCAGAGCAGCCCCTGCACACGCAGCTCACTTGTCAGCAAGGGATTTTCCTCCCCTCCTCCCCTGATAAAGATCTCTCAGCTGCTATTATGGGTTGTATCCTTGGCTTATTGTAAAAGAAAAACAAAACAAAAAACAAAGGAAAAAATCTGCGTGGTTTTGCAATCTGGAGATGAGCCTTTGATCCTCTCACTCAGCCTGAGGATGGTGGCATGCTGGCACAACTGCCCCCGTTGTACACCTGAGCTCTCCAGGGCTGCCCACACCGTTCCATTTGCAGGGATGGGGGAGAAGTGTGTGCCAGAAGAATTAACTGCTCCCCACCAGCGTTAAAGGTGGAGAGTGTGCGTGTGTGGAGGCAGCAGTTGTCCTTGCAGAGCTTTAAACAAAGTAGTAGACTGCAGCTATGGAGTCACCAACGAAAGAAATTGAAGAATTTGAGAACAACTCTCTGAAATACCTACAGCCAGAGCAAATAGAGAAAATCTGGCTTCGTCTCCGAGGCTTGTAAGTAGTACTTTTCTTTTAATCTCCTCCAATTTCCTCCCACTGTCAAAATTATTGTAGCACTTTTCTTTCTTGCTGTATCTTCAAAATCTCCATAAGTTTCCACACCTTTCCTCCATAAATAAAGTTACTTTATCTTAGCAAAAGATCAATTTACTTCTTTAAATTGAACTGCTTCTTACATTGAACACTTTCATGTGGAAATGTAGACATTCCATTAATGAAGCATTTTAAGATCTAAGCAGTTACTTGAATGCTAATTACTTCAGGTGTTATACTAGAAAAGTTTTGTTATAGTCTGAATGATACTTAATTGAATCCTCCCTTTTCAATAATCTTACCCTTAGCTGCAGTGTAATGTATACTGTAATGTACACCATTTCTAGCACTGGCACAATGATACGGATAAAATAGGCAGAGAAGGCACAACTGGAAAACATTTCCAATAGCATTTGTAACAGCAGTAAATTCATCTTCCACTGATTTGATTGTACTTATTAATTTATGTGTTTAGCCTGACTTGCTATGAGATAACTGTATACTGCCTCCTGAGCAGAAAAACATATCTGTACTTCAAGAACTTGACACTGCAGAAAAGAAAAAGCTATATTGTCTGCCTAGCTTATTTAGAAACAATGTCTGGTGTTTTTCATATTCTCAGTATGTAAAATACTGTCACCCATTTGCCCATAATTTCTTGGCGATGGCAAAGAGGAGTGTTACCATATTAAACTACAACCCTTCTGTGTTCAGAACTGTTTGTGTTTGGCTTTTTTTTTTCTTCAGCCTCACATGTTAGAGTTATTAAAATTTTGGCCTGCAAGAGAAAGACAGGGGAGAAGGGACCAAGGAGGCTTGGAAACAGCAGAAGCAAAAGAAATGAAGAAAGAGTAGGCCAGTAGTTGAAAACAAATGGCTTCAAGTTAAACTTTAGTTGCTTTTTGGGTGTTACTTTGTGTGAGCAATTATGGTATGCTTTGCAAAGCATAGCCAAGACTTTTGTAGGACTTCAAGCTATATAAGAGATATGCATTAACATGTGTTTCTTTCAAAGCATCAATCCAGGAAGCCTGTTTTGTGAAGGAACCTAATCAAAGTAGATGACAGCTGTCTTGTGAGCCCTTCTAATAGAAGACTCACGCAAAACAAACCCTCTATTAGGACTTATTGAATTTCTGTTTAATATAGAGTTTAGGAGCATGCTGATTTGGATTCTACCTGACTGAGTGGTTATTTGTGGAAACGCTGAGCAGATGTGTTCCTTGTGCTTGAGGACCATGCAGGACTGGAGTGGTGCTTCCTCTTGTCACTGAGTGGCTGTTTCTGAGAATGCTGAGCACGTGTGTTCCTTGTGCTTGAGGGTCACAAGGTTTGGGGCAGGGCTTCCTCCATTTCTGGGTAGTGGAGCTGATTAAAAGAGGGCTGTAGGGGGCACAGCAACCCAGGGCATGGCGACCTGAGGCAGTTCGAGCAGGCACAGTTGTAGGATTTCTTGCTAGTAAGGTTTACTGTGTGTTGTGTGCGGTGTTTCTGTTGGTAGGTCTTAGCATTTCTGGTAGTAATGGTTTGTACACGATCAAAAACTGTAGTTAGTATGAGTGTATGTAATCAGATGGATTACATAATCCAAAAAGGATGCATCTGTCCAGACCCATTCCTGTGCAGACTTGTTTATCAGTGGTTTCAGGAGGCATTGAAGAAGAAACCTGCCTGCAGTGTGAACAGGTGAATGATCTCCTTTCACTGGTGCTGAACTTAGAGAGGAAGTTGAAAGACTAAGGAGTATCAGGGAAAGTGAAAGGGAAATAGATTGTTGGAGTTCAGCCCTTCCATCCTTGAGGGAAGCCCACCAAGAGTTAGAAGACTTCAATGCCTCTCACTCGCAGACAATAGAAGGATACCTGGTAGGTGAAGAGGAGTGGAAGTGAGTACCTACTTGAGGAGGTAATAATAAAAATTCCTGCCTACCCCCACTCCCAAGCCAGGTGCCACTTCAGAATAGGTATGAACCCCTGGATTTAGAGAGTCAGCCAGATTATTTAGAAGAAAATTATCTGCACAGTGAGCCTCCAAATTATGACTCATCTGTGAGAAGGATTACCACCTCTAACATCAAAAAGGAAAGAAGAGTAATTGTGGTGGGTGATTCCCTTCTGATGGGAACAGAAGATCCCATATGTTGACTGGACCTACCCCATAGAAAAGTCTGATGCCTCCCTGGGGCCTGGGTATGGGATATTTCTGGGCTCATTTAGCCCTCTGATTACTACCCACTGCTGATACTCCAGGTTGGCAGTGATGAGATTGAAAAGAGGAGTGTCAGGGCAGTTAAAAGGGACTTTAGGGCACTGGGACAAGTCATTGATAAGGCAGGTGTACAGGTAGTCTTTTCCTCAGTCCCTCTGGTGGCTGAGAAAAATGGTGAAAGGAATAATATCAATAAGTGGCTCAAGGTGTGGTGCAATTGGCAGAATATTGGATTCTTTTATCATGGGGCAACTTTTACGGCACCTGGCCTCCTGGAACCAGATGAGCTTCATCTCTCTGTTAAGGGTAAAAGGTTTTTATCTTGTGAACTGGCCAAATGTTTTGAGAGGGCTTTAAACTAGGTCTGAAGGGGGAAGGGGATGTAGCTGGGCTCTCTGGCAGCAGGCAGATGGCACCCAGAACTGAATGCAGTCCTCAAGAACCAGTGCTGAGTACTGGGGGATGATCATTTCCCTAGTCCTGCTGGCTACTCTATTCTTGATTCAGGCCACCTATCATTTACATGCCATATACCTCCTTGGCCATCTGGGCACACTCCTGGCTTGTATTGAGCCAGCTATCAACAACACTCCTTTTTGCTGAACAGCGCTTGAGCTACTTCTTCTCAGGCTTGTAAGGCTGTATGGCTGTGACCCCAGTGCAGAACCCAGAACTTCACCTTACTGAACCTCATGCTGCTGTTCTCAGCCCATACAGTAGGGTGTGTAATTTACATAGCAGATCACTAACCACCTCCTCCTGGGTTATAGGGGCTTCACTCATCTCCCAGCCACCAACTTCCAGCTCAGGGAGCTGGGTACCCTGAGAGCAACCGCTTTGATACTGAAGACTGAGGTAAAAAAAGGCATTAAGTGTGTCTGCCTTTCCCCTGTCACATTCAGCAAATGGAGGCACTCTTTGAACTTCTGTTTGCTGCCAATGTATTTGTTGTTTTTAACTGTAGTGGCCAAATCAAGGCCTAATTGGCCTTTGGCCCATCTAGTCTCCTTCCAACATGACCTGCAACATCCCTGTAGTCCTCCCAAAATACGTCACCCTCCTTCCAGAGGTGATATGACATATGTTCTCTGTTTAACCAGGGTGGTCTTTTTCCCTGACAACGTATCTTTATACACATGGGAACAATCTCCTCCTGAATATTTAACAATCCATTTTAAAGCACATACCGCATTCCTGGACTCCTTTGCCCTTCAGGACTCATAAATCTCTGTCAATCTATATCCAGGTCTCATGAGACCTCACCTGGTATACAGCATCCAGTTCTAGGGCCCCTAATATCAGAAGGACATACACTGCTGGAGCACCAGAGGAAGCCAGAGGGATGGAACATGTCTCCTTTGAAGGCAGGCTGAGAGAGTTGGGGTTATTCAGCCTGAAGAAGAGAAGGCTTCAGGGGAACCTTATAGGAGCCTTCCAGTACATCTACAGGAAAGCTGGAGAGGGACTTTTTACAAGGGCACGTAACGATGGGACAAGGAGTAATGGCTTTAAACTTTTAGAGAGAATGTTTAGTTACAAGGAAGAAATTTTTCTCCATGAGAATGGTGAAGCAGTGGAATAGACAAGTTGTGGATACACTATCCCTGCAAGTGTTCAAGGTCAGGATGGACAGTACTTTGAATACTTGGTCTAGTGAAACATCTCCCTGCCCATGGCAGGGAGGTTGGACCAGATGATCTTTAAAGTCTTTCAACCCAAACCATTCTGTGATTACAAACAGCAATCTCTGAATTGTGACATGAATGGGATGCTTGAAATTGAACTCACTAAGAAATTTGATGGGCAGATAAGGTATAGAGACACATAAAGCAGTGCCTTTGAAAACTTCAGCTTTTGCTGAAAATCTGGAACAATATTCAGCATTTATGGCATATCCATAGCTTCCTCTGCAAAGCACTCTTGCATCCTGTCAACAGTGAAGAGGTCCCAGTGATGAATCTTGCATAAGACCAACATTTTCTTGAAGTAAATGATGAAGAAGCAACTGATTTCATTGGAAAAAGATGAGCTTTGGCAACTGAAAATGATCTGGCAAGTGTTAGAATGCCACTGCTGAGTTACCTGTTTCCCTGTCTTATCTGTATGTGCTTTACAATATTTTTAGAATTTCTTGGTTGAAAAATGTCACATAGGGAACAGCTGGTTCTACTTGTGACAGTATATTGATCTGATTAAATTTTATTTATGTGGCCATCATAAACAGGAAAACAGAGAACTCTTTAATTCCAGAAGCACACTCTACATTATGGACTTCGTCCCTTAATATTTTAGCTCATAGAAAACATTAAGGTTTAAAAAAGTCCATCAGAAAAGACCACTTTGTTAGGAAGTGTGCAAATAAATTGGCTTTCAAGTGGAAAATAAGCATATGCTAATTATTTTCTGGGGGCGAGAGAGTCCCAAAGGCTTCCTTTGGCCTTGGTTTCAGTCCTCCTGAAGGTTCTGAGTTTCTAAGTTTAAACTGAAGCCCTATTTGCCTTGAGAGCAGAACAGAGTTACTTTCAATCACATTTAAATGCAGCTGCTGCCACCCTTTTTCCTCATTTGGCTTTCTTGATGGACATAGAGGGGAAACATATGTCAAAGAACCATGTTAGAAAACCTCTCTGTAGACATCTTAGGTCCATGTTTCACTTTCATTACGGTTGTCAGTTCACAGAAGGATTAGGGAAGTCTCATTTGTCAGCAAGAGGATATTTGGTATGTACTGGAGGCAGCAGTGCAGCTTAGAAATTCCTGGTTTGGGTGAGCTGTGGGTATGGATGTCTTGATTAGTTTTAGAGTTTGCCAGGGTCTGGTTGATCCAAAATATTGTTCTTCATGTAGAGTGAAGAAGGGCTCAATTTTACCAGTAGACTAACATGTAAGTTAGTAGTGGTGTTGCCACCTTCTAGTCTCATGTCTGACAAATGGACAGAGGAGAGAATATATTCAAATAAGTAGAAGAACAGAACCTTCAGAAAAAGGCAATAAAAACTGATGGTGTTTGTAGTTGTATTTATTTAGTAAACTGATACATTTTGCTAGAGTCCTTCTGTTACTTTGTTCCACGACAGATTTTCTTTTGAATCTTAAGTCAATATATGAGTCCTGTAGGTAATGAAAGATATATGAGTTTGTGTTTAATAGTAAAACGTTGACCAAACAATAATACAAACTTTGGTTTTTTTCATAATTATAAAAGAGCTTTTATTCTTCTGAGGATAGTACAAATGAAATACATTCATTTCAAGCCCAAAAGGTAATACAAACACCACAATCTGTCAGAGAATAAGGGGGTCTCCCTTTATAATATTAATTTCAGTGCTTTTTAAGTATCACTGTTATAAAGCTTGCAGTCCTGCAAGAAATGAAAAAAGTTATGTTTACAAAGATTAATTTAAACCTTAAGTCAAAGTGAAACTAAAAGTCTTTATCTGGAATTCTTTTAAAAGGCTGTCTTGGTGGGACAGGAGTCCATACAGAAAGAAGCAAAACCAGATGGAATATATCACTGAAAAATCCTCTGTGTGGGTTTTAAAAGCTGTGAGAGGTACTCTCCCAATCTGACAGCTTTTGGTGGATTCACACACTGTATTAAATCCAACTCAGACCTTGAAAGGATTTTTATTTATTGTGTTTCTGTTTCTTCCTGAAACTCACACAGAATTTTCCAGTTCCAGTCCTTTTGTCTTATTTCCTCAAAAATCACTTCAGCCTCTTCAAAATCCTAGAAAAGGTGTGATTCTTATCCTGACTGGTAGGTGAGGAAAGCTTAAGGTTCACATATTAGGGCTGACCCAGTAAATACTACAGAAACAGTGAAACCTCTACAACTGCAAATTGCTCTCAAAATACTGAGAATCTGGATAACACAGGGCTTGTCTAGAAGGGCTTTTTCCATAAGGATTCATAAAGCTTCTGTTTCTGATTTCCTGAACTGTGCTATACTAGAAAGCATTAATACCAATGTGTTTTCAGGGGTGAAATTAGAATGCAGTTCCTGGTGGGTTTTTTTGGGTTTTTGTTTTGTTTTGTTTTGTTTTGTTTTGTTTTTTTCTTTGTTTTCTTTGACAAAGCTAGGTTTTTAAAATAATTCATAGCTTAAGAAAAATTTAACCCCATGATGGCACAAAAACTTCCTGACAGTTTTCCACCCATAATTGTGCTGAAATCTGAATTGTAGACAAGCAATAGTCTTTTCTCCTGCAGACCCAAACCTTTGTGAAAATTTGTTTGGAACTGCCTTGGATATTTGAAAAGCAGATTAAATTTGAAGTTGATTATAAATAGAAAGAAACCGGAACTAAAATTTTGCAATAGATCAAGAATGCAACTAAAACTCTGATAAAACTCATTGTAATTAACTCAACAAATTGACTTCAGTGAAGTCAGGATTCCTCAAAACAATTGATAAGGTGGATATTGGGGACTTTTGAATTTTCCTGGCCAAGAAGGTGGGTGCAGAGTTCTTGGTAAGAAATGGATCTGTATGGTTGTCACGGAGATGTTTGAAATGCTTTGTCTCTGCCAAGCATTCCAATTCATGTCACAGTAGTCTCACTTGCCTTCTTTGGGAGGACTTCTATGCCTGTCACTCAGTTATGTGGGATGCAGGAGATCACATGAGCTTAGGTAGGCAGCAGGAAAAGATTGCCAGGGTCTTACTTGTCAAGAGAGATGTAGGAGACAGTTTAGTTATTAAGATGCATATAGAAATGTATTACATCAATGTATGTACAAACATCCTGAATGGCTATTTGTGTTGTTTGGGTCCTATGGCAATAGCTATGTCATCACTTTAGGAGTGATTTCTTACTCTTATAGAAATAGATACTCTTCATGCACAAAACTCCTAGCCAAGACAGAAAGTTTCACAACATCTATCCGTAGCATGAATCCTGGCTTGGTACAAAGCTCATTTCAACACCAAGATTAGCACAAGTTGGATGTAAGATCTATGCAATTTTTAATAGCTAAGGCTATACAGTGCCCTTGAGCTTCATCTGTGGCAGGAAGGGCCAAGGAACAGAAGAAGAGCACCCTTTTGAGGCTGAGCAGTTCAGATGGTTGCTGTAAATGATGCTCAAATCACATTTCCTCCCATGCCTCTTGTGGAGCAGCTGGTTTTCAGGGATTCAGTAGTAATAAGCAGCTACTAGTGTCTGTTAAGCAATGAGTCTGAATAAACATTTCAGATATGCTTCTCTACACATATTGATGCAGCAGGAACACCTATAGCCAGATGGAAGAATTCTCCTTTTTCAGATGTGCTTGAAAAGTAAAAGGTAAGGAAGCTGTGCAAATTGAGACTGGGAAGGGAGAATTTGGAGATCATCTACAAAAAAGCATACTGATGCATAAAAAGGTTGGTGAGGACAACCAGAAAGAGCATTTTAAAAATAGAAACTAAGGAAAAAAGTGATGGTGAGAAAAGAGATAATCCTGTGAGTTCTTCAGATTCCCACATGTAAACACTTGTTAGATTTATTTACTTGCAGATTGAAATAGTTTGCAGCACAACATATATGCAAGACATTTAGGAGTTTGAGTTCTGGTGAAAATCACAGGGACAAGGACTACCTTTAAAGTAATTTGAAAATGTGACCCATCTGTAATATTTTTTGTGTCTCTCAGATTCTAGTGAAGGCCTTGTAGGAAAGTCTGGTTTCTGCAGGAACCCCACTGGTTGGAATTGCTGCCCAAAATACTGTTTCTGTGTTACCTTCTAAGCATGTCCTTGTTCCGAAGAATGAGGATGTCTTCTTCAGGATGCCATTGCTTTGTTTCGTTAATGGAAGGGGAAAATTATTTGGTACCTCAGCCACATTTTTGTTGTACTATCTGTCATAATTCTTCCTCCCATGTGTTCCCATTAATGCTTTCTCTCATTACACTAGTTTTATATGTGCAGAGAGCCCACTGATTTGGATGCAGTTTGACTGGATGAGTAGAGGCAATTCTAAATGTACAGGGAGTGTCTTCAAAGTGTTTTTCTGAGAAAGGCTTTTGCATAAATGCTCAACGATCTCTAAAATACTTGTTTCTAATTAGCTGTACTGCAGTGAATACCTTACAAATGAAGAAGAATGAAATTCCTGAGTTATGTAAATATGCTGAATAACTTGAAGAAAATTATAATATGGTCCCACCTAGCCTCACATTCTGTGAAATGTCAAATTTCAGTTTGAATAACCTAACATATTTACCTTATGAAGGCATATCTTCTCCTCTTCTGAGCCAGAGGCATGGAACTTGACTCCTCCCTTACAGCAAGCAAACTTTTAAAAGCTAGATTTGCTGTCTCAACCATAGCACCCAGTATACAGAAAGGACAGGACTTACTTATTTAAATATATCTTTCTATCTGGGGCTTCTGGAGACATATCCCACTCCTTCCCCTATGGTTTCTGTACCATCTAGATACTTGTGAGACAGCTGGTAGCAGGATGGAGTGGGGTCTTAAGAAATAAAATCTTGCACAACTTCCTTCATTCTCTGTGAACATGCTCAGAACCTGTTCCCATCTACTCATCTGCCCATCCCAGTTCTCTCTCCCAAAATTTCCTCCTGTGTGGCAAAATATTCCTATGTTGAGATCACAGGACAGTATTTTTAACCTTGCAGATGGAATAGTCACCTTCCTCACTTTCTTCTCTTTACCTTCATGTCTAATTCAATGGAGCCAGCTGTGTGTCATCACATCTGGCATTTATGCCTAGGGAGGGGAGGAACAAAAGATGGGCAATTTTCTTTACTCTGCAGAAAATAATGTTGTAGTGATACAGAAATGGTGTGAACAGAGCAGCAGGCATCCTGAAAAAGATGATGAAACCTGCTGCAAGCATTAATTTTGGAGATAGGAGCCTCTGTGAAACCACTTCTCTACAAACACAGAGAAGTGTTTGCTAGCTATCCCAGAAACCCATCATCATTCACATTACTTTCCTCTGTAATGTCTCTGCTCCTGAAGATGTGCTGAGTTCTAGGAAGCCTAGAAAAAGAGCATTGGCTCTTGTCCTGGTTCAGGGCAAATTTGAGGAAAGACCCCCCAAAAGGGTTCTTTCAGGAAAGCAGATTCAATCGGCCCCTCCCCCCAACCAGTTCGGGAAAGATACCTCTTTGGAGAAAAGTGGAAAAAACCTGTTTATTAAACTAGCAAACTTAGACAATATTAAACAACAAAACTTCTTGCCACTCCAAGAGAGACAATCTCAGAAAAAATCCCTCAGGTTGCAGCTAGGTTCACTCAGTCTCTGATCCGTCCCTCCAGCGCTGGAAATGCCACGGCCCAGGCCTGGCCCACTGGGCCACAGGTGTGAGCTGCTGCTGCTCTCCTCGTGTTCAGTTCAGAGCAGGTCCAGAGAAAGGGAAAAAAAACACAGTCCAGGGAACTTTGCCTCAGCTAGCTAAAACTAACTAGACTAAGGGAAAAAAACCCAACGGAGAGCTCCGTCTCGTTGTCCGTCTGGACGCAGACAACTCAGTCCAGGAGCAGGAATGTGGAGGAGTGAGTGCAGTTCTTGAAAACAAACTCCGCACTTCTTCCCCCCACTCCTTCCCTTCTGGAACAAGTCTTAAAGGTGTAGAACTTATTATTCAACATGAACAGGGCAGACGATTGGGGATAAAGGCATCATACAGTCAACCCAGGACAGCTCTCCATGAGAAGTTTAAAAGTTGCATTTTCCTAAGAGTGACATTTAATATATGGCCTGATAGTGAAGAAGCATCATCAGGACAGCAGCAGTCATGAGTGTTACAAATTAATGTTGTCACAAATTAGCAGTCACAAATTAGTGTTGCTAAAAGGCTTGAAAAATTTTCAAAGTCTACCATGGTGCTGAAGGAGGGGAAAGTTTGGATGTGGGGATGGGGAAGTGAACCTTCTTTTGGAAAGGGAACACTTCCTCTTTGTGTAGAAACTTTTTCTCCCAGTGTTTAGGCTTCAACAGTAATCCAAGTGCTTTAGATTGTAACCCAGAGTCAGGAAAGGATCTGGCACAAACACATGAGATTTAAAATTCTGCGTCATACCAGCTGTTAACAGATGTTAACAAACAGAAGGGTAGGTTGTGTTTGGGGGGAGGAAGATTGGAGGGGGAAACAGTAACAGACAACATTTAGATCTAAAAGTAGCAACAAATAGATTTACTGAAGCTTAGGGCTAGATGCAAATTTGTTTAGTGACTTTATGCACACAGCTTGTGTGGCCTGATGTAATTCCAGTCGATGTTTCCTGTCTTCATATTTTGCCCAGAATATGAAGAATGATTCCCCCCTCCCCATTTTCATACATGCTATAACTTCACAGAGCCATCCTGCACAAGAAAAGCTGGACAGCTGACAGCTGGCTCCTACAGACTCTGAATATGTTAGTTTTACATGGTAGCAATGATTAAAGTAAGTTTTTAACCTCTACATGCTAGTTTCTTTTCAGACAGGTTTAACACCTTTTTGCCACTGGGACAGTGGAGTTCCTGCTAAACAGTATTAACTTCATGACACATCATGACACATCAATATTGCATATATATGTGTGCTCTGCAAAGTTCTGCTGTGTCTTATTCCCAGTACACTCCTTGTTGATTCATTTTCATTACTTTCTTCTTAGTGAAATGAACAGCTAAATATAGCTAAAGGAAGCCCAGTAAAGACTGTGTATCTCCTTTTTCTGAGACATTTTACTAGCAAGGAAAAGGCATCCCACACATTGACATCAGTTGTTCCAAGTAAACACACTGTGAAGCACATTTATGCTCCAAACAGTGGCTGAAGGGTATTCTTCCCTCTTAGCTCTTCTGGTCCTATTGTGCACTAAGTGCCGCATTGTCTTTCAGTGGGAGAGACTACAGAATAAGCATGTTGAAGTTCCAAACATCTTGTACTTGGCAGGTCACCACCTTTACTAACTTCAAAGCTAAAAGTTCCTTAAGTAATTTATAGTGGCCAGCTGATGTTTCCCCCCTCTCAGCCCCTAAATTATCAGGCTAGCCCCAAGATCTGAGGCTTTGAGGGGAGGAATATCAAGAGATGGCAAAGATTTCCAAAAGAGGCTCTTACCCCCATATATGTTGGTTTCAGCTTTCTTTATTCTGTGATGTTCATGGGGAGAGCAGGGCAAAGAGGACAAACAGGAAATGTCAGGGGTTTATCTAGACTTTGGAAAGAGAGGGCTTCTTTGGCTCTCCGCCAACCCTGTCAGGGCAGGAAGGAGGGGTCCAGGGTTATCTGATCAGAGTCACAGGGTCTTGGAGAATGGGGAACAGAATGCCCATGAGCACAATGTAACAGCCAGCTAGATAGTAGAATTCAGACAGGCTAAATATATATATATATTTCCAATAATAAATATGTGAAGGCCATATACTATAATGGTTTGACTTTTTTTTTTTACTTCTGAAGGATGAATACTGAGAACTGCTCTGTATTCTTTTTAGACCATAGGACTTTATTTCCCTGAAATGTAACTGGATTTTTCCTGTAACTGGATTTTTATGAGTCTGCACTCTCTTGAGAATGTGATTTGCATGAACTACAAGAGAATTTGCTTGTCGTGTGCTGTGAAAAAGCAGAATGAGCAGTAGATCACATTCTTTCAAAGGGTTAGATTTTCAGAAACAGACTAATTTTCCTTTTTACTTCATATTTTTCTTCAGCTGAATTCACACCAAATACTATAGAAGGAGCTTTTAGCTGTTGTGGTTCTTTTTCTTTGTTTATGGTTTTGGTTTCATCTTTTGCATGAGAAATGATGGAAAACTGAGGAAGAACCTCAAAATGTCAGTAGTTGTACTGGCTATGTACAAAATCTATATGAGTGAAATAATATTTTTAGAAGTTTTTAAAACAAAATTTGCTGACTTCTTTTGTAGTTGAGAAATCAAAAGCCCAGTCAGGTCTATTTTCCAATACAAAGCCATTTCACTAGTGAATTTGAATTTACCCTTCTGATTTGGTGGTACTGAAAACTTTGGTGATACAGCTGAAGCACTAAGTTGTCCCTGCAGTGTTTCCTCTGCTCCTTGCAGATCCTTGTACTTCAGACTGTCTTGCTCAAAACTATCCTAAGCATACAGTATTCAATACTGATCAATTAAGTAAACCTTTCCTATGTTGCTTTTTCGCCTCTTTCAGTATACATAATGTGCCATGGAAAAATACACTGAAGTTAACTTTCTTCTTCTGATAGCTGGTGTTACTTATCAAAGTTTGAGCAAGCCTTGATTTTCCTTTTATGAAAAATGCCAATCATTTGTTTTAAAATTTTAAAAGTTTAATAGTAATAAAATAGTTTTTAAAAACACGGTAATAAAAATTAGAGCAATAATAATTTGGACAATGAGTATTAGGACAATAAAGAACAATGAAAAACAAAGAATTATGGATGCCCGGATGCTTTGCTCAAGAAAGCATGTCTGCTAACAAAGGAATAATCCTTAAAAGCCATTGCCCCTTGCATATTCATATGTCTCATACATGACACAAATATTCCTTTCAAATTAGGAATTTTTCTGTTTTCTGTCAACTCTTCCCTCATCCTGTAAATCAATCCTTTCAGCTCCGGGGTGTCTAGAAGAAGTCAGGCATGGTCTGATAAAGAGGCCATAAAACACCATCTTGGAATTTTTGGGTGTCCTGTTGCTGTTATCTCTATGTGAAGAATTTCTTAGTTATCTTATCCATTCTGTGTGCTGGTCACAAAAAGGTATCTTACATCACATAGCTTCTATTTTAATATGATGCTATAGCCTAAAACTCTATTTACCACACTACTTAAAAAAGACTAACACATCATTACTAAAAAAGGTTTAATGCAACATTACATTCAAACATGACATATATAGTATTCATTTTAATATTTGCGAAGAGCCAATCATATTATATGCATTTTTTTCACACTTTGTTGAAATGAAGCTAAACAAAATTATGTCAACTGGTCATAAATCACTTTTATGTCAGTGGAAGAGAAGGTACCTTTAACTAATACAACTCTCACAGTACTACTTGAATAAAAGTATTATAATTGTATATAGTTCTGTCCAAGGTCAGCAGAGTTGATTTTACACTAGCCTTGGGAGATAAGATCAAGGCATGGGTCAAGTTTGTAGTGCCAAATAGTTCAAGTCAGTTATATCTTTATTATCAGCAGGAACAGATCTCAAAAGCAACTCCCTTCTTACAGGTCTCCTTTCCCCCTTCTTCTTTCCCCCTCTCCATTCTTGAATCCTGCTTTGCTAGGGAGCTGGTGCCCAGCACTCATTGTGAAAAATGAAAGAATTTGTACTTAAGTGCAATTAAAGATCATCAGCTCTCAAGACAGCATATAGTATAATAACATCGTTAAACTCAGTCTACTCAGATCATATCCATAACACCCATTTGTAATACCTCTAGGCTCTGTTCACTCTTTACTAAATGTGTAGAGAAGGGATTTCAGCTCTCCTGAGCATGTACTGCAGAAGAAATTCCTGGCTGACTGTGATCACAGAGGCTATTTTGTAAGAAGAATTTGATCATATGCACTAATGATTGCAATAATTTTTAGAGATAAAGCTGTAAGTTTCTTTTTTGTTGTTCTTTAGAAAACTTGATAGTTAGACAGGTGAAATTCAATGGTCAGCCAGATTAACTAAAGTTTATTAAAATAGTATTTTTCTTGGACAAAATCAGACTATATTTTCTAGCTTTGAATTACTTACGTATGTTATTTATTAACTGTGACCTGTTGTGTTTCTCACCTGTCTTGTTTCCATTTCTGTTGAAATAATTCTATCAGTTTGAGGTTGTGAGCACTTATTTTCTTTGTGTACCTTCACCACGCATACCCATACTTTGAAGCACACAGGCTTTTCTAATCTACTTCAAATGAGATAAGTGACTGCCTCTGCCTCTCATGATTTCAGGATGTCCCCATGTAGTTCAGGGCTCAATTTTAAATTATTTCCTTGTTTTTAAAAAAATCCACATAAACCCTCCATCAAATTTCAAGTATCAGCTGAAATTTTACCTTCTTTCCTCACCCATTTCTTACTGTTTCCTCTCCTCTGCTCCTCTGAGATTGTATTGTTTTTAACTTAGCACAGTATTCTGAAAAACAGCCTATGTGGCAGAAAAAATAAAATTTTTTTGCTATTATTGACTGAAGTGTGAGTAAAGCAAGAAAGGGCATAATTCTGTTTAAACTAAAGATTTAAAAACCTGTCAGGAACTGATGGCATTATACTATCAGTAAAGTCTGGTCATCTCAACATATTTCCATGAATTCTGGTCAAGGCTCCCATGGGATCCTGTGCTTTGCCAGATGCTGTAGTGTGTACTGTGAGATTGGGGTTTTGGGAGTTTATTTATACTTAGTTATTAATATAGACTTTGGTAATGTAACATAAATGCATCTCTAATCCTGTGGTGATGATTATTTGGTAATGCACTGCGTGATTGAGAATATTGAGCTGCTGAGAGAGAATATTTTCAATTTATTTAAGTGATCCTGCCAGTCAGCTTGATCTCAGCCTCCAGCCGCCTCTCCTTTGGAGTGATGCACAAAGGGACAATGCCTATCCCAAACTACTATGCCACTGTGATACACAAGATGGCACCTGAGCTTGCGAGCTGGGAAATGCTCTTAAATCCTTCTGTCTAGACATGGTCGCCAAGGGAAAATCTTGGAAATTCTGGACCCATTAGTTGGAAGGGACTGGGGGCAAGAGCAGTAAACATTACAGAAAAATGTAGTGGAGGGAGGTAATTCAAAAAAACATAGATTCACCAATGGGTAAAAAAGGAGCAGAAAAAAATCTTCCAGATTTTTGTAGACAGACATTTTTCTCTTTTGCCAAATTTCATTGTTTCACTGTTGGTTTGCTAAACTACAAAACAGGATTTTAGTAGTGCTATCTTAATACTAATTTTAATATCAAGAAACCCATCTCCGGCAGGAAAGAAAGAAAAAGGACCTGAGAGAATGTGTGTGTTATGATATGGATATTTCACTCCAGTAAGGTGGCTTTTTTTTCCCAAATGAGTTGGTCATAGGAGCCCTGCAGGGAAGCAGAGATTATTAACTCTAGCTTGTGTGAGCTATGGATGTAGTGGGATTCCACTATTAAAGGACATTATTGTGTGCTTTTGTTAACAGATGACTAAGCTTTCTCCTCATATCTTACAGATGCTAATTATAAAGCTTTTTAAATATAGGAAGAAAAATATCTCTTTCTCCTTGAGCCTATGAACAACCAATTTTAGCTTGTGGCAACTATTTTCCTAAACAATTGTAGTTCCTCTGAAGAAGTAGCTTTTGCAAAATGATCCTCTTCAGGCATGCTTTAGAATGTCAGTGGCAACACTAAGGGTATGGCATGCAAGCTCTGATGAGGCTTGCTGCATCAGCTGAAGGAGTTCATGTACTGGTAGTTTTTCTTCTCTGCAGAGTGGCCACTAAGGAATGTATTTCAGATATGACAGACAAAATCTGACATCTTTGCTAAAAGTCACCATTGTTGGCAGTTTAAGCCAAAAGGTTGAACCTTGCATGGAGGCAACTGATGTTTGGAGGTGTGCTCATGTCTGCGAGCCAGGCTGTGGGGGTGAGGACCTGTGGCAGGGCACTGCATACAAGGCAGCTGCTGGCAATAACTTTTTAAACCACTGCAGCAGATTCATTTTTTGCTAGTCTATTGGTGCCCTAAAAAGTTGTTGCCCTCTTTTTTCAGTAAGAAACACAGATCCAGCCCAAAAACACATGCTATGCTAGATCTAGGCTTCTGCACTCTCAACTGGAGGTACAAAGAGAGCACAGGTCACTGAGTTTTAGGGACTTCAAAAGATCCAATTGCTGTGACCAACTATGTGTACCCTCTGAACTTATTGCAACAGCCAAGCAAAACAAAACACATTAGATGAAGCCACTGTGAGTGCTTATTGTGAGCTTCAGCCTTAAAATTGAGCCATTCCACTGTCTCAGCAGCCTAAGGAGAGTTTCTCACACTTCTCATTCCTGAACTGGGAATATCAATCTATTCAAAAGTGTCATCTGCATTCAAATGTTGTATCTTAGGCCATCAGTCACACATCCACCAGCTGGTATCCTAAGTCTGATCACTACAGTGAAGGTAGGTAGAAGCCTGCAGAGCCTTTTTCCAAGGGTAGATATAGCCCCTAATCTCTAGCAGAGTATGAGATTTACTTTCAAATTCTAGTATATATTTTCAAGGATGAAACTAGGCAAAGATCCCTCTATTACTTCTGCAACACCCACAGGTTTATCCATATCCTGAAAAGATGCCATTAATACCAAACCCTGTGGAATGAATGTGGAATAACACCATATTAACCAAACCACTATTATGAGTAAAAATAATTAAGTGTTTAGGTAATTTTTCAGAGGTTGTGTAGGAGTGAAATAGCAATTCATATAGCTAGTTGATATTATGAATTGTATGATAATGGGGCAAAACCAAGTCAGCTGACAGAATTACTTAATTCCCCCAACCTCTCTGTCCTCACTTCTCTCTGTACCTACTCAGTTGACTCACACAACTCTCAGAAAACTAAGGTCTGAGAACATCACTACCAAATGCATGCATGGATTTTGCATATTTATATTATATTCTCTTCATTTCCAGGTTCCTAGATGCAGAGGAAGGGCAGGGGCATTTTTGCAGAACTCCAATGCAGTTTTACTTGGGCTCAAGTAATGAATTGTTGTGTAAAACCCTGAAGAGATAATAAATTAATGGGAAAGTGCCAGAAGGGGAAATACAGGGAAAAGCAATTTGGCTGAGGGTGCAATGGAATTAAATTGCAAAATTAGAAACATAACCCTGTGAATAGACAACCTTGAAGAAGTTGATGGGCATCAAAGCACAAAGATAAATTTTTTATATCAGTTTATTCCAATGGGAATTTTGTGGCCATACAGCATAGCAATCTACATCTTATTGAAGATTAAATACCTTCGAAAATATGTCCTAATTTTATATTGGGCCAGTATGTTGTCTTTATTTCTCTGGCTACAAGAAGAATTCCTTCTCAGAAGAGGAGATACTGAAATAGTCAACTCAACATTTTTGTTAACTTTATGGTTTCTGAGTTTAAAAATTTCATTTTACCTACCACTTCAATTACAAAATACCTATCTTTAAGTGTCTTACTGCTTTTTTTTTTTCTTTCCATTAGGCTCTAGCAGCTTTCTTGGACTAGGACTGACTCACTTCATACTATACTCATGCAAGTGTAACTGCATTAAGTTCAGTGAAGTTATTTTTTAGTTTACACTGGTTGTAGAGGGCCTACCTAATGTGAGTCACTTGATAATTCTCTTAAGCATGAAAAATACCCCTACTTTGTTCTAATTATTTTTTTTTATTGTAAGCTAAATATAAACTTCTGAATAATACATTCCACAGCAAGTAACAGGAATTGAATGGATGTGACAGTCTGAGCATGACATGTGCATTGAGAAAAGAAACTGAACTTACACAGATTTGATAATATCAATATGCCTCTTTTCAGGCATGAGCACAGGATGGCTCACAGATGTGGAAATCTGTAACATTACCTCCTTTAAATCTGTCTCATTTTTTCTATCCTGGGAAAGAGATATAGCTTGGGTTGGTTAAAAAAAAATGAAAATTCCCTTGGGTTTGACTGGAAGTGTGCCTGTTCCTAGGTTTATTCTAGAGCATCTGCTAAAAGCAATTTCATAGATAGTTCCTCTCTTCATAGACTCTCCTGGGGACATAAATCAAGATATCTTGTCCAACATATATATTTTTTAACAAACAAACAAACTCCTTATAATAAAACAACCTCAAAAAACAAACAAACAACAAAAAAAAACCGGAAACCAAACCAAACCTAAATCTAGCCCCCTCCAGTTTCCTCTTGTTAATGCACACATGGTTGCTGATTCAAGCCAGTCTCTGATGCTGCCTGTGGTATTAAAGAAGTAATTTCTAATTCCTTTGTTTCCAGTGGTCTCTTTTAATGGAAGGCATGTCTAAGTGGTGGTTTGTAACCATGAAGAAGATAGATGTTGACACTGTGTTTCCAAAAACAAGTTGAATATTCTATCCACGAAAAGTTATATGCTATCAACACCATTTTTTAATAATGTGGCGAGTAGCATTGTTAGACCTTATTTTTTGAGATGTTGGAAGTTCAAGCATACAGAATTTTTTTCCTGGATATCAGAATTTGCTGATGGTGTTTCTTTTAAAGCATGTGCATGCAGTAATGATACTGAATATATAAACAAATGTTCCTCTAGTTATATTCTCATCAAGTGTAAATTGCAAATTCAGTCACTGCTTGGAAAAGCAGTCACTAATTTGGTGCATGTAAAATTTATTTGTGATTGGACTGCAGGTGTGGAAACAATAACAACAATAAAAAACTGTGTATAAGTTTTTAAAAATTTCTATGACTTAGGAAAATTCTTTTTTTCCTAATACTGTCATCTGTGATAGGACAGCTTTCTAATCTATTAAAAGTATTCTTAAATGAAAGGAACACTAAAGGTGTAAATTATCAGAAAAGTCATGCTATTAATCAAAAGTAAACAACACCCTAAGACTGGAGTTAATGAATTTTATCTTTGCTCAAATGTCTGAAAGAGAAACACTTTTAACATTATATGAAAGTCACTAACCAATAGTGAAATTAGTAAAATTAGTAAAGTAAAAAAAGTAAAAGTAAAATTAGTTTTGACAGTGTTGGAATGAACCATAACAGCATCTCAGGGTAAAGAATAAACTTGCAAATAATTTCATTTTAAAACTTCAACAAATTTATATTTCTTGGAAATAAAATCTTCTAATTACTGTGCATTAGACTGGCCAATCAGATGGGCTATTTTTCAGCAGATTTTTTTTGTCAGAAAACATAATGAAGGTCTTTATTTGTCAGAGTATAAAATTCCTAATGTACAGTAATCCAAACAAAAGCTCTACTTTTCATCTTCCTGTAATGAAAATGAAAAAATCTCATAGAATAAGATTTGTCCAGTTGCATTTCTGCTTTTATGTGTCAACATTCTTAACATCAGTAAGCTACAAACTTGATACTGCTATGAATATTTTCTCTTTTACTCCTCTGCATAATTTCAAGTTTAAATAAGTAATTCTTCACACAGTAAATTGTAAATGAAATATTTTTTCAAGTAGTTATTTAGTATGTTTGTGATTCCAACATGGTCAGAATATAGAAGTGGGTACAACCACAAGTACAATTTGTAAAGATATTTGTTGGATGAAACATTTTACAGTGAGGAGACATTATCCATGGCTCTTGTTAAGTAGAAAATAGCACTACATTCCATTTTGCCATGTTTCTTATTTGTAAATAAAGTTACTCCTTGTTTGGCTTTTTTTAGGCCCACCCTAGCTACAATTTTCCATGTACAGTGCTATCAGAAATGAAAGAAGTAAACTCGATGCTAATAGCCATACATCTACTTTAACAATATTACCTACACATTGAAAGTGATGGGAATGTCTGTTAATATATTGCTAAATAACAGGGCACACCTCATCACAGTCTACATTGAAAATTGTTTCAGTCACTACTTGTGAAGTTTAAATATCATTAATTTTACTTTAGAACATAAAAACAGAGCTGAGTTCAAGTAAATTAATGCCATGTTTTGCCAGCCTCTGTGCAAAGTCTTTGGAGACAGCTGCAGAAACAGCAGCTCACAGACAACATACAATGCTGATACACCCCTGCAGGTAACTGTACAGCCACACAGACAACTATGCAGAAAGGCGTATATTGCCGTTTTGTGTATTGCCTTACTATGTGCATTGACAGCCTGTGTCATTACCTGCTGTTGAAGACAAAATCCACCATGATAAGACAAGTAAGAGGTTTACAGCCTTTGCTGTAACTGATGCGGTGTAAGCACGGGGGCAGAGAAGTCCTATATGCTTATCTGCTCTTGCCATTCCTAGTCCTGGGTTAAGGTCTCAAGATAGGTACAACAAAGTGAAGCTCTGTGATGTGGTATCTGGAATTTGTTGGAGTAGAGAACTTGCTAGGATCTAGACTTCCTTTTTAGAGAGAGACTGCTCTAAAAACACTGGGGTTTTCCACTGACTGACCACAGAGAATCTGGTTGGATACATTTCATTACTCCATGTTAATGGGATCTTCACAGATCTTATCTTACTTATATGGCGTATGAGAGACATAAACGTTACAACTAGTAAATACAAGTACATTTCTGACACTTGGACTTCCTGTTAAGTCATTTAGAATAAGAATTTTTTCTTTTGTAGTTGCAACAACACTTTCTCACAAGAAAGGGTAGTATGTGCATATAAGCAAACACAAGTTTTTCTTCTGAATTTAGTAGCAACCACCACTGAGGTTAGTAGAAGGGAATGGCTACATCAGGTTTGGGACAATCTTATGGGAGAAGTGACTTCACTGAATTGCTCCTGATTTCTAACCCTCTCCTTTTTCCTTCTTGCCTGTGAAGACTTCTCATCTCAGTTGTATTTTGTTCTTTTCCTGCAGGAGAAAATATAAGAAAACATCACAGAGGTAAGAGTAAAACACAGAGGAGTGGAAGGCATTTGTGAGTAATTTCCCTATTTTTTTTTTTAGGGGGTTTGAAAAAGGATTTTCCTATTACCAGGTTGGTGGTTTTCTTTTTTTTTTCCCCCTGGGGAAATGCCAGTCTACTGATTTTTTCCCACTTTGAAGGACAATCTTGTGCTGCTGCTGCTCCAAATCTCCTTTGCTGCTAATGGTAGTCTTCCCCTCTGATGTTAGTGGTAATTCTCTATGAGCAAGGACAGAAATATTTGTCACTGAAGGTGAAATCCTAACATCACACCATTTCTTCTGCAAGATCTACTGGCTCTAACTTGTATTGTTTGTTTATTCTATAATAACAAAACGAATTGCAGACTTGTAGAGTTACTAATAATCTGTGCCATTGCAGTAGATTGAAGGAAAATGTGAATCCTCTTGATTAAGAGTCCATCTTATAGCCTTCAGATGTACTTATCTTACTGCTTCCTTGTAGGTGGCAGGCTCAATGGAGGTCTTTGACAGATAAATTTGCTTGCTTTGGAACCCTTGAGCATGCTGGCAATTAAGCCAATGTTATGTCTTGATTGGCTAAGGTGTCCTAGGCACCACTTCTGTTTCCTGTAACTCTTTGCTGAAGATTATTCTCTAACGCAGCAATGACAGGACAGGCTATATGCATGCTTGTGTGTCACAGCCACAAGAAACTGAAGTGTGGTGGCTTGAGTCTTGGACAAGATGAGTTTAAGCTATGAGAGTTTAGTAAAATATACTGATTTGGATATTTCTGTAGTGATCTGTGTAAGAGGGCATTGGATAATGTGAGACACAAGAACAGGAGAAGGTAAATATGCTCCTAGGTTTTTTTCTAAATATGGGGCTGCCACTGTAGTTTTGTTTGCAGGTCTACTTTTCTCCCTATTTCCCTTGCTGCTGCAATGATTATTAATTAATTATGAACATTTATCTGGCCTCAGGTCTTCAGCTTCTGCAACAAGATTGTTTCCAGAATGAATACAATGTGAATGAATACACATTCCAGAATGAATACACAAACACACTGTGCCTTGGACTGCTTGCATTGTCAAAATATTGCATTGAGTACTGTGCCTTATTTCAGTATCTTTTCTGTGTGCATAGCTGTGACAATAGCAAGGTTTGTATTCAGCATCTCTTTTCTATGGGAGACTTTCTGTAAGCCTCAGAAGAGAGATATAAAAGTATGTTCTTTGAGTCCAATACCTTCTTGTATTGATGATCTACATAGACTACAATATGTCAGTTTGTTTAAACATAGCATTACAGGGATAAGTTTTGTGCCCTGTGGGATTCTGAACTTTCTGGTTTTTCTCGTACTGTTACACATGCCAGCTGCCTGTCTGATGGTGTGCATCCTTGCAGCAATTTTGCAAATGGGCTTTCATGACCTTCTGATGTCTAAAATGATGTGAGCTCTGCAGGGACTGGCATATGGCAACTGCTGAGCATCTGCTCCTGATAACCTTGCCCAGTGAGTGCTGACTGCTGGCCCAGAGGGCTCTGTAGCACCACAGGCTAACTGTTATTTATGTCTAGGAACCACACATTGGCATCACCTAGGGAAACCTAGATGGCTGGTAAGATTCTGCCTTGAATTTTCCACCTGCTGAGTGATTAAGTATGATACTAAATGGAAAATTGTACATACTGCCACCTGGTGAAAAAGTGTAACATCCAGCAAAAAGAAGTGGTAGGAGAGCAGCTCACTTAAAGTCTGGTTTTAACTAACACCTGTTATGTGCAATGTGCATAAACTAAAGACTTAAGTCATGTTTCCAACTTCATTTCTCACATTCAGGTTTTCCTTTTGCCTTTGATATGTTTTTCAAAACAATCATTGTGCTTCCTACATCACTGAGCTCTGAGGGTCTCTGACAGCTGAACTGAAATTATCTATTGCTTGCTTTTACATCTTCCTTTTGTTTCTATTTGGAGAGTGTTATCACATAAGAATGCCTACATATAGTAGCAGCAGCTATATAGGAGAAACGGTGCTGTCCTTTGTACATTGCAGTTAGTGTAAAGAAACAGTTGCCTCTGAATGAAGACCTGTTGGGTAGGAAAATCAAATACATGTAATAAAATAAATGAGGTACATAAGAAAATGTAATGAGAAAGAGCTGAGGTAAAATTTGAGCCATCCTAAAAGTGTAATTAGAAATGCCAGACTGTGACTTTTACTTTGATCATTGTTTTAATCATTGATCTGTTTATCATTGAGTTGACTTGAATGTTTTTGTAACAATAATATATTGGTATGATTTTTGTTATAAACTTCAAACTATCTAGACTTATAAATTTATAAACTATCTAGACAACCCTAACTTCACTAGTCGCAACCTGAATTGCATCTGAACTACTGAATATGATGTAGATTAATCACAGCAATACCAGAGAAGTGGTATATTCAATCTAACCTCAAGTCATTTTATCATTCTTGTCGTGGCGCGGCATGCGCTCCCCTCGCCGCGGCACCCTGAGCGGTGCCGTGCTGGGCGGCGAGAGGGAAGAGAACGGGCGGCCGCTCCCCCTGCGAAGCTCTGCTGTCCCAGTCGGTGGTGCGGGAACAAACGAAGGCGACACGGGACTTGGGGGTGAACAGGATGGTTTTATTCAGTGAGCCCCAAGACCTCTTCGGGAGCGGGAGCAGAGGTTTTATACAAGAATTCAGGAGGAGGGGTATAGGAACAGCAACCAATAAGGGAATAGCAGGGGAGGAGTTTAGGGCAGGACTAACATATGACAAACCTATCGGGGGAAGCAAGGGAGTGGAATAGCACAAAGTAATCAATAGGGTGTTGAGCCTCACTAAATAGACAGGGAATGATCTGGAAGCAGAGGAGGGGGCTAGGATGGATGACAGGGAAGGTTCCAGGGAAAGGGGCAGGGAAAGGGAGGATTGACAACTTGGAGATGAGGGGGTTAGGGGAGAGCTAGGGAAGATTGACAACTGGGGAGAGGAGGAGATTAGGGATGGGGGGGGTGAACAGATATTGAACAAATATCAAATTAAAGAGAAACACACCACCGCATCTCCCCCTTTCTTTTTATAAAAGGAAGGAGAATTCTGCAGTTTAAGCAAATTAATATAACACACAAATAATATAAAATTCATACACTAAATACATTAAAAATACAGTAAACACAGTAAAATACAGTAAAATCATATAGCAAATGATGGTCGGAAACACAACACAGACCAGCAAATAACTAAATTCTGATTTCCCAAAAACAGGAGAATAAGGGAAAAATATTTAAGTTGAAAAACATCAGAAAAGAATAACTTAATCATAATTACAACAAAACAACTTCATATTTAGTCAAATTGTAACATTACATATTATTAAAGGGACATAAGTTGAAAGACATCAAAAAAGGATAAACTAATTATGTTTACAACACATGAAACATATAAAAACTTGATCTGGAATATATAAAATTGTCCTAAACGAAACTCCAAATTAAGGGTACAAAGCACAGCAGGATTTGTGACTTCATCTGATTTAGAACTTGATTTGTCACGGCGCTTGCGATGTTCAGCTTCTTAAAATTCCCAGAGCAGAGTCAGGTCAGCGGACAGTGATGTGGTTTGTCCAATTTGAATGTTTGTTTGAGAGGTGGGCATAATATCTTGAGTATTAATTAAACGGGATGATCTTTCTTTCTATAAAATATAACTCAACAGATTATTCAAAAAATAATCAAAAGCAAAAAGAGGAATTTGTAGTTAAATAAAAAGGAACATTGGGTAGGGTACATTAAGGAATAGGATAGGGGGTGAACTAGGATGCCGCCATCTTAGGGGGAAAACAAGATGACGGATCCCCAGTCCCGGGTTTCGACTCTATTTCCTCGGGAGAAGGTCCCTCCCGATCCTTTCCCCCGGAGGAAGAGCCAGAAGAAGGATGGGGGAATATCCAACCCCGCTTCCCCCAATAGGGACTAGCCTCGTGCAGGGATGGTGCAGGGCCATTGGGAGAGAGATGGGACTGGCGGGAAACCAGGGGCGGAAAAGAAAAGGTCAAGGCAGGAAAGCGGGTTCCAAGCGGTGTGGCCATCGCCATCTTGGAAAGGGGTTCTGGGTACACTGCACTTGGCTTGAGCAGTGTCCGGCAGGGCACTTGGGGCGGCTCGACCACAGCAAACCCCAAGGGAGGATAGGAAAAGGTTTAGGAAAGTCCGAGGGGATGGGGGCATAGGGAGCTTCACAGAAGCCAACAGGGGAAATGTACAGGAGGGAGGCCCGATGCAGCTGGATGTTGGTGCAATGCGTGGGTATAAAGGGCCTTTTTTAACAACCCTCCCATAGTTAATGTGTCGCCTTTAAATGTCCCACTTGTGTCTTCTCTACCCCCTCCGTCCAGCCCAGAATGGGGAGGGGAGGATAGAAAAGACAATATTTTCAAGGGGAAGAAAAAGCGATCTAATATGGGTTGCCACAAAAGACTGGGCGAAGAATAGCACTCAGTGCTAACCCCCCCCAGAAAAGGAAAACCCACCCGCCTGCCAGGGACATGCAGGGATACAGCCCCAGTCTGGGCGCAGGCGGGGGTTAAAACGCAAAAAGAAAAGCGGCAAACCCAGCCGTCCGTCGGGGCGGTCCCCACCCCGTCTAGCCCACCTTACCCTCCGGGCCCGGGCGGTGATGGCTTGAATCTTCTTCTCGACTCAATGGAAAAGTCGCGCTAAAACTGGGGATGTTCCTTCCCGGTTTGGCCCTTCCGGAGGCTTAGGTGTTCCCGTTAAACCAAAGTTCGTCCCCGAAGCCTTGTTTTCGGCCACTATCTGCCTCCGGTGGTCTCGCTGCAGATGCCTTTCTTCAGGCTCAACTCGTGAGCCACTGCCAAACCGCACTCTTTGTCCTCGGGTAAGTCCACCCGCCTAAAGCCTCTGCAGCTCGGCTGCCCGTGCAGCGCGGCTGCTCCAGGGCAGGTAGAGAGCACAGAGGCGAGGACGAAGAGGTCCCAGAGCTTCAATCTTATTGCTCGGCGCTCAGCTCCTCTTAGCATCCAGCAGAGCTTCCACGGCCGCAGATGTCCCTCTTCCCTCCTTCTTCTTCTGTGAGGCGGGCACCCCCACGAATTTGCCCGTTTTTTCTAAAAGATGAAGGAGGGAACCATCCTCTGCTACCATTTGTTGTGACGCGGCAGGCACTCCCCTTGCCGCGATTCCCCGAGCGGTGCCGTGCTGGGCGGCGAGAGGGAAGAGAACGGGCGGCCGCTCCCCCTGCGAAGCTCTGCAGTCCCAGTTGGTGGCGCGGGAACAAACGAAGGCGACACGGGACTTGGGGGTGAACAGGATGGTTTTATTCAGTGAGCCCCAAGACCTCTTCGGGAGCGGGAGCAGAGGTTTTATACAAGAATTCAGGAGGAGGGGTATAGGAACAGCAACCAATAAGGGAATAGCAGGGGAGGAGTTTAGGGCAGGACTAACATATGACAAACCTATCGGGGGAAGCAAGGGCGTGGAATAGCACAAAGTAATCAATAGGGTGTTGAGCCTCACTAAATAGACAGGGAATGATCTGGAAGCAGAGGAGGGGGCTAGGATGGATGACAGGGAAGGTTCCAGGGAAAGGGGCAGGGAAAGGGAGGATTGACAACTTGGAGATGAGGGGTTTAGGGGAGAGCTAGGGAAGATTGACAACTGGGGAGAGGAGGAGATTAGGGATGGGGGGGTGAACAGATATTGAACAAATATCAAATTAAAGAGAAACACACCACCGCAATTCTACTGTCTAGCTCCCTTTGGTAAGTGAACAGTAGCTCACTATGCAGTGAGGGGAGAGGTAGTCAGAAAGAGGAAGAATGAGACAGGAAGCCAAAGCTCTGAATTTCCAGCACCTGAGCACCTCAGTCATGTTTGATTTGATTGTTGAGACTCCCAGTTGTCCTGAAGACTGACAGCTGTGGGCTGTCTTATATTTATAGGAGCTACTCAGCACCTACAGCTTCCTGGAACATTAGAAGGGAAAAGGAAAATTTCAAGTTGGCAATCTCCTCCTAACCTAGGTTCATCCTCTTGCATGAATTCAGCTAGTGCAGGCAATTTGGCACTTCTAAAGACTCACGAAAGTTCAATTTATTGTGAAAATTTTGTCAGATAAATAATTTGTGTTAATTTATGTGGCATAAATTTTCCTCCATTATAGTCCACCATCATGCATTTTTATTCCATCAGTAACACAGAATTGCATGTGTTGTTCTTTTAATTTAGCTTTATGTTGATTAACTGCACAGTTGAATTTTCTATTAAGATGCAAATGCCTATTTTACGGTGACCTTACTTTAGACAAAAGCCAAGAAAGAGGAGTCCTGATATTTGATCCACCCATCATACTAGAAAAGAAAATGTTAAAGGAGAAGCCACTGCTCAAACATTCTCACACCCTTCAGGGAGTTACATACACATACCACCCCAAACTTAAATGGCAAGGCCCAGAGTCCCTTTGCAGCAGGCAGCTCTATAGAGCTGTGTGTGCCTCTTTTGATTCCTTGCTCACACACACACACTGTCAGGTGTGCTTCCTCCTTCTTCAGGCTCACCAGTAGGTTTCCTGCAGCAAGTCAGCTCAAGCTGGGTGCCTCCAGAGAGGGGTCCAGAACATAGAAATCCATGGAAAATTATACCCTTATGACTTAGCATGTCTTGAATGCATTTCTCAGTCCAATAGTGGGTTTTGTTTTGGGTTTTTCTAACATCTTACTGAGTTATTTCTCAAGTGTCCTGCATCTTCTCCTGGTGGCTCTAGTTTCCTTATCTTCCAATTTGTGATTCTGGCACACCTGGTCACTGGTAGAGCCTAGGAAATGAAAAAGTCCTAGACATAGGGTAAAGAGTACTTAGCAATTACTGAAACATCGTATTATTTATATTCTTCTCATACTAAAGCAAAGACACAGCACAATAGCACCTACTAGAAAAATAACATAGAATATTAACTATTTCAGCTGAAAGTGTATCTAGATGTAACTTCACAGCCTGTAGCCTAAATCCAGCTACTCAGGCTAAGAAGACTAAATCCACACTGTATTATAATTGTGTGTAATTAATTCTACTTCAAATGTACTTATGCTAAAGAAGTGGTATGTCTCAGCAGGAAATGTGAACAAAGGGTCTTTGAAATATGACTTTGAAAAAAGTCCCTGAAAAAAAGCATACTAGCACCCTAGGGTCCTGCAAATTACTAAAGTGGTTTCTTCAAAAAAAGATTGTACTCTGATTAAGAGAGGTTGACACCTGATACAAACCACATGGCCAGAATATTAAGACCTCCCTAATCTTCAGCAGAATTTTGTTTTATCTACTTCAGACAATAAGGCAAGGAAACTCATAAGCCATCTTTTCCATCCCTTTCCCCTTTTCTTATTCTTTCTCATCTAAGTATGTGCTTCTTAGTTCCAGTTTGCTTCAGCATTTAGTTAATATGTTTATGGAGAAATGTGTTTATGCCAGTGTAGGGCACAAGAGATGAAACCATAAATGTAATGGTGTTACTTACAAAATAAGTGGAAAAGTATATCTCCCCCCCAAATTTAGTTAGTAATTATCAGGGTTGATTATGCTGATACCTCTGTAGGTTAAAACAATCCACTGTCACTTTTGAAATATTGTCTTGCATGTCTCATTCTAAGTAATATTTAAGTTTTGGCATTTACTTCCTGTGAGGAAAATTCTGTGCTGGGATTAATCTCATCTTTTAGTGCTTTATTGTGTTCTCTCAAAGCGGATTGTCTGAGTAAGGACATTATCAAAGAATGAGTAAAGTTTCAAAGGACCACAGTGTGTCATCTGGCCCAACTTCCCTGCTCAAGCAGGGTCATCTTAGACTATATGTTAAAGGAGTGTGTCCAGATGGTTCTTCAATATCTTCTACAAGGGAGACTCCACCCCCTCTCTGGTCAATCTATTGCAGTATGTGGTCGCCCACACAGTGAAGTTTTTCCTCATACACAAGCGGATAGGTAGTTCATTGATTTTTTTTTCCATCAAGCATTTATAGGGTATGAACTATAGCAACTTCTTGGCAATTTTCAGTACTGGGTTATTACAGAAATCTGGTCATTTAAATTACCCTAAAATTAAACATTTCCACAACTAATTCAGACCTCCTATATCTTAGCTGTGTCTCAAAATTGCTTTGGATTGATAAGGAGTTGTTTTAATCCTTCACTTTGATTTAGCAGGCAGACATTGGGGAGGAGCGGGAGGTAAGGAGGAAAGAGGTAGAAAGAACAAAATTGTTAGTAACCGACATTGTCTTGACAATTAATACGTGAACAAGCTTTTAGCTGGGGACATCCTCAGAGGGTGGGTGATGTAAACCGAAGTGCTGCATAAGTTTCCAGCCTTCAAAACCTCTCACTTCTTACATGTGTGTCTCTCTTACAAATTATGAAGGGTGAATCCTAAAGCATTTTATTAAAAAATATATCAAATGCAAGGGATAAGACATCTTTGCTGAGACATTTGCCCTATCTACTGGCAATAGGACATTTTCTCAAGTGAAATTTCTCCCTTGTAGTATGAATTACATTTGAACCGTATACTGGTTTTGGCTGGGATATAATTAATTTTCTTCTTAGTAGATGGTACAGTCCTGTGTTTTGGATTTAGTATGAGAACAACGTTGATAACACGCTGATGTTTTAATTATTCCTAAGTAGGGCTACCTTTAAACAAGGACTTTTCAGTTTCCCATGCTCTGGCAATGAGGAGGTCCACCAAAGCCTGTGAAGGAGCAGAGCCAGGATAGCTGATACAAACGGGCCAAATTGATATTCCATACCACAGAACATGATGGTTTATATACAAATGTGAAGGAGTTAGCCAGGAGCTGCTGATCACTGCTTGGTTGTGGGCTTGACATCAGTCCATTGCTGATGAACAATAACATTCCTTATTTCTCTTGGGTGTTATTTCTTTATTTCTTGCTCTTATTTTAATTTTATTATTATTTCATCTTGTTTCAATTAGTAAAGTGCTCTTATCTCAATCTACAGCTTTTACCTTTATTATAATTCTGCTCCTCATCCCACTGAAAGGGTCAAGAGTAAAGAGAGTGGGTGAGCATCTGTGTAGTACTTAAGTTGTCAGCTGGGGTTAAACCATAACCAGCCACTAATAAACCTTATCAAATTAGGGAAAACTGTAAACTCTCTGCCCTCATTTCCACATCATAAAATCTATTGGTTTGATTTCTACTGATTTAACTCTGTGTTTTCTTTGAAACATTGACAATAGACTATTCAAGTATTTTCTTCCTCCCAACAAATGCATTTTGCTTGCCCTGTTGTCTTGCCTATTTTGAGATGATAACTTGAGGATGGAATTTACTTTAATTAGATGACAGGTAAATAAGTTTTTTGTGTGATTTCTACATAGATACTGCACTCTAAGCTAAAGGATTTATCACCGTTTTCATATTAAGGTGAAAATATCTATGAGAGTCTCTTCTGAAAACATTGTCAGACCCATGCTGAGTGCCATGCCATCTCCATAACCACAGGGTGGCATGGCTAATAATGTATTTTGATAGATTGGCTTCCAAAAGAATGGAAAATAAGCCTTAACTAGAAACAAGTATTTGGGCTTCCTTTATGTGTGCATTAGTGTAAAAAGGAATCACACATTAAAATACTTAATACATGTTTCAGTAAGCACCACCACAGAGGAGAGTAAGAAGCAATTTACTGCAGTTTTTGTCTGGTATATCTCCTTTCCTCAATCCCATCCATCTACTGATTTATTAGAAGAGATGCAGACCCTATTACAGAATTTCATGTGTACATTTCCAGGGTTTGAATTCCTATTATGCTCCAATGGATGATGATGATAGATTTTCATCATGCAGAAGATTAATTGTTCTTCTGAAGAGAAGAAGGTTCTCAAGTAGAAACTTCCATTTTTTATATACTTACCTGCACATGTTATGCTTGACAAGGGCTTCATCAAATGTCTCAGGTGCATATAAATTAATTGTGGATGATATGTTTGACCATACTCAAAGATGTGCCTAACTGTGTGGATGTAAAAGTGGGTGCATGCACAACAGGTACATTATAGATGCATCTAGATTATTAAAACTGATCCTAAGATTTCAGGAGTAATAATTGATACATTCTTTTCCAAAATGTGGTGTGGATTTTTCTGTGTTGTAGGTTTTTTTTTTTCCCCTTTCAGTCAGGATTTGTGAATATGGTACAGAAGTGCTTTGTTTTCTCATGAGGGCAGGGTTTTGAGCATCTGGGCCTCCAATGCCTGATCAGAAAACTTTTCTATTGCTAGTGTTTTTAACAATTATTACTACTTATTGCTAATAATTCTGATTCATAGAATACTTAAATCCACATTCCCCCTCACCTAGCTACAATCATATCTTCAGAGAGGATATATAACAATTGTCTGAACATAATAGAAGTGCTGTAGTTAAAATCATTGTGTTATCGCTGAGGTTATTATTGCTCTTAACATATACAGGTTACTTATTTCTGAGCTGCTGTGCAACACATACAGATTTAGTGTGAATGTAATTAAGGTTCAAACTTTGGAACCTGACATGACTAATATTTACATAAACCAAGATTTCAGCTTATTTTAATTCCTGTCTTGTTTAATAAGCTATTTTTAAAAGAGGAAAAAATATTTCTGTTCTCTTAAGTTTGTTGTCAGAAACAATGTTTCATGCAGTACAGACAGTACTCTTTGGACTTGTTGAGCAGTAATACATTCTAGGCTGTTATACCATTTTCTTATCAGGCTGTTTTTCAGAGTCTGACATGTTAGTAGTAGCGTGGATAGGATGAAAGTTGTTCTTTCCTGGATTGTTACTTGTTCTTTCTGGGAAAATTCACTGCAGATAGCAGTTACTTTGATTTTTAATGAAAAAGAGAGTAAAATTTTAATAAGTGAAAGATGCTGACATTTCAACAAATCCATACATGGAATCTATCTATTCTGATTTCTTTTTCTGCCAAAGGCTGGTTTAAATTTCTAGGCTTTTTTTCCCCTTGCACTATCAAAACAGATACTATTATAACTGAGTTTCACATAAACTGGTAATTCCCCTGGAGGTTTTTCAGCTTTCTAATAACATTTATTCAAATTCCAGTGATACTGACTTAGGATTTCTTCTCCACTTCTGTCTTTTAATGAAGAAAGAAATGCTTATCTGCTACTGACTGCAAGAATTCTGAGATCCACACCCCAGAACAGAGATGGTCCTGCAATTTACATCTTGTGGTTTTGTGAAAGAAGTCATTGGCATTGGAGCATCTGGTTAAGCCCTGCAAAGTGCAATGGCATGTTGATTTTCATGGGAGTACTCAAGGAACGTTTAGGTGCAGAGACTAAGCTATTTTACAAATTCATTGTAGGTCATGACTAAGCAGAGTGATGGAAAAAAATTTTGGACTACAAATGCTGTGTTATGTATAGATGAAGAAATGAGATTGATTTCCTGGGAAGCCAGTCCAACACCTTTTGGTAGAAGCTGTACGTGTTCTGAAAAGCAATTAACTTGTAGCTGCTTTTCTTGTTAGTCTGGCTAAGCCACACAAATGGTTGTACTTCACCTTTCAAATTGCAGTTGCAATTCTTTGTTTCTTTCACCTGGCAATACTGTGGATGTTTTCAGATTGTAGTGACAAAGTCTCCTTCTGTAAGTTTCTGCACTAATAAACAGTCACAGCATCACAGAAACGCACAATGAAGTTGAAAGGGACCACAGTGGGTCATCTGGCCCAACCTCCCTGCTCAAACAGGGTCATTGTAGAGTACATAGCAAAGGATTGTGTCCAGATGGTTCTTCAGTATCTTCTGCAAGGGAGACTTCACACCCTCTCTGGTCAGTCTATTGCAGTGTGTGGTCACCCACACAAAGAAGTTCTTCCTCATATGCTGTGCAACTTCCTGTGCATCAGTTTCCGCCCATTACCTCTAGTCTTGCTGCTTGTCACCACCAAGAAGAATCTGGTTCTACTCTCTTCATCCCTTCCCTTCAGATACTTATAGACATTGATAAAGTCCCCTCTCAGTTGTCTCATCTTGAGGCTTATGAGGCTCATCTCCCTCATACTATCCATCTCTTAAGATGCTCCAGCCTCTTAATGATCTTTGTTGGCTTGGACTTGTGGTTATAAAGTTTGCCTTAGTGTTCAAGGCAACCCAATCCACTGTAACCCAATCCCCCTTGAGCAAGGGAAGGTCTTCCTTCCAACATTTGTTACCCTGATTCTCCTGGGTCTCCTGGGTCTCAGAGGTCCCTGAGGGCTGGTCTTTTCAGTGAGGTTAATCTGCTATTCCCTGTTACCAGGGTTCTCCCCTCCATTTAGAAAGACGCCCATGTTATCCTTTCTTTTCCTTTCGTTATTGATGTATTTGAAGAAGAATTCCTTGTTGCCCTTGGCATCCTTGGACAGATTTAATTCCAGATGGGCCTTGGTTATTCTTGTCTTACTTCTACTTATTGTGAAAATCCCTCTATATCCCTTCTAAGTGGTCTGACCATACTTCCACCTCCTGTGTGTCTCCTATTTATACTTGAGTAATGATAGGAATTCATTATTTATTTATGTAGCTCTCTTGCTCCCTTTGCCTGATTTCTTGCTCATTGGGATGCATTGTTCTTGAGCCCAGAGGAAGTGGTCCTGGAATATCAACAAGCTCTCTTAAACCCCTCTTTCCTGCAGAGTCTGTTCCCATGTAATTCTTCCTGGGAGATCCCTGAAGAGACTAAAGTTTGTTGTCCTGAACTCAAAAGTGACAATTACCTGCTGCCCTACTTCCTTTTTGCCCATTACTGAGCTCCACAGTCTCATGGTCACTACAGCCAAGGCTTCTGCCAACTTTCACATCTCCAACAACTCCTTCCCTGTTTGCTTGTATAAAGTCAAGCAGCACATCGTTCCTTCTTGGATTCTCTACTACCTGTGTCATAAAGTTGTCATCAGT
This sequence comes from Lonchura striata, assembly GCF_050655825.1. Lineage (NCBI taxonomy): Eukaryota > Metazoa > Chordata > Aves > Passeriformes > Estrildidae > Lonchura > Lonchura striata. The sequence continues at coordinate 73,399,491 of NC_140704.1, forward strand.
GCTTGCCAGTAACCACTTAGACTGTGTTTTGCTGTGTTGCTTGTTCTTCCACAAGAAGCAACACCTATTTCTTTAAAGCTGCTTCTAGCTGTCTGTAGAAGGCCTTATCTACTTCATCCTTCTGCTCAAATGACCAGTAGCAAACACCCGCAACAATGCCTCTATTACTAACCTATTGGCAATGGAGAAGGGCCGGGAGACTGAGTGGTAGTCATCAGAATCCAAATTTATTGTGGATTACATATGCTTATACACTAGTCTAGAAAGTCTAGTAATTTATTACTACAATGATTGGGTTAATCATCACATAAACAAACATACATTTTGCAACATCTCTTGCTTGTAGAGATGACTCAATCTTCTTCCCAATCTTATCCAATTTTCTTTTCCCATCAGTCAGTCTGATATAATCTTCAAAGTTCTGTTTGTTCTTGCCAAGGCATCCTAATAATAAAATCTTTTACGCTAATCAGGTCCAGAGCACTCTCTGTCCTGTGTGCCTCAGTACTAGTCTTGTGTTTTATTCTATTCCATGAGCTCTCGACTTTCTCATCATCTGCCCCGAGACAGAGCTTGATACAGTGCAAGTATTGCACATAGAGGGCAATTTCACCATTGTGCCTCCCTGGTCGCTCTCTCCTAAACAGTGTGTAGGCCTTCATTTCAACATTCCAATTATGTGAGCTATCCTACCACACCTCCATTATCAAACTGATATCAAAGCTCTGTAACTGCACACAGATCTCTAGCTCCTCCTGTTTGTTCCCCATACTGCACGTGTTGGTGTACAGACACTATATGAAAGTATTTGATTGTGTCAATATCGCAGTCGGTGTGCAAAAGGATGGCCCATAGTCCCTGTGCCAAATATTGGTTATGTCTTTGGCTGCTTGTGCTTGATTAAGATAGTAATTTTTAAACTTCCTTTTGCTACTAGCATGTTTGTTCTAGTTCTTCCCTTCCCAAACCTTACATCTGTTGATCCTGGCTATGCCTCCGCAGCTCGCTGCTTATGTGTCCCCTGTACCCCAGTTCTTCAGACTGTGCTGTATTCTGTGATTCTGTGACCAGGTACTCTCGCAGGAGCTGTGTTTGCTTCTATGCACTCCCTGACATCTGCGGCCCGTGCACTCGCTGCTCAGGTCCTGGTCTGACGGCCGGTTCTTGTATTTTCTTGTTTCGTGCTGTCTCACAGCTAGTTGCAGCTATAGTCTTTCACTACTTCGTGTATTCAGTTTCTGAGTTTTGTGTCACTGCAGTCTGTGGCTTGCAGCAGGGTGTTCATCTTCAGGATGATCAGATCTTCTTTTGCTGCAAGCTGTTCACTTGGCAACTTTGCATATTCTGTTCTCAAGTCACGGCTTGGCTTGGCCCATGTCATTTTTTGCAGCAGGCTTGGCCATCACCTCCCACGATCACATCAGGGTCACCAGATACCGGAATAAACTGAGTAAGACTCTATTTTCTTCATGTAGGAAAAGGCCCATTCTTTATTCACATAACTCATTTTTATACAGTTTTACACACCTCATGTATAACTCCAATTGGTTAGTAGCTTTCTTGCCAATTACTCTATTGGTTAGTAAAAGGTTTTTTACTTGTCCATCAAATCTCTTTATTCCTAAATTTTTACTCATTTTCTTCACTGATTCTCATGGGATAGATCTAATGTTTATGCAGGTGATAGTTGTTTTTTACACCTCATGTGTAACTCCAATTGGTTAGTAGCTTTCTTGCCAATTACTCTATTGGTTAGTAAAAGGTTTTTTACTTGTCCATCAAATCTCTTTATTCCTAAATTTTTACTCATTTTCTTCACTGATTCTCATGGGATAGATCTAATGTTTATGCAGGTGATAGTTGTTTTTTACTCAGGAATAGATTGTTTTCTTAACGAAATATTCATACCAAGATTGTTTTCACTTGGGAACTTGCAAAGTGCTTGCTGTACTTAGAAGTGTCAGGCTAGCTACTGATCTAACAGAGCAGGCCTGATTTTATGAGGCCTTTCTTTAATAATTTTTCTACTTGACTGCAACAGCATAGCGCTTCAATAGGCCTGTGATTATCATCTGGACTGACATAGTTTGAGAGTGAATGAGGGCCTTTCTTGGTAATACAAATGGTAAAATTCTATTTGCTAAATAAATGAGGCAAATTATGTAAACAAAGTCATGGCTACCTTTTTCAGATGCAGATTTTGTGATGTATATATGTAACTGCCCATTCTTAATTTGGAAAATTATTTTGTTATAATAAGAGTAAACCTTATAGACCTTCACCCATCTCTTCTTCCAGCTGTTTGTTGAAAGGATATAAGAGCATGTTTCTTCAAACTATCATATGCACACTTATTCATCAGAAGCTTACAAATTGAATTAGACATAGGCCAGCCAGGCATCGGGTTTCATGAGCAAGTTTGTCTCCTTGGAAGGATTTAAACTTCAGGAATGGATGTAGGAACACTGAGGAAAGCATGAACTCAACAGGAAACAAAAAAATACCTATTATTTCTGCTTTGAACTAAAATTTGATTAGAATTAATATTATTAATGTTTATAAATGACAAGCATTTTCAGTGGATTAAGAAATGGAACCCATATTTTGGTCAGAAGTACAAAGAGATGTCTTCCAAATGCTGCTAAATTTGTATCAAGGGTCAATAAAAAGACACCAAATGACATTTATTTAACTATACTTCTAGGCATTCATCTTTTGCAAAAAAGATGTCTAATGAACAGGCCCTCTTGGCTTTTCACCATCTTGGTAATCCTCCTTCAGACCCCTTCTAATGGCTTTATATTTTTTTACATTGTAGTGCTTAAAATTGAATCACTTGTCACCCTGTGTAGCTGAAGTATATTTGCAAATTAGGTTTTCCTGAACAAGCAAACTTTTTATAGATACTATAGGGACAACATAGAGTATCAGGACAAAGGTACTATTTGAATGTTTTCCTGTAATGGAGGAAAACTTGATTAACACAAAAAATCTGTGTGTGAATACAGGTTTGTAGTCAAAGAAGTGAAAGAAGAAATGAGTGGGCAGTACTGGGAAAAAAAAAGGGATTAAAGGGCTGTTCAGCTTTTTTTCATTATATGAAAAACAGTCCAGGTTGCAATTAAGACTGCTGAGTTGTTTATAGAAAATCACCTTGATGACTTAAGCAGTTGCCCACTTTATATCTATATCACATGAGGAGTACCAAGCTATGATGGTTTTCCTAGATGAGGAAATGATGATGGGTTCAGTACATCTTATATATTTTTGTACTGTGTTTTTAAAAGTCTTTAAGAGTACTCTCTGATGCAAAGAAAAACAAAGAACTCTTGGCTAGTTAATCCGTAAAGACTTAATGTGCTCTGTCTGCTCCAATTGTTTACAACTTGTTAGCTAATATCTATATATTTTCATTATGTTATTTGAAAATGATTTTGTTACAAATTATATCTGTAGCATTACCAGATCTTTTCAGTCTGTGTTGCACATGGATTTCAACACAGGATGTTAGGGAGACACTGGCACAGTTGTTTCTGGGAAAGGCCAGAAACATCTATTTCCAAGAATACCTTTTGTAGAAATGTAATGACCACCACCTTTTCACAAAGTGAAAGAATGACAAAGTAAATAAATGAATGTTGATTAAAAACTATTAAGGCTAGGAGTTATTATTTTTTAAAAACTGGTATTCTCAAAGTGGAGCTTTTAGAAGAAGTGTGCTATAGATACTTGTTCAGGTCCAAATGCAGTTCTATGACTGTATCAGAGACCACATGGTGGTTTTCTCTCACAACATGTATGCATGGTGAGAAAGCTTCCAGGGAATCATCTTTTCAGAAATGTTTTCATTATACATTTACAGTCATCAGTGAAACTTATGGTTGTGAATGAAGAATCCATGAAGCTGATTTACTTCTTGTCCGTTAAATAGTGCTCCTTCATACTGATTGTTTCCAAGCCATGCTAGAGCATGCTTTGTAGACAGCACACAGCCAGTTTTGTAGTGTATGAATACAGCTTGGTGGCTACTCAGAATCTCTAATTGATTAAAATGATCCTCAGTGACACTGTTAAAAACAGGACCACACTCCCAGTACTAAAAGTGATTTCAGCATTTATTGTAATAACAAAGAAAGTCCTAAAGCATGGGGTCCCACAGGCTGAGCAGGAGTGTTCCCATCAAGGATGCTGCAGTGCCAGTGGTGGGTCTTCTGAGCAGCAATGTCCCAAATGTTCCAGGTGAAGCGGCACAGGTTCAGTGGGTCAGAATCCCCCTTTTTATCCTGCTTTTTATCCATTTGGATTGGTTTCTTTTTGGATCCTTCATATGCATGAAGGTTTAAGGTGCATGATTGGCCCATTACAGTTCTGCCCAGGCTGGCTCATTTTGCTTGGGGGTGGTGTACTTTACTTAGGCATAATATGGTACATAGAGTACCCCTTTATACCCCTTTTACCATAACCAAACTAACAGTACATGCTTAACAATTATCAACAATTTTACAATAATTTCTAACCTATTTTTAACAATACTGGTTCAACTTGTGTCACAGAACACATAAAGAGTCTTGGAAGAATTTGGTCATATTGTGCCAGAATCCCGTCCAAATGATACAGGTATAATAAAAAGGGAAAAACAACCCAGACAACTGAGTAGATTATAAAATACACTGACTGTATAGGTCTTCAAAGGATCAAACAGCTCCTCAGTTTTAACTTAGGGCCCTGAATGGAAATACATGCTTGCTTATATTTGCAACAGTTCTGTTTTTCAAACAGAAACATTATATATGAATCATTGCAGACAATAATAAGCTACAGACCCTACTAAAGGAAATTACATTTGCCTTTTCTGGAAAAATATATTTGTAAAAAGATATTACCATTTTGGTGGCATGAACCTGACTTAAAGTCATATTTCTCCTTTGCTTTGTTTGATATGTTTAATATTGCAGTTCTCCTATTTGATAGTTTGCGTATAATCAACACCAGGCTTGCAGATTTCTGTGTGCACAAAATCATGCTGTAAAAAGCCAGTGTCGACAAACAGGACACAGGAGTCCTGCAACTTTATTTGAGTAAAGGAGAGAGTCCACTAGGCAATAGCCCCATGGGGTCTTTCTAGAATTTTTGGAGGATGAAGCCTCCTCTTGTCCTAAATTCCCAGCTGCATATTACCCTCTTCCTTCGCCCATTGGCTGAGGTACTAGGAAGGTACAGACTTCCTGAACTGCCTACTACGTGTTCCCCCTTGAACATGTATCACTTCCTCATCATGCACTTTATGACCATTAAAATTAGCTTTAATCCCACCCTGGGCAGAGAAGTTAATATTCATAAATCTATTAATCCTGTGTATTTTCCCCCAAAGTTCAGAAGTTCAGAGTGTGCTCGGTTCTTGGGGGGGCTTAGTGTTCATAAAGACCCCCACACCTATTCTTCCAGAACCTGATTGGTCCTTTCAGATCTAATAATTTGTGAAGACATTAGCACCCTAATGTCTTCACTGGGGTTTCTCCTATCAATTTGTACATTTCCCATTTAGGCTTTTGAGCTGATTATTAAATGCCTAGTTCAGTTAATGTGTGAAGCCAGCTGTTAGACTAGCATTTTTGAGAATGTAGATCACTGTTGAGAAACACACCTAGTGCAATTAGCTCAGTGTGCAAGTGGCAGGTTGTCCCCTGGGTAGTGGGAAATGGCAGGAGCCCCCAGCAATGAGCTATGAACTAGTGCTGGCCCTTTGCCTAACAAAAGGCATGGGGACCTGTTGCACTAGGTGGCCAGCTTACGTAGAGGCTCTGTAGAACCCAATGAACAGAGAAGACCCCAGACCAAGTAACACCATTTCACCAAGATACATGTACAGGGTGAAAAGAGAGTATAAGTAATGGGTCCACAGACTGTAAGGGTTCAAATCCTTGGGATTTGTTTGTGGTCTGTCCCTGAAGGCACCCAGATTGAGGCGTTACTTTATTTCTGCTCCACAGTTAAATTACTTAAAGAAACCAGACAAATGAGACTGCTACAGGAAACCTCAAGCAAAGCTCTTCAGGGAAATCTGTCTGACTGCTTGAGAGTTGTGTGTGTTGGGAGTCAAGCAGTGCACTTGTCAGCTCACTGGAGCCACCTGTTTTGAAAAGGGTTCTGTCACAGCAGTGAAAGTCTCTGTGTGGTTTGAGTGCACCTCCCAGAGTGGCTCCCAAATGATCAGACATGAAAGTTTTCTTAACATCTCACCTCTTTCTTTCTGTCCCGCCCTCCCCATCCCTCCCTCCTATTCATACTGGAGAGGAAGTCTACAAGCATATGAGCTCCCATACCATGTACATGGCAATTCAAATATCCAACAGAAAACTTGTATCTTAGGCTCTCACTCTGGCCTCATGCTGGATCTCAGTTGCAAAATAAACCTTTGTTATGGACAAATTTAATTGGGGAGGCTAACTATAGATAAATCAATTAACAAGAATTTATTAAGCAAATGGTATTAAGCAAAAGAACAATGCTGGGCAGCCGGGGAATCTCCACTCTACCACTGTGCACCTTCCCCCTTTGAACTTTTTGTTTTTATAGTACTTTTTTTTTTCCTGGTTGACATATTTTCTCTCAATGCACTCTGCGCTGGTGCAATTGGTTGCTAGGGGGTCTTTTTTTCTGCCCTTGGTGGTCATAGGAATGAAGGTTCCTCATCTTCCTTGCAGATTGTCCTTGGCCTAAAAGTTAACTTGTATATAATTAGTTACACAGTCTTCTATGCTAGTTGCATCTACACAATTCTTAAACAGAATACTTGCTGCTTTTCTTCCCCCCGCCCCCCGCCTTTCTCCTTCTCCTCCCACATCTTGAAATTCCCTACTCAGCTCAAATTCTTATCTCCTTCAATGCTCATTTTGATGAACAAAGACCTTTTTATTTATTACACCTTCATGCTATGTTGGTGTTGTTCCTATGTCTGAGACTTAACATATGACAAACCACTCATGTTTCCTCAAACAGCCAGGTTTTATTGTCCAGAGCTGTCTTTTACAGCCAGCTCCAAACTCCCAGGTCAAGACAGCTCATTGCTCTATCTGTATGCTCCCAGACTCTGAACCAATAAAATGCCTGCATCCTAGAGAGCTCCCATTGGTCGTGAGCTTCTATCAGTCAGCCCAGAGGCTAGTTCATGGAGCTGAGCTGAACTTCTTATTTATAACGGGATTAATGCCAACTACAGATCAGCTTGTAATGCAACAACTCCAGATAAAGGATATTTTTCATCTGAATCATGAAACAGATTTGCAAATGAAGGCTGGGGTGCTGAGGTATGGGGATGGAGCCAAAGCTGAAATTGAGACTGGGCTGGGATGCTACTATGAAAGCCTGCCTTAGGAATGTCTTTGATTGTTCTCATCTTTTCTGCACATTTCGTGTCTCACATATCAGATGTTTTATCTCTCAGTTTTCAGTTAATCCAGTATAGATCCTGAGTTAATTAACTCAGAGAAATGACAGTGAAGGAAAAGTAGCTTTCAAGGTGGAGTCCTTCGCAAGTAATACAAGCGTTTGCCATTGTCCCAGTTACAGGAGCATTGTACCCTGTTTATGCAATTTCTGATTAACTGTTTAATGATGGAGCATTTGCAGTAGCTGCCTAGTGCACACCCAAAACCTCAGGCTACAAGCTGGATGTCAATTGAGATAAGGAAAAAGAGGCAAATCCTTTGAGGCAGAGAAATGTTTCTCTTTCTTCACACAAATGACTTAGCTGTGATGACTCCCTTCTGGAGAAGCACTAGCACATTCACACCCAGCCTGAGGGGTCATCTCTGCTCATGGCTGTTCCTATCCAGTTTAGGCACAGAAGAACAAAGAAAACTAAGTCCCTGTGAATAAAACAGATCAAACCCAGAAAAGTTTAAAATATACCCCAAAACTTGGTTAAAACCAAATGAAGTTAGATGCTGATACCAAATACCAAAAAAAAAAAAAAAAATTAGTTTATTTGATAGTAAAAATGGCAAAGAGAAAGAAAGATAAAACAAATAAGTAAATAAATAAATTGAAAAAGTGGTGTGGGCACAGGGAAAGGGAGAGTGACAGGGATTAGGTAGAAAATATCCTCCTTCTGTAGATCCCAACAATGTCTCGTTGATTTTCTCCATCTGATCTTCTTGGTGAGGGACCCCCACCAAAAAGTGTTGAATCCAAAGGATTAAAATATATTTGGAATGGCCAGGTGCTTCCCCTGGGGAGGGCAAGTTTGACATAGTCCCTTACAACACTGTGGATCTTTTGAATCATATTGCATCACGTATAGTGCTCTGGTTCAGAGTCAGGGGACCCTTTGGTGGGGTCAATGGCCCCTTTAATGGACCATGACATACCCTCTGCTGTCCCTCATTTGGATATCCCTTAGTTGCAGCTTTCCTGGGGTGGGGACCCCAGCTGGTCTGCACAGTACAGGATGAGTGTTAACTGCTTTTGTCCAGAGGCTGTGCCACACACCCAAAACCTCTCCTCCTCCCTGCTTTGATGTGGGGCTCTGTGTGAGCTTAAGAGTAGATAAACCTGGGGCCATCCTGAAGGTGCTAGGCTTAATCCTCTCATGAATGTAGTCTTCTCTCCTAGCCCAGACCTGAGTCACTTTATCTCATCTCTGTCAACTTGCAGTCCAGCCCATGAAATGTGTTGTGGTCTTCCATGCAGCTTTTGTTATACAGATTTGCGTTAACAAGCAAAAGTCCTTCATAAAGATGTTTAAGCCATAAACTATAACATTTCAGTCTCCAGAAATGGGCCATAAGGGATTCAAGCATAGCTAGGCATCTGCAATAACTTAGACTGCCAAAGACTCACAAAATGTCTCACAACTCACAGTGTTACATCATCCATTGTGAAACTCCCCGCCCTTGGGGATGGTATTGAGCATTTCCACCTGAACCCAAGCATATATAATCTTTGGGCTCAGGGACTTCTGGCACCACTTTATGTATCCAGTGGAGGACCAGAACTTCAACAGGATTGTGACCACCTCTTTCAACAAGACCTCAAGAATGAAGTGACCATTGCTTCAGGACTGTAAGCACTGAAACAGAGGTTTTTGGAGTTCATTTAAATTAACAAAATGAGTTTAGCATTCATATTCTAGCTTGTAGAGTTATGTGTTGAATTTTAACCTTTTACTTAAAAAACCTTTGCCATAAGTACAAAAGGGCATAAGAAAATGCAAATTTCTGAAGCTTATTGCACAAAGAACAATGTCTTAGAATGCAAAGAACCCAGTAAAGAAGCTTTCCTGTCTTCGAGCCTATCAAGACTGACAGACGCACACAAATAAGCACCAAAGCACCAAAAGCGCACGCGCAGAGAGGAAGAGTTCAAAAGTTCAACCATGAAGAAGACAACGATCTTCATCCTCAAGAGACCACCACAGACCCCTTCAGGATCACCACAGCAAACCCCGCGTGCCCAGAAGGGCGTGGACGTATTTAGCATGAGAGGCAAGGACAGGCGGGGCCAGGGGTTGAATATGCATGGCAAAGTTGTGCAATGTACTGCATATGGAACACCTTTCTAAATAAAAGTGTGGGTCAGAAAGAAGCTTGGGGCACAAGTTTTTGGACAGTGATCTCACTTGTGTCCAGCACTGGCAATACATACCCACTTCATAACTACCCCAGGTTGTGGAGTCTATTTATTTATTCCACATATCGCTTCAGCACCACTTCATAGGACTACAACCATCACTCTACCAAATAGGATGCCAGGTTATACTCTGCCTTTGTGCATTAAAAACAGTTTTCTCTGTATCACTGTATCTGTTGTAGTCTCTTTAGTAAATTTTAACTCTGACCTGTAAACTCTCTTGAGATAGTTGAGTGTGGTTCATTTCTCCCCCAGGTTTACTTTTAAACCAGCACAACATTAAACTGTTCTAGGCTGTATGAGTAATATGAACAGTTTCCAGTCCTCACGAAGATTGGCAGACTAAGCAAAACAGATTTAAATCAGCAAGTTAGAGCTGAAAACACTGAGAAATAAATGAGAGGAATTACAATAAGTATTTCTTTTCACATACTTGCTATGAGTTCAGTCACAGCCTGTTTAGTATTATTTGGGAGAGTTGTTTTCACTGTAGTGTTTGGCTTGAAGTGCTTAGTTGATTTTGCCAACAGGTCTTGTTAAGGGTGGAATTAATCTTGCTTAATTTGTCTGCCAAGGGAGATTTAGTGGAAAGTGACTCTTCTACAAGTGGCTGTAGACTGAGCTTAAGGAGAAAATTTTGGAGAAAAGAGTAAAAACATATTTAGGTGACTTCTGTTAGGTGATTACAGAATCACAGAAACAATTAAGTTGGAAAATAAATCTGAGATTTAGTGTAGTTGACATGGTGATATTCAGTCATAGGTTAGACTCGATGATGACTCCACCACTCCCTGGGCAACACATTCCAATACATCCTTTCTGTGAAGAAATTCTTCCTAATTTCCAACCTAAACCTCCCCTGGTGCAGCTTAAGACTGTGTCCTCTTATCCAGTTGCTGGTTGCCTGGTAGAAGACACTGACTCCCACGTGGATACTTCCTTTCAAGGTAGAGAATGCTAAGATCACTCCTGAGCATCTTCTCCAAACTAAACAACCACAGCTCCCTCAGCTGCTCTTCATAGGACTCATGTTCCAGATCCTTTACGAGCTTCACTACCTTTCTCTGGACCCTCTCCAGCACCTGAATTTTCTTCCTAAGTTGAGGGGCCTAGAACTGGACACAGGATTCAAGGTACAGCCTCACCAATGCCAAGTACAGGGGAAGAATAACTTCCCCAGTTGTGCTAACCACACTATTCCTGATACAGGATAGATTGCCATTGGCCTACTTGGTCATCTGGACTTCCTGCTGGCTCATGTTCAGCCTGCTGTTGGCCAGTAACCCCAGGTCCTTTCCCACTGGGCTGCTTTCAGCCACTGTGCCACCAGATGCATTTATTGTGGGGTTATTGTGACCAAAATGTAGGAGATGGCACTTGGTCTTATTGAACTTTTATGCTGTTGATCTCAGCCCATTTATCCAGCCTGTTCAGGTCCCTCTGCAAAGCCTTTCTACCTTCCAGCAGATTGACATTTTAACCCAGATTGGTGTAATCTGTGAATTTGCTAATTGTAGCCTCAATTCCCTCATCCAGAACATGAATTATTAAACAGGAGTGGGCCAAACTTTTATTCCTGGGGGACACCACTAGTGACCAGATGCCAAATGGATGCAGCACCATCCACCGCCACTCTCTGGGCCCAGCAGTTTAGCCAGTTCCTATCTCCATGAAGGGTGCACCCATCCAAGCTATGGGCTGCCAGCTTTTCCAGGATTATTCCATGAGAGATTGTGTTGAAGGCTTTGCTGAAGTTCAGGTAGACAACATCCACAGCCTTCCCCTCATCTACCATGCAGGACACTTGGTCATAAAAGGGGATAAAATTGGTCAGGCAAGGCCTACTTCTCCTAAATCCATGCTGGCTGGGTCTGATCCCCAGGCTGTCCTGTAGGTACTGTGTGATCATTCTCAAGATTATCAGTTCCATAACTATGCCAGGCACCAAGGTCAGGCTAACAGGCCTGTAGATTCCTGGATCCTCCTTTTGGCCCTTCTTGTAGATGGGTATCTCACTTGATAAAATTCCAGTCATCTGTGACCTCCCTGGGTAGCCAGGACTGATGATAATGATGATGAAGAGCAGCTTAGTGAGCTCTTCTGCCAGCTCCCTCATCACCCTAGGATGGATCCCATATGGTCCCACAGACTTGTGAGCACTGAAGTAGTTCATCAGGTCATTAACTGCTTCCTCCTGGAATACCTGGGATTTATACTGTTCCCTATCTGTGTCTACCAGATTAGGAGGCCAGTTGTCCTGAGGGCAGCTAGTCTTATTGTTGAAGACTGAGTCAAAGAAGGTGTTAAGTACCGCATCCTTCCTCATCTTTGGTGACTACATTCCTCTCTGCATACAACAAAGAGCAGAGGTTCTCCTTGCCCCTCTCCTTTTGCCATTAATGTATTTATAAAAACACTTTTTATTATCATTTACAGAAGTGGCCAGATTAAGATCTAATTGAGTAATTTTATTTTTGCGTGACATAAGGACATTCTTAAACACTTCCTGAACTGCCTGCTCTTTTTTCCAAAAATGATACATGCTCTTTCTTACCCTGAGTTACTGTGAAAGCTCCCTGCTCAAGCAGGCCAGTCTTATTCCCACCTGACTCACCTTCTGGCATTAGGGAAGGCCTGCTCTTGCTTCTGAAGATTTCTTTCTTAAAGCATGTCCAGTCTTCCTGAGCCTTCTTGTTTTTAATGGGTGCTTCCCAGGGGCCTTTCCAAATCAGTATCCTGAACAGGCCAAAGTCCACCTCTGGAAGTCCAGGTTTTGTTGATGCCACTCCTTACATCACCAAGTATTGAAAACTCTATAAATTCATGGTCTCTCTGCCCAAGACAACCTTCAAACAAATCTCCCACCAGACCTTGTCTGTTTGTAAACAGAAGGTCTAGTAGGGTCCCACCTCCAGTAGGCTCACTTAGCTGCGACAGGAAGTTGCCTTCTAGACACTGGCAAGTACTGAAGAGATGATCTAGTTTTGTGAGTACTGTATTTCAAGATAATGAATACAAAGGAAGAGTGCATTGCAGGGTAGCTCCATATTCCATATATTAGACATTGATTCTCACACTGCATCGAGCAATCAAGTCTCTTATAGCCTTTGGCTTGATGAATTGGGACTTTCAGCTCTGGTCCATTATAATTTTTTCTGCTGTTTATCTACCTTTATGTTATTTAACTGTGATTGCTCCTGTGCTGTTATAAAAGTGAGTAGATATAGCAGTGTGCAGCACTTTTCAATGTCTGCTTTTAGCAGGATAGAGTGATCTAATGTATTGCATTGTAATAGATCTTCCTCCAAAAGTTAACAAATCAAGGAGAGAAGATGGACTGGCCATGCTCTTTATAATTGCTATCCCTGTATTGCTTCTAAATATTTATAGTGCAGGAGATTTGTAGCATTTTTTAAGCTTCAAGTGCATACCACTTAGGTATAGCACACAGCCTTACCAGCTTCTGGATTCTTGCAAATATTATTAATATGTTCTTAATACTGCCTTTGCAATAGGTCTGTGGCATGGGTGCATGCATATTTGTAACTTTACTCTGCTATGATTCAGAACAGTCTCACAGCAGCTGAAACAAGGCACAATGTTCTTTTTAAACTTTTCTCCCACTTCAGCTGCAGTCTGTTTCTAGTTTATTACTTCTGACTACATTGGAGTACATTAATAATTCTCTTAATATAATCATATTGGTTTAAAAGGACCTTCTGTCGGGGGGGAAAAATAATTTGTGGGACAGCCCTGTGAAAAGAAAGAGGAAAGATAAGTTTGAGGATACTGGCTGGGTGCTTAAGTTACTCAGTTGACATACAAGAAAATCAAGTTCAAATATCTTCGCTAGGTTGCCATTTTGCCAGTGAGCTTTTCTAGTTCTGGTACAAAAATTGTTACATCAAGTGTGTATCAGTCTGAAATACAGACTATGAATATTCTTCAGGTGTACAAAGTTTAATTTCTTCTGGAATGCAGTGCAAATAACTGGCAGATAGTAGAAGTAATAAACATAAAACCTACCTAGATACCCATTTGTGCTGGCAGAAATAATGGACTTGATTTTGTGAGGACTTTTTCAAATCATTAGCTAGAAAATTCTTTTTGTTGTTGGCTCTAGGCTTTCCCAGACACCTAGTCACACACAGAATCACATAATAGAATCATAGAATGGCCTGCATGTGAAGGGACCTTAAAGATCATCTACCCCTCTGCCATGGCTGGGGACACCTTCTGCTAGAACAGGTTGCTCAAAGCTTCATTAAACCTGGCCATGGAGGAGAATCCATAGCTTCTTTGGGCAACCTGTTCCGATATCTCACCACTCTCACCATGGAGAGTTTCCTCCTTACCTGTAATCATCCTCTTTTAGTTTAAAACCATTCTTCTTTGTCCTATCACTATCAAGGATACACTGAAGAGTGCCTGGCCAGGCTTTTGCCACATAGTGATATCAATAAATAGGAAAAAAACAGTCTGCTTTGGTTGGCATTAGAGCTGTATATATCTTTCAAGAGTATATGTCTTGCAAGTAATTAATAGGTTAAAGAACTCTTAATTTGTGCCTTGCCTTTTGTCCCTTTTTGCACGGGAATGTTCATTGCAAACAGAATTTGTGGAAGTACAAGCTTTTCTTAGTATACAAAGACAGTCAACAAGCAAGTGGATGATGAGACACAATATTTAAAAGATTGAAATAGTGGGCCTCTTGCCCTGTGAATATAGCATTTTGTAGTAACTCTGTAAATATAAAGAGTAAAGCAGCTGGAAGAGAATTCTACTCCCTGGTGGTAAAGCAGCCCCAAAAGCAACCAACAAAAAAAAGTGAAACAAAAAAACAAAACAAAATTTAAAAACTCAACAAAAACAACCAACCCCCCCAAAAAACCCTGTATTTGTCCTGATTTAGGGCAAATCTTGGAGAAAACCTCCAAAGGGGTTTCCTCTAGAAAGCAAATTCAAATGGCCCATCCCCAAACTGGTTAGGGAAAAGATGTCCTTGGAGAAAAGTGGAAAAAACCTTTGTTTTTGTTGTTCTAACAGACAAACATTCACCAGCACAAAAAATAAACAATATTAAACAAAAAAAGGTCTTGCTGCTCTGAGGAGATGACAAACTCAGAAAATTCCCTTTGTGGGCTGTAGCTCAGCTCACTCAGTCTGTTATCAGTTCCTCCAGCACTAGGAAATGCCCAGGCCAGGCCCTGCTGGTGCTCTTCTGGTTTTTCAGTTCACAGCAGGTTTAAACAGTTCCAAGAAAAAGAAGAACCACAGTCCAGGGAACTTCTCTGCCTCAGCTAGCTAAAAACTAACTATAAAGTAAAGGAGAGCTGTCTCTCACTGTCAGTGCTGCAGACAACACAGTTCAACAGCAAGATGCAGGAAGCAAGTGCAGTTTCTGATAACAAGCTCTGTGCTTCTTCTTTCCCTCTCTTTGCCCTTGGAACCAGTCTTAAAAGTGCAAAACTTATTTCTGGGATAAACAGACGAATGGGGATACATGCATCATAAAGTCATCCCAGGACATCCCCCGCAAAAGAAATCTGAACAAAAAAACACCAATCCCTCCTCCTTTCAAAAAACAGAGAAAATTTTATTTCAAGATGAGAGAAATCAGGGTAGTTATTTCTGTGTCTAAAAGTGCTGTAAGAAAGCCAAATTAGTGCAGAAGTTAATGAGAAATAGCAAGATTATATTGAATGAACATTAATTTTACATTAAGGCATACAGAACTGCAGTGTGAGACTGAAACAATATGGTTTTTTAAATCCTTTTAAAGTGATGATGGAGTATACTCTTTTATTTAAAAAAAAATCTGTCAGAGTAAGACTAATTTTTTGTATTTTATTTCCCTTTTCAGTATACAGGATTATTAGAGAAAATTAGCTCCTCTTCAGTAACTGTGCATGTCATAATTTGTTGTCATTCAGATATGAATTTGATTCAGCTGAGTGATTTTTAAAGAACATGTGAGTGAATTCCAAAGGGAAATATATTTCTCTGGATTGATCTAAAAAACGTGTTGGTTTTTTTTCAGTTAGAGAAAGGCAAAATAATTGATGAGAAAA
Source organism: Lonchura striata (assembly GCF_050655825.1). NCBI lineage: Eukaryota > Metazoa > Chordata > Aves > Passeriformes > Estrildidae > Lonchura > Lonchura striata. The sequence continues at coordinate 73,415,192 of NC_140704.1, forward strand.
AAGGTTGGCACCCTGTCGAAAATCACAAATCCTACACTATTTTGTTTTAATTGTAGAGCCTGCAAATATTTTCATTAAAAGCCTTTTGAAAGAAAGAAACAGTCTGAGGGTTGAATATCTCATGTATCTCATTATCCAATGCTGGTTGGTAGAAGGATGAAATGAAAAGAGAGCAAACTGAGGCCAAGGGAAGAAGAGGTTTTTAGGCAAGATGATGTGTTTTATTGTTTAACTCGTTTTTCTCATAGGTAGTAGATTTCTAGATGTTTTAGATGAATTCGCAGTCATTACAGCTTGATGGATTGTTTTACAAAGTATTTGGAAATTTCAAAGCTAATAACTCCAGAAAATTACCATTGAAATATTTTTTTATGTTTCTAATATGCTGTGGCTTTGAGTGAGACTGAATTTGTCTCATTCAGGCTCCCTGCCACCTTAATACTTGAGTATTCCTGTCTCTGCATAAAGGAGCGTCATGCAGAGTGGGGCATTTTGCAAACACAGCAGAATGGCAGACCCTGGCTCTTGCCTTTTACATGCTCTGGTTTCTGTTTAGTGTTTTGATGTGTGATTTTGTTAGGTGCTCATTTCCCCCAATCCAAATTGTGTCACAACATGGTCTTTGGGAAGAGAAGGAGAATAAGTCATTCAACCTATTTTTGGTATGAACTGTCATTAGATGCTTGTAATCAGAGTGCATCTAATTTGAAAGGAGGATTATGAAGAATTTTGCACAGTGAAAGGTTGTTAGGTATGCAGATATTCCAGCAATTTTCTGCTTTGGGGTGTATCATGAAATATTTACCTGACTAACTGTCTCAATGTGTCAGAGAGAGGTGACTACTAAAATAGAAGACAAATATTTTAGTGATATTTTTTGTTGTACTGATCTGGACAAAATACCATACAAAATTGCAGTATTAATGACCTATGCAATAACAAGTAGAGTCTAGAGAGAGATGTAGTATATTTTAATGGACAAAAAGGTGACTGAAAATTAAGAATCCTTTGGAAAATCAAGTCTACTGTCAGGTACATTACTCTCGTCTTACTTCTTCATCCATCTATTACAGCTGCAAAAACATTGCTTCCACCATCCAGAATAATTAGGTAGTAGAGGGATAAAAAGATGACTTCTTTTTGGCATGGAAGTAGTTACTAGGTAGAGCAGCAGGGTTTGGAGCTGCTGATTATTTTCTTCATCTCACATTCTTAATGTTGGGAATGTCACTCTTTGTAACCTACTTGAGTCTGCCATGTCCTGGTTCTGACATCAAGTTAGACATACAGCATCTGGTAACAGATGTACAGCTGAAGGAATGGTCTTTGAAAACATTTCAGCCCTCTCTGAGGGACATGGATTCTTTATCTCAAAACACTTTTTTTTTACATGACTGGTCACATATTGTAAGGAACCCCTCCAAATTAAGCTGTTTGGGGGAAATATGTGCATGTTCGAAAGGATTGGATAGAGGTCTAGGATCCAGAAAAAGCTCATCTGTCACCTATGAAATGAACTTCCAATCTTCTTGTCTTCTCAAAATTGGAGAAGAGTTGTTGGTGGGTAATCTCAGTGTTTGCTTGTAGAGAATTATCTATTGGGAGCCATGTAGTGCATAGATGTGTATGTGCAATTTTCACACATCCACTCTATAGAACTTCTCAGCTAAGTTTGGGGCTTTTTTCTCAAATCCTGACATTTTAAAACTTTTAAATATTTCAAAAGAAAAAATAGTTTAAAATATAAGTTTTCATAATTTCCTAGACAAGATGAAGTTTTTTTAAACTTTCATGCATTTTGTGGGCAGAAATTATGAGCATTTTGAGGAGAGAAAGTGAAAAACAAATAACCTTTCTGCTCAAGTCAGTTTTACAATATATGCATGTGACTAATTTTAGTATTGGCTGTAGTATCTTTGGTCAACATCCAATTTGTGTTCTGTTGGGCTAGAGTGTTTAAAAATGACCTTTTAAAGCCTGTCCAGCTTGTCTATCACTGTCACAGCTGGACAAGGCATTGACATGGCTGGCTCAGGAAAAGCGCAAGGATGGAAAAAGGGTAATAGAAGTGGCTGCATGTATACCGTTTTCATGCCACTCAGTAAGCCTGTCCTCTATATACATGTTGCAGTTTCATGTTAATGTTCAGTGAGGTGAAATTTGGAGACACACCATACCTCACATTCTTCTTCAGAGTTTTGAAGCATAAAGTCTCAGTTGAGATGGACGTGACATGACACTCTGTAGTTCATACAGGAACAGCAATTTTTTATTGAGTACAGTTTCTTTTTATACGGTTTTCGAAAACCTGCATGGTTGGTCCCAATTGGCTGAATTTGGTTACCACCCAGCTCACTGGTGAATAGCTGCTTGTGTCCATGCCTGCCACGGATTGGCTGTTATTATTTGAATTTAAGTCTCCTGGCTTTCCAATGCCTTTCTATTAGGGCTGCTTACGTCTTTTCTCTAACAGTCTATACTGGTCAAGTTCTAATCAGGGTTATCTATGACAGTGAGGCCTCCAGGCCAGCTGTTACCTACCACAACTTAACTGTAGGTGAAATCTGTAGGCATAATAAGAATGGTTTATGGCACGGATATCCATTATGAGACTTTTATATGTGTGGATATATGCCACTACCTTTGAAGAGAGATTTTTAATAGGTTCAGACATTGACCTATAATAGGTGTCCTGGGTTGTAAGATAAGCTTGTATTCTATTTGCCATCTGTTGAAGGCAAACCTGTTGGGCAGGTTTGTTATCTTTTCCAAGAACCGGTTTTGCTCCTAAGAGGTAATGGTTCGTTAGTGGGCCATTGACTGATTCAGTGCAGGGCTGGTAACGTAACACCATCCTATTGTGAGATGTTCCACCCAGAGGGGGAAGCCAAGCACTCTTTTATTGGATATAAGGGGGTACCTTTTTGGGGACAGAGCAGCTCTTTACTTTGGGGGATTGCCAGAGAAGCAGCTCTCTTCCGGCACTCGCAGCGAAGCAGCCGGAGCGCGCTGAGGCGACGGCGGCGGAGCTCGGAGGCAACCCCGGCGCAGAGGAAGACCGGCCCCACTGCCACCAGATCTTCAGAGGAAAACTATACCCTTCTAAAGATCACCACTGCAGCTGCAATTCATCAACCACTGCAAGGGGAGCAATCATCCCAGCAGGACTGCTACTGGCACCCCGAATCCTCAGGTTCTGGACTTTTTCACTGGTTTTGTTTGTACCGATTGCATTTGCCTTTTTAAATTGTTGTCTAGTTTTCTCCTAGTAAAGAATTGTTACTCCCATTCCCATATCTTTGCCTGAGAGCCTTTTGATTTAAAACTCCTAGTAATTCGGAGGGAGGGGGTTTACCTTCTCCATTGCACAGGAGGCTTTAGCCCTCCTTTGCAGATTCCTGTCTTGTCGAACCTAGACATAGGACAGAAGTGTTTGTTTTCATTTTTGACAACTAGAGAAAGTCAATTCTAGTGCAATGCAAAAACAAACTCTGTGAGTGAGGGCATCTTTTATACCAACAAGTATAGTTTATAATGAGTTGTAAAGGGAAATTTCACATCTCATGCAACAAAATAGTTCTTATATGCTTAGGAGATAAAAGGTGATACTTAGAATATATATCAAAAGAGCCAATATTGCTTTGGTAATTAGAATTCCTGTGAACTAATATCACACAGATCCACGACATTTTTTTTTCATATTTATCGCAAATCTCTTAGTGCTGCTATCTTGCATATTTGTCTTTTTAGATATTTTCTGAAGCAGCAACTGAGCATGGAAACAGCAATTTACATTGGGAATAAACCTTCTATACTGCAGAGGTTGACTAAAAAAAGCTTTGTTTGCTGTTCATGAAAAATTTATTTCGGAACAGAGTGATAAAAAGGCAGATATTACATTTTAAAATCATCCTCTTCCCATCAACAGGCAATGTTTAAGCTATTGCCTATAGCTGGAATACAAAAGTCCAAGGACAGATCAAAGCTATTGATGACATCATATCCATATTTTATATATCTCATGTGGCGTTTGCACCATTTAAGAATTACTTCTAAATTATCTTGAAGGTCATGAATAAGTTTGTCTTTTAATCCTACAACTTCTCTTGAGATTTTAATCTTCTACATTTAGCATCCTTAGTTATTAATAACAGGGTAAGGGTACAGCTAGATAAGTTTCGTGGGTTTATTGATTTTTCAATTAAAAAATTAATTTTGGGCTAAATGTATGTTCACAAAATATGTCTGTTTGCTATTGAAATTAGGAAATAAACCATTCAAACCAAATAAGCATAAAACCTCAAAAGAAAAAATTTAATTCAAATGTTCTTTTGAGTTGATAGCCAAGATATTCCAGGTTGGAATCAACTTTTAGTATTACTAGGGTCATTGTTTGTTGTTTCCAACTTAACAGTGCCTGGGGGTCCCAATTAAAATCAGGGATGTGCAGTGCCAAAACTGTGACAGTATCTACCAATGAGTACTGTTCATTTCCTGATGATTGTACAATGCAGTCTCTTCCCACAAAACCAGCTTTCCAGCTTTTGTCCTCTTTCCTTTTACACCATTAGAAATTCAGTCTTTTAAAAGCCTGTATGCCATAAATATTGAACATATTTGTCCTAAGCAGAGCTTAAAAAAACCTGCAAATGAACAAACTTTAAAAAGTCTTATGCAGAAAACAATGTCTGGAAGTTCCCTTTACTTTGTGTGAAGGTAGAGACTACAAGTCTTACTTGATAATCAATCCCGCTTAGATAAAGTTGTACTGCCATCAATTCATTGCATTATCCAAAGGTCAATTGCACTTGCATTGAAACTTGCTGCAGGCATAGTTAGGAAGCAACTAATTCTGCAATGAATGGCAATTGCACTTAAAAATCAAATAGACAGTGCTAGAAGTATTGTAATTTAATTTTTGCTTAAAGTGCAGAACTCTTTAATGAAAAAAAACTCTGAGAGGCTAAAAATAATTGCCTTTGCTTTGCATAGCATTTTCTTATCCTTGCTATAAATCTTTGCTAGTATCAGATTCAGAGGACAAAAAGATCATCGGCTCTTCAAAGCTTATTCTTGAAAATACCAAACTTTGAGATTCTAAAATGCGGCTCACGTGAAATGGTGTTAAATAAGCGTCTTCATTTTTGATATTACTGCAAAATAACTTCTTGTCTCTACTCACTCTCTTTAAGGGTCATGTACACAGAAAGTATAGTTGTAAGATGCATCATAAAATAGTTTATTTTCAAAGTTTTCTTTACAGACAAATAAAATACACAATTTTGGGGGTGTGTGTGTATGTAGAGTCAGTTGAATAAGATATAGAGCTAACAGCCACATCATCTGGGTTTCACTGCTCTATCCTAAAATCTCTTCTTGATTCATGGCAAGACCTTAAAGATAATATTAACAGAACTCTAATACTTGTAAGCTAAATATTTGTGCGTATAAATGAACTTCCTTTAATCATTAGCTTTTAGTGCTTTTAGCAATAGAGTACATACTGATGTATGCAGTTTGTATTAAGGTGCTACAGCTGAAAAACATTGATGGTAGTACATTTCACCTAGAAGCTTTAAAGAACACCACAAACCCCATGTGGCTGACCCCCCTGTGGTGGTTTTGCATGGGAGGCATTCACAGCAGTGATGCAAAACTTCCAGCCACTGGAAAGCTATACATGTCCCTGTGAAAAACACATATTAAAGACAACAGAAACGCAAGAACTGCCTTTTTCCCTTCTGGCCAGCAAAGAGGTAACAGGGGCTGGGCTAGGCAACACCTGCCATAGGCCCAGGCCCCTTTTCCAGGGGTGCCCACAGGCCCCCGCCTTTGGGCAGGGGACAGGAGACGGCAGAGCCGATGCCAGGCTGGGCCATTGCTGCAATTTCTAACATTTTGCTGCTTGCTAAGCCCTGCCCCCCTTCCCCTACCCTGTGCCCCAAGAGCAGCCTCAGGCTGGGGCTGGCTCGGGCAAGATTTTATCACCATGGAGATTCACCCACATCCACCCAGCAGGGGAGAGGAGAAGCTATCAGCCCCACTATCCCCTACGTTCTGACCAAAGCTACTGAGCCCAGCCAGTGCAGGTGACCATCTGCAGGCCCCAGGCAAGATATTAACTCTCCCAGTGCTTTAATCTTCTCACAAGTGAGAGAAAGGAACAAAATGTAGGCAATATAGAGGAGCAACATGAAGACACCCAGGTTAATGAAGAAGTCAAGTCTCAAATGGGAGGGATGAGGAGATGCTTTTAGTTTTAAGCTGAACTCCTCTTGTAAAGATATGGAGGACTCTTTTTTCCTTAAAATGCATGCAAGTATGGGGTGATGAAAATGTTCAAATTATAGCTATTGAGCAAAGGTCTCTGTTACGTGTATTTTAGATAATTTGTGCTTATAAGAAAGAGATATATCAAATATGTTATGTTGGTGAGAAATATTCTTATAAGGTTTTTAAGCATGCAAGCCAGAGTCAGGAGATTGTTTCACCTATTTCAAAACCAGGGATGATAGGAGGGAGGAGGACCTCATTTGCAAACGAATGAAAGTAGCTTGCCAGGAGATGGGTCCTTCTCCAGGGTGATCCGAGGAACTTCCAATCAAGGAATACTAGATAAATATCTAAGACTGAGATAGCCAGAGCCATCAGGAAGACACATCTCAATGCCCAGTTCCAGTAACTTGATGATGGGTATACATCCCCATGGTTTTGTGCAGCTTGAAGTGGAGAAAAGAAACTACATGAATATGTGGAACTCTGAAAGGAAAAAAAGAAACCCTGCCTCAAGCAGAATAAACTGTATAAGAACTACTTGGACAGGATGGTCAAGGTGAATATATGCTGTAGAGGTCAGACCTGTGTCTCACCAGCGCTGATCCTGGTCTCAGCACTGTCCTTTTGATTGTGCCTGTTTTAGACCTAATCTTGGTCGCTGAATAAAAATCTATTTTATAATTCTGCTTGATCATTTTTACTTATAACAGTCTCCATGCTAAAATAAGCAGATGTTAAAGTAGCTTTGATCCTGTGAGAAGTTTGAACAGAGAAAGAGAGAAGAGTGATGAAGATCCTGTGCCCCCAGGAAGAAGATTATGTCAGAGATAGATAATGAGAACTTTTGCCTTTGAACAATTCATCTTTAAAACAGTACCCCATAAGCTGACATGGCTTATAAACACTGCTGTGGGAAAAACTTGTGGAAAATGGGAGGGATTTAACTATTGCAGATTTCCCCAGGCAGCTGCTATTTGTGGAAATTGAAATCCACAAGAGAACTGTCTTCTTGTGGAGAAGTTTCCATAACATTAACAAGAGGGATTTCTCTCCCTAAGTGTCACTGAAGAAAGACTATTCTAGAGGTGGTAAACTAACTGAACTTTTAGGTTTTGTTTCTTGACATTTTCAGTGGGAAAGAAAAGGTTGTAGGGGGAGGAGAAGTGTCCTGAAGGTTTTGTTCTGATTCTTATTACTCTTTCTTTTACTTACTGTTAGTAAATTTTTCTTTATACCATTTTAAAGTTTTGAGCCTGCTTTGCCTTTCTCCTAATCCTATATCACAACAGGAAATAGGTAAGTATATTCTAGTGAGTGCACTAGTGATTAGCCAGTACTGAACCCACCATACTCATTGGTGTGTTGGCCAGGAAATCTCACATTGGCAAACCAAAACCACTATACCCTCAGTATTTTTTTTATCAGAAACTGATAGTACAGTGTCATTGTGAAGTCAGGAAGACTGCTGTATGGAAGAGACACATGACTTTATCTCATTCATATTATGAGGTAAGAGACTCAATGATGGACCAGTCATGGTTGATAGTGGTAGTCAGTTATAGTCTAATTATTAAGCACGTTCTGTCAAACCAACTTTGTAGAATTTATAGGAACCACCATAAAAACAGATAACGTATTTTTATTAACTGAAAGGCTCATACTATCCACTCTGTGAATTTACATTGCAACTTTGAAAGCAGTTGATCCTGGACTTCCATGCAAAAGACATTCTGGTGTCATTCTGATGGTATTTTCTATGGTATGCATCGGTCTGGTAGCATGTAAGAATTTGTTGCTCTTCTAATCTGACTTTCTCCTTCTCACTAGACCCACATAGTCTGTTTTATTTCTCTACGTTCTGCTCTTTACTTTTGGAGTGGGGACTGTTGTGATCATTAGCAAAACCAAGACCAGCACAAAGATACCGGAACAGATTGGTAGTAGCATCACCTTTCATGTGCTTCTTCAAATATTACCTGTCACATCTATCACAAGAAAAGCATGTCTTCAGCCATAGAAACATTTCTGTAACTTTTCAGTCACCTACTTTAACTGCATTTATGAATAGCGTTTCATAACATATATATATATATGAAGGCAAAATTCTCCTTTCTGATATTGGTAAATCCCAAAGATTTGTAGTGTAATGTATAGCTGTGGCTCAGAGCACTTCTTATTAATAACTGCCAATGAGGAGTTTATGATTTTTTCTGAGACATGGGTTCTGTGAAATCATTCCTGATGAGTATATGCATAACTCTTTGGAGATAAATGTTCATAGACAGACTGATACGTAGCTTTGATACCATTATTGATTATAAATTCACACATCTGCTGGAACTTGCAAAATACTTGATTTGGCTTGTCTGAAAGCCCCAGAACCTACAGTGGTGTGGCTATGAGAGGAATCTCTGAGAAAGACAAAGATTTTAGTGCCTACTGGGGGGGGGGGGGGGGGGGGGGGAGAGATTTTAAAAGCTAAAGCAAAATATTGAAATATAATTTAGAGTTCTAATGCTAAAAAGTGCTGGTTGTTAGAAGTAGAAAACCTACCAGACAGCTGGTCTTATTTGAATACTGGCCACAAAAGGGTGATTTTGGAGGGAAAGGGCTTTAGGCATAGTTAACATGAAGGTCCCTAACTACAGGTTTTAAAAAGTCTGTGTGTCAGAATGGGACAAAGGAGAGGCCTCTGCTGCCTTGAATGTCACATTTCCATGGTAGGGTGTCTGACTTGTTAATTGATGTGACTGTCTTAGAGGTGTGCTAGAGGGCCATCTTTCTTCACCTATGCCTCTCCTGTATCTCTCAAGCTATCTGGCTGGTGTTCTTGGTCTTCTCTGCACCTGTACAGAGAATTACATCCTCTCTGGAAAAAAACAGAGTTTCTACCCTTCATCAGCTTTGCAGCATATGCAGAGCAATTCCTTAAGGATGTATTGTAAGCTTAGTGTCTGCTTGTTCCACTGCAAGCTTACTGGAGTGAAGAGACCAGGTATAAAAACTACATCTAACTTTTGGGCTTGATACAGGTGGATGACAAATTGAAATTTCCATGTCCCACACACTCTGGGCAGCAGGTTTGCAGGTGAACAGAAAGGAAAGTATAGATAAGAACAGCTACAAATGGTTGTTATGGATTTTTAAGAGCCCTGTCCAGAAGGAGTGTTGTAGTAACTTTGGCTGTGATCTTCCTTGTTGCTGCAGACAGTTACACAAAGCATTGCTACAATTAATCTGGTGCTCTTACTCAGCAGTGCTGATGTTGCTGCTTTAATTAGTGAAGAAAATTTGCACTCACTTGCAAGCTGGTGTGTAGGTTTTTCTTTTATTCAGTAATGTGTTTGGAAATGTGTCTTTTAGTTCCTCCTTCCCTAGTAGAAGAAGAAGAGTTGAGAATTTTCCCTGCTAGGACCACTCAGTATACCCTAAACACAGAGGAGCTTAAAACTGTTAATTATACCCAATATTAGTGGTGGCATTTAAATTGGGGATTCTGTTCTGCATTTAGTAGTTGAACTGCACATAAGCTGAATATGCATTGCTAGGACTGTGACAGGTGAGCATAGAGGTACACCTGGATTCTCTTTATTTTTGTTCTGAAGGATTAGTGAAGAGTTCACTTGTGTAACAACAATAAGCAGAAGTGAATATGAATACATGATTCATGGTTTATATATGCAACCATGGCACATTTTCACATCAGCGGATCTTGATTCCAGAGTGGCTAGAAGCTAAATATGAAATAATTTTTCTTACGTCCATTTGGCAGATATGGTTTACCTGGCAACAGAAAGAGAAAAATAGTATGTCACTTGGCATTCCTATGCAGTCATGATTTTAGGTGTTTAGTCCTGAGATACAGCATTCAGCACAGATCATATCTTGAAGAAGAATCAGGAATGAAAAAATGAATGGTTATTGTCTAAGGTTTATGAAGGGCTGTTAGAAAACATCAAAGCAAGTGTTCCATGTGAACTCAACCAGATTTAAGTTGGCAGAAACCAACTGACAACCCATCATTTACAGCTTCCTCACCCATCTGCACTTAGGAAAATATTAATTAAAATAGTTGAAGGTAGCTGACAAAGCTGAGAATGACTAGCTTCAGTCAGTCAAGAAGAAATTGGTGTATTGTTCCAGATCCTTTGGTTTTATAAATCAACAATATATCTAAGTAAACTTCTGTGAAGTTTAGCTATTTTATGTTGGCTGAGAATTCAGTTGCAGATGTTTCGCATTATACTTACTAATCATGCATTAGGCACTGCCCTATTCCAGCTTTTTGATAGAAACAGGTTTTAGACTTTCTGTTTTGAGAGTGAAAAACATTGCAGATTGCTAGGGAAAGGGAATCAGATTCTATCAGGAATAGCATACTACCAGGAGACTTGAAATTAGTGGAGGGAGTTGTCTCTCCCAGAGGCATTTTTCTTTAGTGGCTTGTCTTGGTTTGACAAGACAGGAGTCTGTGAAGGAGGGCAAAAGCCTCCTGTGCAATGGAGAAGGTAAACCCCCTCCCTCTGAATTACCAGGATTTTTAAATTAAAAGGCTCTCAGGCAAAGATATGGGAATGGGAGTAACAATTCTTTACTAGGAGAAAACTAGATAACAATTTAAAAAGGCAAATGCAATTGGTACAAACAAAACTAGTGATAAAGTCCACAACCTGAGGATTCAGGGTGTTGGTAGCAGTCCGGTTGAAATGACAGCTGCTCCTCTTGCAGTGGCTGATGAATTGCAGCTGAAGTGGTGATCTTTAGAAGGGTATAGTTTTCTCTGAGGATCTGGTAGCTGTTGGGCCGGTCTTCCTCTGCGCCGGGGTTGCCTCCGAGCTCTGCCGCCGCTGCCTCACCGCGCTCCGGCCGCTTCTCTCGGGAGTCCTGCCAAAGGAGCTGCATCTCTGGGAATCCTGCAAAGAGAGAGCGAGCTGCTCTGTCTCCCAAAAGGTACCCCTTTATACATTAAAAGAGTGCTTGGCTTCCCCCTCTGGGTGGAGCATCTCACAATGGGATGGTGTTATATTTACCAGCCCTGCAGTGAGTCAGTCAATGGCCCATTAACAAACCATTACCTCTTCAGAGCAAACCATTGTTCTTGGAAGAGATAACAAACCTGCCCAACCTCCAACAGATGGCAAATAGAATACAAGCTTATCTTACAAACCAGGACGTGTCTGAACTAGTATGTTCTGGCAACACACAAGATGAGCCCTCCTGGCCACATCTCTAACCCATGAACCAAGAGAGGATTCAGGCCTGAGCACTGCCTTTTTTTCCACCCAATAAATAATGATTCACATTTATTAGTTTTAATCAAGTAAATTGAAAAATTGCTATTAATCTAATCAAGTGGTTGTAATTTGACTGATTTACAGTAAAGGTGGTAAACCTTTGAATTAATAGTTGCCTGTGTAGCTTTTCTACCATGTGCCATTAATTTCTTATTTTACTGTTGTGCTTTTATTCTAGTCATCCATTTCAGCTGGCAAATACTGAGTCATGGGGAGATGTTTCTGATTCATTTAATGGATATAAAAAAGATGTTACTGCAATCATCATCAGATATAATAAATATTTATCAAAGTCATATCAGTATATGTTTTCAGCTAAGGTAAAAGTCAAGCATGCTGGCTGACAGAAGTATTGCCTTTAAGTTTCCCCCATAAAACATGCAATCACTTAAGTTCAATGACCAAAAAATCTCATGAGAGCCATAAAATAATATCTACAAATAAAGAAAAGTATCAATTAAAAAACTTTCTCTGTGGTTTCTTCTGAAAAAAAATGTCTTCAGTCATGGATGTCAAAATTATTGGCTATGCATATGCCAATAGGTGGATGGTGTAAACTATGAATAAAGATGGTGTTTTGGTTTGAAAGACAAGTGTCTGCTAAGGAAGGCAGAAGCCTCCCTTGGAATGGAAAATGCAAACCCTTTCCATCCAAATTATTATAATTTTGAAATTAAGGAGCTTTTGGGCAAAGATATGAGAGTAGGAATAACAATTCTTTACTAGTATGTACAACAAAGCAAACAACAACAATACGGCATTAATAACAAACAGAACCGCAGCTGCGGGCACTTTCTCCCTTGGCGCAGTTAGTCGCAGCCGGCAGGGGCGCCGGCGGCTCCCCGCGGGCAGGGCAGGTGCAATGCCCCCCGCGAGTGCAGGGGGCGCTGTGGTGCGAGCCAGGGGAGCAGGTGGTAATGGCAGTTCAGCTGAGACAGCACGGGATGCAAGAGAAGCTTTGCTTCACAAACCCCTGGGGCACTTGGTCTTAGTGGCCCAACAGGACTGTCATAAGCAGCAAGCTGGGATGGCAGGACATTTCAGCAGGCAGGGGGTGTGGCCTACAGTGCAGTGAAAAACTTAAAACGGTGCTGAAGAAGCAGTGGGGGCAGGGCAGCGGCAGCCCAGCTCCCAGCAGGGCAGGGAGAGATGAGCTCAGGATCCTGGGCACCCAAGCAGATGGTGATAGGTCCCTTTTTCTGGTGGGGTAGGTGTTAATAAGGTCCCAGTACAGTGGCTGCTCTCACAAGCAGAGGCTCACCCATGGCAGAAGAAGCAGGTGACAGCAGCGAATTCCCTTTCCCAAGCAGCAGCTCTGACTGTCCTCCTCCAAAGATGAGAGCGACAGAGCCAGCAGCTGCCCCAGCCCCATCTTCTATCACCCCAGTGGTATCTCTGTCTTTCAGAGAGAAACTCCCAGATAAGAGAAGTGCAACCACATGCCCTTCTCCCTGAGCTTGGCCACTTCTTTTGTTTTTCTTAAGTACCGGTCCTTAGTGTTTCCTAGAAACTTATGGGGGAAAATTCTCTTAAATAAAAAGGAACAAAAGGAAAGAAACCTAACCCCCAACATATGGCATTGCAGAGAGGCACAGAGCAGGAGTGTTGTGCTGGGCAGATGTCTTTAGGAAGGTTAGGACCACAGCCCACCTTTCTCTTCTTGGAATTAGTCTTTTGTGCGCAGAACATTCCCATCACAGCTCATCCTTCTGAGACATAGTTATAAACACATGCAGCTTGGAAAGCTAGCTGGGCATCAGTCATGCTTGCTGAAGAGTAGACCTGCTGAACAGGTTGGTGAAAACTTGTGCTGTTGTGATGGTCTTTTTGTTGCCTGCTGTTTACCTAAAAGGTTACCGTGTCTGTGTGTCTTCAGCCTGTCTCCAGTATTCTACAAGGTACATGTGGTAGCTGGCTGTTGTTTGGGTTGTCTTTACCACAAGTATTAGAAGCAGTTACAGTTGAGGAAATAACAATAGCTGTGCTTATAATAAACAGTATCACTGCAAATATATGCTTTCTAGTGCAGATTCTGCCTAGACACCCAAGAGGGAAGAGGCCTACCTAGGTTCAGAGTAGTAGCAGGCTCATGTCACCTTAGGTGCACAATATTCCCTCCTTAATTTGATTCTCTATCTTTCTCGGTTTTTCTTTCAGATAAGAATGCATGTTTGTTAGCCATGCAGTGAGTTAACAACACTGATAAGCAAACAGCTTAATAGATAGTGCTTTCTGGAATTGTGAAAACTTTGCCCCCTGGGAAAAAAAAATAATAGTTCTGAACATGGGCTTAGTCCTTCTGTATGCTGAATCATCATGCAAAACAATAGATGCTGTTATAAACTCGTTTTTCTATGCTGTATTGAGGAAAAAAATAATATTGAAAAGCCTCTGAATAATCGTAGCATATATTATGCATTACACATTTAAATGTCTATTGCAGCAGGATTTAGTACATGCTTTTCCTTCTTTTCTCAACTTCTGGGATGTGATGTAGCAAAAGAGACAGATTTATTCAAACAAATTATTTGTAAATTACACATTACAGTATATCCTGCAAATTAACTTGCATTTCCTTTGATGGGATATTTATATTATGTTTTGTCAACATTATGACATATCCTTCCATGCTTTATTCAGACTAGATAATTTTACAATAGTCTCTTGGCATATTTTGTTACAGTGAAGGTTTCTCATATTATTTCTTATTATCTTCTGAGCAACAAATATGCTCTTGGACTATTCACTATAGGTTATAACATCAAAAGATCAAAAATACTTTTTGTATTTGTTATGTGTAGTAGATATAATTCATGCCATTTCTAGTATGATATATGTGATATTGAATATTTGTTGGAGTATACATGTTTCTATTAGAAGTCCCCCCCACCCTCGCAGGCGAAACCTGGTGTATATTAAAACCCAATTTACACGTAAAAGAGTGTGGCTAAGCCAGGAGATATTGAAGCGATACGCGGAATAAATAAATAGACTCCACAACTCGATGTAGTTATGAAGTGGGTATGTATGACAGCGCCCGGCACAAGTGAGATAGCTCTCCAAAATCTTGTGCCCCGAGCTGAAGTTTGTCCCACAATTTTATTCACAAAGGTGTTCCATATGCAATACATTACACAACTTTTCTATGCATATTCAACCCCTGGCCCCGCCTGTCTTCGCCTCTCATGCTAAATAGGTCCACGCCCTTCTGGGCATGCGTGGTTTTCTCTGGTGGTCTTCTGAGGCTGAAACCATAGCCTTCTTCTGCATTGAACTTTTGAACTCTTCTCCTCTGCGCATGCGCTTTTGGCCTTCTGCTCTGTTATCTGGATAAGTCCATCATCCTTGACAGAGGGGCCTCCTTATCTGAGTTCTTTGCATTCCTGTCTTCTCTGGTATTTGTCTTTTTGCAGAAAGCTTTAAAGAATTTCTTTTTTCTATGTCTTTTGTGCCATGGCAGAGGTTTCTTAAAATTCAACACATGATTCTACAAACATGATACATTCATTTTGATACATTCATTTTTGATACATTCATTTTTGATACATTCATTTTGTTAGCTCAAGTGATCTCTGGAAAACCTCTTATTTCAATATGGGGATGCCCAGGCGCTGATCATCGCGTGAACAACCCGAGATGGATATAATGGAAATCCTCAGGCAGATACATGTGAATGCAGCATTCCCGTAAACTTCATCAAAGGATTCCAGCCACTGAATTGTTCTTCTTCATCACCAAAAATCTTATTAGCCTATGGACTCTGAATGGAAGAAAAGACTGACTGCCAAAATCCTGGCCTCAGGCAGAATTTTTCCTATAAAAACTGCTTGTGCCAGGATGGAGGTGTGTGGGCATGGGGGGAAAACCTCTGCTGAGGCTGACTCCTTGTTGCACACCCAGGGCTGACCCCGGGCTCAGCACTGTTCTTTCCTTGTGGCTGGCTAGATAGAATTTGATTGCAAAATAAATATTTTTTTTTTCATTTTAATTTGGCTGGACAAATTTTCATTGATAATAAATTTGTTACATTTCATGAATCCTCCTCTCTCACATAAATAGTGTTATGATTACAGATCTGTTTCTCTACCTTTGCTGTTGCTGACTGCTTTTTAATTGTCCATATCAAAAAATTCACAGAGGATGTGAAAGATTAAAGAATGTGCGAAATATGCCAATCACTTGTTTTAAAATTTTAAAAGTTTAATAGTAATAAAATGGTTATAAAAATAGTAAGACAAATTAGAGCAATAATAATTTGACAATCAGAGTTAGGACAATAAAAGACAATAAAAAACAAAGAACTAGAATGCTCAGATGCTTTCCTCTTGAAAGTATGGCTCACTAACGAAGGATTAACCCTTAAAAGAAATAGCCTGTTCCATATTCATATATCACATACATAATGCATACATTCCTTTCAAACTAGAGATTTCTCTGGTTATTGTCAACTTTCCTCCTTAATCTTGTTGACACCTCAAAGAGAGAAGGAGGTATAAATAAAATTTGTGTTTTCTGATAAGGAGGACTCTTGGGCATTTTGGTGTCTTGTTGCTATTACCACTGTGCAAAGAATTTCTTGATTATCTCATCTCTTTCTTGAGTGAGTTAAAAAGTATCTTACATAGCATCACTTCTATTTTAACATTATATTATAACTGTCCTAGTTTAGGGCAAATTTGGAGAAAACCCTCTGGAAGGAGCCCCCAGAAAACAAACCCCCATGGCCCCTCCCCACCCAGCCGGTTCAGGAAAAAATTTTCTCTGAGAGAAGTGGAAAAGGACCTGTTTATTTAACAAACAAAGCACTCCCCAGCACAAAAAAAAAAAATCAACAACACCAGATGACAACAAAACTCTTTCACCACTCTGCAGAGATGAACAAATCCAGCAAGTCTTTCCTGGGAGTGGTTGCCCAGGTCTGGACGCTGGGGATTGCTCTGGGCACTGGGGATGGCTGCTGCAGATCACAAAGTGCAGACTCTCAGTGTTCCTTGGTGTTTCCCAGGTCCCAGTCTGGAGCAGGTTGGATGGTATTCAGGAAGAGGAAAGGAAAAGAAACAGTCCGGGGAAAGAATTGGACTGCTTATCTAAACTAACTAGGAAGCAAAGGCAAAAGCAGAAGCAAGCTAAGCAAGCAAGCCAAAGCAAGCCAGCCAGCACTAGCCTCTTCTAGACAGCAGACCATGGGGGGAGGTGAACCAGCTGATAACAAGGCAAAACAAACCTTCACTTTCAGAGTCAGTTCTGAAAGCACAGAACATAATATCAAACATAAACAGAACACGATTGGAGATACAAACACCATAACGTCAGCCTAGGACAATAACCTAAAACTATATTTAACACACTACTTAAAGAGCATTAATACAGCATAACTTTCTAACATAACACATAATAATATTAATTTTAATATTTGCAAAAAAACAATCATAAAATATGCATTTTTCACATATGAATACATGTTGTGCAGCTGTGAACATGTCATGCCCAGAAGAGTCCTAAAGCTTGCTATTTAGACAAATGGTATTCTGAAAGCAATCACTTCTTTTTGCCAGCACCCAATTCTGAGAGGTACCAAATAGCACTTTGATGCTGCTGGGGTCAGCCTTTATGGTGACATATGCCTGCAAATTATTCCAGTCTCATTAGGCACAGAACTAGTGTTTCCCACATGTTCAGATCATGCAATTAGCTTGCTTATGTGAAATGGAATTGCAACATAGCAAACAAGAGTGAGCGGCTAGGTGTAGCTTGTCCAGCCAACTTTCATTTTGACAGGAAGTAGCAGCTATGCTGATGGTAGCTGCCACAAATAGAAGTGGAAGCTCCTCTCACTGTGTTGGTCTATGTGTCTCAGACTCACAGAATAATTTTGGTAAAAAGGGATATTTGTAAGCCATGCATTCCAAACTCATGGCCATATCTCCTACTACCCAAATGTGATATCATCCACAAATTCAGAAAAGCTTGTTGCATCTGATAATCCAAATCACTGATAATGATCTTGAATAGCATTACCACCAACACCACACTCTTGGTGTCTTGGGTTTAGCCATGCCTAAGCTGCATTCAGAATGGACTAATTTAATTTACCTCTTGAATGAATTTAGAGACTGTTTTGGGAGAAGTGTATCATTGCAGATGAACTTGCCTATTTTGTAAATTTAAAGATAGTTCATGCTGTAGCATGAAAACACAGAGAGAGTAGGAGTTTGATGCACAGGAACTAGAAAAACAGTATTTTCCTGAGAAAGGCTGGAATTTTTATGAGCAATACTCACATTTTTTCTCCTTCTGAACTGCTTTTTTCTTCATCTCCCTTTGAATACCACTTAGCTAAATGATGAAGGGAGAGGATCTAAGGGATCCTCTTTTAATACTGCTGTCAGTATTAAAGGAGAGGATTGCAATTTGTGGAAGTTGTAGCTGAATGACTCTGAGGTGCAGAAAGAGGAAAATGGAAACAGAAATGTGGGATGCAATCTCTTAAATACAATCTCTGTCAGTGGATCCTAAGTCTTGCCTGAGGGAGTGTTCTACACTCAGCCTCATATTTGTGGAGTTTTATGCTTAAAGGGATTTCTGGCAGAAAAAGCCACTGAACATGTTTTGACCTTTGTTTGCCTCCATGTTGCTAGTGTGGTTGTAGAAAATTCACTTAAAAGTTGCAGCAAAATTTAGTCTTAGATGAAATAAAAGTCTGAAACCAGTAATAAGTATTTGGTAAACTATGAAGGAAAGGCAATCCTTCCAGGTCTCCAACTAAAATCAGCAGGAGGAGAGACAGGAGTTCCTACAGAGAATGCTTTAAAGAGCTACAGAATCACAGAATGGGTAAAGCTGGAAAAGGGCAACAGTAGGTCATCTGTCCACCCTCCCTGCTTAAGCATGGTTATCCTAAAGCACATTGGACAGAATTACATCCAGACAGTTCTTGAATATTTCCAGTGAGGAAGACTCCCCAACCTTTCTGGGCAATCTATTCCAGTGCATGGTTACCAGCACTCCTCATATTCAAGGGTGTGGGAATAACACGCCCCAGCACGGTGTGGATGAAGGAGACAGAGATCTCTGAAGGTTGCTCTTGGGGAAAGAGGTTTATTGGGGGTGCAGGAGGGTCCTGCCTCGTGCTCCCAGAGGCAGCACGTGGCCGGGCCTGAGAGCGTGGGGGAGAGGAGAGACAAAAGGAGGGTTTAGGAGAGGGGAAGCCCCAGGAGGGGAGGAAGTTCCAGGAGGGGGGAAGAGGTTCCAAGAGGGCGCGTGGCCCCTCGGAGCCCCCTTATCAGGGGCTCCTAGGTGGGTTGGGATGAGGCATATCCAATGGGGTTACAGACACTAATGTTTTAGGGGAAGGTACAGAGGTGTGGGATGAACCATACATCTTTTGGGGGGTGGGATGGAACAGCCCATTTCACCCCAGGACTCATCTGAGGGCAGGAGTGTCAGGGCTGGGAGAACTGTTGTCATCCTAGCTGTATTATTTATGAACAATTATATTTATCTATCATCTGCAACACAAGGGGAACTTCCTGTGCATTAGTTTCTGCCTGTTGCTTTTTCTCCTATTACTTGGCATCACCAATAAGACCTTTGTTCTTATGCCTTGGGAGGCTGATCTCGAACAGAGGCTAGACAGTGTTAAAGGAATAAAGCAGGTATTTATTAAGAGGCATTCAAAGGATACACCTTGGGCAGTACAAGAGCCTGACCATGGCTCTACCCAAGATGGACACAAGATGGACACAATATGGACAACCGGTCACTAGTTTTCACACTTTTTAGTCAATTAACATATTGGAATCAACTGTCCAATTACAGCTTCAGGTTAGGAAGTCACATCCTCCTGGTTTGTTCTCTTCAACTCACCATTGTTTATACTTTTTGGGCCTGAAACTGCAAGGGTGTCCTTGGTTCTCAAGCTGGAAAAGGATTGTTTTGTCTAATTAAGCTGTGAAGAGAACTTCATATGAAGTTTAGAGTTACACATTAATGCAGTACAGAATCTGAAAAATATGAAAGCTAAAACTTAAAGCATCAGTTCCATTCTCTTGACACCCTCCCTTCAGATACTTATATATATTAATGAGGTCCCCTCCCAGTCATCTCAACTCTGAAAAGGCCCAGCTCTCTCACCTTATTGTTTTAAGAGAGATGTTCCAGTCCTTTAATCATCTTTGTTGCCTGCCACTAGACCCACTTCAGGATCCTTACGTTTCTTGCTCTGAGTAGCCCAGAACTGGACGCAGCACTTCAATTGCGGCCTCACCAGGGCTGAGTCGAGGGGCAGGATCACCTCCCTCAACCTGTGGGCAATGCTCTTCCTAATGTATCTCAGGACGCCATTGGCCTTCTTGTCCACAAGGGCACACTGCTAGTTCCTTGACAGTTTTTTGTCCACCAAGAGCTACATTAAATTTCTCCTTCTTGCTCCTGTTTGTCCATAGGAAGAACCTTCTCCTTCCTTCTTGATTATGAATAATTATGCTCATTATGCCAAAGGTAGCTTTTGTGAATCTACCCTCAGCCCTCATGATCTACAGTTACCACAGTTCTGTTATTGGACTGTCTGGGTTGCAGCACGAGAAGGCATGGGCTCCTTGTTTCTTCAGTGGATCCCCTCTTTGTCAAGCCATGTTGATTTTTGCTTTTCTCTGAGCTGTTTGCCTCTACTTTAATGTTTAATAATAGAAAGCTGATGTGTAAAAAAGAGCAGCTGTATCATTATTATTGTGCAAAGCCCCATTAATTTCCATGTTCATCTTAAAGAACATCTTAATTTCCCGTTGTACTTTTGCTTCCGTTGCTCATTACAGTGTTTTATAGCCAGTTCTTGGAAACATGTACCCTGGGCATACCTATCTCTTTTTGCATGGGAAGGGTCCACAACCTGAATCCTCTATTGAAGCGGAGGGTCACAGCAAGATGTAGGTGATGCCAAACATAGGGACATTTGGGAGCCTTGAAAATGAGTTTGGAACATTTCAGGTCCTTTTTACATAACTGTTCTTTTTCCATTCAAAGCTCTGGTAGGAAAAGATGGTAGAAATTGCTTCAAATTTGTTTTACCTAACACTTCTAAATTTAAATAGCAAAAATGGCACATACCTGATGTGAGGAAAATAGCAGGCTCCTTGCATGGTGTGGATGAATGGAGGCAGAGGTCTCTGAAGTTTGCTCTTGGGGAAAGAGGTTTATTGGGGTGCAGGAAGGTCCTGCCTTGTGCTCCCAGGTATAGCACGTAGCTGGCCCTGAGAGCATGGGGGAGGGGAGAGACAAAACGAGGGTCTAGGAGAGGGGAAGCTCCAGGAGGGGAGGAAGTTCCAAGAGGGGGGAAGAGGTTCCAAGAGGGCGCGTGGCCCCTTGGAGCCCCCTTATCAGGGGCTCCTAGGTGGGTTGGAATAAGGCATGGCCAATGGGGTTGCATGCACTAATGTTTTAAGGGAGGGATAGAGGTGTGGGGTGAATCATACATCTTTTGGTGGGTGGGATGGAACAGTCCATTTCACCCCAGGACCCATCCAAAGGCAGGGGCATTGTCCGGCTAGCTGGGAGAACTGTTCTCATCCTGATGTATTATTTATGAACAATTATATTTATCTATCATCTGCAACACTGATGCTGGAAAATTCTCAAATATTTGTATGTTCTGATGGATGTGTGGAGAGAGTAAGGGAAGAAATGAAGTGGTTGTACCTCTTCAAGTATTTATTGGGAAATGTTCAAGTAAAAGGTATCTGAAGGCTAGGAGTGGAAGACAAAATGGGTTAACCTCAATATATTTAATTTGGTAAATATATAAATATATAAATATATAAAATATAAATATATATGGTAAATATAAAAGAAAAAAAACACTAATGTCTGTATTTCTGGCAGGGTGTACTGAATTCCTGACACAAAAAACTTGTTGCCTCCTTATGGAGACAAGAAAGTTATCTCAGTTCTGCTACTCCCTTTGTGATTATCATTTGTAATATTACACTGTTTTATGTCTAATGAAGTATTTATGGAATCTCTTCTTCAGGAAAGATTAGAAGTAGAATCATGACAATTCTGTTGAAGTGTGTTTCCTTAAATATCATGCTGTAAAAAGGAAGATATTCTTTAGGAAGGTGAAGAATGTAGGACCACTGAGAGACACTTTATGCATGTGATGGAATGGGGACCAGTTCAAGGTGCCTGCTAAAGGCTTGCCATGCTCTGTAGTCCTCCCATGTCCTTTAGAGAAATGTGTAAATCCACAAAACCACATCTGGCTCCTCAGACTCTTCTCAGTTTATTTAGGAGTGTGTTTTTGCTGCTAAACTGCCTACAAGAAATGACAGTACTGACTTGCTGTTCACATTAATTTGTTTCATCACAAGCTCTCCGGTTTCTTTATTTTACTGGTATAATAAACCCTCTGCTCTAGAACTGTAAATGGAAACTGCAGATTTGAAGTTATATGTTCTCGCAGGATTTCTGAAACCTCTGTGGGAGCTGGGGCCAGATGGGCAACTGAAGAATGATCCCAGGGGATGGCAGAATCTCTGCTTGATCGTTGTCAGAAAGTGTATCTCTACTCATGTGTTACCCCCCTACTTTTTCTCTTTATGGCACCAATAAGGCTGAGGTAGGTTTAAGGTTATGTATTTCAGCTTATCCATTAGATATAAAGTGACAAACACATTACTTTTGAATGAGTTTCATAATTCTAAAAATATAAAAATGTTTTTGCATTTCTTCTGGTTATCTTTGTATTCTTGTTCATTTTAAGAATCTATTGAGTCTATACATATATTTTTTATTATACAACTAATGTTTATAACTTGTCATTAACTTGTTTTATCCTTTGACTGGATTTAAATTTTCAGAATTTTTTACAACATAAAAGTTAGTGTCTTGAGCAATTGTTTGCAGAATAACAGAACTGTTTTATTAAAATCAGGTAAGGTACTGGTCTTTTTTCCCCTCTGTTCAGTGAAGGAAAGAATAAAAGGTCAGAGATAAATAACAGAGAGAATAACACCAGAAAGAAGAGAAACATAAGGAAGAGGACAAGGTCTGCATGCAGCTGTCATGGTTTGATGCTGGGGCAATGCCAGCGCCCCCATGAAAATGCACCTTCCCAAATGAATGCTGTGAGATACAATCCAGAACAGAGCAGAGCAGGCCCAAGCTTAATAAAAAAGGGAAAAAACTTTATTAAACTACTACTACCATAAGAGACACACACACACATTAAATCCAGAATGAAAACCTTCTAAAACATTCCTGCTCCCCCCACGCAAACTTCAACAAACCACACTGAGACACAACTCAGACTGTTAATCAAGTCATCACCCTTCAAAATAATCAATACCCGGTCCATCAATGGAAAGAGGAGTCTCCCTTGCACCATAGACCCCCAGGAAGCACAATTGCCACCTCTTGTGTTTTCATGTCACACATGGCACCACCTGGAAAAAATCTGCCCGTATGACACTCTCCTCTCCATGTCACAGTGCTCTCACCACTGTGCATGGACAGACTGCTCATAGAGCTCCTTTAAGGATGCCCTTAAGGATGCCTTTAAGGATGCTTTGCCAAGGACCAAAAGAAACAACAGTTCAGTTTCTCATTTTGGGACCACAGTGCTTCCCATTTTTTCCCTCCCCTGGGGCCGAGGGTCTCAAGAACAGATCATCTTATTTCTGAAGACAGAGGGCACCACCACACTCTCCTCAACTCTTCTCTGTTCACTCCATTCCTGTGCTGGTAGTTGCTATAGCAGGTCTCTTGGCTCACCATTGCATCCCCCTAAAATGCAGTCTCTGTTACAGGAGAAACTGGTTCAGTCTATGGCTATACAAGAAAAGTCCAGCCAAAAGCCACTCCATTATCTCCTCCCACATAAAAATTTCTTCTTCTAACATCTCAGGTCCCAGACTGTCTCTCTTCTACTTCTTCAAATTGAGGAGGAGTAATATTTTACAAAGCTTTCATTTCCCAGGAAACAGTTAAAAGTCCCAGACTCCCTGCACAGTTGAAATCTCTGCCCAGAACTCCAACTCCTGCAGCTGGGCACCTTCCCCCACTTCTCCTTCTCCTCTGTCAGCAAACTCCAGATGCTGTCAGGCTCTCTGTCTCTTTCCCTCTGGGGGTGTGCAGGGGGTAAACAAAGGCATCTCAATTTCTCTCCACCCTTCCGTCTGTAGGAGCTGGCTCAGTTCCAGTCCCTTCACACCCTGGCCTACCTCTCCCAGGCCGCATGGCTTTCCCTCCCTCACCCAGCTTGTGGCTGGGCATGGGAGGTCTGCAATGCGCTCTGACTGGAACCAAAGAGAAAATTCCCCTGGGAGTTCTCTGCTTTTAACCCCCTGTGTTCTCAGAGGTGTGTCCAGCTTTCAGTGGTCACTCCAGGTGCCAATAGCCAAACGTGACCACTGATTGGTTTGACCCCAACTTCCTGAAAAAATTATCTTCTGTGTCAAACCACGACAGCAGCATTCAGAGTTAACTTAAATACTTACTGTCCTTTTTTCAGATTGCAGAATAGTTTAGGTTGAAAAAGACCTCTTAGAACAAGATCAACTGTTAATCCAGCATCGCCAAGTTCACCACTAAACCCCATACCCAAGTGCCACATATTTTTTGAACACTTCCGTGGTGGTCGTTCCATCACCTTCCTGGGCAGCTTTGTTCTGATACCTGACCATGATTTCAGTAGAGAAGATTTTCCTAATATATTCAATATAATATAATATAATTCAATAATTCAAACCTCCCCTGGCTCAACTTGAGACTATTTCATCTCATCCTGTCACTTGTTACTTGTGAGAAGAGTCTGACCCTCATATGGTTACAGCCTCCTTTCAGGAAGTGATAAGGTCCCACAAAAGGCTCCATGTCTCCAATCTAAATAACCCCAGTCCCATTAGCCACTCTTCCTAAGAGTTGTGCTCCGGTCCCTTCACCCAGTTTTGTGGCCTTTCTCTGGGTGTGCTTGAGCACCTCAATGTCTTGTAGTGAGGGGTCCAAAAGTGAACATAGTATTCAAGGTACATCCTCAGCAATTTCAAATGCAGGGGGATGATCACTTCCTATGTCCTACTGGCTGCACTATTCCTGATAAAGGCCAGGATGCCATTGGCCTTCTTGGCTATGTGGGCACACTGCTGGCTCAAGTTCAGACATCTTTCAACAGGCACCCTCATGTGCTTTTTCTGCCAGGCATCTTTCCAGCTACTGATGTCCACATCTGTAGTACTGCATGGGGTTGTTGTGACCCAGGTGCAGGTACCTGACACTTCACCTTGTTGAATCTCCTACAATTGGCCACAGTAGATGGATCCAGCCTGTCCAGGCCTATAGAGACTTCTTACTCTCAAGCAGATCAACACTGCCACCTAACTTGGTGTTGTTTATTGATAATTGTCCATTTTTCCAAGAACTTTGGGCATTTATATCACTAAGTGTATTTCCTTCAGGGAAATGGCTGGCAAAGTCTGTACTTCTTCAGCTTCCCAAGACTGGGGTTTTTTTTGGGTTTCACTTCTTTATCAGTGTTGAATTATTGTTTTTCCAAGCTCAACAGTGCTCTATTTCCCCTTTCTGTATTTAGCACCCATCAAGATTAAAAAGAGATATCTAGTCTCGAGTACAGATTTGCTTTCTGCCTGTGATTTCTGTCCAGAACAACTTATTGTGGGGATATTGTATTCTGTTTGCATGGCCTGAGTTTTGGTTTTGGGGGCCTGTACAGGTGGCTTCTGTGGCTTCCTTCATGTCCTGCAGAGCCAGTCCCTGGAAGCACCAAAGATGGATGGGCTGCTGGTCAAAACTGGGCCAATTAGAAATGCTGACAATGGTTCTGTGATAACGTATTTAAGAAGAAAGAAAAAGAAAAGTTGTTGAGCAGTTTTAATTGTGGCCAGAGAAGAGGAGGGTGAGAATATGTGAGAGGAATAACTATGCAGACACCAAGGTCAGTGGAGAAGGAAGGTGAGGAGGTGATCAGGCATTGGAGCTGAGATTCCTCTGCAGGCAGTGGTGAAGACCATGGTGAAGTGGCTGTCCTCTGCAACCCATGGAGGACCACAGAGATGCAGACCTGGTGTGGGAGGAGCAAGTGAATGCCTGAGAGGATGCTGTGACCCCATGGGGGGCCCATGGAGATCCCCCACTGGAGCAGCCTGTGTCCTTGAAGGACTTGCACTCTGTGGAAGAGTGACCCATACTGCAGCAGTCTGGGGACAATTATTGCCTGTGAGATGGACTCACATTGCAGAAGTTCTTGGAGAATTGTCTTCTATGGATGAACTCCACAGTGGAGCAGGGGAACTACTCCTCTCCCTGAGCAGCAGGTGAAACCACAGGGGATGAAGTGACCATAACCCCCATTCCTTGTCTCTTTGCGCTTCTAGGAGAAGAGGTAAAGATAGGAAGGAGGGAGGGGTTGCGGGACTGTTTTTAAGGCTTGATTTTTACTTCTCATTATCCTGCTCTGATTTTGTTAATAGTAAATCTAATTCATATCTCTAATTCAAGCCTGTTATTCCCATGGCAGCATTTGGTGAGTGAGTATTTGGTAAACAGTGACTCCTGGTCCTTAACTCATTAAGCCTTTGTTATATTTTCTCTCCTCTGTCCAGCTGTGGAGGGGAGTGAGAGATTGACTTAGCTGGATGCCTGGAATCCAGCCAGGCTCAATACACTACCTAGAAAAAAAGTGATACTGCGACTTTCTGTGATTCTAGAATTTTTTAGGAGTATTGCTGGAGATGGGAGTTACCTCATTTTGTTAAATTCTCTGTCTTTGTTAAAGTGTTTCTGCAATTAAAGTATGCACCAAAAAGTAAAAAACAGTAATAAAAGTCTAAAATCATTATTTTGATCATATCGATGGTTTAGCCTTGTGTTTGCCTAATAGGGTAGGATCTCTGAGCAGCTGAAGAGAGTCAATGTCTTTGTGCTTGCAGGACCCAACATGGAGAAGAAAATCCAGACTCCTCTCCTCCACAGCAACACTGCAGAGCATGTCCACAACTTCATGCTTGCTGTTTATTATCAACATGACATGAATCAATTTTGAAATAGAAACTTCATAACTTAAAATAGTCCTGAGCCTATGGGCAGTTACCTAAGAGGGCATGTTGATGGTAGACTATACCATTATTTCTGGCTTGGCTGCCTGCTAAACACCTGTATAATTCCAGACTAGTAGGGCTGTTGTGTTCATAGTTTCTCTATACATTGTGCTCAAGTCAGGTATAACTCTGTCAGCCTGTTACAATTTGTGGAATGATGTCTTCTGGTTCTTGGTGTGTGTTGTTCCTTGGGGTTCTTGCCCCAGAGTTTGCATGTTTCAGCTCCTGTTACTGAGGAGGACTCTGTCAACCCTTTCTGAATATTGAGAGTTCTTCAGGGTACACACACTTCCCTAAAAGGAGCATGCATTTTCTTTAGGAATGTCATTCTGTTTTTTAGATATAAAAAACATAAAATAAAAACATACTATTCTGAAAAGTATCCTGGCAGTTGGTTGTGCTGTTAAATCTACAAGATTATTTTGTGAAAGTATAAATTAATATAATTAATGGAATGATTTTTAAAATAACTTTGTTTTCTTTCTGCATTTCTAGAGCAATGTCAGTAAAGCCATCAATGAATTTGTTGTTTGTAGCAGAAAATCTTATTCAGCCCCTTTTGCCATATGTTGCTAAGCAATCATCATTTAAAAAATCCTGTAGTCATTAATAGTCTTGAAAGGACTTATTATGTGAAATGTCTGATATTAGAATACACATTACAGTCACCCTTAAGTCCCAGGCACCAATATCAATCACACGGTATTCTGTCATTACTTGACAATGGCATAATTTTGTATGTTGACTTGTCACTCCTACCAGAGTAGGTGCTTGTGAAAGCATTTTTGAACTGCATCTACAGCATGAGGCAGGGTTAAAATGATGACTGATCAGATGAAGGAGGGAAGAACCTTTGTTTGTGCTGCAATTAAAACCAACATTTTTTGGTACTGTTTATAAAGAAAGCTAAGTCTTGAGGAGTCTCTAAATACTCAAAGCATTTTTGATTGACACTGTTTTTTACCCCAGTCCTGGGAACATGCAAAGAAAATCAAATTAATAAAATATGTTACTTAGAAATGTTTTACATAAATCTGAACCTTAACATTCAAGACTATTTATGGAATCACTAACCCTGATGAGTGTCAGTGCTACAAACACATAAATGTGACCATAGTTTTGCTTACCTGCAACACCCAGTGTCTGCCCATTAGGAATTCCATTTTAGTGCTCTTTGCAGAAGTAGGAGCATTGCCTTTCTCTTCTGTTCCCTCCATACTGCTGCTGTGCATTCATGTATGCCAGCTCTAGTGTCTATGCCCCCCTTTTTTCTAAATTTTTTACTCTTTTGGCAAAAGCTAAAGCCAGAGAAAATAGTTTTTCAGTTATACTTGTTTTTCCCGGTCTAGCTTGCCATAGTTTATTTCCAAAAGTTTAACCTGATTCTGTTAATTCAAAGCACCTCATTCAGTGAGGTGAGCTCTGTTGATATGTAATGCAAAATTATCATTATGTCAGAGTAAGGATATTTGTACAATATTATACCATCTACAGGCTGTAGAGATAGCCTGCATCTTACACACAAAGATGACAAGTAACTTTGTTTTATTGACTTTTGCTCTTCAACTGTCTGAGCTACCAAATTTAACTCCTTTGTTTAGTTGTGGCAGAAGAACAAGACATTACTGCTCACCCAATGGAATTTTAGTGTTTCCATCTAAACAGCAGCACAACCTACGGTCCAGCAGAGTTCTACTAAGGAATTTAAAACAAATACTAAACTGGTCTGTATCTGTTTGAATAAGATAAGAGTGGAACTGCTGTAAGAAAATAAAGTAGGAAGTGGGAAATTTACACCACCAGAAAGTTAACAAAATTAATTTAATTTGCTCAGTTTGAACTTAATATACTTGATTTACAAGACATTGAATATTTTCTGTACCGAAATAATAAGAGAACTAAAATTATGACTCTGTTTTCAGAAATCCGAAATTCCAAATTCAGTGAAAAATTTATAATTAGGCTCCTGCGTTAGGGCAGAATTTTTTGATTGGGTGATTTATATTTATATTTTTAGAATGACTTTTGAAAGAATGAATAATTGAAGGCACAGAACTAAATGGCAGAAACAGATGGAATTCAATATTGCCACTCAATATGTCAGTTGTGGTCTAGAACAGTCTATGGTATGACTTTCTTCGTTACATAATATATATTCTAGAAAAATGGGGAATTAAAGTTTCAGTCCAGTTAGATTTTGTGAAATTATGGTGCTATGTTTTTTTTAACCTGAAGGAAATTGGGATCAAAATTAGAAAAGGAGGTGGCATAGACAACTGGCTGTGGAGGCAAGAACAGGTTATGAGAGAGGGTGAGTTACAAGGGGTATCAACAGAAATTCCTCACGACCTTGTGGAAAAAAAGGACGACAAATTACGAAGAACAGAGAAATACAAACATTCAGAAAGCTCCATCACTGAAGAGGGACACAAGATAAAATAGAAAAAAACCTTAATGACAGAGAGATGGAGTAACTACACAGGGATGAAATTTAGCATTGGAAGTGTAAGGTTGGACATCTTTATATTTAATAACATGAAAATATTTCATAATTTTATAATGTGGTAGTGAAAGAAAAAAAAAAGTCTCAGGTCTATTGTTCATTAACACAGTATTAGTAGTGTATAAGTGCAATTGCCAACCTAGGAAGCATCAGGTAAGTTATTTTAAAGGCAAGAATTTGAAGAAGCCGTTGTTCAAGTCCCCATGTAGAATTCTGCACCATACATATTCAAGAAATTTTGAACAAACACAAAGAGGAACAGGTAGGTTGACTGGGGACTAATAGATCCAAGCTCTACGATAAAAGCTTAGCATAAATGTGATAACTACATCAGAGAAGCAAATGCAAGAGAGGGAGAGGAGCCATTTGAGCTGATGAATGATGTTACTGGCCAATAATAATATCTGACTAGAAAAATGATGGTGTTAACCATCACAGCAAGGAGGTTCAGGAAATGATTTATCAGAAGGTAATGGAGGGACAGACATAGTAGTTGTCAGATGGACTTTACATGTTTGAAAGAGACAATCTCATATCTGATAAGGTATTTGAGAAATACTATGGTTGCTTATGCCAGTGCATGACTGTTTTCAGTTCAGTGGTTTTTTTCTATTCTATGATTGCCCTGATCTATTTGATTTAGAAAGCATTTAAGAACTGGAAGAGCATTGTCATATATACTGATGCTACTTCACTGCTGCAAAAATATTTTTTCAATCTAATTATTCGTAATTCCCCAGTGGAAAGATGAAGTAGACAGAGTAGTTTTGTGTACTCTAATCTCACCTTACTGGGAATACAATAGTAATTACCAGTGAAAAATAAAATATTTTATAGTCTTCATCATTGTTGCAGATGATAGATAGATATGATTGTTCATAAATAATACAGCTGAGAACAGTTCTCCCAGCCAGCCGGATGACACCCCTGCCCTCGGATGAGTCCTGGGGTGAAATGGGCTGTTCCATCCCACCCACCAAAAGATGTATGGCTCATCCCACACCTCTGTACCTTCCCCTAAAACATCAGTGTCTGTAACCCCATTGGTCCATGCCTTATCCCAACCCACCTAGGAGCCCCTGATAAGGAGGCTCCGAGGGGCCACGCGCCCTCTTGGAACCTCTTCCCCCCTCCTGGAACTTCCTCCCCTCCTGGGGCTTCCCCTCTCCTAAACCCTCCTTTTGTCTCTCCTCTCCCCCACACTCTCAGGCCCAGCCACGTGCTGCGTCTGGGAGCACGAGGCAGGACCTTCCTGCACCCCCAATAAACCTCTTTCCCCAAGAGCAACCTTCAGAGATCTCTGCCTCCATCCACCCACACTGTGCTGGAGCGTGTTATTCCCACACTTCATTATGGTCACAAAATTTTCAGTCATTGGAGATAAATTAATCATTACATCTTCTGGAATCTGTGTGCGCAGAGATGGTTTTGAAATCATGTCTATCTTATCCATTTATGTATCATAGAAGCTTTTACCCTCTGAAATGGATCCTATTGCTTCCAGCTTGTGTTCTCACCTTCTGGAAGAAGTGCCATTTCTGTTTAACATTAATGTTTCTGTACAAGAGCATTATATTATAAGATCCTAACTCTTTGCTGTAGTTACTATTATCTTGAACTTTAAAATATCTGAAGACAATATTTCATATTTATCTGCATTGTTATGCTGCCTTATTTATTTTCATTAGTGAAATGTTAAATAGAAAACAGTATTTCTCATATCAGCTTCTGTTTCTCTGGAGATTTCAATGTCACTGAGAAAAAAGCTTTGGCATTGATCAAGTTTAATGAAAAGGCATCACCAAATTAAATGAAAATGAGTAAGCCAAAAAATGCTCATCAATTTTATGATATTTAATAACACAGATCCTTTATCATATTTTTTTAGTACAGTTATATTGATTACTTAAGATTTCAAGGTTCTGCTCAACTTTATTCATAAGAACAAAAGAATTTGATGCTTTCAGGGCCTAATATCCATGATGTGACTATACAATGGAGACTACAATTTACTGCAGTTCTAAGAAAAGAGCACTTATGTACTGGAATTAAATGAAGTGAATATTTATTTTATCCATGTAGCCTATTTATGTGTCAAATACCTCAAGTCTTGACTTGCCCCATATGTACCTGTTTAGAAAAATCTCTCCTTGAACCAGATCCTTTCAGATCTGAATGCTTACATTCTTTTTGAATTTATCTCTTTCCTACAGGGATGAAAGAGATAATGAATGCAAACTGTTTCTATTTCAGATTTTCATAGGAATTGTGCCATGCAATCCCTGTTGGAAATAAAGCAAAAGACATGAGGCTTTAGGAGGCACTCAATGTTTTGACCTCCTGCTGTACACAATGGAAACCTTGTGTGTAAGGCCACTTCATTTGGGTACCATGAAGAGGACTGCTGATTTCCAGAAGTATGTTATAATTAAATTGTAAAGAAGGGAATTTGAGAAATAAAGAATTTCTGTTCTACTCTTTCTACTCCCTTCATGTTTTGCCACTTATTTAATTTATTTTTCCCACTGAATCTGTTGGGGTGTTTATTTCCTTGAATTGTAACTGCCACTGCTTCTCTTCCATACTTTAATACCATTGCAGACTATCAGGGACAGCGGAGTAGGGAGAGCAGAAATACAGACATTCCTCTTGGGAAAATTCACTTCACTTGTGTCCTAGGTTATAATATTGGGGTGCATTCCATTACCACCTCAAGCTGCAATCTCTTTCTTTCCTTATCTCATGACTCAGAGATAAGTCCCTCCAGGAGGACCTGTTCTTTTAGCCACATGACTGCTAAGATCACAGCATTCTATTGTGAGATGCTCCGCCCAGAGGGAGGAGCCAAATGATGCCATCAAAGATATAAGCAGGGTTGTGAGGACGGCAAGTAGATCCCCTCTTCCGAGAGGAACAGCTGAGACCTTCTCTACACTGGACCTCCAGAGGGAAACTACATCAGTCTACAGGACCACTGCTTGGACAGAACCATATCTGCTAACACTGCCCTTGCCAGAAGTGTCAGGTTGTATCTCTAACTCTGTCAGTAGTTCTTCTTTTGTTCTACTGTATGTATTTGGTTCTTTGTTCCCTTTTTCCTAATAAATTGTACTTCTGACTTAGAGCCTCTCACTGGTTTTGCTTTTCAAACCAGGACAACTTGTTCTGGTTTACTTTCACTATATTTCTCATAAGACTTTTGATATTTTCCATTCAACTTTACTGTACAATCAGCTTTTTTCTTTTTACCATTCTGCCCACCACTTAGTCTCAAAATTGTATTGTAACAGTACAATAACTTGCTTTGCTTGTTTCTTTTTAGCAATGATTTTCTACAGATGCTTACAATGTGTCAATTTCTATGCAGATTTATAACCTAGACTCTTATTAAGATACATGTCTGGATCACTAAATGGCTAGGGAAATTTCTTTGCTTTTCTTCAGCTGATGCTTTCTTCCTTTCCCTTGACACTGTGACTGGGACATAATTTGAGATACAAACTGGTAAGACTCAGGAGTACCAGAAAATAAAAAACTTTTTTAGCAGAATGAAAAAAAAGAGGCAAGAAATTCCTGGAGACACCTGTGCTTCTTAAAAAAAAACTTTGATGCCTCAGACAATGTTTTTGAATGTTTACTCTTTCATCAAGGTCAGAAAAAATGTATGTAGTTGATGTGGGACCTGACAAAGGATCGCATGCCTCTCTTTCTACTTACTTGATTTCCACAGCTGTGATACCCATGCAGTCTGCAGCATATTTTGATCCCATTCATGTAAGATTATTCATGTAAGAGTTGTATGTGATATCCCTTCCAAGCTTAGAATATTCTGTGATTCTGAAAGACATTGCAGAGAAGTAGGTGCTATTGCTAGGTGGTAGGTGTTTTCATTCTTATTTGATATATAGTTGTTGAGAATAAAGCAATTTAGGTGGCAGAAGCTGCAAAAAATATTTAAATGACATTAAAATTTTAGCCTACAGTGACACAGAAAATACATAAAAATTTAAATAGCTAATATAATTTACCCAATCTTTCCTTTGTGTCAGTGATATTTTATCTGGTCTCGATCTTATTCCCACAGAATATCTGCTTGTTCCTTGTGCTCTTGACTTGAGTCAGCTTCTGGGGCAAGAGGAGGACGGGTCTGCTTGTAAAAATCTGTTGTGCTTCTATTGTATTTTCCTATTTTATTACTGTAATTAACCTTGTATAGTTTCATTTACAGTCAATGCAATTACATTTACTCTAGCTTTTGAGAGATTACATATTCAGAGATATTTCCTCCATTTAAAACAAGGAAACTTGAATCAGGCTTGCATTTTTTGAGTGGTTTCATTGTAGCTTTCAGTAAAATTCAAGGCTGACCTACTGTAGAAGTCTCAGAAATGGTATCTTATGCAAGTACCAGCATGTCTGTTGTTGAACTCAGCACATCTACTTATGAAAGACAGAGTTAGGTTTTCCATAAAACTGGACAAATATAATGAAAAGTACAGAAAAAGTAAAGTGCTATTACACTTCAAAAATGTACACCATAAGAGAATTTTGTTGTCAGGATTCAATCTACTACTTACTAGACAGTGGCATGCCAAGGGAAAAACCCAACGAACAAAATCCAGTCTGTGTGTGTGACAAAAGGACACTGAGGGCAAGGATAAAAAGGAGTATGGCCTAAAAGTGTAACAGTACTCAAACTTAACAGTACTTAACCTTTACTTATACCTTAACCTTAACAAGTTAACAAAGGAACAACACTTAGTTTAAACCTAATTTATAACTTGACTGTAACAATTTAACAGAAGAATAACATTTAACAGCATTTAACCTAACTTGTAGATTAAACTTAGTAACTTAGAAAGAAACAATGCATAGCAGCATTCTACTTAGCTTATAATTTATACTTATAGGTCTAACTTACGTAGATACCTAAGGTACTGAAAAATCTAAGAAAGCCGTATTTCTCCCAGCTTTGCTATAGCATATGCACATGTGCATGCACACAGACACAACAGATGAGTGCAGGCAAGGTACCTATGAAAAAATTATCCATAAAGGTAAGTGAAATATTTGCCTTGGATACCTTTGCATCTCCCCAACAGGTGAAGGGTTGAGTATTGAGCAGTGAAGATATTGGCCCAGGATTCATCATTGTTCGTTGATCCTCCAAGCACAAAATCTAGAGAGTTCACTAGCTCTGAGAAGTGTCCCACTCAGAGGGAAATTGCTGGTCTCAGCCTGCTGTGGTCCAGGAGAGCTCAAAGCCCATTTTGGCTGCTTTTTCAAAGATTTCAGACAGGTCTGTTCCTCTCTGCACAGTCAGGTTGATAAATTAGGTATCATCCTCTAAGGTGT
The DNA here is from genome assembly GCF_050655825.1 of Lonchura striata. NCBI lineage: Eukaryota > Metazoa > Chordata > Aves > Passeriformes > Estrildidae > Lonchura > Lonchura striata. Next base: position 73,449,727 of record NC_140704.1, read on the forward strand.
CTGTCAACAGCATACATGCCAACTTGTCCATGGACTAGACCATTGGTTGACTGAAGCTACAGGTATTGAAGTAGTTTCACCTCTCAGTAACTGACCAGCTTTACTCTGTACAGCTCAAAAAGTTTAGGCCAAGGAACCCTCAGTTTACTAATACCAGTATTTTATATGTTGTTACAGTCATCTTTGTATAATACATATTCTTCAAACTAGAGTAACAAATGCAGTCAGTGCTCACTTGTAATCAGTGATAATAGCTTTTGTGTTGCAACTATCTTGTCACTGGGGTATACAGTTTGACACACACACATCCTTCTGTTAACTTGACATGAAATTTAAATCTAATAATTCTCAAGAAAGCATAGGTTACTAGAGTGCATAGTAAGTGTTAGGTATTATTAGTTGTATAAGTAACAGTTCACAAAAGTTTCTGCTACTGCCACAGGTTAGGTTATGACTCAACTTCTGCTCATGTGCCTTTTAATTAAAAAATGTAGCCACAAAAACTGAACACAAACCTTGAACATGCCAAGGAATGAATAACGTCACTATGAAACTACTAATTCCTTAGTAATACTCATAAATTCTGGTCTCTCTGCAGCTGAGGGATGAGGACCTGGATCCCAATTCTGTTTTTCTAAGATAATTAAAAATAATTTTTGTACTGCATTTTTCTGTAGTCTTCCATGCTTAGGGAGATGGAGAGGTTTCTTTTAAAATACAGGAACTTCTTAGGCCTAAAGATTTATTTGGAGATTTGTTTTTAATCCTGGGACCTGCTCCTTGACCCAGGAAAGTAATTTGCTTCCTCTCCTCTCTGTGGAGGATTTACTCACCAGGGCTGTCTCATTGAGATCAGTCCTGCCTCAAGTTTCCATGATGATGCGCCTGGTTCAGGGTCAGTTGGGACCACATAATCCCGGAAGGTGGAAGGATTTGTTCATCTGCTGAGGGAATTGCAACAGGAAGCAGTTGGGAGCCAGACAGCGTGATCAGAATGATCAGAAGTACTAAATGATTGGCTTGATATAAAACACAACTAAGAGTAGTGTATATAGAGAAGTTTTTTTCCACCTGTACTTATTTTATGTTTATTTCCTAAAAGTTGTTAATTTTTGTCCAACACTGCAAAGCTGAATGGAAATACAAAAACAGGTATCTCTAAAGGAGGTATTTCTATGGAATTTAGAGAAAGAAAAATGTCAGGTTAAATCTGTGCTTACGCTTGCCTTAATCTGGTGATTTCAGTGGTGTCCTTCTGTTCTCTGATGATTTGTGGAATACACAGTATTTTTCATGTTGTAGATAACTCCAGCTCAAAGCTGGGATATGTATTTAATAAAATGCATCTAATCCTTAGAGCCATTTAACATCTGGAAAGCAAGTTGTTAAAAACATAAAGTACATCTAATCCTGTGAGCTGCTCAGAGACTAGAAGAGGATCTTTTTCTTTATGTAGTGCTTTAAAGACGTGAACTCCTGCTAGTCTGCGAGTCTGGAGTTCTATTCAGGTTGTTAGAATTGTCTACCAAGTGCTGGATGAAAATGTTTATAGCATTATCTATCATGTTCTTCATTAAACATATGTATAACTAATATATATTTAGAAACAGAGAATGACAATGAGTAAAATAATAAATAGGCATTATTTTTAAGAGTACATAAATAAAAAAATGCAAGAATCTATGCACATCTGCAATAAAGATTTTTCCCTGCATTTATATTATTTTCCTGGTTAATGAAATGGACTTTGATCTTCTCCTCAATATATTAGTAATCTGTGGATTCAAACCCCTTAGTTGGTGAATATGATATATTTTATTTTTACTCTAGCAAAAAGCTAAAAAGCGAGATCCCTTTCACTGGTTTTATTAAACAGCTGTATATAATTCTCAAACTATCCAGTCAGACATACAGACATTGATCACGTCAGAAGTCAGACACATAGGTGAACACAATATAAAATACTATTTTTAATTTCCTATTCATATTGCTAAGATGAGCCCATATTTGTTCTAAAAATTAATATTTTCACTATTTTATTAATCAAGATAGCTAACAAAATTGCACATCCTGTTTTTTGATATCTTTCTTAAATTGATTGCACTGTTATAGCCTCCACTCAAGCTTTCTGTTTGCTTCCTTTCAAATGATAGTTTATAGTAAGATATTCTGCTATAAAATATTACTTAAAAATTAGGTTTAGAATTGTGTGATATGCAGTAAATATGCTTTTACTCCATCTGTGCTACAGAGTAGAGTATTTGAGAATATATTTACCAAAAAAGCTGTTTTGTTTGGTTGTGTAGGAAGTTGGGAAGCAAGAAAGATTAAATGTCTTAAAAATTAGAAGATAAACTTTGATATTTTTAAAAGTTGCAGGAATAGTTATATCAAAATGATTCACAGAGTCACAGAATCAACCATATTGGAAAAGACCTTTGATATCAAGTCCAACCTATGACCTAACACCACCACGGCACTAGGTGCCATATCCAGTCTTAAACACCTCCAGGGATGGTGACTCCACCACCTCCCTTGGCAGCCCATTCTAATGCCCAATCACTCTTTGTAGAACTTCTTCCTAATGCTCAAGCTGAACTTTCCCAGGTGCATCTTAAGGCTGTGTCCACTTGTCCTGTCACTTGCTGCTTGGAAGAAGAGACTGACCCCCACCTACCTACTACCTCCTTTCAGGGAGGTGTAAGAAAGTCAAAAGGTCTCCCTTGAGCCTCCTTTTCTCCAGATTAAAAAACCCCAGCTTGCCCAGCTGCCCCTCAGAGGATGTGTGTTCCAGACCCTTCATGAGCCTTGTTGCCCTTCTCTGGACATGCTTCAGCATCTCAACATCCTTCCTAAATTGAGAGGTCTAGAACTAGACACAGTACTCAAGTTACGGCCTCACCAGTGCTGAGTACAGAGAAAGAATCAGTTCCTTGGTCCTGCTGGCCACACTATTCCTGCAGAGCCCGATGCCACTGGCGTTCTTGGCCATGGTGGGCACACTGTTGGCTCATGTTCAGGCTGCTGCCAGTCAGTACCCCTAAGGTCCCTTTCTGTCTGGCCACTGTCCTCAGCCTGTAGTTCTGCAGGGGATAGTTGTGACCAAAGTGCAGGACCTGACATTTGGTCTTGTTAAACTTTATATTGTTGGATTCAGCCCATCAGTCCAGACTGTGCAGGCTGATCTACAGAGCTCTCCTACTCTCCAGCAGATTGATATTCACACCCAGTTTGGTGTCATCTGCAAATTTGCTAATGGTAGACTCAATACATCCAGATCATCAGTAAAGATATTAAACAGGACTGGCCCATACACAGATCCCTGGGGGACACCACTAGTGACTGACCACCAACTGGATGCAACACCATTCATCACCATTCTCTAGGCCTGGCCATTCAGCCAGTTATTAACCCAGCAAAGAGTGCATCTGTCCAAGCCACGGGCTGTCATTTTTTCCAGGATTATTCCATGGGTGATGGTGTCAAAGACTTTGCTGAAGTCCAGGTAGACAACACCCACAGACTTTCCTCCATCTACCAGGCAGTTAACCTGGTCATAAAAGGAGATCAGGTTGATTAGTCATGGCTGGTGCCTCCTAAATCCATGCTGACTGGGTCTGAATCCCAAGATGTCCTGTAAGTGCTATGTGGTAACATTCAAGATGAACAGTTGCACAACATTATTGGGCATTGAGGTCAGGCTGACAGACCTGTAGTTCCCTGGATCTTCCTTTTGGTCCTTCTTATGGATGGGCATGACACTGGTTAGCTTCCACTCATCTGGGACCTCCCTGGTTAGCCAAGACTTGGGAGCATCAAAATAGCTCAGTTGGTCATTAACAGCTTCCTTGTAGATTACTAGCTCAGAAGGCCAGTTGTCTTGAGGAACACCTGTCTTATTGTTGAAAATGGACAAAAAGGTTTTAAGTACCTCAGCTTTTTCCTCATCTTTGATAACTATATTCCCCACCACGTCCAATAGAGAATTGAGGTTCTCCTTGCCCCTCCTTTTGTATTTATGTGTTAATATAACTGGTTTTTATTATCCTTTACAGAAGTGGTCATGTTAAGTTCTAATTGAGCTGTTGCCTCTAATTTTCTTTCTGCATAACTAATGACATACTTAAACACTTCCTGGTTTGTCTGCTCCTTTTTCCAGATATGACATGTCCTCTTTTTAACCCTGACTTCCTTCAAAAGCTCCCTTCCCATCCAGGCTGGTCATTTTTTCTGTCAGCTCATCCTTCAGCACATAGGAAGAGCCTGCTCTTGGGCTTTGAAGATTTCTTTCTGGAAGTATGTCCATTCTTCCTGGATCCCCTTGTTTTAAGGATTGTTTCCCAAGATACTCTCTGAATCAGCATCCTGAATAGGTCGAAGTCTCTTCTGAACAGCATGTAGCCATCCATAGTAGCACTTCAGTCATGTAAGTCATCCCATCATTTTTCTGTGATGGCAAATACATTATAGCTTTCCTGCTCTACAATATATTCCAGCTCCTCTTATTACCCATATTACATGCATTACTGCACATGCACTTCAGCTGGGTGCTGATTTCACCTGACTCTGCCTTACCTCCCTTAGGCTCCTCTCTGGAGACTCTGGTTTAATCCCCTTCCCCACTCAAACCTAGTTGAAAACCCTCTCAATTAGCCCTGCCAACTCACAGCCAAGAATCCTTTTGCTCTTAATTATGACCTCTGTTCTATTTTACATAATGGAAAGACAACAATGCACCAACATAGTCAGCAGTGATTAAATTTGGGGCAGGAACAATGTGGGGTTTTTAATGGAATTTAAAGCACTTACTAACTTGCAGAAGTGTGTTCAACCAAGTTGTTCACCAGGAGAGTTTAATGACAAGTCTGATATGGCAGGCAAGGAAAATACATTGCTTTTTTCTGAATATTTCAGGCTAGAAATATGATAGAGAAAATAAAGGAAAGATTACTTGTTCATTTTGCAGTGAAAAATGCTTTTTAAATTCTCTTTTATTTTGCTTGTCTTTTCTGTTTGAGGAAACAAAATTTTTTTTTCTCAGTTAGTTATAATGAAATACATATTGAAATAGGGTTTTCTTCAACCTATAAAAAATGGATCTTTTCCAGGTTTTCTATATGTAGAAACTGATATCTATCAGATTTTTGATATGTAATATAAAAGAAAATTTATATCCCATGGTAAAAGACAAATTTTAGTACAGAGAAGGTTAATTATTAACCGTGGATATATTATTGTTTTAAGTTGCAGGCTTTGCCATCAGGAGGGGAGGCTGGAGACAGATTGCAAGTGTAAATCTCTCAAATTAAGGAGTATTGAATGAGTAACTAACTCTGCTTCTCTTTAATGACAGGTTAATGACAATTAAGCTTGGGTTTCAGATTTTAGGAAGGTGTAGCAGGCAAACTAGCTGCTAGTAAAGTCCAGGGTAATAAAGAAGAAAGGGCCTTTGCACAGATCCACAGATATTTAATTCAGCCACATGGTGAGATGTTCAGGGTCCAAAGACTTGACTCCTGGGAAGAGTCCAGGTTTTTTGTATATCGAGAGGTAGGGGCTGATCAGTGGCATGGGGACAGTACAAAGATGAGGGCTAATGGGGGAATAGGGAGGCTAAGGGACATAGAAACAAGGGGAAGGAGCCAACAGGGGTCTAACAGAACAGGGTATCTTTTGAGAGAAGCTTCTTGTGTTTCCCTAACCCAGGGAATGCCCCTCAGGGTCTCAACAGGAAAGCATAAAAAGGATGGTAACTAATGGTCTTGTCTTTGTTGGTTCCAGCATCCATTCTATACATTTAGCCCCAAACATTTAAGAATAAACAGGGTCTTAAAGAGAATGTCCATAGTTTTTAGGCTCATTTTAATACAAGTGTTTGACATTTGGATTTTTATCTGTCATTCAGATTTTTTATTTTATCTTTTCGTGAGTTTATACTTGTTCTGACCAACTCTACTATTCCTTTCTTTTTATTACTTTCTCAAATCATAAAACAGGGTGTTAAAATAACTGAAAGAAAGGAATTTGTTCATGGGATAAAAGAACAGGTGTAGTGTTAGGAACAACACTGTGAAGATGCAATGATAAAGACCTCATGTTTGGGAGTACAACCACCAAATACCTAGTCTTAGCAGCACAGTACAAAAAGTGAACATAATTTTTTAAAACCTGTGAAGGAAAATGAGTAAAAATATCAATAGAAGGTGTTTGTGCAAAGAATACACAACACAGCCAGATTGGGAAGATTTTATCCCTTTTTGCTAGTGCAATTTATTGCAGCAGGTTACCACTCTTGACTTTCCAGTAGTAAACAGGTATGGTGATAAACATTATACCCAAGAAAGACTGGTTTCATGTGGCTCTGGGGCCTCTCATTAGACAGATATAGCATCCAAAAACATTGCAGGCTTTCTTATGTCTTTAAAGCATTCACAGTATCACTGCGACTTGGAAGCCCTGAGGTTTAGTAAAGGTTGTGCTATACTGATACCTCTCTCAGCATGTTTCTAGATACAGTAGCTACTCAAAACTTTGAAATTCTCCAACCATTTATTCAAGAGGGTGATCACATGTCACCTGTGTATAAGCACCCATGTTTTAAAAGGAAAAGGATAGTATATTTAATAGACCATTTGGAGAAAAAGCAAAATATTCGAGACCTGAGGTTTTTTTTTAAGTTAATAGCATACTTTTTCTCCTTCAGCTCTTTTAGGTGATCCAATAAAATATGCTTCTTTTCACAATAAGCTTTGTGTTTTGCAGCCTTAACACCTCATTTCTGCAGCCAGGATGATTAGACTCAGATTGGTGTAGGAAAATGAATAATTATGACAATATTATTTTCCAGGACAAAAAGGAGTAAAATTGTTAATAATCTGTGTCCTTTCTTTTGCTTACAGAGGCCTTATTGTCACATAATTGCTTGGCTAACTTGTATGTAAAGCATACTCTCTGTGGCTAAAAAATATACCCCCACAATAGGTACATTTCTCTGGTCTGCCATTCCAAGCTATTATGCTTGCTTCCCTTCTCCCTTGATCTTTCTAATGCACGTTCTTCTACACAAAATTTGTAAAATTTTTGATGATTAAAGCTCATAGCTCTCTATAATGACAGTCAACTTTGACCTTCAGATTCCTTGACTGTATATTAGAAAGTTAGGAACATGTTTAAAGTTAGACATACCCTCTTTACACATGTAGCTGATTATTTTTTGTCTCTTGCATTCATTCCTCTTTATTTACTCTAGCAGTAACTTAATGTTTTGTCCATACTGACTTCTAAAGATTTTTTAAGATTTCTTTTATAATAACTTTTTCAGTATATAGTACCCTAAAGTATCAACAGTATTTAGTAAAGATCCTTACTCTTCTAATAGGAAATTCAGTGTTGACTTCCCTTAGAAATTGACACCACTTAGTGGAAAATGTCAAACTTGAGAGGGAACCAGAGAGTCTTGCTACCACTATCCTTCACAGAAGTATCCTACCTTTTGCTTGTGTTGGGTTTCATTTGCAGAGTAATTTCTGCTCACTGATGTTAATGTTGTTATGTTCTTAGACCATGTGATAACCCATATTGATAGTGAAAGATGCTTGGGTGCATGGTGCTGGAATGGAGAGCCAATTGGATCAAAGGGATGTTTTCCCCCAAAACTTACAGTTGAAAGACTGAGCTCGCAATCATACAGACTCTCTTTAGCATTTGTTCTATACTGAAGCTCAGAAAACTAGAGTGGTGTCAGATGTCTTTTCACTTGCATTTGTAATCTAGAGTATATATTAATTCCTCAAGGAGAGAAATGGGCAATTTGTGAGTGTATGCAGTATATGCTTATTATTTCCCTCTTCCATTATTATTTGAAATATTAATTTGTGTATATGCATTTTACACGGTTTGGATAGATTCACTCCTTTTAAAAGCTCACCTTTTAGTATAATCTTGTGGCTGTAGGCTTAACTAGTATGGCTCAAAAGCTTTGCCTGTATAAATGGAGTATCTTAATGACAAATTGAACTGTTGCTAAATGTCCTTGACAAACATGATAATTTTGTTTCTAAAGCACTTATTCTGCTCAAAGGCTTTCTGCTTCTCCAATCATCTTGTGTACTCACAGACAATTTGAAAGAAATGGAAGTATTGGCAAACAAGAATCAATCCAACCCGAATTTCTGTCTCAGTTTGAACCTGACACTTTTTGATTTCTTTTACAAAGTCCAACTTGGGTCAAGTAGTTAGTCAAAAGTCAAGGACATATTCAACTTGAAGGCTGGAATCTGGTCCCTGCCCATACTAGGAGGATGTCTTCTTTTCCTGAAAATTAGAAGATGACAACTAGGATTGGAACTTTTAAAACAAGTATAAGGCCCTGGAACTAGAAGGACAGACAACTGATGAGATGGACAAAGGTCCTTCTGGGATAGAGGGGCCACATAGGCAAACAAAATCTACCCCCCTATTGCTGGTTGAAGGACTATGTACAAATCATGAATGGGATGGGACTCCTGAGGAACATGTCTCAAGCTATTTATTTTCTAGTATCAGTTTCATTATATGGTTATGACAATGGGAAGATGCTAGCAGCTCACATCCTAGGCAGTAGACAACTTAATGTTACAACTTACTTTAAAAGCTTTTTGACCAATCACACAAAGCGAAAGCATATTGACAGTAGTTCTAACTACTATAAGCACATGTACCTTTTGTTTAAACAATGCTTACTTATTTTGAATACAATACTTGCTTGTAAGCCTTAAGCTACAATGCACAGAGCTCCATTATTAACCTTAGAACTTAATATCTCACTAGGTATACTTTTCTGTAAGTGAAAAGTTATTCTAACTAAGCGTTAATACACTGACCATTACTCTATTTGTCCTTACTTTCTACTTCTTGTATAATTTTTCTACTTACAAATCTTATGGCTACCACCTGGCTCTAATCACAGTTCTGCTGTCTCCAAATCCTACCTTTTACAACTTACCCAAACCCCTGATTTTAAGGATTCCCATACCCCCTCACATCACAATCCCCTCTGTTAAGAAGAAATGAAGAGTAATTGTCATAGATGACTCTCTTCTAAGGGGAACAGACGGTATGCATATGGAGACCAGATCCAAACTATGGGGAATTCTGCTGCCTCCAAGGGGTTTGGGTAAGAGACATTGGTAGATAACTCTACATTTTAGTAGGGCCCTCTGCATATTATCTGTATTGGTTCTTTAAACTGGCAGTAACAAGATAACCAAGAGAAGACCAAAGGAATTCAAAAGGCATTTCAGGGCCTTGTGACAATTGCTTGAAGGTTCAGGAGCATAGCTCATGTTTTCATTGATCATTCCACTGTCAAGGAATAATATCAAAAGGAGTAGGCAGATCCATCAGATCAACACATGGTTTCAAGGCTGGTACAATTGGAAAAAATTTGGGTTTTTTGGCTGTTGAATGATCTCTACAAATCTTGGTCTACTGACACTTGGTGGGATGCACCTTTCCCAGAGGGCTCATTGACAGAGCTTCAAACTAATTTGGAAGGAGCTAAGGGACAAAACCAAGCTTGCCAGTGATGAGCAATAGGATGTATGCCAAAACTTGAGGAAGTGAGCTCTAGTAGTCTCCCTCAGTCTGCTCCATGAGGTGTCAGCTACAATGGAACATATCTGAAATGTTTCTATACCAATGCATATAGCATGAGTAATAAACAAGATGAGCTCAAAGCTTTGACCCAGTCCCATTTGACATGAATAATATAAGCAAAACCTGGTGGGATGAGTCCTGTGACTGGAATGCCATGTTGGATGGTTACAGGCTCTTCAGAAGAGATAGGGCAGGTGAGGCAGTGTGAATGATCTTGTATATAATTGAGGGACTGACTTACAATTGGTGATGGCATGATTGAGAGCTTCTTACTAAGGATTAAGGGGCAAACAAATAATGCTGATATCATCATGGGAGTCTAAACTGTCTAGCCAGGACAATAATGCCAATGTATTATTTTTTGATAAACCTAAGTTTGCAGATAATACTAAATTGGGAGAAGCTGTTGACTCCCTCAAAGGCAGAGAAGCCCCACAAATTATAAGGCTGGAAAATCACCATGATTATTAATTATATTTAACAAAGACAAGTGCTGGATTCTGCACCTTGGACTGGGCAACCCTGGTTGTACAGACAGACAGGTATGAGGTGCTGGAGAACAGCCCCATGGAAAGGGACCTGGGGGTCCTGGTCAATGGCACTTTGAATATGAGTCAGCAGTGCCATGGCAGCCAGAAAGGCCAGCCATGTCTTTGGGTGCATCAGGCACAGCATCATCCCTGGTCAAGGGAGGGGATTGTCCCACTCTGCTCTGCACTGGGGAGGCTTTGCCTCGAGTATTTTGTGCAGTTTTGAGTGCCAAAATATAAGAACAATATAAAGCTATTAGAGAGTGTCCAAAGGAGGGCTATGGAGATGGTGAAGGGTCTAGAAGGGGAAGGCATACAAAGAGTGGCTGAGGTAATTTGGCTTGGAGAAGAGAAAACAGAGGGGAGATCTCATAGCTGTTCACAGCTTCCTCAGAAGAAGAAGCAGAGGGTCAGGCAGTGATCTATTCTCTGTGGTGATCAGTGACAGGACCTAAAGGATTGGTATGAAACTATGTCAGATGAGGTTTAGTTTAGATATCAGGAAAAGGTTTTTTACCCAGAGGGTAGTTGGGCACTGGAGCAGGCTCCCCAGGGAAGTGGTCACAGCACAAAGTCTGCCAGAATTCAATAAATATTTGGACAATGTTCTCAGGCACATGGTGTGATACTTGGGACTGTCCAGTGCAGAGCCAGGAGCTGGACTTTGATGATCTTGATGGGGCCCTTCCAGATCAGGATGTTTTATGATTCTATGTTTCTACCTGTGTCAACACTAGTAGCTGAAGTCAGAGAGTAGAGGTCAGGCACATTATGGTTTTTACACTAAGCTGATTGGGATGGTCTTTAATATATTACAATTTTATATATTAAGAAAAATTCTTTGTCTTTCCTGGTGGAAGAATTAGACTAGCTCTGAGCATGGTAAAAAGCTTTTTCCCTTTTTGGATAAGTCAGAACCAAAACTCAGGCTGTCACAGTTGCTGCCACTTAGGTTTGCTGACCAAGAGCCAGAGGGCAGAGTGCTTTTGCATCTTTAGCCAAATAAAAATTTTCATTCTCCTTCCTGAAATGAATAATACTTTTTACTATATAAGGTAATTAGCCATTTAGCTGAAATGTCAAATGTTTTAGTGAACTATAGCACTATCTAATGTAACTGTATGATTGATCAGTTTTTCACATAAATATTCTATATTGCCCTACTTACAGAATGTTGTTAGCATGGTTGAAAAATGTTAATGAACAAAGCAAAGTTTGGGATTTGCTGCAGACACATGAAAGTTTTTTTTTTTTGTTTGCTGATAGACTGATGTGCTGAGGCTGTCAAATCAAAATAGTGAAGGTTCCTTCAGGATGTGCATGCAGCATATTTTAATGCAGAGAGGCCCCTCCAGGTGTGTATTAGGTTTAGACAGGATAGTACATGCTCCAGAATAATTCTACTGATCCAGGATAAATGGCCAAATCCCTTGATTCTAACTATCAGACATGTGTTTTAATTGTCAAGGTAATAAGTCCATATTTATGTATGTTTTTAAGAAAACACACTGATCCTGGGACATAGTGAAAGAGCCTATTGCATACTGAGATCAGTGAAAACTAATGAATCAAAGAAACTTTTAAAACAGTCCTGTAGGAATCTTTATTATTATCCTTTCCCTCAACTTTAAGACCAGTTCAAATCTACTTTTTGTTACTTATCAAATACTACTTTAGAGGAGTCCTGGGCCTTAACCATCTAGTGCTTCCTCTAATTACATTTGCTTTATCATTCCTTAACTGTGTTCATTAGTTCTCCTGTGCTCTCAATCTGTTTCCAGAAGCTTTCAGTATCCCATTCTATGCTAATTAACTCTTACTGACAAAATAGTTACAGTTCCTTCATTTCCTCTTTTTCATCCCTGAGGAAGACTGAATGCTGTGGTAACAAGCATAGATATTTCAGAAAATAATTTCTTGTCATCTCAGAGATTATATTGAGAAGGAGCATAAAATATTGGTGATGTTACTAGTTACTAACTCAAAGATAAAAGAAGTTGAAGGAAATGCAAACAAAATTAATGTTACTAGGGGTTGTTAATTCTTAGAATGGAATCTGAAACAGTGAAAGTTTAACTACACTGTTTATTTGTGATAAAGTTTCTCATTGTCTATGGTGACCCATGTGATTTGGGAAAACAGTCTCTCTTATCTGAAGGATCTATAAACCGTGTTTATGTAATGTTAATCATTTTAGCCTAATGAAGCACATTTAAACCTAAGCTTTATTGGTTTTGTTGGTGGCTATTAGACTGTATTACCTGTCCATGAGAAGCAGCCAGAAAGATTTTTGTATATACAGACCAAAGCTAACATTTCCAACTGTGTATAAATATAGCTGTTGTTTTATAGCTGTTATGGTGTTAAACAGCTGTATAGCTGTTTCTCTTTATTCTATTGACTCCAGTATTACCTGAACAATTTAATTTTTAAAAGAGATTTTTTTTTCAAAACGATATATCTATATAGTATTCACCCACTTCTTTAAGATTCTCTGCCAACAAATACAACATTTCTGTTAAAAAAAACTATTTCCTTAAAATAATTTTGTTAAATTGTACACTTTTGAGTATGAAATGGGACAGGAGGCTTTTTCAGTACTGTTGTATCTTTGACCTATACAAAAGTGGTTTATCAGGCTGCAGACATGTTTAATCACTTATATTGCAGAAAATTGTAACTGGAGAGCTTAAAAGCCATAGAAGTTGCACAGCCAACTATTGTCAGTGTGGTAAATTGTGCCATTCACTATTTCATGCAGTTCTAACTCAACAGTTTGGAATCAAAGTCCTTATGTTTCAAGTATGTAAAAGATTTAAAAAGTAACTTCATAGAAATTGATTTATGTATGGTAATTTAAACCACAAAGCAGAGAAAGAAGACAGTATCCTGCAGTGAAACAATGAATACAGATGGGTCCACATTTATAAACTGTACTTTTGCAGGTTTGTCAATTCAAAAGATTGTTCTGCTCTTCATTTCTTTAATCTGTATTCTAAAGTTACGAGTCAAAATACCATGTCTAGTTTCAGAGACATCTAAAGGCAAGAATCTGAGGATCTAAGTGGGAATTAGATCTTCTTACAGCATGAAGTAGTCCACCAAAGATGAAGTATCTTGTTTCATTGTCTTAGAAGCAGGAGGAATGCAAGTAGCTAAATCTTGACTGTGGCATTCCAGTTAAGCCACCTGCTGGCAGGAAACAGAGTTTAAACCTTTCGTCACTGTTCAGGCCCTCAGGAAATATTAAGCTTCCAGTTTTGGAGACATGAGATCAAAGGGAATTAGTGTTAATAAGAACTTGAATTTAATGTGTGAGTCGTCCAATGGTACCTGATGCTGCAAAATATTGCTATTGCCCTTAAACTAATGTGTATTAAAAGCAGTCTTGATCTGGGAGATCAGCATCAAACCCTGTGTTTTTTCCAACTCCTATTCATCTTAAAGTAAGGTTACAAGAAAGGAGAGGGAAAGGGAAGAGGCATATCAACTATAATAGTTTTCAAGTCAAACTCTTATGCCCATGGCACCGCCCAGAGAAAAGTTTGCCATGGTGACCCCTCTCCTTTCCATGCACAGTGCTCTCACCACCAATGCATGGATGGTCAGACTGCTTTTAGGATTTTTCCTTTCAAGGATGCCCTGCCAAGAGGGGAGAAAACAACAGTTCAGTTTTTCATTGTTTGGGACCACAGTCCCCCCCCATTTTCCCCTGGGGCCGAGGGCTCAAGAACAGAGATCTTCTTCTCTTCTCTTTCCTTTCCAGGACAGGGGGCACCACCACAAACCCCCTAACCTTTTCTCCGTTCACTTCACTTTTGTCTTTTTCCCAGCTGAAGCAGGTCTCTTGATTCACTGGCATCCTCCCAAAACACAGTCTCTCTTGGAGGAGAAGATTGGTTCAGGTTGTGGCTAACATGGAAAAGTCCAGCCAAAAACCACTCCTTGTCCCCCTCCCATCTAGAATTCCTCCTTCTAACATCTCAAGGTCCAAGGTGTCCCTCTTCCTCTCTTTCAAACCGAAGAGGGGAAAGGAAAATTCACAAAGCTTTCATTTCTCAAGGAAGGGTTAAAAGTCCGAACTCCCAGGGATGGCTCGATGCCCAGACATCCAGCAACTCCCACGCACTGGGCACCTTGCAGCTCCCCCCGCTTCTCCTTCTCGCAGTGGAATTGCTGACAGAACTGCCGATGTCTCTTTCTCTCTCCCACTCTGGGGGGGATGGAATGGAGACATCCCAGATTTCATCCACCCTTCCATCTGCAGGGGGCCAGCCCGGTTCCAGTGCCTCCACCCTTGGATCTACCCTTGTCAGGCCATGGGCCTTCTCCTCCCCCACCCAGCTTGTTGCTGGGCAGGGAAGGCTGCACTGCACACTGACTGGAACCAAAGAGAGTGAGTTCCCCTGGAAATTCTGCTTTTAACCCCTCTGTGTTCTCAGAGGCGTGTCCACCTTCAATTGGTCAATATCCAAATTGACCTCTTCCTTCCGGAAAAAATTCTTTTTCCATGTCAAACCATGACAGGAAGGATTAAATGTAGGGAAGACAACTTCATTTAAATCTAAGCTTTTGTGAGATTTTTCATTGAGTAAATCTTAACTTTAAGAGCATATTTGTCTTTAAGACCTCTTAAATTATTCCCAGTGTTTTCTTGTAGTTTTTAATTTAGTTATGCCAAGCATTGTATGAAGATTGTGTAAAGTTTCAGCTTAATTTTTTGATTCAGATTAATAAATACAAAGACTCTTAGAACCACACATATTTAAAACTCAGAAATGGCTAACTGGTTTTGGAGATAATTATGTGCTATTGAATCATTGAAAATACTTCCATTGGTTGATTATTGATACATCTTCTCAAGCCTTTTCTGCAGCTGTAATAATTTAAGCCTTACGGGTTTTTTGTGAGCAGACTTATTCTTTTCAACCTTCACTCTCCTCTAGTTAAGAAAATAATATGCGTATAGCGAGGCAAAAATGAGAGACATTGTAGAAGACATTATCTTTTCAGTACCTTTTTCAATCTACTGAACTGTTTTGGTTGATGATTATTTTCTGTAAAGCGGATCTACTCCACTGTATCACCTCATGCCTCCTTCATTTATGTGTGTGTAAGGCCCCAGATAAGTCGCATGAGTTTTTAATGGGCCTTAGGATTGTGCATGTTTTCTGAGTTAGGTGCACAGGAGAAATATCAACTAGATATTCTGAAGAGGTCAAAATAGCAAAAAATAATTTATTGGCAACTTTAGAAAATTAGAGAAACTTTGGCAAAAGGTTGAGTGCAATATTCAATGAACATAAACACTTTTCAAAGCATTAACTTGGCTCATTCAACTTAGCAAACTTTAAGTCAGTTCAATTTCAAGTTATTCAAGAATTCCAAGAAGAGGGGATTAGGAGAGAAAGAGAGAAAATATAGCAGCTTTTGGCCTGCACCTTGTCAGGATTCATTTGCTAAGGTTCTTAGAAAGCCTCTGCCTGAATTAAGTTGCAAATGAGACCATATGCCAGTGACAACAGCATGGGTTTTATTTGATAGTAAATATGGGAGAGACTGAGAGAGAAAGAAATAGGAAATAGGTGGGGGGGACAAAGGAGACCAAAAGGGACAGAATAAGGAAAATATCACCACTCTGTGGATCCCAACGATGTTCTGTTGATCCACTCCAGCTGGTCTTCTTGGTGGTGAAGGTCCCCCTTCACCATCAAGAAAAGCATAGAATCTGATGGGTTAATATATGTTCAGGCCATGTAGGAAAATCCAGGCACCTCGCTGGGGCAGGGGAGTTTGCCATTGTCTCTTACAACAGATTTTGGGTTTCTTGCATCATGTGGAATCCTGTGGTGCAAGGCTTCAGGAATGACTCTGGGGGGGCACTTCTGGGAGCCTTTGATGGATTAAGGCACCCCCGCAGCTGCCTCTCAGCTGAATGTCCCATGCATGAGGCCTTCCTGGGGTTGGGGATTCCATAGCTAGTTTGTGTAAGGGAGGATGGGTTCACTGCCCCACCAAAACTTCCTCCTCCCCCCGCGTCTGCTATGGGGGGAAATCTGTGCAAACCTGCTCCCAGCCAATGGGTCTGTGGGTTACAGCCTCTCTGTCCAGATTTAGAGCAAATTTGGAGAAAACCTCCAGAAAGCAAACCCCCACGGCCCCTCCCCCAACCTGGTTCAGGAAGAACTTCCTCAGAGACAAGTGGAAAAAAACCTGTTTATTTAACAGGCAAAGCACTCCCCAGCACAAAAAAAAAAAAAAGGAAAAAAAAAAAAAAATTAACAGCACCAGATGACAAAACTCTTTCAATGCTCTGAAGAGATGACAAATTCAGAAAAGTCTCTCCTGGGAGTGGTTGCTCTGTTATAGGTCCCTCTGGCACTGGGAATGGCTGCTGCAGGGCACAAAGTGCGAACTCTCGGTGTTTTCCAGGTCCCAGTTCAGAGCAGGTTTGAATGGCTCCAAGAAAATGGAAAGAAAAACAGCCCAGGGAAAATTCGGACTGCCTAGCTAAACTATCTAACAGGCAAAAGCAAAAGCAAGAGCAAAAGCAGGAGCAAAAGCAGAAGCAAAAGCAAGAGCAAAAGCAGGAGCAAGAGCAAAAGCAGCACTGTGTACTGTGCTGTGTCCAGCAGACTGTGGGGGAGTGAGCAGGCTGATAACAAAACAAAATTTTGCTTTTCAGGGCCAGTCTTGAAGGCACAGGACATTATCCAGCATAAACCAAACCGAAGGCTGGGGATACAAACATCATAAAATCACCCTAGGACACTCTCCCACCCTGAAGAAAGCCAAAGATGATTCTTAGCACAGCTGCTGGGTTTGGCTCACATTCTTTTCCTTGTTTATTTGTTTGTTTTGGATGATTGAATAACGGATTTTCTCTTTATCTAATCTAAGTAGTTTGACTTACAGTCCAAAGTTCCAGGTAGGCATCTTCAGGGAGGCTTTTTTGGTTGCACTTTCTTTATACAGTTTTTGTTATAATGAGCAAAACTTTATATCAATGCTTGAGGCATGAACTATTTCAGTCTCTGACACACCTAAACTGCTCTGGCTCACAAGTTCTAAGAAAGGCAGATTAGGTATTTTATAAAATGAATTACTTATTAAACAGACAGAAAATAGCAGACAAAAGGTCTTGAACAGAGTTACTACACATTATAAAACACATGACATTAAGGTACCAATATTAAAGCTAGCAAAGAAATAGTATCGATTAGGAGTTCCTGTAATTTACCACCAACTGATGATCGTGTACATTGAGTCCTCTCACTCAACACTCGAAGGAGTAACCATAAAACCATCATGCTGACTTTGGGGGAAAACCCTACAAATTTCCAGGGAATGTTCTGTTTTGTAAAAGTTTGGTGTAGCTTTTATAGTTTGTGAAGTGGATTGTCTGCCAGTCAGAAATTCCAGCTTATTTCCACAATGCTGCTTCCACAGCAAGATGTTTATTGCTAGAATTGTCACTTGTTTATAGCTAGAAGTGTCACTTCCACAAGGCAATCTGTCTTTAGTGAGTTAATTCATGAATCAGCAAGATCTTGTGATGGGGCAGATGCCCTGCTACAGTGATTGCCTCA
This sequence comes from Lonchura striata, assembly GCF_050655825.1. Classification (NCBI taxonomy): domain Eukaryota; kingdom Metazoa; phylum Chordata; class Aves; order Passeriformes; family Estrildidae; genus Lonchura; species Lonchura striata. The sequence goes on from NC_140704.1 coordinate 73,467,482, forward strand.
TGTTTGGCCTTAAATTCCCCTTGGCCTTTCCGGGCTTTTCCCCCAAGTGGAACTTCTGGTCATCTGCCCACCCAGGAGCTGCATTAGGGGCTCCAGAGGTAGAGTGTGAGGCACTGCCTCCAGTGCGCCAGGGACTGGCAGCCACTGACAGGCTGGGATACAGGCTAGTGGGGTGTACAGGGCAGTGCCTTGCCAAGGCAAGGCACAAGCTACTCCTTCCCCCACACAACCATGACATTTGTTTGAGCCAACAATCTCCTCTAGTCTCTGACAACCACCCTGTGGCTCAAGACATTGACAGGGACCACAGTAAGGATACCTTTCCTCTCATGGCCATATCTAGCAGAGCAAAAATAAAAGAAGATGAAGGTATACAGGAACTTATGTAAAGGCCAATTGCTATTCCAACAGTCAAAATATTTATGAAAATATTTTCTTCTCTACCAGTCATTGCCCCCCACTCAGTGAGTCTCTAACATTGCAGGCAAGGTGCAATGCAAACCAGGATCTGGGGAGAGAGTTCATACACCAATTTTTCATCTGCAGTGACCAAAGAGTCCAGTATCTGGCCACATCATGGTTGAAATCACATGGTCTGTGACTTCTTTTGTGTTTCTTGAAAGAGCACTCTTCAGTGAGGTTTAGTGTTCTTAATGGTAGACAATTTTATAAAACTATTTTTGACACTAATTGAACTAGTAAATTTGGCTCCAAAATAGCATGGCACATTCAGTTTAAGATTCTCTCTTGCTTATTCATAGTGCATTACACTCCCTGTACAAACTCTAAGAACCGATAGTTAGGCTACCTTGCCTTTTGGTGTTTGTGATCTTACAGGTCAAGGTATCACCACCACACAAACAAATATACATGTGCCAGATTGCCACTCTTGCTCCTCCCATCAATCCCATTTCAGGGGATCTCAGAACTCGTATCAGGGAAAGAGGAAAAGGCCAGTGGGTACTATGAGAAAATCACATTCCACAAATATTCTACTATATAATAGTTTGTATTAATTCCAGACTCTTCAGCCTATCATCAGTCAGGGTCCTGGGATCAGACCAAGTAAGTTGAAACTCTTCAATGGTTCTCAACCCCAAAATTTTTCTTCTTCTCTTAAACACTTATATCTTCTTCACCTACAGTTGGAACTTTACAACTGCCACTTCAGCTCATCTGTCAGCCCCTTTTCTCCCTCCTTACAGAGGCCACCAACTGTTCAGCATCCCTTTCTTCTGCAAAATTAAGCTTTACACATCTCTTACTGTTACTAAACATGCTTCCCTTGGTATAGTAATTTTAAACTTTGCTCTGAAGAGATAGGAAGATGTACAAAATTTTGATTATAAAATTTTGGTCTCGGCAGCGGCGTAAAGCACAGGCCACATCTCCAGCCATCTGGATCCAGTGGTTGCTTCCACCATTGTAAGAACAATGGCCTTATAGTGCCCACCTTGTTGGGTTTGCAGGAGTGTGATGCAATCCATCTGCCAGGTCTCCCCATATTTATATTTCAACCACTGCCCCCCATACCACAGAGTCTTTACCCATTTGGCCTGTGTAGGACCTCAATCAACTTGGTAGACGAGACTTTTGAAGAGGCTTCATGTACTCTAGATGCACAGGAGGAATACTGACAAGATATTCTCAAGAGATCAAAACAACACAAAAGACTTTACTAGCAAACTTAAGAAAATCAGGGAACTTTGTCATCCAGTCAACATAAAACATTTCTCAAAGCATTAACTTGGCCCATTCAGTTCAGGAAACCTTACACTTATTTGATGTTAAGTTACAATATTCCAATAAGAGAGAATTAGAAGATGAAAAAAAAAAAAAGAGAAAAAGACAGAGAAGACATAGAAAACCACACATACAGCTACCAACTCCAGGGTTCCAATGGTGTTCAAACAGAGCTAAGAATAAAGTAGGGTCTAGACAATTAGATGGCCTCTTGTTCAGCTGTAAATACCCCTTGGTCCTCCTGGGACTTCTGGTCATTTGGTCACTCCAAAAATGGGTTAGGGGCTCCAGGGGTGGGTGTGGAGTGTTGCCTCCATTGTTCTAGGGATTGGCAGGCTCTGCTAGGCTGGGATTCTGGCTCTAAGTGGGTGGTGTATGCAGGGCAGTGCACTGCTTCGCCAAGACAAGGCCCAACCTGCCCATTCCCACTCCACATGCATCCCAAAATGTCCTGAAACATCAGTCTTTCCAGTCTCTCATAGCCTGCTTGATTGCAGTGTATGTTTTGCAGCTGAGGATAATCTTGTCCTTGAAGATGGCATCTGTTTATGTCCACCCCTCAACCATGAGCCCTGCCACCTATATGTTGCATCTCTTCCTTAATGGCCTAAGGTGTCATGGGCCCACTTAGACAGAAGTAATTCACACTTATACTGTCAATCCAAATCCACCTGAGACACTTTAATCTTGGCAGCTTGATCATCCACCTATCCATTGTTGTGGTGTTCTCCAGTAGCCCAACTATGTGCGTCATGTGTGCATCTCCATGACGTACTTTTACAGCCAAATTCTCTACCTCTGCAGTGATTTGCTGCCACATTTCAGCAGCCCAGATTAGTTTGCCTCTGTGCTGCCAATGCATCTTTCTTTCCATAGGTCTAACTATCCACACAGAGCATTTGTCAACAAGTCAGTGTAGGGGTAGAGTGCTGGCCATTTTTCTCTTTCAGCCATATCAGTAAAACGCTGCTGGATGGCTTTCAGCTCTTCAACCTAACTTGATCCACCTTGTTCCTTAATAGCTTCTGTGACTCACTGTGTAGGACTCCATATAGCATTTAATTTTGATGTATCCCTACAATACAGCAGGAACTGTAAGTTAAGAGGATGTATCACTTTTCTTTTTCAGGTGGTTGATTATATGGTACAGCCCCCTTAGCAGATGACATCTTTTCCTTCTTGTCCTCTGCAGATAGTTCAAAATTTTTGCCCTCAGGCCAATTTGTGATGATACCCAAGATCCCTGGGTGACTAGGATTTCCTATTCAAGCTTGCTGTGTGATCAATGTGATCTACTTACTCCATGTAGCAAAAGAGGCATGATAAACATCCAGCACAGCAGTGGCTGTCAGGATGTCAAGAGGAGCTGGTGCCAATCACTTCTGAAGCAGCTTGAACTCCTTCATAAGCAGCCAGTATCTCTTTTTTTGGCAGGGGTGTAGTAGGCTCAATGTACTGCTCTATTCTGGAGCCTCACCCTTTTCCAGGGCAGTCTGGATCAGTCCATGGCAAATAGTGGAGCTGTATTTCCTCCCTTGGGACAGATGAATCCAGGTGTACTCGACATCTCTTCAGGTGAAAGCAAACTGTTGCCTGCACTCTTTTGCTAAAGGAATAGAGAAAAATGCATTAGCAAAATATCAATCCTGGCACCACTTTGCTGCCTTGGACTTCAGTTTGTACTGAAGTTCCAGCATGTCCACAGCAGCACTCAGAGGTGGTGTGACTTTGCTCAGGCCATGATTAGTCTACTCTCAGCCTCCTCTCTCCATTGGACTTATGCACTGTCCATATAGGGATATGAAAGGGTTGCTCTCCAGTTTATGAATCATCTCATGGGTGGAAGTGATAGAGTCCTGGTTTGTATGGTACTGTCGATGGTGCACTGTTGTGGTAGTGATCAGTACATGTTGTTCTTTGATCATCATCCATCCAAGAGCAGAAGGGTCCTCTGAGAAACCAGGCAAAGTGTTCAGCTAATTTCCTCTGTCTCCACAGCAGTTATCCCAAAAGCCCAACAATGTCATTTTGGGTCCTTGAAATACCCTCTCCTGAGTTAATCTATGCCAAGGACTATCACGGGGACATCCTTCTTTCTTTCAGGATTTTTCATAGAGCAGCACAGAGGAAAGAAAGAGAAAACAATTTCTATTTCTGCTCCTTGTTTTCTCATGTGGAACGTGCTTGGAGAATTGTTTACCTGGGGTGATTGCTTGATTGGATTCTGGTGAGGACTGTTTAAGCCTGATGGCCAAGCAGATCCACCTGTGTCTGGACTCTTGAGAAGAGGGTCATGAATTGTTAGTTAGGTATGGTAGTTAGAACAAATAGGTTTGTAGTTTTAGTATCTTCCTTCATATAGCATATTAATGTATTATAGTATAGGTATAATAAAGAAATCATTTAGCCTTCTGAACTAGAGTCAGACATCATCATTTCTTCCCATTGGGTTCACCTGCATTTTACAATAAAGGACACTCAGGGCCAATCATAATTGTAGTGGCTTTGCCATTCTTTCCCAGTCCGGCTTGCTTCAGCTTCTATCCTGTCAGCTGTCACCCCAGAAATAGAGATAGATTCTGCCTCTATAGATTTTGATGGCATCAAGGTACATTGTGTGCCAGTGTCAACTGAACTCTTATACTCTTGCAGGTCCAATGCACAAAGTAATCAGATCCCATAGTCCAATAGATATGGTTGTCCCTTTCCTCCTGCTGGAGGCAGAGCCCCTCTAGTTCTAGTCATAGTAGTCATTGTTCATGTATGGCAAATATGAACTTTAGGCCCCTTCAAGAGGATCAGAAATAACATTCAGCCCTTCCATTGTGTCTGGAAACTGGAGCAGCATTTATCCTTGAAGAATTTTCTGTGGTGGCTGGCCTTTCTCTCAACTCACACACATGTGCTGCTCGGACAGAGGTGGGTTTTCCATCCCAATTCCTCATGTCCTCTCTGTGGTCACACAGGTAAAAGCACAGGTTACCTTGTGGTGTGTACTGTCTCTTGAGAGCAACTGGAATGGTAGTCCCCAGATGTCTACTGAGACCCTGCAAACCATGCTGCTGCTCCTTTTGCTTCCCCACCTTGCCCTCCCTCTGCCCTCTGTGGCAGGCTGGATAGGAGAATTAGAGGTACAAAAAGTAAAGGTTATGAGTTAAGAACAATTTACTGGAAACAGTAGTTAGATAAGAACACAAACCGTAACAGCAACAATACAAAAAACAGAAGTGTGCAAAATAGAGAGATTCACATGCAAAATGCTCAACGCAGAGCCAGACCCAACTGCAGCCACATACCCAGACCAGAAAAGACCTCTTAAGCTTGTAGGACACTCCCTTTTCTGCTGGCAATTATGTGAGATCATACAGAATACCCTCCATGTTTTAGTCATGTTCCCTCTTGCTTACTGCAAAAATCATCCCTGTCCTTGCTGGAACCAGAACAAGTTTCAAATCTCCTTCCATAAACATGGACTTCTTACTCTAGATCAGGTTGCTCAGAGCCCCATCCAACTGCACTCTTAATGTTTTCAAGTATGGAGCATCGACAACTTCTCTGGACAACCTGTTCCAGTGCCTCACCACCCTCACAATAAAGAATTTCATCTGTATATCTAACCCAAATTTCTCCCTTTGAATACATTACTCCTTGCTCTATCTCTAGAGTTCCTGATGGAGAGTCCCTTTCCAGCTTTTCTGTAGGTCCCCTTCAGATAATGGAAGGTTGCTATGAGGTCTCCATGAAGTCTTCTTCAGGCTGAACAGCCTTGACTTTCTCAGCCTGCATTCATATGGAAAGGACCCTGATCCCCTAATCAACTTTGTGGCCTTCCTCTGGACTTGTTCCAACAGTTCCATGCCCTTCTTATGTTGGGAGCACTGGAACTGTATGCAATATAGCAGGGTATAGGGAGAATCACTTCCCTTGACCGGCTGGCTATTCTCCTTTTGAGGCAGTCCAGGATTCGATTGGCTTTCTAGGCTGTGAGCACACAGCCTGTAGGTGCTCCTCTGATTACCCCAACACAAATGTAGAACCTTATGCTTTACTTTATTGAACTTCATGAGGTTTGCATTGGCCCACCTCTTAAGCCCACTGAGGTCCTTCTGGATGGCATTATTCCTTCCCTCCATCATACTGACTGCACTGCAACAGAGCTTCGTATCCTCAGTGAACTTGTTGAGACTGATGCACCAATCTCACTATCCATATTGCCAACAAAGATGTTGAACAATGTCAGCCCCAGCACCAATTCCTGAGGGACACCACTTGTCACTGGTTTCCATGCAGACAATGAACCATTACTGCACCATTATTTGGGTGCAGCCATCCAGCTACATCTTTATCTATGGAGTGGTCTATCTATCAAATCCATGTCTCTCCACTTTAGAGACAAGGAAGTCATGCAGGACAGTGTTGAGTACTTTGCACAAGTCCAGGTAGACAATGTTGGCTGCTTTGCCCCTATCCACCAACTCTGTAGCCCTGCCATAGAAAGCTATCAAAATTGTTAGGCATGATCTCCCCTTAGTGAAGCCATGTTGGTTATCACCAGTCATCTCTTTGTTCACCAACATGGTTTCCAAGAGAATATGCTCCTTGATCTTGCCTAGCACAGATGTGAGACTGAATTGTCTGTAGTTCCTTGGGTCTTCCACTTTACCTTTTTTAAAAATGGAGGAAATATTTCCCTTTTTTCCATCTGTCATGGTTTGGTACTGGCCAGATGCCAGGCACCTACAAAAGTTGTTTGCTCACTCTCTTCTGCTATAGTTCAGCAGAGGAGAGGGGAAAAAAATTAACAAAGGGCTCATGAGTTGAGATAAGGATTGGAAGAAAAACACTCTAAGAGCAAAACAGGCTCAAATTTAAAGGTATAAGGTAAATTTATTATTAACACAGTCAGAGGAGAATATAAGACATCATTTCTCCCCAGCCCCTCCCTCTTTCCCACTAACAGTGCAGGGAGACAGGGTATGGGGCTTGGGTCAGTTCATCACTTGAGATCTTCTGTTTGCTCAGAGAGAGGAGTCTTTCCTCTGCTATGCCATGGGGTCCCTCCTACGGGAAAATATTCTTCCTGAAACTGTTGTGGTGTGGGTCATTCATCCACAGGGTGCAGTCTTCTAAGAATAGGCCTTCTTTCTCCATCCCTGGACTCAGGGGCCTTCTCTCTCTTTTCTGGCCTCCCACTGGATGACAACTTCCTCTGGCATTCACTTGCTCCAGCATAAGCACTTTTCCCATGGGCTGCAAATTGATCTTTGCATCTCCTATGGATTTCATGTACTACAAGGGGGCAGTTTGTTTCACCATAGCCCTCACCATGGCCTGCAGAGGAATTTCAGCTCCGATGCTTGAAGCACCTTATCCCCCTCCGTTGTCTTCCACTGAACTTGGTGTCAACATGTTGTTTTCTCTAACATATCCTCACTTCCTCCTCTTTTCTAACTAGAAGAAAAAACTGCTGCTTGTAGGTACCACTGGCAGCATGTTCCACTAATGCAAAGATTCTTGCAAGATCGTGCAGTTCCAAGAGGTCAGTCTCATCTAGGCTCTGTGTCAAGGAGTTGCTTGTCATCTTTCTCCTGCTGGCTAAGCGGCCCTGCCACCATTGTGGTGGCTGCCATGGCACTGGTGCTATTTAGCACCTCTCTTCATGTGGGGCACTGGGAAGGAGAAGCCGCCAGTGCTGCCGCTGCCCTTCTGCCTATAGCATGGCTGGCTAGGGGCAGCCAGGCAGGCAAGGCTTGCTGTGGGCCATGTCAAGATGGTGGTGGCTGCAGCAGTGCATCACCGCTGGCTGTCCCAGGATGGCTTCTGGTGGCAGCAACTCGCCACCCTTGGAAACAAAAAATGCACATGTGCTAGTTTTATTTTATTCTTAAACACCTTCACAGGGGTGTTAACAACCTCTCTAACTGGGCCAGCAGCATTTCCATCTTCAGAGCTGACAGAGATTGGTTCTATCAGACATGGTGGAAGCTTCTAGCAGCTTCTCACAGAAAATACACAGAAAATGCTACAGGGCACCCTCCCCACTACCAAAAACCAGGCTGTGCCAAATCAACACACAGTCATCAAAAATTTCACCTGACTGCATTTCTCAAATATGGTGGATAATAGCTTAGCAACTTCGTCCACCAGACGCACAGGACCCACAGATTAATCTCATCAGATCCCATAGACTTGTGCACATTCTGGTTCCTTAGATGGTCTTGAACTTGATACCCTCTGTCTTGGTTTGACAAGACAGGAGTCTGTGAAGGAGGGCAAAAGCCTCCTGTGCAATGGAGAAGGTAAACCCCCTCCCTCCGAATTACTAGGATTTTTAAATTAAAAGGCTTTCAGGCAAAGATATGGGAATGGGAGTAACAATTCTTTACTAGGAGAAAACTAGATAACAATTTAAAAAGGCAAATGCAATTGGTACAAACAAAACTAGTGATAAAGTCCACAACCTGAGGATTCGGGGTGTTGGTAGCAGTCCGGTTGAAATGATAGCTGCTCTTCTTGCAGTGGCTGATGAATTGTAGCTGAAGTGGTGATCTTTAGAAGGGTATAGTTTTCTCTGAAGATCTGGTGGCAGTTGGGCCGATCTTCTTCTGCACCGGGGCCGCCTCCGAGCTCCGCCGCCACCGCCTCACCGCGCTCCGGCCGCTTCTCTGGGAATCCCGCCGAAGGAGCTGCTTCTCTGGGAATCCCGCAAAGAGAGCGAGCTGCTCTGTCTCCCAAAAGGTACCACTTTATACAATAATAGAGTGCTTGGCTTCCCCCTCTGGGTGGAGCATCTCACAATGGGATGGTGTTACATTACCAGGCCTGCAGTGAGTCAGTCAATGGCCCATTAACAGACGATTACCTCATCGGAGCAAACCATTGTTCTTGGAAGAGATAACAAACCTTCCCAACCTCCAACAGATGGCAAATAGAATACAAGCTTATCTTACAAACCAGGACACCCTCCTACAGTGGGATTGGGGTCCTCATTCTCACATTCCTTGTATTTTCCTTTCATGACTTGGGCAGGGTGTCTGGAGCACTTGCTATGGAAGACTGAGGCATAAAATTAATTTAGAATCTCAGTCTTCTCCATATTCCAGGCTTATCCAGGTAGCCAGGATAGTACTCACTTCTTTATAGAAAGGGCCCACATTATCCCTAGTCATTTTTTTGTTATCAAGATACTTATAGAAGTTCTTTCTATTGACTTTGACATCTCTGTCTAGACTCAATTCTAACTGGGCTTTAGCTTGTCTTTGTTTCTACTTTCTGTAAACCTCTTTTTTTATCTTTGAGGTGCTCAGTAGCTCTTTATCCATATATGGATACCTTTTGGCATTTTGCCTTATGTTGTTTCGTTGAGACACATAATTCCTGAGCTTGGAGGAAGAGATCCTTGAATATTAGCCAGTGCCCCTCTGCTCACAAGGGCTCTACCACAGGGGACTCTATGACATAGGTCCCCAAAGATGCCAGTCTGCTCTCCTAAGTCCAGGGAAAGTGATCTTATTTTATGTGATTTTATTATATGTATCATATATTATCAATTTATTTTATATTAAATATATTTATTGACAGTTTCTTTCCAGTACCTATTTTTAAAGATGCAAATTAAAAATTGTTAGCTTTGTGTCTGATGTGTTATAATGGAGGTTGTTTTTCTATAAAAGTCAACAGTGGTTTGAAAGTGCTTAATTCTCGAAGATAACATTTGTCATCTTTGGATGTCATTGTCAACAAATTCAATAACTTTATTGTACTTGAACAGTTTCCTCAAAAAAGTAATTCACACTAAAAGAACTCAAAAAGAACTACACTGCCAACAGGAAGGCTTGTTTTGGGAAATACTGATTAGAAGATTGTTGGTTGTGAAAAAAAAATATAGCAGCCTTCCTTTCTCTCCCACATCTGAAATTTATCCTTGTTCAGCTCTCACATTTATTCAGTGGAATGAGTCATCTCACCTCATCTTAGCCTTCTGAAGCCACAATGACCACCTAAGATAATCTCCTGGCTCATTTCTCTCACTAGTGGGAGAAGGCACATCAAAGAGGCAATACACACTTCCCTGAGGAAGTATATGACTGACAGACAGGTGGTTTATGATTGATATCCATCCCCAGTGACTTCCATAAGCATCTGTGTACCTGATTTCTATAAAAAGTTTGTGCTAGGTGAAGCAGTTGTCTTGAATTAAAAAAACCCAAAGCATGGCCAATCCTTTTAACTGCTTATATTTTCTCAGTTACCAAAGTTCAGAAAGTGAGAATGAGGGAGGTGTTTGCACATTGGAGGAGTGCACATCCTTTAGAGTTCTTAATAGCAGGACAGGGAGACAATGATCATTCACAGGACCTGGCACTGAGGAAGTTCCTAGGCTGATGTTTTATTGAAAATCATTCAGTAAGCCAAAGTTTGCTAAAGTTTCCAGTGCAGGACTTCCTTTGATAGGCATAAAGGAATTTAGAAATAGGAAGTGAAAACCTAAACTATTTAATTTCACTTAAAGTTGAATAATGTTGTCAAAAGTTTATCTCAACGTTCTTTCAAGTTCCATTCAAGATGAGTTGAAACAAGCTTTTTATCATCCTGCTAAGGCCACTGAACTTATTGTTGTGTTTTCATGCTTCTAATAATAATAAAAATAACAGATTATTTAAAATGTTTAATGTTTGTATTTTTATTCAAAGGAAGAAGGATATTTCAGGAAATATGAAGAAGGCAAAGCAATTACTTGGGAAATTGCATATTAATTTTTTGGATTAAATATGCCAGTGTAGCAGTACTGTGTGTTTGCTCTTTGCACATGTTTTTATTTCCTCTGAATGTTGTGACTTGCATTTTTTTTGTATACAAAAGTAGTGACAGAAGACAGCTATCCAGCCTAATAAAAATTCATTGTATCACAGGCTACCAGTTACTCTATTTTTAGTTTCATTTTGAGTATTACTACATGAGCTGGCTTTCTAGGCTGTATCTTTTCTTCAGTGAAAACATGATATATGTATGCAGAGCCTTACATTAAGATGCAACAGACTGTGGAATGAATAATACCTGCTGACTGTTGTAAAAAGAGGTAGTGATCTTATAGGTTACTGCCTGTGTATGCTGTACCTCTCCCACCAATGCTCTCTTGGAATGTGTTTCAGGGATTTGCTATGAAAACTGCGGAGACCTGTGTCCACCCAGCTGACTGAAACTACTGCACATGAATACTTTTGGACAGTGTTAAATATCCTGTGTTAAATATCCTGATTTACAGGTTTTTTACACCTCAACAGGCAGACAGATACTGTTGTAGGGCATCTGTCAGACCCTCCATGTGCTTAGATAGTCAGCACATGCTCTCTAACTCTGATATGATTCTCAGAGTATCAGATTTATCAAGTTTGTACATTATAGTGAGATGGCAAACGCATGCCTATTTCTGTGTAGGAATTCTTTGATATGGTTCACTGCTTCTTAAACTTAGTAAGACTCTTACCAGTAATTATGGTGATTTTCCAGAGAAGAGCGAGGAATGTACTTAAGATCAGAAGGCAGGGTTTGTCTTTCAGTTCAGCACATGCTTATTTTCCAAACTTTTTGTGTGTGTATACTGAAGCCAGGTTTTATGCAGTCAGGTCTACTTCTGGTTACTATTTTGTTGATTTATAAAGTTTGTTGTTGGTTTTACTTTTTTTTTTTTTTTTTTTTTTTTAAGCTGTTTGAGCTGGCTCTCAAATGAATGTTACCACAAATGAGTTGATCTTAGAGTTGACTGCTAAGATCATTGAGTCAACTGTTAACCCAGCACTGCCAAGCTCTCGCCCAACCATGTTCCTAAGGGCCACAGGTGAATTTGATTGAATTTCAAAATTATTTCAGCCACCTTGAAGCAGAATTTTTCAGCTAATAAAATTTCCTGGATTCCGTTCAGTCCATTTAGGATTATTAAAAAAAAAAACAGTTACATGGAATACATTAAAGGCAAACTATCACCAGGCTCTCATTTGGTACAATTAATTGGGAGTATCTGCTGTGACTCAATAAATCAATAAATAAATAGTTAGAGATAATGTATGGTAAGTCAAAAACACTGTAATTTTCTTACATGATGGTGTGAGAAACATACTACTTCTATCTTTCTAAATTATTGATCCACATAGTACTTTGCATAATCTTCAATGAAGAATGTTATTCCATGAAGCAATCATTACTCACTGTGCTATTATTGAACATGAGTTTTGAATGAGTTGCAGCATAAAGCTGCCAGCTAATTATATAAATTAAGTAAAAGTCAGAAAGACCCAAAGGTCATGTTCTTTCTGTAAAACTGACTGCTGTGGCTTGTGTACAATGTTTCTGCTAGCTAGTTAAGTGGTCATAGCTACAGATATGAAGAAACGAGGAGGCATATGAAGCAATGCTTACTGTTCAGATGTGAAAGTAGAGAGTTCTATTTAATATACATGAGATGTATGGTGGCTGCTTGATTTAATAAAAATTATAGCATTTCCTAACCTTGTATGGTATTTTCACAATAGTGTTTCTAAGTATACTCTAATAGAGTTTTGGATGTGTACATCATCATTAGGAATAACAGTCATTTGTTAACAGATACTATTCAAGAAGTTCCCTCTTATGGCTGAATTGAAATTTTCCTTTCTTAGCTCCTGTGTTAAATTTTAAGTAATTTCTATTTTCACTTATTTCAGTTTTGAGTAGGGAACAGACAGCTGATTCATGGAAGAAGTTGTCCTGCCCTGCTCTGCACTGGTATGGCCTCACCTTGAATACTATGTGCAAGATATTAAACTATTAGAAAATGTCCATAGAAGGTTCACTAGTATGATGAAAGATCTGGAGGGGAAGCCTTATAAGGAGTGACTGAGACCACATGATCTGTTCAGACTGGAAAAGAGGAGACCAAGGGGACACCTCATTGCAGTCTTCAACATTCTCTTGAGGGGAAGTGGAGGGGTGGATACTGATCTCTTCCCTCTCACAACTAGTGACAGGACTTAAGGAGTCAGAGTTCAGAAGCCTTTGGGCACTGGTCTCAGGCATATGTTGTGATTCTTTGTGTGTCCTGTAAAGGGTTAGAGGTTGGACTCAGTGACATGATGGGTCCCTTCCAACTCAGCATATCCTATCATTCTATGATTGTATGATTCTGTGATAACCCACGGAATTACATATATTTGCCTAGCATCATTGTAACTGATCTTTGAAAAGTAATTTTTGTTCATTTCATGTATCAACATGAAAAAAGCTTCAAAAAACTTGTAGACTTCCAAAAGTTCTCACCTGTCAAGGCATATGCAAGGTCTCATCCTTGGAATCGACACTCACTCTCAACCTATTTTGCTTTATACTAATCAGATTTTTGTTTTCCTTTTCTTTAGATTATGGTCTTTGTTAAAGCAATTAGAGAGAGGAGAAGCTTCGGTTGTAGATCTAAAGAAGAATTTGGAATATGCAGCAACTGTTCTTGAGTCAGTATACATTGATGAAACTAGGTGAGCTAACTACAGAGATCAGCACTCATATTTAACACCAGTTGTAATTTACATGTCAGTTGTGAAAGTTAGTTGAGCCAAGATTTATTACTCATAGACAATATGGTTTTAATCATTAGAATATCATATTCTGTGTAGAACAGATCTTCAGTCCTTCATTTAAAAGGTTAAATTTCCTGAAAAAGGGAAGGAAATCAAAACCAATTATAAATGTAATTCACTTTTTTTTCAGAGAAACATTTTCATAGTCATTGCATCCTACTTTTCCTGACACTTTCTAAATTTCTACTCAACTATTTCTTCTGAATTATGTTAAATTTTTCACTTGTATGATGTCTTTGAAATTAAAAAAAAAAAAAAATTACTCATGACAGAGGTAGACTGGTAAGACATTGCAGAGGAGTTCCCCCATCTTGGTTACATGCCATTTTCCCAGTGCTTAATGCACTTTTGGAATCAACACAGATGACCAGAATGGGAGAGGAGAGGACTGTATGTTACTAGCTCAGAGGCTAGAAATTCCTAGAAATGACCATAAATTACCTCTGAAAGGCAGAAAGTTCAGAAATATTGATGAGCTGAAGATGTAAAGTCAGTAGATGATCATGTAGTTGTGCTTCAGAAGGCTGATACTTCTTGTTTCTCAGCTTCGTAGTGAGTTCCACAATCTGAAATGTAAGTACGTAAGAGAATAAACAAACCATTGAAGACTTGTACTAGTGTGTTTTATTAGGGCTGATGTATCAAAGACTTTTAACAGCTGCTTTAATTAGAATATATGTGAGTTTCTTTTTTAATAATCTTGTAGTGCTCTCTAAGGAACTCTGTTTGCCCTTCTGTTTCCTCATCCTTCTAGGCGTTTACTGGACACAGAAGATGACCTCAGTGATATCCAGTCTGACTCTCTGCCCTCAGAGGTCCGTGACTGGTTGGCTTCTACCTTCACACGGCAAATGGGGATGATGCTCAAAAGGACTGAGGAAAAACCCCGCTTCAGGAGTATTGTCCATGCAGTGCAAGCTGGGATATTTGTGGAAAGGTTAAGTGTCATTAAATTACTTTATTCTACCTACTATCTACCCAGGTGCTGCAGATTTCACCTATAGTATGTGATGACACAGTGACAGGAGGTGGAGAAGAGTACCTTAGACCAGAAGACTTCAGAGGACTAGTAGAAGACTGCTGAATGAAGAACATTTTAATGTGCTTCTGTTAATGTTTCTACACGGATATGGGTAACACCTAAAAACCTGGGATTTAGTAAAAGATTGCAAACTGAAACAGCACCTACTCCTCTGTTCTTACTATAGTACAGATGTAATAGCACACTCAGTATAATTCTGATGGACAATATACACTTCTGTATAGTCCTAGGTCAGGAGTGACAGCATTTAAAATTTGGACAGATTAAACTCTCCCTTGCTTCCATTTACTTCCGTGGTCTAGTATTTCTTACAAAGTTCTAAGAAAAAAAACAAAGTCCTTTACCATATTATTACTGGAGCTAACTATAGATCAAAATTCATGTGAAAATTTTGGAGCTCAGAGAGGATTTCAAAAAGCCATTGAGTCCTCTCAGTCTTCCCTCTTGTGATTTACATCACAACATGTTGCTAAAACTGATTTTACTTTTTTAACCCTTTAAAACATTCATTCATTTCAATTTGGACTCACTTCCACTCTTCACTGACCTTCTTTGTTTAAGCCAGAAGGAGGGCTGGAACATGTGAAGCTGTCAGCATTCTTTGGACGGCCTGAAGAACAGCAGCTCTCAGATCTCTGGTGTAATTTTATAACAATTTCAAAAACTTGTACATACTTTATAATTTGTTTAAAATATACTTTATAATCAAGTTTAAAATTTGGTACAGTGCATACTTTGTTTAATATGGTTAAAGATGTTGATTATTGCCTTGTTCTTTTTCTCTCACTCCCTGAAACACACGCACATGGCAAACACCTAAAAGGTTTTATACTAATCTTGAAAACATGCAGACAAAAGTAGCAGCTGTATCACACTGGTATTGATTAATTTCATACAAATGGTTTCTGAAGTACACTCAGAATTAGCTTGCATGTGGACCAGCAAGGACTAAGGGAATTGAAAGGTCAGTTATAGTTATGTGCAATGGAAAATGGGGAATATTTTGTTTAGTTGAGTGTAGCCTTTCCATTTGATGAAGACTTGGTACTGGCAAATTCTTTGTCATGTTCAGCTCAGTAACCAAGCTATGAGATACTGGGGAGTGTACAATCTCAAAGTAAGCTATACAATAAGAATAGTATCAAGAATATTCGGCAAGTTAGGAACAAAATGGAAGGAAAAAAGGTCCATATTCCAGTTAGGGTTTTCTGGGCTAAATGAAGTATCCTGTAATGGTCTGTTTTTTTATGAGTATTGTTGATTTTTTGTTTTGTTTCATTTAATTCTATTTATGTGTTGCTTTATCTATCTCATCTTGGTAGAATGTACAGGCGTACTTCAAATATGGTCGGCTTGAGCTACCCACCAGCTGTAATTGAAGTGCTAAAGGTAATCCAAATAAAATGTGGTGAAGGGGGGTCTGTACAAAGCATCAAAATAAAACTGTGATATTTGACATGATAAGGGGGGTCTTAATAGTTGGTCTTTTTTTCTCTCTGACATTCAGTTAGTTCACATACATTAATCTTTTAACTGGCCTAAGGGATTACCCTTTCAATAAAAGAAAGAGTGAAGTTCAAGACTGTGGTCATTTTCAGGTTGTGAAGGTTGCAATATAGTTATTAAAATGAAGATTTAGGAATCACTCACAACGTTTCACAAGGAAGAAAGAAAACACAGATGGAGAGAGATGGAGAAGGGAAAGGATCTGTTGCTGTGAGAGAAGGAAATTTCTTGCATTGTTCAGCTTCAGGTATTAAAAGTGACAATCACTTTATGAAAATGGACCCTTCTGTGAGTTTTGAGGTTTCAGAGTGAAAACAGTTAGTCAGAAGTAGTCTGAAAAATAAACAATGGTTCAATCCATGGGGAATTGCAAGATTCTTGACTTTGCTCAGAGAGAAAAAACATCTACCTGGTCATTGTGCACTCTAGAATTTTTTTTTTTTCCAAAACTGTTTTGAGAACATTTCTTTGCCTGGATGTTTTTGGGTTTGGTAATGGATTTGGTTGAAATGGGAGTTACTTTGAAGAAATCAAAACAGTCTCCCCAGCAAAGTGGTCACAGCACCAAGCCTAATGGAGTTCAAGAAGCTTTTGGACAATGCTCTCAGGCACATGGTGTGATTCTTGGGGATGTGGGTTTTATGAACCTTGTGGGTCCTTTCCACTCAGCATATTCTATGATTCTGTGAAGTCTTCTGTCTTAAAAACCATATTTCATCTGAAATTTCTCAGTTCCATCTCCTCCATTGAAAATGATGTATTTTGTTGCTTGCTTCAGCACAGTAAGGTCAATTAAAAAACCTTCACAGCAACCTGACTGCTTAGTGTGCTCCATAAAATGACCTGATGACTTAAGCACACAAAAGGGTGTAGGAGTGTACAATACACACACATCTTCAGCTGTTCTGGATTGCCATAATTAACATTCTCCTCAGAGTCATGCTAATA
This sequence comes from Lonchura striata, assembly GCF_050655825.1. NCBI lineage: Eukaryota > Metazoa > Chordata > Aves > Passeriformes > Estrildidae > Lonchura > Lonchura striata. Next base: position 73,484,327 of record NC_140704.1, read on the forward strand.
AGGACAAGGATTGAGATGAAATGAAGTCAAAATAAGCTTATTTTTTAACTACAAATTCTCATTTTTGCTGCTGTGGTCAAGAGGACATCTGCACTTAATAACCCAAAGCTGTGGAATCACAGCTTTGTGACAGACGTTGGTTTTAAAAATAATGAAATACTGCAGCTTCTGCAAAAAAATGAAGGTTGTAGCAGTGCAAGTTCTAGATGTATAATCTGTCTCACATTTTCAGTGGATGAGAAGTTTGGCTTTTTTTTTTTGAGGGCTTTCTCACTATATATTTTATACGAATTTATATACATCTTTCTCTCTATATATTTTATACTAATTTTTCTACTACAGTAATCTGTTGCCTTTCTGTATGACATGGGGTGAAGATATGACTGATTGCCATAAAAGGACAATCAGCCTTGTCTTTCATTTGAATAGTGGCTATACAAACCATTCATAGAGACATGTTTACAGAGTATGCTGTAATGATCTTCTGTTCATCAGTCTAGTGCTACAGACAGAACTTCACATTAATTACTGCTGAAGGAGTTACATGGTTTTCAATTGAATTTTTCACCCTTTTCTGATGCCCATGCCATGACAGGAATATTTTCTAGGCTAGCAAATATACAGTTAATGAACACAGAACCTGTAGTCACAATGTCTGTAGTATAGATTTCTGCTTATCTGTGGCTACAAAAATGTCATGCCTTCCAGTAATGTTGAGCAGAATAACATCTATTCCTGAATTTGCTTGTTGACTTATATACCAAGTCCCTAAGGTTAAGAAGATACAGGAAGCTATGACACTGAGCATTTAGAAAAAAATCAGTGTTTCTCTTAATCTCTTGCTAGATAATGAATGCTGTCATCTCCCACAGCCTTCCCTAACATTTGAGATTCAAACTCAAACTTCTGCAAGAAGGTTAGACCTTAAACTTTAGATGTAGGAGCTGAGAAGTGAATTTCCCCTCCTTGATCTCTTGAGTGGCCAACCTGAAACACTAGTATATAATTTACAGTTGACTGTAACTGTCTCAAATGGAATTAGATATTTATTCTTCTGTTATAAAGGTAGGAATTTTGTATAATTGTTAGCACTTAATATATCACATCAGCCCAAAGAGGACCATCTCAATATCTCAGGTACTAAAGCAAATCAGGGTTTTTATCTTTTAGGATTCATCTTTTGGTGATTAAATTCCAGTGTAGAGAATTGCCATGTTTAGAATAAACAAACAGCATACATGTTCTTAATGGAAGCTTCTTAAACAGAAGTCACACAGTACTAATAAGTGTACTGATACTTATTCATTGGTTAAATTGATTATGAAGAATTTATTGAAAAATAAATAATACCTTTCTATCACTACTGGAATTCTCAAATTGTAGAGAAAGTGAAGAAATTAAATGATCACGGTAAAAATTATGACCATATTAACTGTTTTTTCTACCTCCTCTTGCAGAATGTAGACAAGTGGTCCTTTGATGTATTTGCACTAAATGATGCCAGTGGAGATCATGCACTGAAATTCATTTTCTATGAACTTCTCACACGCTATGATCTGATCAACCATTTCAAGGTCAGTAGTTAGAAGATGCCTATCTTCATTCATCTTGAATTTTTTTCAACTTCCCTCTCATCCTGCTATTTTCAATTAAAAATGCAATTTTAGTGATCTTTGAAGAATTTGTGAACATTGCACCTTCCCTAATAAGCAAAACCAGATGTGATTTAAGTAGTACTGTCAATTGCCATGAACTAAGTGGGGTTCCAAATGAAATCCATTAGAAATACTGCATTTGCTCCTCTGAGAATGATGGTGTAATTTTCCTGAGCTTCATAGGACCCTCAAGCATGCAGGCACAAAAGAGAACAGGAGAATATGAAAACAAATTCAAATTCATCCCAATTATATTGGACAGCAGGTCAAAGGAGTGATTCTACTCCAACTCTGTTCTCATAAGACCCCATTTGTAGTACTGCATCCAGATCATCCAGGTCTGGAGGTCTCAGCACAGGAAAGACATGGACTATTGGAGCCATTGTAGAGGAGGGACACAGAAATTATCAGAGGGCTGAAGCACCTTTCCTCTGAGGAAAGGCCAACAGAGATAATGCTTTTAAGCCTGAAGAAGAGAAGATTCTGTGGATTGTTCATTGCAGCCTTCTGGTACTTGATGGGGACCTACAAGAAAAATGGGGGGAAACTTTTTAGCAGTAGGACAAGGGCTAATGATTTTAAACTAAAATAGGATAGATTTGAACTAGATATAAGGAAGATTTTCTTATAGTGAGAGTGGTGAAAAACTGGAAAATGTTGCCCAGAGAGGTGGTAGGTGCCCCATCCCTACCACCCAAGATCAGACTGGACACTGAGAAAACTGGTCTAGTTGAACATGTCCCTGTTCATTGCAGAGCAGGTTGACTAGGCGACTTTTAAAAGTCCCTTCCATCCCAAACTATTCTATAATTTTGTAATTGTTACAGAGGTTTCCTCCAACTTTGAAGAGGAAACATTGCCATCTGTTTCTTGACCACTCACCCCACACAGATACTCTGCCATCTCTTCCACTGTTGACATTTCCATTTCCCAGGGTTTCCCACTCACTTCAGCTGGAAAGAGTTTACAGATGCCTAGATACCATAATTTTTCAGGAACTACGTATGCCTGATGAGACATCAAGATGTCTGCTTAAATCTGCATCCTCTGTTTGTATGTACCTAAGAGGAGCAATGATCTTTTATATGGAAATCTTATCATTTAATGTGTTTGCTGTCTGAGCAGATGGAACTGGACAACCCATGTTGTCAGTTATATACATTACCACCTGCATAGTCTCCTTTCTACAAATCCCCTGAATTGCATTTTGTCAGGTAATTGCAGTTACTCTTGAAGTCAGAAAAACATGGCAATCCCATAGGATGGGCAGGTTGGATTTTGCTATGAAAAACCCAGAGGTCTGATAAACTATAGTCCTCTGAGACTATCTAAGATTTGCTAGATCATGTGTTTCATTAGAAAGTCCTAACTGTGAGTAGTAAAGCAGAGATAGATTCCAGTGGATTGTGAAGATAACAGGTAGTTGCTTGCAATCTATTTGGAAATATTTCTCCCTGGCAATCAATCCAGTGGTTGCTGTTACTTTTGATACTCTATGTGGGCTCCAGACAAAATTTCATAATATACTTATTTCTGTGTATTTATTTGTGAGAAGGATTCACATGTAATGTAATTATGGATGGAAAAAACAATTTGAAGTAGTAACCTGAATTAATTTTCTCTCTCGAGTGACTATTTCAAAAGTTCTAGCATTTTGTTTGTCTGTAAAGTACAGATGACTCTTTGAGAACCTATTGTCATAACATGGCATCTGCAAAGGAGTGATAATTAGCATTGACTCCATGCTTCTCAGAAGGCTGGCCAATCACTTTTATTATACTATACTTATTAAGAAACCTTACAGACAGTCACGATACAGATGAACCCAATTGGTCCTTCAATCTAAGCACCATCACCATTGGCCAATTAAGAAACCACCCTTTGGTAAACAAATCTCCATAACATATTCCATATGTTCACAACAACAGGTACAGCAAGTGAAGATCAGAATTGTTTATCATTCTTTCCTTTGATCTTCTCACAGCCTTCCCCAGGGCAATGCCTGGGAAAGTTGTGCATTGCTTTCTGTGGCCAGAGAGATGCTGCCATAACCTGTTATCAAAATACTCCTGGTCTGAATGCTAGCCATTAAAACTGGGGGGGGGGGGGGGGTTGGGGTTTTTTTGTTTGTTTGTTTGGTGATGGGGGTTTTTTTTGGGTGGGTTTTTTTTCCTTTCTTTAAATCTGTGCTGCTTTATTTAGATTCCCATATCTGCCTTGGTGTCTTTTGTTGAAGCTCTGGAGGTTGGCTACAGTAAACACAAAAATCCTTATCACAACCTAATGCATGCTGCAGATGTCTCACAGACAGTCCATTACCTCCTTTTCAAGACAGGCACTGTGGTAAGTAAAAGACTTGGCATCCTGAATATATAGTGAGTTTACAAGAGTTTCTGCTTATTAATGAGTTAATGGTTATCCACAGTACAACCTGTTTACACTCTAGACACACTTAATTTGATATAGCTGGACTAATAAAGGTAGATACTTTGGATTATTTATGAACAGAGCGTGACATTGTTGATAATTCTTTTAAAAGTTATGTTAGGATGTATGAGAGGATGAATGAGAAAGCCAAGCTTGGTTTTTCACTCTGCCACAGATCTTCTGTGTGAATCTGCCAACACACATTTACTGGAATTCATTTAACCTAATTTGACGAATTGCATTGTCTGAGCTTTCTTCTTAATTTAAGGTAGGGAGACAGTACATCCAAATGATAATTCATTCCACTTATCTGAGCATAACAAGTGCTGGGAACTGGAAATGCTGATCTCCATCCATTTCTCTACAGCAAAAATATCTGGATTAGCTTGCACCAAAACCTACAGACAGCTGAAGTCTGATAACAATGCCAGGAATAGACAGAGGGCTTAAAAAAACTTAGTTCCCACAGTGGCTCTCAAGACAAACAGCAGAAATACATTTGAGGATGGACTAGAGAAATTGAAGGAAGACAGATTCCAGAGTGAAGTGATTCCTTTGCAGTTTGGATTTAGCTGGAGGCTCATTAAGTTGCAGGTCTACATGGTTGGGGAGAATAAATAGCAAGGAAAGTTCAAAGGATCTATTCTTCTTTCTCCTGGTTACTGCTGCAGCCAGAAAAAGGAATTATCTTTAGTCTGATTCTGGGAGCCAATCTTTTCCACACATTATTTGCCTCACTTTTTTCCATGTATCTAATTTGCCCTTGCTCTTGCATTGGCAGAAGTGTAGAGGCAAAGGTGACAGTGAAAAGGAGGTTAATCTGTTAAATGCTTAGCAATTATGTCCTGTTATACCATGGCCATTCAGTGATTGCTCTGTTTGGGGCTGGTACTTGAATACATGTAATTCTGTTCTATTGCACTTCATTTCTCAGAGGTCCTTTCACTTACCAGTGTGCAGTTGCACGGTCATGGAGTCTTTGTATTGCAAAACAGACACACAAACCCAGGTCAGCAGATGTTGAGGCTCTTACGCAGCTCAGGCCTTCTTGAACACTCCCCAATTATTACAAACTCTGTATCTGGAACTATTGAAAAAAAAAGGTAAGGAAAAACCACGTGCCTCAGCCCAACCAAATTCTAACACTGTCTCTCAGGAATGAGCACCTTTGATCAGCTATAAAAAATCACTATAAAAATTGTCTGTCTGTGACACTTGTGCTGATACTTGTATGCTGGTGATACCTTTTTCTGTGCAGCTCAATAACAAACCCAAAAAAATGCTTCCACTAGTGTCTACTGGGTGATGGAGTATAGGACAAAGAGGTACAAGCTAATAAGGCATAGTGCAGCACTTGCTAAGTATTTTAGGCTAGTTTCAACAACTGTAGAGTTGCTCACACTTGGGAACAATGTTTTGTACACATGATCTGCATTTCTACAGTTCCTTGATTGCCACACAGGTGTTGCTTTCAATTCTGAAACCAGAACTGGATGATCTTCCTTGAGGAGTCACACACTCCACAGCCTCCTGTTAACATCTCAAGTTTCCTGTGTTGAATGTAGAATGCATTTGTGAATTGCAGTCACACTGCAATTGGAGCAATAAATGCTACTGTTTATCAGAAGCGGATCTGGAAGGAGTTGGGTGCTATCTGTCTCAAGAGCTGATTCAGATCGGCTGATCCTTATGGAACTTGTATCACTTGCTTCTGATTGTGCCAGAAGTGTTGCAGCGCACCGGGCGAGGCGTGCTGGGCGGCTGCGGCAGGAGCGCGACCGTCCTCCTGCGAGCTCTGCAATTCCCAGTTATCGGCCAGTCCAGTGCAGGGACAGACAGCGATGACACGGGTCTTGGAGTAGAACAAAATGGGCTCCCAAACGAGACTGGGGGAGGTGGGGGGAGTGGGAGTGAACAGAAGTTTTTATACAGCAGCTCAGGAGTAGCTGTGTAGGAAAGTGAACCAACGAGGATGTGGTAAGGGAGGAATGTAAGGTGGGGCAAATAGCTTATGAGCCTATCAGGGAAAACAGGAGGGAAATAATACAAAGTAATGAATGGGCTGTCAAGGGCAACAGGACAGACACAGAACTCTCTGGAGAAACGCGTAGGGATAGGGAGGATTGACAACTTGGAAGGGAGGAGGTTAGGGAAGGGCTTGGGAAATTTAGCAACTGGGGAAGGATAGGGATTAGGGAGAACAGGGAGCAAAGATGCATTCAAAGCAAAACACACAACACTGAAGTAAAAAGGACTTAGGTCAGAATTGCAGGTAATACAGTTACCTACTCAAAACCACCTGTGAGATAGTAAATTGGTCACTGTTGCTTTTAGGACTATTAGCTACTGAAAGTGCACTGCAAGCTGTGGTCAGTAGGAACAGGTGCAATGTTGAGTAATGTGAATTGTATTCTGGTGGGGTGGAAATGGATTCCCTTTTTCCCCTCAAACCATAGAAGAAGGGCAGTTTTCATGCTCCAAAAGATTACTGGATTACAACACTGCCCAAATATAGCTGACCAGCCTAGTAGTTCAGAACTTCCTATTTTTCCATCTTGCTACTTCTTGATCTGTTAGTCATTTAACAACAATTCAGATGTGAGTGAACGACTCCTATTTCGTTCTAGCCTGTGATGCACAGTGCTGAATGGGATTTCCTATGGTGTCTCTGAGTGCAATAAAGCAAGGAAAGTGTTTAAAGAGAGAAAAATAGAAGGACATGAAAATACATGAGTAAGCGATGGAGAAATTTGGACTTTTTTCCTCTGAGAGAGAGAATGTAGAAGACTAAAAAGAAATAAAAAACCAAACCCGAAAGAACCCCCCAAAACCAAACTATGTATTTAATGTAAGGGGATCTTTAATACTGGGACTTGCTCCATTCTTCACTGATTATGCAGAGATGACTGTGAAACACAGATAAAGAGCTAGACAGGTTGCTGTGTGCAGAGTCCCAGTGTTAGCTCTGCTTTTTTGCACATGCTTTTCATACTAGTGGTGGCCTCTGAGCTCTAGATGTCTAGAATAGATTCTGGATGTCTTAGTGCCTTTGCTGGGCCTTGAATTAAAAGGCAGTTTGTATATAAATGCCTGTCAAAACATTTGCAGGTTGACAGTGAGGTGTTACAGAAGTATTTGGCAGTCACTGTGGTAAAGTCTTCTTCTAAATGCAATACGTTTCAGCATTTCATACAAATATTTACAACATCTATGGTATCTAAAACCTCTGACTCCTTTTCCCCCTTTTCAATGGATAACAAGACAATTAAATAATTTGACTCAGATAAAAATTATTAAAACCACCTGAATAACTTATAAATCTAAGGCAAAAGTGACTTAAGCATTGTAACATAAGCCTTTGACTAGGGAATTAGGAAAAATTCCACAAATTTCCAGGCTTTTTAAAGTGTTTTTAAAAATTATAAATAAGTAACAAGATGTACATCTTTTGAGGTTATCTTTCTTGTTCTCTTCATGATTCAGTGATTGACAAATATTTTTAATTTTCTGGAAAATAGTGATATTCTTCTGTATCTGAGTTTCTGCTATGCAAATAAACTGAACTGAAAATACATACACTTGTGGTATGTGTTTACCTGCATATATATTAATTTCCCCTTGATGAACCTTGATTTTCTTGAGTTTTCCTCGTTTCTCTTCTTGAAACATTGCTCTTTCAGAAGGGCACAGTTCCCCTTACTCTGCCTTAAACCTTATTAGCCCCTGAAACAATTTTGCTGAAGTTCAATTTATTTAGATGAAGGTTCAGGATGAACACTGTTTTGGCTTTTATGTATCAGCCAGAGAAATTTGCTTTAAAACAGCTGGCAGACTTCAGGGGAAAGGTAATGACATGCAACACTGACTGTCAACAGAGGATAAATAACTTTCCTTAGAAGACAAAAGCCTGAGAAAAGGACAACTTACCTGATTGTACTGTAATCTCTTTTCAGCACTGGCTGACAGAGCTGGAGATCTTCGCTATGATTTTTGCAGCTGCCATACATGACTATGAACACACTGGAACCACCAACAATTTTCACATCCAGACAAGGTGAGGCAACTGTAAATCATGATGAAGGGTCAGGAAATAAAGGGAAAAATCTTTGGAGAATAACAGCACAGCCACTTTAGAAAAGTGCAGGAACTTCTGCTTTCAAGTGTTACAGGAGGAAAGTTAACTTTCTCAGGTTGCATTTAATTTTCTATTGTTCAGACATTCACAATGGAATGTGTGTATTCTAAATTCCAGAGCATTGTTTCATATTAATAACCAGGAAAAAGAAAGTTCCAAAAATATTTCCATGTAAAGTTTTCACAGACAAAAGGCTGTATAGAGTGATGTGTTTTTACAAAGATAAAGTCTTGAAGGAGATATTGTAATTTTTCAGGTTTTCTTCCTGTTGAATTTGAGGATTCAAACAATATCAGCATTCAACCATGTTTGTTGCATTCATCAGTGAACATGAACACTACACATACTATTTTCACTTTAGTGGAAAACCCCACCTGCAGCAAGGGGATATGCTTACCACTGCCTAATCAGGGAAATACTTTTTAAAAGCATCATAAATTGCTAGTGCATAATTAACTGATCACAAACTAGACTGGACCTGTGTATTTTATAAAGCTTTTGGGTTGGTGGAAGAGAGGAAAATAAGATGAAGATGGCAGCAAAATTCAGAAGTGTACAAAGATTATGAAGTTTCTAGTTTCAGTGATTATTGAACATCCAATGTCTGTGTATCATTTGAGAACAGAAGTACACTGGTAGAAATGCCAAAATTTCTAACTGTCCTCAGCTTACAATGCACACTTGGGGCATTTTTAAGATGCATTGTAATTAAATTAGATGACATGTCTGTAATTAAAATAGATGTCTGTAGTTTTTTTTAGCTGAATCGTGCTGTGCATCAATAATGGTTTCCAGGATAAAGCACACATAAATACAGTAAAGACTGGGAATGTAGAAAGAAGTCTCTGTCTCTATTCTGGGTGAAGCCACACTACTCTTCTTACAACTTTATACATACAGGCAAATACTTGTAAAAATATTCAAGGAAGGATTGTCGTAATTTAATTTTCCTAACATTGAACATCAGATGTTGTGAAGTGTCAGAGGATGAAAACATACACTGCTTTCTGTGAAGCAGATATGAGTGAGAACTGTAACTAAACATATTCACCCTCTGGTGCTGTTAACTTCTTTGTCTTCAGACCAGTTTACCCATTCATCAATCACAGATTTCTGTTCTGGGGCTTAAAATCAGGCATGCAGTACCTTTGGTCCTACTCTGTCCCACTGGCAATTGCCTTTCCAGATAGCATAGTCTAGCACATAGATGTCAAAAATCAGATTAATTATTTCTCACCTACAGCCAGTTTGCTGTTCTGGAAACAATGTTGAGTCACATCTTGCAATTCCTTACTTGGGTACAGTCAGATTTTGATGTCATTGAGACATCTATGAGAGCTAGGAAAACGACTCATGGTTCTAGTCTAAGTTTACATATCTCACACAGCTTTCAGCACTTGTTTTCAGGTATGTAACAAGGCAGTTAGGTGAGTCTCATCTGGTGAAATAAATTTTGCAATGTTCTTTAGATTTCTTTTACTGAGTAACAGCAATTAATATAGTATTACAAGAACTCTTAAAATGCTCATATCTATTCTATAGACTTAATTGCTGTAGCTGATTAAAGGGAAAAAAACTTCTGAGTCTCTTTAGACAGGACAAAACCAACCTTTCCTATGTTTTCTTTTAAATGCTAGGTCAGACTCAGCCATTCTATATAATGACCGGTCTGTACTTGAAAATCACCATGTTAGTGCGGCATATCGTCTTTTGCAAGATGATGAAGAGATGAATATTTTATCTAATCTCTCAAAGGATGATTGGAGGTAAAAATGAGCATGGTGGCTGCCTAGGAATATTGCAGCACTATCACAGATTGGTATGACCTTGTTTGAATAGCAATGTGCATTATTGTATATTACATATTAGTCTTTCTATACTACATGATAAAGAACTTTAAAATGTGTTTGTATTGTTTATTCCTGCTTTCAATTTTCACTTCTGATAGTGAGACTAGACTTTGTGATGAGTTATAGTATACATGGGTTGACTCCCATATAATTATTAGGTATCACAGAGACACTCTTTGTATAGTAATTGAGTGTAAAGCTAGCCTGCTGTTTCTTTGTCCTAAAGGATAAATATAGCCTTTATCTAATTTAACACTTCCTGTCTGGAAATTATAAATGGGACTTAGTGAAAAACGTAATCCAGTCCAGGGAGCATAGGTCTACTACATATACTTAGGAGATTTAAGAAGCTGTAAATTAAAATAAGCCTTATGAAATATATGATTTATGTGCTAAAATGAGCCCATTATTAACTTTCTAATAGCAGACAGTTAAATGTGAGTTTTCTGTTTTTCAAGGGGTGATAATTTAAAAATAGCCTAGTGTGCTAGACAGGAAGGATCCAGCCCCATAGTCTTTTTCATGGGAGAGGAAGCAGCTTGTGAAATCTTGTGTGACACACAGTGCCATCTACATATTCTTAAATGTAACACAGTGCTGAGTAGTTGTTTAATTTTAATATAAATGTGGGGAAATAAGCCTGTCTCTGGGGCTGACTTCTACCAAAATGGTCAGTGAAGGCTCTGCTTGCTAATGTGTTTAGCCTGAGTTTCCTATTTATTTCAACTTGTTGACAGTGATGTGATCCTATAGTCAAACAACAGGAACTTACAGTGCTGATTTCAGTCAATGTTGTGGAGGATTGTCCTGAAAATTCTACCCACCAATATATATAATAGTGTCATGGTGGGCAGAAATAAGGAACACAAAGAAAATATCTCCACTGAAATGTCAAAAATCTATTTTATGTACAGATGGAAATGCCTTATCAAATACTGGCAGAGAATTACTGCTTTGTTTAATGTTAGTGAGAAAACATAAGAAACTAAGTGATGAGAAACATTAGTCTTAGAGCCACTGTCTACAAGGAACAGACATGTTTTTTAATGGAGCAGCAAAATAAGTATGCTTCTCATTGATTCTGTAGTGCCAATATGTGTGTTCTGCTGATACAATGTGCTTAGAACTAAAGTTTCAAAGATTAACCCATCCTTTAAAAAATATTTTAACTGCCTGAGCAAAAATATTCATGCTTTGGATTGCTTATTTGTTCTCTCTCAAAGCTGGTGATCAAACAACAGTGCTGCAGAATAAAAGGCATTGTCTGGAAGTGCTGTAATTCCAAAACATTGTGATTTCTACATGTTTTTTCTTTTGACTGCCACTACAAAATCCCATAGGCAAACATTTGGGAAGCACTGTAAACATCAGCTGACTTCAGCAAAATCTGAGATGTTGAAAAGTAAAACCCAAGAAGCCCAGAGTTTTCCCATTCTAAGACTCAGAAGGAGGATCTTCAGTATTGAAGGATGATTTGGGCAACTAATAAGATATGCTCAAATTAAACTTCACTTTTGTAGACTGATAAATCTCCCTCTGCAAGAGGCCTAAGTGATGTTTTTGGAATTCTTAAGTACCTTTCTGAGCTGAGCTCTTACTCTTTTTTTCACATTACTGAGAAATGAAGATCTGATGATCTGCAGTCCTAGATATCTATGTGGATTTTATAACTTTTTGGTATTCTGTCATCTAATTCGGGAATGTATTTTCAGGAAAGATACATAGAAAATTGTAGACACATTTCACAGTTGAAAAATAAATGAGTTTTGTAAGAAAAGCAGATGAGAATGGTAGAGAAGTTTTGGGCTACAGTCAAGAAGAAAAGAGTTGAATGCTAGTGCTTAAAGAACTTTTTTTTCTTCGACAGAGAAATATGTATATTTCTCTGTTGCTTATTAAATATTTGAAAATTAATTGAGTTGCTGCATTTTGTGAATCCCATTTATGCAAGTTATAAAATGAAAAAACTCTAACAAAGCCAGATCACAGTGAACTAGGAAAATAAAGTGCAAATTGAACATATATTTTCCAATATAATGTTATAGATGTCTTTTTTAACACTGTATTTAATCACTAGTAAGCTCCATGCAGTTTATTGAAATCTTTACTGCCAAGTATAAAATAAAACTAATAATTAAAATAAAGAGGTTGAATAAAGGCTGAATAAAAAGATATCTGCAAAATGTTTAGTTGTTTAGCTTTGTATAGGAGTACAGCTTCAGGAAGTAACTTTAAATTCAGTACTGACTTTCTGAGTAAAGCTGCCTGGTGTTTTGTCCCTCAAATAATTATGAACCCTCCTTGTCAATCACTTTTATTTGTTTCAAGACTGTCATGAGAAAGTATGATTTTTTTTCTACTGACTTTGGTCATATGCTTTTTTTTTTTCATAAGTAATATTGTGTACATGGTTGCAGGATCATATAAAATTTTCTTGTAAAATTTTGTTCCTATGTACTCAGGATGGGCACATGCATATTCCTTTAGCAAGAATTAGCCAATGATGATTTTCTTTTAATGTAGTGTTTTCCTATTAATTTCTGTAATAATAAAGTTCTGAGACTTTGAATGAACAAAATTAGCCACATAGATCAGTTCAGGAGATGTACCTATTGTAACTGTGCAGTAAGTTTTCCTGTTTTAGACTTCTATAAATTCTTGTCACTGTTAGCAGACTTCATTGTCTGCGTTTCTATGTAAGCCAGCTTAGCTGGTTTGCTGTAAAGATTGATGGAGACCAGCATCTTTATATCATGGCTTTTGTTTTCTTAGAGAAGTGGAATTATCCTTTGAATTATCTCAGCTTGGTGAGAAACCTGAAAAAATTATGCCACCACTTTGTACTGTGTGACAGAGTATAGAAGAGAGAAGTGCAAGCTAACAAGGCATAGTGCAGCTATTGCTATATCTTTTAGGACAGTTTTAACAACTGTAGATTTGCTCACAGTTAGGAACAGCATTTTGTAGCTATGATCTGCGTTTCTACAGTTCCTTGATTGCCACATAGATGTTGCTTTCAACTCTGAGGCCAGAACTGAATGCTTTTTCCTGAGAAGTGAATTCATGGGGTGGAGCTTGGGAAACAAGCTACCTTCTTTTTCAGTTCAACCACTCCCCTGTCACCAACAAAGAGAGACAAATGCAAGAAGATATAAGTTGAAAAGCAAGTTTGCTAAAATAAACCCAGCCACAATCAAGATAACAGTAATAACCACTAGATACAAAGGTTCTGAATCCTATGGACTCCCCAATAACAAAGTAAACAAGATGGCAGAGAAGCCCCTCCCCCAATATGGAGACTTTTGAAGAAGACCACATTAGCCAGGCAACAAAGACAGGATGGCAAAAGAAGATACATTCTCCCAGCCACGTGATAGAGAGAGAGCAAAGATAAAAAAACCCCGAACAGTAGAACTGAACCTCCGTGATTACAAAACTCTCTCTTGCCCCAAACAACAGCAAAGGGGGAACAAGGATAAAACAAAGGAAACCTGGAGAACTTGAAGAACTATTCCTGTTCAAAACCAGTCAAATGTTGCTGAATCATTTGCTCCATACCACTTGACAGGGTCTCTCCTAGTGGTGGCAGCTCTGTCAATGTGGCAGCTGGATCTGGGGCAGCAGCTGTAACTCATGGAGGAAGAGGAGAGGATCAGTTTTCACAGCATGACTGTCCTGAGTGGCAGAAGCAAAAACATAGGTCCCAAAAAAAAAGTCCTCTTCCAGCTGCAGGGACAGGGATTGCCCATGGCAACTGTGACCAAAAAAGTTGTTAGGACATTTCCTCTGAAACAGTCTAGGATTGACAAATGCAGTTTTCTGATCCCTGGGTCTTAATGGGACAGTAACACAAACTGCATGGACTGACATAGAGGAATAGTGGAATACAATTCACATTTTTTGGGTCACCCATTGAAGACTTTATTCACTCCTTATTCCATATCATCTATATCATGTCCCAATTAATATCTTTTAACTATTTACATATACACTTATAAACAACTATATACAAATACAGGTATTATTTCAGTAGTCACTGATTATTCCCCCAAGATATGCATTGAGTTCATTTGGTCCATGACTCATATAATGGGAGCAGTTAATTCTCATTGTTCATGTTATTTCCAACATGGACTGGCATTGCCATCAGCAACAAGTGTTACATATGCAATTCAACATTACAGACTATTCTCACCCAAAGTGAAATCCCCTTGAGGTACATGAACTGGTTCCCTGTCCTTCTGTATTACCCACCAAGTGTAACCAGGTCCTCAAGCAAAAACAATCCTATGGCTGTGTTTGCCTTTGCTTGAAATGGGATTAACCCAAACTGTCTTTCCTGACACAGCTGTCATACTCGTCATGGTGACATTGTTTCCATCTACTGTGCACAGAGGTAATGATTCACTTCAGTTAATCAAACCTCTGGTGTTAACTAACCAGACAGCCTTTGCTAAATGCAGATGCCACAGCTTAAAGGTCCCATAAATCATTGCCTTCAGTGTGGTTTTTAACAGTGGTAGTTTCTACCATTGTAGGAATATAGCATTTGCCTTAGTGGGTTTGTGGCAGTGTGATGTAATCAATCTGCCAGGCCTCCTCATACTTGCATTCATACCAATGCCCCCCATACCACAGAGATTTTACCTGCTTGGCCTGCTTGATTACACCCCACATCTCACAATCATGGATTACCTGGGATATAGTATCCATGGTCAAATCCACTCCTTGGTCACAAGCCCATTGGTGTGTTACATCTCTTCTTCCCTAATGACTTGAGGAATTATGGGCCCACCAAGCTAGAAATAACTCACACTTGTGTTGCCAGTCTATATTTTCCTGAGACACTTTAATTTTGGCAGTTTGCCTGTTAATTGCTGTGAATCTCATTATCAGCTTGACTCTAGGGCCATGTGTATCCACATGACGAATTTTCATGATCTTTTTCTCTACCTGGTCAGCAATGTCCTGCCATACTTGAGCAGCCAAGATGGGTTTTCCTCTTTGCTGCCAATTGTTTTTAATCCAACTTTCCAGCCACCCTTATAGAGCATTTGCTACCATCTATGAGTCAGTATAGAGGTAGAGTGTTGGCCACCTTAGCCAGTTAGACAGCTTTCCACTCTGCAACCTGACTTAATTCACCTTGTCCATTGGTAGCTTCCACAACTTACTGTATAGGGCTCCATATAGCTGCTTTCCATTCCTTATTAGACCCTGTGGTACAGAAAGAAGCATCAGTGGAGAAAGTGTATTGCCTCTCACTCTCTGATAGCTGCTTATAGGGCAGGGTCTCCTCAGTATATGTCACCTACTTATCTTCCTCTTTAAATGATAGTCCCAAATTCTCACCTTCAGGCCATTCAGGATGATTTCCAAGAACCCTGGGTGATTAGGATTTCCTATCCAAGCTCGCTGTGTGATGAGAGCCATCCAATTACTCCATGTAGCATCAGTGGCATGATATGTGGAAGAGACTTTCCATTTTAATATCCAGCCCTGCCCTGGTAGTCAGTGTGTGAGAATGATCAGTGATTCAATGGTAATCACTTCTAAAGTGGTTTAAACCTCTTCATAAGCTGCTAAGATCCCTTTTCCCATTGGGGTGTAGTTGACCTCATATCCTTTGTATCCCTGAACCCAAAGGTCACCCTCAAGTTTCTCCAGGCACCTTCTGCCAGATGCTCCAGGAAAGACCATTCTTCCTGGCTGCAGTGTAGAGCACATTCTTCTCATTCTGTCCCATCCTGACTGACCCAAGGTCTACTGCATGGGCAATCTGTTCAAAATACTGTTGTTGTTCAGGACTCCACATGAAATAATTTTCTTCTGTGTCACAAGGCAGAGAGGGCTTACAATCTGGCTGTACTCTGGGATTTGCATCCCCACAAAATCCATGTTGCCTAGGAAAACTTGTGTTTTCTTCTTGCTGGGCAGAGGGGACATAGTAGCTATGTTGTTAATCACCTCTTCTGGAATGTGTTGATGTCTGTCTTGCCACTTCACTCCTAGCAACTGAATTTCTTGTGCAGGTCCCTCAACTTTTCTTTGTTTCATGGCAAAACCCACTTTGAGGACAATGTGGATTATTTTTCCCCCTTTCTCAAAAACTTCCTGTGCCATTTTACCCCAAAGGATAGTGTCATCAATGTACTGTAGATGTTCTGGAGCTTCACTTTTTTCCATGGCAAATGGTGGGACTGTGCTTTCACCCCTGGGGTCATTGGTTCCAGGTGTAGGGAATGCCCCTCCAAGTCAAAGCAAACTATGGCCTGCACTCTGCTGCTAACGGAATGGAGAAAAACACATTAGCAATGTCAACGGTGGCACCACTTTTTTGCCTTGGACCCTAGTTTATACTGAAGTTCCAGCATGTCTGTCACAGCAACACTCAGTGGGAGTGTGACTTCATTCAGGCCATGATTAGTTGCTGACCGCTCCCTGAATCTCCAGTTAATGGATCATCTTACAGATAGGACTTACAGAGTCTCGGTCAGTGCAGTATTGTCAATGGTGCACTGTTTTGGCAGCAATTGACACCAGCTGTTTTCCAATCCTCAGGTGTCCTACTGAAGAAGGGTTCTCTGAAAGACTAAGCAAGGTGTTTAATAATTTAATGTCTTCTGTCTCCACAGCAGCTATCCCAAAAGCCCAACAAAGCCCTTTTGGGTCTTAGAAATAGTTACTCCTAACGTAATCTATACCAAGAATACACGGAGCCTCTGGACCAGTCGAAATAGGTTGTTTTTTCCATTCCTTTTCCCAGTCAAGGTCACCTCAGCTTCTAACAGAGTCAATTGCTGAGACCCCCTGTCACCCCAGCAACGGAAACAGGTTCTGCCCCCAATGTCATGATGGCATCAGAGTATATTGTATGCCAGTGTCAGTCAAAGTTTTGTGGTTCTGATACACCAGGATATTTGATCCACACAATCCAATACATACGATTTTCCCGTGTCTGTATCAGGCTAGAGGCAGAGCCCCTCTAGTTCTGGATATCATTCACTCCCTGGGCATACATTCTAGAGGTCCCTTCAAAGGGATCAGACATGTCATCTTAACTTCTGTTCTGCCCAGGAACACACCCACAGGAAACTGGACATAAATTAATTCTTACCAAGTTTCCTTTGTTAGTAGTTTCTTCTTTTCATTTATGTACCTGTGCTGCTAAGATGGAAGTGGATTTTCCATCCCATCTTCTCATGCCTTGTCCATATTCACAGAGGAAGAGCCATAGCTTGCCTTGTGGAGTAGCGTATTTCCTCTCCCTAGCTGTGGGATGCCTACTTCAGATAGCAGGTATTCTGGTCTGTACTGGTGAAATACGAAAAAGGTCCTCCCTAAGCTTCTTTCTGAGTTTCTGATGTGTCTTGGTTTGGAAAGACAGGTGTCTGCTAAGGAAGGCAGGACCCTCCCCTGAAATGGAAAAATGTAGACCCCTTCCCTTCGAATTGTTATAAATTTGATATTAAGGGGGGCTCTCAGGCAAAAATATGGGAGCAGTTCTTTATTAGGGAAGAAAATAAAAAGATAAAGTAAACAATGCAGTTAACCAAAACAACACTGACAGAGTCAGAATACAACCTGACACCCTGTTGGACAGGGTGTTGGTAGCAGTCCAATCAGAATTACGGCTGCAGTCTTTCTGGAGTGTCAGGTGTGGTACTGTTGGAGTAGTGAACCTGTAGAAAAAGAGTGTAGTCTTCCTCTGAAGAGACAGCTGTTCTTTTGGGAAAATCCAGCACAGAAAAAGCTGTGGTGTTGGGCCAGAATCGCAAGATTATACGTAGGTAGGAATGCTTGGCTCCTCTTTCTGGGTGGAACATCTCACAATGGGATGTTAAAGTTCTTATCAGTCATGCAGTAACACTCATTATCAGCAGATGTCTCCCTGGAGGGAGGATTGATTGTGGAAGAGATAAGTAAAAACTGCCTACTTAACACAAGACAACTGCCATACAGGATGGCAAATAGACTACATCTTGCTTTTCAATCTGGGACATGATGGCTCTCTGACAGCTCTCTTCAATCCTCTCTTCCAATTTCCACTTACACTCAGTCAGGTCTTTTTCAAAGGCTGAAACTTTGGCTCAGGTTGAGATGTGGACAGTGTCTTCATAGGTCTGTAGCCTTCTTGTCATAGTACTCACTGTCTTGTTTTCCTCATTCCATTGCAGTATCATTAGGGAGTACGCTTATGTCCCAAACTGTGCAAGCTTCAACCACATTAATATTATACAGGGTCTGGAATTCTTTTGTGTTCATCATTATTTGAGAAAATTATCTAGATCATAGCCAGTTCTTTCAAGCTTTGGATTCCTTGCTTGGTGGCTTTCCAAGGGCCTTGATGTTGCTAGAGGTGTTCTTGGCAAAGGTATCTCTCCTCAACAACTGCTAAGAGTGGCATCCAAAGGTTCAGAGTTTGGGCCTCATTGCAATCCCCTGCTTGGTAACTACATCACACAGCAGAAATCCCATGTGCCCTGCTTCAGTGCCATCCAAAATTGTAGCATCACCTGCAGTGTCCCAGTCCCTTGTTTTCAGGGAACAGGGGAGACAGGAGGCAATACAGGCTTGGGAAGTGTCCACTGGTGACATAAGGTGTTACCGCTCTACTGTTTCCTAGTTTTCTTTCTCCCTTTGGCTCATGCTTCTTTTGTCAAGGCCACAGTGCAGACTGAATCTTTAGAGGATTGTCTTTTCTTTGAATTAGAATTTTACTGTCTTTTAGTAGAGGGAGAGAGAGGATGCAGCTGGGGAGAAGGTACTGAAGAGCACTGTTATTTTCCTTTAATAAAAACCATTGTGGATTATGGAGATCTCAGGACATCTCTTCCATATTCCTACCATACTTGATACCATGATGTCATATGATCAGGAGTAAAACAGTACATTGATTTAGCTCTTAAAGTGCCAATGGAAGCTTCCATTGTCTTCAGGGCATTTCCTGGGCCTGAGTTGATAGGCAAACATCTAAATGTTCTGATATGATCACATTTTTGAATACTTAACATGATGCGTCTGTGACTTTCTCAAATAGATTAACACAAGGACGTGTCTAAAGTTATCAGTTTGATAAAGTAGGCAGATTATAGGGGCATAATTATCTTTCCTTTTTCATCAGCTTGCACTATTTCTTCTTTTCTTGGATACAGTTTTAATTTACTTATGTTTTATTTACCTATGGACAATTTTTTCTGAAGTCAAATTATGGAAAAAATTACTCATAACAGTTAGTATTTGAATGAATTAACATTTATTCTTCATTAACTTCTTCCTGAATACAAAACTGTGTTTGAATACTACAGAATAAAGGAGAACATGATACGCACAAGATGCACAAATACCTGGGGGATATCTGAGTTAACTGTCTCATTGGTAACATGGAGAGAGAGCTAACTTTCCTGCCTGTTCACCATATGTCAGTAATAATATTTATAAAGCGTAAGTATTCAGTGCCTATGGTTTGGACAGTTTTGTAGTGATGTATTGATATTTAAAAGTAGTGCAGCCTCTTCTCTTACCTCATTTTGTCTTTGAGTTTGTCAAATATATTATCTAAAAAAAATTTGGAAACTGATTCAGTTGACTTGCTTTTCCTCTGATTTTATATACTGTGCTTCTACCATAGAAAGATGTGAGCACAGACAAAAAACAGATCAATCTGAAAGTGTGTAATGTAAACTATTAACAGGCTTTTGTGCATTACTGGAATAATTAAATACAGTGAAGAGACATTGCAGTGCAAACACATCTTGTAAAATATTTCCGGGGACTATTTAACCAAAAGTGCTAGGCAGCATGCACAGCACAGCACCATAATGTGTAGTGTAGATTTGAAGATGATTGCATGTCACACTACGACACAAAATAACTCATAGACACATGTTATGTAAAAGAGAGAAGAAAACAAACCAAAAGAGAGGATTTTATTTTCTGACTCCACTATATACAGAATAGCAAAAGTGACAGTGGATCGGAGGGTGAAATTTCCACCTCTCCAACCATGCTGGTCAAACCAACAGTCCATCAATTCTCTCCACCCACAGAGAAGAATGCAAAACAATAATTATTTACATGACAATGTAAGAAAATTCAGTAGAAATATGTAAACATCAGAAGGCATAGATAACTTTTAGAAGAACTTTAAAACTCTCAGAAGAACAGGGCGACATCTCAACCTTTTTCCATTACAAAAATAAGAAAAAGGAAAAAAATGAACAATGTTAAAAGGGAAAATTTTGAACAACATTCAGTGTCCACTCATGGAGGAATCATCAGAGTGATCACTCACATCATCTGCATCTCAGTCATCACTCAATGATTCCTCCACTTGATGACTTTCAGTTTGGTCATGGTTTCCATTTTATACGTCGGCCAGATTCTGTCTCTGCAGTCACAGGTCAGGATGAACACACTTCAAAGGTACCCAGTGTACCCAGTATCTGTGGATATGCATGCATACCTGCACCCTGAAGTGATAAGGTCATAAGGACTTTCCCACTGTTTGGTGACTAAATTCTGCACCTGAACTTTCACTCAAGGCTGATGTGTCTTGTCTGAAGCATGCAATGAAAGGTGATGATTCAAAATGACAGGGTTATTTGAATTCCCCAACACAGTAAGATGATTGATGGTATACAAAGCTTTGCCCTGCATTCCCATTTTTGTTTTTGAAAAACCCGCTTCAGAGTACCATGAGCGTGTTCTACAATAGCTTGGCCAGTTGGAGAATGGGCAATACCAAACTTGTGTGACACACCCCACAACTGCAGGAACTGCCGCACCTGCTGCGATGCGTAAGCAGGACCATTGTCGGTTTTCACAGCAGAAGGTATACCCAGAATGGCAAAGGCCTGCCTCCAGTGGGCAATGACATCGCGGGCCTTTTCTCCAGTGTGAGCGGAAGCCCACATTGCAGAGAAGAATGTGTCCACCGTGACATGCACATACTTGAGCCGGCCAAACTCGGCAATCTGGGTGACATCAGTCTGCCAAAGCTCCAAGGCCTTAAGGCCTCTGGGGTTTACCTCCACTGGCAAAGGCGCAGCAAGTGCATGACAGTCGCCACACAACCAACAATGTCACAAGCCTCAGTTGGTGTCAACTGAAACTGCTCCTGCAAGGTATGTGCATTCTGATGGAAAAACCCATGCAATGCCTTGGCCTGCACAAGTGTATCAGGCTGAGGCGCTACCCACGCTGGGTTAGCCAATTTGTCAGCCCTTGCGTTACCTTCTGCTACAAACCCTGGCATATTAGTGTGACTCCTTACATGCAGAATGTAGTATGGATAAACACGGGCCTGAATGGCACACCACAAGGTCTTCAGTAAATGCAACAAGGCAGGGTTACTGATCTCCTTGAAAACTGAAAAACCCAACCACTGTGTGATGTTGACCACATAGGCAGAATCCGTGACCAAATTGAAAGGTTCCTAGGAAAATCTCTCAAATGCCATGACAGCAGCCCTCAATTCAACCAATTGGGCTGACCCATCCTGATGACCTTCCAGAACCTGCCACTCAGATCCATCCCTCCAAGCAACAATGGGCTTTCCTGTTTTCCCCAAACCATTAGTGAAGACAGTGGGTCCTTGCACTGGCTCCTGACTATTTTTGGGCCGCAAAGACATTTGTGTGAATTTCACCACCTGAAGTAGCTTGTGGCTGGGCAGATGATAAGTGATCTGCCCTGAAAAGTTTTTGAGACCACATTGCACAGACACATTGTGTGCAAAGCTCCAGTCAAAATCCTCTGCTGTACCATGAGTATGATCTTTGCAGGATCTGCACCCATCACTTGCAAACACCGTTGCTGGCATTTGATTATCAAGTGAGAAATTAGTTCAAACAATGCGGTTGCTGTCTTCTGCAGCTGATGGGGCAGGAAAACCCATTCCAAGATGTGCAAGGGATCAGACCATTTGTCATTCCATTGGCCAATGAATACCTGTGGGATGTGAATCTGGAGTGGTAATATACACAGTGACATCAACGGAAGGATCAATGCAATAAACCTGGAAAGCAGAAACAGCCTGCTGAACCTCCTCCAGCACCTGACATACCTAGGAGGTCAATGTGTGAGGCAACTTCAAATCAGGGTCTCCCTTTAACAAATCAAACAGAGGAGACAGTTGTGCATTGGTCAGTCCCAAGTACGGGTGTAGCTAAGTAATGACACCTACCCATTTCTGGACATCATTCAATGTCTTCACCAAATGCACAAATTGCACCTCCTGGTGTCAGATTGTCCATTCTAGAATTTTGACCCCCAAATACTTCCAAGGAGGTTGTTGTAGAACCTTTTCTGGAACCACCTGCAGCCCATGAGAATGCAAAGCATTGAGCAACTGAGGCTGTATCCTCAGCAGCTCATCCTGGGTGGACGCAGCCAATGTCATCCTTATAGTGATAAAGATGGGCATCAGGAAACTGCTGCAAACTCTGGACAAGGCATAGGCCACATATCATTGGCATATGGCAGGAGAACATCGCATGTGCTGGGGCAAAACTTTCTATTGATATCGCTCTGTAGGCTCAGCATTGTTGATTGCTGGCACCAAGAAGGCAAATTTTGGTCTGTCATCAGGATGCAAAGGAATTGCAAAAAAACAATCCTTCAAATCCACAATGTATATCAGACAATCTGTGGGAAGCATGGTAAGCAATAGCATGCCCACCTGCAATGTTCCCATGCTTTCCATCTTGGCATTGACCTTTCGGAGGTCTTGTAACAACCTCCATATCCCAGACTTTTTCTTCATGCAAAGACAGGAGCGTTCCAAGAACTGGTAGAAGGCTACAGATAACCCTGGTTCAACTGCTCCTGCACCAGATTTCGAAGGGTGACTAATTTGTCTTGAGGGAGGGGCCACTGGTTCTCACAGACGGTTTTGTCCACCAGCCACCATAAAGGAGGCATAGGATACTTTGCGCCCTTCAACACAGTGGCCCCCATCAAAAATTCATCCCAATGCACAGCCCCCATGTGGACAGAACATCCCTCCCCCAGAGGTTAACACTAGATGAAGTAACATGAGGTGAATCATGGCTGTCTGTCCCTCTGGGTTCGCAATAGGCACAGGCTGCTAGCTCACATAGCAATGCGCTGTTCCTCCCAATCCTGCAACAGGCGGATTGGATCCTCCACCAGATCCAAGGGCCACTCCGGGGGCCAGGTGGCAAGGGAGAGAACCATGACATCTGCACCGCTGTCAAGAAGCCTGTGGAGACAAATCTCCAGCAGCATCGTGCCAGGGATGGACAGGGTACACAGCATCTCAGGATATTTTTCGGTCAGGAAAGCAGACTAGTGAACTTGAGGTGGCCCAGTGGATCCAGAGCTGCTGTCACCTTGCGACCGATCAACTGTCCTGTGAACAGAAGACTTAAAAGGCACAAGCTAAGCAATTCCTGTCCCTATCAGGATAATGACGGGAAAGTTAGGTGTGGAGACCATGGCACAAATCTGTCCCATGAAATCTGCATCAATGAGTCCCATGTGCAGATTGGGATCACAATTATGCCCTGAAGCGTAGCACTAGACCTCCCCATAAGGAAAGCACTCATGCCCTCACCCAAGGGACCAAAGACATCCAGGGAAACCTTGTGTATTTTGCCAAAATCTATGACAAACGTTGCTTGGTGCAGAAACCAACACCTGCTGAGCCGTGGGTGCTGGCTGCTAAGCAGACCTCCATCAGCTCCAGGGCTTGGAGAGAAGCTTGTGTCTGGGCGTGTCTCTCCTTCGCGCTCCACTTCCCATTTCCCAAGCCTGGCACCGCTTGGCCATTAGCATGCACAGTCACCTTACAGACAATTGCAATAATGGTTTGACCTTCCACACCAACCACACAAAAACAAGGGAGTTGTGACCTGCTGTACTTTCTTTCTCCATTTCTTGCTGGCCTGAGCATTCCCCTGCTGTTGCTGCCCACCCTGCAGCATCACCCAGACCCATTGCACAGCTGTAGCCAAGGCAGCCATCTTATGATCTGAGGTGCCTACCTTTGCACAGGCCTCTGCCATCTGAGAGACAGAAGAATCACCAAGAAGAGCCTCTATGATTCTCCCACAATTGGCAGTGCAGTCACTTCTCGCAAGGTGCTTAAGCAAAAGCTTCCTTGCCTCAGGATCTCCCACCTGCTTCTCCACAGAGGCAGACAGCCTGTCTACAGATCGTAGGAAAGACTCATCAGCTCTCTGGGCAACAGTCACAAATTACTCCTTTGGAGCAGCCACTTCTATGGTCTGAATCAACGCTGCCATGCCTGTTGTCTGGCACTGATCCAGCACCAAGGGAGCAAAGCCAGCCTGCTCATGAGGATCAGCATAATTGCCTGTGCCTAGCAGCACATCAGTACCAATCACGTCTGGGATTCTATTGGCCCAAAGTAACATTTCTCTCCACTGCTCTAGCTGCCAGCTGAGTCCATTTAGACTCAAAGGTCATATTCTACAGGCTGAAAAAGAACACGAGCTAAGCTTTGAATATTGTAAGGTGTCAGCAAATCAGCAGCAAACACTCGAAGCATCTGCATGACTTCCACAGAGAGCCCGAACCGTATTTTCCAGCCTTATCGTGGAGTTCCATCAAAGCTTTCAATGGTAACGGCTGATGGGCATTGTTAGCAATACCTCTGAACACAGGGAAACTCTGGAGACCCCCTGGTAAGGCGGCAGCACCTGCTAAGTCCCATCCTGTGAACTCCACAGGGACAGAAGCAGATGCCTCAACAGCACCCGATATCTCGTCCCTTGCAGCATCAGCAGGGCCAGAGCAGTCACCTGCGTACCATGCGAGGCAACACAGAGAAGCATAATCAAGCACATTCTTGACCTTAGCTTTGACCTCTCGACAAGCTTGTGCTTCCTCGGACCTACAGTCACCTGACACGACGGAAATGTCTACAAGGCCGAAGAAGAAAACCCACGGCCCCGGGGAAACATGGGTCCCCTGCCGGTCACGTCACCTTTCGCGGCAAACACCGCAGTGCCCGCACTCGCTGCAGCCCCGGTACCCGCAGGAGGAACAGGCGGCGGCGACACGCCAGCTCCCGCCGGAGCCCCCCCGGGCCAGCTTCCCCTGGCACGGGGGAAGAGCAGTGCGCAGAGATGCAGCTCCCGGAGCCGCGCCATCGCTCCGTGCCCCGGCCACGGGACCCGTCACAGGCGGCGCGGGGATGGGGCCGTCAGGCACCGCACACCAGAGTCTCTCCCGTGACGCAGAATCCGACCGCGGACACCACCTCATGGGGCTGGAGCGGGCCGGCACCTGCCCGCCAGAGTGGGGTCCGACAGAAAGCTGACCACGTCCCACCTCCGCCGGCTTCCTCCGCCTGTGCATGCCCGGCAGGCTGTGTAGCGCAGACTCGATCAATGACGCCCACGCCGACTCCAAACGGGAGAGTGGTGGGGGCGGCAGCTGACCCCACTCCCGCTGCCCCCAAGGGATACGTTGTGGAAACCCCACAGTTTGGACAAAGCAGAGGCGGACGCTGGGCCGGGGGCTCCTCGCAGCCCCCGAGCGCCAGAAAGGCACAGCGAGGAGGAGTTCGCACCCCGCTTCGCCGCCCTCGGGTGCGGAAAGGGACGGGGCTGACTCCGATCCGCGCAAAGACTCAACATTCACCTCTGCCTTCGAAAAGACTTCAGCGTCACCCTGTTCAGAGGTTGGGAGGCTGAAATCCTACCCTAGCCTATCAATCTGTCTCCAATTCAAGAGCATTGCCACCACACCTGCACTATAATCAACAGAGAAAGAGACCCCACGCCTCCCTGGAGAACGCCTCCTCAGGGGCTGAAAAGAGCCCATGATCTTTGCCCCAGTAAAACAGTTGCCTAAAGCCATCCCAAAGAAAAGAAGCCCTCTTTTGCTCCAGAAGAGCCTCCCAGACATTCAAGACCAGTAAGTCCTCTATAGAAATCACAGGGGCTGGCGTGACCACAAGCCTGCAGACAAACAGAAAGGTAAAAAGAGAATCGGGAATTAACAAGAGCTCACCCACGGCTGTCGTACCAGACGGCGGCCACCAGATGTCACACTACGACACAAAATAACTCACAGACACATGTTATGTAAAACAGGGAAGAAAACGAACCAAAAGGGAGGATTTTATTTTCTGACTCCACTATATATAGAATAGCAAAAGTGACAGTGGATTGGAGGGTGAAATTGCCACCTGTCCACACTGGTCAAACCAACAGTCCATCAATTCTCTCCACCCACAGAGAAGAATGCAAAACAATAATTATTTACATGACAATGTAAGAAAATTCAGTAGAAATATGTAAACATCAGAAGGCATAGAAAACTTTCAGAAGAACTTTAAAATTCTCAAAATAACAAGGTGACAATTGCAGAAACAAAATGCTCAAGATGTTAAGGGCAAAAATAACAGTTGTGTGTATCCCAGGCTCTCTTCTGACTCAGATGCAAAACCAAGAAATGCATAAATATCTATCTTTGATTCTCTCTAATGAATTTCACCATTCTATCAACTTGTTACCAAATGCACAAACTTATGATCCTCAAGTGTTACATCTTTTGAGATCTCTCATGCATTACCTAGAACTTTTACTTATTGATTTTGAAAGTCACATGCCTGTTGTTTGAAGTGACAAATAATAACTTTTCAATTGTGAAATCCTTTTTTTTTTTTTTTTTTTTTTACCATTTCAGGAGTATCTTTCATCTCTGTTTCAGAGAAAATTATGATCTGAAATATGTGCAGAAGTCAAATGATGTGCATGTTCCAGATTTACATTTATGAAAGGGAATGTAGTATCTTTGGGCTTGTAAGCATGTGTACATTCTTGCACTGCAATCAGTGAGTCATTTGCCTGAACGAAGCCCTTTGCTTTTATATTCCTACTGCAATAAGCTACACACAAAGTAGCCCATGTAGAGCAGTATGATGGAGTTGTAGCCGAGAGGATGTAGTGAAAACTCTTCTGTTTCCCAACATTAATTGTTCCCACAGCATTATCACACTATATTCTTGTAAAAGTATATTTCTATGCATTCAGGTTCTTCTCTTTTGGTTGTATTGACAGAGATATTTGTGCTGTTGGGAATTGACCAGTACTGGCAAATAAAAAAAAATTAAATAAAAACATCAGTTACTTTTCATTCATCATATAATTATTTGGGAAGCTGTTAACTATGCAACTGATGGTACTTATGGGTTGGGAGGAAGAGGTGGTTATAGGGGGTGAAGACCAAGGCAAACTGATACCACCATTGTTGCAGAACTCTGGTGGTGAAGCATCCATTGTGCCACCCATGGGACTAGGTAAGCACAGCAGTCTTGGGTCTGTACACAGTGGTGGCCTGGGGCTGGAATTTGAGCACAGCTACTATAGGTAAGAGAGGAATCATCAAAATAGACTTCATGAGACATTCATAAAAAGGAGAATAGTGATTTATTTTTAAATTATTGCTGACCTGTTTCTGAATCTTCAAAATCCTGAGCTGGTATGCTAAACTTGAGCTGTTCTTCCTCTGTTAATCTGTAGAGACTGAACTGAAAGGAAAATAAATTTGTATTCTATGCTAGATCAGAACATTCTGATATTTTAAACTGTTTAGGAGCATCCATATCATTTTCAGAGACATTTCAACTGGAGTCTAAACTACTGTTGTGATACTTATACTAATGATGGTGATGATGATGATAATTATAAGAGTAACGAAAATATGAGAGAGAGAGAGCAATAACATCCAAGAGAAACAAGTGATTGCTCACCTCCTGCTGACTGATGCCTGGTCTGTCACAAGTAGCGATCACTGACTCCAGTTTATATATCGGGCTTGATGTTCTGTGATACAAAGTATGCCTTTGGCCAGTTTGGATCAACTGTCCTGGCTATGCTCCCTCCCACTTCTTGTGCACCTGCTCACTGTCAGAGTATGGGAAACTCCAAAGTCTGTGTTTTGGAGTAAATACTATTTATCAACAACAAAATCATCAGTGTGTTATCAACATTATTCTCATATTATACCCAAAACACAGCATTGGACCAGCTAAGAAGAAAACTAATTCTAGTCCAGAAAAAAAAAAAAACAGGACAGCAAGTTTGCTTTACAAAACCTCATACAGGAATATTTTGAGTTAATTATAGCAGGGCAATAGTGCAGTTTCTCAAAGGTCTTTATTTCATATATGCATCATATATACTAGGCAATTTTTTTAATGTGGTGATTTTCCATCATATGACTCAACTTTAAACATGCATTTTGGCCAGTTGAATCAAGTTACCTGATTCTGAGGATTTAAACAGTCTTTTCCCTTCTTTCTAAGAATGTAATAGAAAACTATTTAAGAAGTTTGTGCTTAATTGAAAAAGGAGTACTAATTGCAGGGATGCTGGACTCCAGGACAGTTTGGATGGATGGAGACAAGAGATCTCTGAAGGCTGCTCTCAGAATATAAGGTTTATTATAGAGGGTGAAAGGCCCTGCATGGAGCCACCAGACGCGGCAGGTGGCAGGCCTGAGGAAGTGGGGAAAGGGAGAGGCAAGGGGTAGAGAGAGATAAGAGGATGCTCCAAGAGAGGGTGGAAGTTCCAAGAGAGCGTCTGACTCCTCGGGCACCCCTTATCAGAGGGCTTCAAGGTGGGCTGGAACAAGGCTTGGGCCAATGGGGTCACAGACACCTGATGTTTCAGGGGAGGGTTACAGGTGTGGGATGAACCATACATTTTGGGGGTGAGATGGAACAGTCCATTTGACTTTTGGACTTATCTGTAGGTAAGGGCATTGTCCAACCTGTAGGGGGGATTGTTTTCATCCTGGCTGTACTACTGTAAATCTTTTGCCAGGCAATCATATTTATTCATCTTCCCCAACAACTAATACCAATGTGCTATTCAGAAAACATCTAATATTTCTCTTACCAAGGATTAGCCACCTGGCTTCATTTGCATCCCTTCCATTTCTGTGTTTGTGCAGAAAATCCTTCATCCTATC
Source organism: Lonchura striata (assembly GCF_050655825.1). NCBI lineage: Eukaryota > Metazoa > Chordata > Aves > Passeriformes > Estrildidae > Lonchura > Lonchura striata. The sequence continues at coordinate 73,513,366 of NC_140704.1, forward strand.
CCTGAAAGAGGAATTAAGAGTTACATACAAAAGTATTGCTGTCAATAATTTGCAGATAACAAGAGCCTGGAGTGTGTCTGATGCTGGTTTTTGTGCTTCTCTTTCCTTGCTGCTCTTATTGTGATGCTATCCAAAAGGGAATTTAGAGCTCTAGTCATTGAGATGGTGTTGGCTACTGATATGTCCTGTCACTTCCAGCAAATTAAAGCTATGAAGAATGCTTTGCAGCAACCAGAAGGGTGAGTAATTTCACAACATAGTGCAGTGAGGGGCTGCATTTCAGCTGGTGCTTTGCCAATGTGCTTAACTTCAAAAGCACCTCTCCAGAGGCCCTCTTTTTCTTTGATATCTAGAGCAATTTTCTTTTTGCTGGTGAATTTTGAATTAATTCACTTATGAAGGATTAGGCACATGCCTAAATGCACATCTATATTCTATGCTGGTGGCCCAAAAATTTCAAATGTCACCATTGCTGGGACCAGCCTCATTGGGCATTTCCCTGGTGGATAACATCAAGGACATGATTCATTAGAGTAACCTCTATAACTGAGTATGACTTAAGGTTATAAGACCTGCAGAACATAACTTGCACTTTGCCCTTATGCAGATGGTATCAGCTGTCACCCCCAGTAGGGGCCTTCTTCATAATCAGAGAACAGATGAAAACTTGAGATCCACTGAGGGAAGGACTGGAAAATAACAGATGGAGCAGTATGGGGAAAGCCTTTTCTTCTTCCCGGTATGCCACTGGGAGCTGTAGTATTTTGTCCACGGCTCTTCCCCAAAAAATTATTTCTCTATTGTTCTGAGTGATGGTCAGTTTTTCACCCTGGACACAGAATTACACCTATATCAGAATTATACCTATATCAGTATTATACCTGTAGCAGAGCAGGGTGTGGCTAGCCATCTGATCCCATCAGAAGCTACAACTCCTTCAACCATTTTGGATAGTGAAAAAGCAGAATTAAAAAATGAGAACACCCATACCAAGAAAGCATTTATGGGGTTCTTCGGCTAGCCTCTTAGGTCGTAAGAAATCTTAGGTCGTACAGCACCAATGAAATGGGGAGCACAGCAGCTCTTCAAGACTTCTAGTGCGGACAAGGAAACCTGGAAAGTTTCTGAGCAAGGCTGAGCAATATTTCTTTTTGCATTTCTTAGTATCCTTTTTAAAACAGGAATCATGTGTGGTGGAGAAATAAGACAGTCTTTCAGAGTTGTATGATTTTATGATCAGAGAAACCACTTTGCATATATCCTGGTCAAAGATTATAATTACCGTATTTTCCTGTAGGTAAGATTTTTGTCATTCTTCCCTGCAAGAGCAGACAATTAATTTTTTTGATCCTTTGGGTTTTCAGAATTGACAAGCCGAAAGCCTTATCACTGTTATTACATACAGCAGATATCAGTCATCCAGCCAAGGCTTGGGATCTCCATCATCGCTGGACCATGTCTCTGCTAGAGGAGTTCTTCAGGCAGGTAAAGCTAGGGATGTTTTTTTCTTTTCTGCAGTTGAGAGAGAGTGTGTAGGGTTGAGTAAGGAAGTAGGAAAATATTAACACAGATATGTTGCTTTTTCTTTGATGCTTTTAAGAACCTCCCAAATGGTATGCAGCTTTCTCCTCTAGCACCATTAGCACTGGCTATTATGCCTCTTAGGCATAGGAAGCTAATGTCTAATACATTCCCTATAGATTTAAACATTACCTACATAGTAGAAAATCTAATTTGTGAAGTTAAAAAGTCTTTCAAATTAGGAAAAGATTTCTACTTCGCTCTAGAACCATAACACCATGCTTGTGTAGCTGTACTTTATAAAACTCTACTTACATTGTTGCAATGGATGTGAAAAAGGCTTACTTTGCTCTTTAAAAGAAATGAACTGATCAAAATTATAGTTCATAGTGGATCATCTGTTGACAGACCCACAAATCTAGACAAATCATTGAGCTCTTTGTGATGGTTATAAGGTTCTCAAGTGATTAATAAAAATATTTTCTTTTAAATGAAGTAAAAGCAAACAGAGCACTTAAGGAGTGTATAGGATACTTTTCTCCAGTATGAATTGCTCACCTAAGCAGTGCTAGCACTTAAGTGCTTATTTTCCCTGCAAAGTCCAATAACTTCCTGTTCTATAGTAAATCTTAATGCAAAAGGGAAAAATATGACAATTCTTTAAAAGTTCTTACATTTTTAAAAAACTGTATCTGTTTTTAAAGGCATTTCAGTAGTCCCTTTTTTTTTTTTTTTTACAAGGATATTGCAAAAATTTGCTCTGGAATTAATCCTTTGGTTTGTTTTTTCAAACTAAGAATTGTTTTACTGGGTGAAAGCAGATAGCTCATACCTGCAATTGATTCTGTCTTGCCACACAGGAGACTCATACAAGTAGGATGATTTTAACATGAATTTTAGGGAAAAATCTGTGCATATTTATGCTTTTCTAGCTCAAAGTTATACTAGATGTGTTAAAATACATGACTGCCAAAGACTTACGAGGGAATTACGATTACCTCACATTAAGATGTGAGACCACAAAACTCTTCTGCTGTGGGACACCAGGGTCAAAGAACAACAGGTACCATTCATCTCCACAACAGATCATCATCAACAATACTGCATCAGCCAGGACTCCGTGACCCTCATCCCATGAGATGATTAATGAACTGGAGAGCCAGGGAGTAGTCAGCAAGTTTCACTCACCCTTTAATAACCCCATATGGCCAGTGCATGAGTCCAGTGGAGACTGACAGTGGACTCTTGTATCCTGAACAAAGTCACACCACCACTGAGAGCTGCTGTGATGGATATCATGGAACTTAAGGATGATCTGGAGTCCAAGGCAGCAAAATGGTGCCACCACATACATTGCTAATGTGTTTTTCTCAATTTCTTTGTCAAGAGAATGCAGGCCACGGTTTGCTTTTACCTAGAAGAGTGTCCCCTACACTTGAAAGTGATAGCCCCAGGAGTGGAAGCACAGCCCCACTATTTGCCATGGACTGATTCAGACTAAAATTGAAGAGGGTGGTACTCCAGAACACTTGCAACATGTTGATGACATTATTGTGTGGCACAACACAACAGAGAGAGTTTTTTGGAAAAAAGAATATAATCCACATCCTCCTGAAGGTCAAGGTTATGCTTTTGCCATAAAGCAAAGTCAAGGGACCTGCCCAGGAATATCAGGTTTCATCATATGCCAGTGGCTGTGCTCAAAAACATAGGAACTATGTCCCCACCAACCAGCAAGAAGGAGAGACAAGCTTTCCTCAGTACTGTGAGTTCTGGAAAGATGCATATTCCAAATTACAGTCAGATTGTAAACCTTCTCTACCAAATAACCCAGAAGAAGAAACATTTTAAGTGGGGTCCTGAACAGTAACAAGCTTTGTAACAAATTAAACAGGAGATTCCTTGGGAGCAATAGGTCCAGTTAGTACTGGACAAAATGTGAAAAAACACTGCAGCCAGGGAGCATGATCCTTCCTGGAGTCTCTGGCAAAAGGTACCCTGGGAGACCTGAAGGTAACCCCTGTGGTTCTGGAGTCTGAAATTCAAAGGATATCAGGCCTGTTACACCTCAACTGAACAAGGGGTACTGGCAGTTTATGAAGAAGGAATTCTAGCTGCTTCAGAAGTGACTGTCATTGAAGTACAGCTCTTCCTGGCACCCTGATAGTCTGTTTTGGGCTGGATGTTTAAAAGCAAAGTCCTTTTCACACATTCAGATGCATGCTAAGTGATCTGTGCTGATCACTCAGAAAGCTCAAATAGAAACCCCTAATTGCCCAGGGATATTGGCCGGAAGGCAAAATCACAAATCATGAATTGGCCTCAAGGCAAAAATTTTAGATTATCATCATCATCATTGGAGGAGGAAAAGATGACATGTGCTGCGGAGCTCCCACCATATATAATCAGCTATCAGAAAGTGAAAAGTGATATACACGCTTTACTGATGGTACTGAATATTTTAGCTTCTATTTGACATTGTTCTGAACACTGGCAAGAAGTTCAGCACAATTATAATGACCTGCTAATTTAAGTAAATTATTTTACAGTACATTTAACAGGCTATTTAAATTTGAATGCTCTGTGGGGAGTACTGCATCTGTGTCATCCTATACAAATCTTCTCAACATAAAGCAATGTTATAGAGTGACTGAATTAAAGGGTTTTTTGTCTCATATGACTTGAAAAACTGGAAAATTGGGAAATATGGGGTTATAAACACTTGATCTTCTACCATCTTGTGATTCTAGAAAAGGACTTCCACTTCTGAGGGCTGGTAGGCATGTTTGGACTTACATAATTAAGATGTAAATGTAATCTAAAGGTAATGTGAAATGTTGTATTCACAGCATCACAGAATACCAGGTTTGAAGGAAGCTGAAGGATCACGTGGTCAAACCTTTCTTGCACAGTCTAGATAAGATGATCCAGCACCCTATCCAGCTGAATGTTAAAAGTGTCCAATGCTGGAGAATCTCCCCTGGGGAGATAATTTTAATGGCTGATCTCATTGTGAAAATTTTTTTTCCTGTGTCTAATCAGAATCTCTTCAGGAGTAATTTCTATCCATTATCCCATATTTTTCCATGTGCCTCATTGTAAAATGGGGGTCTCCATCTTCTTTGTAGACACCCTTTAAATATTGGAACATGGTAATAAGGTCTCTTTTAAGTTTTCTTTTCTCAAGGTTTAACAATGCAGTTGTCTCAGCTCTTTCTTACATGACAGGCTTCCCAGTTGCTTCATCATCCCTGTAGCCCTTCTCTTGACCCTCTCCAGCCTATCCACTTCTTTTTTTGCATGGGGAGACCAATACTGAACACCTTATTCCAGCTGTGGCCTGCCAGCTGCTGAGTAGAGTGGAATAATGATTTCAGTATCTCTACTGGTGTAGAGATACTGTTCATGCAGCCCATCATTCTGTTGTTTTCTTCAGCAGAGCACCACAGAATTCACTCATATTAGCTTGTCATCCAACAGGACCCTCAGGTCCTTTTCCACAGAGCTGCTCCCCAGCTGAGTTGTTCCCAGCCTGTGTTGTGGTCCTGTATTATGTTTTCCCAGGTGTATGACCTTACATTTGTCCTTGTTGAACTTCATAAGATTCTTATAAGCCCACTCTTCCAGCCTCTCCAAGTCTACCTGCAGGATGACTCTCCCTTTAGAAGTGTTCAATTTCCAACTTGGTTTGGTATCATCAGCAAACTTCTAGATGATCCCATAATCTAGATCACTTGTAAAGATACTAAACAGCATTGGGTCCAGTATTAAATGCTGGACTATCCCGCTTGTGACAGGTTGCTAGTTTGAAAATAAGCTATTTACCACCACTTGCTGACAGGCTGGGGGCCTGTCAGCCAGTTCCCCACCTGCTGCATGGACCACTCATCTATACTATAATGTATCAGTGTCTTTAGGAGGAAGCTGTTGGAAACCATATAAAAAGTCCTGGAGATATCCAGGTAGACAATATCCACAGCTTGTCCCAACATCAACTGAGCAGGTTACTTTCTCATAGTGTTAGTGTTCTCTTTGGAAAAAATTACTAATCTGCATGCAGCCAGTCTTATCTGAAAGACTAAAAAAGACACACAAAGAACTGCAAGCCCTGAAAAATCAGTCCTGACATTGATGTTTGCTCATGAAAGATTTGCTTTGGAGAACTGCAGTAACAAGCATTCTTGTGCTCAAGTGGTTTTCAGTTGGTACATAGAAGTACCAAGCAAGCAGGGAAAGTTCTAATGAAAAGTCACTGGACTCAAGATGCTTAATTCACTAACTTCTCCTTGGACTATAACTTTTCCATCGAGACTCAAATTCTCCACAATTTATGTTAAAGAAAACCCCAACCTGAACAAAATCCAAACTTAATTAAAGAAAGTAAAATGAGAGGCTTTTACAGTTGTGACATAATATATGAAAAGTGCAATGTGTCTTGTCCTTTAAAAATTTCTTCTCCATGTTTTTCTCCAGGGTGACAAAGAAGCAGAACTAGGGCTGCCCTTCTCTCCTCTGTGTGATCGGAAATCTACTATGGTTGCTCAGTCTCAAATAGGTATGTCCCTTTTTAGTGCATGAGGCAACAAGCCTTACATTTACTGAAAGAACAAGAGGTGCTAAGTGAAGTAAAATTATTCAGGGGGCTTGGCACAATGAAGAGAACATGTAAAAGGTGGATTGTGGGTGGATTTTATACTTTCAAAATAAGTGAAGTAGATAGAAGAACATGTTCCAGCCTCAGCTCAAGAATAGGTAGCCAAATGGAATAAAAAAGGAAAGATAACATGGATGCTAAAATTGAGAGAACTGAGAAAAAAAAATATATAAAACATATTAAAGAAAGCAAACAAAAATTTAAAGCAAGAAATTTCTCTCAAAGAGTGAAACAGAGATTTCCCTGAATCTAGGAAACTAGAGATTCATATTTTTGGCTAAGGGCTGTTTCTGTTTAAAATTATTTCATTGTTCCTGGTAAGTAAGCCATTATCTCAGAGACAGCATCCCAGATTTTTCTGGCTTTGGAAATTTAGACAATTCACTTAAGAATCTGAGTTTGAAGAGCTGTATATAAGTCTGGCCTGGTTACCAGGCTTGTAGCATTTACTCCTCTGGAACAATAACATACCATAAACTGTGTGTTCTGCCAGTAGCTTGGTGAAGGAAAGCAGCAACAAACTTGAAGTGCTACAGTCTCAGCTAAAACTCATGTTGAAGACTCCTGGACATAGGCTTATTTCTGTGCTATGGGAGAAGATAAACTCTCCCTCTCTGGTTGCTGTGGGGGAAGGTACAGGTACATATATTTCTTCACATCTGTTTTATCAGCTTTCAGATATGTTCCTTACTCCTTGCAGGGAAGAGGAGCTGTGCCTTCCCCAGGGTCCCTCTACATAGGGTTGTGTATGCTTGGAAACCCATTTTCCTGGTCGTTTCCTTTTGGGCTCCTTTGCTCAGAAAGACCAGACGAGGAAAGAATCTTCTGTTCCAATCCTTGTGTCAAGCTACTGCAAAATTATTATTATATTAAACCATCATAAATAGAATTTACCTTATAGGCACTTGTCAGTAGGCAAAGGCAGGTTTATTTACTCATATACTATTTCATTTGTGCAGTTTAGTAATCTGTTGACATTAATAGACTACTCTTTATTTTTTCCTCCTACCATTATAAAATTATTAATTTCTCAGTCTGCTGCACATTTTGACAGTGTCTTTCTTATGTCCCTTTTGTTAAACTGCAACCACCTTTTTCTGGCTATCTGCTGAGATAAGACTTTCAAAGTTGTAGGCTAGATTCTCAGACAAATAATCTCCTTTCATATATTTGTTTACCCAATTAATAGCCTCAAAATATTGTTTCCTGGAATAGTAATTACATTTCTTTGCAGAGGTAAGTTCTTACTGAATTCCAAATTGTGCTATTATATGTTTGGACTGGATGATCTTAAAGGTCCTTTCCAACCTCAGTGATTCTATGACTGTCATCTGCACCAAGCACTAAGCCATCAATTCTATAAATTAAAACTTTTGTTCTTAGTGAAATAAAATTGTGCTTTTGGTTCTATCAAAGACACAGCCTAGAAACTGTGTTCTGGTGGCACAATTTGTTTGTAGTTGCTGGTTTGCTGTAAGGTCACTGTAGATACAATAACAGTGGGCACACATTTTCATTCATTAAAGCTTCTCACAAACACAGATGGCAGGTTTTGGCAGTATGGATTATGAAATTAAGCAATTCAACAGAAAATAACTCCTCAAAGGAAAGAACGCATGTCTCCTGTTGTGTCAGGTTATGAAAAAATTGTTCAATTTAAACTGATAAATTAAAACCCCGTGAATATAAATTATTGAACTTTATTTTGAAAATCCATTAATGTTAACAATGACCAATTCATCATCCTTTTTCTTATTCAATAGAATGAGTATAGCAAATATTTCTGTACCATAGTGAAGTACAAAAACTGGGAGAAATTTTGTTTGGAAGTCAAGCTGCTTGTCAGAGTGGGTGAGAAAAAAATACTGCAAAGAAAACCAGACCAAGACTTTCATATTTTCCAACAAGCTTATCAGGAGCTAAAACTTCTCTGGCTCAAACTCTAGGAAGCTTGTGTTAAAGATCAGCCTTTATTGTCATTGTCCTCTTTTGCAGCTGATAAATGCAACGGTACGATTTTATTTTTGTCCTTTTACTGTCAAGAAATAAAAATGCACTTTCAGAAAACATTGGATAATGGCTGATGAGTGCATGATGCTATTTTTTTTTTTTTATGGTGAACTTTAGAGAAACTGTCCTCTACGCAATTTCTTCTATGTTGATGTTCCCAAGTATAATGAATGAATGAATTCCAGGCAAATGCCTGGAATTCACTCTTAGTATGCAGCATTAACTGGTAAAATAATCTTAGTCTCTAGGGTGCAGAAATGTTTATCATGCTCATTATACTGAAGGAGAAAAAAATTATAAACTGGTCATTACCATTAATAGATTTTAAAACTCAGGCTCATTTGATATTCAGGGTTTGAAGCAGCAAACTAAATTACTGTATTTAAATCTCAAAATCTCAGGTAAAGAGGAAAAGCAAACAAGGGAGGCAAGGCATGTGGGAATATGGCAAAAGTTACACAATTTTAAAATAAAGTCCTAATTTTTTTTTTACAATAGCAGATTATGATTCCAACTTTATTATAATCCCTTTTTTAAGGTAGCATAGTTGAATAACTTATTCATGTTATAGGGAATAGAGGAAAAAATGCTGCTTATCAAAGAAAAGTTGTCCTATGTATTTGAGTTTGTTTGCCTCTGGTAAACGACCTCTTTTGGCACATCTGCTCATCTTTGTTGATGAGATGCAAGACTTCTCACAGGGAAAACTTGATTCTTAAACACAACTGCTTAATGTGTTTATGTGTAACTGTTCAGTATCTCACGGAACAGATCCCACCATCTTGCTGCTGAAGTTAGTGACACATACATCTGTCTGGTATCAGAGATTTGCATATCTCAGGGTTGTGCGTGGTGAAGGAGCAAATGGCAGTGGTATTACTTGCTGAGCAGAATGACAAAGTACTATGACTTGGGTTTCTTTGGTCATTAAGACGTAAGTTTTTGAGTGAAGGAGAATAGAAGAGACATATAGACAGCCAGACACACAAATGTGTTAATCAACTTCTCATTATCCTTAGAATTCCTGTGGCACACTTAACACTGTTCTCAGGTGGTAAAATTTTCAGTGCTTAAAAAAATTACATGAAGTTTGCTGGGACTATCTACATTGTGATCTAGCATACAATTTCCTGTTCAAGTTTTATACTGCATGCATTTCTGATAAACTACCTAGGAATTCTTTTTTTACTAAATTTTACTAGCTAAGACTAATGCAGTGTTATGGTGACACATGAGTCACATGTTCAGATAAGACTGCATGTGTCTCTAGATGTACAGAAATGTTACTTGAAAGGAACTATTTGATTGGCATGAAAATACACCTAACAATCCATCCTTTTAGAAATTTGGCAAAAATACAGGGAGGGAAATGGAACTAGGAGGATGCTCAACTGCTTTGCACTCAAGAAGTGGATTTGTGGTTGCCCTTTGTAGGGCCCCTGAGGCTCCCCTGAGGCTCCCCTGATAGGGGAAAAACTCTTTTTAACAGTTCTCAGGATTGAGAGACTCATGGAACTTTTTCAGTCTTCAGATTGCTATTTATTTTTATTTTATCAAAAGTTCCACATGTCCTCTACACTGGACTTAGTATGCAAGAAAGTACAGCAAAAATGGTCACAAGATGTACAGTTTCAAGGTCTTTTAAAGCTGTTTTATCCAATTAACTCTTAAAACGTACTTTATTTCTACCTTTCTGCCAATAACTCATCCCTCGTCTGTCCACGTGACCTCTGCACTGCGGCTTCCCCCAGCCAGTCACCCTGTGCCAGCAACACTGCAGAAAATGGAGTAGATGAAGAAGAAGAAGAAGAAGAAGAAGAAGAAGAAGAAGAAGAAGAAGAAGAAGAAGAAGAAGACAATGCCCAAGATACTCCATCCTGACTCCTATCTACCTCCATACTAAAATCCCAAAACCAAAATTTCTAACCCTGTGACAAACCACACTATCCCTGCACTTGTAGACTCCAATCCGTCCCAAAGTCTTGGAAGCCTTCTCCATGGGTGAAAGTTAAAAGCAGTGCTTCCCTGGGGGTCAGGACCCCTTGGGGCAAGCAGAGAAATATTCCCTGTGCCCTGGGTTCAACATGGATTGAAGCATGAATTCAGGTGCCTGAACCACATGATCATTTCTGCTTTTGTTGTTCATATATCACCTAGAGTCACCAGTACCATAGAAACATATCATGACTGGGTCAGAGAAATTAAAGTATTATTAATGAAAAATAAATTGTTAATAATTTTAAAATATCTAAAACTTGTAATAGTAGGGATTTGTAACAGTAGTAATTGTAACCTGAATTCCAATGTGCCTAAGAAGGGATTAAGGACTTCACTGTTTTCTTGGCTACCCGCAGCACTAAGTAATTTAATAAATGCAGTGCTAAAAGAATTAGGGAAATATGTAAGCTACCCACGTCTACATTTTATTCATGTATCTTGGGTTGAAAATGGAAAATGTAGCCAGGGTGTGTATTCTATTGCCATCTGTTAAAGGTGGAGCAGTTATCTTATGTTAACTGGGCCACCTGTTAAAACCAGGTGGGGCAGTTTTCTTTATCTCTTCCAAAACCAATCCTCCCTCTGGAAAATATCTTCTGTTAATGGACCATTGAGTCTTATTGCTTGACTGATAAAATTACATCATCCCATTGTGAAATGCTCTGCCTAGGGGAGGAGCCAAGCATTCTTGGATATAATCTGAGATTTGAAACACCAGTCAGCCTTTGCCACTGGATTCTCAGAGGCAGATTAGGCCCATCTACACCACCACTGGATCTTCAGAGGAAAACCACACCCTTCTACAGGATCACTGCTTTCAACAGAAGCACAACTATCACTCCAGGAGGACTGCAGCTACCATTTAATCAGACTACTACCACCACCCTGACCGACAGGGTGTCAGGTCATATTCTGACTCTGTCAGTGTTGTTTTGTTTTACTGCATTTTTTTTTACTTTTATTTTTTCCTTAATAAAAACCTTTTATTCCTGCTCCCATATCATTGCTTAAGAGCCCCTTAATTTCAAAATTATAATAATTCAGAGGGAGAAGGTTTACATTCTTTATTTCAAGGGAGGCTCCTGCCTTTCTCAGAAGACACTTGTCTTTTCAAACCAAGATATCATGCAATTTAGATTTTCCTTCATCTCATGACCTTATGTCCACAGAGCTCTTCAGTCTGCACTTCCTGACATTCAGAGCAGACCCATATTAATTTCTGTCAAATTGTATACTGAAGTAGAAAATATTTGGGTCTTTATTTTTTCCCTTTTTTTTTTTTAATATAAAAAAAATTGGGGAAAGCATCTAGATCTCTTTTATTATCAACAAGAAAAAGCTGGCCAAGAACTGAGGAGAGGGAATTCACAGCAACACACTGATGTTGTAAGTAAGGGAAGTTTAAGGTTACTGGTATTGCTGTTATAATTATTTTCTTCTTTGAGAGAATCTTCTTTGAAGGTGAACTTTATTTTTAAGTTTTATTGAAATCTGCTAGGAATTTGACTTCAATATCACACTACTCTTATATTAAATAAGTCTTGAGGAGTTTATGTTATGATTTGCCAGAGTTTCTTTCCAATGTTTAAATAGGTACCTTTTATTGCATGCTATATTGAGGATCTTGGGTCAGGGATTAATGTATAACACAGATTTCCCTTTCTAGTATTTGCCTATCCTTCTTTCAATGTATAATTTTTTTACTGTGATTTACAGTGTGGTCATCTGTATTCACTGAAGCAGGAACTCCACATAAATCCTCCTCATGGCTGTTTGACTCTCCTTGTGTTTCTGCTCAGGTTTCATTGATTTCATTGTGGAACCCACTTTTACTGTGCTGACCGACATGACAGAGAAAATTGTGACTCCACTAATTGATGAAGCTTCCCTTTCTGGCATGTCTGGATTTAGGCGTTCCAGGTGAAAAACCTTGCACCCTGTCCCTTCATTCTATAAGTTGCCATTGCAATCAACTGCTCTGATTTCCCCTCTCTTCAGTGTATGTCTTTCTTGTGGCTGAAAGACCCATATCTGCATTGTCAACACTGTAGCTCAACTCTTGAGGTGACTTTGTGCAGGGAAAGTCCAGCCTGGAGGAGGTCCAAGAGGGAGGAGGGTGGCATCAGCCTGAGTCATACCTTCTAAGGCAAGGAGCACAAATTGTTGTAGCCATGCAATCAGATACACTCTCAGTGCTCTCTTAGTCATTAATGTCAGAGAGAATGTAATGGGAATAATTGGGAGTCACTTTTTTCTCCATGCCTAGAAGTATGAATGGGATTGAAACACAAATGATGGCTGGAAAGAATAAGCACACTTTTATGACAGTATTTAGGATCATGCAAATGTGCAAAGAATCACCACAATTCACCTGGAGTCTAGGTGTAGGAAGTCTTGGACCATTCAAACTGTACTGCTGTTTTAGAGATAATGCTCTTTTACTAGTTTAATTGACAAGGCATATCTTGGAATTCAAATGCCACATGGCTAGTGCTCCCTAGAGTAGGGCTATCAAGTCAGGATTCGCTCTTCTAGGTGATTTTTTTGCTCTTGGGCAAACAAAAAACAAATACTAATATCTTTCTATGTCAGTAATCTTGCTGCCTTTGTCAAAATGTTCACAAGCAAGTATCAAAAGTCAGCTGTAGGATTTGTAACAGAAATCAATGCCTGAGCCTCAGCTGAAGTCACCAAGCCCTTGACAGAGATTGACCTGTGCCTAATACCTGCCATTGGTGAAATTTAGGAGACTTCTGTGTCATTTTTGATTTCTAGAATTGTCTGACTCTCCAGTAATATTAAGGGAGTGGAGATACACAAAAAAGTAGTTAAAGAACTTAGTGAGAATGAATGGCAAAAAATAAGATGGGGAAAAGCAGCCAATTTCTAATTTCTAATACTTTCTATATATTTTATACATACACACACACACACACACACACACACACACACACACATACATATATATATATATATATATATATATATATATATATATATAATTTCTAATACTGGCTCAGGTTGTACTCTTTGCTTTAACATTGGTTGGATTGGGGTGGGAGAGATGGGAAGGATAAGGGATTGAAACTTAGTTTTTCCAAGCTCTGTTACCTGACATTCAACTATTATTTTTTCTTAGCTGTATTTGAGTGGGATGCTGATTTCTTCTGTGTTTTGTGATATTGTGTCCTAGTTTGAATAGCATTAGTCCCTCTGAAGTAAAAAGATCAAGTGTGAAGAGCACTGGGTCTGAAGGAAGTGCCTCACTCAACTGCTCCATACTCACTGTGGACTTCAAATGTTTTAAAGCCACCTGGACTGAGGTGGTGCAGCAAAACAGAGAGAAATGGAAAGCACAAGCCACCAAAGGTAACAGCCAGGCTTTTTAGTGAAAAAATAAAATTCTGTTGTCCTTCTTCAAAACTCATCTTCAGTCTAACCATTCTCAAACTGTTAGTTTGAAAGAATCCACCTATTGAGTTCAACAACCCACTCTGAATTCAGAAAGACAGGAACATTGTGACTCATCTAAGCCTTATATTCTTCTTATGCTGTGTAAGTGTACATAACAAAGAGAATGTGAATGATGGGTAGAGAAGAAATTTAAAGGGGATTCCCCTAAACCACAGATCAGACTCAGTGGGTACAAAAATATTTGGAATGCTATTTATCAATATAGATTTATCAATTGTTCATTGTTCAGGTTGAAATGGGGTGGTACTTTTGGAGATGGATAGTAGTTGGCAGACAGTTCAGAAAAGAAGGACAGAATATTCTCTATTCACAGCTGGTTTCATATTTCTGATCATAACTTGGAAAATTAATTAGGAATTAAGCTGAAAATGTGTGTGATGTCATCAGGAAGGACTGCTAACATTTCAGAAGAATATGAGGGCTGTGTTGGTTGAAGGTTGACCAGGGTTCAATAGTGTCATGAAACTGAAAAAAATCCCAACTAACATCCCACCACCACTGACAAAACCCAACAAAGCAAAGCAAAACAAAACAAAGCAAAGCAACACTCCCCCCATATACACACTAAAAAACCCCTTAAAAGACTTTGCTTCTAAGACCCCTCTGGCATTCTTCTCATCTTTTCAGCAGTAACAAGGCCCTCAGTGTTATTCTGTGCCTAGTTTTGGCCACTGTAGTTGATAAAACATACGAACCAGTTGTAGAAAATGCAGAGTACAGCAATGAAAATTATGATAATTTGTTTATAGCTGAGAAAGTGTATAGCTGAAAGCAGTTTTTTGAAGACTACTGCAGCTGAAAAATAAGGAAACTGGTTTTTATTCAAATATCTTGGACCATTAAGAGGAGAAAGGTTATTATAGATATTAATATAATGTCTAATAAGTTAGACATTAGCAAATCTCTATTATTGGAGTTCTTTTGGAAATACTGAAAGCCATCTTTTGCAAATTATTTAGGTATAATTTTCCCTCACCTCAATTAGGTATAATTTTCCCTCACCTCAATTAGGTGTAATTTTCCCTATGGATGATTGCGCAAGGTATCCTAGAGCCTTTAGGCAATTTAGACCAGATTTGGAGGGAAAAAAAGGAGGAATATGTCAATGTTTTTCTTTTCTCCATGAAACTGTGATACAATTTATTCTCTGATCTGAATGGTTGTTGGTCAATCCCTTATGGAGTTGTTTTATTTCATATAAGTGGAAGGAGTTTGATTTTAATATAATGTGTGACTGTGACTTTAGGGATTTGGCATAGTTCTCCAAAGTGCCAGAGCAAATTTTTCCTCACCAACTGAAAGACCTGCCTAAAGATCCAGGAAATAATGTATTATTCAAAACAAGTTTTCGTTTGTGATTAAAACTTGCCATTAAGTAAAAACACTTTATAGGCATTCCATGAAGATGAAAACAAAAGCATAATTCAAAATCTATTTCCCAGGGATTTTTTTTTTTTTTTTTTTTTTTGGTTGGTTGGTTGGTTTTGGTGCTTTTCGTTGTGGTGGGTTTGTTTGTTTGTTTGTTTGTTGGGGTTTTTTTGGTGGGTTTTTTGTTTGTTTGTTGTTTGGGATTTTTTATGTGTGTGTGCATGTGTGTGTTTTGGGGCTTTTTTTTGCTTGCTTTTGTTGTGGGTTTTTCATTTGGTTGGTTTTGTTTGTTTTGTTTTGGGGTTTTTGTTATATTTAATATCTATCAGTTCCCTATGGACCAAATTAAAGCTAACCAAAAAAGCAAAGCATGTAACATGCTGAGTGTCTTGGGATGTAGGAGTGTTAAGTGGATAAAGTTACAATACAGGTAACCCGTTTTAAAAATGTAATTCAGCATGTACCATATATATTTTCTTGACTAAGCATAAACTGCATAAAAATCCTAAGTGCAAGACAGACCTATACAGGACTTTTACATAATTTCTGTGTTTCTAGGTACATATAGAAGTACAAGCACGCATATTTTTTTAATCCTGTAATAGTTATACAAACATACAGCCCAGCATACCTTTGTATGGGCTAAGGACTAAGGAACTGGTTTTGGATTCCAGACTACTTGCATCAGAATCTTTTCTCAGCTGCTATTTTCTCTCGACTTGCAGCAAGTTTCTGCATCACCATCCTTGCCTGTCTTGTAGCAAGGCCTACTATACAGCAGGGGCATAAACTGCTGACCCTTGACAAACTGGTGTCTTGCAGTCAAGATGCATTGCCAATAAAAACAATTATTATTAAGAGAATACAGAAACATTTACTGTTTGTTGACAGCAAATAGAAATTTGGGATCAGAAAGGAAGGAACCTATTAGTGCTATTTTTGTTGCTAATACTATAATAAATTATTCATAAAATACTGTATTCCCTTTGGGAATTGCATTGTCCCTAGAAGCCTCAGTGAGCTGTTTTTACCCTGAATATGACATTTATAAAAAATTTCTCATACTGTGTGAGAAAAGTGAGATCATTACTGATTGGATTTTTTTTTTTTTTTTTTTTTGCCTAAATGGTCATAATTAAAGAGCAACAAACAAAAAGAACTGATAAAACAAACAGTCTAATGTACAAAGCACCATTTAGATAAAGTATTTTCTGACACTACTTTTGACAAGAGATACTTATCCAATGGTGTTGTAGCAAGCCCAATTCTCCTGAGACAAAGTTCTTTCCTGTGGTTCAGGTGCAGAATAAAGCTTTTTTTTTCAGATGCCCAAACGAGAGGAATTCCATATGCTATGGAGACCCTGAAATTAGCTCAGTTGTTTAGAGCATGGGCTTGACCTCTGTATGGCTCATTCACTTAAGAATTGCATTCTATGGATCCGTTCCAACCCAGAATATTTTGTGAAATCTGTGAGACATCCCTACAGCCTTCAGTAGCTAGTATCTCTTTTTGCCATTCAAGAATTTCGAGTTTACCTTTTCAAGGTGAACTTTAAATGGTAAGAAAATGACATACACATAAAATACCTTTAGTACAACCACTGGTTGTTTTCAGAATATTTTGTTAAATGTCCTCTCATGTTCTTTTTCCGTTGTCAGTTCCTATATATAAGTAAATTTTTTTTGCATGTGAAAAGCTGAAGTAGATTTAAATACATGAGTCGTTCTTGTCAAATTGACTGATAGTTGTGATATCTTTCCTTGCTTGGCTTCTCTCTTTGCTGAGGATGCAGAAGAAAAGGCCAAGAAAGAAGCAGAGGGAAATGCTTATCAGGGAACAGATGAAAAGGAAAGAGATGAACAGGATGGGAAGCCAGGTGAAGATGTCACAGAAAGAAAGACAGAAAAAAGCAAAGAACCAAATCCTGGGGAAAGCAAAAGGACAGATTCCAGTAAGAATCTTGGAAATGGCACTTGGCAAAGAGGTATGAGCAAACATGAAGCCTATCAAGGGGAAAATGCAACTAGGACAAATAAGAAAATGGATCACCATCATACTCTGGGAGAAGAGAAACAGCATGTCCAGAATGGTGAGTTATTGTCTTCTACTGAAACATAAATCCACCCCTAAGGCCAGTAACTCACCTTAGTGATGGGGGAGCCTCATGTCCTGAAAAAGCATTCCTGGACCCAGAGTCTCTTCCTGAACATAACATAGACATATGTTATTCCTACATACGGGAATCAGAAATTGAATTAAATTCCAAGTAGTGTTTTTCTGTAGAAGGGGTTCACTATTCCTGCTTGGAAACAAGGAAAAATTAGTTTTTTCATGGAACTGAAATAGCCTCTTATGATACAGAGGATGGAAAGCTGAAACCAAAAACCTGCTTCAATGAATATTGTCATTGCTTGAGTAACTGACAGGAAAAGACAAAGTTGACTTCTAAACTCATTTTAAAGCAAATTAAATGCATCTTTGATTTGAGCCTCAGATCAAAATATGTTTTGGAACAGAGAATTTTTCTCCACTCTTTTTTTAGGATTTATTTTATTTATCCTTCCTTTGTTCAGTATAAGGACAATCACTAGCCTTTATTTTTTGAGGATTTTTTTTACAGAAACTTTATTTCACTTTTTTAACTTGCTGTGGGACTGAGTTAAAATAAGAATCCCATTCTGCACTCAAAAAAAAAGTGGAAAAAATGTTTGAAAATTCCATTAAACATTAAAAAAACTTATTAAACCAAACAGAAGAGATCACTTGTCTCTTGGCCATTACACTGTTCTTTCCTGCACAGCTCCTGCTCCCTGGAGACAATATCAAAAAATGGCACTACAGCCACATGTGTCTTGTCACAAACTTGGCTAGTATCATGCAGTCCAAAAGTAGTGAAAAAACCACTTAGAAGCCTGCTCTTAGAAAAATACTGAATGGGCATTTTGGCTTTGAAAGTTCAGGTTCAAGCAGTGAGTTTACATGGCAGGAGATGCAGAAATTTTGTTTAAAACATTCCTGATATCATTCTTAGGGTTGCTGGTCTTTCCCAGTAATTCCTTTGTAATCAGGTTTTTTTTAAGAATGGAAGGGTTGTGGGAATCAAAGCTGTCATTCTCTCTCATGTATGGGATTTTTCTTCAGACAGTGTTACATGTGTGAACACGAATGGACCCCTCAGGAAGACAAAAAGGTCAGGGACATATGAAATGCAAATTAGACTGCACCAGACTTTTCTTCTGCATACACTTGTTTTGCATGCTTCTAAGAATATGGGAACTAAGTGTGCTCTAGTGATTTTTCTAGTACTTTTATTGGCAGTGTGTCTCTGCTGCAGGTGTCAAAAGTGTTCTGAAAGGAATTATAATGATTCCTGAAAATTAGTGTCTTCCTCAGGAAAAGAAATTCTGCTCCTTTATTTATGGGATAAGGCCTTTATGAGGAACAATCACTGCAGTGTCTCTGGGGACTGATGAAATCTTAACATTCATATCTCTATATTTACCAAAGCTTCCTTTATGCCTATATGTTGAAATCTCATCTAATATATTTGTTTTATTATTTCTCTGCCTCTGTAATCCCTTTCAAAAATATTACAATCATTATTCTGCTCTGCTGCTGGCAGTATGACAGCATAGATATTATATTACTTAAAAGTCCCCTTTTCATAATATTCACTGAAAGTTCAGAAATTGTGTTATCGGGTGAGTTTAAAGTCTCTCTGTCATACACTACCCTGTGCTTTTTCTGAGAGATCAAACTCTGGAACAGTGCATGTGTAGATGTTCAGCATTTTTTCCTGCACACACTTACCTTTGTTTTTAAGACCACCTTAATCAAACAGACACCTAAACCCTGCTGGATCTGCTCATAACCTCTCTGTACAAAGACCCCAAGTCAGTGGCAGTGTGATCGGCTGAGGAGGGTGCTGTTTGTCCTGTATCATCTTGCATTCATTTTTTTTTTAATCCACAGAGTGAGCTTAGGAAGATAAACATGAAAAATTTCAAATAAAAACTGAACAGAACATGCTTTGGTTCCATCTTGTTAAATATTTTAGGGTTTGAAAACCATTCCTCTTTTATATTATGATGAAATCTAATTAGATAGAGAGATTGATCCACTACTGTCCAAGAATAATGAATATGCTAATGACTAAGGCACATTGTGGAAGAGGGAGACCCTATTTCTCTACAATTTTTCTTTTTTGAGCTGTTCCAAAAATAAATATCCACTGCCCCCATGAGTATTTGGAAGGCAGATCATATCCTTTTTAACGCTTAATACCTTTAATCTTGAACCAAAGGCTGGGAAGTAGTTATAGTACCAAAATTAGAAATACAAAGAGAATAAGCATCACTGGAATACAGACTCACATTTACAAAATTCTGAAGTCAGGCTTTTACAGCTTTTTGTGTTGAGGTGCACATCATAAAAGGAAAAGGATCTTTCTTTCTGTTTGGATACTGCAGCTGAAATAGATCTGTTCTGCTACAATTTTCCATTTAAGTTTTTATTTGATCTAGCATTCAGCATTCTCATTCAGTGAAGGGATGGTCTGGTAAGGTCTGATGTGCTTTGCTGTATGGCTAATAGAGGACTGAAAAAACACTCTTGGTTGACATTCCTGGGTTCATAAAATATACCCTATCTTAAGTTGCTATTTTCATTTTGCATGAACCATTGCTCTGCCAAAGGCCTGGATTTTTTTGTTTGCTACATAGACTCTAAAGGCAATGATCAATCCTAGGATGACTGTTCCTTGATACCAACACAAACAAATCTGTTAAAGGAATCTGGTAAGAGAAAACAAGGCAAAATTACATAGGCATGTTTAGGGTATCAAGGACGGTTCTTTAAAACAGACATTTATGATGAAGCCTTGCAGGATCTTAATTCTTTGGAAAGCATTAATGTTTCAGACTCTGACATGAATCTTATGATCAAGTTTTTAATGGTCAACATACAATCAGAGGTATTGTGAGTTTGATATAACTTTAAAACATTTTGATAATTAGAATAAATTCATAACTAGATTTTAAAACTTGCTTATCTGTAGGAGTTGGAATTTTTTTTCTGGTGCTTTGTTCTGTGGAAATGTGTTCATTAAGTTCTTTTTTAACTCAGACTTTTCCTCCTAAAGAACAACATCTCTTTTGGGTGTTGCAATTTCATTGAGTTACAAGTGTTAAAATGCACTCTGCATGCATTAAAATGCTTATAGTGTTTATTATTGTTTCTCATTGCTTCTTTCTAGGTGAATTAAAGGAAGACAACAAACTGGACAGAAAAGAAGTGTAGTGTGGGAGAGGAATCAAAGAAAACAGATGGTAAGGACAACATTTTATTGCATTTTTGACACACATTTTTATATGCAATCTATTGTTTCCTAAACATCTCCAGGTAATTCTAAAACAAAAAAAAATGTATGGTAACCAGGAACAAACTTAACAGAAACAGTCATTAGATTTGACAAAAGCCATTGAAGCATTCTGAGGGAAAATCATTCCTTTCATATAATGCCCAGTACCACTTAGTTCCACTGGTAAGCCTTATCCATCAAATTTTGTGCTGAGCTTGAAACAAAAATCCTGGATTATTGGAATTGCTTAATAGGAAATGCAGATTTGTGAGATTCTATCCTTCTGACTTTCTTCTGGCTGTATTCTTCGGTCTGTAAGAACAGGACACATTGGACATGAAGAAAACAGACTGAAAAAGAATGCTGCACAAGAGGTTCTATTAAGGATGCTGAAACATTTTTAAACTGTAGCAATCCCAAGCCGTAGGGTGGTTTCATGGGCATCTGGGAATAATTTCAAGTGAGT
Source organism: Lonchura striata (assembly GCF_050655825.1). Taxonomy (NCBI): domain Eukaryota; kingdom Metazoa; phylum Chordata; class Aves; order Passeriformes; family Estrildidae; genus Lonchura; species Lonchura striata. The sequence continues at coordinate 73,534,219 of NC_140704.1, forward strand.
CTGAGCCTAGTGTAGAGGTCCACAGACATTTTAGCAGCCTCAGCAGTTTGGAAAACATCTCTAAGTTCTGCAGTGTGTTTTACACTTTTGCACTTCCTCACCTGTGTACCACAGGCCTATGAGATGGTATCTGAACCCACATTACTTCATAGACAATTGCTGAATTACTAGGTAGCAAAATAAATGCAAACATATTTTCTGTCATCTTCTTTGTGCATCAGTGAAATTAGCTGAAATGTAACTATTCCTAAATATAAATAATACAGTGTTTGTTTTGATGGTCAAAACCATCAAATTTATTTAAATTCCTACTGCTCTAGCAAAGTGGTAAGCATGAAGAAAATATAATACCTCAACTAAACACCTAGAAAATTTCATCTAGGAGCATGTATGAATTTCAGACACATATTTACATACTTTTTCTTTAGAGGCCCCTTAGTAATAATTGTTTAGAAAAAGTCAGTTCTTTTAAGAGGTCATGTTACCTATATACTTGAGTCAAATATCTGTCAGGAAAAACTGCCTTAAACAAGTACCAATCACAGCTCTTACTGCAGAAACTAAACCTAAATACTGAAATAACTTGTGACTCTTCAGACTTCCACGAGTATGTGCAGTTCCATAGGCAATTATCAAGACTCCAGAAAGATGAAGGGGCAGAATGACTGCTCTCCCAACTCTGATGGGTGGTGGCTGAGCAACAGTTGTGCTGGAAGGCTGCTTCCTTGCAGGGCCAAGTGAACGCAGAAACACTAGGACTTTTTTAGGAGGTACTCAAGAGCATCAGCTCATCCAAGAGAGTAGACCCATGACTCTCTAACATTTGAAGGCCTTCACTCTCAAGGTCTTAGAAAGATTAAGGCCATATATTTATTTGGTCTTGAGGACCAAGAAATGAATGTTCATAGTAACTTGAAGATTGAAGACTGAGGATGTGAATTTGATTCTTTGCAAGTTGTTTATCTTTGGAGTTATTCATATTTGCTGTCTATTGGCCTGTAGAAGATAGCTATATCTTGGATTTCAGACTTAACTGCTTCAAAATCCTGTGCAAGTCTCTTGAATATAGACTAGTCTTCTTCTAATGTTAATCTGATTTTCATATTATTGTTGTTGTTTGGTTTTTGCTTTTTTTGTTTCTGTGGGAGATACTGCTTGTTACTCACTACTGCCCTTTTTCTCAGTTTCAAGAAAATAAATATGGCGATGCCATTTCACAAATAAAGATACCTGTCAAAGACATCATCAGCACAAGTGTTTCCTGTGGGATCGAACATTGTTAAACCATTTTGGAAAACTGAATTTTCTCATGTGAATTCATTGCTTGGCAAGTCTTTGAACTGAAAATTATAAGCAGCCCATGGACATAATTTTTCTTTACATTCCAACCTTTCTTTTTTTTAAATAGTATTTTTTTATAATAAAACTAACAGCAAATGAAAATATTATTCTTCCCCATTACAGACTTGATATAAGGAAGAAATTTTTTGCAGTAATGGTGGCAAACCACTGGAACATTATGTCCATTGAGGTGGTAGAATCCTCTTTCCTGGAAACATTCAAGGTCAGGTTGAACAGGGCTCTGAGAAACCTGATCTAGTTGTAGATGTCCCTGCTTATCATTCTGGCATTGGGCTATATGGCCTTTAAAGGTCCCTTTTCAACCCAAACTATTCTGATTGTATGATCTTATGACTAATACTTTCACAGGTTACTTTTACTACATCCTCATGGTTTTTTTTCTTACTGGGAAAAGATCCTGCAATGTTAATGCAAAGTGTTCAGTGTAACTTCTTGTTTTGGTGAAAACACAGTCGATTCAATCAAATATTACTCTCTCAGCTACCACGTGTAGATAAATAAAAAGTTCCCTTTTTGTGTGTTTGCCCTAGGACCTTACTACTCTAGTGGCAATGTGCATGTTTTAGCATACAGGATATTTCTGTTTTTAACAGCTAGTGCATACAGTGAAAGCCTAATGTGCTCCATCTAATGAGCAGTACTGCTACCTCATGGTCAATTCAAAACATGTGTTTTGACAGATCTGCTTCATTACTGAATTCTTCTATGCAGTGCAACACACCAGAATAGACTATAGTCACTATAATGTAATGTAATGTAATACTTTGTGTAGACTTTTTAATATATGGACTATATTTCAGAGATGGAGGTTTTAGCTTTATTTTGATATTTTTAAGATAAAATGTTGCTTATCAGGAGTTAAAAGCTTTTCTTTTGAGTTCTATACATTGTCCATGCCAACACGTAGAGCTACCTTTCAGTCTTAATTTTTCTTGATAATGATTTCTTGATCAGGAAGTGAAAATTTCCCTGATTATTAATTTAAAATCTTAATTTCTTTCTGTTCTACTTGTCCCAAAAATCAAGTAGCAAAGTAGCTGGAACAGAATGTTATCTGACAATGCCTTTGGTATAGGAGCATGGTGGTGAGAAGACACCAAGATAAGGGCTCTACAATTTTTCAGAGAGAGTTGAATTAACAGGAATCTTCCCAGCTTAATTCGTCAAAACTTCTCAACCATTTAATATTGCCTGTCTTTGCAGTCTTCTGCAAGATACAATTTTTGTATCTGTCAATCTAGCCAAGACCACTCCATAGCAATGAATAAGTAGACTTCTGATGAAATCCTGCTTATGATGATGTTGTTTTAAAACAGGTTACTCAAACAAATAAATAAAGAGCATTTGTCTATGTCTCTTTGAGAGAGGTAAAAAGGGAAATTACAAGTTATGTAAATAATGCTGCCATTTCTAATTCTGCTTTGAAAGATAAACTGATCTTTCCATGATTGTCAGAAGCAAAAAATCCATTTTAGTTTGTAAGGCAAACACATTGTATTTGTCCTTGCTGCTTGATATGCTCTGCATGTTATGTGTCATAATCCAGCAGGACAGGCAAATTTGAATGACTGTAGTCTAAGTCTACTTTTTTATGGCCTGTTACTTGAATTACATTAATAGCTATGGCCTCAAATTACAAATCAGAAAGACTTGTTAGCTTCTGGAAGAACTTGTTTGAAACATGAAGGCATTTTGCCTTCCCAAAAGACATAGTTCACTGTAATCTATCTCTGCTGAACAATTGTTCCATAGTATTGCAGTATAGGATAACAAGGGGCTGGGGGTGGGGGGTGGAATAGCTTCTGTGCTTTTTAAAATCCTTTTTGTGCTTTTTTGAAATAAACCATTTTTCTAATTTAGCAAGTGGCACCTGAAGCAAGCTGGAATTTGCATATAAGAATGCATTCTGAAGAAGGTTTTATGCTGTTTTAATAGCAGATAAATATGATTTTTGATGCTAAGTGCAAAAGACATTGTTAGTATCTAGACAGGGCAAACAGTACATCACCATGGCATGCATGGTGAGAATATAGGGAATATGTAGAAAGGTATCTTTTATAATTATGCAGATGGTCAGATGGTTTTGCAACATGTCAGTTTTGTGTGTATTTGTCTTGCAGAAAGCATCTGGTTTTCCTTTGAGATTTTCACATGTCTCTTGTTTAGCCTGCTTTTTATTATTCATAGGAGCCTAGATACACAGTCTTTAGGATGCTGGATTGCTTTTTGATTCTACTTTACATGACAAGCCGAAAAATTGGGAATTCCATTTGTCTTAATTTAGGTGAATATTTGGAATACTCAGGTTCATGGTGAAAAAAAAAAATCATCACTGAAGGCAACTTAACTAGGGTTTTTTGAGTAGTTGCCTGTATGGGGAACATTTTTCTGTGTTACGTCTGGTCCGTTAGATATATTTCTGCACAGCAATGGCATATGGTTGCATTGCTCCTCAGGGATAACATTCATGGTCCTAGAGACATGGTCCAATGTGTAACTTATACAGTGCATTGCAGAAACTGTTCCTTGATTTTGCACCATCAATTCATTTATTGCACCAGTCAGGGAATACAGCTGTGATGTTGCTTCTATTATAGTCCTTATCCCATTTAGGAAAATTTGCCTGTGCAATGATGCATATAAATTTTCCACTTCAGCAAAAGGAAAGTCCTCCTTTGCTCCCAGATGCAAGAATTATGTTCGCTACAGTGACAATCAGGCTTCTTTTTCCTGATGCAACACTTAGTCCTGAAAGAGAAAAAAAAATAATGTCTACTCATGAGGAGGAAGAATATGAAATGGCTCCTCGAAAGACATTGGTGACGTTTAGATTGCATCTTTAATAACTCACAGAACAGCTAACTTCCAATTTGAGCATACCAGCTACAGATAGAAGGACTCTTAAAAGGTGTGGCATCCCATCCCAAAAAAACAACATGCAAGTACCCAGATACTCATGACTGAAAAGTGTAATCTTTATTACTTATAATCATTAATTGATCACTAGGCTATTCATTATTTTCTCTCTTTCTAAACCACTCTTTTCCTTTTTTTAACTTCAAAACCTGATACTTACAAGCAATTACAAATGTAGAAGAAATTCAACAAGTCCTATTAGCTGAAAAGTGGTTTTTTTTTTGACTCAGGCTAAAGTGTTTAGGAGTTTAATTCAAAAGAAGTGATTGGCCACTGGCTGCCAGAGCCCAGGCTAGCTCAGTGATATTCTGGAGGCAATAGCAAGTGTAGGGAACTGACTCGATTGGGATGTTGCCAGAGCCAGAACCTTAGAGCCAAGTGCCCTACACTAGAGACTCCACAGCAGTACAGCAGGGATCAAGCAAATAAGTCAGGAGAGGTTCTTTCATGGTGAGAATCCAACTCATTTATTGGCAGGTACAGGAAGGAGTGGAGTTGAAGGGGTCATGGGCAAAAAAGAGCCCCAAGCACTTCTGTTCACGGGTTTTTAAGCTTTCATAAGACAGGGGGTGGGAACAACAAGACAACCAATGGGGGAACACTCAGGGTGTGGTTTTAAGAACAGTAACTAATCAGAATGAGGGGAGGAGAGAGAGTTTTTCCAGAAACTATGTCTGAACCCTGTCTCCTCCCCTCATCCTGATTAGTTACTGTTCCCTGCCCTGGGTGTAACTAGCAGGGAACATTCCAGAACAAAAGGTAGGGTTTACACTGATGGATAGGACAGAAGGGGCAAGTTGTCTTGATAGGCAGGGAAGGGTCTGGAAGGAAAGGAGGAGATTACTTGAGGGACAACTGGATAGAAGGGTCCAATTTGAGGAGAAACCAACTGTGATAGCATGGGGGTGGGGGGGGTAACAGAAAAAAATGTTATTAAATCAGAACATACAGCTGAACAGTCAACAATAAAATTAACACTCCGCAACTGTGATTGTCAAATATTGAAAAAATCCAAATGAGAATTTTTGCTTTGAAATGGTGTTTCACATTTTTATCCAGCATTAAGTAAATTGTAAACAAATATGTTTTGTTTTAGTTAGATGAAAAGCTTAGCTTGATCTTTTATTTTCTATCTATCCACCCCACTGCCCTACCCAACCTCCAATCTCCAACAGACATTTTGCCATGCAATTCCTTGTGTCCAACTCAGAGCTAGGCATTATCCTAATTTTTTGTTTTAGTTACTCAGCCAAAGAAGCCCAGTGCTTATTACAAAATTCTAATTCACATATGTAGCTGGAAACTTTGCTGGTTTTGATTGTCCTTCTTCCTGTGGAAGGTTCTATTTGATTTGTATGGTAGGGTTTTGGTAGTGGGAAGGGCTGGAGGGGTGGCTTTTCTGAGAACCCACTAGAAGCTTCCCTCATGTCTGATAGAGCCACTCCTAGCCAGCTCCAAGATGGATCCACCCACCATGAATAAGCCTATCAGTAGTGTATGAGAAATCCTCCCATGAGGAGGAAAGAGCAGCAGAGACAATCTTTGAAGAACTTACTGTAACCCCCATTCTCTGTCCTCCTGTGCCCTGTGGAGGAATAGGTAGAGAATCAAGAATAAAGTTAAGCCCAGGAAGGAGGGAGAGGTGGGAGAAAGGTGTTATAAGATGTGGTTTTACTTCACATTATCCGACTGTGATTTTATCAATAAATTAAATAAATTTTCCCAAGTCAAGTATGTTTTACCTGTGACAGTAACTGGTTAATGATCTCTCCCTGCCCTTATCTCAAAACATGATCCTTTTCTTATATAATCTCTCCCCAAGTCCAGCTTAGGAGAGGAGTGATAGAGCAGCACCTTGTGTCTAGCCAAGGTCAACCCATCACACAACTCATTCTCCTTGCCCCTTGAAAGGAATGGGGCTCTAGTTTCAATCCATAATGGAACATCTCTTTATGAAAACAATTATCAAGTTTTTACCCCAAACATAAGCAGAGGTTTGAATTATATTTGATTATCAAATATAGAGTAAGGTTTTGCACCTAAGTTTGTAGGTCGCTTTACTGTCCTAGGGTGACATTGTGATGCTTGTATCCCCAGTCATCTGTCCTGTTTATGCTGGATATTATGTTCTGTGCCTTCAAGACTGGCTCCGAAAAGCCAAGTTCTGTTTTGTTATCAGCCTGCTCACTCCCCCACAGTCTGCTGGACACAGGCGGTGGTACACAGTGCTGCTTTTGCTTTTTGCTTTCACCTTTGCTCTTGCTCTTTGCTCTTGCTCCTGCTTCTGCTTACTTTTGCTTTTTTTGCTTGTTAGTTAGTTTATCTGGGCAGTCTGAATTTTTCCCTGGACTGTCTTTCTTTCCCTTTTCTTGGAACCATTCGAACCTGCTCTGGACTGGGACCTGGAAAACACTGAGAGTTCGCACTTTGTGCCCTGCAGCAGCCATTCCAAGTGCCAGAGGGACCTATAACAGAGCAACTACTGCCAGGAGAGACTTTCTGAATTTGTCATCTCTTCAGAGCAGTGGAAGAGTTTTGTCATCTGGTGATGTTCGTTTTTTGTGCTGAGGAGTGCTTTGCCTATTAAATAAACATGTTTTTTTTCCACTTCTCTCCAAGGAAATTCTTCCCAAACCGGGGGAGGGGGGTGGAGAGGGGCGGGTGGGGGGGGGAATAGTGGGGAGAGGGGGCATGGGAGTTTGCTTTCTGAGGGCTCCTTCTGGAAGTTTTCTCCCAAATTTGCCCTAAACCAGGACACCTTAACTAGTAAGTATCTAATTTATTTCAGGAAACTCAATAATTACTTGGTGTAACCAAGCCTTTGCCAGTGTATTCAAAATATTTTTATCTGTTTTTATATATTTCCATAATATACGGGCAGTCAAATAACATATATTACAACAAAACTGATCTCTTTCATCACTGATGTTATCCTAGGTCAAGTGGAATGCAAACTGTCAAGCAAACATAAAACTCAACATTAGTATGAAAAAAACTAGAAATTGTTTGACTTCATGAATGATCTAGGCACAATTATGTGCCAAAGCTCCAAAATCAGGGTACCTTCTATGCTAATGCTATTTCTCATCATAGAAAAATTAATGTTATGCACTTGAGTCATGTGCTAAATTGGAGTGATGTTATTTAAATTCATTCACTAAGCAAATATTCAAAACCTTTTTCCAAGAACATTTATTCTTGTTTTCCCTTGGTTTCAAGGGAACGCAAGCACTTTCAAATAGCATTTTGTTTTCTTTGAAAAAAAAATCACTCCAAAATTTCTCATTCATTATACATACCGATAACAAAGATTAATTATGATGCATATTTCTTCTTTATTTCATTGATCTTCTGAACTTTGCTTCTTAGGCCTCATACATCTCTTATGCAATGGAAGAAAAAAAACACCATACTATACAGAATTTATTTCTTCATGGTCATAATTATCTTTGAAAAGGCTTTCAAATGGCTTTAGTGAGAGACAGGATCCTCCAGTGTTGAGAACCGAGTACTTATGATTTCAACATCTTCATTTTATTTTGAGCACTTAGAAATAGCTTCAACGGTTCTTTGCAGGTAGAAAAGCTGCAGATAGTGACTAAGCCCACTATAGAACTCAGGGAGACAAGAAATACCCAGGTTTGGGGGGAAAAGCTTACAAAAAAGAAAATTCATTCCTTTACATCCTGTAAGATGCTGAGTCAGTCCACAAAGGAATTAAAAAGGAATTAAAAGTGGCAGATTTGGTGATGTGTCTCAGCAACTGTAAATACTTCTGTCATTTGTGGTAGGAAAGATTGGATTATAGATTATGTGAGATGCAGTTACTCAGACTATTTTACCTCACTGTGCACTGTATCAATAGTAATTGTTTTATGATATCCAAGACCATACAAGAAATTGCAATTTCTTTTGTCATTTCACTCAGTGCTTGGATGGAGCTGGGTTCTGGAGGGAGCAGGGCTTGCAATAAATAATCTCATTTTGAAAAAACTCTGCTTTTAATTAGTAGGGATAGAAGCTACTGTCAAGAACCATGTCAGTTTGCTATGAACACTTGAACAACCTTACTGGGTTAGACCAAAAGTCCCTTTAGCTCTCCATCACCTGCATGACAACATTTCATAGCAGACATCTTAATGAACAAAAATCAAAATTAGAGCAATGGGTGTATCCCACTACAGTTTTCTGTGTTCTGGAGGCCCAAGGCAGAGGTCAAATCTCTGACTTGGATAAATTTTGATGGATTTATCTTCTATTGTCTGATTATCTTTGGAGCCCTGGTACTTTTGTGTACTGGGCACTGAGGCAACACAATTCAAAATTTTCTTAGGTGTTACGTGACAAATCATATCCCCTATCATGCACCAGCTACTGGGAAAGTTCAACGAGGCAATGGACTACTTAAGACTACCCTCAAGGCACTTGGTGAGGAACCTTCAGGAACTGGGAATCAAACTTAGCAAAAGCCATCTGATGGTCAACACCTGAGGGTCCATCAATCGAGCTGGCCCTGCCCAATCTGAACCCTTGCAGACAGTGGATGGAGATAAAGTCCCTGTGGTACATATGAAAGGTATTTTAGGAAAGACTGTTTGGATTAATCCCACCTCAGGCAAAGACAAACCCATCCATGGGATTGTTTTTGCTCAAGGACCCGGTTACACTTGTTGGGTAATGCAGAAGGATGGGGAAACCCGTTGTGTACCACAGGGAAACCTGGTCTTAAGTGAGAACTGTGCGTAAGGTTTCATCATGATACAGATAATGTCCCAAACTGAGAAGCAAGATGTTTTCTATTGCTATCTGTGTTAAGTGGGCAGTTTTCCTTATCTCCTGTTAATGGGCCCATCAATGTTTTGCCATGTGACTCAGAGATAACTCCCTCTAGGAGCCATTTCTGTTTAAGGGTAATCAAGGACCCACTGCATGACTCAGAATGACATCAGCCCATTGTGAGAGGCTCCACCCAGGGGGGAGGAGCTAAGCATCCCTACCTAGATATATTCTGGGGTTTGGGACAGAGCGGCCAGCCTCCCCACAGGTTTCCAAAAGGAACAGCTGGGGCTTTCCACTGGACCTTCAGAGGGAGACTATACCCTTCTACAGGTTCTGTTCCAACATAACCACATCTGCCACTCCAGGAGGACTGTAGCCACTCCAGTTTGGACTGCTATCAACACGCTGGCCAAAGGGGTGTCAGGTTGTATTCTGACTCTGTCAGTGGTTTTTCTTTTGTATTATTGCATGTATTTTCTTTCTTTTCCCTTTTCCTAATAAACTATATTTCTGACTTGGGAGTCATTCACTGGTTTTGCTTTCAAAAAAGAACACCCCACCAAGCAGAAAAACAATTCAAAGCAAGATCTGTGCTGCTATGTTCTTACTGGAGCTGATGATGCAGCTAACAGAAATAAAAAGCTATCACAGAATCATAGGAAGTTAAGGGGTTGAAATGGACCTTAAAGGTCATCTAGTCCTAGCCTCCCTTGCATGGACAGGGGCACCTACCACTAGACCAGGTTGCTCAAGGCCTTAGTCTATCTGGCTTTGAACACTGCCAGGGCTGGGACATCCACAGCCTTTCTGCATTGACTCCACAGGCAGGGAACTTCCAGAGAATGGAGAAAACTGCATTTTGCCTTGCTTCATTAACAGGGATGGGAGGGTTTAAAATTCTTGTAAGTGTGGATGACATAGGAAGAGAAGCACGTGTTGGGTGATATTTCGAGCTCTGTTTCAGATTCCTGGTGTGATTCAGCAAATCCTTTAAGAAGTTCAGAAATACATACTGCTCAAATATGTCATTTAGTCCACCTGCCCCAAATAATTACCCTTCCTTCTGGGTCAGTCTTTTCTCTTTAAAATGTGGCTAATTTTAAGTGTCATGGGATTGTTATGATCCTGTTAATGACAGTAGATCAGGCTGAATGTTTTAGTTGGGAAACATAATAGAAATTATTATTATTTAATAATATTATTTAATTATTATTAGGCTGTTACTACTGCCTATTGTACATTATGCTGGAAATGCGACAACTCAGTCTAAATGAATCAAATAAAATGCGGAAAGCGTAATTCTTTCAAACGGTGTCTTAGAATTACATCAGTGAGCAAGATTTTGTAGTAGCAATTTACAGGGGACTCTCCTGAAAGGAAAGCTTCGCCTGCTATCTGTGTGGTAGAAGATACCAACTCACTAGTACATTTGTGCAGGCGCTGTATACATTCAACACAGACAATGTAGTCCAGCAGCAAAGGTTTTGACAGTAACTTTTCTCCTTTGCCCAAATATCATTAAAAAAAATAAAAAAAAAAAAAGACAGTAGATTTTTGAGTGCAAAAGAAATTGGTTTCCTGAAAGGAACCAAAATATATTTTGATGCAATAATGTCTTCCAAGGCATGCCCAGCCCTACAGGTAAATTCATTTCTCCTTGGGCTGAATGTGCTTGGTTGAGAGACTCATTCAAATGCGCTTTCAAACTCGGTAATATAAGCATCGCTAGAATTGCAGCAGGTACCAGGTGTAGTCAGGGAGCCAGTTAGAACAGCCAGTATAGAGTAAAATATTAATGTTCCTGTTTGAAGCCTTTTCAGAGGATTTCTAGAGATGGTTATGAGACTAATTGGATAGACTGTCCTGTTTAATTAGAAATTGTCCATTTTCACTAGAAATAACAAAAATATTTATTGTCTGTACTTCTTTCTCAAGGAGATCTGTTTATTGTAAAGATGCACTTGTAGTATAACTACACAGAAAACAGTTATGTTTGTACATTCAGGATAATATTAGTCAAACATAGCCTAATTATGAGGCCAAGGGATTATACATATTTGACAGAGGAGTCAAGCAGATTGTAAAATGTACATATTTTGTTATATCTTTGGTGCCTCTCCATACTTAAGGGTGTGTTTTTTGCTGAAAGCCCAATGAGACCAAACAGCTTTTAAAATGTAGTGTTCTTTTGTGTTTGCAGCATTTTCTTTTCTTCATTTCAAACCACATGTACAACATTCTTGCCTTCATAAGCAAAAAGGTACTGGAAAAGATGTTGATCAAAGATGATCAGGGCGTTTACAGCAAAGAAACCTATTAAAATCTCTTGATCTAAGCATGCTGGACTCTGTTATGTGATCTTTTTGATTATGAAGTTTGAATTCTAGTTGGATTAATCTGATTATAATAGATTTCAATTTATTAGGACCGAATGGTATTTCCAGTTGTGCCTATAAGAGGTATTGGCATGCCTCACCTTGTACCCATTCAACAGTTAAGTAAATTTCACTGCTTGCAGAAAATGAGGATATCTAAACTGATACCCTTGTTTTACTTTCCCAGATTATCTACCCCTTGGACAAAATGGAGAAAGGCAGCATTTGACACTTTTTTATTTCTTTTTTTTCTCTTCTTTTTCCAGATACAGAAGAGTAAAAATACATTTAAATAGAGATTGCAAATCTCTTTCATCATTTTATCTGACATTCTTCATTCCTGTTCTCCTACTCCTGCAAAGACCAGATTCTGGGAAAGGCAGAAACACTGGAAACAGTCCTCCTCTCACTAGCTACTTCACAGCTAATGATTTTGGTTCAAAGATGGGGGCCTTGTTTTTCTAGTTAATTTTGTTTGTTTGTTCATGTATATATGTTTTTATTGTTGTTTTTTCTGGAAGGTTTCTTGTTAAAAGGTCCAATTTTGATTTCATGATGCAAATCGTTCCATTTTTCTGGACAGGTCAAGGAAATAGAAAAAAGCATCCTTCAAAAGCTGGTTTTGCCCTTTGCTATGCATCAGCTTCTGAAACCAACACTAGGATGATGCAAAAGAATATAAAAGAAAAAAAAAATTCAAAAATTCCTTGCTAATAATTCACTTTTTCTCTTTCTTTTCACTGAAAGCCTTTTCCAATTGCTAGCAGACAGAATTTGACATCAGTTTTACCCCTGTAGAAGATTTTATTGATAAGAACAGTGATTTCGTAGAGCCATTTGACAATTTCTTGAGAATTTATATCTTTCACACTTAATACAATGATAGAAAAATATTTTTCTTTCTAAACAGCAGTCAGACTCCTTCAACCCTTGATTTTGGTTTTTATTTTTTAAGTTAGGAAAGGAATAACCAATAAAAGCAATATGCTTTTGGGGCAAATTTTGTTTATCAAACTCTGAACACATGTATTAATATACTGTGTGGTGTGCCTGTATAACTTGATATTGCAGAAAATTATCTGTTTCTCAAATTTTTTCATGACCCACTGTTTGTCTGACCTGAAGATCTTGGAGGAGAGGAGCATCAGAGAATCACATGGATCAATTCTTACTCTCATCTCAGTTTGGTCTTTCATCACCGACTAAATGGACAGTCCAATGAAAAGAAAAAGCATTGTTGGATAAGGATGAGCAGAAAAAAAACTAAAATAAGAATGTATGAGGAACATCAAGCACATTTGTGTTTCTGGCTTGGGATCTTAATAGGAATCCACCTAATTGCAAGAAATTTTGCCTGTTTGTGTGGAAGTCAAGACATACACATACATACAATTTACATATACAATACATACAACTATTTTTGCTGAACAGCTTGCTGTTCAGGATGAGATCTTGCTGTATTACTCATATATGTATTTTTTAAGGAATCATACTCCTGTCATGGAACTTTTCCATGTAGAGAACATGCAAAATGTTGACTTAGGAAGGTAAATCTTAGTATTTCCTTTTCATGTTCAAAAGCCCAGAACTTTGCAATCAAAATCTGGGTCTCTGTTCCTTCTCAAACTGTGTATATATAGGGAGATGTGTCCTGTGACACTAGGAAAAATTAGAGCAGTAAGCTTAGATTAAATAAATTTTAAAAGCGAACTTTTAAAATTGATTAGTAAGAAGAATCATTCTTCTTTCTTAAGAAGAAAACATTCTTACTTAAGAGTGTTTAGTATTTTTGATTTTCATTATTGAGTCTAGAGATATTTTAAGGGTTTCTTTCTACTCCAGTTCAAATTTGTTCAAAGCCAGAGATTTTCCATTATGTTCATGCTGTGAATAGGCTGCACTTCAATCACATGTTTCCAGAAAGAAGTGCAAAAAGAATTCTTGACATTTTTGGAACTCTCAATTGGCTTCACTGAACCAGCTCATTTAAATGAAACAGAAGTTTCTATTTGTGAGTTTGTGGTTCAATAGTAGCTCTGGTGTAAATTTTTGGGGAAAGTGAAGGGCTCGGAGGACAGTGGCTCCATCATCCACACTGAGCACATTCCATGTTGTGGCAGGCTGTCACCTCTTAGCATTTTTTTGACTCCTCTTTTTCCTCCTCCATCAGCATTCAGCCCCAATGAGAGTAGTAGAATATTAATTCCAGCCCTGAGCAGGTTCTTTGAAGGCACACTGATCAAAAACAATAATGCTGAACTAAATACCACAGAGTGACAGTCTGTGCCTAGTTAGACTTCTCTGGGGAGTCAGGGAAAATATACCCTAACACAGTGTTTGTTCAGAGGTGCAAAATTATTTAGTCAGTATTTTGTGTTACTCTCCCCTTTTTACAGGGGCTAAAGACGCCTTAGATTATGCACACTAGAAAAATATTTTTTTTTAAAAAACTATATACTTTTCTTCACCTGTTTCTGATATATACTTTCTCCTTCCTTCCTTCCTTCCTTCCTTCCTTCCTTCCTTCCTTCCTTCCTTCCTTCCTTCCTTCCTTCCTTCCTTCCTCCCTCCCTTCCTTCCTCCCTTCCTCCCTTCCTCCCTTCCTCCCTTCCTTCCTTCCTTCCTCCCTTCCTCTTTCTCCTCATAGTTGGTCAGTCCTTGTTTATCATGCAATATCACAAAGGTGTGAAATCAGGATGGAAAACATTTTTTTCCTTGATTATTAGGGTTATTAACTATTGGCAGGAGCTAGTAAAGGAAGTTGTAGCTTTGATATCTCTTGGGGGCTGCAAATCAGACTTGCCATTCAAGAAGCAATGCTATAGGGAAAGTTACTGATATCAGCACACAGGTGTACTGCAAAATGTTTTTTAATACACAGACAGTCAGAGATAGGCCTAACAGTCTACTTCTTTTAACTTATTTGTGTAAGCTACAGTGAATTATAAACATTTCTTAGTTTATTTTTGTTGTCATTTTAAGAAATAAGTGAAATATATTAGCTGGGAAAATATAAAGTGAAAGTGAAATCTAGAAATCAAAACCCTACAAAGAGACTGGGCCAGGTGAAAGCATCTCTTGTGGGGTTGCCTCCTTACTTTTTCCCCTCACCTTCCTGAAACATTCTGCAGCCTTGTGCTGGTGCATCATGAGCCAACGTATGGGTATGCTTGGACACCTCCCAGTTAAACTAGAGAACACTGTGCAAATGTGTAAAATAATAATAAAACATAATGATCAAAAATTACATACCTTCATTCTCTTATTTTATTAGGAATCAGTCAGAAACTGAAAAAGGATTAGGTGTTCATCAGCTAATGGCCTATGTTTGTAATGTGAGAAAGGATTTCTGGTTTTACATCTTTACCTAAATTTTCCAGGTGTATAGAAATTATGTTTTCAGATTACTTTCTTTCCCATCCGTAAGAGGATCCGTAAGACCGCACAAGCAATGAATAAGTCAAAAATTCTTTAAATATTGTGTCCATACCATCTGCCTCATGCTGAAATTTTAAAAAATTATATGGAAGCACCTATCTGAAGGCACAAAGGAGCCAGAGTGCATTTTGCAGAGGACAGCACAAGCTAGGAAGTTGTGTGTTAAAAATTACATTCTTCCACCTCTGCACAGTGGCTGCTGGTGCTCCCAGAAGGCACATGTCTTCTGCTTCCCAGAAACTGATATATAGTTTGAGAGGGAGAATCCAGGCACTTTCCCCTCCTAAAACAGAGAGGATGCAAGTATCAGGGTTTTGTTCTTTATCTGGGATTGGTGTTCAGGGAATTAGCAGACCTTGGATTCACGGTGACATAGTGCTTGGACTCTGTTGCGGTCACTGTGTTACCCCAGCTTTCAGTTTCCTAACCCAGATTTGCTACGTCTCCCCCTCGAATCCACGGGGATAGAACCCCTGTGGAGCCCGGCCAGCTGGGCAGTGGGACGAGGCAGGCAGAGGGAAGGAACTTCTCCTTGGATCCCAGGGGGCTTGGAGAAGCTCCCACGTGAGTCCAAAGACGAGCTGGTCCCACAAGCAAAGGAAAGAGGCGTTCTCCCTCAGGATTAGTTCCAAAGTTTAATGAGGGCCTGGAGAGATCCCAGACCACATCTGACTTTGAAGCACCTCCAGAGCAAGAGAGAGAAGTCGCTGCCCAGAGCAGCCAGATATAGGGGGGCGGGAAACCCGAGCAGGCAATGGGGGAAGGACATGGGAGTGGCTCTCTGGGGGCAAGGCCTCAGAGTGACCACTGAGGAGGGGGTCTGGGAGGAGTCCCAGCCAGGGTCCAGCTACCTGGTGACCCTGGGAGAAGGATCTGGACAAAGGGGAAGGGTCACCAGGTGATGGACACATCACCTGGGACGAAACAGGGGGATGGGTTGGGGTTTGATGGACATACAGGTACTGATGGAAAAGCTCCCATTACCTGGGGCTTTACACCTGAACAGATGATCAGCCCTGGCAAGGTGGCCTATCAGCTGATAGAAAGGTGTCTTGCCTACCCCAATGAACATCAGCAGCTTCTCACCCTATACTGGGGCCTGGCCTGTGCCTGCTGAACCACAGTTCCATACTCTCAGAGGACTGTAGTTGTGGCAGGAACCCAAACTGCATTTGAGGACATTATAACTGAGACAGGGACTCAAACCACAGTGAGTAACAGGCCCATGCCATCGATTAGTAAGGGAGGAAGAGGAAGAGGAAGAGGAAGAGGAAGAGGAAGAGGAAGAGGAAGAGGAAGAGGAAGAGGAAGAGGAAGAGGAAGAGGAAGAGGAAGAGGAAGAGGAAGAGGAAGAGGAAGAGGAAGAGGAAGAGGAAGAGGAAGAGGAAGAGGAAGAGGAAGAGGAAGAGGAAGAGGAGGACAAGGAGGAGGAACGGGATTAGATGGAATAATCAGGTCCTGCAACAGGAGGTCCTTCAACACACAAATTTAAAGGAGTGAGGTAAATCAAACAGGAAATCCAAGTTACTCTGACTTCATCAGAACTTTAAGACTTGTGAAAAGACTACAGCCACCATCCAGATGAGTGGATTTCTTCGACACTGGGATAATGGAGCCAACAGTCAGCGGTTAGAAGGTAATGAAGTCCAGCAGTTGAGACCCTTTGCTAGGGGTTGGGAAGTTGAAAGAGGAATTGGAAAAGAAGGAGTCATTTGCAGCCTCTGTAGACAGCTCCTATCAAGCATGAGGGCAAGATGTTAATTTAAGATCTTTTAAGATCATTTATGGAAGCCCCACTATTTGCTATAGAACACGTTAGAGCTCCAGAACACCTGCAATGTCTTGATGATATCATTGTGTGGAGCAATACAGAAAAATAAGTTTTTGAAAAAGGAAAGAATAAAAAGTCCAAATCCTTATGAAAGCTGGTCTTGCCATAAAACAAAGTGAAAGGAACTGCCCAGGTGATCCAGGTCTTGGGAATAAACTCCCCAGGAAAGTGACCACCACAGTTGAAGTTATCCAGTGTCTGAGAAAATTAGCAGTGTTAGAAGTCATCTATAGAAATCGAAAAAAGAATAAGGTCCCTAAAGATCCAGAGGTTGTCCCTTGCACAATGGCCCTATGGAGGAAGGTGGTTCAAAGAGCCCCTGCATCATATTCCAGCAGCTTCATATCATGGTATTACCTGCAAATGGATACATCAGCCGTAGAAATTGAATCCTCCTGGTCTGAAATGCAGCAGAAATTCTGCATACTTTCACATACCTATGAGCCAGCAGCCCAGCTTTTAGGGACAGCCCAAGAGATCAGTTCTGTCCTGCCTCAATCAGAGAGAAGGAAAACCCCAGGGGGAGGCCAGATGGCTAACTCTGGTTCTTTCTTCAAACCTGGGGTGGACATGAGGAAGAGGGATGGTGAATCTACCTTTAAGCTAGAAGCTTGTGTCCATGAACTCAGAGGGAAGAGAGTTGTTAAGTCACCTAAGAAGACTGTCAGTTGCTGCAGAGAGACAATAAGGTAATCAGCAATCTCCCAGACAGAAAAGAACTAAAATAATTTCCTTTAACCCTGAAGAGGGATCTTTTGATCTGGCATTGCAAAGGCCAGACAGTAAATACTCTGACCAGGAACAGAAATAGAAGGTCCCTGCCTTTGCCCAGGAAGAAGAAAGGGATGGCCAGACTATGTGGATTCAATGGCCTGGCACATCAGATGCACAGAAGTATAAAACTGAAGTACACACTGCTGCCATCAAGGCGTAGGAGTGCACAGAACCCATCTGGATCTTTGGAGTGACAGGGGAATGCCAGGAGCTGTCTGTATTTGAGGCCGAGGTAAGTTTAACAAGCAACAAGTGAGAAAAGCGATCCATTGTGCTGGCCCAGAGTCCCCTTGTATCCTTGGCATCAACTGCCTGAGTAGAGGGTACTTCAAGGAACCCAAAGAGTATTGATGGCCTTTTGGTGTAGCTACTGTGAATGCAGAGAAGATCAAACAGTTATCCACAATGCCTGACCTCATATAAGATCCCTTCATTGTTGGATTGTTTAAAGTTGAAGACCAGCAAGCTTCGATTGCTACCAAGACAATGCACCAGTGGCAATATTGCACCAACAGAAATTCTATAACTCACATCCATTAACTAATTTGTTTACTGGAGAACCAAGGAGTGATCAGCAGGACACACTCATCCTTTAACATATGACCAGTGCAAAAGTCTAATTTGGAATGGAGGCTGATAGTAGACTATCATGGCCTGAATGAAGCCATGCTGCCTGAGTGCTGTCGTACTGGACATATTGGAACTTCAATATGACCTGGAGTCAAAGAAAGCCAAATGGTATGCCACAATTGATATCACTAATGCATTTTCCTCAATCTCTCTGGCAGCAGAATGCAGACCACAGTTTCCTTTCACTTGAAGGGGTGGCCAGTATACCTGGAATCAACTGCCTCAGGGGTAGAAATAAACCCAGCTGTTTGCCATAGATTGATCCAGATTGCACTGGAACAGGGTGGAGTTCCAGAACACCTGCAATGACTTGATGATATCATTGTGTGGAGCAATACAGCAGAAGTTTTTGAAAAAATCATTTTGAAAGCTGGTCTTGCCATAAAACAAAGTAAAGGGAACTGCACAGGAGATCCAGCACTTGAGAATAAAATCGCAGGATGGATGCCATCATGTGCCTTTGTATGTGGTTAACAATATAGCAACTATATCTCTGCCAGGAGAACATACAAGTTTTTCAAGGCCTTGTGAGGTTATGGAAAATGCACATTCCTGGTTATAGTCAATTTGTTAGCCCCCTCTCTCAAGTGACCTGGAAGAAGAACCAAGTCAAATGGGTCCTTGAGCATCAACAGGCTTTTGAGCAGATTAGACAGGAAATAGCTTGTGTGGTAGCTCTTGGGCCTGTCTGGACAGGAACAGCCATATGAAATGCACTCTACACTGCAGCTAGGAAGTATGGTCTCACCTGGAGCCTCTGCCAAAGAGCATCAGGAGAAACCCAGGGTCAAGGTTTTAGAGCCAAGGTTATAGACAATCAGAAGCCCACTATACTCCAATGGAAAAAGAGATATTAGCAGCCTCTGAGGAGGTTTGAACCACCTCAGAAGTTTTTGGAACATAAATATGTCTCCTTTTGGCACTGTGATTGCCCATGCTATGTTGGATGTTCAAAGAAAATACCCCTTCAAGATAAATTGAGTCAGTGGGTATCACATTGTACAACAAGCCTGAATGGGAAAAGCCAGTTTCCCAGGAACACTGGAAGAGATTATGGACTGGCCAGAAGGCAGAGATTTTTGAGCATTGCCTGAGTGGTGACTTGTACCCAAGAAGCACCACCATAAAACAAGCTATGCGAAAATGAAAGAGTCTATGCCCTGTTTACTGATAGATCCTGCTGTGTGATAGGAAATCATCAGAGGTGGAAACCTCTTGTCCAGAGTCCCACACAAGGAGTCATTGATGCTGCTGCAGGGGAAAGTAAATTGAGCCAATTTGGAGAAGAGAAAGCCATCCTACTAGCCCTTGAGATTGATGAACAAGAAAAGTGGCCTGTACTCTATCTCTTTACTGACTCCTGGATGGTGGCTAATGCCCTATACGGGTAGCTGCAGCAGTGGAAGACCAATTGGTGATGAAGAAGTAAAGTCATCTGGGCTGGTGCATTGAGGCAGGACATTGCTGCATGGGTAGAAAACATGACTCTGAAAGAATGTCATGTAGACACTCACATGCCCAGAAGTTGTACCACTGAAGAACATGAAAATAATTAATTAAGTGTGCTGGTTTTTGCATTTGAGCCACCTATGATAGTGAATTTTTCTGAGAGGAGCTGCTAAGAGCTTCCTCTGTGCCCAGCAAAACCATTTTGTGGCTAGCTTTGAGAACAGACATGTTAATAAGCCAATTAAAAGTTAGATATACCTCTGTGACATTCACATTTTAAGAGAAACAAAACCCGAGGAAGCTCTCTTTACTTCTGCTTTCTTGCATTTTCTTCCCCTTCCTGGTAGGGCCATCCCGTGCTGGGCCACACAGCCTGACCACTGGGATGAGCAGTGAGGAAAGGGATGCCCAGGCCAAGCCATGGCACCGGCCATTGCTGAGCCCCACCCACAGTTGCTGGGTTGGGCCAGCTTTGCTGCTGTGACAGAGCCCTCGGAGCAGCCCAAGGCCAGGCTAGCTCAGCCAAGATTCTGCCACCATTGAGGTTCATCCACAACCACTGGGAAGGGGGAGGGGAAGTCATCAGCCAGCAGTTGAAATTTAACAAAGCAGGGGCCGGAGACTAGCTCTGTGGCCAGAGCAGCTGCTGCCATTCTGGCCAGCCCCCTGAAATCCTGACACAGGCCCCCCAGTGCAGCCTGAAGATCCATCATCACAACTACTTCGGCTGCCACCAGACCTGAGTCATGTGGCTATCTGCAAGCCACAGGTGAGATATTAACTCTTTTAGTGCAAGATGAAACCTACAAGCATCAAATCTCTCTCTAGAGTGAAAGATAAGGAAAGAGTAAAGATACAGAGGGAACAACATGAGATATGAAGGTCAGTAAGAAGAAGTCAGGTCTCAGATGGGAGAGATTGAGAAGATGCCTCAGTCCTGGGCTGAAATCCTCTTGTAGGGCGATGGAGTAGATATAATTGATACATCAGACTCTTTTTTCCTGTAACTTATTGAAAAGTACAGAGGATGAAATGTTCAAATTGTAGATATGAGCAAGGTGTCTGTGCTAAAGCAAGTAGATGTTGAAGTAGCTGTGATCCCATGAGAAGTTTGAACAGAGAGAGAGAAGAGTGATGAGGACCCTTTGCCCCAAGGAAAGAAGACCTCTGTTCCAAGAGATGAAGATGATCTCAGAGATAAAGAGGACCTTTGCTCATGAATAGCTCATCCTTAGAATAGGACCCTGTAAGCTGACATGGTCCATGAGCACAGCTGTGGGAAGGCTGCAAGAGATGGGAGGGACTTCACAATTGCAGATTCCTGGGTGGCTGCTATTTGTGAAAATGAAAAGCCATGAGTGAACCGTTTTCTTGTAGAGAAGTCTCCATAGCATGGCAAGAGAGACTCCTCTCCCTAAGTGAACTGATGATCAGAGGTGATAAACTGACTGAATTGTTTCTTTATATTGTTAGTGGCAAAGAAAAGGTTGTAGGGGGAGGAGAAGTGTTCTAAAAGTTTTATTGTGATTCTTATTATTCTTTCTTTTAGCTACTCTTAATAAAGTTTTCTTTATACCCTTTTGAAGTTTTGAGCCTACTTTGCCTTCCTCCTAATTCTATCTCACAGCAGGAAATTAGTAAATCATTCTAGAGGGTACATGGACATTTGGCCAGCACTGAACCCACCAAGGTTCAGCAAGGCTGCCAAAATTGGAATAGCTCAGTTGGACCTAGACTGGGAGAGATAGACTGAGCTATTTATAGCCTAATGGGCCCATAAAACATCAGGATATCTAGGAAGAGATGCAATATATAGGTGAGCTTGTGATCGAGGGATGGTCCTGACTACGTCTATGTGATAGCCTGATAACTTAGGCTATCACATAGGTTATTCACAAATGTGAAATATGTGCTGCAATCAAGCAAGCCACACACAAGTAAAATCTCCTTGGAATTGAGGGTGGTAGCTGGGTTTTCAATATGGTGAAGCTTGGCAAATTGACTACACTGGACCACTGCCACAAACATGCCAAGGCAAGAGATATGTACCCACCATGGTAGACGCCACATCTGGCTAGCTGGAAACATAAACTATAAATCATGTCACTGCTCAAAACACTATCTTAGGCCTTGAGAAACACATTTTGTGGTGACATGGTACCTCAGAGACAATAAAATCAGACAATGGGACTCATTTTCAAAATAACCTTGTAAACTCTTGAGCAAAGAACGTGGCATTGAGAGGATATATCACATCCTTTATCACCCACAAGCCTCTGGAAAGACTGAGAGTTATAATGGACTGCTGAAGACTATGTTAATGGTGTTAAGGCAACAGGGCATGGAAACATTAGTATACAAATTAGCGGAAGCCTAAGCTGGTTAGTGACAGTGGGTCTGCTGACCACCCGCTCCTGCCCAAACAAAACCCTCCCGTACTGTGGGAGGAGATAAAGTCGCCTCACTACACATGGAGTAGTGGCTGGGGAATTTGGCGTGGATTTCTCCTTCCATGGGAAAAGGCAAACCCATTTGTGGGATTGTCTTTGCCCAAGGACCAGGGTGTATTTGGTGGTAGTGTGGAAGAGCTGGGAGACCTGCTATGTGACTCAAGGAGATTTAACTTTGGAGGAAAAATTATCTGTGGCATAAATTATATGTTGCAAGAAGTAAAGTAGCAGAAATTATTTGAACTTATGAAGAATTAATTTTGTGAAGGGCAAGGAGGATGCAATGATGACTCAAGCCAGGCCTGTGTTGGTGCCCAATGATCAAGTGTGCTTCTTCTCCTGTCTTGACTACCCATCCTGATTGAATGGAGCCCAAGTCATGCATCTGGAGAGATGGAGAAAGTCCATGAAAAAGGAAAGTAACATGAATCTGTGAAAGGATGGAGGTACTAGTTAATGAAAGTGTATATTTGGTATAGAGATGGTTTAAGGATGTAGTTTAAGTTGTAAGTGTGGGTAAAAAGGGATTCCAGTAATGAGAAATATAATGGAAAATATATAAATTATGTGGGATCTGAGTAGGACACAAATAGTATGGAATAAGGGGTGGAGATTGTATTTGGGCTAACAGAAATAGAGTTCATTTTCCCTTAGCAGCCCTCACAGTGCTGTGCTTTGCATTGGCAGCCAGGAATGTACTAATAACACACCAGTGGTTTTACTACTGCCAAACAGCAGCATTGGCACTTGTCAGAGTCCAGGGCATTCCTTTGGCTGCTCTGGCTGTCTCAAGACCCTGGCATGGGTCTCAGGGACCCTGGCATGAAGTCAAAAACATCTGTGGCTTCAATTTTAGCCTGTGGAAAAAGCTGTCAATTTTGTATGAGGAATTACAAGCCACAAGGGTTTTAGTAGTGTGATATTTGAACTAACACAGGGTAGAAAAGTAGAATTTGGGGATTTTTAGAATGGGGTTCAAGGGGGTACAAGATGGAGAAATTTGGGCGTGTCCTGGCCTTCTTCTCCTTTGTCTTGTCCTCCATGTCTTGGTGTGATGGTGGCACTCTTCTATTGGTTTAAGGTAGAGATTCACTGTCTAACATAGGTGATGGGAATTGGCAAAGAAATTGTAAATATACACACGTAGTTTTGAGTATATAAGGTGGAAGCCACCCAAGGCTCGAGGTCAGAATGCTACAGCCTCCTTGCTAGCCAGAGCTCGGCAGGTCAGAGAAAGAACGTTTAGATAAGAAAAAATAAACAACCTTGAAAACGCAATCAGAAGCATTCCAGACTCCTTCTTTGGTTGCGTCGGGCTAGGGAAGAAAAGACTCTTTACCATCTCTCAGGGTCACCCTGACCCTTAGGAACCCCAAGAGAAATCTACAGGCACTATCTCTAACATTCTCTCCCATGGCTCCTATCGAGGGAGTGGAAGTGGGCAAGATCCTGATAAGGGACACAACTAGGCCAAAATAGCTGACCCAAATAAACCAAAGGGATATTCCATACCTTATGACATCAGCTCCAATACAAAAGCCATGGGAGAGAGGAGGAATGGGGGACATTTGTTATGTTACCATTTTTGCCTTCTGGAGCAACCATTCCAGAAATGTGTTCTTCCTGGGAAGTGGCTGAATATTGCTTGCTGATGGAAGTAGATATTGTTTTCCCATTTGCTTATGCATGCAAAACTTTTTGCCTTTTTTTTTTTTTTTTTTTTGCTCTTTGCTTTTGTAAACTGCCTTATCTCAACCTACAAGTTGTTTTGCATCTTATTTTCTCTCCACTGTCCTGCTGTAAAGGGGAGTGATAGAGCAGCCTGATGGGCACCTGGCATCTAGCTAAGGTCAACTCACTACACATGCACTGAAAATATTCACTGACTTCATTGATAAAGGTAGACCTGAGTCATACATATTTCTTGTCATGTACTTGTACTTTACTGTGGATCTTATATTAATGTTGTTACTTGAGCTGTTGATTGTTTATATTTTAAGTATTATCTCACTGATAGATTAATAGGACAAAAACAAGTACACTTCTAAGTAAGAGGTATGCCGTTAATCATATAGTGGACCTCTTGTGCAATTTAATATGCAGTTATTTATTTTAAGCTCATTGATTACATCTTGAGAGTATACATTCACATGTATTTGAGAATGGACTGCATTCTCATGAAATATGTTGGGTCAGTCACAGTGGCAAATGGCATCCAAACTAGTATGGTCTTCAGCTGTCTGTATAAGTGACTTAAAAATATGACTAAATTCAGTCTGCCAAGCTAGATAGTCTTCAGCCTCTCTGTTTAGTTCCCTAAGGGTGCAGCTGGCAGTGCTACTCAATCTATTCTAGAGTTATTAAGGAAGCACACAGTGTCCAGTTCTGTCTTTTTTTGGGTAAAATATTCTACCAATACCCATCTCTCTACAAATACTGAAGGTTGTACCTGGCTGTGAAAACAATTCTTGTTTGAATCATTGAGGTAAACGATTTTAAAAGTGACATGATGCTCTTCTACCTTGCAGTAAGCATATGCCATTGAGTAACATTATTCCTCAGTTTTTACCTTCCTGCTGTGATTTTGAGTCTTTACAAACTCTTCTAACTTATTACCTAGGATGTGAAAATAAATTATTTGGAGCAAAAGGATCATCTATCCAACAATTTTATCTTTCACCAAGCCAGTGGAGACAATTACCTACACTGGTGTAACAGGCAGGCACTGCACTTCTCTGAGATCTCTGCCCTCCATCCTATTTGAGGCATCTGTCAATGCTGAGAGCCCTTAGGTGTAATTTTAATTCTACAGTAAATTTATCTTTTCCTCCTTACAGACACAAGGCATGAGCAGATACAGGCAGAGGAAATTTTTGCTATGCATTTCAGTGACTCTAGAATTGAATCCTGGCCCTCTCACCTTCTCCATCTACCCCATCAGCTCTGCACCCAAGAATTTTCATTGTGGTCACTGCTATTCAGGAAAGGAAAGCTGGACAAATGAGGTCAAGTGTCAGGGGGAAAAAGCAATTTGAAACACTAGCTGATGTTTTACTACTCTGCATTACTACTTCTAGTGCCAGGTACTGTATGAGTACTTGCATAAAACTAGATTTGATCTGAGGTGGATTCCTCATTGACAAAAATGCTAGGAAGCCATTTGTAGTAACCTGACAGAATTTTTCAAACCCTGGGTAACTGAAATGTCTGCCATTCATGTCCAATATGCTTGTTGGAATTATGAGATGCAAATAAGCAGATAAGCACTTGATGGTAGTTTAAATTCAAGTGTACAACTGAGAAAATTATTTATAAAGGTGAAAGATCTTTTTTAATGTGCTGCCACTTTGAATGACCCGTGATTATTTACACTGTATTATTGAAATATCACTGTAATCTAACTGTGGATTGTATCTCCATCCTTTTCTTCATCTTCCATAATCATTGTTTGTTCTTCTGTAAACAGCTTAGTGCCTTAAAAGGAGAAGAACACAAAAACAAACAAACAACAAACAAAAAAAAAGTGAAAAGGTGAGTTTATTTAATATACTGCTTTCTAGAAAATATCAGGCAAAAGAGAATTTTTCAGTTCTCTCCTATTTCTTGATTTTAATGTCATTTTCCAACCTCATATGAGTTACTCCTCATTTCTTCTTGGCATTTCAGTCTCTTAATACTTACTGAGCTAGAGTTGAATCACTGCATTTTTAGCTAAAATTATTAAGCATTGTTAAATCCAGTATATTTTTGCTGCCTGTAAAAGGAGACTGAAGTTTCATTTGGGAACCTGTTTGTTAGAAAGGTTTGGGTAGCTAAATAAGACAAAGAACTTGCATGATGAAGCAAGCACTGTAATTAATCTTTGTAACAGAAACAGTTTTTATGGACATGTATGTTTTCTCCATATATAGTCATATTACTTAGATTTTTCAAGTGCAGGTGGCACAAGAGACATGTTAAAATATCCACATGACAAGTGCCATCTCCATTGGAATGATATAGTATCAATAAATTGCAAAAGCTACTGAACTAAGAACAGTGTGAGAATAGACTTGGATTGTAGACTATACCTCCCACAAATCTGTCACTTCTCCTTTGTGTCTCTCTTTCTCTTTTTCTCTGTTAAACCAGTAAGTCTGTCCTTTGAGGATCTGGAGGCTTTTGTATAATACCAAGGTATAACAAATATTGTAATTGCTTTCATCATTAAAAAATAAGTAAGAGTGATGTGAGAACAATGCATTAGGTACAAAATATTTACCTATACTGCCCTTCATTTCAGTTAGCTTCTGCTTCATTTATATGCAGTTCTTGTGAACTAGCTGGTTTCAGAAGCATGAGATAAACTGAAAGGCATAAATTAATAACATTAATTTATGCCTTTCAGTTAATTTGAAACACAAAGGACTTCATTTGTTCAAGCAGTAATTAAGTAACTCTTGTTGTTAACTGCAAAGAATTATGCCATTTTATGGAGATGGATGCAAATACTACCAACACAGACTTCTATCCCTATAGGCAACCTAGGCAAATATAGACAAGTTTTTTGTTTTCCTGATGTCTTTGGGGTTTGGGTTGTGTGTGTTCCAAAGGGGAGTGGGGGTTATTTTTTGTTGGTTTTTATATCCTGGGCCATTTGAGGGACAGGGAAAACATAACTAGTATGTGCTTCAAATGTACTTTTAAATGTGTGATGAAATTCAATCTATATACATTTGCTATTGAGAGAATGACAGAAATTAATGCAATTTTCAGTTGTTTTCAGTTATACCTCCAATGACACTTTGTTGCCTACTGTTGAAGCCACCTTTGAACACTTGGCATGGAATCAAAACAGCCTGCTAAGATGCTGTCTCTCTGTATAAAGCTTTTCAGAACCTGTATTCTGAATCTGTTTTCCAGTGATTAACTGCCTGTGGAAGACTTGTGCCTGTATAAGGCAAAATAACCTATGTATTTACATGCCTGAATTCCATTCCCTTCCTATTCTAAGGATGTATATTTAATTGTCAAGATACACCCAATGTACATCACTCTGCCGGTTGAAATTCACCAGTGATGGCTCCATGATTTGCTATGAAAAGCCTTTGGTTGAAGACTGGCCCAATATTTGCTACTTATTTAATTTCAGATTTATTCCATCTGGTGGCACACACAAAGAAGCTAAGCTTTTGTGGATCTGCTGTGCAAAACAGAACCCAAATTACAGACTTGGAGACCTGGGAAGACGCAGCATAACTATGTGAGCTAAGTAAATTATAGACAAACCTTTCTGTCCTGTCTCCTTGTTATTAGTCTTGCTGAAGTAAGCAACACTCATTGCTACGTGGTATTGATGCCCTGGAGTGGCTACCTAGAACAGAGGCTAGACTGAGTTAAGAGAATAAAGTGGGTATTTATTAAAGGCCTTCAATAGCTACACCTTGAGCAGTGTAAAAGCCTCACAGAGGCTACACCCAAGATGGACAGCAGTCACAGGTTTTTCAGGCAAGTATAAGTTTTGTCTGTTTGCATATCAGGGGTTAATTATCCAATTACAGCTTCAGGTAATCGAGCCATATTTCCTCAACTCGCTCCTCCCCAGTTCACTTTTGTTTATACTTTTCAGGGCCTGAGGCTGTGGTGTGTCCTTGGATTATATGCCCAGAGGGTTTCTTTTGTCTAACTAAAATGTTAACAGTTAACTACACTTCCTATGGAGTTCAGAGCTATGCACTAATGCAGTGTAGGATTTGAAAAATACAAAAGCTAAAATCTTAAGGCATCAGTATCTTTTTGTGACCTGCTAATGAAGATTGCCACCATTTCCAATATTTCCCCTTCAGATCCCCTGCAAACCACTTCTATATACCAATTCAAGAAACTCCACTTAATTCTAGTAAAAGATCTTATGTAATACGAGTATTCTCTTGAACAGTTGTCCACACAAATACTTCATTGTAAATGCAGCTAAAATGGCAGATGTGTTATCCCTCTTTGTTTTGGCCAGCACTCCTAGGACAGTCCCTCTCCCTTTTGGGTGATCTGAGTGATTTTCTGTCACAAATAAAAGCAAGTTAAATGTACCATGTAAAATGAAGAAAATCATTGTAACTACTGGATGGCATGTGGTCCAAGTGAGAAGCAGAATCAGTTTTACACCTTGGGAGCACCCAATCCAATTGGGAAATGCAGTTCAAGAAAGGGGGCTACTAAGTTAGTTATCTGAAATCTCCTCTACAAGGGTCAGGCTTCTAAATGTATTCAGCCTTCAAACTTCTACTGAAGTGGCACAGTTAATGTTATGTCATGTCCATACAAATGCATCATGAGCAGATGTCTCCTTAAGTAGCAAGCTCTCTTTCAGTCAGCCAACACCCTGTCTTTCTGAAGGGATTAGACCAGAAAGCAAAATATAATCAGATTTCTAACGGTCATTTTTTCCATATCACATGATGGTAAATGGCTTGAATCTGATCCAAGCCTGTAGTCAGCTCTGGAACACTCTGTTGCCATTCCCACTTAGCATTATATAGTCCATTAACTAGATTAATGGTCTTCAGGCCTGTGGGTTTGAGCTAGAATGTAAATACATGTATAAATATGGGAACACTGTTCCTGAAATGTGACTGATGTTTCCTAATCAAATGAGAGATAACTTGCAAAATCAGTTTCAAATCCTCATTCTCTCTCATAGTCTAGAAAACCACTTAAGGCAGCTCCTTTAGAAAAATACCACACCCCTATTGAAAACCTTTTGGTGAGAAGAATGGAAGTTTAACCATTCACCTCTTCTCTCTCCCAACTTAGCTGCATGAGTTGTCCCTAGGCAGTCTGTAGGCATGTGCTGTCTTGTTGTTTATCTGATTTGTAACCCAAGAGGTATGGCTTAGATCTAGGTGGCACCTGACAAATCGATGATTTAAGACAACGTTTTCTGCCTATTTTTTAGCTTTGTAATAGAAACATGCATGTTTCTGTGAGCCAAGTACTTGCAAGTTCTGTTGGAAATTATGGTTACATTGTATATTTACCCTCTGTTTTCTTTAGCCAGATCCCTCGGCAGATATTAACAGAACAACCTAACAATCCTTAAAATTGATCTGCAGGATGAGTTACATTTCATAATACACACAGCTAGGAAAACAGAGGTAGGGAAGCTTAGTGACTTTTTAAAACGGCAAACAGAGAAAGACTAATTTACAAATGTTTCCCAAATCAAACATGCTTCTCTTCTCACTCCTTGAAACCCAGAACTTCCAAACTGCACATTTTCCTCACAAGTGATCAGAGGCATCATATCAAAGAAAAACATATTTTCCCAGTGTTATACAAATCACTGCCATTTTGACTTCATATTTGTATTCCCTTTCCATTGTTCTGCATTAAAATGCTGATTTGTCCTTGAAATTGCTGGTGGTCCATGGAAAGTTTATAACATGCATCTCTGGGCTGCATCCCTCTGAGCTTTGAGTCCTGAACACTACTGGGAACCTCTGGAGTTCATCAGTTAGCAAAGTGATTCATTGGTAATGATCTTGCTATTGATTGTGGTAAGCATCTGACACATTACCAATATGGGTCCATCTGAGGGCCGGGGACCTCTGTTTGGATCTGACATTTCAGTTGTCTGTAGTATCTGCTCTAAAAAGGCTGGTTTTTGTGCTGTAACTAGGTAATCAGAATTACATAAATATACTTTTCCTTCATCACTGTTTAATTTAAATAAGAGAGGGAATATGTTCATAAAGCACACTGCAGCTAAATAGCATGCATTCCTGAACTCTTACTCCTGATTTTACCCAAAAAGCAGGTTAGCTGTATTTGAATGATCGACAGTAAGGTTCCCTTCCCTTCCCTTCCCTTCCCTTCCCTTCCCTTCCCTTCCCTTCCCTTCCCTTCCCTTCCCTTCCCTTCCCTTCCCTTCCCTTCCCTTCCCTTCCCTTCCCTTCCCTTCCCTTCCCTTCCCTTCCCTTCCCTTCCCTTCCCTTCCCTTCCCTTGGCATGTTACGCAGTGTCTATTGCATGTCATGCCAGAAGCACAGAATTATCTTTAAGGGGCTGCTAATGAGAAGTTCATCACCACTTGGCTTCCTCAGTGCATATCAGGAACCACTGAATGAAGAGGGGATTGATCAGTACAGCTTTGCTCCAGGTTGTTGGAGGCATTTTAGTGCTGGTGACCTAAAAATTTCTATGTGCTTAATTTTGAAAAGCAGGGAAGTAGTTGGCTTTTCAGAAAAGTAGGATTGCAGTTTGCAAGAGATAATCAAGTGGCCTTTTCTTTCTCCCCATTCTTTTTCCTTGGAGCTTGAACATGGGATTAGACTTTTAATGAACTCCCACTATGACCAAATAGGTCCAGTTCAAGAACTGCTAAGTATATTGAGAAGAGAGCAACCTCCTTTCAGCCTTCTAAGTATATCTCTGACACTAGTGACATTTTGCTCCCTCTTAGGAGAATCGTTACCAAAGTTTCTTACCTATTATCAAAGGTGGGATGTGTATTGCAGGTGTATCTTTTCTTCTGGGCTTTTTCTGCTCCAGTTCAGTGATATGAGAGACTGGAGTCACTCTCTCTCTCTGTGACTTCTCTGTGATACCATACCTTTTCAGCAGATTTTCAGACGAGTCTGACACTATGCCTGTAAGCAAGAGATAAACAAAATGCTACTTTAGCCTGTTTACATAAAAGAAACTTCCACCTGCGTAGCTCTCCCAAAGACTACTCTGAAGTACACTGCACGATCTGCTGCATGATGTGCCTACCCTACATCTCTTTCAAATTAATTATTTCCCACAGACTCTAGAAAATTATGCTATCAGGCCAGCTCACTTCTGATTGTACATAACGCATTAAAAATCATGAGACAGATGAGTGTAATCTCCTATTCCAGAACTTTAGACATCTACACAGTAACCTAATCACACAGACACTCAGGAGGTTAGTTAGGAGCAATGCGACCACATAGAAATGGCTGTTTTAGCTAGTGAAATAATGTTTTCTTTATGATATGACAATTGCAGGAAGAAAACACAGCTCTCCAGCCTCTGAGCTGTTCTTCCTAAGAGAGAATTGCTGATGGAAGGTAGATGTGAAAACTGAACAGAATCAAATTCAATATCAATATCTCAGGTACTTGTTTTTGACTTGGTGAATTGTTGCAGATATACAGAGGAGCATACAAGTAGTTACTGGCTAATTCCTCCATGTATGTGCATCATGGGAAGAACTCAATAATATAAGAGCACAGCTCTCTTGCTGGAATTTATAACACAGAGTTCTTGTTAGCTGACAGTGACAAACTTTATTCCCACTGCTGTTCTTGGATCATTTGGTCTCAGTAGAAGTCTCCTGCTTATTCTTCCCTTCTCCAGGTTGGTGGCTTTTGGGTCTCAAACATCTGTATTTGTGCTACAGTAAGGAGCATTCCACAAGAAGCCCTTTCATTGCTGTGATGTTTTCCTGAAACACGTACCCTTTTCCAGAGTCCCTATAAACACATGATCCCTGTGATTTCCAGGAGGACAATCCCGCAGGTGGCTTGTGTGCTTGACTGGTCTAATCCCAGCCCCAGCCTCCCGCGGTGCACTGGATACAACTTTCACAAGAAAGTGCAGGGGCTAGACTTGATCCTTTTAAATTTTAGACCATATCCAACTGTGACATCTAGTATGGCTCAGCAGCTGCCAATAAATACACATCATTTCACACATAAATGTAACATTATTTATCAGCAAGACTACGAGATCCACAGAAGCATGTTTTTCAGAGCATAAACCTATCCACTTTGGTATTCTCAGAAGTGAGACCAAACCCATCAACTAACATAGAATGTCTTTGAGAAAGTCAGACTTTCTGTTCACCTGCCTTCCCAGGTGAACATGCAGAAAGCTGTGTTCCTGTCTGCATTTGAGGGGACATAACTGATTGAACACGGACTTTCACCCGGCTCCAATCCCCAGAGATTAATTGGGATTTCAAAGTCGAGAGATTTACTGCTCACCTGTTAGAGATGGTGGAGCGTGCAAAGCCGGTGTATCTTTCCTCTTTGGCTTCTTTTGCTCCTGTTCAGTCTTCTGGGAGGCTGTGAGAGTTTTACCTTTTCTTGATTTATTTTTGAGGTCACAGCTCTTAATCAGCTGCTCTGAAAGATCTTCTGCAGAGAAAAAATACAATAGAAATTATAATTTAGGGGAGGTAAAAAAACAGATGGTGAAAAGAATCACTTTGTTAATAGTGCTTTAATCCAAGAGTCCAGGAAGAAAAATCTCTTAAACATTTAGAAAGGCAACAAAAGAGGGCTCTGTGCCATAGTGCATGAGAGTCATGTGACTTAGGTAGTCCTGCTTTGTTGTTGGCAGTAGACATAAAACAGAGAGAGAGAGTTGTGGGCAGCTTGTGTTTTTACATGTCAGAGGGAAGGCTGCATCATGTGCAGAGGTTCTATAGCCACCCCTGATTCATCCAGTGGTAACTGTGGATTGTATCTTCAAGGGTTACAAGGCCAGTTTTGTGAAGGAAAGTTTTACATATATAGGGTCAGTCTGAGCTATTTGTAAAATGAGCCAGACAGTATATTGTTACCATCAAGAGTTAAATTGATTTCTAGAGCTAATAAGCATTTGGTATTTGCTTTTTATTTTACATAACAGAACACTGGATTTTTGGTTTTCCTTTAAAACAATCCTTTACTCAGATCACTCAGAGAGTCAGCAGGACTTTTTCTGCAAGGGTCTGTATTTCTGGGTGCTTATGCAAGCTGAAAATACTGAAGATCACTTTTGGTAGTACATCCCTCTCCCTCAACTCCTCTTTAGGCCTGATCTACAACCTCAGCAGTTCCTGATAATCCTTAGTTGAATCAGGAGAGTGATAAAGTGCCCCTTAACTGTGCCAGTTGGGCAGTGAAGCATCCATGAGCATACAGGGTGCTCTTGTATGGTAAAGCTAGGAGCTATTATGACCATACCAGAAACATCAGCAATCTGACCAAGGTAAGGAACAAAGGATAAGCAGTCATTCTTATTAGCCTTGGCTAATTTACCCAACTGAAATGGTACCATTGTTAGAAGACATTTTCATTTTTGAAAAAATGAATTGTAGCCTGAGTGTAATAGTATTATTTTTACTAGACTTTTGGGGAAAAAAGTGATGAATTGTGATGCTACAAACAGCAATGTAGCAGCAAGGAGAGCTGTTTGAGCTCTCCTTGAAAACAGTGGGCCTCTGAGTAGGATGCCTCTTGGAGCTTGCAAACCCTCAAGTCTGCAATACTTGAAAGACTGTTGCTGACAACAAGGTCTAGGCAGATACCATCCCCACACATACATAGTCCTTGAGGTGCAGCCCATGCTGGTTGAGAAATGCTAGGGGATTTGATATGAGTACTGCACTATGCCTGACAGGAATTTTTGATAGGTATCTTTACACTAGTTGATATAGATGTATACATCTTTTCTGATGTGTTCATGCAAGTGAATGGATTGTGGTATGAATGCTGTTATTTTGAGTATATAATTAACTCACTGTTATATTGTAGCAAATCCTATTGAATTATTTTTTAAAATATTAAATTAGTCAATGATTAAGTGCTTTTGCATCCTTTTCTTATATCCATATTCTCTGCACCCTTCTCCTCTTGCATCTCCAGTCTTCATGTAAATAATTCCAAGTTGCTTCTAATCCAATTTATTTATGTATGCATTGTCTACATAGTAAGTAATAGAACAAGCCTTGTGACTTAAGTCTGTTAAAGCTGCATTCTTATGAATTCATATTAAACCCTGCTTTTTGCCAATAACCTTGACGATGATTCTTTAAGCATTTTAAACACTCATTTGTGAACCTCTCATTAGTATCATCACAGAAACCGATATTTTGAATTCTTAAAAGCTGCTTGTTTGCCTTCAGCTGGGCTCCCCACATTGTTACCCAACCCCTGACTGCAGACTTGGATGCAATCACAACTTCATTCCAGGCTCTTTCACACTATTTAAGGCAGCTGTTATGTCTGTGAACCTGCAAGTAGATGTGGGAAGGATGGCCTCTGGGTTAAGTCCCTGGAGATGTGGAATTTTTTTCTGGCCTTCTTAACTTTCTTCATAGTCCTAATGAGCTCATTTACCACCCCACTGCCTCAGTTTTCCAACAGTATAATGAAACTCATTCTATATGTATTTAAATCAGCAATTTTATGGACTAACTATGGTATACCAGCAGTTGTAAAAACAGTGTCTGTGGCCAGAAATGCCATGTAGCAGAGACAGAACTTCCTTATAGTACTAATAAACAAAATTTATAAAACCTGTGGTGAAACACTTTTTTTTACAAGGAAGTGAAATTTCATTTGTCTTTCATTATTGTTGTCACAAAGGTAACAACAAGGAAACCAATTTTTCTTTCTGGGTTGCTAAATCTTCAGGACAATTTTGTAAGAGTGAAGTCATAGCACTAGAAGCAGAGGCAAAGACCATGAATATGCAAAAAGCTTATCTATCAAACATGAAATCTGGTATTCAGGAGTATGACAGAACAAAGACAACCCTGGTATGCTCATTGTAAAAGCTATGTGAAGTAGCTTTGATTGTAAAAGGGTTTTAAAATCATGGGGATTTGGGGAGTTAGTAGGAAAGTTAGGCTTAGTAGGCCCTGGGAAAATACCCTGGGAATGTATTGGTCTTGTACTTGCTAGAACTGTACCTGTGTAGCTAGTATATGATAAATTATATAATTGTAAGATGCAGTAATTGTTTAGTAATTAAATATAATTATTGTTTAATTGTAAGGATAATCAAGCTGTGGTCAGGGGCTTGAGAAAGATCACAAGAAACTCTTGCTTGAATAAGGTCAATGTATACAATAGAACAATATAAGTTTAATAATTAATATGTAAGTTATATAATGATAGAATATAAAATACATTCAGCCCAAAACCATGTCGGAGTCAGATTTGGGTCTGTACCCATGATTCCCAGAGCTCTTCAATAAAAGCACCTGCATATAATCATATTCAGTGATTATGTGTGCACCTGAATGCTAAGAGCTTCAGGAAAGGAAAGTGATGATGAAGAAGAAAACTGTGGGAAATAGTAAAGGTAAGAAGATTTCCAGAAAGCAGTAAAAGCAAGCCTTAGAGCAGAAAAACTGAGAACTAGCTACAGCTGCAAAGTCTGAAGGTAGGAAAAGCTACAATAGTATAGTAAGCAAGGACATGAAACAATAGCTGGAGTTTTAGACCTTAAGATTGCAGGAAAATATACTTGGCAAGATAGTAGAAGGTTTTAAGCTTAATAATGAAGTACTGTGTGTTGTTAATAGAAAAGCAGACAAGCAAGCATTGCGTGAAGGAGGTGTATGTGTAGTTTTAGTAATTGGCTAAAACAATTGTCCGTAAGCTTTAGCAATACACTGTTGGCTAGGAAGCATTTTAAATGCTTTATAACAAAGAGGTCTTTGGCTGTTGCTGGCAGTACATGAGCTGTTGCCATATTTCTATTGTCTCAACCATGTAATGAGGCTGATGCTGTAATAAAAGCTCAAGGAACGTCTCCCAGCAGTCCTGTTCCATTCATGAAAAGAAAAAAAAATCCCAACACAGGAAACATTTTTAGAAGCTGTCTCAGTGATGGCAAATGGAATGCTTGAAATCTTTTACTCAAATTGCATATGGAAGATATATTCAGGGAAAGCTCATCTATATCCTAGCTTACAATTTATAAGTATAAATGAAGTATAAATGAAGAAACTGCTCTACCAAGGAAAAAAAAATGACTCTTTTTCCTTTCTACTCTTTAATTAACTTCACTCTAGAGCTTAAGATGATATTTATATGAAGGAAGAATGCTCTTTGTCTTTCCATCTGGCACTAGACGTGTCAGCAGAAGGTGTAATCTATCAGTTTTCAGTTGTATCACTGGAGGGGAAAAAATAGGCACTGGACGGGACTTTATTATATGAAGACAACTCCCCTCATTAGAGCAATGACATCATCAAACACTTACCTAAATGGTTACACTGTGAATCTTGCTTGTCCAGTCTGTCATCTGGAATATCAAGTGGCTGAACACATTCTGTTGACATCATTGAAGCAGGCTTTTCTCCTCCTATGAAGATACTATACCATATTAAGAAAAAAAAATTAAAAGAAATTCAGCAGCATGACATAAAACAGGCATATTGGTGTTACCTAACAACTGATGAGGAGTTTTTGGCTTCCAGCAGGCTGCTGACCTGATGGTTTACTCACACATGCTGCAATGCATTCATTCACTGCCTTGGTTACACACACAGTAACCTGTTTTTCCACCTACCTTGCTTAAGCAACCCACACTAGCATAGATTGTCTCTACAGAAAAGCTTTTTTTTTGAGCATACAGAAAGTACTATCTCATACACAGAGTAAATGCTAAGGAATAGGATGTTTTGTTTTGTTTTTTTCTTCTCCATTTTTTCTCAACAGTAAACTAAGGATTATATTTGATATTTATTATATGAACCAACTTTGATCATGAATTCCATTGACTTAGTCTTTTAAGTCCAGCTCCACTAAGAGACCTTACATACCCCAGAAAATCCAGGTGCAAAGTGTTGCCTCAGAAAGATTGCCAATACCTACAGATCCCAAAGCCATCATGAAGTGAACTTACTCATCACTTTGGTAAGACCATCAGAACACATTTCACACAGCTATTTAAGTGTCCATGCTCCGTAAGTCTCACTGGATTGCTGTTTGGGCTATTTTGTCCCCCTTTACTTATAGCTGCAGTGGGTGTAGAATTCCATCCTCACCCATCCTCCTACCTGAGCTTCCCCAGCACCTTGCAAGCTGAGACTTGATCCCAGGGCTGCCACAGATGCCACTACAGAAAGAAGAAACTTAGACCATTTTTCACTGCTGATCATTTATATCGTTGCTTAGCAGAAACTCATCAGAATGACAAAAGCAATGTTAAAGGGAAACAACCTTCAACCTGAGGGTGCAGTCCAAGTGATCTTGGTATCTTCTTTGATCCAGCAACAGCTGTGGCAGTCTTTTATTCACAGCCTCTGTTCTCCATTTTCAGGACATAAGAGCATACTATGACTTCCTTGTAAGGAGATGAAAGGGAATGAGGAAAAGAAAAAACTGGAGACATTATGAATAGAAGGTGAAAGAAGTAATTGAAAATAAAAAAAAAAAAAGAGGAAGGGGAGGTAGAGAGGGAAAGGCAAATAAAAGAGAAAAGTAAGAAAAGAGGCAGCTGCAAAATAACAGTGGAAAGGAGGATGGGAAAACAGGAGACTAAACTGTGGGAATTTGGTTTTATCTTGCTGGAGGAAAAGAAATTACTTTATTATTTCTCTGTAAATTACAATGGTTGTTTGATGTCAAGAAACAGAACAGTAGGGGAGTCAATCTCATTTCCATGACTAAACTTGCATCTATGTAAAGAACAATTAACCCTTGAACAAAATCCATTCACAGAAATATTTGCGAAAGAAGGTAGGAAAGGTTGCACTGATGTAGTTCTTCAGTGGATGGAAACGTATGTCTTAAATGCCAGTGACTTAAAAATAAATGGAGTAACACTGCTGTTATGATTATATGTGGTGGTTTAGACAAGCCCTTGCCTTTTGCCCAGGCCTCTGGCAGCAGGCAGTAGCTTTATTGAGGCAGCCAGAACCCCGAAGCTCACTCTCCTTCACAAGTTTTTTAATATAGGCTGATTTGTTCTATTATAGAATTAATTATTTATTTAATAGACATAAAACTAAGAGACATAAGATTTTAAACAAATTAATACTATGCAGAAATAAAGACAAAAATAAAAAAGACTACTAGCAGACATACAGAGTGAGGTTAAAGGTACCTATTAATGTTACAGCTAGCAAAGAAATAATATAACTTAGGATTCAATGTATCTTACAGTCCAGTTGATGGTGGGGCACATATCAAGATCCTTTCCCTTAATCCCCAGGGAAGTAAACATGGATTTACATCCAAAGTCCAGGGAGAAATCTTCCACACTTTCAGGGTGTATGTGTAGAAGGCTTCTACCTCTGTGATAACTCATACATTTTTTATAGTTTGTAAAACAGTGTCTCTCAGTCTAGAATATTTCCTTTATCTCTTCCCACATCTGCTCTCCAGACTAAGATGCTGATTCTTAGCTGAGGTCTGACCACTTTTGGACCAGGGATGAGTTCTTGCTGGGCCTTTCAGCCCCTAGGTTATCTCTTTATGGACCAACTGTCAGTGGTAGAGAGGAGGGTGGGATAGCTATCCTTTCACAACTGCTTGGCAGCATCAAATTTGACTCAACTCATGTCAACATCAAAAGTTGATGTTGACTGATATTGTACATAGGGGATTAAATTCCCTTATGTTTCACTACTTAAAATTTACAAAAAAATGTAATATTCTACAAATTATTAAGATCTTACTGAATCAGGTCTTGATGAGGAATCTCACCTCCAAATGTTTACTATAGAAATGTCCCAGTTCAGCCTCACATCTGCACTAAAGTGTTATACTGCCTGAAGGCTCATTTGCCTTCACTACAACAAAAACCCTTCACTTAGGAAGACTACAGAAAGCAATCTTTGAAGGCACCTTAACATGGTTGCTCTTTTTATTTGCTATATAAGTAAGCTATAGCTGTGGTTTAAAATAAAGCAGACATAATTTTGTTTAATACAAAATTTATTATCTGTCCATATGAAGGCTTGCACTGCATTTTGTGACTTAAGAGAGTTTAATTCTTTCAATGCCATTTGATTTTATTGGATTTGATTAGGACATGCTGGCTAAATATTATGACTGTAGATAAAATGTTCATTTCTGAAGAATACTCTGTTTACAAGGTTTTCAGTGAAATCAGGGATATTATTCAGATACTCTGGACATTTTTGGTTTTAACATGTCTTGAGGCAAAAAAAGGCTGGGTATAGATAGAAAAATTTAAATGTAAAATTGGTAGTAAATTATATTTGCTGGAAATAATTTATAAAATATAGTTAAAATTGGTTAGAGTCCAATAAGTTGTTTCATTGAATTATTTCACCCAATAAAAATTAAGCTTTGTAAAGAGGATTGCTTCATTATTTTTTCTTATTGTGGTACTTTGGAAAATACTATTCTAAAATACATCTCTTAGGTCTGTGTTCATATTTTCATTGTCACACATGCTAAGCCATTGGCATCTTCAGTGCTTTAAAATTCTGGTTTACGGGCTAACTTCTGACACTCTCCTTCCATTTCTTTTCCAAGTGTGCCCTGAAGTCAGCATTGCCTTGCTTACTCAAACACTGCACTTCGTGACAGTCTGTGTGACAAAAGAATAAAAAGATAAAATTTACCAAAATATATAATGGATTTTGGTATCTTGGGTTTATGTACATTGTGTATGATGTGTGAACCTTTGAGTGCTGTTACGTCCTGTCACCATAGATTACACACAGAGCTCGCCTCCAAAGGAAAGTTGCTGTATGTGACCATTGTAATGGTGGTTTTCCCAAACCACTGAAATCAGTTCCTGCCACTAAGGTAACAGATTCCCTAGCTACATTCCCCTGGAAGGTAGCCTGCTATGGGGACTGTATGAAGCATTAATATGGCTTTAAAAATTGAAGCATGTTCTCAGATTTTCAGACATTAAGAGCAACACTTTTCCTAGCAGCCTTCACATTAGCACAGTTTGCACTCTCTGCTTGCATCAGTCACCTTGGTAGCAAATGCTTGCTATTAATGTCATTAAGTTGTTTCTTCTTGCACTCTGTTATGTCTCTTGATGTAATGATCCACATTCATCCTTTATGCATTTCTAATTGTTACATTGGAGGCCTAGTCCACACACAATAGAAGATACTTCCTGAGATGCTACAAATTTTCCTATATGATTGGATTCAATTGTCATTTAGCCAGAGACTTTTGTACAGTGCATTTAGGCTGTACCACCTTCTTCAGAGATATGTGCCTAAATGGGTCACCTGAAGTCTCTTGTTTCTTGGAAAAGAGAGAGCTGATAAAGACAGCTGAAATGCTTTCCTTAAAGTTGAGGCAAGTTCTAGTTTTGCCTACATAGTTTTGCATTGCTCCTTGTTAAAACTTTTGGCATGAAATTGGATTGGCTCTACTTACAGACAAAGGAGGGCAACAAACAGTAAGGCAGACTGAAAAGTGCAAGTATTACTAAAAGCTGCTTCAGCCTCATGTGAATGAAATCTCATGCTGAATCACTGTCATATAACAGCATGACTCCTTTGGGCATACACCCTTGTAAGATATGGTGATTCAGATGAAAACTATCTGAATTTTTCACTTTCTGGATATCAGCTTTGGATTTTTAGATAGGTTAAAGCACATATTAAATTTTTTTTCAAAATTCTCAGTTGTTGTACCCACTTGAATAAAGTGCCCAAATAAAGCTAAAGCTATGACTCACTAGCATAGTTCTAAAACACACAAATACTTGCAAGTATATGATTACTTTCTTTGCTTAAATTTTTGGTTTCCGTAACAAAATTCACTAATGAAACCAGTCCCAGGCTTCAGTTAGGTAAAAATACTTTGCTAGAGACAGATAAAGAAGCCTGTTTTAGTTTACTCTTTTAGTGCACAATTAGTTTAATGTAGACGTGTGTGAGGTTATGCAAATCTTTCAAGGCAATCTGATAATGTGACATTTAAACTGACTTAAAATGAAATCTCATGAGAAAAAACTTACTGTGTAAGATAGAAAATAAAAACTTTGAGAACAAAACTAAAGGGCTGGACTTATTTTTCATTTGATCTTGAATTAGGCATGGAAATGGCTTGGGGGAAAGAAAAACTCCATTTCTCTTAGGGTTTGAAGGGTTGTAGGGGCTATGCAACTACATGAATATTAGCTACTACAGATAGTTGTATGTAATCTGAAGGGACAATACAGTTCTCAAATGAATCAGCCATAGGTGATCATTCTTACCTACAAGATGGAGAAATGAAGTTTTGATGTGCAATTCTTATAAAAGTTTGCAGGGGTTATTTGTGGGCATCAGTGTCAATACTCCTCATCATTGTACATTAAGGCTTGTGATTTCTTTGTATATTGAATACTTAGAATTTCTGAACTGGCCCTTTATAAAGTATCCACAACCTGTGCCTCTGAAGATTTTATTAGACCATGTGGTGTATGAGGTTTTGTACTTTTTTTTTCTTGTTCAGGAGAGTGTTTTGTTTCTACAATTGACAAAATCCTGAAGAAAAATGTGCTTATTCCCAGTGCATGCATAATTATTAAACAAATCCCTGGCATGTTGACAAGGATGCTAGATAAAGTACTTTTGAAAGCATCCTTATTGGGTGACAGCAGTCAATCTGAATTTAATAACTTCATTTTGATAGCTGGTAATTATGTTGCCGCAGAAGCCTGTTTGGCCCTGTGTACTTATCTTCTGAAGCCAGAGCAACTCCCAAGAAGAATAGAGGGAAGCAGAGGCAGAAACAGAAGCAACTAAGGTCCTAGGGTGGTACAGTGTGCACACTTCTTTGTCCTCATTCTCATAGGTAGAGCCTGACCTTGCTGCTGGTGGTGTACTCAATAGCTGGGAATGGAAGTAAATAGGGAGTATGTCACAGGCTGCTGCCAAATACAGACATGAAGCAGAGGCTGGACTTCATTAGTTACAGTCCAGTCTGGACAAAAAGTAGCATTTTGCTGCCCTGCCCAAAGAGCTGCTTTGGCATGGAGGTTTACTCTTTAAGACTGGTGCCTCTTCTCCCCACTAAGCATGCACTTACAGTTTCCTGGGGGTTTGATTATTAAATTATTTTATATTTGTTTTCCCCTTTCTGTCTGGTTACAATGAGCACATAAGCAAGGAGGGACAGCAGGCTCCCAGTGTCCTCACCTGCTCCTTTAGCCCTGCGAATATGTGGGAGGCAA
This sequence comes from Lonchura striata, assembly GCF_050655825.1. Lineage (NCBI taxonomy): Eukaryota > Metazoa > Chordata > Aves > Passeriformes > Estrildidae > Lonchura > Lonchura striata. Next base: position 73,576,110 of record NC_140704.1, read on the forward strand.
AGGGCAAGATCTGTCCTTCCTTCTGTAGCATGCTCCCTGTGGAGGGCTCTATAGTGTGAATAGGCCCCTTATTTGCTTGAAGTAATTTACAAATTCAGAAAGAAGGAATAAGATTGGATGAAGCCATCTTGCACAAATCTGGCCTATGCAGAAATCATGTGAAACAGGTCAGGAGTCAAGGGGAATGGTACAACATCTGGCTGCATTTGGCTTCTTCCATCTGCACTCAGCAAGCAGCCTTAGTACCTTTATCAGAAAATAGGCACCTTCACCCATACCCCATCCTATCTCAGCCCCATTACAACTGCTTCCTGGAAAATCATCTGAATAAAGCAAGATTACAAGTCAGAGTAGAAAATAGATGTCCTACAAGAAGAAATTCTCAGTGTTGCTGCTCTGCACTCCAAACATTTAATTACAAATTTTACTATATATTTAACATTATTCTATTGGAGTGAAACATTCTGGGATACAGGAGACAGCTTCATGTTAATGGACAAACTTTCTTCTTCAGTTACTTAGGCACTAGGCTGCTCTCCACAGGTATACTGTCAGATTACTCTGATGTTCACTTTTATAAAGCATATTTAAATCTTCTTAGCAAACACTTAGATATTTGAAAGCCTGATATGACTGCCTCCCTCTACACAAAACTTTTGCTACTAATAATAGCATGGATGCAGAAGTACCACGGAATTGTCTTGGAGCAGTTTCTTCTCATAGTTAGTGTGCTTCTGGATGCTATTTCAAAAAATTGTGGCTGGTGGTAGACAAATTCCCACTACTAGCTTGTAAAATAAACTTGTAAAATAAAAACATTTATTTGGTTGATTTTAAAAAAATGCAATATACATTTGCACAAGTTCTGGTTACAAAGTCTTTGGAGATCATCTTCCCTAACTTTTTCCTTGAGGTACAAATTAACCCCTTGCACATGGCAGACTTAGTAGTGAGATAAGAAGTCCTTATACCAGCTCCCACTTTGCTGACTTACAAATTTGGTATTGAACTGTCCTAGCAGTTAGTGCTTTATTTTGCTCTAAAATGCTCTCATCCCCATTTCCCTATCCACAAATCCCATACTCAGCTAGGTCATACCTCAACTTTCCCCACACAGGACCATCCCCAGCCCATTCCATATGCAGTGGGGAATTTCTGGTGTTTTCCTGCTCATCCCCAGAGGTGATAAGGCAACTTGCTGGTGGTGGCTGCTAAAAAAACCCAAAACAAATAAACAAATCCACACACGCCCTCAAAAAAAAGGAAATCAAGAAGCCAGCCATTCAGGAGGAAAACACATTTCAGAAGTACTTACTGAGTGGTTGAAGGGAAGGTGCTGTTTGTTGTCAGGGCTTACTGGAGGATCTTTCTGTACTGGGGCTGCAGCTGATGCTCTTGCCAGTCTTATCTAGAATAAGTGGAAGCTGTCGCTGTGGCAAGGCCACACTCAGGCATCCTCCTGGAGGTTAAGGAACAGCACCACCACTCTCTGCCCCACCAGCAGCTTCTAATCCTGTTTCCTTTCTCTTCCAGAAGTTGCAGGGGCCAAAGGAGAGGCAACAAGATGCGTGGGAGACCAGCAGTGCCTCAAGGCTGAGGCATCATTCCTGCCAGATGACCAAGATCCACAGATGCTGGTGCTCTCAAAGAAGCAATAGAGGATGTGAAATCTTCAGCACAGAGAGCCAAAAGGTGAGCTGCAGCTGCTACTAGAGCTAGGTGTCTAGAGCTGCAAAGAAAATCACAAGGGGAGGGAGTAGGGCTGATGCTGTCAGGGTCCCAGGAGAAAGCTGAGAATAAAAGTAGAGCAAGAAGGCAGGGCACACACCTGGAGAAGTACCATAAACATAGAAACTGATGGACACTGTCTCCAGTACTGAGATTCAGTGATGACTGCATTTTTTTTTTTTGTGTATATATAGATCCACAACTGGTTATACAAGCATGGTGTTTATGGGGCCAAGCAGGGAGTCATCCATGGCTGCCAGTTGTTTGCCAGCAGAGACTAGTCTCTCCTATTTTAGCCCATGTCTTTGGATGGAACTGTTATTTCAGTTGAAGGAAAGAGATAAAAACATGCCTGACATTGGAAAAACTCTGGAAGAAATACTGTAGTCTGTGGTGGGACTGTGAACTGCCCCTCTCTCAGTATTAAGTTGCAACAAAAAAGCCTTTGTCTGTAAAAACTGTGACAGCTCTCAGTTGTCTTTATCTTCTCTTCTTTTCCCCCCACTCAGTGACTGTAATTCAAAAGTGCCAGTATGCACGGCATACTTTCTTTCATAAACAGTATATTCTACAGAAAACCCAAACAGGTAAAGTGCTAATTGCCAGCCCTGCAAACCCGTGGGTCCTTTGGGTATCATATGTGGTTCTACAAAATGCCAAGCATGTTAAATGCTCTAAAGGAACTACCTAAAAGAACTGTGAGCTTTCTTCATCAATGCCTGGGAGAGACAAGTACATTCATTTGCTTGCAAAGTGTGCTTATATGTCTCAGTGGTGCACCTTTAAAAGCAAGTTCATAAATGCTTAAATTATTCCTGAAGAAATGGAGCAGAGATTCCTAAGATTTTTTTGGTGAAGATTAATATCTCTAAATTTAAAAAAAAATTAACTAAAGATCCCAAACCACCAAACTCCTCAAATCACACAAAGCCCAACCTTGCTTTTTATGAGTTGTCCAGCTCCACCATTGTCCAGAACTCTCTGTTTCAGTGAATTTTAAATTAAAAACTCTCTAATTTTCACTGAAATATATTTTACTTAAACACAATTATTTCATATATTTTCTATGAAGTCAGAAAATCAGAATGAGGTGAATGAAACAAAGTGGTCAAATCAGAAATACTTTTTGAAACTCAGCTGAAGATTGCCTTTTTATTGTCCTGATTGAAAAAGTCAGCCAGTCATTTATAGCACTAAAGAATCCCCTGAGGACAAGAAAATAATTTCCTGTTCTAGGCACCAGATCCCAGGGTTACTTTGGGAATGTTACAATTTAGGTTTGTTCAAAAGGAAAGGAGCCTATCAGCTATCTCAGCAAGATCACACATCCAACCCTGGTCACCTTTTATGTTTATTAGCTACCATAATGCTAAGCATTTAACTGCAGCAGCAGATTTATCCCAGTCTCTACAGAATATCTCTTGCTTTATCAGTGTGATGGAGGATTTACTGTCAGATGTGGTCTTTTAAATCTTTACAGTTGCTGTCCTGCTTGTAGGAGGGTTGGGACTCCTGCTGTATTTCTAATCTTCTCTATTCAGTTATTTCACAAACACAACCTGGAAAATAGTCTGAGTTTGGAATAAATCTTCATTTTAATCCTCTTCACATGTACACAGGCACTCCCAGTCTTGGGAAAGGTAGTTATTGGAGAACTACTCATGTAATTAAAGCTAATAACATGTCTGAAAGTTTCCAGGCTACTGCTTTAGAAGACAAGCAATGCAAAAGGAAAGGAGGAAAAGATCTAACAAAAAATTCAGGTAAATACAATACACATACACACACACACACACACACATACACACACATATATATGCACATATATGCCTATATGTACATATATACATGCACGTATGTATATATAATTAGAACCTTACTGTGCATTTGTTATTGGTCATAGATGTGGAACAGAGCATCTGATGCTACTTAAAGAGGGTAGAATGAGTTTGCTGGAAAGGAGAGAACCAAGAACATTAGAGATCACCAGGTAAGTGACATCACAGTACCTTCCCATACAAAAATTTTGTCTCTAAAGAGTTAAAGGTGAGCATTATTATCAGTACCAGGAAGGCCTGTTGCCTTAAAGATTATATAGTTGTCACCTCTGTATGTTCCATATCTACTGCAGGTGGCTATGAAAATCTTACAAAATAGTATACTACTAACCTTGTGTATGATCCAAGACATATGTACCACTGTGGCTCTGTGGGGGTTTGTTACATTACGTTTACATTAAGGTAAGATTTTACTATCAACCCTGGCACTACTTTCAGATTAAGCAAGAGATGCTGATAAGGTGAAAATGAAGTGCTATTTTATTTTATCCAAAAAGTGTTGATGATTCAGCCTCAAGGCACTTCTCTATGCAGTAGCATGTGGTTACATCCAATATAATACTTACTCCAGGTAAGAAAACTCAGGGCTCACACTCTCCTGAAGTGCTTAAACCCACCTTCAGCCTGTGCTCTGACTATGTTGAAAGTTTACTGTGCATAAAGTTTGTTCCAGATTTATGTTAACTCATAAGCTGCTGCATGCATGTTCACACCCAAAGTAAATGTATATGTGGAAAATTAGAGAATTGTACCTTGTAAATAACAATTTATTAATTTAGTCCCTTTATAAATGTTGCCATATGTATATAACAGACTACAGTGGATTACATCATTTACTTTGCAGCCGCAACAATTTGATCAATAGGTCAGTGGGCTGTGCTGGATTTTTAATCAAACAGATTGTCTACTGTACAGTCAACACTTATCTTTGGCAGTTTCCCTTTAAGTGGAGGTTAAAAGTGCAGAAGATCAAAACCTGCACTCAGTGCACCTCACTTTTCAGACTTGCTATTATAAACTTTTACATTTCCCCCTATATGTAATTGTATATCCATACAGGGACACAGGTTGCATTTATCACAGACACAAGCATAAAGATATGTCATATTTTTGAAAAAAGAAGGCTTGATGAAAGTCATTGCCACATCCTGAAAAACAGCATTTTTGTCCCAGGTCCAAGAGGGAAATAATTTGTGTTTATTTTACTGCTGAGTAAAGCCTTCAAGGCTGTAACACTAAGGCTCAGAGGAGTCTCGGGTTTGTATCTACCCTGACAGATGACTCTCATGGAAATGTCTTTCCTGCTGTCACTAGAAAGGTTGGGGGCATTACAAAGGAAACCTAAAAGTCTGGAAGACTGTAGCCCCATTTAGAGAGGCAAAGGAAATTTCTATGTCAAGTATGAGGGTTATGCCCAGATTCCCTGTGCAAAGCCAAGGCAAAAAAGCTATCACACTAAGCTGACAAGAAAATTATTATGGTTTAACCTGTGCTTCACATTTGGACTAAAAATTAACACTTTCTGATGTATCTAGTTTACAACAAAGTCTTCCTTCTTATTTCAGGAGAAGCAACCCAGGAGAAAACATGGAAAGAAAAAGATGTGGCTTTTCATAAGGGAAAAATATTTTCAAGTTTGGTGCTTGTAAATATTCCAATGCACAATTTTCATTAACCTTTATGTCAGAGGGCTTTGGGAGAGTTAATTTTAGGAAAATACAGGTGTAAAATCCAGCAAATGCCAGATGGTAGTGAAAAATTGTATTCCAGGGAGACTTAGAACAAAGCAGTAGCAGATGACCTCTGACCCATGTAATTTGTGCTTCTCCATATACCCATCAGTCTTATGCAGCATGGAGCAGGGTGAGAGCTGAGATGAGGTTAAAGCTGGCCTTTACCTCCTAGAGAAGTCTTTCTCCCTCCCTTTCCAAGGCATTAGAGCTGTAGAATTGCTCATTTTCCTGGAGTTGCTGTTTCTTACTCTTAGTTCTTGCTTCAGTTAATTATGTGCTGAAACAGTGTCTTCCTGTGTATGGATACAAATGGGTTTGTCTGCTAAAACACTGTTAGCTTGTCAAGATTACATAATTTCCAACTCTACATCCAAGGATCTTTTTAAATAGCATCACCGTCCTCCTGCACTTAGAGCTTAAAATATTAGACAGCTTCAAAAACACCACTGTTCACTCTCCTTTTTAACACCCTCCACATGGTCTGCGTTATTTAATTAGACTGAGAACCTGGAAAGAAAACAACTTCTCTGTCTGGAAATAGCACATGTGAAGGTGAGAAACATCAGCATCTACAGCATACGCCTATCTCTCAGACTAGAGACAGAAACTCATTAGTGAACTTGGGCTGTCCCTCAGGCTTTTTGTTCCTTGCAGCAGGATGGCAAGAGTTCTAGATGTCTGACACTGTCTCTGAACTTCCCTGGCAAAGAATATTTCTGCATGTGTTATCCAATAAACAGTTTATTGAAAGAGGAATACACTAGACATGATTGAAACCACACCAAAACTCTATCAACACAGGACATGAAACAAAGAAGCAAGGAGCAGAGTGATCCACATAAGAGGGTCCTCAAAGAAACTCAGGGAAGGTGAATACTTCCTCCTCTCAAACCTCCCTGAGTTTCCAGTTTACTGCAAGCATCTTGAAAAATCCTTACTCACTCTATGTTCTTAACATTACAGCAGCACCACAAACATTTTGGTAGTTACTGCCCTGTCATGCATTGAGAGACTGCATTGCTGTGCTGACAAACTTCCAGTTTGGAGGTGACTCAGGTATTGAGAAGGCTATATGGCTGACTTGTTCAGCATTGCTCAGTCAGTGGTAAGGTGTAAGCATCTATGCATTTTTTAGCTCTTCCCCTCTGTAGGAAGAGACAAAAGCATACCTTTCCATTCCCTGAGGTATTTGGTTTTTTCCTTACAGATTGAGAAAAAGACTTACAGTCTGAAAAAATCATTAGATGAAAAACTGTAATAGTTTAATTGTTGCTGGCTAAAGAATATAGAGGATGAGATTTCAAGGGACCTGTCATGGCCTTGTTACTTCATTCTGGGTATCATCAGGGATTACTCTAAGTCCTCACCTGGTCAACTGGCTGGCCAATCAGAGCCATGACAGACATCATGTAGTCCTGATTTCTGAGGAGCGTAGTTCTTCTGAAAGCTGTCCAAAGAGCTGAGGGGAAACAAGAGGACATTGGAACCTGTGCTGGATCCTGAGAAATATTAGCTGGTCCAGAGGACAACACTGGTGATGCAGCAGTGGTGGCAGTCATGCAGGACTTTTGTCCATTGTCTTCATCCTACATCCCTAGATTTTCAGACTGATGTTCCAGCCCATACAGCAAAATTGAGGGAAGGAGGAAGGAAGTGTGCTAGTGGCCCTTTCTTTGTTCCTATTGCTAAGCAGATTATTGCCTGCTATTCAGAGCAGGATGGTGTCCTCTGTCTGAGAACATCTCTTCCATTAGAGGAGACGGTACAAAGTGGTAATGCAAAGTATTTCTAAGGGAGAAAAGAACCCTTCCATTAACCCTTCCATTGGGTAGAAATCGAAAGCAAGTCTCAAATGCCCCTAATTTTACTGCCTGCATTTAGGGCTTGCAATTGTAATAGCTAAAAGCTGTGTTAGTCTTTAGCATTTCACAATTTTTTTCTACAGTTTCAATAGAATTGAGCCCACTTGAGCAAGCTGTTGAGACCAGCATGAGTACAATACATTTCACTCATTTGAGATGTACAAGTTCTGTGTCATGTGGGATTTGTGTAGACAGAAAATCATGCTCCTATAGTTTCCATTTCAATTATTATAGAGTGCACAACATAGTAAATCTACTGCAGTTTAAGACAAAACTTCTGGTTTAATAAGGACAAGATGTCACAAAGTTAATTCTCTAAGACAGCATAAAACCTGAACACTGTTCAATGGAGTCTGGACCTCAGGAAATTACATTAACAGTTGGCTCAGAAAGGCAAATTTTGTGCCTTATCAGAAAGATGTTCCTAATGACACAGTCATTAGAATAAAAAATATTGCCATGATACACATAAAATGTGCTTGATGAAACAGCTAATGTGATCCTTTTTCTGTTGTGCACATAGAGTTTGGAGATCACCAGGATAAACTGGATAACTTTTCTTTCTCTAAAGGCAGTCATAGATATTTTCAACTTCAGCAGTACTATTCTGACCCACAAGACATGGAGGAAATATCTTTCCTGCAGTAGTAACATAGTGAAAAGTGACCATTTGGGTTATGTATAGAGAACAATGCCAGAGTAATGTCATAGAGAGGAACATTTGTGAAGCTGCTATGCAGCTGTAGGTATCTATTTCTGTTACATTAATAAAGACTTCAACTCAAGCAGTGCCCAACCATAAAGTACCTTTTTGCTTATTGTTTAATTAAATGCTTGTTCTTTGGTTAGGTTATTTGAATAACTAATCAGTGATGAAACAGCAGAATAATATCTGCTGATACCACAAAATTTTGAAGAGACGGGTGAGAGCTGCCTCTCTTTTTTAATGTCCAGTGACATCACAAAGGACTTATTTTTCTTTGCCAAGGCCAGAAAACTATTAATATAAAACATGAAAAAAAGGCAGACAGACCTTTCAACAAGTTGCTTTGAAAGCAAGCTTGTTACCGAAAATTTGGTAAAATAAATAGCTCCTTAACACCATTAAGAAGCAGGCATTCTTTATTCAGCCAGATGCACAGGAGGATAGCTCCTCCCAAAAGCCCACCAATACTGGGTACAGGAACGTTTCTGTTTCTATGTTGTATTTTGCATGCATATTCATTGATTGTCCTGGACTAAATATACATATGATAATCATTTTTTTCTGAAATCATTAACATATTTTCCCTCCCCTTTATGCATGCATTCTTCTATTCTGGGGGTCTCCCTGGTGGTGGTCCCTGGTGGTTGTAGACCCCAATGTTCCAGATCACCTGGCTGAGTTGGCAGGACACTGAGGCTGGTGAACTTCCAGTTCTTCTTCAATGGGCATTGTACAGTTTCCATGGGCCAGTAGTTTTGGAGAACAAGCATTGTGTTAGCTGACCAGGTGTAGGCCATTTATCATCTGGAAACAAGTCAAACTAAACCCTCTTTTTACTACAACAAGTCTTATTCATCAAAGGTATGATGCCTGTTAAAACCAAACCCTGGGAATTTCCAGCCACAAGCAAATCTCAATGAGGATCTTGCAGAAGAGTAACAGCAGGGTGTCCACTTTCTACAGCCACTGTCACAAATGCTCTTATATATGCGGAAGGAGGACCAAAGATACTGTGTAAGCAGCAATGTGAGTCCCTGCTGAAGGTACTTCAGTGAAAGTAAATCCAGCCTTTCAGTTAAACATTTGGATGCACTTAAAAACGCCAAATAAATGCTCAGGTGCATTTCTGTAAAGCCAGGAGGGAGAAGAAGAGCTTACTGTCTTCCTCACTCCCTCTGTTGCCCTCCTCTGGAATAGCATTTTTACAGCTTCCCCATTACAGGAGCAGGAAGAGGAGATGATGGTGTCAGAAAGATGCAGGGGAGAAGGGTGGACATATGCCAGTGTGTGTTCCATTTAATATTCAATTATTTATTTAGAGTGAAACAGCTCCATCCATTTAGACAGCATTCATCCAGACCCTGTGATACTCCACAATCCGGTCTGTAAAATATATACCAACTTGGTTTGGGATTTGCTAGAGATGGTATGCGTAGAATGGAGATAGAACTTCATTTCCTGGGGCCCCTAAGAGCCAAAAAAGAAGAATGTCTCTATCCATTTCACACATATTTTTGTTTTTTGTTTTTAATTATTATTTCCAACAGTCTACAATCTACTTCAGTGCCAGGCTTTGTGAAATGCTAAGTAGGCAGGATTGACCAGCATTTGCTGAACAGCAAGACGTTCCCCTTTCTCAGCCAGCACAGGCATTGCTCCATTTGGTACAGGCAATCCCTTTCCTTAATCAGCATGGGGAGATCCGGGAAATCAACTCCATGAGGTAAGTTGTCTGCGGTGAATTTGACTCTGTGCATCTAACTTGAGTCATTTATTGCCTCTTGTGGAATAACAAATGAGTAGTTGCTATGACCTGCACATAGCAATGCACAAAACAGACTGGAAAGTAGCTTCTTGCTCTAACTTAGCTGGGTTGACTTCTGCCAGCAATAGTAGAAAAAGCCATTAAAATTACTTCAGTTGTAAAACTGAGTTTGCCTGTACTTTTGCAGGGAGCATATGTATTGATTAAGATAAATGCTAATGAGGACCCTCTAAGACCAGAAATAAATACTCAGATATTTGTAAAAATTTGCAAATCCATTTCTCTCCTTTCTAAGTATTTTTTATTCATTACACACAAAATTTACAGTAGTCTTACGTGGTGCATCATCACTATAAAGATACTAGCCATACTTTAATTGTGGATATTCTCAGTTCAGTCAGAGAGAAAACGGAGAGTTTCTAACCAGGTAGAAGCCTGGGAAACAGTTGGGAAAGAATGTAAATAATTCTCAATCTCTCTTGTTGTTCACATTGTTTATAGATAAGTTCTACCACTGAGCATAATTCACTGCACACCAATGGATGAAGTGTTTTTACACTGGGACCAATAGAATTGGTCTGGACAATGCTCTCTATAAAAGAGCAATGTATTTGAAATAAATCAGAGTTCTGCTCTCAAGCCTTCTAAATTGGAGCTCTTTCATACCATCCTGCCTCAATGGTGTCACTTAATTTACGTAAAAGGACTTAATTTTAGCCAGAAGGGGAATGGAGGATTAATTTTGCTAATTAGCTCTGAAAATCATTCACTTAGACAATCACTGACTCTTTTGAGCCTAACAGGCAGTGTGAAAGCAATGCTGCATCATTTTTCTTGGATCTCTACTGGATTCATAATGGCCCAGATATGAAAACTCAGCTGGCTGCATTTATGTTATGGCTGGCCTGGTTATGGGCACCTCTTCTTTATACCTTCACAAGGTATAAATAACAATGTCATGATTGAGAACATCAGGCTTCCATCTTGTAAAATTAGGAAGAAGGAATGGCTTTGTTAGTTATTGAATTCCAGTTGTATAATTAGTGTTTATGGTCTTCTTCTTGAAAATAGCCATGTGTATTTCATTCCCTATTTGCTTGTTTAATTTCATTAAATCAATTGTTGCACATCTGTTTCCACTTACTTAAAACAAGCACTACCTGCAGCATATCAAGTATGAAGTAACATTGAAAGTAATTAATATTTATCCTTGAAATGTTTCTTTGGAATGGTATTATTAAGAGCCCATATAAAATTAATCAGCTATCAAGTTTATACTTTAGAACTCCAATAGATGCATAACTTTCTTTTGAACAGTACAGGCAGATTTGAACAGGCAGATGCACAGAAACAAGATGTCTAGAACATTTCATAGAATATCGCAGGAAAACCTTTTCTTTCTCTGAAAATTGATGCTCTCTTAATGAGTACCAGGAAAAAACAACTTCAGAGGACCTCAAACAGGTATTTTGTAAGCTATCACAAGAAGAGAGAGGCTCATCATTGATGGACCTCATGCCCAAGAATATATAGACCTGTATGCCATTTATATTCCTAGTAAGATACCGAGTGACACTACTAAGCAATTTCTTAGATTTTCTGCTTCTTGGGAAAATCTTGAACAAGGCTTAAAACCATAAGGCAATTAAAAAACCACCAGACATACATTCTCTACCTCCTCCCTCCCGCCTCACAGATGTTTCTGTGCATCTGCCTGTTCAAATCTGCCTGTACTGTTCAAAAGAAGGCTATGCATCTATTGGTGTTCTAAGGTATAAACGTTTTTTTCCATTTAATTATCTTTGGGGGAACTTTAACTGACCTGACATCTGCTGGAGAAGAAACACAGAGAAGTACAAACAGTCTGGGACAATCCTGTTCCATCAGTTGCCACTGATGACAACTTCCTGACAGAAGTAATGAAGAACCACAGAAGGAATTATTTGCTGCTAGACCTTATACTAACAAACAGGGAAAGCACTGTTGGAAGTTCTAGGCATTTGGGGGTCGGCCTCTTCTATCAGGCAACTAGCAATAGGACAAGAGAACATAGTTTTATGCTGTGCAAGGGGAGGTTTAGATTGAATATTAGGAAGAATTTTTTTTACAGAAAGGGGGATGAAATATTGGTATGAATTGCTTAGGAAGATGATGGAGGTGTTTAAGGAAAGACATGGTGGTGTTTAGTCATAGGTTGGACTCAATAATTTCAGAGGTCTTTTCCAACCTAATTGATTCTATCAGATGTGAAGGCTGGGGGCAGCCTTGGCTGTAGTGACCATGAGACTATGGAGTTCAGTACAGGCAAGGAAGAAAGGTCAGCAAGCAAAATTATGAACATGGACTTCAAGACATGTTCATACATTAACTTCAAACTCTTCAGGGATCTCCTGAGAAGAATCCCATGGGAACAGGCTCTGCAGGGAAAAGGGATGTAAGAGAGTTGGTTGATATTCAAGGATTGTATCCTCCAGGTTCAAGAATGATGCATCCTTATGTACCAGCAAAGGGAACAAGCAGCCTGTGTGAATGAATAAAGAACTATCATCATTCATCAAAGAGGAAATACACAGGAGGTGTGAACATGTACAAGCCACATGGAATGAACATAAAGAGGTTGTCAGAGTAACTAGAAATGAGACAAGAAAGGTCAAGGCCCACCTGCAACTAAATATGGCCAAGGATGTCATGGACAACAAGAAGGGTTTTGTCAATAACAAAAGGAAAACCAGGGAAAATGTGGGAGAGGGAACCCTGGTAAAAAAAAAGGATGCAGAGAAGGCAGAGTAACTGAATGCTTTCATTGCATCAATCTTCACTGAGATGACCAGCCTTCAGGAATCTTTGATTCACAGGACGAGGGTAAAGGAACATTGAAAGGAAGAGTTTCCCTCATTCAGGTAGGATTGGTTTAGAGAACACATAGGCAGCTTTTATGCCTGCAGGTCCATGGTTCCTGATGGGATGCACCCACGAGTGCTAAGAGAGTTGGTGGACACCACAGCACAGCTTTTAATGGTCATCTTTGAAATGTTGCGGAGATCAGGAGAGGTACCCAAGCACTGGAAGAGAGTAAATGTCACCTCAATATTCAAAAGGGGCAAGGAGGACCCAAGGAAATACCAGCCAGTCAGCCTAACTCAATCGTTGGAAAGGTGGTGGAGTGCCTCATTCTGAAGGCCATCTCTATCCACGTGGAGGACAAGAAGGGGATCAGGAGTAGTCATCATGGATTCACTAAACGTAAATCATGCTTGACCAACCTGATGGCCTCCTGAGATGAGACAACTACCCATATGGATGAGGGGAGAGCAGTGTATATTGTCTACCTCAACTTCAACAAGACTTCTGACACTGCCTCACACAATGTCCTTATAAGTAAACTTAGGAAGAGTGGACTGGATAAGTGGGCAGCAAGGTGGATTGAGAACTGGCTGAATGACACATAACAAAGGTGATAGTAAAAGGGTTTTAAAATCATGGGGATTTAGGATTAAAAGGAAAATTGAGCTTAGTAGGCCCTGGAAAAAATAAATACCCTAGGTACATGAAGGTCTTGTACCCTGCGAGAACTGCACCTGTGTAGCTAGTACATGATAAATAATATAATTGTTAGATGTAATTATTGTTTAGTAATTAAATATAATTACTGTTTAATCATAAGAATAATCATGAGAAACTTAAATTCTTAAATTCTTAGGTCAGGGGCCTAAGAAAGATCACAAGAAACTCATGTCAATGTATACAATAGAACAATATATGTTTGATAATTAATATGTAAGTTATATAATGATAGAATATAAAATACATTCAGCTCAAAAGCCATGTCAGAGTCAGATTTGGGTCTGTACCCCTGACTCCCAGAGCACTCAATAAAAGCACCTGCATATCATCATATCCCATGATTATGTGTGTTCCTGAACACTAACAGAGGGACGAAATCAATAGAAGAAGGTCTATCTGGAGGCTTGTCACTAGTGGTGTCTGCCAAGGGTCAGTATTGGGTCCAGTATTGTTTAATTTGTTCATCAATAACTTGGGGGGAGGAGCAGATGCCTTCTCAGGAAGTTCACTCATTATTTAAAGCTGGGAGGAGTGGTCAATACCCAAGAGTGTTGTGCTGACATTCAGAAGGATCTTAACAGGTTGGAGAGAAGGGCAGAGAAAATCTACATGAAGTTCAACAAAGACAAATGCAGAGTCCTGCACCAGTACAGGCTGGAGGCCAAACTGCTGAAAAGCAGCTCTGCAGAGAAGGTCCTGTAGGTCCTGTTGAGCAGCAAGCTGTCCATGAGCTAGCAGTGAGCCCATACCAGTGGCTAAGAAGGTATCCTCAGGTGCATTAGGAAAAATATTGCCAGCAAGTGGAGGGAGGTGATCCTGACCCTCTACTCTGCCCTCATGAGACCACATCTTGAGTGCTGTGTCCAGTTCTGGGTTCCTCAGGACAAGAGTGCCGTGGAGCTCCTGGGGCAGGTTCAATGGAGGGCAGCAAAGGGTTGGGACTCTTCCACCATTAGAAGATGGCTGAAAAGGGGCTTCATCAATGTATATAAGTATTGGAAGGGAGGGTGTCAGGAGGAGGGAGCCAGGCTCTTCTCAGTGGTGCCAAACAAAACACCAGAGGCAACAGTCAAAAACTGATGCACAAGAAGTTCCACCTGAATATGGGAAGAACTTTTTTTACTGTGCAGATGACCAAACACTGAAACAGATTGCCAAGAGAGGATGTGAAGTTTCCCACTCTGAAGATACTCAAGAAATGTCTGGATGCAATTCTGCCAGTGTGCTCTAGGATGACCCAGCCTGAGGAGGGAGGTTGGACCTGATGACTTCTCTGGTGGTCTCTTCCAGCCTCTCCCATTCTGTGTTTTGAGCTGTTGTTGGTGCCAAACATACCATTCAGAACTCAGGCAAAGCCAGGGTTCTGGTCCCAGCAACTATCTGCCAACAGCTACCCTGGTCTGTGGCACACCTCTCCCACAAATCTCCCAGAAGATATCGTACACAGTGAGATTGGAGAATGGCAGCATTCTAGCCAGCCTTCCCTCCTATTCACTTCTTGTGACATAGCGCAGAACCCACCTACATCTCCAATGTAAAGAATGGTTTAGGCTCCTGAGTCTGTAGGGTCTCTGAAAATATACTATCTGTCTCTCATCTTCATGAAAGATGCACACGTACCAACTTCTTCATGTAACTTCTTGATCTGGTGATATAGCTCCTCAACATAAACCATAAGAGCAGAAGACTGTTGGTCCCAGCTTCCCAGACAAGCACCAGACACTTTACAACCAGAGAGCTGCAAAACTACATCTACTGTTTAGGGGTAAGCCTCCAACATCAACAGCCACTGAGGAACAAGCTCTAGGGCATGTCATAACCACAACATTTGGAACTCAAAGTACTTATTCCCCTCAGTATCAGCTGTGGCTTTTATACATTGCTCTCTGGTTCTGCAATGATGTTGACCTTCTTAAGGAGAGGAACCATTCCTCACAAACTACCACACCAACACACTCTTCTCACTCATGCACCCAGGATGCTTAGATCTGTCACAGTTTTCCTGGCAACCCCCACCCAAGGCTCAAGCCTTGCTCTTGGGTACTGTGGGTTCCTGTGGGTACCTTAGGTTTTGTTCATGTTTCTCTGACTCTGGGAGCCCCCTACTCAGCCCATTTTAGTGCTCAGCCCCCAGGGTTTACTGTAGCCACTGCTGCTGCTGAAGCTCACTTCACCAACTGACTCAAGATTTCCTACTCAACTTGTCTTCCTGCAATACTGTAAAAATAAGAGATACTAAATGAGACAGGTAGAAACATACACTCAAATTTTCTTTATTCCACCATTGTATCTGCTGGGAACAACATGAGGACAGCAAAAAACTAATCAGGTGTCCTGGTTTGAAAAGTAAAATGAGTGAGAAGCTTTAAGTCAGAAATATAATTTATTAGGAAAAGGGAACAAAGAACCAAATACATACAATAGCACAAAAGAAGAACTACTGACAGAGTTAGAGATACAACCTGACACTTCTGGCTAGGGCAGTGTTAGCAGATGTGGTTCTGTCCAAGCAGTGGTCCTGTAGACTGATGTAGTTTTCTTCTGGAGGTCCAGTGTAGAGAAGGTCTCAGCTGTTCCTCTTGGAAGAGGGGATCTACTTGCTTCTGCACAACCCCGCTTATATCTTTGATGGCATCATTTGGCTCCTCCCTCTGGGCGGAGCATCTCACAATAGAATGCTGTGATCTTATCAGTCATGTGGCTAAAAGAACAGGTCCTCCTGGAGGGACTTATCTCTGAGTCATGAGATAAGGAAAAAAAAAAAGAATTGCAGCTCGAGGTGGTAATGGAATACACCCCAATATTATAGCCTAGGACATCAGGCTCTCCCACCAAAAAACCCACCACATTTCCTAGTTTCTCTTGTCAGACACAAATATCTCCTGATTTCTCATTATCCTGTCACAGGTGGGCTGGCCCTGTAACCCCTTTATTTCGGTTTTAATTACTGGATGCTATATCAAGCTTTAGGATAACCTTTAACTGACTGTTCTTTTGAGCTTTCACTTAATGTGCCTGTGGCCTCAATCCCTTTGCTCATCTGTGATCCTGACATGCTCATAAATGCCCTTGGAAAGATAAACAAGTGAATTTGTTTAACTGTATTTCTGAGCAAGCATACATACACAGGGTATGTATTTCATTGAAGGAACTCTATGCATGAATATCTTTAGGCTACCTTCAATCTGATTAATCTATACATAAAAGATGAACTTTTGTCGAGTTTCTGGACTCTTATGTCCATTACACCCGCTCAAGTGTTGTTCTCTTTCTGCTTTTATTCCCATGTCTACCCCTTGTTTTCAGATTCTTCTGTTCCATCCACAGCTACAACATTTCCGCTATGCTGCTCACAAGTCCTTTTCTTATGTCTGGATGGTAGTCAGCCCAGCTGCTGCATGCTTTGGCAGCAATTTGTAACCAGTTCCAGGATGGGCTTACCAGGCACAGATTTCCCTGGACACCACCTTATGGCATCAAAAGGCTATCAGCTCCCAGAATGAGATTTCTTTGGCACTAGCTGCTCCAAGTTTCCCCAGATGTCTCACTCCAGCTATCCTCCACCCCCTGCTACACAGACACACAGACACAGACACAGACACAGACACACACACACAGACACAGACACAGACACAGAAACACACACACACACACCTCTGTGGATTAGCTCAGCCCGAAACACAGTTCTCAGAAGAGTGTTTGTCTCATTTGTCTGGCCTGCTTTGGGATGACTTAGTTGCCCTTGCTTTCACTTCTCTGTTTGTTAAATGGGACAAGGATATGAGGCTACTGTGCTTCCAACATACTTTGCTCCGGTTAGAGAAACCCTAGATCTGGAATAGCTCTCCTGAGGTAACAAGATCATTATAGCTATTCCTTATAGATGAAAAATTAAGGACAGTGAAGCCCTTATGCAGGACATTACCAAGGTGTCACTAATACAATTGACTCTAGCTTTCAAGTAATTAGGTTTTTCATTTTTTTCCCCCAAGTGATTATAACTATTTACTACTCTCCCTAATTTCTTTCTCTTCCAGTATCTTAGAAAAAACTCTGTAAAGTCCAGGTAACACTTAAAAAGCTAATTTACTAGGAAGACAATACTTGATTACAGACTTTCAAATGACCCAGTCCCCTCCCGCCCTGCCCCTGACACACACACCCCCACAGCCCTTGTTTCACCATAGGTTTACAATAGCCTGACTTGTCTGTTATAAGAGAAGCTGTACTTATTGGGGAAGGTACACATTACTGTACCTTCACAGACTGGGAACTGCCCTAAAGTAATTTCCCAAAAATGTGTACAGAGTAATGAAAATGGTAGTGTACCATTAACATTGGCATGAGCATCAAAGATTCTTCACCACCTGGGACTATCGTTCTGCTTATTTTCATGATTTCTAGCAGCCTGTTGCCCTTGACAGATTCTTGCATTATCTAAAATCCCTTAATAAATACAGACTGCAGTCATTCCTGGAGGCAGCTGGGTTATCAAAGAATACAGAGGAACTGGAATGTTTTATCTGTCTGTATTTGCAGAAGACTTTTGCAGGTGACAAGAGATTAACAGTGACATGCAAGAGAAATCTGTGGCAAATCTTCAGGTACCAGAAAGCCCTCAGACTCCCTTAGGATAAGGGGTGGGGGGATAGAACGGACAACTTAGCTTCCAACTTTTGATCTTTGCTTCTCACTATTTCTGTGACTGTCTGTATAGACTTTTGTATTTTAAGGAGTGGGGAGAGAAAGAAATCAGGAAAATACAACCTAATGTTACAACTTACTTTAAAAGCTTTTTGACCAATCACACAAAGCAAAAGCATATTGACAGTAGTTCTGACTACTATAAACACATTTACCTTTTGTTAAAACAATGCTTGCTTATTTCAAATAAAATACCTGCTTGTAAGCCTTAAGTTACAATGCACAGAGCTCCATTATTAAGCTTAGAACTTCCTAATATCTTGCTAGATATACTTTTCTGTAATTTAGGGAGTTATTCTAGCCAAGTGTTAATACACAGACCATTGTTCTAACTGTCCTTCCTTTTTTTTTCTGCTGACAAATCTTATGGCTACTGCTTAGCTCTAATCTCAGTTCTGCTGTCTCTGAGGCCTGCCTTTTGCAACTTGTCCAAAACCTTCTGATTTTAAGGAGTCCTACATCTGGCCACTTCTGTAAAGGGCAATACAAGATATTTTATAAATATATTAATGGCAAAAGGAAGGGCAAGGACAACCTCCATTCTCTATTAGATGCGGGAGGGAATTTAGTAACTAACGGTAAGGAAAAGGCAGAGGCACTGAACACCTTCTCTGCCTCAATTTTCAACATATAGACAGATTGTCCTCAGGACAACTGGTATCCTGGGCTGGTAGGTAGTGGATGGGAGCAGAATAGACCCCTGTTATCCAGGGTGCAGTCAAAGACCTACTGAGCCACTTAAATGCTCATAAATCTATGGGACCAGATGGGATCCATCCTATGGCAACGAGGGAGAGGGCAGATGAGCTTCCAAAGCCACTTTCCATCACTTACCATCAGTCCTGGCTCAGTCCTCTTCTGGGGAGGTCCCAGAAGACTGGAAGCTGGGCCCATCCACAAGAAGGGCTGGAAGGAGGATCTGGGAAACTACAGGCCAGTCAGCCTGACCTCAGTGCCCAACAAGATTATGGAAAACATCATCCCAAGTGCCATCACACAGCACCTACAGGATGGCCAGGGGGTCATATCTAGCCAGCATGGGTTTAGGAGTGGCAGGTCATGCTTGACCAACCTCATCTCCTTTTATGACCAGCTGACCAGCCTGGTTGGATGTGGGAAAGGCTGTGGGTGTTGTCTACCTGAACTACAGCAAAGCGTTCAATACTGCCTCCCACATCAGACTCCTGGAAAAGCTGGAAGCCCATGGTTTAGACAGGTTCACTCTGCTGGGTTAAAAACTGGCTGGATGGCCAGGCCCAGAGAATGGTGGTGAACGGTGCCATATCCATTTGGTGGCCAGTCATTAGTGGTGTCCCCCAAGGGTCAGTGCTGGGCCCAGTCCGATTTAGTATTTTCAGTGATGATGTGGACGAGGGGATTGAGTCTACCATCAGTAAATTTGCAGATGAGACCAAGATGGGAGCATGTGTTGATCTGTTGGAGGGCGGAAGGGCTCTGCAAAAGGGATCTGGACAGGCTGGATAGATGGGCCAGGCCCAACAACATGAAGTTTAACAAGTCCAAGTGCTGAGTCCTGCTTTTTGGCCACAACAACCCCCCACAATGCTACAGGCTGAGGACATAGTGGCTGGACAGTGGCCACTCAGAAAGTGGCCTGGGGGTACTGTTTGACAGCAGATTGAACATGAGCCGCTAGTATGCCTACATGGCCAAGAAGGCCAGTGGTATCCTGGCCTTTATCGGGAATAGTGTGGCCAGCAGGACCAGGTAAGTCATTCTTCCCCTGTACTCAGCACTGGTGAGGCCACATCTTGACTGCTGTGTCCGGTTCTGGGCCCTTCAGTTTAGGAAGGATATTGAGATGCTCGAAGGTGTCCAGAGGAGAGAAGCAAAGCTGGTGAAGGGTCTGGAATACAAGCCTTACAAAGAATAGCTGAGGGAGCTGGGGTTTTCCTCTTGGAGAAAAGGAGGCTCAGGAGAGACCTTTTCACTCTCTACAACTTTCTCAAAGGAGGTAGTAGGCAGGTGGGGGTTGGTGTCTTCTCCCAGACAACCACTGACAGAACAAGAAGACACAATCTTAAGCTACACCAGGGTAAGTTTAGGTTAGACTTCAAGTAAAAATTCTTCACTGAAAGAGTGATTGGGCACTGGAATTCTCAAGGAGGTGGTGGAGTCTTTGTCCTTGGACATGTTTAAAAAAAAGAATGGGCATGCACTCAGTGCCATGGTTTAGTTGAGGAGGTGTTAGACACAGGTTGGACTTGATGATCTCAAAGGTCTTTTCCACATAGTCCATTCTGTGATTCTGTGAGTCTGAGTCTATGATTTTGTGATTCTCAGTATGGGCAGGTTTATCACTTCTGATATATCTGCATAAATGCCCTCCTTTTAGGCAGCTTCAGGTTGGAAACCCCTAGTAACTTTTTATAAACTTGAGGCTTCTTGGGAATCACTGTGAACTTGTGCTGAATCCATGAAGAGCTAGTTTAAATTTTCCTGTCCTGTCACTACATTGATCATGGGCACTAATTACATGGCCTGAACCTAGCATTGGCCTGGGACATCAAGCTCCAGCTGAGAGATATCTGTTGCTCCATTCCTAATGCTATTATAACATAGTATTTCTGTGCTAAAAATCTAGCCCAAATTTATATGGCAGTATTCCCTTTCAAAATCCTCATGTTTAAGTTCATTGAATGATGTGGAGAGAAGCTGGACTTTCCTCTGAGCAAAAATCACATCACAAAACATTTCACCTCTGCCTGTGGGACATCCACAGCTGTACCTCACTGACCAGAAGTCATGAAATAGCACAAAGATATCTTTGGATTTAGGTACATGTGCTTGGCTGTCATTACCTTTCTTCATCTGACATAGCACCAGAAAACAGTGCCTGCTGTTATCAGGCACTGTTCAATCTCATTCACTTCATCACATCTATTTCATGAAGGATACACTACACAGAAAACCACGAAAACATCCTACTTTACCATGTTTATTTGAACATTCCCATGCTGAGTGCATTTAAAGCTGACAGCCTGAATGGAATGTGTCCTCCTCTTATGCTCACAAGATCTCTCTGAGCAGCTGCTGTGAAAATTTAGATGGCACCTCAAGGCAGTTTGCTCTGGGTGCATCACTCACATTCCAGTCACCCTAAAGCATGTAGGTTTAAGTTCTGGCACTATTTGGGTCAATGAAAATGTCATTTTTGCCCTTGAAGTGGAAAAGGATTTGATCAAAGATCTGACACCATGAATTCTGATGTTACTGCGCTGTTGTCAGACATACTTGAGCAAGATGAGATGCTACAGATTAAAGATAGGTTAAATTTCTGTCCACTGGAAGTTGAAAACTGTTTTTAAAATAAGAAAATGGGAAAGAAGGAAGAAAGATAAATAAGAGCTATGCAAAGGAAAAGCATCTTTCATTATGGGTCTGCTGTGAGAACCCCAGCCTTATTCTGGGGTCCCATGTGGTGGTGAAATTCCCCCTCCAACCCATGCTTCCAAAGAAAAACTGCGCAGGCTCTTGCTGTTCAGTCTCAAGGCAGTTTATTGTTAGTTATCTAAAAGATTGTCATCTCGGGCTGCGGCTGTTTCGTCAGCGGCCTGGACAGAGGCACACACTCACCCTGGCATCCTCTCTGTCTGCTGTCTTCTTCTTCTCTCTCTCCGACTAGGGCTGCTGCTATCTTTTATATGATACATTATGTATTACATGTTTATAGTTTTCCCTCAATACCTACTACCTACGTTGCCAAGTGCTTTTCTACTCTAAACCAATCTGTGAGTGCCAACATCACCAAGAACATGGAGGCAAGGAAGAAGAAGGAGGAAGAACAGGATCAGCCCACTTTCCTCCATCTTAGAACTTCTGACCCCCATGTACAAAGTAAAACCCCCCCTGTACAAGTGTTAAAACCCCCATACAATACTAAAATTTCCCCTCTGTTTTGTAACTACTTTTACTATACTATCTAACCTTTTGTGACTGCTTGTTCCACCTCCAAAGTTGGTAACTCATTCCATGGCTCAAACTGAAAATCACAGCTGTTTTCCAGCTGCCTATCAGGGTCTAAAATGCTTCTGACCAAGGCCTGGAACCTCTAAAAATGTCTGAGAGACATTTTGAGTTCCAACAGTCTGCTAAGCATTACATTAATAATTTCTCATCTATCACCAGTTAGAAGTATAGAATTGGATTTATCTGGCCAAGGGCAGACACCACAACAGATATACATGCAAGTATTGCAACACAGCAGTTGGTCTGATCAAAGAGCAGATACCTGTAATAGGTCAGAGGATCCATGCTATAAATGTCACAATTACTCTTCATTGTACGAAGGTATCTAATATAGTGTGTCATCTACATCTGCCCCAGGAATTTCTTGAACAAGGGGAGACAAATGAGCGAGAACAGATAGGAAAAAGTATCAACAAACTTTCTACTTACTACTTTGTAGCATAGAACTAATACACTGGCAGCCTTCTAGTGACATTTGAATCATCCCTTTAACTGGTGTCCAGCAGTGTCTGAGCTCCTAGAAACATTAAAGACTTTTTTTCTAAAGGCTTATCCTTGACTTTTCACACCTTGTTCAGGGTAGTAATGCAAACACTATTACATAAATTATTCTGGAGACAGTACCATCTTCTTTCTGAAAGGATGCTTCCATATCAAGCTGAAACTGCTCTGAGTGCAAGAAAGTGTTTGACATGTTCCCATCATAGCACATTTTGGTCTCTTGTAAGCCATGGAAAGATAGTACAGAAACCTAGACTTCACTGCTGACCATTCTAACTGATAGAAAAAAAGGGCATGTTTGCAAAGCATAGAAATTCTTAGTCTCTTTGGATTCCTGCCATCACATTCTTTGATGATCTCTTAATATTTGTGTGTTTGAATGTATCCCTCAGATCCAACAAGGCCTGAAACATGATGAAGCCCTCCCTACTAGGAGATCAGTCTTAGCTAGAGAGCAAAAGATGCTAGCCGTGCATTTGAGAATTCTTGTTTTCAATCTCCATTTCAATGCAACTGCTATACTTGGCACAATCCCGATGTGTGTGATCCTGGGATAAACCATCCCATAGCAGTAAATTGAAAAATATAGCCCAACAGTCATGAGATTGTACCACAAAAGGCTAATTAGAGACCAGCAGCAGTTTGATAGGGCATTCTCCACTGCAGTGGAGGTGAATCTCCTAAGAGTGTTTTCCATGTTCAGCATAACTGGTGCTCTTAATCACAGAATCATAGAATTATAGAATTGTTTAGTTTGCAAAAGGCCTTTAAGAACATCAAGTCCAACCTTTAACCTAGCACTTACAATTCTACTGCGAAACAATGTCTCTAATTGACACAGCTACACAACTTTGAAATATCATCAGGGATGGTGAGTCAACACTCAGACTAACTGCCCACAACAAATTTTTAATCTTGGTTCTCAGACAGTTTTCTTGTTCTTAGATAGGAGTATATTGGCTGCAAGTAAGCAGTGCTCACCTAGTAAAATTATTTCTACCTATTGCTAAAATGGAGCATCAAAATACAGCCATCAAAAAAACCTGCCCAATTGAGCTTGAAGAACTTGTCATTCAGGTCACTAAGAAGTCAATGGGCCACAGATAAGTTTCTAGGTGGTTCCTCAAGGCTAATGTAAGTCTGGAAAACACCATTCAAATGGCACTGTGTGGGCAGGTTTGGGAAGTATGGATGGGCTTAGCAGGTGGTCTGCAGGCCAAACAACTGAGCTAATAGAAGAATAAATTTATAAAATATGGGTTTATCCATAGCAAGGAAGGAAGAAAGGCTGTTGGCATGAAAACCAATAAAATAGACACATAAGGAATACTTGCAGTTAGAGGATACATGCCTTAGTGAGCAGCATACATGCCTTAATAATTTGTTGTAAACTTTTGCCAATTAATTATTGACATTAATTGCTTTGTAGCAATAAAATACAATACGTTATTGCTTTGTCCAGTGAATATAATGAGCTGGTTTGATGTAACTAATGACTTTAAATCACAATTTGTTAAGGGTATAAAATTTAAGAACAACTTGTAATAAAGAGGAAGCCATTGTTGGCACTGCACATTGTTGTGTTGTGTGTCTATCTCTACAGTGACACTCACCTAGAAAAATTATTTCTACCTATTGCTAAATCTGAGCATCAAAATACAGCCATCAAAAAAAACCTGACCAATTGAGCTTGAAGAGCTTCTGTTCCTCAGGTCACTAGAAAAAAATCAATGGGCCACAGACAAGTTTCTAGGTGGTTCCTCAAGGCTAATGTAAGTCTGGAAAGCACCATGCAAATAGCACTGCGTGGGCAGGTTCAGTAAAAAGTTGTACAGGTCCTGATATTTGAGGTACAGGCAGCTCCCCTGGCACTGGCTCTTTAAGCATATCACATAGCCCAGATCCACACGGATTAATTCAGTGCTCATGTTCAGCAGGGATGGAGACTGGGACTAACTCTCATCCAAGACCTTGTCTGAAAAAAGGTGATGGTAAACAGGACAAAGTTGTCTAACGGTTGCTTCATGGTGGTTGCATGCTCCATGCATGACCTTGGTAAATGGGATGTGATACCTCAAATTTTAGCTCTTTATTGTTTTCTATTCTGTGCTGCTTTGGTGTGTGGGTCAGGGTTTCATATAAGGGATAGTAAGCTTTCTTCACAGAGTAGCTAGACAACAATTCCTTCTCTAGCCAGGGACCCAAGGACAGCCAGTCTGGATCTCAGGTCCAAGAGTATAAACAACAGTGGACTGAAGAGAGAAAAACAAGAAGAATGAGACTTCATGGGCTGGGGCTGTAATTGGACAATTAGCTCCAATATGCTAATGGACCAAAATTTATAAAAATGTGAGATCTTGTGACCAAGTCCTCTTTTTGCTTCTATCTTGGAGCTATCCGGGCAGATCATTACTGTGGCTCCAATACTGCCAGGGTGTGGCCTATGACGGCTCTTCAATAAATATTCTCTTTATTCCCCTTAACTCCATCTAGCCTCTTTTCTAGCTGCTTAAGGCATCAGATGTAACCTGAAAAACTTCTCCCAGTAAAAGTTATAGATACTACATCACCTGCAATACAAAGTAGGCATGGGTGTAATCTCTATAATGACTAATATTCAGTAAATTCACTCACTTATTGCACAGTGACTTGGGTGTGAAGCTATATACCAAAAATCAGATTTTGGATTATGGTAAAGTGCAAATCTGTTCCTCGTGCATTTCCTGTCCACAGACTACAGAAGAAATGTCCCATTATCCCCCATTAGAAGGGTGATAAAATAGTGTGAATAAATGACAAAAGGCTTCTCAGTCCTGCTTAAGGACTGACTATGCCATCTTCTGGAAACTGCAAGACAGTCAACAAAGAACATATTTTCTAATAGACTGTTCAAAGAAAAGACATTACAGATTTATATATTCAATGACATAGCAGCTTAAAATTCACCAGTTTCACTTTCTGGAATTTTCCATAATTTTCTTCCCCAATTTCTACAACAGTTTAATTTCATTTTCTTATGAAGAGAGAATAGAAGAGGAAAAATGGAAATGCCGGAAAACTAGCAGGTGGTGATGGTGCTCCTTCCACTCTTTTCAGGATAAAAAGTCAATCCTGACTCCCTGCCTTGTTTCTTCCCTATCACACTCTTAGTCTTTCCCAACTTTGGAGAATACCCAGCATTTCTGAACAAAGAAATTGATGACTTTTTACTATTGATATTTTTATTGGAATAATTCTTCTTACTGGTTATGCAAGTTTCTTACTGTACCACTGTAGAATAGCTTGAAGTTCTGAGAAGTCACAATTCATTTTGATGCACAGCAGTTTGGCTTATGGTATGTATCTGAATGTTCACATTTAGTCTTGAATAAGCAGTAAATAATATAACAAAACCTAAATGAGTTTTATATTTTTTCAAAGGATAACACTAAATAATGTAATTTCTCATTTTCTGCAAACCAGTAAGTTATTTATTAACTCAGCTGGTTCACTGAAACTCATTCTCTTTTTTCAGCTCTTTACTTGAGTGTATACTTTACCTCCCTGTTGACAGTTAACCATTTTAACATTGAACTGATGTATAGAAGTTGCTAAATGAACTGATTGAAATCATGTATATAAGTTAGTAAAAGGAGCAGCCTAACAAAACTGGAGGTACACAGTGTCTTTGTTTGAAAAGACAGGTGTCTGCTAAGGAAGGCAGGAGCTTTTCTTGAAATTGAAAATTTCAAGAGAAAACTCCCTCCCTCTGAATTATTATAATTTTGAAATTAAGATGCTCTCAGACAAAGATATGGGAGTAGGAATAATAGTTCTTTATTGAGAAAAATGAAAATAAAAATAAAATTGCAGTAATACGAAATAATACTGTCAGGATCAGAATATGACCTGACACCCTATTGGTCAGGATGTTGGTAGCAGTCTGATTAAATGGTGGCTGCAGTCCTCCTGGAGTGACAAATGTGGTTTTGTTGAAGCACTGATCCTGTAGAAGTGTTGAATTTTCCTCTGAAGGTCTAGTGGTGGTGTAGATGAGCCTGGTCTTCCTCTGGGAATCCAGTGGAAAAGCTGCTCCTCTGGGAATCCTGTGGGAAAAGGCTGACTGTGGTGTTCCAAATCTCAGATTATATCCAGGTCAGAATGTTTGGCTCCTCTCCCTGGGCAGAGCATTTCACAATGGGATGATGTAGTTTTATCAGTCATGCAGTGAAGTTAAATGGCCCATTAACAGAAGATATTTTCCAGAGGGAGGAGTGGTTGTGGAAGAGATAAAGAAAACTGCCCCACCTGTTTTTAAGAGGTGGCCCAATTAACAGAAGATAACTGCTCCACCTCTAACAGATAGCAACAGAATACACACCCCCAGCTACATCTTGCGTTTGAAACATAAGACACACAGATATGTTTGCTAGATTTTTCCAGAAGGGAATGCTTCTTTCCCTATCCATTTTCTTGGTTATTTTCCAAAGATATGTATTACTAAGGAAACAAGCACTGGGAGGGAGGAAAGGAAAAGGCAGCTCATAAGTGTGTCAACTGTCCACATATATGAAGAAACCTCATGAGTGTAAGATTATGCATTGTGGTATCCTTTAGGAGCACTGGCATTTTCAACAGCTACAGTACAGTTATGGCATGGTTGGAGCAGAAGTCCATAGGGCATTGATAAGAGAATGTCATGGGGAACTTTCACAGGCAGCAGTTCTGGCAGCAGCAGCAGCAGCAGTGGCAGTAGGGAAAGCCTTGGTGCCAGAGGTATCACCCCAGTAGTGTGACCTATATTTACCACCAAGCATGCTGTCAGCAGAGACTGATTTTGTCAGGTGTTTGTGGGGTGGACAAAGCAATAGAGGCCACCTGACTGTCCTGGCAGGGATGTCAGTCTGGTTGAGTGCTTTAGTGGTCTGCTTCACACCGTCATTTGAAGCCCTCGGACCTGACTGTATGAGAGGACCACACTCAGAACAGTGTCCTGAGATGTTGGAGAAGACCACAGGATCATCCCTAGAAAAGTTTCCACTGAGAGTAGTACTGTAAAATTGGAACCCCCAAACACAGGCATGATCTTACATAGAACAAAAGTAAAAGATGAAAGGCGCTCTTCTCCTCGGGACTAAAATCCTGTTTATTCAGGCACCACCTCAGATCCAGGCAATGCCTTAGGGGGTAACAGAGGCCAAGGCATCTAGTGGTGTCCAGAAGAAAAAAGAGAGACAGAAGGTGTCATCCAGGGGGGTTTTGAGCCCAGGGAAAAGGAGGGGGTGGAGCCAAGGGGCCACATCCATTGGGATACAGGTGAGGAGAGGGGAGGGACAGACTAGGGAGAGGGCACCACACATGAGGCTTAGGGGGGAGGGGAGGGAAACCATGTGATACCAAACTCCCAGTGCAAAACAACAACTAAATAAACTCTTTAGTGAAATGCAACAGAGTACTTTATTCTCTGCTCTTTATTCAAGCCCTAACTCCATCCCTAAACACAGCCAAACAGTAACTGACTCCAGAGTAGAAGAAACCATTTAGTAATTTTGGACAGTGTCTTCCTGATTGGATTTTTTAGCACCTAACATCTCCCCTCTGACACCATCCTCTTGATCTTCAGACAAACTTAACTCAGGCCTTTCCACCAGGCAGGAGGGAGGCCTCCAAGAAACTTGCACAGAAGGAAGTTGAAACAGAATTGTTCCTATTTTGTGCTGCTGAGACCCACTGCACAGTTTCTGTGAGCCCCATTCTGGGGCTTGTATTTTTTTATCACTGAATGAAGGGTTTTTTTATCTTTTTCCCTCTCTCTGAAAGTGTGAGAACCCCGGCCTTGCTCTGGGGTCTCATGTGGTGGTGAAATTCCTCCTCCAACCCGTGTTTCCAAAGAAAAACTCCGCAGGCTTTTGCTGTTCGGTCTCAAGGCAGTTTATTGCTAGTTATCTAACAGATTATGTTCTTGGACTGCGGCTATTTGATCAGCGGCCTGGGTAGAGGCACACACACACACTGACATCCTCTCTGTCTGCTGTCTTCTTCTTCTCTCTCTCCGCCCAGGGCTGCTGCTATCTTTTATAAGATATATTACGTATAACATGTTTACAATTATTCCCCAATGCCTACTACCTGCGTTGCCAAGTGTTTTTCTACTCTAAACCAATCTGTGAGTGCCAACATCACCAAGAACATGGAGGCAAGGAAGAAGAAGGAGGAAGAACAGGATCAGCCCACTTTCCTCCATCTTAGAACTTCTGACCCCCATGTACATGGTGAAAACCCCCCTGTACATGTGTTAAAACCCCTGTACAATACTAAAAAAATTTCTCCTCTACTTTGTAACTACTTTTACTATACTATCTAACCTTTTGTGACTGCTAGTTCCACCTCCAAAGTTGGTAATTCATTCCATGGCTCAAACTCAAAATCACAGCTGTTTTTCAGCTGTCTGCCAGGGTCTAAAATGCTTCTGACCAAAGCCTGGAACCTCTAAAAATGTCTGAAAGACATTTTGAGTTCCCACAGAAAGGATATTCAAAAGGAGCCGCAGTGCTCTTTCCTGTACGCTCTGTTCCCTTTCTCCCTCTTTGCATGCGGCTTACCTTTCCCACCAGTGAGAGGTGCTCCCAGCTTTCTCTCGATCTAGCAGAGACACTTGCTCCAGCCTCCCTGCTCCGTTTTGTTCACCCGAGCCGCGCGGGCAGTCCCATGAACTGTGGAGTCTTCTGTATTTGCTCCTGTGTTTCCTGTCACAAACAAGTGATTTGGAAACCCATCTCCTGTCACAGCCAGCACAATTTGGAGTCTGGAGTCTCCGGCACCCTGATCCCTGTCACTATAACAGCGATTTGGGATCGCACTCTCCCGTCATGCGTCTTCCCCTTATGCAATATGGAGAGTGTCCCCCATCGTCACAAAGACAATTCAGGAACCATCAGAGTCTTCCAAGTCCCTGTGCAGATGCCAGAAGAAGCTAGGGACTTCTTATAATATGAGGGGAGCTGAACTGGACAAACGCAAATCAAGCCAATATGGTTAAAGCTATGTTCTCTATTTATTGTCTAAAATATGGCAGTTTATATACACTTCAACACTGTTTACAAGTTGTGAACACACTATCATTGGTCAGTAAACATTGTTTACTTTTGCTTTAAGGTGGTCAGAATTTCACACTGCAGCTCTACCCTAATTCACACTCAGATAGCTCATTACTTTGTGGTTACCTTAACGTAATTTCTAACTGAGCAACAACTAGTTTCTTACTGCATCAAAGGCTTCCAGGCTTCACCAAGGCCACTTATCAGGGGCCTAGCCTGAGGGTAGCTCAATCCTTCACTCTAAATATAAATCCTGTCCTGTCTCTCTCAGAAATCTTACAGCACAATGGCAAGCTGAATGTGAGTCAGCAGTGCCCTGGCAGCCAGGAGGGCCAATCCTGTCCTGGGCTGCATCAGACACAGCATGGCCAGCTGGGCAAAGGAGGCAATTGTTCTGCTCTGCTCTGCTCTGCTCTGATCTCCTCTGGGGCAGCCTCACCTTGAGTGCTGGGGCAGTTTTGGGTGCCACAATGAAAAAAAGACATGAAGGTATTAGAAAATATTCAAATGAGGTCTACAAGGACAGGACTTGAGGAAATAGCATGCAGCTGAGTCAGGGGAGGTTAAGGTTGGATATCAGGAAAAAGTTTTTAACTTGGCTGGGAACTGGAAGAGTCTCTCCAGGGAGTGGTCACAGCATCACACCTGTCTGAGTTGAAGAAGCTTTTGGACATTGGTCTCAGGCATATGGTGTGATTCTCGAGGATGGTCCCATGGAGGGCTGGGAGGTGGACTTGATGATCCTGATGGGCCCCTTGCAATTCAGTGGATTCTATGACTCCATAGTTCTGTCCTGGCCACTCAAGGTCTAGTGCTTGCTCTCACCAGATTTTGATCTGCTCTTGTTGCTCAGAATTTGTCACTAGTGAGATTCTGCAGCGTCTACTAGGTCATGATGTTTATCACAAAAGACAAAGTGCCTTTTCTCAACAGAAATTTGAACATGCACCCTAGAATCCTAAAAAAAATCTTGTCCCTGAAACAACACTGTCTTCTGCCCAGTATTCTTTCCAGATCTTAAGGAGAAAGAAGGAAAAATGAGGGACATATTCCAATGAATCATTGTCAATTTTCTGGTTCTTTAGCAGTAGATTTCTACTTCCGCTATGCTTTTCTATAAAAGGCTGGTTTTGTATAGCATGTCATTTTCTAGCAAGAGACATTTTTGCAACTGAGCTCATCCGTCTCTGTGAAAAGATATTGCATTACAAGAGGAATGTGAGAAGTGCAATGTAAGCAACAAGGTGGTGAGAATCCCATTCCAAAACTACCAGCTGAATACCCTACCATGACTTGATTGGATCAATGGAGAAAATTCTGAAATGTTATTAGTAAAAACATGGCTTGATCAAACAGAGTTCAACTGAAGAAAGAACTTGGTTTTTCATTTCTTGAATTACTGGAGGTTGAGATTGGAAACATAATCACTACAAATACAATGAAGTAAATAGCTATTGATTCCTCAGACCCACCCAAATGTCCAAGAGAGGCTTTGTGCGTAAGAGGTATGTCATAAAAAGGCACTGAATTCAATTACAGACACATAATTTTGAATGGACAAGTCCTAAATTTACCTTCTGGAAAAGCAGAATCAATCATAATAGAAATTCTATCAGCAATATATGAAATTGCAAGCTGCTTTTAATTAAAATTGATTGCGCAACTAGGTCATGTCTATTTTTTTCAAGATCAGATTGCAGTGCTTCTGCCAAGTAGAAATACTATTGGAAAAGCTGAAAGTGCACTTTCATTGCACTTAGTTGAACTGCAGCAGTTTTCACAGGAAGCACTTAAAGAACCAGCAGAGTATCCAAGTTCCTAGCAAGCCTTCTGGATTAGTACTCAAAGTCTGAGAAACTGCAAGTTTCTCAAATTGATGAACCATAGTATCATTTCCATTGATTTGGTGTGAAAATACATGTTGAGCATATATGGTGCCTTGTCCATCATTTCTAGCTTGTAAAAGAAGAAAATAGCCATTCTTCTAAATCTGGAACTACAGCATATGCAACATCTATGCAAAGCGTGCACTAGAAATTCAGCTAGAAAAGACAATTTCTTAAAAGGCTGATAACTGAAGAGAAGAGAGCAGAGGTTGGGCTGCTGCATGTCACTTCAATTCTTTGTCCTCATCTGGCAGAAATCAATTGAGCTGGAAGCTCATTTGAACCTTCATTTAAGTAGTGACTAAGAGCACATGTCTTGAAATTGCCTTCTCCAGATCTTTCTATTTCTTCCAAATATTTCTTTTAGAATATGGAGAACTTATGCTACAGACTGCAGAAGCACTAAGTAGTGACTAAAGGAACATGCCTATCAATTGCTTAAAGGTAAGTAAGTGGTTTTCCCACTATCTTTCTTCCCTTCTCCTTTGGAAAATCAAAAACCTTTTCATCAGAAACAGTCAAGTCACAACATCCAATGGACCCTATGAGTTATCTAGAATAAATATTGTTCTCCAGAATGTCCTTCTTTTACCCTTTGAAAACTTGACTTTCAGGGGGAAAATGTGGTTCTTTAATCTTGGGTATTTAGACTCAGTGCAAATCAACTTTTCAAAAGTAAATGGTTAGGAAGTGATTGTGAGAATTGCTTCTTCAGCAATATATTTTTTAAATGATTACCAAAATATACCAGTGAAATTTGGAGTGTAGGAAAAGTCTATTAAACAAACTAAACAAATGAAATGAAACGGACCTGATTTGTACAATCATGTACAGACACACACACACACACACACACACACACACACATATATATATATATATACACATAGTTGTGAGTTTGTGGGCCCCAAGTTGGGCAACTCCCTGGGGACTCCCCTGGAGCAATTCTGTGTCAGGAACAAGAGACACATTGGACTTTTTTGGTCTTCAGCTTCTGTTAATTGTTATCTTATCAAAACTCCAGCACACTGTCTGCGCCCAGACCTTGTATGTGTGAAAACAGCACAAAAATGGCCAACAAACTTGTGCTGCAAGGTCCTTTTAAGTCTAATCAAAAATTAAACTACTAAATTAAGAAGTGACACCTAAATTATTTTCCTTTCTAACACAATAACTGACCCCTAAAGACCTGCAATGTAGATTTTTCTACCCAATTACAAGATACCACCTAAACCCAAGAAGAAAAAGGAAGAAGACAGAAGAAAGGAAATAGAGACAACACCCTATATCCTCCATTTTGAACCCATCTATAACATACTAAAAATCCTAAAACCTAAATTTCTCACCCATGTGATATACTACACTACTATCTACAATATCTACAGTCTATTTCACTTTTGTGGTTTCTAGTTTACCTTGAGGCTTTGGAAGTTTTCTCCATTAATGAGGGTCAAAGTCAGAGTTTTCCTGGGAATCAGAGCACCCCAGGGCAGCCAGGGGGATATTCCCCTTGCCCTGGGTTCCCACACACATCAATAAAAATGAGTATTTTATTCCTGTAGCCAAACCATCTTAAGTTCCTTAAAACCATAGAAAAAATGACAAGTAATATTTTCAATTATAACTCATAGAAGAAAGCACTGTTACTTACTTAGAAGAAGAAATCATATTAGAAACAATATTCGGGCCAAAATATTTTCAGAAACAATATGGTTTCAAATAGACTTGGATACTTTCTACTCCTTAAACTGCCAACAGCTAACTTTACATTGTGGAAGAGAAGTGAAAAAGTGGCAACCAAAGAAACTGTTTCTTTGGTAGTTTGTTTGTGAGTTTGAGCTTTTAGGTATTGTTTTTTGGGGTTTGTGGTTTTGGGGTTTTTTTCCTTGGTTTGCTATTGCTTCTAACACAAGATCTATTTCTTGCTTATAATGTTAATTAACCCTATCAGGAGATAGTTAGGTTTTGATTTGGGAAGTACATCAAATATACAACAGTTTTGATAGAAGTTCATGCCTTGAATGCAACAGGAAACAACTCTTCAGACAGAACCAAGTAATTGTACACCTTTGGCTCTAGATACTTGGGACTAACTATTTATTTCCAGAAGAATTCCTTACACTGATTTGTGAATGTGGCCTTTTTTTTTCCTAAATATTTTGACTTGTCTGATGAAGACTGGAAACCAAAATCTGTAACAATCAATATCAGAGCAACAAATTAATTCACCGGGAAAAAGAACTAGATGGTAGATGAGGAAATGCTTTTTGTTTTTTTTCTAATAGTGGGGTAACTGCCCTTCAAGCAAGATGGCAGCAATAAACATAAAAGCATGTTGCTCTTAAAAGTCTGGTGAGAAGCTCTGTTTGATAAATTGTGAGTGTGTTCTGGGATTGTAGAAAGAATATAAAATTGTCTTTGATAAATGGTAGGAAAAATAGTGGAGAAGTATAATGGGAATACTCTTTGCTTTAGTGTGTTTGTCTTCTAGAAAAAACACTATAAATGCTTTCTAATATTAAATGACAGAGCAACCAATTGAACCATGTCTGAAAATTTTTCCCAGTCTTCCAAAAAAAGCTTATGCAAATATTAGCAAAAAAAAGATTTTAAAATTTTATCTAAGAAGTATTAAATGATAAATGGTAGATGCTATTAAAGATGCAAAAATTGCTGATGGGAAGCTAATAGGTGGCTAAAGATGTTTTCACAGGGCACATGTCTCTAAAGAAATACTCTAAGTAAAAGCCATGAATTCTTGATATCATTATTTCATCCTCTTTCATATTTTAAATGTGAATGAAAAGCATCGTTAAGGACTCTAGATGTAGATCTCAGATTCATCTTACACATCAAGCAAATATTTTTTCACTGGTTTGCTTGAATTTCTGCTGACTGCATCGCACACTTATTTGCTTGCTTTTTTGCTTATTTCTGCTCTCAATATTGGGCAATTTGTGCCATTAACAAAGAGCAAAAGAGTATGATTTCTCTCACCTAAGCAAATGTATTTCATCTGTAGGATCCCTTTCTATTA
The DNA here is from genome assembly GCF_050655825.1 of Lonchura striata. Taxonomy (NCBI): domain Eukaryota; kingdom Metazoa; phylum Chordata; class Aves; order Passeriformes; family Estrildidae; genus Lonchura; species Lonchura striata. Next base: position 73,610,500 of record NC_140704.1, read on the forward strand.
AATTGACAGAAAAGGAATTGATTTATTCCACCTAACATTGATTCCTTTGAAAAAAGGTCACCTTGAGAAAACATTTTTCTGCTGGCATTCAACTCAAGGATTAGAATAATTGAGAAGACTGGTAGGCACTGGAGCATGGAGAACCCTTCAGCCTCTGTAGATATATCCTACATAATAAAATTATCAACTCTCTCAACTTCATTGACTTTATTGAGCACAATTCTGACTATAATCCATTTCACACCTAGATACCTCTTGTAAAGACACATGGTAAGATGAATCTCACCTCCTGTTCTGTGCAGGTATTTATATTTCTATTGACTATTTAGGAGAGCTAGATGAATTGCAGATGTCTAAAGTGAGGTGAGAAAAAGCCCACTCTCAAGGCCTAGAAACCCCTTCCTAGAAGCTGCAAAATACACAATGCTGCAGTTCTGTAAAATTTGCCAAAGCAATGACAATGGCATTAACTGTGCAAACTACCTGCACAGAGATATTTTTCAAGATATTCTTCACACAGGAAGATTTGAAGACACATCTTTTATCTCTTCAGTGAATAAAACCCCCAAAATAGATTAGTTTTCTCAATTTAGCACTTTGCTGTCACAATTGTTTAACTTGACATGACTTAATTAAAAAGCATTCAATTCAGAGAAAGATTGGTAGAGCGAGATAAGAAAATCAAAATTTGCTTACTCAGATTATGCATAGGAATACAGGGAAACATCTAAAGAGTAAGAAAACAAAAACAAGCAGTGACAATGAGAGACTTGTGCAAGGAATATATATTATTTAATCAGTGACAGAATCATAAGAGACAGCATATTTGGGGCAAGATTGGGATAAGTGTACTGTGAGGACACAGTTTCTCATTGCGAGACATACTTGAAAAGCTTTTCACTAAGATGTAGGCAACAAGAGATGCAGAATACGGGGCTCTGGAGCTGTCTGAAGGAAAGTGCCAGTTCCTGGCGTCTTTTGGCAAAAGCAGCCCTTCGGAGCGTACAGATGCCGCTCCAGTCATCTGTGCCCCAAGTAGCTGCTTCTTTCCCTCCAGGAGCCAGAGAGTGTGGTAGCTTGCAAGAGGCAAAGAATGAAACCACAAAGCAGTGGGTTGGTGTGCACAGCCTTCAGACTGCTAGAGGACGGTGGCTGCCACTCACATGTCTCTTGAATTCAGGTTAGCATGTGTAGGGAGGGCATTCCAGAGCAACTTTATGGGGTTTTTACTTAGTCCTAATGCAGCTCTCCTTGGAAATTCTTGCTCATCCCCTGAGGCTCCAAGATGCAGAGAAAACCATGGCAGCTTTCAGAAAAGAAAGGCAGCAGTGAGTTTGTCAAGAAGCAAGAACATAGGCAGCTGCCTGTGTTTGAGAATGAGCAGCTGCTGGATGTTTGCAATTGCCTTCACTGCTCACAAAAGCCCGGTGCTCTGCTGCTTTGTTCTTCGCCTTCTGTGAATTTGCACACTACTGAAGCTGAACGAGGTTATTCAGCTTTGCCGCTTTTCAGCATCTGTGCTCCACCTATCCACTGTGACATCTCTCGCAGTTTTTTGCCTTCGCCAGGCTGGACTGTGCCTTCTGCTACAAGGAGCTGGGCAGGAGTGGGCAGAGAGCACAGCCATCAAACAGCAATTTGCAGGTAGCCTAGAAAAGAGAAGTGTCTTTGGAATGTGCAGATAATCAAAGTTTCAGGGCAAGATCGGGATAAGTGCACAGTGCTGGTACATTTTCTCCGTGCGAGACATAGTAAAAAACCTTTTTGCTGAGATGTAGCCAACTAGAGATGCAGAATACGGGGCTCTGGAGCTGTCCGAAGTGAAGTGCTGCTCCCCAGCGTCTTTCAGCAGAAGCAGCGCTCCAGAGCGTACTGCTGCTGCTCGAGTGATCTCTGCGCCTCTTCACTTCCAGCAGCCATACAGCTTGAAGTAGTTAACTCAGTTACTGTTCAATTTACAGGTACAGAAAATAAAAGTACTCAGCCTTTTAACAGTAATAATTATGTTATTTCCATTTAGGAAAATCTGGTCTAGCTTTGTGATTCTTCTGCCCTCAGGTGAGATTCACTAAAGTAGCATTAGAAAAAGTTAGAATACATTATCAGGGACAAAATTTGTATTACAGAAGTAAAACAAATTTCTGATATGACAGCTGTTGGAACAAATAAATTAGCCATACTGTAGAATATTCTTGATAAATAGACCACCTGAGTAAAAACAAGGCTACCTAGCAACTAAAAAGTATTCTTCTACTTAGTACACAAACATACAGATTCACCTTCTAAATCTTGGAAATTTCTTGAATACCAAAATACTGAAAATACATTTTTAATAGCAACATGACTTACCAAGGTGATAAATACTCTCAAGTCTGCTACCATTTAAATCTTTGCCTAGACTTTAAGGAAGTGTCAAAAGTAAACAAACCACTAGAAAATTCAACACACAACCCATGCAAAATAAAGACTACTGTGGCAAGCACATTTCTCTCCCTCTCAGGATTTTTCACAGAGATGCACAGAGAGAAATTAAAGAGAAAACAATTTCTATTTCTGCTCCTTGTTTTTCCTATGTGGAATGTGTTTGGAGAATTGTTTACCTGGAGGGAGTGCTTGATTGGATTCTGGTGAGGATTGTTTGAGCATGATGGCCAATCCAATCCAGTCCAGTCCATCTGGACTTTTGAGAGAGGGTCACGAGTTGTGTTAGAGTGAGAGATAGAATCTGAAAAAGTAGTATGTAGTTTTAGTATCTTCCTTTTTATATAGTATATTAATGTATTTTAGCATAGTTATAATAACGAAATCATTCAGCTTTCTGAATTGAGTCAGACATAATTTCTTCCCATTGGGTTTGCCTGCATTTACAACAGACTACAAATGAGGAAGCTGATTACACATATCAATAATACAAAAGGTACTCCATGACATGGATGAACAGATCTCCCCCTGTAATTTGCATTCAAAGCACAAACTATGCAGCTATTGATTAGTCAAAAAATGTAAATCTACATTTTTATAGGTCTGACACAATCACTTTCCTCAGCAAATCAAGCATTAAATAGCATCATGAGGCAGAATTAATACTTACAATTCTGTAACATCTTCTAACACCATATCTGAAAATACACTTTCAAGGAAAATAAGGCCCAGCACTTTCAAGTTTGGACATTTAGTTATTTTAATATTACATTGCACTGTGAATTTTTCCATGGAATAAAAATATCAGATAATTACAACTGTCTGGAAAATTAATCCACAAACATCAGAGGTTTATGTCCAAAAAGGAGACAGAGGAGTCCTTTTATTTTATTCAAATAAAGGGAGAGGCCATGGGGCATTCCCCTAGGGTGCCAAATTTTTGGAAGACATAGGCTCCTTTTTATCCTTATTTCCTGGCTGCATTTCCCTTCTCTCTTTCCCCATTGGCTGAGGTACTTGAGAGGTACAGACTTCCTGATATGCCTGATACCGAAGATTTTCCTCTAATGTATAACCCTACCTTTTATTTTTTTAATTCTTATGGAATTTAGGGTTTTTTCCCATTGTTTCTTTCATGTTTCAATGCCCAGTTTCAATTATCAGCAAACCTAAAATTTATTTGTAAAAGCAAATATCTTTTTCCATTCATCAATCAATGGAATCCTTCCTATTGTTTCTTTTATCTCTCAGTGCTAGTTTTATCTACCAGCAGACCTACAGTTTGTTTGTAAAGACAAATTCCTCATTCCACTCACAACTAAACCATACAAAAAGATTCTCATTAGTAAACTAAAATATCTCAAAGGCAGTTAATGACTTGAGCCAAAGCTTAAAGTGGATGACCTTAACTGTTGCCATCAAAGGATACTGACAGAGTCATCAAATCCTAGAAATATTCCATCAATATTTTAATCATTCTTCATTACAGTATGAATGTCTGAACATATGCATTTGTCCACAAGGTCTGTAAACAAAACCAAGAGACTTTTTATAGAGTGTACAAGTTTCTAGAACAAACCCCTTAACATTGTGATGGCAAAAGGTAACTGCCACAGTTACTGGTAAACAAAACAAAAACAAAAACAAAACAAAAACAAAAACAAAAACAAAAACAAAAACAAAAACAAAAACAAAAACAAAAGAATACAAAAATATTAACATAAAGGAAGTTTCTTTGCACACTCTACTGCTGCTAGTACATATACAAATTTCTCGGGCAATAATTTGAGCATGACAGGAACATATAGACTTCAGTGAGAGCTCTTACTGTCACCAATTTGTGGCTAGTGATCACCTGGCCAAGTACCAGCACTCAGCCCCAATCCCAGCCAGAGCCATCTTCCTTCTGCCACCCCCACCCTACAGCAGGGGTCAGGCGAGGGACCTTCCACCGAGTTTCAGCGCTATTCACACCACCCACAGGTATGCCCACTTGCTATACAAGTGAATGACATAAAGTCTAAATTATTTTTTTCAGAATTTGCCCATTTAAATTGCGAGATACAGCTATTTTGTTATAGAAATAAGAAAAATTTTTGCTATTTTATGTCACTGCAGGCCCCCAGCCAGGGAATAATTAGCATTGACACCATGATTGCAGAAGACTGATCAGTTGCTTTATTATATCATCTTATACTATATTATACTATACTTATTAAGAAACTCAGTAACCCTTACAGCCAATCTGATACAGCTTTGACCTAACTGGTCAATCCATCCAAACACCATCCAGTGTCCAATTAAGAAACCACCCTTTGGTAAACAAATCTCCATGACAGATTCCACATGTGCACAGCAGCAGGTGCAACAAGTGGAAATAAGAATTATTTCTCATTCTTTTCTCTGATCTTCTCACAGCCTTCCCCTGGAAAATTCTTGGGAAAGTCTGTGCCTGCTTTCTGCGGCCAGAGAGCTGCTGCCACAATTTTATTGTTTACAAGTAATTGTTCTGGGTTTAAAGCAAAACAAGTGAAAGACTCCAAGTCAGAAATTCAATTTATTAGGAAAAGGGAAAGAAACAAAATACATGCAATAATACAAAAGAAAAACCACTGACAGAGTCAGAATACAACCTGACACCCCTTTGGCCAGTGTGTTGGTAGCAGGCCAAATTGAAGTAGCTGCAGTTCTCCTGGAGTGGCAGATGTGATTCTGTTGGAGCAGTGATCCTGTAGAAGGGCATAGTCTTCCTCTGAAGGTCCAGGGGAAAACCCCAGCTGTTCCTCTTGGAAACCTGTGGTAAGGCTGACTCTGATGTCCCCAAAACTCAGATTACATCCAGTTAGGAATGCTTCGCTCCTCCCTCTGGGCAGAGCATCACACAATGGGATGCTATAGTTCTTATCAGTCACGCAGTGACATTCAATAGCCTACTATCAGCAGATGTCTCCCCTGAGAGAGGATTGGTTGTGAAAGAGATAAGGAAAACTGCTCACTTAACAGAAGACAACTGCTACATAGATGGCAATACACCTTGCTTCTCAATCTGGGACAGTAGTACTAAAACTTCATATTATGACTGCTACTTATAAGAGATGTATTATTTTGAAGAACTTATCTAACTACTATTACATAGAGGTTTTTGAAATATATAAGAGACTCTTCTAGTTAAAGCCTGGACCCTGGACAAATCATGTGGGAGGTGGCCCTGGGGAGAGTTATCCAGAGATGCCATGGGAAACCACAGTAGTGTAAAGAAAAGTATTGTCCCTAGATTCCTGCCTTCCCCATGCAAATGAATATGCATTGCACCCTCCCCAGTTCATGTCTGTCATTGGTTGTACCATCCCCCTGTTCTGGAAAGTTCCCCATTGTCTTGGTTTGAAAAGACAGGGATCTGTGAAGGAAGGCAAAAGACTCCTGTGAAATGGAAAAGGTAAACCCCCTCCCTCTGAATTCCCACAATTTCAAAATTAAAAGGCTCTCAGGCAAAGATATGGGAATGGGAATAACAGTTCTTTTACTAGGAGAAAAAACTAAATTTAAAAAAAATAATTAGTACAAACAAAACTAGTGATAGAGTCAGAAACCTGACACCCTGAGAAGTCAGGGTGTTGGTAGTAATCCAGTTAAATGGTGGCTGCTCCTCCTGGAGTGGCAGATGAAATGTTGCTGAAGCAGTGATCTGTAGAAGGGTGTAGCTTTCTTTGAAGGTCTGGTGATAGAGTAGATGGGCCTGGTCTTCCTCTGGAAATCCAGCAGAAAACAAAGCAGCTCCTCTGGGAATCCAGCAGAGAAGAAAGCTGCTCCTCTGGGAATCCAGCAAAGGGCTGCTCTGGTGTCCCAAAAAGTGCTGATTTTATGCAGGTAAGGATGCTTGGCTCCTCCCTCTGGGTGGAGCATCTCACAATGGGATGATGTAACTTTACCAGTCATGCAGTGAGTCATTTCATGATCCATTAACACAAGATAACTCCCCAGAGGGAGACATTGCTCTTGGAAGAGATAAGAAAAGTGCCCAACATCCAACAGATGGCAAATAGAATACATGCTTATCTTACAAGCCAGGACACCAGTTTTCATTACTCCCATTGGTTCCCCCAGCAAACCACTCCTTCCCCTCTCCCTCATTGGCTGTGTTCATGTCATCCCATCCCTGCTCCTCCCCTGAACCTTTCCCTCATTGGACTGTGTATACCTTAATCATTCCTATCCTGCCCTGGTTATATACTATGGCCCCTCCTTCCCCAGTCACTCTCGGAGCTGTCTCCCCTTGCGTACGGTTGTCTCTCCGTTCCTGTTCCTGCCTCCTTTGTCCTTCTACCTGCCATCAATAAACCCACATGGATTTCAGCAGCACAAGAGTCCTCCTGTAATTTGGTAGAAGTTTTTATTACGCTATCCAGGCACCTGTCGACCAGCCAGCAGTGGGCTGGACAAAGCACAGGACACCTGCAAAGTCCTAGCTTTAACTAGTAGGGAAATATATCAATAAACCCAAGTGTTTTCTACAACAAAACTATACTCAAGTAATTTTGACTTGCCAAATTTAGACCTATAATAGCTAAACCTCCTTTTGAAGTGAACTTGGAAATCTTACCTGGGAATGGTTTTCCAAGCCCTCACTTTAAATGGAGGCTTGCCTATTACTATAGACTCTTAGTAACAGTACAATATTTAAGACATCTATAATGCATTGTTTTAAATCACCATTCTATTTTCCATTTCATTTTTCATGTACTACAAATTGTATATGTTATCTAATCTATTTTTACTTGATTTAAGTTTATTGGTTTTATTGTTTTGCTTTTATGTTGCCTTCATGTTCATAATGAGAAACACATGTTATTAAAAAAAAAAAAACAAAAAAAATTGGGGTAAATATAGCACCTCCAGAACTTTACACTAATATTGACACTAAAAATTTTGAAATCAAATCAAATCAAATCAAATTTGACCCTTTACCCTCTTGAAACACCCTCAGAACCCCAAGAATTAGGGCCCCTGGGTTCTCTGAAATTGGATTTTTGTGTTAATTTTAAATACACCAGAAGAAATAATTCTAAAGCTTGGGATGTTTCTCCCTATCACCCTGTATATAAGAATCAAACCTTTTGGTGCAATTATACTTCTGCCAGCCTTTCTAAATCCAATAATACTCCCCCTGTGGCTGTCATTGGTAATGTTTAAAGATAAAGCCTGAGCCTTTAGTGGCCAAGGTTTTTAGCTAAAAGATTCTTTTTAAGATGTGTATGTGACGATTTTTGATAATAATTGTATTAATCATGATACCTTGCTTGTTTCAATGAGAGATTAATTAATAAGACCATTAAAGGAGTGGTTTTGGTTGAAAAGAGGGATATATTGGGACATACAAGACAGATGATGGACTTTGGACCTGGTTAGCATAAGAGATTTGATAATCAAGATTCCTTGGCAAGAACAAACATCTTTGAAGATTGCAAGATTAAATCAGACTCACTTACTGGAAAAGAAATGACATCAACACTTCTGTAAGCAAGAGATGTTGTAAAATGTGTAAGTTTGTTTATGTGATGATTAACCCAATCATTGCAGTAAAACATTACTAGTCTTCCTAAACTAGTATAGAAACAATGTAGTCCACAATAAATTTGGATTCTTTTGACCATCTCACAGTCTCCCTGTCTCTCTCATAATTCCTGACAGTATCCATGATCTATGTTTACTGCCATAAATTAATGTATTCTTACCTTACTTCTTGTCATATTTCAAGGTTGCAGGAGAAAGATTTGCAGGTGAGAATAGGTGTAAAATTGTCCCACAGCTCTTTCTTGTGAGATCATTGGAAAATATAAAAAACTATCATCAGAAATAAGGCCTCAGTGGCATTTTGCCTTGACTAGTCTTGCATGTGACTATCCCACCTATCCACCACTTTAAATCAGTGTTTGATAACTCATAGCCCGTAATTCTTAATACTGTACGCCTACACGCAAATCTCAAAAATAATTAAGTCAGCATGTAAGTGTTTGTACATCCTCTATCACAGCATGGATATTCCCTGTAACACACAAGCATGTAAAAGAGTCTCAGAAGCCTATCTGCTGCTGGATCTTAAAAAGCTTCCTGTCTAATGTTGATGTTTTGTACTTTCCTGCTTGACAGTTTGTTGTCTACCATTTCCACAAGCTTACCAAATGCCTTCTGGTATGCCTGCAGAAACCTGTCAGTTTTGCCTTGCATCTAAGGGCATTCATAGAGCTTTTGGTAGGTCCCAGATGGCTCTAAAAGCCTATCTCTAAACTAAACTTTTACTACAAGCTATCTGCAGTTGTCTGTTGTCACAGTGCAGCTGATCTGAAGCTGCCCTCTAAACTCAACCAACCTAGAAAAAAACAAGTCCCTGGATAAGGTTTGGATAGGTTGGATTCAAACCCAAGCAAAGACCTCAGCCAACACTGTTCTAGCGTAGATGCTGATACACCACTGGCCAGAGAGCTGGGCAGAGAGAGGTCATCCAATCAACTATCTGAGCCCAGGAAATCCAAAGCTCCCGTAAAAGGGGCAGACATATTAAACTCATTGCTGTTTGCTGATGACCTACTAGTGTTGTGTTGTGTGTCTGTCTCCAACCCACAACCCCACATATCAGTTCTATAAATGCCTGCTGATGGCCCTGCACCACAGCCCATGGAGTACCTTTTAATATGTCCCATGAAAAGCTTAGAGCCATATGGAGTGCAGTAGAAGCATCTGCTGATGTTCTTCTCACTGGCCTGAGAATGTTTTTTCATTCAATTGATGTACTGTGCAAATCTAGAACTTTCACATGCCTTCTCATCTGTCCACAGGACCTTCATGTGCCTTTCATTGTACCTAAGACCCTGTGGAGCATCTTTGGTGTGCCCCCAAGGTACCTCTGAGTGCTTATACATAAACCTATTCCTAACCCAAGGCATACAGCTGCAGTCACACCCAGTGGTATACAGGGATATTCCTGTGCAGAATACCTTTCCAAGTGCCTTTTGAAGTATCCCAGCAGTACTTTTGACTCATCAGGAGTTCACTGGGCCACCTGATTACCTTTTTATTCCCTCTGTTCCTGTGCATCAAACCACATGGACAGGTAATGGCTGCTTTCAGCTTTTGCTGTTTATAGCTTTGTCTTACTTCACCTGAGTGTTATGATAAAAACACTGGCCTTGGGACTAGCCAGGGATTTGGGCACTGCATCACTCTTGTTCTAGTCTGAGCAACAGACATCTTGATTGTATTACAAAGGAATTAAAAAAAGAAAAAAAGAAAATAGTGGTTTATATGTTTAAACAGACCTATTCTTTTTAGAGCAGAACAATGTTTTGATACATGAGATCTTAAAGAACATTTACAAAACTAAAGACTGCCTAAAATGGAACAGAATTGTAACAGAAGCAAAATGTTTCTATTGAGCACCTAAACTAAACTACTCAACAATTTCAAAGAAAAACAATTAGGAACTTGTTCAGTTCAGAAAAGCAGATTTTATTTCAAACAGCAGCACATACATACATTTTCAAAATATACATATTTGAAAACAAGAGACTGCAATTCATTAACCACCTTGTTGCGGTTTATCAACTGTTATATTATATTTGGAACCAGGTGGAGTTCCTGCACCATAGCCTTCCTATAAGTTGGATGCTCTCATGTTTCATTGGTATTGGTATAATCATGCAAAATAACAGTAACTGCCAGTACCTCATAGAAAATAACTCACACAGCTTGTCTGTTTACTATCATCTGGAGGTTTCATCTACCTCAGTATTTTAAATACAGAAATGTTATTTTTAACAGGTATGGCAAATAATGAACTTCTGGGAAACACTTAATTGCACATCATAAAGAAATTTCACTGGCTGTATACATCACTGAAGGAAGGCTCCTGAACCACGACTAATTCCCCAAGAAGCAACATAGCAGCATTTGGTAAGAAAAAAAGACAACATTTTCTAAAACCCTTCCTTTTTATTTAGATGCAGAACAAATATTAAAATAATCAAAAGTTGCTGACATTTCTATATCTTTAAAAATATGATTGCATTGCCAATTTTTTTTGTTTTACCACAGCTTAAGAAGTGTCAGAATATGCTACATATAAATATCCTAAGCCATTCACCATTTATTAACTCACCATTTATTAATTTTCTACATAAATCTACTTAAAATATTATTTAAATAGAACATCTTGCTAGGAAAAAAAAGAACACATCATCAGAAGATTCAGCTTGAAGCTAATTTTCAATGCACTAGAAGACAAAGAAGCTGCTCAAATTATGGCAAAAAACCCCTTTGTTTTCTTATGGTGGGGGTGTGTTGTGTTTGAAAAATACATGCAAACAGATCAAGAATAAATGGTGATCACTTCACGTCCACTGCCTCGGACTAGGAGAACTCTATCTAGACCTTCTGTCAGAACTTCCAGAAATTCCATGTCTGAAATACCATTTGGTCAAGGAATTTATTCAGAAGAGAAACAAAATATCTAGTAATCTCTCAAAAAGTCTGACACATAATGCAAAAATAGAGTTCAACAATATAATCAAAGAGTTTTTCTGTGTCACTCTTTACTGTCCTGTTACCCAGTTATTCAAGTGGAAGTCAGGCCTAACTTGGGGGAAAATCCTAGTTTTGCCCTACTAACCTACAAAAAAGATAAGAATAGGAAATTTTAAAATCTGCTCAAAGTTAAGGAAATCCTTTATATCAATAAACCACCCCCCAGTCAAGATTTCTTTTGTTTTTTAACTCTATTTCATTTTCTTATAGGCCGACTTATGCTTAGCATACGTTGTAATGGTTATCCCAACAGGTAATGGCAGAATCACAAAAATGAAATTATCAGTTTCAAAAAATATAGAATCAATACAGTAGAGGATACAGTTTTCATCCCCTTTTCTGTTTTTAGGAGGTCCAGGCATATTCAGGAGGACTAGCTGAGCATGCTGTGATTTATTAAGCACTACTCCATTGAGCTTCACAGCAGTGTGCATTCTTCTCACATTTGACTGATTCCTAGCATGCAAAGAAAAATTTTTAAGCATTGTTACAACACTTACATAACTGAATCATACAATATTTATTTGAAATTATAAGTATGTAAAACAAGCTATTTTCATGGATATTAGTATTTGTACATATTCAAAATAAATAAACCCAGTACCTTTGACAAGAACATTTAACTCTGAAATTCAAGCAGAAGTAAGTAAATTGTCAAAATGCACAAATCTTCTACTTATCAATTATCTTTTACCAAGATGAATCAAAAACTTGATTTCAATAGATATTACAGGTCAGACAAGAACCACTAAGAATCTCATTTATTGACTTACATTAAAAAGTAACTGGATTTATACAAGAACTTCCAAACAATGAAATTTCAGGAATGCAATGGAAAGATCACAATATTTATGTTGTACAGTAAAAGATTTTACTCATGCTCCTTTGGAAACATTACAAAATTCTACAAGCTGGTGAAGAAAATTCAGAAACACCACAGAATTTTGAAAAAATTACTAACTTCTTATGTTGTAACATACGACAGTAAGCAGTGAACTGAAATTGAGCTTAAGCCTTTACATTATCAACTTTACCTAATATTTTCCTTGTTTCATCTACAAAGATAATTGTTGTAGATCTGTGCACAGGAAATAAAAAACTACTAGGATTTTTAAAATGTCCTTATTTTAGTATCTCTTTTGTATGGTTCAGTGGTTTTTCAGAAAAAAAGAACAGTTTCCTTACAGTTCCTGAGAAACAGCTGTGTGTAGAGTTAGCCAAGGCTGGAAATGAGTCATATGCTATAGTGTGACCAAAATATTCAAACTCTGCCTAAGTAAATTTATCTAAAAGATCTGCTTCATAAAAGTAGGGGTTGTTTTTGGTTTTGTTTTTTTCAAATAAATAGTTAAAAGACATTTGGCCTGAAATTTAGTGGCCAGTGGAAACCAGCCCTATCAATTAAATTGATTCTTCATGCTCTGCCACCTCCCATCTTCCCCCTATAAGAGAATCATATTTCTAAAACTGAGTTTTATCAGTCCCTCCTGAGGGACCTTCTATCATGGTGGCCACTATCCTAAGAACAAACTATGAAAACTATATATGGAACAAAGGAAAGCTTGAAGTTCCATTTCTGGAAGCAGAATTGCATTTTTGGGAAGACCAAAAAGAACTATGAAGAGAGGCAAGATTGTATAACTGAGATGCATAAATATTGAAATCAAAACATTGCTAAAACAAAACTAAAATGTAACTTTGTGACAGAGTGGGCAAAATTCAGCACTGAAATAAAGGCTCATGGTGTGTAAAATGTGAAGTGAAGCTAAGATCACTCATCCTACAAGCACTGGTAGAACTGAAATCATACATAGTAGACAAAGTAAATGTCCAAAATTTTTCTAAGATGTTCAATTTGTTAAGCAGATAAAATTAAGAAAATGCTGACCTCTGAAAAAAAAAAACAGAGCAGTCAAGTGAATTCCACTCAAGAGATGTAGTATTCTCTTTTTGTGTGCTGTCATACCTAAAGTATGTCCAAGCTTACGTTATTTCTACACATGCATGGGTTGGTAGAAGGCAGGCAAGAACTGACTTTTTGATGAAACATGGAAGTTCCTTTTGTGAACAAATATTCCCTATTGTCCAAGTAGTTATAGCACAAGGGAGGCTATTCTTCCAGAAAAAAAAAATACTCATTTTTTAATGTAGTTAATTAGAACACTAAATATTATGCTGGTGCAGAGAAGTACTGTCAAGTTTTATATTCTTACAGAAACTATAACGCATGTTTTGTGACTTACCTTGAAAAGAAAGTTGATCATATTGAAGAGAACATTAACAAGTCACAATATCTTTTCAGTGACATGCTAAATCACAGTATATTAAACAAGGAACAAAAGAATACATGCATTGCAAATGACAATTAAGAACCATGCATACAATGTACAAGATCACAAGAACCAAAGAACCCAGCGTTTGTTGTTTAGGTGAAGTGAAATTTAGACTTACAGATTTTCCCATTCTCTATGTGAAAGGGAAGCAAATGCATAGGAAAAAAAATATGCCATCAGTTACATTTTAAAGTCAACAATATTAATATACTGTACAGGCACCCTAATTTTGAACTGTAATTTCTACCCAACTACACATAGTAGTCTTAATAATATCTGAAATCAGTGTTTTGCACAATTCTAAAGCAGTAATAAAAATTTTTCAAAGATATACATTTTAAAAACCCCTAATGATTAGAGTATAAATGCAGCCTAGGACAATGCTTTAGAGCATGAGCACAATAATTTTTGGAATGTGCAGAAGGCAAGCTGTTTCTAAAGAGCACAAGGCAAATCCAGGACTTAGGACTTTAAGGTACTAATTTGAAATACGCTTTCTAACTGCACTGCCTACAAGTCCTAGATTTAAGATGCATTTCATTTAGATATTAAGATTTCCCTTGACATCCACAGTTTTGGTTTGGTCATGTGCAGAAAAGAATTTAAGCTATTCTTCTGAGTGCAGTCTTCCAGAACTACAAAAAGATGCATGTGAATGCTTAAAATCACAACATTAGGAAACAAACAAGATGATTTCTCTCTGCCATTGTTTTTGTGTCTACTACATTGGTTTGATGCAGGAAGTAGCTCTTATCTATTTAAGAAAAAGACATTAAGGAATATTTAAACAGTAAATACTTAATATAGCAATACATATATATTTACACAAGTTTTATATTTCTTTAATTTACTGGATGAGGGCTGCTGCATGTCCATTAAAACAAACAAACAAACACCCCACCCCCCTCTCTTCCCAACAAAACAACTCCCACACCCAAAATCATGCACCTAAAATCAAAAACATAAGCTAAATGTCTTGAAAAACTATCTGCTCCTTTGGAACTCCCTCTACTACCAAACACAATAAAAATACAGGGACATATACACTAATTTTTCACCCACAGGAAGAAATAGAAAGTTATCATTAAGCTTTTTAACACATGTGCTTTCTGATACAATCCAGAAGTTGAGTTAACAGCTTTAAAGACTGTCTTATTTAAACTTCATTCACAACACTCTTGTGAATGACTCTTTAAAGTCATTCCACCCAGGTCTATGCTATTTTTATAAGAATGCCATTTAAGTGCATGAAAAGCTCATTTTTGTATTCAATTTTAAATAAACCAGACTCTCTTAAAAAACAAAATGGAGATAAAACAACAAATTACAATCCCCTCCCCCATTAAAATACACACAATGAAATAAAAGGCTCCAAATACCACATGCATACTTACGGCTTCATGTTGAAAATATCTTTAAAGCCAGACACGTTGGAATCCTTGTTTTTATGCTTTTCTGCTACAAACTTTTCTTTAGTCCAGGTCATTTGCACTTTCTCTGGCACAGCAGCAGCCACACTTGCTTCAACTGCTGGAGCAGAGCGTGAGGCAGTATTTTTATCATGGATCAGCTGAGCCTGGCCACAAAACAAATAATCACCCCAAAATTCAGCCAAAACCAGCATTTGTAAATTACATGTTACTACAGTTTTGAAAAGGGGTTTCACAGCTGTAGAAACAAGTTAGCTGAATAAAAATGCACCTTTACTTTGTGAACAAATATAAGACTATCATGACTTCAACATGAAATGAAATTACTTGTAAAAATGTTATGTGTTTATCAAGACTATATCTTACATGGAGTGTTCCTTTTGTAAGGAACTAAAGTGAGGTTGAATTCCACCAGAGATTACTTTATTAACATCAGGGTGTTTTGCCAATGAAAAACTTTCATTGTTCACAAATTACATTATTTTCTCAGATACTGTTGTAAACATCCATTTCACATACCTTTAGCTGAACTACAACATTAATCTCTGATGCCAGTATGGGACTGGCTGAATTGAAGTCTAGTTATAGATTTAGACTATTGAATTAGATTATTTATCCTTACAAGAGCATATTACATAACAAATTCAACGAATCTAGCCATGAAGGGGTCTTCTCTTCCCTTTTAACAGTAGAAACTCTAATCAACTTCAAGAATAAAAAAGCACATATGCATGTGGGAAGACTATTGTGTTTTCTCTTTTCTGTTCTCCTTGCTTCTTTGGAGGAAAATAAGATTAAATATTTAGCACATTATTTACTTACTTTCCCTCATAATACTTTATCCATAGGCTTCTCTATTTCCATCAAATATAATACAAATACAGTATCTTAGGCTCTAAAAATTATAAGTGAATTGGTAACTGGGGGCAGGATTCTTTTTGTGCTTTGAAATTTTCTGTTTTGGAGGTGATATTTCTTTTATCCTGTGATTGTTTGTTTGTTTGTTTTTTGTTTAAGATATTTAACAGGTCTGAAAGCTATTCAGAGACTTGTTAAATCATGAGCTGAAGCCCCTGTTCCATTTGCAAACCTCAGTTATTCACATGTTAGACATAGTCAAGGTCCCTCTACATACCTGGTAATTAAGAATTTTGTGCACATCAATTAAAACCATTAATAAAATCCAAGCAGATGAGAATTCGACTTTCATTTCCAGAAAAGCAATTCCTCTAGTGGTTCACAAACTGAATTGCAGGTGGTTTAAAATTCCTTTGAGCTTCAGTATAGTCCCTGAATTATTTCCTAGTCCCTATCCTTCAGGATTCCCAAATTCTGGAGTTCAGCTGTGAGGTTCACATAAATACCTCTTAGAATGATGGTCTTCCTGCATTCACAGATGATTAAATTATGACAAATCAAGACCACAAATCAGAAGTTCCTGTGAATACAGCTCTATCACAAGAATAAAAAAAAGCTAACAAATACATGCCAATATTGTAAATACCATGCAGCAGTATCCAATGAACTAAAATTTCATTGTAATGAAATTTTGTATTTTTAAGATGAGTTCAGTACAATTATGCTTCAATGGAAGAAAATTTGCCATTTTTAGAAAGACAGTGAGACCAAGAGAAATACATGTTTATAAAAATGCAAACACAACAAAAGCACATTTTTGTTAGTGCTATTTTGATACTAAATTCAATTAATGAAACACATATTGCTTTCTCTCTCCATGACAAAAGGGAAATAGAAAGGTATACAGCACTTCTACAAACCAGGCTACACATTTTACATATGAGCAACACTTCAAGTGCACAGTAAACTCATTGATTGCATCAGTCCATTTCCTTTCAATGTCACCCACAGAATACAGTAATGACTGTATTCTGGCAAATAAATATGGCTTGTGCTCTTTGAAAGACCTAGTATATCAATACAGTCTCTGAGAATCTTCATTACTGCAACACAGGAACTATAAAGGAAGTCAATGGTTTGTGAAAGCACTAAATATGTTTATTAATGTAACACCCTGCTTCAGACTCTTAAGAAAACAGGCAGTCTCAGAAATGTGTTTCTTTTATGGAAAATAAGTGTGAGAATGAGAATATAATTCATGTCACAGAAGCATCATCTAGAGAAAAGAAATACAGGGTAACACAATTCATTTACAAAAAATTGTAGCTCATGTGTAGTTCAATTTGCAATAGTGGTACTTGAAATGTTGCAAAGGAAAATATATCTAGTCATGGTCAGCACTATGTCCAACTACCTCTTCCTCTTGATAATCATTAGTTAGCAGTGCCTGAGCATCTCGGACAATGGACTGGAGTTGCTTTTTCTTCTAATTGAGCCTCGAGACTCACCTGTGATGCTCTGAATCTGGGACAAAAATGTTGCTAATGACAAAAAATGTCTACAGAAAAAAAGCAGATATCATATTATTCTTCATTTAAATAGATTATATGTGGTATTAGCTCATAAGGCTCTTCTTCACAGAATCCAAAGAATGACTAAGTTGGAAGAGACCTTCAAGATCAATTGACCATGCCCTAACACCTCAACTACACCATGGCATCAAGTGCCATATCCAGTCTTTTTTTTTTAACACGTCCAGGGATGGTGACTCCACCACCTTCCTGGGCAGGCCATTCCAAAACTTTCTCACTCAGTGAAAAATGTTTTCCTAATATCCAACCTATATTTCCCTTGATGCAGCTTGAGACTGTGTACTCTCATTTGGTCAATCGCTGCCTGGTGAAAGTTACCAACCCCACCCAACTACAACCACCTTTCAGGAGGTTGCAGAGAGTGATAAGGTGACCCCTGAGTCTCCTTTTCTCCAGGCTAAACAACTCCAGCTCCTTCAGCTGTTCCTCATAGGGTTTGTGTTCCAAGCCCCTCCCCAACCTGCTGCCCTCCTCTGGATGTGCTCAAGCGTCTCAATGTCCTTCCTAAACTGAGGGGCCCAGAACTGGACACAGCACTCAAGGTGTGGCCTCACCAATGCTGAGTATAGGCGAAGGATGACCTCCCTGATCCTGATGGCCACACTATTCCTGATACAGGCTAGGATGCCACTGGCTTTCTTGGCCACCAGGGCACACTGCTGGCTCATGTTCAGCCGGCTGTCAACCAGTATGCCAGGTCCTTTTCTACCAGAACACTGTCCAGCCACACCATCCCCAGGTGTGGCTATAACACTCCAGGGGGTTATTTGCAGGGTCCAAAATGCAGGACTCATCACTTGGATTTCTTAAACTTCATACTATTGGACTTTGCCCATCCATTCAAACATTTCAAGTCTCTCTGCAGAGCCCTCCTACCTTCCAACATATTGACACACGCCCCCAGATTAATGTCATCTGCAGATTTACTAATGAAAGACTCAATCCCTCATCCATGTCATCAATAAAGACATTGAACAGAGCTGGCCCCAGCGCAGACCCCTGAGGGTCAGCCGGATGCAGCACTGTTCACCACCACTCTCTGGGCCTGACTATCCAGCCAGTTTTTAACCCAGCGAAAAGTGCTCCTGTCCAAGCTGTGGGCTGCCAGCTTTTCCAGGAGTGTGCTGTGGGGGGACAGTGTCAAAGGCCTCGCTGAAGTCCAGGTACACAACATCCACAGCCTTTTCTGCATCCACCATGGGGATAATTTGGTCATAAAAGGAGATCAGGTTGGTCAAACATGACCTACCCCTCCTAAACCCATTCTGGCTGGATCTAATGTAAATTCTGGCCATTCTGTAAGTTCTGTACGATGAGACTCAGTATAAACTGTTCCAAAACCTTACCGGCTACTGAGGTCAGGCTAACCAGCCTATAATTACCAGGATCCTCCTTCCCACCCTTTTTATGATTGGGCGTCACACTGGCCCACTTCCAGTCATCTGGAACCTTGCCAAGTGAGCCAGCACTGCTGGTAAATGATGGACAGCAGCTTTGCAAGCTCATCTGCCAGTTCCTTCATCACCCTGGGATGTTTCCCATCTGGTCCCACAGATTTATAAATATCCAAGTGTCTCAGGAGTTTTCTAACTGCCTCCTCTTGGATAATGGGGGGACCATTTTTAAATGCTTAGTAGTTAGTTATGAAGTCCCTTTACAGACATTTGTGAAAACAGGAAGCTAATTGTATTCTTCAGTCTCTATGGGAAGCTCAAATATTCATTTGTTTTTCAGGGTCACATCCTTTCATATATGTATATATTCAGGTGAAATTTTTCACTCAATTACAATCAAAAGCATGAAAAAAATTAAAGCATGTGAGAAAGCTACTTTTCAACTATAAAAACCTAAAAATCAAATAATTCACACACTATAATTGTTCTCCTCACCTGCATGCACCCAAATTTCTGCCAATCTTACCTAACAACACAACCCAAGACAATATGTTGGTGCAAAGTATTATTACCTTCTCACAGGTCCCATTATCACTGCTTTGCCCAAGGGTCCTTACTGAGGATTAAACAGAGAAAGAAGCCAACAACCACCAAAAATGGAAGCAAGAAAGGGAATGAGACTCTACATTTTCTTTCTTTTTCTTTCCCCCTATGTAGCACTATTGACTAAGTCAAATAAATAAATGTTTACCAGTTACACCTAAGTTGCCTATATTATGCTTTGCAGACATATATTTATATCCAAAGAGAAGAAAATTGATCAAGTTTTCCAAAAAAGTAAACAAACATCTGCTGAGTCCTCTATCCCCAGTTCTACTAGAAAACCCAGAAGCAAGATCAAATCAATTCTCTTTTATATAAGTGACAGAAGGGAGGATGAGGGTGATTTCTCAGGGGTAAAAGCATGCTTATAACTGAAACAGCAAATAAACACTGTGCAAAAGAAAAGCTTCTGAGCCTTATTTGAAGGCATACATGCACAAAAGTGAGGTTAAAGTACTAATCTTGGTGGTAACAGGAAACTAAATTACACTCACTATTCAAAACTGGAATACCAGGTTATATTTGAATGCCTGGAGACAGATATTAAAAAGAAAAGTAATGCTAATTTGAACTAGTGATACTAATAAAAGGAATGTTTTGGACATCAGCAAAAAATTGAAAAGAATGGCTCAGCTAATTAAAAAAAAGATGATCAGAGTAAGAATGGGCTGGGCACTCTGCATGCATATACTAATCTTGTAGCTCCAGAGGAAGTGAAGACATAAATAAACTGTTGTGGTTTGGATTTATTTTATTGATTCCTTGTTAAGTGGTTTGTTATGTTGTACCCCCATGTTCTCCCTGAGTTGGTTTACCCCTGGGTTTATCCCTCCCTCAAAGCTGTCCCTCACACCATTCCCCGCCTGCTGTTCCAGCTCTTTCCCTGCCTGTCAAGGCAACCCAGCCCTTGATTCCTGAACCTTCTCTGCCACTTAAACCTCCGGCCAATTCCTGTCTGCAACACCCCTTTGGAATGCCCATACTCCTCAAAGCCCCATTGGCCCATGTGGCCCATCCTCTCCAATCTCCTACCCCAACTGGCCCCAGACACTTGATGTAATCCCCTCACTCCTCCCCTGAGGATTCCCTGTTGGTTAGCTGTTTGTGCATAACCCCCAACTTGTGTCTGAATAAACCCCTTACACAACAGACCTAGAGGCTTTTTGTCCTGCTCCCTTCACTTGGAATAAACTGTTCCTTGTGGAACCTCAAGACGGAGAGCCTCCCCCTTTCTCCTCTGCCTGGTCCCTGCTGTGGCTTGTGTCTGGCACCTTAGAGCAAGTGGCTCTAAAGGTTCTGCCTCTGGTAAATCCCCATACCAAGGCAGTTCCCCACTCGTGGCGTGGTGCCAGAGTTCTAAGAGTTAGCCCGGGTTCCAGCAGTCACTTCAGTAAACCACATTTGCTTATGAAAATACAAAAGAACAAGGTAGATTTAGATATCCTAATCAGAAACAATAACTGGATATGACTTTTATTTTTGTACAAGGAAGTTAAGTACTGGAGGTTCCTGGAGTTATCAAGGGTTTTACTTCAGACCCTGAAATAAATTCAGTGGCATTTTGAATGTCTCAGATTTTACCCTGCCCGATTAGAAGGAAGAAACTGATGCTATAATGGTGATGGTGAAGTTCAGCTAAAAGTGAGTAATAAAGAAAAAAAATTATATGGAAGGAATAGAAAGAAATAAAAACTTCCAAGCAAACAATACTCTGAAGTATAGTCCAGATGACAACCAGCTCAGAGCTGAGAAGAAATTCTTTCATCTCCTCTGCAATTTATGTGCTGTAGAATACGGAGCACTACGTCCTATTAATCATGTGGAAGTTAAATCCTTCAAAATCTACAACAAATAAATTACTCAAACTCCACTGGAAAAATACTACTGTTCAGTAAAGAAACAATAAGGCTGAATAAGTTGTACAGAAAAGTTTGGTTCTTTACTGGAAGGATATTAGACAGGCTCAAATTGAAAGAAAACTAGCATGACATGGATAAGAAAGAGGTTTTATAGCAATAAACTGTAACAATAGCAGGTATCTTTAGGAACCCTAAAAAAATCCTATGAGATGGAAAAATGAATAGAGAGAAGAGGTGAAATAAAAGGAAAAAAAGCATAAAACCCCCAAACTGCTCAGATTTGTATGATAAACACCAAAAAAGAAAAAACCACAAGAAAAAAAAATCTAGCTGTTTTACTAATGAGAAATTAAACACAGTAGAGTGCTCTTGTTTGCTATGGGATGGAAATAATTTATGTGATGGCAAAGCCAGAGCATTCACTATCTTCTACATCACTAAAATGTCTTGATAATACTGGAAGAATTAGCAGGATAGTGGAGGGGGTAGAAGCACAAGCCAAAAGGAAAGGACTTATAAGTTACAAATATTCATAAAAATACAGCTGAATGAAGCTTGTTGCTACAATATGCAAAATAGTAAGGATAGGAGAGCAGTAAAACCAGCATTTCTATCTTGATATTACAGGATTCTAGTTTGTTGGGCTAATTTTGTTTCAAAAAAAAAAAAAAAGAGTTGATTCATAAAATATTCAAAATAATGCAGAAACAAAAGCACAGTCAGTGTGATTTGAACAAATTTGTATTATATTGTGTGATATGGTGTATTTCTAAGTCATATGAGGAGTGGCTGAAGGAGGTAGGGTTCTCTAGCATGGAGAAAAGGAGGCTCAGGAAGGACTTACTCTATTCAACTACCTGGAAGACAGCTATAGTGATGTGGGGGTTTGTCTCTTTTCCCCAGTAACAAGTGACACAAGAGGAAAAGGTCTTAAGTAGCACCAGAGGATGTTTACATTGAACATTAGGAAAAATTTCTTCATGGATAGGGTTATCAAGCATTTGAATGGGCTGCCCAGAGAGGTGGCTGAAGTTGAGTCCCCAAAGGTATTTAAACAACACATAGACATGGCACTTAGGGACATGGTTTAGTGGTGGACTTGGCAGCATTAGGTTAGTGGTCAGACTTGACTTAAAGGTCTTTTTCAATGTAAATGATTCTATGTTCCTAAGACCAAATCACAATAAAAGATAATCAGTCCAGTTGTGTAATCATGAATCTTAGCTACTGATGTCAAGTTTGGAAAGGCTCTGAATGTATTCCACACTGATGCTCAAATGTTTTGATAACCAACAATTGCACTCAACAAAACCAGGAAAACTCTTAAAATCTATTTAAATAAAAAGTTATTTCTTTCCCCACATAACTTTAACCTTGTAAGTAAAACTGGCTGTAGAGAAACACAATGCAGTTATTAAAGTTTTTGACTAGTTAGACACTGATTAGAAGCTACAGCTAGAAGATTGTACTTTCAGATTTTTTACAGAACATCCTGTCAAGTCTAAGTTCCTACCTCCCTTTCTCTTTCATTCTTTGATAGCTGCATCTGTTTTAGCATTTGAGATCGCTGTTCCATCATAAGTGTCTTCTCATATGTGAATGCAGAAATATCATTTTCAAACTGCAAAACAAATTGGTATTAGAAACACTGGGAGAAAAGTAGTCTTTAGAAGAACAACATTTAGATAGTGTATCTCTCATATCTGTATTCATTTGGTGGACGTATTTATGGCATTAGAGTAATCCTAAGAACATAACTGATCTATCACTTCTGTCCTCATTCTTGAAACCTAATCTTCAAACAGCAATTTCATACAGTGAACTATCCTACTGTAACAGTATTATTGTGATTTTATCTACATTTTAGGTACTTGGAACAGACTTTCCACTATTCTGTTCCAGCTAGGTTGCAGAAGTGAGAGTTGAAAGCATTTATTTAAAATGGGTCTGCATTGATGCCACCTGAGCATATGTGAACACTTGTTTCTTTAAAAACTGTAATTGTTAGGCACAAATAACATATTATCCTTTCATCAGTGAGAAATGTTCATAAACAAAGCCATTTCGTGCCATAGCAAGAAATTCTGGCATATATTCTCATATTGACTAAAAACTAAAACAACATAAAAATCTATAGGAGTCACCTGTGTTGTCACTGACTTGTAATATATCTCACCCTCTGAACATTCTCAGAATTAAATATTACTTATAGAAGAAAAGAATAAATTGTATTTCTGTAGCGGTTTAACCCCAGCCAGCAACCAAGGCCCATGCAGACTATAACTTGCCCACAAGTGGATTTGGGAGAGAATCAGAAGGATAAAAGGTAGAGAACTCATGGGTTGAGATAAAGACAGTTTAATAGGAAAAGCAAAGATTGCGTACACAAACAAGCAAAACAAGGAATTAATTCACTGCTTCCCATGGGTAGGTCCCCATCATGCATAATGGTTACTTTAGAAGACAAACAGCATCACTCCAAACATTCTCCCCTTCTTCCCTTTTCTCCCCAACTTATATACCAAGCATGATGCCATATGGTCTGGACTATCCCTTTGGTCAGTTTGGGACATGTGTCCCAACTGTGCCTCTTCCCAAACTCCCTCAACTTCCTTGACAGTGTGGCAGTACAAAAAGTAGAAAATATCTTGATTCTGTGTAAGCCCTGCTTCACAATAACAACATCCCGATATGCTCAGCACATATCCAAAACACAGCCCCATACCAGCTGCCATGAAGAAAATTAACTCTACCCCAGCTGGAACAAGCACAACTTAGAAAGCTGTCTTATGCTCAAAATTCAATCAAAGCTGAGCCATTTCGTGGCACTCTGTGTTCTTTCAACTGTATATGCCACAGCATTTGAGATTTTAATATTTAGTACTCTAAGCAAAGAACAGTACATTTTTTCACAAGTAATTTTTTTCCTAAGTAATTAAAACAATTCTTAAAATTTTTTTATGACTGATTAGTATGATAAACCTTTTAATAAATTCTGGGGATTCCAGAAACTAGTGGTGGTAGAAGTTTTCAACCAGTTTACTCATCTTCATCCCATTTCAGAATGAGTAAAAGTTTTGGTTGGGTTTTTTTTCCTCCATGAGTCTTACTTTGGACATTATGCTAGTTACCTTTTAGTGCTGGAAATTACATCCTTAGTTTCCAAAAAAAAGGGGGCCTAAACAGAGTATAGGTTTTGTCCTTTCTCCTAAACAGTTAATGACCCATATTTAAAAAAGGAAAGTTACAAAACTAATTTTGTCACTACCTTGACTTGTGAAACTGTAGCTATACTGTCCTGCTTTCAGTACTGGATGAGGCTGGTGATGCCAAGAACTCTCATTTGAGCCTAAGGATTCCTTATTCCAGAGAGGTATTCTTACAGCAGTTGGAGACATAGACAAGTCCATCCTGTCTCATACCATATGTCATAGCTTATTAGATAAAGCACATTCAGCCTTCCATTTCACTGCTTGCTAAAAATTCAAGCTTCTCCTTCTCAATGAACCAGCTCTATGGACTAGTCATCATAAATAAAATAAGATTTAACACATAAAACATCTCAAACTCTACTTGATATACTCATTAAACTCACCACCACGTACAGCAGCATTATAACATGGTAAAATAATGATGCTTAACTTCTTCTTTGTTTGTGGCACTGCAAATTTTCAATTTCTGTATTTGGGCTAATATCCCTTTATTTGAAAAAAGCTAAATCTGTTTTCCCAAGTTTAGTCCCATTTGCACCTTAAAAATATGTAGTAACAAACCATTTCAACAACTTCCACTTGAGCATTTAGTCTAAGGTGGTATAAGAACATCTGAAGATCCTTCTTCATTTGAATGCTATTATCATCCATTTGAGCAACGGTGAAGATACGCATTTTACATTTTCTCCAAACCTACCAAAAAAATACAAAATAACAGTTTGCAACATTGTGATTGCTATTACCATGCATAATTTCAACAAGGTGAAGGAGTATTTAATTAGACATGCTTAGAACCATTTAGTGCTAGAAAATTAAATCCCAGCCATTTTCTATTGTCCTTGCCTTGTGCTGTCGAAGGAGAAAAGGCAGCAACATCAGCATACCACCATCATGAACAATCCACCACACATCGATATTTCCTTCAGTAAAACGTTCTTGATTTGTTGGGAATAAATCTATGTTTTTAGCCACCAAAAGTGCTTGTTGAGCTGCAGTTGTTTCTCGTACAGTATCTGTAAGGGATAACAAGACATTTAATCAAGAACTCCTAATTTTCATACACAGATTTTGCTTTTGCTTAAAATTCAAAAGTTTAAACCCTCCCAGATTCTGCTGAGGCAAAAGAGGAATATTGCAGGTGTCTTTGCAAAAGAGGAATATCCTGGGTGTCTTGGTTCCAGCTGGGACAAGGTTAATTCTTGCAATAGCAAAGAGGGGTGTGGCTAGGACCCAGAGGTTCGTCTACACTACTTAATGCCATTGCTGAAAGCAGGAGGGAGTATCTTCCTTCTGGTCCAATAAGCATAGTGCTGAGCTGGAGGGAGTGATTGGGTGGTACCAGTTCCAAGACGGAGAGGCTGATGTGACATAGCTGTGATCAGGTGGGGCTTCATGGTGAGCATTTTTGCATATGCATCATTCTCTCTTTTGTACACTTTTTGCTGTTAACATTGTTGCTGTTTCCAGTAAATGGTTCTTAACGTGTGATCTTTACCTTTTACACCTCCAATTCTCCTCTCCAACCAGCCTCAGGGGAAAAGTGAGCAAGCAGCAGCATGATTTGGACTGTGTCAGTGGGAACACTAAATTAACACTCCTAAGCCACAACAATCTTTATTTGGTGCCTGAGGTGAGGCACAATGGGTTAAGATACCAACAGACTGCCCAGAGCAGGTTGGAAACAAATCTGATCTAGGCGTTTTTTGGTTTAGGTATGGAGCCACTGGTTGCAATGTTGCTTGGTCTGTTCAAGTATAATCCTGTATATATTCCTGTACGTGCTCCTCATGTATTTTTCAGAGTAGGCAGAGATCAGGATTTCTTTGCTGATATACTGCAGGAGGTCAGTTTATGACATCATAAGGTCAAAGACAATGATCATAATGTCAAAGATGATGATTGACTGTTGCTCTCCTACTCTTACCTCAGGTATTACCTTTGCATGTTTACTTATCATACACACTCTGTGGGGGGAACGGGGGAGGATAATTTTCCCCAGGTTTTCATCCCTTTTTCCTGGCCTTTTACACTCCCTTCAGCCTGTTACATTCCGAGAATTCTGAGTTCCGTTTGGATGTTAAGGAAATCATATTCTTGGTGCTAAGATCTCCTTAGTCTACACCACGGTTAGGGTGACACACTTTTCTTAGGAGGTTATTCAGAGATCTGTCCCATGGGTGTATAGGCATGAGTAACATGGAAAGTGGGAGAACATGGACGAGCGTTTGCAGGATTATTCTGCTCCAGTGGTTTGGAACTTCACTCCTAAATAACTATAGGACCATGGTAAAGTAACAGAATACTTCATAGAAAAATGCTGTGGCAATTCCAGGGAGGTTGAAGTTCTGCAACATGCTGGGCCTTGGCCACTATTTATTGGACACTGCAATACAACAGCAGTCTCGGGGGAAGAGGAGGAAGGCAGACTGACAGGCACTGTGGCCACTCAAACTGCAACTGAACCAGAGGAACAACCTGTGACAGTAGCAGTCACCCCTATAGAGAAAAAGAAATCAAAGACAAAATCAGTTCACTTAGTGAAGGATGACAAGGAAGGAGAGCACTCACAACAGGAGGAACAGGCAGGGCTAGAGATAATCACCCAATCCCTATCTCCAGGTGAGCTGTGAGATATACAAAAAAAATTTAAGCCACCAGTTGGGTGAGCTCCTAGTGACTTAGCTGCTCTGATGCTGGGATATCGCTGCCCATGATATGAAACTACGCTATGGCTGTCCAAGACTGCAGATAGATTTGAAAAGCTCAAGCAAATTAGAGAGGATATATGCCATGCCCTGCCAGTATGGAACAGAGTCACTGCTATAAGAAGCAAGGCTGCACTGGAAAAGGGTGAGGCTCCAGAACACTTCGAATACATTGATTACATCATCTTGTGGGGCAACACAGCAGAATTTTTTGAGAAAGGGGAGAAGATAACCCAAATATTCTTGGAGGCCAGTTTTGCCATAAAGCAAAGCAAGGTCAAGGGATCCACCCAGGAAACTCAGATTTTAGGAATCAAATGGTAACATGGACATCATCAGATTGCCATAGATGTGGTCAACAAAACAGCAACTATGCCTCACCAAGCACCAAGAAGGAAGCACAAGCTTTCCCAGTGTGGGTTTTTGAAAGATGCATATTCCAGAACACAGTCAACTCACAAGTTCTCTCTAGCATATGACTCGGAAGAAGAATGATTTTAAGTGCAGTCCAGAACAACCGAAGGCTTTTGAATAAATTAAACAGAAGACTGTCCATGCAGTAGCCCTTGGCAAGTCAGGACAGAACAAGATGTGAAAAATATGATGTGTGCTCTATACCACAGCTGGGGAGATTAGTTCTTCCTGGAGTTTCTGGCAAACAGTACCTGGGGAGACTCAACAATGATTCCTAGGGTTCAGGAATCTAGCATACAAAGGATCTGACACCTGTTACACCCCTACTGAAAAAGGGCTACTGGCATTATAACTGGATGGTATAAAGGGGTTCAAGCATCTTCAGAAGTGATAAGCACCAAGACACAGCTCCTCCTGGCATCCTGACTGCCAGTGCTTGGCTAGATGTTCAAAGGGAAAATCCCTTCCACACATCATGCCACTGATGTTATGTGTAGTAAATGGGTCATGCTGATCACACAGTGAGCTTGAACAGGAAACCCTGATTGCACAGGCATCTTGGAATTCATGACAAACTAGGCCAAAAATGAAAATTTTGTACTGAAAGAAGAGGAGGAAAAGGTGATACATGCTGAGGAGGCCCCATCATATAATCAGCTAACTGAAAAAGAAAAGTGTTATGCTGTCTTTACTGATAGTTCCTGTCATATTGTATGGATACATGAAAAATGGAAGGCTGCTGTATGGACTCCTATGTGGTGAGTCACAGAAGCTTTTGAGGGATCCAAAGATGGATCAAATCAGGTTGCAGAGTTGAATGGCATCCAGCTGGCTTTAAGTATCACTGAACAAAAGAAATGGCCAACATTCTAGCTTTACACTGACTCCTAGATGGTAGCAAATGCTCTCTGGGGATGGCTAGAACTACTGATAAAGACCTATTGGCAGCACAGAGGTAAAGCCACCTGGGCTGCTGAATTGTGGCAAGACATTGCTGCTTGGGTAGAGAAGTTGGCTGTAAAAGCATGCTATGTAGATGCACACATACCCAAAGGCAGGCTATTGAAGTACATTGCAACAATGGACAAATGCATTGGGCAGCCAAGAATTAAGTCTCTCAGGTGGCAACATAGGCTGAATTATTTCTGGCTCAGTGGGGCAATGATGCCTTAGGTCATCAGAAAAGAGATGCAACACAGTGATGGGTTTGTGTTGGAGAAGTGGACTTAACATGGACAATGAGCATGGACTACAACAGAGGCACCAGTTCTGGGCTCCTGATGCAGCTTGCAACCAGCCCTCTGCTCTGTAAAACACTTAGAACCTGCAGTCATGAACTAAATGGACTCAAGAGACATCTTGGGGGAATGGATATCAACTGTGGAAATTATACTTGTTTGTGTATATACATATATGTGTGTGTGTGTGTGTGTATACACATTCATATACATACATATATACACATTCATATACATACATATATATATATACACTTGTTTGTATATATATACACATGCACACACACATTTATATACATACATATATATATGTAAGTTGGAAGGTGTAGGATCTGGGCACTACATAAATGGTTCAAAATATGTGGTGGGTGTTTTGCTTTTGGCCAGGAAAGGGTTAATTTTTGCAACAGCCAGGAGGGGGCATGGCTAGGACCCGGAGGTTATTCTATACCATCTCAGGTCATTGCCAGGGGCAGGGGTGAGGCAGTCTTTTCCAAGGAGAAGGGGTTTCTTCTGGTAGAATAAGCATGGGCCTGGTTCAAAGCCAGAAGGAATGGCCAGGTGGCACTAGTTTTGAGCTGGAGGCAGTGGTTGGGGTGGCATGGTTGTGGTTGGGTAAAGCTCCATGGTGGACTTTTCTGCATGAAAATCACTCTCTTTTGTATATTTTCTGTTATTAACACTGTTGCTCTTACTGCTCATTTTCTTATCTCATTGCTGTTTCCAGTAAA
Organism: Lonchura striata; assembly: GCF_050655825.1. Classification (NCBI taxonomy): domain Eukaryota; kingdom Metazoa; phylum Chordata; class Aves; order Passeriformes; family Estrildidae; genus Lonchura; species Lonchura striata. Next base: position 73,639,867 of record NC_140704.1, read on the forward strand.
TTGTTCTTATCTTAATCTGTGATCTTTACCTTTTGTGCCTCTCATTTTTATCTCCAACCCAGCACAAGGGGCATGGGGGAAGACAAAGAGGGGCAAGCAAGCAGCAGTGTGATTTGGAAAGTCTCACTGGGAACACTAAATTGCCGAGCAGCACTCCTAAACCATGACAGTTTTAGTGACCAACCTGCTTAGAAGAAGAAAAAGCAAACCTGTGGTTGAAGAGGACTGAGAAAGCCCACTCCAGATTAAATCAGATACAGATTAAATTGTCCACCAGATGTTCAGTAGCATATTTCATCCACACAGCAAATACATTAGTCACACAGCTGAATTACAAATGCAAATGAGAAAGTCAATAAATACATACCAACAAAATTTTTCCATGAGAAACGATTTTCTGTCTGCTTCCACGACTGTGGCCATGCCATCAGGACCGTGTTATGCTTCATCCCTCCTAGACCAGCTGACTGAATCAAATAGGATATTCCATCTCTGAAGTTAGGAGATACCACAATCTGGCAAAATCCTTTAGTCTTTTCTACACCCATTAAGGCCTTAACATTCTGCAATAGGAAAATTACACAAAGGGAAATACAAACCATCAACACTGATAATTAACACCAGAAGGAGTAACAGCATTAAACAATAGCAAAACTTTATCAACAATGTATAATCAACATGAAGAAATCACTAATTCCAAAAGAGTGAACATGATTTTATGAAAACTAGAGCCCAAATTGCTACCACCCCAAAAGACACCACACACAGGTTTCTCAATATTTTAATTATTCAGCCTTTTAGTTCCAAAGAATGAGCAAGACATGAGTAAAAACACACAGATAAAGATAAATGAAGTAGCACTGCTTCAGGTAAAGTCAAAACCAGTGGCTGACAAAGGAACATATGGTTGAAATGATCAGTCATTTCTTTTGGAATTGGAAGAGTTTGGAAGTGTGATGCCAAGTACTTAAGAAGAAGAGGCTGCCAAAGTTCCTTAAATACCTTTAACATTAAGAGGCTGATTATTTATCAGCTCCCAACATGGAAAAACAGATGTGCAGGAGAAAATTTGAAGTACTGTCCAAATAATGACAAGATAAACAGACCAGATAAAATATCCCACCCCTCTTTAATTTTAGAATAGCTCTCCTCCATTTAAACACTGACAAACATGAAGACACATAACCATGTAATTTAAAAGAAGCATTCAAACCAGTATCAAGCTTGACCAGGGAACGTGAGCTTTGGCATATATTATTTTCTGATTAAATAACTTTAAAACTCCCCATCATCATCAGTGACTTGTGAGGGAGATGAACATGTTTCAAAGGAAGAACTAATACATAAATATTTTGAATTTTACATAAAAAACCCAACAAATTTTGTCAAAAATCATCAGGAACAGATCAAATCACAGAGTGCCAGGCACTGCCTCAGTGTGGCTTCACATCAGAAACTCCATTTAACAGAGAAAAAAGTCTTCAGAGAATTTTCTAGCAAAGATAAAAAGTATGTCTGTACAAATAATATCTGTGAGGGTTTATCAGTTTAAATAGATGGGGTTTTTTAAAAGAAGAAAATCTTTATTTCCTACAGGTCTCCTACAAACACTTTCTAGTTTAATTTCTCCAGAACCAATGACGCCTCCAGATGCCAAAACCCTTACAATTCATCTTCATTTCCATTTTAAAAGCAATAGTTTCCTAAATCTTAACATCAGCTCTGACTTTCCAGAAAAGCCATGGATTACGCCTCCCTTAAACTCATTCATTTTCCATCTCTCAGAAAAACAGCTAAGTTAGGCTGTCTACAAATAACATTTCAAATTCTTGTGAAAGTTTCTGTTTAAAGAGTTTTTTTCTGTTTTATTTCATAGGCCTGATTTTATATTCTTCATCTTGTTTTCTACTCACACATGTTGGTAGCAATAGGTCAGTAGTAACTACTTCCACAATATAGCATGGTTGGATTTTCAACTTGTTTTCAAGTTAATTGGTCTCTTAGAACCTTTTCATGGGATATCAAATAGGTCATCTGTCCTTATACTTTGTTATTTTAAAAACCACTATGGATATGGATAAGGCTGAATAGCAAGAGGAAGAAAAAGGAAAACTGTGAGGAAATGGGCAATTAGCTATGTTAGCTAGTCCACTTCAAGACTTTAAATGCTCATCTATTTAAGAGCTACCAGGTCTGAAAAAATAACAGGGATTTTTACACAGTTTTGAAAGCTACTTGGATCAAAATAGTAGACATATCAACTGGTACTCCTTTGAGCAACACTGCAGAAATTAACCAATATGGAAGATATAATGGCAATCAAAACCTACTTTTGGACATTTCAATAAAGTAATAATGAAAGACAATACTTTGTCCAAATGTTTCCCCACTCTATAAAGACAGGAGTAGGAGAGTTTGCATAGGCAAGTAAATACAAGTATTATTATTAAAAAATTGAATTTAAACTAAATTTACTTGTGTTTGTAGACATAGTTTGATTTAATTTAAAATTATATGACAACTTACTATTTTTTTCTACCTATCCTACTTTCTCTGGAGATATAGTATAAATAGAAAAATAAAATTAAGGATCTCAAGAAGGGTTTGGTTTACAGTTTTCCAGCAAAGAGTACTCCTAACCTTAATTCTCCTATGTATTTCTAGAAGGATGTAGAAAATCACAGCATGAGGATGATATTATGCCAAACATTCACATCTGTTACATTTGTGTTGTTTTTGTTTTTGTTTTTGTTTTTTTGAGGGAGGGGTGTTTAAATTTTTTTAATGTAATTTGACAGTAAGCCCAGGACTCTCAATATTAAAAAAAAAAGCTAGGAAGTATCAGTACTGTCTCATCCTATTAGAAAATTTTATAGAACATTTGGCTACATACACCAATACATTATTTTTATATAATCACTGATTGTGCTGAAAGCAAAAATAGATGTTTTATTCAATATTATATAACAGTCTGTTCTCATTCAATGTATGAGCTATCCAGTTTCAACATCTAAATACTAATATAAATTACATGTATTTGCAAGCTCTCTTTTACATACCTCTTCAGCTTTCTGAGTTTCTGTACATTTATCTAAGTAGATTCCCTGAAGCACAGAACCCACAATAGTCAGTCCTTTACCAGCCTTCAACTGAGAGGTAAAAGAAAGCAATCTAGGGTGTTTGACCAACTGCTCATTATCCAAATTTAACAAGACCAAAAGCTGAGGTCTGCCAAACAAAGGGAAAAAAAGTTTAGTGCACACACACACATTCATTATGAAGAACTGGAAAATTAAAACTAAGAATTAATAAAATGCAGATTAATTGCTTAATTCAAAGGAAAACAGCCAACTCCTAAGTAGGTAAGACATAATTTGCACTAGCAACAACAGTTCAGGCACAGAATGCGTATACCATCACAATGTCATTTTGAAAACCTCACTTAAAACCAGTTTCACCTAGAAAATTATAAAATCACTCTTCCAATGTCATCTGGTGCAACCTCCTGCTTGAAATGACTAAACACTGAACATTGTACTGCTTCATTCAGTTGGATTTGGAAAACCTCTAGAAACAGACCTCTGGGTCACCTCTTCAGTACTTAATTATTTTATCATGTTCTCATTCTCCTATCCTCATCTGCTGTAAGAAATCTGACTCCATCTTCTTAGTAACCTTCTCTTAGGTCTTGGATGTTTATATGTTTGTTATAACAACTTTTAGGCTCCTCTTCAGCCTCCTGGAACCTGAATAAGCATAGCCCCTCAGCCCCTCCCCAGAGGAGAGATACCCTGTGCTCCAACCATCATCTGTGGTTGTATCTACTTTAGTTTGCCATTCCTACATCATGGTACATAAACATGGGAAAAATATTCTAAATGCATTCTAATGAGTGCTAAAGAAAAATAAGTATCTCCCAATATATTTACTTCTCAATGCACTATCTGTCCTCCTGTCCAGCATGTCATTGCCAAGACACACTGCTGGATTACTATCTACTGGGAACCACAGATCCTTTTTACCAAAGCAGCTTCCCGGTCTTGTATCACTGCTCTGAATATGCCTGTACCAGGCGTATTCAGGTAAGGATAGAAGGATAACTTGCAGTTAATCCTTCTGGATTTTCACTATGTTCTCAACAACCCACTCCTCTACCTGTGTAAGTCCTTACAAAAGGACAGTCAACCCCTTAATCATACCAAGAGTACCCAAAGTTCAGTTTCAACTGCATGCTAGATGAGTATGCACTCTATTTCCTTTAATCAATATTCAATATACTTACTTTTCCAAAATCAACATTTTATACTTTTCCTGTCATTGTTATAAATTCAAAAGACTGATGACAAGTTGGATCGTACTTCTTACCTCAAAATTAGCAGAGTTTAAGATATAACAAGATGGTTCAGTTCTAGCAATTATATTGACACAATAGAAAGATACCTCGTTTGAAACTGAAGCACTCAAATATTTAACAGGATTGTCAACTCTACATTACATTGGTATCTCTGAGATGTCAAGTTCATCAGTCCCAGGAAAAATAGTAAAATAATGCCATTAATACACTGCATGTGCATGTACCCCATGATACTATCAGTGAGCAGTGACTAGAATTAAAGTATCACATTACACTCACCAGAAGTGACAATGTGCAAAGGTCCTTAATTTTTAAATGCTAAGTAACTTTTAAAGTTGGCTTTAAGGAAAATTAAATTTAACAAGTAAAAAAAATACATTGCAAAAATAGTAGTGGACATATAACTCCATTACAGTAAAATGTGAGATTTTGTTTTAATGGCATCTAAGCAATTTAGAAAGTGCTACTATTGAATGAACCTGTATAAAAAGAATACCACAAAAATGAATTTAAACAAAAAAGACTCCTCTGTAGATTTGTACAATGTATTTCAGAGGGAACATACACAAACAAACAAACAAAAAAAATCACACTTATGGAATTGCAGTGTTTCTTCTGTGGAGACAGTGAGATTCAAGGGTAACTGTTTCTTTGAATCTGAAAAATCTATAAATAATCAAGCATTACAGTTCTTCTGTACTTTTGAAAACCATGTCAATACTATATGGATTTAAGTTCAAGTTAGTTTGCCACAAAGTTGATTAGATACTGACCACAAGTCACACTCCATTTCAGTAAAATATTAGTATTTCAATGACATCACTGCCGTGCCCAAGTTAAAACATAATTTTAAAGGTGAGTCTTATTTTTTCTTTACTTCACACTTTACTAGCAGTATTCCAATATATTTACATATTTCAAGAATTAAGTGACCCCAATAAACATAGGACTCTACCTCCAGTTCTTGGTGTGAGGAGGACCGTCTTCAACACGAAGCAAAGCATAGCGAGCTGCATTCAGAGACAGTCCTCGGATTCCATCGCCCCATTCTTTTTCCGCTCTTCAGGATACAAAAGAGATTCAATTAACAGCATCCCATTTATTTATAAATCAAGTACTTGGTTTTTTACATGTGGGGGATAATGGATGTAAAAAATGATCACTCTCTTTTTGCATGAATGCATGAAAAAATCTTGTCTTTTAGACTTAAATCAAGATTGAAGACAACCAAGGTGAAGCAGTTCCAGACCCCTTCAAGGTATTTTTTTCTGAATTTTTAAATATTTACTATGGTCTAGTTTATTCATACTTCAGAAGCATTTTTGTAATGGTGAGAGCTACTTAAGTTGCATTTTAGCACTAGAATGAATAAGCAAAGGATACTTAAAAGGATTTTAAAGAAGCAAAATTAGCAAAACTTGACTTCACATGCATTAGTATAACCCATCTTGCCCTCAACACCACCACTATAGCCTTCTCCACTTTCTTTCCTTCCCAGCTTCCCTCCCAGAAAGCCTAAACCTCCATCCATTCTCCTGACCATTTTCCGCCTCCCTACATTTTCCAGTCATTTTAATTCCAATATAGAATACTGGTGATTGAAAGTGGTCAGGAGAATGCATTCATTAATGGCAAGGGGTCCATCTCCCATGCCCACCCTCTCTCCCTCTGATTTTCACTCATGAATTTTCTCTGAACTCAGCCAGCTCTAGTAAAGCATCTCCTTCAACAAGCTAAATGTCCTGGTATGTGCCAACATTTGTAGAACTTATATATAAATTTGGAATTATGCATAATTTTATGTATGCACTGATACATACAGATATATATACACATGCATGCATAACTGTTACCATCTGATCTGACTTCCTCACTAAAATCGGGAACTTAATTTCCTTATCATTAGCCCAGTAAATGGAGACGCTATAATCCACGAAAGCATCTAATCTGGAAATGGACATATTAAAGACGGAGAATCCACAGGGTGGAACAGTTTATACCACCTGATACACTTAAGAGCTGTTTTTAATCTTATCAAAACAGTGGCCTAGTTTCAATTTCCTGCTCCCAGATATTACTATTTTCTTCCAGTATAGGGTATCTATCCTTTGAAAAGGGACAGCATGCACCTTTACTGATCATCATTACCTGTACTGTTTCTATATGTTGTTTAGTTGGGGTCTTTGCTGGTTTCATTTTTTGGAGTTTTTTTTATGAATACAGCATACACTTTAAAACTCATAATTGCTCAGCATGTCTGACAGGTATGACAATCTCTTCACAAATGCATACAGTGCAAAGTATGTTGCAATTTAAAGATTAATTCTAGAAAGTAATCAAGCCCACACACGCAAAAATGTGGAGTTTGAGCTTCTGCACAAGGTAATAATAATTTACACTTTTGTAATGGCTGCTGCTTGATATTGAGAGGTAATGTTCTTGAAGTACTGAAAGTTTACACCATCATCTCTGCTCCAACAAGAGTTTCCAGACTTATCAATTCTTATTTCTGTCAGTTCTCGCTGTTGAAAAGTATGTAATAGAGCTTCCAGAGAAATTCAGATCTGAAAACTTACAACCCTTAACAGAGATCGGATTTTACCTTGTTTCAAAGAATACTCTGAACTTCATTATTTCATTTGTATCTATTTTATACAAAAGAGCTTTTTGCTGAATGGTAAAGATATTAAATATAGAATAAATAAGATATATGGTCTTACCCTCTATATTCTATGTATTTGTATATACATCCTGCGATTAGCATGGCAATCAAAGCATAGTACCAAGAGCAAATGAACATCAAGGCAAGACATAAACTCATCCCCAGGAATGAAAGAGTCCTAAAAGAAACCATTTTTTTCCATTTTTTTAAATAGGCATGCAAATGTTCTACAAAGTTAATTTCTTATTTAAGTTAACTTCCAGAAAGGCCTTTCTCCTTCAAAGGCTATTTTTAGCTATTATAAAATATTTTTTTTTAAATTGTCCCAATTTTAGCTTATATGAAAAAAAAATGCATTCAGAACCTTTGTGTGACATAAATAATGCATCTAAATTAGATATAACAATAAATTTACTACATTTGTCAGTACTGAAACTTCAGTACCTCCAAGTAAGCTTAGTTTCAAAACACATTATCACTTATTACTGTTGATTTGAATTTAAGCTAAAAAATTAAAATAATAAAAACCAACTTTGTTACTTCCAGCAAAAATAGTTGATTCATTTAAATTCACTTTGACTCATCAATTCTGTTCTTCACTTCTGTTGTGGTCTGTCTCTTGGCCAATAACACAAGTCAATAGAATACAGAAAACAACTTTCTAAAGGTTACAAAGAATGAATGTAAGCTGAAAAAATTACAAAAGCATTTCCAAACTTAAGTCTATATGCCTGGTTTGCCCACATTTATTAAATTCAGATGTAAATAATCTTAAAATTGACAGTTTATGCATATTTTTAGTCATATACAACCTCCCAAATCAGTTTTCACCCAATTTCCCAATTAGAGCTAACTTTGACTTTATTGATGGGATGTCAATATAGTTAACTTTGGTTTGGTACCTTTAGTTTGGAACTTTAGTGCACTGAGTTCAATTTTAAACTAAGGGAATTCTTTCTATAAGTTCTGAGGACATCACTCTTGTAGTTTGTATAAAAGAACAACAGCTGCTCTTTCATGCCTGAATTAACCTAAGACTCTACTTTCACTCAGAAAAGAAAATGCCATGCCAATTCCTGCTGAACATTCCAAAACCTGCTTTGGCTAGAAGTAGTCACACAGTGAGTCAGCTGCCTCACTGATGTCTCTGAGAAAAATATAAAAACTAATTGTTACCAAATGTATGTATTTGGAGGATTAGGTGTCAAACTACTATGTAACTACAGAGCAGATTCATCAAGTTTTTCAAAGCTTATACTTTACATTTCATTTTCACTCAACTCTTTAAAAGGAAAAATCATAAGTAACTCTTACATCCTAGAATCATGCCAGCTTATCTACTAAATGCTTTAGTATTTAAGGTCATTTCAGCAGTAAAATTTCTCAATATAATTATTTCTAATTAAGTTATGTACTTTTACTATGCAATTAGAAATAAATCAAGAAGCTTCTCAATCTTAGTTTGAGATGTTTGAACTCTTAACCCATTAAAAAAAGACTAAACAAAAAAAACACACTTTCACCTTTTGTATTCTTGACCTTTACTCACTTTTAAAAGGGTTTACTTCAGTTATCAAATGCAATGTCCAAAGCATATTTTAAATCCAGTTATCACATCATCAATGAGCCAACTGATTTATATTGAATGAGACTTTTTTCTGTAGAAGTTTTAGGTTTGTGTATTTTTTGCATAACCAAAATGAAAATCATCCTAACCTTCCTGAACACTTTTACCAGTTCTCCTTAAGTATACATACAAGGCAGATTTTATGGTTTTTCATCCTCATTTTCCCAAAGAAGATCTATTGGCTTCTAACCAGAATATAATGTAATTCTGTAACCCCTTTCCAAACCATCTACATTAGTCACACATTTTCATGATTACTGCTATTACTATGGCGCTATTCTAAAAACATAAACAAGTGATGCCCTAATTGAGTGCATGAATCATAACTCATTTAAGTCAGAAAGGAGATTTTGTTTTATTATTGCAATAAAATCAACAATTTAGGGCAGTATAGTTATTTTTTAACTCTTCTGAATGAAGAAATATTCCCTACCAGTGGTAATACTTGAAACGAGGTCTCCAGTTGGGAGTTCGCAAAAGTGTCTGAACTGCACAAGCCAGATTTACAAACATATAACACATAAGGAAAAACCTGTTAAAAAAGGAAGAGCATTTTCTAATGAGAAAGGTACTAGACAGATGTGCATTAAAATATAAACACAATCCAAAAAAGGGAAGAAAGGAATACATCTTCCTGTATAGTATTTTCACAGTGGCCAAGAGAACACAAGACAGACATTGAGATTGCTTATAGAATATTAGGCCTCAAAATATGGCATTACCATAATATAGAGCCTCAAACATGTATTTTTGAGATTGCTTATAGAATATTAGGCCTCAAAATATGGCATTACCATAATATAGAGCCTCAAACATGTATTTTGGAGACAAACATGGCAAATAACTGACAATCATGGTTTATCATTTTTGGCTAGGACAGAGTTAATTTTTTTCTTTTCCTATAGAAGCTCAGATGGTATCATGTTCTGGACAAAGTAAAAAAAAAAATCTATTCATATTATAAAAGACTGAATTTTGTCTCTGTTAGATGCACTTGACTTAAAATAGCAGTAATTGCTATTTTAAAATCCAAGTTCTTAAAAAGTTGAACATATTTTTATTAGCATTCCAGACCTCTGTCATGGAAAAACGTCTTTGTGCCTAGAAATTAGTTCAGCCAAAATATTTTGTTGTTTCATATTATCTCCAGGATAAAACAGGAATATAATCTGATAGAAAACAAAGTCTAACATGTATTATTTTAAAAAGAAAAATAATTACCTAGTTAATTTTAAAATAAAATACTATTTAACTTAAGAACACAAAACACCACACTCATACTTACATTGAAAGAATCGGTGCTACACTGTCCAATGAGGCTATCAAAATTCCTATTTCACAAATACCAACAGTGAGGAGCAGAGCCCAAGTTGGTTCTCCATTTGCTTTTCCATGACCAAAAATCTAGTTCAATTCAAGTTTAAAGTAAGATTATGGAAAGCTGTTCATTATACAGTAATAATCTATAGTGGAAATCATGAACTAACTTATTTAGTTCTAACTCAAACTAAAAGCAGTTATTAGTTATAAAGGAAAATGATGCAATCTATACTATGAAAAGCCAAAATTAAAATTGCAAAACACACATTTCCAGTATGAAATATGCTTACTAAAATAAGCAAAGATAACATAACATTGAAGTCCTATGGCAGCTCTTATTGAAATATTCTTAAGAAAATTAAAAACCATATGTACAAAAGATTTATGCCTAGTAAAAAGCTAATATAATTTAGGCCAGTACTTTTTGTAACATAGAAATTAGGTATCAATTCAGTACTTATCAACATAATATTGACCCTTAAAGAGAAATTAGACAAGACTATTATCCTGCACAGAGCCCTACCAAAAAACATTTTGCATGTGGCAATTTCCTTTGTGGAGAATTCTATATAGCCATACTGGTGACAGATGGCAAAATGCCTGAGGTTCCTGTCGTATTTAATCTCCTCCATAGTCCTCCATTCAATTACAGAAATTAAGACCTCATTCATTCTCCATGCTGTCCTCTTCTTTTAGCTTCCTGTCCTCCATCAATTTTCCTACTATTATATTAAAATCCCCTTTTTTTCTACTCATGTTTCAAGTAATTTGGGTTTTTTTCTTAAGTACGTCATAGTCTTGCTTCTATAATAATCTCCTTGCATTTCCTTGATTGTCCATACAGTAGCCATATCACTGCAAAACAGCAAGTGCATCCTGAAGTGTCAAATCCCTCTATAAATATGCTGCTTCTCTTCAATTCCTTTTCTCTCACTTCCCGAACCACAAATCTTTCCTTTTAATTCTTCATTCCTTTCAAGTATAACCCTCAGGATGTGTAAGCATAATGTCACCTTCTCTCTACCAAATTTTTGCTTTAGGCAACAGTAAATTTTTCTTGTTTCTTTCTTTATACTACCCAGAACTTACAACTTAATGCATTACAGCCCCTTTCCGTTGACAAGTCAAACTCCACCAATACTCAGTCCCACCACCTTAGCATACTTAGTGTGTTTATTTCCTGTTACAGATAGTCTTGCAAGTTCTTGAGGTAAGCTTTCAAACTCCAAACTTCACCATACAGATCACAGCTTTGCTCTCCAGATCTTTTGGAGTTTTATTTACTTATTTTTAACTCAAGTGTAGTTGTCTAGGTTTTGCAGAAGCAGCCCAGCAAGAATTCTCTCATCATCTTCTGTTTGCCAGCTCCCTTACTTTGAGAAAAATCTTATTTATTTCTTCTTAAAATATGCACAGATATGTTGGAACAAGTCTTCATATTTGGAGTCATGGGATAGAATTCTATTGTTCATCTTTACTAACTTAATTTACCTTACAAAAATGAATAAAAATTAGTATTTCATCTCTGTAATATGAGAAATTTTATGCAGTTCCATAGTGAGATTAAATAACTCTGTTCACAAATGCAAGCAATAAACACAGCCTATAGTTTAGAAGTTCAGTTATGAGTTGCTTCTTAGTTAATTTATTTCCATTTATAGAATACTATAGTCTCAGTTTATATTCTAACTAATTTTTATGTGTAAAACCAAATATAATTAAATTGCACTGCACAAAAATATTGAAGCTCAAACTTTGTCCTGCAATAGCCTGATCTGTTATTGTACACAGATAGAACTGAACTCCAAATCTTTTCTTCACATTCTACAGGAACAGCAGAAATAATGCACCTTTTTTTTTTTTTTTTTTTTTCAAAATAGAAGCTACATTGGAAATACTGTAACAACATGAACAACAGTAAAAAAAATCTCACTTGAATAAATGGTACAATGCCATCTCTTGCAATGGCCTGCAATAGCCGGGGTGCACCAGTGAGACTCTGGAGACCAGCACCACATGTTGAAAAGAATGAACCAATCACAATAACCCATGGAGAAGGCCAGGCCAGTGTACCAACCACCAGATTTCCATTAACTGCTTCTCCAAACCTTCGGAAAGAACAGGGGAAACAAAAATGACTAAAACAAAACAAGAAAGAATCAGTAAGAATGAAAATAACTTCTACTATAGCTTCAACACTCACATTTCAATCTTTCTGGACAACAGCACTTTTTAACAATAAACACTGTGTTACAGTACGCACTATAGGATTTCCAACCAAGAAATCTCTCTTTATTGTGCTGTTTTAAAGAAGACATTATAATCACATTAAGTGCTGTCTCGAAGCAGATATGCAGCAATTATCAGATATCTTGGCAAACTTTTCTGAATTAATTTTATGGCTATCTTTACTGTAAAGTCACCAAAGTTTTTTCCTGATATCTTCAGTTTTTTCCAAAAAAAAGGAAAAGTCTACAAAAATAAATGAGAAAAACTAAGGAAAATTAAATGCTTTTTGTCTTTTCAGACCTGCTTTTAAAATAGGGTCAAGAAACAGAGCAATGAAGTGAGTATAATATGCCAGTGTTCAAATTTTTGCTTATGCCCAGGTTTGGATGCATGACTACATACTATTTTCAGCAGATGAAAAAAAGGAAAAGGTAAATCACACTCCTCATAATTACAGGATAAATCCCATATTGTCCTTCTATAACAAGATTTCTATAACTGTCTATTTATTCTTAGTTCAAATTCTAATGCCTATTTTTCAACTAAACATAGAATAGGAATAACTTCAAGAGATGCAAGAAACAGGAAAATGTACAACCTATTTTTCCCATTGCAGATACAACAGTCATAATGAAAAAAGCCTCACAACCGAGTTTTTAGACCAGACTGAAAATCCACACACTTTACTGTTCAGCTGAATTTCAGCCAAATAAGAACTGGCAGCAATGTAAATGAAAGTTCATGGACTCAAGGCTCTTGCTACACTGCAACCAGCTCTAACAATAGGTAAGAGCTTACAAAATTCCCTTACCCCTCCTTGCCCTGAAAATTTAAAAAATATGAGTTTAGCTCTGCATTAATTTCTTATTTTAGAATTCATTTACTATTTCCTAGGCAGTTTGATTTGGTTTTTATATTTATAGTAAAGAAAAAACTAACAGATATTTTCACTGGTGCAGTAATATCATTTTAAAGTAAAAATCACAGAATCGCAGACGAGTAACGTTGGAAGGAACCACAGTGGGTCAATTGATCCAACCTCCCTGCTCAAGCAGAGTCCAATGCACAGGATTGTGTCCAGACAGTTCCTGAATATCTCCAGTGACAGAGAGTCCAAACCCCATCACTGGGCAATCTGTTCCAGTGCACAGTCACTTGCACAGTAAAGAAATTCTTCCTCATATTCATGGAACTTCCTGTGCATCAGTTTCTGCCCACTGCTTCTTGTCCTGTTGGTGGGCACCACTGGCAAGTGCTCAGGTCCATCTTCTTAGCACCCCTCCTTTAGTTACTTAAATACATTGATAAGGTCTCCTCTCAGTTGTCTCTTCTTAAGGCTGAACAGGCCCAGTTCCCTCAGCCTTTCCTCATAAGAGGGATGCTCCAATCCCTTTATCCCCTTCATAGCCCTCCACTGGACCTCCAGGGGCTCCATGTCTCTCATGTACTGAGGAGCCCAGAAATGGACTCAGCAGTCCAAATGCAGTCTCATCAGGGCTGAGTAGAGGGGCAGGATGATCTCCTTTGACCTGCTGGCAATGCTCTTCCTCCTAACACAAACCAGGATTATGTTGCTGTAAGGTAGAAAAAATATAAAAGAAAGGCCTCATAAAATCAGGCCTACTCTCCCGGAATCAGTGGCTGGCCTTGTCAAGCTAGCACTTTATAAATTCCCATGAGAAAGCAATCCTGGTGTGAGCAGTTTGTTAGCATAACAATCTATTCCTGTGTGAAAAACAACTAGCACCGGTATAAACTGTTTTTACGTAGTTAGATAAATGAAAACTATCTCTCACAAGCAACTTTTCTTGCATGTACACACGGGGGATTTCAGTGACCAATCAATACAGGATAACAACTTGTTACTAACCAATACAATAATTGGCAAGAAAGCAACTAACCAACTAGAATCACACACAAGGTTGGCTTTTTCCACCATGAAGAAAATGGAATCTGCATGATTTATTCCCATAGGATTACACTGTGGTCTTCTTGGCCACAAGGGCATACCACTGGTCCAATACAGAACTCTGGGGGACACCACTAGTTAGGTGTCCAACTAGACTATGACACCGATCATGACCCTCTGGGATTTGCCAGTCAGCCACTTCTCAATCCACCTCACTGTCCACATTTCTTGAGTTTGTCTATGAGGATGCTCTGAGAATGTGTCAAAAGCTTTTAATGGATCCCCTACTGCTTCTTGTATTAGTTTGATTAGAATCCAGCTTTTACTTTATGGTTTTCCTTCTAGACATATAAAATAAGTTGTCTCAGCATCAACTTCACCACCTTTTAAACAATACCCCAATGACACCATTTTATCACCATAAAAGCAAATATGGCCCTCAGTAGAAAAGAGAACCAGACAACAGCAAGAAAACAATTGTAGAAATTGGAGAAATAGATCATAATCTGGAGATTCTCTTAATACTCATGTCCATCACATTTATTCCCTTCATTCTTCATATTATGCCTTAAATTCTTCAGGCAATTACATGGTTGAAAATAGACATGACTCCTGATGTACAAGTGAGATTTCAAAACAAAAACTAGTCATATGTCTAGTGGAAATCATAGGTTTGATGGTGCACTGCAGTCTTCTTACAAACTCCCCATGTCATGTAACTGTCAAATTTTTAAATTTGTTCCTCAAAAACCTATTTCTTCGCCCAAAGTAATATCACCTTATCCCCATTCATCAGCTCTGCAAATACTAATTATGATTTTCTTCATCAATAACATTTTATTAGGCTGGTTCAACTTCAAACATTTCTCATAAGATTCTGCTTCTGCTTCTTGAAAGCATACAGTCTAATGACCTGACCAGTTTTTGCAGCCATACGCTTTCCCTCCAGTTCTAAACTAAGCAAAAGAAATATATACAACATAGGTATTTTACACAAGAGCCACTATTAAGTTCTATTACTATAACATATGATTACATATACTCAGTGTAATATTAGAAGCTGAATATTACTTACTTATCTCTTAATATTACACCTTCTATACAGGCACCAAACAACACTATACAGGAGAGATCTGTTAATGAGACTGAAGGAAGATTACTCTCTAAAAAATCACATAGAGGAAACCCCACATTTTTTCACCAAGGTATAAAATGAAAATGTCCATGACAATGACGTATGTGTGTGTGTGTGTTTCCTGGCTGCTTTTTTGCTTGGTTTTTTTAGCTCTTCCCTACCACAATTTTTTAGTTTATGTTCTTTATGACTGTATTTCACAGCGAGTTGTGAAGTACTGGAAGTAGACAGCTCATATATCATGCAATAGAACAGGCATTTTCTCATACACATAAGCAAGTACTTGTGTACTCTAGGTTTTGAAGGACTGACAACTTCTATTACTTGTTGTTTGGTTTAAGATCTGGTTATACTGAGTATGACAACAATCTGCCAACTGAACCCTAATGCTAAAAACCTTCAGATCACTTGACTAAAATCATCAATTACATCTTGGAATTTGAAGTACTAGTAGAATATATATATATTTGTTAATAAAATTTTACATATTTTAATAATGTTTATAAATAATACTGATATTTTAGACAAATATAAAAGATTTCTTTTCAGTTTCGGTTTACTTCATTTTATACTCAGGAAACTCTAATGATTTTCCAGTGAAAAATCTGTTATACCTACAGAATCTACAGAATGTAGACTAAGAAAAAAGTCACAGTATAAAGGATACAAATAAAAGATGTAGTTGAAATAGCCAAAATTGTTCCAGTAGGAATAGATTTTTGAGCATCCTTTAGATCTCCAGATCTATTTGAACCTGCCATAATACCTTAAAAAAAGACAAAATTTATGTAATAAAAACAATTCATAGTAACTCCATGATAATAATTAAGAGAATAAGAACAACTAATTTTAAGCCAAATTTAACTCAAATATTACCAGTGGAAAGGCTACAGAAACATATTATAATCCCACACTAATCCTCAATTTATACCTTCATTTCATTCAGAAATCTGTGTTACTACCCACTTGAGTAAGCAAATCCTATAAACGTCAGTAAAAAGACAGATTAAAAAAAATATTTTTGAAGCATCACCACAGAATCATTCTTTAAATGAAAAAAATACAAGGAGTAGCAATTTTGCTACTGGGGATGAATGTTGTAAATTAATAGGGACTTAGCAATTTTAGCCAATGTGACTTAATGCACTAACTTTCTACTAAACAGACCATCATAATAACAAGCAAATGTAAGCAAGCAAATCAATAAGCTAACAAATAAAGCCTTAGAAGCAGAAAATAAAGGAGCAGGCAAGAAAAAGAATGGTTAGAAAAATCACATGTACACGTGTGTGAATCTAAAAAGAGAACAGAATTATTTTGTAGCACATACAGTGACAGGAGGGAAAGAAACCTATACAATAACTAATTTTGCCATCTCTCCTAGAATTGACCTGACCACTGGAAGCAAAAACATAGAAGTTAATGTTAAGATGTTCCAGTGCAAAAACATTGTCAAACTCCATGGAATAAAACATTAACCACGGGTTCAGATATGATGAATGTTGTAAGAGTCTGAAGTAAAGAAATGGGAGCAGTGGGGTTCAAACAGTGAATACAAAGGAATTATTCCACTTCATAATAAGCTAGCAAACAGTGCTGCAACTTCTTTGTTGAGTTCTAGTCTGTTACTTGATATTACAATTACTTCAACTGGGACTTTTGAAGAAAAACATACCTGTTTTTTTTCAGTCAAGCATAAGCTGAGGAAAATGAAATACACCTAGTCTAGGCTCGACAAACAAGTCTACACAGTTTAATGTGGCAAAATATTGGACATGTAAACAAATCCCAGGCAGTTAACCAGGCAGCTTGGACACTGGAAGAATCATTTTAATATTAAACTGTTCTCTCAAGCCTTTGAAGATTAAAGTATTATAAAGGCACCTTATTTTGAATAAACATTTAGTAACATATGAGGGCTTTGCTTTCTTTGCAGACATGCAAATGGCCGTTAAACAGATTTCTTGTTTAATTTCCGTAACCTTCAAAAGTCATCAGCTACGACCTGTGTCTCCTTAGCACCAGAATGTTTTAGGTACATAACCTCAGACACAGAAACTTGCAACAGCATGAGTCACCTGTAAGAGTGGTGAAAACTAAAAAATTTCACATGAAAATATATTTTCCCAGATATAAGTACATATCCTCATGCAAGAAAAACAGTTGTGTCTACCTGTCACAGATGGAAAATAAATCCCTACAAGCATTGTGAAGTAGGTCATGATGTCTGTAAAAACATAAGGAAGTCCACCCATTTTTGACTCTTCTGATCCAGCAACTGATGGCTGATCTTTTTTCTCAATTATTGATCCTTTTTCTGAATAGGCACTCCAGAGATTATCTACAAGGTGGGGGAAAAAACAAAATCATTGTCACCTCTCTGTTTCAGGATATCAACTAGTGAGACTAAGAATCAGATGCCTTTTTCTTACACAAAAAGCATGACATTTCCCAGTATGATTAATACCAATTGTATCAGTGGGCACTCCATTCCATGCCAGTAAGAATGCAGTAGCAAGAGATGTGTCCTGCAAAATTTTCTCTTCCTTTAAAGCAAAATATAGTTATAGAATTAAATTCTAACATATTTGTAGAATGTACACTTATATTGCACAGGCACACAGATGTACTATTGTGAAAAAATAATGAGACGTATCTCCAGGTTCAAATAATCTTAGTATATACTAATATTTCTTGTTCTTGTAGTTTGAAGAGCAGCATGTAAAAGAAATACTACTTAACCATAATTTGAGACCTCCTGTACAGAATAATCCTGCATAACAGTTCAGAGTTCAGCTGTTAATGTTAAAAAATTTCCACATGGTGACAAAAGCAGGGTAACCAGACTCCAGAAGATCACTGATAAGCAAAATAAAAACCCAGCAGAATATGGCTCAAATTCCCCAGCAAACTAAGCATGTTTGTATGAAGAGTGATAGGTCAAACAGTAAATTTTGAGAACTTAAATGTGTTGAAAACACTGATTGTATACCTTGATAAGACTGTGAGAACAGATCACAGTGATTCTTATTTGAAAATGGGACAAGTTGTCCTATCATATGGGAGAAAACAAAGTACATACTCTTCTGGCCTGTCAAGAAGGCAAAGGATTTTACAGCAAGGAAATAAAAAATTCCCATGGTCTGCCAGGATGATTAGGATTTTCACACATCCTGAACTACTCCAGGGAATTGAAGTACAGTATTCTAAGCCTTTAAAGCTATATAATAGCAAAAAGTAACCTTGAGCACAGTAGAAGATGGACTTTGAACCATAAGTGGCTAAAGAGAGGGTACTCATACCTAGACTTTTAACAAAAAACTTACAATTGTTAAGCATATGTGGAAGTATGCATGGGAAGCAGAAGAGAAAGTAGAGCAAAGATTAAAAATAAGTATTATTTCCTAAGGAATGCTATGTGTATTACTACAATCAAATTAAGAGGAGTAATAGACTGATCTAGAGATAGGACTGAAACCATAAAGAGTTAATGAAACAAGATAATTTCAAATTTCAGGAATTTTAGCAGAGATTTGATGAGTGATGTAAAATAAGACTAGATCTCCAAATTAGCATCTATCTACCCCATGTCAAACATAAGAAGAAAATTCAAAAATCAGCTTGAATTGCCAATCAAAACCACTTAATTCTTAATAAGCACGCAACTGTTTGTGTCCTTTATTCAGTGTGACACAAGAGTGGCAGTGACCTGAGCCCTGCAATGCATGCCACTTAATTCTGGAACTGTGCATGCCAGCACAAGTGGGTAAAATCGGATTAGATACTTTGTTGAATAGAAATCACTTTCCCATTTCATAACATGTCACACAGAGATTTCCTATGCTTATTTTCCCAAAAGTGCTAATCCAAGTGGACTTAAAAGTTAGGTTGAGAAAAAAGAATAACTTTTCAGAAAAGTCCAGATATTTAGCCCTTCTAGGACACATTTAAGATGAATCCTATGACTTAAAGCAATTTGAATTCCAAGTTGCCACAACCATAGAGATCTGTAAAGAGAATAAAATCTATATACTTTGTAGACAGCTTTTCTCTAATTCAATCATGAACTTGCACACATTGGACAATCCACAGAACTTCATTCTCATTGCACCACCTGTAAACTGGAAATAAGTTCTCCCTCAGGAGAGTTTGAAAATATATTAATGAATGGCTTATTGAAATGTGTATTTGGCATACACATTAAAAAAAAAAAAAACCACAAAATAAACCAAACAACTGCGATGAGCACTTTATCACCTTTTTGCTTGAACAATAGTTTCTGAAAGCGTACCTATAAAACTCCAATTACCTCCACATTAAAGCACTTCAAAGCCAGATGAAAATTTTACAGGAGGAAGCATGCTCAAGATGGCAATCTTTCACACAGACTAGGGGCAAATAAATAGTGACTGACTAGACAAATGTACTACTGACCAGCCATTGGCCAAATTAAGAATGTCCAAAAACTTTTAAATCACTCTGCTTTCCAACTTACCAGTTAGAACTCCACTCATTATTCCTGGAATTCCTTGAATTTCTGTTACATTATTGAGACTGAAATAGTCATCACATGTAGCATTAAGCAAAGAACTATCACAGAACAGGCGCCACAGAGGTGTAGTCTTTGTTTCATTATTGCTTTCAGTAAATTTGGCACAGACATCAAAGCTGCGTTTTGACAATGTACGGTTTCCAAGGAGACAGATACTATAAACAAGAAAAATAAAATCAGTGTTCCTTCAATACAAGGCTGTGAATTAAGCCATTTTTTGTCCACTAGACTTCTTAAGAAACCTGCTATTTACACTATCTACCTTAAGGCCTATACTACACCTACTAAAACAGTATATAGTTTCTACATCTAAAACTATCATCAATAGTCTTTAAAACATGGATCAAATATTTCTACTTTATGGTATTGGCAGCTGTTTTGCCTTCTGATTTGTTCTTCAGAAAGTACAATCAATTTAAGCAGCTTGACTACTAAATAACAGCAATTATGATGCATTCAGCCTACAAGACAAAAGTAAAATTATAAACTTAATTAAAATATGAGTCTGATGAAGAAAATATAAAAGTAAGATTAAGCAAGTAAACCATGCTCTTCCTTTTCTAGCAACTAAAAACTTTAAATGATCCTCAAAAACATTACAATCCAAAAGCTGTTTTCTTTGGGTTTTTTTAATGACCACCATCAGATCAGTCTTACCATTACATAAACCGGCACTTGAGTTTCTCATTTTGAGGCAGACTCTAAATGTAAACCATTATATTTAGTGGAAAATAAACTTTTTTTATATTTTTCCCCCCTGTACAATAATATTACAGTAGCAGCCACATATAAAGTTTCCAGGAAATTGGTAATGAGTCTTACCTATGCTACATATCCACATAAACTCTCTTTTACCTATACAGGTGACAAAAAGATATTACTATTTCCCCCTTGGAAGTTACTGTAAGAAACACAAGTTTTATTCAGAAATATGTCAACATTTTACATATTACATGTAAAATAATGTTACAGAACAGTCCACAAGTAGTGCTCTAATGTAAATTTGAAATGTAATTACCAACACTTCAAAGTAATCTTTAAGTTGTAATATATTTTGTTACATATGTAACATGTTACATAATTTGTTACATATGTAACATCATATGTAATTGAATCATACAGCCAAGAATAACTCTAGTTATGAAGTGCCATGCAAGATTGAAGTTACCAGCCTTATCCTGATCATGTCTTAAGCAATATAATTTTGTTTCCTCTTTCAACAGAAAAATATGCACAAAAATGCAACTTATATAACAGGGGAAAGTAAAATGCAACTAATAACTGGAGTAAAGAAGTAACTCCTATTGAGCCAAGAATTAAGCACATAGAGGATCTTGAGAAGCAATGTGTCATGCATAACAACAATACCATTTTATTTTATTAATGCAAAAGCCTTCACAAACACAAGTGAATTTAAACACTTCTATGTTTCAATTTTAAGTAGTGAGAAATTGAGGTTTCTAAAATTTCTTTGTAACATAGGAAGTTTAAAATTATGCCTCTTTTGTAACTATGGTTAATAGCTACAATGGTTTCTTGATCTTTTTACTTCATTCTATAGGTTTTAGTTTAAATCTTTAGATAAAGCAGTTACATTTACTGCCAGCAAAACCCACCTTCTTGCTCCTTGGGAGAGGATGAAATAACAGCCAAATTTTAAGCACCAAAGAACATTTTCTAGAGTTACCATAGCTTACGAAAAATGAGAGAAATACTAAGATATGTAACTCAGAATAACAAATGACAACATCGGTATTTAAACTACATAAACCTACCACTGAAACCGATGTGTTTGTGTTTTGAAATTTAGCTTAAAACATGAAGTGGTTACAGCAGCTATTCCCTCCCAACACTTTTTTTCTTTTAAATAACCCACACAACTTTGATAATGTACTTACGGAAAGTCAGGTGGGTCAAAAGCAGTCTTAATAACTCCAGCATATATGGCAATGATGGAAAGAATCACACAGGCAAGGAAGACCAGTGCAAGTTTGTTGACATACTTTACTCCCACAAAAACTACTATGGCCATCAGAATGACTATACATGTTCCATAGACTCTCATGTTGTTCAGCATAGCCTCTGTTTCTTCACCAACATCTGCCACTTTAAATATAGCAGCACTTGGAGAAATATAGGTCTGCAAGAAATATGGCGAACTATCATATATGTAATAATGAACATTTTTTTAAATCATTTACTTGAACTATAAAATCTAACCTATACCAGCTTTGCTTTCACAAATGAGTTTAGTCATATAATTTGGGCATCGAAAAACTGTAGAGATAAAGGAAAGAAAAGGGAGAGGGTGAAGAAAAACAAGGTTTAAGAATAGGATACAACTTTTGCTCCAGCTTTTTATCTCCTGTTAAAGAGCTTCCACTCCTCAAATTCATGTGTCTGCCAAATGGGAAAAACCACTAAGGAATTTGGGAGGGGAAGGAAGTAGCACACATAAAAAGGAAAAAATCCAAACCATAAAAAGGACTTCCATTGATTGAAACAAAATATGAAGAATCAAACAGAAGTATAATAGACTAAAAATGTTTTCAGTATTATACACCCTATATAATACTTCATAAAATTTTAATCTAAAGTTGCAACAGCACAATTCAAGAAGCTTAGTCATGTACTAAACCAGGTATTTCAAACTACTGCAATTTCAAACAAGATTCTCTTACAGATCTCTCTTCCTTAAATTTTGGTGTGTTCTACCTGAAAAGAAGTTGGAAACTGTTTATAGCACTTATACTGATAAATGCGTGTGAGAAGACAAACTGATCTGTAGTTCTGAGACATTGGTGTACTACACTACTCAACAATATCTATATTCCTTCTTCTAGCCCCCCTAAAAACACTCCTCTCTGTTCAGATACCAGGGATTGAGGCAACTCCAGTCCTTCAAAAAAATTGCTCAAATGATTATTTTTCAATCATATAATTTCTAAAGGCAGGGAGAAACTTTGAACAGGAGGTTGCTAAAATACATTCATAAGTAAAATCCAAAAATAGACATAGATAATTATTCACCAGAATTTTCTTAGATTAAATTTAAGTTTAACAAAATTAGTATTTACTAGAATGCTGGAAGATATGAAAATTGTCACATCATCATGGAAGAAAAAGAAAGCAAACTAAAAAAATATTACAAATAAAGTGTATATAAAGAATATATTGTTAGAAAAACCCTACATGATGACTTTGCAGAAGTTTCAGGCTCTGTACGGAGGTACTCCAGAACATTTTCTTGTGGATTTTGTTGTCCTGCTGTTCAAAGCCTTTGCCAGGGAAAACCACAGGCAGATGACCTAGGTTTCTGTTTCTCCAAATAATCCATGCCCCAGTGAAGGGGAAAAAAAGCAATACTCACACCTTGTGGCTATGTCAGGGGTCTATTCTGAGGTCTTTGACAGATATCCTGGACAGCGTTTTACTTCCAATTCTGTATCCAGACCCCATACATTTTATTAACAACACAAACCCAGCATGACTCTCCCTCTAGGGAGAGCAGTGCACCAAATTCAATCCACAATTCAAAACATGCTTGTGTTACTACTACAGATCAGACAACAAGCCAGATCAGATCACACAAGCAAGCATTAGTAAATACTATCTCTAATTTAAATGTAAAAAAGCCTGGATTTGATGACATGGATCAGAGTAAGTTACAAGAAAGCATTCTGAAGTATCTCCTGTGCATATCTTCACTTTCTGATATGATTACCAATTACTGGCCCCTCCTGGATGACGCAAAGCCATAGTAGCTGGGCCACTGCCATACAGGCAGCCTTCCACAGCATCTTTGCAAATATATGAAAAATCAAAGTCAGTAGTTCAGAAATGAGGAAGTGTGAAAGATTGTTATTGCCTCATCAGAGATACACCCTTCATATTCTCCACAACTTTTCATTGGGCAGCAGCAAGTTACCCTGGTAATGCTTGCCGACTATTATTTGAAAAGAGAAGATTTCTGCTTGGTTCCCACATTATGTAGAGTAAATATACATAAAATAGCATTTAATTTATTTTTGTATTAGTGGTAAGAATTTAACTTCCTCAAATAGTCATAAGTAGAGTAAGAATAAATATAAACATCCTGAAAATGTAGTAACAAAACATTAACAATCATCAAACTAGAATGCATTATAACCATTAAGAACATTCACCAGCAATATCCCAAAACAGCCCAAATATATTTAGTCTTAACAGAAACTAGCACTTACCAATAAAATTTCAATGGTACCAAGAATGTACATTGCTCCTGCAAAGGTTGTGCCCAAGTAGAAACAAAGTCCCACTGCTCCACCAAACTCTGGCCCTAAAGATCTTGAAATCATGTAGTAAGAGCCTCCAGCTGTGAATTTAAGAAAACAAAACAAAAACAAACAAACAAAAAACACAGAACACCTCCAGGCCTTCAGTTTAAGTAAGGATGGCAGTAGAGAACAAAAATTTGAATCATTCAATCAACATAATCAAGAAAACCACTGACATGCTCATGACAAGACTGTAATCAATGTTTGTACCATCTAGGTAGTTAGAATGTACATTTCTAGATTAATATCCCCATGTGCATTGTCTGTGGAACAGAAAGTGAAGACGAAAGCAAGAAGAGGAACAATTCCACAAGCTAAACAAAAGAAAATTAGAAAAGGATATACAGGTATAAATAGATGTGAATGAATTTTTATCTTCTAACCTTAAGCTGTTCCCCATCAAAGAATAAAATTCCAAAATAATTGCTTTATGAGACAAGGACAAAACAGAATATTTTCTACTGATTCTTTCTATTTTCTGTAACTAAAGATCATGTCTTTTTAGTACTGTTTAAAGGTGTTGGGTAGGGATTGCTTTTTCTTGTCCACTTATATATTATTCACTTCAACCCCGAGTTCTTTAATTCTTCTCACTCTTATTTCCCATACATATGCAGCATCTTTCTTTAAGTCATAAACTACACCCACCACCATCCTATTTCCATTACACTATTTGCCTTTTAATAAGGCTCTAAATTTCAAGCTCATCTCTTTCTTTTAGAATGTCGACCAACTCCTTCAAGGCAAACTCTTCTCTCTGGTTCCCTCTCCATCTACTCTTTAATTCTTTTTTTTTTTTTCTTGCTTGTGGGAAGACAAACAACAACTGGAGGTTAGCCACTGTGGTACATGTATGAGGTTCAGTAAGGCAAAGCGCCAGGTCATGCACAAAAACCCCATGCAACAGAGAAAAGATGTGTGTAATTTTAAATAACATACATTAATGTGCAGAGTCTGAAGCTGTTTTTCATAGACTCATTAAGATTGCAAAAGACCTCCAAGATCATTAAGTCCTAATCATTGACCTAATACTATCTGGTCCACTACTACAACCTGTCCGTAAGCACCACACCTCCTTGTTTTTTGAACACTTCCCAGGATGGTGATTCCACCATTTGCCTGGGCAGCCTGTTCTGCAGACTTCAATGTTTTCAATATGAATGAATGAGAAACTAAGAAAGATCTTATGATGCATCACCAATCCTTTTACTAAATATAATACTCTCGCATACAAAGGCAAAAAAAGGATCCTGCTGCTTAGGTCTCCTTCAATCCTAGGTTCTTATCTGTGCTTTCTGTGCTTTCTGCCTTCTCCATACATTCCAGGACAAGTATAATTTTTCTAAGAAACTGGCACCAACAACAAAAAAAGTGAAAATTAAGACCTGTCTCATGTAAGAACTGCAGGTTTCAAAGTCTGTGAGACATGTTAAACAAAACCATTAAGATGAACGTTAAAAATATGAGGGAGAATAGAGCAGAACATTTTAGTTATCTGCACACTGATTTGAATAACTCCGTTTTATTATAAAACACATGTATTTTAAACAAAATTGTCAATTTTTTTTTTATTTCATATATGGTACTGTATCCTTAAAATACAATTATAATACAATTATTCTACATCCTACACAAATTATAGCTTTTACTTTTGTCCAACAAAGTTTAAGTTCATTAGCTAAACTGTTCAGAGTTCATACCAATATCTGAACACCAGAACTATCAATTATTGTGCTGAGAAACTGAAAAGGGTAAAAGCTTCAAGAGCTTACTGATTTTGCAACTTAAAAAAAATCCTCTTACTTTATGAAGCTGAATCAATTTATCAACCTGCCCTGAAAATTTAAGGACCTAGAGTGTTCATGCAGAAAAATATTTTTGCCATGAGACCAGTTACTATTCTTGCATAAAACAAGAAACTAACTCCAGTGTTTAGCTGGAATGTAGGAAAATTCAGGAGAGAGAAAAGTATTAGCCTTATTTGTAAAGACATTTGCTTTGTGTGAAGACTAGTCTCCATTAATTCAATTTATAACTCCCAGTTGCAGTTAAAGACTGCAACTCATACTAAAAAGTTATTTATAGAATCAATTAAAAGAAAAAATGCATTTGACACAAAAACATTACTTCTAATATTTGAGAATGATAAGAATTTCTTATCCCAGTTTTAAACTTCCATTATTTGAGAATTTGCTATGTAAGATAAAATTCTTCATTACCTGGAACTACACCATTTGTTGCTATAGCACTCATTGAAATTGCAGTAAGCATAGTCTGTGGAAAGATAAAATAGAGGGAATTTAAAATACAAAAGTTTTGGAGGATTTTTTTTTTTGAAAGATTGGGCAAAACAGTAATCAAATTGAACTAGATTTTTTTTTTTTCCCCAAGATGTTTAATTTGGAATATCCATGCAACTCAAGTACTCAACTTTTCAGCAGAAGATTTAGTTAACTTATACTTGACACAGTCTTTAAAAAAGAACTGGAAGAATACAGACCATTGCATATACTTAAAATAGTATGCTCATTATTCTAATTAAAAAGTAGTGAAAACTAATTATAACATTATTATGACAACATCTAGTAGTGGTCTCATATTCTAAAAAATTACTTTATGGATGCACTACTAGTTTATTATTCAATTTGTTCTGAAGTTGAAAAAAGCAGAACAGTTCCGATCTCAAATAAATAATGAAATATTTGCTAAAGGCTGATTTAATAAAACTCATCAATCAAATGCTTACTTTGATCAACTCAAAAAATGTCCATGCGGGTTAGACTGACATGTAACACTCACTGCTTAAATATATAACCCATTTCTCTCAATTAAACCATATTGGTTAAATATCAGCACAATTTTACCAGTATGATTAAATACGGGCAGTTATCTTTTCCCTGATACTCATATATTAGAAGGTATCAGTACTCTTCCAACAGAGAATTTGGACAAGAATTTAAAAAATAAGTAAAATAAGGGCAACTTACACAAGCACAACACATGAACACAATGATGAAAGACTCAAGAACTCCAGCTGTTCCTACAATCCATGTTAAACGCAGGAAAAGGATAACTCCCAAGATGTTTTGCAAACAGGGAAGATATACACCAATAAAAGTGCCCATTCGTGGACCCTGGAAACAAAGTGAGAACATCAATTCCTTTGCAATAACAAATTTAAATCCATAAACACTTTATTCCACAAACACTTATCACGAATGCTCCATGAACAAATGCCAAGTGAAACTGAATGGTAGCTTCAGAGTGCCCAGCTTTGCAAATATTCATGTGCTATTTATGAAGAAAAGTTCCTGAAAAGAGAGAAACTATTCATGATAACAAATTCTCTTGTTCCACAGGAATTAGGATGAAACCTTGATAGGGATAGAATGGCCCTTTATCTGTTGATTATAACACTTTACAAACTTTTTCTGAAATACCAATTACAGACTAAAGTTACAGTTTAAAGATAAATTACTGTCATAATCAAAATACCATTTGTATTCTACAAAGAGTTGAATACAAATTGCCACACAGCTGGCACAAAAAATTATATTCAATAGTAATTTCAATTTTTAAAAAAGGCAGACAAGGTATTAAGACAGAGTGTGAAGTAATGCAGAACTGACTACAATTTTTTTTTTTTTCAAAAATTTTAAAACCTGCCACAACATAGTATATGTGTACTTTTTAGTTGCTAGTGATCATCATAGGTCAAGACACACACAAAAGCATTCAGGCTTCATCACTAAAGTTTCAGTCTTCTACATTTATAAAGAGAAATCAGGGTTTGAAATACTCTAGCTAGAATCAACAGTTATACACAATAGCTTTCCAGTTACACAAGATGGTCTTAAATCACAACTTGGGCTGTGATAAAATGGCAATCAATTTAAATAAATAAGCAAGCATTGATGCTTTAGAAGTTATCAAAATTATTAAGAAAACACTAAATTTTCTAATATTTATAAGAAACCAAAGAATGCCATTCAGACTATATTTTTTATTTTTAGCATCTTGGGCAATATCCCACCATCTTGGGCAGCATCAATACCACTGTCTCAATCACGCTATTAGAAATGCTACTCTGACAGGCTTAACTATCACAATTTCAGAAATGAAATTAAGACACATACATAAAAATTGCGTTATCAGGCAACCACATAGAGCACAAACAAGATCAAATGCAAGTGAGGACATGATGTTAATTTGTTCACAGTCAGCTCCAGAGGGAGCAATAAAGTGCTGGACTGACAAAAACCTCTACACAGCAGCTGAACAGACAACAGGGTTCATGCTAAGGAAAGTGTGAGAAGATCAGTGTTACTTGTCTCATATCTGAGGTTTATCTTCAGATGAGATGAACAAATACAGATCAAGCACAACTAGACAAACAAAAAGAAAACACACTCATTAACAAATAAGCAGGATAAGCAAAAAGTTTGGAGGATAAGCAAAAAGGTAAACAAACAGTTGGACTTGATCCCTGACCCTTGCCCACTGTCCCAGTACCAACTTCCACTCAAAATCTCCCTTCCAGTCAAATGAACTGCTGTTCTCAGCTTATTTTCAAATGTATTTTCATCTCTGTCTTTTCTGCTCTGTGCTCATTTTCCTTTTTCTCATTCTCATGTACTTCTTTTCTTCAGAGCTCAGCATATATATTCAGTAGCAGCACCCCTTCTCCTACACAAAGACAAGGTGACTCCCAGCACTGTCCTTTCCCAGCATCTACCTTAATTTTCTTAGTTTCAGTCACCACGCTCACCATGCAGCTCATTATCCCTCCTTTGCCTATATGTTTGTATACTCTATCAGGTCACATGTTTTAATCCAAGCTTTCTCCTTCAAAATCAACCTCTGCTAACAGAGGAATCAATCCAACATTGCCACTGCAGACTCCAACTGTTGCATACATTCCATTTCTACAGACACAGAGATACATCCAGTAGGCAGACAACCCTTGATGAATTCAATTCAGTTCTAGCAAGTATGTTTAGCAATATGTCAAACAGAGCATATGACTTCCCCTCCCTCAAGTATAATATTTTTGATGTTTGCAAGAAAGCGTTTTCTTGGAATGCATCAATTAAGTTATAAAAATACTTACTCCAACACAGAAAACCAA
Organism: Lonchura striata; assembly: GCF_050655825.1. Lineage (NCBI taxonomy): Eukaryota > Metazoa > Chordata > Aves > Passeriformes > Estrildidae > Lonchura > Lonchura striata. The sequence goes on from NC_140704.1 coordinate 73,669,099, forward strand.
GACAGCTACTCAAAAAAACTACTACCGTGTTAAGAGGTGCACATATGCTTATAGAATTAAAAGAATGAACTATTTCATCTCAAATTTGCCTTAATATAACTACCTAAAAACCTAGGCAGTTAAAATAAACTAAAAAACCTGTAAAAAGTCCTATTTTATGCTCACTGGAGGTAGGTAACAAGTACTGATGCTTGCACAAGTTCATAAGGAAGAAGAAAAGAAAGGAAGAAAAAACTGGGTATACTCATTGTTTAAGATCCTAGCTTTGCACATGTTTTACCTAGGAGTTTTACAGCACAGTTTTGCTAAAACATGCTAATAAAGAACATCAAATTAACAAAAGTCCTGCTGCTAATGCTTAAGTTCTAAACATGGTATTTATTACAAACCTCACTCCCATTTTTAAGTGTCCACATATTCTCTTTTCAGGTTGAAAAATACACCTCTTATAGCTAGCTTTATCTCAATAAGTTATTAGAAATCTAAATACCTTGACTTCCTTTCGTTTGCTGTCTTCATCTGCTTCATGTTCCACCACTCCTTGAGTCAGATTAGTGTAGTTTGCTAGTTTATTCAGAAGAGATGACACCATGGGGTTACTATCCATTTCTTCCTGTTGGGTTTTGAGCAATACTGCATTAAATAATTTTTTTTAAGTCATCATTTTATGATTCTACTTCAAACAGACACTCAACAGGTCAGCCCTGATTCAGCCAAATAAATTATCATGACAGAATACCAGTCAGCTTTGAACCAAAAATAAAGTTCTATTATTTCTAGAAGTTTAACTCTACATGGCTATGTTGCACCACTTCTTTCATATTTTTACTCTACCTTACAATATGCAGCTCTAATATGAGGAAAACCTAGAGAAAGACCACTGTAATTTCAAAAGTCTATTTTTATCACAACACAGTCTTCTTTAGTGAATTGTACTGGTAGGGTTGAGTCATTAGGGTGTTTTTCCAGCATCTTGCTTGTATTTAGAAAGTTACTTTAAATAATTTCTTAAGCACTAAATTACTTAAGTACCTCTCTGAAGTCTAGTGCTGCAAGCCTACATATTTTATCTTACACCAGGCATACAATATCCAAAGTGTTAACTTATTGAAAATACCCATACATATGCATATCACATATGTAATAGCACCTGACACAGAAGTCAGCCCATCTTTCTTTACTGCTACAAAACAAAAACATGCTAAAAAAATAATACAATCCAGAAGAATATACAACCCAAGAATTCCAAGAAAAATGGATCCAAGAGAATCCAATTAAATACAAAAAATTGAATACTGGAAAGAAGACAAGAGATCAGAGTGACAAACACAGAAAAGAAGTAAAGTATCTCTGCCTGGAAGATTAAGTAATGATAATGGTAATAATAGTAAAACTTCTTTGTAACAGTTTATGCAACTCTAATATCTGAAAACATAAGAAAAACAAGATTGTAGGAAACTTACTCTGAAACATACATATTGTCAAAAAATTTCACCACAACAACACCAGCAGTGATGAAATCACTAGAAGGCTTTCAACATAATACTGTTAACAGCAATATCTATAACTTGAGATACATAAAAATAATGGTTTTATATCAGCTGATTTAATGTAAGCCATGTTTCAAAATAAGACTCGAGACAAAAAGCAGCTATGGCCAAATTATCATCACTGAGGAATACAGCAACTAATTTGAACCAGAAAGTTTTGGAAATGGCTTTATGGAGTAGAGCTTAAAGGAGAAAAATTAAATGACAGAACTTTAATATAATCATTCCTGTAAAAAAAAATAATAAGATATTGCAAGACAAAAAGACAATTAATGATCATTACTTTGATCCTTAGCAAAATTTTCTCTAAAACAGTGAAAAATAGTAAATATACATTATTTGGGTCATACACTGGTAAGATGAAAGACCATGTCCTCTGTGCAAAGATATTTGAAAGGAAGAAGAGAGAAATGTAAGAGAACAACAAGAAAACATTGAGAAAAATGCAACAGTAAGATGGCTAGACAATGTTGGAAGCACCTTGTTTTTGTTAACAGCAAGCATCAGAGCAAGACTAGTTGATGCTGCTACAGCACAGCAATTAAGGTTTTTACTAGAAATACTCAGTTGCAAAAGTGTCCCTTAAAAGTATTCAATTAATATACTTTTTTCAGTAATTTGATTGTAATCATTCAGCTGATTAAAAAGGCATGAATCATCCATTATGAAGTAGATGTTTGCATTAGAAATTGCTGTGGTGTACTCTACACTGTAGATGGACAATACAACTAAGTCATGGCTTGTAAGTTTGTTTTATAGCTTTGCTGCTTAACAAAAAGTCTGTAATTCACCTGTTGAACAAATTATTTTGCTAATCCTTTTAAAATTGAATACAGATTTCTTTAAAAAAGATTTACCTTCCAGTAGCTTTCTCTAACAATGTCTAGATCCTAGCCCAAAAAATTTAAAAGCACGAAGACTTATATCTTCATATTAATGCACACCAATATTTACTGTTCTTGCCTATATACCATTCAAATACACTGAAATGGAATGTTAGCAGGAACCACACTATTAAAAAGTTACTAAAACTCATTCCGTCCCCCACTAAGTTTTAGGACAGAAAGAAAACAGGTGATTGCTCATCTCCATTAAAGGTAAAATGTTTTTGGAGTATTTAACTTACCTCAAAGAGAGCCATATTCTTTCCTTCATAAATGTTTTCGCTGCCCAATTCTGCACAGTTAATAAATGGACTACTTTCCCTGGCAATCCCATCCCCTAGTGGAAAAGAACACAATTAAAAACAAAAGAAAAAAAAAAGATACATTATATTCTAAAAGGAATAATCAGAAGACTGGTTTAGGAACTGGCTCTAAATAACACCCTAAGTTGCTGTAAACCCAGTTTTCATCTCAGACATATGGATGTTTGTTGCTATCATGCTGGCATGGTAGCGTGGAGGAAGGTTTTAGAAAGGCCTTGGGAATGGTAAACTGAGGAAAAGGATACATTCATGTATGCCCCATTGTTTTAGAAAGGCCTTGGGAATGGTAAACTGAGGAAAAAGATACATTTATGTATGGTCCACTGTTTCGGGAAAGTCCCGCTTCAGCATTCCTCTGTAGACCCCCTTCTCCCCACCCCTGAGCAGTTCCCATTGGACCTGGCCCCTGGGGTGGTTCTGATGTGCCTTAGCTGAACACTGTCTCTATTGTTTAAGACCTTATCTCTTAATTTTGCTGTATAAAACTGTATCTGGGCAATAGCCCAGGGCCTTTGGTCACTGCAACGCTTCAGGCAATACAATCTCTCTGGACAAGCATACCATTGGTCTCTCTTGGTCTCTTTATCTCGAATCCTAGCGGCGACTGAGGCAGCGCCGCAGCTCGGACCGTGCTAACCCAGACGCTGCCTGGTAAGCCCAGGGCAGCGGGACCCCGGAGGGTCCCGGGGGGCTGGGGAGGGACAGGGGACAGCAACAAGTGACCCCCAAAAGCTGCAGATGTTAGACATTTAAGGAAATTTAGTTTAACAGTCTAATCTTGGTATAGTATTCCATCTCTTAACTCTTAATTATTAGTCTTTAACACATATACTAATTTCTCCCCTACCCTTTCTAGTTTCCCAAAAAACACTTGATAATTGCACTTCATGTAAGGGTTTTAAGTATAGAATAAAATAACCCTCCAGCTAACCTTTTTATTACTTTACTGACTCCTGCAAAAAATCTCTAGTAGTTGAGGAAGGAATTTATGAAATACAATGCAGAAGGAATTACTTTGTAATGGTTGTGGAGACCCTTCCATGACATGTTATACTTAATCCATTCCTTATGGAAATATAAATTGCATTAATCTTAGCTCTACTGACCTGCTCTGGCACACCTCTCAAAAAATACAGCATTACTTTCATTGCCTTTCAGCCCACAAACTACAAAAACTATTACATGCTGATACTGTCACAACACTGGCATTTCCAAATAATCTCAAATCCTTGCCTGTGCCACTTTGCCTGTGTGACCTTTTGGCCTTATAGATTACAGCAATAGCACCTACAGTCTCTTCACTACAGAATTAAAGAACAGTTGGAGAACAAGCTGTACTCTTTTCTCCTGTCTCCTCCCTCTGCTCCTTACATGAAATGCCAGAAGCAAGCTCTGGCAAATGTATACACTAGTCTCAACGCAACATAGTATCTTGGTTGTACACCAGTCAGAAATATATCTCAGTCCCTCAAAGATAAGAGGGACTATGGGTTTCCCACCAATTTCCTACCACTCTCCACAGTATCACTATCCTTACTGGTATCCTGACATAGAAACCACATATTGTAATAAGAGACACAGAAGATAACAACTGTTCTAAAATTTAGGGCTCTAAAATTAGTTCCTCAGTCCAGAGAAGAAATGGTGAGGAATTCACACATCCAATATATCTCCTTCTATTCACATCCTCCAACTTTCATTTTTCTGTTTCTCTACAGTTTATATTTGGTCTCCCACTACTTCAAGTCCAACAGCTTGGTTAGGTGCCCCTCTTCCAACCAAGGTTAATGCGAGGCCAGCAGAAGGAACACTGTCAACACAAAAGAATATCCCTCATGAACTAACACCTTGAGATGTTTCACAGTATGTGGAACATGCTGGTTTCACACAAGATTATCTGAGAAATTGGCATTTATGGGTTCCACTTTAATGGGCTCCACTGTACTTAGAGAAATGTTCAATTAGCTTTTTCACAGACAACAAAAAAGCAACTCTGCCCTGAAATAAATACATCCTAATTCCTCTTATCATTTTGCTAAAGCATATGAGCACTAGGATTTCTTGCTTAAGACATTGCATTTTCTTTCCAAGATTTTTGGAACATTGTTTTTCTTTTAGCTCCATTCCTGAAATCACCCCATTATTTCTGCTGAAGTTTTTATAAGTCATTCATTAAAAGGTACATTCCCAAGTTAAAATAAAAATAAGGTTGCTTGATTTCAGTCTTGCCAAGACCACACTTCTATTGACTTACTCACCAACTGACCTCTAGTACCTGTAGTTATTAACTAAATATTAGTACTCCTTTCAGGGTACTTCCAGTCCCTTCAGAAAGGAGTCTCTTCAATCTCTTTAAAAAGACAGATGAGAAATTTTAACTATTGTTTTGCACTCATGCAGAAGATAATGTCACTGGAGTTACTGGAGTGGGCATCATTACACTAATCTAAACACCAAAAGGCTAGCAAAAAAAAAAAAAAAGTTAATCAGTATTCATAATTCTGAGGTTAAAGACTATAGTTTTGGCTAGTCAGTTCTGGACATACAAATCAGTATCTCAGCACTACACAGTATTTTAAATTGTAGGTAAGAGAATAGTGAAGCTGTCTTTTATATGTTTCTATTTCTAAACAGAGTTACTTGACTTTACTCTAATATAAAAAAGAGCACAGCATCTCTAACAAACATGTCTTGTTTAAACTCACCTAATAGGCTTCAAACAGAAAAATGCAGAACTTAGGATCTGAAGAACAGGAAACCTATTTCAGTGCTTATAATCAATATTCTGCCTATTTCAAAGTTTTCTAATAATAGTCTGGTAGTGACAGATTGCAATAAATTCCTGTTTCTCTAATACAGTTCTCTTTTTGCATTTGTGTATATTTGTCATCGCAATTTGACAGGTAATGTTGATCATGTAAAATAGTATTTTAGCTTCACTTGAAAGAGAATCAATGGAGAAAATGTGTCCACAAAAGCAAACTGACAAGTACTCTGTCATCTGCAGTTTGTTGACTACTTCTACAATTATCATAAAAGTCTTTAGAACCACAGAATCATAAAAGTCGGAAAAGAATCCTAAGATCAGGTCCAAACTTTGACTGAACACTACCATACCAACTTAACATAGCACTAAGTGCAACATGCAGTCCTTTCTTGAACATCCCCAAGGTGGCTCTACCACTTCCCCAGGCATTCCAATCCAATGTTTAACCACCTTTTCAGTAAAAAAAATCTTCGTCATGTCCAATCTGAACCTCACCTGGTGCAGTTTGAGTCCGTTTCCTCTAGCCATATTGCCATTGCCTGGGAGAAGAGGCCAACCCCTACCTTCCTACTTTCTTCCAGGTAGTTATAGAGAGTGCTAAGGTACCTCCAGATCTTCCTTTTCTTCAGGCTGAATGACCCCAGCTCCCTCAGCCACTTGTCATCAGACTTGTGCTCCAGACCTTTCACCACTTTCATCGCCCTTCTCTGGACACCCTCAATAACTTTCTTGAAGACAGGGGCCCAAAACAGGACACAAAACTCGAGGTGTGGCCTTAACAGTGTCAAGTACAGAGCAACAATCACTTCCCTAGTCCTGCTAGCCATGCTATTTTCAATAGACGCCAGGATGCCATTGGCCTTCTTGTCCACCTAGGCACATCACTGGCTCATATTCAGCCAGCTGTTGACTTGGAGTCTGAGATCCTATTTTGATGAGCCACATTCAGGCCACTCTTTTCCCAGCCTGCAAAGTTGCATGGGGTTTTTGTGCATGACCTGGCGCTTTGCCTTACTGAACCTCATACATGTACCACAGTGGCTAACCTCCAGTTGTTGTTTGTCTGGAACATCCCCAGTTTATAAGGACTAACAATAATGATAGAAAATGGCTTGGCAAGCTCTTCTGCCAGCTCCCCCAGTACACTCTAGTGGGTTCCATCCAGCCCTATACACTTATGAAGTGGCTCAATGGATCACTAACTACTTTTTCTAGATTACAGGGGGCCAGTTCTACTCCCCATCTCTTTCTACCAGCTCCAAGGGCTGGTTACCATGAGGATAACTGGTCTTACTGTTGAAGACTGAGGTTAAAAAGGCACCTCACACTTTCTCATCCTTTGTTACAATGTTACCCTTCACATCCAATAAAGGATAGATTTTCCTTAGTCCCCTTTTTGTTAGTATATTCATAAAAACACCTATGAACACCTTTGAGTTTTCATCACTGCTGCCAACAAAATAAATAAATTTATTTTAAATTAAAAACCACCACCTTTTGAAGTATGCTTATTTAATATGTTTAGATATACAGTGAATTTTATTAACATGTAAGTCAAATTGACATGTATTATACCATTCAGTAGAAAGAACAAATTTCAGAATCTCAACACACAGACAACATTTATGGTGAAAATAACCAAACTGTCTCAATCTTTCGCTCATCCCTTTGTCAAAAGAAGATTCAATAGAAAATAAAGGATTCATTAGAAAACCAGAACTAAATTAAAACAGGATTAACACTTTTCACAAATGCTGTAAATCTTGCCCCTCATGCATCAAGTGAACAAGAGAAAAATGTATTTCAGTTACTTCTACTGAAGTAACATGGAACACAAAAGGAATAAGTGTTTCATTTCACTAATAAGTCTTAAGCCATCTATGGTTTATCTTAACCCTATCACCTTGAATTCTCTGAGGAAGCTTTAAGATAGTCAAATCACAGAATCATGTAGGTTGGGAAAGAACCTTGAACCCAACCATGCACTTAACACTGCCAAAATCACCACTAAACAATGTCCCTAAGCACCACACCTACACATACTTAAATACCACCAGGGACGGTGACTCAGCCACTTCCTTGGGCAACCCATTCCAATGCTTAACAAGCTAATCACCTTTTCCTTAGGTCTCTTTGAAACTGTGTCTGTTTAAACACTTCTCAAGTGTGAGTTGAGTGAAACTTAAAATAAAAATTAGAACTTCCAATGTTGTTTCAGATATATCTTTAAGCTGTATTTCTTCTGAAATCCAGTTTCTGCAACTCAAGTGCTCCAAAATCCATAATTTCAGTTGCTTGATTTCTGAAAGAAACTCAGTTTATGATGGTTTATAGGCAAAAATCTTAAATCTAGACTAGTATTTCATTTTGAACCACAAAAAAAGGCAAAATAGAATAACCAAAAAAAAAAAAAAACCAAAAACCTTCTTTGGGTTTGTTTCTAGTATGTTTCAGCTGTCTTCTGACATACAAAAAAAAATTTGCCTGTTGATGTCATACTCCATGTCACCCAACATAAGTCATCAAAGCCTAAGTTTTAAAAATTATTTTTGTACCCTCATACCTACTTTAAAAACTATTATTACAAATTTTTATGTGATACAGAATGTTCATATAACCTAGCACAATTCTGTGCTTACTGCTGGACCAGTAGACAAACTAAACCTATAACTAATGTACCTTTCCTAAAAGCCTATGTTGTATTTGCTGTGTTGATAGGACATGCAAAAAACCCTACTCTTGATTTCTAGATACTCAAGCACTGTGATGAGTGGTTATATCTGCATGGAAATTAGCTGCAATGACATCTTTTGTAAACAAGACATACAGCTACAAGAAGAGAAGGTAAAAAATATGTCTCAAGGTAATATTCAGTGTGTTGATGCAGATCATCACTATGTGCACACCTGTACATGCCAGTCCCCCAAATGCCAATGCAGTGTAACCCACACAAATTATCACAAACTACACCAGAGCTGTGCTGACCTTAAGTTTTCTGATATCATCAGATAATTTTTATTAACATTTCCACACACCAAACAAAACTTAGGTAAAAATTTTTGTGCGTTACAATTCATTGAGGGTCACAGACACAAAAGGTAGTACAGTATCCAAAGTCATAGTCTTCAGAAGTTTCAGAGTAGTGACCTTCACAAACACCAACAGGTATATTACTTTTAAGGTATGTTAACAGTTAAAAATTTCTAAGCTGATCCAAACTGGCCCATTTTATATTGTAAATAGAACCGAACAGTATAACTTAAACATGCAGATGCCACCTTCACCAATAAGGTGACCCTCTTATTTAGAGGTTGGACTACATGATCTCCAGAAGTCCCTTCAAACCATAACAATTTTGCAATTCCCCTCTCATGCTTATTACTCACCCCTCTTCATCCCCATATCATACTGTTCCTCACAGAAACTGAACTATTAAACATAAATTCATATGCTGTCACCAGAGACAATGAGCGTAAGAATGAGGAATTACTCAAACAGAAACAACTTCCTCAGCATTCATGACAATCCCACCTCTGCTTTCTTCCCCACTCCTGAATCACAAGTAATAGAGTATGAAAAATATATATTATAGCTGTCTTGTTATAGAGAAAGTGGCAGAGAAAGGCTAGAGGTAGGCAAGGAAATGATCATTTAAGTGATCCTGTATTTGCACTGTGATGCCTGTTCAAGATATTAGAACAAAAATATTTTACTACCTAATTTCCCATCTTGACACAGGCTCAGGAATTTCATTTGATCATTAAGCTCTATAACTTTAAAAAAAATCATATTGAAATTTAAGCAGTGCATCTCTTGATGTTTTCAGAACTGAAATAAGAAAAAACCCTATTAATTTATGTAAAACTTAAGAGGTTTTTTAATACTGAAAAAATCTCAAATTGTTCCACATTTCTATTTAAATTTGGTTCTTTCAAACTTCTAGCTATAACATCCTAGCAACTGCTTCCAAATTTAACCACTCAAAGTATTTTCTCGCTGTGAAGGTAACTATACTTATTCAAATCATCTCAACCTATTTCTTGAAAAATTGAAAAACTTCCTAAAGCATTTTTCTAACTCTTAAATTATTTTTGTGGAAACGTTCTGTACAGGTTTTAAGTTACACAAAACAAAACAAAAAAAAAATTAAACTTTGAAAATCAAATACAGCATTCTAACACCAGACTCAGTCAATGCTATTTACAGAAGTATAATCGTCACCTCTCTACTTCAAGGATCAGGCTAGCCCTCTTTACCATAGCCTTAAACCAAGCTCATGATATTCTATTCCAGTCTGACCCCTAAATCCTTTTCAGATTCATTGCTTCCTCACTGTCCCAGACTATGTCTGCCATCATTATTCATATCCAAGTAATGCTCCTAATGCTCCCATTTACTTTTGTATTCAAACATGTTTTGTCTAAAAAAGCAAGCATCTTTTTCTCCTGACATGCTGTAAGAGTTTAACATCTATCTGAAAAATAAAAATAGATAGCTTTCATATGGCAAAAAAATACAGGTGTTATTCAAAGGAGTGAGAATTATATAAACTTTTGAACAACATGACCTCAAATAAGGTAGCTCAGCTATGATAATGTATAGCTGTTCTCCAAACAAGTATGTGTTAAACTAGAAAAGTTTTGATTCCCACTAGAAATTGCTAATTTTATATGGTGTTATCTAAAGCAGAACTGCAGCGGGGGAATAACCCTTAATAGAAAAGTCTTAATTCTTCATAGTTTGCAAAGGGCAACTCTTAATCACAGTCCATGTACCTTGAGGCAGGTTCAGATTAGCCATTTACAGGTAAAATGTAACAGTTTTAAATAAAAATAATGGTAACATTTTCATTCAGTATTTGGTCACATTAAGAACAAGCCACTGCAAACTGAGACTATGAAAATGAGATCCTGTTTGTACAAGAGACAAACATTTTATGTTAATGTAACAAAACTTTTAAAGGTAAAAATACATAAACTTTAAAAGTCAATAAAACTGATGTATATGACCATTGCATCCAAGAAAGCTGCCTGTGGAAAAACCTATAATTCTATCTTCTCTATCATGCATATTTCCTTCTTGTAAGTTCAAGTTTTTGATTGGCAGGCAACTAAAGCCATAGAATCTTAGAAATTAAATGTCTTAACACTTCTAATTTAAATCCACATATTGGAGCACTCCTTAGAGCTCTAAAACAGTCAAGTTTTTAAAAGTCACCTTGGAGTTCTAAAATACAGTCAAGTTTTTAAAAGCCACTATCTTGCTATAATACAAATTATGAAAAAGGCATCCATAAACTTATTTGAACATACTTTACCTCAATTTTTGTTCCACATTGGTTTAAGAATTCAGTGCAACCTAGCTCAAAGTTTCATGTTATTGGGTTATTTTTAGTAATTTAATGTCTAAATATATTTACTACATCACAAATTTCTTGCAGTATTTTTATTAATGACTAGGACAATTTATGTGTTATAACGATATGCAGAACAAAGTGTATTTAAACCCCTTGTAAATAAAGCTCTTTATAATGGAGAATATCATAATGGATGATTCTAAAGTTACATCCATCACCTATGTAACATTGCTAAATCTTACATTTTCCTTACTTAGGCTACTATTATAATCAACCACAGCTTACTTCTAATGAAAACACTGCAAAAGCTCTTTATAAATTCTTTAAAATATGGCTGGAAATACAGGAACCTCCTATTTCAGTAAGAAAGACATTAGAACCACAGCATTGTCTTGTAAAGAGACTCACTTGGATTTGGCCCGTTTTCTTCATAATCTTGCTCACTCATGATTAAGGAAAATTAAGCCAGTTTCCTCTGGTGATTCTTCAGGTATCATGAATTGAAACAGAAAACTGACAGTTCCTTCCTCCCGGCTTAGTGTAAGACCTCAAATCCTGTTTCTTACTAGCATTGGATTAATCCTGAAACAAGCCATTAAGGCTTCAGACAGCATGAGGCATGAACATGACACAAACTACAGTCACAGAACGCTCTAAAAAGAATTAAGCTGAAAGATTTTTGTCAGCAATAAGCACCCTGCTTAGTGATATGGGAAGGATGAAATCACTGAAATATCCCATGTCTCCATTAAATAAGTACTTTATAAGTTTTATTTCTATCAACTAAATTCACTTTAAAATATATCCACTAAAAAGATCATTAGAGATTAGCAACAAGTATTATTAACCTATTTGAAAGATCTATCTACTATTAAAAAAACCTTCTTTTACACACCTACATATTAGCAGACTTTAAGCAATTCAGATAGTTTTTAAGCATTGATTTTATGTAGAAATAGTTAGCATTTATTCTACTTAAGATGTAGCAGATAAACACTTAAAAATATAGTTCTTGTAATTTTGTAAGCTCTTTTTAAAAACAAATATTTTTAAATTAGAAAGGTTTATTTTTAAGACTGGCAGCATAATTTGTTCATTCTCTTTCAAAGTAAATATGTTGTTGTTTTCTAGTTTATGCATTAATGTATTACACATTTTATACTAGCCTTAAACTCATAGAAAGTGTTTCAATTCTGTTAAGTGGATGCCAGTGACAGGAACAGACTAGTTCCTGGGATCAAATCTTTGAATAACATCTAAAATCTACTTTTCTCTTATCATAATATCTATGCTGCGAGAATGGTCAACTGTGGCTGTTGAGGTTGAAGGGCTGACTGAAAATAACACTAGACTTCTCAGTGAGATGAACCTATCTTCCTCCTTTGCACATACACACAGACACATACATATGTGTCGACTATTCCCTAGTTTTCCAATAAAGATTTTGCAGAAATTTACAGCATCCACGCTTCATTCATATGATAGTTTCTTTGTAGATGATCCGGTTTGTTATTGCTATTCCTTGTATTTGAGGGTCTTCAATTTTAAAAGATTTTGCAGGAGTTCTCACATTAGTTTCTAAATAAGAAACTGCAGTGGCAAGATAAATATTACCACGGGATGCTAAAAATACTAGCGATGCCTTGAAACACATGATATACAGAGCAGCTAAGGAACAAAAAGCTGATCAACTTTACAAAATTTTTACAGGTCTATCTAGACAGTCACTACAACTACGTGTGAAGAAAACAAATCAAACACCCAACAAAAATCAAGCCCAGAATGTCTTATAAAACTTCACACCTTACTGTCTACAGACTCATATTTCCTTCTCCAACCATTTACTACCTCCTGACTACCCTTTCTTTGTAGTATATTATAAACACATTAAAAGACACAGGCACATCTTTGCAGTCTGCACTCTTAACCATGTTAACTTCTGCCTCTTCTGAAGTACTATTGCAACTAGTGCTACCATCCAGCCCCATAGGCAGTCACAAATGTCCTCCCCTCTTTTCATACACATCGAAGTATCATATAGTCAGAAAACACGAAGCTATGGAATTTCAGATTATTAAAAAAGGAGTGCAGATCATAGAGCAAAAACATCCCAGGTTACTGCTTTACCACACAGATGATTATCAGGTAAGAATGTGTGAAAGGGGATAAATGCTCAAAATTGTGCATAAATTGGTAAGTGCCTTGCTAATATGGATCAAAACGACCTTACTGTTGATCTAATGACTAGACAGCATAGCTGATTCTCTCAAAAAAATTAGCATTGAGTTTGATGGGACAGGTTTGTCAGGTTTTCCTGTGTTTGGTAGGTTGGGGTTTTTTAAAAAACGGTACTAGTGCAGTCAAGGAGAAACTACTCGCTTTTTAAGACAGACAATTCAATCAAAACTGATAACATGCTAGATTTCTAAACAACTGGAACAAAATTACATGCTGAGCTATATAGGCTAAGGTTAAGTCAAAGGGAAGTTCCCGTTCTCCTCTTTTTTATGTTCATCTCTGCTCTCAGCTTTACCCACATCTCACCTTGACACAACCCTAGCTATTCTCACTTTTTGCAGTACTCACCTCAACTCAAAAACATGGGAAGCATGATTTTTACCTCTGCAGTAATTTAGTTTACTCACAGTTTAGCATGCTGAACCAGACTAGTGAAGTGTCTGATGGTCAAGCACAGGAAAAAGGAAGCAAAGCCAGACACAGAGGATGATAAGGAAAGAAATAATTTACTTCTTAACCTTTTTCTCAAGGCTGGAGCGGTGAGAAGGGCAAGGAGTCCTTCTCTGAGCAGCAGGCAAAAGCTTAACTACAGCAGCTTTTAGCAATACTAACATTTCAGAATTCTTTAGTTTTCAGAAGAATAACTCAAGAACAATTATTTGATCATACAGCATGAACTTAACAATTCCATACATTACCCAAAGCAACAGTAAGTAGTACATTTTTCATGTCCCAAAACACTGTCAGAGGGTAGCATTTAATCTCTTCATTAAGTCAGAGCTCTTTGCCTATAATTTATATACCAATCAATGGCTTCCCTTTTCAGTGTCTTCCTCTCTACATCCAATTTTACAAACACACAGGAACCGTCATACATAAATTCATCCACTTGACTGATACAGATCCATAACGGTATTTAAATATATCTTGCAACTGTAACTACTAGTCCCCAGAACACCACCTAATCACATCAAGATTTTTTTTTTATCTCTGGCCTTTAGTTGGAACACTATGAAAGTAGCAGTTCCACTCTTCTCACCTTCCCAGGATTTGAAAATGTTCCAAGCCTTTCAGATACTTCATATATACATGCAGTCTAACACATCCTGTCTAACTATGCCTGAAGGTATATTCAGTATTTTGACATGCCATCTGAGTAAACACTATACACCATGCCTCTCTGACTAGCTCTTCTACCAAAAGAAAATTTGTCCAGATTAATGCTGTACTACCAACCATCCATCCCGTACAAACAGATGTCACAGAAACAAACTGTTGTTTGTTGTCAGAAACAAACTGTTGTCACAGCTTATATTGTTTTGGTTTTTCTATTGCATTTAGTTTGGAAAAAGAGGAAGCGGTTATTAGAACACCTAGTCATCATTTGAATATACTAGGGGAACGGTAACTATATGTATTATGTATCTTTAATAGGTTAGTAAGATTTAAGAGTAGAAAGCTTTGGAAGAAAATAACTGTGTCAGCTTGGTGTTTAACTATATTAGCTTACTAAAATAATGTAAATATATTAAGTGTGTCAAATATCTCTTTTTATCTTTTTACATTCATATCCCACATCACACAGAGTTAGCCTTATTTATCTGACATCTGTACCACAAAAATAAGATGCCTTTTACAAACCCCCATCTATTCAACTGTTATCATCTAACGAAGTTAATCCCTCACCCAAAACTTTACAGAGGTATCGATTGTAACAGAGCAAAGACTGTCCAAAATAAAGTGTGAGATGCAAACTAGCTCCCGAAGTGCTAGCAGTGATTCACACACCATACTTGGTATTGCTGCTGCAACGCGCTTCAGAAAAAAGGAAGTGTTAAGAGCCACAGAATTGCTGCTTTCCCAGCAGTGCCTTGTCATGCAGGTGAAGAGTAACTCATTTCCGCAGCAATGCTGGCAGAGGTATACTACTGCCCCTGCATAAGGGGCTGTCCTGAGCAGACCCTTACTCATAATACCCGGGCTCCACCTCCGGTTTGATTCTGCCCCAGGAGGCTTCAAGAACGAGGCCTAGCAAGAAGCGAGGCTCCGAGCGCGACGGCATCTCGTAGCAAACACCTACTTAACCCTAGAAAAGCGCATGGCTGGACAAACACCTGAAACAAGGCAGGTAAAATTGTGCTCTTCTCCACAGTCTGAATCTTGCCTCCTAGCCCTCTCTCTAGTGTGCTCCAACAGCAGTTAGCTTTTAGGATAGCCTAATGGTTGGATTTCACGATCCGATCTCCAAAGTCTCTTCCCCGTTCGTTAGACCGCGGTGGGCGGCGCTGCTTCCGCCCGCTCGCCGTGGCGGGCGGGAGGCGGACTGACCGCCCCGCGCCGCCCCGGGCGGGCGCCGCGCCCGACCGCGGGCAGCTCCGCGGCCAGCTCCGGGGGCAGCTCCGCGGCCAGCTCCGGGGGCAGCTCCGGGGGTAGCTCCGGGGGTAGCTCCGGGGGCAGCTCCGCGGCCAGCTCCGGGGGCAGCTCCGGGGGCAGCTCCGGGGGCAGCTCCGCGGCCAGCTCCGGGGCCAGCTCCGGGGGCAGCTCCGCGGCCAGCTCCGCGGCCAGCTCCGGGGCCAGCTCCGCGGGCAGCTCCGCGGGCAGCTCCGCGGGCAGCTCCGCGGCCAGCTCCGCGGCCAGCTCCGGGGGCAGCTCCGCGGGCAGCGCCGCGGCCAGCTCCGGGGGCAGCTCCGCGGGCAGCGCCGCGGCCAGCTCCGGGGGCAGCTCCGCGGCCAGCTCCGGGGGCAGCTCCGCGGGCAGCTCCGGGGGCAGCTCCGCGGGCAGCTCCGGGGGCAGCTCCGCGGCCAGCTCCGGGGGCAGCTCCGCGGGCAGCTCCGGGGGCAGCTCCGCGGCCAGCTCCGGGGGCAGCTCCGCGGCCAGCTCCGGGGGCAGCTCCGCGGGCAGCGCCGCGGGCAGCTCCGGGGGCAGCTCCGCGGGCAGCTCCGGGGGCAGCTCCGCGGGCAGCTCCGCGGGCAGCTCCGCGGGCAGCTCCGCTGCACCGGCCGGAGCCGCCCCTGAGTACTTCCTCCTTTCGGCCAGCGGCGCTGACTAATGGAAACAAAGCGAAACAAGCTCTCAGCCACCCCAGGCGCCGGACTTTCGCCCTTTCCCGAAGGCACTTCTACACCTAGACAGGTAGCCCCGGCAGCGTTCGCTGCAGAGAGGCGCTACGGCCCCTCCAAAGTATTCGGGGGCTCTCCGCCGGCCCGGCAGAGACCCGCTCCCCTGCATGCACAGAGCCGACGCTTTCTTCACGCGTTGCCCCCGGCGCTTCCCTACTCTCTCACCAGCGCCCCTGTCCTTCTCGTTGCCTTCATCTTCCTCCTCTGGCAGCTGCCCATCCCGCTGCCGCTCCTCTCCCTGCGCCTCCACCGGCACCACCGTGAAGCTCGTCGGCATGCCTTGGACGGCCCCAGACCCGCTGGCGCCTCCTCTCCGGGCAGCGGGCAGGGTGAGCCGGGCGCTGCCGCTTCCCTCACGTGAGAGCCATTTCCTCACGCGGCGGGGGGCGGCGGCCGGCGCCGCGCCACCTCCACCTCACCGCTTGGCTGGAGGCTCTGCGGCCGCAGCGCCGAAGGGAGGGGCCGGGCCCTGGAGCATCCCCTCTTCCTCAAGCCTTGGCTTACAGTTATCCTTGCCAGGCTAAGGCCCCAGGCTGCTGCTCCTCTGATCCCACCAGCCACAAACTGCCTTCCAAACGAAACCAGAGCCAGCCTGTAGGACCTTAATCCTCCAGATCTCTGAAGGGATGACAGTATTCAGAAGGCCCAAGCGGGAGATTTGTTACCACCTTTTGGACAAGTGGAGAAAGTTCAGTGTGTGCCTTTGGACTACCAGGACATAAAGATGGCTCCCAGAAATCTGCCCTCCTAGGCAGCAGCCAGGGTTTGCAGTAGACAGGGGAAGGTCCTGGGATTTAGGCCAGAGTCAGCATTTAAACTCTGACCGGCAGTGAAGCAGATTCAAAGAGTCAGTGGATGAGCAGTGTATCAAATTAAATATGAATGTTGTAGCATCTCCACTCCAAAAGTAGAGATTTAAAAGCTCAGTAGATATTTAAAAGCATTTTTCTTGTCTCCTGTTCTTCTAGCAAAGTGCTAGAATAAATCAAAAAGACTATTCATGTCAGTCTATATCTGTGTCATTTGGAAGAGGACTGGTGTTTTTGTGGCTCTGATACTTCATTGGGATGGAAGATGTATGTGTAACAATACAGTCTGTCCCATAGCGTAAAGGCCTTCAGAGAAGGGGTAGGCAAAGTGATTCTGGCCATCAAAGGTGGCAGTGAGCTGGCAGATGTGGAGATGATTGGTGTGAAAAACAGAATTCACTGAAAAACAGAATTCACAATCCCTCATCTTTGTTTTTCTTACTGTATTTGGCTTGAGCTACAATTTTTGCACTTCTGAACTTCTGGCATACTGATACTTTTCATAGATCTTAAATGCCTTGCTTTCATCATCTTTTTATTTTCTCAGTTTCCTGCTTTCATCCTATGGTTTCCAACTTTGGATTGGTGGGCACTATCATTATTTGCATGTTTTGGACTACATAAGTGATTAATCAAATAAAACATGGGATCAAACATGGAAGAAAGATTAGATTTGTTATTCTGCATAGCACTACAAATCTGGCCCTCTTCCACCAGGATATTAAAAAAAAAATCTTCTAACCATCCTTTATTCATTATAGATTCCCATTTTTGGACTGGCACATGGGGTATTTTCCAAAACTGCGTCCCCATTATCATCAATTTGTAGACAGCAATCAGATATGTTAAACTTTCTGCAAACCCCTCCCTATTCTTCTAACAGTCTAATGATAACTGATTTTGATACACTGCAGCTCTGGTTAGCGTTTGTTGTTTGACTATTAATTCCATGGCCCCTGCTGTTTCATTAGATATTATTTCTACAACTTCTTGGAGTCTTATGATGTGATTCTGTATATAAATTAGGGTTTGATATCTCCAACTCTCATTTTGTTCCCAGCTAGCTGGACCATATGTATGTATTATCTGTTCAGGTGGCCACTCACTGCCCCACTTTTCATATCCCCCAATTTCTCCAATTAGTTCTTTCTTATTTCTTTTTAAGGCATCGTACACCAGTATTCCCAGATCATCTCCATCTTGGCTTGGCAACACTAAAATCCAGGTTGTATAATTCCCAGAATGCAACTTCTTTTCCATAGAGGGAGGAAGTTCCGGAAGTCCCTTTCCCCACATACCCAAAATAAGCCATCCAGTGCTTTCCAGTACTCATTCCTTTGGTTATTGATATTTTCCCAAAATTTTTATTTGGATCCCATAATAGGGATTTTTCCCAGGGTCATTGCACCAGAAAAGTTTAGTTTCCTTTTCATATTTACAATTCTTTTTCCTCTCCTGGGTCCAATATTGTGTGGGTTTTTCAGAGATCCACCATGTGAAAGTTCCATTATAAACTTTATATCTTTTACAAGAGGTCTGTCTTACATTGTCTGAAAATTCTCTTCCCTTAAGCCAGAGGCACTCCTCTGTTGCAGAGGATAGATAGATATGATTGTTATTTTAGCTAGCCGGATGTCACTTCTACCCTTGGATGAATCCTGGAGTGAAATGGACTGTTCCATCCCACCCTGCAAAAGATTGTGGTTCATCCCGCACCTCTGTACCTGCCCCTAAAACAGAGTCTGTAACCCCATTGGCCCATGCCTTGTCCCAGCCCACCTGGGAGCCCCTGATAAGGGGGCTCCGAGCGGCCATGCGGCCTCTTGGACTTCCTCCCTCTCTTGGCCCTCTCCTCCTCTCTTGGACTTCCTCCCTCTCTTGGACTCCCTCCCTCCCTGGGGCTTCCCCTCTCCTAAACCCTCCGTTTCTCTCTCCCCTCCCCCATCCTCCTAAGCCCAGCCACGTGCTACGCCTAAGAGCACGAGGCTTGGGCATTCCTGAATTCTCCAATAAATCTCTTCCCCCAAGAGCAAGCTTCAGAGATCTCTGCCTCCCTACACCCCCAACCGTGCAAGAGGAGCCTACTCTTCCCTCAACTGGCGCCCAACGTGAAAGAAAAAGGAACCCACAAATCTCGACACCTCCATGCACGGTAATTACCTGTGATAGCCTCCTCTTCGCTCTGAGCACAGGCTGTCGTTGCTAAGCAACGTAGAAGCCTTATCTCTTTAAAGTTTGCCGAGGCAATTTACCCTCGAGCACCATCGCCTGTGAATAGCCGGCTTTTGGAGCTCTTGGGACTGCCCGAGCAAGGAGCTGTGAACTTGTGGCACGTGGCCACGTTAAGAGAGCGCACCGAGCACTGCCCAGCACTGCCTGCGCTGGAAGCCCCGAGGGGGGAGGTCTGAAGGTCCCGAGCACGGAAAAGCCGTCCGGAGAGACGCCCGGAGCTCTGAGGGGACCTGTGCAGAGTCCTGAGGAGAGGATCTCTGCTTTTGTGAATTTGAGGTGAGCTACACAGGTCTAAAATATGGGACAATCCCACTCTACCCAAGATAGAGATCTCTATAAGCAATTTAACCATCTTTTACGTAGTTATAACAGTAGTTTGCCTAAGAAAGAGTTAAAATCCCTTTTGGAATGGGTCCTGCCCCACTTCCCTCATGCGGATCGATCAGCCGCTTTTACCAAAGACTTCTGGGACTCAGTAGGTGATAGGCTTTTTATTGAGATTTCCAGGAGAGACGCCGTTGCTTGCGACCTACTCCCAGCTTTTAGAGCTGTGGCCGAACTGTTCGTTCCGCGAAAGCCGGTCCCGGCCATGTGGCCGGCCCACGCGGCTGCTGACGGCGGCGCCGCGATCCCCTTCCGCCCCGCCCCTCCCCCTCCCGCCGCGGCCCCGGCCGCAACCGCCGCAACCGCCCCCCTGAGTGACGCGGTTCCCACCGCCCCCGCCCCGGCCCCTGCGACCCCCCACCCAACCCCCGCGCCGCGCCGCCGGGCGCCGGCCCCCGCGGCCGCTTCCACCCCTGCCGCTTCCGCCGCGATCAGCCCCGGCCCCGCCCCACCCCCCACGGCCGCCGCTCCTGTCCCGGCCCCCGCGGCCGCCCCGCCCTCCCCACTGGCCGCGGGGCTCGTGCCCGCCCCGGCTCCCCCCGAAACCCCCCTAGCAGCGGCTGTTGCTACTTTCGTTAGCTCCTTACAAAGCGCCTTCGCCGCGTTTCTACAAACGCTCCATCCGGCGATCACCGCCGCCGCTGCCTTGCCGCCGCTGCCCGCGCCGGGAGGGCGCTTGGCCACGCCCCCAATCCCGAACGTGCGACAGGAAGCACCGGGAAGCCCGGTGCGCCCACCCCAGCCCGAGCCCCGGCCGTGGGGGGACACCCCGGGTCCCCGCGCCGCGACCCCGTCACCCCCCACCCCCCGGCAACCCCCCCGCGGAACGTGCCCATCGTCAGCATGCTCCGGCGGGGCGGCAGACGCGGCCGCCATCTTGGTTCGGCCGGCGGACCACGTGGTGCGCCCCGCGCATGCGCAGTTCGCGGTGCCCCCGGTCCGGCCGGTCCCCGCCGCCTCTGCCGCGCCGCCGATAAAGCCTGCCACTCCCGCCGCGCCCCGTGCCGCGACCCCACCACCCCCCGCCTCCCGGCAACCCCCCCGCGGTGCGGGCCCAACATCAGACGGCTCCGGCGGGGCGGCAGACGCGGCCGCCATCTTGGTTCGGCCGGCGGACCACGTGACGCCCTCCCCGCATGCGCGGTTCGCGGTGCCCCCGGTCTGGCCAGTTCCCGCCGCCTCTGCCGCGCCGCCGACGGAGCCCGCCGCTCCCCCCGCGCCCCGTGCCGCGGTCTGCGATCAGCCAGAACCCCCGAGCTCAGCGGCGGCGCCGGCAGAACCCCCGGAGCCGCCAGAAGGAGCCCCACCGCCGACGCCGGGGACCACCGAGTCGCTTCCGGGTTTGCCGCTAAAGCCCTCCGTGCCGGGTGCCTGCCCGGAACTCCGGCCAGCCGTGCAACAAGTAGTTCTCGTCACCCCACCTCCGCCCCTACAGCCCCTGGATGCCCCCACTTCCTCTCCTAGGCTGCATCCACATTCCACAGCTGCAGCCTCAGCTTGGAGAGATCCCTCCACATCCTCAGGTTTCTCCCATGAGCCTTTGCTGACAGTCTCCACTCCTGCCCCTCTGCCCCAGCTGTTGGCAGCTGCTGCATCTAATTCACAGCTTAGCATGCAGCCAGGGAAAGAGGAACAGCACCTGACAGCTGCTTTGACGAGTACAGGATCCACGGAGAACTGTGCTAGGCCTACCAGTACCACCCCTGCTGCCTCAGTTTCCCAGGATGCTCAGGGGATCATTGATGGCCTCCAACTGATGGACAGGCATATATCCAAGCCTCATGGTCCCAGAGAGTGGACAGCTGTCCCATCTCTGGACGAGAGAGAATTCCTAGTAGCGGCAGGAGATAGTAGCTTCCATTTCTCCTATTGTTACCAGCTATTAGGGGGTACCATAGAAAAGACATCTGAGGCCCTAGAAAGCAGCTTATTAAAACAGAAGAGGGGAATATATAAGGCCACACCCCAAAATAGGTTCAGCAAAGCCCCATACGCATACAATTTTTCATATTGCTGTATAGGACAGCCTGACATCCCCATTTACAGACACTTCCTGAACAACAAAAAAGTAAAAATAAAAGTCTTGATCAAGACCTCAGTCACAGGACAAATAGAAAGCCCATGCAACCTCGTAACATGGGAGAGAGGGTTTGCTTGTGTCTCTACAGGTGAAGGACTCAGATGGATCCCGGCAAAGAATGTAAGGCCTTACCATACACCGAAATCTGGCAGTGCCCTCACCAATGGCAGTGACTTTGCAGGTGCAAACCAAGAAGCAAGCGCTCAGATTTGAACTGTGCTAAGACGAGATGAAAACTACCTGCCAGAAACAACTCAAGACTATGAACATTTATTTTCACATGCATGTTAATTTTGTACCCTTGTTGTTACATTTGTTCTCTTATTTCAAATTTTTGTATTGAGATTTCACCCATAGGTTAACCAAAGACAAATGCCTGGGTAACTCTGGCCAAGACTGCAAGCTCTGATACCATATCTCTAACTGATACAAAGCTCTAATAGACTTTTTCAACCTAGTCAATTATAGAACCTTCCTCAAAAGATTTTAATAACACTACCTCAGTTAAATTCTTCCATTAGACTAAAGCAGTCAAAAGGTTAAAATGCTCAATCAGTAAAGAAATAAATGCCACCTCAATTTCAATTAATAATCTAGCTAAACAGTTTATCTGAAGGTTTGAGCTCTGCATCTTGGCTGAAGGAACTCTGTAAAGTAAGCTTGATTGTTTTTAGAGTAATAAGTATAGTTTCATTAGCAATATGTTATGTACCCCAAGTTGTGCAAAAATAGTAATTAAGTCTGTATTTACCTTTTCAAAAGTTTAATGAAAAGGGGCAATTGTTGCAGAGGATAGATAGATATGATTGTTATTTTAGCTAGCCGGATGTCACTTCTACCCTTGGATGAATCCTGGAGTGAAATGGACTGTTCCATCCCACCCTGCAAAAGATTGTGGTTCATCCCGCACCTCTGTACCTGCCCCTAAAACAGAGTCTGTAACCCCATTGGCCCATGCCTTGTCCCAGCCCACCTGGGAGCCCCTGATAAGGGGGCTCCGAGCGGCCATGCGGCCTCTTGGACTTCCTCCCTCTCTTGGCCCTCTCCTCCTCTCTTGGACTTCCTCCCTCTCTTGGACTCCCTCCCTCCCTGGGGCTTCCCCTCTCCTAAACCCTCCGTTTCTCTCTCCCCTCCCCCATCCTCCTAAGCCCAGCCACGTGCTACGCCTGAGAGCACGAGGCTTGGGCATTCCTGAATTCTCCAATAAATCTCTTCCCCCAAGAGCAAGCTTCAGAGATCTCTGCCTCCCTACACCCCCAACCGTGCAAGAGGAGCCTACTCTTCCCTCACTCCTCTCCAATTATTTCTGAACTTAATATCCACCCCTCTGGCCAATTTTCCCCTTTCATTTTGGTTCTGTTCCATTTGAGATGTTCAACTGGGCCTAGGCTACTACCCTTCCATGGCCATTCTTTGGACATTAAAGCTTCCCTACAAAACCCAGCAGCTGGTAACTTTTAGCTCCTTGCTGATCCTTTCTCCCAGATCTACAAAGTTTTCCCCTGACATTGGTATTTCTATTTCATTTTCCAGTTGTTGTCTCAGTTTTACATGTAAACCTCCATGTAGAGTTGGCTTCAAAGTGGTGGGTTGCTACGTCTGTTTTCTTTGTTTGTTTATCTATCATTATTCATTCCCGTATTAAATCTTGTATCAAATCTCATTCCTTTTTCCATTCTTGGGTTTGACTTGTGGAGACAGTCATTTGTCTCTTCATGGGCACCCCTGTTTTGACCTACAGTTTTGGTAACTTTATACATTTGGTCATTTTGTATGGAGGTGTCTACCTGAGAGGAGTTCTATCAGTGGTGGCTAATGAAGGTATACAGGCTAAAGTAAGAACCTTGGGGTTTCCCACTGTATTGTAGCATTTGTGGCAGGGATCATCTGGATTCCCAAAGGTGACATGACTTATAAGGAGTAACAGAAGCCAAGTATAATGTGTACCCCAACCTTCCATGCCTGATGGGTTTGCTGCCCAGCATGTTGATGTGAGTGGTGGCAAGTATAGTGGTTAATCTCATCTTGCCTTCTGGTCTCCTTATCCCAAAATTACTTATGTCACCTGCTTTTCTTATATTGTGATTCTCTGTAGTTCCTTAAATAGTCAGCCCTTATTAAGTTCACTCTCAGAATAGGGTTTTATTATCTCCCCATTATATGGAGTAGTTGCCTGCATTCAAAAGATAGTCTCTGTTTTTGATTTACTACAGCTTCTAATAGCTCATGAATATCAGGGATCTTCCACTCAATTCCACAACAAAGTGTTAGAATTAGTGCCTGCCCTCAATTAGTGTTGGAACTTATCCCTTTATCTCAACAAATTTTGTAACGCGCTGCCTGGGCGAGCTACAGAACCAGAGCTGGCCACAATTTTCACACTGACTTTGTACCCAACTTGAGTGTCTCGTTCCAGAGTGCTTTAAGCGGGATATGTGATGGGGAATAAATCTGGGAGTTGTCTCAGCAGAGGCGGCTAATGGTTGTTCTTCCTGCACATCACAGGCAAAAGCGAAAACTCTAGCCTCACCATGGACATGGTATTTGTTAGTCTGTATATACTTGATCCCCCTGATTGGGGAGGTAGCAAACCACCACCCCTGAGTTTGGAAAGCTTTTGGCTGATACAAAATAATCTATAAAGCTTGCAGGGAACTCCCTCCCAGGCTGGATTGATGCGTGGTTGCTCCTGGTTTACTGGCCATATTGAGCTTGTGCATTCCGTTTTAAAGTAATTTTCAGTCCTTCTGTGGAAGTGACAACTTTTGAGTCGCAGGGTTCTCTTACTGGTCCTTTTATCCTACTAGCGTGAGTCCATCCTGATTCTGCAGTTACATTGATACAGCCTATTATTGGTTAGCAGCACCTGAAAAGGACCTTCCCAGATGGGGGTTAAATGTTGGTCTTTCCATGATTTTGCCATTACCCAGTCCCCAGGAATAACGCTATGACTTTTGAAATTTAGGGTAGCAGTCTGAGGGATTCCTCCCTTTTCCCAGAGTCCCTCTAAATTTGTGCTACAGACAGGACATATTTCTTGACACTGTCCTCCCCTTCCTCATAAGTGCCCATGCTATTGGATAAAGTCAAAAAGGGTAGACCCAACATCATTTCATAAGGTGAAACTTTTAAGTCTGATTTAGGCTATGTTCTAATTCTTAACAAGGCTAGGGGTAGGCACTTGATCCATGATATTTGGGTTTCAATCATAAGCTCTGTTAAGAGTTCTCTTGAGAGTTTGATTCATCCTTTCAACCTGCCCCAAACTCTGTGGATGTCGTGGAGTGTGTAATTCCCACTTTATACCTAAAGCTTGCTGTAGTATTTTTGAGGTAAAATGTGTCCCTCTATCTGAGTCAATGTGATTAACCATTCCATAGTGGGGAATGATTAGTTCTAGAAGAGTTTTGCGTGCCACATTGGCAGTAGCTTTAAATACTGGCACCGCCTCTACCCAATGGGTTAAATGATCTACTATTACCAACAAAAGTTTCCACCGTTGCACCTGGGGGAGTTCAGTGAAATATACTTGGATGCTTTGAAAAAGTCCTAAGGCTAATTCTTGCCCTCCTTGGTGACCTTTCCTCATTACTTTTCTGTTTACCTTCTGGCATATTGCACATTTTTTCAGTTATTTGTTTAGCTTTTCCATGAATTCCTACACAGCCCCAGTTTTTCAAGGACTGATCACACAGCGCTTGGGTACCCCAGTGAGCTTTACCATGCATGCTTTCTAATATTTTCCTAGCCAATGATTTCTTTAAAAGCTGAGTCCCATCAGATAACACCCACTTCCCTTCATTGTTCTTTTTTGTTCCTATTCTAAGGAGAGCCTCTTCTTCAGTTTTACTGAATACTGGTGCATCCTGAATTTCTCCATAGGGGTCAGTATCATCACCACTTTCTCTTCTCCAGCCTCAGCTGCATTTTTAGCTTCTAAGTCTGCTAAACTATTCCCTCTTATTTCTAAAGTGGTCCCTTTCTGATACCCCCAAATATGTACAATAGCAATTTCCTCTGGCAACTATAAGGGTTCTAAAACATCTCAGATGAGTCTTTCATTAATTAGTTCTTTCCCTTTAGAATTTAACTATCCTCTTTCTTCTCAGATTTTTCCAAATGTATGCACCAAGTATGAAGGCGTACTTGGAGTCAGTATATACAGTATATACTATATACAGTATATATATACAGTATATATATACAGTGTATATACTATATACAGTTCCCCTCCCTTGTGTCAATATCTTGAGGGCTTGTTTCAAGGGATACAATTTGCATGCTTGAGCTAACCAACTCAGTGGTAGCCTTCTCTTTTCTATGGTCACTAATCCTTCATCTACTATAGCTATCCTGACATTTGCTTCCCCTGAATCACCCTCAAGGGTCTGTTGATGTATAATTGTTTCCCCCCCTTCTGGGAGTGGTCTGTCAAATCTTTTCTCACTTTGTTAATCACTTCTAAACAATCATGCACTAGTTCTTCTAATGGTTACCCATACAAAAACTGGGCAGGATTGAAGTGCTTATCTGTAATTAGTTCTAGGTCATCTTTGTCTATCAAAATTGCTTCATATTTCAGCACTCAAAAATCAGTGAGCCACTTTTCAGCTTTCTGGTTCAGAATATTTCTAACTGCATATGGGGTGTGCACTTTTAATTTCCCCCAAAAGTCAATTTTCTATTTTCTTCTACTAATAGGGCAGTGGAGGCTACTGCCTGGATACAGGTTGGCCACCCTCTACTAACAGGGTCTAACAATTTTGACAGATAAGCTACTGGTGTCTTGGACCCTTTGCATTCTTGGGCTAGGACTCCCTGGGCTACCCCATTTTCCACATCTACATATTAGGTAAAAAGGCTTATCTAGTGCAGGAAGACAGACTTAAAGCAGGGGCCCTAATGAATTTCTGTTTTAAACTTTCAAATCTCTGCTCATCTTTTTCCCATGTAATCTCTTCCTTTTCATATAGGAATTTAACAGCTTGAGTATCCTTCTGTCCATACTCTACAATATCCTAACAACCCCAATAGTTTCCCAATTTCCTTTTTAGTTTTTGGTTGGGGTAGTGACGTTATTCCTGTGATCATTTCAGGATTTAATAAGCCAGCTCCCCTGGCTTATTACATATCCTAAGTATTTTAGTTCACTCTCTACAAACTGGAGCTTTTCTTTTTATACCCAAAGCCCCTGGTTCCCAGAAAGTTTAGCAATGATATGGTGGATTCCTGGACCTTTTCCTCATCCTTCCCTGAGAGAAGTAAGTCATCAACATATTAGATAAGTTTTACCTCCAGTATTATGGGGAAACATTACAGTACCTCTTCTAGGGCCCATCCAAATAAATTAGGGGATTCAGTAAATCCTTGGAGAAATTTAGTCCATTTGAATTGTTCTTTCTCTCTGTATTGGGCTCTTCCCCTTCAAAAGCAAATATATCTCTGCTTATCTTTATATCTCTGCCCAAAAGGCATCTTAGAGATCTATCACACTGAACCACCAGTGTGATGGAGGAATTCTACTTAACAGTGTATAGAGATTTGATACTAATGGATATCACTCTGTAGTTATTTTGTTTACTTCTCTCAGGTCTTGGATGAGCCTGTATGTCCCATTTGATTTTTTTACTGGTAATACGGGGGTATTGTGGGGAGACATGTTCAGTTCCAAAGTTTCAGTTTTGATCAATTATTGAATTACAGTTTTCAACCCTTTTCTCCCTTTGAGAGAGAATGGATATTGCTGTACTCAAATCTGGCTGTCTTTGTTGGCGTTATACTACTAAGTGGTTATTTTTAACTTATCCCTATTTCCAGGTTTGGAAAAGAAATCCTAGGTGGGAGGAGATGATTGGAGTGGCGTTTGGCTGGACTTTTCTTGTATAGCCATATATATAACCAATTCTCCCCAACACAGAGACTGCATTTAGGGGGATGCAATGACTTGAGCCAAGAGAGTGCAGGAGTGAGAGTGGCCTGTTTCATTAAGTGACGTCATGTAGGAGTGAGAGTGAACAGAGAAAAGTTGAGGAGGGTGTGGTGATGCCCTCTGTATTCAAGGAAGAAGATCTCTTTTCTCTAGACCCTCGGTCCCAGGGGAGGAGAAAATGGGGGGGGACTGTTGTCCCAAAATGTGAAACTCTTGTTATGTGGTACTTGGTGAAGCATCCTTAAAGGAACCCTATGAGCAGTTTTTGTCCATGCATGATGGTGAGAGCACTGTACATGGAAGGAGGATGTCACGATGTCAGACTTTCTCCAGAGGCGCCATGTGTGACATGGAAACATCAGAGTTTTCAACTGTGTTTCCTGTGGAAGACTGTGGTACAAGAGAAACTCCTCTCTCCTCTGATGGACTGAGAATTGATTATCTGAGGCGTGGTAACTTGATTGAGGCTCCAAGGTTTTGTCTCACTGTGTTTTGGTGGAAATTGGGTGGGGGGGAGGAAAAATGTTTTGGAAAGTTTTCATTCTGAATTCTGTATGTTCCTTTTATTATAGTTGTAGATTAATAAAGCTTTTTCTTTATTTCTAAGCTTGAGCCTGCTCTGCTCTGTCTCACAGCACTCATTTGAGAAAAATATATTTGCATGGGTGAATGCAAATATATGACACTTATGAGTGAAGCAACCCATGACACTTACTCGTTGAGCTGAGAGGTTGTTGTGTGGAAAAGATCCCAAAACTGTGGCGATGCACCCTTAGAATACACATGCTTGCACATTCTGTGCCAACTGGAGCAAATTTTATTAGTTACAGAAGGGACAAAATAAACTATTTTTACTGACTAAAAAATACTGCAGTGCAGTCTCTACAGGCTGAAATTAAAAAAAAAAAAATTGCTTACATGAACATGAGTGTCACATATACCTGTTCCTCTTCATTGTTGCTGAACCACTACTCTGACAGAGAGAAAACTGAGGGAGGGAAAACATAATGGAAGTGTTTAAAACACTTGTATCTCTTTAAGTTGTTCTTTGACAAAACGAATGCCCTCTCCATCCTCCCAGTGGTATCTTCTAGCATACACAATTGAGCTGACTTGCAACATAAGCACTGCAGGTTAATCATTGCCAAGATTTAAATGAATTCTTAAACTAGTTTCATAATGCCAAATAAGTGAGGAGAACATAGAATCATAATAAAAAAATGTAAAGGGTTGCTTAAAGAACAATACTTTGCTATATGAGTGTCAGGTAAAAACACTAAGATGATACAATAGAAGTTAATATTATTTTTGCTTTAACTGTGTTTTATTATTCTGCCGACATAGAGTACTTAGCAGAAAAAAACCTGCATAATCCAATTACATTTATTTTCTTCTGAAGGGAAATTATGCTCAACTCAAAGCTCGAGTCCCTCTACCTGGTGAGAGTCCTCATCACTGAGCAGCAACACTGATATGCACTCCTTGGAAGAGTGAGTTCTCTGCTGGACAGTATTATGTTTTCAGTAGAAAGGGTGGGGGTAGTTTCTTGCATACTCATTAAGTATGTTATTCTGGGACATGGCAAATAGCATAGTTGAATCCCTTTAGGCAATAAATACTTAGAATCTTCCTGGAGTACTCAAAATAGCATGTTATTATGCTAAAACTAGGTGCTTCACCTTCTCTTTTTAATTAACTGAATGGTGACTGTTAAATTGCATATTCTTTAGTATGTCTGCTGAATGAGGACCCTTAGAGGACATGGGCAAAATTAGGACCTCCTTTGCTTTGTCTGAAGTGAAGTGAGTCTACAGAAAAAAGCTGATTCTGATCAATTATTTCTCAATAAAGAGAGCAAATATCTTTTATGTATCAGGAAAGCTAGCCAACATAATGATCTTGCAAATCTATTGAAAACTTAATCATTCTGTAAACTATAATAGCTACAGTTACAGCTTCAAATTTGAACATTGACTAAAATTATGTTACACCTTGTCATGCTGAAATACATAACTTTATTCTCTTTGTAGAATTTTGTTCAACTAAATAAGTGTAAAAAGTTATATTAGATTTACTGTTTATTAAAAATCACAATTTTCACAATATATGGGAAAACATAACCTCTGTGGATTTTTTTTTAATCATGCCTCAGTGTCTCCATACATGAATACTGTCACTCAGTGGAATATCATTGCACAGTACCTCTCAGAATAGCCTGAAGTAAAGCACACATAAAATAGCACCTTTCCAACTAAGAACCAAGGGAAACTTTTCACCCAGATTTGAAGCAGAGCAGCAACTGGTGGGGAAATGGCATCTTTTGGTGACCACAGAACATAGGAACAAGAGCCAGGCTTTAGAAATTTTTTTAATTATTAACTGTTGTTCAGTGACATATACTACTGTGGTGGATCCCAGGAAAACAGGTTAGTTTGTGCCTGCTGTATGGACTTTGATCACACTTATCTAGAGACTGTGTGCTGCAAGCTAACTAAGAAATGCTGATTGATTTTAGAAAAACTGTCTACATGTCTACAATAACCTGTTCTCTCAGCTTTTCTTTAGAGATAAGCTCTCAACATCAGCCAGTTTTGCCTTACAGGAATAAAGCTTATGCTGTAATGTAAAGGAAAGTCCTAATTTGAGTTGTAGCATCCTTTAAAGCATTGCACTTTGAGCTGTCTTCTAAATGGACATTTGGGAAACTGTATGAAAAGCCTGTGGGCTGAGAAAAGCCTTGTAACTCTTCATGAAATATGACCTGGTTTAGAGCCAAGAAAATGGCCCCAGTCAAGGAAATGATACATAATTTTGAACTAGGATGTGCTAACTTTCAGCTCATCACTCTGCTACATAGAAAACATATATCTGGAGAGAAAAAAATGTCCCACTCTAGACATTTTGTTGCCTGTAAAAATATTTTTTCCTTTAAATATTCCTTACGGAATATTTAATACGGTAGACTTCATCACCTGATGTATATGTATGTAATTTATAATGTATGAAGTGTGTAAAGTGTATATATACACAACCTGATACATTAATCTAGTTATAATTCCTGTAGGATTTGAATAAGGAGACTGAAATACCTCTTTAGTCAGAGTTGATTGTTCATCTTGTCAAACCCAGGGAAACAGGCAAGTCATACAAGACAAAGGAGTCAGAAATTGCACAATTAGTTTGGAAATCATTGCAAGATCCCCCCATTAAACACAAATGTTGTGAAGAAGACATAACCTCACAATGGGATAAAAGAACATAGATGAAATAAACTGTCCACAAGAAAGATTACATACATTTAGACTGAGAGGAACCAATTGTCATAATTATATAGCATGTATTTGGGCTTGATTGGACAGAAATGAGTGATTTTCTCTCTAGCTGAGGGAGTGGAAAACCTGGAAAAGCCAGGGAATGGATGCAGCAGTGCTCCAAGTGAGGGGAGGGAAGAAAGGGAGAAGGGTTGCCTTTCCTGTGGTATTCCTGAAATGTGTAAATTCCATCTCTCCCTCTCTCTTTTTTTTTTTTTTTTTTTTTTTTTTTTTTTTTTGTGACACTGCAACAGCATTTGAAAGACCACTGTCTACAGATTTGGCACTCTAAGTTAGTGCATTATTAGCAGTAATAACAGAAGTCTAGGAGGTAGTTCACCTAAGTGAAAACACAAGAGTACTATGCCTCAGTCTTAGAAGGCCACCAAGAAATCCCCAAGCTAGCTCTGCCCCTGCAAAGAGGCTAGTCCTGTGAGTCTGATTAAGAGACCCTGTGTATCCTGACCCAAGATGCCAGGATGATCATGGCAGTTCCTGGGGCAGCAAGATACAGGCCACATTGCACAGTAAAATGGAAAAACAGAAGAAAAATGCCTTCTTTGGGAGAATATTGGTGCTGGCTAAGTTTGCAAGTTTCTTAGCAGACTAGAAGCTGGGGTAGAGAGGGGCAGAGGCAGGGCAGAGCACATCCTGCTGTGGTCCTGTTGCTAACTCCATAGAAAGAGTATAATTTGGAACATATATCCCACTTCTCTGCATACACTTTATATCATTACAAACATTGCACTTTCCTGTCTCTAGTTTCTTTTAACATGAGTGCGAAAGCACATCTTTTGTGCTGCTTCGGCTGGGACAGACTTAACTTTTTTCACAGTGTCTGGTATTGGACTATGTTTTAGATTTATGCTGAATACAGTGATGATAATAGAGATATTTTCATTATTGCTTAGCAGTGCTTACAGAGCCAAGGCCTTTTCTGCTTTTCATACTGATATGCTGGCAAGAAGTTGGAAGGAAGTGCATGGGAAATTGGGAGAAGACATAGCCAGAACAGGTGACCCAAATTGACCAAAGGGATATTTCAGACTATATGACATAATGCTTATTATATAAAGTAGGGGAAGAAGGAGGAGACGGGATGTTTAGAGTGATGATGTTTGTATTCTCAAGTAACTGATATGCATGATGGGACCTTGCTCACCTGGAGATGGCTGAACACCTGCCTGCCCTTTGAAAGCAGTGAATTCATTACTTGTTTTGTTTCACTTGTGTACGTGGCTTTTGCTTTCGCTATTAAACTGTCTTTATGTCAACCCATGAGTTTTCTAGCTTTTACCTGTCCAGTTCTCTCCTTGATCCCACTGGTAGGGGAGTGAGCAAGCAGCTGCGTGAGGCTTGGCTGCTGGCTGGGGTTAAGCCATGATGGTCCTTTTTGGCACCCAATGTGAGGCACGATGCCTTTAAGATAAAGACAGATTTGATTGGGATGTGCTAAATTGAATTTATAGCTATTAGTGCTGTTTAGCTGGTAACCAGCAGGCTCCTGTGCTTGCCATAGTGCTCCCTTCCATGACTTTGTATTAGTCTAGTGTTCATTAGTGGTTGTTTTTTTCTTTTGCTGCTTGCTGTATTGCTGTACTGTTTATCATCTCCTTGTATTGTACCTGGGAATATTTTGGTAACAACCTTGGTGATATACCTGGGCTGGCAGATGGCCAGGGTGTTGCTGCTGTTTTTGTGTTGCTGCACTGGACAGGTGGAATTCTAGTGTGAACTTCAGCTGAATAGACTATGACATTAATCAGTCTAGATGGATCAGAGACCCACCTGCAGCCCATGGAGGACCCTATGCCTGAGTAGGTGAATGCCTGAAAAAGGCTGTACCCCATGAGATGCTGTGATTGGAGCAGGTTTGCTGACAAGGCCTTGTGACCTCATGGGGGGACCCTGCTGGGGCAGTTAAGGAAGAACTGGAAGCTGTGCAAAGGCCCCACACTGGAGAAGTTTGAGGACTGTCTGCCATGGGTGTGGCCCCAGACTGGAGCAGGGGCATCACAGCCCACAATGAAGACCATGGTGAAGCAGTTATTTCCTGCAGCCCATACAGGACTGTGAGGTGGGCTACACCAACAGCAGACTCTAGTGGGAATCCTTTGTTGTTGCCAGGCTGCGGACAAGGGGAGTAGTTCATTGCAATGTTAAAAACACCATAACCTGGCCCAAAAGGACTAGGAATGGAGATTGTAATGGATATACCTTTAAACTATTGTAAACTATGTTTTGAATTGTGTGGTACAGGAATTAGTACAGCAGAAACCACCTGAGGCAATGGAGGAGAAACCTTACGGGAAGCAGTGACTTGACCTGAGTTGGCTTTGGTGCCCAGTAACAAGAGCAAGAAATAGAGCCCAAAGTAATGGACTAAATGGATTCAACAGACATTTTTAACTTATTTTATAGACATTTTGCAGGAGTGGTCTCTAGACTAAGGGAACAATATCTCTGTATTATATCAAAGAATGGGAGGGCAAAAGTGGTTAATAAGGATGTATGGAATAGTGTGGGACTTGATTATGATGGTACTTAATAAGAGTTGGAAGTCCCACTTTTCTGCATACACTTCATGTCATCAAAAACATAGCACTTCTCTGCTTCTTGTTTCTTTTGACATGGGAATGAAGCACAGGTTTTGTTTAGGTTACAGATCTAGTCATAATATGTTTCACTTTTTTAGCATTTTTATCTTTGTTGTTTTCCATGCAAACTTTTTCTCATGAAAAAATCATAGCCAAATAAACAGTTTGTTTTTTAACAGCCAGTGCCTTGTGCTTCTGCAAACATTGCCAGACATCAGTTTGCAGTTTGGGCAAATTACTTTCACATTCACATTAGTTGCAGAGTCATGTGATAAGTACAACTAGTAATATGTCTTTATAGGCAGTTACTACCTGTAATACAAATATAGCAATTTTCCTGCCCAAAGTAACCTTCTGACATCCCTAACCCTATGATAATTTTGATCCTGTGAAAGGAGGAAGGAGGTCTTGGGAGATTCATGGTGACTGTTTGGCTTAAAAATGCCCCAACACTTCCCCCCCCCCTATTATATAATATGCAGTTGGTCTTCAGGTAAGGAGATATATGATCTTCCTATGCACAGACCACCCCAGTTTGTGAGGCAGTTAATTTGCACAAATTTGCATATGTACATCAGATCTGTCACTTCTCTAAGTCCTGTGAGACTCTTAGCAAAACAAAGGTTATTATTACCATTATTTAGCTCAATTAAAAAGTACCTCTTTGACTATGCTTAAAGTGCAGATGAACTACAGTCCTGCATCCTATACTTCCAACTTCTTTTATAGTAATGATAGCCAAAAGGAAAATCTGATCAAAACCACAACTCATTTATTCCGTAGGAGAGGTACTGATGCAGTCTAAAACCCTTCTGCTTTCATAGTGCTTAAATTAGTAGTGGAAGAATATGGAGGATGGTACATGTTGAAAGCTTCAAGATAAGCACTAGTTTTGAACAGTTTTGAACAGGCATGAGTGGTTAAAACATTTAATATAATTCCAATAATGATACCCACATCATAGCCTAAAGGTACAAATCTTTATTCTTCTACATATTGCCTGGCACTGAACACCTGGATGTGCTATTAACATTGCTGCATATCCTCCACAGATGCCTCCTGCTCTACCTCCTCTGCTACATATGGGTAGAAAAGTAACACTGAGCTTTTAAAAACCCCCTCAGAAATAGTGTATGCTGCCAGTGGCCTCTCCTGACAGACATATAGTCATTCTAAACTTGTTCACAATGGGTATATAAGTTGTTCTATAAGGTGAGCACAGTATCCACGTGTTCCTTCCAGGAACTCCTTTCCTAGAAGGACACACATCCACTGCCCAGCAGACTCAGAAAAGTAGTTTATACTTCTGGGACTTACAGTTGCCATAAACACTCTCTTTCAAGATGCAGATTTTTTAGCTTTAACTGAGGAGCAGTCTTTGTTGTAACAATGTTATATGTTTTGCAGGGTCAAGAGTATTTGCAACACCAGCATTTTTATGCCTTCTCTGCTGCCTGCTACTCTTCCATACCCAGTAACAGCCATGATCTTCAGCTCTGCAAAAACCCCACTATTTTTTTTGGCACCCTTGGGTTTTCAGCTGTAACTGTAGTCTCCAGACCATGTGTCTGTAGACTGCAGCCAGAGCCTTGATTTTGCTGCTTCCATAGTAATTATGCTGTGATAATTAGTAATTATGGTTTAAGAGTACAGTCTTTATTTCATTCTTAGTCTTCTTAGTCTTTTCATTTGATAAAAAGACTTAGTCTTTTCATTTGATGAACAAAATCACAAGCTTCCAGCACAACTATTACTAGTCCTACAAGCTGTCATCCTCCCCTCAGCTGTGTGTAAAGGATGCTTTCCCACAACCAACATTGTCAGAATGAAACTTGAAATTTAATTCATGGTCCTGGCTCATGTGGTGTTTTATGAGAAGCCCTTCAGGTCTCATAAGGATTTCTGTAAAACATACAGCTCTCCTTGTGTGACAATCTGGCTTTTCAGCCTCAAGATCACTGTTGTAGCATATACTACATGGTGATTAGGGTTGCTACCCATGGCAGCAAAACTAAAGAATTTCACAGCATTGCTAATTAA
Source organism: Lonchura striata (assembly GCF_050655825.1). Taxonomy (NCBI): domain Eukaryota; kingdom Metazoa; phylum Chordata; class Aves; order Passeriformes; family Estrildidae; genus Lonchura; species Lonchura striata. The sequence goes on from NC_140704.1 coordinate 73,704,718, forward strand.
GTGCAAATGTCTGTCCTCTCATTCCAGTAATAAGAGTGTGGAATTTGTCCTGGGGTTTCCCTCCCTGTGTATTCAAACAATACTACTTGTCTTCTTTTCTGTTGCCCTGTAAATACCAGAAGTCCAACCACAATTCTACTGTGCTGCACAGCAAATAGAAAGACATTAGGACAATCCAAAACATGAGCAGTCTTTTGAATTTGTTAATTCTTGGATTGGACTTATCTACATTGAAAACTGCACAAGCTGTTGAGCAACCACTGTGCCTGGCCTTAGAACTTAAATTTCAATAGATTAAAATCAATACTAGTGAAAATATTAAGTTACAATCTTCTGTAAGTGATGTTCTATAACCACAGGAATGTATGTATAATGTTTAGTGAAAGGAACAGTATCTCACAGAGATAACAGAGGATCCATTCTGTCATCTCTGGCTGCTCTCCAATAGCATGGAATTTATGTATACAGTGAGAGGACAAGTAATAATCAACCAGAATTCACTGGTCCCCCTAATACTCATTGGTCTTATGGATAAACAAAATTTTCCCTCTAATTTTTTTTTTTCCTGTTTCTTGATAGGTTGTAGCTCCATGCTATTACCTGACACACTGTCCACCTTAAAACCAGGAAGTTTTCTGGTGCTTGACTCAATAAGCACTTTGTGCTTCTCCTGGGCTAATCTGTCAGAACTCAGAGCCCACTGTGAAATGAACTTCTAAAATCCCCTAGATTGTTAGTGTATCATATTCTGGTCCACTCCTTTGTGATTTAGTTTATACTTCAAAGCAGGCCAGACAGATTCTGGTTGAGTGTCCACCTCACATTTGGCAATGGTGCCCCATTGAAGTGTAACAAACATCATGTAAAGAGTCTAGAGAAATATATCATCCCAATCTCTCCTCTCTTCCTTGTCTATCATACAAAACCTCTTCACCTTTGGTGCAATCATGAACTTCATGCCAAACTCACCTCTATTTCCCCATTCATCAGTCTTCAGTCATTAGCTCATGCTTGCTCTCCCATTCTTATTTCAAGCTATTTTCTCCCTCAGTGTGCCACCAGAATGTCTGCCCACACTTCCCAAATGCCTGGGCCAGCTTAATTTGTTTTTGAAATATATTGTTGGTTGCTGTCCTGGCTGCAATATGCTCAGGAATATCATTGACTTTGCATCCCTTTCCTCACTTTGTCCTGCTCTTTTCTCATCACTGCAAGACAATCTCCTCACAGAAGGAGAGCAAAGCCTGATTTTCTGCCCTTTTAGCGGAAATGCCAGAGCAACATTTTCTGCATTCCATGACACTGCCTTCTCTGAATACCTCATGAACTTCTGGGCTGCTGGAATGACCATGCTTTTGTTCCTAAGAACATATGCTGTCCCACCTGCTTTCTTGCTCCCTTATCTCAGCCCAAACTGCTTTTTCCTGTCCTTCTTATAATTTAGACCTATTCTGGGGAAGCCAAGCTCAACAATACCATGCATATGACTCCAGACCAGTTTCATGTCATTCATCTACAGTGTTAGAGATGTATGCTGCCTTCCTTACTACCTTCTTATCTTAAAGCATCAAGAAATCAATCAACCCCATACTCTTCCAGTGTTCTCCATCTTTTTTTGGCAATCTGTTTAACAAAAAAGACTGCTAGGTACAATAAAATCTTCCAGGAACTCTGGAAATAAAACTACCAGTCATGTTCTGAGTCCATGTCTTTTTCTCTCTCTTGCCCAGTCTGTTTTCATAAAACTACTCCTGTCACAGATTCATACAGGCCCATACTCCCACTCTGAATCTGCAATGGCCAAACTCCCTACCTAGTAACAATCAGGGAGTCTAATACCTAGAGCCAGTAAAGAACATTTCTGACATTACTGGTGCACTGAATTTGAACTAAACATCCAAAGAGGAACCAGTAACTGATTAGAACCAGTGTGCTATGGAGTAATTCCAAAACTGCACTCTTCAGCTGTGACATTAGTAGAAAAAATGGGAAATCTTAGCTCTAAATGTCCATAGTTGTAAAGTAGTTTATATTGACAGTAATTTCTTTCACATAATTGTATTTTCAATTTATAGACCTGAATAATGTTTTGAAAATATTTTACAGGGTAGCCATTTTTAGTTTATATTCATGTGAAGAGGAAAACATCTATCACTACACCAACTGGAAATTATTTTGCTTCTGAAAACAAGCCCTTTTTCTAACTTCTTGATATAGATGTTAAGATGTCAATTCCACTGAACAAACTGACCTTGCTTCAGTTAGCTTTTGATGACAGAAACTGTTTGGCCTTATTAAAAGTATTAAAGTCCTTATTAAGAAATTAAATATCAGCAAACACTTAAAGAATACTTCATTAATCTCAGAATATGAAGAGCTCTCTCTTCAAGCCAAAGTGTTTCTAAATTATTTCAATTTTATACATTCTTTGATGCAACATAAATGTTATGAAGCACTAAAGTATTTTTTTCATTCACTTAGAATGAATAAATGTTAACATTTGCTGCTATTATTATTCCCAAATTAATATTTGAAGTTAACTATAACAGTCAGAATCTGAAAACACTGTAGCAACTTAAAAATTACAGCCTTATCATAAAAACATGAAAACTTTATTTCCCTTCATTCACTCCTTTCTGTTCTACGAGAAGATATTTTACCCATAAATGTGTAAAAAACACTGAATGGTAAATATTAGAAGAGTACAAAAGCTGTATCAGAATGAACAACTGCAAAAGATTAGGAGCTATCAAACTGGGCACAAAACAACTATCAAAGTGCTATCAGCATTGAACACTTCAATGTGACTGCACAATTACCTCTTCTTTCAATTAACCAATCATGATCATTTTAAAAAGACAAAATGTAGCACAGATATTAGCATTTTAATAGAATTGCTAATAATTTCTGCATACGATATGCTGCATTCAAAAAGATGAATAAAAATACTAAGATGATAAAGAAGATCAACAGCGTGTTCAAAAAGGAACTCAAGGAGATCAAGATAACGCAGCAAAGACATGGAGAGAACTTTATCAATGTGTCTCTACATGCACCTTTGACAGCTAACATTTTAAGTAGAAAAAGAACTGCTAAAGCTCAGGGTCAAAACTGAGTCAAAAGCATGGCTTCTTTAGGTTGGCCATGAATTGTAGGATCATACTGGTTGGAAGAGACTTCAAGGAGGTGATGTAGTCCAATTTCCTGCTCCAAGCATGTCCAGTTAAAGAAGGTTGTTCAGGATCTCACAATTCTGTAACATATCTGACAAAACTCATCCTGTATTTTATCACCTTCCTCATAAAAGTGTGTATCAAGTCATAATGTCTCATGTTTCAACTTCTACTTCCTGTCATCCTTTTACAGTACACTCAGGCTCTGTCTTCTCTATATGTCCTGTTAGGTATTTGTGGACAGAAGTAAAGATTTCAGTATTCTCCTTTCTGAGGCTGAGCAAAGCCAGTACCTTCAACCTCTCCATTATGTCACGCCTGCCTCCTGACCAACTCAGTGGTCTTCTGCTTGAGTTGTTTCAGTCAAGGTCTTATACTGTGGAGCCTGCAGCTGGACCCAGTATTACACAAGTAATCTCACAAGTACTGAACAGAGGAGAGTAATGGCTTCCTTCGACCTGCTGTTTGTGATGACAATCCAGGAGAGAGTGCATGGCTAGGTTTGCCACAGGGGTGCACTGCTAACTCACAGTTAACTCACTGTCCACCAGGATAGGATCCCCAGGCACCCAGTCCTTTTTACATAAAGTTGCTATCAAGACAATGAGCTCCAGCCTGTATAATTGCATTAGGTCATTCCATTCTAGGTCCATGGCTTTGTACATATTTAGGCTGAAGATTAATAATAATTTCTTATGGCCAGGACTGGAAGAAACAGGAAAAACATGGACTAGAAAATTAACTTCATATGGGGCTTTATCAGTTCTTAGTAAGTACATTACTCACTTAGTAAGCCAAGACATACACTCCTTAAATGCCTAATAATGTTATCAAAAATTCACCTTATGTAGAAATTAATGATTTGATATTTCAATCCAATATCTGTTTAATCATTGCCTACTTCAATATAATTAAAATTGCTGAGGACTTTAATTGAAGCTACTGAATGGTCCTTCCTAAGCAATCACGCTTAACTAGAAACTTTGGCACCTATTTATTTTATGCCAACATACTGAATTTAAACACCAATCTGAGTCAGTACTCACCATGACTCATTGAGGATTTTAATTTGTACTTCCTGAAACAGCATTTCTTTGTAAGAGGCATCTAACTTACTATGATAGCAGCAAATTCTGAAAATTCCTTGAATTGCTTGTTAAAAGAGAAGCTGTCTAGGTGCCTTGAATGGACAGAATGTACTTTCCTGACTGTACTATTTGATAGGCGACTATCCAACACAGTTTTCACCAGTTTTATTTCCGAGAACTTAGATTTTTAAGTAATGCTCCCTAGTAAAACATGCTATCTTACTCTACATACACATTTTGAAAGACAGCCTTCTGACTAGCATATAAAAATAGTTCTATTAAGATAGATTTTTCTTTATGCTGATGCTTTTAGTTTAATTTCTTACGTCTTCTTACAAGTCAAGCCTTCTAGTTCTTTGACTAGAATACATTTTCTACACTTTTAAATGTAAATGTGAATGTAGTAAGATGATTGGATGCTGGAGTAAGCACACATTAGATCCATCAGAAAACCAAACCATTTACTAGGGGGAGTTTCTGAACATTTCACAGAAAGTAATGTTGAGAAGGGCAAGCATAGCTGAGCTTGACACAATTGACGTAATTTGCTCCTATTCCTTTCACTGAAAAGAGCTCCAAAGAAGGCAGCAGTAGCTCATAATGGCACCTAAACTGGTAAAAGGGTTGTCTGAAATATCAGAAAGGTGATATGCCTTGATCTGTGCTTTTAAAAATATTATTTCTGTGATAAAAATAACTTTGTTTTGAAGAGACATGTATTTCCCATAGAAACTCTAAATTAGACACTTTGATTTAGAAACAAAAATACTGTGCTTGAAACAGCATTATTGTCAATGGATAATAACAAAAGATTCCTAGGATCCTTCTGGGACCTTGCTTCTCACAGGACAGTATCAACATGGTCTCTCCATCTGCTCAAGACGCTGCAGTACTTTCTTCAAAAATCTTGAGATGACAAACACTAAGAAACCTGGTCTAAAGCTCAGGAGCGTCCAAAATACAGCCTCTCTACATAAGCCCTTTCTAGTGGCTCTAATATTCTGGTTTGGCAGTAAGTACATAGACATAAAAATCTGCACATCAACCATCTTAATAATTCAACATTTTAGTAAAGGATGAGAGCAGCATTTGTTAAATATGAAGGCTCCTGCTGGGAATTCACTATCTACAAAGGCTAAAATACTTGAAACCCAATATTTGAACAATAGTATCTATCTAAACCTTTTCCAAACATGGAAAAATGAACAGAAAGCAAAACTGATTGTCTCTTCTACTGCAATTTGCACACACTGACAAGGAAGACTTATTTGGTCTCACTCTAGTCCATGACACACCAAACTGAAGTGCAGGTGTTTTTTTCAGGCAAAATTTCCAGTTAACATGTTTTCCAATGCTTGTACACCTGCAACATGCCATCCTCATCCTTCAAAATATCATGAAAGTTCAAACTTTAAGGTAGTTGGAGTAGCAAGCTAAAAGGTTTTAATCTGTCTTTCAAGACTCTTCAATCTCAGATCACTTCCTGAATTTCTGTGAGCCATCTCACACTTCAACTGAAATATCAAGTCAGGCTTTCGCTGAAAATGCATGACCTGGGTTAAAAGTATAGGGAGGAGCCAGTTCAAATAATTTACAACTTCTGATATTTCAGACTGCTTGCTTTTTGAGTCTTCCTGTCACTTACTGAACTGTGATGGCAGAGTTTTTACATCATCCCTCCACCCCACATATATAATCCTGAATTTGTTATATCTAATGCCCACGGAACTTTAATGTTACACTAGTCCTCATTTCCCCTCCTGCCACCTGCCTTACAATCAGCGTTACCACTTCATGGTGAACAAACAACAATGAAAGGACCATAATGTATTTTATTGCCAAGTAGCATTTAGGCTGACATAATAAAGGGTTTTTCATATAACCAAAATGCACATTTCTATCCAGAATCACCTCTCCTGTAGCTTTGAATTCCAAGAAGGCAGCACACTCTCCATTTTCTGGGGAGCCTTCTTTATTTGCTTCGTTCTTCACACAGCATTCATTTAAAAATTACTTCAATTCCAGGAAACCACATACTTCATTTAAAAATTTGAGGAAAAGGAACTTCCCAAATGTCCATTTAAATCTTTACACTTGTTTCTCTGTGATGTTTCAGTCTTCCAACTCTTGAATACCAAGATGAAGTTTGCAAACAATTTGAAAACACTGAACTTTAAATTTAGATTTATTTTTGGTTTGTAAAGAAAGTAATTTTACATCAGTAACTTGACAAAATCAAGTTAAATATAAATCTTTCAACAAATGACAGGTGTTGTAGAAAAACTTTACTTTGCTAATTTTGAGGCAGATACTGTAAAAACTGCCACAGAAACAAGTGATCTTGAAGTTTACTTATGTATCTTATACAATTTTATGTTAAACCCAAATACTGAATATTCAGAACACTTTAAATATGTTAAGCTATACAGACAGGCAAAAGCATAGCCCAAATGCCAAACTATCTGCCTATTTTAAACACAATTTTAAAAGCACTTCATGAAGTTGCATGAATTCCAACTGGTATCACATAACTTATTTCAAAAGATGCTTACTGAGAAGTACTTTATTCAAATATATTTACAGGAGACAATATTATTCTTAGGACTGTGGAAAATTGCTAGCATATTGAAGCTGAAGTAATAAGTTACAGTGATGTCACCATGATTTTTGCCACTGACGCAAAGATTTCCTTTATCTACTTATTTTTCTATTAGACAAAAGGTGTAAACACCTGAGCAGATTTAAAAAATAGCTATTTGAAAAGTATTTCCACAAGGCACACGTGCAATATGAAGCTAAGTTATCACACATATCAAAATTCCAGCCTTTATAACTATTCCATATTCCTTATGAAAGTCACTGATACATTGCAGCAAAAACAAAGCAAAACAGAGAGAACAGCACCACTGTTAGCCTTTGCTAATTCCTTCTTAAGGCTAATTCCTTCTTAAGGCTATGTAGCTGAGGGGGAAATCACTTTAACAGGTAAACATATGATATGATATTTTTAACCAAGTTACTAAAATGCAATTTTTAAAAAACAGATTTGGTACTTGTGAATTGCTTAATTACTACAGGTATGGATCCAATAGCCATGATTTAGAGATGTGGAACATACAGATCTGTAAAAATGTTTTAACATTCACAAAGTTAAGAGGCAAGTGATCAGAAGTATCACTTCTTAGTATGAACAGATTTGGTAATAATTATTAATCTTAGCTTGAGAAACTGAGATTACTTCAATTTTCTTATTACAAGCAGTGCAACTTGACTGCTAAAATGTGTCTCACCAAAGCTGCTGAGTTTTTATGTTAATGCCATAATCTGATAAAAATTCCATTATATAGAGCTGAAAATAATACTATGAAAACCTTTTAGGTTTAAATTTCAAATCAGAGGCATAAATGTGATGGATTTGCCTATATTCATGTGAAACTGTGATAACTGAATAGTTAATAGACTTCAGCTTTATTCTATTTATTATCAACTAAGCCACTTTGGTTTTCTGTAATGTTAGGTCTACCTATAGTAAACCAACTGTGTGTGCTCCAGTATACATGCATCTGACTCAGCTCACTGGACATGTGTGCCAGCTCCTGTCTAGAACTCACCTTTGCAGCATAACTATATACATTCTTCCTAGAGGTCTTACTAGCTTTAAGTCAGTGCTATCTTAACATAGCTCTGAATTTCAAAACCAGGAATAGCCTTTGTTTGGCCACATTGACTCAGGACTTGTCTGCAAGCACTGGTACACATACAATCCTCACATGGAAGGGACTGAAGAAACACATTCCTGGAAGTAACTTATTTCTTCAGCTAAAATTAGCAATACACCTTGTAGAATCAAACAATAATTTGCTTAAGAAATTAAGGGCAATGTAAGACATAGTGATTTAATTTTCATTTATGTTCACAAAGTATTAGACAAAAAAAGTAAAGCAAATTTAAATCACTACATACAAATTAGAAGCTTGAAAACTCTTGAAGGTGCTTGTTTCACCTGAAATACTTCAAATGTTTAGTAACATTTACGACTGCATTTTTAAAAATGTGAAATAATAAACTCCTACAAAAATATACAATAATAGCAAGCATTTTATTTTCAAATTTCATTTTATTTTATTTTTATTGGGGGGGGGCAGATATGGTTTGTGAGTTTTCTACTTCTTGTTCTTCCACATTTCTTGAGCTGTTCATTTAAAATGTAGCCATGGAATGCTTCATAGTTAAGGCTCAGGGTCATATGATAACTCTAAGTGAATCTAAGCATGAGTAAATGCCTTCCATTTTTTGGCAACAAATCTCACACTACAACGTAGTGAGCCCCTTTTTATCATCAGCTTCTGATGCTGTACAGGGGACTCACCTCTAACATTACACAGAGCAGCCACAAGGAACAAGAAACAGAGTGCATCAGTGTCAGTTCCTAAAGCTATTAATACAAAAAAACTTCTCCTCAGGAGAACAGATATGACTCAAATTCAGAGCTGTACCACCTCTTCTGATCAGACCTACAATCTCCTCTCCCAGAGAGCTACTCACCTATCTTAAATCAAGATCTGGAAACAATTCACCATCACGAGACCATTCAGGTGTCTTTCAGTGTTTAAACTGTCATCAAATTTTGTTAATGGCACTTCCCATAAAACAAAGCTCTTCCATTGCCAAATAGTTCAGGCAGATGGACTTAGAAATTTTACAAGTATTATTCCAAATTCATAACATACTTAAACCTAACTTCACATATTCGTCTTAAACTTGCACAGTACAGAAAAGAAATATAAACCACAATAAAACCATGCACAGAACACAAAAATAATATATGAAGTCTGATTTTGTTCAATGTCTTGAACAAAAAAGTAGTAGTAGTATTAGTAATCTCATGTTGTAGGGTTGGTTTTGTTGTTGTTTAGTTTGGGTTTTTTCCTTTGTTTTTGCTTGTTTTGCTTTTTAAACACATCAAATTTGAGTAAGTTTTAATTCCTCACCTTCCCCAAATACTGGTTTTTCAGATTCCAAAGCAAGTCTGTGTTCTTAATAGGCATTTATGTAGATATTTAAACTTAAATTTTGCATTTCTTTCCATGTAGAAGAGTAACTCAAATTCTCAAATTTATCACAATAACACAAAAGTGAATTAATAAAACATGAAAATACCTTAAGACTATCCCAACTAGTTTTTTATCACAGATTATTTCTAGTCCATTTTAAGTTGTGTGAGATACGTCAAAATAAATATTTGAGATTTATTGTTGTTCTTAATATTCCAAAAATATATTTGCTTACTACCAGTTCCCTTGCTTAAAAGTCATCAATGAAATCTACATTATTCTGACAGCACATTAGATACAAAACTGCACCAAACCCAGATTTAAAAACCCATACTACTATTAGGCATTATGCACTTACATAAACTGTTGAAATACTTAACTTTTTAAACTAGCATATCTATCTAACTTTAGATGTTAAATTATGAATATGTTGAACAACTGATCATTTGACAGATAATAAAAAAGCACCTCACACAATAACTTTGTATTTTCACTTCTAAGCTTCTGTATCATAATCTATGTGATTCTGATTCATCTGAATGATTCTACAACAATCACTTCAGTCCTGGACGTCAAAGTAGTCAATTACTGGCTCTTCCTTTAACGGTTTGGATAAACCACTGTTTCCACTACTCCTGAAATTACAAGAATATTAGGTATTACATGCATGAAAAGAAAAAGATACAAAGTAAACTGAATCATAAACTCCCGTAATGTCTCAGTGTGCACATACACACTGCATTGGTCAATAGCATGTACTTCTAAATTGAGTTTTATTTGAAGTACCTTAATGCTTCAGAAAGCTTTTGTTTACTGAATTTTGACAAAAACATATGACTGATTAAATTAATGTACATCAACATGTGTCTGAATGCATAATTGGGGTTTTACCAGAAAATCTAATTTACCAATAATATTTGTTACAAAAAATACTGTTACAAAAGATACTGTACTGAAGACTAAATGTTCAAAATGCCTTTTTAAAGGAAATAGCAAAATAAATGCTATTGAAGTGAGCTGATGATCAAACGCTCTTGCTTTCTAAAGCAAAAAATATACAGTCATAGCAAATCCAAACACTGTAAAGATTTTTTTCAGTAAGACAGCATGATATCTTCCAAAGTATTTTGTAGAATTAAGAATTTCTAAAAAACTTTACTTCTAGAAATGAAAAATAAATGGCTAAGACCCTTTATTTAATTTTGCTGCACAACTCCATAGCATTAATCAGGATCACTGAAGACAGCAATCCCACAGAAGTGGAAATGAACAGTAACAACCTATTAAAACTGACACTGAATTCCACCTTAAGCAATCCTCCTAGAAATGTTTTGCTCTAGATGCTAACTCTGAAATGATTTAAATTTTTTCAGAACAGTCTACTTTGTATTCCAGCAGCACCTATCAACAGCAGTTACTGCAACATTAAGCAGTCCCATTCTGCAAAAGGTACTTGAACATGATTTCAGATGCTCATCTGCAAAAAATGTGGGAGGAAAACACTTCTGAAAGGTAAACCCAAACAAATAATAAGCCACACATTAAAAAAAAGTCATAACTATGAGATAACTACAAGTATCTGAAGCTGCCAAGTCATACAACATAAAAACTGTCCTTTTAAGACTATTCACCAAGATGCCTTATATATCCCATCTTCAGTAATTCTCACTATCTGACAAAAATTGTAGTCCACCTTTAATCAACTGTGTAGTCATATAGACACAAGAAAAATATATTTAGTACTAGTCCAAATAAATCATTTTATGCCAGTAAGACATTACCCTTGGTTAAAGGTAAAAAAAAAAAAATCCCAAACCTCCAAAACAGCACTCTTCCCAACTATCTAATATTTATTAAAAAATAAATTTTAAATCTGAGAATATTGTTATACTACTACCCCTATACCATACAGCCAATCCTATGTTTTCTTATCACTTAATTGCAGGCTTATTTCTGTGGAAAGAACATCTTAGTGCATGCTGCAAGCTCCAAAGCAGAAAAAAGGGAAAAAAGCAGAAACAGGGCATCTGAGGTTGAAGATCCGGAATATGTTCATTGGGGAACTCAGCACAAAATTGAAGAATAAAGTTTTAAATCCAAATTCCTTACTTATCTGTTTGTTTGTAATGAAGAAGAGGAGGTGCAGGCCTGTTCTGCATTTCTTTATCTAGCACAGAAGTTAAGGTATTGCTTGGACAAGCAGATTTCCCTCTAAAGAAATAAAAGAAATATTATTTAGTTCAATAGGAAATCATACTCATTAAGAAGTTTGGAAAGAGTAGCATTTGTAAGTAGCAGTTTTGGTGTCAGAGTTCACACTTGTATTCTTAAATCATCATTTCAAATATTTAATTTTCCAGCCATGGAGACCAACAATGCAAAAAGTACATTTTCATTACCAAAAATCTATCCAGTATTCTACATGTCTCTTCACTGCTAGCTATAAAAGATGTAGAAACAGCTTACTGGATTTGAGCATTGGTACCCAGACTTCTTTTCTGCATGTGAGGTCCACAACTCCTTTCTAGTATGAAGTGCACTAAATGATCAGCTGTTAAAATAGCAAAACTGGGATAGTTATATATACTCTAGGGTAACATATCTGTTCTTTCAAATATATAAATCAGAAGGAACAACTTAATAGCTTAACTCAGCACCACAAGAACACAGTTCACTGAATCTTTACGACATATTATCTAAAATTTTGGAAGCACCTTCTCAAATGTTGTCAGTAAAACATGTTAAACTCATTGAACACAGCACTCTGCTAAGAGGCACTCCCTCAAACACTGCCTCTTCCTCGTAAGCAGTTGCAGGTGAATCAGATCAGAAGAAAAACACTATGCATTAGAGTGGGGAAATTAAAAAATCAGCTTCTTCTGTCCTCCATGCTATTTATAATCTATTATGTAATTGCCACCACACAATGAAGCATCACACTTGTGCCTGTCCTATCTGGCACCCCATGGCTATGGTTACAGGGCAGAATATTCTTCAGTATACAAGGACAATGTACTTTAGCATGTATACTTATATATTTTAGGCTGTGAATCACACTCAACTTCAGCTGGCACTCTCTGCCCAAAGGCTGCAATGGCTAGAGAAAGAGGAAGGATATATATATTAAAAAAACAAAACAAAACAAAAAAAATCTGGAAAGAAACAACCCCAAATACCAGGAAAAAAAAAAAAAAGTCCTAGAAAAATAATTCCAAAAGACATCTAACTAAAAAAAAATAAAAAAAAAATAAAAAAAATTAAAAAAAATCCAAATAATTACCAAACACACTGTATCTCTAATAGGTTTTGGAGATATCCAATTTCCTCTAAAATTTCCTCTAAATTCACGAGCCACTTTTCAAGAGTGAGTTTGTCTTATTTCACTTAATATTCTATAACTGCAAGACTGAAAAAGCTTCCACTGTTAGTATCTTTCCTATTCACAGTTTCTTCTTCATCTTATCTGGGGGCAGATAAGCTGAATAAATTAAAATTCTTAAACATCATCAAGGTCAATTTTTTACCCTTCCTGCACTTTCTTCTAAACCCATGCTACTGACATTTTCATACCAAACTACTTCTTGTACACTAAATTAAACTGCATTCCAGAAAGGTTTCTTTTGGGTATTAGAAAAACGTTCTTTACTCAGAGAGTTGCCAAGCATTGGAATAGGCTGCCCAGGGAAGTGGTTGAATCACCATCCCTGGAGGTATTTAAAAGATGTGTAGGTATGCTTAGGGACTTGATTTAATGGTAGGTAGACTTGATAGTACCACTGGACACAGTGATCTTAAGGGTCTTTTCCCAACCTACATAATTCTATGTCAAGCACTAATTAAGGATGTTTCCTCCTTATTCATGCATTTTTACATATACTCCTCCAAATAATGAGATTCTCTGTGTTTGGTAATTACATTAAATTCCTACTCGATGCATCTTACACTCCAGCAAAATTAACACCACTTTCTGTATACACTGGTGGCACATTGATTGGTTAAAGGAAAAAAAAAAAAAAAAAGAGATTAAACAGTCACTCACATTTAACGCATGTCAAAAAACCCTAAACAACTGAATTCAACTAAACAGATGTACAATGGGAAAAACCTCTTTGATTAATTAATTACAAGAAATAAGAAAGAAAGCAGATGCTATCTAACCCATGGTTATCTATCATCAGTTGTGAAAGAACTGTCAATATGAAAACAAAAGGCTCTGCAAGTATTTTTGATAGGAAAGTTGCCATTCTTCATTTCATTAACTTATTCTCAAAGTAAGGAAAAGCGAAGTGCCTGCCTCAAGCAACAAAGCTGAGATGACACATTTTTAATGGCAGTACAGGGAAAAGCATGTGCTGACAGGATGGCCTGTTGTATAAAACTGAAATATGGAAATCATGACTCAATTTGTCTTCTTCAAGACTTCATGCTCAATTTTTTGTAACTACAGGATGGATCAGCATTGAACTGTTTTGGTATGAACTACTACAAAATTCTCTGTCCACCCATCTGTCCAGACTTATTCCATGTAGTCTTGCAAAAATGCACTACCATCTTTCAGACAGAGCAGATTTTTGTGAAAAATGTGTCCAAAAATTGGTAAAAGTTGAGGTGGAATAATGAAGCAAATGGCTCTTTAACAACCTCCTGATTGTTTAAACTTCATATATTCTACGTCATAAGCTTTCCAGAAGCAACACATGCAATTCTCAGGGCAAACAATGTCAACATTTAAGGAAAGAAAACAGTAAGAAAAAGATGCAGCTTTCTTCTGAAGCAGGACTGGTGCTAAAACTACCTTGACTTGTGACCTTACAGCAGTATTTGTACTTAAATGTACTGGGATGTGCAGTGTTTTCTTTCTGTGATGTAACTGTCATGATCTAATAAGGATATTCCATGTGATATTACAGGTGGTTGCATTTCTTTAGGTCTTTGATCCTGCTAATTTTGTACAGCCTATGTCTAGGTAACCATTTCCAAACCATTTTCAGACTGATCTTACTGAAAGGAAATAAAATCCTGGGTGAAAAAAAAACCCCACAGGACATGTCAATCTAACTATGACAGTGCATGGCTTTCTCAGTGAGAACCACGTGGGACCTTGTCACCTTCTTGAAAAGTCCCCTTGCTCATGAGGAAAAACTGAGCATAATGTTCTTCCTGGAAGTAACAGGAAAAGGATGAGTCTTACAGGGATGACTGCCCTCAAAACCACTTCTAGGATGTCTCAAGTCCATACAAACTGCTTAAACACTGGCCATTACATAAAAACAAGCAGGCACCCCTTTAACAGGCTCTGGAATCCAGAATTATTTGGATAAAATTTTTACTCATCTGATTAAAAATTTTAAAAAACCACTGACAAGTACAGTGAAACACAAGTGTGTACTTCAAAAGGAAAGCTTTACCCATCTCATCACAACAGTCTGGATATGACCTCTGAACCTTGTTCAGAAAGGATCTGGTATTGCAACTGTTCAAAAGATGGTGACTGCAGAGATGACCAACCGGTAAGCAGAGAGAAAGACACTTGCAAGGATCCAGTACAGGTCTTACACCTAAATATAACTCCGAACTGTAATTCAGATTAAGCTTAACAGTCAATACTGGGAATGATCTCTGTGCTTATATGGGCAATGCTGTACATGAGTGATTCTAATGCAGCTAATATGACCAACTTTTACCGGTGGTGATGGAGGCAAAGGCTGAGGGCAAAGTTTGCCCCTAGATCTCCAAACAGGAAGAAGCCTGGTTGGAGGAAGCTTTCTTAGCACCAAGGAGACTTTCTCACCGTTCTAACAGACTTGTATAGGGATATTAATATTTGAATGACACAGTGGTGGAGTTGGAAGAAAAGGAATTGCCTTTTTGCCTGAATGATTTTCATTTAATTATATATTAAAGAGCCCATGACCGAAATACAAAGGCATTGCTGAGACAGAATGAAACAAAACAATTGTAACTTTCTGGTGATTACTAGCTCTGGGAGTTGAAGAAACCATTGTGAAATACTCAAAAAATATCATCCTCTAGAATATGAGCTATTACTCATGTGAGGCTACAATGTTCTTTATATCTTGAAGAAGTGGCAAATAAAATTAAAAGAAGCTTTAGAATAATCCATTGAATTAAGAATACTGCTATGCAGCTGAAGAATAGTCTCAGTAGACCACTCAAGTGTCTTTTAAGAGTGGCAGTAATGAAATAGAAACATTTGTATTCTGCACAGTATGCCACTCCCTGAGAAAGAGCAAGCTCCTTCTCCAAGAGAAGGAGCAAGCGTGCAATCTGTCCTAAAACCATATAGAGGAAGGCCTCCCATTCTCAAGTTGCAGAATATCCCTTTGCTTTTAAAGCATAATCATCTGCCCTGCTCCTTTTATCATCTTCACTAATTTCTCATCTGCCCCTCTATTTCTTTTTATTTTTTTAAATAAGCTTTTTCAAATATGAACTCTTTGCTCATCTTCCTTTACTTAAAACAAAAAGTACCTTACATTGTAAGATCAAAGTAATGTTCCATCTCTTGTGGAAGAAATCAAGATTGTAGCTAAGCTACCTACTGATGAACAAGTTCAGAAATACCTCATAGCACCCTAACAGCATGGAAGATGAGAAACTTCTTAAAAGTGCAGCCAATATTTACAGTTAAAAACAACTGGTTGTCAAATAATCACAATTTGACAGCACTAAACTTAATATGCAGCTGAGTAAGGAGAACTATCAGTGAAGCCCTGATAGGAGAAGCCTCCCCATAATATGTCTCTAGTGCAATCAGCTTGGTATTTTCCTAGCTATATTCCTTTCATTATCTTTTCTACTGTGAACTGCCTTCTGTGAGTGTGCTCTAAAACATTTCATTTTTGCCAAAAAATCTCTTCCATTTGCAGTAATTCCAGTTCCCTCTTTGTCCATTAAATAAAGAGGGAATATACTCTATGTTAGGTTCCTATAGATGGAGAAATATGTTACAATAACCAGATTTTTTCAAAGGTGGTGTAAATTTAAGTACGATTTCTCAACCCAGCAATTAATTTCCATAAAATTTTATTACATATATTATTTTTTATACCTCTATTAAATCTAGCTGATGACAAAAAGTTACTACTAAGATGAATGGAAAACAATCTTGCAAAATATTTTATTAGCTTTTTCATTGCTAATGGTATTTTCTTCTCTGAAGATTTTCTTGAGTAAATGAGCCCATGAAACTATCAATTCAAAAACTGCTTTAAAAATTATTCTACTGGAAATGACTGCATTTTGTAAATTGCACTGTAAATAAACTGCTCTGGTAAGTGATAAAAACCCATCCAATTATTTAAACTATTCTGTAAAGATTTGAAAGCAACAATTAATTACATACTTCACTGCAGTGATAACAACATTGCGCTTTGGTTCGTTGTCATAGCTCACACTTTCAATGCCATAAACCTGAGCTAATTCATGGATGATTCTGCGGTGATCTCTGTTCATTGGTGGGTAACAATGACTCTTCTTTGTATGCTTGCCCTGAATTCAACAGAAAAGTTTAAGAAAGAAGAAAAAAAAAAAGGTGAAGTTTTCCTTGAGGGGGAAGAAAACAATTTAAAAAAGCGTTTCTATCTTTAAAATTTTGCTGCTATGACAAAATCAATATCACAAATTGCTAAGACCTCTGTATTGACAGAAAGCTCATCTGAAATTATTAATTTAATTCCTGAAAATTAAATTGTACGTTCTCTGTTATTTCCATCACCTCCAAGTTTACACATGCCCACATAGGGTATCTTTTGAGTTTGAAATACAAATCCTGATTACAGTAATTCTACTTAGATTCCAAAAAACAACACAAAATTATTTTTATCAGAATCTGTATTTTTAAAATGATCTGCCAAGTTCACATCAGATCCAATTTTATTTTGCAGATTGGCTTCATAATACAAATATTACAGATAGCTACAAAGATGTCAAATATATCAATCACTTCCCTCTACCAAAGAAGCTATTTATCTGCAAGTTCCTCATGTAATATCATCAGTAGATTCTTTATTAAACAAAACCCCAAAGTTCTATTTTTTATCCGTTAACAAAGACTGATAATGCTTCATTCAGCACTGAGTATTATACCAACAAGTAAAAGAACAAACAAAAAAGCAAGGTCCTATGAGCCCATGTCCTTAATGGGTTGGATCAATTTGTATCAACAAATGCATATAAGGATGAGTCACTCAGTGCTTCAGTCTGCTTTCACAGATCCAGGACACTGCTCCAGCATTTGCCTACATGATCACCAATGAAGTCTTCTACGTCTCTGGGTAAAAAGAAAGGATTCAAGGGGAAAACAAACTACTAGAATAAGTTTGAGTCAGGGACTTCTAGAGAAATTCCAACCTCCCTAAGTTCCTAGGACTGCAGGCAGTGCATTTAAGGTCACTGAGAGACCAGGATGATATCCCACTTCCCCATCACCTCTGAAAGATTGTAAGAATGGGGTAGGAAACCAATGACTAGAGAAAGGTAATTGCTGCAACTATAGCTATATAACTATAACTATACAAACAAACAAACAGAAAGAACCCAAGAACTATTGGCTGATCAAATGAAATTGCTAAAATTCAAATAAAGTATCTAAATTCAAATCTGCTTTTAGCTAAATGGAGCAGAAAAATCCCAGGGAACAAACAGTGTGGATTTACAAATGGTCAGCCACCAAAAGTAGTGTAAGAAACACCATATATAATAGAACAAGTCACCAGGGGTACATTTCAGCTATCCTGAAAATAGAGGGTTAATATCTGTCTTGTAGATTATGAAATTGCTAAGTTACAAACATTATCTGGACCAGAAACTGTAGTCAACCATTTCTGTAAGTCTTCAGGGTAATCATATGCTGACAGAATATTATCTTTACTTTGCAATTAACCTCCCAGCTATTACAACACTTCCAGCATAGATACAATAATTTGAAGAATTCTATAGATTCTGAACCTATTTATGATGACTAGTATGCTTGTTTTAAAAAAGTGGTGATGGTTCCATGCTCTGAAAAACATCACAATTCTTGTCTCTATGAAGACACAGCTGGATATACATGCCCTCTGTCTTTTCTGCTTACATACATCAACCATGAAGACTCTGCTATGCTAGATAGAAAACATACTGGTGAGTATAGGGCAAGAGATATTTATGAGGCAAGCAAAGTCATATATGATAGACAGAGCTGAATCATATTAATGCTAAAATTTTTCAGTATCAAAATCCTTTTTATTACACATTTATCAGTTAAGCTGAAGTGGGCATCTCCAAAGGTAAAATAAAAAAAAATTAAAAATCAGAAGCAAAATGTGTAAGCCTAAGTAACAGTAATCAGTATGAAAGACATAGTACTGAATACAGGCAGAACTACATGAAATGCGTGATAGATTAGCATGCAAAATACTTTTAATACAAGTAAAGTTCTAGATTTAGAAACAAAGAAAACAAGCCACATATTTAGTCAGAGAAACTTAGGAATAATAATAAACAACGAACCAAACACAGACTCAAGCATAAAGAAGAGTTGAGAAGAGGATTTGAGATCATGGCAGAAGAAAAACTAAATCCAGCCTCCTTGCATAATGCCACATTACACATATTAATTCAGTCTTTAGCTACATAAACCTATGGGTTGCAAGATAAAACCTGATTCTCACAAGAAAGAAAATAAAGCCTCCAAGTCTTTCACAAAAATAAAAAGAAAAGTTATGCAAGAAGAACTTGAGTACAAGGTCAAGTTAACTTTACAGTGCATGGGAAATATTCCCTTTTACACCCTATATGCCACAATTTTGAAGGAAAAGAGAGTTAGAGCATGGCCTCCACACATGCTGTCACTTTAGCTTCATAACAGGCTAGGAGGACAGAGGGAGCTACAGGCTGGTCAGCCTCACCTCAATCCCTGGGAAATCTCCCTTTTGAAAGATAACTTGATTTCTGGGAGCTTTCTGGGAACTTCTCACACCTTTATGAAACAGCAATTCCCTACAGCCTGATGGGTAGAATGGTACAGAACTGATCCTTGAGATACTCACTTGTCATGTGGCCCTAAATGGTTCATCCTGATCATGAGAAAAGCTGGGTACACTGCTTCCCTTAGGCAGGCAGGGAAAAGACTGAGATGTGGTCTGTTTCTGTATTTTTCTTCTCTTCTGCAATGTAGATGCTACTTAACAGACATTTGTCTCCTTTGTAGGATTGTTATTTAACAAATAGCCAGTTTGCACTGAAAACTAAAGCACTGGAGATGCTCTTGAGTTCTCTGGTACTCTTGTTCTGGCATATTTGATGACACTAATTGCAAATTCAAGACTTCTGGTTGCCCCTTTTTAATATAATTACACATCTTGGTTTGGCATTAGTATAAGCATATATTTGGTGTATGCAATTATATCAAGAAAGATATACGTGTACACACTTGTGTACATATATGTATATGACAAAGGCAACGTATAAAGGAATATGAAATATAGGATAACCACAGGCAACACAACACTACATAAACTATTCTTTGGTAAAACAGTACAGGTAACAAAAAACTGTTCTATGCATCTACCTTCCAAGTGTCTGTGGTTGGAGGGACCCGAGTATAATTAGCATAACCTGTGCCCCAGTGAACAAGAAATTGAGCACAGAGGGCATGAGATGAATGAACTAGGAACTCCTGTTAATACTCCTGTTAATACACAGGAGACTCAAGCAGTGTCAGGCCACTTGGAATGAACGTAAGTTGTAAGAGTAAGCAGAAATGAGACAACAAAGGCCAAGGCCCATCTAGAATTACATCTGCCCAGTTATGACAAGGACAGAAAGAAGGGCTTCAAATACATAAACAATAACAAAAGGAAAACTAAGGATAATGTGCACCCATTACCAGAGAGGGAACCCTAGTAAGAGGACACAGAGAAGATGGAGTATGTGAATACCTTCTTTGCATCAGTCTTCACTGACAACTCCTGAACAACCTCTGACCCAGGAGACCAGAGTAAAGGAAGTGTTTCTGTTGGTCAAGGACTGGGGTTAGAGAACACCTAGGCAAATCTGATATCCACAAGTCCAAGCAGCCTAACAGAATGTATCCGTGACTGCTGGGAGACATCATAGTGGTGGACATCATAGTGAGGCTGCTTATGATCATCTTTGAAAGGTCAGGAGGGGTGCACAAAAACTGAAAGAAAGCAAACATCATCCCAGTCTTTCTCAAAGGGCAAGAAGAGGAACTACAGACCAGTCAGTCTGTCATGGCTTGACACTGGCCAAATGCCAGGCACCCATGAAAAGCCACTCACTTACCCTCCCCTGCTACAGCTGGATAAAAATTTAATGAAGGGTTCATGAGTTAAGGACAGGAAGAAAACACTCCAAGGGCAAAATAGGCTCAACTTAAGAGACAGAAAGTGAATTTATTACTAACCAAATCAGAGTAGGATAATGAGAAATAAAATAGGTGGTTTTAAGGGCTTTTCCCCCCAGCCACTCCCTCCTTCCCACCAAACAGCCCAGGAAGACAGGAGAGTGAGGGTTTTGGTCAATTTATCACCCAAGTTTTTCTTCCGCTTAGCTCAGGGAGAGAAGTCATTCCCCTGTGAGACCACTGAGTCCCTTTCCACAGGAGACAGTTCTCCATGAACTTCTCCAGCATAGTTCCAATCTCACAAGCAGCTGTTCTCACAGAACTGCTGCAATGTAAATTCCTCCCATGGGCAAACAGACCTTCCAAAACTGAGGTCACTCTTTCACAGGCAAACAGTACTCCAAGGACAGGATGCTCCAGCTGGGAAGCAGGGGACCCTTCTGTCCACCAGTTCTCCCACTGGATCATAGCCTCCTCCAGACATCTAGCTGCTCTGGTGTGGACACCTCCCACATGGGTTGCAGATGGATCTCTGCATCACCCATGGAACTCCAGAGGCTGCAAGGCTGCCTGCACCATCATGGTCATCACCATGACCTGTGGATGTGACAGCCTGGTCAGAGAGCAAGAAAACTAGGTAAGTTTTCTCACGGCAGACTTGTGAGACTTTTAGGGAGTTGTAGAGAAACTATGATAGCTTGTTATTGTAAACAACCTGCAGGTGGTGTTTTCCTACTCTTTGACTTTCTGTTCTTCTCAAGGATTGTTTGTGAGAAAAGTGTTTTTGTTAATTAGCCAATCAGGTAGAATGTGCCGAATCAGTCTATAAGGAGAAGAGTTTTTCACATTAAAGGTGTGGTTGTGCAAACCAGCCTTCTTGGAGTCTGTGCTGCTTTCTTACTCAATATTGACAACAGCCTGCAGAGGAATTGCAGCTTTGACACCTGGAGCACATCCTGTTTGTCATTCTCCACTGACCTTGGTGTCTCCATGTTGTTTCCCTCACAAGGTTTCACCTCCTCCTCTTCACTAGCTGGAATTAAAACTGTGCCACCAGCTTTATTTTGCTTTCTTCTTAAATATGAGGTAATTATAATCTTAAAAATGAGATGAACAGAGGTAATTAGAAATTACTATCCTTTCTAATTGGCCCAGCCTTGGCCAGTGGCATATCCATCTTCAGAGCCATTAGGGATTGGCTCTGCTGGACACAGTGGAAGTTTCTAGCAGCTTCTCACAGAACCCACTCTGTGACCTGCAGCCCACCACTACCAAAAACCAGGCCATGCAAAACCAACACACAGTCTCACATCAATCTCTGGAGAGGTGACGGGAATGGTTCATCCTCAAGGTCATTGTGGGATGACAAGAAGGTGATCAGGATTAGTCAGTATGGATTCAGCAAAGGAAAATCATGCTTAACCAATCTGACTGTACAATAAAACAACTATCCCCTGGATAGATAAGGTGTGAGCACTGAATATTGTCTACCTGGACTTCAGGAAGATTTTTGACACTGTGTCCTCTGATACCCTCATAAGTTAACTCACTAAATGCAACCTGGATGAGTGGACAGTGTGGTGTACCGAGAACTGGTTGAACAGCAAATCTCAGAGTATTGTGATCAGTGGCAGAAAGTCGAGCTGTAACTAGCAGTGCTCCCCAGTGGTCAGTACTGGCTCTAATATTGTTTTAACTTATTCATCAGTGACTTGGATGAAGGGGCAGATACCTCCTCAGCAAGTTCACTGATGACCCAAAGCTGAGAGGAGTGGCTGATACCCCAGAGCATTGTGCAGCTCTTCAAAACTATCTCAGCAGGCGGGAGAGATGAGCAGAGAGGAACCTTCTGATATTCTTTAAAGGCATGTACAGAGACCTGCACTTGGAGAACAAGAACCCCATGCACCAGTATAGGCTGACCTACTGGAAAGCAGATCTTCAGACAAGGATCTGGAGGTGCTGGTGGGCAACAAGCTCTCATGAGAGAGCATTGTGCCCTTGTGGCACAAGGCCAATGACACGGTACATAAGAAAGAGTGTGACCAGGAGGTCATGAGAGGTGATCCTGTTCCTCTGCTCAGCCCTTGTGGGACCTCACCTGGAATTCTGTGTCCAGTACTGGGTTCCTCAGCACAAGAGAGGAATAGAGCTCCTGGAGCAAGTCCAGCAGAGGGCTACAAAGATGACAGGGGACTGGACCATCTCACGAAGATAGGCTGAGACAGTTGGGTCTATTGTGCCTCAAGAAGAGACGACAAATAGAATTTAATTTATTATTATTTCTTTTGTCAATAAATATCTGAAGATACAGTATAAGGAGGATGGATCCAGGCAGCTTAATAGTTGGCCACTTAATAGTGCCAACCAACAGGAAAAGAGGCATTAGGGAGAAACTGATGCACAGGAAGTTCCACATTAACATAAGAAAGAACTTCTTTACTGTGCAGGTGACTGAGGACTGAAACAGATTGCCCAGAGAGATTGTGGAGTCTCTCTCACTGGAGATATTACAGAACTGTCTGAATGCAATCCCATGTAATGTGCTCTAGGATGACCCTGCTTGAGCTCAGAGCTTGGAGTGGATGACCCCACTGGGGCCCCTTTGATAACTAGACACAGACTGACTCACTTTACTCTTTCATTCTAATGACAAAAACAATGGGCAAGAACATTAGACAGATGGATGAGCACCAAGACTGTTTAAGAAACGTCATCCATAATTTTTTGAAGGAATAAAGTTAAGTAACTGTCCTTAGGGCCTAGGCAGTTCAAAATTATGCTTTTTACAGAAGATTAGCTCCTTCTTGAGCTAAGGGCAACTGGGGATAGTATAGTTTACAGGGTCCTTTGAACCACATATACTGGGTCTTTCATGGCAGATCAGAAGGTAGTATCACTGAAAAACATATGATTGTATCTGTGGTATCTACCTCTCTACATATGCTGGAGTCTCTCAAACACTGTGGCTGAATCCAGGTTTTCTTATAGAAGAAAGAGGACAACCTCATGCACTCGCAAATACAGGAAGGTATCAAAAACATCTGTGAGCAAGCTCCACTACAGGGATCAGAAGTACCTAGGCTGTCGTTCTCAAAGTCTGAATATTTAAACATTTTTGACAATATTTTATTAATGGAGATCCAAAAATTGATGATAATCTATTTATGCATTAATGCCTAGCACTGCTTGAATCCTTAAGCAAGGTTTGGCACCTGAATACTAGGTCTCCCAAAAATTTTGTTCTTTTTACAACAAACTGTGCACTATATTGGAGCCCAAAGAGATCTAGTGTCAACTTGTAACTATGAGTATTAATAATGTTTATTAATATCAAACTTGTATATGAATACTGACCTTATTCACAGCTTCCACAAGCATTCTCATTTCCTTCTCAATGTCACTGACAAATTTTATATCCTTCCTGTAAGAACATCATTCTAGGTTAACAAGGCAAGAGAGTATACAAAGATAAAATATCTTCATATTTTGTAATATTTTTCAACAAGAACAAAATAAAAAAACAAGAACACAGATTACTCAAGCAGAAGCTTCATTCACATTAAAAGACTATTAGTGTGTCATCACTATTACAAAAACAATTATTTCCTCTTCATCAACTAGAACCAAGAATAAAATTCTATTACATCATTCTACTGTCTGACAATACAATTCTACATTTTCAAATCAATAATGTAGATTTTGAAGTTGCCATTTTGGTGTTTTTAAATTACTTGTTATTAATTTATTTAATTACAATATATGATGAGACACAACAATGGGGATAGGGTAAATAAAGTGGAGTTCTTTTCCAAGACAGATTTCACCGATTTTGGTCTTCAGCTCCTCTAGTATAACAGATTATTAAGAATTCAAGAAAAGCTACTTGCAAGCAAATAAGACATTCTTGATGTGAGATACGAAGGATTTGTTTGAATTATTTTTTGTAACTACCTTCATCACAGTACTTCAAGTCTTTCACTTAAGGGTGAACTTCATGTTCTGTTCTTAAATAAGCAGGTAAACTAACTTCAAAAGTGTGGTTGCTATTTGTTAGGCCACCATTCCTGTGAGGAAAAAAGGCTACACGAAGATTTCCTATCTCAAAGCTGGTCAGTAGTAAATAATTCTTCAAAAACTAGACACTATTCCATACCAACACAGTGCTACTTTGTGAAAGATGTCAGACTTCAACCAGTCAACAAATGACTACCAAAGCAAGTACAACTATCTTTGGTAGATAACCTACCAAAGTTCTGGATGCTGAAGTCAATGTACCATCAAAAGACCATAAAAATGGTCTCAAACAAATGTGCAAAATGACAACACTGAATAGCTCAGCTACCAACCGCACTTGATCAGATACAATGGACTTAGCCCATCATAAGTAAACAAACCTTCAAGGTTTAGCAAGAATACACAGGTACTACATGTAGCTATGAGAATTCCTTGGTGTTCAGTAGACAGAAGTTTAACACTGGGAGAATTGGAAAAAGGACCTGAACTGGATAGAGCTAAAAATAAAGGGACCTCCAGACACCTATGCTGTGAAATACAAAGTCAGCTCATGTGGTATAAGGCTTTGGAAAAAATATTACAGCAATAATTTAAAGTTAAAAAAAAACCCAATCCTCCAAAAAAACCAAACAAACTCAACAACAAAAAACCCAGCCAAACCCACTAGGAATACCCAAATTTCAAGGTGAAGTGATCATGGCAGGTAAAACACATGTATCAACAATCCAGTGAGAGGGTCCAGAAGCATCTGATATATAATATTTAAAAGTGTACTAAAAAAACAGCTAACACACTAGAGGATACATTAAAAAAAAAAGCCTCTTAGGAGCCTATAAAACCAGAGATTTTCTTGGTCCATACCATGGGGTCTTGCACAGTGACAAAATAAGAAAATTCTGTTCTGTGTAGGTCCAGGTGGCTAGATACTCCAGATGATCTCTCTTTCTCCAGTAGTTTTAATTCATCATATAGCAGCCTCAACATCGTCAATGTCCAACTGGACATTGATACTTGTGCTGCTCTATCCTACAACTTCATGTCAACAGATGAACCTGAGCATTTGCTTACTCTCTGTGCGTATTTCTGGAGCTTCTTAGAAAGGTCAGAGCTGAGGTGTCGAGCCAGTGGATCTGTACCCCCTGATCTGTGTTTAATTGGTAGTCAACTCCATACTACAAGATGGATTCCCCTCGGCAGCAGAATATCTCCTCATGTAAAGCTATAAGGTGGAGAGACTTCGTTTGACTCCTTATCAGATCCTGACAAATACATCAGCAAGATTAGCATTACCATGCTATTCGTGGTGCCCCCTTCTCCTGTCATTGTCCTACAAAGGAGACATATTATCTTGGCATGCTTACACTCACTTTTCTTCCTGTTACCTGGAGTTGTACTGCTTCCTGGGAGCTTTACGATTCTGTAATTAAAGGTTACACCTCAAAATCAGGAGTTATTACAGCTTTCTCAAGTTTTCTTCATTTTTAGGTATACAGTTCTTTCAGCTCTTGACAATGTATCAGCTACACAGATCAATTAATTGTCTGAAGAAGATAATATGGCATTCTAGTAATGACTTTGGCAGCTGCTACCTTCTTGCGGCAGTGACTCTGCACAGGAAGGCAGCTGTCATGTCCACCTGAAAAATATACTATAACAGATACAATATCTGGATCTTGCCATCTTGATGGAAGCCAAATCTTTTGCTAGACTACTGAGACAAAAGATCATCAGGAGCAGTCAAGGAAGAAAATTCATAAAGCCACAGATTCACAAATTGCAGATTGCTGCTCTTGCAAAGAGAGCTATGTAACTGTAAGTAGAAACTAATTTATCTTTAAAACTAGATAAATTAAATCCAGTCATTCAATGTACAAAGTAATTGACTTGAAGATTAAAAAAAACTTTTGCTTTAGCTATGACTCAGTAAGAATAGACTTGGTGTATTAGTTTATTGTAAATTACCAGTGTAAAGAAGTTACAAAGGAACTGCAAGTAAAATCACAGAAAGAATGAGAACTGTGAAAGCATTAAGGCTACTTTCCAAGGTATCTGTTCGACCATCTGCAGTACAGTGCATGATCCTGGTCAGTTCTGTACATGAAACATGAATACTTGTACTATGGGTAGTGGCTGGCAGAAAGGTCACACAGAATTATACTCCATAAAACCACAGTAGACTACACACACAATGCAAAATCTTCACCTTCTTTTGTACTGAAAGTGCATGCTGTGTTTTCTAAAGAAGATGAAGCAAAATATATTCTACACATAACTACACAACTAAAAGAATAGTCCTTATAAAGTAGCACCTTTAAATGCAAATACAAATAAAACAGTAGCCCCACAATGAAAACATTCAGCTATTTTGCAGTAGGTTCATCGGTTGGAAGTAAAGAAGATGTATCTTACTTTTAAATTCTGAATGATTGCTTATGTAAAATTTTCACTTATTTCAAAATATCAGCAAATCAAATAAAGGATTTTCAAGTACCAAACATCCTTACAAAACAATGAAATTTATGCAGCATTAGAACACTGGAGGAAGAAGAAAACATACTAAGCTGTTGTACAAAACTTAGACCTGGTAAAAACTAATGTCATGCCGACCAAACACACACGAGTAAAAACTCAAGATGACACATCATCTCAACATCTTTTAAAAAATGTGACTGATCCCTTCTTGTCATTCCAGATTACAAAGTATTTATTGGTGTGATGTTTTTGATATTACCTTGATTTCACATTGCCTCATTTTAGGACGTTTCAGTCTAGCAACCCTCTATGCAGTCACATTGGCACAGGCTTCGCTCTGCATCTAACATTTTATTAATTCCATTTCTTTATTTTTAAAATAAAAGCAGTAAGGCAAAAAAAAAAAAAAAAAAAAAAGAGACCTGGTAGAAAGAACAGTAGGCTATGAGAGTGTATTTCATTATTTAGTCATCACTTTTGTCTTTGTTTTGAAATGTCTATAAGGAGCACTGAGGTAGAAGTTGGCTCTGAGTAAAAGCAGTAGAGATGTGAGAAGTACAGGTACTGATTCATAGTGAGAATGGTAAAATGATGTTGCCATTTTAAATCTGGTCCGATTAGAGAAAAAAGTAACCTGTCAGGCACTTTTTACTTTTCAGGTTCTCATTTGGGAGGTCTTAAGAAGTGCCTATCAACTGCTTTGCCTCAACTGCCATCTAATGCCAAGGCAGCTGTTTTTAGAAGAGTAAATAGAACTGTTCTACATTTCCCATCTTGCTCTCAACACTGTTGACTTATAACATCTGCCATCATTAAAACACATACCTTGCATCTTCTTTTAAAAGGTCACTGTACTTTGGTCCAGAAGAACGGATATTAAAAGGATCAGAATTATCATCTATTTCAAGAGCTTCAGCAAGGCGCCTAAATTTGAGGGTAGGAGGAAAAACCCCCAAATATAACAAAAACATAAGTAAACAAAATAAACCCCATATAAATCCCCCCAACCTTCCACACATGTCATTGAAGAATTAAGTTACAGGCTACTAATACAAATGAATAGATTGCAAAATATATGGTCTGGACATTTGAAACAACTCATTTAGAGCTAGAATATTCTCGCAAGATTTCTGATCATTCAATATAGATTTTTACAACAGGAACCATCTCCACATTTATCTGTCATGAAGAAAAAGATTTCTTCTCTACATAGATTAACTTTCAAAACCTAGACTACTTCTGTTAAAAAAAAAAGTAAGCAAGTTAATTTCCCACCTGTTCCTCTGAATAGCTAGGCATTCTTCATCACATTGCAACCTGAATTATGAAAGAAAACTGAAATTAGAATCACTGCTGCTACTCATACTTTTTAAGCTGCAGCTTGTTGGTATTGTATTATCACAGCCTAAATAAATAACAACAGTGTGTGAGAATATTTTATCATCTTAGAACAGACAGAGATAAAAATAAACAAAAAGCAATAATCAAAGATCTTTGAGCACCCAATCTCTTCTCTAGGTCTTGAACAGGAGCAGCAGTTACCAAGGTGGTATAGGAATTGAGGAAAAAAGCTTTTGAATTAGATGTTATATTGGTAAATTTTATCATTTGAGCAAAGAATGAAGTTGATAGGAGCATTGAGGGGATGCTCAGCAACAGAAGATGTCACTGCTATGAATCAGGAAAAATTCTCGGTCAGGAAAAAGAGAAAGTTAAGACATGTCTACGGAGGATTATGATGAACCATAAACATCAGTATTTCAACTGAACCCCTAATTTCTAGTCTCAGCAGAGTTATGAATTTCAGTTTTCTGTCTCATCTTTGAAAGGTATTACATAATTTTATTTTGAGGGATTAAAATGTTGGAGGAGAATCAGGAGTTCCCCAAAACTTCAGCAGTAGTTACAAACTTCTTCCCCCAGACTTCATAAGTTAATTAATTTTCTTGACAATAGTTCCTTACATAAAAAAAAACCCAAAACAAACAAAAAAAAAACAACAAAACAAAACAAAACAAAAACAAACAAAAAAAAAACCAAAAAACCCCCACCAAAACTACAGGGAAAACTGGTTCAAACTGGTTTATTCAGTGGCATGTATCATCTTTGGAGAGAAATAGTTCCAGGACCCGGAACTTCTGATGGCCTTCTTGAAGAAGACGGAAGAAAATTAACATACTTGCACTCTTAAGATTAACCAAGTACTTTAAAGTAATTTACATGAAGAATTATTTTCTCCTCCACTAAAAGAGGAAAGCAGCCAATTTAAGAAGCTATTCTAGGTCTGATCAAATTTGTCAAGAAAAAATCTCAAGCTTTAATAAGAAATACAAGATGAAGTATAAAATGTCTACAGACAGAACAGGAGAGAGAAACAAAGAAAGAAAATCCCTGCAGCTTGCAGAAAATACTCTGTTATTGTAAATGAATAAAGCAGATTTGTACATTACCTTGAAAATACTGGAGTTTGACAATAAATTAAAAATACCAGACTAAATATTTTATTTATCACCATCTCTTTTCCCCCTGTCCCAATATTTGGTAGACAAAAAGAGAGAAGGGAGAATACTTCCTCTGACAGCCCTTGAATTCTCCTTAGCCTTGCAGGGACAGGGCAGGGCTTTCCTCTGGAGAGCTCGGGGCTGATTAAAAGAGAGCTGTAAGGAATGCAGCAAACAGGACCCAGGACCTGGCAAACGGGGCTGGCAGCACAGCAGTTCACAAAGGCAGGGCAAGCAGGTAGAGTTGCAGGTTTCCTCCTGCTAGCAGAGTCTTTAGTATGTTGTTTGTTATGTTTCTGTTGGTTGGTTGGTTTTGGTTTTTTTTGTTAGTAATGCTTATTACACAATCAAAAACTGCAGTTCGTACAAGTGTATGTAACCAAACAGAACACACTAAAAAGGATGTGTCTGTCTAAACCCCTTCCTGTGTGGAGTGTTTGAGCTTATCAATTGTACTAGGGGGCACTGCAGAAGAAGCCTGCCTGTGGTGTGTACAGGTGAATGATCTCCTTTCTCTGGTGGCTGAGCTTAGGGAGGAAGTTAAGCCTATGGAGTATTAAAGAAAGTGAAAGGATGGTAGAGTTCTGCTGTTCCATCCTTGAGGGAGGCCCACCAGGAGTCAGAGGACTCCCATGACTCCCACTGTTACCTGGTGGATGAAGGGGAGTGGAAATGGGTCCCTACTCATGGAGGTAACAGAAATTCCTCTCAACCCTCATCATCTGCCCAGGTGCCACTTCAGAATAGGTATGAGGATCTAGAAGGTCAGCCAGATGATGCAGAAGAAAATTATCTGCCCAGCAGGCATCTCAATTACACTTCTTCTATGATCCATTCAGACAGATCATCACCTCTGACATTAAAAAAAATAAGGGTAGTTGTAGTGGGTGACTCCCTTCTGAGGGGAATAGAGAGTCCCGTATGTCAACCAGACCCATCCCACAGGGAAGTCTGTTGGCTCCCTGGAGCCAGGTACAGGATATTACTGAGAGACTCCCTGGGCTGATTCAGCTCTCTGATTATTACCCACTTCTGATACTCCAGGTTGGAAGTGATGAGATTGAAAAGAGGAGTGTCAGGGAAATTAAAAGGAACTTTAGGGCACTGTGTCAAGTGATTGATAGGGCAGGAGCACAGGTAGTGTTCTGCTCAGTCCCATTGTTGGCAGTGAAAAACAGCAAAAGGAAGAGGAGAGCCCACACTGCTAACAAGTGTCTCAAGGGTTGGTGTAATCAGCAGAATTTTGGGTTCATTGATTATGGGTGCAAACTTGTGGCATCAGGCTTACTGGAATTGGATGGACTCCATCTCTCTGTTAAGGGCAGAAGGATTTTAGCTCATGAACTGACAGACCTCACTGAGAGGGCTTTAAACTAGATTTGAAGGGGGAAGGGGATGTAGCTGGGCTCTCTGGAAGCAGGCCCAAGGCTGGTACGCCTCAGTTAGGGGTAAAATCAGTAGCCCAGCTACTGGGCTGTATGTGCACGTATACTATTGCATGCAGCACGGGTAACAAACAGGAAGAGCTGGAAGCCATGGTGCAGCAGCAAAGCTATGATGTAGTTGCCATCACAGAAACGTGGTGGGACAACTCACATAGCTGCAGTGCTGCACTGGATGGCTACAAGCTCTTCAGAAGAGACGGAAAGGGAGAAGAGGTGAAGGTGTGGCCCTTTATATTAGGGAGGCTTTTGATCCCATGGGTATTGAAACTAATGATAATGAAGTTGAATGCCTATAGGTAAGAATTAAAGGGAAGGCCAGCAAGGCTGACATCCTACTGGGAGTCTGTTATCGTCCACCCAACATGGAAGAAAAACTGAAGAATGTTTCAAGATTACCAGCCCTTGTCCTTGTAGGTGACTTCAACCTACCAGACATCTGCTGGGAACTTAATACAGCAGAAAAGAGCAGTCCAGGAAGTTTTTAGAGTGCATGGAGGACAACTTCTTGTTGCAGCTGGTGAGTAAGCCCACCAGCGGAGGTGGTTATGGTCTATCGTCTAACAGGTCTATGTTAGACCTGCTGTTAGCAAACAGAGATGGGCTGGTGGGAGATGTGGTGGTTGAAGGCCTCTTGGGGCACAGTGATCATGAAATTACAGAGTTCTTGATATTTGGTGAAATCAGGAGGATTTCAATAAGACTTTTACATTGGACTTCCAGAGCCTATTTAGGAGACTCGGAGAATACCTTGGGAAGCAACACTTAAAAACAAAGGAGTTCAGGAAAGGTGGGCGTGCATCAAAGCAGACCTTGAGGGCAGAAGAACAGACTGTTACTGGGTGCCAAAAGATGAGCAGATGAGGCTTGGATGGACGATGAGGTTTTGAAAGGACTTAGGAATAAAAAGAGGATGTATCATCTTTGGAATGAAGGTCAGATCTCTCAGGAAGGATTTAAGGGGGTTGCTAGGGCACGTAGGAAAAAAATTAGGGAGGCCAAAGCTCTGTTTGAACTTAATTTGCCAACTTTTTTAAAGGATAATAAAAAACGTTTCTACAAATATACTAATGGCAAAAGGAAGGGTAAGACCAAACTTTGTTTTCTATTGGATGAGGGAAAGAACTTAGTAACTGCAGATGAGAAGGTGGATGTACTTAACGCCTTCTTTACCTCAGTCTTTAGTGGGATAGTTTGTCCTCAGGACAACTGTCATTCTGGGTTGGTAGATGGTATTGGGGAGCAGAATAGGCCCCCCCTGTTATCCAGGAGAAGGCAGTCAGAGAAGTGCTGAAACACTTGGATGTTCATAAATCTATAGGACCAGAGGGGATCCATCCCAGGGTGATGAGGGAGCTGGCAGATTAGCTTGCAAAGCCATTCTCCATCATGTACCACCAGTCCTGGCTCACTGGTGAGGTTCCAGATGACTGGAAGTGGGCCAGTGTGATGCCCAATCATAAAAAGGGTGGGAAGGAGGATCCTGGTAATTGTAGGCCAGACAGTTCAGTTAGCCTGACTTCAGTACCTGGTAAGGTGATGGAGCAGTTTATATTGAGTGTCATCATACAGCACTTACAGGACAGCCAGGGTATCTATCAGACTTACCCAGCATGGGCTTAGGAGGGGTGGTTGTGCTTGACTAACCTGGTCTCTTTTTATGACTAGGTCATCTATCTGGTGGATGCAGGAAAGACTGTGCATGTTGGCTATTTGGACTTCAGCAAGGCCTTTGACACTGTCTCCCACAGCATACTCCTGGGAAAGCTGGCAGCCAACAGGCTTGGACAGGAGCACTGTTGCTGGGTTAAGAACTGAATGGATGGCCAGGCCCAGAGAGTGGTGGTAAATAGTACTGCATCCAGCTGGCAGCCAGTCACTAGTGGTGTCCCTCAGGGGTCTGTGCTGGGGCCAACTCTGTTCAATATTTTTACTGATGACATGGATGAAGGTATTGAGTCTTCCATTGGTAAATTTGTAGATGACACTAAGCTGGGAGTGTGTGTTGATCTGTTGAAAGGCAGGAAGGCTCTGCAGAGAGATTTCAAATGGTTGGATGGATGGACAGAGTCCAATAAGATGACCTTTAGTAAGTCCAGGTGTGGAGTCCTGCATTTTGGCCACAATAACCCCCTGCAACGTTGGGGTTGGGGATGGTGTGGCTGGACAGTGCCCAGGCAGAAAGGGACCTCGGGGTACTGGTCAACAGCCGGCTGAACATGAGCCAGCAGTGTGCCCTAGTGGCCAAGAAGGCCAATGGCATCCTAGCCTGTATCAGGAATAGTGTGGCCAGCAAGAGCAGGGAGGTCATTCTTCCCCTGTACTTGGCACCGGTAAGACCACACCTTGAGTGCTGTGTCCAGTTCTGGGCCCCTCAGTTTAGGAAGGATGTTGAGACGCTTGAGCACATCCAGGGGAGGGCAACAAGGTTGTTGAGGGGCTTGGAACACAAACCCTATGAGGAACAACAGAGGGAGCTGGGGTTGTTTAGCCTGGAGAAAATGACACTTGGAGGTGACCTGATCACTCTCTACAACCTCCTGAAAGGTGGTTGTAGTCGGGTGGGGGTTAGTCTCTTTCTCCAGGCAGCAACTGACAGAATGAGAGGACACAGTCTTAAGCTGCGCCAACAGAAATATAGGTTGGATATTAGGAAAAAGTTTCTTATGGAAAGAGTGATAAAGTACTAGAATGGTCTGCCCTGGGAGGTGGTGGAGTAACCATCCCTGGATGTGTTTAAAAAAGGACTGGATGTGGCACTCAGTGCCATGGTTTAGTTGAGGTGTTAGGGCATGGGTTGGACTTGATGATCTTGAAGGTCTCTTCCAACCTAGAGATTCTGTGATTCTGTGGAAAAAGGCTACCTATCACAGTTTAGGAATGATATTACGAAAGACTTGTACAAAGAAAAGCCATCTCTGGTAATTTCAACTGTTCAAGGAAAGGGCAGTGTGTGTCCACACCAAAAGAAATGTGTAACTGACTACAACACAATAACAAAAGTTCTTAAGTATGCTGGCGCTAGCTTTTGGTACAAGAAATCATGAAACAACTATATGGGAAATGTCATTATTTTGAACTTACACAATATAAAGGAACATTAGATTTTAACACACATAATAGACTGACTCTGAAATAAACAAATGCAATATAGAAAAAAAAAAAGACATGGTAATAAAAATAAACTAAAACCAGAGATTAGGGACTTCAAATGCGAAGACTTCAGTAGGTCAAGTTTTTGACAGAAGGATGCTGGAGAAAGTTGACAACTTTATAAAGAAATTATACTAGAAGTAAAGGGACAATCCTGAGGAACATCAGGAAAACTTATGTCACAAAATTAAAATCCGGTTTGTGGTGCCAGCCAGGATGACAACACCAAAACACCAATCAAACTGGAATACAAACATGAAAAATTCTAAATCACGTAATACAAAAATACTGTAAATAGTACAATGATGACTAGGAGAAAATATGGCCTATCAATAATCCAGAAAGGAACACTGGATTGCTGAAAAAGAAGATAAAGCCTATTGCTGTATCTAGAAATCTGAAAAAAATCCAGAGGAACTCCAATGAGTTGGCAGAGTAGAAAAAAAACTCTGAAACCACTGTTGTACTGTTCCACACTTAATTATAACAACCAACCATACAATGACAGAGAACTCATTCTACATGAAAGGAAAACCACGAAAAACCACAGAACTGCAAAACACTCTTTAAGCATATTGCTAAAGTAGAGTCAGGCTGATATTACAGCTGACATTTTTGTCACCATATTAATATATATATTGCATGTCACCTATGCTTCAGGTACACACAAAGGCTTCTAATATGTTACTACATGCATCTCCTTACCTGGCCTGCTTCATTTCTTTTTTTGTAATAAGCCTACTGATTTCCACTGAATCCCCAAGCTGTAGATCTGTTAGCTTAGTTGCTATAGATATAGCAGCTATTCTGAAAAAGAGAGTGGTAGATTTCATTTACGGCAACACATAAACTTCTGAAAAGGTATATAAGGGTGCAGATTTAACCTCTAGGTGGAAAAATAAGACAGACTGATTGTTTTCTCATTAGATTACAAAATGGAAATCTAGTTCTACATCACCAAGTTTTAGGAGTCTAATCTAGTTACATAAATCAAGATTCTACTCTCATCTCCCTCAACTAAGAGTAACACTAACAAATGGACATGCTTCTTATGCAAGTTGAATTATGCAAGGCAAATATTCTTTCTCCTCACTTGCTAGTTATACAAACTACAGCTGACCCTATAGCTTTAACTATCATTTTATCTGATTCTTCTTTAACTGTGTGCAACTAAAATCTGTCAAGTGAATTTATAAAGTACTTAGAAATTTGCTTGGGAAATATGGTTAACACAACCCACAAGGAAAGGACAAAATGCCTACCAAGATCATTACTATTTTCTTTATAAAGATTCTTCCTAATTCCTTTCAATAAAAAGTCTTCCAAAATTTGTATAACTGAAATATACAAGAATTTTTAATGGAAATATCCCACATAATTTTCAAACAAACTCCTAAAAATGAAATATTGTATCCTCTTGAACTAGCTTTTCTGTTACATGAAAATAAAAGGATATGTTTGTGTCTGTATGTTTCTTTTTATGTCTTTCATCACATTCAAAGAACCAACCACCTATCAGGAAAGACAATAATCATAGTACATAAAACAAAAAATCACTCAGAGGCACTTCATATTAATCAGCTGATGGCAAAGTATAGGTAATGGGACATTAGATGATATGGCATCATAATTTATGCCATATGTACAGTTATAGCAGCACAGGTATTTCCTGTTCCCTTGGACATTCTTTCACCAACATTCATGACAAAGCCCAAAGCTATTTCATCATTTCTCTAAAATTTTTGAGAAAACTTGGATACTCCCCTAATTTGCTGACCTTTACTTTGTTGTAGTTTTTTTTGTTTTGTTTTGTTTTGTTTTTTTTAATGTTTTTTGTTATCATTGTTTTGGTTTGGTGATAGGTAGGAAAAATGGCAAACTTATCTCAAAAAAATTAGAATAATCTTTCAGGAACCTGAACTGCTGGAGTTATCAAACTTGAATAGCACATTACTATCACAAATCAAGAGTAATTTGTAAGCACATATGAACATATTTTGACTGATACAAACATCTGGTTTAAACAGAAGAGTCTCCCTTCCTCTAGATTTGGGCTCTGATCAGAGAAATAAATATATATGTATTCACCGTACACATGCAAGAACTCTCACTGGCTTAAAAGAATAATTTTCCTTGCATTAATATTTAGGCAATGCCCGAGTTATAAAACAGCAGAGAAATAACAGCCTTCAAAAATCTGGACTTGTACATTATCTTCTGAACTTATCATTAATGACAAGCATTTGTCAATTTAAACTGGTATTTCAACATTGAGCCAGTCTTCTGATCTGTATTCATAGGAATGAAAATACCAGAAATACCAAACTTCTGTACATGTATCTTGCATTCAACTTAGTATTGACTACAACTGTTCTTGTTTCTAATTAGCACATTTTTCTCCTTGTTTTCATTAGGTAATATTAAGTACCTAAGCTGAACTATTTTCTGTCAGAACTTGAATATGGACAGTGTTCAGCAGAAACCAAGCAGCATACCCTATGCTGGGCTAGGATAAAAAAAAAGGCCCTTAAATACCAATTCCAAATAAAACCATCATTAAGAAACTTTCTTTGAAAGATAGGAAGAATCTCAGACTTTGATTGCCTAACAACTAGAATACAAGCAGAAATCTGATCACAAACCAACTCTTTAGACTAATTTTTTTATTCCCTTTCAATCACAGCCTCAGAGTAAGATTTTTAAAAGTTATTATTATTACTGTTTTGTTATATTCATTGCAACAGTTCCAAAGCCCCACTTTTCTTCTTTTCCTTGTCCATTCCTTGCTCTCTCTCCTATGAGAGAAAATTAAGTTTAGACATAGGATCTGGACGTTGTTATACAGTTGGTTAGGGCTCAGATTGCATATTAAAACCCAAGATTTAAATGTCAAAGCTCTCCTGCCTAAATTTTGCTATTCGAGAATTACTTTAAATCACTCTTCAGCATCCATCATCTCTACTGACTAGGTTCCATCATACATGATTGGAAACTTGGACAGCAAGTCACATATGGACTGCAATCACCTACATTCAGAAGCCTGAATCTGGACTTGACAAATTTGTCTGTACCTAATTGCTCTGTGTGGGTAGAATACAGTTCCATATATGGAAGAGTCAAGCTTTGACATACCAACATAGCTAGACTAACAACAGTAAAAAAAAGAAATTAGTTCTAATACAGCATAGCTGGTACAAAAGCGCAGGGAAATACCAAAACCCTCCACAAAACTACCACATGTCAAAGTACAAAAAAGTGAAAAAACTTGTCAACTAAACATATTTAGTCAAATCTGCAATTTAATCAAACTGCGAAGCAGTAGGTCCAGTAAGGAATTGAAAGAACTATCATACCTACCTTTGATATGTATTAGATGCTTCTGAGCATATCATACTCTCCTTTCTTCTTCCACATTCACACTGAAGATCAACCTGCCATATCACATAAGTGAGCAGATTTTTAAAGTTTTGTCTTTTTTATGGCCATGGAGGGGTGTGAAGGATATAAACTTATTCATTTTAGAAGGTCCATTTTAGTGGAATAATGGCTAATTAAAAGTGATGAATTGTTTTGTTTTAAAAAAATTAGTATTTTAAGTTTACAGAAAAAATGTTATGCTATCAATATACAAACGTCACAACTGTTACTGTCTGATAATTAAACCATATAATTCACCTGTGACTTTGCAGTGAATTTTCTTTAGGTATCTAACCTTTGCACTGCAGGATGTTGTCGGGCAGTGTGAAGAAGGATGACATGGAGCCATACATGGATGATTACAATACAGCCTTGGAATAATACATGGCTGTTTACACTCTTCATCTATAAGACATTCTCCTTTATGACAGATTCTTTTACATTTGTGCATTCCACATTTTAACATTTGATTGCAGCGAAGTCCACAGGAAATGTCAGTGAGATGACAAGGAATATTACTTCGCAGCTGAAAGAGGAAAGGAAGAAGACGACACTAACAGTAAAAATTATCAATGGAAATCTCAAAGTGCTTTTACTGTTCACACCTTCATTGGCACTGTCCACATAAGAGTCTTAATACTAAATGATCAAAGAATGAGTTTTGTTTTATACTATAGTCCAATACAGCAGTTGGTTTGCATGCATATGGAATAAAAGGTATATTTCTCCAATTTAATCACATTAAACTCCAACTCCAGTAACATATTCCATTTCAAAGATGACACAAAAATCTAAGCCTACAGTCCTAAAAAATTGTTTAGTATTCAAAAACATTAATTGTCCAGACTTACTTCATGCTTGCCCATACACCATTTCTGAGTGAGATAGGTACAGGGAGGACATTTCTCCTCACTATGACATGAATGGTACACTGCAGTCACAGAAATATAAAAGCCGAAACAGTTTTATTAGCATACTTCGGTTGAATACATTAACGGAGACAGTAAAGGCTATTAAGCACGAGAATGCAAAACTACACAATTTATGGGAAGGATTATGCATCATTAAAAAATAACGTATTCTTTAAAAATTATGATGCCAAGTGTTTATGTGACTATTCTCTATACACTCTAAATTAAATAGCAGGTCATTTTCTAACTTGTGAGTAGGGTTATACTCTCAGGCAAAATTTGTCAGAAACTGTTCGACCCATGCTATTTATTTTGTGATTGGCCAGTGAATTTCCAAGGAACATAGAAATTAACTGTTCCCTAGATTAGGTACAGTTTCAATAGAGCATTTGATCTTTGGAATACAGCATTTAATGTATTGTGATTAGTAAGAAAAAACGCCAGTGTTTTTACCAGTGAGAAGCACCATTAGTAGTATTTATTGCAAGTTTTTAGCTGGTAGGTTTGGATATATATTTTCAAATAGACCTATGTACACTTTTCTACTTTTCTTTTGATTAAAAGAAGCCCAAATTAAACAAACAAACAAAAAAGCCACCACACAACAAAACCAACCAAACAAAAACCAATAACCAACCCTAAAAAACCCAATCAAAACTGAATGGCTTGACTTACCTGGATGATCACAGTCATGTGGCCTGGTGCATGTTTTTTTACACTCTGGTGGCTGAGTGCCACAGGGAACAGGGGGGTAAATCACAGATTCACCACAATAACAAGTTAACTCATCAAAACCTGAAAAAAAGTCAAATATATCCTAATGACTACATCTATTTGCATGCTTCCTTTATGAGAAATTTTTACTTAACATGAAAATGTTTTATTCCAGCTTAGTTTTTTTACTATTAAGCACTAATATTTGAAATTAGTGAATTTATTAGCATTTGTGATTCCTACAAGAAAACTAGGCTATGATGACTTGGTTAGAAATTATACTTTGCTTTTAGAGCAGTTCTTTCACATCAGTATTTTGAACCAGAGCAAGCAAAAGGCTCATGTCAAGTTGAAAGCTTTGCTGCTCTACCTTTGATTTAAAAAGTGGAAGTATCTCTTGAATTCCTTTCCAGAAGGCCCATCATCAAAATTTTGTGTTCCAAACTTCCTGATATCACTTTGTCAGACCAATGTTTAGATTTTGTCATTTTGCCAAGCCCTGCATATAGTATTATAAAGATTCCAAAGAAAATTACCAAAGGACAACAGGTCTTCTTTTTGGTATTTATTATTACATGGATCCTCATAAGCATTTTATGAATGTGTCCAAATACTTCAAACCCAGTTTTGTATGTTTTGGAAGTTCTTTGTCTCAGGCAGTACCCATTTTATTTTGAGTGCATTTTTTTTATCTTCCATGCTCAGGAAA
This sequence comes from Lonchura striata, assembly GCF_050655825.1. Lineage (NCBI taxonomy): Eukaryota > Metazoa > Chordata > Aves > Passeriformes > Estrildidae > Lonchura > Lonchura striata. The sequence continues at coordinate 73,744,740 of NC_140704.1, forward strand.
CAAGTTTTAAAGTCCTATAAGATCCAAATCTCAGTAATATACAAAGTAATAGAAGTACTTACATACACCACCCTAATGAAAACACTGCACAAAAATTAATACAATTCCCTGCTTTTTTCAGACTATATAAAAACTGGCAAACTGACTGGAATGCACACTACAGTTCAAACAGATAAATGCTTAGAAAAACAACACTAAGAAAACATTTGACATCATACAGAAGGAGATAAGAAAACAGAAAGAGAATATGATTGGTCTATAAGCAAATAAAGAAGTAGTGGAAAACAACAGAAAATGGTGGGGGAGGTTAAGAGATTAAAGGGGTAACACAAATACAAACCAACAATTCTAACCTGACGAGAAGTGTATTAAGGGAGCTTTGGAACTCAGCAAGTTCTCTAACTCTAACTCTGGAAGCACATGATTCTTCCTTCCTAGTCTACCAAAGCAAAACCTGTTGAACTCTAAACACCCAAGTGTTCCTACTGTCCCACTTCCATAGATATTGATGGCTGCTAGATCAATAAGCAGGTCCAGCCTAGGGCAGGACTGAAAACACATTCCAGAGACATAAGACACACAATATATACATGGCAATAACATGACCAGATACACAGACTAACACAAAGCCAACCGAATAACAAGATTCAAGTAAATAGGAACACCAATAGCTAAGTCCTCTTCCTTCTCTTCAGCTCATCAGGACTGAAGCTTATTAGTGAAGACACACACATGCACACACACACACACAAAATTCACTCCAAATTCACATGCACACCACATTCATGAATCTGAAATACTAGTACAGGATGTCTAATATCCATGCCTGTGCTAGTATTTCTGTGCTATCCATGCCTGAAAGGACGGACTCTTTTCCTTTAGCACAGGCTGTGCTATCCATGCCTGAAAGGACAGACTCCTTTCCCAGGCACTGGCTGAAACCTTGGCTATTTCCAGAGGCAGATCTCCTACTAGCTATTCAATCCAGCTTTGAAGCAACATTATTAGAAAATTGCATGCAAACCTTCATCCTTCCATGTGCTGGCACCCAGATCCCATTCTGCAGCTGTTCACACACAGGATACATCAAATCTGGTCTCTCAGTTGCTAGCATAAAGACTATGTGCTCCCATGATGTGCAGCCAAGCCTCCAGCTGCTGGCACTCAAGAACTCTCACACACTGAACAGAGAATGAGATGACAGTGGACATGAGGTGCATAGATCTCTATCAGATAAGTAAGCTGACCAACAGTTTCATTTGTGCAAATGGTGTCTCTATTTCACATGTTCACTCCATTGTCCATGCATCCACCTTGATTCCTCCCAAATAGTCTAACAACATAATTTTTTCCCCGAAGTGACTTGAACCTGGCTGGATGCCCTGCACCCACCAAAGCTGCTCTATCACTCCCATCCACAGGCAGGGGAAACAAAGTATCATGACTTGAGATAAGGACCAGAAGTCACTCACCAAATACCATAATGGGCAAAACACACACATCACTTGAGCATACTGACTGAGTTTATTTCTAATAAAATCAGAGCAGGATATGAGAAATGAAATAAATCTTAAAAACAATTCCCCCCCATCCCTCCCTCTTTCCCAGGCTCCACCTCCTGTTCCCCAGTGGTGCAGGGGGCAGGGAATGGGGGCAGTTGATCACACATTTTTCCTGTTGTTCAGGGAGAAGAACCCTTCCCTGCTCCAGAGCTGGGTCCCTCCCATGGGAGTTCTCCATGAACTTCTCCAACAGGAGTCCGTCCTGCATGCAACAGTTCTTCACAAACTCCTGTAGTGTAGATCACTGCTCCAAAGGGTGCAGTCCTTCAGACAGAACCTGGTCCAATGTGGGATTCTCCCAGAGTCACAGGTGCTACCAGGAAACCTGCTCTAGTTTGAGCTCTGCTCTCCACAGGTCTGCAGGTCCTTGCCAGGAGCTTGTTCCATCACAGGACTCCCACCAGTTCACAGCCTCTTTCAGGCATCCACCTGCTCCAGTGTGGGGTTCCTCTGTGGACTGCCGGTGGATCTCTGTACCCCTGTTGACCTCCATGGGCTGCAGGGCCACAGCTACTTCACCATGGTCTTCCCCAACAGCTGCTCTGCTTTAGCACCTGAGCAGCTCCTCCCCCCCCTTCTTAACTGATCTTAAGTGTCTTCATAGTTGCCTTCTCTCCTCTCCTCTCTGCAATTACATCTGTTTAATAAATTTTTTTTTCCTTCTTATATACGTTATCACAGAGGTGTTACTGTCATTTCTCATTGGCTTGACTTTGGCCAGTGGTGGATCCATCTTAGAACCAGTTGGCATTGACTCTGTTGGACATAGGGTAGCTTCAAGCAGCTTCGCAGAGAAGGCCATTCTGTAGCTCCTTGCTTCCAAACCCTGGATGCAAACCCAGTACAGCCACTGGCCCCTCAGCTCCACCTGTACCCAAATCTGCTATTTATGCTATTATTATGTGGTTATACCAGCATCACAACTACCAGAGTGTTACATTGCGCTCAGGCCATGCTTTCCCCCATTCCCCGGGACTCCTGTGACTCAGATCAAGGTAAGCCCAGACCCCTTCTTCCCATCCCAAGGGGGTTGGCAGAGAGCCAAAAGAGTCCTCCATGTCCAGAGGCTATATAAGGCAATGCCCCTTCCTGTTCGCTCTCTTTCCCCTGCTCCTCCCCCCAGACCATGGAATAAAGAGCTGGCCAACTACATCGGGGTGAGAGCCTGTTTTGGAAATCTTTGCCCATCTCCTGATGTTCCTCCCCTCAAGGTCTCATATCTCTGGGCTAGCCTGATAATTTAGGGGCTGAGAGAGAGAAGAAACGTCAGTTGGCCCCCAATGCGGGTTGAAAAGCCCACGCAGTAGCTGGAGACCTTATTTTAAAGGATCTCAAAAGTTCTTTGGGACAGTCAACTGCCCTGTTACTCTAGCTGCCTTTAAAGGCTTTGAGTGACAGCACCCTCAGGCGATTTCACGCACGACCCCACGGTTAACAGGATTGGTAAGAGTCCCTCCGTTTCGCGTTCCCCCGGGTGCGCGTCTAGCTGGGAGGGGTTACCACAGTAACTGTGGGGAGCTGCCTGCGTGGGACTAAGCTAGAAACCTGCGCGCATAGCTTGGAATGGGCAGGCTGGTGCGGCAGAGCGGAGCCGCTCTGACCGAGACAAGCCGCGTTCCCGAGGTGGGTAAGTGACGGGAGGGGTTCTGGAGCTCTGGGACAGCGGCAGGGAACCCCCCTGCCCCAGGAAAGCCGAGAAAAAAGAGCAGGAGCCGCTCTGCCGGCGGGGCAGCGCGCACTCTCCCTCCCCCCCCCCCCCCCCCGCGCCGATTCCCTTGCTGACAGCGGGGAATTCGAAAAATCGTGCTGTTTTAAGAGTCTGGTGGAGGATAAAACATCCGTAAGATTAAAATAATGGGTTCAAAAGTATCGGTGAAACAAAAGAGCAAACTAAAACACCTTAACAATATTTTAAACAAGGTAACATTCCCAAATAAGCTTCTACTGCGTTTTGTATGCTGGCTAACAAAAGAAATACCAAATTTTACTGTGCAGGAAATGAATTCAATATAGTTTTGGGACAGATATTAACTTTAAAAGTCGAAAATGGTGAACATAAAGTTTTTCTATTTATTCCGATATTTTTACAAGCTCGAAAACAGATTTTAGAGGCAGAAAAAGGCATACAGACAGAGACTAACAGTCCGAGTAACTCCTTTTCCCGTCCTTATACAGCCCCTCAATATCCCAGCCCTGATATTGCTGTACCCACCCTGTACCCCGCTGTAACACCTTGTTCTTCTGAGAAATATAGGCCGGCAGTGTTTCTGACTCAAGCAAGGAACACGCGGCAGCATACTGGCAGCAGCCATGTGCTCTCCTCTCCTCACAATCCTCTCCTCCCTTCACCCACCCATCCCGCCCCCAACAGCTCCCCGCACCCCGCTTCTCAATGCCTGCCTCTGCGTTGCCACGGGAACAGGGGCGGGGCCAGTCCCGGCACGGCTCCCAGCCCGGAGGGAGCGGGGGCAGAACACAGCAGCCCAGCAGCCCACAGCACCGGCGGGGCTCGGGGTTGCCCCACAGCACCGGCAGCCTGGGAAAGGAGGGGTGACCTGCTTCTCACCAGGACCCAGGGGGTGGGGAGGGCAAACACCCCTGCCTCTATGGACATTGGAAATGAACGAATACCATCTGTAGCACCTGCTGTATACCTAGGTAGGAGAAACGGTAGCAGAGCTTATCAACCACTACTATATAGAGACAAAACAGAGATTTGTAAAGTAGAGAGAATTGGGAGATCCAGTGAGATTGTTAAAGGCATGATAAGGGCAACCTTTAATTCAAATGAGATGGTACCAAAAGATATCACTGATTTATTTAAATGTTTACTAACACCTGAATATGAGATAAGGGAAAATAAATGGAAGTTAGCTTTAACAGCAGTTTTACAGGAAATACAATGAACACCCAGTGAGGCCATGGACAATGATGGTAACCCTTTTACAATAGATCATCCATGCGGCACAGGGGATTGGCACTGACCAGAAAAACAAACTCGAGTGCTATCTAGGTCAGTTTTGGAAAAAATCTGTAACACTGCAGAAAAAACATTTTATCAATTACCAGTAACTGAGGCTAAGGGCAGCTATCTTAACATTAAACAGTTTCCTTCAGAGAGTTTTTTGCAGTTTGTGCATCACTTGAGAACCCAAGTCAAAAGACAAGTGCAGGACCCTACAGTACAGACAGAGCTGATTAAAGAAATGGCTCAGAGGAATGCAAATGAGACCTGTCATAGAATTAACCTCAGCCTTCCTCTAGACCCATCACCTAGTCTCACTCAGATGATTGATGCCTGTGCCAGAAGAGCAGAGCTGCTCGATACCCCTGACAGTCATACAAGAGCTGTACAACTACAGCCTCCTGCCATGGCCACACCAAGTCCAAGGAGGCAACCAATGTCATCAGACAAGCTGCAGCACATCATCTGCCTGCGTTGCAAGAAATCAGGACACTTTGCCAGAAACTGTCCTCACAACCAGAACCAGAGAAAGATCAACAAACAAAAAAACTGAGTGCACAGCGCATGCCCGCTGCTAATACAACTACGCACCAAGATATAAATATAGCAGGACCCACATGGGAAAATGCCTCTCTCTTAACAAATAAGGGGGAGGGTGGGACTCATGGTGGGGGGGACAGAAAAATAAAAATGTAAAATGTACAACTAACAAGGTTTGGCAGCTGCTAGGCAGACCTCGCCTACTGACTGCCAAAGGGTTTCACTTCAGATCCATTGATTGGGAAGTCACTATAGTGGACGTGTCAAACAGCTCACAGGACCTGCAGGCATACCAAAAGGAACCGGACAGTGAGTATTTTGTCATTGGAGATACAGCACACACACCTTCAGAGATTGAAGTAGCCCTTATGACTACTAAAGGAAAGACATTAAGCGTTACGCTGTTGGCATGCTGCTCACACCCTCCATTTTACCTAGAAAAGGGGCAAATTCTGGCACAAGCCATTCCCATCCCAGTAGAAGTAACAGTAGAAGGAAAATCACCAGAAGTCTACTGGGCAGAGGTGGTAGGAGAGGATAGACCCTCGATGGCATGCAACCTAGCCCATGGGTCAGAGCACCTTCAGGTGGAAGGGGTTCTGGACACAGGTGCAGACATCACAGTAATACCTAAAACCATGTGGGCACCCCACTGGGAACTGCAACCTGTGGCAGGCAAACTTCAGTGTATAGGAGGAACCACATTGGCAAAAATTTCAAGAAATGTTGTGCAAATTGAGAGACCTGATGGGAAATTGGCACGTGTTCACCCATTTGTGGCAGACTATAAAGCTCCACTGTGGGGGAGAGACACCATGTCCCAGTGGGGAGTCCAGTTAATCATTCCTAAGACTCCCCAGGATTTTTGGAAGTAGCTACCATGGCGCGCCCTACCCACAAGTTAAAGTGGTTGGATAACACCCCAAAGTGGGTAGCACAGTGGCCTTTGAGTAGTGAAAAACTCAAGGCGCTTGAGAAACTTGTGAAGGAGCAGTTAGCTCAAGGACACCTACAAGAGACAGACAGCCCTTGGAATTTCCCAGTCTTTGTAATAAAGAAGCCTGGGAAGAACAAGTGGAGATTGCTCCACAATCTCCAAGAAATAAACAAAATTGTAGAGGACATGGGTCCACTCCAGTCAGGGATGCCTAGTCCAGCAATGCTCCCTCAAGATTGGCAATTGGCTGTCCTAGACATCAAGGACTGTTTCTTCCAAATTCCATTGCACCCTGAAGATGCCCCAAGGTTTGCATTCTCGGTTCCTGCCATCAATTGAGAAGCCCCAATGAAGCGCTATCACTGGAAAGTTTTGTCCCAAGGTCTAAAATCCAGTCCTTTCATATGCCAACAGTATGTAGCAGCACTACTGTCTCCAGTACGTACAGAGAGAAAGGATGCCATCATCCTTCACTACATGGATGATGTGCTTGTGTGTGCCCCCAATGACTCTATACTCCAATACACACTTGTGGTTGAGATTTTAACCTCTGTTGGATTTCAATTGCAGACAAACAAAGTTCAAAGGATGCCACCTTGGAAATACTTGGGTCTGGAGATCTCTGCAAGGACTATCGTCCCTCAGAAATTGGAGATCAATTGCAACCCCAGAACACTAGCAGACCTCCACTCGCTGTGTGGGTCTTTGAATTGGGTAAGACCCTGGCTAGGCCTCACAACTGAGGATCTAGACCGTCTCTTCAATTTATTGAAGGGGGAGAGGCAGCTGGCCTCCCCCAGGGAACTGACCCCAGAGGCAAAGACAGCAATTGAAAAGGTACAGAAGGCCTTGTCAGAAAGGCAGGCACATCGGTGTGACCCAAACATGCCTTTCCAGTTCATTGTTCTAGGAAAACTGCCACACTTGCATGGGTTGATTTTCCAATGGATCAAGGGGCAGAAGGATCCACTCTTGATCATTGAGTGGGTTTTCCTCTCCCACCAAAGATCCAAGACCAGCACTAAGCCACAAGAGCTGATAGCAAAGCTGATTCGAAAGGCCAGGGTGAGGTTGTTCAAATTAGCAGGGTGTGACTTCGGATGTATTCACCTCCCAGTCAGGCTTTCTGAGGAGGGAAGGAACTCTCCTGAGAGACTGACCAAAGGGATGTTTGAGCATTTGCTCCAGAGCAGCGCCAGTCTCCAGTTATCTCTGGACAGCTACAGGGTACAAATATCAGTCCATGCCCTGTTTCACAAGTTGTTCAATGAGGAATTCCACCTTATTCCTCAAGAGAGAAGGAGTCGGAGACCACTCGAGGCTCTCACAGTGTTCACAGATGCATCTGGGACTTCCCAAAAGTCAGTGATGACGTGGAGAAAGCCACAGACTCAGCACTGGAAAGCTGATGTCGAACTTGTGGAGGGATCCCCCCAGGTGGCTGAACTGGCTGCAGTAGTGAGAGCTTTTGAGAAGTTTTCTGAGCCAATCAACTTGGTGACAGATTCTGCCTATGTGGCAGGAGTAGTGTCCAGGACGGAGCAGGCTGTGCTCAAAGAAATAGAGAATGAATATCTCTTCAGGTTGCTCTCAAGGCTGATTTATTTAATCTCTCACCGAGAGCATCCATTCTTTGTGATGCATATGAGGTCACACACTCATTTGCCAGGTGAGATTGCAGAGGGGAATCCAAAGCAGACTCCCTTGCTGCACCAGTCGAAAAAGCACGTCTCCCTGATGTTTTCCAACAGGCAAAGCTGAGTCACCAGCACTACCATCAGAATGTGCCAGGTCTGATTCAATAGTTCCAGATAACATGGAGTCAGGCTCAAGCCATTGTGACCAACTGTCCCAGTTGCCAGCTCCAGGCCGTGCCATTGTTGGGCATGGTGGTAAACCCCAGAGGCCTTGGCAGCTGTGAGGTGTGGCAGACAGACATCACATACATTCATAGTTTTGGTCACCTCGAATGTGTTCATGTAAGTGTTGATGCATTCTCAAGTGCAGTGTATGCCTCTGCTCATATAGGACAAAGGGCGGCATACGCCAAACACCTAGTGCAAGCATTTTCAGTATTGGGGGTTCCAAAAACGATTAAAACAGATAATGGCCCAGCGTATATATCCAGGGAGTTTCTGGAATTTCTCCAACAGTGGGGAGTAGAACATAAAACTGGCATCGCCCACTCCCCGACAGGTCAAGCTGTAGTCGAGCGTGCACACCAGACGCTCAAACAGGTACTGAAAGAACAAAACAGCTCAGCTCCGTGGATGTCTCCATGAGAGAAGCTCTGCATGTTTACCATCAATTTTCTGAACTGTTCATTTGAAAACATGAGTCCACCTGTTTTATGTCACTTTAACAGTGGCAATCAGTTCAAACTGTCTCAGCATCCACTGGTCTTGATTAGGGATCCAGAAACTTGGGAAACCAAGGGTCCCTATGAACTTGTGACCTGGGGTTGTGGCTATGTGTGTGTAGCTACTCCCTCAGGACCTCGGTGGATTCCCCAGAAGTGGGTGAAACCTTTTGTCCCCAAGAATCCAGGTCAGACAAAAGGGGACAGGAAGCAAGTAGCTGGTGATTCAAAGAGAAGACACCACCAGATGGAAGAAGAGGAATGTTCCTAAGCATGAATTCCTTCACGCAGAAACAGAAACTTTAATATGTTCTTAAAATGTTTGTTTTTCCCTTTTAGAGAAAACCTACCTCCCACTCAACCCTGTGATGAACCCCATCCAGCTGTCATCCTGCTAATGTGCTGAACAATCAGGCAGCTGTATGGACCGTCCCTCAGCCACATCAAAACGTCTGGGTGACCCTGGCACAGACACTTCAGCAAGAAAACATTTGCTTGTCCACTGCAGCAGCAAAGGACCCTATGTCCACCTGTCTGGTAGGAATTCCATGGCAGGCTGGAGAATTTCCAGCAGGCCTGAACAAACATAGGTCCAACGAAATCCCAGAATCACACACCCCCCGACCACACAAAGATCAGAGGCAAGTTGGGGTGATCCTGAAATCCTTAGAGGAGTTGTTGCGAGGTTTGCCCAGGATGCAAGGACAGGACGGCTCAGGAACTCCAGGAATTAGAGCTATTGGGTTCCTCTCCTGCAGCTTACTGCGTACATTTTTCTGTGCTCCCAAAACAAACCTTCCAACACTGATGAGTAACATGTTATAAAACAACACCGTGGGGAGTTCACTGCAAGGAGGTACTGTCAGAACACAAGCCACATTGGGGCAGACAACCCATCTCACTCAAGTCCCAAAGGTCCCCCTAAGGGATTGTTCTTGATTTGTGGGGATCAGGCATGGGCAGGAATTCCATCTCAGCTTTTAGGAGGACCATGTACAATAGGGAAGCTGTCCGTATTGACACCCAACCAAACTCTAATTGGCAAATGGACTCATAAAAACAAATCAGCAAACAAAATTCAAAAGAGGAGTGCAGACAATCTGGACCCAAATTGTAACTCAGAAATTTTTCATTGGGCCAAGCCAAAAAGAGTTGCTGTGTCCCTGTTCCTTCCATGGGTCGCAGCAGCCAAGGCTCTGGGCAAATTGGGTCACCTAGAGTGCTGGGTAGTTAAACAGGCAAACTTAACATCTGTTGCCACCAGCTCCCTCCTAGAAGATGAGGAAATTACCAGACAGGCCATGCTTCAAAATCGTGCTGCTATAGATTTCCTTTTGTTACTGGATGGACATGAATGCAAGGAATTTGAAGGACTTTGTTGCATGGACCTGACTGCAAAAGCTCCAAACATCCATGCTGCCCTTTGAAGCATGAACAGCCTGATCGGACAAGTGAAGCAAGAATCTGAGGATTGGTTCAAAGAACTGTTCAAAGGCTGGGGATTCACGGGGTGGTGGACATCTGTTGTTAGATCGATTTTGTTACTCCTCGTTATTCTGTTTCTTGTAACCTTGGCATTTGGGATCCTACGTCACTTGATTGTCAAAGCTATCAAGGGTCTCATACCTTCTACCTGAGAAGTCAACCACACAGAGTTGACAAACCTGAGGAGGCCTGACTACGCCACCAACTGTAGGTAGTGGGAAACCCATACTCAGGGTTAAATTGAGCCCAGTGAATTCCTGTAACCTTGTTAAACAAATAAGGGGAAGGTGTTACATTGCGTTCAGGCCATGTTTTCCCCCATTCCCTGGGACCCCTGTGACTTGGATAAAGATAAGCCTGGACCCTTCCTTCCCACCCCAACGGGGTTGGCAGAGAGCCAAAAAAGCCCTCCCTGTCCAGAGGCTATATAAAGCAATGCCCCTTCCTGTTCGTTCTCTTTCCCCCGGACCATAGAATAAAGAGCTGGACAACTACATCGGGGTGAGAGCCTCTTTTGGAAATCTTTGCCCATCTCCTGATGTTCCTCCCCTCAAGGCCTTGTCTCCCTGGGCTAGCCTCATAACTTAGAGGCTGAGAGAGAGAAGAAATGTCACCAGAGTTCTGCTGGCCTTGAGAAATTCTACTTCCAAAAAGGTTCACTATACCTCACTCATCCAATCACTTGTGAAGCTCAGACATCTCTCACCTTTTTGGTGAGGAACAGATGTGAAATTTCCTATCTGAAACTTCTTTCATCTTTTCAATGATTTTTGTTATGTTCAGAAATTTCTCAAGTCTGGTTATTTTTTATGATCTGTTCCATCAGTTGAATCTCAGGCTAGATGCTACTCTTTGCCCATGTATTCTGAAGTATGGCAGTTAGTAAAAAAAACCACAATTTTTATCTAAAGGAGACTAAATTACAGCAAATAAGAAGGCTAGGGAGAAGAAAATGTTATGGGTTAAAAAAAAGAAATAGAAAGCAAAAGTAGAAAATATTCAGAATGTCCATGGAAATGAATGTCCTGTGGAAAGGAAGCATGGGAAAGAGTAGTGTTTTGTCGTCCCTTACTACAGGTCTTGAAACAACCTCTAACACTATATGCTTCAAAGCTAAAATCTTCTTTAGTCCAGGAAGATGATAGACTAGACACCAAGGTCTTTGGAAGACCTGAATGTTAGACAGCTACACTAGTCACTTGCTATTGATGAGAAATGACATATGAAGAATCTTGTAATAAGAAGTTCCTTAGTTGCACTAATCAGGATAATGGGGACAGAGTGCAGAGAGGTCTGATCCAAAAGGCAGAAATACAGTATCTGAAAACATGTTGTTTTTTTTTTAAATGCACTGCCTCTAATGCTGACATTATTTACTTTCCCCAAGAGATGTATTCCTGTCTTGAAGTAGACTGTGTATGCATAAAGAGACCCTGACACAAAAAAGGGACCACACTTATCAGCACTGAGGAAATTACACTGGAAAAATAAAGTACCTGGGAAGCACACAGAGGTATTGCACCTTGATGTCAGCCCTCACTATTCCTAGCAAAAGCAGTAGTGGAGATGAAAGCAGGGGCAAGAAATCCAATCTAATGATTAGGCAAATGACTTACAGCTGACCATACCATGGCATTTGATACCATGGCTGATATAAACCACCTCCAGAGAAAGCAAGTAAGAAATTTTTAAAGATACTGCTTAGTTGATTTATCTCTGGACAGATTCAAAAGTAAAATTTCAGGGACACAGAGGTTTAAGCCAAATTACCATAATAACCTGGTTCCTGAAGTACACAACTGCTTTTCCTGCATTCAGGAAAACAATCAGCATGGAAGATGACCTCTAAATTTTATCACACTCAACAATGGAGCAATTTACAGTGGAGGCATCCCATTTAACAATGGAGGCAATCCTTAGGTCTCCTTTAATCTGACAGTGAAATACAATCCTCAAAAATATTGCAGCAATATGGATAAGTTTAATGACCTTAAATATTAAACCCACTGAATTCAGTGAAGAAAAACAACTGCTCAGAAAAATCCCTGCATTCTGACTCGACTAGACCAGAAGTTACTAACAGGACCTCTGAGACATTAAGATTACTATTTTGTTTTGTCAAGAGAAATGTTTGGACACAGAAATATTTATTTTTCTAATGAGAGATGCAGTCAACACACACATCATATTCATAGGCTATTAAGACACACTACAATGTTGTTTCAAGCACAGTGAGCTTCAGAGGCTCTAGCACCTTCTCTTTCCCAGGATGTTTCCATGAAAAGTTTGTCTCCATAAAATGGAGGTCTTTGACTATGTCCATGTGTATATAATATAGGAGAAACACATATACTACTGCAGCAAAGGCATTTCAAGCTGTAACCACTGTCCTTACAATCTACATCCCCTGTCTTCTCTTCACCGGTGTGAAATAGATCACATTAACTTCCCAGACTTAGACAGAGATATTAATGTATTCCTAGAATAGCAATTAAGTATTTTTGCACATAACTCACTTGTTTGCCAGCATGTTTGACAACTGCCGCGATGGCAGGGTTCTTCACATCTATGAAGCCCACAGTTGAGTTTACGACCACAAACCAAAGAGCACTTATGTTCTGTGTCCTAAGAGATGGCAAAAAAGAAAAAGCAGAATTGAACTATAAGCCCTATTGGCGATTTTTTTCTCTTTGAGGTTCAAATCTACTTCTAATAACAGACTGACAAAACTGTATAGTGCAAAAAATAGCTTAGGCCAAATCTATACAGTTTTTCTATCACTATATGGATACACAATTTTTAATGCAGATTCTGTTAAGACTTCTGTTACAGACACAGCTACAAGATTTATGCTGCTTCTATTAAATAATATGCTTTCCCTCTCCTTTCTGCCTGGAATCCCTGCATTGACAAAAAGCATTTTAGGCTGAACTGTGGCTTTACATTTATAGTGATACCTACAAAACAAAACTTGCAAAATAAATGCACACACACAAACTTTGTGAGCATAATCAACACACCAAATAGAAAATAAAGATGCACAAAAATGGAAAAATACAAAAGAAAAAAGAATGTTAAAATCACAACCAGTATTAAACACACAATTTTATAAAACCACAGGTACACTTACCACACAGCAAACTTCATTACACTTGTGTCGTCCACATGATCTCTTCTTGTTGCATCGCTTGTCACACATGAATGTAATAGCAGCTATTAAAAGAAAAAGCCCCCCAAATTTCTAACCTTTAGGTCTTTGCATATGCTGAGAATAAAACTCTGTAATCACAGTATTATGCTAATGCTGTTGCAGGGCATGGTCTAAGAGAGACTAACACAGGGTAAACCAGCAAGCAAATTTTTAAATTATTTGCTCTCCCTCACCATTATCCCCACGTGGGTACTTGCCTTTCTTTAGAGAAACCCTTATTCAAAAGGATTTTGGAAAGCAGAATACATGAAGCTAGTTAATTTTCCCTTAACATTCACACCATAAACTCCACACAACACTAAGAAAACAGGATATTCTGATACACTGAAGTTCCACGAATATCCAATTTAAGACTGCTTAAATTGGTAGGGCAGTTAAAAGTCAGCTAAAAACAACTACTGCTATATGCTCATGAAACTACTGCTAGCAAAGAATATCCTTATTACCATAAACAGCTAATAAAAGGGAATCACTGCTAGATTCCATAAGAGCAAAGTCTTCATAGACAAAAAGTCAAATTAGAAAATATGCATATTACTCCCTTATGTATCTTGTAAATAAATACCTCAGTAGACAGGGATCAATCAAATAAAGATTTCATTGAGGGGAATTTTGAGATGTTACATCCAGATTACCAAAAAGCATCAAATGGGAACTCTCTGCCATGGTTAGATGCAAAGACCAGCTGCAATTTCACCACCATACAACCTGAAGTAGAACCAAAGCTGTATTTCCCCGAAACATAGGCATCAGAGCAAAACTATTACACTGAATCTAAGCTGTGTAATTTGACCAAAAGTCATACAGGATGATGGGGGAGTAGGACGGGGATGGCAACCCATTGAATATGGTAGGTGGCGTAAGAAACTGTTAAAAATAAAACAGATGTTTTCTGAAATCTTTGAGATTGAATGTGAAGATGTCTCTCCTTATGTAAAAGATTAAAGAAAACTAAAGATGTTTGTATTTCAAACCTTTTCCCAAACATAGCAGCACAACCAGTACCAGATTAAGCAGCAGAAATCACCAACTTGGCACAGAAGCATAGATAAAAGATGCAGTACAGATCAGCTATTTGCCAACTTTGTCAATCTAACCCCAATTTACTATGAGCTGTGATAATTTTTAAACAATTTTACATTATATATGTATCATTATCTTGTACCTTTATTTCTGAGAAGAGCACATGGGATTTCCTAGGAAACAAACAAGCAATGAAACAATTTAAACATATTTATCTAGAAAACACTTGGTCACATGAAAGAAGAAGCAGATTCAGTTTCCATGTATATAACACATCTGTATATAAAAGTGAAATAAAAACTGGAAAAACAATCCTCAAATCTTTTAACACAATATTTGTTCCTTAAAGATTCAATACCATTTTTTTTAAAATGTAGTTTTGTATTCTCCACTTAATTCAGCAGAATTAAGTGTCAGTGTAAACTGAGAGAATCAGGCTTGTCCCAAGAAATCAGAAATCTGTGTAATGGAAACAAGTAGAGCTCTCCCAAAGAATACTGATAGGAGTGCATAATTTGTGCTTTGATCAACTGTCCCAAAAACGCAAGTCTGACAGAAGAAAGGAAGAAGCCTAATGTTATGATCTATAAAGTTATACCTAAAGATTTCAACACGAAAATAAAATGTGATGGATTAAAATAATGTTGACATTTGAACCATTCACCACAACTTTATATTCTGTCATTTCTGAGCATCATATTTTTCATAATGGATTTAAATTATCACTGTAGTTTAACTCTTTTTAAAGAAGTATCTTTCTGGTGTGTGAGAAACTTCATAAACTAAACCCAAAACCTCACTAAATTATTTCAAGATTGAAAATGCAATCTAATCCTTCTACCCCATAACTACCTTCAGCAAACTTCTAGAAGAAAATGGTTCTAGCAAACACTCAGTCATTTCTATGCACCTACAGACTTATATATTCAGAAGCCACCTCTACTTATAGATGATATATAACAGGTCAGAAAAGACAAAGCTTATGTGATAGTAGCCAAAACTTTCAAAGCTATGATTACAGAAAGTAGCATGGCTTAAAAATATAATAATTACTAAATAACAATAGCTGAGGACCTGCAGAATCACTATATAAATGTACAAAGAAAAGGAATCAGTAACAACGTAGTCTCTACTAAAATGTCACAAGGAGACTACAAGCTATTACTGTCAAGTTTTAATTAGGCTGCCCTTCTTCTCTCAGTTTACTCCTGCAACATTCCCAATTCCTTATGCTACAAAAATACTCCAGAATGTAAGATTTTGCAGAATGTTTACACTAATAGAACTCTGTTCAAACTCTGCCAAAATACTTTAAAACTTGCCTTCATAGTAAAAAGCATGTTACCACCTCATGGTATAAACTAGATACCATCTATCAGTTATTATACAACATAGGTTCTTTATGCTTCTTCAGTTTCTCTCTCTCTACAGCTTTAAAAAGCAGCAAAGATTACCTGTTTCTGTGGTTACACACTCACCTTTTTTTTGAAGCCACATCTACAATAAATATTTGATGTGTGAGAACATGGTCTACAGTCTCCTTCATGGCAAAGGCTTTCACATGTATGAATGAACTCTAGCAAAATGAAAATACAAATATTAAGAATAAAAAAAATCTATGGCCTGTAACATCATATTTATTAGGAGCATCACAGGGTATGCACAGCTGGGTTTTATTTCCTTATTTTAAAGCATTATTATGCACACACAGCCAGACTGCAGGCTCTACAGTGTTTTTTACACTAATTTTGATTAAAACTCAAAATCACTAATAAAATATGAATTTATTAAAATTAAATACTTGAAGACAAATTTTTGTTTTGTTTTCAAAACTGTTGATATCAAAAGGGTTAATCTAAGAACAAAGACTTCATCTGTGTACTTTTAACACCATGCCCTGCTTCCAGAGCAAGGCCTGAGAGCAGATAGAGACTAGGGGAGTAAATACATCTGGCATAGGAATGCAACCACAGCCAAAATAAGACCATAAAAAGACTAAGCCAGGAAGAGAGTATTACAGTATTGGGCAATAACGGTATGAGATTTCTGCAAATTGTAAAGCATATGTATGTAATTTAAGTATATAAGGAACGTGGTTGCAGAGAATCAGAATGCGCAATTCTAGGTGAAGCTATCCCACCTGCAGCTGGTACCGGAATAAAGGATGCCTGCTTCTTAATGCTGCACTGGTATTCAGGAGTTCTATTCGCCTGTCTTCAGGTGACGCTATGAGACACTTTGAATACTCTGATACAGAAATTTCTAATTACCATAGCTACCACAAGAAAGAGGTTTGCCACATGTTTTTCCACACGATGGGATAGGATCTGTGCAAATTTTACGCTCAACACATCCTAGTTCCAGTAACTTGCTGAGAGGAGTCTGACCACAGGGACAACGATACACAACTTGTGGAAGTCGTGGACAGAGCTGGCAAGGCTGAGGATGGCATACTTGCTTACAGTTGTGCCTCCCACAATTTAATTTCCTGGGAAAGAAAATAATCAAAGAAACAAAATAGAAAACAAGAAAAAAATTAAAAGGGGAATTATCTAAGAGTATCACAAAAAGTCATTGTGAACAGAATGACCTTCATCTTTTTAAAAGTGTTCATCATAGAGATCTTACTTGCCACATATATTCTGACATGAGAAACTCCCAAAACTGTCAGAGAATTCTTCCTTTGATCCACACAACACTTCTTTAAAGTTGCTTCCACAATAACACACTGAAAGAAAGCAATATTCCACAGAAAACAATATAAGAGAATATCAGTGACAAAATATCTCCAGGAAATGTAAAAAGGTAAAAAGTGAAAATCTGTTACAGTGAATTTTTAGAAGGATAAAGAAGTTGCTCCTCTTTAGATTTATTTCATCAATGAAAGATTTTTGCCCTACAGAAGTTGGAATTCCAGCATTATTTGTTTTGATAAAGTGGTACTATGTGCACAAAAAGTTTATTTATTAAAGCAGTACACATAACAAGTCAATTATTACCTTAAAAAATGAGAAAATTAATTTGCAATTTTATTTATATAAATAACTTTATAGAACAGTATAAACTGTTCTATAAAGTTATTTATATACTGGCATATATACTCAGTCAATTTAATTTCCATTCAAGGTTTAGAAAATCTTAACAGAAATCATGAGAAGCTTGTTGAATTGTACTTTCCTGTGCCACTGGAGTCTGTAGCGGGGCAAGGATAGGGTGGATTCAATCTGCACAGAGAGCCTCAGCCAATGTCATTCAGCACTAAATGCAGATGTATCATTAGCCAGAGAGCTGGATTGAGGCTAAGACCTAACGAATCACATGTTTAACTGGAGCTCCTATAAAAGGAGCTGGAGGAATAAACTCGAGACTGTCACAAGAGCTCTGGAGTATGGATCTCTGACCCACACCCCCCATTCATGTTACACTTTCCTATACTTTCTTCCATTTTTCTTTAATTTACTGTCTAATTAATTATTATAGTAAAAAAAATCAGTAGGATCAGAGGATAATTCACATAAGAAAGGATTAGTTAGGCCAAGCCCTTACCTAAAGCACAGTCAGCAATAAGATCAGACCCAGACCACATTACTCAAGTACTTATTCAGTTGGTCTTAAAAAATCCCAAGAAAAGAAGTTTCCCTTACAGCTAAGTTACAAGGAATTTAAGCTCATTGTCTCTCATTCGTCACACATGCATAACCACATCTGTCTTCTTAAATTACTTATTAGCTACTGAAAGGCCACTACTCAGCCCTCTCAAGATAAGGAAGTCCAGTATCACCAGCCTGTTCTAATAAGCCAAATGCTCAAACAGCCTAATCATCATGGCAGGATTGCAGCAATACATTTTGGTTGTGTTAAGTAAAAACTGGCATTTGCCTCTTGGTACTGATCTTCTCCACCCTCTTGTTCTCATTGTATAGAGTAAAGCATTTCAGTACTTACCTTGTTGTACTGTTAACTGGCAAGGTGAACATTTTCCTGCATGGCACACTTGAGTACAGCTGTGCTTTCCACAGTTTAAAGTATTTCCACATACATTAGAACAATGAATTTTTGTTGACTGACCACAGCGAACTGAATGACTGTAGAGAAATAACATCATACCCTGTCAGCTACTGGACATCTACACAGTATTTAATAAAAAGGGAAATACATTTTCAGAAAAATGCCAAAATCTTCAAAAGGCAGCATAATATATTAATGAAAGCTTTTAGGAAATAACACCCCTAGTTTTGACCCTGTGTCCCCTCTTCCACCTTACCTGTAACAGTAGTTAGTCTACAGAATTTTTCCTAAGGAAAATGGGGGAAAACAACCCAAGGTGACACTAAAATTTGAACTAATGCATGAACTCATGTATGCATTGTCAGACAATACAAACATCTTTCTGAAGACTTAGAACAATCCTAAACCCATTGAACACAATGAAGATAGGGATATGGGCCTTAACAGTGGGTCAGATGTCTAAGAAAACAACTGAGTTTTTAATAAATTGTAAAAAAATGCAATAAAATAAATTCTTCCATTTTTTCAACTCTAGATGGCTCATATAATGGCTGTAAAACATGTACTTGGAATAGTAATTTTAAAACATCCTTAAGTTGGTAATGTCGTGCCACACATCCTGGATGCTTATACAGTACATATGAAATGCTGTTCTGAAGCAGGTTTTAAGCATCAAATATTCTATTACAAAAAAAAAAAAAAATCAGCAACCTGGTGAAGTAATCTGACATCTGGAAAAAAATAAAATAAAGTTGTTGCATCTATTAAACCTTTAAATTAAATAAGAAGTCAAAAAAACAACAAGAAACAAACAAAACAACAAGAAAACAGAAAACCCTAAACAATAAAAGGAGGTAATATTACTATGAAGATAAAATTCAGTAATCTACAAGCAACCCATTTTTCTGCTGAAGACAAACTGCTTTTATCTACAAATACTGCCACAGAAATTGCAGTATCTTCATCTGAAAAATTAAGATTGTGTAGTATTAGAGTAAAACTGATTAGTAATTGCAAAAAACTGAGAAATCTTTTTTTCAGAGCAAGAATGTAACAGTGAAAACAGTTTATACTTTTTTTGGTGCTGTAAACAAGCTCAGGCAATTTTATTACACAGAATCAGTTCTACATAAGTAGAAAAAGGGACTCTAAAGACTCAGGCCAACTGATTATGAGCAATCACGTATAGTATAGGCAGTACCGTATTACTACTGGCAATGACACTATATGCACCAAACATGCAAGGAAAAGATAGCTTTCAAGTCTAAAATACACTATAGACTTCTCTGTACAGTTTCTGAGAAAAGCATATTATTTTTGAAATTACTATTTCTGAAATTAAGTAATTTAAAATCTCATTTCATTCAGATAGAAAAAATGTGAACCTTTTTCTATTAAATTCTCAAGAAAAAATGTGAACCTTTTTCTATTAAATTCTCAGAGTATTCTAGCAAATGAATAAATACTAGTACAGGATTTCAAAATCAAATCAACTTATAGACTGATTGAACAATTCAGCTATTTATCATAAATAAACAACAACAACAATTCAGCTATTTATCATAAATTGACAAGTATTTTTGTTATTTTTACTTCCTTGAAAAATTAAAACTACATTTTTTCAAAATATAAAATTCTCCAAATAATTTTAACCACAAATTCAAGTTACAGCTCAGAATAAACTTTGTTCAGCATATTTTTAATAAACTATAAGAAAGAAAAAAATTAGTATATAAAGTTTTAAACTGTTCTTTTGTTTGTTTATAATAACTAAACTTTTGTTTGCATAGTAGAAGCATTCTTACCTTGTTTGTCCACATTCACATGTTTTTGTCACAAAGGCTGGGCATGAAGGACACGGTCCTGGGTGGCACAGACTTAGAAGCAAGTCAAAAAAGTGAAATTAACTTTAGCTTTATCACACTCCCAGAGACACAATCCACCACGACCCAATGTCAGTGCATTATCAGAACATTATACAGGGCTCCTACACTCAGTCCTGCAGGGTGTGAAAGCAGTCTTAACACAAGAAAAAAAAAATTATTATTACAATTGCATCAAAGACCACTAATGTTGAAGGAAAAACTGTATTCCTGTTGCTGTATCAACAGTACAACTAACAAATCAATTCTGCTAATGACACATTTGATATTCTGCATTTCACCAACAAACATGCATCAATTCAACTGTGTTTATTACTGATAACACCCAAAACAATCATCTTATGTCCAAACCACTATCATATTTATTTCTTTGGTGATCTTAAACACAATAGAAATAAAAACTTCTCTAATAATTTCTTCTTTTGAGCTAGTGGTTTTATCTTTGAACTCAGCACTTCTAGTGCCAGCAGTAAGAGGTGTTGCTCCTCTTCCTGTAAGGTAACACATGAGAGACACAGCAAGTCTGCCTCAGTTTTTTTCTTACTTCAAGGACAATTTCCTGTGAGTGTCACCAATTCCAGTCCTTTACATATCAGATCTTGCCTCCTTCTTCAAGAAACACTAGATGTTCCTTATCTGCATGTAAGACCATAGTTGGGTACAGACAAGCCCAAGTTTGTGAAATTATACTTAACTATCTTGTCTGCACTCTTCCTTAGCCAGCTCCCAGTTCCCTTCATTCATGCAAGAACAGCAGCTCTCATTTGGAGCAATTATTACTGGCCAGGACTGATCAACACAGACATTCTAGCCAAAAGAAAAAACTCAGAAACATCATAAAACCCCATGAACACAGACTACCCAGCTACATGGTAACTAATAAATTCCTCAAGGACAGTAACTATACAAGTACTAATTAATACACCAGTTACTACAGTCATACACAATATAGTCGAGTCATGCCTCCAGTTTGTCAACAGTGGGCTGGCTTCCTTTCTTCCTCTACCACTCCTCCTAGTTGACAATAAGGCCTAATCTATCACTTAACCTATGCCAGCTCTAACAGTAAAGCCAAGCAATTACACAATAAACCAACTCAAAACAATGAAAAATCCCCCATCACATAAAGCAAATCAAAAAAACAAACCACCAAAACCGCTATAAATGGCCCACTGTCTTTTGATAGGTCAGTTTTATGACACAGTAAAGAGTTGAAAAAGCACCAGAGCAGGCACAAGGAAACAGAGAAAAAAAGGAAAAACTGGATGGATACACAACAAAGTAGAAAGAAAGCTAAACCACTGAATTAATTAAAACTGTATTGTGAACTTCAGACAATGAGAATTAAATGCATTCTGCAACATACAAGAAAACCTATCTTACATGAAAACCTCTTGTAAAAGGACTGCACCATATGTTGCACTGTCTTGACTTCAATTCTCACAGACCCATGTAGGATTCTAAAGGCTGGATGCCAACTTATGAACTTAGGAATCAGATTAAAGTAAATATAAATTTAAAAAACTATGATCTAGGTCATAACTTGGAAAAGTGAGAAGGCACATCATCTTCAGAAGTCTTGTCACGTTAAGTTTTTTACCTCGCATATTACTTCACTCAACACTCTCATACACAAGCATGCTAAGATTTCTTCCATAACCCCACTCCTGGCACACTTTCTGATGATACTGTATCACGTAACAGCAATTTATATTGATCACAAATATTTTAAAGTTGTAAATACCAGTAATAATAGATGGCAGTCTTATAGCAAGACTCCTTTTGTTAGAACAGTATCAGACAATTAATTGTCAGACATCTCAAAGTTTTGACAATATATGTTTCTGAGACAGTTTTCTGACCTTTTGTTAATAAGAACAGAAAAATTCTAGTAATGAAAAAACTAATGCTTTGAAATCAAACTTCTGATTTTGAAATAAGTATTCCTTATGCATCCCTACAGATACCATGTCTCTGGTACAATTTAGTTTAGACAGAAGCTACAGTATGACTACAGTTCTAGGACATACTTGATCCATACAACAACAATTAAGATTGAAATTCAAATATCATTCAGCACAGATACATGCACAGAAAGTGCATGAAATGCTCCTTAGATGATAAAGATGGGTCATACCTTTAGAGTTTTAGTCCTCGTTTAGGGAATTAAGAAAAAACTAAGTTAAATGACTTGACAATTTTGCAAACTGAACTCAAAAAGTTGTATTGACTTCTGTTTGGGAATGCAGAGGTTTTCTTAACTGAACCTTCATTATCTATCATTAGCATGGAGGATTATTTTGCAATTTACTGCTGCTGCTCTAGAGAACTCGCATACAAGAAAAGTTGTGAAGGTAGATACACCTAGACAGAGGAAAAAATAAACTTCCATTTGCAAGGGACTTCTACTGCTGTAGAAAAAATTACAGCACCAAAGAGCTATGAAGGAAGTCCAGCTAGTAAAATTTAAATCAATAGAGAGATGTGAGAAATGGATTTGTAGAGAGTTCTCAGGGCCTGACAGAAGACCCACACAGTATGCATCTGTATGCAAACTTTGAGATAAGAAATGCTGACTTAAAAATGCCATAGAACAGGACAGATATTGTTGAGAGAGAAATGGAGCTAGAAAAGAAAAGTTTCAAATGATGGCCTTGCAAATAAGACTAGATACTTTGGAGAAATAGAACTATGAAAGATGCCTTGTACTAGGACCCACAAGGGGTAGTTTTAGATTATTTGCTTTAAGGCATCTACAGCATAGTGTGACAAAAAGCTGATAGGCCAAGAAATGCTTCTAGTGTACTGTAATTAGGAAATAGTTGGCTTCTGATTGTGATGGCGTGAATTGTCTGTATTGTCTCACCTTTCTCATGAAACTGAAAATGGCATAAAAGTTTTTAAAATGCCTCTCAGTTGCCCTATCTCTGGGTCAGAAAAAGTGTACTATCTGACAGAGAGAAAATTTCATTTTCAAATGCTTTTTAAAAATGTTTTTCAAATGCTCTCAAGGCCTGCATAGTTTCAGCTGGCAGGGAGAACTTCAGAGTCTTAAAAGAAGTTTTGCTTTGTTAAAAGTTTATTATCAGGAACATTTTATTAAAGGTTAAGCTAGATGTTTCTCTGATGTAGAACCTAATGCTGTAAAATAAATTTCAGTGTTTTTAAATTAAAAATGTGAAGAGAACTCACCTTGAGAAGTGTTATGCAGGCCACAGCACAACACTAGCAAAAGGTCTGCAAAGCATTCCCCTTTCAAACAGCTGCTTACCTGTTCCTCAGCTCTGCTGTTTATATAAATAGTTACCATTTCAATAAATCTGAGTAAATATTAGATTTATTACTATACCACTTGATGTGCTCAGGCCTGAGCAGCAGGCCTAAACCAGAGTTGACTTACCAGATGGATCCCAAGCAATCACACTACTGTCTACTGACACCATCAGTATTATTTAGCTAAAAATAGATGACCAAGAGCTTATAACCACTCTTTAACACCAAACCACCTGCTTGTAGGGTATTTTAGGGGAAAACTCTCCCAGCCAAGGCATGGGCTCTGGCTAAGCCCTGGTCCTGTCTGGTCAGCAAGTGTGCCATCAGATTCAGATGTTTCTGTGCTAAAAATATAATCAAGTCACTTCAACTTGCTTATTTGGGCCTATAAAAGCTGGGACCCACTTTTGGGCAAATTTGGAGACCTCACCTACAGGTGGACTTAACATGTAGGATTTTCCTAATTGCTGGGAAGGGTTCTCCCAGTCCTCACTGTGAAATAGAGCTCCCCAGTGACTGTGGACTCTGGATGATGGTAAAGTATTTAGGCAATTGATGATGCATCTACCTTTCTCAATCACTATCCTTTCTCTCATATAGTAATGACTAGGTGCACGACCTTGCTTATTTTTGCTTATTGCTACAGCCAAGCATGTAATTTTATTGAATGTATAATTTTACTTTTGTATTATCTTAATATTCATTATAAAATAAGACCATTCTTTGGTGTCTGTGTCCTTTAAATCGCCCCTGTCAATTGGCGGTGTAAATTACCTTTACTTATTTTCACCAAAATGGAATGTGGTGTTGAAATGGAAAAACAAAACAGCTTTTAGAATAGCTGCAAACAGAATCACAATTCTGATTCAAACCTTATCACCATATGGAAACATATGGGAGGAGGGGAAAATGGCACACAGCAAATCCACAATCCAAAATAATAAAATCTTGCACAAAAAAGTTCTGAGATCATCTAAACTTAACCAAGAATCATGAAATAGATTCCTGCCCCAGACAGCAACATCTATCCTTGAGCACTCTCTTGAAGAAAATCTCTGCCCAGACATACATCATGATCCAGACTTACCATCTGCATTCAAATAATAGAGCCCTGCATCTCTTAACTCCACCACTGATACACCAAGAAGGAACAAAGTTCCTACTTGCTTTTTGATACAGCAGATGATGGCTGCCTGTGTCCTCACCGAAGATGTCTACAACTATTGTAGACATCCTGTTCATGCTCTCATATGAACTCGGTTTAGACACACCAACACAAAAGCTTTCAGGCTTTCAATTTTTTTCAGGCTTCAGCTGAACTATAAACCTCTATAGGTTTTAAATCTCTAACCATATCCTCGAGTCAAAAAATAAGCAAATACAGTCTTCAGAAATTTTCTCTAAATATTTTCAGTGTTTATGTAATAAACATACAATTTTCATATATATGTATAAACTTATATATGTTTAGATATATGTTTAGATATATGTGAAAAAATGCATATTTTATTATTGGCTTTTCGCAAATATTACAATGAATATTATATGTGCAATGTTAGAAAGTTATGCTGTATTAATTCTCTTAAGTAGTGTGTTAAATATAGTTTTAGGTTACAACATAATGTTAAAATAGAAACTCTGCGATGTAGGACTTTTTTACTAGCTCAAGCAAGAGATGAGATAATCAAGAAACTCTTCACACAGATGGCAGCGAAAGGGGTCCATTGTCGGAACCCCGGGTTTGGCTGGGGTTCCAGTGTGGTGGTAGAGCTTCTCCTCCAACCCGCGTTCCCAAAGGAAAACTCCGCAGTCTCTTCTTGTTCGGTCTCAAGATGTTTTATTGCTAGTTATCTAACAGATTAAGTTCTCGGGCTGTGGCCCTTTGGTCAGCGGCCCAGGCAGAGAGGCACACACTCCTGACACCCTGACTGTCTGGTGTCTTCTTCTCCTCTCTCCCCGCCCAGGGCTGCTGCTATCTTTTATAAGATATATTACGTATAACATGTTTACAATTATTCCCCAATACCTACTACCTACGTTACCAAGTGTTTTTCTATTCTAAACCAATCTGTGAGTGCCAACATCACCAAGAACATGGAGGCAAGGAAGAAGAAAGAAGAAGGATGGGTTCAGCCCACTTTCCTCCATCTTAGAACTTCTGACACCCATGTACAAAGTAAAAACCCCCCTGTACACTACCAAAAAATATTTCCCTCTACTTTGTGACTACATTTACTATACTATCTAGCACTTTGTGACTGCTTGTTCTACCTTCGAAGTTGGTAATTCATTCCATGGTTCAAACTCGAAATCACAGCTAAATCCAGCTGCATGCTGGGGTCCAGAATGCGTCTGACCATGGCCTGGAGCCTCTAAAAATGTCTGAGAGGCATTTTGAGTTCCCACAGTCCATAAAGAGTTACTGCCTCCTTATCAGAAAAGACAAACATTCTTCCACCTTCTCTCCATCTTTATGGAACCACCAGGATTAAGGGGAAGAAGTTGACAAAATCCAGAAAAGTTCTTAATTTGCAAGGAATTTATGCATCATGTATGAGATATACGTGAATATGCAACAGGCAATTGCATTTAAGGTTACTCCTTTGTTCACAAGGTATGCTTTTCGTGACTTAGCACCTGAGAGCATCCGGACATCCATAATTCTTTGCTTTTAATTGTCTTGTAATTGTCCTAACTCTAAACTTAATTACTCTAATTGTATTACTATTTTTATAGCCATTTTATTATTAAACTTTTAAATTTTTTTAAAACCAAGTGATTTGTGTTTTTCACATATATGTATATAATATATGTGTTTTTATATATGTTTCTATAATAACATTTTTATAATAAACATTTACTTACATGTTGCAAAGATGTGGACAGTCCAAACACTGCCTCTTCTTTCCACAAAGTTCACCACAGCTATGTGGAATTTCATTTCTGTTCCATTCAGGATTGTGCACCTTACCTAAACCATATCAAAGACAAAAAGGTATTTATTGCTTTGAATACCAGACTGCATTTGTGAAAAACAGCATACCAAAGAGAAAAAGTGGTACTTTAAATACTAGCAGGTAGTCTTCTTCGACAAAAAAAATTACACAAATGTTTATGTTACTCTGTAATGATACCTACTCAGCTTCTTTAAAAGAATATACCATTGGAATAATAAGTTCCAGAATATTCTTTCCTTCTGTACTCTCCATCAGCAGACATGCAGGTAACTGATACATTAAATGAAACTGATAAAATACATGAAAACTAAAAGCCCGTGCAGTTGGTCAGGCTGCACTGTAGGTAAGAAAACTGAAGGGTGAAACTCCCTTGCTGTCTTAATGCAGCAGGGAGGGGAAAAAAAAAATGGAACAAAGTAAAAAGATACCAATCACATAAAGTAAAATCTACCTGGTATAGTGATTTGGAATACAGAATTAAATGAGTGGGCAAATTATGAAAGTCACTTCTATAAAAATAATCAGACTCTACATTAATCAAAATATTAAAGGTTGATGAATTTTGATTAATGAAGTCTTAAACAAGAAGTATGTTAGCTTCAAGTATTCTGTATTTCAGATAAGCACTAAAGCATATTTTCATTTATCTGAGATATTATAATCAAATCTCATAGCTCTAAGTGCATGATATGGTCATCAGGGTTAATTGCCATCATTAACACTCTCTTGGCTTTCTGCAAGAGAGGAATTAAATTAACAGTGCAGCAACTGAGCCAATGTTGTAATTTTGAGTTGTGACAATCAAAAACAGCAAGAAAATGTATTTTTGGTGACACAGTCACAAAATTTAATTTTTTTAATATACCTCTGTATATTCTACAGTAATAAGTTAGAAAAATATGAATAAACATTACAGATAGTATTTATTCACCTGAGTTTCAACTAAACTAATTGAATGCCCAGGAAAGTCCCAAAAATCTGAAGCTTCAGAAGAAAAATAAGAGAGGAAGTTCCTCATGGGTGAAAGCATGGGGAAAAAAAATCACACTTAACCACACTCAGCACATAGTTAGTACTTTGCATCAAATACAAGATAGCTTTGTGTAAGTGACTGATGGTGTTCAAATTATATATCATTAATGTAAAATTATCTACAAAAGACTGAACTCTTATGTTACTACATGGTGCTCTGCAAATAATAATTCTGCAGACAATTTAAGGTACTTACTGTAGATCTCCTAAACCATAAAACATCTTTAGGCTGAGGAGAATTTCTTCCCTATTTAACAGAAAGATGTACTGTCTTTTGAAAAGGTCTAATTTTCATTTGGTCTAATTTTCATTCATGGTCAGTTCATTCTGACTGCATTATTATCTCTAATAACTGAATTATTATCCCTACATTCATAAGATTTCACACATTGTTGTACAAAAATTCTGCCTTAACTGCATTTCACTGTTTCTGACTGATTCACTGACACATTTAGATAAAAAGATAAAATTCTCTTATTTTAGCAAATCTTGCCTCTTCAGAGCAAGTTTACTGACACAGTTTCTGTCTCAACTTCAGAACACTGTGTTTTCTAGGAAGTGAGGTCAAAGTTTCCAGTGACTCTGATTTAAGGAAAGAAAGCTATGTGAAAACAATACAGATCACAGAAGTATAGATTCTAAACAAAACTTACTCACATCTATGCAATTGAGTAACATTATAAATTTATCCTTTTTGTTTTATATTTATGGCTTGGTGAGTGCTGTACTCAGGCCATTTACCTTTTTAATTAAACACATACCTACACAGAGGTCTGAATATTTTTTTCCTATTTAAGCTCCATGTATCCCTGAACAACATAAATCACAAAATTGCTAAATCAATTTAAAGGTTTAGGTAGTTGTATCCTTGAGTTGTGTATTATTTTGGTCTTGCCACAAAGACATAAATATTTCATTCCTTCTACAGAAGAAAAGCTCACAAGATACTAGCCAAAATCTATCATTACTCCATAAAAATCACTATTTCTACATAATGGTATGAAAATATTTACCACTTGGGACTTAGTCTTTTCTTTTCACTTTTCAAGCGGCATATGTATGATTCTCTGTGCAGCCACCTTCCAGTGTCAATAAATTTTTTTAAAAATTGAGTTTCAGGCATGTAAGCAAACAAGCACCAATACTGAAATTCATATTAAGAAAAGGGAATCAAAATGACGAAACTGTTTTTCTTTGCAAAAGCAAGTGAGAAACTCACCACAGAAACAAGTGTAAATTTTAGGAACTTGCACAGAAGCATTCTGACAAGCTGGACATCTCCAACCGCTATTGCCATCTGTAGGTAAAAAAAGAAAAAAAAAAAAGATAAAAAGGATTTGAAGTAAATAAAAGACCTATTCCGCAAACCTAAAATAAGTTCTTCTACTTTGTTTTTAACACAGTTGCAAATAAATTATTTTTCCACTTACTCAGAAGTGGTGAGAAAACACATTAATAAGAATATATTTTATAAAGTATTGAAATCAACACAGCCATGGTATCCCATTTCAACAGGCTACAACTTTTTATTGAAGCAAAGCCAGATTTTAAACTCCCAGTTTTTCTATTATCATATGCCCTGTTATAAGACCTACAGCTAGAATATAGACAGTCTTCACCATATCTAAAGCAGAGATGAAAAAAAAGTGTTAAGAGAGGGAAATTGGTGAGGAATACATAATTACCTCACACAAATCACTACCTATACTTTCCTTTTCACTACCCTCTCATGAGTTTATGTGTTTTGTAGAAGACAAATTTAGTGTTGCCTCACGTTCAGATAAAATCACTGTTACATAAACCAGAATAATCTAATTTATTCCTTTATATTATTCTTCAATTTATTATTTTAATAAATACTAGTTATCTTGCTTCTGTGTTTCAGGAGGGTACTTTAACAATAGAGGAAGAAGAGTAAAGTGGAAGAAAAGCAATGCTAATAAAGACTTTTCCCCAATTCAGTACATACCATGCCATTAAGAATATGAGTCTGAGAGCACTACCAAGCACAAAAGATGTCACAGACAAGAGACATATGTTTTTCTATCTATATATAGATATTAAATAGAAAAAAACTGATTAACACTTTCTGTCTCTCTTAATCAATTCACTGCTGGTAAACTAATAAACATGTGATTTAAGAACTATTCTTCACTATTAAGAAATCTGACCAAGATTCATGAAAATTTCATTTTATAAAAGCAGAAGGGATTGCAAACAGGAAACTGCCTATGACAACTGCAGTGCAACGAGTGGCACACCTTGGTTAACCTTCAACTGGGTTGAACAACTTATGTTATCCATCATAATGTATAATGGAAATTATTTTCACAAATTGAAATTATTCAAATTACAGACTGCCTTGAGAGTCTAGAAATGCAAACCTAATGCACATCTGTTCTTTCCAATACTTCATGCCTATTCACATCCCTCTTTATCCCGGCTCATATTACTGTGCCAACAAGATTGCTGCAAATATCTGTACAATTACAGACTGAGCAGCTCTACAACAGTGACACAAGACACATACTCTCACATTCATGGTCAAGACCAAACTGCATTTCCTGACCAAGACTTTTTTTGTTTTGACTGCTAGAAACTGAAGGAACTCAGAAGAAGCAACTCAGAGAGAAGTGTAAGGAGGAAGGCAAAAACAGCATACAACTAAAAGGCATATTTTCTGACAAAACTCTAAGTACCTTATGTGGCTCCTCCTAAAGTCAGCAAACTAAAAACTAAAGGATTCCCTATGAGATTACAGTATAGTACAGTACATTATTCTTAATTATGGTATTAACAATTTCTTTCATTCTTATTCTATGTTACGTTTCAAAAGTTGTGAAGGTAAGTCTACCCTGAAAGCTTATGGAGGCTAGCAGAAGACCTCTCCTATCAACAACTCCCCTGGAGCTGGATGCCTAGTCCTCTACAAGAAAAGGTTTCTCCAGAGTATAGTAAAGGTCCCCAAAAAATAGGAACCTATTAAAAACAGTCTTGCAAGATATATTTCCTTTTTCATTGTCATTGATTATCTTTGGTCAAAGCACATTAATGTACATTCACTCACAAGGGACATGCATGGTTGCCTTTGTCCAAAATCAGGAGTAATAAAAGATATGTTCCAGGATTCAGGTGCAATTACAGTAGTATAGAATTATGGTAGGATGACTCCTGACATACACATTTGTAAGAAGTGGTCCTGTAAGCACCCCTTACAAATCCTAATTACTAAAGAAGGCGTGAATGAGAATGATCCTACAGAAAGAATATTCCACTTTCATTAATCTTCTCAAGAAGAGAAGTGAAGTAGGCAGAACTCCATCCAAAGACATCAAAAGGACAGTCATCTAAGCAGAATCAAGACACCTCATTCCCTTTTACTGGAGATTGATTTATTAATTGCTATCCTCTCCTTCTTTGTGGGATAAAAAGATTCCTTACTTGAAACTATCTACCAACATTTTTGTTAACTTCTATTCTGATCACTGAAACTCAGAAGTTTAGAAGTGATGTGTTAGAGGCCAGCACTGGACTGGTACAGATCTCGTACACTTGGAAGTGGAGCCCAAGGGCAGAACAGAGGGAGACAGCTGTAATACCTCAAATTTCTCCAATCCATGCAGTCAAAATGAAGATACCAGTAAAAAAATCTCTACAAAGAAGGGACAAAATTCCTTAAATGTTTGTTCTACCAATGTAACAGCACAAGTTAAATACCACTTAAACATCAGTTTTTAAAAGAAGTAGAAGAAGGAAAGGGGCAAGTGACAACAATTTCCCCTTAATAAACAAAGCTCTTGTGTGTAGTGCAGGTATTTCTGTCAGATAGACCTTAGCTATGTGATATCTTATGGTCACATTCCTTCAAGACATGATTTAAAATGTTAGTAAAATGCTTGTTGCCTTACAGGAAAGAATTTTTACACTTGGCAAAGTGATGCCCAGCGGAGCTCCTCCTCCTGACTAGGGTATCTCTAAGATACAATAAAAATCCATTCTCTAGTTCTGAGTGCTACTGACAGTCTACATTGTAGAAATAAAGATGGGAAAAATATGTGTTAATGTCTTCACAAATTACTCGATCTGGAAGAATGGGTGTGGGGATCATTACAAACCTAATGATATGAGAAATGGTTATTAATGTCTTCACAAATTACTTTATCTGAAAGGACCAATCAGGTTCTGGAAGAATAGGTGTGGAGGTCATTACAAAGATCAAGCCACCCAAGTTTACTGCAGAGCCAAACACAGCTTGAATTTCTGAACTTTGGGGGAAAATGCACAGGTTTAATAGACTTATGGAAATTAGTTTCTCCATCAAGGATGGGCTTACAACTAGTTTTAATGGTCATACAGTGTGTGATGGGAGCAAGAGAGTATACACATCCAAGGGGGACTATTTAGTAGGCAGTTTGGGAAGTCTGTGCCTTCCTAGCACCTCAATCCAAATGGGAAAGGAGGAGGGCAACATGCAGCTGTGAGTTTAGGATAAAAGGAGGCTGCATCCTACAAAAACTCAAGAGACCCCATGGGGGTATGGCATAGTGGACACTCTCCCTTCATTTGAATAAAGTGGCAGGACTCCTCTGCCTCCTTTATGGACACTGGCTTTTCACAGCGTGATTTTCCACTCAGTAGGGAGTCAAGTGAAGCACCCACTGGCTCACTGCAGCTGTCCACTGTAAAGGGGCTTTGGCTGACCTTCAGAGGTGTTGAGTATGACTGCTAGAGGGTCTTGTGAATGGCAGGACTGGGAAGGTTCCTTAACACGTGACAGAGCAAGCAGACCAAGAAGAGAGCAATGCCTTGACTCCCCACAGATAATTAGGAGAGTCTTTCATTTGCCTTGGCCAAACCAGCTGTCATTTTTCAGGTGACTGTCAAAACAATAGAAGGCAAAGAAGTTTCTGAGGGAAGACATCTTCAATATAGCCTGAGAAGAAGATACTGTAGAATGTGAGAAGACTTTTATTACAGTAACCTAGTTCTAGAACTGTTTTCTGGAACCTAGAAATCTAGACCTAGGCCAGTTCATTGCTTCTTCCCACTCAAATATGTAGAGCCATAAGAATGTTTTATCACACTGACATGGTAACTCAGAATACTTCCCTTTCCTTTTCAACTGCACCCACCTTTACATTGATGCCAATCTGACAGCCTGCTGTGGATCTCAAAATTCAGACAGTAACACCTGCATTACATTAGTGAGTTTGAAACAAGCAAAACATACATAAAATGTGCTAATAAGCACAAATTATAAAAGAGAGCTGTATGCTCCTTCTGTTTTTCACTTCCGAGAAGCGTTCTGTTGCATAGTGTCCCAGCATTTAATTAGCGTTGGTGTCCCAGGACACCCATCCTGGTAATGCTTTGCTTTCGTTAATACCAAAGCTTCCACTTGCTGAGCATTGTGCCTTGTCCCTGAGAGGAATAGTGGATTTCTCTTTACAAACAAGCTGTAGGTCTGCTGGTAGATAAAACTAGCACTTGAGAGATAAAAGAAACAATAGGAAGGATTCCATTGATTGATGAATGGAAAAAGATATTTGCTTTTACAAATAAGCTTTAAGTTTGCTGATAAATTAAATTAGACATTGAAAGATGAAAGAAACAATGGGGGAAAACCCTAAATTCCATAAGAATTAAAAATTAAAAGGGAGGATTTTACATTAGAAGGAAATCTTCGATATCAGGCATATCAGGAAGTCTGTACCTCTCAAGTACCTCAGCTTATGGGGAAAGAGAGAAGGGAAATACAGCCAGGAAATTCGGATAAAAGAGGAGGCTGCGTTCTCCAAAAATTTGAGAGAACCCAGAGGAATGCCCCATGTCCCCTCCCTTTATTTGAATAAAGTAAAAGGACTCCTCTGTCTCCTTTTTGGACATAAACCTCTGATGTTTGTGGATTAATTTTCCTGACAAACTGGGGGTTTGGTCTGGGATTTTTCCACCGTCCAGGGCGGTGGGCAGTGGGCAGAGCTGAAGGTGCGCCTCACCCAGTTTGGGCGATCAGCTCCTCTTGGTGGCAGCTGGCTCCAGGCAATTCATTGGGTTGCCAAGACTGTCCAGGAGACAGACGAGTGGCAGACCAAGGGGTCCGTGAAAAGTCCATAGGGAAGGAACACTGAAAAATCTGACTGGTGAGTAATATGGGATCTTCAGGCAGCAAACCTGGGAGGGCACCCACTGAGGGTAACACAGGTGAAACAGGCACCCATGGAGGGTAGCACTGGTAAATCTGGGAAGGCACCCATTGAGGGTTGCAAGGGTAAAGCCAGGAAGGGGCCCTGGCAAAAGGGATGACGATCCCATCATACCCCCAGACAGTCCCTTGGGGAAAATGCTGAGGCCTTGGAACAGATTAAACATTCACCCAAAGGAAACTATGGAGATCACGGTAAAATACTGTTATTTTGTGTGACCAGAGTTTAAGTTGCCAAAGCAGCTTATATGGCCACCTTCTGGAACACATAGAATTTGTTTGTGTTGAATTTTGTGGAGGTATTTAGAGGAGAATTGGAAAGGATGGATTGAAAGGGAATGTGGATTGATACGGATTAGGCAAGCAATAGGAGAAATCTATGTGTTAAGAAAAAGGGGTGCAAGAGGAAAATGGTGAGGATTGAGATGCAGGTCCCCTGTATCCTCACCTCCCACAGCAAGGTGATCAGGGAAATGTGGCTCCAATAACCCCACCTGAGAATAATGATGGTGTGGGGGGACAGCAGCAGCATATCGTATCTCTCCCTAGAAGAGGACTCAATTTAGGACATCAAAAGCTCCCTGCACCCAAGAGACAGGGGTACACCAGATGCCACTCCACCAAGTTTCTTTGGGGGGTCAAGGGGGAGGGTTTGGGTTTGTAATTGTACCACATACTACCCAGGATATAAGAGGGTTTTAAAAAAGAATTACATCCATATTT
This sequence comes from Lonchura striata, assembly GCF_050655825.1. Classification (NCBI taxonomy): domain Eukaryota; kingdom Metazoa; phylum Chordata; class Aves; order Passeriformes; family Estrildidae; genus Lonchura; species Lonchura striata. The sequence goes on from NC_140704.1 coordinate 73,778,900, forward strand.
GGATGATCCCATAGGGGCAGGGGGAAAAGATAGAGGAATATTTGGGAAATGCAGATTATACACGGAAGGACTGGGATTTCCTTCTGGGGATTTTGGGCAAGCTTTGCAGAAAATATTAAGGCAGTTTACTCCACCTTCTGGAGTTAGGTTGTGGCAGTATGTGGATGATTTGCTTTTATCAGGGGAATATGAAAAGGTGGTTGAGGAGGCTACCGTGAGGTTGCTTAACTTTCTTCTTTCTTGCTAAAAGAGGACTTAAGAGTGTCCGAAAAGAAGACACAGTTAGTGGAAAACAAAGTCAAATATGTGAGACACATATTCTGACTGGGGGGTTGATCCAGAAGAGTATGCCTGTAGGGGACTCTGATAGTTCTGAGCCTAATGATAGACAAGACGGTCAGCCTGATCACTGAGAAACACCTCAATGTTGAAGGGCAGGGTTCAGCCCAAGACTGTGAGCAATGCCTTAAGACCACCCTAAAAGGACAGGTAGTTACAAAAATCATAGCATACCGGATTAACTTTGATTACAAGAATGGCAACAAAAGGAGAAGCTACATGTATAATGGCACTTGATATAAAGTGTGTCAATCAGAAGGAAAAATAATTTGTCATGACCCTGGAGCGACATCTAAAGATCAGTGGTTAGCAGTGCGACCTAAGAAAGGGAATATGAAAATTTTTTACACATGTATTACATAAGAGGGCTGCTACATTAAAACCTAATATCCCCATCTGTGATCAGTGTAACCGTACAGTATAGATTGAGGAAAGGATGGAATCCACCTTTATGACACATGCTGAGGCTAGTCCGACATGCTACAATCCCAGCAAAATTAGAATAGAGGGGGAAAGACATACTGGGTAGGAGAGAATACAGAATACAGGAAAATAACTTCTCTTAATAAAGAACCTGTGTTATTTAATTTTCTAAAAGAAAATAAAAATCTAATTTGATTACAATATAAGATTTTTTGTTTCACTAAAGATGGAAAATGTGCAGATCCTGAAAGTAGAATGAAATAAGTAACTCAAGAGTTAAAGAAACAGGAGTCAGAAGTAAGAAAAAGAGATCAAACAGGAGAAGCTAAAAGAATTAAGTGAGCGATATGAGCAGTTAGAACAGCAATATAGCAGCTAGAGTTCAACCGATTCAAATAAAAAGCTCTTCGTAGATCTGATGCAAGAGATTGCTACAGAGTTAAAATGATCCAACTGTTGGATTTGTAGAAGGCTCAAATCAGCCAAGAAATGGCCATAGAAGGCTGAGGCCTTAACTCCAGAGCAACTTCTTAGGTAGAACTACACCAAAACATCTAAAACAATAGTATAGCATGAAGGGTGAGTTCTAGATTGTAAAATAATTAGAACAATTTGTATCAGTCGGAAAAGGAAAAGATACACACAAATGGTGGGTTATACCTCTTGTATATCTACCTTAACAGTAAATTCAAACAATAATACCAAGACCTGGCAGCCGAAGGTACCTGCTGGGTATTGGGGTAGAACCAAAGAAATAAATTGTGACTGGGATAACCAAATTAGGTTGTGCTAGTACAAGAGCTCTGGAGCTAACCCTTACCAATCCTTGGAGGCACTAAAAGATTACTAAGAAAATCCAGCAGTTGTCAAAGACCCTTGGAAAGCTGTGGGAATAACACGCTCCAGCACGGTGTGGATGAATGGAGGCAGAGATCTCTGAAGTTTGCTCTTGGGGAAAGAGGTTTATTGGGGGTGCAGGAAGGTCCTGCCTCGTGCTCCCAGACGCAGCACGTGGCTGGGCCTGAGAGTGTGGGAGAGGGGAGAGACAAAAGGAGGGTTTAGGAGAGAGGAAGCCCCAGGAGGGGAGGAAGTTCCAGGAGGGGGGAAGAGGTTCCAAGAGGGCGCGTGGCCCCTCAAAGCCTCCTTATCAGGGGCTCCTAGGTGGGTTGGGATGAGGCATATCCAATGGGGTTACAGACACTGATGTTTTAGGGGAAGGGTACAGAGGTGTGGGACGAGCCATACATCTTTTGGAGGGTGGGATGGAACAGTCCATTTCACCCCTGGACTCATCCGAAGGCAGGGGTGTCATCTGGCTAGCTGGGAGAACTGTTGTCATCCTAGCTGTATTATTTATGAACAATCATATTTATCTATCATCTGCAACAGAAAGCCCCTAATGAAATATATTAGATTTACAGGGAAAAGGCATACAGTGAACTACCCCCTAAATAGAAAGGATCCTGTACTTTAGGCATAATAAGACCCTCCTTCTTTGTGCTACCTAGGTCAGAGAGCAATTTACTGAGAGTACCCCTATATGAGGCTCTAGATAGAGAAAAGAAAGAGTTGAAACTAGAATTCCCAAAAGCAGGAGGAGACCAAAAATGGGAAGAGGATGAATGGCTGACAGAAAAGATCACAGCATATTATAGCCCGACCACTTGGGCTCAAGATGGGAGCAGGGGATATAGAACCCCAATTTATCTACTTAATTGACTATTAGTCAATTAATAAAGACTCCAAGCTGTAGTAGAAGTCATGTCAAATCATACTTCAGAAGCTTTATGACTATTGGCCAAACAGCACTCTCAAATGCGAGCCTTTGTATACCACAGCTGAATAGCACTGGACTACTTGTTAGCCGAACAAGGAGGGGTTTGTAGAAAATTTAATTAATCAAAATGCTGTGTAGAAATGAACAATTATGGGGAGGCTATGAACAACCTTGCTAGAGAGATTAAGAAAACAGCATATGTACCAGTCTAACAGTGGAATTCCATCCTCCAAGCTTCGTAGTAGGATGAATTGTTTAGAAAAGCAGCTCAGTAGAAGAAAATAGTTCTTAATATTATGTTCAATAGCTAGATTACTGATTTTACCCTGTTTAATACCGTGTTTTATCCAGTTAATCCACTCTGTTGTCCAAAGTATGCAAATAGCAACAACACCAATAAATCCTGAACTAGCAAAAGCGCCCAAGGCATCTAGAATAATGAAATTAAGAGAAGAAGATAGGAAAAATAGAGCCACAAAAACTTTAGCTAGGTTCAAAGACCAGATGAGTCAACTCAGAAATCATTATGAAATATACATAACACAGTTGTCATAGGATAACTACAAGGATGAGTTTTAACAGACACAGAAAACAAGCAGTCTTTTACCAATATTTTGCTTAAGAAGAAGCCATTGTAAACTTTAAGCTACCTCGTAATAAAACTAAAATCCTAAGATACAGTAAGATAGTATCCTAAGATAGTAAAATAAATTTAAAATCATAAAAATTTGAATAATCTATTACATCAAATATTGTTAATTTAATAAATGTAGTTGCTAGATTTTATAAATGTTAGAAATTAATTCTGAAAATGTGCAATAAATGAACTAAGTGAAACTTGTCATAACAAGCAAAAATTAATAAATTAATATAAAAGGGGAGGGATTGTAATATGCAATACATGTTATAAAATAATTCATGCTAAATGACATTTTGTGTACTAAAACCAGTGTCAGGCAACAAGCAAGCTAAGTGATAGAAATTCAAAACACCAGAAAGACGCTGTCACCAGAGATGTATATTCCAAAGGATTTTTCATCTAGAAGTATTTTCGATAGGCATCAGCAGCAGCAACAGACTAAGTGATAAAGATTCAAACACCAAGAAGACACTGTCTCCAGAAATGTAAATTCCAAGGGATGTCTCTTGTCTGACTAGACCCCAGCAGAAGGCATTCTAATAAGCATCATCAGAATTTTCAGCTAACAGGATTCCAGCAATTTTCCACAGTGATAATATGCTAAAAAATAACCCTTACAAAGCCTGGGAGACTGTATAAAAATAGACCACTCAGAACTGACCCTTGGAGACCCATGGGAACTTTAGTACGATAGAGGTCAAATCCTAAGTCTCCCTGAAACTGAACGCCTGGCTCAGAATCGAATCGCTTGTGCCTCTTTTTTCGAAATTTATACATTGATCATCTAATAAATTTCTTTAATTATTAAATCAGAGCATTCATTTATAACAGGATGATACATGGATTTGGGAAAATATGGGAAGAAAGAGGTTTTATTAGCCTGCAGGGGAAAGACATTAGCTCATGAGAGCTTAATCTCTCACCTGAACTTACAAAAAAAAAAAGTTAGCAATAATACACATAAAGGGGCACCAGGCAGGGTGCTCTGAGGAAGTAATAGGAAACCAACTGGCTGATGAAGAAGCTAGGAAAGCTGCATTGTTGCCAAAGATCTCTAACATCCTCCCTTTGCTTCCAGTGACTGTCCCGCTGCCAGAGAAACTGTCTTTTCCACCAGAGGAACTTGAAATAATTAAAAAGAGTGGGGCAGAGGAAAGATGAGATAATTGAGTTACAAGGGAGGTAAGCAGTGGATACCAAAAGCTCTGGCCTTACAGTTGTTAAAACAACTTCATGAAGGGAGTCATTGAGGCTCCCGAGGACTGGCAGAAGCCTTCCTCAAAATGTATGCTGCTGTGGGTCTTTTTACTCTGGCAAAGCAAGCTACTGAGGGTTGTTTGATTTGTGTTAAAACAAATAACAGAGTTACAAAGAAACTTGCCAGGGGAGGGAGGCCTTGGGCTGTATGTCCCTTCCAGAGATGCCTGGTGGAGTTGACTGAAATGCCCCAAGTGGCAAGATTGAAATATCTTCTGGTAATAGTATGTAAATTAACAGGGTGGCCAGAAGAATTTCCATCTGTTTCAGCAACTAGAGGATCAGTTGTTAAAGTACTTTTGGAACAAATAATTCCAAGATATGGGATTGTGGAAGCAACAGACTTAGATAGGGGAACTCATTTTACGGGGAAAAGTCTTCAAGGAGTTATGACTGCCTTAGGGATACAATGGAATCTCCACACACCCTGACACCCGCAGAGTTCCAGACAGGTTGAAAGGATGAATGGAGAAATAAACACCTGCTGAAGCTGTCAATAGAAATTAAGATGCCATGGGCACGGCTCTTGCCACTGGCTTGGGCAAGAACAAGGGCCAGACCCAGAGGAGATATTCAATTATTTCTCTTCAAATTGATGTTTGGAATTCCTTACCATTGTAATTCTCAGCCTAGTGCCAGGGTACAGATAAGTGATGTATATTTGAAACAGTATGTGGCCAAGATAATGTCTCTTGTGAAATCTCTTTGAGAGGAAGCTCAGGTGGCACAGACCCTGCATTTGGACTTTGCTGTTCACAACATCTAGCCAGCAGATTAGGTTCTAGTTAAGGAGTGGAAAGGAGCACCCCTGGTGGCCAAGTTGCATGGAACTTTCCAAGTGTTACTGATCACAGAAACAGCTGTCAAGACAGCTAAACACGGGGGGACCCACCACACTCGGGTCAAGGTCTCTGAGACCCTGGAGATTTGGACATCTCAACTGGAGGAGAAGGATGGGAAGCTGGGACTGACATTCTGCAGGAGTGGACTGGAGCAACAGCCAGTGCGTCGACACCAGGGGAAGGCCTGCATGCCTACCCACAGACTGCCTGCTGAAATAATCTATGTGGGCATCCCTTCTCTCAGATCTCCAGTCACTGGGGGCCAATCCTCGCTATCGTTGTTTTCTGTATGTTAAGCTGTTTCTGTGCCTTCTTCCGCCACGTGTGGTGTGGAAGACAACATGAAAATGCAAATTAAGCTAAGAGATTAGATGACACCATTAGAATGTTTCTCTTAATAATCTTACCCTTATATTGTCAGTTAGGTTGGGGCCAAAAAAATTTTATATAGGTTTCCCAAAATAGGTTGGGAAAATAATTTTTTTAACCTTAGAAGGTTAAGGGAAGAAGAAGTAGCAAAAACCTTTAACCTTAGCAATTGTTGGGTCTGCGGAGGGCCAGGGGGATCTGAAAGCTGGCCATGGGTGGCCAGCCCAGTCAAGCCTAAATGGTGGGTTAGCACCCTGAGTGAGGTCCATAATGAAACAGGATTTTGGGATGAAGAAGAAGTCCATGGTAGCTTCATTCTTCTGAAAGAGACATTTATTGTCAAAACAGAATAGGGAACATATATGTGGGAAAAAGCGCTTGTGACTTGGCTTTATCTTTGGGTTTAGATTATTGGACACCAATTGCTCTCCTTCTGATTGTTCCAGATATCAAGGCAAATGGAATCAAAGGCATGTTAAGCTCGCTAATGGTAGCTGGGTAAGGTGCTCCTTCCATAATTACATTGGAAAGGTGGTGGTCCAAATATGGAAAGGATGAGAATGGGACGTGTTTGCATGGTTATCTGGTGGACTATGGGTTAAACAAATGCTTTTTTTTCCTCTTATGTGCTGTAGCAACTCTAATCATTTTACCATGCATGCTCAGTACAACTTATTCAATATGTGATCAAAGGGATGCAGGTAATAGGCATGCCTACTGATCCAGAAATGGCTACAAAATGACAGCAATTGATATCACTGCAAATAGTTGCAAGACCAAAAAAAAAAAAGACCCAGGAACAGGAAATTAAGTCCATGATAACTAAAGTTTGTAAAGACAATTATTAAAAAAATAAAAGTGGAGGGATTGAGAGGAATAGCGGATTTGTCTTTACAAACAAGCTGTAGGTCTGCTGGTAGATAAAACTAGCACTGAGAGATAAAAGAAACAATGGGAAGGATTCCATTGAGTGATGAATGGAAAAAGATATTTGCTTTTACAAATAAGCTTTAAGTTTGCTGATAAATGAAATTAGACATTGAAAGTTGAAAGAAACAATGGGGGAAAACCCTAAATTCTGTAGGAATTAAAATTAAAAGGAGGGTTATACATTAGTGTGGAAGGGGCTAATAGCGGACCTGTTAGCTAAAGAAGCGAGAAGAAGCTGAGAAGCAAGAAAAAGCTGATAAGGAGGTCTCTCCAAGGCTGTTACCAAGGAGACCAAGAGACAGAGGAACTGAAGAGAGATAAGCAGAGAACTTCACAGGTGGAGGAAGTATTTTTAGAAAGTTATCTGAAGTCACTGTTACTTTTAGTCACTGTTAGTTTTAGTTACTGTTAGCCACTGTTACTTTTCACCAACGGTGTTACGTTGATTTATTTTTGCCAGTAGTTGGGGTAGAAATATAAACAATCAGAAAGTGTATAAAAGGTCAGCCATTTTCGATAATAAAGAATTGCCATCTGAGACTGCTTGTGGTCTCTGCTTTGTGTCGCATTCACCTTGACAGCGACACGTTAGAGGGAAATCTTCAATATCAGGTGTGTCAGGAAGTCTGTACCTCTCAAGTACCTCAGCTTATGGGGAAAGAGAGAAGGGAAATGCAGCCAGGAAATTAGAATAAAAGAAGAGACTGCATCCTCCAAAAATTCGAGAGACCCCAGGGGAATGCCTCATGGCCTCTCCCTTTATTTGAATAAAGTGAAAGGACTCCTCTGTCTCCTTTTTGGACATAAACCTTTTATGTTTGTGGATTAATTTTCCTGACATCCCTAAAGGATCCATACCTCCTTTTCTCTTGTAACAACACAAGTCATTATTGTTCTGGGAGATGAAACTATATGAGAACCCCATGAGGGATGGATTTCTCTGATCCAATTCTGTGATCACAAGAAATTGTGAGAAAATATGTGCGCACACACACACACTTTCAGCCTTCCACTATGAATCACCGAGGTTTAGAGCTCCTGCAAGGCCCTACAAGGAGGGCAATTTTCATTGAAACACCGTTGGAGGATAGGATCTTTCAATTCTTTTCCTTCCTTTTCTTTCTCTCATGGAATTTTGTCCCATTTGTTGCTAAGAGAAAATAGCAACTAGTACTTAAGAGAGACAAAAGAAATGGCCAAGGTGGGAAAAGTGTGCAGCTGGCTACTCTTTATTTGAAGGGCTTACTCTGGGGAAGGGCAGAGATACTGTGAGATTCTGGCCAAGGGACTGGGGGGAGGGGAGTGGGTGGGGGGCGAGTGGGCGGGGTGAGGAAGTGGTGAGCGGCTTGGTTTAGCCCATTGCTTTCTCTAACTCAGTTGAGCTACTTACTGTGGGGAGAATTCACTGCCACCACAGTACCCAGCCTTGCACTGCTTCTTCCTTACTGCACGTGAGCCTTTGCTCTTAAGAACAGCCACTGAACTGGGAACTTATTAACACCTGATCAGATTGGAAAAAACCCTCACCATCTATTCAGGTGCCTCAGTGGAAAATCCACGACCCTGACCCCCTCCCTCTTCCAGGAGGGTGCATCTCTCTGGCTGTGTGTGGCAGTTGCTATGGCAAAGTCCAGAGGCCACTGCCCAGCTCCACAGCTGTCTGCCGCAGCCTCAGGCTTTTTTGCTACACTCTAACCCAGCACTCCACGTCCAGGCGTTTTCTGTTATATTTGTTTGCCATCCCAGGGCTGTGCTTGCTTCCGCTACCCCACCTGCCACTCCGAGGTTCCTGCTGCAGCCCATTTCACCATCCAGCCTGTCTACCATTACCGCATGAGGGAAACGCAGCTGAACTTGCGCCACAGCATCCCCAGCAGCCACGAGGGAATCATTGCACCTGCCTGCCTGGCTGGGAGCCGACAGTGCCCCTGCTGGCTGGGATAGCAACTACGCCATAGGGAAAGTGCCTGCAGCTGAGAGAAGGCTGTTATTGGCTTTCTGGTTGTTTGTTGTGCTGCCGTTGTGGTTTGCTCTGTTATACATACTAGTATCAAGAATTGCTATTCCTTTCCCCATACCTTTGCCTGAAAGCCCCTTAATTTCAAAGTTATAATAATTCTAGAGGGAAGAGGGTCATACCCTCCAACCAAGGGAGGTTCCCTCCTTCCTTGGCAGAGACCTATCTTTCAAACCAAGACATGCTGCTGCAAAAACATAAAATGAATATTCAAAACTCATCTTATTAGCAAATAAGCTGGAAGTGAAACATACCAGTGAAAACTTTTGTTGCTGAATTAGGTAAGATTTTCTGGAATTCATTACAACATTTGCAAAATCAAAGGAAATAGTGTCCAAAAATTTTAAAAAAAACCAAACAAAAACAAACAAACAAACAAAAAAAACCCAACAACATTCAACATTTTTTTCCCCCTGTTCCAAAACCCAGTGAATTATGGAGTTAGGTAGATTACAGTGTCCCATTTCTCCTACAGCAGACAATAATAACTACCAGGATTCTAGTGAATTCCTCATTATCCAAAGCCTGAAATGCAGAACATATACTGAAACAACCTATGGCAAAACAAATACACTCTGAAGTACAAAATCTAAACAAGATAGGATAGCTGAGTCTGCAGGTCGAGAAATATGTACTGGTGTCTTTATTTGAGCTATGGTATCAGTTCTATTGACACCATAACCTTTAACTTCAGTTAATTATTATCTCTAGTTCTCTCATATGCAGAATACAGTAACATATTTAGTCCACAAATTCTTACATGAAAAGCAAATGGCCCAAAATTTTGCTATTTTAAAAGCTTTCAGGATTCAAGTATCTAAGGTTACTCTCTTGAGAGATAAAAGCCCCCTTAAGCAAGCAGCTCTTTTGTCAAGGAGTAAGCTGTTCCAGGGAGATAAATCAATTCCGAAAAGGGGGAGTCACTCAACAGTCACTCTCGGTTTGGCTTATAAAAGTTTGCGAATAAAGTTTGTTTTTTAACCTCCTAAGTATGTTGTTGCATTTCTCCTGTGTGTCCTCCCGTCTGGGTCAATGTCTTAGGTTGGAAATGCAAGATGTGGCTGGGGGTGTGTATTCTATTGTCATCTGTTACACATGGGGCAGTTATCTTCTGTTAATTCAGCCACCTGTTAAAACCAAGTGCAGCAGTTTTCTTTATCTCTTCCACAACCAATCCTCCTCCAGAAAATATCTCCTGTTAATGTGCCATTGAATCTCACTGCATGACTGATAAAATTACATCACTGTATTGTAAAATGCTCTGCCCAGGGGGAGAAGCCAAGCATTCCTACCTGGATATAATCTGAGATTTGGAATACCACAGCCAGCCTTTTCCCACTGGATTCCCAGAGGAAGAACAGGTCCATCTATACCATCACCGTACCTTTAGAGAAAACTCAACCCTTCTACAGAATCTCTGCTTCAACAGAACCACATCTGTCACTCCAGGAGGACTGCAACCACCATTTAATTGGACTGCTACCAACACCCTGACCAACAGGGTGCCAAGTTGTATTCTGATCTGTCACTGTTGTTTGGTATTACTGGATTTTTTTAAAAAAAAAATCCTAATAAAGAACTGTTATTCCTACTCGTGTATCTTTGCTTGAGAGCCTCTTAATTTCAAAATCAGAATAATTTGGAGGGAGAGCGTTTGCATTTTCCATTTCAAGAGAGGCTCCTGCCTTCCTTAGCAAACATGTGTCTTTTCAAACTAAGACAGTAAAGTAGAACCTCAAGCCCCTTTGAAATAAACTCACCAAGTGAGAAATTGGGCCCACCATCAGTCCCATCCAGAAGTCTGACTATGCATCTTCTGCAAAAAGAACTTTGCAACCAATCCTTTCTGCAGGAGATTTACAGTTTGCAAGAACGTCTGTCAAAAATTTAGAACTAGGTGACATTGTATTTCCTCAGTCTGCCCACAGAGATACAGAAAGACACACAAAGAATGGGAAATGCTCAACAAGCAAGGTACAGAAAAAATAAAGCCTACTTCAGGATTTTAATTTTCAGAGTGTGTCTACACCACTCAACTGAACTGAATAATGGCTGCAACTCAGCCTTACCTTACATTAAAGGATTCAAAGGGCATAACATACTGGTTTAAGAGTTTCAAAAAGTAGTATAATACAAGGAATCTAAAACAGTTTAAACTAATGACAAAGGCTGAAGCTTTCCATTTTCTCTGAATTCCCTTTCATTGCATGGTATGAGTGATGGAGTATTTCATCTGAGAAACAAACTAAAAAGTGGTTGAGTAAAAGCGGACCACTAATGCATGAAGTGCGTCTTCTACTTGACTTCTCAGCAAAGGAAACATAAGAGATGAACTTGTAAAAATACAACCACAGAGTTTTGCATCCTGATGCACTGATTTAATTGAATGATCTTATGCATCCAAATCTGGAAATTAGGTTTAGCTAGAACACTGGAAAGAATCAAGTTATGAGGATTATATAAGGCATACACAGAACGGTGGGGAAAATAACTGATTTAAAACTTGTTTACAGCTGACCACTTGTAGTGAACCATTTGCACCTTATGGCTAAAGTTTGCCTTAAACAAGCTGTTTAAGCTAGTTTAACTATAGGAGAAACTTTGAACTAAAGGGGAAGCCGCTGTTAAGGAATGGATACTATAGAGGAAAGGTAGAGGGGTTTTTTGATACCAATTTCTCTCCACCAAAAGCCATTACCATACAGCTGCAAAACCCTGAAATTGGAACATTTGTTCAGAAAATTTTTCCAGGCACGTACACTCAAGCACCCTGTTTGACACTGCGAGACTTCCAGAACCTTCCAGAAAGACTGTGCACATTCATAATTCTTCCTGGAGGAGATACTAGAGTGTTTACTAGAAGAAACAGGGTTATAAACTCCCCAGTTTTTGATATGTATGCTTGTTCCCATCTCCGATGGACTCACACTGCATATCACGACCATGGACCATGTCACTGAAGCCATGGGTGGTGAGAGATCTCTCTTTTCCTCTTTCCTGTTTTCCTCTCTTAGGGTGATCATACACTTCAGAATGCCTACAGAACCCCTTCTCAAATCCATTAAGTCTTTTTCCAATTAAAGTTTCAAAGCAGTTCTAATAAATGTTGTTGTATCAGTTATTTAGTGTTGTTTTGCTTTAGTCCACCCCCAGGGATCCCTTTAACAATGAACTTGGCTGCCTTACCTCAGAGGTGGATTGTGGTGTTGAATTTTAGTTAAATGGTATGCTCTGTCTCACCCCTCAAAATTGTATGGTTTATTCCAAGCCTGTAATCCTCCCCTGAAGTATCATGTGTCTGTAATCCCATTGACCCAAACCTTATCCAGCTCTCTCTCTCAGCCGTCTCTCTTGACCAGTGCTTTCCTGGCCCCGCCCCTCCCTCAGAAACCATGCTTTTTCCCGGGGGTACGACCCCCAATAAACCCTCATCTAATTAGCACCCTCAGAAGCCATACGGAGTCTCCTTGCCTGCCTGCTGCTACCAGCGAACTCACAGCTTGGGGGCTCTCCCCAAATGCACCCAGCAACAGTGGGTCACATTATCTTAAACAGCATTTCTAAATAGTTTTCACAACACAAGTAACACATGAATTTAGCTCACATATATTCGATAATTTGAGATTAATATTCTCACATCTATTTGTGAATATATCATACATTACATATACAATATTTATACATGATGTAGAATATATATATAACATATATTTGAGAAAATACTAACCTTCAGCTTGTGAAGCTGGTGACCGTGCCCATTTCTTGATGCAATTCAGGTGGAATACATGGTAACAATTCTGACAGCTCCACACTGGGGCTACTATTCGGACCACCTCACAGCATACCATGCACTCATACTTCTCTGTGGTCAGCTGTTCAATCAAGGACCCTGCAAATAAAATATATTACTTGTACATAAAAGAACAGCTAGCTGTGAAATGAAACTCTAAATCCAAAGATTTCATTTAAATTACAGTGAAACTTATTTTAGCTCTGTGGCTATAAATAAGGCATTAGTTTACACGTGGAAGATTCCAGTTTGTTACTTGCTATGCATTTTTTTTAGCTTCAGAGCAGGAAGAAGGACTATAAGATTCTTATTAAAGTGGCAATGCAAATTCCACTTTCACAAATAGCAATTATTCTGATCTTATTAATTAATGCCACTTTTAAGAAAGTTTAAGATTTTTGTCACCACTTTATATAGGAAATTCATCTTTGCATACACTTTAAACCAAAAAGATGAATACTCTTAAATACAGAAATCTCTGCCAAAATTACATTTAATTTCTATCCTTAAGTATTCCCAGGAGATGATACAACAAATATTAATATCAAAGGACCTGGATTATGGGAATAAACCCTTTATAAAATGAGTGCTTTAGGAGTAGAACTAGTGGGAACAACAGTCAAAGTACAGGGTCTTTGAGCCATGTGAACAAATGTGAAAAAGTACTTTGAAAATAAAGCAAGAACCTCACATTAACGTCAAAACAGCCTAATGTGCAACCGTAAGAAAAGCATGACATAAAGCTTCATTTCTGTCCGATTACTTCCTCACTCATCAAGGTAAGACTACCAAATACACCTTAGAAATGTCCATAGGATTTTAAAATATATTAACTATAAGTGTACAGTGTAAAAATGTAGCATTTTAAGATTGTGCCAATACAAGTATCGGAGACTGAAATGTTATGGTTTATAGCTTAAACATTTCTATGAAAGGACTTTTGCCTATTATAGCATATTGTGTAACAAAAACTGCATGGAAGACCACTGCACCCTAAATGAGGTCTCTGGGCTGAGGCTCTCAACTGTGAGTTAAACTGCCTAAGGGAAAGTGATAAAGCATCTTTATCACTTTAATGGATAAAGTTATGATGGAAATGATGGATAAGACTGGAAGAGCATGCACCCATGGCAGGGATGTCCAGAAGCTCTGGGGTAGAGGCTATAGCCCCAGGTTTATCTGCTGCCAGACTTGCACAGACCCTGACACCAAACCAAAGAGGAAATGAGGAAGTTCTTTTCAATGTGTGGCATAGCCTCTAGTCAGAAGCAGGGAGGGAACACTCATCCAACTGCTGTGTAGACTTGCCCAGCTGCAGGGTTCTCCACCCTGGGAAAACCACATCTACTGGACATCCATGTGAGGGACAGCAGACAGGATGTCATGGCCTATCAAAGGCCCACTCCAAGGGGTGCACAGACCTGCACCAGAGAACACTGCACGTAATGCAACAGACCCACAGTCCTGCAGGCGACTGTCAAACCTGCCCCCCTCAGGGGAGGCACCTGGACGCTCCCACCTGGCCCATAATTAAGCCATTAGATTCTACACTTTTCAGAAGAGGACCGTCACCACCAAGAAGACCAGAGGGAGGGGAACAACAAGACATCACTGGAACCCATGGAGGGATGATATGTTTCTATTTAATCTCTCTTTGTCACTCTCCCTGTTCCCTCTCCTCCTAGCCCCCTTTTTCTATTTCTTTCTTTTTTTTCTCTTTCTTTCTCTTTGCCCCTTTTACTATTTAATAAAATATATCTTTTTTTGGTATTGACATCAACCTTGTTTGTGTTTTAATCTCATTTTTGCAAACATTTGAACCCAAGTACATTCAGCTTTATTCACAGAGAATTCTCTTTGCTCCTCTGTGATTAGACACCGGATCACAACAACAAGGAAAGTTCAAATTAATAATGAAGGAAATAAGAAAGGAAAATAATAGAAAAAAAATTACTGTCAATTCAAAATGTGCTTGTACTACATCTGACTGCAAGCAAGCCCATGGCTTGCAAGCGTTAACATTGTTTGTCCTCCTCAATACAATTTTCAAATTTGTTTTCTAGCCCTCCTGCATCAAGCGCCACAACATTTAGGATTACCAGCAATTTCTACTTGTCATCACATAATTATTATCTGCCATAAAGGAAGATTCTCATGTAAAACATACTTCTTCTCTCCAGAAGACTAAAGCTATACCACCATACTCAGAAACTGTATGGTATACATAGTTAAAAACCCACAATCCTAGTTCCCTGAAAACAGTGGCAGACAGTGTTTCCAAAAGAGCTCCCAAACAAGCATGCAAATAAACTACTATTTTGAAGGGGGAAGATCCTTAAGTTCTCTGGAAAAGACTATTACTTATCTTTCTGCCTATTGCATGTGATGTTTCTCATTTAATAACAATGCTGGGAAAAAGACTGAGGTGCCTTCAATTTTATGATTCAAATAGAACTCAGGTGCATGACAGTTATTTAGGTTAGAGAGGAACAAGGAAGATCTTGATCCTCCCAAGAGAAGAAAGTTTCTAACTAGATGTATCTTATGCTTCTTGATTACACTATTCCTTTCTCAAATGTGAAATAGGAGACACTGAGAAGTAAAGTCTTCAATAGATTTGATATCACAGTTAAGATAATTGGAACTAGTCTACCCTATCATTCTGTGCAGCAGAAGGTAAGGTTGAGATGTTTTGTAAAATACCAAATAAATATAATTCTTGGTGTTTCTCCTTATTGCTTCTGAACATTTAAGCCTCTTAACACTTAGTGCTTAAGCTTATGCAAAACAGTAAGAATAAGCTACCTAAGTTGTTGTCGAAACAGAAACCAGTATCATACCCCTGAAGATTTTGAGCCGATTTCCACCTAATGTTTTCAGTCACTGATGGTATGAGCCAGCATAAAATTCATTCAGAGAGCCAAAAACTGTGAGTCTGGTTTACAGTGTCAACAGCAAAAGTTTCTACTACCAAACTTCCAAAAATACTATCCAGATATTGCCTCTATTTCAAATTACTTTTTGAGGTGATGCCTGATGCTTTTTGTCTTTTTTCTTCTATATATTCCCTGTATTCTTCACACACATATTTGGAGATCTGTAGCCTATTATTGCATTTATAGGTAGTTTTCCCCAGTACTTTTCCCTGACCTGAGAGGCAGAAAGACAAAACACATTCCAAGACCTCTATGCTATCTTTGTTCTCCTTCAAAACCAAGCTTGAAAAACAGCTCTTCGAGACACATTTTCATCAACAAGCTTCAGTCCAATCTGAAGGGGGAAGATTTAGAAGGGTTTCAAACTGTGGGGGAATAGCATCATCACTTATGCTCCTAATTGGTGATTTTTGCCAATCATGCAAATTTACTAAACTTATAAAACCCTATGCACCTGGGGGGTGGAGGGAGGTTTGTGGACATTTTCCATATTTGCCCCTGGAGGTTGTCACTAAAGACCAACTTTTATATTATCTCCTATACTAGTATTATCTTGAAAGTGTGTGTTGTTTCATTTATAGGTTCTTTAAGACATCAAAGGTGCAGCAAAAAGCACATAAAAATCAGTTCTGAGTAGAATACTGTTTCTGTCTGGCATTTTCCTACTTCTCCATAAATCATGAAAAGACCTATTCTCCAAAAGTCAGTTTCAACATTATCCTTCTCAAGTCACATTACTCAGAATGCTCAGAATTTTAATCCCACAACATACATGTTTTAAAATGGTAGCTGACTAGGTCATCGTAGCAAAAATAGAAAAAACTATAAACAAAACTATAAACAAAATCTGTCCTTCTCTAGTAAACTTACAGAGTATGTTCCCACTGGGATACCATGCATCTACATGTACTTCTACCCTCTGATCCCAATACCAATTTAATGTGAAATAATAAACTTTTTCAGCTACTCAAGGCAGGAGCTGAAGCAAAGACTGCTTAAATTAGTGAAGATGATATCTTTCATATGGGAGTCCAGGACAGTCTCAAAAACTTACCTGTATGAGTTTCTTTGTTTTTTGGTACATCACTTTGCTTTTTCCAGTACTGGGTCCAGCTGAAATGAAGTGCAGGTACTTGATCTCCCTTTAGCAAGAACTTTCTTCCACTGAACCCAAGAGACTCAGACAACTGATGTCTGATTTCACCGGTCAAGTTTTCATCATTTTTGTGAGCAATGAGTTCTTTCTTCCTTTCATTTTTATCTTTTGGAGTATATGCAACAGAAGACTTCTTACCTACTTTTGTATTTTTACTGCGGTGAGAATCATGTCTTTTCTGACACTCCTTTTCTACTGGGGGTTTATTCCACACAGGCTTCCGGGGATATCTTTTGTTTACATTATTGTAGCCTTTTTGCTCATCCCCACTTCCAAAAGGTGCATCACAGAATGCCTTTCCAACGGATGATTCTGAAGAGTCAGACTGCGTCAAATCCAAAGACGGAAATTTTTCAAACAGCTCTACTTTCTGTTTAGAGCTCACTCGCTTTTCACCATCATGTACCTGCTTTCCTTTTTCCCTGATACCTCTCCCAGACATATGCATCAGATGTGTTTTCTTCGGCTTTGCCCCTCTGCTATCCACATTAGGTACTTCCCTATCACTCTCTGAAGAGAGAATATCACTGTATCCTCTATGAGGTGCTCTTCTACCAGGTACTAGTGCAGCATCTGAAATTCCCAGACCTGCAGCAGCATCCGTAGTACTTTGCCTTGTCTTATTTCTAGCACATGTGCCATCATTTCTTAATCTGTGCAATCTCTGGCTTTGCAAGCTGCGATTCTTCAGACTTTTACTGGTACCAAAATATTGGTGGAAATCTTCAGAATTCCCATACTGACTTTCTAGACTACAAAAGCCATGATGCTTTGTGGAAGAGCTTTCATAATCTGTACCTCTTTCAGAATACAGACTAGGAATTGGTATATTACTTCTATTCTGATCACTGTTAGAGTCTTTCCTGTCTTTATTTACCCAGTTTATATCTGTAGGTTGTCCTTCTCCAGGAATGGAATCAGCAGCACCAGGACTGAAATTCAATGTACCTAAAAAATAAATAAATATAACTTTATAAAACTTAAAACAGTATATACTTCTTTTCAACGAAATTACTATGCATGCAAAGGTCCAGAAGTTCCATCAATCCCACACTTGACAGAACAACTGCAAACAAGAGTCCAGAAACAAGAACTGAATCATACAATGCTTTGTAGGAGCCTTCTTGTCTCATCATCTTTACAGAACTGTGAATACACAGAATTAAGAATATAAAAAGATGAAAGAAAAACTTTTGAAGCAGCACAAGATATGCAAGTGCGATAATCAGTGTTTAACATCTAAAGTTTTTCCTAGCATGTTTACATAAATATAAGAACCTGAGAAAAGAAGTATTTTTAATACAATGGCTACATCTGAGATTTGAATATAATACAAAACTTTGAATATAAATTAAAAGTAGTAGTAGTAAATCCTTGCATCAACTCTGACTACTGACTATACTGTTCTAGAGACAGACATATTAAACAACACAGGGCAGCTGTGCAAAATTATTTTTCTGAGGCCATCAACATGAACCATGCTTCTACTACAGCAGTCTTCTGTCATTTCTATATCTCTAGATAAAAGAGAAATTCTATGTCCCTCAATTTCCTGTAACATTGTGCCAGTAGTGTCTGCCTGCAACAGAAATTATTAGTGAGTATCAAGGATAGTTTAATTGGCTGTGGCAGATAGGTTAAATTTTACACAGTAATGTAAAAAAACAGAAGTTAATAAAATCTCATGGAGATCTCATGGATCTCACTTTACTGGTTGGGTAGGTTACCTCATATGGTAGGACAGATCACAGTTTGTTCCTGGTTCATAACAATTAAAAGAGATAATCAAACACTTAGGCCATGACTTAGATCAAAAGACTCTCCGAAATGCTAATAGAATCTAGGCTCCTGAACCACCTACTATTTTTTCAAAAAATATTGTGGAAATTAACATTTTGAAGAGAAGAATAAACCAAAACATTTCAAGGTGCTAACATGCTTTTTTTTCCTCAGTGAATTTAATTTGCTTTCAAATGAAAAAAGGTTTCTTCAAAACCTCTAGGAATGGTCACAGCTGCAATGTGAAGCTGGCAGCCAAAGGAAAAAACTGTAACATACAACTTTATGGAAGTGAAGATTTAACCTTAATAAAAATTAAGATTTTAAAATTACATTTCAAGATGTTTTAACCACATTGCCTAATTCATACTTCTGCTTTTAAAGAGCAGTTGAAATTACTTTGGGGATTTTTGTCTTTGCAAAAACGACATTATATATTATTTCTATAATATATATAATTTAATATTATCTATATTCACTATATCCATATATATTAACATTACAATGTTACATTACAAGATAGTATATGTAATTAATATAGTATATTATATAGTATTATATGCACCCTATACAGTATTACATGTTATAAATAAACTAGATACAATTGGCAAATACAAATAGTTTGGGGTTTTTCAAGCTGAAATACTAACCTGATTTTGAGACAATAGAATGAAAAAACCAGACAGAAGTCTGGTCTTCAAAACAGCTCAAGCCTGAATTAAGAATCAGCAAAAAAGCAAAAGTAGCACAGGCAAAAAAAGTAGAGACACAGAGGCTGATCTTTTCTTCCCAGTACCTAGTGCCAGCACATGTGGGAGTAGTCCAAAGCTGTGACCCCCCCCAGAGAGAAAAGGAGGAGGGGCAGGGAGGTGTTCAGATGCAACATGAGGGGACATTTCTTTGCCAAGAACATGGTCATGTTATGAATGAGGTCCCATATGTCTAATTTAATATATCACAAACTTAAAATTTAGCAGCAGTTTTCATTGAGGTAAAATAATTCAATCAACTATAATTCAGTAGTTACAAAAATAAATTTGGCAGTGGTTTGGATAAAGCATAAGCAAAAACCGATTGATCGGGGTACATGGAGGGCTTCCCACCCTAACTCACGTACAAAAGGCAAAAGGATCCAAATACAACTTATATACTGTGTACTAATACATATTCATTATTAGTTTCCCATAAATCTCCTCTTATTTCCAATTCTTGAAATCTACGTCATTCTACTGCACAGTGCATGCTCCCATTGTTGCTATGGGGTCTTCTGATCTCTTTGGGGGGGTCTTCTTGGAGGAAGGCCGAAGGTCTTCCTCACATGCCCTCTGCATAACCTGGCAGGTGGTGCATGTGCATTAAACTTAGTGTTATATATGTAAGCACTATGTCCCAATTAAGCCTTATTTATTTCATAGATAAGACCACTATTTTAGACTCCCTGTTTGGAATGGTCCCAACTTTATTCATATTCAAGGTCGATCCTTCTCTGGGAGTTGTCTTAACTTCAGTTGGTGCCAATTTTGGTTTGGGAGTCAGTTCCCAACTTCTCCCAATTATCTCTTGGGAGTTTTTCATCCTCAAGGCCATTTTCTAGTATTGGATATTCTGCTTATTCCATCCTTACATTCTATATCCATTTTCTCACAAGAATCATCTGTAAGGGAACCCTCCTGCTCTTTAATACTGATCACATATACTTTTTCTTATTATTTTCCCAAATTATTAATATAATTACAATTTTATTAGCACGAATCACATCCATTTATCACAGTCAAAACCTTTAACAGGCTTTCCAGAAGGGTAGTTAATACCCCATGTCTGTCAGTGTCCAAGAGGCAACTGGACAACACTCTCAATATGCTTTAACTTTTAGTCAGTCCTGAAGTGGTCAGGTCTGGATTCAATGATCATTGTAGGTCCCTTCCAGTTGAATTATTCTATCATTAGGACTGCAGAACCCTAGTAGGTACCAGCATTAGGCTTATACATATGAAAGAATCTGGACTGAAAGCATCTTCCCGAGAAACATTCTATTTTTCTCAGCATATGTATCCTGTGCAAAGAATTGCAAATGTGAAGTTGTCCATTTTATTTTATACAGCTACACTTACTTCCAGTTTTCCCAGTGTTAAGCCAGTTTCTTTCCTATCACTAATAAAGAGCAGTACATTTGTAAACTATGCACTATAATGTTAATGGCAGTCACTCAGTATAGACTACTTAAGTTTCACACATTCTGATCTGAAAACAGAATGCAATCCTACAATTACACGCAAACCTTATTTGAAACAATCAGTTTTATTAGCTGTTTTAATTTTTCTTTTGTATACTCTAAAGTCTGATGGATAGATAAAGTTTAATAAAAACAGATTTTGCAGAACCCACAGAGCTTGCCTCTAAAAAGCATATTCTAAAGACCACTGTTTCTTTGGTTATGAGATGTGGTATGTAAAACGAATGAAGGAATTAGTCAGATTGACCTTTGAGCATGGCCTCCAAGAAGTCTAACCAGGATTTGAAATGTAACTGTGGAAGTAATATTTTGAGAGCACTTTTCAAATAATCTGTTAAGTCTGCAGAAAAAAATGAGAAGGGATTCAAATATTTAAAAGCATCTCCAAAATATGAATAATTCATTATAACTTTTTACATCAATAAGATTCCTATTCTTGCTGTCAGCTTCTACATAATGAAGAAAATTCCAGAGTGGTGAATTCTACTAAAACTGA
This sequence comes from Lonchura striata, assembly GCF_050655825.1. Classification (NCBI taxonomy): domain Eukaryota; kingdom Metazoa; phylum Chordata; class Aves; order Passeriformes; family Estrildidae; genus Lonchura; species Lonchura striata. The sequence goes on from NC_140704.1 coordinate 73,799,884, forward strand.
TTTCTGTCTGTAAAGACAAGAAACTGCAAACTAAAAGTACAAGTGTAATAATAAGTAGCTGACACTGGTTGAAATTGTCTCTGCCATGCTTATACATACATACACAAAAATTCATAGTAAAAGGGATGCCCCAAAGCTAAAGTCCAGCCTGTATTTCTACAAAATAAACACAGGATATCATAGTACCCTTAGAAAAAACTTCTGTATTGTCTCACCCCTATGCCTGAGAATATCAGGGAACAGATGCTCCTAGCACTTACGCTTAAGGCACATGGAGGACAGGGAGGTGATTTGAGACAGTCAGCACAGCTTTACCAAGGACAAGTCCCACCTGACCAACATAGTGGTTTTCTATGATGGAGTGACTGCATAAGTGGACAAGGGAAGGGCTGCAGATATCATTTATCTGGACTTTTGTAAAGACTTTGATATGGTCTCCCCCAACATCCTACTCTCTCAATCAGAGAGATCAACGTACTATTAGACAGATAAAAAACTGGCTAGATAGTAACATCCAGAGAGTAGTGGTCAATGGCTCAGAGTCCTGATGGACTTCAGCAACAAGTGATGTCCCTCAGGGGTCTGTATTGCAACCACTGTTGTTTAATAACCTCATTAATTATAGTCAAAGAGATACATTGCACCCTCAGCAAATTTGCGGATGCCATCAAACTAAGTGGTGCAATTGACACAGCTTAAGAATGGAATGCCATCCTGAAGGACCTGGACAAGCTCAAGAAGTGGGCCCACAGGAATCTCATCAGGTTAAACAAGACCAAGGGCAAAGTGTTGCACCTGGGTCAGGGTAACCCCCAGTATCAAGAATGTCTGAGAAGACTTGGTGAGTGACAGACAGACATGACCTGACAGCATGTGTTCACAGCCCAGAAGACCAACTGCACCCTGGGCCACATCAAAAGAAGTGTGGCCAGCAGGTCACATAAATTGATTCATCCCCTCTATTCTGCTTTGAGTACTCCACACTTGGAGCGCTGCATCTAGCAATACAGTCCCCAGCACAAGGAGGACATCAACTTGTTGCTTTGAAGCAAATCTGGAAGAGGCCACCAAGATGGCTGGAAGGATGGAGCATATCTCCTGTGAGGAAAGGCTAAGAACATTGGATTTGTTCAACCTGGAGAAGAGGCTCCAAGGTGACCTAACTGCAACTTTCCAGTACCTGAAGGGAGCCCACAAAAAAAAATAAAAAATGGACAGAGACATTTTAGGAAGGCATGTAGGGACAGGACAAGGGGGTCTGGCTTCAAACAGGAAGAAGAGAGATTTAGGTTAGATATAAAGAAGAAAATCTTTACTGTGACAGTAGTAAGGCACTGGATCAGGTTGCCCAAAGCAGCGGTCCCATCCTTGTAAGTGTTCAAGTCCGCACTAGATGGGGCTTTGAATAAGCAGGTCTTGTGGAAGATGTCCCTGCCCATCACAAGGGGGTTGAAACTAAATTACTTTTAAGGTCCCTTCTAGCCCAAGCCAATCTATGATTCTACAATTTTAACATCCCTAGGAACTTGGGTTAGAATTAGAATGTAGCATATGAAAACAATATGGCTTCAAGCATTAAACCCCTTCAGCACTAACTGCTAACAGAGACACAATGTCCTGGCAAAGAGGTAATCCTTGTAAGCTATATTTTAGAAAAATAATTTGATAAGAACCCATTAAAAAAAAGAGGCAAAATAATAAGTACTCATCTCATTTTAATAAGTACAAGCTCATCTTCAAAAACAGTACAGCAAACAGCTTAGGTACTTTTTATGAATACATGACATTTGAAGGTGCCACTTAATGACATTATGCCTAAGCTCTAATTTTAGAACGGTTTAGGAAGCTATATTCAATTAGATTTTTAAGAACAATTACATAATTTACTTTAATTAATATGAAGTTCATAATTATAAACAAGTATAAGAGAAAAAATATATTGACAAAATTAATTTTAAAAATACAATAGTCCACAGAACAGCCCCTTAGGCTTCAGACTTAGTGCTTCTTTATTCTTAAATTAATTCAGCTTTAATTCCTAGACAGGAAGAACTGATTTCCTTCTTAAATTAGTACAGAACTGATTTCCTTCCTTCTCCTTCCTTCCTATCAGTATAAAACTGGAAGGAAACAAACAATACTGATTATTACCATTCTTTCTAAATAGATATCAGACATCTTTTAACTGACTGTTCTCAATGAGATACCCATAAATTCAGCCAAAATAGTGTCTTGCACTCTGTGCAAAAACACTTTCTTCAGTACTGTGTGTTTGACTCCACAATGCAAAAATTATATCAAAATATTAGGTGTGTCCAAAGAAGGACAACAAAGATGGTAAAAGGACTAAATTACATGAGCAGCTGAAAATACTATCTTTGTTGAGCTTGGAGGAGACTGAGGAGTGACCTTATTGCTGCCTACAGTTTTCTCATGAGAGGAAGTGGAGAGCAGTTGCTGATTTCTTCTCCCCAGTGGCTAGTGATATAGCAAGTGAAAGAAAGCTTAAAGCTTGGTCACAGAGAGGTCAGATTGGAGAGTATCAGGAAAAACTTCAAATAAAGGGTAGTCAAGTATTGGAAAAAGCTTTATAGGAAATTGGTCATGACTCCAAGTTTTTTAGTATTCAAGAACTGTTTTAATAATGTGCTTAGATATTTAATTTTTAAGTTGTCCTGAGTGATATCAAGTATTTGACTCAGTGACTCTTGATGAGTCCTTTTCCACTCAGAATATTTTATCAATAGATGTTCTATTTATGTACTGTCTCTCACCTATAATACAAAGCTAATTTTTCAGAATGGATGCCTTCATTTTTAAAGCAATTCAAATAACCTATTCTTTCACCTAAAGGTAGATGACACTAGAATGTGCACACAGCAATCTATTTGCATCAACATTACATATATCCAGACAAGAGATGATTTATCTGCACACAAAGCGCTAGTTACATAGAAGACACTCCCTGCAGCTCTTAAAATGCCTGTATTAAACAGTACAACAACCACCCAAAAGAACAAAAGGAAAAAGCCCCACAAACAAACAAAACCAAAAAACAAACAAACAAAAAATGAATGGTCCATTATGGAAATCTAAGGCTTTCCCCATAGCACTGGAAGCTTTAAACCAACTACCAAGTTTACATTTTCTGTCTTCTCTGATCACTTTATACATTCACCTACATAATCTTATCATTTTCAAGATGACACAGATTTACAAAATGTTGAATTTCTTCCTAAACACGAGTTACATTGTTTCAGGCTTAACGACTCAAGCAGTGCAACCCATTTCCAGGCAAAACAATCTGCATGCCCAAAACTCATTGTTTATTTCAACTGTATTAGCTCATGTCATAAAATATATGCTCCCTTCCAACAACACTTGCCAGAAATTACTAGAGAGTAACATGCAAAACCAGCCTAACCATAGAATTACAGAATGGCTCATTTTGAGACTTCTATAGATAACCTAGTCCAAAAATTCTGCCCAAAAGAGGTCAGTTACCCATAACTGTGACCAGCTGGATTTTGAGTATCTCCAAGGACAGAGAGGCTATGACCTCTCTCAGCAAACCATTCCAGTGTTATTATCATTCTCGCAGTAAGAAGGCTTTTCCTTGTGTTCAGCTAGAATTTTGTATGTTTTGTACCTGTAGCCCCTTGTCCTTTTGTTAGTGTTCTGGAACACACGTAATCACAGGATATGATTATATGCAGGTGCTTTTATTAAGAGCTCTGGGAGTCAGGGGTACAAATCCAAATCTGACTCTGACATGGCTTTCGAGCTGAATGTATTTTATATTCTATCAATATATAACTTATTAATTATTAAACTTATATTGTTCTATTGTATACATTGACATGAGTTTCTCGTGATCTTTCTTAGGTCCCTAACCATAGTTTCTCATTATAATTCTTATGATTAAACAGTAATTATATTTAATTACTAAACAATCATCACATCTAACAATTATATCATTTATCATGTACTAGCTACACAGGTGCAGTTCTAGCAAGAACAAGTTCTTCATGTGCTTAGGGTATTTATTTTTCCAGGGTCTACTAAGCTTATTTTTCCTGTTAACCCTAAATCCCCATGATTTTAAAACCCTTTTACTATCACTTTTAATTTAATATCACTACGAAGAATCTGGTTCCATATTCTTTAGTCCTACCCTTTCAGTATTTGTACACAGCACTACTATCTGGGACTTCTTACAAGTAAACATATTCAGCTCTCTCTATCTCTCCTCACGTGAGGGATGCTCCAATTCCTTAACCATCTTCATGGCCCTTTGCTGGACTCAGTCCAGTATGTACATGACCTCCTTGTACACAAGGAGCCCAGAACTGGACACAGTGCTCCAGAGGTGGCCTCATCTCACCTTTTCTGCTAAGCTATTTTCCAGCTAGCTAGTCCCCTGTGTATATTGGTGCAGTGTGGTGTTATTGTATTTATTGATATTGTCATTTCATGTCCAATTCAGTGCATCTAAACTTTAAATGGAACATTAAAGTTTTAGCCAGCCCATTTCAAGATGACATGCGAGAGAATTTGGAAGTAGGATTTCGTCGTAAGTAATTTCATTATCCTAACAAAAGGACCTACTACAGAATAGATTTTGCATATGGAAAACAAATACATTTTAAGTTTTCACTTTCTTCTTCCCCCTTACAGTGGGCAATGTTTTATAGCAATTCCCTGATTATCTTCAGCTTAATGACTCATTGTACCTTGTATAACACCCAGCTGTCACCATGATGGCAAAAAAACAAAACTACATTCAACAGCAATTACAGCAACTGATGAGAATAAATCCATTAACAGCTATTAAATACAATACATTTGTCCGTTGTAGGTGCATAGGGACTGAAACTAGAAAGATGCATCAATGTGAACAATTATTATACAATTGCCTTGCTGCTTGTATTTTTTCCTCTTTGTCATTTCCTGGGTCTCAATAATTCTTCACTATTGACAAAATGTCCTGGATTAGCAGCACATCTGTAGTGATCCAAAACTGTCACTCTTCAACCCCCTGTTCTATTCTGAGAGCAGAAACATCTTTCGAAGATAAGCTTTCAAAATCAGACACTTGAAGTTGCAGTGCAAAATCCAGTTTCCATTCTAATACTGCACATGTACAACTCAAAACTTACCTATGAGATTTTTCTTGAGAGCACAAAAAATGACCCAACTCCAGAACTTAATCCCAAATACAATCTGTGCTACTTTGTTATGCCTTATTATAAGACAAGTGTAGAAATGGCACCCCATCCAGACTTTACTGCTTTACAATAAAGCAATTTTTAGCCCAGTATATCTAAGACTCTTTATTCCAATACATATATACTATACAAAAAGATTTCAAAATCAGAGTTGACCCACAGCCTGACAGCATAAAATATAAAAGACAAGAAAAAATTTGACTGCATCAGCTTTACTATGTCTCTGCTCTCTGTACCACGTCCCAGGCCATTTCACCTCTGACAAGTCAGTCAGTGGACCCATTCTCACACCACCAAAAAATCCTGTAACTTCTCCATCATGATAGGCAGGCTGCCAAGAACAGGGGATGCTGTTAAGGACATTTGCTGTAGATAATCTTCACCTGAATTAACATCAGGATGCTGCAAAAATAGAGAATGATACTTTCTTCTTCACCCAAAACACAATAGTCCAGGATTTCCCCTGACAGAAATCCAACAACTATGAACAATGAAATTAGTCAGCTCATTAACTGACCTCAACGTGACATTGATTAACAGAGGTCTACTGCACTACAGTAAAATTAAGCAACATTATGAAAAAACTAAATGTCATTGATTACTCTCAGCAACACTGTTATTTCTAGATACATACTCATGACAAAATTACCTAAGAGTTCTTCTATTGTTAAGTACCCGGAATACAGGACAAATCATTAAACGCAAGTCTGAAATATCAATCTTGAAAGGTTTTCTCCCCACTCCTCAGCAATCACAACCAAAAAACTAAAGTTAATCTGAACCTGCATCATACAAACACGCACGGCAAAACAAAAGGAAAACTCTTTTCTTGCATGTTGCACTCAATCCCGATCCAGGCCGTGTATCTAAAACGCTTTCCATCCGTGAGGCCCTGCCTAGATTCCTCAGAACACGTAGCACCTACTCTAGGCAGTAACCTCCTGCATGTCCAAGACTTCTACTCAGAGATCCCTCTGAGACCCCTCCAAAAGACGCGGCTTTACAGTATCTCGTGGGCCTAAGACGTTGTCATTGTCACTGCTCTGTGCGGGCTGCCTGAAACCTGGGTTTCAAGGACATGGGTGGGCAGAGACAAACAGGTTTTCCAGTAACTAAGTTCTTCTTTGTGTATTTTCTCTGGTGTTACCAGAGACGTTACGTTCTTTTGTCCCATACCAGGACCAAGCACGTTCCTCCTCGGGCAAAGTTCTTCCAACCGGGCCCTGCGGCACAGGCGAGCCCAGCCATTCTAAGCGCCACAGGCACCGCCAAGGCCAGCCGGGCAGGCACGGGGCAGCAGCAACAGGTGGGGCCGCAGCCCGCGCCCTTCGACAAGCCAGCGTTCGATGGCGACCGCCCCGGCGCGACTTCCTACCCGCTAGTGTCACTGGGCAGTAATGACTCCTCCTGCCCTTCACTACACCCACCCAATCCTGCAGCCCCGGTCCTCAGTCCCCCTGCCCCAGAGCGGCAGCCACGCTCACCTGACCCGGGCCGCGCCTCCGCCATGCCAGCATCAACCCCGCTCCACGGCCCGGCGTCCCCGCTGCTGCGCAGGCGCACCGCTCGCGCACGCAGCGCCGACGGAGCCTCTCCGCACGCAGCCGCACCGCAGCGGCGCGCGGGAGGGGAGGGCAGAGCCCGGGGCGGGAGGGGCGCAGCCGGGGCGGGCTGAGCACGGGCAGGCGTTGGGTTGCGTAGCGTTGTGTCTTCCGGGTGGTGCTTCTCCCATCCCTGGAAGGAGCTGGAAGTCGGAAACCTCGTTTGATATTCCAAAGGAGGAAGAAAGGAAGACAAACAGCAAAAAAGAAATGCTGGCTCTGGCAATAAGTTGACGTTTTGTTTGGCAATCGGCTTCTCTCCAGCATTTCAGAGCCCGGATGAGAGGGCCAAGAGCAGGAGGGTGGGTACAGGACAGCTCGGCCCTCTGTCTGCATGTATCAAAGAGGTACTTTCTGTAGGCACAGGATAGAAAGTAGGGATCTGTTATCAGGCTATCTTGAAGGAGGTAGCAGAGACATTAAAAAAGTCAACACGAAGATTCCCATACTACAGCTGGTGCTGCAGACAAATCTTATGCTCCAGCTACAAACACTCCATAGAACTGCATGATTTGTCATAATGCGGGTTTCAGCACCAGTAACCATTTCATGATTCACACCTTCCTGCAGAGGTTTGCAGTGTCATGGTTACAGTACATCTACTGAAGGCCTTACAGAGCTGCTGATTTTTAGAGAGACTGCAGATTCTGTTCATAGTTCTGTAACATCAGCAACTCTAAGAATGATACCTCAGGAACACTGCTGCTCACAACCTGTCTGCATTTTAACCTCCAGACCCCACCCTTCTAGTGAAGTTCTCCGTTCAAAGTTCCACTAGCTGCATAATGCTGCTGTTCATTACGGGCAAAGTTTATGGTTTCAAAGATCTTAAAGAACTTGCGGACTATTGCAGAAACACTAGCTACTGAAATGCCTCCCAGACTCATGCCATTGCTGCAAGGGAAGCTTGCAAACCAGTATAGCAATGAAAACATTACATGATTTGACATGTATTTTGAATGTACATGAAGTGCTTTGCTATATGTAAACATGATGATCGTCTAAGGCTGCAAAGAAAGTATGTGTCAGTAACATCCTTTCAGAGATGGTGCATGGTTTTCCTGCTGCTGTTAAGAAGAAGCCCTCTAGTTCGCATGGACTTCTCTGTCACTATTTAAAGATGTGACCATAATATTCCTCTAGAACTACTACAAAATTTCAAAACTGCTTTTCATGAATACCACAGCACTTCAGTATGCACATTCTTTTTTTTGTTATCACCAAGAAAACAGTCAGTACCCAGAAAGCACTAAGGAAATTTTCCTGTATGTTCTGATGCATAATTGCTAATGGTTAGGTCTGTACAGGTTTTCTTTTATTCCCATTTTCCCTTTTTATCTAAACAGTTCGGCTTTATTTTCCTCTTTCCTGTCTTAAATTTGCATTGCGTCAATTCCATCCATTCCTAATAGCCTAACTTAAATGCCCAGCATTTCTCTATAGGCATCTGCTTTTATTTTCTTCTTTAGTTTGGCCAAAATAGCCTTTTTATCTTTTCCTCATAATTTCATCTTTTCACTTCAGGGATAGTGGAAAGATTCTCCCCACTGTATCATGCACCCTCTCTTAAAACATGTAATTTTGTTTCTATTTTGTCACGCTTGAATATTTATCTTGCAATCCTTTTGCCATTTTTTCACTAATTTCTCTCAGTGGCTGCTTCTTTTCATCTGAACAGTATGACTGTCAGGATAGAAGGGACAGACTGCTCCATGTAGAAGATAGAGCTGGGAGCTGAGAGTCAGCAAATTCAATACTTGAGCAAGAAGAGGCAGGTTCACCAACAGTCCAGGCAACAGGCCAGGTTGCCATGCAAGCCTGTAGTGACAGAGCAGCTTAAGATAGAAGTCAAGACAGTCGGCAAAAGTCAGTGAGGTTAGGCATAAGCATACCTGCAACATAATTCAGGCAGAAGAGAGCAGGTGTTTTAAAGCAGTGAGGGAAAGAACAAGGGGTAGGGACTCTGAAGTTGGTACGAGCTCCTCCAAACAAACATCCAGGATGTTGGGGGTGGGGACATGGGAGAGATGTACTCAAGGCTCTTACAGTCATCTCTCCTATATGCATCAGGGATGACAGTAAACAGCCTTGCCTTTCAAGGGAGAGGGGGAGATGAGGCAGGGAAGCAGAAGGAAGAGAAGCGCAAGCCTAGATCTGTGTCAGCATGCATGCCAAGGAGGACAAATCTCTAATAGAAACACATTCACTGCTGAACAGTCATCATGGTATAGTCATTTCTAAAAACCTATTTTCATTTAGCCATTTAGTCATCAGCCTATAATCATTTCTAAAAACCAGCCCATGGTGGGGTCAGTGACTGCTCAGGACATGCCTTGACATGAAGACTGCAAGGTTGTCATGATGTGGAGATTCTGGTGAGGAAGATGAAATGGACTACATCAAATAAACTACAAGTCTAGATGTTCAGCATGAGTCTCCTGCGTACACACCGTACCCTTTTGTGTGAAGTATTTCCTGTAGTTCATGATTTTTATAGAAGCTGTTCCTAGGTATTTCCAAATGCCATTTGGGTTACAATCCCTGAAGCCAGGAACAGTAGTTTAATGCAGTACTGTGTACACCTGCAGAAGGCAAGGGAGAAGTTAAAAGGTGCTGCAGGCACAGTCAATTGCAGCACACTGTGATGCTCTCTCCTTTTTTTTTCTTTCCTTCCTTACATAAAGCCCTTATGGACAAGCAAAAAAAAAAAAAAGAAAAAAGAAAAAGTCACCCACCAATATGTCAATATGTGCTTTCATTAAAAAAAAATGCTTATTGCTGGAGAAAGCTTTTTAGAGGCATCCTTCCAAAAGTTAAGTTTGGGCATAATGTTGAAAATAGAATCCAAATTTGTGACAGATAAAAAGTAAACCACACCCTGAGAGAGTCTAAAAGAATTTGAGGAATAGCTTGCATAAGGAATAAAATCTAATAATAAATCCCCTTTCAAACACTTCAGGCGCTGGCTGTCTGCCCAACAGACTGCAGTACCAGGAAATTGAAAGAAATGTAAAAGAGCGTACAAATAAAATAACAGAAAATTTAAATTAATTTGTTACATCTGTGTTCACTACAGATGAACAGAATCTCACATCCAGAGATGGATGAGATTCCCAAGCCAGCTCTCCTTTTTTATGAGAGGACTCAGTAGGGGTTATGTCTTAAAAGACTCCATATGTAGCATATAGGTTATGGAACATATAGACAAAATTAATAGTAATAAATCACAAGGACTAGACAGTATATAACCAGTAATTCTAAAAGAATTCAAGAGTGAACTACAAACTGTCCTAGTACAAAACTCTACTACAAAGCTGATTTGGTAGCAGAAGGCAGGGCTGTATCTGCTACAGCTGGCTCTTGAAAGCTGATTTTAAAAGAATGCTGTAAGAAATCTAGAAAAGTAGTCCTGATGTCCATAGCAGGCAATTTAGTGGAAATTGTAAAATAGATTAGAATTGGTGAGTATATTCATAAAGATGCTGTAATAGGGATGAGTCATAAAGGCTTTTGTAAAGTGAAGAACTGACTCACAATCTCACAGTTCTACTGAAATACTTATTAGTCCCTCATGGCTAAGGGAGACAGATTCTGGAATACTGACCATGGATTTCTGGGGGGAATTTGGAGAGGTCAGTCATCAAAAGCTCTTAAAAGTTACAATGCCAAGAAATAAATAATTGCAGGTGTAAATAACTGAATGAAAGATGGCAAATAAGATAGCCAATAGTCCTTTTTCACAGGAAAAGGAAGTCATCAATAGAGTCCCACAAGGAAGTGTTTTGGAACCTGATCTGTGCAACATATTTCTCAAGGTTCTGGAAATGGCACTGTCAGAGTCTGCTGATAGTGCAGTGTTATTGAGGGAAATAATAGACAATGGCAGGCTGAGAAGAACTACGAGCAGAAGAATCTTGAGTACTGAGTATATATGCAAAAAATGGAATTTAGGGAAGAAGGGCATGTGGGAAGAAACCATCCCACCTTCACATTTAAAAGGAAGAGCCCTGAGCTGTTACAAGACATTGTATGAAAATGTCTTACCTATGCTCAGTAGTGTGAAAAAAACCCAAAAAACATAAAACAAAAAACAAGTCAAATTATTAAACTTTGCTAAGAAAGGAGTAAAGAATAAGTAGAGATAATGCCAAGACAGTGTATAAATTGATAAATATTATACACAAACCTGGGTCCTCCTTCCCAGAGGACAAAGGAATGGGGAAAGGACTTTGAGAGGTGACATAGAATTAAAAATCATTTAGAGTCCATCCAGGAAGCAGTGACAGAGAGTAAAATATAAAAATAAAAGAAGTTAAACTGCACTTAAACCACCAAAAAAGTTTGAAGCTGAAAACCATAATGGTAGGGTACTAGTAACACGGTACTAGTAACAGAATGGCCAGTCTGGTTTGAGAAATCTGAGTGTCAGTAAAAAGACAGTGGCCCAGATGGGAGTCTCAGACATGAATTTTCAGATGTTGAAATTCTGTACCCACTTCTGATTTCTAAGGTGCATAGCACAAGCTGATCCTACCTTTGCTTCTGGTGTCCTAGGTGCTGTGTTTTTCGTGCTTATGGAAGACAAGTTCTGAATTCCCCACATAGCCTTTTTACCCAGACAAAAATAGGTGTCCTGCAACAACTGTTCCCTTCTACACAATGCTGAGAAACCAGACCAGTTCCACATGGCTCCAAATAGCTCACACCTTGGTTTGAAGGCTTCAGTAAGCAGCAGCCCTGCTGTCTAAGGAGGAAGAAATAAGCAGGTCCCCCTACAGGCCTGAATAGGTGATGAAAGCTGTCTGGTTTGTGTTAAGAAAACTCCCCAGTCTTCCTATTTATGAAACACTCTGGTAGTCATAATCCCAATGGCAGAGACCTTAACTCCTAAGACTGAAGCCCCTTTACATCGAGTGGCTCCAGTGAGCTGAAGGTGGCCCCACTTGATAGACCCCACTCAAATGCAGTCGGACCTGGTTCCCTTCCAAATCTGACCCCAGGTTTTCCATGACAGAGTCTTAGATGTTGAGTTCCAAAAAGCAATTTATTCACAGCACAGTAACACAGAAACATGTTACCCAAAAGGTCAGCATTTCACAGCCTCTCGTCTCAAGCTTTGCGGACTAGCTTCACAACTTGTGAAAGTTGTAAAGCTAGTATGTGTATTACAGACCTGGACACATGTGGGGATCATTCCCCTCAAAGGACATGCACACCCCTGAGAACTTCTGATCCTTTTTTTATTCCCCCTTACTAGTATATATGCATAGAGTTTCACAATACATTCATGCATATTCATTTTTCTGGTTTTGTGTTATAACTTGCAATTAGTCCTTGTACAGAGAACTCTCTGGTCACTTTGTTGTTAGAGAGGATAGAGAAATATAATTAATCACAAATAATATAGCCAGGATGAGAACAGTCCTCTCTGCTAGCTGGACAATGCCCTTGCCTATGGATTGAGTCCATGGGTCAAGTGGACTGTTCCATCTCAACCCCTAAAACGTATGGCTCACCCTGCACCTGTATCCCTCCCCTAAAACATCAAGTGCCTGTAACCCCATTGACCCGAGCCTTGTTCCAGCCCACCTTGAAGCCCCTGATAAGGGGTCTCTGAGGGGCCAGACGGTCTCTTGGAACTTCCCCTCCTCTTGGAACTCCCCCTCTCCTAGAGCATCCTTTTGTCTCTCCGCTCCCCCATCCCCTCAAGCCTCGCCACGTGCTGCGTCTGGCAGCTCGAGGCAGGACCTTTCTGCATCCCTAATAAACCTTATACCCCAAGAGCAAACTTCAGAGATCTCTCGTCTCTATTCACCTAAACCATCCTGCAGCAGGCAGCACCAGCGGTCCCTACAGACTGGTTCCCAACGAGGAATACAAACCCATTCAGACCTGCAGCCACACGTCTCTGGCTTTTCTACCTGTGGGACACTTCTCCATGGACGGTAACTAAATAACCTGTTGTAGCCTCCTCATCGGTGTTGTGAGCACGGCATTTTGTTGCTAGGCAACCTCGAAGCTGGAGCTCTTTAAAACTTGCCGAGGCATTCCTCGAGCACCGCGACTCGTTACCAAGTAGCGAGTTCTTGGAGCCCTTGGAGGATATTTCTGCCTTGAGCACAGGCGAAGGCTGCGGAGGCAGTGAGGAGCCTTGTGGCACACCGCCACGTGCACAGAGCACATGCGAGCACTGCTGAGCACTGCCCGCGCCGGACCCCTTGAGGGGACCCCCCACAGGATCCTGAATACCGACCGGAGGTACGTCGGAACCCCACAGAGGACCCCGCTTTCGTGACATCGAGGTGAGCTACACAGGTCTAAAAAATGGCACAATCCAACTCTGCTCTTGATAGAGATCTCTATAAGCAACTTAACCATCTCTTACGGATATCCCTGAGATCAGGGAGGCGACGTCACCCGTGCCGCAGAACCACGTGACGACGCCCCCAGTCCCAGCGCCATGGCGGCGCAAAGCGGGCAGCACCACATTGCCACCCCAGCCCGAGCCGCCCCAACCACAGGGAGACACCCCGGAGCTCCATACCCCGCCAGCCCCCGCACGCGTGAACACACGGCAGCCCTCTGGCCGCTCAGCAGATGCGGCCCCCATGATGGCTCACCACACGGACCTCGTAACGCCCCTGATAAGGGGTCTCCGAGGGGCCAGACGGTCTCTTGGAACTTCCCCTCCTCTTGGAACTCCCCCCCTCTCCTAGAGCATCCTCTTGTCTCTCCCCTCCCCCATCCCCTTAAGCCTCGCCACGTGCTGCGTCTGGCAGCTCAAGGCGGGTCCTTTCTCCATCCCTAATAAACCTTATACCCCAAGAGCAACCTTCAGAGATCTCTCGTCTCCATTCACCTAAACCGTCCTGGAGCAGGCAGTGCATCACTACACTTTGTCTGTCTCTTGCAGACTCAGATTTGGCTTTTTGTCTTTGTTTCAAAGTTCAAGGGGCCTCTCTTCCTCTCTTATCTCATCACCTTGAAAATTTGCATTATTTTTCCTCAGCTGAGGCAGTTTTTAGGAGTGCAGCAGAGCTACCAGACTAAACAGCATATTTTTCCTATGCCAGCAAGCTACTAATAATTCAAAGTGACACATTTCACCTAAATCCAAATGAATTTCTGCCCTGTTAAATTTCCACTGTTTCATTCCCCCCTTTCCTAGAAAATAAGTAAATTCTTTTACTTATTGCAAATCCCTGCAATAATATGTGTCCCTTAATGCTTTACCATGTACATTTGATAAGGAGGTTAACACAGCCACTTGCTGTAGTATTATCTAATTCCAAATTAGCAATATAAAAGGTAACCCTAAACTTACTCTGTCACTTTTGGGGGCCACTTGCACTGTTCCCCGTTCCTCCCCGGCCCTCCGGGACCCCTCTGGCTAGCTGTCCCCTCAGGAAACCGGGGTTTGCTGCAGTCCCTCTGCTCTGGGCTTACCAGGCAGCGGCTGGGTTGGTGTGGTCCGAGCGGCGGCGTGCCACAGTGGCCACAAGGATTCAGGATAAAGATACAAAGAGAGGTCAATTTGTGTGCAGTCCAGAGAAGGTTGTATTGCCTGAATGCCACAGGGACAAAAAGACCCTGGGCAGTTGCCCAGATTCAGTTTTTATACAGAAAAATTAAGATATAAGGTCCAAACAATAGAGACAGTGTCCAGCCCGGGCACATAATGATCATCCCATGGGTCAAGTCCAATGGGAATTGCTCAGGGGAGGGGAAAAGGGGGGTTACAGAAAAATGCTGAAACAAAACTTTCTAGAAACTCGGGGAAATACAGAAATTATTCTTTTCTCTGTTTCCCATTCCCAAAGCCTTTCCAAAGCCCTTCCCCCACCGCGCCAGCACAGTAGCAACATTACTCCAACTAATATCAATAAAACTACAATGTGATGACACAACATATTAAAGATCCCATTTGCAGTTGGTGACCATCTAAAGATTACATGTGATGACCTGCATTCAGTTTTAGTCTTTGCAGAATTCTGGTTATTACTTTTGCATCATGATGGACAGTAATTAGGGTTTTCTCTCCACTTTTTTGGCTTTTCTTCAAGATCTCTAATAGGTATTGCTGTTCAATTAATTGTTTTACCAATGTGAGGTCCATTCCAATAGGAATAGGTGATAGTCTATGATACATTGTGTAATTGGTTTTAATCAGCTGGGGGGATGTCCCTGGGGCCAAATATAAAAAAAATCACACCCAATAATCATAACAAAATTACAAGTACAAAAATTAGAATTATTTCTACTAGGCAAAATAAAATTGTTGCTATCGATTTTTGCAATAGCACAAGCAGTTCTCAAGCATACACAACCTTTACCAGTACATACAAGCACAGTTTTCTGATCTTGACTGATGAATTAATCTTTGATGGATCTCAAAGTGGCAAATACTTTGTTCAGTGTCAAGACACACATCTTGAGTATTAATAGTATTGCTTTCACAAATGAATCCTAGTTGTTGCCTAGTTGTTCCCTAGTAGCACAAGATTCTAAGCTTACTGTTTGCCACTTTTCATTCACCTTTCATGCCACACCCTATGCTCTGATGGGTAGAGCATAGTTTTTTTCATTATTTAATCCTAGTGCAATGATGAGGTGGATAATATAAACAGTGGCATTGTGTATAGTAAGAACAAAGGCAGTGGCCACATTAGAAGCAGGATCCTAGGTAAAATTTACCATAGTCCACCAGGATTGAAAATTTCTTTCAAAATCTATAGCATTATCCCAGACAATCTTTTGAATTTCAGCTGGAAAATCACCTTCATCCCATATGATCAAAGCTGCTGTTGCCTGGATCCATAACTGTACTTGTATACAACTGAAAGCTAAAGACACATTATCTTGAACGGTACTAAGTGCTTCTACTATTAATTATTTGTGGTCTTCTTCTACTTCTACTATTAATTCTACTATTATTATTTGTGGTCTTTGTCCCCAGCTTTCTCCCACTTTGGCAGTACTTTTGGAATCTGACACTGGCTAGTTCCTAGACCACCTGCTGCAGTGGCCAGCTTGTTCATCAGTATTTCTGAATCAATTCCTGTTGGGGAATGGTTGTTGGAACAAGGCCATGATTCTATGGAATACCTGTTCCAGAAAACCTCTAAGACCCCAGAATCAGGCTTTTGTCGGACTTGGGAAACACAGCTTGGGAACCAGTCTCTGTTTTGAGGCCTGGGAAATTGCATAGTTGTACAAGGTCTGGGAATGAGATAATAAGGACAGGCATAGCCTCGAAGATATGCTCTGTCTTTAGAAGGCATGACTTAGAGATGACAGACTTGGCTTGAAGAACTTAGCTACATCTGTAACCACACGTAGGAGAAGTAAAACAAGACCTTTTGCAAATTAACCAATCAGAGCTTACTGCTGACCATGCCTGTAGAATACCCTATATAAGCTAAGGTATCTTTGAATAAAGTCGGAACTTTCTTCTCAATCATATTGGTTGGTGCTTGTCCTCCCACCGCCCACATCAAATTCCATTTAAAACTCGCAATCCTGTCCCTAATATCCCAGTTAGATTCCTTCTTATTCTGCTCCTGAAGTGTACTTGTCTTTGTAACCATGTTGTCCAGCCCTCAAAGGATGCCCTTAGGAAAGAGGAGCAGGCTGGTTGGATTTCTGAGATGTTAATTTGCATTAGCAATTCAACACATTTGAGAGACATGGATTGACCAACAATTGTTATTGACCCATATTTGTCACTACATATGGGCCTATTTCACATACTTTAGGTTCAAGTTTGGTTTGGGTCTGAGCTGCTTGAATACTGCTGTGCGTTGTATGAGGTCTTGCCATTGTAAAAGGATATTTTAAATTTAAATGAGGGCCTGATAGCATCATAAGCCCAAAGACAAGTCACTCCTACAGGCTGTAGTAATGTGAAATTACATCAACAATCTGATTTACTTGGGCTATCACAAACTTCCTGGTGCCTGTATAGAGGAGGGGCTGAGACACTAATTTGATTTGATCTCATGAGTGGTCCCATTGACCACCCGGCATCCTACCTGTTGCGGTGTGGGTTGATTTAGTCAGTTAGTTTTATCAATGTTAGTTAGCCTTTATGCTCCCCCATTTGTCCCCTTACAATTGGTTTGATCCAAGTTGTTTACCCCAAAAGTTCTGCCACTTGGCTCCCCAGTTATCTGTCAATCTTCTCACCTCTCCCTGTTTTCTCCTTATTTGGTTCCATCAATCTGAGTCTGTTTATACCCTTTTGGCTGCCAATCCTGTAACCACCCCCAGTTTCTTCCAGAAAGCTTTGTTATCAATCACTCCAGTTTAGCTTTTCTATTTGTCCCCTGACCTTGTACCTACCCCTGCTACATTATCATAGGTTGTTGTATCTCCCTCTGGTTTATCTCCATTGGGCAAGACAGGTTTGCACCCCTGTCCGCCCACTCCCTATTTAAGTTGCTGTAATCATTGATTTCTTTGGCATTTGTTCCTGCACCCACCCAGAGGGCACCTTTCTTGCCCCACCTGGGGAAATAAAGGACTCTTTGGGCTTGCAGACAAATGTCCTTCTCTCATCCCTTCATCTCCTCTCAGCGTGCACAGATACCTAATCTGCGCACCCATGAGAAGCACTCAGCACCATCAGGGGCAGACAATTCTCCCCTGAGGTGCCACTCACATGGTGGCCACGTGGCCTCATGCAGGTTGTGCCAGCTGGACCCTTCCACCCGCCCAGGGCCATGCCAGGTAACCACTGCACCCACCCTAATTTCTTCTCCTTTGATCCCTTGAAGTGTCCACAGTTCCTGTTCCTGCCACTCCCCCCCCTCATATACCTGATTCCTGTGGATTACTACAGTGGATAGGTTTAAATCTTTTATCTCAGAAGGTTCTCCCATTGATCCAGTATACTGATTAAAAGCCTGGGACCAAGGCCATCAGTATCGGTTTGGATAGAGATACTCTCTAATTCCAAAACTCCAATTATAACTATACACAAAATAATTCTGCAATTAATTTATTATCATTAACAATTGTGTAAATTATTGAACCCAGAGCTCAATCTGCATCTCAATTTACAGCTAGCTGTTAGGTCATGTGGAGGTGGGGGGGAGTGGGCAGAGACAGAGACCACTTACCCAGAAGTTCACGTGGCAACTGGAAGACTTTACTTCCCAAGCCCTCCCTTATATAGAGCATTTGAAAGACCCAGTCTGGATGCTGTCATTGGTTTGAACTCCATGACCCTTCAGGTTCTGGCCAGTGAGATGCCTGCAGCCTTGGGAGATATATGATTGGACAAGACTCCTGTCAATCTCAGTAACGGCTAGCAAACTGGACTACGTGGACCAGATGTATTCCTCAACAGTTTAGAAAGCAGCAACTGAGGTAGAAATGTGCATCCACAGAGACAGCACATTGTGTTGCGAGGAACTAAGCATAGATTACTGTCACAGTACAAGCTGGCTTGTACTGGGCAATTAATTTGGCTATAAATAAGAAACCCAGCTTGGTTTCATAAACAAGTCCCTGGCTTAGTGATGATAAGTTTGAATACATACAGAGACTTCACCTAATCACGTTCCACCCTAAGCTGCAGACATCTCACTGGTCGGGGAGCTAGGCAGTGTTAAAGTCAGACTAATGAGCTATCCAGACCAAGAGATTCAAAATGTGCTATTTAAGGAGAGTGTGGACAATAAAACATACTGTTGTCGCATGAAGATCTAGAGTATGTGTCATCTCTGTCTCCAGCCACTGACTCCATGTAACAGATCACCAGTCTGGAGGTATAAAGTATTGTTTTAGTGTGGCATCCATAGGGAGGTAAGGAAAATGAGATGTGCATGGCATATTAGGAAGACATGGTGACACATAGGACCAAAGACCTTCATGTGAAAGGATTCCTGGCAGCTGACTTCTGTTATGATCCAGTTATTAAAATTATTAGAGACATGTCTCTGCTTGAATCAAGGTGCAAATGAGACCATATGCTGAAGTCAGTAGTATCAATTTTAGTTAACAGTGAATGTGAGGTGGGGAGAGTGTGAGAGAGAGAGAGAAAGAAATAGAAGAGTGGGGGAGAGAAAGAGTGACAGAGAAGACAGATTAAGTAGAAAATATCACCACCCCTGGATCCCAATGGTGTCCCCATTGATGCTCTTCTGATCTTCTTGGTGATGAGGGTCCTGCAAAACAGGGTTCAATGGATACCTTTGAGCCAACTGAGTATGCCCAGCTACCTCCTCTGGGAGCAGAGAGCAAGTTTGACATTGTCCCTTGCAACAGGCTCTGCATCTGTTGCATCAGTTTGCATAGCAGGCAGTCCTCCGGTGCAAAGCCTTAGGAATGAGTCTGAAGGACTCTTTCAGGGTCTAATGGTTTATGAAACCTCCTCAGCTGCCTCTCATATAAATGTCCCATGTGGATGGGGCCTTCCCAGAGTGTGGGGGAGTTTACAAATGAGCCAGTTAAGTGTAAGGGAGGATGGGTGTTCACTTTCTCTGACTAGAGACTATGCCACACACACAAAACTCTCCTTTCCACCTTGGTTGGTGTAGAGTGTATGCAAACCTGGCCTCAGGAAATGAATTTATGGGCTGTGGCCTCCCCACCCCAAACCCAGCTAGAGCCAATTTTCAGGATAGCTGCTGGGTTTGGCTTTCTTTGTAGATACATTCTTCTCCCTCAGCCTTGTTACTTCTTCCTAGACCTGAGATTATAGGATATTAGTGTCACCTTTATGTTATCTCTAGTTCCGTTTAGGTGGCTTGACTCACAGTCCAAATTTTCAGTCAAGAAGAATATTCAGGGAGGGATGGACTTATGTGGTGGTAGCTCCTTCATAGTTTTGCCATAATGGGCAAAAAATCCTTCATAACAATGTTTAAGCCATTAACCAAAACATTTCAGTGTGTCACAACTTCTGATTTGCTTGCAGCAGGCAACCTATTTTTGGTGGAGAATTTAGCTGTAAACTATATCTTGCCTCAAAGTTTCTGAACATGCATCATTCTACCTGGAAAATCTGGATGAGTAGTAGTACTGCTGAGATCCCCAGTATGAACAAAAAGTATCTCCAATGTCCATGCAAAATACAACATATTGGGTTTACCATGTATATATTTTTCAGAACTATACTTCTAACGAGCACACAAGGCACTTTTTCCATTGCATTTGTAACATGTACAGCTGACATGTGGTGCATCTAGCAAAGAGTAGTGACATCCCTGTGATTTCTAGTCAACTTTTCCTATTTTCTGTAATTTCAAGGAAAAGAATACAAAAGGATTCTACCAATGTTTTGTCACAGAATTTACTGCAATAAGAGTGAACTTTTTTCCATATCTTAAAGTTTAATCATGAGGGATTTTAAATAGATCATTGTAACCAGTATTCTCTCCTTCCTTTATCATGTAAACCACGTAAAATAATTCACTGCATATAGTAAACTGTACAGGAGGACCATGCCAGATAATTTACCACTTGGATGTTCTCCCAATACTGAGAGGAGGCACTAAGAATGATACTTCAGAAATTACACACAAAAAAATCTTTGTTGTCATGGTAATAGAATGAAGACCCAAATCCCCTCTCAGAGTTATTTTGATAATCAAAAGAAAGTGTACCTCTAAATTAGCAATGATGAGTGGCAACAGAGCTGCTTCCCAATATCTGACAAATCATAGAAAAAGAAAATAAGATCTAAAAAAAGAGGTATTGCAGTACTGAAGAAATATGCACAGAACACTCAGAAAATATGGTAAATAAGAGAAAGTTTGAGAAGGGAGATAAAAATATATCATTGGCACTCTGAACTAGATGTTGACTCACCCAGATTCCTACACAATGTCCATGAGACTATAGGAAACAGAAGCTTTTTGTGCCCTGTAGTGTTTTATCTATTTGAGCCAGGTCTTATAGGCTCTAATAGACAAACATCATACCCTTGATAGCTCAGCTACCTCAGGTGGCATAAGATAAGCAGGATGGCTCCTGTGACATTATTGGAAACAAAAGTTTTAATAAAAGGCAAAATAAAAAAGCTTTTTACAGAGAAAAACTGAGCCAGGGCAAGAGGTTCTTGCTCCTGCTAAAGCACTTCACAAAAGCGATTAACTTATTTTGTTCTCTTTTTCTTCTAGTGAATTGCTTAGGCGGGACTTTTTGGCTTCTGTCCAATTAGCTGTCCTCAAGTTTGAGGTGAAGCCTCCAAGGTCCTATGAGGTGTCTTTTGACCAAATGAGGGGAGAAACTTCTGGGCTTTTTTCCTTTTTAAGGGGACAAAGAGTAACTAGTTGATTCCGTCAACAGAGCGCACATTCCTACCCTGTAGTACACTTGCCTGAAAAAACTATATATTTATTTTCAGCCCTCTGAATACTATGCAGTGATAACCCAGTAGATGAGTTCAACTGGTGTGTCTGGATTTGTCTTATACTAGAGCGAAAATCCAAAAGGGCAGGTGAAAATTGAACAGAAAAGCAAAAATTAGAATATTCTTTGTCAAATTCCTTTTGAAACAGAGATTTTTGGAGTTCACTTAAGTTAACAAAATGGATTAAGCATTTATATTTTAGCTTGTAGAGTTATGTGTTGAATTTTAACCTTTTACTTAAGAAACCTCTGCCATGGTACAAAAGGGCATAAGAAAATGCAAATTTCGGAAGCTTATTGCATACAGAACAATACCAGAAAGGACTGAAGATGCAAAGAACCCAGATAAAGAGGCTTCTCTGTCCCTAAGCCTACCGAGACTGACAGATGATACTCAGATAAGCACCAAAGAACCAAAAGCGCACACACAAAGAAGAAAAGTTCAACCATGAGGAAGACCACAATCTTCAGCCTCAAGAGACCACCACAGACCCCCGCAGGACCACCACGGCAAACCACATGTGCCCAGAAAGGTGTGGATCTATTTAGCATGAGAGGCAAGGACAGGCAGGAGCATGGGTTGAATATGCATGGCAAAGTTGTGTAATGTACTGCATGTGGAACACCTTTGTGAATAAAGGTTTGGGTCAGACTGAGGCTCGGGGCACAAGTTTTTGGAGAGATATCTCACTTGTGTTGGGCGCTGACAATACATACCCACTTCATAACTACCCCAGGTTGTGGAATCTATTTATTTATTCCGCGCATTGCTTCACTTTACTGTCAATTTATGTAACAGAAACTCATAATTCTGCAGTGTGTGCATGTGTGTGTGTGTGTACATATCTATATAAAGCAGAAGGAGAAAGAGACGTAAAATAAGAAAATATTTGGTTATACCAGATAGCCAAAGATAAATGACTCCACTATGGCTAACTGCAAGTGATCATAGAACTTGCAGCCCAGTTAAACAAGGTTTCTTAAGGGTCAACACTAAGGCTGACACATCATCACCAATGGCCTGGAAAAGGGGACAGAAGGGCCCTAGGACCCTGAGCAAGTTTGCATATGACACAAAACTGCACAGAGCACGACATGCGAAGGCAGGCCTATGATTCACATTGACCTTGACAAGCAGGAGTAATGGTCTACTAGGGGGCTTATATACAGGGAGAGGCTGATCTAACTGGGTTTATCCAGCCAAGAGAAAAGAGGACAAAATCTGATTGATGTCTTCAATTATCTAAGTTGTTTTATAGAGAAGAATGAGCCAAGCCATTCTCTGAGATGCTCAACAAGAAGCAACAGACTAAAATGGAAACAACAGAAATTCTGACTGGAGAGGATAAAAGATTCTTAGAACAGCTGAGCAGGTTGGCCAGTGTCCTGCGTAACCCAGAATGTAATTGTTTTCTGTCTCTAGCTGTGCTATGTCATCTGCCCAAAATTTTTACTGTCTCTTTAAGAGATGATGTTCAGAAATGGAACTGCAGAGGTATCTCAATTTAGAGACAAATTTAGGAGAAAACTCTCTGGAATGAGTTTTAAAGGGTTCCAAGAATTCCTTTCCACCAGTATGAAAGGAATGAGAGGGAGGTGTCTTTACAAACTGTAGGCCTGCTGGTAGATAAAGTCAGATACTGATAGGTGAAAGAAGAAATGGTAGGAACCATACCTTCCATAGGAATTCCACTAATTTACATAGACCCTTGCTCACCCAAAGCTGTGCTAAATTCCTAGACTTACAGAAAAAGAACAGAGACACAAAGAAAAGGTGGTGTTGGGAGGGGGAGCAGGGGGTCTCTATTATGCAATTCAGGAAGTCTGTACCTCTCAAGTACCTCAAATAATTGGAAAAGAGAGGGAAATGCAGCCAGGAAATTAGGATAAAAAGGAGGCTGCATTCTCTAGCAATTTGAGAGACCCCATAGAAAATGCCCCATGGCCTCTGCCTTTGTTCAAATAAAGCTACAGGACTTTACACATAAAGGAGATGTCCTCTAGCTCCTTTTTGAACATAAACCACTGACACTGTGGATTAATTTTCCTGACAAATAGAAAATGAATACTAGTGGATGAAAGTGAAAAAACAGAAAACTGAACAGTTTATTAACAAACAGAATGCCCACAAGGCACAGTAAAAATAGTAAATTAAATGCTAGATATTAAACTTTCAGATCTTGCCCCCCCCACCCACCCAAACTGTGAGAAACTAAGCCCACTCATCAGTTAAAATTTAAAGGAAATTTAATAAGAGACAATAGGGGACAAAAAAGGAACTGCTCTGGGTGCTTAGCCACAGCCAGAGGCACACCAGTTGTGAAAAACACCAATCACTTGTTTTTAGAATTTTTAAAAGCTGGGCCAAAATTCATGGCTTCTCCGTGGATGTGCAAACTTCACTGGATCTGCGGGCCTGGGCCTCACTAGTTTCTGTCTGTGTGAGAACTCACAAGGGGAGATGCAAGTGTGCCTCGACTGCTACCGATTTGGGGGATCCTTTAAAGAGCAACAAGACCCCAAGGGAAAGCGAGTCCACCTCGCACGTCCCAACTGGACTTGGAGGAGTACCTCCTCCTGTGCGGTGGCACACAGCAGCTGGCAAGCCTTCCGATGGCTGGGGCCGGCGCTCCCTGTTCCACAAACCAGCTGGCCCTGTATGCCGACCCCACCGCAGCAGGCCGGGGAACGATCCGCTTACGGACAGCCACCGCTGGTTTCTTCCCACGGTGCGGGGGTGGAGTGGGAGGCCTCATTCACAGGGAACCAAGAGCATCTCTCTCCGGGCTTCCTGGCACAGGCGTAGGAGGGATCGACGCCTTCAGCGGATCCGCTTCCATGGTCAGCAATTACTCTGACCGGAGCTGCGGTCCATCCTGCCCCTTCACTTTCACCAGTGCAAACGGGACAACCGCCTCCTCCTCCTCCCCCTCGTGTGGCGTGTGGATTGGTCCCGCCGATGGGTTTCCCCCTGCACTGCAGGTGGGCGCGGAGCTGCCTCCGCCGCCGCCAAGGGATGAAGCCGGTTCTGTGCCAGGGGCTGGCCTCCCCGCGCTGGAGCTCACCACCAGCTCCTCTGCCCGCAGCCGGTTCATTGGCAGCGCAGTGCCAGTCGGGGATGCCCCCCTGCCAGCTCCGCCGCCTCCAGCCAGCCCGGCTCCCATCCGGGACACGAGCTGTGGCGCTTAAGAAGTTCCCCAGCCCGCCTCGCCGCTCCCAGCTGGCCACCCCCCGCAGCTTCCCTCAAGTTGCCAGGGAACACGGACAGGGACAGCAGCGAATACCAATAGCCTGTCCCTTTGCAAGGGCGTGCCCTCGCAGCTGGGCACCAGCCCCACTATGCTGCGAAATCTGAAGGTCAGCATTCCCCTGGGACCTTCCCTGGGACGGGGCCCCTTGCTTTGTAGGGTCCCTGCTGGCCTTGGAGCATCCTGTGTGTCCCGCTCCCATTCACAAGGCGGAAGGAGCGGGGTCCCAAGAGGCTGTGGCTTGGTCCACGCCCGGGAGAGGCACGGGAAGGGCGAAACGCCGGGGGGATGGCCGAGACATTGGCTCCTTGGTGGGGACGAGCATTGAAGAAGTCCGGGAGTGAGTTGCCCATCTGGAGACGGGGACGGGCTGTCCCAGGGACCCCAGATCCAGGGGACCCGAATGACACCAGTGCAAAGCTGGGGGAAGGGAACAAGCCAAACGAATCTGGGCTTGACAGCGGCGGAGTCGCTGCCCCGCCCGCCAGGGCTGGATCCCTCGGCCGCTGCTGCTTCCACAAGTCAGGCTCGGCCCTACTGGTTGAATTAAAGGCTGTGGCCATGGCATTCCAGCAATTTTCCCAAGTACCTCTGCAGATGATCACAGTTTTATACAGAAAAGGTAATCCTGCAAACCATCCAATTAGAGCTTGGGCTGTGGACAGGCCTTGACTGTACCTGGATGGGACGATTGACAATCAGCCCAGATGTTTTCTGCATCCAAAGGATTCAAGTCATTTTGGCTTGGCAATTTGACCACATATTTATGACAGCTGAGCCTACTTTTAAAGGGAGTTTGGAAAGCATTGTCTGGACATGATTTCCAACTGTACTGATTTGAGGCTTATCAGCTGTTGCAGACTCGGGATGACAGTCCGTACTATAGTGCCTGATAACTATATAATGTCACATGTGTTATTGATTATGTGCATTATTTCATTGATTTCTAATTGTTTCCAATTTCTTCTTCATTGCATGCATTGCTTTTGCTCCGACATTTCCTCATGCTCATAACCAAGACACATCTGTGTCTGGAAACATACAGAAGCAATTCCTCAGCGAAGCTTTGTTATCATCATAGTATCATGTCCCTATTAACCTTCTTCAGTTGTTCTCTGTTTCAGGATCAATAAAAACATTCAGGGATGTCAAAGATCAACATCTCCAGCTAATGTACCTTCTCCTGGAGTTTAAAACAACGATCATTCATTGCATTCTCCAAAGAGACACTATTATTTGGGTTTCTCATATTGTAAACCTTGTCTTAATGATATGATATAAATAGATATTCTATAGGTAAAGAATCTATCTCCCTGACCATTCTAAGTCAGCATCTGATTGAGGTTCTGATTGACAACCAGCAAATTTTTAAGGGAATCTCTTGATCTGTTTGCTCTCCTTTCTGCAAAGGGCCCTGCAGAGGAGTACAAATGCTGCTTTTCTCTTTAAACACAAAAGGGTGCACTGTGGCAGCAGCTCTCTGGCCACGGAGATCAGGCACAGACTTTCCCAGGCCTTTCTGGGAAAGCCTGTGAGAAAATCAGATAAAAGAATGACAGACAATTCTTACCTTCACTTGCTGTACCTGTTGTTGTGAACATGTGGAATGTGTTAAGCAGATTTTTTTACCAAAGGGTGGTTTCTTAATTACCCAATGGTGATGGTGTTTGGATTGGAGGACCAATTAGGTCCAGGTGTATCGTAACTGTCTATAAAAGCAATGGATTTATTAATAATGATATCTATATAATAAAAAGATTGATCAGCCTTCTGTGAATCATGGAGCCGATGCTAATTATTACCTGGCTGGGGGCCCACTGTGGCGACAGGGTCAGCCTTTTTCTCCCAGGCAACTAGTGACAGGACAAGAGGACATAGCCTTGAGCTGTGCCAGGGGAGGATTAGATTGGTCATAGGAAGAAATTCTTCATGGAAAGGGTTGTTAAGGATTGGAATAGGCTGCCTAAGGAGGCAGTAGTATCACCAATCCCTGGAGGTGTTCAAGACAATATTGGATGTGGCACTTAATGCTTAGTTGACAAGGTAGAAATTGCTAAGAACTTGATGATCTTGGAGGTCTTTTCTGACTTAAATGATTCTGTGAAGTCTAAACAACTAGAAAATTTGGACATCTTTAATATTAAACCAAAATTTTGGTAAAATTTTCACTTTAAGCATGAATAGTTACACGAAACATTGAATTCTTCTGAAAACATCTTATCTATTAAGTTCTTTCAGACACAGTATTGTTTCTTTCTGCAGAACCCTGTCCTTAAGAAACTCACCTAATATCGTTCCTTGTTACCTGACGTGACTGCAGCCCCAAATTCTCAAATCTAAAATGAGTCGTACTCTGCTCCATTCCCTTGGAAGGGCATTTCACATGGAAACTTACTCAGCCCAGAGGGTAAATTCATTCCAGTGACACTGATACACAAACTCTATTGCTGTTCCAAAGGGTATTCTATTATACTGTTGTAAGGCTCTCAAAGTAGAAAGAGAAAGCCTGAAACACTATGTTTCATCAGAGCACTTATACAGGAGTTACTAGTTTCAATGTCTTCGTCGTGGTCCAGGTAACTGTGCAACTGTACACATTACTATTCATCAGAAGGAATATTTAACATGGTCTTCAGAACTAGAAATTAATATTAATTCCCCTGAGGAATATGTGCAAACTACAAGGAAGACAACAGTGAAAAAGCAACTGGATAAATTGTAAACCAGAGAAAGTTTCAGATAGATTAGAAGTGTAAGCAGCAGCATGCAGTGAATAAAGTCCAACGCCATAAGCTGAATAGAAAAAAAAATCACAAACTAATTTGCAGTATGTGCAACCATCTGTCCTGTCTGCTAAATACTGAGTGATTGCTATGTACCTCAATCAGTTAATACAGGGTGGCACAATACAGTAAGCAGCTCCTACTTTAATTTCTGTGCCTCTAAGTGATTGAAAGCATGGCCTGAAACACATAAGCAACCTGGTCTAGCATCACTACCACTGCCCATGGTAGGGGCCTTGGAACTACATGATCTTTAAGGTCCCCTTTAAGCCAAACCATTCTGTAATTCTATAAAGTCTTTCCCTAGCTTACTCGCTATAGAAAGATGTGGTGTAAGTGGTAAATGCAGGCAGTAATGACAAGCGATGCTAAATATTAAAAATGTTTACAAATGCTTGGACAAAATAAAAAGCTTGATCACTTAATGAGTATTATGTTCCCACAAGATGCTGTCTGAGTGAGGTGAACTGGTATGCTCCCATTTGAAAAACTAGGGGACGGTGTGTGTGTCAGGGAATGGCATCAGTGATGCATGCCCTTGTCTAGGCAGCAGGCCTAGCTTGCCAGCATGGCAGCAGAGAGAAGGTGGCAAGGGTGATTAGCCTCTGAGAGATAACACAGAGAAATGGAAATTTTCAGTTCTCCTGAAGTTCCTAGATAGAGTTTAAAAACTAACTAGCAAAAAAAAAAAAAAAAAAAATATGATAAACGTGTCCGGAACCAGTGGATAAATAGATATTGAGGAATATAGTGGAATTTTTTTGGCAAAGTTATGTAACAAGAAGCAACAGTGCAGGCCCAAAAAAATGTTCACGTGAAGGTCATCTGTGATATCGGGACACTCAGTGAGTAGCAGCGGCAGAGATGCCCTTTAGATGACCGTTTTGGACCATAAAAGGACTTCCAACAGGAGGCGGACGCATGCAAATTAGGTCTACGACAGTGATGTTTATGCATTAGCTAGGAAATAAGTTGTCATGAAATGTATGGTCATGATGGAATAAATGCCCTGTTGTAGTTTCATGATACACATCCGATTAGAGGAGCTATCCTCCCAAAGTGTCCAACACTGCAATAAAGAATGCTGCCTTTCAAATATTTCAAATTGTGTCCGTTTGTGTTCCGGCCGATTTCGGTGCCACCTCAGGCTCGTCGCGGGCCACCGAGACCAAAGTCCGGCGGCGGCAGTTGCCGGGGAGCGGGGCTTTTCCAGGGAGCTGGAGGCCGCTCTGTCGCGAGCCCGCCGCCCCCGCGCGCCGCTCCAGCGCGGCTCCGCCCCGCCGCGCGCGCCACGTGAAAGGAGCGCCTGCGCCAGGATCACAGTACCGGAAGTGCCCGTACCTAATAGAAGATAAAACAATAGTACTGGTAGAAGGGCGTGGCTGAGGCGGTGCCTTTCAGTGGGCTAAGTCGCTGTTCACCCGTCGCCTTCAAACGCTCAGTCTCTGCAGAGAGCACTTTTGCTGTCTTTTCTGCTGCTAGTAGTCAGGCAGCAGAGGAGGCGAAGGCGAGTCGGGTCCTTGTGAAGGCCGAGGCGCGGCGTGTGACGCGCTGGAGCGGCGCACACGCGCCGCTGCCGGGGCCGGACAGAGGCGTGGGCACGATGATGCCCGGAGAGACGCCGCCGCCGTCGGCCGGGACTGAGGCCGCCGGCAGGGCCTGCGCCAACTGCGGTGTTCTCCAGCAGGTAGGCATGGACCGCCGTCCCTGTGGCGCTGGAGTGGGGCTTTTGCTCACGGGCGAGGTAGCGGATCAGTGCCGGACCGCTGGCGGGAAGCGTCGGGAACTAAAGTCACGGCTCCCTGTGCCGTCGGGAACGCGGATAGCGTGCGTGGTACACGGGGTCTGTAAAAGTAGCAGCAGCGTCGAGCTTTAGCCAGGCGAAGTGTGGAAAAATAGCTCGTGTCTCTGTGACCTGCCTAGTGGGATCTGTCAGGGAATTTCTAGTTGTGTCCTTTTGGCTTTGCTTCGGTGCAGTATAAGGATTTAGAATTTACTTCCTTGAGGGCTCTGAAGCGAGTGTGTATTTTTATGGTATTATGCTTTGGGTAATTTTTGGTTTTCCTTTAAATAAAGAGAAGGTCCTGTTGAGAGTTCACAAGGCACACTTAGAATGAGTATGGATGAGAAACTGGAAAATCAGTAGACTCAAGTGAGCTAATGTTTATTGCTTATGTTCTGTCAAAGGTCAATTGGATTTTGACGGGAAAAATTACAGGGATTTAGTATAGAATCTACTGCAAAGGCAAAGTTTCAAGAGCTTTTGTAGCAAGGCCTCACTTAAAGATGCATTCTTACTTGTGGAGCCTGCATTCTTTTCATGAATGAAGACAGTTTATTGTACTTTGTATAAAATTAACAGTTGGATTAGGGGTTATTTACAGTACCAATTTTTGGGGTGTAAATTCTTTACTGACTTGAGACTCTTCCTTACAGAATTTGAATGAATATGTAGCTGCATTAATTGCACTGAAGCAAAAAATAATTGATGGAGAGTAAGTACAGTTTAATGTGGTTTTGTTTGTTTGGGTTTTTAATTTTTTTTTTTCTTATTCTTAAGTACTTACAGCTTTATTCTTCTTAAGTACTTATAGCAATGCAGGAGATATGATTTTTTTGAATGTGGGTATTTGTTTATGCACTACACTAAATGCTTCTCAAAATGAAAGGTCTTCACAAACACATCTTAAATCTAGACTGTAAGACTAATTTATTCTGTAAAACATCTGTGTATAATGACAATAAACAGGGCTATTTTGTGTGCCTATAATATTGTTAGAAGTACAGGCAGAAGTGACTCTGAAGAGATTTATTTATTTTAGGCAGAAGCAGATTTTTGATATTTATTTATATTTATTTTGTTCATTTAATTGTGCTCGCTTATTTAATTATTCTGTAGTGAAGAATGTGGGAACTGAAAGTTGAGTACATACATAAACTTTTCCAGCAGAATTTAGTCTGATCATTGAGCTCCGAAATTCTGTTGGGATTAAATATAAGACTATGAAAAGTGAAGCTGAACATTGTACAGAACAATATGATTATAAAATCCTTCTGACAGTTTGCTTTTTTTCTGTGCTTGCTTCCAGTTCTTCTCAAAACCCATCAACATATTGTATGGAATAAGATAATAGGATATGTTATGTATGCCTCCATACTATGGCCTGATACCCATGCTATGTCTCCTAATTGTAGTGGTTTGTTTCTTATCTCTCCTTTTGTAGATGCATGTGAATCTAAATGACAGTCCTGCATTCTATTTCCAGAGATTATTTCAGATAGCACACACTGAGTCTCTTAACTAGGATCCTTTTTTCAAAGCTCCTTTGTTGTGATTTGTTTTCTGGCCTCTAAATTTTGTGTCCCTCTTCTTATTGCCAGTGCATATATTTCTTGTGGAAATTGCCTCTTCTTTAACTAGTTGCAGCTCAGCCTTTCTCTTTTGCTTTACTGGATTGCTCTTAACTATTGCAATAGAAAGTAATGCAGCCCTCTCTGTATTAGGGTAATTCCCATGGTATTACTCTTTCTTGTAATTTCTTTTCTCTGTTTTTAAAAGACATAATATTTGAGGAAAGAAAGGAGTAGCTTTCTTTGGTGCTGTCCCATAGCCCTCTTGCATCAGGGTGTTACCCTTTATGGCTGCTAGGAGAATAATATAAAGATTAAAACCTTTTAGGGTCTTTCAAACTATTTCTCTGAGATGTGTATTCTTTTTTAGGAAAACACCCTTTCAGGTTTGGAAACTTTTTTTTTGGGAAACATTTTTTTTTAAGATATATATATATATATATATGAATATATGTGTTCTAGTATATATATGTATATTATTTCCTTTGTCTAAGCAGTACTTTTTTTTAAAGCTGGAATTAGTTAATGGCTACAACTTCATGTAATTGCCAGTTGTGTTTTTTTTTCTACTTAAAGCAGTTTGATTTGAGGTTTGAATGGCTTAATGAAATCAAAGGGTTATATTGACTACTATCAGAAAATGTAAATCAATTGTACACTTTCTCTATTTATCTATAAAGCAAAAGGAAAGATACCCTCACTGCGATTGTCAAAATCAGGTGAGAAAATGAGTAATGTCTGTGTTTTTTCTTTTCTTACAGTCGTTTGCTGACAGAGTATCAACAGAAATGCACTGATATCCTTTAGTTTTCTATTTGTGTTCTTACAGGATTAGTACACCTAAAACATTTATAAAAGGGCTTGAGGCTTTCTATTTAGGTTATGACATGTTGTCTCTAATAAAGAACAAACTGGGTGGGTTTTGTAAAGAAAGTAGGCCTTTGGAATTAAAGCTATCCACTTAAGATCTGCCTGTTTCTGGTATATGGTTTAAGGTGGTCTATTTAAAATCTGAGTTGCTGAGAATTATTCAATCTTTTTTTCATATAACAGAAGAAGCTCTTCTTATTCACTTCAAATTTATTTCAATGCTTGTATTAAACACTTAGTTCTGCAAGTCTCAGGGAGTTGTTTTTTTTCTGCGAGGAAGTCTTTACTGGATCTTTCTTTGCAAGTGGCAGTTGGGTTGAAATATACTTAAGGACACTTGATAAACTATTTTTAATTTCTACCTTAACAAGAGATAACAGCTTCAATTTGCTGAAAGGTAAGTTGGATTTATATTGTTTACTAAAGATGTATTACTATATTCTCTGTGTTGTGGTTAGTTTTAGGAGTCTGACGGTGTCATCATGGGTCTAAGCTGCACTTTTAGTATGGTACTTTTACTATGCTTCCTAGGCCATAGTTAGCAAAGGTATGATGAGGAGAGAAATCTGTCCTTCCTCTACAGTACCTGTGTGGGATTCTTTCCTGGCCCTGGGCTTGTGAGAGTCTTAAAAAAGTAACCAAGTAGAGATAAATGAAGCTTGTCTTTTGGTGGTGGTTAAATGTATGCCTGTTTGGGGTGTCCATATCTGTGTAAAGGATTTTGACTTAAGAGTTATGTCTGTGTGTCCTTGCTTACTCTGTGATTATAGAGGAAGAGGCAGCATATAATTTTTATGGACTCCGACCTGCCTGCTGAAAAACACT
This sequence comes from Lonchura striata, assembly GCF_050655825.1. Classification (NCBI taxonomy): domain Eukaryota; kingdom Metazoa; phylum Chordata; class Aves; order Passeriformes; family Estrildidae; genus Lonchura; species Lonchura striata. Next base: position 73,832,148 of record NC_140704.1, read on the forward strand.
TGCATTTGGACTCTGCTCTTACTTTATAGCACTGTGTATGCAGAGACACTTATTACTGGCACTTTATTGTAGGCAGCATACTTCTATGGTACATGCCACCTGCTTACTCTAGCTTTGGGTTCAGTGTGGTGTTTTTATATCAGATCTTGGATTTTCTGTAAATAGCTGAAAAAATAAGAGCACTGAAACTCTTAAAGTTGTTAGGTGTGTCTCTCACAGCAGTGTTTTCCATAGGATAAAAGCAAAATGCTCAGATACTTGATTGAAGAATCAGAATACTGAGTTTCAAAGCATCTGTGTTTTTGGCAACTTTTTAAATTGCACATCTAATTTCAGAGAGATCTCTGCTCTTCGTTGCCAAGTGGAGAAGATGTTACAGAAAATTCTGCCTCTGGAAAAATACCAGGAAGAGTTGGGTTCCTTGAAGGCAGAATTGGAAGAAAAAAAGGTGTGCGTGTTTAAATAACTTGCACTTTTTTTGTTGAAGGAAATGCATATTCCTGATGCTCATCTTAATGAATCTGACTTTAACGAGCTGTGTTCTTATTTCCAGCTCACTGGGACAGGTAACTGGTGAAATTAGGTGGAATTAATTAAATTACTTCTGGCTTCAGAGAGGCAATAAGTTTAGGTTGTTGTAGTTCCTACAATTTTTGATCATATTTGGTTATTTCCTCACTAAGAAAGGAAGGAGAAACATTCAGACTCCTTTGGTTTTCTGCTCTGATCTTGTCAGATTATTGAATATCACTTGTACTAATGAAAAGGTGCCAAGGAGGAGGGTCTGTGCAGAATAGTGTTGTGCTTCTGTTACCTTTTTGAACATATGTTTTCACATCATTAGCTTCTGGAGTTTATTCCTAATTTCTCTCCCATCACTTAGCTGAGATTCAGTCTACAGGAAAGAAGGTTTAGATTGTTCGAATTACCTACATGTATGTATTTTCTAGACATAACTGTAATTTCTGAAGAAAATGCCCCACTTTCTTTCTTGTAGCTTTTTTATAATGGTATAAGAAAGATACTAACATTTGTCTTGTTGCTGTGCCTAGTTAATGTTCTGTGTTAGAATAGTTTTATAATTTCTCTTCCCTCAGTAAGCATTAGTAGCTGGTGTCCTGATGGCACATTTTCAGAAAAAATAGGATTATATGTATGGTGTATAATAGTTAAGCGCTTGACTTTAAGTTCCTATCCAGCTAGGTGTTGAAGGCATGTACTCAAAAGATAGACATAAAGAGATTCATGTGTTTGTTTGTTATAACTTTTGCTTTTAAAGAAGGAAGATAGCCTGACTTTTCCAACATGCTTCTTTTTTTATTGAATATACTTATACATTTTTGGACCAGCACTGTTTTCATTAGAAGAGGTAAGGTATCTGCCTTTTTTTTTTTCCCCTCAGTATAACATATTTTAACTGTGCTTTCCTTCTTCAGAGTTCTCTCAAGATTTATCGGGAGAGTCAACTGGAATATGTTAAAATTAAAGAAGAAATATTAAACAGCGATGCTGTGTGAGTAATGCTTCATTTTTTCTTAATCTTTCTTTGCTTCACTTACCTCTTCCAAACTTGATAGTAGTTATGCTTTCCATTTTGCCGAAATTTTTGTAAAATTTTTGTACTTCCGGGTTCTTGGAACAAGGAGTTGATGGAAGAATGATCCTAAGTTTTGTAGCAAACTCTTTTGAGTACTTTATTGTCTTGTCGTGAAGTAGCTTTATGTGTTTGTTTAATAGAAGTCTTTAAGAACAGGATGAAATTGAAAAAAAACTGTAGTTTATCCAATTCTAAGTGGTTCTTAGTCTCAGATTTTTATTATTGCCATTCATTTCAGTTTTGCTGTTAAGTCTCTGAGGCCAGTCTAGGAATAATACTGCCAAAGTGGTCTGTACTAAAATCAGTCCTTAAAATAATTGTTTTAGTGTAACAGCTCAGCAGTTCATAGTGAATTGTTAGCCATGTTTGGAAATGAGAAGGATGGATTTGGTGGCAAAAGTGCAAAAGTAATTTCTGTTGTCATAATACAGAGTATTCTGAAGCCTTGGTAATTCCCAAAGTTTGTTTTTCCAGTAAGCAGTCAAAGATTTCCTTGACTGGAACATATGTGTGTGTTAACTCTTACAGCTCTTGATGCATACTCTAATGACCTTGTCTAATTGCTCTTTAATCCTTTAATATTTTTAACCTTTAAATCACCTATATATGGGAACTGTGACTTCTCAATATTGTGTGGGAAGGTAGTCATGCTCTCAAAAGAGAACCAGCTAATATATATCAAGGTGTTGGTATTTGTGGTTATTCTTCTTCATGTGCATCACTTTGCATTTACAAAATCCAGTGATTGCTCTCTAGTAACTTGGAATTCTAAGACCCTTTTGATTTTGTAGTCAGCTTTTATTTCTGATGTGTTCTAATACACGTCCCAGCGGGACTCCTGCTGGTGACTCCTTGCTTCCATATAAGCTGGTTAACATTTTTAACTTTGGTGTTTCTAAGCTATTTTGGTGCTACTGGCAGGTCAAGGGAAGTGATTGGTTCCCTCTGCTCAGTACTGGTGTGGCCATGCCTTGAAGTACTGTGCCCAGTTCTGGGCTTTTCTGTACAGGACATATGGGTATACTGGAGAAAGCCTAATGAAGGCCCACATAGATGATCAAGTGACTGAAGCATTTCTCAAAAGAAATACTGTAGTCTCTTTACATGACTTGTGAAACATATGGTATTCACAAGCAGAGCAGCAAGCCATTATTACCCAAACGACTGTATGAGGAGACTAGGTTGTCATTTCTTCAGCCATTCTGCACTTACTTCACATATAGACGTACTCAGTGTACTGTGAGCTTATTGAAATATTCAGCACATTGTCTTAATCTAAGAGCAGCAGAGAGCAGCTACCCCATTGCTAACTGCATCTTAAGAAGGAACTGACCACTCTGATGTGCTGGCAGTTTATTGTGTCAGTATAGATATAATGTTTGTCCCTGTCTGTCACTCATATCTTCAAGAAGGAGGAGCCAGGGAACTACAGGCCAGTTAGCCTCACTTTGATCCCTGGGAAGATGGAGCAGATCATTCTTGAACTCATTTTCAGGCACATGAAAGACAAGAAGCTCTGGAGTAGGTAGCATGGCCTCACCAAGAGGAAGTTGTGTTTCACTGACCTTATAAATTGACATGTTTCCTAGATCAGGGGAGAGCTGTGGCTAGTGTCTGACAGGCCATCAATAAGATCTCCAACTCTGCTTCCCATAATAGCCTCATCATAGCCCATTAGGCTGGTGCTGTAGGGGCTAGATGGGCAGACAGTGGATCAAAAACTGGCTGAATGGCTGGGCCATGAGTGTGGTGATGAAGACTGTGCAAAGTCTGGTTGGAGACCAGTAGATAATACTACCCTGGGGGGAGACGGAGAGGGCTGCATAGTGGGTCTAGTCCAGTTTAACATCTTGTTAGTGATCTGCCTCATGCCATGTGTGGCTGATGGGCCAGAGAGGCATGCTGTTATCCAGCACAAGCTTGACAGGCTGAAGAAATGAGCTGACAGAAACCTTGGTAAGTTCAACAAGGAAAAGTGTGAAGCCCAGCACCTGATGAGGAACAATCACATACACCAGTAATAGCTTGGGATGATCTCATCATGTGAGCCAGCGATACACACTGGTGGCAGAGGACTACCAGTATATTGGTTTTCAGTGAGTTTTGCCAACAGGCTGAAGAAGGTGCGACTTCTCTTCTGCTCAGCTCTTCTGATTCCATCCCTGAACAACTGTGTTAGTTCTGGACTTCTCAATACAAGAGAGACATGGATATATGGGAAGGACCATGAAGATGATTGAGGAATAGGAGCATCTCTCCACTGACAGAAGGCTGAGAGAACTGGGACTGTTAAGTCTGGAGAAGAAAAGACTCATAGGTGGTATTTATCAATGTCTATAAATACCTGAAGGGAGTGTGTAAAGAAAAGAGAACCAGGCTCACTTCCTTGCACCCCAGTTATAGGACAAGAGGCAATGGGAACAAGCTAAGACAAAGAAGGTCATGTTTCCTGTGAACATCAGGAAACACTTTGCTGTGAGAATGACTGAGTACTTCCATAGATTGCCCTGGGAGCCTGTGGCCTTACCATCCTTAGAAATATTCAGAAGCCATTTGGAGATGGTCCTGGGCACTAAGCTGTAGGTGGCCCAGCCTGAGTAGTGTGGGCTGGACATGATAACTTCCAGAGGATTCTTGCCACCTCATCCTCAATTCTGTGATGCTGTAGCTGTTTTGTATACCTCTGATACTGAAGCCATTTTAAGCAATAGGTCATATGAGTTCATTAATTTGAAAGCTGGATTTATTCAGAAGCAGAGTAATAGTGAAATGTGCATAAAATTGCTGTTAATCTACAGGTACTATTAAAAAACTTAGGTGAGAAATTATCACTCATGTCCTTTGGTCCAGTCTGCCATTCAGAGCCAGTGTTAAAGTTAGCTTGCTCAGGACTGTCTAGCTGAGTTCTGAATATTCCACAGGGGTGGCAATTCCTGTGGAGTGCAACTTCTGTTAGCATAGCATTCTGTCAGCTGCAGTTGTGCATGTATATTAAGGATCAGATAGGAACTTGATTTGGATAGCATAAGAGGAGTTCTGCCCAAATGCATAATCTGCAAACTGCTTTTTGTAAATTGCTAGATTTAACATCTACCTATTTTCTTCATGTAGTTGTGTGTTGATGAAATTAGTATGGTACTACATATGTAAATGTAATTATTTAATTTATAAATATTATTGCAATGAAGTTGGCACTTCATTTCTCTTCGTTCAGATTCTTAGTTGTTTGTATCACAGTTTTTTTTATCTCAAGTTGAAAAGTACCTATGAGGATCATTGAGTCCAACTCCCTTCTAGCAGGACTACTTAAAACTAAGATTGTCATTCAGGTGCTTCTGGAACTCTGACAGGTTTGATGTCAATGATCACTTCCCTGGGGAGCCTGAAGAACCTTTTTCTAATGCCTCATTTGAACTTCCACCAATGCAGCTTCATTGCATTTCCTTCTGTCCTATCACTGTTCACCAGGGAGAGGAGATAACCACCTTCCTCTCTGCTGTCCCCTCATGAGAAAGTTGTAAACTGTCATGAGATCACCCCTTAGCCTTCTCTTTACTAATCCAAACAGGTCATGGTCTTCCAGCACAGGTTTCTGGGAGTCCCAGGGTTTGTCATTAGTGATAGATAGGAAAAAGGCGTTAAGTAGCTCTGCTTTGCATTCCTATTTGTGATGTGACTAACCTCATCAAGCAATGGACTGATGATATTTCTGATCTTCCATTTTTGTTAAGATATTTTGAAAAGCCCTTTTTGTGTCCTTTAGAGTACTGGTCAGCTTGAATTCTAGTTGAGCTTTGGCTGCATGAGTCTTCTTCCTTCAATGGTAAACAACATCTCTGTGGTCTTCCTGTGTTAACTTACCTTGCTTCCAATGTCCATGCATTTTATATGTAGTACTTCTGTACATTCACTTGAAGATAACCTACAGAGGAACAGAGGTTTCTTATCTCCTGTTTTCTAAAGGACAACTCCCCCCTCCCCTGCCTCCCCTTATTTTTTTCTATAAAGGAAGTTTGAAGTTTTTAAATTAGGAAGTTTGCTGAAATTCTCTCCTATGGCTTGACTGTCAAAGCCATCATATGGGAAAGTAAGTATGAACTTCTTCAGGCTGAGAAGGCACAGAATCTTTGGTCTACTACTTAATAGTATAAATACTATGACTACTGAACATGCGAAAGGTGGTCAATCATACCATTTATGAGTAGATTTTTGAATATATTCTTATTAATGTCTGAAGTGGTAATTAAAGCCTGAACATCCAGAAAGGCTTAGATGGTAAATCTCAATCTATTACACAGGTTTGAATATGGAGAATAGATGAACTGTGTTCTGCTTCATGAAAGTGATCAGTGATCATTGGTAGAATCATCTACTTACCACAACAGTTGAAAAAAATTTCTGGGATATTGGAATTTAATAGAAGAAAATAATAGAAATGTTTACTTTTCTATTTATTTATTTTCCAGTTCTGTGTGTTTTACATATGAGGTAGGGTTGGAAATGTTGAAGTTAAAATTGTTTGGGATGCTTCATGTTTTTTCTTTGGTTTGACTTTAGTCTAAAGTATCTGAATGTTCTGAACAAAAAGCTGTGGGACATAAGTCATCCTGAGGGCTATTCCTGAATATCTTATTGCTTAGATATTATTCATTGTAAGCAAAGCTTGATTGTTTTTAAGGAATAAAGCTAACCTGTCTGCATTACATCACAGAAATGCAAAAAACAGAAGCCAGTTTTCTGCAACTGTGTTTCTAATTCCAAGTTGCTGCTAAAGGTATATTTAGTGGATTGACTCTCTTAAAAGCATACTTTGTAACAGATAACAGCTGTTCATCTGAGAATGTCAGCAACATGCCACTAATTTAATTTTTCAACTTCAGGGACTCTTTGGTCTCACAGATCCTGGGTATAGGAGGTGTGTTTTCTTTGAATGGCTAGATTTATTTTTTCTGGCTTTTCATGCAACATAGTTCTATTTTTTTTTAATTATCTATTAATGTGTTCTTTTTAACAGGAGAAAGAAACTGGAAACTAAAGTGAAGAAACTTGAAGGTAACTTTCTACCTTGAGTAGGACAACAGTACAGTAACATAATTTATTTTTTCCTTTTCTGTCCAGGGGAATTGTGACTTTAACTTTGATGCCCAAGGAGCAAGGCAGGCCAGTACCATGTGGGGTGCTTAGTCTCTGATTTACATCAGCCCTCCTGCAGAATATTTTCTGCTGAGTGTCTTAGGCACATGATACAGATGAAGTTGGAAGGAAACTTCAAAAGATGAAGTCTTACCAGCCTGTAGGCAACTTGATTCAGTAACATGTTTTTCCTTATAACTAGTTGGAAACTCCCATGTTTCAGTTTACACCTAATGTCTATCATACAGCAGTCTCATTCCATCTTGATACCTTCTTGTATAGGAAAGCTGTTCTTGTATTCTTTCTATGATTTGTTATGTTTCCTCCTCTGACTGATTAAGTCTAGTTCAACAAGACTATTTTCATAGGGCATGTTATCCAGTGTTCTAATAATCCTGACAGGAGTCTTCATGTTTATGTTCATATTTAAGTATATGGTGCTCCTGATGCACGTTTTCTGACTTTTAAATATTCTAGCACTTGTATTTTGGTTGGTTGGTTTGTTTGCTTGCTTTGTTTTTACATGGAGAAAAAGCATGGGCTTTATGACACTGTGTTTTTCTTGCTTTGTGAGGATGGTTATATGTAAGGCTTTTTGAGACTTCACTTGCTGCGTCATTAATTGGCAAGGCAGATATTTGCATTCATATTACGCATATTTTAGCTGTGCTTAGCTTACCATAGTTCAAAGTACAGTGAACTGAGTGACATATCTTAGTGTTAGAAACCCCTGAATCTTACTATAAAGTACAGGTACAAGACATTTATTTTGATGAGAATTTTGGAGTTCCATTGCAGAACAGCCTGGCTTTTTACACACTTGCCTCCAAAATCTCAAATTCTGGCAGAACTAGAACAAAATACTGAGAGAGAGTATGTGTTAGGTCCAATTCAGTGACTATTTTTTCTGTTTGGTGTTTTTCCGTGTTCATTAAATATCTCAGACATTGTATCTTTTGTTAGTATGAAATTTGCCGTGATTGTTTTTTTGTTAGCCTACCACTCAAAGTTCCTTTTTAAAATATTTTATTTTAATAGGCTTTCTTCTGGTTTGATCAGCAGGAAGATTCCATTTCTCATCTTTCCTGTCCATATATAAGTCATCAAGCTGAACTCTCAGGAGTTCTCTCAGCTCACTCTCTCACCTAAGAATTTTCCTAACTGAATTTTGCATTCAGTTCTCACGTACCCTGTACCCTCTATTTCCACCCATCTGCACTCTTGCCAGCTGTCTGTTAGACACTAAGAGATAAGGTCCTCCTCTATTAGTCTTGAGTGCTGTATGTATCTTTCTAATGCAGCTGGCTATGGTGTTTTCATCTTTGAATCAAAGCTCTTATATAAATAAGAGAATAAAATGTGTAAAAAACCATTGCAACTCAACGTTATGTCCTTTTTTCAGTTGTTGAATATTGTTCTACAGTATAATATAATTACAGTATGACCCACTCTTCATTCTTGCATATAATTGAGAAAACTAATAAATGTATTGCAGTGGTTCAAAACGGTAATTATACAGTAGAAGACAACAAACTTTTATGCATGAGATGTTGTCTGAATGAACCAAAATATAACTTCAGTAGATTTTTATTTCACACTATCCATTTTTTTCTGGTAATTTTATTTGCAAACTAGGGAACCACTATACCAGCACCACTTAAATTAGTGGCCTCTTTACGCTGTAGTTTCTACATTGAATTTTGGTTCTCTTTTTTGAAGAGGCTGCAACAAAGCATACACAGGACTTCAGACAACTAAAAACTGAAAAGAAAAGGCTTGAAAAGGAGCTAAAAAAAGTACAAGTAAGGCTTTCCTTGTCTTTGGGTGAAATTTCTTTTAGTATTTTTGGGGAAAAAAAGAAGCTACTAGAAGCATCTAAGTAATAGATGCTGAAACAGTAAAATTACATTTTTGGGGGGATATTGAGTAACTAAACATTAGCAATTCACTGTAAAAGAGAAATTTTCCAGCTTAAGAAATGCTAATATAGATTTCATGGTCTTTAGGAGCTGATACTCTTAAGAAATATGTATGGCATAAAAATTCTCTACTTCTTAATTTTAACAGGGAAAACTTGATGGTGTAATTAAAGAGAAGTGCAGAAAATGTAAGTGCTTACTTACCTTTGAATGTCTTCAAATTTGTATGTGGTGTTTTTCCACTTGAATATTTTCTTTCCACCTCTCCTCTTTTTAATAGTTAAACATGCAGAAACTCAGAGTTCAGGTGAAGATCTTGCAACAGATATAGACAAAGGTAAGACTTCTTGTGAGTCCATTCTATGTGTGGAACCAATTGTTATGAATTTATTGCAGCTCTTCTGGAGTTGCAATTTTGGAAACAGAGGATACTGCCAAACTCCTATAAGAGCAGATGTGGTTGACACAAGTAGGTTACACTGATGAAGGAGCAATCTAATAGATTACTGTTTTCAGTTTTTCAGTAAGGAAAACTCTTGATTCATAAAAATGACTAGTCTATGGTTGGAGTCCAGAACATCCCTCTAGCTGCTCTGGATGTCTCGGGATCCTGGCAGGGGGCTTGGAGACCTTGGCAAAAAGTCAAAAACACCTGTGGCTTTGATTTTAGCCCATGGGAGAGGCTGCCAACTCTATACGAGGAATTACAAGCCAAGAGGGTTTGAGTGGTGTGATAGGTGAATTGACACAGGGTGGAAAAGTAGAATTTTGGGGTTTTTTAGAATGTAATTCAGGGGTACAAGATGGAAGAATATGGGTGTGCCCTAGCCTTCCTTCTTCTCTTCCTCCATGTGTTGGTGTGATGGTGACACTTTTCTATTGGTCTAGGATAGGGACACACTGTCCAACATAGATCTTAGGTATTGGTACAGGAACTGTAAACATAGTGCACGTAGTTTTGAGCATATAATGTGAGAGACGCCCGGGGCTCAGAGGAGACTGCCATGGCTTCTGTGCTAGCTGGACCCCGGCAGGTCAGAGAGAAGCTATTATAGGTAAGGAAAAGTAAACAACCTTGAAAACTCGGCTTCACGCATTCCAGACCTCTTCTTCAGCTGCTGGGCTAGGGGAAAAAGGATTTTCACACTGTTGGGGTGTTGCCAGATGACCCCGACAGTCTGCCCTGTGCATATGTGAAGTGAGCTGATGTGGAATTATAGAACAAAATGCAAACGCTAAAAAAAATACGAACAATCCCTCTGAAGCTTACTGAAATCATAAAGCACCTTATAGGAGAGTAATCTGGTAAAATTTCTATGTGAGACTTGGAAAATCAAGTGGAAATACAGGAGGTATAGGTGTATCTTATTGACTTTTTTTTGTTCTAGTGATCTAAAATATATGCTACAAATTACCTGACTCTTACTGTAATGGAGCAAACTCCTTGAAAACTTCCTCTAAAGTACTGAGGCCAAACTTTAGGCAAATTTATTTTTTTATATTTTTTGCAGTCTTTTAAAGTGCTGGTACTACTTTTTAACTGTTTAGATATTCTGAAGGCTGTTTTGAGGCAAAAGAACTTCACTGTTCTATTTCTTGCTTTGCAATGGGTTTGTTGCGGAAATTAAATTTTTTTTTAAAGCCACACCTTGTCAGTTTGGGTGTGTCTTGGCATATTTTTTACTTTTGGATTGTACTGAATTGGTACCAAATTTAATCCTTTGATTTTAATTAATGGTTAAGTAGGAACATTAATATCTGAGCATTAATTTGAGCTTTAAATAGTAGCAAGGATTTATTGGTAATGAGTAGATATTAGTGTTGTTATTAGCTGTTTAGCAAAATTTGGTAGGTTTTCCTGGTATATCCTGACTTTTCAAAAATATGCCTCTTCATAAAATAATATCAGTTTACGATGGCCTTTGACTTACAGAATTTGCGCAAAAACAGTCTCAGTTCCTGATTGTTGGATTTGATTATACTTTTGGCATAAGTAGATAAGGTGCTTCTGTATTTTACTGAGGTTTTGAGTTTTTCTTCCCTCTCCACCTCTCTTCTGTCTGTGAAACTAGGTTGCTTGACATCACCTAGCAATGGTGCTGTTAGAACTGTAGGCAGTCTAGTGTTGTGGCCTGATAATTAATTCAGATACATGGTGCTATTACATGATAAAACTAAGATTAATTATTACTGAGTGAGCATAAATGTGATACATTCCTTCAAAGAAGATTTTTTCCCCAGGTTGATGTAATTTGATTTGTTTTACAAAGCTGTTTAATTTCACTAATGCTACATTTGAATCTGCTTTACCTTTTACTTTGGGGACTGTTATAACTTTTTGCAGTACTCCCTATAAAAAGGAAAAGCTAAAGCATTCTCCAGCAGTTCCTTTAGTCTGCTATGGGGATATGGCCAGTACAGGATCTATTCCCTAAATGGCATCTAGCATTTGTCTTTCACTGAAGCTTGTGCCTTGTCTTAATTTTTCTGTGGGTATTTTGTATTTAGTTATAGGCATGTCTGTGTTCTGAGTAAAATAAACACAAATTCTTAGTTCAATTTTACCAATTTATTTGTTTTAATAGGAAGAGTGAAGCTCTTATTAGAAGAACTCTGGCTGTGCATTGACCGTGCAACAGGAAAACGAGAGAATGAGAAAAATGATCCTGTCTTAGGTACAATGGCATGCAAAGTCTTGAAGTTTTCTTGATACTCTCTCTTTTTCTGACTAAAAGGCAATGTTGGTGTTTTCTTTTAGCTTCTATTTGGGATAAGAAATGGTCTAACAAAAGAAGGCTGACTGTTACAGAAGGTAGGTTCCGGTTGGGTAATGACTGTATAACACTCTTTTGAAAGACTTAAATATATTCCTTGGTGTTTGTCTGGCCAATGAGATTCTGTGATTAGAATCTGAATTATCTGAAAATAATTCAATTATTAATTTGAATGGGTAAGTAAACTTGAACCATAAAAAGCTGTTGTACTTTGCTGTTGCAATCAAGAAATCAAATTGTTTTCCTGTTTTTAAGTAGTCAAAACTCATGTTTAAAACATTATTATTATATCATTATAAACTCTGTAGTATATAATGTGAATGATGGTGCATATGGGCTCTTTTTAGTCTGAAACAAATATGTGGTAACATAGTTGAATTATAAATCTTAAAAAGCTGTTGCCTCCATTTTCTTCATTGTAATGAAATGAAAAATAATTAAGTAGTTATCCACATGCATATTCACAGCAAACTTTAACTGCTTTAACTTTACATAGCAGATATTTTCTTTCTGCACTCAAGAGTAGTAAATGCCTTGAAACTGCATTCATTTTTGTGTTGCATCTCTGGAATGTTTTTATTGAGCTTTATTGTTTTTATCAGTTTCTCTACAACTTTGATTTTTCTGTAACTAAAGGTAGAGATATTGCCTGAGATAGGTACCCAGCAGCATTAAGAGCTTTGAAGAAAAACTTTTCAAAGACTCCGTTAAGTCTGAAAATTTTCTGCTAGTGTAGATCCCAATGAATCTGCCTTCAGATGTGTTCCAATGGAATCCACATAAGAGGGGCCAAAATATAAGGACCAGCTCATAAACCTGTTAGTCAGCCTTACTTCCATGAGTTTAATGCAGCTCCAAAACTGAGCTAGACACTTGTGCCCAGCAATTCTGAATTTAATGTCTTGATCAAGGGTGAATCAAATGACAAGAATAAGCACAAGAAACTAAAGAGTTTAAAATATATGTGATTTTAGGGGTGTCAGATTCCAGAGTAATCTGTTTGCCATCTACCAAAAGAGTAACTTTAGATTCCAGAAATTGTATCCCGTCTTTCCTATTCATATCTTCTCAAGGAAACAACAATACTTTCATAGAAGGAAGCAATTACCTGTAATCTTCTAGCCAGTCCTTCTTTCTGCCCACTTCAGAATGGAGAAAATTCTAAGGTTAGAACATGCTTTTGTTGGAATGGTTAGATTTCATAAAAATACATCTTTTATCCTGTTACTGGTTTGGTTTTTTTCCCTTTTCAAACCTAGAAGATCCATCTTGTTATTCAGCCTCTTATGAAACTGGCTTTTACCTTGAATTCATAATAACAAAATGCTTTTGTTTACAGGTGCAATCTTCTAGGAAAAAAGGGATTAAATGAGTTTGCCCTGATTTCTGGTTTCGTATTATAATAGTTTCAACCTAGAGGGCAGATCAGCTTGATGGTAGTATCTTTTCCAGAGAATGTCAGTTCATCTGCTGCCTGGATCTAGCCTTTCAGAAATGTACTTCTTATAACAGATTTCTTAGTATATTCAAATGCGCTGTAAAATACCCAAAGCTTTGCATTATGATCAGTGTCTTCTCTGTTCTGCTAAGGTTGATACTACTTTGAATGGTTTTCTTGAACAATGTGTCCATATATGAAAATTGGAAGACTCATGAGGTGTTCCAAATCTGCTGTTGTGAAAGCCTTGTAGAATAATGGAGGTTTGCTAAACTTAATTTAAAAGCATTTGCTAGTACTCTTACAAATCTATGACAATACCTGCACCTGACCATCAAAACAGTAACCTTAGGCCATAATCTAAGATTAGTAAGACATTGATAGTATTTTAGTCTTTGGAAAAATTTATCTCATATAGTTGAGGCATAAAATCACCTACATTGTGAATAAACATTTAATGAAGCATTTGAAGAATCTTGCAGCTGGGTGCTGAATTTCTAAATTGGGTTCTCTAACATGTTCTGTTCCTATGTTATGGTGAGATAAATTGAAGAAACATGGTAGAGAAGGTGTCTGTGAGGAGCAAAGCCTCTTCAAGAGGTATTCTATAACTGGGTTCTGAGCTAAGTTTGGCTTACTACTGAGCTATACCCATCTCATCTGCTCATCTTTTTGTTTGGGGGTACAGGATAGGGGAGAAGCTGCATATAGATCTTAAATATAGAGGTGGAAAGGAATGTACTTGAGTTGTCTACTTTAATATCATATAATAGGAGATAAACACAGTGGTATTACATGTAAAACAAAGATGAGACTGAATCCCCAGGGACACATATGTTTTATGGTCTTGAGATTAAAGTCCATTGCGCATGAGTGTTTTGAGAAGCAGACCTCTTTTCTGTCTTGAAAAACATATGAAAAATCTCTCAAGGTAACACCTTGAGATACAACAATGTAGCATTGCATATTTAGTTTTGGGTATGCAGTTCACCATAGTTCTTTGTTTCATATAATGGAATACGTGGATTTGCTGTCTCAGAAAACAGAATATTGTCTGTAGCTTCAAAGAATAATTAGTATATGAAGCATCCTGAAATTCACATAATTTGAAACAGGTTTAAAAATTATGCCTCATTGTCAGGGCATTACAGTTTTTCTGTGGAGGAATTTTTTTTCCTCAGAGAAACACCACTGTTCTTGAGAAGTGTGCAGTTGCTACTGCCAGGCATCTGCAATCACTGCGCTGATGAGGTTTTGCTGTAAATCAGATGAGATTCTATGGCTAGATTATTTATTTTTATAAAATACCACATCTTAATCTGGTCCTTCTTGAGTGGAAAAAAACCACAAGACTTGTTTCAAAAAGTTACTTTGTTGCATGGAGTAAGGAGAGGACAACTTGAAACAGTGAATTGCCTTGCAATGTGCCCAATCAAGAGTAAAGTTTTGAGTTGTATAATTCAGTTTGTTTAGTACCAAGGCAATCAATGTTAGCATTGGATCACTTATTTCATGTCTACTTCTTTCTTCACTTGGCATGAAGAAGGTATTTCAAGTAGAACATGATAGATTTTGATAGAATTTTCAGATCAGAGTAGTGTTAATCTTCTCTCAGAAGTGAGAGAAGGCAGCAGTGTAAGGGTTTGAAGCTATGTGAACTAGATACAGGTTGAAAATTTCAGGAGGAAACTTTATCATTTCACTGAGTCATATAATGAACAAGAGTGCAATTCTTGGATAGAGTGAAATTTGTCTGCGAAATATGATCTTTGAGAAGATCCTTCCAATGAGATGGGCTCAATATTAGTAAGGCTTTTCTTGGACCTGAGGTTCAGGCCAAGGTGCCAAGGAGTTGACACTTTGAGTGAAGAAACTTACTTATTAATCTTAAAAAATTGCTATGACAACTTTTCCTACAGATAAATGGGTAACTATAGGAAAGGTATCTCATTCCAGAGAAATGCAGTTATCAGCAACTAGGTTGGAAAGAGATGAGTAGAGAAGCTTGGAGAATCTCTTAGTTATTCAGAAATTATGTCTTTGATCCATCCAGGGGAAATGTTTAAATGGATGATATGTATCCTTGATGTAGGTGCATAACTGAATTTGAGAGTATAGATACGATGTAAAGTTCCTAATAACTCAATACTATTGTGTAGTTCACTGTAAAAAGTGAAAAAGTAAAAAGTAAACTTCCTAATTGTCTAAATGGAGTCCCTATAGGGGCAAAATACGTAATGGTCTTGCTGCCCGCTTCAGTGCAGGGTAAATTCTGAGCTGAAATTATTATCACAAAACAACATGAAAAAAATTTAAGAGACAACCAACTTCTGAATTTTCCTTATTTTCTTTTTTCCCGCTTGTCAAAGATCTCCTTTTGCCTTGGTTTGGAACTCAAATTGTAAAAAACATGTAGGTTTGTCCTGAGAAAATTTAGAACATCCTGAAAGCTCTATGTGACTGTGGCCTGTAAATGGTTTTATAAAACAATGTATTCTCATAATTCTTATAAGATGTAAAGGAAATGGCAGAGCTTTCTTATCTTTGGTGAAAATGATGTGCTAGGGCCCTTCAGGCTGATCGGTTTCTCCCTTCTCCTCGTGTCCAGTGCAGTAATTGAGATTTTTACATGGAGTTGCTACATGAAGTGACTGAGATGGATCTTTGAAATAGGGTTTTGATCAATTTTTCTAATTTATTCCTTTAGTGGTGTTGATGTATCAGAATGTGCTTAAAAGTTTTTGATTGCTGAGGAGGCTATTTTGACCTATCAAGTTAAATTAATATTTTTGAATATAATACTACCATTGATGTTGCTTTGGGATTATCTGTTCAAGTTCTAGCAGTGGTTTAACACAGAGAGCACTAATGAAGCACACAATTTTTTTCCCCCCAACAGAATGCAAGTTGTGCCAATTAAATTAGTACATCCTGTACTCAAACCATTTTATGCATGTGCTGTTCTTTCTACTGTGGGATGGTGTTTTGACTTGCCTCTGAGACAGGGCAACCAGATTTGTTGCTAAAGGATCCCTTAGTGGGGATTAAAGTAGAAAAATGCTAAATAATTGATACAACAACAAATTTTATTAGAACTGCTTTGAAACCATAAATGGAAGATGCTGTAATGAATAGGAAAAGGGGTGTATAGCTGTTCTGAAGTGTGTGATCACCCTAAAGAGGAAAACTGGAAAGAACAAAGAGGAGAAAAGACAAAGACAACCATCACCTGTGGCTCCAGTGACGTGTGCATGATAATGGTCTGTGGTTGTGATACGTATTAGGAGTCCATCAGAGGTGGAGGCCCGCATAAACATCAAAATTTGGGGTTTTTCTAACTCTCATCTTTCCAGTAAACACCCCAATGCCTCCTCCAGGAGGAGTTCTGGACATATGCAATCTTCTTTCTAGAAGATCATGAAAACCTGGCAGTGTCAAGAAGGGGTGTAAGGGGCTGGAAAAAGTTTCTGAGCAAAGGTTTTGAGTAAATTTCCAGAGTTTTGAAGCTTGTGGCACGTGAGATAAAAACTGTCATAAAAAAACCCTAACTCTGCCTCCGCAGTTAAATTGTTTAACAGTGGTTTCTCTTTCAATCTAAACTAGTTCTTTTATAAGGCAAAAGTTAGTCACAAAATTTAATTGGTTCACTGCAGATGGTGTACTTATGTGTACACAGAATAGGCTTGATCTCTTGCTTCAATACAGCTGATTTTGTGTCCAGTAGTGTTTGTGAATACTATAAACAAAATTACACATACAATATCAAGTAAGAATTGCAAATACTACAGAGTATATTTTAGATCCATATGACACATTGGGGTTTGGGAATTGATTGGTTTGGGTTGATTTCTACTGTCTTATTGGAGGTAATATTTTCATTTTATAAAATCATAAGTTTCAGGAAACTTGGCCATCTTTTCCCTTTTTGAAATATTTACCATCATTATAACACATTTTAATTATTTGTCTTTAGACTTTCCTGGATGAATGTGTTTTGTCTGCATAATAAATGAGTTACTGTGTAATAGTAAAAACTATGATTTGAAAAGTAACAAAACAAAAGTACAATGCAAAGAATCACACAGAGCATTTAGACATGCATTCTTTTCATTAGAATAACTGTAAAACTGTATAGTTAACATCTTGGAAGGGTTGTCAACTGCTCAGTAGCTTTATCTTAGTTCCAACTCCTTTGTGCACAGGAGATGTGGTGCTCTTTTTATTAAGGGTTCAGATCTGACTAAATAATACCATTAAAAAAAAGTCTTGTGTGATTAGACTTAACATTTAAAGAACAAACAATTTAAAGGCATATACATGCTAAATCATAAACTAGAAATGTAGCTATGAACTTCCTTGTTGTATTTATGGCAGGGTGTAATTGTAACTTGCTTGGAAGTACAACTGCTGGCTCAAACCTGCAGGTTGCTTTAATCTGAGAATTACAGCCTGGGTGGGGAATGTCTGTGCATGGTTGTCTTGCTTTTCATGACTGTGAGTTGCTGGGCAAAGACAGATAAAACACATGGACCTTCAATTCTACCAAGAATGTCCCTTGCTGATGATAAAAATTGGAAATGTTTTAATGCTCCAAGTCAGACAGTTTGGGGAAAGCTCTTTGCAGACACATATACCTTTTTCATTAAAAAATAATTGTGAATAACAGCATCACATGTCTATAAAGAAAGCATTTCTGAAAGTGACTAAGATGTTCTATGGAAATGTCACTTGAAAATATGGTATTACATTTTTATTATTATTATATATTATCTCTATAAACAAAAATGGGAGGGAAAAAATTCTTAACCATATTTTTCTGTCTTAGACACTGTACAAATCCACCAAAAGATTAGGAAGTGTGATGGCAAAACTCTGCCTTGGTGTCCTTCAGAGGAAAGTGCTGTAAAGCAAGATTCTGTAACAGCGAAGATAATTCAATCAAGTACTGAGCCTTTTGGAGATGATTGTGCTGTGAACAGGACTACTGATGAACAGCTGCACAGTGGTGAGGGTAAAAATGTAGGTGTGATAACACAGACAGGCAGGGAGCACAGCACTTCAGGCTTCTCCAATCATGAGGAGATTGACCCAGGTGGAAATGTGATGGATATATTGAATTGGGCCAGACCTCTTCCTGCTCTACTTTCTCCAGTACAGCTTTCACCACTGACTACACGGGTGAGTTTCAGGATGCATCTGACGTGGCACTTAACTTGGTCTTAAAATTACTGAAGAAATAATGATCTTATATTCCGTGGCTATTTTTGTTTATTTGTTTGGTTTTGGTTTTTTTTTTTTGTTTGTTTTTTGGTTTTTTTGTTGTTTTTTTTTTGTATCAGTATTAGTTGCTCATGCACTGAAAAGGTCTCTGTGTGTTTAGATCCATATGGATACTTCTTTAACCTTGTAGATACGGCCTGCAGAAGGGAGCAAAAACATAATCTTTGGAAGTGTATGTGTCATGATTTAACCCCAGGCAAAAACTAAGTACCACGCAACAGCTTTAATTCCCCACCAGCAGGATCCTGGGGAGAATTAGAAGAGTAAAAGTGTTTTATGTGGGTTGAGATAAAAACAGTTTAATAGGAAAAGCTGTGTATGCAAGCAAAGTAGAACAAGGAATTCATTCACTCTTTCACATGAGCAAGCAGGTCATCAGGGCTCCATCATGCATAATGGTGACTTGGGAAGATAAATGTCATCAGTCCAAATGTCCCACCCTTCCTTCCTTCCCTCTCTTTATATGCTCAGCATGATGCCATAATGGTATAGGATGTCTCTTTAGTTTGTTGGGGTCAACTGTCCAAACTGCATCTCATTCCAGCTTCCTGTGCACCCCCCAGCGCTCTCACCAGTTTGGCAGTGGGAGAAGCAGAAAAGCCCTTGATGCTGTGCATGCACCATTCAGCAATAATGAAAACATCTCTATATTATTAACACCATTTTCAGCACAAATTTAAAGCATACCCCCACAGTAGCTACTGTGAAGAAAATTAACTATCCTAGCCAAAACCAGTACACAGTTGCCTATGTCTCAACTTGCTGTCATAATTTCCCAGTAGTGCAGACCTTAAGTCCCAATTTGTGTTCAATATAAGCCTGGCTTTCATAGCAAAATTCCAGAACTTGAAAGTTAAATGCTTCTTCAAATGCTTTTTTCTGGTAATTTTAGAATGCAAGTAGGTAGATAAAGAAGTCTCCTAGTTTTTACAGAGGTACTTTCATTCACTATGAAGAGCAATGATGGAGAGGGCTGTAAGTTTGTTGACCAGCCTTAATCTCTCAAAAACATTGCATGTCAGGGCCTTAAGTGTACTTGTTTAGAAAAGTAGGTCCTAAAGCTGATACTGGGGTTCAGATTATTAACTTTGGGTTTTTTTTGATTGAAGGATATGTTCTTGGGAGAAGTCACAGGTTCCAGTGATGAAGAAGATGACTGCAGTACTTCTGCAGTGGAGGGTATTTTAGAAGAAAACCAAGTTCAGCCTCCAAGTTGTAATGTAATTGGCCCCAGTGATGAGTGTAACAGACAGTGCAAATCATGTGAGCATGGTTTTGATGCAGAAATCTCACTTAATCTGAGTTGGAATGAAAAGAATATTCATATCAGTCCTAAGATGTCAAGCAAGGAGGAGAAAGAAGCTGAAAGAAAGCAAGCTGAAGGTGCTACTCTAATTACAAACATGGTAACTAACAAAAATTGTTTGGAGGAGAATTCTGGGGATGTGGAAACTGAGAACAGAGAACTAATTGGAGCAACAGCACACAAATCAGAAGACATGAAAGAACAGAAAGGAAATGGTGAGGACATGGACAGTGAAGAGGGAGATTCTTCAGCAGATTTTATGTTACAGTGTTTAAAGCCTCAGAATCAGATAGAAAAATGTAGTGTGGTACAGGAAACAGAGGAGAATGTAACCTTAATTAGAGCTGTTGATAATGAAGGTACACATGAAAAATGTGGTGAATTAGTGAATACAGAGAGAGAGGAATTGGAAGCACAGAGAGAAACTCCCAGAGAAGCATCTGTTCCTCAAAATCTGCTATCTGAGCAAGGCAATGTGCTTCAAAGAGAAGATGCTGAGGAAAAATCTGCTTTGTTGATAAAAAATGAAGTGGTTGAAAATAAATCAAAAAATGTAGTCAAATTAACTAATATGGCTGGAGCTATTGAGATCTCTGCACACTCGCAGTGCTCCGAAATAAAATATGACAATGAAAAGATTCTGGAGAAACAACATATGCAAACAAAAGACAAAGTGAACAGAGAATGTGAACCAGAGACTGTTAAAGTCTCTAGGCATTACTTACCTGTATCTGCTGCTGAAGGAATCAGAACTTTGTCAGTCTTTCCAGAAGATGAACAGCTCAAAACTGAAGACATGCATATAACCAGAGCTCCAACTACTGAGCTAACTATGAAATTTAAGAGAGGAAATGATCTAGAAATAGCTGAATTGTCAGAGTTACTCCATAGTGCAGAAGAGGTAAAAATAGTAGATACAGAGGAGGTGGTAGGTTTACAAAGTAAATCACATAATGAGGAAGATGGTAGCAGTTTATTTCAGAGGAAGTTGAACTTAGAAAATACAATTGCACTACCAAAGACAGCATGCACTATTGGTGCAGCAAGCGGTGTAGCTAAGTGTGAATCTTCTGTGTTAGATTTTAGAGAAGTGAATGGTGAAATAAAACAATCTGAAAACTTACATAAGACATTAGAATGTGGGGAGTCCAAATCTCAAAACTTTAGATTGTTTGAATCTCTAGAGACTGAAGTCAGATTTAATCCAGAAGATTGCAGTGAGTTGCTAGCAAGAGGCAGTACTATTGAATCTATCTTAATAGAAAGTAATCCTATTTCTCAGGAACAGTTTGCAAAACCTCTGACTCAGCTCTTGATAACTGAAAATATTAAATGTGGTAAAATAGAAGGGAAGTCAAATAAACAAAGCAAGGAATTGGTGACTGAGACTTGCTTAGGTTCACTGAAGAGGGAAAAGAATGTTGTGAAGAAAAATAATATTTCAGAGATTATTTGCCAGCCTACTTCAGAAATGGATTATAGAAGTGATTTGACTTTTTCTACTCAAAAGGACTTGGAGAAATGCTGTATAAATAATGAGGAAACCAGTTCTCATGTGCAAGTGGGAATTGGCTCGGAATCCACAAGATCTCCTGATCTAAATCTCAGTCTTAAGAAAGTTGTTGGTTTCCTTGAAACTAACTTGGCAGGAAAAGCTGCTTTTTCCTGTACTTGGGAAGACAAAGGACATACAAATTCCTTTATGAGTAGTACATTTAACTGTTCTTTAGAAAACTTAGAAGAGGGTGCTGAGATTCTGTCTACTGCAAAAGTCAACATGGGCAAAGAACTGGGCTGCCCTGAGAGAGAATATGTACACAAAAAAGAAGACAAAACTTCAGATAAGGAGCAGCCAGTACATAAAGAACCTCAGGCATCTGTTAAGTCACAGATCATATATGCAAACCCTTATAAGAAGAATGCTTTCCTCCTCCAAAAGCTTGATTGTCAAGAATCAGGATGCAGGACTTGTACGTGGAAGGTTAGAACAGATCCTTCTAGAACTAATTTGCTAACAGATGGGGGAGAAAGTAAAGACCTGAATGGTTTTGTGGGTTCTGGGAAAAATGTCATAATAAGGTGTAAAAGTGATTTTGATATGCCAGATCAGAGCAATGACTCTGAAGAGAAAGACTGTTCTATACAAAAAGTTAAGTATGTGAAGTGTTCTGAATGTGTTCCAATGTTTAGAAACAAACGGAAAGCTTGCAGCAGAATTGCATTGGATGCTCTGGAAACTGGTGCAGTTGTTGATGCTGATTACCAAGTATGTGAGCTTCATTCAATGATGCGCCCAGGAAATACTTTCACAGTTAGTCACCTAAAAGCAGACACTGTCATGGATATGAATACACATTGTGAACCAAACAACTCTGGAGATAGTGCAAATGAGTGGTCAAGCGTGACTGGGGAGGGTTATCCTGAAGACTCAGCCTCTTGGAAAATGAAATGTATATTAGTAACTTCTGAAAATACTGGGAGTGCTAATAAACTTATGGTGGAGTCTAACATAGCTGGATGCATCAGTCACAGTGAGGAAAGTCTGTTAAAATCTGGAACATCAAAAGAAAGCCCTGTGATGCCAAATGCTTCAAAAAATAGGTTGCCGCTATGCAAGATGTTAAGCAGATTCTCAGAAAACTGCAGGCTGACTGTAAAAACCAGTAAATTAAATACAAGAATGTTAGGACTTGGCAATTTCTTAGAAGAAAATGATTCTAGAAAACTTCAGTCAAATGGGAAACAAGGTTTATTACACAGTGTTGATATGGAGGTCTCAGTGTTTGAAGAATATAATAATAATCAAACTTACACTGCTTGCAGTATGGGAGAAGACAGCACTGGTGTTATCATAGATAGTAGTACAAAAAAATTTTTACTCAAATATCTTCCAAATCCAGAACTCTCTGATATAAGGTGCAGTTGTCAAACAGTTGGTCAGCTTTCTGAACCACAAATGACAGTATTTGAGAAGTTACCGATGGTAGAATCAGAGTCTTGCACTCTCAAAAAGAGCAATAAATGCAAGTGTAAAGAGCAAGAACCATCTGAAGTCTTGACTGTTTCTACCAAGGCAGCTGCCCAAAAAATGCATACCAAGCTATCAAAGAAACTGTTTCAAGGTAAAAGAAAAATAAAGACTCTTGAAGTTACTCAGCCAGTTCTTGCAAATGCTAATACTTCTCTGGCAAAAAAATGTTCATCTGAGATGATAAATAAAATCAGGGAAGAGATAGGTCCTCCTCTGCCCCCCTTACTACTGCCTCTGATTGCTACTCCTCCAAAAACTGCCTGTACTGTGTCCCCGGTAATTTCTACAGGTCAATGTTCTTTGCTTTCCCCTCTTGATGACCTGATATCTCCACTATGCAAAACTCCTGTTCTTCCTCTTATGTCCCCATTAACAGATACTCCAACAGTAAAATCTGCTCTTTTATTTTCTCCTCCCTCACCCTCAGAAATGGCAGTAGGTAGAAGGATTCGCTCCTCACCATTGAAATTTTGTACTTCCATTCCAAAGCATGCACTTCCTGTTCCAGGAAGATTTCCTCTCTTTGCAGCAGTTAGTGATGGTCCAAGTGCTCCTCAGGAGAACTCTGTGAAAATATTGGACACAATGTATCCAGAGCTGTCTGCAAGGGCAAGGACACTAAACATTCTGAAAGGCAATATTCAGCTTAACCGATGCACTTTTTCAGACAGCCAAAGTTTGCCAGGACCTGTGTCTCAAGCAGGTGGATTCAAAGCAATTGCATCTGCATCAACTGCTTTTGTTAAAGCTGGGAACAATTTGAAATCTGATAGTAGCAAAGATGAAGACAAAGAAGTGCAAAATCAGCAATTATTTTCAAATCATCTTAGAAAAAGGACACTATTGCAGGTATCTATGCCAAGAAGTGCCAAAAGACTGAGGCTGGACAGTGAACCACCAAGGATGGAGTCCAGTGATACTACTGCTGTCAGACATACTAAAAATACAATCTCTGAAATGCAGAAGGCTTTCCATGGTAAAAGCTGTGAAATCGGTGATTCATCACAGTGTTCCAATTTAGAAGAATCACTACCAGTAAAGAAGGATTCTGACTGCCAGAAAGTTTATTTGGCATTAAAGAAAATTGCTGAATCCTGTTTTGACTTGTTGCCAGTTATCAAAGGTCATGTGTATGTTGGTAATATCTCAAAGATTCCAGTAATGAGAGATGAAGAGAGAGAAGTTGTCTATGAATTTGGTATAAAAAACAAGGTAAGTAGGATAATTTTAAATTTTATTGTTTAATAATCACTTCTGTGCAGATGGAAAGAGCATAAGTTTGTAGTATTTGAATTCTCAATAGTTGTGGCAATATTCTGTGCCAAAGGGTAGTCTTGAAAGGTTATTAGAAATCTAAATTTGTATAAAATAAGAAAATACAGAACTGCACAAGAAGTTACTGTTCAGTGGTGTCCAAGATGCAAAATTGCATTTATAAATACATACGCTTTTTTGATGTATGCATAAAGCACTTTATTTTTGCAGCACTTTTTGAAGTGGACAGTATCAGCAGTTGTAGAAGTTTCTCCAAAATTACTCTATGCTTTTTTTTATTAAAAAATATAAACTTCAATGTATATACTGGTATATAAATCAGTTCTGTGTTTACCTTTACTATTCTGCATCAGGTTATTAAATTTAATTTTATTGGAAAATTCTTCCATTATTTTATTTCTCAGAACTTCCTGAGCATGAGTTCTGAAAAATTTTGCTTCAGTTGTCATCTTTCTCATAGATAATTTGTAGTTTACAGCAGAGCAGTTCACCAACTGCAGCATTTTGTCCTGTTACAGTCCTTGTACATAATTAAGTTCTCCTCAGAAGTTGCTACCAAGATCTCAAGTCTCTTTGTTAGGAGTTGTCAGGTCTGGTAACTTAGCTTTATGTTTTCAGGTCCAGCCAGTAGCAAGTCCAAGTACATCTAGTAGAGAGACATGCATACAATACACACCTACTCTTATTCCCTTGTCTGGTTAATCAGGTTGAAATCCTGGTAGAGGAAAATACATTCATATATGTACAGACAATATAGATTTCCCCAGCAGCTAACATTAGGCACTCAGTATATGCAGTAGGTGACTGATATTCTTCCTACTTGTCTCATGCAGTGACAAACTTAGAGACACAGAAGTGTATACACATTCCTCCAGCAGCTGGTCCTGACTTGTGTCTGGGCCTCAGACTTGTGGTCTTTCAGGTAGCTCTCCCAAAGCTAACACTTGGAATCCCTGTTGTCCACAGATACCCAGTCTGAACTTTGTAGTCTCCAGCACCTGGCTCCTAAACCTCTCATTCTACTCCCCACTTTCAGGTCTCCCTCTAAGCATCCCCTAGTAAGTCATGCACACTCTGCACAATCCAAATATTCTTTTTCCTTGCATCTCATATCAAGTTCCATGTTACAATAGGTAGCAACATCTCCTCCCCATCTCCTGGAGCGTGTACAGTGATCTGGGGAAAGACTGCTGTTAACTTACCTAGTAAATCTCACACCTGGACAGTGGGCTGTTGGTCTTTCTTGTGGCATCTTTGGAAGTAGCTAAGTCAGGGTGCTTACATTTGCTCTGATTAGTTTATTTGGGTTACTCTACCTGTCATTATTCCTCTCCTCATTCCTTCTACTTGTCATTATTCTCTTTGTTCTTTGAGGAAGATTGTTGTTAATCACATAAGTAAACTAAATATTTTATATTAATACAACAGTAGCCCTGTTCTTCATTTGTTTGTGACACCTTTATTCTGGAAAGTTGCCTGCTCTTCCCTCTTTCTTCTTTCACTGGTTGTCTCTGATTTACTTTTGTGCATTTTTATATATATGCAAATAATATTCTTGCAAATAAGATAGTAGTTCTTTTTACTTTTTATATTACTACAGTGTTGTCAAGTATTCTTGAGTATGTAACAGTCTAACAATGTATTTTGTGTCTTATAGCATTTAGCAGAGTCCTTGCTGCATGTTATTCTCAACAAGCTGAAGGCTCAGAAGAATTCCATAAATTATAATTTCAGTCAGGCTCTGTGTCGAGTCTATGCAGGAATTTGTCGACAATTGGGAGATTTGGAAAGAGCCCGCCTTTTCTGCTATAGCCTACTTAAAGAAGGTATAGTGTGGCTTAGTGGCCTTATATATTAAATGTGCTCTGTGCTTTGCTGTAGTGTGTCAGAATTATGTTTGTAAAACCAAACATAAATCCTGTTCAAGGGTTGTTTTCCAGAACTTTTCTGTAATGCAAAAGTATAGACTGTTCTAGAAGAAATTCCCCTTCTCATAGTTCCATCACATCTGTACTGTAATTTTGTGGTGACCTGGGCTCTTAGTAGTCTACTTATTTTTCCAAGGAAATATTTCATTTAGGATACTCTGTGCTTTAATTTCCCCATCATCTCCAAAATGATAATGTGATTTTTGGGAATTTTGTCCTTTTAGCCAATTAGTATTTTCTTATTTTAATTGAGTAGATACTGATTCCTAAAGTAAGTGTGATTTAAAACCAGGTATTTAAAATAGTTTCAGGAGCTGGACAATGCCTTGATCAAAACCAGGGTATTTTTATAATATGTTCTCCTTAAAATCTTTTTACTTTCTGTTATCCAAATTCTTGCTTTGTTGAGAAGTTTTTTCCATTTTGATTCCCTTCCTTTACTCCCCTGCCTTTTGGTCACAGGAACAAAGGTAACACACACATACTATTGCTAAGTTAAGAATCTTAGTTTTGGAATATCAGTATTCACTAAGTTTCAAAATAGTATACTAGTGTCTGTGCTTGACATTAAAATAAAATTCAAGAGCACTGACAAGCAAAGTGCTAAAGATTGAGGTTGTTTCAGTTACGTGCTATCTTTCATATAACATTCCTGTCTTTTTTTTTGTTTGTTTGTTTTAATCTTAAAAAGGTTTGTGATTTCATTTTGTTCTTAAGTACCATGTTTGAGGGGGTGTAATATTTTTGAGTTATTTTTGAACTCCTGTTTTCCCTTCTGTTTTTCTATCCTTCAGTCTGTTACAACTCTACATCTTTCATGTTAATAGTTTTAATACTGTACCATGTTATAAACTATTACTTGTCAGATATATTTTCTGTGTCTAAAATAGTAATTAAACCTTGCAGTATGTTACTGCTTTTTCTTTTTGTAGGCTCTTGCAAATATTAAATGTTCCTGCTTTTTTTCTTTCTTTTTCCTAAGATCCAAACTTTAATAGCTAAATGCAGATTTTCATTGGATTTTCTCTTCCATACATTGAATTGCATCAGTTTCCATTGTCATTGTTCTGTGGTTTCATAGTTATTTTTTGAGTGGAAACAGTTGTAAACACATCTTAAGTGCTGTTTAGGCATTTTAAAATTTGTTTGCTTGTATTTGATTACTCTGCATTTATTTTAGGGTTTTCTCTTTCATGTAGTTTCACATATTCCCATCAGAATTATGGCAACAAAAGCTACACAATTACCAAATTCACTATAGATAGTCAGTATTGCTTCTTTAGACTAACATCTTCTTTTGTCTTGGCGACTTGTCCATCATTTTTGTTCTGTTTTCCTTTCAAGTATTTTGCCTTAAGTGACTATGAATAAAATGTTACCTTTTTGGTTAATTTTCCTTTTAGCTCTCCTCTGTTCCCTCCCTTTTTTCTTTTTATTGCTTTTCTTTTTTTTTTTGATGCCCCTTGAACTCTTACTCATCACTGAGTGAATTTTAAACATTTTATAAGTGTTTCAAATTCCTGGGCAGGCAATTCTAGTTGTTAGTAATTCTAGCAGCAGTCCTGATAGAAAGAAGTTCTGATAGAAAAATGTGAATTCTTTACATGATGAGCAGCTTCAGAGTAGAAGGTCCATCCAAAACACTTCATTGAAGTCTAAATTCTTTATGTTCAGTAAAGCTGCTTGCTTTGATGTGTTTTGATATGCTTTCTAGTACTTAAGATCTTTCAAAAAATGTAGAAGTTGTGCTGAAGTGAAGAGGGAAGGTATATTCAACTTTTTAGATTTCATTGGTTTTTGTATAATGTTCCAAGCATATGTATTCCAATACAGAATTTCATTAATGAAAGTAGTATCTGCTTTTTTACTTACTCCAATGTATTTGTTATTGCTTACAGTCTACACACTCATGTTTTATCTTAGTATTTTGCCTTGGAGCTCTCAGCTTTGGTATTCAGAAGGGTCTTTTGGCTTCCCATTGATGGCCTGGAACTGTCCTGTCTAACTGATAGTTGTCAGATACTTGCTCTGAATTACTTTATTGAATGAAGATTCTTCAATTATGGAGTAGCACAAATTTTGACATCTATGGAAGTACAAATAGTAGCATGCAACATTCACATATGCTCACATACAACTTGCATAATATGTAACTTCTCTGACAAAGTCTGGTAAAACTGCTCAGGAATATCAGATTTGAATTTTTGTGAAAGTTCTTTGTGGGCTTTATGTATATATCTCATATATATATAATTATATATAATTTCACAGGTGTATGGGTGCAAGGTATTAGCAAGTACTGTAGATTTTTTTTTCCTTTGGACTAATTTTAGTTTGGCCCAGTGATCAGAGTGCTTATTTGTGACTGGAATGTATTAGATAGGTTTTTGGAGTGCATCTTCCAGTCTAATTTAATCTTAAAAAAAATCCAGTTTCAATGCTCTAAGACCATTCTCAGTGAACTAAAGTGTAGTAAGAAAGGTGAAGGGAAAGGGAATGAAATTACAGTGGGGGAGATGCCTTAAGGTTTGTTGGGATTCTGCTGGTGTTTATTGTTTGCTTTTTTTCCTTGGATCTTTTCTTATTTAGTCTCAGGACTGAGATGTGCTAATATGACTCCCTTTCCTTAGGCTTGAGTTGTGATGTGACTTCTGTGCCTTTTTACCTAGTTACCTTGGTGAATGTACTAGCCTTTTAATGCCTGAATATATTCATTTTTGTGTTTTAAAATGTTAAAAATTTACTTAATTATTTCTTTTTTTTTTTTCCTTAGACTTTCCAGACTCAGAAAAATTGATTTTATTTATCACTAATGTATGGTCTGACATATTTGTCTTCGAAGGTGCAATTAACAAAGCTATGCAATTAGTTGTCAGGCAGAGTGCAAGCAATGAGATGCTGGCCTGTTTAAGTGCTTACCTCAACTGGGAACAGGTAATGTCTGATTTCATTGTCAGTACCAGCTTTTGTCTGCATTGGTTGCTTTGCTGGCTGAATCAAATCGAGCAACTTTCTTTTCTAATGAAGGGCATGAATATCCCATGGAGGCTGTACAATTGCACAACTAATGCTGCTTTAGGCATTTTTCCCCTAGCTGTGTAGACCCTGCTAGAATACAATAGTTTTCTTGTTTTCCCTGTTAAATACTAATCCATTTACTGAACATTAAAAATAAAGGTTGTTTTTAAACTTTTAACTAGAGTGTTGTTGGACTAGGGAATTCTTTCCTTCTGTGGAACTGTTCTTTGAGATGTATCTTTTGCTTTGTATTGTTGCTTTTTAAAATATGTATTTGTTTTGTCTTTTGTAGTGCTCTGTGTAACAGGTAATATGTTACTACAGTTAATTTTAAGATGAGCCTGTCTCTTTTTACTCGTGATCTTTTTGCAAGGTAGACTGTAAATATTTGTTTATCACAAAAAAACTGAATTTCATAAGCAGTTGGTGTGATCAATACAAAACCAGTGATATCAGGAGAAGGATAATCAGTGAGAGCTGAATTCAAGTCTTTGAGCTGTTTGGCAAATCATTTAATTTCTATCAATTTTCAGCAGGCACATATTACCATCCTGAAAAGAATATTGCAAGGAGGAAAAATTGAAATAACTGGGAGCAATTTTATATCATGCAGATGGAAAGCCAGAGGTGGTTTGCTTTTAAAGGAGTTTGTGTAACAGGCTTGTGTGTCTGTTTAAAGGCTAGGGCCTCATATTTTTGAAAAGTCCATATTAATGCCAGGCTTGCTTCCTGGAAATAAAATTATTTTGTATATATCAAGTGAACAAAATCATATTGATTCATAGCTGTCCTGGTTCTGGCCAGAACAGAGTTCATTTTTTGCATTAGCCAAAATGGGGCATGGCTGGGACCTGGAGGTTATTTCTGTACCACCTCACATCATTTCCAGGGATCTGGGGAAGGGAGTGTCTTCCAGGGAGAATGAGTCCCTTCCAGACCAGCATAGTGTGGTGGAGGGAGAGGTAGGGTATCGTTTCCATGTGAATTGTTGGTCTCTTTTTTGTACCCTCCATCATTAGTATTTATTGTTATTACTGTTTGTTTTGTTATCTGATTGCTGTTTCCAGTAAATTGTTCTTCTTTCAACTGTGATCTTTATGTTTTGTGCCTCCAATTCTCCTCTCTATCCTGCCACAGAGAGGAGGGAGGAAGCTAGCAGTGCTTGGTTTCAGTAGGAGCACTAATTTGGAGAATACCATTCCTAAACCATGACAATAGCTCATCTATTCCCTATCCTAACATTCTGCTCTACAACTGCCTTGAGGAATGCAGTAGTCTTACTGCTATCATCATAGCCTTTAGGTAGTTTTTTTTTCTTTAATCTCTTAAGCCAACCCTGCATTTAATATTGTATCACAGAAATTGCAGCCCCATAAACCTCCTGCTTTAGTGCAGGAGTGGATTTGTATCTGGTTTTTTTACTATTAAGTCACAGTTGTGATGTAGCTTTAAGCTCTGGTATTCAGTTATGCTGTATTGCAGTCTCTGTTTAGCAAAGAATTTGTATTCACCATTCTATTAGGTTACAGTTTTTAGTATCATGCCAGTAGAGATATACATAAGAATGTCCTAGTAAATGTTCCTGGAAATATTTGCACTCACACTACCTACTTTATTGATGGGTCTCTGAAATGTGAGAACTGCTGCAGCTGGGGAGAAATGCCTCAGAATTTTCTATACTGAAGATAGGAGATGACATCACTCTGTCTGTAAGCTCTTTTACTTGGGTGGAAATACACGTAAAAGTTTCAAGTAGATTGTGATTAAGAGTCTGTTATACATACAATTTTGGGAGAAAATTATACTACTTCTGAAAGCAAAACTCACTTGGGATGGGTGTTTATTTCTTGGTCAAAGCGTGTCATTTTAGTGACTTGCACCATGGCAGAACTTGCCAATATATGAGGTTTTGTACTGAGGAGACCTGCCAAGCACCTATTCTGTTTATGTCATAAGCCTAGACTTTTTTTATATATCAGATATTCAAAAAATGTTTGTTTTTAAATTCCCTTTCTTCTTCTAGCTATTTAATTTGCAGAATGGTTTTACGTGGTATATTTATTTACCTCAACTATTGAAAGTATTTGCTTGCAAATTTTCCCCTAATGAAGAATAAAGAGTAACAAAATTTAAAATTATTTTATTAGACTAGTTATTAGACTATATTAGACTAATCTTGCACTGGAAAAACACTCTTAGGTTAATGCTGCATTGAGAGAAATAAAAATC
Source organism: Lonchura striata (assembly GCF_050655825.1). Taxonomy (NCBI): domain Eukaryota; kingdom Metazoa; phylum Chordata; class Aves; order Passeriformes; family Estrildidae; genus Lonchura; species Lonchura striata. The sequence goes on from NC_140704.1 coordinate 73,863,076, forward strand.
CTCAGATTGTAGGAGGAGATGAGAGAGTGGGTATGAGATCTGTTTTTTTTCTTGTTTGGGTATTTTTTTCCTAAACTCTGCATTTAGTAAAGGCGTCAGGAAAAATACCTAGTACTTGAAGATTTTGGTTTATGTACTCTATTTGTTTGTGCTAATTCAAGCCAAAAGTTGGATATATGGTGTAAGATGCTGTACACAGTCAGTGTCAAGTATTTGTAAAGCGTTTGGTAACTTCTTATGCACTAAGATAATTACCTTCTAAAATTCCAGAGTTCATCTTTAGATGCTGGTATTATGGTCTCAAACCTGCTTTTAGAAATGCAGTCATGTACAAAAGTAGAATTTCACCTGAGTGAGCAGTATGGAGAAGATCTCAGTGAAGATGCTTGGCAGTATATATTTGCTGTTGATCTACTCTGCTCTCATATGAAGTGGGATTGGACACATGATAATGTTATAAGGTATTGTGGCAATCACATCTTTCAAATGTTTTCCTTTGTGTTTTTTCTGTGGTTTATTTTGGTAGTGTTATTTTTTTTTGTTTGTTTGTTTCCCAAATTCATTATGACTTAGCTTTTAACATAATGAAATACTGCATAGGTATTTAGAAATGAGGATGTTTCAGCCTGATGAGACCTACATTACTGTGTATGTGTGCATTATTTTAAGATAGGAGGAGTGATCAATGAGGAAATGTAGGATTTTATGGCATTGTCCCAAGGAATGAACCCTGTTAGAACTGTTCTAGTAAAGAACTGCTTTCAGAATAGCTGTATAAGATTTTGCGATTAATTGTCAGTGAAGCAAAATGATTGTCTTCTTCTGAATTTACTTGTTGAATTCCTCTTCCCCCACAGTAGAAAATGAGGGCAGAATTTGATATTATAAATAACACTGCTTCCATGCTGAAAGTGAAATATATCCATACTCATTAATGTATTATCTTTATTTCAGTCTGATTTTAATTCTAAAATAATTTTAATACTTAGATTCAATGTCTTAAATTTTCTTTGAACCTATAATCCAGGATATGGACTGCTACCATACTTAACCTTGTTTGAAAGACTCCATTTTGACAGCTACACTGATGTGATAGCCTTGATTTTCTATATAGAGGTTACATGACTTAGGAGACAATTGTTTATCTGTGACATAACATAATAAGTGATACTTATAATAATTGTCTTGTATATAAATTCCATACCTTCATGTAGTAAATAAGTTTTTTTGGTTGAAATACTTTTTAAATTAATAAAAATTAGCTTCAATGAAACATATATAGTCTTAAAAAACTATGCTAAAGTGGTTGTCTGTGAGTTGTGCTGGTAATAGGTAACTAGGTCTATTAGCATAATTCTAAGGATTAAAAAGTCATACTTTGGTCCTTTTAGATTTAAAAACAAGCATCACATCCTATTTGTAACATACAAACTGAATTTTCAGTCATATAAGAAACTTACAGAACATATAAACATGACATTTGAAAGCAATACGATTTCATATACATTTGTCAAGTCAGTCTATGTAAAATTAGTAAAAAACAACAGAGTCATTTGCCTTCATTATTGTATGAATACTATAACCACCCCTTCATGCAGTATGAGATTTTCAAATTCATTTTTCTTTCACAGCAAAGTGCTTTGGCCTTCTATGGATAACTGGATAAAGAAGAGAAAGGGGCATGAAACTGCTCAGTCAATTCGTGATAGTGTTATAGCATTGACACTCAGACTAATTGGTAAGTAATCAAAATTCTTGGTTGAACCTCTATTTTGTATAAGTATATCTTTATGAAACTGTCAGGTCTGTCTGGAAAGGGGGTTGGAGTATTTTTGAATTTTATTGGATCTTTAGGCAGGTATTTTCTGTTTATCAGCCTGTGGAAAGCAGGTACTTAAACTTTGAGAGATGTCATATTGATTCATGATAACAAATACTGACATGCTTTATGTATTTAAAATGAAAAAATCTGTAACCACACATAGAATAATAGAAATCCTGATTTGGAAGGGACCCACTAGGATCACTGAAGTCCATCTCCTACCCTGCACAGTACAGCCCCAGGAATCACACCATGTGCCTAATGCATCTTGAACTCAGACAGGATTGGTGCTGTGATCAGTTCCCTGAGGAGCCTGTTCCAGTGCCTAACCAAACTCTGGGTGAAGAACCTTTTTCTAATAGCTAACCTAAACCTCCCATGACACAGCTTCATGCCATATAGTTTCCAGCAAAATGTATAAAATGTGGGGTTTTATGCAACTTAATACCATAATAAATTTAAGTTAGATTAATTTATTTGGGGTCTAGGTGGGATTTGATGTAAATATATATAATTTGAGTTTCAATAAATATTTTCAGTATGTAGGCTGTATGACATTGTTTATTAAACAAAAATTGCATTATTTCTGAATTTTACACTTAAATTTGTAAACCTATGAGAGGCTGAGTCAATCTGATGAAAAATGCCTTGGGGTCTTTAGTTACACAAGGAATAGGACAATTGTTGTTCCCAAGACAACGTGGTAACAAGAATTTTTTGTAGTTAAAATTTGAATTTTCTGTTGATACTTCAACAGACGGGAAGTATAAAAACTGGGAAGCTGACTGTAAATAGTCAGATACGTAGTAACTCTTTTCTTCTTTCAGGTCGATTAGGACAAATAGGTTTGAAGGAAGGCTGTCTTGCTGCAGTGAAGAATATTAGTTCCGTAGTTGGACTGTTTGTACAGCATGCAAAAGAGGAAGGTAATATTCTTTTAGAGGAACTTGAGTGTAACATCCACAATGTGAAGTTTTGCAATGCCAGAATATAAATTAAAGCACACATGGCAAAACAGCCTGCTCTTGCAGTTTTCGTTAGTGTATAACCGGTCAAACAGTTTGTTTGAGTCCCTTTCTGTTACAAAGTTAATGAGCTGTTAACAGTATTACCGTTTGTTTGAGACAGAGGAAAATTCCAACATGGTATCAGACACTTTGGAATTTGGACTGTTTCATGTAAGAACCTATCAGCTGCATTAGAGATCACTTAAAAGATGATCAAATTAAGATCACTTGAAGGGTGATTGTAACTTGAGCAGTAATAGCTAATTTTTTACCTGAGCAATTTATGCTGAAGCTTACTACTATTCAAATTGTTGTATTGGGAGAAAGACAGTTCAAGATACTGATGAGATGAAACAGGGCGGTTAGAGCAGCAGAGATCCACATTGTTAAGTTATTCTGGATGTTAAGTATTTGTTAATGTTAGGGAGCTGTTTTGAACCACCTGTATAACTTCTCTTCCTTGAAATCTCAAGTTCTAACTTGGTAGGGTGTGGTGTACAATGTCTGTGTTTCAGACTCAATGTAAACCTGACTGTTTTCTTAAAGTCTGATTACTCTTAACTCAAATCACTAGATTCTCAACTCTTGTACACCTTTGAATACTGAAAAGTTGCTGAATTGAGAAAACTGGACAGTGTTAGTATAAAATGGGATGTTACGGAATTTGTTTGCAGGTGGTCATCTTTCAGTGTTATGGTATTAGGCATCACAACTGTTGATGTGTTTTATTTTCAGTTATTGAATAATTGTTTCTATAAATTCTATAAAGATTGCCTAAAACATTCTTGCTTATCAAAGTTTCTATAAGCTAATTTTTGTAAACTTTTTGCAGCTATTCCTTGGGGTGTGCAGCTGGCAGCCGTATATTCACTATGTGACTTGGGTTCAAGCAATCCAGAAGGTATTGTTGAGGTCATCCATGCTTGGAGAGCAAAAGTTCATAACAACATCCCTTCTGCTATAACAAATGGCATAGCTGAAATCACTTCTCTGTGTGAAATGGAGCTAAACTAAAATGTAGGGAAGTGGACTGATCTAAAGGGAGAAGTGCCTTACCAATTAAGCAGTGGTTGGTTCCAGTTAAAAACCATACCAAGTGATGCATCTTCTTGTATTTCATGCTTTTAATCAGAATGTCTGATCATGCAAAGCAAGGTCAAGTATTTTATTTGGCTTTTCTCTTTGAAGGAAGGGTTTTTAAAAAATAAACAAAAATACTTGCTTTTCCTAGTAGCTGATTCGTTATCTAAAGACAAGTGCATCTTGAACTCCTGATATATTTCTGGTTTGATGACAATAAAAATCAGTAACAGTTTTTGTTCTTTTACTTACATCTGTTTGGAGTATGGACATTTGACAAAATATTCAGTGTGACTTGAAAACTTGGCTCTGTTATTTTGTACTATTTTTATAAAGTAACCATTCAGATAGCAGAACCATCCCCAGATTCTGCTTTATTTTGCTTGGGTTGTCTCATAAACTTAATTTAAAATACTTGTGGAAAACAGGTAGGAATTGACTTTTTGTGTAGCCATCATGGATGGAATAACAGATATTTAATCTGTAAACTTGTATATATCGTGTATTCTGATGTTTCTCACAATTGATAGTGTTTCACTTGAGGAATTTTGTGTATATAAATGGAGAGTTAGTTCAAAAAAAGTTCATGTTTCTAATGCTAGCTTCACTACACTCTGTTTTTGTATCTTTCATAATAAAAGAGACAAATATTGTTGTGTTCTTGTTGACCTTTTAAATAACAGAGTTACCTGTGTTTTTAGCTTATATAAATACTATTTTGAGGGGCAGCAGGAAATTACCTGTTAAAGTAATTTCACTGAATGAATTGTCCATAACATTGCAGTTCTGGACATCTCTCCAAAAGTTTCTGGTATGATTTGGAGGCTTGGGAAGTTGCTTTAAAAAACTATTGAAAATTTGTATTTTCACTCTGTGGTTGTGCCCATGTGAAGGCGTGAGCTTTGCTAATGCAGATTCTTATTGTAATGGGACCTAGCATCTGACAGAGTTTTGCAGTACTGATATGCATTGTGATTTTTATGCCACTTCCAAGTATGACTACCAGTGCAGTCTCCTAGCCCTCTGACAGTTTCTTTCCTCTGAGGAAACTGTGTAAAGTGAAGTGGCCATTTATTTCAGTTGCAGCTGTAGCTGCTCGCACTCTGGACATCAAATTGACCTCAGTGAACTTACCACAGACAACTCAGTCGATGAAAATAACCTAGTAGTATTGGTGATACCTGTGCACAATAGGCATTGCTACAGATGTCTATCATGAAGGCTTCCAGTAGGAATTAATATTAATTAATTTGAAGCTGTATGATGTCTGGGACTCTGAGCGTTTTGGTGATTGTGAAGGCTTTGGGGATTTTATGTGTAGCCTTCTACCCTTCTTGTACTAAAATGAGCACAAAATATCTAAAGTGGAAGAAGTCAAAAGAAAGCACAGACTAACAATAAAAGAAAGTGTGGATCATAAATCTGAAAACGAAAGGAAATGGAAAACAGAACAAATAAAAAAAAGAAAGGAACAAAGTGAGTAGAGGATCACAGATGCTTTAGTGCAAAAATATTACACCCCAAAAATCTTCACAGCAAATAGAAAAACCTATTTCCTTTAGAAGTCGTATAAAACATTGGCATATCAAGTATGTGAGATTCACAGGGAAAATACCAGAATTTTCCTAGACAAAAATATCTACAACTATACTAATTTGGAACCAAATGAAAAGAATTCAACCTACCTTCAAACCATTTTCATGAAAAATATTCTGCTTATGTAACTGTAAGAAAAGTTTTTGTGTGTACTGGAATCATAAAACTGATTTTAATTCTGTGTCCCTCTACTGCCCAATCAAACTGCATTGGAGTAAGTAAAATTAGAATAATTAATACCCTGAAGGTGTTTGCTTCTGTTAAATACTAACCACTCATCATTCATAAAAAAAACACTTGTAACTCCAACACACACAGTGTCAAATTCACCATATTTAAAAAGATTAGAATAGCTATTGTGCTAAGCTCAGTAATAATGATTTATAGAAAGTTTACAAAGGTACCAGAAGTCAGGTCAAGATATGTATAGTTTGTTTCTTCATCCTTCCCTGCATCCCAGTTCCAATGTGTTTTAGGGGTTTATTAGTAATTGCACCCAGTTTTCTAGAGGAAGAGCAGGGGATGAGGCTTTTCCGCTTTTCCTTTCCTTTTACTCCTTCAAATCTATTAAATCACTTTTTGAGAATATTTGATTTCCCCTAAATGTTAAAGAAACCACCTTCTTAATATTGAATCTAATAAACTTCCTCTATAGAGTTTACAGCTTGTCTAGAGTGAGATGTCTGGAAGAATTGGTGAGACCCCTGACCCAGATGTAGACCCAGGTGTAGAAAATCCTGAGTAGAGAATGAGAGGGAATGGGGGAGCCCTGAAGGAATTTTCTGATCCTCCAACCTAGGAATTTTCACGTAAACAAATTCAGAACCCAGATGAGTAGGGAAATATCTAGAAGAAAACTGTCATGAGGACTCTAAAGAGAAAACGCTCATTGCAATAAACTGGGCCCTGGCCTATGCTTATCACACACTGCTAGATACTGTAAGGCAACAGAGACAGAAACACAAAGAGATAAATCAGCAACTACCCCAGTAACTTGGACTACAGCCAACACCCCAGCTACTCATGTTGTAGGTAAACCAGACAGTGAGCCTAAGCCCGCAGCTAAACCAGACAATAAACCTAAGCCCACAACTAAACCAACCAATAAGCCTCAACCAATAGCTGTTGCTCCTACCATGACAGATGGAAAGCACACATTTAAAACCAGTCAACCAACAGATAATGATGATATGAAGAAAAGACCCTCAAAACCAAAGTCAGAGGTCACTCTTGAGTCCTTTTCCCTAAAATACTTTCCTAAGAAAGATCTTCCTAAGAAAGATTTCTTAAGAAAGTCTTTTATAACCTAAGAAATAATTATCCTCAATGATCTGATACATCTATAATGAGTTAGTTAGTCCATCTTTGAGATGCTGCAGGTGAGGCTATGATCCTGGACAGTACTGAAGTGACGCATTTGGGATCCCTGTCACATAATCCAATTATCAACCAAAGAATAATGAAGGGAGCTGACCCTCACAGTCTCTGGGCACAGATCCTGACAAATGTGTCACAAAGATATCTGTGTGCAGATGATCTCTATATACAACAAACCCAATAGAAGACCATAAAACGAGAGATTCAATGCTTGAGAGAAATGGCAGTAGCAAAAATTGTCTTCTCAAATAACCTAGACACTGTAAATCCAGACTTAGTACTTACATATCCATGATGGAGCAAAAACTAATACAACTTAGACCACAAAAATACACTGCTGCTTTAGCAGTAATGAAGTGGGATAACAGGGAGAAGACCGTACTTAATATGGTGAGGGAGCTCCAAACATATACAAATACTATACATAACGCATACAAGAATTACAGATTTAAAAACATGTATGCAGAAATTAAAAGATAAAAGAAAATCACAAAGATATTAAAAAATACCTTCTCCAAATCTCAGCAATACAGATCAGAGGTTCTAGTACCAAACGTAAACATCCCCCAGGTGGGGAGAGAAGGTGCACCCCACAAGCTGAGCAGAAATTCTTCCTGCATAATTGTAGAGAAAACATAAAGAGATAAGACAGAAAATCTACTGCTACTCTAATGCAATGGGTGCGTGAACTGAAAACCAACAAAACTCAGAGAAAAAGTTCCACCAAAAAAAAAAAAGCTCCAATAACCCATAACCAAACTGCCATGCATGATGATAATGGCAACATGTCTGATCCCCTCAAAAGAACCTCCACAACATATATCCAGGGAAATAAAGATAACCAAGCTTAGAGAAGCTCTGCCTCTAGCCAGGGAGAGGCCAGGAAAAACCTTGATTTTTACACTGTGTAGATTTGTTAGCCTAACACATCAAAACCACAAAAATACAAAACCTTAGTTAAAACTAGTGAGCAATGCACATTAATCCCATCAAAACAAGTGGGGGCAGAATCTGTTTCTATTGCTAGTTTGACAGGGGGATCACAGAATTTAACTTTAATAGAAGCTAAAGTGAGCCTGACGAGAAATAAAAGAAATACCCTATTGTAACCAACCCAAAAGCCCCATGCATTTTGGGTATAGATTTCCTCTGAAGTATTTCAAAGACCCAAATAGACTCAAGTGAGCATTTAAGATAACAGCTATAAAAACAAAAGACATCAATCAATTAAACTCCTTACCTAGACTATCAGAGAACCATCTACAATAAGATTCCTGAAAGTAGAAAAGCAATGTATACCAAATACCTCTTTAACAATACACTGCCAACAATGCAGAACAACTCGAAATACTGTAATCCTCATCCACAAAATAATCCATAAACCAAAAACCCAAAGAGTAGTCAATAAAACTCACTCACCCTTCAACAGCCCCATTTATCCTATACACAAATCTGAAAGAAAATAGATTTACTTTAAACTATTGTGCCTTAAAGGTAATAACTCCACCATTAAGTGCTACTGTACCAAACATATTAAAACTCCAATACAAACAAAAGTCCAAGGCAGCAAAGTGGTACACCACTATTAACATTACCAATACATTTTTCTCCATTCCTTTAGCAACAAAATACAAGTTTACTTTCACCCAGAAAGACATACAATACGCCTAAAACTGATTGCCCCAGGGTTGGAAACACAACCCCACCATCTACCATAGACTAATCCAAGCTACACTAAAAATAAATAAAGCTCCAAAACATCTACAATATATTGATAGCATCTTTTTGTGAGAAAAAATAACAACAAAAGTGTTAAAAAAGAGAGAAAATAATCCAAATTATCCTGAAAGCTAATTTCAACATCAAAAAAAACCAAAGTTGAGACCTACTCAAAAGACCCAGTTCCTAAAAATAAAATAACAAGACAAACAACATCGGATTCCCACCAATATCGTCAACAAAATCATGTCTCCACCAACCAAAAAGCAAAAACCACAAACTTTCTTAAGCACCGTAAACTTTTAAAGAATACATATTCCTGAATACAACCAGATTGTAAACCCTCTCTACCTAATCACCCACAAAAAACTCTTTCCAATAGAGCCCTAAATGACAACAAACGTTTACCCAAATCAAACAAAAAATCACTCATACAATAACCCTTAGCCCAATAAAAAAAAAAACCCATATGTAAAAAACATACTCTACTCTACAACCAAAAACCATAATCTATCCTAAAGCCCTTAAAAAAACAACAACCTAATAAAGCCCAAAACAAACCAGTAATATTTTAAAATCAAAACTACAAAAAATCTGAAACCAACTACACTCTAACAACAACAACAACAAAATAGAAACTAAAAAAATCCAAACCACCTCAAAAGTAATAAACACTAAATTACAACTCATCCTGGCACCCCAACTACCAATGCTAAAGTAAATATTCAAATCAAAAATTCCCTCTACCTAGCATACTACCAATATGACATAAAACAAGATTACCCTCATCACACAACATACCCATATTAAAAACCTAAATGACCCTGAAATTTTAGAAATAATTACAAATTAACCTAAAAATAAAAGCTTTAGTCTCACTGAAAAAAAAACCCAAGAAATAACTCATACTAAAAAATTCCACCATACAACCATCTCCCAACAAAAAAACCCACATTATACTCTTTTTACTGATAGTTCTTACCACATTATAGAAATAAAACAAAAAATAGAAAGTGTTGGAACTCAAGATGTCCCTCAGACATTTTTAGAGGTTCCAGGCCTTGGTCAGAAGCATTTTAGACCCTGGCAGGCAGCTGGAAACAGCTGTGATTTTGAGTTTGAGCCATGGAATGAGTTACCAACTTTGGAGGTGGAACAAGCAGTTCCCCCCAGAAGAGCTCCAACAATTCAAGCCTATAGCCCACCAGCCCGGGCCTAAGCTGCAGCACTTCCAATGCCAGAAAAACTAATAAGAGACTAAGTAAGCCGAGCTACAGCCTACGAATATGACTGAGTTTATTATCTTTTAAAGCACCAAGATGTTTTTATTGTTCAATATTATTCATATTTTAGACTAGTAAATACTTTGCCTCTTAAATAACTTTTTCCACTTTTCTCCAAAAAAATCTTTTTCCCAAACCAGTTAGAAGAGAAGCCACTTAAATTTACTTTCTTAAAGAAACCCCTTTAGAAGTTTTTTCTCCTAAAATGGCCCTAAACCAAAACAAATACATGAGGTTACCCCCGAGTCTCCCTTTTTTCCAGGCTAAACAACAGCAGCTCCCTCAGCCATTCTTCACAGGGCTTATGTTTCAAGCCCTTCACCAGCCTTATTGCCCTCCTCTGGGTGCATTCAAGAATCTCAACATCCTTCCTAAACTGAGGGGCCCAGAACTGGACACAGCACTCCAGGTGCGGCCTCACCAGTACCAAGTACAGGGCAAGAATCACTTCCCTGGTCCTGCTGGCCACACTATTCCTGATACAGGAATACTGGCCAGGATGCCATTGGCCTTTTTGGTCATATGAGCACCCTGCTGGCTCATGTTCAGTCAGTTGTTGACCAGTACCCCCAGGTCCCTTTCCACCTGAACACTGTCCAGCCACTCTGTTCCCAGCCTGTAGCACTGTAGGGTGCAGTTGTGGCTAAAGTGTAGGACTTGGCGCTTGGAATCATTCATTTCATGTTATTTGACTCGGCCTGTCCAGATCCCTTTGTAGAGTCCTTCTTTCCTCCAACAGATCAACACATTCTCCCAGCTTGATGTCATCTGCAAATTTACTGGTAGTGGACTCAATCCCCTCATCCAGATCATCAATGAAGATATTTGACAGGACTGGGCCTAGCACTAACCCCACTCGTGACTGGCTGCCAACTGGATGCATTCACCACCACTCTCTGTGCTTGACCATCCACCCAGTGAAGAGTGCACCTGTCCAAGCTATGGTGGCCAGCTTTTCCAGGAGTATGCTGTGGGAAAGTGTCAAAGGCTTTGCTGAAGTTCAGGTAGACAACACCTACAGCCTTTCCTGCATCCACCAGGTTGGTCAGTTGGTCATAAAAGGAGATCAGGTTGGTCAAGCACGACCTACCCCTCCTAAACCCATGCTGGGTAGGTCTAATTCGCCGGCAATCCTCTAGATGCATGTGATTCCCCAGCCACCCTGTAGGTACTCAGGATGATCTGCTCCATAACCTTGCCAGGTACCAGGGTCAGGTTGACTGGCCTGTAGTTTCCCAGATCCTCCTTCTGGCCCTTCTTGTGGATGGGTGTCACACTGGCCATCTTCCAGTCTTCTGGGACCTCCCTAGTGAGTCAGGACTGATGGTAAATGATGGAGAACAGCTTTGCAAGCTCATCACATTAAGATGTATTCCATCTGGTCCCATAGATTTGTGAGAATCTAAGTGGCTCAGCAGGCTCTGACTGCTTCCTCCTGGATAACAGGGGTCTATTCTGCTCCCTGACACCATCTAGCAGCTCAGGAGGACAGAGTTTCCTGAGGACAACCTGTCTCTTTGTTAAAAACTGAGGCAGACAAGGTGTTCAGTACCTCTGCCTTTTCCTTATCTTCAGTTACTAAATTCCCTCCCACATCTGATAGAGAATGGAGGTTGTCCTTGCCCTTCCTTTTGCCATTAATGTATTTATAAAAATATTTTTTACTGTCCTTCACAGAAGTTGCCAGTTTGAGTTCTAACTGGATCTCTCTAATTTGCTGGATGATGATGGATTCATTATTGAATGCACAGGCAGTAACCTGTTTGGGTTTTGTTTGGGGGTGTTTTTTTAATCACAGTATTTTAAGGACAAATTGCTCACTGCTTCTATGCTTCACTATTAGTAGTCAGCTTCATAACTGCTGGAATATTGGCCCAAAAGCAAGCCTCACTTGAAGACATGATCCCTACATATGTTAAAAAACTTAGAGTAGTTTTCATACTCCTTATGAAGGAGGAGGAGCAAGAGGATGACAGGCTGAGAAGATCCACAGACAGCACAAAGGTTCTGAGTTATTAGGAGAAGAGGGGTACAACTGCTGTGACAGTTTTCCTACTCTCTCAGTGCTGCTTTGCCATATCAAGGTTCCTCCACAAAGCTGTCTCTCTCTGCTGTAAATGTGATATACCCTAGCACTTCTGTTTTAAGCCAGTATGGATAGAGAGCTTGTCCTGGCTAACAAGATAAGCACGTATTCTATTTGCCATCTGTTGGAGGTTGGGCAGTTTTCTTATCTCCCTCCAGGGAGACACTGAAATTTTGAAACTGTGGTAATTTGGAGGGAGGGGGTTTACCTTTTCCATTTCACAGGAGGCTCTTGCCTTCCTTCACAAACTCCTGTCTTTTCAAACCAAGACAGAGCTGAACCCCCATTTATCTGCCTTCTCTCCTACGGCCATAGTAATAAATAGCTCCTGCCTGGCCTGAAACCCTGAAGTAGAGCCTGTCAGTCAAGGGGGATGAGAGCACAGAGCAATATAAAGCCTTTTTTTTTTTCCAGACTTCTGGGTGTATATGTGGCATATAGGAATTTATTTCTGATGCCCATCTTGGTTATTAATTCCCCACTTTTATTATTTAGGGCAAGCAATGGAAATTTTTTGTATACATAGTCTGTCTTCTCATTGAGGCTTAATCTTCAGAGGTTATAAAGCAATGTTAGCAATGGACCATATCTAGAAAACAAGCTAGAGAACAAACTTCTGTCCAGATGTGTTGGTTTTGTATGGCCTGGGTTTTGGTAGTGGGGAGGCCACGGAGGTGGCTTCTGTGAAAAGCTGTTAGAAGCTTCCACCATATCCAGTGGAACGAATCTCTGATGGCTCTGAAGACAGACATACCACTGGCCAAGGCTGGGCCAATTAGAAATTATGGTAACGCTTCTGTGATAACATATTTAAGAAGAAAATAAAAACAAAGTGGTGGCACAGTTTGAATTCCAGCTAGAGAAGACAAGAAGGTGAGAATATGTGAAGGAAATAACATGGAGACACCAAAGTCAGTGAAAATGGAGGGGGAGGAGGTGATCCAGGCACTGGAGCCGAGATTCCTGTGCAGGCCATGCAGATCCACAGGGGTTGCAGAGATCCATTTGTAGCCTGTTGGGGAGGTGCCTGTGCCAGGGCAGGTGGATGCCTGGAGAAAGCTGTGATCCAGTGGAAGAGTCAATGGGGAGAGGGGGTGTGGAGTTGCGTTATTTGTATGTTTTATTATCCCTGTATTATGTATTGGTTTATTCCTTTGTACCCCCATGTACAACTTGGTTTATCCCCAGTTTTCCCGCCTTGTCCTCCCTTCCCGCCTTCCCAGTATCTATCCGTCACCCTGAAAGAGGCATTTTACCCCCCCCGGGTGCCTTGTCTATCACTCAGTGCCCCTTCCCATCCATCCAGAAGCTTCTACTCAGGGCACCGGGTGATTGGGCGAGAACCTGGGGCTCCCCCCATATCTTTCCCCCATTGGACTCCACCATATCCCCCCATCCCGGAGCCACCCCCTATCCCTATCCCCATTGGTCATTGGATACCCCTCCCTTACAGTTTATAAGCCAGTGCAAGCACCTTGTGCTTGTTCCTGTTGGCTGGCACCGTTCTAGGATATTTGGCCCCGTTGGGCTGCAATAAACTCGGACTTAGCCCCCAGCAGGATCCGCTCTTCATTTACCACCGCGAGGCTTGCTAGCGCTGCCCGGAACCCACAAAGGCACTCTCCAAACCCCAGCTGGGAGCGGCGGAGGGTGCCTCCATCGCCCGCCCTCGCCCCACAAGAGCTAGCCGGGGCTGAGAGAAAGGGATTTGGGGCGGGCTCCCCAAGGAGGCACCAGCTTCAAGGATGGTGCAGCCTGTCCTTGGAGGACTGCACCATGTGGAAGAGTGACCCATGCTGCAGCAGTTTTGGGAGGACTGCTGCTCATGAGAGTAGACCCCTGCTGCAGAAGTTCATAAAGAACTGTGTCCTGTGGGAGGGACCCCACAATCTCACAGGGGAAGGGCCCCTCTCCCTGAGCAGTAGATTTCAGGTGACAAACTGACCAAAACCCCCCATGCCCTGTCTCCCTACACTGTCAGTGGGAAGGAAAGAGGGTTTGAGGAAGATGTTTTTAAGAGCTTACTGTACTTCTCATTATCCTCCTCTGATTTTATTAGTATTAAATCTACTTTGTACCTCCAAGTTGAGCCTGTTTTGCCCTTGGAGTGTCTTCTCCCAGTCCTTATCTCAACTCATGAGCTCTTCATTAATTTTTTCTCTCTGCCCAGCTGTGGCAGAGGGTGAGTGAGTGACTTTCATGGGTGCCTGGCATTTGGCCATGGTAAAACCAGTCAAAGGCAGAAAAGGCAAATGATGTGGATCTGTTAAATTTTATGCAATCCACATGTATCAGGATGCCACAGCTTGAAAAGGGTTCAGATCAATCTTCCTTCTGCAAATTCCTGCTTAACATTCATGTAGCAATCATTTCACTAAAAGCAGTCTGCAATTATGTCTGTGAAAGATGTAAAGTGTGTTAAACTGCTGCGGTGGTGTGTCTTTAATTTGATTTTTGTTCAATATCTGTTTCCCCCCCCCATCCCTAATCTCCGCCTCTCCCCAGTTGTCAGTATTCCCTAGCTCTCCCCTAACCCCCTCATCTCCAGGTTGTCAATCCTCCCTTTCCCTGCCCCTTTCCCTGGAGCCTTCCCTGTCATTCATCCTAGCCCCCTCCTCTGCTTCCAGAGCATTCCCTGTCTGTTTAGTGAGACTCGAAACCCTATTGCTTATTTTGTGTTATTTCACTTCCCTGCTCCCCCTGATAGGTTTGTGATGGGTTAATTCTGCCCTAAACTCCTCCCCTGCTGTTCCCTCATTGGTTGCTGTTCCTACACCCGTCTCCCTGAACTCTTGTATAAAAGCTCTGCTCCCGTTCCCGAGGGGGTCTTGGGGCTCACTGAATAAAACCATCCTGTTCACCCCCAAGTCCCGTGTCGCCTTCGTCTGTTCCCGCACCACCGACTGGGACAGCAGAGCTTCGCAGGGGGAGCGGCCGCCTGTTCTCTTCCCTCTCGCCGCCCAGCACGGCACCGCTCGGGGAATCACGGCGAGGGGAGTGCCTGCCGCGCCACGACAAACTGCAAAGTTTAGTGTGTGGGATTTCACATCATTAGGGTTTTATCTTCTGCAGCCATGTTTCACAAAACAAAAGGCAAATGCACCAGTATTTAATGAAAAAGTTGGAGATAATTCTGTTAGGTGTAAACTATTGTCCAAGTCTGAAGCTAAGATTGTACCAAGCTGCACCTAAGCTCTGTGAGGAGTTTAGAAAGCAAGAGGATCTACTCTGAACTTGTGATTCAACAGGAGAGTCTTCCTTATTCTTTTTTTGTCTTTGGTCTCATTGTAAATAATTCTAAAATTATTCTAATTAGATTTTTCTTTGTATGTTTCATCCATGATGAAGTGAATCTTGTCATTGAGCTTTATTTCACACTTTAATATATGTATATTAACCCCACTTTTGCTAATATCTTTCATGATGATTCTTTGAGTGACCCTAAACCATATATTTGTGACAAATCGGTATAGTTGACAGGATCCTAGATGAGAATTTGTGACGCCCTGCTGCACTGGTTTCTCTAGGAAACCCTTCAGCTTATTTCTACAAAATTTACAAGGTCTAAGAGCAATACAAGCAGAGGATAACCTCTCCAGAAACTATTGCTGTATCTGTCATTAGGCAGACCCAAGGTTATTTTTCATTTTCTTCATAATGACTGTATAGAAAGAGAGCATCAAGGCATGTGAGCAGCACCCCAAGAATATTTCAAAATTAAATGTTAGAGAGGCAATTTAGCTGATTTGGGGAACTTGCAATGTGACAAAAGAACACCAGACAATCCTGACAGACAAAAAAAGAACACCGCGAGAAAACTGTCTCTGCAAATGCTGTAGCTTTCAAGTACTGCAAGGAACTAAAACCATTAAGGCAAAGGACACCGTCTATAGAAAACAGGCATGCTCCACATTGACTAGGTAAAGCAGTTTTCCTTCACTTTCTATTTCCTTGAACAATTCCAGCCTTGGCATAAACCCCTGTGCACCATGCATTAAGCTGGGAGCCTGGCTATAGGAGGCACCCGGTCTGACAGAGAGTATCTTTCTCAAAACACTTTCGGCTGCCCAGCCCTTTCTGGGTGGGCTGGTAAAACTGGGGCAGTGAAAAGGCCCCTCACGAAGCTGTTCGCTCCCCTTTCCATCACGACTGTTGCTTTCCTTCCTCACCACCGCGTCCTGTGCGGCAGCGTCGGGGCTATGCCCCTGCCAGCGGCTGATGGGTCTGCTGCAAGGGCCCCCTTGGATTTGAAAAAGAAATTTCTCGAGACATCGGGACTGCGACCCACACGGACGAATTTTCACGTACATTCCGGGGGTCCCAAGGCATTTTCCGCCTAAGCTTTTCAGCCCAGGCTGCGCCGACTGCTGCCGCGGCGGAAGGAAGTCGGCCCGCCCGCCCGGGCGCTGCCCAGCCCCGCCGCGCTGCGGGGCCGGCTTTGGCGAGGCCCCTCCCTGCCCGCCCGGGCGCTGCCCAACCCCGCCGCGCTGCGGGGCTGGCTTTGGCGAGGCCTCTCCCTGCCGCCCGGGCGCTGCGCAATCCCGCGCTGTCTTTGGCGAGGCCCCTCCCTGCCCGCCCGGGCGCTGCGCAATCCCGCCGCGCTGCGGGGCTGGCTTTGGCGAGGCCCCTCCCTGCCCGCCCGGGCGGGACCGCGGCGCCATGCGATTTCGGGCAAAGATCGTGGATGTCGCCTGCCTCAGCCACTTCAGCCGTGAGTATGCCGGGCCAGGCTGAAGGGCGGCAGTGCCTCGCTGAGCACCTGGGGCCGGCTTTCTCGGGCTAAGAAAAGAGGAAGGGAGGCGAGGACCGCCTGCTTTCCTGGGAGGACGTGGCATGAGGCGCTTTCCTTCGCCCCGAGGTGTTTAGGAGTTTGCGAAAGAGCACGAGCTGCGTTTGTGAAAGCTGAAGGTTTTTCCGTCCCGCAGAGACGGGGGTGCGTGGAGCGATCGCTGTGTGATGTCTCCTCCCTCCCTTCCTCCGGCAGGTATAATTAACACAGTCGCCAAGTTAGCCAAGACCTGCATCCTGCGCCTTACTGTCTCCAAGCTGTATTTCATCCTCTCCGATAAAGTAGCAAATGGAGGCGCCAGTCTGTGGTGTGAGCTGAACCAGGTGAGCCCAGGAAAGTTCAGTGACCACATTTTGAAAACCAGAGCATGTAATTGGGTTTGACGTACGAGGCATTTCTTGTAGCCCTCACCTTCGATCTGCTAGGTCTCTCAGGGTCTGTCTGGTTGCAGGTGTTTCAGGTAGGATATTCCTTTTTTCCTTGGTAGTCACTTCAGTGTAAAGCTTCAGTGTGTGCTGGCTCACATGGGCCTGCCCAAAACTGGAAACGGGAAAGCATAACTCACTGTCTAATAGACTGATAAGGTGTTAGGGGAGTAAGTTAATTGGTTTAGCCTGAAGCAATGAATTTTCATGGTTGTGATTCCTCAGGTGATGTGAGGCAGAGGGGAGTTTCTGGTGTACAAATGCAGTTCTAAGTTTAAGGTCCGATAAATAAAACTTGCCTCTCTTATTTGCTTTATTTCCCGACTTTCAAAAATTGTAGGGGAATTTCTTCGATGAATTTCAGATGGAAGGAGTAGCTGCAGAACACAATGAAATCTATCTAGAGTTTGTGCCTGAGAACCTGTCAAGAGCATTAAAAACTGCCCAGAGTGCTAAGGCAGTGAAGATCAAGTTGACTAATAAACACTGTCCCTGTCTCAGAGTTGCTGTGGAGCTAGTAAGTTCAACCATGCTTTCACGTTCATTATTTAAAATTTAGTGCGTTTCCTAAGATCAGAGGGTAATATTTGGTGTAATTCTAGAAAACTAAAGAAGCATTGTACCATTTTCCCTTTCACTAACCTTTCTTGCCATCATGGTTGGTAGCATACAGAACCAGATTTATATTTTCCAAAAAGCAAGGAGGAGGTGGAGGAAGAATTCTGTGTTATTGAAACAAGTTTTTCTAATGTCTACTTTTCTACCTTCCTTCATCCTCTGTATCTTCTGTGGATTATTGCCTTTTCATTGAAGCCATTAAATGAAGGAGGTTTCAGTGTTTGGCTCTGTGTTTTGCCTTTGGTTTTCCTGATATTGTATGCTGACTTCTGATTCTTTTATTGTTAACTCCGCTGATTCACTTCTTCAGCTCTTTGGATAGCTTATAGGTACACTAATGACTGATACATCACAAACTCTTCCTCATTTGAAAGGGAAGCCCACTTTAAAGCATATTGATAGGAGCTGAGGGAAAACGAACTGAGTTTCAGGCATGTAGTTATAGCATTTCCTAGAGTGGGTCTAAAAAATTTAAATTTAGAATTCCAATCTTGTGTTTAACTGCAAGAG
This sequence comes from Lonchura striata, assembly GCF_050655825.1. Lineage (NCBI taxonomy): Eukaryota > Metazoa > Chordata > Aves > Passeriformes > Estrildidae > Lonchura > Lonchura striata. The sequence goes on from NC_140704.1 coordinate 73,881,388, forward strand.
CATCCTCTTTTTCCCTGAAGCCATCCTTACCAAGCAGCAGTAGGATTGTGACACATGACATTCCTGTGGGAGTTATTCCCAGAAGAATGTGGAATGACTTCAGAGAACCCAGCGTGCCAGACTTTGATGTAAGCCTCTGCTTTTATTTTCCCTTCTGAAAGAGGAGCTTGCAAGTGGAACGATATTGCTATAGATTATATTACTGGTGGGGTTTGGAAAGGAGTTGAAAGGAAAGAGGAACGACTGGAGGCTACAGGTTTTTTTTTGGGGGGGGGGGGGGGTATGGAACATGGCTTCAATCCTGACAAGAGAGCCCAGAACCTATGGAAACAGAGTGGGTGATTGCCAATTGCTTCTGTGATGTTCATGGCAGAGGAAGGGAGGAGAAAAGGACTTGCTTAGCTTTAGTCTGGAGCACCTCTAAACCAGACAAGTTAGACTCTTTCAGCTGTTCAGGTGCTGAATGGCCCAAATATCTATTCTTTCTGAAATTTATGGCCTATCTGGCAGAGTTAGAGATATAGGTGTTTCCTCCTGGTTTTAACTCTTAGCAAAATTGTAAGGAAAGGTCCTTAAACAAATATGCTCCTATTTGAGATTACGGATGTCTATTACCTCTATAGCTAAGAGTATTTAGATTCTGAAGACATACAGAATCTTGACATATTGAAAAAACTTCTAATATTTTGTTCTTTTATTTTAGATTTACACTGGTTGCAATAATTACATTTCCAGCAATTACTGCAGTATCATAGGAATCTTGTTATTTTCTTTTTGGCTATAGTAATTGACTATTTAATAACACAGATAGTTCATGTGAAAGCGTGATCTGCAAAAACATGCCTCTATTTTGAACATAGACTTGGAATATTATGTCTGGAATGATTGCTAGACTGATGGCTTGTTGGTATAATGGGAAAGAGTTCCTCTGTTCCTGAGACATTTGCTGATTTCAGATAGATTTTGTGCACCCTGAATGTCATAGATAACACTGTCCAAACTATGATAAAATTGAAAGTAGAAAACAATGTGTCCCAATCACATCTGAAATACTTGTGCAAATGCAGTTCTTATGTATTCCTAGGTCAGTATTTACTTACCAGTGCTGAAAACAATGAAGAGTGTTGTGGAAAGAATGAAGAATCTCAGCAATTTCATTGTAAGTTAAGGCACTTAAAGCATGCTTTCTACAGATGTTATTTCATGAGGGACATAACATGTTGCCTGAGCTAGTGCTGCCACATTATCTTATTTTGAGATGACTTAGACATTGAAATCAAGGCATCTGAAGCCTATGTAAAGACTGAACAGAATGATGGGATTTATTTTAGGATTTACACTGAAAAGCTTTTCCCGGGCTTCTCAGAAAATGATGCTCTTTGTACTACATCCATGAAAGAGCATGGCATTGTGTTGCTACAAGCTACTCTTCATAGCTGGTAAGAAATTTCAGTCCTTCAGGAAGCTAGCTAGAGACTTTCCAGGCTATTCCATTGAGGAAATGTCTATTAAGTGAGTGTTGTGTTAGGTGTCTGTGAATGAACTTTAGGTAAACTCGATGTAGGATTTAAAGGAAATTCTGCTAATAGCTCCTGGATGTTACACTGTGCTTTAGACTGACATGTTGGATTTGCAGTCTACCTTGGATTTCTAGAGTGCCAGTGGGCCTTTTAACTGAAAGAAGCCCTCTGCAGTTGGACAGAAAAGGGCTTTGGTTTTTTATTTAATTGTTTGTGCTCACAGTCACTGTAATTGACTGACATGAAAGTTAGCAAGTAAGTGTTGAGCTTTGAAATAATTTGGGTTTGATGCTGTTCATACCACTTTCGATAAATAGGAAATTTTCTGCTAACTGAGAATCTTGAAATTGAAACAGTTTCAGTTTTTCAAGACTTGGAAGAGTTGAGAGATTATCCTGGGTTACTGGTGGTTTTGCAAATGGCAGCCATCCTGCAAATACACATCAAACTCTTTCCTTTGTGAGGTTTTTAGGGGCTTTTTTTTATTTTCTTTCCTCCCCCCATGTCCTTGGTGGATATGTTTATGCAAAATGGAACACAGTGCTTTTGTTTCTAGAGCTGAGGCTCTTTTCTCACACAGGATAGTTGTATGATGGGATTGAAATTATGCTAAGTGCCTTGCTTTCATGTTGTTAGAAAACAAAAACATTGTGTCACAATTAATTATTTTTGCAAGATGCATCCTGGTAATAAAACTGGTCAAGATCAGTGCTGCAAAATGGGCTAAGAAGTAATTTCTGATAGTACTTGTCCATTATTTGCGAGCTTGGCATCTCCATGCTATATGATTCTGGTTGCAGTACAAGTATCTTTTTTTTTTTTTTTTAATTACTGAGAAGTCATCTAATTACAGCAGAAACAAAGTGCTTAGTTGTGCTTTAGGAATCCTCTGATCTGCTTGGGATTTTTGTAAGACCATATATTGTCTCCTTCAAATTTCTTCTTCCAGTTTTCAGGATGGAATTTGAAAGCTTTTGGCACTTTTCCAGGATTTCTGTCAGTTCAAAGTCCTTGAAGTTACTGATCTGATCCAGATGTCTATTTTAAATTCTTGAAAGCAGCCCTGTCAGCTCCTGGTGCATCCCATTTTCTGTGTGTGCCATATAGACTGTGTAGGTACCTTTCTATTTGTTAAATAACTGAATGGAAATTCAGGAATCTTTGTATTTCTACATCTTCAATCTCATTTCTGAAGCTTTTTCCTCAGCACATGAACTTCCTAAAGCGAATACTTGTTCTAAAAGTACTGGAGAGCAATTAAATTTCTTTCTTTTCATAACTTCTGAAAGTTTGGTCTAGAGTAATTCACATGGGAATGATGGGAAATGCACTTTATAGCTGAACATTCAAATGTTCGACCATTTTCAGAAAGTGACTTGCACTGAAGTACTCCTGGAAGCTTGTATTTGAACAAAACCAAACAGTATTCTTCTGTGTGAAAGTGGTTTGCCTAAAATTGAGATTGATTGCAGGTGATTGAAGCAAACTTGAGTGGTGAAATGAACTTGAAAATAGAAACTGACTTAGTATCTGTAACAACACATTTTAAAGACCTGGGAAATCCTCCCTGGGGTAAGTTTCCCTGTTACCTTTTGTGTCTGTCTGATCTCATTACTTAAGTATGTTGCTTATAACAGTACTTTTAAACTTTTATTCTTTTTAGAAAATAGCATCAAGTACTTTGAAGTCTTCAAATGAAATCTTAAAAGAAAAAGTGGAGTGGCCAGTGGAGTGTCTGTTCCATGTTTGGGGGGTGGTGGGGAATCTCCTCCATTATTCTTGACAGTTTGGTAGGAAAACTGGGATTTCTTCAGCAGTTTTCAGGTGTGTCCTTATGGGTGTTGAAACTGCTTTTTATGTTTGGACTAAGTGTTGTGTTCTTACACTTTTAGCATCAGAGGACGGATGTCAAAGTTCTGCTCAAGGCAGAGATCTGGAAAGTATGGCTGAAGCATGCATAGACATCAAGAAGCTGCAGCAGCTGCTTGCTGGACAGCAGGTCAATCCTACAAAAGCATTGTGCAGTAAGTTCAACAGCTCTGCTTGTGAACTCAAATTAAGTAGGGTTGTTTGCCATACTTAGTTTCAGCAGAATATCCTATCTTCTGTTTTATCTGGATGAAAGTCAATTATTTTTACTGTACCCAAGGACTTCTAATATTTATATTTTTAGGTAGTTAGAGTCAGGTCCTAGGCATTTGGGAAAGGAAAAATAAGTCTGGCTGTTTTAAAAGTCTCAAGCTCAATACTCAGACTCACTAATCATATGTATTGTCTTGTTATCTTTGTTTAAAGTTGTTACTAATGTTTATTATTATTTTGAGATATTATTTTTTGAAAGTCTTAAAGCCTCCAACTTCTAGCAGAGAAATTTGAATTTACTGGCGTGTTTTCTTGGTTGACTTTTTTTTCCTTTGGATGCTTTCTTACACTGATTCTAATATTAAAATGCTTTTTATACAGCTAGTGTTTCTAGCCATAGAAACAATACTTCCTTTTTAGCAGAAGTCTATCCAAGAGTTTATGTCCTATTTTTATAACTGTGCTTTTCTTGAGAACATATGTTTGTTATGGTTTAATGGAGATACTAAGAATTTCCCAAGGAAGATTTAAATAATTGGTGTAGTAATATAAACCTGTACATTATATATTTACTTCTTGGTATCATCTTTCATAGATTATTAATGCTTCACAGACCCTCAAGGATTTAAATTATCTAGTTACCCTTCTGTTAGAAGCGGTGGAAGCATTCTTTTTATGGTGACATCTTTAAAAGATGTAATTTTTGAGTATTTTTCCTGCTTTAAGGTGAATTTGTGTTTTAATTTTTTTCCTCACAGATATTGCACGTAAAAGAATTGTCCACTTCATCTTGCTCCATGAGGAGGTTTCACTTCAGTATTTTATTCCAGCAATTGCCTGAGTGTTTTGGAATCTTGGTCATTTTCCAACCTGAGGCCTCTTTCATCAAGTCTGAAATCTTTCCTGAGTTGCTGGAGTATTTTGATGTGAGACACTGTTAGACATAGCCATCAGATGGACATTATTTCAATATTTATACAAGTGTTCAAAATCCAGCCAGCCATTTTTGTGAATAGTTATATGCTATGAGAGACACAGTGTTGCGGAATGTTGGTCTATCTTACTCTTAGGAGGAGCAAAACTGAAATTTGCCTTAGCCACAGGTCAAAGTATCCCGAAAGCACACTCAATTAAATACTTCAGTCTCCTCAAAAACCTAAAGGTAGAATTCACCTCTGGAGCTGCTGCTGTGTGTATGCAGTATTGCGCAATGCAATCCATGTTAAGGGATCTCTGTGCAAGCTATCATACCTCCATGAAACAGGAGAGCCTGCTGGAGGGTTGCCTGATTGGTATTTGCCTGGACAAGTATGCACAGCCCTCCTGAAGTGGTATGGAATTGAATTCTGTTCCAGCAGGAATCTTTTGATTAGACTTGCTCTAACATATCTCAGTAGCTCTGTTCGTGCTCACTTTTCGTTTAACTCTTGTCCTGAGACGATGAGCAAAAGAGTCTGGATTACTTTGTTAATGTAGGCAGTGAAAATCCCTATGTACAGAATGAACACCATATGAGGACATGTGTGAACACAGCAATTGATGTGAAATAAAGAACAGCAATTGGTGTGAAATAAAAAACAAGCTATCTGTGGATCACATTTTTTCCCTTTCCAAATAGAAAACATTGTACAACCTGTGTTGTTATGGTGTCAAGACATGGTGAGACTGTGTGTAGGCTCTCATACCGAGCAGCCAAGAGCATGACTGAATTTCACTCATAGGAGTACTGCCCCTGCTTCTACCTCCTGGTTATTTTCTGAAGTCTTTTCCTCCTTATTCCATGTGTGATTTATTTGTTAGCCTGGTATGTTCCATGCAGCTTTTAATTGTTTTAGTGATTGAATATGCTGCCAAATGAGACTGGGAGTTTTTTCTAGAAAGTAGCTTGTAATGGTCAGAAGTGCTGGGATTTTGATTGTTTTGGCTTTTTTTAAGGGGCATTGACATTAAGGGAGCAATGAATCTTTTGTCCATGGAGATGCAAATGCTCAAGAGAAGGCTGAAGGAGAGGCAGTGGCAATGAGAAGATAGAATAGACTTGCAGTAATGAGTGTGATGACTGACTGTTTATAGACCTTTCTACCTACTCCCTCTTTGTTCCTCCCTGCTCTCCCTTGCCCTGCACATTGCCTTATCAGTTGTCATATTTCCACGGACAGCTCGTAACATGCTATGGTTTGCATCTTTCCTATTTGCAAAGTCTCATTTTGCCTATGTTGTGGGTTGACCTTGGTAAGCAGCCACTCACTCACACCTGGTGGGATGGGGGAGAGAACTGGAAAGGTAAAAGTGAAAAAATTCACAGGTTGAGATAAGGACAGCTTAATAGGCAAAGTCAAATACGTAATTAATTCACTACTTCCCATGAGCATAGGAGTTTAACCATTCCCAGGAAAGCAGGGCTCCATCATGCATAACACTTAGTTGGGAACACAAGTAAGACTGTATAACTCCAAATGCCCTTTTCTTCCTTCCTCTTTTCCTTGAGATGAACGCAATGCTGTATGATGCAGATATCCCTCTGGTCAGTTGGGGTCAGCTCTCCCAGCTGTGTCCCTACCAATTTCTTGAGCACTCCCAGCATATTTGCTAGTGGGACAGTGTGGCAGTAATACCTTGACACTACATAAATGCTAATCAGCAATAATAAAAACATCACTCTGTTATCAGCATTGTTTTGATCTGAAATCCAGAACACAGCACCATATAAGCTACTATGAAGAAAACAAATTCTATCACAGCCAAAACCAATGTAGCCTGCTGTTTCTTGATAGCCCAACTGACAATGGAAACAGATATTTTCAGTTGGTTTTTTTTCTGGTTACTATCTTTATTAATGCTAATCAATCAGGATTTATATTTGTGTTTGCCTCATTTGTTTTCTTTTCCTCATCCAGTATAGGATGTGATCAATCAGATAACCATGGAATAAATACTCTGACACTCTCATACGGATGCCTTCTAAAATACTCGCATCACTTTTGTGTCCCTTGATGTCTCTTCATGTTTTTGGTTTCTTCCTCTTAACCCTTTTTTGGTATGGTATGGAAACATACAACCTTCTCTTGTTTTTCTTGCCTTTTGGTTACACACTGTATTACTGATCTTTATTTTTATGCTGTATTTGAAAAAGCCTTCGCATATAGTCTGATTTTTTCAATGTTACAGCAATTAAAAAAGAATTTTGATTAGAAAAAGAAAACAGGATACTAAAGACCCATGGAAAAACATATTACTTGCATTCCTAAGAAAAAGCTGTGAAGAAGTAATGCACCACAGTTAACCCTTGTGAGAGGGTATGATTATTGTTTTTCATAAATGACAATTCTCAAATGGGCAGATTGCCAGTGACTAAATGTAAGACTGAAGTTATTTCAACACTGTATGCTATGGAAAAAATACTGTTTCCAGAGCAAGCATCATGAATGACCCAGTTCACAGAATTTAGGCATAGACTCAGTTATGTTGCAGATTAGGTGGCTAAATAGCTTATGTGATTTGGACTTAAATATCTCTGCTTTAGTTCTTCATATGTAAAACAAGAATCTTTCTGCTATACAACTGGGTGCAATATGTGATGAATAAATGCATGAAGGATTTCTATTGCACTTGGCTTGTCTGACAGAAGCTTAAATTTAAATTCTAGCCTTCTTATTAATGCAGGGACATCTTTATGTCAGGGAAACAAACTGTGTTAGTGTCATAAATGTTTGGTTCTTCTTTGTTTAGACTTGTTGATGCTTATGTTCAACTCTTCTGTAATAATGAATCTTCCACTTTGTCATCTACTATTCATGACAATCTGAAGCACAATTTATTATGGTTCACTAAAGGACTGTTGGGCATTCTGACTTTTCATATCAGTTCATTGGCTAATTAGTTGGGGCTTTTTAACACTTAACAGATTTATATTTTGTGAAATGTAATGGTTTACTGTCATGTCATAGCTATGAAGAAGCCAAATTGGAGATGATTGCCTTCTACAGTGGGATAACTAGCTGGATAAATGGAGAGCAATGAATGTGGACTTCTTGGGCTTCAGCCAGGCTTTTGACACTGTCTGCCATGACATTCTGATAGACAAGCTCAGGAAGTGTGAGCTAGATGAGCAGATGGTGAGGTGGCTTGAGAATAGGCTTTATGACAGGTTTCAGAGGGTTGTGAACAGTAGTGGAACAGGGTCTAGCTGGAGGCCTTTGGTGTCCCCCAGCTGTAAGTATTGGATCCAGAAGTAGCAAATCCCACAGAATGTTGTGCTGCCATTCAGAAGAATCTTTATAGACAACATGGATGAGGGCATTGAGTCCTTCATTAGTAAATTTGCAGACAGAACAGCCAGCTGCATGTGGCACCACCTGAATCAACAGCATATTAGAGCACAGCTGTGCACATCTAGTCATACTTTCAGTCCTTCACTGCAAGCTTCAGGAGGTCAGCTCTGTCCAGCTAAGGCACGCTGGCCTAAATATTTTCTGGTATATAAAAAAATGTACCAAGTATCTTCCAGTCATGTTCAAAAGACTCCCAGAAAAAATGTTTAATGCTCTAGGTAGAAAATGTATGAAAACTAAGTTCAATTCATTTCCCCAGCCAAAAGGGAGAATTTTCTAATGACAAGAAATATAAATTATTTTGGCTGAAATTTATTTCTATACTTCCTATGATGGCTGTTCTAATATGCACAGAACTGAAGATCCATTAGAGTGGAAAGAGGTCAAGGAACATTAGTCTGACATCTGGGGAAGTACCTGCATTTCCATCTGTGCTTCCAGGACTGTTTCTGTACTGTGGTTTCATGGACTGAAATATCAGCCTTTAAAACATAAAGCTTTTATTTTTATTTTTTCCCTTTATCACCACCACATGCCACATTTGCTGAGAGTGATTTTTTTTGAGGTAAACAAATGCAATAGCATAAATGGAAAGATGTCATTTCTCTGCTTGTTGGTGTTAAAAAAAGCAGTGGGTCTTTTGTTACGAGAAGGTGAGAAAACAGTTTGTGTAACTGAAATTGTTGAAGGTTGTTCAGTAAGAATGTCACAGGGAGGTGAAAGTATCTATCAAATTTGGTGTTCTTTTTATAAAGTTAACAGGCTTCCTGTTTAGAAGGTTTGTGTTTGTTGTTTTTTTGGTTTTTTTTAATCAGCACTCATGGAGCAGTGGGTATGGTCTTTCTTACATATCACTGCTACTGTGCTGTTGGAGACACACAAAAATGTCATACTTGAGTTCTTCTCTTTTGAGAATATCCCAGTGGTATTGTGAACCTTAGGGAGGAAAAAAAAAAGAGAACTGTAACTTAGACAATCACATCTTCTATTGAAATCCAGGAGAAGAGCTGTTCCATTAGCTGCAAGTATACCTAGCTCTGTGTTGGTTGTAAATATAATATATATATATTTCTATATTGAGAAGAGGTATAACCACAAAGTTAATAGTAGCTCTCACAGAAAGAACATCAAAGTTCAGTTAACTGCTAATGTGACGGCACACAAATCTCTAGCATGAACAGAGAGAAACAAAGCTAGTAAAATATTAAGCCTTAGCATTTGAGGTAGATGTCATAAGATTAATTATCCTTATGAATCCTGTTTCTAAGATTTTACAAGCTAAGTGTACACTTTTTTGTACAGTTAAAAGTTCTAGTTCAGTGCATACAGTCCAGTGGTTACATAGGGTTAGCCTGATCCTGCTGAAGACAAACACACATTCCAAATAAAAGATCAAATGCCTTGAAGTAGATCACTTGGAGATAAACAGTATTAAAATGGAAGCACATCTGCCAAATATGAGCTGTCAAAGCTCTGCAGCTATCTGAAACCTATCAAGTGTTAGAATAATCTGTTGTAGTGCACTTCATCTTTATGTCTTTGTAATCTCATTAGGGATGTTTCAGGAGACACAGTAGTACTGGTCAGTGAATGTAGCTCAGAAAAGGTATTTTCATGGCAGAATGGTTTAATATAGTGAGGAAAGTAATGTGAAAATAAATTTTGTGAGGGCTGAATATGCACTGTGGAGACTAAAAATTAGTATTTCTGACTAGAAATCTTGGAAAAATGCAGAATAAAAGAAGCAAGACATTATTTCCTCTCCTTCTCATCACTGCACCACTGTCTCAAAATCGCACAACTACTTCAGATCCATTCCTTTTACTGCCTTGTCAATGCACCTCCTTTTTTGCTTTTGTTTTGTTTTTCTCCTTTTTTCCCATTCACATCATATGTAAGAACAGTTGAAAAAGTGGAAAGCTGCATGGAAGGAAGGAGAGTAAACACAGATATATAGCTGTCTGATTTAAGAAGATTGGTTGCTAAGGACATTTGTCATTAAGGTTTAATACGATTGTAGTCTGGCCTGCAGATGAGTGGGAAGGATCCTGATGAACTGCCTGTGGCCCCTAGATATCCATCTTCTGTAACAGAGAAGCTGGAGTCCTCTAAGCAGTTGAGACCTAACTACATCTTCCTGATGACTGTAAATTTGTAGTTTATAGATGGGTAGTGTAAGGTAAAAGTGGAACAAGAGGAAAAGTTGGTTCTATATTTCTTTCCCTTCTTTTAGTTTCTCTGTCCCCCTATTCCTGTGGGTCATTAGCATGCCACATTAGAGGATTGACATGCAACCGTCATCAAAACAATTTCTGAGACAATTAGCTGAAGCTCACTGAGTCTTTACAAAATACACTGCATCCTTGCAGGCTACAGCAGTGGAGACAGGCAGTGGTTATTCCTTCTGTCATGGCATTAGCAAAAGAAGGGTTAGGAGACTTCTAAGATTACTGAGCAAATCCATTGGCACTTTCTTCCTAACTTAAACCACAGGCTCTAATATCTGCTAATACAGAAGTCTCTAATTTTAATTTATCTATTCTTAACTCTTCCAAGCTTTTTCCTTTGCTTCATCCTCCACAAAATGGCCATAGGACTGGTCTTTAAAGGATTACAGGGCAGATTTATGAAACTTTCAGTGTTTATATTTCTAACTGAAACATAATAATTTCATTATTCTTTTTCACTTGCTTCATCACTTCATTTGGCAACCTTCCTCGTTTGCTCTCTAAATCAACAGCACAGACTGTAGGAACAGAGCTCTCATTGACATGGAGCAGAAAACTTTCTGGATAGTTCTCCCAATTGTCTTTTTTAATTTTTAGAACAAGAGGTTTCTATTAGGATTGCAGTTATTCCCACACAACACTGACAGTACTCCAGATTTTTGGAGATTTTTTTTCCCCCCACATTTTCTGGATACATATTTTTATTTATATCTGTGACCCTGTTGTCCTGGTGCTTAGGATTAATTGCAGAATTCAGAGCACTGATAAGGGAATAAATACAATGGAGATTTAATATCATCATCTTCTCAGCTAAGGCCATTTTGTAACGCACTTCACAGATGTTACATATTGACAGAAATGCAGGCAGTTAAGAGTGTCCAAGTTCTTCTGGGGAAGAAAAATAATGGTTTACCACTCTGCTCTCAATCCCAGAATATATCAACTATTTTAATAATTTGAAACTATTTGCCCCAAATGTAGCACAAATAGATAGCAGTATCATTTAGATGCTGGGATTTTTTTCCCTCCGAAGAATTATGTTACAAGAATAATTTACCACATGAAATTACAGATGTTGCATTAGACAGATGTAGATTTCACTTAAAACCCCGGTCTAATTACAAGGCTGGAAAGGTAGGCTAAACTCTTACTTTATTCTCTTAATTCACTTTTGTTTCAGCAATTTTTTTGTAATAAGAGATATCTTCCTTACCCAGTGGGAAAGCAGATATCTCAGCTTGAAAAAAGCACTCCTCATTCAACCTGTATGATTTTCAACTTTTATCATAGCTGATTTTATCATAGATAGTAAAAATATATTGAAACAAATAGGCACTATTCTTGCTTTGTGAAATTGCCACTTGTCAGATGGCTGGACACGCTCAATGAGATGAAATTTGGCAACAGTGGACATCACAATTTTTTGACAGATTAAGTTATTTCCATTTCATTGTCTGCTCTGAGAGCCAGGGCTATCCACCTTAGTCATTCTTTGTGCACACAGCAGAGGTTTCTTTTGGGATCTCCTGGTAAACATGCACACTAATAAAATCATGTGCTCTTTGAGTATGTTTCCAAGCTGAAAAAGCCCTAGGAAGTGTACATGCCCCTCCTCCATTTCAGGATTAGAGTATTTAGAGTAGAAGTGGCATAAGTGCCTAACACAGGGTATCTTTCTGTCTGCTGCATTAATGCAAATCCAGCAATGTCTAACTCAACAGGTCATAGCTCCAGATAAATCAGAGTATGAAGTCTGAGGAAATTTTGATTTATTGTGGAAACTTTTGTCAGTATCATAATAAATTTAGGATAAATATTTATGGTTGGATAGTTTGGGCGCCTCTCTTGACACCATTAATGTTTTCTACAACAAGTCTTTGGCCAATCTTCACTTCAAAATTTTGGGGTTTTGAAGTCATCTTTGCCCATTTTGTAGTGGAGTAAATCTCTGAAAGAGGGACACCATTTTTCAAAGGGTGATTTCACAGTTGTTCATGGTATGTTCTCACATAGAAAGTTAGAAAGGAATTGTCTCAACTGCAAGTCAAAATCAGCCTTTTGAAGTAGTTGTTAAATATGTAGATTTCTTAGAAATTGGGATGTTTCCTTTACCCATCTCCTCTTTCTGTCCTAGTCACCTTAAGTGTGAGCATTAAATAACTATTAAGGCATTTAACATTGCAGTAACCACTGGCTTATCACAGAGACCTGCTTTCCAGAGGCAATCCTCAGCAGGAGATGAAAGTCTTTACAAACTAGCTGACCATGAAAAGCTTCTGTAGATTCATTGCTACACCCCACTAAGACATTAGAATTTGATGAAATGAAGCTGGCTCTAGTGCTGCTGAGAGCCGGCTCTTAGATCTCAGCCTAAGTGTTTACATCCAGGAAATGCTCCATCAGCACGAAGCATCCTGAGCTTGGACTCTATCGTTTTCATACCTTGTCACAGGCAGACCTCAAAGGCATTGAGAATAGCACCAGAAGAAGAGATATAGCTCAAACGCTGTCATGCAGTACTCCATCACCTCTGCCCTTCTGGGTATCATGATGGGTATCATGTTAAAACAAGCACATCTGCTCCTGACATATCACGTGTTGGTAAATTCATGTAGGTGCTCTTACTTTAAGAGCATGAGTGAAGTTTTCCTTTTTGGCTGCTTCCCTTATGCAGGCCAGAGGAGACCAAACTTAGGAGCAGAGTCAACAGTATGGACTTTCACCACCAGGATTCCTGACAGACTTTGGTATCTACTTCAGGATGGACTCAGGTCCAGCTGATCTTGTTTCTCTTTGGTTTGCTGCCTGTCTTCAAGTTCATGTGTGGTTGTTGCAAGCAGGAAGCCCGGTGAAGGCTGAATGAACCATCAGTGTTCAGGGAAGCAGTTTATGCTTTCCCTGGTTTCCTCAGAGGTGGCACAGAAGTTGCTCTGGGCACCTTCCTGTGAAGGGTTCCAATCATCTCAATTCTTCTGCAGCCCTTCTGTAGATTGGTAGATGCCTGGATGTGTTTATAGGCTTCTAGGGGGAAAGCACTAGAAGCCACTGGCAAAAGTGCTGTTCAAAACTGATAGCCCAGTACATGCCCTTATTTTTGTACTTAAACTTCTGTAGGCTGCCTCTTGCAATTTCCTCTCCTCAGGAAGTTCTCCAGTTTGAGACACTCACACCATTTTAATGTCCATCCTTCTCCCTTCCTATGCTGTCTTGCCTTTCTTTAGTGCAATTTCTTTCCCTAAACCACCCATTTCTGTCTTACCACATCCTTTTCTTCTGTGTCCTTTCTTGTTTCAATTCTGATATTTTATCTTCTTCCTTTATCTTTTTTTAATCTATTTTTTCACATTGCATGCAATAAAGCCTCAGTGCTTGTCCCCAAAACAGATGATCATTCATCCTCAGAGACAAAAAAATAATCCATCAAAACCCACACATATTTTCTGCATATAAGTGACCTTGCTGTCCTGACTTTTCACATGTTTTACCATTAACTAACTAGAAGTAAACCCAGAATGTGCATTGTTGTGTCATGTTGGTAGTCCTGAGGTAACACTATGAGAACATTGCAACTAATGAATTTCTAATTTCCCTCAATTTCTGCACAGCAGCCTACATGCTGAATTTTTGTTTCAATGTGGTGTGGCCTGTAACATGGATTTTCGTAGAGTTTACTTATATCTGTAAGATGAAACATATGTTTATATATAAATGCCATACTGATACCACAATATTACTTCATATCTCTGAACTTGTCCTGTGATGAATTTGATTTTGGTATCTAGTGTCATTTAATGCTGTGCAGCTGACTCGAAATCCATGCCTAAGGAAAACAACCTCTCACAATCCAGCTTTAGTACTGTAGTACAAAATAGTTAAAAAAAAAAAAAAAAAAAAAGAGCAGTAACAGCAGGTAAAACATACATGGAGGGGGGAAATGGAAAGATGACAGTCAAGACCAGGACAGCAGGAACAATTAGCAGCAACATCAAAGATGGATAGGAGGTAATGATCAGTTTGTAATGCTTAGTCTGTGTAAAACACAAATCCTCTACAAGCAACCAGGTGTTTCCTCATCCACTGCAGGAAGCAGCTACTGAAACTCATTAGGAAATGACAGTGACTTATAGTAGCATCTGTAGGAGCAGAACAAAGGAAGGCTTTTGGCATCTGAACCTACAGCACAAAAGAACATCATTAAATATTGTGCCTATAGTATGGGCCAGGAAACAAATGCACGCACATCCCCACAAGAGACTGATAAACCACTCACCCTACTCCTGCCTCAGTGGCAATGCCAGTGCCTGCACACTCGGCACAGTCACGAGTGCCAGGAGTGCCATCGAATTCTGGGATCTGCTGATGCCAGCTTGTGGGCATAAGCATTGTGGAGATGCAGCCCTGGAAAAAAGAGGTGGTTGGCTTGTTAGCCTATGTAAAATGATGTATGTGGAAGATAAAACTTTGGCAGGTATGGATTTGGGTTTGACTTCTGTTGTGCTAAATGCAGTTTACACAGCTCTCAATCAAGTAGGATTTTTGTGACTTCTGTGGTAATGTAGATTAGAGAGCTGCTTCAATTTTTTCCATTCTGGTCTTATAGATGGAGAAATGCATTTTCTCAGGACAGTGTGAGAGCAGCGAGTGGTGCACATTTGTGTGGACAAGAGAAGGAAAGCAGAAGGGTATAGTTTCGTGTTTATGGCAGAGGAGGTTTTGACAGATTTGAAAAAGATTGTAATAAAATGTTGACCTTTTTGACTTACTTTTTAATTGACTTCTGAGGCAGAGCTAAACACATTCTGAACTGCCTCACCTCAGAGACCAAATAATAATTTTCTTTTGTGGACAGAAAAGATCCAGGATTTAAGCCTGTCAGAGGTCTGGAAAAAATGGAGTTTTGCTCTGCACAAGAAGAGGAAACCTGTTTTGTGCTAGTAATTAAGTTCATTGAACAACATAATAGTGTAATAGATCTTCTGATATCTTTTTTATTAGATCCATATATCTGTGAGGGTTTTATAGGCTTTTATAATCAGAAGTTGTTGGGCATTTTTTTTTTTTTTCAGCAGTCTAATTTAGGTCTAACAGAGGAGATTTGTCTGTTCATTTTCTTTTCAGATAATGCATTCAGCTTCCACGTGCATCATGTTTGTGTGATATCTATAAACATCTGATTTTATTTCCTAGTAATAAAAAGGGAATACATTAGTTTAGTACTATTGATAGCAATTTTAGGCTGTGCTAGGCACAGAGGGTGACTAGAAACACTTGATGCTTGCAGCTGGTTTTCACAGGTAGAAAACACTTCAAAAAATTAAGATTTAATAATGCAAAATATGGTCAGCTCTTTTTTTCCTGTAAACAAAGCCCACACACCATTTTAAATGTAGTTATTCCTTTAAAAATGGGAGACTGGTAATGAAAACACAAATTTAAAAATTGCAATTTTTAATACCAAAACCCAGTGTTTCTCAAATGGAAACATGGCAGTTCCTTCCAAGTTGGAGTTTCCTGTCTGTGTTGCAACATGCACTGCCTCCTCCTGTACACAAATTTCTCATTCTGGTCACATTCCAAATATATCTAATCCCATTAAGGAGCCCCACTCAAGTATTGTTCTGTGGTTCCACAGTGATATTTTAATAGAGAGCAAGCTTCTGTTGCAGTGAAGTGTTCCACCACTCCTAGTGTTGCAAAGTTTCACAGAAACAGCATCGAAAGGCTTGAGGACACTATTTTTCCTCTTTGGGTTTTTTTTAATGCAGAAATGTAATTTAGTTATTCTTGCTGCCCAACTTGTTCTTGTATTATTTATCTATTGCTCAAATAAAGCTCATTGTCCTAATGGCCAATGATAAATTATCTTGTTCAGAGACTACCTGATTTCGATACCTGCAGGGATTAGCAAATAATTTCATAAAATATGATTAATCTTCTACCAAAAAAAGTTGTTTTAATCTTGGGGTCAATTAAAAACTTGCATAAGTAGGGTTATCCTTGTTTTTAAACTCAGTTGAGGATAGATTTTTATTCAAAAACCAAACCAAACAAACAGAAGAAAAACAAAGACAAGGCCAGCTTCTGTATTCTGAGCTTAGATATGTACAGATCTATTCTTGCTCAGTGCATGTATTTCAGTCCTGATCTGCAGCATCTTCAAGAATTTCTCTCATTAGTAACGGAACTCCATATTTTTCCTGCTGTCAAACATTACCCAGTATTGCTGATGAAAGAAGACATGTCTGGTTTTACATTTCATACAAACATCTGAAGTAATGCTATGCATTATATAGTATAAAAAGCAAATACACACTATCTGAAGTTACCCTATCATGTCAGGATTAATTAAGCTTTGCTATGTTACCTTATTCTATGAGGTTTAAAAAAAAAAAAATCTTCCAGGAATCGAAAAAGAAATATTTACTGTTACGATGGAATGCAACTTTTTTTTTTCTTATGCCCTTCAAGTATTACACTTTTCTACTACTTCTTGTGGACATTTATGGTGCTTTGCTATCCCTTGGAATAGAGATATATTATTTCAAATCCTAGAAGATGCCTGTGTTTTCTTCTTAAAATATCGGCAGAAGTGTTACCTTGTGTATAAAGCATAAGATAATCAGAATCTAATGAAACTAGTTTCTATTTCCAGTTCACTTACTGTTGAAATAAAGTGTTTTTCATCTTTCTTTCCAATAGGAATTAGGTCAGGAGAGGAGTTATAAGGGATAAAGTTGTATTGTTCACTTATATAATGGTATCAACCTAGTTCTTCGCATCATTTCCCCACATATCTATATATAATTTATAGAATTCTTTGGTGAAAATGAACTTATGCCATACTTGTAAAGTCATTCCACAAAATCCTATTTTCCAGTACCTAAGAATATGTTCTATAGCAGTACTAAAGACCCTTTCTGTATTTGTAGGTAGAACATAGCCCTCTTAATGCTGGTAGAGCATTGCATTGCATATAAATTAATATCCTTTTTTTGTGAAACAAGTTTGTTTTCAGTGTACCCATTTAAGATTTGCTGCCTCTCATCTAAAGAGATGTGTTTGGTTCATAACATGTGCTTGTGATTAAGCATTTAAAGTATTACCATTTAGTTCTTCATTTTAAGCATGAAGATGGTGTCCCTGCTTTTGCTCTCCCCCTGCCTTTTTTGCCCTTCAACTTTCTTCATTTCTAGGGTATTGAATTCCTTTGCTATATTACAGCCTTGGCATTTTTTTCTTGTAATATAAAGCTACTGATATATTTAACATTTAATATCTCCTAGAAGGTAGATGTTGAAATATTTTCCTAGACCTATTCTAGTTCTAGTCTAAGATTTGGAGGGAGAATGGGTGTCATAGTTATTACTGTTGTTATAGGAGAGCTGCTTGTTATCTTCTCTTTGAGGTCAGACTAACAGGTGCCTTGGAAACCCTTCTTTTCCTACAGAATTTGTTTGACCAATTGTAGCTGACAAGTTGTGTTTTCAACTGCAGATCTTAAGTTTTGCCTTAGTCTAATCTCTCCCTTTTCTAATTAAGAAAATGTCTTTTTATGATTGCCACAAAGTTCTATCATCTAGTTCCAAGGACTTTCCTTATTGCCCCGTGCCTCTGCTTTTCTCACAACTTTCCTGGAGAACGGAAAATGGAGGTGGTCTGTACCTATGTGGCATTGTCGCTGCTTTTTGCTGCCCTCTGTGGTACCTGCAGGGCCTCCCTTCTGCTCACTCAATTCCTCTGCTTTCCAAAACCATCCTAAATCATCTTGGCAAGAGATGAAGAGTTTCTTCAAAGAATGTTTCAGATTACCTCAAAAATAGCATATAGTGCAATGGAGGGGGTTAAAACAGACAGATAAGTGTTCCTTACCCTTCTGATTTGGAAGGAAAGTTTACTCCTCATTCCAGATGGAGTAGTTTAATTCTGGGAGCAGGACTTAGAAAACAGGATGTATGAGTGAGATGCCAAAGAATTTGGTATCACCAGGAATAGGTCTGTCCACCTTGTCATCAACTATCATTACTTCTTCTCTAATGTCAGATACTGTGGAAGGACACCAGCAGGTTACCATCAGAAGCTCTCTCTTGTTATGCTGTTCTTTTTAAATTATCCATTCCTTTGCAAAACTGGGCAACAAATAGAACTCGGGTTTAGGAAGGGTTGGCAACTGCTCACTTGGAGTACAGACACTTTAATGAACTAACAAAAAAGTAGGTTGTATGGTAGGAATCGATATTCTGCATTCAAACTAAATGACCTGGGAGGCAGAAGAAACAAGGAAGTGGTGACTTTTTGGTATTTGAGATCTTTAATTAGGCATATACTAACAGTTAGAAGTTGGCTCCTCTTGATGGGATGTGAGGCACCTCAACCTATTAACTCCATAAATGAATGTTTAAAGGATATTAAAGGAGTTTTGCCAGTGTTTTTCTTTCAACTGTTATCCAAATGAGCAAAGCAGGTTGAAGAATGTGTGAAGTGATTAATTACTCTAATTAAAAACACTTTATTTACACTTACTCTATAATTTATCATTACTTCTTTTGTCAGTTGATCGAAGGTGAGTGAAGTGTTGTTTATAATTGGTATGGGAGCTAATTAAATGGTCGTTCGAGCATGTTTTGGTTTATTTCCTTTGGCAATTAGAACTGGCATCGTAATAGATGACTGACCAAATGGAGATGTATAGCACAATAGTAGTGCTACACTTTACTACTTACTTGGAGAAGCAAATGGGAAGCTAACTGACTTTAAATCTCAAGAAGAAAAAAACCCTTCTCCTTTCACTTGCCTGCTATTTTTGTTTGTAATTTCATATGAAAAACTCAGGTAACAAACATGCAATTACCTCATGGAGGGTGACTAGGTAGATGTTTCTGTTGTTAGAACTGTAATTATTTTAGCCAATTCAAAGGTAATTATTGCATAGATTTGGAATACTGAATTAATCATACCATTATTTTGCAATAATATAGCGCTGCACGTAACTTGTCATTATCTGATATTTATTTTCTAATGGAACAACTACCAGATAATGTATAATTGAATACTTGTTACACACTAAATTCTACTCTGTAGTGTAATACATGAATTCTATTTTGTAAATCAGCCTTTTTATTTGTTTTGTTTGTTTGCTTTGGAGATTGACCATACTATTGCTATGGTATTATCTTGAATTAACAATTCAAAAGATACTGCGAAGCTAAAATGTTTCAAGTATTCCCTAAGATACTGTGGTCTAAGGATTAGGAAACAGGAGCAACTTTTCAGATGTTTGACAGGCAGACACTAGGGATATTGTCAGTGATAACCCCAAGAGAGCAATTTCTGTTGTTTCTTTTTGGGAGTTCCTCCTTTACAAGAAATCCACATTCATCTGACCTATATAGCTTTGTGACATAGGAATGGTGCTACAATGTGAGACAGAAAAACTATAAAGATCTGTGAGTATGTAATAGAGTTAATCCACACTCCTGCAATCTTAACTTACTCTCCTGTAGTTTAAATATGTACCACAAATACTGATTGTACTTAAATCTTACCAGACATTTCCTTGGGAAACTGTCCTTAAGAAAAAAGGGGTCCTGCAAGACTGGACACTCTTTAAGAAGGAAATCTTAATGGCTCAGGAGTAGGACATCCCTATATGCCAGAAGATGAGCTGATGAAGAAGAAGACCAGCCTGGCTGAAGAAGGACCTTTTGCTGGAACTGAGGGGGAAAAGGAGAGTTTATGACCTTTGGAAGAAGGGGTAGGCAACTCAGGAAGACTACAAAGATGTCATTTGGTCATGCAGAGAGAAAATGAGAAAGGCAAAAGCTCAGCTAGAACTCAATCTGTTAACTGCTGTGAAAGATAATGAAATCTGGTTTTATGAATACGTATATAAAAAAAAAAAGGAGGGCCAAGGAAAATCTCCATCCATTATTGGATTTGGGCAGGATGGGGAACTTTGTCACCAAGCATGAGGAAAAGGCTCATGTATTTAATGTCTTCTTTCCCTGAGTCTTTATCAGAAAGACCAGTTATCCTCAGGAAAACCAGATCCCTGAGTTGGTAGACAGTCATGGGGAGCAGAACAGACCTCCTGCAATGCAGGAGGAAGTTTAGAGTGACCTATTGTGCCACTTGGACATTCACAAGTCTATGTGGGGCAGGATGGGATTCAACAGAGGGTGCTGAGGGAGCTGGCAGAAGAGCTCGCCAAGTCACTCTCCATCATTTACCATCAGTTATCATGATGGTTGACCAGGGAGGTCCCAGACAACAGGAGGTTGGCAGATGTGATACCACTCTACAAGAAGTGTTGGAAGGAGGAACTGCAGGGCTATCAGCCCAACCTTGGTGCTGGGGTAGATTATGGATCAGATTATCCTGAGTGTGATCACACGGCACATACTGGACAATCAGGGGATCAAGCCCAGCTGCCACAGGTTTAGGAAAGGCAAGTCCTGTTCATCACCCTGATTTCCTTCTATGGCCATGTGACTTACCTTGATGATGAGTGAAGGACTGAGGATTTAATCTACCTGGACTTCAGTAAAACTTTTGATACACTCTCCCGCAGCATTCTCCTGGAAGAACTGGCAGCCTATGGCTTGGACTGGTGCACTCTTCCCTGGGTTAAAAACTGGAATGATGGCCAGAACCAGAGTGGTGGTGAATGTTGCTGCATCCAGTTGGTGGCCACTCAGTTGTGGCCAGGATTGGAGCCAGTCAACAATCTGGACAAGGGGATGGAGTACACCCTCAGCAAGTTCATGGTTGACAATTTGGGCAGGAGTGTTAATTTGCTAGAGACTATGCAGGCTCTACAGAGGGATCTGGATCAGGCAGGATCAATGGGCCAAGGCCAGCTGGATGAAGTCCAACAAGGTGGAGTGCCAGGCCCTGCACTTTGGCCACAACAGCCTCATGCAGCTCTGCAGGCTGGGGAAAGAGTGGCTGGAAAGTTGCCAATGGAAAAGGACATGGAAGGGCTGTTTGACAGCTGGCTGAACATGATTTAGGAGTGTATCCAGGTGGCCAAGGGCATCCTGGCCTAGACCAGCAATAGTGTGGCCAGCAGGACCAGAGCAGTGATCATCATCCTGTACTCAACTCTGGTGAGGCTGCATCTCTTATCATGTGTCCAGTTTTGGATCTCTCAATGCAAGAAAGACCTTGAGGTGCAGGAGCAGGTCCAGAGAAGGGCAGCAGAGCTGGTGAAGAGTCTGGAGCACAAGTCCTGTGAGGAGCAGCTGAGGGAGCTGGGGTTGTGTAGCCTGGAGAAAGAGAGGCTCAGGGGAGACCTCATTGCTCTCTACAACTGCCAGAAAGGAGACTGTAGCTGGGTGGAGGTTGGTCTCTTCTCCCAGGCAACCACCAACAGGACAAGAGGAAATGGCCTCAAGCTGCACCAGGTGAGGTTCAGCTTGGACATTGGGAATTTTTTTTTCATTGAGGGGGTGGTTAAGCTGGAAGAAGCTTCCCAGGGAGATGTTGGAGTCAAGATCCCTGGAACCATTCAAGAAATTACTGGAAATGGCATTTAGTACTGTGGTTTAGTTGACAAAGTGGTGTTCAGTCAAAGGTTGGACTCGATGATCCTGGAGGTCTTTTTCAACCTTAAGAATTCTATGATTTTATCATGTGTTTGTTTTTGAAACCTCACTCATGATCTGGTAGTATTACAAATATTACAGATTTAATAAGATGAGCTTCATTGTCCCCCATCTCTAATCAATGTCAGTGTACTGAAACAGTTTGTCAGCACTTAGAAAATTGCTTCTCTTCTGACATTGAAAAGCTCCTTGGAGCCCAGGTTCCTACTGGCTTTCTGCTTATGAGACACTCTTCTGCTTAAGAACCACCATGGGCTATGATTCAGGTCAGCTCTGCTACTTGTGTGGTCACTAGACAAGTTCTTACCCTCAGGTGGAAGGGAAGAAAACATTTGATGACTCACCAGCTCTGACTCCCAAACAAAATTCCTGTCTTTTCAACTACTGTTGGTTCTGATGCTAAATTTTTGTAATCTCTCAATGAAGCCTCAGTCAGCATTAATGCCTTTTCATTGAATCAAAATTTAATGTGTTGATGCACTTTGGTCTTTGTTGGTTTTGGTTTGATTTGTATTTTTTAGCTAGAACAGTATATATATATACTATTTTGCTGTTCTGCATTTAAAATATTTTTGCTTGCAAACACTTGCCATTCAAGAATAATATATTAAAAATAGAAATTAAAAATTAAATTTTTAGATTGTGGTGTTGTTTCCTAGGTTTGATTTTTTTTTTTTTACCCTGAATGACGTAAGAAGGGAAGAGGATATGGTCTGAAGAGAGCAGAAATGATATGCAAAATATTTTATTTTCAAAGACAATATTGCTCTTGAAAATTAAAAAGACAAATGTTTTCATAATTTCATTTTTTCCTCACTTTTGACCCAGTCATTAATTATATTAGTAGCCTGGATTCTTTGCATCATGTTGCTTCCCGTAATCAACTCTTACTGTGAGGTCCTTGAATTAATAATAGTCTCATAATTTAAGACCACTCACTTCCTTAGTTTGGTTTTTAAATAGCTACACTGCATCTTATTGCAGCATTGTGCATTGTATTTTCAGAAGGAGAAGCAGTGGCCCTGAAGGAATCCTGCCAGGGCAGATCCCTGCCCTCCCAGGCCAGGGGGCACAGCACAGCCCCAGCTGTGCCATGGGGCTCACCCTACAACCCTGGCCTCCTGCTTCCCTCAGTTCCCCCTTGGCAGAAGCAGACAGATGCTGTGGAAGCTCTCCTCTGCTGTGGCTTGTCTGGAGTCTGGAGCTCACCAGCTTACACTGATGCCACATGCAGTGTTCTCAGTGCCAAGAACCAGGCTGGTCAGTGCAATGGCAGACTGTTTGGTCAAATGCAGTGTAGCAGGAAGACGGCAAGTGTGTGCTTCAGTGCTGCTCTCTTTAGTAAGAGAGCACTGCTTCGGCTCCTCTTCCCCATTTGGCTGGAAGTGTGCAAGGTACTCTCAGGCACCATATGTCTTAAACTAGTAAGTCTTGAAATACAAAAAAATAGTAGTCATATAATAACCAGAATAATTGGCAGTAGGAGGGGTGGGTAATATAAACTAAGAGAAAGGCCTTCACAGAAAGCCTTCTCTCCTCACTGCCTGAATGGGAGAGTCATTTTCCTCTAATCCTGTCAATGCCTGCCAGCACCTGGGCCTCCAAACCACAGAAGAAATTCCTGTTTCCCTTCTCGGATTCCTAGAAAAGTCCTCTGCTTTCCATCACCTCTGAAGTTTCTTTGTGGGTTGGCTCCCTGATTTAAACATATCCTCCATCTACATCTGTTCTCTTTTTGCCTGGTCTTCTCTGCTCCAGCAGCTTTCCCCCACTTAAGTGCACTTTGTGTCCCAAGCAAGACACCACCCTCTCCCTCTCCTTCCAGCTCCTTTCTGAGCTGGCTTACAGAGGCCAAGGTGAGCAACACAGGGAAGCTTGCTCAGTGCTCTGCTCAAGGTTAAGAGGAAGCGGAAGGTATTGTGTGCAGTATCTGTCTTCCAAACTGGAGACAAGTTAAAGAGTTGATTGCTCTAGCCTGCTCCATCATTTGAAGTCAGTCTACAGAGGTGTCTCTTGCAGTATGATGGCTCTGACTCAATTTCCTGAATTTTCACTCTTACCTCTACTGAGCACAAACTGAATGAGTAAAAAATTGGTACTATCAACTCTGAATAATCCAAAATCAATATTCTTTAACAAGGATTTATTTTAATGCGGTGGTGAAAGCGTAAGGGAGAACAGGTATTTATATCTTCCACATACCCTCAAATAGAAACCAAACAATACAAAATTTTAAAGCGATACTACAGATCATCGGTATCTGCTACACTAAATCTTATGAAGCCTGAAGTGTTCATTTTAAATGGAACAATTGCAGTAATTATATCTCATTAAGGGAACTGCTAAGACTGAATTGTGCTAGCAGTTAACTAGTGATTTCCAGTGCATAGCTGAAAATAGAGAATTTCCAGTTGCCTTAACTCTTCTGAAAGCAAATGAAAAACAGTTGGATGAACAGAGTTTAAATTCTAGGCTGGAAGAAATAACAGATTATTGTCAAGAGCTGTCAGTGTACAGGACACAAACTCCTCTTCTGAGTGAACTGCAGGCTCTTTAGAAGGTTTGGTTTTACCTTCAGATTGAAATATCAAGAATGTTAATGAGAAAAACAATCCATCTTTTCCCTATCAGACAAGGCGGGACTGCTTGTAGTCCCTGAAAAATGAACTCGTGTTTTTTCATGGTCACTTTGATTGATCTCAAATGTATCTTCTAGTTTGTATGCTTGATTTAGGGCTTTGCTGTTTACTCTATTCTACACTTGCTTGGGCTTATTTAAAATTCTAGGCTTATTTAAAAGATCTGTCTCTCTGAAATTACTTTGTAATTA
Organism: Lonchura striata; assembly: GCF_050655825.1. NCBI lineage: Eukaryota > Metazoa > Chordata > Aves > Passeriformes > Estrildidae > Lonchura > Lonchura striata. The sequence continues at coordinate 73,905,982 of NC_140704.1, forward strand.
TTTATATATATATATATATATATATATATATATATATATATATATATATATGTTTTAATTGTTCATTACTGCATGTTAAGGTAAAAAATAAAAATTGCTAATTAAAACCCGTATTTTAGTGAACTTCAAACTATGCGTGCCAAACTTTTTACATTCTTTTTTTCAAGAGGTTGGATAAGTTTTTTTAAGTCCATGGAAGTGTTTAAACTAAATGGTGCAGAGAACCCATGTATGTGTTTCTAGCTGGCAATGTAAATCCCCTAGTGAGCCACAGTAATATGAAAGCAGCACTTGAAAGCCAGATGCAATGAAAATTTAAGCATATTGCATTCATAGCATGTGATAGTTTAATCATTATTTAAGCTTTAGAAATGTCACAGCATAATTACTTTCAGAATGAGTACAAACACTTTCATGCACAAAAATTGCTTTCTTCTTGCAACTTTTGCTTCTCATGAGAAAGTTATGCCTTTGTGAAATTTCTGAACTTGATCTTGTTCATCACTTGATCACAGAAAAATTCTCAGTGAAAATTCAAAATCCAAAAGATTGAAATAAATCCTACAGATCTCTTTAGAACTAAGCATGTGTTTTCTTTATGCTCTTAAAAAAAAAAAAAAAAGTGGAAGTATTTCTTTCATTAAAGAAGAAATTTTGCAGCAAAACCAGTTAAATGGAAAATGCTAAATAAACCTTATTTGCAGAGCCAGGAAATAGAAAGTACCAAAGGCTGGATTTATAAGCACCCATAGAGGATTAAATTCAGCTCTCCTATGGATGTGATACATTTTACTGGCCTCACAGCATACATAGAGCACTACCTCCTCATGTACTTGTAAGGAAAATATAGGGACCAGAACTTAAGTTCTAAATTTGTCCTGTATCTCAAAAGTTCTGATGAATGCAGTTGATTTTGCACTATAAATTGTGTTGATATGTAAAATAGTGTCAAAATCCCAGTCTATATTTAGATGCAAACACTTCCTTTTTACATAGGCTACTACGATTTGTTTATAATATGAGCAGTTCAGGTTGGATTTGGAAAATAGCAGTCATGGTTCTGCCATTTCTGAGAAATAGGCTAGAGGAAAAAATACTCTCTGTGTAATTCGGGGGTTGGGCTGTTTGCATGTTTTCTAAGTGGAAATCTTTTTGGAACAGCTTTACATCCTCATAGCAAAGACTTAAATGTCATAAAAACTGCCTTTGTACCAGGAATGTACTGGAAGTTATTTCTGGTAAATTCATTGGAATTTTTCCATTGTGAGTCTGTTTAAAACTGAACTTACCACATGTTCTGTAGGAGCAAAATCACTGTAATCATTTCACATCTCTTAAGGCTTGTGCCACCTGTGCTCTCGTGAGCTTGTTAGTGCTAACCAGAAGATGAACCTGTCATCCCTTTGGAGCCACCGAGTGTGCTACAGATGACAGCTGTTGGGTTGAAGGTAACCTATGCAATGGCCAAGGTATAACCCTTTTTCCTCCTCTTGTATCTCACTTCCTGGACCCAGACACTAAAAGAGACTAACACCAGTGAAGACGGAGAGAGAATTAAGTGTGTATTCTTTAATGTAGCTCTCTGTGTATCATAGAATCATGGAATGACAGAATGGCTTGGGTCAGAAACAATCTTTAGGATGATCTGGTTCCAAACCCCCAGCTGTGGACTGGGATATCTTCATCTACACTGGGTTGCTCAGGACTCCATCCCACCTGGCCTTGAGCACCTACAGAGATGGATTATCCACATCTTCTTTGGACAACTTGTGCCATTGTCTCACCGCCACAGGGAAGAATTTTTTTTCCTAACAGCTAATTTAAAGCTACTATGTCAACGTGAAGCCATTGTGCTGTCACTACATGCCTTTATAAAAAGTCTTTCTCTGTGTTTCTTGTAGGTTCCCTTCAGGTGGTGGAAAACCACTGTTAGGTCACCCTAAAGCTTTTACTTTTCCAGAATGAACAATCCAAATTCTTTTAGCCTTTCATCATAGGAGAGGTGCTCCATCTAACTTAGTGGCCCTCCTCTGAACTTGTCCTAACAGATGTTCTTCCTGTGCTGGGATCTCAGAGCTGGATGCAGCACTGCAGGTGGGGACTCAGAAGAGCAGAGCAGTGGGGCAGAATCCCCTCCCTCTCCCTGCTGCTTGTGCTGCCTTGGATGCAGCCCAGGACATGTTTGGCTCTCTGGGCTGTGAGTGCACATGGCTGGGTCACGTCCAGCCATTCCAGCACCCCCCAGTCCTTCTGGGCAGGGCTGCTCTGATCTATTCATCCCCCAGCCTGGGTTGATACCACAGTTTATCCTGACCCAGGAGTAGCATCTTGCACTTGGTCTTGTTAAACCTCACGAGATTGCCATTCTTGAATGGCAATCTCGTGATTCCTGTTGAATTCCCATGCTCCCTGGACTTCTCAAGCTTGTCCAGGTCCCTCTGGATACCATCCCATCCTTCAGATGTGGCAACTGCACCACTCAGCTTGGTGTCACCTGCAAATTTGCTGCAGGTGCACTTGATTCCTGTGTGGAAAAACTGTGAAATTTGCTATGTGCATGTGGTAAGCTAAATCACTTGTATGTGAACCTAATGAAGATTAGAACGTTTCAGTTTCACAGAACTACTAAACGAGGTGGAAAGTGTTCATGGTCCTGACATGCCTTCAGCCTGGCAGGCCCAGTTTAGGCTTGCTGCCTGCACTTGGCTCTCCTGCTGTGCAGTGCTGTGGTGGGGAAGATAAGATAGCTGAAAAATAGTTGTCAAAGATTCACTGAGATCAGGGTGTGTCCTGCATGATGAGAAGAGCAATTAATATTTCAAAGGCTGCCATCCATCCCTACAGGCACCAAAGTATTACATCACTCTGTGTACAGGACAGTGGCAGTAATCAATAGATCTAATGTGCTGAGGGCTTAGGGAGGGACAGGTTAGCATTTCCCTGGCAGAACAACTGGATATAATTAAGAGAAATAAACAAGGCTTATCCTTAAGGGGAAGAAACCCTCATCAACTATTCTGAGTTGAAAAGCAGGACTTCTCTACCAAATAGTATGGTTGGATTTGTTCAGGCATAGAATTGCTTCACCAGTAAAAACCATACATTTCTTGCAAAGAAAACAATGTGGTCTGTTGCTTGAACATGATGACTGAGTGGTAAGGAAACCAAGTAATGCATGCATTTTTTTTTTTCTTTTCTTTTTAATAGACTCTTTTACACTGAAAAATGAGATAAGTAGAAGATTATTTGTTCACTGTGGCATTTGTGGCATGCTTGCTTACCTTGGTTTGCATAAGAATGTACTGGTGTGTCTTTGAAATGCTTATTTGCTTACAAGGTGATAAGGAGGTTGAGATTAAAGTCCTGGGTGTGTGTATCTGGTCTGCTTGCTGCATCTCAAAAGAAGAGACTTAGAAGCTATCACAACGACCAGACTCAGACTACATCTGGAGAGTCACGCCTGCAAGGAGAAGGGGGGGGATAAAAGGAAGGTTGGGACAGAACATTTTTGCGCGCCGTTGGTGGAGCAGGAGACTCCCCGGCCGCCCAGCGCTGTGCTTTGCCTGCCTTACTCGCTTGCTGTTTTAAATAAAATTGCTTTATTGAATTAAGACACTTCAAATTGTCGTGTCACAATTTATAACAATTTGGTGCCGTGACTCGGATGGAGAAGTAGATCAGTCGCTACGGGACGATCGGGAGGCGCCCCGCCCTTATGGCGGCCCGGCTGCCCCAGGCTTTCTGATCACTCTCCACCGACGAACCTAAATTGAGTAACGGGCAAAGGAGAACCGGTTACCCCTGTAATCTTTGTGCACGAAGAACCAGCGAAGACGCAGGACGCGTGAGTATAGGCCAGTTTCCCGCTCGGTTTGGGGTGGTTTTCCTGGAGTGCTGTGTGTGAGAGGTCTCATGGAGACCAAGTGAGTGCGGACTCTGTATTAGTGCGTTTTCCATTCCCCACGAGGGGCTGGGCCACGAACCAGGGGAGCACGTGTGTGAGAAATTGAGTGCATTCTGGAAGATGGGACAGAGGAAAAGCAAGCCCTCTGGTCCCATGGGAGAGGGGACCCATGATAAGCTTCCCCAGATTCCCAGGGATAGCCCCTTGGGTTTGATGATAATTAATTGGGATGCTTTCCCATCTAGAAAAGGGAAAGACAAAGTTAAAATGATACATTATTGTATGGAAGTGTGCGTGGGGGAAACAAATTAGGGGAGACCATTTGTATTGGCCGGTATTCGGGTCCTTTGAGGATTGGATTTGTCAGGCTCTAAATATATATGTTAACTCAAAGGAAGCCTTTGATTCAGAAGAGAGCGAATATGCTTCCCTGTGGACAGTTGGGGAGACAAGGACAAAATTATTTGCCTTATCAGCCAGGGAAAAGAACAAGAAAAACAAGGAGGAAGATAATATGCCCCCCTACGTTCCTCCTCCATATATTCCTCCACTCCCACCCCCTGCTAGTCAAAATATATATCCCCAGCTGCCTGCGGAGCCGGTTGGCCCCGGGGTCCCCACGGCTCCTTCAGACTCTGATGATGAGGCAGAGAGTGGAGGAACAAGGGAAAACAATCGTAGGGTAACTAGAAGTCAGACTAGGAAAAAGGAACAGGAATTGGGGATGTTTCCCCTAAGAGAACAAAGCATTGGTATGATCCCGAATCTCCAAGCGAGACAGGAAGGTCAGCCACCCCAAATAGCAGGGGTTGCCTATGTAACTGTGCCTTTAGACTCTGGGCAAGTCAGGGACTTTAAGAAGGAAATGGGACATTTGTTGGACGATCCTCTAGGAGTGGCAGAACGGTTGGACCAATTTTTGGGGCCCAATGTGTACACATGGGAGGAGTTACAGTCAATACTAAGGATTTTGTTCACGGCAGAGGAAAGGAGGATGATAAGGGAAACGGGTATGAGGATATGGGATGATGAACACCACCAAGGACCCTTAGCAGATATGAAGTGGCCCCTACAAAATCCCCAGTGGAATAACCAGGATCCCTTGCATCGCACTCACATGGGTGATTTGCGAAACATCATCATTCAGGGAATAAAACAATCAGTTCCGCGGGGGCAGAATGTGAAGAAGGCTTTTGGATTACAACAAAAAAAAGATGAGGATCCCATGGAATGGTTAGAGCGCTTAAGGAAAGCCTTCCGCTTGTATTCTGGGATAGACCCTGATACCCAGGAGGGAGAGGCGGTGTTGAAAATGCAGTTTGTGGCAAATGCATGGGTAGATATTAGGAGGAAACTAGAAAAGTTGGACGGATGGCAGACTAGAGGATTAGAGGAGCTCTTGAGGGAAGCGCAGAAGGTTTTTGTGAGAAGGGAGGATGAGAATTTCAAGAGACAGGCGAGGATTATGGCTGCAGTTGTGTGGGAAGGGCCTAACCCTAATTTCCGTGCAAGGAATGTAGAACAAAGGGAGAATCGGGAGCAGAGTTATATTTCTAGGGAAGGAAAAGAAAGAGGTCGTGAAATTGTCTGCTTCTACTGTGGAAAGAAGGGACATATGAAGAGGGGATGCAGACAACGGATAGCGGATGAGAAGGCCTTTAAGGAAGATTAGGGGTGTCAAGGGCTCTATTTGTTGGGGAAGAAACATCTTAAGGAGCCCTTGGTAAAGCTTAAAGTGGGACCCCAACAACAAGAGATGGAATTTTTAGTGGATACCGGGGCTGAAAGATCCACGGTGCAAGCCTTGCCGCTTGGATGTAAAAAGTCATCTGACACTGTACATGTAATTGGGGCAAAAGGAGAGCCCTTTGAGGTATCTGTTATCAAGGATGTGATGGTAGAAACTGATTCCAAATTTGGTATAGGTTCTTTACTACTGGTACCTGAAGCAGATTACAATTTATTAGGGAGAGATCTGATAATAGAATTGGGTATTAATTTAGAAGTTGTAAATAAAGAATTACAGATAAAGCTCTGCCCTTTAAGGGTGGAGGATGAAAAGAAAATTAATCCTGAGGTGTGGTATACCCCGGAAACGGTGGGGAAATTGCAGATTAAGCCTTTCTCAGTGGAAATAAGTGATCCTGGCAAACCCGTAAGAATAAAACAATACCCTATCCCTAGGGAGGGAAAATTAGGACTAAAACCTGAAGTAGATAGGTTATTGGAAAAAGGGCTTTTAGAGCCCTGTATGTCTCCCTTCAATACTCCCATCCTGCCTGTAAAAAAGTCAGATGGGTCCTACAGATTGGTGCACGATTTAAGAGAAATAAATAAGAGGACTTTGGCCCGGTTTCCAGTAGTTGCAAATCCATATACTTTGTTGAGCCGTCTGGGACCTGAAAATCGATGGTATAGTGTTATTGATCTAAAGGATGCCTTTTGGGCATGCCCCCTGGATGAGAAAAGTAGGGATTATTTTGCATTTGAATGGGAGGATCCGGCAACAATTAAGGTGGCGGCAGCAATTAAGGTGAACGGTTTTGCCGCAGGGATTCACGGATTCACCTAACTTATTTGGCCAAGCTTTGGAACAAATTCTTCAGGAATATAAAGTAGATGAAGGGACAACCCTGATTCAGTATGTGGATGATTTGCTTATTGCTGGGACAGGAGAAGAAACAGTGAGGCAAGAAAGTATTAAATTACTAAACTTCCTAAGCCTAAAAGGACTAAAAGTATCCAAATCTAAATTACAGTTTGTAGAGGAGGAGGTGAAGTATTTGGGGCATTATTTAAGTGGAGGGGTAAAGAAGATTGATCCTGAAAGAGTAAAAGGAATCCTCTCGATTCCAGCCCCCAGAAATAAAAGGCAAGTTCGTCAGCTACTGGGGTTAGTTGGATATTGCAGACAATGGATTGAAAATTACAGTCAGAAGGTCAGATTCCTCTATGATAAATTAAGCCAAGATAGCCTAATGAAATGGAGCCCCACGGATGATCAGCGACTCCAGGAGCTCCAGAATGATTTGGTAAACGCGCCAGTCCTCAGCCTACCTGATTTAAAAAGACCCTTCTATTTGTTTGTTAATACGGAGGGAGGAACAGCATACGGGGTTTTAACCCAAGAATGGGCGGATAAAAAGAAGCCTGTAGCATATTTATCTAAATTACTGGATCCGGTGAGCAGAGGATGGCCTACATGCTTGCAGGCTATCGTAGCCACTGCCCTTTTGGTAGAAGAGGCTCATAAAATAACTTTTAATGGAAAATTGAAAGTGTTATCCCCACATAATATCAGAGGAATCTTACAACAGAAAGCTGATAAATGGATTACAGATTCTAGGCTTCTGAAGTATGAAGGTATTTTAATTGATTCCCCCAATTTGTCACTTGAAGTGGTTACCTCACAAAATCCTGCCCAATTTTTGTATGGGAAACCCTGTGATGAAAAGTTAGCACATGACTGTTTTCAAACTATTGAAAGTCAAACAAAAATTAGACCCGATCTGGAAGAGGAAGAATTGGACGAAGGGGAGCGATTGTTTGTAGATGGTTCTTCTCGGGTTGTAGAAGGGAAAAGAAAGTCAGGATATGCTATAATTGGGGAAAAAGATTTAAAGGTAATTGAATCCGGACCACTAAGTAACTCCTGGTCTGCACAAGCTTGTGAATTATATGCAGTACTCAGGGCTTTAAGGTTATTAAAAGGAAAAATTGGAACAATATACACAGACTCTAAATATGCATATGGGGTAGTGCACACATTTGGAAAAATTTGGGAAGAGAGGGGACTTATAAACTCACAGGGAAAAGATCTAATTCATCAAGAGCTAATTGTCCAAGTTTTAAATGCCTTAAGGGGCCCGGCTCAAATTGCTGTGGTCCACTTAAGGGGACACCAGAGAGGATTGGACTTTAGAAACAGGGGAAATAATTTAGCTGACCAAGAAGCCAAGAAAGCAGCCCTACGAACTCGGGGGGACATGGGGCAGAGCGACACTGTATCTGTGGACTCCCCCAAAGAAAAATGGCAAATATATAGTTTTACCACTCAAGAAAAGGAAAAATTACAAAAGATGGGAATTGAGGAGGGGTCTGAAGGGCAATGGAAGCTCCCAGATGGGAGAACTGTTTTACCTAAAAGCAAGGCCTCAGAAATTTTGCAAAGATTGCATGACCAGACTCATTGGGGAACTCAGGCATTAGTAGATCAATTTGCCACTAAATATATGAGTATTGGAATCTATGATTTGGCTAAAAGAGTAGTGGGAGATTGTCTGATCTGTCAAAAAGTAAACAGAAAACATCTTAGGGAAAGGCCCATGGGAGGAAGGGAATTAGCTCACAGGCCTTTTGCCAAAATACAAATAGACTTCACTGAATTGCCTAAAGTGGGTAGATATAAATATTTGTTAGTAATAGTAGATCATCTCACCCATTTTGTAGAAGCTTACCCCACTACTCGGACTACTGCTCAGACAGTGGTCAGAATATTATTAGAAGAAATAATCCCTAGATATGGGATAGTAGAAACAATAGATTCTGATAGGGGACTTCACTTTGTGTCCAAAATAACTGAGGATATCTCACATGCTCTGGGAATTAAGTGGGAATACCATACCCCATGGCATCCCCAAAGTTCGGGAAGAGTGGAAAGAATGAATGGGGAACTAAAAAGGCAATTAACCAAATTAATAATAGAAACAAAATTGACATGGGTCAAGTGTCTCCCTTTAGCCCTATTGTACATAAGAACAAGACCCAGAGCAGATGTTGGAATTTCCTCTTTTGAAATGCTATACGGGATGCCATATGATTTGGAGGAACCCCGAGACCACCCCCGGTTGAAGGACTATAAAATAAACTCATATATTATTGCCTTAATGAAACGCCGCAATGAACTTTGGGAAAAAGGAATCATTACGCAAAGACCCCCTTTAGATTTAAAAATACATAAAATACATCCAGGAGACTATGTGTTAATAAAATCCTGGAAAGAATCTACACTAACCCCACAATGGGAAGGTCCTTATCTTGTGTTACTCACTACAGAAACTGCAATTCGGACTGCAGAAAGAGGATGGACACATGCCAGTTGAGTAAAAGGACCAGTTAACAACACTGTGTGGCAAGTAACCAGTCCTCCCGGGAACCTGAAATTGAAGTTACAGAGAAACTAATGGACTCTTATCAGATTGAATACACATCAGACTTATATTACTTAGATAGTGGGCTAATTAGTAATTCAAGTGTTAGAGTAAAGTGTAAAAATCAAAATTGTAATTGCTATCCTTTTGTATGCTATATCTGTAAGGTGTGTGGGGAACGGTGGTGGTCACATTGCAACAGAGGGTATCCTCCACGAGGAACTTGCAATTCCTGTTGGAACGTACAAAGAGAGATTACAGCTTGGGTACTGACCTGTAAAGTGACTAGAGGGGAAATCCGATTGGAATCTAAAGAGTGGTGGGAAATTTTCTCAAAGGGCATTCACCCAGACTATTACTGCTACCATACAAACGAGCCGAGCCCATTTGTGGCAGAGATCATAGAAGGCCTTTGTAGGAAAGACCTAAAAGGGGTCAGTTGTACCGCACCGGAGGTAAAAGATCAGAATTGGCGTTCTTATTGCATGCGGCAAGGCACTAGAGGGCATAAATCCCCTCCTGAAGAATACTCTTGCTGCCGAGAAGATGGTACACCCTGTGGCTCGAAGCACCCGAGTCGACGGGCGAGGCAGAGGAGTAAACAGCTGTGGAGGAAGGAGCCCTCAGGATGGAATACGCAAGCAATATTTGCGGAACTACCCCGGGACTGGGAGTAACAAAGGCAGAAATAGTTTTTGGGCTCAAGGGTATTTTGGTGATAACCAGCTAATAGAGGGAAAGAAGTCACAAGGGTATAATTGTTGCAGTGTGAGAAACCAGACCCCACATGCCATTTGCTTACTGCTTGTGATTTTCCTTTGTATATCTTGTAATACTGCGTAAGTAACAACTCATGAACCTTTCAAGTGGACTTTAGGAAGATGGGAGGATTCACCAGTTATAAGGAGCTGGAACTGGGGTGGCATCCCTAGTAAATCAACAAAAGGAATTTAAAGCATTAAGAATTTCAGTAGATGAAGATCTGAGTAAAATTGAGCAGGCCATCGATGGATTGGTAAAATCATTAAGGTCCCTATCTGAGGTGGTGTTACAGAACAGAAGGGGTTTAGACTTGCTATTATTACAACAAGGGGGATTGTGTGTAGCCCTGAAGGAGGAATGCTGTGCATACGCTGATCATACTGGAGTTGTTACAGACACCATGGCAGAATTAAGGAGAAGATTAGAGCAGAGAAAGAGGGAAAGAGAGGCACAGCAAAGTTGGTATGAATCATGGTTCACTCAATCTCCTTGGTTAACTACCTTCTTATCCACCCTTGCAGGACCTCTGATACTGATAATATTGGGACTGACCTTTGGGCCATGCATCTTCAATAAGGCAATAAAAATAGTGAAGGGACGCTTAGAGGCAGCACATTTAATGCTCATTAGGGCAAAATATGAACCCATACACGATGTAGATGAGACCCTAATACTAAGTCACCAAGAGTTACAAAGATTCAGTGAACAAAATAAAGATGAACAAGAAAATGGGGGAATTGAGATAAGTGGAAGATCATTTGTTCACTGTGATATGCTCGATTACCTTGGTTTGCATAAGAACGTACTGGTGTGTCTTTGAAATGCTTATTTGCTTACAAGGTGATAAGGAGGTTGAGATTAGAGTCCTGGGTGTGTGTATCTGGTCTGCTTGCTGCATCTCAAAAGAAGAGACTTAGAAGCTATCACAACGACCAGACTCAGACTACATCTGGAGAGTCACGCCTGCAAAGAGAAGGGGGGGGATAAAAGGAAGGTTGGGACAGAACATTTTTGCGCGCCGTTGGTGGAGCAGGAGACTCCCCGGCCGCCCAGCGCTGTGCTTTGCTTGCCTTACTCGCTTGCTGTTTTAAATAAAATTGCTTTATTGAATTAAGACACTTCAAATTGCCGTGTCACAATTTATAACACATTGGTATCCATCTTGTGATTTTCAAGTACAGTTCTGAACCATATTTTGTCATTCATATAACTGTGTTCTCATGCAGTGCCCGTTGGCTAAGACAATGCAAACTGCTATGTTTTTAGCAGAAGCTGTTATTAGACCGACCTGACCTCTGACACATCACTGGCTTTCTCCTAGCAAAGGTGATCCAGCTGCATCTTAGTTGGTGTTAATTTTTCATTTACAGTTCTTTTGGTGCCTTGATGCTGCATTAATCTTGATTAATGTTATCCAAAAATATATACTAAGTTCAACAACTGTGTATTTTTAAAAGGGCATTTTCTTCTATTTCGTGACATTGAAGATATCTCCTTGGATTAACAGGACTTATAAATGGTGCACCACAGCTTGTGCAGCATCATAAAAGAAAGAAGAGAAAGGAAAAAAGTCTTTCTGATTGTGAGGAAAAAAAATTCAGCTTGATGAAAATGCTCTTGCCACAGTCTGAAATATAAGTTACTCTGATATTAGTGTTTGAGAGATGCACAACTGTGGTGAAAAAAAAAAAACTTGTTCTCTTTCATTCCTCCCATACCCTTTGCCCTATTTTACTTACATTCCCTCAGCATTCCCTATGCATTTTTGTTTCAGTTTTGAAAGCAGCATGCTATAAAAGCTCACCCCAACTAAAAAGATACCTGTACATATGCAGTGTGAACAAAGAAGGCCTCCTTTTCCTGCTAGACCTAATCTGATATATGGTGACAAACAGCCTCAACGAGTTTTGTACTTCATCACCTATAATTATTAAACCCAAAATTTACAAAAGAAGTAACAGCAAGTTTTCCTCCAATAGTCTGGGGAAAAACCAAACCAAATCAAACAAAAAAGCCAATCTGAAACTAAATCTTAAAACCAAACCAAACAAACAAACAACCCAAAACCCAAACAAAAACAAAAAACAAAACAAGCAAACAAACAAATAAAAACCACCGCGAAACCAAACATGCAGGATATTGGGCTTGATCAATTCCCCCTTTGTAGATGGGCTCGTGTAGACAGGGAATCTGTAATTCAATCCTGGACAACCTGCGACCTCTTTTGGTCAATTAACAAAATGAGCACAAGGACAAAAGAATACTGAAAAGCCTTGGTAGCCACCCATCGGGGAGTTAAGCAAGGCTGACCTCTCTTCTAAAGCATCTTTAATTTCTCAAGGAAAAGTGTCTACTCTAACACCATATTATTCACAAATAAAACCAGACTTTTTTTTATCCTGCTGAGTACGATGCTCCTTTCAAGATGTTATCTGCAAGGTATAAGTACTGAATAGAGAATACTGAAAAGGTGATTCTAATTATCTAAAAATCATGTCTTGTAAAAAGTGCAGCTTTCAAGATCAACAGTATTGTGGTCAGTACCTTGAGCAATAACATATATACTTCTCTCTTCCACTTGAATTTTGACAGATTTGAACAGCTGATGTATTACTGAAAGATGAGCTGCAGTATTACTGATGAAGGGGTTGAAAGTAGAACAGTAGTCTGGCTCATCATTTCCATGGCAGAACATGTTTGTATAAGCCAGTATCTGTGAGCATTGCTGTTTTTATTTTTCATGAGGCAAACTTCTCTGACTGAAACACCATATATTTGTCTATATATACACCTCACCATCCTCTTGCTCATGAGAATGCAGTAGAGCTTCAGAAAGAATGGTCACGAAATTCGACACTGCCAATTCAGATCTTCTCAGAGTTAAGCCAAATTAACACGGGAGCAAAATTTGCCTAGTGAAATGGAAAGAGAATTTGCAGTGGCCTGAAGACAAATACATGCACTGTGCAAAAATCCGTGTAGAATTTCAAAGTTGGGAGTTTAGGGGGATGGATTGTCTTTTTTATCCTAGATTTGTGAGGACATTGTAATGGAAACTGTGTTCTTATATATGGAAGGAAGAGTTTCAAGAGTACAGAGAACACTTTAAAAAAAAAAAAAATGGAAGCATATCCTCGAAGATGGGGCAAGATATGGACCGAGTTCTGGGCCAGAGAGCAACATCTTCTCAAACGCGGCTGGGGTGCCTGAGTGTGGGTGTGGTCATGCACATACATTTCCTCCCAGTCTACTTTGGAAACGCAGCTGTCATGTGAGCTGTAAGCCAGTCTCAAGGTATGCCCCGAACCTGCGGGAGGGCGGGCGAGTGCGAGCGCAAGCACATGCGCCAGGGCCGGGGCTCTTAGCGCAAAGTGGACAGGATTGTAGCTAGGAGTCCAAAAAAGGGCACTCTGTGCGAGCGTCTCTCGCCTCCCTCGGTGCCAAGGTAACACACACGGTCACGGGGAAGCGCAAAGGCACAGAGAGACACTTTTTCTTCAAACTAGTGACACACGACTTGGCCCTCTCGCCAGAGCCCTACCCTTCACAGCTGATTTTTAAGAAGTGTCCATAAACCCCCGGCAGCGCGGCGTCCCCCGTCTGCTCCCCTTGCACTGCACCGCCCTCACAGCCCTGCGTGACCGAAGCCTGGATCCGACCAAGGCCGGCTCTTCCGGCCGCGCCGCGCGTTAGTCATGGCGCGGGGTGGGCCGGCGACCGCGGCGCTATATAGGGCGTAAGGACAGCAGGGGCACAGTTGGGTGCGGAGTGGCGGGGAGTGGAGGAGGGCTGCGCGGTGGCAGGCAGCACGGGGAATAAAACGAAGGGAACCTCGCTTTTTCTTTCGCCCCGTGTCTATTTTTCCCTTCTCGGTACTATCTCCTTTTCTGAAATGTTTTTGGAGTAATTTTTTTTTTTTTTCCTGACCGTCTGCGCTTGGCTTTTTTTTTTTTTTTTTTTTTTTTAAGTTTTGCAAGGTTTTTTTTTTTTTTTTTCCTGAGTGTTGTATGTGGCAAAAAAAAAAAAAGAGAAAAGTTACTGTCGAGCCAAATAATTCAGGCGCTCCGCAGGAAGGAGGCGGGAGAAGGAAAAAGTTGCTTTTGTTGCTAGTGAGCAAGCAACTGCAGAGAGGGCCGGCGTGCGAGTACCGGCAGCGCGGCTTCCCGCCTCCTCACGCCGGCAGGCTTGCGAGCGGCCCGCGGCTCCGAGCCCCGCGGCTCCGAGCCCCGCGGCTCCGAGCCCCGCGGCTCCGAGCCCCGCGGCTCCGAGCCCCGCGGCTCGGGCTTCGCCGCTCCACTGCCTCCGCCCGCAGCGGCGTGTGAGCGTCCGCGCCGCTCTGCCCGCCCGGGCTGCGCGGGGGCGGCTCCCGGCGGTCCCCTCCGCCGGTTGCCATGGTGCCGCGGCCCGGCCTGCTGTGGGCAGTGGCGGCGGCGGCGGCGCTGGCGCTGCTGGTCCGGCGGGCGGCGGCGGCGCTGGCGGGGCCGGTGGTCCGCTGTGAGCCTTGCGACTCGTGGGCGCAGCAGCAGTGCAAGCCCCTGCAGCCTGACTGTGCCGAACGGGTACGGGAGCCGGGCTGCGGCTGCTGTCTCACCTGCGCCCTGCGCCCGGGGCAGCCCTGCGGCATCTACACGGAGCGCTGCGGCGCGGGGCTCAGTTGTCAGCCGCGGCGGGAAGAGGCGCGGCCGCTGCAGGCGCTGCTCGAGGGCCGCGGACTCTGCAGCAACGCTACGGCGGGCAGCAAGCTGCGGGCCTTCCTGCTGCCGGGACCGCATGCTGCAGGTAAGGGCTGCGGCCGCGGTGGGAAGCGAAAGGGTGGCTTTCCTGCGCGCCGCCCTCCGTCTCAGCTGCTTTCTTGTTGGGCTGTTTTTTTCTTTTGTTTGTGCGGTTTTGTTTTGTTTATTTGTTTGTTTTTGGTTGTTGGTTTTGTTTTTTGGGGGTTTTTTTTGGGTGTATGTGTGTCGCTTTCTTTTGTTTTAAGTCACAAAGACCCACACGAGCGGGAAGGCGTGGGCGAGCTCGCGGCAGAGCTCTGTCTCTGAAACGGCTCGCTCGCTGCCCGGCTGCGGCAGGCCCGCGGGCGGGGGGCTCTCCCGGTAGCCACGTAGCCGAGCTTGCATCGTTTTGAAGGCGTGGTTTGGCCGAAGGAAAGAACAACTTACCTCTTCCACCTTATTTATGTATATATTGGTTTTCTTCACTGATGCTGAGAAGTAGGTCCTCGCAAAAGAGGCAGAGCTACTTTTTTTTTTTTTTCCTTAAAGAAAAAAAAAATAAAGAGAGGGGAGGAGGGATTGTATGTGGCTTCTGCAAGTGCATGGGACTGGCAGGCTACAGAGCCTGGATGGAGAGAGAGAGGGTATAATCTTCGCCGTTTGTCTCCAGTGTAGCTGGAAACAGCGTCAGCAAAAAACTCGAGAGATGAGGGTCTAACTGCTGCAGTGCAGTGTGGGTAAGTCAGGAAAGTCTTAAGCACAGAGAGGAAAAGACAAAAAAAAAACAAACACAGAAGACAAATTTAAATATCCCTTTGTCCTGGAGAAGTGGTTATTCAGAACAAAGCGTTTGTACAACAGTGTTTAAGAGCACGTTGTTTTTTTGTCTGTACTGTAAATAAATCCTCGGTCAAACGAAGATTTCCTGTACCTCTTCCATGTCTTGTGAGATGTTCACAGAACGGGTTTTGTTTGAAAAGGAAGGGACGGTTGGAAAAAGTTCTGTTAGCATGCACATTTTAAAACTTAAAACAGGGAAACTTGGGATTCAGATCGAGACAGCATAGTCCCTCTATGCAAGCATTTAATTAAAATCTTTGCTAACCAACAGCAAGCATGTTAACATTTATTTAATAGAAAAATGTGTCAAAAGACATTCCACTGTTTGCATTTTTAAAAAGCCAGAAGATTTTCTGCCAGGTTGTAGGGACTCTTTGACTAGCCATTCCTTGGCTGAGAAAGTGGCACCAATGCTCCAGTTAACCGCCTGTTAAAATAAGAGATGCCTTATTATAATTATTTATGTGCTGCTTCTAAGCTGTGACAATTTGAATGAGAGTTTGGATGTATTAACTGAAAATTTTAATCTCCTTGGAACATCTAGTAGCCTCCTTCATCATATGAGCTTGGCTCATCCTGTTCATCACTGGAGTAACACTGGAAGCAAGAAGCATCTTCTCGGTACTTAGGAGTTGGTGGCATTTAATTTATGGGTAGTGCTTTCAACAGTGAGTGTTAGAGAAGGAGAAAGGGAAAGACAGAGTTGTACTTAGCTGAAAATCTTTCCATTTTCAGCTGAATTATTTCTGCATTCTTGGCTGAAGGAGAACTCAGTTTTTGAAATCACTAGAAACTTTTGGTTCCTTAAAAAGTGCATGCAGTTCACATTCAAGGAGTGAAGCTTGCAAACCTGGTGTGCAGAAAAGAAGAAGTACCCAGAACCTGTGTTACACATAGTACTTACTTCCTCATGAGGACCACTCCACTCCCAGCTCCCAACACTCCCTAGTGTGTATACCTCTCTGAGCAGGATCACATAATTTCCTTTACATGCAGCTAGGTCCTGCATCACATGCTATTCTGCTGGTCCTTCCTAGTTCATGGAAATTGATAAAAGTTGGTACAGGGTAAAGTATATTACAGTAACATTATAACAGACTCTCTCATTTGGGTTTGTTTTTTTTTTTTTTTTGGCACAAAAGTGTTAAATAGTAGTGTGCATTTGCAACCCTTTCCTTTTAATCTCTTAAAAATAAAAAGAGAATGAGTAACTTTCACAGCAGTTCTGTTTCTCTTATGAGGATGTAAAGCTAGCATGGCACCAAGTTTTGTGAAACTAAGTTAATAAAATATGCTTTACAGTTTAAAATGTGGCAATATGACCATTTTAATCTGAAGTGTAAGAAGTACTGTTGAACTATGGTGGCTTCTCTGAACTGAAATGATCAGACATGGTCATCAATGGTGATCAATGCATGTTAAGAATGTTTTCTAATTATTTTTGGTAGAAGAGAAAACCTAATGAACTGATTAGGACTGACTGCAGAAAACCTAGATTCAGGTTTATAACATTTTAGTGCCTCATTTCTTGCAAATTTCATTGAGAATGTGGGGGAAAAAATACTACTGTTTCAGAACAGTAAACCAGCAAAAATATATTCAAATACCACAGAGAGTCTGAGTTAAACCCACAACAGCCAGGAAATTTGGACTTAGGACTTAAACTTCCTTAATGCTGTTGCACCGTGATGTGGATTTTCCTGGTCAACTATGTCCATTGCCAGCAGTGGCTGTGCTAAAACCACCAGTAGCAACATACTAACTCAGAACCCTCTTCCTATGTTCCTTCTATCATTGCTGTGTATTGGCAGTGCCACTGTGCTCCCTGTCTAGAAATATCAACAAACTATGTGAACATGGACTTTTAGCACTGAATTTCTCAGGTTTTGTGATTTTTTTTTTAGTGAGTCATCAAGTATAATTTTAGTATAATTTATAATTTTATTGGATGTTATCATTGTGCACTCCCAATAGGATTTCCTTAAAAAAAAAGTAAGGTGGTCAGTATCTAAGACAAAACTAGTGGGTACAGCTATTACTTAGCTGTTAGGAATTACTTTACTGGAAAAATTCTCTGGAGGAAATGCAAGTAGTTACACTTGCACTGCAGGAGTCTCTTAACAGAGAGAAATGCAGCATAAACAAATACCTTAGAAGGTACAGGAACACTGAACTTATGGAGTATGTTAGAAAAATGTGCTTCTCCTAAGTTTTTGTGGATGGTAGCTTAAAGAGAAAATATTTTTGAAGCTCAAGATGAAAACAGTGTTTGTCCTTGGAACTACTACAGAATGAATAGCAGTTTTTGTCTATTACCTATAAAATGTGTTTTGTACACCAAGATGTTTTTTTTATTTTAATAGCAGAGAAATGAAAGTATGCTGTTCTTTTTCTTCCCTGTTCTGTGTATTGAATAAAGTAAGAAAAAAAAAAAAAGGCTAATTAGAACCAGGAAACTCGGCAGGCTAGAGTTGAGAGTATCAACGTCTTAAAAACAAAACAAAACAAAACAAAAAGACCCAAAAACCCCCCACCCAAAAACGGCCTTGGGACAGGCAGAGCCACGCAGCAGCCCCTAAGTACCCGAGGCCGGCCGCGTTTATCTGGAGTTGCTGCAGTCCGCAGCAGCGGAGGCGGAGGGATCCCCGCCCCGGCGCCGCGGGGCTTGCGGCGGGCTTCGCTCTTGCGGTGCAGGCCTGCTGCCGGCGGGCGGCGCTGCAGCGGCAGTCAGGAGCCAGTGGCCAGCGCGGCCGTGCTTCCTGGGACAGCGGCCGCGGCCGGTTTCCCGGTCTTGGGTATAGCTGCACAGGCGGTGCAGCTGGGCACTTTGCAAGGCTGCGCTGAGCACGGGAATGCTTCAGTTAAAAAACTCATCGCGTGTCAACAAAGGTGCTGACATGTGCGGAATGCTACATGGTTAATCTTTTTTGTATATTGCTATTTGGTAAAAAGGAAGATTAAACACATAGCCTAATCTAGTGGCTTGTTGATTGAGGAGAGACCTCATTGTGCTCTACAGCTTCCATACAAGAGGAAGCAGAAGGGCAAGCACTTATCTCTTCTTGCTTGTGACCAGTAATAGGATCTGAGGGAATGGCATGATGCTGTATTAGGGGAGGGAGAGGTTAGATATTAAGGAAAGGTTCTTCACTTTTCTTAATAAGGCGGGTGGGCTCTGCAGGGAAGTGGTCTCACCAGCAAGACTGACATCATTCAAGGAACACTTGGACAATACTGTCAGGCACATGGTTTGATTCTTGGTACTGTCCTTTGCAGGGCCAGGAAATAGACTTGAGGAGCCTTGTTGGTCTCTTCCAAGTCAGGATATTCTGTGATTCTATGTTTCTATGCCCTTGCAGACACAGCTGTCAGCCAAGTAACATTGTTTCTTCTGCATTTGTTCTTTTTGAAGAAAATTTCAGTGCTTCAGAAGAAGACAGGAGTACCAGCAGCATCGAAAATCAAGCCATTCCAAACTCTCACAGGATGCCAGATTCCAAGTCACATCCACCTCACATCAAAATAGATATCATCAGGAAAGTGCAAGCTAAAGATACACAACGCTATAAAGTCGAATATGATTCGCAGAGTACGGATACATTGAATTTCTCTTCTGAATACAAACAAGGGACTGAATATGTAAGTCTTTTTTGTAAATAGGGGGGCATTTTCCAACCTGTGAATGTGTATGTGTGTGTATACATATGCATGTTGTGCATATGAAAAGATCAATAATTACACTAAATAGCTAAAAAGTGGTAATTGTTGCAGCCTTGTAGGACATTCTGGCATTTTAACTGGTAAATCTATTGACTCTGCAAATGCATACACAATCAGCAGACCAAGAAGACAAGAAGACTGTGCTCAGGAAACACATAGGACTAATGTAATGATGTTTACATCAATACAGGCATGACTTGCACTAAAGTTTCTCAGAGGCTGAAAGTTCTTGTTCCTCCCTGTAATTGTCAACATTTGTGTGAGTGGACTTGGAGTGCCATCATTAAACTTAGTTGCAAACAGTATAATTAAATTGCAACAATGGAAAAAAAGATGTTTTACTTTGAGTGTATTGGCACTGTGTTCATATGCTGCCTGGTGCAAATCAAGGGAGATAAATTTAAGCTGAGGTGAGGATTAGGGTCTTGACTAGTCAGTCACTGTATGACATGCTGAGCATCACCTCCACTTGCAGTTGCTGTAGGTGCTACTGCTTAAATGCAAGTGGTCACATGAGCTGCCATTGCTTCCAACTGACTGTGCCCAGTGAATTTGCAGGGCAGTTGGAGTGTGGTTAATCTGAGGGCAAGAATAATTCTCTCCTGGACATCCAGCTGATAACCTGTGCCTTAGGCCAGATGGCTTGAAAAATGCATCTGGCATTTTATCAAATCATGCATGGCAAAAATCACCTTCAAAAGAAGGTTTTGAAACTTGTATGAGGTGAAAACCTCTGCCTGAAGAGAGTGTGGCTTCCAAGAGTAGCTTCATTTTTAGTTTGTCACTGATGTCCAGCCATCTGGTTATATTCAGTATCTGCCTTCCAGTGTTCTCCTCCCAAAAATGTGAAGTAAAAGTGCCATCACTAAAAGAATGAAGGTTGGTCGCTTGATGAAATAGATTCTTAACTGCAATGAGTAGTAATAGTTGGGTCCATGAGCAAAGGTATACCAGTTTACCAAGGCTGCTGGTGTCTTTAAGAATTTGAAATAAGTCCATCAAGGACAGGTGCTTTTGTCAGCAAATGCTCTTCTAGCTGTGTCTGCATGTTAGCTTTTGATACTGGTCTGGCTGACTTTGGAAGCTTGCTTCAAAATAAAAATTTTTTAAATCTGTTGATCTTTTTGTAGGCCTAATTTGGGATCAAATCTCTGAATGTCTGTCACTTGCAGTCAGTGCATTTGAGCAGTAAGAGGAGCCATTTAAAGCCCATGCTTGGAACTTGTGAGACCAGTTCAGAAAGAAAATGTGAAGGCAACAAGGGAGGTCTTTACTGACCAAAAAACTCCATTTTAATCTCCAACAGTACTATGAAGATTATATGCTTTCAGACATTCACATTAAAAGGTCCTTTACGTGAACAAACTATTAATACTACTACTTGAAAGTATGAATGTCATTACTTCACTAATTAAAAACAGCACCAAATAAGTTTTTGTGTCAATGTAGCAACTTAAATATTTTTAAACCATGAAACATGCAAAGAAATTTTTTCATGTGTCTGTTGAAGAAGTGGACTGTTGGTGCAAGTCAGTGATATACCCAGATAGGAGTGTAGCTAAGCTCAGAGTTTGTAGGCTGTGACCCTTGAATCCTGATCCCACTGCTGACACTGACTGCCTTCTTGGCCTCTGGCAAAATGTGAAGCCCTCTGCTCTTGATTTTCTGACTTCAAAGTGGGGCTCATCATGCTTTACTCTCCCTACCCTGGAGAGCTACCGTGAGGTAAAACTAGTTGGTGTTTGAGACGTTCTCTTAGAAGTGCTTCTGGAAGCTCTTTTTGACTCATTGTCCTAGAGCTAATCCTCACTACTTTGTTGTCAGCCTTTTGCAGATGAAGAAAGAGAGGGAAAAAAGTGATGTACTAATCTTATGAGACTTCTGTGTGCAACTGGTCCTCTGTATGACTGCATCTATTTGATTCAGTTGAAATTGGGAATTGTTGTCCAAGTTGAGGTATTTTATATATACATTATGCCAAACTACCAAACTACTTATTTTCAATTGAATCAATTTAATTTAAGCTTTTAAATCCAGCAGAATCACAAAATATCAAATGTCATTGGGAAGGCCTATCCTGTAGTGTATTTCCAGTGACCTACTTTCTTCTTTTCCTATGTGGTGCAAGGCAAGCTTTTCCAAACTTGTGTTTCATGTGACTGATTTATATACTGGTTAAGCCTTCCCAAAGGTATTTGACTGTGATTTCAACTGGAAATGCCAATATGTGCCTCAGCATAGCATAAGGCCTTCAATCTTTAGAAATCAATTTATCTTGAATAGAGCAGAAAGAAGTGTTTTTTTGTGAATGATCTGCTTTTGACATATTCACCCATCTTTTTGTTTTAGTGTATTTGTTTGGATTTGTACTTTCTTTTGTCCTTTAAAGAATTATTAACTGTTGAGTGAAAGATGGAATTTGGGAGTGAAGTTTCATCTGTGTTTTCTAAAACATGCTTTTTAACAGGGTCCATGTCGTAGAGAAATGGAAGACACTTTAAACCACCTAAAGGTACTGAATGTCTTGAGTCCCAGGGGCTTTCATATTCCAAATTGTGACAAGAAGGGATTTTACAAGAAAAAGCAAGTAAGTACAGAGTTTTTATAATTTTAATTAATGCATTTCACCTTTTCTTCATCTTTGTTGAAGGATCTTGCCAGAAAGTGCATTATGTATAATTTTGCAGAAGAGCTAGTTAATTTTCAGTTTTAGGACCTGATCCAATAGTGCTGAGCCTTGTCAAGTGGGGATAATATTTTTATTTCTTGTTGATCATGACAACAGATTCATTTGAGAAACTGTATACCTAATCACACATGGGTTGTCTGGTGTCCTAGATACTAATGCCCTTTGGTTTAAAAAAAAGCAGTGCCTATACAATAACCCACAGAGCTAATGTTGCAGTCACCATGACTCCAGTAGATAGATCAATGCTTTGAATTGTAAATAGCTGCTTGAGAGTGCCTAGAAGACCTACACTGGATCATATTACATAAAGCAACTTGAGAAAGGTATGTATCTGTCCTTTATCTTCTACACAGATCACTTCCAAAATCCAAGTCATGTTATTGTGAAAATGATACTTCTAGTAGTTACTCTGCAGCAGGGATGGCTCCTCAGCCCTTTCTGGTTCTGGGGTTGTGACCTTTCTTGACAAATGCCAACCAAAACTGTGGGTTTGCTTTAGTTGTGTTGGACTGAGCTACAGCAGCATACTCCATTCAGTTCTGCCATTGAAACTCGTTCAGAACTTGGGGAGGTGCAAGATGTGTCAGGTTCTTTGTTTAGTGTGCACATCCCATCTAATTTCAGTGGCCTGCCTCCAAATATATATTTCTTGGTATAATTCCAAAATTTCCTGAATTCAAAGGTTTCTTTAAGATTTTTCTCAAGGACAGATTTTATTTGTGGACCATCATGTCTTTGCCTTCAGGTTTACACAAATCAGCCTCTCTGTCTCTGGTAACCAAAGGAATGATTGACTCTGTGTTGCTAGCTAATGCAGTTCATTGGTTGGAAGTGAGAGGTCAACCTCTGACTAGGCAACCTTATTTTAGGAATGGTATCTCTCAATTTTTTGGCTTTCAGCTTTCTTAGAAACAGTCTTTCCCTTTCTAGTATTCTGTGGAGCTCTGCAATAAGCTGTCAGTCTCAGGTGGGGAATTTTTAACAGGGGTGAGATTTCCAGCCATCCTTTTTGCCATCAATCCAGCATTAACAGTGCTGTTTGACTTTTGGTACATGCTGCTGAGCTTTTCTATGTTTCCATGCTTATTCCTGAGCAGGTGGTGGCAACTCCCAAGCAGGAAAAGTTTCATTTTGTTGCCTGGAGCTTTGAGAACCCTGCATCAGCCATGTTGTGCTGTGTGTAAACTAGCAGAGGGCAATGCTCACATCTCAAGCTGCTTGTTTTCAGAAAATTCATTTGGCTTCTATGCAGAATGAGACTAGGACTGTGTTTTTTGCCTGTGTCATAAAAGTATTTTCTTAGCTGCTTTAGCACAGCAAATCATTTGACTGTATTCAAGGCACTCAAGTGTGCTGTAGCCTTTTTCCTTCTCTATGTATTATAGAACACTGCAGAAGAATGTATTTACTTTGTTCAATAGATCTTCCTTTCATCTTTCTTCAGACTCTAAGGTTTTTCTTTGCAAAAATGTGGTGGTTTGCAAGTAATCTCTGGCATTGTGTGTAGTAAATCAGATCTGCAGTAAGCATGTATTAAAGTAGCTTACTTGAAAGGAGGACTGTACTTTAAAGTACAGTCATCGTTCTATCGCCAAGGCAAAAAAAAAAAAAAAAAAGAAAAAAGGAAATACAAAGAAAAAAATAGGAAAGACAGATTAAAAATCTTATGTAGTATTTGTTCCTAGAAGCTGATTTATGGGGATAATGTGTTGGTACAAAGCAAACAGACACTTCTGTCCTCTGTATTGTCTGTGCTGCCTGGAAACTTTTAAAATTTCTTTAGGAAATGTTCCTATACTATGTGCAATAGCCCATCCAGTCAGCATAGATAGAGAATGAAATGACACTTTCATGTCTAGCCAGCCTTGTCAATCACTGTGCCAATTTACACAGGTCCAGTAGTTTCAATGGTAGTTTGAGATGACTCAGGGTCTTGCAGGAGATGCCCACAAAGGGATTTCACATGAGTAAACATTCTACCTGAAATTCACCTGAGTTGCTGATTCTGTAAATGAACCATGAGCAATCTGGGGAACAAGCCCTCAGAGATGGGACTTACAGAGGCAGCCTGCTTCTCTCACCAACAAAATACAAACTAAAATTAATAGTTGCCCTCATAGAATTAACTTCTAGGAAAAAAACATCAGTTTGAGAAGTGTGTGAGTCCTGTCCAGATCAAATTAACTGGTCTACAAGGAGTTGTGACAATTGTGTTATTTTTTTTTGAAGCATCAACATGTAGTTCTGATATTTTAGATACTGTGAGCAGGTGTCTAATCTCATTAACAGAATGTTATGCTGTTTTATTAATTCTCTTCATGCCATTAATAGCCATGTTCAATCTGTAATTGAATTATATTCTATTGTCACAAAATTCAGAATAGTAGGTTAAGGAGTATGTTGCAGATGATAGATAATTATGATTGTTCATAAATAATACAGCTAGGATGAGAACAGTTCCCCCAGCCAGCCGGATGTCGCTCCTGCCCTTGGATGAGTCCTGGAGTGAAATGGACTGTTCCATCCCACCTCCCAAAAGATGTATGTTTCACCCTGCACCTCTATCCCTCCCTTAAAACATCAGTGTCTGTAACCCCATTGGCCCATGCCTTATCCCAACCCACCTAGGAGCCCCTGATAAGGGAGCTCCGAGCCACCACGCACCCTCTTGGAACTTCTTCCCCCTCTTGGACCCCTCCCCCTCCCTTGGAACCTCCTCCCCTCCTGGGGCTTCCCCTCTCCTAAACCCTCCTTTTGTCTCTCCTCTCCCCCACGCTCTCAGGCCCAGCCACATGCTGTGTCTGGGAGCACGAGGCAGGACCTTCCTGCACCCCCAATAAACCTCTTTCCCCAAGACCAAACTCGAGAGATCTCTGCCTCCCTTCACCCACACCGTGCTGGAGCGTGTTCTTCACACAGGAATAGACAGTAAATCCATTTAAAAATGACTGTAAGCTAGGCATTTTGAATTCTAGAAACAGTTGCCAAAACCACTGTCTAGGATGAGAATGTAGTAGGTTTGGGACTGTAGGAATCTGATAAATCATTATCATATTGGGACAATTAAAATTCTTTCAGGAGGCAATCTCATATTCTGCCTTCCTGGTCATCTGGTCTTCCAGCCAAGTTGAAAGGACTTATTTTTCATTACATTTGCAGAAACTGACTTTTCAGGAACAACCATGAAGAATAACTTGTGTCTGTGAAACACTTCTAAGAATATAAATTTCTGACAGGGTATAATATGAAAAATATTTCATACCTTTTTTTTATATATAAGCTTTAAAATCAGACCTGTTAAAATGTATAGTTCTTTGTCTTAGTCACACATGTAAGGTTGTACTATTCAATTGTGCTATATAGGTATATTTATGCATAATTAGTTGATACAGGCACATTCCTACGCCTTTGATGAAATTAGAATTAATATATATGGCAATTACTAGAATTGCCCCATGTTTGTATACTAGAGCCAGATACTTACCTACTTGTGAGCTGGCATTGTTTCACTGAAAACAGAGATGTGCTTGTCAGGAGCCAGAACAGCCTGAGGTATAGGTCAATGTTATCTGTTCCTGAAGACCATGGTTGTAGCTCCATGGAGTCCTCTGGACTGACCAGGAATTCAGTGGGATACCATATGCTTTGCTGTGTCCCATAAATAGCTCTGTGGTATTTCTTTGTGG
The DNA here is from genome assembly GCF_050655825.1 of Lonchura striata. Classification (NCBI taxonomy): domain Eukaryota; kingdom Metazoa; phylum Chordata; class Aves; order Passeriformes; family Estrildidae; genus Lonchura; species Lonchura striata. The sequence continues at coordinate 73,931,445 of NC_140704.1, forward strand.
AAGGGAGAGGAGCAGGTGGCATGGAAGATGGCAACTGGTGTTTCTATCAGAAGTAATTAGTCTCCATTGCTTGGGCAGTTTTCCAACTTTTTAAACTTATGAAGTCATACAGAATAGCTAGGCAGAGCCTAGAAATGTATGTGAATTACAAAATTTGTAAGAGCAAATATTTAGATGTGTATGTTTTTCCATATGACCTGTTTACCACTTCTGTGGAGTGTTGGCTGTTTCAGGATAAAAGCATCACTTTTTAGTTTTAATCAGAGGTGCTTTACTATTGACAGCATGGCTGAGTGGGTAGGAAAAAAACACTTGGGAAAGATAAGTTTTCTCAATTGTGTTATTTCAGCTGTAGAATGATCTAAGGGTTTTGCTTTTCAAATGGATTGTCTAGAAGAAGTAAAAAAATACTAGTAGGGAAGGTGTTTCTGCAGATTAACTTCATGTAGTAATTACTTCTGAATATTGATTGGGCAATTGTTAAAAGCAATCAAAGCCTCCAACACTGATATGTAGGCTTGCATCACTCTCAAAACAGATGATCAATTTGTTTTGAGAGTGATGCAAGCCTACGAATCAGTGAGTTGTACAATATACTTCATATAGTACTTCTAAAAGGGGAGGCTATGTTACTATTATTAGCAGAAATGTTGTTTCATTGCCAAATCACCAGCCTGGCAGCCAGAAGCCCTATGCTCTTTGGGCTTCATCTGTGTATACTTTGTTGGGAAAACAACTTTAGAAGTGCTGGCTCTGTTTACTTATTGTAAAATTTAATTATGCAAATGCTGTTATTAATTCCTCTGTTTTGAGCATGAAGAATTTAAGTCATTGAATGTTAATAATACTTAAGCTAGAATCCAGTCTATTTACCACCAAAATTGAAGAAAAATTTCCATTGACATCAGTGGACATTGAGCAGTCGTCCATGGAAATCCTGGAGAATACATGTAAATTCTAGTCAGGCTTTTAAAACAATAAATATAAATTTTAGGACTTATGTTTAAAGATTTAGTAATACATAAGAACTGAAGTGCAGGTAACCCTTTAGTTCAGTGAATTATTAATGTAGCTGTTCTCTCAGTAGGTTTGGACTTCTTTACCCTCTTCTAAAAGTAAGTTGATATGTATGCTAAGCTGGACCTTGTCATCTTGCTGCTGTCCATTTTCATAGGGCTAATGCAGAAGGACTGCAGATTTGTAGAAAATAAAACATTGCATTATTTCTGCATTGGGCATTTTACTCAATAATATATCAGAAGGGTGGATTAATTTGCAGTTTTGCTGAATAACATTACTTAATTTACAGTAAAATAAAATAAACAAGATAGTGACTTGTTTGAAAAATTTGTACCTAATGTGTGAGCTGCTTCCATCTCTCTTTGCAAGGTCTTAGTGAAGACTGTCTACCCTACTCCATGCTGCCACAAATTAGTTGGCTTATGGGCCAGTGTGCTGGTGTAGGCTGTTCCAAAGTGTTCTGTATTCCAGAACGCTCCAATTCTATCCAAGATAGCACTCTCACCTGAGATACTAGACTAGAAATGGAAAGGATCAGTCACTACGAGCAGCATGTGAAACTGAACACTTGCTTCATATTTTCTTGTGCACCTGCACATGGAAAAGGCACTTATGTGAGCCACTGACATAGCCTCCTGAGACATTGGGCCATGCCTATGACCTTCTGGAAAAAGAAGTAGAGGGATAGTGGTGAAGTTTACCAGATTGTACCAGCTGAACTTCTGAAAACTTCAATTACTCTGAATGTGATCTCAGAGGCAACAATTGCTCTGTTTGAATAATAGACTTGACAGTGTTGAGGGACATAAGTAGCACCAGTCCAGCCAGTCTTCCTTCATATTGGCAATGCAACAGACAAAACCACAGGAAATTGGGTGTGTTTGTGTCACTGCCTCTTTTTTGAGTATGTCCTGAGTAAACAGCCACCTTTGTTTGCAAATTTGAGGCAAATTCTGTATCACCAAATCTCAAAACATGAGCTGACGGGGGTTGTGTCTTGACAGTGAAGCTGACCATTGCAAACCTAGTAAGATTCTCAATATATCTTATGAATGGGTAAAACCCTTGCAATGTCTTAGAGGTTCATGGTAATGTAACTGTGTCCAAGGTTGCATACTGAATGCAGCTTGCAGCATGTTATCTCTTTTAGTCTAGCTTTTACCATTCTTAGTTCCTTGGGAGGATCATTGCTTACTTAGTGTGTAGTAGACTTTATAATGCATATTTATTGCATTGCTGCTTCTAAAGAGGTTCAGTGTTATTGCCTGTGATAGTTTCAGGTTGGTCAGCATTGCTGGTGAATTCCAACAGTTAACTTAAAGCTAACATGTTACAGACTAGTAGATACACTAATTTTTTGATAGAGAACTACATGTGTAAAGTTCTAGTCCACCTAGCAGATTTTGCAATAACTATACTATAGAAGGATTATGTATCTGTTAATAAATGTCAGCTACACTTTTGAATTTCTTTCAGTAAACAGATGCAAACCAAGTGTGCTTCTTGTTTCAATAGTTGTCTTTGCCAGACTTGTGCTTTGTGTAGAACATATCTGCTAAATTTTCTTTCTAAAGATGGGTCCCAGTCACTAGCCCATACTGTTGAATGGTATTCAAAGGGGGCAGCTGTGCGAAATATGATAGGGAGCAATTCATAAGCTATTGAAGTGCAGGTATCAAAGGAACAGGAATCCCTGTTGTCTAATACTGTGAAGAAAACAAAATTCATGCTAACTGGGTCTTTTATTATGTTTCAGTGTCGCCCATCTGAAGGCCGAAAAAGAGGTTATTGCTGGTGTGTGGATAAATATGGACAGCCACTTCCTGGGTATGATGGAAAGGGAAAAGGAGATGTCCACTGCTATAACTTGGAAAGCAAATGAGGGCTGGGTGCCAGCTCTTTTGGCATCTGTGCATGGCCACTGGACCTCACAGAGACCTTGGAGGGGCTGGGCAAACACTGTGGGACTGCACTGTGTGTAGTAACAAGCTCTGCCTCCTGCAGCAGATGGGGAGTTGCAGCTTCTGTGGATGTTACTGCATCTGCACCCTGCCACCGACACACATCAAGCTTCCTATGGATGTGTAGGGAGCTCTGAATTCCCATGTAAACCTGCACTATTGATACCCAGGGAGAGAAAAATAAAAGGCACTTCAGAATGGAATCAGGGAGTCTCCACTTACTTTTTAAAGAATGGCCTGTGACTAATTTGATCCCAAAAGATTCTGGCTTTTTTATTTTAAAGAATTCATAAACGTTAAGCTTGTAAAAGTATTGAAAAGAAAAACAAAACCAAAAAACCTGCAGGGATTTAAAGGTAAAGTTTTTTTTACAGGTCTGATGGGAAACTTGTCTTCACGGGTAAAAAGTTTTATAAAAATCTCAAAGAACTTTTAAAAGAAATGTATTTCTAAGATAAAGACATGGCTATTTTTTTCTGTAAAATATATGATAAATATTCTGTTAGTCCATATTTAATATAATTGTTTTTAATAAACTTTATTTAAATGTAATGTGAATACCAAATATTGCACAGTAATTCTTATGTATACATGTATGTGCAAAGAGAAAGTAAGGTTATGGAATGATTTACAAATATGTTTAAGTCTCTATGCATATACACTGACCTGTTCCAGGTAAGAGAAATGAATTTTTGGAGCAAAGGAAGTGTTTCCAGAAGGGATTGAGTTTTATTGTTTGATATAACTACAAATGCCAAGATAATATTTTATTTAAATTATTTTATTGATAATTCTAATGTACCCATCACTGAATTATGCCGCTGGAAAGGATAGCAATTGTACTGAAGCTCTTGGTAAAGCTTTCATCTGTCTGTACGTTGCTTCAATTTGTGCAACACGGCTTACATTTCTTCCATTTACTGCTCACACTAATATAGAATATTCATGGACAAAAAATTGCCATTACAGTACTACTCTTTGTATTTGCTTATTTATTGTGAAAAGGTGTATCTATTCTGTGTTGTCTTGGTACATTCTACCAAAGCACTTACTCTGTATGAGGAACTCCTGTTGAAAACAATGTCAACAAGATGGGGGGATTTTGGACCCTGGGTGTTGAGACCCATGGGTTTCATTCATGTGACACACAATTGTCTCTTGCTTTGACTATGGCAGAAATCATTTGCCTGCATCTAAGCATAGAAAAAGAACCATTGGGTTTAAATAGTTAAATTCATTATCTGCCATGGTGTTATATGTCTTTTTATTGGAAGAGAAGTGATTTGGTTTTGTTGTGGTAAATGGTGCTTTCACATAAGGAAGGCTTTGGCAACATTTTTTTTTTTTTCGAGGCTGATTCTTTAATGTACTTTGAGAAAAATTCTGTATGACAGTGAAATTTGGATAAGGAAAGGTAACCTGTGAAGTGTATCATCTCTCTGGAAAATAATGCCATATTTTGTATATGTATTTATTTATATATTTTATATAAATATTTTTTATATTTATATAAATATATATTCTTATATGTCTCACTGTAAATGTTTGATGTCACTTTGATGTAGAAAAAAGAAGCCATCAACACTGTAATTTCTTGTTGGGTTGGGAACTTCATGAAGACTATGGACATTGGGTTTTCACCTGCTGGGGCTAGGCATTGTGTTGATGGAGGAGAGGCTGTGGTGCTGAGGAGCCCATTCCTCTCCCACTGCATGAATTACAACCATCCTTGTTCCTGCCACCAAATTTCTGTCTAATGAAATGAGTTCATATAATCATTAAAACTGAAATTTTATAATCTCATAGTAAGAAAAACATTGTACATGAAATTATGTTTACTCCAGGTTAATACAGGTTTCCTGACACATGGTTACAGAAAGCTTTGTGAGATGAAGATTTATTGCAATATTTTTATTGCTAAAGCAGATCTAATGCCTGCAAAGATATGTTGGCAAAATAATAAATGCTGGGCTTTTATTTATTTTTTTAGAGTTTTAAACCAGTTCTTTTCAAATAATGTCACAGAGAGAGAAGAAAGTTGTATATACACCAATATTTGGGCATATAATAATAGATAAGAAAATAAGAGTTTGATTCATTGAAGTGAGTTATTATTTTGCCTCTATTTTTAAAAATAACTATATGGTGAGCCTTCTGAAAACAAAAATCAGTTTCTTGTGAAAAGTGATAGATGTTTTGCAAGGCATATTTTGCAAGTATGTAAGGTGTTGTAACAGCCTGTGATAGGCTTGATGATTTGGGTATTTTGTCAAGTATTTTAATTTTTTATGTTTTATCCTACAATTAAAAACAAAAATATAGAAGAAGCTAGCTAGTAGAGGTCATTAAGCCATATATTATGAAAAAACACCAAACAAGCTACATCTCAAGGAGCTAAAAAAAAAAAAGTGTGTAAATTGGTTTTATTTTGCTTCCAACAGATGTCTTTAAAAGAGGAATTGTGTTTAAAAATAGCCCCAAAAATAAAGTCTCACCTGTCACTTAAAGCTGCATCCTTTTCAGAAGTTGCCTTTTAAATATTTTTTTAAAAAAGCATAGTTCCTTGTACTAGTAGGATATTTGCCATTGTCAATCTGATGTCCCTGTCAGTTGACACTGGTATGAAATGCAAAATAACATTATTATCTGTCTCCAAAGAGATAGCTTTTTTAAAATGAAAGAATCAATGGTGGCTTTTTCCTTTTTTTTTTTTTTTTCTTTTAGCATTCCTATTTCTGTGAAGACAAAGGTCCAATTCAATAGACAAGAGTACTTGTCATTCAAAGATTTTTCTCATTACGAGGGTTGCAATTCAAACAAATATTTGTGCTCCACACCCAAGCAGCAGAATGTGGGCAGCACAAAGTAAATGTATGGGTCAATATCAGTTCAGAGGAAAACGAGTTACCTCCAGATACAGAGCTGCAGTTAGTGGAGAACTTTGGATTTGGTGACAGAAATTAAACCAATGCATTAGAAAAATCCCTTATGTCTTGGTGCCTTCACTATCTTCAGCTTCAGGATTTTATTAAGTGAACATCAATCTTTTTCTAGTTTTAATAAGGTCTGTCAAGAAACTAAGGTGGTCTGAGATAATATTAAGAAGCCTCAGGAAAAAAAATTATAACTTACAACATTATTTGCACCTCGAATATTTGCATGGCAAGGCATTATAAAATATCAAAATATGCATTGCAAAACTTGCTGATTTCTTCTTGAGCATGTTTTGTCTCTAGACAGTACATGGGTACCGTATGTAGCCCAGATGAATGTTGTATTTATTTTAGCAAATATGATAAATAGCTGCATAAATCTCTATAATTGACCAGAATACAAAGCTGCCTGCAGATGGCTCTATTAGCTTACAAACTCTGAGAAAGTTCCCTTTTTTAATAGATCTACTGTGCTATAGTTTTTGTAGCCCAGAATATCCTTTTCCACCTCTTTGACTGCCTTTCAGGTCATAGTGTTAGCTATTTGTGTATGAAGGAAGGAGGCTTCAATTAATACCAAAACCACCCGTACTAGTTAATTTTTAATACAATTAATTTTTGACTAAATTCCATAGAAATATTACACAGCATAATTCCTTATTGAACTGAGCCCTAAATTTAAGTAGCATTTTTTCAAACTATTTGGGAAATCATCTTTGTTTATCTCTAGTCACTCTAAAACTGTAAGCAAGGATGGCTCCATAAAGATTTCACATATTAGCAATAGGAATTTTATTCAAAGTATGAAAAGTACTGAGCAATTTTCCTGGATATAAAAGCATATTAGTATACAAAATGAAATGTTTATATATGAAGCTGTTTTCTCTATGGTCCTGCTGTGCCTTTAGAAATCCTTCAATTTATTAATTTCTACCAGAAAAATATGCTTACTTTCTCATTACAAAGGACTCCTTTTTCTTTCCCAACTCTCACTTTTTTTTTTTTTTTTTTTTTTCTGAGAGATCGAAAAATAAGATCCAAAATGCATATCAGAATATTCCAAGGACAAGAATTCTGTGATCAGTATCAGTAATGGCTTCATCTGCAAGCATGCAAAATAGGTTCAAGGCCTTTAAAAGAGAAGTCTTTTGGTATGTCCAGTGGACCTGGGTATTTTGGAGTCTCCATCCTTGGAGATACTCAAAAGCCATCTGGACACAGCCTCAGGCAACCATTCCCTGCTTGAGCAGGGAGGGATGCACCAGGTCACTTCCAGAGATCCCTTCCAACCTCAGCCATCCTTTGAGCCTATGGGTGTATGAACTTATCAGTAACAGTTTGATGTCCCAAGTTCCAGCATGATTGTTGACATTATGCAATGTATTGATTGAGAAGAAGTTACAACAATTTTGCCCAAAAGAAAATTTTCTGGTAAAATAGCAAGTAGTACGAATTTGTTGTTCATCAGAAGTTTTCGTTTTAAAACTCTTAATTTTATTTACTTCTTCCACTTCAGATTTTGCAGAAGTATAAGCATATATATCGGCCTTAGAGAAAATCCCATTGAAAAAAAACTTTCTTTTTGCTTTTACCCCCTGTACATATGTTTAAAAATGCAAATTACTTCAAGGCAGAATGTTACTGCTGAAAAAGGTATTAGCAAAAGTAGAGAGTCATGCAGCAAATCTCAGTTTATCCTTGCAGAATTCATGTCCTGCTGCTGTATGCATCCTGGCTTTCCACTTCTGATCTATTCAAATTCCTTAAGAGCCTTTCTCTGTCAAGGCTAATTTTACCCCACTGCTCTCTCCATGAGTGGGGATGGAAAGAAAGGTAACAAAATTATCTCTGCAGACCAAAGCTGAGGTTTCATGCAGCAGAATTGCTTAATCTGAAAAGCTCCTAAAAAATGTCACTGAGAAGGACTGCTTCCCATAGCCATTTGTAATAATGCCTTCCAAAAGTGGAAGGACTTGCTTACAAGAGCCAGGTTGAGAGTGCATTTGCCTCACTCCTTGCAACTGGAGAGCACAGGCTATTTTTACCTGCTTATGCCATATCAAGAATATCCTAGGTGAAACTTGTTTCCTATGTCTGCTATGTATCATGTCATTTGCACTCAATAAAAAAGACCTAACTGAGCTTGTAAAGTTGATTATTGTTTTATCACAGGGGTGCTGCACACAACTTTCAGCCTTTAGATCCTGCCATACATTTCTACAGGTGCTATTACCAAACTACCAGTATGTCTTGCTTTGACAAGAGTCTGTGAAGGAGGGCAAAAGCCTCCTGTGCAATGGAGAAGGTAAACCCCCTCCTTCCGAATTACCAGGATTTTTAAAGTAAAAGGCTCTCAGGCAAAGATATGGGAATGGGAGTAACAATTCTTTACTAGGAGAAAACTAGATAACAATTTAAAAAGGCAAATGCAATTGGTACAAACAAAACTAGTGATAAAGTCCACAACCTGAGGATTCGGGGTGTTGGTAGCAGTCCGGTTGAAATGATAGCTGCTCCTCTTGCAGTGGCTGATGAATTGCAGCTGAAGTGGTGATCTTTAGAAGGGTATAGTTTTCTCTGAAGATCTGGTGGCAGTCGGGTCGGTCTTCCTCTGCGCCGGGGCCACCTCTGAGCTCCACCGCCACCGCCTCACCGCGCTCCGGCTGCTTCTCTGGGAATGCTGCCGAAGGAGCTGCTTCTCTGGGAATCCCGCAAAGAGAGTGAGCTGCTCTGTCTCCCAAAAGGTACCCCTTTATACAATAAAAGAGTGCTTGGCTTCCCCCTCTGGGTGGAGCATCTCACAATGGGATGGTGTTACATTACCAGCCCTGCAGTGAGTCAGTCAATGGCCCATTAACAAACCATTACCTCTTCGGAGCAAACCATTGTTCTTGGAAGAGATAACAAACCTGCCCAACCTCCAACAGATGGCAAATAGAATACAAGCTTATCTTACAAACCAGGACACAGTAATATATTGCTGATCCAGTTTTTCTGTTCCTTTGCTGGGGCTAAATGGTGATACCTTAGCTGCCAAAGCAGCAATAAATAGAAACTGCAGGCAAATAAAAAGTATGAAAGATGATGACTATTATAGCCACCATTTGCTCTAGGCATCCACAGACATCCCATGCTAAGATGTTATTCCAAAGAACCTCAGCATCTCTACATCAGCCTGGTGAACTACAAAGCACTGTCAGTGAGAGAGAAAAAAAACCACCTGTCACCATTTGCATAATTATGCAATTAAAAGCTTCAGTATAGGTACAAGTAGACTGCTTTTTGTTAGCTTATGTCTAGGTTGAAGGAGACTGAGAGCAAGAGGGAGACTGCCTATACGGTACTCGGCACAGCAGAACTGTAGCACAAAGGCGCTACTAGAAGTGCTGTGTCTGTTGGTCAGGCACTCCCCCCCTGATGGAAAATGTGGCTAGTAAGGAAGCAGCAAGGAGTCAAGCATGTGCACAGGCCCTGCCTTCCCTTTCGTACCCTTGTCTCTGCTGGGCTGCCCATGTTGCCTCTCAGATTTGATAATCCAATTGGGAGTCTGGAAAGATGAGCAGAAACTTTTTCAAAATAAAACAGCCATGATCTGAATGGACCCAATTTAAATTTATTAATTTAATCTTACTGAAACATCCAAGAGTACCCTTGCTCCCACATCTTTCTTGTGGGATGCTACCCCTCTCCCTGCACCCTCACAGTAGCTTCTTTGCATGAACTTTGCTCTGTGGGGGCAGTTGTAAGTCAAGGGAGGAGAAAATATTATCATTATCCTCCCCAGCTGTTTTCATAGGAAGGGTTGGTGCAGACTGTTTTCACCTGTGGGACTTGCTTACTCCCACACCAGTTTCTCCATGGACAAAATCAACTTGAAGCCAGAATGGCAGTCACTTGCATTCTCTTTTTCTCTGCAATTACTAAGTCAAAAGAAAGTGTAGGGGAGGGAAATAGACTATATCCCAAGCCAGTAGTACCCTCTTCTTTTCACTTTCAGAAAAAGTGAAAGGTTGGCTTTTTTCCAGCCTCCTTTTTATAACCTGTCTTTCTGTGCAGGAAATGGCTCTTTCCAGTCTTGATGTTATGTTGTAAATGTACTAATACTGCTGCCTTGGGCTTTTGAGTGGAGAAAGGCATCCAGATTTCCTATCCAAAAAATCTTTTAATAACTTCCCTTGGAGGCTGCTGTTTTGCCCAAGGCAGAGGCTTGCATGGCGCAGCTGGGGCTGGAGAGGACAGGACAAAAGGAATGGGGCAGGGAGATCAAAAGAAGGAAACTCATTGAAGCTAAAAGGAGCATGGCATTCAGGAAGCAGATTTGCGAGACTTTTGCCTGTTTTCCTCTTGAAATCAGACTGTTGAAGGGAAATAAGCAGAAAACAAGAGATAAGGGCAGAGTAGAAGACTTTTAATAGATGATTTTAAATAAAATTATCAATATTGTGAACGGCTTACACTTGTCAAAGGTGGTGCAGAATATCATTGTGTTTTGCCATTTATCCAGGGCATTTGTTTAAAAAATATACAAATATTGTCCCATCAGGAGATTCAGTATATAGTATTTCTTTTTTAAGAAACAAACTGGCATTGTAACAGAGGTGCAAAAGTAACATAATACATTCACAAAACATGTTTTAAATAAGTTTCTAAGCATGCTTTCTACTGAAACCAATTTTTAAAAAATCAGTTTTACATCAATAAAGATGTAGTACAAAAATGCAATATTACAAGCCATTTTTTCCAATAGCTATGCCATTTAAGTTGCAGCATTCTTCCAACATGATGTATATATTTAACTGGAATAATATTAAGTATTTAAATATAAAATTACGAAGTTTGAGAATATAAATTAGTAACAACATATAGAGATAAAAATACATGCAGTACAAAATAAATAATTAATCAGCTTTATATATAAGGAAATGTATAATATTATACAAACAATATATACAAGATTATAAGACTTGATCTTATAGTAGCAATCTCAGTGCAGTAAAAATGTTACTTTGTGGGGTTACTCATACACTCAAAATCAGATGCACAAGACTACCCTGCTGAAATGGCTCTTGATTGTAATGGTTCCTGACTATAACAGGCCCCACAGAAAACTTGGTGTGAAAAGCCTTGGGGTTTAGTTTTATTCTTGTGAGCTGAGATACTGTTGGCATTCTGGGTCTCCTTTAATTTTTGGAGATCCAGGAATTCTTCTGCCGTTTTTTGGATAGACACACCAGCATTCAGCAGATTCTCCATCCAGCAAATTTTCACACTAGAATATTATTAGGAAAAGAAAAAAAAAAAAAAATCACAATAAGTAATTGTAAGATTACCTGTGAGGTACTGCCAGTAGAGGTGTTGGACACAATTAGGATCAGAAAGTGGGGACCTGCCATGAACAGGCTTGTTTTGAATGCAGAGCCTCTAAACAACACACTTGGTTAGGGAATCATGACCTCAGCTTAGCTATCACAAGAGCAACTTCAGATTTAAAACTGTCCAGTCCTTGGTAAACAGCAGTAGAAAACAGCTATATCTTCCAGTTCCAGTGGGAGAAGTGGAAGGATGGCAGAATATAAACCTCACAGGGTGAGAGCAGTGATTGAATTTTCTGTCTCTTCACAGAAGGAGACAACTAAGGTGGTATGTTCTGGGCTTTTTTCTTGGGGAGGGGCTAAAACAGGTTTCTGTTTGTGCTTGATTAGATCTTGGGTCACACCGTGATGCCATGCCCAAAACCAATGAGTTTTGGTGACACAGGATTATGCAGACCTATTAATTTGTGTGCATGACTGTGGTTATAGGGTCTGGCTTGAGGTTTGGAGCTTTAGTTAGCTTTGCAGATTGCTCTCACTGTAACTTTAACTTGCAATAGATTTTTTTGAGGGCATTATGGAAATGAGCAAATAACCCACAGGCAGCACAAATCAATATTTTTGTTAGGTTTTCAGAAGGTTAATTTTGCTCTAAAGAGCTTTTTTCACTGCCTATGAGCTGAGAGCCTTCCTTTTACATAATAATTATTACATATTCAATGGGTTTTGGCAGGATATATGGCGGATATAATGAATTAATGTCAGCTGAATGAATGCTAACAAACCAAGTACATGGAAGCAGATAGTGTTAAAATATTTTGGAAAAGGCTTTGTGTGCACCTCTTTTGTGAAGGGAAAAGACTTCTGCCTCTATTGCTGACAGCCACCAGCATGTAGCTCACCCTGAAGAGAAGGACAAACCAAGTTTTCACAACTTGGTACAAACTTGTGAGCTTGGAGCAGAGGGCTGTGAAAGGGTTGGCTGTCACCAGGCTAGTTGCAGCGCTGCTGTGAGCAGAGAGGGGGAAAAAGGCACGCACCTGTTTGCTGTGGTAAAATCCATTCCTGTTGCAGTTAGGCAAGTAAAATTTGTAAATCTCCCCTCTGCTTCTCTGCTGAGCCTTCATCAATGTATACAGGGATCTGTAGAGCTCCTTCTGACAAGGACCCTGCAAGAATACCAGGGCAGTGAATAACAAATCACAAGTAAATAAACTACACGAAAGATGATCAGAATATAGACAGTAAAGAGCTGAAAATACTTATTAGGCATAAAGTCTACACGGAACTGTTTTGCATGTAGTTTTCCTTCTTTCAATAGGAGCACAGACAGAAAACTCTGCTGTTGCATTCAGACCTTTGTTTTTATTCATTGAAGTTTTTTCTGTTCTCATAAACATGAGGATTTTAGTCCTTAAATTGCCACTCAAGAAAATTTAACCTGTACTAAGTAAACACATTACTGCTTAGAGGATACAATTTCTCCTCTTATGGGGAGGTGGAAGTTAGAAAACTGGTACATGAGATTGGTCATGTTAGGTTGCCATGACCTTGTGCTTTGTTGATATATTGAGGATAGTTGCAAGACATAAATAGACGGTGCAAGAACAAACATCTGAATGTTTATTATCTTTTGAAGAGGACAGAACTGTTGCCAAAGCAACATGGAGCCATTCTGTAGCTCTGGGACCAAACCCCAAAGTTCTTGGAACTGGGAATGAAGAACTGTTTCCAATATTCACTGTTTTCACAATTTGCTGGCTCTCTTTTTCAAAGTTACAATTTCTGTACATCAATATTTCTGCTTTTGAGTGAAAACATAACCTCTGCTTTTGCAAAACCTCCCCATGTTAGCCCCTCATATAAGCTGTCATATTCCAGTCTGTGGGTTTTTCTGTGGCTCTGGGTGAGAAAAGCAGAAGCCCTAAAAATCAGAACTGCAGCTAACAGCACATGTACATAACAGTTCAAACTAAATCAGTGATTAAGTCCTGTTCTGAATATGGAATGAGACTTTCTAAGGTAGGGTGGTGATTAGTATATTTTTTCTTTTTCTTTTCCATTTTGTCAGTGACCATTATGAACCTAGGCTTCGGTGCTGCCCAACTAACCCAGCTCCATAATACAGGGGTGCTGCTGCCCCCTGGGACTGGTCTAATCATGGTTCTCTTGTGCCCTCAGTGGAACATAAAACTGCTTGCAAAGGCCGTACATTGTCATTACCCACTAAGATTTTGCAGTGTTGAACCCCCTTTAATTGTTGAAGTTTTTTTCTTTCTACATGAATATACTTAATAGTGTTTCCTTGTGATCAGAAAGAATTACATTTTGTTTTGCACTGGTGTTTCATCAATAACTACATAGAAAGACTCACTTTTATTTTGCTGTGTGTTGGACCAGAGAAAAATGCCTTTTCTTAATAAAACTAAAAAGAAGTCCAAGAATTTAATATAGATTCCTGAAAATTAAGGGGGAAGGTTATAATCTGATTGTAAATATGGTGAAATATTCAGTCTCTGCATGAGGTCTTTTTAGGACATACGTGATGCACGCCTGTTATTATGGCTCCAGACATTTTGTCTGTTCCACAAGCATCTGATGACATATTCCAAAAGCTGGTTTGCCAGCTACCCGAAATACTGATATTTCAACGTTGCTGCTAGAATTTTTTTTGCAAGGCTCTACTGAAATTGTCTCTGAAAGTTTAACAAAGAAAACCCACCTGCTCTTTCCATTTCTTGAGTTCAGATATTCTCTTTGCTTTCATGTATTCATACATGCTGATGGAATTCCAGGGAATGGATTTATCCTGGCCTATGGGGAACATCAACTGATAGTTCAGCAGCTGATCCTGTGTTATTTCAGTGCTTTCCAGAGGCATATCATCAGGTTCTAGAGAATCTGGAAGTGAATGATATTAAGATAAACATCTTCAGTGAAATTTGGCATTTATTTCTCAAAGTTTAAAAAGGTGAAGAGAAAGATCAATCAAAATAAAAGAAAAAGTAATATCTAAGACATTGATTACAGTAGATCCTGTAGGAATAAATTACATGTGCAATATGGCAAATTATACTTTGATAATAAATTCAAAGTATAGGGCGCAGCAGCTGTTCTCTAACAAATTGCTTATTTTATGATCCTTCAAAATTACTTGAGTCCCAAATATAAAGTTGCAGCCCGTCTGTTAGAAGTGAAAAATAAACCTTGACTACAGTGGGTTGTAGAAACATGGCTAAATGAGAAAAGATTGAAGTTAAACTTGTAATGAATTTAGATTTTTGTCAGCATGATATATTTCTGGTTTTAATTATGAGAGGAAGTGGTTAAGACCTCATCCCAAGGTATCCTGTACTTTGCTCTTGCCTTATAAATAAGAAAGGGTGGCAATTCACAGGGGCCAGAAGTAGGTCCTGCTGACCTGCAGTAGACCAAATAGCAAAAACTGTCAGAAAATATTTGTTTCTGCCTGATCATGGCCTTCATACCAGTGCCTCAATCAGCATGTGTGAACTCGTCCTCTGAAAGCAAGAGAACCTCTTTTCAATTGCAGGCGATTCATCATAGAATAAAATTTTGGAAGGAAGGAAGGAAGGAAGGAAGGAAGGAAGGAAGGAAGGAAGGAAGGAAGGAAGGAAAGAAGGAAGGAAGGAAGGAAGGAAGGAAGGAAGGAAGGAAGGAAGGAAGGAAGGAAGGAAGGAAGGAAGGAAGGAAGGAAGGAAGGAAGGAAGGAAGGAAGGGAGGAAGGGAGGGAGGAAGGGAGGGAGGAAGGGAGGGAGGGAGGGAGGAAGAGAGGGAGGGAGGGAGGAAGAAAGGAAAAATCAAATCAAATTTAATGCAGGTAGCTTAAATACTACAGTTTTGTCAGTTTGGTCACTGTGCTCTGCCTTCCCCACCCCCTCAACTACAACAGAAACTCCACTTACTTCTACTAATGGCTATTGTTATTTTGAGTCAATGATGATTATTTTTGTAATGCTGCCGAGTTACCTTAATCACCACTTCACAGACACAGCAGTAGTGATGATGAAAATAATAATAATAATAATAATAATAATAATAATAATAATAATAATAATAATAATAATAATAATAATTTGAAAAAGAACTAAATAACACTGAAGAAGTTCATGCCCATCATACAGTCTAAGATGCTTGAGATACCTTTTTGCCTCAAGATAATTTGCCTAGCACTCCACTGCTCCCAGTAAATTTTATTCCCAGGCACAAAGCCTTTTTATTCTCTATCATGACTTTTAGAGATGGACATAACCAAAGCCTATAAAACATCTGCCCTACTCCAGCTACTGTCTCCACCTACTGCAGCCTCCCAGATACTTTATTGTAGTTATTCTGCATTGTACCATCACTATGCTTTGGGGTTTTTGTGCTTTCAGACTGTAGTGTACTAGCTTGTTGCGAACATCTTAGGCCCGGCACCAGGATGCACCTCACCTCAAACAGGTCAGAACACGTTTCCCTGGAAAGTGCATTCCAGCCTCCCTCTATTTCAGACGCCTGCCTAACTTCGCTCATGGTTCCTAGCTGCTGGCTCCCACAGTTCGCGTCGCGCCTGCCAATCCCTCCGGCTGCCCTCGGCGAGGGCTGTGCCGAAGCGCCCGGCGCGCAGCCCCCGACCTGGCCCGTGAGGAGGCGCGGAGCGGGGACGCGATGGCGCGGTACCTGCCGGCTCTTCTGTGCGCATCCTTCCGACCTCGCTGGCGGGCAAGCACGTCCCGTGCCCCTGGATGAGGGCGGAGAGGGGCCGAGACTCACCGGTGGAGATGTGGCAGCGAAGCCCCAGGCGGCAGCGGGCGGTGTAGACCCCACAGGGCTGCCCCGGCCCGAGGGCGCAGATCTGACAGCAGCCGCAGCCGGGCTGCCGGGCAGCCTCCGGGCAGTCCGGCGGGACGGGCGGGCACAGAGCGAGCCTCTCCGGCGTGCAGGGGGCGCAGAGCACCGGCTGCGCACCGCGGGCGATGCGGGCGGCCGGCAGCGCCGGCAGCTGCAGCAGCAGCGGCGGAAGCAGCAGAGCCGGGAGCCAGCCGCGGCGCAGCGCGCACCGCGGGCCGCTCATGCCGCTGAGCAGGGGCCGGGGAGGGAGCAGCTCGGCGGCCTGGGGAGCAGGAGGCACCTCACTCACATTCGGCTTGCCCATTTATACAGTGCTTTGCCTGAGTATTAATCTTTAACTCCGAGTTAACTATTATATGAACAGGAGGGCAGGAGAAGTGTCGTTTCACTGTCGTTTCACTGGCAGTTGAAGTTCCCCTCCCCTTTCACTTCCTCCTTTATCTATTTTCTTTCCTCCAGACATGCAGGAATGCTTTTATTCCCTGACTCCCACCTCATTGCCCCAACACAGTTAACGAGGAAAAATATGGTGGGGGCTGGAGACAAAATTGGCAGAAGGGAATGGATGAGTGGAGGCTGTCCTCTCCCTTTTTGCTTGTCACAAATGTCTCCTGTTTTTGACTTTTCATAAAAATGTAAAAGTTCAAAAAGCAAGAGGAGAGGGGTGGGGGAGGAGGGAAATCCCATTGAAACTGAAGCAACTGAATTCGTATTTCCACAGCAACAAATGCAACAAACTCTTGTTTAATTTTCATCATGTGGCTGCAGGTGAGGAGTACACTGACATACCAAAGAGGAGGCCTCAAGGGTCATAAAGCCATCAGAATCTTTTAACTACCGCACACATGCACGTAGGAGTCCTTGCATTAACCTCTGGGGGTGGCTGTGCCGCTGAAGCAGGATCTCATGTGCCTCTGCTCAGTTTTGCTCCTGGAGTGAGAGAAGGATCAGTCCTCAAAACATGGACTTCAGGGAAACCAGTATTTTATCAAACAATTCAAAAATAAATGAGATACCTGCTTTTCTGTCTGTCCTTTTAACACTCTCCATCTCCTCATGTATCACCTAGGGGAGGTGTATGTGGGAAATCTTTCCTTTTCAGCTTTGCCTGCAACAGTTGTCATTCTAGTAAGAGAAAAATTACTCAAACTTCACTGTGCTGAACAGATTTTTTTTATCCTGGTATTCACAGTATGTACCAAGCTTGAAATAGCACATTCCACTGCAAAGTCATGTAATGCAGCATGATTTTTTGTGTAGTTGTTTGTTTGTTTGTTTTTTGTTACATTTAGTTATCTTCTTTTGTAATTACATCATTTATGTGAATGAAAGTGAAGCAGAACTGCAGATTATGTTTAATGTTGTTATTCACTCTGTTCTCTGATATTGATGCCAAAGATTTTATTTATTCTTACCCCTCTATATTCATGTCAGCTCTCAAAAGCATTCTTATTGATTACAGACTTGAAACATTTTCACTTAGCTACTTTTTTTTTTTTTTTTTAATTCAGATACTTTTGGGCATCTCTAGCTCCATACACCAAAGTTGAAACTCATTAGCATTTTAAAGTACTTTAAAGAAACCTAATTTTCCAGATTTTAAAATAATTCTGTGGACTTCGCATGTCTAACTGGGAGTAAACTTTGGCTGAAAATGTAGGGCACAATGATTGCAATTAGACTTTTCAAACTCTTTTCCCACTTTCATTTCTACTTTTTCTTGTGCATCTATCTCAGAAAACCATGACTCTCCTACCATTCAAAATGAAGTGAAAAATATACAGGAATGTGTCTATTTCCTCTCCCAAAGGGAAAAAGGAAACAATGCAAAATAAAGTCTCTTTCATGAAGAAATGTGGAAAAAAAAAAAAAAAGAATGGAAAGTAGGCCAAATTGTAAAATGATGAAGATCCAAAGAACTCATATGCATTTGTATATGTGTATGTGTGTATTCCTTCATTATCTATGGTTTTTGCTGTTTAGACAGCTTTTTATGAACTGAATTGAGGATCATCAACTGACAGCTTAACATAAGCTACTGGCCTCTGAAATTTTTGGACTCCAGCCTGCTGCTGACCTGCCTGCAGTTTTTCTGTCTAAAAAACTGAGGTGAACTGAGAGTAAACAGATTTTAATTTTATAAGTGAAATAATTTTTAAAAAGGATTTCTTAACTCATCACCATCATTTTTAAGTAACAAGATAAAGACACAATGCAAGAAGAGCATGCTTGTCTGATATACAGGCCTACATAAAAAAAAATTACTGTTAATTGCAAAAAAATGTCATTCTTCCCATGCACCATCATGTTTTCAGGTGTTTGACAAATTTTTCCTTGCTGTCAGGCAAGTATCTGACAGCAGCTGGCAGTATCTGAACTGCTCAGGCACTTCCTGTCAGATTCCAAGTCAGATTTTTTCAGTGTACCCAGTAAGAGAAACAAAAGATAAACAACAGTCTTCCCCACAAAGTAAAGTGTTTTTGCTCTGTTTCCTTTATGGTTCCAGGTGCACTTGAAATCATTGCCCAGACCTTTTTTCACTTTCTATCTTTTGTGAAATCAAATTGAGGAAACCCAGAAGTTTGCTAAAGTAGATTTTGTGAGATGTTCTTCTGTACAAAAGGTAGACCCATAAAAATCAGTCCCTTCATATTTAATTTATGTAAATGTAATGAACATATGTTAGAACAGGTTATGATAACTTAGGGCAGTATCAATCAACCAGACAATGCTTTTGTATAGGCCATGGGACATCAATGAAGTGAAAGAAGTGTATGTGATTATGTAGACTCTGATGTAATATAACAACTCATCTACCAATCTCCATCTCTGACCCTGACATTTCTTTAAAGAACACAAACAGATAAAAGCCTGGTTTAATGATGTAAACTTGTGTTTGCTGAAGACCTTCAATGGCAATTTTTGGGTTTTCCAACTATTGACTCCGAACTTGAACCACTTGTCAAAAGACACCACATGAATCTCAGGCAAGGATTACTTTTTCTTCAAGATTTTCTTGTTGGTTTCTCAATAATTCTTAGTCAATGAACTAATTTTGAATGATAAATAAACATTGGGTTTTTAAAATTCTTTTTCTTTAAAGTCATATGGAGTGACTCACAGAATGTAAAGTTCTATATACATTTGGGTACAAGTCATTTTTATCCACTAATTGACAAAAATTCAAGTAACTTGCTAAATAATTTCCTGCTTATCCGCATATGTTTTTAAAAAGCCCAAATAAACAGTGGAATATCCTCATTATCTTTTTCTAGGTAAGAAACTAATTCTAAATTTTAAGCTTAATAACTGTAGTGGTTTTGTTTCACTAATTTGAGATTTCTTGGCTAATGTACTAATTAGTGTGGGTTCAGTCCTGGCCAATTATTAGTGCATTCACTAGAATGTACTTAATTACTTCTTGCTGTGATATAGGATTAGGAGAAAGACAAAGCAGGCTCAAAACTTTAAAAGGGTATAAAGAAAAATATATTTATAGCAACTAAAAGTGTAATAAAAATCAGATTACAACCTTCAGAACACTTCTCCTGCCCCTACAACCTTTTCTTTCCTACTGATAATGTAAAGAAACAAAGCCTAAAATTTTCAGTCAGTTTACCACTTCTAGAATATTCTTTCTTTAGTTCACTTAGGGAGAGAAGTCCCTCTTGTTAATGTCATGAAGACTTCTCCACAAGAAAACAATTCTTTCATGGCTTTTAATTTCCACAAATAACAGCTGCCCGGGGAAATCTGCAATCATGAAATCCTTCCTATTTTCACAGTGTCTCCTACAGCTGTGTTTATGGGCCATGTCAGCTTATGGGTTACTGTTTTAAAGATGAGTTGTTCAAAAGCAAAGGTTCTCATTATAAATCTCTGAAATAATCTTCACCTCTAAGAACAGAGATTTTCTCTTCCTGGGGGCATAGGATCTTCATCACTCTTCTCTCCTTCTCTGTTCGAACTTCTCATAAGATCACAGCTACTTTAACATCTGCTTACTTTAGCATGGAGGCCTTTTCACACTTATCTACAATTTGAACACTTTCTCCCCATACCTTCATGGGTTATAGGGAAAAAAGAGTGTTTCTCCATATCTTTACAGGAGGATTTCAACCTAAAACTAAAGGTTCATCCTTCCTATCTAGGACTTGACTTCTTCACTGACCTCAGTGTTTTTATGTTGTTTCTTTACGTGTCTGCACTTCTGACATGTTCTCTCACTCAAGGGAGGATTGAAGCACTGAAAGAGTTAATATATTGCCTGGGGCCTGTAGATGGTCGTGTGACCCCGGCTGGACTGTGGCTGGGGGTGTAGGAGCTAGGATCCCAGCAGGCAGCACACCAGGGCGGATGACTTCTCCTCTCCCGCTGCGGGTCCGGCTGGCATCCTGCGGCAGTGGCTGCCTGGCCCGGCCTGGCCGAGACAGGGGCAGGGCTGCCTGTGTTACCTCTTTGCAGGCTGGAAGGGAAAAGAAAAGAGTTCCTGGGTTTCTTTCGTCTTTAACATGTGTTTTTCATAGAAGCATGTAGAGCTTTTCAATGGTCTAACAGATTATCAATTCCCAAAACCAAATACTGATCGGTTTCCTATCAGACATAGAAGAAACTGCTAACTTCTGTGATGCAAAACTAACACAATATCCAAAACCACTGTGATGCACACACACATATACCACACACAAATGGCATCAAGCATATGAAGAGAAACAGCAATGATACAAAGATAGCCCCCCTAGTTTCTTCTCTGAATTTATTCCATATAAAAGAATGCTTTATTTCAGTTGTGTGGGTTATCAGGAATTCCAGTCAATTGATTGTGCTTAGGTTCTTGATGAATAATTTGATTCACATATTTGTTAATTGTTGTCATTTTGTAGCAATGACATATAAGCCATTTGGTTTTATTTATCTATTCTGATATGGTAAATATGACTTTTAGCATTAAATTCTGGATGCAGAGAAGGACATGTTCCAAGTTTGTGTTGCACTAACTTTTGGAAGCACACTGACTTTTGAAATTTTGCCCCAACAATGAATTTGGCCAAAATGTGGGAAATAACTTTAAATACCTAAAACTAAATCTGCAGAAACTCTAATGAGAGGCTGTCTCATGGTGAGTCGAGCTAGGAAAGGCTTTTATGGAGTTTCTACATTATATCAGGGGTCATAAAAAAAAGATAAAAATGTAGTTTATCTCCTTGGTGGCACCCAAAGTGTCTGGGCACTGAGTAAAACACCTTGTTTTGCAATGTTTTGCATACATAGACCAGCCAGAAACTATTTTCTACAAACGGTTGCACTCTTCTGGCAAGAGAGGTTAAAGTTCTTTAGTCATCCTGCTATGGGCTGCTACTTTCTCAGTTTGCCTAGCTGGAAAAATAGTACAGAAACATTTTGACTTACTGTGGTATAACAAATCTGAAAGCATTTTACAGTCTATAAGTTCCTGTGTGGACAGTTAATATTAAAAAAACCCTTCTGCTTCACTGCTTCTGCTATAGTCACCATTACTAAACCCAGGTAGGGGTATTTCTGTCACCAGCCATGGAAATAAAGGCTTTTCAGTGCCTACTACAGTGAGCTATAGCTTAGGAGGGACTTTCAAAAATGTAAATTACCCCCTTAGCATTGGCTCCAGGGATCTGAACCAGGATAAGCTGTTTAAAAATCTTTGTATTTTTCAGTCACAGTGTCTCTCCAGGCCCTGAAACAGAAAAGAACACCACTAACCATATTATATGCCCTTTATTGTAGTCCCTGAAGGCTGTAGGCACTGTTAGAGTGGGACTCTAGCCCTCACTACCATTACGTTTACCTGCTGAACTTGTTGCTACCTTATGCCAATGAAGGAAAAGGCAAATTCCCAACAGATTTACTCTTACAGCAATTTAAACACGATAGCACTTTCAAATACATATTCAAGCATCTCATGTGAAGTCTGAGACAGTAACAAAAGACTACCACTTACTTTAATGTCTCAGTCTGTCATACAGGTTAAATGCCAGGATTCACATGATACTCCCCTTTCTCCCTGAACTAATACATGGCTTTCCAGGCACAAACATTTTCACATGTAGTAGGCAGAGAAGTAGGCAGTACTGATGAAAAAAAAGGGAGATCCAGACCCAGACCAGGGCCATCATAGTCACAGCCAGTTGTACAGCTTGGAGGAAAAGTGCCTGGAGAACAACAGCCAGCAATAATTAATGTGTATTGTTTTCTACCTTATCAAGTGCAACAGTGGATAATTCTCTTTGATAGTACATAGACTGGATATTCAAAGAAACTTACTGCTAACCCAAAACTGGAGGAGCCCCAGATGTTTCAAATTCCTGATCTTTTCTTCAGAGATTTTATGAAGACTTTTAACCTCTGTGAATATATTTGTCTCTTAGTGCTTCCATCTTAAGTGCCATTTTTTCATCTTTTCATTATTCAAAAAATGCTAATAAAAAAAATGAATAGTCATAAGACCCAGACCAGAGTAAGTTAAGAGGTCCCTTTTCTCTGGTCAACTGTCCCTTAAAGTGGGAGGCCAAAACTGAGAACAAACATACCAGAATTGTGCTTGCTAAAGAAACAGGGCCTGGGCTGCAGACAGAGCAGAAGACAGCAGCCTGGAATTCTTAGCAAGAGAGCAAGAGGGTTGTTACTAACAGCAAAGTGATAAATGCTGTTAAAACAGAGGACACATTTCTCTCTATCAATTAAAACTGTTTTTCACATTTAAGCTATTCAATTCTAGTTCTTACAAAAATAAAACAGTTTGCCCAGCTGCTTTTGTCAGGAAATCTGTCCTTGCCTTTTGTCCTGGGGCATTTCTGATTTCAGCAGTATTATTTGTATTAATAACAACAACAATAACAATAATATTGGTGACAGTAATACCAAAAGTACTTTTTTCAGGTTTCAGAGCCTCTACTGTTTCCTCAGATGTCAAGAGATGGGATTCTGGGACTTCAGTCAGTTCTAGAGAGCCTGAGGCTTGCACAGAGAGCTGAAAGCAGGTAAGCCACTGCTGGGAATCAGGTTTGCCTAAGCTTTAGTGTCTGATAGTGTCGGGTTTCAGGCTGGCCAAATGCCAGGCACCCACTAAAGTCGCTCACTCACCCTCCCATGCCACAGCTGAGCAGAGGAGAGCTCATGAATTGAGATAAGGACCAGGAGAAAATACTCCAAGGGCAAAACAGGCTCAACTTAGAGGTATGAAGTGAATTTATTACTAATAAAATCAGAGAAGGATAATAAGAAGTAAAATAAGACCTTAACAACACCACTTCTTTCCCCGCCCCTCCCTCCTTCCCACTGGCAACACAGGAAGACAGGGTGGGGTTTTTGTCAGTTCGTCTCCTGAGATCGTCTTACACTGCTCAGGGAGGGGCGTCCTTCCTGAGACTATGGGGTCCCTCTCACAGGAGACAGTTCTCTACGAACTTCTTCAACGTGGGTCCACTCTCAGGAGAAGCAGCCTACCGCACCTGCTGCAACGTGAGTCCCTCCTACAGGCAAACAGTCCTCCCAAAAATCCAGCAGCATGTTGTTTCCTTCACATGTTCCTCCTCCTCTTCTCTGACTAGAAGGAAAACCTGTGACTTTGTTTTGATTTTATTCTTAAATATGTTGTCACAACCTCTCTGATTGGTCCAGTTTTGGCCAGCAGCATGTCCATCTTCTGAGCCATCAGGGATTGGCTCTGTCAGACATGGTGGAAGCTTTCAGCAGCTTCCCACAGGAGGCATTTCTGTGGCCCCCATGCAACCAAAAACCAGGCCATGCAAAACCAATACAAGAGGTTAATACAAATTGCTGTTATTATATCAAAATCACACTGGAGATAAGATTGAATGTTGCATGACTATTTGCCTACCCACTGTATAAATAATCTCTGTCATCAAACACAAAGATCATGCAGAGTTACTGGATTAAAAAAAACCAATTTAATTAATGTATAATGAAACTAAGCAAAAAGCCAAGATTAGATTGTTAAAGCACTTGTTACAAATAAAAGCAGAGTGCCTCTCTTTAGAAATAAGATTTTACTACCTTTGGTAAATTATTGTAATTTTGCCTTCTATAACAAAATCACATGGAAAAGAATCAAACTTCTAGTGACCCATACTTTGGTGATGATGGGGCAGTTGTAAAAACTAAGACACAGAGTAGAATTATTAGATGTGTCAAAAGATTTTTCTCCTGAGGAATCTGATTAATCAAGCTGTTGTAGAAATGCTTATACGGGTAACTATAAAAGTAGAACTTAAATTTTATTTTTGTTGCTGCTGTAATTACAATCAGAGACTGCTTGACCATGAAATGGTAAGCACAAAAATAAACAACCACCTCAGCACCTCCTTCCTTTTAATGTAGTTTTCTACATTGTCATGTATAATACATTTCCCTATGAGCTGATATTTTTTCTCTGAGATAACTATCTTGTGAAAAAACCTGTTTTACAGACTTATTAAGTATATGCAAAAAAAGCATATAACCTGATATTTTAAAATATCAAGTTTAAGACTTATTTTCCTTTAACTCACTGATTTTGCATTCTGAGAAACTATACTGGCCAACAGACCTCTGTGGTGTCATGAGTCTGCTATAGTGTTTTTGCTTCTCTTTTTCATCTCTTCTCCTAATGTGATCATCATAGACTTTTCCTTTTGCTGGTCTTACACAAGGAATTTGCGATTTGTTTTCTTTTATCATTTTTTATCATCTCCCAGTTGTGGCTAAAATATCTTCCACTGAATATACTAGTAAAGGTCAGGATGCACGTTTGATTTGCATGCTTACATCATAACCTATGTGGTATAATTGCCAATCCTACAGTCTTAGTAAGCTTTTTCTCAGCTACACAGAGGTATTCAGGATGCCATAGAGCATTTCTTTCTCCACTATTCTGGTTCCCCCCTTCTTTCTTCTTTCTAGCACAGTTACAATTATAACACATATCAACAGTTTATTTACAACATATGTTTTGTAAGTAAAGTTTTTGATTGCAATTGCAAGCCTTCTATCTTATTGCAATGTCTTCCTTTCATGGTGGCAAAGCTTCTTGCTGTCGTTGAGCTATGATTTGTGCAGATTTTGTGGGTTTGTGTGATTTTTTTTCTTCTAGAGCAGTAACAAATGCTAAAGCATCCATGACCTTTGTATGAATACTCTTCACACAACACCAGTTTGATTTAAGTGTATGTCATAAGATGCAATTAATTGCTTGTGCTCTCTTGGCTGGCTACTTTGAAACCCATTTTACCTGGACTTCTTGTAAGTGCTTTTTTTGGATCCACTCCTTATCCAAGTAAATTTGTCAGCAATACTGCGATTACTTTTGTTACTATATTTGAATTTGCAACAGCTTTCCATACTATAAAATGGAATTATTCCATTTCTAGGAAAAAGTCTTCCTTTTCCTATATTAGAGGGGTGAGATATTTATTTCCCCTTATCATTGCTGGCACGTTCTCTTTAGGAGAAGATGTAAGCTTTGGGAGGATTATGGTATCTGCTTATAGAAGAAGGTCACTACAAAGGAAGAACCTGCAATGACATGAAGAGCTGAAAGCAGAAGACAGTTACAGTAGGATGTGTAGAGCTAGGAAAGGCCAAAAATATTAAGTGGAGGACAACAAAAGGGATCAAAATGGCAGCAACAGTAAGAACCAGAAAAAATATGAAGCATATTTTGCCCCTTTCTTCTTTCTATTTCTGCTACAAAAATGAAGAATAAAAGGAAAATAAACCTCACAAAGAAATCCACAAAAAATTAAAAAAACACAGATGTGGGACAGTGAGTGACAGAACAATGATGCAAGTTAGATATTATTTTTAATAAACACTTAGGCAAAGTAGAACTACTTTTATAGGTAACACTTAAAAGCACTGACTTCACAGTAAGGCTAGAAACAATGGTTACTGCCTTGTGAGCCAGGACATTTGGTTTCAAGCTCCTATCTCACATTAGAAGGGGATTTGAAATGCAATCTGTACTTCCAGAGTTTAGTACTGTGGGCTGCTGGAATTGAAATCAGATAGATAGAACTCCTATCTCACTGCTGTCCGCTATGCATCTCCATGCACATGTACCATTTCATGATGGAGGGGTGGGGCTGCTGTTAAGTGCTGCAAAGCCACGTGTATGAGTATACCCAGGAGACTGGCAACTGTCAGGCTCTACAGGATTCACACGCCTATTGGGACTGACTGCACTGCTAAGCACCATTTAATTGCATGGAAGCATTAGGTAGCTACACAGTAATAGCAAACCTGAGGAAGGTTTGGGCAGGGTGAGGGTGAGCAGCTCAGATCTGCATCCTAAAGGAAGTGGTAAGATCTGTGTCTAGTTCAAGTTTTAGCAATATTTGAAAATGTTACACAATTGTTTCTATTGGTCTAACTTTTCTAGGTGCTGGTAAGCTCAGTGTTTGTTAATTTGTTTCTAGTAAGTTGGAAATACTGAGGAGGGAACTGTTTTTAGTGAGCGTGGTGGAGAGCTTCAACAGATGGGGCTAAGGGAGACCTGTGTTTGTATGTCTTATAGAACAAAACACAACCAAGTACAGGTCAGTGACACTGTTGTGTGATTTATAACTCAGGGTTTTGTCCATAGCAGGAATGTAACTATGTTGTAACTTAGAAGGGAAAAAAAAAATCTGGTTTTATTTAAAAGTTTTTCACTTTTCTTAGTTATTTTAAAATTGTTCAGCTGTGATGAGCAAAGGAGGGATCTATTTGTCTATTACAAATAGATCTATTACATAAATCTAAAATATGTTGAATACATATGCTAAACATTTTTCTCTTCAAACTGGCCTCCTACAGAAGCACCACAGCTGGGCAGATCAATCCCAGCTCTGTCAATAGGAATATTACCATTGCTTCAATGGGAACAAGGCCAAGCTCATAAATCCAGGGTGAAGACATTTCTGTCTCTTCCCTCTGTTCTTGGTAATGTTTTTGTTCTTCTCCCTCTGTCATGCTTAGTCATCATCAGCAGGTAGGTTGTGCAATATCTATTCAGGGACAAGTATACTGAAAACAGCGCCATAGGTCAAGGTTATAGCTTTGCTCCAAAAGGAAAAATACTGCCCTAAAAGAACATTCTCAATGAGAAGGCTGTTCTGAACTTACAACTGTGTCCATGTTGCATTTGAATGTCAGGACAACACCAAAGTTCAATAATATGTTGCAACTCTGATTCACATTCATTCATGCAGGAAGAGGGCTTTTTTATTTTACAGAAAAGGATGTATTGGGGATTCTCTTCTCATAAGGATCTGGTGTCTGTAGCTGCTAGCCTGTTTCAGCCTCAGTGCCTGAAATCCATACTTCAGGTCTGTAATGATTAGGAAGACTTCTTTTTTAGAGATGTTGGATTTTACAGCTACCTTTAAGAATTTTTTTCTGCACTGTGATGATATTGTAATATAAATATTCATAAAGGAACTTCGAGCATGAAGAGAACACTAACCAAACAGTAATTTGCCATTGTTGCCACTAGAGGATGTACGTTAAAAAAGAGTGAAACTGTATACTAGTAGTGCTCCTCCCAAAGTCTATTCCTTTCAAAGTATACATACATAGTATGACAGAGAACTATCCATGTAATTTAAACTTAAAAATTTAATTCTAGTGGGTTTGTGAGTCTACTGGAGAAATGAAAGGAAGTTCAAACTCTGTAAACAAATACAGAAAAAGAAGAATGAAGAAGTACTAGTTGCTTGGTGTTTTTTTTTTTTTTATTATTTTTGCCCTATGGATATTCTTACATCTGAAGGATAGTTATATCAGTATAGTTTTGTAAGTGCAATTTGATAAATTTAGTTTCATATTTTCCAACATCTTGATTTTATAAATTAGACACAAACCTTTCTCTGAGAACACCATTCACTAAGGTCTGTACTATATAGGGCTGGTTGAAGTTCCTTGGGATTATTACATGCAATTAAGCATCGATACTGTGGTTGCAGAATATCAGACATATATTGGAAAACCCCTGAAGGACCAGTTGATTGTATTAATATTCACATTAAATACTATAAGCAGTTTTATAACTTTTCCAAGCTCACAAACACCTACATTATTCCAAAACAAATATTAGATAGTATTTTCTATTTATTTTTAAACATTCTAGAAAGGAAATAGAAGTAGTTTCCAAAGTCATGAGACCACTTGGATTTTTGCATCTGTCTGCCTGGTAGAGCTTGAAAACTTGGAAAGACCCAAAGTGAGTTCTGTGTTATGATTCGGTACAATTTGTTTTCCTCCACTGGGGAAAGTCTTTGGGATTTTATTGGCACCAACTAGTTCCATGAACCTGACAGGGTGGCAGCCTTTCTCCCTGAAAAACACATAATTTGTGTTCTGAATTTCAGAAGTTTTACATTGCACTTGGAATGAACCCAAAGATATCTTAGATATTAAGTAGCCATATTCCCTGGATTCATTTTGCATTTAATGTAGCCCAAAGCAGGGCCTTAGAACGAATTTTGCAGCAACTACACCCTAGCCTCATAAGGTCTGGAACATGTCCCACATGACCTTTCCACTTGGCCTAACATCATGGAGGGCATCAACCTAAGTAGACAAAAGCACTTGAGGGTGTGACAACAGTGTTGTTACCAGAGGGTATCAGATGGGCAAGGAATCCAGCAGTGAAGAGCAGGCACTAAAGACAAAAGACATCTGTGTCTTTTAAGGAAGGAAAGAACTAGAGACCAGATTGGAGAAGACATTAGTTAAAGACATTTGAAGACCAAGAAACTGGATGGGCAGGAGCCAAGAGTGACTTTGAGAAGCAACAGTGAGAAAGAAAAGCAGCGGTATCAAGACTTCCTGAGACTCGGATGAGAAACTTGAAGGAACAACTGGAACTGACTATCTGGGAAGGTACAAATAAACAAGAGGCAGAACTGGGACTTTTGGATTAAGCATTGGGTCATACAGCCAGACTAATCTGTGCTTTTCCCAGGGGTAGAGGAGGGTTTTGCGCTAACCTTGCACTTGCCTGATCTTAGTTCAGCCCCTGGAACAAATCACAGATACTGATCAAATGCCTGCAGGCTCAGGGGGAATAGCAGCACATGCCTATTTTATCTCAAAAACAGCTTGGTATCTACACCAGCCAGGAGCTCTCTGGTTGCTAGAGGAACCTGTGGAGGCCAGACAAGCAGTCAGGGTAACACACACAAACAAATTCCAGAACATTAACTAAACTTGAAACCAAGTGAGCATGACTTGGCTCATGAACTGAAGGACAGCATCACCCCACTGCCTGACTTCATAGAAAGCCAGGTCTGAGGATAAGGCTGTTCTCCTGAGAAACTCTGAAGAATTTAACTTCAAGAATCATTAACAAAAAGATCCTAATTACTTTTAAATCCTGAGAGAGACTGTAAAATGACAAATCCACTCTAACGTTTTGGAGTATAACACAGATGCTGTCGATTGGCCTGTCTCATAATGTTGGCATGGGACATACTTCTCTGCCACTTCGGATGCAAGATATTACAAGTTACAGTTTGTGGAAGGGAAATGCAATAGTGCCCCTTGCGTCCATTCTTAATTGGCAGCTTCTTTTAAAAGGGACCTCTCCCCTTTAGGGTAATTAGTTCCTGGAATAATTGCAAAACCAGTATAAACCAGGAAAGTGCACATGCTAGAGCCACACAAGTGCAGAAATATGTGTATATAGGTGGTAAATCTGTTCTGGATTCCTGCTGCTGACATTCTATAGATATCTTAGAAAGTATAAACTCTGCCCATATAATCTAAGATTAAATAACAGAAAGCAGTAGAAATGAACATGAATGTTGTGCTTTTTGCATCAATTATTGATTGATGCTTCAGAAAGTTCCTTTGAGTTAAATTACCATTTTGACAATACAGCAATCAGGTAAGACACCCTTCTTGACCTCCATGCAGCAGCTCCAGAGGGGAAAAAACCTAGAAACCCCATTCTCCCTCAAAACACATAGCCAAGGATTAAATATCTCCAGTACGACAGTGAGTAGCATTTACAGTCTGAGGCTGGGACAAACTGTTTTTGAACCAAAACTTCAAAATAAGCTGTCATTAATTAGTAATCTCTAAAGAATGGCCTCTATCCTTGGTGCCTCTCAGTATTTCCTCATTTTACCAGGTAGCAGCAAGAACATTTCAGATTGCATCAGCTTTGAAAGAGATTCTTCTTTAGCTAACCAGGATGACACTCTATGTGGCCACTAGGACTTTGTCTAGTGACTTCTTGCTAAGAAGGATCAGCAACCCTATAAGACTTAAATGCTACATGAAAGATTAAGGCCAGGGAGGTCTGTGGCAGGATGAAGAATGATTCTTAAACATTAAGTTCTTCCTCCCTTCTTTGTTCTATGCCTTTCAGCCGTTATAAATTAACATTGACTCTCCTTAGTAGAGAGGGTCTCTTCTTAACTCTCATCATAATTTATACTTGGCTACTCCTGGATTTAAGAAGAAAGAATGACAAAACAAATAAGCAACAGCAAAAGATCATTTTGGAAGGAAAGAGGAAGTCTAACAGGCACTATAATGAAGAGTGTGATTTATCGGAACGCGCCATTTCCACATGATGGATGTGACAGCACTTATCCCACAGATACCCAATCAAGCTTCTTCAATTGTCAGCTCATGTTTAGTTGCCTCCTCAATGTTTTTAAGTTGACGAAGCAGCCACTCTCTTTCTTTCTTTCTCTGTTAACAGAAGAAAAAATATTATTTAATCAACCTAATCTATTCAGATACCACCTGCTTTCTGTATTTCAGATACCATCTACACAAAGGACTTATGACCCAACTCAGTTTTGGGTGGAGTTTTCCATTTGTTTTAAGCAAAGAAGCTTTTACTCTCAAAGCTGGCAAGTTTTCTTGTTTTCAACACACTCAGGAACAATATGGTACAGAGAAAAAAACAAAGCAGAGCAGAATTTGATGGCTTCACACTGACATGACAACCTTCAGAGTCTAACTCTGCTGCCTTCCTGTCCTTTCTATGGGCTTTCCACAGGCCCTTAGAAAATTACTAAAGTTTCAGAAAATGGAGTTCTTGTGGTCCACACACAACCAACACTTGCAGAGCATCTATTAACTTAAGCTTTCCCCAGAAAACCCTACATTAGTCAAAAGGACTGCTCACAAGATCCCATTTGCAATGACTGTAATTCTTTATATAAAGCACTACAGTTTGTATTTAACAGAAAAAGTTATTGTTCCTCAAATTTGGTCTGACTTGCTAACATTAAGAAACTTTAGAATTTCAGTTACTGATTTCTTCCTATTCTTAAGTATCTTCTAAATAAAGATATATTAAAAAATACACTTTCCACTTGGGTACACAATGAATCATACCAGCTCACAAGCTGAAGCAAATGCTAGTTTAGAAGTTTGCATGGCATCTTGTCTATGATAGGAATGGTATCACAGTGTTTACCAGGCTATGATGCAAATCATAAAGAGATGTCCTCACTGCTAAAGTTATGGACATGTTCCATTAGTAAACTATACCCACTTTACTAGGAATATCTGTATATATTCTGTGTTATTAGAAGTTTGTGTAACTTAGCTGTTGAATAACTAAATGAAAGCCTTTACCTGAAGAGTTTTATCAGTTTTCTTCTTTCTGCATTTTGTTACCAGAGGATCTTTTATCCCTGGTATTCCAGAAACAAGCCATGAGGGTCCACTCTTAGGAGTTACTGCAGCATCCACAAATGCTCTGGTGGTAGCATGACTTTCTGTGTTTGGGACAATCTTGTGAGCTGGCTCTTGATTTGATTCATCAGAGGCCAACACAGTGGAAAGCCTCCTTCTAGAAAATACAAGCTGAGAGCTTTGGCTTTTCTCTTTATTTTGTTCTTGCAAATCAAATGCTGTTGAAAGTTTTTTTGGGGACATAGGAGGAACGTGTGCATCAACACACACTAATGATACTTGAGATAATGATCTAATTAGATTTGATTGTGGCATTGGAGAGCCATAAATTCTCTTTGCAGCATCTTGGTCCTTGATTGACTGATTTGTCAGATCTGTAACAGATGGAGTTGTTCTTGAAAGCATTGAGTCCACCGGGGTGCTGTGTTTCACCATTCTCCTTTTAAGAGATCTTTTAACATTCAGAAGAAAGTCATCTTCCTCTGACATCTTGAAGTTAGGTTTATTGCCTTAAGAAAATAAGAAGATTGTGTCATTGTTCACACTGTAAAAGATGCAATACGAGCTGCTTTTTAGCCGCAAGCTGTTCAATCAAATCCTAAGTGTTCCTATTTTCATATCTATATTCTGTCTTTACATGGAATTTATCCTATATATAGATCAATTTTCAAGCAATTAAAAGAGCCATGTTGAAAACAGAACATGAGAACACAGCTGGTCACACATCCAACACCTACTCCTCTCTCAGCCTTTGGCATGAGGAACTCCAAGTATGCTAGAATTTTTAAAGATTTTTCATTAACTGCAACATCATTAAGATACTGTTTCCTCTTTCCAAATATATAAATAATATATTTTTGGTGTTTCAGCTGCTAACACTGTATGCTCTGTAGCTGAAAAGCATTTGATGGCAGAGGGACTACTGTTGTGCAGCAAGAAATCAAGTGCTCTAAAGAGATGGGCCGAGAATTTCTGGATTCACCAGTGATCTCTTAATCAAATTGCCACTCCCTTAATTCCTTGAAAGGGGGCTCACAAACCTCTTAACTCCCTTCTGTTTACTTGACATTTGTCTTACTTCAGCTGACCCTAAATTTTGATTCTAAAAAAATATATGTTCTGTGCAAGCCTATTTTAAACTGAATTTAAAATGGCAAGCTTGCTTATTCTAGTAGCATTATTCCTATCCATTTGCAAACCCCCAATAAAAATAAACTTTTTCTTTTAACTGGGGGTTTTCAAATGGGTAGGAATAATACTACTAACAAAAGCAAGGACACATTTTGTGTCCTTTTCCATGGAATCCCACAGTGCTGCAAGTGCTGTCTGTAGCTGCATCATCTTTTAGAAAAGGCCACCTTCCATGGCCTTTTCTGCAAAACTCTTAAAAAACAACTTTCCCCTTCTCTAAAAAGCCTTTTCTTTCTGTTTTTTTGCTACTTTTTTGGCAGAAAAGCCCAAGATAAAGATATCTGATTTGAGATATATTTAAGATAAATATCTAAATTAGGTGAGCAGTTAAGTACTCCTAGTAATTGTTGAACTCGTTGCTTTTATGAGGTTGTTCAGCTATTTCATGCAGGTCGATTGGCCCATATTCTAAGCTGTATATAGACTGTGGCCTTGGAGCAGCAAAACAGGACTACCATGAAACAGGGCACAAGAAGACAGGGAAATATATTTGCTGAAGTAAAAGGCATTAGTTCTCTCATTCCTTGTTTCCATCTGTGTAGTGTCTAAGTTTTCTAGTAGAGTTTCACATCCACTTTGTGTTTCTAAACACAGATGCAGCAAGAGATAGAGCACTGACTCTTCAATACAGCAGAAGTCAAGTGTTTTATGGGGTTTTTTTCCCCCCTTACAAAGAGGGAGATGTATTCCATCATAATTTTTATTTGGATACCCATTTTTTCTCTCACTTCTTTAGCAGTGCTAGCTTGTGTGACACATAGGCAGCATTCAGTCTACAGACTGCTTCATTTCCTGTTTAGTTAGATTGATTTCCTTTAGTCTTTATCATAGAAGCTTGCATGATTAAGCTTAGGAAGGGAATAAGGAGGACTTTACAGCTACCACTCCTCTCTCAAACTTATCCTCAGCTATATATTTTAACACTTTCCCCTACAGTATTATGCGGTCAATTATAAACTATTTCTTTCTTAAATTAATTTCCTACCAAAGCTTTTGTGGAAAACAACAGTGATTTTTTTTATTTCACATTTCTCTATGTTTTAGAAAGATAAATATGTATAAGCAACAGGTTTTTCTGCTCTAACACCACTATAAATAAAGGAGAGAAGCCTAGAAACAACAGAGAAATTTAATATAATATATAGAAATATATTTGAGAGTATCAGAGTGTATCACAGAGAATTCATTTTGCAGGAAATTTGACAAAATATAGCAGGTTTAACAGACCTACCAAGTTCTGAGGTCTTCCTTCCTTCCTTTGTTTTAGCTTCAGCTGCTGCTTCCCTTCTTATAAACCTGTCCACCCTGGCCATCCTTTGGTATAGATACTCCCTAATTAACACATTTAGCATTTTTTTTTTGAGTATTGACATTGCTTCTAAATGAATAAATACCCAATAGAAATCTGGGATTAATTAATCACAGGAAAATAGGATAGCCAACTTATTTATATGCTATATTTATTACTATTTAATTTCTGCTGTATGCTGCCTATTTCAATCACAAAAATACTCTAGTGGTTAATTGGCTTCACATGGCTATTTAAGGCACATTGAGGATCTGCTGCAAGATTGATGTATGTTGATGGAGTATATTGCCATCCTGATTTTTTTTCTCTCTGCTTTTCTTGTTCAAAAAAATAAATGGGAAATTAATGTTAAATCTGCCATGAAAAAGCTCTTCTTTTAGGAAAATAGGAAGTGTGAATCAAGTGAAAAGCTGTAAATTTCAATGTGGATGTTGTGTTTGCAGCTAACAGCTAATGACAGCATTTTATATTGAAGCATATGTTTTCAAAGTATCAGCTCTTAGATTAGAATTCCATTGGTTTGAAATGGTATGGTTTAGGTGGAGGACTGTAATTTTTATCAGCTGAAAAGCAGCTGGACTACACTAGTCCTGAATTGCAAGTCAGGTATTTTGTAGCTAACAGTAAACAGCTGTTATCACAATGATGTAGAGCAAGAACAGGTGTGAGGGAGCATGTGCACAAATAGTGGGGTAGCCCCTTTTGACAAAGTATGACCTGTGGACTTTTGAGCTGATGAGACAGACCTAATTTCATGGCTTCATGTGCATGACCTGGGGTTGTGGAATGCATCTAGCGCAGACAGAGGGGCAAAAGCACTGATCTCGCAGGAATTTGAACTTCTGGTTCCAGGGAGTCTACCTAATCATAAACCACTCTTTCACCACATTAATAGTTTTACTATGAATAGAGAATTGGAGCTACCAGTTCTACATTTAGAAGTAACAATCTGTCAGTATATGGATAAAATTACTAGGCTTAAGTTATGTGTCCCTAAGGAGCTGAAAGAGAGCTTGAGAAATGGAGGCACATTACAATCACATGGATTGCTTGAGTAAGCATCTTGGAAATAAACAGTCTGTCCAGGATAAGCTATTTATTTCCTAAACTCCCAGAGGAAGTTCCTACAGTAATATTTTGAGAATTAAACAAAAACTATTTTGAGATACTTGCGGCTGGAAAAGAAAAAGTTTCAGCCCTTTATAAACACAGACCAATCTTTACCTAAATTTGAATATTTGTAGTTAGTTTTCATACCATGTGGCTTTGTGAACAAACCCACCAGGTCAGCCATTCTGTGCCTTGCAGGCCCAGCAAGCCAGTTTCTTATACAGTACAGAGCACAGTGATGTCTTGACATGGTCTCACAATGTTTGTGCTGTCCTGCTGTACTGTGGCACATAATATCACCTCTCCCAGCAGGGCAATGATGCAAACAACACTGAGCAGCATGAACCTGCATGAGAAGCTTTTTGGAGTACTGAGAATGACATAATTTCACTGGACCCCTTCAAAACCTCACGGCCTTGCCTCCCAGCTGGTGTTTGGCACTCCTTGCTGTGCTTGTCCTCACAATTTGTCCCCTTTTCCATGGAATCTCACAGTGCTGCAAGTGCTGTCTGTAGCTGCATCATCTTTATGTCTACCTTCCATGGCCTTTTCTGCAAAACTCTTAAAAAACAACTTTCCCCTTTTCTTAAAAAGCGTTTTTTTTTACTCTTTTATCTAGAACCTTACTAAATATTCTCAAGAGACAAAGTAAGAGGTTTGTAAATTGTTCTTGCTGCTAATAATGGTTTATCTTATGTCCCACAAATCCATCTCTTTATCAAGTGGTGGCAGGATGTTACAGAGAATAGGAAAGACATAACTGTAAGAGATAAGACAGAAAAGAGTCCAATATTAATTTAAGAATCAGAGCTCAGTAGAACGTCTGCAGTGATGATAATACCCTGGTCTCAGTTTATCTGTAGCCATGTTCTATATCTGAACACAAACACCCAAACTGTGACTTGAGTGACACCTTGAAAGCTTCTTGCATCTTTCAAAGAATGATACATATGGTGTCCTGCACTCAGACCTATTCATTATGAATAATTCCTTCACTAAATTTACATTCCTTGGAATGATTATATTTATCTTCAGCATTGTCTACTTGGTATTTTGAACAATAACTTCAAAGGTTTGTATGCAGCCTTTTGGCCTATATTTACACACAACTCCTCTCATTTGTTGCATAGTGCAAGATGGCACTCAATTCTAGCAATATTATTATATATTTTCATATATATTATATCAAACTCCCACTGCTTTAGGTTTATATCTTTAAAGATTCTTTTGTTGATGTCATTTTAGGAGATAATTTAATCTTTCGAAATTTATTCCAAAAATGCAAAACTTACTTAGGTTACTGCATTCTCTTAAATTAAACATGAATTCTTAAATTTTTCACTTCCAAAACCAACAAAAGTGAGAATATAATAAAAGCACAGTGTTTTGTTCAAATTTCAGCCCTTTCATTCCAGTTCACATACACAAATTCACTTCAAAGACGTGGAATTTTGGGAGGCTTCATCTGGAAAAGGGAAACACTGGAATTATTTTTCAGTTTACCAAGGAATAATTTACACAGAGGGACAAAAATGGACACCTTTCTCCCTTTGTCTTCTGGTCTGAGAGACTGCAATTCCTCAATTGCTGCTCTTTTAATTTCTTTATTTTCTAGTCTGATGATGTTGCCAAACATTTCTCCTGAAGAGAACTTGTATTCTGAACCAATCTTTAGCTCATATACTTTCCTAATATATTTTCTTGAATTGGATGTGCAATTCTAGTTTGTAAAGTCACAAATCTTGCATAAGTCTCCAAGCTAGGTGCTCTCCAAGGGCTAGGTGCAGTCTTTACTGGGTGCTCTCCAAGGGCTAGGTGCAGTCCAAGGGCTAGGTGCAGTCTTTACTGGGCAGAACATTAGGAGGCCCTCTCCCAGCTCTTGCAACTACTCTGATGTTTTTAGGCATTTAGGGTGATTCCAAGTACCTAATAAGGAATAGGAGCTGGTAAATAGAACTCAGGATTCTACTCTGTCTGATGACCTGTTGTGGAATGACCCTGAAAGCTTATAAGGAAGAAGGAAGAGCCAGAGGAAGCATGGAAATGGAGGTGAGGAACAAAAGGAGAGTGAAAAGAATAAATTAAGAGAGGGACACAAATGTGAAAATGTTTTCCTAAATTTAGACTCACGTAGAAGGAATAAATTAGAAGAAAGAGAAAAGGAGTGCACAAAACAAAACAAAAAAAAAAAAAAAAAAGAAAATGAAATTGTTTCCTAAGTGATTTAGAAGACTTGGGCCCAAATTACAAGCTGTTCATGAATGAAAGTCCATAAAAATACAAATCTGATTCATATTCACATAACCTATTCTTCCTGTGTTTGAGTTTTGTATATAAGCAAGTCAATCAGCAGTGGTCTAAGAGCTGCTGATCAGACTTAGTGAAAATGGGAATGAAGCATGTTATTTCTTGATGTGAAGTCTAAAATGAGCAGGGAGCCTCCTAATGAACTAACGTCTGCAGAATAGTGCCTCCTTTGGGACTGGAAAGCATTATGGCACAGCAGGCAAATGGAGAAGTAATTCTGTTCCAGTAATCTCCTTGGGCAGCCACAGATGTGGAAATTGGAACACTGCAACACATTCTGTGGACTTAATGTCTTCAGGTGTATAAAGCTGCACAGAGGGAGCCGGTGGAGCTTTACGAATTTGACAAAAACACCTCAGTGCTATTTCAACTTATTTCAGTAGGACTTACATGTCTGGACACCACTGAGAATCCTGAGTTTTGTGAAAGGGTAAATAGAGGGGACAGGGATTTTATATGTGTGTTTGGAAGACACTTTAGAGTAGAATAGAAAATAGCAAATTAGAATAGAAAGGAATAGAATATTTCAGTTGGAAGGGATCTTTAATGTTCATCCAGTCCAACTACCTGACACTTCAGACTGACTGAAGATAAAGGATGTAATTAAGGGTGAATGACTCTGACCCTTAAACACTGACAGGCAAAGAGAATCAACCACCTCTCCAGGAAGCCTTTTCCAGTGTGTTACCACCCTGTTGGTAAATAAACATTTCCTAATGTCCAGTCTAAACCTCCCCAAGGAACATGGCTTTGAGCCATTCCCCCACGCCCTGGCACTGAGTACCTCCGTCTCCCCTTCCTCAGGAATCTGTCAGTAGTGTGATCACCCCTCAACCTCCTTCTCTCCAACCTAGACAAAAACAGTATCCTCAGCCTAGCATGTCTGCCAGCCCCTTCACCATCAAAACCTTTGCTGAAACCTTCAGAAACCAAGGACAATACGAATCCTTTGTAGTCTGTTAAACAAACTTGTCAGTGCCTGAAAAGCATTATGTACAATCTTGTTCTTCAGCAATTTTTAAATTTTTGCCTTTTGGAACACTTTCTTCACATATTATTTATGTTATGGTGGTAATGTGGAAGTGGTGCCTTTGCAAGTGTTGGAGGTTTCCATTTTTCAGTGTGGCAATGACTTTTTCCTGGCCAGAGGCAAGATTAATGTCCTTCTACAGTGTCCAGGAACAGACTCATGTACAGCATAATTTTCATTCAATTTGATCATAGGAGCACCTCTTAAGGAGCCTGAGAGGAAGGCTTTAGGGAATCCTGGATAAATGGGTGTAGTAATTTCATAGCCTTTCAGTAAAAAAATGGCTTTGAACTAGCAATACAGGGTCATGATGTGTGCTTCAGTTTATATATTTCTACAGTTTTGGTTATGACTGTTATGACTGGACCTGTCCAACTGGACAACAAATCCAATTTTATGCATTCAAAACTATTACCTTGAACTACTTACTGGGTTTCATGGCTGCTCAGGAAGTCAAACCCTTATTTAAATGTCTAAATTTTCTTCCATACGATTCATTTCAATAAGAGTTTAAGGAATAATGAGACTTGGCTCTTTGTCTCTGAAACAATTCCAATTAGTCTTAAAAGCTTTTAATATGGGTTTCAATAAAATTTTTTCACCAAGGTCCATGAGTTACAGGTAATTGGAAGTGGTATTCTAACAGCCAATTTTTTTTTTTTTCTGCTTTAATGTAATAGTAGGACTGAAAAAGCAAGTTCCTTAAGGAACATACCTTTGCATCTCATAGAAAAGTTCAGTGCCACATCCTCCCTCTATTTAGACTAGCTTTGCCCTTGGAGTCCTTGGTGTCTAAGTGAAAGGCAGATTAGTTTGTACACATAAAAAGATGCTGCAATATTAAGATCAATTTTGAAAGCTAAAAGCATTAAAAATTGTTGTCGCTCTTCGTTAAACAAGGTTATAATACACAAGTAGCCAGTCTAAAACCATTGTGAGGGATGTCAAATGGAAAAAAATTAGCTTTATAATGTAGAAGTCTGGATCAATATTTAACTTCAAAAAATCTAATTATCTCTGTAGTAAGAAGTCAGGTATACTTTAATAGAAATAGAGATCATTGACCTTGATAAAATCAATGACTTTGTAATTGCGTCAATGATTCCTCTTCATTACACTCTTGTCTTACCAGAATGCCATTATGTGTTCTGTCTGCATGTTGTTTATTGACTAGTCACTGTCCTATACACTTTCTACGTGTTTCTACACCCCACAAGTCAATCTGAGTTAATATTCAACTGAGACCTTTCCTCAGTAACTTGCTGTGTCTTTTCTGATACAACTGCTCCTTTCTAATTATGTTGGCAGAGCTGCCGAGGAGCACATAACAGTATCACCAAAGTTCAATAAACATACAGAGTAACTATAGAGTTTGGGGGAAAACAATCTGTGCTGCTTTCGTGACCTTTGGCAATAGTATTAGTCCAGTTTGGCCAAACAAATGTCTAGCTTCAAATCTCTCAGCAACCAGAAAATGATGGATTTATTTTACTTTCTTACATCCAGTAATAAACTAAAAGTGCTGTGTTTGTGCAGTGCAGTTGCATGGCTAGACTGAGTATAGTCCTATGCAGGAAGTAAGGCCAGGCGAATAGAAATGGCTCTGTCTTGCGGCATTAGAATTGTGCAGATGAATCCCCAGGTAGTCTAAGCTGGGGGAAAGCTAATTAATTAATCAGAGTCCCACTGACTTAGTGAAGCAGAGCACTTCTGATCGCACATCTGCTTTGTCTGTGATGGTGTAGTAATTTATATGTTACACTGTCTCTATGAAGGACATCATTGGCATCTTTAGAGTGTGCCTTGTAAATGGAAAGGTTCTTGATAATAATGACTACTTCATCACTACCTTCTTCCTTTCTAGCTCTTTATGGTCAATCTAATCACAGTTGCCTGGTTATAAATACAGGAACAGTGTAAGCCTGGGAGACTCATATTAATGTAATATTAAAAATCAGTTTCTATTCTCTGTGCTTTGAGCCTGAAAACCTATGCAAACTACTGATGAAGTTGACAGCAGAAATAATCTGCACAAGAGTGGATATTAGGATCAGACCAGGATTCCTAAGCAGCCTGACTATACCTCAAGATCCCCACTCTAAATGCTCTCTTGACAGTTCAGAGGGTTTAATGAGTGGCAGAAATGTCACAGACAATCTCTAATACACGGCTCACTTCACAGCTATGACTCTTTTTTTTTCATCACAATGGCCCAAACAAGAATATGGTCCATGATTTGATACCTATATAATTGTTTCCTTCCATTGAACAACATCTTCTGCCAGCAGAAATGTCATTAGGTGACCCACTGCTCTAGGGAATGGCATGCAAAACTGGAAGACTTTGACACAGATACAATGGCAATGCACCAAGGTACACAAGGGACAATGTACACAATGTTCTCATTTTCTATTCTCCCCTTCTACCTGTTTGAAATCGACAATATCCTCTTGTAATATTTTTGGACAAGAACCTCAGTTTCAGTCCTGGGTGGTTTATGCTATGGAAATGCTGTCTGGAATTCCTTATGTCCAAAACTGTTAGCAGAGGGGTAACAATCTAATACTGATCCTACCTCATTCTTTAAGCAAAACCAATTCTCATACTGTCTCTGAAGTGATTTGCCTGTGTAATGGGACATGGCAGAAAAAAGTCTCCAAGTAATGACCTGAGTCATTAATCCAGAACATATACTCTCTCGTTAACATATGTATCTGTGAGTGTACATATTTCATACACAGGTATAAATGGCTCTATGTGTATTTATGTACATAGAATTCCCTGAAACAACACTCAAAGGGTTACACATTTTAGTATTAAGAGAAAGCCTTAAAATACCAATATGGCAGAATAGGTACAATGAAAGGTGAAGGATAGATTTTCAATTTATTTATGTCCTTTTGACTTTATTAAGTCATTCTGATTTACACTTAGGGAGGTCTGGCATATTGTCTTTCAGAAGGGAAGGACAAGGCAAAAAATGGCTATATAAGGCCTTAAACACTTCTCACTAATGTAAGGGTAAATCAAAGACAGTTCCATCACACTCCCACACAGCACTGTAATTCTGTAGAACTCACACTATGCTCTCTAACCTGCAAGAAAAAAAGCTGGGGAGACTCTGTCTAGCATTTGGATTAAAACCCCTTGCATCTGAGCCCAGGCTGTTATACATCACAGGGGACACTACATTTCCAAGATATCTGTCATAGTTTGACAGGGAAATTAATTTTCTCAGGAAGTTGGGGTCAAACCAATCAGTGGTCAGGTTTGGCTATTGGCACTTGGAGTGACCACTGAAGGCTGGACACACCTCTGAGAACACAGGGGGTTAAAAGCAGAGAACTCCCAGGGGAATTTTCTCTTTGGTTCCAGTCAGAACGCATTGCAGACCTCCCATGCCCAGTCACAGGCTGGGTGAGGGAGGGAAAGCCATGCGGCCTGGGAGAGGTAGGCCAGGGTGTGAAGGGACTGGAACTGAGCCAGCTCCTGGATGGAAGGGTGGGGAAAATCTGAGATGTCTTTGTTCCCCCCCCCCAGAGAGAGAGAGAGAGAGAGAGAGAGAGAGAGAGTGAAGAGAGTGAAAGAGACAGAGAACTGTGCCGTCAGTACACCAGCAGAGGAGAAAAGAGAGGAGGGGAGAAGGTGCCCAGCCATGGGAGTTGGAGTTCTGGGCAGGGATTTCAGCCGTCTTGGGAGTCTGAGACTTTTAACCCCTTCTTGGACAATGAAAGCTCTGTGAAATATTACTCCTCATTTTTCTGAAAGAGAGATGGCCTGGGACATGAGATGTCAGAACAAGATGGGGAAAGAATCCTAGGAGGGAGGAAGTGATGGAGTGGCTTTTTGGCTGGACTTTTCTTATATAACCATAGACTGAACCAATTTCTCCTGCAACAGAGACTGCATTTTTAGGGGGATGCAATAGTTGGAGCCAAGAGAGTGACCTGCTGCAGTGGTTAGGAGGGTATGGTGGTGCCCTCTGTCTTCAGGGAAAGGAAGATCTCTATTCTTGAGACCCTCGGCCCCAGGGGAGGAGAAAATGGGGGTGTCTGTGGTCCCAAAATAAGAAACTGTTGTTCTTTGGTCCTTGGCAGAGCATCTTTAAAGGAGGAACCCTATGAGCAGTCTCGGTCCATGCAGAGTGGTGAGAGCACTGTAACATGGAGAGGAGGGTGTCACATTGGCAGATTTTCTCTGGGTGGTGCCATGTGTGACATGGAAACACAGGAGATTGCAATTGTGTTTCCTGGGGGGTCTATGTTACAAGAGAGACTTCTCTCTCCCTTGATGGACTGAGCATTGATTATTGGAAGGATGGTAACTTGATCAGGAACCCAGGGTTGTGTCTTACTGGGTTTTGGTGGAAATTAGGTGAGGGGAGGAGAAGTGTTTCGGAAGGTTTTCATCCTGAATCCTGTGTATTCCTTTTATTGTAGTTTTAGGGTAATAAAGTTTTTTTTCTCTGTTTTTAAGCTTGAGCCTGCTCTGCTCTGTTCCTGATTGCATCTCACAGCACTCATTTGGGGAAGGTGTATTTTCATGGGGACACTGGCCTTGCGCCAGGGTCAAACCATAACAGTATCTCAGGGCATATCTTCATGGACAGGAATGAGGCACCTGAGCACCTCTGCTTCTGCTCTGAGCTGGCCAGATGGGAGTCTGCTGTCATTTGGAAGTGCTACAATCAAATTGCTTTGAACCACCCAAATTTAGCAACTCTCTTGCAAGGCATATTACCTGATAAAACTGTATCAGTTTTAAAATCAATTTTAAGTCAACCTATGCGATTTTGCTCTCAGGTTGGCTCTGTATCTTGCAT
Organism: Lonchura striata; assembly: GCF_050655825.1. NCBI lineage: Eukaryota > Metazoa > Chordata > Aves > Passeriformes > Estrildidae > Lonchura > Lonchura striata. Next base: position 73,974,966 of record NC_140704.1, read on the forward strand.
AACATAAAATGCCTACAAAATCTACACTTAGCCTAAATTAACCATTTCTGCCTTGTGAAAAAGGAGATATAAGCTTCCCCTCACTGTCTTCTGTTCTATGTGGCTGGTATTTTGCTGGTCATTGCATATTTATTTTCCTCTTCTTGCACAGTGAAGGGTACACTTGGCCCAAGCTGACTTACACTGTGGTCAGTGCAGAAAACCAATTGAAACTCAAAAGGAAGCTGAATTGTTCTCATGAGATTCTTTAGCTCAAAGCAATTCTGAAAGCAGAATTGCAGCATTTCTAAAGGTATGTTCATAGCCTGACTGAGAAGCTGTAGCTGCACCCTCTGAGAGGCAGCTTGGTATATAGTAATGAATGCAACATGATTTAAAAAGCAAACATAAAAAATCCCAACCAGCCTCCCCCCACAAAGCCAAACCAAAACCAAACCAACAATCTCATACAGCTATTTATTTGAGCAATTTTTTCCTTTATTTTTAATTTGATTCCAGAAATTATAATAGTGCAAACACTTAGTATAAAAGTTGCAATAAGAAATTTACATTCACATTTAACATTTCAGTCCATTCACTTTTTAACATAAAAATAGGACAAATATTCAATTGCTCTCCTCAATTTAACAATCCTGAAAAAGACTGGAAGATACTCTACAATAATATATTTACATAAAAATAGACCCGTATTATTAATGAAAATTTGTCTTTAGAAGTTACCCAGTGTTAAGTTATTGTATTGTAGTATTTATATACATATACATATATATATATATATAGTGTATAGCTATAAAGATAAAAAGATTATTTATAGGTTCAGTGGGCTATAGAAGTTGGAATAATGACATCTTGACTTACTTGTTCACTCCTTAAAATTAGGACTACCCATTTTACCTATGTAGATGTTTCTTTTGTGATACCATAGGTCTCCTCCTGGTCCTTTTGAAGTAACTGGTCACACCCCATCTGACATGGCAGAGGAATAGACACTAGAATAAGGTTTAATCTAAAAATTCAATAACTGTTGAAGTTAATATTTTCATTAATTTTACTGGGCTGTAAATGAGATGAAAAGTTCTACTGAAAACTTTTCTAACATGTCTACCTGATGCAAATAATGCTTTTTTCCACAAAGTCTAAGCAAATATTCAAGCTGGTCCAGAAGCAATGCTGAATTTGCTGCAAACATCTGCAGATTAAGTAGATTAAGATTCGTCTTGCACAGTCTTATTGAATGTTCCAATTCAACCAGCCTTATAATACTCCAAACCTGTATCTCTTCCCTCTAATATTTTAGTAAAGAATGGTAACCAGGCACAGACAACATGACTGCTCTTGAAATGAGTTTGCATGTTCTTGTTAAACTACTAGGGAACATAAATTAGGCTTCACCACTCTTTCTTATTGATGTCTCTTCTTCAGGCCCTTGAGCAGAGAGAAGCTGCTCTGCTTGCTGATGGCAGATTGAAGTCTTATTGCCCAGCTTGCTGCCAGCTGCTGGTGCCTGCACTCCCACCACAGAGTATGTTTATATACCCTTTCAGGTTTGTTGTCACATGTACTGCTTCCTATTTTTTCCCCTAAACATCTATTATATATAAAAAATCATCTTTCTGAAAGTATATTTTCTTTTTGAAAAAGAAGTTTGACAACCATGTGATAGAGGACCTACAGAGGGAGATGGTAAAGCTGGCCTGAGTGTGCAGTAAACACCTCAACAAAAATATGATGGCATTGAACAACTGAGGGTGAGTTAAGGGTAGAAGGGGTACCAGTTTCTGAGGAGGCACTATTTTATGAGTTGTAGGTCATACTTTACATGCAAAGAAGACTTATGTGGTGTTAAGAGGCAGGCAGGTATGTCTGGCTTCATCTTCTCTTGTTGCTATGATATTTATTACATTTAAATATTTATAGGATGCTTAAAATGATGGATAAGCCTATAATGGATTCTGTCACCATATGTGTAGGCAGACTAATTTTGTTTATAGAACACCAGCTCTGTGTAGTCTTTTGCTTCCTACCTTTGGCTGCTGAAAATTGTAAAACATTTTAACATTTTTTCAATTAACAGATTGGAAAAATGCTGAGCATCTTATTTCCAAGCAGAACCTATGTACATATGCCAGCAGGGCAGAAGTTAACCTCCAGACAGCAGAGAGTACAAGAACTTAGCAGCAGGATACAATTCAGACAGATGTTACTTGCAACACAAGTTTTAAAGACAGGGATTTTAAGAGATGGGTTAAATTTGACTGAATCTGCTTGAAACTGTGAAATGTGTGTCAGAATTTAATCTCTGTCAGAATCTCAAAGTAAATAATATCACTGTTCTAAGATTCTCTGTATTGAGTTAATTATACTAGAAAAGGTAGCTGTTCTTGGATTCTAGTTTTTAGACAAGTAAGCATTGCTTTCATTCTTACTGTATTCTCTAATGTTTTTCAAAGGTACTTCTCTGTAATAACCAGGTGTTTGAATGCAGAAAATAAACTCTGTTTGCTTTGTCCAAGTTCAGTTTTGTACAGACAATTATACTTGTAAATGGGAGCAAGTTATGCAATCTCTTTTCTTTGTTTTTCCTTATTGAGCCCTAGTAATGTTACTGTAAAAAAAGCAGAAATTCTAAGTGAAGAAGGATCTCTACCGTATGCAATTAAAAATATAATTATCATGAAGCAATTTTGATGGCAGAGATAATTAATTTTCTTTTCCATTTCACTGAAAATTCTTGATATATTGCTTGAATGGCATGTGAAATCTGAAACAGACAACCTTTGCACCCATGTGCACTAAGGAGTGGAAGACATGCAAAATCACCTGAGTAACTTCAGTGTGCCAGCTGAAGGTTTTCATAACTGATGCCACTACAGCAGACAGGTCTAGGATCAAAGCAGAAGGTCAGGCACTTGAAAGTAAGACATGATAGTGTGCGTGACCACAGTAGCCCCCACTTTAGCCCACAGCAAGAACTGTGTCTAACCTACATCTAGCAAATCTGACAGTGCAGTTACAAGGTGTTCTGTAGAGGAGAGCAGCCAGCTTTGTAAAAGGAGTCCCAAACTATCTGAAAATATTTTCTGCAGAATTCAGCTCACTCAGTGTGAGCTCACATGTACTGAGCTTTCTAGGAAACCTATTCTTCTTCAGCTTGGACTCACATATACCTGTGTATGGCCTCCCTCCACACACAAATGGAGCACTCCTTGCATCCACATAGCTGTACTGGTAGTAAACCAAAGTAGGAAAGGAATTAATAAAAATCTTCACAGTGATGCAGCACTTTTTTTCCTTCAGTTTTATACATGTGTGTCATGTCTGATGCCACAGAAGGCATAAAATATGGATCCTAATATAAAGAAGTAGATGCTTCAGCATGCAGTAAGGCACAAGCAAAACCAAGTCCTTTCAGGACTTACACTATGTATGTTAACCAATACTAATTCAAATTCCAAGGTGCTTCCTAATGATGAAAAAAGAGATATTAAAGGTGACAACCCCCAACTATTTCTAATAATTCCTTCTGAAATCCTGGAAATGGTTCACCAAGACATCTTGAATATTTTTGTAAATGTGAACTGACACAAAACCTCAGAAACTGATTTGATCAAGCAATTAAATGCAAGCCTTATTTTTGTAGCAGTATGAATCTGGTTAAGTACTTCCAGATCAGATACTTCAGACTCATCCCATGTCACTGAGTTTTATTGCTGATTTCAGAAGAGTATTGGCTTTTCACCTTTTCCTTTCAGTAATTGCTATCTCACAGCCGACTTTTTTTGGTTTTTTGTACTCTTGCTGACTTTGCCTTCTTTTTATCCTTGCACCGATCAGATTGTGAATCGCATCAGGCCATGCAAGCAGTGTGATATTTTGAAGAGGAATTAAAGAGCAACAGGCAGCCACTCCCTTATGTGTACTCTTCCCATTATTTACCTTAATATATTTAATTATTTAGATTTGGCCAGAGAATTCAGTGAGAGATGGGATTAAAAGGAACAATTATCTAAAAATTGCCTATACACAATTCTGGAAAGTGGCAATCATAAATAGGGTGAGGTACAGGAGCAGTGTCCAGATTGTCATTATTCACAACAAGTACACCACACTGAGATGTAAAACCCACTGAATTTGAGATGAGTTAGTTTATGACTATTAGGAGCCTATAACTACTATAATGAAGACAATTGTCAGTACAAGGTAGTAGTTTTTTCTATGCAGGCAACAAGGATATATTGTACGAACTTGCCTCTTAACTTAGGATGACAAAAGTACTTGCAGAAGCTGTACTGCTTAGTTAACCCTACAGTCATCTGATTAAACAAACAAATTAACAGATTTCTGAGTTCTATTATAACACTAGCTCAAATTGTAAAATCCAAATCCTTATCCAAAGCAGAAAGTATTCACAGTCCACACCCTTTTCCCTTTGCCACAAGACTCAGTGTTATGCTTCTCAAATACTCCTTACTTGTCATACAGCAATTATATAAGTAATTTGAGAAGTAATCCGGAGTTGTAGTGACATGGATATGACAACTTTAAAAATGAAGTGTGCAAAATACCTTCAGAATTTTAAGTTTTTCTTCAGAATTTTAAGTTTTATTCATCAGCTTTATGGGAAAAATCAGATAGAGGACTGGAAATTGATTTCTTATTCCAATGTCCTGAGCTGACATCAACTTCAGGTTGTGGGTTAGGCTGTGATACCTAAAGGAGGCATCTCTGGAAGCATGGAATTGGCATCTGGAAGCATGGAATTGGCAGAGAACCCAGATGGATCAAAGCCAGATAAACCCCATGAACTTTTTCTTGATAGTTTTGTTAAATACTTTCTGCTTAGCAATATAAACTATTTGGAAAATAAGTAAAAAAAAAATATGACAGAAATAAGGCAACACAATTAATTAATTATATATATATATATATATATATATATATATATATATATGCACACACACATACATATATATATATATGTATGTATGAATCCAGGAAAACCACCTATTTTAATTATGTACTTTTCATATACAATAACTTACTATCACATTAGAAATATATTCTGGGTAACATTAATGAGCCAAATTCACCTTCTTTGCCTTCCATAGTGTTGCACCTGCATACAGCAAAGATGGATTTGACACCTGGTCCTTCTTGATAACAATACTACATCGATTGCAGTATCAGAGAATAACCACTGAATGTCAGATACTACACCATTTTGAACTAGAGTATTGGTTTGCTTTTTATATTACAGAAAATAGTTTATTGCTTCTAATGACCAGAAGGTCCCTTATGAAGACAGCTTAGAGATAACACTTTTCATATGCTGTGATATGGACCTTGAAACACTGAGGTTGGCAGTTCACAATCATGAAGTAATTTTTCTTCTTTATTTGCTGTTTATATTTTGGTTTGCTGAATGCACATGCAACTAGTGATTTAACTGTGCCAAAAGTGATATGTCAAAAACATTTAGGAAAACTTACTGTTTTGTTTGACTGAAGTCAGGCATGAATGGCATGCAGTAGATTGCAAGAAAAACCAAAAAAAGACATCCATTTTAAAAGGATATATAATCTCCATGCACATGTAAAATGCCTCTTAAAAAAAATCATTAATGTTTGTTAAAAGTGTGCCTTTTTGCTTCTTTTTATACAAGTGTACATGCAACTACCTGTCCAAGCTAAAACTATTTACAAAATTTCATAGTACAATACATCTTTTAAAGTGAATAATTCATGAAAGGCCAATGTTTTTTGCTGTTTTGTAACACTGTACAAGATTAAAAATAAGGCATTTTAATACAGGTTTATCACAAATTAAAAAAATGTTGGTTTTCACTGTAATACAAAATTCTAACTTGAAAGAATATTATGGCTAAATAGTCCTCCTGCCTGGGCGGAATACATACAGAATCTGGACTTGCTGATGTAAAGAAAATGCATTCTTTCTGCTACAAGCTGGAATCCAACAGAGGAAAATTATTCATACTACTTATTAATGTGTTCATACTCTTCAAAGCACTGAAATGGCACAGGTCATGTACTGTTTCCATTCAACCAGTGGCACCCAACTACTTTATTTTGCCTGACACATAAATTACAGGCAAAAGTGGGAAAGAGATTTTGGTGCGTGACCTACTCTTGTTTACAGTGTTGTTAAATATTCAGTTCAGTATTGACATGAGACATTGTTATAACCCAAGGCAGAACTTGGCCTACAGAAGCTCAACTCCTGACCTTTACAAGCATACTAAACTGGTGATTGCTGCAGGCCTTGTGGATACATAAGGGGATGCAGATTCAGCTCTAACAAGCTGAACCTTTTGGCTCTCAGTCTCATCTAGGGAAAGCAAGGGGAAAATTGTGTTTGTTTGGTGAAGATAGGAGAGTGTCACTAGCCACAGTGCAAAGCAGCTACAAAAAACTATGCATTTCACAGGCTGGGTAAAGTAGATTTCTAGTCAATGTAAAATGGGATATGTTTGGAAATATCTAGCCAGTAATCCAATGGAATGCCAGTTTGCAATCTCAGCAGAGAATATGAATTTAAAAACATTTGAAGATGAACGTAGTATACGAATAGATAGAAATTAGCTCTCAGGACTAAAGATCTCTGACAATTATATGTTTTTATAAAGAACGAAAGACTTCAATTATTACTATTATCTGAAAGAGAAAGCATGCAAAATGATGTGAAATATTGTGCTTGCTATTGACAGACACTGACATGCCAAAATGGCATCACCTTTTTGTAGCACTTGTATCTGTTAATTGTTTCAAGTTAACAGCTGCACAAATCAGTGAACAGAAGTACAGGAGGCTATTCTGCCTACAAATCATCAAGTTACTATCCTCGGATGAACACTCAGGACTTTTGGTTGCTGTGGGGCAGACTCCTTGACAGGGGTACAGCAAAGTTACATAGGCAAAAGTTACAGCACTTGACCAGAAAATTAATATTTGCAAGATGGGAAATACAACTGCATACAATAAGATGGATAAAATACAAATCCTACAGAAATCCAGGGAAATCCTTCTGATGGTTTTCAGAGATACTGGAGTGGGCCACATACCATCTTAGGACAATTGACAATAAAAATTTTGTTTACAATCTTCTCTAATTTGGCAGAAAATGTACATTTATGAGGTTTTCAGAAGTATTACATCCATGTAAATTTCCCCACTTTGCATGTATAAATCTTACTAAACGTCAAAGAATGCAGAAGAGCTGAGAGATTAAATATGTAATTTAAAACTGTCACACAAGAGCTGAAATTAAAAAAAACGTAGACAGAATAGGAAAATGGGGGAAAAACTATATGAATAGGGAAGGAAAGCATAAAGATAAGAGCACAGCTTCATTATCTTATAATTTCAATGGGCACTTAGCTTTCATTGTTTAAATGGTTGCTGAACCCTGCCTATCATTTTTACATTTTATTTGACTAATCTGTGCCTTAGCTGAACTTTTTTCATAAATTTATACTGCTCAGTTGAGGACTACAAAGTAATATATCATTTTTCCCATGGTAAAATCAGCAACAACATAATAAAAATACAAAAAACATTAATGACAGGATAATGATGTTAACGATAATGAATTTAATGAGAGTGATGTTAATCTCGCCTATTGGAAGGTGTCCTTGCCTATGGCAACAGGGTTGGAACTAGATGATCTTTAAGGTCCATTCCAACCCAAAGCATTCTATAAATCTATGACTTGAAGTCTAAAACCAACTCTGAATATACTCTTATTGATTCTGTAAACTAGGACATACACACCATCTTGCCTGCAGTACCAAGAAGCCATCCTGGTCCACTCAACTGCTCTGGGAGGCAGAGACCTCCTCCAAAAGTGCAGAATGAGAAGCCAGTGATGGGCTGTGCCTATCTGGTCCTTTCCATTCAACATGGAAAACATTCTTACAAAAGTCACATGCCTTATTTGGCTGTTGGAAAAGAGGATGAGGCATTGAAAATCTTTGGACCAATTATAATTAATTATCATCTGCTAATAATTTAAAATGTTAACATGAATAATCTAAATTTACCTTGCTACATGGTCTTCTACTGATATTACCAGACTGAGAATGGGTGTGGGAAAGAGAACAGTCACAAAAAAATATTAGCAGAACAGACAATTCATTTGTGCTCACTGTCCACTTAGTAAAAGATCAAAGAAACAGTAGTGAGTTGCCTGTATCTTGAGCCTGATAAAAAGAATAACAAATAAGTAATTTCACTGAAAGCTTTTGAGTGGGCCAATAGGTGTGTTTGGTCAACCAGATCTACTTCTAGGATCAGAAGATGCTTTTATTTCATTATTATCAGTGAAATTATACCAAATTTACCAAATTCAAAAACTGTGTAGCATGGGGTCTCTGAGAGATTTAACAAAATGCTATTGCACATAATGCTTTCCAACTTGGTTAAATATTTAACTTACCCATGTGATTATTTAGTTCTTATAAATCTGTTAGAGAACATAACTGTGCATGCGCTTTACATGAATACCACTTATGCAGTTTATTTATGTAAATATTTGTTCTTTTATATCTGTATTCTCTATATGTATATTTTTTAAATTATTTGAAAATCTCAAAACCAAAAATAAATTATTCTAGAAGAATATCTGTGAACTGGGTAGCTCCTAGGGAGATAAAGAAATGCAGTGACTTTCTTCAGCTCAATCAGGGTGCATATTACCTGTACAGTACAATTAAGAAGCAGGTCTCAGGTTTTTATAGTCACTTTAATCATAAGACTAACTTTGCCAGCTTTGTAACGAAGCACCCAGCAGTCAGGGTACATAAAAATTAATTTAAAACTTTGCTGAAAAACACTGGAGTTCCATAGTATCCTGAGTGGAGAACAGAAATTCCTGCAATATTTCTTTAACCATTTGCATCTACGGACATAGTACTGTCATATACTTTTAGCGCAAAAAATTACTGCTTCAAAGTAAGATAAGAGGAAACTCAGAACCTTCCTTCCACGGAAATCTGTAATAAAATAAGCCCACCAAAGGGAAGTGTGAAACCTAGTACATGAAAATTTTCTATTGTTCAATCTGTACAGCTTCTGCATTCAGGAGTGATTGGAATAAGATTTTGAGTTTTGTGGGTAGTTTTTGTTGGGTTATTTTTAGCTTTTGCTATTGTTTTTTTTTTTTTTTTTTTTTTTTTTTTTTTTTTTTTTTTTGCAGGGGGGGAGGGTAGATTGTTTTGCTTGTTAACAGAACACTATGGCACTGTCCATGGAGTATGTGTCTCTCAGCAGGATGACCTTCAACTGCCCCCACCTTGACTATGGAGTTGCACTCCACATTTCACATCTGGATCATCACTTCAGTATGAAACCATAAACAATATGATGTGGGCAGCAGTAGAGGAAAAAGCAGCCATTTTCCTTTTTATGCAGATTAAGAGTAGGCCTCGCTCTCCTGGCTCATTTACCATTGCTCCTCATTTGGCAAAGTTTGACTGTGCTTGTTTCTCAGAATTACAGCTTTCTGTAATTGTTCAGTTTTGAAGAGTGAGTCTGGATACCATCAAGGTATAATAAAACTGTGGCATAAATTTACAAATCAGTTAATACATAAAACTATGTTGGCAAACATACAAATGTCATAAAACTAGCAGCAGCATGTTTGCCACCAGTACAGGACTGTTCCTTGAGCTGTTTAGAATGGTAAATCCTGGACTTGAGCCACAGGACTTGTGCTATTTCTAAAAGCCTGAAATAATACCATTCTTCTGCTCTTCAGTAAAATCAGCACTGTACATACAGGAATGTTTCTATATTGCAGAAGCATGTTGCTGTGCTTGCAGGGTGGCTTCTCTGTCTTGCAGAGAGTCAAATGACCTACAAAGAGGCAGCAAATTCTATGCTCTAACACTCTTGTATTTTTTTAAATAAAAAGAATATATATTGTTCTTTTGCCTAAACTTTAAGCTCTGTGATTTATGGTTTGATTGAAAGTTTTTGGAAGTTTTTGGAGCATGCAAGGAGAATTAAAAAAAAAATTAGGGTTCTGTAATTAGCTAAATCCAGTCTTCATTATCTGCCACTGACAGCACAATAAACACTGTTCTCATTGCATTAATTCATACACTGGAAGCACAGCTTCTCAAAGTCTTGCTGTAGTTCTGGAGAGTCTCCAGGTGTTCCACATTCCATGGTTAAATGCAGTTTTGCTAATCCCAGGCCGAACAATTCTGGCTATGACAGAAAGAGAAATCTCTTTGCTATGTCTCTGCAGGTGGATGTGTAAATAAATACACATTTTTATGTTAATCTCTGTAAATCTCTACACAGAACTATTTGTATGTGTGCATATATGGATTAAACATATATATGCACACACACATAAATAATTGCTTGCACATTTATCTATTTTTTTCATTTACTGTTTAAAAATGCCAAGAATATATGCCTAATTTCCAGAAAATCCCATTTTGACTTTTCATAACAGAATTGCTAGCCCTTATATGTTCCATCCCAAAAGTTCATTACACAGTCACCAAGTTCTCTTTGGTTGGGTTGTAGTGGTCCTTGGTTAATGACATGGCCTATGACCTCTGACTTTTTAGTAAAACTTCAGGCATCCATTGCTCTCCAAGTTCACTGCAAGTGGCACAACCAAATCTCCTTTGTTCTATGCCTCCTTCACAGCTGGCACAGAAGGAAGATAATGCAGTGTTTGGTTAGTGTGAGTGGCAGATGTCTGACCTGCTCCAAGACCAGATTTTACAGTAAAGCTAGCAACAGAGGACACCGATGGACAGCTGGTGCCCAATTTTGTTTGAATGTTTGCTCTCCCATAAGGGTACATTTTCCGCTCTAAGTTTAATGACCGTGTTTGGGAATTATTTACATCAGCCTTTCCTTCCAGGAAATAGGTTAACATTTCACCTTTTCCCTTTACACTAACTTTACCCCTGCACACGAATTCATAACTGCATCTTTTTAATATCCGCTGAACTTCTTCTGTCACCTGAAGACAGAAAAAAACCAACAAACATGTTACTTTTTTCTGTTAGTGTAATTGCCCACCCCTCTCCATTTTATTTCTTAGTCATGAAATACGTATAAATAGAATGGATTACACCTACAGCTGCTCTCAGGCTCACTTAGAATTTTCTTTAAGAAGTAAAGATCACTGATAAAACTGGAATCTGAGAAGCAGAATTTCTGGTCTCGAGTTAAATAAATACGCAGATTAAGCTTCATCCAACAGAAATATGTAACCAAATTGTAAGCTGTATCAGTTCTAGTGATGTTAATTTATTGCAGAAGACCTTTTGGTCCCTGGAGATTAGACAGATATTTTGGATAAGTTACTGCAGGTGTTTATTGAGCTTTTGAGAGCAGCACCATAGGTTCTAGTAGTAGAACAACAGGGTTCTCTGTCTGCATCACATCTCCAATCCAAAGTATCCAAGCAATTTTTAGAGCTACATAAAATGTGGTAAGATGCAAATGAGCATAGATCCTTTCCTTGTAGGTCTTATTTAGGCAAAAGTTCTACAGGACAAAGACTGGCAGTTTTAACATTCCCAGGCTTACCTTCAACTGTATGTAATGAAGCAGAGAACTCTTGTTTCTTTTGATGGAAAATTATTTATTTGATGATTTCATTGTTTCTAAGGAGTGAAGTGTATAAGATGGAAAACAACTATACCTCTGATGGTGAGTCATCTGGAGAGTGTTGCCCTCTCCATAAAACAAAGTGGGACTGTTTTTTTAGTGTTCTTGAAACTGTAGCAACATATAAAACAGGAAGTATGTAAAGTTTGCAAAATTGTCTTAGAATGCACTCACCTGAATCTTTCCCTGAACTCCAGTACTATCCATCCGGCTGGCAACATTCACAGTGTTCCCCCAGATATCATACTGTGGTCTTCTGGCTCCAATGACTCCTGCCACTACCGGTCCAACATTAATACCTAAAATTAAACAAAGAGTTTGGTTTTCACTATTATCCAAAGGAAACATGAATCCTGCAAAACAGATTTGATGCAAGTGTCTTAGCATTATTTTTTTTGTTGTTGTTTTTTGTAATACAGTAATATATATTAACATCATAAAACTGAGTCAAGTGAAGTTTAGGTTAGGTGTCAGGAAAAGGTTTTTCACCCAAAGAGGGACTGAACACTGGAACAAGCTCTCTAGGGAAATGATCACAACAACAAGCTTGACAGAATTAAAGAAGCATTTGGACAATGCTTTCAGGCACATGGTGTGACTTTTGGCCTGCCCTGTGCAGGGTCAGGAGTTGGGCTTGATGATGTCTTAGCATATTCATAATTCTATGACTAAATTAATGCCAAGTGGACATCTGCATTTGTAAAAGTCTTAGAAACACAACAAAGACATTCCTTGGGATATCTTATTGGAAGTGTAATGTGATTGACAACATAAAAATTTGATTCTTCTGTGTTTTTTAAAAAAATTCAATGTTTAAAGAAAAGAAGAAAAGCAGTTGTAGCGCAGAGTTTTACTGAAAATGGGACAAACTGTTAAAGATCTTTAATTGCTTCCTATAACTTCCCCTTCAGTTGCATATATAAAGCCTTTTAATAGAGGTTTTAATGGAGGTTTTCCAAGTGGAACAGAAATAATGGTCTGGAATACACAAAAATTGGGGTAAGGGAAGTGTGTCAGGTTGGTTGCTAGTACTAGACAACTCAGATTCCAGAGACAGTAGAAGACAAAAGTATGTGAAAATGGCTCAAGCGTATTGTTTTGGAAGCTGCAGAGCTCAATTCTACATTTCTGACTGATTTCAGCATCTTGCTTGGAAGATAGAAGAGGATGTTCCAAGTGCCCTGCAGAGTTGCAGATACTAAACCCTGCATGAGATTCTGTGCAAGAGCTTTTCTAGGCAATTTATCCTTTGTGAACCTGAAAAGACAAGTTATCACAAAGTTCAAAGAGTATTTTTAGTTTATAATCATTAGGATGTACAGGAGGTCAAAGATGCATAATTCTTCTATTGCTGCCTTTGATGTTTTTGGTCTTTTTCAATCTTCTGCTGCTAGCAACCTCAGTTTTCCTGTAGTCCAGCTCATTCTCACAAGTCATGAAAATATACAGAGAAAGAAGCTGGAGAAAACTATCAATGTTAGAATATGCAATAAAATGAGAACAGCAGTAGAAGTACCACTGGAGAGGAGCAGGATGCATGAAGAAAGGGAAGCAGGGAACTTGCTGTCTAAGAAGGCTGAGAGAAATGAGTGGTAAGACATAACATGTAAAGGATTGCATGGGAAGGGTTGTGTTGTGCAGACCAGAGGATTTGATTTGTTGGAGAAAACAGGACTGGTTAAGGTGATTTGGTATCTGTGGAGAAAAAGCTCCTATTGCACTTTTAATGCCAACAAAGCTTTTGCAGATGCAACTTAATGTAATACAGTATGGCCCAATTTTCAGCAGCTTAGCAATGCAAAGCAGTGTAAGCCACAAGACTGGGTACACTTATTGTATAAAATTAATGGTGCACTTTCCTTTTAGGGGTGCATAGATTAAGTAAACACACTGGAATTGGAGGGAATTACAGTTCCTTAATACTAATGCACACCATCCAGACTGCTGACCTTTTACATGGATGTGACTCTCTCATTAATGGAGAATTTTCATGAGTGCAGGACAGGTAATCCTTTGCTGACAGCACAGGAAAAGCCAATGAAAAACAATCTTCTGCTTGTGCGATAATTGTAGAAGCATGACTTACCAACTCGTAGGACAAAGTCATTGTAAGACTGATAGTTGATTTCATCAAGAACGTCAAACATCTCTATTGCAAAATCTGCCAGTGTACTCAAATGGGAATAAATTGATTTTTTAGCCTAGAAACAAAATAGTGTTGCACATTAGATTTATATGTTACTGCGATACAGATTAAATACTAAAGCAAAAAATAGTGAGAAGCTCAAACAGATGTTTTAGGAAAAGAATCTAACAAAATTTTTTGTTCGTGAAGGGAAACTTTTAATGGTAGCTGCAGCACACGCATTCTTTTTTCCTGCTATATTTTTTTTTTCTTCTCTGTCTCCTTCTGATTTCTGGGAAGAATGGAAAGCAAAGTTCCCATGGTAAAGTGGTTCTGTTGCTAGAGAGCTGCAGATTTTTGAGTGTGGCAGGGAATATAACCTGCTTTCTTACAAAACTACTTTGCCTGATGATTATTAAGAACTACAGTTTATGCCCTCTTCTCCCTTTGGGGCTGTTGCTAGCTCCCAGCTTCCATGGGGTGCATACTGTTCCCATTGACAAAATTCCTGTTAGGTTTAATCCTGTGAGGTGCAGAGCATCCCTAAGTTTATCCTTTCCAGGCAAGTTGAAGGGAGCTGTTATCAAATGTACTAAATGAACTAAAATTTTTTTGCCCAAAAGGGATCAAATGAAATGGTGAAGAATTAACTTGTAAATAAAACTCCAAACATAATAAAATAATTTTTACTAATTCTGTCTTATTAAACTGTGCAACTGATTTTTGGGGGATATTGTAGATTCCAAATCTTAGCAAGCTTCTAACATAATTCTCAAGATCATGAAAGAAATATTTGCTACAAAGTAGTAGAAATCTAAGCAGCATATTATTAGAAAGTGGAAAAGAGAGGTTTGTATATTTGTTTGGTAACTCATGCTCTCCCTGCAGGATCTAACCTTGGTTAATTAACAACAGGTTACCAGAATAAACCTTTGCCTCATCTCTGTATGACTTTTCTTATGTTCTGCTCTTATTTGAATAAGAAATATGAATTTTTAAACAAATTTGAAAAGTGAAAGTAGGGTAAAGGTAGGATATGGTGAAAGAAATGCAGGGTCAGTGGCAGCTTCAGTAGGGTGTTACACAACAGAACTGTGCAAGCTGGCATGAGATGAAAGCTTGCTGAGTTTTTGCCATGATAGTGAAATTTTATAAATGCAGTGCTAAACAATGGCTGAAAAAACTGAGAAACAGGTTGCTATTTCCTTCGTTCACCTCAGTTTGAAAGGGTTGCTTTATGTGACTAAGAAATTTACAAAAAATTATGAGAGTCATCCTTGTGCCAGTCCCAGCTTTTGGGAAGGATATTTTTATTTACCTGTGTGGATGTCTGGCGTTCTGCTTCTTTCAGTGTGAACTAGCTAGTTCTACTCTTTTCAGAATCACCAAAACAAAGGAAGAAGAAGAATTAAACTTAAAGAGCTAATAGGTACATTTCCAACAGCGAAAGATAAAATATTCAATGTCTGGAGTAGGGAGAGAGCAGTGCATAGTTTTATTTGATTTCTAATCTTTATGTTTCCTCTCTTCCATTTGTTTGTTGTCTGATGAATGTTCTGTTTTCCTGCAATGTCCTTCAGGGTTGCTGGAGAAAGGACTGGTGACAAATACTGAGTGCACTGCAGGTGACAGATGACTCTCAGGATTAGGACAATGAGTATTTACTATAGTAACCTACTGAAATCAAGGTGCAGAAACAGGAGTCCAGTAAAAGAAGGGATTTAAATGTTTAGCTTCATCAGAGTACTGGGCTCTTAAGTGTATAAGTATCCTCAGGTAAGAGCACAATTAACGCCATCTACTGCTTTCTGTTCATGTCCACATTCTAGTATGAAATTAGTGATTCAAAATCAGTGGCTGTGCCAGATTTTCTGTTGAACCTGGAACACTCCTGGCAGAGGGCAGACCAGAAGCACTTGAGTGTCTTATGGTTCCCCATTGACATATATGACTCCATAGGACAGCTCAGGGACTGTGTGAAGTTGGCAGTGATTGTGCATGACAGGCCAGCTAAGATTATCAGACTTCTAATATACAGGTGTATGCTAAAGAACTACTGGGAAACTGGCAAGAGGATGTGAGTAATTTCTATTCATTTGCACCACATGAACAGTAAGGAGAGATCACAGAAGAGCTGAAACCCTAAGTTAAAGTAAAAATTATTTCCTGTTTCATACGACAGACAATTTTTAATAAATACATATATAGAAAAAATCAGTATTTGCTCCAAGATTTAAAAGGAAGACAGAGTTCTATACAGGATCTTCTGCAGTGATTTAAAATGCATTACTATCATAAGCTCAGAACAGGATTTTTAGTACTGGACTAACTCAGCTGACCCTTCACTCAACAACTATAAAATACAAGAGACAAACATGTTTAGGTTTTGGAACATATGCTGCCAAAGTTACCCAATAACATACTTGCTTTGAGGATTGTAGTTCAAAGAGCATTTATAGCAGACACAAAAGTATGCCACTGCATGTTTGCCTCACATCACACACTGAAAAAATTCTAAAGATCAGTGTTTTCTGGCTGTCTCAGAACCCATGAGTCAAACATTTTAGGATAAACAGATTTTTAAAAATACATATTTTTTTTGGTAATGTATAGATTTCTAGGAATGATAAAAGGAAGGCATCACAGCTGGGAATACTTTGCAGATCAGAAGGTTAGTTGTGTGATATACTCCAACATGATTCAAACCATTGATTTAAATGTGGTCTAGTTTTTTATTTATTTAGCAGGGATAGTTGTTGCTAAAACATTGTTGTAGCAATGTCCACAGGGCATCTTCTGGGTTTTTTTTGCTTTTGCCTTCTAATTTTGTATTATTTTGGAATGATAAACTATATGCACTACTGTATTCAATATATATCTGCAACATACATACATGCGTGTCAGAACAAGGGAGAAGTGTTTGAAAATTCTGGGCAGATTAGGTCAATTGATTGCTTTAATTTTCATACTATTCTTATATTATTAATTTTATAACATTGAAATGATTTAGTTTTATTAGTGTCTTTACTAATGTGCATAGTACTCTGTATACTATGCATTTATATAATGCCCACAGGTTTTTCTGATTTTCCAGATGCTGCTTGGAAATCTAGGAAATCTCTGTTACAAGACAGTAACTTAAGGTAAGAATAATATTCAGGGGTACTGATGAGGATACAGAAGAACGGTGATCCAGACTTGAAATGGGTTTGAAATTAGTTTGACTTTTTTTATTGCTGAGTAATTAAAGTGGTAAATAGAATGCTAATGGTAGAGACAAAGAAGAGCTGGTTTGGAGGGACCAGGTACAGTGCAGCACCAGGTACAGTACCTAGCACAAAGTTCCTATCCATAATGGGGGTTGGGAGAGGATGTTTTATTTTAGTTGTAGGTTACATTCAGATTTCAATATTAAAAATATATGCAAAACCTGCCTTTTAATAGTCTTTGCTAGTTTTGCAGCAATTCACTACACCTGGAGTCTCCCTTTCCCTGCTTCTTACGAGGACATCTAAGATACCAGGTTTAAAACACTACCACTGATTTAGAGGCTTTTAGATACCAATTTGCAGGGAATTGAAAGCTGCAGGCAATGAAATCACAAGAGAAGCCAAATAAGCAAGTGTGGCTCCAGCTGTTCTTCGAATTTCAGGTTCAAAATATAGTAAAGAAATAATAAAAATTATCAGTAATCTCACAGAATTAGTTGTGTATCTGATGTTCCTCTGGAAACTGAAGGAAAATGGTTCCTTCACATTAAGACTGTTAGGTAAAATCTTCTTACCTTAGTTCCTGAAGTAGGTACGAGTCCCACAGCTGCCATATAAGTACTTCCAATTGTCTTGATCTTTTCAATATCTTTATAATATTCTTTGTCCATAAGCTTTGTTTAAAACATAAAACTGTTAAATATTACATAATATTTTAGACAAGAAACCATAGTTGTCAGACAATATGTGCAAGTTCATTAAACCATATCATATTTGCTAAGTTGAGTCTTGCCCACTTTGAGGTCAAAGAAAAAACTGCCATTAACTTCCATTTTTGATACTCTTCCTATATAAGAGAAATTTTAGGTCAGAGTCATGTGCCTAGAAGTACAAATTTGGCACTTTAGGGAAGCCCAGTGGACACCAACTATGATTAAATAGGATGTTTATAGTACTGTTTAATTGAACAATTCAAGATACACTGATTTACTTCAGATAATCTCATTGATAGTTATTTAGGAGAACTGATATGGTGAAAAGACAAAGTGTTTAGACCTTACCTCATCAAAATCAGCAATAATTTCATTTAACAGGCGTAAACATTCCACTCCCATGTTATTGCCATCCAATTCGATGTAGAAATCATTGAAATTTGGGATGGAAGCAAACATCACTCCCACTTGTGAATATGACTGGTAATAAAGGTCCTGTAGTTCATAGGCAGATGTAATGTTTATTTTAAAATATTAATCTAAACTAAACATCATTATTACAGTACTTATTCTACTGCTGAGCAATAGCTAGGACAAAGGACATCAGTTTTTCTAGAGAGGAAACCAGACTTCTTAATATCTTCACTCAAGACCACAATAGAAAATTAACACCTAAGGTATTAAGCCAATTTAAAACAATTTAGGGTTTTTTTTTCTGTTTAGATACAGAAGCAGTAAGCCAAAATTTGTACAAAGTTTTAACAGTTACAGAACTTCTATTGTACAAGAAAAATAATTTAGCTTTCTTAATCTTGTTATATAAGTAAAATAAGAGATGGACCAATTTTATCCTGTGGTACAGAACTGGCCTCACTCCTTCAAGTCTTTCCATGTGTTGTGGAGTCCTATATAATATAATGCTGTTCTGTACGGTAATGTTTCTGCTTAAAAATTTGGAAGGCTCAAAAAAGCAAAATCACTCTTCTGTGGTTCAAATATTTTGACCCAAACTCTCAAGAACAGTATCATAGACATTACAGCTACTCCAGTGCTGATGGTTTTCAGATGAACAGAAAAACTCTCATAAAGCCTTCTTGAATCAATTTATTTACTCACTCAGCCTTTTATACAGGTCTCTGTTTTTAACTTTAAATAGATGGTTTTGGTAGCATACTTTCCAGAACTAGAGTGGTTAATACATAAGTGTCTGGCAGTTCATACAGTTCACCATTCAGAACCAAACTGAGCTCATGCAATACTGTGATAAATTCCAATATTCTACATTGATTGGAAAAATTTAAAAAAAGTGATTTACACTCAGGTACTTGGTTACATTGATGTTGAATGACACCCTTCCCTTATCCTAAAGTTTAATAAAGTTCTTCAGAGAAGGAGGACCATACAGCAAAAGAAATAATCCCAAACTAATTCTTGAATCTAAATTTTTACAAAGCTACTATTTTTACATGAGCAAAGTTTCTTCCAAGCCTTTCTTGAAAACATACAGGTTTAAGGTGGCCCAAGCAACACAGGCCCATACAGCATGTATTTAAATTTTATCTTGGTTTACCATATTTCTTGGATTAGACATAAGAAAATGCTGTGCAACGTGGGCTGGCAACAGATTGAAAAGAATTCTTTTATTATCCAGCTTGACTCTCTCCATATCATCTCTCTCTTCTTCTGCCTGTTGGAATAGAGGAAAAGAAAAACCTTTCCAAAAAACAAAAACTTAGCTGAGCCTTTCAAATAGCTTACATTAATTCATCCTTTAGAATTAAAATGAACAAAATGTAGAGTAGCAATGTAGATTGACAACAGTTCTCCTGTACCATGCTTCTACATTAGGCAAAAACCCTTTAAATCATTAGAAATTCAAGCTAAAGTCTCTCTCAGCTGTTTTCAGGATATGATCAGCTAAGTGTATTGGTATCTTCTGTAGTTCTCTGTTCTTTTAAATAGAAACTTGATATGTTTACAGAATAAAACAGAATAATCCCACTTAAATCACATTGGCCTTGGAGGCCAATTACTTCCCAGGTAGTTCAGCAGTATTTGATCATCTTTCAGACAAAAGAAGCCAGTGAGAATCTCCAGTGTTTAAAGGAAACCTATGTACTTTGCAGTAAAATTGAAACAAATCTGATAAGACTATAGATTCAACAGAGAAAAAGATTTTAAAATTGAGCATCCTTAAGAATGATGTACAATTAAAAAAATGATATAAAAATAGTTTAAATTTCTAGAGATTGTTTTAATTATGCTGGTGTCTGTCATGAAAATATATATAGTTCCTTAACAACAGAAATTCTGTTATTGATAGGAATGACAGCATTCAGAAAGTCTGCTTAGGAGTTAACATATCTAAGGTCCCTAACCCAAGATACTGGCATCTTATTACAAGTGCTTGATTTACAGAGTTAGTGTGAGTCATATAGTAGGAAATTATTTTAAAAATCAGACCCCTCATTTGAAAAATATTGAATGTATAGGAATCTCATTTGGGCTCCTAGGTTTGCAAATTCCAGCCTAGTCTTTTGTAGATTCATGTGCAAAATTACTTCTCTGGAATTTGCTCATTGTTCTTAGAGTGACTTTTGGCCTCACACTGATTTCAATTAGAAAACATTTGATCAGTATCATATTCATCTCACAAAAGTCACAGTTTATTCTTTATTCCTCAATCACACACACAAATAATCTACTGTGATCTCAATGTGATTTTGTTTATCTAATTACAGCCAGTAGAAGAGTGGAAAGCCAAAAATTCCCAGGCATTGTTGAGAAATCTTGGTCACATAAGTCATTGATGAACCTGTTCTAATCTTTCTTGGTGTCCCATTTATATCTGAAATTTGGTATCCTGATCTATTATAAAGTCCACATAATTTCTCAGTATCCATTCCTATCTAAGTAAGAGAAAACCAGTCACCTCTTGCTTTTGTATAGTCTAAAAATATTATTTCATATGATTTTTTTTTCCAGGTAGCTAAGTTTTGTTTTACATGACAAAACTTAGGAAACAACATTTTTATTCAGGTTATGCAGTCTATTTGGCCTGCAGTTTATTCTGTATTTTAAAATTTCTTTACAAGTAGAAAGAATTCTGAAAGATAACTGATTTCATAAACATAAGTTCTTCAGGAATTGTTGCCTCTTTAAATAAATTCTCAGCTCCTACTCTAATTTGGGTAATAAGAAACAAACTTTTTCTAGAGGTGAAATATCAGTAAACTTTAAGTAACAATTAAGTTTTGCAAGAAATATACCTGAAGCTTTTATTCTAACTATTTATTTCCTGTTTGTGAGCTGTTTTCTTGACACTTATTTTGCCATTTAAATTTCACATGCTCTTTTCTTAAAATATACTTCCCTTATTTTTTGGTGGTATAATTCTGACTTACTGTTTTATATAAACATGTGAAATGGCCTCTGGCATTTAGTTTGACTGTTGAAATTTAAATGTTTTAATAGGAAGAACAAAAAGATTCTTCAGCTGAAAATTCACACCAAGCTTGCAACTCCTATGTTACATCACACTGGAATGTGCAAAATTTTATTCTGACAACAGCAAATAGATTTGTGAACTGAATTGATGATCTTAATGAAATATCCATTCCGGTCTTCCTTATCCATTCCTCTATTTTTTGAACAAGAAATTTTGTTGCTTTCTTCCTAGGAATGTTAAGGTTCTCAGGTAACCTACCAATACACTAAGGGGCAGAATAATTTCCTAAGGAACAATAAGGTCTGGAGATTTCTGGACTAATCAAAGGAATCAAGTAGGGGTAGGTAAGTGGAGTAATCAGTTTGATGCATTGTATGGGTAGTGACATTGCTTGATCACTGGCAGCTGTTGTTAATTTCTGATGTGGAAATGTGTGATCAAATTAATCTGCCTTGCCCAATTGTGGACCAAACTGTTCAGTTTGGAAGAAATTATTGAAAAGATTCTCCAATATCATTATGTATGAACCACAGCATAATCATTATTATGTATGAACCACAACAAAATTTTCAGAGCAAAGAACACCTGTGACTAAGAAGTAGAGAACTGAGCTCTTGAGTGAAGAGCTAATGGCTCAAATCAAGCTATCAGAGTCATGTCTGAGGTGGTGCTCATCTGAGAGCAGAGAAAGCATTAATGACATGACCATTACAAATGATAGTGTGTTACATTTTCAACACACCTAACAAGTGTCTCTTCCCTTTTTGGATGTAAAACTGTCAACTACAGTTTTGGGTCTGAGATAGTTTGGTTGCCAAAAATGAGACTGTGGGAAAAAGACTTGAGCTAAAATGAAAGATAATATAGAAAATATAGGGGGAAGTATGGTTGCTACTCCTTGGATGGCCACAGTCAGCACACCCAGATTTCCACACACAGTACAATCTAGGGTGAACTAAATGGAGAGTGGAGTGGAGTGGAGTGGAGTGGGATGGGGTAGGGTGGGGTGTGATGGAGTGGAGTGGGGTGGAGTGGGTGGAGTGGAAATACTGCAACCAGGCTCTGTTGAAACCTTTGCAGAAGAGGGTACTTGGTGGTACTTTTTAGTTGATAAGCCATGCAGCTGCTGGAAGCCTAGGGAGATAAAATATGATATCCTGCTATTGAATCAGAAGCTACAGCAAAATTACCCTCCTTGGATTGACACATATCCCCATCCCAAGGTTATCTCAGATACTACACTCACTGATGTCACTTGCCTGCAAGGCATGACCACCCCTCACTGAGTAATATGTATGACTAATGTCTTTGCATAAATGAAAAGAAGAATTGAGAAAGGATAGAAGACTCCATCATAACTTCTGGGATTAGCTGGTAGGCTGAACCTCTCTTCTCCCCCATATGCACACCTATGGGGTAAGAAGTGTACTCTACGCATGCTGAATGATTATCTCTACCAAGTTCTCACCAGGGATTAGAGCTTGTCTGTACATTGCTTTGAATATATTTTGGCAGTCAGATATTATCACCAGCAATCCTAAAACCATGAATTCTTGCTACTGTTTTTTATTTATAAAGAGTGTTATCTGCAAACTGTTAATGTGGATTCTTCAAGGGTGCTAGCGTCAATGGCAGTGAGTTAAGGTATGGAGACACATAAGGAGGTCTCTCTTCTGGCATGTGACCCTGAACAAATCAGTTGAACTGCACTCCGATCTAGCAGACTACTCCATGAATGGTCCCCGTAGTTGGCAGTGCTGGCAGACTGCTTAAGCAACAGGATCTCAGCTTTCCTGAGTCACGGTCAGACTAATCAAACACTTAGGTTTGAGAAAATCTTTGTTTTCACATTAAAAACCCCTAACATCATGGAAAGTCCTTGAATAATATCATAGTGATTCTGTGATTCATGGTGGGTAATAATAGGAAACCCAAAATAGAGGCAAAATATGCAAACAGCAAAACAAGGGGAGTGCTCTTACTTTTTTCTTCCCTGAACTATTTGAGGCCAAGCACCTCATAGCTGAGGCCAAGCACCTCATAGCTGAGAGAGAGAGAGAGAGAGAGAGAGAGAGAGAGAGAGAGAGAGAGAGAGAGAGAGAGAGAGAGAGAGAGAGAGAGAGAGAGAGAGAGAGAGAGAGAGAGAGGGAGAGAGAGAACTGCACTCTCTCCATGTGTTCTGGGAGAAATTTGTGCTGATAATGCCCAGGTGGGGCAATACAGTGCCCTGAAAACTAAGCTGTGTTAGCTCTGCCTGATCTAGCCCCAGAACTAGAAGCAAAACATTCATGGAATTAGCACAGCATTCCTTCTGAGTTACTTTCTCATGCTGAAAAGGAAAGGCATATTATCTTAGACCACACAATGGGTTAATACTGCTGTATTGTTCCTGGTACCTGAGATGGAGTCTCTGCATGGACTGCACTTAAACCACATCTAACATCCTACTTTATTATTGAAGTAATATGTTAGGAATATGAATGGAAGTGTACCTCCTCTGCTGCTACTGCTCAGAGCTTGAGTATCTATCCTCTTGCCTGGCACTGCCTAAGACAGCTCTCATTTATTCAATTCCTCAGTAGCTGCTTGGGGAAGGAGGAAATGTCTCCTTGCATCTCTCAGAAGGGAAGATAAAGGAGGGAAGGTGAAGTAAAAAAAAGACTTGGTCATGTCCAACAGTGAGGACTCTAAAACTATCCCATGATAGAGATAATACAGGAGGGAAGTAAGCCAATTACTGCTATTTTCTGGACCTTTATCCAGCTTCCTGCTTTCTGCCTTTCAGGGAAGTGCAATGGAAACTGTCCTTCCTCCTTGTGACTCATAAGCTTCTAATGCCTACTCTTGAGCAGCTGAGATTAAAGGATGAATAGACATCATTCTTTCTCAGGAAAAACAGACACTAGGAGTGGAGAAGGCGTAATTGAGGCTGAAAGGTTAAAATATCACAGATCACAGGTATTTACATTACTGGTGGGAATATTATCCAAAAAGCTCAATGGCATTTAAACCTTCATCTGTTTGACCCTATTCCCATTGGTTAATTAAGGAAAGCTGCCAGAATGATATTTATGCAATAGCTACTAACTCAAAATACAAGACAGATTATTGTGAAAATAAACAAGAAAGAAAGTGCATTGGCACGATGAATATAATTTTTCACATTCTGCTTATATCTGTTTGGTATTTGTAGCAGCTAGGTCATTTTGTGGAACCCAACTATATTTGCAGAGCTGCAGTATTTAAAAGCAGGCTTTATTTTTGCACTGGACATTTTTAGTACTATGAGTTTAGTACTATGACAAATTTTTAGTACTATGAGTTTTATATCAGTCTAACTAACATTTACTGCATTTTACATAGTTACACATGATCCTACATTTTTTACAATGTTGCTAAGTGGTTACCCATCCTCTGTTTGGGGAGTGGTCTGAACAGTTGTATCACCTGACAGTTTAATAAGCCTAAAAATGCTGTAGAATAGTCACTGATTAAATAGACACCACATGAGAATACAGTTTCAAGATTCAGTTAAAAAGCAGCTGGGCACCAGTGCCATGGGAATCTCATTTTTTGCACCTGAAGATGGCACTACATCCACAAGGAAGAAAGACATCACACTGCTTTTGTAGAATCAGGTTTTTGAGTGGAAGTGCTAAGACACTCGGCAAGTCTTGCCTGTAGGCTGTAAAATGTGTATTTCTTTTGAGTGTGATGGGCTAGAAAAGACAGCAGAATGATATTCTAGTATTCCCTAAAGAATGCACCAATTTAATGCATCAAATTAAGTAATATAATCATATTATTCTTGTTTTCCTCCTGTGACAAATTGTGGATGAGCAACTACATTTTTTGGTAGTTTTAGGATCTTCATGAATTTATCATTTGTATTTATTTGTCCATTCTTTTTTTCCTCCCAAGTCTGTTAAATAATTTGCATAATCAAAAATGATTATCAGTCACAAATAAATAAAATCTTGCTATTCATAGTTATTGTCATATGAGGAACACAGAGTTACACAATGATATTATGCAGAAAATTAAATTCTCCTCCCACTGCTTATTAAAAATATTAAGAAAACAACCAACAGGTATTTTCTGAAAATACTGTGATATTCAGAAAAGTTAAATCTGGTACAGAAATAAAACCATAGCAAATCAATAAGAGCTTGTAACACCACTGATTTGTGAACAGAAGGTACAAATATAAATGTTTTAAAAACATATAATCCATAGTAAAGTATTTTTCCACACAATGTACATAAATTCTACTGTATTATCACTGTTCTTGTAATGCAGCCTAGATGAATGGAAGTTGGATTAACTTGTCTTGAAACTGTAATTTTTCTTAATCAGTTTTTCTTGTTTGAAACTGCTCTTCTTCAAAGTACTCTTTTTCCCCCAATGGGGTGAAAAAATATGTGGAATTATGTTTTCTTCAGACCTTAGCAGAGACCACCGAATATGTATCTATGTATTCCTATAGATTAGTTTCAGGATACTTTCATGGTTTAAAGTATAATATAGTAGTACTGGACTGTTCATGATGAAATAAAAGAAGTGATGAAATCCTTTTTATTGCAGCTTATGCCACAAATGCTTGTATTCATCTGAGAACATTTTTACAGGATTAGCCCAATAATGAATATTACTATAAGTAGGCAATCAAATTGCTTGAAGCTTCCAGAATAGACCTTGGGTCTGAAATTCCCCCAGATGTAAGCCAGCAATTGAAAAGCTTCCTAAAATGACAAGCTGACCTATGTTGGAATATCTTCACACACCAGGGACTGACTACTGGGAGATGTGAATCTACATTTAGCATTTGGTTCATGCAAGTCCGTCTTTGCATAAAGAATTAGCACACTCACTTTGCAAAATAGAAAATCTCCATAGATCCTGTGCACTATGTCAATGGTCTTTCTAAAACTTCTGTTACCAGAATTATAACCAAGTTAAGCCAACATGGTTTAATGGTAAGTAGTAGTACTATGGCTGTAGAGAAACATGATCAAGACTGCTTTTAGCCTTATAGAGGACTCCTGCAGTCCAGCAGATACAGAAAACTGGCTCTTATTTGTCGCCTCTCAAAGGCTGCTGAACAATTAGTAGCCTGGAGTTTGCTAACTAATCAAAGGCAGCTTTAACATAAAGGTATTTCCAATAAACAGTATTCCCTGAGCCTTTAATACTCAGACTTTATACTGTGCTGTATAACCTAGCAAGTTCAAAGACCATATTTTGGGGGTTTTTTTGTGAGTGTGGTTTTTTTGTTGTTTTGTTGTGGATTTTTGTTTGGTTGGTTTTTTTGGGGTGGTTTTATTTATTTATTTATTTTGCTTATTAATTTGAATAGGTAAGCAAAAGAACCACTTTTGTAACATCCCTCATGGACAGTACTCCTGGTTGTTACGTTAATTAGTCTTTGGACTCAATATCATTTACAACCAATACACACAGTGGAAAGCAGAACAGTATTTCTTTTAACATGTTATCCACTATTACTTACTGTACAGGGAATAGATCTTCCACTTGGAATTGAGAAGATGAAAGGTATATACCCAGATAATCTAAGAGGCCAAGAACATAATCATTGAAATAATAATAATTTGAAATCAGCATACTGATTTCAAAGAATGCTAGTTATATTGATCCCTAAATTCTGAATTTTCTACCTAAACTGATTTTTTTTCCTTTCTCATTATTACCACGCAAATCTTACACACAGGGTGGCACTACATATTTCTCTGATTTGCAATTGAAATGATCTAAAAATGGCATTTGGTTTTCTCAGAAGAAAAGCACTTTTTGAAATGGTACCTGATAATGACATCTTATCCCCTCTTACTATCCCTTGGAGAAAGTGCACAATGGTTTTAACAATACTGATGATGACTAGGTATTTTTATATAACTTGTCTTCAAGAAAACAGAAAAAGTCCATATTTCTTCCTTTACCATTTCCAAGTCCAGGTCTGGTCTTTCATTAGCAAAGCATGCCATACTCCTGTACTCCAATTTTTTAAACTGATTAATTGCTAATTAAAAGCTAACTTAAAACTAAGAATCTTTAAGTACTTCCATTAGCGATGAACAATTTGCCATGCAAGTTGCAGTTGCTGGAGTGACGAAAAGTGTTTAAGATGCTGGAATTCATTCTTGGTCCACTGAAAGGTCACAGGATAGTAAAATTGGTACATTACTGTTACTCTATTTCAGGGCTAGGAATAACATACAGAAGGTTTTGTATTAATGGATTATATGGCATTCACATACTTCCACTGTGTGCCAACTCATAAAAAATTAGTGACTATCCAATAAGAAAGGTGCTGCACTGAATTTCAAAATCAGGCAATCTTTTTTACCATCTGAAAATTGTATTTGGCACCACAGCAAAGAGAAAC
The DNA here is from genome assembly GCF_050655825.1 of Lonchura striata. NCBI lineage: Eukaryota > Metazoa > Chordata > Aves > Passeriformes > Estrildidae > Lonchura > Lonchura striata. The sequence continues at coordinate 74,002,518 of NC_140704.1, forward strand.
TAGTATCAGTTTATCCAAAACAACCTTCTGAGGCTGACAGTCACAGCAGTTATCAATACTGCAGGTCATAGGACAAAAATTAAACTAAACAATCACACTCGTTTGAACTGTACAGGGTTAAAGGAAATTACAGAACTAGAAAATCTTAAAGCATGAAAGAAGGGAACACAGTCTTGGACATCAAGTCAAACAAGAAACCCCCACACAGCTTAACTGCTAGATAGAAAAGCTTTTCAAGCAGAAAATAATAGAACTAAGTAATAACTGATTTCTCCATTTTATGTAATACAGTGGAGCCAGGGATATGTTCCAGTGCACCAGTAACCCATATATTCCAGTTTTTATGTTATGTGTAAAAGCAAGCACTATAATGATTTAAATGGTCCTCTTGACAAAATAGTTAACAGGGTGCCAGTGAGAACAGGTGTGTAATTTGGATAACTTCCAAATTCCACCAAATAAACTTACACATTCAACTTTCTCCTTCCCTTGGGGACCAGTGTAAAACACTTTGAAGGTGGGAATTAGACTTCTGAGAGGTGTGACAGGATGCAGACATATCCTGATGCCCATGTTATGACTAATATAATTTCTATAGGGTTTTGCTGTGTCTATGATAGCTAGGAATTATATTTTCAAAAATGGTCCCTGCACTTGGTATCTAAATAAATTTCTGATCTCCCTCTGGGAAAGAGTTCCATAGTTTCTTTGTATAACATAGGTTTAAATATTTCCTTTTATCAATTTTACCTGCTTCTTTTCAATTTACCTGAATATTGATTTACTTTCACTCCTTTTTGTAATATAAGATAAAAATTCCCATGGATTTAATTTTTTTATCTCAAATTTGTATTGTTAACAGTTTATTCTGGATACATCTTAGATATAAATATACTATTTGATTAATGATATACTGGAGCAACTGCAAAGAAACAAAAACATCTCTTCTCCAGGAAAAATGAATTGTAAAAGTCTGTGGAAAGAAAGCTCTAAAATAATCTTTCTCTGTGAATCCCAGGAGACATGAAAAAGTTTGAGTGTCTGAGTCCAAGTAATTTGTTCTGAAAGTATTGGAAAACCAATTCAAAAAGTCAGACATCATTTTGTGTGCATTGATAGTATGAAGTCCTGTGATTTACCTGCACTGCCCAGAGATAGTCCAGACGCAGTTTCAAGTCCACCTGTCTTGAATGCAGTGCTAAAGCACAAGAAAATAGCAAAATAGCTAGTATTGGTTCATAGCCACGCATATAAAAGGAGCCGTCCCTTAAAAATAAGAAGAAAATAAACGGGTTATTCCAGGTCTAATACCTAACACTGCACATTTAATATCAGATCCTTAGTTTAGAACACATGGGGACATCCTAATCACTAGCTTTTTCTGAAGAGGCTCATCTGGGCAGGGAGATGGGTGATAGTACATTTGACCACTGCATCACACCAACATGCAATTCTCAAGGATTTTTAAATGCTAGGCATTATTGTGATGTGTGTGTATGTTTTTAATTAGGAAATACAAAAACACTGAAAAGCTCAAAAACTTTATTAAAATTGGGATTGATTGAGGGCTGCTGAAATATGGCAGTTAATATTTAACTGTGTTTTTGTATTCCGTACCGTATCTAGACTGCAGTGTGTTCAACTGGGGTGCATTGACATAAAACTACAGATCAATGGGGCAAGAGTTGCCAGCTCCCAGAAGCTGCTCTCCTGTTGATGCATGTTACTAGATCCTACAATTTCTGGGGAGAGGATGACTGATGTATTTCTTATGCTCTACTCCTAGGCAGCGCTGAACTTTAGAGGGCAATTTGGAAATAGGTAGTCAATGTGTGACTATCTATAGAAAATTACCTATTGCTTAATTTTGCAAGATACCTACCCTACTGCTTTTCTGTAACCACTGAGTTCCAGAATAACTATGTACAAAATTGTAACAAAAAGCAGGAGAATAATTTTTGGCAAGGAAGATACACGTAGAAATATTGCCAAGGTGAGAGTCCCCACTACACAGGAAAGGAAAGCATAGTGGGCTGTGTCACATGGAAGTTCATTCATTGTTTTATTCGTTCCACCAGGAGAAATTATAATTATTGAGCTGCTGGAATTGGTATTCCAAACCCAAGGCATGCAGCCAACCTAGAAAAGACAGAAGAGGTGAGAAGGGGAGAAAGTTAAATATGAAATAAACAGAAATGTAGTTGCTACAGAGGCTGACTGTAGTTCATTGGTAACTGGAAAAAATATGGCTGTGGAGTTCCCACTCAGCTCAATGCTGTATTAAAATCTCCTTTTACTGCAATGCTCCACTGAGTTTTAGGGAAGAGACACAGTTTGTCAATTAGATGCCAATAAGGGCAACCAATTGAAGTGTGGGCTTAGTTGAATAGTTTCCCTCTCAGTGTTCAAACCTAAGAGATTCTCAAGCCAGGATATTCCTGCAAAATTAAGGAACTTCAGTTAACATTTTATTTGGCCATGCAGGTGAAAAACGTCCTTTTCCAGAGCACAGAAATAAATTATTGTTTTACTGACTATGTAAATCACATAAACTTCATTTACTTAAATACAAAACAAAACATTTTAATTGAGTGAAAAAATAAACATCTTTTTCCATCTCACAGCTACCTCTGCTGTCACATATGTTTCAAATACAAGAACTCATCTTTAACTACCCATGTCATTTCAGTTATCCAAGGAGTTCCATTTCCTTCTTACACTAGAAAATATGCTTTTTTTTGTATATTTCTTATGGGAAATTTGGGGAAATCTAACCTGCTTTTCCTAAAGACAATGTTATGTATATATCTCAGAGTTGTTACCCAAGGAAGAGAGGAATTTCTGGCAAATAGTGCAAGACCCTAGAGCTCCAGTTTTAACTGAAGTCCAAAGGATAAGTCACCCATTACAAAGGAAAAGAGTTAGTATAAGTAGGGGAGAGTAGTAGAGTGGTAGACAGAGTAGTGTGAAATTGATTTAACAGGCACCATAACATAAGCCCTGCCCTGTACTTACACATCTCTTTTGAATTGCATTATAAGACCTTTTTATTTCATCCCAACCACTGACAATAAAATTTTATAGCATGCTGTAAAATAACTGACATCCTGAAGGGTAATTAAACCATGTATTTTAGAAGGGGTTGTATTAACTTAGAAAGATGAGACATAATAAATAAAAAAAGTGAGTTAAACTCATAATGGGTAACACTATGAAATGAGATTGGGAAAGTGAAATGAAAATCCCCTTTAATGGGATTTTGTTCAATATCCTTAAAAATGCTTTCATACTAAACTTATCCAAAAACATAGACATGCATGAGGGCTTCATCAGTGATCTGGAATCCATCCAGGAAAATATCATCTGCTATACAACCAGTAGTGGAACATCAACACCTAGCTTTTCTGACAGATGAGAATTCTAGATGCATTACTTTTCAGGAACTAATAATTTCTACTGAATAGAATTCTACTTCTGAATTTTAATCTGTCTTCCAATGCTTTTCAGCCCTGCTTTAGGGCTTATGGTATCCGTTTCTCATTCTCACTATCTTTAAGTGGCAACAGTAGTGGTTGTTTCATTTGGTCAAAGTAAGGGTCAGATCTGTGGAGGCTGATTCACAAAGGTTTTAGCTGTCATAACTTTAATCTCAATTCCGAAGTCAAATACACAGAATTTGCTGAGAAGCTAGCCTGGAATCACTGCAAAGCTCTATGCATTTTGCATTTATGTCCTCATTAGGAACCATATATACATCTGCGTGCTATTAGGGCTGTGTGTTACTCACACAGATGGTGTTCAGGAATTCCCAGAAATGTCCAACATCAGCAGTTCTTGGTGCCTCTCAGGACATTGGAATTCACAGAAAAGGGATCCTCTGCCCAGTTAATTCATGGGGATAACATAGTTATTATGTTTTCAGGGCAGGTCCAGGGATGAGTGAATACACAAAATACAAAATATGGGGATTGGCATCTCAGCACTGAGAATTGCTCATGTCTTCTTAATGGTCAGAATATATTGTCAAATTCCTGCAGAGAAGCATGATTTGAGACATCTGCCTTCTCAGAATTTCAAATTGTGTTTCATGTGCTATTTTTATGTGGATTCTTTCCTTTGAATACCCTAACTGTTTAATTCATTAGCATTAGGAGCCAAAATGCTAAAGATGAGCCCTAGGAATTTCTCAAGGCAACTGACTGACAAATACTTAGGTGGAAGTTTGAATACCATTTGAATTCAAATTGACCATGTTGAACTATCTGCTGATCTACAGTAAAGGAAGCTAAATTTGCAGAAGTATTGAGCACATTCACTTCATATAATGAAGATTTTTAGATGTGAATGGATCATATGAGTAGCACAGTGTAAGCACCTCTTCTCATTACACAAAACTGTCAATATTTTAAGATCTTTCTATCTTTTCTGATCTGCCTGGACTAAAAATATCCCCATTATTACACAGAGGTATGTTCTATAAGTTGCCACATAGAAAGAGTAATCTTGTTTTGACACCATGCCTTGTCTGTCACAAAATACTATCCATTGAACTAGTAAGCAAGTTGAACGTTTAAAAATGGTTTTCCCATAAAGTACATGACACCAGCAGTCTACATGATGCTAAAGTTTGAAATAAAAATTTATATTTGTTTTGAAGAGGTATTATCTGTGTAATTTGATAATGGCTTTGCCATTCCTAATTCAATACACTGTCTCATGCCAATGAAAGTTCCAATTGAAGCAAAGGGATTTAATTTTCAAGAAGCATGCTCTGCAAGTATGAAAAATAAAACAAGTAGGAATTCATCAGATGAGAATATGGTATGTGTTTAAGGGATCTGTACAAGTGTGTTCTTAAAATACAATGCTAACTTAAGTGAAACTTGATTCAAATACTCACCACACAGCCTTGAGCCACAGAGTATATTAAGATCACAATAAAAATACACAAAATGGTACGAATTTGTATCGTCAGGCACCCTGGAAAACACTAAAAAAGAAAATAAAAGGATTAATATATAAAATATTTCAAGTATTTTTAAAGTGGGGTTGTTATTTTTTAGTAGTCTATAAAGAGAAGTGAATAAGGGATACAGAAATTTCACCTGTACTGCAAATTATGAAATTTCAGTAATTGTTGTGTAGTAACTGTTATTCACTGTGTGTAGGTGTATTTTAATGGTTAATTGCAGTTTTGGGGATAATAAATGTGAAATTACTATCGCTATATATTATTTCTCACTATAATTAAAACTCTTAGAATTTTTTAGTTGTATGTCTGCTCATGATGCAACTAACATTTTAGGATGTCATTTGATTTTGCTCTCCTGGAGAAAATACCTAAAGCAACTTTTGCCTTGCAAATTTTCAGCTCCTTTGCCTTGCAAATTGTGATCCAAGAGAACATACTGTGATAGCATAGAATTCTGGAGTGGTATATGTGTCTTCTGCTATAATAGGCAGGTTAAATGCCAGGGTAGTTTTAATCATTGTGACTCATAAAAACATTGAATTTTTCATGAACATCAGTAGACAACAAAAATATCTGGTGAAATGGAGTCTTGTGAACATTTTGTCTCCACTTTTACCCTGATTCCATTTGTCACACTATTAAGTGTTAAGTTCTTGCTGCTATGAAGCCTGTGGCAGAATGTGAGATAGGAAGGGTAAGTCTGTCAGGCATGTGTACTTAGGCATGTTCCAGTAATTCTGATAAACTCTGCTTCCAGGTAAAGCTGCTTTCCTTCCTTTCCCCTTACACTAAGAATGTTTGGGGCATCTATTATCTACTAGATGTATCTTTCAGACCACAGGACTTCTTCTAGTGACTTCAAGGGTCAAGAATCCAATCCAAGAAACAGATTTAAAGTGGGGACTATTCTGTGTCCTTTAAAACGAGGAAGCTCAGATTTATCAAGGTTGAATTTCACTTAAGGTTAAATGGAGCAAGCAAACATCTGATTTTTGGATGAAAGACAACAGTTTTCAAGAAAAGATGTTAATTTAATGGTTATCATGCCTCAAAAGCATAGCTTCCAGCAGGCAGCAAAGTAGTCAGAGAGAGGCTACTATTGCCTTCAGAATACAGCAATTAGAGGGAAAAAAAGGTAAGAATGAATCTACAAATATATTCTGGCTTCAATATAGGTTAAGTCCCTGTAAATATAGGTGTGGAACAATAAATATAATATTAGTAGTAGATTTGCATTATGGATCTGAGTTAATTTTCTTACCAGTGTAAGTACTAGCATCAATAAAATAGATTGGGATACCTGAGATATATCACCTTTAATAAAACTGAGCATATTGAAGAAAAAATAGCTCAGATTATAGGAATCTGAGATTGAAAACCTGTGTCTCAGGGGAGATAGAGCAATGTCCAAAATTACACTATGAAAAAGTGACTATTTCTGCATTCATTCATCACTATCATACAGTTCTGATTGGAAGGGACCTCAGGGGGCTCAAAAGTACTGTCTGTCTTGACCCCCAGAGTCTCAGGGCCATTTTTGCAGAGCTGGTTACTCCCTCCTGTGTCATTTCATGGTATTATTTCTTCTCAGGGCCTGGACTTTGCATTATACATTCTATATTTATAAGATTCCTGTTTGCCCATTCTGTCAACCTATCTAGGACCCTCTCAATAGTCATCCTGCCAGCTGTTCTCACAAAATTGTAGTCTTCTGAAAACTTGACATGAGTATTTGCCATGTCCTTCCCCAGGTTGTTGATAAAAATGTCTGACAAGATAGAAACCAGGATAAACTCTTGTAGTATCCCACTTATTACTGGTTTCAAGGCAAAATATAACCATAAAGTGCTATGCTCTAATGTGATTATCCCTATAGTATTTTACCTATCAAACTATCCAGTTAACCAGACCAGAATCCTATGTACAAGTGAGGTGGAACATATGTGGTTTTATCATAAATAAAATACAAAATAATTTTGCTTGAAGAAAAAAATATATATTCCGTTAATTAAGTTTGCAACAAAATAAGCTATCTACTGCTTATTAAAGAGATAATACCCATGGTTTAAAGATAATGCTGGATGATTAATAGGGACAGAGCAAAATATGGATTCAAAGATCACGTCCTGACACATTGCACAGAAAATTTTTTTGGTCTGTGTAGTACATATATGTTTTAAATGTTGACATGCTAGGCTATTGGGTTAAAAGGGAAGACAAACCTTTAAAAGATAAGGTATGAGACATGTCTGAATTAAAATTCTGACATTTAATATTAAGATTTATACTTCTGACTTTAAGTCATTCTAAGATTGTATCTGAACTTTTATGATAGCATAGAATTTTGGGCTTACTTTTCTTTGTTTTCTTTTTATGTGTGTAATTTTTAGCAACTAGATAAGTAGTGTCAAATGACCAAAATTCTATGTAACTGATACAGTAAAATATTATTAAAGTGATTTTATAACTGAGTTATTTAATGCTAAAGCATGGAGAAGCTGAGTCATTTGTGGAGTGTGAAATAGCAAATATGTGCCATAAGACTGATTACAATAGGGGAATGATTATTTTACAATTGTATATCCATTATCCACATCATATTAATTTTAGTTATTATAAGACATTTTTTGCCACAAAGTTTTAAATTGTAATTACTAAGGTTTTATATTTATTTATTTTTCTAATGCTGCATTTGATCCTGTATAGTATGGAATCTCTGGAGGAACCTGGAATAAATACAAATTTTCTTGACTGACAAAACATATGGAATACTTCTTATGCTTGCACTAGCTCCAGGGAAATGGTATAAAGAGAAGCAACTTCCTACAAACTTAGTCTACATTTCTACGATCTATACAGAGAAGAAAAGATGATAAACTACTCTGCCCTAATTAAAAAAAAAGATCATCAAAGTTATTCCCAAATAATTTTGTAGGTTCAAAAATAAGTTTCTTTTCAATACCTGATACTCTTCTAATATACTATTTATGTTCCATGAAAACACATGCTTTTCTTCTGCCAAAGGGTAGAAGAAGGTTTTTTTAAAACTAAAATTAGTGTGTCCTAATCAGAAAAGTTGACTGAGTAGATTTTTTTTTCCTGATATTTGTCTGAAAATACTAAATTTATATTAATCCAATAGAGATTTCTTTAATCAGAAAATTAGCCTGTAGATGCTTTATTCTGATCTGGCAGACCTATTTCTCCCTTAAAACAACCAAATGTCCTTCTGCATCGTTACTGTTGTGAAAATATAATGCAGGACAGTTGATCATTACTGAAGGTTTTGAAAAGGCCAAGGATTGTGTGCAAAACATTGTGCTTTACTATCAAAACACCTGCTGTGTTAGGCAGGAAAATTTTTGAAAACAGAGGGGATGTTAGCAGGACTTTATACCCAGACCAGCTGGAATGAAAGGGAGAACTATTGTGCTCTGTAGTCAGAAAGGAGTAAAAGTCAGGTTAAAGCAGTTTATCTAAACACAATATTTAGTGGTAGGTATTCAGGGAAGATTTAGCAAAAAACAAAGTGTAGCAATAATGGCACTGAATGCTGCACAGCTGTAATGATTACTCACGTATAAAGCCTACTTTCAGATGACTGATCTTTGGCTTTGAAGAGTCTAATACATTACTTAATAAGGAACTTTAAACACATAAATTTCAGACTCTGTGAATCTGTCAAGCATACACTGATGGCTTCATATTCCCAAGGACAAACATATCATAGACACCAAAGCGAAGAATAGTCACAAAATCTTAAATCACTTACTTGTACTCGTGTGACATGTAGGTACATAATACAAGCCACTAGGAAGCATATGCAGAACACCAGGAGAACAAGAACTATGGTACTCCTAGAATCAAAACACAATAGAAGTAATGCAGTGCAACTCAGTAATAGATGAGAACAAACTACAGTTAGGGGTCCTTCTGAAATAGTATTTTATAAATGGTGGAGGATATCTTCCTCAACCTTGCTCTTATAATAACCATCACAATGCAAATTTAGCAGTGATGTCCACTGCTCTGTAGACTATGAAATTAGTAAATGCTCTTGTAAATGGTCCCCGCTCTGATGTCAGAAAGGAGATCAAAATTCAAATGTATGGTAGTCAGGAGAGACACTTTCTAATTGTAGGCTAGTCTAGAATATTTAGCATGATGAGTCTTGTAAGGGGAGTGTGTAACTCAATTACTTGGCCTTGGCAGTGGTGTTAACAGTTACCAGATAATTTTTCTGTCTCATTTTTCTTTCTCAAAGACTCAGAAATCAATGATCATTCAACTTAGACACTTAGCAAATCTAATAAAATCAGAAAAAAACTGCCTCCTAATGAAACAGAAAAACTCCCTGTTTTGAATCTTTCTCAATGGTTAGACAAATCTTAAGTTTCACAAGGAGGATGTAATAATTCTTAAAATCTTATCTTCCCTCTTCTGATCTACCAAAATAGGCTTGTTCTTAATGAGAAGAAGGGTGCAAAACTTCCTCCAGAAAACTTCTCTTGGAAAAGTAGCTTATGGATGTGAGTAAGCTGACAAAAATTAGTCCACCAGTGTGGGTGCATTTGATTTCTGCTCAGGGACAGCCTGGCCCCATGCCAACCATGTAATCAGGGCTGTATGACAGCAGTATAACATGATCTTAACACCTTCTTTTCTAACTTGTGAAAACAAACCAGTCAGTCCAGAAGCCATGTGAGCAATGGATTCAGGCATTTATCTATCTTTGCCCTTGATAATTACTGGAAAAAAATTGTTTATACAGGGCTTCTAACAGCAGAAGTATGCAATTCTCCTGTATAGTTTCTAACTATTTGACTTTGATTTCAAATTCACATATCAGTTTGTACTGATACAGTAACTGTGGTGTAGTATGTGTACCCAGAATGATCTCATGCCTTTAGTGAATTCACTTGTATTCAGGATGGTAGCATGCTAGAAAAGAATGCAGCGGATATGTCTGCATCATCTTGTAATGCAGCAATAACTGACAACTGACAGTAGTGCTGAGTGGGACCCTGACAGGCATTTGGGTTGGCATCTAAAAAGGTCTACATTGCTTTTTTTAAAAGTAAAGACAGAATCAGTCATTAGAAGGATTCATAGTCAGGGCTTTTAGTGGCTAAACTGCATATGTGCCTCTATAATTGGACAGCTTATCTTGACAGGAACATAGCCTTACTTTGACCACCTCCATCTGGGAATATAAAATGTGTCTTTAGTAGAGAAGTTGTTTTGCTCAAAAGATGTTAAGAATTGTGAGAACAGCAAGCCCATTGATTTCTGTATATCTATGTAGTAATTGACTTTCCTATGACATTTTCTTGTCTAGATGATCAACCTTCTCCTTGAAATATTGTGATATATAACTTCTCCCATTAGGGTAACATATTACAAGCCTTGTCTTGGCTTTTGCATTCTCTTGCCATATGTATAACTACTTTGGCAATCTAAATAGCAGCTTAAAGTTCCAAACTCTGGAAAGGGGAAATTTTCCTATACTTTCAGAGTTTTAATTTAGCTCATGTTTGCATCTGTGTCACAGCAAGAGAAGAGCCAAAGAAGAATTTGGCTATATGAAGCCACCACTCAGCCACTGGAAGAAAGAACTTGGGAGCATTCAGTGGGTGGCTTTTTTAACTAACCCAGTCCATCTTCATTACCTTCTATGGTGATATTCTTCTGGAGCTTTTGTGTCTGACACATCACTACTTAAATGCATCTCTGCCCATCTGTTTTTAATGACAGTAGTTTTTCAAAAGGCTATTATATGATTCTCGGAAATTCATTCTTGTTTCAACTACACTAATACACTTTGTTTCTCCTTGTTCAAAACTGCTATGTATTGCAGCTGTGGCTTATTGAAGAAGAAGGGGAAAGACTTCTTAATCATGCTCCAATTAATCAGCAGAGTCATTAGTCTGGAAATGATGTAAATGATAATTGAGTTACTTTGAATTCTTTACATGAAAGGTGCTATATTACAAATTAGTGTTTCTATTTTATTAATGTGAATAAACTGTTTTTCAATCTTTCAACTAGAAATAATAGAATATAGAAGTATTATTCTAACTGGGGATTTGTGAATAGAAAAGACCATAATTTAAATGGAATTTTTAAAAGCATTATCCTGTGTCCAGTTCTATTCCCACTGAAGTAGTTATAAAAGTGAGTAAAGTTTATTTTTAATGTTTTGATATTTTAATCTGAAAAAAGTTCATTATTCATAATTTTTATAACTTATACACAATTCTATCTACCTCTATATTTGAAAGTGGTCTAATTATTTTTTATTTAGCAAGCATTAACATATAACTGACAAATCTGAGGCAATCACTAACTAATCACTCAACAGTATGTATAGAACACCTCCCAAACACATAATTTGGTTATGTTTACTTAAGTGCAGTCAAGGTCAGACTGCAAGTTATATGTGCATAGCCAAAATACACAACAGGCAGTTTATGTAGGGATAGTGTTGATACCAAAAACTTCAATGAATGCTATAAATGCAGGCCTCAATGCAGCAGGATGGGTACTTTCAGTACTTTGTTCCCATTAAACTCTGCAGGGTTTTATCTCTGTTGCTATCAATACCTGGAGTACTTAATCCCAAGAAGCACAAACACATCTAGAAAAGCTGCAGTAACACCTTTGCTTGTAATGCAGAAATGTTTTAAATAAGTTAAAAATAACCACTGAAAGTTTAAATAAACACTGAAATGTATATTTTTCCTCTAAGTGCACTACTACAAAAGAAAAAAAAAAATATATAGTGAAAAGTATCTCCTGTGGATAAATGAAAGATATAACAATTAGACTGAGGTGAATGCTAACAGAGAATCTCCCATGTGAGAAAATACTGACTTAGGTCCCCATTCCTGTTCCAAAGACTTTAAATTTTGACCTGTGCAGGATGTCTGAGGATGTTCCACTTTGAGTTATGATGGCAAAAGACAGAAACTTACTGTGGTATTATTAGAAGGTAGACAAGGCCAAATAAGGCAGCTAGAATTAGTGAGAGAGCTACAGCACTGGTGAAGTACTCATCCTGAAGCTGGTGGTACTGTTAAAGAAAGGAAGAAGTGAAGACAGTAAATATTTCATATATACCTAGACACCCACACTTGCCCATTCTCAGTAAGAAAGAACTGTATCCTAAAATAAAACAAGCCCCTACTTAGTTAAAAACATGATGGCTAAATTTGCTCTGAAAAAACAAATGAGGGAAATTTACACAGGATTTTCCTTGACAAACTTCTCTTTCACCTTTTAACTTGTCAAAACTTGTTTAGGCTCAGATATAAGTTTATCTTTTTGAGAAAAAAGTCAGCAACTTTGAACCAGAAAGGGGTGGCCCTCCCTCTGTTTACTCATTGTGATAAAAGGCCATAGACACCTTGGTGCTGCTTTCAAGAAGTCCTGTCACCTCAGCTGCTCAGAACAGGACACTAATGAGTGGACTAGGAGGCAGCTGCTAATGAAATACATGGGCTTAGTTTGGAGCAGCTACTGTCCCTGATGCCACTAAGCTGCAGTATTAATGAGAGGAAGCTTTCTAGGGGTTGAAACACTGAAGTGTTTTCTCAGAAAGATCCAAGGTTCAGTATCATTTACACCAGAAGACTTTTTATTTTGAAAGAAAAAAAGTTACAGCCTAATAATAAATTACTTTGGAAACTTGAACACAAAATTTATGCTTAAAACCTTAAAAAATTTGGATCCAATATAGGCACACAGCCTTCTAACTTGAAACGGTAGTGACATGAAATCTTAGACTATAAAGTGATTTACAGTGGAAAAATAAATGCTAATGCCAAATTAATTCAAAACCATAACATTTTTGTTTTTTCAAACACATAAATGCTGTAAATACAAATACTTTGTATTCACAAAAAATACCCCTACAAAGTAGGTACAATTGTTAACTGATATGCATACTTGTATGGTCTGAGTAAATCCCTTGCTTTCAGCACTGCCACACTAGTATAATATTGCAGCCTTGTCCAGAGATTTAATGTTTTTGTTTTTGTTTTTTTTAAACATTTTCTAGAATTTCTGGATCAATACTTATCTTGGTATCCAGATTTTTGGATACAATCGTATCTTCTAAATCAATACTTACTATACTTAACCTGCATAGGCTACCTATGCATCTTCTTGTCAATAACACTTCTCCAAAGCAGATGAGTGAGTAGGCAGACACATTGCAATGAGACAACATTAAACAAGTGACTCAGACAGTTTGGAGAAGCAAATGAAAGACCAAAACACAGGATATATAACACAGGGTAGGATCCTGACAAGTAGGACAATACCAATCTTTCTTTTTATCCCCTTCAAGCATTTCCATAGAAGATAATGTCACCCTCCACTGTCACCCACTATTTAAAGATAGTGAGTAGAATTTAAGCATTGCATGAAACCCAAACAAAAACCTCAATGCTAGTTGGCTTACAGTCAGTGAAATCAGTAAAAATAATTTTAAACTCCCTTACTTTATTTTCACGCTCAATTTGCTTATACTTCAAGGTAATGAAATTCAAGTCAGCCATCTCAGACTCAGTTTGCCGGGCTTCTATCAAGCGGCTGATATATCTGTTCACTCGAGTTCCCGGAGTGTTGTATACAATATTGTTAGAAAAAGAGGAACGATTCCTGAGTTTTTCAGAGGCTGTCCTTAATGCTCTCCTCTGTAATATGGATGAAGAAAGAAGCACAGATTTTATTAGCACTGAGATTTTGCATTGCTGTTTATATTACATCAAGCTCACATTGAGGATGTGGAATTCATTAAGCAGAGCAACTACAAAAGATAGACTTCTTATCTCTGTGTGGATGTCACCTTTTTAAAATTCCTTACCTGAAATCCTAATATTATTCAAAACAAAGAGAAAACTCCCACTTAATTCCAAGATTTTAATCCAGAAATTCTTTCACATATGGCACTGACACTCCTCTGCCACTGAGGAAGTAATCAGTTTGTACCCAGTAGGGTTATTTTACCTTGTAAAATGGTTTTATATTGGTTTGTTTTCTTGACAGAAGACATGGAGGTCTGGAAATCTTGAAGACAAGATAACCAGGCTCTTCATGATAGTAAAAGGTTTCTAAAATCATGGGAATTTGGGAAGTTGAGCTTGGTAGGACCTGGGAAAATGTTATGGGTGGGCCCTGGGAAAATGTTAGGCCTTGTCTTTGCTAGATCATGTGAAACTGCATCACCCTGTGTAATCATTATATGATAAATGATATGATTGTTAGAAGTAATGCTTGCTTAGTAATTAGATATAATTATTGTTTGATCATAACAGGAACTATATTTGGGAGTTTGGGTGGATCACGAGAAATCCATGCTTGGGCAAGATCAGTGTATACAATAGAACAATATAAGCTTAATAATTCATATGTAGTTATGTAATGATAGAATATAAAATATGTTCAGCTTGAAACCATATCATAGTCAGATTTGGGTCTGAAACCCCTGACTCCCAGAGCTCTTCAAATAAAACCACCTACATATAATCATATTCCGTGATTAGGTGTTCCTGAATGCTAACACTCATAACACAAGAAAAGTCCTACTGTCTAGGTAACAATTACATACTTCAAAAAGATAGTTTACCTTTAAAGTCTTGGACAATGATCACCTGTGACTAAAGAGGGTTTGAAATCTCAAGTGTTGCTATCTTTAACTCACCCAATTGGCTCTCTTGTTAAGACCTGAGTATGCCTCAAGTGCACTTGCACAGAGGGAGCTATCCAACAAATTATCAGAACTAACCTACGCCTAACTGATTCCTCCAAGGCTGAGATAGCACTACTATAAGATGATTACTCGTAGTCCTTTCCAGTGGAAAAGATTTATCACAAAGCATATCTGAAAGGCATTTGAAACAAGCCGCCTCATTTTTCACAGAGAGCATTCAGGAGATAGTGAGCAGTATCTCAGCCACACTGGTGGCAAATTCCAGCTGAGGGTGCTTTAATCTAAATCATTATGGTTCTGTGTCTTGACGGGGTCAAGCCTACTTCCCAGAAGAGTTTTGACAACAAAACTCAGACAAGTTCTACTAATTCTGAAAAGTTAAAGGAATATTTTTTAATCTAGCATCTTCAGAGTTCAAGATAGTTCAAAATATTACAAAATAACAAGACTACTCAGGATATAATAAGTAGAGTCTGTCAGAAAGATGTTAAAGAAGAAAACAAAATTTCTCTCTTCAGAACACTCAATCCAGAATATTCACTCTAGAGGCTATACAATAACAAATCCTTTTAATCCAGATGGTTAAAAAGATGGTGATCACTATCTAAGTAATTTTGCAGGAATAGCAGTTTCCTTTTTTATTTCACAAGCAATTCTTAGGAGTACCTCATCAATGAACAAATTGTGAACACTTGCAGTTCACTACCTTACATAGCTTATTATTATTAAATTATATTTAAACCTATATAAATAGTGAGAAGGGTTATCTACTAACTGATACATTACTTTTCTGTTTGTGAAGAAAAATGGACCCTAGCAAAGATAAAGCAACTTTTCGAGTCCTGCTTTGCTGGCTTAATATGTAGAGAGGAGGTTACACCAGCAGTAAACAATTATAAGGTTACATTTTTCTTCAAGCAATCAGATCCTATTACCTGGTCTTTGGTGAAAGAGCTAATTGTTTTAACTTGAACCTAATCTTAGGGATATACATTGATTAGAGATCTTAAATTGCTGGTCAAACTACTATTTTCAGTGTTTCTAATCTGAGAGAAATTTGTTTTCTTGAACAAACATTTGTATCAGTGATTTTCAGGGAAATGGAATGCTTTTAGGAAAATAATAGAAACAGAAATTTCTGTGTAAGAAATACACAATTTTGCTCTCAATAAACTATAATTAGTTAGCATATATATTGCAGTAGTTGCAGCAGAAATACATCTTCAAGGATTTTTTACAATTCAAATTTAAGCCTATATTATAACAGGGGTGAGGAAAATAGTATATAAATAAATGTTTCTTTGCATTAAAGCCTGAAATGAGGGTAGATGAATATGGGTGTTATTCTGATATATGGAATAAATTATGTTATCTATTCTGCCATTTTGAAACAGAGTTAAAGTTTCAGTTTTTAATCAAAAAAACTGTCTCTTACATATAATTATTTCCTCTAAGTTTCTTATTTGTATCTCTGTTATTATTTTGCACAGTAGACTTACATCATGTCTTCCATATGATCAAGATCTAGTATTTATGTTTCTCAGAAATGCACTGGCTTACAAGCTTTTA
Source organism: Lonchura striata (assembly GCF_050655825.1). Classification (NCBI taxonomy): domain Eukaryota; kingdom Metazoa; phylum Chordata; class Aves; order Passeriformes; family Estrildidae; genus Lonchura; species Lonchura striata. The sequence goes on from NC_140704.1 coordinate 74,018,774, forward strand.
AAGACACCATGTGTTTTACTTTATTTGCATGATTTGAGTGCTGAAAACTCTAAAGAAGCCCTACATTGTAACGCAGTGTATTTATATTAGCATCATATAATAAAAATCCATGATGTGTTACATAAAAGTTACAAAAACCCAGAACAACAGTTTCTGTTACTGCTAGCATTGTAGAACTTCACTGCGAATGTTCTGGCATGAAAAAAAATTCATCAAGTCACTAAAAAGTCCATATGGGTTTTTTTCTGTATATATTATAATATTTACACAAACATGTACACAAGACACAATGTAAAGTATTGCATATCCTTCAAAGAATGTGTGGATTTTTTTTTTTTAAATACTCAAAGATATAACTAAATACCAACTGGAAGGTCTTGTACATGGCCAATTTCAAAATCAAATCTGGAGTTTCTGAAAGTCTTCACTGAAACTGTTTTTTAAAGGAACTAATTGACTTTTCTTCCCTTTTTCTGCAAAGGAAACACAAGCACACATAAAACTCAAAATATTAAAATTTGAATGCTTTCTGAAAGTAATATCTACACTGAGTCTTCAGTAAATGAAAAATAGAAAAAAAAATGAAGCTGTTAGTTAAGCTGAATTACTGATTCCAGTGCTCACATGCCACCACTCAGTGGTGGAGTGACCTGTGTAATATTGCCACCTGTTGTCAAAGAAAATGGAACTAGCAACTCTCATGGTTTGTATCCATAAATGTACAGGTAGATTCATATAGAGAAAATAAGCAAACCAGGCTACTAGTATGTAAAGATTTTTGATTTATGGAATTACCAAGCATCCAATAAAGTGGAATTTATATTTCTATTAGGGACTTTTAGGTTTAGGATTTGTATTATGGACAAAGGGGGGTTTTGGCTAATCAAAAACCCCTCTTTGTCTTTCATATTTCAGATAACCATCAAGAAAAACAAAATCATTCTGTTGGTTTGCATTTGTCACCATCAACTTCAGATTGGGATGGACAAAAGATGCAAAAAAATATATGTTTAAAAGAATGGAAACAGGCTCAGAAATTCCAGTTCCTGCAAAAAAAAGCCCTTAATAGAAACCATATAGGATATCTATGCTAGCTTTTCCAAAAGCAGCTCCAAATTTGAGGGCTTTTATAATTAAATTTGGTTTTTACTGTGGGAGTCAGATTTTTCTAGTTCCAGCAGGAACACCATATATGTTTTTATCAGTTTGTAACATCATCTGCTATGTTGTCCAATATGTTCTACTTGATACAGTCCTGGAATTGATGCCCAAAGAATGCACTTGGCCCTACCTTATCATCATCCTCACACGTCATGACATTGGAGAAAGGGATCTCCGCTTTGAACATCTTGCGACAGTGCATGAGCTGAACAAGCAGATAGCACACTGTCTTGAACTTCATTCTTTTGGCAGGCTTAATGTCTGAGAGAATCAGTCCGGGAAATATCTGTTGGTCAGAAAAATAATATTTATAACCAAGATATTGCATTCCCATGCAGACATACACACTTGCAGGCATTTGCACCCCCTCATGGTCAGAACAAAACAACACTCTAGTCAAGAAGCAATGCTTTTTGATAAACATTCACATTTGCAAATGAAAATTACTTCATCTTTCTTCAACATGAGATGTAAAGAATCTATTGAACAGCCTTTATGTAAACTCATACTTAACCTTTTGGGAACTGTTCTTTTATTAGAAGTGTGAATTATAAAATATTGTGCATTCATGACAGACTCGTAAAAGAGGCAGTATTTGTATTTCTTTAACATTAAAATAAATTTTTGGAAATACAGGTGAAATAAGGAGGCAATTAGGATTTTTATTAATCAACATTAAAAATATAATTTCAGTCTTCTTCGTTCCCTATTTTGTTACTTGAGCCATAGGAAATTCATTAAAATCTGAAGAGAATAACTTTTGCTTTAAAGATTGCTATATATATGCTTTTAAAGGAGGGTGTGTGGCACTGAGGTTATAACTCACATTTTATTTCTACAAAGCAAGAAGTGTTATACCACAGAGAAATACTCTCAGAGGGTTAAGTATAATGTATTTCTTTTACCATGGAGCTCTCAACTCAGCAAGGATATGTAATTCCTTGGTTAACGCTTAAGCATGTATTTAACTAGTGCTGACTTCAGTAAAGCCCTAGGACATGCTCAGATGTTTTCTCAGATCAGGATATTATATCCTCAGTATTTATACCAAACTTATTAATCCTTCTGGCATGTGGAAATTGTTAATGAGAAACATGGCAGGACTCCATGCCTTGTCAGTATGGGAATTCAAGCTTGTAAAATTAATTTCTTCTGGATCAACAAAATAAAGAAGCACAGAGGATATCATCCTTAGTTTTCCTAGGTACAAAAGACAGAGAAAATCACTTCCAAAAACTTTATTTAAATGGTATGAAAGTCCACAAATGACAATGAAAACTTGATGTGCATTATTCGCAATACTATGATTTACTGCAGAAGTTTACATCATCATGTCAATGATCAAAGAATGAAGAAAAAAACCTGAAAGCATTTGTTTAATACATGTTTTCTTGGACAATTAAATTTAGATGGGCAGAGCAAATTACACTCATTATATTCTGAATGGCATCTCAAATAATGGCTTGTTGTTATGTGTAACACATACAGCCATGCACTTGCATTTTCTGGAAAATTGAGATTATACATTATTGAACTTTCAATACCTTGTTTAGTCAGTTACACACTGACTATGAAGCACAATAATGACCACAATATTGCACTTGTTATATTTTTCCTAGCAGCCATGTTCTCAACATGTGTCGGGTTTCAAATGAGCAAAGGTGCCTAGGAGCTTTATTATACACTGGAACACTGGCTGAAGCCAGTTAGCATCACTGCACTGCACTGCACTGCACTGCACTGCACAGTCAGCAGCTGAAATTTGAAAGGACATTTGTATATCTAGTGTGTAGTCACTTGTATAAGTGGTAGTTTAACAATAGCCTGCGTGAAGAGATTCCCAGTATTAGTCCTTTCTTTCAAAGGCTTTCTGGCAGAAGACTTACCACTGAATTGCATACAAGATACTTTACAAGGACATTCACATACTAATCATCCTTCAGGTATTCCTAAGGACACCAAGCAGATAGTTGTTAGTCTTCAGTATGGCTGATTTTTGAGCTACAATTCCCAACAGCTAAAACATACTTTTTGGAGAAGTATTCCACTTACATATCTTCCTAATATAGCCATAATTCCTCTAGAAGTTCTCCATATTTTACAAAGTGTTTCTATCAACATTTTGATACACCAAAAATGAGCAACTTTCTTGAAACTCCCTCCGGTTTTGCATTTAATTTCATTTTCAGAAATTTGCATGTGAACCATATCTCAAAAGATGATTAGCTCTTTGCTCAAACCTTTCACAGTGGACATTGCATTAATTAAGTCAACAATTTTGATGATTTTAAATAAATGATGATTTTAAATAAATTCAGAGACCCACAAAAACTTCTTGACAACCTTCCTTGTGGAAATGCCACAGCATAGATGCAAGAGTAGGTAGATGCAAGAGTATAGATGCAAAGAATAGGTTGAGCATGACTGTGAAAAGTGATCATAAGTGCATGACTAAATCCTTTTACAAGGATTTGAAGTCCTATGAATAGAGAAGAATTTAGACTTTCCTCCATACAACTTTCTTGTAACAGATGTGTTTCTGAGAACAAACTGCAACTTGAAAACTTGGAATCTACTGCAAACTGTGGCCCTGCCACCAACCTGACTTTTCTCCAACCACGTTTTTATTCAGTTTCCTGACTTTATCTTCAAATCGGTATGTAGAACAGTTTTAGCTCTTACCATCAACTGGTTTCTTTTAGCTTTGAAATCTTACAAGCAGATAATACATCAACAGTATGCACCCTTTATGTGTTGGAATTACCGAGAATTTTTCCAGCTGTTTCAGAGTTAAATAGAAATTTCAGCTCAGGTCACTGAAAAAAATAGAGTAATGTGAGATCCCCCATCAAAGAAAAACAATGACAGACTAGAGTAAGTTTAGGAAAGGTTCACCAAAACAATTACGGTTTTCAAGTTTATGACATACAAGAAGAACCTGAGGGAATTTAGCTCATTTAGTTGGAAGAAGAGAAGGCCGAGGAGGGATCTACTTGCTGTCTTTAACCACTTAAGTAGTAGCTACAGAGAAGACAGAGCCAGAATAATCCTGAATACTACTCAGAAAAAATAACAAGATGCAACAAGATTAATAGAGTCTGTAGCAAAGGAAATTCTGATTTGATACAAAGAAGTTTAGCTGTGACGATGATCACGCCTCAAGAGGCTTCCAGTCAGGGAAACACTCAGCACTTACCCAAGGGTGGATCTAACTGCAAAGCCAGCCCTGCTTTGAACCAGGAGGCTGACCACTTGAATCCAAAGGTCCCATCCAGATTCAGCTGGTGTGCAATGTTATGACTATCTGTGAACACACCTACTGCGTAGCTACTGTACTTCATGGTTGGCTAAGAACACAGGCACTTAAAGGACATTGCATACACACAATTTGGACACACTGATAGTTCTCATCAGAGCCATATAATTTTATTTATAATGTTGGTTGTTTGGTTGAGGTGTTTTTTATTTGGTTTGTTCTGGGTTTTTTTAGTCTAGTGGTTTCAGGATATGTAGATTCTACACTGCGACTGAGGATTTTTCATTCTACTACTATACATATACAATATCTAAAATACAAAGGAATTCTCTCTCACCTTCATCTCACATATCATATCCCTTTTTTAGTCTTGCTTTTACAGCAGAATAACACTTTTGACACAGTCATCTCAGTGAAATATTTAAGTAATCTCAACTTCTGCTCTATGATAAAATCAGGAAATGCAAACCAGTCTAAATAAGTCTGTTAAAACAGACCTTAAAAAACTGCTCCAAATGAAAAACACAACCCCAGTGTCTTTCACTCTGGTTTTCCTCTGATCTTGTTCCAGGCTAGCATTACAGGAAAGCTGGACTGCAGTATTCCCATTTTAGCTCATTTTGTCAAGGCCTTTTGCTTTCTCACATCTTTTTGATCCTTGGCATCATCTCTAATTCTGTTCACTGTTCATTTAGTTCATAATTTTAGGAAAGGTTGTTTGTTTGCTGCAACACAGTTGACAAATAAGGCTAAGAGCTGGACTTTTCTAGCAGAGCACTCTGAAAGCAGCCAGGACTACATACAATTTTCTGAATGAAGAAAACAAATAAGTAGTGATGCAAATCCTGTTAAACCCCCCCCAATGTTTGAATGACATGCAATATTGTGATAAGTACTTAGCTGGTGCTCATCTGACATTCTTAGAAATGTCAGCAGACTGTTACTTCCCTGACTATACTCAACCTCAGAGCATAAAGTGGCAAGAAGATACTAATGTCATTCAAAACACATTTACAGAAACCATAAATGCTGTAGCACTGTGTCTGTATGTCTTTTCTATCTTCAGGCAAGCAGGATCATGTCTCTTGGTAGTAGTATTTTTTCCATTATTATCTTCAAGACATTTTGTCCTAAGATAGATGAGCACATTTTTTTCTCTTTTTTTTCTACTGCCCTTATGGTACATTTTACTTATCACACCTCATCTATCCACTAAGAAAATGTATTAGGGATTTTACCAGAAAATATAGCTTCTGTAAGACTAAATTTTAAAATTCAGAATAGTATAACCATTTTCTTGACACAGATGTAGAAAAGGTTTTTAGCAGTTGTAAAGACTAAACCAATGTCTAGGAGATAAACAACAGAGAAAAATCTTCTACCAATGCCCTACATCTTTCATTGTACAGATTCCACATATATAGAGGAAGAAAAAGACAGAATGATACTAGAGCACATAACTAACTCTATCACTGGCAGCCGAAACTGCTCGGCTATCTATAGAAGCACCTTTATGAATTTTACTTAATTGGCTGTGCTGGGCTGTTTTCTCAGCTTTTGAATTAATGAGGCCTTTCAAAACTAGAGAAGTGCCACCACAGAGTGAATTGCTGCAATAAATACAAAGTAGTGAGGCCAAGTAAAAAACCACTCAGATATCACTGAGGCTGGACACCAACACTTAGAGGTATTTTACTGCAGGAGAATGAGACTTTCTAGAGCACCAAAGAAATTAAGCACAGTCCAGCTAAGCCCCCTACCTCTGCTGTGCTTCTGGGAGGCAGCTACGCTGTAGGAAAACTGAGGCAAAGATACTTTGACTAATGTCTGGGCTGACGATGAAAGAACAATGGATCCTGATGGAAGCCAGACACAGTCTATTAAAAAAAATTAAATTAAAATAAATTAAGTATTAGGCAAACAGTTTGAAAATCATAATAGGATTAGTCAGGTGGGTTACCAAGAAATCAATGCTAGAAAAAGTTATTTAGCTGGTCTAAGCAGATTTATAAAGTTCTTGTAAAGGGCTCTGGGATTAAGAGGTATGGACTAGATTTGTTTTTTTCTTGAAATAAAATCCAAATAAAGTAATATTTACTATACTTCACAAAGTTAGGATTTTTTTTGAAACTAAGACAATAATCATGCTTCTAAAGCATGGAGTATAAATCTTGTGAATATTTAATATAATCAGTTTTATATATTAAATAGAAAAATATATGTTTTTCTATCTGGATCAAATCTCCTTTAAAAGCCCAAGGAATTCATGTGTATGGTCTGATTTGTGTCTACTTACATAAATCAAAATTTTCAAATTTTCTATCAATGCAGTATTTTGGTCATATGACTGTAAGTATTAATATCAATATAAAATATCAAGAAGACATAATCAAACTTTATGTAAGAGAAATGTGATGGCTTTTAAAAAGCTAGTAACTTTATCAGGGTTGTATCAGGGAACACATATTAAAAAAGCACATTTGCATTAGTTTTTAACTATGAAAGTCAGCAGAAAAGATTCTTTTAATTAAAAAATTCTGCCTGTAGAAATCAGATACATTATAGAAGTGTGTTTAGGAGCTGAATGTAATCCAGTCAATTATGCCTAAATATTACTTAATAATAACAATTATAATAGAATCATAAAATGGTCTGGGTTAGAAGGGACCTTAAAGATCATCTAGTTCTAAACCCCTACCATACGCAGAGACACTTTCCACTAGACCAGATTGTTTAAAGCCACATCCAAAATGGCCTTGAACACTTTCAGGGTTGGGGCATGCACAAATTCTTTGGGCAAACTGTAGCACCCTCACAGTAAAGAATTTCTTTCTAACAACTAACCAACTCTCTTTCAGTTGGAAGTCATTACTCCTTGTCCTATCACTACAGTTCCTGCTGAAGAGTCTCTCTCTGGACTCCTGTAGACCCCCTTCACATACTGGAAATTGCTGTGATGTCTGCACATAACCTTCTCTTCTCCAGGCTGAAGAGCCCTGATTTTCTCAACCTGTCTTTGTGGGGGAGGTGCTCCAGTCTGCTTGTCAAATTTATGGTCTTCCTTTGGACTTGCTCCAACAGTTCCTTGCACTTATGGTGGGGGTATCAAAACAGTACTCCAAGCGGGGTCTTACAGAGCAGAGTAGAGAGGTAGAATCTTCTCCTTTGACTTTTGAGGCAGCCCAGGACACTGTTGGCTTTCTGGGCTGTGAGCACACACTGCCAGCTGATGTTGACTTTTCATCAACCATCATTCCCAAGCTCTTATCTTATTCTCATTCATTCTCATGAACATGTAGGTGTACCTAAGATTGCCCTGACCCAGCTGTCACTGGTTTTATTGAGCTTCATGAGGTTCACACAGCCCTATCTCTCAAGCCTGCCCAGTTCCCTCTAGATGGCATCCTTTCCTTCCAGCATGATGACTACATTATGCAGCCTGGTATCATCAGCAAACTTTCTGGGGGTGCACTTTCCATGTCATTGACAAGTATGCTGAACAGTACTGGCCTCACCACTGACCCCTGTGGGACACCACTTTTCACTGGTGTCCAGGTAGACAATAAACAGTTGACTGCATAGACTAATAGATAATAATATTAGAGTAATATATTGTCTACAAAAAAAAAAAACAAAAAAAACCCAACAGGTAACAAAACAAAAAAAAATTTCCTTAAATGGCTGCTTAGTGGTGCTCTCACATTTAACCAGCAAGCAGATCAGATCACAAAAATTAGCTGATTCAACAGAAGATTATAATATGGTAATAATTTATAATTTGTTCATATTTTAAATGTAACTGATACATTAATAAGTCATCTTACACTGTTACTATCATTTTTGGCTAGAGTGACAGTGATGAAAAATTTTCCTGTCAGACCAAATATAGAAGAATGTGGGGCATATGTCTTCTAAAGAAATAAGGTTTAACAAAACTCCAAGTGGTCTTATTTTTGCTTCAAATTCAACATATTCTTGGTAATCTGTTGCTCATAACATTTATTTTCATTCCACTTGGTATCATACCTGCCTGAGTCAGCTCATGTTAATGTCAGAGATGATATATAAAGAAAAAACCCCTGCATTTCAGCTGCTAAGGTTCAAGAGGAAGGAATGCAATATTAAACCAGAAGATACCTGAATTCACCAGGTGAAACTGTCTTGTCTGTGCATCATGGGTAGCCTTCTATTGTTATGTCTTTAAAGAGACAATAAATGACTTGGGCTAGGAGGGAACGGCAGGTGTTTATGTAGAAGGCAAATATGCTATTATGTAGCTTGTGGCCAGTGATCAGTATGCAAGTATACAAAGACTGGAGATGGCTGTGATGGCCTGTGACAAACAGCAAAGTGGCACGCTGACTGACCTGTGAGGCCAGTGGAGAAACCAGCCAACACCAGTAAAATTCATGAAATGTTTCTTTCTTGGCTGACATGTTATTGATGCATGCCAGAGAGCTACTGTTAGTTGAGCTGTGGAGCAGCATCTGCCACACACTCATCAGTGACACCCATGGGTAAGATGGCATCTGGGTTTATGTAGCTGATGACAAAACTAGCAGTCCTTTCTCAGCAATCACCAGCAGTTTCTCAGCAATCTTGCAAAGACACAGAAATGTGTGTTCTCACAGCAGTACATTCTCATTCTTGCACATTAAACATGCATTGACCTGGCTTCCTTCCATATGATTGTCAAGTTCCTCAGTCGCTCTTTTTTGTAGCAGAATTGACACAACACAGTTTCGCTATGTAAAAGTCACATTTAATTCGCTTTTGTCTCTCCTTGTCTTTTTGCACCAACCTATGCAACAATTTCCTGAAATTCCACTATTTATTTCCTCAGTATGAAATGAAACCTGATACATCATAACACAAAAGTGAAATTATACATAATGCTGAAGGAATGAAAAGAGCAGAAAACCAAGACAAACAATCTAGCAGCAATAAGCAACACACCTACCTTGAAAAAACTCTCCCTTGCATTTTCTTCTTTATTGGGATTGATTAATTTAGGAAATACTGATTTCCTAAAAAATGCTAGTCCTGATTTCAAGAAATCCACCGAAAACCACTCTTACTCACTGCCAAAACAGAATTTAACCCACTTTTCCCCATCTGTTTTGTTTCATGTTATCTAAAACTGAATTTAATAATATATACCAGAGAAACAAAATGTGAAATTGCATGATTTTCAAGTGCATGAGAAAACTCCATCTCTCTAATAAGAATATGCTTTAGAGGAAGTGCATAAAATCCCTCTTGCAGCAGCCTTTCCAGAATAAAACAATGGGATTTTCAATCCCATAATCAAATTACCCTGGTGACTGGACTTCCAACATTTTCATAAAAACTCACAGAGTCATCAAATTAAGACCAAAAAATGGATCAGAGATAAGAAATTCAAGACAACCTGTTTCTTTGTGGTTATTTTTTTCTCAGATACTTGATGGTTATGTCATGGTTTGACATTGGCACAGTGCCAGCACCCCCATGAAAATGCAACCTCTCAATTGAATGCTGTGAAATGCAATTGAGAACAGAGCAAAGCAGGCCCAAGCTTAATAACAAGGGAAAAAAACTTTATTAAGCTACTACTATAAAAGAAAAAAGAAAGAAAAAAACACACATAAAATTCAAAATTAAAACCTTTCAAAACATTCCTCCTCCCAACACCCAACTCCAAGGAACCACAATGAGACACAATCTGGAACCCAATCAGGTTGCCACCCTCCAGATAGTCAATACTCAGTCCATTGAGGGAGGGAGGAGTTTCTCCTGTGCCACAGATTCCCCATGAAACACAGAGATACCACTTCTTGTGTTTCCATGTCACACATGGCACCGCCTGGAGAAAATCTGCCAGTGTAACACTCTCCTTTCCATGCACAGTGCTCTCACCACCAATGCATGGATGGACAGACTGCTCTTAGGATTTTTCTTTCAAGGATGCTCTGCCAAGAGGGAAAAAACAACAGTTCAGTTTTTTCATTTTTGGGACTGCAGTCCCCATCATTTTCCCCTGGGGCCAAGGGTCCAAGAACAGAGATCTTCTTCTCTTCTTCTTCTCTGAAGACAGGGGCCACCACCACAAACCTCCCTGACTTTTCTCTGTTTGCTCCACTTCTGTTTTTTCCCAGCTGCTAAAACAGGTCTCTTGGGTCACTGGCATCCTCCTAAAATACAGTCTCTCTTGGAGGAGAAGATTAGTGCAGTCTGTGGCTAACAAGGAAAAGTCCCGCCAAAAGCCACTCCATCATCTCCTCCCACCTAGAATTTCTCCTAACATCCCAGGGTCCAGGCTGTCTCTCTTCCTCTCTTTCAGACCAAGGAGGAGTAAAATTTCACAAAGCTTTCATTTCTCAAGGAAGGGTTAAAAGTCCTGACTCCCTGGCTGGCTCTGCCCAGGCTCCGCTCCCACAGCCAGCTGGGCACCTTGCAGCCTTGTGGCGCCCACCCCCAGCCCCCACCCCCGCTCTTCTCCTTCCCCGCAGCGAACTGCTGACAAGCCTCCACTCTCTCTCTCTCTCTCTCTCTCTCTCTCTCTCTCTCTCGACTCTGGGGAGGGGAACACAGACATCCCAGATTTCTCCACCCTTCCATCCAGGAAGGGCCCATTCCGGGCCAGCCCGGTTCCAGTCCCCTCCACCCTTGGGCCCACCTCAGTCAGACCATGGGCCTTCCCCTCCCCACCCAGCCACGGCCGGGCAGGGGAGAGGCTGCACTGCGGCTGACCGGAACCAAAGAGAGCGAGTTCTCCTGGGAATTCTGCTTTTAACCCCTCTGTGCTCTCAGAGGCGTGTCCACCTTCAATTGGTCAATATCCAAATTGACCTCTTCCTTCTGAAAAAATTCTTTTTCCCAGTCAAACCACGACAGGTTAATACCCTCAAATATGGAGTTTTGACAGCTTAGAAACCTAGTGTGTATAAACACATCACTTTACAATCTGACCAATACTTTCAGAATTGGGTACTATAATTTTCCCCCTGAAGGGTAAAATCCCTGGATTATATTTATTTGCACAGAGTTTCAGAAGTGAAGGGTGCAAAAATCTGTATCCCAAATTCTCTGGCTGACATAAAAGGCAATAAAGTTCCTCTTGGCCTGTTATCATGTTATGATAGATAACTTCAAAGATAAACCTCATGTGATGTGGAAAAAGTTTACCAAATTGAAAGCATTTAATCAACATTTATGGTCTTTCAAGACTTCTACTGAGGTCACAAGTAACATTTTTCAGTAGAACAAAAGGCTGCACTCAGTAACCGGCTGAGGAGGAAAGGTGTGACTATAGTTGCACCTGTTGGAAAACCACTGTCACCACCTCACCACATGCTGAGACTCTAACTGTTACCATTGCAGTGCTGGGCCTTCAAGAGTGTTTGAAGAGCTTTCAAGGAAAAAAAAAAAATTCCAATGAAACAACCTAGCATTTTCTTTGCTTTCAGAATAGCACAGAACAATTTTTACTATTTACATTATGAAAATGTATTATTGAATAAGCATACCTTCCTACGATGGGATGGCACAATAAAATATGTTTCAATATTATGCTTCTTCAAGAAACTATTCCTTTCATGACCATATCCTGGTTCTACCTCATAGTCCCCATTTAGGCACTCTAAGGTGGTCTTTGTAATGTGAACTTTCCTGGAGAGAAAATCAGACATTATTGTTTAAAGGAAAGATACATTATGAGCTACTTGCTACCAAAATACACTCCTGTACAGAAGTTCATACTGAGATCAACAGGTCAATTTACATGCGAAACCATAGGTGTGATGTTAAAAAAAAAAAAAAAATATATTTTCTACTTTTAGCCAAATTGAACATAGAAAACAATTCTATTACATGCATTTTCTAAACTTAGGCAAAGTGAACAAAAAGATAACAGCTGACTATGCAAACACTTGCAGATTTGCTGTTTTGCAGAAAGTAAGCGTCCACACATGATCTTCTACATTGTGTGGCTTTCTTAAGTTTTTACCTCAATGGCTGCTTGGAAAAACATCCTGCTGTTTGAAGCTTGTGACATCACACTCCAAACCTCTCTTGTGTATAAAGCAGAAACTTCTTTTTCTGTTTCACTGCACATCTCTGACTCATATCATTTATCTACTCTGTTTTGTAGGCAGCTTTCTGACTCAATTTGTTTTGGCAATATACCAATCTTTAATTTTTTTTTGAGTTTTCTTATCCTGAAAATGTTTTCACACTTTCTCCTGAAAGACCCCATATATTTGAAATGTCTTCAGAGAAGTTATTTGAAAAAATTTTACTGCTTTCCTCTATAAACATGTATTCAGATTTTTTCCACTGGGTAACTTTAAGATAATGAACTCATAAAATACACTGCCAAAATTATCTAAAATAGATGTATGCAATAAGCAGAAATTCATCATTACCACAAAAAATTAATTGGTTCCTTTGTCTTTCTATACAGCTACCAAGATCTCACAAAAATAAAAAAAGAAGAGTATGGCAGGTCCTAGTTCAAACATGAGCTATACACGGAACACCCATGCACCTTTGCAAATGCTCACTGTGTGCATTTAAATTGTGTCCAAGGCTGTGCAATGAGTACTTAAAGTTCCAGGACATGCCCCATGGGTTGGCTGCAAGTTTATGTGCTACTGTATCATTTGCAAATGTCATCAATATCTGAGTTCATAAACAGGTATGTATTTTCTATACCACCAACTAATATTGGAAATCTGGTCATGTAAAAGGAGAAAGGCATTCTTACAGTCTAGCATTCTTATATTCCTAGTATTGTCTCATTCCTACTTTTTATATTTGGCAACTTCTAAAAATGGTTTTGTTTGAAAATGTTTTACTTCTAATCTAACCAATTACTTATACAAATATCAAGAACATTCTGGAAGTTCTACAGGATTAATCACATAATACATTGATTGGTCTTGCCAAACACAATCGTTTTCATCAATAGCAATTACATTGCAAATGCCTTAAAAAAATTGAAGAAATTCTTCACCCATAGATTTTTCTTTTTTCTTTTTTTTGCTACGGTTTTGTTTCAGACTTACCCAGGTAGTCCTCCAGCTTCCATTACATTAGCTAATGTCACATCATTTGACCAGACATCATATTGCCATTTTCGGAGACCCAGGACCCCACAAAGAACCCTGCCTGTATGCAATCCAACTCTCATGTTGAGATCAACCTCTGTGGCTTCTGCAACAGATCTGTAATGGACAGCATCAGAATATTAATATTTAGATGATGACTGCTTTTCATTTTCTCTCCTCCCAAAATTAACACATATATTTATATATGACTGAATAGAAAGGGTCTTATAAAACCTGAAACAGTATATTCAGGTACTATTCTCTACTTTCACTAGTTTCAAATCCCTAATTGCAATTACAAGAAAAAAAATTATTTAATTACTGTTGGACCAATATTATGTTGAACCAAAATATATTTCTAAATTTCTTGACCATTTCTGTGAGAAAAGAAGCACTAATTGAGTTGCCAATATATAAATAATTATTCCCAATCTACTATGTTCTAATTGGTTCAATTACCCAGTTACTAGAGTACAGGACAAAGAAAATGACAAAGTCATAAATCATAAGAGCAACCGAAACAAAACACAAATATTGTTCCTAAGCTCCTGTAAGAGTGGCACTGAAACAAATTGTGACTAGTCTTACACCTGTAAATTAAATCTAATGTTCAGAGATTTTCACTGCCTAGCTGGTAAAGGATGAATTAATCTGCAAAATTGTTATAATACTTTTTTTGGTGGTACAATAAGGAAAGATTCTTCATTTTTGTGAATGAAAGGCATGCTATGATTTGCACTGCACAAAGTTATGCACACTCAAAAGGCACCTTGAAGATAACAGTCTTAAATATTACATGTTATTTAACAACACTGTACATAGATTTTTTTCAGCTCTTTGTGTTAGAGAAACACCTGTCATTCCACAGCCCAGTTGCTATCCAAATAGTGATATTATCTCTGAATAAAGAAAACTGGCTATCACTGTAAGAATTTATTTTCACTTGATTTTCCGAATTTGAATTTTCAATGCATTTAATAGAAAAAGACCTTACAATGGGACTCTAGATATCATTTTCCCTTGGCCTTCATTGACCAAATTTTTTTTCAGGTGTTATCCAGTGACAGTGGATTTTGCAGAGATGCCTTTAGAAAGACTTTTCAACTATTTCAGAAGTTGTACTTGTTTAAATAAAATTAACAGAAAGGTTAGCATACATCAGCATAGATCAAGATGTGGGATATGCAGTAAAGATACCTGGCCTCAATTTAAATAAGAAATTCTTCACCTGTGAAGGTATGTTCCACGTCAGCAATCACTAATGTCAGTAGCATGGAGATCTCTTTTTTCTCACAGGGACTCTTGGCATAACACATTTTTCAGTCATATTCTATGCAACAGCACAGAAAGGCTTATGCAGAGCTTTCTGAAAGATTAAGTATTTCCTTGTCCTATTCCTACTCACTCCAAGTCAGCTCTCCCTTACTCAGTCAAACCTTGAATATGATGTCAAGGAGTCCTAAAAGGATTCTAATGTTACAAAGCTTTGTTGCTTTGACATGGTTTGACAGATCTTTAAGGAAATGAAAGACCCTAATACCATAAGCTACCCCACAATAAGCAACCACAGTTTTTATCTTCACCTGAGAATGTGTATTGTGTCATTAATAGAGTGACCTTACACCAAGCCCACACCGTGTAAGCCAAAGCCCTTCAGGATTACACCTTGCCTGCCTATGTTCTCCTGCACAATTAAAAGCCTATGTAATAATCTTAATTAATAAACCCAAAAAAGTTTGGGTTTCTCTGTTTACAGGTGAGTGTGGGGTTTTTTGTTGGTTCCTTCCCTCCTCCTCCATTTAAAAAAGTATATAAAACCTCAGACTAAATGTATGTGGAAAGACAGTGAAATCCAGATACTGATAAAGTTCACTCAAAGCTTTGACATTGCTTTATCTGACTGGGGTAAATTTAATCTCCTTTTAGAAATGTTAATAGAGTAACAAAAAGTAAATGAAAAAAGATGAGCAGAGAAATATAACATGGCTGACCATACTCCTTGTTAAATAAGCTGAGCTGTATAATGCATCAATGAACCATAAAGCAGAATCTGAAAACACTTTATGTTTTGAGCAAAGATTTTCCATAAATAGTCACTTAGTCAAAAATATAAACTGAGAATACATTTCTACGTCTTCGCCAGAAAGTACAATGTGCTTCAGAGATGCTTTCATCATTATGAAATTTGAGTAGGGAAAAAAAGCTCATGAGAAGTTCATTACATTTTTGAGCTTATCTTGTAGACCTTTGTGCTCTTTATGCAGATAATTTCTGTAAATAAACCCCAGTGAACTATTAAAAATGAGGAATATTAGGTAATATATAAAGAAGAAGCCTCAAATTTAAATTCAGACCAGTACAATGATCATGTTCCTAAACAACATCAACATTTTTACAATAAAATATCACAAAAATGTTCAGTGAGGTATTTTAAATTATAAATACATTTCTGAGAAAATATCAGCACTTCACAAACAAGCTAGAAACAGGAAAAAGGAGTTTCTCAAATAAATTATTCATTATAACTTATTCTCTCATAGGTTCTTATACTTATGTTTTCCAAATGTTAACATAAAAGTAGGCCCAGAAACAAATGGAAATCAATAAACCACTTTCTTTTTAAACCAATTGTGTTCAGTCTAAGGAACTGACTAATAAAAAAATCATCTACCCTGACACCTCAAGTATCCTACAAAGCCTTTGCATTTTAGTTCCCTCCTTAACTACAAGTATTTTATGTGCTGCTACAAGCCATGAAAGTAATTTAGATCACCTGTAGAACAGCTCCAGACCTGTGCTTCTGAGGAGGGAGAGAAACAAATAAACTCTGCATGCCATTTCTTATAATTACTTAGGTCTTTTCCTTAGGTCTAAAAATATCTGCAGAAATGAACATTTCCTGCTTAAAGGCATAGATATGATTTCTGGTTCAATTACATAGACTTTTCTGAGTACTGCTCAGCTGCAGCAGAGCACTAGAACAGAGAGACAGGGCTGTTAAAGAGCTTCTGGGTTGCTCTAGCAGAGGTGTGAGCTCATGAAGCTCTTACCATTGGTAGACAGCTTCTTAAAAATGCAGCTGCTGGTCTCTAAAAACTTGACATCAATCACTCCTGCCAGTTCAAAGATTGCCAGGCCCTGGACTTTTGGATGACCAGGGAAAAAGTGTCTAGAGTGTTGACATTAGGGAAGTTAATGCTTCTGTCTATTTCCTCAGGCAAAAATCACACAGGACAACTTAATATTTCCACTGGAGTTATGCAAATGGTCTGCTGTAGTTCTTCTCACTTTCCTGGTGCTTTTGGTCAGCCAAAGACAAAACCCATTGAAAGGAGATAGTTCGAGCATCAACCTTTCCAGTGCAAAAACCTCCCCATGTGCAAATAAGCCCAGTTTTCATCTGTGAGGTTTTACGTGATGACTGGTGGAGTCATTCAGATTAGGTGGAGTGATCGATTCAGGATAAAATCACCTATGTGGCACAGAAAATAGCTGATAAACCCCACTGTGTTGCCTAGTTCTGAAGAAGTTCATGGACCTCAGTTTCCTTCAGACCTCTTCAAAGCCCACATGCAGCAGCAAGATTCAATCAGAAGGTCAGATGAGACTTACTCTAAAGTAACCCTTCCCCTCCTCACCACAGTACATGCAGGTTGAACTAAAACAGTCACCAGCAGTTGCTGTGATCCACAGATATGCTCCTACTGTGCCATGCTCCCTGCTACTACACACAGCCAGTGATGCAGCTAGTGGTTCAATTTCCACTGAGTCAGTAGTAAAATGACATCCTAGTAATGTGTTAACAGAAGAAGCATCATGAAAATGTACTGTCTGTGTACAGACAGAAATTATTATGGATTCCATTAAAGTTTTGAAAAGTTTATGAAAGTTTTGACCCAGTCCAAAATATAGTATTTATATACTGCTCACTCAGAATCTCTCTTTATTTCCAGTTGGAAACATTACAGATTATCTCTTGCTCTGCAACATTATTGAATGCAGGTAAATAAGTGTGTCAGTTCACCACATTTCATCTCCTAAGAGAAGTTGCTGTACTGAGCCAAAGAATTGTTTAATATGATTTGTATCCACTGATGAAGTGCTGTCTAGGGAAAGACAAAACTAGTAAGAATGTATAACATTTCCCCCATGACTCCTACTTAGAACTCTAGAGAGCTTTTGGAGGAGAGAGGGAGGGAAGAGCTTTGTTAGCTGGACATAACTTTTCTATATGGCAGTCAGAAAATAAATATATGTATTTAGAAGGCAAAACATAGTACATGAGAATGAAGCTTTCAAATGTGGCAATCAATTTAAGTAAGGTGAAGAGAGTACTTGGCCTAACACAATGTTCATAACCAAGGTGAAAACATTGGCCACATTAGAAAAATGCATGAAAAATACGTATATTAGAGGCACTAATGAATATGATCACAATTATATTACAAACAAAAGCATGAGTGTCAAAACTCATATGGTAGGAGCAACAGTGGTGGTATTGAACACTTCGCTCATTGCCATAGCACTTTAAGTGACTCTAAAGTAGAACAAACTCTTGGCCTGTACTGAGGCACTGACACAATGGCTGCAGAAGTTCTTTTGGAATAGAACCAGAATATAACACTCTCTGTTTTGACAGTTTTTAAGAATAAAAAGCCATAATTACTTTTGTTCTGTTCCCTTGAAGAAAACACTTTGAGGAAGGTGGATGAAATAGTAAAAATTTTAATAATTATTATTAAATTAAAATTATCATAATTATTTTACTATACTTTTAAAATTATATTCTCAGATAATATGTTCTTCATATTCAGCACCATATTGAAGGATATTTAAATAACAGTTATGTAGAACATGAAGAGAATGAAATGCATCAGTTTATGTGAACACATTCAACTCCAATCACAGAACCAACAATCAGCCATGGAAGTTTCTATTCCTTGATTTTCCAGGAAAAAAAACCAAAACCATTCTTGTTAATACATATCTCTGGGATGGACACTTTTGACAGATCCATCCCATGAATCACAGTTCAAGTGTTTTTATTAATTAATTAATTAATTATTTTATTTATTTATTTATTTATTCATCCTGGGTAACATGACAAATTTATCACTAGGGATGACAAATTCCAAGCATAGATTTACAGTGCCAAGACCTGAATTTTACAGTAAAGTGAATAGACTTTACAAAGACTACCCACTGGCATCCACCTGTGGATGAAAGGGGGGAGTTTAAAAAATATGACTTTGTATCTCATGGAACTGATAAACAAAGTTTATTAATCATACCATTACAATATAAAATGCTGCATTTCAACTTCACTGTCAGAAGATTCTGATTTCTCATTTTCAATTACTAAACACATTTTAAAACAAATTAGGCTGGGGAACTTTTCTTCTAACTTTGGTTTCTGTGAAGGAGACAGACTAATTGTGGTTATGCACAAAGAATGCAGAATATATCCCTAGCTATCAAACAACCTTAAGTAGATCTGGGATTATCTTAAAACCTTGATTCTTACCCTCTTGCTCTCTCATCATGCTCTTACACTTACTACATAAAAGACCTAAAATGTACGAATTCTTTAAAAAATTAAATCCTGAAATGGCCAGTTATCTTCTACTAGAACCTGTGACTAAACATGCCTAGATAACATACTACAGCTCATCCACATAAAATTGCAAAGTTGCCGATGCTTCAAGGGGCTTCTGGAAATCATCTAGACCAACATACTTGCTTCAGAGAACAGCCAGCTACAGAAGTTTGTCCAGAAATGTGCCCAGGTGGGCTTAAATCTGTCCAAGGGCACAAATGCCACAACTTTTCCGTGGAACCTCTTGAGGAACTGACTACCTGCACAGTAAAATAAAGCTTTTCTTCTATTGAAATTGAATTTCTTACATTTCAATTTGTGCCCATTTCCTCTTCTGCTGGTGCTGGATGTCACTGAGAAAAGTTTGGCTTTGTTCTCTTTACTCCTTCTCTCTAGGTCTTAATCTGCATTTGTAAGAATCCCTCTGAGCCTTCTCTTCTGCAGGCTGAACAGCCCCAGTTCATTCTTTTCTAATTCAACTCCTTTTCCAAGTTTACATTATCATCTCAGTAACCAATAAAGTATACCCTAAAAAGGGAACGTGTTCATTTCCAATAGTAAAACTGAACCATTCAAAAGAGGAAAGTTCCAATATCTGTACTAATTCCTTATTTGTATACATGAAATACAGGATAACTAATGAGTTAAAGATTAATGCTAGGTTTAAAAATGGGTGAGAGCATCATCTATTGCTTTCCAGGGATTTAAAAAAAACCCAAACAAACCAAAAAGCTTTTGAAAAATGTATACAAGACCTGTACATCTAATTATGTTTCCAAAGGTCATCGCTTCCTTCTAAATGGAGAATCCATATATTGCTGAAAGAATACACATATTCTTTTAGGCTTTTATATTATCATATATTATCATAAATTACAGATATATATAGATTAAGAGATTACAAAGTATTTTATCAATTTTACAGTGTTTACAAATGTGATGAACTTGCATTGAATAAGGGAGAAAATTAATTCATTTACCCAACTTTTGATGCTCTGAGGGATTTAGTAGTATGTTTAGCAAATGAAAAGGAGAAGTGGGCAATACAGTAGTGAAGAAATTTTCCATCTTTATCTTTTCCCTCCTATGTAATGAAATAGATCTCCAGCTTCAGCTAAAAGCTCATTCAAAGTTCTCTCACATCCATATTTTTTGCTTTGGCACAATAATGATCCGTGTAGACCTCTCAAACATAAACAAAACTCTGAGCAGCAAAGTCAATGTCACGCTACATTTCTGAAGAGCATAATAAATTAAAGGTTTAAACATGACATTAAAATGGAATAATCAACAGACTATGATTCTGAGACTGCAAACATATACAACAGGCATACATGAGGACTAGTTTTGAGTTTGCATACTGGTGTGCAAAATAAGCAGTGTTTATCACTGCAAAGCAAGACATTTGACTCCTTTCATTCTGGCAATAGGTAATAGGGTATATTTTCTTATTTCCCATTATCTTTCTGCCACCTATTCAGTACATGTATGTGCCTCTACATACTCAATTTGCACACTTAGTTACAGTGATTAAATGAAGTGGAAAATCAATGTCTAGACTGACTGTTCCTGCAATCAGGGTCCCGTGGCCTGAATGCAAGAGAGTGACTAGCCAAGTGACCAGTGCTAAGAGACACTAATGTTTTTCTAAGAGTACACTTCCTGAATACCACATAGAAGGTGTTGTAGCACTCCTGTCTGGGTTCACCATGCATGGTACTTACGTGATGGTGTCAATCATATCCAGTCCCATTTCAACACAGCAGTGGGCATGATCTGTTTTGGGTTGGGTCAATCCTGATACACAGTAGTAACAGTCCCCTAGGATTTTTATTCTTCTGCAATGATTTTCCTTCATAAAAACAGAATGGGAAAAGTTTTACTATTTATATATATATTCCAAAATTAACAGGGTAAAAATCTTCTCCAATATTATGCAATAATTCAGGGAATCTTTTTGTGACCAAATGAGGTAATTTGCAGTTTGTGAAGTTTGAGTTCCCTGTACACAGCTGACAGACACATTTGTTTATTTATTTATAAATAGGCACATATATTGGCACACTGGCACACTGGACATCATTGTTCAACACACATGAGTTAACACTGCTTAAAGATATAGTTCTGAACAAGTGTTATTGCTTTGCCCTCATGCTAGGTTAATATGAATTCAAGATTTAAAAGGAGACTTCATATCTGCATGAACTCAAACCAAAGGCTGAGGCCAAGCCACTGCTGAATATTGGGAAATGTTTGCATTCTGAGAAGCTTTTGTTTCAAATTCAGTTCAAACTCACCAGGAAAGATTATTTATTTATCTATAAAGATACACACATTTTTGCACTACCTATTCATAAACCACAGTTTGCAATACAGCATAATCAGTATGACACACTTGCAGATGAGAAGCTAGGCAGTTTGCATTACAATCAAATTTATCTCCTATTTGCATGAAGTTTAACTTCTACAGCCAAAGAACTCTGGTAAAAACTGTCCCATTAGAAAAAAACAAAAAAAAACCCAAAACAAACAAACAAACAAAACAAAAACAAAATCAAAATCAAAACCAAAAAAAACCAAACAAACAAAAAACAAAAACAAAAAACAAAACCAAAAAAACAAACAAAGAAACAAAACAAAACAAAAAAACCAAAACAAACAAACAAAAAAACAACAAACCAAAAAAACCCCAAAAAAACCAAACAAAAAAACAACCAAAAATTATGTCATGTGATATTTGCTACATCCATCTGAGCAGAAAGTTAATTTTTAAACAGAGAGCACATAAGTAAATGCCTTTAAAAGAGCAATACCTTTAACTAATAAACTATGAGGAGACATGAAAAGATGATGGTATCTTTTAAAATTAGACTATGATAACTTCTACCCATTTAGAGTTTGGCACAGAAAAGTAAAGAACCTGATTAAATTAATCCAATTTACAAAGCTGGGATTATTCCAGTAAGCACCATGAAAAATTAACTGTTGTGAATATGATGAGAGTGGATCCACAAAAGTCTGATTCTTTTCCCAGCATGCTCTGACCACTATAGCATTATTGTGCAATATAGAATTCTGCAACACAGGAAGGGGAAAAAAAAGAGAGGGCAGTGATGATGGAATTTAAAATTTCTGGGAAAAAATACCTAATTATAGAATCATACTCTTTCAACTCTGCATGCAGAGCATGCAGAGCATTTACATTCAGTCTCCTGCCTACAAGAGTTAAAACCTTCCTGAGTTGACCACATCATTACCCATAATCCAGCACAGAAGCAATGATTATGATTATGATTATGTGATCTTTTTCTCTCTGGCATGTCACCGTGTACAGCACTTGGGGCTTCTTGTTATACACACTTCCTGCTGCAGGCATTCCCACACCTCTCTACTTTGTAAATGGTACTCAGTACTGAACAAGTACTATAAACAAGAACTACCTCTATTCATGCATGGAAGAAGGTACAGTTTGGGAATGTTGACTTGTCTACTTATTTTTATAAATTAAACAGCAAGTTCAAATCTCAAATCAAAGAGAAGACCTGTCTTTTTGGCTATGCTTAAGTAGTAGAAAATGCTTTTCCAGTTGTGACTACTCGACATTTGCTCTTCTGTACATTGGGATTTTAACTATACCACTAATTATCCTTGCTAATATATAATTTAATGAATACAAACATAATTCTTTTAGAAGGATTATCACCATGACCCTGCAGCCTGTAGTCAAAAATGCTGCACCAATTTTACTCAGAATTTTTTGAAATCCTTTGCTAAATGCTATTATATAAGTTAAAATATTGATGTGCACAAAGTAATATGCAGATCTCAAAATCTTCATTGATACAGAACAGTCCTTTTAATTCAAGTTTTTTGGACACTAATCAGTACAAATTTTAATGGAGACCACAAAGATTTTTACTAGATTATACTCTCAAAAAAGGGCTTCCCCCATCACCCCTCAATTTTGGGCAGATCTTGAAGCACTAGAGGATACTCAGTAGTTAAAGCTGAAGCCTGCTTTCCAAAATAAATTCACTTTTGGGCCATAATTGAAAATCTTCTATAAGGCCCTTTTCATCTTCCAATATGGTGGGCATGATTTGTAGCCAGGCAATGGCTATTTGACCCTTAGGAAAGCTATTCAGAAAAGCCATTTCAGTAATCTGGGGTAAACAATACATAAATGTTAATCAATCAATCTCTCCTATTAGTGTCTATGTCACAAATGGCTCATTTCAAATTACTTGATAACAGCCTGATAGACAATTAAAGAAAAAAAAATCTGAAAAAAAAAACAAACCCAAAAAACCAGAGTTTACTCCATTACCACTTTTCTAAGTCAATTTCTTCTTTGTACAGGAGAAAAATAAAAGAAGAAAATAAGTGCAACAGTATTTTGTGGAGAGATATTTATCTTGATGGAAGACATATGGCTAAATCACCTGCTGGTTTTGAAACCACTAGCCTGTTTATTCCTTATCAGATATTATCCTCACTGACCTGATTTATCAATTAATATACAATAATCTGTAGAAAAATGGTTTGGTTTTTTTTTTTCTTAACATATGAGGTAGACTTCCAGTAGAGAGCCACAGTGCAGCTTTGAAAAAGTCATATTTTTAAGGTCTGATACACAAATCAATTTAAAAAACCCTCCTCTGTCTTTGCTACATTTCCTCAGAAACTTCCAAAAAATCCTTCTCTTGTCAATATTTTTTACATTTGTGATGCTGATGAATTCATCTGTGATAGTTACGAATTCCAGTCACAACTGACACAAGCAATGCCTGTTTAGAAACAACAGATAATTTGGTTTTATGGACATGATAAAAAGCATTACAAATTGCCAGTGCTGCATTAGGCAGACAGCTTTCCCACCTGTGGTGCGTTACTAAGACATTTCCAAGTGGATCAGCAGAAATCTCTCTGGCACAACTGTCAGTCACAGGGTCAGGCAGTGTGTAGTGGAAGCCCAACTCAGAAAGCATAAGACTTTGAAGTTACTGAAAGCTTTCTTCGCACTTTCTGGAAAGCACTTTATAAATCAATTTGTTCTATCTATCTGTTATGTAAGACTGGGGGTGGGGGGGCACTTTGTTTAAAATAACTCTGAGGTTTTGTTGTTATTGTAGTTTTTTATTTAATGCATTTTGCCTAAAGAGTGAAGTCTGTCAATTCAGACTGAAAAACTGAAAATTCAGAACATTAACTACACATTCTTGTACCATATGAGACAAACCTTTAATGTACCCAGGATAAGGTTATTTTTTAATAAAAAGGGGAAAGATATTACAGTTTGCAGAAAAAGCTTATACATAAATATATACACTTATTATGTCGTCTCAAAGAAATAATTAAGGAGACTTCTCCCAGCAAAATCCATGATGGCCAGGTGTTCTCTAGAACAAAGACATTGTAGTGACTAAGTGCAAAATCTTTTAAAGAAGGATCTTTCACACATGTCAGATTGCAACAATCATTATCACTGCTGGAACTTTATTTTTATTAATAGGCTATCCAAGTAAGTAATTGTTATGTGAATAGATTCAAAATTGGGATCAATTTTTGTTGCTTGTAACTCTGTGTGATAGGAGAAGAGTTTCTTTAAAGCTCTTAATTATTTTGGATATGGCAGATGCTAATGCTGTAATGAGTCCCTGGTCTTCCTTCTGTCATTGCAACAATCTCTGTATTTATACATAGTCATTTGTCATCATGGTATGTGGTACCTATAAATTAAGCCAAAGAGGAAGGTTAGATAGACTACAACTTTAAAACATAAGATTTTAAAAGCATAAACATTGAACTCTCTCTTGTAACTCCATTGACGGCAGTGGAATTGTGCCAAGGCTGATCTGACCCTGTGTAACTTAATTGCAATATATTTTATGTTTATTATATTCATCCATTTGTTTGTCTGCAAGTCTGAAAGCAACCTGATCTGCAGGTCTTCTTTTCAGACTTTCATTTTTCTAACCTCCTGGAATCACAATCTCTGAGCAGGTGTGACTTTATTTTCCAAAAATTAGAAAGACCTTTTTTTGCCATTCTTAATAAAAACTGCATCATCTCAGGTTCAAAAAGTTTCTTTACCATATCCAGCCAATGTGGATTTGGTCATGCTTTTCAGAATAAGAGAAAGGGTTAATATGGCCTACAAAGAGATCCACAAGTAGTGTTTCCCATTTCCCCCAACTCAGACCCTACTAGACTTGCATTCCCTTGTAATGCTATGGGCTTTAGAAATCGTAATATTTTGTTTTGCTTAGCCTATGTAAATGGGAACAGAAGTTTGATCACTACATAAAGTGCTTAGTGATTGCAAAGTTAGTCTTTAAGGAAACAAAAAAGAAAATAGAAAACCAAAGCCCATACATGTTCAGGTTCACGATTTAAATGTTGGGGGAAAAGGGAGGAGACTTATTACACCTGGACTTATAGACAGCTTTATGGTTTCAGGGAAGGCTGTGACATCCTCACTAGATGTCAGACTTCATCTATGGTGAGATCTCTCTGGACATTGATTTGGCATAGCTGCAAATTAGTAGAGGAGCAACCCTACATGTAGCAGAAGAGTGGAATGAGATGTATGCACTGGCAGCATGGAAAACAGTTCTGGAGCTCAAGACCCCAGCATGCCTCTGTGGGGGCAAAAAAAATTGCCCTACTCCCTGAAAAAAATTTTGCTAGCTCAATATTTTCTTCACATATTGAAGAGAAGTCGTGGCTAGAGGGAAACCACTAAATGCAAATTTCTGATGGCTCAGTTTTCACTGAAGTAGAATAAACTCTGGGGCAAAATGGTGAACCATGAGGGCTGAAGAAGGAACACAGATAAGTCTTTTAGCTCTGCTGTAATGAACTTCATCTCTGGGGCCAGGCAGTGTCATAGAGGGAAATGGTCACCTTCCCTTAAAAATATTCAATGAGACAGAAGGAATATCAGTAACCCCCAGGAAAGGAGCCTACATGGAAAGATTTGTGGCTTTTTTCCCTTCATATTTGCCTTTTCTATTTCTTTCTTCTTGGATTATAAGTCACTTTCATTTGGAAAGCCCCGGTCCAACAGCTTCCTTTATTGGAGAAGTCCTCTGAATTGTCTTTATCAGGTAGGCAAAGGGGATCAAATTTTCACTCCATATTAATCAACATGGCATTATGTGTTTCAGGGGAGCTACATGCATTTATACCAGCTATCCCTCTTATCCTCAGGGACCCAAGACATAATTCAATAATTCAGGCTAACCACATGACAGTTACAGACCTTTATACTACTGTATAAAATGACTATTGGAGGAAAATACTCAAAGCATATCTAAAACTCCCTGAAGACAAAAAAGAATGATGAAATGCATTCCTTATTTATCACTCTTCACAAACCTAGAACTTCATTCTGCTTCTAAAGAGGTCTTGAGAGAGGACAAAATAGGATTTACCACTGTTACCACTGCACCTTATTTTCAGTGTGATATCATGTGCAGCATATTTAACACTTATAGCACTTTCTGCCAAAATGCTATTAATCTCAGTAGAAAATTGGATTAGAAAGCTTTGAATCACTCTAGAAATTATCATTTACTATAGATGTGTGTGCACATGCAAGAGACTTGAAGAAAAAATTGTATCTTCTGCTACATCCTCTAAAGATGAAATTATGTCTCTATTCAATTCCATTACAGTTGCTTATTAGGTTGGAATAAAATAATAAAAGCCTATATGTTAGCTATCATACAGTACAGATATATGCATCTATCCATACATATGGAAGATGTGCATGTATGACATGCAGACACACAGTTCTGCCAGTTTACTTACACCATCTTGCATTGAGTCATGATTTTAAAGGGTCAAGATTTTAGCTGAGGGTTAAAGCTAATTCATCCTGAAGTTAGATACGACAGGTTAATGATTATTAGATGCTTAAGCTAAATGTTATATTATGAGCTCATTTGTAGAAAGAAGCGGAGCAAGTGAACCATTATAGAAACATATTGAAACCAGTAGCATAATGCCCAGCACTTGGACTCTATGTTAATCCATCATGAAGCAAGAGGCCTTGGATCGTGCCAGAGGGTCACAAAGACCTGATGAAGACCTTCCTGACTTCATCCCTGGGACCACTGATCCAGTTTGAGACCACTAACCCAATTCAAGAGAAGAACTGCACACACATGAAGTACTAATAACCTTGTTTTAATAAAAAGAGGGTATGGGAGGTGCTGGGGTAATGCATATGTATTATTTTGGGAAATAAATATAAGGTAAAAATCCTTGTGTGGTACAGTCATGCATTTCAGGAATGAACCCCATCCCGTGCTGCCTGCTGGCATAATAAACATATCACTTTCTAACTTTGACTAGTTAGAGAGTCATGATCTTCAGTTTTAATGACTTAGCATATATACACAGCATGTGGGATAAAGGCAAATTTTAATATTCATTCTCTGCAGTACTGAAGTGGCTCAGCTTGATAGCTGTGGGTACCAGTGGGTACCAGATACCAGTTTTGAGCTCCCCACTTCCAAAATATTTGCATACAGACTGATAGAAGATATCTGGGTGTTAATAAGTATTTCTGGCATTACTACTCCACTCTTACTTTAAGAAGAGATATAGTGACTGTCTTACTGCTCCAAGTGCCTTTGTAAGAACATAGTACAGTGTTTGGCTGTTATGGAAATTGTGAAGGACAAACCACCCTCTTTCAAGGTCATAAAAGAAAAGGCGATGAATCAGATGGTATTAGCTGGAAGGCTGTAAAATGTAAGTAAGCAATGCTGTTATTAAGTTCAATGTATTAAGTTCAAGTTATTAAGTTCAGTGCATGATGACAGGAAGAGATTCTTTGTAAGAAAACACTTTATATTTTTTGTCATTTACTCTTCCTTAATGTATTTCATTCTCTTCTAAAGTTAAGTGAAACATAAAAAATATTTCTATTTTTTCCCCTCAGCTGTAACAGTTTTGTGCATCAAAGAGCTTTAGAGAAAAACAAGATGGAAATCATTCCATGGAAATTACAACTGAGTGAATGTCTCCTAGACTGTAGCAGTATTCTCAAAAGACACAGCTAGATGCAGAAAAAGAGGAAAACATGAGTCTAGATTGACACAAAAAATTTTAGAACTCTATCTTGATACCCCTTTGAAACTTTCAGTTTAAAACCTTTTGCCCCTTTGTCCTACAGATCCTGGTAAAGTCCTTGCTGACTTTTTTGTAAGGCCTCTTTTATATACTGAATAGCTGC
Organism: Lonchura striata; assembly: GCF_050655825.1. Classification (NCBI taxonomy): domain Eukaryota; kingdom Metazoa; phylum Chordata; class Aves; order Passeriformes; family Estrildidae; genus Lonchura; species Lonchura striata. The sequence goes on from NC_140704.1 coordinate 74,047,123, forward strand.
ACTAAGATCTTTCTGGAGCCTTCTTCTCCAGGTAATGCTCCCAGTCTTTCTTCACAGAAGAGACGTTCCAGCCCTCTGATCATTTTTGTTATTGTCTTCTGGACCCATTCTAAGAGATCCTGGTCTCTCTTGTGCTGAGAGCACTCAAGCTAAATGCAGTTTACTCATCTGCAGTTACCATCTGCAACTTTCATTAATGACACACAATTTTACTTATCATACTTTTTTTTTTAGTAAAACAAAAGAGATCTAGCAACATGGTTTCTCTGAGTAGATCCAAATCTATTTTAATAAGTGTATCAAATGTGATTATTTAAGCCATCTTCTCACGTAAATTTCATTGTCAAATCCTAAATGTAATGAAGTGACAAGGACATTACCACCAGCTCTATTATATTGCAGTGTGCTAATAGCGATAATACACTTATGAAGACTGTCCAGCCTATTAGAAAATTCCACTGAACCCTGTAAATTACTACATACATATTTTACCATATTCCCTCAGGTTTTGAAGTGTGGGTTTAAAAACCGAAACAACTATTTTAATAACCTTTTAATTGAATAAATCCTGCAAATAGTAGCTTTATAACTAACATTAGTTCTTTTACATCTACTAGTCCCAATATAAAAAGCCTTGAGAATGAGCTAACTACAATACTACATAGAGTTCAATTTAGCAGAGTAATGGAGACATACTTATTGCAATAAGAGCTACCATAGACTTAAAAAGAAGAGTTTCTACAGTGGCAGAAAATATGAAAAGAAAACAAATGTGGTATAGGAAGTGCCAGAGAAAATTACTTGATAGGCTCTGACTGGGGAAAGCTGGCCATCCTCAGGTGAGCATTTGTAAGCTTTTAATTTAGTAATGTGTTTGTGAAGTCATTACAAATTATCTACCATCATGGGATCCACACTATGCATGAACAAATGTAGAATTATTCAGGCCACCTATAGAAAGGAAGTTAGTTTTAAATGCTTTTCCTCAATTTTATTGGCAATTATATATGCTGACCTAAAATGACCTGAATTTTGTCTATATTTTCATTCTTACAATAAATTCTTTCCTTACGCCACATGGAGTATAATTTTACAAAACTAGAATATTAAAATATTTTTAGTTCCAGAGAGTGAAAACCTATGCAACAATTATATATATTAAATTACTTGGAAATTAAAAAGGATTTTACCAAGAATATTTTATACAATCATCATGACTGACACACATGCTTGTCTCCTTCCTAGGTTTTATTAAGTATCCTTTCAGATTCTGTCTTTTGATGAAGTGACATTCCAGGAGAAGCAAGCATAAACCAAATATACTATAAAATGCTGAAAAATGAAGCTCTAAATTTTAGGAAATTATTATTTTTCCATATTCCATAAATACTTTTCTCTATGCTAACTGCATAACAGGTCAAAACAGTAAGTGTCAGTACATATGCCCACCCTTCAAGCACCTGAGGCTGATTGGAACAATCCAAGACAGTCCTATACAAAGATGCAAATTTCAGATTTGCAGTCTACAAACTCAGGAACAATCTGGTAATTTACTACAAGCATACAAATTATGACAAGAATTGTGACAAAGAATTAGCATACCAAGCATAATATCCTCTTATCTAAAATAAACTGTAAAATAGGCAAGACCTACTCTCTGGGGTACTTGCCTATTTATATGTTCCTACTGTACTTAAAATATTAATTTTTTCCCTTGAAAACTGTCTGACTTTAGCTTCACTCCACGCACACATCATTATTCCTTGATCCTATAGAGTTACAGGCATATTGATTAAGAACACTTTCCTTTAAGAAAGTTTACTTCCTTAGGTCACTCCAGGAGACATCTCCAGATGGCTGCTCAGAACTGAATTTAAACTTATGTGGTGATCTGCCTCAGTGGGATCCTGTGTCTGTGCTGACTTTCAAGGGAAACTGAAGAGACAAGTCTCCTTAAAATTAGCATTTATAAATATCCTACCCCTCAGTGCCCAGAAATTTTAACAAAGAAGGGTTACATGCTGTAAGTTTATACTTCTGCTTTCCAGCACTAATTTCCCATGTTAAACAGTCCACAAAACTTCGTTTATTTTGTATTTTAAAAATGCATCATAATTATCTTAATGTAAACTAAAAGCATTCTATACATGCAATATAAACAATTTTTTAGAGTGATTACTTCTAGGAAAATCTAGTTCAATGCTCAGCAAAGAACTAACTGTTCTTGACACAGTTAAAATATACACAAACTGATTAAAAATATTCCCTACAGATTCTTTGCCTAAGGCACAGAAAAAATGTTTTTCAGTTCAGTATGTTTGAGCTTGAACTGGTAGAAAGAGACACTTCAGTAGTGTTGAAATATGCAAAGTAAAAAATGTTAAATGCTAAGAAGACAATCAGGGAAGGATACTAAATTAAAATTGAAAGAAATAAAAAAAGACTCAGCCTGACAAAGCCTGGAGGTATACATAACTCTAAATGGAAAGAACAAGGAAGTGGTATCAGTCTACCTAATAGACCAAAAGTGGCATGAAGATATAAGAACTTTCATTCAGAATATTAAAGCTCTCTTCTAGAGATGTCCTTTGAAAAGCACCTAAAATTATTTTATCCTTGTCAGCTTGTAAATGAAAAGTCTTAGAATTCCAAGAGGCAGAAAGATGGATGCTGAAAGGGAAATATCTGAATCTCTAAAGACAAATAATTAATTCTCCATGTAGATTAGATGCTGGAAGTATATAAAAAAAATATACTAAAGAAAAAAATCTATTAAAGAAAATAGAAACTCTCTAAAAATCAAACCTTTTCCATTAAAATTCAGGATGCTGTAAAACTGCCTCCTCTTTTTGATTAAGATGACATATTACAAGTAAAATATTTGGGTCCTGTCTAAACTGCATCAAAACATAATGGAACTTTCACCATGACAGCATAACGCAATTGTTTATCTCATTAAAATTTGTCACTCTTATAAGTAAACTGAAGAATGACAAACTGAAAGCTAGCTGTAGTACCAAAAGTTGATTGCAAGGCATCTGAAGACCTAATTGAAAGATCAGTTGCTTGAAGCATTTATTGATAATTTGTAATGCAGGATGACCATCAGCAGGGCCAAATCTGAGACTACACAAAGCTACTTTTGTTTAATGGGAGGAAACCAAAAGACTTCTGAGTAACAGCCAGAACTAAGTAAACTAAGCCTGAGCAGCAGATAAAATCCAATAGAAATCAATCCTTTAGAGTTGAATTTATGAGAAATTTCCCCAACTCTATGTTCAGGAATGTGCCCTGTTATTTTTATGTCCCAAGGGAATCCTTGCACAGACAAACTTAGCTAAATATTTGTATCAGAATGTCTAAAGACAGTCACAGTACAAAACTTCATTAACCAGACATACACATAAATCCTGAGGCATTCATAACAGCACCTCTTCATGTGGATTCTCTGATGTCAGTCTAGGATGAAGTCACACTCCTGCAAGGATACTAATACAATGACACTCATTTTTGTTTATATTCTTGAGACTCACATTCCTTCAAATGATTGAAGTTGGTCTTAGGACTCAAAATTTACTGAGGAGGCTGCAAATCCTATATGAAATATGATTACTAAGACTGTTTCTTTAAGAAACCTAGTGGTGTTATTGTGAAGAAAACAAAAAATCATGCCATCATTTTCATGGAGCATCTAGACAATGCTCTTCATCATATGGTTTAGTTTTAGGTAGTAGTGCAGGGTTTTTGATTTCATGATCTCTATGGATCCATGCCAAATCAAGATATTTAATGATTTTATGATTTTAAGTATTGCATTTTGATCATATCTTCCCTAGCACTCAAAGACTCAGTGATTTGCAAGGTAAAATAACGTGTGCAAGATAATAGTTAAAAAAAACATACTTTCTCTAGAGGTGAATAGACATGAAAGGACGTGATAAAAATACTGTTGTTATCATGCTGGCATGGTAGCGTGGAGGATTGTATTAGAAAGGCCTTGGGAATGGTAAACTGAGGTAAAAGATACATTTATGTATGCTCCACTGTTTCGGGAAAGTCCCGCTTCAGCATTCCTCTGTAGACCCCCTTCTCCCCACCCCTGAGCAGTTCCCATTGGACCTGGCCCCTGGGGTGGTTCTGATGTGCCTTAGCTGGACATTGTCTCTATTGTTTAGACCTTACCTCTTAATTTTGCTGTATAAAACTGTATCTGGGTAATAGCCCGGGGCCTTTGGTCACTGCAACGCTTCAGGCAATACAATCTCTCTGGACAAGCATACCATTGGTCTCTCTTGGTCTCTTTATCTCGAATCCTAGCGGCGACTGAGGCAGCGCCACAGCTCGGACCGTGCTAACCCAGACGCTGCCTGGTAAGCCCAGGGCAGCGGGACCGCGGAAAACCCCGGCCCCGGAGGGGACAGCTAGCCGGAGGGTCCCGGGGGGCCGGGGAGGGACGGGGGACAGTGGCAAGGAACCCCTGAGAGCAAAGTGGCGGTCGAAAGAGAAGCAACAAATACAAGTGAATTCTAGGAGGGAATAGTAAGGATTTTTTTCCCCCTCTCTACTAACAGAATGCTAAAGTATTTCAAAGGAATGGAATGACTTTATATTGAAACCTAAAGATCGCTTTCAGAACTCCCTATCATGAGTTGTAACTCTATATGAAGCTATTGTGATTTAAGGAAAAAAATGGTAGCATTTCAAAGAGAGCAAAACTATGTGTCTTACAGAAAAAAAAAAAAAACAAACAAAAGAAAAAAAAAAACCCCACAAAAAAACACAAACTAAAAAACATCCAGAGAATTAGAATATAGAAAGAGAGAAATAACTAATACAAAAAGCATAAACCAGCTTCTAAATGTGAGAAAGACAAATTTTAGCAGAACTATCAAAAACAGAACTGTCAAAAAGCAAAGACTCAGTATTTCTACAATGTGTCCATGTGTCAAAATGTCAAGATCCATCTTGAGGCTCCCAGCAAATATATGCTGTCATGAAGTTATACTTTCCACAGTGGTAATGGGGATTCTTTTAAAACATTGTGTTTTTAAGACAGGGCAATAGTTTCAAGAAAGGTAGTCATAAACTTCACCTTCCAGTTGGCATTGCTTTCCAAGAAACAGCAGCACACAAACAGCAGCACACAACACGCACACTCACAGACCGCAATTTAGTAATCACAGGGACCCTACCTGTCACTGTTACACTCTTCTTTAAAGTCTCTGCAATTTCCTTCTTAATCATTCTGAATACTCAAGCACAGCATAGTTTTAAAATCATCCCAGTCCTCTCTTTTGACCTAACAATGAATACTTCGAAGCTGCTTTAACCAAGAGATTAGAATTCTGAAAAACTGTATTCCTCAGCACATTTCTCTGACTGCAGAAGACACAATTACCAGTCTCCCTTAATGACATCACAAGGTGTTAAGGAAAGCTTGTATGTCTGTCAACCACCACAGTGAAGCATAGTCTGAACTAGAAGTACTCCTAAGTAGCAAATCTTCCTCACATAGCTGAAAGAAACCATGAGATTTTTGCCTGTAAATTTGAAAAAGAATCCTTGCAGGCTGAACAGAAAAACTAAATTAAATCAAAGTAAGGAGGATATTTGAACTTCTTAAACCATTTAAGCTCTTGCAAATGACTATCTAAATGGAAGTTAATTTTTATTTCTAAGGCATGATCTATGAAGTACACTGGGCTGAGGACCTGTGCTCTCTATGAGATACTGCTAGTAGTTGCAGTAATGAATTGGTTACAAAAATTCATGTCAAAATCCCCTAGAATTCCACTGCATCTCTACAAAGCACCTAAGTTAATCTTCTGCTTTTCTTGAAAAAAAGGGAACACAGAAGTTTTTTCTGTTATAAGCTGAACATCTAGTGCAATCAGAATATAGCACTCCATCAAAGGATAACCCAATTAACTAAGACTAGGTCTTTCTCAACCCTAGGACCTTGTGGAGCAGAAGGTTTCTTTCTACTTGGGGTTCTTGAGAGCTGTTTATCAAGAGGGAGATTTAGATGCAAAATGTCAACATGCTTTAGATCTCTCATGTGGAAGTCTGCATCAAGGAGAAGTGAATTTGGACTGAAAAAATGTGGATGCTATTTATGTCAAGGACCTAAAGAAATATTTTCTTCAGGTTGCTGCACGGAGTTTGAAGACAACATAGCTGGACAGTACAGGAGCGAAATTTATGTGGAAGAGCTTCTTCTCAGTAGTGAAGGTTTTAAGGACAGCTGGCAAATAAGATAGATTTGATGAAGTTCTGCTTTGTTCAAAGGAAGACACGATTTCAACATATTGTTAAATGTAATTTGAAACAAGACTTTTTCTGGCACAGCAATTCTTCTCATTCCCATCCAATGGTTCTTGTCAAATTAGGCTGCTTTGGAGTTATAGGCAAGGAACATTTCTCTCATTTTCTCTTCCTTGGGGAATCTAGCACAATATAAGTTCAACAACAAAAATATAGGCATCAATTTATTATACGGATCCTATTTTTCCTAAAATAGCCTCTCTGGAAAGCTACCATCATTTCTGTTTTAAGGAGTGCTCTCTGTGAAGAATGAATTTTACCCTCTAGCTTCTTATAATCACAGAAAATTTTATGCCATACTACCAATACTAATGTTTTCCATTGTTCTGAATTTTTTGGATGAAGGATAAAAATGCAAATATTGAAAAATTTTCCCTGTTTTTTACAAAGAAAACCAATGAAGAACACTGATGGACTGCATGAAAGGGGAAGAAAAGTATATTTAAAAATAGCATTTACACTTTTTCCTAAACTATTAAGAGATATTATTTTTTCTCTAGAATATTAAAAAAAGATTGAAGCTTTAGAAATTCATGACATGTGGGGCTAAATCAGTCTATTACAGATTTCTAACAGGTATAACTCATGAATAATTTTTCAGAAGGAAATGTAAATTAAATTGAAATAACAGATTTGTACTTACTGTAGCTAATTCATCAAATTTTCCAAAAAGCTCATTCAGCAGCTTCACTAGCTCTTGGGCAGTACACTGTGATGCCAAACTAGTGAACCCCACAATGTCTGCAAATAAAATACTGTAAAGAAGTAAAGAGACACAGATAAATTAGTAGAGATCTTCACATTCTTGTTACTCTTTTCATAGCACAAATGCAACGCAAATCTTGAACTCCAGTAAGTCCTGAAATATTATCAACAAAGTGCTAGTTGTAAAAAAAATGGAAAATATTCAGAATAGGCATTAGTCAGATGCTGTCAACTGTTGTAGAGAACTCACAGACACTTGCAATTGATACATACCTACCTGTCAGATAAGACAAAGCACCTCATTCATAGAGTGCCCAATGAATACTCTAGGAGCATGGTGTACAATTTATTCTCTTTGCAGCTAGGATCTCCTCAGCTAAATTGGTTACAGTCAGTTTTGCACTGCTAGAGTTCCACAGTGAAACAGATAAACCTTGCATGAGGTTTACTATGTACTGAAAGACAGGGGTTAATAACTTCGGTGCAGTAGCTCTGCGATGTGGTCTTGTGTTCTGTGATGATGCAGTAGCTTCCTGAGAGGAGCTAGAATCCACAATGTCAAGCCAGTATTCTCTGCACTGTGCTGCCTGGCTCAGGTAAGTATCCAGCTTTAATCAGTATTAACAAGGTTTTAATGTCCAACAATTTAATCTGCTTTAACAATCCCTTGTAGTCAGTGTTGATCAAGGGAGATATTTGAAATAAGTGCAGGTACCATTGTGATTGAGAGAATAAAACTTATTCTGTAAATCACAAGACTCAAGGTGCTGTGATCCTTTCAAATTTTTAGATTCCTACTGTTGGTAGAAGTTGCAGGAACACACTGCATTTATCTCCAACACCCAGAATAGAAATGTCAAATAATTTATCAAAGCACTAATAAACCATCCCATGATTTATAGCCTAGGTATAACCGACATAGTGTAAAACTTAGTTTGCTAACTGTAAATTAAATTAAACATTATGTACTCCCATTCACCTCAACAAAGCTTCTCTCTTTAGATAAAAAAGCAATACTAGAAAAACAGGCCTTGTAAGTCTACTGCTTTCCATTCTTCATAAGCAAGTCTCAACACTCCTAATATGTTACAAAAAATGGCAAATACAAGTCCTGACTCAGACCCTCCATCTATAGTTTCATTTAACCCAGTTGTTTAAATCCCTTGTCCACCACAGCAGATAAGTAGCATATCCCAGCACAAAGCCAACTCATCCAAAGTTCAATGACTTTGTTCTATAAACAAAGCCCTTACACTGTCATTTTTATCCTTGGGGCAGTATCTCCACTCAGTACTTCTTGGAGAATTATGAGAAAATTGTTCAAATTAAAAATAGTTGTTCCATTCCCACACTGTTCAAACATAACAGAAAGGCTTCTTACAATAAAAAGTCAGCATTTTTTTTTTTAATTTTACTGATTCACATCTCTGCTATCATAAAAGTGAACCAGTCAAGTGATGGGTAAAATAAAATGCATTAACAGAGGTCAATAACACCTACATATTTGTCCTGAAAGATCTACTTTTTCTCTTAATTCTTTATTGATGTCCTTGTTGTTTGATGGCCTTAGGTCTTTCTGGAAATTCAGAGTTACCTAAATTCCTTGAAGATATTCAAAAGCACTTAAATGTGCATTAGTGTCTTTCATACATTTTGCTTTATGGCTGGTTTTTTTTTTTTTTTTTAATGGCCTAAATTCACATTGGAACTTATACAATTTAAAAAGGTACAGAGGAAAAACCAACTACAATTGTTGCAATCCAGTATGTCATCTAGTTTCCTGGTTTTAATTCAATACTCTCAGTATGGAGGGGGAGTGTGGATGTTAGTTAATAATAATAGCTTCTGATAGCCTTTCTGCCTTTTTATACCTCATCTATTTTACAGATTTTACTTTTTGATTTGTTTTACTTTTCTATTTCCATTTTGAATATGGTGGTCCACCCACTTTTTTTCACTGTCCACACTTACAGTAACTAATATTTTCAGCAGCACCAACAATGTCCATTTGCAAAAAAAAAAGCTCCATGGGGTTGGGAGACGGTGAGGCCTTTAAGGTAATAACAATGTTATCTCATTACCAAAGTCTTTAGCAATGAGGAACATCTATATACATACAAACCAGAGATGTTCGGTGTTTGTGAAAACTATGTCTTAAGATGTAAGAGAGCAACCATTACAACGCTGACATGTACACATATCAAAACCTCTCTATTAGTGAAACATAGAGAATAGGAAACAGGTTCCTACATAACCATTCAGTTAAGAAGAACGTTGTTTTACATATGGGTTCCTTAGTAGGTCAGCATCAGATCCTTGTTAATTCTTTAAACATTTAAAGAATTCGTAGTCCTCAGCACTTGATTCAAAATACTGGCAATTGTACAAGAATGTGAAGTCCATAAAAGCACCCACAACACAGAACATACCATTGAAAATCTAGGTAAAAATATGTAATTATTGTATGCTGAGAGACTGATGTTCAATTATGCTTGTGAATTTTAATACTGTAGTTAACTGCATCTATACATTTTAAAGGTTATGGAACAGGTTAGGTAATATGATCATTGTTACACCTTCTTTTTTTTTACAAAATTCACAACTCCTTTAACACAATATTCTTAAAATATGCAAAGTATAACTATCATATCTGGATATGCTGTGAGTAGAAGTTCTGCCTTTTATTAAAGAAAAATCTCCTCCTTTTTACCACCATGAAATGTTACAATCATAGTAACTGCTGCACTTCGTTGGAAAGTAGGCTGAAATGCCAGTGACTAGACCTGATTTTGCAGCAACAGTGGTAGGAAACAGCCAGTGGAGGAGCAGGGGATTTTCCTACCCAAAGTGCAACTAGCACTGTAAGCCTGCTGCTTCCATAGTCTGTCCTCAGGGGTGGCAGTGCTGAGGAGAGCACACACAGACAGAACTCTACTATTCAAAAAAAATGGCATTGAAACTCAACAGCTGATTTATTTTATTTTAGTTGGTGAACTGACCAATACTATCTCTTCTACTTCTTCATCCGTGTGGGGCAGCACCATCACATACTTTCATTGTACAACATCTGAAAAAAATTAGAATAGCATCTCTGTTTGTGATGAGCAGTCAAATTACCCAAGTAATGCAATAACCTTTTTTCCCCCTCTTAAGTTCTGTTCAGTTTTTTGGGAAGTAAAGGACAAGAAAGCTTTTATGAGGAGATGGCAAAGTCAGTCATATGGAATGACAACAAAAATGAGATTTGAATTCTTGCTATGGCCATGAAATCATAATGGTACTAAAGAGAGAAATTATCAGCTATACAGTGCCAGAATTTCAGTATTCTCAGAGTCCAAGTCTCCACATTGGCACTGAAATTCCCTTTCATCTGTTTTGGGTATATTATTCACACAAAAATCCTGAAAGCTTTAAATTTAGGCCATGTCTAACATACTCAGAAAACTTAAAACAAAGCAGTTACAGGAGTGACATCAATGTTGAAGCACATTAATCACTCCTCCAGAGATACTAATTCAAGAGCAAAGTAGTCTTGGTTCATAGTAACTTAATCTATAATTGCTATGGAGGTTCACATCCTCAGAGAGGAATAAACTAGAGTGAAACAGGGCTACCTCATTTATGTATGAAAGACTCCTCATAATTATATGGTATACAAAGGAACACTTCATAAAGGTTGCCAAGTAATTTTATTTTTAAAAATGTAAATGCTGGCATATGTAGAAACAGGAAGTGAGAAGCTACCAATTAACAAATGTTTCTCTTAATGAACAAACAAGGATGAAGCTGTCCCTTTTTTAATTACACAATTAAACAATTTTATTCCACAGAATTAATAATGCCATTGGGCATTTTGATGAAAAAAAGCAAACAAAAAAACCCAATCTCCTTTAAACTACAACCATTCACAAAAGAAGAGAAATGAAAGTGAAAAGAAATAGAAAACAAAGAGCAAATATTACTTCTGCTCATTCAGCAGCATAGTTTGCATGTAATTCAAGCACTGCTCTTCCTTACAAGCGATGTGAAGGTGTTGGTTAGGATGGCTAGGTAGCCCCTACAGTGCTGCGGCTGGCGTTGCCTCACAACCCAGGGCTCAGCAATGCTCCATGATCTTGCATGGCACAGAGATGAGACTGATTATACTGTAGGTCTCCATGTTGTCTGCTCAGGGTTATATTTCTCTATTTCCAGTCATTAGAGACTCACTCACTTCACCTCACTGTCATGACTTTTCAAATATGGTAGATAGTGGCTTAGCCACTATCTGCCAGTTCCCTCAGAGCTCACAGATGAATCTACTCAGGTTCCATGGACTTGTGCACATTCAGGCTCCTTAGATAATCTTGAACCTGATCCTCTCCTGCAGTGGACTCAAGGTGTTCATTCTCAGTCCCTGAATTTGTCTTTTTTTTACCAGGGTGACATGGCTGGAGCACTTGCTGTTGAAGAATAAGGTGTAGAAGTTGTTGAGAACCTCAGTCTAGCTGAGAAAAGAGAACTTTGTCCAGGGTAGCCAGGTCTCCTATTTCCTACTGGAAAGAGTCCAAGTTATCCCTAGTCTTTATTTTCCTTGCAACATATCTATAGAAGCCCTTTCTGTTATCCTCATTATCCATGGCCAGACTCAATTCTATCTGGCCCTTGGCATCCCCAACCTTGTCCCTAACTTCTGTACAAATTCCCCTGTTTCCTTCCCAGGCCACGTGTCCTTGTTTCCACTTCGTGAAAGCTTCTTTTTTTTTTTTTAATCTGGGTTTGCTCAGCAGCTCCTGATACATCCATGATGGCCTCGTAACATTTTTGCCTGATTTCCATCTTGTTGGATGCATTCTTCCTGAGCTTGGAAGAGGTGATCCTTGAAATTCAGCTAGCATTCTTGGGACCCTTTACCATCCACAGCTCTATCCCATGGGGCTGTGCTGAGCAGGTCCTTGAAGAGGCCAAAGTCTGCCAGGGAAGTTGCAATGTGTCTGTCCCTCTGATCTTATGATACTTAATGAAATGCATCTAGATTTCTGAAAACATAACTTTAAAAAAAAACACTGTAATGACAGTTCTTTCAAGTAAAGTGTTGCAAGGAGTTATATCTACAGTTACCAATGAAGAGCTCCTGCTAAACACTACACACAGAAAACACATATAAACTAACTAAAACATAAACTAAACTAAAATGGACATAAATTTTGTATGACTGCATTCCCCAGAGACTACTGCAACAAAGCACATATGATAGATAATGTAAGCACTGAAATGCAGTGTTTTTCTTTTGACTGTTCATTCCACTCCTTATTTGCTAATGACACAGACAGGGAGTTAGTGCACCATCTACAAGTTCCTGAATGACACCTAACTATGTGGTGTGGTCGACAACACTGGAGGGCAGGGATGCCATCCAAAGGGACTGGATGAGCTAGAGAGGTGGGCCTGCGCAAGCCCCATGAAGTTTAACAAGGCCATGTGTAAGGTCCTGCACCTAGGTTGGGGCAACCCCAAACATCAATACAAATTGAGGCATTAATAGATTAAGATCAGCACTGCTAAAGAGGGCTTAGGGGCACTGGTGGATAAAATATTGGACATGTGCCAGCACTGTATGCTTGTGGCCCAAAAAGCCAAATGTATCCTGTTACACATAAAAGGAAATGTGGCCAGCAGGTGATTCTGTTCTCTCATGAGACCCCACCTGAATTTTCAGCAGAGGAAGCACATGGACTGGTTAGAATGTGGTTGTTCAGCCTGGAGAATAGAGGGCTCCAGGGAGACATAGTAACCTTCCAGAGCCTAAACAGGGTATACAACAGAGCTGGAGATGGACTTCTTATCAGGGTCTCTCTCTACTGATAAAACAAGTGGGAATGGTTTTAAACTAAAACTGGGTAGATTTAGATTAGATACAAGGAAGAAGCTGCAGATAACCCATCTCTGCAAATATTCAAGTTCAGGCCAGTCAGGCTTTTGAGCAGCCTTATGTAGTTAAAGATGAACCTGACTCAGACACAGAGACTGGACTAGATGATCTTTAATGGCTCCATCCTACTCAAACCATTCTATGATTTCATGTTTCATGTTGAATGTTTCCTGAGGACTTTTTTTTTTTAAAGCTACCTGGACTATTTGGTTTGAAACACCAACAGCTCTTTCTAACCTGTTCTATTATATAAATTCTGAACAAAAGCCAAGCAGCAATACAGTGAGCAAGTTTAGAAAAGGAAACAGTATAAACAGACATTTCTCTCATTTCTCTCTGTCACAGAGACAGACTGGTTCAGCACTGGCATACGAGATATATACATCATTATCTCATATTCCTTGACAATCTAAAACATTTCTGTGTTAACAAGCCCAGAGTTATCACTCCAGGACCTTCTGTATTCCTGTTTTCTCCTGCCATGATCCCTGCAGACAGGCATAGCCAGCACCTGAACAGTGACTGCAGCCCTCCTGCACCACAGCGGGAAGCAGCTACACCTGCTAGAACTGAGTGCAAAAAGCCTGGGGCTTGGTCTAAGAGATTTAAGCTTCTTCCCAAGTGTGAGTACTGACAGGGCAACTCTTTTGTATGTCACTCTATGGGCCATTCAGAAGGAGAAATCCTGCCAAGTTATACAAGAGATTTGACAGCTTGTAGGTAGTAAATATCCAGCTTTAACAGTACTCATTCATGTGCTTTGTGCACTTGAATAGTCCTGCTGTTTTCAGTGGAGCCACTTGTATAAACAAGTGCTCTGCAAAATGAGAAGGGGTTGTATGCCCTTTTTTTATTTTCATTTGTGCCATTTGTTTAATTAAAGTACAACTTACAGTAAGAAAATGGTATTTTAATGGCACATGGAGCCTCAGAAAGTAACCTGTAGGAGTCATTTTGTCTCAAAGGTGAAACATAAAGGAAATTTATTAATAATTTTATATGTGACTCACTTCAATGTTTAAGAAAAATGTGCTCTCTAAAATTAAAGAGGCCTGTTAAAATAAAACCAAAGAGAGGCTGTATTTTTTGCATAATAATAATTTACAAAAACTAGTTCACTGTGAAGCCTTACAAATTCAGAAAGACTAGATACAGAAGTCTGTCCATAGGCATCACAATCAGCTTTTTGAAATGTTGGAATGGTTAAGTTAAATTTAAAAATTATTTAAGGTTTGATGTTTCCTGAAAGACAGGACAGACCAGAAATAATTGCTCATAAATATCTGCAGATTGTGTTCTGGCTTCAGACTGAGTCTCAAGAACATCTAAAATGCCACAAGGAATCTTTTTATTAGTAGCTTTGAAAACAGACAGTGTGTCTCCTAAAATGAATATCTCTTCTTACAAAGCACCCAGTTCTGTTTCACGCTTGTAAAAATAAGGCTAAATGAATCTGCTGTATCTGAGGCCAAAGAAATTTTTAGCTGTTCAATGTTCACTTTTTTTAATCTCTTCAACATTTTTTGAGTCATAGAATGAAGCAAGAAGTTGTGTGTTAATATAGGAAGCAAGCCATATCTTTATTAATCCATGAGTTAAAACAGTTTCATGAATATGTAACGTCCATTCCAAAAGAGACAAACAACAAAATGTGTTGAGGTTTCCATACAGGGCATATATTTGAGCTGAAATTCAATATGAAATTTTCATAATTGTATTATGGGTCCATGGAGAGATTCAGTCAGAACTAGTGAGTTTTTACAATGGATGCTGTACATATGTGACCTGTAAATTTCTCAGCCCTGTATGAATAAGGAAAGAAGGAAATATGAATATTAAATTTCTTAACGTAAACTTAGAAAAAACATGTCTTCATGTTACAAAACATATTTCTGAGCAGCACTGAAGAGCTGGTCTGTTGGGCAGCCTTTACAAGTAACTTGATATCTGGTTCCTGCATATTTCATGGTGTCCTTGTCTGGGACTACCCCAGTAAAAAACACTTGTACTGTAGCTTGTGTACTGTAATAGCTTGTAGGCTGTATACAAATTATTTTCTTCTGATAAACCACAGATATTCTGTTAGTTTTAATTATTTTAGTTTTCTGATTGTTGAATTTTTTTGTCCTCACTGGGCTAATGCTATATTGGATGTGAATTTGCACATCTTGTTTTGCATACTGCATTTGCATTAGGTTATTTGTCTCCATTTAAAACACATGCCCACATTTCTTACTGCTCAGCATTTCTGTTCAAAAATTTTACAAGGTAGCAGATGTACTACAGATCTGGGAAGAGCTGATCAAAGCATGACACATTTCCATCCAGAGCACAGTGAGTTGCAGGCAGTCATTCACCAGCTATTGGGTAGCTGGTAAAATATTTGCCAACTAATTTATAAACCAGACCAGTTGCTATGGTTATCTGAAATATGCCAGTACTTTTCCCCAGTCCATCATTCACTTCTTACAGGAGTATGTGTATCTCCACTGTAACGTGCTTTTCTGGGAGGAGGTAAAGAAAGTAGCTGTATTAATGTCTTTTTTTTTTTTTTTTACATGTAAGATTAAATATTCTTTGCCCTTTTTTTCAGGCAGCTATTTAGAAGACTGAAACAGATGCTTTCTGATACTTATGAGGGTATTTTTTTTGCTGTTGGTTTTTTGACAGGTAAGGAATGGAAAAATTATGTAATTTACTAATTGCATGCCTGCTTCCTTCAGACTATCTTTTCTGAAAAATAATGATCTGATACTTCCAGGTATTTGCAAGGACAAAAAGAAAGCATTACAAAAGGAAAAGTGCAGCTCATTTTGTATTGTCCACTGTGTAGCTTTGGAGTTAAAAAACCCTGGAATATAGAATTATAGAGGGGCTTTTTGTTTATTTGTTTTAATAGCAGCACTTTACAGAATACTTGATGTGAAGACGAAAATTCATACAAAAATAGGAATGATCTCTTAGGTTTACCTGTTATAATACTGAACTGCCACTACCCAGAAGAAAAAAAAAACAAAGTTGTTTTCATCTCCTTAAGAAAGTAAAGCAAGCGCTTATTATTGGCACTGACCACCAGCAGCCCTACCAAAGGGATGTTGTAGTGCTGTTCTTTATACTGGTGTCAGAGTGGCACCTGCTGGGAGTTCCCCTTCATCCTTCAGATCTACACAGTCACAAAACTTCTGGGAGGAAACTCTGGCCTACTGGGACAAGCTAGGCACAGAATGCTGGGTATTTATTGGACACTAATTCACTCCAGTTTTTTAATCATTATTGTAATTATAGTGTAGTTGCATTACTGAAATAAAAGGCAACAGAGTTTCTTATAAGTAAAGATGGTGAAGAGAGGTCTGCTATTTTCAGTTCTCTTCCCTGAGATCTTACCTGTGACATTAAAATGACCCCATCTTACTTGGGCTTCATTTGCCCTAAAAGTACTTTCTTAATGTCAGAGAATGAATTCAACTCTCCAGACAGGGTGTTTTGATTCAAAAACTTTTATGAACTCCACATCAAAGCAGTGATTAAGCCACAAAAGTTTTAGTAGTTATGTGAAAAAAACATCATGTAGGGAAAAAGACTACTCCTGAGGTTACATTTCAAAAAGGTCTTAGCAAAAGAGCGGACTCAGAATCACTATAATTAACTGCAAACCAATACTTTCTAAGATGACTCTAAACAGTGTAATGAATGCAGAGACTTGTGACACATACAAGATATAAATATACTAATCATGATATAATTATCAGTCCCTGAATAGAAGGGCAACCAACAGTAGCATACATGTGTGTCCTAGGTTGACAGCACTGTGAGGACATAATTTTTGACACAATTTTTGTAAGTATATTAAGGAATGTGATCACCAAAGGGTCAAAGTAGAAGACACCCAAGCATCAAAACCTGGCATACCTGAACTTGACTAGAAAAACTGACTGCAAATAAACAGACAGGTTATCATTCAAAGATGGAAGATGGGCAAGAAAACGAAAAAAAAAACGTGCAAATGGTGTTGGTGAGGAGTGCAACAGAATAAAACCATGTAACATAAACAAGGGAAAGTGAAGGAGTAAGACAGCTCAGATTTTGAATGTGTCCTTCAGGAGTTCTCAAGTCAGACTTTAACAATTGAGAACCATCAGATACTGTAAACAACATCATCATTTTCAGCATCAGCTTTGGGACACTTAGAACCAATTTTAAACTGATTGTTAAAGACCAACGTTTGTAAGCAAACTGATGAGATTAATATTATGCAAGATTTAACCATTAACATGAAGTAAACTATTAATTTTTAATTCAGTAATGTTAAATTTTACAGCATAAAACTGACCTAATTTGGCAGTCTTCTGAACTCTCCCATCACAGACATCTCTGATCCTCTTAGTGACAGAAATGCTTTTAGCTACAACAACTTAGTCACTAGGAAGTGGTCCTTGCATATATTAAAGCCAGCTCAATGGGAGGTAGACTAAATCTTGTGAGAAGAAACTTAGCAGTGGAGGAGGGAGAGGAGGAGGTGCTGAAGTTTACTCCTGTGCCACACCATGCAAATCAAGGCAGCTCTGTGGCACCATTTACTAACACTGCATCTTGTTTAGTAAAAGGGTGACACCAACTGAACTTCTTCGATGCTGTTTTTGATATGGAAGCAAGGCACTTGGCAATAGTGTGATAAAACACAGACAAGTTCTTTAAGGAATTTGTTCTGGAGGCAAAGAAGAATAACAAATAAGAATGCACTTCAAGAAAAAGCAGTAAAAATGACAGCACTTGCACACAGTCAACTACTGAACAAGAGCGAGTAGAACTGAGCCTTAGTCAATAATCTCTGGGGGTAATGCTCATGTGATGTGGACAAATACATATTTCTTTACGTTTATATCACAGTTTCATTCTGTGTTCCCATGCTATTACCCAGGAAAATCTATTAATTTAGAAGTAATTAATCTTACTATCAAAAAATTATAGATGAGCAAAAACTACCTAGCAGAATATATACTCCTGTTCACCCAAAACATAATACAGTACAAAACCAATACCTAGTCATTTGGAAAAAGCTGTCAGTCTCCCAGCACTACTATTCTAAGGCATTTATTGATTCAGGCTTATCTCCTGAGAAGATTATTAAATCTTCCTAGTGCACCCATTCTTCTACTCTGTATAAATGATAAATCTTCACTATATTTCTCAGTTTTTTTCTCTGAAACCTGAGTGCAATTATGCATCACTGTCCTTGTAGTAAATATTCTTAGTTCTTTAGTTATTTCATGGCCTGCATCAATCCTACCTAACATTGTCATGCCTTTGAATGTAAATCTTGTGGAAAATCCTTTCAGGAGGCTTCAGGAAGTCTTCCTTCATTTCCATTGCAACATTCCTGGGCAAAAGGCTCATCAAGAGACGTTCCTAAAAGAAAACATAAGCAACATCAGTTTTTAGTGTGTGACCATTTTTCAAAAGTTTTAATCTAGCAAAATGGACAATCTTCTCTTAATCTGCTTCCTTAAAATGTCTGCTACATAAATAATATGAACCATTTCTCTCAAACTTCTGCAAACTGTGTGGGTGTCTTTTTTAAAGTTTTCCATACTAAAATAAAAAAAAATTAAAAAGCCACCACAACAACAAAAAAACTCAAACCCCACAACAAACCAGATAAAACAAACTGGAAAAGCCAGCTTCAAGAGCACATAATTGTCCATATTTTTGATGAATATTACAGTTCTAATAACAGCAACTTACTTTATTCTTAGCAGCATTTACCTGTCTGAAAAAGACTTCCCAGGATCATTTGCTGTTCTTTTGTATGTTCTATTTCTTCCTGGATATAATGAAAGTATTACATTACAAAGACTATGACAGCTGGTTATTAAGCAGTGAGAGTGGATGATGGATTTATCTACTGTCAAATTCAGTGGAACAGTAAGCACAGTTTTAATGGCATCTTAGCTAGTGTGGCAATGTCTTTAATGAACTACACCAGTACAAATCCCTGGCACGTCTTCTTGCTATACTCACAGAGAAATTTTTAGCACGGGTCACTGACCTGCATAAAAAGTCTCTAATATTATGAATCTTGTCAGTATTGACTATAAAGGCCTATGTAGTTTTTCCACATATTCTGGCCCATTCTCAGGTACCATTTGGAAAATCTGCAGCTATTCTTAGGTGTTGTAAGGTGTCCTTAGATACCTACTCAAGTTGTGTTTTCACCCAGAAAATGCTTGCCTTTTAAAATGCATTTCTAAGTTTATCCATCAGACCTGCTAGTTTCAGCCATGGAAACAGTCTGAACAAATTCACATAACCACAACTGATCTGATTCAGGAATCTCAGGTTCCAGACAACAATGGATGAGGCTAGGAGCAAAGAAGATGTACCCTCAGTGGAAGAGAATTTGGTCAGGGGATAATTAAGCAAACTGGATGGATGTGACTCCATGGGCCCTGACAGGACACATTCACAAGCTCACTGAGTGAGCTGTCAGATGCTGCTGTAAGGACACTCCTAAAAGTCAAACATGGTGACTGGGAGAAATGGTGCAAGACTGCAGAAAGAAAATGTCACTTCTCTAGCCAAGAAGGGCAAAAGGGAGGACACAGGAAACTGCAGGCCAGTCAGTTTCATCTTGGGTCTTGAAAGTGGTAAAGGATCACATCCTGGAAACCACGGTGGGTAAACCAGATGACTTCCAGAGCCCTTCCTGTCTCAATTATTCTGTGATTCTGTTATCTGATAAAGACCCACTGTAATGGCAGCTGCAAGATGTCACAGAAGTGTATATTTTGGCCCAACCTCATAATCCTTTTCTTTAATCAATATTAAATATATAAAGTGCAAAAATTAACACTGAGAAGAAGATATCTGCAAGTGCTGTTATTTTGCTAACATGCACACATTCACCAGATAAAGCCATTAAATAAAAAGGGATTTTTTATCTTAACAGTTTCTTCTGGAAGACACACTGAAAGAAGTAATAAGTTAAATTTTGCAGAACTGCCCTGGTGAACTTTAGACTAAAGTTCTGTCATGTGTTTGTGGTGGTCACACTGTTTTGAGGCTAAGGATTGTTAGCTAACTTCTTATATATATGTAGCAAAACATTCCCTCCTGCCACAGAAGAGCTTATCTTCTATGTCCATCAGCTGGTGCATAGTGCCGGACATTCTCCCTCTCACAAGGATTGGTGAGATAACCCAGGCTGAACAGATGTTGAGCAGTGAGTTATCTCTGGCACCAGAGAAGTGAGATCCCCAGTTGAAAATAAATATCTCACCTTGAAAGAAAGATGTGGGTAAGCTAGGAATTCCTGACTGTGAGACACATTACTTTACTAACTATAAAAGCTATACAAATTTTCATGGAGGTAGAAGTGTCTTATACACACCCTGAAAATGTGCAGGACTTCTCCCACAAGCTTGGATGCAAGTTCTGCAGTTACTTTCCTGGGAACTGAGAGGAAAGATCCTATGTGTGCCCCATCAGCAATCGGATGGTAAGCTACATGGAGTGCTAATCTATACTATTTCTTCACTAGCTGTAATAACAGGTACCTCAGTTGTGCACTGTCTGTTATCTGGTAGTTGTGTTTCTTTTGTTTATCCTGTGTAGTATGTCATCTGTTAAAGTCTTATGTCTGTTAAACTTGTGTTAATTAAATAAATATTTAATTTTGTAATGGACGTAATTGACCATTATTAAGAACCTGTGAGTGAGAGTGATCTGGGCTGCAGGCAACCCCCAACAGAGCTACTGTCAGAAATCTGAGTCAAAGGCAGGATTTACTTCAGCTCTCCTCTACATTCATAATGATGTACACCAAGAATATTGCAAAGAACACCATGGACTTCAATATTTGTTGAAGCAATTTCCAATTAACCAAAGTATCTCACATCACTAAAAAATGGTTATTCACTCTAAATTTTATGTTGATTTAATTAAGTATACTTATATTTTTGCAGCAGAATTGTATTTGGATAACCCAAATTCTGGGTTATAATCCAAAACAAGTATTTTGTCCACATGAAGAAAATAGTACGCTCCATGCATGGTGTGGATGAATGGAGGCAGAGATCTTTCAAGTTTGCTCTTGGGGAAAGAGGTTTATTGGGGGTGCAGGAGGGTCCTGCCTCGTGCTCCCAGGTGCAGCACATGGCCGGGCCTGAGAGCGTGGGGGAGAGGAGAGACAAAAGGAGGGTTTAGGAGAGGGGAAGCCCCAAGGGAGGGGAAGTTCCAAGAGGGGATGAAGTTCCAAGAGAGGGGGAGAGGTTCCAAGAGACCGCGTGGCCCCTCGAAGCCTCCTTATCAGGGGGCTTCTAGGTGGGTTGGAATAAGGCATGACCAATGGGGTTACAGACAATTGATGTTTGAAGGGAGGGATAGAGGTGTGGGACGAGCCATACATCTTTTGGAGGGTGGGATGGAACAGTCCATTTCACCCCAGGACCCATCCAAAGGCAAGGGTGTCATCTGGCTAGCTGGGAGAACTGTTCTCATCCTAGCTGTATTATTTATGAACAATCATATTTATCTATCATCTGCAACATCCACAGTGGATCTTACAAAGCTCTGTGACTGCTACGTGTGTCCTAAAGTTGATTTACTGTGTTAAGAGAAATAAACTGGGGGTATAAAAGGAGCTGACCACCTCTCAAGCAATAGAGAACCCATACAAGAGAGCAATTTGGACTGATGGCTAAATTCTCTGATGCTTAAGATGGCAAAAGTGATGCTGGAATTTCATAAGTATTGCTCTGGATGAGAAATTTTCAATGTCTGATAAGGACTAAATGTTCTCTGGAGCTTCTTTTGCAGTGAACATATTAAATAAGATCTTCACCATTTTGCTGAAACAGATTAGTAAATTTCAAAACTGTTAAGGAGAGACTGGGTTTAAACTTCTGTTTCCTAGAAAGTCAAACTTAACCAGACAAACAAGCAGACAAAAATTATAGTGACAGACTCTTCCAGGGAGCAGTGCTAACTGAATAGTTCTCCTATGGCCTGCAAATAATTACAATACATGAATATAAAGCTCACAGAAAATGTCTGCAGTTCATAGCAAAAAACATGCAATCCAGGGAAGTAATAAGAATCATTACTGTGAAGGCAGCATTGGAGAGCTGTAGGATGCAGCACCTGACAGCATTGAAATGTGCAGATGTCAGATGTATTAAGGGAGGCTACAAAAACAATTAGCTTGACTATAACAAGAGCTGAAGGGAACATAAGAAAATCCTCTATCAAATTATGATGGCTTGCTTTTTTTCATTAGAGATGAGGGTGAGATAGAGATGAGATTAGAGATGAAATTCCTCACCAAGTGAGGGAAGACTCAGTTATGGCTTTCTCAAAGGGAAGCCACTGCTGACCTTTCAGACCAAGAAGGGAAACAGCAGCATGACTGTAAGCAGCATGTCTGTGTGATTTGTTCCTGAAGAGGAGACTGGAAAATGTGAGAAATAACCCTGCAATGAAGAGTATCAAAACACTGAAAGTAAATGAAAGACACCATCCAGCTTTCTACAAAGAATATAGAAAAGTCTCTCCTATTTACAGCAAAATCTCATCTGTCAAGCAAAGCAGTTTGCCCTTCAGCCTAAGGAATGCTGAAGGACTTTGGAGCAGCAAGAGTGAATTCATGTACACAAAATATAGCTGTTGGTGGGTTTGGGAAAAGACTCTGCCTAGATCTCTATTCAGCAAGTCCTACAGTTTTTGTCCAGTTTTATCATTTACTCCTGTATGGCTAATCTGATTATAAAAATAATCTGTAAACCAAGCTAAAAGGAAAACTAGATATGTAGGATAGTGCATTGAATGGAACAAGTGACAAAACCAATCGAAGATCACTCACATTTATGGTGACATTCATGTTTGACTGGTTGTTGCTTCCAACAAGGTGTGGGTGATGGCAGTAAAAAATAGAAAGAGTAACACAGGGAGCACTAATCAATTAGCAACAACTTTTACCAAAATAAAACAATACTCATGTTGCAAACCATCTAGTTGGTCACAAATAATTTTGTGTTGAGGTAGCCTCACAAGGTCTAGTAGAAACAAATGTTTCTATATTTTATTATTTCTAAATGATTCACAATGTTTTTTTAGGATTATTACAACTGTTTTCAGAACATTGAATTTTGGCCATACAACCAATTTACACTATTTCAGGAATTCGTACTCTCTTTTCATACTGTAAATCTTTACTCAGCATTAAAATGGTCTAAGGTGAAATCACATGCTGAAAAAATATTACTTTCAGAGACTGTAATTGTCAGTCAATAATTTTGCATTCCCTACAGAAATCTCACTAAGAAAAGAAAATAATAGATGAGGACATACGTCTTCTTCATTCACAACATTTTACATTCCCAGTCCTGTTCTGGGATTTCAAATGCCAAATTTAGCTGCCTCTGCCAATGGTATAATCCTGATTAATAATGATTACTGCTCTACTAATAAAGAGAGCTATTTTTGAAAAGGACAGTCAATTTAGAAAAACATTCAAATTTCTCTCTCCAGCAATGGAGCATCACTAGAAAACAGAGGAGGAGCAAACATTCATTTTGACCCCAAGGAAAGTCAAAATGTGCATACCAAATTGCTCAGTGTTACCTTGGCTCAACCACTAGTACCATTATGCATGTGACAAAGAAGGAAAATATGCCAAGGCAAGATAAATGGATAAGAAAAAAATGTTTCTCATTGTTAATGGAGAAAAAGACCCTATAATACTGCTTGGAACATCCTCTACTCTATTTACAAGTACATAACCCTGGACTGCAACTTTCTTTCATGTTGGACCCAAGAAAAAACTTTAATAGTTATTCAAGACTTGACTAGACAAAGCCACAGTTGACCAGACCCAGTGTCCCTGGCAGTCCTGCTTTGAGGGAATGGTTGGACTCGATGACATCCAGAGGTCCGCTTTGATGATTGTGCATCAAGTTGTTCCCCTTGGTACATGAGGACCAGGAGAGGTGGGTGCCTGAAGCCTCCTGGGGAGCCCTGAAGCCATCTTGATATCTCACCACACACAGAAGAGGAGCTCAAGGCTCAGCACCCTCTAGGAGTTGTGTGATTTCTCATTTCTGAGAAGGGAGAGGAAAGAAGCAAGCAGACACTATTGAAGTAAAACCCCCCCATCATCTGCATGCTCTATTCTGCTCCAACACTCTCTTAAGCTTTCTCCAATTCGGAGGCTTCTCACCACAATTCCCTCTTCTATCCCCATCCCTGCCTCTCCCAGAAGCATCCCAGCTCTGCTTTTATGTATACTCCTAATACATTTCTTGTGCCTGCCTCCAAAAGATGTCTGACCCCTTCCCATTTTGAAAATACTTTTCTCATTTTACTTCTCATTCCAAACACTTACAAGTAACTCAAAGTACTTTAAAATTTTCATCTTGATTTAGAATCATTCCATGTAGTTGTCCAAATATTATACAGTTATTCCTATTGTACAAAATTATTTGTTTTGACAACTGTATGGGAGATAACTCTGATACATTCTCAAATTCTTTCAGCAGGCTGTAAATAAATCCATACTCCCTTCATCAGAAAAGAAGGTTTAAAAGCACATTAATATCTTAAATGTTTCTAGCCAGCATCCTCACAAATTTCTGTCCAAAAACTTGCTGTGCTTCCCCATGCTAAGTTGTATTCCTGTAGTTTATCATGTGAGATGAAAACAAAATGGAAATACTATTTATAGTCAGAGCAGGATACCTTATCAAAGGAAACAGATGTCATTTTTTCTGAGATAAGCAACCAAGCTGAGAGAAGCAACCAAAGGAACCGTAGCATTGCCTCAGAGCTGCAGGCTGTTGTGTTTCTCTGGTTCCTTGAATCTCATTGCTCATTGTCCTCTCATCCTACTGTACATACACATCTGCTGGAATTCATTTTGAGAATGAAGCTACAATCTTGAAGAGCCATGTAGAAAATGATACTTGTTTGCATGTTTTTCAATCCCATGACAGCGGGACTGTAATGGATGCAGCTCCACCTCTTTCAGCCAGCTTCATTAAATTCCTCCTGAACTGCTCCTTCCAGCTGGCATGCTGGCACTGCCTTCACCCATCAGGGAGTCTGGGCCCCAAACCTGGATGGCAGAGAACTCTGTCTTGTGGAACTTGCTCTAAATGGGACTTGGGGATTCCCAGTTTCATGTTGGGGGAAGCAGTAAGTCTGCATGGCACACCAGATCCTGGTCCTTTTTTATCCTCCCTAGCACTGAACCACATTATTTAGGATAGACTTCATGCCCATGATGCCTTGTTTTTTGCATTTTCATAACAACTTTAGGAATGAAGAAAGTAAAAAAAAATTAAAATGTGGACAAAACCAGGTTTGACATATTTGTTTCTTGGCTGATAAAACATGAATAATTTCGGTTTTTATAGTAACAGTCCAACAGTGATGGCAAATAGGAAAAGGAGCTCAAAAAAGAAAGGAAATTTTGATCATCTGCTCTACAAAATTCCTTTACAATATGGAACATTAAATCTAACCCAACAATTTTTGCAGTCTATTACATATATTTTTTTGTTATTGCTATACTGAAGAGGAAAGTGCCACCATATGTTAAAACAAATTTTTCTCCCTAGAGAAGACAAGCATCAGACATGCATGTAAAACATTAATAAGACTGTTTCAGAGTCAACTCATCTATATAATTTTGAGATTCAGTTTCTAGTTAGTCAGCAGGGACTCCAAAGTACATCCTAAATATTACTGCCCACTACCTAATATTACCATGATACTATGCTTAATTTTGTATAATTTTGAAAGCTACATCTTAGTGAATTCACAATCTCTGTCACCCTTATATTACATTTCACAGCCCTTTTAATTCCCTCTAAGGAAAAACAAAACAAAAAAAACCCCAACCAAACAAAAAAAAAACCCAACCAAACAAAAAAAAAAAAAAAAAAAAACAAAAACAACAAAAAAAAAGGGGGAGTGAAGAGTGAAAAGAAGCTTAATGGAATGCATGGAAGAACAATTTTGTGTATGACTATTAGGATTCATTTATACATTTTGTAGCAGCAGCAGATTTCATTAGTGAATTGGAATAATTCATTAGTGAATTATTGGAAATGCAACTATGCTATGCTCTTTCTTCCACCTAAATATATGAAATAACACTGTTAAAGATGGTGATCTTCCAGAAGCCACAAGGTGGCAATGTTTCAGAACAGTCCTGAGAGTTCTTGGAAAATTCTATTTATTGGCAAGTCATTACTACAGTAGTAATCATAAAAGACAATACCTAAAAGACCAGATACCTAACCAACAGATTTTGAGTAATAAGAGAATGGGTAACAACACAGTTGTGGTAGATGATCAGTACACTCTGTATGAACTGCATGATGCATTCCGTCTGAATACACCTATACCAGAGCAATTTGACATCTTTCTATGGTTTAGTGATTATTTTTGTTTAAATAAAGGAAAGATTTATCAGCAGAATAGTGTTTAACAAGGCATTGATAGTTTCCACATGGAACATTGTTAGTCATAATGGAGATGGTAAGGCCTTGGGAAACAATTAGGAGAACATGAAGTCCTGGCTAAGACAGAAGGCAATGGGCTGCATGAAGTGCAGAACCATTGGAATCGAGAGTGGACATAAGAAAACCATAAAACTGCTCAAATGTATGAAGTCCACAAGACAGCATTCAAGAAGTAGCATGATAAGAATGATAAAAACTTGGTAGCACATTGTACTTTGTAGGTACCATCCAGAAAAACACATGAGCTAAGTAAGTGTCAGGGATTGAAATGGTTCATGCTTTGAACATTGCTATGAGGGAGTTTTACCCATTATAGCAGAAACTGTATAAAGAAGCTAGAACTACAGAAGCCCGCCCCTCCTTGAAGATGCCTGACTGGAACTTTGGACTGTGAGTTAAGCTGCCCAGGTAAGATGAAGGGGACACTACTGTTTATTCATCTCAGGCTGAGGGAAAAGAATGCATCCACAAGAAAGCCAAACCCACCAGCTGCGTCAACAATCATCTCTCTCTGAGTTTGGGGTGGGGGAGACCACAGCCCACAGAGGTTTACACAGACTCCTCCTGCAACCGAGGGTGGGGGAAGAGGTCTCAAGTGCGTGGCATAACCTCTGCAGTGAGCACCCATCCTCCTTTACACGAATCAGCCCAGCTGTGAAACCCCCAACCCCACAGGCCATATCCACAGGAGATTCACCTCAGAGGCAACTGAGGAGTGTCATAATCCATCAAAGACCCCTGAAGGTGCTCCTCAGACTTATTCCTGAGGACTTGCACCACTGGACTGCACATGATGCAATGTGATGCAACAGATCTAGAGTCTGCTGCAAGAGACTGTAAAACTTCCCCCTGCTGAGGGGAGGTACCTGGGCATTCCCACCTGGCCTGAGAGCATATCTTAATTCATCAGATGCTATGCTTTTCAGGGGGACCTTCCCCACCAAAAGACCAGCTGAAGACAATCAATGGGGTGATGGTGGGATCCACAGAGTGGTGATATTTTCTTTATTCTGTCTCTGTCACTCTATTTCTGTCCCCCCCACCTCCTTTCTATTTCTTTCTATTTCTTTCTCTTCCTTTCTCTCTCTCTCTATCTCTCTTATATTCGCTATCAAATAAAATCCATACTATTTACTTTGACATATGGTCTTGTTTGTACCTTAATTCAGAAGCATTCAAATGCAGAAGTAATTCTAATAATTTTAAAACTGTGCTGTAACAATAAGTTGGAAACCTCTGCATATAAAGAAACCCCAGATACTCCATGATCACAAAATATCTATGGAATATGTATATGACACTATCCTAAAAAGACAAGTGTTATTCCTGAAAGGACTAGAAATTAAGAGTAGGCTAAGTTAACATCAGCTCCACAAATCTTGTTCAAATAAGAACAAGAGCTGAGAAAGGTTATGAGAATAAACAAAAAAACTGAAAGCATAAAAAGCACAAGCTGTCTTCCTAGTTATCCTCGTAGCTATTAAATCAGAGTGCTCTAAAAATACATCAATAAAGATTAATCATCAGAAAGGCTATCTAACAGTTGATACCAGATAGAAACTGGCAATGAATAAATCATGCAGTATCCAAACTACTGTTAGTCTTTCTACTTTCACCTTTTATCTTTAATATTTACTTCCTCTGGAAAGTCACTGGGAATATCCAATGTGTCCACTGAACTATTATAGAAACTTGACAGGAAAAAGATTTTATTCATTTCAGTTAATAGAAATCTTCCTACTGGAAGTGAACTTGAGAGAGAGGAACTTGAGTGCCTCTATAGATAAGGCATATTTATTTGCCTTCTTTTAGTGCAGGCAAGTAGCCATACAGATATAATCAGACCATTCTCTAGAGCAGATACTTGGAAGCTTCCTTATGCTTGGCAGGAAAGAAGGAAAAGCATTTCTGGAGTACATTGCCAGGGACAGGTATTTCTCAACTCCAGCAGTGTTAGCTTAACAAATATCTTTGTTTCAATTGTGCTTCAGTAGGATTTTAATAAGTAGGTTCTTTAGGGTATATCAGTGAAGATGTAACTTTGTGGCACAGAAAAGCCACTGAACATACTTTTCTAAATCTTCCTATGTGGAAATAAAATGTTTTACCCCTTGTCCTGCAGAGTCAGGAAGGCTAGTTTTCATGGTCCAGTGAAAAGATCCTTTCATGGTAGCTCTGACTGTATGCATAGGTAGTTGGAATATATATGTTAAGAACAAAAAAGGCACACTTAAAGCACAAATTCAAAAATTAAAATTTATTCACGGAAAGTATTTTCTGATTCAAATAAAGAGAGGTCTTAAAAATTATCACAAAGAGCACTAATAATCTGCTAATGTCATGATCAGAGGGAACACAGAAGTGCTAATGCAATTCCTAAACTGGCCGGCAGATGGGACATCTGTGAGCTCAGGTTTGCTAGAGGCTTAAGTGCCACACACTGTCCTGTGTTCCATCATGAACAGGACTGGGACAACAATCCTGTTACTGTATTTGTTTTACAAAATATTAGGCAGATGGACTCACAAGCAGCATCAGCTTTACCAGTGATACCCCTTCCGTGGTAAATGGAAGAGCATACAAATTTTTACTGGTTTACCCATGGTGTACTAAGTTTCCTCCACAGTTAAAACAGCACATCTTTCCATTCCACAGCCAACAGAACAAATGTCTGTTACATTTGTTCCATCAATGTAACATTGAATATCTTGATTAGGCAAGGATATATTCCTCAGGACCGGAATGTCAGAGAGCTCAACCTTCAGCAAGATGAACACATCCCCCTCTTCTGCCCTCATTAATGCTTCAGCCCCCAACTAATGGAACTTTTCTTGAAGAACATGTAACATGTTACAGCTCAAGTTGGTTCTAGGACTGCGTCATTCTCTGATCTTCCTTCCTCCCATGAGTGTTGCATATAGGTGAAGCCTTATAAAATAAGAACCTTGTGTACCCTCGTAAAATCATGGCTCAGGTCTTCTACTTTGGCTAAGTACAGCTAACAGCTAACCTAACAAGTTCCCGTGAGAAAGGAATATGCACCTGTAAAAATAGTCTTCTAACTGTGAGAATGATTCTGTATCCATGAAAAAAGAATGTAAACATTATTAGAAAGGAAAGTTTTGACAGACACGTACACTAGCAACTACTAACCAATGAACTGAATTGCCATAAGTAACTAACAAATTAGAATTAAACACAATCCATATATAAATATGAGCTTTGAAGAATAAAGATTGTCTGTTGTGGATGACTTGTGGTTCTCTACTGTGACACATGAGTTATGACATTCTCCTTCCACACACTCCTCCAAAACCCACATATCTCCACCAACTCTACATAGATATGTGGCAAGTCTCAGTGGTCTCCTCTGTCACTTGGTTGAGAAATGGAGCCAGCATAGGGAAGCAGCAAGAGAAAGGCCACTAACATTTTCAGTCTTCTATTCTTGCTGCTGGAGCTAACACAAACTGCAGCTGAGAGTCCAGAATTAGTGGAACTTTGAGGACACTGTATTGTGCTAGAACCAGTGCTTCACACCACTGCTACTGTCTGATACAGCATCACACACTTTCATTTAGAGTTGTGGTAGCGACTCAGTATCAGCACATGCTCTTTTTTTAGTACAGATCTCTTCTTGTGGCAGAAAAGGATGAAATCTTCAGTAAAGATAAGCTTTTTGATTGATATTTATAGATACTGAGCCCATTAGTGGGTGTAAGCAAACTTAGGAATGAAAAAAAACCCCCAGGAACCTGAAGTCAAGAAAAGCAATTTTAGAACCTAAGAAAGACATATTCAGTGGCAAGCAGCTAGTATTTCCTTTTTCAAAGACCGTAAATGCCTCTATATAGCAATAGGAAAGAAAATCATAGCATAAAACAGTAAAATGGAATAGATGTCTGAATCTCCAAAGACTAAGATATAAATATGGTTTGCTTTGAAAAATCGAGATGTTTTTCTAATTTAGATTAGAGAAATCTAAAAGTTTTTGTCCTTTGCCTCATTTTGTCTCTTTACAGAGGAGGGAAGTGAGCCTAACCCATTGGAGAAAATCTCATTGCCTTCCAGAGTAGAAGAACAAAGACCAATCAGTAATATGCTAAGGAAGCAAAGAGTGTGTTCATCCACTTAAAATAGCAAGTGTGACTCAGATTTAGTTCATTATTTCCTTGTCAGATTGGGAAACTCCTAATCAAATGTGAATGAAGGGGAGCTAAACTCCAAATGAAATAAGTTTGTATTGAAGAGGTAATGGGGAACAGAAACCTTGGAAAGAATTTAAATCACATGACACACGGAAGTTCATTTAGAATGGCAAACCTGACAAAAATACTACCTTAAAATTTATTTCTTTTGCCAGTTAATGGGGTGTAGTCTAGCTCTTTTCCTCCACAGACAGCTGGCCAAAGGAAACAGGCAAAAAATCCATATGAACATGTGTGCCAGCAGCATATACTTTCATATATTGGAATGAAAATAAAGTGTCTAGCTCAGTATTTTGTTCAAGGAGATCATCTGTGCTTAAGTGGTAACCTATCATTTGCAATGATATGTCACATGTAGTAGTGCCAGCTGCTGTGACATGAAACATGTGACACCTAGGTGACAAAACAGTTTATGGTCTATGGTGGAACCACCCTGTGTTCGAAGACTGGCACAGGAAAAGCGTCAAATGTGTGTAACATGTTAGCTAACTTTTTTATTATGTTCAAGACTGTTCTAGAAGTGAAAACAGTTTTGTGAACAACAAAAATACATGTAAGAGAGTTTTCTAATGATATTTCAAAGCTTTCTATGAATTCCTGCTGCTGAGGGAAGAAAATTGGTATTCACTATTGAGGTTGCTTTACTTCACACTGTGGCATCTTGCTAAAATGTATTAGTGTTCACAACACAGTTCTGTCATGGATATTACCCTAAATTTAGAAATAAACTCCAGGAAACTTTTTTGAATTATTTGTCTTACAACTGAACTTCACAATCTGATGCACTATAGCCAGTGTGCCTAATTACGATGATTTACCTTGGCAACTGTCATCCATGATGTTATCTGCTGAAAACTGTTATCTGCTTAAGACTATACGGTTGTGAGTCTTTAGTAATCTAATAAGAACAGGTTTGTGTGACCCTGTTCACCCCTCCTCCTTCATTCTCTCTAATTGAAGCTACACAATGCAAGTAGGAAAAATAAACTGAAAAATTCAGAGTCAAACACAAGCATATTTGATTGACAGTTGCTTGAAAAGAACATATTATACATTTTCCATAATTTATTCTAAAACTTCTAGCACCTGAAATATTAACAGGTTTAGAATTATATAACCACCAATTTTTAAATTATTAATTTATTGCAGAATCATCTAGATTGGAAAAGGCCTCTGAGATCATCAAGTCCAATCTCTGGCCAGACATCCCCTTGTCAACAAGATCATGGCACTGACTGTCACGTATGATTGGTTTGTTTGAACACATCCAAAGACGGAGGCTCCACCTCTTTCCTGGGCAGCCCATTCCTATGCTTGACAGCCCTTTCCGTGAAGAAATTATTCCTAAGGTCCAAACTGAACCTCCCTTGGTGGAGTTTGAGGCCATGTTCTCTCATCACAGGGAGAAAAGACTGACCCCCACCTGGCTACAACCTCTTTTCATGCAGTTGTAGAGATCAATAAGATCCTAAAATAAGAACCTCCTTTTCTCCAGGCTAAACAACCCCAGCTCTCTCAACACCTTCTCACAGGACTTATTCTCCAGACCCTTCCCCAGCCACATGCTCCAGTTCCTCAATGTCTTTCTTGTAGTGAAGGGCCCAAAACTGAACATAGGATTCAAAATGTGGCCTGACCAGTGCCCACTACCTGGGGACAATTACTTCCCCATTCCTGCTGGCCACACTTTTGCTGATAGAGGCCAGAATGCCACTGCCATTTTTGGCCTCTTGGGCACTGTCTGGCCCATGTACAGCTGCTGACCAGCAAGCCCGAGTCTTTTTCACCAGACACCTTTTCAACCACTTTCTCCCAAGTCTGCAGCACCACAAGGGCAGGTCCTGGTACTTGGCCTTGTTGAACTTCAATCCATCAATACAGCCTGTCCAGAGCCCCCTGCAGATCTTTCCTATTTACTAGCTGGTCAATATTCCCAAAAGTTTATCGAGTCTACTCAAAGTAAGCTGGCATACATTATATAGAAGAGCTTAACATGGGTGGCATGACTGTCTAACATGCATACATATGTCAAAAAGAAACAGACTGCAACAAACAACAGTCCAAGACATCTTCCTGCTCAGCCTGAGCATGAGTACTAGAAAACAAAGTTAATGCACCCTCTCTTTACCTTTATAAAGCTATAATAAATCTCTATAAAGAGGTATTTTGTTGGAAAGGATGAATAAATATAATTGCCTGGCAAAAGATTCACAATAGTACAGCCAGGATGAAAACAATCCCCCCTACTGGCTGGCCAATACCCTTACCTACAGATAGTTCCAAAAGTCAAATGGACTATTTCAACCCCCAAAATGTATGGTTCATCCCACACCTGTAACCCTCCCCTGAAACATCAGGTGTCTGTGACCCCATTGGCCCAAGTCTTGTTCTAGCCCACCTTGAAGCTCCCTGATAAGGGGTCTCTGAGGGGCCAGATGGTCTCTTGGAACTTCCACCCTCTCCTAGAGCATCCTCTCTACCCCTTGTCTCTCCCCTCCCCCATCCCCTCAGGCCTCGCCACGTGCTGCGTCTGGCAGCTCCAAGCAAGACCTTTCACCATCCCTAATAAACCTTATATCCTAAGAGCAGCCTTCAGAGATCTCTCATCTCCATTCATCAAAGCTGTCCTGGAGCACAGCGTTCCCTACAGTATTTAAATTTGTAAATCTATACATTTTTGATATTTTATGACATAAAATGGAATGGCTGATAAACAATTCAATTTACATATTTAATTTGCTTTTTTTTTTACACAGAATTAATAGAGTTAATTTTCTTCACAGTGGCTAGTAGGGTGCTATGCTTTGTATTTGTGCTGAAAACAGTGTTGATAATATAGGAATGTTTCAGTTATTGCTGATCAGAGTTTACTCAGAGCCAAGGGATTTTCTACCTCTCACACCATCCTGCCAGTAAGGAGGCATTTGCAGAAGCATCTGGGAGGGGACAGCGCCAGGACACCTGACCCCAACTAACCAAAGGGATTTTCCATAACATATGGAATCAGCATATAAGCTGGTGAAAAGAAGAGGAAGTGGGATGATGATATTCACAGTCTAGGAATTTGTCTTCTCAAGTGACCTTCACATGTGATGAAAGTCTGCTTTCCCAAGAACGGCTGAACACCAACCTGCCAGTGGGAAGCAGTGACTTAATTTCTTGTTTTGTTTTGCTTGCATGCACAGCTTCTGCTTTATTAAAGTGTCTTTATCTCACCTTTGTTCTTTTTCTCACCTTTGTTCTTTCTGTTCTCTCCTCCATGCCACTATGGAGAGAGAGAGAGGGAGGAGCTATGTGGTGCTTAGCTAAGCTTATGGTTACAACATTTACTAACATCAGAAAACTTTCAGGGGATGAAATAAAGTTCAACCAAATAATTATAGTAATGATCTAGCCTGTTCTTAAATGTGGTTATTTAAATGTTTTTACAGACTTTTCCTAAGTTTCATTTTGTAAAATAAAGGCACACAGCTAGAGTAATACAATTACAAGGCAAGTAAAATATATGAACTTTATATGATTTACAATTGTGTGTTTTTATTTTATGTTACCCATTTTACTATATGTTTCTACACTTTGGAGTTGCAAGTCTAGTAGCAAGGTGCATCTCTCTCTTATTCTACAGCTGTGCAGTCCTAAGTTGAGGTGTCCTCTTGTAACTGCGCCCAAAGAAAAACATCTTGTGTGTAACAAAGAATTCAAGATGGAAGGGTTGGACTATCCTTGGACGTGCCTGTTACTTTTAAGGATTACTAGCTG
Organism: Lonchura striata; assembly: GCF_050655825.1. Lineage (NCBI taxonomy): Eukaryota > Metazoa > Chordata > Aves > Passeriformes > Estrildidae > Lonchura > Lonchura striata. Next base: position 74,081,550 of record NC_140704.1, read on the forward strand.
TAGGTTAAAGGGTTAGATTACAAGCCTCACTTTTACCTGGCCAAAGTCAGATAAAAGGAGTCCTGGTGGTATGCCAAGCAGTGTAGCTTCTTGCACTAACTGGATTCAGATGAGACGTTTATTCTGCAAACCAAGAGGCACAATAGATCACTAAAATTAAAACACATTTATTTGTTTGCTATACCTTTCCTTGCAGGAGGTCACAAGCAACTCCTAATGATTTCAGGTTGAAGATGAAGCCTTCCACCTGGAGTTTTTCATTTTATCTGAGTAGCCCTCAGTTTTATTATTTGCTCTTTGAAGGACAGACGCATGCATGATTATTGCAGGACTGGAGACTAACAGGTGCTGGTCAGTAGAAATCTTCTGGGCAATTATTGCTGTGTGGGAGAGAGAAATATCTCTTTTTACCAGAGAAAAGTGGAAGATAGACCAGGGATGCCATGTATTTTTTTTCTGTGTAAGGATCTAAGTGGACAAATGGGGCAAACAAAGTAGACATCAAGAAAATTTCTAATCTCTGATTTGGCTAAGAGACACTAGCGGTCAGCCTGCGCAAATGGGCCTGAAGTCCAGTAGTTCAAACTGACAGCCTGAAATTGCAACACTCCTTATTTCCTGTTTTGCCTGATCTTAGTAGAGAACAAACTGATTTTTGAAGATAGAATTTTCTGTGTAAGATTGTAATTTGATGTTGGAATAGATACAATTTTAAGCTGCCCTGTAACATAGAACATAGTGGTAATATTGTACAGGCTCATGCTACTAGCTAAATTTAATCCATCTATGTTTTTCAAAGATCACACTGGCTAGCTTTTGTAGAGAATCAAGTGTCATCACACACCCTACACTTTCAGTAGTGTAGGGTGTGTGTAGCAAAATCAGTATCACTTCCCTGCTGCACACTAGATAATTTGACAAGAATATGGTTTTGTGTCCACACATGATGCATGTGGAATTTTTGCTGCAGGGTGATTTGCTAATGCATTCTGCAAGTATGAACAGTTATGGAGACAAGGTCTGCATTAATGATAAATGTTATATATTCTTCTGCACTGAAAAAAAATATGCAAGATTCTGAGAATAAAAAGTATGGGAAATGAGAGGAGAACCTGATAAGCATATTGTCAGGCACCCTAAAAATTACTTCTGTTGGGGCTGTGCAAATAACTAATTCCATAGTTTGGTTTCTGAATTGAAAGGCTAAAAACCTCAGCAAACTGTTATCCACTACCAAAACAAAATCCAACATGATTTGCTTTATTCAAAGTTAATGTAATTTTTTCCCTTTCTTCATAAGGGATTGAAATTAAACACAACAGACAAAACCACTGGAGGGTTTCTGTAGGAGTCATCTTTTTACTCAGATATACAAGAGGCAGTACGCTCATCCAAAATGAGAAATGTCTAGATCAAATTGTTTTAAAGGGGAATCTGAATGCAGCAGAGAATTTGAAAGCAAGGCAACCCAAACACTAGTTCAAAGTATTGTGCAGTGAGAGTCATGGTATCTTTTGTTGATACCTTTTCCATTTCTATGAATACTTATTAATAAAATCTCTGACTCCGTGGTGACCCAGCTACTACATGCAACATTAAGGACACTGCCCAGAATTGCAGAAGACACTTGGAATGCAGATACATATGCATACAGATATTTGCACACATAATTCAGCATTGCATAAGGAAAATTTAGCTAGCTGCACATTGTCTGGTAAACATGTATGGAGTAACTGCACACCATCACCAAAGTTCTAGTCTGTCTCCCAGAACCAGCATTACTACAGTTTTGAACAATACTTTAGCAAATCTGATTAGTCTACCTGGAGTGGCAGTCTTGTGGTCCTGAAGCTAGAAACAGAGCTGGCTGTCTCAGCCCCATGCTTCCTAATTCCCAGCCATTTTTGAGTGCTTCTTTCAGTTTCTTATATTAAATAGATTAAAATTTCATGCAGTGTAGTGAAGTACACAACTATTTATTGAAAGACAGGTGCCACCAATAAATACATTTCTCCAGTCCCAAAGGTTTGAAAAACTATATTTGATTTCACAGTTAGTTTTTAAGATAGCAATTCCCCCGTTCTGTATACTTTGCTACTTTCCAGTTGATTTTCCACTGTCAATTCTAATTGTGAGGAAGTACAAAAGTAACATTTAGAAGGGAAGGAAAGATCTAAACAAATGGCTTGAAAGAAAGCTTTATTTTGCAAACATACTTGTATGTACTTATGAAATTAAATAATATTTAAGATATTGAATATATTTAAGGTAGTTTTGTGGGCTTTGAAGGTTTGCATGAAGTCAAATATTTTCCTGGCCTGCCTTATATAAAAGCAACAGGCACTTTTCATATCAACCTGTGCTACAAGTGCATTTCACCAAGGAAAATTATGTGTATTATCCCCAAATTTAGTGCATGAATATGCATTAAAATATTCGTATTAGCAGGGCAAGGAGGGAATGTGATTGACAACAGGTCTTCAGCTTGGAAAGAGAGATGAGGAGAGTTATGAAAGCCTACAGTGTTGTGAGTGGCACAGAACAGGTTACAGTAGGATGACTATAAATGTCACAAAACAAGAGCTGAAAAGCACAAAATCAATTAATCAGATAACAAGTCTATGACAAATAAAAGGAATTTGTTTTACACAGTGCATACTTAGGATATTAATTAGTACCCAGTTAGAGTGATGACCACAAAACTGTGGGGACAACAAAACTATAAAGATGCTGAAAGAGACACTTGTAAAATGAGAGTCTACAGGTCTTTAAAGACAGTGGTGCAGTTGCTTTTCAAATTAAGATGGCCTCAGAAGAACAATTATATCTCTTCCTTGGAGCACAGCTCCACTTCAGGAGCTACTACACCTGAAATCAATACATGGTGAGCCACATCTTCCTTACTTATATCCCCTTTTAGTCAGATGGCAATCATTTCCATAAGAAGCAGACTCTTTCTGTGTTGAATACATCCCCCATTCCCCATCCCTATTTGCTCCTTTCTTTCTTACTTGAGAAGGGGTGAAGTACTGCTGGAAGAACAGCTGGGGTGTCTTAAGACCAGGAGTCCTTCAGGGAGCTGAGTGACAATGCTTTTTTTGTTGTATGGACAGAGGATGATCTGGAATTAAGGAAGTGGATACAGAGAGATGGTGCAGTGGGAGTGAGGGGAAGTGCTCACATGCTCTTACTGAGCATGAATAGAAAAAGCAAAATTCCAGGGAAAGGGACCCACCTCACAATAATTAATTATTCTTAGCTGTTTGCTCCGCAGAGGATGACTTGCTGCTGAGATTTATAGATAACAAGAGAAAAAGCTTATCCCAAGTGGATGATTGTAACTATTTGCTCATTATCTAAACTTGATTCTTGGCCTTCGCTTTTGGTGGAATTGTAATCTAACATTTAGCAATGCAACAAATGGATGATGCTGCCATGAAGGCCTGTTATTAATTGTGACCGCAGATAATAGATAAGAGGGTAAGCATTACAATGAATTTTAAAATAAACAGAATCTGTCTGCTCCCTTTTTCCCCAGCTACACTTTCAAGGCTGTTTGCATGATTCCAAAAATGTGCCAACAGAAGATATTTACTCTTGCTCACAAAAATAGTTTTATCAAAATTATCCTGTAGGGTTTTTACTACAAATACATCCCATGAGGAAAATTCACTATAAGTAGGACACAGAGGAAGAAATCTCACTTACATCTTCATCTATGGTGTCTGTCTCACACAGTCAACACTTTAACTCCAGAAAGCTGTGTCTGTTCAAAAGTCAAGACCATGGTCTTTCCTTCCCAGTAAGAGACTTGCACAGAAATATCAGGGACTAATTTTACCATTTTGGGTCACAATTCTCAGTGTTAAAGGGCTATGTTTTCTAGGGCAGAGCATTTGGATGAGACAAGAAAGTCTGATGAAAACATTCAGTCCTTTTTAACATGTAAAACTGATACTTCAGAGAACAAAAATACAGGACTGATCATAAAAATTGAACTAGGTCAGCAGCAGTTCTTCTCCTCTCATAACACTCTTGAGTGCTGCCAGCTGGAAACTCAGAGTATGTTATGCCACAACAATAGTAGAATAATTTTGTAGCCTGTAATTATGTCTTAATTCTCACTCTGGTTCTAGAGCTATGCTAATATAGTGTGCGAACAGCCACAGAAAGTATTTTGGTGTACTTGTGGCAGCTAATTAGCATATTTCACAATTACACTGAGTTTTACACTGCAATGCATTAAATTAATTTCACAAGTGTAAGAGAAAAGTTTATTCTCTTCCCTGACCTGTACACTGCATTGGAAAAACATTTGCAGGAATATTTAGGTATACTATCAACAATAATGGCATTTATGTGTAATGTTATTGCTTTTGTTGTGTTTCTATATACGTGGATAATATATAAAATAAGACAGGTTGCTAATGTGTTAACAAGAGAAACACAAAAAATCCATTTTGTTCTCATGCTGGATCCCAGAAGTAGGTTTTCAAAGACAGGAATGGCAGGCTTGTTTAAATCCCATGGAAATTCACTTATGGCACCTTTATGCCTTTAAAAATCTACAGCTTTGGATTACAAAATAACAGAATTAAATCTAAAGGCTTTGATTCTAATACCATTTTTACACAGCCAGAAAAGACATGCAGTACTCAAAGAGATGTCTACTTATTACAGAGTATGTTCAGCTCACAAACAACATATTCACTTAATTCATAACAGAAAATACTTATAGACTTGTGTTACTCCACACATAGGAATATACTTGCTAAAGAAATTGCACGAGAGGCAGTAAAATTGTGTGAGGTACACAAGATTTGAGGACTCTGCCATTTTGTTTGGTGTAAGAAACCACCACGCCACAGAGGTATTCCAGTGTCACTCTGTATTATCACCTGTACAGAAAGAAAAACTAGTCCAAACATTACACACCAACAGATCATAGCAGGTTTAAGCTATGACAGGTTTAAGCTATAAAAGACAAAGATTGTTGTCTTTTTCCCAAGCTGGAAATGGAACTTGAGATAATTTTAGTAAGGAGGTAATATAAAAGGTGAACTTTATTTGAAGGCCTTCAGAGGCAGTTTTGGAAAGATATCCACAAAAGCCCATCCCTCCCCAGAGGTAAGTACATTTTTATAGGTTCAGAAAATTATCATAATTGATAAAAAACACAAATTAGGAGGACAAGTGGGGATGCAATTCCCCTCCTGGTCCAAGCCCCTTTTCTGGAGTGCTCCCTTCAGCACTAGCTGTACTCTGTTCATGAGATATATCTCGAAGAGTGGTTCTGAACTTTGGTTCCCAGGAAGAACCAAGATAGCATGGAGCCTTTTACCCCCCAGGGCTTGGAGCTCTGGAATTTGTTTTGTCTTTCTGCTTCAGGAAAGGCCATGGAAAAGTACTGAGAAAACTAGCTACTAATACAATAGGTGACAGAGCTACAAATATATGTGCGAAGAATACAAAGAAGATATAGAAGAAAAAAAAGGGACAACCCAAATTGCATCAAGATCTGTGAGTAACAGCAGTAAGGTCTGCAATAAAGCATTTTCTTTGTCTATTGTTTCCAAATATGTTTGGAAGGCTGACTGATAAAACTGTATGAAATAAACTATCAAATAACTGAGGTGACTTTTGAGAAGAGCTATTGATTGCTATCACAGTTATTCTTATTATTACTTGTACAAAAATATATTAATTCTTGTTATCAATTATACTTATTCAGTCTCCAGTGCAGCCTCTTGTGCCCAAAATGTTGACTTTTCTTATCAGTATCATGAAGGCAAATAGGTTATATAACACTCAGTGAGAAGAAAGGTATTTACAGTGCATCTAACAGGCACCCAAAAACATACATACAGATAAATAACCACAATTTTATATTGCAAAAGTATATTGGCTTTACCTCAGCCCTAAAACAGATCCCTTCTGGCACTGGAGCTGACAGTAGCTGTGGAGTCAGCCTGTACCTTCTCTGAGCTCTGCAGATGAAGAGTGAAGAGTGTGCAACCTCTGGGGAGGAAGACCTGAAGCAGATGGGGGAAGGCAGAACTTCCCATGTAATGGAAATGCACACATGCCCTAGCATACAATTGGCAACAATGTCCTCATGTTGTTGACATAACTACAGCCATCTCAGGAGAAACAGAGAAAAATAAATAAGGCTTAGAAACTGACCTGTTTTTCATTTTCATCCTCCAGTCTCAGCCTGTCCTCAATGCAGTTCCTGGCCTGAAGGAATGCCTTCCTCTGAGCCCTTTCTGTCAAAATCCTCACAAAGACCCCATACAAATTTACAATGACAAAAAGGATTGCATTGGCCACAAGCTGTAAGAAAGAAAGAAAAATAAATTAATATTTTAAAATACAGATTTTTATTTTACACTTTTGCTCATCAAAGATATATTAAAAAAAACTTGTTAAAAACTGTGCTGTGTTAGCCACATCACTGATGGGTATTCACTTTCTGCAGTGAAATAATTACAGCAGCTACCACCAATCTGGACAAGCAATCTTACATAATACAGAATTTTGCATCTGCTGGAGTTAATTTCTTTTAGCTTGTCATTTTCATTCATCATCATTTCTTTCATCAGCCCATTGGCAGATCTGTCCATAGAATAAGGAGAGCAATATCATCAGTATTTGTTCAAATATACCCTGAAAACTAAATCTGAATTTTCTTGTGCCTTTGTAAAAACATTATTGTCCCTTTTGTAATAGTGGAGAAGACAGGGACTGATGAACCTGTGACTGCAAAAGATGTGTGCCTAGGTATCCCTAGGTATCTTTGATATTTTATCATTTGCATTTGGAAAATCTATTTCTCTTCCCCTATTCACTGTTAGCAACCATTCTGTACTATTTGAGAAATCATCCAAAATATCATTGATGCTATCCTGCAGCAGATCTCTCAGAAGGTGCTGAGTCCTTTCAGATGATGGCCCTTAGCACAACCCAAGGCCCACCACTATGCAATAATCAGCAACCATGAATTACTTTGGAAGTACTTCTATAAACAGTGTTTTTGTGAAGGACACAAAAATGACTCAGCTGCCTTTCTGGGTTTTTAGATGTTTTAATAATGTGTGATAAAGTTACTTAAGTAACATAAATAAATGAACAGTGGTTTGTACACAACCTTCCTATCAAAAGGAATTCTGTCCAAGTTTCTCACCACATCTCTGAAACATGTCTTCAGTATATAATTTCTGCAATGCAATGTGTATTTCGTTAAGAGGAAGTAATGCCTTTTTTGCCAGTGTCTTTTCAGTGTCAGTATCTTTATATACCAAGAGCCTACAACGTCATGATAAGAATTCATGGGATTCACAAATTCCCAAAAATCAGAAATAAGCTGGCATTTAAATTGGCCAAGAGTAAGCAAAATAAGAGCAAAGAAAGACATTACAGCAAGGAACACAATTCATGTTAAGTTCCTGTGCACCTAAACGAGTTGAAAAAGACTGTATAACTGACATTTGTTTCCTACTTCAAGGTATACATTTCAAGGTAATGCACCTCTACTGTTGCATGATCTACCAGCATAAATTGGAGAGGAGACCAATTCTTTTGTTTGCACAGTATAATGAGTCAAAGTGTGCCAACAATATAATCAAATTTTAAGAAAAATAAGACCACTGATATTGTTGTAGAGAATGCTTCCTAACAAGACAAGGATTGAAGGCATTATGGTAAGTCAATATAGTAAACAAAGATCCAATATGATGCCTCTGATGTTTTTGGAGAGAGTTTAGGAAATGCTCCACTCTGCAAAAATAAGAAGCAGGAAATTTCTGATGTGCAGAACTAAACATAATAAACATCCTACATCTGAATAGTGGGAAGAATTGAAAGACTCATTCTGAGTCAGTTTTATATACCTTCATGGATTCACAAGTCTTTTAACTTTTACCTTCAAACCTGGTTGTTATTAGTTAACAGGATATCAACAACAAATTCCCTGCAAACATTTTCACCAACACAAAATCCAAAGATAATCTGTCACAATAAAAGGAGCTTTGCTTACCCTTAGTGCTACTTTTCCCCTCAGCTATCAAAAAAGAAACAATTATCTTCCAATAGCTATAAGCAGTGAAGAATATTATAGGTTCTGCCCGAGAATGGCAAAATGCAGGTTCATCTGCATTCAGATGAATTTTAACCTCATAGTCACATATACCACTTACTTACATGCTACTTCAGATGACAATACAGATAGTAAAACCTTGAAGATGAAATGCATATCATGAAATGCATAATGAGCATATTATTTCACTATATAGGCTGAGTATAAACAGTCTGCAATTCCCATTCTGCTTTATTTTGCTTGATCACAGAGAACTGTTTGAGGTATATCAATTTTTTTATCACAAGTTAATACTTAGTAAAATGAAATGACTGTAGAAATTCCAATGGAATCCTATTTTTGGAGACATAAATATGACCACACTCACCTTATCCTTGCATTTTGTCATGTCAAAGTGTAGTGACAACAGTGTATTTTAAAGCTAATTCTTCAAGTGCAATGGTATAAAAATAGAAAGGATTTTTAAAGGTTGTATTCAAAGACAGTGAAGAGAGCCCATAAAATGAACAGAGCTGACAGATACAGACAGTGCAACTACTTGACCCTGCCCATATACAAAACAGCTGGTAATAACACACGGTGAATAGCTATCTTTTTGTGCTGATACCAGAGTGATTCAAGACATAAATAATTACCTCTACAGACAATAAAAAAAAAGTCAACTCAGTTTCTGGATTTCAACTAGAAGCAGTCAAAGACCATATATTCTAACAATCTGCCAATTGTTCTGGGTCTGTCATCATGATTTCACGCAAGCAACAGTGATCACCTAGTCTAGGGGTAACCAGTAGGTGGGTTCCTGCTACTTTCAGGCTCAGCAGGGTAAGTAATTTTCTGATATGCTTTGAACAGTTTAAGATAAAACAGGGGCTTAGCTGTCAGCTCTGGCCTGCAGGGAATCAGTAAAGTGATAAAGCAAGTAAAAGATTAATAGATTTCAAAATGTGAGAAAGGAAAGTAGGGCAGATTGTCTCCTGAGGTAAGAGTTACTTTCCTCCACAACCAGTTTCTACTTAATTACTATTTTTCCCCCAATTGCAACAAAATACTAGTCTTTCTCTCTATGCTTCTCAAATGTGTGCCATTTTCCAGTCCTTTCATTTTAATATGTACCTCTACCTACACACATATATACATATACATATACATATACATATACATATACATATACATATACATATTACATTATGTCCCATAATTCCAGGAAAGATTCTGAGACTTGCTGTTAAAACTAAGGAACATTGAAAAGGTACTAAGGCATTCAGAACTGCTGAAATGTCAAGGATTTTCATTTTAGGTCATTCCTACATTATTTACCATACTACCACTTAGTGCTCTTCAGGTTTCAACATCACTTTCTATTTATAGAAATACCAAAAAACTATTTTACTTGATGCAACACAAAATGGTTCAAAGATAATTTTATGCTGCAAACTTTAAAACAATGTTATTCTTTCAATCCATAATGAGATTACAGGTCAGCCAGAATACAACAAGGTTATCAGACTCATGAAAGCATGTTTCCAAAAATTTTTTGTCACTGTCAGTGAATCCTGTATCATGCATTCTGCCTATTGCAGTATTTCAGTATCAACATTCTGAGCTTTAAGATTCTCTAGTCCTTAGTCAGTTACATTCCCTGCCAGCAGATGAATTCTGGCATGGTTACTTGTGTGAGAGTGTTATCAAAGGCAGACTTCAAATACAGCTAATCCTTATGGGTTGCCTAGAGGCTGGAACCTCCAGCAGCTGTTACAACCAAATGCCAGTCTCTCTCTACTATTTATTTCTCCAGTGCATTTTTTGGGTCTCAACTTACTTTTGGAAGGGAACTTGAACTGTGCAATACAGCAAAACCCATCAAGGGGTTAGCAAATAATTCTGGCAGTAGACATAGGTAACACACATATGCGTATACAGAGTTTGAGGAGTTTAATTAAATATCTCCTTTTTATCCCCCAGATTCCTCTTCCTCTTCTTGAGTTTCCCACAGAATTAGCTGAGAGACTCTTTGAAGAGTCTTTTGAAACTTTTTTAGTTATTCTCTCCTTTTTCTTTCAAAGCAAGAATGCTCATGTGGGCTTTCATGGATGCACTCGCTCTTTCTCAAATAAATGGTGAAAAAATATTCTACATATTGTTATTTTCTTTTTGAGAGGACTCTGTTTACTCAGCAGACATTCTGTTCTCAGGTTAAGAGTTGCATAGTAGATAGTTCAAAATTAAAGCTGGTTTTCACTGCAGAGTAGCTTTCTGTTTATACTACAAAATTATCTCAGAAAAATGTGGCTGTTTCCAAAAGTTGTAAGTGACTTCTGGATCACAGAAAACCTTTTACAAAGCGGTATTCATATGGGTGGTTACTGAAGTGCCCAAATAATCATAGGCTAAATAATAAAAAAGGAAACTTTAAGAGACTCCCCTCAGAATTTCATTGCACTTTCTAAAAGGTGGACTTGTGGTGTAAGTAGGACTTCAATAGCTACCACTCCTACAATTATAATTTAGTAGCTAATATCAGTATTTCATTTATTCTCAGAAGCATGAGTTCTCATGAAACTCATGAAGTAGAGTGGAACATGTAGGAGATATGGCCAGCATTTCCATATGAACATCAAAATTTGCAGGAAAAGGAAAGATCTATGCAATTCCTGTATATCTTAATCCTTAGATATTTGATTAGATATTTCCAGTTTTTCCATTAATTGAATTTTACTTCAAGTGATTTCTGTGCCACTATTGTTGCTCCTGTTAGGCTAATATAATATTTACTCATTCTGTCAAAATACTTTGAGATACAGCAATACAATGCACTATTTTAAAATATGAATGTCTATTGTGAGGAATGTCTCTAAAGAAAGAGTCATGAACAGCTTACAAAAATGAGTTAGCACTTCTATCACTAAAACCCTTCAAAAGCAAGACAAGACTGTGCTCTTTATGAAAATTGTTGGTATCATGAACAAGAGTTTAAACAAAAAATAGTTTCTTCTGTTATGGAAAATACTACCATTAGAACAGTGCTTTATTTACTGTACAGTGCTATACTGTACAGAGGAGAATGCACAACCAGGTCTTGATTCTGACATGGTGTTGTTAAGTTTAGAAATTAATTTAGTCAACTCACTTTGAAACATTTTGAGCATGTTTAATTACTAAATCTGCTCCCTCTGACTGCTGAAGTAGTGTAAGAAAGGAAAGAGAACTTTTTAGTTTGTGACAGTTTCCAAAAACGAACACCCTCCAACCAGAGAAAGCAGCTAAACAATTTTTCTCCAAATAAATGCATTTCCATTTTGAATAAACATCCCTCTATTTTTTTGGTAAAGTTTTGGTTCCAGCTGGCTTATGTCATATGCTAAAGAAATGCTGTTGTACTGTGCTATTCACATGGTTTCTGCATTCATTTGTAACCTTCTGAATCTACAGCATACTCTAAAAGGAGATTAGTGAATAGTTCTTTCAGTGACAGTGAATGCAGGTGTAGTGCAGGTGTCTCTGCTGAGGAAAAGACAGTAGCACTGGGATGTCTTTAACCATACAAGTAAAGAGAAATTATTATGATATGAAGGATGCTAAGTACACTAACCACAGCCAGTTTTTCTGACATGTACAAACACAATATGTAATTGCAGAAATCTGCTTTGTGTCTCCCCATTTGTTTGCATACCTGTTTGACCAAAGTAAAAGACACAATTTAAAAAAAATATTTTAAATACATGCCATACACATTTGTAAAAAAGTTCCCTCTACAAAAGCAGAGTCACTGAAAGCCATCAAACACACCAGTCTTAAAAATTTCACTTATTTCATCGTTCTCCAAAAAATATGCCCTTTAAGCTTGGAAGCAAGCTCTAGGAGAAAAGTTATAGTGCACCTCTCTCCTACATTATAGACTGTTGTCTGTTTATCTTGCCCAAAGCATTTACCTCTAAGATTAGGTAGCAGAGACTTATGATGGAATAGCAGAAGTAGAGTTGATTGAATCATAAATTTTGAATCCTAAATCTTACGCAGCACTGAAACTTAAAAAAAAAAAAATTATAAATGTAACCATGATTACATATATTTATTTTAATGAAGTTGCAAAATGGCAGCTTTCTCCTCATCAATACCCTCACTCAAGCATATGACGTGAATCTATGACATTAATTTTGGCCTCTTTTTTGAGATTCTTAAATTCTGTGCCTTTCTTAGGGAATTCTGAAAGGAACACACAATTCCATCATTTATACCTTTCCCAAAAGCAATAAATTAAATCTTTGTTTTGATGTATCAAGACTTCTGAGTTTGGGTTGAGGATTTTCTTGTTGTTTTTTGTTGGTTTGGGATTTTTTTTTTGTTTTGTTTTCATTTGGTTGGGTTTTTCTGTTTATTTTTGGGTTTTTTTGTGGCTTGCTGTTTTTTGGGAGGTTGTTTTGTTTTGTTATTTTCTTGTTAGAAAGACAGAAAGCAGAACTTATGCACAAGAACTTTTATTATTTTCTGCTTTTTTTAATGAAGAAAGAAAGCTGTTTTTTAGGGAATTTGAAAAATACCATACAAAAGACTTACAGGTAACCTATAATAGAGCACTGCTATATGAAATTTTAGATAAAAGGAATAAAGAACTGGATGGTAAATACAGGCTGAAATACCTTTAAGCATAACTTCTAAATTATTTCAAACTTTTCCAAATAATGAATGATCTCATAAAAGCTGTACTTCTGGGGAGAAAAAAAAGGCCAAAGCACACAGCAATATTCTTTTACAAACGGCTGGAAAAATTGCAACAGTACTGTTTGAAACTTCCCAATGATAAGTACTGGGCTGTTGCACTTCAGATATTAAAAAAAAAATTAAATGGTATTTGTCTCCACCTGGTCCCTGTTTTTTACATCTAATGAGTGCCTAGTGATACACGTGTGTTATTGACATTATGTGAACGATATTAGTTATTTCTTTTGGTCTCATATTTGTATGAACAAACCCAACTGATGTTAATATGAACAGTCTTCCCATATATCAAACTAGAACTTCAGCTAGATAACTGGAGGTTACTTCTAGATAAAGCAAAAACTCTCCAAAGTCCACAGAAGTGGGACTATTCAGAAGAGAAAATCTGAAGAATATTACCTCTGAGGGAAAAAAAATTTCTTAGTCATCCATATTACTTTCTGGGTATACAGGAAAACTAGCATTCCACAGTTTTTCAGTATATGAGAGGCTATGAATGCCTCTCAGAGAAGATATGACAGATGTGATACCTCAGATACAGCTTTTTCTTGCTCTTATTGTGTACTGCACTCCAGAGTGTGTAACAGGTTCACAGAACAGCACATACCTTAAACACAATAATATGGTCTCAGTCACTTCCATCTATGGAAAGACGACACAATGAGCTACTCAAAAAAACCCAAAATATTCTTACTAATGCCTTATGTGTCACATCCCATGTATTTCTTAGTTCTGGGAAGATACAGGCAAATATTACCAACATGGTTTAGGAATGGTATTGCTCAATTTAGTGTTCGTGCCAAAACACTCCAAACCATGAAAAAATACTCCAAGCCATGTGCAAGTTCTCTCACTCCCTCCTTCCCGTCCCTGTCCCTGTTTTCCTGCAGCAGCTGGAGAGGAGAATTGGAAGGACAAAAAGCAAAGATCATTGGAGAAGATAAGAACAATTTACCAGGAACAGCAATTTAATAAACAAGGTAACAGCAGCAATATCACTGACAGAGTGCAGAGGAGAGGCAAATGATTCACACACAATTGTTCACCACCAGGAATACCCTGAGCATGGGAATACTCCTGCCCCTGGAAATGATGGGAGGTGATATAGGATAACCTCTGGGTCACAGCCATGCCTCTTGTGGCTACTGCCAACGTTAACCCTTTCCTAGCTGGAACAAGGGCAGTTACTTATATTTCTTTCCTGATTTAGCTGTTGCATTCTTTTGCAGTGTATTTTAAGCCATCATAGAACAAATAAGCCCCCAGCTCTTCAGTATACTGAGAGCATACTAGTATACACTTCTGTACACTGGGAAGTTTGCTATGGGTTTGGGGTTTTTGGATATTGCAATTGCTCCTAAGCATGATGAATAGCTTCTGTCTCTCACAAAATACTTGTAATATGTTGCCAAAGCCATTTAAAAGAATTTCTATAGAAATTGTGGCCAATATTTTTATTTATTTATACATGCACAGAGTCCAGGTCATCAGCCTCTGAAGTTATTCTGTATCAACCCGAATTCTCAGCTTTCTACTTGTTTCTTATTAGTTAGTATAATGCTATGTTTTGCTATTAGAGCATAATGCAGCAGTCTGTTGTCCAAAATTTATTTGCATTTGCTATATGGAATACATGGTTCCTTTCCCCCATAAGAATCAACCTATCCTTTTTTTAAGCTGCAGTAACTAAATACATCAAGTTTGTGGGAATATACAATCCAAGCTAGTTTAAAGCCTTTAGTGGTACCATAGTTGCTAGGTGACCAGACATTCAGATCTTAAGTGAAGTTTTTTTGCATTTGAGTCCTGTGCATGGTCACAAAACAGCAGGTAGTGGCCTCAGTTTGGTGCCTAGCTGCTGCAGACAGGAAGCATTTAATAGAGTACAGGTCTTAGACTACAGATGCAGAACGAGGCCATAGTTTCAGTTCAGCAAGGGCAGAACATTTTCAGATTGTGCCTGTAACAACCCAAAGTGGAAGACTACCCAGTCTTAGTGAGACAGCCTCTTTCCAGGCCTCCCTGCCATGCACCCTGTGCAGCCCATTCTCTGCCACACTTGGAGTGAACTCATTGATGCCTTATGCTGCTGTGGCATGATCTGGTTACACACATAAAATATACAATGTCCCCCTTGTAGGGTCTGGCTTTCTGAAGAGTGACGGTTATGTCTTGAGCCCCTGTATGTTCTGACAGCTGGAACACACTTCCAGCATTTCATTTAGGCCCTCTCAGTCAGCAGCTTTAGTTTAGTTTTCAAAGTATTTTCTATGAAAACTCTAAAGTGCTATGTGAAGTTTTGCCAATAAACGTTGCTATCTTTTGTTTAAATGAAAGAGACAGGTAAAGATCACAGAATGCTATTCTTTGAATTCTGACCAGGATGACTTTCTGGTTTGGTTTTCTTGGGCTTCTATAGCTATCAAAATACTCAGAAACTCACCCCAACTTTCATTTCATTTCCTCCTGCTTAAAAATTCTCTGGTGGGTCTCTTTTCTGCTTTGAATATTTTTTTTAGTTCTGGATAGCTTAAGGTTGTCTATAAATTACGATTGTACGATCTTAAGAGAAATGCCCGCCAGTGATAGAGCTGATGAGAAAACATGGGTTTTCTGAGTCTGAGCTCTGCTCTCTAGTGATCAAGCTTGGACTTTTCAAGCCTAGGAACTGTGCTGCTGGGGATGAAATACTATCCCCAGGTTTACTCTGCGTACTTCACAGCCACTGAACCATCTATCTGGTACTGAAATGGTGTTCTGTGCTGTACACAGGCTATTTCCAAAGAGGAGTTGAATTTTGCAACTGCAAAGTTGGGTGCATAAAACCTGGAAATGCAACATCAATCCCTAAAACCTCTAAGTGCCCTTTTTGCTTTTAGCTTCATGGTATTTTTTCAAGGTCCAGGAGACAGCCATGGGTACAATCAAGTCCCCAAGCCAGTGTGTGTCAGTTAGGTATGATTACAGACATATCGTAGATGAGAAAATAAACACAGATTCAACTCAAGAAGCTGTCCAAACATTATGCTGTAATGGAGCCATCATCAGGAAATTATGCTGAAATACATTACTTATGATCCGATATAACAAATTTAAGTAATTTTTGTGACCCAAGCAATGTCAGGTACACAGTTCCATATCAAGTATGGAACTTCACATTTATTTAATGCTGCTAAAAAAAAGTTTGTTCCCAAAATGTCCAGAAGTATACAGAAGTCTTCTAACAAATTACCTTGAAATTAAATTGAATCACTAAACTGTGAGGAGTTGGTTCTCTCTCACTGGTGAAACACCTGGTCCTTTACCAGATGGAGGTAAAGTGAGGAAAAAGTGCATGTCCTGTTTCCCTAGCTGTCTGCGCACTGTTAAAATGAAAACACAACTGCATCAGTACTAAACTGATGTCAGTCAGTTTCCCCTTGCACCAAAAAGATTGCCTGCTAGACCTGACAACTGTCGTCTTGTCTCACTTTTTTTTGGTCTCCATGCAGACATTTGATGCAGTTGGTGAATGATGTCACTTCTGGTCAGTTGTCCTGAAAAATGAAAGTGTTTGCCTTGAGAAAATCATGTTCTATTACACAGAGCCCAGTTACTTTTCTCCCCATTGTGCTTTACAACTTGCAAGAGCTGTCTTTATAGATAATGAGATTTTGACTCTGCAGGGTCATTTAAGCTACAGTATCTTCTGTCAGTGTCGGCATTTGAGAGTTTTAATACTGTCAGAGTTGTACAGGAGCTGCTTAAGAAAAGATGGATAATGTTAGCCACCTTCTTGTTCAACTTTGAAAATTATTTCTGCGATATAGACATATAGAATATGTCACTAAGAAATTGATTAAATAAGAGATTGATAGGAAATTTAACAGAACAAATTCTGGTCACTCTTGCACTTGATGGACAGATTGATTAGGACCACAAGAGGATATTCCTCTGTTTTAATTATTGTAATTAACAATTTAATCAATCAGTCAATTTTTTTTAAAAGAGAAGCCAAATAAATTCTAATAATTTAGCATCAAATGACTAAACCACACTGATTTTCAGTTACTGATCCTAAAAATCAAGTTTATTGCTGGAACCTCTGTATGGTAGTCTGTCTCTGTAGTATTTTTACTTTAAAATTAATCTGAACTAACACTAGTGCAAATCACACTACTTCTGTTCATTTTTAGGCATCTTCAGCAACTTCTAGCTCCAGCTGGAAGTTGGAGTATCTTTCATTAAGTCCAAATGCCAGCTAAAACACTAGTGAGAGAAAATCCATAATGTTCACACGAAGTTCTGTCAATTTTAGAGATACAACCCTACGCTTTACATTACATAAATAACAACAGCCCCAGTGCAATAATTTTTACTAAAACCCCAAATGCATAGTCTATAATCAACTAAATAGGCTATAATAAGCTAAATTTTGACAGTAGTCACTTCACATTATCTGGTTCACTTTTGTATCTACATGAAAGTCAGAGTGATAGCAGGCTTTCTGCTTTAATAGCTTAGGCTTCCCCGCTGTGTTCTAAAGATTTCATTATTATAGCTATGTTATTATTGCCAGGCTATCTACATGTCTCTAACATTTTGACAGTTAAATTCTGGCTGTTAATATGTTGCATTTGCTATGTTGCCTTGCTTTGGCATGTTGAAAAGAACCCCCAAACACATTTATTTAAAAAATCAAATTTTTATATTGAGTAACTTAATGGGTCTATCTTGATAAAATTAACTAAGCACAAGAACTAAGATTCAAGTTTTAAAGAGAACGCTAAATAACTTTATTCATATTAATATGTGTGTAATTGTGCTCAGATTACATAAATTATGTGTTACATTGTGCTCATGGGCATTCTGTCCTCCTTCCCAGGGACCTCTGTGGCTCTGATCAAGATAACCCTGGACCCCTCCTTCCTGCCCCAACAGGGTTGCCGGAGAGCCAAAGAAGCCCTCGCTTTCCAAAATCTAGATAAACCCCTGACATTTCCTGTTCATCCTCTTTTGCCCCACTCTCCCCACAGACATCACAGAATAAAGAGAGCTGCACCAACATATATCGGGGTAAGAGCCTCTTTTGGAAATCTTTGCCTATCTCCTGGTATTCCTCCCCTCAAAGTTGTGGATCTCTGGTCTAGTCTGATAATTTAGGGGGCTGAGAGGTGGGGAAACATCAGTTGGCGCCCCAACATGTGCTGCCTATAAGCCCACGAAGGAGCTGGAGACTCTATTTCAGAGGATCTCGATAGCTTTTTGGGACATTCAACTGCCCTATTTCTCTAGCTGCCTCTAAAGGCTTTGAGTGACAGGGAAAAGTCGGGGACCTCGCCTGAGCACCCTCAGGTGAGCCGTCTGGAGAGGGATCCGACGAGTTCACAGACGAACCCCACAGTTCACAGACTTGGTAAATCCTCCGATCGCATCATCCCGGGACCGCGTCCGGCTGGGAGGATTATTACCATAGTGATTGCGGGGACCTGCATGCGAAAGAAGCCAGGACACCCTGCGCAGGTCGGCTTGGAACGAGCAGGCTGTTCGGAGCAGAGCGCTCTGACTGACAGTACCCGTGTTCCCGGGGTGGAGAAGTGACGGGAGGGAGTTTTGGTGCTCGAGCACAGCGGCGGGGAACCCGCCCGGCCCTGAGAGCAGGAGCCGCTCCGCCGGCGGCGGGACGAGCCCCCCCCGCTTGGATTCCCGTGCTACGGCAGGAATTCGTGCTGTATTACAAAGTCTGGTGGAGAACAGACCATCAACAGGATTAAAATAATGGGTGCAAAAGTATCGGTGGGACAAAAGAGCACACTAAAACAACTTAGCAATATTTTAAACAAGGTAACATTCCCAAATAAGCTCCTAAAGAGCTTTGTATACTGGCTATCAACAGAAATAACAAATTTTACTGTGCAAGAACAAAATTCGCTTTCTTTTTGGGACCAAATTGGACAGATATTAACTTTAAAAGTCGAAGATGCTGAACATAAAACTTCTTGATTTATTCCAATATTTTTACAAGCCCAAAAAAAGATTTTAGAATCAGAAAAGAGCATACAAACACAGACTAACAGTCCGAATAATCCTTTTTCACCCACCTACCCACCTCCTCAATATCCCAGCTCAGATATCCCTTCACCCACGCTATACCCCCTTCTAACACCTGCTTCTTCTGAGAAATATAGTCTGGATTTCTCCAAAATCGAAGAGTTCTCTTCACAGAGCCCTGCAGTGCCTCTGAAACACACGTGGGAGCATAATGGCGGCGACCACGCGCTCCGACCTGCTCCCCCTCACAATCCTTTCCTGCCTCCACCCACCCGCCCCTCCTCCAACCTCTTCCAATCCCTTCCAATCTCCCACAGCCCCCCACACCCTCCTTATCAGAGCCAGCCTCCACGTTGCCTCGGGAACGGGGGCGGGGCCGGCCCCTGCACAGCTCCCAGCCCCGGCGCTGAGGACGGGGCCGGGCACGGCAGCCCAGCGGCTCACGGCATGGGCGGGGTCGGAGTTTCTACCGCGGCACAGACAGCCTGGGAAGGGTGGGGGAGAGCTGCTTCTCACCAGGACCCATGGGGTAGTGCGGGCAAACCCCTCTGCCTCTACCAGCATTAGAGATTAATCTATACCATCTATAGCACCTGTTGTCTATCTAGGTAGGAGAAACGGTACCAGAACATACCAACCACTACCATATAGAGACAAAACAGAGATCTGCAAAATACAGAGAGAATTTGAGAGGTCCAGTGAGATTTTTAAAGGTATAAGAGCAACTTTTAATTCAAATGAAATGGTACCTAAAAATATCACTGATTTATTTAAATGTTTACTAACACCTTCTGAATATGAGATATGGGAAAATAAGTGGAAGTTAGCTTTGACAGTAGTTTTACAAGAAATACAACAAGCACCCAGTGATGCCATGGACAGTGATGGCAACCTTATTACAATGCATCATTTATGTGGTACAGGTGACATACAATGCCCAGAAAAACAAACCAGACTGTTATCTAGGTAGGTTTTGGAAAAAATCTGTCATGTTGCAAAAAAACCCCGTTGTATCAATTACCAGTAACTGAGGCTAAGGGCAGCTATATTAACATTAAACAGTTTCCTTCAGGGAGTTTTTTACAGTTTATGGATCGCCTGAGAACCCAAGTTGAAAGACAGGTGCAAGACCCTAGGGTACAAACAGAGCTGATTAAAGAAATGGCTCAGAGGAATGCAAATGAGACCTGTCATAGAATTAACCTCAGCCTTCCTCTAGACCCATCACCTAGTCTCGCTCAGATGATTGATGCCTGTGCCAGAAGAGCAGAGCTGCTCGATACCCCTGACGGTCATACAAGAGCTGCACAACTACAGCCTGCTGCCATGGCCACACCAAGTCCAAGGAGGCAACCAATGCCATCAGACAAGCTGCAGCACATCATCTGCCTCTGTTGTAAGAAATCAGGACACTTTGCCAGAAACTGTCCTCACAACCACAACCAGAGAAAGATCAACAAACAAAAAAACTGAGTGCACAGCGCATGCCCGCTGCTAATACAACTACGCGCCAAGATATAAATATAGCAGGACCCACATGGGAAAATGCCTCTCTCTTAACAAATAAGGGGGAGGGTGGGACTCATGGTGGGGGGGGACAGAAAAATAAAAATGTAAAATGTACAACGAACAATGAGCAAGGTTTGGCAGCTGCTAGGCAGATCTCGCCTGGTGACTGCCAAAGGATTTCATTTCAGATCCACTGATTGGGAAGTCATTATAGTGGACCTGTCAAACATCTCACAGGACCTGCAGGTGTACCAAATGGAACCGGACAGTGAGTATTTTGTTATTGGGGACACAGCATACACACCTCCAGAGATTGAAATAGTTCCCATGACTACTAAGGGGAAAATATCAAGTCTTATGCTGTTGGCATGTGGTTCACACCCTCCATTCTACCTAGAAAAGGGGCAAATTCTGGCACAAGCCATTCCCATCCCAGTAGAATTAACAGTAGAAGGAAAATCACCAGAAGTCTACTGGGCAGAGGTGGTAGGAGAGGATAGACCCTCGATGGCATGCAACCTATCCCATGGGTCAGAGCACCTTCAGGTGGAAGGGGTTCTGGACACAGGTGCAGACATCACAGTAATACCTAAAACCATGTGGGCACCCCACTGGGAACTGCAACCTGTGGCAGGCAAACTTCAGTGTATAGGAGGAACCACATTGGCAAAAATTTCAAGAAATGTTGTGCAAATTGAGAGACCTGATGGGAAATTGGCACGTGTTCGCCTATTTGTGGCAGACTATAAGGCTCCTCTGTTGGGGAGAGACACCATGTCCTAATGGGGAGTCCAGTTAATCATTCCTAAGACACCCCAGGATTTTTGGAAGTAGCTACCGTGGCGCACCCTAC
Source organism: Lonchura striata (assembly GCF_050655825.1). Taxonomy (NCBI): domain Eukaryota; kingdom Metazoa; phylum Chordata; class Aves; order Passeriformes; family Estrildidae; genus Lonchura; species Lonchura striata. Next base: position 74,102,753 of record NC_140704.1, read on the forward strand.
CCACAAGTTAAAGTGGTTGGATAACACCCCAAAGTGGGTAGCACAGTGGCCTTTGAGTAGTGAGAAACTCAAGGCGCTTGAGAAACTTGTGAAGGAGCAGTTAGCTCAAGGACACCTACAAGAGACAGATAGCCCTTGGAATTTCCCAGTCTTTGTAATAAAGAAGCCTGGGAAGGACAAATGGAGATTGCTCCACGATCTCAGAGAAATAAACAAAATTGTAGAGGACATGGGTCCACTCTGACCAGGGATGCTAAGTCCAGCAATGCTCCCTCGAGATTGGCAATTAGCTGTGTTAGATATAAAGGACTGTTTCTTCCAAATTCCTTTGCACCGTGAAGATGCCCCAAGGTTTGCATTCTTGGTTCCCACCATCAATCAGGAAGCCCCAATGAAACGCTGTCACTGCAAAGTTTTGCCCCAAGGTCTAAAATCCAGTCCTTTCATATGCCAACAGTATGTAGCAGCACTACTGTCTCCAGTACGTGCAGAAAGGATGCCATCATCCTTCACTACATGGATGATGTGCTTGTGTGTGCCCCCAATGACTCTATACTCCAATACACACTTGTGGTTGAGATTTTAACCTCTGTTGGATTTCAATTGCAGACAAACAAAGTTCAAAGGATGCCACCTTGGAAATACTTGGGTCTGGAGATCTCTGCAAGGACTATTGTCCCTCAGAAATTGGAGATCAATTGCAACCCCAGAACACTAGCAGACCTCCACTCGCTGTGTGGGTCTTTGAATTGGGTAAGACCCTGGCTAGGCCTCACAACTGAGGATCTAGACCGTCTCTTCAATTTATTGAAGGGGGAGAAGGAGCTGGCCTCCCCCAGGGAGCTGACCCCAGAGGCAAAGACAGCAATCGAAAAGGTACAGAAGGCCTTGTCAGAAAGGCAGGCACATTGGTATGACCCAAACATGCCTTTCCAGTTCCTTGTTCCAGGAAAGCTGCCACACCTGCATGGATTGATTTTCCAATGGATCGAGGGGCAGAAGGATCCACTCTTAATCATAGAATGGGTCTTCCTATCGCACCAACGATCCAAGACCAGCACTAAGCCACAAGAGCTGATAGCAAAGCTGATTCGAAAGGCCAGGGTGACGTTGCTCGAATTAGCAGGGTGTGACTTCGGATGTATTCACCTCCCAGTCAGGCTTTCTGAGGAGGGAAGGAACTCTCCTGAGAGACTGACCAAAGGGATGTTTGAGCATTTGCTCCAGAGCAGCGCCAGTCTCCAGCTATCTTTGGACAACTACAGGGCACAAATATCAGTCCATCTGCTGTCTCACAGGTTGTTCAGTGAGGAATTCCACCTCATTCCTCAAGAGAAAAGGAGTCGGAGACCACTCGATGCTCTCCCAGTGTTCACGGATGCTTCTGGGGCTTCCCATAAGTCAGTGATGACGTGGAGAAATCCACAGACTCAGCACTGGGAAGCTGATGTTGAGCTTGTGGAAGGATCTCCCCAGGTGGCTGAATTGGCTGCAGTGGTGAGAGCTTTTGAAAAGTTTTCTGAGCCAATCAACTTGGTGACAGACTCTGCCTATGTGGCAGGAGTAGTGTCCAGGGCGGAGCAGGCTGTGCTCAAAGAAATAGAGAATGAACATCTCTTCATGTTTCTCTCAAGGCTGATTTATTTAATCTCTCACCGAGAGCATCCATTCTTTGTGATGCATGTAAGGCCACACACTGATTTGCCAGGTGAGAGTGCAGAGGGGAATCGCAAAGCAGACTCCCTTGCTTCACCAGTCAAAAAAGCACGTCTCTCTGATGTTTTCCAACAGGCAAAGCTGAGTCACCAGCACTACCATCAGAATGTGCCAGGTCTGATTCGACAGTTCCAGATAACACAGAGTCAGGCTCAAGCCATTGTGACCAACTGTCCCAGTTGCCAGCTCCAGGCCGTGCCATTGTTGGGCATGGTGGTAAACCCCAGAGGCCTTAGCAGCTGTGAGGTGTGGCAGACAGACATCACACACAGAGTTTTGGTCACCTTGAATGTGTTCATGTAAGTGTTGATGCATTCTCAAGTGCAGTGTATGCCTCTGCTCATATAGGACAAAGGGCGGCACATGCCAAACAACACCTAGTGCAAGCATTTTCAGTATTGGGGGTTCCAAAAATGATTAAAACAGATAATGGCCCAGCGTATATATCCAAGGAGTTTCTGGAATTTCTCCAACAGTGGGGAGTAGAACATAAAACTGGCATCGCCCACTCCCCGACAGGTCAAGCTGTAGTCGAGCGTGCACACCAGACGCTCAAACAGGTACTGAAAGAACAAAACAGTTCAGCTCCGTGGATGTCTCCATGAGAGAAGCTCTGCATGTTTACCATCAATTTTCTGAACTGTTCATTTGAAAACATGAGTCCACCTGTTTTATGTCACTTTAACAGTGGCAATCAGTTCAAATTGTCTCAGCATCCACTGGTCTTGATTAGGGATCCAGAAACTTGGGAAACCAAGGGTCCCTATGAACTTGTGACCTGGGGTTGTGGCTATGTGTGTGTAGCTACTCCCTCAGGACCTCGGTGGATTCCCCAGAAGTGGGTGAAACCTTTTGTCCCCAAGAATCCAGGTCAGACAAAAGGGGACAGGAAGCAAGTAGCTGATGATTCAAAGAGAAGACGCCACCAGATGGAAGAAGAGGAATGTTCCTAAGCATGAATTCCTTCATGCAGAAACAGAAACTTTAATATGTTCTTAAAATGTTTGTTTTTCCCTTTTAGAGAAAACCTACCTCCCACTCAACCCTGTGATGAACCCCATCCAAGTTGTCATCCTGCGAATGCTGAAAAGAATGTTTAAGGGCTGGGGATTCACGGGGTGGTGGACATCTATTGTTAGATCAATTTTGTTACTCCTTGTTATTTTGTTCCTTGTAACCTTGGCGTACGGGATCCTGCGTCACTTGATTTTCAAAGCTATCAAGGGTCTCATACCTTCTACCTCAGAAGACAACTACACAGAGTTGGCAAACCTGAGGATGTCTGACTACACTACCAACTGTAGGTGGTGGGAAACCCATAATCAGGGTTGAATCAAGCCCAGTGAATACCGGTAACCTTGTTTAACAAATAAGGGTGAGGTGTTACATTGTGCTCATGGGCATTCTGTTCCCCCTTCCCTGTGGCTCTGATCAAGATAACCCTGGACCCCTCCTTTCTGACAGGGTTGGCAGAGAGCCAAAGAAGCCCTCCCTGTCCAAAGTCTATAAGACCCCTGACATTTCCTGTTCATCCTCTTTTGCCCCACTCTCCCCATGAACATCACAGAATAAAGAGAGCTGCACCAACATGTATCGGGGTAAGAGCCTCTTTTGGAAATCTTTGTCATCTCCTGATATTCCTCCCCTCAAAGCCTTGGATCTGTGGGCTAGCCTGATAATTTAGTGGTCTGAGAGGCGGGGAAACACCAATTAAGTACAATTTCGCCCTTAAAAACCTGTGCTAATAGGGATATTGAGTGAAATATATTTCCATGGTAAGGCATTGTGTAATGAATTCAGTGTAAAAAATACACCAAGTAATTACTATTTTGCCTGTCTAAATTTCCCCTGTAGGTTCAGTGGATTGTTGAAACCTGCCAACTGTTAAACAGATACTGTATTTCACCTCAAGTAGCAGCTTTTCATCAATGCACTAGGCAAAATAATTCCTCTAAATCTGTAAAGTCTCAATGCTATCAAATGGACAAATATATCTAACTCATCACCTGTATAATTGCATAATTAATGAAACCTAGTGGTTGCTGCAATACATTATGCTGTACCAACTTACAACTGCCATTCTTTGAGGTAGCAAACACCACCAGTTCTCTGGGGGTTTTTTAGTAAGCAGTGAATGCACAATGTGGCATAGTATTTTGAGTAAACAAGACAAGACTTGACTGATGGAAGTAGGATAAAATTATAAGTGAAATAATAATTTGATCTAGCAAAGCAACATTTTAGCAAAAAATGAAGCAGTTTAGTTAGGGACTTATGACTGCACAGTCAAGAGAGCCAGTCACCATGCCTTCAAAGGTGCATGTCAAAAGTCTGAACACTGCTTGTATGTCTCCTGAGGATAGCACAGTGATACAAAGACAATACCCTCTGAGGTCTGAAAAACTCTTTATCCATGGAAATGTAGTTGCTCTGCCCAAGAGACTTGAAACTCTCTCTTATGCAAGTGTATCATTCCAGGTAAAGTGCTGTGCTCGTATTGTTTCTGGTTTCAGTGTTTGAACAGATTCTTGAAGCTGTTGTGTTACATCCTAATTAATACTGCTATGGACTCATGAAATGAGCAGTGAGTGGGGAGAGGCACAAAGGCAATGTGAGGCAACTGAAGCAGAGACTGCCTTGATGCTACTTTCTGCTGACTCTTGTTCCTGTCCTGATTGTCTGAAAGAGAATAGTCCAGAGTATCTTAAATCAATAATAAACCTGACAGGGATTTCTTAGACATGTGGTTCCCTGACTGCACAGCTCTCATCCATACTGACCAAGCAGAAAAAGGTATGGCAGGTAAATACCTCCAGTCTCCAAAGAGACACCAATTATGGACTAAGTACAGTAACTGTCTCCTGCTACTATGTCATCTATGGACTAGGAGAGTTTTGGATCAACTGTACTGGATCTACATTCAGAAAAGTTCTAAAGGCTCTCTGGAAAGATTGTAATATGCCAGAATCACAGACTCACATAATGGAAAATAGTTAACCACAAAGAGAATTAACAATTTGTATCAGAGGTTCAGTCTGAATGCTACAGTGGAAAGCTTTGGGAAATGACATGGAACTAAGGGTACAAGGGAGAAAAGCTTAGATTTCCTTATAAAAATGTAGATGTTTCTGGGAAGAAAGCTCCAAGAAGAATGTCAAGTTTTCCACATTTCTTTTTGTCTGTTTTTTCCTTTTTATCCCTAGCTAAAAGCAAAGGGAATTTTATTACTGGATTTCAACAGTAATACAGTTACTGAATACAGTTGGGCCCGAAGTATTTGAAAGCTCCAGAGACTACCATTGTTGCAGATGATAGATAAATATGATTGTTCATAAATAATACAGCTAGGATGAGAACAGTTCTCCCAGCTAGCCAGATGACACCCCTGCCTTTGGATGAGTCCTGGGGTGAAATGGACTGTTCCATCCCACCCCCCAAAAGATATGGCTCGTACCCTCCCCTAAAGCATTAGTGCATGTAACCCCATTGGATATGCCTCATCCCAACCCACCTCGAAGCCCCCCTGATAAGGAGGCTTTGAGGGGCTACGTGGTCTCTTGGAACCTCTTCCCCCCTCCTGGAACTTCCTCCCCTCCTGGAGTTTCCCCTCTCCTAAACCCTCCTTTTGTCTCTCCCCTCTCCCACACTCTCAGGCCCAGCCACGTGCTGCATCTGGGAGCACGAGGCAGGACCTTCTTGCACCCCCAATAAACCTCTTTCCCCAAGAGCAACCTTCAGAGATCTCTGCCTCCATTCATCCACACTGTGCTGGAGCGTGGTATTTTCCTCATACCATCAAGTCTGCAGTCATGAAGTCACAAGTAAAAAAGTAAAAGAGATGGTTACAAACAAAAAATGTTCTTGTCCATGCTCCAAGCATAGGTAGACAAGCAATAGACAGCCTGCCCACTCCTAAGACCTAAAGACAGGTGGACAAGAGTGATACTGCCAGTTAGCAGTGTGCATTTGAAAAAAAAAAAAACAAACAAACAAAAAAAAAAACAAAAAAAAAAAACCCAAACAAACCCCCAAAAAAACCCTGATCGGGTAACTAAAATCCAAAACCCATAGCTCAACCATCCAATGTAGATGATGGAAGCAGTATTAATATGAGCCAGCTAGGAAACAGGACAAGCCAGCCACCCCTTTCTAGGACTGACAGAACTGAGTAGAAGACCAGCTAACTGCAGTACATTTTGACAGACACCTAATCACTACAGGGATCCCACAAAGAGTTAAGAAGTGAAACAGTCAAACCCACAGTTCCCATATGGAGGCATTCTTCACAAAAGATCAAAGCTCAAAATCAATGTTTTTAGCACTTGCTGAAGGTTATGAGTATCATGCAGCATTTTGATGACATTTTTCTATTTAAATAAGCACCCCAAGAGAAGAGTACAAAAAATCAAATGTCTTTTCAAAGATATGTTACACAGTTCCAATTCAGCAATATTTAATTCAACTCCTTCAAAACTTTTATTAAAAGAAACCTCACTTTTTTCCACTTCTCCATCTTTCTTTATCAAACAGCAGTTTGCTCTGAAAATTTTTACCATTCAGTGGCACTCTGGCAAACCTGGTGAGGAATTCTCGTGCGTTGTGAAATAGAGTGTGGCTTGGAACTATTAAGAATGCTAATGTCAGGTCCATCAACTGTGGCATTAAAGCTATTGCACAGGCTGTTGGTTGATCTGGTGATGCAAGTAGTGGCTGATGCACACTGGTAGCTGAACACATCCAGCCTGTGTTTCTCTGCACAGAGAGGTGTGGGGCACTACCTCTGAAAAAACAAGTGTGGTTTCACAGTGTTTTGTACAGCCAACCTGATATTTTAATATGTAGAAATATATGATAGAATCCTGAAATGCCACTGTGAGACATTACATGGGAAATTACCAAGACCAACACCAAAAGGAGATCAGGGAGAAAGAAATTAAGTGAACCTTGTAAACCTGTCAAGAGATTTGAAATAGCACAGCAGGAAATCCATAGGAGTGCAAATTGCTTTCATCCCATACAGTTATCCCTTGTTACATAGTTGGTTTTGGCTATCGTTTTTCAAGCTGTGAAAGCCTAGACATTTCTCTGAAGAAATTAGAAGTTTGCCTGGGTATAATATGTGAATTATTAATTCTGAGTTATCTAAAATGGAAATTAGACTGCCAGACTGTTGTATTGCTCTGGGAATGGTTTCTCCTTCCCCAGAGATCCCTGTCGATGTGACCTGTTAGTTTGACCCTTCCTTCCGTCCCTGACCCAATTGGCTAGGAGCCAAGTAGCCATTCCTGTACTGAACCCAGATAAGGCTCTGTCCCTTCCTTTTTCGCTCTCTTTCCCTCTTCCTCCCATGGAATAAACATCTTGGACCACACTGGAGGTTGGACCCTCTTTTGGAATCTTTGTCCAACTCCTGATACACTTCCCCCCAAGGCCTTGCAGATCTGGGCTAGCCTGGTAACTTCAGGAGGCTGCAGGGGGTAGGCATATCACCAGATATGTTCCACTAATTATCCTTTTAAAGTCAGAACAGCATTTTCAGAAAAATTATTTCCTCACAAATATAGGTCAGTCACTGTATTTCACTGATCAGATAACTGAAATATCTTAACCTACTTAAAGGAGTTCAAATTTAAACTTACTTACAAAGTCATCCATTGCAAAGTGATATGTCTCTGTGTGACTGTTCTATGTTATATATAAATGTATGTTTTATATATGTGTATATATATACGCCTATATATCAGTAACTCCAGTTTAGCATGACATTCCAAATATAAACATAAAATCAAAACATATAAAATATAAACCATCAGTGCAACAGCCCTTGATTACTTCAAATTACTTTTAATTAGAATTCAACCCACATTTTCATGCTGCCCTGCCATATTGCCCAATATTTTACAGATTTGCAAGTGAGCAAGAGATGTTAATGCATTCCTGTACAATACATCCTGACATCCTTTACTTGGTTTTCTATTTAAGTGCTTAGCCAATCCATGCAGCAACAGGAACACATGTAATATGTTAATGTGAGTGTAGATCATGATTCTCTACTCCTGCAAATGATTCTCACCTTCCTGGAAATATACATGCTATGCTCCTAAATGCAGATGGTATTAATCAGAAACTATTGAAATTTTTACAACAGGTGTTTACCATTTTTTTCAACATGTTTATTTGCTTAGTATTAATTAAAAATAGGTGAAATAAGGGCAGTGTTTGCCAAACTAGAAATAGAAGAAATGTAAATTTACAATTTTTACACAATTCTGCTTTAAACAATTACTCAAAAATATACCCATTGCCAAGGGATTTATGATGCACTCACCATTAAACAAAGTCCAATTTTTATACAGCAACCATTTACTCATTCTAATGAACCATGACTCTTAAATTCTACCCTTATTTCTAACATAAGAAACCAGATGCTGTATAGTCAGGGTGAAGAGAGTAGCATTGCAGCATACTATCCAGTCTGAGGTTGTTGCATGTGGTGCTGGTCCTTCTAAGAACTTCTGAATTAGAACAGAATACAATTCACAGTGCAAAAACCTATGTTCACAGAATACTGAAAATATGAGCTTGTTTGGTAGTCCTTGAAGCTGAACCACTACAGGACACAGACAGTATCTAAGCCACCACTGACCTCTCATCTCAGGGGCAGTAATGACTGTGGTGAGCAATGTGCACCATGGGCCTGATCATAGAATCACAGAATCATGGAATCACAGAATGGTTTGGGTTGGAAGGGATGTTAAACATCTACTTTCACCACTGCAGTGGGCAGGGAGACCTTTCACTAGACAAGGTTGCTCAGAACCCCATTAAAACTGGATTTGAACATTTCTGGGAATTGGCCTAGTTTTATACAGTACAGGGTTAATTTTTTCCAGTAGCTGGGAGTGGGCATGGCTGAGGGGGCATGGCCAGAACCTAGATGTTATTTGATGCCACCTCATGTCATTGCCAGGGGCAAGGGAAAGGGACTCTGTGTCAGAGGAGAAAGGCATTCCTTCTGGTGGGAAAAAATAAGGCAGGTGAAAACAGTTCATTAATGTTTTATTTTGCTTTAAATTATTTCTTTGTCTTATGCATTTTGGTACTAATACTGTTGCTGTTCATTTTCTTACCTAATTTCTGTTTCCATTAAGTTGTTTTTTGCTCAGCTTGTGATCTTAGCTTTGTGTGCCTCACATTAGAGGAAGGCAGAAGAGGAGCAACTTGTGGTCTTTTTAGTGGGAGTACTAAATTGGAGAGTACCATTCCTAAAACATGACAGGCATCTACAGCTTCTCTAGCCATCTTGTTTTAGTCTTACCCACCCTCACAGTAAAGAATTTCTTCCTAACATCTAATCTAAACTTGCTTTTCTTCAGTTTAAAGCCATTGCCCCTTGTCCTATCACTACATACCCTTGTGAAAAGTTTCTCCCAATCTTTCTTGTAGGCTCTGTTCAGGAACTGGAAAGCTGAATTTAGTTTACCCAGAAGTCTTCTCTTCTCCAATCCAAACTTTCTCAGCCTTTGCATAGGAGACATGCTTTATCCCTCTAATCATCTTGGTGGCCTCCTCCCTCAAATGCTGATGTCCTTCCTATGGGAGACTTCAGAGTTAGATGCTGTTCTGTAGGTGAAGTTTCACCAGAGCAGAGCAGAGAGGCAGAATCACCTCCCTTGACAAACTGGATATACTGCTTTTGATGCAGCTGAGGATAGTCCTGCTCTGCTCTGCTCACCCTGCCACTACCAGCACCAGTGTGGTCAGTCTGCAAGGGGAATGACAGTTCATTTTAATTACTGAACTGTATGGCCAGCACATACAGTCATAAAAACATACACAGCACATAGTCACTTGGTGATGATTATGGGCAAGAGTATCACTAAACCTATTATTTCTTGCTATTAAATATGCAGAACCATAACTGCCTCTAGTTTTTGCTGCTGTGGTAAATCAAAGTGAAGATTTGCCACAGCCTGACATAATTCCAAGGACCTGAATTAATTTCATTGGCAGATCATCCCACTATGATATAGAGAGAAGAGGGAAAGAGAAAAAAAGGAAGGGAGTGGGAAACAATTTCCAAAATCTGCTACCAAGAGTATGGATATCAGTAAAATACCTAGGAAAAAGATCTAATGAAAACAACACTGAACATTGTGTTTAAAAACATGTGTTTAAAAAAGATTTGATGTGGCACTCAGTGCCATGGTTTAGTTGAGGTGTTAGTGCATGGGTTGGACTCAATGATCTTAAAGGTTTCTTCCAACATAGTGATTCTTTCATTCTGGAATTCTGTGATTCATCCAATACTAGGCATGGTGAAGCAAGCATGAATTGTGAGTGGGTAATAGGCCATAAAATAGAAGTTTCATTGATAGTTAAATGCACCATATTCGTGACCATAATCTCCATGACGGTAACTATGACACAAAATTCTAGATATCCAAACACATATTCAGAGAATACTGACACAAAGAGAAAGTACAGCTTCCTGTTCTCTAAGACATGAGTAAAGATCTCCCTCAGCTGTTGCATGCAGTTTGAATACCTGAGGTGAGGTTCACTTCATTACAAACAGAAAAAGAGCAGAGCACTGCAGTTGTCCCCTAAATCAGCTGGTTTATTGGATGCTTCCTTTACACCACTCAGTTTGAGATCAGCCCTCCTTCTTTCTGCTACAGTCCTTCTACACTATTTGGCCTCACTTTCTGCTGCATAGATCTTTGTATTTAGGCAGTTGTAACCATTCCTTGAGCCACAAAGAGAAGCTCTTTTCCTGGAACAGATCAGTGCCAGAGAGATACACATGCAGCAAACACTTTAGCAAAACTATCAGTGCTCTGCTGAAGTGCTCACTACCAAAAGCATACCTTCAGAGGAAGGTGAGGGACATGGTATTGTGGTGACTGATAAAAAATGAAACAAGAATTATTTCCAAAAGACACGGGAAGCTTTTAATTAGATGGAACAGTTCCTTCCTTCTGTCATATCAGTTCCATTCTACATGTACATATATTTACCTTAAGGAAACACGGATGCATTAATGATACAAATACCATCATAATTTGTTATCCTACTTCAGTGCCTTAATAATTACTGTTTTCCACCAAGCACGAAAATAAGACATTTATCTGTGAGAAGGCAGAGGTATCTAGAAGAGTAAAGGACCATCTCTCTGGTTTTCACCAACATACCACCCAGTTCAAGAAAATTCTGATGCACATCTTTGCTGGGGAATTTTTTTAAATTTCTTTTGTTAAATTTAGTTTTTTGGGCAACAGTACTGAAGAGGTATCAAAATAAGGAGAGTAGAAGGTTTTTGTGGGGATTGTTCTTTCTATCTGACTGTCTGACCTTCTCTTCCCCTTTTGTTTTTCTTCCTGGTATTTATTTGCATAGAAGTTACTAAGTAAGGGGTGGTGCTATATATAGTCGAGAGGGATACAATTAAGGAACAGCCTCTATTTTAAAATAATCTACAGTCCATGCTGTCTTTCCTCTATCATAGTTTAAGAAATCTCCTTTCAGGAGCATACAGACTCTAATGCTGCTTTCAAGTGGAGCCAAATAAAATTTTAGAATAAATTTTTCTCTTTTTTTAAAGGGAAAACATCTTCATACCAACTAACTCAACCAGACTTTCAGTTCCCACCATAGTGTCTGAATTTATAGCACAAAAACTTAGCATGTACTTCTCATATGCTCTGCCTTCTGTCCATGGTTAATGCTCTGGAAATCCCTGGCCCCAGTGCTGTATTGCCTGTGCTCCTCGGTGTGATTAAGAACAAAAGAATAAGCTATGCAGTTGCAACCACATAATATCCCAGTCACAACCCCTCCTGGCAGAAAAGATTATCTGTGGGACTCTGTTTGATAAAATATTTCTTTCCTCTCTGTATGACCTCATCAGAAAAAAAAAAAATATATTCTTGTTGCTTAGCATATATCCAGAAAAAAAAGTCTTTAAAAATATTTTCAGTGTACTAATTCAGTATACTCTGGGGATATTTGATAACTAGTTACAATCAAACATGGAGCTAAAGTCTCTTGAACTATGGTGGTAAGTGTACTCTGGATCAGGGAATAAAAGTAAATGCTTATTTATGGAATGCATAATATCTTTATCTCCTGTTTCAATAGGGTCTCATAATTAATGAAGCATCTATCACTGTTTTTACTACCGCTGCCCGAGCAAACAGTTGCACAATTATGCTGGTACCATTTCACTATACATGTCTGATTGTTTGGTACCAGGGTTCCCTGTCTTGACCTTTGAAACACAACATCTTACTATAGTCTAATAATCACCAAAGGCCAATCACAACCTCAGTAATTCCACAGTGCACAGCTGGTGTTCATGTTCACATTAAGGGAATCAACAGCCTGTGGTGCTTACAGAGACAGCTGTGTGGACTGCAGTATGGCCCAAATGGCAATGCAGCAGAAACTCAGTCCCATGAAGCTGCCATGTACTTCCTATACAAAACAAGACTTCAGGCTCATAAAGCTCTTTCTGAACATTTAAATCAAATTTCAAAATTTGATGCCGAGAGTTAAAGGCTTAATTCTACCAAGGTCATGGGGAGTTGCAGGAAGAGGTATCTTTTGGGATATTTTGGCCAAATTGAATTCCACAGGTAAGTCATCTTCAGTGTGCAGTCCTGAAAGGTGCTCCTGGCACAGCTGGAGCATTATTGTAATACAACTTCTGTGGCACAAGTGATCCAAAGGTGTCCACCTCAGGTGCAAGTAGGAAGCCCAACTTTTTGTTTGGCATGGAACAGGGAGAGTTGGACCTCCTTCTGCAGTGGAAAAGCAATCAAATCCATTTGTCAGAGTTTAACCATCTTTGCTTTGCTATACCCGTTATATGCCCTCCGTAATGGGACATTGGATCATTTCTATCTTCATCCATTAGTACTACACAGCTTTTATGTGTTCCTTCTGATGTGGAGTATAAGAAATAGCAAGTGATTCCTGAGCTGACATTTATCAAATGAATAAAAAAGGGATTTCCTGCCTATTCTTGTCATTGGCTTCTATGTGTACCAGTTTCCATCACTGGCCAAGGTTTTCTAATTGTCTCCTAGTAAAGACCTGATTATGGGGAAGTTGTATGAACCAGATGAAAGCAGTCAGCCATGTGCTGACTTGAGTGCAAAGCCACACATGCCATTGAGTGCTTAATTGTCGCAAGATCACATAGGGGCCTTAACCTGTGCCTTGCAGTCTAAGTCTCATTGAATATATATGAATAATGCAGTATTCAATATATGACATGGTCAGTGTCATGTCCTAAATTATTTCTAAAGGGATATTTAGCCTTCATATGAGTGAGTAGAAGATACTTTTACAAATTTATGCTTAAATGTTTTTACATTTACTGACTAGTTTGGTGATAACTCCTGAGCAGGGGTCTGCCTCTCTGTGAGAAAAGAACCAAAGAATTTGTTTCAAGGCTCAGAAACTAAAATACTTTAATCCATTAAACACTGCAAGCAGCCAGAAGAGCAATTATTGAAATCTGTACTTTAATTTTACTTAGGCTTTTTAGTGAAAATTCATGACACAGAAAACATTCCTACAGAAGGTCACAATTTTCTACAGGTTTTCCAACGTGCTAATCTTGTGTTAATCATTATCTGAGCAATGTATATGAACAGGATGAAATAAACATTTGTACCAAGGGAAGAAAATAAATGAAGACAACAGCTAATGCTTTTTTTTTTCTTTCTCCTATCACCATGTGGGGTAAGGGGAGGAGAGGAGATAAATATGGAAAGGGGGAATCAAAGTAAGAAAAAGAGAGGAGGGAGAAAGATTAGAAAACAAACAAGCAAACAAAAACCTAAAGAAAGCAAGATATGAATGGACAGACAGAAAATAATGAGAAAATAGTGGAGTCTCTAAACCTGTGTGAACTAACTTGATTTGAGGCAGTTGACTTAACAAATAAGCTGAAGTTCTTACCTCACTTAAAATCAACAAAAAGATGAAGTAACTATTTAAAATGTACTAACAAGTATCCATAATTAAAACAACCTTCTAATCTAGGTCATTGTTTTGTATAGTACTTGGATATGCATGAATGCATTTGGTGCAGAAATCAGGAAGAGTTATGCAAATATAGCTGAGGACAAGATGTGCTTCATTCCCCAAAATTACTATGCTTATAAGACCTCTTTTCTTGCACAAGAAAAATAATAATAAAGTTACCACAGTTTTTACCATGTTCTCTAAATCTTACCAAGACTAATCACACTGCAAGTGCTGGAAATACATTACCCAAAGCACAATTAGAAAGTCACTCAAATAGAGTGTTTTATCTCTCTTTTGGTCTTGACTTTTAATCTATCATATTTTAGTCTATCTTTAAAGTCCATTTGAGTCAATTAATATGCCAGTCATATGCTACATTGATTGCAACATATAAGAAGGTTAGAATTTACACACTGTCTGTTGGTGCTGTAGTAATATTTAATTAGCTATGCAAAAGCCAAGCTTATAATGCTGTTATCCCATGGAATAGTATATAATAAAAAAGCAGAACAACAACAAAGAATTCAGAGCCCAAAGGTTGAAAATGCTGCTGCTTATATCAAACAATTGAATTGTTCAAAGAGGGTGTTAGTCAAGTGGTGTATGAGTGCACATGAAGATTGTGAAAAAAGATCATGAACACAATTATCTGTTTCACACAGAAAGTATACATGCTGAATTCAATAACAAAGCATGCACTTTTTCATAGCCAAAGCCCAAATACAGTCTGTTAAGCAAAGAAATCCCCTTTTTCATAGCTGAATGGCAATCAAAAGCTGATGTGAGATTCAGCAGTGATCTCCCAACAGACAGGATTGTCAAAGCACATTTCACTGTGAAGGAGCTGTGTGTCAGTCCCTGGCTGGGTGATAAAGGAAGGCTACCACTGCAGCACACAAGGAACTCTGACAAGTCTCTTATATCACACCTGTCATATTTACAGCCCAAACCTCACTTCCAATTGCAGTTGTACTATATATTTCCACGCCTTACTTTCAAATAGTCCAGATCTGAATGAAGATGATAGTGGTATGTTTTCATGGGGGTAGTATGATTTTGAAATTAACATGCTTAAGTATGAAATAATCTTCCAGCAGACAGACAAATGCTTCTGCTTCAGAGAACAGTGTTTATGAAACAGCAGGCCCTTTGCTTGTCCTGGAAAATATATTTGTAAAGGGTTGTAACTTATATTGTCCTGGAGGCTTTTAACACTTGCATTAAAGCTTTAGAGGATAAGAACTGTCAGAGAGTATTTATTCAGAAAAACACAGACTTCACTTAAAGAATGTTGAGTGATCTATTTTTTTCCCAGTAATAGACAAATGATCTTTCAAGAAGCAAACCAAGAAACCTCAAGAAGTTTGGTATGTTTGCAGAAAGTAACAAGCAACAAACTTAGGATATTACAGCTATTAGTCAGGGTTACACAGAGAACTTCAAACCAAACAGAAGGCAAAAAAGAATTCATTGTTCAAATGAACAACAAGATTTTAAATATTTTCAGCATTTTAGGCTTACTGCTTTTCAGTAATGACCCTCAGGTTGCATCCAGAAACCTCCATCAGATTAGGATATACTCTGTAATCACAGATTTAAGAAGATCTCCTTAGAAAAAAAATAAGATGCAGAAAGCTAGAATTAAATATTTTATTTCAAATACTTAGTGACAAAATGGTCTTTGTTTTAAGCTCAGAAGAGCTTTTTATTTTCCAAGAAATGTGAAAAAACCCCAGCCTTTCAACTATTATCAGAGCTTCACAAATTTACATTGTACAAAACACCTTGCAGAAAGTGCCAGAACATTTCCTATTATTTTCTGACCTTAAAAGAAGTCTATAAGGGAATCTTGATACTTATATTTAAGCAAACCCACCACTGAAGTTGCTGGGTGAAATGCTTATTACAGAATGAAGCACAACAGTCAGAAGGATACTGTTTGATTTTTCTCATTTTTGCATCAATTTCTCTTCTTGAAAAATGAAAGGAATGGAAGCTGCCTGAAGATGAATCCTCTTTTGAGGGTCTTGCACAAGCAGGAGTTGAGGACAACATACAGAAATTTATATTTATGACTTTCTGAAAATATATCAAAAAGAGAGACTTTCCCCTGGTCACAGAGATGCTTAGAGATGAGTTGAGGGAAAATTTCTATGAAGTCTGTGCAAGAACACTAAAAAGGAAAAGAGACAGACAGAATGAGAGATTGAGAGTCCTCTGACTCATTTCCTTTGGGAGAGAAAACCTGAATGAGGAAAGAGAGAAAATAAAAAGCAGGCAGGATACTTATTTCAATAACTTTCAGTATAAATATTCTTTGTCTTTGTGTAGGTGTTTGTGCACTACAGACCATTTGCAATATTCAAATGTATTATTCAAACAGCAAAAACCAAGCACAGTGAAATTTTCACAAATGAAATCAGACAAAGAAAGGCAAATTATATTTTTTCCATAATATTTTATAAAACAAAGTCACTTATATTCCTCGCATCATAAACTTTTTATCTATTTTTGATAATTTTGATTTTTGTGCTAAAGTATGCTTTAACCATGTGCTGCCAAGCATACTGACACAGGTAAAGTTCTATAATGTACATGGCAAAGTTCTTCTAACTCACAAGATTTGTGAAGCTGCTCCTGGGAATTATAATCTGTTAGCAATGTGCTACAGAGCAGACTGCTTCTTCTTTTTTCGTTTGATTAACCATTGACTCCCTCAAATTTCCTTTCAAGTACACCCATCTTATATTCACTTCTTATATGTTGTGGAACAAAATTGTTATGTGTAGGAAACATAATTTGCGCCATTCCTTGTATGAAATATGTAATATTTGATACTTGTTAGATTATGCTCGTTTGTATTAGAAGCGGGCCCCCCCTCCCCTGCCCCGTTGCGGGCAAAAGCTAGTGTATGTTGAAACCCGATTTACACATAAAAGGGCCATGTCTGGAGAGATACAGGACACCCAGGCACTGATCATTGCATGAATGACCCGAGACAGGTATCATGGAAATCCTCAGATACATGTGAATGCAGCATTCCTGTAAATTTCATCAAGGGATTCAACAACTCCCAGACACTAAGTTGTTCTTCCTCATCACCAAAAAAGAAAATCTTATTAACCAATGGACTTTAAATGGAAGAAAAGACTGACTGCCGAAATTTTGGCCTCAGGCGGAATTTTTCCTATAAAAACCGCTTGTGCCAGGATAGAGTTGTGTGGGCATAGAGGAAAACCTCTGCTGAGGCTGACTCCTTGTTGCACACCCAGGGCTGACCCTGGGCTCAGCACTGTTCTTTCCTTGTGGCTGGCTAGATAGAATTTGGTTGTAAAATAAATATTTTATTTTTTCATTTTAATTTGGCTGGACAAATTCTCATTTATAACAAAATGAAGCTCAAATCCTCTGCAGACAAACCACTGTACTGCCTTCAAAAAGTCTGCTAATAATTCCTTAGAAATGACAAACGATAATGAGAATTTAAGGGCCATTTGAATTTTTCAGATTTCCCTTGCTTAGTGTAAGTTTCTTACCATTATCATAATTAAAGTACAATATGCTCTAGCATAATGCCATTCATCTTTGTCACACTCTATCTTGTACAGAATTATGATAGCCATTAAAATGTACAAATTATGGATGTTTTGTTCTAAAACCAAGGTGAAAATTTATTCAAAAACACATTTGTAATTTACAAGGGAGAATAAAATTAAATTTAGCAAATTCTATTGTTTTTGGAAAGTATATAGATTAATAGCTCTTCTTACTTGTATAAAATCATGTCATTGCTTTGGGTAAACAAATTAAACCTTACATTTACATCTTACGCAGTTAAGAATAAAGTCACTGAAGCAAATACTTTGGAAAAAAAAAAAAAAAAGATTAAGTGGCTCATAAACATGCTTCATTTAACTGTAACATGAAAGTCCTCACTCTTTTATGAACATCCTGCCCCGAGTCATGCAGACCAGAGGAAAAACTTCATCTCAGAGTAATTGAAAAGAAAACATGACAGCATAGCTTAGCCCAGATGAAATGGAAATATTTTAAACTATTTCTTGGGGCATTATTATGCTTAAGATGAAGTCGTTATTTATTAAATTCTTGTCCCAGTCAATTGCAGCTGAAGTAATTTCCAATCTAATCTGATTGACTTCTGAATTTTGGAAAATCATCTCACTTCTCTTTCTCTTAGCCTTCTTCCTGTTCTTTGCTATGTTTAGCAAAGCAATATGTTTGCCCCCTATTCTTCTCCCTAACCCCCTTCTTTCCCCAGTTTCTAAATTTCCCAAGCCCTTCCCTAAACCCCTCCCTTCCAAGTTGTCAATCCTCCCTATCCCTACCCCTTTCTCCAGAGAGTTCTGTGTCTGTCTTGTTGCCCTTGACAGCCCATTCATTACTTTGTATTATTTCCCTCCTGTTTTCCCTGATAGGCTCATAAACTATTTGCCCCACCTTATACTCCTCCCTTACCATATCCTCGTTGGTTCACTTTCCTACACCGCTACTCCTGAGCTGCTGTATAAAAACTTCTGTTCACTCCCACTCCCCCCACCTCCCCAGTCTCATTTGGGAGCGCAGGAATAAATCCATCTTGTTCCACCCCAAGACCCATGTCTGTCTGTCCCTGCACTGGACTTGCCGATAACTGGGAATTGCAAGGCTCGCAGGTGTTATGAATAAATGTGATGTTCAACTCTTTGTCTGTTTATCTCCTCACAGTTCGAAAGTTCACTTGTTCATGTATTTGTTACTTCCACCCCTATGTATTTGCCCCTATACCCAGTTTACACTCCTAGTTTGACTCCCCGAGCTTCTGTACCCCTTCCTGCCCTTCCTTCCCTTTTAAACCTTTTTTAAAATCCTTTGCAAAAGACATCCTACCTGTTTGTTCCTCCATTCCTAGTAGTTTGAAGCCCCTTCTGTCCCTTACACTGCGTCGGGTAGTTCAGAAGCTGCTCCCAGGAAGTTGTTCCCAGGAAAGACTTCCTGTTTCCCAGAGGGCCTAGTGTCTACTGTATATTAATTACCTCAATATAAACCAGAATGGACCCAGACAATGAGCCAAGAGCAGAGACTGCAAAATTATCTACTCCTACGTGCAGGGGAAGTTTCAAGGAGCTGGAGAGGGCCCCCAGCATTTCTGAAGCCAATCGTTGTAACCAGAGGAGCCAGAGCGAGGTAAACCCCCTAGACCAACGAGCTACAGCAGAGTCTTTTGACATATCCTATGAGGGTGAAGACTCCGATCCTGCCTCGACTGACGGGCTTGTCTACCCCTCCTCTGGGACGTTGACTCACCTGGGAGCAGCGTCGTCATCGCGAACCCCGAGCCCCCACCCCCATAGGCTATCCTATTAATAAAGGCCTTATCAAGAAAGGAGCACAAGGTCTCCTGGCCCATTTGATTACCACAGCAGGGGGATGGTTGCCCCCCTGCTGCAGCCACCCAGCATGCCCCCACCGTGCGCTGCAACACAAGACCACTTCCTGAAACACATTGCAGAACAAATTTAAATAGATTTTAAATGTTCAGCTCCTGATGTGACTGGATGCAACAGTGCTGGAAAGCATAGAATATTAGAGAATATCATCGTGCTATCAATATTAAGGCCTTCTTTGAGGCTCTGCTTTGTAACTCGGGTATTGAGAAAGAATAGCCAAAGCATGGTATAAGATAGAATCTGCATATTTTTCATGGGGAGAAGATAGTTTCTGTCCATTCTGAAAGAAACAACATATTCACATAACATTTCCAAGACTACATGCAAAGATATTGATTTCCTGTAGTAAAATTCCATATAATATCTTTGGTACTCGATACCAGGCACATTACCTGCTGCAGAACTAATGCATTCTATGGCTCATTCATTGAGGCCAAGATGCTGGTTATAAAAGATCCACTTCTTTATGGACACTGATGAAATTTTTGAAGTTTTGATGCATTTAAAAAATATCTAATAGGAATCCAAATTGTTTAAGCAACTTTATTTACTTCTAACAATTTTTAAATTTAGCGTCTTTTTTTTTCAGTATAATTCATCAAATTAGTTCCTCTATGTCCTGGGGTGACACTCTATATACATGGTTTCAGGGGTAATCCTTGAATTACTTTTCAAGTGTTTTTGAAATATAAGAAAATAGGATTTTTGGTCTTTAACAGTAATTTATGTTTTCAGATTGCTTAATAAGGTTTGGAACCTAAGCCGAGATCTGTTCCAGGATCCATCAAAGAAAGTAATTTTTTAACACCTATACTAAATCAACCAACATTTAGCTATAACACCAGTTTTAAGTATTTTCCAAAAATCTGTATCTAAATTAAGGCACATAAGTCAGGTACAAAGTGAAAAGTTACAGAATTCTGCATTTACAGAAGATGTAATCAGGCTAATACTATTCCTGCTGAAGTTCATGCAGCAGTAATTACAGCGTGGCTGCTGTTAAATGCAGACCTAAACTGACAGAACAGTAAAAAAAAAACATTTCTGGGTCTTTTCCTTCTTCGCTGGTTGCTCATTCCTATTCCCAGTCTCTTCACGTGCAGGTGTGGAGACAACTTTGGAAAGCATCCATCTGAAAGCCCATCCTCCCTGGCTGGTTCTAATTCACATTAGTAGCTTCCCACTCCACTCACTGCAGGAATTCAGCTGCTATTGGTGAATAAGGGGGTGTACCCACATGCATGAGACTACTTTTTTTGTAGTAATAATGATTTAAAATTTTGATTCATAGTAAAATTAGGCTGTTAAATGCTGGTTTCTGGAAACCCATAAAGAAACAGCTGGCCTTTTAACTATTGTTTAACCCAAATAATTCACCTATAAGACTTCCCTCCTACTAGACCCTAGATATCTGATATTCCTGGAGTTCTGGATGAAGTCTAGACATCTAGACATCAGAATCTAGAGATTTCTGACTCCCATTCAGAGGACATTACTTGAGCACCACATGTCATGACACCTACTAATGATTTCCAAGTTTACTATTCAGGACATAAACAGCAGATGTGATGACTTCACCAGTTACCACCAGGCTTCATGACCTCTCCTTTTATCCGATCTGTATGTTAGTACTTTAATTTCCCTTTATCATCCACACAGACATGAGACTACTACATAGAAGGCTGTATTGACAAAATACACCAGGCTGTGTTACAGAGTTTCAAAACACATGACCAAGCTTGACTCACACATTCCCAAAAGCATGCCTTAGGTGGGACAGTACAAAGTGCTACCCACACTTAGGAAAGGCACAGCCACAACTGACCTAGAATAGGAGTGACTCCACAGTGCAGAAAGTGAATGCACCAAGGTCTATCGCCATGTCTCTACTCTTCTGAATGTAAAGAATTGTGATGCAGTTTTCTTGAGTCAAGAGGAGAAAATGGCATTCCTATTATGTTTGCTACACTATAAAACTGGCATATTTCGCACATGTACCACCCAACACTGCAACAGTATACTTCAGATGCTAAAAGCATCATCAACAGGCAGTTTTGTTTCTTGACTTTAGCATTATGTTTTACTGACACTGACATTTCAATGTGTCCAAGGACTAAATTAGTCCCCAAAATGGATAGTGGAACCAAGACTGATGTTTACTGTCTGTTAAATGGACACCTACTAGCCATTTACATGTCAGTAACTTGTCTTGATAAGAATTTCCTCCATTCTTTGTGTACCAGACTAGAAATTCATTCATTTAGTGAGGGCAGGAGAGGCATAAGAAATGAAGTATTCTATCTGCTGGACAAAGACTGAGAAAGCTAACTAGATCCTATTTTTCCTATGGTACTCCTTTGGCACCTGAAACCCCCCAAAGTTTAATGCAGAAACTGCTCAGACTGATAATACCAGCATCTACAATTGTTAATATTGCAATAGCTATGTGATACAGTGATATAGTATTATGTCCAGCCCACCAGTAGACCTCTGAGATCTACACAAATCCTAAGAATGTTTTCAACTGGAGATATTTTAATTCTGAAAACAACTGAGAGATTTTCAGATGTTACAGAGAGAAATATTTCTCTTGAGAATTAGTAATCAGACCCCTAATGGCTTTCCCTTCTTCTACTCCCATACAGCCTGCCTTGTGCCAGCTTTTGAACTACTATACCATCTTGTTTCCAGATAGCTTAAGCATTCCTTGAAGAAAAAAACCCTAAATACTCTAAATACACTGCATTTATTGCCATGTTACTTGGAATTAGTTCATACTGTACCTGGTGTCTTTTTATATATCTCACAGCTGGCATTTGCTGGGAAGTCAAAACCTGTGGGTTTCCTAGGGACTGACTTAGGGTCAATGTGGCTTTGCTACTGTAAGAATAATGATATTTACCCATCATGTTAAGAATCAAATATAGCAGCAGACTCTATAATGCCCTGGAAGTAGGATTGACTCGCTTTCTGTTGTTATACATGCTAATTGTAGGTGCAGAGGCCCTGTGAACTTCCATTACAATCCCACATGAGACATACATATTACCTTATAAGCAATCTTAGCAAAACATTCATGCTTGCCTACAGACCAAGGAAAAAACTTTAAGTTTGCCAGGTTTGCTGAGTTACCAACAGTGATGGTGTATAAATAACTCACATTGTCATATCAGAAATTGGACTAGTGGCATCAGTCTTTCTTACACATTTTGGTAGATCAGCAAAATAACTTTAGATACTAAAAAAACTTGAACTTTAAAAACCTAAATCTGAAATATGGCTCTAAAGAAGAAAAGACTTTTCCCTCATGTGCCTCCACTCTTGAACCCCTTAGTTGCAATAAAGAAGGAAAACAAAATCTCTTTTCCAAGGTTTGTACCATTGAATAGAGCCTTCTCCTTTTAGGATTGTGCACAGTAAGATCACTGTATCACTGTAACCCAGTAGTATATAAGCTTTAGAAATGCATTTTTTAAAAATTACAACTTCAGAAAAAGGTTTTCAGCTGTGCAGAGTAGCTGCAAATCTTTCATTTTTCAAGTTTTTTCTATTCTTATGAGTGGAATGCCAGCAATTACCACACACAAGGGAATAGGAGCTGATATAGCTGATATATTCCTGTGAAGATAATTTCTTTGAGAATGTTAGATAATGGTTTATGTATATGTCAAATCCTTATGTTTAAAGAGGACCAGAAATTCTTAGTAAACTTCAAAGACATCTTCAGGGGCATGTAAGACATTTCATGAGAAAGATGATTTCTCCCTACTTTAGGTATTACATCTTCATCCCAAGAGAATGAAGAATCTTTATGATCAGTAGCTAATCTCAGTTTTTCAGTATACACTTGTGCTGAAGAAATGGGACTTGCTAGACTTCTTTCTAGAAGACAAGAGAGACAAGGTCTTGAGGCTGAATATTGTGTACCCTTAGGGCAATTAGGAAAGATCATCCTCCTTTTTGCAGTAATCTCCCTCCCAGAAGAATGTTCTCTGTTTTGCATCTTGTTGATGCTCCTTTTTTGGGGAAATTCAGTAGAGACTACTGCACCAAGAACTGCAGTAATAAGAAAAAACCCAACCAGGACTGGTTGCACAAAAGCATCTGCAGGAAAAGAAAAAAAGCAAGCAAGAAAAAAAATCAAATTATTACATTATTACGTTAAAACTTCTATAAAAATATCAGTTAAGGATAGAGAATAATTCATAGCTTTACAAGTGGACATTTCCCATTTCAGTGTTTCTGTTCATCTTAATTTTAAAATACAAACTGTTAATTGTTTCAGAATATCCTTCTAAAACTCAAGAGTAAGAAAAGCACGTTTTTCATTGTCAATAGGCAAGCTAAAAAATCCAGAAAGTGATGCCCACTCTTTCCTCTTAAACTTCACTATCCTTTTCAGCGATGGATACTCCAGAAACTATTATAAGGAGATTATGCAGTCTCATGTAGAAATCACACTGGTCTCCCACTAAAGCCATTTCAACCATTGTGTTAACATTAATCAGTATTATGAAGTGCAGTTTAGAATAGGAAACCTCTCTTCAGGCTGTGGTCTCTTCAAAGGCAAAAACCAGACTAATGTTTTTAATAGTGCAAGCAAGAAGAAATGGAGTATTGATAATGCAGTCTATTTTGACTAACAGATGAGGCAAATTAATTCAGCTGCAATCTCCTCAATCTTCTTCTGCCTAAAATAGAGAGAGCTGCATGGAGAAGGCCAAATAAGCTGCTGTAATCTTTCCATCTGAGGGAACTAAAGCAGCTATCATTCACCACTGTCATTTGCATAACTGGTAGAGGAAAGATGAAACTCACATGCTGAACATTGAGATAGTGCTCAGTTTGTTTCCCTGTTTTGAAAAGAATCATTATTCCTTATATTTCAAAGCATATAGGAATGACAGAGCATTCATCATAGCTAATCCAACTATGGACTGAAAATAGGGTTCAACTCGCAGAGCCCCTGAAGTGACAGCTGATTTACACTAAACCAGCATGGATCAGCAGAGAGACCAGCACAACAGCTTGCAGGGTGCAGTACCAGGAATCACACAGGACATTCATAAGGGGTAATCCTCTTTCCAGAGCATAGCACCACAGCTCTGGGATCCATAATACCAGATGAGAGTAGCACTCAAATCACTGACAACCATAACAGTGACCAGGAGTCAGCAGAGAAGACTCCAGAGACAAACTGCAACAGTGGAAATTTGATCCTGGTAGAGCTTCTGTCTCTTGCATGCTTGTTTGGTCAGAACTTTATACTGCCTTTACTCCATGTCATTTCACAAACAAGCAGATACTGTCTTTCTATATAGTTCCCATTAAATTATGTACCTGTTTAGTTAAAACATCCTGTTAAGAAATTATTACAGGGAATAACAATTTTTGACACATCAGATGAATCTCCCTGAAGTGAGATGGTTTTTGACATTTAAAATGAAATGAGGTTCAGTCCAACATCCTCCACCTTCGAATGAACAGTGATGAATTTACCTCAAAATTCATTTTGCTACATTGTATTTTATATCAATAAGGAAGAAGGGAGGAAGGGAGGAAGGGAGGAAGGAAGGAAGGAAGGAAGGAAGGAAGCAAGGAAGGGAGGAAGAAAGGAAGGAAGGAAGCAAGGAAGGGAGGAAGGGAGGAAGGAGAGAGGGAGGATGAAGGGAGAGAGAGAGGGATGAAGGGAGAGAGAGAGAGAGAGAGAAAGAAACAAACAAAAAAAGAAAGAAAGAAGGAAAGAAAGAAGGAAAGAAGGAAAGAAGGAAAGAAAGAAAGAAAGAAAGAAAGAAAGAAAGAAAGAAAGAAAGAAAGAAAGAAAGAAAGAAAGAAAGAAAGAAAGAAGAAGAAAAGAAGGGAAGGGAAGGGAAGGGAAGGGAAGGGAAGGGAAGGGAAGGGAAGGGAAGGGAAGGGAAGGGAAGGGAAGGGAAGGGAAGGGAAGGGAAGGGAAGGGAAGGGAAGGGAAGGGAAGGGAAGGGAAGGAAAAAAAGAAAAAAAGATAAGATTCTTGGAAGGCATAGGCCTCTTTTCAACTTCTTGTGAACAAATTTCCTAAGTCTTGCTCGAGCAAAATATTATTTTTCAGCCTGATGATACTCAAATTAAGGATATATTTTATGTATAACTCTTTTTAAAACTGTAGTTTTATTATTGTTATTTCATTTTCTAATTTTGGGTGTGTAGATAATTGCTTTCATCTTCTAAGCAGTAGTCATAAGCAGATTTATGATAATTGACAAACATTTCTACATTGTAGTGTTTGCATGAGTAACCTATGAAAAAAATCCACAACAGCCAAGTGAAGCACTCCTTAATTTTATGTGCTAACCACTGTAAAAAGTTAATTATATTTACTTCTATGAAGTTGTACCAGAGTATGCACAAACATTTAAACCAAATAATTAACCTCTTGCTCCAAAACAAATATATGATAGGTGATGTTAAAAATGAAATACTGCTCCATAACATTTTTCATGCTAGACACATATTTCTTGCAACACACATCTCAGGATGAAAAAGGATTTCTGTAGTTCCTGAACCACAGCTAACGTAGGAACCTTCTTTCTTGTGGTTTTTTGTTTGTTTTTGTTTTTGGTTTTTTTTTTTTTGGGGGGGGGGTTGTTGTTATTGTGTTTTTTTGCACTTTATTGTTCACCTTAGAGCCACACACTAGATCCACATTTCTGGGATTTTTCATTATTTCAAATATTGATGGAGAAAACAGTTTTTCTGTATATATAAAGTGCTTGGTGATTTTATTTCAGGAATCAGCTCATGTGGTAAATTCATGCAGAATATAAACAGCTGATCAAAGTAGCAACTATGTTGTTTCCTCATATTCCTCTAGATATGTATCTTAAAAATTTGAAGCAAAGCAAATTTCTTCCATGAAAAAATTCCCCAGAGGAAGAAGGTATGAAAGAAAATCACATAATTAGGAAATTTAGGGAAAAAAATAAAAAGAATTCCACTCTACTCATTTCTAGTCACTCATACCCATCCATCATAGTCCGCCAAAGACAAAGCTCAGCTCAAAAACTAGAATCAGTCTCTTCTGCTTGTACTCTTTCCTTCCCAAAAGCAAGGGTCTTATAGGAGTTAGTACTGCCTGAGTTCTTCCTGTCATAAAACACAAACATTTCAAGTCCTAGATGAAATTTTCTTATAACATTCTATTCTAATTAATCAGAACATGAAGTCTGTGTGAAACTATGCCTTTTCCACACTCATAATAGACTTTCTTTCTAACAATTATTCCCTCTTGTCACCACCAAGAGCTTACAAGGATAAGAAGCAATGCTTTTCTGGCTTGTCTCTGGTTTTCCATACATGTCACCTGCATTTAGTTATGTTTGTATCACTTTATGGTAACATAGAGAAGAGATATAAAGTCAGGAATGTATGGCCTTTTGCATCTGAGAAAGTTGAAGACAATAACAAACTGTGATAGACAGAAAATATTATTTTATGCTAGTGAATGTTTTGTGGAATGGCAAGAGAAGGAATGCACTGCATCTAAACTGACATAATGAGATAAAATACTAGAAAGAATACTTCTGTTCTAGTTCGTAAGGCCCATGTACAGACAAGCACACATTCAGGGCTGTGCTTAAAGGAGACTAAGAGAAATTGAAATCTGCACTACCTAGTTGTTATATTACACTGGTTCTGTCTAGCAAAGCATTGCACTATGCTAATAACTGGGGAAAACAAAATGGGGAAAATATTTAGAAGCCTGAATGGCAGAACATATCAAGAGCAACTACTCTCTACAATTAACATTTTCTCATAGGTGTTTAGCTCTGAATATATCCAAAATTACATGTTCAGAAAAAAAGGAATTAAGGAAGAAAGGAGTAGAAACCCTTGATAGATTATCCCAGAGAACCACCAAAAATCTTTAACTCCAAATTGGCAGGCCCTGAGCTCAGAGTTGCACAAACACTGAACACTTTGTGAAAACTACTTTTCCACACAGTAAGCATGTAAATTAAATATAGTCCATAATTACTAATGTTACATGCAACTTTTTGCTATAAACTAGGGTCTAGGCAACAACATTTTACCATTTTGAAATGAAAATACCCTTGGATTCTCTTTAATAACACTAAAATAATAGCAGTAGCAATACATGGAGACAGTATAAACCACACAAGTTAAAAAGGAATGCAACCATATAGACTTGTAATACTGTATTGCCATTGTTCATACCGTATTGCTATTGCTACATAAAAGTTATAGTAAGTTATGCACTAACTTTGCAAGGCCTCTAGACTGAGACATAGCAGACTTTTTCTGGGCTAAAAGTTTAGCTTCTCAGGCTGGTATTTTTTTTTTTTAACTTCTGTGCACATTGTTTTACCTGGTTTATAAATTCTTCCCTAATTGATCAGATCTCTCTAGTTCATTTATGTCACTTTTGTTTAACTTTGTCTGTTAGCACAACAGTTTTATGACTAAAACACAATGCCACACTATGCAGAAATGTAGGCTTATGGAAACATAGTACAGACCTTGAGAAGGGGACACATAGGCCGTGGTGTAGAGTACAACCATGGGATTACAAAAGGTGTAGCACAGACTTAGTATTGAAGATAACACCCATAGCTATAAAAAAGACTCCCCAATAGTCAGTTAAAGAAATGTGAACATGGAGATAACCAGATCTGGTATTAGTTGTAACAAAAGGAACAAAGAACAAGTATTTAACATTCATAAAAGAAAACTATTTTAAAAATTTGGATGGAACATGGAGCTGTGGAACAACAAAGGAAGACAAATTAATATGTCAGTGTTAGCATGAACATCGCCTTCCTTCCTGTGAAAGACTCCAGATGCTGCCAATGTAGGCAATACCAGCAGAATGAAAGACACCACTCTTAGAACTTGGAGAAGCAGGAGAAGGGAGAGCCCAAGATCAAAGAAAGTGGGTAGAAACTGAGTGTATAACAGTATTTTCTTGTTTTTTAATTATTATTTTTGAATACTTTTTCAATAGAAGCCCTCTTTTTCTTCAGTAATAATGGGATCTTGCCTATTAATAACAACTAAACTTCTCAGATAAACTGTTATTGACTATGTCTCCAAGTCACATGATTCTTGACAGTTTCTCAAAGGCTTCTTGTTTCTCAAGCATGTAGAACCATCAGCATGCTGTTAATTTTTGGAAATCCACAAAAAGTAGCAGTGTCAGCAATCTACAGACTCTGGAAGCCAAGAGCATAATAATCTCTATGGGAAAAAAGATCCTGAACTCTACATTCCATAGAAAATCCTATACTTCAGCCCCTAGATAAAATGACTATGGTCAAGACCTGGCAAAGCCTATGCCACAAATTATGAAACAACTTTGATTAGAAAGGAATAAAAATCCTGAAACCCCTCACATTTTTAACAATACTTCAATATGGACTAACTTGAAATGAAAATTGTAGTTACACACAGATATTGAGAAACTCTAAAAACAATGTTTCCCATCTTTGGAAAGAGAGGAAGATAGTGAATTCAAACAGATTATTGGATAGATATGTCTGAATTCTAGAGAACATTATGGAAAATAGAATTCTAGAGATATTCTTTATACTAGTATTTGAAAAGCATCACAAAGAATGAACTAGTAGAGTCCCTCGCCATATTTTATATGAATGAAGGAGAAAAACAGAATTTTTCACTGAATAATAATGGCAATGGGGCTGAGCTGTCTTTGATTTACATGCCCTTTTATTAGGCTACTAGACTCTGCCTACTATGTGAGAGACAAAGGTGTGGAGATTAACAGTTCTGTCAGTGATGTGTTCAACAGTTTTCTTTTAAACACTAGCAGAAACAAGATTAACATTGACATAACAATTCCTTGTGATATTCTATAATACTATCACACTAACCACAAAGAGTTAAGATTATAAAATAAACTTTTAAATAATAAATTAATTATTTAAAATAAATTATACCAATTTCCCCCCGTTATGCTTTACACAGTCTTTCTAATCCCAGCTAAAATTTCTGGTACTTGCTGAATCCATGAAAGTGCTATCATACATATAAATAAATATTTGAGTAAATTGTTTCAAATGCAGGCAAAACAAACAAACAAACAAAAAAACCCACACAAATCAAGCAAACTAACTGAAATCTACATTTGTTTCACCACACTTCTGAAAAAAATTTTGTGCTAGTTTATGAGAGCACTATTCTTTCTTCTGCTCTTTGTTACTCATGCTGTACTTCTGTTTTTTTTTTTTTTTTCTGAAATATTTGCTCTTTCACAAAGACTTCAGTGATATGTTAGGGTACTTTGGTGGTGTATGATTTGGTTTTTAATTTTCTAGAAATAAGAATATATTTTTTTAAAAAGGGAACTAAAATATTTAGAAGGCCAAAAGAAGTTATTTAATGGTAAGACATGAAACAGTGCATATGCCACCACTGATTAATTTCCATGAGCAGCCTTTGCCTTCCTTACCCCATCTGGTCCTCATGTCTCTAACACCCACTCATTGAATTACAATAAAAATTATATTAAAATCCTTTGGGTAGGATTCTGTATTTCTGTAAGGGCTCTGAAGCACCTAACATATATCAGGAATCTGTAGAGATAAAAAAAAAAAAGAAAAAGAAAAAAGGAGACAAAAGTTCGAGCTTTTAAAACTTCATTAGTAGGTTCAGCCATCTGTGGATACATTGTCACCTTATATGGCAGAAACATTTTGTTCCATGATTCAGAAGGAAAGGAGAGAGTTCAAATAACATAATCAATATGCTACTGGTTATATACACCACTTATATCCTTATCACAATGTCAGATAAGGCATGCAATATCAGCTGTGAAGTCATCATGTCTTTGACATGATCTCAAATGGGATCAAGATTGCTCCCAAGTACTTTGTATATTTTTTAGATTGGACTTACTTATATATATATATATAGTCTATTACTATATTTCTATTTAGAAATGAGCAGGACATATTAGTGCATTGGAACCTTTCATTTAATGAATGGAACACTTATTGAGTGGCATGTTCTGTCACATTACTCCCTTGACTCTCATTACCTCCCTGTACTTGCTTTCCTACTCTCCTATTGCCTTGATACATACCTATGCCTCACTTCTGGCATGGCATGGCATGGCATGGCATGGCATGGCATGGCATGGCATGGCATGGCATGGCATGATCTCCACAGACAATACTGTACTGTCAGGAAATTATCATTTGCAAATTAAATGTGCTTTACTCAATAGAAGTCATGACACAATTCTGCCAAAATGAGTATTGGTTTTACTATGTAAAGAATTTGTACATTTAAAAGAATGCAAGTCTTAAGCATGCCATGGGGCACAATCAGGTTCTGATCTGACACTATTGCAATTTGTGAGGCTTTTGGCATTCAAAGATTTGCAAATGGAGATTCCTCCATTTGAAATAGAAGATGTGCATCTAAAAGCTAATTTTGGAAAAATTCCCTTAACTTAGCTATGCCTGTTTTTTAATAGGTTGAACTTGAAACAATATGAACTATTTGGTTGTGCTGACCAATTTCCAGTTTAACGTCAATGGAAGTTACTTAATCTGCAGTCTCCTAAAGCTCAGTCTAAACAAAAATAAAATTTATTCCCAAGTTGGTTCCCTGCCTGAATCACAAAAAAATCAAAGCGGTCTTTAACAGAGTACCAACCTCAGTGATTGGTGCAGGTGTTTCTGCAATTTTGCATACTTCAGATATCTGTTTAAAAATTTAAATTCATCCACTTGCTTGGGGCTAGGGAGAAAGGGGTTGGGAAACAGAACAGAACTTTTCATGCTACTGCAGCTCTGCATAGAGCAGTCCTGCTTCCCTGACACATCAGTTGCATGCTGTGTCTACAAACATGTGGGCCATCATGATAATATCCAGTGTCTGGGAAGCAGATCCCAGTCACAAGGAAAAGTCCCCTCTAGCCCTTAAAAACAGGCTTAGCTACTCTCAGGCCAAGCAAATAAAATTCAAATAATGCAACCTTTACGTATCTTTAAACTTCCAACCTTTGCAAAGATGTTATTTGGAAAAGCAAAAAACTTCTTTGTAAGGGAAAAGTCCCTTCCATACATGGAGATGGCCTTCAAATCAGAAGACTTATTCCTTGACAGTATGCCACAAGTCAGTGTTCATTTCTGTGAGACACAAGTTCACAGACCAGTTTTAATTGCCTGACTCTGAGCTAGTTTCTGCCTCCTGTTATCAGTAAAGCATACTGCTTTGGAGACTGCATACAAACCACTGAAATTACTCTGGTTGGGGGAGATGTTGATGAAGAAGAAATACAGATATATTACATCAGAGGTTAGCCAGTTTCTTGCCTGATGAACAACTGAGTTAAACTAGTGTGAAGGGAGAGAGCCAGAAGATTATTTCTCTTCAAAATGTTTTACATTCACAACTTTGGTTAAATAATTTAGTGAGCAGACATTATTTTAATCTTCTTTATGTTACTCATCTAGAAGAGCAGATGCCACACTGAGCTGCAGCTTGGCATCAAGGAAAGTTTGCCTGTGTGTCAGGGTAGCCAGGATAGCCTGGACTCCCATAAGGACTAATTGGTACTCCAATAAAGAGCTATCTTCAGCCTATTAAAAAAGAATTCCAGTGTTTTTAACATCCTTCCAGATGCTTTTTAGTGTGGGTCGTCTCAGTGCTCCTGCATTTTATCAGCTCTCCCTCTCATGGAAACTCTAAATCGCATATTTAAAAATAGACCATCAGATTATCTGGGTAAATCATAAAGCTCAGCTTATCTCTCTCTTCCCTTTCAAAATATACAATTTATTTTGTCCACCAGCTCAGCAGCATGAAGTCATCAATAATCCTGTTTGTCTCAGTAACCCCACTCAGCGATTGTCCCTGTGTATCTCTTTTCTGTGCATGCATATCACCCTGGGTTGCATGTGCCTGTGTGAGCACTGAAGAAGGATCCAAGAACTCACAGTTCTGGGCACAAAGGTGTACAATACTGTATTTATGCCTATGTCAACTGTGTACATCCTAACATCACAACACTTAGGGGAGAATAATACCAGCATTTTGCAGAAGTTATGTACTAAGTACTTCAATTATGCATTAAATTGTTGTTTAACACCAATCTGGACAACAGAAGCTGCATGCTTCTCCTGAGGGCAGGCATAATGAATGCGTGCAAAGAAGAACACAAAAATGTTTCAATTCTTCTTTCCCAGTGGTTCACATGCACCAAATACAGCCTTAAGTGGCAAACCCCGACTCCCAGCCCACACGTTTCCTATACGTGCATCTCCTCATCCTCCTCCTCCTGCCAGTGCGGCCCATCAGGCCACGAGAGTCGGAGAAAGCCCTGCAGGGATATAAATAGCTCCTCGGGGGAGGAGGGGAGAGTGCAGCACCACGTTTCCAAAGATGCTTGCTGCAGAGGATGGTTTTGCTGGATTAATTCAGAGGCAAAAGGGAATCGCTAGCAAGTTCACTGCCACAGCAGGTAATGTCTGTGGAAAGAGGGCAGCAGCTGCCCTGGAGAAGCTGAAGAGGGAATGCTCCGTTTTTGGGAGAGCAGCGAGGTGGGATTCCCATTTTGAGTGTCCCACCTATTTCAAATGGTTTCCTCAGAGTCCCCCCGCAGATGGGCTGTGTATAGGTACGAACGGCCCACGGCTGAGAGAGACAGCGAGGATACGAATCAAGCCGGTGGAGGTGTTATTACCTCACGCAGCTTATTGCCTGTGCCAAGTTTGAACAGAGACAGGTGTTATTACTGGTGCGCGCTGTATTGCACTGACTGCGCATAAGGTGCTCTGAACGCGCCCCTTGAGCGGGGCACGGTAGCGCTGGCTTCCCTGCCCTGGTCCCCGGTTTTTCTCGGAGTGACAAAGCCGAGAGGTTCCGTCTCCCCAGAGCCACCCTATGCCGCCCTGCCTCCCGGAAACTTTCGGGAACACAGACACAGGCGCCTGAAGCACAGGCACGCGCTCGCCCCTTCCCCTCAGCCAGGGCACTCCTCAGCCCCCGCCCGGGGCCGCTCCGCGCCTCTCTGCCATCCCTCCCCCCGGCGGACCGGCACCGCGCGGCTCTGCGGTTCTGCAGCACCCGGCCCGGCCCGGTCCCGCCCGGCCTCTCTCACCGTCCTCCAGAGCCTCTGCCGCTTGGTACTGACGGAAGTGGCGGTGACAATGAGGTGGGAGACGGACACCACCAGCCCGAAGACGATGGCCAGCAGCGTCCGGACGGGAAGCAGCGAGTAGGAGACGAAGGTTACCAGCATGAGCTGCCACATGCCCTCCTCGGGGGTGCTGGGCGGCTCCATGCCATAGGCGCCGAGAGAGAAGGGGCAGCAAAGGAAGGAGAAGGTGAAGCTGAAGAGCAAGGTGAGCTTGACGATCTGCTGCAGCTGGGTGACCTGCAGGTACTTGACATTTGTGACGATGAAAAGGGAGAGGAAGATGATGCAGTGCACCGGGTGTGAACCTTTGGAGATGGTCAGGCTGGGGCCGGAGAGCAGCTCCACCAGGGCTAGGCTGGCGGTGAGCACGATGAGGACGGCCAGCGCCTTGAGGGTGGACGTCTGCTCCAGCTTCAGGTTGTAGCTCTGGAAGAGAGCCTCCAGCTCTTTGCAATCAAACTCGTCCTCGCAGGCGATGGCATCCAGCAGCAGCAAAGGAGGGGGATCCCCTAACCCGACTCCCGCTCCCGACGCCGCGGCAGCGGGCGGGGAGCAGCAGCAGTGGCAGCATTTCTTCCTCTTGGTCTTGATTTTCTGAAACGGTATTTCCTCCATGTCAGTGCCATTCATAAACCCGGGGAAGAAATGCTCCTCCAGGTGTCCCCCGCTGCGGCTTTGCCACTTCGCTGCTCATATAAGAGAGGGGGCTACGCTCAGGAGCCGCGGCCACTCGCCCGCCGGCAGCCCCTGCCGCTCCGCGGGCGCGGGTCCCGGGCGCACCTGCCAGTCGCCCCCTCCGCTGCCAGCCAGGAGCCGGGGGCGGCAGGGACGGCGGGAGGACAGTCTCACTCGCGTAAACGTGCCAACCTTCCTGCCTGCAGTCTCGGTTTCCCCTCCACCACCCTCCTCCTCCTCCTTCTCCTCCTCCTCCTCCTCCTCCTACTCCTCCTCCCCTGGTTGCTCCAGGGATGTTAATCTCCTAATGACACCAAAACACCATCCAAAGGTTTGGAATCATACACAGGGGCAAAGGATGGTTGGAAGATCAGAAAAAGGGGAGACGGGGATAGTCAACAGGCGGCTTTCCCTTCAGATAACGTTATTTTGGGGAGCGGGACTACAGAGAAAAGCAAACGGGCTCCCGTGAGGTGGGCGATATTAAAAAATAAAATAGCAACTAGGGGAAAAAAAATTAATCCGAGACAGGGGTGTGGAGGAAAAGTGCTGCAGAGGGGTCGGAAAGAAAGCAGGAGGCAGGGAATGGGAGGGCGATCCCCTTCCCAGGTCCGAGAGCTTCTCACCGGAGCTGGGGGTTGAGAGGCGCCTGCGCGCCGATCCCTTGGGAATCTGGACACGTCCCCACCAGGGTTCCGCGACTCGGGAGCAGCGGGGGGACCCGCCGCCCCAACAAAGCGTCCGGCGTTCCCTCTGCCGGCCGCCCAGGGCTCGCTGGCTCTCCGGATGCGTGATGCGTCTGGCATCGGCCGATGACTGGCAGACCCGTGCTGCCCGCCTGCCCTGGCAGCTATTCATGTATATATATATATAGATGCATAGGTACATATATATACAGATATATATGTACCTATGCACATACATATATATGTATGTGTGTGTGTGTGTGTGTGTGTGTGTATAAAAATATACAAAATCTACCTATAAAGACATAGAAGTACATGTAAATATAAATACATTTGAAATATGCCTATAATACTTCTATCAGATACTATTGCCAAGTTGCCACAAAAGAATACACTGCAATATGCTTTTTTGTAATCATTGCATCTAATTTTAGGATTATAAGACTGATTTCAAACTCACCAAAGAGTGGGGAAAGGACACCAGTGTTTCTTTTTGGTTTGGGTCAAGGATTTAGAAGATTCAAGTCTAGGAAAATGTCAAAATAGCAGACTAAGGTTATGAACACTTGGCTTTTCAAAAGCAGGGCAGGGATTCTTTCCAGAATCAAAGCAAAATCCTACTATCATGCATAGGTTGAAGAACTAATCACTGATTTTTGTATCAATGATGTCAGATTCTGGTCCCAGATTTGGGCTGAAGAGTGTTAAGATCAACAGTAGGCAGAGATTCTTCAAGATTTGTTATGGCTGTGAATTATGTTGGCACTTCACTTCCGGATAGTAAAGTAGCATTAAAAAATTCTCAGGTACATAATCTAAGGCAACATATTTTTTATATTAATATTTTAATATTTGATATTAGTCCATGCCCTACCGACTCAGTATATTGTCATTCTTTTGAATCTGGACAGACCTCATCAGGAGAAAAGAATTA
The DNA here is from genome assembly GCF_050655825.1 of Lonchura striata. NCBI lineage: Eukaryota > Metazoa > Chordata > Aves > Passeriformes > Estrildidae > Lonchura > Lonchura striata. Next base: position 74,138,414 of record NC_140704.1, read on the forward strand.
ATCAACATTGCTGGAGTTTGTGTATTACAGATTCAAAATATTCCACACTTGAGGCAATGGCTGTTACTTACTCTGTGTTCATGGGAAGCAACTCATGGTGGTTTCCTAGACAGTGACTTAGACCCTCAAACACTGCAGAACTGTAAATGCAGCTGATACTTAGACTTCTGTAACATCCTTCCAGATGAAGGTAAAGGGGTTGGATTTGCTGGCCTGAGTACTGGAAACAGGGAGAGATGTTTAGCTGGAATAACATTAAACCTGACAAACAAAACGAGGCTTCCTTTGTTTTGCAGGATCTCTAGTGTGTTTGAAAAGCTTAATAAATAAATATCCTTGTTCACTTTGGTGCATAAATTCACTTTGGTCACACATATATTAGATAAACAAACACTGTTGTGTTTTTACCTGTCCTCAGCTTTCTTCTGACCTCATATATCCTGAGGGATAAACTAATATTTCACATCTCACAAAGTATAAGAGATGGCACTGAGTTGCCCAATCCTAGGAGCTATTCCCTGAAAGAGTTGACATGCTAGCAGTTATAATTTCTTTCTTCTGGCTCTCAGCTTGCTGCTGAGGAAATGGAAGGTGAGTAGTCCCCTACAGGGCACCCTGTGGTTTAAATCATTTTTATGCTTCTTACAGCCTCTGGTTGGATGAGTTAGTGCATACATAAAGCAGAGAAAGATGGTACATGTGGAATATATGCATCTTCATTCTTGCTTGGTCAAGGGGAAGCAGTGAACTGTTGAAGCTTCATCTTCCTTAGACACTCTAGGAGTATGGAAATGCCATACAGTGATTAATGAAACTCTGCCATCCTTTATACACTGTTTCACATCACAGGGAAAATACTTCACCATACTCTCCATAGTGAGGAGCCCAAATTTTAGCTCCTGATGTCACAAATACAAAAAGGAAACCTCAAAACCATTGTCTGAGACAGACATATTATTAAAGCAAATAACCAGCTATAAAACTGCTGGAATGCACTTGACACAGGACCATATTTTCTGACTTATCTGTTGTAGAGGACAATAAATCTAAAATAATCTAGATCTTCCTGGGATTTTTGAACTATAAACAACACTTTGTGGACTGTAGTACACTTCTGGCTCATTTTTAAGAAAGATATGAGGTTGGTTTTGACAGTTATTGCCCCCAGAATTCTGGATGTTGGCCAGAACCAAGTCAGTTATTTCTTTTGTATGCTCTTGCATTTTTAATCAGAGACTACTCTGGGAATTAATGTAGTATTGATAGGAAAGAGTGATTAGAGTCCAACTTTATCATATTTGAAACTGCAAAGCATATCTGCTTTTCATTTTTTTTCTAAGAGGCAAACTGTCTTGGTATTTTGAGTCACTGGAAGTGAAAAACATTTTTTATGGAGAGTCAGGCATACACTTGTATTTAGGTTACACTAAATACAAGTGTATTTTCTCACTGCCTTCTGCTAGACCATAGTCTAGAACTAAAGAGCTACTGAGACTTTCTGTTCCCACTCAGTTCCTTCTCCACCAATCTATTTTTACTTAGTTTGTGCTTGTAGATTCCCCACTCAATAATTATTTTTTCACTGTAATCTTGTTTTACTTTACTGAACTCGGTACTTGCTTTTTGTATCTCATAGTTTCAAGTATTCACTGCCTGGTGCATTAGGTGGAGATCATCTTTAAAAGCAATACCTTTCATAAAACTGGAGCTCTCCAGATTCAGGATAATTTTAGAATTAGGCATAATGAAAGTTTTGCATGGATAGATATTTTTTTCTTGTGTAATTTTTGTCTGAGTAAGGATTGCAGAGATTTTCATATTTTATCCATATTTAGTATTGCTCATCTGTAACAGAATGCCATGCTCTATGATTGGAGACAGGGACAGAAATCTCTTTCTTCTCACTGTCTCTGACAGTGAGACTAAAGACTCTGCATAAAGCTATTGAGAAGTTTCTTCAGACTCATTCTAGCAGGCACAGCTTGTTAATGTCACCACAGAAATCAACCTAGTGAGAGAAAAGCAATGATATGGTCAGGACAGAAAAGGTCTAGCACAAAACAGTAGGAATGGCCAAGTTTAAATATAAAAATTGGACAGTGTTTTCCTCCTCTTATGGATCTCTGAAATAGATTCCGAAGTTCTAGATTTTGGGGAAAGATTTGAAAAAGTGAAAGTATGTTTTTCCAAATCATGCACAGATTTAATTTGAAATCAATCTGGGGACTCCATCACAGTCTTACTTCAAGAAATGTAAATAGATTTCTGCAAGGCTGCTGAAAAATTGTCTGAACAGATCTCATAAGCATTATAATGACTTTAATGTTCTTTGTGATTTTAAAGTTTGAATTATGGTATGTGCATTTTGATGGAGAAGAAATGAAAGAGACATTTTTGATGCACTACCACTTCCACAGTTAAACTATCTCCATGTTTGAATTCACCTAACCAGAGCACTTCTGCTACAGAGCTGAAATAAACTTTGCCCACCTACAGTAAGTGAAAACCTCACAACACCTACAAGTTCAGTCACTAGGAGACATTGGCTCTAGCCTCAGCAGTGTTGTCCAAAATTACTTTTTGGTTTTATCTTTTTCTTTGTGCTTCTTCATACAAGAACCAGTTTTAAGAGAACAGAAATGAGTATTTCAAGGGTAAATTTAGGCTGCAATACTAATCAACCAATGAAAAACCTGTGCCTAAGCTTCTGCTCAGGTCTAGCAATAGCAGTTTTATTCAGTTTCCGGTGGACTTCACAGTGCTTTTTCACTCAGATTATTTTAATTACTATTCTATCTGTATAGAAGTCTATCTAATTGTGTAATCTACTGGAGAGAAAAAAAAAAAAAGAGAAAAAAATTACCTTAAGGCCTTGACCTCAAGTCACTTGTCAGACAAGACTGATGCTGAAGCAATTAAGACATTTGACAGAAAAATAATATGGCTAAAATGGCTAGTTTGCCAGCAGAGAAAGGGGATGGATTTTCTCCAGATCTCTGCTGCGCAGGGAGTACTGGCATTAATAGCATTTTAATCCTTTACCTGTCTCTTCTATTTTAAGTCTTCCAGGAGAGCATGAGACTTCTGTGACCTACTGAACTTCTATATTAATACTCATTAATATCTTCAGTGAGCAAACAATGTGCTTTCCAGACAGAATGGACACATAGCAGGTCAGCAAGACCCTTCCAGCTTTTGACCAATCACTCATTTTCTCCATCAATACTGTATCAACTCTGATTTATTTATTCTTCATCTAAAATTAGTGCCATTGAATGTCTATTATAAAGGCAAAATTTCAGGAAAGAAGGTTGATGCATTTTTCTCCAGTAAGCAAGCCACAGTTCTCAGGATCTCTCCCAAATACCATACCCCATCTGGCCACGCTTCTGTCTCACATCTTATTACTTTATCCTCCCTGTTACCTCAGAGAAATGTCAGGATTTTTCCTTCAGGAGCCTGTGGATGGTAGGAGGGTGGAAATGACACAGGAAAACTTTCAAATCTTCTTTAAAACAATTTATTGTGTACTTTGCCAAGGGGTATACAACAGTTACATATATTGATAAAAAAACATCAGCAAAACAAGAAATCACAAAACAGCTCCAAAACTTACACAGCACTTGTAGCACCTGCTTTTGTTACTTCATTTTAAATGTGTTAGTTAGAGCATACTCTTTTTCAGCAGAGAACACCAGTGCAAGACACTATAGTGCAGCTGTGGATGTTCAGGTACACTCTCATGGTACCATGGAACTCCACGCAGAGAGGTACCAGCTCAGTTACTGACAACCATGTCGCCAACCCATTACACTAGTATCAGAGCTTGCCAGCTCAGGTTTTTATGCTATATTTACATGTTTGTGCAGTAACCAGGTCTGGAGTCAGCTTGTTCAGGGCTGCCACAGGATCTTTACACTGCAGCCTGGAGATTAAAAATATCATGTTAGCGTTCAACAGCTGACAACCTTTTTCCTGGTTTCCTTTCAGTAAGGTGGATCTTTCAATACATCAGTTATCTTCAGAATCACAATCCCATCTCAGGCTAAGAAACACCCAAGAAGTTGTGTGGTTTTCCTCTAGTAAGGCTATTATTTTATCTTTCCCAGTCAGCTTGGTTAACAGACTTTTTTTGAGCCAACTTCACAGTCAATATATAAAAACACCCAAACAACAAAACACAGTCCCCAAAATTACATAAAACTCGATCAGTTCTCAGGCAAAATAGAAATGTTTTTGAGTTCCCACAGACTTCCTTTTGCCAATCCTTTCAGAAAAACCAAGAAAAGAAAACAAAACTGAACCATTGTTCCCCAATATCTTAGTACTTGTCCCTGCAGTTGACCAATGAAAATTTTGCAAACCAGTTAGCAGATTTGGCAGAAATATCTGTGATCTGATTGATCAAAGCTTTCTTAAAAGTCCTTTAGCTGTCAAAAATCTCAGTAAAATTCAGACCAAGGTCAAACAGTCCACTCTAATTTTATGAGTTCTGTAAATGTCTAGCATCAAGGTGCTGGCAGTGGGAATGAATTGGATCCTGTTCCATGAAATCAAATGAAGTTTTGATATTCACTGCACCTATATTAGTCATGCTATTATAACTGTGCTTATTTCCAAAGGAAGGTTTCTGTTCCTCTCTATACTAATACTTCTGTTGCCTAAGGTAAGAGTGTATCTGTGTTCAGAGCTTATATTATTCTTATATTATTGTCTTGCCTTATGAAATGTAGTTTAGATGTATTCAGAATATGTATAAGAATAGGCATTTTGGTTAGTGTATTCCCTTGAATCTCTTGAAAGAGAAAGGCAAGATGTACACAAAAATAAAGACAGAAATTGTAGCTGTTTATAATACACAGTTCACTTGTAGCCATATTTCTGATACATCAGTTTTTGAAAAAATATATTAAATAGTGATTCATATTCAGCAGAGATGTCTTCCTCCTATTTTACTTATCTCTAGGTTATGTAGCACACATATTCTTGAATCACTTATGCTAAATCATGGTATTATAATTTATGAATTGAACATTTAGTAAACAAATCTTTTTTTTTCTTTCTTTTTTTTTTTCTTTCCTTTTTTCTTTTTTTCTTTCTTTTTCTTTTAACAAAGCCTATCAGTTTCTCAAGATTTTTTTAATCCCATGTATATTTTCATTATGTCAAGTTTTCAGAATTGGTAATATTCAGAATGTGTTCTGCTATGACTTTTCATCACAGTTCACTCATTAGTAGTTCTGTAGTAGCTGCCTCAACTACCTCAATGCCAGACATGAGGCTCCCTTTTGGACTTTGGATTTCAGCAGAACTTCACACCAGTTTCACACCAGTTTTGGGAGTTTTTCTTGAGTAAGTGTTCTAAAAGCCTGCATATTTTCATCCTTTGCGGAGCCTCCTATCAAAGAGTGAAAAGTACATTGACAATATGAATTTTACAATAACAGAAGAAATAAAAATATTTTTAGTCACTTCCTACTGGAGAAAATAATTGCTCCTTTATACTAATTTGATTGTTTTCTGATGATAACTATAAAGCCAACAGTAGTTTAAAGACATAGCATACTGCAGAAAACCAGTGTCTCTGCCAGTTAGTACTTGTACTTGATCACTGAATGGAATACAGATATAGCCCTTTGCTGTTTTTTATAAACCCAAGGAACTCATCCCCCAATCCAGTGGAATTTAAAAAAAACAAAAAAAAAACCCAAAAAACAAAAAAAGCAAACCTTAGTGATGCTTTTCAAATAGAAAGATAAGCTTGTTACAGAAGGCTGTTGCAGAAGATAGTTACTAGAGATTCACCTCCTCTAACACCCCTTTGCAAAGAACAGAGTACCCCAAAACAGCATGTATCAGACATTAAACTGCTGTTTCTGATGATCTCCACCAAGGACCAATATTCCCTCTATGTTATTTCTAATCTATGTAATGGGATTCTTCATGTAAATCCTGCAACTAGCAGCAACTAATTAGGTCAAATTAACAGGACATATGTTACTGGATCTATTTTGAGTTTAAACCCTCAAGATGGAGCTACCCTCCTCTTTAGGGTAAAAACTACTGGGTGTTAAAAGTGAAAAGACAACTTTATGTTGTGGTGTGTTTACTATTCCTTTAGTCAAAGCCTTGCTCAACATTAAGACAGATTTCCAGTGGACTTCAAAGCTACATTTATTTTCTTATCACCTGTGTTCCTCCTTCATCCTAAACAATTTGCATAAACCTGCATAATGCTTCTTAGCTTATGCTTCATTGCTACTATATATAGATGAACTGGAAATTCAGCTTAGTAAAGCAACTTAATTATTTTCTTGTTCCCTTCTTTCTTCCTGCCTACACACTGTGCATGTGTTTTTGTGCATGAAGGTGTGAGAGATCATGTACTCAAAAGGAATTTTAAGTGCCAAGTGTTAATGTTCTTATTAATTATTGGGGAAACAAAATTTTCTAAACTGATGCAAAAGTAGGAGCCATAAGAACAATCCCAAATATCACAGGCATTCCAGTATATGTGTCTACACCTCTGTGTGTGCATGTGAGTGGGTGTGTTTGTAAATGAGGATTTTGTTTCCCTCTTTTAAAAAAAAAGACAAAAAATATTTTACATTTTCTTTGTGACACACATTGAGAGTTAGGTAGTCAAGTCAGGTGCTGATATTATTAACAGTACATCTCGTACATTTCATACAGGCTTATTTTCGTTTTCTGTGTTATTACTAGCTTAACAATCTGTTTGCTTTCAAGTTTATATTTGCAAATTAGGTTATTTCTTTAAAAACCTAGATATGAAATTAAAAATATCATTGAATATGAAATATCTCTCATTGGATAGGACTCATAAGGAAATAAAAACAATACTTATATTTTAGTTAAAAGTAGACATTTTTCTCACAACTTTTGTTTGCAAAAAAAATAAAAAATTGCAGCAGTGTAAATACAGATTTGCTTGACTAAAAAAAATAATTTTATATTTAATGAAGATAATTTTATAGCACCTTAGCAGTTAATCCCTGAGAAGCTTCATCTCCTCAGCTCTGATAGCCCTTTAAAGCAGAAAGACGCATTACTCTAAGGAAAGCTTACCAGTGTTTTTAACTCTAGACTGAGTAGTACAAGCCTGACTACATTCACTATAGATTGGGTCTCATTCTCTTGTCTGAAATATATCTCACTTCTCTAAACAAGGTTAAATGCTATTTTTCTTCCCCTAATCCTGTTTATCTAGTTAATGGGTAGTCTGGACAGTTTTAAGTATTCCAGTTAAGTGGGAGAAAGGTCACTGCAAGGCTACTTAAAACATATTAGGGGATGCAAAAGGGTTAAACTGTTAAAATTGCAGTTTTCCAAAGGATTTCCTAAAGGCTTTCCAAAGGATTTTAGGGAATGAAAGTTAACACTAACATTAAAATAAAAAATCTCTAGGAATTTCCTACTACCATTGCAGTGATAAAACTTGTGTTTATTTTTGCAAGTACAGTTTTACAGTTTTTTCCCAGCACTGACATACTCCCTTGGCCTTGCACCAAACTCACTGAAGCTGAAAGCTGACAGGAAACTTTGACTTTAGCCCCAGGTGCTGCTCCTCACTGCCCAGTGATGAAGGTCCTCAAGATGGCCAGCTCTGCTCATTGCACTGCCTAAGAAAAATTTCCCTGGCTTCAGTGCTAACTTATCCTACCAGGCTGAATCCAGATGTTAAGGAAGCTGTCTTGGTATCTCCCATCAACTGTATGGAAAAAAACTCTATATGCTTTTATGCCTAGCTTGTACATTTTGGGCCTTTGAATTCAAGGTATATTTGTGACTGATGGACCTCTTCAATGAGATTTGCCCCTGCAGTTAGCAAGGTGCTTTCAGAGATCTTTGTGTCCAAAGACAGATTTGCCTGTTGGCTAAGTAAAATCCTCACCTGCAGGTTTTGGGAGCTTTTCTGCAAGAGCACCAGGGAAATTTTTCCAAAGACCTGATGGGGAGAAGTAGCAGCAATAATCCAAAAAGTGATGATAGCACTTTCTGAGGATAATTCAAGTACCATCCCTGATGGTACAGAGATTTCATCTCACAAACAGTGCATGCTGGAGACTCCCCTGCTGGAAAGGAGCTTGGCAGTAATGGACCTGGGAGTCCCATTGGACACCAAGTTTTCCATAAGCCAGTAATACGAGTTTATAGCAATGGTGACTAACAGTGTCCTGGGGTGTACTGAAAAAAATTCTGTCAGCAGTTCAAGGGAGGTGATCCTTTCCCTCTTCTCAGCACTGATGAGGTCTCATCTGAACACCTGTATCCAGTTCTGGGCTTTAGAGTACAAGAGACACAGATGTACAGAAGAGAGTCCAGTGGAGGACCATACATATGCTTAAGGGACTGTGAGGAAAGGCTGAGAAGACCTGTACTGCTCAGACTTGAGAAGAGAAGGCTCCAGGGGTATCTTATCAATGTCTATAAATACCTGAAGGAAGGTGCAAAGATGGAGTCAAGCTCTTTCCAGTGGAAAGTCCACTGACAGGACTAGAGTCAATAGAGAGTGAAACACATCAGGTTCTCTCTGAACATCAGTAAACACTCTTTTTACTGTAAGTGTGACTGACCACTGGCACATACTGCCCAGGGAGATGGTAACATCTCTGTCCTTGGAAAAATTCAAAAGCAACATGGACATAGTCCTGGGTAACTGGCTCTAGGTGGCCCTGCTTGACAAGCAGGTTGGATTATATGACCTTCAAAATCCTCTTCCAATCTCAACTTTCTGTGGTGCTGCAATTCTATGACATATGTGGGGAAAGGACTGTTAATCACTCTTGTGCAGGCCCATTCCAAGGTAGGTTATTAGTAGGTGCAATAACTGTCTCCTGCATTTACTACACCATGTTAAAAAGAAAAACTAAAATAAATTAGTCTGTCAAAGAAAAAGCAGACTTGACAATCCATGATCTCCCCTAAAAAACAAAAATAATTATTGCATAATATAGAATATACCTGATTCTGCAGGGTTATCTGTATTACAAGTTTCTCATGAGATTAAAGAACAATTAAAGGACCAATTACTTTAAAGGTGCTAGTCATTCATATTCATAGGTTCAGTGAAGAAAAATCCTCAACTCCGTCAAAATTGGTTTTCTCAGAACTGGTAGTTCCAAGAAAACAGGTGAAAACTTCTGGTCCCCAGAAAATAAGCCAGAAGAAAAGAGGTATGGAAATGTTTTAGCACTCCAAGTTGACATATCAGTTGAATGTAAGATTTAAAGACTGTAACTAGTGTTTAGGTTAACTTGGTTGTCAAATCCCTCATGGGATCTTACCTAGAGTGTGAATTTGTGTTCATAACCAGAGAAATAATCAAACTGAGCACTATCAAGCTAACCTTCACAAATTCTGAAATATCCTGCCTGGAAATTATCCTGTACCATAGCTTTCAGAAGTTTTAATGTGTAATGATCTGCTTTTGTAGCCTTTGCATTTTACAGAGAAATATTATTTCTCTTTTAAATATATTCTGATATGTGGCACTTGTAGATTTTCATATGATATGGCGCTTGTAGATTTTCAATATTTCTTCTCCCCTCTATTTATTCATCCTCATGATTAAACTAACAAACCAATTAAAAGAAATGACATGTAAACAATATTAGATATATTCCCTCACCATGACTGAAAAACATTTGTTTTGGTTCAGTAGCATCTTTTACCTCATATTACTATGTTCCTATGATTTCATTGACATTTTTCAGAGACTCCTTTATATTTAATATTTCTTTTCACCTTCCATAGTATTTCAATTATACACAGTAGATGAAATGCCCTTCTAAAATTTCAGTATTTGAAATGTGTGGCTTTTGAACAGATTTGGAAAACCTATTTATCATCAATGAGAATTTTCTTTAACCTAAAGAGTTTTATGCATATATTTATAGCAATGAGTACAAGCTATTATGCTGGTCATAATACAAAGCAGATCAGCTGGTATTATTTTCATAAAGATTTAAAAATTAGCACACCTACAGTGAAGTCAAGGAATATTATATTAGCATCGCTAAAAAAGGAAAAATATATGTGATTTTCATCTAAATAAACTTATTTAAAATAGAAATGGACATGATACACTTGGGCTTTATTTTGAGTTAACAAGTTAAACTCAGATTTAAAGATCATTAGAATAAAAACTTGCTACTTTTTTCCTCTCTGCCTTTTAGACATAATTTAACTAAATCAGCTTAGTGACTTGCAGTTTGGAACAAGTTCTTCTGATACAGTGTAGACACAATTTATGTGAGGATTCATACATGCTACATGTCCTAGGAGACTGCAATCAAGATGCAGTCTTGGACATGGTTTTCATCAACCTGATCTGCTGAGTATGTCCCTGCCCATGTCAGGGGGGTAGATTATCTTTAAAATTCCTTCACAACCCAAACTATTTTATGACCTCTTAATTTTGTGCTCCAGCTGATGATTCTAAGGAGTACTGACAATATCAAACTTGGTATCCTGTATCTAAATGTGAGAACAACAGATATAACTGGGATTCTGGACTATGGCAGAATAGTGTGAAGGGAAATCTGATAGATCAGGCTGCTCGAAGTCCCACCCAACCTGAATGTTTCAAGGGGTGGAATATCTATCAGTTCCTGGGGAAATCTGTTCCTGTGTTTCACCAGTGTCATTGTAAAAAAAAAAAGTCTACCATAAGCAGGTTTATACAATCTTTTTTTAAATCCCAAATTTAATCTTGTTTTCAGTCTATTTAACCACACATTTTCACCTCTTGTACTTCCACTTGGTAACAAGTAGCATCCTGGAAGATTGCATATACAATGACTAAGGGCTTGTGAAGCCATCCAGCCTTGATTTATCAGAAGTACTAACTGGTGAAATAGCTATATCACAGTTGAAAGAGATACTGACTGAGTTAGTAGTTGCATAAAGCTTTCCTGCTTATTGCACTGGGTAAGGTTACATCTCATCTGAAAGCATTACTTTTCAAATAATGGCCCATAAACATCAAGAAAGAAGTATAGCAATATATGTAGCACCAACACTGCACTTAGTACTTAAGCAGTATGGTGGATCCTGAAAGCAAAGATTTTCAAGACTGCATAAAAAAATTGAATAACAGGATTTTTGAAAGTGGTCTGATTTAACCTCTTTCTGTTCCTGCTCAGCCCTCACCAAGACTAACCTTTCCCTTCAGTGAAAATTTATTTGCTATATATGCTAAAATTGCTTATCTTTTCTACTTTAACCCCCATCTATTTACCTTCTTCTATTTCCAGTTTATCTGTACTACTTTAAGAAAGGTTCTTCTCTGTTGACACAACTGGTACACATAGAAAAGCTTTATTTGAGATCATTTAAAAGCTTTATTTGAGAGCATTTCAGTTGCTCTTGAACTGAGACTGCTAGTGTAATTGGCATAACCACATAGACAGAAATAGTTGTGCTAACACCCACATCAGAATAGCATGCACTGAATTTTTCCTTTCCTCATCTCTGAGGTTTATATATGTTTTCTGCCATTTTGATACAGAATATTTTATTTGCAAAGGTCTACTTATTTTTAGAAAGAAAGATCCTCATCCTTAAAGCAACAAGTGGCTTGCTAAGAAATTATAAAAAAACTTCTCAATATCTGTAATACTAAGCAGACCAACAACCAACACAGCCCAAAGTACAAGTGGACAACCTTCAAGGCATAAAACATGCATACTTCATGCAAAACTCGAATTTCCGTGAGACTGTAGAGACATCAGGAAGAACAGGAAAACTTCTTTAGAAATGTTTTTGGTAGTTTGGAAAGATCTGTAGAAATGTCTAAAGAAATTTACATATGAATGTGTGTGTTATACCTTTAAAATTACTGGGTTTGAACATTGAAGGAGTAGGAAACTCTAGAACTGCAAAGGTAGCAAACACAGACAACAACCAGGAAGGGTTTAATGAATAACCAAAATGTTAGGCCATACATGCTAAAAGAAGAAAATAAGCTTAACCCATGATAAAGGAATATGAGTCTCCCAACTAGTAAAAAAAAACATTACTTCATATTATCTGAGACACCTGTGTTTCAGAAAGGCATTTCTTTTCAGGAAAAAGTGTCATAGATGGAAATTAGCAGATATAAATCACAATGAAGTGCAGTGACTTTTCCATGGATTTGAGGTGGTGGTTGCTGACTGAGGCCCTAGTGAGATCACTTTACTTTTCTTTGTAGGATTTTGAGCTACACAATAATAGACTATAAAGGAAAAGCCCAAAGACAAAAATCATCAATATGCTGTTTGTGTTATAGCTGGTAAAACAGTGCTCCAGAGCCTAATGGCAGCAGACACGGTCTAGAAGTCTTGTCACATATAATGAAAAGCAAGAATATAGAGATGTGACTAAGTGGTTAGAGTAAACTTAGGTCATACATACTTCATTGTACTTTAAATAATGCTATCTAAATGTTCTTACACTATCTTCTCCTTAAGTTGCCCCTTATCAGTTTGCAGCAGCTAATAACTGTCCAAAGGTATTTTCTGTTAAAGCATGGATTTTGTAAAAAAAAAATAAACAAGGAAAAAAAAGGGATTTCAAATAATCTGTCTTCCTTTTTTCCATGTGTATGCTGTTGAGAGTCAAGTACTGATGGTAAAATTAATGAAATGGGCTACAATTACTAAATAAGTGGGAGGTTTGCCATAAACACAGTGAAATAGGTCATTCTCTCAAGTCTGGTCTCATCGTGGTCAGCTGCTACATGAATGAGGAAAGACTTAGAGAATATGGTCTTTTTTAAATACTGAAGGAACAGAACTATGGGGAATGAAAACCAAAGCATCAGTTTTCTAAAACACTGTCAATACCATTACTTTGCTATCTGTGATTCTGATTGAAGAATTTCTGATGGTATATTCTTCTAATTGCAATGATTTCACACTTTATTCCTTAGAAACTCTACTTAAGAAGACAAGAACAAACTGAAAAATATCTATCATGTTTTTAAGAATTCAGTGTTCTGAAAAGTAAACAAACATTTTCCTAATATGGATAAACTAAAACACTGTGAAGAGCAATGGCTTTCCCAATATCACCTAAGTGCTGGAAAACTTGCAAATAACAGAAGTCTTAGAATCCTCTCTACCAAGTCACCTTATAAAGGGAAAACCTTTATTTGATTTATACCAAGGAAATAATTGACTTCAACTTAAGTTTTAGATATAGGGAAATGATTTTTAAAATTCATCTACAATTTCACAGGTAGTAGCAGTCTTGATCTTTCTCTTCATTCCCACAATATAAAATCTGTGCATTTTCAGACTGCCACAACAACCATTCAGCCCCTATCTCAGCCTGCATATCTAGTTCAATGTCACTTTCCTGGTTTCCAAAAATGCTTCTTGTTTCTATTAATTCATAAGGATCCATACCTATAGAAGAAGCAATGGTCTAGAAATGATGGTTTTAGCTAGGGCAATACAGAGAAAGGAGTACAGAACTGTGCTGGAGTGGGTCACAGACAAGAATAATGTGCAACATGATTTATGCCACTTTTACTGTGTGCTTTCATAAATCTGCTACAAGTTATCCAGTGAAAGGAAGGAAAAATTAGAGTTCATGCATCTTTGGACAGTTGTTTGATATAGTGGCAATTCTGAAGGGCACTCATTTACATTTATTACCAGCAATAAAGAGATGGCTTTGCTTTGTTTTGGTATGTGCATATATTACATGAAAATTATCAGAGAGATGTGTCTGTGCCTATTAAGCTCACATAAAAAACTTCAGATAATAAAGCAACATCTCTTTAAAAAAGTAGGTTTTTTTTTTCCTTTGGCAGAGATTTCGTTATACTATTATTTTATCTATAATTAGATGTATCCTATTATTAAGAGCTGACATATTGTTTAGATTGTTTTTTATTAATTTATCAGAATATAAAATACTGACAGTTTTCATATATATGTCTGCTGGCAAAGACAACAAAGGGATCCACATCTATTCGTCTCTAAAACTTCTCCTCTATTTATGTTACTTTTTAAGATCAGCTTTGTTTAGCAGTCCCCAAACATGTCTTTTCTTCCATGTTCCTTTCATCCCCCCTACTACACACATTGGTTCCTGCATTGAATAATGAAGCCTTCTTTCCTCTGCTCACAACTATTTACTTTTGACAGTGCTTTGAAGGTTTGTCTGCTCAAAGTACAACAACTGGAGTTTTGTGCTAGTCTTGCTAAAGACAAGATGACTTTGGCCCCTTCCCAAGACAGCATTTTGCACCCATGTCTTGGTTTGAGACAATTTAAAAGGTAGACATCCTGTAAATGTATTGTCTGCTTCTATGTCATTAACCAATTCCTTTCCACCAAAAAGGATGGAAACATAAGTGAAAAACTAAGTTTACTGACAAGCAAAAGAGAAACAGGCAAACATAGCAGTAAACAATTACTAGATAAAAAACTGCCAATTGCACAAACCTTGTGGCAACAAAGAGACCTGGAAAGGTGGGATGATCCTTTCCCCACAAAAGATGGTACTCTGTAGCCTAGCGCATGGCTTGAAAGACCAAGGGAAAGATGGAGTCTGCCTCCTTCCCCTCTGCACTTATCTCTCCAGTCGCTGGAGCTCTCACTGGTATTGTCTAGATCAAGGGGCTAGAACTCATGGTGGAAGACAATGGAAGCAGTTGGCTGGAGCATCTCAGACTCAGTGCTTTTCACGCTTTGTCCAGGCCTTGTTTTTGGAATGGAGCAACTTGGACTGGAGCAGGGCCACCCCATCCTCCCTGATATTGGAGACCCTGAGGGCAAGCACTGTAGAATTCACTCCAAAACAGTCCAAAACACAATGGAGGAACAAAAGAGAAGGGGAAAAAAATCCAAGGTAGAGTTTCTTTCTTGAGCAAAGACCACCAAGCAAGACAGAAAGTTCAGTTCCAGTGCTTCTATCTTTTAAAGGGACAGTGGTAACGCCTAATCTGCCCCAAGATCCCACCTAGCCCAAGGGAAAATAACAATTTTGGGCATAGATTGATATGGAATACAATAGCATTTTGGATTACCCACATCAACCCACAATTCTTAGAAACTTCCCTAGAGGTGCTAGGGACAAACCAGAAAAAAGGACTTCATTGGCTGATATTATAACATGTAGTAAACTGGACAAATGAGACTTCATTAAAACTGAATCTCAAATGTGTTAAATCTCAGTCTATCTGACAAAGTAACATTACAATCAGAAGCAAGCTTTGTTGCCAGAAGAAAATCAATACTCTAACTTGCCCACATTATGAAAGTAACTTCCTAAGGTGCATTTTTCAGGGCTAAAGCATATATATTAAAAATTACTAGTCAATGGCACTTTTGACTCACTAACATTACTATATTTGCATTGGCTGGCACATACCCACATTAAAATTCTGGCACATAATTCAAAAATGAATCAATACAAGGGAATCTCATTCCGAATGTTATGATCTCTATAATTTTAATAGTTTGTCTTGAAAATGGATCTTTAAATGGTTGTCCTGGTTTAGGGCAAATTTGGGAGCAGATTAAATCAGCCCCTCCCCCCAGTCAGTTCGGGAAAAATATCTTTAATTTTATTAAAAAAGAAAACCTAAACAATATTAAACAATAAAACTTCTTGCCGTTCCAAAAGAGGGACAAACTCAGAAAGGTCCTCTCACCAGTGTCATGGTTTGACACTGGCAGAATGCCAGTGCCTCCATGAAAATGCAATCCCTCAATTGAATGCTGTGAAATGCAATCGAGAACAGAGCAAAGCAGGCCCAAGCTTAATAACAAGGAAAAAAAATTTATTAAGCTACCACTACTATACTACTATAAAAGAAAAAAAGAAAGAAAAAAGAAACACACACAAAATTCAAAATTAAAACCTTCCAAAGCATTCCTCCTCCCACCACCCAACTCCAACAAACCACAGTGAGACACAATCTGGACCCCCATCAGGTTTCCACCCTCCAGACAATCGATACTCAGTCCATCGAGGGAGAGGAATCTCTCCTGTGCCACAGACCTCCCAAGAAACACAGCTGCCACATCCTGTGCTTCCATGTCACACATAGCACTGCCTGGTGAAAAAAGTTTGCCATGGTGACCCGTCTCCTTTCCATGCACAGTGCTCTCACCACCAATGTATGGATGGACAGACTGCTCTTAGGATTTTTCCTTTCAAGGATGCCCTGCCAAGAGAGGAAAAAACAACAGTTCAGATTTTCATTTTTGGGACCAAAGTGCCCCCCATTTTCCCTTGGGGCTGAGGGCTCAAGAACGGAGATCTTCTTCTCTTTTTCTTCTCTGAAGACAGGGGGCACCACCACAATCCTCCCTAACTTTTCTCTGTTCGCTCCACTTCTGTCTTTTCCCAGCTGAAGCATGGGCTCTTTGGCTCACCGGCATCCTCCTAAAATACAGTCTCTCTTGGAGGAGAAGATCGGTTCAGTCTGTGGCTACCAAGAAAAAGTCCAGCCAAAACCCCCTCCATCATCTCCTCCCAGCTAGAATTTCTCCTTCTAACATCCCAGGGTCCAAGCTGTCTCTCTTCCTCTCTTTCAAACCGAGGAGGAGAAAAATTTCACAAAGCTTTAATTTCTCAAGGAAGGGTTAAAAGTCCCAAGGATGGCTCACTGCCCAGGCTCCAACTCCCACAGGCAGCTGGGCACCTTGCGGCCCCCCTGCTCTTCTCCTTCCCGTGGTGAACTGCTGACAAAACTGCCGCTGTCTCTTTCTCTCTTTTTCTCTCTCTCAACTCTGTGGGGGGGAATGGAGACATCCCAAATTTCTCCACCCTTCCATCTGCAAGGGGCCAGCCTGGTTCCAGTCCCCCTCCACCCTTTGGCCTACCTCCAAAGGCCACATGGCTTTTCCCCTCCCCCACCCAGCTCATCACCGGGCAGGGGAAAGGCTGCACTGCACGCTGACAGGAACTAAAAAGAGCGAGTTCTCCTGGGAATTCTGCTTTTAACCCCTCTGTGTTCTCAGACGCCTGTCCACCTTCAATTGGTCAATATCCATATTGACCTCTTCCTTCCAAGAAAATTCTTTTTCCGTGTCAAACCACGACACCTGGGCTGCATCTTGGCTCACCCAGTCTCTTATCAGTCCCTCCGACACTGAAAATGCCACAGCCCAGGTGGGCCACAGGTACGAGCTGCCGCTGCTCCTCTGGGTGTTCAGTCCAGAGCAGGTTTGAGCAGGTCCAAAGAAAAGGAAAAGCCACAGTCCAGGGAATTTCTTTGGCTCAGCTACCTAAAACTAACTAAAAGCAAAGGAGAGCTCTGTCTCATTGTCTGTCCATCCATTAACAGCACAGTCCAGGAGCAGAAATGTGAAGGAGTGAGTGCCGCTTCTGTAAACAAATGGCATGCTTCTTCTCCCCCCTGCTTCACTCCTGGAACAAGTCTTAAGGGTGCAAAACTTATTATCCAGCATAAACAGAACAGACAATTGGGGTTAAAAGCATCATATAGTCAGCCCAGCATCATATAGTCTATGACATCAAGAAAGAGCAGAATTAGCATACTCCAAATTTGGATGTCAAAACTGCAATCTTTGCTTCTCTCGTCATTTTCACTAATGAAAACTGCAAGTTCTAAATCTTAAAAAGGTTCCCATTTTGCCAGGCCAATCTTATTGGAGCAGAGATGCACATCTTGTTCCATATGAGACTGAAGCAACAACAGAAAACTCAGCAAAGGGTTCAATTAATTGACTACTAATATAGCTACAAGTGTTGATCATGTCTCTAATGAGGTGGAGCTACAGCAACTAATCTGATGGTGCAGAGTTGAGCACCAGGTTGGAAGAGACCAATAAAATATTCTACAGCTTATGTCAGAAAAGGATTATAAGAAAATCACAAGGAAACAAGGTCAAAGTTGAGTTTTCTGATGGCAAGTGATGTTTTCCTTCCAATGCAGATTCACAGTGCTTTCTTTTCTTTCAGCCTCATTTGAACTGAAGAATATTTCATTTCCTATGCCTTGAAGTGGTGAAACATAAGAAGTTCCTTTGGGAAATTTCATTACTTTGAGAGGCAGTGAAGTTTGCATAAATAAAACAGAGTCGTGGTTGCAATTACACCACTGATTTTCTCTTTATCCTTATGAGGTTTAAATCCTTCTGTGTTCAGAATATGGATAATTTCTCAGGTGGGCTGTACCTAAATCCTTTTCTACAGGCTATGTCTATGCTGTTCTCTTCTTGTGTACACACTGCTGTAAATACAAACAGGCTATGAACAGGCTAGCTGCATGTGTTTGTAGACAAATAAGGACAAAGTTTGCTCAGGTTACAGGGTGCTACTGTAAATCTTGGGAAAGAATTACTATAAAGCAATTCAAGCTCAGGCATCCACATGTTGGAATCAGTCTGAGTAACCAAAGGTGAGAAAGTTTTCTGGTCATGGAAGTGAAGTTTCCAATCAGTTTCTTCCTTATCATACTTACTTCTAGATTGCCACAGCTTTCCTACTTGCTCCCATATCTCTTGATTAAAAGCCTTTCTTTAATTTTTCTCAAACAACTTTGATATATTTTCTCTATACTTCCATTTATATTGCTGTTTGTTCTCCATTATGATCCAAGTAGAATACCTCTTGTCAATATTATTAGAGGGTATTTTGTAAATGTCCCTGGTTTTTTTGCAATTTTATTTTGTCCTGGACATAAGGCTACATGTTTGCTTTATTTCTAAGGACATAAAAAACTTGCCTCTTGTTGGCTCATAGAACAGATGTCATTTTCCCAAACATTGATTAAAAGCAGTCCTTGCATTCTGCATAATCAAAGGCACTATAAAATCTCTTAGACCTTTATTCGTCATAGCAGAGGTGCAGTTTAGAGGGGTTTGTATTGGGGGTTGTTTCCCTGGGGAGAAGGGGCTGTATATGTCTGTGTGATTTTGATTTGCCCTGAAGTATTAAAACTTTGTGTTTCCTGCTGAGGACAACGTGATGGCTTGCAACATCAAGGCTACAGATCTTGTCTTCACTGACATAGTGGAGAGATGAACCTAGACTGAAATGGTATTTGTAGCAAATAGCATGCTGCTAGCATTTCAGTTGGAGATAACAGAAATCAATAATAAGAATTTGGTCCAAGTCTACTATGGTCGGAAGTACCAGAGTGGAAGCTACAGTAACTATGTTTAACTCAACAACAGACATAGTCAAGAGTCATAGAATCATAGAATCTCTTCAGGTGGAAGAGGCCTTAAAGATCATCTAGTTCCAACCCCCCTGCCTTGGCAGCATACTAGTTTGAAAGCAAACCAGTGAGAGATTCCAAGTCAGAATTACAATTTACTATGAAAATTAAAATAAAGGCAGAAAAGACTGGCTTAAACTGACAGATTCAGGATACAATCTGACACCCTGTTCATCAGGGTGGTGGTAGCAGTGTGATTAAATGGTGGTTGCAGTCCTGTTGGAGTGATAGATGTGGCTCTATTGAAGAGGTGATTGCATAGAAGGGTCTGGTCTTCCTCTGAAGGTCCAGTGATGGTTATGGAGCTCTTGTCCTCTGGGAATTCAGTAGGTATGGTGCCCATGGCACTCCAAATCTCAGATTATATCCATGTAGGAATGCTTTGTTCCTCCTCCTTGGCTGAGCATTTGACAATGGAATGATGTAATTTCATCCGTCATGCAGTGAGGCTTGATGGCCCATTAACAGAAGATAGCCCCCAGAGGGGGCTTATCAGGGATAAGTCATGGAGGAGATAAAGAGCACTGCCCCACTTGTTTTTAACAGTTTATGAAGATGTTAATAGAATACATACTTTTGGATACATCTTACATTGTAACCTAAGACAGGCAGGGATGCCTTTCATTAAACCAGGTTGGTCAAAGCCACATCCAATGTGGCCTTGAATAATTCCAGGGATGGGACATGGACAATTTCTCTTGGCAACTTGTTGCAGTGCCCCACCAAACTCACCAGGGAATAATTTCCTCCTAACATATACCTACTATAACCTACTATAGTTTTGAATAATTCTCCCTTGTCCTGTCACTACATGCTTTTGCAAACAGTCTCTCTATCTTTCTTGCATACTCCCTTCAGGTATTGGTAACCTTAATTAGGTCAATCTAAAGCCTTCTCCAGACTGAACAATCTTAATTCTCTCATGCTGTCCACTGGACAGGTGCTTCCTCCCTCTAATCATCTGGACTTGTTCCAACCATTTGATGTCTTTCCTGTTCCAGGGGCCTCAGGCCTGGATGCAGCACTGCAGATGGCGTCTCATCAGAGCAGAGTGAGTGAATCACCTCTCTCACCCTGTGCCCATGCTGATCTGAATGCAGCCCAGGACACATGTGGCTTTCTGGGCTTCAAGTGTACGTTGTCAGCTCATATTCAATATTTCATCCACTAGCAGCCCCCAGTCCATCTCAGTAGGGCTGCTCTTGATATGTTTATCCCCTAGACTATACTGATAGCAGGGTTTGTCCCAAACCAGGTGCAAAACTTTGCACTTGGTCTTGTTAAACCTCATGTGATTCCTATGGGCCCACTTCTCAAACTTGACCAGGTCTCTCTTGATAGCATTGCATCCTTCAGGTGTGACAGCTACACTATTCAGCTTGGTGTCATCTTCAAACTTGCTGAAGGTACACTAGATTCCTTTGTCTATATTATCAATGAAGATATTAAATAACACTGGTCCCAAAACAGGCCTGTCATGTTTTGACACTGGCCAAATGCCAGGCACCCACTAAAGTCACTCACTCACTCACTCTCCCCTGCCACAGCTGGGCAGAAGAAAGAAAAATATTAACAAAGGGTTCATGAGATAAGGACTAGGAGGAAACACTCCAAGGGCAAAACAGGATCAACTTAAAATGAGTTTATTAAACAAAATGAGTTTATTACTAACAAAATCAGAGGAAGATATTGAGATGTAAAATAAGCCCTACAAACTCCTTTCTTCCCAAACCCCCTCTCCTCTCCTTCTCCCCGACAGTGCAAGGAGACAGCAGGGTGGGGGTTTTGGTCAGTTCATCACCTGAGATTTTCTTCCACTGCTCAGAGAGACAAGTGAGACTGTGAGATTTTGGGGTGCCTTCCATGGGAGATAATTCCCTGTGAAATTTTCCAGCATGGGTTCACTCTCACAAGCAGCAGTCCTCCCAAAACTGTTGTGGCATGGGTCACTTTTCCTGGGGTGCAGTCCTCCAAGGACATGGTGTTCTAGCCTGGAAGCAGGGTCCATCTCTCCACCAGGTCTCTCACTGGATCACAGGCTTCTCCAGGCATCCACCCACTCCAGCATAAGTGCCTCTCCCATGAGCTGGGGAATCTCTGCATCCCCTGTGGAGCCCCATGGACTGGAGGGGCACAGCTGCTTCACCATGGTCATCAATCACCATGGCCTGCCATACAGAAGATTCTCAGCTCTGGTGCCTGGAGCACCTCCTCCCCCTCCTTCTTCACTGGCCTTGGTGTCTCCATGTTGTTTGTTTCACATGTTCTCACCTCTTCTCCAACTAGAAAAAAAACTGCACCACCTTTGTTTTGATTTCTTCTTAAATATGTTATCATAGAGGCGTTACCAACCTCTTTAATTGGCCCAGGCTTGGCCAGTGGCATGTCCCTCTTCAAATACATCAGGGATTGCCTCTTTGGACATGGTGGGATCTTCTAGCAGCTTCTCATAGAAGCCACCTCTGTGGCTCCCCTGCTACCAAAAACCAGGCCGTGCAAAACCTGCACAAAGCCCCAGAGGGACCTCACTTGTCACTGATGTCCATCAAGAATCTCATCACTAACCTCTGGATGTGTCCATTCAAAAAACTTCTTATCCATCTAACAGTCTACTCACCAAATGCATCTCTCTCTAATTCAGAGAAAAAAAGGTTGTGGGGGACTATATCAAAGGCTTTACAGAAGTCCATATAAATATTACCTGTAACCTTTTGTCCTGGGTACAGAGAAATGTGTATGGAGTGTTCAGTGATGTTTATACAATTCCATCTAACATCACAGCCATGGAAGTGGTTTCAGCAGGGAGAATGCCATTCCAGAAATGGAAGGGGGCCCATTTTGTCTGGCATACTTCAGCAAAGGGATCTGTGGACATAGCATCCCATGCCTAGCCATTGCTTTTTCCTAACTTTTCATCCGTCTAAGATGTTTTTGCGGGATAAGAGGCTGAGAAGAGGCAGTGGGGCTGCTACTGGGGATGTGGTGCTGAAGCTCAGAGAGGCAGCCAAAACCAATAGGGCTGGGGGCACAGTTTTACAGTTGCTGGATGGACCATTTCCCCACATCTCAGTGCTACAAGGACATGGAGCAACAGTGTCAATACTAACCAGCTGAGCAAAAACCAGTCCTGCAAGGTGGCACTGAATTCCACAGGTAGAGACACACCCATCACCACTGTCAAATCGCTGTCAAGAGAGGGAGCAGGAAAACCACCATCACAGGCAAGCAGCTGCTCCAGCTGTGTGAGCACCCCACCATCTGCCATCGGAATCATCCCATAAGCCCCTGCCATCCCATTTTTGTTCTGGGCGGGGGGGTGCCACATGGGCTGTCCAGGGTGGCAGCTCTCTTGTCTTTTGTTCCAAGGGGATAATGTGATAACTTGCTTGTTGTCATTTCCTCTTTCTTACATTTGTCTTTTGATTGCTGTTTATTTCTATTTTTTTAGTAGAATTGTGGCTCTAGTTTTTTTTTTAATCTTTCATAGCTTTGTTTTTGTTGTTTTCTTTCTCCTTCTGCTGCTGTGAGGGAGCAAAGGAGGGAGGGATTCATGCCACCTTGGTCTTTTGCTCACTGTAAAACCATCCCAGTGTTCCCTTGTCAACTGATGTAGTCACTCCATCATAGACAGCCACTAGTTTGGTCAGGCAGGACTTGCCCATGAAGAAGTTTTGCTGTCTCTTCTGTATCACCTCATTGTTTTCCATGTGTCTTAGCATGGCTTCTAGGAGGATCTCTTCCATCATGTTTCCAGGCACAGAGTTGAGGCTGACAGGCCAGTAGTTCCCACAGTTGCTCTTTCTACACTTTTAAAGATAGGTACAATATACCCCCTTTTTCTAGTCACCTGGGACTTCACCTGACTGCCATGGAGAGTGGCTTGGCAACAGCAATATCAAATATCATGGAGAGTGGCTTGGCAATAGCATCAGACAATTACCTCAGAACTCTGGGATGCATCTCATCAACTCTTGGCTGCATCTTGTTGTCAAGAGTACATAATTCTCATAAGAGTAGGCATCATCAAGAGTATGTATTTGAGAATATTGGAAACACTAAGGAAGCATATTTGTCAGCATCCAGAGATCTTTTTTCTGGAAGAGCTCGTCTTGGTTACACTCTGTTTAAGCATCAGAAACACTCTGTTCACACTTGATGTGCTTGGAATGAGTTTAGTAGGTTTATGATCCTTATGGCAAGTGGGGCACTTTTCCGTTGGAAAAAAATTTGACTTTAAAAATAAATCACAGTACTAGGAAAAGTTTTAATCTAATTTCTTAGTCAAGATACCGTATCATGCTTATCTCTTTAGATACATGCTACTTAACATAACAGTCTATCACAGAGAAAACATGGAGCGATGTTTCCGATTATGAAGAATGTTTTGTCTTATGACAAGAGCCATGAAGACAGCAATATTCCTCAGTGAGACCTACTGAAAAATGATACATGCAACAGAATAGGAAATTCCAATCTTTCTCATTACTTCCTTTGGAGAGTTAGGAAAAAGATTTGAAAAAGTAAGAAATAAGGAAAGCATTTCACTTACAGATTAACAGTGGTGAAAAGGAAGTTACCCAAAGCCAAAATAATAAAGCTCAAGGATAAGGATGATTCAAAGTGAAAGTGTGGCTAGGAAAAAGTGTCAAAACACTGAAAGCCTGGCTCTCAGTTTGGGAAAGGGAGCAAAGAAGTGTAACGGAAGGTCTGAGGATGTTTAGCCCTGAGGCTTTCTTTTATATATAAGCTGTTAAAAAATGTGAGATGTTTTACTAGTCATGCAGAAGCTGCACAGAAACTTCTGCATAATGGCCAGAATAAAAACACAGATAGTTTCTGTGTTGCTGAAAATTTCTGTAAGAACTGTCCCGTATTGGCAAAGTTTCCCTTTCCACCAATTCTCCATCTTTAAAAGCAGAATCTCCACTGCACCTTACTCCCCAGTATTTGAATTCCTTCTTTAGTGCTCTACATTTGGAGTAACTACATATAATTTTACTCAGTTTGGACCTGAACTGGTGCAGGCCAACACACAAAATCATCAAGCAAAATTCAGCCCCTCGACATCCCTCCCACTCCCCGAGGAGACAATTCCTGCATCCTTGTATTCACTGTATATTTCAGTAGAAGGAAAAAACCAACAACTGTAGTTCATTGACATCACTAATCTACTGTGACAGCACAAGGCAAGCAGACATTGGCAATATCTATTCACTCAGAAAACACTGAGAACAAACACTTTGGAGGGAGGAAGAGAATTTAAGAGGGGAAATTCTGTCTAACGTAGTATTAAGTACTTCTCCTTTTTTGCACAGCACAGTCAAAAAGGTAAACATATCATTAAAATATGTTTCTTTTGAGTAATAAATACCTTTTTGTCAGCTTCTGGCCTGGAAAACTGGGTTAATTATACGCAAAGTATCTTTGCAGTGACTGGTACCTGCATAATGCATTCCAGTGTGTCTGTTTGGTGCAGGGATGACTGTCACTAGTGACTCACATGAAGAAATCCACTAGGACCTTGCCAACACTAATACATTAACTGCTGATCATCAGCAGTGTTTCATGGGTTGGCTACATTTGGGTTCTACAGAGCAGTATTGTCTGCTAATAAAATATACATAGGAGGCATATGAAAAGACAGGTTATGGAGAGTTCCAAGAAACAGCAGACCAAATGCTGCCTGTTTCTCTCTGATTCACATGCTTAAAGATGAAATAACTAAAAATAGGCATAAACTTGTTTTTCCTAACTACATTTGATTAACAGAAGAAAGTTTCCTAAAAAGTAAGAGTGAACCCTGTTCTGTGTTGTACTCTGTGCTATGCAGCATGGACAGTTTAGCAGGTAAAGAAAGCATAAACTTTTAATCCCAACTATTTCTGGGTAGCAGAATAAGTTTTATCTTGTGTAAATTAGAACCCTATATTTCTTTCAGTTTATAGAAAAGACTATGATAATTCAAAAGAGAAAACAAGAACCTTCAGAGTCAGATGTGTTCCTCTCATTACTGTATACAAACCTACACTGAGCTTTTTTTTTCTCTGCATTTCATGTACATGTGCAATCATGACATCAGCACTTTCAGATATTAAACTGTGATAAACCTCATGTGAATTTGCAACCTCCACCTGATTGGCAACTAAAGACTTGTCAGTCAAACCCCAGCCACAACTTGAATAGCAGTATCACACACATGAATGGATGCATGTGCCTGTTGGATCTTCAGTTGCACCTATTAGTAGTACCAGAGATAGTCCACCATGTAAGGCAAAGACATAAATCTGAAAATGGTAGCCAAAGAGGACAAAAATTATCTCTGGCATAGAAAGGTTATATGGCTGGCTACCACTATAACTATTCCATTTGCTATCCTGCGTCTCACTCAGGTATGGGTACCATTTGGCATTTTAATTTGTCCTGTTTTTTAGTTTCTCAGTGTGTTTATTTAGTATTAATTTTAACTTTTATAACATGGCTTTGCTAACAAAGCTTCTGTCTCACTCTGATTTTCATCTGCCTCTGTGTGCACAACCTGTAGTTATTTTGGAACACTCAACCATTTTTAATGCTCTCTGGGGTAAAAGGCTCTAACTTTATGAATTCTGTAGCTATGGGGGAGAAAGGCTCCCTGGTGTAAAAAAAGACAGTTTGTTTAATTTGAGAGAAAAAGCCTCACTATGAACCCACATTTTAATAGAGACCAAAGAATACACAAAAGAGAGAAGAAACTCAGGCAGCATGTACATCTTCTTAGGTGTACAAACTTCACTACTACTTCTAGAAATACTCAGAGTCAGCACTGTGTTCTGAATTTATCATTCAAATATTTATTAAAGTCTCCCTGTGAATACTTTTATTAACTAAACAGTTGTAAGAATGAAATGAAGTTTCTTTGAGACCTGTGTTCCATTGAATTATGTGCTGGTTTCAGCTACAGTCTGATCCCTTAATTCTTTATCAAATTAGTCCCATATCTGCTTTTCAAATTTTGCCTGAACTGTTGACAAGCTTTAATTAATTGTATCATTTTTCTGCCCTTTTTTAGCATAATCATAGCTGTAGCTCTTTTTCAGTCTTCCAGAATTTATCAATTAATTTAAGATTTATGAAAGTATTGAAGTATTTGCTAAAGAGGCTACAGCTTGCATGAAAATCAGAGGGATTAAGTTACATGCCATTCCCATCTTGGACAAGCATTTTGTGTCTTCTGGAACTACAAAATTATCAGAACAATCTATGTCTTCTTTACAGGCCAAAAATATGTCTTGTGTTTTCTTCATCACTGGATAACAGATGTCCATTGTTGATAATACATCAAATACCCCTTCCACCCAAATAATTATGAGCTGCTTATGCCTGTACAACCAGTGCTCCCAGTTATAAATTCTTGCCCTCTGTCTCCAATCTGCTCCCCACTTGCTTTGTGTTCTTGGTAAGTTATTCATAGTCTGCCTCTTAACCAAACTGAAATGCTGCATTTCCTGACACAGTATTCTGAAAGGTTGCACTGACACAACTAGCACAAACTCTTCATCCCTCTCAGCTAACCTTTGACAAGAGGGGGCTGAGTTCAAGAAAAACACTTTGTTAACACTGACTAAAGCGCAATTGGTTGCAGCACAGCATGAAAGTTTTGCATAGTGCTAACTTCACTGTACCAATCAGTAAACATGCTCCTTGTGTTTTCTTGCACTTTAAAAGCATGCTGCTACAAAATGTTTAAGAGCACAGTGTGTTCCCTGAAGGCAACTGTTCCTTATTTTTTCAATTTTGTCCAAATTTACTCAACTATCTGTACATAGAAAAGTTCACAGTAGGTGTTTTCTGGCTGCCTTCTCCAAAACCTATTTATTGCTTTTTTAATAGAAAGAAAAATCTGTGATAGTGTCTGTAACAGAAAAAAAAAAAAAAAAAAAAATAGGAGCTTGGTCACAACTATCTGTTTCTTAGAGCAACCTCTCTGTTTAAGGATTCTCTTACAGTATAAGCGTCTATGAAAATGGCTACCTACTGAATTGGAACAAAACAACAGAATATGGATATCAGCCACTTTATTGCATAGCCCAGCACGCTTACTGCATAGTCTTGGAAAAGATGCCAGAAAAAAAGCAACAAGAATATTCTTTTTCCCTGTGTGTTTTTTCTTTGGTCCCTAGGTGTGATAAAATTGAGATCTAGGGCAAATACTGTAAATGCAACACTGATTTTATTTGTAACATGAATGTTCTACCTCAACCTACAATCAGTCACAGAAATTAAAGATAGAAGAAAAATGTTTTCTTTAAAAGCACATAATTTCTATGAAATTGCTTACACTATGCTACACAGATATTGAATGGTTCCCTTGCTTATTCCTCTGCATCACTTTCTGTGTTCCAGCTGATAATAAAATATGTTGTGGAGGAAGCTTAAAACAGTACTTGCTGGCTGATCCAAGAAGTTATGCAAAAGATAAAACTGTTGACAGGATTATAGTGTTATCTGTATATTACTAATTCCAGAGCTTTAAGGATTTGCCTTTCAGTTTGGACTACCTGCTATGAAAAGAGAGAAAACACAAAAGGCAAAAAATTTGTTTATTCCCAGTCCTGGTTTGTAAGATAAGCCTGTATTCTATTTGCCATCTGTTGGAGGTTGGGCAGGTTTGTTATCTCTTCCAAGAACAATAGTTTGCTCCAAAGAGGTAATGGTTTGTTAATGGGCCATTGACTGACTCACTGCAGGGCTGGTAACATTACACCATTCCATTGTGAGATGCTCCACCCAGAGGGGGAAGCCAAGCACTCTTTTATTGGATAAAAGGGGTACCTTTTGGGGGACAGGGCAGCTCTCTCTTTGCGGGATTCCCAGAGAAGCAGCTCCTTCAGCAGGACTCCGGAGAGAAGCGGCCGGAGCGCTGTGAGGCGGCGGCGGAGGAGCTCGGAGGCGGCCCCGGCGCAGAGGAAGACCGGCCCAACAGCTACCAGATCCTCAGAGAAAACTATACCCTTCTAAAGATCACCACTTCAGCTGCAATTCATCAACCACTGCAAGAGGAGCAGCTATCATTTCAACCGGACTGCTACCAACACCCTGAATCCTCAGGTTGTGGACTTTATCACTAGTTTTGTTTGTACCAATTGCATTTGCCTTTTTAAATTGTTATCTAGTTTTCTCCTAGTAAAGAATTGTTACTCCCATTCCCATATTTCTGCCTGAGAGCCTTTTAATTTAAAAATCCTGGTAATTTGGAGGGAGGGGGTTTACCTTCTCCATTGCACAGGAGGCTTTTGCCCTCCTTCACAGACTCCTGTCTTGTCAAACCAAGATATTTCCCATTTTAAGTTTTTATAGCCAGTGTGCTATAAATCTTTCTTAAAGCCACAGTTCCTGGAGTTCAGGGACTGCATAAAAATCTTTACATTAGGGTTTATTCAACAAACTAGCCTTTGTAGTGTCAAAGGAAGTTTGCAATCCTGCCCTAAATTCTCTGCAAATTGAAGTAGGGAAATGGCAATCAAATAAACAACTATAAAAGAAAAAATAAATCACTGATTTGAGTACCATTTTATTATTGAAATTTTCCAGGCTGGCAATACCTGTAAATATCTTTTTCAGCTTTCTTATAGGCAAGCACATGACAAGTAGTCTTTGCCTCCTTCAAGCCTGTGACCAAGCTGCAGACTTCATTCAAGTCACAGTCCAGTGCTGATTCTCCTGATGGTGAGTGAGATGTAGCCACAGGCTCTGGTGCGCTGTGCAGCTCCTCATCCATCTCACCCTCATGGACTGAATGCCACAATGGCTGCTGTTAGTGAAAGGCTTCCATGTGCTGGCTGCATCCCAGCCTATACTTCCACTCTGGTTTTCTTTCTTTAGCTCATCGTGGGGATCAACTACTTTGTTCTTCATATAGATGTGTACACAAAATGGGTGTTCCATGTCAGACACCAATTCAGCTTCCAGGGTTAGCAGGAAATCAGTCACCAGCAATACCAGCTGATCTGCTCCTACTGCCTGAGAACCTGCAGAACACCAATTCAAACCAAATGACGAGAGACCAGTGAATGTATTTAGTGCTGGCAGAGCCCTCAACAATCTAAGCAAAGGACAGGGAAAAATATCCATTTTCAAGCAGTCTCCTACTCAAAGGAGGACTTAGCTAACTCTCTTAGGATAACTACAGACTTTTCTTGAAAGTACACTTATGCGCTGTAATAGCAGAAGTGCAGTTTAGGTGTCTTGTTCTTTCCTGTGAGCATCCAAGAATCATTGCTGATTTGCATGCAATGAAGCAATGTTTTACTAGCAGTTCTATAGTGGGACTTATCCTTTTCTCAGAGCAAGAAGTGGAAAAGCTGCAGATACAAAAAAAAGTCAGGAAAGGAATAGAAAAAGAAGTCCAGACTGTGATACTTAAATATAAGTACATGTATTGCTACAGTTTTGCAATTATCTTAATAGGAGCAAAAATCCATGTGTTCACATTCAGTGTCATCAATTAGTTTAAGTTAGCATTATATTTTGGAGATTAGTCTTCTGAGTCATTGGTCTTATTGGAAACAAACAATAGTCAGGAAGGTTATGGGAACACAGGACTTTGTACAGAAATTTTCTACTTCAGCTTGCATTTACTACATACTTTCATCCCTTACTGTCTACAAAGGTTTTGTGGCATATAAAGGTTCTGATATGAGAGATATTGTATACAAATTAATAAAAAATAAAATTTACTCAAAGGGTAGCTTGATTAAAAAAAGAAATCTTGTGTTTGTTGCAAGTATCTTTCTTGTTATTCTGAATTGTGTACCTAATGCTTTCCAGTATTCTTAACCTCTTCTAATTCTCATTCAGGCCTCAGAATTCTCAGGCATGTTTTCTAGGAAAAAAAAAAAAAAAAAAAAAAAAGGCATACTAATTATGAGCAGTCACATGAGTTATTCCTGAAATATTGGCACTAGAAATATGAGCATAAAGACCTGATCTGGAAATTTTTATGACATTACTCAAGAACAGCTGAACTTGGAAAATTTCAGGTTTAGGAAATGATCTTGGCCTGCTCTTTCTTGTTCACCTTATTTCCTTGACTGCTTGGTAAGCTGAAGGGTTCTGTAGCAATTTATATGACAAGATGGATTTTTCAAGGTTTCTGAAGAGGGACATTAGGCATGACAAATCGCCAGCACTCTCACCATTGTCACTAAGGGTCAAAGCAATCCATCAGCTGTTGTCATCTCTTCTGTGAAAGCTTTTTATCAGCTCCATTCCCAAAGACAATTTACCAGCAAGCCACAAAAATATACCAGATAGCTTCAGTCAAGATCTTGAAGGAAAAAATCTCTCTATGTTTCCTACCATAGAACTAACTCCATTATACCACAATAAGACATCAGAAACCATCTCCTAGAATAATACTTATATCTCAGCTGGTTCTTTCACTAGAATAGGAGAAATAAAGAGAGAAAGAAAAATAATCAAAACAAACAGAAAATATAAACCAAATGAGCTACACTGTAATGTATCTCCAAACAGACTGGAAGTACGTCTTGTTCTTTCTTCATTGCAGCAGATCACATTTACTGCTTAAATGTCACACAACTGACAAATTCAAACTCAAAATACCTCTGGCTTTTTCTTTCCCTATAAATTCATCATGTCACAGCCCACAAAGGTAGAAAGATCATACTGGGATTCCCTCTCTTAACTTTGCTTGTAAGACTGTGTGGGGAAGGAGATTTTTGTTTTGTCTATTTTTTCTACTAAGTTGCAGTGGAGATGATGCCTGTGCTGTTGCTTCAGAAGCAGCCATTACAAATCCAGTCCAGAGTGTTTCCAGAAGCATACATCTCGTTTCCCTCCTCTCCTGTTCTCCTCCCAACAACAAACACTGTATTGTGAAGGTACAAAGTAAAAGATCTGAGTTAGTACATTGTTATGCTGCAGACAGTGTTTTAGTGCTGGCAGAAAAACCAGGACATTTGGGAGCCCAGCAGTAAGTACCGTTTTGTCTTGAGATATCCAGTGAATATGCAGGCCAAGACATTTTTTGGAGGTAGGCAAGGTTTTTTATTTCTTTAGTGCTGGATGTCTTTATATGTATTACTTGCATTCTGGGTCCTATTATCAATGCTTCACCTGCATGCCACTAGTTACATGCAGCTGGGTAAAGCTGTTAACCCCTCTACATTTATCAGTACACCAGTAACTTTGCTCAGCACAGCCAGTGGGCCATTTTCTATTTTCTTCTGTTTAGCATAACCTGATACAACCAGAAAACTTTGTGGTTATAACAATCAAACAAACAAATGAAGTTATATATGGTTTAAGAGTGCAATGAGTATCTTGATCTTCCCTCTTCCCTTTCTTTCTGACCAGTGTTATTAAAGGAATTATTTTATTTTTTTATCCTCTATTTGCACAAAACCCACAGAAAAATAGAACAGCCCAGACTAGAAAATTACAGGTTAGTTTTGAGACTAGGACCTTGAAAGACCATCTGGACCAGGCTTTACTTCAAAGTAACTCATGGGCATTATAGCTTAATCATTAAGTAGTACTTCAGAATGGGAATATCAATTTTAGGTCATGCTGGAAGTTTAATAAAAGACATCTTAAATTTTTGGTTATAATGAGTTAAGAGTAGCTGAAAGATCTACTGAACCCACTTTCCCCCCCCACCCTCCTTGCCTGTATACTGTACTGCTTGCTGCTCACAGAGAATTGTTAAAATTTTTTTCCCACTAAACTCTACCACTGACAGATGACACATTTGCAGCACAAAATGTATCACAGAATGGATATCCTTGTTTAGATCCAAGTTCATAACAGTTCATTAGTCTTTTTAATTGAAATTCTGTAATATTTAATTCTTCACTTTCTCAGTATTATTTTAAATTGTGCTTACTGTGAATCTCCAGCTATATAAATACAGGATGAGGCTAGGAAGTAGCTTTGCCAAAAAAGGTAGACAGGGTTTACAGTGGAATGGAAGTCCAACATGAATTAATATTCTTAGATTTTCACCAAGTTTCCTCCCAGAGACTGAGATTATAAACCACAAATTTACAACTGAGATATTTCTGGCCTATTTCGGAGAAGATAACATCTACTTTGGGAAAACACATTTTTAAGGAAGATGTATGAGAAGTGAAGAAAGCCAGAGGAGGAAACTCAAAGGCCTAATGAAGTGGCACATACACAAAACCAAAAAAAAAAAAAAATAATAATATGAAGACAAAAAAAGAGAAATCAGTGTCTCTATGAGCGCTTCAGAGAGGGAAGGGAATAAACCTCATTCATGACAATGGGCCAAGAAATAATAGACCTTAATCAATTTATTTTAATAGTATTCAGGGACTAGTCTTATTAAACCAAGAATAGCCACCTAACCAGAGTTAGGAGCTATACAAAATGACTATTCCTATTCTACATAGCTTACTTCCAGTTATAATCTGAAAGGAGGGGTATGATTTAGGAGAGAAATTTATGCATGTGAACTGTACTTAAATGCTCTACCTATTTTAAACAAACCTACTCAACATGTTTTCATGATACAAAAGTATACATAGCACCAACTCCTCCACTAAAGGAGCAACTAATTTTCAAAGTGGTCTGAGAGACATCCAGATTCCCTCGCAAAATGAAAGTCCCTAATCAACATGTTCAATGAGACTTTTAAAAGGGATTACAAAGGTTTATGCAACCTGAGTTGGATGCAGAGAAGAAATACTGACAAAATATTCTCAAGAATTCAAAACAACAAAGAAGTTTATTAGGAAACTAGAAAAATCAGAGAAGTTTGGCAAAAAGTTTAGTACAACATCCAATCAACATGAAGTTCTTCTCACAGCATTAACATGGCCCATTCAACTTAGCAAACTTTAAACCCATTTGATGCTAAGTTACTCAAAGTATTCCAAGTAGAAGGAATTAGAGGAAGGAGAAAAAGAAAAGATATAGAAAAGGAGCCATATAACTACCAACTCTTGGGTTCCAGCAGTGTTCAGATACAAACCCCCAGAGGAAGGTAGGGCCTAGAGAAATGTGATGTCCTTGTGTTCAACCCTTTGGCCTTCCTTCAGGTGGGACTTCCAGTCATCTGGCCACTAAGAAGAGGGGTAAGGGGAGAGTAGAGCACCACCTCCAGTGTTTCATGATTGGCAGACACTATGGGGCGCTAGGTCTGGGGGGTGTAGGGCAGTTCACTGCCTCACCAGGGCAAGGCCCAACCTGCCCTTGTCCTAGAGAGAGATTACTTGGCCTCACTAGTTCTACAGTCCTCATTTGTCCGACCTCTCACACATTATACTAAAAACGTATCAACTTCAATACAATTACTTCCTTCCTTATTTTCTTTCATTTCCTTTTGAACTGTTAAATCATACTGGAAATTAGACTCTGTCTGTTCTCCTGATTTTCTGCAAACCCAACAACCCAAAATGAACTCTGTGTAGAAAGTTCAAATGCTGTGATGGAATATGTATATCCATAGATATTCAGATGTTTCAGCAGAATGCTGCTTTCAAATTTGAGCTGTCCCAAATGGTGATCACAACACAGAGACATTGCGTTATCTACAAGAATGTAGATAACAGAACATGAGGTTTACTTACAAGACAAACGAAAAAAAGATCTTTCTTCAGTAACAGTTATAAGACAGCTTTTACCAAGTTGTTTTTCTAGCAAGATTTATGCACATGCATCAACTTCACATGCAAGTTTTTAGAGAGACAATGAAAGCTAGCATATTTGTCAACCTGTGATCATGTTTTCTGTTTGATAGTTAGATTTGGAATCTCTATTATATTAGCATTTCTGCCTAGACTTGAGGAAAAAAGATCAAAAATCTCCTGTGAATGAGGAATCATTTTCCAGAGTTTTCTAAAGGGAGCACAGTTTTTTGAAGATAATAAACTATTAGAGTTGGAATCAACCCAGCTTGCTCCTCTGAACCTGAACAAAATCTTTCTGGTATCTCACCAGGTTTTTATGAGATACAGAATCAACCTCAAACCTGAACAGTTGTAGTGAGAGGGGAAGCTTTCTCCCTACCCCTGTGCCAAGGTGTAGTATTTGATCAAGTTCAGGAAGCTTTATTTGTTTCTCAGTACTCAGCAGCCTGAACAAATTGGACAGAATTAGGATGCATCTCTGTATGCATTTATCTTCCAGTAAGTACTTATTACTTGCCCAAAAAATTCTCAAACTTAAATGAAAATTCAACTGATATAACCAAATCAAGACATTCAAGAGATAAGGCTGAGTCTCAGTTATTTTGAAGTATTTTTATTATCGAAAGTATTTTGCCCATAGAACACCTTTAAGCAAGTAAAAATACAACTATTTTGTTAGTATTACGCTGTCCTTTTAGAGCTTAAATGAAAGAACACTAAGATGGATTTAACTTGAACAAGGCCCAAGAAATACTGACCCTCAGAAACTTCCTTCTAAATAGTTGCTGTTTCTGGAATGGGAATTTAATGCATCACCATCTTTTACAGCCATACACATCGATTAAATGGAAGGGATTCAGAGCTGTGCATGCCACCTAATGTGCATCTCTGCAACTACAATATCAAAGCCTCTGCTCTTCTGCATCTCCCTGGAATTAGGGTTGTAACTTCCAGCACAAAAGCAAAGACTATCACGCTCAATAGGAAAACTGCCAGGTCTCTGCTTTACTAGTGACTCACTGCCTTGCTTTCAGAGTTTTCAAATATGTATTCCTGTTGGTATGTATACTTGGGAAAAAATTGAATGTAAGCAATTTTTTTTTCTCACTGTCTGGGTTTAAGACAATTTTAAAAGGTGGACACTCTGAAATGAGTTGCCTCCTCCTAGTTTTGACCAATCCCTTCCAAAGGAGAAATTAAATACAAGTAGATATGAGTGAAAAAATAAATTTTCTGACAAGCAAAACAGCAACAGGAGAAAAAACCCCAAAAAAACAGTACACGATAAGTAGATACAAAACTGCTAAATCTCACTAACTCCCTGAGAACAAAGACACATTCAAAGTGGAGCAAATACCCTTTCCAAGATGGTGCTCACCACAAGAGACCTCTGTAGGGAGACAAAGAGAAAATGGCATTTGACCCTTCCTCCAGGACAGTGCCCTCCATGCAATCATACAGTCTGGGAGACAAAGGGAAAGGATGGTGGCAAACCCTCCTGGGAAAGTAGGAGCTTACACAGCAGTTCTAGAGACAGATGAGAATTGCCAGCATGTGTGGGGTCAGTGCCACCATCCTTAACTTCTTCCTGCCACCTGCTGAACTCTGACAGGGTTGGTGCTGTTCTTTCTGAGCCATGGGTACGTCAGGGTGGGGGAAAAAATAGTCTGTCAGCACCCTACCCTAGAATTTTGGTTATAGCCATGGCACCAGGTCTTAAAGAGACAGTGTCAATGTGGGTGTGGGGCCCACAGATAGATATAGAATACAATAATATTTTGGGTTACCCATGACGTTGAATTATATCAGTGTTAAATAGAAACATAATTCAAGACATTTGGGGTGATCATGAAATTAGGTTGAGGGATGCTTGCAGGTCTTATTTGAAGATAATGAATGTGAGCAGAGTGACATAATATGGAAGTAAGATCCCAGTATATTTTATCTATCAGATGCAGTATTTACTGTGGTGACGAGATATGAAAAATAATTAAAATTTCACCATGATAAAAAAGTCACTAACATCATTATAAGATACTTTTCCAATGTCCTTTTCCTCCTTCCTCCTTCTTATAATTTGTTATAAAATAACAGCAAGTGTCTGGAAGCTTTCCCCTGAGTATCATACTAGCCTTTTTGATAGAAGTCTTTGGCATTCCACACAAGTGGAATGGAAGATATTACGAAGTTTTCTGGAATTAACTAGTTACAAGAAAACATATGGCATGGAGTATCCCCTGCTCTGCAACACTGCTTAATGTTAAGAGAGGGTAATGAAACAGCCTTGTGCAATAAAAGGGATGAAGGAAAGTAGGAAGGACAATGACAGACACAGGGGTAGGAGGGTCTACAATGCTAATGCAATGCTGTTGTGCTCTCTGTATTAGGTTAGTAGAGCCAATCTGCAAGCCATCACTGCCCATACCTATTTGATAGAAGTGATGTGAAAAAAACACCCAGTCTATGTCTTTTATTTCCTCCTTTCATCTTCAGAGACACTTCTTATGCTCTTTAAAGATGCCTATGGTTCACCGGCAGTTTAAGGAAAAACAAAGCGCTTTCTTAATTATTCCACGGCATTCTTTCATGGGAGGGATATCAAACTCCAAGCTGCAGCTGTGGAATGGTGTCTTTCAGCTCCGAGACTTCTTGCCACACTTTTGTTACATCTTTGCATACTAGACAAAGTCATGTTAAGACCCCAGTAAACAACAGTGCTTATATAGTAACAAATGTTGCTCTGGGACACTCTTTAGGTATATCTATAAACAAGACTAACACAGTGACTAATTTTTCTGCTAGAGATTTCTCTTTTAGTCTCTTAGACACAGAGAAAACAATCAAGGGGATAGAAAGCACCAAGGGAAATGAGGTTTTAGATCAAATTCTTTAAAACAAAATGGAGAATAGACCATTTCACTACCTGCAAAGATCACTGATTGGGATCAGGTTGTAGACGCATATCAAGACATGAAGGAAATAGCACTTATTCTTGTTCAAACACAAGCAGTTTCATTCTGTCTCTTATTACTCTCTGGTGAGCCCAGCACTTGTACTTGCAGCTCAAACTTTTCCTGCAGAGCAGGGCATGCATTGCAGAACCTCAAAAGCACCTTCATGCCACATTAAAAGTCCATGTCATGGCTCAGTACTCTTTCCAGAACAGAGACTTGTTGAGTAACATTCTCATCAGGCTGCGGATCACATATTTGCTTCTGTGCTAACAGATCGTAATTCTCATTTCCTTAATTTAAGTACCTATAATCAGCTGCTGTAATATTGTGCCAGGAAGACAGCTGCATAAAAATTCATTAATTTCTTTTCATACCTTAACTTCCACTAATGACAAGCTATCACACAAGTGTCACTGAATTAAACAAAAAAAATCCTGTTAAATTCCTCAGGAGGGGAAATTGGGTCACAGAAGACTCTTTGCATTGGCCAAGGTAATCCATTTGAACTTTGGCAGAAGACAGAAACAGATGTTCACACTGCCACCACATCAGACAGCATTTCCCTCATGTAGGACCATACTCTTTTCCACTTCATACGTGCAGGGACACTTTGTACAGCAGTTTTGTTTTTCCAACATCTGGAGAAGATAGGGAAAGAGGGAGAAGAGGAGGAGAAAGAAGGCTGGAGTTTGGAATCTTCCAAAATAATGTATTTTATTTTTTGGAACATAAGTAACAAGCTCTGGTGCAGCAGACATGGGAATATGAGTAACAAGGCCTGGAATCCATTCATGGCTTCTTGTCCTGTGTGTGTCTGTGTGGCTTTGAACAAACTATGTTAGCATTCTGCTTCTTTTGCATCTTTCCCTGGGTTACCCAGAGGTGGTTTAACCTGGAGATTAAAAATCATGAAAGCACAGTTTGGGGGAGAAGGAAATGACGCCATTCAACATCAAATGAAGACAGACATGGCACCTCTGCACTGGATGCTGTTGGCCTTGGTGCTGCCACTAGCAAGGGGACACAGAAGAGATCCCTCATCTCCAGCTCACAGGAAGCTGGGAGGCAGTGGCAGCAATTTTAAAGGTTGTTTGATGAAGTGGCAGCCAGAAAGCACATTTAGATGACTGCCTCACTGTATTAAAGGCATATTTTTATCCATCCATATAAGCTCAAGGATATTTCTCCTGCAGTTGTGGAGCTCTCTGCTAGCTCTTTGCCCCAAATTATTAAAAGAGAAGACTTAGCTTCCTTCTTACAGGCAAGTGCAGCAGGGATTAAAAAAAAAAAAAAAAAAGGATTTAGAATGGGTAGTATATGTTTTTTTCAAAAACAGATGCCTAGAGGAATGGTACCTTCTATCCAAATATCTCTGATAAAGGCCATCCCAAAGTGGCCATTGGCAACACAACAAAAGACTGCTTCACAGCTGCCTCTTCTGTCATCCAGGCTGCAGTGCCTTGGAGAGTGGAGGACTAGAGAATAGAATACTGCAGAATACTATAGAATACAGTACAGGCAGCAAGCAATCCTATATTCTTGCCAAAGAATTTAGACAGGCACACTTCATAAGAAGTCAAATCTTTATACCCAAGGCTGCAGTAGTTTGGATGGAGAGGCCTGATTGTTCAGAGAAAGCATTATAGGTACCTGAGACCTACACATAGACTGTCTTCCTGAACTCATACATTATGTCTGTCCTAGTAGCTGGATGGATAAGTTGTTAGAAGCATTCTTTAAATGCTCCAAAAATAATATGGGAAAATATCTACTTACTTTGATGCCTTTAATGTGCAACTCCCTCAGCTTTTCCTTTCTGCAGTTTTGATGTCTGCGTTAATGCTTAAATGTGGATCACTACTTTCTTTTTGAATGGGGTCTGATGCAGAGGTAAGCTATGTGAAAGCTAGATATCTCCTCTTTTCTTTTTCTTCTTTAACTTTCACTCTCTCCTTGACTCTGATTTCTCTCTTAGAGTCTCCAGAAAAGTGTTCCTTATAGTTCATATTTCCTGTTTTGGCTTTGTAATTAACATCACAGAAAGACTAGACATTACCATGAATAGCAATGGCCTTGCCTCATGCTGTGAAATATTAGTACCAGTAAGGCCTCTAATATATTTTCCAAAAAGTACCTTTAAAAGCACTCAGCAGAAGCCTTGATAAAAATTAGCTCTTTATGCCAGGTGTGTGCCAGGCCATGCCAAGCTACACCCAGCAAGGTAACTTTACAACATGTATAAAATAAGACACTTACAATATTTTAGTTAGCTGGATATTGACACATTTGTTTGCCATGGAGCTGGCACACTGAAAGGGAAAAAGGACATAGAGCACGTCTCCTTTCCCTTTCTTTTTTAAAGGTCACGCTTATAAAAGATCACTGTCTTAGTTTTGAAGCAGAAAGTAGTTGAGTCTTTTTACTTGAACGATGTCTGTACCAATTTTTGTCATTGCAGACATATATGAGCATCAGAAACCAGAATCAATTGGCCTGGACAATATATCCTCTAATCTACATATAGAAAGGAAGAAACCAAATTAAAGAAAAAAAAAAAAAAAAAAAAAGACTGAATGGGAATGTAAAGTAATGTGTGAATATATTTCTTTTATCTTGGACAGAGAGAAGGTGGATCTCCAGACACATCAACAAAATAATCTACTTTCCTGTATGTTAGTAGAAATGAGCACAGAGATAGATAGTATCCCCCCCACCACACACCAAAAATAGGGGCAAAAGCTCATGTGATCTCAAGTCAGAGGTCATACACTTCAGTGGTTAGTGATGAGAGGAAAATTCTTAACTAAAAGAGGGAAAGATGGTAATCCTATAGGAAAGTCAGCATGTCCTTTATAATTTCATGAAAAATATAATTTTAAATCATCCAAGTCAAGATTCATTTTCCCTAAGGAAAATACAGTGGGAAAGAATGTACAGATGATGTCAGAATAGGTGCTGTATCAATCACACACTTTTTCTTAAGCATGAGATTCCAAATGTGGCTCATTCCCTTTGCATGGACATAAAAACTGGTTGAAAAGGTGAAATGAAAGTAACTGAACATCTTTCAATCTCCATAAATATCTATGTCTTGTTGAAGACATAACAAGAGTTCTTCTGTATGATTTGCTCATCATCCAAATTATGCTTATGCAGCATTTTTCTTATGGGGAAGCACTAAGAGAGGCATGTTCTCAAGCACCAATT
Organism: Lonchura striata; assembly: GCF_050655825.1. NCBI lineage: Eukaryota > Metazoa > Chordata > Aves > Passeriformes > Estrildidae > Lonchura > Lonchura striata. Next base: position 74,178,439 of record NC_140704.1, read on the forward strand.
TATGCAGTCATCTGCTGCTAATTAGCTCTTCTGTTTCTGGGGTACTTTTCATGGGAAAGAGTTCAGGTACCTTATAGACATAATTGAATTAAATTTTACAGTAGTTCTGTTAAATAATGAAGCACTAGCTCTTCCAGCTGAAATAACCAGTAATGAAAGTTTGACTTATTTGTCCGGACCTGATAATTTTTTACACAGTTCACCCTATCTGGTGAATAAATCTCAGTCCATTTTCAACCTGTTGTCACTACACTAAACCCAGGTGGCAGTCTCTATCTGAGTATATCAAATAGCAGAGAATCCATCAATTCTTTCAACATTTCTTCTTCTGACTAAAGACTACCATTGTTAAAAAAAAAAAAAAAAGTGCTGTCTTTCCTTTTGAATTTGTAACCCTACAGGTTCCTTTTCCTGACAGATCTAAGAGGCCTTTGGTAATGACATCTCCCCATGGAAACAGAACTGGTTTCTTGGAGATAAGGTGGCCTAGTTCACACAGTGGTCTCCTTAAAAACTTTTCTTCAACAAATTCATTTTCCAATATTCCTGCTTCCTGTGTGAGGAGTGTTATTTTACAGGAAGGATTTTACATTCTTCCTTCTTCCACCCACTCAAACTTGATCTGGAAGTGTCCAGCAATTATCCCTCATTTTAACTCTGTACTTCAGTTACTATTAGCTTGATTCTACCCTTGAATGCAGAAATTTAATCCTGACACTGTATCTTCTCCAGATAACATTTTTCAAGTCTTTCTTCTTAAGCTAGTATTTTCTTCAAAACTCAAATTATATTAATATATTTTCATCATTTGCTGTAACATTTCAGTAAGTTTTTCTCAAATGCTGGCATAGGGATTTCATAGGTTATCCCAATATTATTTCAGTCAATTTTCAACTGTGCATGCAGCAATAAAAAATATCTCTTTGCTCCCCTGTTTATTCATGGAAAAAACTCAGCCCAAGCATTACAGTGAAAGTTAAGGACACAGGAAAAAAAAAAAAAATCTATCTATAGCTGTTTAACCATGTTATGTCAAATTCTTTGAAATTTTTGTACTACAAATCATATTTTACTCATATAACTGTCCTATTTAAATTACTAGATCTACCCACAGAAGAAAGAACAACTTATTTGACTAAGAATTATAGAGATAGCTCTGATAGAAACAACATGATAATATACTTCCCTTTTTTGCATGATTATACCTAAAGGTGTTTATTTTAACAGTAGCTTCCTGGTTACAAATATAAAACTCTCTTGATTTCCAGCCTATTTGTATCCTGTCCTGTAAGTTTATGCTGTCCATATCATCCTGCACTAGAACCTGTTCTGATTCCCAACAACAGCCCTCTTATATTGGTTTATATACACACATATATGTATTTCACACTTCTTGATTATAGAGAAAAATATAGAGGATGCCAGATAGAAAAATTTATGTAATAATTTAGTATCTAAAACAATTACATACCCCAAATCCTATTCTTGAATAGGTGGAAAGCTTACTTCTGAGCACATTTTTACATCTAATACATATATAGGAGGCCTAAAAATATTTCTATCTGAAGAGACATTTTTCATGACCTCTTCTAACTACTAAAAGCTAGAGAAAATTGTTACAGGAAACATGAGTCCTGAACTTTCAAAGAAAATAAGATTCAAAATAAAACGTTGAAGTACAAACCACAAGAGCATTATTTAATTGAGATATATAGAAGGAAATGTACTTATTCTTTTGCCTTTTTTGGAGCTACAAACACAACAGCTCAATAAAGACTTTTTTACTCTTGCCTAGAACTGTACTGGAAAGAATGAGAAGGTGTGGGCACCAGTCTGAGAGAGATAATCCACAGTATCACCTCATAAGCACACATGGCTTTCTATCTGCTGGGATATGAAGAGTTTTGTATTTTCATGGGTAATTCTGATCCATATGAGCTCCCTACTCTTCTGCTGGCACTTGATTAAGATTTTGTGAAAGCTTGAGAATAAAAAGACAGACATGTTCCCCTCTGTTCATCTGCTTAGAATCACTGTAATAAGGCCCTGTGACTGCCCAGAGATCTCTAGTTCATTGTGAGTTCCCATATTCCATGTGCTGGTGTACAGACACTTCATAGAAGTATTTGATTATGTCAGTAGCCCAGTAGGAGTGCCCAGGGATTCTCTCGTCTTGTGGTTATGTCTTTGGCTACTTGTGCTTCATCAAGGTATTCCCTCTTAAGCCTCCTTTCACTTCTTGGACAGTCAGTATAGTCCTCCCTGTACCAGGCTCTGTCAAGCCTGACTATATCCCCAGCATTCTTCAAATATAGTTTAAAGCTTTCTCAATGAGCCCTGCTAACTCAATAGCTATGCTCCTTTCCCCCCTTTGAGATAGGTAGACTCCATTTGTTGCTAGCAGGCTCAGCATATAATCCCATTAATAACCAAACCCCCCAAATTCTGCTGTTAACACCAGTCTCAAAGCCAGATATTCATCTGCATTATTTACCTGTTTCTTGCACTGTCATTCCCTGTAACTAGCAGGACAGGAGAGAGTTTGGAGACAGAGAAGCTATCGTTTCATTTCTTTACTGGACTTATTAATATTATACATTCAAATATTTTACAGTATGTCAGTCATCCTCAGTAAAAGATATATATGTTTAATTAATTTAATTGGTCTTCTAAATTGTTCTTATGGGAGAAGAGGTACATGTGAGGCAACTAGTAAGGAGTTCCATAGCAACACGTATAGAGTTATAGAAAGGGCTGAGGTAGAAGGGACCTTGAAGATTACTTGGTCCCAGCTCCTCTGCTTTGGATCACCTTCCACCAGATCAGTTTGCTCAAAGGCCCATCCATCCTAGCCTTGAACACTTCCAGAGGTGAGACAAGTTCTCTGGGCAACCTGTTCCAGTGCCTCACCATCCTCACAGTAAAGAATCTAATCTAAACCTACCCTCGACCCTCTTTCAGTTTAAGGCCATTATCCCTTGTCCTATCACTACATGCATTTCTAAGAAGTCCCTCTCCAGCAATCCTGTAGGCTCCTTTAGGTACCAAATATTGCTATGAAGCCTCCTCAGAGTATTCTTTTCTCCAGGATGAACAATCCCAATCCTTTCAGCCTTTCCACAGAAGTGTTCTATCTCTCTAATAATTTTTGTAGTCCTCCTCTGGACTCAGTCCAACAGATTGATGTCTTTGTGCTGGAGCCAGGTGGTCTAGGTGGGGTCTCATGAGAGTGAAGTGGGATAATCACCTCCCTCCACCTGCTGGCCACGCTGCTTTTGATACAGCCCAGAATACGTTTGTCCTGTGCTGTGAGCTCACATATTGAGCTTCTTGTCAACCAACATCTTCAAGTATGTCTCCTCTGGGATCCTGTCAACCCAGTCTTTGCCTAGCCTGTATTGGCACCAGGGAGTATCCTGAGCCAGGTGCACTTGGGCTCCTCGTGGTTTAAACCCAGCTGGAAGTGAAGCTCCACCTAGCTGCTCCCCTCCTCCCAACCTCTCTAATGAGAGAGACGAAAGGCAGAGATCACAGGTTGAGATAAGAACTATATACAGGAAACAGTGGTAAGAAAATGAATAGTAACAGAAACAGTATTAATAACAAAGGTATGAAAAAGAGGGTGATTTGCATACAAAAAATACTCACTGACTGCACCACACAGCTCCCCAGGACAAAAACCAAAATGGCCCCCGTACCCTCTGCACACACATTTTTTTCCCCAAGACAATGAAAAACAATGGTGGAAATTCCCTCCAGCTGGGATCAGTGTTACCCTAACGCTCCATTTGCTGCTTGCTTCACTGGAAAACCAACAAAATGGCAGAGGACACCCTATCTGTTTCCTTCATCTGAATACAGGCCCACCTTCTTCTTGGAAATGAAAATCCCTTATCCCAGTCCCCTGGCAATGAAGTTGAGTGCTATAGAATAACTACAGACATGCCCACACAGCCCCAGGGTCTGCACTCTCACAGCTGCTGTAAAAAATTCTCTCTCTCCTTGGCTGAAACCAGGACACCTTGTTAAACTTCATAAGGTTCACACAGACCCACCTCTCAATCCTATAAAAGACCCCCTGAATGGGGAGCTACTGCACCACACAGCTTGGTGTTGTAGACAGGCTTGCTGAGGCTGTGATCAACACCACGACTTCTCAAATACAGTGGATAGCAGCTTAACCACTTCCTTGGCTCATTCCCTCAGGACCTGTAGATGCATCTCATCAGGTCCTATGGGCTTATGCTTCTTCAGATTCCTTAAATGGTTTCAGACCTGATCTTCTCCTGTGGTAGGAGGTTCTGCATTCTCCCATTTTCTTCCTTTCCCTTATGTGACTTGGGAGGAGCACAATTACTGAAAGTAAAAATGCCTTTGTATATAAAAAAAGCTTCACTTATTGAAGAGAAGCTCTACACAAGTCAAACAAATGGCCTTATTGACTGCTAAATAAGCTTGTTCTGTTCACATCTGGTGAGAGAAAGAGGAAAACAAAAATAAAAATCAAGATTTTAAATAGAAAGAGTCCACTGAGAAGTGATATTATGTGTTGACCTTTATATAGTGTTATCAAGAAAATATTATTTGCAAATAATCTTCAGGAAATTCTTATAAATCCTTCTTCAAATTAAAGAAGGACGCAAATCCTAAGACAAGCATCTTGTCCAATTAAAATGGTTATGAAGTTTTACCAATGAAACTATATGTGCTACAGACTTTTTCTCTCTCTCTCTTGATTCCTCACCATTTCAACTACAAAGACTCAGCTTACTCAGATGAACAGATGTCTCACATTGTGAGAAGAGCCTGTACAGCATGTTCTAGAAACACCATACACTGTACAAAGGTTTCTTTTCAATTGCTATTTGGATAGTGAGACAACGTTACACTGATCCTGAGGGCTGTCTTTCCTGCTCATGTACCTCTCTGAGCTTTGCTAAAACAAAGTTTGTTCTGTCTTCATTAAGAACTTTACATGTCAGCAGATAGGCATTAGCTGTTCTTCACACTCTTTCCCTAATTTTCAGAGTGACTCACCTTTGTATGGAGAGAATTTATATCTACACTACTCTGTTTTATGAATAAATGAACGAATAAATAAATAAAAATATATACATATGATCAAAAACATGATCTGAATAAAATTAACCATGATGTAAGGATTTGTATTGTTCAAATAATTACACACTTTATCGGTTTCCTACATCATAGTTGATCCTGGATTTACTTTAGCATTAGACCACTGCATATTATAGAATAATATAAATTTGAATTAGAAAAGAATTGATGTAACAGCTTGCTTAGGTTTGCATCTGAACAAACAGTGGGTCCTACAGGCTTATTCTGCCTGAGATTTTGTTACAGCATTACACAGCTTATGTCCTTTGTAACTGTTACATGAATTTTAAAAAGCAGAGTTAACAAATATCTATTGGATGGGAGCAATGAGGAAAAAGAAAAAAAATGTATCTGTATCAGAATGTTAGATCATATATCTATTTCTACTTTTCTGATGTTGTAGAGAAAGAAATACAATTTGCTGTGCTCAAAACCTACAATCATTTTCTGCTTGGTCAGTGAGTTGAACTAGTTGAACTAGTTCATCATATGACATACTATGTGTCCTATTGCAGATAAAATAATTTTAAACAACAGAAGTTCTAAGATAAATTGCCTATTCAAACAAGTTATGTCTGTATTGATTTCTCAGTAGACAGAACACAAAGAACTACTCTTGTCTATGGATTGAATGAGACAAACATTTATCTCTTCTTCATTCCTCACCCTGGTTCAATCCTTCAGTCTTGGTCACATGGACCTATCCTAGCAAATATTTTACTTGAGTCAATGAATAATGACAACATAATTTATTTGGGTATATATATATATATATATATATATATACACATATACCTATATATAAACAGGCCTCTTCTGAGTTAGCTGTCCATTGGGATAGTCTGTTGAATTGTCTGTTGAAGGGAAATTAATACCAGTTGATTCAAGGCAAGTGAAGCTCTAGTTTTTATGGTCAGGGATTCCAGTACACATGCTCTTACAGCCCTTAGAGATATGCAAAAAGATCAAAAACACCTACAATATTTATGCTAAGCTCATGTCATTATAGGTCAGCCCAACAACAGGACTAGATGGCAAGCACAAGTGACAAGCTGTTGGCTCTATGGTGATACATAACCTCAGTGGCAACAATATTTCTTTTTTTTTGTTTTGTTTTATGTATTCTCCTGTTCACTCACTCATATCTAGAAACATTGATTTTTAATCCAGATGTACAGATGCATTTCAATCTACTTTGGAATAAAATATTTAGTTCTTTATACTCAGCAATCTTCTACTCCACAGGGGATTGAAAGACTATATTGGCATGCAACAAAGACTCAACATTTTGGCTTGCCATAAACAGTGAAATTTAACAGAACAGTTGTTCTGTCTTATGCTGAATTTTGTTCACAAGTAAAAATCACACATGTTTATGTTTCAAAAGCCCTAAACCAAACATTTTTTGATGTGCTACAAAATTTTTACATTATGTCAAAGCTGCTTGCAAGGTATATTAACAATATTTTTTATGGGAAATGTGAGTTTAATTGCCCAAATATATACATGTGCTGCAGTGAGAGGTGGATGGAGAGGTAAAGTTACTTTCTCCAAACAGAGCAGTACACATGTGTCTAAACACAACTTGGAGCTCAAAGCCTTTGAGGAAATGAGTGACTTACTAATAAAGGAGATAATTCGGCCTTCATTACTAGCAGATGTCTCCATTGGTAAGCATCTGTTGCAGCTCACAACAGTATTGTTTTAGGGTAACTTTTAAAGTGCTTTGTTATCAAGTGCTAAGTATCTAGGGCAATTGAAGATAAAGAGTAATATAGTTAAACTCTGATTCTGTGCCACAACACATCTGAGACAAAAAAGTTCTCCCCAAGAGCTTCTATTCAAGACAGAAAAAAATATGCCACTTAATGAACTTAATGAGAAAACCACGGTAGTCATAAGTCACAAGAGCATACTACAAGTAAGGAATTGTGAAGAAAGGCAAGTAAAGAAATGCTGTTTTAAAAATGTAGATGCAAATCTGTCAAGATAAATGCAGAAAAAGCAGGAAAATATCTATGTAAGAAGATGGGGAAGATCAAAATGCACAACCATGTATGTGTAAATCAGTGTAGTTCTACTGACTTAAAAGGAGCTTCCCAGATTACCTAGCTGAAAATATTTGCAACTAAAAACTGTCATTCCACTGAAAAAAATAAGCTGTATTTGTACATGTGTGATTATTTTCAACTCCTTCAGCTCCTATAAACCCTGTATCAAAACCAGCTGAAATGATTATGTTGGGTTTGAAATTATTACACATAAACCACTAATACCTCACATTAAAGTCTTAAAGTGCTTCACTCCAATGTGACATGAACTTCATACCACTTTATATATTATCTTATTACCTGATATTAATATTTTTCTCCTTTGTTCCTGTAAATTAACTGTTAAAGAGCTAGCTGTTTTCAGTTTAAAAAGTAGCTGTACTGAGTTACCTATAGCATCTTGGGAAATTCTGTTTTCTCAGAGTTCAAGATTTATATCTTGAGAGCCTAGTATGTATTACTATGTCTTTTTTCTAGCAGTAAGTCATAGCAGAGGGCAAATAGACAATACCTGCATTTGAGCTGCCAGAATTTTGTTGCTATTTTAAGAAACTGAGTGAATATCTGCCATTTACTGGTTCTCCTTAAAACTCTGTTCAGGCCTCACTGCAACAGAAGAGAGTTTAGGGGGATCTAGAAGCAGGAAAACCTTTTTCAGCAGAATACATCTGCCAGGGCAGAGATTATTTTTGTGGAGGTCAGACAAAACCAGGCAACAACCCTACTTAAATCTCAAGTGTCTGTCTGTTTTAATAAAATACTTCTTGGGTTCCCTCAAAACTTGCTACAACTTACCACATCTCAATGAGCAATCCCGCACTGAATCCATTGCAGCTTTAGGCTGAATACTTCTCAGTGGCTCCTTTCACTCTCTGAAAATTTTAGTGCTTTGATGCTTAAACAAGGTACAGGAAAATGACAGTTCAGTCACTTAATACTCAAATACAAGTGAATTAAAATTATAGAAAAGCAATATAAGATGTTTGAATATGTGGGAATTCTGTGAGGAGAAAGAAAGCACTTTCTGTCCCCTTGAATGTACTACAGAAGAATAAAAAAAAATTACAACTATTATGCAAAGGCAAAAATAAGAAAAGTGCAAAATTCCTGGAGGTCTCTGGGAAACTATTATAGTAATTATTATTATATAATTATATTATTGTAGTATTACAATTATATTTGCTAGTGATGCAGTGTAGCCCTGGATCTTTTTCCAGGTTTAACTACCCTTCTCAGAGCAATGCTAAGGAAGACACTTATTTTGGGTGTGGAGAGGGAAGGGTTATTACATATTCTGGTTTCATTCACTGAGCAGATATTGGTGCTTGGAGGATGTTAGATTTCACCCCTGTCATGGTTTAAACCCAGCTGACAACTCAATCCCACATAGCTACTCACGCGCTACCTCCGTGGAGGAATGGCAGAGGGATTTGGAAAAGTACAGGTGAGAAATCTCATGGGTTGAGGTAAAGACAGTTCAGTAGGTAAAGCAAAAACCATACAAAAACAAGAAAAGCAACACAAGGGATTAATTCACCACTTCCCACAGGCAGGTGTTCAGCAATTCCTAAGAAAGCAGGGCCCCATTGTAATGATTACTTGGGGAGACAAACACCATCACTCCAAAGGTCCCTTGCCCTCCGGCCTCTTCCCCCATCTTTATATGCTGAGCATGATGTCATATGGTCTGGAATAACTCTGTGGTCAGTTTGGGTCAGCTGTGTCCCCCCCCCCCAAATTCTTGTGCACCCTCAGCTGCTTAGCTGGTGTGAGAGGTAGAAAAGGTCTTTGCTTTTTGTAAGCTCTGCTCAGCAATAATGAAAATATGACTATGTTATAAATGCTGTTTTCAGCACAAAACCAAAACACAGCCCCATGCCAGCTATTATGAAAAAACCTAATTCTATGTCTATCCCAGCCAAAACCAGCACAAGCCCAAAAAAGCCAGTACATGTACCCTGAGTCTGCTTAATGATGTGAAAGAAAGCACGATAGGTGAGGATGATTAGGATATTTGTTTCAAGAGCGAGTATCCAAATAAAGCTTAAATACTTATGTAGAGGTACTTTGGATACCCTTGGCATTACTAGGTTTGGATTTTGTAACTAAAGCAACAAGAGTCCTTTGCTATGCTAGCTATAGTACTGAGAGCCTTTTAACGTTATACCTTTTGGGTCAAATAATCCCCATGGAGGGAAATACACTCTGGATTTTCACTATCAAGCATAATTTAAGTGCTGTACGGCTACAAATAATTACCACTATAATATTTCTATCTATTTGAGATGTTGTCAGATGTCTGCTAAGAAACTTCTCAAATATTTAGTTTAATTCCAACAAAAAGAATTAATAGTTTTCTCAATACCAGAAGTAGCTATGTGTGTGTGTGGTTAACAAAAGACTACCATGACTTTCTAGTCCAGTCTGTTTTATGATAGCAAAGGCACTCTTAGGTTACTCCCTTGCCTTCCTTTTCCTCTTGCGATTATCATTGTCTATTAGTGATTTTCTAAAGATGAATTTACATATCTGACAGGTAAGATATTTTGACATTCTTAATATCCAAATATATTAAAGCAAAATATTAAAAGGCAAAATGAAATTTAAAATTCAAAGAAGACAACAATATATTATTTAAACTATTTTTAACTTTTTAAGTTTTTCTTTTAAAGCTGTGAACAACATGGCATTCTATATTTATACATTCCAATAAATGTTTCATTTCACAGTGCTTCCAATATGCTAGGTGATTATTACTTAATTGCTGACAATTTAGCAGAACTGTAGCTGATATTTACCAGCTACCATCATATGAATTCACTGGCCAAATTTGGCACACTCACTTTGTGGCATCATTTTTACACTTTTATGCATTTGTCAGTCTTTTCCCAGCTGCTAAATTACCCCACAGAACTGAAGTTTACTCAGAGTAGAGTTAAGGTGGCACTAGGAACAGATGAAAAGGAGATTATTTTAGAATTAATACTGAGGTGGGCAACAAAATAGAATTTATGAGATTTCAGACAGACAAACTGAGTGTAAATCTGGGTTATTTCTATCATCCCTTCCTGTCAGTAAAGTCTATGTTCACATTTGTGGAAGGAGCAGAAATGCTAGTAATGTTTTCAAGCATTACTCGTGCATGCTTTGCATTGTCCTAAGAAAAATTAAGAGACCTGTTCTGCATAGCTAAGCATACAATAGCTTTCTTTAGTGATCTGATACATTCTGGTGAAAATATGTGAACTTGAATAACAGTTGCATATAAAAGTCCCTGCAAGTTTGTACACCACACTGCTACACAAGTTTAGAGAAAATAACACAACTGTGATGCTGAATGTGACCACTTGAAATGCATGCACTTGAAAAATTAACTTCTTTTTCTGCAAATAATAATTAAAACCAATGTCTCTGTTGTGGTTTAGAAAGGTATAAGATCTCAAATAAAAGACCCAAAAGACATCTCTAAAACCGTATTTTAAAATCAGAAACTAATCAAATTGACAAAAAGAAAATAAAAATCAATGCTTCTCTGGATCATCAAGTGTATCCAACTGCATCATGATATGCACAAAATAACGCTGAGTATTTTCTCACTGGCACACAGCAGAGCTGAGCCTTTTTTCAGAACATTGCCCTTGCAAATATTTGATAGGCTGATTTCTTTCTGTTTCTTCCAGCATATGAGGGCAGTCATGCAAGATGCACTGAATGCTGATAGGCAGAAAGATGGCTTGCTTTCTCCCTCTCTCCTGTCAAAGCATTTTACTTTACTGGAGAGTCTGCCACAACGTTTTCTGCACAGCTACACATACTAGTATGACTGCATACATTCAGGATTGAGTGGCAGGTGACTAAATACAGTCTCTGGCACTGCCTCATTCTCTTCAGTCTTAACTGGCTGCTATACCTGCCCTCTGAAACCCTTTATTCTCCAATACAGTTTGCCTTAGATCTAAGACTTCATCTTGAAACTCTACTGCCTGTCTCTCACCAGATTTGACATGGTTGAACGGATCTGTTGAATTCAGGTCATGTTTGTTGACTGGAATTTTTGTCCTGCACAGATAGCAAGCATGCTGGTGACAGGCATTATAACAGTACTCTTACTTTGCTCAGTATTTTTTTTTTTTAATGTACTTCTATTGTATGATTTAGACTCAGAATGCAAAGATGGATATTTTTTTCACCCAGAATGGTTGAGTACTAGGAAGGTACAAATTTTGGTTGCCATCAATGCACACAATAGAGAAGAAAGAAAAATAGAATTCTTGCAATCCTCAAATATCCAGTAACTAGTATCTTCATATAACCAGGTACACAAAGCTGAGGTTTGCAATATTTATATCTGCCTGTCTGATTTCTAAATGTTAAGGTCTTGCTTGTGGGACCTACAAGAGCTGGTTTGAAATGACTGCATAAATATCCAACATCTGTTCTTTTTACAGCCTTGGCCTCATAAACAAATTAGAACTTCCAGTAGGTTCATAAAAAAATATAATTCAATAAGAGTTCCTCAGAATGGAAAAAAAAAATGCAGGTTATTTTTGTTTTATTAAAATTCCCCCAGTTCTAAGAATCAGGATGTGTACACAGACTTTACCAAAACACAGCTTTTAAAAGATTAGCAGCTACAAATAGATGGAAGGAATAAGATACAGAATGTCAACAGGGTACATATTTTCCATGCATCACTTTGAAAGGCTTTAGCATTTTTTGAAGATTAATCAGACTAAATTTTCTTTTCATCGCAGTTAGCTTTATCAGGTGTTCATTGCAGAAAGCTACTTAGAGCCTTCTGATATAGTACAGGTTTTATAGCAACAGGTAATCATTGCCTGTGGTGAGCAACATAATCCACAGCCAACTAACTGTAAAGGGGCTTGGCACACAATATGTAAACAAGCAGCAAGACCTGTAAAATTTGGGGGCTCATTTGCCACATGAACAGTTCATACCATTTGACTGCAACCTAAAATTATCCCCTTCCTCCACACATCCCCTAACCAAAGTGTAATGTGCCATTTCCTGATGGATCTTATTTGTCCAAATGTGATAATTTTTAATCCAATACCATGTATAAAAGGCATCAATGCACATTTTGCAAATGTAAATAAAGAACAATTCACATCCTACTATAATATTAATATATTACTTCCTGTTTTCACTGCACACAACACATCATGTCTGTCTGTCTGTGCGTGCAATTCATTCTAGCTCATATCCATTTACTAGAGGCTGGAATGATGGCTAGTAGCAAATGCAGTCAAGCACATATCAGTTGATAATATTTAACGGGCAGCCTATAGAATTCAGATTAACTCACCTGTCATTAAAATCCTAGACTTACATATTATGCTCAGATCCATAGTCTTTGTGAATTTTATGGGAAAAACAATGCACCAAAAAAAAAAAAAAAAAAAAAGATAAAACCTCAAACACTAAAGAAACCTGTGGGGGCTGGACAACCAGACAGATAAAAGCCTGCTGTGCTCCCCTGCCTGGAGGGCCAGCCCCTGAACCACAACCCTTTGGTTAGGGAGAGCAAGAAGATTGCCCCCAGAGACCTTTGCGACCGTATGTTGATTTCTTCTATTCCATTGGCTCTTCCTCTTTGCTCCGCCCCTATACCTTCATTCCATTGGTCTCAGTGTTTTGCCCCACCCTTTGCTTTTCCTATATAAACTCCTGTTTTCTCTTCCTCAGAGCTATTGTCCCTAGGATCCTTCACAGAGGGTCATATTCACAATAAAGGATTTTTCTCTGTGGAACTCCATACAAGGCTCTTATCTCTTCCTCCCATGTCGCCTGGAAGAATTGAACAGCTAGCCAGTGTGAGTGAAGGACATGCCTGTGCCCCGAGCTGTCCTTCTTCAGGAAGGTCGTAGCACTCTTACCACCGCTCCATCCACCATGACAGAAACCAAGAAAACTTAATAGAAAAACAACAAAAAATTATATACCCAGGTATTTCCTTATGCCATTTTGTTTCCCCTCTGTTTATGATTTATAATGAAACCTAAACAAGAGTGAATACATTAAAAGTCATGTAGCCTTTAGATAGCTAACTTAATGTTGATTGACACACTATAAAAATGATTGCAAAATTTCTCTGTTGCCCATATGGGCATATGAGAGTAAAGCTAGAGAAGGATTTGATTTAGCAACTAGACAATTTAAAATTATTATTTCCCTCTAATATATTAAAACAATTTCCCTTTTTATTCCTTCTAAAAGTTCTAAGAGTTTACAGTGAAATATAATTCCTGAAGAGAAAAAGGAAAGAAAAAAAAAAAAAAATTAAAACCTTACCAACCCACCAAAACCAACCAAGACCCAAACATTACAATCAGAAGAGTACAGGAGATTTCTACACGTGAAATTTCAACCACTTGCACTCTGTGCTATAACCTCTTCATGAAAATCAAGATGTCGGAAACCAGGTTTCAAATTACACCAGATACAGATATTTGTACAGATGTGATGTACAAGCATGTCAACTTATCCCCACTGTGACCTCCAAATAACTGAAATATTAGCTGAGAGGAAGCTGCCAGCATGACACTGAGAAAGACAGTTATTTTTCAGTATTTCTCAACATAACTCATACTTTAAAAAGTTTTTAAGAGAATTTTGGATCAATGACAGTAAAACAATAGCAATATTTTGTGTCAGACTTCAGCTTAGAGGGAACTAACTTTAAGGAAACAAAAGTATGATTTTAGTTTTATGAATGTTTAAGTTCAGTTAATATCAAATGCTACATTTATTTTGAATTCTGTTCACAAATAGGAGAAAAACAGTTAATAAATTATTACTAGAGTTTATGGTGCTATACAGGAAGATATTAAGATGGAAGTACTGGAAAGTTGAACTATTCTGCTGGTGCTCTGAGACAGAAGACAGCATTAAGTGAAACTCAGGGGTACAGTCTTACTTCTGAGACTGAGGTTCTCAGTTTAGGAAAGAGTCACAATATCTTCCTGTCTCAAAGAGTTACTCTATTGATTATGACTTGAAAGTATCTCCATACATTTCTGAAAAGCCCCACAGCATACACAACTGCCTTCTCCACCTCTGTGCTCATTTCTTTTTCTACAATGCTCCTGGTCCTGACACCAGCTCTGCTGTTGCATGTTTGTGTGTTTGACTGCACATTGAAGTGGCCCAGCATCAGAGTACAGCTCAGTCACAGCAGAGAATATGGGTGTCACAACTGTTAACTTCTCATGATTCAAGAAGTCCTAAATAGAAAAAAAATCTTAACAAAGTCAGAAGTACTTTATTTTAAGCTGTCTTTCTTTCTAACTAGAAAAATTGCTTAAGTAATTGTTGGAGGAGCAAATGATCTAAAAGGTAAGAAGGTAAAAATGGGATGTTCTTTAGACAAAAGACAAAATAATTTTGGAGGAAATGCTTTGAGTTGTGCCTCCAACCTGTCAAAGGTCATGGAACAGGGGCTTAAGACCAGTAATGAGGGTTATATGGGAATAAGCAGTGCCCTGCATTCCTTTTCTATAGTTAAAATATCACTGGACAATTAGTGCTCCACCACCATCATGCTACCTAGAAAGCATGGCATGGTTGCAGTGCACTGGAGACTGGGTGACAGTTCTGCCAGTTTGATCAAAACAGTCAAAGTAGATTTGAGATCTTTGAGGACAGTTTTGTTCTCAGTGTGGTGCATGACCATTCTCTAACTATGACTATCAATATAATGTCTGAATGCTTTTCTGGCTTGGCTCTTGTCCTCGATTTGTATTTGTTCAGGGGCAAGGAGCAGAGCCAGATCAAGGGTTTGGGATAAAGTCAGACAGAATTTGATTAACTCGCCTCTAACTACAGTAATTACTAGAATAAAAACTAATGCATTAATTAGCACTGTAGATGACAAGAAAGGGTGGAGATATTCTTCGGTTCATTCTAGAAGCTTTTGGCTCCATCACCTCATGTACGAACCTATGCTTTAGCCAAACCCTTCATTTTTAACAAATGCAATAGTACTGACAGGATGCTTTCTGGATGCATGTTTGTGTGTCAGTAATCTTGCACAACAGTGCTAGATCAGGCTTTCATCTCTGTGCCAGAAGCTTCTAAGAGTCATGGTAAAGACCGCACTACCATGTTTCACTAGGAAGGGAAAAACATAATTTCTGAGCATCTACTTGGTTTTTAAATAAATTTAATTTCATACATAGAGTAAAATGTGGTCACCTCACAAATAATGATAGAGACAAGCAGAAATGCTTAATACGTTCTCTGCCTTTCACATAGATGGTGTATCAAGGGGGTTTCAGTGCTGTGAGCTGCAGGACAACTACTACAAGAATGATCAACTCCCAGCTAACCCTGAAGTTGTGCAGAATCTGCTGCTCCAACTGGATCCCTAAAAATCAATGGTGCCTGATGGGATTCATCCAAGAGTTTTCAGAGTTACCTGATGTCATTGCAAAACCTCTCTCAATGAATTTTGAGTGATCTTGGGAATCTGAAGAGGTTCCAGCTGACTGAAAACTGGTGAATATTGTCCTGATTTTCAACAAGGACAAGAAGGAGGACCCTGGGACCTACAGACCTGTCAGTCTCTCTTTAGTGCCTGGTAAAGTTATGGAGAAGGTATTAAAAAAACCTGAAAGACAATGCAGTCACTAGTCACAGCCAGCATAGCTTCCTGAGAGGAATGTCCTGCTTGTTAAACCTGATTTCCTTTTATGACAAGGTAACCCACCTAATTAATCAAGGGAAGACAGCTGATATAAGTAAAACTTTCCATACTGTCTCTCACAGTATCCTCTGGGACAAAATGTCCAACCCACATCATGGCATACATGAGCCACTGGCTCATGGGCTGGGCACAAAAGTTTATAGTGAATGGGTTGACATCAGAATGTGTCCTGTCACTAGTGGGGTTGCACAGGGCTCCATCTTAGGCCCCATTCTCTCTAATATCATAAATTATTTGGATGCAAGACTGGAGGGGATATAGAGCTGATGATACAAAACTGGGTGGAGCTGTTGACTCCCTCCAAGGCAGGGAGATCCTGCAGAGAGACCTTGGAAAATCAGACAGACGGGCAATCACCAATCATATGACAAGGGAACGTGCTGGATTCCACACCTGGGATGGAACAACCCTGGATGTATGGACATGTGGGGAATGAGATGCTGGAGAGAAGCGCCACAGAATGGGACCTGGGGGTCCTGGATGACAGGAAGTTGAATGTGAGTCAGCAGTGCTCTGTCAGCCAGGAGGGCCAGGTGTGTCCTGTGGTGCAAGAGGCACAGCATCACCAGCCAGGCAAGGGAGGGGATTGTTCCACTCTGCTCTACACTGGGGCAGCCTCACCTTGAGTCCTGTATGCTGCTTTGATGTCTGCAATATAAGAACGATGAAAAGAAATTAGAGGCTGCACAAAGGAGGGCAGTGAAGATGGTGACGGGCCTTGAGGGGAAGCCATATGAGGAGTAGCTGAGGTCACTTGGTGTGTTCAGCCTGAAGAAGAGGAGACTGAGTCTATAACTCATCACAGTCTACAACTTCCTTGTGAGAGGAAGAGGAGGGGCAGATACTACTGTCTTCTCTGTGGTTCCCAGTGGCAAGATCCAAGGGAATGGCTGAAGTTGTGCCAATGGAGATACATGTTGGATATTATAAAAGGGTTCTAAAACAGAGTAGAAATTTAGCAGGGTAGAAATCTGCTTCAGATTTAGGTGAAATGTGCTGTTTTAAAGTCTAGTAACTCTGCTGTGCTTAAGGCTCCCTGTTCTCAAAAAAAAGCCTCACAAAACTGCCTCAGCCAAAAAAAAAGGATGTAAACTTCCCTTGAACTTTGAAATGAAGAAAAGAGCCTAAATCTGAAATTGCAAGAGATGGACAAGATGACCAGAGAGTTCTCTCTGTACAAGAACTGATAAAGATTAATTGCAAGTTGTAATGTGAAACCAGTAAAATGAATATATATGAACCTATTGTAAAACTCTATGCATATGTACTAGCACGGGAAATAAAAAAAAGTTTAAGAATTCTCAGGGGTGCACATGTCCTTTGAGAGGAACAATCCCCACATGTGCCCAGTGCTGAAATAAACATACCACCTTTACAACTTTTACAAGTTGTGGAGTAAGTTTTCTCCGCAAATCAACCCACAAGTTTGTTGGGCACTGGAACAGGCTTCCCAGGGAAGTGGTCACAGCACCAAGCCTGACAGTTCAAGAAACATTTGGACAATGCTGTTGGGTACATATTGTGACTCTTGGGGTGTCCTATGCATGGCCAGGAAGTGGGGGGTTGATGACCCTTGGGTCTCTTCCTACTTGACATAGTCTGTGATTCTGTGATTTTGTAAGCCAAATGTTTTCTCCACAACACCTTGCCTTGTTAAAGCAAAGAGCTAACAGCTACGTACTCCTATTCAACAGAGGCAGAGAGGAGTTTTGGACTCAATCTGAATTGCATAATGAAAATGGAAACAATCCCCTGTGTATGAAAATCACAGTTTTTGAATAACAAAGATATAGGCAGACTGATGTGAAGTATGCTCTCAAGTTCTCCTTTAAACAAACCAAACCAAACCAAACCAAACCAAACCAAACCAAACCAAACCAAACCAAAAAAAAAAAATTACAAGGAAGGGTAACTTCTGACTGCACAGTATGTGTGACTTCAAAATCTATGTTAGATTCTTTCTCATCACACTTACCTTCAATGTAGTCTTTTATGACATAATAGCATTTTCACATTTAGATTATAAACCTATATATTTTCAAGGCCTCAAGACCTTGAAAGAAAGATTCTGACTATGAGTCATTATTGATATGATGTTTACCTCAATACATAGCATTTAAAGCATTCTGCATGGTCATACTCATAATTCATAGTGGAAATCTCAAAAGCCTGTGCACTATGATGTGCTCTACTTAAAGTACTTCATGTCCATGTCAGTTATGGGCCACAAAACTGACATATACATATACAATATACTGCATATATATATATATATATAATATATATATATATTATATATATATATATATATATATATATATATATATATACACAATATACTGCATGTACATATACATATACATATACATATACATATACATATACATATACTGCATATACACATACAATAGATTGAAATCCTAAGGAAATAAGGAAAAATTTTCACAAATAGACATACATGAAATACCTCAATACAAGGCTCCATGGCACTTTCCTCTTTATGTATTGCAGAAGTTTTGATGAAAATAACTGCAGTACTCTAAGATCTGCTTAAAGAATAGGCAAGGAAATCAGTGCTTCCCTGAAGCTTGGAAGACCTTAGCCTCATCTCTTCTCACACACATTCAACATCTCAGCAGTCTCAAAGACTAGGCCTTTTGTCTCAGTACTTCAGCTCCTTCTCCTAAAGAGGTATAAAAAGGATTTTTTTTTTATCCGTGGACATACCTGTGCTAAAACTATTCAAAAATTTCAATAATTAGGTATCTTAATTGAGTCTTAGATATTTTAATTGCTAGGATAATGTGTTTGTTCTAGACCAGCATGTATTTTAGCCAAGCTAGCTATTTCAGAAAGCTTTCTACGGTCTTGGATTTAAAAAATACAGGCTCCCACAAAATCTAGGTGAATATTTAGAATACAGCTTCTATGAGCTCCTGGGACAGCCTTCCCCAAAGACACTGAGCAGGCATAATGGGCATAAAAACACAAGCTTCTGACAATTTGTCCTTTAGCTCCCCATTTTGCAAAAATTTTGCTGATCTAATTGTACACCCCTTGGCAGTGCCATGGAATTTGTTCTTAACTCTCTATGATTAATGCCCTTATGAACATCCTATATTTTAAGAAATAGTTTTACAAGTACTTAGAAGATATACTTACACTTGCTTTAAATGATCCTTCCTAGATGATTTAAAATACATCTTAACCTCTTATTTAAAATACTCTTTATTGTGTTGCAACACTATTCTTAATATGGGGCATATATTGTTCATGTATGTCTTCATTTTGTGAGTAAAATAGAAAAAGAAATAAAACAACCAGGAGATGTTTCGCCAGAGTGAAAATGTTGTTTCAATAGCATGTCAGATTGGTACAGAGTGTGACCATCACAAGAACAGAGTCAAAAATACCTGGTACTCCAGACAAAAGGTGATTTTTTTCTGGAATTAAGCAGACCCCTCCAGTACATTCCTAGAAGTGTTAAAGCTTTATGCTGGCATGCTCCACAGTAAAACAGCAAAATATTGAGGATCCAGAATTGTCTTTACAATATTTCTTTTCTAGTATTTTCCCAAAACCTGCAGCTACTGCTGCAGAAAACCTTAGCGATACTATTTCTATGACATCTTGATGATTGTAAATATTAAAAAGAATATCATCCAACTCTGCTTCTCTCACCAGCTAGTTTTATTCAGAGAATCTCAAACTCCAATATAAATAAATATTCACAAGGTGAAAGCAGGCATTCTTACCGTTTCTATAATTTACAATATATTGTGCACTTGAGTTCTTTTGAAGTCAGACATAGTAACTAATACCAATACCAGAAGTAAAGGTTCCAGTTTTCTCCTTTTTCTCTAAAGACATCCTTTAAGATAAAGGTAACACTTCCCTCCACTAAAGAGAGAGGAAAACTAAAGGTGAGTGCAGCAAAATGTGCTGTGGAAGATATCACAAGTGGTGTGTGTCTGCCCTTGCCATACAATTTTGCTGTATTTTCCTCATTCCTAATCCCATTTATAAATCCAATGCTGAGTATGTTACACTGCTGCAGAGTGTACAGGCAGACATGGCTCCCAAAAAATGCTGAGAGCCCTGTGCTGACTACCCACCACAGCACATTGGCTTTAATACACGACTGTCTCACATGCAAAACCCTGCCTCCATGCCTCCATGGCTTCACAGCCATTCCATCTGGTGGTGCAAAGCTTCATTTTCCTTGTTTAGTAATTTCTAGTCTAGAATAAAGCAATTCATAACTGAGTATCTCTGTGTTTTTTTTAAAATTATGAATATGTATACTATAAAAAAGATGAAATTATTCTTGACAATAACTCCATAAATATGTGTTATCAATTATTGTGGTGGGACTCCTATTTGTCCTATGACAAATTGCCAGAAATTAACTATTTGACTCCAAGAACCAATGTTAATTTTATGTCAGTTACAGATGAATGTCAATATTAATTATGAAGTGCAGAAAATTAGAAACTAAGGATATTCATTTATTTATCCCTTTTGATTATTATTGATGGCCAATTTGATTATTTATCACTAAAATGTCACAGGCTAATTATTCCATTTTCCACCAAAAAAGTGCCATTTTCATTGACTCATCATTCATCATCCGTGCTGAATAAAGGAAGAGAAAATTGACACAAAGTTCATTAATATCTACAACCAGCAAAACTTTAATGTATAATGTTAATATAATGATTTCTCTGTGTGATGTGTCTTTAGACAGTCAGGTCTTTCAGAGGACTCTAGCTGAGTAGAAAGGCTCCTCTCTGAAAAGCAGAAAGAAAAATGAGCTGAACAGTAAGGTCTGTTTTGCAGCAGATTTTACCTACACTGCAGAAATTGCAGAGTATCAGCAGTTCAAAATTACAAACATGTGCTGCACCTGGTTCCTAAACAAACAAAGCACAACACAGGACTCTCACTTGATGACTTATTTTTGATTAAATCATTGAGCCAAGGCAGAAAGCTTGAATTACAAAGGAAGCAGCCTGAATAGGCCTGCTTATTCCTGCTATAATTACCTTTTCTCAGTGAAGGTTGCCTATTTTATCAATAGCTCTGTCAACATTTTAAAACCTTCTCAGAGTAATTCAGAATGTTGGATGTAAATATGCCACCTGCTTTCAGAGCTCAAAACAAGCTTTATTTATTTATTTAAACTGATAAAGAAGAAGCCCTGCATACAAATGAGAAAACACTCCCCATCTCTTTCTTTAACCTCTGTTTCTGGTAATCCAGATGATGTTCTAACTGAGAAATAGGTTACAGCAAAGGAACTTAATGATGTATGTGCTTACCTATATAAAATCAGATGAATAGTTATGCCACCCAGAACTCAATGTTTCATGCAAAATTGTGCTGTCCAAACTGTTCACTACTGTACAAGGGATTGCTAGGAAAGCCATGACAGGGTCTTATATAAGATGGCAATATCAAAACCCTCCTTTTCAAGCAATGCTGTCAATATTACAAAGAAAGTATTGCCTTTCATAATACCCCATTGGAGACACATGCTCCTTTGTCACTGGTGCTGTGCACTGAGAATCTACTGTTATGCCTGGAGATGGCTGAAGGTTGGGAAATATGGGCCCCAGCACAAAGCAATCTCTTCTAGAGTGTAAAGCTATTTGAGTGACATAAATGCTCACACATGTTTTTTTGCTTTGGTCCTCTTTCCTTCCCTCTTAATATTTTTTGTTGCTATAAGAGTAAATACAGATTCTAACAGAAAAGGAGTATGACAGATTCATTAGCATAAATATCCTTGTAATTTTAACCCTGTGATGTCAGAGCCTGTCAAGCTCCATCTTCCTGATGCCTCTTATTCTTTCTCTAATCTACACCCATATCTACTGCATTACACTCATATCTAAGCAGGCAACAGGGTAGATTTCAGTTCACATTTCATAAGCCAAAACCAACCTCAATTCTCTAGAACTTGGTGCATTTTCTACAGATCCATGCTTGACTATAATTTATGTGCAAAAAAATGAAAACTTTATTTTCACTTTTCATTATCTCAGTATGAATAGTTTAAAGCAAATACACACACACACACACACATGCATATTATACACACTTTTTAACTCTGAGGCAATTTCTATCTCACTTACTATATAAACAGTACATTTTGCAGTGTGAAGGAATTTCATACTCTTTTAATCTCTCCAGTCTCAAAGCTAATCTCACAGCTCCCAGTGAGAGCTTTGCCATTGGCTTCACCAGGAACAAATTCAGGTTTCCTATTTATAATAAAGACCTCCATAAGAAATAATTTTCTATCTTTTTAAAAGTTCCCCTGTTTCTTTCATACAAATTAAATAAATTATATTTACTCTATTCTGGTATAAAACTTTTAATTATCTCCCACATGCCAGCCTTTTCTCACTGTGTTTGTTTTAAGGTTCTAAGAGCACATCTCTTTCAAACCTATGTGCGGGGTTTGTAATTTTCCCTTCTTCCCCCATTCCCCCTCCCCCCTTCCCATACGTTCCCCCGTTCCCTTATCACTCCCCCTACCTCCCGCGGTCCTTTGTCCCGTTCCTGCGTTCCCCTGCTTTCCCCCTCGCCACGCGGTCTGTCCCTGCCCTCCCCACCGCCTTTCCCATCGCTGTCTCCAGGGTTTCCCTGCCCCTCTCCCCTGCCTCCCATCTGCATTGGCCGCAGCTCACGTTCCCCCCGCCCCCGGCACGGGGTATAACCGACCCCGGGGTCGATGCCTGGTGTCTCGGGAGCACGCTCCCACAATAAACACATGTCTGCACCCGAGTCCCTTGTTGTCCTTTTGCCTGTTCCCGCGCTAAAACTGAGCCTCGCAGAGTCGAAGGGGAAAAGCGGCGCCACCTCTCCCCCCTTCTCGCTGTGTCCCACCGGCGCACACCCAGAGCCAGTCTCGCACGGCAACACCTATGCATCTCAAGTGGCAAGCTTTTTGTTTCAAGATAAATATTACATGTTATTTTCCAGGCTTTTTTCTACTAAAAGAATTCAGAATAAAATTTGAGATTTGGTGACAACGCATATTCCTATATACATGTTTCAACACATTCCTTTTTCATAAGCACCAACACTGAGATTATATAATAATGACAGGCAAATAAGACTTACATGTTTCTCACAAGTATTGGAAACACACAATCAACCATTGTACTATTCTTAAATCAGAGAGTATGATTTGAAATGGAGATTTTGATATTTCTAGCATTCCACATAGTCTGGGGCATGTTCAAGCAATGTAGGAAGATTTTATGTAAGTTCAGTAGGAATACTGTAAAAGATTACTATAGTGTAATAGAAACCATATTTTATTATAGATAACAGTTTAACTACTTTTGTAAACATTATGGATCATATAGGTGAATAGACCAGTCAGTGCAGAAGAGGCCCTTGAAAGAAAAATAAGCATTGGCACATAACGTATCTCCATCTTCGCATCTCATGATGGTGGGAGACAGGGAGAGGGAGATTTAGAAAACAAAGAAATGTTTTAAGGGAAACCAAGTGCACAGGTAGATATTTCAATTGAAACTACATGCAATCATGTTCAGAGTTTCCACTTGATTCCAACCTTTCATGGAGATACCCACCCCAAATTCTTTTATGTAATTGCAGAACTGTAGCATTTCAAGAGTAAAAGAGAATAAAACTGGGAATTGATCTCATTATCTGAGGTTGTTTCTTGTGTGTTGAAATGTTTTTTTGAAGATATGCAAAGGCATGGTAAAGAAATTAGGCACATGCCATACACAGAATTTGAGACATTTGTTAAATATCATAAAATCAGTCTGAGTTGCTGTTATGTCCAACCACTAGAAAGCAGTGACTAAGGTAAAAAATTATGCTCTCTGAACTACTAATGCAGTTCCTATTTACATGCATATTATTTTCAGAGACAATCAGAAGTTGACTAGTATTATGAAGATGAAGAGTGCAAAGGAAGAAGATTGGTATTTGTATGAGAAATAAAAAATCTAGCCAGATTTAAAAGGTGAAAGCTTTAAGGTTTGCATTGATGTGCCTTGATAAACTATTCGACTGATGATGGTAGCTTCTTTTGAACCATTATGGCTTTCTATTTTGTTTTCTTTTTCCCCTCAACATATACACTTAACTAGGAGAAGGAGATAAGAAAATTAAAACATTCTCACACAAATGTGTAATTTTTCCAGATGAGCAACAAGTCTCAAAGCTCAGCTTTATCTGGAATGTGTTCTAGCAGATGTTCTTATCTGCTTTTTTGAGATAATGGCACAGAAAGAAAAGCTTTGAATCCAAACCTCTTCTAGCAGGGAAAGATACATTTCACCAAGTATTTGGTGATATTTGGATATTGTTTTTTTTTTTTTTAGAAATCAATAGAACCATAGTCAACAATTTCTTATCCATTTGCAAATTCTGAAACATTTCTTTCCATAGAAGATGGTATGCCTGAGAGGACTTACAGTAGAGGAGTCTAAGAACTATATTAAAAATGTAAAGGCTCACTTGAAGTAGGTCAAAACAGTAATCAGCCTGAGTCTTTAAATCAGACCTCCAGCCTGATTTTCAAAATCTATTTGAAATGGGTGGGGAAAAAAATGATAACTAACTTTCCCATTGAATACCAATATTCAAAATTTAAACTTTAACATTCCTATTTCAGGCATGGTCCAAGAGACATTTAGATATATTTCCTGAGGCACACAGTTTTTAATGTCTCAAGGCACTCACACTACTCTCAAAATGTGAGAATACCATCCTCCAAACATATTAAGCTATCCTACTCCTCCAGCTCAAGCAGAATTCATCAATTAAGTCAGACAGATCAAGGACATCTGCAGATCATCAGCTGGCAGACTCTTATAGGGCAACCAGCTTTCCTGATCTCCTGACCTGCAGGCTAATATTTTGCATAGCCAAGAATCACAAAATGCCCCACAGGCCTCAGGGAATGTGTTTTGGGATCATCTCACTAAAGGAGTCAGTACTCCATTACTGATAGAAATGGGAGGAGTAAATTCGGGCTCTGTAGCCTTATTGCCTGTTCTGGGCTGGTATTTTAGATTTACTGGATCCTAAATTCCGTTAACTAAGTCTCCTGACTACTGTTTTTTTTTGGCTGTTGATATACAAGTTCAGCTTAGTAGTTATAGCTCCTGGGTGAAGAACTGTAAAAGCTAGAACTACTTCTTGTGTCATCTGTTACAGAACTTACTGAAGACATGCCCCCAAGATAAGGTTCAAAATTCCTTTGGCACAAGGGCTCTCAGTACAGGGAGTTTTGGAAATCGTTAGGCTAATATATATTTCAAAAACAATGAAACTGTTGTTCTTTTTAGAAACAATTGAAGAGTCATCAATACATAAATTTGATTCATCCTTTCCAGCACTTAACCATCAAATAAGAGTTACTTTTTTCACTCTGCTGGATACCTATCTGCATAAGATCAAAGAGCTTCAGCAGGAGAGCCCCATGTAAACTGTTCTATCAGCAAGGGATCTGTAACACAAGGTAAAATATCCTGGCTGTCAATATTGAGGGAAAGGAAGCATCCCACCCCATGTTGCAGTTGGCTACTCAAGTACACTTTTTCCTTGTAATCTGTCACTGGTTATTTCAGGCAAATCCCTCATAGAAAGTGTACAGATGCCTAGCTTAGGTTTGGAGGCTACATGCTGGAGTGAGATTGGTATAGCTTCAGTATATAACCAAAAGTTTCAACCGGTGAAGGAAACTGAAGCTGTGAAATATGATTCAGGGATAATGTAGTTTAATCATTAGAGTGCCAGTTCTAGGAAATTCCCTGTAGGTAACAGTGAAACTTGATAACTGTGTCTTGTCCCTACAGAAGGGTAGATACAGTTTCTTCTATGAAAAGAAAGCACTGAATTTCACATCAATATCTACACCTGCATGAAGTTATGTCAACTGAGAGTGTGGAACAGTAACCAAAACAAAATTACAAGCTTCTGTTTGACCTAATGAGTGTCTAAGACAGCAGATATTTTGAAGAAAATATGTTTGGCCAGAATATGCACAAAGTTATGTAAGAGCATAGATATTTAACTATATTTATATTGCAGGGTTAATAGGTGATCTCAAGAAAATACTTAAGCATGCTAAGCCCCACAAACATTCTTCTTACTAGATTAACTCACATTTGACTTCATGCATTCCCTTTGTGCTTGCAGAGATACAATGTCTAGCATATTTAAAGCTTGAAAAATGTTAACCACTTTACTTTCTTATTCTTGAAACATGATGTTTTTGGCAGTGTTGTTGCTTTTCTCTGGTAAAATGAATACATTTTCCACAGGGTCTTAGACTTCTAGCGATACTTTCACGCTTTATTACTGGGAATTCCACTATTTATTTGTGTAACAAATAGGACATCTGAGACAGCAAAAAAACAAAAATAGCACAACCAGCAAAAAAAGCTGAGATGTCCAAAGCCTACTTTGCTTTAGCCTTTACCAACAAAGTCTCTGAGGTCTTTCTGGCTGGAGATAATGTTCAAGGAATAGACAATATATCAGGACTGGAAAAGGATTGATTCAGGGATTGCTCAATAAATCTCATCCCATGCAAGTCCATAGCACTTAATGAGATGGATCTGGGGTGCTAAGAAAGCTGCAAGATGTCACTATGACACTATTATCTTTGAAAAGTCATTTAATCAGGGAAGGCCCACAATGGCTGAAGGAAAAAAAAATATAGCGCTTATCCTCAGAGAAAGCATGACTAAAGGTTTTGCCTGACATTCATGCCCATAAAATCATGGAATGAGTATTCTTATGCACATTCTGGGCAACTGAAGGAATTAAAGGTAACTGGAATGGTAACCAGCATGCATTTACCAGGAATTAATGTTACAAAATCCCAGTCTGATTGCCTTCTAGACAAAAGGACTAAATCTATAAATGAGGAGTGAGAAGTGAATGTCAATTATCTTGATAAGATGAAGGCATTCTAGACGGTCTCTCAGAGCATCTTTAAGACCAAGATAGGTTGACTACTACATGGGTAAAAGATGGTTTAAAAAGGTACTGGACACTGGTCAAAAGCAAAGTACCACAGGAATCTATACTAGTTTAATACATTTATCCATTACCTGGAGGAAATGGAGTGACTTCTTATCAAGTCTGTAGAGTATTCCAAACTGAGGTGAACTGCAAAGTATGCACAGAGATGAGGCATTTCTCATGGAACAACTTCTTCTGGCAGCAGATGAGAAACAACAGATATAAACTGAAACAAGAGAGCTCCATTTGATGAAACTTTTCCCCAGAAGGAGAATCAAAAAGTGGAACAGTATACCTGAAGAGGTTTTACAGTCTCCAACCTTAATGGTTTTCAAGACTCAAGTGGATAAAGACCTGTGAAAGTTGCTCTCAAGTCAGCATTGGCTCTGTTTGAAGCTGGAGGTTGAATTAGAGATTTTCCAGGTGTTTTCCAGCCTACTGTGATGCTGTTTGCTACCTACAAATGGCTGTGTAACCACATCCACCTTTATGTGGATACACATTAAAAATTCTGAGAGACTGCAGAATGTCTATAGACACCCATTGTCAAATATAATCTACTGACCTACATAGTGTAAAAAAAAAGCTGTTGCTACTAAGCTGCTATTCTATTTCTTAAAAATTCTTTCTATTTTTAGAAAGATAATAATAAGGTTATGAATTTTTCAACTACATTAAGTTGTCATTTTTCCAAGGAACTATTAAAGAACACTGAAGTCTTTAGAAATAAGTAAAGAATTTGTGTTCAAATCAGAACAAGTTTAATGGAATTTTCTATTCTTAAAAGCAAGGAGGAGAAAAAGTTTCTACTGAATTCTCTATTTTGCTCCACACAAAATGTATCAGTCATCTGCTGCATAAATAGAGCACGTAGAGAAAAAGGAGACATTTTCCCAGGAAAAGATGACTTATGAATACAGAGCTATGATGAGTTTAATTTTAAGAAATTAACAGTAATGAGGTGGGTAAGATACATTTATTAAACATCAATGATAAATTTACTTAGCTGAAACCTCTTCCTACAGACCCACATAGTTCAGGCACTCTACTCACTTGCCTTCCCTGCCTATTTCCTTCTATGTGGCAACACCACTAATCTTGGTGTCATTTAAAGACTATGTCTCCAGTCAGTGCAATATTGTGTTTCAGACAATAATTTTAAGCATATGAGTGTAGGAGGCTTTTGCCTCAGAAATGCATGTTTTTCTGAGCAATCCAAACCTCCCAAATATGGAAGACTGGGCCAAGAAATCCCTAAATACCGCTGTTCTTATGAAATTGTTACAGTAAGCAAAAGAAACAGAAAAGGACATATTAAAAAACCAAAGGGCTTTTCCAAATTACACTTCAGGAACAGTATAGTTTCAGGCTCCATTTTTCCAAATTGCCCTCTTGGAAAGAGTGGGAATGTAATTGACTTTTATCCAATCTCTCACTGATGGACAAAACCATTGACAAAGTAGTGCCAAGAAAATAACAAAACAGCACACCTGCCAAAATCCTGAAGCATTTTCAATCAGGCTTTGAGCCAGGTCACAGCATTTAGAAAACAGCAGCAGCAGTAAAAGACTGTCTCCCCATGGCAATGGATTGGCTGTTTCTTAATGCTAAAATTACTCAAATTCCAGCAGTCAGTGCCTCAGAGTTACTGTCCCATTTAAGTGATATTTATAAAAAAAGATTTTATAGTTGTACAAGGAACTACTATTGTGAAAACCCAAAGAGTAGTAATGGCAATTTGTTTCTCTACAAAGGACTAGTGGCGAAATACTAAACAAGGTTACGACTGTACTGCTTTTAAAGAATGTATGGATTCATTTTTTTAATGAGAAATCCTGCCCCACACTGGTTAGTCTGCACATGAAAATGAGTGACCTGCGAATGCACAAGGACATTATCCATATAACTTCAATTGTGAAACCACTGGTTGTCCTGGAAGTTCAGCAGGAGCCCTGCCAAGAGCCTTTAGAGGCTAGTGGACAACATCATTCTTCTGGGGCCCGGGACACCTCTTGTACTACCTGATTTCAGCACATAACTGCTGAAGCTGAAAAAAGACCCAGTAGAAGCATTTCCTACCATAAGGTAATGTCAATTAATAAACTTATAAATGCTATTCTTTAAATTCTTTAGAAGTCCCTTCCAAGATACATTTTTTTAAAAACTTTATTTGTATCCTTGTTCTATTGTTATTTTGTTATCTAGCATTTCCAGCCACAGTTTCTACTCTGGTTTATATGGCAGCCAAGTAACTCTGGGCAAAATTCCATTTAGAAAAACCCCTAGGAGAAATATAGATTTACTTGTCATGTTTGAAGGGAAAATAAGTAATTTCATTTTTTGAGGTGAAAAAAGAAAATAATGCTATGCTTTATTATAGAAAAATCTCTGTAGGCAATCTTAGGCCTTAACTGTATTAGAAAACAGAGAACAGAATGAAAACAAGACAGAAAAATCCAAATTAACCTAATTCAGGCATAAACACCACACAAAAATGATCCTCATTAATGCACTTCAGATTTGATTTTGAAATACACTTTTTTCAAAAATCTCATTTTAAGAAATCTTGTCTGCTTTCCAAATTACAGTGTTTTCCATAGGACAATGTCAGCTTGGGAGTCTTACAAAGATTTTGCTCATTTTCATTTTAAGAACATGATTTTTCCAAATATGTTATTCTCTGCATATTGTCTTATTTTGAAAAGAAAAGCAGATTTTAAAATAGTCTTATTTCCCTAGATCTAGTTTTGCTATTTAAATTAAAATTGTAGAAATATGGGATATTTTAGGTATACTTTAGCATATCAGTGAAAAACTGTGCTTCCTTCCTAGCCTGTGCTTCTTCCCTAGCCTGTGCTTCTTCCCTAGCCTTCTTACATTACATCACACTATGATTTTTAACTGGTTAGATTAGCAGGGGTCAGTTTTACTACTGTGACTGTATTGACTAGAATGACATGGTTTCAGTCTTTGAAAATAAAGAAAAAAAATAGCTTAAATGTATCTGGGAAATATTTTAGGAACCCCTTCTCTCATCCAGACCTCCTAGATACTCAAGAGCATATTCCCTAGTATGTTTATACTCCAATACTACATACCTCTATTGACTAAAGTGGATTGTTGTCTTCTTATCTTGTTGTGTTGCACTGAGTAGTTTATTTAGTTATTATTTTGTACTGGGTGATTGGAATTTTGCACTGAGTAGTTTTTATATTGCACTAAGTGGTTTGTTTGTATCACATGGTTTATTCCCCACACCCCTTCTTCTCCAAGGACCTGTGATGGTGGTCTTACCCTGGGTCAGTTCGTCCCCTTGCCCCTCCCATCAGTTGTATCCCCTTGGCTATGGCCCCTCTCCTCTGCCTCCTGCCCCCTGGGTTTAAAATCCCCCACTATGGATATTCACAGTTCAGTCAAAGAGAAAGGAGAGGGTTCTGCCAGGCTAGGACCTGGGAAAGGGTTGCAAGGGAATGTAAATAATTTTCCATATCTCTTGTTGTTCACATTGTTTATAGATATGTTCTGCCACCATGCGTCATTCACAGCGCACCAATGTTCTGAGATGTTTTTACTTTAAGACCAATTAAGTTAGTCCGCATGATGGTCTCTATAAAAAGAGTGTTGTATTTTAAATAAATCAGTTGAGTTCTATTCATTTAGCCTTCTGACTGGAGTTCTTTCATTCCTGTCCTGCCTCAACAGTGACAGCCCGCCACAAGACCCTCGATCTCTTCTCTTTTTCTGTCAGGGATGCCCCTTTAGTCCCTGGAGGTGTTCCACAATAAAGTTGTGGGACGTTCGTCCTGAGAAGAAGAGTGCCTCATGTCTTTTACCTTTGTTATTGCCAAGCTGGGGTCCAGAGCTAGCCAGGGGACCCCACTAAGGCTTATCATAATGGCATTATCTCTTTTGCTACATGTCTCATTTCTACATTTTCTGCCAACCCAAGAGAACATTCCTTACCAAATTGTTTCAAAATCAGTGCAAGGATTGAGAGTGCTTCAAGATAGATGCCTGAGTAAGGGCAGGTCTGTATTAGCACCATTTTCTTGGTATAAATTTGCCAGTGTTAGAACTAGAAAAGAATATATTAATGTCCTGAGTTTTGGTCTTTTCTTGGAAATATCTAGATATATCTTTATTGTTCCTGCCTCTGACATGCTCTTCCAGTGCAAATGGAATTTAAACTTCATTTAATATTAGTTGAAAGTTAAGTGCTTTATTGTAAACAGATTTTTTTGTAAACATTATTTATTAATCTGTATATGAAACAACACTTAGCACAATTAAAATCCTATAACTCTCCATGCTATTGAATACTTCCTCAAGAATCATCATTGCTAGTAGAAGACATAGGCTATAGCAGAGCAAAATTATTGCAGAGGAAAAAGTAAAGTAATATTTTGACCCTAACAAAATGGCTGAGATTGCTTTGAATACATCTCTGCATTCACAGCCTGATTCTAAGATAACAAAAGTTGATGAGAAAGCTCTCATTTATTTGTAGGATCCATGCCATAGGTCTTAAAAAATTCTAACTCTTCAATCTGCTGAGTAATCTGGTTAATTCTAGCTTTCTAGATGAAATGCTAAATATGCT
Source organism: Lonchura striata (assembly GCF_050655825.1). Classification (NCBI taxonomy): domain Eukaryota; kingdom Metazoa; phylum Chordata; class Aves; order Passeriformes; family Estrildidae; genus Lonchura; species Lonchura striata. The sequence continues at coordinate 74,209,958 of NC_140704.1, forward strand.
GCTGGATATTCTCCAGGAAAATAAATTAATATTATATTAATATTCTTCAGGAAAATTAGCAACTCGTAGACGCATTGAGTGTAATGAACAACAGTGAGGATGCCCTTACTTGCTTCCTCTTATTAATAAAGCCTTAAAATAAATATATGTCCTTTAAAATCCAAAGTATAGCATAAATTGAGGAAAACTGTGTTGTTTAGTTATCAGGGACCAGGAATATAAACTCAAGATATTTAGGGTTCAATCTACAATTTATAGCCTATCCACAGTTTAATGTTGTGTGCAGTTCACTCATTTCCGTTTGGGTTAGTTTTCTCCATTAAAATGTAAATGTCTTGGGCCAAAGTCTAGCAAGAGTTCACTGAGTTAATTAAGGGTGCTTGGAGAGAACAGATTAGTTATGACCAAAATCCCAGTTAAATAAGTTCATATTGGACTCCATCTGTCCTCCAAAAGGCTGGAAAAACATGCAAAAACCTTGAAAAACCCAAATAACTTTCTAAAACAGTTTTTTCACATTGCCTTAAGTTTGTTTTCATTCTAGTTATGTTTATCACATTTTCATGAATTGAATGCTTCAGCTTGTCCTTGCCGTTAGGTTAGTTGCTTTATATGCATCCTCTGTGTTTCTGAGTTAGTTCCCAAAAACAAACCTTCAATAGGAATAACTAAGGAACGTTAAAAAGATCACTGGATTTTGGTCCTTTTGTTCACATATTCACATTAAACACACAGCAGTAAGGAATATAGGATTTTTTTATGCAAGTGGAATGTGGTTTTGAAGTCAGAAATTAATAGAAATTTCTCCTGCATTTTGAGTTAAACACAGGCATGTGTGCACACACACATACACGTGGAACAAAAATAGCTCAAGAAAAGAGACTGAGGATTTGAATATGTATAGAATCATCTATGATAGCAATCACAATGTTAGCTTAAGGTGACAGAATGAATAAGGCTCTACTGTGTTTGGGAAATGTAATTTATTAACACTAGCACTATTCTACAAACTTGGGATTTCATAGTGTCACTTATCTGGTTTATGTAAAAAAAAAGATTAGACTAAAATACCTGAGTGACTAGATCTGCTTTTACATTCTGATATAAATTTTTTTAAATCCCACTTACCTTTTGAGAGGTTATTCTGTTTTTGGCAGAGATAATTTTCTTCATAATAGCTGGCAATGGGCTGTATTTTGGATTTGTGCTGAGCACCGGGTTGATAATTTAGTCATGTTTTTGTTATTGCTGAGCAGGGCTGACATGGAACCAAGACCTTTTCTGCTTTTTGTACTGCCACTCTGACAAGGAATGTGGGGATGCTTCAGAGGTTGGAGGAGACCGAGGCAGGACACATGAGGTGACCCTAAATGACCCTGAGAGATATTCCAGACCACATGACATCATGCACAGTATTTAAAGGGGGAGGAAGAAGGAGGAAGGGATGCTTGAAATGATGGCATTTTAATTCCCATATAGTGGTTACATGATGTATGACCGTGCTCTCCTGGAAGTGGTTGAACACCTGCCTGTCCATGGGAAGCAGTGAATTAGTTACTTGCTTTGCTTGCATGTGTGGGTTTTGTTTTCTTTATTAAACTCTTTTCATCTCAACCTATAAGTTTTCCAGCTTTCACTCTTCCAATTCTCTTCCTGATCCTATTGGTGGTGGAGTGAGGGAATGGCTGTGTGGGATTTGGCTGTTGACTGGGGCTAAACCATGACAGAGCTACCACTCAAATTAATAAAATTTCAAGAAGAGAAATAAAATGGATGAAAGAGAGCATACTATTCGTAAAGTACATAATCTTTCATCACTGGAAACATAAATCTCTCCCACTTAAAACAGAAAAATTATGTCTTGGGCTAAGTTGTTATTCAGCAACAGAGATTGTTCATCAAAAAAATAGGAATATGTTTGTGAAGATGTGAGATCACACTTTCCCTACATGAGCTCTAAGAGAAAGGATTGTTGCCTTAGGAACTATGGTATCTCCTCCGCTTTCTGCAATAATTACTTTTTTCCTTTTCTTGTATTTTCTTTTTTGTCTTCTCTAATTACTTGTTGCTACTTCAATATATACTTACATGAACACAAGCACCCACAAATAGACTCTGTACTACCATTTTCAAACACTGGATTCATGCATCAGTCATTTGCAGGGCGGAAAAGTTGTCTGACAAGAATTAAAAAGCACATTGAAGAGGGTGGAGACACCTATATGACTAAACATGCAGTCATATCTTGTAGATACATAGAACTGGAAAATCTTTTGATGATTTGGTTTCACTTGGAAATTAGATACAGTGCTTATTCCTACACCACCATAGCTTACTGTGCAAGGGCTTCTGCTAAGTTCAAAGTATGCCAAATTAGTTACATTAATTACAAACTTCAAAAACACCACAATTAGGAGACTTTTTGCTCTCATGTGTTCACTTATTCCATTCACACCTATACACTGGTGCTAGGAAATAAATCTTTACTACTGTCCTGTTTTCTTCACAAGGTCTCTCTTCCCACATACCTGAAATAATAGTCAGTACAACTGGCTTCTTCCCAGTTATCAAATAATGTTCCATGTTTTCACTTAGCATACACTGTGACTTCAAAGCAACAGCCCAATATAAGAGAAGAACACCAGCATTCATGGCAGGACCTATTTCTTGAGCTTCCAAACCTGCAGATGAAGATGAGGTTTGGTCTTGACAGCTTGCCACCCTGTCTTCTACTGTTCAGTTGGATCCAAAACCAGAGTAATTTCTTCCTTGAAAGAATCAGGTTTCACTTCTGGGGTAGAACTTCCCATGCATAGATATTTTACAAAGGAGTGAGATCTTTATTCAACTAGAGACCCAATACAGGTTCAGGAAAGCACAGATCCCAGGTGCTACAGGTACAACTTCGAGCACATCCCCCAGAGAACCTTCAGGACTTCCATTAGAGCATCTCAATCTTCTTCATGGACTATGGAGAGAAGGAAACTTCTTCAGGGTACAGTCCAGTTCAGGGCCCTTACCAAACAGATTCTAACCTGGAGAAAGAAGGTGGAAAAAATTGAAATTAAGTAGCTATATTAGTTGTCCAAAAGCACCCCATGGCTATTGGCTAAAAGCATAATTCAGCAATAACACTTCCTAATAATACAGTCATCCATTTTGTTATGTGCTATGCCATGATTCATGATATTCATGAGGCAGAAAATGCAATGGTAGAGTAGTACTTATAATAACGAAACAGCACAGTTCAAATGAAATCAAAACTGTATTTAGTAAATATATACACAAATCATACATATAGGTAGTCTGTTTATCCAATAATTAAAATAGAGGTGCTATAAAAACTCAAAGAAAAAATTATATAAGGTGGCAATCCATTCATTGATAGTCTCCTGAACTTCTTTCAGTCTTCAGGTTTATGCCTAGGAAGTAGAGAAGCGAGGAGAAAGAAAAGAAATTATTTTGATAGATAGGTGGTGCAGCTAGTAAAGATTCAAGTCTTCCTGGACTCCCCACAGAACACTTAGATCTTACACATTAGTATCTACTAACACAAATCTAGAGCTCTGGACATCCCTGGGCATGGTTCTGGGCAATCTGCTCTACATTAGTCCTGCTTAAACAGGTGCGTTGTATCAGATGACTTCCAGAAATCTCTTCCAACCTTAACCATTTTATGATTTCATTATTTGATCATATATGATTTTTTTTCACAGTGTTAAATCTTGTATGGTGTTCTTACATTAAAAGCAAAGTACAGTGATGAAACATATGAGGTCACAGTCCTCCCCACTGCAGTCTGCAATAATACTATTATTGCTTCAATACAGCTACAGTTTCATCCAGAGCTAAATTTAAGGGGTTTATTGCAGAATTTTAATTATATACTTAAATTATTAAGAAACAATTCTAGTATTTCCCAGAGTTTATGAGGAGTGGGTTGCCTTTGGAAAATACTGGCACCAGCAGCAGCAAAACACCATCTTGATTTCATTCTACTTTTAAGATTTTCATCCAAAAAGTTATGATTTTATTTAGGAATACAAAATCATTGCCCTCTGTGTAGTTTTCTTGTTGGTATATTTTGTTTATTATTGGTTTTCCTTTCTGTCTTTTTTTTTACCCTTTTTCTCCACTGTTTTAATTTTTTTTTTCCAAAAAGCAGCAGAATATATGAGCTATTTGCATCATTTTCTTCTGATAAATAAATGTGAAAAGATAGTAATCAAAATTTGGTTATTTAAAGTGCAGAAACACAATTATTCTTTCAATGTAAAACAATATAAGTAGTACACTGGCTTCCATGTTCCAGCCTTTAATGAGCATCTGAGGACAAAACTGTAAATCAATTATGTACTTTTTATCTGCAGAACAGACACTAATATATTAATTCATGTGCTCCAAATTGGCAGTTTTTATGAGCTATTTATTACTTGCCAATCTATACATTCCACAGAATTAAAACCAATCATTTTACTATACCTAGCAAACCATATAATGCTATTCAGCTTTAGCAATAAAACAAACACAACATACAGCAAAGCTTTCATTCTGTTTATTTTTGAGTTGGAACTTCTGCAGGCTAGAGGTTTACAGCACATTGATTTAATAAATGGGCAATAACAATTTTAAAGAATGAATACAATTATTTCTGGCCTAGATCAGCCTTGAAAGGGATATGTGAAAGGGCATGAAATTTTGTTAGGAAGATTACTGAGTTATTACTTATGGACATTGAAAATGTAGTGTTTATTTGACACATTGATATTTTGTCATATATATCTACCCCAACAGAATTTTTTGCAGTGTTAAGAAAATCCTTTTCTCCAGGAAAGAAGTTTCCCTACTTCTCAGTGCAGTGATTTAGAGTTTAACTCACCTGTATCATTTACTGCTCTCTATTCAGTGAGCATTTTTATAGCTCCAAATTCAGTACTTTCAATAGGAAAAAAATACTCACTATTTCCAAAACATAGCTCATCATGGAGCACACTGCAACCTGTGGAAGAAAACATGATAGAGAAGTTCTTCACATAGTAGCCCATGTAGGATCCCATCCCAGAGCAAGTAAACTATTTCCTAAAGGAACAGTGAACCATGGGAAGCCTATGCTAGGGCAGATTTACCCTGAAGGACTGTGGTCCATGGAGAGGATCCACACTGGAGCAGGGCAGAAATGTGAAGAGGAGGAATTAGGAGAGAGGAGCTGTTGCCCTGACTTTTAAAAGTGTTACGTTTTCTTTTATAATTCTTTTGAGAGTCATAAAGTTCTCATAAAAATTCTTCAGCCTTATGATCTGTTTACATATTTCTACTGGAGTTCTCACACACTCTTCATGTAAATAATAATTGTTTTGCTTTCTTCTTTGTGGGAGGAGAGAATTGATAGACTGTTGATTTGACCAGTGTGGCTGGAGGTAGTAATTCCATCCTCCAACCCACAGTCACCTCTGGAATTCTATAAATATCAGACACTCAACTAAAACACTCTCTTTTTTGGCCTTTGAACTTACCAAGCGTTTGTGTACTTACTTCATGTCCAATAGCGACAAGGAGCTGACTATAATCTCACCAAAACCACTTCTTTGTGGCCTGTAGGGGTTGGAATAGGTCAGAAATGAAGGAGTGAAACTGAGTCTGGGAATAAGGGCTGTGTGACATGATATCTTCAGTTTTTGTCTTTGTTCATTTCTATCCAACTTTATTTTGTCAATGAATTATTTTTCTCCAAAACATGTCTGTTTTGCCTGTGATGATAATTTGTAAATTATGTCCTTGTCTTAACATTCTTTTTAATCTTACTTTCTCTTTCTGTTCTGTTGAGGTGAGCAGTGAGAGAACAGCTAGGTTAGACATCTCGCAGTCAGCCAAGATAAACAAACAGGAGAAGTTGTCATAGACTTTGCTGGAGATGGATTTCTCTCTTGTGTTGGGACCTCAGTTACTAAAGAGATCCATTCACCACATCATGACTTATCCCTAGGGTGCTGAGCAAATAATTCACTTTCTTGTTGCATGGGAACAGGGCTTGAAGACTTTCCCATACAACCTTAAAGAAGCTCAATGGAAATAAATGCATTATAAAATTGTGTGCACCTATGCATTAAGAAGAAAATTTTTAGGTGGACTGCTTACCGCACCAAACAGGAGAATCTCATTTTCTTTTATTTCTGCTTAGGGATATCTCCTCTTACAGTTAGTGCTGCAGAATGTAAAGCATTGTTTTTTATGAGATGTTAGACTTTAAACATTAAAACAGACTCATTCCAAGTTGCAGGATAACAAAATACTAGAGAAATCCCCATGCCTCAAAAGTAACAGCAATTTCACTTTCCAGGGTCAAACCTGAATGGTTTAGATCTCTGTGCAAGTGCAATGAAGAAACAGGAACCTTTTTATGTTCCTGACTTGTGATTTTTAGTTTTGTGTGACTAGAACAGACAACAATATATCTTGTCTTCTGCTCAGTGTATGTCCTTTTTTTCATGTACTATCTTCTCCAAACAATTTAGAGTATCTTATATTTACTGCATTAATTTACTTGATCTAGCAAGTACTTGAAAAAAAACCAAATGGCCCTGTTTTTTTCTTTTTTGGGTAGTACTGTAAAAGCTCAACATAGACTGAACTAGCCAAAAGAGAAAAACCCAGATCTTGCTCCAAGAACTCTGAGTCTGCAATTGAAATTACCTCTTATTTCTTCCCCATGCCTTTAGAAGTTTTAAACAATTCTAAACTCTCTGCAATCCTAAAAAACCTACCCTCCAAAAGCAGATCAGAAGCAAACAATGAAAAAAAAATCAAATATTTCTTTCACACTCTTGCATATTTCACTTGCATAGTTCACTTCAAGAGAACTAGATTTCAATTTCTTTACCAATACTAGATTTTAAATCTTAATTGTAATAACAATTAAAAAATAGTTTCCTTACCCATGCTTCCTTTATCAGTTTTCTCAGGTGAAAGAATTTTAGAAGAGTTGATGCAGGAAGCAAAATCTGGAGTTCATCAAGACCAATGCCCCTGCTCAAGACTGAGTCAAGGACAGTAGGTGACTCTGGATGTCATTCAGGGTTTTGAATGTCTCCAAGTATAGGATCTCCAGAGTCAATCTTAGCAATCTGGACACCACTGGCGAGACTCAAGCTCCATCTTCTTTAATACCTCCCATCAGGTATTTAAGCACATTGCTAATATCCCCCTTATTCTTCTGTTCTCCACACTAAATAGCCTCATCTCTCCTTGCTTCTCTTCATAGATCAGCTACTCTAACTCCTTGATAATTCTTGTGGCCCTCTAATGGACTAATTTCACTATGTTTATGTCTTATAGTGGCAAACTCCTAACTGGACCCAACACCCCATTCTCAGTCTCAACAGTTTTCTAAAGAAATGTCTCTACCTTTTCATGAAAAACCCTACATCCATTCCCAGTTGCAGTGATAAATATTAGGTCAACTTCTCAGCTCATATAAATGAGGGCAGTTCCACAGAAGGGAAGTACGCTTTGAGTGTTACAGACTAACTGAAAAGCTGCCTCAAAGTGTCATGATTTTATGCAGTTTTAAGCCACCTTATGTCTGATCTAGCTTTCATACATGCTAGAATATTTGAACACATATTTTTTTCACTAAAATTTCAAATTACCTTTTAATGAAGGGCTGAGCTGATTTTCAAATGCAACTATGTTGTTAATTAAACTGCTATTTTCTCCTCTATCAACTACCAGCTTCATGTTTTCATACTCCCACATTTTGGTACAGTCACTGGAGTTTCTGCTTTCCTGAGTATGACAGTTATGTTTACAAGCACTTGTAAAATACCACCTTCAGCATTAACTTTATTAGATTATCTCTAAAGCAGCAGTAGATCAGTTTCAGCAGCACCATTCTGATCACCTCAGCCAGAACCCTCAGGGCAGTCTTATTTTAGTTTTCAAAGTTAATAAAGAAGTAGTAATGATCTACCTCTTAGTGAAAGAGCTAACTGAACTGAACAGGTTGACTGTAATTTTTTTCCTGGCACTAATCTCTGCAGACAGTCTTTCTTCTTAAGTCTAGTCCTTTCTGCTCACAAATGGTACTTCAAATACCTTTGCTCTATCATTAATGTTTTTACAGCCCAAAGTTTTCATCAGTACATCTCACAGCTGTTGGTGCCAACTGTCTGGTATAAAAGGGGGAAAATCAGAAGTTGAAGATAGTAGTAAAACCAGGCTTCCATGGAGCAGGGATTTACACTGAGCATTTTGTGGATAAGTGCATAATTCACAAGTACAGTATAATGCTATCTGTTATTACAAATTATTTACTGGTACCCATGTGTTTGATATGCATGGGTAAGAACACCAGCTATGCTTTTAAACAAAATGTGGTAGAATTATTTTGGAAATATATTTCCCCTGAGGGTAAAATTTAATCTATGACCTAAACTGTACTACTTACTACTGTTTCTTCTTTCCAGTGGATAAGCACTAACTCCCAAACAAGGAACTTGATGCTTCCTCTGATATAAACATAGGCACAAATAACTTTTGTAAAGGAGTGGAGTGGTGTTGTTTTTATATTTCATAGGAGTCTATATCAAAGTAAAGACAGTCCTTGTGATTTGGAAGGAAATTTAAAAATATTAAGTACTCTATAACCATTCTATATTCTTCCTGTTCTGAAAATATTTGTGAGAATTTTAGTATTTTGATTTCAACATTTATTATATAACCTTCCTACAAAGACAACAATGTTATAAACAAATTCTGCTTCTCTTGTTCACCTCAAGCAACATCAGAAAAGCCACTTACATATGGAGACTTTAGCATGGAACTGGCAGATAAAACCTATCTTTAAGGAGTTAGAAAGTGGAAAGATTGTTTAAGACTGATACCATAAACCTCCTCCTTTGTAGAGGAAGTTCTCAATGAGTCATCCATGATCTGATGGTCATGGAAAGAGATGCTGAGGGTTAAGATTTCCAGGTTCTATAAATGTCAATGAAAGCTGGTAAAACCCCCTTGATTCTTAAGATTATGGACACTGTTTTTGTTTTCCCCTTAAGTTTCAATACGGAGCTGTCAGTTCTCAAAACTTGAAGCAAACAAACAAAAAATCAAGTTCATTTAACATTACTTTTCTGAACAGTGAATACTTTAGATGCTGTGAATACTTTAGATACTTTAGAGGAATATTTTAAATAGCAGAACTATGTAGTCTGGAGAGAAAGGAGGAGGAAAACCAAATGTACAAAATATGGTCATGACTAAAGTTTATATACTAAGTGAATTCCTGTTGTACAGCACTTCTTCCCTGTTGTGGTTTAGGAACAGCACTCCCTAATTTAATGACCCTCCTGCCACCCCCAAGACTGCTGCAAACCAGACTCACTTGCTCACTTCCAGCAGAGGGCAGAGATTATGGGTTGAGATAAGAACAATTTACTGAAAACAGCAATGAGATAAGAAAATGAACAACAACAGCAACAATATTGACAAAAAAAGTGTGCAAAAGAGAAAGTGTGGAGCCCTACTCAACCACAGCCACACCACCCAAACAACTCCTTCTAGTTGAGATCACTGTTACCCCACTGCTCTATTTGCTATGGTTGCTCCATCCAAAAAGAACATCTACACACCATCCCCCCCCACCCCACCCTACTTCTGGCGAGTCCCTTTCCCCTGCCCCTGGCCATGATGTAAGATGATATTGAATAACACAATGTCTTGTACAGTATGCCCAGCTCTGTGCCCTCTTGCTACTGTGAAAAATTAACACTGTCCTTGGATGATTCTAGGCCATTCCCTTCTGTTGCTGTCACTCTAAAATACCCTAAAAGGAATCTTACAAATGTAGAATCCATAATCACAGAAATTTTGGGGAAAAAAATCTAACAGGGAGGCTTAGGCAGGAAAGCTAAAGACGTTCATTTAAGACATCCAGAACTGCCTTTTTTTTTTTTTTCAAATGCATAGCAGATAAAGATTTTTTCTTTTCTTCTTCTTTCAATGCAGATTTTAACACTTGTCAAAACTAATTAGCAGTTATGCATTAAATATTATAGATGGAAGTTTTATTTCTCAGTATGTTCTGCAGAACATTTTTAGGAGTGCAATTTCTATACAATTAACTAACTTGGCTAGACCTAACTACCATTTCTTTTTAAACTGCATATTATCAATCAGGTAGCCTTTGTAATATTCAGAACACTTTGATTCATACTTAATTCAGCAATATGCATATTTACATAGGAAATACTGTTAACAATAGCTGTTTGTTTTCTGTTTATAGTCTGTCCACATTCTGTTTACCTTCACCTTTACTTCCAGTACAGATACAGACAACACTGGAAATTTCTTGCTCTAGTAAAGTGAGAAAGGCAGGTTCTGAGGCGTCACCACATGTTTAATGCACAGTTGCAGCTTTGTTGTAGGCCTGAGTTATTCAAAAGCAGCATAAGTTACAGCAGAAAGATAACCAGAAAGAATTGCACTGGTGCATATTTTGTTGTATATGCCATAACTAAAGATGCATTGGCAAAACAGCACTCACTATATCTTGACTGAAGGGAAAAAAAGTGTTCTAAAACCAATAAAGCATGTTGAAACATAAGATAGTCTTCTCATCTGGAGAGGAAGGTTTTCAAAGGCGTCATGTTTTAAGAATAAATGGGCACTCAATTCTAATCAAAACAATGGAGAAGTAAACAACCAAAGGCCAAATCTGAAAAAGGACTTAGCCTACATTTTCAAAGTAGCTATAAAAACATAACTGCTAACACCATTGAAGTAGGTAGCTTAAATGTAATTTGTGTTTGTTTACAATATGTATCAGTAGTTTAGTCACTTTTAAATCCCACAAATTGCTTTCTGTTTCTCTTAGTGTCAGACACACCTAGGCCTTTACATTAGCCGCTTGAGGTGCCAGCAGAACAACAGCAATGTAGACTTCTGAATGAATTAAAAAAACCTGACTGGTATTCTGAAGTTTCAAGAAGGTAGAAGCCACCATCTCATATGACAGCTAATGACCCAAGATGCAGTTTGTCAACCATTCAAGGCGGAAATTGTGGATTTATGTTCTTTGTAGCAGAAGAGAAAATGGAGAAGCCTGCTGATCTGAGGGTTTGGTGCTCCAGATCAGAGCTCTGAGTGTGGGTGGGATAGAAGACCTAGAGAAATGTAGCTTAATGCAAACTTCCATGTCACAAACCAATAATATTTTAGGAAGTTAAAATTTTCAATCCTTTAATGGAGGAAAAAATAAAAAAGCTGAGACTGAAGTTCTTGAAAGAGCTTGGGTATTAGATTAGAGGGTGAGGGCATAAATCAACAAATAAGCTTTGACTTTGTGTATAGTCAATACAGCTATATTAACACAGTTCTAAAGTAAAGCTTGACAGTGAAGAGTTGGATGAGTATGTCATCTGTTACAGATCCAATGCTGTATAAGATATCCCATACTCTATTTTCAAAAGCATGTTTCTACTCAGGAATATATGTGGAAATGGTACAGTTTTTCAGAAGTAAAAAGGACACATTTGAGGAGTTCCTTTTGAAATACTTTCTCTGCAGCAAGAGAAATATCTATCATTCATCTGTCTCTGTTGAATTGAACTGGTAGCAAGCAAAATAAGAAAATCTTTGCATTGTATTGAAATAATTCCTTAATTTTAGCACTGAGAAGTCTTAAATCTGCATCATGCTTGCTTCTGCTTGCTTCTGCTTCTGCTATTCAAACACACAGTATGTTTTATAAAGACTCTAATAGCCTTTAGAATTTGTAGGAAGATGAATCTCTTAAAGGAATCAACATATAGGCATGCTTATTAAATACACAAAATGCATGTAAAAAAGCTGCATAAATTTCACTTCAGATACCTACCTCTTTTATTGAATCTAGCCATGACTCCTAATGCTCTTTTGAATTTACTACTCTGAAATTCAGAGAATTTTCCACTTCTAATAGCCAGGCCATACAACGAGGACCTGCCACTCTGTGTGACAAACAGAAACAATAGAGGCAAAAATAATCCTGCTTCTTGTGATGGTTCAAAATGCAATATAAATGAGCTACCTTTTTCCTAGATTGAACAAACATCTATATTCAATGAACAGCAATGCAAAACAACACAGGTAAGACCAGTTAGGCTTATTAAACACTTACTCAGTGTCTTTCATCCAGAAGTAATTTTTGTCCTGCAGTTCTGTAACCAGAACATTGAGGATTAAAAAGCTGTTCTTAATGATAAACTAAAGCTTTGCTTCCTGCTTTATTTTACCTTGCTGTAGTACTTAATGATGATGATATTTTCAAAAATATATATGGTAGTTAAATATCAGTTCAGACATGCATAGCAGTACTTTGGTATTAGATCCAAGTTAAAAAACAGGGGCAAAAGGAAGATTGTTATAGATGAAATTTAATGTCTAATCTTTTGCCTGTTTTATCTCCTCACAGTTCGGAAGTCCCTTGTTAATTACCCCTATGTATTTACCCCTATACCCGGACTGTATTCCCCTAGTTAACTCACTGAGTCTCTGTACCCCTCTCCTGTTATGAATGTTTTGTTAAAATCCCCTTAGGGGAAGACCTTCTACTTACCGAATTTGTTGTTTCTAGTAGTTTAAAAAGCATGTTCGGTCCCCTTTTTCCACTGCGTCGGGCATTTCCAAAGCTGCTCCCAGAAAACCACTCCCAGAGGAGGCCTCCGACTTCCCAGAGGGCCAAGCGAGCGCTGACTATTAATTATTAGACTTCTACGTACAACAGAATGGACTCTGACAACGAGCCAAGGACAGAGATGACCAAATGATCTACACACACCTGTAAGGAAACCTTCAGAGGACTGGAGAGGACTCTTAGGAACTCCGAAGGTGATCGCTGTAAGCTTGAAGGAGCGAGAGTACGAAGAGACCCCTAGACCAGCGAGCTACGAACGAGTCTCAGGACGTATCCCGTGAGGGCGCAGACTCCGATTCTGCCGTAGCCGACAGGATCGTCTACCCCTCCTCTGGGACGTCGACTCAACTGGGAGCAGCGGCGGCGTCGCGAACCCCGAGCCCCCACCCCCATAGGCTTTCCTTATAATAAAGGCCTGTCAAGAAAGGAGCACAAGGTCTCCTGGCCCTTTTATTTACATCAATTGGGGGCTCGTCCGGGATCGGCCACGCCTACGAGGACCGGAGAGGACTGGCCACCCTCCTCCAGCCTTCGTGGGACAGCTGGCCCCATCCGGACGACGAGGACAGCCTACGGGGAGGAGTCGACGACCAAAGAGCGCTGGACTGGTAAGCCCTCCGGCGGCGGGATATTGGAGACGAGCGAGTGTGTGAGTGCATGAGACGGGGGCCGGCAGCTCGGACCCCCGAAGCGATGGGACCCCTAGTACCGCGGTTCCGGACTCCCGCGAGGGGGCCGGCCGGGAACGGGGGGAAGCGAAAGAGGCCCGGTTCAGGGTCCAGAGAGGCAAGTGAGATGTCTCCCTCCAGGGATAGCTGGGTGGCTTCCCTGTGTAAGTTGTGAGGTGGAGGGAGGGAGGACCCCGGGCCCCCGCTAACACCGAGCCTCACGGGAGGTTCGGGGAGGGAGTAGGGGCCAGGGTGGGCCCCCGAGACCTCCGCTAGGACCCGGCCTCTAGGTCAGGACCCAGGAGCGGCCGAAAGGTGGTAGCGCTGACCCCGCTGGGATCGGGCTCTGGGTTTCTGGGAAGGGGGGTTGCGGACTGGGGGAGGGATTAGCCCGCTTGGACCCCACTCCAAAAACTTCCCAACCTAGGGGTAGCCGCTGGGACCCAGCCTGAGGAAAAGGGTGTGGGAAGGGACCCCTAGGTTTTATTAAGTTCAGGCAGTTTCCTTGGGGGGGGCCTTAAGAGAGGTGCGGGGAGGGAGTAGGAGCCAGGGTAGGCCACGGGATCTCTGTTAGGACCCGGCCTCTAGGCCCCGGGAAGGGAAACTGCGGGTTTTTAGTTTCTGTGGACCGGTCAGTGATAGGCCACAGGAGGTAGAAGTCTTTTGTTGGAAATCAGTTGTAAGAGGAATAAGTTTGGTCTCATTTGTGTTGCCCGTCAGTTGCTTTACGTTCGGGTAGGGGCACGTTAGATTTTTCTGTTAAGATGGGTCAGTGTGGGAGCAAAAGGGGTTCCCGTGATAAGAAGGCAAAGAAGGTCAGGACCATTCCCCCGAATAGCCCCCTCGGGAGGATGTTAGACAAGTGGGAAAAGAATGAGTTGACACGGGACTTGGATAAGATCAAGATGATTTATTTTTGTATGGAAGTATGGCCAAAATTAGGTGTTGAATGGCCATGGTTCGGGTCGGCAGATGTTCGGATGTGCACTCGGTTAAAGGAAAGCTTAAGTAGCCAGCCCGAACCGGATAGGGACCAACTGGTGTATGCAGACTGCTGGGGAAGGGAAAGATCTGGTATGAAGCCAGCAAAAATGTGTAAGTTGAAAGAGCATAAGGAGGGAGTAGAGGGGGAAAGGGAGGAAAGAGGTAAAACCTGGGATCCTCTGGACCATCTGCCTCCTCCTCTTGCTCCGGAACCTCCCTTGCGACCCCGAAATCCTATTCCACTACCCCCTCCTCCGGACCCTACCCCCGTACCTTTGTCTCCTCCTCAGATCCCACTTCTAGTCCATGCTTCTTCTTCACCCAACTTTTCACCGTCCCAATCCAACCAGTCGATGCCTGCTGCACCACCTCAGGTGATTCCCTCCGCTCCCCAGACGCCTCTTGCTCTAACTCTTGTCCCAATATTCTCTCCCCCTTCCCAGGTTCCCCATCCTTTACCTCCACCACCTATCACTCCCATAACTTCTGTTCCCCTAACTCCTAAGGACCAGTCCCAAGTCCCAGCTTCTCCCCTAGTCACCGATTCTTTCTCTACCCCTGTCCTTCCCCCATATACCCCGAGTTCTTCAGCTCACTCTGGGCACCTATTAGCAGAATCGACCACACAGATGTCTCAGTCCCCCCCACCGAAGGTGGTCCCTAAGCCTCCTCTACAGTGGGAGAAATCCCAGCTTTTAGCAAATGACGAGACTGGACTCGGGGAATCATCATCGTCTCAGACCTGTGACAAAATCCAAAGAGAGAGTTTAGATGAGGGCCCGTATTGCAACACTCGATCTCGGGCCCTGCGGACCGATAGACTATTCCCTCTGAGAGAGGTACCAATGGGGGGAGTCCTCGGGGGAATAGGATATGTGAATGCACCTCTAACGTCTTCAGAAGTGAGAATTTTTAAGAAGGAACTAAGTAACTTGGTAGAGGACCCAGTTGGAGTAGCACAGCAGATTGATCAATTCCTGGGTCCCAACATTTACACCTGGGGAGAGCTCACCTCCATTTTAAGAATCTTGTTTAGTCCTGAGGAGGTGAAGTTAGTTCGGGCAGCGGCAATAAAGATCTGGGATCGAGAAAATCAGACTGGAGTCACTGCAGATTGCAAGTTACCAGCCAATGATCCGGGCTGGGATCCCAATAGAGAGTGGGACAGACGAAATATGGAGGAGTACCGAACATTGATGATCAGGGGAATTAGAGAAGCCGTACCCAAAGGAACTAACTCGAAGTTGGCATTCGATTGTTGCCAAGAGAAGGATGAGACTCCCGCGGCTTGGTTAGGAAGATTGAAAAGGAGCTTCCAACAATATTCCACCATAGATCCTGAAAGTCGAGAAGGCCAAGTGCTGCTAAAGGTTCAGTTTGTGTCCAAGGCATGGCCAGATATTAGAAGGAAACTAGAAAAGTTGGAGGACTGGCAAGAGAAAGGGATTAATGAGGCTTTGAAAGTGTATTTGCGTAGGGAGGAAGAGAAGACGAGGAATAAGGCACGTATGATGGTGGCAGTGGCGAGGGAAAGTGTAGGGATAAGAAAGGAACTAGCAGGAGGAATGGGAAGCTCGAATCCACCCGGAGGACACAAAGTTTCGGTAGCACATGGGCATATAAAACCTAGGCAGCTCGAAGATTTGAAATGTTATTACTGCGGAGAGAGTGGACATTTCAGGAGGGAGTGTGGAAAGGCCGCACGTGATGAGGCTATGATGAAAGAACAGGAAGCCTTGGAGAAAGTATTAAGAGGGGAAGATTAGGGGTGTCAGGGGCTCTACGTTTTAGGGGACCCCATGTACCATCCTATTGAGCCCTTGATAATTTTAGAGGTGGGTCCCCACTTTCAGGAGTTTGAATTTTTAGTTGACACTGGGGCAGATCGATCTAGCATAAATGAAGTTCCATGCGGAGTGAAAATCGGGAATAAGACCTGCGAGCTTGTAGGGGCGGAAAGCAGACCCTTCTTGGCATCAGTATTGGAAAAAGTACCGATAAAAGGGAACTCTCAAATAAGTCAAGTGGACCTAGTTTACCTCCCGGATTTAGATACTAACCTGTTGGGGAGGGACATCCAAGTCCAACTGGGAATAGGGATAATTCCCCAGGGAGGTAGAATGATAGTAAGAATGTTTAAGCTGACCGAAATGGATTTGGGAGACATAGATCAGAGAGTCTGGGCTGAGACGGGGAAGTATGGAAAATTAGACATCCCCCCCTTGAGGGTGCAAATGACTGAGGGACCTCCTGTACAGGTCAGACAGTATCCACTATCACTGGAAAGTAGAAGGGGCCTGGAGCCCATTGTTCAATCCTTGTTGAGTGAAGGGATCCTAGAGCCGTGTATGTCACCACACAATACCCCAATTTTGGCAGTCCGAAAGGCAGAAGGAAAATATCGTTTAGTACAGGATCTTAGAGAAATTAACAAGAGGACCATCGCAAAACACCCTACTGTACCAGATCCGTACACCCTCCTGAGTAAAATCCCTTGCTGCCATGCCTGGTTCACAGTTGTGGATCTAAAAGATGCTTTCTGGGCCTGCCCACTAGCCCCGGAATGTCGATGATGGGAAGCTAGAGGGGCTCAAGCAGGCACTTATTTCGGCACTGGTTCTGGGACTGCCAGATCTAAAGAAAGAATTCCATCTATTTATCAATACAGAGGAAGGGGTAGCACATGGGGTGTTAACCCAGGAATGGGCCGGTTTCAAGAAGCCCATTGCTTATCTGTCAAAACTCCTAGATCCCGTAGCTCGGGGATGGCCCACTTGCCTTCAGGCCATTGCAGCCACAGCCCTTATTGTAGAGGAAGCTAACAAACTAACATTTCAAGGGAAAATTAGGGTATATACTCCCCATGACATCAAGGGAACCCTTAGCCAAGGGGCACATAAGTGGCTCTCAGATGCCCGGATACTAAAGTATGAAATCATGCTAATGAGCTCAGACCACCTGGAACTAATGACCACCAAGCTAATAAACCCGGCCCAGTTTTTGTCAGGAGAACCGGCCTCGGGTTTTGAACATCAGTGCGTAGAGACAATTAGTCTGCAGACAAAAGTAAGGGCGGATTTGCGTGATATACCCCTGGAACAAGGAGAAATATATTTCAGTGATGGGTCATCAAGGGTTATAGATGGGATACGGAAGTCAGGATATGCGATAGTACAGGTATCTGGTGAGGAAGATCTGGAGGTCCTAGAGAAAGGGAGATTGCCCGCACATTGGTCGGCACAGCTATGTGAAATATATGCCCTAAAAAGAGGGTTAGAGCTCCTAGACAAGAAGTGTGGAACCATTTTTACCGATTCTCGGTACGCCTTTGGTATAGTCCACACCTTCGGCAAAATTTGGGAGGAAAGGGGTTATTTGAATTCGAAGGGAAGAGACCTAGCACACAGAGAAATGATCCAATCCCTCCTGGAAGCATTGAGAGGGCCTGAAGAAATTGCAGTAGTGCACGTAAAGGGACATAAAAAGGGTGATTCCTTAGAGGTAAGGGGGAACCGAGCTGCCAATTTGGTGGCAAAAAGAGCAGCTCAAGACCCAGAGGAGTCAATCAAAATCCTGAAACTAACCAGTGCGATGGAAGCAAACAGGGAAGAGAATACCCTGCAGGAGAAACTAATATTTACTGAGCGGGAACGAAAAGCTATGAAGGATCTAAAATTACAGCAAGGGCCCCAAGGGGAGTGGGTACTCCCAGATGGGAGAAAGTTTATATGTAAGGCCCTAGCACGAAGACTTTTGGCTGAAATGCACCAACTTACCCATTGGGGAACCCAAGGACTCTGCGATCATTTCTTGAGAAATTATGTGTGTGTAGGGGCGTATGACATCGCGAGAGCTGTCACTCAGGGTTGTATAACGTGCCAAAAAGTAAACCAGAAGGTAATGAGAAAACCTATATCGGGTGGGAGAGAATTGGCCGAGAGGCCATTCCAAAATGTGCAGATTGACTTTACAGAGATGCCTCCAGCAAGGGGGTATAAACACCTTTTAGTAATTGTAGATCATCTGACTCACTGGCCTGAGGTTTTCCCCACTCGCAATGAAACCTCAGGGACAGTGGTAAAAATCTTGTTAGAAAACATTATCCCCCGATATGGGCTAATAAATAACATCGATTCCGACCAAGGCCCTCACTTCACAGCCCGCATTCTGCATGATATTACTGAAGCTCTGGGCATTCGATGGAGGTTACATACCCCATGGCATCCCCAGAGCTCCGGCAGAGTCGAGAGAATGAATAAGACCATCAAAACCACCCTTACAAAACTGGTTCTAGAAACGGGCCTAGATTGGGTACAGTGCCTTCCTCTTGCGTTACTACAGATAAGAACCCGCCCTAGAGCAGATCTCAGAGTATCCCCCTATGAAATGTTATTTGGCCTTCCATTTTTAATCTCCCCTTATAGCACTGCTCAATATGTGGAGGGGGAAGAAGCCTCCCGGAAGTACTTAGAGACCATTGTGAAAACACTAGAACAACTTAGGAAGAAGGGATACCTCCCTCAGACTCCTCCTTTAGAAGTATGCACCCATAACATCAATCCTGGTGACTGGGTTTTAATCAAATCATGGAATAATGCTCCTCTTACTCCCCGAGTTGAGGGACCATACCAAGTCCTGCTCACCACTCATACCGCTGTTAGGACCCTGGAGAAGGGGTGGACACATATCTCGAGAGTCAAAGGGCCTGTGAAACCCCTGAGTGAAGACACCGATCCAGCAGAAATCACCCCAACTTGGACTGCTTTTCCCGCTGGAGCTCTGAAGGTGAAACTAAGAAAAACTCCTAAGAACTGATAATGGCTAATCCATGCCAATAATTTCTACTGCCGGTATAGTTTCTGTAGACAGGAATAGCTATAAGCGAAAAAGTTTGTAAGTTTTCCTAATATGTTCTAATTGTTATTAGTGTCTTAAAACCCCCAAGAGACAGCTGCACTTCCTTAGAGGTATATCGCATATCTTTCCTGGGACGAGTACCCCTCAGGGGAAACAAATTCCAAATGAGGGAAAAACGGGAGGGAAGCAGGGAGGACAAGGATTCAGCTCCCCAGTACAACAGAAACCCAAGAGACAATTCCAGGAGGCAAGACCGGGGGAGGTCGAGGATAATGGCTCCTACCGGACTCCTGAGAAAAATGGGTCGACCCTCCATGAAGGCACTGATGATAGTGATGATGTGCTTCTATGGCACGGGAGGAATAGACTCCGGCATTAAGTGTTACCATCCATTGTACGATGGGGAGAATCTAGAATCTCTGATTAGAGTACACAGTAATTTGAGTCCTTCCTGCTATAATCAGTCACAATTAGAGACCTGCCAAGAGGGAGGGAAGATCTATTGGATCACCAGGAACACAGCCTCATTTAGGCAAAGGCTCCTAGGGGAGTGTCCCATGAAAGATACTTGGTTATGCTTTGAAAGAAGAGAAACAATAAAAGGAGAAATAGACATCATTAAAGAGAGAAAAGTAGATATGACAATTAGCAACAAAGAGTGGGAGGATTTGAGTGGTAAAAATCTACTCATTGATTTGATAGAGAAGATCAGCAAGGAACTAAACATTATAAGCAGACCAAAGTAATGATGCTAAAAAGTACAGAATGGGAAACAGCCAAAGAAGCATATGAGCAATACCAAAGAGCTAAGGAAGGTTTATGTTCAGGAGCCAGAAGTGGCTAATTGATGCGGGCTTATGCCCGGTCAAAATAAGAGAGGGGGAAATTGTTATAGATGAAATTTAATGTCTAATCTTTTGCCTGTTTTATCTCCTCACAGTTCGGAAGTCCCTTGTTAATTACCCCTATGTATTTACCCCTATACCCGGACTGTATTCCCCTAGTTAACTCACTGAGTCTCTGTACCCCTCTCCTGTTATGAATGTTTTGTTAAAATCCCCTTAGGGGAAGACCTTCTACTTACCGAATTTATTGTTTCTAGTAGTTTAAAAAGCATGTTGGGTCCTCTTTTTCCACTGCGTCGGGCATTTCCAAAGCTGCTCCCAGAAAACCACTCCCAGAGGAGGCCTCCGACTTCCCAGAGGGCCAAGCGAGCGCTGACTATTAATTATTAGACTTCTACGTACAACAGAATGGACTCTGACAACGAGCCAAGGACAGAGATGACCAAATGATCTACACACACCTGTAAGGAAACCTTCAGAGGACTGGAGAGGACTCTTAGGAACTCCGAAGGTGATCGCTGTAAGCTTGAAGGAGCGAGAGTACGAAGAGACCCCTAGACCAGCGAGCTACGAACGAGTCTCAGGACGTATCCCGTGAGGGCGCAGACTCCGATTCTGCCGTAGCCGACAGGATCGTCTACCCCTCCTCTGGGACGTCGACTCAACTGGGAGCAGCGGCGGCGTCGCGAACCCCGAGCCCCCACCCCCATAGGCTTTCCTTATAATAAAGGCCTGTCAAGAAAGGAGCACAAGGTCTCCTGGCCCTTTTATTTACATCAAAGATAAAGCAATTTCTCCCCCCTCCCCCCCAAAAAAGGTTAAGTTTATTAATGGGAACAGCCAAATTTCCATTGTCTTGAAAGATACTTTTATAAAAACAGTGTTTGACTTTTTAAGAACTCGTTTTAAGAACTGTCCATTAAGATCCTGATTTCTTTGTCTTTATCAGGAAATTCAGAAATATCTTTAAAGCAGAAATACAACCCAAGAAAATTTGTGTGGCTTTATTGTATCAATGATGCTTTATTTTATCAATTGTTTCAAAAGGTGACAGAAGAGGCAGAGTCCCTATTTCAGGCATTGTAAAAACTCTGCTTCAGAAAAGCTATTATTCTGCTAAAGGACAACCACTAAAGCTAGTAAAGTTTCTGCTGGGGATCTGACCACCACATTATCAGTGTGATCACTCCCCTAGTCCTTTTTAGTATCTTATTCATGTGGCTAGTGTGAGCTGCCAAGTTTCTAGAACAAACCAGAAAAATAAGGCAAAATAATGGACAGACCATTAGATTAAAAAAAAAATTAAATTTTGCTACTAATTCTGATTTAAGGATAACAAAGATGGAAATAAATAGCATTATATATATCTAATTTAAAAATTAATTGATCTAAGAAATTAAAAATATCAAACCAATATCTGTACAAAATTAGGAAGTTAGCTAATTATTTTGTTTGTCAAACCAGTACATTAACATGATGCACAACACAATCACATTTTAATAGGATGCTGGTTGATTTCAACCATGACAATGAATGATTTTTTTTCTTGTCTAAGTGAAAAGGTTGTTTAGAAAGAGTAATAGCTTGTTGACTCCTGGGATTGCTGAACTGTGTAACTGTGTATCACCAGGACTAAATACCTCCTTGCCCAAAATGAGGTGAGGAGCATGGCTGAGAGAGTGCTGGGGGCTGGATCAAAGCTGAAGACCTTGTTCAGAAATAGACTCAGTTTTGTCTTCACCTTTGTCTCTTACTCACTGTCTTTACTTGTAATAAAATATGGGGTGTTTTTTTTTGTTGTTGTTTTGTTTTGTTTTGGTTTTTTTTTGGGGGGTTTTTTTGTTTTTTTTTTTTTTTTTAGTTTTTTTTGAGGAGTAGTATAAAGGAGATTTAGCTATAGTTGCTGAAATGGCCCTGAGCATCAATATTACTATAACAGGATTTTTTAAATTTTTTTTTTGATATTGTGACACTTTGTCTTTTCCTTTGTATAATCTGAACGAATTTGGGTTGGGCAGTTGCAACACCATTAAGTACAGCTATGTAATATAAACATTTATGTGCCTATTTATTAAATAGTTAATTTTATACTACTTTGAATTAAAGTGGAGAAAAATCTCCAGTGAGCAGGCAACTGCTGTACAAGACTGGGTATCTTGCTTTTATACTTCATTGCTTTGTACTGTACTGCCAGAAAGCTATTTTTAGATCTGCTCTGCAGTTTCACAGTTGTAGCTTATATCTTGTCTAAGGAAGCAAGGTTGCCCTACTGAGACTTCGCCCTTCTCTCAAAGGTAAACTAAAATCCATTAAACTTAAACATATGCTGTAAACCCTGCACATTAACGTCTGTGATGAAAATATTATGTAGTTATTTATAACAAGATATCCATTTGGGAAAGTGAAATAGATGGGTATATTTGAAAGCCATTGCCTCTCTATTCTCCTCCTGAAGTCACTGTCAGGTGCCTAAAGCTTGAAAATTTGTTTTGCTGGCACCATGGCAAAGTAAGCAAATATGTCTGCATAGAGCAGATTCCTGCTGCCTATAAGCCCACAACAGTCTGTTAAAATTAGCACAGACACTCAACCAGAACCTATATTGTTCCAAAAAAATTCAGACAAATATTTCTGATTACAGGGAATGTTTTTCAGCCACAAATGCTCATATTAGCAAGAGATAAATAAATAGCATAAAAAAATGCAATTTAATCTAACTAGATATAGATAGGAATTACTAGATGGGAATAAACATGTAATGTTAGAGATAAGCAAGAATCTACATATGCCCATGATCACAAATAAATAACCACACAGATTTTAAAATTGACTGTAGACAAAACAAAGATGTTTTATCCTGACTTTTCTATTACAAATTTCAAAGATTCAGATAAATATTATTTAAACATCACCCTTTGTATTGATTTTAAAACACGGAACTGAAGATGGAAGGAACTGAAAGGGAGGATGCAGAAAAGCTGAAGAGATTCCTTTGAGACTTTATGTAACGTATCAGCCATGCTGTAAGATACAAGAGCCTCTGAACTATTTTATACAATCCTAGTTCTTCTACTATTAAGCAATAATTTCCTCTGGTCTTCTAAAAGTCTTCTTTCCTCAGTCTGTGTTATGCATCGAAATGTTCTTGAGTTAAAGTGCTGGTATTATATCCAAAAGCATCACCCAGTGATTTACAAAGAAGTATCTAGCTTATGTTATTCCCTGCTAGTCATTGTAGGGATCCTGCTCAATCATCACAATAAATCCACTTTTATGGTATTTATACATACACTAGATACAGCAAATTACCTTGCTAGTTCATTTTGCCTCTCAATGAACTTAATCAGTCTATGAGTTTGTTCTTTATAGTTTATGATGAAAAGCAGTGAAAGGGGCAGTAACAGACAGCTAGTTATCTTGCAAGATTTGATGAGAGCTGCAACCAATTGCCTGATAAAATGTTAAGAAAAACAGCCATAGCAAAATTCTTAACAGTAAGACTTGAAGTTGTACTGAAATTTTAGCTGTTATATGTGTTAACTAAGTTCTTCTGTTTTATTAAATTCTATTAAGTGGTTTAGTCCCGCACCCCCTTGTAAGCGGTCCCACCCTCCCTTGCCTCCTCCCATCCCAATGTCAATCCTTTCCTTCCTCCACCCCTTGACCCTAGATCCTGCTAAGTCATTCCCGTGACCCCACCCTGGGATCTGTCTGTCACTCGGCAGCCCTTCCCTTCCACCTACAAAGTTGTATCAGGGGCGTCGAGTGATAGGCCAGATACCAGGGTCTCCTCCTACCTCCCTTCCCTATTGGTGCTCTTTCATGTATATGACTTTGACTTCCACACCCCCATTTGATCCCATTGGTCCACTGTAGGGCCATCCCCTGGTTGCCACCCATTATTATAAGCCTGTGCAAGAGTGCCGAGGGTTCTTGCAGGCTGTTTACCCTCTGACACAGGTAGCTACTCAGAGCTGCCTAATAAAGCTGGATTACAAACCCCTGAAAGAGACAACTCTTCACCTTTGTCAGCATTGCCAAAGTCTCCCTGGGGCTTGGGAATCCGAACCCAAAGCTGCCATCCCTACCTCCTGAGGACCGGGAAGGTGGCCGGTGCTGACCTCCGTGTCTAGCAGAACTGGGCAAGCATTTCGTGGGTCAGACACCACGGCATTTAGCTGTAATTTTTCTGGTTCAAGACTCTGAACAAGACTATGACTTCTCTGAAACAAAAGAAGACAGACAGCAGCTACATCTAGGTTTCTGTGTTAGGAAGCTGAGCATCAGCCTTTTGCTTCATTCCTTATTGTAAAAGATGGCAGACATCATGAGTGAAAAAAGATAGTAGTAGTAAAACAAGTACACATGTATGTGACAACACCTTGCCTCACTTTTTATAATCACTTATTCCTAATCTCCAGTCTCCTTTATCAAATGTGAGCACTATCTGCATTTTGCATATACTTGGGGAAAACAAAGAATAAGAGGGAATGTTATATAATGACCACATGGTACTCAGTACTGCTCAGTCTGAAAAAGACAGCAAACCAGACCAGGACATGGCACTTGATGGATTTCTTGGCAGCTACGGCTTACCATGACTGTTTTATTTTTGAGCTTGGCACCACAAGTGATTGTATTGCCCTTTCAGCAGTAGGAAGAAAAACCTAGGAGGTAATTTTTATTCAGATAATTATAGGAAAAAATCAAATGTGCCCTTGAGAACATGCCGATCCAAAATTAAACACAAATATTCTTGAACTAGAACAGCACATATAGGATATAAAACATTTTTTCTGAGTTTGCAAAGAACTTCTAAACTTAGAGAGGCCTGTGAGAAATTTAAAAAAAAAATGCTTTGAAGATTTTGAAACAGTCATGACTTTAATAACATATATCTCTTTTGGCAAAGAGAAGCATGTATTATATATATAAATGCCCAGGATGTGTTTTGTTTGAAGTTCAAAGCTCAAGCTGTCACATTTCTGTGAGTGTTTGCTGTGTCTGAAAAGCAAGGTTCATTTGCAAACAAACCTTGAGACAGGTACCTTGAAACAAGACAGGTAAGGAGGGGCTAAGAGGAGTTTCAGAGATGCAAAAGTAAAATATGTCAAAGGATATTAAAACATCATGTCCGCTTCTGTCCTACTTTACAAAATTTATCAAATTCAAACCAGCTAGTGTGCATAAACCAAAGAAAAACATTTTCCCCTCCAAAAAGGGCTCACCCACCCTAAACCCAGGAGCAGCAAAAACAGTAACACTTTTGCTTTTTTGGCTATTCACTGCCTTTCTATTTAAACATACACTACAGACAAGATTGTGGTTATCACAATTAGAAACACCATTATCTTATCATCTTCTTCCCGAGTCTTCCTTCCCACACTAAATTCTGTTCAATGCTTCCTTTTATCTAAGAATGTATATGTTTCAGTGAGAGTCTTCCCATTCCCCATGCATATCATATCTCATTGCTTAACATATTCCCTAAAGTACTCTGTAACTTCCCAAGCGCTGTCTACTGGCACCTTATCTACTATTCACATAATTGCATTCCTGGTACTGGACACCAGCTCTACTTGGTATTTCTAAATGTATAAAGGGGTGGACTACTTTATGCTTAAATTCTCCATCTTAATTTAAGCATGTTTCTTGTTGTATTACACAGTTATCTATTCCCTTTCAACCTTGGAACTGTAAATGAAGAATTGTTCCAATCGGTCAGACTAACACCTTCCATGGCAGGGTGAATTTTACCCAGATCCTGCCTGATCTACACCCTGGGCACGTGAAGTTCAACCTCATTCCCCCATACTTTGTTTTAAGACAGTTTAAGAGGCAGATCTTCCAAAATCTTCCCTTTAGTTTTAACCAATCTATTTCCACCAATAAGGAGAGACAAATGCAAGTATATATAAGTGAAAAAATAACAGTTTACTAAAAACTGAAACAGTAACAAGCAAAAAATAACAATAAATAATCACTAATTACAAAATTTCTGAAATCTCAGGGATTTACTGGAGCAAAGAGAAGCTCAAAATGGCAGAGGAACCCCTTCCTCAAAATGGCAGACTCCACAGTTCACCATGTATAAGGAGACACAGAGGAAAAGCTGGCAGTAGTCCACCCCCAAGTCCTTATCGCTCTGGTGGCAGCAGGTCCATCAGCAAAGGCATGTGACACACTTTGGTAGCTGGATCCTCCGGCGCTGGCACTGCAGCTTCCAAGCCACTGGTGTTGGTGCTGCTGTATTGAGTTGTGCCCCAAAGGAGAGGAAGAAGAGAAATGGACTCTTGAGTGCCAATGCGCCATGGTCTGACCCTAACCCGCTATGGCTTCATACTGCTAACAGGTGTTGTAAAATTCACTCTGAAACAATTTCTGAGTGAAAAATGCAGGGTTGCTACTACTGCTATCTTGAAACCTGTCTGAAACAACCCCCTGAGGTGGAAAACCAGAGAGGAGCCACTGCCCGCATTGCCTCTTCTCACTCTCCCTGCAAGAAACAAATGCAAAGAGCCAGAGCCAACAGAGCTCTGCTTGGATGACCTGACTTTTCAAAAAGCCCAGGTACTCTTCCTCAGCCTTGAGGCTGGGACTTAAAGAAGCAATAACATTTTTGGGCACTGATAGATGTGGAATACCATAACATTTGGGGTTACCTAGGACACTCCATGACCTGACTTAGTGACTATATCTGCATTTTGTGTAGCATTATCTCTGTCATTTTGGACCTATGTTACAGGCAGATTGTCTCTAGCTCTGGGTTTTGCTGTTCCTCATTGGACTTCTTGGATTGACTCTAGATGTGACTTGTTACTTCATCCTGGATGAATCATCCCTGGATTGCCAACAGATCCTGTAACTACCTCCAGTTTGGCTTCGCTCAGAGATTGCAGAAACCCTCTCAGAAAGCCCCCAGTCTGTACTGGGGTGGCTTGCTTCACCCCCTCACAGAGCAGCCCTATTTGTGCTGTTCTCTGATGGGACGGCTTCTGCTGTCCCCAGGCAGCCATTCATTACTGTGGTACCACTAGAGCTGTTGACATGAAGCAGACACAAAAGAAGATAATATCCTTTTCCACATGACCTAACCTATGCTCATGGAGCTAACCATGTCCTCTGTGCCATCACTGTATTGGAAAGTCAAGTAGAAAAAAAAAAAAAAAAAAAAAAAAAAAAAAAAAAAAAAAGCACAGAAAACTAAAATACCAGACTGCAACAAAGCAGTACACTGAAATGGCATGACCATCTAATGAGACCAAAGAGGGCATGTAGAACAAATAGTGATAAGCACTATCATATCTATCATATTCTTCTTTATCAGTTTTAATACTTGGTATCCAAAACTTTGTCTCTTCTGCTAGGAAGACCTAGTAGAACGTTTTTGGCCATGCTTCCTCTATGACGATATTAGATTAAGGAATAAAATAGTTCCCATAGCCTGCAGAAAATTTAAATATTTTCAAAAAATCCTTTTTCACAAACTAGGGTGTCGCGGTGCCTTCCTTTATCTTTGCTTGCCCAGCACTGTGAGCAGCAAGGGCCACGTTCACTTGCAGCTGCTGGCAGGAACTGTGGCCTGTGGGCACAAAGCCACCACATTGGAGGAGGCACAAAACGACAAAGGCAAAAGCATGGAGTTGTCCTCTTGGGTGTATCTATATTCCAAGTTTATTGGAAGTCTTAGGAGAACAACTGCAGCTCAGAGGGAGATACGCCCAAAAGGCCCCGAGCGCTGTGTGCAAGGCCTTATGAACGGGGGTGGTAACAAGGAGAGAGGATAACAGTGAACCAATGGGGTAACAGTTGGGAGTGGTAACCAGGGTGACAAACAGCGGGAACATCCAATGGTATGAGGGGGAAGGAGGGGACCCCGGAGACCAGCCTATCACACAAGGCCCTGGATGGAAGCTTCTGGATGGAGAGGAGAGGCCTCATGAGTGACAGACAGGTTCTGGGGTGGTGTCAGAGGAGTGAATCAGCAGAAAATTAGCAAACTGGGTGGAGGGAGGGAAGATTGGCAGACGGAGGAGGAGGAGGAGAAGGGAGATCAGACCATTTTACATAAAAAGGGGGGAAAAGGAACAACCATAAATGGGGAAAAACCTAAAACACAACCCAACACTAGGGAAAAAATAAAGTCAGAATATACAAAATGTTAATGATGTAGAAATCCTTTCTTAAACATCTAAATTTTTTTTCTTTATTCTCAGTAAATCTTAATGTTCTACTTCAATAAGAATTGTTTTGCAATTTAGCTACCTTAAGGATGAGACTTTAAAAAAAATCACTTTCTACTACAAAGCTGGAATTTTTAAGTTCAGCAGTTGCAAACAGGCATTCTACAAAACCAGAGCTTTTTTTCTGTGAAGTTATTAATATGTTTTCACATAGGCTGTCAGTAGGTGAAATCTATTTTTTAGCACCAGGCTTTCTCAAGTTCCTGTAAAAATAACTTAAGGCAACCACCTCAGCAAGCAGTGAGAGCTCCAAAGTGGAATCAAGCTTTTAAATATTAGTTTGAATGGCAAATATTAGAGATGCTGGAGACAGAAGAGCTGTACTATAGCCCCCAAATGACCACAACTAACAGTCACAGGCAGAGAACAAAGTAGTTGGTCAAGTACTTGCACATGAAGCCTTTATAGAGAAATACATATCCAATGCCATGTTTCTTGTGTGAAGAGGAATCCCTTTGATATATTATTATTTGACATCTGTATGGCAATATCTAGTCAAATATTTCATAAATGCGCCAATTTCTCTCCTGAGCAGAATATACACTAAAAATCCATCAATGAGCAAATCAGATCGGGGGAAAAAAAGGACAAACAAAGAATTCCAAGAACCTGAACAATCTTTATCAGTCAGAGGCTAGATATCCCTTTAAAAAGATAAATATATAGAGAAATATATATAGATAAATAAAGAGATAAATATATTTTAACTTTATGGATTTTATTTTTTTGTTTGGTTGGTTTTTCTTTGGTCAGGTTTTGTTCCTTCTCTTCAGTATTCCATGCAGCCAATCTCAGATCAACTTTCTTTTGCAAAGCTTCTAGTGAAAGTTTTTCAGGGTTTGGGCTGACATTGCAGTTTCTTTGGGGTCTTGTCTCAGCTGCCATTAGGGAAAAGAAAAAAGTCTTTTGCAGACCATATTTTTAATTGCTATCTTAGTTATTTTTAAAATGTTATTTATATTTAAAGCATTTTTTTTGTATTCCTGCTGTATTTGAGTTGCATTCAAGGCCTGTCAGTTAGGAATAAAAATTGGTAGCTGAAAGACAGCCACTCTTAGCTTTTAGAAAAGTTACCCATCCTTTATCTCCTTCTGTGAGAAAGTACAACACCCAGCAATTGGGAGGCTAAACCAACTGTGCTCTTTACTTATCATGACTGATACCATGACAGCTCTCTCCCATATGAGGCAGTGCTACATCATTAACATAGAAGTGTGTTGAGAAAAACAGAACCAAAATGCCACAACTGTCACCACAAGAATTCCAACGGGGTGAGTATTCACAGTTTTCAGGAACTAAACCAAATATGAAATATTAATTTATGCATTTGTTCTCCAGAAAAACACACTTATGTAATTTAAGAAGCACCAGTGTTTACAGAAGAAGGAATAGGAATCAGAACTTCTGTAATGGATTAATGATCATCAGGAAGTGGTTTGGTGCAGTAATGTTGTTTTGGCAAAACATACGCTGTCAACTTTCTCTGGCATATGATGCTAATATATTTGATGCAAATTTTGCAAAACAGATCCTTCAATGTAAAATACCCTTTTACTTTTCAAAGTCTTTGTTTATACCAGAAAGAAATAAAAGGGCAAACATAATTTCTATAGTCAATAAGAATAAACATATTCCTTTTCTAGACCAAATAGAATTCTATACATGTATTTTTTAAAATCACTCAACATTTTATGGAATTATATGCCAGCTGTCATAGGGTGGAAAATTCCTGTAGTACATAAGGGTTGGAAGGTATTCTTTGTTGCTGCTACTTGAAATAACAACTTGGGTGTTTTGAAAGTTGCAACCAGTTGTTCTTTGCTTTGGTCTGTTTGTTTGTTTTTAGAACAAAGCTTTATACTAAAAGGCTTATTTTGTGTGTGGTTCTAAATAGAAAATAAATAGGGAAATTATCTCCATCTTCATGTAATTTGAGGAGAATCATCCTGCGTTATTTTGTTGCTGGATGCTAGTTGGAGTGATAGCAAAAAAAGAATCTGTCACCTCCTTCTCTTTCTGTGCCACAAGCATTACCATAAAAAGTGTAACACATGGGTTAAAGAGTTTGTTCTTATTACAGATTTTACCATTAAAATATACTCTATAATAAGACAACTTGAGTTTTTTTCAGAGATATTTTTATTATTTCCTTCAAATATCACAAGGTATTTATGCTATATAGGCTGATTGTGAAACACATTGCAAACAAAATCCCATTTGTTTTTAAAACTGCATATTTATTTCATATGTTATGAGCACTTTCATGATATAGTTTTCATACAAAACTAAGGAGATGAGACTTAATTTTTATAAAGTTCTACTTTGGAACTGTGAGATTCGAGAGTTTTTAGTCCTCCAGATTACAAGGTTGTTTCTTATGTATGGGCTATACTAGTTATAAAGTAACAAGAGTTTTACAAAAATAGGTATTTTGAACCTGACAATAAAATCACCAGAAGGGCACAAGTGAGAAAAGAATTAGTGGAACTCCAGAAACACACAGAGAAATGTATATGTGTCATGCTCAGAGCAGTAACCACAGGTATTGTTGTTTGTTCATTATTTTTCTAAGGCCTAAAGTAGGAAAAGCTATCTCCTTATATAAAGAACATCATGTCTTGTGTTAATTCAAAAAAATCAAAATTGCACATTATGGTAGTTTTTCTCTTTTTTAGATGACCATGGAAACACAAAGAGACTTGCAATCACAAAAACTGCTGTGCACTTGACATCACCAGTTTGCTGGTGAACAAAGTTTTACACATATTTCACCTTGATGATGGCTAAGAGTTTATGTAGGACAAAATTACCAACAGCTCTTTCCTTTCCTTTTGGGCCCTGTTCAATGTCTTTAGCTTTCAATTTATTTCCTATTTCAGACTGTAGTGTGCAATTTCCTGTCTTTAAGGGGAAAAACTTTTGATGGAACAGATGCATGGAGCTAACCATATCCTTAAATTACATGAGGAATATACAGTAGGAATATCTTGGGTATACTATGCACATCCAAATCTGTTACAAATAATGAATACAATATGTGTTCTAAAGACTTTATAAATGGCATGTCAGAATGACAATTTTAGAATTTTATCCTTCTTACCTAGTAAGGCACGCTTAGCACTGAACTTTGCTGGAGCTAGAAATAACTATTGTGTTTTGTTTTTTCCCTGTAAATGCCTTCAAAATTTTTCAAACTAACATGCTTTGATCAGGATACATTTTCTGTAAATGCGTCTATAATATACTTTCAATGACTTAAATACGTACAAAGCAAAACCATAAAAGACGTGTTATTTTGTCATTTTCCTTGAACAATATTTGGCAGATTGAGTTCCAAAGCTCTCATTTGTGCTGGAAAGACTGAGTTGTGCATGTGAATAAATATTGATACTGAAGAGCAAAAATCTTACATGAAATCAAATGTCTTTAGCTATTCTGAGCATAAGGAGGCAGAATCAATGACAATTTGGCTGTGTTTACTTACCTCAGAATCCCAATTCAAGTAACTATAAGAAAACAATTAGTCAAACTTGCCACAGAAATTTTCACTGGGAAACTTTCACAGTTTCCCAATACACACTTTTTCTCTTTATTCAGGTTGTTCTACCTGTGTCAACAAAAAAACCCAGTTTGAGCATTAGTGTCAAACCACATTTTTAGACTTTTCTCAATTATTTTTCGTGCCTATGGCAGGGGTGTTGAAAGTAGATGATCTTTAAGGTCCTTTCCAATCCAAAGCATTCTATGATTCTGTGATTCTATATATGTATGGTTTGTACTTTTATCTCTGCTTTTGGATTATTTCAATTACTTTGTGTATTAAAATTGAAAATAAATGCAGTAGTAGGCTGACAGCATCTAGTGACATGTTTACATTAGCTCTAAAGATTGTGCTTTTTCTGCAGCATCTAAATCCTACTACTCATTGTTGTGATACTTAATTGCAGTCAACATCCTCTTATATTACTTGTATGAATTATTTGAATAATGTCCTTATGTATTAAGATGCTTTTTCTAATTCATTCCTTTGCCAGCTTGACTACTGCTGCAATGTTATTCTCACTATGACAGTATGATTTTTATTGCTCATAATTACACAAAAGAAGTTATTTTTAAGAGAAACCCATTTCTCCTTTAAAGGTTGATTTATACTCTGCGATAATAAATTGAAGGAAAAAAAATACAAGCACCTTTCAAATTCTCAAATTCAGAAATTTTGTTGAAGCTGCATCAGTATATATTGTGAGAAAAAATAAAAGAAACATTAAGTTATTTGTACATAAAACAATATTTCTGTCCTCACTATTCCAAAATGAGCAGATGATTTCTCACTACCAGCTTTAGGAATTAAAATAAAGGTCTAAATCTAGAAATGTAGGATCGCAGCGTGTTTGCAAAATTAGCTGTTGCAAAAACTAGCTGTTGACTCTTTCTAGGGCTCTAAGTAACTTCATGGAGATAGAAATCTCATTCTCTGAAATGCTGGAAGATATTTGGTTGCTAAAGTAGGCACTTATTTTAGGTAGTATACATGCACCTCTTTCCTCCACCTAGTGTTAAAGTACAGGCTTCTGCTTGTGCATAGTAGACAAGATGTTGCACTTAAAGGTATTTGAGTGAGGAAAAGGGGATTGTTGATCTTAGCTCAAGGGGTTACCATTTCAAGCATAAGTAGTCTCTCCTCCAGACCTAAATGATTCATTTATTCAGATAGTCATTAAGAGACCTACAGCCCAGGAGGAGTCCACGCTGGGGTATATTTGTCCTGATGGACTGTAATCCACCACAGAGGAGTGAGCAAGTGAAAAGTGTGAGTAGGCAGGAGTGACAGAGAGCGACTGAGCTAAGTGATGAAGTTGATTTCCTTAAGGTGATGGATTTCATCCAGTGGGATCTTGACAAGTATAAGGAATGAGCCCAACTGAACACCATGAAATTTAACAAGTGAAATGCCCTGCATGTGGGTCAAGGAAAAACTCAGTATAGATACTGGAGGATTAATAGATTGAGAGCAGCCCTACAGAAGACAATTTGAAAATACTGGTGCATGTAAAGCTGAACATGTGCTGACAATCTGCACTTGCAACCCAGGAGGTCAATGGTTGCCTGTGTTGCATAGAAAGAAGCTTGCCCAGCAGGTACAGGCAGGTGGTTCTCCCTCTCTATTCTGCTCTGAAGATGCCCGTCTTGGAGTACTGCATCCAGCTCTGGGGTCCCCAGCATAGGAAAGACACAGACCTATTAGAAGCAGGTCTAGAGATGGGCCACAAAAATAATTGGAGAGTTAGAATACCTTTTGTGAAGAAAATCTGAGAAAGTTTGGGTTGTTCAGCCTAGAGATGAGAGTTTTTGGGAGACCTTATTTTGTTGCCCTTTTTTTTGTCATAGTACAACACTTATTGCAACCTTTTTATAAGGGGCCCCTAAAGGGTGTTGCAAGAAAGTCAGCAAGAGGCTTTTCACAGGGTCAAGAAGAGGAAAAATTATTTTAAAATACAAGAGAGTAAATTAAGATTCAGTATAAATTGTTTTTATGATGATGGTGGTGAGACACTGGCACAGGCTGCCCAGAGAGCTTGTGGATGCCCCATACCTAGAAGTGTTCAAGGTCACATTGAATGGGACTTTGAGGAGCCTGGTCTAATGAAGAATGTCCTATGGCAAGGGAACTGGACTAGATGATTTTTGAAGATCCCTTCCAGCCTAAAACTTTTAATGATTCTGTCAGTCTTTTAATTCAACTCTATTTTTATAGGTGATAAATTAATTTTCCCCAAGTTGAATCTGGTTTACTCATGATGGTATTTGATACTTGATTCCCTTGTCCTTATCTTGATGCGCAAGCTCCTCTTGTGGAGGAGGAGTGAGAGAGCAACTGTGTAGGTATCTGGCAGCCAGCCAAGATAAACCCACTGCATAATATCTCTTGAAAACAGCCCAAATTAACCTTAACTAATATATCTGGAATCATAAATTACAAAGAAAATTTTAATCTGCAAAATATTAGTAAGAGCTTTGTTCTTTTATTAATAAATTTCTGTTGCCTCTCATGTCTCTATTTTAACTAATCATTTGTGCCTTATTGTTTTGTTAGAAAAGGTTTCACCTTACTGTCTGTAGGGAACTTTACCACCTATATTATGATTAACTAATATTGTCTGGCCTAAAACAAATCCTTAACGCAATCCTTAAGTGGTTGATGACAACCTCTCCATGACTGTTGTATGATGAAGCTGGGGAAAACTATTTAATCATGTGGCTGTATGTAATATCACTGAATGAACCTACATCAAGAAACATAATTATGATTGGTAAGCACTTTAATTTAAGTAGTCACTTTCTATCACTAGTCTTTCTTTAAAACAAAAACAAAAAAGCAAAAAACCCAAAAACAACAACAACAAAAACCCTCAAAAAAACCCCCACCCTAAAACAGCAATATCTATGCTTTTATAAACATCCAGAAAAGAAGCCAGTGAAATTCAAAGAAATTTCAAAGTGAGGGAATAATACTATTTTATGAAATTATCTAGTATCCTCTAAAATTCATATGAACCTTCTATTTCAGGGTTCTCCATATGTTTTTCCTAATATGGTTGTTTCTTCTCCTAAGGAGAATATTGCTGTGGAAGCTCTTACGCATACATTTGTATACACTCAGCTTTTTTCTTTGGACACTTTTAAAATACTACAGATATTTCAGATACATAATTTTATTCTTAAAATTGTATACACGTGAAAAGTTAAGCAAAAGGGCTTATATCAACTGTTCAAGTTAAAACAACCTCCAGGCATGTCTTCAATGTGCATTAATCTACTCATGATTATTCCACATTCCTGTAGCCAACGTTTATATCAGCCTATACTTATTCTTGCACCTTTTCTCTGTGAAAGAGGACAAAACCCAAACATCTTAAAGACTATGTATTGGAGAGATTCACCTTATCTGAGTCAACATGTACCACCTGCAATTTATTTTAGATTATTTATGAGTGGAATGAGTGTAATTGAATGCATGAAGACAGAATAATTTCACTGAGCAAAGCATATGATAGCAGGTGCCTGGAAAAATTGCTATGATGGTGTGCCAAGGAAGACATGAAAACTGCATTCTCTCACATAAATTGGGAGGCAGAGAAAATTAGTATTATTTCTCTTAGCCAGTCTTTTTTCCTGTAGCTGATTTGCAGGGAATTGAAGGCTCAGAAAATATGAATTGGCAAAGAAAGGACCAAAACAGATGTTTTCTCAATAGTAGAACTGTCATGTATATTGAATTCCAGGTACGGGAATTCAGGAATAGGAAAATATTAAAAGGTTTGACTTAGATATTCTCTTTTTCATTTGAGAACTGATTCAAAACTGCCTAAACAAATGGGAATAAACAATCAGTGTTCTGTGGTTCAGTTCTTTAAAAAATCCTTTCATATAAGAATCTCAATATCATTTACTCACAGCTTTTATTACATACCCTAGAGATAAGCCCTGGGCCTTCAAAAATTAGGTTGATCACAATACAAATATGTAGCTTTGGATGACCATATTTTCCACTGGTTCCTTCATCCAAAACCCTGAAGTATGATTTTCAAAAGCATAATTTTAGATCATGTCATTTGAATAAATTTTTAATTCTTCCCTTGAGTATCTTCACTTTGAAAGCGATGATTTCCTTGAGTTCTAAGCATACAAATTAAGTATTGGCTTAGAGAAGCTATTGTTAGGCTTGCATGATTAACTTAAATGTTCAGTAAAGACCACAAATACAGACATATCTCAAACATTAAGCTAGCATACGAATAGGTGTGCAACCACAATTTTAAAGTTATTTCATAAATCATCATACCCAGTGCTATTTGAAAAGACAGACCCTTTAATTACATAAAATAGTGTAGCTTGAGAGTGGAGGTGAAGCATGCCATCTCCTCTTAAAAGATACAGATCTGCCTCTTTCCTACCCTGGACAAAGAAGAAGCTGCCCAGCACAGTGCAACTTTATAATGAAAGCTGTGGTCTGTGTGGTTGGTCTAAGAAGAATTTGGTTGCAGCCAATTCTGTAAGGAGAGAGTTGTTGCTCTGCTAGGAAGGGAGGGCAGAATTTCATAGGGACTGTGAGAAAGCATGCCCAGATAAGTTCCTGCCTGAGATAGTACTACACTGATATTAAGTATTTGCTTTCAGAATTTGTTTGTTGTTTCAAAATTTCTTTGACTGGTTGAGTTATTTTTAAGTTACAAGACATTATATTTCTTTGTAACCCACATAGCTTCTGTCTACAGTTCTCAGTTTATTATGATATTCAGTAGTTGTTAAAAACACTGTGACTGGATATATTAAAATTTTAGTGAAACTGAGTCTCTTAGGGAATCAGATGTTTCATCTGAGACATGGACAGTCATACAATAATCAAGGGAAGCTATTCCTTCTCTCCCTATGCCTTTATTTCCCATCACGCACACACACATCACTAACACAATTTTTATCGTACAGATAATTTGAAGGCACTGGTAGTTTTTGTTAAGGTAAGAAAAGAGAATTTAAAAATATATATAATAAAGAGTTTAGTTTTATTTGATATGCCAAAAGCTAAGGTTGCATTGTTAGCAAGTTTTCATCATATCTGAATAAGCACATTTGGCTCATAGCTTCTAAGAGAGATAATTCCCTGAAGAAAAGTGAATTTCAATGGCCTCAGCAGATGTTTGAAGTTCTGCATGTATGGGAACTGAATAAATATTTGCATGAATATGGAGTGTTATAACCAAGGAGTTCTCAATCAAATTTTGGTCTCCTTACTAATATTGGTAAAGATAACAGGACTTTTAAATATTCAAAGGCAGAATAAAAAAACTTTAGGAAATCTAAGAGTTACACATAACAAATATAAAGTCTTTCAAATAAAGCAACTTTCAGAACTCCTAGGAAACCTGTAGAGCAAGTCACTTCAAGCAACAGGGATGCAGTGCTTGTTATCAGGCAGATCATGATTAGTCTATGCATCATTCTACACTCAACCCCATAGTGTTGTTTTATATTATCTGTTATGAAAAGACAGAGTTGTTCAGAAATAAAGACAGGACTGCTGCATTGTCTTCCACCAGATTCTCCTCTTCCTCTGTCAGACCTGATGTTTTGGTCTAATCCCAGCCAACAAGCAAGTACCACACAAGCTGATCACACAATCTTCACTTTCTTCCCATGTTGAAGGAGAGAAGACTAGAAGAGAAAAGATAAATCTCCTGTGTTAAGAACAGTTTGATAATTGAAACAAACAAACAAACCAAAACCAAAACCAAACCAAACCGACCAACCGACAAACCAACCAACCAACAAACCAACCAACCAACCAAACAAACAAACAGTCCAAAAAACCAACCCAAATTTACATATTGAGCATGACATTCTACAGTATGGTATATCACTTTGGTCAGTTCAGGTCAGCTGTCCTGGCCATGCTCCTTGCAGCTCCTTGGGCAGCTTCTCACTGGCAGAACACAGGAAACTGAACAGTCCTTGACTCAGGGTAAGCTTTACCAAGTAACATGCAGTATCAGTGCATTATCAACATTATTCAAATACTGAATCCAAAATACAGCACTGTACCAGCTACTAAGAACAGAACACTGTCCCAGCTGAAAACAGAAAATGTGTAGATAGTAAGGCATCCAAATAAAGAGTAAGGTTGTTATATTCAACTCTATCTCATTTATTTAATTTGTTCTGCCATTGTCCACAATCTTGTAAATAGATTTTAACACTTTGAAAAGGACAGTGGGAAAAAATAGTATTTTACTCTAAGGACAATAGAACAGAGCAACATAACCTTGGAGAAGTAGATAAAGAATGTAACTGAAGCAAACAGAAATTACGCAAGACAAGCAGGATGCCAGCTCATCTCTATGAGGCTGACCAAGTAGAAGTTATGCAAAACAATTATATTGTGCTTACTCAAAAGTGGGGGTTGAGAAACAGCTACCTGTTTATCAAAAGGACACTTGACTTTGAAGACCACTGAAAAAGATCCCCAATGAACCATACAAAGACTTCTGATAAGGGGTAGAATGATATAAAATAAAGTAATACATATGCATCAAGGACATGGGAAGAGCTAAAGAATATGTAATTAATGTGTGTGATGAAAACTATGATGAAAACTCTGTTCACCTGACACTTGGCACACTTGATTAGAGGAAGGATGCTCTGAATGACCAGCTCACTGCAATAAAGAATGCCTGCTTTTTAATACTCAAAACTGTGTTAGAAAATTTCTATCTGGCCAATTTTAGTATCAACTTCAAGTCTGAAAGTTACAATTCTGGATGCAGCTTGAATTCAGAACTCTTGAAATCTTATCAAATGTCATTAATTCCATCACCAGTGATGTCTCAGAGTAATGGACTATCGCAGCCGGGACCTGTGTCCCGCCGGGAATGCCACAGAGGGTACAGTCTGCCAGAGCCAGATAGCTGAAACGAGGCTTCCACAGAGGCGGGATGATGCTCAGGCTGCTGTGTTTTCCAGAGGGTTTTATTGAGGCAAAAGTGAAGTTGGAGGTGCAGGGATACACCCTCTCAGGAAAGGGAGAGGGCTTTGTGTGCACGGTCCTGAGGGTGGGGTAAGGTATATAACAGAAACGGGATCGGAGGGTCAGGGTACAAACCAGCCAATAATGGACCGATACAGGGGAGGAGTAGGGATGACCAACAGGGTGAGGACCGATGGGGACAGGGGGAAGGGGTGGCTAACACTAGGGAACCAATGAAGACATGAAAAACAAGGAACATTCCAGAACAAAGGGATAGCTCAAATGATGATGGACATGAACAGGGATAGATGATTGGCATTGGGGGAGGCGGGAAAATTATACAGAAGTGGTTTCCCAGGGCATCCCAGGTGGACTAACCCTGGGACCCCCTCCCACAATGTACTACTGTTGGGGGGGATGAATAAATATGATTGCCTGGCAAAAGATTTACAATAGTACAGCCAGGATGAAAACAATTCCCCCTACTGGTTGGACAATGCCCTTACCTACAGATGGGTCCAAAAGTCAAATAGACTGTTCTATCTCACCCCCCAAAATGTATGGTTCATCCCACACCTGTAACCCTCCCCTGAAACATCAAGTGTCTGTGGCCCCATTGGCCTAAGTCTTATTCAAGCCCACCTTGAAGACTCCTGATAAGGGGGCTCTGAGGAGCCAGATGCCCTCTTGGAACTCCCCGTCTCTTGGAACTTCCACCCTCTCCTGGAGCATCCCCTTGTCTCTCCCCTCCCCCATTCCCTCAGGCCTTGCCACGTGCTGTGTCTGGCAGCTCCAAGCAAGACCTTTCACCCTCTATAATAAACCTTATCTTCTAAGAGCAGCCTTCAGAGATTTGTCTCCATTCATCCAAACCATCCTGGAGTCCAGCTTCCCTGCAGACTACAGTATTTCAGTGACAGATACTGCCCTAATCCTAGTATTTCACGGCTTGATAATAAATGCTACCCACCACATGGTGTAAACTTCAATTGTGTCCATAGGGAAGCATGAAGACAGAGCTATTTCTTTAAGGAAATTGGTTATTCAGAACAAGTGGGGTTTTGCCAGATCTCTTCTGGCATGAAGCAAACTAAATATTCCCAGTTTTAAACAATTGCCTTTTCTGTCAGGTCTTATTTTCTATAATAAACTGTAGTGACCATGGAGGCTTTCCTACATGAATCAGCAGACTTGAGCAAGACAAATCTGTGATGGTTTTGAAAAGCAGGGATTTCTGAATTTTCTTTGAGAACAGCACATTTTTTCATTTGAATGGTTACTCAGGCACTTATAGAAGATGATCTTATGAACTCAGGGTCCTCATAAAACAGGAAAGCTGGACAGGACAGAATGCACTTTGAACCATTATGGTTAATGCAATGTTCTCCCTTTATTCCAGACAAGATGGCAGTTTATATACACTTCTATATAGTTTACAGTTTACAAAGGCACTCTGATTGGCAAGCTAACATTGTTAACTTTGCCTTACGGTGGTCAGGCTTTTCACACTGCAGGTCTAGTCTAATTCACACTCGGATAGCTCATTACTTTGTAGTTACCTTAACATAATTTCTAATTGTGCCACAACTAATTTTTTACAGTGTCAAAGACTCCTAGGCCCCACCAAGGCCACTTATCAGGGGCTTAGTCTGAGGGGTAGCTCAATTCTCACTCCAGACATAAATCATGCCCTCTCTCTCTCAGAAATTCTGCAACAAGCTTAAATCCTTCACAGAGATGAGATCTTACCATTCCAGCCCAAGGAGAAGTGGCAAGAGCAGTGCTATAGCATGTGTCATCATTTTCTTAATGTAGCTGCTAAAGCCAGTCAGTATCTATAAGTTCTCATAAGGGATGTCTGATGTTTTCTCCCTAGTAGTTTTCTTTTTCCATTTCCCTGACATTTTTCACATTGAGAATTTTTATTTGCAGGTTGCCGTTGTCTAGGAGATGGGGTATAAGCCTTTTCAACAGAAACTGGGAAAAGAGAGAGAAAATGAGTAATAAATTTAAATGACAGCATTGGTGATGGCTTTTTGTTCATCTAGTCAACTGTACTATAGTGCTGCTGAGTGAGCAGTATCCACTGTATCTCAGAAAAAAACATGAAAGAGCAATGAGTATGTATTTCTTTCCTCCTTGTAGTGCTGCATATATGTTTTTAGTGGTTTTTCAACTAGCTGAAAGAAAATTGATACCAAATATTCCTTATAACACAAGTTGTCATTGTCTTTGAAGTTTTAAGGTAGTAATAGATATAAAAATATGTCCGCATTTGACCTTCCATGGTACCACAAGTAACCTAAAAAAAATGTATCAATATGAAAAGCTCCTATCTTTCTGATTTCAGTTTTTACTCTTCTTGTATCTGTTCAACGGGATCAATACTGTATAAAACCAGTTGTGTACATGCATTTTAAACTGATTTACAAATACACCTCTTTGTGTCTCATATTTTTGAAGGCTGTGTAGAGTCATAGGGAATCATTTGGGCTGGAAGGGATATTAAAAATAATTTTGTTCCAACATCCCTGTGATGAGCAGGGACACCTTTCACTAGACCAAATTACTGAGAGCCCCACCCAACCTAGATGTCAACCCTTTCAGGGACGGGGCATCCACAGCTTCTCTGGGCAACATCTGCTCATCACCCTCATCACCCTCATAGTAAAGAATATTTTCCTAATACCTAATCTAAACCTACTCTGTCAGTTTGAAGCCATTCCCTCTTGTTCTGTCACTACATACTCTTGTAAAAAGTCCTTCTATATCTTTATTGTAGGCTTCCTTAAGATACTGAAAGGCTGCAGTTAGGTTGCCCATTAGGCTTCTCTTTTCCCAGCCAAACAAACTCAATTCTGTAAGCCTTTCCTGAAAAGAGAGGTGCTTCATCTCTCTACTCTGTGGTCTTCTTCTGGATGCTCACCAAGAGGTTCCTGTGCTGGGGACCCCTGAGCTGGATGCAGAACTGGAGGTGGGGTCTCACCAGAGAAGAGTAGAGGGGAAGAATCATGTCACTCATCCACTACCTCATCCAAGTCCTTCTCAGCAGAACTGCTCTCAATGTGTTCATTCCTCAGCCTGTACTGATAGTGGGGCTTGCCCTGACCCAGAGGCAACATCTTGCACTTGGCTTTGTTAAACCTCATGAAATTCCTATGGGCACATTTCTTGAGCTTGTCCAGGTCCCTCTGGATCCTGTCCTTCACACACTTGAAGGACAGCCCTTCAGCTTGGTGCACGAGCTGAGAATGCACTTTATCCGTTTGTCTGTGTCATTAATGAATATGTTAAATAACACTGGCCTCAATACAGATCCCAGAGGGAAACCACTTTTCAGTGATGTCTGTTGGAACTCTGAGCCACTGACCATTACCCTCTGGAAGTGACCATACAACCACTTTCTTATCCATCCAGCAGTCAACTCATCAAATCACTTTCTCTCCACTCTAGCAAGAAGGATGTTGTGGCAATGAGAAAGGCTTTACAGAAATCCAGATTAATGACACCTGTACCCTTCCCTTGTCTACTTATGTAATCACTCCATCATAGAAAGCCACTAGGTTGGTCAGGTGGGACTTGTCCTTGGTAAAGCTTGCAGCTGTCCCAAATCAGCTCCCTGTTCTCCATGTGCCTTAGCATAACTTCTAGGAGGACCTGTTCCAGGATCTTCCCAGGAACACAGGTGAGGCTGACAGGCCAGTAGTTCCCAGAGTCAAACTTTTTTTCCCTTTTTAAAAATGAGTACAAATTTTCCCCTTTCCCAGCAACATGGGACTTCACCTGGCTGCCATGAATTTTCAAATATCATGGAGAATGGCTTGGCAATTGCATCAGTCAACTCCCTCAGGAGCCTGGGATACATGTCATCAGGTTGCATAAACATTCAGACTCATCAGGTGTTCATGAACCTGACTTTTACATTCAGTGTGAGGGACTTTGTTCCCTCATTCCCCATCCTCCTGTCCATCCACTCAGAAGGTGTGGGAAGAGATGTTGCCATTGAAGACTGAGGCAAAAAAGCTGTTGAGTACCCCAACCTTACCCTCATCCATTGTTACCAGTTTTCCAGTGTTGTTTATCAGGATGGCATACACCTTCTTTCACCTTCCTTTTCTGGTTAACACACTTGTAAGAAAGCCTTCCTGTTATTCTTTGTGTCCCTTTCCAAGTTCAGTTCCAGCTTTACATTAGCCTTTCTCACCCCTTCCCTACACAACCAAATTTCATCTCCAGGTCACCTGTCCTAGCTTCAACTGTCTATGCATTTGTTTCTTGCCTTTTAGTTTGACCAGCAGATCTCTCTTCAGCCATGCTGGACTCTTGTCTTCCTTGCCAGACTTCTTTCTCCTGGGTATTGCTAGCTCTTGCACTTTGTGGAAGATTTTTCGTTAAGATCTGACAGCTCTGTTCCAGTCCCTTGTCCCTGAGGACAGCTTACAGGGGAATACCACTGACTATCTTGCTAAAGAGCTGGAAGTCTTGTTGCAGTTGTTGAGACTGTGGTTGAACTCCAAAGTCTTTCAGCTAGAATTCCTAAACTTCCTAGAGTTCAGGGGTTTAACTTTATTCCTTATCTGACCTATATCCCTCAGGACTATGAAATTCACCAATACATGATCACTGCAGTCTAGGCTGCCTCCAATCTTGCTGTCCCCAGCTAGCTCACTTTCACTGGTGAACAACAGATACAGAAGGTATTCAGTATGAGGGACCTAAGTTCAAGTTGTTATTAATACAACTCGTTCACTAATTAGGAAACCAATTTCAATGTACATCTCAGTATTCAGGGATTTCAAGAAATCTTGGACCTAGAATTTGCTTGAAGGCAAATGTGTAAAACAGTTAAAAACAGCAGTATTTTCTACATTCCATACACAACATTTCTTATTAGAGTAAATAAGAATATTTGCATATAGCTCCATATATAGCAATTATATTTTACATATCCATGTATTAACTTCTGGAAATTCTGAAAAATCTGTAATAAAAAGTAATTCTAGGCACTTGTAGGGGTTAAGAGCAATCTTAGACTATGTGATCATAGATTTTGATTACATTGGTTAAAACATTTATTACAAGAGATGAAAACAGGAAGCAAATTGTA
Organism: Lonchura striata; assembly: GCF_050655825.1. Taxonomy (NCBI): domain Eukaryota; kingdom Metazoa; phylum Chordata; class Aves; order Passeriformes; family Estrildidae; genus Lonchura; species Lonchura striata. The sequence continues at coordinate 74,253,851 of NC_140704.1, forward strand.
ATAAAAACTTCACAAAAGAGAGAATGGAAACCATCCCAAATCAATCCAATTTCCTTTCCCTTTTAGTAAGGTTATTTAGCTTAGGCAGTTACTTCAAACAAACTGTGCTCACATGCAGGCATTATGAAACCACTCACATAGAAAATGGGATGGCACAGTAAAATGGGTAATAAACACTGAGACCCACATCCATAAGCGACACTGAGATAAAACAGCATATGCAAAGCTGCTGCCCATACTTTGATAGATGCAATTTATTTGAGTTTAAAATTTAGCTCCAAGGGGATATAGAGAGGCCATTGCTTTTCTGCCCTTGTGCTTCTCTTGGTGCATGCTTTGCTTCAGAGGTTCTAAGGTAGAAATCTGCAGTCTTGGAGAAAGCCTCTATTTCTAGCTGCTTTATCTTTGACAGAAACAAAATCTAGTATTTGCTTTTTAATTCTATGTGATACCTGGTCAGGCATGAATTTCACATTTACTTTATCATACCTAATACATACAATACAGTGAATTTACTGCATGAGGTGAAGACTGAGACAATGACCTCCTCATAAAAATACACACACCATTTGCATGTATGTTTGGCCCAAGATACTAGATGTTGTTTTGACTTTCTCAAAGAAATTGTATTTTTTGTAAATTATTTCATAAAGAAATAATAATTTTATGTAAAATGTAAGCTCTGATTTCTTATATGCCTTCAGGAAAGATATTAAAATACACAAGAACTTTGCATTCACTTAACAGTACAAAACAGCAGAGTTGGCACAAGTCGGAAAGACATACAGAAGCAAAAAAGCTGTAATCTGCCTACAAAAAAAGGGATATATTGTCTGCCTTGAAGTTCTACTAAAGTTAATTTTTCTTCTTTGTTCTTCTTTTCTTCCTATTCTTTTGGAAGATCACTTGGGATTTGGTGGAAAAGTGAGTTTTGATATGAGAGAAATAGCTGTCTGATAGACATTTAAAATGTTCTTGTAAAAATACCATGACCTTATTCAATGGACAGGGAAATGGAAGCACAGCAAGCTGGTAGCTCATCCAGCAGAGCAGTATCAGGAATTAAAGTGGGCATACTCAAGCCACAGCTCCAAATCCTATCAGCTAGGACACTTTGTTGTAATTTGTAGTAACACACAGTCATGCATTTTTCCACTTCATTTTTCCCTTTAGATAAATTCCTGTAGCATTTCTACTGTTACCCCTTGAAGTATTTTCACAGTGTTGTGTTTTTTACCCTGGTCTTAATGCAGTGTCATTCTCTGTTACTCTGTAGAGCTGCATCCCAGCTAAACATGTTATGAGAAGTCTGGTTATGAGCACATCAGAACCAGTTAATTTAATTTATAACTTTAATGTTCTTTGAATGCAAACTTTTATATTAAATGAATATTGTAATTGATCCACTGTGAACAAAATGCTTGAATTAAGTTCATTCCTGCTGCAAAGCCTTGCCTTGAGATTACAGGCCCTGGAATGAATAGATAAGTAAAAAGGATTTAAGAACATGGTAATGAGCAGATATGTGCATGCAAAATGAGTACAAGGTAACAAATTCTGTGCAACTGAAACCTGGGATGCTGTTTCAGCTGCAAGGTAACACAGAACCTTCTTGGATTCTTTATTATGTCTTTTCTACATGAAACAGAGACATGGGAGGGGCTGGTGGGTGTGATGTTTTGGTGACCTCTTATTTGTATAACACCAGATCCTCCAGAAAAATTAAGCAAGTTGTAACCGAAGTATCTAATCAAAATGCAAATCGGCTACTTATTTAAGTATTCCCATAGTATCAGACCTACAGAATTGTGAGGTTGCCTATTAGCCTACCAACATTAACATTTCAGAGGTAATTGTCCTCAAAATGAAAGTCTGCTCAACCTATAAATTCGCAGGCATTCCCATGCTGATAAAGGGACATTCTGTTTCCCTGTCCCTTGTGGGAGCCCCAGCCTTGCTCTGGGGTCCCATGTGGTGGTGAAATTTCTCCTCTAACCCGTGATTCCAAAGAAAAACTGTGCAGGCTCTTGCTGTTTGGTCTCAAGGCAGTTTATTGTTAGTTATCTAAAAGATTGTCTTCTTGGGCTGCAGCTGTTTGGTCAGCGGCCTGGACAGAGGCACACTCACACCCTGGCATCCTCTCTGTCTGCTGTCTTCTTCTTCTCTCTCTCTGCCCAGGGCTGCTGCTATCTTTTATATGATATATTATGTATTACATGTTTATAGTTTTCCCCCAATAGCTACTACCTATATTACAAAGTGCTTTTCTACTCTAAACCAATCTGTGAGTGCCATCACCAAGAACAGGGAGGCAAGGAAAAAGAAGGAGGAAAAACAGGATCAGCCCACTTTCCTCCATCTTAGAACTTCTGACCCCCATGTACAAAGCAAAAACCCCCCTGTACAAGTGTTAAAACCCCCCTGTACAATACTAAAAAAATTTCCCCTCTGTTTTGTAACTACTTTTACTATACTATCTAACCTTTTGTGACTGCTTGCTCCACCTCCAAAGTTAGTAACTCATTCCATGGCTCAAACTCAAAATCAAAGCTGTTACCAGCTTCCTGCCAGGGTCTAAAATGCTTCTGACCAAGGCCTGGAACCTCTAAAAATGTCTGAGAGACATTTTGAGTTCCAACAGCCCCTAAGAACCCAGAAACGTATAATGAAATTAAATAGCTTTATCAACTAGTGACTTTTGCAGCTCCTCCTATAAATTGCATCCATCTCTGCAGCAATGAATGTGAAATAACATTTAGCCACTACTTTGGTCACCCCCTATTTCCCCTTCTAAAATTATTCTTTCTGTCCCTCTTCACAGCCCATAAAAACTGAGCTTTGCGAACTAAGCCTAATTTTTTCCAAAGCAATTGCAAAGTTCTTTTTAAGGTATCATTGGAAGGAAAGAAGACACAAACAACAAAAAAAGGACAAACAAAAAACCTCAAAACACCCTAGTCCTAAAAAAACCCAAAAAATAAAATAAAGTAAAATAAAATAAAAATCACTAAAGAGTGCTTATGAGATATGAACTGAATTTGAAATTAGAAGCTCTTAGGAGACATTCCATTTTAGCTCTATGAGACTTCCCATGGTGGAGCTTTAAATTAAAGCCTTTAATGAAGCTGAGGTGTAGAACACAAAAAATGCAGGTCTATTATTGTTGTTTTCGTGAATTACCATTAATTCCATCTGATAGAAAAAAAGCAAAGAACACTGGATTAACAGTAGGTAAAAGAGGCTGATGCAATTTAGGCACTAATTTGCACAGCATAGTAAGCTCCACACCCACCACATTTTCTGGTCCCAGCTCTCTAATAGCTGTGATCTCCCTGGCTCCTCCGGCAACCATCTATGCTAGGAAGTATCAAAGCTCTTAAAGTTGGTAATGGCTGCTACATGACCAGTAATGGTTTTCATTTCCACTATTACTTCTTTAAGACAGAAAAAAAAAGTAAACAAAACAGTTACTTGTTACTTTATCAAAGTACTTCTGCATTTCCAACACTGTGGTTATCAATGCTCCTCCAACCAAGCATAGGTTCTGGAGAAAACAAACTTTATTTGAAACAAATCTAACTTATTAAATGTCTTTAGTCTAATCTTGAAATATCACAACTTTGTAAACTGTGAACATATAACACCTCCTTACCTCTCAATTCTGGAACAAAAAATTTAGAAAGACGAAGATTGCAACAAACAAGAGGTTGTGGTTTTTTGTTGGTGTCTTGGTTAGACAAGACAGGAGTCTGTGAAAAAGGGCAAAGCCTCCTGTACAATGGAGAACGGCAAACCCCCCTCCCCCTGAATTACCAGGATCTTTAAATTAAAAGGCTCTCAGGCAAAGATATGGGAGTGGGAGTAACAATTCTTTACTAGGAGAAAACTGGACAACAATTTAAAAAAAAGGCAAATGCAATCGGTACAAACAAAACCAGTGAAAGAAAAAGTCTAGAACCTGAGGAATGCCAGTACAGTTTTGCTGGGACAATTGCTTTCCCTTGCAATAGTTGATGAGTTGCAGCTGAAGTGGTGATCTTTAGAAGGGTATAATTTTCCTCTGAAGATCTGGTGGCAGTGGGGGCCGGTCTTCCTCTGCGCCGGGGTTGCCTCTGAGCTCCGCTGCCGTCGCCTCTGCGCGCCGGCTGCTTCGCTGCGAGTGCCGCCGAAGAGAGAGCGAGAGAGAGCTGCTTTCCCCGGGAATCCCGCGCAGAGAGAGCGAGAGCTGCTTCTCTCGGAGTCCCGTGAAGAAAGAGCGAGCTGCTTCCCCCCTCTGGGTGGGACCCCTCACGGTGTTACATTTTTTCAGCCCTTCATTAAATCAGTCAATGGTGTATAAACAAACCATTGCCTCTACAGGACAAACCATTGTCTCTGAGAGAGATAACAAAAACCTGTCCAACCGGTTCGCCTTCGACAGATGGCAAATGGAATACAAGCTTATCTTACAACCCAGGACATTATCCACCCCTTATTCTATTTCCATCTGCACACCATGAAATCTTACACCCAGTTCTCTCTTAAGACCAAGCTTCCCTGTGGTACACAGCGGGTCTCCCCATCTTCCTGCATTACCCACCAAGTGTAACCAGGTCCTTGAGCAAAGACAATCCCACGAATGGGTTGGTCTTTGCCTGAGGTGGGATTAATCCAAACAGTTTTCCCTAAAATACCTTTCATATGTACTACAGGGACCTTATCTCCATCTACTGCGTGTAAGGGTTCTGACTGAGCAGGGCCAGCTCGATTGACAGACCCCCGGGTGTTGACTATCCAGGTTGCTTTTGCCAGGTTAATTTCCCAGTTTCTAAATGTTCCCCCACCGAGTGCCTTCAGGGTAGTCTTAAGGAGTCCGTTGCACCGTTCAACTTTGCCGGCAGCTGGAGCATGATAGGGAATATGATATATCCATTCGATACCATGTTCTCTGGCCCAGGTGTTGATAAGGCTGTTCTTGAAATGGGTGCCGTTGTCAGACTCAATTCTCTCAGGGGTGCCGTGTCTCCACAGGACTTGTTTTTCCAAGCCTAAGATGGTGTTCCGGGCAGTGGCATGAGGTACAGGGAAAGTCTCCAGCCATCCAGTGGTGGCTTCTACCATGGTCAGCACGTAGCGCTTGCCTTGGCGTGTCTGGGGCAGTGTGATGTAGTCAATCTGCCAGGCCTCCCCATACTTGTACTTGGACCACCGCCCACCATACCATAGGGGCTTCGCTCTCTTGGCCTGTTTGATGGCAGCACACGTCTCACAGTCATGGATAACCTGGGAAACACTGTCCATGGTTAGATCCACCCCTCGGTCTCGTGCCCACTTGTAGGTGGCATCTCTGCCCTGATGACCTGAGGCATCATGAGCCCATCGAGCCAGGAACAACTCCCCCTTATGGTGCCAATCTAAGTCTATCTTTGACACTTCTATTTTTGCTGCCTGATCTACTTGCTCGTTGTTCCGGTGCTCCTCATTAGCCCGACTTTTGGGGACATGGGCATCTACATGACGGACTTTCACCGTCAGCTTTTCCACCCGAGAGGCAATGTCTTTCCATATATCAGCAGCCCAGATTGGCTTTCCTCTACGTTGCCAGTTGGCTTTCCTCCACCTTCCCAGCCAGCCCCACAGAGCATTGGCTACCATCCATGAATCAGTATAAAGGTAGAGCTTTGGCCACTTCTCCCTTTCAGCAATGTCCAGAGCCAGCTGAACGGCCTTGAGTTCAGCGAGTTGGCTCGATCCACCTTCTCCTTCGGTAGCTTGTGCAACTTGGCGTGTGGGGCTCCATACGGCTGCTTTCCACTTCCGGTTCATCCCTACAATGCGACAGGAACCGTCAGTGAAAAGAGCGTAGCAGGTCTCCTCTGCTGGTAGTTGGTTGTATGGTGGAGCTTCTTCAGCCCTTGCCACTTGTACTTGCTCCTCATTATCAGTGAGACCAAAGTTTTCACCTTCTGGCCAGTTCGTAATTATCTCCAAAATCCCAGGGCGATTCAGGTTTCCAATACGGGCGCGTTGAGTGATGAGGGCAATCCATTTGCTCCATGTGGCGTCAGTGGCATGGTGGGTAGAGGGAACCTTTCCTTTAAACATCCACCCCAGCACCGGTAGTCGGGGTGCCAGGAGGAGTTGTGTTTCTGTGCCAATTACCTCCGAGGCGGCTTGAACTCCTTCAAAGGCAGCCAAGATTTCCTTCTCTGTGGGAGTGTAGTTGGCTTCAGACCCTCTGTAACTTCGGCTCCAGAATCCCAGTGGTCGGCCTCGAGTCTCCCCAGGCACTTTTTGCCAAAGGCTCCAAGACAACCCATGGTTCCCGGCTGCAGAGTAGAGCACATTCTTGACCTCTGGTCCCGTTCTGACTGGGCCAAGGGCTACAGCATGAGCGATCTCTTGCTTGATCTGGGTGAAGGCTTGTTGCTGCTCAGGGCCCCAGTGGAAATCATTCTTCTTTCGGGTAACCAGATAAAGAGGGCTCACAATCTGGCTATACTCAGGAATGTGCATTCTCCAGAAACCTATGGCACCCAGGAAAGCTTGTGTTTCCTTTTTGCTGGTTGGTGGGGACATAGCTGTGATCTTGTTGATGACCTCAGTGGGAATCTGGCGTCGTCCATCTTGCCATTTCACTCCCAGGAACTGGATCTCTCGGGCAGGTCCCTTGACTTTGCTCTTCTTGATGGCAAAGCCAGCTTCTAGTAGTATCTGGATGATCTTCTCACCTTTCTCAAACACTTCTGCCGCTGTGCTCCCCCACACAATGATGTCATCAATGTATTGCAGGTGTTCTGGAGCCTCACCCTTTTCTAGTGCAGCCTGGATCAGTCCATGGCAGATGGTGGGGCTGTGTTTCCACCCCTGGGGCAGTCGGTTCCAGGTGTACTGCACGCCCCTCCAGGTGAAAGCGAACTGAGGCCTGCATTCTGCTGCCAGAGGAATGGAGAAAAACGCATTAGCAATATCAATGGTGGCATACCACTTTGCTGCCTTGGACTCCAGCTCGTACTGGAGTTCCAGCATGTCCGGCACAGCAGCGCTCAGCGGTGGAGTCACTTCATTTAAGCCACGATAGTCCACAGTCAATCTCCATTCTTTGTCAGATTTGCGCACAGGCCAGATGGGGCTGTTGAAGGGTGAGTGGGTTTTGCTGACCACCCCTTGGCTCTCCAGCTCCCGAATCATTTTGTGGATGGGGATCACGGCATCTCGATCCGTCCGATACTGCCGGCGGTGCACTGTCGAGGTCGCAATTGGCACGCGTTGTTCTTCCACCCTTAGGAGTCCTACTGCAGAGGGGTTTTCTGACAGTCCAGGCAAGGTGTTCAATTGCTTAATGTCTTCTGCCTCTACAGCGGCTATTCCAAAAGCCCACCTGAGTCCCTTTGGGTCTTTGTAATATCCGTTCCGGAGGAAGTCTATGCCTAGGATACACGGAGCATCTGGGCCAGTCACTATAGGGTGTTTCTTCCACTCCTTCCCAGTCAGGCTCACCTCAGCTTCCACCAGAGTCAATTGTTGTGATCCCCCTGTCACACCAGCAATGGAAACAGGCTCTGCCCCCACATGTCCCGATGGTATCAGAGTACACTGTGCACCAGTATCAACTAAAGCATCATATTTTTGTGGCTCTGATGTGCCAGGCCATCGGATCCACACTGTCCAGAAGATCCGGTTTTCCCGTGCCTCTCCCTGGCTAGAGACAGGGCCCCTCTAACACTGGTTATCATTCCTTCCCTGGGCATACATACTAGAGGTCCCTTCAAGGGGGTCTGACAGATCGTACCCACAAGCTTGGTCACGGGAGGTTGAGGCTACCTTCACTTTGGTGGAACTCCCCCGGTTAGAGTTTCCCTCCTTGAGTTGACGGACCCGTGCTGCCAGGACAGAAGTGGGTTTCCCATCCCACCTCCCCATGTCTTCCCCATGGTCACGCAGGAAGAACCACAGATTAGCCCTTGGGGTGTACCCTCTCTCTCTAGCTGGGGATTGTTGGGTGCTGATTCTGGGGCCTGTGACTCTCACGGGTGCTGTATTAACCTTCCTTATCTCCTCCCTCATCTCCTCTTTAAACTCCTTAATCACAGCTGAGATATGAGCCTGCATTGGGCCATTAATCATACTCTCATAATTCCTAAGTTTGTTGGCAACAGAACCTATTGTCTCCCGGTGGGTGTCAGCATTGATCGTTGCAATGAAGGTGGCGTATTGAGATGGCCCAAGATTTGCCAGACTCCACAGCATTTGTCCCGTACACCTGACCTTGTCAGGATCATTATTGTGTCGTCCATCCCTCCCAAAGAGTACCTCCAATACTGCCACTTCTCTCAGCTGTTGGATCCCTTCCTCGAGGGTCTTCCAGCGCATTCTATGATGGTGCTCTTGCATTCTCTCTCTGTGGATAAACCTCTCCCTGACACTCATTAAGAGCCGCTCCCAGAGAGAAAGGGACCCTGGTTCCCTTACAAAAACCTGATTTATACCCGAGTCCTGGGTCAAGGGTCCCAAGTTCCTTGCCTCACCACCGTCCAGCTGCACGCCTGTACCCATAAGATCCCAAACCCGGAGTAGCCAGGTAGCATAAGCCTCACGCCCTCGTCGCACAATGTCTTTATGCAGATTGCGAAGACTTTCGTACGTCAGGGACTCGGTGATGATAGCAATCTCTGGGTCCCCTGTGGGTTGTGAGGTTCCTCCATTCCTGTCCCTATCTGCAGGGTGCTCTGCTTTCACCTTAGACTTCCTTGTTTCTACCGGGGCCACTGCTGCTGACCGTGACTGCCCTTGTGGTTCAGCTGGAACCTGGACAGTTGTAACATCTGTGGGTTCCACAGCTGTACTATTAGACTGTCCCTCCTCAAGGCAAAGGGCCGGTTTCTCACCAGCTGGGGAAATGCACTCCTTCAGCATCTCTCGTATCTCCTTAACCAGAACCCTCACCCAATCTGGGCGGTTCATTTCTGAGGTGGGCTGTGGGGCAGGGTCAGGCTCTGGAGCAGCAGCATCTCGAGTCTGTGGTGTAGGTGTGAGGGTAGTTATCCAGGTTAATCTTCCCTTATCTCTGAATGCTAAATATAACAGGACTATCAGCAACACCACCCATTGTATGGTATCATTAGCACTTATAAAGGATCTTAACCCTTTGAGAACTGGTGGAGCAGACCCAAAAAGATGGTTAAAAGGTTGAGAGAAAGTTTGCCCAGGTGCTATTTCCTCGCAGTAGGTACCGTTATTAAAGTAACCCCAAAAACATACAGTTAACGTGTGATAGCTATGAATCCATGTACCTGCCTTCCAGAGGAAATTAAAGATCCATGAATTCCTCACCCAATTAACCCAGAAGCCAAACTTGATAACAGACACCGTAGCCTTAGTTATAGGACCCATTTTTAGATAAGGGTCTGCAAATGGGAAAAGTATAGCTACAATCACATGCCACCCAAACCAAGGTAAACTAGACCACATGGTGATGCTGAAAATGTTTTTACACACAACAAAACCAAATTACTTAAGAACTGTTAATCCTTTTTCCCTCTCAATGCCCTCGGGCCTCACGTTGATGCGCCAAATTCTGTCTTGGTTAGACAAGACAGGAGTCTGTGAAAAAGGGCAAAGCCTCCTGTACAATGGAGAACGGCAAACCCCCCTCCCCCTGAATTACCAGGATCTTTAAATTAAAAGGCTCTCAGGCAAAGATATGGGAGTGGGAGTAACAATTCTTTACTAGGAGAAAACTGGACAACAATTTAAAAAAAAGGCAAATGCAATCGGTACAAACAAAACCAGTGAAAGAAAAAGTCTAGAACCTGAGGAATGCCAGTACAGTTTTGCTGGGACAATTGCTTTCCCTTGCAATAGTTGATGAGTTGCAGCTGAAGTGGTGATCTTTAGAAGGGTATAATTTTCCTCTGAAGATCTGGTGGCAGTGGGGGCCGGTCTTCCTCTGCGCCGGGGTTGCCTCTGAGCTCCGCTGCCGTCGCCTCTGCGCGCCGGCTGCTTCGCTGCGAGTGCCGCCGAAGAGAGAGCGAGAGAGAGCTGCTTTCCCCGGGAATCCCGCGCAGAGAGAGCGAGAGCTGCTTCTCTCGGAGTCCCGTAAAGAAAGAGCGAGCTGCTTCCCCCCTCTGGGTGGGACCCCTCACGGTGTTACATTTTTTCAGCCCTTCATTAAATCAGTCAATGGTGTATAAACAAACCATTGCCTCTACAGGACAAACCATTGTCTCTGAGAGAGATAACAAAAACCTGTCCAACCGGTTCGCCTTTGACAGATGGCAAATGGAATACAAGCTTATCTTACAACCCAGGACAGTTGGAAACTGGAAAGAGAAGCTAGGTAGGTGTCCAAGATTGAGAGGCAGTATGTTTTCTACTGCCGCCTGGGTAGCAGTTGCCTCTGGGCAGTTTTCCTTATCTCCTGTTAATGGGACCATCAATGTCTTGCCATATGGCTCAGAGATAACTCCCTCCAGGAGCCATTTTCTGTTTAACAGACGGTCAAGGACCCAGCTCGTGACTCAGAATGACATCAGCCTATGGTGAGATGCTCTGCCCAGGGGGGAGGAGCTAAGCATTCCCACCTAGATACATCCTGGGATTCTTTAGACAGAGAGGCTAAAAAACCCCACAGGTTTCCACGAGGACACAGCTGGGGTTTTCCACTGAACCAACTACACCTTTTCTACAGGACAACTGCACAAACAGAAACCACATCTGCCACTCCAGGAGGACTGCAGCCACTCCAATTTAGACTGCTACCAACACACTGGCCAAAGAGTTGTCAGGTTGCATTCTGACTTTGTCAGTGGTCTTCCTTTTGTATCATTGCATGTATTTTTTATCTTTTCTCTTTTCCCAATAAATTGCATTTCTGACTTAAGAGTCTCTCACTGGTTTTGCTTTCAAACCAGAACAGTAGATAACATGCCTGGAAAATGGTCAAGCTTTTCTAAGACTGTACAGAATCTGGCTGATACTGAGTTATCTTCATAGCAACTCTTGTAGAGCTGTGGGTTGGATTTGAGCTTAAATCAGTATTGCTAATATATCAGCGATGGAGAGAGGCAGGGAGACTGAGAGGTGGCCAGAATCCGTCTTTATTGTGGACTACATATGCTTATATACTATTCTAGGAAGGCTAGTAATTTTTCACAACAATGATTGTGTTAACTGTCACATAAACAAACATATATTTTGCAGCATCTCTTGCTTGCAGAAACCTTGATTCAATCTTCTTGTTGTTAGTCTTGATTCAATCTTCAGTTCTGTTCTTGCCAAGGCATCCTGATTATCAAATAGTTTATGCTAATCAGGTTATCAGGTTCAAAGCACATCGATAATACACCAATACTTTGACTACAGTTAAACATAATTTGCACAGCATCAGTGGTTTCTCCTTTCATGTCATGCACCCCCATCCCTCCAAAGAGAGTAAGCTCTATGTCAGAAAAAATTTGATAGTTGTCTGAGACAGCTGTCCCATTTTTTTTCCAAGGGAAATTCCATAGCATATAACATCATAGTTAGCATTAAAACTGGGCTAGAGGAAGAAAGATTCAGAGTTCCTTGGTTTCCAAAGTGGCCATTATGTGCAGATTGTCTGGGCATCAGTATGCTCATGGGAGATGTCAAATGATTAGATTGCATTGTGTAGCTTTTTTTTCTCTCTTTTGCCTACTGAACTTTCTGTAGCTTGATCCATGAGTTTATTAGTTTCAGTCCTTCTATTCTCTCCCTGTCCTACTTAGTTGGCCTAGGGTGAAGCCGCAGGCGGAGGGAAGACAAGCACAATCAATATGATTAATAAGCAAGCTTCATTTATCCAAAAATCCTGTCAGTTTATATAGGGTTTGCTACAAGCAAAGTCAGCAACAGCTCTCATTGGTCAATTTACAAAGGTCTCTGTTCTGTTTAGCCTACGTGCATTTACAACTATAGCCAGGTTCTTAAGCCAAGTTTCTCATCTCTAGTCACATCATCATGGTACGTACCATCTTCTCTGGGCACATCTTGTCATACAGCCTATTTTTGTACAAGCATATCTCCAAGGATATGCTTATCCTCATTATATCATTCCAACCTTGTACTGTTTCCCAGGCCTAGACAGACGTTGTGCAGTTTCCCAGGCCTAGACACAGAGCCTATTTCCCAAGCTCTGTTCCCAGGCCAGACACAGCCTGATTCTGATTCTTGGGTCTTAGACAGAGGTATCAATGAATAACTGTTCCATTGATCCATGACCCCTCTCCTGCAACCATTCTCCAACACTAGAGTAAGAAAAAATAAGTTTCTGTGAGTGCTTAGATGCTGGCTGAGGCCAACTCATCACAAAAAGAATGGAAGCAGATAAAAGTAAAAGAAAAATAATTTGTTTTTTAGAAACAGTCACTTTCAGTAAATGGGGACAAGTTCAGAGTGGTATAAATTAAATATTGTATAGCAGAATAGACAAAACATCAAATGAAAATCACCACAAAAGGAAATTTGTTTGACTGGAGTTTTAGTTCAATGAGGAAAAAAACCCCAAAACCCAAACAAAGCAACCTAAAACAAACATCAAAATGTCTGGTGTGGTGGTGCGTTTTTATTTATTTTATGTACGGTTTTACAATTTTGTATTTACCCAATGGTTTGTCTCTGTTTCCCCCCTATTTGTTAAGTTGGTACATCCTTTTGTTCTGTTTTCCCGCCTGGTCCTCCTTTCCCGCCTTGCCAGCACCTGCCAATCCACCCAGAAAGCGCTGTGTCATTCCCCCTGTCCCCTCCCAAGTACCTTGTCCGTCACTCGGTGTTCCTTCCCCTCTGTCCAGAAACTTCTCCACAGGGCACCGAGTGATTGGACGAGGGCCTGGGGCCACTCCCATGTCCCCTCCCCATTGGACCAGGCAGAATCACCCCACCGTGGAGCCACTCCCTTCCCCGTCTCCCATTGGTTCTTCCTCCCTGATTTCCACTCCCATTCCCCTCCCAAACTCCATAAATGTCTGTGTCAAACCCCACTCGGGGTTCCAGCTTGGGGGGGTTTCCAGTTTGTGTGCCCCATTTTGTCAGTGCCTCTTCTTTGCGTTGGCCACGTTGGCCCTGGATTAAAGAAGACTTTATCCCAAGCTGGTTCCGGCTTTTCTTCATCGCCGTAGGGTCGCTAGCGCTGATTCAGGACCCACGGGGACACCTCTCAAACCCCAATAGGGAGCTGCGAGAGGTGCCTCATTGCCCGTCCTCACCCCAGGTGCCGAGCTAGCCGGGGTTGAGCGCAACATCAGTGGGCATTTGGGGCTGAGGAGCGCGGCAAGTTGGCGCCCAACGTGGGGCCCTGGAATCACAGCTAGGACCCTGCGGCAGAGGAGTTCGGGGTCTCCCAGACCCCCGTGATCAACCCTCGTGGCCGTCAACCACCCCTGGTTCGAGCGTGCTCCGTTTTAGAGAGCTGCGCTCCCGGGGGACGGAGCCGGCAGCGTCGCGGGCACCAGCGGCGTCGGTCTCCACCTCGGCGGATAGGTAAGATTTGCTTTTTCTTTTCTACCCTCCCTTGGTGGGCCCTCACCGTGTGGACGGTGTAGGGACAGTCCGGCTCTCCCCTAGCCCTCATTGGGTTTGCCTCCCTTCCCGGGCGGGAGTGCGTCGGGGGTAGGGGAAGAGCGGGGAGCGGTAGTCTTCTCGGTTCTTTTGCAAATTTTCAGATCTTACCTCCTGGGGCACCACTTACCAACGAGCTATGGGTGCTAAGCTCTCGGTGCCCCAGAAAAGCCTTTACATCCAAGTTGTGGGTATCCTTTTAGTGGGTGGGGTGAAAATTAAAAAGAGCGATGTTAAAAAATTTGTCAGATGGTTGTCGCAGGCTTTCCCCGAGGTTTCGGCAGCTAAATTGTACCAGGTCCCCTTTTGGGACCAGGTCGGGAGAGAGATTCTGCGTAGGTCGGATCTCTCTCTCGCAAAATTTACTTTATTGGCCCTCCAAATTCGCGACATCGTTAAAAATAATTATGGAAACCTGCCACAGCCAGCTGACAAACAAATCCCCAGTTCAGCGGGTGGGATTAGCAACCCTAAACCTCTTTCCTCTCCCTCTGCCCCTAATTCCCCTCCTGGCGAGACTGGCGCTGTCTCTGCCTCTTCCCGTTCCCCTGCTTCTCCTAAATGTACAGCCCTGTCCCGTAGAAGCTCTGTTCAATTTCGTTTGTCCCCGGACCCTAAAAATCCTTTCTCTGCCCCCTCTCCCGGGCTGCCACAAAATGGCCGCCCTTCTCCCCCTCTCCCCCGGGCACAAGATGGCGGAGGCCGCGCGGCTTTTCCCGCCACTTGTGCTCCCCCTTCCCATAACCCCTTCCTTCCCGCCTCCCGGAACTCCGCCCCTTCCCCAGATCTCCCCGCCCACGTCCCTCCTCCACCCTACCCCGACCACGCCCCTGACGACGCGGGGTTTACCCCGCCCCCTGACTCCGCCTCCGGGGAGGGGAGTTCCCATCCTGCCACTCCCCCCGCTCCTGGCCACGCCCCTTCCGCCCCGCCCCCTGGTTCCCACGCTCCGACTTCCGGTTCCCACGGTATCGGTTCTGGAGGGGGGGGTGTGGGAACCCGGAACCATCTCCACCCCTTCCGGCCTTTTCTGCCGCGCCGGTCGTCTATACACCGCGGCAGGGGGCCGGGCCCCTCGCACAGTGGTCCCCCATCCCGCAGCATGTCATCAAGGAGCTTTGCAAGGCTCAGAGGGAGTTTGGCCGCGAAAGCGAATATTTTCGGGGGTTGCTAAAGGCAACCTTTTCCGCGGCCGAATATGTCCCCGCAGACATTCGGACCCTCATATCATGCCTCATCTCGCATGGGGAATTCTTGATATGGGAGTCTGAATGGAAGTGGTAGATAAGGGATGTTCTCCCTGACCTCTGGGCCTCTGCAGAGACCTCCAGGGATGGGGATGGGGCAGTTATATCCCTCGACCATCTGTGCGGGGAGGGGGATTGGAAGGAGGGGGGCAAACAGGCTGATAAAATCCCACGGGGCGCACTGCAGGTCAGTGCGAGGGCGGCGGAAAAGGCGCTGGTCACTTTAAGATCGCATGGGGCGGCCATTGACTTTTTATCTATTAAGCAGGGACCAGTCGAGCCATTCGTGGCCTTCGTGGACCGCCTGCACAGGGCGATGGAGGCTCAGGTTCCGGATGAGCGCCTGAGGGAGGGGATGCTTGCCACAGTGGCCAAGCAGAATGCGAATGAGCCCTGTCGGCAGGCAATCCTTAGCCTCCCTCTCGAACCTGAGCCCACCCTGCAGGCGATGTTGCAGGTCTGTGCAAGGAAGGTCACGGTCCCTGCAGAGGATCCGCGGAGGACCCCTCAAGCACCATCAAGGAGGGTGTCCTTCGCCGCCGCCCCGACGCCGCCGGCTACACCATCAGCTAACCGCCGTCCGCCAGGAGCATCCCCGAGAGGACCCCCACAACCAGAAAAGTGTCATCTCTGCGGGCAAGGGGGACACTGGGCCAACAAGTGTCCCCTGAGGGAGGAGTTTTTAAGTTATAAGCAGCAGCAGGGGAGGTCTACCCCCAACTTGGGGGCTAGACCAAAAAACTGAACCATGAGCGCAGTCCCTCCCTGCGCGTGGACAGAAGTGAGGTGGGGAAAGTACCATCGGAGGAGGGGAGGGACAATACCAGCTTTTGCACCCCACCTGAGGACTCTTTTTTACAGGACATGACAACCAAACACCGGACGAACGAACCAGCCTATATGAGGGAGGACGTGGATTTCATCTCCACTGCCTGGCTGGGTCGAAACCCAACCCAGCCCAGGCCAATACTTAACACCAGCTCTAATTTCTCCCCATATAGGTTGGCCCTGACCGACGCTCTGCATCTGAGGGACGATCACTGGCATTTTGTCACCGTCAACACCGACGACCCAGGGACCTGGAGGAACATCCGCAGTAAGTACATCGTCCTTGGGGACACAAAATACACGCCATTGGACATTACCATTGCTCCCTGTTTAACATCAAGGGACCCGGATCAGGTGGTTTTGTGGCTGCATTGCTCCCACCCTCCGGCTTTCCTTCCCAAGGGCCAAATCATCGCCCAAGCAATTCCAATATCTGGGCCACCGGTACACCCTGAAGATTTGTGGCGAAAGTCTGCCAAACAGGATTATCAGGTGTGCCGGGCCCAGGTCATCGGGAAGGAAAGGCCGAAGTTGGGTTGCTACATGTGGAAGGGCCAGGAGTACAAGCACATCAATGGACTCCTGGACACAGGGGCAGACGTCACGGTCATTCCCGAGCGGGATTGGCCGTCGCGTTGGGAGCTGCAGAACGTGGCGGGAAAAATTCAAGTAGGGGGCACCCAATTAGCGAAGCAATCAAAGAACATCGTCAAAATTGAGGGGCCGAATGGGCAATCGGCGTATTTACGCCCATTAGTTTTGGATTATACGGAGCCCTTGTGGGGGAGAGACCTGATGGCCCAATGGGGGGTCACAATTGACATACCGACCCCCCAGGTTTTTCGGGCAGCGACCATTGAGGAGCGTCCCACCCAAAAACTGAATTGGCTGACGGATACTCCAGTGTGGGTGGAGCAATGGCCGCTCAATAAACAAAAATTAAAAGCGCTCCGGGAGCTCGTGGAGGAGCAGTTGGCCAAAGGGAATATCCAAGAAACTACATCTCCTTGGAATTCCCCTGTCTTTGTCCTCAAAAAACCGGGCAAAGACGAGTGGCGGCTTCTTCATGACCTCCGCTCAATCAACGCAGTCATTGAAGATATGGGCTCTCCCCAACTTGGGATGCCGTCCCCGGCGATGTTACCCCAAAATTGGAATTTGGCCATCATCGACATCAAGAATTGTTTCTTCCAAATTCCCCTACATCCTGATGACGCGCCGCGGTTTGCCTTCTCGGTTCCCTCCATCAACCGAGAAGCCCCAATGAAGAGGTACCATTGGAAAGTACTTCCACAGGGCATGAAAAACAGCCCAAGTATTTGCCAATGGTACGTCTCTTCATTGCTGTCCCCTGTGCGCGCAGCCACAACTGGCGTGATCATCCACCACTATATGGATGACATTTTAATTTGTGCCCCCAATGACGATCTGCTTACACACGCGCTTGAACTGACAACCAGTGCGTTGGTTGCTGCAGGGTTCGAGCTGCGCAAAGACAAAATTCAGAAGATGCCACCCTGGAGATACCTGGGTTTGGAAATTAGTAAGCGGACCATTGTGCCGCAAAAATTGGCGATCAAAAACACAATTCGGAATCTTGCAGACGTCCAGCAGCTGTGTGGGTCTTTAAATTGGGTGAGACCCTGGTTAGGTATTTCCAACGAGGACCTAGCCCCTCTTTTCAATTTATTGAAGGGGGGGGGATGAGCCCAGTTCTCCCAGGGAGCTCACCCCAGAGGCCAAAGCTGCTTTAGAGAGGGTCCAGGAGGCCATGTCTGCCAGGCAGGCCCACAGGTGTGATCCGGGCCTGCCCTTCAAATTCATCATCATGGGCAGACTGCCACACCTCCATGGTATCATCTTTCAGTGGATGGAGACCCTGGGAAAGGGCACGGACCAAGGCAAAAGGGACCCACTCTTAATCATAGAGTGGGTGTTCCTGAGCCACGCTAGGTCCAAAAGATTGACCAAGCCACAGGAACTGGTGGCGGAACTGATCCGCAAAGCGCGGATGCGGATCCGGGAGTTGGCAGGTGAGGACTTTAAGTGCATTTACATACCTTTAAAATTAGAATCGGGCCAATTCACCAAGGCCATGTTGGAACACCTGCTGCGAGAGAACGAATCCTTGCAGTTTGCTCTGGATAGCTACACGGGCGAAATTTCTGTTTTGAGACCGGCCCACAAAATTTTTGATTCGGACGTCCAATTTGAGCTAAAAGTAACACGGATTCAGAGCAAAAAACCCCTAAAAGCTCTGACAGTTTTTACTGACGCGTCCGGAGGGTCCCACAAGTCTGTAGTGACTTGGAAGGATCCTCAGACTCAGCGGTGGGAGTCTGATGTCGCTGTGGTGGAGGGATCCCCACAGCTAGCTGAGTTAGCCGCAGTCGTCAGGGCTTTTGAGAGGTTCTCTGAACCCTTCAATTTGGTCACAGATTCGGCATATGTAGCGGGTGTAGTATCTAGGGCACAGGATGCAATCCTGCAAGGTGTTTCCAACGAGGCCCTCAATGAGTTGCTCTCAAAGCTGGTTAGGCTAATCTCCCACCGAGAGCAACCCTTTTATGTAATGCACATAAGGTCTCACACCGACTTGCCGGGGTTCTTGGCCGAGGGTAATCGGCGTGCCGATGCCCTTGCGGCCGCCCCCGTGTGGCTGGCGCCACTCCCGGAGAAGTTCCAGCAGGCAAAGATCAGCCACCAGTTCCACCATCAGAATGCGCCTGGTCTGGTCCGGGAATTCCACCTAACCCGGGACCAGGCCAAGGCCATCGTGGCGACCTGCCCGTCCTGTAAGTCGCTCCCCTTACCATCGGTGAGCGCAGGGGCTAATCCCAGGGGACTCCAGTCCTGTGAGGTGTGGCAAATGGACGTTACTCATGTCCCTTCCTTCGGGAAGCAGAAGTACGTCCATGTCTCTGTGGACACCTTCTCTGGGGCAGTTTTCGCCTCTGCCCACACTGGGGAGAAGGCAAAGGACGTTCAAAAACACCTGGTCCAAGCCTTCTCCATGCTGGGCGTCCCCAAATTGATCAAAACCGACAATGCCCCCGGGTATACCTCCAGGGAATTCGCCAGCTTCCTGCAGCAATGGGGAATAGAACACAAGACCGGCATCGCCTATTCCCCCTCAGGTCAAGCCGTGGTGGAACGGACTCACCAAAACATCAAACGGATGCTGAAACAACAACTTTCAGCATCCAAGCATGAGTCCCCCCAGGTCCAGTTGGCGCGAGCCCTGTTTACTTTGAACTTTTTAAATTGTTCATTTGAGTGTCTCAATCCTCCCATCGTGAGACATTTCGGGGCATCAGAGCAGAGCAAGGTCAGGGAGAGGCCACCAGTTCTCATCAAAGATCCAGAGACCTGGCGGCAGGAGGGACCCTATGACTTAGTCACCTGGGGACGGGGATACGCTTGCGTATCCACGCCCTCAGGCCTGAGATGGGCCCCTTCCAAGTTCGTCCGGCCCTACGTCCCTAAGAACTCGGACAAAAGGCCAGCAAGTCCTCAGGTGGGACATGCAGCCCTCCGCAGGCGGAGGAGGTCCCTTTCCCCCAGCTCCGAACCATTTTGTTATGACCTTCCTTTCCCTTTCCTAGGCTCCACGGAATCCCTCTTTCTTTGGAGGATGGACCTCCCTATTAATTTTAAGTATTAATTTTCGTTTCAGTTTATCTTACAGAATTGCGCCCACCACCATCGGTCCACCCAGCATGTTCCCACCAGTCTGCCTCATCCTTCTGGGCCTCTCCATCGCCCCTCGTCTCCTGCATTCCTGGGTCGTTCCTCAGCCGCCCGCCAACGTGTGGACAACTCTCGCAAAATCTTTAAATCAGGACCACCTCTGTTTGTCCACCTCCTCTGCCGCCAACCCGTTTCTGTCTTGTCTCGTGGGGATCCCGTTTCCCCTAAAGAGTTTTCCCTTCACTTTACCCCCTAACGCCTCCGCTCCGCCCACAAAATCCAGGGCCAGGATTTTCTTCACCCACACCCTGAGGGAACCTGAGCTCTGGAGGAAGTGGGTGAGAGCTTTCCCCCTAATGGAAAAGGACCCCGAAGAATTGGAGCTGCTCGGGTCCTCCTTAGCCTATATGTGTATTCATTTTTTCGTTTCTGACAATCCTTTTGCCCACCCTCAACATAAGATCGTCCAAACCATCCCCGAATACCTAGCAAAAAACTGGTGTGATCAAGTCCTCCACATTCCTGGTTTTTCCACCCCTGACCACCAACCCCACACTCTCCCCAAAGGTGTCTTTTTAATTTGTGGTAATCGAGCGTGGGCAGGCATCCCCCCTCACCTGGTCGGAGGGCCGTGCACTTTTGGGCAGCTGAGCTTGTTTACACCCAACAAAACACAGATAGCTCATTGGAAACAGCTAAATTCGACAGGTCAATTGGCACGCCAAAAAAGGGACACAGATCTCGCAGAATTAGATGAAAATTGCAAAGACGAAGTTACCCATTGGTCCAAAACTAAGAGCGTGGTTACCACTGCATTTCTTCCATGGTTATCCATAGCTCAAGCATTCAATGAATTGGCCGGACTTGAATGCTGGGTTGTAAAACAAGCCAATCTTACATCAGCCGCCCTCAGCAACCTCCTTACAGATGAGGAGACAACGAGACAAGCAACCTTGCAAAACCGAGCTGCCATCGATTTTCTTTTATTGTTACACAATCATCGATGCGAGGAGTTTGCGGGAACTCTGTTGTATGAACTTGTCATCCAAGGCTGAGGACGTCCGAACGTCCATCTCAAGGATGCAGGAGATGATTCATCATATCCAGAAGGAGTCCGCCGGATGGCTGGACTCCCTCTTCGAAGGATGGGGCCTCGCTGGGTGGATCCGTTCCCTGATACAGACGGGCATCGTGCTGCTGCTGGGGCTCATCGCTTTCGCCGTGGGTTTCGGCGTGGTCAAGAGGTTGCTAATAAAGGCCCTCAACAACAACATCAAAATCAACCATGCCGCAGTAGCCGACCCCGGTGAGCTCCAGCCACTCAACATCAGTGAGCAGCCGAAAGAAGATCAAAACGATGTCTGGTTCGACGAAAATGCCAAAGACTCTGACTCCCCAGTTTAAAGACTTATGTTTTACCTCCCTCTCCTTTTTTTTCTTTTAAACACAAAAGGGGGAGATGTGGTGGTGCGTTTTTATTTATTTTATGTACGGTTTTACAATTTTGTATTTACCCAATGGTTTGTCTCTGTTTCCCCCCTATTTGTTAAGTTGGTACATCCTTTTGTTCTGTTTTCCCGCCTGGTCCTCCTTTCCCGCCTTGCCAGCACCTGCCAATCCACCCAGAAAGTGCTGTGTCATTCCCCCTGTCCCCTCCCAAGTACCTTGTCCGTCACTCGGTGTTCCTTCCCCTCTGTCCAGAAACTTCTCCACAGGGCACCGAGTGATTGGACGAGGGCCTGGGGCCACTCCCATGTCCCCTCCCCATTGGACCAGGCAGAATCACCCCACCGTGGAGCCACTCCCTTCCCCGTCTCCCATTGGTTCTTCCTCCCTGATTTCCACTCCCATTCCCCTCCCAAACTCCATAAATGTCTGTGTCAAACCCCACTCGGGGTTCCAGCTTGTGTGCCCCATTTTGTCAGTGCCTCTTCTTTGCGTTGGCCACGTTGGCCCTGGATTAAAGAAGACTTTATCCCAAGCTGGTTCCGGCTTTTCTTCATCGCCGTAGGGTCGCTAGCGCTGATTCAGGACCCACGGGGACACCTCTCAAACCCCAATAGGGAGCTGCGAGAGGTGCCTCATTGCCCGTCCTCACCCCAGGTGCCGAGCTAGCCGGGGTTGAGCGCAACATCAGTGGGCATTTGGGGCTGAGGAGCGCGGCAGTCTGGTTACAATGTACTTAGGAGAAAATTATTTTGTTCTTTCCCAAAATCTCTTGTATTTTGTGATTACTGTCTTACATTGTGCGAAGATTTATGTAGGATATAATTCTCCAAGAGTGTCTTAGAGGTCTATATCTTACTGAAACCCTTCCATACAGGAAATATCAGAGTGAAAAATGTTGTCATACTCCACTGCACAAAAAGGGGAACTGAAGGATATACTGGGAAAGATTAATTTCTTGGTTGTGAATGGAAACATTATATACTGAAATACCACAATCACAGACACATACCAAAGCACATCTTCATATTAAACTTTCAAAGAGCATTCAAAATTAATTATAAGTTCAAGCACCACCATTCCTACTGGAACATAAATGTTTTATTTCAGCTGTAACCATAAAGATAATAATCAGCACAAGCATTTGAAGGGAAATTACATTTCAAGATTATAGTGCTCAGAAGCCCCAGTGCCTTTACACTGCTGAAGCAAAACAAAATTTTTCTTTCACATGGCAGCCTGGATTATAGCCATTCCTGGAAAGAAGTGCATTTTTAACTACCTCAGTGTGTCTGGCCTTAAACATGCTTCATGTTAGTGTTAAAGTTCTGGCACTTCAAAAGTGTCTGCTTCCAGCCTTTTGCCAAAAAGGGTTGACACTCATCTGCTTTTTTAAAATTTTATTTTCCCAATCATAGCCCAAAGTTTTAGGGAAGCTCTTCTGAAGTTGAAGCCTTCAAAGTCTAATTACAAGGAAAAAGGAACAAGTTTCACATATTGGCTCACATTTTTTACTTCAACTACTTGCTCATCCACACACATAACAATGTAATCTGCTTAATTCACGTAGGTCCGATACCAGCTTGGGCAAGAAATGCCATAAAGATTAACCCTTTTCATGAGTGTGTGACTAGAGCAGAATTGTCATTGTCAGGTACTGACTTCAGTGTTGCTGTAGTCGCTTGGAGAAGTTCAGGGTGTCCCCTTGGTTAATTTGACCAGTAAAACACTCAGTGTTATAATATTTTAGGCTTCAGTGAAAGAAATTCTGAAAAATAACTTATACACTTACCTTAGAATGACATTTTTAAGATTACAGTTTTTAATACTTGTCAGATTTCCAGCTCTCTTGAGTACAAAGAAAATTAATGTGATAGGAAATTGCATAAGGAAAGGTTTATTCATGGAGTTGTGTGTTACCAGATTTCTAAGAAGAGTGAAGACACGATTTATGTTTAGAGTGGAGGTTGAGCTACCCCCCAGTCTAGGCCTCAGATGTAGGCCTCAGTGAGGCCTTAGAAGCATCTGATGCAGTAAAAAGGTAGTTGTGGTGCAGTTAGAAATTATTTTAAGGTAACCACAGTGTTGATAGGTTTTCTGAGTGTGAATTGGTATAAGTCTGCTCTGTAAAAGTCTAGCTACCCTAAGACAAAGGCAAACAATGTTTGCTGACCAATGATAGTGTATTCACTATTTGTAAACTATATTGAAGTATATATAAACTACCATCTTATAAACAATAAACAGAGAACATAACTTTAATCATATTAGCTGAACCTACATTTTGTCCAGTCCAGCTTCCCTCATATTATAAAAAGTCCCAAGCTTCTTCTGGCACCTGAACAGGGGCTTAGAAGACTCCAGTGAGTTCCTGAATTGTCCTTGTGACAGCGGGAGACACTCTCCAAATCATGTGAAAAGAAGACACGACAGGAAGAGTCTGATTCCAAATCGCTGTTACAGTGACAGGGATCAGGGTTGCGGAGCATTGAAGACTCCAGACTCCAAATTGTGCTGGTTATGACATGGAGACGGGTTTCCAAATCGCTTGTTTTGCGATGGGAAACGCAAGAGCACAACACGAAAGACTGCGTTTCACGCATTGCCTGCATGGCGTGGGTGGACGAAGCAGAGCAGGGCTGGATCGAGTGCCGCTACCAGCTTGAGTGAAAGCTAGGAGCGCCTCGCATTACTTGGAAAGGCAAGCTGCATGCCAAGAGAGAGAAAGGGAACATAGAGAGCTTCTGAGAAAGCACTGCGGCTCCTTTTAAATATCCTCTCCAAGAGAGGGAAAAAGATAAAAGAGTCCGATTTAGAGCAGTTGACTCTCTGGGCAAAAGATAAAGTTACAGAAGCCCTCACTCGTTTAACAGAACCGGGTGGCAAGAACTAAGCCAGTGGGCTGCGGCAGCGAGTACCAGCCGGCTGCCGGGGCGGAGCATGGTGGCAGCGGGCGCAGCGCCAGGCGGCACGGGGCCAGCCGGCGCCGAGCCTGAGGCGGGCCTGGGCCGGCGCGAACGTCGGCCAAGAGACAGAAAACTACTTGTTCCAAATCAACTACGCAAGGGGAGGGAAGGGCGGTCCCGGGGGAGTGGCCGCGCTGGAGCCGGGGCAGGCGGGGCGTTGCCACGGCGGGGCCGTCTCTTCTCATATCCCCGTGGTGACGCAGCAAAGACGGGAGCGAGATGGCACCGCCCCCTAGAAACACAACAGCAGCAGCGGCCTGGCCCTGCGTCACCCAGCAATGGTGGCGGAACACCGCGCACAGGGCGGGGGTTGACCTGGACGCGGCTGCGAGACAGCAGAGATCCACGTGAGAGGGGGCGAGTTTAAACACGGCCGCGGCAGCGGGATGGCAGAGACGTCTGCATGGCACCAACCAGTCCTCGTTGCCATGGCAGCGACTATGCCGACGGCAGCAGCGCCACCGATGGCGAGATTGCAACTTACAGCAAAAATTTCAACAGCATTTTTCTGATTTCTTACAAGAGAAAGAAAACACAACAGAAGATGCAGCAGTACCGAGTCATTGTCCAAGATGCAAAGAAGGGGAAACACTATGCAAATCAATGTTATTTCAAATACGATAGGGGTGGAAACTACAGTGTAAAGATAAATGTATTAGTAATGATTTAACTACCAGGGATGTCTCTAAAAGCAGAGCATTTGAGAAATGTCAGTCAAATAGACTGTTAGTATTGAGTTTGTAATTTTTGTTTTTAGATTTTTATAGATAATAACATAAATAGTGATGATTGTTAAGTTTTTATAAATAACATTGAGATAAATAGTGATTGTTATTAATGTTATATAAATGCTCTAAAAAGATTGTCTTAAACTACTTCAAACATTTTTTGTTGATAGGTAGATCATGTAGTGTGAGTTCTCTAATTTTTGTATTGAGAATTATTGTTAAAGTATTGAAGTATTGAGGTATTGAAGAATTGTTGTGGTGTTTGCAGTCAGTTTTCATGTGTTTTATTGTCTCCTTATGTGATTGCCTACAAGATGTGCTTCTTCAGAATCCTGTGTTTTTGATTTTTTAACTACTCATATATTTTCTTTATCCAATCTTTTATGCATCTGCAGTTCATCTTCCTTCACACTTTCATGGTCCAGATTTTAGTTCAATATTTCAGATTTCAAATTTTCAGATTTCTGAAGAGTTTGTTGTATTTAGAGAATCTGTTTTAAAGAAAATTTTAAAAATATTCAATGATATAATGATTTAATAAGTTCTTAATCATAAGGTTTCTAACTCATAACTGTTATTTCTAAGACTTTTGTTTTATAATGGGGTAAGTGATATCCTCCAATTAGAGTTTGGGCTCTGGCCAAGCTCTATATCTACTTGGATAAAGTAACTAACCCAAATATTTTCTGCATCAAAAAGTATTCAAGTCCTTTTAGCTTAGCAATTTAACCATATAAGACAGCTGAGTCTCAAAGAGAGTTTTAGAAGAGCATGATCCGGACATGTTTTCTCCAAATCTCTATTGTTTTAAGGTTTGTTGGCTGTCACAGAATCTAGGATGACAATTCAGTGTTGTAGTATTTGATAATTATGTGATTTTATATGTGATACTAATTGTGTATTATCCAATTGATTTTTATTTGTTGTTAGTTTTTTTACTACATGCGGGGATACTGTGTTCCAGGATGGCTTGGATGAATGGAGACAAGAAATCTCTGAAGGCTGCTCTTAGAAGATAAGGTTTATTATAGAGGGTGAAAGGTCTTGCTTGGAGCTGCTAGACGCAGCACGTGGCAAGGCCTGAGGGAATGGGGGAGGGGAGAGACAAGGGGATGCTCCAGGAGAGGGTGGAAGTTCCAAGAGACGGGGAGTTCCAAGAGGGCATCTGGCTCCTCAGAGACCCCATATCAGGTGGGCTGGAACAAGACTTGGGCCAATGGGGTTACAGACACCTGATGTTTCAGGGGAGGGTTACAGGTGTGGGATGAATCATACATTTTGGGGGGTGAGATAGAACAGTCTATTTGACTTTTGGACCCATCTGTAGGTAAGGGCATTGTCCAACCAGTAGCAGGGATTGTATTCATCCTCCCCAGCAACTACCTACATTGTTCTATTCTTGATGTTTTCTCATGTTTATAACAAAAATGTTGTTATCTCCATTTCTTCATGCAATTTTAGAGAAGAAAATTTAGAAAGAACCCTCCAGTCCTTGTGGGGATGTTAAGTTTATTTGTGTTTTAACAAGTACAGAGTCTACATAGATTTCAATAAAGAATGTAGAACTTTCTCAACTGCAAGAAAACACTGATCTCTCTACAAGTGGAGCAGAAGATACACAGATGTAGATTGTGCAAAGATTTGTGTTTCACACACAGAAGATTGTAGACTTAGGGTTTTTTCATAGATGTGAGAAATAGTGATGTTACAGAATTTAGTTACTGGGTTTTTAGAATATTTTAGTAAAGCTTGTAATTTTCCTGTTCAATTTGCCATTGTTTTTCAATGGCAAAAGAAAAAGAGGGAAAATAAGTTCGATAATCATAAGCCTAACATTAAGTTTATCATAAGTTATAGTTTGTATTTAGTATTAAGTTTGTTCCTTTCATGTTAAACAGAACAATCAAAAACATGAGAAATATGTAGTGAGGAAGAGTGTTTCTATTCAGGAGTGTTTTAGTAACTAAGGTATTTAGAATGCTTGACACTGACAAGAGATAAAACATGTAGCTCACTTAAGCCAAACAAACTAGACAGAATTCACTATTTGCTTCTGATGAGCCGAATAGAGTGCTCTCCTATTAGACCCCAATTGTAAAGATCAAGTATCATTATGAAAGCACACATCTGTATAATAGCCTCAATTTTCTCTCCAGGAGTTACTTCAGCACAAGCTCTCACACAATTAAAAACCCTAGCCTACTGGGCAAGAAAACAAATTAATATTACATCTAAAATGTTAAGTGAGTCACAGATGTAAAGAACATCCAACATACAGTTCTTCAGAACAGAGCTGCCACTGCCTTCCTTCTTTTAGCACAAAGTCATGGGTGTAAGAATTTGAAGGCATGTGTTACATGAATTTATCTGACCACTCTCAATCAATTTACAAACAGTTAACACAACTAAAAAACAACATAAAGAAACTTGTCATTGTAAACCCTCCATTTGCTAACTAGCTCAATTTTTTAAATTTAGTTTGTTTTAGTATTATACTCTTTCTTATTATTATAATTATTCTAATCTTTATACCTTGTTTATTATATTGCATGCAGAAAACGACTAACCATGCCTTCAAGTCAACCTAGGTAGCTCAAAAAGAAAAAGAGAATTGTTACCAGATTTCTAAGAAGAGTGAAGGCACGATTTATGTTTAGAGTGGAGGCTGAGCTACCACCCCCCCAGTTTAAGCCTCAGATGTAGATGTAAGCCTCAGTGAGGCCTTAGAAGCATCTGATGCAGTAAAAAAATAGTTGTGGCACAGTTAGAAATTATTTTAAGGTAACCACAGAGTTAATAAGTTTTCTGAGTGTGAATTAGTCTCCTGTGTAAAACTCTAGCCATCTTAAGACAAAAGCAAATAACATTTGCTAACCAATGATAGTGTACTCACAATTTGTAAACTCTATTGAAGTATGTATAAACTACCATCTTATAAACAATAAACAGAGAACATAACTTTAACTGTATTAGCGTAACCTATGTCTTTTCCAGTCCAGCTTCCCTCATATTATAAAAAGTCCCAAACTTCTGTTGTGTGTACATCCTTATTTCCAATGCTGATGAAAAAAGCTGTAAATATAGCTTCACTAGTGGAACTTTAACATTGCTGCCTTGGCCAGAATTTCAAGTTACTAGTGGGTGGGAGTAGGGAAATCACTGGAAAGAGGAAATAAAAAAGAGGGGAACGGAGTGTTCCCCTAAACATCTTAGAATTGTTGGAAACCAGCATCTTATCTGTGTCTCCCATCTCTCTTCCTCTCATACTTCTATGTATTAATTTCTTGATGGATATGATTCTGAAATCTCTAGTCATTTGAGAAGAAAGAAAAAGGAATGGCATATAGTTCTACATATCAAATTAACCATAATAATTAACAGTACTAATTTTTTTAATAGTATGTGAGACCATCAGAATTTCACAAAATACACAATTCAATCTCTGTAAAACCTTTCCCAGCAGGTTTCTGGGTGATAAAAGACAGAACCTGGGATAATAAGTTTAATTAGATTCTACTTCCAGGTTTATGTTTTGAATGCCTGAGGTGTAGACACAGTGGAGGGGTATTTCCTAATTCATGAGTAGAAGTAATGATATTGGCTGTCAAAAATTACCATGGAAAAACTGAGTTAAATAACTTATTATGGGGACAGCTCAAAGCAGGCAACAAAATAGGCACTTTGCTGCTATTGTTGTTGTCACCTTATATGGCTGCTAACCCCAGTAGTTCCAAGTATTCAGGTCTTCAAGACACCATGAAGCACACTGGTTTTAGAGTAGCAGATTCTGACAGCAGCAAGGACATCTCTCAGACAAATCTTGGTCCTGTGATGAGTAAGAGTCTCTGGTCCCACCGATGGTTCACCAAGCAGAGTCTGCAAAAACCATCACAGTCAGGGATGAGGAGTTTGCCTTGCCTCACCTGCAGCCCTAATTCATCCCAGAAGAGACTAGGAACCTTGAATATTGAATTTTTTTTTTTTTTTTTTTTGCTTAGTGACAGAATGCCTACTTGATCATTGAAGTCCTCTATTTCAAGATAGTTGCTAACTAGAAACACAGATATTCCTCTTGAGTTTTATTATTTATTAGTCTGAAGCAAGTGTACATTTACTTGACTACTGAAGAGCCTGACTCCAGTCATTAGCTTCTGCCTTGTGTTTGCATTCTGTGGTACTGGGAACTGCTAAGCTCTGAGTTGCTGTACAGTAGCATAGCACTCTGTCTCTCTTTACCTCTCTCCCATTTCCAGAGCTGGAGGGAAGGTACAAAGCTCTGCAGCTGTGTGCTGGGTCTGGCTTAGATAAAGTTAACTCTCATCACATAATCGCATATGGTGCAGTGGTTTGGATTTTTGACTAGAACAGTGATGATAACACACCAATCTTTTAGCTGTTGTTAAACCATGTTTGCACAACATCAAGGACCTTTTTCCTCCTATTCTATAGGTGTGGGTTGGGGGTTCACAGGAGTCTGAGAGAGGACATAGATGGGACAGCTGACACAAACTCCTGAAAGTGATATTCCATACCTTAGAGTGTCTCCTCAGCAATGAAAACTCAGCAAAAGGAGGAGGAAGAGCTGATCTCAGTGCTATGGTGACAGTCTTCCCAAGCAGCCTTTATGTGTGCTGAGGCCTGGCTTCTCAGGAAGCAGCTGGACATCTAGCTTTCAACAAGAACAGTGAATTAACTACTGATTTGCTTTATGTGAGATTAACTTTGATTTCTTTATGTGTGCAGATTTGTTTCACTTATTCAACTGTCTATCTAAGCCTACAAATATTTTCACTTTAGTCTTTCTGATTGTCTTTTTAATCTCACTGTCAGGGAATGAGTGAGCTACTGTTCGGAGATGTAGCAGCTGGGTGGAGTCATCCCACCACAACCTGAAAGAATACATTATGAATATATACTTCCATATACATATCCTGCCTTTTGTGCCTGCCTCATTTCTTAAGGTTCAGGTCTCTAAATAGCCCTTTCTATTCGTGGGACACAGAGATACAGTGCAACAGGAGAAATCTACCCATGAAATTCAGGTTAGGGAAGCTTTCCATCCCATTCTGATGTAATATATATGCAACCAACTTTTCTTCACTTGAAGAATCAACTCAAACAGCAGCTTAGTTCTAGTAACAATAAAATGAATATGTACTTCTGGTAGACAAGCGGTAACAGAGTGGTAGACTTATTAAACCTTTGGTTGGTGGCTTATTTCTCACACAACAAAAAAAAAATCATAAAAGAACTTTCAGTTCTGTATGTCTAAACCATTCTACCACCATCCATCACCTGTCATGTACTCATGTACTGGCTGTGTATTTTTATAGCTTAATATAGCTTTAAGCATATGATTCCTACAAACTCATTTCACTCAGTCATTATGAAATATTCTTAAAATGGAATTATAGTTATTAAACAAGAAGCCTCCTGAAACAGGATTTCACTTCACACTGACTGCTGTATAGGTCCTGGTACAAGACTGAAATTTATGGGGAGGGCTCTTACCAGAAGCAACAGTACAAATACTGGCAGAAGAAAATGTGATACCAAATTTCTTCATAATTTTTATTAGGACATGTAGTCTTTGTGAAAAGTAGCTGGAAATTAGTCCATTTGCTAAAATAATAGTGATCCAGATTTTCTATTTTTTAAAATAGTGTACTGCTTTTGACTGGGATAGAGTTAACTTTCTTCATGGTAGTTTGCATAGTGCTGTATGTGATCAAAACTATGCTGATAACACACTGTTGAGCACTGCTTATGCAGCATCAAGGCCCTTTCTGTTTCTTATGTTGCTGTTTCAATGTCTAGGCTCGGGTGGGCAAGGAGTTGGTAGGGGACACAGCCAAGTGAGTTTTTTCAAATTAATGAAAGAGGCATTTCATGTCATAAGGTGTTGTACTAAGTGATAAAAAATGGTGGCGGGGGTAGGGGGGAGTGTGGAAAGAGGGACAAAGGCATGACATGTAGAGAGAAGGTGCTTTTATTTCCAAGTAACCATTATTCTTGGTGAAATAATAATATTCTTGGTGAAATAAAGCAGAAGCCCTGCTTTCCTGTGCAGGTTTTGCTTGCATGCTCAGATTTTTCTTTACCCATTAGTTTTCTCACTTTTACCCTTCTAATTCTCTCTGTCGTCCTGCTGCATGGGAGTGACCAAGTTGAACTGCCTACTAAGATGAAACACAACAAATAATAATTGTTTTACATGTATGAGACATTTATCATCCTGAAAAATTTATTAAAAAATGTCTAATTTTCCTACCCTCTACTACCTTGTGTGTTGCCACATGCCTTCAGAATTTAACTACAGACTAAAAAATTTAGAAAGCTGGCCTCAAAATTTTATTTCTATATAATGGAGATATGTCCAGAGAAAGAAAGTTAACATAACCTCCTTTAATCCAGTCACTCTCCTAATACACCAAAGTATCATATAAAACTTTTTTGCTACATCAGGTTAGCAGAAGTTGATAATCTTTGTGCCCTTTACAAAGAATTTTCCAGGATAACATCTCACAGGCTTAATAGATAAATATATTGCTTTGCATATGACTACATCACATTTGAGCATAGAGTTTACTGCCTTTGAATACAAATATTCTATAATGAGCATTCTCATTTTTTTGATCATAAAGCAATAAAACTAAAAACCTTCAAAAGTCAACCTGGTTAACAATCCTAAACAAAACTCACAAATTTCAAAGCAAGAATGAAGAATTTAGAACACTATTTTTTTCTATAAAACATGTTTGACTACTGTCAGTTATATTATTTTTTTCTTTTACATGAATAATATTCATCTAGTATGTTGTTTCACTTTGCTAACAACCCTGTAGACAATCAGATAATTTTCTAGAATCCTACGAGAAATGTTTATTTATTGCTTGGGTAAAGAGTGGCACAAATGGAGGAGGAAGGCTTCTAAATCTAGTAACAGCTTCTGCTCATGTCTAGACATGACTGAAACACAATGAGAGATGAATAAGAAGGTCAAGCAATTTTTCCTTTCTTGGATGGAGCTGTTACAGGTTTGTGCAGGTAAAATTAATATCAGAATGTAAAAATATAAGAATGAAATATCAGAAATAACCTGAACTTTATCATGAGACAAATCATAACATCTACTCCCCCAGTAGCAAACCTGCCTCTAACTTACCCTGGAAATAAATCTGACAGTAATCCAATGATTTTGCTGAATGACAAAGCTGGCTTAAAGTACACATGGTTTTCAAATGTTTTCAGTTATGCTGGTACAAACATTAAAAATCCTGGATCAGTTCCTTGATCTGTTTTGCCATGCAGTTCTATAAAAATTAAACCAGCACAACTGAGAGGGTGTAAAGAAACACGCTAACAGTGAAAAGACAGAACAGTTCAAAGTGGGTTTGACTCCAAGGAAAGAATTCTCTCTAATGATATTCAATGAGACCAATGGGAACTGATGAGTCTTTCCCTCTAATTGAATCCAGAGTTGATTTCAACTAGAATTCATAGCCCATGGCATTAGTGCTATCATCACTACAAAATCACATTACAAAGGGTATAAGTTATAGAAACTAAGATTCAAAGTTTTCCAGTTTCAAGAAGATGACTGTAATTAGAGTGTAGTACTTGGAAGCTATTAGATTAAATTACACATTCACATTCCTTTTAAAGTTAGTGGATTTTCTAGATTAAAAGATGTTAGATTCAATGGTAATGAAGCAATATTAACTAGGTAGTAGTTAGGTAAGAAGAGTGAACAAAATTATTATATGTCATATATTCATTTATTGGTGACAACACAAAATTTAGAAGAATTTATCTGTGGAAGAGCTTCCCTTTTTGATAAAATTGATACTGCTTTTATAATATTAATTTCTTAAAAACACAGAAGAAGCCTCCCTAGAAAAGTAAATTTTGAAAATTTTCTGGCTAAGTAAAGACTTTGGCATCACAGGTTATTTCCACAAGTTTATTATTTCCAGGCTATAAAAAGCAGAATATGTTAACCATTTATTCAGTATCACACATCAAAAAAGCCCAATTCAGAAAAGTTTGTAAGTTTATTAGAAAATAATTAATGGTGAGGAAAAAAAGCAATTTTCAGAAGGAGACTAACAATATTCTTCTCAGTTTATAATATTAAGAGTATAATGAATATGTAAAAAGACCGATACCCTGCTCTCAATTCTGTTTGCAAGTAGAATCACACACTGAAGATAATTTGGATGCCATGGTAGTTTTTTTTTTGGAGGCTGTTGTGGGTTTGATTGTTTTGTTTTGTTTTGCTTTGCTTTGTATTTTCTTTGAATACTTGAGCAATACTCAATTGTTCGTTTATGCTTCTAAGAATCACACATACAAGACTTCTTTTATTTCAACAAAGCCTTCACTGTCAATTTGTCAAAATGATAAATTTATCTTTTTGTTGTCTTTGGGGTATTAAGTATAAAATAAAATGCTAACAGGAAATACACTTGTAATCTCACATTGACTGTTACATCTTATGAAGGCATTCCCTAATGATGAGTAAGAATTTAACAAAAATATGGTTTCGTTGTGCTATGCTGGAAGACTAGTTTTGATCAAACAATGTCATAGTCAACTCTGTGTCTCCAGAAGAATGCAGAGCAGGGTTATTAACTGGCATTTTTCTGAAAAAAAAAAAAACTATTAGGCAGAAGAATAATTAATCTCAGAAGTGTTCACAGAAAGTGAAATTATCAAATGACAGTAAGTAAAAAACTACTGCAGAAAGTACTCAAATTAAAATGACGGACGAATGTATTATCTATTATATATTGTTTTAAAAATACTCTTTCCCTCATAGACACTCCCAAAATTTAGCATTAGCAATTCTCTGTTTACTTAATAGAGATTATAATTCATGTTGACAATTAGTATGGTACTATTTTGGCTGCAGTTCTCAGTGGAATCATTTTCAGAATAACCTTACTGCATGGCACTGAGGAAAACACTGAGTACCTCAAGACTGCATATCAAAGCAAAAAGCCTTTTTTACTAGGGTAGGCAAGAGAGACCCAGGGCAATTTGGAAAATGTTGCTGGAAGAGTAGCAAGAATTATACATTTCTTCATATGCAAAAGTGAAAATAATTACTTTTTTTAGCCTGGCAATGTTTGGAAACAAGTTCTAGATGAACGCGGCACTTTTCATCACATTAAGCATCCATAGGGAGAAAATTGTGCTTTGTATTCAGAAACCAGAAAGTATTTTGGATTATTGCTCCTTTTTCCCAAATATACTACAAGGCTACCTATTTTGTTCTACAGTTACTTTTCTAAATCTCAGTGCATGTTTGCTTTCAGAAATAGACACAACAGATTTCATGAATTTATGTGTCTTTACATCACTGGGGACCAGTGGCATACTAATGACTGCAGTAGCTATTCTTGGTGTTTAGTGGCATCTGAGGGTTCATCCTGCCTAGTATCTTAATCAATGGACTGAATGATGGGACAACATGTCCACTCAACTAGTCTGCAGGTGGCATAAGACTGCAAGAGGTAGTGATAGCTCAGAGAATTGTGCTGCCATGCAGGGGGGCTGGCAAGCTGGAGAGATGGGATGACAGAAGACCTACGAACCTCAGGGAAGAGAAGTACAAAGTCCTGCACCTGGGGAGGAACAGCCCCACCCACACACCAGTGTATGCTGAGGGACACCCACCTGGAAAGCAACTGGGTAGAAAATGTGCTGGGGCTCCCAGCTGAACATGAGTAAGTGATGTGCTGTTGCAGCTAATGTTACTGGCATCCTGGTCTGCATTAGACAAAATATTATCAGCAGATCAACAGAGGTGATCCAGTCCCTCTGCTTAGCACTGCTGAGACTGCACCTGGGGTACTATGTTCAGTTCTAGCTTTGCAGTGCAAGAGAGACATGGATGTATTAGGTAAATTCCAGAAAAGATCATCTCACTGGTGAGGAAAATCTGAAACATCTGGGACCCTTCAGCCTAGTGAAAACAAGGCCTGGCTGTAAGGTTACTAATTTTGCTAAACACCTAAAGCGAGAATGTAAAGAAGACAGATTCTTTCCAGTGGTGACAAGACTAGAGACAATGAGCTTAATTGGAAACACAGGAGGTTCCCTATGAACATCAGAAAACACTTCTTGTCTGTGAGTGTGGCTCAATAGTGTCCCAGGGTGCCCAGGGAGACTGTGTAGTGCCCCTCTTTGGAGAACTTCAAAAGCTCTCTGGGACACTGACTCCCTGTAGTCCTTCTTGGCTGGGGATATTTGACTAGATGACATGCAGAGATCCCTTCTAACCTCAACAATTCAGTGTTTCTACAATTCTGTGATTCTCTAGCTCTAGGATATATAAATTCTATTACTCTGAAATAATTTTAGGTAATTAACATAGTGGGGATTTAATATTGGATGTTTGTTACTCTGCAAGATGTTCTTGAAAGTAAGAGCTACTAGAAAAAAGAAGACACAGATCTAGTTAATTGTGTCTGAGGCTTTTAAAAAGGACACAATCCATTTCTCTTTATTTCAACAACTAGCTACCAGAAGACACTAAAAATCTGCTATTTCACTTCTTTCTAATAAATTCATTAATATTCTGGACTACACAGGAAATTTCAAATAGCATCTTATCCCAATATGGTTTTGCAGTTTTTACCATCTTATCAAAAACATTACTGAACACGTTGACCAGTTGTAATATATTCACTGTGATACTGGCTATTCCAGTCCCTTAATTTTTTTTTATTAGCTTGCACAAAATATCAGCATTAAAAACAGACAGTTAAAAAATCTAAGCCTGCATTCAAAACCACACAGTCATTCTTTGTGGCCTTTCTAAGAAAATTTGCAAGGCTTTATAAGGTGAAATTTTCTTGGTGAAGTGTTTGGTAGGCTTCACAATAATACATTTGTAAAAGCAATTTTGTATCATGGCAAATAATTAATAGTGTAGGATGTCTCAAATATCAGTAGCAGTTGCAGTATAACTATATTATTTTCTATTCATACAATTTTCAGGAGATTGACGGTTAAACAGTTCCTTTTACAGATATGATGAGAAAGAAAAAAAATGCTCTCAAATTTTCTTCTTGAATAAACACAAATGTAAGCGAAATCAATGAAGAACCACTCAAGTAAAGTCACTGAGAAGTCCAGTTACTTGAGAACAGTTAATCATTCAGAATGGAACAGGACATATGAATTGACATGATGAATATTTTTTCTTTTATGGGTAAAATTTTACTTTGCATAAATAGAAGTATTTCCTTGATTTTTCTTTTTTTCAACAGCAATGAGAGTACATTGTATTAAAAAAGGTTGAAACATTAGAGGACAAGTCTAGAAATCATTCTGATTTTTTGCCACAAAATTATCATTCAGCTCTAAGTGTTTACAATTTTAGCAAATTTCTTCACAGTAGTTAGTATGGGGCTATGTTTTTATGCTGAAAATAGTGTTGGTAATATAGAAATACTTTTCTTATTGCTGAGCAGCACTTTCACAGCATCAAGGACTTTCCTGCTTCTGGTACTACTCCTCCAGGTAGAAGGCTGGGCTGCACAAAGAGAGGGGATGGGAAACAACCAGGAGAGGTGACCTCAACTGACCAGAGGGTTATTCTGGACCCTGTGGTCTTGTGGTCATTGTGTCAAGCTGGGGGAAGAAGAAGGAATCAGGATGTTTAGAATGATAGCGTTTGCCTTCCCATTCAGCATGATGGAGCCCTGCTTTTATGGGGATTGCTGAACATATGCCTACTCATAGGAAATGGTGAATGAATTCCTTGTTTTGCTTTGATTTTGTGAGCAGCTTTTTGATGCCGTTGAGGCAGGACGGTATGAAAGAACTCCAATTCAGAAGGCTTGAGAGCAGAACTCTGATTTATTTCAAATACATTGCTCTTTTATAGAGAGCATCATCCAGACCAATTTCATTGGTCCCAGAGTAAAAACACCTCACTTCACTGGTGTGCAGTGAATGACACTCAGTGGCAGAACTTATCTATAAACAATGTGAACAAGAGAGATAAAGAATTATTTACATTCTTTCCCAACTGTTTCCCAGGCTCTTGTCTGGGTAGAAACTTTCCCTTTCCTCTCTGACCGAACTGAGAATATCCACAGCTTTTTCTCTAAAAACTTTTTTATCTCAACCCATGACTTTTTACATTTTCATTCTTCCAATTCTCTCCCCATCCCACCATGAGGGAAGTGACCAAGTGGTTGTGCGGGACTTAGAGAGTGGCTGGGGTTAAACCACAATATGAATGAAAAATATATATTGCACTTTTGCCTGAGAGTATTACACTAGGCCACTGATTTTACAAAAATTCAAAATTCCATCCTGATACAACATAAGAAAATACCATACTTTTCATTAGCCATTTCTATCAGAAATGGAATGCATATTTGATGAATCTTTCCATTCTACTGAGTAGTTGCTGACATTTCTCTGAGTATCGCATCCACAAGAAGATAGCCAGAGTAGTCTAGAAAGGAAATACAGAAAGAATCATGGATGCAGTTTGTTAAAAGAAAAGCTTGACTTACAAGACGAGACTAAACCACTAGAGTTTTCAGACAGAAAGGAAAATATCAGCAAGAAAAAAATTATAGCAGCTTTAGTGGACCTAAAAGATTAATGAAGTTCCATCACCCTACCTTTGCCAAATAAGTCAAACTGTGGTTGTGGAAAAAGGATCTTTGTAACGTTTTATTTAATATTAGTTTACTGGGAAGCATTGGACTAGTTTGCAGAGAAAGTCTATGGAATTGCATCACAAGGTGCTTGGGATTTTTATTCCTCTCTCCAAGACCAGGTCAGGTAAATAACTGCCAGGAAAAAGGAAGCATGATCCTTTTAAGATAGATGTGTGGTGCAGATGACCTTTGGAAATCCCTTTTACTATTTTTCCTCATTAATCTATGCTTCTACTTCATTATTCTGTGCAATACCAGAAATTCTGATGGAGCTTTTAAAAAGTAAAAAAAAGGACCTTACAACACAGAAATATCAGTGTTCCTAATTTTAACCAAAATTGGAACCTGTGTGACAAAATCCCTGTCACAAACTTGTTGAATATCAGCTTAAAATGCATTCCTGCTCCCTAGCAGCTAGAACCTTGTATCTTCCAAATGGGTAAAAGTTACTAGTTCTTGCTGCCAGGAGTCTGCTTGATTGATTCTAAGTGAATTCAATTATAAGTCAATAGCTTCTCTGGTTTTGCAACGAGAAACACAGAAATAGACTGTAATTATACAGTTAATTGAACACAAAATCAAAGAGGTTTTGTTCAGTTTTATTCTCCTTAATAACTTCAAAACAAAACCACATTTTAATGAACAATTACCAGGTGAGACATTGATTTACTTTATGTGATATTGCAATTCTTATGTCCCCTTTGACTGTTGCAGGCAGAGTGGGGGCTTCAGAGAAAGTTTATTAGAGAAGTCCTCCCACTGAGTCACAAGGTGTAGAAAAGGCCCCGTTTGTTTTCTAAACTCCTTCTCAGAGACGAGCCTGGGTGCAGCTGGATCCAATCTTAGCCCCAGACTTTGTCAATGGTTTAAGCCTAAGGAGTTAGACAGGTGTGAGGAATATTTGTACAACTTTGTCCTTCAGGATTAAGGATTGCAGATACATTTCCACAAAAATGAGGGATTTAGTGTGATAAATGATTTGGCAAAAATATCTTAATCAGAATAATTTACTGCAGAGTATAGAATCTAAAACTACTATACTAGTATAGTATAATATAGTAAAATGTATTATATCAAAGCAATTATATCAAGGCAATCATATTAAAGCTAGCAAAAAAACCCCAAACCACCAAATTTTAAGCAGAGATTTATTCCCATACTAACAACTGTGGACAAAGCTCTTTCTTTCAGCCTCAAGGAGAAACCTAGAGAGGCTTACTCATCCAAAGGAGGAATTTCCACACATATTTCAAGAAGAGATATGTTAAGAACCAGCCATTTGAAAGTGGAACTGGTCTTTTGGAGTATAAAGTGTTTGACTCACAGTGGTATGTTTCCACACCAGCTGTGCCAGATTAGCATTTTTAGATAAGGATACTTTACAATATCTGCTCCATCTTCACCTCACAATCAAGATGTTTAACATTGGGGTTGATGAGTCAGACTGGTTTTAGCATAACTCAGCACCAAAAGCAGCATGCCACCCCATCTCAGTTCACCAGTGAAAACTTTGTAAAATAGGACATTGTTTAAGTTGTTTTACTCCATTCTAGGCAGAGCATTGTGCTACACTGACACTGTCACAATAGGGCACTTTGTATTAGGCAGAAGATTGAAGGTTCAGTCCAAAACTGGCCATGCTTTTATCCACCATCATGTGGTTTTCTCCATGCTGACTGTGAAACCCCTGAGACATACAGTTGTGAGACTGCCATGGTGACCATTGATCATCTTGCTCCACATGCTCTCTGTTCTGGTGGAGTTTTAGAAAAACTGAGAGCATATATTCAGTGGTAATAAAAGTTCTTCACTGAAATTTTATTTATTGCAGCAGGACTTTTGAAAGATGTTTTTTTTCTGCCTGACACACTTTTTTTTTCCAACCTTGATATGCAAGAATGCTGAAACATGCTTAGAAGCAGAACATAGCAGGAAAGACCAGTCATGGAAAGACCAGCAAGGTGCTAGCTAGTATTTAATAAAATTTTAGGGATCTGGGCTTAGACACTTCACATGCAGTTTAAAATAAATACATAAATCACTATCTTCTTTATTTCAGGGGAAGTCATAGAAACAATCTTTCTCAGGGACATGGAGCTACACCAGCATTTTAGTATTGCAAGACTGAACACTAGACTCCAATGTGAGATGCTATCAAGGCCACTAATGTTATATTTGCATTTCCAAAGACCTATTACTGGCTGCATATTTTTTGCTACAACCTTAATGGGTAGCCAGCATGTCACAGACAGCATTAAGCTACACAAAGCTGCTCACCATAATAGCTGACAGTCTGCACACTAACTAGAGAACTATGTAACACAAGCTTCAGCAGGGTGTGCTTGAACACTGATTGAAGGTGCCATGCCATGCCATGACTTTGACTTTTTCTTCCATCTAGGCTATTCTAAGCTGGCTGATCCTACAGAGTCACTTTTTATAATAGATTTTTTTAGTAAGATTTTCATTGATAATAGTGCCATTCAAAAATAAAAAAGAAATAATACCCTTTCATAAAATCAAAATATTCAAATGAGAATGTACTGAGTTTTTACTTCTCACATTATAGATGGAGAGAGTAAATCTTGAAGTGGAGGGGAAAAAAATTGCCCTTTTAGTAGCTGAATTCATTATCCTTGTTTCCAGCTATTTTTGACTTCTTTTCTTTCTGAGCAGTGAACATTTGAAAAAGTTACTCTGTTTTACCTTCCTCTCCACACTGTTTTCAGATAGTTTCACCACTCTATTAAAAACTATGGTGCTATGCTATGAGATTAAAAAAATATAATCCAGCCATCACTGAGAGCATTGTTCCCACATTCTATTACTGGCTGCCAGGTGGGCAAAACTCCTGGTAAGAAACTAATATTAATTGGAAAGAATACTTAAAAAGCACTAGAAGTGTCAGTAATGCTTTAAATATTTTACAAAAGCTGTGATCCGTAGGCTTTGCCTTCAGTCAAAATCCACTCAAAGCAAACTAGGCCTAAAAAACCCCTCTACAAGAGATAGCTTCTGGAGATATTCTAGCCAGCAAATCTCCACCTTTGTGTTTTGAACAAAAGCTTCAGAAAAACTTTGAAAAATCCTCCATGAAAGATGGAAGAAAATGGGAGAAGATATTATTTTCTACCTCTGTTTTTCTAGCTTGCCTCACAAAAGATCTATTTTAATAGCAATGTCTGGCCAATTTGGTGTCAGCACCAAGTTCTGAAGTCCACATTCTAAAGTGCTGCTTCTCAATCCACTCCTGATGACTTGAGAGGCTACCTAGAACAGAGGCTAGACAGTGTTAAAGGAATAAAGTAGGTATTTATTAAAAGGCTTTCAAAGGATACACCTTGGGCAGCACAAGAGCCCAAGAGTCCAGGTGTGGCTACACCCGAGATGGATGACGGGTCACACGTTTTATAATGTGTAACTTATAACTTTTATAAGTTTTGGTCCATTTAAATACTGGGCTTAATTGTCCAGTTACAGCTTCAGGTTATGAAGTTCCATCCTCACGGTTTGCTCTCTCCAATTTGCTGTTGTTTATACTTTTTTGGCCTGAAGCTGCAACAGTGTCCTTGGTTCTCAGGGTGGAAAGGATTGTTTTGTCTAACTAAATTGAGAGGAGAGCTTGGTAACACTTTATTTGAAGTTCAGAGTGATATACTAATGCAGAACAGAGTGTGGATAATATGAAAGCTACAACTTAAGGCATCACTTCATGCTAGTCTCGTAAGAAATAAGTTTAAAAAAAAAAACATAAATGCTTTTCTTGATCTCAGCACAATGACAATGAACTTCTGGGAAAAAGATAGCATGCAGAGAAAATAAAATATATTTGGTTTTATATTTGCTACATATACAAATTATTATATTTACAACAGAGATATTGGTAAACCTAGATGCAGTTATGTTGTAAAGGTCTCTGTGTCCTGTTGTACAAAATAGAAAATTCCTGGCATTTTAAATTTGAGGTTTAATAGCAATATTCTAAAATTCATTCAAGTTAGGTGAGGTGGTATATGACTGGGGAATAGTAAAGGGTAAGAAGTGATCTTCTCAGCTAAAAATCTGATTTTTTTGCCCTGAAGAAAAGGCAAAACTTCAGCAAATTGGGAGCTAAATGACAGATAATAAAAGATGACCCTACTATAGAAAGATAATTCTGACATGATGTACTTATTTTCTTTAACATGTCATTTATGTCCATACAGGAAACTAGAAAAAATAATCTCCCTGGACATCTCCAAATGTCTGTCATGCCAAGTGGAAAATTATGGTGAAGTCTGGGAAGTATGAATGTCAGATATATGAAGTATATGAACAATTGGCTGAACAAAGAGCCCAAAATTACTTATACTGGAAAAGGTTTTTTGAGACTGAGGTGCATGCTCAATGAATTTTTCTAGAATACAATTTGGGATCAGTTTCATTTACACTTTCATTTAACGATATTAGCAAATTAGTTAATATACACTCATTAAATTTGCCATCGCTGTGCACTTGGTGAGCTGTCAATGCAAAGGAGTCTTGGAGAAAGAATAGTTGACTTTGAGGACTGGAGCCATATAAATGGATGGACATCTTTGTTATGAAACAGAGGTTCACAACCTTGGGAAGGAATAATGAGCTGAGAGCTCACTAACTCGCAGCAGAAATAGCAAAGTATACAGAATCCTTAAATTAATCACAGGAGGTGAATTGATGAAAATAAACTTGGCCCTAGCTATTAAAAAATCAAATACAATCCATAACTAGGAGCAATGTTCAGAGGGCATAAGGAACGAAGAGGAAAAGCGTAACAGAGATAAGTGACAGAAAAAAAAGAGAAAGTAAAAGAAAGTAAATAGAGAAATCTCTTTGAACCTTGTCTTAAAATAAGAGATTCAGAACATCAAATGAAATTATTAAAAAAAACTATATAAGAATATACATTTTCACAATATGCATAATTAATATTGTGGATTTCAACACATGAATGAATTTTATGTGATGTTGTAGATGTCATAAATATGAATGGATGCAGGATCCCAAGAAAAATTCCTTTACCTATACTACTAAAGTCATATATTTTTCATGTATTTCCCAGTGTTTATGTTCATACCGCATTCCCATTCTATATTTTAAAATAAAAATCTTGGCATGTTAATTTCAATTTTAGTTGTAATATAGTCATAGATGTAGACACATATATGTATAAGTGTGTATATAATAGATATTAAATTAAATAATCTGTACACTATTTCAAGAAGAAATTGCATCACAGACATTGAAATCTAAAAATCTTATTATATGCATCATATTATGGGGAAAGTAGTCTACAAGTGTAGATTATATTTCACAATTTTAAGGGAAATATTAGTCTTTCTACTAAGCCTCATTAAAATAAAGCTCATCTCATCTTGTCCCTTACAAAGCAAATCAAACTGCAGTAACCAATAGGGGTAAGACAAATACACAAAACACCAGAAGACTAAACCAAGTACAAGACTATTAAACAGAGTACTGGTACCTTAAGTAGAAAGGCATACAATTTGCTGTATACAATATATACTCTCCTTCACCAAAGAGGGCATTTCAACAAATGTGCTAAATAGTATTTTGGGTTCTTTTTTCCTTTTCACGTATTCATTCAAGACCTTCCTGTCTCCTTACCTCACTCCCCTTTACAACACTGCTCTGTTATATGAACTAGGTCTTGTGTTATACACAATTACATGTTTCCAAATTAGCTCTCTAAATAATTTTCTACTACATTTACAGTACCTAATTTAACCCAGCAACACTCCCTCTAAGAGTGTATGTGCTCCTGCTGCAGGCTTTGGTTTTTTCTTGAATAAGTATGTCTATGATAATGCTTGCTTGCTTGCTTTCATTTTGTTAGATGAGACTGCAAATTTCCTTCCAAATTGCAGTGCTTGCAAGTACACCCACATGCTTAAGCTGATAAATGAAATGCTTACAACACATGATTATTATGAACAATTTTAATGAAACAAAATTCAGAGGAAGACCAAGCAGTTCTTCAAAAGTTCAAGATATGTAACACTGCTGCCTTCAAAGAAAGCTATGAATTTTATGAACTTGTTGTATAGAAGTAATCAAGGTCACAATAGCAAACACAGTGAGACATCTTGATGGGTAACTCCCTTGTCCCTCCTGATCCAATAGAGTTACACTGAAAAGTAAAGAAACATCAGACTTAAGACCAGAAAATATAGTTCACATTCAGTAAGAAACACAGCTCTGCTACCATAAAATCTACACCGCTCCCCAAAGCAAGAAGTGGGTGATAATTTACATACTTTATAAACCTCAACCAATTCTATCCAAAATAAATATTTTTTCATTTAGCTAGATTTAACATTCCCATTTAGAATGGGAATTTAAATTCTAATTTTACATTTAACATTAATATTTAGTTGGGATTTATATACTTAAGTATCAAATTCTTTTGTCATCATCATTGAGTCAAATTCTGCCTTTCATATTCTGCATCTGGTCCTAGTGCAGACTGAGGAGAGTGAGGGGTTAAATTCCTCATTTTTGCTGCAGTCTTCTGGCTGCTTGTGTATGTTAAGTGGAGCATTAAATAGAGCAACCAAGAATAGGAAGGAGAGAGCCAGGGAGGGAGAAAAGTTTCTGACCACCTACTAATTTGTCTGCTGTTAAATACAACCTAGTCTAAATATGGTGGGAAATTCCATTGCTGAATTCTGGATTTTACAATTATAAATTCTCACATAATGCTCCATTCAAAGAGTCTATCAAACATCCATTTTGATCACATATGCACCCAGAAAATATTTTTAAATAACATTCAATGGTGATATTAAAGACAAAGGAAAGGAAGAAGAGATGAAAGGCACACCAATTACTACTTCTCTGTAATAGCAGTAATTTTATAAAATAAAACTCAGACAATAAATAATAAAATAATAAAATAATAAAACTAAGACAAGTGCAGTCATGCTGGAGAAGAAGGTAGAAAGAAAAGAAAAAATAGAAAGTGTTACTAGCAATTCCTTCCACAACCCCATCCCACACATCCCAACACCTCTGCTCAAATAGTCCCCATTTCCATGAAGAATGAGCAAAGTGCCTCAGATAAAAGGTATATCCTACTAGACCCTTAAGTCTCAAAACCAGTAGTTCTTTTACAGAAATATGGAATATTTTCTTTTCTTGCTATTCTAATGCAAAGCTTTTTTGTGTGTGCATGTTTGTCAAGGAGAAGCAGAAGGGCAGGTACT
The DNA here is from genome assembly GCF_050655825.1 of Lonchura striata. Taxonomy (NCBI): domain Eukaryota; kingdom Metazoa; phylum Chordata; class Aves; order Passeriformes; family Estrildidae; genus Lonchura; species Lonchura striata. Next base: position 74,298,246 of record NC_140704.1, read on the forward strand.
GACCTCTTCATTCTCACGTCCAGTGACAGGACTCGAGGAGATAGCATATAGCTATGACAGGGGAAGTTTAGATTTGAAATCACGAGAAGCTTTTTCACCTAGAGGGTAATTGGGCACTGGAACAGGTTCCCCAGGGAAGCTGTCACAGTGCAAGCCTGACAGAGTTCAAGTGCATTTTGGGCAATACTGTCAGCTACATGGTGTGAATTGTGGTGTGCCCTGTGCAGGGCCAGGAACTGGACTCTGTGATCCTGATGAGTCTCTCACAACTTTGCATATTCTATGATTTTATGAGGATTCTTTCAGGAGTGCAATTTTCTTCTATCTCAGCTTCCAGAAGTATATGCATAGTGATGCTACAGAAACTCATCTGCTGTAGGCAACAATTTTCTCTGATTAAGCCATATTCACTTCTTTTTGTAGAGAGGTTTTGTGTTTTTTTAATTGAGATTAAGGTTATAAGTCTTATTGAGAGGAATAGAGTTTTAAATAAAATATGGTAGCTGGAGCATTTTTACTGTTTCAGTTAGCATAGACCTGACATCAGTGAATGAACAAGGATGTGTCCAGTATCTTGTATCACTTTGTTTATCTACCTTCCCTCCCCAAGTTGTCTGTTTTGGAGCGCTGTTAACCTCTACTTTCTTGATACGTACCACAGACACTGGAAAGGTATTGTGATGCGCCTGAATGTCAAATTAATCAGAACCACAGAAAAGAAATTGGAGACAAGGAGTCAAAGACAGGGAGAACATTAAAAACTCTTCTCAAAAGAATTGGTATGCCATGGGTTCCCACCTATCACATGGTCAAATGAGGCTTGAGCAATCCCCAGGCTGCTCCCATTCCAAGCTCTTAACATACCATCACCTATATTTATATGTTGTCAGAAGCTTGGGTAAATTCAGCCATGATATCAACCAATGCATAGGGACTAATGTACTCTTTCTCTCTGAGTATGATACAAAACTGTACCAGGTTAATTGGAGAAAACAGCAGTCCTCCTAGTCCCTCAGTAAATTTAAGATTGCACAGAGCTACATAAGTTTCTCTGTTTAATTTCAAGATAATTAAAATACTCCCCACAGCCTTAGGGTTCCCAGTGTCTCCCACAGGAAAAATAAAGTAACCTTCCTTCTATTTAATTTTTAATTGTCAATTGTTACGCTACAGATATAGATCGAATACATCAGATGGAATAGATAGGCCACCATTGAGGATACAATTGAAGTTACAATCCCTGGGGTTGACCTGTACTGTAAAAAGCCTCACTGACAGTGGCATTGTCCCACATCTACATGAGATACTGTGTTTCCTTATAAAGCAACTACTGATGCATAAGCAAACTATAAGGTTTGCAGTGTGGAATGAGATTTTTTTTTTTTTAAAGATCACTTCTGGAATCCAAAGTTAGTCTTAGGAACAGGTAGAAAACAACACTGCAAAAATTTTCCATATTGTCAAAGTAAATGCAGTTCAAATTCAGGGAAATATACCAAGAGATTTTTAAATTTAGGAAAACAATGAATGTAATGAAATAAATAAACATATTTTTCTAGCTAATTTTACGAGCAATTCCACAAATATTAAGAAAAATATGTTTTCAAGAATTTGAAGTACTCATTCCTGAGTCTTACAAGATCACTAGGAGAATGATAAGCCAAGTATTTGAAGACTCTTCTAGTTTTGTTTTAATTGTTCACGTTGTGATCTTACATCTTATCAAAATGTGATAGAAATATTGGAGAAAATTAAGCTTAGTCAGACCTCTGAGGAACCCAGTTTGAAATACCTCCATTTAACTCAAAAGCTAATGATAACTTCTCTCCAAGAAGAAGATGGATTATATACTCACTTTATCTCCATTTTATAGACTGTATTTCTGTAGTTTAAAGATACATCTAAGATTATAGTATCATAAGTAAAGATACAGTGCTAGTCTGCCAGAGAAAACAGAGCAAATTAGCACAATTAGACTAAAAGATGATATACTTATACTGCCTATTTGAAAAAAAACAAAACAAAACAAAAAAAAAAAAACCAACAACAACAACAAAAAAACCCCACCAAAACAAAACAAAACAACTATTCCACTTTCTTATGTATTGATAATTCATCTTGGGTTTTTACCTGAAATCTAACTTTAGTTAAAATATTTGTGTTCTGTCATCCCTCCCTCATTTATTTCATGCTTTAGTTTCAACTACTTATACGACTGCATTTTTCCTCATTCTCTTCTTTTTGCCCAAAGTTAGCTACTGGTGCAGTGTAAGTTGGTTTAGCTCTTCACATATATTTATCAAGATATCTCTGGTACTTCTAGCTTGTGTAAATCCTCCTTGATTTAATTTCCCAATAGCTTGCTAGATTTAGGATAAAAAATAAATGGAATCTATCTGGAAAGAGCTTAAATGTCTTACATGTCTTCTCCTTCCTCAATTGTAGTGCAGATTCAGCTGTAACCTGCAAGAGGCCTTTTGCTGGCTGCAAGCTGCCAAATAACAGCTGAACCACCAAGTTTCACAAAGATCCAGTATGATTTATGTCAGTGTGGTCATAGGGATAAATTATTTTTTCAGTCAGTTCTTATAGAGCAGTGCAGTGGCCTTTCACTTCACATATGGAATCCTATTATTTTCAAAAAACGAACCTGTTTATGCAAACCTACACCACTTGTGTCAACGTATACTGTGTTAATAAATGGATTCATTAGGCAGTAAATCGAACAGCATCCAAACAGGCACTGAAAGGTTTGCATGATGGATGAGAAATTTAGGTATTTCTAGAGTGAAATTACACTTGTAAAGAACAAGCAATTATAATACTGAGTATGTTAATATATTACAGTAGCAATTAAAACTTTTCTGGATTCTGGGTGATTAAGTCATCCAGAATCCATGCTTTTCCAAAGGGATATTACTGATAAACACTCATTCTCAGGTTAATTGAACTGTGTAAATCTAATATCATGATTTTCATGGCAATAAAAATTATTAAATTGAAATTTATAATATAATAATTAGAAAAAAAAAACCAGCAGCACTGCAGCAATAAAATTTTTTTAAACATAAATAATCAATTATAGGGGAAAAAAAGAGACTAGATGGCCACATTATTCAAATAAAGAGTATTAACTATAGAGGCCTTGTTTTGATGGCAACAGGATTATTGTTAAAATTAATAGTAATAATGCTAATTTTATTAAAAACAAAAAACCTGAATTGGATGCTCAGAAACAATTTTACTTTAAATGTTTTCTGTAAAAAAATGTCAAGATATTCTCCTATCTTGGAAACATCATCTTGTCATTCCCACCAGCCTATGGTAGACCATATCTGATGGTCTCTAGTGACACTAAACAAAAACTGCATTAAAGAACCAGTGAATTATAGATATTGATGTAAAAATGACACATCCTTCACAAACCTTGTCTATGATGAGTGTTCGTCATCTCAGTAGGAAGAATACTTGTCTGTGTCCCTGTTATGTTGGGGTCTGCTTGTCTTTGGAATGACCCCAAGATTGTGAGAGTCCTTGTTGCCTAGCCCGTTCAGCCAAAGAAGGAGTCTGGAATGCTTTGGATCGCATTCTCAAGTTTGTTTATTTTTCCTTATCTCTAACATTCTTTCTCTGAACTGCTGAGCTCTGGCTAGCAAGGAGGCCATGACATTCTGCCCTGCCCTGTTGGGTGGTGTTTACATTTTATATCAAAAGTTACTTACAGACTGTTTATAATAATATGCCAATATCTAACATCTATGTTAGACAGTGTGTCTCTACCTTAAACCAATAGAAAAGTGTCACCATCACACCAAAACATGGAGGACAAGACGAAGGAGAAGAAGGCTAGGACATGCCCAAATTCCTCCATCTTGTACCCTCTTGAACCCCAGATTTGTAGAAACAAATCCCAAAGTTTTACTTTTCTACCCTATGTTAATTCAAATATCACACTACTCAAAACACTTGTGGCTTGTAATTGACACCTTTTTCCACAAGCTAAAATTGAAGCCACAGATGTTTTTGACTTCATGTCAGGGTCAAGACCCCTGCCACGGTCTCAAGACAGCCAGGGCAGCCAGAGGGATGTCCTGGACTCCGACACTGTTATTCATAACAGATTGATGCAGACTAGAAAAAAAGTTCACTGCGACAAATGTAAAGAAGTTACTGTGGATCCAAAACACAGGTCAGGAGTTCCTCTAATGTATTTACCTAGGCTGGAATGACCCTAGACTCATTTGTGTTGGAAGCCCCGGTCCTGCAGTGGTAGAATACCTTTAGATTCACCTTGTGCAGTAGACCAAGTTTGATATACTTGAGTAATTATTCAATGACTGTAATAGTGCATAAAGGGAAGCAGGTGTGAGAATCTTTTCAGAATGAGGACTGAGGAGAAATTTACCTTTCTAGATGATAAATTTGGTAGCTACCAGGTGCTAATTTAGAATTTAGAAGTACATTATTTTAAATGCACAGTTTTTAATCCCAAATTCTCCTTGTCCCTAATGGTTTCCACAATGGGAACAATTATTGACCCATTGTACCCACTGCCAATGATTGCTTATTTTGTATTACACTTTAATAGCTAAGTTTACAGGCTTGGAAATAAAAATCTAATTGAATTTTTGATCTGCTTTGAAGCAAAAGAACTAGAAAAAGCATGAATTACAACAATCTGAAAAACTGAAAACTTCATCAGCTACAACAGCTAAGCAAAAAGTAATTTATTCTAATAATGTAATATCAATTGAGAAAAAACATTTCTCTTCCAGAGTTTCTGCCTCTTGTTAATACAAAGTAGAAAAAATTTGTTGTAGTCTTCTGAATATTTAGTTTTTGGGGTTTTTTTTTACTGCAATTATCTTGAATACTGTAGTATTGGCCGATCAAATGCATTTATACTAAATAAATCAGATCCTTTTAGTTTGTTTAAACTTCATATTAAATAGTATAATTTCAAATTACTAACTTACATTTCATACAAAGAACATTACAATGGTAGGAAATCAGTAATTTTGGAAGAAAACCTGAAATTCTAGGAAAGCCTGACTCTCTAAGAATATGCCTTCTGAAATGTAGGTTGCTTAGAAGGTATTTCAGGTTCAAAGTCCTTACATGGAGAAGCCCCAAATCAGCAGTCAACATTTGTAAGTCTTGTCCATGAGATTCCTCCCCAGTCTCAGAACACTGCTGTCCAATAGCTCACTCCACTGCTCAGAAGAGAGTGCTCTTTTCACAAACATTTGTGAAGATGTAATAGGACAGAAGAAAGCACAGACTGAGCAGATTCTTTCTCATGGCAGTGTGGACTTAAGATTTCAGAGAGACTCCACAGATAACATTTCCTTGACTGCCAGATCTTAATTTATAGAGCCTTTAGGCTTCTGATAGATATGCCCAAAAACAAAGGAAGGTGTAAAGGAAGAAATTGAAGCAATTAATCTGACAAATTGCCTTGAGAAGAAATGGAAATTTCTCACTAATAACCAATTGCGTTAAACAAAAATATCAACTGGAAATCTTTGAAAACTAACAAAACTATTTTTCCTGGTAGAAAGACAATAAAAGGATCTACATTTCATTTGTTTCTTCAACTTATTTCAAAAGCATTTAACGCTATCCTATCTTCAAGTTCTCTTAGTACAGGTAAGAGCATTCAAAACAAGAAATGGGCTGTAGACAGTGGAAAATTCCCATCTTATCTCAAGTTCTTTCTTTAGTTTGGGATGGATCAATTCACCTCTCAAGTTTTTTATGACTTCCTGTCTCCTGTGGGTCAAGCCCATATAATAAAATAGAATTGTCATGACTGGCTATCAGGCTCATATTTATGGCTGGCAAAGGTACATTGAATGTATTTGTCTCAGGAGCCGAAGGTTCACCTGTAAATAGAAAGTGAACATCCTTAAAACAATTTTCTTTTTTCTATATCTTTTTTCAAATATCTTTCAGATATTTGCCAGCCTGGTCAGGGATACTGTTCTTTATATATGGCAGCATTAGTGAAAGTCAAAAGGGCATATAGAGGTTATCTGTGAAGAGTATCTATCTATACACAGATGTAAAAAGTGAAGACAAATGTCCTACAAGATTATTTTGTGTTACTTCCACCCACAGCTAGTTTTGAATATTTTGCATGCTAAATATAATTTCTGAGTATCTCAAATTGATGAGGCACATTTTCAATTAATCTCAGAGATCTATTTTTGAAATATAGCACAAGTAAAATATTACATAGTGAAGTGGCATGATATCTTGTATTTACATGACTGCAAAGGAATAGCAAGGCAGAATTAAACAAAGACAAAACTGACTATAATGCAATGAAAGACACATAAAGGATAAGAAAAGGGTAAGCAGAGCTAAGAATATCAGTAGTTTTTCTGCTTTTTCTGTGTTGTTGATATTAAAACCTCTTTCCCAAGATAAGTGATGGGTTGGTGCTGGCCAAACACCAGTGCATCCATGAAAATAATTTAGTCATTTTCCTCTGCTATAGTTAAGCGGAGGTGGGGAAAGAAAACTCATGGGGTGAGATGAGGATTAGAAAAAAACACTTTAAAGGCAAAACAGACTTAAAACTTTAAAAGGTATAAAGAAAAATGTATTAACAGATTTAAAAGAGGATAATGAGAACTAAAAGTAAACCTTTAGAACACCCTTCCCCCACTCCCAACACTTTTTTCCTTCCCACTGGCAGCAAACAGAGACAAAACATGGTATCTTTAGTCAGTTTGTCACTTCTAAAAATATTTCTTCACTTAAGGAGAAGAGTCTCTTTTGCTATGCTATGGAGTCCTTCCCATGGGAGACAGTTCTCTGTGAACTTTTTAAATGTGGTTTTAATTTTCACAAATAACAGTCTTCCTGAAATCTGTAACGTGAAGTCCCTCCCTCAGCTTCCATTCTTTCCACTGAAATATCTACCCCCACTGCCCTCTGGAGTTACTAGTCTAGCCCAGATCTGAGAGGGCTTTGGGGGAATATTTCAGGGGCAAGGCAAAAGATTCCAAAAGAGACTCTAACCCCCAGTGTAGTTCAAGATGTTTATTCTCAAAGTTTTCCAGGGGAGAAATAGGGAAAGAGGGTGAACAAGGAAGAACAGAGCCTTATCTAGACTCCTGCTCAGGAAAGATAATTGGCTCTCAGCCAATTGGGTGAACAAAGGAAGGAAGGGTTAAACTAACATGGTTACAGTGACAGGGGTCTCTGGGCGGGGCGGAGTGGGGGGGAACCATTTCCAAGAGGAATACAACATTCCACAACTGCTTTTCGGGGGCCATTTAGTTTATGGGGTGCAGTTTTAAAGGATGAGCTGTTCTAGAGCATAAAAGCAAGGTCCTCTTCCTCTGTCTTCGGAAGCAAGGGTTTTCTCTCTCTCTCCCTCTGTTCAAGCCTCTCAGATCACAGCTTTTCAGCATCCACACGCTCCAGCAGGAGTGCCTTTTTCTCATGGGCTGAGGGTGAATGCTGCATTCCCCCATGCACTTCCTGAATCACAGGGAAACAATTTGTTGTATTATAGTCCTCACCATGACTTGCAGAAGAATCTCAGCTCTAGTGCAAGGAGCACTTCCTCCTCCCCCTCCTTCCTTTGCACTGACAATAGTGCTGCCATGTTATTCTCCTCACCTGTCTTCACCTTTTCCTTTCTCATGACTTGGGAGAGACTTGGTGTTCATAGGTTTGTTTGTTCCCAACTTCTATCATTGAAACAGTTTCTATAGAGTTTTGTAGCACTGAAAGGTTTGATAGCAAAAGGTTTCTAAAATCATGGGAATTCAGGGAGTTGAGCTTCATAGGACCTGGGAAAATGTTAGGCCGTGTCATTGCTAAATCATGTGAAACTGCACTGCACCTGTGTAATTATTATATGATAAATGATATGATTGTTAGATGCAATGCTTGCTTAGTAATTACATATAATTATTGTTTGATCATAACAAGAATCATGAGAACTATGTTCAGGGAATTTGGGGGGATCATGAGAAATCCATGCTTGGATGAACTCAGTGTATAAACTAGGACAAGATAAGTTTAATAATTAATATGTAGCTCTGAAATGATAGAATATAAAACATGTTCAGCTTGAAACTATGTCAGAGTCAGATTTGGTTCTGAAACCCTTGACTCCCAGAGCTCTTCAAATAAAACCACCTGCATATAATCATACTCCATGATTATGTGTGTTCCTGAACGCTAACAAGTTGGTCTTATCTAAGCTGCACAATCGAGGAATTACTCATCGTGCTTTTCTCTCTGTTGGTCATGTGGTCTCCACCAGCACTGCCCAAGTCACACCAACTTCCAATTTTAAAATTATCTAATTTTCAATGGCATCTTGGCTGAATTATCAATACTAAATGTAGCAACCCATGAACACAGGCTCATGTAAAGTGTCAGCCCTACCATAGATACCTTTAATTTTCTTCCTCATCTTTCTGAGTTCAACCTAATAATCTGTGCCCACAGGTCCTCAGCATACCTCCAGCTCCTCAGTGTCCTAGTGATAAACTGGTGCCTGGTTAATTTTGCATACTTTTTGATTTCATCTATCAGTCTCTCACTGCAAGGCAGACTGTTCATCTTTCTACAGATATGCAGCATTAATTATCATAATCCTGCAGTAAAACCAAAGAAACCCACATAAGTGTCAGAAGAAGAAAATCTCTGTTTTGCTAATAATTTATATTAAAATTGTTGAATGAAAAATGTGGCTAAATTCCTTTTTTAAATCAAAGTAGGTCATATTGCTTTCACAAGTATTTTGACACATAATCAAAGATCATTCTTTTGCAAGAAAATTCTTTGGCCAATCTGAAAGTTCCAGCAGTTTACAAAAGAAAAGTGGCATCAGTTTGAATTGGTGAAGTGTACAACCATTATCTTACAGCTTCTCTAAGAAAACTGCATATTCATGCATTCATGCATATGCCAGCAGTATTTTTCAAGACAAGAGCATGAGAATACTCCTTACATAGCCAGAGTGTGAGAGAAAACCCAAAGACTAAATAGCTGGCTGCTCCAGCGTGCTGTTGGGGCATGCTGGGCAGCGACAGCAGGGGCGCAACCGTCCCCCTGTGAGATCTGCAATTCCCCAATTCCCTTTGTATTTTCTAGCATCTCCAGAAACACACATTCAGCAATTCTCTCTCCTTCGATGGCAACACTCTCAAAAGTTTTCCTGAATTCCCTTAGCAATAACATTTTAAAATGGTGTGCTTTCCAACAGGCAACTTCTTGAAAATCCCACATTGTTCTCCACCTAAATTCCTTTGCATTCCCTGGAAGCATCCTATAATCAGCATTGTTTATTAGCAGGACAAGTTATGCAATGAAAAAAAAATTGTTTCCTCCTGTTGGCATGAGAAAGAGGGAATGAAAAAGAAGGGACAAAATAAACACTTTTAACCTTTTAACTTCATGAACCTTATAATGGACTAATTTCAAAGGATGGGAATAAGAACCTTCCAAATTTAACATGATAATTGCTAATTACTTACACTGTGTACCATATTCAACACACTAATTTGTAAAGTTAAACTTTATTTAATCACCCGAGAGATGCATAATAGCATATTTTTTAGAATGCCCATCTTTGGTACAGGCAAGGTTTAGCAGGCCTCTATCTGTTTTCTTCTGTTCAGCCAATAAAACAGTGTTAAATAATCCAATATTAAGAGATTAAAAAACATTCTTAATTATTATTTTTTATTCTTTCTATCCATCAGCTTATATTTTCCTTGCCTATCTCTTCCTGAGGGATCATACCCCTGCCTTTTCCTCTCCAAGTTTTGTTTTTGGACTTTCACCTTTGGCTTACCTAAAGCTAGACTGAAGTAAATCAACAGACAGGATACTTAAGAAATACACACATCTCTTTTCTTTCATGGATCGGCGTCCACATTAGAGTTTCTTTCTTTGAAATGGTACCTTTATATTAATAGAAGTAGTACTACTGAAACTATTTGTCTGTTGGAGAAACATCAAGATTTATTTATTTTTAAGGCCATGCAGTATAAAAAGAATCGGAACATTTAAAAAAATTTGAAACAGGAAATATCATATGGTATGAAACAACTGTCAAGCTCTCTTTCAGTTAGTGCAGGCAAAGTGACAAGTCTTTTATCGAGTGACAGAGAACATTATTTAACTCAGCTGAGAATTCCTTTCAGGCCAGTAACAAGACAGAGGTCTGAAATGCTGTTAATTCAACTTCTTTTTTCTGTAAAGGCTCTACTCCTATTTCACTCTAGTCATTAACTCCAACAGTACCTGGTTTGTTCAGTTGTTGCTGTGGTTGCATGACCAAGAGTGTGCAGATCCACCATTGTGGGCTAGTCAATGCTGTCTTTTCTTTGGTCATGATGTGGCATGAGCTACGCTCAACATATGATGCATCAGTCAGTTCCATTATCGCTATTAAAACTAAATAGTTCCTTTCCACCTCGTGCCTGTAGCTATTTGCAATACTATTGTACTCTACTCCTAGAATGAAAAAAATCAAAACAAAAATCCCACCTAAATTTTTTAAAGCAGCCTCTGTGCAAAACTTATTTTTATTCCTGATTATTGTTACTGACTGCCACATCAGACATAGTCTTCTAGCTGTTGCACATTTTGTTCCTGTTATCATAATTCAGTGCTATTAAAACAGTATTTTGTTGTTCCTCATCTTTTCCTGTTGAAATATGAAGATACCACTCAACACAAGTGCAAAGGCTACACTTTGCTGTCAGGGGATAAATACTCATTACATGGCATAGCATTTGTCTTATGTGAGTGTCCTGGTTCAGGGCAAATCTGGGAGAGAACCCTCGAAGGGGTTCCTCAAGGAAGCAGATTCAATCAGCCCCTTCCCCAGCTGGTTTGGGAAAAATACCTCTGTGGAGAAAAGTAGAAAAAACTCTTTATTAAACAATAAAATCTAAACAATATTAAACAATAAAACCTCTTGCCACTCCAAAAAGAGATGACAAACTCAGAAAGTCCCCTCCCTGGGTTGCAGCTCAGCTCACCCAGTCTCTCTTCAGTCCCTCCAGCACTGGAAATGCCGTGGCCCAGGCCCAGCCTGGTGGGCCACAGGTGTGAGCTGCTGGTGCTCCTCTGGATGTTCAGTCCAGAGCAGTTTTAAACAGGTCCAAAGAAAAGGGAGAAAAACCCCACAGTCCAGGGAACTTCTTTGCCTTGGCTAGCTAAAACTACTAAAAGCAAAGGAAAGCTCTGTCCTGCTGTCTGTCCATCCATGGGCAGCACAGTCCAGGAGCAGGAATGTGGAGGAGTGAGTGCAGTTTTCTGAAAACATACTGCACACTCGTTCTCTCCCCCCTTCACTCTCGGAACAAGTCTTAAAGGGACAAAACTTACTATTCAGCATAAATAGAACAGATGATTGGAGATACAAGCATCATATAATCAACCCATGACAGTGAGACATGGGTAAAACCCTTACTGCAAGAGCTCCACAGCACACAACAGGCATATGAAATAGTGTGTCTGAAAATGGCAGTGTTTGGGCCTGCTTCTGGATCTCTGTGTTTCATTCTGATGAAACAGCCTCAATTCATAGCCTTTGTGGAAATAAGTAGCTTTAAGAAAATAAGAAAATGCAATAGTGTATGCATCTGAATAGGGTATCAGGAATAGGGTATGCATGATTACTTTCAAAGTTTCTCCCAGCAAAATTTTGGTCAACTCTTCTTTTAGCTCAACGCACTCTTCCATCCTTCAATAAAAGATGAGTGCAATATATGACTCAATCAGGAAATGCCTGTTGGGGTTTTCAGTGGATAAAAAACTTAACAAAAGCACATACTGCCAGGTTCATGCTAGGCAAAAAAACAAAAACAAAACAAACAAAAACCCCCCCAAAACAAACAAACAAACAAAAAAAAACCAAACAAAAAACCCAAACCAAAACAAAAAACCCACAAAAAAACCACACAAAAAAAACCCTCAAAAAAAAAAAAAAAAACAAAAAAAAACCCAAAAAAACCAAACCAAAACAAAAAAAAACCCACAAAACCAAAAACAACCAAACAACCAAATAGGAACATGCCTGTGACTGTCACCAAAAATTGCTTTCATGGCACTGACTTTACTATCTATACTGTATATCCAAATCTCAGTAACTGAGATGAGTCTAGTGCTTGTGAACTCTCTAACTTCATTTTCTTAAATGTATTAAAACCTGGTTTCATTTTTAGAGAAAACCCTATATCACTGATGAACTATTTAATTTCACCCTTATCTCTCAGTGGTGTGGAAAAATAATTTCCATTTACTAGACATTGAACACCTCAACCTTGTTTGATGACTCATTAAGTTATTGCAACTCTGCACTCTTTTTTTTAAAATGACTCCTGCAAAATTTTTTATAAAGGGCTTTATCTCTCCACAATTTAGATGCATGTAAAAGACATTGCACATTTTTGTGTCAACTAAATTTCAAAAAAAACATTTTTCAAACAACCTAACAGATGTCTGATTATATTTCTTTAGCATCAGCAGCAAAGCTGTTTCTCTTTTTAAACTTAGGGAAGTAAATAGCTGTAGACTCTAAGTTACTATATGGTGACAAAATAAATAGTGACATATTAATGGAAATTACTGCAGATATTTTTTATTTGTGTTTTAAATGGGTTACTGTTAATGACAGCAAAATTTAATGTTCATTTGGCTAAATCAGAGAACATGTACATAACTTTTTTGTTTTGTTTTGTTTTTGTACAGTGATCATCTGCTCACCTGGAAGAGGAAAAATTGAGGGTTTAGACCTGGTTCCAGAAAGCACAGTGCAAAGTAAAATGGCATTGAGACAGATAGCATCAAAGTGCCTTAGTCATTCTTAGTATGAAAGTTAGTATGAAAGTTTTCAGTAGAGTCATTGCTACCTTTAAAGTCTTTAAAGCAACAAAATTATTAATGACTTACAATTTTTCATTTATTATGAAAACGGACTTTCCACTGTGTTTTGAAACTGCAGGGCACCAAACTCCATAAGCAACCTTTGCTTTCAGTGTAGGACAAGTGAGAAGAAATATCACATCTGAAGCATTTAAACTAATTTTAAGGCCCTCATATCACTTTCTTCCAAGACAATAGTCTATTATTGCCTTTTATATGCTGATTCTTTCATCATCTTGCCTGTAAAAATTTAATTCATTTTGTCCCAAACCTGCAAGCATCCTGGTCTTACATATCCAAATATTTCTCTCAGCCCTTTACCCATAGAGGAGGGCTTGGTCAGACCAAAGGTCCACCTAACTCTATTTATTGTAGCAAATGGCTGACAAAGGACAGGTAAAACCAAAAGAAATAACACACAACATTTGCCACTAATTTCATTCCAGTCTTTGGGTATTTTTATGTTATAGAATCATAGAATAAACTGAGTTGGAAGAGACCCATCAGGATAATATAGTCCAACTCCTGACCCCACACAGGACACCTCAGGAATAGCACCATGTACCTGACAGTGTTGTCCATATGTGTCTTGAACTCTGTCAGGCTTGATGCTTGTGACAACTTCTGTGGGGAGCCTGCTCCAGTGCCCAATGAGCCTATGGCTGAAGAACCTTTTCCTAATATCCCATCTAAATCTTCTATGACACAGCTTCAGGCCATTCCCTCAGGTCCTGCCACTGGCCATAAGAAAGAAGAGGTCAGTACCTGTCCCTCCACTTTTCCTCATGAGTCAATTATAGCCTGCAGTGAGGTCTTTCTGCCTCCTCCAGGCTGAACAAGCCAAGTGACCTCAGCCGCTACTCATGAGACTTCTCCCGACGCTTCACCATATTTGAGGCCCTTCTCTGAACACTCTAACAGCTTAATGTCTTTTTTTGTATTGTAGAGTCCAAAACTGTCCCTAGGACTTCAGGTGAGGCCACCACAGTGCAGAGCAGAGCAGGACAATGACCTCCCTTGTCTGTCTGGTAATGCTGTGTCTGGTGCATCCCAGGACATCACTTTCTCTCCTGGTTGCCAGGGCACTGCTGACTCATGTTCAAATTTCTGTTGACCATAACCCCCACGTCCCTTTCCATTATGTTGTTCTCCAGCCTCTTGTTCCCCAGGTCCTCTCCACCCTTGAGGGAGTTGACAGTTCCTTCCAATTAAGTGCCAGCAGAAAACTTAGTGTTCCTTCAAGTCCTACTTGCCAGGTCATTTACAAAGATGCTGAAGAGAACCAGGCTGAGGGTGGGGCCTTGTAGAATGCCACTAGTGACTGGTTACCAGTCTGATGTCATCCTGTTCACTGTAACCTTTTGTGTTTGACACATGAGCAGGTTGCTCACCCTCTGTATGCTGTGTTTATCCAGCTGTGGGCTGGACATATTGTCCACAAGGATGCTGTGTGAGACAATATTGAAAACTTTGCTGAAGTCAAGAGGTTACATCAACTAGCTTTTTAAGATCAACTAAGTTACCATCTTACAGAATGAGATGAGATTTAACAAACAGGACTTCAGTCTCATGAAACTGTACTGGCTGTAACCAATGACTGCATTGTCCACCAGGTGTTTTTCAGTACCTCCCAGAATAATATTTTCTATTATGTTACTGGGCACTGTAGTGCAACTGACAGGTCTGTAGTTTTCAGGGTCCTCCTTCTTGCCCTTCTTGAAGACTGGGACAAGGCTATTAATGCATTAAGGATTATCACGCTACTTCTAATCCTTTCAAGGTATCATAGGTACAATGGAGATACTGAAGATGAAACTAGTGAAGAGATAAGAAAGGAGATGACTTCTGATATTTTTCAGTGAATTACTGCATTCCCATGTTATTCTGCTCCTTTCCCCCTAGCAGATGGGGGCACAAGTGCTGCCAGCTATGGCACATAATGCAACTTCTTTCTCTTTTGTGTCTGCTTCAACACCCTATTTTCCAAACACATATTTTCCTTCTTAAGGAGACAATGAACAGCACTGATGAGAGTATGTGATGAATGGAATGATAGCAAAACACTGTGGTTATGACACTGATCTTGTAGCTTCTAATATTCTCATTGTTGTCATCATTCATCTTTCTTCCTTTAGAATGTTTTTCTTCTCCATTTACTGATTTCTTCTGGGATCAAGCACTTCAAGTCCAGTACATTTACCTGTTAATTTCCGTGTTGCACTCAGCGTATTTTAGAAAGGAACAGATCAAGGGACATATGGAGGTTTTTTATTTACAACTCCATTTCCTCCATGTGACTTTTTCTGTACTCATCAGTTTTATTTTTAGTACTGAAGACAATGAATAGTAAATTTAGCACAGGCTTGGACCCTCTAACAAGTCTTTACTCACCTTTTTAGCAGTTAGAAAGGATTCATTGCCTAAACTGCTGATAAAGGTTGGGAAGACTCCTATTTACTCCCTGTTGCTTAGCAGTATCATAGGTAAGTTCTCATTTTTCACACATATAGAAGATTCTCTTAATGGAGTTTGTTCTTCATCTGAAATAAATTTCAGTTATACTCTTAGCTTCAGATTAGAAGAGAAAGGCTACCAGGAAGACATTCCTGTGCATAGAAAATGTTTTCATAAATTGTTTTTGAATACAAGTAGGAAAATACAACTGAATAAGGCTCTAGGAAACAAGAAAAAATTTCAATCATTTTCAGTAGCACTATTGACAAAAATTTATTCTTGCTCCACCTTAAAATTCTGAAAAAACTGTGATTGTAAAGGAGTCAGTTCAGAGTTGTCAGACAACAGGACAAGTCTACAGCTTTCCACATAACCATTTTAATGTCCCTCTGTTGGTTAATTTTTCTGTGTTTCATCCTCTGTAAAGGAATAGCACTTCTATGCTTTGGTCTGTTCAGTAACTAATATTTCAAGGTTAGAGAGGGTGATCTGCCAGGAGGTATCTTGAAATACTATATTATTTTTCTAGAAGAACATTACCAATATGGTGTTTTTAAGGAAAAAAAAAAATCCAGTCAGGATGGCCATGTTTACAAAAACACCACTAAAAAGAAGTCAGAGTAATATTCTAGATGGTTTGCATACATGCTACATTTTATCTATTAATGCCAAATAATGGAGTATGTGCAAAGCAAATATTGATTTTCATAGGAACTGGTTGAGCTCCTCATTTATTTTACCAGCTTTCCAGCAAAGATAAATGCTAAATATATTTGAAAGTATGAAATATACCTATTACCAAATGCTGTGTAGCAATTCTAACAACAAATGAACATTCTGTTATTTAAAAAATCCCAAACAAAATCAACCCTACAGGCTATACAACAGTTAAGTTCTGCTTGCAAGACTGACAAAACAAAGAAGCGCAGGTGTTTATCTGGCAAATTTCTCCCTATCATCATTTTGCTCTTGACTTCTTCTCTGTCTGTAATAATGTAAGAATGGAAACTACAAGACCCTTCATTTAACATGGCTGACACATCCCACTTAATTGTGGGGAGTTTTGTTACAACAGGAGATACTACATATGAGTATGAAGGAAAAGCAACAAAAAAAAAGTCACACCCCAATTTAAGAAAACCTACTTCAAAAAACATAATTTTTCCCTCAATAAAATGTTTTACACAAAACAAAACAAATCAAAAAACCTCCCCAAAGAACCCCAACAACAACCAAAAAAAAAAACCAAAACAACAAACCCAAAAAAAAGCCCTAAACCAAGAACCACAACCTCAAACAAAACAGGTATTTCCCAACTGACTTGGTCTGTTGATACTCTTTCACTTTACATGGTACCTCATTTATGGGAGGTTTCTGGAGAGGAAGAAGAAGGACTTTACCAATTATCATTAGAAGAAATATGTTCCAGATATACATTTGTGCCTCTTTTAAGGCATATCCCTCCTTCTTGTATATTGTATTCATTTGTGTTTCCAACAGTATTCCTGTCCTGAGTATTCCTCAGGAGGAGAATATCACAGCTGGTGATTATTATGGACATATTGGACCAACTAGATACTTAAAAAAGCACCCTGTTAATGAAACAAAGAAAAAGCCTCACATACTCATCGCAACTTAATTTTTTTAAATGTTAAGACTAAGCATCAGAAGGAAAAATAAATTATCATTTTTTAAATTTTTCTGCTTAATATCTGAAGGACAGAGACCAGCAGTGCCCATTCAGTATGCTGTAGCAAAATTACACTTGAAACAAGGCAGCAATTCAAAAAGCCAGCAGCAAATTCTCACTTCCATGGACTTCAGCAGAGAAATGTTTTCTCTTACATTTTTTAGCTACTCTTATGGAAAAGAGTATTAAATAAATATAAGAAGGGAATCAGTGGCTAAGTGTGCTAAATTGCATATTCAACACAGCTAAATGTGCTAAATGTTTGATGAAGGATATAAATAATTAGTAACATACACATATATTTAAAAAGTTTCTTTTGCTCAGGCATGCATATTTCTAACATCTGGGTCTGTCATGTCACAATGTATTCTCTTTGCTATTTCCCTTCCTTAGCCCTTTAAGTGGCTAAGCAGGGGACCCTGTTCTTTTCCTGTGTCTGCCAAAGAAGCAGTGGTCCATCATTTCACTGTATCTTCTTTATTTCTTTCCACTATAGCATGAATCTTCTGATGTTTATTAACTTCTCACTGGGATTTGTATGTATGGGAACACAACATAATCCATTAATTCACATCCCTATTAATGTCATTCTTGCATAGCATAACACCATACACTTATTTCTCAAGCTCTCTTCATTTGCCTGCTCACAATCAGTCTCTAAGGCACTTTTAATCACATCAGGAAATGTGATGTGATGTGATGTGATGTAACTGAGAAAATATAAGGAAATTTTTTTTATTATAAAGGAGATATGTATATATGCATGTATAGATACTCATAAAATGGATGTTACGAAATTCTCTCCTTACATTGAATGCAGATATCCTGGCTGAAAGCATATTTTTAAGGACTCAGACAAAAGAGACTGGTATGCATGAAAATATTGCAGGTATGTTTTAGCACAAGTGCATGCACTAAAAATAGCAAATCTATTATGTATTTAGTCTAGTAATCTTTATATTCAGCCTGCCATACAAAAACTAACTAAACTGTATAAATATCTACAAACATCTAAAAGACTGTAAGAAAGCTGCATATTTACCATAATTTACTAATTTACTTACCATTAGTTACTTGATATGGAAATGATAGTTTTAAAGATAAAAAGGAGCCTTCTTGAATAATTTGCTTCACTTTGTTTTATTTTGTTTTGAATTTAGCTATTTCAGAAATTGCGCTTCAAAAGAACTCAGTAGTTCTCATAAACCTAGGCTTAAGAAAAGGACCCCCAAAGTGATTACTTGTACTGAAAGGTCTCAAAATGAAAAAATAAATTAAATGTTTTTTTTTTCTTTTTCTTCTGTAGTGACATGATAGAGTCAGGACATACTCTGACTAAAAGACAAATAAGGAAATGCTATGCAAAGGATGTATGATTGTTATCAAGAACGGTTTTCCTCCCCTGTGTAGTTTCCTTGCTGACAGCTGAAATAGGTTGTTCTTCATCAGTTAGACTACTCAAAGAGAACACCTGAGATCCTGTAAAAAGTAAGAGACATTTAATGTACAAGTAAAAAATTTAACAGCTCCCCATCCTGAATGCAAAATATTTATTACATATACAGGGACCATGATTAGAAAGGTCTCAGTGCAATATCACTCTATAGCAATTAAATTTGATATGGCTACCCATAGAGTTTGTTGGTCAGAGTTACTTTTATGTATTTCCAACCACAGAAGATGGTTGGAGATATTGTTCATTCTATCAGGTGACAAAAGTGAAGTGAATGAAATGTGACCAATTCTATAACCACTCTCACACTTGGGAAAAAATAAAAATCCCTTAATTTACTTTTCTACCTGAACTCAAACAAAAAGCTAATCATGAAGGTTATGCTGAAACAAAGAATGAAATCACTACTTACCTGTCTGTATGCAACAAGATATTAAACATCAAATGCTTTTGGAAAGGTTAGAATTCCTCAGAAGATTTTTTTACCTCAGTGTGAATATCTAAATATCATTGTTCATAGTTGGATCATTTTATAATTTTAAATCATGAGAGAATGAAAAATAGTTTTAAAACAAAAATGTGTGGGGGAAGTGAACAGATGGATAAAGCACCCCTATAAAAAGATATGAAAGAACAGTCTAAATAAAGAAGCATATTCAATGAAAAACCTTTGGATGTACGGTGCCATCAGTTTCACTATTAAAAAAGATAATGAAGACTAATACCAAAATTTTTACCTCCTGTAGTGTAGAAATGTTTTCAATATGCAGAAAAGCAATAATAAGCTGCACTAAAATAACAATTCTATATATAGAGTGCTAAGATAAAAGGTGTGGGGAGTGAGTATAGGAGAAGACCATCAGTGTTTTGGTTTAATAAAGTATGTAATTTCTCAACAATATCAGGTTTGTGTCTTTGCCTCATGAACAGGCTCTGTGCATTGAAAAGGTCATGTTGTTTGCTCATGCCTTAGGGAGGCCATTTCACATCTGAAAGACATTTGTGAATATCAGATGCAAATAAATGACAAAATATATCTATTTCTAGTCAGTCAAAACATACTGTAAGTAAACAGCAAAATTTCATCTGAAAACTGCTGAGCATGAGAAAAAGTAAAGATGGGAATATGTAACTAGAGATAAGCATCCAATTACCAAATTTCTAGCTTTCATCAATATCTTATAGGCAATATCCCCAAAATATTTCTTTCTCCCCAACCCAAAAAGTCTCCAGGTTATAACAAAAAACTTACAATAACAAGGATAGTTTTAAAATATGGCCATCAAGGTCTGTGATTTTCTCTATCCTCTGGAGGATTTTTCTTTACTCATCTTAATCCATTCCTCCCTGGTCCATGACAAGGGATCTGGGACCAATTTGAAGCAAACCTTCAGCCATTATTAGCACAAAATAATTTAATACCATGGACAGAGCATTTTAGTTACAACAGGGTGTCCACCCTGAGACCTGGACATCCACACAATGCAAACTAGACTCTAATCTTAGCAATATCACACAATATCTTAGCAATATCACACTCTTGGATTCCAGAAATGCCGAACAGTAGCAACACCACAAAGAGTGTCAGAGAGTACATTCCAATCAGTAGTATATGACAATAGAAATGTGACTGTCAGAAACTTTAGAAGTCTTGGTATTAATTCAATCAAGATGTCAACATCTTTAGCATTCACAGAATGCTTTCTTCAAACCTTCTAAGAAATGTTAGCGAAAGCTAGTGAAAGAATTTTTATATTGTTTCTTTTTCTGCAAAATATGCTTTAAAACAGAAAAACTGTCAGATTTATATGTTTCAGATTACAAACAGCTACTACAGAAAAACAATGTCTCCCTCACTCCACAAACAAGTATCTCTGTGTATCTGATATTAATTCTCTCTCATGTTTTCTGATATTTTTGAAGATAAAGAGAAACCTACAGTACAGTTATGTCCATTTCTATCTATCAAATATGCTGCACACATTAAAGTAAGGTATTTAGTCTGCATGTGGTACAAATTTTGCCTCTGCTTTGGAGACAGTTGTGCTTTAGCAGTAGTGCTCTAACACATTCCATCCATTTGAATTCTGTGCACTTGCATATGCACTTCTATCCTATTCATTGTCCTGAGGGGACAGATACTTCCCTCAAGCTTTCACACAGTTAGTCAGCTCTTTTGTGTAACTTAAAAGACTTCTGATTTTACAAGCTTCTCTGAGTTTATGGGATAAATTCAGGGATCATTTAATTTGAACAATTTCCTAAAAAGACTTGAAAAATGGTGTATTAGATGCAATGCAAAGTTCTATACTGAAATTCCTTACATTATCCCAGGTACACAGCATATAAATAGTAGTTTAAATATATGTTTTATTTTATGATATCTTTTTAACACCATTATCTTGTAGGGTTTTCCTCCTAATCCTGTGAAAGAGTAACTCCACCTTTTTCCAGGACAATGTCATTGAAGCATGGAGGAAGCTACATTTTCCCTGTAATTAGCATTCTAATTGCAACACATGCATTTTGAATGAGTTTTGTGGCCTGACATCCCATCTCCTGATACCATCAGATGATATCAAAGAGAAGAAAATAGATAAGACATACTGGAAGAAATTAATGCAATTCTCTGTTTGAGAATTTTTTTGATAGATTGAAATGTATGCTTGAGTGACCTCTTGAAGCCCCCAGAAAAATACCAAATGTATCTTGAACACAATTTATTCAAATGGACCCAAAAGTTGAGCTTCTGATATCTGCCTTCCTCTTTCCTCCTTTGGAACTCAAGACTTGTTTCAGCTCTCCATCATATGACCAAAACAAGTAATAAAGAAACTGCAACATGATGCATGTTAACTGTACAAGACAAACCATGTCTTATCTGAAAACAGCTGTATAGGTTTTCCATTTATTTTTCTAGTTTGTTAAAATACCTAATTCTTGAGGAATGGAAGTCAATCAGACTGCATAGAGAAATTTTTGACCTGAAGCAGCCCTTGAAGTTCAAGGACAAACGTTAATATGATGAGAAAAAATGCCTTTTGTTTAATACCCTGAACAACAGAAAAAAAAATAAAATAAAAAAGAAACCACCGGAAGCAGTAAAACTTACTGAGACATATTTCCCCCATTAATAGTTGCATCAGTTTTTAAGAATACAGAATCTCCCTTAGCTTCATAAATACAGAGAAAAACACTGACTTCAACTTCCACAGTACATGTGCTCTAATCCATATCTTTTGGGTTATTCTTGAAAAGAAATGAAATCTGTTTTCTTCTGACATCCATTCCAGTGCTACTCATCCCACAGGACTTTGTAAGGGTAATGCAGGCTTGATTTTCTATTAAATTAGTTGCAATGTAACGTGTCGTTAATACATGACCAGAGTGTTTAGAACCTGGAGCTGCATTTCTGGAACTAAAGAATTTTCACTGTCAATTGGCTTCACAGATCTGCCATATATTGTCTCTATTATCTATTCATAGATCATGAAGTTAACTTTTACCAATACTACATTTTCTATCCTACATTTCTATTTTCTGATTTCTATTCATGAATTTTCTATCCTTCCTCTCAAGTCAGCATAACCAGTTCTGGTGAATATTCCCCCTATGCATACTTCACGCTCTTCACATTTTAGTGATATCTAAAGTCCCCAAATTAACGATTCATGACAAGGCACTTCTTTTGCAGCATTGTCTCTTCTGGAGTTACATGCCTGATACAGAGATAACTTGCCAAAACAAATAAAGCAAATTATGTTCAGTACATGTTGTTTGCCTGTAGTGACAGCATAAGTCCTCATCTTTAAGCAGTTATAAACAAGAATTTATGCCAAGAATCAAAGCTGTTCCTTCTCTGCAGCATTTTTGTAAAAAAGAATCTAATTCTTTATTCTGTCCTCCAAGGCTGCTTTCGCAACTGCAGTAACTGAAACCCCAGGGGTTTTAGAACCACTTCCCTGAGTCCCCACTTTGCCCAACAGCCAGGGAACTGAAACACTGCCCTGATTTTTGGAGTTGTCATCAGGTTACAATTGAATGAGAAATTATAACTGTACAATAGTTTATAAATTAAGCTGTGCTATTTATCACAAACAGAACTTCAGAAAGCAGGATGCAATAAAATTATGACTGAGATCAGAAAAGAAATCCTGTAATTTTTAAATTTTTTGCTTCTATTTTCCATCTTCAAAAAGGGCCACATATCCTCTTACCCATCATTCTTTTGAATTTCTTTTTCATTTAAACTACTATCAACTACTATCACCTGTATGTTCTTCCTTTTTTCCCTTTCTTTTGTTCTCTCACTCATCTTTGGCAGTTCTTAATGTAGGTTTCCTTAATCTAGGCTATTGTTTTGTCAGCCTCAAACCACAGCATTCCCATAAGTCACTCCCTTGACAAAGCCCAAGCATCCAATTTTTTCCCTTGATTTTCTTCTTACTGTTTTTCCCATGACATGCCTGAGAGTTGCTGTCTCATTAGTAACATTAGAAAAACTACTGTTTCTCACAGACCATAAACATACCTCCTTCCAGAAGACAGGCCAATGAAAAAAGTGATAAGAGAGGGTCGGCATTCTCCTTAAAATTAAAATTAAAATTAAAATTTAAAATGTAATACTCATAAACTAATTATGCAATTTAATTCACAAAACTGATGCACAACTGGCAAGGTAAAGAAATTAGAAGAAAATATTTTTTAAGTTTCTCCTTTTGTTGTTAAAGAGAGGTTGTTGTTTGGTCATTTCATGTTACTGCTGTGTTCACCAGTATGTGCCAGTGAAGCTCTTTAGTGTCATACTGTCATCGTGTTATGAATTATCTAAGTATTAGAAAGGACACATTCTTTCTTCCCCTTCTTATTTGTCATACTGATTAAAACACACAACCTGCAGAAGAAAAAGCAATTTCAGTTGTTTTTCACTACAATAATTTAAAGTATTTGTTTCTGCAATGCACATGATGAGGGAGTTTATTTCTTATTTGTACAGACAGAAAACAGTTTATAGCCTAAACCCCACCAATTAGCAGAGAAAATCAAGACCATTTATTGTATATATTCAGTTGTTTTGCTGACTGATCCCTCTGAGATATTTTAGAGGTTCTGCTCATTTTATTATATGGAAAAAAAGGTATTTAATTATAATTTTAAATCAGATGTGATTATGTAATATCAATCTCACACCAGGTACTAAATAGAAAGATTACATAAGAGAAAATTCCAGCTACATTTTTTGCAGGGCTTGAGGGGAAGAGGTCATCTTGAAAAACACAGGAAAAATTATTTCCTTGAATATTAATGTAAGGATTTGTATTATACCAAGGAATGATAGCAAGATTAAGGAAATAGGATGGCAGCAATTTTTAGTTCTCTGAATATTAATAGCTTTATTTTCAAGTCATTGTCACTGCCACATTATGTAATTGTGGAAGCAGACTCTACCACTTACATCAAATAGGCATATGTTCTCTCCACTGGAAAAACAAATCCCAGGCATGTGTACTGACAGAGCTGGGAATAATATGTGTTTAAGCAGGGCAGGAAAAAGAAACAGAAGTCAGTGTTTTCAGCCATATCCTTTTAGTTATACGAAATTCTCCTTCACTGAAGAACCTTCTCAGACCTTTGAATGTGCTCTGGCACACATTTAAATTGCAATCTTGACAGCAGTTAAGCAACAGCATTAAATTGCAAAGACAGAGAATAGATGTCACTGGTAGATCATTTCCTGTTATCCTTTCAGTAAGAGTACTTGACATCAAATCAGGCACATCCACTTTGCTGGGGCTGCTCTACAGTGAACTTTCTAGAATGGTGCCAAAATAATGCTGCAGAAGACATTAAGGCAAATAAAAATATGACAGACATATTTCACATACTCTGGTCTTCAGTATTTGCAGACCAAGACTACAGGAAAATACTTGAACACCCATAAAGTAAAAAAATAAGGAAAGGAAATTAAACTTTTAGTTTGGGTTTTTTCTTTGTTTGTCGAGGGGTTTTTTCTGCTTGTTTTTGTTGCTGTTGCTTTTTTTTGTGGTTGTAGTTTTGGTTTTTTTTAAAGTATTCTAAAATGTGTATTAATATGAGTTTCTACTCCTCATATTAACTGCTTATGTGTGTACTTTTTTTTCTACAAATTCAGCATAATTCATTATCCAAGATTTCATATCCTTTTACTCCTACATATTTAATGGAGAAGGAAAAGCTTTCAGAGGGTCCAGAAGAAATAAAATTTACAAATCATCTGGCCAAAAAATGCTATTTGTCATTTAAATAAAGGATAGTCTTCAGTAGTTTGGGTAAGATACCTACACTGTTCAGAGCATCAAACACATAAACTACTGGCCAGGTTACAATGGGCTGTTTCACAGTGATGGTATTCAGTTTCCAGAACTTTTGTTTTCATTCAAGCTAAAATACTACAGAAAGACAACAACTAGAAAATTAAGTAAATGGGCAATAAATGGTTCAGCTGACTTGAGGTTCCAGTCAAGACAGGCACACCCAGTTTCTTACACTGGTAGAGCATCATTCAGTTCTAACTCTTTATAACTGACAGCATGTGCCAAGAATGTTATGTTTTAGTACAGAAGCAAAGCCTGATCAATTAGTAAATGCAGAATCAAAAGAAGCATGAGAAGATGTCTACATGCTCTAAAACTGTCATGAAGAGACTCCTCTATGGTCTAAATCTCCTGGAGTAAATCTTGACCTGATTGTTACAGACAAAAAGAGATAAGTTCCTGTGCATCTATGAAGCTTTGCCAATTAGGACCCAATGTAAAACTGTGAATTTGAGTTCACAGCACTCTGTTTTATTTGTTTACTATGAAAAATCTGAAAGTAACAAATCTTATTCAAAATGAAAATTATTTACTTATATTGTGACTCTTTATCAAACAGATAAATGGGTAGACCTTTTTCTAGAAGACAGTTCTCTTCCAGTTCTTCCATTTCTCTTCTAGAAAAGGAATTATGCTGGAAAATATTTGCAACTATCTGCATGCTGTAGAAAGATTTCTGAACTAGTAGTTTCAGCATAAATGAAGAGTGCTATCCAAACACCTATATGCCCTATGAATGATTTAAGAAAAATTATGGGCAGGAACATTTGCTATCTACTCAAATTTACTTATATTTCCCCCTTTGTATGAAAAACAGTGAGACTGCTTCATGTTTGCCTGTAGGATTTCTTAGATAACTGTTTTCTTAGAAGGGTGTATCCAACACAGATTTCAAATATATATTTGACAATATGTTGGTCAGTTGTTTAATAACCATAGTATCCAAAAGGAAGTGTCAGGATTGTAGCATCCAGGATATCAGGCTTAATATGAATAGATGAGAAAATCCTTCCTCAAAAGCTGAATCTGCAAATTAATTTCAAAACACTAATATATCTCATTTTAAATGATAAAATTACAAAGGCAAGCTAATATGCCAGGTAAATGAAAATATTCTGTAGAGGTAGAGAAAGCAATCTGATGGTTCTGTATAACGGCTGTTTATATGAGTAGTACAATTCCTTTTCTTTTGTTTAAGCACTTGGAAATCTGGTTTTGTTCCCACTTGTAAAAGAAACATTAAAATGATAGTAAGTAACAATAGGATCAGTGTGGTACTTATATCTTTCAAGTGACTGGGAGAAGAAGGGGAAAGATTTAGTTTGGAGAGAGATGGAGAAAACGTGATCATTCAAATGGTGAAATTCAAGCAACAGTTATTGCTGCTCACCCTTTCCTGCTCATAGATAGAAGCCAGCATATAATGATTGGCATATGTAAGTATAAAAATCTCCAGCAAAACTAAAGGAGAGGGATGTTGCGAAGTCTGTAGACAAATGACAATATGGTCAGAGGTTGGTTGTCAGATTTAATCTTAAATATAGCCTTGTTCATAGAAGCAACAAGACAAGCAGAAAACATATTAATCCTTATTTAAGTATTAAAGCCTGAATAAAAGAAGAACTTTAAAAAGATGCCCTCAGCCCAAGAGGAAAGTGGGTTAGAGGATCCAGTAAAAATGTTATGAGTAACTAATAAGCATCGGAGAGTATAATCTAATGGATTAGTCAAAATCAGCGTTACTTCTAGTTTCCTTTTTCTCTCAAATTTAGAAGATACCTAAAGAAACACATGGAAAATGTCAGGGGATTGTGTTTGGTTTTGTTTGTTTGCTTGCTTTGTTAGCTAGGCTTTTTTTCTACAGTGTCTTATATTGTTAGAACAAGTTCAGATATTTCCTTCTGACAATTTTGCTACTATACAACTTCCTAGAACTCTAACACCATATTTCCTGAAGAAACAAGAAGGCATCCAGAGACTCCCATTCATTGCAGAGAATAGAGTATGAGAACATGCAGACACAGTAACAAAAGATGTATTGGTACAATTCACAACATAATACATCCATATTAATTAGAACTGAAGTGTATTTACACTGTTCAATCAACTCCTTTCTAATTAAAATTGCACATTTAACTAGAAACAATAATCAAATGCCTGAATTGCTCAATTATGAAACAGAAGGGAAAAGACAAATACATTCATTACTTACAAGGAATCCAAGACAATAATTTTTTTCTGCAGGGCTCTTAAGATATACATGTAGCCAATACAATTAAAATAATCAGATTAATTATTTATTTCTAAGCTTGTAGCTGTTCTACCCCCATCCATACTTAGGCTGCATTTCTGCACAGGGAATGCAGTAGTTCAGCTGCTGTCACTTTTTAAAATGTGATTATATAGCTTTTTCAGACAAGTGCTTCAGTGTCATAGACATTTATATAGAACTTAATTTAATTACAGGGACAGAAATAATTTACATAACAAGCCCATAATCTGGTTCAGACCCTGTGGGTCTTTGAGACAAGAGGAAGTGGAGACATCCCAAACCGTTAGATGACATCTCTTGGGAATTGTTATTCAAATCTGTCGCTGTCGAGGCAGGACGGGAATGAAAATACTGACTCAGAAGGCTGTGAGAGTAAAACTCCCATTTATTCAAAATACACTGCTCTTTTATACAGAGCTTCGTGAGGACCAATTCCACTGGTCCTGAAGTGAAAAAAACTCAAACCATTGGTGCAAAGTGCTTGACGCACAGTGATAGAACTTAACTATAAACAATGTGAATAACAAGAGAGATAAAGAATTATTTACATTATTTTCCAACTCTTTCCCAGGCTCCTGCCTGGATAGAAACTTTCCGTTTCTCTCTTTGATTAAATCTGAGACACACATTAATCTACTTTTAGCATTGATTGGAAAAAGTGGAAATAACCACACCTTTTTTCTGAACCACTGAAAACACATACTAACAGTACAGTGCATGCAAGTGCATCAGTGGTCTAAGGAGAGTGTGAGCCCATTGCTTAGTGGGGCAAGGGACCCAGTGAAAAAAAATAGGAGAAAAGCTGAGGTATTGATAGAGCAGCCACAAAGGCAACCAGCTAAACATACTAACAAAGAAGGACATTTCCTCAGTCAGGAGCCCTGAGTCATTCCTGATAATCTCAGTCAAAACTTCTTTTGAAGAGAGGTAGTTGGCAGGACAAAGGCACCTTGATGAGTGCAGGATAACAAAGACAGGAACAACTATTCCAGAAAGAGTAGTCCCTATGAATGCCTATGTGTCTACCATAAGTAATTCCCTCCTATTTAAAACTGTCTTCTCTCAAAGAGCTTCTGTGCACACAATCTCCTGGACAGACCAGACCCTTGCTAGGGACACCTGGCTGACTTCGTATTCTGTAACACTGTCTTGGTTTGACAAGACAGGAGTCTGTGAAAGAGGGCAAAGCCTCCTGTGCAATGGAGAAGGCAAACCCCCCTCCCTCCGAATTACCAGGATCTTTAAATTAAAAGGCTCTCAGGCAAAGATATGGGAATGGGAGTAACAATTCTTTACTAGGAGAAAACTAGATAACAATTTAAAAAGGCAAATGCAATTGGTACAAACAAAAACTAGTGATAATGTCCACAACCTGAGGAGTCGGGGTGTTGGTAGTTGGTGGAAATGATAGTTGCTCCTCTTGCAGTGGCTGATGAATTGCAGCTGCAGTGGTGATCTTTAGAAAGGTATAGTTTTCTCTGAAGATCTGGTGGCAGTCGGGTCGGTCTTCCTCTGCGCCGGGGCTGCCTCTGAGCTCCGCCGCCGCCGCCTCACCGCGCTCCGGCCGCTTCTCTCCGGAGTCCTGCCGAAGGAGCTGCTTCTCTGGCAATCCCCCCAAAAAGAGAGAGCGAGCTGCTTCACCCCAAAGAGCTACCCCTTTATACAATAAAAGAGTGCTTGGCTTCCCCCTCTGGGTGGGACATCTCACAATGGGATGGTGTTATATTTACCAGCCCTGCAGTGAGTCAGTCAATGGTGCATAAACAAACCATTACCTCTACCGGGCAAACCATTGTCTTTGGGAGAGATAACAAACCTGCCCAACCTTCGACAGATGGCAAATAGAATACAAGCTTATCTTACAACCCAAGACAAACACCAATCATCTTTGAAGTGGGTCCAATTCCTGGGAATGGTTTGGTAAGTGTTGTACCAGTAACATTTCACATTATAAATATATATATATATAAATATATATATATATATGCTCTCACAGATAAAGGTTCATAACTATATACTTATTTCACAAGTTGGAATTATGAATTTACTTGAAATATGCATACATATATTTGCTTTATTCTTGTAATATATACTTGCTTTCCTAGTGGTAACTTTGCAGTGACTTGTAATCTATATTACTAGTGTTAGTAGGGTATAAATGTAGGAATTTTTTAACCTATAGTAAAAAACAATTTGTAGAAATTTGTTATGAAATTCGCAGAATCCAGGCTTCTGACACTTTGTGTACTAAAGAACCCTGAGAAACCTATAGTCACAATCTGTACCCACTGATGGGGTAACCCTCATCATGTCATGTCTGTGACTGCCACAGGTTCTTAAAATGTTCTGTGCCTCAGTTTTCAATGGTAAGACTGTCTTCAAGCATTGAAACATTACCCACAACAAAGGAAAAATTAGGAACCACTTAATCCACTTGTACATACAATAGTCCATATGTACCTGAGGGTTCTAAAGGGTGCTGGCTTTCGTCTAAATCCTTTGAAAGGTCATAGAAAATGGGTATATTCCTGATGATTGAAGAAGGGTGGACCTCACACCCATTTTCAGGAGGGGCAAGGCAAAAAGGGGAATTTAACGAACAATGGGCTAATCAGCCTCATCTCAGTTCCCAGAAATGTTATGAAGCAAATCCTGTTAGAAACAAACAAACAAACAAACAAACTAGTGAAAGACTTAGCTTAAGTTTAACAAGAAGAAATCATGACTGACTGTGGGAGGGGGCTTGGGAGACAGTCCTCCAGAGTTGCCTTGGGAGGCAACCGATGTGTAACTTCCCACCTCCCCTGATATCAATCTTTTGTTGTACCTTCCCCTTGTTCCTGTCCATCATTATGTAAACCATCCCCCAGTTCTGGGAAGTTCTTTGTTCTCTGTATCCTCATTGGTTCCTTCCCTGTAACCACTCCTTACTCTTGTCCCCATTGGTTGTCACCCCATCACTCACCCTGTACTCCGCCGCTGAACCCTTCCCTCATTGGTTGTTTCCTACCCTGACCCTCCTTCCCTGTTGCAGTTATATTCCTTACCCCGCTCTCAACTCAGGGCTCTCAGAGCAAGCTCCCTTCCCGAGAGGTTGTGTTCCTTCGCTCCCTACTTCACCTTTCCCTACGATAACCCTCAAGGAAATAAATCTGCCTGAGCGTCATCCCACCATCGGTGGAAGCCTCGTTATTGCTATCCAGCTCCTGAGGACCTGACCCTTTGGCAATCCCAGTGGTCACAGGACCCAGGCGCCTCAACTGACCAACCTCCTTGCTTTCTGCAAGGAGGAAACTGACTTTTTGGATAAGGGAGGGGATATGCATGTTGTATTCCTTGACTTAGCAAGGCCTTTGACATGTTTATTCTTCTGTAGTGTGTACCTCCAAATTGATGCAATATGGTCTGGATAAATGGACAATGAATGAGAGATTGCTGCAGTACCACATTGATAGTGTTGTGACCAATGGTTCAAAGTCCAGCAGCCAAAATCCAGTAGGGCTCCTCAAATCATTCTGGACTTCTACTGTTAGTGTCTTCTCTAACAACTTTTTAACTGCAGTTGTGCAATGAAGGGATACAGAGGGTAGGAAGGAAAGGATGGTATGACGCAAGGGTGTTGCTCTTCATGTGAGAAAACAGTTGAATGTCTAGAAGCAACTTAAAAATAATAGGGTCAATTTTCAACTCCATGCTAGTTCTTTTGAAAGAGTGTAACTCAGTTTACTTTGAATATATTACTCATTTATATCCTGTTGAAGAAAAAAAGGTAGAAGAAATGCCAAGTAAAGTGAGAAATGAATGTTACTCTCTGAAGAATTTTGCTAAGATAGTTTGCTCTGAAAACTTCAAGTTTTATTCTTGGATCATACATTTAGAATCTTTTAAAATGTGAAATTTATAAAAAAACACCCAGAACAGTACAGTGATGGGAAATTGTTTACCATTTCCTTACAGAAAAAGTAGTTTCTCCCCCTCCAGTCCTCCTCTTCTCCCATAAGTGGTCAAAGAAAAACATTTCAAAATTATACTTCAAGGAAAAAGATCTTTAAGTTCATTTCATGCCTGCCTTGAGAAGCTGGTTGTTTTTATATAGAAACATCTTCTGATCTTCATAAGAACAGCTCAGGTGCTGAAGGAGTGAGCACTTATCACTAGAATATGACCAAGTCAAACATTTTTTTAGCAATAAGATAGGTTTTGAGCCAAATCACTTGAAAAGGACAATGAGCAGATTGTGCTAGGTGGGACAATGCTTTTTATTTTGCCAAATGTCCACCCTTACACAGGTGACTCCCTCCCCGAGAAAGGTATTGGGACTTTCATATTCATGAGGATAGTTTCATGTAGTCTTATGAAAGGCCTGAAGGCATTCATCCCTTCCCATGGGGCTTAACTGGCTCCTATGGGGCATAACTGGCAACCGGCTCAGTATGCTCATGTGAGAGGCAGCTGTCAGTGTCATAGATGTCGTAAGCTATTAAAGACTCCTGAAATGCCCCCCAGACACTCATTTCTGGGCCTCTCACCTCTCAGAGAAATGCACATGATCCACAGTGTTACGTCGGACAGTGTAAAACACTCCTCTGCTTCCCAGAAAAGGTATCTGGGCATTACCACCTGAACTTGAACATGTATTAACCAACTGCAGCCTATGTTTCATGTGCTTCCCCAACCCTGACAGGTTGAGACTGCAACCATTGCTTCAGCCAATGGACATCAAAATTGCAACAATCAAGTCTCCTCACTTGATCCACATGATATCTTTCCTCTCTGCTAGCTACTCTTATCCTTTCTTTCTCTCTTTCTTTCTTTTCCTTATATATTTTCTTATATTTATACTTTTATATAGATAATAACTAAAATAACTACATACCTGTGGAATTGTGTTTTTAGGTTCCACTCTATGTATGTTCAAAATGGTTTGTCCCTCTGTACCCCCCTGTGCCCTTTTGGTTCATCCCAGGTTTTCCCATCAGCACCTGTGTGCCCATCAATCCCAAAAACCCTGACTCATGCCCCTGACCCCTCCCAGGTGACTTGTCCATCCTTCCCCTTTGTCTGGAGGCTTCTGCTGTGGTTGCTGGGTGACTGGACAATGGCCTGGGGTCTGTCCCCTCATCTTCCTAAGTGGACACCCCGGTTGTCCTTCCCTCGGAGAGCCACACCCATGTCTTCTCCCATTGGCTGATCAGGTTTGCCTGCTCTCCCTATATCAGGGCCTGTTTGAGGCTCAGAGCTCACTCTCTTCTGGGTCCTCTTTGAGTGCTGTTGGGCTCTGGGGCTCTCCTCGGAGTCACAATAGATCTTGGACCTATCCCCAGAAAAATGTTGCCTCCTTCCTTGCCTGTGGGATCAGCAGTGTCCTTGGACCCATGAAAAAAGCCCTCTAAAGCCCTGCTGGGCTCAGCAGAGAGTGCCTCTCGCTGCTCTATCACCCCATGGAGAGCTAGCTGGGGCTGGCAAGAGATCTGCTCTTGCAAATTGGGAATGAGACGCAGCACATACCTCTTTTCTATGGCAACCATTTTTTTTCTAAAATAAATCCTACATATATATAGAAGTAAAAAACACACTGGTTTTCTTCCACTCTATTCTGCACTAAGGGATCTATTAACCAGAACCTCAATAACGTTACCTTCAGTGGCAGGTCCTAACACAGCCTTGAAGGACACTCTGACTCAGAACACTGAAGGCCCTCCTCCTCTGTAGCTCTTCATTTATGCAGTAACACTTATTATGATAAGCAATAGCCATTATAGTATTAGATAATTTTTTTCTCCTCAGAATGAAAATATTAAAGATTATGTTTGAAAAGACCAACATATTCAATCCAGAAAGGGCAATGAAGACAAAGGCTAGTGGAGATTATCTACTTACAGAGAGAGTTTATTTTCATTCCTGTCATGGGTTCAGTGCTGAGCAGATGTCACTGACACCTACAGAACTAAGAGAAGAGGAATATATTTTTTGATTACTGGAAAACCATTGGTCTGGGGCAGAAAGGAAGGGCAGAAATGCACAAAGTAGTTAAAGAGTTCTTAATCACACATGTTACATAGATTACATTCCTGATATTTTCTAAGAATCTGAAATGCTATTCATGGGGGCATTTTTTCTTAAAAGTGTATCTATATTTTATACCTGTACTCTCACAGTACAAAAGCAAACTTTAAATCTCGTAATATCTTTGTAGGCATATGTCATAGTGCATTTTAAAATACCAGAAGAAAAACAGATTACTTCCCTTTTTGTTGACTGAAGGCACAAAAGAAAGGTTGTGTGTATTATAAAGACAAAGTTCTTTAGTATTCACATTATGAACTCACAAGTACAGCTTGGAATGAAACAGTGAAACACAGCACTGAAAGATATATTTATTAATGACTGTTTGAACATTTAGGAAGTAAGACCTGTTCTCTTATCTCTTATCTGTGATTATGAGTATGTTCTGTTTATTTACAGGGGAAAAAAGCCAGTAAAGGCCACATAATTAATTTCATAGGTTTTAATGACATTCCATAATACAGGAGAGACTGTAAAAGTGAAATTTCAAGTTCATAATAAGTTAGTATTTTTCATGTACCTATAAGACTGGAATATTTGTATAAATTTCTAAATTCTAAATTTCTATTTCTAAATTTGTATCAACTTCTAGTAAAATATTACATACATTATAAGTAAAAACATAGGTCAAACCACTAAATAGTTTCTGTCTGACTCATTTAAATATAAATGAAAGCTCAATATACAAACAAACTCCTTTGCTGTGGAAACCCTCTTACTCCTGAGCTTATGACAAGTTATCATAAAATTGCTTTAAAAAGGACAAACAACAGAAGATTTTTTCATTTTCCCTTAGCCAACTAAATTTAATTCTCCAAACTGGTCATCTAGGCTAACAACGGTAAGAAAAAGCATTTCATAGAAGATAAATGACAAGCATTAGTCTGATTTGCCTTCCTTCAAAGCAGCTCTAAAATGAAAACTCTTAATCTGACTTCAGCCAAGTCTTAAGATCTGTTCACACACCCACTCATCACATCTGCCACGAGCTCCACACTTTTAAGCACTCCCTCAAGCTGCAGCCTGAGTGGAGCATCAAATCTGGGTTAATGTACTGCAGCATATTAAAAATCTTGAAGTCAAGAACTGTTCCCATTCCCTGAGATTATTAGTTCATGATCCAGTGTATTTTCTTACCTATTGTCTCTGCAACAATGCCCTTTTTTTTTTTCAGATGGCTGTAACTTTAATAATATTTTTCTTTTGCAGACCTAGGTTAAGCACCATATAACCTGAAGAAGGCAATAGCAGGGTCTATTATTTATGCTGTATGCCACAAATGAGTCTTCCTTCTCAAGTGCAAGCTAAAAGCATGTTCCTTTGTATGCAATGTGGTTTTGGCCCTGAAAATTATACTCAAAACATTTTGTTGCCTTATTGTGAGTTAATGACAGCTATCAATTCCAAATGTAAGAAAGAAAGAATAATAAATAAAGAAATGATAATAAATGTATAAGAAAGAAATAAGAAAATAATTGCTTTAGTGAGGAAAAGCTTTGCGCTCAGCTTTCTGCTCTCTAGACTATTCCTAATACTTAAGGGCTATTGTTAAGGGAATCAGAGATAGCGACAAAAATATCAGACTGACTGCTTCTACTAAGATTTATTTATCTGTCAGACTGCTCCTAGAGAGAAAAACTGCTTCAGCATTCATGGGTTTTTTTGTATTCTTTTTTTTTTTTTCCTAAAAGAGATATCAGACTAGTTCACCAAGCTGGTTTGGTTAGTTTTTCACTTTTTCATACTTTCCATTTGAAGGTTTTGAAAGCTCCCAAAATCCACCATTAGGTGGTCA
Organism: Lonchura striata; assembly: GCF_050655825.1. Taxonomy (NCBI): domain Eukaryota; kingdom Metazoa; phylum Chordata; class Aves; order Passeriformes; family Estrildidae; genus Lonchura; species Lonchura striata. The sequence goes on from NC_140704.1 coordinate 74,333,238, forward strand.
GTCTCTAGAACAGTAATGTGAACTTTCCCAAATGGCTGCTTTAATCTGCCTGTAATTCTAGATTGCCAGTAGATCAGACTCCTGGCAAGAATTCTCTTGTTTAAAAAAGCAATCAATATGCTGACTCACTGCTCAGTGGTCCTTGGGACCAGCTTTAAAATCAGTAATATCATTGTAGGTCCAGGTTTGGGGCTCATTTTTCTGAGACTCCTTGGCATCAAGGTCTGGCCTAAGGCCCTACGAAATTAACTTCTCGTCATCTTGGGTTGAACCTGAAATGGAATAAGGTATTCCTATTTCAGACAATGCACTTCTGTCTGAAATAGGAGTACCTTATTCCATTTCAGCTAGCTCTTCAATTTCCAGCAGTTGTACTTCCTGCTCTGAGGTAGTTACTGCCACAGGGAAATCCATTTCCCTGTGATCTGGGCCCTAAAAAGCAGCACTGTGACTCAATTTTGCAAGCTTTGTAATATATACATCTCTGACTGAGGACTAATAAGTACCGAATACCAAATCTGGTGCCAAAACCCAAATTTGTAATTATCTGTTATTTCTTTTCCATCAGAGAATTATATGCAGTGCTGAGGATCAGTAGCAGCAAGGAAGCCACATTTGGACTACTGTTCTCAAGGGAGGATGAACAATGAGACAGAAAGGCAGGGAAAATATTTTTCCTCCTCCCCATGACCCAGCCAAAACACATATGCTTAAGGTAAAACTGAATAAACCTGTAGCAGAATGAAAACTCTGTTTTGTCCCTGTTTTCTCTTCATTATCAAACTTTTCTATCTGTCCTCTCTGAATTTTCATTCTCTACATAAGGAATTCTCTCTCGCTATATATATTCTCATGTATATTTTACAGGCTTTTAAAGTTATATATATATATATATATATATATATATATATATATATATATATATATTTTTTTTTTTTTTTTTTTTACATTCCTGGAGAAGGAATGTTTTTTTTTTTTTATAAGTGCATCACTTGACTCCAAGATCTGGGTTTTTAATCCTATGTTTGTGCTAGAGCTAGCATTTCAAAGAATTTACTGCTGGTTAAAGGTCTTCTTTATTCTTTATTAATTTAGTGTTCCAGTTGAAATCATACTATATTTTTCCAGTACAGGTTTTACTTTCAGTAGTGAACAAGAAGAAAATATTTGTATTGATACTTTATTCCTTTATCACTTTCTCCAGACATTTCTATTTTAGAGCATTATTTCTTCAATTTATCTTCAGAATATCTGTTTTCAGTATAAAAAGTAATCCCAATATGGAGAAATGTGATATTTCTACTTAATCCACCATATCCTGGAAAGAAAATTATTTTATATTACTATTAAACTATTTATATATTATATTATTTATATGTTAACTAATTATATGTTGATGTAATTTTCATCTTTGTTGTGTTAATTTGCTGAAAATGTACTGTGAATCCATGATTAAAAATAAATACTTAAGTAGTAATATGATTCAAGCATAACTGTTTATTTGATTTAAGTTTAATTACATAGAAAGTAATTGAAAGTGCCAGATTAAATGTCAGCTCATTTTCTGAACAGTGTGTTTTTCCTAAGCTGTGGAAAATTAACAGAAGCTTCCTCACAAGAATGTGAGAATTTGTGGTTTTACTGTAAAATATGGAAATCATTCTTTTTGCTAATTTACACTCCTTTCAGATTTATTTCAGACATAGCTTATTCATCACCTTGAAAAGTGCTGTTTGGATAGTGGCAATACAAAAATCTCCTAAAGGAAAGCCATGAGCACAGCTATCATGCCACTTATCTTTTGAACATTCCAACATAGAAATTACTTTTATAAAAATATAGATGTTTGCTCATTCATCTTATCTGTCACTTTCCATGGTGTGAAATCTGATGATTTTTCTGCTTTAGGAAGAAAGTTGCTTTAAAATATCCCATGCTCTTGAGACTATAATATTGACTTAATTTTAGGAAGCTAGTGAGTTAGTTTCTAACAGAGACTTTCCCTAAAATGTTACCTCAATTAGCAAGAAAAACATGTGCCTCAGTTCCTTAACTGTTATACTCTGTCTTCCACTAAAACAACAAATGCTTTCTGCAGGAACGTGCTGCTTCACGGGAAGTAAATTGACAAACCATTGTACCCCTTGCACTCTCATAAAGGTGGAGTTACCTGCTGTTTCTTTTTCAAAGTGCCTTTGCCTTCTAGCAGCTCCCAACTCTGTGTTTGGTGACAGTCAAGTGCCACCCCAGTACAGATAGTAAAAAATAAAATAAAAATTACTAAAATAATCCAGTTTAGGCTCTGTGCATTACAATATTATGTTTAATGAACAACAGAGGTAAAGTCATTGTAGCTCCAATTTTGCATTTGTTTCAATCAGTCATCTGAAATGCCTCAGGGGAAAAATGTTGCATATCTCAGCACATAGTTACTGTTACTTTAGCAATTATCTATTTCTTAGGTTACCTCAACATAGTTAGCATTTTTTTGAAAGATTTATCTGCATTATTGGTATACAGAGATGAACCAGAAACCAGTAATAACATTTTATTGGATCAGTTAAGGGAGTTATCCATGGGAGAATTTCTGGAATGGAGGACCCCTCCAGACATCAGAGTGAAAACATGACAGATATGCTACTCTGACTGGCAGGTAGTACCTTTCTGGTCTGGCCACCCAGACAGCAGTGAAAAAAGTCACAAAAGCAAGTAGGCAATTACCCCTGCATGCAGGAGGTAGGGTACACAAATCTGGGCAGGCCCTATGGAATTGCAAACACCTGGGAGTTTTTTTGCACACATAGAATAGCAATGCTTAAATGCACAGAATCTTTTGTGTGGAAAAAGTAAAATTCCTTAGAGATTAAGTAGATTCTTTGGGGATTTTCTGTAAACATGTATTTGCCTGAAAAATGTGCAAATGGCCTTATGGCTCTCACCATAAAACATGCAGCATGGGCCTGAATTCAAGACCAGAATTTCTCTCCTACCTCCACAACAGTTTTCAAATTTTAGTGTCTGGATATGTCCTCTGTACACACACACACACACACACACACACACATATAATTATTTTATTTTAACATAACTAAGATTGAACTAAGGTACCCTGGGTTTAGATGTGAAAACATCAAAAATTGCTTCTCATCCCTGCGTTCTTATCTGACAGATTTTGACAAAATTTCTGGTAAGATGCTGCTCTTTTCCCCACAGTTGCCCATATCCAGTGAATCAATCATAAGCCTTCCCAGGACCAAGCAAGTAAAGCTATTTTCCCTGTGAGTTTGTTTTTCACTTACATAAATAAACAATGTATCCCTTGACTATATTGCTACAGTTTATTTAGATTCATCCATCAGTATATATAGTAATGCATTTAATAAACTTTACCATACAAAATGTCTTTTTCAAAGATAAATGTTATACAGCTCCAGTCACCTAAATGCTAAGGTATGCTAAATTTGAAGAAAATCCACTAGAAAAATGAAGAAAATTAATATTCAAGCAAAACGAAGATAAGTTCCTCCAAAGTCAAACCACTGATCAAAGATTTTTAGGGTAAATAATTTCCTTTTTGTTGTGAATGTACCAAAGTGTTCTGAATTGTTTCGCATTACTGAACCAACTAATTGATTAAATAGTGCATGGTATACAGATAGGAGGCAACTGAAACTTCATACAAGGAGAAAAATGACAAAACATTTATTTTTGATCTTGTTTGTTTTCCAGTTTATAATTCTGGGTAAATTTTCAGTCCTTGAATCTGGTTTGTTGCAGCTAATGTACCTGGGCTGTGCAAAAAGAAGCATGGCTAGAAGCATGAAGGTGATTATCCCTCTCTTTTCTCTCACGAGACCCATTTGGAGAATAGCATCTAGCTCTGGCATCTTCAACACATCAACAACAGGGACGTACTGGAGCAAGTCCAGAATAGGGTAATGAAGATGATCAGAGGGTTGAAACACATCTCTTATGAGGAAAGTCTGAGAGATCAGAGGTTGTGGCCTTTCAATACTTGAAGGGGCCTTATAAAAATGATTGAGAGAGACTTTTTTCAAGGCCTCTAGGACAAGAGGCAGTGGTGTTAAACAGAAAGAGAAGAGATTTAGATTGGATATAGGAAGAAATTCTTTACTATGAGGGTGTTGAGGCACTTGGACAGAGAAACTGTGCATGCCCTATCATAAGAAGAATTCAAGATTATGTTGGACAAGGCTTTAAGCAATCTGATACAGTGAAAGATGTCCTTGCCCATGTCAGAGAACTTGTACCAAGGTGATCTTTAGAGGCCCTTTCAAACTCAAAACATTCTGTGATTCTCTAATCCTATATGTATGTTTGTATTGTACGTGGTACTCTGTGTGTACACCTACTGGCAATACATAATCAACTCTGCAAATAGCTGCAATGGGGGGCACGCAGCATTATCTCTCTCATCTGCCAGATTTGGCCCAATTTCCTTAACAGTTTTTTGATTTAGAAATTACACCAAAATTTCTTGCTCATCTTCTTATGAATTTGATCACTACCTTCAGCAGGGGGGCTAGAGTGTAGCAAATACATAGTGTGAAGTAATCCAAGATATTATGGCAGCCATTATTCATAATTAATATGCAAAATCACTGCAGTATTCTGAACTGGAATAAATCAAAGTGAATAACATCTCTGATGAAAATTGTATTTAAATAGCCAGAGTGCTTTATCAATATTTTTACAGTACTAATTAATTACAGTAATAATTACAGTACTAATAATATCCAGAGTACTGAATCATATTGAACATAAGCAACTGGGTAAGGCCCTTGAATAGGTCTTAACATGATCCAAAAAAAACCACCCCAGATCTGTGGTCTGTCAGACCAGATTTTTGACAGGGTACTGTTTCCTCTTCCTTTTGTGTCTCAGTGTGCTGCTTTCTTGTTCATTTCTTGCAGGGTTCTGTGGCTTTTCTTTTTTATAGAAAAAGTTGAAAAAGTTTTGCTTTTTTAAGAATCTTCTGAAAGTATTTAACAACTTCTGGCTGTTGTTTTTTTCCTCTGTTTGCATAATTTCATTGCTGGCAAAGAGTATATGTAATGCAATACAACACTTGGCTTAATTTCTAATACAAGTGTTCTTCATCTTCAGTAGCCAAGACTACATTGTCACAGAACACCTGCTGACAGATTAGCATAATAAACAAGAGAAGAAACAGATACTGCATGTAAAATCATCCCAGAATGGCTTTGTCTAATCAGAAGTTGAAAGTACCATCTTGGAGAAATTAGAAGTAATATGGAAAAGTTTACCTTGATGATACTGCTTAAAAGGCAAAGTACCAATGAATGTAACTGAGCATCCTCAGGATGCTTCACACTTTTCAGGACTAGAACCTCAATAAATAGTAAGGTCTGATCTCACTGTGGGAAAATCTATGGCTTTCATGAACACTACATTCAATATGAACGACTAAGGTAAGTAAAAGAGAAAGCTATCCCTTTCTTCCCTTGTTATTCAATGTGCTGTAACCATTCTTGTACTCCAGTGTAGACTTCTATTTTATAATGGGCATAATGAAAAAGAAGAATGTTTTTACTGCTTTATATCTCAAGCCCAAAGATTTTCAGAGACACACAGAATGGTTAGAAGAAACCAATGGAGGGCATCCAGTCCAACCTCCCTGCTCAAGCATATTACTCACAATTGTGTCCAGACAACTTTTGGATCTCTCCAGACAAAGAGATCCCACAATCTTTCTGTGCAATGTGTTCCAGTGCTCAGTCACCTGGACAGTAAAGAAGTTCTTCCTCAATATCAGGTGGAACTTCCATGTTCCAGTTTCTGCAATTGCCTCTTCTCCTGTTACTCAGCACTAGTGAGAAGAGCCTGGTTCCATCTTCTAGATACCCTCCCTTCAGATATTTATCGATGTGGTCCCCTCTCAGCCATCTCTTCTCAAGACTAAACAAGCTCAGCTCCCTCAGCCTTTATTCATAAGTGAAATGCTCCTGTTCTCACATCATCTTTAACCTCTGCTGGACCCTCTCAAGGAGCTTCATGTCTCTCTTGCACTGCGGAGCCCAGCACTGGACACAGTGCTCCAGCTAAGCCCTCACCAGGGCTTTCTTATGCAGAAAGTAGAAAGATTTTATGCAGAAAGTTCTTAAATTCTGTTCAAGCCATTAGAAATATTTTAGAAAGCAATTCTTCAGAAGCTAAAGGCTTTCTGTGATCAAAAATTCATAATGCTTTTGCCCAGATGTTTTTTTAGATATTGAAGATCACTTCAAAAACAGTGAGTATATCAGCAATTAATCAGAAACATCAGGGAAGATAGCTGAGTATGAAACTGTATTTTAAAATTTTCAGTGTTATAAACCTCTTACATTCAAAACCATACTTTCTCGTTTCCTCTACTTCCACCCCAACCTGAAGTAATGAGGCTCATTTAAATGAGATTTTAAAAAATAATATATTTTAGATTTTTTTTTTGTTAGACTGGATGGTTTATAAGTCTTAGTTTATAATTTTCAAGCTTTCCCTCTACAACTATGAAACCTATGTGTTCACATTTTTCATAATGAAAGCTGAGGTTGATCAGCAATCTTAATATCTTCAGAAGCTAAGGCTTTAGAAAAAAACATAAAAGGCAACAAAATGCATGTTAAAGTCAAAGGAGTTGGCAAGACCATGTTTTAGTTGCTATCTAGCAGTAAAATAATGTTGAAAAATAGGTTTATTTATAGTGGATGAAACCCATGAGTATTTACAGAAAAATAATTAATTTTACAGTAATAAAAGCAATCAGATACCCATTCTGTGACTTTTCTATTAACGGGAGTTCTGCTTCTCAGTTGCTATATATGCAACAATCTGATAGCATTTAAGCTTATAACCTACATTATTGAAGGCAAATGAATTTTGATTTTGCCCAGATTGCCACACTTCATTCTAGTTGTGTTTGTGGTAGCCAGAATTAATGGGTCGCAGGGAGTCACTGATATGCCAAGAAAATTAATGCCTTAACTGATTTAGTTTTAAATTTACACAGGACAGTTCTTACTGTCTTACAGATTTAGACATATTTGTCACTCTTAATTACTTGCTTTAAACCAGCTAGTCTAAGTGCTCTCTGGAAAGTAAGATTTACTGCATCTTAAAAAAAGAAGCTTCAGACATCATGAAGTGCCTTATCAAAATATGTTATATCAATGCACACAGGAAAATACAATTATAAGCAATCCAATAACCTGTTCTCATTGATATATTCTCTCAATGATCATAATATGCTTTGAGATTATGGTGAGGCTTATACAGGTACAATCTTTTTTCAAATAACTGGATATTACAAAGAAGAAGAATATTCTTTATACTAGCTTTTTGATACTAAGTTTTGACAGAACAAAGACTGCTTGAGAACAATTCTCAGTGGCAGTACGTTTTAAGCAAGCTATAGTGTTAAACATGAGAAAGTAAAAAGCAGCTTTATTTTTTGCCTAAATATAAGCTCAAGCTTCAAACTGTCAAAGTGCCTTAACTTTCAGTAACTTTAAATTTAAAACATGCTTTGATATTTTCAAAAGTAAAATGTGTGGACAAAAACCCACTGAAGTACATCACATAAAAATTAAAGACACTAACCTATCCTCAAATTCACTGCAGGAAATAAAGGGTGAAATTGTTCTCTCTAGGTTTGCCCTTAGAAAGTCCCAAATAAAACAGGTTCACAACCCATCTGATCATGAGATTTGGGTTTCTTTAGTCTTTACCCTTGCTGGCCATTTTCTTCTCATGTTGGAAAGAGAGAAATTTGAGTATTTTGCCAAAGATGTTCAAAAATCTGCTTGGAATCTAGCAAATTGGTTTGTTGAAATTCCAGACAAGTCCTCTCAACATGCACAGAGAGAATGCAATATCTCTAAAGAAAATATTTTCCTAGTATGGACCTGAAATTTGCAAACAGAGAAGGATTATTGGGTGGCTGGAGGCCATAGAGATCATGAAATGACAGTTTTCAATTCTTAGAGAAGTAAGGAGGGTAATAACAAAAACTGCTAATATGGGCTTCTGGAGGGCAGACTTTGGCCTGTTTAGGATCCTGGCTGAGACAGACCCTTGGAGCCAGTCCTAAATGGTGAAAGGAGTCCAGAAAGACTGGAAAATTTTCAAGAAATTCTTAAATGTGCAGAAGCAGACAGTCCTCATGTGTTAAAAGACAAGTTGGTGGGCAAGACCAGTTGAGAACTTTTTCTGAAACTCAGGGTTAAAAAAGAGTTTATGACCATTGGAAGAAGGGGAAAGCCACTCAGGAGGACTAAAAAGGTATCATGAGATTCTGTAGGGAGAAAATCAAAAGGACCAAAGACCAACAGGAACTTAATACAATTGCTACCAAAAAAAAAAAAAATCAAAACAAAAAAAATCGCTGAAACCCAGTAAAAACAGTTTCTTTTAATATATTTGCAACTAAAGGATGGTTATGGAAACCCAAGATCTCCAGTCTTTATTTGCTGCATTGGGGAACAAAGGATGAGGACAAGACAAGCCAGCCTTCAGTTGTGTCAGGAGAGGTTTAGATTGAAAGATAATAATGAAGATTTCACCAAATGGGTTATCCATTACTGAAGAAAGCTGCCCAGGGAAGTGGTTGAATTACCTGGAGATATTTAAAAGACACATAGATGAGTCACTTAGGAACATAGTTTAGTAGTGTACTTGCCAGTATTGATTTATAGGTTGGATTCTATGGTCTTAAAGGTCTTGTCCAACCTAATGGATTCTATGATTCTATATATAAAACACACATGGTATATCCATTATGTATGCACTGCAGAGACATTCTGAGTCTTATGCATTTGTAACCCACATTCTGGCCATCCCAGATTACTCAGAGGCATAGAATAAGTACTAACTTTCTGAGACATAAATAATAGCTAAGTAAATTCTTAATACTGCAATTAAGCTTAAATTTCAATTACATATAACCTACCAAAATCCTGAAGTCATTTATGTGGTTCCTGAACTAACATAATGATAAAAAGACATACAATATACTAAAGATTACTTTGATCTTTGAACTAGGATAATCCTAAAGTTAATAAAATAATTAGGGAGTCAGATTGGAGTTCCCTACAAGGTAATATGATAATGACATACATGTTCTTACAACTCAAAGTCCATTCAGATGTATCTAATAGCCAAATGTCACTTAACTTGTAACTATTTACCACATTAACTTTGAAGGACTGATCGATGTTATGAGCCTAATAATGTAATATATCAAAAATTCAATGTATTGCTTCACCTGGCAAATTCCTGTATCAATCACAAGATGCTGAGAAAATTAATAATACTGAAGTTACCTATTTTAAAGTACACAATGTAGGAATGATTCACTTAAATTCTATGAAACGATTGCATCAGAGAAGTTTTTTCTTTCTGTTAAATTGAAGTTTGGCAACACTTCCCTTTTATCCAATACATTGTTCAGACAAGCCAAAATATTTCATGCAAATTTAATTAGGACACTATTTTTAGGGGATACATTTCTGAATCCCTTGCTACATTATCCTGTCATAGAAGAGAGAATCAGAGCAGGCATAAATTTTCAGCAGCAATGGCATGTTTTAAATTAATTTCTCCAGGGATCAGCAGAAGGAATGAAGAGCTAGAGTTTAGCAGCTCCTGGGGCAGCTTGAGCTGGGAGACACAATTGGTCCTGCTGGCTGCAGCCCCAGGGTTACTTACTGCTCATTGTGACTGCCCAACAGCTCCCTCAGCAAAAAAAATCTGGTTTTATGAGGCTCTGTTGGACAGAACAGTCACTGGGACCAGGCCATTTTGACACTTCTAGGACACTTATCAGGCTAAAGTGCTGCTTACTTTACCTTGCCCAGAACAGTTACAGAGAGATCCAAATTGTAGCCTTAGTTTTTCAATAAGAAAAGTCTTAACAGATGGACTACACACAATACATACAGAAAGGAATTTTAGAGTTTTCATTTTAATCTCAGTGCTGAGCAAACCCCTAAAGCAAAATGGATGGTCCAAGTTTGTTTCTTGTCAAAGTTTGCTCTAGTTTACCTGGGAAAATATGAGTGGACTGGTTCAATGGAAACTTATCTGCATGTATAACTGAAATTAAGTATAAATACTAAAAAAAAATCATTGCAAATGAATAAAATAAGCAGGAAAATATAATTATCTTAAATAAGAGATTTCCAGTAAGTCTTTGTGTATGTTTGCATATATATATATATGTTATATATATTTTTTATATATTTATATATATACATATATTTTTATATATACATATACATATATATATATATAACTCTTCATATGCTGGAAACTTCCAGTAATTCTTTATATTCCTTTAGACAAAAGATCCAGCATACAGCTAGACAAGTCCATAATATACTGGATAAGCAACTGACTGAAGTGCTTGGCTAAAAGAGCTATAGCAAATGAGAGTACATCAGGCTGGCAGCCAATCACTAATGGGATTCTCAAGAGTTCAATTTCAGGGCCACTGATTTTTAATTTTTTTAAATTACCTTTATGCAGAAGTAGAATGCTTTTTTAGTAAGTTTGCCAGTGATACTAAATTAGGAGGCACTGTCAACTCCCTTGAGGTTAGAGAGACCTGAATAGACTAGAGAGCTGGGAAATCACCAATCACAACTAAATCTAACGAAAGCAAGTGCTAGATTCTCCACTGAAGATAGCATAATCTTAGTTCTTCATGAAAACTGCAGGACAAGAAACTGGAGAGCAGTGCTTGATGGCAAGTTGAATGTTAATTGGCAGTGTCACCTGGCATCTGGGTGGGCTAGCTGTGACTTGGGTGCATCAAACACAGCATGGAGGAGGATTCCCCCACTACACACTGGTGCAGTCTCAGCCACTACTACTGTGTGCAGTTTTGAGTGGCCCAGTGGAAGAAGGACATCAAATGATCAGAATGTGTCCAGAGAGGGTGACCAAGATGATTAAAGATTTCAAGGTCAGGACTTGAGAGGAGTCTGAGGTGACTTGGTTTGTTCAGCTTAGGAAAGAGAAGGCTAAGGGGTGACCTTGTCACAGTCTACAACTTTCTCAGTGGCGAAAGTACTGATCTCCTCTCTCTGGAGACCAGTGATAGGACTGAAGGAAATGGGAATGAAGCTGCATGAGGGGAAGCTGATATTGGACATTAGGAAAAGGTTCTTCAGTGAGAGAATGGTCTGTCACTGGAACAGACTCCCCAAAGGAGTGATCATGGTACCAAGCCTGTCAACTTCAACCAGCATCTAGATGACTCTCTTAATTTGTTTGTAGGTTGTCCTGCAAGGAGGAGGGAGTCGGACTGGATGTCCATTCTGGTTCCCTCCAGCTTGAGATAATCTATGATTCTATTTTTCAATATATATTTATAAACATAAAAATACATTCATAATTTGTAATTATATATATATATATATATATATATATATATATGTACATGAAGTTGCCTGCTTTGTGTTCTCTGACTATTGGAATCCAGTCATCAAAGAAGAAGCAAGAGTAGAACTTATGCATACCTGGCTCACATGGCTCATTTCCAAACACTTTAGAATAGACTCTCTTGAATAATTCTGGTTAATTTCTTAATCTGTTTTCTCCTTCCTATTGATTTAATAGTCTTCTACCCAATTAACCATCATTTTCTTGAGGCCAAGATGAAATGCAACTATTAGTGTCTGGTTTTGTTCTGCATAGTAATAAAACACTTAAAATATAATAAACCCCCTAGAATTAAAAGTCTGAATTCCTCCTTTCTGCTTACATTGATTTTAAATATATCTCCCAATACTTAGAAGAGCAAAAATATCTTCCATATATTTTTCTTTACCTTGTTATCAAAATTGAGTTATCAGTTCTATCAAAATACATATACTATAATCAGCTGGCAACAAGGTACAGTCCTTGTTTGCCATGACTGAAATTAGAAGTACTAAAATTATTTGGTACTTGAATCTATCATAGCTACTATTTCTCTCAGATTTTTTAATATGAAACTTACCCTTACACCCAGTTGGAATACATTACAAACACAATTTTGCTTGTCTTTTGGTATGGGAGTTTTAATTGCAGAATCTTCTTTTCAAGTAAACTTTGCTCTTTTAAATATTTATCAAAATTCATCCAATGCCAGAGAGATATTTAGAGAGTACACACAAAGAACAAATAAATTATTGAACCAATGCACCTTTTAAGATTAAAGCCAAGAATCAATTAGAACTGAAGAGATGTCAATCACAGAGGCAAAAGGATACATAACAAGGTCCAAAATTACTTTCTAGAGGGATGTTGACAAAATTGAAAGAAAATAATCACTCCTCTATTATTTACAAAGGTAATTGACAAATATATAATCAAAATATTTTCCACAGAGGAGAAACTCCTCGATATCTCAGTTTTCAAAAAATCAAGCAATTTCCTTTGCCTAATTTCAAAATAATTCTGATTATAGGAGTCTTCCAAATAAGTCTAGTAAATCCTGACAAAAGCAAAAATCCTGGACTTTTGAGAATTAGAAGCTGAACAACTGATAGTATTCTTAGTCTTAAAAAAAAAAAAAAAATGCAAAACCCAGAACTTTTCTTCAGGGTTATGTGTGATGCAAAAATATGTGATTCATAAAAGATTTCAAGTGGAAAAACTGCTCTTGAGGAGCTAACTTACAAATCCCATTTATCACAGTAATTTTTCAGATTCCCTTGAGTCTTTGGGCCTGGAAAGCTCACGGCTGAGCTGTTAGCCAACCACTCCAGCTGCTATAGGCCTTTGCTTCAATTTTTGACATTATTCAAAATAAATAATAAACAGAAAAAAAGTATTTTCAACTGGTATTTGTTCCCTAATTAGTTGAATCATCAATTCAATTCTGATCACATTTGTATTGTTTTCCATAATAATTACTCCGGTTGAAAAGGAATATATATAATATTTAAAATTATATGTCTAGATACGCTACATAAATATATATTTTATTAATATATATATTTTATTAATATATACTTTAAATATACAAGGAACATCAAACATTTCATTTTTGAAGAGCAAATGCAGACAGTCTAGTTTTTGCTGTGTTTAGTCTGACTTACAGATATTCTCATTATTTTAACAAACCTATGCATGTCAGGAAATTAAAACATACAGTAAAAAATATAGCTTCATAGCAGACCTTTATAAATAATAAAACAGGAAAAGAAAAATTAAATTAAGGAAGAAAAAGAATAGGAAAAAAAAGGTGGAACTAGGAGAAAGGCTGGTAGGATTCACAGATAAACCCAAGTTGGAATAAATGTATATGGTGAATAGTATAGGAAAATACATAATTTACATATTAAAGTTATAATTTCAGTAGAATTAGTTAATTCTTAGTTAATCCTATTCAACATTGTTTATAACTCAATTGGTGAAAGAAAAAATACATTTAAACTGTTAAAATTATTTTTCCTCATATTATATATCAAGTTTCAGACTGAAAAATTAAAAGTCTCATGTTATTTTATGGTCACATTTTTATTTTTTATATTGTTTTCTAGCTGCAATGGAAATTCATTTCACTTCATTTTTCATCTTTGCACAATTCTCCTGATATGTAGGATGGATTTTTTTTTTTTTTCCTAAGTGGCTAATTTCAAGTATTTATGCTCTGTCCTTCATAAAAAATGTATGCTTAGGTTTTACTGTGTAGTGTGAAAAGAGGCAGCAGACTTCTCACTTAGAGTAAGAATTGAGCTAAATTCAACAAGATCTGGTTGTGAAAAGGTGTCACAATGGTACGAGTCCTGCATTTGCTCTGCTGCAGTATTGGTAATCATTAGGCAACTCAGCCAGTATTCAGTCTAAATCCTTGGAGCTGCTGTTCTTAACTGCATATACCACCACTGGTGCATGTTAATGGGGTATCACATTAAAAGGGCAGTGAGTATTTGCGCCTATGATTTTCTAGTCATCTGTTTGCTGCTGCAAAATATGAGAAGAGAGAACTTTCTACAGCTTTTCTTGCTGGAGGATACTTTGCCATTGGTTTCTCTAGCAAGTTCTAGCCTCTAATGAGGTACCCCATAGTTTACATTAATGTTCTACACCTCATCTTCTTCAGGAGACAGATAACTTTGGGTGGTACACGAGGATACTTCTGTTATACTGAAGGAGCAGTCATACAAATTTCAGCCTCATACATGAAATTCTGAATAAAAACCACCAAATCTAATCATGGCCACTTGAGAATCTGTGTATTATTTGACATGGAATGATGACATAGAGTTAATTTCTTGCGGAACTGAAATAGCTAAGTATAACTTTGACTTCTTTTGAAGACAACTACCCCATGAAATGTAAACTATCCTGAGAACAAGGATTAGAAGCAGTGGCCACTCACTAGTATCTGGCTTTCCAACGGAGAGAAGGTGGGCCATTGACCACAAGGCAAAAAGCTCCTGAGAGCTGAAAAACATCAAATAACCTAGTTGCCTGTTGTGGCATGTTTGTGGTCCCTGGGGAGTCCCTGGGGGAACCCCTAAGCTGTATGCTCGCTGGTAGCAGCAGGCAGGCAAGGAGACTCCACACGGCTTCTGATGGTGCTGATTAGATGAGGGTTTATTGGGGGTCCTAGCCCTGGGAAGCAGCATGGTTTCTGAGGGAGACGGGGGGTGGGGGGGGGGGAAGGGGGAGGGATGGGGAAAGAGGGAGTGGGAGGGAGGGTAAAGCTAGGGAGAAAAAGGGCCAAGAGAGAGAGTCTGGTCTCCCCCACACACTTAACAGGGAGATTCAAAGTGGGCATGGAATAAGATCCCAGTGGGATTATAGATACATGATACTTTAGGGGAGGATTACAGGCTTGGAATAAACTGTTCATTTTCAATGGGTGAGACAGAGCATACCATTTAACTAAAATGTCACACCAGAGTTGCCTTTCCCACAGAAAATTTCCATCAGTAATTGAAGAAGACTTCTTTAACATTTTATAAAGAATGGCAATCATCTTAAAAGAAAGACAAGAAAATTCTCTGATGTACTTATTTGGAACAGACCAATTCATCTGTCTGTAGAGTTGTTCTTATGGCCCATTGATTTTACTGGCTCATTAAAATGTAAAAGTACAGTGCAAGATGAAAGAGCTGAAGACACATTTTTAAAGGTGTAGAAAGAATGTATATTCTACTATATTTAGAGGAACAGGTACACAATTTCATATTTTAAATCAGGCAACTTAGAGTTTTAGGATTATTGCCTGTTTCAATGCAAATGAGAATTGCACACAGAAAATAGTTTTGTTGATATAGAAGGTAAAAGCTTATATAATGGTAAAGTTTGGAAGAGTTGCTATGAAATACTGCTAAATATTTACCATTTGACCAGTAATAAGTTTATCAAATCTCTTTAGTGGGATTCAGGATTTACGAGTGGTATAATTAGCTTCTCTATGCACACAAAGCAGCTTACTTGTATTCAATACAACAAGCCTTTATAATTTAGGAGCAGAAGGTGGTTAGTATCAAATTAAGTACCACAGAACCACAGAGTTGTTAAGTTCAGAAAAGACCTTTAAGATCATCTGCCTTCAAGGTAGCACTACCACCATGTTCACTTCTAAACTGTGTCCTTAGGTGCCACATCCACATGGCTTTTGAGCACTTCCAGGAATCATGACTACCACGCCCCTGGTCAGTGTGTTCCAATGTTTTACAACCCATTCCATGAAGAAAATTCTTCCTAATGTCTAGTCTAACCCCCCCCCCATGAAATAAAGTGATTAAATGCTAGATAGATACAATCATGCTTTGGTAAAGGCAGTTGCTGTTTTTCCCACATAATCACAGAATCATAAAATATTTTGGGTTGGAAAGGACCTCTAAAGATGAACTGTGCAAGTGAGTTGCTGGAATAAATGTGTCACTGGTAAGAGACTGACTTGGGCTTGTGTCTGCAGGATTGTGCTGGTCACCTTTTCAAGCTCTCCTTCATCTTCCCTAATGCTGTGTGGTCTGCTCACTTCTCCACACTTCTCCCACAATTTCTCAACTTGGCCACAGAGCTCCTCAGCCAGCTCTTACCTCCTGAAGGCAAGATTCAAAATTCTACTCAACTTTGGAATTTTATGCCAAGTTTTCATTTTTTCTCCTTTTCTGTTTCTCTGCACCATGCAGCATGAAAGAACTCAAAGCCTTTAAAGGTTACTTAATAAAATGTAATGCATATCCTCTCATTCATGTGTTTGTATCACGGGAGAAATAGGTTCTGTGGTAAAAAGTTGGACATTTGGGACTTCATGTAGAGCACATAGTGATTTTATAGAGATGAAGATCACATAAATTTCTCTATATCACTCCTGATTTATGCTGCAAAAACTGCAAGGAAAATTAATCTATATTGTGATTTATAGGCATACAACTGAAAATTATCAGGATATAGCTGTCTACTCATCAAGAGACAGGTACCTAAAGACAAAGCATGAAAACATGAACAAAATACACATGTCTCACCTTCCAGGGCTCCATTCCACAGTCCCCAGGGTGAAAAAAGCATAGAAACCCCAAAGGTGGCAGTCAAGGATGACCAAAAATCTGGATGACTATGTAGGTTTCTGACAAGACACAGCTGAGAGCAGCACTTCTGCAATCTCACTGGGGCAGGGACTACAGCCCCAGGCTGAGAAATGCTGAAAGGGGCTCTTTGGCCCATAGGTGCACCTGGGCAGAGGCCCATTCAGGGCCAAACACTGCTCCACTTAGGTTCTGAATAAAACAAAACATGTCACGTATGGTATTTTAGGCTGTGAGGCTAAGAACTTAGATTAGATGGCTGTAATGGGAACTTCTGAACCAAAAACCTGTGGCAAGAACATCTTTCCCAAAGGCCTGGCAAAACATTCTCAGCATAACAGAAGAAATACTAAGCAATTTTGGTTTCCCTCTGGCAGCTGGACACAACTCAAGGGTCTAGATCAAACTGCAATTATCAAAACTAATTATAGCATCTAATAAAGATTTCCATGAATAATCCCAAATACTGATTTTTAAAAATGCAAAAAAGGTCAAATATTACTCTATCAAATTTCCTTGCCTACTTGATTTTTAATCAGAAATTTTAAGGCCATATGTGTTGGGTCAGGCAGAGGCTTTTGAATATTTGAGCTACAAGAGAACTCTTCCATCTTTGGAAATTAGAATTGCTCTTCCTGGTTCCCTGCATTCCCCAGGAGCTGATGGTATGGTTGGGCCTTCATCAACTCACTAGGTCACCTTTGATCTTACTCTTCCATGCAGGAAATAAACTTTTTTCTTGTCCTTCCTTGAAAAGGGAAACCTCATCCATTTATGATATTATGAGCGCAGTCTTTGAACCAACAGTATTCCTTGAAATGTTACTTGCGAGTGTGCTAGATGGCATAGATCAAATCATGCCAGGAGGGCAATAGCATTTAAGCAAAATTGTTGCTTATGTTGCAGTGCTTCAGATCATGCCCTGGCCTTTTCCAGTTGATCAGTGTAAACTGTGGGTAAACAGAAAGCATTCAATTTTCTCTGAGTCCTGGTCTTTCACTTTGCTTGCTGCCTCAAAGACAATGAAGGATGCCCAACTTTGTAGATGTGTGACAACACACATATTCACCTCATCTCAGCTGGCACAATCACTTCTCTTTTTATAGAGTGCTGTTACTTGATGAGAGCATAAAGTAGTCAGGCATCTTCCCAGATGCCTGAAAACACACATTTTACTGCTGGGGAAGGAAACATGAAACAGCATGTGTATTTTTACCTCCCATCCTGATGTATTTAACTTCATGTAGGCAGGTGAGAAAGTGTGAAAGAAGCAGCTATTAATTTTAAACTTCTTAGCTGCATGGATTCACACACAGACTCAGACATTTGTATTATCCTAAAAAATTTAATTTCCAGGGCACGCACCAGCCATTGCAACATTTTTACAGACTGCATAAGCTTGTGAATCATCAAGCAGCGATGTTATTCCCACAGAAGATAATTAGTGAATTCATATGAAAAATACCAAAGTGATGGAATTGAGGACAACACCCAGCAGCTACTATTAATGCTGTTACCAAGAGCTAAAGGTAGCACAAAAGTTTGTGTTCTACCAAGCACATCTGTCACACTGGCATATGGGGATTCCAGCTCCTTGTACAAAAGGATGCTTTTGTGTGCAGCTTGTCAAAATCTAAATTTTGTGTGTTTTCTTTGAGTTTTTGTGAGGAGGTTTTTGGAATTTTTTAAATATGTTTTCTGCAGTGTTTAATATGTTTTCTTCAATTATTCTCTTCATCTGAACCAAATAAATACAAAAAACCCATCATCCAAGTCCCTTTCATGATTTACATCATTGCTAGCAGGAATTGCTGTAAACCTTACATGTTCTTCATCTTATTTCATCAATCATGTAGGTTGATGAGAGCTCTTTTGTGCTACCAGTGGAGTACATGCAGGGTAGCCAATTGCTGGATACAGAGACCTGGAAAATTTAGCTGAGCTTGGACACATGGCAAATACATGTCTGATTTTTCAAAGCAGTCTTATTGCTATTGTGTAGCTTCAGCCATGTTTCTTATAATTTCTTTGGTAAAAATGACAAGAAAAAATCTAGATATTTGTGACAGTATTAGTAATGTTTCTGTAAAGAAAAGCAATATAACATTTTTCATCTGCCTGAGTCACAGAGCAAATTAATTATTGGAAGTGTTCAAGTAACTATTCCCAAAACTCACTATATATTTTTGTATTCACATGGTAAAAGTAAAGGATGCATTTCACTTATGGTAATATTGAGCACAAAACTCAAATGGAAGTATCATTACCTTTCATTACCTTTATGTGAACTCTTTGCAGAGGTTTGTTATTAACGACATGCATGAGCAATGTCCTAAGCATATTTTGTGTAAATAAAAAGATGCTGATTTCTAAAGGGAAGTGTGTTTTTTGGAGTCTTATGTCAGGATATGCACCACATAATTAAGACAGTATATTATGGAGGGACAAATTGCACTACCTTTTTATCTTCGTGAACCAAGAAAACTCACTGTTCATAGCACTGTGCTCTGAACCGTCTGTCTTCTCCATATGTCAGTTTGTGTCTATTCATCAGTGTAAAATGAATGAAAGAAATTTGTGTGTGGTATAACATTTTAATTGAATGGTATGCTCTGTCTCACCCATTGAAAATGAACAGTTTATTCCAAGCCTATAATCCTCCCCTGAAGTATCATGTATCTGTAATGCCATTGGCCCAAGTCTTATTCCATGCCCACTTTGAATCTCCCTGTTAAGTGTGTGGGGGAGACCAGGGTCTCTCTTGGCCCTTTTCTCCCTAGCTTCTCCCTCTCTCCCCCTCCCTCTTTCCCCCTTCCCCCTTCCCCCGTCTCCCTCAGAAACCATGCTGCTTCCCAGGGCTAGGACCCCCAATAAACGCTCATCTAATCAGCACCATCAGAAGCCGTGTGGAGTCTCCTTGCCTGCCTGCTGCTACCAGCGAGCATACAGCTTAGGGGGCCCCCCTGGGGACCACAAACACACTGCAACATTTGTGTACCTAACATTCCTTTTATCAGTGAGGGTAAAACCTTGAGATTTGCATTTCAAAAGTACTTTTTATTGCTACGGTGAATAGTTTAATTTTACTAGGGAGCAAGTAAATTCTATTTCCCCACAGTAGCCACTAGAAAATAGGATATCTGAAGAGAGACATTACTGATCCACCAGAAATTGCTGGGGAAAAGACAGTTTCTCTCTTGGAGGAAGTTATAGCAGCAGTAAAACTTCAGATTTTTCTGGCATAATATGTCAGTTTGCTACTTAAAACCTAAGGTCAGACATGCCTGCTCAGGATGTGAACGTAGCTTCTTGTCCCATACATAGTTTTTCAGTATGTGACAAAATCTGCTCTCAATCATTGCTTTATACCTACAAATACTGGAGCAGTTTTTGCAGACTAAGATAAACAAAACTCCCAAAGAGGAGAATCTTTTCCCAAAAGGTTTTAAATTTCATCAGTGCTATTTAAAGTGCTTTCTGCAACTGTCTTGGAAGGCTGCAGCAAGTGCTGCCATAGGGAAACCCTAAGGTTTATGTTCAGCATATAGCTTCACCACAGCCTGCTTAGGACAAGTGTGACAGAGGAGGTCACAGAAAAGGAAGTCATCATCTGATCATTTCATTGCTCTGTCAGCAGCCAAGCCAATCATCTGCTTTAGCTTCCTGGACCTTATGACAGGAAACAGCTTATAACCCTTTGAAAACCTCACCTCTTCTAGACCACAGAAAAGTTATTTGTGTCAAGCCTAAGCAAAGAGAAAATGTCTTCCTTCCCAGAAAGGCAAAACATCAGAGAAGCAAAAACCTACCAGACTGCAGCAAAAGTACTCATGTCCAAGAAGAAAATTTTGTCTCTTCCATATGAATCTTTGTCTCTTCTAAGTAGATCCTTGGATCCAATTCTCTCCCTTCCTCCATTCCTGGTATGAATTTTACCATAAAGGAGTTGAACTAGCAATAGCAAATTATATTATAATACATTCTGACAGTTAATATTCCATTTCTCGCTCATAGTTTAAAATTAAGTTTTTGCAAAAACATAGATAATGCTAATTCTAAAGGGATCCTATTGCTTGGATCAGTGTTTCATTAGTGTGTGTATGGGATAAAGGAGCCTGAGTCGTGGCTATATCTTTCACTGGTGGTCATCATTGCAGCTCCATTTATATCAGACAAATGCTGTTTATTTACAGCAGCCTTGGATAACCCAAAGGCACTCCCAAGATCTATTCTTCTATTTGTAACTTAGACAAATTTATCATGTATCATGATGCTCACCTACTGTCAATTTTTCAAATATGGACTGGTTACATTTTCATAGAGACTATTAACAATATTATCATGGATTCTAGACATAGTGTTGTTAGTTGAAGGAGCCCTAATCAGAAGACTGCTGTACAATAAAGAGGTAGTGATCCACGTTGCAGTTCACATAGATAGACTGAGGCCTACACAGTGTTGTGCCTTGTGTGTCCCATGGCTTTGAAATTACTTCATCCAAATTATTGCAGATTGAGGTTCACCAGAACAGAGAGGCTGAAGGCAGCTCTCCCATGGCATCAGCCACTATGATACCTGCACATCCTTGCCTTTATCCAAAACTCAGTCAGAAATTCTCACAAAAACATCCCTTTTATTTAAAATTACTACAAGAGCTGTTTTAAGAAAATCCTGTAAGGTCTTGAGAGACCAAAATGAGATACCCTTTCCATGGACAATTCCTGCATGGTGTACTGTGCCATCATTGGATGCCTAGGCATTGTCACTCAGTCCAGGATTCCCTTCATAGTTTTAGCTCTAAAAATGGCATTTTAAGCAATAACTTACAGTATCTGAGTGTTTTTCTTAACATGTTCATAAAAAATAGAAGCTGCTGATAAAAAAAGTCAAAGCTGGTGTTTTAGGTTTATGTCTAAAATACCATTTAATGTTGCTGACATATTTTAAAAATGCTTTTCTAAAAGAAAATGTTACCGAGAGCATCAATTTTATTATTTAGGTGTCACCTACTTTGGCTATTGCATCTGTAGGAATATTTTGTATGAAAATACTGTAACTAAACTTATCCTTAATCTAGATCAGTGGTTCACCTGAAAATATTTCACAATTTATCACTTAATTTTTTCTACTCCATAGTTAAAACTAAGCCTGATTCTGTACCATATTGAGACATTGTTGTAGGTGTGGTGTTTTGAAAAAAAAAGTCTCATATGCCTAAAGTATCATTACAGTGAGGGAAAAAATGCTTTCTAAAAGTGATATCTCAATATGATCAAATTAATTAAATTTTTATTTATTCCCTGTAGCAGTTCAGTTTAACATGGGCAGGAAATTTTCTGCATAGGAAATACTTACTGTGGCCACATAATACTGCTTGAACAGTACTTCTGAACTCATGGGAGATACTTAACTATGAGATCAGGTTTTCTATTTTTTTTCCACGTTCTACAGCTTTGTGAAGCCACCTGTCACCAGAAGGATATTTTGCTCTCAGTATCAGTGCATTTAGTAATGATACACTAGTACAGATGGCATGGAGGCTGGGCTGTGGATGTACACAAGTAAAAGACATTCCAGTTCCCATAAATCAGTCTCTTTTCAGAGTGCCTAGTCTAACACATTATACCTCTAAGGAATAATCATTATTCTGAGAAAACAAGAAGTCAACTCTATAGGGTCTTGAAAAATAACGCTACATCTTATCACATACTCTAAGAAATCTCAACCAATATCTATTAATTCTGGATGAACTCTCTAGGGGGCTGGTAGTAAAGAATAATACTCTTAAAGGATATTAAAGAATATTCTTAAAGGTATTAAAGAATAATACTCTTCCTCAGAGAAGGACCCAGAGGACTCAAAGTTTGCCAGATGATGGAGTAAAGGAGAAGTTGTTTTCTGGGTGATTGTTTCTGTTGCCTAGTCCTGGAATAAGACTGGTACCTTGGAATTGACATCTTCTTCTCCAGTACATCTGTCACAAAAAGAACTGAACTGGAGACACTGGGGCCAGGTACAAGAGAATGAGATCTGTAAGAGGGTATAAGTAAGTTCTTCTCCTTCATCTCAATCTTACAGTTATGCATTTTTAATATTTATTAAATGAGTAGTAATCACAGTAACAGAACAAAAAAACTTGTTATAGTCATTAGAAGGAATTGTGGTTTCATATGTTTGGAGGTCTGTGCCCATCCTGTCAATTTGGAGAAATGAGAAGACACTTCAAAAACTAAATATTTTTTAGAAAACACTAATGAACACTAATTTTAGTTTTTTATTATTTTATATTTTAAAAACTCTTTCTCTACATATGCTCAAATACATCTATACTGATCCACAAACATGCTAGTTGGCAAATCTACTCATATAAATTTTTGACTCTAGTTTTATCCTGACATCAATACATTTCAGTTAAAAATATTTTTGCTATAAATAACTCAGAAGGGGTAGATCTAGTGTATGAATACTTACTAAGAGTTCAAGTTCTTTATTATACTTGCTTGTGCCCTTTTCTCAGATCTCTCTTCTGTAAACACTTGTTAAACCACATTTCAACAAGTTCAAAGAGAAATAAAACTGTATCTGTAAGAGTTTGTGGAGTGGGAGATATTTCCATCTCAGCAGTTTGGTAAAACTTTCTTCAACTAATTCTCATCTTCCTACTGTAGTTGGATAGCAAGAAGTAAGACGTACATAAGAAATCCACAGTACTATTTCTAGTAGCATCCTACTCCTGCTAGATTTTACCTCCTGGAAACACTACAGTGAAAATTACAGACTCAGTTTTAGTAAAGGATCTCAGAACTGCTCTATAGAAAAAGGACAAAAAGAAAAGAGAAGCATCTAAATTAATTTATTTACAATGATACAGCTTAAAACAGGAAATTCAAAGTACCCACACTGCCTTGCAGAACATTTTTATAGACTATGAAATATCTCTTCACCTAAGGCACAGAGGTAGAGTCTTGTTGTGTGGGCAAGGAAACTAGTAGCTAGTGAATGACTACTTCTTTTATTTACAATTTTCATTCTAAAATGATATTCCTATTTGGTTTCCTTGTGATCCACTGCTTGAATTAATCCCTACATGTTCAAAAACATCTTTATAAGTGTGATATATGTGTGCAGCCGCATAGAGGCATTTAAGCTGGGCCTCTGGTGAAGCTGAATTTGACTGGAATGGCTGGGATTCCTTTGTGATGATCTTCAGGTGCTCTCCTGGTGGCCTGTGATCCTTCTTCAGAGCCAGGGAATCTTTTGCTGGCTCTTGAATTAAACAAATTTAAATGGGATGGATTGAGGTTCCATTTCCCCAGGAAACTTAATTCAAAACCTTCTCAACAGCATGGCAAGACCATGATTAAACAAGCTGGACTAGAGATCCATTCTCCTGAATAACAGACATTTATGATAGAATTGGAGTCAAGCTCTTTACCCATAATGACAGCATAATGATCATTGATAGAAAAGCATGCAGGTCCAGAAAGCATGAAAATATTCTCCAACAGCATGACAATATCCTTTAATAGTTTCACTCTCCCTTGATGCTTTTCTGAAAATATCCTGTTCAGTTCCTAATTCAACCATGGCAGGCTGAACTCATACACAGAGAGAAACAAGAAAGTGTCAAGATTGCAGGGATAAATTCACTTGAACCTTCTGTTTAAAATTTAAATATTGAATTTCATGCTGTTGGGGCATGGTGTTTTAAAAAATTCATAAACTTCTGAAAAAACAGTAGCATTCCCATTAATGGATTGTCCAAAATTTAAAAAAAAAAAACAAAAAAAAACGTTTTCAAATTCCCATCTGAGTAGGAGTTGCCTTGGGGCAGTTTTCCTTATCTGCTGTTAATGGCCCCATCGATGCCTTGCCACATGACTCAGAGATAACACTGTCCAGGAGGAGGAGGTGATTAAGGACACACCTTGTGACTCCTAATAACCCATTGTGAGATGCTCTGCCCAAGGGGAGGAGCTAGGCATTCCCACCTGGATAAAAGTGGAGATTTCTAGACAGAGGAGAGCCTTTTCACAAGTTCTCTGAGAAGACACAGCAACTACATCTGCCATCCCAAGAGGACTGCAGCTACTCCAATTCGGACTGCTACCAGCACACTGGCCAGGTTGTATTCTGACTTTGTCAGTAGCCTTTCCCTTTGTATTATTGCATGTATTTTTGTCCTTTTCCCCTTTTCCCAGTAAATTGTATTTCTGACTTGGAGTATCTCACTGGTTTTGCTTTCAAACCAGAACATGGATGAAGTAATATGTGAATCCCTGCTGCCCATTATTCTGTAATTTATTCTCTCTAAATAATAATGTGGGCCACACACCAAGGAAATGCAATATAATAAATAAACTAAAGTTGATTAAACTGGAAATATGCACTTGCCTTTTGTTCCTTTCTCTGTCTCTTTATTCATTTCCTCTTCTTCCTTGCATCCTTCATACTTTTGTTCATCCTGTCTCAGTCTTAATTTTCCTTTCATATAGCATGTTCCTTCTTTCCATGTATAGTTTTCAAATTGCTGTGCCCTTTCTGCCAGCAACATTGATTTCCTTGCTTCACCAAAGCTATGTCATCATTCTTGATTTAGTCTCTTAAATAGCATTCACTACACCTGATTAATAGAAATGGGTCTCTTTAGCCTGAGGCCACATGGTATGACACAATCTGTGTTTATGCACTTAAACTCTCCTTCTTCTAAAATACACTGGTGACTATAGTTTGGAATACACAATATACTGACAGCAAGGTACTGGGCCTGACTCCTATTGCATTCTACACACATTTGCATCTATCTCCTCACCACTTTTCTAAACAAACACATATGATACAGTCTCCTCACTTCTGCTCCATGTGTAATACTTCACATGCCTACAGCAAAATAGATTGATGCATGCTATTCCATCTGCCTAAACCCTTCAGTCACCATGGAGAGTGTTAGGCACTTCTGCATATCTCCCCCTGCTTCTGCACAGTCCAAAATTCAGTGGCTCCTGGCACCATTCCTGCTCGCACTCTCACTGCTTATTTTTGTGCCATTCTTTTGTGCCATCCTCTGAACCTACCTTTAGCCAAGAGTTAGTAGAGTGCAGTACAAGCATGCTAACACAGTATATAACTACTTATGACATTGTTAACTTACAAACCTTTTATTGTAAATAGTCCTCGTCAACCCTCAAAATAAAAAAAAAGAAACACTAGGATTTAAACTATATGCCTAGGGAAAAGGAAGAGGTGGCAGTGGAAGGGCTTGCTGTTGTGTATGTAGGCAAACAGTTTAACAGGAGAATGCTAGAATGATTTGTCTAAAAGAAGTGCATCAAACAGGCAGAACCTTTACTAACAGTGCCCATGCCATTCTCCAGACTGTGCCTAAGGATTTCTTTGGGAACTTTGGCTGGCCTGGAACAGAACTATACTGGGGCATATACCAGCAGTGTAAAAGTATTGGACAACTGCATGACAGTGTTTAAAAATATATTATGGTTTGGCTTAATTTATAAGCAGAGACTTAGATTTTTTTATTTAACTTATGTGTACTGTCTAGAGTGACAAAGTACTCTTAGACCAGGTTCTGAACTACTGGAATCCATGTTTTCTCAGAAAATAATATTAAAATTTGGGTGAGTTCTTTGAGCCATACATGGACTTTTATGCTGTGCTTCTATTCATTTTAACTAGGCATCTGAATCTCTTAAGTGGTTTTGAAAATCAAAACAAATTTCTTCAGTTTGCCACTAAAGATAGTTTCCCATCCCTAATTAAAAGTGTGATACATTGTGTTTGCATGTAAATGAGAGGATTTAAAAGAAAAGTTTGCATGATACCTTAATTATGTTAAAGACAACTTCATATAAAATCTGTCAGTCATCCTCTCCCACTGCAGTCAAAATATAATTGTTATATTTCTCTGAGTTTTCTTCTCATTTTTTATTTATTTATATGCATTTACAAGGAAGGTATGGAAGAAATAAAATTTTGGGTTTTTACTTTTACAGAGAAGTAGCTGGTTAATGCAGTTATCTCCCAAGTCTCATGCATTATCATGACAGCTGTGTTATACATCATCACTTATGAACCGATATTAAGGGATAGCCAGATCCTTCAAATGTAATTTTTCCCCTCTATACCTTTGTTCAATGTGCCAGTCAGTGTCTGTTGCTCTTTATCTTTGCCTGAATGATATCAATCTTCTGTCTTTACTCAGCTGGTGAACCAGCTTTTAAGGAACCGAAAATACTTTGTACAAGAACAGCCTGGTGGAACATGTCCAACCAGTAGTTTGTTCTAACAAGGGAATAGATCAAAGAAGACTTATGCAGAATACATTTTGATGCATCAAGAGCAATACAAGGAATTTTTCATGTAAGGCATTGCTGTCATGCAGATGTGTCAGTATTTCGAGAGGTCTTATACTAAAATTCTAAATGAACCCCAGACTGAGGCATTCTTTCACTCCATTTATGTCTGGTAAAAGTTCACAGCTTTCCTAAATCTGATCCTAGCTAATTTCTGAAGGTGTAAATTTCTTTGGTGTTCCAGATAATTATCAGCCTTTTTTCAAAGTGCTTACTTCAAAGTGCCAATATCTTGATTTATCAGAGAACTGAACTCCTATGACTGCCCACACAGATAGGTGCTACCAAACAGACATACATATACTTGAGATACTATTTAGAGACTTTACCTAGTTTCTCACACTGTTAACAGCTGTCTTTCTCCTTTCAAACATGATTATTTCTCTTCCGGATTTCCCTTCAACGGCTCAGTCACTGTAAAATCCTGTCCAAGAAATTCTAGTCCTGATGAGGTGAACTTTTTTCTTGTCTATCAGTATTTATTGTCGTATTTTTTTCTTGCATGTCTAAGAGGGAATAAGAGGGATATTAAATGCAATTACTAAGTTGTGAAAATGTGACTATAGATCACAACAGATACTGCAGATCTTCTGCAGCACTTCATACCATTCTGAAGACGGCTACTGTGAATTAGTAACACAGCAAGGGCTTGTCCCAAGTTCTTCTGTATGCCTGCTGCAAAATATTAGATTAGATGCAAATGCATCTAATATGTGAACTTGTTTGTTTTTTGCCTACTGAGCAGCCCAGAAAGCATCCATAACAGTCAGTACTATAAAATTATATTGAGTTATACTCTGTACTGTATAAATAAATATTGCAGGAAGCACATGTATATGTATTCATGTATGTTCTTACAGGGACCATATGCTACATTTACTGTATGCCATGCTATATGAAAAAAAATCCCCAAAACCACTTGCAAAAAGGCCATAATTGTCACAAGAGAGAAGAGACTCTGAAATATAGACTAAGGTGGCCAATTTTTGCCATACACAGGATTCTTCCTGAGTGTGTTTTTGTATTCTTTTCACACATTCATTATTTGCAGTAGCTGTTGAAATCTTGCAGAAGGAATGTCTTCTTTTTACTTTATGAAATACTGTTAGTGTCAAAAGGCAAAATGATAGGAAAAACTATATTCTAGGAATCACTGTCAGATTCTGAACAATATATTTGAACATTTGAACTTTTATAATTGTCCACTATAAAGGATTCATTAACAGCCTAAATTAAGAGTTTAGCTTGATTACTGCATAATGGAATGCACTCAGTTAAAGTTAAATGCAGGAAAAGAATTTATAATGCATGCAATTGTAGAGGTTGTGTGAAATGGAGTCTACTCCCCCAAGAGTATAGAGGAAATTACCTTTAGTGCATCAGTTGTCTTTTTTCCTCCTGACTCTCTATTTTCCAAATAGAAATCCAAAGATTTAAATAGATGGAAGTTAACAGTGCAAAATGAAGGTCACCAAATCAGTTTCAGATATACTGAGAATCTAAGATCATTCCTCATCTAACTGTTCCTCAGCTTTTGTATTCTGATTGCTATTTAAAAATGGACCCACAAATTTAAATACTACAGAAGACCCAGAATTTCTAGAGAGGCTCACAGATTGTTGCAGAACAGTTTTAGAAGTACTACAACTCTTTCTCTATAGACACATCTTTTCTACCTACTTTTTGGGTTTGCTGCCTAATCACACTAGCAACAAACACTTTGAAAACTTCCTTGAAGTGCTGCAGACAAATAGCCTTTCAAACAGACAGATTAGCAGTGGAGATCCATTGAAATGCTCTGTAGAAACATATTTTCTTTTGAACTATTAAACACTCTGACAATCCTGATGGCTCAGAGGCATAAAAGGACATATTTGCATTCTCAACCTGAAGTTCAGTATCAGTCTCATCCCTAAATGATGACTGCTGACTGTGTTATTCACTCCTGGAGGATTTAAAATATTCTTTGAAAGTCCAGAGAATCTTCAAGCTGCTGGACAGCTTTTCAGCGGATGCTAGACTTCAGCAGTAAGCAATAAGGTCTAGTGGGTGTCTGTGGTAAGTGTGGAAATTTCAATGGTAACAGCATGAATTAATTTAGGGAACTGATGCTAACAGGCAGCACAATACACATTTAAGGCAGTTATTCTTAAGTATTTCAAAAAGACTGCAAAAAATGGAAAAGCTGATTTCCTAAATATTTAGGCTGATTTATATAATAGATGCTCCAAACATTTCAAGAACTGAAAACTGTCATGTCTTTGTTTCTCATCAGAGTGCTTATTACAGATAACACCTGTGTAGGAACTTGACCATTTCACTGGACAATTTTATTCAAAGAGGATTTGATATTTAAAATAAGGGCAATTGCTATGTTTTATGCTCCTTAAAAAAAAAAATTAAAAAATTAAAAAATGAAGGCATTGGATAATAGCATTTAATAACCATGTAGCTTAAATGATGCTTCACCCTTGG
Organism: Lonchura striata; assembly: GCF_050655825.1. NCBI lineage: Eukaryota > Metazoa > Chordata > Aves > Passeriformes > Estrildidae > Lonchura > Lonchura striata. The sequence goes on from NC_140704.1 coordinate 74,362,636, forward strand.
GTCTAAGTTTTAGAGAGATTAGCAATTTGGTTAAACATTGTAGCTCCTTTTGTACTGTTGGAGAAAGAAATACAGATCTAGCAGGCAATCCACAATAATTCTTGAGTGGATTCTGCACTAAGCAATCTAGAAAGGTCCTTTTCCTGACTGCATCCTTCTAAATGGGGACAGTGAGAAACTAGTTTTCAAATGATGGTCAACATAAGGGTGGATAATTACCTGCCTTTTTTATAAAAAGTTGTACTGTAGATAGTAGAATTTATGGATGCCAGGGAGCAAGGAGTGGTGTGTGACCTTTAGAACACGTAACTGCTGTGCTTTTTCAACCAATGCCAAACATCACTCACAGATTGCCCAGAATTAGTCCTCCCACACTCCAAAGTGAGGGAAACTCTTTGTGTAGAGGCACTGTGGGTCTCAGATTACATCTTGTGATGACATAACATCTTTTATAGATTTGTACATTTGACTTCTTCCCCTGCTTTATCATGTATTAAAAATCAAAGAAGCACCAAAGTTTTAAGTATTGTATTCCCATAAAGCACAGTAAATGCACAGTGTTTCATACACTATTGTACACTATACATAATAAACACGAAGTGTAAGCCAGCTTGTTTATGAACACACAGAGTAACACTTTCATCTTATGCATGGTAACTGAGAGCCCTTACAAGAATTTGCATTACTGGGGAAACCCTTTCCATTGACAATATATGTGAAACAAGAAGTGTGATGTGACCTCCTAGATCTACTTCCTCTGCAGATACCAGCCTTCTTTATCACACATAGTTGGAAATATTCAAATTCAAAAAACTAATCCTCTAGCACATAACTGGCATTTTTGGATGGGAAATATAATCTTTAAACCTGTATCAGAGTTGCCTAAATCAACGCAGAGGCTTGGAGTTCTTTTTCCTGATTTTTTTCCCTCCTTGTCTCTGTTAATTTATAAGCACATGCATTGTGTATTATACCTGTAAAATGAGATCCAGCACTTATTGGCTGTGTGAGATATGCTACATAGGTGCAACCAAACCACTGCATTAATGCACATGTATCCATGTAAGATGTATTAAATATAGTACATCCTCCTTTCATACACAATCCTTCATCAGTGAAGAGGTAGAATAGGCTGCCAAATCAAAATTAAGTTTGAAACAAACAGGATGAGACATCTGAAGTCTCTGAAGGCTTTTTTTCTCCTAGTGGGTTTTTCATACAGTATGTCAAGTCACTTTAAGCACCCAGTTAGGAGTATTTTATCATAACTGCAATCAAATTTTTAGAAAACACCAGAAATAAACCCTCAAGTGTTGTTTTGGTTGTTTCCTTGTTGGAGATTTTTTGGGGGACTTCTTGGGGCTTCTTTGGGGAAAAAAACTTTAGCAACAAGAAGCAAACTATGCCCTCAGTGAAAGATTTATCTGAGGCAGAAAGACAGAAAAGTAAGTCTTCAGCTCCAGAAAAACAAATATTTGGAACATGAGGATAGGCAAGGAGAAGCAGGAACATTTCCCTCCATGCAAACTGATTAGCAGAAGGTTTGTTCCAGTCTATCATCCTTACAAACCTCAGATTCCCTAAGGCTGTATTGAAACAGCATCTGGTAGAATCTCAGTGCACCTGAATTTTCAGGTCAAGTTGCATTAACACAGTGCATGGGTCTGAGGAACAAGTGAAAATCAGTACCTGCACATAGTTAAAAAAAAAAAAAAAAATCAAGTATTCATGCATCCCTAAATCACCTAAAGAATGGAAGATTCCATAACTGTTCCTTTCATCCTTTCTCCCTTTCTTCATATGCTCTAGAAATATCCTGGGTTTTTTAATACCTTCCCCTTCTATCCAATTTTTAATGAATACACTCAGATGCAGATCCCTGTTTTGTCTTTGTCATGATTTGACACTGGCACAATGCCAGTGCCCCCACGAAAATGCTAACTCTTAACTGAATGCTGTGAAATGCAATTGAGAATAGAGCAAAGCAGGCCTAAGCTTAATAACAGAAAAAAAAACCCTTATTAAGCTACTCCTATAAAAGAAAAAATAAAAGGAAAAAAAACTACACAAAGATCAAAATGAAAACTTTGTAAAGCATTCCTCCTCCCACTACCCAACTCTAACAAACCACAGTGAGACGCAATCTGGACCCCAATCAGGTTTCCGCCCTCCAGACAATCGATATTCAGTCCATCGAGGGAACAGAGTCTCTCCTGTGCCACAGACCCCCCCAAGAAACACAGCTGCCACATCCTGTGCTTCCATGTCACACATGGCACTGCCCGGAGAAAAAGTTTGCCATGGTGACCCTTCTCCTTTCCATGCACAGTGCTCTCACCACAAATGCATGGACGGACAGACTGCTTTTAGGATTTTTTTTCTTTCAAGGATGCCCTGCCAAGAGGGGAGAAAACAACAGTTTAGTTTTTCATTGTTTGGGACCACAGTTCCCCCCAATTTTCCCCTGGGGCTGAGGGCTCAAGAATAGAGATCTTCTTCTCTTCTCTTTCCTTTCCAGGACAGGGGGCACCACCACAAACCCCCTAACTTTTCTCTGTTTGCTCCACTTCTATCTTTTTCCCAGCTGAAGCAGGTCTCTTTGCTCACTGGCATCTTCCTAAAATGCAGTCTCTCTTGGAGGAGAAGATTGATTCAGTCTGTGGCTACCAAGGAAAAAGTCAAACCAAAAGCCATTCCATCATGCCCTCCCATCTAGAATTTCTCCTTCTAACATCCCAGGGTCCAAGCTTTCTCTCTTCCTCTCTGTCAAACCGAGGAGGAGAAAAATTTCACAAAGCTTTCATTTCTCAAGGAAGGGTTAAAGGTCCCAACTCCCAGGGATGGCTTGATGCCCAGATTTTCCAACTCCCAGAGGCAGCTAGGCACCTCGCTCTTCTCCTTCCCTGTGGTGAACTGCTGATAAAATCTGCTGCTGTCTCTTTCTCTCTCTCTCAAGAGAGAGAGACTCTGGGGGAGAACGGAGACATCCCAGATTTCTCCACCCTTCCATCCAGGAAGGGCCCATTCCGGGCCAGCCTGGTTCCAGTCCCCTCCACCCTTGGGCCCGCCTCATTCAGGCCATGGGCCTTCCCCTCCCCACCCAGCCACGGGCCAGGCAGGGGAGAGGCTGCACTGCGGCTGACCGGAACCAAAGAGAGCGAGTTCTCCTGGGAATTCTGCTTTTAACCCCTCTGTGTTCTCAGAGGCGTGTCTACGTTCAATTGATCAATATCCAAATTGACCTCTTCCTTCCAAGAAAATTCTTTTTCTGTGTCAAACCACGACAGTCTTCCAGCTCAGTTTAAAAGGATGTTCCATTGCCCTCAAAAAAAAAAAAAAAAAAAAAAAAAAAAAAATGCACATTCAATTCATGTTCATGATAGATTTTAGCCTTAAAGCAACATTTAAATTTGTCAACACTGAAGGATCCAGTTTCTAAAACATGAAATTTTCCACTCATTCAGCATACTTCAACTTCCAGAGTCTGGGTTTTTTTTGGCAGGTTTATCAGGCACATGATGGCCTTACAAGATCACCATGGCTATATGGTAGATGATTTTCAAGCCACGAACAAGCTTTTAGGTACATCTTACCTGCAGGAAAGTACTTTGTTGCACTACTAATATGAGCAGAGTGTGCTCTCAGATTATGCAAGGATAATTTAACCTCCTGAAGAATTTCAATTATATGTAAAAAAAATAGAATAGTAAATGGTTTCCTCTGTTAATTCTAGCAAATGCACACTCATAATCATAATATTTATTTTTTGGGACAAATTACAAAACCAGCACATATAGTGTTTTGCAGTTAATTAAAACATTAAGAAATCAGCAGCTGCAAACACTGGCAATCTCATACCAGTAAGATCTGGAATGTGACATTATTACATTGTCAGTGAGTTACAGATTTTAACATACAAAAGGAGAAAGATTTGCATGGGCAGGAATGCAGTTGTTACCTTTTTTGGGATCCTGCAGAGTTCCAATTTCTGCAAGGAACATTTGCCATATCAGAAATATTGATAAAGGCCTTGACCTGATTTTCAAGAACTGACACTTATCCAGAAAGAAAAAGTAGAGAACAATATTATACAGAACAAGACAATAAACTCACTGATTTCCACATGATTATGAACTCATAGTATAATTACGTGTACACTATTAGAACAACATCCAATTGCATATTTAAATCATTCATACATTAATTTTGTGCTGTAAAATAAACCAACAATATCCAGATTCACAAATCCCATAAGAAATTGTAAAGGAGGACAATATCACTAAAAAATAAAGTTTTATCTATATCTGTAAATAAGAGGTTATGGCTGATTTTTTTTCAACTATTTCAAATAATTTTATTTCAACAACTTTGATAATTTATCTTTTTGCTTTACATGAAGCATTGAATGATGATAGCAGGAGAATGAGACAGTATTTGTCTTAGGTTAGACTGTTCAAATGCTCATGGAAGCACCTCTTTCCCTCTTAGCTCAGTGAAATGCAGGAAATAATTTTGTAATAAGAGAATTCCTAATGAGAATTTATAGCACACAATATTTAAATCATCAAAGCACATTTTGTTACTATAGTGACAATAATCCTCCACACAAAATATGTAAATAAATTTGTTTAAAACAATGCATTCTGTATTCATTCTAGACATTGGCAGGTAATCTTTTCAACCTTCTAGATGTCTTTGTGTTCAGAAGAATTTTATTTTAGTTTTTAAAAGGAGCATCGTCTTTAGAAGACATGAGAGCAACTGCTTATTTTGGTATAAAAACACTTTATGATATTTTGTGCTCACACAACTGGGTAATGAAATTCAGCAAAAGTCTGGACTGAAAGCATATCAGAACTTAAAAGAAACAATGCGTAACTTGGTATGTCAACTGTATGACATCCAGAGACTAAATTGTTGTTTCTAATGTTCACTTCAGTATTATAGATTACAGTGGAGTGTTGATAAAAAATATGGAAAGCATCAGGAACAAATGACTGTATTTCATGAAGTACAGTTGTTATTTTCTCAGAAGCATAAGAGAGTTAGGAGCTTCCTCTGGAAGAGCATGGTGTTTTTCATGAGGGGAGACTACTGGGAAATTGATGAAGTTCTGAATTTAAAATGCTATAGCAATTCCACAATAATTCCCTAAGTGAATATTGTTGTTTTCCATTGAGCACTAAAGACATTTAACAAAGTCAAATGTCACATCAAGATGACTTAAAATTATGTCTGTACTGCTTCCTTAACACAACATCAGCAAGGAGACTCTATTACAGAGAATCATTAGTGGGACTGGAAAAGCTGGGAGCAACAAAAGGTCATAAACCTTTAACACCCCAGTGAACAGGAGGGGCAAACTGCATATGACATGTCAGAGGCACATGATGTGGCAATTTGCCCAGGCATGCAGGGAGGATGCTAAAATCTGCAGATAGGTCCACACTTCAGGTAATTGCTTAGTGCTCTAGGTCTCTGCCATAATGGTGGACACTCAACTTAGAGCCAAAACCATTCTGCTTACTCAGACAGCCCCTGAGAAATCTGATGCTTTCACTCAGATAGAACTGGTAAGGAAGGAGATGCCTGTAGAGGTGGCAGCTTGCAACAGATGACCAGTTATTCCTCCTGGAGGAAAAAGCAGTACCTGCACAGCATACACAGGTTGATGATGTGCTGCAGCACATGGCCAATTACAGAAGACAGTTAATAGGCTGTGCACTGTTAGAGGGGCTGAAACAGAGATGGACATGTGGCTTCAGAACCATATACCTACAATGGATACCACTGAGCAAGAGGTACCTTGGACCTTGATGACCCAAAAAAGCAGGGTTCTGTCTTGGTTTGAAAAGAAAAACTAGTGAGAGGCTCTAAGTCAGAAATACAATTTATAAGGAGAAAGGAACAAAGAACTAAATATATATAATCGCACAAAAGAAGAACTACTGACAGAGTTAGAGATATAACTTGTCACTTGCTGGCTAGGGCGGTGGTAGCAGATACAGTTTTGTTTAAGCAGTGGTCCTGTAGATTGATGTAGTTTCTTTTTGAAGGTCCAGTGTAGAGAAGGTCACAGCTGTTTCTCTTGGAAGAGGGGATTTACTTGCTGTTTGCACAACTCGGCTTATATCTTTGATGGCATCATTTGGCTCCTCCCTCTGGGCAGAGCATCTCACAATAGAATGCTGTGATCTTATCAGTCATGTGGCTAAAAGAACAGGTCCTCCTGGAGGGACTTATCTCTGAGTCACAAAATAAGGAAAAAAAAAAGGAATTGCAGCTCGAGGTGGTAATGGAATACACCCTAATATTATAACCTAGGACATAATCTACCCTTTATTCTATTACCACCTATATTTAAACCAACATCTTTTTACAAATACAGACGAAACTTCACATACAGTTCTCACTTAAAATTAGGTCTCCTTGTGGTACACAATGGGGTTTTTTGTCTTTCTGCATTACTCATTAAGTGTAACCAGGTCTTTGAGCAAAAACAATCTTACAGATGGGTTTGCCCTTGCTTGTGGTGGGGTTAATCTAAACAGTCTTTCTTAGAATGCCTTTCATGTGTATTGCAGGAACTTTGTCTCTATTTACTGTGTACAGGGGTTCAGATTGGGCCAGTCTAGCTCAATTGATGGATCCTTGGGTGTTGACGATTTAGGTGGCTTTTACCAAATTCTCTTTCCAGTTTTTGAAGCTTCTTCTACCAAGTGTCTTCAGGGCTGTTTTAAGCAGTCTGTTACACTGTTCAACTTTCCTGGCAACTGCTGCATGATAGGGGATATGATATATCCATTCAATACTATGTTCCCTGGCCCAGGTGTTTCTAAGGCTATTGTTGAAATGGGTTTTATTGTCTGACTTAATTTTCTTAGGGGTGCCATGTCTCTACAGGACTTGCTTTTCTAGGTCCAAGATGGTATTCTGGGCAGTAGCATGAGGCACAACATAGGTTTTTTAACCATCTTGTGGTTGCTTCTACTATGGTTAGTATGTAGTTTTTACTTTGGTGGGTTTGGGGAAGTGTGAGGTAGTTAATTTGCCAGGCTTCCCTATACTTGTATTTTAACTATCACTTACTGTATCATAGAGATTTTACCTGCTTGGCCTGTTTGATTGCAGAGCAGATTTTGCAGTTGTGGATGACCTGTGAGATGTTGTTCATAGTTACAGTGTGCTCATGGGCACTCTGCCCCCTTCCCTGGGATCCTGTGACTCTGATCAAGATAACCCTGGACCCCTCCTTCCTGCCCCAACGGGGTTGGTGGAGAGCCAGGGAAGCCCACACTGTCCAAAGTCTATATAGACCCCTGACATTTCCTGTTTGTTCTCTTTTGCCCCGCTCTCCACATGGACATCACAGAATAAAGAGAGCTGAACCAACATATATTGGAGTAAGAGACTCTTTTGGGAATCTTTGCCATCTCCTGATATTTCTCCCCTCAAAACCTCGGATCTCTAGGTTAGCCTGATAATTCAGGGGGCTGTGTGAGGGGGGGAATGTCAGTTCATAGTAAGGTTTACCCCTTGGTCACAGGCTTATCAGTATGTTGTATTTCTCTCTTGATGACTAGAAGCATCACGAGCTTAACAAGCTTAACAAGCTACAAATAATTCTTTCTTATGCTGCTAGTTGAGATTTACTTGTGATATTTCTACCTTGGCAGCTTGGTCTACTTGTTTGTTGTTGTGACGTGCTTTATTAGCCTGACTCTTGGGTATGTGTGCATCTACATGTCGAATTTTTACAGTCAGCCTTTTTATCTTGGTGGCAATGTTTTGCCAGATTTTGGCGGCTCAGATGGGTTTCCTTTTGCACTGCCAGTTGGCCTTTTTTCAGTGATCCAGCCATCCTTACAGAGCATTGGCTACCATTTATGAGTTGGTGTGGAGATAGAGTCTTGGCTACTTTTTTTGTTCAGCAATATCTAAAGCTAGCTGGACGGCTTTAAGCTCTGCAACTTGACTTGATCTACTTTGTCCTTCAGTGGCTTGTGTAACTTGTTGTGTGGGGCTTCATACTGCAGCTTTCTATTTTTGGTTAGTGTCTACAATTCGGCAGGAAACATCAGTGAAAAGAGTATATCCTCTTTTAGTCTCTGGTAGCTTATTATATGGTGGAGCTTCCTCAGCATGTGTTACTTGCTCTTTTTCTTTAGAAAATAATCTAAAAGTCTCCCCTTCAAGCTGGTTTGTTATAATTTCTAGAATTTCAGGCGATTTGGATTTCTGATATGGGCGTGCTGGGTGATGAGGACAACCTGTTTACTCTATGTGGTGTCGGTGGCATGATGTATGGAAGGATCTTTCCTTTTAAACATCTACTTCAGTACTGGAAGCTGGGGTGCTAGAAGCAGCAGTGTTTCGGTGCTAATTAGTTCTGAAGGAGCTTGAACTTTTTTATAGGCAGCTAAGATTTCTTTCTCTGTGGGAGTGTAATTTGCTTCAGAACCTTTATAGCTCTGACTCCAGAATCTCAGTGGTCGACCCCGAGCCTTACTAGGTATTTTTTGCTAAAGGCTCTAGGACAGATCATGGTTTCCGGCTGCAGAGTAGAGCACATTCTTTTCTTCTGGTCCTGTCCTGACTGAGCCAAGGGCTACTGTATGAGCAACTTTTTGTTTGATCTGGGTGAAGGCTTGTTGCTGTTTAGGGCCCTAGTGGAAATAGTTCTTTTTGTGGGTAACTAGGTAGAGAAAGCTTACAATTTGGCTGTACTCAGGAATTTGCCTTTTTTAGAAACTTATGGCACTTAAGAAAGCTTGTGTTTCTTTTTTGTTGGTAGGTGGAGACCTAGCAGTGATTTTGTTGATTACTTCTGTCGGGATCTGATGACATCTATTTTGCTACTTGACTCTTAGGAACTGAATTTCTTGAACTAGTCTCTTAACTTTGCTTCGCTTAATGGCAAAACCAACTTTCAGTAGAATTTGGACAATCTTTTCTCCTTTTTTAAGAATTTCCATTGCTGTGCTTCTTTATACGATGATGTCATCAATATACTGTAGATGTTTGGGAGCCTTGCTCTTTTCCAGTGCAGTCTGGATCAGCCCATGGCAGATGGTGGGGCTGTGTTTCCACCCCTGGGGCAGTCGGTTGTTGCCGTGCGAGACCGGCTCCGGGCAGGCGCCTGCAGGAGCACGGTGGAAGGAGGGGAGAGGCAGCCACCGCTTTCCCCTTCAGCTCTGCAAGGCTCAGTTCTAGCACGGGAACAGATGAAATAGCAACACAGGGCTCAGGTGAAGACACGTGTTTATTGTGGAAGCATGTTCCTGATCAGGTCACAGGACAAAGGGGGAACGCATGGGGGGGCAAAAAGGGGAGGGAATGGGGGGAGAAGAAGAGAAATTACAAACTCTCCACAGTTGGTTCCAGGTGTATTGCACTCCCCTCTAGGTGAAGGCAAATTGAAGCTTGCATTTTGCTGCCAAAGGGATGGAGAAGAAGGCATTGGCAGTATCAATGGTCGCATACTACTGTGAGAACCCCAGCCTTGTTTTGGGGCCACATGTGGTGGTGAAATTCCTCCTCCAACCCGTGCTTCCAAAGAAAAACTCCGCAGGCTTAGCTGTTCGGTCTCAAGGCAGTTTATTGCTAGTTATCTAACAGATTATGTTCTTGGACTGCAGCTATTTGATCAGTGGCCTGGGTAGAGGCACACACACACACTGACATCTTCTCTATCTGCTGTCTTCTTCGTCTCTCCCTCCGCCCAGGGCTGCTGCTATCTTTTATAAGATATATTACGTATAACATGTTTACAATTATTCCCCAATACCTACTACCTACGTTGCCAAGTGTTTTTCTACTCTAAACCAATCTGTGAGTGCCAACATCACCAAGAACATGGAGTTAAGGAAGAAGAAGGAAGAAGGATGGGTTCAGCCCACTTTCCTCCATCTTAGAACTTCTGACCCCCATGTACAAAGTGAAAACCCCCCTGTACATGTGCTAAAACCCCCCTGTACAATACTAAAAAAATTTCCCCTCTACTTCGTAACTACTTATACTATACTATCTAACCTTTTGTGATTGCTTGTTCCACCTCCAAAGTTGGTAATTCATTCCATGGCTCAAACTCAAAATCACAGCTGTTTTTCAGCTGTCTGCCAGGGTCTAGAATGCTTCTGACCAAGGCCTGGAACCTCTAAAAATGTCTGAGAGACATTTTGAGTTCCCACATACTACTTTGCTGCTTTGGACTCTTAACTCATACTGGAACTCTAACATGTCTGGTATGGCAGCACTCAGTGGTGGTGTAACCTCATTCAGGCTGCAGTAATCTACTGTCAGTCTCTATTTTTGTACTGGCTATATAGGGCTGTTGAAAGGCGAATGAGCTTTGCTAACCACTCTTTGGCTCTCCAGTTTACGGATTATTTTAAGGATGGCAGTTACAGAGTTTTTGTTGGTGCAATATTGCTGATGGTGTACTGTTGCTGTGGTGATTGGTACCTGTTGTTTCTTAACTCTTGGCAGTCTCTCAGCAGAAGGGTTATCTGAGAGACTAGGCAAGGTATTCGGTTTCTGAATGTTTTCTGTCTCTACAGCAGTTATCTCGAAAGCCTAACGATGTCCTTTTGGATCTTTAAAATATCTATTTCTGATGTAGTCTATGCCAAGGATACATGGGGCTTCTGGGCTAGTCACGATGGGGTGTTTCTGGCACCCATTCCTAGTTAAGCTTACTTTGGCTTCCAATACAGTTAGTTGCTGGGATCCTTCTGTTACCCTAGAGAGAGAGATGGATTCTACTCTTACATAACTTGATGGCATCAGGCTACTTTGGGCACCGGTGTCAACTAAGGCCGTATATTTTTGTGGGTCAGATGTGCCAGGCCATCAGATCTACACAGTCGAATAAATCCGATTGTCCCTGTCCTCTACCTGGCTAGAGGCAGGGCTTATCTATTTTTGAACGTGGTACACATTGCTCTCTTCTTGCAAATAGTTTTTTGAGGTTCTTTCAAGACGATAGGTCATATTATCATTCCTATATTGTCTAGAATTTTGTGTGTGAGAGACTGGAGCAGCATTGACTCTAGACGATCTTCTTGTGTTGGGGGTTCCTCTTTTCAGTTTACATACCCGAGCTGCTAAGGAGGAGGTGAGTTTTCCATCCCACTTCTTCATGTCTTCTCCATGCTCCTGAAGGAAAAACTAGAGGTTACCTCGTGGAGTGTATCCTCTCTCCTTGACTGGGGAACGCCAGCTTTTAATGGCAGAGACTTTTGTTGGTTCTGGTGAGATGCGGTAGACTTCTTCCTTAAGTTCTTTTTTTAGTTTCTGATGGCTCTCTTCAATCAAGCCCCGGACTTGCTCAGCCAGTCTTGTTTCTATGGATGAGACATGGGTACGAAACAGGGCAGTGACAGTGTCTTTGTAAATTCTTAGTTTATTGGCTAAGACACCCACTCTGTCTTCGCCTTCTCTATTGTAGCATTGCCAGGTAATGGAAATACATCTCTGGTCCAAGCCGTGCAAATCTCTGTGATGTGCACTGGACACAATCTGGGCTCTTAGGAAATCTCCCATCTTCTGAGAAAGTTATTTCCAGCACAGCCAATTCCCTCAGGCATTGGATGTCATGTTTTATTGTGCTCCATTTTCCTTGGTGTACCTGGAGGTCTTCTTTACAAAGGTATCTGTCCCTCACACTTGTCAGCAGGCGTCGCCAAAGGCTGAGAGTTTCTTGGGTTCTCCCAATCCCTTGGTCAATGACCACATCCCTGGACAGTGCTCCCAGTTGCCTGGCCTCACTTCCATCCAGAATGGTGTCATTGGCTGCAGCGTCTCAGATGCAGAGCAGCCAGGTTAGGATGGACTTGTTTGTCTGGCGTGTGAATTCTCTCCGCACGTCATGCAGCTCACCCAGGGATAGAGACCAAGTGATGATTTCTGGCTCTGTCTCTTCCACTGGGTGCAAGGGTCCTGCCGCGTCCTTGTTGGTCACTATGCAGACTGATTTGCTTTCTGATTTCTTCTTCTGAACGGAGGCAAATGTTACTGCTTCAGGCTGTTCTGGTTCAGTGATGGTTTGTGTGGAAATGCTGACCGTGCTTTGGGTTTTTTCCTCCTCTGTGACAGTCTGTGTAGACACAGACACTGTTGCTTTATTTGTGGTTCTTTCTTCTTCTGTGACAGTCTGCGTAGACACAGATGCTGTTGTTTCACATTCGGTTCCTTCCTCTTCTGTCACAGTATGTATAGACATGGATGCTGTTTTGCTGCTGGTTTCCTTTTCCTTTGTGGCAGTCTGCGTGGGCATGGATACTGTTGTTTTGCTTCTCCTTTCTTCTTTTTTAAGAAAACACTGCACCACACTATATAGTGCTTTGTTCCTAAGCAGGTTGCAAGCTGTGCAGAGAAGACAAAACAGAACTAACAGCAACACTATGCTATCTTTGATATCTAGAGGGAGATCAAACTTTTCAAAAACTGCTGTGTCAAACCTGAAAGGCTGAAAAAAGTAATTCTTTACCCCTCCCCACCAGGGGCTGGGTGAGATTGTTGAGGCCCCAAACATAGCAGCTTAGATTAGGACAAGAAAACAAAAGTGAATATATATTCCAAATTACGTTCATTGTCTCTGAGGTTATCATGCTATAGACATAAAAGACCAATAACACAATTTTTATACTGTACCCTGATTTACACAGGAGCATTATAATCAGCAGATAATGCCCTGTGTGTGCAAAAACATAGAGTGTTAGGTATGAGACCTATATAAATATGTTAAGCATCATAGCGAAATTGTAATTCTGACTTTTTTAGTAGCTTCTAGCCCTATGTTGGGCCCCAAAATTATGTCCTGGTTTGAAAAGCAAAACCAGTGAGAGGCTCTAAGTCAGAAATACATTTTATTAGGAAAAGGGAACAAAGAATTAAATATATATCTAATAGTACAAAAGAAGAACTACTGACAGAGTTAGAGATATAACCTGACACTTGCTGGCTAGGGCGGTGGTAGCAGATACAGTTTTGTTTAAGCAGTGGTCCTGTAGATTGATGTAGTTTCTTTTTGGAGGTCCAGTGTAGAGAAGGTCTCAGCTGTTTCTCTTGGAAGAGGAGATTTACTTGCTGTCTGTACAACCCCACTTATATCTTTGATGGCATCATTTGGCTCCTCCCTCTGGGCGGAGCATCTTACAATAGAATGCTGTGATCTTATCAGTCATGTGGCTAAAAGAACAGGTCCTCCTGGAGGGACTTATCTCTGAGTCATGAGATAAGGAAAAAAAAAGGAATTGCAGCTCGAGGTGGTAATGGAATACACCCCAATATTATAACCTAAGACAGACTCCAATTCAACCTCCATCCTTCAACATTCAGACCAAAATCTTTAAAAGCTATACTTTAAAAGCTTTAGATATTTATGAGCAAGACCAACAAGGTGAATCTGCACGAGCAGTGCATGGTGGTTACTGTAAAAAAAAAACAAACACTGAATGATCTTTTACAGGCCATTGAGGGACCCATCTGCTGTCCTGATAGACAGTCACAAGAAATATGCTGCCTACTGGGGGATACGATTCATGATGTTTTGAGAAGGCAGGAAACCTTCATGGATGGAGGGTACTTCCAATAAATCTCAAATGCAAGCAAGAAATTTATGAGCTATGGAAAAAGGGACAAGCCACATGGGAGGACTAAAGGAACATCATCAGGATATGCAGGGATACAATGAGAAAAGCTAAGGCTCACAAGGAACTGAGTCTGGCAAAGGACATCACGGACAACAAGAAGGGCTTCTCCAAGTAGATCAGCAGCAAAAGGAAGAACAGGAAAAATGTGGGGCTGCTGCTGAATGATGGGTGTCCTGGTAACAGAAGACACTGAGAAGGTAGAATCAATGAATGCCTTTTTGTCACAGTCTTTACTGCTGAGGTAAACCCTCAGGAGTCCCAGACCTTGGACGTAAGAGAAGGCAAGAGAAAGAAAGACTTCCAGTTGTTCAGAGTTGGGTTAGCAATTGGCTAGGCAGTTTAAACACCCATAAATCCATGGGCCATGATGGGCTGCACTCATGTGCTGCATGGGCTGCACCCAGGGTGCTGAGACAACTGCCAAATGTGTATCTGCCTGTCTCTGTCATCTTTGAAAAACCATGAAGAATGGGAAAAGTGAAGGACAGCCAGTGTTACTCTCATCTTTAAAAAGGGCAAGAAGGGGGACCTGAGAAACTACCAGCCAGTAAAACTCACCTCCATCCCTGGAAAGGTGATGGAACAGGTCATTCTGGAGGTTATAAACAAGCATGTAGAAGAAAAGCAGGGCATCAGGAGTAATCAGCATGGATTCACCAAAAGGAAGTCATACTTGACCAATCTGATAACATTCTGGGTTGATGAGTGGAGAGCAGTGGATGTATACCTCAACTTCAGCAAGGCTTCTGATACTGTCTCTTATAACATCCTCATCCTAGGTAAGCTCAAGAGATGTGGGTTAGATGAATAGGCAATGAGGTGGATCAAGTGGTGGCTAAGTTCAGAGTGTCATGATCAGTGGATTATAATCAAGTTGGAGGCCAGTACACAGTGGCATTCTCCAGGGATCAATACTGGATCCAGTCTTATGCAACTTTTTTATCAATAGGCTAGATAAAGGGATAGAGTACACCCTCAGGAATTTGCTGATTATAGGAGACTGATGGGCATAGTTGATACATCTGAAGGCTGTGCTGCCATTCAGTGGGATCTTGATAGATTGGGCAGTTTGGTGGAGAGAAACCTAAGGAGGTTTCTCTAACAAGGGCAAGCGTAGGGTCCTGCACCTGGGAAATAACCCCAATTACCAGTACAGGCTGGAGGATGACCTGCTAGAAAGCAGCTCTGTTGAGAAGCTGACCATGATCCAGCAGTGCCCTTTTGTCCAGGAGGGCCAATAGTATCCTAGGGTACATAGGAAGACTGTGCCCAGCAATTCAAGGGGGGTGATCTTTCCCCCTTACTCAGCCCTAGTGAGACAGCATCCTAGATCTTGTGTCCGGTTCTGGGCTTCTCCATACAAAAAAGATAAGTAGCTACTGGAGACGTTTCAGCAGAGGGCCACAAAGATGATGAGGGGTCTGGAACATCTCTCTTATGAGGAGAGAACAGGAGGTGACCCTGTTTAGTCTAGGGAAGAGAAGACTGAGAGAGGATCTCATAATTAATAGAAATATTTCAAAGGTGGGTGCCAAGAGGATTGTGCCAGATTCTTTTCAGTGGTGCCAAGAGACAGGACAAGGAGTAATGGCCATTAAGTTAAACACAAGAAGTTTCACCTCAACATGAGGAAGAACTTGTTTACATTGAGGCTGGCAGAGCAGTGTCACAGGCTGCCCAGGGAGGTTGTGGAGTCTCCCTCTGTCCAACCTGGTTGCATTTCTATGGAACCTGCTCTAGGCAACGCTGCCTTGGCAGAGGGACTGGAATAGAAAATCTCTAGAGGTCCCTTTTAACCCTAACAATTTTCTGATTCTTAAAAAAAAATACGTCTTGTGGAGTTACTCATAGGGATGGGTGTACAATTAAGAAGTTGTGAAGACACTGTCATAGATTGCATACATTTGCAAATGCAAAATAGCAAACCAATGTTTTAAAGTGACCCAATATGATTCAGAGGTAAATAGAAGATATCCTTGCTATTTCACACTGCTTTCTCTGTTCTGACAGGACTATTCTTTGTACAAGCACAGTCCTAGATAGTCCCTGGAGCTATTTAAAAACAACAGAAAAACTAAGTGGACTCATTTAAACTGAAAAATGTGCTTATTCTTATTAAATGCCTTTTCTACAGGAGTCGTCTCAGGGTCTGTGTATTGAGATGACCCCGACAATGTAAAAGTCCTTGTTTCCCAGCCCATGCAGCCAAAGAAGAAGTCTGAAATGCGTAGGGTTGGCTTCTCAAGGTTGTTTATTTTCTCTTATCTGTAACATTTTTCTCTGACCTGCTGAGCTCGTCTAGGAAGTCAACCATGGAATTCTCTCTGCACTCTCAGGTGGTGTTTATATTTTATATTAAAAACTACGTGTACTATGTTTACAATAATGTGCCAATATCTATCATTTATGTTAGACAGTGTGTCTCTACCTCAAACCAATAGAAAAGTGTCACCATCACACCAAGACATGGAGGACAAGAAGAAGGAGAAGAAAGCTAGAACACACCCAAATCTCTCCATCTTGTCCCTCTGAACCCCATTATAGAAAGCCCCAAAATTCTACTTTTTCACCTGTGTTAATTCAAATACCACACTACTCAAACCCTTGTGGCTTGTAATTCCTCATACAAAGTTGGCATTTTTTTCCATGGACTAAAATCAAAGCCACAGGTGTTTTTGACTTCATGCCAAGGTCTCTGTGCCCCCTGCCAGTGTCTCGAGACACAGGGAAGCCAGAGGGATGTCCTAGATTCCCCCGAGTCCAATATAAAATCTATGTGTCATAAAAATTGCAGTGATGCAAAGTTGAGAAGATTTAAAAGGATCTCAGAAGAAATGTAGGAAGTTTAAGAACTATCTGCCTAGTAGTCAAATTTCCCAAGTCAACATAAACTAGGAACTATACAGAGTTCATTCTCAAGGAAGTAAACAGTGGCGAAAGTTGTCATATTTCTGCTCAAACAATTTAGTTATATAATTCCATGTTTCAGTAACATCTGTTCTTGCTTAAACACAATTTTACCATTGATAAACAGTCAACTATTCTGGGAAATCTGATTCTGAACTTTTATCTTATTTGAGGGCCAGGCCCTGAATTGCTTGAAAGCAGTATGAGGAAGAGGTACTAGAATTGGATGACTCTTTTACAAGGACAAAAACTTGAAAAGGGAGTTTTGAAGGAACTAAGATTTTGTAAGAAATTAGATCAAACACTGCAAATATTCTTGGATAAAAAACTCAAATATTTTAATATCTTTTATTTCATTATATCTTCAATATTTCCTTGCCATCTATTCTAGGTAATTTCAAAACCCTCCTCTTCTTAGCCTATCATTTCAGAATAATGGCTTTTATTTCAAAGTTGTCTGTCAATTTAAAAGAATCTATTTATTTTTCCAAAAGTGAATAATTGATGTATTAAATACCAAGTTGGAACTGTTTTTATTGGACCCAAGCACATCTAAATTAATATTATTAGAATTCTGCATGATAGCTTAAACCTTGTTGTAAATTTCCTGCAAATTCTCAACATAACCAAAATCACCTATAAAATATAAAAAAAAAACCCCTAAATTTAATAATTAATCAGAGACATTAAATGTGTTGTAAAAAAATTCAGCAGGCTGTTAGTTTTGCCAGGATCATACTCACCCACAAAATTGTTTGAGTGGTCTTATGGTGTTGAAAAGAATCCTTCTCAATGAATAGCTGATTCCTGTTGGGATTAATTATTGCAGAATTTAACATATTTTATATGGGTTTTGAACAAATACCTGGACAAAATCAACCTCAGGAGAAGTTCACATATTAAATATACAAGTTTCAAAAAATGGAGAAAGTGTAATTCCTACTTTCAAATTGAATATCTTCTGCCTTTTCTTATCTTTGATCATTTAAAAAACTTGGATTTTCATAGTTTCATAGCACAGATGAATACTAGTGTCAGGATAAATGAGTCCTATCAACATAATAGAATTTATGGGAGTCTCAGATGAGTCTTTGAAGAAAAACTTTCTGCAAGTATAGCAGCTTTGAGAAAAGCAATTGCCCACTGAGGCACCTTCAGCTACTTTCTCTTACCTGAAGGGACCCCTGGAAATTCTTCCTTTCAACAATCCATGCATATATGAAACTTTCAAACAGATTTTAGTGATTTTTCTTTCTTCATAGGCCAGCACACTTTTGTGGGGAAGGGCAGGAGGATGGTGTTGTGCTGCATAAAGCATCTCAGTAGTTGTTATTAGCAGAATTTTTCAAATATTCATTGTAGTGTAGTTCTAGAGTACTTAATGTGGTGTAAACATTATTAACCACACTCCTCAGTACAAGTCTGACCTACAAAGCAGCCTAGGGGAAAAGAAAATTTTAAATCACCAACATTATAAATATTTTAAATATGCAAGGTATTATTGTTTTAACACATGCTCTAATGCTGGTTTTTTTCACATGGACAAAAATATTCTGTATCATATATGTACATCACGAGACCTTAATGGTCCCAGGTGAGGCCCATGTTGAGGAAAGACATATTCCCTTGCAGCTCTTGCTTTTAAGTAAGAAGAGAATGGGGACAGAAGCCCAATATCAGGGAAGAGAGGAATCCAGTCAACCATAAGCAAGATGCCTACACTTAAGGAAGCAAAGACAGGCTGAGCCTCTCCAAAAGACACTGCAATATATCCAATTTTGGAGAGGCTTCTGGTTGTCTGATGTAGCAGGAGGTGGCAATGGTGGTGGGAAAGGACCTGCAAAATGCAGTTGGATCTGTGGGGCATGAAATCTTATTTTACATACATTAAAAGTATTTATTGTTTGTCTGTGTAAATTGCAAATAAAAATTATTGAAAAGAAAAATGCTTAGGTTTTCCATTTATGTTCATAGAAATCAAGCATGCTTAGTAAAGTAAAGCATGCTTAGTAAAGTAAAATCAAGCATGCTTAGTAAAGTAAATATCATAATCAGAGAACATAATATGATAGGACTGAACGTTGACTTTAAATGTCTTCTTTGATTTTCATTTTTATAATTAAGTGATACAATAGTGATGTTATTCTGTGTAATTAGGAATCCGTTGCAAGACATTAGAGGTGAGATTTTTAAGGAGCATTCAGTGGAGTAAAAATAATCTCAAAATGCATGCTGGCAAATATTTATTGCTCTCTGTTGCTAATTCATTAAATATCTCTAAATGCACATTAATACAAATAGAGAAAAAAATGTGTTCAGGAAGGTGATAGAGGATATGGTAGGTGGGGTGAGAAGATCATGCTGTTTCCTTTGTTTGCATTGTATAACTGTGGGTGTGACAGCCTTGTCAGAGAGCAAGAAAAGGAGGTAAGTTTTCTCACAGCGGACTTCTGAGACTTTGTCGTGGTTTGACACGGAAAGAGAATTTTTTCCGGAAGGAAGAGGTCAATTTAGATATTGACCAATTGAAAGTAGACACGCCTCTGAGAACACAGAGGGGTTGAAAGCAGAATTCCCAGGGGAACTCGCTCTCTTTGGTTCCGGTCAGCGTGCAGTGCAGACCTTCCCCCGCCCAGCCACAAGCTGGGTCGGGGAGGGGAAGCCCCATGGCCTGATAAAGGTAGGCCCAAGGGTGGAGGGACTGGAACCGGGCTGGCCCCTGCAGATGGAAGGGTGGAAGAAATCTGGGATGTCTCCATTCCCCACCCCCCCACCCCCCCCCAGAGTTTCTCTCTCAAGAGGGAGAGAGAAAAGAGACAGCGGCAGTCAGCGGGGGGGGGGGGGGGGGGTGTGTGTGTGTGAAGCTGCAAGGTGCCCAGTGCGTGGGAGTTGCTGGATGTCCGGGCATCGAGCCATCCTGGGAGTTCGGACTTTTAACCCTTCCTTGAGAAATGAAAGCTTTGTGAATTTTCCTTTCCCCTCTTCGGTTTAAAAGAAAGGAAGAGGGACACCTTGGACCCTGGGATGTTAGAAGGAGGAATTCTAGATGGGAGGGGGACAAGGAGTGGCTTTTGGCTGGACTTTTCCGTGTTAGCCACAACCTGAACCAATCTTCTCCTTCAAGAGGGACTGTGTTTTGGGAGGATGCCAGTGAGTCAAGAGACCTGCTTCAGCTGGGAAAAAGACAAAAGTGAACAGAGAAAAGGTTAGGGGGTTTGTGGTGGCGTCCCCCTGTCCTGGAAAGGAAAGAGAAGAGAAGAAGATCTTTGTTCTTGAGCCCTCAGCCCCAGGGGAAAATGGGGGGCGGACTGTGGTCCCAAACAATGAAAACTGAACTGTTGTTTTCTCCCCTCTTGGCAGGGCATCCTTCAAAGAAAAAAAATCCTAAAAGCAGTCTGTCCATCCATGCATTGGTGGTGAGAGCACTGTGCATGGAAAGGAGAAGGGTCACCATGGCAAACTTTTTCTCCGGGCGGTGCCATGTGTGACTTGGAAACACAGGATGTGGAACTGTGTTTCTTGGGGGGTCTGTGGCACAGGAGAGACTCTATTCCCTCGATGGACTGAGTATCGATTGTTTGGAGGGTGGAAACCTGATTGGGGTCCAGACTGTGTCTCACTGTGGTTTGTTGGAGTTGGGTGGTGGGGAATGTTTTGCAAGGTTTTCATTTGATCTTTGTGTGGTTTTTTTTTTTCCCTTCTTTAGTTTTCTCTTTTCTTTTGTAGTAGTAGTTTAATAAGGTTTTTTTTCTGTTATTAAGCTTGGGCCTGCTTCCCTCTATTCTAGATTCCACTTCACAGCATTCAAGGGAGGGATCACATTTTCATGGGGGCACTGGCATTATGCCAGTGTCAAACCATGACAGACTTTTAGGGAGTTGTAGAGAAACAATGATAGCTTGTTATTGTAAACAACCTGCAGGGGGTGTTTTCCTACTCTTTGTTTTTATGTTCTTCTCAAGTATTTTTTGTGAGAAAAGTGTTTTTTTTTAATTAGCCAATCAGGTAGAATGTGTTGAGTCAGTCTATAAAGAGGAGAGTTTTTCACATTAAAGCTGCAGTTGTGCAAAGCCTTCTTGGAGTCTGTGCTGCTTTCTTACTCAATAGTGACATATAAGAACATGTAAGAAAAGTTTTTCTAAAATCTATTAAAGTGTAGGGAGGGTCAGGAGGTCAAGGACCACTGTGATAATCCTTGTCAACTCAGATTTCCCAAAGAGCCACTGGTTTTGGGCTATCATTATGTCTGATGTGGTGTCCTTTGGTTGAGATTTAGTTCTCCAAAGTCACAAAGATTTTATCTTATTTTGCTTATCAATATCAGGATCATACTATTGGGATTGTATCTAAGGAATTTAAAAGTTAAAGCTATGGAACAAAGTCATAGTCTTTAAAAAATGCTACAAGATAATACCTCTACCACAGTCTGGGATGTAGCTCCTCAGAAATGGACTGAAATGACAGAAATGGTTAATCAATATGGAATTCCAAGACCAGGTTGTGTAGGAATGCTGGGAAACTGTTGGAATGACAGACACATGAGAAAGAAAAAAATCATAAAATTACATGACTGCTTCTATTTGCTTATTTGAAAACAAGTTTTATCAAATATGGCTCATTGTTTTCCATCCATGAAATTAATTACTACTTGAAAAGAAGATACTTCTACGTTTTCTGTCATGGCTAAAGAGTCTATTCTTCTCATGGAACCTTCTGTTGTATATTAAAAAAATACTATAAATCTCAACTATGTAAATGTTCTATTAATTCAATTCATCCCTTAATAAAATAATGCATTTTCTCAAAGTGATCTTTACACCCTGAATGAAATACTCAGATTTCAGCTATTAAGATAAGGTAAACTACAGAAGCAACGTGTTCTCTGGAAAAAGATAAATCATGGCCTTAAATATTGACCTTTAATCGTTAGGTAAAACACTGCAGTACAGAAAAAACCACAGACACAATTTAGCTCTCCTCAGTCAGAACAAAAGTCCAGACTAATCTGCCAATAATATGAATCCTGGGGCAATGTAGAAGAGTGGCCTCTAATTGAAACATTAAGTCTAAGAAAGATGCCTTATTACACATTTTTGTGCATTTCATTAATAAGGTGCTAATCAGCTACTTTAGATTGACTCAAGTCCACTCCAAGCTTTGTCTTGAAAAGCAGAGGAATATGCTATGCTTCCATTCCTTGAGGAGCCCTTCCCTATTGTCACTGACTGTGGTCCCAGCCTCTAACATCAAAGTTCAACAAGCACAAAAAATGTGATGCTGACAGATTACATGAAATTGAATAAGTAAAATGGTCTAGAAAAGAAATAGTATACAGATTGCTTTTTCAAAAATCACCTTGACCCATGATTTCTGCCTAATTGAGCTGTTAAGCATAGTTGTGCCCTTTCCTGTGAAAAGAAAACAAATACATTTCTTAAAATTACTTCTATCTGGATCTTTCTTCAAGAGCAATACACATTAAGTTTTCTTCTACACATGCACATGAGGGACCCTTCACCATAAATGTTGCATCAAATATTACCCACAGCCTGGCTTGTCTGTTGTAGAAAGATGTAATGGAACTTACGCTGTAGCAATACTGATAGAAAATACTCTGTTTTGCCTAGCCTTATAATGCAGTGGTGAGGGACGCAAAAAAATTCCACTACAAAACTGACTACAGGTATTGCATTATGTCCCCAGTCATTAAACACATAGCATACATTCCTATTATTGACAAAAAAAAAAAAAAACTTTTATGTATAATGCGATGGTTCACACCCCAGAATTTTGTAAAAAATAAACATTTTTCAGAAATAGTTTCTCTAATGCAGATATCTCTTCTCTTCAATGTTTGTTTTACCTGATTATTTTAACATAATTAAGTCACTAGAAGCTTCATTTAGTCACTAGAAGCATTTGAGTGTATCTAAAGAAAGTTATCTGAGAAAAAATAGGAAAAACCAATGCACACTTCCACAAGAACAAGGAGATAAAATTTCAAAATTGCAGCTAAATTAGGGATAATATTTTAACAACAGCTAAACTAATGCAGCAATCTAAGCCGATTAAAGTGTTCTATTATGCAAAACTACAGCCATTATAAAAGAGAAATACACAACTGTTGTTCACACGGTTAAACTATGTTTCTGTCATATCAGAAAATAGTGATACGTGAGCAGTTTTCTAATTATAATATGTCAGTCAGGATAGGAATTTAATTTAAAGTATCTAGCACTAGGACTGTAGAGACAAAGGTCCTGATCCCAAACTGCTTGACCTATTTCTCAATAGCATCTTGCAGACTCCATTCTATGCACTGTGTGCCTAATGCAGCAAAACACCCACTTCATTTCAAACATGTGGCCATCTTCCCTGCAGTCAATAGACTGTTTACTTCACAAGTGCTTTTCTAAATCAGTCCTGGAGGATTGGGCCTTTGGTTGAATGCTCTAAATATTCCCTGAATAGTTTCTTACTAGTCAATCAAGTCTCTGCTCACTTTTGTGGTTATAAAATGGCGTAGTATCAAGGATGTAATTTTCACTGCATTGTCTGATTACATAGTTTTTGTCCTTTGTATCACTGGTCACCTGTATATGCTGTGTAATTATGAAAAAATGCTTTTTCAATTGTGAATAAGAAAGTAGAACTGTAGCCCTATATGATTCATTGCTTTAAGTGAAATGAGTATCAGATCTTGAAAATGGAGCAGAATAAAATTTTTAAGATTAAAATTTTTGAATTTACACAGTATTTTCCAATTCTGCTTTCTTTTTAAAAGAAGCAGAAAAACTACTGTGATTTCCCCAATATCTTGAATAATTACATAAAGATGGTCCTATAGGGTAGCCTATGTTGAATGCATAGTGAAAGGAGAAGATGCCTATCAAATGAAATTGAAAGTACAATCATAACATGTGAATTTCAGTTTTACCTTCATGATTCTTAATTACTTATTTCCTCCATGCAGCTCTTAGTCCTACCCAACCCCACCCCTTTCTTTACAGTCCAAAAAGGGTTTAAATGTAGTAAAAGGATAAGAAGACAGTGGGACCTTCTTAGAAATCTTCAGGCATTCTGTAAAGGACAGCTTCCTGATCTTACTGTTTCACCAAATTCTTCAAAATTCGCATACAGTTTGGAGGTTGGATTAATATCTATTATCATTTTATTTAAGCCAAACTGACCATTCCTAAGGTGACCTTCTGGTCTGTGGTATCATGGGCATCAAATAACATTATGAACCTTCATACCAAATTACTCTGGAACAAAGACAGTGATACTCTGTTCCTCTTAAGTATGTGTTCTGAAAAGATTGACAATACTTGACATCCACAAAAAAATATCTGTGTCAGACACACAGCAGCTAACAGGGGAACAGATAACTAAAGCTGAACATTATGAGATGCATAAAAATGAAGCTTATAATTTTATCAATTTTTTCTTTCATCTTTGATGTGCTTAAAGGTTTTATTTTCATCCTGACTCCATGGCATATATAGCATCCAGTCAACATCAAAACAAACTGCTTGTCATTAAATATTAAATTCCTTAAGGAGTAAGTCTGTAAGTCTTTAATTTTTTTTTTTCCAGCTGAAGCTGGCATCACTCAAGGCTAGAGAAGCACTTGGAATCCATAAATTGATGAGAGTTGAAAAACTTCAAAAATTACTGTTTAAATAAAGCCCTGAGGAAGAAATTGCATTAATATGCCTACATTAGACAACATAAGTGCTATTCATAATGAACTGGATTTTACACCAGAGGAAAATCATAGAAAACATATCATGGTTTGGGTTAGAAGGGATCTTTAAAGATCATCTAATCCAGCCCCACCTATCATGAGCAGAATCATCTTTCACCAGATTAAAAAACTTTTACTTGGACAGTATTGCAGACATCACTTCATCTGCAGTCTACCTCACCATGCACCTATCAATCCACCTGAGAAAATACACGAAACATTTTCAGAACTTTCTGAAGGTTGAAACATTTTTATAGCATAAAAATGCCCATGCATTGAACAGTATTGACTGCACAGATATTGTTTAAAATTTTCCTCTCCAATGCATTCTTAGCTTTTGAAAAAGACTTTACATGGCTTAAAACCTAGTTCTTGCCATAGGCCCTCTTAGCATTATATAGGTATGTTCTGTTCACAGTGAGCCAGAAAGTGACTGCTGTTGTCCTATTAGGTTAACTCAGGCTTGTAGCATTTCCAGTGTGGCATTCTGCAGTGAACTTCCTGAAATGTTTTCTCTGTTAACATACCTTAGCAGCTCATTATCTGGGTACCTTTGACTTGGCTACAATACTTTTCCTTATATTTTACTAGGACCTTCCTAATACTTCTGAAAGGAGCTTAGACACACATGTTGCATGTGACAACTTCTTTCTTTTTTCTTCGTACAGTATTGGACTACAAGTCTCTTCCCTTATAATACCAGAACACCTTTACTTCCATGTATTTTAAATGCCATGTCAATGGGGGCTAGCATAAATTTCTCAACATCGAATATTTTCTATCATAATTTTCTCATAATTTTCTCAATCAATTTTTTCAATATGATAGCTGAGATGGGCATCCTTGTAAACAAGGTAGATAGCAACCTTTTGTGTAACAATTTTTTGAAGCAGTCTGTCAGAAATGAGTAGGAGAAAGGTACAAGTTGTAATTAGATTAGTATTTAACACAAATTGAAATTTCTCAATAATATTATAATGGGTTAATAATTTTACCACTGGTCATCAAGTGCTGTACAAGACCCAAGGATCCTATTTAGAATTAGCAACAGAGAAGCTATGTCATCTGGATACACCTCTGCAACTTTCTGAGTTACCAATAAACATACTGTATCTAGAAAGTGAGAGTATATCTCACAGAGTGCAGATAATCAAGTACTGCAGACAGTGAAAAGCAAATTATGACTGTTTCATGCTATCTTTTTCAGAAAATGCAACTTTTCAAGGAATATGAGGCTGAGAAATTCTCATCTACAATTGTGGGAGGCAGGTCTGAGGAGAGCTGTCTGGGGTTGTGCTGGGAAACTACTAATGTATAAGGTTCCCACCTTCCCCATGTCTATCAAATGCTGTGCCCTCCTCAATTCACGTCACTCATTGTTTGCTCCATCCCTCAGTTCTAGAAAGTTCTATGTTCTCTGTTCACCCATTGGTTCCCCCAAGTTAACCACTCCTTCCCCTTGCACTTATTGGTTCCAGTTATGTCACGCAATCCCTACTCCCCCCTCAGCCCTTTCCTGATTGGTCCCCATGTACCCTGACCCCTCCTATCCTGCCCCTGTTATAATCCCTGACCCCTCCCTTGGAGGGGGCTCTTGGAGCCTATTACCCTCTCGTGTGGTTGCTTCCCTGTCTCCCTCCTGCTTTTTCTCATAATAAACCCACGAGAAATGCAACAGCCCAAGTGTCTTTCCGTCTATATGGTGGAGAGACCGATTATGCTATCTGAGGCCCCTGTTGACCGCTCCTGCAGAAGATCTTTTAAAGACTCCCCGTGGGACCAAAAGTCCAGGGCATCTTTATACAATCTCATATAAAAGTATACTCAGGCCCAGGTTAGCAAGCAGCTGCTAAGTGAAACAGAAGTATAGTTTTAAAGGAATCAGACCAAGCTCATGGAATTATTTAACACCCAAACCACAATTAAAAGTTGTCAATTATAAGTTTAAATTTCAGTTTTAACACTGAAATTTACACACCTCCACTGAATTTTCACTCTTGTAATCAATCAGTGACTCTTAAAGGGAAGACCAATAGTGAGGCGCCTGAGTCCTGTGACCACTGGGAATGCCACAGGGTCAGGTCCTCAGCAGCCGGATAGTTATAGCAAGGTTTCCACCGTCAGCGGGATGATGCTCAGGCGGCTTTATTTTCTCAAGGGTTTATTGTAGGGAAAGGCGAAGTTGGTAGCAATGGGAAACAATGTCTTGGGAAGGGAGCTTGCTCTGAGAGCCAAGAGCTGAGGGCAGGGTAAGGAATATAACAGCGACAGTGAAGGAGGGTCAGGGTATACAACAACCAATGAGGGAAGGATTCAGGGGCGGAGTAGAGGATGAGTGATAGGGTGATAACCAATGGGTGTAAGGGGGAGGAGTGGTTACAAGGACGGAACTAATGGGGGTACAGAGAACAAAGAACTTTCCAGAACTGAGGGACGGCTTACAAAATGATAGACAGGAACAAGGGGAAGGCATAACAAAAGATCGGCACTGGGGGAAGTGGGAACTCAGACATCAGTTGCCTCCCATGGCAACTCAGGGGAATGGTCTCCCAAGCCCCCTCCCACACAATAGTGCCTCTAAATAGCAATATAATGTAATTTGCATTATATGGTTAAAATGCAGTTACAGTGTTTGCATACCATAGCTGGAATATCTCTTTGCAGAGAGGATAAGAGGATTTTGACCAGGCCATAGCATTTCAGTTTGTGAGAGGTCTTAAACCACTGTATTTCTAGAAAACAAGTATCACTGGTGTTTCCATCATATAAAAGTCTTCTCAAAAAGTCCTGGGATCATCAATGACTTCAGTTGTATAAGGAGAAACAAAAGACAAAGAATAAGGCTTTCCTGTCTTCCTATCGGTTGGTAGATAAATCCCACCTGTATAACTTAAGAAACATAACAGAAATGCAACGGTAGGTATCATCTTCATGCATTTTAGATGAAAGAATTGTTAAGTAAATACATAATGACTTCGTGGAAAAGCAAGCAGAAAGCAATTCCTTTTTCTCTAGGAAAGCACTGGCAAAAAAAAAAAAAATATTCCTGGTTCAACAGCTTTCTACTTCTCTTCTCCCACAGCCTTGATAGAACAAAATCTACATAATCTAAGCTAGACCAAAAACTCTCACCATGCTGCATAAAATTTCAACCTCCTCCCCAAAAATTTGATGCATTGCCTGTTTTGGCCCTGCTTTTGTATGAAAGTACTATTTTGCGCTAACTTCCAAACTTGAAGAAATCCTATAGTGTTTCTCCAAACTGATCTGAAAACTGGAACCCTTTAGGTTCAGTACTGTCTTATTTCCAGATCAGAAATAGGTACAATCAAGAGCTAGGAATAAGGAAGACCAACACAGCTTCTGAGGACAGCCATAATGAGTGAGTATGGAGGAACCTTGCTGATTAAAAGGTAGGCAGTTGCAAAATTAAGAGGAAATTTTCATAACTTCTGCACTTAAGGGTTTATACCTAACACTTCCAAGTCCATTTGAAACTGCTAGTTAGAGAATTTTAGCCCACAGTATCTCAATTCACTTAGAATTTTCACTGAATTATGTACAGGTACACTAGATGTACTGCTATGGGGATAGCGTCCTAGTATATGTACTATAAAAAATTGCCAAGAGTTTCTCTATTCTATTTTGGTCACAACCTGAAATTTGTTATTTATTTCTCTTTTGACAGATGCTTTTTCTTTTCAGAAAATGCACTGCAGGAATTCAACTTCAAATGACAGAAATAGGAAATTGTTACTGTGCAGCAGTAGTCATAAGAGCACACTACTAGTAACATCCTTTTTCAATAAATATATTGTCTGCATATATTTATATGTCCATGCATATCCACACAGTCATACCACTTGCATAATTAGTAATGTCTTTGTGTTACTTTTCCTTAAAAAATTGCTTTTGACATTGTGCCACTAAGTGACTAATTAATTAGTCATAAATATTCTGTTCCCTCTAGATAGTATTGTTTACTAAGATGATCCTCTGGCTATAAAGACATGGACCACATGTCATGATATGATAGTTGACATTGAAGGTCAAAACTGAACTAGAATTCTAGAGTGTGAGAAGTCTGCCTTGATCATTAATTTAGGATATAATCTGGGAACAGTAAATTATGATATTTATGCTCAGCTTCCTTATCTGCAAATCCAGGATACTAACACTGGTAAAACCTGTCAGAGTTCCTCCAATTCATGCTAACAAGGACCTGAAAAGTCAACCATCTGTCAGAAATCAAAAATTTACAACTAATTATGACTTCAGTAATAACATCAACAGCACATTAAGTGCTACAAGTAGGTCACACAGATAATAGCCAATGTGTCATAAACTCTCAAAGACTATATGCAGTATAATTCCTATTTAAGTTAAAAAAGGATTAAGCAGAGAAGCACATCAAGGCTACACAGTAATGCAGTGATTATAGGCACAAGACCAGCAGTGATAAAACAGGAGCCCACAAGCAGAGCAAGACTTGAGACAGTAAGAGCTTAAGTAGGAGCATAGTAATTGGTTGCTGTAATTTCTACATGTTAACTCCAGGATGCAATCAAGAAAACAAGAAAGAAAAAAATTTCTCTTTGATACAGACATACAACTATTCATAGAAGAATAATCAGAAGGGATTGTTGTAGTGTAAGGATAATAGAAACTAAATTAACATATCTTTCATGTTAAATGTTCTTCAATGCCAGGGACCTCATAAGACAGGAAAACTGGACCGGACAAATGCAGATCAAGCCAATATGGTTAAAGCTATGTTCTCCCTTTCTTAGTTAGAAGATGGCAGTTTATGTACACTTCAGTATAGTTTACAGTTTACAAAGGCACTCTCATTGGCAAGCTAAAATTGTTTGTCTTTGTCTTAAGGTGGACTAAACTCCACACTCTAAACCTATACTAATTCACACCCAGAAAACCCAGTACTTCACATCCACACCTTAATATAATTTCTAACTGCGCCACAAGCTCTTTTTCTTACTGCATCATAGGTTTTGAAGGCCTTACAAGGCCCATACCTGAGGCCTAGGCTGGAGTAGCTCAAATCTCATTCCAGACATAAATCATGCCTTCTCTATCTCAGAAATTCTGCAATAGTTCTTTCTGCAGATTTGTAAGCGTTCATAAAAAAACTCTCTTTAAGCATTGTTTTAACATAACAATCATTATTTTTGTGATTCAGAAAGCATAAAAATCTAAACATGTTATGATCACTTTGAAAGCACATTAGCTGTTTTAGCAATATTTTTTGTATGTTAATGCTATGATGGCTATGTACAGGAATCACTTCATGGTCATAACAGGTGATGCATTGAAATAACTGTATACTCCTCCTTCATTATTCTTTCTCCAGTACTCACAAAATCTGTATACCTGGAATAATATTTCCAAATTTTCTTCTGCAAAATTATAAATATGTAAGAATTCAATTTTGTCTGTATTCTACTTTTCACTGATCAAAAATAAAATGTAAAATATCTTCTTGTCTATGTATAATGAAAAAAAAATACAGACATTGCACATGACTTGGATTTTTTCCCTACAAAAATACATACTTTTTCAATGCAGAAGTTTTAATATTAAGAAGATTTTAGCATGGAAAAGATAATTTCTTTTGGAAACTTCTTTCAAAACAAACTTAAAGTAGAGTAAATGTTGCTAGATATAAATTACTTGTTAGATTGTGTTGGGTTTTGGCTCAGACAGCTCAGACAGCCTGCATGTGGGAAAACTTAGGATAAATAAACCCAGAATTATTTTCCAGGTCCTTCCTTCTTTGACAATGTAATACATACAGAGTAGTTTTTAAAAACAGACTTCATCCTCGTATTTTCCATCCCCCAGTCTGGGACCTGCTCCCTCTGGCCAGCTGCAATTGCAGTGTAATTCTGCATGATAGTTTATTATAGATGAAATGGAAAGAAGTTAGGAATTTGGTTCATATAAATTCAGATGCACTGCTGAAAATTCTGATCCAGAAACCCAGTTGATACTACATTTCCTTCATGAGCTTTACAGCATATCCTTATATGGGGTTTAAATGGTTTATAAGTTCCTGCCAATATATTTCCCACAGTCCTTGCAGAGACATGCAGCTTTTGTCCCTACACAGCTTAGGTACAGTTTAGAGGTTGTACACAAACTCTGAAATGCACCTGTTGGACCTAAGTACAAAAGATTGTCCTCTCCTAGAAGGCAGAAATGCACTTTTAATGAGTTCTGACTCCAAATAGACTATGACAAAAAATAATTTTCCACTGTGATTATTCAAAATTGTCAGGTTGTAAAAGGATGAAAAGAAGTTTACTTCTTAGAATAAGTAATCAGGCCAGTTTTGAGGTTAAGACTTCTGGTAATTTTGGAAAATTATTCAGCTTCCAAAATCATTGATACCTTCCTTGCTTTGAACTAAGTATTTGTTAAATAGTACAGGATAGTTATTGTCCACTGGGGAGCATGTTAAGATTGCCCAATTAATTCCCTTAGTAACCTAAACTAGATCTGAGTCCTTAGAGACACAAGGAAAGCAAAGTCAAACAATGTGATCTCTCTCTTTATTTGTCTCTCTGTATCCTTTTTTAGAGAAATTATTTAAATTATGAGAGACTATTTTAGGTCACTGATGGAAAGCTAAATTTGTTTTTCACGCTTAAGACTCCTCTTTTAATCCACTTTACGAAGCATATTTTTAGTGTGGCTCAATTTAAAAAAAGCTTCTAATTGCAAATGTTCTGCACTCTGAATTTGATACAGATTTTGCTGTTACATGATGCTTGACTAAAGCTAGCAGCTTGGTAATTGTGTGAAAGGGTGTTAAACTTTTTAACCTTTCAGTTGTCCTTTTTCTGTTGAGAGTAAAAATTTTTCATAAACAAACATGAAGTTTCCTTTCATCTGGAATAGAGTACTGGTGTTTCTGGAAACTGAATGAAGGTTTGTTGTGGGATATTTTGATTACTAGTGTGATACACTGATCTATATGAAACACCGAGAAACAAAATTCACATTAAGACTCTCTAACATTTTTTTTTTTAAGCTCAAAATCCATCATGGTTATGCTAAAGGCTATATCATGCATATTTAAAAAAAAAAAAAAAAAAAAAAAAAAGTAGCCTTTCTTGGACATTACTACTTGATAATTTTAGAGCCTTTGCAATTCTGCATAGCTGCTTCCATAGGCCTCTGTATTGTCCCACACAGCTCTACCATCTGGCTGATTTGCCCAGATCAGGAGGAGGAGCACATTATATTTGCTTTTTATGAAGAGTGGCATCCCCATAAAGTGATGCAGATGGAGAGTTGCCTAGCAAGAAGTCCAGTTTATACAGTGTATGCTTGGCTGTACGTGCAATTGAAACTTAATTTAATTTTACATTAACACAGAAACAGAGGAAATAGTAAAACTGTGTTAATAAAAACTTATTTTAGAAAAATCTCTTGTCTGAACATCCAAGAGGCAATCCAGATGGACAAAGGAGTCCAGGAAAACTGAACATGATTCCAGAAGGAAATCTAAAAGGCTGTCCCCACTTGCTGAAAGATGAGCTGTCAGGGAAGAAGACCAGCTTGGCTGAAGAGAGAATTTTGACTAGAACTCAGGGAAAGAAGGAGAAAAGAGAGGACACTCAGGAGGACTACAAGGATCTGTGAGCTATGCAGGGAGAAAACTAGCAGGGCAAAGCCCAATTAGAGCCTAATCTGGTTACTGCTGTAAGAAGGAAAAAAAAAAAAGTTTTTCTAAATACATTAGCAACAAAAGAAAGGCTAAAGAGAATGCCCACCCTTTAATGGAAATGTGGGGAAAAGTACTATTGAAGGATGAGCAAAAGGCTGATGTACTTAATGCCTTCATTGCTTCAGCCTTTCACAGCAAGACCAGTTGTCCCTCAGGGCATCCAGTCTCCTGAGACAGAAGACAGGAACAGGGAGCAGAATGAGGAACCGAAAGCCAAGGGCAAATGGTCATTGATCCGCTACACCACTTAAGACATGCACAGGTCTTCAGGGCTGGATAAAGTCCACCCAAGGGTACTGAGGGAGCTGACAGAAGAGCTCGGCAAGCCCCTTTCCCTCATTTATCAGCACTCCTGGATGACTGGGGAGATCCCAGTTGCCTGGAGGTCAGTGAATGTGACACCCATCTACAAGAATGCCTGTAAGGAAGATGCAGGCAACTGCAGGCCTGTCAGTCAGACCTGGGTGCCAGGGAAGGTTACGGAGAAGATTATCTTGAGTGCTATCAAAAGACATGTGCAGAACAGTCAGGCAATCAGGCCCAGCAAGCATGGGTTTGGGAAAGGCAGGTCCTGCTTGACTAGGTAGATGTCATTCAATGGCAAAGTGATCCATTTAGTGGATGAGGGATCTGGACACACTGGATCGATGGGTTGAGAAAAAGTGGATACAGTACAGAAGAAAAGGCAGAGCCGTAGGAGCATATTGAGAGAGTTTTTATTCTTTGTTGGTCTGAGTTTTAATTGGGGTTGGAAGTAGCTAAACATTTGGAAATGGCAACTATTGAAAATTATTAATCAGGCTAACATTACCCTATCAATCATACTAATATGGAACAACAATTCATTTTTACATAGCTCTGAAAGCTGATTTTAAACATGTTAAAAAAAGAAGTTAATCTCAAGTTTCCCTCCAACAAATGGAGCAATTTGGGTTACAATTCTAATACTGGAATCAGTAACAAAATCATATTTCATTAATAATATGGCAGGGAGTTACTTGAGCCACCTTTCCCCATGGAAAGAAGACTCCCCTTGAAATCTCACAAATTTCCAGATAAATTTGTGCTGCTACAAATTTATGAAAGAATTAATGTATACATAATCACTCCATGTTAAAACTATTTTCTGGATCTCTCTTAGTCTAAAAACCCAAAGATTTTCAACCACAAAAAAAAATCTCAACCTCCCTTACAGAGGTCATGGTGCCAGTGGTCATGGACTAGCTGTGCAATGGGAATGAGGACAAAACTCAAATCTTACCATACTAGAAAAACTGTATGGAAAAAAATATGCCACAATTCACTAAGGACAAGATTCTGTCCACTGAAAGATACAGAACACATCCTCTGCAAGACACATAGCACCAGCTTTCGTAAAAGTTCTGTAGTTCTCTTGGATCTCATGGCTCAGAACATATGTACATCAACCATAACAAATCTAGAGTGAACAGGAAGAGCTGTGTTTGACAGGAATGGCTGTGTATGAGAAAATGCTAAGAAGCTGGAGCAGTTTAGCCTAAAAGAGCTCTGATAAGTTCTTGAATTCATGTCTTAAGGAACTGTAGTTCTTTTAGCACTCTCCTGCAAAGCAACAGAGGAAAGTGTCATTTAACTCCCCATATATGAGTGCAGGATGTTCTGATATTATGAAGACAGTTTCTAACAGTGCACACAATGAAGCAATGGAATAAGCTCACCATAGGGAGAATTTCTGTAGAATTTTCCATCACTGCAGAAAAGCTTGGAAAAAAGTTTTCAGTGAGGAAAAGCTTAAGACACATACCATGATGATACAGGTATGCATCTAGGAAAATGACCAGTGATGGAGTTAATAAGTTACCAGTAAACCTGAAGATGAAAATTTGCAAAGTCAACCAAAATATCACTGAAATTAACCAATCGTCAGAGTTATTCTCAGGCCACTAGACATTTTATGAAGAGGATAGCTGACTGCTTCTAAATTGTCACTGATGGTTTTGTAGACTGAGAAACTTCTATGATTTAGAATTTATTTAGGAAGAGTATAATTAGTGAAGGTTATATGTAACACAGAAGTAAATAAAATTAAATTGGTGAGAAACTAATTGACATAAATTGAAGGAGGAATAATGGCTACAGACATCTGCAGCTGTAAATGCAGCAGATACCATATTACAATTCACAATTAGAAAAGCCATGGCAGAAAGCAGTGAGGAGTCTGCTTATTCATAGATTCTGTACAACTCTCTGACCTGACATCTGATACCCTCTTTTGCTGTCTAACAACTGCCTTTTTAAAATCTTTTCTCCTGCACTACTTCATGCAAGTGGGGCTTGCTAGATTATTAATTTAAGTAAATCAGAGTGTACAGAGTGTTGCAGCTGGCTTCCTCAGAAACCCAACCTACTTAAGACTCATCAGTTCTAAAGAAGAGGGAATAATAAATGTGGAATGAAATGAAGAGGTATCTAGATCAAATGTCTAATTTCTTGGGCATGAATGCTGTATGTCTGTTTCTAAAATAATGCAACACCAGCTCAGCAGCTTTAATGTCACTAATGGGATATAAAACTCCATTTTACCTGATAATATTTGCATCTATGCCTTGTCCATCCCTATTCAATTGCTTACCTGATATTGCAAACTGGATTGCTAATTAAAGACCTTAATCAAGATGCCATGGGAGTATCTTTGTTCATTGGTATTCCTTGCTATCTCACAAAAATAAAAGATCCTCTGATATATAATTTTGTCTGAAGGAACAGAAAACACTACTTTCAGGGAGTCTTGTGCATTTCTAGGTCTACAGTAGATGGACCTGGCTCACTTTATTTGGATTTTCTTTCTTATAAGATAAATTAAGCTCTCAAGAGCCACTTGTTATCTTTCATTCTCAATTTAAACTCTCCACCCACGTTTTGTCGTACTAAAAGGAGAGACAGCTACAAGAATATAATTTATAATGTTGTCTTTGGCTGAACCAAGGAAGATGGCTCAGCACAGCTGGTGATCCATCTGTACAATTAGTCATACAATATGAAATAAACAATGAACATTTTAGGGAGAACAATGGTTTTAAGTCTGCATCAGGATTGTTCTATATGGAATGTACTCACCATCAGATGCAAAAGATCAAAGATGACAAAGGAAAAGATGTGTGTGTTTTTCTTACATTCAGAATCTTGCTATGGGTGAAAAAGAAACGTACCTCATATATAAAGGCAAGACCATATTGCTAGTGTATTTGCAATCTTAGCAGTCCAATAAAATTACTAGTGCTGATAGTAGTAGCATTATTGCAGGTCTAGTTATTGCAGGAAGTGAATATAGACAGTTGTGTTGGCTTTGTACAGCCTGGTCTTTGGTAGCTGGGGTGCCACAGAGAAGACTTCTGTGAGAAGCTGTTAGAAGCTTCCACTTTGTCCAGCAGAGTCAATCTCTGATGACTCAATTAGAGATGTTGGTGATACCTCTGTGATAACATATTAAGAAGAAAATCGAAACAAAATGGGGCACAGTTTTTTCCTAGTCAAAGGAGACAAGGTGGTAAGAATATGTGAAGGAAACAACATGGAGACACCAAGATCAGTAAAGAAGGAGGGGGAGGAGGTGCTTCAGGCCCAGGGGCCGAGATTCCTCTGCAGGCCATGGTAACTGATGGCCATGGTGAAGCAGCTGTACTCCTGCAGCACATGGGGATCCACAGGAGATGCAGAGGTCCACTCACAGCCTGGGGGAAACATGTCCACACTTCCTGGGGGAGGCTGTGATCCAGTGGGAGATCCGGTGGAGAGAGAATCTTTGTTTCCAGGCTTGAGCAGCCTGTCTTTAGAGGACTACACCCACATGGCAGCAGTTTTGGGAGGACTCTCTGCCTGTGAGAGGGACTCACATTGCAGCAGTTCTGGGAGGACTGCTGCTCATGAGAATGGACCCACATTGGAGAAGTTTATGGAGAACTGTCTCTCATGGGAAGGGACCTCACAGTGTAGCAAGAGAAGGACTCCTCTCCCAGAACAGCAGAAGAACTCGGGTGATGAACTGACCAAAACCTCTATGTCCTCTCTCCCTGTGCTGTTGGTGGGAAGGAGGGAGGGGTTGGGGGAAGAAAAGGTGTTTTTAAAAGCTTATTTTGCTTTTTATTTTTAGTTCTCATTATCAGTATCTGATTTAGTTAGTAATTAACTCATTTTGTACCTTTAAGTTGAACCTGTTTTGCCCTTGGAGTGTTTTCTCCAGGTCCTTATCTCAACTCATGAGCCCTTCGTTTAAATTTTTCTCTCCTCTGCCCAGCTGGGGTAGGGGAGGGTGAGTGAGCAACTTTGGTGTGTGCCTGGCATTTGGCTAGTGTCAAACCATGAGAACAATAATTAACAATATAACTATTCATTAAAATTATTAAAATTTTCAATAATAAATTTCATATCCAGATTTAGTGTTTTTCCTTGTATTTCATGTCACTTAAATTAATAACCTGAACATAGCAAACACTTTCCTTCCTTGTCTGCTTGCACAGTCAAGGGCACTGGTCTGAGTGGAGTTGGAAACACTGCTTTGGTCTGTCTGAGCAGGTGAAGGGCTCCTGATGTTGACAGCATGTCAAGTCCTTTGCTGGGGATGCTTATGGCTTCTTATTCCTTAACAAAGAGTCTGGTTACAGTTGCTTTGAAATGTTTGGCAGCCTGCTTTTACACCTTGCACTTTTTTTTTTAGTTTGTAAGCTCACATCATACACAAATTTCCGATTTGTTATGCATTTTATGTATTTTAAATGCTTCTATTTCGTTCTGTTTGGTTCCCTTGAAACTGGTTTTACTTTGAAACTGCATTTCTTTCACAGACTACTGGAGACTTGTTTATAGCCATAAAGTTCCTGATGTCAGCCTATGTTTCATAATTCCATTTCTGCCTTGCAGCTTGTATGCCTACCTTTCAATTCTTCAGCTCTCATACCACATATCTCTACATTGCATGGTTATGCTAAAATCAATATCTCTGTGGACCTTCTACTTCTTTGGTTTACATTAATATATTTGTGGGATAGGAAATCAGAGTATTTTACCATTTCAATGTTACAAGATAAAGAAAATAGTGATTAATTTAAATGAAAGGAATAGTTGTTGCTAGTTTCTGCATTTACTGCAGGAAAATTTCTCTACTTTCAGAAATAAACTAAATCTTGAGATAAATACAGTATATTCAGGAATATTTCAGATAATAGTTTTTGATTTTTTTATATATCTAGCAGAGGTTAACAGAAAGTAAAATAGCTTACTCTAATTCTTTTGAACAAGTCTGGAAGCACAAATCCTGCAACTAAAAGAAATTATTATTTTATAATGAGTTACAAGCAAAGTAGCAAATTTTTGTGAGGAAATCTACACAAACTGTCATTTTTAACAAACTTTGTGCAGTCCGTTACTGCTAACAGCTTCCTCACAGTTTTTCTGTGTGCTTAATATATTCAAGAATATATATTATGTCATCCTTAATGCCAGAGGTAAAAAAGGTTGGATTTTTTTCTTCCCTTCCGGAACTATTGAAGAACCAACTGCACAGACATTTTTAATAAGAAATTTTTGTTACAAAAGGAGAATATTACTATGGTATCACCCATTTATTTTCTAAAACAAGAGAAGAGAAATATTTTCTAAGCTTCACCTGAATGTTACATCTATGAAGTAAGAAGGTGACTTTTGCATTTCATATATTTTCTACCTGTAAAAACACACCAAACCACAGAAAATAAAGAAAAAAGATGTTTTAAAAACCTACCTTGACAAATCTACATGTATACACTCTATTGAAATATGAACTAATTATTTCTTACAATAACACTGTCATTTATATTAGATTAATTGATTGACTTGGGCCCCCAGCAGTGCTGGGATCAGGCAGGATTCTGGTTTATATCAAAAAGGTTAGTCTCACTGTATTTTAGGGATTTATTGTAAGCCTAATATTTTCACATGCATTCACAGTTGCCTTCACACTTCTCCATCCAAATACGCATACCCTCATAAATATGTATTTATATTTATAAATATTCTACTTCATGAAAGAAGGCTAGGTGGATGCAAGTTTATAAATAGGGAAAGGCTATAGAGATTTTCCAGAGAGTTCAAGGAGGTAATCAGAGAACAATCAACTATAGGAATAGGACAACAATAGGAAACCTTGTGTAAAGACATTAAAACAATTCCTTTGTATACTTACAACAAGAAAATGAAGAAAAATCACATCTAATAAAAGACAGCAGAGAAGCAAAAAAGACCAAAACTCCTTGAAAACCCCATATTTAAAAATATATTAAAAATATAACCTAATTTTTGCCGTGGTGTTTGTCTGGGAACTCATAACAAAAGATACACATGTAAAAGATGTTTGACTCTGTTATTTCAAATCTGATAATTTAGATGGCTTTAGCAGTAAATTTTGATGAAAACTTGTATCCTTGAGGCAAATTCATCACTAATACCTATTTTAGCCTGCAAAAGTAATTTCATGGCATATTGTGCTGCATGCCGGACTAATCCCAGGGGATGAATATTCATGGAGGTTATGAGATAGACTCTTTTAAATTCCTGGAGTTCCATATTGGCATCAGGCACCATAGTAGCTTCACAGATCATTTTGTTCAGCTAGAAATAATCTGCTGTTATGTCTTCAAAGTAAGGTCGTTTTATTTTTATTACAAGGGTCACCAATCCCTCTTTTGAAACCTAGCATTATTGCTCATCTAGAGACATATTTAACAAAGAAGGGCTAGAAATAGCAAAGTGTGACTGAACAAAAGAGTCCTTCCCCTTCAGCTTCTCTGAAATCCTAAACACCTCTGTTCTTTGGTGGTGTGCCACTGAGCAGTAACATATTAATCAAGGGATAATAAATCTATCACCTATAAAGTCAGTAGTCATACATCAGTAGTATTCATTTGGGAGCTACAATAACTGAAGATACATTAGCATAAGCAAAATGAAAAACAGTAATTGGGAGGCAAAATAGAATAATTCAAGATTTCTTCACTAAGGACCCAGAGGCATCAGAGGTAGAAGGAGATTGTTAGATTTTACATTCATTTCCCTCCTATCTAACACTCCCTTAATGAATTCTCCAGCCAAAATTTTAATGAATATCCACAACTCTTCTACTTTTTCACACAGACAAAAAAAAAACAAAACAAAACAAAACAAAACAAAACAAAACAAAACAAATATAGAAATTTTCAGCACAAAATAGAACTTGTGATGCTGAAAAACTGAGTATATAGAATTCAATCTAGGGTTAATTTGTTTATAAACCATATAAGAGGACTTTCTAGAGCTTCATTCCTAACAATATATCTCAAGATCATCTGGGTACCCTCAGAATGTATGAAGAATGAAAAAAATGTATAGAAGATAATGTGCATGAAGAAAAATAGCATTTGAATTTCTGTATCTTTACAAAAACCTACTGCTCTACCTAGGTCTGCATCTGCATCTTCCTGTTCCTTAAACCAAAAACCACAAAGCAGTCATACCCCTAGTGATCCAACCCACCTGGGAAGTACAGAGGAAGGATACAAGGGAATACTAGTATTAAACCTGTACTTTCACATAAAATATAATACATGATGGAAGACAAAAGAATTATAAAAACTAATACAAGGATATTCTTAAAACTGGAACAAGTAAGAGGGAATGGCAAACTGGCAGTCAATAGTCTATAGCAGATCCGATAAAGCCTGAATAATATAGAAAAAATAAGTTAATCTGCATTGCATGTGCAGTGACTGGTGAGGTGGAGGAATGAAGAGAAGACAATAGTATCTTACCTTCCTCAAGAAGCAGCATAGCATCAAGATACATCAGGAAAGCACTAGAATTAAGAAGAAGGTTTAAGTTATTTTACAACACTTAGTTCATGGTAGCAGGCATACTTAACTGGTACATCTTGCAGCTGTTGATAGCAAAGTCACTGTTGCTCTGATCATGCCAGAATGTAGCATATATTTCATTGTCCATCTCCATGAAGAGCAAACTACTGAGGAGATCAAATGTATTCTTTCAATACACCAGCTGAACTGATGAGTGTGAGCACTGTCAATATGTGAGAGCCAAGAATTAAAGACTTTGTCTTCTGAGCATCCTTTGGAAAATTTGTAATATGAAGAAATTTTTGCTAAAATTTCTTTCAAATTATGCTTCTCTTCATAAGATTAAAGATTTTATGGGATGTTTTTAAGAATGGTTACCCATTCAAAATAAATTTATTTGAATATGTTTAAATTTTAAAACAATATTATGAATGCAAGTAAAAATTATTCAAATGACAACTTTTTAAAATATAACTACAATAAAAGTATTTTTTCACATTACCAAACTATTTTTTTTTCTTTTTAATTCTTTTTCCGTAAATGTGTGCTATTCCAATTATTTAGTCAGATCCCTATTGGAAGATCCTGCTCTTGAGAATAATTTCAATGGTGTAAATCTGATTATCAATATGGCCTTTTTATTTTTAGTTTCTTCTTCCCTTCTGTATTCAGTAGTTATTCTGTAATTTGTGTGCCATCATCATATTTTCTTGATCTTTGTAGGTTTGTTAATATTCTGAAAGATAAATATTCCATGTTGTATTTCCAAACATTATTCATAATTCCTAGATTGTTATTGTATTTATTCTTTGACAGGCTACATCGAGTGGCCAGACAAGGTTTTTCAGTTAAAAGAAAACGTGCCTTGCACTCCCCTTTAGCTTGAATGGTTTCACTGTCTGAAGGAAATCTTTGCCTTTACATTTTTCCACATACATATGGCTGAAATGGATATTTGAAGTACCAGTTGTTAAAAACATGCATCTCCCATTAAACTCGCTTGATTCTCTGTTTAAATTAATAATTAGAAACATATTTCAGTTCTCTGTGGCATCTTGCTGTTTTGCATCCTGTTTCTGTAGTTTTCCATCATGCTATTATCAATCCTTCAAGTAATAGCTAGCAGGACTCATGACTGCACCAAGATGCAATGCAGAACATCAAGAATTAGTCAGGGAAATGAAAGATAGTAAATAAGTCTCTCAGCTAAGCTCAGTTTCCCTTGAAAGGTTTCAACCACATGATCTTTAGGGGTCCTATCCAGCCTGCGCTGTTCTGTGATTCTGTGACTCTGTAACTACAGTGTCTGGCTTCACATAAAGCCAAGTTTCAACTGGTGTGCGTCCAATGACTTTCACTCAAAATTATGAGGCAAAGTAAGCCCTTTGGGCATCAAAAAGGCTTAATGTGTGCAACAACTACTAGATTCTGCTCCATGACTGGACTCCCAGGCCCAATTTCATGCCAACAAGATGCACAGACAAGATGCATAGAAATCATTAATGTTATTATGTGAGAAGGGAGGGAAAATAAAAATGCATGTTTGCTGTGAATAAGCATCTTCTTTTTATGATGTCTGCATACCTTTAATTCATTTTTTTTATCATTCTAAAATCATTCAGACTGTTAATATGTTTATTCTCTAGCATGAAGTCTAATTTTAAGACTTTGAAAATTGATTTTACTCATGTTTAAATCCTTGATAAAGCAGTTCCGCATCTATATGCAATTATACTTCCAATTTCTTCACCATTAATTTTCACCTGAATTTTGCCTCTCCACTAAAACACACATATTTATACAATATAGTTGTCTTATAACATGTTAATACATATTGAAACTTAAACTGATGGTTAAACCAAAAAGATAAAGGCAATTTAGTGATTTACTCCTTTTTAAATTTTCTTTATTTCTCCCTCCTGGCTCCCCAAAAAAGTTGAAGTTAAAATAGAACACATAGAAAAGCTTTTGAAAACATGTCAGAGATTTTCAGATTTGGTTCTAATTTCAAGATAGGGCTATGTTTTTAAATAAGGTCTGGTAGAAGTCTCCAGCTGTAAGGAAATCAAAATCACTAGCTTACTTTAAGCAGGAGCTAGCAGAGTTTTGAGCAGTTAAATGTTTAAAGCCCTGAGCAAATTAAAATAAATGCCATCCAACTGCAGAGAGGTATTATTTAAATCATTGTGATTAGGCTCAGCTTTCTGCTGTTTTTTCTGATATTTGAAACTGGTCTGTCCCTTGGTAATTTAGAGTCAATAAACAAATGCATATCTGGGGGTACATCAGTTAACCTACCTGACTAGGAAAACATTTATTACCCATAATCTGTTTTCTTCCTAGATAAAGGTGAAAAAAATGCCTTGGGTGAGATCACACTGCAATATTTCTCCTTTTTTTCTTCTCGCAGTAACTGACAATTTACTACAGTGAGTTTGCAGATTATCTGGAAATTGCTCCCTTTCTCTGCCCTTTTCCCTCACCAAATTAAAGTTGGTCACATCAATCAAGATTATTTTTGTTGGTTGGAATTAAGACAGTAGCAGGTTAAAGAGCTTAAAAGGGACACAAATTGAAAATACTTTTGTGGTTGAAAAATCCTCTTCTCAATTTTCAGCTTAGCACATAGAAGGTTTTAACATGAGAAAACCCTTGTACTGGAGGGTTGCAGCATAACAGCTGTCTCAGAGTTCAGTTATTGTACTCTTCAGAGAAAGCACTAATAACTGTTATGTGAATAACCTAGCATAATATGATTTTGAATGCTCTTTACACCCCAATAATTCCAAAATTGATTTACTAGTGTTATTTAATGCCATTAAAATCCATACATCTGTCTAGTTTTATAATAGTCAATTTTCAGAATAAAAAATTCTTTATAATTTGGAATTGGTTTTAGTATTATAAAGTATCATTCTATATCTGTAATAAGCTCTCGATATTCATATTTATCTGTCATAGTCTTATAAGACATAATTGCTCTATTTTTTGCTGGTCTACATTCACTATACTTGCTGCAATCTTGCCAATGGATGAAGTAAATTTTAGTGCATTAAGCTATAATTTTTAAAATCTGATCTATGCTAGAAGTTGCCTAAACCAAAACTATTTTAAGCTGCTATAAGATTAAATAAGTAGACTAAGGGGCCATCAAGAGGTGACAGAAAAAAGCTCATTCTTAGCAGTACTGATATGTTGAGCCATCATCCATAATTTTAGTTTAGAGCGCTAGAACATGAAGAGCAGGAATAAATCTCTCTGAGAACACACAGGATGATTGGATTTGACAATTTCTCTTTTATATAATTTTTAACATCAGTTAGATCACCTGGTAATAAAATTCTGTATTGAAACTAAGTAGAACTGAATGAACAAGGTAAATGAATAGAACCTAATGCATAGACATGCATAGTAGACCTGGTTCCCCAAATTAAATATGATGTAAATCTCTAATTTTCTGACAGATGAGCCATGAATGCTGAGACATTAGAAATCCTTCTATTATAAAACATACTCTTGTTCTGAATCAGTTAATTAGAGCACAAAAATATTCTTATAAAAGATGAGAAGATTGAGCAAAATATGATCACGGGTTTGTTTACATGACACTGAGCCTGCTGGTAACAGGTGAGGTACCCATCTCAAAGGGAAAATAATGGATATTTGCTCAGGAGTTCACAGGTCTCGCTAACAGAGCTTTAAACTAGACTTGAAGGGGGAAGAGGATAAAAATAAGATCACAAGAGATAAGCCCATTTGTGGGATGTTGTTGAGGTGTGTTTTGCTTTGAATCCATGTTTGCCCCTTGTTCTCCTCCCTAATCCTCTCCCTTTCCCACCTGCCAATTTTCCCAAGCCCTTCTCTAACCTCCTTCGTTTCAAGTTGTCAATCCTCCCTATCCGTACCCCTTTCTCCAGAGAGTTCTGTCTGTCTTGTTGCCCTCGTCACCCTGTTCGTTACTTTGTATTATCCCCCCTCCCCCCACCCCGTTTTCCCTGATAGGCTCATAAGCTATTTGCCCCACCTTACATTCCTCCCTTACCACATCCTCGTTGGTTCACTTTCCTACACCGCTACTCTAGAGCTGCTGTATAAAAACTTCTGTTCACTCCCACTCCCCCCACCTCCCCCAGTCTCGTTTGGGAGCTCAGGAATAAATCCATCTTGTTCCACCCCAAGACCCGTGTCATCGCTGTCTGTCCCTGTACTGGACCGGCCGATA
This sequence comes from Lonchura striata, assembly GCF_050655825.1. Classification (NCBI taxonomy): domain Eukaryota; kingdom Metazoa; phylum Chordata; class Aves; order Passeriformes; family Estrildidae; genus Lonchura; species Lonchura striata. The sequence continues at coordinate 74,406,755 of NC_140704.1, forward strand.
ACTGGGAATTGCAGAGCTCGCAGGAGGACGGTCGCGCTCCTGCCGCAGCCGCCCAGCACGTCCCGCACAGCACGCGGTGCAACAGGATGTCACTCTGAGGGACAGTGTACAAGCAACATACTTCAGTTTGCTGTTTCAATAGATGCAGGCAATGGAGATCTGTGTGGCAGACAGGAATGCAGGAGTTATTGATGTTAGAAATGACAGACACACTGGCGAATTTTCATGCAGGAATTAGAGCTTCTTCACCAAAAAAAGTTCCAGGATTGATAACCCAACTGACGAGCACCAGAGCACCATGCACCTACCACAGGCAGGAAACAGGAGGAGCTAAAAGCCATGGTACAGCAGAAAAGATATGCATAATTACCATCATGGAGATGTAGTGGTATTACTTGCACAGCTAAAGTGCTACAATGGATGGCTGTAAACTTTTCAGAAGGGATTGGGAAGAGAGAGGAGGTGGTGAAGTAGCCCTGTATGTTAGACAGTACCTAATTTTCTGGAGCTTGACAGTGATAGTTACTGGTAAAAATCAGGGATAAGACCAACAGGGCAAATATCCTGGTGGATATTGGCCACTTAACTATGAAGAAGAGACAGATGAAATATTGCATAAGCAGCTGGGAGAAGTCTCATATTTGAAAGCCCTTTTTCCACCTTGCTAGATGTCTATTGGAAAAACATGGCAGAAAGGTAACAGTTCCATGAGGTTCCTAGAGTGTGGAAGATAACTTGTTGACATAGCTGATAAGGGAGCCAGCTAAGGTAGGTGTCCCTCTGAACCTGCTGTTTGTAAACAAAGGAGGACCAGTGTGTGATCTCTGATTATCTGATGGGTGGAGGCCACCTTGGGCACAACAATCCCATTTATAATTTTATAATTATATAAATTATGACAGAAGAGCTCACCAAGCCACTTTCCTTCATTTATCAGCGCTCCTGGCTGACTGGTGATGTCTCGGTTGCCTATAGGTCAGCAAATGTGACACCCATCTACAAGAAGGCCTGGAAGGAAGATGCAAGCAAGTACAGGCCTGTCAGCAGGGGGAACTCAGGGGAGACCTGATTTCTCTCTGCTTCACTGCCTGAAAGGAGATAGAAGAAAGGCAGCATTTAACCTCTTCTCCCAGGTAAAAAGTGGTGAGACAAGAGGCCTCAGTTGCACCAGAGGAGGTTTAGATTAAATCTTAAGAAAAATTTCTTCTCTTAAGGGGTGTTGAGGCATTGGAACAGGCTGCCTAGAGAAGTGGTAAAATTATAATCTCTGGAAATATTTTAAAAATATGTGGATGTGATACTTGGGGACATAGTTTAGTATTGAACATGTCTGTGCTGATGTGATAAGAGGCCTTTTATAACCATAATGGTGCTATGACTGTACGACTATGATGTGTTTTAAGATAATGGTTTCAGTATCAATGGTTCCTGAAATGTTTCAAAAAACTACCCTAGAATATCTTTCCAATTTTTCTCTCACAAACCTAAGACAAGGACATATATATATATTTTTTAATATTTATATAGTTATGCATACAAACATATTTATATTCTTTGTATGTCACATAATGATGATGAGGATCATCCGTTGTGATATAATTCTTCTTGATGTGAACAAAAAACCAAACAAACCAAACAATAGTTTCAATATTGGATTCAGAGAAGTGTGAGCGAACTAGTTTTCTACTGCAAATATCTTACCCTAACTTGTGATTGTAGTAACTTATGATAAGTAAAGTCTCTTTTTAAAATTGTTTCCAAGCCATATCCAATGTCTCTTGCTTATTGCAGCTGTCTAAGCCCCAAATATTTCAATTCATTGTTCCAGATCTCCCTCATACTTCTCTTGCCACCATCTAATTCTACTGACATGATTACCCATCCCTCACTTCCAAATCACTCTTATCAGCATATTCTGGACTTTCTTCCGTGTTAGCTGGAATAACTTTGTCAGTGTGTTACTGCTCAATATTGCAAAGAAAATAATCTAGTATTTTACAAATGTGTAAGCATAAAATTAATAATAATGTGGAAACATATTTTTTACAAAACATGGGGCATTCTCTCATCCCACCCCGTAAAAAAATAAATAGATATCTAACCAAGTACAAAAATCTCACCTAGAGAAAGATGCTCCTTTTCCAATTTATATTGCACTTCAATTAATTAGTATTGGCTGCACACAAGATTTTGGGCCCCACCAGAAACAGAAATCTAATTGTACCTAAATATCCATAACGAGTCTAAAAAGAAGCTACTTAACATTAAACAGATCATTGTGAAAAGGTATTTCACTTTTTGCTTTGGCTAATTGGCCAACAGCTGGTAAAGATTGCAGTTGTCTCCTTTTAGAAGCTAGGTGAGGAAATCTGGTTCTTCCACAACTTGGAAATTGTTGTTATAGATTCTGTAACAGGACCAAAGTTCTAAAAAGGCAATGAGAAGTAATACAGTATTGGATTATTACTTGTTCAGTGTATTTCTTTTCTTACACTTTCGTTTGTTTTTATGGATTAAAAAAATCAATGTATTCCTCAGAACCATCATAATACTATACACTGAAACTTCTTGAAAACAAGGAGGGAAGAGGTTAATACTTCCTGTTGAAGTACATAAACTTGCTTCTAAGGAGGTGATCTTTCTGAAAAATCATCATGTCTAATCTAACATTGTCCCATACCCTCCAGTTTAGATCAATTTTTTTCCTAGCCCACATAATCAATAGACTTGAATAATGAATGAATTCTAGGTATATTGTGCCCCTGCCTGTATAATCTTTGAAATTCGAAAAATATGTTGGTGTAAGTTAGATAAGAAAGTTCTTTTGCAATGTTGCTAGTTTGTGTCATTAGGTGAAGCAGCAGGATGGCATTAAATATGAGCAAAGAAGCAAAATTAGCACAAGGAAAAGAAATTAAGACAGTGACAAGAAGAGACAAGCCTTTCCCAACAAGTCTTAAAATATCAATGGCATGTTTAACCAACCAGCACTTAAAGGTAAACCAAACTCTCTTGCAAGTAATGCTTCGCTCAGACTTCCTGGTTAATGCTACTAGTCTGTAGCAATCAAGTAAAAATGCTCTCAATTTGTGAAGTGCAGTTGCTGAGCATTAAATGGATGTGTTTTTACTGCAACAGATACTAGAATGAGCAGATGCCAGAAATGGAAATTTCAATCATATTTGGCACCAATGGACACAAGTGAACATATTGAGAGCTACGTTTTTTATAATAATTCTTCTGTAGTTGCTAACTGTCTTATGCCACAGCATAAATTAATAATTCATTAAAATGAATCAGTGTTAGATAAATAAATTAAAAGGGAAACCAGTTAACTTAAAGGTTGCTTATGCAGAGACAGTTAGCTTTGCAGACTTTCTCAGGGCCATAACATGTACAGTTCAAAAGCGCAAGTATTTGCGCTTTTGAATATAAGTTTGATATTACTGGAAAAAGGGAGAGTGGTGCTCTCTATATGTAGCTATATATTTTTGATTCAATCAACCATTTCAGAAGGCTCTGCCACAGCTTGCTTTAAGTAGGATTACATACATCTGTATTTGCTGAGAGCCTGGCTCTGAGCCTGCATTTTTTATAAACTTTTGCATGTGGTTACTTTCAAAGAACTCATACTCAGAAGCAGCACTTTTCCAGCTCTCATCACCACCATTATTACTGTGCCACCAATTTCCAAGGCTCTCTGAGATGTCTTGAGATGTATTAGATGAGAAGGAACTGTAACATTGTAAAGTCTAACAGATCTGACCAGAGCAGATTAATTAAAACCCCTTAAAGAATGAGAAAGATCTACTGTGTAATTAAAGGGGCATGATGACCTTATCAGAAGCATAAAAGCAATGCCAGCATCTCTCTTGCAATCAGTTTTTCTCTCTAGGCCCAAAACATTTTATGCTGAATGACAAAATTGCCATTTTTATTTTACAGACTGAGGCATAAAGAAATTACTTGTTCAACATCAGCCAGCAGATGAATGGTGTGGCCAAGACTTTGAGGGACACAATCCTTGGTTCAGAGTCACCCCAAAGTGCATTCAGTGAAGAGCAGCTATGAACAGAAGTGTAAAGAAAGTAGACAGACATACCCATCAATATATATTTATATGGATTTCCTACTCCTACATGCATTCCATCTGTGTGCTTCCCGCTGACACCTTAAATATATTTGTTCATACCTTCTGGCAGTGGAGACAGACAATTTCCAAGACATACCATTTGGGATTGTAACAAGAAAAAAATCCCTCTGAAATTAATTCTGAAACTGAGATGACTTTATTTAGCTTATAGAAAAATACTGTCATGACTCAAGACTACTAAAAGTAGTATTTTGTATCACATATTTTACTTTTTGGTACTCACTACATTTTGGAGACTACAACAGGAAAGAGGATTCTAAGTGCAAAGACAAAAAAGAAGCTGTAGGACAAGTTTTCTTCCAGTTAATGGCATACCTATGACATTTTCTCCTGTTTCTTCTAATAGAACCAGAAGAAATAGCAAGAAGTCACTTTGTCGTCTCTTACAAAACATTTCCATGTAAGAAAGGAATACTGACAGTTATTGTCCACAGAGAAAAAACAATTTTGAGTCATTGTTGGTCTAGATCCCAAGGGGTCATATCCTAGCATTTATTATTAGAATTACTCATCTTAGTTGGTCCTATCTACCAAAACAAAAGATTATTGGTAAAGATCTCGCTGGAGATTTCTCTATCACAAGTTTGATTTCAGCAACTTATGAAATCCTAGAACAGGCAATTCCATTTATTAGTAGTTAAAAAAATAATACTACTAATGATAAAAACCCCATTGCAAATGGAAAACCCAACTAACAACACAAATACATACCCTACCACCAGCATATTGTTTGCAAACATTTTGTTGCACATTAATCACACTGCCTGTCTGAACTGGGACAATTAAGACAGCAGCTCCTACTGTAAAGCAGATCAAATCCTCTTAAAGTTGCTTATGGCCTTTTAATCTAAGTGCACTGTACAGAGGACTTAGTTCTAGTGCTCACCCCTCATGAATCAACTCGAACTGTGTAACTGACCTCATTTGGTGTCTGTCAGAAATTAAAAGCAGCACCCAGCTGTTTACTTTATTAAAATATACAACTGCATAAATAAAATACAAAATTATAAATGTAACTCCAATATTTTGGAAACTCAATACTACTCAGTGATAAAAATTAAACTGTTATTTTTTCTGTGATTTTCATACCCTCTGAACAAAACTTATCCCATTCCTGGCCTCAAGATTTTGTGCTGTGTTTTCTCATTCTGTAATAAGATTCTATCATGTCACAGAGGATTTTTTTTCCCTTTCTCAGGGTGAAAGAGCATCAGACAAAGGAACTATTTATTAGTCAGTGCTGCTGAGATGTAAAAAAAAAAAAGTAATTCGTCACTGAGAAAAGCATGCAGCAAGCTCTTTGCCAGTGATAAGAAAAGGAATTTTACCTTTTTATAGCATTTCTTAAAAATTGTAGTTTCTCTAGCCTCCCTTGCTTCTTACCAAGATCAGTTCTTGTCTTTATTTATTACCTGAAGCACTGGTCAAAAAAGGAATTTTATGTGTCTACAATTCTTTTCCTGCTACTGGGTACCTCAGCCTTAGAAGGAGTCTTCATAGTTTCAGCAAGTAGTCAGATATTTCTCTCTGTAAATAATGACAGTAGAATACATCATCAAAATTCAAATTTTGAAGCATCAGGAGAGAAGACTTTATCACAAGACAAGAAAGTATTAGGGGAACATAGGGAGGACTGTAAAGAGCTTCCTGAACTCTGTCATGCTTGCTGCTGTAACCAGTTTCCTGGGGAGCCTGTTCCAGTGCCCAACCATGCTCTGGGATGAAAAATCTTTTCCCTCATATTTATGCAAAACTTCTGGCTGCAAAAGAATTACCTCCTCCAGTACCCAGACAGATCCACAGAAGGAAGCCATGTTTTTCTGATGCTAGAATCATGTTGTACAGACAGGCTGGTGTTAAAAAAAGAAAAATAATGGAATAGAGATGTGAATTCATGAAGAGGAAGCTGCTAGTAAAAGGATGGGAGGTGGGTCACTGCTGCCAGAGGTAAGACACTAAGAGGGCAAGACAAATGATACTGCAGGAAGCCAGTTACAAGGAACTGAGGTTTTAAAAAAGAAGGAGGAGAATTACCCTGAATGACAATTAAGAAGAATAATAAGAATAATATACCAAGCTTACAAAGTTGACTTTGAAAGGTAAATGGGATTAGGAGGCCAGTAGCAGGACAGAGGAAAGACTGAGGCAGAAAAGCCCTTGGCAAGAAATATCAGAACAACAAATTCTATCCTTAAAAAAAAAAAATAGAATTCATTATTCCCTCTTCAGTGTACAAAAAAAATATAAATTCCTACTTCTATCCACAGATCTCTCTGAAACCACTGGCAAATTGTGCCATTTACTGTTGGTCCATATAGAGTATTTCTACTAGCTAGTGATAAACACTTTGTACTGAACTCAAATAGTAAAAAAATTTTTATTCACTTTAAGGTGCCAAGTCTTCTGAAGAACCATGAAGAAAGAACTTGTCAGCAACATGTAATGCAGAAAGTATAGTGTTGGATTACTATTTTGCATTGCAGAAAATTGTATATAACAAAAATTATATACAAACAAATATGCATCTTACAGTACACTGAAAGAACATAACCATAACTGAAGAGAGAAATATTTCTGAAGACTTTAAAATCTCTGTTGGCATTATGTCAATACATATAATATTTTTGCACAACATTCCTGCCATTGTATTGGTTATAATGGGCTCCCTGACTCTTTGGAGACTGCTGGAATATCTTTTCACATTTAAAAGGTGATATCCTATATTTTTATATATGTAAATTTAAACACTTTTTTTTGCTAATAAGGTACTGCTATAGGAAAGTACATTTGCTTTTCATATTGCAAGTTACATATACCTACAGCAGAAGCATCTTTGGAAGTAATTTCTGACATTATATACAAGTTTTTATGTTTTTTTTTAGTGTCCCATGGGCAAGTATCAAACAAAAATTGGAATTAAATATGTGGAATAAACACAGATTATTTCCCTGGATTTGAATAAAATCAAACATCATTTACTTGTAACTAAATTAAGAATGTTTTAGTTGTGAAATCCCCCCAAAATAATGAAGATAAATTGACATATTTAGTTTAATTCTGTTTGCCTGTCCTGTTTTGGTGTAATTTTTAAATGATTCTATAGCTAACAAAATGCAAAATATTCAGTTATACTTGCATTATCCAATGAATTTGCAAAGGAATAGAGAGACTGTGAAGACAGATACCCACAGAGTTGTTTCCCTAGCAACAGGAAGAAGGAATGTTCTGACAATTTCCATACCTTCATCAAATTACTGGTGGCTCACCAACACGATTCATATAGAAGAAATCTATTGTACTTCAAAAATAGAAACATTTAAACATTAGTTTATGTTTATTTCCAGGCATATTTTCTTTCTCAAATCTAAGAAAACTTTCTTTGAGAAAGGTTGAAAGTCTGGTTAAAGATGTTTCAAGGTGCAAAATATTTCAGAAAAATACTGGGTTATTTGCAGAAAATTGGACGTTGTCTTAACTTCCAACTTGGTGCTCAAAAGCTATGGAATCACCATGCATTTCTCACTGAGGTTCTTCATGGCAGAACACAGACAGATCTGAAGACACTCCACTTTGGTCACAATGGAGAACAAATGCATTTATTGCACAGAGCACAATGCCAAGATTAAAAAAGAAAGTATTGTTCCAATATCAAATTTATTTGCTTGTCCTCTGTGACTCTTAAAGACAATCCCATAATTTTTAAATCAGAACTGGCTTGCAAGACACCAGATAGGAATAAGGAAGCCTTCTCACAAAGAAAATAGTTTGGGATTTCTAAGGATCTTTTTGAGTCATTACAGTGAATTTCTCCCACTCTTTATATGTGTAAATACAAAGGGGGAAACACTTCCTTGTTGATCTATGGCTATCTATTAATTTACCAGTGTTACCATCACTGTTCTGTGGAATGTCTCTCAACATTCTAGGATCTAGAGAGGTCTTAAAGAATCTACAGAATCTACAGTAAATGGGTATAGAAGGAAAGTACTGATCAGAAACAGCCACTTATTGTCAAACAGTTTTAGCAATTTGCGCTAGGAATACATAAAACTGACTTCTTGTATCTGCCATGCATTCACATACATTGCTGATTCTATATGTGAAAAGCAAATTCCTTAGAGCAGTATCATCTGAAAAAACTTCTGCTAATCACTTAAGGATCTTTCCCTGAAACACCAACTATGTGAAATCAAATTAACATGAGCTGGAATTTTGTAAAAACAAATACAGTTTTACTATTAATTCATTAATTTATTCTCTTCTACTTGCTGTTATAAAAATAGTTCATTTTAAATTATCACAGCTATAAAAGGGAGGAAAAAGTGTGAGGAAAGTCTGTTCCAAAATTTGAAGTCATAGTTGTAAAGGTCACAGAAATTGTTTCCCTCTCCCTCCAAGGGCTAGACACACCAATCTGAATTTGCTCCACTTAGGCTCTGGCATTTAAATCAGGAATATTCCTTAGTTTCCTCTGCAATTAGTGGTAAGATGATATTCTGGTAATTCACATTCTAGATGGGCTGAACCATCTTCCAGAGAGGTCTTTCCCTCCAAACCATGAGCAATCTTAGAAACTGCCTCATACAAGCATATAGGTTCAATAGTTGCCTCCACCATTTCATGCCTTTCTAAATCTCCACAGAGCTAGAAATTATGTACCTCATACCATTTATGAAACTGGCAAATATTGAATTGTTTGTGTTTGTGTCCTTTTTATGAGGGGGAGAAGAGAAAGTAATACAAGAGAACTGAGAATCCAACTTCTGTGTTGGAATCCTAATTTAGGTCTGGAATCTGTTACCTTCAAATTGGAAGCGGGTGGCATTAAAGGCAGTTATCCCATCAACATACTATGTGCTCTGATTTTGACAGCAACACAATGATGGCATTGCATTTGCAGAGCTGGTCTCAGGATGACAGATGGCACCTCCATTGCATAGTGATGTCCCCAAAGAGATTTAAAAAACAACTGAGTAGATTTCAAAGATAATGTTAAAGAATAAAATGTGATAATTATTTATACAATTTAGACAGTCTAAAGCTGCAGCCAATAGCAGTGATTATTCACTGGAGCTCAATCTCCATCCCTAAAATCCCTGAGCAACACCTTCATTTTAATGTTGGATAACTGTGAGGAGCACCAGTATCAGTGCAGAGAGTATGTGATGGAATAAGACCAGCAAATTGAGATGTTTGCTCAGCCGCTTCTGCTCTTCAGGGAATCTGCACTGGCTGAAAGGCTTTTAAAATGTGTAGGAGCAGTGTGAAGTATCTGACTCTAAAATTTCTCCCACAAAAATACAGAGTATCTCCATCTTGTCTGAATAAATCCATGTATGGCAATTTGATAAATAAGATAAGAAAGATCCACTGAGACATCATGTTCAACAATTACTAATTGACAGAGTTGAAAAAAGCAATATGAAGGTCTTGTAAGGGATCACACATGCAAAACACATAAGACTAAGCATTCAGTCTGCCAATCCCATAGTACAGATCTGTGGTGAAATACTCAGTTGTAATGAATTCTACTAAATTATACTTTTTTGATTGTTTTGGTAAAAAATTAGTAATATTCTTATATGGTAAACTTTTTTGAAACTGTACTGTATATTTCCTATGATACTGAGTTGTTCCAGCATGATATATAACACTAATCAACTAAACGCAAATAGGTAGAGCAGTCCACAACTTTGCCACGCTTTTGAGAGAAATGAGCTAGCTGGTTATCTCTGGGCAGTTCTGTGTGTAGAAATACGCCATGAATTACTTTTTTTCACATCTCAACAACATTATAATGACTAATAAATAATTCCTTTGTCAGGTGAATAAATTTTTAGCATTTTTGCTGAAGAAAATTCTCACCAGTATGAATTAGAGAATCACAATCCTGTGTGTAAAAAGTAAGTCAAATTCTCAGTGCTTTAATTCATTTTTAAATTGTGAGAAAGAAAGGTCGAAAAATTAACATATATCAGGAAAAGTAAAGATGAAGTAATATCTTTCTACTTTATCAACTCTTAAGATTCAATAATCTTGGTATTTTAAGCTCTATATTTCCTAAATAACCAACAGCACTTCAATCAAGAAACAACATTCTTATGTCAGCATCTACCCAGCACACCTTTAAAGAGTTGGTATCTTTCACTTTCAAAGTTGCTCCTCTAATGCTTAAGGAAAAAAAGCAAAACATAAGAAAAGCTAGTGGAGACACATATCTAAAAAAGTATTCGTAATTTTTTTGGGGAATTTTAAGATATGCTTAACTAAACCTCATTGATGCAGAGTATCTAACTCTTTACTAACCAGAATCCATTCTTCTGTACATTCAAGAGTCCCCAGAATGAAATTGTCCCACTTTTGTTCGCTCATCTAAATGAGATCCCTTAATTAGAAATAGAATCTTCTTTGATTCCCTTGACAGCTAGAAGTAAGATATGTGCCCTTTGGCTGATACTGGCTTTCATTACTAAAAACCTCCTCAAATTTAAAAATGTTTACTACAAACTTGTGTAATATAATTTTCTTAATTGCAAAGTAGCACTGATAATTTAAGTGAGTTCAAAACAACTTCAAAGTAAATAATCTGGATTTTATGGACAAAATCCTTCTGTCTCCCAGAGCAGAAAGTAATGTTCAATGAATGCAGCTTATACCCAACTCAGTAATGAAATGGAAAATCAGAAAAATTGCAAAACAACTGCAGCAAGTTTTCTAATGAGGTGCCAGGGAAGGAATTATAATTCAAAGCAATCTTTTTCATTTATTAAGGAAATTAAGAACCTAAGAACACACCTTAACTCATTCTTAATTTCCCCTCCTTTTTATCTTATTCCTAAAAAACCTCACAAACACATCAACTGAATTCTCTGAGATGCTTTAGCATCCTAGTAGTCAATCAGTGATGTCAAAGCCATTCAGTTGAAAATAGCAATAATCTAATGAAAATATATTTTCCTCGGGACATTATAAAAGTCCCATCCTAAAACTGATGCACCCCATGAGAATCTGAAGGAGCTCAACAGTAAGAAGCAGTGACTACCTCATGAGACACTCACAGGAATGGTGTTAAAAAGTATAACTATGGTTCCACAATCAACTTAGATTTACATAAATAAATAAAAATTTTTAAATCCTATTGCTTCATCTTAGGAATGTCCTAAATCCCATTGTATTTGACAATATTAATACTGAAAAAAACAGAATGGTGGAAAAGCAGCAGAAAACATTAACTATTCCCTGCTGAAGTGGCTTGATTACATTGAACCTCACCAGATGGATTTCACAAGCCACCTAACATCCAGTAAAAACATAATAGGATATATATCAGACGAAGTGGATGGATGGATGGATGGATGGATGGATGGATGGATGGATGGATGGATGGATGGATGGACGGACGGACGGACAGACGGACGGATGGAGTGATAACCCCTCTGTGTGTGTATACCTTGCCCATATTCCCAACAGTAGATGTTTCACTCAGAGCATCAAACTCATCTATTCCGTAGGCTGAACATCCTGTATTTTTGGACCATGATGATGATTTCTTCCCCATTAACTAAATGAAACACATAGTGAATATACAAAGTCCTGTGTGGAGCTATACAAATGAAATTTCTTGTGCATATTGCTTTAATTCATAAGCTCCTGACATTACTATTTAAATTCAGTTTACATGTAAATTAAAGATACAAAGAGGGTTTCTGAAGCAGATCAGAGTAGATATCAAAAGAATCAGAGAAAATCAATTTATTTTCCCAGACTAACTCATGCCACAATAACTGCCTGAGAAACAACTAGGAAGATGTACATAATTATGAGTAGTTAGTGGGGTTTAGTGCAGAAGATGAAGACAGGAGGTTTATACAATATAATAAATGCTGAAGATAAAAAGTAAAATGCAGGGGAAAACAATGGTGGTCTAAAGACACTTTTTGTTTATGAACCTTGCAAAAGCAGGAGTAACACAGGCCAGAGGAGATGTTCTCAATCCTTCTTTAAGTCTTTTCAGATTTTACTGAATTACAAAAACCAGTAAATTATTAAATGTTATTTTAATATTTAAAATTAATTCTTTTAATCCTTATTAACTTTACTGCAATCAGTGATTAACTGCTGCAGTCCATTTAAAACCACTGTGGAAATGGTGGTGCTAGTTTTGCTTAATATTACAGAGTGACTGGATATTTTCTTTATTCAGAAAGGATGTAACACAGAGTCATTCTTTTTCATTTCAGTTTAAAGGAATACTAACTGGCTGAGCAAGTATTTTTTAACATAGCATAAAGAATTCTTCCCTTCCTGCCCCTCTCCAAAATATTGTAAAGAGAATAGTGGAGTTCTCAAAAGACAAATGTTGAAATAATTCCTTTTTAAGCCATCTTCATTACGTTTAACAAAGAATTGTCTCTTTTAAAATTTGGACAATGACTTTACATTTAAAAATAATAAATTATTATTAATTAGGATATGCTATTTTAAGTCAAGCACAGATGAATGACCAGTCCTACATCTTTCTTTTAAGGTCTGCACAAGCATTTATTTCCTGTCTTTTTTCTGGGCTACAAGTTTCCTTGTACTACAGGTTGCATGATGAAAATCCATAACACCTGATTTTGCACCAAAACTGCATGTACATGAGAGAAGCATGAAAATCAACACATGAAGACCTTATCACATACTGTCTTTGTGGGATGTGCCAGGTGGTGGACCTGCTGTATTTGTTTGCACAGTGTATTGTAAGTGAATTGTAAAATATCATTATTCAAAAGAATAGGACTAAACAAAAGAGAAAAGATAGATCTGTCTTTCTTAATGGTGTTTCAATAGAGTAGAAAAAAAAAAATCACAGAGAGAAATAGATGGCACTTCCTTAGAGAATGTACTCATTTGGGAGAAGCATCTACACAGCAGACTGGGGCAGGCAGAAATGGCACACACAGTTCATCCAAGATGAATGCAACCTGCAACATTTCTGAGAGGAACAGAGCTTAAGTCTGAGAATGGACAGATATATGAAACCCCCACCTGTGTTTGCACTCAGTGACACAGAGCCCCACCACATGATATCACTGCCAGGCTTGGTGGAACAGGCAGGAGCACATGTGAGAAGGTACAATCCCTGTCACAGCTTTCTGTTTCCTTCATCCATAGCAGGGCCTCATTATATGTGATCTAAATAAGAGCCATAATGATCTGGTCTTTAGAATAACTTTGGAGCTACTCCTCTCTTGCCATATAGCTGCAACAGATTTTACAACTGAAAAATCCCAAAGCCATTGAGAAGCCTGCCAACAAGAAAGAAAAACGTAACTGATGTTTCTCCCCTCTCAGCCCCCTAAATTATCAGGCTAGCCCAGAGATCCGAGGCTGTGAGGGGAGGAATATCAGGAGATGACAAAGACTTCCAAAAGAGGCTCTTACCGCGATACATGTTGGTTCAGCTCTCTTTATTCTGTGTTGTCCAGAGAGCGGGGCAAAGAGGACAAACAGGAAATGTCAGGGGTTTATCTAGGCTTTGGACAGGGAGGGCTTCTTGGCTCTCCGCCAACACTGTCAGGGCAGGAAGGAGGGGTCCAGGGTTATCTTGATGAGAGTCACAGGATCCTGGGGAAGGGGAAATAGAGTGCCCATGAGCTCAGTGTAACACCTCCCCCTTATTTGTTAAACAAGGTTACAGGAATTCACTGGGCTCAATTCAACCCTGACTATGGCTTTCTCACCACCTACAGTTGGTGGCGTAGTCAGGCCTCCTCAGGTTAGCCAGCTCTATGTGGTTGACTTCTGGAACGCTGCGGGAGGCGCTGTGGTTGCGCCGGTTCCTCCTTGGGAGTCACACCGGTGGTTCCGGGGTGAGCAGAGTCGAGGCTGCTGCTGCTGCTGCTGCTGGAGCAGCAGTGGGCGTGACGGTGAAGTCCGCTGTCAGCAGGGGTGGTGCCACAGCAGGCATGGCGTAGAAGGCAGGCACCACCTCCGGCGCAGAACTCCATCCCACAGTGGGCAGGGCGGAGAAGAACACGGCTGTCCCGCTCAAAACGTGCTGTTGAACAGCAGATACTGGCACCGTAAATGAAATCAAATCAACCAGTCTGCATGACATGCAGAGGGGCGGACTGGGAGGCAAAGGCTGTCCCCCCGGCATAATCGGAATTCCTGCAGGCGGTGGTGGGCATGCCAGCAGAGGGACCAAAGGCTGCATTGCTATCTGCGCAGGCTCCATCAGCAAAGGAGATGGGGGGGGGGCGGCATCCGTCCCCGCTGCGCCCGGCGCCACAGGCAGTTCCAGCTCTCCCGCAAATGCAGTTTGGAAAGTGGGGGGCTGCGGGGCCGCAGGCGGCGGTGGCTCCCGCCAGTCCGGGGCCACCCTGTGCAGTCCATGCAACGCCGGGTGTGCTGAAGCTGATAGCTGTGGCTAAGGCACCCCGGCTGCCTTGGGAGGGGCAGGCAATGTCAGTGGTACCGTGCTCTGGGCAGGGTGTGCCTGTGCAGCCAGCCACCGTGCGGGCTGCGGCGCGGTTCGCCTCCGGGATACCGAAACGTTCCAGTCAGAATCTCTGTCTGTGTACAAGGTTATGTCAATGCCCGCCCAGATTGCAGCCAGGTCGTATGCAGCAGTGTCTCCTTTGCACATTTGCGCCATGAGACAGCGTCCAAGGTTGAGCCTGACCTTATGATCAAAGAGGAATCTGGGATTTACAATAAATCCCCAGTCCTGAGCCCAACACAAAAGTCTGATCAGGTCCTCTTCAGAAAGCCAAGCTCTGATAAGAGGGATGCTGGCTCGCCAGGCAGTCAAGACTGCTTGCTTGACCACTGATGGCTGGTTTCCCATTTTTAGGGAACCTTTCCCTAGCAGATGTCAACTTCAAGAGTCCAACAGTTCGCTATTCCAGGGAAAAACCCATCCCGCTCAGTTCCAGGCTCTTAAGAGCCCATCCACAGTCCAAAAAGGACCCAGCCTTCTCCAGAAGGTGTGGACTTCCAGCGTTACCTTTCTTAAGAAGGCAGAGGTGTCCGTTCACAGCATCCAGGCTGTTGGCATGGAACCGCACCAGAGGAGACACCCCCCCCTCCCCCCCCACAAGATGCTGAGGTTCAGGTCTGCTACCAAGGCTGCAATTCCACTTCAAGTCACCAGATCCTGTCCCTTCAGGGCAGGGTTCAGTGCCGCGTCGGGCTACACCAGACCCTGTTCCCCAGGGTAAGGTGTGATTTCACGTCGGGGTTACCAGATGTTGCTGTCAAGGCAGGATGGGAATGAGAAGACTCTGACTCAGAAGGCTGCTGTGAGTAAAAACTCCCCTTTATTCAAAATACACTGTTCTTTTATACAGAGCTCCACAAGGTTCTGAAGTGAAAACAACCATTGGTTCAGAGTGCTTGACGCACAGTGATGGAACTTAACTATAAACAATGTGAAAAACAAGAGAAATAAAGAATTATTTACATTATTTCCAAGCACTTTCCCAGGCCTCTGCCTGGATAGAAACTCTCAGTTTCTTTCTTTGACTGAATCTGAGACCCATAGTATGAGACCCTTGATAGCTTTGAAAATCAAGTGATGCAGGATCCCGAACGCCAAGGTTACAAGGAACAAAATAACAAAGAGTAACAAAATTGATCTAACAATAGATGTCCACCACCCCGTAAATTCCCAGCCCTTAAACAGTTCAGGATCACAACTTGGATGGGGCTCATCACAGGGTTGAGTGGGAGGTAGGTTTTCTCTAAAAGGGAAAAACAAACATTTTGAGAACATGTTAAAATTCTGGTTTCTGCCAGAAGGAATTCACGCTTAGGAAAATCCCTCTTCTTCCATTTGGTGGTGTCTTTTCTTTGAAGCACCAGCTACTTGCTTCTTGTCCCCTTCTGTCTGACCTGGGTTCTTGGGAACAAAAGGTTTCACCCACTTCTGGGGAATCCATCGATGGCCTGAGGGAGTAGCTACACACGCATAGCCACGACCCCCGGTTACAAGTTCACAGGGACCCTTGGTTTCCCAAGTTTCTGGATCCCTAATCAAGACCGGTGGATGCTGAGAAAATTTGAATTGATTGCCACTGTTAAAGTAACACACAACAGGCAGACTCATGTTTTCAAATGAACAGTTCAGAAAATTTATGGTAAACATGGCTTTACAGAGCTTCTCTCGTGGAGACATCCACAGAGCTGAATTATTCTGTTTTTTCAATACCTGTTTGAGTGTCTCATGTGCATGCTCGACTACAGCTTGACCTGTGGGGGAGAGGGCGATGCCAGTTTTATGTTCCACTCCCCACTGCTGGAGAAATTCCAGAAACTCCTTGGATATATACGCTGGGCCATTATCTGTTTTAATCATTTTTGGAATCCCCAATACTGAAAATGCTTGCACTAGGTGTTGTTTGACATGTGCAGCCCTTTGTCCTATATGAGCAGAGGCATACACTGCACCTGAGAATGTGTCCACGATTACATGAACGCATTCAAGGTGGCCAAAACTCTGAATGTGTGTGATGTCTGTCTGCTATACCTCACAGCTGCTAAGGCCTCTGGGGTTTACCCCCATGCCCAACAATGGCACAGCCTGGAGCTGGCAATTAGGACAGTTGGTCACAATGGCTCGAGCCTGACTCTGCATTATCTGGAACTGTTGGATTAGGCCTGGCACATTCTGATGGTAGTGCTGGTGACTCAGCTTTGCCTGTTGGAAAACATCAGGGAGACGTGCTTTTTCGACTGGTGCAGCAAGGGAGTCTGCTTTGCGATTCCCCTCTGCACTCTCAGCTGGCAAATCAGTGTGTGACCTCACATGCATCACAAAGAATGGATGCTCTCGGTGAGAGATTAAATAAATCAGCCTTGAGAGCAACATGAAGAGATGTTCATTCTCTATTTCTTTGAGTACAGCCTGCTCCGCCCTGGACACTACTCCTGCCATATAGGCAGAATCTGTCACCAAGTTGATTGGTTCAGAAAACTTCTCAAAAGCTCTCAACCACTGCAGCCAGTTCACCCACCTGGGGGGATCCCTCCACAAGCTCAACATCAGCTTCCCAATGTTGAGTCTGTGGATTTCTCCATGGCATCACCAACTTGTGGGAAGCCCCAGAAGCATCCATGAACACTGTGAGAGCCTTGAGTGCTCTCCAGATCCTTTTCTCTTGAGGAATAAGGTGGAATTCCTCATTGAACAACTTGTGAGATGGGGCATGGACTGATATTTGTCCTCTGTAGCTGTCCAGAGATAATTGGAGACTGGCGCTGCTGTGGAGCAAATGCTCAAACATCCCTTTGGTCAGTCTCTCAGGAGAGTTCCTCCTCCTCCAGCCTGACTGGAAGGTGAATACATGCAAAGTCACACCCTGATAATTCACACAATCTCACCCTGGCCTTCTGAATCAGCTTTGCTATCAGCTCTTGTGGCCTAGTGATGGTCTTGGATCTCTGGTGGGAGAGGAAAACCCACTCTATGATCAAAAGTGGATCCTTCTGCCCCTCGATCCATTGGAAAATCAACCCATGCAAGTGTGGCAGCTTTCCTAGAACAATGAACTGGAAAGGCATGTTTGGGTCACACCGATGTGTCTGCCTTTCTGACAAGGCCTTCTGTACCTTTTCGATTGCTGTCTTTGCCTCTGGGGTCAGTTCCCTGGCGGAGGCCAGCTGCCTCTCCCCCTTCAATAAATTGAAGAGAGGGTCTAGATCCTCATTTGTGAGGCCTAGCCAGGGCCTTATCCAATTCAAAGATCCACACAGTGAGTGGAGGTCTGCTAGTGTTCTGGGGTTGCAATTGATCTCCAATTTCTGCAGGACAATGGTCCTTGCACAGATTTCCAGGCCCAGGTATCTCCAAGGTGGCATCCTTTGAACTTTGTTTTTCTGCAATTGAAATCCAACAGAGGTTAAAAGTTCAACCACTAGGTCAAGTGTGTATTGGAGTATAGAGTCATTGGGGGCACACACAAGCACATCATCCATGTAGTGAAGGATGATGGCATTCTTTCTCTTTGCACGTACCGGAGACAGTAGTGCTGCTACATACTGTTGGCATAAGAAAGGACTGGATTTTAGACCTTGGGGCAAAACTTTCCAGTGACAGCGTTTCACTGGGGCTTCCTGATTGATGGTATAGACTGAGAATGCAAACCTTGGGGCATCTTCAGGGTGCAATGGAATTTGGAAGAAACAGTCCTTTATATCTAACACAGCTAATTGCCAATCTCGAGGGAGCATTGCTGGACTTCGCATCCCTGGTCAGAGTGGACCCATATCCTCTACAATTTTGTTTATTTCTCTGAGATCGTGGAGCAATCTCCACTTGTCCTTCCCAGGCTTCTTTATTACAAAGACTGGGAAATTCCAAGGGCTATCTGTCTCTTGTAGGTGTCCTTGAGCTAACTGCTCCTTCACAAGTTTCTCAAGCACCTCGAGTTTCTCACTACTCAAAGGCCACTGTGCTACCCACTTTGGGATGTTATCCAACCACTTTAGCTTGTGGGCAGGGCACCCCACAGTGGCTACTTCAAAAAATCCTGGGGTGTCTTAGGAATGATTAACTGGACTCCCCATTAGGACATGGTGTCTCTCCCCAACAGAGGAGCCTTATAGTCTGCCACAAATGGGCAAACACTTGCAATTTCCCATCAGGTCCCTCAATTTGCACAACATTTTTTGAAATTTTTGCCAATGTGGTTCCTCCTATGCCCTGAAGTTTGCCTGCCACAGGTTGCAGTTCCCAGTGGGGTGGCCACATGGTCTTAGGTATTACTGTGATGTCTGCACCCATGTCCAGAACCCCTTCCACCTGAAGGTGCTCTGACCCATGGGCTAGGTTGCATGCCATCGAGGGTCTATCCTCTCCTACCACCTCTGCCCAGTAGACTTCTGGTGATTTTCCTTCTACTGTTAATTCTACTGGGATGGGAATGGCTTGTGCCAGAATTTGCCCCTTTTCTAGGTAGAATGGAGGGTGTGAGCAACGTGCCAACAGCATAAGACTGGATATTTTCCCCTTAGTAGTCATGGGAACTATTTCAATCTCTGGAGGTGTGTGTGCTGTGTCTCCAATGACAAAATACTCACTGTCCGGTTCCATTTGGTACTCCTGCAGGTCCTGTGAGCTGTTTGACAGGTCCACTATAATGACTTCCCAATCAGTGGATCTGAAATGAAACTCTTTGGCAGTCACTAAGCGAGGTCTGCCTAGTGGCTGCCAAGCCTTGTTAATTGTACATTTGACATTTTTATTTTTCTGTCCCGTCCCCCCCCCACCATGAGTCCCACCCTCCCCCTTATTTGTTAAGAAAGAGGCATTTTCCCATGTGGGTCCCGCTATTTTATATCTTTGCGTGTAGTTGTTTTAGCAGCAGGCATGCACTTTACACTCAGTTTTTTTGTTTGTTGAACTTCCTCTGGTTCTGGTTGTGAGGACAGTTTCTGGCAAAGTGTCCTGGTTTCTTGCAACGCAGGCAGATGATGTGCTGCAGCTTGTCTGATGGCATTGGTTGCCTCCTTGGACTTGGTGTGGCCATGGCAGCAGGCTGTAGTTGTGCAGCTCTTGTATGACTGTCAGGGGTATCGAGCAGCTCTGCTCTTCTGGCACAGGCATCAATCATCTGAGCGAGACTAGGTGATGGGTCTAGAGGAAGGCTGAGGTTAATTCTATGACAGGTCTCATTTGCATTCCTCTGAGCCATTTCTTTAATCGGCACTGTTTGTACCCTAGGGTCTTGCACCTGTCTTTCAACTTGGGTTCTCAGGCGATCCACAAACTGTAAAAAACTCTCTGAAGGAAAGTGTTTAATGTTAATATAGCTGCCCTTAGCCTCAGTTACTGGTAATTGATAAAATGTTTTTTCTGCAGCGTTACAGATTTTTTTTTTTCCAAAACAGACCTAGGTAACAGTCTGGGGTTTTTTTCTGGGCATTGTATGTTTCCAGTACCACATAAATGCTCTATTATAATAAGGTGCTCTGCCCTGCCTCCTCAGCGTTGGGGCTAGGAGCTGTGCAAGCAACACGGAGGCTGGCTCTGTTAAGCAGGGTGTGGGGGAGCTGTCAGAGATCGGAAGGGATTGGGGGAGGGGTGGGGGGCTGGTAGCAGGAAAGGGTTGTGAGGAAATAAGAGCATATGGTCGCTGCCATTTTGTTGCTGCGTGTGTTTCAGAGACCCTGCAACCTTCTCAGGGCTCTGTGGAGAGAACTCTTTGGTTTTGGAGAAATCCAGACTATATTTCTCAGAAGAACCAGGTGTTAGAAGGGGGTCAGGGTGGGTGAAAGGATATCAGGGCTGGGATATTTAGGAGGTGGGTAGGGGGGTGAAAAGGGATTATTCGGACTGTCAGTCTGTGTTTGTATGCTCTTTTCTGCCTCTAAAATCTTTTTTCGGGCTTGTAAAAATATCGGAATAAATAGAGAAGCTTTATGTTCACCATTTTTGACTTTTAAAGTTAATATCTGTCCAATCTGGTCCCAAAAAGAAAGCGAATTCAGTTCCTGCACAGTAAAATTTGGTCTTTCTCTTGATAGCCAGCATACAAACTCTTTAGGAGCTTATTTGGGAATGTTACCTTGTTTAAAATATTGCTAAGTTGTTTTAGTGTGCTCTTTTGTCCCACCGATACTTTTGCACCCATTATTTTAATCCTATTGATGGTCTGTTCTCCACCAGACTTTGTAATACAGCACGAATTCCTGCCGTAGCACGGGAATCCAAGGGGGGGGGCGCTCGTCCCGCCGCCGGCGGAGCGGCTCCTGCTCTCAGGGCCGGGCGGGTTCCCCGCCGCTGTGCTCGAGCACCAAAACTCCCTCCCGTCACTTCTCCACCCCGGGAACACGGGTACTGTCAGTCAGAGCGCTCTGCTCCGAACAGCCTGCTGGTTCCAAGCCGACCTGCGCAGGGTGTCCTGGCTTAACCCACGCATGTAGCTTCCCGCAGTCGCTATGGTAGCTCCTCCCAGCCAAGGCACGGTCCCGGGATAATGCGATCACAAGCCTATGTACTGTGGGGTTCGTCTGTGAACTCGTCTGCGGTCTCTCTCCAGCCGGCTCGCCTGGGGTACGCAGGCAAGGTCCCCGATTTTTCCCTGTCACTCAAAGCCTTTAGAGGCAGCTAGAGTAATAGGGCAGTTTAATGTCCCAAAAAGCTATCGAGATCCTCTGAAATAGAGTCTCCAGCTCCTTCGTGGGCTTATAGGCAGCACATGCTGGGGCGCCAACTGATGTTTCCCCCTCTCTCAGCCCCCTAAATTATCAGACTAGCCCAGAGATCCAAGGCTTTGAGGGGAGGAATATCAGGAGATGACAAAGATTTCCAAAAGAGGCTCTTACCCTGATATATGTTGGTTCAGCTTTCTTTATTCTGTGTTGTCCAGAGAGCGGGGCAAAGAGGACAAACAGGAAATGTCAGGGGTTTATCTAGGCTTTGGACAGGGAGGGATTCTTGGCTCTCCGCCAACCCTGTCAGGGCAGGAAGGAGGGGTCCAGGGTTATTAGAGTCACAGGGGTCCCAGCGAATGGGGAACAAATGCCCATGAGCACAATGTAACACATAACCTCCACAATGTATCCTTCCTGCCACTTGATACCATGGCATTTACTGAAGGCATGGCTTCCTTGACAGGAAAAAAAACATTAAAAAATCATCAAACCTCCTTGTACATTATACACAACACCCTTCTAAGATGCAAACAAACCCACCAATTAATTTGAAGATGTTTAAATTGATAGTTTAACTCTTACAATGATCTTCCCTTATATGTTACTCTGCTGCTACAAGGCATATGTAAAGACTCAGTAAACAAAGGAAAAGAACAACTTAAATATATGTCATACACATATACACATTCTCTTTGGCACAGCATGACTCATTTAACTAGGTTTTTAGCAATCACTAGGACTACAAAAAATTTATAGTTCTTGAAAGTGTTTAACTTTTTGTCATGCTGTAGACTCCTCAGATTTATCTGTAACACAGTGGGTTTTGGCAAAGCAATTCAGAAGTAGAGGAAAAACCTGTGTTTCACCTTTCTTGCTTTGAGGGGAGGTAGAAGGAAGATGCAGAGTCTACATGCCCCCACAGAAGTGACCTCTATGGTATATTTGAAATACAAGACTAGTGGTGTCTAGATGCATAAGTAGATACAAGATGGCTCATTATCCAAAATTACAGGAGTATCCCTAGAAAATGCATGGTGTTTTAGTGTGAATAAGGACTGCATTGTAGAAGGAAATACCTAATTCCCCCTTACTTTGTTTCATATGACAATGTAAACCCAGAGAGTGTGAATTAAATTGATTCCAGATGAAAGTAATCCAGAGTGCACCTTATCATGCCAATGACAGGGCATGCTTAGTCATTAAGGCCATATTTGAGTTAATGTTAAGTCAGATCTTTAAAATACACATAGTGTGGATGTCAGATCTACAGCACAAGTTACTCCACACATTCATTCTGATTTTGCCTTACTACTTGTTATCATGACACAGCCACAGATCACAAAGCCAATACTCATCTACAGAAGTCTGGACTAATTTATTCATCAGCCTAGATAAGAGTAGATCAACTTATTGCAAATTCTGTGTGAGGAGAAACAAATTTGTCAGCCATATTTCCTTGGTGTTTTTGTCTTTGGGGGGGCTATAAGCCTTGATGGAATTGTAACAATGAACAAAGATAGCAAGGATGAGCAGAAATAGTGTTAAGTCTCCCCAAATAAAATATAGACATGTTTTAATACACTTCTTCAACAAGACTTTCAAAAGGGACTAAATCATAAACATGAAAACATTCTTACTTTCTCATAAGGGAAGTAAGTCCATATTTATTTAAAGTAGAATTATCTGAAAGAGGCAATGTTACTACATATTTGTTGCTCCTCTTTGGACCGCCACTTTGCTCTCGGGGGTTTCTCGCCGCTGTCCCCCGTCCCTCCCCGGCCCCCCGGGACCCTCCGGCTAGCTGTCCCCTCCGGGGCCGGGGTTTTCTGCGGTCCCGCTGCCCTGGGCTTACCAGGCAGCGTCTGGGTTAGCACGGTCCGAGCTGCGGCGCTGCCTCAGTCGCCGCTAGGATTCGAGATAAAGAGACCCAGAGAGACCAATGGTATGCTTGTCCAGATAGATTGTATTGCCTGAACTGTAGCAGGGACCAAAGGCCCCAGGCTATTGCCCAGATACAGTTTTATACAGCAAAATTAAGAGATAAGGTCTTAAACAATAGAGACAGTGTTCAGCTAAGGCACAGCAGAACCACCCCAGGGGCCAGGCCCAATGGGAACTGCTCAGGGGTGGGGAGAAGGGGGTTTACAGAGGAATGCTGAAGCGGGACTTTCCCAAAACAGTGGAGCATACATAAATGTATCTTTTACCTCAGTTTACCATTCCCAAGGCCTTTCTAAAACAATGGGGCATACATGAATGTATCCTTTTCCTCAGTTTACCATTCCCAAGGCCTTTCTAAAACCTTCCTCCACGCTACCATGCCAGCATGATAGAAACACATATTCTTGAGAATCTTTGGGAAAAAGGTCAGAAGAACAAAAAATATAGAGTTTTACACTACAATTACAGACTTGTCAATTTCCATTTCCTGAGAAAGAACTCGAACAAATCAAAAGTCTATAGCCATCTTGTGGATTGCAAGATGATGAGCAGCAGCTTTATATGACTTTGTCAAGTACAATATTATCATTCATCCTGTGATAGGAAAAACAATGTAACTCAAGCATCTTGTCTACTGTTAAGGCTCTTAACTCATTCATAGTACTTTGCATGAACAAAATAATGGAGTATTACAGAGCTTACAAAAGAGTACAAAAGTGGTTGTAAAACCTTACTTATAATGCCTACTAGTCTCCATTACACTATAAATTTCTAAACCTGGCATACCTTATATTTCTGTTGAAAACTGTCTTTGTTAAAAGAGAATGGATGCTAAGCTAAGAATTACTGTCAGGGACCTGAAGGACAGGGTTATAAAATTTCATTCATAAACAGCAAAAATAAAAGTTGTGTAAGAAATAAAATGTCTTTATATAATTAAAATAAAAAACTTATTTTATTGAAAACAGGTAAAAAAGAGACAGGTGAGAGTTTTTCAGAGAAAAAGGAAGATATCTTTTTTAACTAGAAACTGAATAAGAACTAATCAATAATATATTACAAAATCTGCTACAGAGTAAGGATAAGGATAAGTATTAGGATAGCATTCAATTCTTGGGGAGTTTCAAGGTGTTTAAGAGTCAGAGATTATTAAGGATGGGTTAGAAACTCCCTGTCAAGTATGATAAAACTGATAATACCCAAGAGAGGTAGGGAACAGAGGGTCTCACTCCATTCCTCTAGACTTATATTTCTAGAATTGATTTTAAAATTATCCTATTTTTTTTTTCACAAAATCTAAAGCAAAGAACTACAGATTAGGAGAACCTACTCAAAATTTTGAAAGGTTTAAGAGAGCACCCACACTACAATCTTCTTTCAAATGAGTCAAGATGTCCAAAAGACGTAAAAGTTTAAATGAGATTTAGGCATTTTTCTACCAAATCTCCTGAAATATCTTCTAAGGTTCCCTTTAATTTTATCAGTCAGCAGGATTTAAAAACATGCATGAATTGTCCAAGAGTGTTGGGAACTAAACATGTGTGCATTAACAAAATAATGCATAATTCCATTTGGAATTGTCTTTGTTGTCTTAGTGAGATAAATAGTAGATGTTCAAATGGCTTTTAGATATATGGTTTTTATTATTTTGCTAAGCTTTCCTTATTACTTGACTGTTTTTGTAAAAATAAACAATGAACTTGAATTTTGTTGGCTTAAAAGCCATCTATAATAGAAAATACATTTGTAGCTAGCACTCTTTTCAGGAAGGCATTTCAACATTCTCATCACTCCTCTTAACCAACAACCTTTTATAAATTGTTGCCAAATGTGTTTGGAAAATATCAAATTTATTTGATGTGTTTTCATCTTATTTCAATTTTTTTCATTTTTTTTTTCATGTGTCTGTGTGTCTAGGATGGGTTTTTTTTTGCCCTGAGAAATATGAGATTTAGGATAAGCAGCAGCTTGATCCTGTCTTGGTATTTTTAAAGTACCATCAATTTGGATCAGCAGTGATGACCAAAACTATTAGAAAGTTTCAAAACACTGAAAAATTCTAGTGGACTTTTTTCCCCCCTATCTACTTGTATCTGAATTTTAATGTAAGAACACCAGTTTTTCTGGATATTAAATTCAACATAACACTATCTAGTGAATTCAGTGGGATTGTACAATATTTTACTTGTATCTAACTATGCAATGCATCCTCTATGAGCAAATTGAAGTCAGCTAAAATTTTTAACTGCTGACACAAATAATAAGAGGTGCAAATCATGAGGAAAGTTCTTAGCCAGACTGAAAGTGGAAAAAAAATTCTGTTTTAGAGTGAGCATGAATCCCTACTCTTCAAAGGTCAATGGAAGACCTTTAGTAGGCTTCAGTCAGATCAGGATTAGCCCTCCTTTTTATGTTTCTCAAAGGTGTTCTGAGTTCAGCTATCCTGAAGATATCTCCTCCTCATTCATTGTAGAAAGAGAAATAGAGCTTTTACTTTTCTATTTTTAATAAAATGAAACCTAAACATAAATATCTGTCACTCATAAACTTATATTCTGCTGAATGTAAACATCCACACACTAATTCTTTTCATTGTAGCTATAGTTGGAAATAAACTCCCATAGTGATAAGATCACTCTGCAAAGCTTGAGTTCAGAGCCAGTGCTGGGTTATATACTTCCTTGCGATAAAAGATTTAAAATGGACATGCCAACAAAACTTTAAACTACACTATCACTGTGTAATTCTATTGCTATAATAAGGCTTCATTTGATTTTTCTTGCAAGGCATGACAAGATTATGGCATAATCATAATTTCCCCTATGACAAAAGCTAAACTACTTCTCATTGATCTCTCAGAAACCAGACCAATCTTTGGATATTAAATAGCTATTTGCAGCACCAACAGGTATATTATCATTCCAATAACACACTGTCAATGGCACTCTCGTTTTCAGAGACACATACTGTAGTGGTCTCTTGAGAAGCCTGACTAAACTCTGGATCCAGACAACAGGGAATAACAAGAATTAATTAGTTGCTTGAGGGACATTTTATGGATTTTGTATTGTATTATGTTTTCATTTGTATTGATTTATATAAACTCTCCCAACAAGCTTATTGGCATTTTTTTAAGTGGGTACCAAAGCTACATGGATTGAATTGAATGAGAACCTTTTTCATTCTTGTCGTGGTTTGACATGGGAGAAAGAATCTTCTTGGCAGGAAGAGGTCAATCCAATCAGGGGTCAGGTTTGGATATTGACACTTGGAGTGATCAACTGGGGGTGGACATGCCTCTGAGAACACAGTGGGGTTAGGAGAACTCCCAGGAGAACTCGCTCTCTTTGGTTCCGGTCAGCGGAGAGTGCAGACCTCCCCTGCCCAGTGGCAAGCTGGGTGGGGGAGGGGAAAAGCCATGTGGCCTGCAGAGGTAGGCCAGGGGGTGAAGGGTCAGGAACTGAGATGGGCCAGTTCCTGAGGACAGAAGGGTGGAGAACGTCTGAGATGTCTTTGTTTACCACCCCCCCTCCCCCCGCAACCTAGAGGGAAAGAGATAGAGAGCCTGCAGACACCCGGGAGTTTGCCGGCAGAGGAGAAGGAGAAGGGTGGGGAAGATGCCCAGCATGGGAGACGGGAGACTGAGTTCTGGGCTGAGATTTCAGCCGTCCGGGGAGTCCGGGAATTTTACCCTTTCCTGCAAAATGAAGGCTTTGTGAAATATTGCTCCTCCTCAATATGATGGAAAGAGAGATAGCCTGGGACCTCAGATGCTAGGGAAAGAAGGTTGGGGGGAGATGATGGAGTGGCATTTGGCTGGACTCTTCTCGTTAGCCATAGACTGAACCAATTTCTCCTCCAAGAGAAACTGCATTTTAGGGGGATGCAATGGTGAGCCAAGAGACCTGCTTCAGCAGCTACCAGTTCAGGAATGAACAGAGAAAATCTGAGGAGGGTGTGATGATGCCCTCCATCTTCAGAGAACAAGAGAAGAGGATCTCTGTTTTTGGACCCTCAGCCCCAGGGGAAAGTGGTGGAGGCTGTAGTCCCAAAATGAAACACTGGACTGTTGTTCCTGTTTGTCCTTGGCAAAGCATCCTTAAAGGAGCCCTATGAGTGGTTTGTCCATGGATGGTGGTGAGAGCACTGTGACATGGAGAGTGTCACACTGGCAGATTCTCTCTGGGCAGTGCCATGTGTGACATGGAAACACAAGAGGTGGCAGCTTAGTTTCCTGGGGGTCTATGGTGCAAGGGAGACTCCTCTCTCCCCTGATGGAGAGTGAATATATATATATATTGAAGGGTGAATACTTGATTAAGGGTCCAAATGTGTCTCACTGTGGTTTGTTGAAGTTGGATGGTGGGAGGAGGAATGTTTTGAAAGTGTCAAACCATGACAATTCTTTTTTTTTTTCCTGTTGCTATTGTGACATTTAGAGCAAGGTAAAAGTGCTTCAGAAGTCTTTTGTCACACCTTTCAATAAATTAATTCAATCCTTACTAATGCATTTACTGTACAGGCAGAGTATCTTTATAACTAGATTAGAGGAAAGGTACATAGTTCGTATTGAGTTCTATTGCTGAATATGTAATTCCAAACTGCCCTTGTCAAGTTGTTAGAATATTTTTTTATGTTTAATTATTGCTATTAAAATTCCAGTGGTGCTATTGAGTGCAAATATAAAAACATGCAATACTTGCCAACCTATGAACCAAGCATCTTAAACTGGAATATTCAGGGAAACAGACAAGAGTACAAAAGAATTTCTACCCCAGCTTGAGAAAAAATGTCACAGTAATCAGTAGGGAAAATTATCTAGAAGCAGTTGGTACAACATTAGCTTTGACATTTCAGTAATTTTTCATCCAAAACAACTTGCCAATGATCATACAGGAAGCTTAAGAAAACCACCAGAACTAACCACAAATTTTTATATCTCCTGGAGGTATTGTAATGACAAGAACATCTTCCTCTGTTCTATCAGATAAGACCGTATTTCCATCATAACATCAACTGACTAACTAAGATGCCAAGAAACATGTATAACTCTATGAGATTGTATTAAAATTTCAGTGTAACAAAATCATGTGTAATTTCATTTCTGTAATTCAAAATTTGACCTGCAAAAAGGCAGCCCTGAAAAGACAAGATTTCTTGCATGCTGCAGTCTTTATGTATTCAGAGGATACTACATACCATAACTTGGTTAAAAAAAAGTAGAGACTTGGCTTTTAAATGTCAAACATGATGTTAGTCTTCTCCAAAGCAATCCACATCTAAAATATACAAAAATAACTTTAAAAACTAGTTTCAAAGTGAAACTGGCCAGATGTATCAACCTTTAAAAAAAAAAAAAAAAAAAGACTTAATGCAATTAAAACAGCTACTAAGACTAGTAGTGAGTGAATTGTCTGCTAATGGAGAGAAGACACTATCCTAAACACTAAATTTGAGTGCAAATTATTCTCTTAGTTCTTAAGCAGGATTTATTTCTTAAGTCAGATAGAAATTCACTTTAAAAATCTGTATTATGAGATCCACGCAGGGAATTCTATAACCTCTGTGAACCACATGTTCCAGTGCCTGACAAATCACACAGTACCTTTTCCCCTTAGGTTTAAATGGAGTTTTTTGCAGTTCAAACTGTGCACATTGACTCTTTCCCATCCACTGGATACTACTGAAAAGTCTCTGTCTCTGCCTTCTTTACTCTCTCTCACCAGATATAAATCCACATTGATAAAATTCCCATTGAGCTTTCTCCTCTCCCAGCTCAACAGTCCCAGTTCCCTCAGACTCTCCTCTTATCTCAGATACTCTAGTCCTTTAATAGTTTTTGTGGCCCTTCAGTCAACTTAGTCCTTTAAGTCCATGTATTTCTTGTACTGGGAAGCCCAGAACCGGGTACCGTGCCCCAGATGTGATCTCACCAGTGCTGAGTAATAGGGAAGAATAGTCTTCCTTGACCTGCTAGCAACAGTTTTTATAGCCTGAGACCACTGACCATCATTTGTTCAAGGGCATATTGCTGGTGAATGTAAAACCTGACGTTCACTGAGATACACAGGTCTCTGTAAGGCTGCCTTGCAGCATGTCAGCCCCCAGTGTGCAGCACTGCCTGAAGCTATTCTGTCTCAGATGGAGAGATTTGCATTGCCTTTTCTTGAACTTCATGATGTTACCATTGGACCATTACTTCAGCCTGTTATAGTTCCTCTGGATAGCAACACAACCAACTGGCAAATCATAGTGTTACCTAATGCATTGCCCCAGGCTGGAAACAACTTACAAATTTGTTCAGGGTGCTGCATCTCCCATCACCCAGGTCATTAATGAAAATATTAAAACAGCATCAGTCCCTTAATAACCCCAGGATACACTACTATTGATTGGCCTCCAGACAGCTTGTCACAACCCTCTGAGTCCATTTTTCTGTCCAGCTCTCTGTTTACTTACCTAGCCAATGCTTCATACTTTGTCTATGAGTATGTTATGGGATGCAGCATCAAAAGCCTTGCTAAAGTCAGGATAAACAATATCCAGTCCTCTTCCCTCATTCACCTAGGTAGTAATTTCCTTATAAAAGAGGCTTGAGTTGGCTAAGCACTGTATCATTAAAGCCACAATGACTATGCCAAATCACCTTCTTGTTCTTTATAAATTTGCAAAAGATTTTTAGGTGTATTTGCTCTACCACTTTCCCCAGAATAAGAGGGTTGGCTGACCAGCCTGTAGTTCCTCAGATCCCCCTAGGTCTTCTTCAAGATAGGAGTCACATTTGCTTTCTTCAAGCCTCAGAAACCTTTCCTGATTGTCATGACCTTTCGAAGACAAATGACAATGACATTGACCAGCATTCTTCATAACCATACATAATATACAGGTCCCAAACATCCAGTTTGTTTAAAATTTCCATAGTTTAATTTTCCTTTACCCAGGCTTTCATATTGTTGCAAGCACCTAGTTTCCTTAAGACAAATCCTGCTGGTAGAGACTGAGGCAAAGATAGCCTTGAGTACCTCAGTCTTCTCCATATACTTTGTCAGTAGGATTCCCATTGAGTTCAGCATAGAAACCATGTTTTACCTAGTGTGCTTTTTGCTGTCTGTGTACTTGTTCGAGCACATCCTATGGTACACCTCGTTCCCCTCCAGATTCAATTTCAGATGTGTTTTGACTGTCTTCACTCTATTTCTTCACAATTAAAAAATGTTTCTGTATTTCCTCTCTGCACATTTACCTGAAGCAAATTCAACCTGTGTATTTCTTCTTCAGTCTGAGTTTAGTTAGGAGCGACTTGCTCAGCTGTACAGGTCTTCTGTCATTTTCCTGCATGTGAGGTTTGACAATTTTTTTAATTCAGTAAAGGCTAGCCTTGAAAACCTACAAGATTTCTCAAACTCCTTTTTTCCTCCAGGATTGTCACCCATGCCATACTTCCAAGTAGGCCCCTGGACAAACCAAAGTCTTCTCCCCTGAAGTGCACATTTGTGATCATGGGTTTTGCTTTGATACTTCACCTATCAATCCTGAACTCATAGTCTCTGCAGCAAGGACTTTCCTCAGGCTTAAGATCCCTGGTCAGTTTTGGTTTTTTTTGTTATGTTTTGTTTTGTTTTGGGTTTTTTTGTTGTTGTTTTGTTTTGGTTTGGTTTGGTTTGGTTTGGTTTGGTTTGGTTTTTTGAGGGTTTTTTTGTTTGTTTTTTGTTTTTTTGGTTTTTGGCTTGTTGGTTTGGTTTTTTTTTGGTAAGAATTAGATACATCACGGCATCTCCTGTACAACTTCTTGGTGACTTGTGTCAGGAAGTTAGCAGCAAATGATCTCCAGGAACATCCTGATTTGCTTGTGCTGCCCTTCTCTAAGGTAATACTTGCCTTTTTCTCCAAGAAAGGAAGTGATTCAAATTTTTCTCCTCACAACTTTTGTGTATCTTTAAGGTAATTAATTATCTTGGAGGTATTTTTCACATCTTTAAAATTTTTTTAAATTGCCCAAAGGGTTCATATTTCTAGGGGGAAATAAGGGGGCGACAGAAGTCTTGTTTTCTTTTTTTGAAGAGATCAGATGGAAAATACTTTCAAACGTGGTCCTTTTACCATCACAAATAATGGTTGCATGCATAGGGGGGTTTATCAGTCAGAATAGTATTTTTATTTTTGCTTCCATCCAATGAAAATGAGGTGTCATTTTGCCCCTAAAGAGTTCATCAAAGCTTCTTCCACTTCTGGTCTGTCAGCTCAGACCTAAAGAAATAGCTAGCAAGGCATTTGCTGCCTTCAGAAATTCTTTTAACCAGGAAAAAGGTCTAATATCACTGAATTATCATATCATTATCATAGTGTATTCTAATGATGTTAAAGGTATGGAGTCCTTTAACTCCTGCTAACATCTATCAGCACATAGTAGTCCATTTGGCTACTATTGATTGCAGCATCTTAAAATAATATTCCCATTTGCTGTAGAAGCTGAAGTCTGTTTCTCTGAACTGCTGTTGTTCTTTACATTTGAAAATTACAATGATTTTACTGATGGGAGAATCCTATTTGCTATAATACACTAAAAAATCCTAAAGAGCCAAAGGTGGGATATATACAAACACCCGCCAAAGATACCAAACTTACCTATGTCATAAGGGGCCATCAGAAAGCAATTCTCAGGAAATCATGTCTTCCAGGAATTGTGATAGTTTTAAAATGGCAAAAAACGAGTGTTATGTACCAAAGACAGAATCTGTTGCAAAGACTGAGTAAGCAGAACATATGGTACTGACAAGAATTATATTCTACACTAGGCATTTTTTTCTATAAGGTTTCCATGAAAAAAAAATGCTTTCATAGGTTAAAATCCCAGGCAATTTTTTTTCTTCATTTGTGTTAGTGGGACCCACAAGAACATCTGAATATGTTCCCAAATCTGGAAAAATATTTCCAATATTTCCCAGTATTTCCCTCTTATCTCCTCATAAGATCCCTGACAAAAGGAAATATGAGAGAAGGCTTCTTTAACACAAATATTGGAAATATGCCAGGGGCATAACAGATAACTGGTGAGTTATCAAACTTCAAAGACTCAAATTTTAATGGTGAATAGTAATTTACTATCTTAAAATTAACGAAGAATTGCCCCCCACTAAATATATGAGATCTTATATCCCATCATCTTATTTTAAGTAACACTGTAGCTTTTCACAGTGTAATAAACAAGAGAAGGATACAGTGTTTCTTCAGATTCTCATAGCTCTCACACCTAGGCTATATTTAAAGATAACCAGATAAGCAATTACATAGAAAAGTATGATAAAAAATACAGACTAATATATCAATTCATCTGGATGCCTCACAACAGCACATGGCATAGCATGTGAAGAATGTGTTTTATGAAACACAATCAATATATACATTTGCAACCTGACAGTTGTAGAATGTCTTATGAAACACAATCAATATATGTATTTACATTTGCAACCCAACAGTTTATAAGTTTTTTAATGTATTTTCTCAATGAAAAAAAAAACAAAAAACAAAAAACTGATATTCCGTATGATAGGAAAAGGAAACATTTTTAAACTTCTTTTTAATTTCCTAAAAAAAGAGCTTTGGGTTTGATAAATGTGGATTCCCTGCTGTTTGCCTTACCTTGAGAGACATATTGGAAATAAAACCAGGTTCTGCCGTACTAGGCACATCAATCACATTCTTTTTGTGCATAGGGCCAGAAAATGTTTTCTGTAGATCTGTCGTAATTTTGATTCAAAGCCATTGTTTTTCTTCAAGCCTCACTTAGAAAATATTTATTAAGTAGTCTACTACCTACAGTTCACTTTAGTTCACTTATCTAAAGACAAAAAATATAAAGAGCTCTAGTTATGTGGCTGCGTGAAGTAAATATTGATTAAAAATGCATTCTAATAAAATGTTTATCAGGATTCTTCAGAGTTTTCAAGCAGGCTTTCAATGCAGTGGTGTGTAAGAGTTGATTAAATGCCTCTTATGTGCCACATATCCATAGTATTTAGGTCAAACAAATTCTTGCCAAAAGCTGGCAACTCAGATGAAATTCAGTGGGATTTAAACAGTAGCTATTCAGGCACTGAAAGCTTACCAAATTCTGTTAGCTTTTTCCCTTGCTACAGGGATGTATAAATAGCAAGACACAGTAAACAACCTGAACTAAAATCACCAAGCTTAGCAGGCTTTAAACAGAAGGAGATGAATATGCAGCACCTATTCCTAAACAGTATTTGTTAGACTGAGATAACTAGTTCAAACCAACTGCATGGTAGCAACTAGAGGATGCAATTCAAGCCAATGCAGAAATATTAATTCATGTTAAAAAAAACTAAAATCACTATGCTCTGGCCTAGCAAGCTTTGTGTCTGAGCGATTTTAGCAAGATTTTACAGCTCCATCCTATTAGCACCTTTTTTCTGCTACAGAACTCAGCAATATCTTCTTCTGCTCAATCCCACCAGCCCTATTGGCATCAGCTATCAGACTAGTTTCACTGGTCTCTGTGCTCAATATACACATCCAAAGTTTAGTACTTCTCCTCCAAGGAAAGATTAGAAACACCAGCCTGATCCCTTTAAACAGCAGAGATGAGACTCAGGCCAATAATTGGATTTTTACGTGATGAATACCTCTTTCAGCTTCAAAGGAAATGTCTGCTGAGGGGTTGTCAGAATTTGTCATGATTTTTTTCAACAATGTAAGACAGAGAGTAAGAATAGAAGTGAATTAAGAATCCACACTGACATCTCGTGGACACAGAGCCAGCAAAGTGTTTCAAAGCACTTTCAGCACACCCCAAATGGGTGTTGTTTAATCTAATTGATAAAATTGAATAGTACAGGGAAAGGGAGATTATTTCCCCTCACTTGTTAAACTGGAGTGGTACTGCAATGTTCCAAACTTGTGCAAAATTGTGGTTCATAAAATAAATATAAGAATCTGCATATTGATAGAAAAATGTTCAAAAATTTATTTAATATTTTTTATTCTCAAGGTTCAAGTTTAAAAATGAAACATAATTGAAAGAAAAAAAACCAAAAAACAAAACACTTTACAATATTTGTGTGATTATATTAGAATACAAGCAGTGATTTAGCTAGGAAGCCTATACATATAGCAAAAAAGGAAACCTGATTAAGTTAGCCTGTTAACAGTTGATATCTGCAAAGTTGTCTGTTACAGAAGCATTTTCAGAATAGCAGACAAAGACTGCTGGTCTGAACAGATCTTGTTACATTGTGTTTATGCTCTGCCAATTTTGCTAGAAAAAAACCCCAAACAATCCTTGAAATGAAAATTCTTGACAACAGAAAATAGAATTCCATTTTTTTTTTTTTTTTAATAAATATTCACAGGAATGTTTCCACAGACAGTAGAGGAAAATATCTTACTTCCTGCGTTTGGAAGGAACAACATAAAACATTTTTGATCTCAGCCTTTGGGAAAAGAAATGGTAATTCTCCCATTACTTCCAGGACTTATGAATGTATCTCATTTTAAACAAGGTGTGCAGAGAATACAGAGATAACAAGAAATATTGAGGACTATGTTTTGCACGATATGTCCTGTGAGATTTGCCTCAGAGAATTATTATGGCAGACACCAGAATAAAGCTACTAAAGGGAAGAAAACACACATTGATATAGAATATGCTTCCAAGATAGTTTTTAATCAATGGTGCCAAATACTGGGTCCAAAAAGGCCCTCTAATATAGCTCAGCCTCATAAGCATTCGCTTATTTGATGACTTTAGAGGCAAAAATATTCTGAAGTAATCATTTTATGCAGGAGTACATCCCAAGGAGAACAAATTTTTAGCATCACCAAAGGCTTCACTTCAGATGTAACAATTTAATTAACTTTAAACAAAACATTTGGAAACAGTGTGGTTTCAGTAATGTTCTTCTCAATCATGTACGATTGCTTTTTGCCAGATCTGTATCAAATATAGGATTTGCCTTTTAAAGACATTTGCTCTTCATCTTGGTATTGCCCAGGAGATCCAAGGTAAAACTGAATCACTGCTTATTTGCTCCATATTTGGACTGTGTTAATCCTGTGCTTTTCAGTTTCCTGAAGCATTCAGAAAGGATTCCTCCTCACAATCTCCCATCAATGCATAATTTTGAGAATTCTGGGGGTGTGATGAGATTTTTCTGTGGAGATCATTCACAGACAGAGATTTTAAATAGTAGATTTGTCAGAGACTTACTTGATAGATCAGGCTTATGATCCCAGTACTGACCACATTTGTTATCCAGTCTCCAATTTCCTTGCTTTTCCATTGAAATCTGACCTTCCTTGTTCTATTCCTCTGGCACATTTCAAGGGTTGCTATTCTTTCTTTCTGCTTGATTTAAGCATTCTGTAGCTGCATTATGTGAGAATATGAAGATGGGATGTTCTATGGATCCTTCTTGATTAAAGCTGTATTGCTGTTACCAGTGTTCAACCAGAACTGGACTTTAGGTTCCTGTCAGCTTCTTGTGCTTGCATTGATAAGAATCTCAGCTCTTCCCTCGATAAATATCAGTTCACTTGGCATTCACAGGTGTGGCTTCTTCTGAAAAAAAAAAATAAACCTTATCAAAAAAATAAAAAATACTTTGGGATTTCGACCTGTGAAAAGTGAAGAATGAGAAAAGATTTAGCTGTGAGTTATTACGTAACTCATGGCAAAAATACAATTTTACTATACTCAACATTGCAAACATTCATTCCACTGCGGAAAGATAATGTAGTGTTTGTCTTTCACATACAATTGCATGTGGCAGGGATCTTCATTCTGTGTCACATGAAAGGACAGATATAGTTTGCATATATAACAAACAACAAATGATTTATGAAGGTCCCAATTTATAAATTGATAAAATCACATTGTTTATTTATAGCTATATAGAGAAAAATAAGGGAACTTAGTTCTGCTCAGTGAAGCTCCTTTACACTTTAAAGTGCAATGAAACATATTTGGATTCAGTTTATCTCACTTTTCAGTAACTTAAGAGTTTGTCCTGCAAATAATTAATCTTTTGTTGCAACAGTTTATATACATTAGTCTGTGAAATAATATTAAAGGTTTCCATGACTTTATGACTAAATCTTCAAATTAAAATATAGATTAATACCACAGCTGTTTTTTCAGCCTCAAAAACACTTAATAAGTGATGCTGTGTGTGGTAGTGTGTTTTTTCTTTGAATTAATGTTTGTTTAGTGTCTGTTCATATTCCCCCGCCCCAATCTCATCCTCTCCCCAATTGTCAATCTTCCCAAGCTCTTCCCTAACCCCCTCCTCTCCAAGATGTCAATCCTCCCTTTCCCTGCCCCTTTCCCCAGAACATTCCCTGTCATTCCTCCTATTCCCCACCCCTGCTTCCAGAGCATTCCCTGTCCATTTAGTGAGACTCAACACCCTATTGGTTACTTTGTGTTATTCCACTCCCGTTTCCCCTGATACGTTTATGATATGTTAGTCCTCCCCAGATTTACCCTCATTGGTTGTTGTTCCTACACTCCTCCTCTTGAGTTCCTGTAAAAAACCTTTGTTTGCCCTCCCCAGAGTGTCTTGGGGCTCACTGAATAAATCCATCCTGTTTCACCCCAAGTTCTGTGTCGCCTCCATCTGTCCCCGCGTCGACAACTGGGACAGCAGAGCTCACAGGGGGAGTGGCCACCCATTCTCTTCCCTCACCACCCAGCACACTACCGCTTGGGGTATCATGGTGAGAGGAGCAGACCGCGATACAACAGCTGTGTTTCTCATTGTTCCTTTTTGCATTCTGATGCTTCATTAAATTTCTAAATGACTTATTGTCTAAGTGCCATCTTGATCCTCTGAAAACTTAACAATGATTAAACTTACAGGACCCATTCCCATGGCATTACTGCAGTGCTCAAAGTTGGGTATATGCTGAGAAATACATAGCTGAGAAAATTAGTTGAAATTATGAAAACTGAAATTTTCCATAGTCATACTGAAAGTTCCAGTTAGACCCAAATATTACTTCCAAAAGCATATTGGGGTAAATAAATGGGCCAGGAGACCTTATGCTCCTTTCTTGATAAGGCCTTTATTAATAGGATAGCCTATGGGGGTGGGGGCTCGGGGTTCGCGACGACGACGCTGCTCCCAGGTGAGTCAACGTCCCAGAGGAGGGGTAGACAAGCCCGTCAGTCGAGGCAGGATCGGAGTCTTCACCCTCATAGGATATGTCAAAAGACTCTGCTGTAGCTCGTTAGTCTAGGGGGTTTACCTCGCTCTGGCTCCTGTGGTTACAACGATTGGCTTCAGAAATGCTGGGGGCCCTCTCCAGCTCCTTGAAACTTCCCCTGCACGTAGGAGTAGATAATTTTGCAGTCTCTGCTCTTGGCTCATTGTCTGGGTCCATTCTGGTTTATATTGAGGTAATTAATATACAGTAGACACTAGGCCCTCTGGGAAACAGGAAGTCTTTCCTGGGAACAACTTCCTGGGAGCAGCTTCTGAACTACCTGACACAGTGTAAGGGACAGAAGGGGCTTCAAACTACTAGAAACAGTGAAACAAACAGGTAGGATTTCTTCTACAAAAGATTTTAACAAAGGTGTCAACAGCAGGAAGGGGTACAGAGGCTCGGGGAGTTAACTGGGGGTGTAAACTGGGTATAGGGGCAAATACATAGGGGTGGAACTAACAAATACATGAATAAGGGAACTTCCAAACTGTGAGGAGATAAACAGACAAAAGGTTAGACATTAAATTTATTCATAACACATATGACCAAAAAAAGGGAAGACAGCACAAGGAAGATCCTCAGTATAATATCCCATCTTTCTTCTACTGAAGTTCACTTACAGCGTTTCTCCTACTGGTTTCACCAGTCCAGGTATTCTGATTGTTTTAGTTTTTAATTTTAAAGATAATTGTAGAAATAAATAATCTGGTTTCACTTCAGTTTTTAAGGAACCCATTACTGAAAGATAAAAGACTGTATGACACCACCACTAGCTTTTTATGTGTTTTTTTTCCATAGTTCAATAAAGATAAACATAGATGTATATACAAATTATATCAGAAATTTGGTGTTTCTCTTAATTGTCCTCTCTCACAATTTTAAAATTTATTTTATAATTTACATGTTATCCATATTAAAGAGCTTATCTCCCACAAGGTTAATATGTATATCCTAAAGCTTGAAATTGCTGTTTCCCATGTTACAGAACGTACACACAGTATTTTCACCAAGACCTGCGTACACTGAGTGCACAGTACCATATCATATTTCCATGTGCATACCATGTCATCTATATGTAAAGAAATTCTGCCTCATTCAACCATGATAACTGCATGAGAACTAAAAGTACACTGTTTCAGATTTCAGAAAAGACCACTGACTGGCATCCTTAGCCGTTCCCTAAACTTTATTGGCCCTGTGTCAAATCTCTTCTTTCATTCAGTTTGATTTTCTAAAGTTTAGATAAGGTTACAGGTTATTTGAGAACTTCTTTTTAAAAAGCCCTTATTTTAAGGGGATGTAGATCATCAGAGACAGAGGATAATATACAAGAAGGTCATGTAAGAAACACCAAGAAAGCTGGAAAAGTGATATGTTTCCTCTGGCATATTCCAGTGTTCCTCCATTAATAATTGGACATGAAACATTTCTATTAGAAAGGATATCTGTAAGCACCTAGACTAAAGAACCAGGTACATCGTGTTGCTTCACTAGGGCAACCCTCCTACATGTAGATAACAAATCCTTTTTCAGCCTGTTGGTGGTGGCAAAAGAGCAGCAATGTGCTTCAGTTTGTGCATTTAAACTCAAATTCAGAAGTGATGGAGAACAAGAAGAGTTTCAAGGTGCACCTGTGACCAAAGGCATGAGATTGAGGCTTTCCTTTGCTTAGTAAGAAAGCCTTGAAAAGATAGAAATGAGACCAGCGGGACTGAACTGCTTGCTTTTCCCCATTTAAACACTATTTGGGGTCTAACTAGTCTAAGGACCTTGGACTTCTGAGAGCCTCCATGCCAGCTTTGAAGGCATCTTGTGAATCTGTCAGCCTACTGTTAAAAAGGTAGTATTTCAAGAGATATAAAATCTTTGCAAAATAAGGTTTTCTTCAGTCATGCAGAATTCTGCATACAAGTGAGCAGGCATTTAGGCAATGTTATCTCTTCTGCCAAAAACAACACGAAACAAAACAACCTGTGAATTTTAATATACGTTACAGATTGTTACAAAAATTAAAATTAATTATTTGCAAAGAACTCCAGAAAGCTAGCAGATTTGCACAGCCAAGTGTGGTTCCAGCATTACCATTTCAGAGATGATGACATTAAATGCTAAGATGTGATGTAAGGAGGCCTAACATTAAATCACAAGTCTCTACCTTTGACAAACAATGCGTTCAATTAAATACTGCTACAAAATCAGCCATATAATTTGTATTGAATGAATGGGTAAATCTAAGGCAGTCCACGTAGTGGAAAATCTCCAGATACCCAAGTAAAAATAAGTGAGCATATAAATACGGCTCATCTCAAAAACCATGGACACCAAGGAAAAAGCAACAAACAGAAAACATGTAAGAAAGCACCAAGAAATTAAAGAGTGAAAAAAATATATCTGAGGTGTTGTTCTGAAAACACTTAAAAAGTCTGATTGATTGAATATTGAACATTGGATCTGTGAGAAGCAGTAATGGTAAAACATAATTTGAGGGAAAAGATCCATTTTTCAAAATATGGCAATGCTTTGGTGGCGAAAAGAAAATCTGCATCCTATTTTTTGGTTTTTATATAATTTATTTTGGTAAAATTGAAATTGAAAAATACAAGATGTAAGTCAGTCTCTCCTTTAATTTTAAAAGAGAAAAGTATGTATTAAAATTATTCCAATGAGATTTTACAGCTTCTAACAAGGTTACAATGAACAGTAGAGGCTCATTAGACTGTGAAGTAACACATTGGTTTCTTTTAGAAAAATCTGTTTCTTAAATCTTTCCTTTTCTACATCATGTAAAATTTCACTTCAGTGACTTAAAGTAGGGAGAAGCCCTGATAGAGATTTTAATGAGCCCTTTTTTTCTTTCAGTCTAATTCTAGTATGTTTTATTTTTGATGTATGCTAAGATATATTAAAGTCTCTCGGGAGTGAAATAAATATTAGCTACAAAAATACCAGTTTCAGTTTCCTGGGAAGAAACAATAAATTTTACATTAAACATAAAAGCAATTAATTTTATTCTATTGCCCATGTTTAAATTACATTCATAGTTTATTATTGCTGATCACTTAAAGTGAGCCAGATGTTTAAGAACTGTAGAAGTAGAATCTACAGGACAGATCCAAATGTGATCAGCAGAACACATTGGACAAGTATTAATATGAAACACATTTTCAAACCTGTAAAATTATCCAGAGATTGATGTGGGCTAATGTCACTATGGAATGTTATAGTTCTTATGAGTCATGCAGTGACATTCAATAGCCCATTATCAGCAGATGTCTCCCCGGAGGGAGAATTGATTGTGGAAGAGAAGATCCACGTTTAGGATCCAATAAGAAGACATCAAAATGCTGACTGAGAGAAAATAACTAAGCCAGTTACTTAACCCACTGTAAAATTATCACAAATATTCACCTGGCCATGCCTTTATTGACCTTGATGGTACATGCACACTTATGCATGAGGCTTTTGTTCCTACAGCTTACTAAATCATGTCTATGCAAAAAATATGGCCTCAGTGTTAAAGCGGGATAAATTCCAAAATGAGGGGAATAAGTAAATCTAGGAAAAATCTGAAAGTCAGTCCCATTGCAGATTAAGCAAGAACATGATTAGAAAGAAGTGACCATTTTGGTGTAAGTCAATTACTCCGTTCTACAGGGAACAAAAAGGAAATTTTAAAAAATGCTGCATATTTAATTATGTTATTTTGATCACTCACTACACATTTCATTAAAATAAATAGGAAAAGGAACAATTCTGTCCTGGATAGAGGGAGAAGACTGGAGGTGGGTATTCAAAAGGTTCACAAGATCATTTATGCCAGCCTTGTAATTTAAGATAAAGAGACTTCGACAACTAGAGTAATAGAGTGTAGAAACTCAAACACTTTGTTTTGTTTATGGCTTGCAAAAGGAGCACATACATGAAATCACACAAAATTGAAAGTGTTCTTTGCAAAGTAAGGAGCTGCAGTGCTGAATGATATTCCCTACCATGTGCTTGCACCCTCAGAAGCCTAAGACTTTTGAAGGCTGGTTTTTCCTGTAAAGACTTCAGTCTTTCTATCATTAACAAAGTGTTCCTGTCTGACCATTTAGGAGCCACTCTGGGAATCAATCACACCACCTAAAACATTCACTGATGGGACCCAAGCTGTTTTGCAGCGGGCAGCTCCAGTGAGCCGATGGGTTCCCACTTGACTCTCATCAGACATCAAACGCACGGAGTCAGGTTTCCAAAATGCCTAGGACAGCTTTCCTGCCTATGTGTTCAGCAATGTGAGATTCTCCATTTGAGCTGTACAGCCCAGGTTGTATTGACAGTCAGTTGATAGTCAACAGAGAATAATGCACATTTTTAAATTGTAATATTCTGTATCTGGTTTTGAGATATGATATAATCAGGTGAGATTAACTTCATCTTGAACCAAGGGGAATCCATTAGGCTTAATTACTGGGCATGGGCGCTTTGAAAATGTCAAACCATACAATGAAAATCTGTTGGCATTTTCAAGCACTGTTGCACCTGCTGACAAGATATTTTCAGTGACTAAGGCTGAGAAAGCACTCTTGAACTGCAGTACAAAATCACTAATCAATTTAACTTCACACTCTATTAATGTAAAGAAATATCTTTATAAACTGAATCTGAACAAGGAAATGTGCTCCATACTAGACACAACGCAAACAATTGTGATTTCTATACAGGAGGATGTTGCTACATATACAATAATGAACAAAACCCTGTAGTTCCTGTCAGCTCTAAGATAACCAAAACAAGAAAGATGGCTGTTTCCTGAGGTTTATGTTCTGCATGAAGCTTACCACCAGATGCCAGTCTTACACCAGAGGAATAGTTACAAGAAGTTAACTTTGTTCTTTTTTTCCAAAGCAGTAGATCTGAATGCAAGACAAACCAAATTTTGAATAAAAATTAGCAAATTATTTAAAAATATTCCAAGATTTCTTCAAATGTGGGTTTGGGGTTTTGTTTTTTTCATTTTCTCTATTGCTATTACTCTGAAGGAAAATCTTTATTTAAAATCCATTATTTCTTTTAATGTGTTGTTAATGAACAGAATAAGGAATTTGTGGTTTAAGGGCAAGGCAATATCTTAATTTAATCATGTAAAACTCACAGGGGTTCCCAGTACTCAGAAATCAAGTGATCTGCCTGCCCTTCACAAGGCTTCATGAAAGTCTCTTTGAGTAGCTCTTGCTTATGCAAATAGTGTAAATAGAAGGTATTAATTTTGTCTTCCATAAGATTCAGCTCCCCATTAAATTTCAACCCTGTGGCTTTTAATTCCTTAAAGCTTCATTCTTATGGGTGATTTTGACAAGCTATGATATATGAAGATTCCTGTTCAATACACCACCAGAAACATTTGTTTTATGCATGTTCACAAAAATATAATATCATTTTTATCTGCTTTAAAACAATTTCTTAGTGTCTCCAAACAAATGAAATGTCACAATTTCTTCCCTTTCAGTGCTGCAGTGGAGATATTAAGAGGGTATAGAAACTTAATTAATATTAAATCTAGAACAAGTGAAGATAAAGAGCCCAAAGTCTCTAATTTACACAATTGATTAAACTGCCAAAAATTAGGACATCAGATAAAATAACCATTATTCAACATCCAATTAAACTATTTAGTCTAAGTCAGTTCTTCTAGATCTGCTGTACAGTCAGGGAAGAAAGGCACCTTGACAGTGTGTTTCTCTTCTAAAATGAAAGACTTAGAAGAGATACATCACTGTGTGCACAGACCCATTTTAGAATCACAGAGTTCTACAATTGGTTGGCTTGAAAGGGATCTTCAAAAACCATCTAGTCTAGCACCCCAGCCATAGCCAGGGACACCTTACATTACATCAGGTTTCTCAAGGCCCCTTCTAAATCTGACTTTGATCACTTCCAGTGATGGAGGATCCACAACTACTTGGGCAACCTGTGCCAGGCCACTGACCTCATAGTGAAAAACTTGTTTGTTATATTCAATCTAAACCTATTCTCAGTTTAAAACCACTACCCCTTGTCCTGTTAATACAAGTCCTTGTAAAAAGTCTTTCTCCATCTTTCTTATAGATCCCTTTTATATACTGAAATACCATCTCCCGTCAGCCTTCTCTTCTCCTTCACCTTTCTGTCATACACATATTTTGATATATATTTCAGGATGACCTTTTCCATGACTTCTTTCATTATCCCTTCAATGACAACTGAAGAATTCTTGACATCCAGCCTTTATGTTTGACATTTTACTTTTAGATGGCTAGAAATATAGTGAATTATTGCTTTCCAAGTGTTGATTTAATGTCATGGGCTACTTTGCAACCAAGTGCTGTCAAGACACTGAACACGACTTGCTCACCCATCTAGATCTAAGAACTACAACTGGCTTTACACAGCAAGAAATCTTTTTCAAATATGTTCACAGTGTTCCAAACACATCTGCTTATACTAGGTGTGACCAGATCTCTGCAATATGTGGGATTTCTTTTTTCTTCCATAGAATGGGAAGAAATTTCTAGAAGCTAAAGAGGAAGGAAAGGTGGTATCTGGAAGGGATTTGTTCTTACACAACATACCAGTGTGT
The DNA here is from genome assembly GCF_050655825.1 of Lonchura striata. Taxonomy (NCBI): domain Eukaryota; kingdom Metazoa; phylum Chordata; class Aves; order Passeriformes; family Estrildidae; genus Lonchura; species Lonchura striata. The sequence continues at coordinate 74,450,815 of NC_140704.1, forward strand.
ATGAGAGGAAGTGGGGTGTACCTCCTACATTTCGAGGCCCACCACTGTGTGGTCTCCCTGCTCACTGCAGCCGAACCAGCTGTGAGAGAAACCCAGCAAAGAGCTCCCCAGTGAGCCCATACCTGAGCTACCTGATTAACTTTTGTTAGTAATATTCTAATGCAGAGAACACTTTTATTTGTGTTTAAACAATTAATGGAATCAAACCAACCTGTGTTGCCACAGGCCCTCAGCTGGGTAATAATTAGCACTGACTCCATGATTCAGAAGGCTGATCAACTGCTTTATTATTATATCATCTTATTATATTATACTTCTATTACACTATATTACAGTAGCAAGAGCTCTCACCAACTACTAACTCCAAAACCCATGACTCTCTCTCCTAAGAGTCCCAACACAGCTGTGGATCTGATTGGTCATTGAATTCAAACACCATCACCAGAATCCAATCAAGCAATCACCTTGGGTAAACAATCTTCAGAATACATTCCACATGGGCACAACACATGAACAGAGATAATAATTGTTTTGATTTTTTCTCCTAACTTTCCCTGGCCAAAGCCTGAGAGAACCCTCTCTCTTCTCTCTTCGACTGAACTGAGGGCTTCCATAGATCTGGAATCTTAAAGCACTACACATGTCTAATGAACATTTAAAGACACTTATTATTAGTTATCTAAATATGGATTTCAGTTAGAGACATACCAGAGCACAAGAGCAGAATGTGATATACAAAATTAACAATACTGAGCTTTGCTTGCAAAGTTGGATGTTTCCAACTTAGACTCCATATGTAGTCAAGAAAGACAGAGAGTTTGTCTGGGAAGCATTGCTTTGCACCCAAGATGGTGTCAGCCCTCCAAGTGTTCTTTAAAGCAGTTTTCCTTTTCCTTTCTTTTTTTTTTTTTTTTTTAATCGGGCATAGGATGCCCAGATGCTTCACCAAAAACTTTTAAGTTATGCTTGTCAAATGAAGTAATTTGCATTTTCCTTTTGTCACTATCAATAAAGCAATCATTTCACTTACTTCCTTGGGAAGAAGTAAAGCAATTTATACACTAATGTGCAAATCAATTCTTTAAAAGAAGCAATTATTTTATTTTGAATGTGGCTAGAGCAGCCAGGGAAATCTTGACAAACAAACTAGATATCAAGGGGTGCCACTCAACCACAACTCAGTCTCACTTATGAAGAGATCCATATTCTAGAAACCACTTTATAAGCAAAACATGTGAATTTACATATTCCATACATATTTCCTCGTGCTCTGTGGCTCTGTTGCACTACCCACACCGCTGCAATCACCGCCATCCCTACCAGTCTCGGCAGAGACTCGAGCAGCCACTCGCATGTTTTCCCTCTGGCCAGAAGTGGTACAGCTAGCCAGCAAACCTCGATCCTGTGGCCACTGTGAGCCAGACACATGCATGTATGGGCGCAGAGGTTGTCACTCTGTCTCTTAAAAGATGGAGAGAAAGAGCCAGCACAGTTAATAAATCTTGTCTGAATCCTACTCCAGGAAAAAAAAAAAAACAGATAAATTGTGAATTTATGATCATTCAGCATGAAAAGACTAATTCTTGGAAAGTTTTCCTATATAGCACTACAGTTTTTCACAGCTTTAAACATCAACAACAAAGTAATTATGACCTCAAATTTAAAGGCATGATTTCATATCAAAGAGGAGTTATTGCTTTCCTCAGGGCAATTTGCTTTTCATTCCCCCATGGAGGTCAGGGTAACACTTGATTTTCTGCTTAATAAATTTTCCCTTTTGTTTGCATTTTTCAAAAGATGTTGGCACCAGCCATCACCATTGCATCAAGCTGGAATGCACACTGGTAATCTCCAGTGACCACACATGGCTGGAAGTAGTCTGCCATACTTCCAAACTTGTAACTGATGTTGATTGACCATAGGTTCATTTCTTTGAGATTACAGTTTTCTGAAATCTGTATTTATGTATTTGCTGTTATTGCAAATGAATTATTTTTGTCTCAAAAAATCAGACTGGTGTCTAAAACCTATGCTAAAATCTAAAGAGCCATGTTACATACCTGATTTCTCCCAGTTTCACGGATCTCATCTGATTTCATCTTTCTTGAGAAGAGTTGGCCAAGAAAATGCTTTCACATTTTGAAACATATAGATTACTATTTAAAGAAAAAAATACATTCTATATTGAGGCAATTTTGAAAACAGGGAAAAGAGACAACCTAGGCTAATCAACCAATGTAAGGATCCCTTTCTCTGGTTTTAAGCAGTTTCTATTCTAGAGTCGAGAATCCTTTCCTGATGAATTACAAGATGGGAAGTTGATTATAAAGCATTAAGAATAAATTACAGTATGAGAGACTTATCAGAGAATTCCCTCTTTAGTTGTTACTAGAGAACTAGGAATACAGATGTCATTCACTAGCAAATTTCGATTCCCAAATATGCTCAGAGATGTCATTGCATCACTGATTTCTTCTCCTGCATTAAAAACCTGTGTTTCTTGGTTCTAGAAGTTAATTATCATCACTGGAAACAGCAGCTTCAACGGCTGAACACTGATCAGTGAATCTTGAGCTAATTTTTTTTGCATTGCTACTATTCTTTTCTCTGCTTATTTTCTGGACTCCGTGAAATGTATGTGTCCATTACACTACATTATAAAATTCTCAATTATTCTTTTACATTCAGATTATCTTTTTTTTTTTTTTTTACATCTAGATGATCTCTCAAGAAGATGAGCACCTATAAATTATCTGACATTTTTGCAACACCAACTGCAGTGGTTAAGAGTATTGTACAAGTGTCAGAAAATCCAGGCAGTAAAATGAGACAGTATGAACAGGTCTACTTATTTTTGTAGGCACAGCTATGGGAGTTGAGCATAATGGCAATGATATTCTGGCAGTTTATGTAAACCTAAGAAGACTTGGCATCTTGATTTTTGGGTGGCAAAAAAACAACAATAAAGAAAAGATGTTTTGACTGTTTTTTTCCTAGACATTTTACAGTGGTGTAACTCAGAGGAACAGCACTGCAGTAACAGATACAGACTGATCTGCATCTTGAGGATCTGGTTCAAATCACTCTGTGTGTAACATACAACAATTTTTAGCATTTTGCAGCCATAATTTTGCTCAGAAAAATCAGATGTCAGCTGTTTTCCAGCAGCTTTTGCTGCTGCCATTGATTTATTAAAAAAATATGGATATTGATCTAGTAACAATATCCAACTGTGATGGACAAAAACTCTCTAACAGTTTAAAGTTAGAAAGTGTATGTTTATTCAACGCCGGGCAGCATGTGGGATAGCTGCCAAATACACACCGCGCCTTCCAGGTGATTACAGAGTCTTTTTATCCATACAAGTATTGAATACACAAAATACAAATACATATTCATAATTTTGGTACATCCCATTCCCCGCTTCATATGCTAATTACTCCAAAAGCTATTAAGCATGCGCAGTTTGTTCCTTGAAATGGGTCGGTGGTCCCTTTCATGGGGAGGGGTCCCAAAATGAGGAAGTAAATGAAGTCTTCCTCATTCTGATCTTTCTACCTTTTCAATGCAAATATGACAAATGAACTCTTGGTAGAACTCCCATTCCTTGTCTTCAATTGGTTTCAGAACAGAGGAGGCCCACAATTGTCTTATGTTCCTAAAAGCTATTTGTCAGTTTCTATATTCTTCATTATAAACCCAACTAACTAAACATTGTGCTGACAAGAAATCAATTATTAGTTAACTACTAACTCTTAACTTCATCAAGGCCTACTTATTTATTTTAATTAACTCTAGTAAGGCTTATCTCTAACTAAAATCTTAGCTCCTCTAAAATCTAAATTCCTTACAATTTACATTTCACATTTATCATTTCCTCTGCCATTCAAGGCCAACTGTTCACAATTCAACGGTAAAAAAAAAATTCAGGATCTAAAATTCGTGCATTTCTCCAAAGACAGCAGAACCCTTTGAAATTATTTCCCCATAATAAGATGTTTTGGAAAAAAAATCACAATTTATTTTGCTATTCAACATTCATAATATACCATTAGGTATTTACTGCATGCCTTTGTAGAGTCCTTCACTCACTGCCCTGGTGTCTCAGTTAATTTTTATGCCCCCTACCTAGGCTAAGAGAGGACCACTGATTTCAGCTGGCTCCAAGTGTAACTCCTGATGTAAATTAACAGCGGTTGAGTTACTCTGATGAACTTCAGCTCTGTCTTTAACCCAAGCTGACTATTTCTGATGGCTATTTTCTCAAAAACCATGTGAACAGTCTTTACCTCCAATGTCTTTTTTTTTTCCTTAAGATGCTACACAGGACTTAAAAATGTATAGAAGCTGTGTTTGTGGGATATCAGCCAGATGGGCAGGGCACCCCAGACACCATATCTTTCTATTTAAAAGAGATTTTTCCTCCAGAATTTGCAAATCCAGAAATCAGAAAATCACAAACCTTAACCTATGAAGACTAAAAATAAGACTAATAAAAATTCCTCTGAATTAAAAATGAATAATATTGAAGACAGCAGAACTGCAGATGTTTAAGTGAAAGCAGAACATGAAGATTATAAATATTAAGATTTTTTGTGTGGAATTTTTTAACTGGGGTTTCTCTACATCTCATTTTTGTCTACAGTCCTTGCAGTACTTCTGTAGAGAGTGATAGGGTTGTTTTTAGGTTGCTATGTGGTTAAGTCTGCAATAGCACTTAAAAGTTGTGATTCAAAATTCCTGTACTTTTGATATTAACACAATTATTTTGTAGTATTATTTTAAGTAGTATACTCTTCACTTCTAAACCCATTTTACCACTTCAAAATATTAATCTGTAGATAAATAAACCCTGCTTCTTAGGAGATAAGAAACTTCTGTCTGTGTTTTACAGGTCAATACATTGAGGCTCAAAAATGCTAAAGATGTTCAAGAGCGAGATAAATTTTATTACAAGAGTTGACTTCCAAAATCCATAGCATAACAGGCATCATTGGCAATTCTGCAGATTTTCTTGTGTTTTGGCATGCCCCAGGCTGTAGAGCAGCTGATCACACAATGTTCGTCACTGTCTCACAGAAACCTGGCAGATCAGCACCGGACATGCATGCAGATATGTGCATAATCCACTATGTAAATAGCATATGCGTAATCCACTGTGAAAATTGGCACCGGGTTTTTGTAACACTATGTTATGAACAAAACAGGCTTGCTGGGACACTGCTGGGCTTGAGCTAAGTACTGACATTGAAATGATAATTAGCTAATTGCTCCTGGGAATCACCTACACTCCCACCACACTGCCATTCTTGGACTAGGATGCAAAATAGAGGGACCAGTGGAATCATGGGAGGGGGTTTTGGGGATGAAAACACCCTTAAATGCAGGGCTGGGCAGAGTGGAAAGGGCTGGATGGGTGCGCTGGTTGGGGAAAAGGGAACCACATCCCTAGTCTATGTCTGACCTGTCATCATAGTCTCCAGAGGACTGGACTGGGCTGTGGGAAGCAGGAACAAAGAAGCAGCTCTTCTTGGTGTTACCAGGAGGGAAGGAGAGGGGATAGCTGCTGCTGGACTTCGGCAGCAGGCTCTGCACATCCCCCCACCTTTTGCCTACCAATGTGCCTACCAGGAGGAAAGGAGAGAGGATGATCTGCTGATCGGGACTTCAGATACAGACTGCACACCTCTTCACCTCCGGCTACCAGTGTGCCACAAAGACTTCAGGGAAAGACTCTGCACACCTTCTCCCCCTTCGGCTACTGGGAAAGTTACAACAGCAGGGGCGAGCTCCGTGTCAAGCCCCCTGCCCAGCTAATCTTTTTAATAAAGAGCTGAACATTAATAAAGGCATAAGCCCTGTTCATTACAACTATACAGCTGTTTTGCATGTAACCATTTGCTTAATTGCTTATTAAGTATAAACAAAACAATTATTGAGCCTTCTGTATTAAGGAACTTGTATTTCTTCTCCCTTTCTATCAATAAGATTAACCCTGTCCAACTATATTTTCAGGTAAGATTACAGAAAATTATGTTTTAGAAAGGCTGATTCAGCTCTATTATAATTTCCAAACAATGGCCTGAAGTGATAAAATTTTACTTTGAATTTCTTTCTCCTGAGACAGGGAATACAGGCAACTTGGTATTTAAGGACTAAAATTCCAGGTCTGGGGAGAAGTCACCAGGAAAGTACCTCCTTTTGGGGGATGATGGTCTTCTTGTTTGAAGGTGTTATGGGTAAAAATTGATCTAGCCAAATTAAAAATAAAAATAACAATTTTATTATAGCAATCAAATTTTATTTGAGCCAGCCACAAGGAAAAGGACAGTGCCGAGCCTGGGATTGGTGCTGGGTGCATCACAGGGTGGACTGCCCTAGCAGAGGTTCTCCTATGCCACATACCACCCTTTTGGCATAAGTGGTTTTTATAGGGAATATTTTGTTTGAGGTCAGGATTTTGAGGATCAGCCTTTTTTTTCCTATTCCAAGTCTTGCATATTTATAACGTCTCCTTTTCTGTTTTGAGATGAACAATCTTGTTTCTGGGAAGCGATGAATACAGTTAAGGGAACACAGCATTCAGATGTATCACTCAGGAGGGCTCCAGTGATTCCAATCTTGAGTCCTTGACAGGATGATCATTGCCCAGTTGTTCCTGGATCACCTTGAGAAACAACCCATCTCCAGAAGAGCTACATGTATTACCTTGTAAATGAGGTTTTATCAGGGACCAGTTTCTACATATGTGAGACAACTCCCAGTGCTGACTTGTGCACTTTCTTAATAATATCAAATATTACATACATTACACTCTACCGACATTAATTATATTTATTACATATAACAAAGGAAACAGCGACTATTGTAGAAGGTTGCACAGCTAGTTATCAATTTGAAAAAGAACAAAGATGTAAATGTTGTGTTATCATACTTTGTTATATTTCGTTCTTTTTAATAACTGTTATAAAAAAGATTTTATTCAGCCAGATTAAAAATAAAAATCATTTTATTAGCGGTCAAATTCTATCTAGCCAGCCACATGGAAAGAACAGAGACGAGCCCGGGATCGGCCCTGGGTGTGCAACAAGGAGTCAGCCTCAGCAGAGGTCTTCCCCTATGCCCACACACCTCCATCCTGGCACAAGCGGTTTTTTTATAGGGAAAATTCTGCCTGAGGCCAAGATTTCAGCAATCAGTCTTTTCTTCTATTCAGAGTCCATAGGTTAATAAGATTTTCTTTTTTTGGTGATGAGGAGAAATAATTCAATATCCCGAGTAGGTGAATTCTTGATGAGATTTTACGGGAAGGCTGCATTCACATGGATCTGTCTGAGGATTTCCATGATATCCATCTCAGACGATCAGCACCGATGATCAACACCTGGAGCCCAGACATGGCCCATCTCCTGGCTGAGCCACATCTTTTTACTTGTAAATCAGTTTCTCGCCTGCAAGGGTGGGGGGAACTAATACAATGGGCATAATCTAACAAGTATCTAATATTACATATTTCATACAAGGGATGGCGCGAATTATATTTACTACACATAACAATAACATAATCTTCTGTGGTTCTGCAATGGTGAGAATTGACAGTCTCTCTTTCCCTGTCCTCTTTTCCCTTTCTCTTCTCCTTTTCTTGGCTTTGAATAGAACCCACAAAAAAAACCCTCCAACCAAAAACTGAGGGACAAGCAAAATCAATATACTCTTTCTAAGCAATGTAAAAAACCTGTTTTGTCTTCATAGATGGTATATATTGCTCAAAAAAAAGCTGAACACTAGCGGAAGACATTAAATTGATGTATATAAATAAAACACATTGCTATTGAAAATATTATTTTCTTTGACATTCTCAAAGAATGCCCTTTGTCTAGTGGACAATTAACTTTGTTAGGAGTTTGCAAAACCCAAAAAATAAAAAAATTCACTTCCTCTTGCAAAAGTTAGATGAATTAATTAGCATATTATACAAATTAAAATAAGACATGGGGACATATTTGTGGAGCAAAATGATCATACACTCAAACTATCACTAGTAACATTCTAGAACTGAATAATGAGTTGTAGTAGTCCAGTGTCTACTGTCTTGTCTACTCTTGCTTTTCTCTCATGCTATGTAACAATAAATAAATGTTTCAGACTACAACTGTGTGATCACAGCTATCAAAATCAGAAGAAACCCCACAATCCCAAACGTAACAAAGATAAATGTTAAGTCCTCTGCTTATCATGTGCCTTCCCATGATCCACTGATGTTTGTAACCATCTTGGCCTTTTTTTGACCACAGGGACATGGATCAACAGCCCATGAATTTGCACCATCTACTCCAGTGCCTTATTTTGAGCTCTCAAATCACTGGTGTGATAAGTACAGTTTTTAGAAGAACCATTAAAAGCAAGTAGTGTACACTTTGTTTGTCATGTCGTCAAAAGAGCTGGGAGCTTGTTCCAAATACAGAATGAGGGAGAGGAGGTGGAAAAGAAAATTGTCTCTGAAATTGTTTCAGAGACAGTTTTCTTTAATCTAGTCACAAAAAAAAAAAAAAAAAAAAAAAAAAGGTAGTCTCAAGGAATGAGATTAAGCTGACCATGTTTTGACTGTTGAAGAAAACTTGTCATAATGACTATGTTCCATTTTAGCTAGCGAGAAATTTGTGCGCCACTGGGAAAGTGCTTAAATGCAAATAAAAGGTTCACAATAGTTCTACGGTGGCTTCTATTTCTGCATCTTTGACTTTCCTGGGAAGTTAATGGGAAAATATAATTAAAATTTTGAGTCTGTAGCGTGCTTCTTGCATTAAAAGAGAAACCATTTCATTTCCTCTAAGAGAGATATTTATTTGTTGGTTGAATAAAATATATTCTATATTTATGGGATTTTGGTAGGAATGCTATTGTGGGAAGAACTGCACTCTTAAGATTTATTTTCATATTTTCTTTTCTTGTGCCTACCCGAAAAGACCAGGTTTTTTATTATTTCAAATATAACTTGAAATACCAGCACCATCATAGCCTAATTTATTGTTAAGTGTTTCCCCAATAACCTGGGATATGGTTTAAGAGTAGATTGCATGCTAGTAAACAATTGTTGCAGCTCCACTCTTTCAGCTCAGATACTGAATATTTTAGTCATTATGACCTAAAAAGTTGTTGTCTCTGAGTCCATCACCTGTCTCACATTTTATGTCAGAATTCAGTTTATTAGTTTCCTTAAGGAGAAGCCTCCTTTGCCTGTATTTTCCACAGTCCATGAGTACATCATCAGGAAGAGTTAGGAAGCTAGAGGTTTTTGCATATCTAAGAGTTAAGTCTAAAATATTTTGACAGTACAATTGTGAGTATTAAAATTAAAGCTAATAATAACATCACTTTTGCTTACAAGTACAAAAATCTCTCAAATTCAGTCTCCTTAGTGACTTGGTAAATCACCTTTAAAAGGAAATGGATTTTACTTCTCTTTAATTTTCTCTTTAATGCTATATAGCCATATAATCACAAGAGATTCCTTTCTACTCATCAACACACTAGTTGTCCATGCATTACATATGAATAGCAAAACCTTTAGACCTCTAGAAGTCATCAGTTCCAGGATCTTACCCTGATTTTTAAAAACACGATCTTTATCATGTGCCCTTTAATGCAAGGTAGATTAGCATGAACTTTTTCCTACTTGAATAAAACACTGCATGGTTTTTAATGGTTCTGAAGCATTATAAATATACATTCTACAATACAGAAGAACTATTCAAATAATTTTTATACTGATTTGATCCAGGAACTTAAGGCTGTTTGATAACAGTCCCAATGTTTTGATAGTGTGTGGACATTAACATGTAAAAATCAGTCCCATTGTACCATAGTCAGATGTAGTGTCTTCTTTTATTTTTGAACTTAAAACACTTTTGTGGTTATGATATTTGTATATATTTGCATAGATGGATCAGAAATGAGGTTATTCAAATTCTGGCAGAAATTATGTGCATAGCTACAAGGCTTGACATACAGAAATTAGAGCTCCTCTAAATTGAACTCTGCAATGCAAAGCCAGAAGAAGTAAATCAGCTTTGCCTTTATTTGTCTGTGATACTAAGCCTATTTTTTTTTTTTTTTTTTTGTCTTTGGGTAAAATATTTTTATCTTTGGACAAAGAAAGATAGCTGTAGTTTATAACTTGGAAGCTTTAGTGTCTGTTTTAATCAATTGTGTCAGTTGGCTTCTTGAGGTAACATTCATAAGCACCTAAGTTATTGCTCCAAATATTCTGCTGCTAATATTTGTATTAAAATTTCACCTTGTGGCTTAACCAAAGCACCCAGGCCTCATTCTGAGTCACTATGAGGGATAGTACAAAAGCAGCACAGCACAACGGAAAATCTCCTCAAAACATCTCACTCTGCTCTTTTTCCTACACCCCCAAAGTAGTACTCTGGTGGTATCTATCATTAATTTTCTGTCTGAAGGAAAAGCAAGACAACTCAAGGATTGCAAGTGATATCTTGGGTCACGTAAGGGTGACTGTAATCAGCACCTACATCAGGGATCTGGGCAGATGAATGATCAGAGGTAGCTTGGTGAAGGTCAGGATGTTGTTGCTGTTCGCAAGACACTGCATGAAGTTATCATTGCAAGGGGAAAGGAAAAAGACCAAGACCAAGGCTCTCCTGCACCACCACCAGACAGCTCTTTTAATTCATACTTGGTTGTTTGGGTTTTTCTTCCAGCTGTCTAAAATTGGAGTATCCAGCTGGAATGACATACTCTCTTTCTGCTCTTTGTATCAACCTCTGACAGAAACGCGAAGTCCAAAACCAAAGATCATAACACCTGAATTCCAGAACCCTGGAGTTTCTCTTTCCAAACCACTTGCCCATGCCTGAAGTCTGACATTTTATCTGTCACTGTTGAGGAAGGGATGGAAATAATGAGACTCCAAGATCAGAAGGCAAAGAATGAAAAAACTTTATTAACAAGTAGCATTCCTCTTTTATAACCAGGATTGCTAAGGTGAAATATGATTGGTCTCAAAGTGAAAACCTTTCACAACATTGGTGCACATAGTGGCAGAATGTACCTATAAACAATATGAGCAGAAAGAGAGATAATAAATGGTTTACATTCTCTTGGACTTTTTCCCAGACTTAGCCTGGCAGAGATCTCTCCTTTTCTCTCTGACTGAACTGAGAATATCTATACGTCCCCTGTTTTGTTTAAAGAAAAGGCAGTGTTTGTGCCCTCCTGCAGGACCCTTTGCAGGAAAGAGAACAAACACAGCTCAAGAGTTTTATCAACTGTCAATTAAATCCTCAATTGGATATTGGCTCAGAACGGTCTAAGAGATTCCAAACTTATATGATAAATTCCAAGAAATCAATTACCAACTCTTGTATGGTAACAACCCATTGTCAGTCTGACAAAGGACTGGCAGTCCAACTTGTCAAAACCCATTTCCCAGTGTGAGCAGATGCCCACATGACAGAAAAAAGGTATTAAAAAACATGTGCACATAGCCAAATTAGGAAAATTCAGAATTTGGCAAAATGAATAACATCTGTTTGCCACAGCTGCAAAGCCTTTAGGCCTCTGGGATTTATCCCAGCCAATAAGGCGCAGCAAGGTTTTTTTTTTTTCAAACCTTGGTTGGCATTCATCAAAATTGCTTTTGCAAGGTGTGTGCACTTCATAGAAGAATCATGCAAGGCTTTTGGCCCATGTAGTCATGTCCTCAATGAACAACCTGAGTGATAAAATTGAACTCAGATCCAAAAGTTTCCTCAAAATTTTCAAAACAATTGAGTAGAATTGTCCAAATTTAGAAACACTTGAGAAATCTCTGAAATGCCATGGCCACAGCCCTTAATTCAATCACCTGGGCCGAGGCTGATTCATGGCTTTCCATACTTTGAGACTTTGAGCTGTTAGTGAAAACACAGCTCTTTCCACCTATTTCCCCCACTCCCCCCCACCCCCCCTCGAAAGAGCCAGCAGCACCGGGCTTTAGGACCTTGTGATGCTGGGTGAGGCGGGGACCCGACCCAGGGGGCCGGGCCAAGTGCCCCAGACCTGGCTGGTGGGTCGGGGAGCCCGGGCTCTGTGCCGATCCAAAATCCATTCGGTTCAGTCCCTCCCCCCAGCTTCTCTTCGGTTTTAGTTGGGGCCCCTGGATCTGGGGGCCCTGGGACACCCCATGGCCACCCGCAGATGGGCAATCCATTCCAACCGTATTTTTCAGTGCCCACTCCCACCAGGCTGCCAAAGTCTTGGCAATTCCTCCAGCTTTTCTCTCGGCATCCCGCTCCTCCCGTTCTGTGAACAGGAGCAGGATGTGCACCCTGGATTTGTGGCTCTTGGCACCACTCATGCCTGCCCAGTACAAGGGGTGCTCCTCGCTCCCAGTGTATCCTGCCGCATGAGACAATCTGTTGTTGCCCAGCTCCCTGATTCACTGCCCCACACCCCTCCTCCCCAACCATGGGACCAGCAGGAGCAATGCTTCTGTGGACCAAGTCATTGCTCCCTTTCAGTGCCTCTGCCTCAGAAGGACAGAGCTCAGGGCAGTCTGGGGGATGTGAAGGGGATGGTGGGCTGAGTGCAGGCTGTGAAACAAACAGGCTGATCAAGCACTGGGCTGTCAGATGACTAATCCCTCTACTAAACACTCCATTTTACCAAAAGCTCAAGGGCCCTCCAGCCATGTCAACTGAGCTGTATTCTGGACCCAATACTGTTATGAAGCCGAATTCTACTACCTGACAAGCAAGAAACATTGAATTAATTTCTTCTCACGGTGTGCTGACTTTGGCTAAATGCATTGGCAGTGCTATTTTCTTCCACTTGTAAAAACACAGAAGTTTTAGATATTCAGATGCAATAACACTTTGATAGAATTTAGCAGCTGCCATCAGTTCTTTACATTAATTTATTTGCATTAACCTGTATTTGATTTGTGTAGCAGGGAGGTTACAGTATTGGCTTCTGTGTGAAGCTGCTAGAAGTTTCCCCATGTCTGAAAGCCAATGTCAACCGGCTCCAAGAGAAACCCACTGTTGGCCAAGGCTGAGCCAACCAGGAATGACAGTAACACCTCTGTGATAACATATTTAAGAAGGAAAAAAAATTTGCACAGATAAAATTGTGGCCAGAGAAGAGCAAGGTGAGAATACATGAGAGGAACAACTCTGCAGACAACAAAGGTCAGTGGAGAAGGAGGGGGCAGAGTTGCTCTGGGTGATGGTAGCTGAGATGCCTCTGCTGTCCATGGTGAGGGCCATGGAGAAGCTGCTGTCCCTTTGAAGCCCATGGAGGACCATAGGGATGCAGAGGCAAACCTGCAGCCCATGGAGGAGACCCATGCTGGAGCAGGTGGATGCCTGAGAGTAGACTATGAACCTGTTCCAGTACGGGCTCCTGATAGGGACCTGCAGATCTGTGAAGAAAAGAGTTCACACTAGGGCAGGATTCCTGATAGGACATGTGACCTGGAGGAGGCCTCATGCTGGAGCAAGTTGTGCCTGAAGGATTGCGCCCCATGGAGAGGGATGCATGCTGGAGAAATTAATGAAGTTCACATCTGGTGGAAAGAACTCATGCTGGAGAAGTTCATGGAGGCTGCCTCCAATGAATCCCACACTGGAGCACGGGAAGGACTCCTATTCCTGAGCAGCAGCAAGAACTGTGATGAACTGGCCATAATCCCCATTCCTTGTCTCCCTGTGCCACTATAGTGAGGAGGCAGAGCCTGGGAAGGACGAAGAAGTGCCAGGCAGGTATTTTAAAGATTTATTTCTCATTATCTGCTCTGATTTTGATCAGTAATAAATTCAATTCATTTCCCCAAGCCAGCTGTGGGTTTCCCATGGTGATAATCAGTGAGTTACCTCTCCCTGTCCTCATCTCAACACATGAACCTTTCACTATATTTTCTCTCCCCTGTCCAGCTTTGGAGGGGAGTGGTTAAGTGGCTTGGTGGGTGCCTGACATCCAGCCAGGGTCAACCCACCTCAACATGGCCTTAAGTTTCAAATATATTTTTCTTGTCCATTCACACACTGCTCCAAAGGAGGCATTACTTTTATAATTCTGTTTCTCATTCTGTCCTGTTCATGATGCAGAAACCATATCTGTAACATTCTACTCCTCCTGACTTTTCTAGTATATTTACACTGAAGAAAATCCTTGACCCATAGAGCTCATTTACAAGTCGATCCTTGAGGGAACATCTTGCAAAAAACCAAACATGAATCTGTATTGTTGCGCTAATTCCTGAGTTTAACATGAAAACTGCAGTGAGTGGAAAGCTACAGTGTGGGTGAGCCTCATTAAGATACAGAATTCCTGGTTAATTGCTGAATTAATTGAAGTCAGATGGAAGGACAGATTTTTTTTTTTTTGCATAATTAAGAATTCCCAGTAATAAGTAGATTAAGTGGAAGAAAAATAATATTAGTGGGGCTTTTTAGGTTCTGTCCTTATGCCTTTCATTTGTGTGTGCTCTTGGAAGAGCATTCAAGTGAACACTGTGTTTAAGAAATGTTTACAGCTCACCAATAATCAGTTCTGCACCTCCAATGCTATTTTAAGAGAAATATGTCTTATATTAATACCATTATGCAAATCCAGACAAATAAGAACAAGATTGAGTGCAAATCAACACCAACTTTGGAAGTAGCATTTACCATGGACTACACATCAAAACTCAAATGTAAAAGTTTTTTCCTCAACTAATTTGTAGTTATGAACAGACTGAGAAAGTGAGTTGGTCATAGACTGTACAAAACAACACGATAAAGATTTTCAATTTTATAAATTTCCTATGATGGATTAATTTCCTAGTTTTGATAACAGTTCAGTGCCTCACAGTCCAGTAGGATGTCCATGCCCTATAACTGAGAAAGAAATCAACATAATTTCAGTTGGGAGAGCTCTGGAGTAAATGCAGTAATGAATAAGCAGCATGGTGTCCTGATGGTATAGATTGCTACAGTCTCACTGGTTTTTGCTTTTTATCAACTTGATATAATTACTTCAGATATAAAGTATCAGTCATCTTTTCAACTAAAATTTAGATACAGACAGCTGAGTTTTGACACTATGATAATTGAGAGCTTTGGCACAAATGGCTATTTTCCTACTGTAAAATTCAAAGTGCTTCTTCCACTTCAATTTTGATCAATTATAAGAAAATCAAGGACTTGCATTAAACATAATTTGGAAAGAACATAAATGAGACAGCCAACCTTTCACCAGAATAGAACTGATTAACTAGGTCTGCTTCTTCTATGAAACATAAAGATGTATTTTACCAGCAAATTTCCAATATGGCTTTTGGAATCCAAGGGCTAAAAGTTGAAAGAAGGAATAAATACTTAGTGGAAAACAATTTAAATCTTAATATAGTAGCAATCTCAAACAAATTATATCCAAACCAACAATTCAAAAGGAACCTTTCATTAAAGGATATGCCTCAAATTTCATGGAAGCATCAGAAAATCACAGCACAACATAATTTCCTCTCCCTCTTTAGAACCAGGCTGTATTAAGGAGGATGCGGATTCTAATTCAATTTCCTCATTCCTGCATTATAACCATGTAATACTATCATTTGGAAACAAATTTTGTCTCTCATCTTGCCAGCTATGATATAGCAAAGTAAGCTCTTTCTCCCAAAATT
Source organism: Lonchura striata (assembly GCF_050655825.1). Lineage (NCBI taxonomy): Eukaryota > Metazoa > Chordata > Aves > Passeriformes > Estrildidae > Lonchura > Lonchura striata. Next base: position 74,466,488 of record NC_140704.1, read on the forward strand.
TTTAACTCCTTCATAAATAACCGTTATAGACCACATAAAATTGTGTTTTCCTTTCATCTTAAAATATTATTATGAATACAGGTAAGAAAAATAAGGAAAAACATTTCTGCTCTGTCCAATTCATAGTCTGGGTCTCTAAACATTATTTGGATGGAGTAAATGTTACACTACTTTTGTGGTCTCACTGAGAGTCCAGGAATATTTTAAACCTCAAAATATAATTTGTATTACAGTCCCAAGAGAGGCATTATTTTTTTTTGCTAGAACCTCTACAGTACTGTGAAGTTTTACATGAAAACAAAAGAAAATCCATGTCAATATTCTGACAAGTGAAATTTCCATTTTTGTCACAGGGAGTATCCAAAACCGCTATATGATCTGTCCATCCTGGAAAGAACAAAATCCCTCTCTAATTCCACTGATACCACTATCAGCTGCTTAGATCATATTCTCAGCACCTCTATGTTGAAATTGTGAACACAGCACTGGCTACAGCTATTTCATCACCAGGAGAATCAAGCAGTTATACAGTCATCACAAGAAACAGTCTGCTTTGCAACTCTAACACTATAAACTCCTGACAAAGCTAAATACACTTTACAAATCTTTAGCAGAAAGGCCAAACTCCTCAAACTGGTCTCAAATTGATCACCAGGCCTTAGAAATAGGTGAGCCTCAATGGTGCCATAAACCAGTTATTTAGAGATGCCATGCAGTATGGAGACAACAGAAGTAATCATATTTAAATATGTTTTGGAATTACTATTACAGGCAAGTCACAATTGTACTCCTAAGAGTGTATGTGGTATGTTAGGACACATTTAAGTGACTCAAAACACATTTGAAAAACCATGATTGCAACAGCGAATTGCTGGTCTGAACCCACAGAAACAACCACAAAGGAAGAATATAGAGCCAAACCAAGTCTCTCCTACTCTCAGTTCTACTTGGATTCAGTTTCATGTGTCGCCATACAAGATAGAGTAGCATATAGCAATTTTTCTCATATCCACATACCAAATTCAGTCAAGTGAGAAATGCAATAGCTAACTTAAAATTATTTTTTTTTTTTTGGGGGGGGGGGGGAAGAAGATTTTTTTTTTATTATTTAATACTACCAATTTTAATACATAGTTAAAAGCTTAATAGTTCTGAGTGACTGTAAATTTCAGATAGGAAAACATGACAGAATTAAGCCCCTCTAGCTGAAGTCTGAGTAATTTCACATGTGCATTTATCAGTGCAAGGAAACTGATCTTTTAACTTGATTGTTAGGACAGTCATATAGAAGAAAAGAAACAAGTTTAAAATTATTTTTCTTTCTGACCTGACCTGTAGATGTGATTCTATACTTTCAACATCCTGAGCGTAGTAATTCACATCTCTATTGTGCCAAAACTTTTGGAAGGTCTTGATTTCATTCTAAATTCCTGTTCAGTACCAGAACACATGGAAACATTCTCTACTTTTCTTTATCTTTTCTTACCACTGTTTTAGGTGCCAGCAGGTAGGAAAATTGGAATATAGGCAAGACAGTGAATTAAATTCCTTCTGGTTTTTTTTTTTGTTTGTTTGTTTTTTTTAACAAAACTTCTACACAAATGGCAGGTTGTGCTGCTTAAATGAATGCCACAGAATATTTTTCACTTATAAACAACAGTTTCTCCTGATGGATAAAATTTTCCCATAATCTTTAAAGTCTGATTAGATAACAGTATTCTCTACATGACAGTACATTAAAAAGATGAGACTTTTGCACTTGGCTCAGGTATACTGCACAAAATTATGCAATGCCTACAAATTGTAAAAGCAACAGTAGAAAATGGGCCACAAGTAAAGAGCAATTAAACTAAGCTTCTCACATTTTAAATCCAAAGTTCACTTCATAGGACAATATTCTGAACCAACAGCTACTGCTAAAAACTCACAAGATATTGCACCAACTTAGTAACAAGTGAATAGCCAAGAAAAAACAATAACCATAAAAAAGAGCCTAAGAATTATATTTAGCTGCTGATTTTTTACATTTAGATTCATTCCTGGGACTTTTGGCCATGCAACCACAACATATAAGGTAAAACCAAATAAACGACACGTAGTTTCCAATTAGGAAGAAGGGCTTTCACTTTCACTACCTCCAAAAAAATTCAATTGTATTGTACATGGGAATCTTTAGTTTAAAAAACAACCATTAATTACTTCACAAATGTTGCATGCTCAAGACCCTACATTAAACTTCCCGATGTTCTTGCTGGTTGTGATAAATTATTTGTTTGTGCTGGTACTGCTTACAGTAGGCCACCTATTTTCTTCTCTTGGCATTTGAACAATGCAGCACGTATGCCATTTTATTCACCACTGTTTATTATTAATTAGGAAACTGTATTTATTTATATCTATTTATTTCATATCTAAGAGGAGGAATCTTAGAGCAGAAGAATTGAATTGAATTGAATTGAATTGAATTGAATTGAATTGAATTGAATTGAATTGAATTGAATTGAATTGAATTGAAAGAGACCTACAATGACCTTTGACCCCAACTGCCTGACCTCTTCCAGGCTGGCCAAAAGTTAAAGCATGGCTTAAGGTTGTTGTCCAAATGCCTCTTTAACACTGACAGGCTTGGGGCATTGACAGCCTTTCCAGGAAGGCTGTTCCTGGGTTTGATCACCATTGGCAAATAACAGTTTCCACATGTCAAGCCCAAACCTCCCCTGACGGATACATCTTTGAGCCATTCCCATGTGTCCTGGCACTGAGACCAGGGACAAGAAATCATCACTTCCTTCTCTACCTCCTCTCTTCAGGAAGATGCAGGGAACAGTGACATTGACCCTCAACCTCCTTTTCTTCCATACTAAACAAGCCCAGTGTTCTCAACCACTCCTCACAGCATGTGCCTTCACCAGCTTTGTCACCTTTCTCTGGATACATTCAAATATCTTCACGTCCCTTTTAAATGGTAAGGCCCAGAACCACACGTAGGACTCAAAGTGAAGCTATACCAATTCTCAATAAAGCAGAATAATTACACCTTTTTCCCAGCTGGTGAAGCAGTATTTGATGTACTCCAGGATGCAGTTTGCCCTCTGGGCTGCCCAGGCACACTGACTTGTTTCAAGCCTTCTGCCAGCCAGAACCCCAGACTCCTTCTGCAGAGCTGCTCTCTAGACACTTGTCTTCCAGTTTAGATTTGTTCCCACTGTTAATCTCACCCAGGTGAAAAAATCAGCAGCTGGTCATTTTCAGTTTTATGCTGTTGATGATTGCCAAGTGCTTCAAGATACAAAGATCCCTCTACAAGGCCTCTTGTCTCTCAAAAGTATACAGCACCTCACAGTTTGGTGTCGTCAGCAAACTTTGCAATGGTGCATTTAATCCCTGTATCCAGATCACTGATAAACATTTTAAATAGAACTGGCCCTAGAATTCATCCTTGATGAATGCCACTGATGACTGGCCACCAGCCAGAGGTTGCACCATTCACTATAACCCTGGAACTCTGTCCTTTAGCCAGTTCTTCACAGAATCACAGATTTAGGTTGAAAAAGACCTCTGAGATCACTGAATCTAATCTTTGACTTATCACCACCTTGTCAAACAGATAATGGTATTAAGTTCCACATCCACTAATTTCCTGATCACCTACAGTGACGGTGACTCTACAATCTCCCTGGGAAGACTACTCCAATGTTTAACAATTGTTCCATTAAGAAATTCCATCTGATGTCTAAACACTACCAACTTGCTCATCTCACAACTGGACAGCTTATCCCAAAGGATGCTGTGAAGGACAGTTGCAAAAACTTATTAAAACCCAGAAAAACTACATCCATGGCCCATCTGAGACATGACCTTAGTGAAGAGGGATCAAATTAGTTAAATAGGACTTTCCCTTTGTGAACACACACATTGACTGTCCCATGACTTCACTGTTCTTCAAAAGTCTTTCAGTAGCTCTCAGCATGATCTTCCCCATCATTCTTCCAGGTACTGAATCAATTTTGCAGAGAATTGCACACCAGTTTTACACCTCCACAGTAAAGGAACTGTTACAATAAATAGGTGACCTAATGATTCTGATGGATGTCATGGATCACTGCACCGGGTTTTGAATGTTTGCAATCATTCAAAATTATTGACCTGAAATCAAAAAACTGTGCTGATAAACAGTAACCTTTAGTATCCCAGAAAAGCATATATTGGTGACAATGTCATTATATAAAAACTCTTTGTATAACAGTGAAATAGTACTTTTATTAAGTAATTAATTTTAGATTATATGAGCAGAGGTACAATCTGTGTTTCCAGATAATCTCCATATATTTGACTAATTGAAATAAAGAAACATATACCTGTAAATCTAGAATGGAGATTTTTCCCCCAGAGCAGGCAAAGAATTACTTAACATATCAAGCCTTTATACCCTCTGCTTCAGTTGTTGTAGTGAGCGATAAATCCTCTTAAGGCAGTAAAATCAGGCATTCAGTAAAATCAGACAAACAGCATCACATCTTATTTGTTACATTGCTCTCGGGCTATGCTTTTTCCCTTTCCAGGGACCCCTGCGACTGGGATCTGATAGTATGGTCCCCTCCTTCCTGCCCCAACGGGGTTGGCGGAGAGCCAGAGAGCCTTCCCTGTCCAGAGCGTAGACAAGGCCCTGTCCCTTCCTGGTTCTCTCTCTTTTCCCCTTCATCTCATGGAATTTCCAAATTTCATCTCAAATTTCCAAATATTCTGTAACTGATGCTAGAAAGTCGATGGTTTTGTCTTCCCTTAAGGATATCCAAAATCTAGTTTAAACTAGATAAACACAGTTAAAACTAAGTAAAATAGATTAAAATACTGACAAATAGATAAACACAGTGCTCTACTACAGACAACACTAAACTTGCTACTGCAATATTGATTTGCATTCATTGTCTTTTGCAGTCCCACATGCAATAAGAATTTGTCCTTAGTGTGCACACCCTATATTGTCAGCAACCTGAAAATATATCTCATTTTTTATGGATATTTTTTTAAAAATCCAAGAGACTTACACTTGTTAAGACCAATAAAATTAAGGAATATACTATAAAGGAACCAATATATATTATCACCCAGGACCATAGCAACCTGTCTAGTAACTAGTAATTAACTAATTATCTGATAATGAATGTATTCTTTAGTATAGTCTTGCTTTATGTTTTCAAAGGAAATACAGTTCTGTTCTCAGCTCCAGCTGAACTGGAGACAGAAAGCAAGATCTCTGGATACTTCAAAATAAAGCTTTCAGCTTTGGTTTGTGCAGTGCAATAGAATCAACAGTGTCAGAGGAGAGGTCTTCCTTTTCAGAATTGCTGATCTGGTACCAGGAAAACTTCCAGCACATCGTTTAAGTGTATATAATTAGTAGCCCCAAAGTCTCTCTCAACAAGCATTCAGTGTAAAACTTGATAAACTGAGTGTTAAAAATTGATGTCTCAAAATTTTCAAAACTTCTTGCAAGAAAATACCTAGTAAATGATGTGATCTTCTGTTCCCTGCAACCTAAGGAACAGAAAATAAGGACAAGCTGGCTAATGTCAATAGAAAGTGAGGGTAGTTTAATATCTTATCTCTGGGAGTGCCCTGAAGTAGGAGCTATGAGAAACAATGCAAGAGCTGGGCAGATTTAGATTTTTTCTTTTCCAATACAGTTGTCTACCAAATGGCAGCTCAAGGAGTTTCAAAGACAGATAATGGGTACAAAAAATCACCTTATTAATTTCAGGCACATACATAGGTTTACTTTCTAGTCAGTGGAGTGAAATAAATCACCAAAGCTACACAGTTCACTCCTTCCTGAAGTCTATTTTTGATTTTAAAAAATCATACTTAAATAAATTGAATAATTTTTCAAAATAATTGAATTTTCAAATGCAATCTTGCCCATCTGCTCTAGCTTTTCTAAGTACAATATCTGGATAATTCATTTGATAACCCTAGATTTTGTGTTGTTAGGTGGCCCTATTCCTTGATCTTATGCATATTATTTTTTTTTTTACAGAGTTCAGTTTCCACTCCATTTTTTCATTGCTCATAAAATAGTCCTAAGGCATACAATGCCATTTACAAAATGGGGTATAAACATCAGATCTGTAGTACTAAAATATAGGTGAATTATCAAAGTTTTGGAGTGACAAAATAACTTTTGCTTTTGTTTACTATTTAATATTAAGAACTCTCAAGAAAGCACATTTTGACTTCCACTGATTATTAAGCTCATATATCTTCAATATCACAGAAAAAAATTATTATATGAAATGTAAGTTTTTCATATTGCTATTCAAAATAAAAAGCTGTGGGGCTACTACTGGTGAACATCAGATATTTTTATTTATATAATCTCATTAATTACCAACTAGTAAGCTGCATCTCTTATTAATGTGTGGCTTCCCATCATGCCCAAGAGCATGTCCAGTGTGGATATAAGGCAGAATGGACAACTGATAGAATTACATCAGACAAGGTGCAACAAATACTCCCAACCTGGCCAGGATTTTGCCTTGCAGTTTTCAAGAAATATACTGATGATTTGATGCAAGCTGAAGACATACCAAGGCCATTCTCACAATTTAATAGTAGGCAGTAGGCCTGTACCAGGTTCTTCTTAGTATAAATGCACTGAGTCCAGATTCTTAAATAAATCTGAATAAATTTGTACTGAGCTTCAAATATACCTTTTTTTGTATCTTGGGGCCAGAATTTACAATGAGTATAAACAAGCATTTAATTTTCTACTAGATGTTTTCCTCTGAGCTTCATTGGCCAAATTTGTTTTCCAGCCAAGCTGGAGCTATTGCTCTACAGTGTTCAGCACAATTACAGTATTTTTGTATTCTTTCCCTAAGTGTGTTTCTTTCTTTGACATTTTCCATAACATCTTCAGCTTGTCCTTAGCCTTGTGGGAAACAGAACCAAATCATCTCTCTGAACTCAGACCACACAAACAGAAGGCTGTAAGCATTGCAGCGAAACATATCTCTGAGCAAAGGCTATTCAACATAAACATACTGCCATTTGGTTCCAGACACAAAGTACATAAATTCTCTTCCTCTTGCTCTTTTTCCTCTGACATTCCATTTTCTTGGGGAAAAAAGAAAGCCAAACAAAACAAAAAGAAACCCCAACTAACACTTATTTTTGGGAAAAAATAAAGAACATATTTGGAGTCCAAGACATAAGAATATGATTTTACCCAAAGGTCTGCACATTTGGGAAATACAAATCACATTAGTGAACATAATGGAAATGCACATTCTATCAATGTTACTAGTTAGAGATATGCAAATTGTAATGCTTGAGTTCTTGTAGCTAAGCAGCAAACAGTGTTAATTATCAAAACTCCACCAGTCCAGTGGAGATCTGCCCACGCACAGCAGTTGAGACACCAGTACTCAGCCACTGAACTCCTACACAATGCATCCACAACATCGGATATGGCATTATAGAAACTGGCATGTGCTCCTGGCCATGACTTTGAAGTGGTACACTCTTGGCTGGTCTAAATAGTCATGTGCTCTGGGGAAAGAAGCAAGCAAGGTAGAAGGGACATTAGCACCCAGTGACCTAGATACAAATACTAAATTGTATGTCATTATAAGATATAATTTCCCATAGCAAGATACTGGCCTTTGGAGATCAGCTCACCATACTACTTACACAGTATTTATGAGAAACACAGCACTATCACCAGTGTGCTTAAACTCATGCAATTATCCTTTTGTCCCAAAGTCAGGAAGGACTTTCAACCAGGAGTTTTCAGAATGGGTAGTGAATTTTGCTGCCATGAATCTTGTCTCAAAAATATGGTCTCAGTGCTTGAAGTGCAAAGCAAAAATGCATGCTGCCAATGGTAGTGAGCTGTTTTCATGTACCACACAATTTTGTGGGTTATGTAAGTAATAATTACTGAGTAATACTATGTAGAAAGATGAACTGCAGAAGGATGAACTTAGAGAAGAGTCCAGGCCATTGCCTGTGAGGGTAATCACCACAGGTGCTGTGCAATGAACCAGCCATTCTGCAGGCTTAACAGAACAAGCTCGAATGTTCAGCACTTACAAAGGCCGGTTCTATATTATCACGCCAGCTTCATCTGACTGATGAGAAATGCCTAGCATAAGCGCAAGGATTACTAAAAGAAACCAACTGTCCCCCATTTACCAATGAGAAAGAAAATAATTAATTTCACATATATCCTCAGCACAAAAAATCAGAAATGGAAGGCAAATACATTTTGATCTAAAATTCATAGGAGGTACCCCAACAGATATTTGAACATCTCCTTTGTAAATAAATAAATATTTAAAACACTGTAATAAAAAAAAAAATCTGGCTAAAAGGTAGAATCTAAGAAATTCACTGGTAAATAACCCTCTCTCAATTGCCTTATAGAAAACTTAAGAAACCTGCAGCCATAGGATGGCCACAATGATTCTATTACAATGAATATGGAAACTGCTCAAAATCTGTTATAGGGACAACTGGCACTCAAAATTATGTCTTATAGGCCTAGAAAGATGAAAGTTGTTCAGGCAGGATGTGGCCAGAGAAAATTAATAAGAATAGCTATAATTGAAGCAGCAAGATTTATGAGAACCCAATGTATTACTGATGTAAATACATTACCAATATGAGTATCATATTGGAACCTGTACAATACAGAGAAGCAGATTTAAATAATAAAAATCTTCACGGTTACCTTTTTATTTACACATGTGATTCACAGAATTAGGTTTTGTTTAACTCTATTAAAGGATTATGTACTGCAAACTCAGGTTGCACACAGGGTACCTATGGGAAGTCATTAATTCATGTCCCAAATTGTCATGGCATATGGCTATGTGCCAGACACAGTCAGAACTGCTTCCAAATTGCATGACTTAATGTACACATAAAAGCCAGCACTAATCCTGAAGAGAAAAATCCACTTAACCTCTGATTGCTATCGATTCTCATGTTATAGAAGTGATTCTTAAACAAAGACACTTAGTTATGAACTCCCAGGTACAGAAGTCATTATACAGTTGATTGAACTTGTGCTTCAAAATATCTGCATCTGTTTGGGTTTTGCATTTTCGGTTTGTTTGTTTGTGGACATCTTTCTTCCCTCCTTTGATCTGGCTGTGTATTCCTTTGCCAAATTATTTTCTCTCTGAATAAAATTCCATTAGTTTTGGTTCATGATCACAGCTGTAGCCATTTAAGAATAATTTGCAATTTTCATCACTTCACAAGACTATCAGATCTTAATATGCTCTTGAATCATTGTCCCACACCCTCTGTTGATATCACAAAGAACTGTATTATGTTTTTGCACAGAAACTATTTGTATGTTCTCCTGAATAGGAACTCAGCAACTCAGTAAATATGTGGACTATTGAAACAATGTGTTTATTCCTGATATAATTTTTATTTATCTGTTTATTCTTATAATAATCTTCTTCTGAAACACAGGAAAATTTCCTTTCCTTTTGCAGATGTAGGTTTATAGTCTGCTGTGTGGTGGTTGACTATATCTAATGAGGTAATAAAGAGCTTGAGAAAGTCCACAGGATGCTAATACTGTCACCTAAGATGAAAGAAAAATATTTGAAAAATATCATTTATTGATTTTATGAACAAACTCCACTCTCCAGTATGAGAGTTTTCGATCCTCTTATACCATGGATAGGATCTAAATTATGTACTAGTGTTTTAGAATATAGCTTTGAGGCGGAAAGGACAAAACAGTCAAATGTTGCATGTGAAAAGGGTCAGGGAAACATGTTTGGAGTAAAAGTAGAGAGTAAATGTTTGAATGAATTGGGAATTGGGCACTGATGGCTTGCTTTTCCTCCCAAGCAGTTATTTCTACTCCATTTTCCGAGCCACAAGCAGACCAATGTTACCATGGTTTTGAGGAGTGCTTAGCTGCTCACCAGCCTCATGAATCTCAAAAGACCCATGTGGGTCATGTCTAGGCCTTAGCACACTCAACATGGAATACTCGTCCTAATCTAGACCTAAGTAACAAAGAGTTGATATAAAATATGCCATTAATAATTAAAAAAAAAAAAAGCATGCTTCCGTCACAACTATGAAAATGTGGGGTTTAGTCTTTACCTTACAAAAGACAGAAAGTTTAGTGATTCAATTAAGTTTCATGTTCTTACCTTGAAATTCTTTTTAACATAGTATTGAAATGGAAAATGAGAACCAATTTGTTTTATTTTAAAAGAAATCCATGAGATCAAAGAATATTTTTAATGTTAAAATATACATGAAAATAAAACTGGGGTAAGGATATTGTTTACTTTAAAACCAATTTCTTCTCAATAAATGCTTTCTGGAACTAATTTACTAAAGCAATGTGACATTCACTAATTTTTTCCCTTTTGGAAAAAAAAAATTCAAAAAGTAAATATATGGATGGCTGAACCAGGCAACAAGACATGAGGATTAAAAGAACCAACATTCTCCAACATATTTTATGATGTCAAATATTTTCCAAGGTCTAAGACCAAAGTTAACCAAATCCAGTCCTTAGGTCTGTGCATTATGTAATCTACTGCCTCAAAACAGTAATTGCAGATAATTGAAGGTAGCTGGCTAACAGCTCAGGAAAAATAATTTTAGTGCAAACTTTTTGTTTGCCTACATTTCATAGTTTTCAAGCAAAAGACACCATGTAGGTTTCATCTTTTTAACAGAAATTAAAATATCTATTATTTCAATTTTTAATGGTTTTATTTTAAAAATGCAGGTGTTGGAGTAGTGGTTGCTGCTGCCCATAATCTGTCCCCAACAAGCCTCTCCTGTAGAAAAGCAAGTTGAGTTAACCTTCAGGCAATGCAGTCAGACCCTCACTCAACACTCACTGCAGCTGGCCCAGCGATAGAGGCAAGAAAGTCTCTTTTTACAGGGTTTTATTCCAGTGAAGGACATCACATGCGGCTGAAGGGAACCAGCAAGGTAAAAGAGACCACAACCACCTGGAGCAGGCAGCTCAAGAGGGGAAGGGGTGGGGGGCAGAGTTAAGGGCTGGACAGAGGCATTTGGTCTCCAGGGAAAGGGGGGTGGCTACCAGGGATACCAATCCAGTGAGAGGACAGGGAAAGGAGAAACGAGGGGACGTTACACAGGAGAAGTTGACACAGAAGTCTATTTGGGACTCTGTTTTTTCCCCCCAGGACTTGTTGTCGTGCGAGACCGGCTCCGGGCGGGCACAGGAGGGACACGGCGGGAGCTGGGGAGAGGCGGCGCCGCTTTTCCCCTTCAGCTCTGCAAGGCTCAGTTCTAGCGCAGGGACAGACGAGAGGGCGACACAGGGCTCGGGTGCAGACATGTGTTTATTGTGGGAGCGTGCTCCCGAGACACCAGGCACCGACCGGGGGTCGGTTATACCCCGTGCCGGGGGCGGGGGGAACATGAGCTGGGGCCGATGCGGACAGGGGACAGGGGCAGGGAAACCCCGGGGACAGCGATGGGAAAGGCCAGGGGGAAGGACAAGGGAACACAGGAACGGGACAAAGGACCGCGGGAGGGGGAATGGAGGAATGGCGGGGGGGGGGGGGGGGTGGGAAGAAGAGAAAACTACAAATCCCGCAGGACTGACTCTATGGTAAGTAGTTACTGCCATTGCCAGGGCCAAGAACTTGGGAATTGACTGAGATGGGAGAGTTCATGGGATGCTACAGCATTTTAGATAAAAAAAAACCCAATAACATAACCATGTAGTAGATTCTCAGTTGCTTCACACATACGGTTCTACTTCAAGTTTTTCCTCACGCTTGGGATGAAACATTGACTCTTGCTTTCCAGTCTGGATGATTTTGTTTTGGTATTGTTGTTTGTTTTTTTTTTTATCTTTGGGAATAGTCAAGACCTTGTCAAGCCTTTTCCGTTAAATTAAAGTTCACTTAAGTTCAAAAATCTCCTGTGTACACGTCCAAATATATAATTTTTTTCTTCTTGACCAAAATAAGTTGGGCTATAAGAACTATTTGTCACATGCCAAATTGATCCTGGCATTTTTCCTGGAACCCTTTTCACACAAATATTTTTGGCCTTTTAGCTTCCTGAGCTCCATTATGGCAAGACCCACATCTACAGAGATAACACACCTTCTTGTTCCTATTCAATAGCCTCCTAATTAGAGCAACTGTTCACCTTCCCTGCAGCATAGTATTGTAGTGTTTTACTCACCACCTGAAGACAATTCTATTGCATCTGGACTACACTATATGGATTTTTAACCTTTACACACAATCTTCATTTTTTGCTGTCCATTCAAGTAAACTTTTTTTTTTTTTTCCAAATAGGCCAAACTGATTAAATGCTGCAATGAGAATATTCTGAAAAATCACAGAAGTTATTTCCCAAGATTTTCTAGCCTAACTTTCTGTCTCTGAAAATTTAACCACCTCTATATACAATGTATTGGCAAGAAAATATGGAAAATAAAATGTGCCTACAAGCATCTGCACACAAATTTTCTCTACTTATCTGGCATAGACAATTAACTGAAATATCACAAAATATAAAATATAAACAAAACATCATGCATTATAATTTCCCCCCAACCAAAGAAAACAGACAATTTTAACATAATACAGGCTATCAAGCACACAAACAAAATATACTGAAGCCACACACACACTGTTCAGTTTGCCTCAGCAATGTCCTATATTGGCACACAGATGTTTGGAGAACCTAATCATAGCCTTCTATTCTGAGGGTCTATATTATATCAAGGCTGTCAAAAACAACTTTTCTGGGTAAATACTTGAAGTACAAACTACAACATACATGGTACTTGAGAAAACCATGGCTTCCATAAACTCAATGTGCATATAAACACACACATTATTTAAGGCACAGTTGGCAGATCCCAACAAACACCAGACATGCTAGTACCTTTAAGTTTTCTTTTCTTGCAAGTAATGATTTCTTCTACCATCAGTTTAAAGTGCAGAAGAAATGCAGTAGCACAGGTCTTGAGTATAAGTTTACAGCAACAACTCAAACTGAAAGTGTGTATATTTTAGTTGTGTTACTGCTGAGCATTCAAAAACTGGTGTTCAAATAAAAAAGAAGAAAATTTACTATAATGAAAAATTACACAAATGGAAAACCTGAGGCTTAGGGTAGAATCTTGTATTTTAAAAACCTTGTTTTTAAAAGAAATTAAATCTTAGAAAGAGAATAAATAAACAGAAGATCTAACTTGAGGCTCTGAATTAATTGTATGACAAATAGACCATGCTTTATGCTCTGTACCTGAGGTACATACACTTATATATCTGGGGTACATTGAGGGGGCATGATATCAGGAACTGGCAGTGATTTAGCTGAAACAGTTTTTCCTGCCATTTCAATGAAAAGGTTACATTTCTGTCCTATTTTTAAAAGTAAGAAAGACTCTACACAACCATTATGTGCGGGTAACCTGAGCCTTTTCCTGCAGTACAGCCCACTGCTGGTTAGACCACAAGTGTCTGGATAGCGTAATAAAGTCTCCACCAAAAGACAGGAGGACTCTTGAGCCGCTCTAATCTACGTGGGTTTACTGAGAACGAAGGTGAAGGAGATGGGAATGGGAGTAGGGGAACACATGCATGCAGGGAGAGTGGACTACAAGAGTGAGTGGGGAAGGAGAGGCCAGAGTATATAACTGGGAAAGGCAAGGGATGGCTAGGGTACAAACAGTCCAATGGGAAGGGGGTGTAAGGGGAGAGCTGGGATGGAGTGGCATAAACTGGACCAATGAGAACAAAGGGAAGGAGTGGTTAACTTGAGAGAACTAGTGGGGAAACAGAGAACATAGAACTTTCTAGAACTAAAGGATGGTACAAACAGTGATGAGCATAAACTGGGGAGGATACGACATATGATGGGCATATCTTCATTTACATGGGGAACGCGGGAGTCCAGGGGCAATACTTTTCCTTATACCACTGTGGCTTCCCATGGCATTCCTGGAGAATCCTCTCCAGGACCGCTTCCCACAATTATGCCCCTCCAAAATCTCACTTCTTGTTAAACTCAAAATAGCAAACTGAAGTCTCAATCAGACAACTTCCAGACAATAAACAAATAAAGAGTCTAACCCTAGCTATGAACAAAACTTCATGGATGACTCCTGCTATTTTCTTTAAATCAAACTCTTTATTCCACAGGTGAAAAATAAGCTAGTTTGAAAACTAGATAACTGCTCAATATACACTACAGAGCTCTTTGCGACTCCCAATTCAGATACAATTTATGCCCAGCAACTTTTTTTAAATTCAGATACCACTTCCAACTTTGGAGTTGTGTATCATATACACCATTGGTAGACTGCAGACAGGTATGTGCACACCTGCAGTGTGAACCACCTTGCAGTGTGATATAAACACAGTTTGAAGCCCAGAACCTGAGCATGTTCAGCACTGGTCTCAGCAAAATTGTTCAGTTTTGTGACCTAGCTTCAGTTTGTGTGCCAAATTCCTAATGAGTTACACCTGTCAGCAAGGACTGACTCAGCATACATTTTGCAGGTTCTAAAAGGTAGATTTGAACATTTTAAAGAGAATTAAATCACCAACCTTTTTTTTATATTGTCCTTAGTGAGATAGTGGTTAGAAAATAAATTCTCATTTTGAAAACAAAATAGAAGAAAAAACTGTCAGACTAGGATTTTAGTGAGAGGACAATATTAAATAATACAATAACAATAACAATAGCAATAGCAATAGCAATAACAATAGCAATAACAATAACAATAACAATAACAATAACAATAACAGTAGTAGTAATATTTCAGCATGGAAAACATTGATTTTTGACACCATGCATTATGGGAATCAAAACTAACAAATTAAGATTTTATGGAGATACCAACATTTCCTAACAACTACACATTTCAAAGCATCCTACTTTTAAGATTTTGATTTTTAAGTTTGGCACCAATCAATGTAAATCATACAAAAGTGATTTATAAGTACATTGTTTATGTTGAAAACTAATTTGACCAGGGAGGATGTCAGAGGCAGATGTTTTCCAGAGGATATTCTATCTACTGCTTAAAGCAGGTGTTCCTAGGCATCTTTGTTCAGAATATAAACAAAACTGAGACTTTTAAAGTTCACTGAAAACAATAATGAAAACCTGAACAAAATACAGAATGAGAAATGTTTACTTTAATGACTCCAAGTGCATACTTATAAACTGGGAAGAACCACTTCATTTCATCATCTTGTGCTGGGTTTTCTTTCAACAGGATTCTGATTTTTTGGTGATATTAATTGTGCTAGAGTAGAAAAACAAAACCATTCAGTCGCTACTTTGAATAAAGATGATTGCAAACACCTAGAAAATTGAATGTTTCAATTTCATGATGGTAATTTTATATCAATATCTTGATTGAAAGGAAATATTACTGCATAGTGGACTGAGAACAGACTTAGCGATGTTGATGAACAAGCAATATGATCAGATAACGTGCACTCACAGTCCAGAAAGTCAACTATATTCTGGGCTACATAAAAAGAAAGATGGCCAGCAGATCAAGGGGGGTGATTCTTTCTCTCTACTTTGCTCTTGTGAGACCCTGTCTGAAGTGCTTCATCCAGCTCTGGGATCTCCTGCACAGGAAAGTTATGGACCTGTTGCAGCAATTCCAGAACAGGGCTGCAGAGATGATAAGAGGGCTGGAGCACCTGGTAGAGTTAGGGTTCTTTAGCTTGAAGATGAGAAGTCTGGTGGGAGACCTTACAGTACTTCCAGTACCTAAAGGGGCTGCCAAGAGAGCTGCAGAGGGACCATTTACAAGAACATGTAAAGGGGGAGTGACTTCAAACAGGAAGAGAGAATCTTTAGATTAGATACCAGGAAGAAATTCTTTGCTGTGAGTATGGTGAGAAACTGGCACAGTTTGTTCAGCTCCATCCCTGGATGTGTTTCAGGTCAGGTTGGATGGATCTTTAAGGAATCTAGTCTACTGGAAGGTGTCTCTGCTCAGGGCAAGAAGATTGAGACTAGGTGATCTCTAATGTCAATTCCAACGCAAACCATTCTATGATTCTATGACACATTTTAAAATCTGATAATCACAGTTGATAGGATCTCCTATCATTCTAATTCTCAAGAAATAGAAAGATGCTAAGTCATCATATGTTTCCAGGAGATGCTCATATGAGATGCTCATGTTTTTCCACAAATAATAAAAAAGTGTGACATTTGCCTATACTTAAACTGTTAGACTAGGAAAAAAATGTACATGTGTATATGTAATACCAACTTGCATGGCACCTTTCAATCAAAAAAACCTCTAAATTAACCCATTCTTACCCTTAGGCTGTAAATTGCATCACTAGAAACAATGATAGATACAGAGAAAAGTGTAGTCTTGTCAATATTATAGTTTTCTTAATTCCAATTACCAGCTTACAAAGTAGAGGAGCAATGCAAAATACAGGGCTTTATAAAAAATCCCATACAGCATCCTGTTGCATCACAATACAATATAATATGAGCTAGTTAAGTTCCTCATTTAGAGCAAGACCAACTTAGATCTCTTATGAAGGACCTTATCCAAGTCAGTTGGAATTTTCCCAAGGCAGGAAATTTTGCAATCACTCTGGGAAATCTGCTCCAGCAACTGATCATGCTCACGTTAGAAGAACATTTTCTTAATATCTAAATATGCTTTCCAGTGTTCACCTTGCATCTGTTGCCCCTCCCCAGTCACTGGGCACCTTCAATAATAGTTTGTCTGTTATATTCCCTCCCAGCAGGAGTTGAAGTCAGAAATTAAAACTCCCTTGTAGTCTGATCTAGTCCAGTTCTCTCAGTTCCTCCTTATGTACTGTGTCCTCCTGCCCCTGTTTGTACTGGACTTTCTCCAATATGTCACTGTCTAGTAGGGGGAGTCAGAAACTAGACACAGCACTCCAGACAGATGGGAAGAATCACTTCCCTGGATCTTCTGGCTACTCTGTTAGTAACATATCCACTGATGTCTTTCTCTGCTGTCAGGCAACAGTACTAGCTTATGTTCAACTTGACCACTACAGCCCTGTGTCTTTTTCCCCTGAGAGTTACTTTCTAGCCAGATTGTCCCCAACTTGTGCCACTCCACAGGGTTTTTCCACAACAACTTTGGGATTTTATTTGAGCCATTTTTGGACTTGATGAAGCTTCCCACAGGCCAGTCTTCAACCATGTTGAGGTTCCCTTGAGTAGCAACCCTGACCTACACATGCTGAATGCATACTACCATACAGTATGGGTACTAGAATCCTAAAATATTCCAAAAAATTACTATTCACAGACATCAATATACTTTACACACTCTTGCTTATGGTAAGTAAACAAGGAGGTAAGGAGGTAAATAAGTAAGAAATCACACTGAAATAATTTGGTTTTGGTATTGATATCCATGAGACGAGTATTTGTCTGGAGAATTGTGAGCTCCCTGCACGCATTGCATAACAAGTCTGAAGCAGAGGAAGCCTTTGGAAAAAAGTCAAATATGACAAATCTGAGAGTTTATTACTTAATAGAGCCAACTGCCAAATCCCAACCAGATACCATCTCTCTGCAGGACGAGGACAACAGTTTCTTTCATATTTTATTTCCAATATGCTTTCCACAAGAAGCTGTTCTAGGATAGGCTTTGACAGATCTGAAGATTATATGTGTGTTTTATTCAGCCACCAGCTTTTCAGAACTTGCATGAAATTGTAATTCCTTTGGTGAAGCAACAAATTAATCATAAACCAGACACTTTGGACCTTAACAGGGTTCAGATTAATGAAAAAACAAGGAAGGTATAAAATATTTGAAGAGCTGCAGACCTCATTACAGAATCCTACAGGTCAGGAGGAGCTACCTTCAACTCAAAAAGTGCCTGCAGCTTACTCATTTTTGTGTTTGGATGAAAAGGTTTCTTCTTTAAATTTGGCAAAAAAAAGGACCGAAATCATTGTTATGATCAACAAATGAATATAAATTCTCCTTGAGCATTTTGCATGTCTCAAATAACAGTCCTTAATCAAAAATTCCCCAGTACTCATTAATTTTTAAATCAAAAGCTCGATAAATAAATTTACATTTCTCCACGTTCATATCTGAAGAGTTAATTCTTTTAAACAAAAAGAACAAAAATTTAATATTTATTCAAGCCCCCTTGGCTTGCTCAGAACCTAAAATACATATTTTTTTATTTTTCTTAAGAGTTTCAATTTTTAAAATTCTATGGGTTTTTTTAATAAGAGTTCAGTAAAAGATGTTTGGGACAATCAAAAATATTCAATTTTAAAACACAGGAAAGACCTACAGTTAATTATAGTTAGTTATAGTATAACAAGAAAATTCAGTGCAACAGATACCATTCCACAGAAGAGACCTTAAAATGTAAAGGAACTCTTGAAGATAAAAAATATTTGAAATTATATGCCTTCAAAAAATCATAACTTTAGTAGCAATATTTTTGCCAAGGTCAATAAAGAAGTCAAGTCCCAGATGGGAGAGATCAGGAGATGCCTTTAGTTTTGAAATCCTCTTGTAAAGCTATGAAGAAGAATATAATTGATACATCAATCTCTTTTTCCCTGTAACTCGTTGAAAGAATGGGAGGATGAAGTCTTCAAATTGTAGATATGAGCAAAAGCCTCTATGCTAAAGTAAGCAAATGCTGAAGTAGCTGTGATCCCATAAGAAGCTTGAACAGAGATAGAGAGAAGAGTGATGAAGACCCTTTTCCCCAGGGAAAGAATGCCTCTGTTTTCAGAGATGAAGATGATCTCAGAGATTGCTCTTGAACAGCTCATCCTTAAAAGAATACCCCATAAGTTGGCAAGGCCCATAAACACTGCTGTGGGAAAGCTGCAAGAGATAGGAGGGACTTCACCATTGCAGGTACCTGGGCAGCTGTTATTCGTGGAAACTAAAAGCCATAAGAAAACTGTTTTCTTGTAGAGAAATCTCCATAAATTGACAAAAGGAACTCCTCTCCCTGAGTGAATTGGAGAAAGACTAATCCAAAAGTGATAAACTGACAAAATTGTTTCTTCACATTGTTAGTGGGAAAGAAAAGGTTGTAGGGGGAGAGAAGTGTTCTAAATGTTTTATTCTGATTATTATTCTGATTATTATTTCTTTTAGTTACTGCTAATAAAGTTTTCTTTATACCCTTTTAAAGTTTTGGGCCTGCTTTGCCTGCCTCCTAATTCTATCTCACAGCAGGAAATGAATAGATGTATTCTAGTGGATGCAGTGGTGTTTAGCCAGCACTTAACCCACCATGTTAGAGGTCACCCACCCACATCAGCAGGAAGAATAAAAAATTTAAAAGCTAACAACTTTTCTGACTGTGCAACTGTAAAAAACTATATTTTGGAAGTCTCTATGCTACCACTTTTTCTAAATAGTGGATGCCAAGCCCAGCAGAACATAATACAGGCCAAACCCTCACAGCCACTACTATGCAGCTTATCAAGCTTGTTTTACCTCCATGCCCCTTCCTCATAAGGAATTTAAAAAGCACACAAATGAGAAAGAGGACAGGGTATACCTTCTGTGTAATGCCGGTATAGCCACGATTTCCTGTCCTGCTACTAATCTTTATGCAATTTGAGGTTCTCTGCATGCTACATTATTTATTGTCAGAATTGACAGAATTGTCAGATTGTTAGTATTCTGAATCAAAATTATCCATTTACATAGCTATGCCTTCCAGTAGCCTTCCAGTAGCCTGTAATTTCTTCATGTCAAGACTACTGATGGTTGTCTGAGCTAGCACATAGGCAGTGTGGTTGAACACTGCTATTTCAAAGAGATATCAATGGGAAGAAGTCACCTTTGGAGCATTGATTTTCAAGATACCCACTGGGAAAATAGTCAATTATGTATTCATTATTTATTCAAATTGAGGATTAACTGCAGATTAACTTCAGGCAGGTCCACTTCTGTGTTTATGACTCAGTAAACTATTTCCTCACTAGCAAGCAAAGTGAGGAAGCAACTACATGTCACAACATAGCATCTGTTTTGGTTTTTTCCTTGTGCTAAAGGTCCAGCCTCTCATAATCCTAAAGTGACAAGTGGATTGACAAAGTTCCTTTCACTTCTGAAAAGGATATGATTGTTTCCATTTCTGAAATAATGATACCTTCCTGCTGATGAGTTCAGTAAACAGACTAGTTCAGCAGCACATATCTGAACTACGTGAGAGATAACAGCACAGGACATCAAGTTTCGTCAGTTCCAGATGTAACTAGTGCTTCTGTACCACTTGAGTTTATTTCAGCAGAATTAGTAATGCAACATTACAACTAGTAATGCTCTTCTTTTCCCAAAGGTATACTGCAAAGTAGCACCGTGTCCTTCCATCCATCCCAGGTTTTCCTGGAGAAGGTTGGTTGTCTGGTCTGTTCACTCAGTTCTCACAGCTTTATGCCATTCTGCAATAGACATGATGTCTCTTCCAATACCAAACCTCGATTTAAATAAAAAATGAGCATGTAATTGACTGTTATCACAGTGGGTATCTTCAGAACTAGTGCTCCAAAGGTGACTTCTGCCCGTTGACATCTCTTTGAAACAGCAGTGTGCAACCACACTGCCTGTGTGCTAGTTCAGACAACCAGCAATAGTCTTGACATGTCTGCATCACAGTTCAGAAAAGAGGGAGATAACAAATAAGGGGCTTTCAAATTTCTCTGGCATCCTGATGTTATATGTAAGAGTGCTGTTATGGGCAACTACTGTACATTAGGCATAAGAAATGAGGAACAAGAAGTACACACTGTACTAGCACCAGTTTCCATAGAAACAGTAGTGAAACATCATACTTTTCCAGTTTTGGAAGAACATTCACAGTTTCCTCCCAGTCTGACAGTGACATTAGTAATGACAAAAAACTTCCTCTATTTTTGTTTATTTTGTACAAACATTTATTTTTTAATCATAAGCAGATAGTGTCAAGACTGTCCTATTTGACAAGGTTACTCTTGTGCTTGTCCTCGAGAAGCAAAACAGAAAACTGTTTCAAAATTCACTGATCAACAGGCGAGATAAACAGTACTGTCATTCACTGTCCCTGCAGCAAGTCATAAGAGACAATCATAACATTTCTTTATGATTTTCACAGGCAGAACCTTGAGACTGATTTGGTTTGTTACACTGTACAAAATACATCAATTTGAAATTTTAAAAAGTGAAATTACACACATTATTTTTGTGTATGTCAAGGTTTAAGACTAGTACTCCCCAGTTTAGTGCTCCCACTGAGACTCCAAATCACATGCCACTCTCCCTCTCCCCATTGTCCCCTGTGAGGGAAAAAATGGAGGTAAAAAAAAGATAAAGATCACAGGCTGAGATAAGAACAATTTACTGGAAACAGCAATGACACAAGAAAATAAATAGTAATGGCAACAATATTCTTAGAAAAAGTGTACAAATGAGGGAGTGATTCGCATACAACATGCTCCCTGGAGAGCTCAACCCAACAGCAGTCACACCACCCTGACTGCTCCCTCTGGCTTGGAATGGGCATTACCCAATCCCTTCTGCAGGCTCAGAATCAGTGTCACCAGAACACTTCCTCCACCATGCTTTCCCAATTAGAAGGAACCTCTTCTTCCTGGAAAAGACCCCCTTCCCCCCATCCCCAGCAATGACGAGAGGTGGTGTACAACAACCTCCAGTCTTGGCCATGACTGCTTCCTCTGCTTACGGCAGAAATGAAGTCTGTTGTGGCTAGGACCAGCACACTATCTACTCCTTATTCTATACCATCCATATCATGCCCAGATCCTATCCCTTCCGATTATACATATCTATATATTCCAAACTGTCTTCCCCAACATACTTCTCATACTCATCATGGGGACTTTATCCCCTTCAACAGTACATGGAGGATTTGATTGGGCAAGGCCAGCTCAATTGGTAGAGTTCTAGTGTTAACTAACCCAATGGCCTTCACTATATCCCAGTGCTTGAAGGTCTCACCACCTATTGCTCTCAGTCTGGTTTTTCACAGTCCACTGTAATGTTTAATTGTCCCAGAGGCTGCTGCATGGTACAGAATATGATATACCCACTCAATACTGTGCTCTCTGGCCCAGGTATCTATGAGGTCATTTTTGAAATGAGTACCTTTGCCCAACTCACTTCATTCTGGGGTGGCATGTCGCCACAGGACTACTTTCCAAGGCCCAGGATGCTGCTACAGGCAGTGGTGTGAGGCACGGGGTACATCTCCAGCCATCCAGTGGTTGCTTCTACCATTGTGAGCATGCTTACAGACACACCAAAAATGTGGTTATTAATTAAAACTGCATTTAGAATTCACAAACATGATAAATAAAGCTAGTCATTCTCTGTACTGGGGAAGCTGAACACTAGTGATGCTTTCCCAAGTGTTCTGTACCAGCACAACAATTCTGAGACATCTTTAGTCTGAAAACTCTACTACGGGTTTATAAACACTGATGCACAGCATGTCCTTTGTAAAACTCTAAATCATAGAATTTCCATTCGCACAGGTCTGAACACTACTAGAACTTGGGATGCATTTATTAGTCAAGAAAATATTATGCAACTACAGTGCATATTTCCTCATTTTGTTCTTCATGATCTATCTGCTTTTTCCATCTAAAGTTATACTGTTTATGTTTTGCATGGGAAAATTTATTATGCTTACTGTAATATTGACAAAAGTGTCACATTTCTTAGTAAAACAGAAAGAGCAATCTGTCAAGCAAAGAAACTTAGTTTAGTGCTCATTTTAATAAATCAGTATGCAGAGACTGCTCTGTATAATCATGCTTGGATTAACAGTTTAGAAGTTATACACACACAGAAAAGTAATTTTTATGCCTCTTCAAAATTCAGGAATATGTTGTTCAATCATGAGAAAGGTATTTTACTGTAAAAATATTTATGTTTGCCAAGAACCAGAAGTTACACTGGGAATTTACACATGAAAAGCAGAAGTCAAGTGTTTGACCTGTTCTCTCATTCTACCTGCTGTTAAGGTATACTAATGCTAACCATTAAAAAAAAAATTAACTTCTACAGAGTGAAAAAAACCCTCAAAGATAAATTATTGTGTGATCATCAAATTAACTACTAAAAAACAAAAAAAAAATCCATAATTTTGCTTGTATAAAGAATGGGAAATAAAGCAGAGATTTCATGACTGTTAAATTACCTTGATAAATTACCTAGAGTTTTCATCAGAAAAATAAGTCATGTGAAAACTTGAATCAAGCTTTTTCAGAAAAAATAGAGTAGCTCTGTTTACAAATCATTGGAAAATTCTTTTCAAAGACAGTTTGAAAAATGTTTTAACACTTTTGTTTCTAATGCACATAACAACCAAATAAAAATTAGGATAAAGGGTTCTAAGTCATACTGAACAGAGATTTTTATTCCTGTGGCCTCCATTATTGAAAGGAAAAAAAATTATCAAACAAAAAGATCTCAAACTACAGTCAAGGGGATGCTTCCCTACCACTGGTAGTTGAAAACTGTGGGAAAATGAATAGTCTACAGACATAATGCCTTAGCTTATCCTCTTCTGCTGTTGTCTCCAGGCTGCCCCAGAGGAGATTTTGGTCTTTTCAGGGAGTGGGTAAAATTCTTATTTTTGCAGACATCTTGTGCCATTTCACCTTCTCTGGATTAAAATGTAAGATCAGAGCTACGCAACTGCATTAGAACTTCCTACTCATGAGAGAAGTAGATATGAGAATGCTTTAAAAAGCACAAGGTATCCATATTTTAACAGAGTAATCTCAGATAAAATTCTTAGCGTAAAGATCTTTTCACATGAGAGCTCAGGTCTGGAATTTCAAAGTTGAATGTGTGGTTGTCAAAGGATGAGACAATCCAGAATTTTACTAATTTTGCACATTGAATTTACCGTCTAACCAGAATATGGTTATTGTATAGTTATTCTGATATGAACCAGACTGAGACATCAGTGTACAGTTCTTTGGCTTTATTTGATAGATTTAATGACCTTCATCCACAAAATACCCCAGAATTAGTCAGAACCAACACAAAGCATCATGGCATACATTCATATCTGTGTTCTTCAGAAGTGATTTGAGATTATTGCCCTCTACTCCCCAAAGCACACAGCATGCTATCAATTGAAGTTCAATATACAGAAGAACTGCAGATTTGATCTTGCCATATACATCTCCAGCTCAAACCTACATTAGCATGTATAAAGAACTCCAAGCATTATTATATTTCTTGGTAACCTTTTCAAAGTGAGTTTATGTCTGAAAATGGAAGTTAACAAAGAAATGTGGCCTGCTGTATGCTTAAAGGGAACATTTTAGCAGGCAATAATAGAAACTTTGGACTATCAATTCACAGCTGACTGTCAAGAGATCTCAACTACAAATGAAGCTGTATTCTCTAATTACAACTGTCATTCTCTCAAATACAGCTTGACCAGTGAAAAGATATTCCATCACTAAGTGTACACCTTATCAAAAATTACCACAACCCATAAATGTCACATCCTGATGACATCTTATACAAAAGAGTTATATATTTGTTCATATACCTGCCCTACCAAAGAAACCCAGGGTACAGTTGACAGCTTTGTATACATTTTTTTTCTTCTAAAGGCTTTATTCTTGATTCTTTTCATCTGCATTAAAAGAGCTGCTCAACTCAAAGCACAGTTAAAAATTAAATATATCTTCCTATATCACTGTGATTAATTGTATCTTAGGATCTTATGTTTAACATGTGCTGTTTCTCATAAGCTTTCTGAAAAATGTCACACTTCCGCACAGAATTTCTCAGTCTGAGATGAGATCTTGTCAAGGTTCCTCCAGGGCTTCCCCCTTTGTGTAAATGACCATAAAGAAATAAAGGGATGAGTCTTCTCTAATGTGGACACTTTTTAATGCAAAACAAAACCACTTTGAGAGAAGTTTTTATTGTTTCACATTGTTTAAAAATAAAAAGTTGCCTTACAGAGGAATCATAATCTAAACTAGCCACTGACAGCTGTGGCCAGTGAGGGAGATTACCACTAAAGGTCCAACATTCATTAAAAATGCAGCAGTCTCCATAGTGAGTATTACAGTCACAATGTCTTTACCTTTCTTTCAAAGCCAGCAGAGCAACACTGATTAATAGTACTCCTTCCCATTAAGTTCAACTTCAATGCTTATGGAAGACATTGACCAAAATTAAAAATGCATTTGGGAGAAATAGAAAAAAACTTCTATTCCTATTACTTTTATGGGACAAGTAGAATCAGTCTTGAAAGATGGATCAGGCAAGATTGAAGAAATTGTTACACAAATTAACATTACAGATATCATTACAGATGTTTTGGTCAGTCCTCAATGGGAAGAAAAAAAGTGAAAGCTGCTTAATGTTTCACAATTCAATAGCTTTTAAGCAGGCGGAAACATGTATGAGATAAGCATGTTAATCTTACACTAGTATAAATTCACTTAAACAATATATTCTTTAGTTATTCACAGCTGCTTGGTTTATGGGACAGTTATATAGGCTGTAAAAGAAAGACATACATAAATTAAACATTAAGATCTTTTCTTTGCTGAAATGTAAAAAAATCAAAACGCAAATCCTAAAGAGTCATTTCAATACCCTGCACATAGAATACTCTAAGTACTGGCGCAAGACACAAAATGTATGAATAGAGCAATTAGTTACAAATCCCATGGGTATTCACAAAGATTCAAAGATGCAAGGTACAAGTAAAAAGATATATGCTTTGTTATGAATCTCTGTCAGGCTGTAAAGTCTTTCAAGATCCTCAAATTCAGCTCATCTGGTAAATCATCAGAAAAGTATCTTCACCTTCCTTGCCAGTGTTTGATGATTTGGTACAGAAATATGATGACAGGTTAATTTTTTACCTGCACCAGGAGAGGCGGTTTCATGAAACCAAATCCTGTATTTTATTGCTTACCTGAAAAAAACACACTCCACAATACCAGCCTGGTTATTCTTCTATTTTCTATTTTTCTTATACTAGATAAGATATTACTTTGTTAAAACAGTGCAAGAAATTAAGCACACACACACATATTTCACACAAGCTCCTTCGGCAGTAGAACATGAAAATCTGGATATAATTTGAAAGAAATCAGTCTGTGTCCAGTTCAGCTCGAATGATTTTTTTTCAATCAATGCAAAATGAAAACAGAATTTTTTTCCAAAAACTGCATATTATAAAACAGAGCACAAGGCAAAATACAAGCTAAAACATAATCTTTCATCAGTGAACCATCCTTGGGTTCCTTATGTCATCTTGCTTTCCAGGGCACATGTTCTGCATTTGACAAGAGCAAGCTGGAGTTTAACATATTCTTAGCAGCTGTTCCACACCTCATTTGGCCTTACAAAGAGGCCCATCAATATAAACCAAGCAACTCCTGTCTAACAGCATAATTATAGTCACAGTTATCTTCTGCAAGTATCTTAAAATAGTAAAAGAAACCAGAAAATAATTTCAGCATAGCTCAGGTAACAAATACAGAAGCACTTGGCAACAACCAAAATTAGGTAATTATTTCTCATCAACCTTTCTGCCATCAAGTCATTTTCACAGAATGACACTGCAGAAAGTCTGTAATTATGGCATGAATATTGCCCATAAATGGTTATCTTTAAAACTTTATTGTCATAGACATTTGGAAAGGATGAAGCTGGATGGCTATTTCTGAGGTTTTATCGAAAGTGTGGACTTGTAAAAAAAAAAGACTAAAAAAAACCCCAAATGCAACATTATGAGAACAAATGAGATTCCATAGATATCAAAAAGTGTCATAGTATTCATAGATGAGAAAATAAAATAGCAAGCATGTATATACTTGTTAACTTCAAGCAATTTGAGCAGCTACAGGGAGGCTCAAATTAAAATTCTTAAGTCACGCCTTTCAGAATCAGTGATCACTAGGATTTTGGTTTCATGATGTAGGGAGGTTCAGTCATGCTTCTGATAACCAAAATCTAAGTCATAACATAAACTGATAATTTTTTTCAGTGATCATGCTTTCTCATTTACATAGACTTGCAAAGGCTACTTGTTAAACTAACATCGCTTAGGTAGCATTTTATCATGCAAATGTGATTTCTTAAATGTGCATTAGACTGTGCACAATAAGAGCTTTGCTGTATGATAGTAAGTGGGATTCTACAAATTTTTCTCCTGCTTGGATAGGAAACATATGAAGCTGTTGCAGCCTGAATTGCTGCTAATAAGGTCCAGGGTAAGGAAACAAAAAGGGCCTTTGCATAATATTCACAGATGTTTAATTCAGCCGCATGGTAAGATGTTCAGGGTCCAAGGCACGCTAATGGGAAGTCTCCACATTTCTCCCTCTCCTCCGAGGTAAGGGCTGAGCTGTGCTCTCAGGCAGTACAAAGATGATGGCCAATAGGGGGATAGTGAGGGAGTGGCTAAGGGACACAACAGGGGAAGGAGCTAATGAGGTCCCAAAAGCCCCTGAGGGAAGCCTCCTGTGTCTCCCCAACCCAGAGAATGCCTCCCGGGGTCCCCACATGAAGCTGTGATTCTGACAAATAAGACTTCTAGAAGGCGTACTAGATGCTTAACAGGTAACATCTAATGTAGTACATGTACTTTCTGCTCTCCTAAAGATTATTTTGAAGTAACTCGTGTCAAGGGGTGCAGCAACAGGGAACACAGACTCCCTTATGCATCCAAAGGAGACCCCTTTATTACAGAAAATGCTGCTTTTTTACACCTTTAATCTCTACCTCACATAACTGAAACCAAGCAGAAGCCAAACAGAACTTAACAGAAAATGGTCACTCATTGGCTGTTCAGCTGCAATGCTGCTGTCCACACATCCCATTGTCCAATCAGCTTCCCATTCATGCGCTGTCCATGCGTTCCTCCAGCCAATCACAATCTTACCTCCAACTGACTCTCTCCTTGCACCTAACTGTCTCTCACCTCTCAACCAACTCCCAACCACCCAACCTGCAGCTGTGCCTTTCCAACAGGGCTTTCTGGTGAGCATAAGCCCTAACCATTTTAACAATTATAACCCCATATCCTACAAAGTAAAATACATTTTATATAAAGAAAATAAAAATACATTTTTATTGCTTGTCACATGGAGTTTACTACTCCTAAATTGTCAGGGCCAACTCATCTCCTGGCTTGACCAGCTTTGCACAACCATCTGTGCTCCTCCCCAGCACCTAAAATTGCACACTGCTTGTGCCAGCAGGAATGCTCAGATTTGACTGGAACATTAAAAATTTATTATGATTTAGTTTCACAGAATGTTTCTAAGCTGACTGTGGCACATAGACCAGTAGGAACTGCACCAAAGGTCTGACTGCCTGGCCAGAGAGTGCTGCCATCCAGCTATTCCCACAGAAGATGCTCACTTTACTGATATAATGCAGGAGAAAACCCAGCGTCAGGCATTGTCATAACACACCAGTCTGTGGTCACATATGCTGATCATGGGTTTAAGTTCTTGTGGAAGCAGTCTTCACTAACTAGAACACCCATTTCATGCAAAATGCCAATGCAGAAAACCAGAGAAAGTGGATGGATATATAGATTCACTTGAAATTCTTCTGTTCCCAGAGCAGCAGCATGATCTAAGGTGAAAAAACAGCTGCTGCCAGAGCCCTCCCTACCACTTTCTTCTCTCTTATAATATCAACACTCCTAAAAAGTAACAATTTTAGAACTTTTAAAAAATAAATTTCACATTTTACAATCTCAACCCAGACACTCGAAACATTGTGATTTCCTGAAATCTATTAAATTTAGCATAATATGCAGGCCTTGAAAGTGGCATCACATTTCTTGGCCTCTATAGACAATTATTATGCATGGCAGAGCTCTAGGTACTGCATAAGAATATGCAATATTGTCATGTTTTATGAGGTCATAACACAGCAAACTATACCAGAGGCAAAGTAGTCTGTCCCATCAGGGAAAGGGATTATTGTCTCATAAAAGGTCCAGATTTACTCCCATACAGAAGTTCTTGAGACTGACTCAACAGGGATAGTAGTGCTTTCACAGTTGCCTCTATTCATTAGATGAGTGATTCAATGTAACAAGAGTATGGCATAAAACAGGAATTTAGAGATCCAGTTGTCTTTAAAAAATGAGCTATTTTTCCATTCTTTCCTTTTCCCATGGTGTCATTGTTGAGTCAGGAATGGGAAAAAATTACTCCAGTCTTCAGAAGGTGAAAAGAAGGTGTTTAGTAGAGAATTACAATGTCTTTTATGACCCGACTTGCTAAGCTAAGACTTCATTGGACTTAAGAGTAAAAACCTCTCACACTATTGGTGAACTAAGAATAGCACACTCTGGAAAGTCATATCTATAAACAACATGTGCAGAAATTGAGATAATAATTGTTTTAATTATTTTTTCTAAGTTACCCAGACCCAGCCTGGGAGAAATTCTCTCTGTTCTTTCTTCAGCTGAACAGAGAATATCCACAACATGGGTCTGTGTACTAGTTTAAAGAAAAAAGTTGAAGGTGTGATTGAGTTTGCACTACTGTTTAGTTTCCAACTAAGAAAGTGATGACAGCAGTTCACTTGAAAATGATGAATACAAGAGAAAATTGTTTCAACTAAGGAAGCTCAGCATGACAACTAAATATGTACTGCAGCAATTTGAGTAGAATCTCCCATTAGTTTTAGAGTGCTGTAGTGCAGGGATTTCAGAATGGACCAGAGAAAAAGTAACACTTGAAACTTATATAAAGTTTTCTTTGTCATTCACTCATCATTACTTCTTCAAAAAATTGTACATAAACAACACATTTACATGTTCTATATTACATTTGAAAATTTTCTGTACATGCACCTGTTTCTGACTTTTGTCATCTCTTAGTTGAGATGATGACGGACAGGAACAGAGATGCAGATTCTCCTTTGCACACAGAAATATTACTGTGCTGAAATGCTAATCATTTAAAGAAAAAGACCCAAAAACTTGTATCTGCAAAAGAGACAAAGGAGTACTAAGAAAGAAAATTTAATGATTTGAACTCATCTTTCATCTTTCTCTAGAATGCCATTTTGTTTTACCCCTGCCTTTTACATCAGGAACAGAGAAATCAATAAAGTGTCTGAAATTCCACAGGGAAATAATCATAGTTCTGAAAATACTCAAGGTTTACAGTGATCCAAATTATTATGAAAAACCAGGTAATTATAATTATTAAACTAGTACCTGCATGTGCCAAGTTCGGAAACTTTCAATTTAACAGTAAGTCAGAAAAAGGAAATTATTTTGAAAAACACCTTACATTAAAAATAATAAACATGGTTTTAAAATACACTAAGAATCATTTTCTCATTTCAAAATAATTATTGCCCTAGTGTCATGGCATCCTCCACGCAGCTGCTCTGCTCTTCCCTGCAGGCTCTGATGCTGCCGACTGCAGGGGACACTCTTCCACACTCGGCAGTGCAGAAGGGTGGCTAAGGGTATGAGCCCTTTCCTTGGGAGGACACAACCCATGATGGTGAAGAAAGGGTGTAGGCACTTTGGAGGGTACTCAATCCAGCTTTATTGAGAAGAACAAGGAGCTCCTGACCTCAGGGGGTACAACTCCAGAGAGTCCGGAGTCCTAAGATCAGAGGAACAACAGCTTACGTATAGGGGGAGTGCCAGAGGAGGAGTTCAGCTGTCCACCAATGAGGGAACAAAGGGGGGAAACTGGGAGATAACTGACATATAAAACAAACTTTCAAAGGGCTTAATTGGAGGAGTTTCTGGCCCTGGTCCAATCACTCAATGCCTTTCATGTAAGTTTCCAGAGAAGGAGGATGGAGGACTGAGCGACAGACAAGGTATCAGGGAAGGGATTCATAGACAGACAGGGAATTTTCTAGTGGAATGAGAGGATTGGAGGTAGGATTGAAATTCTGGAAAAGGAAGGCAATTTAGGGTGCAACCACATATGTGGGGAGCCGAGAACAAACGAATTAATGCAACCCAACACCCTAGCAATCTAAGCCAAGGTATAAGCTGTCCAGCCCTCATTACTACTTACAACAATTCCAATAGGTAAGGACCTCCAGAGTCCACCACATAGCGGTTTTTATGTTGCAGACATCATCAGCATCATCCAATTACAACCTTACTACCAAATTTAAACCTACCATATGCATTTGAAGACATGTTTACAAAAAACATTGCCTTCTATATTTTTATGACCTTAACACTTCCCCTTCACCCTCCTACACTTTCTCCTGTTTCACCCTACACCTCTAGTCTTCTGAGCAGAACTTAAATATAAGAACAACATACTCAACATACTCTAAGACTTGTGGAGGACTCCTTACATTTCAGATAAATAAAACCCGGGGTTTTATGCATTTGGTAATGCAGGATTTAGACAGCATCCCTGAAGTTCCACTGAAACAATTCTTTTTTTAATCAGGAAAACTTTAATGGCTTTGTTCATATATTCCTAGTCCAACTGCTAATGATGTTCCACACTTTAATTTGTTCACTTAGTATTCCTCTCACCATTCACCTGAGACAGTTCATTACTTTATTCCTAAATAACAACCTAATCAACACAGTGTCCTGGGTTGAAAATAAGCTTGTATTCTATTTGCCATCTGTTGAAGGCAAACCTGTTGGGCAGGTTTTGTTATCTCTCTCAGAGACAATGTTTTGCCCCGTAAAGGCAATGGTTTGTTTATACACTATTGACTGACTCCCTGCCGGGCTGGTAAGTGAGGGGGGTCCCACCCAGAGGGGAAGCCAAGCACTCTATTATGGTATAAAGGGGTAGCTTTTAGGGAGAGAAGCAGCTCGCTTTTTCTCTCTTCGCGGGATTCCCGGAGAAGCAGCTCTCTTCGGCGGCACTCGCAGCGAAGCAGCCGGCGCGCGCTGAGCCGACGGCGGCGGAGCTCAGAGGCAACCCCGGCGCAGAGGAAGACCGGCCCCACTGCCACCAGATCTTCAGAGGAAAACTATACCCTTCTAAAGATCACCACTGCAGCTGCAATTCATCAACTATTGCAAGGGAAGCAATTGTCCCAGCAGAACTGATACTGGCATCCCTCAGGTTCTGGACTTTTTTCTTTCACTGGTTTTGTTTGTACCGATTGCATTTGCCTTTTTAAATTGTTGTCTAGTTTTCTCCTAGTAAAGAATTGTTACTCCCACTCCCATATCTTTGCCTGAGAGCCTTTTAATTTAAAGATCCTGGTAATTCAGAGGGAGGGGGGTTTGCCGTTCTCCATTGCACAGGAGGCTTTGCCCTCTTTCACAGACTCCTGTCTTGTCAAACCAAGACAGATTTTGGCGCATCAACATGGGGCTCGAGGGCATTGAGAGGGAAAAAGGATTAACAGTTCTTAAGTAATTTGGTTTTTTGTTGTGTGTAAAAACATCTTCAGCATCACCATGTGGTCTAGTTTACCTTGATTTGGGTGGCATGTGATCATAGCTACACTTTTCCCATTTGCAGACCTTTATCTAAAAATGGGTCCTATAACTAAGGCTACGGTGTCTGTTATCAAGTTTGGCTTTTGGGTTAATTGGGTGAGGAATTCATGGATCTTTAATTTCCTCTGGAAGGCAGGTACATGGATTCATAGCTATCACACGTTAACTGTATGTTTTTGGGGTTACTTTAATAACGGTACCTACTGCGAGAAAATAGCACCTGGGCAAACTTTCTCCCAACCTTTTAACCATCTTTTTGGGTCTGCTCCACCAGTTCTCAAAGGGTTAAGATCCTTTCTAAGTGCTAATGATACCATACAATGGGTGGTGTTGCTGATAGTCCTGTTATATTTAGCATTCAGAGATAAGGGAAGATTAACCTGGATAACTACCCTCACACCTACACCACAGACTCGAGGTGCTGCTGCTCCAGAGCCTGACCCTGCCCCACAGCCCACCTCAGAAATGAACCGCCCAGACTGGGTGAGGGTTCTGGTTAAGGAGATACGAGAGATGCTGAAGGAGTGCATTTCCCCAGCTGGTGAGAAACCGGCCCTTTGCCTTGAGGAGGGACAGTCTAATAGTACAGCTGTGGAACCCACTAATGTTACAACTGTCCAGGTTCCAGCTGAACCACAAAGGCAGTCACGGTCAGCAGCAGTGGCCCCGGTAGAAACAAGGAAGTCTAAGGTGAAAGCAGAGCACCCTGCAGATAGGGACAGGAATGGAGGAACCTCACAACCCACAGGGGAGCCAGAGATTGCTATCATCACTGAGTCCCTGACGTACAAAAGTCTTCGCAATCTGCATAGAGACATTGTGCGACGAGGGCGTGAGGCTTATGCTACCTGGCTACTCCGGGTTTGGGATCTTATGGGTACAGGCGTGCAGCTGGACGGTGGTGAGGCAAGGAACTTGGGACCCTTGACCCAGGACTCGGGTATAAATCAGGTTTTTGTAAGGGAACCAGGGTCCCTTTCTCTCTGGGAGCGGCTCTTAATGAGTGTCAGGGAGAGGTTTATCCACAGAGAGAGAATGCAAGAGCACCATCATAGAATGCGCTGGAAGACCCTCGAGGAAGGGATCCAACAGCTGAGGGAAGTGGCAGTATTGGAGGTACTCTTTGGGAGGGATGGACGACACAATAATGACCCTGACAAGGTCAGGTGTACGGGACAAATGCTGTGGAGTCTGGCAAATCTTGGGCCATCTCAATACGCCACCTTCATTGCAACAATCAATGCTGACACCCACCGGGAGACAATAGGTTCTGTTGCCAACAAACTTAGGAATTATGAGAGTATGATTAATGGCCCAATGCAGGCTCATATCTCAGCTGTGATTAAGGAGTTTAAAGAGGAGATGAGGGAGGAGATAAGGAAGGTTAATACAGCACCCGTGAGAGTCACAGGCCCCAGAATCAGCACCCAACAATCCCCAGCTAGAGAGAGAGGGTACACCCCAAGGGCTAATCTGTGGTTCTTCCTGCGTGACCATGGGGAAGACATGGGGAGGTGGGATGGGAAACCCACTTCTGTCCTGGCAGCACGGGTCCGTCAACTCAAGGAGGGAAACTCTAACTGGGGGAGTTCCACCAAAGTGAAGGTAGCCTCAACCTCCCGTGACCAAGCTTGTGGGTACGATCTGTCAGACCCCCTTGAAGGGACCTCTAGTATGTATGCCCAGGAAAGGAATGATAACCAGTGTTAGAGGGGCCCTGTCTCTAGCCAGGGAGAGGCACGGGAAAACCGGATTTTCTGGACAGTGTGGATCCGATGGCCTGGCACATCAGAGCCACAAAAATATGATGCTTTAGTTGATACTGGTGCACAGTGTACTCTGATACCATCGGGACATGTGGGGGCAGAGCCTGTTTCCATTGCTGGTGTGACAGGGGGATCACAACAATTGACTCTGGTGGAAGCCGAGGTGAGCCTGACTGGGAAGGAGTGGAAGAAACATCCTATAGTGACTGGCCCAGATGCTCCGTGTATCCTAGGCATAGACTTCCTCCGGAACGGATATTACAAAGACCCAAAGGGACTCAGGTGGGCTTTTGGAATAGCCGCTGTAGAGGCAGAAGACATTAAGCAATTGAACACCTTGCCTGGACTGTCAGAAAACCCCTCTGCAGTAGGACTCCTAAGGGTGGAAGAACAACGCGTGCCAATTGCGACCTCGACAGTGCACCGCCGGCAGTATCGGACGGATCGAGATGCCGTGATCCCCATCCACAAAATGATTTGGGAGCTGGAGAGCCAAGGGGTGGTCAGCAAAACCCACTCACCCTTCAACAGCCCCATCTGGCCTGTGCGCAAATCTGACAAAGAATGGAGGTTGACTGTGGACTATCGTGGCTTAAATGAAGTGACTCCACCGCTGAGCGCTGCTGTGCCGGACATGCTGGAACTCCAGTACGAGCTGGAGTCCAAGGCAGCAAAGTGGTATGCCACCATTGATATTGCTAATGCGTTTTTCTCCATTCCTCTGGCAGCAGAATGCAGGCCTCAGTTTGCTTTCACCTGGAGGGGCGTGCAGTACACCTGGAACCAACTGCCCCAGGGGTGGAAACACAGCCCCACCATCTGCCATGGACTGATCCAGGCTGCACTAGAAAAGGGTGAGGCTCCAGAACACCTGCAATACATTGATGACATCATTGTGTGGGGGAGCACAGCGGCAGAAGTGTTTGAGAAAGGTAAGAGGATCATCCAGATACTACTAGAAGCTGGCTTTGCCATCAAGAAGAGCAAAGTCAAGGGACCTGCCTGAGAGATCCAGTTCCTGGGAGTGAAATGGCAAGATGGACGGCGCCAGATTCCCACTGAGGTCATCAACAAGATCACAGCTATGTCCCCACCAACCAGCAAAAAGGAAACACAAGCTTTCCTGGGTGCCATAGGTTTCTGGAGAATGCACATTCCTGAGTATAGCCAGATTGTGAGCCCTCTTTATCTGGTTACCCAAAAGAAGAATGATTTCCACTGGGGCCCTGAGCAGCAACAAGCCTTCACCCAGATCAAGCAGGAGATTGCTCATGCTGTAGCCCTTGGCCCAGTCAGAACGGGACCAGAGGTCAAGAATGTGCTCTACTCTGCAGCCGGGAACCATGGGTTGTCCTGGAGCCTTTGGCAGAAAGTGCCTGGGGAGACTCAAGGCCGACCACTGGGATTCTGGAGCCAAAGTTACAGAGGGTCTGAAGCCAACTACACTCCCACAGAGAAGGAAATCTTGGCTGCCTTTGAAGGAGTTCAAGCCGCCTCGGAGGTAATTGGCACAGAAACACAACTCCTCCTGGCACCCCGACTACCGGTGCTGGGGTGGATGTTTAAAGGAAAGGTTCCCTCTACCCACCATGCCACTGATGCCACATGGAGCAAATGGATTGCCCTCATCACTCAACGTGCCCGTATTGGAAACCTGAATCGCCCTGGGATTTTGGAGATAATTACGAACTGGCCAGAAGGTGAAAACTTTGGTCTCACTGATGATGAGGAGCAGGTACAAGTGACAAGGGCTGAAGAGGCTCCACCATACAACCAACTACCAGCAGAGGAGACCTGCTACGCTCTTTTCACTGACGGTTCCTGTCGCATTGTAGGGATGAACCGGAAGTGGAAAGCAGCCGTATGGAGCCCCACACGCCAAGTTGCACAAGCTACCGAAGGAGAAGGTGGATCGAGCCAACTCGCCGTACTCAAGGCCGTTCAGCTGGCTCTGGACATTGCTGAAAGGGAGAAGTGGCCAAAGCTCTACCTTTATACTGATTCGTGGATGGTAGCCAATGCTCTGTGGGGCTGGCTGGGAAGGTGGAGGAAGGCCAACTGGCAACGTAGAGGAAAGCCAATCTGGGCTGCTGATATATGGAAAGACATTGCCTCTCGGGTGGAAAAGCTGACGGTGAAAGTCCGTCATGTAGATGCCCATGTCCCCAAAAGTCGGGCTAATGAGGAGCACCGAAACAACGAGCAGGTAGATCAGGCAGCAAAAATAGAGGTGTCAAAGATAGACTTAGATTGGCACCATAAGGGGGAGTTGTTCCTGGCTCGATGGGCTCATGATGCCTCAGGTCATCAGGGCAGAGATGCCACCTACAAGTGGGCACGAGACCGAGGGGTGGATCTAACCATGGACAGTGTTTTTCAGGTTATCCATGACTGTGAGACGTGTGCTGCCATCAAACAGGCCAAGAGAGTGAAGCCCCTATGGCATGGTGGGCGGTGGTCCAAGTACAAGTATGGGGAGGCCTGGCAGATTGACTATATCACACTGCCCCAGACACGCCAAGGCAAGCGCTACGTGCTGACCATGGTGGAAGCCACCACTGGATGGCTGGAGACTTTCCCTGTACCTCATGCCACTGCCCGGAACACCATCTTAGGCTTGGAAAAGCAAGTCCTGTGGAGACACGGCACCCCTGAGAGAATTGAGTCTGACAACGGCACCCATTTCAAGAACAGCCTTATCAACACCTGGGCCAGAGAACATGGTATTGAATGGATATATCATATTCCCTATCATGCTCCAGCTGCCGGCAAAGTTGAACGGTGCAACGGACTCCTTAAGACTACCCTGAAGGCACTTGGTGGGGGAACATTTAGAAACTGGGAAATTAACCTGGCAAAAGCAACCTGGATGGTCAACACCCAGGCGTCTGTCAATCGAGCTGGCCCTGCTCAGTCAGAACCCTTACACGCAGTAGATGGAGATAAGGTCCCTGTAGTACATATGAAAGGTATTTTAGGGAAAACTGTTTGGATTAATCCCACCTCAGGCAAAGACCAACCCATTCGTGGGATTGTCTTTGCTCAAGGACCTGGTTACACTTGGTGGGTAATGCAGAAAGATGGGGAGACCCGCTGTGTACCACAGGGAAACTTGGTCTTAAGTGAGAACTGGGTGTAAGATTTCATGGTGTGCAGATGGAAATAGAATAAGGGGTGGATAATGTCCTGGGTTGTAAAATAAGCTTGTATTCTATTTGCCATCTGTTGAAGGCAAACCTGTTGGGCAGGTTTTGTTATCTCTCTCAGAGACAATGTTTTGCCCCATAAAGGCAATGGTTTGTTTATACACTATTGACTGACTCCCTGCCGGGCTGGTAAGTGAGGGGGGTCCCACCCAGAGGGGAAGCCAAGCACTCTATTATGGTATAAAGGGGTAGCTTTTAGGGAGAGAAGCAGCTCGTTTTTTCTCTCTTCGCGGGATTCCCGGAGAAGCAGCTCTCTTCGGCGGCACTCGCAGCGAAGCAGCCGGCGCGCGCTGAGCCGACGGCGGCGGAGCTCAGAGGCAACCCCGGCGCAGAGGAAGACCGGCCCCACTGCCACCAGATCTTCAGAGGAAAACTATACCCTTCTAAAGATCACCACTGCAGCTGCAATTCATCAACTATTGCAAGGGAAGCAATTGTCCCAGCAGAACTGATACTGGCATCCCTCAGGTTCTGGACTTTTTTCTTTCACTGGTTTTGTTTGTACCGATTGCATTTGCCTTTTTAAATTGTTGTCTAGTTTTCTCCTAGTAAAGAATTGTTACTCCCACTCCCATATCTTTGCCTGAGAGCCTTTTAATTTAAAGATCCTGGTAATTCAGAGGGAGGGGGGTTTGCTGTTCTCCATTGCACAGGAGGCTTTGCCCTCTTTCACAGACTCCTGTCTTGTCAAACCAAGACACACAGTTAATTAAATAAAATTTTTCTTGACTGCATAATAGTAAGTCTTTTTGCTAACATCTTACCCTTACATGCCACACACTAAATTAGAGAGGCACCTGCATTCTTCTAAACTAATCTGCTATAATTTCCACACTATAAAATCAGAATGGATACATCTGGGGTTTTTATCATACTACATTAGCATAAAATCAGGTTGTCTTATTTTTTCCCATCAATCTCAGAGGAAGATAAAGCAGCCTGCTTAGGCTTCAAGAAGACTTGGGTGCGCTTTCCTTCCTAATTTACTCTTTGATGAGAATAGGCATTTTAAGATTTAATTAATAAAAGGTTATTTGGCCAAAATTTAACCTAGAGTAAACTTAAAACCTTGTCTTTTTACCTTGGGTTTTGGTAAAAAGCATGTGCTACATATATTTTTTTTCATAATTGCATTGTTGCCCTGATTTTTAAAAGTGCTAAGTTTTCTTTTATAGTTCTTTTGAAAGTTTTAAAGTTCTTTTAAAAGTTTTCCATGCCTTCTGATGTTTACCTATTTCTACTGGAGTTCTCACACACTGTTCATGTAAATAATGATTCTTTGCATTCTTCTTTGTGGGAGGAGAGAATCGATTGACTGTTGGTTTGACCAGTGTGGTTGGAGAGGTGGTAATTTCATCCTTCAATCCACTGTCACTTCTGGAATTCTATATATTGCAAGATTAGAAATAAAATTGGCTCTTTTTCTCTGTTGAACTCACCAAGCTTCTGTGTATTCATTTAATTTCATTGGACTAATATCCAATATCAACATTACATTTTGCCAATATCT
The DNA here is from genome assembly GCF_050655825.1 of Lonchura striata. Classification (NCBI taxonomy): domain Eukaryota; kingdom Metazoa; phylum Chordata; class Aves; order Passeriformes; family Estrildidae; genus Lonchura; species Lonchura striata. Next base: position 74,505,458 of record NC_140704.1, read on the forward strand.
TCAAGAAAGTGCAAAATAAAATTGCCTCTCTATATTTTATTCAAAGCAAAGTTGTAGCAGCTAATTTTAATGCATCCATTAGTATTCCTTCAATTTTAGGAACTTGAAAAGCAGCAGAGGAAGTATACCGAGTAAGGTACATCATCTACTATTAATATCTCATTTTGTAAGAACCCTATAAAAACAAATTGTTAATGTTTTAATGTCCCAAATACCTAAGCAAAAATTAATTCTCAGTTAAGTTGACCTTCATGTTAATCACATATCATAGCCATTTTTCATTTCAGTCTCATAAAATTCTTGTAAAAAGGATCATTTGATGCATTATTGAATGGAATAGAATGCAAAGAAAGCATTCTAAGAAGATTACTTTATTCACCATGGCTTTCAGGCTTTTACACCTCAGTTTCCAAACTGCTGAAAGTGCAAATTTCAAATGTACAAGAAAATTGGCAGAATGAGGTATAGTTTCTAAAAAAGAAACTGGGTATGATAAACTGGAAAATTTCCCTTGACATTTTTAACTTGTTATAAGGTGTCACAAAATAAGACAATTATAAAAAACAGTGGTTCCCAATACTTTTTACTAAAGCCTGAACCATTTAAGGAATCTAAATTATAATAAAGATTTGTCAGAAAGTTTTAGAGCATTGTTTTAAAAATTAAAATTTGCTTAAAAATAAATGAGTCAAGATCCAGGATAGCATGTTATCTGGCACTATGATTCTTCAATCTGTTTTATGACAGCAAGTTTTTTAGAGTCAGGTGTTGTAAAAGCAAAAGCCAAAATGGTTCCATGTTGGAAAGGATAGATAAATATAATTGCCTGGCAAAAGATTTACAATAGTACAGCCAAGATGAAAACAATCTCCCCTACTGGCTGGACAATACCCTTACCTACAGATAAGTCCAAAAGTCAAACAGATTGTTCCATCTCACCCCCAAAATGTATGGTTCATCCCACACCTGTAACCCTCCCCTGAAACATCAGGTGTCTGTGACCCCATTGGCCCAAGTCTTGTTCCAGCCCACCTTGAAGCCCTCTGATAAGGGGTCTCCGAGGGGCCAGACGGTCTCTTGGAACTTCCACCCTCTCCTAGAGCATCCTCTCTACCCCTTGTCTCTCCCCTCCCCCATCCCCTCAGGCTTTGCCACATGCTGTGTCTGGCAGCTCCAAGCAAGACCTTTCACCATCCCTAATAAACCTTATATTCTAATAGCAGCCTTCAGAGATCTCTCGTCTCCATTCATCAAAGCCGTCCTGGAGCACAGCGTTCCCTACAGTTCCAGGCCTAAATGCAAAAGGCAGGCAACCCTGCTTTCTTTTACACTTACTAAAAGCTGGCGGGATAGCTAGAGCAAACTGCTCTAGATCAAAACTCCTTGGAGAAAAGTGTAATGGGCTTGGGTAAAGACAGATATAATAAGACACTCCTACTATATATTTGAATCAACTGAAAATTAATGCTTATATATGAACCTTAAATTTTTTGCATGATCTATAACCTTAACAGTGTTGCTTAAAGCAAGATGCAAAAAATACTTATTTGTTATGCAGTGTTAATATAGATTTAAAGGATTATAGGATCTACAGATCAAGACACCTTCATCATCTACCACACTATTCTCAAAAAATTCTTCTCCCTGAGAAAGGTAATATTAATGACAATCTCTAAGGCCATATTTGCTCTAAGTGCACAGTATTGGCTAACAGTCAGCTAAAGGCCCCATCACAGCACCCAAGTCCTTCTCTGCAAAGCTATTCTCCAGCTTTCCCAAAATGCGGAGGTCAGCAGTCTAAATGGTAATAAGAATTAATATTAAATTTACACCAAATAAAACTATCTTTGCAGGAGCTAATAATTCAAATTATTCACTGTGAGTTATAGTCTCACAAACAATATAGCTCACAGTGAGGAAAGAGAGATCACCCAGTCAGAACAGGATTTGACCAGAAGTTTCATAAAGGATTTTTCTTCCTTTTAAGTTTGTTAAAAAACAGGAGTAAAATTACTGTGCAAAACTCTAAGACTTAACTATTTCAATTCTGAAATAATGTTAGAATGCATCATTTTCTTATTCTTTAAAAGGAAAAATTACCTGTCCAGGACCACATTTTTTAGGTCATAATAAGTCTTAGTGGTAGATTTTCTCTCCAGTGTATAAAAAAACTCAGTGAGCTCGGGGTCATGACAAGACAGGATGTTATGCTGTTTGTATGAGGGAGCTAGAGCCAACATTGCAGAAAGAGAGTTGGCTCTGCTTTCTCTCAGTCAGCTGCATGGGAAGGCAGGTCTGTTAGCTCAGGGGGGAATAGAGATCTCTTGACAGTAGAAATCAGTAATTGTCTATCTGCCTGCAGCAACATAGCAAATTAAACATGATCTTGCAAGTCAAGTAAACAGAAAAAAATGCCATCTTTCAAATACTTGCGGAGTAGAAATATTTCCTACAATGTTAAACTTTGAGATATGTTGAATATATATTCTGAAACTACTATAGCTACAATCCTATAGAACAGTTAAAAAAGAAGACAAGGAGAGAAGTAATTGTGGTTACTCATTTGTTTATGCCTTGGCCAGAGTTTCAAGATCCATAACCATGAATCTGAAGTAAAAGCCAAGCATCTCTATTTGAGTGTGTAAAGCAAAGGGAAGTACCTGAGAACAAGTACCAAATCTTGGCTCATCCACGCATAAAACTGATTTCATGCTATACCCAGGATTGTATTTAATATTGACCCTAATTTATAGGTGAAAAGATCTGGGTTTTTTTCAGGCACATCCAGGAAACTCTTTAAGCAACATCCAGAATTAAATACTTGTGGTTGTTCATTCTCTCCACAATTAACTGCATGTAAGATTGTTAAACTTTTACTCTCTGCTTCTGCAAAAAGTCACATGCCTCGTTCTTTCTCCTTCCTATTTCTGTATGTAAGAAAACAGCTTTTCTTAGACACAGCTCCTGATAGTTGGAGCTGGTGATAAATTTTAAACACACCAAACTACAAAATTTCCCTTGTTCTGGTTAAATAAGCATATAAGAAAATGATACAAGAAAGCTGTTATATTATTTGTTGTAACTAAAAACAAAAGAGTGTGTGTTCAAATTCAAAATGCAAGGAACTCTCAGAACTTTGGGCCTGTAAGCCAAATCTTAGAATTAGACACAGGATTTGATCTGAGACCTTGGAAAAGGCTTCCAAACTTAGGTGCTAGAAGTGAGAATGTGAATTTTTAGTTTAAAGCAGAGACACGTTAAGCTAAGTAAAGTTTAGAGTTATAGAATTTAACATATATAAAAAAATACAAGTAGTTACAGAGCTAAACAAAAGGTTTAGAATGCAGTACTGTAAGCTCGTATGTCATAACATGATTGGCTAAGAAAGCTTACACTGTAGCATAAGTCCATAAGACAAAATATGTAAGGATTAGGTCAAAAACATAAATATCTTTGTTAGCAGTTACTCCTTAAAAGGAGTAGCTAAAGGTCTTGTGACCTTCTGAACCATGCTGTAATGATGTGAGCCAGATTCACACTTCCTGCCTATGTAGAAGATAAGAAAAATAAACCCATCATCAAATACAATTCAGAGGTCCCATCTCAAATACCTTCCAAAATTCCCCACAAGTGAATTATCACAGTGTGGTTTTTTTCTTATAACCCAATTCAGCTGCAGACATCCATGCATCCATGCTCTGACTAGTCATAAAAGTCAGAATTATTGCAAATTTTATTTGTGCAGTAGGCCAAATGTTGTATGCAGAATTTGCCAGAGGGAAATGGGCTATAGATACTTCTGAATGCTTCTTGGGACAGCCTGCATACTGCATATGTATAAAGGTATATTTTGTAGAAATATTTTAGATGCCAGGTGAGAAGCAGCATTTCCATGCATAGAAAATATTTTCCAGATTTTTAGTATCCATCACACTAAGACTGCTAGCAGTGACATCCAAACCCCAGTATTTCTGCTGACCAGAGGACCTTATTTTAAACTTCAGCCTAAAAGCACAAATTCATTTATAGAAGACAGAAACAGAATCTGAAAACTATCCCTGTCTTCAGAAAGTCTCTGTGTTCAAATGTTCTTAGAACAGGTCTTCTTTTCCAAAAGCTGTTTTTAATTCTTGGAAGTAATTAGTACGCTATGCAAGCTTGATGGAAAAACATATATAGATATGACAGGTATAATAATGTTCTCCTGATATCTCACTGGGTCAACAAGTAGGTGACATACATGGTGTCTTGTTCTAAAGTGACCATAAACTGCTGACAAAATATAATCTATGACAGAAATAATTAATTGTAGAACAGAAATACATAAATAAGTTAAACAGGTCCTCCTGTTACCTTGCAGCCCTCTTCAGGGTGCTGAGACCAGCAAAATGAGTCCAGGTAAATTTACAGGACAGAGAGAGCACATCAAGAACAGAGGACTTGCTGCTTCAGTGAGTGAAGAGGCTCAGGCTGCCCCAAAATGGGCACAGCTAATTCCAGCAGCCCCAGCACACTCCCTGAACCCTTGAGCCCCTCAGTCCCACAAGACAAAACCCAACAGAAAAATGCAATCCATACTCACATTTGCCTTCATTAATGAAAACCTGTGGATAAAGATACCAAAAGCAGGTATTCTTTTGCCTATTTTTCTCATAAATCCTGCACAGAAATCCTGTCATCACCTCTTAGGATGTCAAAGTTGAAAATCCAGAAATAAATATAATACAGAATTAGAATATTATCATCTTACTGCACCAATTAATGAGCACCACAAGTTAATAAGGCTACCTATAGATCCATTACATTATGATATTTAGCATTGCTCTTTCAGGAGAAGCTTCATTGGTAAAACCCACTGTGAATTTCTCTTGGTTTACATTTCATCACAGGGAAGAAAATGTCAAGGAATGGTCAATGTAGTAACACAAATCAGCCTAAGAAAAGGTTGCAGCTAGTGACCTACAAGGATCAAGAGAATACAATCAGGTAAAGACCCTGAGACAAATAGTACTGAGCAGAACAAGTTGATCATTTTCTGGAGGAGAATAAGTCTTTTTTCTTTAAAACACAGTGTCATTACTTTTTAATCCTGATAAACATGGCATCCTTTTTTAAAAAGGAAACAGCAGTAGTGAAAATCTAAATGCAGCTCAACTTTTATAAGCTGCTTGAATTTCAGACCTTATTTCTGAAGATCTGGTACATTTAAAAACTACTATTTTTACAAAAGTAGCAGCAATTTTAGAAATTTGAAGTCCTACCAGTGGGAATGCTGCCAAGATGAAAAACAAATTCTTAAGCTGTATTAAGATTTAGAAATACAGCTACTTTTATTAAAGCACTCTGTAAAGCCCTTGAGCTTTCTGTATATCAAGACAAACCCACAAGCTTCAGATCTCTGCAAAGTTTAAAAGTCAAACTTTTGTGAAGTAAAATGGAAGTAATGGTTTGAGAGGCTTCCCTCAGGTTAAAATTCTGGGAGAAAAGGAGTATAGTATAGGAGAATATGCTTTCTAGGGAAGTGAAACAAGTCATCTATGGTGAAATCATTGTTTCTCCACAGCATGGGGTCTTACTAGTTAAAGTGAAAAACACCAGAATCACTAAAGGGATTCTAGGACAATAAATGACAAACTTTCTATAAGTAAATAATGTACTAGAAGGAAACGTATCAAACTGGAGAAAATCACATCAGCTGAATAATTCAATAGCTTGTTTTAAGATGGATGTTACCTACCACTTTCCCTAAGAGCTCTGCCACAATAATTGGCAATTACTAATTATATGCAAGTGAGAAATCACTGATAACACAGAAAAATATAAGAGCAGTATAAGAATTAAAGGACTTCAAGGAGAGGAGTAAAGCATGCAAAATATTCAATTTTATGAAATGCAAACTGTTTTATCAAGAGATTAGTATAAAGAGTCTTACAAACAGTAACATTCTCAACAAGAAATAACTGCAGAGGACACGGATTTTCATTTATTGATTAGCCAAGGTAAAGTATAAGCTACCAAAATAAAGTAGTTATGAGAAAAGAAAATACCATGCTAGAAAACACATCAGGTGAGGTTTTACTGTTAACAATAGGCGTGCATTCACAGCCACAATCAAGGCTTCTCAGTTTTTCTGAAGGATGACTTCTTTGGACAATGTCCTCAGGTACACAGTGAGAATCTTGGAGTTTGGCTGTGGAGGCCCTGGAGTGGACATGAATGATTCCTCTGTTTCCCTTTCAACTCAGGATATTTTATGATTCTATGATTCACTACTGCAGATAGCTTCCAAGATATTTCAGCATACAACAAAATAAAGGAAATATTCCTTGCCTTTTCTCAGGGTGCAAAGAGCATAATTCACTGTGATTTTGTAAAATTACACAAATATTATTAACATATATCTAATGTCCTACCTTGAAAATATAGGAAAAAAATTTACTGCCCTGTTTTGGAAGGAAGCAGTGACATGCTTCAGGTCAAGCAGAAAACCTCCGGCAGTGTTTTGCAGAAACAATTATCTGTCCTCCTCTAACACTTTAGCTGTGTTCTGCTGCAGTAATTTGCTACTATTTTTGTCATAGTGTAAATAAAATTCACAAATGCTACAGCTTCTTGAGAGACTGCTTTGTTATGCAAATGAAGAGCTTCTGAAACAAAATAATGTAATAAAATATGACATGTTTCAGAGATACATCACAATTTTTTTCTCAGAGTAAACACTTTTCAGCCATGTCATTTCAGGTTAAAATTCCTATTTAGACAGACAAGCTTTGAGTAGTTCAAGGCTTATTTATCACCTCTAAATCTTAACTAGAGGTTAACAGTGTTCTTTCTACTTGTTAGTCAGAAGCCATTTTCTCTGTTCAGGCTCAGAACATTTGTTATCTGCTCCCCAAGTCTTATAAACTTTATAAACTTCACAAACAAGGATACCCACTTCTCCATAAAGTTACAGCTAATTTTAGATCCTGGATTAAAAATATATGGTCATATTTAACATTATTAAAAATAGCATATAATCTGATATTGCACTACAGACAACATGTCTGAAACACCATCTTTTTGCACTCTTGCCTGAAATTCTAAAATCAGCATAATGACACATATGGGGCTGTTTACCCTGAAAAAAGGAGGCTCAGGGAAGACCTCATCACTCTACAAATTCTTGAAATGTGGCTGTAGACAGGCAGGAGTCAGTCTCTTCTCCCAGGCAACAACTGACAGATTGAGAGGACACAGTATTAAGCTGTGCCAGGGAAAGTTTAAATTAGACATCAGGAAAAAATTCTTCACTAGAATAGTGATGGAACACTGGAATCATCTGCCCAGGGAGGTGGTGGAGTCACCATTCCTGGACGTGTTTAAAACAAGACTGGACGTGGCACTCAGTGCCATGGTTTGGTTGAAGAGGAGGTGTTAGGTCACAGGTTGGACTAGATGATCTTAAAGATCTTGTCCAACATAGTTCGTTCGGTGATTCTGTGACAGCTCAGGGCCTTGACACAGTGTGATTTACAGGGGTCACACAAACAGCTTCGAGCAGAAATTCCCAAAACTGCTCATAGTGCTCTTTCCTTTTGCCACCTTCTCACCTTACTGGTTTCCACTCTGGTCTTTAAACCACTGCTTGTTCCTTTCTTTACCCAGAGACTGAAGCTTTTTCTTGCTATTTTGTGCTCCTCCTCAAATGGTAACTCTACCTCCAAGAACAACTTCATGACTAGAGAAGTGCTCATGTTATTTAAATTTTATGTACTAGTATAAAAACTATATACATTATTCAAGCAATTAGTGACTTTAAACAGCTTTCCACAGCAGAAAAGATTTTTCTTAGTTTTACTTCAGAAGAGAAAAAAGGATAAAAACCAAATAAAGCCCAAAAAACTATCAGAGGTAATGAACCACTACATTTTTATTTATCTGTATATAAAAAGGTCAAGGATGTTCTACTGGGTACTTCTACACTAGGATAAGAGATTATTTTCAAATTAAATAAGTATTCCTCTGTTCCATACAAATGAGAAATATTCTAAAAACAGATACATGTACAGTTTCTCATGCCTGTAACATTTTTAAAGTCACTACTACATACACCATGAGATATTTGATTCACAAATGTTAAAAATCCATAAAAGCAGAAAAAATATTTTCAGCAGAAACTTAGTTCTTTGAGTTCTAACAGATCACCTACAATTACTATGCATTAATAGAAGTAGAATACAATAAAATGTATGCAGCAGCACCCTTAGATATTTTAGGACAGCCTTGAGACACCTCATGAGCATGTGGCAAATGTGAAGTACCAACAAAATAAATCAAAATTTTAAAAGAAAAGTGTAAAAAAATAAGTTGCATTAAGATTTTCAAGTGCTTGATTGAACCTAAATATTTTCCTACATAATACATGAAATCATCCTTCAGCTGCAGTCAAAAGGACAACCTGCACAGAAACATTGCTCTCTTTGATGAGAAACCTGGAAGAAATTATTTCTACTTTTCATATCTCAAAAGAAAAATGCATTAGATCAGCAACAGGACTCTGAAAACTGCCTTCCATATGTTTTTAAGATACTTCTCTCAGCAAGCATCCAGGAAGCAGAAAGGCTATTAACTTACAGCTTAATTTGCAAGATCTTGGTTTAGCAAGGTGTTCTGCAGGAACAAGAAGCTGCCAAATAGTACAGTATGTATTGAATAAGCCAGTATCATTAATAATTTGACATTTTGTTCCTTTCTGGTTTTGGACAACTGAATAAAGTTTGCTTCTCATAGGTGCTGAGCTGACAGGCTGAACATCAAACACCTTTCACAGTCTGTCAGAGGTGTCAAAGAATACATTCAGTACCTGTAGCTCAGTATGCAGCTTCAGTGTGAGCTGCAGGTTGAGCTCTGGAGAGGCAGGATCCTAAGCCTGAGGCAAGAGGCTCCCTTATGTTATGCCAACCCTTTGCATAACAGAGCGCCTGGGACCTGTGGCCCAGCCAAGTGAACAAACACCGCAGGTGCCAATGACTTCAGACTTTCCCATGCTTAGATTTAGAGAGTATAAAAGCCTAGGAGTTCTTTTGTTCAGGGTCCCTCCTCAGAGGCACACAGCTTGAGCAGTTATTTTGTTATTGCTCCAAGATTTCATTATTTTAAGGATCAGGATGTCTTAGACTGATACCTGGGGTTAGCCGGTAAGGAAACTTGGTCTCACAGAGTGAGTGTGGGATGTGTAGCTGTGAAAGGGCCTCAGTCCCAGCTTAGGTGGTGCAAGAGTGGCTCCTGGACGGTAGGACAGGGAAGTTTCCTTAACAATGGGAGAGTAGCAGTACTAACACTACTGAAACTTCAGTATCATCCAGATGCATACTCAAATTAGTAAGATCATAATTGTAATAGAAAACTTCACTGTAACCAGGTCAGTTACTGATCTGTCTTGTGGCACCATACCCCTTAGGCTTTAGTGATCTTAGGGAAACTTTCCTGACTGATCATTCGGGAGCCATTCTTGGAGCCCCACCTGCACCACCCCAGGCTTAATGCTGGAACCAAAGTGCCTTTGCAGCAGGCAGCTCCAGTGACCAGATTCAGTGCCCTGCTTGGTTCCCACTACACATAGTCAGACAAGTTTCCCTCACTGGTTCAGCCCCAGATTTCCTGAAGCAGAGTCACAGAGGTCTGGTTCCTTTCAGGAATTTAACTGTGGTGCAGCAACACGATTACAAATCAGGCTGGGTGCCTCCAGGCTTTTGTACCCTTAGTCTGAGCACACATCCCTCACACACACTTCATGCCCCTTGAATGTCCTTATGTTCCAATAGCGATTTTGGGCCTGGGATCTCCTCCTTGTTGACTTGGGTTCTACAGAGTCTCTGGGTGACTGGCCATCCAGCCCCTCAGGTCCCTGTGTCCTTTGTTAGGCAAAGGGTTGGTGCCAGGTCATGGCTTACTGCTGGGGTTTCCAGCCATTTCCCCCCACTCAGGGCACAACCTGAAGCTTGCACTGCAGCTGCTATTTGAGCTGCCTGGACTAGGCATATTACCCAATGGTGACTTCTAGAGATATTGGGTCCATCATATTTTTAAGTCTGAAAAACAGCAACACAGCTATTTTATCAGAGCATGATGAAAAGCAGTCTTCTTCAATATAACTCATGCCACATTTTCCTCATATTTTCTACTTACGTTCCACAGCTCCATTATTTTTTTATCAATCCCAAAATTTGGTCTAAATTTTTCAGGGACTATTCATAAATTCAGATTATGTGCATGATGCTGAAGTTGTAGTCTACTATTTCCCATTCAGTACAATCTGTAATTTTGTAGCCTAATTAAAATGATTCGTGGTTCAAATATTCCTCACTAATTGTTTAATTCTCTAGATAGTTTCAATAAACACACAATTTGTGACATTAATGTACAGTTTCATATATAATATTTAAACAGCATAAATTTAAAACAGTATTGTAGTACTTGTATGGTAATAAGACCAGAATTCTAAAAGAATGACAAATTTAGTAAACTAGATCATTTGTGGAGCCTCAGAATGAATTTAAGAAGTTCAGTTTGAATGCTAGTCTGTTTGTTGGGTTTTTTTTAACTATATGAGTTTTATATTATATTGCCTCTCTCCACCATTTGTTCTTATGCCAGTAGATCATGACTGAGAAATCTAATTTAAAATTTTATTGTTTAAATACTCTTACAATTGCATAAAACCAACTGTGTTTCAAAGAGATCTAGTTTAAACAGCATTGGGTACTGAAGCTTCTCAAACCGTGGTTGCAGTGACGTAACTAAACTCTTCTGCATTATCTGAGACTCCAAGCCTAGTTGATGAGAAATCTATTCCAGCTCCAATCTTCAACTTTCATAACATGAAAATGTCATTGCTTCCAAGAAGGAAGACATGCATCAATTTCTGATAAACAAACAACATTCTTTTATCCAGACTAAATTATTTTATCAAAATCCAGCATATGTCAAAAGGGAAATTTTTCACTCCCTTAAAAAATTCAGAGTCTTCTCAAAATCATGTTCACTGGTTGAAAGCCAAGAGCATCTCACTGTCTGTCATTATAAGTGGATATAAAATAAATACCAGCATTTGAAAATGAAAATTTTGTTATTATTTCTATGTTGAAATGTTAGTACAACTAGACAAAGTAGGAATAATGAGGACTTTCAAACTGTACCTCACTAACACATTATATGCTCCTGAAAATACTTCATTCATCTGTTAATTTTTATTAGTTATGATTAGGAGCAAATTACTCACTTTACTAAATGAAAGCCACCTGCAATTCCTCCTAGCAACTCCAGCAACAGGCAGGAGTTTTTATATTCCCCAAGTTTCATTCTGTTCTGTTTCATTAAAGCTATTTCAGCCCCTTGGCTACCAGAATGCCACAATTCAGTAGTGAAGAACAGACAAATTTTCTGTGTTTAAGGCTTGGGAAAAACTTATATTAAATAATTTTAAAATAATCTAAGGTAGCTATTTGCATAATTTGAAGTATAGATATGAAAAATTGACTATGCAATTTTAAATTAATGGAAGCCTGCCTTACTCCTGAAAACTAATGTTTTCCAGCAAGTCTGTTGCAACACCATTAAAAATTAATGACAGAGTGAATGACACTAAGTTTAGAATAACACTGTAAAACAAGGGCACTTAGTTCTCAGGAGGATGTATCCAAAAAGAACACAGAGTTACACTGAAAAGTATATGACCCATTAGCTGCCAGAAAGAGCTGCAAAGCTCCAGGTTTTTTGCAATTGAACATCCATTTATCTCAGAAACTCTCTTTACCATTGAACTAGGAAAGTAACTTTTCCTTCTCTCCCATTGCTGAATTCACCCAGGAAACCTCTGAAATGTTTTGCCATTTCTTGGGACAGGACTCAAAGGTCAGCAAAAATAACTTACTCATAAATGTGAGGAAAAGACATTTTACCTCCAGGAAACTATACTAGCAAGCTGTCAGACAGTGCCAGATGAGAGCATTAAAAATTTCTCATTATGGGATTAATTAATGATTCCTCATCCATTCCCACTGCATGATACAATATAGGAGAGTTCAGCTACAAGGCAAGTTCATCAAAGAGGCTTAGAGATTTCAGAGCATTTATCAATGCTCCTCCAGCTGCATAGAGCAAAGGAAATTATCAGGACAATCATATCACAGGTGTACTCTCTATCTTCCCAGCAGTAAGATGTCTCAGACACTACACCACGTAGATCTGGTGTTTTTCTGCAATCACAGTACACAAGCACCAGAACTGATTGATAATGTCAAAAATACCATGCAAATTGTAAGCCAATGCTGGGACATTCTGTCAGGAAGGGCAACTGCATATCCAAGAGATTCAAAGAAATGTAGCAATTTTGCAGATCTTGAAATTTCCAAGCAGAAGCAGGCTTATCAAGTATTTTCTAGATGTTTTGCAGGCTTGTCAAAAACTGCTCACAATAAGAATTGGCTAACAAGAAAAAAGAATGACACTATGTGTGGGAACTCAAAATGTCTCTCAGACATTTTTAGAGGTTCCAGGCCTTGGTCAGAAGCATTCTAGACCCTGGCAGACAGCTGAAAAACAGCTGTGATTTTGAGTTTGAGCCATGGAATGAATTACCAACTTTGGAGGTGGAACAAGCAATCACAAAAGGTTAGATAGTATAGTATAAGTAGTTACAAAGTAGAGGGGAAATTTTTTTAGTACTGTACTGGGGGGTTTTAACACATGTACAGGGGGGTTTTCACTTTGTACATGGGGGTCAGAAGTTCTAAGATGGAGGAAAGTGGGCTGATCCTGTTCTTCCTCCTTCTTCTTCCTTACCTCCATGTTCTTGGTGATGTTGGCACTCACAGATTGGTTTAGAGTAGAAAAACACTTGGCAACGTAAGTAGTAGGTATTGGGGAATAATTGTAAACATGTTATACGTAATATATCTTATAAAAGATAGCAGCAGCCCTGGGCGGAGGGAGAGACGAAGAAGACAGCAGATAGAGAGGATGTCAGGGTGTGTGTGTGCCTCTACCCAGACCGCTGATCAAACAGCCTCAGTCCAAGAACATAATCTGTTAGATAACTAGCAATAAACTGCCTTGAGACCGAACAGCTAAGCCTGCGGAGTTTTTCTTTGGAAGCACGGGTTGGAGGAGGAACTTCACCACCACATGAGGCCCCAAAACAAGGCTGGGGTTCTCACAACTATGTAGTGTGTTTGTGATACAAAAAATAAGAGAACTTCAAGTGGAACAGTCAGAACATTTGCACTAGCTAAAGGTTTTGTTCTGTCCCCGGTTTTTGTAAGTACGTCTATTTCACCATCACCACCTGCCATCTGTCTGGATCTGATCTGGCAGTTCCCTGCTCACACTGCAATTATCATAATTTTAGCAATCAGCAGTGCTCAAGATGCTCCCTTTATTTCACATCACCAGCTGGCCACTTTATATCACCTCAAGAAAAAAGCCTATTGTCAGGCTCCAGCCAGGACTGAGTTAATTTTTGTAGTAGAGGTGGCATGGCTAGGACCCATAGGTTATTCCATACCACTTTGTGTCATCACCAGGGGCAGGAGAAGGGGTCCCTTCTGGGGAGAAGTGGTTTCAGTCCTAGTCCCATAGTGGAAGAAGGAGCCATCCAATATTGTCTATTATCTATCGGGGTGGGGGTTTCCACATGAATCACTTCTTTCTTGTACCATCTCTCATTAGTATTGTTGCTGTTTCTGCCTTCTTATCTCATTGCTGTTTCCAGTAAATTGTTCTTCATCTCAATCCATGATTTTGGTCTTTTGTGCCTCCAATTCTCCTCTCCATCTGCCACAGAGGGGAGGGGCACCAAGCAGCATGTGGTTTTAGGGGTAGCATTAAATTAGAGAATACTATTCTTAAACCACATCACCTATAAATTGAGTGGGAGGGTTTTCACTCACTGAGTTCATGGTAACTATGGGCCAGTATCACTTTAGGGCTGTATTGTAAATGCAGGCAAACTCAGTGGGAAGAAATGATGATGCCTGACTCAGTTTAGAAGACTGAATGATTTCTTTACAATAACTATGCTAAAATACATTAATGCACTATATAAAGGAAGATACTAAAACTACATACCTACTTTCTCTAACTACCATAGCTAACTAATGCACAACTCATGACCCTCTTCTTGAGAGTCCAGACACAGGTGGATCTGATTGGCCACCAGGCTCAAACAATCTCTCCAGAATCCAATCAAGCAATCACCCCAGGTAAACAATTCTCCAAGCACATTCTACATGAGAAAAACAAGGAGCAGAAATAGAAATGGTTTCCTCTTTCTTTCTCTCTGTGCACCTCTATGAAAAATCCAGAGAGAGAGAGAAATGTTCCTGTGACAGGGCTGGACTGTGGAGGGAAGGCAAGAAGGTCTGGGTCCTGTTCATAGACTAGTTCGGCTGCAGTAAATGCTGAGAAGCCAGCTTCAGGTAGCTCTAAAAAGAGAAGGGGCAGGCACCTGTGAACCTGAAGGTTCTAGATTTTTTTAAAATCCTGATTTAACAGAATCCAAAACATAAGTGCCAGGGTGCAGGAACTTCTGATCACTGCAGGCTGATTGCTCATGCAGAGGACTCACAAATGAAGCCACAATATATGAAGGCATGCTGTCTGTGTGATGCTTTGTGCTAGCAGACTAAAAGAGAACAAGTCCTTATGCCTCCTAATCACAAAGTTCGAGTGAGTTGACACAAAGATGTTGAAACAACTGGCTAGCCTAGCTCTAACCTCATTGCAAACGCAAAAATACCCAGCCCAAAACAAGAAGAAGGAAAACAAGAAAGACGTCTAATAACAGTGGGTGGAACAGTTGTTATAATTTGAAGATTGAATATTGTATTTTGGCATATATATTTTTCCATTGTTCTGTTGCTGGCTTTCTTTCTTTAAACACTCTCTCTTCATCCACTTCATGTGCTCACTGCAAATGAGCACAAGTAGAAATACTGGGGACTAAAGAGTTTAGCTACTTTTTCCAGCTCTTGTGGATTGGAATTTCAGTTTTAGTGGCCTCTGAAATTTACCGCTGAGTCTTTAATCTATCTGGAATTAGAGTTCCATGTTTGGAAGTCTCAATGTGAGAATTCAGGCTTAGGGTGGAGGTTGTTTTGTTTTTGTTTTGTTTTTGGTTTTTTTTGTTTGTTTTTTTTTAATAAGTCTTAAAAAGAAAAAATCCTAGTTTAATATAATGTATTAAAATAAAAATGTACCTTTCTTCCCCATTGATAAATATGAGGGCTGCCAGGGAGCTTTTTCTTCTTTTTAGCCCATAGCTAAAATTTCTCACTTTTTCTTAATCAGAGGTACTTCTATAGTATAAATGCTCCCTGTGTAGTGTTATATTCAACTGCTTTTATAGATCGTCCACAATAAAAATTAAATGTATTATGTTGCAAGTGAATTTTTACTCTCCATTAATATTAATTGGTTTTGGTATATGTAAAGCTACTTAGATGATTACATTTCTCTTACCGTAATTAGATAGCTCTATGATATTTCAGCCACCAACCTGTTCCATCACTGCTTCTGACTTCACTGAAATTTCAAGCAAATAAGTTAACAGCCAGTAATAGAAAAAATAGAAAAGTATCTTGAAAACATTTTTAACATTTTCATTAACTTGTGCTTTGGAAAAAAAAAAAAAAAAGCCATTCCTTTTTTTGTTAAAATATAGCTCTTTTAATGTTAAGGCAGGAAACTTATTGAAATGCCTTCTTTTCTGCACAAAATCTATGTAGTTGAATATACATTTCCCAATACCATCATCTGCATGAAAGAAAAATGCTTTCCACATATTCTTTGTAGAGTCCTGTTTAATTTGGATGACTAAGGAGTCCCAGTTCCATTCACCTTACTAATATAGAGAAACCACCTAATATCATAACCATTTTTACTGTTGTCTTTAAGACTCTAACCAGTGTTTTATTGCAGCATTACAGCTCTTTCTGTGCTGAGTATATTTCCTTCAGGCTGTAACAGAAGGATCCAGAAAGTTTGTTTTGTTTCCTTCATTTTGGAACAGCTCTTGGCAGTAGCTTGAGTTAATAAAATAGCTGTATTTCAAGTGTACAAAAGTACTAGCTGATCAATGTGCATGTCTTCAAACATATGTTTTGAAAACTAACAATCAGTGGACATTTTAAGTAATAGACATCCTCCAGCTGTATAAAAAAATGTTACAATACTTACATCACTATACAGCCTACACTATCTATGAGTTATGTTGTTCATTTGTTATAAACAGAATCCCAAACAGAACATTTTTACTAGTCTTTCTAAGATCAGACTATTCATAAGGGATTACCCTTGGAGCAATTGTATGAAGTGGATTTCTTCTGCCTTCATTATTTTCATCAGTCTATAATATAATGTTAATCAGTGTTTGGCAGGAAGCCATTTCTATGGCAGAAAACCAGCATTTTGAATCTCTCCCTTTCCAACAGTGAACCTTAACATCTTCTCAGCTTTTAAACAAAAGGCAAAGATAACAAATAAAAGAATTAATGAAATAGAGATGTTTACACACACATACGTAGTGCTTCTTCATTCCATGGCTAATAGACTCATGGAGCACCTTGCCAAAGAACGTGATAGATGTTAATGTTCATGTGAGCTTAGAAGAGATCAGACAAGTTCTCTATAAAGAAAGATCTTCAAAAGCTACCTGAGGGCTTCTTGGTCTCTGACCACTCTGCTTGTCAGAGAGCCGAGTCCTCGGAAGCCGGATAGCGTAATGAAATCTTCCTCTATGAAGGCGGGACGACTCACAGGCGGCTTTAATTCCAGGAGGGTTTATTGAGGAACAGCAATTCAGGGAGCGAAGGGAAAACAACCTCTCCGGGAGGGAGCTCGCTCTGAGAGCCCCGAACAGGGGGCGGAATCGGGATTATAACTGGGACAAGAGAGGGAGGGTCCAGGCATGAAGCGTTCAGTGAAGGAAGGCTTCGGGGTCAGAGTCAGGGTCGAGTGGCAGGGTTATAACCAATGAGGGTAAGGGGAAAGAGCGGCTTCAGGGAAGGAGCCAATGGGGGTATAAAGAACAAAGAATTTTCTAGAACCAAGGGATGACAGACATACTGATTGATAACAGGGGAGGCAGGGAACTACACACCTGTCACCTCCCAGGGTAATTCGGGGGGACAGTTTCCCAAGTCCCCTCCCACATCTCCCCCGTTCTTGTTAATTAAATAAATATTTGCCAAAGTCTTGGTAAGCGTCTTTTTGAAGATGGTTAAGGCAACTGAAATGAGAAGGACAATTATGAAAATCCAAAAGAGTCCTTTTAAAATGGAGGCTGCCCACCCGGGAATGCCCCACTGCATCAATAGTTTGTGGACGGGGTCCACAGCCGAAGTTTCCGTTTTGATGTCCTGTACTTCGGTCCGGATCCGCTGGATGTTGGCTTGGATGGAAGTGCTCCGTGATGTTAAATTGAAGCAACACAATCCTTCGAAGTCCTCGCAGCTGTGGCCATGGGCGAGCAGCAGGAAATCAATAGCCGCTCTGTTTTGTAATGTGGCTTGCCTGGTGGTTTGCTGGTCTGCCAGAAGATCGGAGAGGGCGGCAGACGAGGCGTTGGCATGCTTACTTATCCAACACTCCAGGTGAGAAAGCTCACCGAGGGCCTTAGCTGCTGCATACCATGGTAAAAAGATGGATACAGCGACCCTCTTTGTTTTTCCCCAATCGTAAATTTCGGAGTCACAATTTTCGTCGAATTGAGCATATGATCTTTTGGTGCGTGCCAATTGTCTCTCTTTTTTCCAATCCAGAATTTGAGTTCTGTTTGGAGTGAGGGTAGCAAGCTTGCCAAGGCTGCATGGGCCTCCCTGGAGCCAAGATGGAATTCCCGACCATACTCTGTCCCCACAGATAAGAAACATCCCCCTGGGCAATGTCTTGGGATGAGTGGATGAAACTGAAATCACCTGGCTAGTATAATTGCACCAGGTTTGGCTGTTATATTTTTTACTGATAGGTGTTACATCTTTCCGGTATGTGTCTTTGGCCAAGTCAATTCCGTGCCAATTTTGACTTGGCCTCCTATAATAGAATTTGACACAATACCTAGCTGTGGAGGACCCCAGTAAGTCCAATTCTTGGGGTTCCTCTTTGCTGTTGGGCAAAATTTTGGTCCACTCATCCCAAGTATCGACCGGGTTAGGCCTCCTACCCGTGGTTCGGAGCAGGTCGGAATTGGATACCGGCCAATCATCAGCTACCAAGGGGACCCCTACCAGGCAAGTGGACAGGGGATTGTCCACGTTGCCCATGGCCAGACATAGGTTATCCTGCTGCAAGGACTTTGCCAGCGTGATCCAGACGTTTTCTTTCGGCTGTGGTACCACCCAGCCATCTGCTACATGCAGCCACAGGAGGATGGAAAGCGTGGCTGCAACCAGCTGGGCGCAGTGGGACATCTTCTGTTGTTCCTTTTGGGTGAATGATGTTCTGGCAGCCATCCTAGTACTAAAATTAAACAAAACAATATTACCAACATACATTTGGTTCCCTCCCCTCCCCCAGCTCCCCCTTTTGGGTTAAAATAAAAATAAATTTCAGGATGGAGGGGTAAAGGGATGACGGGTTAGGTATGAGGGTAGAGGGAACGGCACAGGAGGGGATGGGGTGGCGGAAGTTGTTAAGTCTTGCAGAGGTAGGTATGTCCTTGTGATGAGGACCCGGGAGACGATGTTGGGTGGTCTTCCGGTCCTCTTCTTTTTTCTCCGTCGCCACGCCACTGCATTATCTGGTGGTGATTGTGATGGGGTCGCTGGGTTGCTCCTCGCTGGGGGGTCCGTGGTAGTGCTCTCCAGGTACGGTTTGACGTATTTTCCAGGAATCCATTTGGGACCCTGGGCTGTGGAAACACAAGCGTACCCTCTCCCCCACGTTATCAGAGGGTACGGCCCTGAGATGATTTTTGATTCTGGGTCTCTGATGAGGACTGGCGGACGCTCTTTCAAAACTGCCCTGGTGTTATTGCAAAAGTGTCTGAGTGCAGGGGGATTCGGCTCCCGGTCAGAACAATTTAAGAAATTAAGAACATAAAGTGCCTTGCATAATCTTTCAACTGGTGTCATGGCCAGAGCCGAATCGTGTTGTTGTTCTAGCAGCCTTTTTAACTCTTTGTGGGAGCGTTCCACTATTGCCTGTCCTGTGGGGTTATGGGGAATGCCGGTGGAATGGGCAATTCCCCATTGTTGTAGAAATTGTGCGAATCTTGTCGAGGTGAATCCAGGCCCATTGTCCGTTTTGATGGCTTTTGGGACTCCTAATGTGGCAAATGCCATGAATAGATGTTTGATGATATCTTTTGTTTTCTCACCAGTGTGGAGTGATGCGAACACGGCCCCAGAAAATGTGTCTATGGACACATGCAGGTATTTCAGGCGGCCAAAAGGATTATAGTGAGTGATGTCTGTTTGCCACAGCTCCAATGCTGCCAACCCTCGGGGGTTTATCCCCGTTGGCAGCGGTGGAAGGGCGAAGGACTGACAGCTTGGGCATGTGGCTAGTATGGCTTTGGCTTGTTCTTTTGATATTTTAAATTGTCGGGCAAGGGCAGGTGCATTTTGATGGAAAAACGCATGGCTGAGCCTTGCCTGTGCAAAGATGTCTGGTAAGGTTAATGAAAGTGCAGGTGCAGAGTAATGAGATGTCATTGCAAGGAGGTCGGCCATCCGGTTCCCCTCTGCAATAGCTCCTGGCAGGTCTGTGTGAGCCCGGACGTGCATAATATAATAGAGTTGCTCTCGGTGGGAGATCAGCCAGATTAATTCCGTGAGCAAATCGAATAACTGTTTGTTTTGAACTTCTTTGAGCAGGGCGTGTTCTGCCCGTTCTGCTACCCCGGCAACATAAGCCGAATCTGTTACCAGATTGAAAGGTTGCTGAAATTTTTTGAATGCTCTCACGACCGCAGCAAGTTCTGCGATCTGGGGGGAACCCTCAACCAGTTGGATGTCAGACTCCCACTTCTGACTCTCCGGGTCCTTCCAAGTGATCACCGATTTGTGGGATTTTCCCGACCCATCGGTGAACACCGTGAGAGCACCTTTAATAGGTGTTTTATTTTTGAATGACTTTGGGGCCAAATATAACGTGTCTTTGAATATTTTATGTTTAGGGTAATGAATGGAAATCTGTCCAGGGTAACTGTCTAAAGCAATTTGCAAACTTTCGTTTGTCTGAAGCAGGGATTCCAATTGTTCCAAATTAAGAGGTAGGTAAATGCACGCCGGGTCACACCCTGCGAGGGTCCGGAGGCGTTGTCTGGCCTTTATTATTATTCTAGCCATCAACTCTGCAGGAGTTGAAATAGTTTTCGCTGGCTGGTGCGGGAGAAACAGCCACTCAATGATAAGGAGTGGGTCCTTCCGCCCAGCGTCCCATTGAAAAAGCAGACCATGGAAGTTTGGGCACTTACCCAGTATGGCAAGGGTGACGGGAAGGAGCCGATCCACACGGTGGGCCTGACGGGATCGTATGGCCTCAGCGACTCTCTCCAGGGCTCCTTTGGCGGCAGGTGTTAGCTCGCGAGGGGAAGCTAGGTCGCCATCTCCTCGTAGCAGGTTGAAGAGCGGCGCCAGCTCCTCCGTGGTGAGTCCCAGGAGAGGTCGGATCCACGTGATGGTACCGCAGATCTGCTGGAGATCCCGCAGGGTCCGTGGGTCGTCTTTGACGGTGACAGATTGGGGCGCGACAGTCCTTCCCGTAATGTGAAAGCCCAAATACTTCCATGGCACTGACAGCTGGATCTTTTCTTCGGCAATTTCAAACCCTGCAGCTTTAATGGCCTTAACAGTCTTGGAAAGTGTGATCTGCAGATAAGCTTGTGTTTCAGCGCAGATCAAGACATCATCCATATAATGCAGGATGATCGCTTCAGGGAACAGCTTCCTGATCGGCGAAAGCACCTGGGCCACAAAAGTTTGGCAGAGCACTGGAGAATTTTTCATTCCCTGGGGCAAAGTGGCCCATTGGTATCTCTTATAAGGCTCCGCCCTATTGATGGAAGGGACGGAGAACGCGAATCTGGGGGCATCTCCGGGATACAATGGGATGTTGAAAAAGCAGTCCTTGATGTCAATGACTGCGAGCTGCCAATCCCGGGGAAGCATGGAGGGTGAGGGAAGGCCAGGCTGCAGGGGGCCCATGTCCTCGATTACCTCATTGACCCTGCGCAGGTCTTGGAGCAGGCGCCATTTGTCTTTGCCAGGTTTTTTAATAACAAAGACAGGAGTGTTCCAGGGGCTGGTGGAGGGTATTAAATGCCCCAGGCGGACCTGCTCCTCTACTAATTCATGGAGCGCTTTTAATTTCTCCTCCACAAGGGGCCACTGGTCCACCCACACTGGAACATCGGTCTTCCAATTCAGCGGTGGGGAGGTGCGCTCCGCAGTGGCCCATACTAAAAATCCCATGCAGGGCTAGGGATATCGAGGCGGGCACCCCATTGGGACAAAACGTCCCTGCCTAATAACATGATGTTAGATGAAACAACAAAAGGCCGAATGGTGGCAATCTGTCCCTCAGGGCCCTCCACACTTACCAGGTGTTTGCTGCGCATGGAGTTGACAGCTCCTCCCACTCCGGAGATTGTGCCACAAGGGGGCACCAACTCCCAGTCGCGGGGCCACTTTGACCGGGGTATGATGGTGACGTCTGCCCCGGTGTCTGCCATCAGGTCCAGTTTGATGGACTTTCCCTGAAGCGATAAAACAGTCTCAATCATTGGTCTGGATTTGCAAACATTCTGTGTGAGGAAGACAAAATTGTCTTCCCCGGAGTCATGTCCAGCGAAATAGTCCTGTACTGGTGGATCGGTGAGGTCGGCCACGTCGAGGAGGTACATGGCAGCGAAGGGGAGCCCCTTGGTGATGGTGCAAGGTGGTTGATGGCAGACGACTGAGACGGTGACCTCGGACCCCGGCTGAAAACACACCACTTCAGGAACGACGGTAACACGGTCTGGTGTGAGCCTGCAATCTCCGAGTATTAACACTGTTACCTCACAATTACGGTAAGGGGGTTCCAGGAACCCAGCGGGAACTCTCACCAGGTCCTCATCCTGGAGAGTCACAGTGATGGAGCTTTTGAGGACCCGGTGAGTGTCTGAATTTAAGTTGCGGGTTCTACGGAAGAGGCGGAGCCCGTCGTCGTGGCTCCGCCAACCCTCCGGAACTGTCCGCTGGGCCACCGGTCCTCCCGGATGGTGGGGAGGCCTGGGCGCTGTGAGGGGCCACTTGTTGTCCTCGCGCGGCCCCTCCCCGCGCTCCGTGACCCGTTTCCCGCCTGCTGATGGTAGGGCATTGGGTTCCTGGGTATTGGTCTTGGGGAGGGTGTGTACGAGTAG
This sequence comes from Lonchura striata, assembly GCF_050655825.1. NCBI lineage: Eukaryota > Metazoa > Chordata > Aves > Passeriformes > Estrildidae > Lonchura > Lonchura striata. The sequence goes on from NC_140704.1 coordinate 74,527,845, forward strand.
TGTGGTTGCTCCGGGGGCCAGTATGGGCAGTTGGCTTGTATGTGGCCCATCTGGCCACACCCGAAGCACCGGATGGTGTTCATCGTCAACATTGCCTCCCCAATCCCCTTACTTACTGCAAGGGCGACAGTGGTCTCGGTGGAGGCGGCTTTCGTGCAGGCCTCCACCATCTGTGCGATGGTGGGTTCGGGGTCCTGAGGTAAAGTCCTTAATATCTTCTTTGTCTCGGCTGTCGCGTTGGTCATGGCCATCTTTCTCAGGAGCTCTTCCCTCGCTGCAGGATGGTCTATCTGCCGGTCGATGGCCTCCCTCAGCCGGTCCACGAATTCTATGAAAGATTCCTCTGGGCCCTGGGTAATAGCTGAAAAGTTCTGGAGCGGGGTTTTCCCATCGGGGATTTTTAACAGTGCCGCTCGGCCAGCCTCCTTGATGTCATCTAGGACCTCCGTGGGTAACAGTATTTGGTCCTCTGGCTGGCTGAACTCCCCCTCCCCTGCCAGGGCTTCTATGGCTTCCTCTCCCTCTCCAATTGCCTCCGCTAAATTGTGTTTTTTCAGAAGAGGCTTGAGGAGCTTTCTCCATTGAATGTCCCACAATAAAAGCTCGGTGGGAGTGAGCAGGGACTTGGCAATATATTTAACGTCATGCTGGACCAATGTATGGCCCGAGAAAGCGAGGTCCAATACATTCTTAAAGAAAGGAGAGTCTCGACCATAGTCTTTGGCAGCCTTCCTCAGTTCTCTAATCTCCACATATGGGAGTTGCTCCCAGTGTGGCCGCTGCCCCCTGGTCCTCACCACAGGTGCTGCGAACGGCCCCAGATCTCTTGCGAATTCCAAATCCCCATCCTTAATTGCCTCTGCCCTGATCCGGGCCCACCCACCTCCCGGCCTAGGTGTGGGCCGGGGGCTGTCGCTGTCCTCATCCTCACTGGAGGATGAGGCAGGACGAGCAAGGGCTCGGACCTTCCCCTTGGCCGGTGGGCTTCGGTGGCATGAAGCCCGGCAGGCCAAGATGGCCTGCTTCCGGCCAGGCCGACTTCCGGTTCCGGTGGCGTGGGAACCAGAAGAGGCCTGAGGGGAGGCGTGGCCAGGCTCACCCACCGGGGCGTGGCCTTCCGGCAGGGGGTTCCCTCCCACCGGGGCGTGGCCTTCCTGCAGGGGATTCCCTCCCGCCGGGGGCCCACCCAGGGGTGTGGCCATGGGGGCTGGAGGGGCGGGTCCCGACGACGTAACAATCGACGCGGTGGTAGGGGCGGGACCCGACGCAGGGGCGGCACCCGACGGAGGTGGAGCCTGAGGGGGACTGGCAGGGGCCCGAAGGGAGTGAGGAGGTGGAGAGGAGGCGCCATTTTGTCCCTCGGTGGCGGGCTGCTCGGCCATGTGGCCGGCGCCATTTTGTGAGGTGTGGTGACAGAGATCAGGAATCGAATAACATGGTTTTAAACTGGGTACAGGGGTTTGAGGGCTCTGGGGAGAGGAAAGACTCGCACTGGGATGGCCAGTCCCAGGACGAGGAGAGGACAGAGTGGGGCGGGGAGCAGCAGGGAGACGGTGGCAGCCCTGTGCCTGGTTATGGCAGGATCTGCTGCCCGACCCACCCTTAGGGGAAACCGGGTTAGGAGTGGGGGGGGCGGAATGAGGGTTAGGAGAACCGGGGACCCAACTCTCACCCTTTTGTTTAAATAAAGTGTAAATAGAATGAAAAAGTGGAAAAAAATGCCCCACAGAAAAATTCCCCTTTACTTGTAATGCGTATAACAGTTTCCCAATATTTCCCCAGAAAATAAGAGAAGAAAAATCATCCCTGGAGGTGTCAGGGAAGTTATCGAAAATAAGATTAACAAAAGCCTTAAGGTCCCTCTTTTTAAAAGAAATGTTACCCAAAACAAGGGAGGATTTAACGTGGAGGTAAAAATCCCGCCGGGCAGGAGACAGGCGATTGCCCATTCTCACTGCAGAAAAAAGGAAATCCCCAAAGAGACAAAGAGAGAAACGAAAAGGAAAAGAGACAGGGTCGGGTGCCAGACAGGGCACCAGGAACTCACCACAAAGAAGACCGCTGTCAAAACGAAAAAGCCTCTGAGGGGAGAGGAAGCGCTGCAGATCTCGTCCCGTTCGGAGTCTGCTCCCAAACTCGAAGTCGAACCAGGACGAGGTGTCTGCAGCCCGCGAGGTAGGCGATCTTCTTCAACGAAGAGCAGCCGCTCGTGGAACTGGCGGCGAACGGCGCTTTTAGTCCTCGGGCAGCCGGATCACAGAGCCGAGGGAGCCGAGGAGACGCTCTGCGGCTGACTCCTGAGAGGGGCCAGTCTGTTCGGGCGCCAGTTGAGGGCTTCTTGGTCTCTGACCACTCTGCTTGTCAGAGAGCCGAGTCCTCAGAAGCCGGATAGCGTAATGAAATCTTCCTCTATGAAGGCGGGACGACTCACAGGCGGCTTTAATTCCAGGAGGGTTTATTGAGGAACAGCAATTCAGGGAGCGAAGGGAAAACAACCTCTCCGGGAGGGAGCTCGCTCTGAGAGCGCCGAACAGGGGGCGGAATCGGGATTATAACTGGGACAAGAGAGGGAGGGTCCAGGCATGAAGCGTTCAGTGAAGGAAGGCTTCGGGGGCAGAGTCAGGGTCGAGTGGCAGGGTTATAACCAATGAGGGTAAGGGGAAAGAGCGGCTTCAGGGAAGGAGCCAATGGGGGTATAAAGAACAAAGAATTTTCTAGCACCAAGGGATGACAGACATACTGATTGATAACAGGGGAGGCGGGGAACTACACACCTGTCACCTCCCAGGGTCATTCGGGGGGACAGTTTCCCAAGTCCCCTCCCACAGCTACCAATAACAAATAAACAACATTCATATCAGGAAATCACTGGACCTGAAATTGCATTCTATCTCAGCATCTGTCTATTTAATAATTTTGGTAGGTGTCTACCATTGTCAAACACAATATAGTACTGGATCTGGTCTCAAAAAAGCACTGTGCTCTGAAACAGTGACTGATAAAGGAACTATGATTGCAGTACTCAAATCCTACACTTCAAGCAAATTTTTCCACATCTGCAGGAAATGAGTACAAGAGTACTGTCAATCCTGGGAAAAGTCTCACTCTTCCCTTTGAGTAAGGAAAATTACCCTGATGTCTAAGAAGCCACCCATTAGCTGAAGCAGAATTAATTTCCCATATAATGTTCCAGTTTCATTGAAAAGTTCTTGTTCAAATCTAGTGACAATACAACACTAAAGTGTAGTGGATGATGCATGAGTTTGTACAGCAATTAGAGGGTCAATTTTAAGTTTATTCTGTTTGTATTTCTTTTCCTCCTCATATAAATTATAAATAATTTACATTTTCATTCAATAGGCTGAGTTAGTGCATTTTGAGTGTTACCAGCACCTTGGTATAATTTTGGTTCAAGAATCCTCTGACAAGTCAGTCTTTAAAATTTGCTTTGTTTCAGAGAATTCCTTGTTGTATAGTACATAGCTTCTACCTCAAATGAAGTTAAAATGAAAAAGGAGTTCAAAACCCTTTGACTCTTCCTAAAGTGTAAGAGTTATTAGACAGACGTTCAGACAGAAGAGTCCTGCGTATGTGCCTAATTATTAGAAAAAAACAAACAAAAAACTCCAAAACAAAAAAACACACATATTTTAAACCAAAATAAGTCCCGTTTACACTGATTGCTAATGAACACTGAAGCAATATTTGTTATTTTTATTTATGCATTTTTTAATGGTTAAGGTAGGATAATTTCACATTGCTTTATTATTTCCATATTACAAGAAAGACTGTTATTTTTATTCTGGTATTGGTTTGTTCCATCCCACTTTGATGTCATTAAAACTGAAACATGATGAGCTTGTTCTTAAGTCATCTCACTTTGCTATAGAAAGGCAAAACCTTTTTAAAAAGTTATACAAAATGTGGGCTGCTTGAGAATTAACCTACACTGTTTGGGGAAAATAAAGAAAAATACTTAAGGTCTCACCACTTACTATCACTTCAAGTTTGAAAGGGGAAAGAATTGTTCTGCACATATTGCAAAGATAAGTGAGAGAAGATGAAAGGAAGGAGACCTTTCTCTTTAGCAGATGAAAGTGTTGAAGACTTAGTTCATGATAAGCGTTATCTTAGGTCAAGTGTCTGCAAAATGTCAATCACAGCCAAGATTCACTCAATCTATTGCATGAATTGAATTATGTGGTTGAAGACCTTGGGATACACCGTTTTAATTTTACATTTGAGTAATCTTGACTCCTATTTTGTTTGAATTGTTTTAAAATGCATCTATTAATATCTGTTTGTTTCCAGCTCCCTTTGATACACTGCATCTTACACTGCATAACAGTAAAAATCCCAGTTATGGAACATTATTCAAATTTTTTAATGTCTGCAGGGGCAATTTAAATGGGGCACTCCAAAATGTGGAGTGACTGGTAATAAACTGGTTGCCTGGATAGAAAGGCACTCCTCAAGAGAAGGTGGAGGAAATGTGATGAAAAGTACTTCGGTTTGATTTTGGTACTTATATTTTGTGCACAACAATGTTAAAATCCATTATGAAAACTAGATGAGACTGGTAGTAATAGAAGGAGAAGCATTCCTTCCCCTGTGTATGCTGGTGAGACAGAAGGCCAGTTCAGATAAAGTGAACTTAAGAGAGAAAACCAGCCTTTAGAAGGTACATCTTGGGTTTCTTTAATATGCAGTTTACTCCAGTCCACAAACAAATCTTCTAAGCTTGGCTTTGATCACAGACTACTTGTTTTGAATCTCAACTTGGAGTCAGATTGCATATCTCCTGGAGCAGGAAAGCACAAGTGTCTTGCATGCTTATGCATGCTTATGCATCTTTGCTCCTTCTGACATGGTCACAACATGCAGGTGACTGTAGTCCAAGGCATCAGAGTCCAACAGACTAGGGGTGGAACTGTGGAGGTTGCCTGCAGGGACACACTTGAACAAGACTGATCCACTTGATTCATATTAATATGAAATTGAATCACTTCTCCAATGGCAGGACTGAATTTAAAAATAAAGGCAGTGAGTATATAATGTTTAGGCACTGTTTATCTAGAAAATATGCTGATGATGGGTGTGAACAGTGTGCCTAAGAATTTGAATGTTCACAAGTGCTTGATAGACAATTATCAAGAGGGTCATGATTCCTTTGCTCAAGCACTATCTTCAGGCAAAACAAACAAGGCATCTAACCTTGTATCTAATAAAGAGACAAGGACAGGACATCTGCTGTGTCCTTGGGAAGGGTGGTGTGTGTCACTAGTTCTTTTAGTTGTGTACTCACTCATATCTGCTAGTAGGCTTAATTCTCACTTTTTAAGAAAGTGATGAACAGCTGTGTTTTAGGAGACACAATCTCCCCAAAAGGCAAGTTATTACCCAGTACTAAAAAATTCAGCCATTCAGACATCTGCATTTATTTTAAGAACGATTTGGAATAAATTTGGTACTCAGCTTACAAGACATCAAATTACTCACAGGAATTCAGATGACCCAGCAAAGCAAACAAGTCTTAGAAGAAGAGGTGAGTATAAACAAATTTATTTATTTATTTATTTATTTTTGTTTCTTCAAAGCAAAAAAATTCATTCAGCAAGTAGTTTAGAACACAAAACTTTCCTTCTACAACTTAAAAACACATCTTTCAACAAAGACACTCTAAATGTTAACTGAAGCAATGAAGTTCATAAATTATCCATATAAACAGAAATTCCAAGAAGTCTCACTTCTTGCAAACTAAGTCAATATCTTAGTTTTTCCACCCGAACATTAATAGTAAATACCTGTTTTGGATCAAATGCATAAAAACATAAACACTTTTTTCTTTTAAAGAGGAGGACAGGATATCAACAAAATTATATCATGATGTAAGACATTAAACCAAAAACTACATAATGAAATGTTTTAAGTGCAAGAAACATTTAAATTAAGTCTCTCTGAAGCACCAGCTGAAGTGTACAACTTTAGGCAGCACAGAACATGTACATTTTTCTGCTGAAAAATCTTATGGCTACTGTTTAGCTCTAATCACAGTTCTGCTGTCTCTGAATGTGGTAGTCTGTTATCTTACAGTTGGTTCTTCTGTAGTATGTTTTATTTATTCCCTGTTATAAGTTTGTAATAGTTCAGCTTATGTACCCCATTTGGCTTCCCTAATGGTTCAGTCCTGAGTTGTTTACCACAGTTTTCCCCACCAAAATGTATGACAATCCACATGTCAATCCACCTGTATAGGTCCCTTGTTCCCTTGTCTTACCCCTGTCTGTCAAAGATAGCACACTCCTTTGGTTCTGGAGTGTTCCCTGTCTTTCATCCCTTCCTCGAAGCAGAATTGGATTGTGAGGTTTGCTCTCTCCCCATGTTGGCTTCTACTGGGGAGCCCTTGCCCTGCACCCCTCCCCTAATGCCCTCCTGTTTGTCAAAGGTTGTGTCCTCCCCATATTCACCCCATCGATTAAAAGTAGCCCCTTCAGGTTCAGATTTGTCACTTGTTCTGCCCGGACTTTATCATTAAAGATTCAGACAAGCTCTCTATTCCTTTGCCTTGGTTTCCTCTGTGCCTCTGCTGCACTACCCACACAGTAGCTATCACTGCCACCCGCAACAGTCTTGGCAGAGACTCAGGGTGGCCACTCACATGTCTGCCCTCCAGCCAGTCGTGGAACAGCCAGCCAGCGAACTACCATCCCGTGGCTGCTGAGAGCCAGGCGCATCTGAGGCCTGCCTTTTGCAACTTGTCCAAAACCTTCTGATTTTCAGGATTCTGACAGAACTGAATCTCAAAGTTCACAGAATCATAGATGCCTTTGTACAGAAAACAGTTTACATACTTTTAAAAATTCATTATAGTCTTTATTATAATCTTATTCATTGTAATCTTGTATGAAAAAGTTAATTATAGTGTTATTATTTTAACTTACAGATAATAAGAATTTTAACCCAGATGCCAATAGCTGGAAATGAGTAATTAAAATCTTCAAAGTTTTCCTTCAGCAACTCTAAAAATGTTCTCATGGTGCCTCAGATCATCCTAAAGTGAACATAAGCTAACAGCAATATTTTGCTTTTCTTATCTATTTTTCTAATGAAACTGTTAATCCACATGTAGTTGGATATTAGCAGGTTGATGGTCAAAGATGTTTATTAAATAGAAAGAAATAATAAGTTCCCTTCTGAAAAGCAGAGCTAAATCCTGACAATGACACAGTTGGGGTGGGATGAGCAATCTCTTTATAGCTAGTAGTCAAAACTCTTGGATTTTAGTGCAGAATCTGTGTGGGAATTCACAAGAGAAATGACAAATTATTCATCCCCATGCCTCTGTTTAATTACAGGTAACATAACAAAAGAGATTTAAAAAGTTAATACAAATACTTTACTTTTTTATTTTCACTAAACCTCTCACCAAAGAACAAAAAGGTTGTCAAAGGGACAAACAAAGCCTCTGCATAAAAATACATTAGCTTTTAAATTTTCCAGTAAATATGCATTATGGATAGATTTAATTTTGAATTTCTCATATTCTGTTTCAGTATTCCTTTATTTAATAAAAGACAGCAAAGAGATTCCAGGAATCATGTGAAAATTTTTAGTCTAAATTTTATTTCCTCTATTCTAAACTTCATCTAAATTATCATCAATGGCACCTAAAAGACATATAACTGTTTACATAACTAAATATTTGTCCCATTTGCACAGCTGTCATAACTGCCACTGTAACATACAATAGTTACAGTTAGGATAGAGGTAATTTTCTTCCTACTAACCCTAACCCATAACCAGTAACACATAACCCTAACCCTATTCTACAACGCTGTGTTTTGATTCACTGTGAGACTGATGATAACACACCAATGGCTCAGCTGTTGCTCAGCAGAGCTTACCCTGAGCCAGGAGCTTTTCAGGCTCCCATGCTCCGCCAGTGAGGAGCTGCACAAGGACCTGGGAGGGAGCATAGCCAGGACAGCTGACCCAAACTGGCCAAAGGGGTATTCCAGACCACAGAATGTCTTATCCAGCACATAAACTGGAGGGGTGTTGACTGGGAGATTGCTGCTGGGAGATTGGCTGGGCATCCATCACTAGGCAGTGAGCAGTGCACTCTGCATCACTACTTTCTCTTCCGCTTTATTTCTCTTTCTGCTTTTCATTACAGTTATTATTGGTAGTAATGTTTATTATTACTATTAGTATTATGAGCAGTGATATTATATTTTACTTTATCTCAACTATTAAACTCATCTCAACCCATGTGTTTAGTCTTTTTTCAGATTCTCCTCCCCAGCCCATGAATGAAGAGAGGGAGTGAGCTAGCAGCTGCATGATACTCAGTGACTGGCTAGGATTAAAACACAACTAAGTCCTTTATGGATTCATTAAGCATCACTATATGTCCTGGTGTTAACATTACTGGAGCCTTCAGAAATTACTTCTGTTTTGCAGGCCTAGATGCCTATGATAGAGAGGAGGAGGTATTAATCTAACCAGGAAAACAGTAAATTACTGGAAATTTGGCAGGAGAATATTTATAGTGTTTACAGTCCAACAGTTTGCAGAGGCTGGCTTGATTTGACTTAAGAACTTAATTTGAAATATTTTCTGGATGACTATTGGAAAGCAAAGATGCAGGTGACACACTGAAGATCAGTAACTTGAATTTAGGATGTTACAAAAAACAGAATGTGGAGCTTGTAATATTCAATTGATCAAACAAGACAGGCTGCTAAATATAAAGAAAATTTGTGATGGTTACAAAGAAACATACACTATAAAGAGGAGCTTGTCTTCCTATCCTATGTGAAAAAACTTTAGTAGAGGCAGATATCACTGTGTTCTTCTACACTTGTATATGAAAATCTTACTCTTTTCTCTTAGAATTTATATGCCTTTCAGATTGTTAGATTGAGCTATTTTCATCCATTCCCAGCAAGGTAGCTAATTTGTTAACATAGCAGGAGGGATGGAGAAAAGATAAACAAAACCAGAAAACCAGAAGCACTTTTTATAATAAACAATATTTATTTGTCCTAATAATGCCAGTGTAGTTGCAATAAAATACATCCAAAGAACTACAACAAACAGAAGAATAGATAACATGATATTCTTTTTCTCATCAAATCCTCAATGTCACTGTCAATATTTCCAGCTAGATTCTGTTCCATGTTTATGTGGTGGTCAACTCTCTTCAAGTTAACAGATGAGTAAGGAACCGCACAGAACTACTCTCAGCCTAAACCTATAAAACAAGCAAACAATGGTTATATTCATCTTCTTTTCATCCTTTATGATCTGGGACCAGCTATTTTGAAAAGACACAAGTTGCAGAATCAAGGGGAGAAACCCCATCCTCATCCTCCCTGACAGGGGAGCACCCACAGTGGTCAGCAGCTAGTGCATCTGCAGAATAACATCCCAGAGAGGCCAGAAAACAGGAGATGCACAGTGTCTTCCTGCTCACGGGCTCTGCGCTGCTAGGAAGATTGACTAGATCAGACCTTTTTGAAGATGATTGCTTGTAAAATTTTTCATCATCTTGAAGTTGCTTCTGTTTTAGAGAACTGTAATTGAGTCTTCTTCCTCCATCACTACAATATTTTGGTTTTTATTTAGAGAAATTAAATGGTTTGTGTTTGTTTTAATAGGAGTGCAATAGTAATAGTTATCAAAACAAAGTCTTTTCCTAGGCAGAGGATATTTTTCCAAAAAAAACCCCTAACACCTTCTCCACCAAGACACAAACTACTGCTACTATAAGATTAGTCAAATGACTATCAACAATGTAGAGAACCACAGAGCTCCATGTTCCTCTCCTCCCCACCATCACAATTGCTTCTCAAATCACCAATCTCCTACCTTCAGCAGAAGAAAAAAACTCAGCCTTAAATTGTTGCATCATATCATCATAGACAGAAATGTTGCTATTAGTAGCATAAATACAGGAGATACATAGGCAGATCAAATGCAGGCAGTGTAGAGACTGTTTCTCAATCACTCAAAGCAAAACTCTTGAGAATGGAGTTATGCAGGAGGGGGCTGCACTCCTCATTGTTTTGGTTTGCATGGAGAATGGACAGCCATAACAACCACTAAACTTAGAAAAAATACCACTTTCAAACATCTTTTTCCCCATCTGGACCTCTATTGTGTACTCTCATATCATCAAAGATCAGATTTTTTTGTGGAATAACACCTGCTCTTAAAGTTACTTAACTGTAGTATATCCTATCAAAAATCAGCTGTACATTTTTACAGACTACACAGCAGTTGCATAGTCATGAGATCCACACCATATTCCTGACAAAGCCAGTATTTTTTAACTAGCAGGCTGGTTAATTTTCTGAAAGTTTTGTCTGCAAATATACCTTCCCTAATACAGTACAGGGGTAGTATATCAGTCTTCTCAGGAAAATTGAAAAGGCAAGACATGATTGCAAACAAAAAATTCCAGCTAATGAATTTGAACATCTCTATTTTCATGGGGTTAGAAGAGTCAGAGGTAAGCATTCAAAACAGATGGTTAAAAGTATTGAATAAATCAAATAACTGCTATTGAGTGGTGGCATCCACTGAGATGAGGAGCAGAAAATAATAGAAAATTTTGACAAAAAGTTGACATATAAGAATTTTTTTATACCCAGATCTGAAATCCAGCAGTGGTTCTTTTCAGATACAGCTCTCTTTCTGAACTGAAATGTGCTCTTTGCAAGCAATTCAAGGACTTACTGATGAACTCAAATGGGCTACCAAGCTTTGTGGATTCTGAAGGTGCCTCTCAGGCTGTTGAGAAGGGACAATATAGGAAAATAGCTGCAGGATGTGTACAAATCCTGTCCAAGAGCTGCCAGACTCTGAAAATCCCGCCCACAGGGCAGATGAGACATTAAGACCAAAGTTCAGCTATAAATCCCAGATCTAAGCAGTTCCATGTGAGAGAAAAATGCTTTTGGATTTGTACTAAATCAAAAATTTTCAGTGCTACATTTCCATGACAGATCTTTCCCAGATGCCCAGCTCTCAAAGCAGGAAGGACTAAAGCAAGCTAAGAGGTCAGCTTCCATGTGAGCCTAGAAAATCTTTGCTCAGATACAGAAGAATTATACACATAATGCATATTTTGAATCTAGACTGTCTTTCATGAAACAAATCATAAAGATATAAAAGACTAAGATTCCTTAAAGATTTTTGGCATTGGAATGGTGTACTCTTCAAAAGTTTATAACCATCTTGGAAAAATATTCCTAACATGCAACCAGAATAAAGTATCTGTTGACTGAAACGAAAAGCTACAATAAACTTCTCCAGCAAATTCAAAAGTCTAAAAAGCTGAGTGGAGAGCAGATACCAATTTTACCATTTAGGAAGAAAAGGAAGACAGGCTCTGTAGAATTGGCTTTTTTCTTCTAAGAAAATAAGCAATGAAATAGTGCACAGAAATTACTTTGTATAGATTCAAGAGGGAAATGTCTCACTGGGAGAAGAAGACAAGGGTCACTTCACTAAGTGCAGATCAGCATGGTTGCTATATGGACTAAGAAGGAGAGGTTTCTAAAAACAATCCTAGGGAAAAAGGTCCTTAAGGGTGAAACAGGAGAGCCAAAGCCTCCTACAGACCTCAGGCTGCAGTGTAAAAAAAAACACTCTTGCTCAGGAACACATGCAAAGGACATCTCCAAGATACTTCTCACTGGAGTAACTTGGAGACCTTGCTCACAAACTTGTTGCAATCAAGCAGAAAGATGTGGGAAAACACAGGCCATAGACTATTTCAGAACAGAAAATGTCTGTAAAGAAAATGATGTGGTTGTAGCAGCTGGAAAAAAATTCTTAATTTAAACAATATTGCAAACTGTGCAAAAAAATAATTTTTATACATAGGGCTGCATGCTCATCAGTGCTTCTCTGCAGCCTGACATGACAAATTCTTTCAGAAGATTTTTGTTGACAGAGTTTAATCACAGCCATGACAAGATCTTTAGACACAATCATACTGAAAAAAAAAAGAAAAAAAATTAGAAAATTCAGTTGTAGATTCTTAATCCTAAATAGACTGAAGGCCATGTAGTCCAGCATGTGCACTCTGTTATAGTACCTTGAAGATAAAGAGCAAAAAACTTCTAAAAACACCTTGGGAGGTAAAAAAATTGCAATTATTACAATTTCCTTAGGAAAGCTGAAAGTCTCTTGGTTGTGTAATATTCAAAAGTTCTGTTCCTTGGTATACTGCACTGATGCCCTTTACATTTTCATCTGACTCATTGTGGGAGGCTTTCATATTGTGTGAAATATCAAAGGTCCAATCTTTCTCCTTGTACTTTCCTGTGCACTGTTCATTAACTCCAAGATATTTTCCAAATCACATTTTAAATTGGTAATATCTGATGAATTTAAGCAAATACCTAAGTTTAGCTAAAGGCTTTTTCATAGCAGAAAAACTGATATGGGTATTTCACTTCTGGGGGCCAAATTGTGCAGATATGTATCTGAATCTCAATCCATTTGGCACTTGAGGACAAACTCAAGAAATAAGCAAAGCCTCTATTCAGCTGAGTTGGGGTAATGGTGCTTTATTTCTGCTGACTTGCCTGTGTCCTTGTGCAACTGGAGATCCTAGCAGCATGAAAGCTCTATATTCCAAGAGACACAAACTCTTCCATCTCTCTTTCACAAGGGACAAAATATAATCCAAAGGCTAAGCAACCGGAATTTAGAAAAAAGCAGGAGAGTAACTTTGCTCTACAGAGGACTTTCTACACACACCTGTACCAGGACATAGAAAAGACAGATTTGCAGAGATGTTTATGGGAGAGATTCAGGTCACCTATTTCCAGGCATACAGTGCTTTTTGGCACTGCTTAGAGCATCCCAGACACCCACATGGGCTGGCAAATGTGTGCAACACAACACTTCCTGGGCATCTGTATCCTTCTGTCAGTCATAAGCCACACAGGCTGCTCCATAGTACCTGAGGTAACATCAGCTATCTTAAACAGTTAGGGTCTGAATTTTTGCAGCTTAGGGTCTGAATTTTTGCAGCCTGGTACTGACCTAGCCACTCTGGATTCCTGAATGAGATGCAGATTTTACCTTAAAAAAAACCAGGAGTGTCACTGTAGGACATGTGAAAGCATGACGCAAGCCACCTGCTATTTGCAAGGTAAAGAATGTTGCTTCTCTTTGGACCGCCACTTTGCTCTCGGGGGTTCCTTGCAGCTGCCCCCCATCCCTCCCCGGCCCCCCGGGACCCTCCGGCTAGCTGTCCCCTCCGGGGCCGGGGTTTTCTGCGGTCCCGCTGCCCTGGGCTTACCAGGCAGCGTCTGGGTTAGCACGGTCCGAGCTGCGGCGCTGCCTCAGTCGCCGCTAGGATTCGAGATAAAGAGACCCAGAGAGACCAATGGTATGCTTGTCCAGAGAGATTGTATTGCCTGAACCATAGCAGGGACCAAAGGCCCCAGGCTATTGCCCAGATACAATATTTTTATACAGCAAAATTAAGAGATAAGGTCTTAAACAATAGAGACAGTGTCCAGCTAAGGCACATCAGAACCACCCCAGGGGCCAGGTCCAATGGGAACTGCTCAGGGGTGGGACGAAGGGGGTTTACAGAGGAATGCTGAAGCGGGACTTTCCCGAAACAGTGGAGCATCCATAAATGTATCTTTTACCTCAGTTTACCATTCCCAAGGCCTTTCTAAAACAATGGGGCATACATGAATGTATCCTTTTCCTCATTTTACCATTCCCAAGGCCTTTCTAAAACCTTCCTCTACGCTACCATGCCAGCATGATAACTGCAAAGAAGAAGGTTTAGTCTCCGACTCCAACTTTTATACTTTCCCAAAGGTCACATTGGATTGGAGAGTGAATGGGCCACCTCTCCAAAGATATTGGACAAACCACTAGTACATCAAGTTTCTCCACCCCCATAAAAGAATGCAAAACAATATGTTGTTTATAGAAATTGTGTGGGAAAGTTCTCCAACAGAATATAAACTCAGAAGGCTTTAGAAAATCTTAAGAATCAGGGTGGCATCTCAACCTTTTTAGTTTAAAAGGAAAAAAAATTAATAAGGTTCAGTGTCCATTCATGGAGGAATCATCAGAGTGATCACCTGCCGTCATCTTCAACTGAGTCATCACTCAACGATCCATCCATTTGATGCCTTTCAGTTTGGTCATGGCTTCCATGTTGCCCGTTGATCAGGTTCTGTCTCTGTGGTTGCAGATCAGGACGAACACGCTTCGAAGGTACCCAGCGTACCCCAGTATCTGTGGACACACAAGCGTACCCGCACCCCGAAGCAATAAGGTCATAGGGACCTTCCCATTGTTTGGTGACTAAATTCCGCACTCAAACTTTTGCTCGAGGGTGATGTGCCTCGTCTGAAGCCTGCAATGAGAGATGATGATTTAAATGACAGGGTTATTTGAATTCTGCTGCACCGTAAGATGATTGATAGTGTACAATGCTTTCTCCAACCGACTGTGCAGGGTCTCACCCTGCATTCCCCGTTTTTTTTTTGAAGAACCCACTTCAGAGTACCAGGAGCACATTCTACAATAGCTTGGCCAGTTGGAGAATGGGCAATACCAAACTTGTGTGACACACCCCACAACTGCAGGAACTGCCGCACCTGCTGCGATGCGTAAGCAGGACCATTGTCGGTTTTCACAGCAGAAGGTATGCCCAGAATGGCAAAGGCCTGCCTCCAGTGGGCAATGACATCGCGAGCCTTTTCTCCAGTGTGAGCGGAAGCCCACATTGCAGAGGAGAACGTGTCCACCGTGACATGCACATACTTGAGCCGGCCAAACTCGGCAATCTGGGTGACATCGGTCTGCCAAAGCTCCAGGGCCCTAAGGCCTCTAGGGTTTACCCCTGCTGGTAGAGGCGGAGCAAGTGCATGGCAGTCGTCACAGGACTCAACAATGCCATGAGCCTCTGTTGGTGTCAGCTGAAACTGCTTCTGCAGAGTATGTGCATTCTGATGGAAAAACCCATGCGATGCCTTGGCCTGCACGAATGTATCAGGCTGAGGTGCTACCCACACTGGATTAGCCAACTTGTCAGCCCTCACGTTACCTTCCGCTACAAACCCTGGTACATCAAGTTTCTCCACCCCCATAAAAGAATGCAAAACAATATGTTGTTTATAGAAATTGTGTGGGAAAATTCTCCAACAGAATGTAAACTCAGAAAGCTTTAAAAAATCTTAAGAATCAGGGTGACAGAGGAGTATCTCAGACAGGAATACAATAACCTCATGTGAGTGGGAATCTTGCTAGAGCTAACCATAGAATCATAGAAACATTTAGGCTGAAAAAGACCTCTAAGGTCATTGAGTCCAACCATTAACCTAATGCTGCTGAGCCCACCACTAAATCATATCTCAAAGCATTAAATCTACACTCCTCTTAAATATCTCCAGGGATGGTGACTCAATTCCTTGTACAGTCTGCTCCAGTGTTTCACAATGCTTTTGATGAACAAATGTTTCCTAATATGCAATCCAAACCTGCCCTGGTGCAGCTTAAAGACATTTCTTCCTGTTCTGTCACTGGTTACCTGGCTACACCCTCTTTTCAGGCACTTGCAGAAAGCAATAAAGTCCCACCTGAGCCTTCTTTTCTTGAGGCTAAACACCTCCAAGTCCCTCAACTGTTTCTCATCCACCTTGTCCTGCAGATCCTCCACCAGCTTTCTTTTCCCTTCTCTTGATGTGCTTCAGCACCTTGATATCTTTCTGGTAGTGAGGGGCAAAAACTGAGCACAGGATTCAAGGTGCAGGCTCACCAGTGCTGAGTACAGGAGGAGACATCCCTAGTGCCACTAGCATAGCCAAATGCATTCCATGGTCATGTGTTTAATTTGGTCCTCTCCTGGCATCTAGTTCAACAATACTATCTAAGTATGAGGGAGTTTCTAGAGCTCTGATAAAGATAAGTACCCCTGTTTTCTGCAGTAAAAGTCATTTTGGTTTTACCTAAAAGCTGAATGAAAGGGGGTAATAGTAATACTTCCCTTGGATATGTACCTACTGTGGGACACAGCTACAATCAAACCAAAAAGGGTTTGGAAGAACTTACACTTCCTTTCTTCTCATGATCGCTTACCCTCTGAAGTCTGACAAACCTTCACTTCTTTCCCAAGCAAAGCTGCTGCCTTGGGCAGAAGCTCTCCTGGCAGCCAGGCTGGGGCTTTGGTAAACACCCTTCTCCCCAGACAAGTGTGGAGGTTACAGAGAGAACTAAACCTGTGTCTTTCACATCCTTTAATTTGCAAGTATTTTTACAAAAAGTATGACCTTTACTTCCTTCCCTATTGTTATGAAAACAAAGACTAGAGGGTGGAGAGGGAAGCACCTGCACCTTGTTCAGGAGAATGCTTTTTGCCTGCGCTCCTCAAGTGATGTTTGCCAAGGAATACCATTTCTAAATCCAGATCATGATTGGACATGAACTTGACAAGGAGCAGCTCCCTTTGGTTCCAATTAGGCCTCTGCCCAAACCCAGAATAACAGCTTCTCACTTACAGAGAATACAAAGAGTCAACCCTGAATTATAAACAGGATATTTCTTGTAAGAAAGGAAGATTGTCACGGTTGTATTTTGTGATTCAAATATAACACAAATGCATAGATGGTTTCTGTGTGACTTTTACTGGAAGCTTTGAAAACCGCTAATTGGGCTAGGTGTCTGTCTCATATAAATTACTCTAAACTTTATCAGATACCTATCTGCATCTTTCAATAAATAAATCAGTTATTCAGTCTGTCTTTATTCATTTAAAGAAAAGAAGGAGTAAGAACATAACTGTGCATGCCTATATTACTGAAGTGGTCTAAGGAAAAACATATTAAAATTTTTTAAAAGCTATATAAATAATATGAATTGTAGGTGAAATTTATTTCCCTATAGAGGATAATCACTCTATTAAGAAATAGGATTATTTAATAATTATGATAGAAACTCAGTTTTAATTGTTAGCACTTTCAATCAATAATTAGCTAAATTAGTCAAGATTCATTAAATCTCTGATAGAAGTTTTGCCACAGAAAATGCTAACTAAGTTCTTACTGGAAATACTCTTCAAATGTAACAAGAACTTTATACCATCAGTAATTAAATGAAACATTTAAGTCCTAGTTTTGAACCAGCAGTCAAAGAAGAAGCATGAAATGGGAAGAACTGCTATGATCACCCTTCAAAAAGTGACATTAGTGCTCACTAATTTCTCCTCCTGAATTTACGAGACTTTATTATACAGCAGCACAAACTGTTTCACCCAGACATCTTTGCTGTCATCTTCATGTCAGTCCCTGGCTGGAAATTGCCCAGACCTTGCTTTCCTACATGCTCACTGGGCCCAGCTGAGCTAAACCGACTTTGACCAATCTCAGTTTAATACAGCAGAGTAATAGTTTAAATACTATTATCACTGCTGTCCAAGAAGCTTATGGATAAAGACTGACCATTTACAGCTCACCTGAGTCCTTGGATTTTTTTTTTTCTTTTGTGTGTTAAGGAGAGATCCAAAAAGTGAAGTTATTTGGAATGCCTTTGCTCCATCTGAAAATAAACCTCAGCACTCTCTGAAAATGAATCTGCATCTTCTCAGGTATTGAACTAAAAAAGCAGACAGAGTGCTAAGAATTAGATAAGACAGACTAAGTGCATATATAATGGAGATAGTCAGATTTTAAGAGTGCTGGCTTAAATGTAATTAAGTAAGAACCTGAAAATACTGTGGCTATTAACAGCTAAATTTTGTCTGATAAAATCTTATGTGGCCCTAAGTGTGTAATGTAAGCCAAAATTCCCTCCTCCCACCTCCATGCCACTGTTCATTAGGACAGTATAATTGAACTAAAACACATTTATTAACAATTAAAATAAAATAAAACCAAGCATTGTTTAGAGAACTGGAAAAATAATCTAGTACCATTCTTTATTATGAATACAACCACAAATGAGAAACCCAACTATGCTGTCAATTAACATCCTTCAAGCATAGAATCAAATGCTTAAGAGTACTGTAAGCCATGGGGGAAAAGAAAACAAAAACCTTATAAACAGATGAAATAGAACTTCAATGAATCTGACACTACAAATGATACTAATATGTTTTTAAGAATAAATACAGATAGAACACATCTCTTGATCAAATTGCAAACATATATGCCTTGAGAGACAAAGTTTAGTAAAGGGATAAAAAAGTTCCTGTGTTGCTTGTAACACATTACTGAAAAATTAACTCCAACTAACAATAATATGTGATTTGTTACATGAAATGTAAAACCTGCAGAAGGCTCACCAATGCTTGAAAGGACTGATAAATCAAACTCTGAGATGCAGATGAAAAATATATGCAGTGTCCTAGCTTTTATTACCAGCACTATTATACGTTATGTACATAGTCACAAGAAACAACTCAAATGCACAGGTGGTGATCTACTTTTTGTCATGGACTAAGAAACAATGCAAAATGCCTTCAGATAGACCTATAAACAGGAAATAATATAAAAGTCAGTTTAGAAACCCTGTGTAGTTTAAATAAACTATGTGTGGATAGAAGGTGTACCTATTTGGATAATCATAACAGATACAGCAGTCTACATCATTTAGGTACTATGAAGATAATGGGTGATCTGAGCCTTTCAGCATAAAGCGCAGAAGATGAGAGTTGAAACTCACTGATGACCAAATTCTTAATCATCTATTTGCTACAACAAGGACAAGATGGCCACTATTATGCTTATTTGGTGTTCAGTACCTGTCCAGGCCTTCTACTGCAGTGTATACATAACCTTAAACCCTAAAGAATACCTTAGTTTGAGGTCTGAGTTTTAGCACCTGTGGCAGCTTTTATCACTGACAGAAGACTCAGCTAGTAGTGCCACTGGTCAACAGAGCCTGGAGGGGCTGCCTCTGCCTTCTGCAGGGCTGGCCTGAGCCCAGCAGTTCAGGTGTCAGAAGTATCTTCAACACTGAAATTGGAACCTCATCTCCAAGACTTCAGGAAAATATGAGCTCAGACACGCATATGTTCTCTTTCTAGCCTGTTTCTAGAGGTATTTATGAATAGAATCTCTTCTTTCTTCAACTGAAGCCTACAGTTTCTCAGCCACAGAGTTGGCAGAGAACCAGCAGTGAGCTCCTCTCTCAGCTAAAAAGCAGTAAGCAACAGCTTGGGTCTACCTAAGAAATGCAGCTTCCATCTCAGCTAGGATTTCTCAGCCTCAGCTTGATTCTGTTCAAACTGGACTTTGTTGTGAATTACTGCTAAAGAGCTCCCAAGTTTACAGACTCAGCTTATGGTTCCACAGTTTTACATCTGGGGTTTCACAGTGATTTAGGGTCAAACCTGAGCACTGACATACCACGAAGTTTTCTCTCAGCTATGAGCCATCCCCAAAAGACCATTCCCTGTAGGCACAAATAGCTGTTGTACAGTAGTAGAGTTCCTTTGGGAGAGAACACAGGCAAACACTCCATTAGCTCTTAGAGAGGGCCACATTAGAGAGCCCACTTTAGAGAGTCCTGCTGCAGAATCCAGAATTTCTTTGAACCTACTCCTAAGGAGATGATTATGGCACAAAAATATGTGTGTCTTTATACTGCAGGGAATATAGCATAAATCAATTTCAGAGGAAGGCGGGAGCTAGTGCATTTTATCTCAATTCCCAACAAAACTAAATTTCTTTCCAATGGGTGTGGGGAGTGTGGAAGTAAAAAAAACAAGAATTACAAGGCACCGGGGACTATAAACAGAAAACAATATACCCTGGGATAAGTTCTCCCCACATGACTATGGGCATTGATAATTGTCTGCAATTCTGGGAACATCAATCTGAGAAACATATTTTTTAGCAGTTCACTCCATAGAAGTCACAAGAACTATGTAATTTAGAAGTTTTCACACTACACTGTGTGGCACAAATGAGACAAATGAGAAACCACCTAATGTAATAGAAAAAACCATGCCAGCTCTTACTGAAGCCTGTCATTTGGCTCCAATCAGGTTGCAGGATAATCAGATGAAGTAAAAGCAGGAGCCTGAGGATGAGAAGTTCAGGATATCTGTGGTGGCCACAACTAAGAAAATCCTGCAGCTTGCTCTTTGCACATGTGTAACAACCACAGTTTTTTCTCTTGTCTAAGGCAGAGAATTGTTATTTCCTTCTCTAAGTGCAATAACAAAGACTTCTGCCTCCCTTCTACTCTTATTTAACTCCTTATTTCATTTATCTGCTGTGTGCTTCTTTGCTGTTTTTTACATCAAGTTTCTCTTCTCCTTCTTTCTACTATTGCCTCTCACATCTCATTATTCATGCGGCTCCTGAGGTCAAAAAAGAAAGACAATTCCCATGTTAGAAAATTCCACATGATTTCAACCTTCATTCTGTTAATTACTATCATCTTTCCCTCTCTCCACATTTCTTGGTCTTGTTACAGGGATATATCCTGTTGCATAGTGTCCCATGCATGCCTAGCTCATTGCACACACCTTTTCCAGCATGACCTCCCTTTTTGGGTCTTTTCATTATTAATGACTTACCTCAGGTGACCTGTGAAGGCCCTGATTCATCCTCTTATTGTTCTCTGCTTTTTTTATTCAGCTGCTTTCCACCCTGCAGATACCTCTTTACAACTAATTTACAGCAAACTGTTAGTATAGCTTACACCCATTACTCCAATGGTAGATATTTTATCATTTGACTCACTTTTCAAACTGTTCTGTGATGGTAATTTTCATTCTTCTATCTTCACTCTGTGGGTGTTCCCCAGAACTCTTTTGTCACTTCCCCTCTCTTTCTCTTCAGCTTTAGCAACCAGCATTTTTACCTCCATTCATAGTACATGTTATCATTTGTCAGATGACAAACCATTGTATTACTCTTGTAATTTTTTCCCTTGTATATCTTTGGTTTTATCTTATCTTTTTTCTACCTTGTTTTTCCATGGATGAAAAAAATGTCTACCATAATTCTATTTACCTTAAAGAATATATTTTCATAACATATTGCCATTTGGCACAGAGAAACCTGACCTACCTCTGAACAAGACAGCTCAGGGAGAACAGTAAATGTTTTAATGCAGCTATATTGTTCCTGATACCCAGCTTAGTTTATTAAGGGCAAGCTACAAGCCTACAAACTGCTGAACTATCTATCTATCTATATATATATATATATATATATATATATATATATGAGATGTAACTGTAAGCTGTACGTACTTTGTTCCAGGCTTCTCACATTCCTCATCTGGCTCATGTTTCATCACTGGTGACAGCAGTAGGTACCATATCTACCCAAACTGCTACTAAGGTGATTGATGTAGGGCAGTGGAACAGAAACTTACACTATTCCTGGATTAAGCACTTCCCCCAGGCCTCAAACAAGTGATTTACTTGAGGGACCCTGTTGTGGTCCCTAATTTTTAGTGAGACATTCACATGAGCTAAAATGTTAGTAAGTAAGGATGAGATTGTGAACAGTTTCAATATCAGTCAGACTGCTCAGAAGATCCAGGTGAGCTACTGAGATCATTCCTATCTTGAGTTTTCTCCAGTGAGAATTAATCCCTGTTCCATTTGGTAGTTAAGAAGACCACACTTTTCAGGCTAGTTTCATGCTTTGTTACAATATTTTGCTGTTTGTAGAGTCTGATATCATATCTTTAGCTATGCCATACTAGCAACACCAGTTTCCTTTCAGTTTTGCCTTGTTCTTTTTTTAACCGTTGTCCAAAACATCTGTGTAATCTTTTCAGTATAGTGTTGTTGCCTTCCTGTTTACCTTGTTTACTCTTTTCAGTCTGTTTGTAATGATTATTCCCATGCCATTTGAATTTATTTCCCAAGGGCAAAAACTAGCTCAGAGAAACAATGGGAGCTTCATCAGGAGCTTTTATTTAACTAATGCTAGAAGTAATTGCTCAAATTTTTTGCTATTTATTTTTAATAGAGTATTCATAATTCAGCTAATTCTTAAAACAAGATTAAATTGCCACAGATTATCTATTGTTATTTATGACAAAATGTCATAAGCAAAAATATCAATTACACTTAGAAGTAATTTAATACATTTATTATATACATTATTCACATGTATACATGTACAATTGAATGTATACATGACAGCCAACAGAGCTAATGACTCTGAGTATTAATTACCAGGTTTAATCAATATAGCTACAATTTTCATTGGCAGAAACTCAGAAACTGAAATTTGTGTGATTGTGGAATATACAGTGCATGTTGTTTTGCATAACGTTTTCAAGGAAGAAACAACATATTCTGAGATTCCTACATAATCCAGTTCTTTTGTGTATAAAATTTTCATTGCCACACAGATTGAAACTGTATTTTCTTATGTTGTAAGGAGTAAAAGCAAAAGTAGTGGAACAAAAGCAAAATCTACATGGATAAAAAGATCATCATCCTTAAATATAGTTTTAGTATAAAAGAGAGGTCTGACAAAGAAAAGTTAATTCCAAAAGCACACCTGTTTTTTCAGGATGGTGGGACTGAACTACATATAATACAGAGTTCTAGCTTTCCTAACATTAACTTTGCCTTATAGCTGACCAGTAGATCTTTACAGAGTCAGCCAACCTTCTCCCCATTCTTCCTGCACTGTTCTCTGTAAAATAGGGGTAATGCTAATTACTTATATAATAGAGCTAATAGGGATGCTGATGTGAATGCTTTGTGCTAACACTACTTTGACCCAAGCACTATATTAAATACTATAATCAGTACACCTGCCAATCTCTCCATTAAGAATTTTCCTGTGCTTTTTCAGAAAGACAGATATCTGTCAGGTCATATATAAAATACATGCATCAGATGAAAGTTGTGGCAGGCTGTTAAAGTTTCCACTGACTGGAAAAGAAAAAATATAACACACAAACCTACCCAGAGAACTATAGGCTGGTCAGTCAGCATAAGGCAAGATCACAGAGCAGATCCTCCTGGAAATTACTCTAAGGCACATGGAGAACAGGGACTGGTGACAGCCAACATGCCTTCACTAAGGGCAAGTCATGGCTGGCAAATTCTGTGACCTTCTACAGTGGGATTACAGTATTGGTGGATAACCCCTGATCTAATCTACCTGGACTTGTGCAGAGCATTCAATACTGTCAAAAACAACATCCTTGGCTCTAAAATGGAGAAACAAGGTATCTGACTGATAGAGCACTCAGTAAGGTGTTGTCTAGATCCTCATACCTGGAAAATTCCTGTCAATGACTTGATGTCTGGGTGGCAAGCAGTGCTGTCCCTCAGTGTCCATACTGGGCCCAGTACTGTTTAAGGTCTTTGTCAGAGATATGGACAATGGGATTGAGTGCACCCTCAGCAAGTTTGTTGGTGACACTAAGCTAAGTAGTCTGGTTGATACTCCAGAGGGAAGGAATATGATCCAGAGGGACCTTGAGAGGCTTGAAGGGTGGGCCTGTGAAACCTCATGAAGTTCAACAAGGTCAAGTGTAAGGTCCCTCATCCATGTCAGGACAATCCTAGGCTGGGCAAAGAGTGAATTCAGAGTGGCCCTGTGGAGACAGACTTGGAAGAGCAGGTGAACATGAAATTGAACATTAGCCAGAAACGTGCACTTACAGCCTAAAAATCCAGCTCCATTCTGGGCTGCATTAAAAGCAGTGTGACCAGAACATCGAAGGAGGTGATTCTGCTCCTCTACTCTGCTTTGGTGAGACCCCACCCAGAGTGCTGCATCCAGCTCTGAGATCCCCAGCACAGGAAAGACATGGACCTGTCTGAGCAAATACAGAGAAAGGCTGGAGCATCTCTCCTATGAAGGTAGGCTGAGAAATTTGGCCTGTTCAGCCTAGAGAAGAGATGACTCCAGGGAGTCCTTATAAAACTTTTCAGTACCTAAAGGGGACCTACAAGAAAAATGGGAAAGGACTTTTTATCAGGAAGTGTAATGACAGGAAAAGGAGTAATGCTTTTAAGTGGGAGAAGGTAGATTTAGATTAGATATTAGGAAGAAATTCTTTACAGTGAGGGTGGTAGAGGCAATGCATGCATTTTCCAGAGAAGCTGTGTATGTCCCATCCCTGTTAGTGTTCAAGGCCAGGTTGAACTGTATGCTGAACAACCTGGTCTTGCTGTGTGTTGTCTGTTAAAGTGTGTCTGCCCACAACACTAGAAGTAGGTGACCATTGAAACTAGAGGGTCTTTAACGTCCCTTCCAACCCAATCAATTTTATTATTATATTCTATGTTTTTAATTACTCTAAGAGGGGGAAAAGAGTCACTTAAATATGTGAACAACATAGAGAGTATGTTTACTGAAAGTTACATGCTGCAGGCATGTTGTCAGCTTCTACAGAGACATGAAATTATTGTTTAGAAAGTTGAATAATTCAATTCTACTCTAGGCTGAAGTACATAGACCTTTTTGTTAATGTTACAAAAGCATTACAAGAAAGTGTTTTGAATTAGTTTTTTTCTAAAGTGCTACAAGTCAAAGTCTGCTGGCCTGCAGCAGTTAGTCAAACACACTTGTTCCCACTTATTAAGACCTATAAGAAACATGTAAAGTTGTGAAACATTAAAAAGAGTAGAATTCACTTCTCTTTTTTGGAGATTACAAATGGGAGGACACTTTCCCATATACAAAGAGAAACAGGTAACCTATTCCATGCCTCACATACCACAGGAATGTCATCTGACACCCGCCCCCTCCCCCCCCCCCCCCTCTAGTCTTGAAGTCAGCAACAAAGATATTCCTTACAGCGTGCAAGTAAGAGGAAAAAGACAACAATTCTTAGAATGCATCAGATTCTTAATTTGAAATTCTTTTTTAGAAACTTCAATCTATGTATAGCTAACTGATTTATTTTAAAGATTTATTTTTTCTTCCTCCTCTAATTCTATTTTATTACTGCAATTTGTTCTTTACATGCATGTAGGAAACAAGGGAGAGGGAATCAACTAAAGAAATTATATTTTTTCATTTTTAAAATTTTAAGCAAATTTCACAATAAAGTAAATATACCACAAAGCCTTTGCTAAGAACTAGCTAGATGGAAGCAGGCAAGTGCTAACTAGCTTTATGATATTTTCAGTATGTGGAAAAACAATGAGGATGTAGATATTTACCACCATGGAAGGAATGAGTAGTTATTTTTACATTCAGATATCTAGGAACAGTTAGACTCTATAATATGTAGTGGCAAAGACAGCTTCCTTAATTTAGTATATATTTTCAAATCAGATTATGTTCTGCACAGCAAATTCCCTTGACTCCTTCAAAAACTGTGCAGAAACATTAATGAGCCAAAATATTCAGATATCTGGTTAATTCAATTGAAAGGCCTAATTTTGAAGACCTATTATCTGTAAAAGATTTCATAAGTATAAAAATGGAGAATTGCAGTGATGATACACTGCTGTTTTAAAGTCCTAATCTCAGAGAGATTTTTCCTTGCTTTACCCAATAGCTGAATCATTTACTCAGACTGAATGTTTCTGAAAGAATATGTCAAGTGAGCAATACCAAGCCAGGTATCAGGTCTTGCAGTTGTGCCATTTACCTCCTCATAGATGATCACCAGCAGAACAAGATAGGGAATGAATGCTGAACATTTGCATTGTTCAGCATACCTTTTGCTGATTTGGCTGTATATTTTAACTGCAATATTTATGGCTTTCTCATTACAGAGACTTTAGTCTTAAAAATATCCATGGGACTCTGAGCAAAATAGAAATCAAATACGTTCTTGAAGAGAATTTTGCAGGCAATAGATGAAGAGAGCAATAAGAGCATTTCCACATAAAAATAAAACCTGAGAAAACATCACACTTCTCCACAACCTCTCTTACATTCTTTTATGTTTCCTCCCGCCTTAAACATATGCAATGTTTTTTATTCCAGCATCCTAGTCATTCACAAAATAAAATTAATGGAATTCTGCTATTTTCTGCAAAGCAAATATGTAACAGAGTGTATTTTTTTCAGTTCCAGGTAAGAAAAGTTCCACTAAACAATAGAAGATTCAGTGATACTATATTCTGGTACACAGTAGATAAGTGCCAGAGGTTATCTCACTGCAAATATGTCTTCATATCTCCTTCTTTGAGTTCATCCAATATTCGCTGATCTGCCTAATAAAAGTTAATTAGAATCTTTCATAGAATTATATAGAATCAAAACCTTACCCTAACCCTACTTCTAAACATAAACCTAAACCAAACCCAAACCCAAAACCAAATCCTAACCCTAACCCTAACCCTAACCCTATTACAAGTATGAAGTTGTAACACTGTTTATATTTGCCTTTTTAAACAAATTCTTCTTCTAGAGGAGGAGGTGGTTCAGTCCCTTTATCATCTTTGTGGCCTTTCACTGGACTCTTCAGTATGTCCATGTCTCCCTTGTTCTGGGGAGCCTAGAACTGGACACAGCACTCTACATGTGGCCTCACCAGTGCAGAGCAGAGGAAGAGGATGACCTCCTTTGACCTGCAGGTAGCACCCATCTTAGTTCAGCCCAGGACACTCTTGGCTTCTGTTTCTGCAAGACTGCATTTCTGCATAGTGGGCTTATTCATTGCATTTAATTATTGTAATTCCTCAATATCTTGACTCCACTGAAAAACCATGACAAGTTGCAGACTAGTATACTTCTACTTAACAGCAAAAGCCTTTCTTAGAGTAGGCAGAGAACCTGAAGTGTCATGGGGGCTGTCTGTGAAGTCGAGCTTCTATACAAGCTGCATGTACCAAAAGAATATTCTGATGCACAATAATCTGAATGTCACAAACACCTTGGACCTACATCATGCTTAGCAATATTTTAGCTTGGATTTAAAACATAATGAGTTGGTACCTAATTTGTCCTTTATTTGTAAATGTTAGACTTCTAAAATTTGTTAGACTTTTTGACATTTTAGAATTGTTGACCTTTTGACATTTAATTGTCAAATCCCACTCCAAAATAATTAGTTCTGACAAATTTTATTTTGCTCATTAATTTTATCTGAAGAATTTCTGCCATGTAAATCAAGAAAGAGGCTTATTTTTTGTAGAATTTTCAGTGGTGTATTACAGATAACGTTTATAAAATCTTTGTGGCCATTTAGGAATATTGAGGACATTATTCATACTGAAATGTAGTTTAATAAGAAATTGTTACTTAATGGAAGCTTGAATGCTCTTTGTTAACCTATTTTGATGACTCAGAAATAATGACCTTTTGTGAAACATCTCTGATGTAGTATTCCATGGTCTGTTGTTATATATAACGGTTTAGAGTAATGGAATGTCGTTCCAAAAAATTTAGGTTGGAAATCTCAAGTAATCCCTACAAAAGATGCGATCCAGAAGTTTTAAGTGCCCAGATATATAATTGTCCTGTGAGTGGAATATATTTCTAGCTGAAATTTCCACTAGTGTTATTAAGAAAAAATTTATGAAGGTAAAATTTTACTACTGTATAAACATTTATTAAGACACTTGCCCATTACAGTTTGGAATGTCTAAAAAAAAAGAAAAAAAATCCATTTTCTAAAGCAGCTAAATAAAGGCAATACAAAAAATCTAAGTTCAGTTATTAGCTGGAAGAAATAATTTTATCATTCTATTCAGTGGTATTTCATTGATTCAGACTTTCTGGACACCACACAGCAAACAGAAAACTTGCAATAGAGATAACCAGAGGTTTGAGACCTTCTGGAGACCTTTGCATACAAGACATGCCTCTTGGTACAATGGTGGAAGTACTCATTTAATATTAATTTAATCTTTATTATACTGGATTGAATGGGTAAAGACACTACTGAAGCTTTCTACAGCTACAGGAAAAAAAGATTAGCCATTGAATATATTCTTAGGATTGCTTTATTTTAAGTTCTGGGCTGTAAACATGCTGAAGAACATTAAGGAAAAGCTGTGTGAGGAGCAGCTGACATCACTTGGTGTGTTAAGCCTGGAGGAGACTGAGGGGAGACCACATCAGAGTCTACAACTTCCTTGTGAGGGGAAGGCAGGTGCTGATCTCTTCTCTGTGGTGACCAATGACAGGACCAAAGGAAATGGTGTATAGCTGTGCCAAAGGAGATTTAGGTGGGATATCAGGATAAAGTTTTCACCCAGAGGGTGGCTAGACATTGGAACAGGATCTCCAGAGAAGTGGTCACAGCACCAAGCCTGACAGAGTTCAAGAAGTGTTTGGATAACACTATCAGACACATGATGTGATTCTTGAGGTGTCATGTGCAGAGCCAGGAGTTGGACTCAATGAGCCTCATGGGTCCCTTCCAACTCAGAATATTCTATGATCTATGAAAATGAAAAACAAATGAATTTATCTTTGATAGCTTTGAATCATGAGACTTTATGTACTAAAGCTAAAAAAAATAGCAAAATGTTTATGATAAAGATTGGTTCCAATGATAAAGTTCAAATGGTTACTGCAGATTTCTTGAAAGTCTGCAGATTTAAGCATTTTTGGTCTGATAGCAACTCTATGAACCATTTTGTGCAACATTTTTCTTTAATCAAGTGGCAGGTTTGTTACTAAGAATCTCTACTGTTTTGCAAAAAGATACATGACGAGGTAATTTATGAAATAGTTTGATTGTGTAACATAGTCTCATGGTTAACATTCAGTAACACTACTAGGACAATAGAAAGTTTTGGCATAAAAACTTTATTCTTGTTTAGTACCACTAGCAGTGAAGGCAAAAATAGTGGAAAATAAAATGTGTAGGACCTTAGTCCCTACACAAAGTCATGCTGTGTGACACAACACAGCTGTCTGTTTCAGAGTCTTTGAGAGAGCAGGCCCCTTTTGTAGATGCCCTGGAGGGGAATTATGCATAATGCTATTTTTTATTTAGCAATAAAACAGTTTACCTTAGACCTGACAAGGCCAATTATATTTTTGTGATTTGACATTTATTTACCGCAACATTTTCCCTTTTATTTAGTCTAAGAATCATCTGACTCTTTATCAGTTCTTTATAGATTAAGATCTCATTCTGGAAATTTATATACAACTTAATAAAATAAGCTGTAGACCTTGTTGAGAGTATCCTAAAAACTGAAGCTGGCATATGGCTTCACCAGATAAGAGAGATATCTGTGTTTTCAAACTATCTCATCCACAAGTTAGGAAGTTACTTAACCTGCTTTCCTGTAGCTCCTTATTTGCCCAGACAATAGGACAGAGAAGACAAATCGCATTCCCTAAGGGCTTGCCAACATGGCCAGAAAAAATCCTTCCTTTCCAGACAGAATATCTCGGACAAAGCAGAGCCTCTGTTTGCCGCAAGAAATCCATCCTGAACAAATGTTTACATATTTAGTTTTTAAAGTAGTGCAAGCAAAGGGGCTAGCTGTGACTTAAGAACTTTATCTCCAGTAGAGAATGGCACCACTTAAAGCAATATTACTGTACAGGCAGCTTCAAGTTTTACTTCTGCATCAAAGGGTTAATATCTTGATTTTTTTTTTTTCTATTGCTGAAATTTTGTACAATAACTCAAGAAAATAATCCATAAATAAATTGAAAATGAATTGTTAGCAGTGCACAGTTCATAGACCTTCTGTGTTTAGAATGGTTTATTTTTATGACAGTTACATCCTGCACATTACCTAGGAGGATACCTGCAGAGGTGTCTTGGTTTGACAAGACAGGAGTCTGTGAAGGAGGGCAAAAGCCTCCTGTGAAATGGAGAAGGTAAACCCCCTCCCTCCGAATTACCAGGATTTTTAAATTAAAAGTCTCTCAGGCAAAGATATGGGAATGGGAGTAACAATTCTTTACTAGGAGAAACAAGATAACAATTTAAAAAGGCAAATGCAATTGGTACAAACAAAACTAGTGACAAAGTCCACAACCTGACACCCTGAGGAGTCGGGGTGTTGGTAACAGTCCAGTTGAAATGATAGCTGCTCCTCTTGCAGTGGCTGATGAATTGCAGCTGAAGTGGTGATCTTTAGAAGGGTATAGTTTTCTCTGAAGATCTGGTGGCAGTCGGGCCAGTCTTCCTCTGCTCCGGGGCTGCCTCTCCGAGCTCCGCTGCCGCCGCCTCACCGCGCTCCGGCCGCTTCTCTCGGGAGTCCTGCCGAAGGAGCTGCTTCTCTGGGAAATCCCGCAAAGAGAGAGAGCTGCTCTGTCTCCCAAAAGGTACCCCTTTATACAATAAAAGAGTGCTTGGCTTCCCCCTCTGGGTGGAGCATCTCACAATGGGATGGTGTTACGTTACCAGCCCTGCAGTGAGTCAGTCAATGGCCCATTAACAAACAATTACTTCTTTGGAGCAAACCATTGTTCTTGGAAGAGATAACAAACCTGCCCAACCTCCAACAGATGGCAAATAGAATACAAGCTTATCTTACAAACCAGGACAAGAGGTCAGTCACAGTAGATGTTAGAGATAAAAATGGATCAGTATGCACAGTTCTGACACAGGAACAAAAAGGGGGAAAAAATGGGAATTTAGGAAGCCTTGAAGTTCAGACTGAAGTAGACTGAGGCTTTGTTTGGAATCACTGATATAGAATATCGTAGAACTGTAACAATTTAATTTATAATGCTTTCCTCCATGTTATAGAGAATGGGGATCACTAGATCCATGTGACTGCAACAATGAGATGCCTGGTCTGTCTTATGGTTATCAACCATCTGAACAACAAAATGAAGATGGGCATTAGACATTCTGTGGCACAATTGATTTCTGCTTTTACCTGGTGGAAGATTCAAACAGCACTGAACTCACAGAAAGCAAGGCTAGGATATATTAAGTACTAAATTGTTTTGGCAAAGGAAAATTGCCAGACATGATAGGTTTTTACTATTGTAGGTAAAAACCCCAAGTCTATCTTGTAGCTGTGGCTATGTATACAGTCCAGTGTGAGATGGGAGATAAAAAGTTTCATAATCTTATGGTGATTTCAGTTGCATAGCATTCAAGAGAACTATTATTTTATTTTCTTATCCTCCAAGACAACAGTATATTCCCTGCACGTAGACAACACAGCACTTTGGTCCAAGATACATGATCCTTTTTTTGGGGTCTAACTCCATGCTTTCTCCTGCTTTTAGTAACTACTGAAATTTTGTCCATCCTTGACTGAGTTGTTGTAGACACTGTCTGGGGATGGGAGACAAAATTGAACTTTATATGCTTTCTGTATTTAGAATGGTTTATTTTTAATGATACCTACATCATGCATATAAGAGGCTAGATCAAAGATAAAAATGGATGATGATTTTCCAGATTTTTATTTTATAGACACTGGAAGTTATACTGCCTTGTTCCCACTCTTGCCATAACCTGGTTTAGAGCTGGAGAATATTAGATCAGTTTCTGTCAGAACACCATATGGATTCCTAGTAATCATTGCCTTCCTGAGCTTGTTGACCAGCTATAATAAACTAAAATTCATCCTTTCCTTTTTACTTTCTGAAATAGCCCTCCTTTCTACTTCTTGAAATATTCCTACACATTAGAAATGGAAAGATGTTACAAAGTATACATTGAAATAAGATAAATTTATCAAAGTATAATTATGACTGAAAAGTGCTGTAATGTTTTCATATCTTTTGTCTTGTACTAAAACAGTGCTTTTAGGGAATGCATCCATGAACATGAATGATGGTGATTTGACTAGAAGTATTTTTTTGGTCACAAAATATCTAACTTTTAAGTAATGCATATATAATTTTCCTTTTCAACATAGAATGCTCTGAGGAAAAACAAAACCCAGAAAACAAAAACAAACAAACAAACAAACAAACACCAAGCAAAAAACAACTCCAGCAAACAAAAAAACCCAACCAAAATAAGGTTTATTTCCCCTTTTATTTTGTGGACAAATAGATACATGCTTTTTAAATCCTTACACCTTCTATATGTTGGATGCACATAGACATCCTTGGTTCATTTCACACAACTTGCACAAGCAAGGCAGTCAGAACCAAATCTTTGAATATAGAGATACAAGCAACAGAGCAGTTCATACATGTCCAAAGATTCTGCTCCTGAGTTAACCAGTGCCCCAGAGGTGGCAACAGCGTCATCTAAAACCCATAGCACAAACTATTCAGCCAGCTGGCAGACAGCCCTCCTAGCACTATTACCCTTAAACACCACCTTATATACTCTGCCAAGAGGAAGACTGAAGCCAAGAGCAGGTGTTAAACGGCTGATTTAGCTGAATTCTCCATCTCAGAGTATGTGTGCTAAAACTACTAAATGTTTTTGATCATCTTTTCTACACCACTCTGAAATTTAGGAGACATAAGAGTGTACTGCAAATTAAACACAGGGAAGGTCCCAAATCTAAGCACTTCTGTTTCTGACAAGTATTTAGACCAAATAGTTCCTTTTGCAAGGACTCAGACAAGTGTTGAAAGATTTACATATTCATTCAAAATCTTATGCACTAAAAGAAAATACTATTTATTCTATTATTTTAAGTTGCCAGAAGAACATCCAGAGGAGAACAAGAACTCTTTTCATTGCCTCCATCTGGCAACATGTACATGCTCAGTCTGAGACAAAAGAAAAATTTGGGAGACCACTACCAAAATTCTTAACAACACACAGGGGCTGAGGAGTGCAGCCACATCTGTTCTGCTCATCTCCTTGGAATCTTGTCTCTGTACTGCTGCTGAAACAGCAGGGAGGCACTACAGAAATCACATGTGCCTGAGCAGAGAAGGACAAGAGATGAAGAAGGGACTGGGAGAGATGAAAATGAGGAGAGGGAGAGCAGCAGGACCTATAATGGAGAAGGACTGAGACCCTAATGAAGTCAACATGGTTTTGTGAAACTGAATTGAATCAAAAACCTCATGCCACCCCAGTTTTGGCCAAAACTTATGATGTAGAAAATTATCCCCCAGAGCAATCACCACGTGTTGCTATTGACATCTCAGCTGCAAAAGCCTTCCAGTGCTGATGATGGGGAGGAGGTTCCCTCTTGCTTCATTTGTAAAGTTTCTTCACCTGGCAATCTTCCTTGTATAAACTTGAAATCACTAAATTAGATTGTTCCTTTTATTTTTCTTATTATCATTATTATAATTTGTCTCCCTAATTAATGTTCCTGTGCTGAAATGGATGGTGGCATTCCTGAATAAATCAGCAAAAAATACCTCCTTGCTTCACAGCTGCATTTAGATCACATTTTGGAATTTATGAGAGTGGGTGACTTGGAGAACTATAAAGAAAAGTTTAATTTCTTTCAAATTTGAAAATAATAGGAACTTGAATCATCCCTCCCTAAATTGACTTTTTGCCACTTCTTTTTTTCCTAACAAATATGCCAAGTTTTTCAGTGCTGTTTTTTTTACAGTATTTGATTTGTTACAAAATATTAAAATTGAATTAAGTCACCATAAGATTTGTCAGTAAAAAAAAAAAGTCTTACTCCAGAATTAAAGTTGTGGTGTTTGATTTGATCCTTAAATATGCACTTGCACATCTTTTTTTGTACTACCAAAACAAGCATGCATGCAGAATATCATGCATTGCTAAACAGAGCACATAGTAATGGAAGCCTACCTCCTCTATCAAGATAATCAAAATTTCAGAGGCTTCTTCCTTAAAAATTATATGTTTCATGAGGTATTGTTCAAAAAAAACATGCCATTAACTGTGTAGTGGCATGATTGAATAAGTGTCTCCCTAGCTCTGATGATGAACTCTGTATTCTTCTCACAAGTCATGCAGCTAGTGGGTGGGACCTGTATGGAAAGATGGTTTTTTATTACACTCTTCTATACCTTCAAGTTACCTTGGGAGGGAGGAGAATCATGCTGCATGGTTGGGACAAATAAAATAAAGAGTATTCAAGGGAAAAATATTCTCAGCAGGCAGGAGCTGGGAATATAAACCACTGCTCCAACTGCAAGAGGATAGTATACAAGCAGGACACAAAGCCAATGAAAAGAGAAAACAATAGTATGTTTGAGTTAGCTAGAGTTTTGCTGAAGAGAGGGCTCTCATCTTCTACTTGTTCTCTCATTTCTGAGGCTGATTTAGGAAATCTGTCCTTGGGTGAAAAAAGCAACTCCCTTTGCTATCAAAGAAACAAAAACTGACCAAGCCTGTCTAATCAAGCTGTATGGAAAATACTGAAACTTGATTTAATTCCAATTGGAAGCTCTGTTCATGAGATTTAATTCCAATTGTGCAAGCTCTGTTTGTGAGATTTCCTTGTTTACAAAACACATTTGAGAGATTTAAATGCTTAAATGTCACTATCTTCCTTGCTCTTGCTTTCCATATGCTCCAAGAACAATACAGAGGTGGCTTTTTTACTACACTCTTAATTTACTTAATGCAATTACTAATTAAGTGTTCCTTAGAACTCCAGTGAGCTTTCATTTAGGACTGCTGTGACAAAATCAAGGCAATAATGATTTTATAGAGGCAACCTGATATACTAAGTTCAAGATTCACAAACAGAGAGAAGAATATTGCAAACAGCTCAACTCCGTAGCATAAGCAGGCTGTCTACTCAACAGCACCTCCTTAGAACAGATGTTCCTTGTGCACAATTCACAGAGGTCAGGTTTGTCTCATTTCACATTTTCAAGAACAAGGAGAGGTCCTGGCTGTAGACCAAGCTGTAAGCACTCCAACTGCGTATCAACTCTGTTTGATGTGTTTTCTTTCATGTTGCAAAACCCACTAGCTTCCAACACACGCCCAGTATTTACATGGCTATACCATACAACATTTCAAACACTTATGATGTTTACTTGAATGGGGCACCCTCTAACAACCAAATATGTGAGACCTCTCTTGTGTTCCCTCCAACTCTCCTGGATATTTCCTTACCACTTCTGAATTTCAGTGTCATTGATTCTCTCTCAGTAGAGTCTGTGCTCCACTAAAACTGATATCCAGGCTTTCTTTGTGGCTGAGCCTAAGGTAGCCAATTGTCCCATTCTGTGTATTTAAATCCATAGTGTGATCAAAGTATTTCTGAGAGTTTTCTATGTATTGCTCCTTTCCCTTTTTCTCTCTCTCCTGTGCTTCACAAACCTTTCTGTTTTGCCTTCATTCTTTCCTCATTTCTCTTGAGGTTTTCATCCAAACCTTCATACTGGATCATCTGCTTTCCTAGATCCTGCTCCATCACAACAGGAGAATAAACACCTGACAGTACACAAAAAAAAAAAAGGTAAAATATTTATCTAGACAGAAAGTCCATTTCTCTGTCCCTCTTACCTTTTCTTTAACTTTTGAAAAATTTCCTCATCTTAATGGGAACACAAAACCTCTGTGAAATTGTTGCAATACATATCAAGGTCAAAGTAACTGATTTCAAGAAACGGCTGTACAATTAGCTCTTGTGTTTCCTAATACAGCATCTATTAATAGACCTAATTATTTTTGTATCCAAATGTGTTCATAAATCAAGCAAATGACACTTATTAAAGCACTTTCATAAAAAGAAGCTATTTACCAAAATACTTTTTTAATATTTCTGCTTTTTGTAACTCCTGTTATTTAGCATCTTAAATGGAAGAATTTCTAATGCTATAATGAATAAATGATTCAAATTGTTTGGCCAAACTCTGAGTGCTTGGTACTTTTTTAACAAATCTTGACATCCCAGCTACTAAAGGTTATACTAAATACAAAACATCAGAGCACAGCCAAATAGATTGTTCTCAAAGTGTTTGCCCTCTACAGGCTATCATTACTGACCCAGTATAAACATACTCTATTTGTCTTGACAGAAAGTACATTTAAACTGTCCTGTTGATATGCTTTGATTTTGAGAACAAAAGTTTCCTTGTGAATTCCTGTGGTTTTTTAACATACTTACATGCTAAACAGCCACACTGGTACATATAGAGTGAGGCAGAAAAAAAGAAAAAAAAGAATTATCTAAAGAAAGTTGCTTTGTTTTTGAACCTGCATCCTTTTCTCTGTGGTCACAGTCTTCAAAAGCAAAACACAACCCGAGGACTTTACCTTTAGTCCAGTGCTGTACACCACAAGCTCTTTGAACCATAAGGGGGCAAATGCTAAACCTATGTACCTCTCTTAATCCCTGTAAAAATCTATAGAAGAGAAGGAAAATATAGGAAGGGAAGTGACCTTTTACAATGACAAGTCATCCATAAATGCTGATGTGGAAATCAATGCTTCACATTTCAGTGAAAAAGCACTTGTGGCTGCAATGCTTGAGATTGCATAAAAGCTAAATATTGATTCTAAGCCACAAAAGCTGTCATTCTCTTTTCCTACACACTTCCCCAAGACAAGGAAAATCCATTATGGCTTCAATTGCCTTTTCTCACACCACTGAAAATTCAGATTTTCAATCATCTGCTACCTACACAAATCAGAGTAGGAGATTTTCAGGAATTATATACCAAGTAGTTGCTACAGTTTATGATAGCCTATTTCTCTGTGTAATAACAGTTGTTGATAGTGTCTATTAGCTAAACTCTTAATGTTCTGGAGGTTTTAAAGATTAGTTACACTTTGCCTTCCTGGTGGGGATTACTATTTTTACCTTCCCTGGTAGGTGAACTCACCTAATATTAGCCTTCACTCTAGTGAAACATCTGTGGCATGGTGTTATTATAATGACTCTGAGCAGCAAGAAATTCAGTAGATTACACATTTTATCTCCTGCAATATATGTGTGGTTAAATGGGAGCAGATAACTCAGAATGAATCCACAAAATTACAAGAGTCCAAAAGCAGTGGTGCTAAGCTAATATAAATTCATCATCATTCTATCCAAGTTTTTTTTGTATTTTCAATTTGTTATTTGCTTTCTGTATTACTGGAGCTTTGAATAAAGAATTCTTACATTAATATTTCATGCTCTAGGTCTGAGTCTAATGTGGCCTGCATAATATGTGTATATATTTATGTATGCTTATGTACTTTAAGAGTAGTGTGAAATCAAAAAACAAAAATCAGTGAAAGACTTCATCCAAAGACACTGCAAAATCAGGAGTTTTGCAGTTTTTCTGTCTGATATGTATTTCTCATTTAGAACCTACCCATCCAAAGTTACCCTTATTTGCCCTCCAAAATTAATGGT
Organism: Lonchura striata; assembly: GCF_050655825.1. Classification (NCBI taxonomy): domain Eukaryota; kingdom Metazoa; phylum Chordata; class Aves; order Passeriformes; family Estrildidae; genus Lonchura; species Lonchura striata. The sequence continues at coordinate 74,564,929 of NC_140704.1, forward strand.
AACCCTAAATTAACTGTGTCCTTGCTATACACTATTTTCATTTACTTTACTGTATTTTTTTTCATTTCTTAACTTATAAGATGCTAAAGTATAGATGAAAATTTCAGGCATCACAGATCTGGCTGGCATGAGAAGTGACTGAGAAGTAGGATCACTGTCAGAACTGTACCAAGACAGGCAAGACCCTTGTGACTAAAGCCATGTTCAAAGTAAATGGCTTTCCAAGTCAGAGTTCAAACAAAACAAAAAGTAATGGTTCCTGGATAGTAGCACTGCTTCTACTGATGTCTCTGCTGTACTATATGACCACAAAAAAGTACCATGAGATTTCCCAGAGATAGATCATGGCTTAGTGACAGATCATATCATCACTCATTATCTGTCAATGTAACCTGGAAGCAGTGGGCTGAAGAGAAGCAGATGCTGTCACAATTTTCAGGAAGGAAAATACAAAACTTGCTTCCTTTGCAGATGAGATTTGGAGAATAAAAATATGTTAGCAGGGAAGTTAACACTGAACTGTTCTTTTGCCAGGCCCTGACTGCAACCCCACTGCTATCAATGTACTTTAGGAACTATTGTGCTCTAATAGAGATCAGACATTCAAAATTGAGTTTAAAAGTTGCTGTCAGACAGTTTTCTCCCCAGTGCTGTCAAACAGTAATGAAAATCTTCCCTCACAGTGGAAAAATAGGGGGTTTTGGTTGAAAGTCCTTTTGGTCCATGTAATGGACCTCTTCCTTTAAGACCTCTGTCATGGCCAATGTCTCACATTGCACACTTCCACCTATCCTACTTCCAGCATGAAATTAATTATGTAGTATCCTGTAATAATTAAAGAAGCTAAGAAATATGCCTCAGGATCTTCAAGTTTACTGTAGAAAAATTCCAGACTGGTTGTTTTGTTTGAAGTATCATAAAAAGGCATACACTGCAGATGCCTCTTAAAAATAAATATTATTCTGCTGTAATAGTCCAGATTTTTGGAAAAAAATTGAAGATTTCACTGTTTTCTTTATATAGTTATATATAAAATCATAGGATCATAGAATGGCCTGGGTTGGAAATTATTTAAAAGATCATCTAGTTCCAATCCCCCTGCCAACTGCAGGGACAACTTTCACTAAACCAGGTTGCTCAGAGCTCTATCCAGCCCAGCCTTGACCACCAGGAGTGAATCCACAGTTTCTCTGGGCAACCTGGTCCAGTGCCTCACCACCCTCTTAGCAAAGAATTTCTACCTAATATCTAATCCAAACCTACTGTCTGTCAATTAAGAGCCATTCCCCCTTGTCCTCCACTACATTCTCTTCTAAAAAGTCCCTCTATATCTTTCTTGTAGACTCCCTTCAGGTAGTGGATAGCTGGTGTTGGGGATCCAGACCTGAATGCAGCACTGCAGGTGGGATCGCACCAGAACAGAATGGGTGCATCACCTCCCTTGCTCTGCTGCCCACACTGCTTTTGATGCAGCCCAGGATGTGATTTGCCTTCTGGGCTGTGAGTGCATATTACTAGCTCATATTCAATTTTTCATATGCCAGCAACCCTAAATGCTTCTTGGCAGGGCTGCTCTTGCAGCTTTCTGCTCATCTGTACTTATAGCAGGGGATGTCCCAACCCAGGTGAAACACCTTGCACTTGCACCTTACAAAGCCTCATGCAATTCCCATGGGCCCATTTCTCAAACTTGTCCAGGCCTCTCAGGATGGCATTGCATCCTTCAGGTCTGGCAATCACACCACTCAGCTTGGTGTAATCTTCAAACTTGCAGAAGGTACATTCAATTCCTTTGTCTATACCATTAATGAAGATATTAAATAACACTGGTTCTAATTTGGATCCCAGAGGGATACCATCTGTCACTGATGTCCATTGGGACTCTGGGCCATTGACGATTACCCTTTGGATTACCCATTACCACTTTCTTATCCATCTTGCAGCCCACTCATCAAATCTGTCTCTCTCCAATTTAGAGAGAAGGTTATTGTAGAAAACTGTGTCAAAGGCTTTACAGAAGTCCAGATAATAAAATCCACAACACTTCCTTTGCCCACTGCATCATAAAAGGCCAATAGGTTAGTTTCTTCTGCACTGTAATTAACTATAATATTACATAGGCAGTTTCAATGGATGACCTTAGGTCAGTTTGGAAATGTTAGGAGGTGATACAAGTTATGAATTTAATATCTTTAAAAAGGTAATTCATACTGCTGCTTCACATCCCTCACCATAGCTGCATTTTGCCCATATCTTCCCACTTGTCCAGATGTTGCTATTTTCAGTACTTATCTTCTCTGCACAGCTGAAACTGGGTGGAAGATTGGTCATTGCATCTGAGGTCAACTCAGCATACCATAAAAAATCCAGCCATGTTTACTTTGAGTTACCTTGGGATTTTAATCCAGCTTCATCTTGTGTACAGATAGGGAACAATCTGCTCCCAGTTACTTTATCATGACATTTCATTAATATCAACTGTAGAGATAAACATCTGTCCAGCCTTTCTAGAAATCACAGGTCTGTACAGATTCTGCTACTTGTGCTTCAGGATTGCCATAGCTCAACATTAGTAAGAGACATTGTCTGTCCTCTGCAGGCAAACATTTCAAGAGGAAGGAGCTATTCATCTTTGCAACTAAAATGTTAACTTCCTTTGTCCTAGGAGTAATTTCATGTTGTCTTTCTACTAGCTTCTGCTTTGTCTCCTCAAAGCATCTGTCTCCATGTTTCCTATTCCCTTAGAAATGAGTTGTCATTGAAAGTGCATATACAAGAAGTCCATGAAGAGCAAAGTAAAATAAGGTATCTTACATACCAGTCACTGTTAAAATTAAAATAAGTCAAAACTCAGGAAGCGTAAAAATCAAGCAATTTACTGTTGTTCCCTTTCATTCATTAATCTCCTAAACTCTAAATAATGGTGCTATGGTCAAATTGTTTTCTAAATTCATAGTGACCTAACTGAAATTTCACAAATGATGACTTTGATCCATTATGTTGGATATCAATTCAATATCTCACTCAAGGAGAATGTTTTTAAGTGTGATATTGCCACTTTCATTGAGCATGAAGAAGTGGATATTCTAGCATCAGTACCAAGTAAATGATTTAGCAGAACACAGATACTATAGCTAATTGTTTTGTTCTTAACTTACAGAAACTTAAGGTAAAAGAGAGTTCACTTTAGGCTTATCTTTAAAATTTTCTTAGTTATTTCACTTCTCTACTTAAAAAAAATTAAAAGTTGAGCAATCTCATGCTTTGTTTTGTTTCCAGTGAAACTAAAACACATCTTTCAAGCCCAACAGAAATAAAGCCAAATTGATTATTATACTGATTTCCTTTAGAAACAAAGAAAGCTGTGTGAAATTTATGTCCTTACAAATGAAATGGAAGATCAGGAATTTTTATGGAGTTTTTTTATTACACAAATGTGATTAAGCACTAAACATTTTGCTAAACAATGATTATGTGAAAAAATAAGTGGCCATTTTTAGTTACATACTAGAGGTTTTTTTCTGATTTAAATGTTTTTGTCATGCTAACAAAGAGCAGAAGCAGTGCTGTGAGTTACATGAACAATCAACATAACATAATCAACATATGGAAGAGCTGGAGTGATTTAAATGTGCCTGGAAAGTGTTTGTCTTGACTATTGATCAACTATAGCAAACAAATACAACAGTTTAGAAGTAGTTAACTGGCCATTAGGCAAAAACTGTAGCTGGACATACATTCCAGATCAAGCTGAGCTGCACAATATAGGACTTGTTCAAAAAAAGATAATCTCTCACATCAAGGCTGGCAGACAGTCTTGAAAGAGCTCTAACTTGCATCCCTTTGGGTTACTGAAGATTACCGGAGTGTTTCAGCCAAATGTTCTTCCCTGATGCTACTCATTTAAAAGAGGTTAGGAACAGGAATATATATATACAGTTCAATCTATTCACCATTGAGTGCTAAGCAAATTCCTTTTATACACAGCCAATTTGACTTTTTGTCAAACAAGTGAAACAGAGATATTCTGAAATTTTCAATCAGCTCTGCTTACTGCATCAAAAGGAGGAGCAATCTCTTCTTATTGTGCTTTCTTGCCTACAGTGTGAGTGTATATATATATATATATATATATATATATATATATATAAGATTTCCTCATGGTATATGTATATTTTTAACTTCTGTGTATTTTCAGTAAGTGTTTTTCAATTTTAAATGCATTTCCAAGTATTGTGCAGAGAAAATTGCAGAATCTTGTTTATGCTCATTCATTCATCAGTAAACAATTTTCCCCGACTTGCCAGAGCTCACCCTAGGTCGAGGGCAGCTCCGTGTGGTGGAAAAATCTCTCCTTCAACCCATGTTTCCAAAGAAAGGCTCAGTAGTCTCTTGTTCGGTCTCATGGTTGTTTATTGCAAGTTATCTAAAAGATTGTCTTCTCGGGCTTATGTGATTTGCTCAGCTGCTCAGGCAAAGGCACACACACACCCTCAGACATCCTCTTTGTCTCTCATCTTCTTCTCTCCCCTCGCCCAGGGCTGGTGCTATCTTTTATATGGTACATTACATGTTAAATGTTTATAGTTTTTCCCCAATGCCTATTACCTATATTAAATTATGCCCTTCTACTTTAAACCAACCTGTGAGTGCCAACATCACCAAGAACATGTAGGTAAGGAAGAAGAAAGAGGGAGGACAGGACAGGCCCAAATCCCTCCATCTCTAAAACCTCTGACCCCCATGTACAAAACCAAAACCCCCCTGTACAGGACTTAAAACCCCCCTGTACAGTACTCAAAAATTCTTCCCTTTACTTTTTGACTCCTTCTACTACAATAGAAGTAGATGATTTCTTTGATGACTTCTTGTTCTTCCTACAAAGTTGATAAATAATTCCATGGCTCAAATCCAAAATCACAGCTGTTTCCAGCTGCCTGCCAGGGTCTCAAATGCTTCTGACCTGGACCCGGAATATCCAAAGATGTCTGAGGGATATTTTGGGTTCCGACACTGACTTCCTCTTCAATGATATCAGTGTTTTGCTTTTTCTGAAGCACAGTATTTTAGAGTGAAAATGTCTTTATTTACTATGAATAATCCTTTATAATTACCTTCTTTTTATATAGCAACAAAATACATATATTGTATTTTCAGCTCCTTTTCCCTCCAAACACTTTCCAAAGGGGAAAAATTAGTTACTCAACAGCAGCTGAAAGGCTTACTTTTTCACTTTAGACAGCATCTTCATCTCTTTAGTTGTAACACAAACACTTTGGGTTTTTTTGTGCTGTAGTGTGCAGTTGCTACCGGGATCCTTCAAATCCAACTTGGACAGGCATCATTCCTAGCTGTAATAGGACCACAATTTTTGCTTTCAGAAGGCCTGGTGGGAACACTGCTTTCTTGGGGACCACAAAGTCTCATACCAGCCTTATCTCCCAGCTAGCACAGTCACAAAGAAACATCAGGTCTAACTTCCCACGTGCATATTCAAAAAGACAAAAAGCCCATTAAAGAAGTCAGTGTGAAAATGGTCTGCTCCTTGATTTCAGATCTCAGCCTGCTGCATTCAGTAAGGTGAATATCAGAGAGACTTCTGTCTTTTCTTTCAGTATCTCTGTAGATCAACTTGCCCATAGGAAGGATTCCCCATCAAACAAATTAAGAATCAGAATATGTAGGTAATTTTTTATATGTATGTTTTAAGAATCAGAATATGTAGGTATTTTTTAAGAACTACTCCTTCTTGTAAATCAGTGTAAATCAGTGTCAGATACCTTCTTCTCATGCTTGTCCCTCCCCAGAAATACTTATGGGTTTCTCAGAAGCAGAAAGCTGCCTCTTCACCTCTGATGTTAAACATTAGGAATGTCTTTCCCAAAGTGTATCTCGGAATAGTGCAAATAGTTTTGGCTTTTTTTTAGTCTGAATAGCAAGCCACTTTTATTTATCCCTATTTCCCTCCAAGGAGAAAGCAGTACAAAGAAGGAAAATAAGTTCACTCACTCAGAGGTTTTTATCCCATGATATTACTTTCTTCTTTCTTGCTATCAGAGATTGTCTGAACTGTCATTTCAGAGGTGTTGTGGAGTCACAACAAATACCAAATAAAGAATAATTTTTGTGAAACAAACAAAAAAAACCACCTTTTTTATTGCCTCATCTTTACTGGTATTACTAGTCATTATCACATATTATGAGAAAATACTAGAAAAATAACATTTTACTGCACTGTTCCTTGCCTACTGGCCTCTATTGTCACCATGTTTAACTGTATAAAATACTGAAGCCTACCAATACCTGAGCTGTCCATTCACTGGACTTGTTGGAAGTGGTGAACTTGTTTTTGACATCCATCTATTTAACTTTTCAGTGTAAGGTGGTCACTTTGCAGACATTACCATAACAGAAAGAATAAGTAATCCTGACAGGAGAAATTGCTGGTGCAGAATTGAGCCTGTTGAGCCAGTATAGGCTGGTGCTTAGGAATTAATTGCCAAGAACAGATATGTCAACAAAACCTAAGCACTTAAATAAACAGAAGATGTAAAAAATATACAAATGAGGAATGTAATTTCATTTAAACAAAGGAATAAATATTACTAGAGTATTTTGCAACTGTTGCTTCTAGTTAACTTTCATCAGACCTAACACATGTGAAGGAGCAAACTGATGAGAATAAATTATCAGTTGAACTCTGAACTGAGGAGTCTTTAGTGCTCTATGTATTTCAGAGCAAGCTCCTTGCACACATTTGGCAAATCTTTTAGGAAAACTTATCACATTCCTTGGACTTCCAAAAAGGTTTTGAAAATCAACCTGAAATAATAATAGGAAAAACACACTCTTCATTGAAGCTTCAAAGCAGCAACAATAACAAAGGCTGTGATTTTTCATTATGAGAAAATAAGCCATTGGAGTAATCCTCCCCTGGAAGTGGTGGATTCTTCAACATTACAATATTTTAAGATTAAGCTGGACAAAGTACTCCCTCTTATCTAGGCCATGCTTTTTACAGGTAAAGTTGGACCAGATGATCCTTGAGATTTCCTTCCAACCTGGTATTCTCTGGCTCTATGGAATAAGGTACATATACAAGCTGGAAAGCATAAGCTGAAGAGTAGCTAAACAGCATGTTTTATAGGTGGCATTACATTTCAATATGTTACTCCTGGGTAAGTTCTGACCTCAATCTGATTTTAACATTTTGGGATAAATCACATAATTAATTATTAAACAACTGAAACCAAACATGCAACACTAGTCATTTTTAAAGCCTTGCTAGCTACTACACAGACCATATAGTTAGTAAAATTATTTCATCTGGTGTTGGGAAGGCTGGGCTCCAGGATGGCTTGCTGAATGGAGACAAGAGATCTCTGAAGGCTGCTCTTAGAATATAAGGTTTATTAGGGATGGTGAAAGGTCTTGCTTGGAGCTGCCAGATGCAGCACGTGGCAAGGCCTGAGGGGATGGGGGAGGGGAGAGACAAGGGGTAGAGAGGATGCTCTAGGAGAGGGTGGAAGTTCCAAGAGAGGGGAGTTCCAAGAGGGCATCTGGCCCCTCAGAGACCCCTTATCAGGGGGCTTCAAGGTGGGCTGGAACAAGACTTAGGCCAATAGGGTCACAGACACCTGATGTTTCAGGGGAGGGTTACAGGTGTGGGATGAACCATACATTTTGGGGGGTGAGATAGAACAGTCCATTTGACTTTTGGACATACCTGTAGGTAAGGGCATTGTCCAACCTGTAGGGGGGATTGTTTTCATCCTGGCTGTACTACTGTGAATCTTTTGCCAGGCAATTATATTTATTCATCATTCCCAACATCTCCCACGTTCTGATGAACAACTTAAGATATTAGATATTGACTTAATCACTATTTTCTGCACACTCTGAGGTATACAGGGTATTGCTACTAAAACTACAATTATTACTCAATATAAAAATTAAAACAGAAGAACAAAAGCAACATGCATGCAAGCAAACAATAAAACTCCGTTATTTTCTCGAGCTGTTTCTGCCAGGTCATTTTCTCTTGATGACTCTGAGAAGTTCAGGTCTGGGTGCTTGCTTCTTGGCTTGTACTTGCAGAAGCACTGCCTGGTGCAGGGGTGCCAGCAGATTTCGGTGCATGGTAGAGCTTCACATTTTTTACTGGGACCCACTTGAGTCCTTCACCTGTAGAAACACAAGCAAACCCTTTCCCCCATTTTATAAGGTTTTATGGCACTTCTATTTGTCCTGAATCTAAGTTTTTTATTAAAACTGGGAGGTGCTCCTTTATTTTTGCTTTTTTGTTGTTCAGAAAATGTCTATAAATGGGGGGGTCAGGCTCTTCTGCAGAGCTATTTAAAAAATTGTAAACATACAGAGGCTTATTCAACCTCTTTTGAGGTGTAGCCTGATCTACTCCCCCTTTCTGTTGATTTAAAATGCGTTTTAGGGTTTGATGTGTTCTTTCTACCATTCCTTGACTTGTAGGAGAGTGAGGGATGCCAAGTGTATGGTGAACACCCCAGTCATTCAGGAATGTACCTAATTCCTGTGAGGTATATGAATGACCATTATCAGTTTTAATCTCTTGGGGGACACCCAAATAGGAGAAAGCTTGTGAGAAATGCTGGCAGACATCCTTGGCTGTTTCCCCCTGTATGTACGAAGGCAAAAATTGCATTTGAAAATGTATCAATAGAGACATGGATATTTTTAATTTCCCCAAAAGAGGGATACTTAGTGACATATTTTTGCCATTTCTGTAAGCTCTCCAGCCCTCACGGGTTGGTGGCTGCTGAAAAGGGGAGGGGTTGCACATGCTGACAGTTTGGGCAAGCTCGTACAATATTTTGTGCTTGCTCTAGGGAAATGTGAAAATCTCATTTGATGGCCTGTGCATTTTGGTGAAAAAATGCATGGCTCAATTTGGCTTGTTCGATAGTGTTAGGCAAGGTGGTTGCAGCAAGCACTGAGGTGGATTTTTCAATGCCTGCTGTACCTTCCTCATCAGATGCTGCTGATGCCAATGCATTAGCTCATGCATTTCCCTCTGCCATGAATCCTGGAAGACCAGAGTGAGCCCTGATATGAGAAACAAAATAAGAATTAGCTCTGTGTGATAAAATTCGATACAGACAGGTGAGCCAAAGACATAACTCGTTGTTGTTCACATCTGTTACAGTGAGCTCATGGGCACTCTATTTCCCCTTCCCCAGGACCCTGTGATTCTGACCAAGATAAGCCTGGACCCCTCCTTCCTGCTCCAACGGGGTTGGCAGAGAGCCAGGGAAGCCCACCCTGTCCATAGTCTATATAGACCCCTGACATTTCCTGTTCGTGCTCTTTTGCGCCGCTCTCCCCTTGGACACCACAGAATAAAGAGAGCTGAACCAATGTATTTCGGGGTAAGAGCCTCTTTTGGAAATCTTTGCCATCTCCTGATATTCCTCCCCTCACAGCCTTGGGCCTCTGGGCTAGTCTGATATTCAGGGGGCTGTGTGAGGGGGGAATGTCACACATTCTTTAAAACGGATCCTTCAATTCTCTTAATATTAGCAACATATGCTGAATCAGTGATCAGGTTGAAAGGTTCTGGAAAGAGCTGAAATGCTCTTACTACTGCTGCCAATTGAACAATTTGAGGAGAACCTTCAACTTTTGGAACATCTTGTTCTCAGGTTTTAGTATTTGTATTTTGCCATGTAAAAACTGAATTGTGCATTCGCCCTGACCCATCAGTGAAAATAGTGACTGCGTTTAGAGGCTCTTCACTGATCATGGGCTTTTCCTTGTAACATAGTTTAGCTTTGATCATTTTGTGCGCTGGGTAATGAATCGAGCAAGTGCCTGGGAAATCAAGTAAGGCATACAGCAGGTCCTCTGATTTTTGCATTGCCCAATTGAAATAGGTTTTCTTCATAGGCAAATAAATAATTGCAAACTTGTAGCCCGTTATTGAAAGAAGCCTTGCTCTGCCTTTGATGATGATCTGCGTCATCATTTCTAAAGGTGTGACTATTGTCTTTGGTGACCTGTAGGAAATAAAAACCCATTCAATTATTAACAATGGATCTTTGAGAGAAGAATCCCATTGGAAGATGAGACCGCACAATCTCAGCTTTTCTCCCAAAATTGCAAAAGGGTTGACCAGGAGCATAATGATGTGCCTGCCTGTTCTGCAGAGCATCAGAAATTTCTTCTAAGGCCATATAAGCCTCCAGAGTGAGAGATCTAGGGGATATGAGGTCATTGTCCCCTTTTAACAAATCAAAAAGTGGAGCAAGTTCATCAGCAGTTATTCCTAGGACAGGCCTAACCCAATTAATTTCCCCTAAAATCTGTTGTAAGATGTGCAGAGTGCAAACATCAGTTTGGATTTGTATCTTTTGTGGAGTAATAGACTGATCTGTCAGTTTCCATCCCAAATATTTCCAGGGAGCAGTTTCTTGTATTTTTGATTCAGAGATCACCAGTCCAGCCTTTTTGATTTCAGCAACAGCACAATCACAAGTCTCTCTCATTTGTTTTTGTGTTGGTGCTGCAATGAGCAGATCATCCATGTAGTGGCGAATAATGGATTGCAAGAACTTTTCATGGACTAGAGACAGCGCGCAGGCAGACAGTAGGCAATTTTTTTCATTCCTTGTGGCAGAACGAGCCAATGATACCTTTGAAGCAGTTCTTGTAAGTTTGTACTCGGGTCAGAAAAGGCAAAACGAGGAGCATCATCTGGATGCAGTGGGATGTTGAAGAAACAGTCTTTCAGATCTATGATTATAAGAGGCCAATCTCTAGGGATCATGGACAGGTTGTGCAGGCCAGGCTGGAGAGGGCCCATGTTCTCAATCACCGTGTTGATTTTTCTGAGATCATGTAACAAATGCCAGGTGTCAGAAGTTTTCTTATGCATTACAAACACAGGTGAGTTCCAGGGACTGTTAGTGGGCTTAATGTGTCCCTTTTTCAGTTGTTCGGCTACTAGGTTCTTGAGGGCACTCAGCTTGTTATCTGGCAGGGGCCACTGGTTGACGCAGACAGGGGTGTCAGTCTTCCAGGTCAGTTTTAGAGTGCTGAGTGCTTTAGTGGCCCCTAAAAAAAACCCAGTTCAAATTTTTCCCCCCATGCAGAAAGCAAGTCCCTTCCCCATACTGTGATGGGTTTCTGCACTACATAGGGATGAATCAATGCTTTCATCCTGTCAGGTCTTTCAATGCCGATCGCAGATTCACTTTGCAAGCATGGAGTGACACCTCCGATGCCTGTGAGAGTACCTGGGGGAGGTACAAACCTCCAATCAGTTGGCCAATAGTAAGAAGAAATTACAGAAACATCTGTTCCCATATCAACCATCCCCTTGATGTTGACTCGAACCCCACCATTTGATAATTCACAAGTTAGCATCGGTCTTTGTTCACTTATGTGTTGAACCCATAGGACCTCGGTTTTCAGAAGTGACTGGGAAGCAATGTGATGGTATTTGGTCCCTAGTTCCCATAGTCAGTGCTATGGCAATGGCTATAGGGGATATAGGTGGAATATGCAATGGGGGGTAGTAAGCTTTGGCTAGCACTAATAATTCTTCATTGCAGTTAACAGACATTACACAATGCAAAACAAGTAATCCCAAGATGCTATTCCTTTCTTTACCAACAATTAAAAAGTATTGCCTAAGTTGTGAAGGCCCAGTGATCCCTGTTGAAATATAGTCATAGACATTGTCTTTTAAGAAGGTTGTTGTCTTGGAGGTTGCCAGAGTGCACCAGGTCCCTGGGGGTAGCAGGCTTGGGTCATTAGCTGGGATTGTGCTAGTGGATGAAGCGAAGAGTATTGGGGTTGGGGTATTCACAAATTTTACCTCGTGAGTTTGGGGTGCCACTACTTGTTTCATCACGCGATGGCACGGCGCACTCACTTTGGAGTAGTTGAAGTCACCCATCAGGTTGAGGAGATGATTTTTTTTTTTGTGACAGAGGGTTATTTAAAATATTTTTCAGTAAATGTAATTTGATGTCAAGATTGTCATTCACTTGATGGTGATGATGTCTCTCTATGACAGACAACAGGAGTTACTCTTTGGGCAAATGGATGTGTAATAGGAATTTCTGAGTCCTCCTGAGAACACCTGAGTCAAATAAAGTATTTCAAGTTGTCCTTTCAGCCAAAACATATTGCACTAAGTGACATCTCAGATTCCTAACCAGAGTTCTGTTTACAAAATTATCTTGCTCAAGTATAGCTTCATCTTGTTCTTACTCATCCAACCACTAAACATTCTTTGAAGCAGTTCTGCAGGCACAAATGTTGAGATTTGTGAAGAAGTATGAGTTTGTCTGTGTGCTTCTAAGCTCATTAAAAAAAGACAGCAAAAGAGTAAAAGCTGTGAGACACCTAAGTAGTTTTAATGTGTCACTGTTTGCCAGAGAGATACAGATAATCCATCCTAAAGTCTTGGGCAGTACAAGTGTATGTTTCACTCTCCAGCATTAAAGGTTTGGGGATTGGTTAGAGGAAATAACTAAAGAAATCCATTACTAGTAACACTTCTAGTGTAATTTCCATGTATGCTGCCACGGACATTATTCGGTAGGCTAGTCATGAGAATAAAAACCATCCTCATGAGAAAGAACAAAGACTTTCAGCATAAATCTATAGGAAGGGAAATATATTTAAAGGAAAGGAAAATATATTTAAAGGAAAGGGAAATATATTTAAACCTGACTATAATTCATAGCCACGTCCAAAACCAGCCATAAAAAAAAATTTGTCTTTTCATTCATTGAAAGACTTCATAAGCACAGTAAGCTGTTAAAGAAGTCTAGAGGATTTTTATGTGCCAGATGTTAATTCTGTTGAACTGAAAGAATAAACTTCCAAAAGAAGAAAAATTTGCTTCTAGGACTATGTTTTCAGAGTAAATTCCAAACCACTGTCTTTATGATATGACCTTTTGTAGAATAGGATGAACTAGGTTCCATTCCAATTTAGTGCTCCCTTGATGAAATGTGATTCTCCTTTTCTACATCTTCATTTTTTAATTTTACTCTATTTTCTTTTTCTATTATTTCACTTATGCCTATTTTTGTCTGCACTGATATTCTTTTATTCTGCATTTTTTGTGGACATAAATCAGCATATATAAGAGAGTTAAGCCAGCATCATGAATCAGTTTAAATGCATTCAGTCTGCCAGCATTCTGACAATATTTTTATTTGGTTCTGTCTTGGTTTGGAAAGACAGGTGTCTTCTAAGGAAGGCAGGAGCCTCCCCTGAAATGGAAAAAAAATGTAGAACCCCTCCCTCTGAATTGTTATAAATTTGAAAATAAGGGGCATTCTTAGGCAAAAATATGGGAGCAGGAATAACAGTTCTTTCTTAGGAGGAAAATAAAAGACAAAATAAACAATGCAGTGAACAAAAACAGCACTGACAGAGTCAGAATACAACCTGGCAGGATGTCAGGCTGTTGGCAGCAGTCCAATGGGGAATATGGCTGCAGTCCTCTTGGAGTGTCAAGTGTGGTTCTGTTGGAGCAGTGATCCTGTAGAAAAGGGTGTAGTCTTCCTGCAGTGGAAGAGGCAGCTGTTCCTCTGGGAAATCCAGTATAGAAAAAGCCATGCTGGTGTTCCAGAAACTCAAGATTATATCCAGGTAGAAATGCTTGATTCCTCCCTCTGGGCGGAGCAGTTCACAATGGGATGTTATAGCTCTTATCAGTGACATTCAATAGCTCATTATCAGCAGGTGTCTCCCCTGAGAGAGGATTGGTTATGGAAGAGATAAGGAAAACTGCTCACTTAACAGAAGAAAACTGCCATACAGATGGCTCTCAGGGTCTACGGTATCAGGATGACCCTAAAATTGTAAAAGTCCTTATTTCCTAGCCCATGCAGCCAAAGGAGTCTGAAATGTGTAGGATCAGCTTCTCAAGGTTGGTTATTTTTCCTTATCTATAACATTCTTTCTCTGACCTGCCAAGCTCTGTCTAGCAAGGAGGCCATGGCATTCTGCATGACGCCTCAGGTGGTGTTTACATTCTATATTAAAAATTACATGTAGTATACTTACAATATTGTGCCAATACCTATAATCTATGTGAGACATTGTGTCTCTACCTTAAACCAATAGAAAAGTGTCACCATCACACCAAGAAATGGAAGACGAGAAGAAGAAGGCTAGGACACACCCAAATCCCTCCATATGGTACCCCCTCAAACCCATTCTAAAAATCCCCAAAATTCTACCTTTTCACCCTGTGTTAACTATCACACTACTCAAACCCTTGTGGCTTGTAATTCCTCATACAGAGTTAGCAACTTTTTCCACAGGCTAAAATTGAAGCCACAGGTGTTCTTGACTTCATGCCAAGGTCTCCAAGCTCCCTGACAGGGTATCAAGACAGCCAGGGCAGCCAGAGGGATGTCCTGGACTCCAACAGATGGCAAATTAAATACATCTTACCTTTCAGTCTGGGACAGGTACCCAGTTTTGTCTTTCTGCTCAGGAAGATCATTCAGAGCCTTAGGAGAATGATAAAACTTTTTATTCATTTTGCAGTATATCCCAGGTCAGCATCTGTTCCTGATATATGTACCAGCTTTATTGTTTAGGACAGCTATCCAAACACTGCATTGTAAAAATGTAGTTAGAATTTATAGTTGAAATATGTCATGGCAAGAACACTGATTTTTTTTCTGTTTCTGGGGGAGCATTATATAAATATTCTTAAATCAGTAAAGTTCACTCAAATGTAACCCAGAACAACACAGGTTTTAAATCCAATGACAGATTTGTAGTTTCGCCTCTATTTTTATTGCCACTTGGCCTGACCAAGTGTCATGGTTTGACACTGGCACAATGCCAGTGCCCCCACGAAAATGTGACCCCTCCCTTGAATGCTGTGAAGTGGAATCTAGAACAGAGCAAAGCAGGCCCAAGCTTAATAACAGGGGAAAAAAAAACCTTTATTAAGCTACTACTACAAAAGGAAAAAGAAAGGAAAAAGGGGAAAAAAAACCACACAAAGATCAAATGAAAACCTTGCAAAGCATTCCTCCCCCCACCACCCAACTCCAACAAACAGTGAGACACAATCTGGACCCCAATCAGGTTTCCACCCTCCAAACAATCGATACTCAGTCCATCGAGGGAACAGTCTCTCCTGTGCCACAGACCCCCCAAGAAAACACAGCTCCACATCCTGTGCTTCCATGTCACACATGGCACCGCCCGGAGAAAAAGTTTGCCATGGTGACCCTTCTCCTTCCCATGCACAGTGCTCTCACCACCAATGCATGGATGGACAGACTGCTTTTAGGATTTTCCTTTCAAGGATGCCCTGCCAAGAGGGGAGAAAACAACAGTTCAGTTTTTCATTGTTTGGGACCACAGTCCCCCCCGATTTTCTCCTGGGGCTGAGGGCTCAAGAACAGAGATCTTCTTCTCTTCTCTTTCCTTTCCAGGACAGGGGGCGCCACCACAAACCCCCTAACCTTTTCTCCATTCACTCCAATTTTGTCTTTTTTCCCAGCTGAAGCAGGTCTCTTGACTCACTGGCATCCTCCCAAAACACAGTCTCTCTTGGAGAAGAAGATTGGTTCAGGTTGTGGCTAACACAGAAAAGTCCAGCCAAAAACCACTCCTTGTCCCTCTCCCATCTAGAATTCCTCCTTCTAACATCCCAGGGTCCAAGGTGTCCCTCTTTCTCTCTTTCAAACCGAAGAGGGGAAAGGAAAATTCACAAAGCTTTCATTTCTCAAGAAAGGGTTAAAAGTCCGAACTTCCAGGGATGGCTCGATGCCCGGACATCCAGCAACTCCCATGCACTGGGCACCTTGCATCTCCCCCAGCTTCTCCTTCCTCGCAGTGGAATTGCTGTCAGAACTGCCGATGTCTCTTTCTCTCTCCCTCTCGGGAGAGAAACTCTGGCGGGGGGGGAATGGAGACATCCCAGATTTCTTCCACCCTTCCATCTGCAGGGGCCAGCCCGGTTCCAGTCCCTCCACCCTTGGGCCTACCTTTATCAGGCCATGGGGCTTCCCCTCCCCCACCCAGCTCGTTGCTGGGCAGGGGAGGCTGCACTGCACGCTGACCGGAACCAAAGAGAGTGAGTTCCCCTGGGAATTCTGCTTTTAACCCCTCTGTGTTCTCAGAGGTGTGTCCACCTTCAATTGGTCAATATCCAAATTGACCTCTTCCTTCCGGAAAAAATTCTCTTTCCGTGTCAAACCATGACACCAAGAGGCAACCTAGTGTTCTCAGACACAAGACTGTTCTGAATTTAGCCTTTCTGAGGCAGATCTGCTTTACCATTACACAATCACTGCATGTGTTTGAAATAGTATACACATATTTTGTAAATGTAGATTTGAATTATGTCTGTGCTTTTGCATTTTCCTCAACAAAGCAGGCAACTGCTTTTTTCCTCAAAAAAGCAGGCAGCTCCATTTGATAACTGTTGGCATAACAAGGACATGAATTTCTCTCAGCAACTTCTCCCTGAAGTGCAAAAGCTGTGATCTTGATCTGTGGGTATTAATCCACCGTCTTTTTGGTAATCCCATTTCAAAGGGAAGGAGTTGCTGGGTAAAAGGACCAAGTAAACCACATATCTGTCATGGTCTTTCTAAAACATAACCACAGGCAGGGGAAGTGTCTTTCACAGCTTTCAAAGTCGAGAATAAGGAGTCTGTCATTCAAACCTTAGTTTGGGATTCAAAACCTTCCACAAAGAAAGAAAAGCCCTTCCCAAAGGAGAAAGGGGAAGAACAAGTAATGTATACTTGTCACCTTAAGGAAATAAACCATCCTTACAAAATGTATAACAGATATTTTCTTCTTAAGAAAGGAAACAGAGCATAAAGAGATAGTTCTTTTGAAGACGAGAGCATATGAAAGCTCTGAAACTGAAAGAAACTTGATTTGATAGTCAATAGTGCCTCTATTAATTGTCCTCTTTCAAAGATCAGCACCCTCTAACTCTGATCTGAATAAAGTGGCATATCCACACCTCCCTGCAGGAACTATTATTTAAAAAGGTAGCAGTTTTACTCAGTAGGTGGACATAAAAAAAAAAAAAAAAAAAAAAAAAAAAAAAAAGGGAGAGATAAATGTGTGCATCCTTACAAGGTAACATCACAAACATACCTACCAAAACCAATGATATGGTGAATTTTGAAATATCTACAGTCTTTTGTACTCTTTCTAAAGTAGAAAGAAAGAAAATAGAAAGAATCTGTTGTATTCTTTTCACAGAGTAACCTCAATCCGCTTCCCAGATTTTCATGCTACTGTCCCACATCCCATTCAGTTACTGTAAATGTTTTTAAAACCCATATTTTCAAAAAGAAAAATATAACAAAATCTGTTTACTTATAGCACCTCCTAAGGGCCATGGCGTGTTGTCAGTTTATTTTGGTTTGTCTCCAACATGCAGGACAGAGAGAAGCATACTTCAGACTATAAGATTTGTTTGAACAGCTAAAAGTCTGGGCTGTCCTACAATGGATTTTAGGTAAAGCAATGGAAATACATTTCATCACAATATCCATGAATGTGCTGTGTATTTGTTACAGTGATGGGAAAAATGGAGAAAAACCCAGCCTATATCTGAAAGGGGAAAATCTTATAAATCCTTAACTGATTACTAATCAACTTTTCCTTGGTTTAGTGACATCATTATTTCAAAAAATCAAGTACAATTTCATAAAGGTATCTTCAATGCTAAATACAAATGCATAATTACTTTCCTAATTAAGCTATTTTAAAAATAATATATTCACCAGTGAATAACTTGCTGCGCACTTAGGAGCTTAGTAGACAGAGTGAGATTTGTTATATCAAAACCAATACTAGATAACTTATATTCCTCAATAAGCTCAAGAAATGTTAACAATATTCAAATAATTATATAAAATCAAAGGTTTGTATTCAACAATCAGGAATTTATTCAACAGTCAGGAATTTCCATATCTTGTCAAAGGATGATGGACCTAATAATGATCAGAGACTTGTAAATTAACTTTCCCATCCTTCAGACATCTTCTTCTCTGACTAAAATAATGAAAATTGCTAAGGGCTTCCAGATCATAGGACTACTAGCACATACAAATACTCATTATTAAGTTTCTTGACTGTCTTTGAGACAAAGAAAACAAATATAAAAGTGACATTACATCTTCAAACTGTTTTTTATGATATTACATATCCCAGAATAAGTTTTGATGTTTCAAACAGAGCTTTACACAGGAGATTTTGCAAATTGAGAGTGCAACTCTATAAATATCTACATTTGCAGATGTGTGTTTGTATGTTTATAAAATATCTATAGCTATTGTACTGACACAGCACACTGGTTTTTTCCAAACACTGCCATGAAAGTAAGTCTCCTCTATAGGGGAAGCTATTTCTGTTCCCCAAAAGCATTTTACTCTACATAATTTTATCCATGCAACATGAAATGAGTACCAGTTTGTTAGCACACAGCAGAATATATTCTCTCTGGAACAGTTTCATGTTTGTAAAACATCTATTTTCCTCTCAAACACCATTAATTCTAGAAACACAAAAGCCTAGTTACATGTGCATCCTCCTATTCCATATTAATGACCCACAAAAGAAGAAATAACACTAAATGCTAAAAGCTATGATCAGAATTTCTTAGATGGAAATGTAGTACCCAAACTCTAAAATGGCAAGGAGGATATGATACAGACAGCTGTTGAAGAGTCAGACTTCATTATTACAGTTGTGTGTAAATATGCATAAACATATTATTGCAACTAGAAAAAATTTCTGTGTTATATTCAATGAACAACTAACTTACATGATATTTTAAATTCAAGTGAAAATCTGCCATATTTAGAATTTTCTACAGGACAGATTTTTTCTTGCCCTGAGAATGAACAAACCTATTTCTGCTAATTGGTGATATGTTTGATATATAGGACTGCTAAAACCAGGAAGATGTGTGATAGGGGTAAGAATAGTCTCATTTTAAAAGCAATTCAGAAATACTGTCCCCAGTTTCCAGCACGCACCAAGACAGCCACTTTCACAATGCCCTTCCAAGCTGGATCACTGGGTGATAACTCTTTATCCTCTAGATTCCCTATTTGTTATTTCTCGTCTTCAGGAGCTCTGAGCTCTCACACCCAACAGTTCTGTAAAAGCTCTCCTCTAAAAATATGAATACTGTGAGGCATTCAGAGTGGCCTGACCTGTCATAAAATTTCAGCTCTTTCTCTGCAATCAATGTGCAAAAAGCAGTGGATGACCCATGTGTTGGACAAAGCATCTAATTTGCTGTGAGATCTCACAGCAAAAATGGCAAAGGAGTTATTAGAACATGCAGTTCTTGGCTTCATTTCCACATACTAACACTATGATAACTCAAAAAATCTCCATGCTCTCTCAGATTATTCTATCTCTCCTTTTAATTACTCCTTATTTTCCAGCTAGACACTGTCTCTTGTTCTTATCCCAGAGGCTTCTGCTGTCTTGTGATCTTATTAGCTTCTCTATCCTCAACTCTTCCATCTTTATTGTTCCTCCTCTATGTTCTTTTTTTCTTTTTTTTCTCCAATTTTAAACTTTCCCAGGTCTTCCTGAGATCTTCTAACTTCCTCTGATGTTCATTATCTCTGTCCATGAGTAACCCTGAGAGCATGGAGAAGCAGTTCCACCATGTCAGGGGCATCCCAACAAGTGGAAAAAGGATTCACAAGGGAAGTACTACCCAGGCCCCAAAGCCCAGGGCAGCTGTAGATTATGTTGTTATGTTGAAGAGAAGATTTGCTCTATGATTGCTGAAGAAGCACCAGAGGAGGATGGAACACTTGAGCTGCACACAGGAATAACACTGCACTTGAATTTCTGTCAAATTTTTAACAAACTGGTCAGATTTTAGACAGCTACAACAGGATGATATTATTTTTTTTCCTAAGTCCAAGTTCTTACTCCTACTCTAGTTAATTTAGGCACTAGAAATCCAATCTCAATTTAAGAAACAATTGAGCTAAATTCTTCATGTCCCTCTGTCAGAAGGAAGTCATTTGAGGCAGAAAGCTGCTGTGAAAGATTTCAGCTGAAAAACAAGCAGCGCACACACAGGGAAAAGACCCTCTTCTAGATGAAACATATTTATAACTTAAAATGTCTGTCAGTGCACTGAATAATCCACCTTAGATTCTAAATCAATGCAACTACTTAAAATTTCATGCAATACCATCCAAATTCACTTTATTTTTAAGAGAATGTTCTGACCATGCAGTCACTGGGACCTTTTCCCCCCACTAACAGTATCACTTTGCTTTCAGTTCTTCCACGAGGTAAAATGATAGCTGTATTTCTTCTCACCCATTTCCCCTACTAGGTGGATTCTGAAAATACTCAAGACTTCACCCTAACTTATTACACTATTTTTCATACTACAAACATCAGGGCACAATTTCTCCATTCAGCAAAGTTAATTTCTTCATGATATAAGCAAATGTAATTCCCTGCAGATTTAGTGAGACTGTAAAATCCATAAATAATAAATAAATAAATTCAGCTTTAGATAAAGATAAATGAAGACTGCAAAAAGAAAACCATGGAAGGCATATTGCAAGGAAAGATACCAACAATTAATAAGCAATATGGACTGTCATAAATAGAGTGATTTTTTTGTTTGGTTTAATCATCTTATCATCTGTGATAAACAATCCAACTCTAGAATAAGTAGACCAGTTCAACCTTTAAATGGAGTGTGGTGGCAAAGACATTCAGTAGAATCTGAGAGACTTGAAATGACTAATAGCCAAAGCTTCCACTGAAAATTCAGAGAAGATTAAATTTTTCATGAAGAAAAAATGATTCCCTGAAGTATGTGAGGTCCAAATTATGAAAGTTTTTTTTGTTTTCCACATCTTCCTGTTACAAACCTTGAGAAACAGGGTAGCTTGAGAACAAAAAATCTGACACCTGGAAGGACGAGAAAATGAAGCATGTTTGAGAACTAGTGGAAAACTTTTGTATGTTTGGTGAAAGAAATACACATAAATAAAGCTACTGGGGAAAGGGGGAAGCATAAGCTTAAATGTCTTGGTTGCAGTAGGCAGAAAGAATGGAAATGCAGTAAGGTACTGAGAAAAAGCCACAAGATACTGTAGACTGAAGATTTAAAGAAGAAAAAGTGAAGGTAGTATAGAGTGGTAAAGGCCAGCTTTTCCTCAATTCCTTCCAAGAATTCAGCTAAAATGTAATGTATTACTATTACTTCTTTCTATTTTGACAAGAGATGAGGACATGGAAGAGGAGGAATTGAGGTTGGCAACAGCTGTTAATTGCTTTGTGCAAGAAGTTGGGAGAGCTTCTGATCTTAGGGAAATGATAGATGATGGAAAGATAATAAGATGTAACATTAGCATCCAGTCTTATAATCCTCAAGACCAAACATCCTGACGTGTCAGCAAGCCCTGATATCACTGGGACAACATACTGTATTTCTTGAGTAATTCTGAAAAGCAAAGAATTTTGGAACCAAGGGGGCTTTTTTCTCACTGTAATGGGTTATGGCTCTGGACAAATCTTCAAATTCAAGTTGCACACTGCTCAGTCTACTTATCAACCTTGAAAGAATTCTTGGTCTTTCCTTTCCTTTTTAGTATATAAATCAGCTGGGCTTAATTAACAAATCAAAATCATCTGTCTTAAGCTTTTATTTGCAATAACCCTACCTCCTTGATTCTTGAACACTAAAAGCAGGCACGTAGGTAATTATGCTATTCTTCACAGACGGGCCTACATGCAGAAACCCAGATGTGTTCTATAAAGCAGAAACAACAGAAAAACAGGGAAAGTGGTATCAAAGATCTCTCTCACTCCACAGATATTCCAGAATAATATCTGGGGTTTGATCTATATCACTTCCCCCCTGGAGATTGATATTCGGTGAATAAGAAGTCAGAACAAAGTCAGTCTAGAAAGCCAAAGGTGTTTATTTTGCTTTGCAAATATAGCTTACAGAATAATGAATTTCATGAGATTTTTAGTCAAGTGTACCCAAGTTAATTTAAAACATTTATGAACCCTAAGAACCCTTTTAACAAACACAGTTAAATTTTAAAAACCCTAAAAAGGCAAGCTTCACATGATTTTTAGCAGACGTTTGGCTGAAACTCAAATACAACATCACAATGCACATAGCAGATGTGACAAAGGCATAAAATATCAGGGTTTCAAAATAGTCCCGTAGCTCTCCTCTATTGCTCAAGAGTTTTCCCATTTTTATAAAATCAATAGAAAATTGATCTTTCCTTGGTCTCCAACCTTGTCTTCCTTTTATCTTCTCAGTTTCATCACAATATAATGTATTTATTCCTGAAAATCTCACAAGTCTTATATTTTGAGATTTCTAGACCAGACCAAAAAAATAAATAAATAAAAATAAACCACAACATTTTAAATCACTTAGAGAAGTACCTTTATTGAAGCCGACTAGACAGCTGGAAGTTCATGCACATTAGTCTTCAGTAATTTGTTTTCCCGTATCTCTTCTTGCTGTTGAATCTGGGAAAAATTTCCGGTCATATTTTAGGTAAGCTAGAGGCTGAAAAACTACCACTGAATGAAATACTGGCAAGAGTAATTTTAAAAGTTAATTTCTTACCATGATTTCTGGACCAGAGCTCAAGAGTTTCTCATCACCTGTATGATGAAAAATTAAGGAAAATTTATATCTTAGGCCATAAGAAAGACAGATGTTCAATTTTAAAAGATAGACTTTCCATCAATATTAGTTTTGTTCCTTAGAGTTAATAGTGAGGAGTTGTTCACTTTTGTTGTTGAACATAGTGAGGTTTCTGACTTTTGAGTGAAAATTTTTAAATTTAAAAACATACTGCCTTTCCAGTGTTCATATGATTCTTTCAAGAAACACTTCAATTCTATTTGAAGGATTGCTGTTCTCCAGCAATTCAATGTTGCATTTATGTCTCTATAAGCTAGTAAAAAAAATAATTACAGTGCAATAAATACTGGGCTGCTTTATGTCTGAAATGCATAAATGCTTTTGTTGTAATACATTGTTTTCAAGTTTTTTGATTAATCATCAGCTTCACTGAAAACATGTGAAACAGTATGCCATTTTCAGGCAATTTGACAGAGATAGTAGCTCTAAGAAGCTATGAAGAACTTCATGAAGATGGACATAAGTCAAAGACACAAAATAGAGGCTGAAGGATGATATCAAAGTGCCTATTTCCTCTGAACAAGCATGAAGCATGTTGATGCTGTTCCATTAATATTTAGATTACATAGGGAATAGCATATAGGATAAAGTTGGAAATTAATATACTATGAGATGAGGGAGAAACATGTCCCCCTTAAAATATAAATGTACATATATATCTGTCCCTTACATGTTGTTTGTTTCTTCAGTCACTCAGCACTGCTTCTTCAGTTAGGGGTGATCGCAGATGGGGAAGAGTGCTCAGACAGATGCAGGAAAGGAACATGTAGTTTTACAGAAAAAAAGGGACAAGAGAAAACAGATAATTGCTTAGATTATTCTAAACACTAATGTATATGACCTCAAATTACCAAGATAATCATGTTAGGAATTAGTTTTTATATCATAATTTCAAACTGATACTTTCCCATACTTTATCTATTACATGTATTTCTGTCTGGGCTCATGATACATCTGAGATCGTAAAACCACTCGGCACCACTACAATGGAAGAGTGGCTTATACCACATACTGAGAACTTCAGCAAACTGAAATCAAATAATTTCCTTGAGATTTTGCACAAAGTCTTGCTCCCCAAGTCCCAAACTAAGCATTTAAATCAGGAAAAAAAGCGTTTAATTAAGTTGTTTCATTTAAGTCCCTGGAGTGAAGTGGAATAATTTTTAGCCACTGTGAAAATGCCTCATTTTAACACACATTTAAAGTATTAGTGCATGTTGAAAAGAGAGCAGCCAATCCCAAGCTCATCTCCTTTGTGGTAGCTAGACTGTACCTTTGGTTAGCATCCCTCCATCTACCCAGATCACTGGGTCTCCCTGCAGAGCCTATTGCACTGTATGTACAAGTGAGATTCTGGAGAGAGCACTGAAGGGTTTTCTTGCTGTCCTAGTGAACAAGAAGTTCATAACTTAAAATATTTTCTAATTAGATGTCACATTTTGACTAGAGGTTATTTGAGTCTAATTATTATAACACATTAGCACAACTTTACATTCCTAAAAATTGGCAACACTTCAGGTAAAAACAGAAAACATCCCAAGCAGAAGGGCAATTAATACTTTATAGGTATTTAAACTGAAGAAATGTTAACAAGCCACTGCCAAAGAAAACATGCAAATATGGGGATTGCACTTGAAATCCAATCTCAATCTTTTACATTTGAAACAATAGAAACAAGGGAGGGCCTCATGGAAAACTTCTACTGTGGGCTAATAGTTTAGCTAGGCTTTGTAGAGGTCAGAGAGTTAAAACAGTTCCCCTGGAGCAATTACATATGGTAAAGAAGTATTTGCTGTGTTTCCCTATTGCTCCTATTTTTTCTTTTGCTTAGTCACCATCTATTTGCAGTGTAGCATCATCTCTTTCCCAGCTTGTCTAGCATCTGTCAGAAAGTCACTTCAAATCAGTCATACTTTAAAAATATTTTCTACCTCCCTTTCTGCACCTCCCTTCCCCAGTCTCTATAATTCTTCAAATATTTCTTCAGTTGATTCTTTAGACAGTTCTTCTTAATTCAAGAAAGTGCTCTTGAATTCTTGAAGACAGTAGTCTTTCATGCCTTGAGAAGAGAAGAAAAGCCCTGAAGTATTTTCTGCAAGATGAAAAGGAAAAATCTAATAGCCTAACAAACTCCTGCAGTCACATAGGCATGGAATGGGCAGTGTCTGGATATGGCTTGCTTTTCATCATCAAAACACAGATTTATTGTTTCACTTGCCAGTTTTAGTGAGTAGATTTGTCGAGAAAACATACAGTCTTGTTACCTAGATTTGTTGATATTACTTTTTGATTCACAAAAATCTCATTTGGTCTTATAAAAGCAATCTGTATATTTCCTATGAAATTAATGCCTCAATAGATATAATGTTTTGCAGATTTGCAACCTGAATGTTCTCCCTCAATACATACATATGTATAGATGTATATGTGTATATATTTGATTTAAAAAAATCTAAATATGCAGATTTTCCATGGTTTTATCATAATAGGTTCCCATAAACCTTTCTACTAAGTGTTCAAGTCATCATCACTCAGTTCACAATTTGTCTGGTCATCATTCATGCACAAAGCCAATGAAAAAGACAAAACAAAATATAACTTGAATCCTTAGCTGTTGATAAACAAATGTGAGGACAGAGTATATTACAGAGCTGCAACTGCATGTTCAATGGGCAAATAAAATATCTTTCTTCTTCTTTTTTGGAGGTTTTCTTTTGTATGGTTTGGTTTTATTGTTTTGTTTTGGTTTGGTTTGGTTTTTTGTTTGGTTTGAGTTTTGTTTTGTTTTTTTGTTAAATAGCTATTATTGTTAAGAGAATACTGACTGTTGTGTTAACAGGAATGAATGACATAATGACATAGTACAGTCCAGCAAAGCCAAAATCTGGTTGGTAATCACAGTTCATAAAGCACTCTTGCAATACAAAGAGTGAATTCAAAGAATTCTCATCAGATCTTCATGAAAACCTGTATGCTTGTTCCACTGTAATTCTGAACCCATTTACAGTTTCTTGCCTATGCCAGATGTGTTAAATGAAGGAGGGGGTGGGGCATGTAAGACAGGTGAGCATTTCTTTTACAGGAATTCCTGGATAGGTTATATCTTCCTTGTCAGAGTCTATTTGCTCTTCCCTAGTCCCTTCATTGCTCTGTTATCATTGGCTGGTCAACTGTACAGATCAACTGCTGATATAACAGAAAAATAAATTTCCTTTTTTGTTCTTGCTCCATTTTACTTATATTTCCTCTATGACAAGTACTTCTCCAGCTTATTAAAGGGGACAAGTGAAATGTAAACGGAGAACCCAGAAACAGACAGCAGTGATCAAATGTCTACTCATGATTCAGTTATATAGCTTAACTTTTTTTGAAGTATTTGAAGTATTCAGTATTCTTCTGAATACTTCTTTTCAAGGGATAATAGTTGTGAGAAGCATGTCAAATATGGCAAACTCAAAAATAGAGTAGACTGCAGCTTGCATTGTCTACTATGTAAAACAAGTGATATTTCCCAAAGACAATTTCTAGCCCAAATGGGAAATTTACGTCTTGAAAAATGCTGCTGTTTCTTCCTGAAAAACAGCTTCTTATAAACTCTGTTCTGAAAAAAAAAAAAAAAAAAAAATTCTTGTGTGTTTTATTTATTGGTGCCAGATGAGTTCAATGCACTGGAGTAACATCTGATGTGTTCAGATATAGCTGTTGGGATTAAGCAGTCCTTTTATTACAGCTTGTTAGAGGCCATCAGACCTCACTTGGCTTGACAGAACACACTCAATCTGGAGATTTATTAAACAAAACAGTGGTGGTGGAAAAGCTCTGCAAATGGAGAATTGCAGACCATGCACACAACTTAGATCAGAAACAGGAAGATAATGACTCCATTGTAAAGGCTAGATACAAATATTTAAATATATCCAGCCTGTGGAAAAAAACTGTAGATCTTTTAGAGCTACTGCAAAATGGGGATTCAGTTGGATATAAATGGTGCTTTTTGCCAGGACTTCCATACCTGCAGAGAGGTAAAAGGGGAGTGGACAGTAGCACACAGTGGATGAATAAAGAATGCTACTTGTAGGCATACACTGTTTGTGTGAATTCTGTGCCCAGGAATGCCTGGGCTTGGTGGACAGGAAATCTGACTGAGGGAGAGGAGGGGCTACTTGGAAGCAGTTTAAATCAGTGCCTATAAAAAAAAAAGTCACCAACTATTTTTCTCAGTGACCTCACATAAATCAAGAATGACTAAGAGATTTTTATACTCAGGATGCAACCTTCATGTCCTCCTCGCTCCTCCCTGTACCCTTAAACATTATTTTTGAACAAGCCCTGAAGGCCATAACTCACACAAATTCTAAGATTTCAGGGACACAAGACCAATGACTGTAAATTGCTTTAAATCCTATATTTAGTGTTGAGGATGAGCCTGTGCCATCATGAAAGCACAGAGGTCCTTCACAATAACATAGAGACACTATCAAAGAAATAGCCAACGAAATGTGGAGACTTCACCAGACCCTGGGAAAAGTACTATGCCACAATTTCAAATGCTCCCACATAGTCCACATTTAGTGGTTTATGTAACAGAACTTGTGGGAACAATAATTATGTGCTAGGTGAAAATTGCTTATTATTAACATGAAGAAAAGTATTTCATTTTTGTATTCAGTATGTCATTGCTTAATTAAAGGATAATATTGATAGGAAATATATTTGCCAAGCTGTCTGAGAAATCAGAAGTTCAGTGTTTGCTGGCTCTGCTTAGACATAATACACTTGAAATTTTCTTCTTCCACATATGCAACTTTCTGTACTCAATATTTTCAAAAAAATACCCAAATAAAGACACATGTCTAAATTATCAACAATACTTAAAATTGCACATCAATCAAAATTAATTGGATCTTACAAAATATTAAATCTCATAATGTTAATGCTGTTTCAAAGAATTAATATTTAGCCATCTTTCAAGCTTTTTTCAGCTGAGATGCCTTAGGTCCCTTAATCCTGAATTCATATCCTAATTTTCTGAAGAATTTATAATGCAATTCTCTTATTTTGCTTCCTAAATACAGATTTGCAACAAGAAACTTATAAGCTTCCTTCAAAGTTACTAAACTAATGACAAAGATAAGTACATAGAACTCTGACTAGATGTTGACTGTCATTTTACAGATCTCTCAATCTCATTTTTACTTTGGCCAGTGTTAAAATAGAAACACTCACAGGAGAATTTATCACAGAATCATAATATGGTGCTCAAGTATTTTGATCAGCTTATTGGCTCTCCTCTGGACTCGTCCCAACAGGTCAATGCCTTTCTTGTGCTGGGCACCCCAGAGTGAGTTGCTGCAGAGTAGAGGGAGAATGCCCTCCCTCATCATGCTGGCCAAGCTGATTTGGATGCAGCCCGAGATGTGGTTGCCTTTCTGGGCTGTGAAATTGCCAGATCATGTTTGATTTTGAATTTTGAATTTTTCATCCACAAACTTCGACAAATCCTTCTCTTCAGGACTGCTCTCAATTAATTATCCACCCAGCCTGTATTTGTGTTTGAGATTGCCCCAAGGCAGGTGCAGGACCTTGCATTTTGTTTTGTTGAACTTCATGAGGTTTTGCAGGCCCACCCTTCACGCCAGCTAAGGTCCTTCTGGGTGCCATCCCTTCCCTCCAGTGTGTCAGCTGCACCAGGTGCCAGTTGATTTGATCAAAGCTCCTTCCATACACATTAATTTGTTCAGCTTTGTTCAGCTTGATCAACCTTCTGTTATTTGCTTGCCCACAATCACATTGTGTGGCCCAACAGAGCCAACATGTAAATTCAAATGATCAAATTATCAAACCAAGATAAATTACTTTGTAGCTTCAGGGACTTCAAACCTATAGATTTTGATCCTTAAACAATAGAAATCATCCTAGTTGCTGTGAAGAAGAAAAT
The DNA here is from genome assembly GCF_050655825.1 of Lonchura striata. Taxonomy (NCBI): domain Eukaryota; kingdom Metazoa; phylum Chordata; class Aves; order Passeriformes; family Estrildidae; genus Lonchura; species Lonchura striata. The sequence goes on from NC_140704.1 coordinate 74,593,593, forward strand.
TAAAAACCCCAGACCAAATTGGCACACTGGGAAAGCTGCTAGCTTTCTACTGAAGGATCAGGAATGTGCCTGGGCTGCCATGATGCATGGCAGAAACCCACTCAGTGCAGATCTGCATCCCAGAGGGCAGACTGGGAGGAGGGCAGCACCCTTAGATGCCAGTGGTGCCCATAAAGGCTAACAGAGCCAGGCAGATCTCAGGAATCTGTACCCAGCAGGCACAGGACGGAGTGCAGAAGGTGGTGTGTAGGAGGAATGAGCTCTGATCCCACCCCAACTTGTGTGTTGGAGGTGGGGGAGAAAAAACAGTGTATCCCTCATCAGTTACTTCTTTGAGCACCCACATTCCAGCATCAAAAGGATTCTAGAGCACTTCTCTGTCGCCTGCCCTGGGGTGTACAGTTCTAGCCAGAACATGTGTCTGTGGGGTAGCTACAGGAAAAGGAGAAGCTGGTAGAAGATTCAGTTCTCATGGACACTCCTGGATTCACAGGTGCCATCCATCCCAGTGGCTCTGTGCATCTCTGGCATGAAACTGTTTGTGCAAAGCACTCAGCAGACACCAAGAAGGTCACACACCAGGTTCTTCAGATACTTACAGTGACAGGTAGTGCGGTTATCATGCTGGCATGGTAGCGTGGAGGAAGGTTTTAGAAAGGCCTTGGGAATGGTAAACTGAGGTAAAAGATACATTTATGGATGCTCCACTGTCTCGGGAAAGTCCCGCTTCAGCATTCCTCTGTAAACCCCCTTCTCCCCACCCCTGAGCAGTTCCCATTGGACCTGGCCCCTGGGGTGGTTCTGATGTGCCTTAGCTGGACACTGTCTCTATTGTTTAAGACCTTATCTCTTAATTTTGCTGTATAAAACTGTATCTGGGCAATAGCCCAGGGCCTTTGGTCACTGCAACGCTTCAGACAATACAATCTCTCTGGACAAGCATACCATTGGTCTCTCTTGGTCTCTTTATCTCGAATCCTAGCGGCGACTGAGGCAGCACCGCAGCTCGGACCGTGCTAACCCAGACGCTGCCTGGTAAGCCCAGGGCAGCGGGACCGTGGAAAACCCCGGCCCCGGAGGGGACAGCTAGCCGGAGGGTCCCGGGGGGCCAGGGAGGGACGGGGGACAGCGGCGAGTAACCCCCGAGAGCAAAGTGGCAGTCGAAAGAGAAGCAACAAGGTAGTACCTGTATTGACAACAGGATGGGCACAACCAAGGACCTGGTATGTTGAAGTTTCCCTCTTAATTGTTGTTCTCCTCCTTCCTGCTGCTGGAACTGTCCTGGAGCTGTGGAGCTGACCACTGCTGCCACACAGAGAAGAATGTAGCTTCTTCCACAGGCCTGCTCTGCTCAATGTCCTGCAGCAGCTCTTGTCTCCTTGTGCTGCTGCATTTTCTGGGCCATGGCCACACAAATCAGGTGATGGTGCTTCAGCCCGGGCAGGATGGCCAGCACAGCAAGGAAGCATGCAATTGACACAGCCATGGCCTGGGAGAGGTCAGAAAAATGTTTTCTTAGCAGGACTGGGTGGGAGGTAACATGGAGCAGAAGCTGTCTGGAGCTATGGACCAGCAGGTGAGGAGGTGAGGGAGGTGCGAGAGCGAAGGTAGTGTTTGTGAACCCTGCACGGATGGAAACTGTGGGCCATTTCACAGAAGCCCTTGTGCACTGGGGTCTACAGCCTTGAAAGGGACACAGTCCTTGACTGGAGACAGCACTCATCCCGTCTTACCCAAACCACCCTCACAGCTGCCATCCAAGCAGAATCCCCCAAGGCCCCATTCTTACCAGGCTACAGTGTCCCATAGAGTTTTATCTTAAATAAAGCTTTAAAAGAACGTTTTAACTTCCTTTTCTAATTATCAAAGTTATGGAGAATAATTAGATTGTATGTCTTCAATGCCAGATGTAGGTGATGCATTTCTTCAAGATGGAAGATGCTTTTCTCACCGACAAATAGAAATTTCAGCATTTGAAACAACATTAAAGAGCTAAATTAGGTTAAACAGAAATACTTAATAAAGAATAATGCATTTATTTGTGGCCTTTTTAACTTAGTAGAAATTATATAAGGAACAAACTAGAGAACTCCCCTCCACACAAATTAGAAACCAAAAAATTTATCACAAAAAAATTTCTGTTCCTAAACATCTGAAAGATATCTTCACTGTCAGCCATTGAAAGATTTGGTATGTTTTTAAAATTGTCAAAGAAACATTGTTTCACCTCAAGTGGGTTCTTTTGTCTGCTTCAGGAGCCGTTGGTAACAGCTGTTACACAAGGTCTTACCTGTTTTTCATTTTCAGTGTTCCTTTTCCTTAACAATAGTGATGCATCATGAAGAAATAATATGGATGGCAGATGTCAAGGACACTGGAAATGGTCTGAAAATAGTGATATGGTAACATTCCTGAGGAGAGACAAAGTAGCTGGAGAGTTTAAAATACAGCTATTTTTAATTTTAGCCAGACGAAAAGACTTTCAAATTGGTATTGATATTTAAAGTAGAAGTCAAAACAATCTGAGTAAAGGACAGATTTTTTTTCACAGTTACTCAAAACAAAGTAGTACTTTACACCACCACTAAACCTCACTGATAATGTGAATAAGCATCAGCAGGAAAGAGTGACAGAAACCAAACCTGGTCCTTGAACAAGCAGCTTTCCACAAAGTTTTTCTGACAGGTTTACTTATCCAGACACACAAATAATCCAAAGCTAAGGCTAATACTAGATGTTCCTCAGAGCAATATCCAGTACCATAGTTTTAATGTAAATATATTAATACAAACAGTGATATTTAAAATATGTAGCATGGTTTTTTGGGGTTTTTTTCTAATTAACTAAACCAGTGTCTGCTTTTTCACATTCTCAGACTTTATGCTTTCAGAGATAAAGTATTGTACAAAGTCTTATCCGTTTGCCAAAAAATAGAATGCTGTGATAACAACAAAGCTGGGAACTAATCCAGGCTTTCTGAGCCAGAGATATTGCCACCCATTTCTAATAGTTGGTCCCATAGCCCTGAGAGAAAAATGTGAAAGAACTAATGATATTTTTTCCATAAGGATGGACAAAATTAGCAATTAACACAGGCTCTGAATTTTGTTGATGGCACTAATAAGACACTTTTACTATACATATTTAGGAACAGAAAAGCTCCAAGAAAAACTGACAGTGAATCACTCATCTCTGAAATCGGAAATGTTTCACAATGTCTAGCATCATCCTGATCCATTTAATGTCTCCCTGAACAACTTTGCTTCCCATCTCACTACCCATAACTCCTTTCTGCATCCCAGCTCTTACCATCTCCATTTACTTTCTCCTTGATCACGTGTCCCTGTTCTTCATTTTTTCTTCATTCCCCAACACTATCACCCTCTTCCAGCACCCCAGTATTTAGTCTTTAATTTCTCCTTTCTGAACTTGCCATAATTCCTAAATTTATAACATTTTAACATCTCTCCTTTTCTAACTGATTACAGGACTCCACTGCCCAATACCAAGTGACAATAGGTAATCATATGATCACAGGGAATTTCAGGATGGAAAAGTCTCATGTCTATCCTTTTACTCACAGCAGTCTCACATCCGAGATCAGATTGGGTTGCTCCAGGCTCTGTCCACTTGCATCTGGAAAACCTCCAAGAACAAAGATTATGCTGCATCTCTGAGCAACCTGTTCCACTACTTGTTTCTCCTTGTGGGAAAAATAATTTCCTTGTATCCATGTGGAGCTGTCATCTTCCAACTTATGCCTGTTATTTCACATTCTCCTGCCCTGCAGCACTGTGATCAGCCTGGCTGCATGTACTCCATGGCATCCCCATAGTCCCAGGGGGCTGATGTCATATTCCATTAATCTATGCCTTCTCCAGGCTGTGCAATCACAGGTCCCCCAGACTCTCCTAACAGGAAAATTCCTCTGCTCCTTCCAACTTGGAGACCAGATTCTTTTCCACAGTTGCTCCCTGAACAGGAAGCCTTCAACCTGTGAGACTGAAAGGCGTTCATGCATACCAGGGGTAGGATTCACCATCTGTCATTGCTGACTTTCAAAATGTTCTTGTTAATCCACCCTCTGGCCTGTCCACACGCTGAGGTGGAAGACACTGACAACTGAAGAAGCAGAACAAGCAATGGAGAGCAGCCTGCCCAGGGCTGAGCTCCATAATCCAGCCCAGTGTTTGAGATACAAAAGTGTACAGTGTGCCAAAATTTTTCTTGTACACCTCTAATAATCAATAACTGAAGCTCAAGAAACAGAGACAAAATACCACTGCTCAGAGTGATGAGATGGTGGCAGGGCTGCAACATACTCTGCAGGATTTGTCAGCACTGAACACTGTTCAGGTTCAGACCTAAGTTAAACACATCCAGACCGCCAAGGAACAGGGGAGTCAATCAGTGTCATTCTGCAGGAAAACTGCACATTTCTTAGGAAGATAAAGACATGCAACCAGTTAAGATTTAGGGCCAAGTATATGGCAGAGAAAAAAGAAATGCTGGAAACATTCAAGGCTTCATGCAAATATCCAAATCCTTGTCTAATTTGAAATATTCATTTGGAATATTCAGCTGGAAAACTGGAATTTCTGGAAACTGACATCAGTGCCCTGTTCCCAATAAATCATTAGCTATGTGGAAAAAAAGGCTAATTCTTTAATGTGTGCAGTAATAGCACCATTGACAGCTTCTAGGGAGATATCTTGGAAGAAAGGAGGGATTTATTCGGCATTAAGAGCCAGAATTTGGGTTAGCACAGCTGTCTTGATTGTGCTTTTCCTATGTATGCAGTCTCATACCTTTCCAGATACAATAATTACTTTTTTGTACTTTATTTTTTGTAATCACATATTTCAAAATGCCATGTAGATGAGCCAGTCATGTAAACATCCTAGAAGGCTCAAAACTGAAAACATGAAAATCAAACAGAGACAGGATATAATCCTCCACGCCTTCAATAACTATTCCAAGCATAATGGCATCTTTTCATGTCAAGATAAGGTTAATTTGATCTTGTGACCAATTTAATCAAAGTTTCATGTGCCAAAATATTTTTATGCATATTTTTATTTGCATTTATCCAATTTCTGTACTTTGTTCATGGAATTGCATCTAGCTTTATTCAGAAATTAATTCACTAGTTACTATTATTAGCAATTTAGTGAAGGAAATATTCTTGTTAGGGAAATTAATCCGCAAACACAAAAGGTTAATGTCCAAAAAGGAGACAGAGGACTTCTTTTTACTTTATTCAAATAAAGGGAGAGGCCATGGCATGTAACAGCCAGAGGCCCTGCAAGGCCTCCCTGGCGGTCACTCACCTAAGATAAGAAATGCCTAGTCATGATGACTGGACCAAAGAAGCCCCTCTTGCACATTCGGATGCTCGTTATCTCTCTGTAAGACCATAGGTCATATTTGCCTCGACCCTTACTATTGGATCATTTCCTAAAACCTCTGTACCCTATATAAAATACCATCTCTGCTCAGTTTGGCAGAAGAGCTGTCACTGGAACCCTTCGCAGGAGCTGCCAATAAAGACACCGCTGTGGAACCTCACACAGCCTTCTTCTCTCTCTCCCTGCGTGTCCACAAAGGCATTTTAGCAAGCAAAGAGCTGAAATCACTAAAGAGCTGATCTCAATTTAAAAGCTGAGCTGCTTGTTAAGATTGCCTGTGGTTGGGAGCTTGCCTGAGGGACCTGGAAATGTTGTGCTTAGCTGCCCAGAGCTATCTGGGACATCTACAGCAGCTGGGGTCAGATGGATCCCAGGAACCCCAGGCTGTAAGAATGGGGCATTGCCCCCGGGGTCTTTCAAAATGTTGAGGACACAATCTCCTCTTTTATCCTAATTTCCCGGCTGCATTTCCCTTCTCTCTTTCCCCATTGGCTGAGGTACTTGAGAGGTGCAGACTTCCCAACATGCCTGATACCAAAGATTTCCCTCTAATGTATAACCCTCCCTTTTAATTTTTAATTCTTATGGAATTTAGGGTTCTTCCCCATTGTTTCTTTCATCTTTCAGTCTAATTTCTTTTATCAGTAAACCTAAAGTTTATTTGTGAACGCAAATATCTTTTTCCATTCATCAATGAGTGGAATCCTTTCCTTTGTTTCTTTTATCTCCCAGTGCTAGTTTTGTCTACCAGCAGACCCAATCCACTATTCCTCTCATTCTCAAAGAGAAAATTGCTTTAAAGCATCCCAAGTAATTCTGTAATTTAGCAACCTAGATCTACATTTTCAGAGCCTACTCAGGCTTATGCATGCTTTTGGAAATATTGGTAATCACCTAAATTCCACAACAGATTTGAGCTACTGCATTCCTTCTGTTCTCAAAGCATGGTCAGATTTTCAAAAGCCTTTAAAATTATTAGGGATTCAAATAAAGCACCTAATGAGACTGAGCTACATTTAAGTGAAACATGCACCCAACATGCTCTCAAAACTCAACCCTCAAGGTTTTTTTTTTAAAAGATACAAAGACAGTTCTGCCTGCAAGTTGGCAGAAACTCACCACTGAGCAAGGCAGGGTATTTCTGCTGACTGCTGAAGCACTGTGGCTGTCGGCACTGTTGGATGGGAGACACTATGCAAAACAATTACTAGTTTTATTCAGTAGGTCCAAGGGCTGTATTTATATGCAGTAGGCAGAAGAGACAGTCTGCAAAAGCTCTGCAGGAAACTATTTAAATGGACTAAGAAGAAACTATGAAGTGCTCTATCAAGTGCATTGCAGCCATGATGAACATTTTACTGTGTTATGCAGGCTCTATCCTCATGAGTCTTATTGCTTTTGTTGTTATTATTTCACTGTAGTGGCCAGAAATAAGGAATTAAGAGATAAAAAAAGAAAAGGTGACAGGAGGGGTGCAGGGAACCGTTTCTGTCTCCCCTCAACAAAGCAAAGGACAGCAAGGACAGATTACGTTAAATTAACAGCATTAGGAAGGTCAGAGGTGGGGAGAGTGCTCCTTCCCCCGTGGGACTCAGATCCCAAGAAGCACTATTCAGCAAGTCATTAACAGCTGCTGGCACTACTGTCCTCAGCTGTTCTCTGAAGGCAATAGTCCCTCAGATTGATGTCAAGCTTCCAATGCACTCTCTTGCCGTCAACATGGTGCGAAGTTATTTGGGAGTCTATTAATCTGTTTTCCATTGTTGTCAATGTGACAGCTAATGGTTGCGCAGCTTGCAAAGGCTCAAATGAGACTCAAAGCTCTTTTGGGAAGGCAGAAGCTTCTCCTCAGGAAAGACAATGTTCCTGTTTATAAATTATTTTGCAGTGGTGATAATTGCTCTCTGATGACTGAGCTCCATAAGCCAACAGCAGAAGTATTGGGGTTTCCTAAATTATTTCCTAGAGAAGTTTTTAGTCTCCCCATCTATCACATAATATTAATATAGTTTATAGTCAGAGCTGGTTACATGTCTTGCAATCCAAGTCTTTCAGTTTCCCTATCAGCTGGAGATAGGAAGAACAGAAATTTCCCTATTGGACACTTGAGAAAATCAAAGCATGACAACTGAAGGAAAATAAGTACTTAATTTTCTTATTTTCTACTTATATGGGAAGTCTTTAGGAAAGATAGGCTTTAGGAAATTGCATAACATTTTTATATAATGTTCCATAACACATTTTTCTTAATGCTACATAGATCCTGTCTTACTGTTAGATCTACTGGATGCTCAAGCCTGAAAATAGACAAATGATGGAGATGCTGCTTGAATTGTTGAACAGACCTCAGGTTATGACAGAATACAATCAAAAATGTTTGCTGCTTCACATTGTAGTTTTCCAAGACATTCTTTCCAGAAAATGGACTACCCTGTTTGGGGGTAGCTTGCCACAATTGACATAAATCACTAATTACAATAGAAAGTACTTTCACTTATTCACAGGTCCCAAAGGTCAATGTGTGAGCTGAAGTGAGGTTCCTGTGGGCCACTGGGAAGAGGATGTGGATAGGGATTGCAGCAAGGCTGGTCAGGGCCTTAGGACATGTTGGAGTCCTGATAATTTTCTCACTTTTGGTATTTTCTAGCTTATGGTATTTTCACTTCAAGTTAATATTAATGTTTCTTTCCACTTTTAATATGTATGGTTATTATTTACAGTTATATTCAAGAAATTATGTAGATTTTTAGCACTTGAAAAATATTCATTAATTCAGAGTTTAGGAAAAATTTAAAATAAAAGAGAAAATTTTCCTTAATTTCTTTTGGGATGAGGATAAGGGGAAAGAATTACAGTTCTGTGAGCTAGGGATTAGAACAGTGATCTCTGAAGTGGGGTGAACACATACCCTAGAGTGTGTGTCAGACAAGTCATTGAGGTCAGGGAAGTAAATATTCCTTGTACTTGTAATAAGTGAAATAAAATTAACTAAGATACGTTTTTAAATTGTGTTTATTTCATCCTTATCCACTTTACATTTCTATTTTGTGTGTATTTTTTAAAGTATTAAATAGAAACAAATTACCATTTTTTGTGATTTGTTTAAAAACAATAACCATAGCAAGGCTGACCTGATCTCTGCAAAACCCTTCTGTAACTGATTCTTCTTCTCTTCTCAGAAATAGCAGTGCAGGTTAGGATGAAAGTTTGGGATATATCAGTAAGGCCAAAATAAAAATAAACCAGTCTGGGAACGGACAGGATAGCATTTGATATATGGATGTTCTAAAGCTTATGCAAATTTTTAAATAAGGAACTATAACTTCAACACTAAGTAAAAGAAGACAATCTTGGGAATACAATTTTTTGAAATGGTTGCTTGCATAATTTCTCTTAGGTGTCAGAGAGCAGCTTCCAGCAAAACATCACCACTCCTGAGAACAAACTGCTAAATTTTTTCTCCCAGTGTTTCAACTGAGTCATGAAATGAAATTGTTTTCATCACTTGCCACTTCGTTTTTCCTCATAAGATGGCCCAGCCTATAAGCAGCTCCACGTGAAAGACGTTTGCTGTTGTCTTTTTCAGAAGAGTGGGGGTGTGTAGAGTGATGTATTATGATTTGGGGACTGCTCCAAGTTAATCCCTAGCATAAATACTGGTAGGACTTTCTGTTCTTCCAGTTCAGATTTTGTCTAAGAATCCAAAATATACGATTTATTATATATTTTCCCTTTAAAATGGAATCCTGGACAATGACAGAAGAGCTTCTGTTCTTGTCATGTCATGACATTGTTCTAGATTTTTCTCCTTTATCTGTACTTCCTAAAGAAGCTTGAAAAGAGCAGTTATTAAAGGCACATGCCATGAAGTTACTGTAAATCAGATGCTGCTGTTGTTACTTTTTTATCTATATCCTAACAATCTAAGAAATGAAACTGCTATATAAAATATTGCACTTTTTTCTGCTAAAATCTATATGAACAGATGCCTTATTCAAAACTCAAATGAGTTCAAAGTCAGTCACTTGAGTTTGAGTCCAGACAAAAAAACTTCTCTTAAGCTGCCAAGCTAAAATAAGATTTATGACATAAAGACTCAATAAGACTAATAACTTCAGTTGTTCCTCCCAGGGATCATTGGTTTTATTGTTTTCAATCTTCTTGATCATTTTTGCAGGTTTCAGTCTTAGAATAAAGAGTTCTTTCCCTCAGAAGTTACCTTGTTTTGCACACTCATTTTCACTTTTGTGTGCTGCATTTGCCAGAACATCTGATGCCTTGGTACATCAGGCAGCACTTGCTGAAGGTGATGACTTCAGCTGACACTGCACAAAGATCTGAGCTCTGACCTCCATATTTGCTTAAGAAGACAAATACGGTGATCCATATTGTTTTAATTTGACTGTTTATTTGCACAGCCCATCTTTTTCAGAAATCTGAAATTAATAAGCACCAGTCAGCTGGCCAGAGATTCCCTGGAACTGTAAAAGAACTTCATCTCACTCTTCCCCTACCCAGTTCAGAGAGTGGAGGGCTTCTGTTCTCTACATCCTCGCTTAGCAGTTGTGACTCCTCAGTTGTGACTTAGTTGGAGAGGTCTTTTCAAGTGAACTACTCTGCAGAATTATGCTAACAATTCCAAGCAAATTGAGGGAGTTTTCCAAAAGAAAGCACTTTCAGCTGAAAGTGCCAGCCATCTATTATCTCTGTTCATTTAACTTCTAGAATTTCTTAATTCAACAGATACAATAGAATCAAGCACATTGGACTTCAGCAGTGTCAGCAAGACAGTGCATAATATACCAATCCATCAGTATAAAATGAAATGTTAAATTTGAGAAAATGTCATAACAGCCATGAAAGGGCAGCTGCATTTCAAGAGTGCCCTGAAAGATGAAAGCAGCTGAACAAGGGTTAGGAAAATGCAATCAAGATATTTAAAAATGTGAAGATTCTGTTCTCTTTGACTGTTTACTGTCTCTGACAGGCAAGTGATTTCTTGTGAAACTGTTAAAAAATTACTAGTGAGTTCCTACATCTCATCAAGAAACATTAGCTTGATGATCAAGCTGGTTTTAATTTCCTGATCCCATCCCATTCTTATTAATGACAAGTCCTTTAACTCCCCTCAGTCATTTATTTGTAGTTCTATCATTCTTACAAATAGTTTTTATATCTCCACTTAATCATTAATAAGTCAACAATATAAATTCATCCCTTTTAATATGCTTCATCAAATAATTGCTCCAACTTTCAGTGATTGCATAAGACTCGAAGACGGAGAGAAAAACACTTCTTCTGTCCCACAGGAATATTAAAATCTTCTAGCTCTAATTTGGAATGGGAACCCAAAATCTCAGCAGAAATACTAATAGTGAAGTAGCTCTTAAGTGTTTTGCTGTGTTTCTATTTTACAAAAATAAACAGTTAAACTAAGCCTGGCTGTTTAAACCAAATTTCAGATAAAATTTATCTGTATGGTCTTTTCCTGTATTTGAACAGTAAACAAGCAATTGTTGAAACTAGTATTTTCCTGCAGGAAATTTACTTCAGCAACTCAGCAGTTTAACATTAAAAAAGCTTTGTCCAAGCCTGTCTTGGGTCAACATTTGTACTCTAACTGAAACCTCCCCTCTTGGAGCCATGCTGCTGTAAAGACATGAGCATGAAATGATATCAAGGGTCAGTGTCAGTGGATCCCAATAGTGTAGAGCAGACTTTGAGGTCTGAACAGATAATTTCAGCAGAAAGGCATTCAGAAATAATTGAAATAGAATTGGTCACAATATAAACAACGGAAATTTCCACAAATACTTCCAACATAACTTCTAGCTGAACAATAACAAAAAAAAAAACCACACACACACACACAAAAAAAAAAAAAACAAAAAAACAAAAAAACAAAAAAACATTGTCACTCTGAATATGAAGACGTCAAAGAATAATCATAGGAATCAAATCAAGCTGCTGAAACATATTTAAAGGTCAGGAGAAGACTAAATGTGCTTCCTGTGTCCTAGAAATGCAACAAGGAGTTTTGCCAACCAAGACAATGTTTATTTTCTCTCTTCACCCTCCTGTAGAATGGTTCCTTATGGTGAAAGATATTAAACAGTGAAGCTTTGTATATTATAGTAGCTTTGCTTCTTTGATCATCCCTTTATTTGATGTGCAAGATTCCCATCTTCTACATATTCCCATCTTCTCTGTTTATTTCCTTAGTTTTTGGCAAGCTTTGTTTCAGTGATGGTCAGGAACCAAGTTTCTTTGCATACCACTGCATAGCTGATCTAAGCCCTTGTTCAGTGAGATGTTTAAAGAATGTTTGTAAATGTCAGTTGTGTAATGAGCTTCACTTGTTTGAAATTTTAAAGCTGTGTCAGTACTCAGATGTGTTTATGTTTAAGTGATTCATGAAGGAGGTTCAGGGAGCTACTTGGTGGCTTGCTTTACTTTGAAATAACATTAAATAGATGGCATTAACTAATATGACATACTTGTTTAATCTGGTTCCATAAATCATACATTCTCATCTTTTAACAACTTCCTCTGATTTATTGTTGCAAACAGAAAAAAGTCCAAAGAGGTATATATAAACTCTTTATGTGAAATGTGTTTAAGTGTATTTCAAGCTTTTAAAGGGCCAGTCGCAGAAAGCAGGAAAGATCTGGGAGACTCAGCAGAGAGAATTCAAATACTAAAATGGGAATAATCCTAGAGAAACATTTAAAATAATTTGTGTAGCTACACAAATAGCCTGCAAATGAGAAATGGACCATCCCACTTAAGACATTTAGTTTTCCCTGAGTGTATTCAGAAAAATTGAGGTATTCTTGGTACATTACTATATGGAAGTGTCAGAATTGAGAATTACATTAAACAAAGGGTGGAGGTGCACATGAAATGAGTGCTCTGTCATCCAGTCATAGCATACAATGTCACTTATATTCCAACAGTTCCAAATTTTACATGATTATTTTAAGAAGGCTTTCTTCAATTAACAAGTCCAAGTACTTTTCATCTAAGAGCTTAAAAATCCTGACATTCTCTGAATTGCTGTTATTGATTTTCAGGTTTTGATCATCAGAGGAGCTCAAGAGGCTAAGCAGGAAATAATATGCCGATATATAAAGAAGGTAAAAATCTAGAAAAGCTGCTCTAGTTACTTGAGTAATTTACATGACCTAGTGAATTCTGTATTGTGAGTATTGGCCTGCTGCAATTTTATATTGCAATTCATAGCTAAAAAGAATATAGAAAATAATTACATAACTAATGATATACAGGTTATATGAGACAAAAACAGAATACTGATTACACATATTTAGGGAGCAGATGAGACAGTTGTACAACCAGAGGACTCTAGCCAGTCAGGAAATTGAATACAGTCAATAAAAGATTTCTTTTTCTGAAAAGGATATGTGAAATTTTATGCATGTATAGGAAGAATAAAGAAAAAATTTAGTTAAAAGGAGGCCTCTACATTAGCAGTAACATTAAACATTTTGAGTAATGTTTACTGACTATCTAAATACAAATTGTCAGTGTGATATTGTTGCTAAAGAAGTGATATTTGATGCACATAGGGAAAATAGTTAGTAGAGACAGAGAACTTCTGCTCCCTTTATTACCTCTAAACAATAATTAGTACTGCAAAATTGGTTTTGAAACAGAAAATGTCTCTGATGAAGGAGAAGAATGTTCATAGGTTAAGGAAACTTGCCTCATAGAAAAAGACACAGAAACACACTGAATGAAGAAGAAAAACATATGGAAACCTAAATCTCAGTAAACGGAACATAGATTTGACAGTGTGACACTGCAGCCCAGCACTGACAAAAGCCATGTGGGTGGATGCTTGACAAGTTCAGGATTTTCATTTAATTCTTTTCCAGAAATCTAGTGATCGAGGAGAGCAACCTACTGTGGTCTGTTCTGTGTCAGCCATCACTCAACATTTAAAATAAATATTAGGCCTTTCTTCTAAAATAAACACCATGGCTAAAAAAGAAATTAATGTGATAATGATGCAATCATTTGCATCAAGCCACCTACTCCAAAGTATCCTGTTATTTTGCAATGAGAATGTATTTCTGGGTTAAGTGCAGCATTTTTAGCATTGTCTCCTGAATATATCTACAGAAAATGTATCCACTGCAGCCAGAAGGATATATACAAGGATCTTCAAGCAACATAATTTCTGCATCTTGACTAGGCTTTGTTCCAAATGACCCCAAATGCTCAGAGCAAAGCTAAGGTTTAGGCTAATGAGGAGAAACTTGTATTGTATCAGGAAGAGTCCATAGTGCCACCCACTTCACTAAACAAAAACTATCCTACAAGATCCTAAATCTCCACCTTGGTGAATGAAGGTAGATTTCGGAACCTATATGATTAACACATGTCATTTCTATCACCAACATCAAAATACTTGTTGATGAAATATTTTCCTACTAGATTATAGGATCACTCAACAAATGTAGATAGATTATGCCAGAACCATGGATGGCATATTTTAAGAGTTTAGTGAAGAGGGGAACATGAAAATTTTGCCTCTAAAATGTCTTGCTGTCTTAATTTTAAAACTTCTGTGCCATTCTCTCAGTTTGATTGAAAACTGAATGGTTTCTATAGCATGACCCTTTCTGATTAATCACTCAATCTCCTTTTCCTCTTCTGAATTGCAATAGCTTGTCAGAGAGATTTATTCTAGCTTCCTTTCCATCTTGAGGACTAGCTCTCATTAGTTTTGAAGTGTTTGTGCCTTTGTTCCTGAAGTTGCTTGGTTTTCTCTTTTTTGTTGTTGGGGTTTTTTTTGATTTTTTATATTTACCTCAAAAGCAATCAAATGAACATTCACAATATTAATTGGACTATAGAGACATTCAGGTATTATTTATTCCTGGTAGTAATATTTTCCCATTTTAGTTTACTCATTTAAACAAAAGTGGCAGCCTGCAGTACAAGTATTGAGAGCTAGAATTCTACAAAAGCACCATTTAATGCTTTTTTGTTTGCATACCAGAGAACAGTGCCTTTGATCATGTTGAAGAATCACAGAATGACTGAGGTTGGAAGGGACCTCAGAGGTCAGCTAGTCCCAATACCCCTGATCAACCAGGGTCACCGAGACCCAATTGCAGAGGACCATGACCAGATGTCTCTTTAATATCTCAAGGGAGGGACACTCAAACACCTCTCTCAGCAATCTGTGACAGTTTTTGGTTACCCTCAGAGAGAAAAAGCATTTCTTGATGTTCAGATGAAACCTCCCATGTTTCGGTCCATCCATCGCCTCTGGTCCTGTCTCTGGGCACCACTGGATAGGGCCTGGCTCTCTCTTCTTTGCACCTTCCATTCATGTATCTATTGTCATTGATGAGATCCTGCAGAACCTTCTCTTCTCCAGGCTGAACAGTCCCAGCTCTCTCAGCCTTTCCTCATCCAAGAGATGCTCCTGTCCCTTTTTTACCTTCATGATCCTTCACTAGTCTCTCTCCAGCATGTCCACATCTCTCTTGTGCTTGAGACCCCAGAACAGGTCATAACACTCCAGGTGTGGCCTCATCCAAGTAGCGGGGAAGGATCACTTCCCTAAACCTACTGAAATACTTTGCCTAATGCAGACCAGGATACTAGCAGTCTTTGTTGTGTCACGTTTCTTGCATATGGTCAACTTGGTCTTTGCAAGGCCTCCTGGGCCCTATTCTGCCATGCTCATTTCCAGATGGATGGGCCCTAGCACTTAGGGTAATTGCTTTCATACAGCAAGACTCTGTATTTCTCCTTGCTGAACTTCATTATGTTTTTGTCAGCCCATTTCTGTAGCACATTGAGGTCATTCCAGATGGCAGCACAACCCTCTGGTGTATCAGCCACCCCCTAAGTTGTTGTGTCAGCAGCAAGCTCCCTGGCCTATTTTTGTCACCTATATACTTAGAGAAACCCTTTTTGTTGTCTTTGATGTATCTCATCAGATTCAGTCCCAGCAGGGATTTAGATTTCCTAATCGTATCTCTTCATGCGTGTACCTATCCCAGTTTTACCCTTTGTATGCTTCTATTTTTGTGTTAAAGTTTGGCCAGGATCTTCTTGTTCATCCACACAGACTTCCCAGCATTTGTACCTGACCTTCTACTCACTGGGATGAACTTCTCTTTAAGTTTGGAAAGGTGATTCCTGAATATTAACCAGCTATCTTGGGTCAGTTTTCTCTCCAGGGCATCATCCCATGAGACTCTTCCAAGCAGACATTTAAAGAGGTCAAAATCTGCTCTCCTGAGGTCAAGCATTGTGACTTTGCTTTCTGCCCTATTCCCTGCCTACAGGATCCTGAATGTCACTATTTCATAGCGAAATAGTGAAGATTATAGTTTCTTATCATCCCGAACAAACCCTCCTTGTTATTGAGTATAAAGTCCAGCAGCACCCTCTCCTCACTGGCTCCTCTTTCACATGAGCCACCTCTCATCAGTCCTTTTAAGACCAATCACTTATGGCCTTCTCTGCTGTCTCCTCAACAGATATTGGGGTGCTTGAAATCCCCTGTAAGAAGGGAATGGGAAGCTGCATCTGGTTCTCTATTGGAGACTTCATCCACTTGTTTTTCCTGGTCAGGCAGCTCATGGCACACATCCACCACATCACCTCCACTGGTCTGTTCTTTCTCCCTTCAAATGGGAGAGCTTGTATGCTCTTAGGTGGGTCATCATCCATTGTCAGGCAGAACTCTGTGTGCTCAAATTTCTCTCTGGAGAAGGCCAATTCCCCTCCCTCGCTTTTTCAAGCTGTCTTTCTAAATAGTCTGCATTGCCTCCATGCAGGCATGGGGGTCTCTGGACAGCAGGAAGGAAGAGCTGAACTGTTCTCTACTCCCCAAGAGAGTTATAAACTGGATATTTCAGAGATAATTACACCTCTTGGCAAAACCGGGGAAAGCTGCAGAGCAGATGCTGGCTCTCAGGCATCTATATGAAACACCTTTTCTCTGAAGATGAATGATTGATTTCAATAATCAGAGCTACCTAGGGACAGCAATCTCTGAAAAAGTAATATTTTCATTCACTGCAAAACCTAATTTTGCTCCTTCAGTAACTTAAGCCATCTTGGCCTTTATGGTGACAAAACTCAGCTTTGCCAGCTGAAGTTTTACCAGTCAGAACCTTGAATCAAATCTGTAATTGGTTAAGGCCTCATGTCTCTGACCATGTTATTCACTGTATCATTTGTGTTCTTTTGTTCTCCTAATCCACTGATTGAAAAAAACACCTTTTTGAACAAGCTATAAAAAAGCTATTGAAGGTGCCATATGCCTGATAGCAATAACTATCATTAGAGAAGACTGGAAGCTATCTCCTAAGGCAAGTCAAAAAGAAAACCAAGACAAAGCAATCGAAGCAAGCCAGTACAGTGTAGCATGGAATTCAGTGGAGAAAAAAGAAAAGACTCACACAGAAATGGCAGGACAGGAGACATAAAATGTGCAATTTTTTTCACTGTCACTGTAGAGAAACCACTTTTATTTGTAATAGTTGAATAATCTCTACCAGTAATGCAATGGGAAAAAAATCTGTAATTCTACATAAAAACATTAATTAGCAATATCACCATTTTGCTAAATAATTTTACATCTTTCCTCTGTTTCCACATTACCTCAGAAGAAAACATTTTTTAAAAACCCCAGCTTTATTAATGAATAAAACCAGTGAATGAAAGACATAAATTAATGCAGTTGAAGGTGTTGTAAGAGCTTCCAGGTGCTGTGCTTCCATTTGGAAGTGAAGCTTTTCAAGAACCATGGAGAGATGTGGACTATTGGGTGTGACTGGATATACTCAAGTAGGCAGCAAAATTAAGTTTTGTTAGCAAAATTTAGTTTGGTTAGGGTTAATTAGAAGACACCACTTATGTGTATGTTGGCTTGCTCTTCCAGAACATAAGGGATGTAAGATATGCCTATAAACATATTGCTGATGTCACCAGGGTTCCAAAGTCCCCATCATTACAATAGTTTTGTAAGGTATTGAATACACACTCATAATTTGAGTGACTGAGGTCTAAAATATTAATTTCAAATTGTCCAGATATTTGTGGTGCAGAAGACATGTTTCTAATATTCCAGGTTACTGTAACAACTATTAAAGTTTTCCTTCTTTTCTGTAATTACATATTCCATTATTGCTACTCAGATCAGTTCTCCAATCACCAACCTTTCATTTTGATACATGCTCAGAGGAAATGTGCATGATAGAATATTGCTGGGCCCTTCTGAATTATGGAAATGGCATCCAAATACATCTAATACTAGCTAAAATGCTTCTTTTCACTTACACTGAAAAGACCAGTTGCTCACAACTGAAAGAGCAACAGAAAATAACAGTAGTCATATTCCAGAGGTATTACAAGCAGATGTAAATTTTTCTACTCTCCTCCCCTCCACAGTTTATTTTTTAGAAATTGTTTAGAAAGGAAGCAGCTCTTGGATAAATTTCTTTTCCAACATCTTTTCATACAATTGCACTAATATATACAATACAAACAAGCCTATCATCTGCTATTTTGACATGATAATTTTAAGGAAAGTTTGTCACGTGAAAGCAGAATTTAAAGATCCTATCTGTAACTTCAAGTGCTTTTTCCTTATGCTCTCTCTTACTTAAATTTTCCTGCTTTATGACTGCTCTGGCCATGCTGTACTCTCCTGATGAAACCTGAGCCACCCTCAAGCCTGAAGGGTTTGTGAAATTATTAGGTACTATGCAAAGTTATGCTTTTTCGACATGTAGCAGGTCTGATTACATGCCCACTGGTCTGCAGTGGAACTAACATATAGAAGATTCATGTAGATTATTGTTTAATTTCTAACCCACCTAATAAATCAGCCTTTGTGGATACACATGCAATCAGTAAGAAAATACACCACACCCTTTTAAGGGATCCCTTTTGGGAAATAAAACTTTTCTCTGCTCAAGACAACCCTTTTAATATGACTAAGTTCACACAATCCTAGTGGAAATGTCTAAGAAAATAGGTCAGTTATGGAATTGTTATCAAACTGAAACCAGCACTGTTCACTCTGTCTTCGGTCTTTCCTCATTTTGATGTAAAGAAGGGAGCCACAAGTGCAGTGCTTTAATTCCCAGAAGTTCCTAGGGAGTCAGGCAAATGAAAAGGGAAGTACACACAATAGGGCTTTTTGTTTGCTGTTTAACTCTTGCTTTGTCAGGCACATCTCAAGAAGAAACAAAAAACCTAGTATGATTTCCAGTTCACCTCGTTTTCCTATTGCTTTCTTTTTTTTTTTTTTTGTCTATGAATATATGAATAACACTCTTTATACAGGATTAATAACATTTTTTGATCTACATTCTAATAATTAAAAAGTTAATGCTGTTCTACTCAATTGCCCAGAGAAGCAGTTCTCAGTGTCTCATTTGGAAAGATGTTGCAGAATTCTACTATATCATGCATTTATCTCAGGAGTGTTGCACACCTCCCCAAGGTGCCTGGAATAAGTCAGTCTACCATAAATACATTCTACAGTAACTTCTATTGGACAGGATGCTGGGCCATCTTGTCTAGACCATGCTTTTGACAAGAAAGTTTGAACTTTCTTGATGATCCTTGAGGTCCTCTTCCAATCTGGTATTCTATGAAATACTGTACAAAATTAGTTAAATTGCAGCGTCCTCCTGGGGGTCAGGACACCCCAGGGCAGACAGAGAAATATTCCCAGTGCCCTGGGTTTCCACAAGGTATATTCACCTTTCTATCTTTTTAGAGTAATAAAGGCCAGATAGTTCTCCCATTTTTTCTACTAGATTGTACTGCTCAGGCATTGCCACCCAGGTGTGATGGTGCATGCACCTAATCTGGGAGAACATGGCCCAAGTTGATTCAAATGTGCTAGGCATTTATTGTTTGCATTCAAACTGCATCATTACTGAGGGTCCGTAGCTTATTGACAAAACCTGTCCTACTATTAGGCAGGGAACCAAGTTTCCTAGGGAAGTCAGGAACCATAAATCAGTTTCTAATAGCCTTACAATGGTTTTAGATCTCTTTTTTTTTTTCATATGGTCCATATGTTCCAGTGTTTAATTTTACATAGTTCAGTTTGGTTTGTCACACACACACACACACACACACACACACAAACACGTCCCCCACAAAAAAAACCAACCAAACAAACAAACAAACAAAAAACAAACCCCAAAAAAACTATTGGAGGAAAAAGAGGCTTTGTTTCCTTAATTTCATGGGAAACTCCACAGCTTCCAGTTCCCAAAACATAATGAAAGCACAACATTACCATTGTTGAGTGTTAGGATTCTTACTGGAGCGTGAATCCCAAGGGAGTGTATTCCCCTATTGCAGGGAAACCTGGAAGAGCAGCAGAAATTTCAGGTTTTTCCTCACTTCCTTCACAAGTCTGCCCATACTTTGGTGTTGTAGTAAAAACGGTGAAGCCTCTTTTATCAGTATTAAGTACCCTCCCTTATGATGAGGAGATAATAATACACTGTTGTTCACAACCTCAAAAGGTAAATCAGTGTACTCAAAACCGTAGCTTTGTCTTCTCATCCCTGTGTCCACAGAAACAAAACAAGTAGCTCATGAGGCTGACTTCAAAGCAACGAATATTGCAGAGAATTTTTTCCCATCGTCTGTACAAGATGGCAACATTCAACCTTAGTTGTCAAATCCAGGGAGAGGGTTTCTTAGTTTAAGGACCTGGCTTTTCTATTCGTAGTCTTTGCTGTAACTTATGTTGATGACTCAGATGATGTCCATTTTTTGGTGAAACCTACATGCAATTTTAAGGGACACATGTAGGGATCACTTGGCTGTAATTGGCTCACTTGGATATCAAAAAGTTTGTAAGTGACTTAGCTTTACTTTTGGGTGACATTGAGTTTCAAGAAGGCAGAGTTTCATTATTATGAATCTCAAAATGTCATAATACTGAATTGGTAGAAACAACAATCAAATAATATCATAACTGGCAATATCAATAAACCACCTAATTTAAATTAAGTTCTCTTCCCCAAATTCTACATTTAAAAAGACCAAACAAAAATCTCATTCTTAAGGCTCATGCTAAATGTTTGATTTACAGGTAATTGAACTAATCATTCATTGGTTTAGAAAGCTGTTTTTCAGCCTGGGAATGATGATTTTCTAAACCAGAACACTAACATGATTAGCCAAACAACTTCTGTGTAAAAACACAGCAAGTTTACTCTTTCCAATAAGCACATACACTGAGATGATATTTATATGCTTTGAAATAGTTCTATTCAAGCCATCAGAGTAGTAGCAACATAAAACTAGTGCAATTCAAAGCACTCAGACCTAAGCTGCATTATAAAAATGGATGTAAATTTCTCCCTATCCTCACTCTGCTCATGGAACCATTTCTTTGGATAGGTGCAGTGTTGGTCACAGGTGAGGCTACTGATAACCTCAATACTTAAGTGACTGACTGATGCCATCTCAATGGTAACTTTAGATGTACTTCTAGTTCAGGGCCACCTGTCTGTAGAGAATGCTGGATGTTTTCTATCAGCTTTAGCACATCTAGACAAACTCTTAGTATTCTTAAGTTAAAAAAAAATGAATTGACTTGCACCACTAAGTCTTTTTAATAAAAATCTGTTTGGGACATTCCATTACTTGATCTGGAAACCACAAAACCTTTACTGGTCTTTAATTTCAGTGTAGTTCTGTGTAGCTGCTGGATAAAACTAATTCTAGTTCTCTGAAAATTCCCCAACATGTCAAGTCTTCAGTGGAAAAGGTACAACTTAGGTCCTTCATGAGGAACTTCATTGATATTTAGATATTTAGCACTATATGATATTTAGCACCATTTGATATTTAGCATATAAGTGATGCCTGCACTCATGGCATCAGTCAAAGAGGTATAGGAATCACGTACAATTCACTCATCAAGATGTTTCTCTCTCCAAAAAGGTTCTCAAGAGGGGACCTACACTTTATGCAGATATGCAGTTCTGCTCAGATGTAAACCTCCAGCTACACCAGTAAGGACGAAATGTGACTTTCCTGACACTAGTTTGAAATTCTCTCTCTCAGAGGAAGTGTCACATAACTGCTTCCTTCTTTCCATAAAAGGGACCATTTTTGCTTGCAGTGCAATAGCCTAGATAGCACCAACCTGTGTCAGCTTCAGAAAAAAGGTAGTGTCTGGCTAGAACAGCTTTGCAACTATACTCATATATTTTATAGTAGAAAGAGAAAAGTCAGATATGTATAAGAAAAATGGTTAGAGTGATATAATGACTTTACATGAAGAAAGACTAAAGGCTCTAATAGAGACTACAGTTTTAGGATGAGATAAATAAGAACAGACAGAGCAGATATAATAGCTGGTATTGGGATGGTAAAGTATTCACTGAGGACCACTCCTTCTTACGCATTTCAGAGCCAAGATACTAATAGTAGAAGTCAACATGTAGGGAGAAAGTACTGCACTCTACAGGTTAATTATGTGAAATTTATTACCTAGATATCACCGTATCTACATTTTAGAAAGCTTATAAAAAAAGATGAACATTCTGGCAAGTCTTATTTAGGTAAATGATGTCAGCATTTGTATTTAGATTTATTAAAAAGACAATAAACCTTTCTTTTCAAACTCATAAATTAAGCTAACTTCCTCTGTGTTAGCTATTCCCTAACACTGCATACTTCCCTCCAGCTAATGTGATGTGTTGACATAATTTACATCTGATCTCTATACACAGGAAAACACTTCCATGTTCCCAGAATTCAAACTAGTTTTTAAAAAACTTAATTTTTTAAAAAAATACTTATTTTAAGGTGCAATCAGTTCTTGTCCCAGTCAATTTTCACATAAAATTCTGTAATTGACTGTACAATCACAAACCTTAGTGACATTTAGGAGGTCTTGTTTTACAGACCACAGAAAGCCAGTTCCATATGGCTATCTGTGGTTATTCAGAGAGATATGCTAAGTTCTAACTAATTTTAATTGTTAATACCCAAAACTTGCCAGTATCAAATGTTTCCTAGTTCTAAGTGTCTGCCTTTGCTCAATCATGAAGAGAATCCTAGTTGTTTTTTTTTTTTTTCCGGCTGGCTTGTATATAGTTTCAAACAGTTGAAAACAGGTTTCTGTCTGGTTTTAGCACAGCTTGTTAAAAGCTTCCCAAAGCAATTAATTACTAGTCTTTGATATTTAAAAAGTTCCTCATACAGGATGTGTCATACTTCACATCCATAATGTGCTTTCATCGAGGAGATGTGATGGACTTTACAATGTCTTCATGCCAGAAGCTGGAAATTATTTTTAGCCTCCTTTTCCTCATATCTCATCTAGTTTTGACCAACATTTTACTAGAAATGCAAAAGGAAATTTGGCAAGAATTTTTATTTTTATCAATCTGAGACATATAAATGGAATACATATAAAGAAGATAGATGCAAAAGAATAAAGGTGTTGTAAGCAGCAAATTATACAATTAGTAGTGCCACTTAGGCTACTTGTAAAGCTGGGATTTCCAAGTGCATGTTTCTTTTAATTTGCCTGGCACTGAGCCACAGAAGATGAAATATTTTTAAAAGTTCTTACACAGGATCCACCAAACAAATGCAATAATCAGAAATACCATATACTTCTGAAAATCTTAGGTGTTAATTGCTGCAGTGTTGATGTGATGATTTCAGTTTGTTCCAATGTCAGCTTTGAATATGCTTTTTTCATTACAACAGTCCTGTTTTTGAATGCCACATGTTTATTTGTTGGGGGATGGAAGATAATTTTCAACATTCACGCTTCAAATCCACACAAGGTCTATGGATGGAACATCAAGATTATTACAAGCTGTGGTTATCATTAACTTATTCTCAGTTGATAATATGGTATAAAAGCCAGAAGTTCAGAAATTAATAGCCAGTATTTGTCATCTGAGAGCAAGTAATTCAGTAAACTAAGTATCTGATATTCAAAGTAGGGAAAACACCATGATTAATGAATGTACCTGATGAAGCTATGTGTAAAGTTTCCCATATGCCACAAATTGGGACTGTCACACTAAGACAACACTGGTCCACACTGAACTGCTGACACTTCCACAGTAATCCTCTATGATTCCAAAAGACATTCAGAGGAGAAAGGTGGAGGAAAGTGAGTAACACCTATAATGTTTTTGCTGAAATTCATATGAAGGGCTACACAGAATCCACTAGTGTAGGAGGCAGGTAGGAGATAAAGCAAACTATGAGTGAGGGTCTCTAGTGATGCAGAGTCCCCAGGCAGGTGCAAAGGAGAACCACTTTACTGCACAAACCAGGCCTTTTTAAGCAGTCAGGCCTTTCTCAATTACATAGCTTTAAATCATAACAAATATGATTCAACCAACCACCCTACACCACGATGTGAACACAGGATGGTTATATAATTTGTTTTTCTACCTCTAATTCAGCTGTGTCATTTTCCCATAGTCCTTTTCTACTTAGCCAAAGTAACAGGCCTGAGCCATGGTTTTACAAGGCCTTCCTTTTGTAAGGCTTTACCTATATGCAACAGCAAACAATGAACTATACTATCATAAATAGCAGATTTTTTATAAAGGAGAAGTTGTGGAGCTGAATAACATACAAAACTGCCCAACTGTATGAAAAAGAATTAATTATCTCTTGGCATTGAGGAATACATCATCAGTAAGGTTTTCTTCTTGCCCACAAAAAAAATCACATGCAAACGTTTTTGTAATCATCAGTTACTCATGTAAGTGGCATAGCTATAATTTTTTGGGATTTATAATGTCTTCATTTAGTCATTAACCCTTTAATAATTTTACTGTTAGAATTTAACAAAAAAAAAAATTAGTCATCAGATTTTTATACTACGGAATTAAAAAATAAACTAATCCCACACTGAACCTATGCTGGCAACCAATAACCATAGTTATCAGCAAGTCTAAATTGCAGAAATCTTTATCTATTTACATAAAGAAAAAAAATAAATATAAATTAAATACAAATGCAAGTGTATTAATAACTTGTTCATGCCAAATACCAACCCTCCCCCTCCACTAAAAAAGTAACACAAATATTAGGAAAGCTACATACCTGAAGGTTATATAGAGTCAAAGAAGCAGAATAATTGTACCAAATATTAAAGTTCCAAAACACAGATTGTCCATACCAGTGTATCACCAATAAATAGTAATGCATGTAAATAGATGAGAAAATGCAATGAGAAATAGTAACAAAGAAAGGGTACAAGGTACATATGCTGTTCTTGCCAGCTGCTGTACAGGCTTGAGGCAAATGAAACTAAAACAAAATGCCCAAAGGGGTAGAGAATGCTTCAAGAAAATTTTTACAAAACTGCAACAGTCACAACACATTTTTCTTATAGGAGTTCTGATACATTTTAAGGGACAGAAATGTTAAAACAGAAAATCATGGACAAAGACTCCCTAATTAGTCAAAGTCAGAAAGTGGTATGTTTATTACGCTGGCGGGTGGCACCATGGTGATCATCCCCCAAATGCATGATTGCACCATACAAGGATTTTTGCCTTCTATTTATTTCCCAAAATAATACATATATACAACCCCAGCATCTCCCACCTCCTTTTTGTATTAAAATGAGTTTATTAGTCCTTCATGTGTGTGCAGTTCTTTTCTTGAATGGGTTGGTAGTCTTGAATTGGGTCAGTGGTCCCAGGGATGAAGTCAGGAAGATCTTCGTCAGGTCTCTGTGACCCTCTGACATAATCCAAGGCTCCTTGCTTCATGATGGATTGACATATGGTCCAGGTGCTGGGCATTGTTCTACTGGTTTCAGTATGTTCCTATAAATGGTTCACTTGCTCCACTTTCTTCTACAAATAAGCATATAATATAACATTTAGCTTTAGCTTAAGCATCTAATAACCATTAACCTATCACTGGTGTATCTAACTTCAATATGAATTGGTTCTAACCCTCAGCTAAAATCTTAACCCTTTAAAATCATGATTCAGGGCTACTTATATGAGTTCCACATGAAAGTAATTTCAAAAACATGGAGCAAAGCACATTCCTCCACAGACAAGATGGCATATAGATTGTGTCCTAGAAAAATCTGACGCCCAAAGAGAAGAGCCATAGAATCACAGAATGATTTGGGTTGGAACGGACCTTAAAGATCATCTCATTCCAACCTTGCTGCCATAAGCAGGGACAGCGTGCACTAGACAAGGTTGCTCAGAGTCCCATCCAGCCTGGCTTTGAACACTTCCTAGGATGGGTCACCCACAACTTCTGTGGGCAACCTGTGCCTCACCATCCTCCCAGTTACAATTTTTTTCCTAATATCTGATCTAAACCTCTTTTCTTTTCGTTTCAAGCCATACCTTCTTGTCTTGTCACTACATACTCTTGCATTCTTTCTACATCTTTCCTGTTAGCTCCCTTTAGGTACTGGAAGCTCACAGATGGTTTATCACTTCTGTCTTTTCTAAAAGTACTAAATGTCAGAGGTTACTTACTAGCTCAGTGAATCAGAGAGCAGCACAGAGTACAAACTGTTCTGAAGAGTTGCAAAGGATATATTTGGTCTCCATATATTCGCTTCAGTGATTAAAATATTGTCGACTTCAGACTGTAAACAAAAAAAAAATTGAGAAACTATAAGTCCTAGTAAAGGGATGAACTGATAAACTTTGCATAGGCAATGAAGAGGTACATGCAAATACACTAGCTAAGTCACCACCTGTGGAACTTGTTCCTTTCTGTAAGCCTCTAGAAACTTGATTTTATCAGATATAGAAAGTCTCATCATCTTGCCAGTCTGGATGACAGAATCTAGATTTTCAAATTCTGTACAGAGGAAAAGGGACCAAGAGAGATATAATTTCCCTCTTTTGATATTTCAAAGTCAGTTTACTTTATGCATAACTTTGATTCAATATGATGTAAACAGTCAGCTGAACAAACTGAATCCTTCATATCCCAAGCAGGCAACAAAATGGAAGCAGATTAAACAGGAAAGGTGTAACATCAGAAAGGTACAAGACACTTGAGACCCACCAACACCCTCAGTCGCTAATCATTAGCAAATGACTCCTTATGAACATTGCCTCCTTATATTACTGAGAAGAAAGAGACCTTCCTGAGTCTACGTTACAGAGAAAAAAGAAGAGTTCCCCTATATGCAACCAACAGACAGCACAAAAACACCAGGTTATTAATTTGTTAATCAGTTCAGCACTGATGCTGTAATGCAGTGATATTTCCTTAACATATTTTTTTAAACATCCATTATTCACTTTGTAAGTATATAAGGTCTCTTGTTAAACTGCTATTCTTTTTAAAATGAGAACACTGAAAACATTTTTGGAAAGGAAGTCCGATATTGCTGAGGGAAAGTCTTGCTTCTTAACTAAAAGATATATAATGCTTTCTCCTCATTGTTCTCCAAAACAATCTGAAAGAGACATCTCTATAAGGAACAGTAGATATGAGGTAAAAGATTATACTTTGCTTTGAGATTTGCTAGGCTTCATATTTTTGAGCTTTTATTTTTATTATTGTCTATTAATTGCTTGGAAGGAAGCATGGATTCCAAGGGTTTCAAATTACATAAAACCAAATATGCAAATACACAATTCCAGTATAACCTCAAGATTGCAAAGATGTTCTCCAGTTTGGTCTCTCTTGTTATGATTGCAATCTATTATAAACCTAATTAACAAAAATTTCATAAGAATATTTTTTAGATTTTTATCTATCAATGTAAAAAATCTAAGACTTTCAGTGCTAGATGGAAAAGCCACTATAATCTCCTGTAGGCAGCTCAGCACACTAAGACAAAGCACTAGCCAAAAGAAGAGGTGTTCAAAACTCAGTATCACAATTTGGAACAGGTCATCAGCAGCTGTAAATCCTTATAAATAATTTGAATCAGCTAAGATCTGCATTTGAAATATTGTTCAGTTCATGTTTAAAACCTTTCCCCCGTCTTTGGGTTATGAAACAAAGCAAAAACTCTAAGCAGCAAAGCAAAATTATGATCAGCAAAATACCCGTTCTTCACATTATCAGCTTCTGATATCAATGGTTTCAATTGGTTTCCATCCAGAAATAAAGCTCAGGATGTGTTCATGTAAAACATATCCTCTCATTTGTCAGTCACAATTTCAACACTCAGTACTACTAGGAATGAAAGATACTCAGTCTATGGCAGAAAGCTGAGAACTTGCGAACAAGATGCATGTTGAAAGTTTCATTTGGACATAGTTGTAGACTTAGAAATAAATTGCACTTTCTGAAAAAAGATCCTCTTCATAAGTTGCTTAATGTCTGTAGAGCAATTTGAGGTGATAAGACTTTGCAAAAAAATAAAAGCTCTTTCTATTTTCATCATTACTATGACCTTTCCTTCTGAGGTTCTTTTTGTCCTTTAACTGTCTTTGTCTCCCACTGGTTTTGCCTGCTTAAGACTGTAATATCTTCAAGACAGGAACCAGTACTTAACACTCTGTAGCTTAATTGCTTAACACTCTGTGGTCCTAATAGCTACCTAGAATCTCAAAGGTCACAAATATTCTATGAGGTCAAGACTAATTCTACAAGCAGTTTCTGTTTAAAATAGATGCAAGGATTATTTTTCAGCTAATATAAAATACTAACTTGCAGATCTCTATCACAGATGCATAAACAAAATATTTTCCATTAATTTGTAATTGTAAAGCCCAAATTTTATCTGGTGAGTATAACTTGCATTTCTCTCAGAGTTCATCTTCAGGTAAATTGCTCTTCAGTATAACTAGAGAGACAGGTCACTTCTGTATATGGTGGGAAAGATCACAGCGTGACTTTTCTGCTCATTTGGCCATTTACAAAGCTCCAAAAGAATGTGCATATTTAAGAGAACAGGTACTTTGGACTTTAGCACTTCCTGCTCCAAGACCAGTGGTTACATCTCCTCACCAAATTTTTCTCCCCATAGTAGTGAGAACACTGCATTCAGCTCTTCAGGACATTTGGACAGGTTTCCATTTTATCTCTGGCCTTTCCCTTACCTGTAACAAGGGCAATCATACTCCAGTCTCATAGCAGTCCAACAGTCTTCACTCTGAAATATTTGCCTTTGCTAGCACTGCAGACAAATTTTTGCCAGCCTTGCAACTCCTTAGTTTTCTCCACATTTGCTGTCATATCTCAAAACCTATAGGTACAATGATTTACCTATAGGTACAGTTATGCCGGCACATGCCTGTAGGGACTGTCAGGTGCTTTTGAAATAAGTCACCTCATCCTTGAGGACTTGTTGACCACGAGTGAACATGATTTTATGAGGACTCTAAGTGAAAGCATTAAAATTGAAATAATCTTTCCCTTTTATGTTTTGAAGATTTAGCTTTTGGCAGTTTAAGTATTTGAACCAAGCCAGATGTTAAATATTCTCAAAGGGAAATAACCACATTACCTTTGGATCTGGATTTTACTGGACCAAGACCATGAAGAGGGCATTAAAGCAGAACTTCAAACATGAAATATGTAGTACAGATGCAAATGGTGTTCTAATTCTCAGTGAGACTTTGTAATTATGTTAATGATTTGACTGCATTGTTCTAACAAGACTGACTCTGGATTTGTGTGCAATTGCAGGGCATATTTCACTTAATTCTAACACTTCCTAGATAAGAGAAAATTAGAGAAATTCTGTTTATTAAATTGTGCCTTGAATAACATACATAGATGTAACCGAGGAGGAAGATATTAGTGAAAAGTAATTTTACTAGAGGAAAAGAGGTAATTTCTACAAAGTAACAGAAGAGTCAAGCAACTAAAAAGATTCTCAGATGTACAACATACCTATTTTAGAGGTAGGTAAAGGTATAATGTGACCACACTACATGTGAAATAGTTTCATAGGTATTCTATACCAACACAAATTTCTTCAATTATATTTAAGTTTTCTTTTCCTAAATACCTCTTCCTCCTTACATTGTTGATGATTTCTCTTTTTTTATATAATTCTATAAACAAAGCCTGAATAAAGGTAAATAAAATTAACCAATTAATTTAATTCCAGATTTTTCCTTAAAATCTAATTTAGGGATAGCTATGCCATTTGCATATATCTGAATTTAAGTGAAAGCTTACAGTTTAAATGAGTAGAAGCAAAGAATCAGTGGATCACCATGGTTGAAAGGTACCTCTGGATACTCTCTGGTCCATACTTCTAGTTCAAAACTTGATCAGCAGGTTACTGAGGACCAAGTACATAATCAGATTGTTTGATAACTGTTTATCCAATACTTAAAAGTCTTGGTTAACAACAGACCAGAATTTACAGTTAAAAAGCTGAGTGATTCTAAAAAGTAAAATCCTGAAATTGACACATGGATACTGAAAAAAATCATTTGTTTTATTTTTAATAGTCACCACAGTTCTTAAATGGAACACATGAATGTACAACAAGTGCTAACTGGAAAGCACAAAGTAAATAGTCAATATTCCTTGCATTTTAAAATTAGGTTTCCATATTAAAATCAGCTTTTAATGTGGCCATAATTTTGTTTTACCAAATAAATGAGGCAAGCTTCAAGCTGCAAACAGGAGAAAATCCGTATTTATTTTCATTGCCAGATTATTATACTCATGCCCATATATTTGCTGACAATCAAAGTAACAGGTAATTCCCACCACAGATATCATAGCCTAAATCAATCTATTAATCCATAAGATATCGCTCTTCTTTAATTGGATCACATTTATACACATTTTCTATGTCAAAACCCAGAGATTGTGTTGTATTTTGTAGCATGTATACCTAGGCTATGGGAAGAGCAAGAGAGCTGTACTTGTGCACAGAGCTGCCTGTAAGAACACTCCATGCACTACGGAAGGAGCAAGCATTACTTACAGCAGCTGTTCAATACAGCCATAGAGGAGCAGGAAGACTGTTTCTAATTTTAAAGATGAAATTTGGAGGTATAAGTAATAAATGCAACAAATCTGGCCAACTCCTTGATTAGGAGAGGCTATGTAATTTAGACAAAATACACGTGGATCAGTCGCTACTCAGGAAAAGAAGAGTCATGCTATTACAATTTAATTACTGTACTAATCTTAAGTAATAACAGGCATCTAAGATGAGGATATACAGACAATCTTCCATTCTCTCCAATGAACAATATATGTAGATTCTAAATAATAAGGCCTCAAAATAGCCTTGTTTTGAATGTTCTGTATGTTTTGATACAGGGACCTGACATCATATACTGCTAAAAGAAAGCTAATCTGATTGCCAGCACAGTACAAAAGTTGTATCAGGTTGGAGCCACTACAGACTCTAATGATACCCTGGAACATCCACATTTACTGTAAAATCTGTTTTTCACCTGCAGCAGAATAATTTTATGCTGTCACAGTTCTAGCAGAAAAAGGAAAAAAACAAAAAGGACTGCAAGTGCAGCATATGAAATCATGCTACTTCAGAAGAAACAGGATGGAAACCTCTAGAGATGTAGCTGGAAGTGTAGGGATTTGTACTGTAAGAAAGTGAATTGAATCTTCTTATACAGTCTGCTCGTTACTTAACACAGAATAAGTCAGCATGTTCTGAGGGTCTGGGACAAATTATCAAAATGGAATTTGGTCTTTTGCACACTTCTTTGCTGATCACCTCCTATAAATAAAGAGATCAGCACTTTTCCTTCAGTAAAAAGCAAACACAAACACCCTCTTGCCTACAATTAGTATTTTCTTTCACTAATTCTCCCATTCACATTTCACCTCCTGTTTTGCAAGGAGATTAATCATGCATTTAAAGAAAAAGAGAGACAGAGAATACATATGTGTCTGGCATTGCTTTGCTTCCAGCAATAAAACAACAATCATAATTCTTTTACTACAAAAGGATTGTAGTCATTATAACATTTCATTATTCCATATCCAGTGATGTCAGTTAAATAATTATTTTACCCAGTCTATGATTTAAACATCGATTTAGTTCAGAAGAATTTGTTCTTATTTGCATGTTTGTTTAAACAGAACAACAGTGTGGCAATCTTTCCAACATTTGTTCAAGAGAAGAATGGTCTTGGAGGTAATGCACTATCTATCTAACTTGGTTATACTGCAGGGAGCACTAAAAAAGAAAGTAGTTGTTTGAGTTTGATGAAGGAGATAATATATTGACGTAAAGTTTCTTTTGTTTCCTTACTTCCCTACTAATTCAATTAGAATGTAAACCTTCCCTAGTAATAAACTACCATAGGCTCCTATGCCAACAGCAAGTCTGGCTTTTTGAAGATACCCCATTATCAGATATACAGAAGAACTGCGTATTTCAAACAGGGATTCAATCAAGCAGGGTGTTGCTATCCTTATTTGTAGAACTAAAGATTCTAAAATTATCCCATTTTTCTGAAGCCTTAATCCCTTTGGAATTAGTTTTCATACTGCGATAGGGACCTTACTTCTTTTCTAACTTAGTGCTAAAAGAAAACACCTAAGTTTAAGAAGTAGTGATTTTTTCCTCTTTTTGAAAACTTTCCTTACAACCACAAAGCTGTCCTTTCCATTTTAAAAAAACCCATTTGAAATGTTATTGTGGCAATGCTGTTGTACCACTACACATAAGAATTTTTCTGTGCTTATGTTCTGAACCTCTGGGTTTAATAGGTCAATTATAGACATTTGTTGTTCAACCCCCATAGTCCTTAAAGTGGCTAAATAACTATAGGATACAGTCTGTTTGTGTTCTGGAGTTCAGTGCACTCAGAAAGTCTGGAAGGTTGACAATGGATGAATGTATGAGCATGTCTCCTTTTGGGAACAAAACTAAATAACTCAAGTAGACTCAAGTTCAGAGGGATCAGAGATCACCACTTTGTATCTACATAACTGGAGCAACATCTTTATCATGCAGTAAACATAAAGTATTTGCATACAATGGAGTCCTTCAGTTATTTAGAAACACTTTTGTCCCTTAGATAAGGAAAATCTAAAGTAGCAACTGTCCTATTCAGGATGATTGTGAGACTGTTGTATAATCTTCCTGCAACGTACTGAGCCAATTCTAATTTCATTGACATTGCAAGCATCTATAAATTGCAATACTTCACCTTTCTTCTTTACTATATTTTTCCATCACTTTTATATTGTTTCCATATTGTTTTATATTGTTTCTGTAATGTGATGGCATGTACTGTGCTCTTTACTACCTCTATAATCCAATGGATTTTATTTTAGTTTCTGTTGCTGTTTTTAACTTGACTGTTTCCACTGCTCTTCTAATCTGGTAGTATTCTTTGTACATGTATTAACTATGATAATTTCATCACTTATACCTATACATTTGCAATGCATCCAGACATTACCCATTCCTTTTATGTTACTGAATCGTTTGATTTTTATTAGAAAAATTTATTCTAAAGCAGACAGACAGGAATTTGTCATAAGGATACATATGTCTGTGACCTTTTCATCTAGTCTGACTTAATATCTAGTCCTCAGGGAACCACAGAGATAATCAATTCTAGACTGGCCTGCTGAAAGATTAATAGTCGTGTAGTAATACAATGGGAAAGCAAAAAGACATTATTCTAGAATATCTAAGTATCACTCAACCAAAAAACCTTAATTATTTTTATTGACTGATTGTTAGATACATTTTAATGCTGCAATTGCTTGAAGTTACTAATGTTTTACATCTTTTCCCCAACTTTATTCTGTAAAATGCTGTGCTTTAGTAGATGCCAGGTAGTAGAATGTTTTTCTAAAGTCAGATGAAGTTAACTCATTAGTCCACAGAACTAATCTTTAATCCAGATCATACCCTAAACTTGTGATTCCTGCATTCAGTCTTTGACTGTGAATTTTAAAAAATGAAATATTTTCCTGCTTCTGGAAAACCAGAATGTGATTCATAAACAACAAAAGTGCAACATTTCCACTCCCCACGTGATGGCTCAGAACTACACTTGGGCACTTCAGTTTCACATACAATGAACAGAACCCAAACCCAAACATCGTGCTTGGATCCATATACTCAGCAAGCCACTGAAAACCTTTCCAGAATGTAATGTTGTTCCTTGCAGACTCTATGACAAAATTAAAGTTGATCTATACAGCAGTTTTGCTATCCCCATGCAGCAGTCTGAGTACAGGATTGAAAGCTTATTTTACAGCTACTTCTTCCCAGCTATGAACTGGAAAAAATAAAACAGCTGTTCTGTACCATTTTCTAAAAGAGAATGGGTTACAAAGCAAAGATACTGTATACCCCCTGAGAACGGTGAGATATAGTCAAATTACCTTTGGATTCAGCTTTTCCATTACAAATCCTATAGGAAATTATAGTTTGCAGATGGAAACTCAATGACATGCGATCTAGGTGATCCAGAGAGGGCTTTTTTTTTTATGAAAAGTGCAACAAAAATTATAACAAAGGAATTACTGATTTTCTCTTCATTCCTGCTTCTCTTTCATACTCATTCAAATTCTTACTCTAATTCATAAAGCAATTATTACTTTCCAGTGATGTTTTAATTACTATTTTACAAAAGAAATGCAGTATTTTTTTAACATTATATCCTTCAGACATACCAAATAATATATTTTATTTAATGAACCAAAATCCAGATGTGGGATGAATCTTTTTCAAAGATTGCTCTACTGCTGTCTTCACAGATTCAGAGGAATCATATTTTGTTTTTGGATAATTCATTGCATGCAACCAGTCACAGTAGTCAGCCAAGTCACATGCTAGAATCTCAATTAAGTTGTCAAGCACTTACATCAAAAATATGTTAGGATTATTGTAAGTGGAAGACCTCAGATCTCTGCAAAGATCTGTTTTATTCAAAGTCCTTTAAATGCTTTTGCTCATGTTTGGTACAACCAGAGATAAGACTGGCAGCAACAGCTTTACTTTTCTGCACTATTCTCTTCAACTTTATAATTTCCCAAACCATAAGCTCATCTTCAATAAGAAATTGTTGTAATATATCTCCAAAATTTTCAAACAAGGACTCTACTAAATCAACATTTCAAGAAATGTATATATTACTGCCCTGGCTTTGTTCATCATTTAGCTTTTCTTGATTATTTCAGCAATTTCTTGCAGACTAATTAAGCACAGGAGAGTTACTGGTTTATTTACTTTAGGGGGCATAGGGCAAGTGCATGTTTTTCCATGCAATTACTCATGGTTATAATTCAAACACCATACTAGATATATAACTAAGATGCATTCATGAGCTTTCCAAGGGAAAAAAAATACATCAGGCAGATATAGATAAGGAATTAATCTCAGAAAATGTTAGACCTGACATGTCCTTATTTCAGAAAGTCTACTGCCTTGCTTTGATGGAAGAGGAGGTAAGCACATGCAATTCTGTAACATGGAATAATCCATCAGTACACAGCATACTGTATTCTCAGTCCCCTACCCAGGGTTTATCTGATGCAAGAAAAATTCATAGTTTGCCTCGAGCAAAATAGATTTTTCCAAAGTCTAAATAAATTTTGGATTATATGTCTTTAGTGATGTAGAAGCTGACAATGTCTGCATCCTTGTCAGGAATAGGCCTGCAACCTGAAACTCTCCTCCCAGGGAAGACAAAATTCAGTTCTGCTGCAAACTGCAAACTGTGAATATCAGGATTCTGCATGACACATTAGTATAAAATGCCAAAGGATGGATTTCTCAACAGGTAACTGAAATTCCGGAAAGAACTGAAACATGAACAAACCTATAAAAATCTTCAGCATGCAACAGAAGGGGGTATATTGTAAGCTAAAGATTAATATGAGAACAGGATGTATGCCCTGTAAGACTTATATTTTTAATTTTTGACACAAGACAGTAATATTTTTCCCTGTACAGTTTGTGACAAAAATGTGGATATTAGCAGTTCTATGTATAGCAATGGAAAATATCCATTGAATTGTCCATCCAAGTTATCATCACTGTTGTTATCAGTACACAACACTTATCATTAATAATCTGGCATTATTAACCTAAATTGTCATACCTTTACTGATTCCCAGATTACTACATTGGTGAAGTAAGACATATCACAGGGTTCTTGCTCATATATGCCTATGGCAAAGAAGACAATGTTTTGTTAAAACCATGAAAATATTACTTTATTTCTTTTAATAATGTAGCACTGTTTGTTAACAGTCCAAGAAAATTTTTATGTTCCTTACATAACTGAATCCATGCAGCCAACTAGTTAAATACAACTGTCTTCATTCAGGGGACCACCTCAGTAGACAGGCCTACAAAATTACAGTGTGCTCTTTGAATCTGCAAAGCAGAAGCAAAAACAGTGTTTCAGTTATTAGAAACATAAAGTCAGTAAGAGTCAATTGTCTTAAGTTTATTTGCAAAACAAAATTAGTTTTCCAATTGAAAACTAATTCACCATAGGAAGCTGAATTAGAACATAAAGAGCATGTCGGTATCCAAGATGGAATGAAAGCACTGGAAGTAGTAAAACAGGGTAAAAATCTGCAAAGTTAAAAAATTAATTAGAATATGCAATGAACAGCCAAGGGGAGATGGCCCTGGGGACAGGGCACTAGAGCTAAGTTCAGAGGGCTTGATTCTATTATTAGCCTTAAAGGACCCTGGTTTAAGGAAGTACTGAGTGTCCAGACTCGGAGAAGTTGGCCAGTTTAAAGTAATAGGAAATCACAGACCACATCAGTTGATTCTGGAAGTTCCCTCTTTGCTTATGAGAACAAAGTATACCCAAGATACAGTTCTGAATTTATTAAAGTATAATCCCTTCCCTAGCTCTGCTCCCTACCTCTTTCCCAAAAGATATATTAATTTATTTCCAAAGCGATCCTGAGAGATGCAAGAATGTCAACAGCAGCACTGCAAGGCAAATTATTAACTGAGCTATCCAATCCAACCCTTTACACTCTAATGCTTTTCTTTTAACTGTTGCCAGGTTTGCATCTTTTACATTCACACATAATGACTCTGTGAAGAGCAATCTTTATTTACTATATAATTTTTTTAAACCCCCAAACATAATTAATTAATTACCACTAATCTTTATTTCAGTTGCCCAGTCAAATCAGTGGATTTACTGCAGAATAAAATTGGCATATTGTCATGATGAATCAAACTCTTTGCTTTTGATAATTCCAGGTTATTTGTGGCCAGTGAAATGGTCAGCTGCTTACAAAATTACTGTAGCAATCAGTTTTTGACCTTGGTTTTCCTATAATTTGCATCATGTTTTAGAAGAAAAATCACAAGGAAATTTAGGCAGGCATTAATCTAATGGCAACTAAGGATTGTGTAGATTAGGTTATGTAAGCAAGCCTGTGACCAGGCAACAAAGAAAAAGATCCTCAAAGTTCATGACCAAAAGGAAAAAAAAATAAGTTGCCTTACTGAAAATTTTTGAAAATGGTGAATAAAAAGCTTAAAAGGAAAATCAATACCTGATCCTCAGTCATACAGGGTTTGCATTCTTCTAAAGTCATAAGTATGTTGCCTTTGTAAACATTGTTTCACATAACAGAGTATCAGCATAAATATCTTGGACAATCTGGGAGTCTGTTAAAACCATTGCAGTCCAGGAACATAAATATGAAATCACCAAACTACTTGATTAATTAAAAAAAAAAAAAAAAAAAAAAAGGAAAAGGAATTTTAATTGAAAAAAAATATTAAGCCAGAAGAGACATAGAAACATTGAATCACAGGATGGTTTGGGTTGGAAGGAGCCATCAAAGATCATCTAGTCCCATTCCCCTGCTAGGTGAAGGGGTATCTCATACTAGATCCAGTTGCTCAAAGCCCCATCCAACTAGACATTGAAAACTTCCAATGATGGGGCATGCACAATTTCTCTGGGCAACCTGTTCCAGGATCCCACCACCCTCACCACAAAAAAATTTGCCGTACATGTAATTCCAAATCCTCTCAAAGACCAAAACACATTTTGTTTGCAGAGATCAAAGCATATTGCTTAATGCAGAAAGTACTTCAGATTACAGATCTAAGTGAGACTAGCCACTGGTCACCAAAGCCATCCCATCCCCATTCTAGGATTACTGGCACATCACATAGATTGCAAACATGTGAAATGTTTCTTGAAATTAGCTCATTTGTAACCTGCTAGTTCTGTAAGAATAAGCATTAAATGGCAAAGCAGACTTACACTAAAATACCTCAGCCAGCTACTTCACAGCCAGACAAGTCTTGTAGTGTCCAGATATTTTTTATTTTTTTCTTCTTAACTGTCAGTAGCTTTTCTTTTGGAAAGGCAGGAGAATGTTTGAGGATGTATTTGTTAAGAATTGGTTTCCCCTTCTCTAAGCCTTCTTTTCATCGCCACAGAAATCTGCCATGGCCAATTGTCGCTGTCGAGGCAGGACAGGAATGAAGAGACTCTGACTCAGAAGGCTGATGAGAGTAAAACTCCAGTTTATTCAAAATACACCACTCTTTTATACAGAGCTTCCTGAAGACCAACTCCATTGGTCCTGAAGTGAAAACCACTCACAAAGTGGGTGGTTCAAAGTGCTTGATGCACAGTGATAGAACTTAACTATAAACAATGTGAATAACAAGAGAGATTACAAATTATTTGCATTCTTTTCCAACTCTTTCCCAGGCTTCTGCCCGGCTAGAAACTCTCAGTTTCTCTCTTTGACTGAATGGGAGACCCACAGCCAATGAGCTAAAAGAGCTCCTTTAGGGAAAATTTTTCTTCATTTTCAGATACTTTTCTCTAGACGAAATGACAATTTATTATTCTCTTCTCTGAGACCATACTCAGGAAAGCGAGTACTTCTTCTAAAATACCTTCTTAATCTCCAGTAGTCAATATATTTATTTGACTATGTAAAAGAACCAAAATATATTGTGTATTAAAGAGACCAAATGAAAGTTGAAAATTATACACGAATTACAAGAAGCATTCACACAACTATTTGCTTCAACTTCAAAGCCACTCTCTGCATTATATATTTTTTAATTTAGATTTTGAGGCAGAACCCTACATAGACTCCAAAATTGCCAATGACTCCTGTATGCTTTGGAAACATTAATATTCTTGATTTCCATAGAATCAGTCAGTTTGGTTTTTGCTGCTGCTATCTATCTCAACAAATTCCTGCACCAATAAGTTCCACAATTTAATAATATCTTGTGTGAAGAAGCCCACTAGATTAGAATTTTGTACCTACTAAATCTATTTAATATCTCCACAGCCTATGTTACACACCAGGGAAAATGAGGTTAATAAAAAAAGATAATCAGAAAACTGAAGACTCTTCACAGCATCTACTGCATTTCATTCAAAATCTATGATGTATTCTTTGGCACCATTCTGTCATCAGTGGTTTAAAAAAACTTGGCAGACACATGAATGGAGATTTTTTTTTTTTCTACCAACAATATAAATATACTTCCTTCTAACTGAAAATAACTTCGAAAAATCAAAATCAAAAAATCAAAATCAAGCAAATTATGATTAATTACTGCCAAATCTACTGTGTGCTTTTGATCCATTCAGCTAAGCTTACTGATTTATGACATCCTCATCACTCATAAAGACTTATTCCTAAAGACTATGACTGTGTAATTCTCATCTTTTGATCACCAATTAACATTCTCCAGAAAAACAAAAAATCTTTTTTAGTGTTATTGTATCGTGCCGTGTCTGGTAACATTACTTATGTATTTGGTAAGTGGCAAATTACTTCTGCAGACTTTTATTTTAAAATAATTATCATAGGCATACAAATAATTAATTTATTATTTTAGGGGCTTTTGGTGCAAATTTTCATCCCCTTAGAGCTGTGTTTCATTAATGGATTATCTTGGCTCATCTCAAAATTTTCCAGTATTCATAACTGTGAGATTGTTGCACACACACATGTACACACACACATACAACACACCAGGACTCTACTACTCTAATTTTTGGCCATGGTTTTCAGCTAAATAATCGTAGTTCATGCTTTGCAGTAGCCATACCAGTTTACATGCATGATGTGAAAGCAGGTGGCCACTTTTCTTTCCCTTATACAAGAAATAATTTTGGAAGAGTATATAACCAGGGATATAACCAGTTATCTTCACAGAGCATGCAAGAGAAATTGTTTGGCTTTAATAATATATGTACAGATGCAGGACTCCCACTGCCCAGACCTATAAAGCCAACAGAAAGGGGTAGGCTCCTCTATTCTAATCATTTGCAATGTGTTTATAAGCTGGGTGCCACCCCTCATGTCCTTGATACTGACTGCATTGGCAGAGATACAAAACATGGTACCTTATGGATCAAACCACTCCCCTGAGCTCAATAGTTATATTACACACCTTAAAGCAAAGTAGTTTTCAGGCACCACAGTGAATAAAGGGTCAAACATATCCACCAGGCCAATCTTCCATCTTGGTCCACATGGACAAACTGGTGCTTGGAAAATCTGGTGTGTGCCTGGTTTGTACTCAAACATCATTGCAAAGAATCCACACCAAGGAAAGGCACTTACATTAAGTATTAGTAGAGTCACTTATGTATGATATGGTCAGAGTGAACTTGCCTGGGATTCTTCTTTGGAGCCTCTCCAAAATACAAGCCAATTGAAATAAAAATTTCAATTTTCTTCTGAATTACCTTATAAGCCAGTTGCAGTAAAAGTGACCCTATGCCATCATGTAGGCTTCTTATGAACTGCATTGTCCTTGTGAAATGCTTGACTTCTTGTCAATCTAATCCCAGTCTCAAAGAAGGACTATAAATAGAGAGCAGTTACTGCATACTTCCGATCCATTGAAGCATCCATGAACCCTGCAGTTTAAGAGAGAAACACACAACACAAAGCTATAAATATTTCTATATTCTTTTTTTTTCAGGCACTCTTTTCAACCCAGAGTGGAAATAAAACTGAGGAAGCTAATCATATGACCCTGGGAGAACTGAAATGATTGCTCTGATATGAACAGTTTTTGGTAGGATCCTATGGAACAGTATGTATTGGTGACATTAGCAGCAGTCATTAACTTTTGGTCTTGATCATCGGTCCCAGGAAATCTGTGGCTTGCAGCATGCCTCATATTTACTGCTGATGGTCTAATATATGGTTTACCATGACAAACAAGTCTTCCATTTTGGAAGGCCTGTGGCTGTCTCAGACACACCAAGTTTAATGGGAGAAATTAACAAGAACTTGTACTCAGTTTTCAAAAAAATGAGAAATGTTTGACACAGATTTCTGTGATTTCAGGTGTATTTTCTGTAACATTCTGTAAAACTATAAGACAAGATATTGTAAGGGACAATATAGTTTCAGTTAATTTTTTTAGCCCTTTTCTTACTATTAGTTTTAAATCTCATGTATTTTTTTCCTTCAAAACCAAAACTTTTTAACAGTCTACATAATGACTACCAGCACACAGACTAAGAATTTCCACAGCAATTGATGAGTAATGCAAGAAAGTATCTGGTTGAAAGTTCTGCAGCTGAAAATATTTCCTTGCCTTTTAATTCCCTTCAGTCACCAGAAAGGGCAAAATTTCCTCACAATATTTGGGGCTGAATTTGTGATGGCACTCAAAAGACCAAGTTGAGGTTACTAATTTTGAATCAAAAATTCAGCATCAGTCAAAGTCAAATCTTATTTTGGCATTGCTCTTTCTCTTCCATCAGTTTCAGAGCTGGATCCAAATTTTGCTCTATACATGTCATAGTTCTGATATGATCCAGCCAAAGGCAGGTCTGCAGACCAACTCAACTGGCTTCACTGGTGCATGAGTAGATTCTGAAGTCATTTAAGAACAAGTCAGGAAAGA
The DNA here is from genome assembly GCF_050655825.1 of Lonchura striata. Lineage (NCBI taxonomy): Eukaryota > Metazoa > Chordata > Aves > Passeriformes > Estrildidae > Lonchura > Lonchura striata. The sequence continues at coordinate 74,634,828 of NC_140704.1, forward strand.
AACATGGAAATGTACAAGCTCACAAGCAACTGAATTCATCAAAGACACTAAAAGTTTGAGCAAAAATAAACAACTTCTGAGATCAGGGATTATATTCCACCCTAGGAGTACTGACTGGTGGATTGCATTGTAATAGATTGCACTTTCATGCAAGCTTGCCTTCTGGCTTCTGTTCAATTAAAATACTCCCAGGTTAACCAGGCAATTTAGCTGTACCGCTCTTATTACCATTATAAACATTAAGTGACATTTGCCCTGGAGATTGCTCTTATGCTGCATGCTGCTAATGCATTCTTTCACTCAGATTTGTAGGGGTTTATTTCATGGAATGGAAGGGGACAGAAGCATCTCACTGTTGTTGGCAATCACAGGCTTTTGGGGCATGGAAGTGTGAATAATAAGTTAATCGGTGTTTCCCTGGTGTCCAGATGTCAGGGAGCAAGGGCAAGACAGTGCACCCTCATCCTGTGGCACAAAATGGGATGTGATGGCAGGGACCCACCAGGCTGCAGGGACATGCCTGGGATGTGATCTGGCTGGCAAGCTATGGTGTCAGGAAAGGTCTTCTAAAGAAAACTTTGCTCTTCATTATGCAGAATTTCTGAGAGAGACAGGACATTATTTATATTTTGAGTAAAAATTGAGCTACCCCTCAGACTACACCCCTGATAAGCAGCCTTGGTGGGGCCTGGAAGCCTTTGACACTGTAAGAATTTAGTTATGGCGCAGTTAGAAATTATGTTAAGGTAACTACAAAGTAATGAGCTACCTGAGTGTGAATTAGGGTAGAGCTGCAGTGTGAAATTCTGACCACCTTAAGGCAAATGTAAACAATGTTAACTTGCCAATGAGAGTGCCTTTGTAAACTGTAAACTATATGGAAGTGTATATAAACTGCCATCTTCTCACTAATAAATGGAGAACGTAGCTTTAACCTATGTTTGTCCTGTCCGGCACCCCCTCATATTGTAAGAAGTCCCTACTTTTCTTCATGTCATACTTGGTTTTCATCAATGATGTATATTCTCTAGCCTGGCTATCAACGAAAGGTGATACTTCCCAGAAGTCATACTTTTAAAAATGGCTTGGAAAACCTAGTGCATAAGTTACAAGTGATAACCATCTACCCTAAGAAGCAGATTCATCCTCCATAAATAAAGTGCACTGCAAAAGTGCAAAACAGAGCCAACTTTTGTTGGTTGCTCATCACACTGTATTATCTGACCATTTTCATATTCCACCAGTCAGGCATCAATACCCTTGCCTATATCCTTGAACACTGAAATGATGCTTCAAAAGAGACACCATGAACTGTATTTTTTTTTTTTAATTTGAAGACTTTTACTTTGGATAGTAGTTTACATAAGGGTAAATTTTGCATTCTATTTATAACAAACATGAGGAAGAACAACAGCCACATTTTTCCCTTCAATGATGCATTGCCCTGAGCAAGAATAGCATATATTCAAAACAGAGAATGATGCTCTATTTTTGTCTGTGAGCTGGGTGGTCCAATCTGTTACTGCCCTGGCCTTTGTTCTATGAACACTCTGATTTTAATAATAGCTTTGGGAACAACAGAATATGAGTATGACAAATTCATCCTACATGTCCTAACTTGTGTTATAAAACCTCTGTACAGTGTACTTTAATATACCAGGGAAATTTAGAAACCAAGTGAAAACATCAGTCTGTAACTTCTGCATAAATTAATTTTACAAATGCAATAAAAAATTAAATGAATACTTACATTGATTATATGATTTTTGACACCATATTTGTTACAGGAAATACAAAATATCTGTCAAGTTTCACATCATCTGGAAACATTGTCACTTTTCACCCAAGACAGTACATCTGTTACCTTCTACTTCTCCTTATATACATCTTTCTAATCGACCTAGAAGTCAAGATAAAGGGGAATAGGTAATATTTTCCATTTGCTAACATTTATAAATACCAGCAAGATATTAAAGGACTGTTAAATGCTGCTTGATGTATTTCTGAAGGGCAAAAATTATTAAGACTCTGGAGACTGCACTAAGAATGAAAGAGAATTAAGACATGTAGTGGTGGAGATGTTTGGCTGACATTTGTTTAAAGCCATTAAGCTAAAATTAAATTTAACCTCATTAAAGGAGACTGTTAAGACAGGCACATGCTGTAATCCAAAAGGAAAGTTCTTATTCTTTGAGTTCTCTTCTCTTCAAAGGAATTTGAGCTTAACAGAAAGGATGTACTGTTCAACTTCTTACCCCACTTCTGCCTGAAATTTCTCATCACAGCAATTGAAGTGATACTAATTGCACAAAAAAGGACACCTTGTGTCTCCTAACAGAGAGCTGACCCTTTTTGTTACTCCTCTGAGAACAAGGGAATCCAAATCTGACTTCTTATCATAAAGTACATTGGCAGAAAATTAGCATGATCATAATGCTCTATAAATACTATACAATTAGAGAATGTAAAATAGAGTTTGGACCCATACAATTAACTCACCTCTAAGCAAGTGAAATCAAAACTTTCATATTTGTGAGCCTAAAGTGATAAAAAAAGAAAAACTGATTAGCAATGTGGTTTTTTCAAAGTAGAATTGAACACATTATAGTCTCTGGAATGCATTACTTAAATTGCACTGTTTTATAAATTTTACTTACTAGCTTTGTTTCTTCTCTTGAATTTAATGTTCTGGAACCCAGGACAACTAAGCATAGCAAACCACAGCAGGGCAAAAACATTTGATAGACTCAAACTAAACACTGTTTACATTTGAGAAACTTCAGTGGCTGATGCAGATCTAGGTCTTTGCTTTTCCAGGCATTCATCTAACTATATTCCTGCTCATTACCAGGGTTTGGGTTTCATTTTTTAATGAAAGCCTCAACTAGCATCATAAACTATTGTATTGGACCCTTTGTGAAAGCAAATACTATAATGATGATTTTTCCTCAGCAAAATCCTCCTGTTTTATTAGTACACTTTTGCAGTATTAGAAATACTTGCGACATATTGCTGCCCTTGATTTGTATTTTTAAACTGTTACCCTAGAGTATACATTGACAATATTGCATATTACAACAAAACAGCATTTCTTTCAGTCTTATAATCTACCAAAGTATGCAACCAGAGTCAGAAGCATTTTCCTTCACTTTTAAATAAAAATAATTTCATAATTATTCCAGATTATATACAGCAGATGGAGAGGATCCAGTGATCAATTACTACATCTTAAGTCTTGAAATTATGCTTAATGGTTTCTTTTCTTGAAAAGAGCATAAGAAAATCAAAGTGGACATTGTAGATTTATGAGAGTATTTTGTCTTAAGTATTAAGGCTTTAGTTATTAGAAAGGACTGCTAGTTCTGCTATTCTGCTCAAGAAAGTACTCCCAAAACATGTTATTTTTGCTAGAAAAAACAAATTGTTGAATGACAGAAAAAACAGGTAGTCTGAAGATATTCTGCCAATATGATTGTCAAATACTGGTGTTTCTCCAAATGTTTTAAAAAGTAGTTTTCATGCCCAGATTAATTCCTAAAAAGGGTAAAGTTTACTGGCAGAGCTCTTCACTTTAAAATAAACTGGGATAGTATTAGGCAGTCCAAGAGAACTGGGATTCACTCCCTGCTGACAGGAAAATTCATTGCAACCACCTCATAAATGTTATCCCTCTAAGCAAATACCTCTCCTTAGTGACTGAAACTTGTGGGAATGCACTTATTCAAAATCCCAGCATGGGGATCTCAGTGCGCAGGTCTCTAAGATGCTGATCCTATGAAGTCTCTATAAATTGTAACCTCAATTACTAATAGTTGTCCTTAAAAATTATTCTCTTTGTCAAAAGACAGCAAACTCAAGTCTTTCCAGTGAAGCTTTTCAGTCTGCAGAGTGTTTCTAGATAGCCCCAAGGAGCACTCTGCTACTACATAATCCCCACTAGGATTAAGATGGTTTCCTTTATAATCTGACTTGGCTATTCCTTCAAGTCTGTTGGCTCAGATGTGACCCTGACAGCACCGCGTACAGTATTTTCATAAAAAATAAAACAGTAAGCAAGGCAACAGTTGTCTGTATTAATACCTTAATGTCTTTGAAAATTTATCCATGCTGACCTTAAAGAAAGTGATGTACTTTTATACAAAGTCAAAATTGCAAAATAAACCAGAGCAATTAAAAAAATAAATATTTTATATAAATAAATTAGCAAAATTCTTTAACGTCATAAAATAATTTTGCATTTTTATTTTTTCCTTACTCTTCTCTCTTCATTCAGGTTAAAATTCATGCAAAGGGTAGACACCAACTTAAAAATCAAGGTTTGCATATATTATTTTATCTATAAATGAATACTTAGTTTAATTAGCTAAACATTACAGCTCACTCAATTCCAAGCCTCATTATAGTCATTTGAAATAAGAATGACTAAATGTGCAATTGCTTTCAAATTTAGTTCATATTCAAGTTCCTAACAAAACAACCTGTTGTTCAATTCTCATAAAATATGCATCTTTGCTTTTACAACAATTGACCAATATTGTCTATCAAAATCTGAATATTTTGGTGTTACAGGAGTCTGATCAGACACAGGTCTGCTCCAAGACTGATATCAGTTGGTCTCCCCAAGTGTCTTGGTTCTAATGAAGCTTGGCTCTGTGCTCGTATTCCCTCCAAGGGCTTCTCACACACATAAACCAGTGGGATCTCCTCATTACAGTTACAGGAACCACAAAACATTTTCTGGTTTATATAGAATTTCTTTATGCATCAACTGTTGAGCAGATACAAAGCTCACAGTCAGGGAGTCTCCATAATGTGTACAACAACTGTTAGCTGGAAAATAGCACATTTCCCTTACAGTTATGTTATAGTTCTGTTGATGAGTAGGGAGAAATACGGTACATATTTACATACATAATTAGGATTTTCCCCAGTTGTTTCTGAATTACAAGCTAAGGTTGTTTTTATGAGGTGAGCAATTAAATGTACCATAATTTCCTAGGATTTAAAGTGATTTTTGTCAGTGGAATTATGTGTGTTCCCACTCACTCATTCTAAATCTCTGCAGCTCCCTGGTGTGCTCTCCAAGAATAGTTCAGTTTCCAAGTCACTCAACATATTTCACTTTTAAGCAGCTATGTTTTTAAGAAGCTAAAAAGCTTCCACTGTTGTCATTCTGAATCTTTAATTGTATTGAAACTGTTAGGCAAAAATTACATTATTCTGCTGTTCTAAGCAACAGGAGAATGAAGATCCAGAAGACACATGTTAATGTTAATCATAGATATAGATGAGAAATACAATGGCATTTTTCAGAAACTTAGTTCTCTGCTTTAAAAGGCACAGACTCCTTATTTTCCCCCTCCTAGCCCATTCATTTTAAAAAACAATAACTCCAAATAAAAAATGTAACAAGAAAAACAATTAGCCAAGTGGACTGAATCAGGAAAATTCTCCCTGCCTGTTATTTCCCATTGGTTTTCTAATTGCAGACTGTTGTAAGTAGATTCTACAACTCAATATTTAAGCAACTTGTGATCTTCTTGTGCTTTTCTTAACTTGAGATTTTCTTATGCTCATAGAATCTTTCCAAGATTATTCCCTACTCAGACGGGGCACTGAAGGACAGAGGGCTAAGGTACCTGGGAGCATGACTAACATCCTCTATAATTTAGATGTCTACCACATTGCTGGGTTCTTTGAGAGCATTTCTGACCATTCATTTCACAAAAACCAAGAGTCTCCCTTAGAACATGATGAAAACAAAGTATGAGACCCTGTTCTCATGCAGATATCTAAACCCTAGATACAAAAACTAGTAAAGAAAAAAATATCCCACCTTGAAGGATTTAGACAAAACTCAGTTATATCTGAATGTCAAACCTTAAGGAGTAATCCCAACTATGCTGCTGCTATCCCTGCGAGTTCCAAAAAAATCCCAGTAGCCTGGTAGTCTTGCCTGCATATTCACACTCCCAGGAAACTCTACAAAGGCACATCTTCTACAAACTCATTTGAAGTTGTCTCCACTCCAGCAGCCCAGGCAATCACATTAACAATGGTTTCTGCATAAAGCAAAGAAGGCCCATCCCTCAAAACCAAGTATGGCACCGCACTGATGTGTCTCTAGACACTTCTGAGCAGAGTTGGCTCTCACAGCCATCTCTAAGCAGGGCGGCACCTGTATACTGCCTGTGACCACCTGGCTCTGCCTCCATTCCCCGAGTGTTTTGCAGAGTTGGTGTTGACAGATTATGCCTATTATGCGTCATTACTATTTTTATCCTTTTAAAATATTCCGCTGAGAGTTTAGACAGATAAGTTAGTAGCCTTAATGCTCCTCAGATTTCCTACTGTACAGAAAAATTGCTTTTCTTATCAAATCCACTATTTGAGGGTCTCAGTTTCGTATTTTAAAATTTTGTTAGAGCAGCAGGAACACAGAGTCTTTAACTAAAATTCATGTCCACTTCTGAGTATCTTAATATGAAGAAATAAATACTACTGCATGCTCGTAGGAATTTATATCAAAGCACATAGCAAGCTCCAATTTTTTCTGTATTCAGAAGCAGTAACAGTCTTTATCTTTCCAAACCACCCACGAGTTAAAAAAATACAACATTTTATTTTTCTCCTATGGAACTCAGACTTGGCAAATACAGCTAGGGACCTTTCACTTTCTGAAATACTCTCATGCTTTTGACAATTAAGGCTTAAGCAAAACAATACCCAGCACTGCAGCATTACATCTTGCTGCCTTGCAAAATTCATACTTTGCTTCAGTTTCCAAAAGAGCCAATGTATTGGAGCAGGTGGACACCTGCTGCCAGGATCCACATATGACATTTAGGCAGGAAGAGACACTACCTAAAAGAGTCAAAAAAAAGGGGCAAACTTGTTGAGCATTGCTGTAAATTCATGTGGATGCCCAGTCTGTATAGAAGGGAATTTACACCATATACATTCATTTAATTGTGGACATCCTAGAAATGAAAGGGACTGTTGATTCCCTCTGCATGAACGCTGGACAGATGCAGACAGCATGCAGGATTTCCTCACCATTCCTTACCAATGCTCCAAGGGACATTTGCTACTAACCTGCTAATGGTGAGGTCATACTCCTGGAAGAAAGTACCGCCATTTTTTTTGTTCTTGACCATTTTTATCCTTGCCCTGAAGAAATACTGTTCTTCATTTGTCCTCCTGCTGTTTTTCTTGAAAGAGATGACAGCCCTCTCTGCCTTTGTCTGGGTCCTGCTAGTCATCATCTTCTTCTGTTAACTCTTTGCTTGTTGGAACCCCGGCCTGGTTCAGGGGTTCCATGTGGTGGTAAAGTCTCTTCTCCAACCCATACTTCCAAAGAAAACTCAGCAGCCTCTTGTTTGGTCTCAAGGCAGTTTATTGTTAGTTATCTGAAAGATTGTCTTCTCGGGCTGCTGCAGTTTGGTCAGCAGCTCAGGCAGAGGCCACACACCCCTGACATCCTCTCTGTATGGTGTCTTCTTCTTCTCTCCCCCCGCCCAGGGCTGATGCTGTCTTTTATATGATACATTACGTGTTACATGTTTACAGTTTTCCCCCAATACCTACTACCTATATTAAATGGTGCTTTTCTATTCTAAACCAATCCATAAGTGCCAACATCATCAAGAACATGGAGGCAAGGAAGAAGAAAGAGGAGAAACAGGACCGGCCTACATTCCTCCATCTTAAAACTTCTGACCCCCATGTACAAAGTAAAACCCCCCCGTACAGGTGTTAAAATCCCGTTGTACAATACTAAAAAATTCTTCCCTCTACTTTGTAACTACTTCTACTATAATATCTAAACTTATTTGACTTCTTGTTCTACCTGCAAATTTGGTAAATCATTCCATGGCTCAAACTCAAAATCACAGCTGTTTCCAGCTGCCTGCCAGGGTTTCAAATGCTTCTGACCAGGGTCTGGAACCTCCAAAAATGTCTGAGGGACATTTTGAGTTCCAACATTTGCTGAAGCTCTTATATGCTATGGAAATACGCACTTCCACAGTTGCTACTGAATGCAAAAAAATCCCACAACTCACAGCAATTAGCAATGTCAGCTAGCTGTCACTTCTCTTTTGGCCTAAATATTGATAGGGATCAACAACAGTTCCAGTTCTAGGAAGGATTTTGAACAAGTTATTTTCTTTCTTTTTGTATAGCATTATTCCTGAGACTCTGTTATGATACCAAATTAATTTACAATTAATTAGTGAGCCAGATTCTTGGTACCTGATGTGATTTTCTTGCAAATAGAAAGAGGCTTTGGGGGGAGATATAGCAAGGTCCATGCAGTTGAAAATAACCACTAACTGTCATCAACATATAGTACATCCTATGTCAAAAGATTCAACAATTATCATTCTGGGTCCCTATTAAGGTACAAAATTGCTAAGAACTAATTAATGCAACCGCATTTTTTCTAAAAACACTATAAATATTTCACAGATTTAAAACATTGAGACTACATAAAATAATCAGTGTTGTTTCCTATGCACTGTTTCAACTTCTCAGCCCTTCTTCAGCTGTATAAAAAGTAATAGAAGATCACACCTGGATCCTGGATGAGGAAGACACACAACAATGATTAAATTTTCACCTCCAAAGCACAGACTAGTGTCAGCATCATCTACCCCTACTCTACAGCACATGAATTAAAATTTACAATTTCTGTTCCTTTGAATCTTATATTTTAAAATACTCTTTGAACTAGAGATTTTAAACATGGCATTTTTTTTAAAGACCACAGTACACATCTGGTGGTATGACTTCATGAAGCTTTCTTCCTCACTTAGTATCCAGGCCAATCCATTTTATAAATTATGCTTACAAATTAAGCTGACTGATAGCTCTGAGGCAACCTGTTCATTAGGTGAACATGATTTCAAATGAGTCAGAAACTGTCCAAAATTTGCCCCAAACATGACAATTAGGTTGAAATTCATGTGGTTTTTCAAAAGTCAAAATTTTTGCTATGTGGTTTCCAAACCAAAGATTTGAAACTTGCCTTGAAGCTTGCTGAAGTTTAAATAAATGAGAATTAAAATGAAACTCCATCCAGAATATAAGATTGTTTGGTTTTGGCCACACAAAATGCTTAACCAAACAATATTTTAGATAAAATGAATGGGTTGGGTGTCTTAACTGTTTTGGTGGTCCAATACATTTTAATACAGAAAATAAAGTTCAATAGAAAATTAAACAGAATTACGTAATACATTATTTCATTCTTCTTTTTTACAAAGAGCAATTTCTGCTAGCATCTAGAGAATAAGGAAGAGTCTTTGGAAAAACACATAGGAAACACTTTCAGAATTGAATTATTCTATCATCAGAGTAATGAATAAACAAGTTGGTGCCTTCAACCCTTGTGAATGGATGTGAAAACAACCCGTACAGCTCATAAGGGTTATTTATTTATCTATACACAATGTATGTAGATAAATAATCTAGTAAATTGAGAACTTCTAATTTGATTCAAGCTTGGAAATGCTTTTCATATTCATAGACCTAACTCTCAAACATGTAGCCAGAACCTTAAAGGAGAAAATCTCACCATAAAAATATATGAAACACAACTACTCGGCCATCCAGCTGTATTTTATTTGTGTGTATAAGGTGTGGAAAAATTAAAAGTCACTTGTAAAAGACATTGCACAGTTGTCATAGAAAAGCATGGACTGAAAGGCATGCTGTGAAAAGAAGGTCTGCAACACAGAGAAATTCTTTTGTTTTGAGTATATGATCTTTATTTCAACTATTACATTACAGAATAAGATTTCTGAGTTGATTTTTTCTTTTTCCTCCTACTTCTATTCCAAGTTTTGATATTCATACTTTAGTTCCCACACTCTTCATAGGACAAAGAATTATTCATGTACAATACTCTGAAAGGCACCTCAACATGACACCTGTATATTTATTTGTAGTATATCACTTGCAAAAACTGGAGTGAGAGTGGGGAGTATACAGTGAACACAAGTCATCAAGAATAATAATTATAAAAGAGGAAAAATAGAAAGTCTGGCATATGAAAGTTTCTTCATTACTCTTTAGTATATTTATAATCAAACAATTTCCTCTCACATTTTCCAGCTCTGCAAAGTAAGATTTGTATATCCTCCCAAAGTTTGTTTGTAAAACATAAAATTCCAAGCAGCCATGCCTAAAGGGTTTTATAAACTATTTTATAATGTGGCAGGATAATTTCCCTGTGCAGATAGTCACCAGACACAGAAGTTGTTTCTTTGCCAGAACAATACTTCCCAGTTTTGATAATGACAATTTTGACTAGCTTCTGAGAAAAGCTGCCACCTAGTTATATCACTAATCAGTTCCTGTGCCAGGGATCTCTCCAAGTCACAGGGTTCACAGATAAAAACCTTGACTGTCCTGCAAAAAACCTCAAGAGATATCACTTCCCCACAGGTCAGTATTACACATATACAGCTTTGCAAAACTTTACCAGCCATCTTTCCCCACAGGAAAGTAACTTTACTCCTTTTACAGACCAGGGGTCCATTTGCCTGGGAACTCTCCTGTTTCTGCGAGCTGCCTGTGAATTCTATGCTGATGAGGCTTCTTCATGGAAGTAGAACTTTCCACCAACAATACTCATGGTCAAGACAGAAGCAGTGCCACAACAGCAGCAGCAGCAGCAGGTAGTCCTTCATACATAGGAGGTTCTCAATATCTCACTGGTTCCATTTCAGCAGATCTGAAATCTTTATGCCACGTTCCTCTCTTTGTCCTCCTTTCTTAGTATTTATGGAAGAAAGAAATGAAGAAAAAGAAAGGCCAAAGGAAGAACTTACACCAAGATATCACTTCTCTTGCTGCACCATACTGCCAGTGTTATCATGGCACATGTCAACATGACTGGGATCAAAATCAGTGCTATGACAATTTCATCCGGTGGATCTTCCCAGTGAACCTTTTCTGAAGTACAGTTTGAAAAGAATTGTTTATGAATTCCAGTGATAAAGCCTTCTGCAAGGGGGTTTGGCCAAAAGCAACTTGCATTGTTGGCTTCACGTTCTGTGCACTGGGTAAAGTTGTCATAATACCTGGGAGTAGAAGAAAAATAAGAGAAGTTGAAATAGAATGTGTATGCATATTACACTTGGAGAAAGCTATAGAGGGCGCCGTATGAAATCTCTAAGAGTGTGTGTATCATGCAGATACTCTGCTGAAGGACCTCCAATGGAAGCTGTGGCACAGCAGGGCAGGAGAACTGACTCATATGTACTAATGCAACTGAGAGATTTCATGTGAAGTTCTGAGATCCCAGACGGACAACAGTCAAACCCCAACTATAGCCAGGGCCTCCTAATGCCACTTAAGTACAAACAGAACTCCCTCACTACAGACATCTACAGATTCTTTAAAAAACATGCACACAAATGTGCAAAGAACAGGACATTTTAAACAAAGTATGGATATTTCATGCCTCAATTGCCACTAGACATGATGTTGTTGTAAAAATTATGATGTGGCACTAGGACTGAACCACAACATGCAGTACTGTGTAAAAATTCTGGTTCCGTTGCACTCTCATGTAAGAAAATAATGGGAAAATAAAGATATAGAAAGCTAGCTTTTGACAAAATTCGTCTTCTTTCCAACTCCAGCAAATGCCCACCAGGGAATAAATAAAGACATAAATTCTAATTACATGTTTGCTTATGATAGGCTGGGAATTCCTTGTAATACCTAACATGTGATTTCAATGCTGCATGAGCTAAAATTTACTTGTCCAGGAATAATTTATATTTATGAGAATTGGCTACCCCTCAGGGAAAAAAAAAGCCAAAAATAAGCCTAAATTAGTTTTGTATTGTAAGGCAAAGAAATTCAGGAAGTGAAGAGATATGGGGGAGGAGATCGGAAATTAGGAAGACGAAGAGTGTCTGGTCAATGCATGAATAGGGCAAGAAATAAGGAAGCTGAATTATTGTCTGTTGCATTTATTTTAGTCCTGCGTGACTCAATAATCCACTTCAAAGGGGAATTAAAAAGAGAGAGAGCAAAAATCCACATGACATCTCCAGGGATAGCATCCTTTTACAGCATCTGAAGACCCTACTCTCCCTTACAGTCCATATAAATATGGACTCCTGATGATTGACTCGTTCTAACATTAAGTCCTACAGCTGACTAATGTTGACTCAATGCTTTTCTGTAAACTAAAGGAGAAGAGACATTCAGCGTTTGGGCCAAGGCTGAAGTCTACTGTCTACTGTGTATCTGTCAGGGGAAATCTCCGCCCACCCATGCTAAAACCACAAAGGTTGATAATACAGCCTGTTGAGCACCTAAATTCTCAGGGCTGTGTTCACAGAAGAAGAAAAAGCATCACAGAAAGGGCCTTATGCACATCCCTTGTAGTTCTCGGTCTCAAGGAGTTTGAGCCAATACTGCTTCATTTCATAAGCAAACACACTACACAATCTAATGCCAAACTCCAGCATGAAGATGCATATGTGCACAATGTATGCGTATTTTAAGCAAAGTGACTAGAAAAGAAGCTTTTGTAACATCAGCAACCACAGGAAATAAGCTAAAAATAAAATACAAATATCATCTGTTTGCTATTTTAATAGTGTCATTCCTCTGTGTGACCTAATGCCATCCATTCTTTATGTCCTTGGACTAAATTAGGAGCTGGAGATGTCTAGTTGAATATGGGAGATACAGTCCCAGAGGACCTGAAGAGCAACAGGTCTGAAGATAAGGCTGCAAGATTCAGCAGGCTACCATGCAGAGATGGAGGAGCATCCAGCTGCCCAGACAGGTCAGTGCTCCACCTGGCATAGACACCAGAGAAGACTGCAGAATGCTTGACTCTGCTCCAGCCTGCTCTGGGCCATGCTCTCATGAGCACCTCTGTGCCATCAATGGCTGCTGTTACAGCCACCCCAATAAGAAAATCAACAATAAATCCAGGCGACTTCAGCATAAAAGTACCCTAAGCTCAAAGATTTGTTGATGTAATTTTTTTCCTCTGTATTTAAAATCCTATAGAAAAAAAATCACTGTTCTACAAAGAATCCTGTAGAATTTTTATTAAATTCTAGATGGTGCAAACAAAAATATTTTCCACTGATTTTTGACTGTAAATACAACACAGCTAGAAAAAGTTAAGTGTTGCCAAAAGGCCAGATAAAAATAATTTGGGAATAAATTGTATTTGAAATACTGAATCTAAAGGGCCAAAGTAGAATTAAAATGTTATTGTAATAGTTGGAATTCCTTACAATTTTTCCTTAAAACCTTCTCTCATGAAAAAAAGGGGAAAAGAACTTATCTGTGCTATAACTCTTAGTTCAAACAACTGTGAGAACCTAGATCAAGGAAAATTTCAGCTGCTGGAGAACTGCATGTCTGCCAGTGAAGCTGAAATCACTTAAATATTTATGTAGTTTTGTAATTTAGAGTTGACAGAAAGTTCATACAAAGAAAAAGATCCTCTCTGCATGGCACTGTGGAACAGCTGCCTCAGAAGGGAGCACTGCATCCTCATTACTACAGCATGGATGTTTTTGTAGTTGATCAATTGGTTTGCAAGTTGGGCTTTTTTAACAGGGAGATGGGGGCTAACAGATATTTAATTCCAGTTCAATCCTCCTATGCCTAATCCTTTCATGTCTTACGTAGTTCTCTTTATTCAAATGGTAAAGGCTGGAAAAGGAAACCTTTCCATTCTGTATAATAAAAGGCCTGTGACAAAGATGTCCCAACCTCTGACTGGAGATACTTCAAGAAAAAGTGCATTAAAGTTCCACAACTTGTGAAAGGAAGGAACAAGAAATTATACTTTCCACTTATTCTCCGAACAAGTAACTGGAGAGCACATTGGAGCTCAAGTTCCTTCATATTTCAGAATTATAAGAGGGTGTAGGAACATTCTTATTCTTTGTGCTGAGACACATTTTCCTCTCTTTCAGGCTAGCTACAAGGGACCTAGGTAGTACTAAGGAAAGGGATATTCAGAGGGATCTAGGTCAAAAGCTTTGTGACAAATGGGCCAAAAAATTAAATTAGTTTCGACTCAGCTAAGTAGTCCAAAAAAAAAAAAACCAAAATCTAAGCATAGTCTGAGCAGCAAAATTCATATAGAGATGTGCTTTGTTCTGATACACTCAGGACAACTGCAGTTTCTATCAAGGAACCAGCGCCTTGGACATACAGCACATTATTGAAAATACTTTCAGAGAACACGAAAAATAATTCCTTCAGAGGAACCTCTGGACTATAACACATTTGTCATTAAAGATAATTTTCAATATTCTAGAACAATACCTCATTTTTAGAGCACATACACTTTTTCTCCTGTACCTTATGTTTCCACTAAATCAGACAATAACAACCACATCACTCTTTGTTTTTTTTGTTGAAACTGTGTAGTATTTTATTTTGTGAGTATTTTACCCATGAGAAGATTTATTTTAACATGTTACCTACAAATAAGAACCTAGACAGTAGGCAGTTATTATGAGGAATGGTAGTGAACACATTTGCCTTAATGGGGCAGTGCTTCATGGAGTGTCCACTTGTCACAGGGGTATGTCCCTGTGACATCCACTCAAACTATTTAAATGGACAGCTGGGTTTATTACATTTCATCTATCTCAGGATACATAGCTGCCTCTCACTCAGAGCACTTCTCAGGCTAAGTGGAGCTTGAATCTCATGTGTAGTTTCTCACATCTCCAGGGAGGAATATAGTAAATTCTTGCTATTTCTTCCTCAATATCCCTGCACAGGAAAACTGCAGATGATTGGTTGACAAAAACACAAGTCCCACAACCCCCTCCTCCATGTTTTCATGAGACTAAGAAAACAAATAAATTGTTTAACTAAGAGTTTTAACAAATAAATATTTTCCAAAGCAAAATTGCTATTTGAAAGAATCACAAACAATTATCAAAAAGCCAAATACAATATATATATATTACTTAAGACAAACATTTGAGGGCATTTTCTGGCTGCAGCCGGTAGACTCACTGTCAGTTCCAATAGGAGAATCTTTCCACCTCTCCAGCACTCATGGATAGACCACCACAGAAACAATCAGCATATAAACAATCAGGAATATTTTGCAGTTGTGTAATGAGGAGAGCCAGGGATTAAAAATCAAAACACCACACTTCCACTACCCCATTTTAAATATGATTCCTGATATAATTATAAAAGGGTAGTACTATATATATATAATACTAGATATATACAATATTGTGAGTAATTTTTGTTATTTTAAATCCACCAAATACTCAGAATACAGTGAAAAATCTCTCTACCATAACTGAGTTTTGATGCAACCAGGCAATAGATACACCAGGGACACTACAATCCCAGACAGCAATCTAGAGGCACTGTTCCAGGACACTACAAGTTATGTGGTGTATGTTAATAAAGATGCTTTAAAATTAATTGCTTCCCCCCAGATTATTCAACCAAAATTTTCTTTATACACATACATATTAATTTTCTTTATGTACATACATATTAAATTGGATTATCATTCTTTTAACCTGCACCCAGACTGGAATACAAAATGTTGAAATGTAAAAATATTAACAAGAAATATCATATGATGAGAAAGGGTTTTCTTAAAGCATTTCCAGATGAAGGGGAGGCAGGAAGTAGCAAAAAAACTCACAAAAATAAAAAGTCTATTCTTATGTGAGATGCAGCCAGATTGTTTAGAACTTCAGCGTGGAACAGCCTGGATGAACTTCAAATAAGGATCCAAACCTTAAGATTATAATTTCCAGAGGTTTCACCACCATGTTAAAAGGACAGCTTTAATTTTATAGCAAGTTAGGAGCCTGTAAGTATGGCAGAATATTTCTGAGATTTTCTCACGCAACATCTCTCCAAACGGATTTGTGTCTGTGTCTCACCATTCCTTTAATCACATATCTTCTGCCAAGATGAACATTCTCATAGTCACATTTTTACCTCCCTAATCAGATCAGATCTACTCTTGTGCAGCTCCAATACAGAATTCAGCCTCAAGAAAATAATGTGCTACAAAAAAACAAGGAAGGAAATGAATTGGGGTGGGGAGAAATGGGTTTAATGAAAAAATTATACAGTTTACTCTCATGCCACTAAATAATGGACATTGTGACAGATTTACTCACTTGGGTTGAAAATAATAAACATATTCTGGTATCCTATGAAGTAATTACAGATCTCCACCCTTAGTTTCACATCAACAGCTGTCAACAGCAAAATAAACTGAAGTAAAAACTCAAAAATGCACAACTATTACTAAATTGTTGTAATTTCCTAAAGATACAGCCAGAAAATGTAAAGAGCAACTACAGATGTAAGCAATTACTTTATACACCTAATGGCCATCTCCAATGAGCAGCAGAAACCACTATATTAAACAAATGTAGAACAAGAAGGTAAATGTAGCCTGACATAAGGTACTGCATATATAGTCAAATATTTAGTAGCACTGGAATTTTGCCAAGCCAAAAACTTCAACTGGCAAGCAGGCTTTACCTTCCACCACTCCTGACTAGATTTTAATGATTACTCAGTTGTACACAGCCCATTTTTTGAGAACACTCAGTAAGAGGGGAAGTAGTCTCTGAAGCCATCACTACATCATGTTTTCAGAAGCCAACCCCGTAATTCCCCATAAACACTAAAGCATACATATCCAACTTCTTATAAGGACAGTATCTCTTAAGTAGCCATCATTGATGATGTGTGGAAGATGTCCTTAATAGCATGAACAGAATCATTACATATCTACTCCTTACAGTCAAACACATCAAGCTTGTGATTCTGTCAGGGAAATAGAAATTTTAAAACCTCTTATTTATGGATCAAAGTCATTTTCTTGGGCTTCTCACCAAAGGAGATAGCAAGTTTCTGGGGGCAAGCATTGCTTTTGTACACATCAATATTTTAAATTTTACAGCTAAAATTCTAAACCTTATACTAGAACATGTGAACAGAAGCATGAAGCATTCCAAAATTCAGATCCAAATAATAAGACCATATTTTGATCTCCAGTAAACACTTCTCAGTGCTGAAAATGGCAGATGCATGAACTTTGCTACCACATCTACTTTTTCTCTATTCAATTCAGATTCCTTCACAATGAAAGGGCAAAGGCAATACCTGGCTAGGATCGGGATTTTTTTCTTTCCCATCAGCTATGCATCTTGCCTCAGTGTCATTAGGAAAACTGTTAGTATTTTCTCCTCTCCTCTCACATTTTCTCCTTCAAAGGCCAAGCATGACAGAGATGAGAGCCCTGAAAAGCCAATAACATCATTTGAAGGCACACTCCTACTATTTATTTTCATGCTCCATTTCAAATCAAACTTCTGCATGGTTCTAAACTATGTTGCCTTTACAATCAGTAAAAACACTGGAATAATTGTAGGGCATGATGCACAGCTTCCTTGAAGCTTCCCCTGCTGAGAAAGAGAGTCTAGGACAATTAGTACCTTGGACAGATGAGTCTCACACCTGTTGTACCTAGCAAAAAGAAGCCTTGTTAAAAAAAGCAAGCTAGTAGAGAATTACACTCAAATCTGCCACTGTAGTGATGGAGAGACATGCAAGCAGCACCCTATCCTTGTATGTATCTCAGCTCAACTCCTACCCTGCGGTGATGTGTCTTTAATTTGATTTTTGTTCAATATCTGTTCCCCCCCCCCATCCCTAATCTTCTCTCCCCAGTTGTCAGTATTCCCTAGCTCTCCCCTAACCCCCTCATGTCCAAGTTGTCAATCCTCCCTTTCCCTGCTCCTTTCCCTGGAACCTTCCCTTCATCCCATTCATCCTAGCCCCCTCCTCTGCTTCCAGAGCATTCCCTGTCTGTTTAGTGAGACTCGAAACCCTATTGCTTATTTTGTGTTATTTCACTTCCCTGCTCCCCCTGATAGGTTTGTGATGGGTTAATTCTGCCCTAAACTCCTCCCCTGCTATTCCCTCATTGGTTGCTGTTCCTACACCCGTCTCCCTGAATTCTTGTATAAAAGCTCTGCTCCCGCTCCCAAGGGGGTCTTGGGGCTCACTGAATAAAACCATCCTGTTCACCCCCAAGTCCCGTGTCGCCTCCGTCTGTTCCCGCACCACCGACTGGGACAGCAGAGCTTCGCAGGGGGAGCAGCCGCCCGTTCTCTTCCCTCTCGCAGCCCAGCACGGCACCGCTCGGAGTGCCGCGGCAAGGGGAGTGCATTGCCGCGATACAACACTCCCCAAAAGCATTTCCACCTGAGTCACCACAGACTGGCAAGATCCTCACTCCAGTCAGCATGAATACAAGTGAACTTGGTGCAAGCAGGTATTTGGGCCAGCCACTGACACAATCACCTGTTGAGGTGGTTCTGCTTTCTCCCAAATACATCAGTCATTTTGTTCATTCACCTTGTAAAGTTTGCTACAATTAACAAGTTATCTCCACTCTTCTTAGAATGTTCCAACTCCATGATAAAACCATCATTCTACCAGTGCTTCCAAAATTAAATGCTTAGCCAGCTTCAATCCAATCATCCAACACCTGGGGAGGCGACAGAGTCAGGAGGAAAGTTGCCAGCGCAGAACTGCTGAGATCATGCCACATATCAGGAGCTCAAGGCTCTTCTTTTCATCTAGATGAACCAAGCTGACAGTGAACAGAGAAAATGTGACTTGAATTCAGACTGGCGCTCCACAGCTGGGCCACCAGGCAGCCACGCAAAATAAGCAACCATTAAGATAATAATTTTTCTGACCAACAGACAAAAACTCACAGAGAAAGAAATAACAGAAAGGTCCTTCTTCTTAATTCCAGCTTACATCTACAAAAAATTACTTCATATTCCATTTTTATTAGAATATTAAAGAGTATTAAAGTTTCACCTGCTGAGTGGAAGCTGTTATTAGATTCCACTTAGTCCAAAGTAGCACAAGCCTTTTATAATGCCAGAGAACTATTTCTTCAAGTGGAAAGGAGAGAATTATCTGGTAATATGCAGCTGTGAAACAGAAATCATCAGTCAGTCAGGCTTATATTTTTAGGAACACCCACTGTAGCATCTCCACAGATTAAAAAATTACAAAAAAAACCCAACAAATAATCAGTTTCTAAGTTGAACTTTTCATCATCATTTTCATAACCATCCTCCCATCATTTTTATGAGCATGTAAAGAATGTACACTTTTCCTGATTATTTATGGAAAATGGGTTTTATATAAACTTTTAAAAATTCCTGTAATTAAAAAAGCTACTTGCTTTGGGAGGAGAGTGGCTGTTGTGTTCTGCTCCAAGCAGAGCACAAATAATAGCAGTTAAAAATCAGTCCACTAATTACAGATCTTAAGCTTTAGATAATGTCAGCTACTGGACTAGTTAAAGAATAAATCCTTTTTGCAGTCTTGAATAATAAATTAATTATGTGAAATTGCAATCTAAGCACAGACAGTTCACAAACGAGACCAAAACTGATGAAAAATTAACCATAAAATCAGAGGAACAGTAACAGTATCAGAAATTGATTTAAAATGAAGCATAAAGACTATTAGGGAAGAAGCCTAATATAGAAAAGTTGTGCTTATCTACTATTCAAGTACATTATTATGTTTTAGCATGACTTTGACAGCACAGCATGTTCACCATTTAATGTGATTTTTCCCCTTTCTTATATCTTTCCCTCTTACTTCTGGTAGAAAAGACACATTCTCTCTCCTTATATAACTTCTTCTTATGCTTCGTGGCTTCCCAAGACTGTTCTAACATCTCATACACACAACAGAAACGAATGGTGGACCTAAAGGGCCTTATTCCTTATCCACAACTGTGTATAAAAGATTTGAGTGTTGCAACACTCCCTGGAGTTGCTTAAGGGTAAGCCAGCAACCTCCTAAGCAGGTGGAAAAAATATTGTGTCAGAGGATTTTGGACAATGTCCAGCCAGATTGTGTTCACATCAGAAGCAGAGCGACCCAGCATCTTTAGACTGTCACCTAGGAAAGGTAGCAGTTTCTTAGCTCCTGGATCTGCGAAGTTTATTTAACTTTATCTTGGGCCCAGCTAAACTCTACCTCAGTTTGAGGAAGCACAATGTAACGTGGCACATCACCCATAAATAGTTACAAACCCTTGACATAAGAAAGATGTTATGGGGTCTGATAATATTTAAGCACTGTGAGTAGCCAAGTAGTAAGGTATTTTCTGACCCTTTATCGAATTCCTCTTTGGCTGATGAAAACAATTACTTATTTTCATAGAGATGATTAAAAACCAATCTGTTTCCTTGCACAGAAACAGCCAACAGCAGAAAGAACCTTAAATTTTTGCACATACTTTTTATAAGTAATAATACTCATACCTTACCCCTGCATACTACAAATCAGCCTAGATATATATTAGATATATATACTCTCCAGTAATATGAAGCAAAAATCCATTATGGATTACAGTGCAAGTTATACATAAGTGTGATAAGTTATACATAATATAGAACTTATGTGATACGTTATACATAATATAGAACCATCTTAAGATCATTGTGCTTCTTAAGCTATCTTCCTGCAGATAAAAATTGGACTCCACACCCCACTGATAACTCCCAGTCCCACAGGCAGACATAGAACCCACTTCTAGATGCCAGAACTCTCATTTGAGTATTTCTATGTTTATTTTATAATTATACCTTAATATGAAATGTTACATTTTAGCAGTCAGTGAAATGTATGAAAGGCATTTGTATATCTAAGAGAAATGCAAAACATCAATTTCTTGAGAGCTGCAAATAACTGCACTCATAATTGTTCATCAATGCACAATTGCCTTGACAACCTTGGATTTCCATTCCTTCTATACTCAGCATTTATCTTAGAGAAAATTTTTAATTTTACAAAGCTGCCATATCTCTATTATTTTTATAAGCACTACAGGCATCTCATACATTGCCTTCAAGTTTGTCAATGCAGTCAGAAACATGTGCCTGCCTTTTGCAGATTACACAAGAGGCTGAAGAAGGTGACTTATCTGCTTAAGAGTGCAGGAGACTGCATTCCATATCTTTGAATTACTTTCCAGCACAGAATTATACACTATTCTGTAAAGATAAATAGAAATGCTAGCGCATTGGCAATTAACCATGTAAAATACTTTTCTTTTTTTAAAGTAGTGTTATATAATAAAGTTCTGTAATTGAAACAAGACCCCGAATACAAAAAACAGTAGTATTAATTCCACATGTAGCCTGGAGCAAGAAGATCTATTTTTTTTTTGTGTCTGCTGAGTTAATCTCCATTATTGTAAGTTTGTGGTTGATCCATTTAAAAAACAGGAATGTAGAAACACCAGAAGTATCAGAAAAGTTTGCATTAACCTTCCCTTTTCATAATACATTTATATTTTAATTTTAATTTTCACTGCCTCTAAAAATATTCTGTCCTATTACTGCATTGCATAATACAAAATACTCACTCTATCAAGTTATACCATACTATTTTACCACCACGCATATTTACACAGAAATATTATGCAATGGTTTTTATTAAATACAGCCTTTAATAATAAGCTCCATGAAGACGGTTTTGGATTACTAATCTTACCATAATAAAATTCAAACAGGTCATGAAAGGTACTGAAAGGCATATGAGCTGACAGTCCCGAGATTTAATAGCATCTAATATCACTTCTAAATTGCTTACATTATCTTTTCCAAGTGACTTAGAATTATTATACTCTTATATCTTTAACTACTTGTTAGTTGACTTGGAAATATGAGCACTGACATACTGATACCACCTTGTGAGTGTAAGCTACCACCATTAGTCCAAAGCATCTGCTGAAGTACACATCAATTTGACCCACAGCACCCTTGCTAAAATATTGTTACTGGGGTCTTCAGGTGACATCAACTTCACAAGTGTTGAAAACTCTTTCAGAACTTGAAGAAAATACTGATATTTATATCACTGACCTCTTGGAAAATGCCAAATTTCACTCCCTTTTTGGAAAAAAACTAATCAGGACAAATAAATGTAACAGGTGTTAAAACTTGCAGGAAAAAGCACCTGAAAAATGAGAATTTGACATTAAAAACTGAAAAGTTTTCAGTTCTTAATAATGTTTCCTACTTAGCAGCTGGCTTAGAAGATCCTTCTCTTTTTCATACTACCAGAACTTCCACAAAGATTTGCAAAATTATTGATAAATTGAAGAACAAAGATTTGAGCTCTTAAAAACCTTGAAAATATGGATAATGAGGTGGGAAAGCATTTTATTCTAGCATGATATGTGTTTTTCAATGGAAGACCCAATGTCTCCCATGGTTTGACAAAGAAAGAAACAGTTATCCCTTATGAATAACAAAATCCAGTTATTTTCTCTTCTCCCCATTCAACTGCACTGGTATTCTTGAATGATAGCTTTTGTAGACTGTGATTAAAACATGTATTGTGGTATAAATAACAAATACATAGTTTTAGTTCACCAAATCTGAGTTGTTGGTAGTGTATTTAATTCATCAGCCTCCCAATATATTGGCTAATTTCTCCTTATCCTCTACTACAAACCCATTCACTGGTTTCAAGTGAGCTCTTCAAAACAAGGTTTTGTTTGCAAAAAGCAAGATTTTTCAGTGTCTAAAATGGAAACCCAAGAAATCTCATCAGACAAAAAACTGATAAGGCTTTGCTAGTTTGTAGCATAGCATAGCAAATTGATGGCTTGGCATTTATAAGCAGAGTGGTCTGCAGGTCATCACAGAATTTAGAAATGCCAGGGTTCTTTATATAGCATTAAAATTCAGAAGTCAGAGTAATTCACTAAAAAAAACAACATTCATTAATGCTTTTCACCACCCTTCTGCATCATGTAAGATAGCCACCGAAAACACCGTTTTAGAAAAGCATTGCTGTAACTCTCCACTAAAGAGAAAAGTTATTAGAATAAGTATCCAAAGCCTTTCCAATACCTTATCTGGGATTATAAAATAGAGACTTTATTTTCACAGCTATGTATTATATAAAATGTCTGCGTCTTTTCTTTATAGAAAAGGTGAAAACTATAATGCACTGAAGAACCATATTTCAGCCTCTGCATCTATCAGGAGAAAAACAGGGGATAATATATAAGGGAATTAAGTATTCCTGCCTCATGTCAAACCCTGATGTTGGAATTCAAACTAACCACTTTATTTCTATTCATCAGGACATATTCTTATCTTCACAATACAAAATAAAGCCAATACATTTCATATGAAAGTATTATCTGAAATCAAGATCCTATGGAAGATATTCTTCTATAGCCCCATTAAGGGACCCACTGTGCCTTTGTATCAACCTCACAGCAACTAGGATGGCTGATCCCAAAACAGCATGATTGTACACATTCTGAGCACGGCCCTGTACCTGGCTACTCCATGAGATTTTATCAACTTTAGGCTTCTTTCATTCCCAATGTTTTAAATAATAGAAGGCAAGCATTATTATTTCTGCAATGGGAAATTGCTATTGTCAGCTACCAGCAAGATGGCAACGCCAAGTCCTCAAATATGACATTCTTGTGCATTGTTTTACTTCCTCACACCTAACTGATGTATTAGCTGCTTTGCTTTTGTTTTGAAAAGAAAGGCATGAGTCATTGAAGAAAAATACTATGTTCCTGGGATAACATTTACCAGCCTGGTTTTGCCATTGCTGCCATGAGTTTTTAGATGGTCTTTTTTAGTACAAAACTACTGTAAGTTTTGATAGGTAAAGAAGTGGAAGAAAAACACAGGTAAAAAATTTTCAATATCAGCATCATCTTCATTTCACAGAGAGCTTACAAAAAAGCAGCAACTGCATCTGCATGAGAAGCTCAAAGGAAGACAATCCTACCAAAGAAGACCAAATGCTGGCATATACATCAGTCCTTTTCCTATACCCAACTGAATGTTAAATGATAAATCCGCTACACTGACATAAGGCCACACAAAGTGCAGGTTTACTCAACCTTCCATCACAGAGAGACTGAGATGACAAATATTTTCTTCTATAAAATCTGGACTAAAAAAACTGGGAGGACTTGCAGCTGGCTAAATAAGGGATTTTGGTCCCCCTTCTCAGTTAGATCTTCAGGGGGAAAAAAGACATTACTCTTCAGACATAGAGGACTTTAGGCAACAAAATTGCAGAAAATTACTCAGAGATCAGGCAATAAATAACATGACCTTTTGTAGTGCAAGCACATTTGTGATTTGCAGCATTTTCATCATGACTTTGCCAAGGTAAACCATAACCAATGTACTTGTATGTCTACAAGGATATGAATCCCAACACAAATACAGACAGCCCCTTCCTAACATGACACAAATGAGGAAGCGTGGGACTCCCTTTAATCAATACTGTTCTGGATCTAAAATTATATGTGCTGGTCACTCAAACATCCAGTTTCCAGCAGCCCCAGGTTGCCTTTCATGTGAGAAAATCACATGCAAAAATCCAGAATCAAGACTTTTCTGATAATATTTAAAAGAATGAACCAAAGGTGTTGGCTTTCTAATTGTGAGACCATTACCGTGGGAACATATTAGCTCACATGAATCACTGCTTCACTTCAGCTGCAAAACAAACACAGTGGTTTGTCTGAGATTTTCACTAGGGATTTGTACTGAGATTTGAAACTAAGGAATATGTCAACCCTATCTGGAAGGAAATGGAAGAAGTAGTTGCCCAGGAAATGAGAAGGATTAAGTACTCCAATTACCCTTTTGCCTTGGTGTTCACTGGAAATGCTCCAGTAAGTTGCAGAAGGCAAGGCAGGAATTTTGAGAATTAAGAACTACCTACAGTAGGAGAATATCAGGTTACAAAATATGTAAGGAACTTGAAGGTCCACAGGACCTGAGGAGAGGCATTTGAAGGTTCTGAAAGAACTGGCAGAGAAAGTAGCTAAGTCACTATCCTTCACATTTGAGAAGTCACAGCAGTTTGGTGAAGTTCCTATTGGAAAAGAGGAAACAACCCCCATTTTTAAAAAAGGAAAATTAAAAGGAGCACCTCTTCTCTGAAGACAAGCTGAGATATTCACAGTTGTTAAGCCTGTAGAAGAGGATCTCTGAAGACCTTACAGCACCTTCCAGTACCTAAAGAGGACTAAAGAGTCTTGAGAGCGACAGGAGTGTCAGAACAAGGGGGAATGACTTTAAACTGAGAGAGAGTAGATTTGGATTAGATATTAGAAATAAATTCTTTATTGTCTAAAACAGAAAAACTGTGGATGCTCCAACTCTAGAAGTGTTCAGGGACAGCCTGGATGAGGCTTTGAGCAATCTGGTCTAGCGGAGGATGTCCCTGTCAACAGCTTGGAAACAAATGACCCCTTCCAACCCAAAGCACTCAGCAATTCTATGGTTTTCACAGTACATTCCTCTTCTGTAGAAGTTTCGTCATTAGCAGCTGGATGCAATTGCTGATTGGTGTCTAGATCAGGCTTTGTGCAGCAGCCAGTGGGGAGATAAAAAAACTTAATATGACCAACCAAGAAAATTACTCAGTTTGGAGGGTTCTTACATACACACTCATCCAGCAGAGGCTCTTAGCTCCCAGCTTTAGGAAGCGTGGGCATATCATTTCATTTTGGGCTACACACATTTCTTACAGACTTTGCCTTCCCATTGATCTTAATGTGATCTGGCTTTCTTTTATGTAATATTTTACTAAGTTTCTTTGAAAACTAGGCAATTTTACAATTAGCTTCGTTGGGCCAAATTGTAACGGGCAAAACTCCCACTGACTTAAAAATTACACAACAAAATTACTTTTCCAAATTACATCAGATTTAGTCATACAGATTTTTTTTTCTTAATTTTTTTTTTTAATCCTCAGCATCTGTACAGAAAATGGGTGCACTCCCTCATCATCTTCAATGGGGCCAAAACTGTTTATAGAATTAACATTTCATGTAAAGTGTTGCGGGAAAAGTACACAAAGGCTGTACAGAAAAAAGAATAGTTATTTACAGTGGGCACAGACCTCGGACCATGCACACAGTAGAGAATTTCATCAGGTACAAACATACCTGCAGTCAATCTGCTTCAGACATACAGCTAAAGAAAAATTTGCCCTCTTGTATTTTGCTATGAACTGAAATTTAAAACATCAGAAAAATGAGACTTTCAATATCTTCCAGGTGCTGTCACAGAGCCACTGCCTCACAGAAAATTAGGGACTCCTAGAGCTGTGAAAACAGGTAAAAAGAAACGTAGAGATTGGAGGAAGAAGTTTGTTACAATCCGTTCTTCTCAAACAGAACATCCAGATCTGACCTGTGTTACATACACTACTTTGCTAGAACTCTCTTCCAAAACACAAATTGCTATTTCACCCTTGGATTCTAAATCCACAGCTATTCTTTGACTGGTAAACACAGAATGACTTACTGGGAGCTCCCAAAGCAGCAAGTATGTAACCCTAGCCACTTGTGAGATGAGTACTGCAACAATAGTATTGGCCTGCAATAAGAAAATGCCTCACCTGTAACAGATGACACAATCTGTTTATAGATGCAATGGATCAATACTAATATTTTAAATGAAGAGTTGATGACTTTCCATAACATACTCACTCTTACAATGTTTAGAATAGTTGACTACTGGGCAGATTGCATGGCCTGTATTATCCAACGGTGCAGACATGGCCACAGCCATCTCTCTGGCCTCAGAATTACTGAAATGAGGGTAACTACACTCAGAAATATTTGGAAAATGGTGATGTAGGAGAGAGGAAACTTAGGAGCAGGTACTTGGGAGCAGGCCAAAAGCTTAACTGAAAATCACCTTTAGTACATTTTGGTCCCACATTTCCATAGGGGTTAGGCCTAGGAGACACAAGCAGATTTGTTTAGAGCTTGTTTGTTCTAGCTAAATTGTTTCCAGGATCCAGTTAAAAGTATTAGAAAAACTGCCTTATGAGTTAAGAATAGAAAGTAATCTAAGCAATAACAATAAGGAACATTTTTTCAGGTTCGTGTAAGACAGCTCTGGGCACTTCCATCTTTATCTGGCCACTTACTTCAGGAATTAGTCATACCTGGCCTCTCAACTGCAGTCCCACACCAGGATTTATCACACCACACAAAAAAAAGTCCGACTGTTAATAATGAATTTTGGTGTGTAGACAGTACTTGATTTTACATATTCAGCTGTAGTTGCTAAATATTAAGATAATAAAGAAATATAATACATAGTTGTTATATGTAATGCAACACTAATAACACACATATTACTGTAAGTAGACATAACAGAAATACTACACATGAAAAATAAAAACCTTCCTGTAATTTCCAGTGTTCTGGTAAATGAAAAGTATATTTGCTTTTGTTAATTCCCCATATTGCTTTCACCCACATTTTAGTCTCTGCTTATTTATTCACTGGCCATGTACCATAACTTTGAGTCTTTTAAACAACCTCACTGTATTTTCATCTTCTGCATCTTATGCTCTCTCTTAATAATCTAAAGGCCTCAGCAAAACTGCACTAGGCAAACTCCTTCTCTTCTGCCAATGAACACCTCTGGCTGTGTATTGAAGGTTTTATCTTTCTTGTAAGCTGTTAGTGGTTAGCCTTCATATTCTAATGTCCAAGCTAGAACCACTGAAACCTACCACGTCTAAATTACTTAAAATATGTTAAAATCCCACTATTTCAGCTTTCAAATACCTTTGGACAATTTGACCTAGAGTACTTATATCCTAACTAACTGCCAATCTTCACAGAAATATGCAAAAATTAATAGGGAAACTAATCTAATAGTGCTTCTGTAAAACTTTACCTGAGAATTTACTGTCTATATATGATCATCTTACATTTCCAGCACGATCAATATCAGCTGTGGAGGCTAAAACTCTCATACTGGTTTGCAGTACCAGCTGCTACACACAGAAGCCTTGTCTGTTCAAAAATCAGTGAAAAGGCTGCTTTTTAAAGAGCACAAGTTTGTTAAGAATACCAGAGATGTCAGAAAATCTTACAGGTTAATTAGGTTACAGCAAATTGGAGTCACTGCAAATTCTCTCACAAAAGTTTGGCCAAATGGTGAAGCACTACAGATAATTGCTATTTACAATCCCATAACCAGAGGACCACCATTTGCAGTGAAGAGCTAAAACTCCTTCACAAAACAAGGAAAAGAAAATTAGCAGATTTCCATTAACTGTTACATTTCAGTATAAGTTACAATTATTTATTTCTAAGTGAAAAGTGCCATATAGAAATTTCTGCATGAAGAAATAGGTTTTTTTTATACAAAACTCAGAGTTTTAAGCCACCATCTGATCCAGACTGATTAATTGTTACTGCTAGAGGCTAGATATAAAATCAGCACAAATACTACCAGGTTTAAATATCTGAATTTTAAGTGGCCATGGGTAGATATACCAGTTTTTCATTAATTTTTCAGATAACTCCAAAGAAAGAAGTGTTTCTGTCCCATCTCTCAGGGTTCTTCCGATGTGCTGGAATAAATTAACCTCTATGTGTCCCTGCTCACAGCAGAGGGGTTGGAACTAGAGGATCTTTACAGTCACTTCCAACCATTCTGTGATTCTATATGCTTCTTATAGAATGCATGACATCAAATAGCAATGCCTATTCCCAAAAAAATAAAAATCTTAAAGGTAGATGCACATTTGCTGCTTCCTCAGTGCAATAAACCCTTATCATAAGTTTGTAATCAGACTTCTAATGCTTGATTCAAAAGATAAATTTCAAAACAAATTCTTCCTGCTACTCTCTTCTAAAATAAAACTTGAAATATTAAAAAAAGGTTTTTTAGAAAATGTATATTATGTTAAAAATGTAAAAGATTTTTCTTCTGTAAGAGCCTTGAATTTTTCTGGTACTGCTTTTGAGGAAAAATGAACAAAGCCTCAGACTGACCAGCTTCTTCAAAAAAGTTTTCTTGTACAGGGAATGAAAATTACACCAAACAGTGAGCACAACTGGAAAGGATAAAATCAAGGTGGATTCTTAACTCTAATTAAAAGTCAGGAAAATTCAGAGACTTCAGTCACCTCCAAACCTTGAAAAATTCTTGCACATAATATGTAAGTTCTTGAATAAATTTTAGCAGAAATCTCTCAAAAAGCTGCTTGTTTTTTCACCTTCATTAGTAAAGGTACAGTCTAATATTTTGGCTCCTATAGGTACTTTTCACTGCTGCTAGTAATCCCATTAGTTGAGGTCACTTATTGATTCAAATATATCAGAAAAGAAATCTTGTGATTCTAAAACAATTGTAATAAAGACAAAACGGATCAAAATTACAGTGCTTCCTTCAAAATAAATAAAACATCTTGTACTAGATGAGTTATAAAATTTAATTTATTGCTGCATAACA
Organism: Lonchura striata; assembly: GCF_050655825.1. Classification (NCBI taxonomy): domain Eukaryota; kingdom Metazoa; phylum Chordata; class Aves; order Passeriformes; family Estrildidae; genus Lonchura; species Lonchura striata. The sequence continues at coordinate 74,664,203 of NC_140704.1, forward strand.
TACAGATATTTATTAAATTAATTTAGCAATACCAGCACTGCAAGGATTTTTTTTTAATTTTTTTTTTGTATACACACACTTCTCTGTCAGTTTAGAAGAGCTAACCTTCTCTGACTCTTCTCCACAACTGGAGAGAGCTGCATGACTGCATCTTCATTTCAGTGCCATAAGATTTAAGAATCTACCTTTTACAGGCTGCAAGATTTTAAAGTCATCAAGGTGTGTGAGTAAATGTGCTAAGAAGGAATAGCATCTAAATTGATAATATGATGTCAGATTATGAAACATTATTAACAGGTGGGGCATTTCAACACAGGTGTTGGTGCTAAGGGAGTCATGGGGAACTGATGCAACACAGCACTGCAGTCCAACATTTCATTATCTGTCCAGTCTATTGGTGATCAGCTAGTTAAAGTCTGTATCCCATGACACAACACTAAACAGGCCACAAGACCAATGATCCTACCAGAACATATCTGGGGTTCAATAACACTGTAAACAGGTGTGGGGACAGCTGGCTTGGGGCTACTCTGGCTCCACAGCAGACTCCAGAAACAGCACCAGCACAGTTTCAAATGCAGGAAGATGTTCTTCTTCAGGCTGGCTCATACCATACAAGCTCTTGCTCACTTGAGTCTTGTTTTCTGAAGTGCTGAACACCTGCAGTTTCTTCTAATTTCAGTTGATGTAGAGGGTACTCAGAACTTTGGAAAACTAGGCTTTATGCATGACCAGACATAGTCTTAAAAAGCAGATACTCCACAAAGCCAAAAATGTCACCAATTTCACAAACCCTGTGATTCCAGATCAGAATTTGAAGTGTGCAGCTTTATAGAGAGATGTTTAAATACCTCCCATAACTATCAAACAGGAAAAGAGATTACAGAATAATAATGTCACCCTCACTAGTGTCAGTCTTGCAGTATTTTAGACATCCAAACAGAATGGGTGGTGCTCGCTCTCTCCATGCTAGCTGGCAGGCAAAGAAGTATATGGCAGCAAGTTCAATAGGACAAATCACTTTAAATTTGGATAGGGCAATTTCACAAGGTGAATTACTGACACAGTGTCATTTTACTGAAAGAAAGGAAATCAGAGGAAGGAACTGCATTGCTGTTGAGAAAGAACAGCATGATTCTAAAAGTATTATTGTTTTAGTGGTATCACAGAAAATAAATTAGTTACAGAATATTTGTTTAAAAGGCACAGAAATATAGAATAAATGTAAACACAACTGTCTGAGGTAACGCAATAGTAGCCAGTATTAAATAGTCCATTGGTTAGTTTTCATTAAAGTGGACTATTTTGTACACTGAGTCATGAGCCAGGTGTCTCTGTGTTCACATGGCCTTACTGCAGGGCTTAAGAGCTATAGATTAGCCCTCTGCAAGTGACAACAAAATACAGAAGTTTTTCTATTTTCTGTAACAGAAATATTTTATATGCATTAGGGGAGAACTATTAAAAACTGAAACTAATTCTTACATGATAAATTCTGTAAGGTTGCACCACTTTTTGGAGTCCACTTTCTTCATCATCTCTTCAAAGTATTTTCCACAGGCAGGCAACTTTTCTAACATGAGAGATTCATTGCAGAGCTCAGTCTGTTGACGTACACCTAGGAAACATAAGATGCACCTTTAATCAGAAATACTGAAATAAAAGCACAAACACATCACTCAAATTTGTTCACACAGTCCAACCTGCGACTTACATTCTCATAAGCTTAGGGTTTAATTTTCTAAGCAATTTTAGAAAATAGACATAATACATATTTACATAAATATGTTAAAAACATAACTTGGTATAAAAACCTGAAGGCTACAATATATAGTACAGCCTTTTAAACCTAGCATAAAGGAACCTATTTAATCACTTTTCTAATCTTACTTAGCTACTACTCATAATAACTCATTACCTTATATTTGCATTTTTAGTTAAAAGCTAACTGGATCTCCCAATCTCACATTTCAATGTAGAAAGCACTTTTGAAGCTTACACACATGTATGGCATTCAACTAACTATATTACTGTGAAATTACTTTAATGTTGGAAATATCTGTATGTCTCACCAGCTAAAGAGTGTGAGTTTCCACAATCACAGCTTTTTCTTTAGTATAGCCTCCTAAGAAATTGTCTAGAGATCAAGTCCTGTGAGGAGTAGCTGAAGGACATTGGGATTGTTAAGTATGGAGAAAAGGAGGCTCAGGGGAGACCTTATTGCTCTCTACAACTTCCTGGAAGGAGGCTGTACCAGGCAGGATTTGGTCTCTTTCCCCAAGTAACAAGCATCAGAACAGCTCCAAGTGCCAGTGGAAGTTTAGATTGGATACTAGGGAAAACTTCTTCACCAAAATGGGTGGAATAGGCTATCCAGGGAGGTGGTTGAGCTGATATCTGCAGAGGTATTAAAAAGATGTGTAGATGTGGAACTTAGGAACAAATTTTAGTGGTGGACTCGGCAGTGTTGGAGTAACAAATGGACTCAATGATTATAGAGGTCTTTTCCAACATTAAGAATTCTGTAATTCTAAGAATTATCTGAAATTATCAAATGCTGAAATTACAGCATATATCTACTTTCAAAGAAAGAGTTAACCTTGACTTGAGCAAGCCTGAAACTTTTTCAGACTATAATGGCAACTCCAGTAGATTTAGTCAGTCAAATGTTTTTCACATTCAGCATATGCCTGCATTGGAGTACAAAGATAATATTTTCATATTTCTTCTAAAACTGAAATTCTGAAAAACTTATCTTCAGACTAATGTCTGATTTTGGTAAGCCTGAAACATTTTGTTTTAATCAAGTCATCAATAGATGCCACTAATTTGATCATTATTCTGTATAAAAAGTTCATTAACATTGAAAATTACTTGTAAATATACATATATAAACATCTTTAATATAAATACCTACACTAAATTAATAAGAAAAAAAAAAAAAGTAATTTTTTCTATACACAGCAACTCAAATCCAAGATATGTATTTACCTGAACAAAACTGCAACCCTAACAAACTGGCATATAAGGGAATCCCCCTGAGAATTCTGGAGGAACAGCTTTTTTTTTAAGAATACAGCCAAGGAGAATAGACTATTTATTCCTACAAAAATTCACTGAGAACGTATTTACATCAGGGAGAGGATGTATTTCTTTTGCATCTATTAGTACTTTGAAAGTAGAATCCTGTACTGCTGAAAAGACTAGTGGTTCTAATTTTGTGTGGTAACAGCTAAACACATTGTCTGAGGCCAATTGAGGTCAAAATCATGCAGGACTTTGCTTGGTAAGAAGAGAAGTCCTCATGGTCCATTCCTTACTATCTAATAAAGAAAACCCCAAACTCTAAGTCAAGATGACTGGTCTCAGGCTTCACATCGTAACTCAGCCATTAGATACTGAGAAGCTTGAGTATCTCCATTTGAAATGAGGCATGTGATTGTAAAACAGGCTTGAGTGAACATCATTTCATCCAGGAAGGAGCTGGCTCCTTTGGAGCCTGGGCAGGAGTACCTTGCAATTTCATTCCAGCTATCACAGCTGACTCCTTAGCTGGTGGTCACTCTCTCCATGGTGCTGTATGACAAATGACAACCATCTCATCTGGCAAAATAAACACCTTGCTTTCACATACTTGCCAAGAGCAGCAGGCCCACAACAGCAGGCCTGTGCTGCACTTGAAACCATAAGTCTACAACTTCCTACAGACCACAAACCTCTCCAGGTGTACAGCTAATCCTTGCTCCTTCATCATACCTATCTGTCAGTGCTCTTAAAACTGTCATGAAGCCTTCATCCATGTCAGCAAAAAGTCAGTACTACACTTACTCACCAGTGATAGCAATGGCAAAAATTACCAGAGAAAGGCAGCCTCATTTTATCCATGAGAAGTTAATATGATAACATGGATCCTGCCTACTTAAGTGTTCCTATCAATTCATCAGGCAGCTGCAGCAGTTACCACTTACACTTTCCACAGACAAACCTGCAGATGAATGCTAAAGCTGTGCTGAATTCAAAACCACATATGAAAATTGCATAGCTCGCAACTTAAATCCTGCACTGATGCTTTGACAAAAGTTACACAAAGATGCTTTTTCTGGCAGAGTATTCTAAACAGCCAGCTATCATATGATTTATAACCAAGTCCAACAGAGTACATTTTTTTCTTCCACTATGTCATGTGTGCTGACAATTTACTCCAGCCCCTTCCCAGCAGGATGTCCAAATGGATTTTCCATGCCATTGGTATTTTTGCTTGTCTGTATTTAAAACTTCAATATTTTGCAGGGTCATAGGAAAAAAAACTCCATCAGAGTCATCTGAGCCCAATTAGATGACACAAGAGTTTCTGTCTAAATTCCTGACCAAAAGAGTTCAAAATCATGAATAATTCTGCAATATCACCATCACTATTGAGAATGACCTTTACAAAACACTACAACACCCTCTTTGTATACAGCCAATGGATAAGACCAGTTGTAAAAATGCATGACAGTTGAGTACTTGATATGAGACAGGATGGAAGTGTTTCTCAAATGTCAATCATTAGAAAAACAGAAACAGAAGCCTGAATTTTTGAGGTAAGACTCACCTGCAAATCCAAGTGTCATTAGACCATTAACTAGGAAGGGGAAAAAAAAAAGAGATTAGTTAGATACCTCCACACTCTTATATAAAAGGATTAATGCAATTAGAAGTCAAGAAGAGTAATACATTTCAACAGAATTTTCAAAACGCTTATTCAAACATTTGTTTGTTTTCTTAAAGAGTGTGTCTGAAATAAATAATAAGCATTTAGAGAACATTATGATTTTAAATTCCTTTTTATCTATCCTTTAAATGGCTGCGTCAGACTTGTTATGGGTCTCTACATACCACTCCTTCCTCTAGTTTCTAATTCTAAGGATTAGGGACAGGGCAATTTTTACTTCAAGCTTCTTAAGAAGCTTGGGTGAAAAAGTTCAAAAAGATAACACACACAAAAAACATAGGTGTACTGTACATTCTAATAGGTAGAGGAAAAAATCCTTCTTTTTCAAACACAGCCATAAGTGTGTACTCTTCTCCTTAAAAGCATGTTGTTGTGTTTAAGTCTCCAGCTTTTGCACAATGAAGTCACACATTTTGAAAAACATTACAATAAAAACCTACAAGCTTCTTATGCAGAAGTTACACTAAAACAGGTATATTGGAAGAGCAACCAAATGGAAACAGCCTATACCAACAACAGATGCCTTCTGATTAGTGATTTGCAGTATATCCAGATGGATTAAATTAACAGAAGCCCACTGTGTTTGCACAGCTCCAGCCACACCCACAATTTTGTAATAGCTAAGAGGAACATTACTTCAATTATTCTTTATGTCCCACTGAAAAATAAAATTGCTGACAAATCTTTATAGTGTTAACCTCACATCAGAAATAAAAGTAATGATTTCACACAAATGGGTGCCTCCCTGTTTATACAATACATAGCACCCCAGTAAAATGAATCAAGATATACATAACAGAGTATCAGTACCAGTCCTTAATCTAGAACATAGTCACTGGGATGTGCCAAGATGTCAACTGAGTTAACTGAAAATTATTGTGTACATGCATGTGAGAAGAATTTAGATTCTTCCAAGGAACATATTTTTCTTCCAGAAAAGCATTAATCTCTGTCTTAGATACTAATGAGCCAGAATGTACTGTGAAGAGCAGGAATCCACATATCGGAAAATTATAATGCATCCAAACACTCAGAGATGAAACTCCGTAATACACTCCGATGGCTGTATCTCTTTCAGAAATAGAACATTTTTCTTTCCAGGCTATTAGCAGATGGACTAATAAATAGACTTGATTCCCTGTGTAAGTTTTTCTTGAATCCTTATTTGAAAATGTGCCTTATTGACTGCAGAAGACTAAAGATCACATTACAAGCACATGCTTTGTAATGAACCCAAGCCCACACATTCTGGGTAAACAGTGTAGGGTGCACACATGCCAGGTACTCCCCTGGTAGATCACAGAATGCACCCCCAATTCTTATTCTATCAATTCATATCACTATGCTCTAGATCTTTTATAGTTATGGCTGCAATAATCCTCACAAGACCACAGCAATACAAATAAAGAGACGGTTTACAACTAGAAAGAACCAGATTGTCCCAAGTGCCAGTGAGGAAAGCTGTGAAAAACCAAATACTGAATAAAGGCTTACAGGTTAGTGCTCACAAATCCTCCTGCCCACAAGAAAATGTGCTTTTTGCATTTTTTGATCTGCTCATAACAAAGTAACACAGGATGTTTTTCACCTATTCTCAGCCAAAATATTCCAGATACCTTCAGAGAAGGGTAAAAGAGCCATTCAGATTACCATGCACCATACCTCTATTTTCTTTGCTCTGAGATACTCAATAAAGATTTAATCAGGAGACTGCAGCATGCTGGCCATGATAGTTTACACAAAAACTTTCCAGTCGCTCTTTTAAGATGGGGCAAGCTCAGCCTTTTTCTTGAAAGGCTGATGCCATGACGTCTTTCATTAGAAGATTCATAGAAGCAAAATGGGTCAGTGTTGAAAGGTGTTACCAAGACCTCAAAACAGCTGGCACACACTCCCACCTGAACTAACATTTAGTGAGATAAAAGGAGGTTCCGTTTAACTGCACTAGCTGCTTACTTTTTTTTCTCCACACATGGCAGCAGCATGTATGATCATCGCCTAGCATCAGCTGAATCAGAGGAGAAGGGAACAATCAGGTTAGAACCAGAGCAAGAGGTGAAGCAAAGTATCATCAAATGAAGGATGAGGAAAAGTAGGTTTGAAAGGCTTTTGGAAAGAACAAGAGAACATAAGCAAAGTAGGAGAGAGTAATGGAAAATAAGAAACTGAGGAAAAAAACCCAATTTTTTTAATCCCAACCTTATTCAAGATCTTGCACATGAAAAATCTCATCCTAAACCTTCACTAGAACCTCTTACTATCTACTCTCTACTCTCCACTCTCCTTTTACACCTCTCTTTTTTGTAAAAGGAGAGTAGAGAGCAGATAATAAGAGGATCTAGTGAAGATCTAGGATGAGATTTTTTTCATTTTTTGTCATTCTGACACTAAAAAAGAAGTTCAAAATGAGATTCAGGGCCATACATAAATGCACAACTGGGATACATGACAGGGTAACTACCCTGTAATTTTGTCAAGTATATAAGCTTTTTATGTGAAATGGAAAAATATTTCTCAATGTTTATTTTTCTTCTATACTGTTATTTTTCACTGATATTTTTCCCAGAGGCTTAAAAGAAGCACTGAATGTCTGTCTTGCAACTACTTCAATAAATCTGAAGCAGCGTATGAATTGCTATGTGTTCTCTCTACTCTACTCCCTCTTTCTCCAAATGTTTTAAGAACAATTCTGAAAATCTTGAGTAAATATCAGTGAATTATTACAATTTTCCCTTGTCTGAATGTTTCTTCAAGATGCTGCTACTGGCAGCATACAGTAAGATATTTTGAGTGGCTCCCATACTTTCTCAGAATAATTCTTATTTTAACAGATAAAACTGTTGTATGCACCTTTTAACCAGCAATTACAATGGTGTAATACTGTGCATATTCTTAAAAAATTGTGATGTTTATCCAAAACCTCATTTTTATCAATCATAATTTTCATAAGCAAAAAGAACATATAAGGACCTCAAGTTAAGCCTCATGTGAAGAGCCTACCTCTGTACCTCTTTTAGAAGACAATCCTGCCAATTACCATAATCTAATATTTGTCTACATCAGGACGGATCTCCATTGGAAGTTATGTACTAACCAAACAGCTGCCTCCCTGCAGAACTTGAAGTTTCACTGATATCAACACATTACTGTACAAGAACTGCCCTGACATATAGTTCATAAAAGCAAGTAAAACCAGAGTTTGAAATGGGAACTGCTGCTGTGCAATCCTGTACATATGATTTGTTGAAAACATAAGTGAGAGATCAATATTCTATTAATAATATATACATGGATAATTTGTCATACTGATAAAAATCTCTATTTGTCATACTTGTAAAATCTCAATACCCACATTTTCTTATAAACCTGATTTGAAATACTGAATAAGCCAATCTTACAGCAGCCTAGTGCTTCTCCCGGCATTTTAATGTTGAACAAATCTACCTGTTGCACAGGTATGACTGAAGATCATATTAAATTCAACAATCTTTTATGCTAATTCCAAGTCATATCATTACAGGTGCTCTAGCAGGAATGCAGACACTTCACAGTATCTATACAAAAAAAATTACCCTCCTGTAGAAATCACTTCTCCTTTGCCCTCACACAATGTCAAGAGGCATCCTACTACATAAAAAAACATTGGTTACAATTGGCATAGGTTTTCTTTATTATCTGTTTCCTGGACAGTCATAATTTTAAGTGATTCATTTCACTAGGGTCTCTCTGAATACAGAAGGACAAGATGAGCTAACACAAGCATCCCATGGTTGCTTTCCAAAGCCTTTTCTAAAACTTCTCTCTTGGGGTCAAGTCAAATGTACATGGCCAAAACATGACACACTCTAAAAAGGCTAAAAAATCCTACAACTTGATGGAAAAGCCCAGAGGCCACTATAAGTGGAAGGAAAGGAAAAATAATACTATTGGTATAAAAACTAAACCACCTGTTACTCTTTAAATAACTCTCTGCACAATATAAATGGCTCAGAAGTTCATCTTTTGTTCTCAGCTACCAACTGTCCTTTTGACACTTCTTCATAAGAGGAATGGGATGGGGAGAGGGGGGCAGGAACAGGACACAAGAACAACATCACATAGTGTGAAAGCAACCAAGGAAATGAGGCAACTGAAGTTCGCAGAGACAGGCAATGACAGGAACTCAACACAAAGGAAGGATGCCAGGAATAAACAGAAGCTTGCAATAAATATAGTAGTTGAAAGAAGCGTTACACTTGCATTCAAAATTGACCCATAAAAAATGTATCTCATTGTATGGAGTGGCAGGAGCAAGATAAATCTGTTGGCAGGGTGTACTGATCTGTCTCCGTGTTGAAGAAGTTTTCTTAAGAAATAGCATAACATGGAACTCAGCTTTGCATTATCTCCGGCTTTGATGCTGAATCCCTTTTAATGCTTTTTTTATCCCCTTGTATAAATGGTACAGAAGGTGCATCTATAGCCAGAGAAACATAATATCCAAAACTAAAAGAGCAGCTCAGTGTCTACTTTATCACAGTTTGAGGCACTACATTATTGTTTTTAAATTGTGAAGGTAATTTCGGACTGTTAACTAGTTTGGACATTAGAGTCTTCTTCCTGCAGAGCAAGAAAAGCATGAAAAGAAGCAAATTAAGCTTCTTCATCTCATCACTAGAAATCAACAGGGAATGTATCAGAGGGTATCAACTGTTCCAACCCATGCTGGTACAGAGTTCCCCAGGTTTCCTGTGACTGCAAGGCAATGTGACCATTGTTCTGAACTCATGCTTCAATTGAGAATCTTTCAGAGTACAAATTATTGTCCTTTACATAGTTTTTTTGAAGTTCTTATATCACTGCTGGCAGCATATTAAGAATGAGACACAATTTCTGAACAGCCTGTCAACTTCCAGAAGTGTTGGATGGGTTTTCTACTATTTTGAAACTGGCATTTTCTATTTAAATAAATATGTAGCCAGTATTTTTAATGAAATATTTCTTTCTTTATTAGCAATTAATAATTTATCAAACAAATAAAATTAAATTAAACATACCAGTTCAACAACTAACATGTGAAGGGATATCTCAGCTGTACACTAAAATCTGTATTGTGCAGGAAATTGCATGGCTCAGCCTAAAATGTAACAATGTTTTCTTCGAGCCTTTTCTGTCCCATTACATTTTTGATGAAGCAGTATGTAACTGAAATGTAATTTTTTTTAATAACCATTGACTTTCAGACAGTGAATAAACTAAATACTCCAAGAGCAGAAGCAATTGCTTGAAGCAAACCTCTTCCACACTTTTACAAAAGTGGAATACACAAATGTATTTGTGCACTCAAATCTTTCACTTGAGATCCAACCTTCCAGAAAGTAAAACTGAGGAAGGATAAGAGGAGTACACTTGTTTTTAGACTAGAAATAAATCTGTGGCATTAGAAACCATTTAAAGATCACATCTAGCAACAAGCACAGCACCACCAGCCAGTCCAGGGGGAGTGATTGTCCCACTTTACCCCATGCTGCTGTGTCGTCACCTCAAGTCCTGTGTGTAGCTTTGGGCACCACAACACAAAAATATAACAAGCTATTAGAAAGCATCCAAAGGAGGGCTAAAAAGATCACAGAATAATTTAGACTGGAAAAGACCTCTGAGGTTACTGAGTCCAACCTATGACCTTGTCAACTAGACCAAAGCACTAAGTACCACATCCAGTCTTTCCCTAAACTCTTCCAGGGACAGTGACTCCACCATCTCCCTGAGCAGCCCATTCCAATATCAATCACACTTTCTGTGAAGAAATTCTTCCTAACATCCAGAAATTCTAACTTAAACCTCCTCAGTGCAGCTGAAGACTGTGTCCTCTCGTCCTGTCACTGGTTGCCTAGAAGAGACTGACACCCTCCTTTCAGGCAGTTGTAGAGTGATAAGGTCTCCCCTGGACTTCCCTTTCTACAGGCTGAACACCTCAGCTCATTCAGTCACTCCTCACAGGACTTATCCTCTAGACCCTTCATCAGATCCACTGCCCTTCCCTGGACTCGTTCTAGCACTTCAATGTCCTTCTTGAAGCGAGAGGCCAAAACTGCACACAGCACTCAAGGTGTAGCCTCAACAGTGCTGAATACAAGGGGAGAATCAATTCCCTACTCCTGCTGGCCACACTACTTCTGCTACAGGCCAGGATGCCATTGGTCTTCTCAGCCATCCTGGCTCATGTCCAGCTGTTGACCAGCATCCCCAGGTCCTTTTCCTCCAGACAGACTTCCAACCACTCTGACCCAACCCTGCAGCGCTGCATGAGACTGTTGTGGCCAAAGAGTGTGGCCAAAGGCTTGGCATTTGGCCTTGTTGAACCTCAGACCTATTGATCCAGCCTGTCCAGATCCCTCTGCAGAGCCTTTCTATCCTCCAGCAGATCGACATTTGCATCCATCTTGGTGTCATCCACAAATTCACTAAGCGTAGAGTTGATCCCCTCACTCAGATCATAAATAAAGATACTAAACTGGGCCCAACACTGATTCCTGGGGTATCTCACTAGAACCAGACACCAACTGGCTGCAACACCCTTCACCACAATACTCTTGTACCAGCAACCCAGCCAGTTCTTAACCCAGCAAGGAGTGCACCTGTCCAAGCTGTGGGCTGCCAGCTTCTCCAGGAGCATGCTATAGGAGTTGGTGTTAAAGGCTTTGCTGAAGACTAAACAAAGGGGAAAGCCATACGAGGAGCTGCTTAGGTCACTTAGCTTGTTCAGCCTGGAGGAGAGACCTCATTGCAGTTACAACTTCCTCATGAGTGGAAGCGGAAAGCCTGGCACTGATCTCTTCTCTGTGGCACCCAGTAACAGGACCTGAGGAAATGGCTGAAGCTGTGTTAGAGAAGGTTTAGGTTGATTATTAGGAAAAGGTTCTTTACCTAGAGGACAGGCACTGAAACAGGCTCCCCCAGAAAGTGGTCACAGCACCAAGCCTAAAAGAATTCAAGAAGCATTTGGACAATACCTTCAGGGACATGGTGTGATTCTTGGGACTATCCTATGCAAGGCCAGGAGTTGGACTTCAACGATTTGTGTGAATCCCTTCTAGCTCAGGGTATTCTATGATATAAGGTGGAAGGATGAGAGTTCCAGACGATTATACGCATTAGGAGGTTCCTACGGTCAGCAGAGGCAAGCATAACTTTCCCAACAAACCTGCATTCACCAAATTAACTTTTGTTTGTGTTACCTAGGACGTAAGGCAAAGACTGTTATTCACCATGTATCTATGGGCCTGACAAATGCTTTGTGTTCCTTGTTTTCATCTAACTTCAGCCTGCAAGACCTGTCTTCCGAGTCTCAGCACACAGTAGTTGCCACATAAGTGTGTGACATCTAGAACAATCAGACTACAGCTCTTCATGATTTATGACTACAGAAAAATACAATTCTAGCAAATGGAAGTGAAAACTTTTTTTCACCACCTAAACATCTCTACTTCTTCAAGTTCACTATACAGCCTTGTGAGGTACTGCTACTAAGGTCTCCATTTTACATGAACTATGGAAATAATGACAGAACTATTAAGAAGTCTGTCTGAGGTCACAAGCAGAAACCAGCATCAGTCTTAACTACAGTGAGCCAGCAGCAGTCTGGTGCCAGTACCTACTTCACCACTATCTCCTTTCAGAAAATGTGACCAAAGCAACTGAAAAATATGATCTCTCCGTCCAAAAGATAACTGTGAAATCTGTCAGCTGTGCAGTTTATGGGAAAGGTACGTCAACTAATGAGACAGCAGAATTCTGATTCACTACCCTCATCAATTAGATAGTTTGCAATTGCTGCTGAGACACACACACACCAGACCACGTAAGAACTGTGACAGCCCGTGAAGTTGGCCATCTGCATCCAGGACCTGAGCTTGACACTGTATCACCTGATCACCTGGGTGCACATATCTGATCTAATGGCTGCTCATTATTGCAACCCAGATGCCTATCATTAGTTGAAAAGGCAAGAAAACACAAAAGAAAATGTGATGTGAGGTAAGGTTTCCCTATAATAAGGAAAAACAGTCAGCACAATACAGACTTTATTCCATACCTAACCACCTGTGAAGTGTGTGAAACACCAGTCCCTCAAGGCCAATAGAGACTTTAGTTTGCTCCTGTGAGGTAGCCTGAAAGAGAAGTCAAGCAATCTTTTTTTTTTTTTTTTTTTTTTAGTACTTTGGGAAACGGAAATGACCCACAAAGATTTCACAGACAAGGGTCACTGCACACTCCCTCCTGAGGAAGTGTTTAAAACCATGGGATACTTGAAGACATTTAAGGTTCCTTTTTCCCTTGATAGGCAGAACATTTAAATCAAGATACTACCATCACAGAAGGTCTGGGAAAATTATTTTTTCCTTTTCTGACCAAATGACAAAAATTCCCACCCTGCACATCCACCACATCCACTTTCTCTTGATGCTGCATGTAGTCCTCTCACAGATTTCTAATGCTGTTACATATTACCATGTTGAGGCATTATATCAACATGATTCAAGTGAAGTCATGTTTTCTTTCAATTCATGCCTACTATGAAATATTAAGTTGTCCTGACCATCCAAATATGGGCTGTTTTTCTTCAGCAGTCCAGCTTGACTACCAGAGCTCCAGAGCCCTGGATACTCACCTACATGATCACAGAATCTTTTAAATTCTTCTATGAAGAACTCAAAAGAACTATAAAACACTAACAAAATTTCAGAGCTTCACATGTCTACTTACACTGCTGTACATGTACCTGCTCATAGTAGGTGTGAGTGGCTTTTTACAACACCTTTGCTCCAAAGAATAAACACTAAAAACAGATCTTTGCATGACAACATGATCCCTCTACATTATAATTTTTCCTAGGTGCATACAGGTACATAGGAAACTGCAAAACAACAAATTCTGTCATAGAAAATTACTTAGGCCAATCTACTGGAGTAAATAATTCCACCAGTGCCTATCAAGCCACTTTATTATACCCCTCCTCAACTGGACAGGAGACAAAATATAATTAAAAGCTCATGCGTCAAGGACAGGGAAAAATAACAGCTACCATCATGGGCAAGAGACTCAACATGGTAAAATAAATTTAATTTATTGCCAATTAAAATCAGAGTAGGGTAATGAGAAATAAAACCAATTCTTAAAATACCTTCCCCCTACCTCTCTCTTCTTCCCAAGCTTAATTTCACTTCTGATTTCTCTACCTCCTCCTCCTGGAGCAGTGCAGGAGGGTGGGGAATGGCAGCTGCAGCCAGTTCACAACACATTTTCTCTGTCACTCCTCCCTCCTCAGCAGGATGACTCCTCACACTCTTCCCCTACTCCAGTGCTGAATCCCTTCCACAGGAGATAAACCTCCACAAACTTCTCCAGCAAGAGTTGTCCCCACAGGCTGCAGCTCTGCATGAACTGCTTGAGCATGGGTTCTTCTACTGGATCTCAGGTCCTGTCAGGAGCCTGCAAACTTCCCACAAGGTCACAGCCTCCTTTCAGCATCTACAAGTTTAGGAATGGGGCCCTCCAGGGGCTGAGGTGGATCTCTGCTACCACGTAGTCCTCCATGGGCTGCAGGGGCACAGCTGCCTCACCCTGGTCTTCAGCACAGGCTGCAGGGGAATTCAGCTCTGGTTCCTGCAATACTTCCTCCCCCTTCTTCTGCACTCACCAGAGTTGCTTGTCTCACATGTTATCACTCCACACTTTCAACTGCTGTTCTGCAGCAGTTTTTTTCCCCATCAAAACTATGTAATTCCAGAAATGTTCCCACTGCCACTGATGGGCTCAGCCTTGGCCAACAGCAGATTCAACTGAACAATATTGGCTGTTCTCTGTATTCATCTATAAATCACGGGTTTTTTAGCTCCAACACTATCAGTGGGCCTGCAAAACAGTTTACCTAAATCTGCCAGCTTTCACAGTCTTAAGAGAATGTTTTAAGGCTGATATTTTCTGTGGCTTTGCTCCTATATGGTGGGCAAACTTTTTCACCTAAAGCCTAAGGTAAATTATTTTGGAGTCATGCAAGAAATAACTAGAAAGAAGAGTAGATAAGAATGAGTACTCCCTTCCCTCTAGTTTTTCAAATGTGTCAACAATACTTCTACTTTAGTAGGAGTTATAAAGAGCTTAATTTATTTATACAGCTGTGGAGTGGTACACTCTGATACCAGAAGGAATCCCTCACATCTTCCAGATCTTTTGTAGAACAAGGTCTCATGGTTTGACACTGACACAGTGCCAGCACCCCCATAAAAATGCAACCTCTCAATTGAATGCTGTGAAATGCTATCAAGAACATAGCAGAGCAGGCCCAAGCTTAGTAACAAAGGAAAAAAAAAAACTTTATTAAACTACTACTACTATACTACTATTAAAGAAAAAAGAAAGAAAAACACACACTAAATCCAAAATGAAAACCTTCCAAAACATCCCTCCCCCCCCTCAATTCCAACAAACCACAGTGAGACACAACTTGGACCCCCAATCAGTTTCCTACCCTTCAGATAATCAATACTCAGTCCATCGAGGGAGAGAGGAGCCTCTCCGGTGCCATAGACCCCCCAAGAAACACAGCTGCCACTTCTTGTGTTTCCAGGTCACATATGGCACTGCCCGGAGAAGAATTTTGCCATGGTGATAATTCTCCTTTCCATGCAGTGCTCTCACCACCATACATGGATGGACAGACTGCTCATAGGGTTTTCTTTTCAAGGATGCTTTGCCAAGGACCAAAGAAAAACAACAGTTCAGTTTCTCATTTTTTGGGACCACAGTCCCCCCCATTTTCTTCCTCCCCTGGTCCAAGGGTCTTAAGAACAGAGATCATCTTCTTTCTGAAGACAGAGGGCATCACCACACCCTCCTCAACTCTTCTCTGTTCACTCCACTCCTGTGTTGGTAGTCACTGAGGCAGGTCTAAGTCCAGCCAAAAGCCACTCCATCATCTTCCCCCCAATCTTCTTTCCCTAACATCCCAGGTCCCAGGCTGTCTCTCTTCCTCTCTTTCAAACCGAGGAGGAGTAAAATTTCACAAAGCTTTCATTTCTCAAGGAATGGTTAAAAGTCCTGACTCCCTGGATGGCTCTTGACCCAGGCTCTAGCTCCCATGGCTGAACACACTTCCAACCACACCCCCCCCCCCCCCGCCCTTCCTCCTGTGCCAGAGTACAGCACTATTGCTGTCTCTTGAGAGAGAGAGAGAGAGACAGAGAGAGAGAGAGACTCTGGGGAAAATGCAGACATCCCAGATTTTCCTCCATTGTTCCATCTGCAGGGAGCCGGAGCCAGTTCCAGACCCTCCACCCTTCAGCCTACCTCAACCTGGGCCACATGGCTTCCGCTCCCGCACCCAGCCACCTGGCTGTGGGGGGAAAGTCTGCACTCTCAGAGCACCAGAACCAAAGACAGAGTTCCCCTGGGAATTCTGCTTTTAACCCTTCTGTGTTCTTAAGAGGCGTGTCCACCCTCAATTGGTCACTCCAAGCGTCAATATCCAACCCTGACTGGATTGACCTCTTCCTTCTGAGAAAATTCTTTTTCCGTGTCAAACCACAATACAAGGTGAAGAAGGTCTTTCAATAATTTCTGGACTAAGCCTAGAACATCTACTCCAATACAGATATTCTTCATAAAGATTTCCAGTGTACATTTCAAGACTGCAAGAATCCCCCATTTTCTACAAGAGGTGTTTATTTCACATTTTTCCTACCAGTACTTTTTGTTTTTTAAATCACTGCATGATAAAATATGAAGTAGCTGGGAGGAAAAGAAAACCTAAATATTGCACAGGCATATTTGGCATGGAACAGCATAAGCCATATAGCAACAAGTATTCTTATGGTCTTGCAGTGCACATTCCACCTGTTCTATACTGTTGCATCAGAAAGGTAAGACAAAGAGGAGTTACAACGTACTTGAACTAAAACTCACTGAAAACATGAAGTTGAAAAATGTCACATTACTTCACAGAGAGAGACTCCTCTCCCAATTTTCAAAAATATTTAAATCCAAGAAAAGAGCACTAATATTTCTTTCCAAAAAATCTTAAAGTATGGAAAGAAAACAAGTATTTTTGAGGAGCCTAGTTTTATTTTGACCTTTATTTGGCAATGCTCAAATTTTTTTGTTGTTTCTGGTTTACACTGGAGCCAGTTAAATAGAAACTGGACCGATGGCTATTCCAGCAATATTATCTCTACTTCAATGTGCATCACATGGTAAAAAATTATCACCCAAACATAGCCCTGCAATTATGTTCAGCAGCCACATTTACTAATGGCAAAGGTTACCATTCCTGAATGCAAATCCACTTACGTCCACTGGTCAAAAATAAGAGATTTACATTATTTTACAAAAGTTCTGACTTTGCATTAGCTTGAAATACAGACACAGCTTATAATAAAACTAAATATTGATCTGCTTTCTAAAAATAAAGGAGGAGATTTCACACATTCTGAATGACAACTGATGACTTTGACCATCTCTTCACTGAAAGAAAAAAAGAATTTGTTTTTCCTATTTCTCTTGAAAACATTATCTTAATGCTTTATCAGAGTAAGTTTACAATACACATGGCTAAATACATTTAAAGAAACCTCTTCTAATATTAAATTGGATAAGTTATGTTCTTGGTACATGGAGATCATTGAGGAATAAAGCTGGAACAGCTCATAGACTGAAGAGATGTGGAAAGACAGCATTACACTTACAGCCACTTGTCAAAAACAAGCATGAACAGAAAATTTGTTCCATGGTCCCATGTAGCTACCAGGCAGCAAAACCTTAATGTAAAGGCTGAGATCCCCTTCAAGCAAAGGCCACCTCCACTCCAAAGCTGTAGAACACGTCTGGATAGCCCGAAGACAGCCACAGCTCCTCAGACAATATCAATTGCAAGCACCCTCATGGAGAGCAGCCCTGAGGACACTCCCCAGTCAGAGAGATTACAGATCAAAGCTTACGTGCAAGTGCTAAAGTCTTAGAAGAAAAATGAGCTTTGTATCCTATTGATGACCACGTGAATGACTTCTATAAGGTTCCACTTCCTGTTCCAGTATTTCCCCATCTCTTCACAATATCTTATAGCTGTGAAATCTTTTGCCCTTTGTGCTAAAGGTAGAGGGGCCACCCAGAAAAAAGGCTGCATACCCTGTCAAATCTCAAACTATGTATTTTGACAGAACAACAATAATGCAAAAAAAATTTATAACAATTAGAGTCTCTAGCATGAATCTCTCTGGACACAAAAGGATGCAAAAGGGATCTGTTACTTGTGACATTTGGAAACAAAACGATTTCACACAATAAGTGGCAGTCATTAAAGGCTAATGTTAGTTACACTACTTATTCTGACACTGCCCACAGATAATGCTCTGCAAAATAAAGGCAAATTAGTCACATTTATTAGAGTGTGAAAATCTTAAGACATATGCTTTATTGTAGGGCTCAGTGCTTCTGCACAGTTCTTTTCTCACCCAGGTTAATCTGGTTAGATGCAAACAAGATGTGCTTTCATCAGCCCGGTATCTGCTAGGGTCTCAGCAGCGCCTACCACATCTTCCTCTTCAGGAAAGAGTCCCCCTGGCTCAGAGCATAGTGACACCCCATCTGCAGAAGGCCATCATTCTGTCTCCATACAGGCAAAATTCTGTATTCCTGGAGACAAACTGACGCCAAGGGCTGTTATGTAGGCATGCCGCTTGTCCAAGACAATCTGGTAGATATGTTAAGCTGCTCTGAAGATAACAAGGGATCCTCTCTACCCTTTGGACCATTTCTAACAGTGCCACTGCATTTTCTTTTGAGGCTTCTAGCAAGGAAAAAAGCTGTCTCCTCTTTTCAGATTGGTTTCAAGGAAACCAATATATGAAGGGAGATCAAAAACTTCTGAAAGGGTACCTTTCTCCTACTCCACTTTGCTACTCCTTTCTTTCCTCATACTTGCACATTTCCACAGAAGACGTAAGAGTCCTTCAAGCAGACTTCAGCTTGCTCTACATATATATTCACATTAAAATAATGTGAATTTTTTCCATTTATATTTTCTAGTTTATTTTAATGCAAACCTGGCTGTGAAGAGGTTCTTATTTTAGAAAAGACAGGCTGTTTCCATAAAACATGAAATAATACACTTCTAAAATTCTGTCCTGAAATAAAATGGTTCATGTGACAGCTTTCACTAAACTAAAATGGTGTGAATTAAAACAGTTTTCATTATGCTTGTGAAAATTAATCTCTCTGAGTCACAAATGAAAGAACAGTTTGCTTTCTTCATGCGTTTCTCAAGTACTAATTTCAATAGCCAAGACACAGATGGTAGCAAATGGTGTTTTGTAAGGGACCACTCATTGCATTTTTTTCCTTGGTAAGGCAAACTGGAAATTGATTCATTGTTTGCAATTCAAGCCATGAATCAACTCAGTTACCAGCAGATAGGTGGGAGAAACTAAAACACAAATGATACAATCAACTACTGATGGTTCAACACTTAACTCAACCGACAAAACCTCCCATAGCTCCCCTTGAGCTCAATTCAAGACCCTTTCCTTCAAATCATGCAGTTTGTGTGTATCTGCACCTATAGCAGTACCTGTCTGTCTCAGTGTAGAAGTCAATCTCCACTTCATAGACTCTTACGATTTGCCTCATAGGCAAAACAAACCTACAAAGTCCTGAGACACCAAGGGTATTTAAAGTCTTAATGAGGATGTAGATAGCAAGTTCTTACTAATTTAGGAGCAACAGTTTACATTAGCTAAATGGTCTCCAGGATTGGATCTCATTGCTGTAAATCAGGTTTTAAAAGCCCAGAGTTACCTTCAAAAATGAGTTCCTTCTGAGCACTGGAACCAAGCCAGCTCAAGATAGTATTTGATGCTCTGTGCTACCACCTGCAGTCCACTTGCCACCACAAGGACAATCCTGCCATTCACCCTCTCAAGGGAACTGGTGTGAACCTGTCCCCTGTTGCACATGTAGGTGCTGGAAAAGAAGCAACACCTTCCTCAATAAAAGAATTAGGAGACACAAACAGGGTGAAGGGTGGTGGGAAGAATGCCTGGATCCAACAACAAATTGGAACACAGGATGCATTTACACCAGATGCTTTGCTTTCAGGATAGATGTTGGTGGAGTCTGCTGCCTGTCTTCCTGCTTTTCTAGTGTGGAAAATCACATCTTTACAATATCAAGCATAATTTTGGCAGAGATGTGTTTTTGTTAGAACTCTGTGGTCGGTCTCAAAATGAAATGGTCTGTTTTGTAAAAGTTTATTTGTTTTACACACACACACTCACCTTGGTCTATTAAATTCAGAACTCCTACGATGGTATTCCCTTTCTTTGTTCCACCCTTTGCAGCTGCAGAACAGCATGATATTCATAAGAAAATAATGGGGAAAAAAAAAATACCCTTGATTTGGTTTTCAAACTTTAACCCACTAAAATTGTTTCCTGTTGGATTTTTTTTTTTTATCATTGGAATCCAAACTCTTCAGGACTTACATATGCCATGTTTCACATAAGGGCAGCTCAGGACCCTACAGAATTTGGACTTTTATACTCAGCTTTTTCATTATTGTTTGCAGATGAGGTATAGTCTTCAAAACAGAAAGTAAAAATGTAATTGGGACCAGGCTGTTTCCAACTGTCCAGCTGCTCAGCTGTGACCAAAGCATTAAGCCTGGCTGACCCCTGTGAAAACAGATTATGAAATGCAAAAACCAACTGACTATCTTTGAAATCTGCACACAAGAACTGCTCCAGATAAGGATCACACCATCTCTCTTGAAATAGGTTTATAGAAATATATTGAGGAAGATTACTCTGGAATTTAAAAAATACCCAGCTTTACTCTGGTAGCATCTTTTTACTCAAATACAAATAGTACCATGGAAATGCAGGTGTTACATAAGGAATGAAGGAGAAACATTTGGGCAGGGATTCCAAAACAATTACCTGTATAAAAAAAACAACTTTGTTAAAAGTGGTCAAGCCCTTACCTCTTCTTACCTCAGTTTCCATACATAGAAGTATACCAAGAAAATTTGGTATGATGGTAAATACAACGCTATTTCTTAGGTGCTTAGATTCCACCATTAGTAGGTGTCTTACAAGTATCTACAGCTCTGCTAAGCCAAATCAGAGGATTTCACCTGACAGCTGGTGTTTCCAGCTCTTACCCATTCTGGATGTTATTGCACTTCACAGAACTGATGACATGTCTGTGTACCAAGTACCT
Source organism: Lonchura striata (assembly GCF_050655825.1). Lineage (NCBI taxonomy): Eukaryota > Metazoa > Chordata > Aves > Passeriformes > Estrildidae > Lonchura > Lonchura striata. The sequence continues at coordinate 74,685,168 of NC_140704.1, forward strand.
CGGCTGATGCATTCTTTCCCCTCCACACTCTGTAAATTCAGCTTCTCCTACAATCACTGAGTGAACACACTGCCTTTTTGTCCATCTCACTAAGGATGCACAACACAACAAGTAGTTATGCATAGACATAATGAGTCAAAACTCCTAGGCAGAAAGATAAAGAAAGTAGTTGCCTGTGGTTACAGAACTACAGTCCCACACCCCACCCAGATGGGCTTCCCACTGCCTTCAGTGAGCTTAGCACTGAGGAATGGTGGTTTCACCTTAATGACAGAGGTCACAGCTCTGTGCTTAATTAAAAAAAAAAAATAAGAATGACCATTCAATTAAAATAAATATTCTTACAAAATAACTATTTTTTAAACTGTGTTTGTATTTCCAAATAAGCAATTTAGTTTTCTACCAATTTAGGCTTTTCTTATAAAAAAACCTGAGTTCACATCCTAAAACTCTAAAGTTTTTCTACTAGGAAACTAGTCTCATTTAATTAGTTCTTGATTATATCTACCCTTTCCAATTCCAAGAAAAAGTAATGTATTATCAGTTAACAGATATTCTTAAAATCTTTTGTGTCTGCATTATTCAATTAGGACTAGAATTGGCACAGTTAAAAATGTCTAACACAATTGATTTATCTGTGCCTCTCTGGTGAAAAATGTCCTGTAGCTTCCTGAGCCACAGCGACACTGTCCTTCACTCTAGTAAATCTCTGAAAACAAATCTCCATTGGGTAATTCTGCTTTGCAAAAATCACAGCAACATCGCCTCCCCATACAAAAAGACTATTGCCTAGTTCCCTAAGCTCAAGACTGCATAAATATTTCACATGTCAAGACAAGTGTTGGTTGTCTTTTCAGCTGAGGAATAACAGAAATCTGAGCAACTAAAGTAAGATTTTAGAAGTCCTCAAGCCACAGAGAATCAGAAATTTGTGCATGTAGCATGTCATTCTGTTGACAGACCAGCTAAGGATGATGCTACTGAGCACTGTAGAAACTGTCTATTTGTTTGTGGGTCTTTTCATAGAAATACTGTAGTGTTTAGCAGTTTTGAAAGGGGTCAAAAATAACAAAGTTCTGAAGTCCTCAGATATATCTTCTAAAGGTACCAGGCTTGAATTTTTGTTACTTAAGTGTGACTCACAGGAAATCAACTACATCTCTTAGATTACCGCTGAGTGAAGATGATCAGAGCTGATTTCTGGCAACTTCAGATGACTGCAACACATTAAATATGAGAGCCCTAAGCAATCTACCTGACAAGGAACAATAGTTTTTCCAGCAGCCAAGGCAGACTAAGTGAAAGATCTGAAGGATATCTGTGCTTGATAGCTACGTGCTTGAAACTCAACTACTCTAACAGGAATCAGCCCTTCATTCTTCAGGAAAAAACCTTTCCCAATAGCCAAACACACCTCCCCAGAATCCGTGTGGGATCCAAGATGGAAATCCTGACTAAGGCAAGAAGTTAGAGATTGTTTACCCCGGGGCCTGGACTCCTCTCAGAGATGTCGGCGCGATGCTGAAGGGGACCACCGGCCCCGCTGCCCGCCAGGCGCGGCTGGAACGCTCTCGCTGCGAAGCCGCCGCTATGCTCGGGATGGAGAGCCCCGGAGGGAAAGTGATCCCCGCTGCGTCCCGACCCGCCGGCAAGGGAGGCCCGGAGACCCCCTCCCAAAGGGATTCTCTAGCCAAAGAAGGGGCGCTCCCACCTTCCCCGAACTTCAGCCCCACGTCCCGGCTTGAAGCATTGCCCTCGGAGACTGCGCACCCGCGAGGATGCTCAGCCCGTCCCGGTGCAGCAGCCCCGGAGCGGTAGCGGCGAGCCCCACCGCACACTGCCGGGACGCCCCCGGCCAGCTCCGCCAGCCACTTACCCCAGAGCAGCAGGACGGGGAGCTGCTGCCGGCGGCTGCCCTGCGCCTCCATCCCGGCGCGGGCGGCAGCGGCCGCGGAGGACGGAGCCCACATGGGGCGGCCAGCTCGCAGCCGCAGAAGGCCCGAACTGGCTTCAGGCCGCCCGCAGGGGAGGCTCTTCATGCCTCGGCGTCCAGCCCCGGGCGGCGGCGGCAGCGTGGGCGGGGGCGCAGGGGAGCAGCTCCTCCGCCCCGGGTGCTTCCAGCAGGGCGGAAACGGCGGCCGGGCCGGGCCGGGCCGGGCCGGGCGGAACGGGACAGGACAGGGACAGGAGCAGGAGCAGGGGCAAGCACGTGCGAGTGTGCTGTGTGTGCGGCCACAGAAGCGCGGCTGTGCCTCCTGCTCCTCCAACAACCACGGCAGGAGCGATGCCGCTCCCAGCCATCGGTCTGTGTGGCTGCCTAGAGGAAAGGCACCTACCCCCAGGACAGTTCTGGTTGTAACTGTCTGAGGGATTCAGGGATTCTTCACCCCTTGCCCTGGGAGCCAGATCAGTTGCTCTCATCCTATCACAACATCCTGGCGGTGGGGGTGAAGGCTTGAGATGCTGGAGGGCCACCTGTGTTAGCTCACTTGCAGCCATTGCACGGCATGTGTTGGCATGCTCAGTATTCACAGCTGAACATGGGGAGTGAGCTTGTCTGACCCCACACAGACCCAGAGCAGCCTGGAGTTCTAAGATGCTACGTGTATGTGTATTTTTATGTTGCAATTTCATCTTTGCCTATCTCTTTTCAGAGATGGTACAGCTCCTGATTTTCATCAATATTTAAAAGCTGTGTTCCTAGAGCTCTCTAGGAAATTAGCATATCCATCGAGAAACACCAGACTGGGAAGCTGCTAAAGGCGACTTTTCTTACCTAAAATAGTAGTATTGCTCAGTAACGAGGACTCAGACTGTTCTTCTGGGTACATGGACACTCCACCTCAATAATGGCCTTCTAGTAGAACATTAAATCACTGTCATTATTAAAGGTCAAATGTACCATCAAATTTCAAAAGAGATTTTCAAGCCACACACAAGAACAAAGAGTACTTTTAGGTATCAGTCAGGTTGTTAACATTGACTTTGTACACTTGCCTTGCACAGTGCTCCAAACACTTTTAGAGACTGGGACCCCAAAATGTGCCTTTGTAACCACTGTTTTCAGTACACAACCTTTGTCTGATTTATTCTGTTGTCTAGGCTGAACGAAATGGAGAACTTCAGAAACCACAGAGAAGGTTGGGAATACAATGTTGAAACAGCTCTGTAGACATTTAAGTGTGTCACTGAGAGTTAACCTCCTATCCCTTGTGTGCCACTTCTTCCACTTAGCTGGAAGCAAAGCTTGTAAAACACCATAAACCATAAATAATCCGTAGCTCAGGGAGATCATCCTTCAGCAGAGGGGCTGCCATTTCTGCTTTGTAAAGAGTGTTTGCAATCTGCCCCTGCCAGAAGAAGCTGCAGCGAAGTGACAAGCATGAAGGCACATACACCACAGACTAGTTATACCATCTATACATTGTGTGTAATATGGATAATTCGTGCCTGCAGGGTGATAGGTGAAATGAAGAAGGTCTTTGCCTTTATTAGTGTTCAGCTCTTTATTAAAAAGTCAGCTCGGCAGGGGGGCTGTTGTAGCTTCTTCTGGTAGCTGTAGGGTGAGAAGGCGTGCAGAGTCTGTCCCTGGAGTCTCCGTGGCACGCTGGTAGCCAGAAGTGAAGAGGTGTCCAGTCTGTATCTGAAGTCCCAGGAGACTGTCCTCTTTCCTTTCCTCCTGGTACACTGGTAGTCACAGGGTAGGGGGGGGGTGTGCAGAGCCTTCTGCCAAAATCCAGCAGCAGCTATCCCTCTCCTGCCCTCCTGGTAACAGCAGGTAAAGTGTGTGTTCTCCTTGTGCCTGCTTCCCACAGCCCAATCCAATCTGGTCCTCTGCAGGTTATGGTGACAGGTCAAACACAGACTAGGGATGGGTTCCCTTTTCCCCAACCAGCACACCCATCCAGCCCCCTCCACTGTGCCCCTCTTTTTCATTTTGGGGTACTTTTCATCCCCAAAACCCCCTCCCATGATTCCACTGGCTTATTTTGCATCCTAGTCCTAGTTTGGGTGGGGGTGTAGGTGATTCCCAGGAGCGATTAGCTAATTAACATTTCAACATCCATACTTAGCTTAAGCCAAAGTGTCCCAGCCAGGCTGTTTTGTTCATAACAATAGGTATGTAATGTTTCATACTACTGAAATTATTGGCATAAAACATATGAGCCAGAGCTAGGGGGTTGCTTCACATATGTTGAAACTATAGCTGATAAGACTTCATTTACAAGTTAATACACATAGGTCCTTAGGTTCGAGATGGGTCATTTCTCAAGGTGATCTAGGAACTCCCAGGCAATGATTGTCCTGGCTACTACCCAAGATTGAGATCTCTGGAACCACCAAAAGATACATCTCAATATTGAGTTCCCTTTAACTCCATCAAGGATGTACTTCCTGGACAAGGATTGCTTCCTGGACTCCTGTTTGTTCAACTCAGCACGGAGGAAAGAAACTTTATAAAATTGTGGGACTTTGAATGGAAAGAAAAGGCTGATTGCCAAAATCCTGGCCTCGAGCAAAATAAACCATATAAAATCTGCTTGCACATGACGGTCAGTGTGAAACATAGGGGTATGCTGTGTTGGTCAAACCTGTGTCTCACCCAGCACCGATCCCAGTCTCAGTACTGTCCTTTTCTTTGTAGCTGGCTCAGATAGAATTTGATCACTAAATAATTTTTTTTTTTAATTTGGCTAGATTAATTTTTACCTATAACATATAGCAGTCTTTCTAACAGTAAGATCTTGATTTCCATCACAAATTCCATTTCTCGCAAATCTGAAAATACAGTTAGTATTTTCAATAATTTAGATTGATTTCCAGGAGGCTAAGCATCATGGTTTATTGCAATATTATATGTTTAAAATGTTTTAAAAGTATAGTATATTATACAGTATAAAGGCAATGCTTTTTGTAACACACCTGGAGATAATGGTGACGGGTCTTTTTGCATCAATTGCATTTGTTTTCTTCTCCTGTTTCAGATGAAAAACTGGCAAAGTGAGTGTTACTTCTTCCAACTCTCAAGATTCAGCAAGCACTTACCATTTTGTGCTTGCAGCACATAGTTTGAAGGTGCAAACAGTATCTCTGAGGTAGAAAAAATTGATAGAATTTATAGGTAAATGCACTAATGCAGCATGTTGCATTGTGTTATGTGTATTTTGGATAATTCATGCTTATAAAAAGAAATATATATAGAATATGTTATGTTGGTCAGAAATATTCTTAAAAGGTTTTAAGCATGCAAGCCAGAGTTGGGAGATTGCTTCAAGATATGTCAAAACCGCTGGCAAGAGAGAGGAGGACCTCATTTACAAATTAATGAACGTAGCAAGGTGATCCGAGGAACTCCGAAGCTATGAATACTTCATAAATACATTGGAAAGATACATCTCAATGCCACGTTCCAGTAACTCGACGATGGACTTACATCACGCTTTGGATACAGTTTTGTTCAGCTTGACCTGGAGAAAAGAAACTATGTGAATATACGACTCTGAAAGGAAGAAAATCTTGATCGCAGAAAACTCTGCCTCGGGCAGAATAAACTGTATAAGAACCGCTGGGACAGGACAATCAGTGTGAACATAGGAGACCCTATGCTGTAGCGGTTGGACCTATGTCTCACCCAGTGCCGATCCCAGGCTCGGCTCTGTTCTTTCGATTGTGGCTGTCTTAGACCGAATCTTGATCGCTGAATAAAAATCTGATTTATTAATTATTAATTAGGCTTGATAATTTTTACCTATAACAATTGGATCACAAGCCAGCTATGGTAGGTGATATCTTCAGCAACGTGTTCTAAAATGAGTAAGTCTGATTCACATTTGAACAAAACTGTGACAGCAGTAGAACAGTCCTCAAGATGGTTCAAAAAACTTAAGCAGTTTGCAGTTTTTCAGTAAGACTGACCACTTCCCCCAACTCCCATTGTATTGCAGTAATGCGAAGAGATTCACTCCAGAATGACTGCAAACAACCTTTTTTGTTCTGCAGATCTGCTTTGGTAGCATCATGTACCTACACTAGCAGCAGAAATCCAACTATAAATGGAAATCCGGCTATAAATGCCCTTTGCTATACAGAGCTCTGAATCCCGTCCTCAACACAGACACTAACAGTGACCTCAGAACCAGTCTTTTTTAATTTCCAGACATATAACTTCCAGAGATCACACTGACACCTTCTTAGGTACCCTGAAGACAGTGCTGCAATCACATTACTTCAGAATTTTTCTAAAATGCTTACATCTGCTAACAAGACATTGGGTAAAAGAAAATACAGCAACAGACATGTAGATAGTTGTTTCAGTATAGCAAGTTCCTGAGGAGTTCATGGTGAGAAGAGATAGAAGAATTCAAGCTGCCCAGGACAAGTATTATTGTCAGCACTACAGGTCTCAGAATGGTGAAGAATAAGGTAATAAACTTTCTTGCTCCAGAGTTTAACTGATTCAACAGAAACTGAAAAAATAATAAAATAAATTGAGAAAAAGCTGAAGACATTACACTATGGAAAACAACATTGCCTTTCCTTGTCACTTCATGAATTTGCCCAGAGAGAGAGACTGCTTGCCCATATGGAGGGACTTTACCCAGTGTCTGATGAAAGCTTTCTTCACCTTTTCCTAGCACAGCAATTTTGTATAAAAGACGCATTAAGATTTCAAGACCACGTTTTAATGGGATTGCTTGCTGGACCGAGGTTTGAAAAAATAGGTTCAGTTTGCCTGTGGTTTGAAACTAAAGTAGGTCATCCTTCCTATTTAGTGCTCCTAGAAACATGCTGTTCCTGCTCCAGAATTAAAAAAAAAAAAAAAAAAAAAAAAAAGTATCTGCAGGTTATTAAGATAATTCCTCTCTTTTTACCATCAAGATAGGAAATGTAAAAACGTGATAAACCACACTGTCCAGTTAAAAAACAACTTCTTCCTGTGACTCAAAGGCCCCACTGTGGTATATTTACTGTACGTCATACCGAAATTTAGTTTACATCGGTCAGATCTGATCAGCTGAAACTCTTTATGCCTATATTACCTGAAGCAAAGGAGGAGAAAAAAGAACAATTGTTTTATGTAAAGATGAGACTTTTTTACATAAGAGCAGTTATGGAATACAGAAGCGCACAAATATTTTGCCAGCCTTCTAAAGCTTAAATTTTAAGCCATGTATGGAGGTGCTCTGTGATTTCAGCAAGTTTTCTATGTTCAGAGCAAAGCATCTAGGGAGTATTTACATGTTCCAAATTGCACTCTATTCCAAAAGTGCTGAGCTGCGAGTATTTAGCACCTTTAAGACCTCTAAGCACCTCTTATTTTATATACCTAGCTCTGACATGACAGCCTTCCCAAGGCACAGCATGTGGGTTTTGTTTGAAAGAAGAAGAATATGCAATTACTTTGTTTCCGTACTAGTTTCTAGTACAGTAAATTGTCTTGATTTAAAAAAAAAAAAGGTACTTCTGTACCCTATGCCATCAACACCAACACCTACCACATAAAAATTAAAAGTTCCACAAGTGTCATAATGCAGGTCAAGGAAAAGCAGACAGGTTTTATGGAATGATGACAAATGCCTCTACGCCTCTTCCCTCTGTCTGGAGGGAAGCTCCCCAATTAAAGGTCCTCCACCAAGGCACCCACTCCACAGCCAGCAGTGCAAAATGCTTCCATCAAAGGACCCAAGTGCAAATATGTAGGAACTGGGATGTCTTGCTCATTCCTATCTGATCTTCTTTTACTAGAAAGAGTATCCCAAGACCAGTGGTGACTGTATGTCATGCACATCGTAATCATCTCTTCCTGTTGTACACAACTATTCTTTTTCAACACCAACCAGAAGATATGTTATAACAGAAAATCTTTGTAATTTGGTTCAGGGATGGGAAACAGATCATGCCTTCATTTTAATGCAAATGTAAACATAAGCAAAAGGCACATTTATTTAATTCTTCTAGATGAAATAAAGCCAAAACTAAATTTAAAGGTTTTAAACCTTTTAAACTGTCAGTTATATTCTAGAGGCCCTGACTTTCTACTCAGAAATTCATTTTGTTTTTCATGACAGGCTGGCTGACTAGTTTGGAAAATGCCATGAAAAAATATATAGACTATCTCCCATACATGATTGTGTCTGAGAAATAACTCAGCTTGGAAAATCAGGGAGAAAGATACAAGAAGCAAAGTGGAATCACACACCATTGAGTTGTTTTTGTTTTGTTTTGTTTTTTCTATTAGAAATAATAACACTGTTAGAATTTATTTTCATACAAAATCTTACAGAGATTAAGGCTGAGCTATATCTAAAGGAACATTCAACCATCAGAACTCAGCAAACTCCACAGAGATTGGTGAGACAGCAACATAAATCTATGGCAAGAGAAAGCAACAAAGCCTGTTCAAGTTCAGTCTGAGCACAGGATTTCTGATTCCACATGTAGGCTCTGATCAGTGCAGTTCTGAACCAGCATCCTCTTACATGAAAAAAGACTAATTGTACTTCTTAGGTGCATGAATGACTGGTTTTAGGGCTGAGCAGGACAGATCCTAGAACACTTCTTAAATGAGAAATTCCATAAATCACCATTCCATTGAAAAATGCAGCACTATATAAAATGGGAAATATTACTATAGTAAATAGAATGTTATTTGGTGGCACAAAATGAGTGCAATACATAACATTTCTAATTATCCACTCCTAATTCTTAGTATAATTGTCCTTCTAAAGTAAAATAAAATAATAAATCATAACGTGTTTTCATTAAGGCTGAGTTCAACCTGCTATTGAATTAACACATATTTCTATCATGATAAATCATTCTATTTTAATCTTGTCATCTTTACTGCCCCAAGGCAACCCCAGTCATGCACAGAGCACTCACACCTCTTTCACTGACACATCTCATAGCATTTGCTACAAATTGCATAAAATGAGAAAGCAGGCGCAAATATTGCCTCATGCTGTTCTACTTGACCAATTTCCCTAGGAGTGCCATAGTGCAGAGCCTCATCTTCCATTACTTGAGGAGAAGACTCAGAGAACTTCCCTTTCATCATGCATTTATTTTATTAGTACTACCTCCCTTACTCCTGACTGGAAAGAAATGCACAATAAATACTTTCACTTTTTAGTGAGAAATATGGAGAAAGTTTGTTGGCAGTGTGCCTGAAGAACATCACTGATTGTCACTGCCATTTAAAAAGGAGAAGGGAGGAAAAAAAGGTGGTGTTTTGGAGACACCATTGCTTATGCTTTCCATCTCTTTTGTAATTTGTCCAGGGATTGCAAATGTATCCATTCACAAGGGTTCTTTCACAATTTGACTACATACTTTCATGTCTTGGGATTCCCTTCAAATGACCTCAGTAAAGGAGACCAATTATTTCCCCACACAGAAATGAAACTAATGTTTACATCTACAAGTGCATCAATAAAAGGTTTAAGTGAGTTTATTGCCCTTGCAGAAAGGAGAGCATCTTCTTAGGTTCTGCTGACCTCAAATGACAGAGAGTATCTCAGTGTGTGACAAGTGACCATAGATCTTATTTGAAAAAATGATGTTTCTCAAACATCTGGGGCAGCACAAAAATAAGAACAGGACATGGATGGGAACCAATGGGTTACAGATTTATCCTGGTAGCACTCATTGTATTTGCCCTATATAAAACAGCAGTGTAGGGTGCTGAGACAGGTGTGCTCAATCTTGGATTCATAGAGAACCAATATATACTTTAAGGAAATTCCTATTATTAAGAAAAGTGCATATTTATGCATTAGTTAACATGAAATAATATCAATCCTCAAATGAAAGTATAAATGATACAAGAAAGGAAATATTATCTTTTCAAATATTTACTTTTTATAAAAGACTTTTTTCAATAAAAATTTCACTTTACAGAATATTTAATTGAATTGCTGTGAGCATCTCACACTATTTTTGACTCTAATAGTAGAATGATCTGCATCTGATGGAAGTATCAAGTTAAATCTTACTCAGGATCTCTTCTTACCATCACTTCTTTTTGCTTTAAATTTAGAAAAGATTAAAAAAAAAAAAGTGAGATAACAATAGTTCCCATAACAAATTTGCTAGATACTAAATTTTTCCATGTAAGGGAAGTGAACAAATAATATAGATGAGCAAAAGTGTTTTAAATAATTCAGATTAACTGACATAGGCAGCTATTTTGTTGGTAGACACAGATACAAAATATTCCAAAGATGAGCTGTCTTTGTCATTGCCTCCAGAGATTTCTAAATCAGAGGATGTGAGTAAGAGGATGACAGGCACACTACATAGTGTACCCTGGCCCACATGCAAACTTGCCATTTCCAACTACTATATCAGCTACTGAGTTGCAACTCAATGATTTCAGGTAGAATTTACTGCTTGATCTTAGCAGACATAGTACAAGGCTGCACAAGAGGAAGTGACACCTATCAGAAAATATGAAATCTCCCTCAGCCCAAAAATCAGACCAAGATTTCAAGTTTACAGTAAAGTCAGTATTGAACATGTTGAAGGTACAGGGTTTTTTGCACTGCTATCATAAGAGTGTAATTTGTCTTAATCATACACTAGAGCTTCAAATAAATGTGTGTTTTAAAACCAACTCCAAACAGAATAACCCAGAACAAAAAAAATAATGATAATAGTACATAATTATGATTCCCCAAAAGTGCCTAAAGTGCATGTTGGGGGAAAAAAAGAATCCTAAATATTTAACCAAAAAACCAAAACCTGTTCACACTGTAAATTAGGCAACTACTTTTAAAAGACAATACCCATGTCCCAACTCTTTGTCTATCAGAACCATCACTGTTAACTTTTTGTCTACTCTTCATGATACTGCTATTCTAATTTTGAATAAAGTAAAGGCCTGAGTTTATGATGAAAGCTGGATTCATAATTTCAGTCAGAAAGTTCATTTATTAAATTAATAAATTTCCTTTAACAGATTCCTTGTTGTCTTTCTTCCCTTCTGGAAGAAATAAATAAAAGGATCTGTCCTGGTTTCAGCTGGGGTAGAGTTAGTTTTTTCTTAGCTGGTACAGCGTGATGTTTTGAATTCACTGTTAGACTGATATTGATGACACACCAATGGCTCAGCTGTTGCTCAGCAGTGCTTACCCTGAGCCAGGAGCTTTTCAGGCTCCCATGTGTTGCCAGTGTGAAGCTGCACAAGGACCTGGGAGGGAGCATGGCCAGGACAGCTGACCCAAACTGGCCAAAGGGGTATTCCAGATCATAGGGCACCTTTTCCAGTATATAAACCTGGGAGAGCTGGCTGGGAGGGGCCAGTTGCTGCTGGGAAATGGACAGGGAGTCAGTCAGTGGATGGTAAGATACAGTGTTGTGCATCACTTGTTTCTATTGAGTTTTATTGCACCTTGTCTCTCTTTTAAATTACAATTTTAGAAGTAGTAGTAGTATATTTTATTTTGTTTGAGCTATTAAACTGTTCTCATCTCAACCCAGGAGCTTTGCCTCTTCTTTCCAATTCTCTTTCCACTGGGGTGAGGGTAGTGAGGTAGCAGCTATGTGGCTCTTATTTGCTGGCTGGAGTTAAATCACAGCAGACATTTTTGGTGCCCAATGTAGTACCCGGAGGATTGAGATAACAACAGATCTGATCAGAGCTTGTCAAAACAAATTACTTTAAGGAACCATTGAATTGGTTTAATCATTGCTGATCACCATGATGTTTAATTTGTTCCCTGCATGTGTGCTCACAGGCGCATTATAGAACACTGTTCTTGATGCACATGTTCCCTGTGGTGATGCTGATTGTCGATGGGGTCTGGGCTAAAGTTATAACTCTGTTGCTCTTTGCAGGAGTGGTTTATGACATGATAGGATCGCTGGTCATTAACCAAATCCTGTTTGTGTGCTTGGCACTGCATTACCTCTGAACCTCGAGAGACATCTGGTGGGAACTATTAGCAATCACATCTTTTAGCTGTTGCTCGTAGTGTCAAAAGGACCTTAATTTCCTGAGCATTTATTTAATTTGTCCGTTTTGCTAAGTATGAATATGACAGTTTGCGAGATGAGCACAAAAAGCCCAAGTGGGAGACTTTTCTTCAGGTAAACATTCCCAAGGATTTACATTAAATCCGTATGTGTAAGAGATGGGCAGGGATGTTTTCTGAAATAATAACACATAGATTTACTTTTGTCAAATATTTTTTTCTGGAACCTCAAAAATGTTAAAATGTTAATTAATTGATTGTAGAGCTTCTATTAAAATCCAAATATGCTAATCTTAAGAAAGTATGGAATAATATGCTGTTCAAACACTAAGTGAGGAGACTTAAGCAGGAAAGCATTAATATTATCTAGACATAATATTAATGAATTTTCCTAATCAAAGAAATCCTTTGAAGATAGTTTTCTCCACCAGATAAGAGAAAGTAATTATTAGCGGGGAGAGGATGTGGGTCACAGCAGAAATGATGCCATTCTGTACCGAGGAGTGACACCCTGTGGTAGCAGCCTGAGCTGCCATTCCAGCAGTCGCCTGCAAAGAAACAGCAGAATTAATCATGTACAGTGATTAAACAATTACTTATAAAACCATCTACTTTAATAATACGGGTAACAACAGGAAAGATATGATGTAAAAGTGGCAATTTTGGTTTCCAAAGTGCCAATCACAAATTTAAACTCATCTTTAAGCTCACAAATCAGGGTTGATGTTTTTTGTGCCTTCCTCTCCCCTTGTCTGAGGTGTGACTGTCCATGCAGCTACAGCTCTCATTCTGTCACATCCTCTATTAACTCAATTCACAATAAACACTTTTGCCATCAGTGCTAGGCACCCCCACCATCTCATTACATTATGAAAATCCTACAGTTGGGGTTTTTTTTCAAATTTCTTGTCTTAAATTAAAAAGATCCTTCAAAGCCCTACCCAGCTCTGCCTTTTGCTGACACCTTTGTACACTTACATTTGTACACTAGAACTACTAATTCCCAGACAAAAGGATATGGAGGGAAATCTAGGCTTTCCTGACTGTAAGAACCAAAAGAACCCACAGCCTCAGAGGTCACTGCAGCTTTGGTCAGGTGTGGTATCATGATGTACCCAAGCTGCCTGTTGAGGTCTCCTCAGCTCCTCTGCTCTACTCTGCTGCTCCCACCCAGAGGCCATGCAGCAGATGTGTCCCAAGAGGCAACATCTTAACTGGCCCCCTCTCTGCAATTAAGAAAGCAGCTGGGCCCCAGCCAAATTGCTCAAAAGAAGTTCTGCCCGCAGCTGAGCAGAGGTGTTGCTCCATGCTTCTCTGCAGGTGGTCAGAGATGCACCAGAAACAGGAGGATCAAGTAGGACTGCTTCAAGGTAGGTGATTCTTCTCATACAGTCAAAGGACAGTGAGAAAAATGGGGCATTTTATTCTTCAGAGGGTTTCCTGATGATTCCCATGTGTATTGGAAATAAACACTGATTGAGAAACTTTTCATTGGATGTGCAGGGTGACTGTGGCTCTGGGAAGGCAAAAGAAAATGCTGTTTTATATTTTCTTCCAAATCTACCAGGCCAGCTAAATATGCAGCCACTCTCTTGCCTGGTTTTATCAAAATGGGCTTAGCATAAATTGTTTCATTTAATGGAGGTAGAAGAAGGAGAGGTTAACCTGGATTGTGGTCACAGAAACAGGCTGAAGGACAAGTACATGTGCCTTTATATTGGGAGCTCCACTGGAATGAATCTCAGGCTCAACTGACACAAATTTGATGGCAACTGAAATACAAAGATAGAGAAAAAAACCTTAACACTTAAATAATCTGGAAAGAATATGTAATTCTCAAAGTGTTAAAAAGGTAACTGAAAGGTAACTGAAATATCTATATTTAAATTTTTCCATTAAATTAGTTTTTCTGAACATAAATAGCATCAAGGTAAGTTGTAGTGTAATAAAATCAGATCAAAGCATATGGTTGAGCAGCCTCTGCTGTATTAAGTTCTACATGGTAATGCTTCCAGGTAAGACCATTAACACCACTGACTTAAAATCATCTGACTTATTTAGCTTAGTGACTTGGAATAAATGTCCATCATCTTCCTGAACTACAATGCTAAAACTTCATCCATTTTTCCACCCACATTTTTTATCTTTACAGGCAACAGTTACACACTGAATATATAAACTTTCAGCTTTCCCTCTACTGTACAAACAAACAAAAAAACCCAAAACAAACAAACAAACAAAAAGGAGTAAATATATTTAGCCCAGAAATAATGTAAGGAAATACTTGCAAGTTAATTTTTGTTTCCCACTTGTTAAGGAGCTAGGTTTTGAGCTTGTTCTCTTCTGATATCCAGGAATCAGGCATTATCAACTTAATCTTGAATTACCCTAGAGCAGGACATCACAATAGAAAAAGTGGCCAAGACTCACTGCATATTCCTTTAAAAATTCAGTAAAATGCACTGGACTTAAATATTATAGAACTTCATGCAGCAGTCATGCCATGATGAGGCCACATCAATGTGCTTCAATGTATATGTTGCACTGGTGAATGGCTGTCCCTATATACACCATACCGAAATATCAAACTTCTGCAGAAAACAGTTCCAAAAGCACTTTGAAAGACATGAAGTATTCCAAGTGGAAACAGGACTTTATGTTGGTTTATGAAAGAGAATAAGAATTTAAAAGAATGAGGATTGATACCAGTCACACACAAAAGAAGTGTGTGGTGCCATGGGGCATTTTTCAAAGTAGGTCATGTATCAATGACAAGCACATTTTTTGCCTTCCAAGATGTGCTCTGCCACTGTGTATCTTGGCCAGCGATGCATGAAAAGCACTCTAGTGCTTGCCTTGTACTTGTATTGGACACAGGGAGAGCTGGGAAGCAGTAGCAGTAAACTGTGCAGCAGGTTGGGAGCCCTTACTAGGGCACAAGCAAGAGCTTCTGGGGAACTGGAGCCAAGGGAATAGCAGAACTTGCTTCCATTCCAAGCTTGCAATGGACAAGAGAGCCAAAATATCAAACCACTGCAGAAAACAAAACGAAACAAACAAACAGAAATACAACTTTTATTAAGCGTTAATGAAGCTTGTAATCCTGCTTCATTAGGAGCATATTTGCTGATGCTCAAAATAAAAAGTAAAATAATGAGAAGCATAGCCAAAGTTGTCTTTCAGTTATAAAAACTTCTACAGCAAACAAATAAAAGAAGTAAATAAAACAAATAAATAAAGTAAATAAAACAAGTAAAACCAATGTGTATGGTGGATTTCAGGCTAAGAGAAACCTTCAGCCCAGTGAAGAAGAGCATGGAAAAGCAAAAAGCAGCAGCTCAGTGCATGATTTCCCAGAGTTCACAGCAGAGGCAATAGGAACAAAAAAGCACTTCTGACTGAAAGATTGAGAAGGAAGGAAAAAATTTACCACCATCTTCATTATGAATTCCCAGAACAGATATGTGTCTTGAGATGTTTGAATATTCTCAGTTTTGGAATTTAAAATACTTTAAAGTTGTGAACAAGGTGGAGATTTGATTATCTCTCACAGAAAGAAATAATTTGTATTTTTTCTGGATAGAAAAGTGGTGTTCGCCTTAAAATCCTGTGATCCTATGTTGCATAAAGTCTGCACTTTCTACTTGAGATTAAAACTATCTTTAGGATTATTTTGTAAAAATTTCTTTTAAGCAATATCAATGCAGCTGTACCTTAGACAGCAAACTATCTTTAACCTTAGTACCTGGAAGATTGATAGAGAAGGTCATGCTGGACTCAGTCAGTATCTGCCTGTACTTGCAAAGTATAAGGTAACTTTATATGGCTAAGTCATTGTAGCACTAATCCTTATTCTCTAATAGGTGCATTCCAAGTCCCAAACACATGGAAAAAGGAAGAAAGAGAAGGTCCAAACCATAATCACACTGCTGGGGCAGAAGACATGCAAGAACCCTTCTGAGAAAAGACAGAATTCCTTTTTGCAGTAAGTCAAACACCAAAATGCTAAAGCTTGACCTGTAGGTAAAAAGTAAAACCAATGACAACAACCATAATTAAGAAATAAACTAAAGAGAAGGTGGGATATCTGAGTGCTAAAACTCTAAAATCGTCACTTTGCACCAAAACAAAAGCTATATATTTCTGCTGGCCCAGGAGCCAGCATATAGACATGAGACTGAGAACAGAAGAAAGGCAGAAGATTTTGGAGTTCAGAAAAAGGAGGAAATAAAGGAGTGAACCATGGCAAGAAGAAACCAGAATGAGAGCTACATAGAGAGTAGTCTTAATAAGGCATCTAATTATTCTGAAATAAGGGCTATTTTGTGTGTACCAAAAAAAAGGCAAAGACCAACTGTTGTACCACAGCATGTTCCAAAATGCCTTTACCTCCAGGCACAACCTGTTATATTGGAAAGGGGAAGAATCACTACACTTTTAATAATAAAAGTAATAAAAGTGCAGAATCACTACACTATAGTACAGTGTCATTTCCCAGCAAAAGCACCACTATTCATCCCAAAGAGGGAGACATGTGGCATAGCAAAATTCAAGTAACTTACATCTGACTGAGAAGTCATGGGTTAAGTCTGGGATGGAAAGAATGGCAAGGTTGGAGGGAAGAAAAGGTACAGTAGAGGCAAGGATAAAGAAGCATATGGAATTCTGTCAAAGTATAAGCAGGTCCCAAAGTATAATTGGGTCCCATAAATTAAGAAAATGAACTGGGGTCCATATGTATGTATGTATATAGTGCACAGGTCTGTTCGCTATGGCTCAATTTGTTCAGCAGAGAGCATTTTTAAGTGTCAATTTACACTTTTTACCACTAGTAACTTAGGTTTAAGTACTGTGCTAATCAGATCTTGGTGTCATAAATATTTTGCAGAGTGTGTGTCATGATCCACTTGTTGTGGGGTGTTGTGATAGTTTGTTAACAGATCCCGAAAATGCAAAAAGGTAAACAGAAGGGGACTATCAGTTAATCACAACAAATGCACCTTTATTAGGGGCCAAAACAATAAATGTGATAGTGGGGTCAGAAAGGAGTTAAAAGGATAGAGAGAGAGAGAAAGAGGGGGATGGGAATAGCTACCAACACAGGCGAGATCTTCACTGGTCTGGACGATGGGGATCCATCTTGTTGTGTTTGGGAGAGTCTCCAAAATCCTGCTCAGCCCAGGGGTCCAGTATAGTCCACCAAGGAAAAAGGGGGGAACATACAGGACAATGAGAGTCTATTGAAATTGCTGCAGGGGAACAGGTGAGTCCACTGAAACCACCAAGGCAGGACAAATACAATGAAGAATAAGTCCATTGGAGTTACTGGAGGAGAACAGGTCATGTCATTAGTGGTCACACCACCATTTCCCCCACTCTCTGTGGTAGGGGTCTCAGTCTCAGTCCTTGGGGAGAGGGTTCTCGATCTCCATCTGTCACGGTGGTAACAAGGCAGATGAGGGGTCTTCAGTGAGAGACCACCAAGGTCATCCCAACAGTTCATTTGTCTTAAGGGTGGAGAGTGAAGCAGGAATCATAGTAGGACACCCTGTGCTGGGTCCATGCCATGTCTTTGCCAAGTCCTTGCAAACTCCTTGCCAAGTTCTTGCCAGGCTTCATTCAGAACAGCTAGTGTGACGGTACAGTGGCTACACCTGCACTGTTGCCTTCTCCAAGCTGGACCTGCAGTGGGGGAATGGGTTCCTCCTTGTGGCAATCAGAAGACAAATGGAGAGTGAGGGGCCTTCAGACAGTCTCTTACAGGGTGATATCTGACTTTGACAGAATAGAGTACTGTTCACCTTGACACTTCATCTGCCTTACATATACGTGTCCTCATACTGCTTTAAATTTAGCAGGGGAATCTGAAAATTATCAGGAAGTTGAAACAGATGAAATTAATGTGATTGTACAAAGGAGACCAAAAAGTTTTTTTATGATTGATGTAATATGGTATATTTTCAGACTTTTTAAAAAATATCCTGTAACCAGCAATTATATTCTCTTCCCCAGTTCAACAGGCTACATTAAGTTATTATTTCCATTGTTCAAATTATGGTTCTTGAAGACACATGTCATTTACTTGGTATCTGCAAGGTTATTCTTTTCTAATCATCTATTGCACAAATGATAGTCAGTTGTGCTGCATTGCAGCATTAGTTCAGTGCATCAAAAATCTGTGAGGGGGGAGACAAGCCTTCAATCTTTAGGACTTCTGCTAGTTTTTATCATGTTTAACTCACTTCATAATTCATATAATTTTCTTCCTGATTTCTTAGAAGTTGATAAAGAAGAATACAAAAACTACTTAAGTAATAAAAGTGCAGAACCATTCTTCTATACAAATTAGCTGCTGAAAAACTTAAATTTCCCTTCTTATTATTGCTGTCTAAATCCCAGTTTCCAAACATGCCCTCCATCAAGACACTGGACATCTCCTTAATTTCACCTCTACCTGCTGCTTTCAATCCATAAATTTCCTCCAATTAAGAACTCAAAAAAAATTTAAAAGAGCTTTTTTTTTCTCTGGACAGGAGATATATATAACAGAAAATATTTCTGTTACAGTAGGAAATAAATAAATACATACATACATACAAATTTTGCATGGCAACAAAGCCTTCTACCTGGGAAAAATATACTATCAAAGTGTAAAATATATTCAAACAATTACATTAGTCAGGTAGAAAAGAAGAACAGGTTCTGGAAACATTTTTTGATGAAAAGAATTTATATTCTACCTTCACTGATTCCCTTCTGAAATACATTTAATTTCATTCTTCCTTTACATGTCAATTTGTCTACTCCAGCAGAAGCACAGTGGCATACCTGTTCTGCAAGTTCTCCAAAGTTAGAGGCTCTGAAGACTCACTATGGACTTTTCTAATGTCTTCTAGCCTTTAAAAAATTTAAATAATTATTTGTTCCATTTTTTCTTACGTAGTTCACTATGTATACAGGATGCAAGTTTTTGCATTTGCAGGAAATTTGTATGGATTTGAAAAGTATCCTCATACCAAAGCCACAAGAACATTCCCACACCCTTTATAATCATCTTCAAACTAAGCAGTTCTCCAAAGAACCTAACTCATGAATGCCTTGCAAGTGAGTTGAAGAAACAGAGCAAATATAAGTAGTGTTACACTGCAGAGAATTGTTTAGGGACACCATACCCTAATCTTTTAAATTAGTAAGCCTGGATGGACTGCTTTTTTTTCCTTAGTTGACTATAGAACCAATGGAACTTTGCAGGAGGGTGTTTGGATTCAAGATGACACTGGAAACTAAGAGCATGGCTACATAGAAGGTGCTGCTTTTAGACCAGAACATTCAACTACTTAAAGACAGATAGGAAAATAGCTGACTAGTGAAAGCTCTGACTCAGGAAGAGTCTGAGGATTAGCCCATGGAAATAATAGTAACACATTTCAATTTTAAAAAATCCATTCATTTCAGAGGACCAAGCATCAGCAAAAATAAAAGGTTAAGTAAAGACATCCTAGTGCTCTTCTTATCAGAAGCATGTTCCTCTATATGAGAGTATTTAGGTAAGGACAGCGCATTCATAAGGAAACATGTGCCAGTTAGAAAACCTGTAGAACAATGCAAGACAAACTTACACACTATACATAATAAAATGCAAAATGAATAAGTAATAATTTTAATCTTCCATGGAATTCATTACATTTTATTTGTTATTTTCAGCTGCAAAAAATTATTTTTTTAGACTGAATCTTATGAATTCAGCAAAACTACCTTTTTGAATGTCTTCATACCCATACTAAACACTGAAGTGACAAAGAGAACGGCAGTGGAAGGAAACCTGGTCCATCTCCCCCTCCTTGTAGCTTTAGTCAGGGAGTGCTTAGAATTTGGTCACTTCATTTGAGAGACATAGCTTTACCAAGAGAGAATATTATCCAGCCTTTATCTTTCTTCTTGGAGCTGTTCCACTTTGTAGTAATAAATTATTGACTCAGTTAGTGAGAAACAATGGCATTACAGCCATGGATGTTAGAGTGCACTGATGGGAAATGAAATTTTATGTTCATATCCTTGCTTCAGTAAATATTCCAAATTCATCTGAAAGGAAGTTCAAAGACCAGTAATCCCCACTCAGATGACCTAATTAGAATAGTCTGTATGCATAAGAGACATAAAGAAGGTGCTCTTATCTCTTAGGGGAATTATTGTCTAGTTAGGAGGCAGTAATTTCTGAAATAATTTTATTTTTTATATTGCAAGTGAATGGTCAATACATTTTATTGCTGGATAAGGTAAAATAATGTCTTCCATGTCCTTTCAGAGAGGAAGGCTACCTGGATCTAAAGCTGCTTAGCCCCACGATAGGATGTTTTTTCTTAAAAGGGAGCTCTATTCTTTGTCCTTTTGGATTTCTTCCATAGCTTTTCACTCACTCGTCAGGTAACTGTCAATATGTCCTATTATCCCATGCAAATTTTTATGGGCACAGTCACTGAATTCCTAAGTATTCCATTAAGTCCACATGCCCTGTTGAGATGGATCCACAGGTCCCAAGGGTGCTAGCAGATGTTATTCTGAATCCACTCTTAAAAATGTTTGATGAATCATGGTGACTGAGAGAAGTGCCCAAAGCCTGGGTGAAAGCAAATGTCACCCATTTTCAAGAAAGGCAGCTAGGAGGACTCAGAAAAGTAGAAGCCAGCCAGCCTTATTTTTTATCCCCAGAAAGCTTATGGAGCAGCTATTCCTGGAAAACATTGCCAGGCACATTAAGGAGGAGAAAATCATGTGGTCAGCATGGATTCACCACGGGAAATTCATACTTGACAACTTTTTAAACTCCTATGTTGAATCAACTTGCCTGGTAGATGAAGGGAATATTGTCTACCTAGGCTTCAGGAAGATTTTTGAAATTTATCTACATAGCAGCACACATACATACCTGAAGGAATAGTACAAAGAGGAGGTAACCAGTGCCTTTTCAATGATGCTCAGTGCAAAGACAAGAGGCAGTGGAAGCACACTGAAATACAGGAGATTGCCTCTGAACATCACAAAACTATTTTTTACTGTGAGGGTGACTGAACCATGGCACAGACTGCCCAGAAATATTGTGGAGTCTGGATCTTTGAAGACATTAAAAGAATGCCCAGCTATGATCCTAGGCAACAGGCTCTAGGTATCCTGGTTTAAGCAGGGAGGGGGGTTGGATTTGATGAGCCCCACCGACCCCTTCCACCCATGTTCATTCTGTGATAGTGAATACCCTTCAAGATGCATTTAGAGGACTGGCATTACAAATTTCTGTGCAGAGAGAGAGAGATCCAATGAATATGGGATTTAAGTTCCTTAAGTAGTGTTCAAGAAGAATGTAAAACTCCAGGATAATTGTCTCTTCCAGAACTGAATCCCTTTAATGGGAAAATTCCCCAGGTATATCAAGATCTTCTGATACACATGTTGTATTTACACCATGCTGACAGACATTTGCTGAGCAAATTTCTCCGTGTGTGTCTAAGACCAGTTACGACCTTCACAGAAAATGTTGTCAACATAGTTACAGAAGGTATATTGTTAAAAAGTGACAACTTATATCATAATGGCAAATATTGGTCCACAAAATGGACTAATGTATGGGAATTATCTACTTGTGTTCAAAAGAAAAATAAATAATTGCTCTTTCTTTAACAATTTCATTGCAATATTCATACGGGAAGAAAAATACCTAAGTCCATAACTTTCTTAACTCTAACAAAGATTTTAAAAACTCCTTGTAAAAAATGCATTGTAAATATCAGACTATGAAACAATTTTAGTATGGAAAAAAGTTCTAAAATGGTGTCTGAAGTGGCAAGGAAGCCAAGAAAATAGGAAAGAAACAAAAAAGGAGAAAAGGAGTGAACTTGAGTCTGCAAGCTAGTTCTAGAAGTAGTCTGCTAGAAAAAGTTGAATTTCAAATGTATTCATGCACTTGATTCTGTAACTGGACAATGTAAAACCCAGTCCTTTGGTACTTCTCCCAACAATAAAAACTCAAACAGGCTGACACCACCATCATGCCTGGCCCAGACATACTTAAAAGAGAAATGATTATTTTATTGAAAATCTATTTGCATCAAAGTTGCAAGACATTTGAGGGATTCTCCACATTCTCATGTCTCCATGTAGCTTGAAAGTATATTGGATAAAAGATGCAACAAAGCATATGATTTATAAGGTAAAGAGTAAAATGGATGATTTGGGAATTGCTCTCTTCTTGATATTCAACTTAGTTTCCACTCTCTGTGAAGTATCTAAAAAAATTATGCAGTTGAATTATGAATCTGCCACTACAAGTGTTAAGCAAACATACAGACTCCCCTTCACATGCACCTGCTTCCACACACACCTAGGCACACACAGAGATCAGCAGAGCAGATGATGTACACCTTGGAAAAGACTAAAATGCTAAATACTTCTCTTCCTGGGCAAAAGATCTTTTACAAGAATTCAAATATCTGCTACAAAAATTCTGTTTCATATTTTCCTCCTTCCATATTTAAAACACAGCTTTTTATTTCATTCTATTTGCAGAATATCTTAATTTCATTTGTTTCTTTAAAATTACTTAATTTTCACATGTTGTATGTCTGTATTTTCTTCTAAAAATAGAAAAAAAAGTATATTTTTTCAGAATAAAACACTGGTTTATACAATTTTAAACCATAATGATATGGAAGAATTTATTTGTCTCTCATTAAGGTGGAATAAGTATTTTAATCACAGACCATTTAGAATTAAATACTCTACATTTTGAAGATGGTTTCAATAAATTTTGATTCTCATTGCTTAGATATAGATATAGATATAGATATAGATATAGATATAGATATAGATAGATATAGATAGATATAGATGATATAGATATAGATATAGATATAGATTATATAGATAGATATAGATAGATATATATACCACACATTCACACAATTTTTAAGTGAATGTGTGGTATATCTACAGTAGTTCAAACACCAGTTCCTACCAATGGCCAGGCTGAACTACAGTAGATAATGTTCTGAATTATATTTTGCCTTCTTCTTTGGCACTTCATGAAATCCTAACATGATGTAGTGTTGAAATACAGAGATTGTCTCTTAGATAGTGTCCCATGTTGAAACCCATCCCATATATTTTATGTTGTAATTCTTAGCTATTTTAAAATTTGATACCTTCTTCATAGTTTTCAATAACTTTTCTGTTACAGTCGTGAAAATCACAGATAAATGCAATCTTGTACAACTTTGAGTTTACACCAAGAGCTGAGAGAAGACTTGCTCCCATACTTAAATCAGAGTTTTCTTCTATATTCAAACTTTGTTTCTCTACCATCCTCATTTGTTGCTGCTCAAAGCCCCATCCAACCCAACCTTGAATACTTTCCAGGATGGGATAGCCACACTTCTCTGGACACCTGTACCAGTGTTGCACCACCCCCACAGGAAAAAATTTCTTCCTTTTATCTAATATATGTCAGAAATAATAAATCTAAGTATATAAAATTTGAGGAAAGGTGTGAAATTATTTTGCTTTGAAACACATTTTATATTAATAATAACTATACAGATTACTAAAATATGTTAATGGGCATTTGACCTTGACATTTTTGAAAAAGTGCATGGAATTTTAAATTAAAACCAGTAAAATTAAAAGCTTTTTGCGATTTCCTTTTTCCTCTGATATTCAAAATTACATCAAATATCTGTGCTTCATACAAATCTCTCAGACACTCTCAGAAAAAGTTTTTATTTCAGACTAAAATACTGTTTATGTAGAACACTATGAAGGTTTTTCAGGGGATACAGGGAACAACTTCTCACTGGATTTGTGTGCACAATACATTTTATCCAAACTGGAAAATTCATTCTAGGTGTGTTATATTCATCATTGTTACTGCAGCAGGCCTCAAGATTGGGTGAAAAGTATCCTGTGGACCTTGAACATAGCTCATGTTAAATAGATGAGAGGTCATGAAGAAGTTGAGGGAGAGAATAAAGATCATATGGCCCAGTAGAGATACCAGAAAGTACTTTTTCATGTGATCTACAGCCTGAAAAATTGTTTAGCACCATTTAAAGGCTGTGTTTGACATACAGGGATGAAACAGATCATCAAAAGATCTGGTAAATCAAAATCCATTGAAGCAAATGACCCCCACCAGTCACTTTGCTGCTGATCCTTCACCCTCCATACCAGCTGATCAGGCCAAAGAAAGCTGCTGCAAAAGTGTTGTGAAAAAGGGAGGCACATTTTCCCAGATGCAGGGGAAAATCCCTGCATGATGATTCCTCAGGGAAGTGTAGCAAGTTATGTACCCTTATCTATTGTACAATATCTAAGTTGGTGAGTTCACCATCTGTCAGCATCACTTTAGAAAATAAATGTTCGATCCACAACAACGTATTTCATATGTCCTGTCTACCTGCTCCATTTCAGCCAATGAATAGGCTATGTTCCATCAGCAAAGTCTTTATGGTCATATGTTTCTTTCAATGGTGATAATTCTTTATTTTTTTCTAAATCAGACACTGTCTATTCATAAGATTCAGATGTCCATGGTAGGGATGTAATTAAGTTTCATCTTCACTGAGTCAAAAAGTAATCATTCTCGTTATCTTTTTATTCAATTACTGACATGCAACATTGTCACCCTGATTTTTAAGATTTTCTAAAGCCTTCTGAGTTTACATTCTTGTAGCAAACTTTCTCACACACTTTCTGTAAATAACTTATTGTTTTTGCATTCCTTCAGAGAGGTGGAGAAATTTGATGGACTGGTAGTTTGTCCAGTGTCATTGGAGAGCTGACACTTTCACCCTTCAATCGACTGTTACCTTTGGAAAACTATAAATGCTGGAGTCAGAAAATAAACTTGCCCATTTTTACCTTTACAATAGCAGCGACTCACATTATGCTTTCTCGTGTCCTATAGTGATACAACATCAGTCTGAGATCTGAAAAAAATCCGTAATCTGCTCTTTGCTAAGTATCATCTATGCAATACAAATTCTACTTAATAAATCACACCCACACATTGCCATATGATACTAGTGATAATGCTTTCACAACCTTTTCTTCATTTTTAGGTATTTTGGTGAAGTGAATGATTAGAACATAAGCAATGGCATTTGTTCAAGATGTTTCAGAAAGAGCTGCAGTTTGTTCTCATCTTTGCTGCCTATATTAGCACTGAGCTATTAAAAAAAATTACTGGGAAGAGTGTTACTTTTAGTCTAAATTTGCAAATTATATTTGGAATATATTGGTTTCTTGCGGTCATGATTGAAGGCACTTGAGGCAGCATTCCATGTTCAGACTCCAGTGTTTATTACTTATCAGTGAAACAGTCTCACAAACATGAGTTTGGCAGTTTTTCATTAGCAAGGCACAAAATGGCTAACTAACTCTTGTTACAATGTCTTTAAACTATCCAATTAAGAAAGGACACCTAGATTATTTTCTCACTTAACCCAATAACTGATCCCCTGAAGCTTGCAATGCAGACATTTCTCTCCAATCACAAAACATCACCCAAACCCATGAAGAAGAAGGAAGAAGAAGGTAAAGAAAAATAACCTGTCTCCACCCTAACACCTCCATCTTGTCTCATATTTATTTCTATATTTTAAAACCCCAATCTCTAAGTTTTCCACTCTTTGATATTAAACACTTCTAACCAACTACATACCCAGTAATCCCAGTACTATAAATCAATTTTTGAAGTCTTCTCCACAGCCTCAGATGAAATGCAGTGTTCTCTTGTGGGTCTGTGCCTTTCAGCACAGAAAGTCTAAAATTCTCATCATCCAGGATTCCAAAAGGAATACCCTGTTAAATTACATGATGCTATTTTAAAATATGCCATCTTAAGGGAAGAACTCAGCTTTAAAGAGGTTTTGAGACAGTTGTTTCTGGGGAAAAAAATATTGAGGCATCTAAGGTCTTTAGCCATATCATTTTGAAGATTAATTCAAAATACAGTTTCTTCATATAGGAAGAACAGAGGACCATAAATACAACCCATTTCAAAATGGAGTTCTATATGTTTCTGGTTGGGATTAGTGGACGCCATTTCTTGTCAAGTCAAGGGATTGCACTTAGCTTTCCAATCATTTCCTTCCCTGAAATTCATCTGTATTTACTCCATTATAGAGTCCCCCTTTACTAGTGATGGTATACTCCATCTATGCAATAGGCTATGTAACTAGAGTGTGTGTCTCATACTTTCTAGTTAAAATTGGCTGGAATTGAATAGGTATTTACAGTTACTTCTATGCAATAGTCTTATTTTGACAAGTTTTCTTTAGACAATATTCAAGCAGCAGTAGCAAATAGGAAGCACAGCTTGCAGCAAAGACACTCTTCTTTCTCAAGTTTCCTGGAGTTAAATACATGCCAAAAGGCTTTTCATAGTACTACTGCTGTCTTGTAGGAATACTTGACAGAATCCTGCCTTTGATAAAATTACTAATAGGCTACTTTTCCACAAGGAAGAAAATTTGTCTTTTAATCATATGTTTTTTGTAAGTTGGAAAGATGAACTTGTGCACCAGTCATGTGGAATGTGCGCCTACTTCTTCATAAGTTTCACCACCTTCTTTAGAAAATATTCTCTCAGTGTAACTTCAAAAGAAGAATACTATCCATCTTCATGTTATTGATGCCATTTTTTTCCTACCATGCTGTTATTTTCTTATATTCAACTCATTTTTACCAATAGAAATATTTTTTAAATGACACCTATGGAAAATACCTATGTTGACTCAATATTGCAGCATCAGTCCATTGTATCAAATTATTTCAACATGGCCCCAACCATATCTGACAGCTAGACAGCAGACCTTAGCAACAGTGAATGGGAATAACTTCTGAACAATTTTGGTCAATTTCCCGGGAAGGGCTTGCTTTTTGCCACTGCCAATTTTACCAGAGATATTGTCTGGTTAACAGTTGCAGAAAAAGAGTATTTTTGCACAAACCTTGGGGCAAGTTCTGTCTCAGATTTAGTGCTGAATGCAAAGAGGGTAAAAGTGGTGCTTCCAACCCTTCTGTGCACTTTCTGTACAAAGACGGGGGTGACCCCAGAACACAAGGCACGTCATCACATCATTCATCTTTTTTCTGGGACTCATAGCATCTAAATACGAAGAGGCTCTCTTGCTTGCTGAAGTGTCTTCATCAAAAAAACCTTGTCCCATCAGCAAATTTGAACACAACTACAGTAGAGTCAATTCTAATGCTGACAGGGCAATACTCTACCCCAGTAGTAACATGCCACTATTAGAAGACTGTAAAAATATTCCTGTACGAAATAATCAGAGGGAAAAATAGAATTGGGAAGGACTGCACATTGTTCTAAAAAAAAAACCTGCTGCAACAGTCTTACACCTGTCATTTGCTGGCATCTTTTTTAATCATTGGGTTTTTTTTTCATTTGGGTGAACATAAAATATGACTGCACCTTTATGTTTTCTTAATAGAAGTATAACTGCTTCTTAATATCATAAAAGTAAGCCCTTTGAATATGTACAAATGGCCTTTTAAAAGACATAGGCTATAGCACACAGTGAAAGTAATTAGCTAGAAATAGAAATTCAAAGGTTTAAAACTATTTTTAATAAAGTCAGTCTAAGGTGACATAAGAAGAAGAAAACAGTAGTTTTCTTCTTCTGGTGAAAAAAAAAATTGAGAAAACTGTACAGTGAAGGTGTACTATTTCACTTCCTGAAAAACTGAGTAGTTTTGCTATGGCCAATGGTTTGTAGTAGGAAGGAAGAGATTCCTTTAGAGAAAAAACTTCCAATTGACTTTACATAAATGTTATGACACTTAATTTTACCAATCATGTACAGAAATTCTCATCATTTGATATGGAAATCGTGATGGTCATGGAGACAAGGATGCCTAGGCCATGCATCAGGAACATCAAAAAGCATTTGAATGCAGGTAAGACTGGGCTCCTGTACTAGTGAGAAGAGAATGCAACAAAGACATTGTCCTTGAAGAGTCTTCAGGATTAACAGCAGATCCAATTTTTTCATGTGAACTATTTATGAATAGAACTAACCTTGAAAATAACATTGTTTTCAAAAACCTGTTGACAGTATCTCTTCTAATGATACACAGTTCTTATCAAAAGAAAAAAAAAAGCACTTTTTTTCAAACTGTTGTGCACTCTTAAATAATCTACAAGAAAAATAGTATTTTTTCATGCTGGAAATTATGTTAATTACAAAAGTGCTTTGTAACACACTTGGCACTGTAGTCTCTAGATTAGCATTGTTTTTTATTCATCAAACAAGTTTCACATTGACTATTTTTCAACGTGAATTCATGGCGCCTTTGTACTTAGGAAGAATCCATGAAGAATTTCTTGGCTTTTATTTTGTACTCGATCCCAAATGGTAAGTTCTGCATTCTGCCATCTGTCTAGATTTCCTGTTTGATGCAGCTTCAGAGAGGTATATTCAGAATTGAGGACTACCTGCAAGAATGATGCTAAATATCTGCATTTTACTCTTTGCTTCATGCAAA
Organism: Lonchura striata; assembly: GCF_050655825.1. Taxonomy (NCBI): domain Eukaryota; kingdom Metazoa; phylum Chordata; class Aves; order Passeriformes; family Estrildidae; genus Lonchura; species Lonchura striata. The sequence goes on from NC_140704.1 coordinate 74,713,697, forward strand.
ACTATTTTTCCTTTACAGCACAATAATAATAGGAAAATAATGATGATAGATTTGATTCTTATAGTAATACAAAGAGGACTATTATCAGCATTACAAACCAAGCAAGTCATATTTCTTGCACATGCAGTACAACCACTAATGCAAATTACCCCATCAATTCAAAATGAATCTGTATCATAGGAGTGGATTGAATTTTTCTATTGATATTTTCCTTCAAACAGAAAATTAATTTTTTTGACAACCAACTCATAATTGCAACCTAACTTTCAACTAATGCTTTCAAACAGTTGAAATGTGTCTATTTAGAAAAGGTACACAATACCAGATCAGGTCATACACATTTCAAAAAAAAAAAAAGATCAAAGGACAGATTCATTCACATCTGCAAGCCCTCAAGAGGGTACAGGTCAAATGTCTCCAGAAAACTAGGCTGGTGGCACAGATTTTCTATGTTGGCACCAGCAGAAGCAGCTGCTAACCTTATAGGATGCAATCTTGCTTACAGCATCCTTCAGAGCACTCTTCTGTAACCCTGCCAATACATCTTCTGCTCTATTCCTTGGACTTCACGTTTGCATTTCCACAGAGTCCTGCAAACTGGCGCAAAGTTCAGGTAAATAGATTTCCAAGATTTAGAAATCTTGTGTTATGTTGATTTATTTCATATTTCATCCCATCTAAGCATGCTGTAACTTTCTGAAGTGAAATATGCCAAGTATGTCACATCTATTTTGCATGTTAGTTCTCCTTCACATTCAAATTTCTCACAAACCCCTTTGATGCCTTACTGTAAAAATATGGAGCTGCAAAGATTGGTTCTGGGAAGTTAGAATAACCAGAAAACCATGGAAACAATATAATAATACAGCCTTGAATTGCTGAATAGAATTGCACCATGTAAGGTCAAAGTAGAATATTTCAATTCTTTTCATATGAGTGTGGGGAAGAATCCAGAAAGGCATTGTTTTTTTAAAAAGTTCCAGGAAAAAAAAAGTAGTCTTAACTTGGAAGTATAGCATTCAATATTTTTATACAGATGGAATTTCTGCTGTCTTCTTCAGGCCACTTCCTCCAGAGACCTCTCCATTAAATCTTTCTAGTTCTACTCTTCTGGTGATCCAAAGTTAGCACTGGCATTGTCCAACTTCATGGAATTACTGTATGCTACAGCCATGCACTCAGGGCTTCTGTGTGCAGCATCATGTAAGTTGGCCTAATGGCACCCTGTTGCTATCAACTCAGCTAGCTCAGCTGGCTGACAGCTGGACTTTAAAGGACAAGAGTGTGCACTGATTTTGGAATACAAATGAGGTACTAAGAAGGAAGCTGGAAGATTTCAATATTTCTGCCTCCAGCTTAAGTAGCACTAAATCTTGGTCTTTATCTGAAAAACAATGTGAATTAACCCATTTGGCATTCGTATGCCAAAAATGCGAGTAATACCCTAAGAACTGTCAAAAGAGAAACAAATCAAATCATCACTTTATTAAAAGAATTCACTTGAAGAAGTCATGAAGAATGACTAATCGTGCTGTCATGGTTTGACACTGGCACAAGGCCAGTGCCCCCGTGAAAATGTAACCTTTCAATTGAATGCTGTGAAATGCAATCAAGAACAGAGCAAAAGCAGGCCCAAGCTTAATAACAAGGGAAAAAACTTTATTAAGCTACTACTACCATGCTACTATAAAAGGAAAAAAGAAAAAAAAAAAACACACACAAAATTAAAAATTAAAACCTTCCAAAGCATTTCTCCTCCCACCACCCAACTCCAAAAAACCACAGTGAGACAATCTGGACCCCAGTCAGGTTTCCACCCTCCAGACAATCGATACTCAGTCCATCGCGGGAACAGGACCCTCTCCTGTGCCACAGACCCCCCAAGAAACACAGCTCCACATCCTGTGTTTCCATGTCACACATGGCACCGCCCGGAGAAAAAGTTTGCCATGGTGACCCTTCTCCTTTCCATGCACAGTGCTCTCACCACCAATGCATGAATGGACAGACTGCTTTTAGGATTTTTCCTTTCAAGGATGCCCTGCCAAGTGGGGAAAAAACAACAGTTCAGTTTTTCATTTTTGGGACCACAGTCCCTCCCATTTTTCCCTGGGGCCAAGGGTCCAAGAACAGAGATATTCTTCTCTTCTTCTTCTCTGAAGACAGGGGCCACCACCACAAACCTCCTTAACTTTTCTCTGTTCGCTCCACTTCTGTCTTTTCCCAGCTGAACCATGGTCTCTTTGGCTCACCGGCATCCTCCTAAAATACAGTCTCTCTTGGAGGAGAAAATCAGTTCAGTCTGTGACTACCAGGAAAAAGTCCAACCAAAAAGCCACTCCATCATCTCCTCCCACCTAGAATTTTTCCTTCCAACATCCCAGGGTCCAAGCTGTCCCTCTTTCCTCTCTTTCAAATCGAGGAGGAGAAAAATTTCACAAAACTTTCTCAAGGAAGGGTTAAAAGTCCCAACTCCCAAGGATGGCTTGATGCCCAGACTCAGGCTCCCACAGGCAGCTGGGCACCTTGTGGCTCCCCTGCTCTTCTCCTTCCCCACGGCGTACTGCTGACGAAACCGCTGCTGTCTGTCTCAAGAGAGAGACTCTGGGGGGACGCAGACATCCTAGATTTCTCCACCCTTCCATCTGCAGGGGGTTCCAGCCCCCTCCACCCTTCGGCCTACCTCAGTCAGGCCTTCCCCTCCCCCACCCAGCCACGGCCGGGCAGGGGAAGAGTCCTGCACTGCACGCTGACTGGAACAAAAGAGAGCGAGTTCTCATGGGAATTCTGCTTTTAACCCCTCTGTGTTCTCAGAGGCGTGTCCACCTTCAATTGGTCAATATCCAAATTGACCTCTTCCTTCTGAGAAAATTCTTTTTCTGTGTCAAACCACGACACAAGCAAATATCCTCCCCTGAGATTCATTCTGTTTATTTACACAGGTTTCTTATTATATTTAATAAGAAATGCATTGGACATGTGTGGTTGTGATGACACAAATACTTGCAAAGCTTACCAGATAAACCACATGTTCTCTTCAAACAGCAAAACATTTCTTTCTGCTTGGATATGCTAATAACATTTAGACTCAATATTCCTAAAGGTCTTTTCAAACCAAAGTGATTCTATAATTCTCCAAGTTGCACATCCTGCTCTATTGAGATATGTCACCAGACTATGTTAAGACAAATTTTTGGAACTGCTAATTCAAATTCTACAGTCACAGTGAAGCTGAGGAGGAAACAGTTCACTACAGTTACCCTCTGGTATGCCAATACTTCCTTTCAATGACAAAGTTTTTAGTTTTTAAGACCATGACATCATCACAGGCATAACTAAACATCTTTTGAGCAGGAAGGAAGATATTATTCTTCTCATGATACTGATGGGTAAGCTGAAATGCAGCACAATTAATTTCAAAGTGAAAAAGCAATGAAGTCAATAGCAAAACTCACCACAGTTTCGTTTACTCCCCTAAATCTTTACTATCACAAAGGACAAGAACAGCTAGAAACACCTTGTGGCTACTTAATTTTTTCCTATACCTACATGGTAGCGGAAGGGATAAATGATCCCAAACAATGGTAATCCACAACAAAGCATTCTTGGCATCACGTTCAGGTTCTGCATAGCAAGCTCTTCACCTGGTAAAGTTATTCCATTGCAACAGTTTGGGGAGTATCTTAGAGGGCTGGGTTTAAACCATTAAACCATCCTGATGATTCAGGTATTCAGTAGCAATGAGAAAGTTTCCAAGAAGATAGTACTATGCATTGTTTTGCATCTATGAGACATATTTCTACAAGACTGTGTAAGAGGCTGTCTGAAGGCCCTCACTCATTTGCCTGCCGATATCCACGAGAAGGAATTTCCTTCCCCCACTGCAGTTCCAGCTTGGAGAAGGCAACAGTGCAGGTGCAGCTGCTGTACTGTTACGTTGGCTGTTCCGAACAAGGCCTGGCAAGAACTTGGCAAGGACATGGCGAAGACCCAGGGTGGACCCAGCATGAAGCAGCCTACTGCAATTCCTGCTTCACTCTCCACCTTTAAGCCGAATGAACTGTTGGGGTGACCCTGGTGGTCTCTCACTGAAGACCCCTCATCTGCCTCATTACCACCATGACAGACAGAGATCAAGAGCCCTCTCCCCAAGGACTGAGACTGAGACCCCTACCACAGAGAGTGGGGGGTGGGGGGGGGGGGAGGGGAGAATGACATGACCTGTTCTTCTCCAGTAACTTCAATGGACTTATTCTTCATTGTGTTTGTTCAGCCTGGATGATTTTCTCTAGATACACTGTTCCCCCCATAGCAATTTCAATAGACTCTCATTGTTCTTCATGTTCCCCCCTTTTCCCTCTGTGGACTATAACTGGACCCCTGGATTAGGTAGGACTTTGGAGACTCTCCCCAACACAACAAGACAGATCCTCATCATCCAGACCAGTGAGGACCTCGCCTGTGTTGGTAGCTATTCCCATCCTCCCTTCTCTCTCTCTCTCTCTCTCTCTCTCTCTCTCTCTCTCTCTCTCTCTCTCTCTCTCTCTCTCTCCCTCTCTCTCTATCCTTTTTTATTTCTTTTCTCACCCCACTATCACATTTATTGTTTTCGACCCCTAATAAAGGTTCATTTGTTGTGATTAAACTGATAGTCCCCTGCTGTTTGTCTTTTGCACTTTGGGATCAGCTAACAAACCATCAGGACACCCCGCTATAAGAGGATCGTGACAGACTGACCTAACGTTTTACTACATATGGGTGAAGTGGCATCCTGTTGCCACTTTTTTCTGGTTTTCTCTTTCTTTTGAGCTGCTTTCTTACCAGATTAATGAGCTGAACTACCTCAAAAAGGAATGAGGTAATGAGGTAAGTGCCAGAGCTTTCAAAAAAAAAAAAAAAAAAAAAAAAAAAAAAAAAACAAAAAAAAAACAAAACAAAAACCAGATGCAAAATGGTGATCTATAAGTGCATTTGAAAATAAAAGCTTTTTCTACTTTTCATAGATACATGGCATTCTCTAGAATAATATTGCTCCAACGTTTTGTTTTGGCTTTTTAAAATTCTAAATGTTATGCATTCTTTTTGGCCATTTTAGTAATGAGATATTTGATATGTTCTTTCAAGCTGTAATTGATTCTAGTAGATAGAAGCACACTGGTAGGTAAAAGTAGACTAGAACAGAGAAAACTCAGATATTCAAACTAGAAAAGACAACATTCATGTTGTCACATGCAAGCAAGTGAAGAAAGCAGGCAGGAGATCTTCAGATAACATGCTATGTGAATTGAAAAGAATCTGTCCTTATTTGAAGCAACTGAGAAACTCACACAAGGAAATACAGGTCAGACAGATGAAAGGGCCGCATATGATGTCAAATCGATGCGTTTAATGTTTGAATGAAACAAGATTTCTTGAAGTACAATCCTACAGAAGAAAGGTGAATTTGCAGAAGCAATTGAACTGGGTCTGTTTTAACTCAACTGAGGATTCATGAAGGCAATCTTGACATTAAAAGGATTTCAAAACACAAATACCAAGACTGGCAGTTCATTAGCTTGAACAGTCTCTTTACAATAAGATTGATTTGGAACTTCTACTTGCTATGGGTCTGAAGCCATTAGGAAGGCTGCAATATTAAAAACAAACAAACAAACAAACCAAAACAACTTTCTCAAAAAGCTTTGAGAAACTAGAGAAATTATGATTTTTAGGGGTTAAGTAGTCCTTTAAAATTGTCTCTGGGAAAGAGATAAAAAACCTATAATGACTGTGGAGTATATTACAAAACTGTAATGAAGCCTGTAATAAAAAGACTATGCTGAGTTCATCTGTTGAAATCATTCCAGAATGGTTGAAATGATGATTCACATGTTGTGGAAGGAAAAAAAAAAAAAAAAAAAAAAAAATTAACATATTTTCCCATTCCAAGATGGTACAATGTCTTTATTTCATTTTGTTACTAAGACTATGTAATATCTGAAGTGTTTTACAAGAGAGAATGAGAGTGTTCACACTAACCATACAATTTGGATGGATCTCTTTTACTTTATACAGCAGCAGATATGGTTTAGCACTCCACAATTCAGTCCCTGAAAGTGAATGAGTGGCAGATTTAACCTGTCTGCCCAGTCCACCAGAATCCTTCAATATCTTTAAAAATGCTTTGCTATATCTCGTTATCTGGACATGTCTCCCTATCTCCACTTTGAGCTCCTTGATCTTTCATCAACAGGATGAGATTCAAATTAGCCTAAAAAGGTTATAGCCTTTCAAAACCACATCTGTTATCTTCTCTATTCCTACAAGTACATTTATGTGGATGTGATAGCCTGGTCAGAGAGCGAGAAAAGGAGATAAATTTTCTCACGGGGGACTTGTGAGACTTTTAGGCAGCTGTAGAGAAATGATGATAGCTTGTTATTTTAAACAACATGCAGGTGGTGTTTTTCTACTCTTTGTTTTTCTGTTCTTCTCAAGGATTGTTTGTGAGAAAAGTGCTTTTGTTAATTAGCCAATCAGGTAGAATGTGTGGGAACAGTCTATAAAGAGAAGAGTTTTTTGCATTGAAGTTGAGGTGGTGCAAAGCAGCCTTCTTGGAGTCCATGCTGCTTTCTCACTCGGTAGCGACACCTGTATACTGCAGGGAACAGTTTGGAAAAGCCTAGTTGTTTTGTTTCTCAGATATGTTGCTGCATAAAAGAGTTCTTTGAATTTTTTCCCTGCTGAAGCATATCGTCCATTCTTCAATGATTGTGATGCTAACTCATTAGCATCTATTCTGTAGTCTTACAGAGTATGCAGCAAAGTTTTCTTCTGTGGACATTTTCCTCTTTTGATGAGAAATGTTGAAGGTCTGAATTTAGTTGCAAAGGTCACTGATTCACAGACTACAAAATTGTTAAGGCTAGTAACAGCAGGGAAAGTGTGCTGTATGTGTAAATGTCATGTCAGCTGCTGTTTGGATTAAAAAGCATGAACATAAGCAAAGATATCTGCATGGCTATAAAAGAAACAAATAAGAAGACATTTGTTGTGATTCCTGCCCTAAGGAACAAGAAGTTTGGAGGCCTCATTTCAGTGGCTAGATGTAGTATCTCATATGGAGGAAGGAGGGGCAGGAATGCCTTGGGAGGCTACAACAGTTTAGGTTAGAGTGACAGCTAGGGTTTTTTTCCCATGGTTCTGTGTTCTTGATGTTAATTACTGTTAGGACATCACTTCCCCTGTTCCAGAATGTCCACTGTTTCCTACTTTCCCATTGGTCCTTGTTATATGTTACTCCCACTCTCTCTACCCAGTGGTTACTGTTCCTTTAGCCCACCTTTGTGACTGCCCTCATCCCTCCTCCCATTGGCCCTTGAGTTGTTTCACCCCGCCTAGCCCTGGTCAGTTCAATACCTTGGACCCTCCCCTATTGGAGGCTCTGAGTTCTGTGCTCTGAGCCCTGCTCCTTGCTGTCCCTTCAGCCCTTCTGTTAATGAACAGTAGTTGAAGCCTACAGAGAGCCTCCTGTCTTGTCTGGTCGGCCTGCTAGGCACTATCTGCCTATGAGAGTGTCTGCTGCTCATTTGGGCTATCCATCTTGGCCAAGGGAGACGTTCTTGGAAGGTGGCCGCCCCGGTGACATCTGCTGTGTGGCCGCAGCTAGATAGTATCATCCTTGGGCCAGTTCTCTTCAACATCTTTCTAACAACCTGCACCCGGGACTTGAAGGAATATTAAGTAAGTTTGCCAAAGGCATTGAACTGGGAGGAGCTGTGAACAAACTGCCTTGAGGGCAGAGGCCCTGCAGAGAGATATGACAAAGAAGAGAGATGAGCAATCACCAAGTAGATGAAGTTGAACAAGGGCAAATACTGGATTCAGCACCTGGGACAGGCCAATCCTGGGGTGAGTATAGACTAGAGAGCAAGAGGCTGGAGAGAAGCAGTGCAGAAAGAGACCCAGGCTTCTGGCCAATGGCAAGCTGAATGTAAGTCAGCAGTGCGCTGGCAGCCAGGAGGGCCAATCCTGTCCTGGGCTGCATCAGGCACAGCATGGCCAGCTGGGCAAGGGAGGCAATTGTTCTGCTCTGCTCTGCTCTGCTCTGCTCTGATCTCCTCTGGGGCAGCCTCACCTTGAGTGCTGGGGCAGTTTTGGGTGCCACAATGAAAAAAGACATGAAGGTATTAGAAAATATTCAAATGAGGTCTACAAGGACAGGACATGAGGAAATGAAAGTTAGGGGAGTTAGGGGAAGTTTAGATGGGATAGCAGGAAAAAGTTTTTGAACCAGAGGATGGCTGGGCCCTGGAAGAGCCTCTCCAGGGAGTGGTCACAGCATCACGCCTGTCTGAGTTGAAGAAGCTTTTGGACACTGGTCTCAGGCATATGGTGTGATTCTCGAGGATGGTCCCATGCAGGGCCAGGAGTTGGACTTGATGATCCTGATGGGCCCCTTGCAATTCAGCTGATTCTATGGCTCCATAGTTCTGTCCTGGCCACTCAAGGTCTAGTGCTTGCTCTCACCAGATTTTGATCTGCTCTTGTTGCTCAGAATTTGTCACTAGTGAGATTCTGTAGCGTCTACTAGGTCATGATGTTTATCACAAAAGACAAAGTTGCCTTTTCTCAACAGAAATTTGAACATGCACCCTAATATACTAAACAAATCTTTTCCTTGAAACAACACTGTCTTATACCCACTATTCTTTCCAGAGCTTAAGGAGAAAGAAGGCAAAATGAGGGGACATATTCCAATGAATCACTGTCAATTTTTCGGTTCTTTAGCAGTAGATTCCTCCTTCCACTATGCTTTTCTACAAAAGCATGGTTTTGTGTAGCATGTAATTTTCTAGCAAGAGACATTTTTGCAACTGAGCTCATCCATCTCTGAGGAGATATTGTAAGAAGTGACAAACATATGACTAGGCAGTGACAGGTGAAGAAAAAAAAGAGTATGAGAAGTAGCTCTGTGATACTAAAGTGAGACAAGAAGGAGGAGGAGGTGCTCCAGTTGACAGAGCCAAGAATCACCCGCAGTCCCTGGAGGACATCATAGTGAAGCAGGTTGTCTCCCAGCTGTCCCTGGAGAACCGTGAAGGAACACATACCTACACTGCAGCCCGTGGAGGGCTCCATGCCACAGCAGGTGGATGTGCCTTGAAGGAAGTTGCACCTTGTGGAGCAGAAGGGCATCCTGGAGCTCTTCTTTAGTGGAAGAGTATGCACAAATGTCCAACAGCTGCTAACTCGAAACTATTCTCTTTCCACTTGTTGTCATAAGTAAGTAAGAAGACAATCTAAGAATTAGAAGCCTCAATTCTTTTGCTTGAGGCTCCCATTTTCTCTGCCACTCCTTTAAAATTTTGTTTTCTAGGAAATAAAATAGAAGAGGAAGTCCTTAAGGCTTGATGTTCAGGCTTTTCAGAAAATAGGGAGGGCAAATAACTCTTGTCACTGTCATTTTTTTAAAATAGAATTTAAAAAAGTTAAATTCCTGTTTTCTAAGGACTTATGGAAAACAATTGGTAGAAGTGATAAGATTGAAGAGTATCATTAATCTGAAAAGAGACTACCATTTAGGTATCTCAGTTGTGTACTAGTTTTTTACCAGGAGCTGTAGACTTTTAAACAGACTTTGGATGTAATAAATAGTTATCTCTGGGAATGTTTTAGGATGTATTGTACATTCATCTTTAAATAGCGCTATCTGGTTTATAGTTATGAATTTCATTTTAAATTTGATTTGAAAAGAAAGATTGGTGATTCTGATAATTTACAATTCTGAAGCATTTCAGTTGTTGACAGTTGTTGCTGTCTCCTGAGAGCAGGAAAACAACCTTTGTACCAATACTGAAACAAACTAATTGGAAAAAATAGTCTTCCTCATTCTTTTCTGTCTATTCTAACAGGCACAACAGCAAAACCACTGCTGTCAGTCTGAGTTGCCCTAGTACTCATGGATGGCAAACTTGTAGTGGCTGGTATTTTCTTTGCACACATTTCTGACGCTGCTTGTTACCTGTTGTGCAGAAGGATATGTAACCTATTTTCACAGGAGGACACGCCTGAATTGCTTCACTTGTCTCTGAACCAGATAATTAAGCTGGCCCCCATTTTCTGAGATCTTGCTGTGCTAGCCCCCAAACTCATTTCCTTAAAATGCATTTTACTTTCAACCAAAGCACTTTGTTACTTCATGATGTAATCTGTTGTTCTTAATGTTCAGGCAATTGTTTTATAACCATAAGAACATATTCCAGTAAGCAGGTAGAACATCTGTCTTAAGTAGTATACATCACTTGGCTTTGGTTCATGGATCATAACATCTGCAAGGAATGTCATTTACAATCAATAGATGGGCTGGGGTAACTGGCCACAGGTTTAGGAATCTTTCTCCAATTCATTTGGCTTTGAAATTTAGCTCTTCTCATTTCAACTGTGTCTTTATTAAAACAATCAACTATTTATGACCTGTACCACAGTGAAGAACAATAAACAGTGGATGAGCATCACATAACAAGTCTAGTAAGAAGAATGGTCTGAGCCACCAGTGTAACACAGGGGGTGTGTAATGAAGCCTGAGTCCTCCAGGCATCTTCTCAACCTGGAGAAGACCAGACTCTGGGGAAATATTATAGCAGCCCTCCAGTATCTGAAGGCAGCCTAGCAGAAGGAGGGAGATGAGCTACACAAGGACACGTGGTGATAGGACAAGTGGTGATGGCTTTAAAACCTGAAGAGTATATGTTTGATTTGGCTATTAGGAAGAAATTCCTTGCCATGAGGCTTGTGAGACATTGGAAGATGTTGTGGGTGACCCATTCCTGGAAGTGTTCAAGGCCAGCTTGAACGGCTCTTTGAGCTTAACGCGGTGTAGTGGAAGGTGTCCCTGCCAATGACATGGGGGTGAATTTCACTGAACTTTAAGTTCCCTTCCAACACAAACCATTCTATTATTCTGTGATAATATTCATACCGTGCAGTAGCAATAGGCCACTTAAGATAGAAATAACAGACTCTTGATTCCGAGAAACAGTCGTCTAATGAGTTTAACAGGTTTGGTCTCACATACATGTTCAATTTAGCATTACTCTAGTAACAGTCCTGGCACTTCAATATCATACACACAAATGTTTTATAATTTTTAATATTTTCTCTCTTTCTTACACTCTTTGTTTCCTCCTTTCTCCCTTTCTCCCTCTCTCTTCCTTCCTTCCTTCCTTCCTTCCTTCCTTCCTTCCTTCCTTCCTTCCTTCCTTCCTTCCTTCCTTCCTTCCTTCCTTCCTTCCTTCCTTCCTTCTGTCCTAGGGTGACATTATGGTGTTTGTATCCCCAATCGTGTGTTCTCTTTACGTTTGATATTATGTTCAGTGCTTTCAGAACTGACACTGAAAGTAAAGGTTTGTTTGGTCTTGTTATCAGCCGGCTCACCTCCCGCCATGGTCTGTTGTCTAAAAGAGGCTAGTGCTTGCTGGCTTGCTTTGGCTTTGCTTCCTTGCTTTTCCTTGCTTGCTTTGCTTGCTTGCTCTTGCTCCTGCTTCTCTTTTGCCTTTGCTTTTGCTTGTTAGTTAGTTTAGCTGAACAGTCCAATTTTTTTTCCCTTTCCCTTTCCTGAATATCATTCCAACCTGCTCCGGACTGGGACCTGGGAAACACCAAGAGCCTGCGTTTTATGATCTGCAGTCTTCTGAGGTTATGTGACAGGTCAAATGTTGATCAGGGAATTTGTTATCGTCTTCCTCCACCAGCATATTGTACCTGTCCAGCCCTCTCAACTGTGTTTAATTCTTCATTTAGTGCGGTGGTGTGTTTTTCTTTCATTTAATATTTGTTCAATATCTGTTCACCCCCCCCATCCCTAATCTCCTCCTCTCCCCAGCTGTCAATCTTCCCTAGCTCTCCCCTAACCCCCTCATCTCCAAGTTGTCAATCCTCCCTTTCCCTGCCCCTTTCCCTGGAACCTTCCCTGTCATTCATCCTAGCCCCCTCCTCTGCTTCCAGAGCATTCCGTCTATTTAGTGAGGCTCAACACTCTATTGATTACTTTGTGCTATTCCACTCCCCTGCTTCCCCTGATAGGTTTGTGATGGGTTAATTCTGCCCTAAACTCCTCCCCTGCTATTCCCTTATTGGTTGCTGTTCCTATACCCGTCTCCCTGAATTCTTGTATAAAAGCTCTGCTCCCGCTCCCGAGGGGGTCTTGGGGCTCACTGAATAAAACCATCCTGTTCACCCCCAAGTCCCGTGTCGCCTCCGTCTGTCCCTGCGTCACCAACTGGGACAGCAGAGCTTCGCAGGGGGAGCGGCCGCCCGTTCTCTTCCCTCTCGCCGCCCAGCACGGCACCGCTCGGGGAATTGCGGCGAGGGGAGTGCCTGCCGCGCCACAACAATTTAGGGGTGTCCATATCCCCAGGAAAATGCTCCCATGGTTCCATGGGTTTCCTTATTTGCATCTCAGTTCTAGAATGGCAACTGTGGGTGGGGGTGATCTTCCAGGTGGTTTAGAGAAAACAAACAGAGCAATTAACTAATTAACATTTCAATATCAGTACTTAGCTCAAGCCAGCTGTGTCCCAGAATTGCCATGGGAACCAGGAAGGCTCTTTTGTTCATTATAGTATACTGAAAAGGTAAACGTACAGACATATGTATATAAATTACATAATAATATATGCATATAATATTGCTGATATGGCAGAAAAATAGTGAAATTGGCATAGTTAAATTTATATAAAAGATATATATAAATATACATACATACACGTATATATAAATGAGACATATATATGCATATGTATTAAAGGTGTTTAGATAACTTTCCCTGATGTATTCAAGCAAGTCATCAGTTAAGCCAACAATCATATCTTACTACACAAATGCTCCTTTTAGAGTTCTGTGCATACCTCATTGAATTGGCAAGAAGAGATCCTGAGGATGGCACCAAAGATGACTGCATCATGGCTTCAAATAGCTGGCAAACAGGCAAGTAGACATAAGCAGATTTGACAATAGCAAATAAAAGCATAAATTCCCCAGTTTATATATATGTATATATATGTGTCAGTTTTCTTGCTCCATAATAAAAGCATCACAGAGATCATTAGAAACCTACTAAAGTATTTAAGCTCACACCTTTGCTTAGGCCAATTTAGCCCTGCAAGGAAGATGCAAGTGGGCTTTAGAGTTTTAAAACACAGAATCTTAGAACAGACCAGGCTGGAAGGTCATCTGGCCCAACTTTATTCATGAGAAAGAGCCATGATAAGATTTATCTAGAACCCTGTTCAATCCATCTTAAAAGTCTCTACCACATCCCTAGGAAGGTTGTGAAGGTTGTTCTGATTTACTCCCTTCTTAGATATTGTTATGTGTAGTAGACATAATTTGCGCTATTTCTAGTATAATATATGTGATATTGAATATTTGTTGGAATATACACGTTTGTATTAGGAGTCCCCCCCACCCTCTAAGGTGAAACCTGGTGTATGTTGAAACTCAATTTACAAGTAAAAGGATGTGACTTGTCTGGAGATGGGCCGTATCTGAAACGATAAGGGACGCCCAGGCACTGATCATCGCATGAATGACCCAAGACAGGTATCATGGAAATCCTCCGGACAGATACATGCGAATGCAGGGTTCCGGTAAATTTCATCAAGAGATTCACCAACTCCAGACATTGAATTGCTCTACCTCATCGGCAAGAATAGAAATCTCATCAAACTATGGGACTCTGAATAGAAGAAAGGACTGATTGCCGAAATACTGGCCTCAGGCAGAATTTTTCCTATAAAAACCACTTGTGCCAGGATGGAGATGTGTGGGCATAGAGGAAAACCTCTGCTGAGGCTGACTTCTTTGTTGCACACCCAGGGTCAACCCGGGGCTCGGCACTGTTCTTTCCTTGTGGCTGGCTAGATAGAATTTGATTGCAAAATAAATATTTTTTTTTTCATTTTTAATTTGGCTGGACAAATTTTCATTTATAACAGATATGAATAAAAAAAAAACAGGAAAAAAAATAGCCACGTGTCTATGCCAGCCCACAGATACCTAAAGCACAGCCATCTCATCCACTACTACAGAAATCCTACAGGCTCTAGCTGCAGGATCAGGGTTCACATTATGCAACAAGCAACCTCCAGACACAAACGGGAACAATACAGTTTTGTGAACCACTTCTTAATTTTTCCGGTTTTCTAAACTGCATATAATTCAAAACTAATCTTTTTCCCACTTCACACAGCCTCCTGAGTGCCATAACAAGCTAATGCAAGCTTCTTAGTACAGGGGGTGAAATATTAAAACCATACATTAATTCCTTCATTTGCTCTCTTCCCTTTTTTTGCAGGGAATTGGATAAGTTAAGGAAACATTCATGTCTGACCATTCTAATGTCACTCTGGCAATCACACTTGCACCATCCCAGATTTTAATTACTGGGACTGAAGCTCCTTTGCAGCGGCTAGCTTCAGCAAGCCAAAATATGTCCTACTCGACTCCCTACACACACCTGTCTCATACAGTCAGGCAGGTTTCCCTCACCACTTAAGCCCTAGGTTTCCTGGAGTAGAGTCCAAGCAGTCTGGTTCCTTTAAGTCATTTAATCATGGTGTAGCAGCAACACAACAGCTCAAGCTGATGGCTCTGGGGAGGGACCCCAAACAAAGGGATCTTTGGGATTTTGTATCCCTATAGTCTGTGGACATGTTCCTCACACACACTTCATGCCCCTTACAGGTGCCTCTTGGCCATGATAATTGATCTGGAGTTCCCTCTTTGTTTGGGTTCTATAGAGTACCTTAGTGACCACCACAGACACCATACTCTCTGTCTGGTGCCACAGGTCTCCATGCCCTTTGTTAGGCAAACAGCCACTGCCAGGTCAGGGCTAGTGGCCAGGGGCCATTTCCCCCACCCATTGTACAACCCACATCTTGCACTGCAGCTGCTCACTGAGCTGCCTGCACTGGGTAAATTCCTCAACTCTTGTAAGTCTTTTCAAACCAAGACAGCAGCTGCTTTTTTTTTTTTTTTTTTTTTTTTTTTTTACTGTCCTGTCTTCCTGGTTAAGCTTTGCCTTCAAACAAGGACTGAAGTGCTCATGATGCAAGGTTATGCCTTGTGGACTGCTCCCCACTCAGTGGTTGCCCAGCATGCAGCATGCCTCACCATTAGCCATTTGGTCAAATGTTTGCATGATTCTTGCTGTTGAGGGACACCTGTCCAGCTCCCCACTCACATTTCATACCCCCTGTAGTCCCTGTGGGGTCTTTGCCTAAATGACAAACATGACTATTGTAAAATGCAGGTGAACCCAGAGGGAAGAAATTATGATGTCCAACTCCAGTTCAGAAGGCTGAATGATTTCTTTATTATAACTATTCTATACTACATTAATATAGTATATAAAGAAAGATACTAAAACTATAAACTACTTGTTCTAACTACCAAATCTAACTAACCCCCAACCTGTGATCCTGTTCTCGAGAGTCCAGCCACAGGTGGATTGGATTGGACATCAGGCTCAAACAATCCTCATCAGAATCCAATCAAATAATCACCCCAGGTAAACAATTCTCCAAACACATTCCACATGAGAAAAACAAGGAGCAGAAGTAGATAGAAATTGTTTTCTCTTTCTTCTCTCTGTGCACCTCTATGAAAAATACTGAAGGAAGAATGTTCCTGTGACATATGACTGCTAGGATTCAAAAGGAAGTGCTAGCAAATGTCCAAGGCCAGAGCCAACAGTCCCTAAATGATCTCAGAAACACACATTTTACACATAGATCCCAGAGTGACTCAAATATTGTATTCATCCAAACTATCCAAAACTTATAATGATTCCAAGATTTTTTTTCCTGTTTTTAAACATTAAGATACACAGCTATGTAGGATGCATTTAATCATAATACATATCCAGACTTTGATATAATCTCATATCTTAATAAAGACCTCACTTTTCAATGCCCATAACAATTTGGTTTGGAAAGAATATATATCAGCAGACATTGTTTTTCCTAAATAGTTTTTAGAAATTCACAATTTCAGAGCAGGTGGGGCATTTATAAATTATTATCAAGACTCAAAAACTAAGTTTTTTCACTGAAAATTGGAAAGCTATGACCTTTCTTTTGAGCAAGAAAGAACAGTAAGCCACTAACTTAATTCCAGGTCTCGAACCCTTAAAACTCTTAAAAAAACACAAATTATGGCTAGCTCTTTGGAGAAGTCCAAGGGGTTCAGCAGTACTGATGGCTTCACTGTGAAGAAACTCAAGCTTTCAATGGTGAAACAGCATCTGTATAATTTACCTCTGGCAAACAGGGTTTAGCCCATTTTAACAGTACACAGATGGCAAAGTACTTTACAAGATAGACTGGATGTTTCACTAGCATTTAGAATTTGGGAGGATTGGCATGGGAAGAAGGGTTGAGTCCTTTTTGTTGATGAGTTAGGCTATGAAAAATATAACAACTTACTGGATAGTGAGCACAATAGCTGTTGTATTCAAACAACACTAACTCCTGAAATATATTTCTCAGTAACCAGCTACACGCTATATTTTAGGCTCATCAACAGGTGGAAGTGAAGTTCATCTTGGACCCTTGCTTGTAGTACAACTTAAATGAGTACTGAAAGATCTTTTATGTTGTTACAGCAATGTGAAGGGAAAAATATTCTTCACATCATGATGGGAAAATGCTCTGAATGAGAAAATTTCACTTCAATAAAATGTGTACAAAAATGAACTGTGAGGTCATCAAAGCACTTCAACTTCTGGTCACAACTGTTATGAGGAACAAGAAGATGCTATTTAATCCTGCTAAGGTGAAATACAGCAATGTGGGTTTCCTGGTTGGACAAGGAAGTGAGTTTTCTCAGGAAATTGGGGTCAAACCAATCAGTGGTCAGATTTGAATATTGACACCTGGTGTGACCACTGAAGACATAGACATGCCTCTGAGAACACAGGGCATTAAGAGCAGAGAACTCCCAGAGGAATGCTGTCTTTGGTTCCATCAGCAGAAGAGTGCAGACCTCCTGTGCCCAGCCACAGGCTGGGTAGGGGACCGGAAAGCCATGCGGCCTGGGAGAGGTAGGCCAGGGTGTGAAGGGACTGGAACCAGGCTGGATGGAAGGGTGAAGAGAACTTGAGATGTCTTTGTTCCCCCACCAAGAGGGAGAGAGTGAGAGAAACAGAGAGCCTGAAGGCACCTGGAATTTTGATATAATGTGCTGGCAGTACACCAGCAGAGGAGAAAGAGAAGGGGGCAGGGGGAAGGTGCCCAGCCGTAGGAGTACTAACTAGCCATGGGAGTTCAGTCATCCTGGGAGACCAAGACTTTTAACCCCTTCTTGGACAATGAAAGCTTTGTGAAACATTAATCCTCCTTGATGTGAAAGAGAAGAGAGATGGCCTGGGACATGAGATGTTAGAAGAAGAAATCCTAGGTGGGAGGAGATGATAGAGTGGCCTTTTCTTGTATAGCCATAGACCAAACCAATTCCTCCTGCAACAGAGACTGCATTTTTAGGGGGGTGCAATGGTTTGAGCCACGAGAGTGACTGGCTGCAGTGATTGCATATGCAGGAGTGGAGTGAACAGAGAAAAGTTGAGGAGAGTGTGGTTGTGCCCTCAGTCTTCAGGGATGAAGATGATCTCTGTTCTCAAGACCCTCAGCCCCAGGGGAGGAGAAAAATTTGGGGCACTCTTGTCCCAAAATGAGAAACTGTTGTTCTTTGGTCCTTGGCACATCATCCTTAAAAGGAACCCTGTGAGCAGTCTTGGTCCATGCACAGTGGTGAGAGCACTGTACATGGAAGGAGGATGTCACACTGGTAGACTTTTCTCCAGGTGGTGCCATGTGTGACATGGAAACACAAGAGGCCACAACTGTATTTCCTGGGGGTATATGGTACAAGAGAGACTCCTCTCTCCCCTGATGGACTGAGAGTTGATTATTTGAGGGGTTGTAACTTGATTAAGGTGTCCAAGTTTTGTCTCACTGTGTTTTGTTGGAAATTGGGTGGGGAGAAGAGGAATGTTTTGGAGGGTTTTCATTCTGAATTTTGTGCGTGTCTTTTATTATAGTTGTATGTTAATAAAGTTGTTTCTTTATTTCTAAGCTTGAGCCTGCTCTGCTCTGTCTCTGGTTACATCTCACAGCACTCATTTGGGGAAGGTGTATTTTCATGGGGGCACTGGCACTGCACCAGTGTCAAACCCTGACAGTGGGGTTTAGATGATGGATACTGCTATACTTATTACCTATATACTTATATACTTATACTTATTCCTCAATAAGCATCTGCTGTGGAAAAGCTGCTTGGGTAAGCATTCAGGCAAAGCAGTCAAGTCCACATGCCACACTCACCAGAGCTCAGTGAAGAGAGGCAAAAGGGCCTTTTGTATGATTCTGTTCCAGCAAAGGTTTATTCTGGCACACTGAAGGGAAATCAGGGACAAAAGATGAGATCATGTGGTTTACACAAGGTTGAGTATGGTATGGCACTGTGATGGTACAAAGGGCAGGACAGGGGCCACTGGCCTACAGGGAAGATGGGGCCGGCCACCAGGGATACCACAACCAAGGAGGAAACAGGGAAAGGAGAAACCACTAGAATTTGGAACATATGGGAGAAGGAACTAGAGTGATTCATATGGTGTTGTGCAAGACTCCACGGGGAAGTCTTTTCTGTCCAACTAGTTGGAGAAACTCTATGGTAAATTCTTCCAAGGCAATGCCCTGGGGACTTCCCTGAGGGGGACTGATTCAGAGGATTCAACAGTGACATTTGATCATGTTCCAGTTTCTTATTTGCCTATTTCATGCACTTACCTCAGTTGGCTGATCATCCAATCCAACTGCCAGACCACTTCAGGGCTGACCAAAGGTTAAAGCACGTTGTCAAGTCCAAATGAATGTATATGCTGAAAGGCAAGGTCAAGCATGACCATCTCTCCAGGAAGACTGTTCCACAGGGTTTGGTCTTGGTAAAGAAATGTTTCCTTATGTCAAGTCAGAACCTTACTGACTGACACAGCTTTCAGCCATTCCCAGCCTTGGCACTGTGTACCAGGGAGGAAAGATCAGCACCTGTGTCTCTGTTGCAGTCGAGATGGACACATGACATGACACTCAAGGTTCATGTGACAACAGCCAACTTTTATTGAAGGCGGTTCCCTTTATATAGTTTTAGAAAGTCCACATGGTTTGTCCTGATTGGCTGAATTTCGTTACCACCCGCGTTACTGGCCAATAGATGTCTGCCAGCTACTGTCCCTAATGGCCTAAACTGGTTCCCTAAGAGCCTAGACTGATCAAGTTATAAAATTAGGGTTATCAATAACTGGGAGGCCTCCAAGTCAGCTGTTAGCCACCACAGTTTCTCTTTTTGTTTTCAAATTCAAAGACAGTGTCTGTCATCCTCTGCAGGGCCCTTGCAGACAGGATGACAAACATGGCACAATGTACAGAATATTAATGATGACACAGAAAATACTTCTACTTCTAATGAGGCTCTTTACCTAACTCGACAAGTCTAGTCTTACCAGCCATTGGTTTACCACACAAGAGGTTTTACAAGCATGTCCAGGAGCCATCAAAACCAGCTTTGCAGGGTGGTATGTCTCAGGCTATTTACATCTATGGCCTAATTATACAAACTTAAGAAAGTTACGAACAAGTCAACTCAAACACTGTCAGGCATAACATTCAAAAACTGTCAGAGGTAATGTGTCATATAAAATACACATCCTTCTACTCAGTCCTGTCTTTAAAATGTCTGATTCTTATTCTAATTCTTAACTTCCAATTCTGAAGTTAAAGGAAGTTGTAGGCAAATCTTCATATTGAGGGTATATATCCTTCTGCTTAGTCTTGTCCTTAAATTCTTTGATCTTCAAGTTTAAGTGAAGCAATTGGTAAACTGTCCACAATTGATGAGTGAAGTAATGGGCAAACTGTCCCACAATTGCTGACAACATCCTTAGTCCAACAACTGTCGGTTTTTTAGGTCATGATTGAGAATTTTAAGAACATCCAAGGACTTCATGGGGATATACACCATCCCTGCAATCCCCCTTCTTTGTTTTTTAAACATCCATTTTAAAGGGCCATTGGCACACTTGACAATGTCTTCCTTTTAGTTAATACTGTAATTACATTCTCTTATATTCTTTCCAGCAGTTCATACAAGCAAGCACTAGATGTTCCCCTTCTATTCCATTTTTTATATAAACAATTCCATAACTGTTGGTTTAGTAAAGTCTGATTTCTTTTAAACATGCATTGTGATATTGTTCAGCTGTCTCTAGCACTCATTTATGGTACATAAATTGAGTTGGACTGAATTAAGTTGAGGTTAAAAAAACCCAGATCTGTAGTGGTAAGGCACAATATTTTACTGTTTAATTCTTGGATGCCCTGTTTTTCCCAATGTCATGTTTAATGGAAGTCTGGTTTTTCATTTGTGGGGGTGGTTCCCTGTGGGGACCTGCTGGAGACAATCAGCTGGCTAGTTTTGAAGATTTGACACCTGGTTAAACCACTTAAAGGAGTTGAACATGCCCCTGTGGAAATGCACATTTAAAAATTAACAAAGCCCAGGCAAACGCTCTTGGCTTCCAGTCTTTGAAGAGGTAAATTGACTGACCTTGCCCTGTGCATGGCTGGGGGAGGGCGTGGCAGCACCACCCAGTCAGGGCAGCCTCTGCATGGCCCAGCCAGATTTTCTGTCCCTGGAGGGATGGTAAGCAGGCTGCCAAGCCCCTCACCAGGGAGCCTGCCGGGCTCATCCCTGCAGGTAGCAAGGGCCCCTTCCCAGTGGGGTCTGGGCACCAGGGCCAGGAATGGCCCCATAGTTGGCACTGGGGGTGGTCCTGAGGCCAGTAGAGGCCAGCGCCAGGAGCAGCCGTGCAGCCACCGCTGTCCTGGGGCCAAGAGCATCCATGCAGCTGCTGCCATCCCAGACCAGGAGCAGTGACATAGTCAGGGCCACGTGGCCAGGATCAGGGCAGAGCTGTGTGGCCACAGATACCTTGGCATTACTCTCAATGGACTTTATTTGTTTAGCCATTTTTAGCCAGCTATGCTGCAGACTGAAGGACAAAAGCAGTGGCACCAGATTTTTTTTCTTACGCTTTCCTAGCACCCCACATGAAGGAAAAGCATGGGGTAGCACCGGCAGCTAGCACAGCTTGCACAGTGCCAGCAGAGACCACATGATTGGCAGCAAAAATCTCAGTGATTCCTCAGTTGCAGAGCTTAGATGAGATCAACTTTTCAACAGTACAGAACGCTATAACAATTGTTTCAATTGATAAAGAGATATTGAGAACAAATAACAAATAACAAATGCCAATTCTTTCCCGAGTTAAGAAAAGGATAGAGACAACATGAAACTCAAATCAGTGAAGAAATAGTCAAATTCTAGATAGGGGGAGATTGAGGAGATGCCTAAGACAGGCTGAAATTCTTTTTGTAATGCTATAGTGAAGATATATTGGATATATCATACTTTGTTTTTGCCTCAAACTCATGGAAATGCATAAAGAAGATGTAGCGTTCTAATACAACTGTAAACTGAAACAGCAGTATTAAAGAAAGTAGATGTTGCTGTAATCCAATGAGAAACTTGAACAAAAAGAGGTAAGAAAAATTAAGAACTTTTCCCCAGGAATAGTAATAGAAAACCTCTGTTCCCAGAGATGGATGGAAAACCTTTTTGTTTTATCTTGCGACAGCTCATCTGTAAAATAGCCAGTAAGTTGATATGGCCCATGAACGCAGCTGTGGGGAAGCTGCAAAGCATGAGAAGGACTTTCACTGTGAACAGATTTTCCTTTCCCAGGTGGCTGATTTGCTGTAACACTGAAGCTAAGAGAGAACTGTTCCTTGTAGAAAAGTCTCCATAACATGGCAAGAGAGACTCCTCTCCCTAAGTGGACTAAAGAAAGATTATTTTAGAGGTGGTAAACTGACTGAAAGTCACAAGTTTTTTCTCTTTACATTATCAGTGGGAAAGAAAAAGGGGGGGGGGGGGGGGGTTGTGAAGAGAAGTCTTCTGAAGGTTTATTCTGATTTTACTATTATTTTTCTTCTAATTTTGTAAATAAAGTTTTCTTTATACCCTTTAAAGTTTTAGCGTACTTTGTCCTCCTCCTAATCTCTATCTCACAGCAGACAATTAGTAAATAATTCTAGTAGGTGCCTGACAATTTAGCCAGTGCTAGATCCACTACATAATTAGTACATTAGCCAGGAAACCTCAAGCTGGCAAACCCAAACTGCTACACCAAATAAATTTGTAGCTCTCACAAAAGGAAGGGAGTTATATATTAAAAACATTAGGGCAGATACTAAAATGAATTTAAACTCAATGATAATTTTGTTACTATCTCAATTACCTTTGCAGATACATTTAATAGAGGCTCTTTGACTGCACATTTGATACATGCAGACCATTAGTGTGTGTTCAAATTTAACCAGCATTATTATAATGTAATGGTATTCAGTGAACCTCCTCTAACTGAGGTTTGAGAAGCTGCCCACTGTAAACTTTGCCAATCAATTTATCTGGTATTTGCATCTTACTGGTCTGAACTTGGTGAGGCTGAGAAACTTACTGCTGATTGCATGGATTATGGATGGACAATCAGCCTACCAAAGAGAAGAAATCGTTAATGCTGTCCATTGAAATTAAGGAGAAAATAGTTCACATATTCACAGAATTCCATGATTGTTTTAGTTCTTTGACAATTACTAAGGCAATTAATTTAAAAATTGAGTTCAGCTTTAGTGTTACAGGTAAGGAGATTCTCCTCACAGATAAGTGTCAAGGCAGCTGTTTCATGCATGTTCAGCTGTATAGTCTGGTCCAAGTGAGTCAGTGATAGCAGCCTACAATTTTGTAAATAGTTTGGGCTGCTGAGATTAATGTGACTTTTGGGTAAAATTTTGTTAGTCAGCTGTTACTTGGAAGGATGAATCTGAGTGGCAGGTGCTAGAAGACCATGAGTCAGGCTCAGCCCAGTTGGCTGAATTGAAGGATGTTGCCATGGCATTCCAGTGATTTTTCTCAGGTATCTCTGAATCTGGTCACTGATTCTGCTTATGTAGCAGATATAATCAAATGTTTAGATTGTTCACTTCTGAAAGAAATCAATAATGCAGCTTTGTTTCATTTGTTGAAAACTTTGTGGTGTGCAATTCAGGTCCGAGTTCATCCATATTACATCCTGCACATTTGGAGTCACAACAGTTCACCAGGTTTCATAACAGAAGTAATGCCTGACAGATTAGCTAATCCTTCATGGGTAGCACCTCAGCCAAAGTTGTGCAAGCCAAAGCATCGCATGATTTTTTCCATCAAAGTGCATGTACTCTGCAGAAACAATTTCAGTTAATGCCAACAGAGGCTTGTAACATTGTCAGTTCTTGTGCTGTTATGGCCTGGATGCACCTTTACCAGCAGAGGTAAACCCCAGAGGCCTAAAAGCCTTGCAGCTTTGGCAAACAGATGTCACCCATATTGCTGAATTTAGCCGACTTAAGTATGTGCACCTGTCTATCGACACCTTCTCCTCTGCTATGTGGGCAACTCCTCATACTGGAGAAAAGAGTCACAATGTTATTGCCCATTGGAGGATGGCTTTTATGATCTTAGGTATACCTTCTTCTGTGAAAACTGATAATGGTCCCACCTACATCTCACAAAAGACGCAGCAGTTTTTATGTTTATGGGGAGTGTTGCATGAATTTGGTATTCTGCATTCTCCAACTGATTAAGCTATTGTTGAACATGCTTATGGTACTTTAAAGCATGTTCTTGAAAAACAAAAAGGAATGCCTGGAGAAACCCCTCACAGCCAATTGGAAAAATCTCTATATCCAATTAATCACCTTACAGTGCCACAAAATTTGAACAGTCCTGTTATTTTAAATCACTTTTTTCGTTGCAGTCTTCAGGCATCATCCTTTGCTAATTGCTTACATAAAATCTGTCTCAAGTCATTATCCTCAACCTGCTTTTCTAAGGCTGCTGCAATTTTCTCAGCAAATGGCAGAAATGGTTCCTTTATTTCTTGGGTTATTGCCACATATCGTGGGCTGAGAGCAGCCTTTTCTACAGTTTTAACAGTGACCCAAAGCCTATATTTTGACCCTGCTCGAGAATCCCAGGGTCCCAGGTATCCTGAACATCAGGATTAGAAAAGACATCCTTCCCCGTAAGAGCATCTACTCCAACGGTTCTTCAGGCTTGGCTGCAGTCACGTCCAGAGTCCACCAGATGTCGCTGTTGTATTGAGGGCAGGTGAATAAAGCGCCATGTAGACTCCGAGGTCTCAGAAGGCAAAATGCAAAGTTTATTAGAAACCACCCATTCTTTTTATAGACAGTTACGATAAAGGTGGACCTGATTGATCCTTAATCAACACCCTTCACACCATTGGCTAATTAGGAACAACACCCTTCTTGCACCTCTTACAAGTAAACAACAGGTTCAAAACACCAGCTGCAGGATTGTTTTAATACTTTGAGCTTTCTCAAAACTTCCCAGAAGTATGTCTGGGAAAGTTTAACTGACTCTTTCTCTCACCAGATTCTCAGTATCCACAGTCAGCCTCACTGATCAAAAATTCAGTGAATTATGGTATCTTTGGATAATCTTTTAAGAAGCCTTAAACTTACACCCAAGATGAATGCTGGCTGTCAGGCTGGAGTTCAATAGTTTTTTAAATAGAGTCATTTAAAAGGTTTCAATATTTGTGAAGGCCCTGACCTGGTAAGCACTAGTCAATCATAATACATACTTATATACATATATACACATATATATACATACATATATAGTGCCACTTAGATGTATTCCGGTTATCAGTACCCACTTCTGTTCTCAGTCTTAATAATTCAATCAGCATAACTCAACCTATTAAATTCAGATGGATGTTCAGGACAACACACACCTATCCAATTATGAACAGTAAAACAATACATTCAACAAAATAATAAACACCACTGCACAAAAATGCCTACAACTGTCTAAATGTTTACCATCACCCAGGGTCTGCCATAGCTGGGGAGCCCCTTTTCCTAGCAAGGACTTGGAAAGACCCTCCTGGGCTTGATGGCATACTTCCACTGCCAGCCAGGGCCATGGCTTGGCCAGAGCCAACACCTTGGATGGGAGGTTTTCCCTAACATATCTTAAAAACAAACCTCTATTAATATACACAGGAAAAGTTTCTAAACATAAATAACTTACCAAAAAAAAAAAAAAATCAAAGGAATGTACACAACTAACATCAAATAATATGTTATGGTTGGATCCCTATGTGTGCCAGGCATTAAGTTTAAAGCTTAGTAAAAACACACACTTAAGAGACAAGGTGACATTCAGATTTTGATTTCAATTTTGTCAAGTATTATTAAATTTTGCAAATGCATCATCAGTACACTTAACAACATCCCTCTCTGGAATCTGTAGCTGACATGATCTTACACCAATTCCAAAAAGGTACCCTTAAAAACCTTTAGCTTATTTTTAAGTCGGTAAATATTAAAACTAGTTAGCAGAATTAAACACCAGAATCTCCAGAAGTCATTCCTGTGCATAGTTAAACGCTGCAAGATAATTTCACATTTAATAAAGCAGACTTGCATTAGAGTTGTGCCATAATCACATCTAAGTAGTTTTTGTGCATTCAAATTTACAGCAATATCAAAAAAGACTTGGCAAACATCAATAATATTTAACAACTCACGGATATGGTCCTTAAATTCCATAATGCCAGACGTTTCAAAATTTAGCAAGCTGTTGGTTGTTGTTGTGTCTTTCTACTGGAAACTTCCTGGCTAAGAATTTCTGTGGTAATCATTTGCCTTGTCATGTTTGATTATCAATTCTTTGGAAGACCTCACCAAAGGAGCCTTCCTCAATGCATCTCAACTTGGTAAATAAGTTTGGGTCTGCTCTATTGTCTTGGTTTGACAAGACAGGAGTCTGTGAAGGAGGGCAAAAGCCTCCTGTGCAATGGAGAAGGTAAACCCCCTCCCTCCGAATTACCAAGATTTTTAAATTAAAAGGCTCTCAGGCAAAGATATGGGAATGGGAGTAACAATTCTTAACTAGGAGAAAACTAGATAACAATTTAAAAAGGCAAATGCAATTGGTGCAAACAAAACTAGTGATAAAGTCCACAACCTGAGGATTCGGGGTGTTGGTAGCAGTCCGGTTGAAATGACAGCTGCTCCTCTTGCAGTGGATGATGAATTGCAGCTGAAGTGGTGATCTTTAGAAGGGTATCGTTTTCTCTGAAGATCTGGTGGCAGTTGGGCCGGTTTTCCTCTGCACAAGCTTATCTTACAAACCAGGACATCTATGCATCAGGCACCCACAGCACCACAGGCAAGAGGGCCACGGCAGGCTGCAGCAGTCAGAAAGGTGCCACCCACAGCTCCCTATGGCTACCTAGTCCATGCCCTGTTCCCCAGTCCCAGGGTGGGGATGGCTGCTTTGGGCCCCTCCAGGATGATAATCCTTGGTACAGCTGTGGTTGGTTCAGAACACTGTATTGGGCTCTGGCTGTAGACGGTGGTTGCTAGTCGATGTGACTCATCGCCTGCTCCAAGGTGGCTCTCGGCGGCATGTAGCTTTGGTCCACTGGTCCCCAGGGCCCCTCGCAGCCAGTAGGGTCCTCCAGCCACTCAGGACATGACAGTGGCGCTGTCTGCCATGGTGTCTCCCAAGCTTCTCAAGCCCCAACCAAGGACACGGCAGAATGCAGTGTTCCGTGGTTCCAGCTGCTGGCAACCTCCTGCCGGTGCTTCCAGGTTTGGGTGGCCACGGCTCCGCACCAGCCCTTCTAGTGCTGAGTGTCGCTTGATTTCTGAGTTCCACCTGCACATCGAAGCTGTAAATGGGTGTGCCAAGCAGTGGCTGGGCTACCCAATCAGCTGCAGGCAGGGGTGTGCTGAGTGGACTGACAGTGACATGGGATGTAAAACAAGATTTGTATGGCTCTGGCGGCCATGAAATGGGCAAGACCACTGTGTCATGTGCGCCTGTTCAATGCTGACAGTGGTGGCTCAGGCACTTGTAGCATGGGCAAACCCAAGCATGATGCAGATTCTGCCGATGCTGCTGGCAGTTTGGGCAGTTGCAGCATGGGTGAACCTGCATGCGATGCAGATGTTGCCAATAGTGGTGGTGGCATGGGATCTCCGGTGGCATGGCAAGGCAGCACCACAGGGACAGGGAGCTTGGATAACAGTCACTCCCTACTTGGCTTCTTGCCCTTCCTCTCCACTTGCATGCTTGAGATGGCATTCACTCTGCCTGGCGCTCCACCCCGCTCTCCATACCTGCTGGATGTTCCTGCAGGCAGGGCCCATGGTGCCTCAACTGCAGCTCTCATCTGTTTTGAAGTGTCCAGCACCAGACAACAGGTCATTAAAAAATTTTTATTGGTTGTGTCCAGTCTATGGCTCTCACACCACGACAGCAAGGCTTGTAGAATCTGTTCATATACATATTTTATCTCCCATTTGCATAAAAAGAGGGTCCATACTGATACCATTGTATTTTCTTCAGTGGAAACTTGTGTCCCTATGTCCCCATTGGCTTTTTGTATTTACACAGTCCGGACCTTTGCAGCAAACCCCACTGCTGGCAGCTCTTCCTGGCTGCTCTTCTCCACTGGGGTTCCATCTCTGCCACTATCCCCACAGCCTGGCTATTACCGATCACATTGGGTATCACCACTTGTCGCAGTCAAGATGGACCAGCAACACAAATCAACACAACTTGAGGTTCATGCCACAACAGCCAACTTTTATTGAGTTCCTTTTATATAGTTTTAGAAAGGCCATGCGGTTGGTCCCCACTGGCTGAATTTTGTTACCACCCCACTTAATGGCCAATAGCTATCTCTGTCCCTAACAGCCTAAACTGGTTCCCTAATGGTCCAGACTGGTTGAGTTATATAATTAGGGTTATCTCTGTGAGGCCTCCAGCCCAGCTGTTAGCCACCACACATCTCCACTACCCCTCCTAAGGAAGCTGCAGAGAGCACTCTAGTCACCCTTGAGCTTCCTTCCCTCTGAACTACATAAGCCCAGTGTCCTTAGCTGCTCCTCGGAGAAAATACCTGCCAGTCTCTTCCCCAGCTTTGTTGCCCTCCTCCCAATGTATTCAACAACCTTCACATTCTTTTTACATGGTGGGTCTCACACAATATCCCATTGCGAGGCTGTGCCAACAGTGAATACAGCAGGATAATCACCTCTTTGGACTGACTGTGTTTGATGCATGCCATGACTTGGTTTGCCCTCTGGGCTGTCCAGGCTCACACTGCTGCATGATATTGAGCCTGCTGCCAATCAGCAATCCTAGCCACATTCCTGCAAGGCAGCTCTCCAGCCACTCCTCACCCATTTTAGACTTGTGCCAAGTGCTACTCCATCCTAGGTGCATTTAGACTTGTTAAATTCAATCCCCTTAATCACTGTCCAATAGTCGAAGTTACCCAGATCCCTTTGCAAGCCATCTTGTCTCTCAGGAGCACCAGCAGCACCTCCCAGTTTGGAATCATCAGCAAACTTGTTAATGGTGCATTCAAGCCTGCATCCAGATCACTGAGAAATATATTGAACAGATCCAGCCCTAGAATGGAGCCCTGAGGAACACCCCTGGTGACCAGTCACCAGCCAGATGTGGCCCTGTTCACTGCAACCCTTGTGCTCTGTCCTTCAACCAGATCTTCACCCAGTGCACCATGAACCCACTCATCCCACAGCTGCACAATTTGTCTGAAGAACAGCCCTACCATGTGAAATACTGAACCAATTCCTTGTTTAGCTTTGCTTGTTCATGCAGCTATTGCTTTACCTACTAACCTGTCTTTTATCAACTCGACCCATGAGTTTCCCCACTTTCACTCTTCCAAATCTCTTCCCCATTCCACTGAAGGAGAGTGAGAGAGCAGCTATGTGGGGCTGTCACTGCTTGTATTGCCAATGCCCATCAGCAGGTCCAGGATCTGCTGGGGGAACAACCTTCATTCAGACAAGCTCTGCCTTCTTGATCTGTGTCCCTTCTCCTGAAACTGTTGCTACCCATTGTGCTGCTCCTGTGTCCATTGCAAACAGGTACAAACCAAGAAGTAAAAAAACACAGTAACAGCTCCCAGACAGCTGCTCAGGAAACCTGCATAGAGCTGTGCTACTGTGAGCTGCATCACTACAGCTTTGTGTCTACATCATTCCATCAGCTGGCAAGAGGTCAGATCAGGAAGAGACAAAAATGCAAAAAAAAAAAAAAATCAGGATTTCTATTGCATTTTTTTCACTGCACTTTGCCTTGTATAAAGGTCTCAGAGATTGATAATTACATGAGAAGCTGAGCTCTACGTTTTAAAAACAAGCATGTTTCTAACCCTGAAGAACTTCTGGAGGTCCAGCACCCAAGAACCCCCAAAACCACAAAGCAACCACAAAGATGTCTTTGGGACATCTTTCCTGATTTCTTGAATATTCTTTGCAATTTTTCATTTCTCAAGGCCAACATTTTTTTTTTTTTTAACAGGAAAAAAATTTCACATTTCCCTAAATGACCTGGTTTTGTCTAGATCTTCCACTTTTCAATTTTTTTCCTATATCACTGCCCTTATGCAAATCTAAATGTAAGGCAAATTAAAGTCTCAACTGTAGTAATCACAATGATCCCCGATGGGGAAGAATTATGTGCAGGACTCCAATTATTTCAGAAAGCTAATTAATTACTTTATTATACAATATTATACTATACAATATTATACTATAACTATATTACACTAATAAGAACTGTCACTAACTAACTGGAAAACCTGTGACTCTCTCCTGAGAGTCCTGACACACACATGGATCCAGTTGGTCAATGAATCCAAACAGCATCACCAGAATCCAATCAAGCAATCACCCTGGGTAAACCATCTCCATACCACATTTCACATGGGCACAAACACAGGAGCAGTGAATGAGATAAGAATTGTTTTCTCTTTTCTCTGCTTCTCTCACAGCAGTTCTCAGGAGACATCTGGAGAAAGCTCTCTGTTCAGTATGTGAATACCATATCTCCCCCTATTTACTATAATAAAAAAAAAAAGGAGCTGTGTTTGCAATTTTTCTGTTGGGCCCTGCAAACAGAGAACAAACACAGCTCGAGAGGTGCTCTTAGCAATTTGCTGGTTGTCAATCAGAACCTCAATCAGATGCTGATGTAGAATGATCAGGGAGATTCTTTACCTGTATCTACCTCTAGCATATCACTAAAACAAGGTTTACAGTATAAGAAACCCAAACAACAATGCAAAGAATGTTCATTGTTTCAAGTCCAAACAGCCAAGTTTCAGAAGGCCCATTGAATGGAGATGTTGATCTTCGACATCCTTGAAGGTTCTTCTTCATCCTGAAACAGAGAGCAGCTGAAGAAAGTCACTAAAACTATTAGAAATCCATCAGACGTGATATTATCTAACTATCAAGCACTACTGAGAAATCTCTGGAATGCCATGGCCACAGCCTCCAATTCAACCACTTGGGCCGGCTGACTCGTGATTTTCCAGTACTTTGAGCTGGTAGCTCTTTCCACGTTTTTTTGTTTTCCCCAAGAAGGCCAGCAGCAGCAGGTCTTAGGACCCTGGGGCACTGAGCGGGGCGGAGGACCCGGTCCGGGTGGGCGGACCAAGGGACCCAAACCCATTGGTGGGGCGAGGAGCCCAGCCCCTCTGCCAAGATTCATTCGGCTCAGTCGCTCCCGCCATCTTCTCACTGGTGTCACTTGAGGCTCCAGAACCTGGGGTCCCCGGCACAGCCAACAACAGATGGGTGACCCTTTCTAATGTTTTTTCTCACTGCTCAACCCCACCATGCTGCCAGTGCCTCAGCAATTCCCCTGGCATTTCGCCCTCCCTCTGCCCCACCCAGCCATGGACCAAGCCACAGCTTCTCGGGGCCCCGTCCCTCCCGCTCAGCGAAAGGGAGCGGGACACACGGGATGCTCCAAAGCACGGCAGGGGAGGCGTTGTCCCCAGAGGCATCTTCAGATTTCACAGCATGAATTGGGCTGGCGCCCAGCCGTGGGGGCACACCCTGCTCAGAGCCAGGCTGCTGGTGCGCCTTGCTGCCGCTGCCCGCGTTGCCGGGCGACCCGATGGAATCAGTGGGGGTGGGGCAGGCGGGAGCGGCAAGGCGGGCTGGGGATCCTTCTCAGTGTCACGGCTTGGAGCCGGGGCAGATGGAGGCAGCAGGAGCAGCTCCACACCTCCTGCCGCACAGGAGGAGGAGGAGAATGCAGTGGCAGCGCTGATCCACATGCTACAGGAGGAGGAGGAGGAGGAGGAGGAGGAAGCGGCGGGGCGCAGAGCAAAACCGCTTCTAGATTCTCCACAGGCACGGTGGGTGGAGCCAGAGGCGCCGTGGTCGGAGCTATGACAGATGGCGTGAGAGGCGGGGCCGCCACCGCCTGAGTGGGCGGCGGGGCCGCAGCGCATGAGAAAATGCTGCGGCAGCTTCTCTCGGTCCCGGGGTGGGGTGAAGGAGGACGCGGTGGTCCCTCCTCCGCTGGTGAAGGCAAGTGGGCAGAAGGCACCACAGATCCACTCGAAACAATTACTGATCGAGAAAAGGGAGCCGCTGAAGGCTTCGGTCCCTCTTGTGCATGCTCCAGGGAAGCACAAGGAAAATGCTCTGGCTGTGCCATGAGAAAAGCGTGCCCCCCTGTCCCGTGATGGGGGGAGAAACCAGAGGAGACTGTCCTTGAACAGATCTCTCCCCTGCCGACGGTGCCAGGGGGGCTGGTGGGCACCCTCGCGGGGCAAGGCGATCCTCCACGTCTGAGACGACGTGCCGGCTGAGTCGAATACACTTTTCAAAGGGGTGTCCTTCCCCCTCACAAATCTGAAAAGCAGCACCCAGCTTGGCAGTTGTCAGTGGATTTTCCCAGTTCAGTCAAACTCCCCCAAAAGGTAAACATCCAGGGTGTCCCAGGCCCAGGGATCCTGGGAGGAATCCATGCCCATGGATAAGCCGTAACCTCTTGCCCATTCAAAAAAGTTGTAGAGTGCTTTGGTCAACACAGAAACCCTGTAGTCATGAACCAGAAGCCTCCACAGTTCCAAAGTGAGTCATTCTCCCCAGGAATATCAAGTGCTCAAATCTGCAGACATCTCTTCACAAAGTCAAGTCCACCCCAGGTCAGGGACAGTGCTATTGTCGGGAGAGCTTTCCCCACCCCAGGGGAAAACCGGGCCAAAACACAGTCAGAAGAGAGAGACCGGTCTCCTCTCTAGGGAGACCTGGGAAAGGTCATCAGTACATCTCCAAGGAAAGCAGGCGGGGTCCAGTTGCAAGCAGGCTGCTCAGGGCTCCGCAGGGTCCAAGCGAGGGTCCCAGCAGTGTCTCTCATCCCATGACTCCTTAAAGGGTCTCCAGATGCACCTTCCAAGAGGGTTCAGCAGAACTCTCATGTTCAGCCTTGGCTGCGAACTCCACCTGAACCATCAGGGTCCTGGTTCTTCAGTCTAGGCTACAGCAAATGTCCAAAGTCACCACTTACAGTAAAATGCGCTGTCCGACCTGTGGGAAGAATGATGGGCAGGACTCCAATTATTTCAGAAAGCTAATTAATTACTTTATTATACTATAACAATATTTATTATATTACACTAATAAGAACTGTCACTAACTAACTGGAAAACCTGTGACTCTCTCCTGAGAGTCCTGACACACACATGGATCCAATTGGTCAATGAATCCAAACACCATCACCAGAATCCAATCAAGCAATCACCCTGGGTAAACCATCTCCATACCACATTTCACATGGGCACAAACACAGGAGCAGTGAATGAGATAAGAATTGTTTTGATTCTCTCTTCTCTGCTTCTCTCACAGCAGTTCTCAGGATAAATTCTGAGAAAGCAAAGTCTCTCTCTGTTCAGAGGGTATGTGAATACCACACTCAACTACCTAAATTTTAACTAGAGTAGAAATAAGTGTTAAGAAAAAGAATTAAATTCCCACTTACTCTCCCTGTTCACAATATCCCACTTTCCAAAAACCCTAGATCTAGTTCTGCAGCCTCCTTTTTTCCAAGGCTCAAGTTTTTATGTTTTTTTCACATCATACGATACTGCTAATCTTTCTCTCTAGGAATGGTGCTCTTCCTTTCTCAGTACTGCCAAAAGGACCTTGACAATAGTGGGCAAGATTCTACGTGGCTGTAAGAGCACACAGGTTTAAGGACAGAAGAGCCAGCTCTGGAATACAAACATTTACAAACAGAGCAACATGTCCAGAGATACCAAGTCAACCTCTGTTACTGCAATTAAATATAGGAGGAATAGATTAAAGTAATTATTTTTTTGATACACACCCCTACAATTTCACCCACCTCAGAAATCACAATTCACAAATTTACCATAGTATTAATGTTCACAGGCATGGGGGTTTTTGTCAGTTCATCACCCCAGATCTTCTTCCACTGCTCAGGGAGAGAAATCCTTCTCCTGTAAGACTGTGGGATCTCTCCCATGGGAGACAGTCCTCCAGCATTGGTCCAACCTCACAAACCGTTCTCCCAAAACTGCTGCATGTGGGTCACTCTTCCACAGGGTGCAGTCCTCCAAGGACAGGCTGCTCCAGCCTGGAAGCCAGGGCCTCCTCTTTCTACTAGGTCTCCCACTGGACCACAGCCTCCTCCACGCATCCACCCATTCCAGCATGAGCACCTCCCCCATGGGATGCAGGTGGATCTCTGCATCCCCTGTGGATCCCCATGGGTGGCAAGGGACAGCTGCCTCACCATGGTCATCAATCACCACAGCTTGCAGAGGTGTCTTGGCTCCAATACCTCAAGCACCTTCTCCCCTTCCTTTTCCATTGACCTTTGGTGTTGCCATGTTGTTTTTCCTCACATGTTTTCAACCGCCTCCTCTTCTGTGATGCCTGAAAGATAGGCTGGAAATAAATCCCTAGTACCCTGCTCTATAGAGCAGGTATTTGTTTACTGCAGCAGTGGTGGTGAGTGGGATGGCTTTGCCTAACTTGCCCACCTTTGTCAAGTGCTGCGGTGTAGCAGCGTGGTAATACAGATGGTGGTAGCTGCTACCTTCCCGAAGTGTCTTCTGAGAAAGCCACTCGGCAAGTACAGTCAGTCACTCAATCCACACTCACACACACCACAGATAGGTAAGCAAAGAAAGACAGAAAGGGTCTCTGTATAGAATTCCAGTAAGGTTTATTGTAGAGTCACGCTGAAGGATTCCAGGGACAAAGACTGGCAAACATTGCAGGGCCCTGTGTTAAGTATGGGGTCAGGAGCCAATCATTTGGGGGCACAGGGGTAGTACAAGGGCAGGGCAAAGGGCAGTGACCTATGAGGAAAGGGCATATTAACATAATGCTTACAGGCCATCATGGGAGAAGCCCCTTTTGACTCACCCTGAGTGGATATTCTTGAAGCCTCTAGTAAATTCTTCCAAGGAAATACCCTAGAAGCTTCCCTAATAGGCTCATAGGCCTCCACACTGTGGTATATCTATACAGTAAGTACTGCTTAGCATCACTATGTACTTACATTATCATGTACATGCCAGAACTAATTTACATTTTATGATCTCATGGTTATTAGTTCTTTTGCACTGCACTTGCATCTCCCCAATTCAGGGGTCGTCAGGGTCTT
This sequence comes from Lonchura striata, assembly GCF_050655825.1. Taxonomy (NCBI): domain Eukaryota; kingdom Metazoa; phylum Chordata; class Aves; order Passeriformes; family Estrildidae; genus Lonchura; species Lonchura striata. The sequence goes on from NC_140704.1 coordinate 74,748,410, forward strand.
TGATGAAGGCTTCCAAAGTCTTGTTTGAATATGAACTTTTCAACTTTGTCTTCGAAGCATCACAGCTATGGTGTTGCTCGGTCTGACAGTATTAGCCAGCTTAAATTCTTTTTGTGGCTAACTGGCTTTGTATTTGCCAATTTTTCATTAGCACTATATTTATCTATCTCTAAAGTTATACACCTGGTAAGTTTTTTCTTCTTATTTGGTCTCTTCAGCATTAAGCAACTAGTTAACTATATACTAGCCATTACTTTGTATAAAAAGTTATTTATATCAGGTTATATAGGTATAAAAGTTATGATTCAGGTTACATATATATCAGATTATACAGATATATAAAAAGTTATTATTTAGGTTATATTGATATCAGGTTATATAGACATACCAGGTTATATAGATATAACTCAAGCTATATAAGCTCTTTGTAACTTCAATCTAAGTTTTATAGGCTAGAAAATACTGTGCCTTCACTTTGTTTTGATTTTCTTCTTAAATATGTTATCACAGAGACATTACCAACCTTTCTAATTGGCCCAGCTTTGGCCAGCAGCATGTCCATCTTCAGAGGCATCAGGGATTGGCTCTGCCAGACATGGTGGAAGCTTCTAGCAGCTTCTCATAGAAGCCACCTCCGTGGACTCCCTGCTACCAAAAACCAGGCCATGCAATACCAATACATTGTGTAACAGTGCACACAGGAAAATGTATACTCAGACTGTATATCACTCAAAGAACTGGACTAAGATTTAGGCATGGAAGTATTCTACACTAAACAAATGTATCAGAGGTACGAGCAAGCAAAATTCTCAGCTATTCACCACTTTAATCTAACAAAATCAGGCACAAAAGTTTTAAGTTACAGTGAAGGGTGACTAAATATTACCACTGAAGAGATTCAAACAATTTTTATTCCATTTCTGCTGAGAAACACGTATGGATGAGTCCCATGTAAGAAGTAATACAGAAAAAAACCTGGATGTTCTTCAATTGGCATGCGATCAAATATATATTTGACAGGAACAAATTTACATACAGGTTTCAGAGCATGCATATACCATATACTGTAGTTATGCCACTACATGATCAATACCACCGTTAGGGATTTTTTCTTAACTGCCTTGTGACAGAATTTACTGACACATGTTAAGCCACATTTCCTCATAAAGAACTTTAACAGACTTTTAAGTGCTATTTGAAATACCTGGTACCAGGTAGTTGTTATGAAAAGAGACTGAAGTGTTTAGAAGTTGTTTGAGTGCTCCAACAAGGAAAATTATTTCATCTAGTAGTTACTTTTAGGGGTTGTCTTTTTGTCAGCTGGGGCAAAACATGCTTTTACATGAGAATTTGACTCCAAGTTTATGGTAGAATTAAGTTATACAAATGCATTTTAACTATTTTCATATGCAGGGAGAAATCTGTGTCCTGTGAAGCTTCCTGCTGAAATCTGAGGGCCTCCTCTCATCACTCACATACCCTAGGTATTAGGGGTTACCATGTGCTTTAGTGGGAGTTTCACATTAGCTTGCAAACAGAAAGGCTTGAAACGACCACTTCAATCAACATAGTCCTGTTTATTTTTAAAGCTGGATTAATCTACTAAAGTAAACACAAGTGTACAGGTCTCCTGGGCCAATTCAATTCCTCATTTTGATGCCCCATCCATAGAATATTTCATCCAAGGTAGTTTTTCCTGTATTTACTTTCATACTTGCCATCTGCTTTACAAACAAATTGTGACTTGTATATAATATAAGTGGCAACAGAAAAAAATCTAAAAGTCAAATTTAATTAAAGTGGATACAAATAGTTGTAGATATGTACAATGAAATTTGAGGACAGTATGTAACATGAAGTAAGTAATTGTTACATAAAAAGCTAGTTCTGCTTTTTAAACAACTTTTCAAATAATGCTACCAAAAACATTGGGAGATTTTTACAATTATGAAAATGTATTTTAATGATTTTAAAGACTTAATTTTTTTAAAAGGTCATGCAGAAATTTGAGGTGAAACCATTTGCAAACACTGCTTATCTTACTGTAAAGGCACCAGTAATTAGCTGCAACTCAGATCACCTTCCATAAAACACTGCCAAAATGTATACATAGAGAAGGAATCTTCACAAAGCAAAGTACCCCCTGTCTGTGGGCCACAGAACCATAGATCATAGAATGGTTTTGGGTTGGAGAAGATCTCTAAATATCTTTACAAGGGCAGGAAGACCTTCCACTAGATCAGGTTCTTAAAGCCCAATCCAATCTGGCCTTGAACACTTGCAGGGATAGGGCATCCACCACTTCTCTGGACAACCTGTTCCAGCACCCCACCATCCTTTGACTCAAAGAATTTCCTCTTCTAAACTTTCTGTTTAAAGCCATTACTCTGCTACCCATCATTCGATCGTTACACTACCTGATAAAGAATCTTTCCTCATCTTTGCTGTAAGCCTTCTTTAAATACTGGAAGGCTGTGGTCTCCCTGGAACCTTCACTTTATTAAAGCTAAACCATCCAAAGTCACTCAGCCTGTCTTCATAGGGGAAATACTCCAGCCCTCTGTCCACCTCTATGGGGTCAGCGTGGCTTCACTAAGGGGAAGTCATAGCTGATCAACCTTCTGTGATGAAATGACTGGCTTAGCTCAAGGGAAAACGAATAGATACTGTCTTCCTGGTCTTCAGTGTGGCCTTTGACACTTGTATGGGATAACACCCTCATAAACAAGCTGTTGATGTAGCTAGATGGGCAGACAATAAAGACAACTGAAAACTGCCTATATAGCTGGGTACTAACACTGCTGATGGAGCAGTGCAAGATTTAGTTGGAGGCCAGTAACTAGTGCTCTACCCCAGGGCTCTATACTGGGTCGGATCCTTTATACCATGTTAATCAATGATCTGGATGGATGATCAGGCAGAATGTATCCTCAGTAAGTTTGTCGATGACACAAAACTGAGGCTGTGGAAGCTGTGCAGCCTGGCAAAGAAGGCTCAGGGGGAGCTCATCAGTGTGTATAAATACACACTGTATTTATAGTGGGTGCAAGGCTCTTTGCAGTGGTGCTCCTTAACAGGACAAGAGGTGATTTGTACAAACTGAAACTCTGGAGATTACCTCTGAATATTAAGAAACACTGTGAAGGTGACTAAGAATTACCACCAATTGACCAGGGAGACTGGAGATGCTAGCTTTGGTGAATTTAAGCTGTTTGGGCAAATGGCTCTAGATGTCCCTCTTTAAACAACAGAGCTGGACTAGATTATCTCCTCAGGCCCCTTCCACCCTCAACCACCCTGTGATTATGCAAATAATATAACATTAAAACTGGTCCAAACATTTGTACATTGTGAAACACTAAATGTCTCCAAAAAAAGGGTTCTGGTTTGAGATCCCTTGTGATATATGATGCAAATCTTTTCTCAGTTATTCAGCAATATCTTTTAATTCTCTAAAAAGCTCCCCTTTACCCTCTTGGTAGTTTGCCAGATATGCTAGGTCTCCTGCAAGCTTCCTGTTTCTGACTTTGGTTTTAAAAAACTTCTTCAGCTATTTGCCTTTGTAATTTATTTCCTTTTTCCACACTGCTTGATACAGTTTACACTACTGTTACCTTTATTCTAGGCATCAACAGCAGAAACAGATGAGGGATTTACCCTGCCTATCTTGTGGGTCAAGTTTTCTTGTTCCAAGAGTTTTCGAATACAAACACACAAAAAATTACAAGGCAGCAGCTTCTGCCCCTTTTATACAGAGTGCTGAATTGTTTAGCCTTGCCAAAAGAAGACTGAGGAACACAAGGGGAAGCAGATTTCCTGCTATAAATATCTCAACGGGAGAACAGTTACTGATGCTATGAGGAACACTGCTAATAAGAACAACTGCATATAAACATTGTGAAAATATCTAGGATGAATCCTAAAAGCAGATATTCTTCCACTAGAGCGAAGAGACTCCAGAGCAGCCTTAAAAGGCATCCAACAGCAGCACACATACACAAAGGCATCCAGGTTCAAGGACAAGAGTTTAACAGGAGAGACTGCACTCGACACAGAAAATCATTTCACTATTGCATCCTTGTCATCTGTTCCACATTTTAATCTATTCTAATAAAAGACCAACACTTTTAATGGATAAATCCCACTTTACAACCATGCATAAACTTCGCAATCACCTGTACTGATGAATGACAGCCAAGCACACTGAATGAAAAATTCCTGCCAGTGTATGCCTCACTGTCCTGGGTTGCAAGATGTGGGTGGGGGTGTGTGTTCTATTATCATCCGTTAGTGGTGGGAGCAGTTATCTTCTGTTTTTCTTCATCTCTTCCACAACCAATCCTCCCTCCAGGGAGATAACTTCTGCTAATGGGCCTTTGAGACTCACGGATAAAATTACATCATCCTATTGTGAGGTGCTCTGCCCAGAGGGATGAGCCAAGCATTCCTACCTGGATATAATCTGAGATTTGGAACACCACAGGCAGCCTTTTCTACTGGATTCCCAGAGGAGCAGCTTTCTTGTCCACTGGATTCCCAGAAAAAGATCAGGCCTATCTACACCACCACAGGATTTTCAGAGGAAAACTACGCCATTCTACAGGATCACTGCTTCAACAGAACCACACCTGCCACTGTAGGAGGACTGCAGACATTCAACTGGACTGCTACCAACACCCTGACCAACAGGGTGTCAGGTCATATTCTGACTCTGTCAGTATTGTTTTGTATTATTGCACTGTTTATTTTATTTTTATTTTCTTCCCTAATAAGGAACTGTTATTCCTGCTCCCATATCTTTACCTGAGAGCCCCTTAATTTCAAAACTATAACAATTTGAAGGGAGGGTGTTTAACGTTTTCCATTTCAGAGGAGGCTCCTGCCTTCCTCAGCAGACACCTGTCTTTTCAAACCAAGACACAGAAAAGGCATAAACATGACCTACCAGAGTTTATCAGCCTCAGAAATAACCCTGATAAAGCATGTATAACCTTCACTGTCTGTCTGATGTACTGATTTTGTACTTGTTTCAGCCAGGGGTTAAACTTCTCAGGCCCCTCTGGAAGGTTTTCTCAGCCCCCTCTGGAAGGTTTTCCAGCATAAGGTCAGTGGAGGGGAAGTTAAATGGTTACAATATGTCAGAGGATGGTATCATATTCTTCCTTCTTACACTGAAATATGCAATGCAAGCAATAGATACTTTTATACCATTATAACCACAAATTAACTAGGAAAATCATATGCTTCAACTGACTTGAACCACTAATACAAGATCATCTGAAGTCCTTGAAAGAAATCTCAAATATTTCTTATAACTAAACTGCAGCATGCAAATTATTATTAATTAATGAAGAAGGTTTTGCTTATTAGCTGATTTCAAATGCCAGACGGTAACTTCATTCAGAACAGACTGCCCTGTGACACTGTGTGGTGGAATTTCACATTCATAATTTTATTATAATCTGAAAGACATGGTATCTGAAGAGCAGAGAAAATGACTATACAAAGCATTTATAGAACATTCATTTGTATAATGAAGACATTTAGAGGCTTCTTTACAGTTTCAAGAAAAAAGTAAAAATTTTCACTAGTAGGAAAAACTAAGAAAGAAACATTAAATATTTAATGACAGTATTGGATACAGTGAAACCATTAATTACAAACGTGGCTTTCAGAATTTTTGTAGTTTAACACTGTATGATTATAATAGTGTATTTACGAACCACATTAGCAGGAGTCTGGCTAAATATTATGTGCCAACTTGCTGCCATTAGTTATGAAATTGTATACATACATCTACCAAAAATCTTTTTAAAAAGTGCTATATAAATATTAGTCTTGTATTTGCTATGAACATGTAAGTTGCATGAATATTTTTCTACAGACTATATAATGGTACATACTGAACTATCTTGCTTTGTCAATTTTTTAATTAATTAAACAGCAAATGCACATGGCAATATACCATCCAAAGGAATGCAAAATAGAAAATCTCCCTTAGAAACAAGGTAACTTATTTTTTCCCACTTAGCAAGTAGAGCTAAACTCCCAGAAAATACCACCAGGAGTGTCAGCATGCAATCCCTCATGCTTTTGAATTCAAGCACAAGGAATAAAAAATAAGGTTGTGAATGGAAATTACAATACACGGGGAAAAAAAATATTTTATTTTCAGCCCTAAGGCCACCACTTAGTGTCTAAGAAGACACACTAGAATTTATTATCTACATAAGTGAAAAAATATAGTTTAAAAAAATCCTCCTCATTTCAGTTTTTACAACACATCAGATCAAAATCTAATTGAGACTTAAATCTACTTGAGGTATCAGCTGAAGAATTTCTGTGGGCTCCAACAGGGTGATGAGATTAGGCAACTGGAATCTTTGTACACCAAAAGAATCTTAAAAGAAAACTTGTTCTCACATTTTATAAAAGGAGCAAAGCTCCTAGATATACGAACTGCATTTTTTATTTTTTTTTGGATGGTACATAAACACTGTTTAAGTAGTATACTTCTGTGTCAAAAGAACAGGATTATATGTTACTAATCAGAGGTACTTGCCTTTGTTGCTTCAATGGTAGCTATTAAATGCCACACTTTGGATTGCTTCACCGTTCTACAGATATCCAATGCCTACTGGTCCAAATACAATAAACTTCAAATATTTCTTCTCTCTCTTCCTCACCACTTTCCTCTTAAAAAACATAAAGTTATTTGCACAAAATTGTAGTTACACAAATAATTTGTAAACACTTCAGCCATGGTCACTGAGTAAGGTTTAACACGGTCCTAATACTTCAGGAAATACAAGGAGAGCTGTTAAAATAAAAACACATATTTTATACAGGACAAATGTAGTTCAAACTGGTGGATAGAAGGATTAAAATCCACATGTGAATGAAGTGGCTCATCTATCAACATGCGAAATACAGGATGTTATTTTATTCCTCAGGTTATTAACATGATATTGACAGCTACACATGAAAGAAATAGAAGCAATGAATTTTTTCAGCACTTGCCACACTGAACTTGCAATATAACCATCAGTTCTCATACAGGGGTCTAGTACTGCTCTTTTTGAGTGAATGGGAACTACACAGGAGATCTCAGTGGCTTACTCTCCTTGTTCAGGCTTCCACTGTAACCTACTGCATCGATTCTCTATAAAGCTAAATAGCACTTTCTTATGCATTTCAAATATCAATGTGTTAAGAAAGATAAAGAGATATGTACAAGTGTGATGGATGTAGAAATCATGACATAAATGCTCTCAAGAAATGGGATGAAGTAACAAAATAAATTCCATTCACTTTCAGAATAACAAGGAATAACAAATCAAATATAGGAATAACAAATCAAATATAGTTCCTATAGATGAAAAGAAAAAAAGGTAAAATAATCCTCAAAACTCCAGCAAAATAATGGGGTAGAAGAATCCATAAATATAGGGGAATAAAAATAAATGTAGGGGAATAAAACAGTATTGCAGAGGCAGAAAATGGGAAGTGTCTTGTCACTGTAAGACAAAAGACAAAATATCCAACTATTGCCTCTACCAAGGCACAAGCTACACACACATTTACGTACACAAAATAGTGCTGAAGGTAAAGCTTAACAGTGGTCTAGTTTAAGAATTACCTCTCTGATATACCAAGATCTGAGATCCACTATAAATAATCTGTCACTGGTAAAAATGCATAAATTATACAATCTTCCTCTTTGCTTTTTCCTAATTTTTATCCGGTAATTACCAAAATGCTTAATCTCCCCTGCTTAGTTATCTGTATTAAAAAAAATACAAAAACCCCCTTAATAATAGAGCAGATTTTCACACCTCTTTTTGTTCTGCCACTTCTGCTCTATTGAAAAAGTTTCAAACTAAACCAGCTCAGCCTTCTTAACACTAAATACAGAGCAATCTTCTTGAATATTCCACACTGCCACTCCTTTCTTACCAGGAAACAACTTGCACAAAACTTCTCTTCACATACATCTTCCCCTTTCTCCATTCAGTTATCATCACTGATCACAAAAACATAGGGAAGAGCAAATTTTCCTCAGATGATCATTCTCCTAAAAGCATGTTTGCAATGCCTATAACTACCATTGATGCAACCATGGCAAGTGCCTTTGCTGAGGTTTTACAAAACACTTCCCGAACAAAAAAGTAGCACAATCTACTAAGTATTTCTGCTCCAATAAACTATGAGAAACAGCATATGAAGATACACTAGAAACCCATCAGGAGAAAAGTTCTTCATTTATGCTTCATGTAAAGGCTATGTGGTTTACTGTGGCACCCAGCTTCTTTTGTTTTGTCCTCTGATATAAAAATAAAGAAATAGTGCTTTGTGAAGCATCTTGAAATAAAAGCCTGAGCTCTCACAAACACAATACACAGATCATTCTCTGCTTTCCTTATTGGGAATGACAATATTCAGACGTTGCTGAATAGCCTTTCTCCCTCTCCGAGTGATTTCCTTCCGTGAAGTCAGCGATGAATTCTGAATCAAGGATGGAAAGGCATCAGATCTTCTTCTGGGATCCAATCATGACCTTTGATACAAAGTTTACAATGGCACTGGCAGGTTGTTCTGGATCATGCTCTGCAAAGAGGTGGCATACGTTGTCTGTGGCACTGCCTTGCTTCCTGGCAATGAACCCAAACACTCTGCAAGGGCAGCAATCAAAGTATGTCAGAGAAATGACAGATAGGCATTGCCTCACTTCATAAAACAGAAAAGATAATGCAGAAACCAAGCACACATAGCAGACTTCTCTGTTCTGATGGACAAGTTTCCATGTGGTGCTAAACACAATAGTCCATATGGACCAGCCAGCTCATGACAGAATCAGGGAAGCAGACTGTCCCCCTCCTTCTACTCTGTCCATATGGCATCCTGTACTGTTTGCTCTCAGAGACATGCTGCTAACCCTGGAGATGTATTTCTGATATATATCTCAGAATATATATATCTCTATATAACAGATATAATCTGATTCAATACTGCTGTTCTCTACCTAGTTTGGGGGGGCATGTGGTGTGGTGTGTCAGGGATTGCCCAAAGAGAGGATTTTGAGGAGCACACATCTCAGTGGACAGAATATTGGAAAAAGGATTTAAGCCATCTATTTCTGCTCTTTTCCAGAAACAAGTGCTGAGCCTAAGTTATTTATTTTGATTAAAGGGTGACAACAATGTTTGCCTTCAACAGAAAACAATCTGCAATCCAAAGGTAATAATGTATTTATGCCACACACTAATATTAGTAGGAGTGTTTTCATCTATGTACCAGGAGACAGATTTTTTTTAAAGCTATGAGTCTAAGTGAGAAAAGCTTATGTCAAGTCTTACTGGACAGGTGGAACACAAAACTGAGAGAACAAACATCTCCGATGCCTGAAACCACAGTCAAATCACAGACTCGAAATCTAAATAAACAATGCTAGCTCTGGCTCCAGACTTCCCACCCCCACTCATCACATAATTAGGCCCAAATTTGCAGAGATGTAGATGAAGTAACCAATTACAGAGGGTGGAGAGGCTTTTGTCTCTGAACAGACGCCTTCCCTTCCACATCTCAGACAGAAGTAATTTAGAACACCAAGAAACTGATCACTTTGATATTCCTAAAACATTCAGTTAAAAGAGATGCTACTTACTTTGCAGAAAGGCCATCTTTCAACCACCTTGTCCATTAAGAAAGCAGTAAACATAGAATGGAGAAATAAAAATATTCGTTTTAGTTAGTTTGTAATAATAACATATTAAAAATGCTGCTTGTCATACTTACTTTCTGTCCTGTGGATCCAAAGCACAGAAAATAACAGTGTTGACTGAATAATGTCGCCGAAAAAAGAGTCTGGATAGGAAGAAAGAAAACAAATTTCAGAAACAGTACAGATGCTTACAATTCTAAACAATAATCTGAAAAATAAATTGTATTTAATTTAATACAATATTTTTTGCTATCTTTGAGTGACTTTGAAATCTACCTGAACTGTTTCAACCCAATAAATACATTTGAAAGACTAACATGAAGTTTTTTGAACTAAAGGAAAACTGATTCTCAACCTAAGAGCTAGGAGTATGAAAAACTGGCCATTTAGATACTATTTTAGTGAGACAGACAACCCTGTGGAACTTATGAATAATTTGATCATATTACGTTTCAAAATATTCCTAGGCATTACAATTAAGGTAAAGGTTCTCTGATCTGCTACAAATGATTGCAAACCCCATGGAATTAAGAAATCTGGCACTTTTTTTTTAACCTACAATGAATTCCTGTTGTCCTTCCTTTGTTTTTGCAATTTTTTGAATTTGAAAAGTTTGTGGTAGCCTAATTAGCACTTAGAACAAAGTAAATATAAGTTAACCTTTTGTCATAGTTTTTTACAGGCTATCCAAAACCCTGTTTCAGATCCTGGAGATATACATAATTTGCTTAAGTCAGGTCTGTTCAGTGATACTGGCGAAAGACATCATGAAGATAAAATTATTTCACAGAATAGGTTCAATATTAAATGCTAGCAAAGCCATTACTTTCCTAAGAAATAACAAAAAATATCATATCAAAATGACCTTCCAAAGGTAAAATACACCAGGTGGAAATAAAGTCCACAACTTAAAAATGTATTTTCCTGTACTACAGCCATCTTAACACAGTCACCATCATTCCTATAGTCTTGGTATCCTCTGAGACGGAGATTGCAAAATGTCACTAGGAATGCCAAATCAACAGCGGCCAACACCTGACAAGGACAAGGCCAGATATTCCCTTCCCATCTTTATTTGCTTACTTTCTCTGATTATCTGTCAGTGTGATTCCTTGAGCAGAAACCTTGAAATGGACAGTGGTTGAGATAGGAGATGGATCTTGCATCAGCGTCAGGCTGAAGGCTTTCTGTACTGCCTGGTATCCTGTGAGGGACTCCATCTCTACTGAATTCAGGTACCAAACGTTACAAGCTGTAATGAAAGAGGGAAAAGATTTTGAGAGGTCATAGACCTTTTAGTCTCCCTTTGGTTTTAACACTTTTATATCAAAGCCAATGACTATATTTATCTGTTACCCATAGATATCCTGAAATTAAAATATGTACAAGACAACACCAGAGAGTACACATGTAGGTAGTACTGGAGCAAAGGCATTCCTGAAAGAATGGGGATATTTTGCTTTTAAGTTCAAATACATCAGCCAGTAAGAAAATACACATTTGCAGCATATGTTCACATGATCTACAGTTTCAAATTTAAACGATATTCAAAGGAAACCATTCACTTGATTGTCAAGACAAGACTGTTTTCACACCAAAAATAACTGAGGATTATTTCAAAGCTCATTTCTCATTAATTCTCATTAATAGTGTTCTGTACATTTAATGATTTTAGAGCAAGTAAAACAATTTCCATACTGATAAAAATTACTGACATACATTTTTAGGCCTTTTCTTTATTTCAGCATACATTTACTTCTAAAAGTACTATTCCTCTTCCAGAGATATTAGCAGCTTCTGAAATATCTCTATAAAATAGATGTGCACTGGTTTCTAAGGTTACCAAACAGTTACTTTTTTTTACACAGTTTTGTATCAAATTTGCAGTGAACACTACAAAAATATGTATTAATATTATATAGCATTATATAGTAGTACTGTACTACTGTATAATACTACATAGTACAGTGCCATCTAAAGTATGAACTATTAAATGGAAATAACAGAATGATTCATGTTTACTATAGAACTGTGGTACAAAGTCAAATTTACAAACAAATTAAGAACAAGCAAGAATGATTATACACATTCATAGCTAAACACTAGCACCAAGAGATGTGTTTGGTAAAAACACTTGTGTAGGTATCCAGGACAAAATTTACAATTCTGTCAGTTGACACATACAAATTACCATGGTTACATTTCATCTGTTTAGCAGTTTCATTTGGTTTGCCAACATTACTATGAAAGCAAAGATTAAATTAAATCTAACAATTTATCTTTTTATTTAGTTATTCTGTAACCTGTATTAAGATTTCTCCTATGACTATCTACATAAAATTATACAGCTAGACACTGTCACTTTCAAGACAACCAAATAATCATACAGTTTAAAAGTGCATAAGCCTATGTTTGACTCCAGCATAATGATCAGCTCAGTAACTTCAAGCTCTGGAGTCCATCAGTGGAGGAAGGGATCCTGAGAATTCATTTATTTGATTTGCAAGTCTAAAATTTAAAAAATACATTTTTGCATTGCTGTGAAAATTGCCATAATTTTTGCTTGAATCAATTAAACTCATGCAGAGAAGTCTAAAGATGATGAGTAACAACCTAAAACTGTAATGAACCCTCCAAACCATAAGCTCTCTTCTTCTTGCCTCATTACTACGTATGGTCACTACAGATCTAAAGCACTATCCTGTGGGTCTTTCCCCAGAACAGGAAGTTTCCCTTCTTTTACAGCCACACACATCAGAGTCCCTTCCTCTTCTGTCACATAGTGCATTGCTGTCGACAGACTGTTTTCAGGTTTTGTTTCTAAATAAAATTTCCAAGCATTTTATCTAGATTGCCTGTTGTGTTGTGTCCTGTCGGGATGCTCTGAGCGGTTCCATGCTGGGCGGTGAGGGAAGACAGGTGTGGCCATCTCCCTGCAAGCTCTGCAATCCCAGTTGTCGGCACAGGGACAGATGGAGGCGACACAGGGCTTGGGGTGTAGCAAGGTGGATTTATTCAGTGAAGATAATGGAGCCCCAAGACCAGCTTGGGAGGGCAAACAAAGGTTTTATACAGGAACTCAGGAGGAGATGTGTAGGAACAATAACCAATGAGGGTAGAGCTGGGGAGCAATCTAAGGCAGGACTGACATATCATAAACATATCAGGGAAATAGGGGGGTGAAATAACATAAAGTAACCAACAAGGTGTTGAGAATAACTAAATGGACAGGGAACACTCTGGTAGAAGAGGAGGGGACTGGAAGGAGTTACAGGGAATGTTCTAGGGAAAGGGGCAGGGAAAGGGACGATTGACAGCTTGGAGAGGAGAAGGAGAGGGAAGAGCTTGGGAAGATTGACAACTGGGGAGGGGAGGAGGTTAGGGAAAAAGGAAATGAACAAACACTGAATAAACATCAATTTAAGGGAAAAAAACACAACAATTGCCCTCAAAGTGATAGTTCAAACAGCAGTTACCTAATACAGGGTATCCTTTGCCTCTGTAGCACAGAAGATAATAAATGGAAACTTTTATGAAAGTGTTGCAAAGTGAAAACATGTCAGCTTAAAAAGGAGAGGAGAGATAATGAGAAACACAGAAAGATTTGTTATTAAAGAACATCATGCATGGCTGGACAAGATATTGAGAACAGTAATGCTGGAGAGACCATGCTCCAAGCTACAACAAAAAGAAGACCTTTTGTTCAATGCAGCTGCAATGTTGCTGCCTTTGTCTTTCACAGGTGACATTTTGGAGCACATCTGTGCCACCAGCAACAGCTTAACAATGCTGCTTTCAGACTGGGAATGTCCTTTGTTCAGAATGCTTAGTTTCTTGACTGTATCAGCGTAAAGAGAATTAAGAACTGTAATTTATTTGAGCAGAAAATTTTGTTGCTGAACAGGAAGATTAAAAAAGCAAGGTATATTTTAAGGAAAAGCCTCTTATCTGTATGGTTTCCAGACTTCAATTGTCAATGTCTAAGAAGCAAAGGATTTCTAGTCAGCTTCAGCACTTAGAACCTGAAAATGCTCATCAGGTTTTTCATGGAGCTATACAAAAATAATCATTTTTTTGCTTGTGGAGAGAGAGAAGTGTGGGTATAGAAGGGCAAGGAGAAAGTGTATGTGCTTTAAAGTTTCTCTGAAAGGATTCAATTTACATGGTTTGGATCTGCACTTCAGTGTTGAATTCCACAACTTGAATGCTTCTGTGACTGGAAAGGGACCCCTGATGTATCAAGGCAAAAAAATAAAAAAAAAACCAAAACAAAAAAAACCCCAAACAAACAACAACCTCTGAGAACCTCTCATAGCTAATTTATCTATTTGGGTTCCAAATCCTTGTTTAAAATCAACAAAATCATCAAAACAGGTTAAAATCAAATGTACTAAGTACCCTAAGTGATCCATGATACAACAGCTCCCATAAAGACTTATCTGACTACCGCCCCAGCTGAAGAAATACTTCTTTCTTTTTCTTTGAAGTTTTGAAGTCAAAGCAAATTATAGCAGAAGCAAGGAGCATCACTCTCTCCAGAGCTGGCTAGTTTGACAACTGCCCCTTCAGAAGTGCTCTAAAAATGCATAAGGGCAATGAGGCAGCATTCTTATCAACACATGCTTTGCCACAACACTCACTTGTGGATCCAGGGGTAGGCTAAACTCAAAAGAAAGTGGCAAATGTAGTGTATTCCTGTGCTCTAATGTCACTAGTTGGGTGGCTTCTGAGGAGAATGCATAGCAACCTGAAAACCAAACACCACTGCAGGACATGGGCAGGATCCCCTGGACATGCCCAATGTACAGCAGAGTAACACCATTGATTGCATTTCTACCAAGTACAACTTTAAGATTATGCAGGAGTTCTTGGAGCATCATCCAACAAGGTGAGTTAGAATGCCACCACACTTCTTCAGACAGGCTGTTTAATTAGTTCTCTGGATCAGCTGCACACTAACAAAGCAGATAAGAAGCAGAGCACACCTTTATACAGCCCTTGCAAACACCCCAGTATTAGAGCCATACAGATGGTAACAGGGCATAGCATCACATAATTTGAACATACTCTGGTCATGGTTCCTCTTAACACATCAAATAAGCTTGCAGTAACACAATTCAATTTGCCAGAATGGGTGATGCACTATGTGTAAGAATCCATAAAAGCATCCAGTGGAAAAGACACATGACATTTCTTAAGAACATGCAGCACCAAGTGAAGTAAAAAAAAATCTGTTCTTTAATATCTTTTTCAGATTGATGCAACAGTAAGCGTTTTGCAGTGGTATTGTTAACTCCTATGGTGAGAACTTAATCCTAACTGAACACCTTCCTTAGTTGGCTTTTGCAGACCTCACACATAGGTCTTCTTGAACCTCTGCAACCACAGGTTGAGAAGATCCTCTTAAAGTTTATCAGTTATGAAAGCAATGTCCCGCTTAAAAATTGCTATGTTTGAAATAACCTACATATATCTCATATTCTCATGAGACACATGATGGGAAATGAAACACAGGGTTGTAGAATGTAGGACCTGGTTGCAGAAAACATAAGAAACTTGGTACATACCTTCAAAATACCCTTTACACTTTTACCCAGCACAATAAATTTAGCTGCTACTTTTACATATCCTCTAATCCAGTCTAAGCTTCAGCTTCTCCCAGCCTGTAAGATACAAACTTTGGTAACAGTCAAATAAAAGGGTAAAAGTTTAACAGACCTGCACCCTGTTTGAGAAGCTCCGCAGCTGAGTTTATAGCAGTTTGTGGGGAAGTTTCTGCTACCTCCTCCAAGGGATCTGCAAACAGAAAACATTGTCTTGTAGGGACTTAAATCAACAAACCAAAGTCACAGTCATTTATGAGCTGTTACACTTATCTCATTTCCTGGACAACTCTTGACCAGAAACATAAAACCACCTTTTATCTGCAATTATAATCATCTATGTACATTTTGTGCTGCATCAGATTTTTTTTTGCCTTGAGCACTGAAAGCAGGCTGCTTAACTTTTGTTTCCTGACAATAAAAGACATAACACAGGCATATGCTGTAGGGACTCACATGATTACATATTAAGACAATACTTATAGCTCTATTCTCTCACTACAGCCAAAAATATATTGACTAGTGTGATTTTAATTATATAATTTGATTTGTATAATTTACAGTAATTTATACAGAAAGACTGTGTTACCATGATGAAATCAATTAATTATATTTTGATGCAGAGGATGACAACAAAACTTTCTTCTTAAGTTGAAAAAGAACCATCTGAACCATTAAAATAGCAGTGGAACATTTCCTCCCAATTGACTGTTAAATGTAGTAAGAAAAATGTCCACCAGCATGTTATTTCAGTTATATAAATGCATATAAGATCTCACTGCTGCATTTAGCATGAGGCATGCTGTCTCTGAATATAATCAAATGAGGAAGAGAGCCATAATACAGTTTGTAACACTATTCATATGGTTAGTTACAGTTTTCTGAACATTTTAAATACTCCAGGCATTGTATCATGTCATTAACTACAGAAGATCGTCTGAAAATGCATTATCAAATTTGATTTAAAAAAAAAAGCAAAATAAAATTTCACTTTAGTATGTTTATTCAAGACAAGGCAAATGTTCTAGACCTATGCCTCTGGAAGAACAGAGTAAGTTTTCCATCTTAGGTGAGGGGGGATAAAGAGAACAAGCCAACCTTCACACAGTTTTGCCATATAGATGCATGAGATCTCTTGTCACATCAACCACAGCATATCTTTGTGCTAAAATGGTTTCACTGATGTATTTGCATAAGTCAAATGCTATTTTTGTATATTAACATATGGTCTGTGACAAAAGTTTAAAGGGTTCAAAAAAGTCTTTGAAGTCATAAACCAAAAAAACATTTAATATTTCAATAATGTGTCTAGGGTTAACTTCATGTGGGAGAATGTAAGACAACTGAATTACTGTACAAGCATGAGCATTTTGTTTTTGTCTTAGAGTGGTTTATGAAATCGGTATAAGCAAAATTAGAATCATAATCCCATGAAGCAACATAGGCTTTTTGATCATTTACTTGAACAACATTTGAACCTGTGCAAGTTGCTACACTCTTCCTGCCAGTGTTGCACTCAGGGTACCATCTACTCTTCATCTACTTGTCCTTTTGCTATCTGGACTTGAATGAGTGGTTGAGCCTAACCATACATGGGCATAATGTTATGCCTAAGAAATATATTTGTCTTCCCACGTGGTAAATTACTGCATGGATTTCCATGATGAATATATGTTTATGACTGGAATACCACAGTACCAGTATGCTCATAACCACACTTTGGATAAAGGGTCATCATCAATACTGAAGACAACACCACAGCTTCCTCCTCGGTGAGTTTCTGCTTAGATGTCAACTTGTGACACGTTCACCTGCCTTCAGACACTGACACTTTGAAGCAAAACTTGGCTGGGAATATGTCATCTGTACTTCAACAAGCATACCTCTGTCTGGGATGAGGAGCTTGCAGGGCAATGCCAATGGAGTGATGGAATGCTGATACACCAGAGCTGCCAAACTCCCTGTGGTCAGAAAAGTAACAAGACATGCACAGTTAACTTGGTAGGCAACAAGAATGCTTAAGTTATATTTACTCTCAAGTATTTTACAGAATAAGGGCTCCCTCTGCTTCACTTTAAAAATCTCTTGGGACCTAAGCCAAGATCTTGAACTCATTAATCACAATCATATGTTCCCTTTCCCTGCTATATACACTACTTAGATCCTAACCTAAATGTCTGTACTTCAAATGAAGAAAGCACAAAAATTACAGAATCAGTAACATACACAAGTCAGCAAATTCTTTTCAAGGCTCTTGGCTTCTGCTACATTAAATGTAGTAAATTCTTATGAAGGTGGCAAGAGCACAAGAGGTTGCTTATGCTACATGATGAGGTAAGAAAGCTCTACCTCTTAGCCACCTAGTCTTCCTCATGTTCTGTCCACACACACCTCTATTTTGTAATTTTGAAAGTTTTGAAAGGGATAGTCCAGGTAAAACCTCTTCAATGCAGAAGTGATGTACATAGCATTCTCTATTAAATGATTATTCTTTTTTATTCAAAGTCACCCTTGCAATTTGGTCTTGGCTTAACTGAAGTCATTCAATATTAGTTATCTTTGATATTAGCACGTGAGACTATAAGGAGTGAGAAGAAGGCATAATATTCATCAGCCTGTTTGTACAAAACTACATTCTTCAATCCCACTTACTAACATTACAACCATGTGCTGGAGAAAAATCCCAGTTCAACCAAAACCAACCACATCTTTACAATCCATCAAAAATTTCTTTGAAACAGAATGATAACCCAATTTTACAAGGGTCTTACAGAAATGCAAAGACTGTTCGATACTATTAGCCCTTCACAATCTTACCCATAAACACGTGTAATAGTGCCTGTTAACCTACTTTGTGAACCAGTTTTGAGCCTACATCTTGGGTTACTATGTGGGGTGTAACCAAGCTATGTATTCTACTCCCATCTGTTGCAGAATTTCTGAGAGAGAGAAGGCATGATTTATGTCTGGAATGAGATTTGAGCTACTCCAGCCTAGGCCTCAGGTATGGGCCTTGTGAGGCCTTGAAAGCCTATGACAGTAAAAGAGTTTGTGGCCCAGTTAGAAATTATAAGGTGTGGACATGAAGCACTGGGTTTTCTGGGTGTAAATTAGTATAGGTTTATAGTGTGGAATTTAGTTCACCTTAAGACAAAGACAAACAATGTTACCTTGCCATTGAGAGTGCCTTAGTAAACTGTAAACTATATTGAAGTGTATATAAACTGCCATCTTCTAACTAATAAACGGAGAATGTTTGATTGACCACATTGGCCTGATCTGCATTTGTTCTGTCCAGTTTTCCTGTCTTACGCCCATCTATATAATTCTTGATTAAGTGTTAACAATGGGTCATTTTTAACAGCTGCCCAGTGTACACTCAACCCTTCAGACTGCAAGCTGGGTATTAGATAAGGGAGAAGAGGCAAACCCTGCAAGGTACAATGGTCTTCACAATTAACTCAGGCTGTGGTAACTACACCCATCCTGAGGAGGTCATCTCTGCTCAGGGGCTATCATGAGGCCATCCCAGACTCAATGACCCCAGCAAGAATGGATGACTGCAATGAGTCAAAGAGTATTGCATCATTCCATTGTGAAACTCCCCATCCCAAGGGAGGTACCACCTGAACCTGACTGTTTATCATCTCGAGTTTTGGGGACTTAAGGCACCACCACCATTGCTCAACAGACCCAGAGGAAGACCAGACCTTTCACAGGACCATGGCTTTCAAAAAGACTGCAATCATCACTTCAACAGGACTGCAACCAGTATTTAATCAGCTTACAACCAGCACCCTGACCAACAGGGTGTGAGATTGTACTCTGACTTAGTAAATTTAAGCCAGCTTTTCTGTATCACTGTATTTACTGTAATATTTTTTATTAAATTTTAACTCTGACCTGCTCTCAAGGTATTTGTGTGGGGTTCATCTCTCACTGTGGTTTATTTTCAAACCAGCACAGGCTGTGCAAACTGAAAGACTAGGAGATGTTCAAACTAAATCACTAGTAGGGCTACATAGGTGCCTAAACAAGATTGAGGTAGGAATGGCCTAAAAGTTCTCATTTAAGGTAAGTCTCATAGCAAATACTGATAAAATTCAATCCACCTTTATTTTAAATACTACTTTAATTTCACATCTGTTAATTTTATAGTAGATGACCCTTTCACAGGTATATTTGGTGTACGTGAAAAGGCCTGTAACAAGGGCTGGGAGGGCTGCAGGATGACCTCTCGGTAAAGTTCAGGGGGGCTTTTCATGCCAAACACAGCCCATTCCAGCAGATCCACTGCAGGGCACCTATGGAAAAAAAGGCTGGGTGAGATACAGCAGAGAGACTGCCATGGACAGAGGAGGAGGAGAAGGAGATGCTCTGGGTATCCAAGTTGCCATCCCCCACCCTGTAGCCTCTGGAAGACCTCAAACTGGAACAGATGGGACATTTTCTGTGGTTAACAGAGAGCACATGCTCAAACAGTTTTTTTTTTCCCTGCAGGATGGCAGCCTACAAGGAAAGCCCACATCCCAGGAAGGAAAAACTGGGAGAGGGATGAAGCAGCAGAGGAACTGTTCAGTAATGACCATATGCACTCAAACCCACTGCAGTGGGCATGAGGAGTCTTTGAGGAAGCAGTGAAATTGAGCTTGGAAAAGGGGAAGGAAAAGCGTTATTTAATACTTGCCTTTTTTCCTCACGTTAAGGAAACTTCCCTGTCTGACCATCCAGGAGCCATTCTTGCAGTCACTCTCACATCACGTGAGCGGGTGCTCAAAGCCTCTTCACAGCTACACACTCCACACTTATATACACACTGTATATACACAGATGTTTCCTCAGAAGCTCAACCCCAGGTTTCCCTTAGCAGTCTCAGGCTCAAACAATTTAATTTTGGTGCAACAACTTAATAACAAATTAACAGCTCAAACTGGGTGCCTCAGAGGAGAGATACTCTTACAAATCAAAAGACAGGAAAGTCTAGGGGTTGGCTGCTGCTGCTGCACCTCTTGACTGTCTGGTCACCTGGCCACACAGGTCCTGGAGCCCTTTGTTATGCAAAGAGTCAGCAGGTCATGGCCTCCTTCTTGCCTGGGACAACCATAGACCAATCTGCAGTTTGCACTTCCAGCTTGCAAATCCAGCTATCTTCACTAAATTTATCCCTCAACATCTGACTGCCTGAATATTGATTTTAATTGGAAAAACATTAAAATAATTTTTTCCAATTGAGTTTCTTTTGCCCTGTAACTGGTTAGCATCCCTATTTTCATCTCAACTCATAAACTCTCACATCTGTTTTCCTCTCCTACCCCAAATGAGGGGAAAGCAAATGAGTCAACAGCTAGGTAGGTCTTCGGCTGTTTGCCGTGACAGGTATTGTACTTCCATCATATTATATTGAATACTGTACTGACATAGCATAATGTACTTTGTGATTATCTCACTCTGGTGTCATTTTTAGCCACCTAATATGTGGCATAAATAAAAACTGGACAAAAGGTCCTGAATCCATTAGGATGATAGCAGAGATTTAGGTCAGCTTTCTGCAGAAACATTGTAGTGATAGACAAGCTTGACTGTTTGAAGCCTGGTCATGTGCATCTATGCTAGAGTGCCCTGCACATCTGCTTACGGTAAATGTGTAAAAGGCTCTCAAAACCTTGGAATGGGCTCCTACAGAAGTCATCAGGAACTCAAACAAAGTAGTCTCTCATATGTATTCCATCCAAGTCAGCACTGGCAAATGCCTACTGTTTCCATCTTCTCAGTCTCTGTGATGCACAGTACTTACCAAAATATGGTTCATTTGGGCATCCTTTCAAGCGTACCCCCTTCTGAGTACATTCAATCAGAAAATGCCTTACAAGTTCATTTGACAAATCTCCAACTGTGTTGAAAAAGAAAGTTCATGAAAAGAAGCAATTAACAGACACCTCTCACAAACTAGGTCTTTATGAAGCACTTTTTCCACATTACTACCAAATGTTTTATATACAAAATAAAAAGAATACAATTAGACCTACTCTACAAGATACAAGATGTATTTAAAAGGTCGTTTTTCAAAAAACAAACAAGCAGACAGCTCATTTTTAAGACAGCCAGAGGAAATAGTTTTATATTCTTAAATGACTGACATGTGTCCAAAAATGTCCAAATATGGTCCCAGCTACAGACAGGAACAGAAATTTGAAAAATGAATGGTTAGAAATTTTGATGCATTTGCCCACTAAAAGAACTTGTATCCAAAGTGAAAAGAAAGAAAAGTATGAAAAAATATTCCCATTTCCAATGACATTTTTGTTCACAGAAGCTCCCTAGATTCAAAGAATAGTAAACTACACAAAAGTAATGATGGTAATTCTCTCAGGGCATTTTTACATTTCCAAATGCTTGCAGTTTCATGCTAAGTCTCTGCTCCTGAAAATAAAAATTTACATGAAGCATTAAGGTTTCACTGAATTTTAAGACAGTTTTAATCTCAGGAATCTAAGACAAACCAAAACCATAAAGTTGGATTAAAAGAGGAGATTCTAAGTCCACGACATGTAGAAATTCCCTTGAGATTTAGCATTCTTTTAAACACGCACATATATATGCAGACATATAAGTAAGACAAATATTTCTTGGAAGATGGATTCACAGTATTTCATAACTGACTACAAAACTAACCTTCTCCAAATAGTTAAAAGGTTATTTCATACCAACAGGACAAACCATACAAACCTTAACAAAAGAGCTACAAACAGGTGTTCTCTTTGATCTATCAGGAAACACGTCAAAGGTTGACTTTCAGGCCAATACAGATGAATATATTAATACGGGCTATGCAGGCAAATATTGCACTGATCACTTTTTCAAATAGCTTACTGCTGTTATGCTCTCACAAATTAAAAATAAATTACTACAAGATATATAGGGAGGAAAAGCCTGGAACAAGAAACACTACAGGAAACACAACCATGTGTGCCTTCTGGGATTAAACAGCAGAAACCAAAAATGCTAAGTATCATGAAGCAAGAAGTGGAAGAATGCTAGTCTTACTATTACTAACATAAACTGTCTCTTAAAGGCTGGCAGATTTTGAGCTTTTTCATGTCTTCCTGGACTTTACCAATGATTGTAAGAAAAGACTACTTACATGCCACCTTACAATTTGCCTCCTAGTTGTTGCTATCATCACCCCAGTACGCCTACACTGAGTTCATTAAGTTAAGTCATTGGACTGGTTCTGCTGATGTTTATTGGCAACAAAAAGGACTACATGGCAAGTTGTTACTAAAAAGTGTTTCAAGACACCAGATTAAAACAAATTCAAAGTGTTACCGTGATAGAGGTGAACTGATCAAGTTGCCGCAGAGTAAGCAAATGCAAATCAACAGCCAAACAAAAAACAAATAAAACCAGCCAAAACCATACTTCCATAAAAACAGCACTAAGAATAAATGCTTTCCTGTAATCTTAATTGCCTACCTCACCAGTCATTGTGTACTAATGAAACGAAATAAGCTTTGTAAAAGAAAAACAGCAGCAATAAAAACCACCCCACTAACCTTGCAGTAGTACACATGGAACCAAGAACACTACAGATAATGGCTGTTGAGTTTCCATATACCAAGTAAAGATTTCTGCATGTTCTTCTCACTTTATGTTTCACAACTATCAGGCATGAGCTATACATGGAGGCACTAGAGCTGACAGAGTAGATGTATAAATCACCACTTCTTTTGAATAACCCTTAGGAATCTCTTCAGATTTATATCTGAGATAGAACTGTCTCAAAACAAAACTTTGGGATCAAAAATATTCAGCCCTCCAGCTGAGTGAAAACTTTACATTGTAGCCTGTGAATCAAATGCAAACTTCTGATTGCTAGGGAAGACCAATTGCTGAGATTACACTGATTTTTGTTAGGTTGATGAGGTACAACATATGCACAGCCACAACAGAAATCAAGGTCAAACCATATAGTATAACAGGCATCGTATCCAGTCTCATTTAACAACACATCAAATGTAACCTGCAATTCAAGTTGCACTTATGAGAAGAGGGGAAGATTCCAACAGATTGCTACCCACAAATAAGGACTACATACTATGTATAGCTTTTAAAATAATATATAGAAGTACCTTTCTTTAACTGTAGCACAGAAGGAGGTGGTGTGGCAACTTTCATTGCCAGCCCATAGGCTCCCCGGAAAGAATGACTGTCTCGAACAATGAAAGACCCAGGTTCCCTTTCCTTGAGAACAGCAATGGCTGCAAGGGATTCCAGAAAAGAGACAAAACACAAAAAAACACTTTAAGAACAATGCACACACTCAAAAAGTACATTAGTACAAATGTATAATGAATAGGACACCAGAAGAAGTAAGAGCTTTTTCTCTGTCCTCATTGCTGTACAACAAAACACAATCAAGCATATTTGGGGGACCTAAGCAGAAACACCTTGTCCATATCTCACAAATACTTATTTTAAAAGAAGCCTGAAGTACAGAACCCTGATTTTTACTGGTTTTTAAACTAAGAAGAGTGCTCAGATATCACCAGAATTCCTACAACCAGTGCAAGAGGAAGTCTACTTCTGCTTAGATTTTGTCAATTTGTTAAAAGAGTGCATAGTTCTATGTAATTCCCACTGACTAGACAGCACTGTTTTTCACTTCCTATTCAGCCTCAACAGGCAGAACAGATTCATTTTCATCCACCACCAAGTTTTTGTCCCTGCAAAGATACCTTACTGCCTTAGGAGTTTTAAAGCAAAGGAAGGAATGTAAGTGTATATTTTGCTCTTTGAAGTGTTTTTCATCTGTATTTTGGATCTCTTCTGAAAGTGCAATATGAAGTCCTCTCCAAAAGGGAACACTTCCAGGGAAATTGCTGCTACTTTGCACAAGTCACTTGCAGACTTTGAAATCTAGTAGCCCAAAATTTTAAACTTACTTTTAAAAGAGACAAAAAGTTAATCTAATTATTTATCTTAATAAATCTTTGTACTTTGCTTTCTTTTCTCCCTCATACAAGTTTTAGAAATACTTGTGTATACCAGTATACTTTGTTTCTAGAATTTCCAACCATCAGGATGCCTTCAGAGAAACCCTAGAAAGAAGCCAAATTGGACGCTAGACTCCTTAACTGACTGTTCATACAGAACATGGATATTATGCATATGGGGCACAAAGGCATATTTTGCAAGGCCTGAGCAATGTTTACAAAGCAAAGGTTCTTTTCATGAAAAAAGGAAAGTAAAAAAAAAAAAAATCAGGAAAATGCAGACATAATTATCTCTTCTGTCAAAGCAATTAAAGCAAACACATATGCATTTTATTCTCTTCATCTGTCAGATGGTAAAGGAAAGAACCTTTTTTCACAATACGTTTTGTTTTGAGAGGATACACAAACCCCTGCAATTAAGCAGTATGTAACACTTCTAAATAATTTGTAATTATTTAGTAATAATTTGTCACAGGAGCAGTCTATTAAACACAGGGGAAAGAAGATCAAAAAAGATCAGTAAGAGTACCTTAAAACATTTTTTAAAGAAGTTTTACTTCAAAGATGAAAATAGGCATATTAAAAGGTTGGGAAGACTGTTGTTTCATTTGTTCAAACAGTTAGATTTAAAATTGCTTTATACCTACTTCCCTCACTGGACAGACATCACATGAGGTATTTTTCTGTATATTTAAGCACTCAGTTCTCATCATGAGTGGTGAGTAGATAACATGAAGGGGACTGGAGTGAAAGGACCGGCAATGTATCATCCAAAAATGAATTAATGCTCTATTTTCTATAATCACTGTTCTTCTGGCATCATATTTACCACTACAAAAGAACATCCTCACCATCTGAGAACCTAGTAACTAGACAGACATAGAAATTCAACATTTGCCAATAGCTGAAGTTCACATTATTTTGATTTAGTATAAATATCCTTCTCAATGCAGAGCTAGTTAGTGATTTTTCCTGACAACCACATTTTAAAAAAATCCCAGTTTAAAGTCCTGCTTTAGCTCATTAATCACAATTCACTACAGCTGAGTATTATAGTATAAACACAAGCGCAGTCAGATTAATTGCATTTGAAAGCACTGTCAGAGACTGAAATGGTATTGTTTCGTAGCTGAAACACTGTTATAAAGAACTTTTGCCCATTATGGCAAAAGTGTGTAACAAAGCTGCACCACCAAAGCCCACCACACCCTGAATGGACCTCCTGACTGAAACCCTGAACTGTGAGTTTAACCACCTAAAAAAGCTTAAGATAAGATAGAAGTGACACTGCTTTTCAATCATCTCAGGTTTGCAAAGAAATTGATAAGGCTGGGGGAGAAGGATGCATTCACAGGAGGGCCAAGGTCAGCAGCTGTTCTGAAAGTCATCCCTAGATGGCTTCAGGGTGGAGGCCATAGCCCACAGGTGTACGTCATGACCTCTGGTCAGAGGCAGTGAAGATCCATCCTCCATTACACAAACTGGCTCAGCTGTAAAACCCCCCACTCTGGGAAAGCCACATCCACAAGACACTCACGTGAGGGGAAGCTGAGGAAGTGTCATAATCCAATAAAGACCCCTAAAGCACTCCCCCGACTCATTCCTGAGGCCTTGCACCACAGCCCTATACATGACGCAAAGTGATGCAACAGATTGAGAATCTTGCAAGATAGAGTAGCAAACTTGTCCCCCTTCAGGGGAGGTACCTGGGCACTCCCATCTGGCCCTACTTGTATTAACCCTGGGACCCACAGAGGGGTGATATACTTCTACTTAATCTGTTCCTGTCCCCCCACAACCTCTTCTTCTATTTCTTTCTCTTTCTCTCTCATTTACTGTTAAATAAAATATATCAATTTTTTGGTAACAACATTTAACCTTGTTTGGTTTTAGTCTCATTTCACAGAATATTCAAACCTGAAGTTTCTATCTGTAATCCACAGAGAGCTAACTTTACTTTGCTCTTCTATGATTAGTGGATTGTAACAAGCACCCAGCATGCTTATACACGTAGTGTTGGAGGGAGAGTTTGTAAATTCATAGAATCATGAAGAATGGCCTGGATTGGAATGAACCTTTAAGATCATCTACTTCCAGTGCTCCTGCCATGAGTAGAGACAACTTTAATTACACCAGACCCACATCCACTCTAGTCTTGAACATTTCCATGGACGGAGGGCATCTACAGCTGCTCTGGGCAGTGCCTCGACACCTTCACAGTAAAGAATTTTTTTCTAATATTTAATCTAAACATACTTTCTGTTTGAAATCATTTCACCTTGCCCTGTCACTACTACATGTTCTTTTAAAAAGTCCCTCTCTGTTTTTCTTATAGGCTCCCCTCAGGTACTGCAAGGCTGCAATCAGATCACTCTGAATTCAGTCTGGAGAATTTCCTTCTCCAGACTGAAAAATTCTCATAAGAAACATACTACATTCCTCTAATCAACTTGGTGGCCCTCCTTTGTACTAGCTCCAACAGGTCTGTCTGTCTTTCCTATATGCCAGATGCAGTACTCCTGGTGCTCATGATTATTAATTTTCACATAGGTAATAAAAGTTTTCTTCAGTTCACTCAATAATACATCTACATATAAAAGTACTGTATCTGCATCATACATCATAAAGATGTTGTTCCATGGTAGTGATCTTTAATGTATGTCACTTAATAATGTATATCACTTGACAGTGAAATTCAGGCTACAAAAGTACTGGTGGGTGAGGATACCTTTGTGGTGACCTAGCTAAGGAATTATTCTGAGATCATGTCAGAACACATACTCAAAAGGTTTCAGAGAGCAGACAGCCATTTGGTGTTGTTTCATGCATATCTACCATTAGAAAATCTGCAGCTTCACATCAAAGAGCATTTGCAGCAGCTACCACATGTAGATCTGTATTACTTCATAGTTCAGTTAGGCTAATAATTTGCTTGATTAACTGAATATTTTTCATGACTATTTGACTGCCCTCCATACTCAAATTCAGGCTTTCAACAAAAGAAACAGGAGGGGTTGTCTGTGGCCTTTCTAGGTTTTATATTTCTTTTGGAGATCAGGTATGTATCTAAAATCAAGACTTTACCAACCAGCTTTTCTATGAACAGATATGTCAGAATATTTATCAATTGATATACCTTGTTCTCTTGAAATATCTGGCTTATACCAGAACTTGGATGTGTCCTGAACAAATTTTACAGTCACATGTTTATCAGCTGTGTTTTCTGTGAAATAAAAGGGAAAGAAAGTCAAGAATTTTTTAAAATACAAAATAGTTTTTACTTTTCTTTCCAGCTTCCAATCACCATGATTACTCAAAAAACTCATCATTAGGCCAGTTTAGAGAAACTGAGCTGTTTTAGAACCAGCAAATATAATAACACACACTACGATTCTGAAAGCATGTTTGATGTTTTGATTTTGCAAAATCTATAAAATATTAAAAACTTTTAGTTATAAAGCTGCATTAAATACAAACTTCTCAACAGGGCACAATGAACACACATGTACATATTTTACTTTTCCTGGTACAACTCTAAAAGGTGTAGAGAGAAGTCAGCCCTTTTTAAAAGAAATTGGACTCAATACTGGTCCATTGTAGTCTGACAGCTAAAAAGGTAGGCTGCCCAATCACTGACTTCTAGGAAGCAGAAGAAAATCTGAAGCCTTGCTTCCTGAATAATGAATCTGAAGATAGTGAACTGGCACCATTTACTGCAAACATTCAAGTCCTCTGCGGAATTCTCATTCCACTACTTTTTTTCTCCCCTCTCCACTTTTAAAACCCCCATAATTATTTTTATAAACTCATATAAAATCTAATGTATTTTGCATTTCTCTGATACAGAACCTACCTGGCACCGGGGAAGGGCTTAACATTTTTGATAAATCTGGGAGGACATTTGGGAAGGGAATGCTGATTGTGCTTCCACTGTGAGGGCTAGAGAAGCCACTTGAAGAAGGTGACACAGAGGCAAGGGAACGTTCTCCTTCAGAGGACCTCTTCTTCTCTGGAAGAGGTGGCTGAGCATGTAGGTTCCCTCCATGGTGATGCAAAACTGTACTGTTCTGGCTGCTGTGTCCAGAGGCCATGGTAACAAAGTTTGGCGTCGAAAAGTCATTGTCATCAGCACTTGCCACTAATGAGCTCAGCGTTTTAGATGTGCTAGCATTGGCTATGTAAGTAGCTTGTGTCTCCTCTTGAGGGGAGCTACTGTCCCTGGTACCCATACTGTAGCTCAGGTAGGCATAGGCACTGCTGCTGATATCATGTTCTTGGTGTGGTTCTGCTGGTGAACTCTCCAGGTTGCTCAGGGTGACAATCTGCATTCCTGGAGTTTGGAAATGAGACAGGAGAGAGACATCCTGCACAGCGCTTGAAAATTCAGAGGGCACAAGGTAACCTCCTGGCTGCCTGGTGTTGGCCATTGAAAACTGGGTTGACAGGGAAGCTTTAGAGCTGTTTTCAAGCCAAGGATATTCTACTGCAGAAGAGCTGTCAAAAAAAAAAAAAAAAAAAAAAAAAAAAAAAAAGCTAAAAATTGAACACAAAAATGAAACACCAGCCATATCATTCCTTTAAAATGTTACTGTACAACCCATACTTCAGTAGTCATTGAAAGAAATGAAACATCACACTCAGGACAAAAATCTCAGGGTGCTCTTTATGCCGGACCAGGCAATGCAGTTGATCAAGGATTCCAACCCTACCCTAACCTGTAACTTCTTCAATGTATATGATTATGCTCTGTCTTATCTCATCCTTCACCTAGCCATGTGGATGGGATAGTTTCTGAGTTTGCACTGTAAACCAATCCATTAAATTAATGACAGCTAAAAATACTTCTCCCTGTTTGAGGGGGTTAGTTTTAATATCAGTTTAGTGAGGGTGTTTGCAGCATTGGTTCACATACAGTGGTCCTGATGAGCTTTTAAAGTGCTACCTGAAAAATAACAATATGAGGCAACAATTTCTAATGCCAAAGCTGCATTAGAGGTAGAGGTTTATGGAATAAATATGACACGACCATACCAGTTCTTTCATGCAGTGTCTTATACTCACCAGAATAAAAATGAAAATAAATGGGCTGAGGAAGTGGTTATGCACCATCACACAACAAATCAGTAACTATGATAATGGCAAGAACACAGTTCACAAGGAATAACTTGTGGGCCAGATTATTTCAATACAATTTATATTAAAAAAACAAAAAGAAAGGAGGCAGGTCCAGTGGTTAATTTATTTGACAGTGGAAAAATTCTGATTTATAGAATTAAATATTTCAACAGTAAACATTCTGTTTTTCTACTGGGTAGCAATTCTACGTGTTCAAGTAAAAAAAAAAAAAAATGTCCTTCCAAACAAAGGAAACTAAGCATCTGATAAAATCATTTGGTAAAAGTTTAAGCTGTCTCCTTGCTTCTAAAACGCAAATGCCCTTAGGCAGTAGCTGGAAAATATCACTAATATTACCAAATCCAGAGAGAACAAACTCATTGCAAAATGCAAAGATAAAAAGCTGACATAAGATATACATCAAAAGAGAAAGGATTTTTAATTAAAAGGAGTTGTGGAAATGAATGCCAGTACATTTAAACAGCTCAAATCAGAAAGGCCATTAAAGACATGGAAGGTAAGCAAATGGAAAGATGCATTGCTGCAAGAAAAAAAAACTCTAGAGCTGTAGCTACCTCCTAGGTGAAATAAAAAAAATATAGAAAAAATATTTATAAAGAAGTTTACAAAATTTTCTAGATAAAGTCTTAAGTAGGAATGTAAACTTGATAATGACTGAACTGCCTGATAAGCTTTTAATACATGTTGACTTGTAATTGTTACACTACCTCTTCTGCAGCAAATACCAACATATTTTGTTCCCTCTTAACGTTTGTAATCACAAAACCAAAACATTCTGTCACAGTCTTAATACCAATTGAAAATGAAACCAATTAGATTGGAAGATAAATAAAAAGTAAATAGCCGGAAGTATTCCCAAATACTTGCTGTGATAAAGGAGCCAAATAGCCAAAAAGAAGAATAGGATTATTAACCAGAAATGAATGCTTTTGAAGAGTGATAGAAAAGGTAACTTCTTCAGGTTTAATGTACCACCTTGTCCATTGAGTAAATATTGTGCACAGCCAATGACTGATCATGCATTGTTATTGTCTTCTGAACATTCTAACAGTATTCTAACAGTAACTAGGCACTCCGTGTTTGCTTGCTGTTTCTTGCCATTTCTTAGCTTATGCTGTAAGCTCCTTTGTACAAGAACTACTTTGTAAATTTATAGTATTCACACAATTGTCCAGAGCCCTACATGTTTACCACAATTTCATTATAAAATAATAAAATTTCTAAGCCTGCTAACCAGTTGAGTAAGCTATACACTACCAAAGCAAATCTACTGACATTTTACTGACTAAAAACATATGTCTGCAGTGAGAAATGTGCTCCCTTTCTCTCATATACAGCTTATTCCCAAGTGAATTTTCAAGTTAAACATCAAAGATGCCAGTTAAGCACACAGAAAAATATATATGAGCTTGTGCTAGAACAAATAACATAGCTGAGCTCTAAAATTCTATTTATTTTTGTCTTCTCACTTATCTTCAAAACCAATTGGGTCACTCACATAAAAGTAACACCTGTGTATGTGTTAAAATCCAGCCAATGGACACCAACATTAAATGTCACAACCCACTGTCATAGCATGATGTCCTTGATGGGGTAGTAATTAGCATTGACTCTATGATTCTAGAAGGTTGATCAATCGCTTTATTATACTACACTATACTATACTTTTTAAGAATATTATCGCCTTTTCAGACAGTCCAATACAGACTAGATTGGTCTTTGAATCTAAACACTATTACTATTGGCCAATTAAGAAATCACTCTTTGGTACACTAATCTCTTTAACACATTTTACATGTTCACAACAACAAGTACAGCAAGTGAAGATAAAAATTATTTCTCATTCTTTTCTCTATCTTCTCACAGCTTTCCCCAGGACAATGCCTGGGAAAGTTGTGTACTGCCTTCTGTAGCCAGAGAGTTGCAGTTACAACCCACCTCAAAGTTCTTAGAAAATGCTGCAGGGAAGATGCAAGCATAACGTCTGGGCTGGGAACTATCATTGTGAGAAGTAAACAATAATGTAGATGAATCTTTTCCTACCTTCCTGCCCCTGGGATAGGACTGCTACTTGCAAGAGTACATGAAGATGCAAAATAGCTCTGAAAGGAGGGATCAGTCTGCATGTTGGCCCTCAGCAAAGAGTTAGTGCCCACGGTGCTGTCAGACATCACCACAGAGAGGTTAATGGCTTCTGTGTAACTTTGAGATTCTGCAGCAAAGAAAACAAAATAAATGCAAATTTAAAAACAACATGCATTTTTATGAACCTTGTACTGAAGAAAGTACTCATAAAATAGTTTGGTTTTCTCTTAATAAGATTATAAGGAAGATTTTTTGTTTGCTTGTGTAGTAGATATTATTTCACAGAAGTATGTTGATTGCTGAAAACATCCAGCAGGTCACATAACAGAGGGAATAGAGATTACAGAATTGCTACACTCAAACTGTTTGATCAGTTCTCCAGAATACATTCTCTAGCCCTAAAGATGAGAATGGACTGTTTGTTCCAAGATGCTTTGCATTTCACAGTCCACAGTGTTAATCAGGTATGTCTAGTCAAGTGTACCATTTGCACTTAAAATACCAGTAGAATACTGGGTGTCTTGGTCTCAGCCACAACAGTTACTTTTTGCAGTACACCGTAGGGCCATGGCCAGGACCTGGAGTTACTGTATACCACCTCATGTCATTGCTGGGGTTGGGGAAAGGGAGTCTCTTCCAGGGAGAAAGGGTCCCTTCTGGTTAAGAAAGCATGTAAGAGGGAACAGGGGGTGGTAGTAGCAAGCTAGAGGGTCTCAGGGTGCGACCCACTTGCTGAATTGGGCAGGGGACCTGGTGGATAAGGACACAGATGACACTGAGGAACAACCTTCTTCATATCAGTCTTTATCAGTGAGAAAGGCCTTTGGGAACCTCAAGCCCCTGAGACCACAGGAAAAATCTTGATCAAAACATACCCTCAGTGGAGAAGGACTAAGCAAAGGAAAACTTAAACAAATTTGACATATTTGAGTCCACTGAGGACTGAGAGGTTGAACACATGAGAGCTGAGGGAGCTGGCTGATACCCTTCAACACCATTCTCAATAATCTTTAAAAGGTCTCAATGACAGAGAGATTCTTAATAACAAGAAGGGAGCAAGTATCACTCATTCCTCCAAAAAAGGTACTAAGGATGATCCAGGGAATTGCAGGCTTGGTTAACCTAACCCCAGTCTCTGGAAAGGCGACGGAGTAACTAACCCTGGAAACAACTTCCAAACACATGGCAGAAAAAGGACTGAGAGTTGTCAGCATGAATTTACAAAAGGGGAATAATGCATATCCACTGAGATAACTTTCTTCAGTAAACTGACTAGCTTAGTGGCTAAGGGAAAAGCAGTGGATGTTCCTTATCTTTAGTAAGGTTTTTATCTTTGTCTTTAATAATATCCTCATGAACACACTGATAAAACAAGGGTTTGATAAGTGGATGTGAGATCTAATAAAAACTGCCTGAAGATCCGGGCCCAGAGGCTTGTGATCAGCTGCAGCAAGTTGACTAGAAGGCAAGTCACAGCATTATACCCTGGGGCTGGTACAAGGAGAAATAGTCATCAACATCCTTCACTGACAACTCTGATAATGGGATGGTGTCATCAGCAAGTTATGCACACAACAGAAAACTGTGAGGAGTCATTGACAAACCAAATGGTTGTGCTGCTATTCAGACATGGAAGAAATGGGAAAAAAGGAATCTTAAGTTCAAAAAGAAGAAATACAAACCCCTGCAACTGAGAAGGAATAATCCGTGGCACTAGTACATGTTGGGAGCTGACAGGCTGGAGACAGTTCTGTGGAGAAGGACTTCGTGGTTCTCATGGACAATGAGCTGACAATGGGCCAGCAATACTACTCCATGTCAAAGGTGGGCAATAGTACCCCAGCTTGCATCACAAAGTCCTGTCAGCAGGTCAAGGGTCCTGCCAGCAGATTTTTCCTTCCTGCTTAGTATTAGAGACCACATATGAAGCATATTTATGGACTTCTTAGTACATGAGAGACAGGGATTTGCTTGAATAAGTCCAGCACAAGGTCACAAAGACACCATCACTGGGACTGAAGCACCTTTCATAGGAGCAGCAGCTGAGCTTCAGACAGCTGGAACTGTACAGCCTGGAGAAAAGAAAGCTCAGGGGCATATTATCACTGTGTATATAAACCTGATGTAAAGGCACAAAGGTGCCTTCTGCTCACAGGATGAGAAAAGTACACAACCTTTGAAAGTTTAGCAGCATAGAGCAGCATATGGTTTACCTGTTGTGCTGGTTTTGTCCAGGGTAGAGTTAACTTTCTTCACAGAGGCTAGTATGTGAATCTTTTGGATTTGTGCTTGACGCAGTAATGATAATAGATACTTTTGTTATTGCTGAGCAGGGCTTACACAAAGCCAAGGCCTTTTCTGCTTTTCATACTGCCACAATGGCAAGGCAGCTGGAGGTGCATGGGAGGTTGGGAGGAGACAGCCAGGACAGGTGGCCCCTACTGACTAGAGGGATATTCCAGATCACATGACATCACAGTCAGTATACAAAATGGGGGAGGAAGGAGGAAGGGGAGAACATCTGGAGTGATGGCGTTTGTCTTCCTAAGTGACCATTACATGTGATGGGCTCTGTTCTCCTGGGGATAGCTGAACATCTGTCTGCCCATGGGAAGTAAAGTAATTCCTTGTTTTGTGTTGCTTTTGTGTATAGGGTTTTTGCTTTCCCTCTTAAGCTGTTTTCATCTCAACTCATGAGTTTTCTATCTTTTACCCTTCCAATTCTCTCCCCAATCCTAAGGGTTGGAGAGTGCCCAGCAACTGCATTGGGCTTGGCAGCTGGCTGAGCTTAAACCGTGACACCTGTGCAGCTACAGTTTTCAGGTGTGACTTTGTCCACACCACAGACAAAGAGGCAAAACAACTGTAACCATTATTTCCTAATAGCCTGCAAACAGCATCAGAGTAACTGGTTTCTAAACTGACTGAAATATGAAATATGTTCATCTTAATTATACAGCACATAAATGCTATAGGATATAGTTAAAATAGACGCATGTAGACGAGGAATAATGTAAATGCTACTACTGCAGAGCTTTATACAGGAACAGTTGCACCCTGTTTTTCAGAGGTACACTTAAATCATCACTCAAGCTCTAATGGCGATTACATTTAATTATTCTGTATTAGTATTAAAATGTCAACACCTATTCACACAGGTCCAAGCTAAACCACACTGTTTTCTATGACAGAAGACTATAACACTACAAATGCCCATGCATCTGAATAGCTTCATTCACCTGAATAGTCCTACTGACCTCAACACCAGCCGGACCGAAACCCAGTAAGACAATCACAGATGAAACTATCTCTAATTACTGCGTCTTGAGTTGATACACTTCCAAAGAATCAGGGAAGGGGGAAAAAACCCAAAACCAAGGAAGTGAGGGAATAATTCCACTCCTACAAAGAATTTAGATCACACAAATGCACCTTTCCTACTGTAAAAAAAACACTGAAAACAAGTCAAAATGAATATTGTTTTCCCTTCAATTCATGGCAGAGGTTGATTCTGCTATTACTTGAATGAGGAGTGTGCAAGGTACCTAAAAGATATGTCTGAGACAAGAAAATCTGCAAGTTAGTGCCCTGACTATAAACCACCTGAATTCATCACACAGCACACGCTGAACAGAGCAAACATTTAACTGGATGAGGGAAACGGAAAACTGCCTTTTAATAGAAACCATCTTTTAACTACCCCATTACTTTAATGATATTCATAACAGCAATAGAAGTGAACTTTAAGGAAATACTGTAGAAATGTTTCATGTGGAAGAGCTACAGAAATCTGAATCTGTCTTTACCAGATCGGCTACATTACAGTCATCCTCATACTGATGCAAATAGGAGTCAGAAAAGCTGGCTGTACAAACCCGTATCAGTCAAAGTGACGTACATATGAAGACTACTAGACCCTCCCCAGACACACAACTTTGACAAATCTCCAGAGACCAGCATTTGACAAAGTATCTATAGTGCAACAAGCATCTCATCTCTGCACATGGACTTGCCCAGATACTTCCCAATTACACTGCAGGTTGAGATGATTCTGCTTCTGAATGCATTCCCCACATGAACAGGAATTACAATTCCAAGCTTCTCTCCACATGCTTGCTTGTTTTCATGTCTCTGTCTGTTCTCCTGATACCAGACTATATAGGGGAGTCACTGGAATCCAGTTACCAAGAGTCTTGGAGGCAAACAGGGGAGTGGCACTCCTTCTGGAATAGCTTAAAATCTCCCACTCTAATACAAGCTCAACTACGTGCATAAATTACTCCAAGAGTTAGATTTACACAGCAAATTCCATTCCTTCCACAGCACTTACTTGAATAAAGGGACCAAGGCTTGATTCTTCCCTGTTTCAGGCCTTGGATTGTTGCTATTATCTTTAGAGCTTGAGGGAACAACCACTGTCATGCTCACAGATGCATTTCACACCCCATTTTCACAGGTGTAAAATATAAAACACAGAGTGAAAAGCTACTGGCAGCCAGGCATGTAAACTGCAGAAAAAACACAAACTCCATATAACTCTTCCCAGGCTAGAAACAAGTATATCTTAAAGGAACTTCCCATGAAAGTAGCCTTATTTTTACTTCAATTAAAAACAAACAGGCTGGATATTTCAGCTATGTCCTCTCATTGTCTGATGCAGAGTTCACTGGTCAGCTGTTAACCCTTTACCTCACAGAATCAATAATTCTGCAATTTCATAGCTTCTAGAGAATTAACTAGCCTGGCACATTTGACAGAAAGCAAAGCATCAGTTCTTCTTGGTTCAGGCCCCTACCATGCTATTTATAGCTGTGAAAACACTGACAACGTGAAAGTGCAGCTCCCTACTTCAGGAAGTGAGATGACAAAGCCAGGATCATTCACATTTGTATCTCTTCATGCACCCAGGTCAGACTTATGTTTGCTATCACTAACCATCAACTTTAACGGCAGAACCTTAGAAAGGAGCTGGACGTTTTGCACCATACCCTACTGAAAGATGACATTAAGAAAATAAAATAATACTAATTGTGTCAACATGCAAGGCACAAAAATATCTAGTCCACTCTTCTACTTGGCAGCAAGAGGTAAAATCTGTAGAAGTTGCAGGCTTTTTTCAGTTGTAAGCAGAAACTGCTGGGTGTGCCAACAACACAGACATAAAAAGATCTTACCGATTAACCCATACTTTAATCTACTAAACCTATTGAACCAAAGAACGCCCCCCCCAAAAAAAAAATTAAACAAAAGCCACAAACAAACAAAAAAATTGCAAACACACACTCAAAAAAACAACCTACAGAAAAAGAAAAAACCCAGAGTAGCTTAACCCACACTATGGTCCAGATAAAAGATAGATAACAACACTCCTTTTCTTTTCCTGCATCAGCTGAAAGGCAAATTACCTCATGCCTTTAGAGACAATCACCCAACAATAGCAGGGAAGTAAAAGCCGTCATTCCTTGCATTTTAGTAGGTTCTCATACATTTCAAACTTTGTAATCCGTTTCATGAGAAGGTGCTAGTTAATGTGGATTATATTAGCTTGAAAACTCAAGTAAAGATCCTCAGTTACATCTTCTGGGGAAAGGGGGCTTTAAGTCAGTATTCTGCTTCCAAAACACTGAGTTCACTACCTCACAACTACCTGAGGCTAGTATGAATGGACAGAGAAAATAATACTGTTTTGAACTAAGCCAAAGTAACGGCCCATTTGAGCCAGATACCAATGCTTTTCCATGTCTATTTGCACTCCAAGATCCTTACAGGTTATTATCTTCTCTTTCATTCCCTTGCTTTTCCAAATATAAAGGTGCCAAAAAATAGTAAGAGAGACCAACAGTCTCTCCTGCTTTTGGCCAAAGTATTAACTTCACTGAAATTCTGACCTTTTAAACTTGTTACATTGTGCTTTCAATTTCACTAAAATACAGTGAACCAGATTATTCCCTTATATTAAACCCATCAACTTTGGTCACACTGTTCCTTCCCTTTCACAGAATGCGTGGAAATTAATAAAGGAAGTCTAAAGTCTTGTCTTTTATAATTTCAGATACCAGTGAATGGAATAACTTTATTGTCTTTTACACAGTACACACTTTCCTATTCATTTTAAGTAGCTCCACTTCTCATTCAGAAGCAGTACATGTCATGTACCAATACAGAGACACCTTTGGTTCCCACACATCCTGAAAACCCACGAATACCAAGCAGAGAAAATGTAAAAGGATTTTTCATGTTTGTGAAGGAAAAGACAAAATTACTATTGCTAGGAGATTCTGCTAATGCCTGTTTTAAGTGGACCAACTCTCTTTGCAAGTAATCAGTCAGGCTGAACCTGGGGCAAGTCATTAAGACAGTGGATCTAGTATCCAGGCATTAATCTCTCTGCACAAAAAAAGGTCAGCTTTAGTTGCTTCATCTGAGAAGAATCTCAGTGGAATATGTATTACATGCTTGGATATTACAGAAAATACAACAATGGAATGGCTGACAACCTCAGAAATAAAACAGCACATCTGGAGAAGTAGTAAAGTATTTCTCAGGGATGTTTATTTGGTGGAAGAAAAAATATGTTCAACAATCAGAACCCAAGTTGCTAATAATTAAATGTAATGTACATTACAGTATTGAAGGTTTTTAACTTCATGCAATTATTTACTGTGTGCATTTAAAAAGTGTTCACTGCGTTTTGGGAACCTGTAAGATTAATTTAGAATTTAAGAAAAAAAATCATTCTTGCCTTATGCCCTAAAGAGAGTTGTAAAGAGAGCTGTCGCCCCTTGAGGAAGCATCCTTGGCACAGCAGTCTTCTGCAGCCAGTACTGCAGCACTTCACCACCATCAGTGGAGACTCTGGCCTGTCAGGAGATTCATGACAAAAGTGGGAGTGTATTGCTACATTCCTGTCGTCTGCAAGTTCTAGCTCCCGTAACAGCCTGCCAGTAACCAGCCATATGCAGCCTCTGAAGCTATGCCAGGTGTCAGCTTATCTCCAGGCAACGACAGGCTGACACATCAATCAGAATCAAAAGTATGATTTACCAGACCACATTTTACCCCACCCTAAAGCCCTAACACCTGTACTATATGGCTTATTTTCTGAGAAAATAGGTAGACTGTTTTACAGGTAACTTGGTATCATACATTCGTTCAAACATCAAAATACAAATAACTCCTACTTGCTAAACAGAATTAACAATACAGCATCTTGAAAGCAGTAAAATCCTTATCATGACTTTCTGAAAGGCTTTCTTATACTAATTCATTTCATTCTCCCAAGTAGTACCAGGGGAAAAAAAGAAACTTTCCCAAGGACTAAAGCAATCAGTAGCATATGTCTTTTCATGTATTTTAAAAGATCTTGCAGATGCTGTGCTACTGACTTTAAGCAAGCTTTGCTGTCATAGGAATGCAAATCAGCTGCAGAGGCATGTCCTTAAGACTTCCAGATCACATGTAACATAAAATGTGATTAAAACACCCTTTAGGAGAGAATCACTATCAGTACCCCTATTCTGTCTCTACATACAGCAGTAGTACACTCAGTAGTGAAAAAAAAAAAAATCCAATAAAACAATTAGAACACAATTATTAACATGTCCACACTAATTTTACACAGCAAATTAGTAAAATGGCTTTAGAGACAGACAATTCAATTCTTAGCATGGTTCATCTTACAATGGAATTTCAAACATTCACATTGCTGAATATGAAAATTTTCATCAAAACATAAAATTAAATTGCAATAGTTTTAAAGAAAAAAAAAAAAAGAACCTATCAAACATGCAAATGGTACCTTCCAATGAACAGTAATACTTTTTCAGGCAGAATGCACTGAAAGACCAAGGACCTTTCAAGAAAAGAGTAAAATATCGGCCTTGTATTCCAAAGTTCATTACCAATTAAAATTGCTTGAAATGACAGAGATGCGGGTCTAAGATGTCTGGGCTGAATTGGAAAGTGCCACTCATGTCTACTGACAAGATACACTGCAAAGCCAAAGGCAAAGAGGCAAGGGTGAAGGTAGAGAGGGCACACTGAATGAAAGAAGAAGGGACAGAGCTTGGGCCTGACTTTTTGACACTTCTGAGAAGCAAGCACAAAGACTCACTGTCATTTTCCATTTTGTATTATGATCCTATATACGTTTCCTAAGGTGAAAGAGAGCGAAAGAAGGAGTTTAAACTCCCCTTTTTCTGTCTCAGTCCAGTTCCCTGGTGCGAAGAGGAACCAGAGAGGTCCCAGTATGCAGCTTTTGATGTCTGAGGCATACTTGCCTCACAGAACAAGAGGAAGCAATCAAAATGTTTGGACCTTCTATCAAAACTCTCACTTTGGTCCTGTTCTTCTGCTAGAGCAGAATTCTGCCTAAATGTGACAATCTTCAACCTGTTCACTTTTCTAGTCGCTTGCCTACAACAAAATGCTGAACCCAGCTCACTGCAGCCTGAATAACAAAAGTGAGGGTTGTTTTTGATTTTCAAGCAGTATACCTAAACCATTTTATTTTAAAACCAAAAAAACCCTGACTTTTCAAAGGCTGCTTTTAATAACCTAAAATTGAAACTGGTAAAAACAAACTCAGTTCAGTTTATCTTCAGTGTTGTTCACAAAACACATGACTGAGAACGTCTTGCATTTTTTTTTCTTGGTCTGTCTCTCGAGAACTGTGATTCAGTAACTCTCCTTTTAGGGCTGCAGTTTTTACCCAACCATGTGCTGCTACTGCTTGAATAGAAAAATTGTTTGTATTAAGGCAGTAGGAACCAGGCTCTTTATTCTGCTGCATCCTGTACACTGTAGCATGTAATAGCTGACTGCTCTAAGACTCTATTATATTTTCATGGAAAATTCAGATCTGAAGTAAGAGAGTGTTTTACATGTATTAACAAACACACTTTGTCTTAGATGCATAAATTAGACCAATTACTCTTCCAGTCCTAATGGCACATACGACAAAGTGTTTTTCTCACTAAGCAAGAAAGCAGAAAAGCTATGCTATATTCCTCATTTAAGTAAGACTTAAAATGTTTACAAAATCTTACACCTTTCATTTTTTTGAAAAGAAATTCATGCTGCTATAACATTAGTAAAAATTCCTCAAGGGGAGGAAAAAGACTCAGCCTGAAGAAATTTTTTCTACGTAGAAAGAAATTATGTATATTCCAGGCAGCCCTCATTTCTTCTACTTTGAAAAAGACCCAACACGGCACACAAAAAATTACACGGCTTCTTCGGCAGTAAAGTGACTAGACAAAACTCTCGAGCCCTGCCTCATGTACTCAATCATTGTCAGCGATTGCAGAAAACTCTCATACTGACAGAACTCCTTGTCTGCAAACCTTCTGTTTCTGGACAGACTCCCAACGTTGTTACATGACTACTACTCTTCCTTCCACTTAATTTCTACAGAGCTCGCAGTAGCAGCAGGCCGCAGGCAGCGTGCGTGCTCCCAGCTCCCCACCCTGCAAGCGGAGCGGCCCCGGCGGCCTCTATCTGAGGCTGGCTCGCTTTAAGGAACCCGGGCCGCCCTCCCCTTGTCCCGGGGTCACGTTTCCTGCCGCTGCGGCGAGCGCAACCAGCCAAACACAAGACCGGTTTTCAGACTTTGGAAAATGCACAAAGCAGGGACGCAGGGAACCACAAACCTACCTATGGAAGCCATCGTGACAGCTGCTCTCCCATGGGCCCGTGCGAAATGGTCCTTCCGTCTCCTCCGTGCCGCATACTGCCTGTGGCTCACCGCATCGAGGCGGCGGGGCGCGCCGACCCGCCACGCAGAGACTTAGGAAAAGCTACTGCCCGCACATGCCAGCACTCGCCACTCTCCCTCGCATGTTAGAACTTCACCGCAAAGTGGGTTCCAGTGTCTGTGGCGAAAGAAGCACAGGCTCCCTTGTCTCAATACAGCCAGCCAGATTAAAGAATGGCCAGAGTTCACTTCGTCCAGGCAGAAAGTAACTCCCCGACAGTTACTAGATTAGGCTTCCCGCTGGCTCTTCAGTTCGACTGCCCATTGAGTGTATGCCTCCAGTGCTGACTCCTCATTTACGTCTGACTTGTTCCCGCCCCCCCGACCTTTCCCGGCCCGGCTCTCGCCGCCTCTTCCACGCAGGGCGCCGCTCCTAGCGGGTGCTGCGCTCCGTGCAGCGCTGCGGAGGCGGAGAGCGAGCGGCCGGCACACGAACGAGGGAGTCTGGGAATTTGGGCTGGGGGCAGGGGGTGTGTGTGGTGGTATTTGGTTGATTTTTGGGGTTTTGTTGAGTGGTGGGGGCGGGTGTTGTTCTTCCCCCACCACTTAACTTATTCAACACCACCTCACTTATTTTGTTTCCTTCAGAGAGATGCAAAACACAAAACCAAGAATTGTCAGATTAGTGCTTTTTAATGTTGACCAAAGCCCAACTACTCTAATACACCAAAATGGCCCAACATTCTCGGATAAATTTAGCATACAGAACT
The DNA here is from genome assembly GCF_050655825.1 of Lonchura striata. Lineage (NCBI taxonomy): Eukaryota > Metazoa > Chordata > Aves > Passeriformes > Estrildidae > Lonchura > Lonchura striata. The sequence goes on from NC_140704.1 coordinate 74,790,412, forward strand.
CCAAATAAAGTTTTACTTGCTTCCCAAGACTTACTGTGTTGCTTTCAACATCCCCTTAGCATTGTTCTGAGGAGGTTTTATTCACAGGTCAGGAAGACGAGTGCAAACAGTGCAGCTCCACAATGAGCAGCACATTTCCTTTTCAGATTGTTCATCAGTGCCCAGCACACCATATTTTCAGAAAGGATCACTGCAGGAAATTACTAGATCTACACAGAAACATATACAACCACTTAAAACTTTCCCATTATGAATTATTCTATTGCATTCAAATTTCTACTGGTACCATGGTTTGAATGCATGTACTAAACCATTTTGATAATATTAAAATACACAAGCCGACTTGGTTATACAGATGAGTACTGGCAAAGTAATTGCATTTTGCTTTCTTCCACAGACCATAATGTAAATCAAACTACTCCTTTATAAGAATATTCATTCCTACCACTGTTTTCCTTCATAGCAGCTGCTTGTATTAAACAAGTTGCATGAAGATTGCACTCAGAAGAACCAAAAACAAAGGTTAGTTGTGATATACACCATATTATCGGGTAAAAAGAAGACAAAATCCTTGCCACAGAGTCACAAGAGGTTATTATGCAGCAGTTCAGAAGTGACATTAGTTACTTTGAATAATTTATTATACAACTACACTTTGTCTTGGATGCTTCCAGGCAGAGCCAGATGCAAAGTCTTCTCACTCCTATAAAGAATAATGATTAGAGAAAATTTGTCTCCATAGGAAGCATCCCTGTCTCTACATAAAAAGCACTGTAATCACAGGACCTTTGGATATCTTATTTCTTCCCTGATTTTCAAATCTTGAAAGCTTTGCTTGTTTGGCTATTTACACTTGCTGAATTAAAGGGTGTCCTGGGTTGACTGTATGATGTTTTTATCCCCAATTGTCCTTTCTGTTTATGCTCAATAATAAGTTTTGCACCTTTAAGACTTGTTCTGAGAGCAAAGCAGGGAGAGAAGAAGCACGCCACCGTTTGTTTTCAGAAAACTCCTCCACATTCCTGCTCCTGGACTGTGCCGCCCATGGATGGACAGACAGCAGGACAGAGCTCTCCTTTGCTTTTAGTAGTTTTAGCTAGCCAAGGCAAAGAAGTTCCCTGGACTGTGGGGTTTTTCTCCCTTTTCTTTGGACCTGTTTAAAACTGCTCTGGACTGAACATCCAGAGGAGCACCAGCAGCTCACACCTGTGGCCCACCGGGCTGGGCCTGGGCCACGGCATTTCCAGTGCTGGAGGGACTGAAGAGAGACTGGGTGAGCTGAGCTGCAACCCAGGGAGGGGACTTTCTGAGTTTGTCATCTATTTTGGGGCAGCAAGAGATTTTATTGTTTAATATTGTTTGGGTTTTCTTGTTTAATAAAATTTTTTCCGCTTTTCTCCAAGGAGGTATTTTTCCTGAACCATTTGAGGGAGGGGCTGATTGAATCTGCTTCCTAGAGGAACCGCTTTGGGGGTTCTGTCCCAGATTTGCCCTGCACCAGGGCAGAAAGGAACAAGAATAGTAACCTTTAACAAAGAAGATAACAGTGGTCTGAGATGACATATGAAGAAGGTTGGTTAAGTAAGAAACTTACTTTCCAAAGTAACATGAGGATGTAATGTAAGTAGAAATGATGTAATTAAAAATATTAATATAATTGAGTTTTATCAGCATTTATCAAATTCACCCTTTTTAAAGATTTTTTGCATGGATCCTTCTAACAGACTCAGTTATACTTAAGGGGCTACTCATCAAGAAAAACCCTCTGACATGGACAATTAATAACAAACAAAAGGACACATAACAGAAATCTCACCTTTTGCTTGTTTTTCTGTCACAAATTCAAAGTTTGAACCAAATGAGACTTTTTTCTCCAAGGAAGATAGAAGTCTGAAACTCTAAAGCCAGAAGATAGAAAGGGCAAGGTTGATTGCACACAAAAGAAGAGTTAGGAAGGGAAGAAAAGGCAGTGTTGGATGTCTCCAATGAGGAACTGATTTGGTTTAGGTCAGTGTCTGAGATACTGCCATCTCAAGAGGGAAAAGTCTGTTATTTGGCAAGAAGAATTGGTTTCATGGCTGTTCCAGGCACAGCACAGCAAGTCAGGATTAGGTCTTTCAATCTCTGCCAGATACAGTTCATAACATTCCTGGTTTGATCAGAACCATTACACTGCAAATTAAAATGAAAATTGTTTAAAATGTAGGGCTTGAATTGTAACATGCACCTTTCTCCAGCAAGAACCCCTGAAGCGCAGTGGCTATACCGTGTCCTTCACATAAATTCAGCAAACTCCATAATTGAATGTCATGTGTCATGTGTTTCTCTGCTGCTCTGATGATTGACAGAAGTGTAGGTGTCAATGTCAAGAAGATTGCTCATTTCAGATTTTGTCTACAAGATGCCTGAATATAATGTCTTTGTGAAATAAGATGCCTTACTCAGGCATAGAAAAACACAGATTAATTTGTTTTTCTCCTCCTCTGCAAGAGGCAATAAGCATGAAGAAAATTAACATAGGGGAGAACAGCATCCTAAAAAACAAAGAGCAATACAACCTTTAGACTATAAACAATTAAGTGGAACTGAATGTGTATTTCCTCTGTGTTCCCACTCAACACTGGAAGGTCTGTCATTCTGAAACTGCAGAATATCTTTAACTTGTGAATGCAGTAGACAGACCCTCCCATTCACTCAAACAGAGGATCATTTTAAAACTGCAATTTTTTTGAAAATATGTGCTCACAGCTGTACTTTGATTTTTTGAGGTCTCTTCTTCTGCCTTCCCTCAAACTACATGGATTAATCTGGCACATCACAGTCATGAAGTGCCATGTCATACAGTGGGAGGCCTCACCCTGGAAAAGTTGAAAAAATTTTATAGAATCATAGCAAGAGCAGTAGTCATTCCCATGGTTTTTGTTAATTTAACCTTTTCCAGACAAAGTGACTAGCAATACCTCAAAAATGTATGCTATGCACATGCACTGCAAACAAGCAACCTCAGGTATGTGTAAAAACAAACACATCTGCCAGGATGTCTGCTCATCCAATCCCATATTTCTATGAAAATTGTTTTTAAGTTTCTGTCAATGACTTATTGTTTGCATTTTCAAAAGAAACAAATATTAGTGATGGATTTCTCAGCTTCAGATTATTTTGAATTTTATATATGTGTAAGATATTATTCATCTATATTTCAGTGAATATATACAAAGATAGTTATTTATCAAATGACTGATTTATGTGGGGAAATGCATTACTTTTTCCCATGGAAAGCAAAAGAAAGAGAAACCAAACTCTCTAAAACAGAATGCTTTAAAAACCTCTCAAGTAATCACTTTTTCAGTGGTTCTTAGCAAGAAAAAAGAAAGAGGAAGAAAACCAAACCAAACCACCACCACCACCCACCAGTGCATTATCAGGCTGCATTTCAAATTTACCTGAAGAGGCACATACACTTTGAGACCATGATCAAGTAACAACACTGAAGCATTGTATAAACATATTTTTCCCATGTAATATTTGATTATATAAACAACTTTTTTTGGTATTTGGAAATTCAGAATTATACAGGTTATTTTATTGCCCGAATTTTAGAATTTTTGAGCTCTCACAGATACTAGTGAACATAACAAGAAACTGTGTTCAGCACTCTTGGAATGCCATCATCTTTTCAACTAATAAATGCATATTCCAAGTACACTCAGTTATCTTGTATGGCAAGTATTTAAAAAATAAACAAATAAAAACAACCACAAAAATAAATAAGCACCAGAAAATGCTACTGGCTTTCTCTCTAGAGAAAATACCTTTGGATTAGAGCTACAGGAAGGATGAAAGCTGCAGGCTGCACAATTAAACTTTCAGCTGTATTGGTTCCTGAATGAAACTACAACAGGCAATAACATGTCTTATGCAAAACTTCAAGTTTTTTCTCAGTTAATAATCCTTTTGAAATAAGGCAGTTGTTTAATTTTCAGTTCACAGTGGTATGAAAAGTCAAGACAAAGTTTAGTCAAGACAAAACAAGTAACATACAGACTGGATTAAAGTGTGGTGCCTTAATTAAGGGAAGTGCATAGAGGGTGGGTGGGTTCTTAATGAAGAACCTATCAGCAGTTGCTTGATTTAATGCTAGTAGTGAGGGATCAAGGACCAATCAGACTTGTTGAGGTACCATTGATGAAAGACATAAGATGCAAGCGACTTTAAAGATGTCCCAAGCTAGAAATATTATTTCATACTAACTCCTGTAGGAAAACTCTTTTGTTACAAGATCTGCCATTCCTTTAATTCAGTTCAACATTTGAATTCAGGACAAAATGAATGGATGAGAAAATAGAGAGCCTCTTTCTGTATTTAGGGTCTCCAATACTTGGATGCTCATTTCCCGTGAGAAAACTTAATTCACATTTACTGGTTGAGGCAGAAGACTCCATGTAACTTTTCATAAGTGCCTTCGTTCAAATGGAAAATGCAAGCAGTGCCAAGGGACCTCTGAGAGGGCCATTTCTAGGAGAACAGTCTCAGTTCTCTGATTTACATATCTATCAGCACTTTGCCCACATGGAATGAAAAGTCATCCATTAAAACAAACAAACAAATCAATGTAAATACTTGCACAGAAAATTAAACACACAGTATAAAACAAAGTCTTTCCAAATCAGTTTAACAGGGCAGGTTTAATGGTTTAAGGCCCATTCTGATCTATGGTCACAGTGTTTCTGCCCAGATGCAAATCCTGCCATAAAAGCAAGGGAGGGAGGAAGAGGAGACAGTGAATAGTTGCAAAACATCTCTCCAATGTAATGTTTGAAGAACTATCTGTGGGAAATAGTAAAGGTAAGAAGGGGTTTTTTTGAGTTTTAGGCTTGGCTAAGATAGACCTTAAGCCTGCAGGAAAATATGCTTACCAAGATAGTAGAAGATTTTTAAGCTTAATAACGGTGTATTGTGTATTGTTAATAGAAGACATACATGCAAGCATTGTGTGAAGCAGGCATACATGTACTTTTAGTGATTGGCTAGAACAATTGTCTGTAAGCTTTAGCAATACGCTATTGGCTAAAAAGTTTTTTAAATGCTCTGTAACAAAGAAATCTTTGGCTGCTACTGGTTGTACGTGAGCTCTTGCCATCTTTCTGTTGTCTTAACCATGTAATGAGGCTGATGCTGTAATAAAAGCTCAAGGAACGTATCCCAGCAGTCCCATCCTGTTCATTAAAAAAACCTCCAAAAACACCTATCTTTTTTTCCCCCCCCTCAAATTCTTCACTATCACATAGAAGCTGCACATGGAATTATATACATGTGCACTAGATTATGCATTCTGCTAGCACAGTATTTTCCATGACCATCTGTAGTACTTGAATTTTTCTTACGTTCAATGTGATGTTCAACATTGCAGGCTACAGCAGACTGTGTCCCTTTGCAGTTTAGCTCGGGTAGCTGTAAGAACATTTAATAATGAAATATCTTTGTCTTAACATAAACATCAGATTTGAAGAATTATTGAGTCTGTGATCAGATACAACACTGGCTACAAACCAAAATGTATTTGTGTTCCAGAATATTTTATCAAGCTAGAGTATCCAAGTAGTATCCTAGTAGCCAGTGGAAGAGAGAGTATATTTTAGAGAATGAGTTTTCTTATGAAAATCCAGTAACGAGAGTGGTCTATTTTGTCAGCTTGAATGTATCAGCCAAAGAAAACACCCATTTATATTTCCCACTGGTTTATCATCACATACTATCTGCCATGGACTTGGCATGCCCTAGCTTTTTATTTTCCATTATGTATAATAATATTCCTTTCTCCTCTGAATCAATGACATATTAGAATGTTTGCTCAGTGGCTAAAATATGTGAAGATTTTTTTAAGTTTTATGTAGAAACATATAGCTGTAAACAAAACCTGTCCATATCTAGCTAGCTAAATGGATTAAATTCTAAGTAATTTAATCTCTAAAACTTTGGGAAGTTAAGTAGTATAGACTGGGAGAGTTCCTCCCATGAAAATCTTAGACAAACTGAGGCGGGAGGAAAAGCTCAATTACAGCTGATTATCAAATAAGCCCAGTTGTAGACACACTGTAAGGATTGTAGTTAATACCACTCAGTGGAGGCATAGACTACAAGTATTTTAAGTTATTTTCAGTTTCAATTCCATTCTATTATTACAAGATATTTTCCACCATTCAAATTGATATAAACCAAATGAAATGGTTAAGCTTTTTAGCACATGAGATGGAATATTATTACATTTTCTGAGAATTTGGACTACTAGAGTGATAATAAGTGTTGCTTATTTCTCTGCAGGCCAAAGAAATAGAATATTTCCATGATTGTATTTGAAAGATATATTGTTAACTGTATTATAATCCAGTGACACAAAAGGAAGGAGATCTGTGACAATGAAGACTTGAAAACACATCAAGTCATCTCCAACCTTCCTGCAATAAAAACTTAGATCAGTTTTACTGAGCTGAATGTTTCAATGAAAGTAACCCAGAGATAGCAAAGTCTGATAGATCATAGTCCCATTATATTGACTTCCGTCCTTACAACAACCAATAAGTGGTCTCTGAACATTTATGATTTTGCTTTACAGCATTCCAAATGCTCTTTCAGGAAGCCCTTATTAAGTTCATGCTGGTAGAATCCCAACAGGAGATCCGAGTAATTTCCTGTTTGCTCCTGAAGCCTATGGAGGCTTCTTACGCACTAGTAAATGGTTTATTTTATAATAATTAAGAAACATTAGGTGTTTAATTATAAATATTGTGTAGATGAACACTGTATTCAGCCACAACATAAACATGTCAAGGGCAATTGCAGGACAATGGAAAACATAACAGAAATCTGGTGTATCTGCTTAGCATTAAATCATAAATTCCCTTTCTCTACTTGTATTTTTTATTTTTCTTTGATAGCCTTAACAAATAAACAAATTAAAACCCACTAAAATAAACAAATAATAATAATAAAACTAAATATGAAAATTGCAATAGCAAAAATGAAAATTAACCCATTTCCAGGAGGACAGAGTTTATATTAAGGATCCACATAAGCGGATGCATTGATGTTCTAAGCAAATGAACCCAGATGTCTGGATAAGTTCTGAATCTATTACTTGCTTTGGACATGTATGTCTTACAAAAACAGGTAAGAGGAGGAGAGAAAGACAAATATAAATGAATATTGCATGCAAGCTTTTCACATTGTGGAGAAAGTTTTTGCCCATCGTAAACAGGGAATTTTTCCCTTCCACAAATTAGTTTCACTTTTATTCCCAAACTGACCTTCAGTTTAGAACCCTGATATTTTTTTAATCAAAAAATTAAGCAGTATCTATCATTTCCCTTGCAACTCAATGACTAGAAGAAATGACAATCCTGGAATAACAGTATGATATCACAACAGCATAAAATTCTTATCAGTAATGGAATTATGAAATAATGAGGCTCTTAGGTCGTGGGTTTGCCTTCAAATACATTTATTAAACAGTCATCACTCTGCTGGATGATGTAATATAGTAAGTCTGTTTTAGTCAATGAGGAGAATTAGGGCTACAATGTCTCTGTCAGATAAAAACAGAGTCTGTATGAGAAAAATTGTGGAAATATTCCAGTATGTGGTCTTGAAGTGTTCCATGATGGTATGAGGAAAAAAGTTGCCCTTTCTAAAATTTTTAGAATAGATGCAGCTCATACACAAGCTTTGGGTACAGAACATAGTCTAAGCTCCATGAAAGAGATGAGAAGGCAAGGCTTTACACATGGTTGAAGGCTCAGAGATTCCTTATACCTGCAGCAATGTTTTCAATTTCATCATTTGCACTGCTTGAGCTACACAAGTTGAGTCTAGTTAGGCTGTTCAGAAAAGATGGGGAAAAGTGACATAATGTCTTCTCTTTGTCAGTACATTGATAAAGGATTATAGACAATCTTCCCTTGTTCCACAGATCCCTCCCCTCTGTTGCAAGACAGTGCCTGTTTGTGAATGCAGACCTTCTGCAAAGTTCTCTCTATGCTTTGACCAAGGCTGAAGAAGGGACAGTTCTTCACATCTAGCCTCAGGGGTGGAGTGGCAGGGCAGTGAGCCAGCATTCAGTCCCCTGGCAAAGAGCTTGCTACGCTTTTATTGTTACTTCTATATACAAAAGGACTTGAATTAGCTGTCTGCTGTCTGAGAAAAAAGAGCCTTTATAAGTTTCAAAATGGTCTACAAATAGTGCTTCAGTTCTTTCACTGATGTGTGGGACTCTCCCTCCCATGTAATATACATTAGCTGTTGTGAAATTCCAGAGATCTGTATCTGGGTTCTACGTGCAGCAGCCCTATTTTTTGAGGGGCATTTATAAAACTAGCCAATTTATAGTCCACTCAACAATTTATAGACTACTTAGGTTCATCTCAAGAAACAAGGTGTCTTTCAAAGACAATTCAGAATTAATTCTGTGGGTGCAGTATTACTTTTAATCTACATGAAGTAAAGAAAAGGGCTATGAAACCATAGCAGCAAGTGATCACTGGAGCAGTAGCACTGACACAAAATTGACTGCATGCATACAGACTGAGGGAGGTTAAATTTATACCTGTTTGACAAAGGTGTCTGAAATCCTACATGCAGGACATCTCAAATAAATGTACAGGGAGAATGAAGACTTAAGGCATAGCTAATGTAAGGGAGGCAGATACATAGCACTACTAGACTAGAAAGAAAATTAAGATTTCTAGGGATAACAGACTCCATTTTATAAGACTTTATTAAAGACAGTGTCCTTACGTAAACAGGTTAAAAATCAGATGCATTCAAGATACTAGATACACAGTTTATATTAATAACTTAAAGAAGAGAGAATTTTATAATTTTTTATATGTAAGGACTGGATATCATTGCAATTACTGACTATTCTTTCTTTTAAAATATACACTTTTGGACTTTTCTAAAAGCACAACAGAATCTCCTGATATTGTAAGTGCTAATTACACTGAGTGCTATTCTCCACAAGGAAACAGGGAGGAAATAAAACAGTAATACATCTAGTTAATTGGTAACCAGGTTATGGCATCCTCCCTGATAACTTAAAAAGCAGATAAACAGCAAAGCTGAGATGCAGAACAAAGCAATTTTGAATTCAAGGGTGTTATGTGTAATAAATATAATTCGCGCCATTCCTCGTATGAAATATGTAATATTGGATATTTGTTAAATCATGCCCGTCGTATTAGTTCCACCCCGCCCCCTTTATAGGCAAGACTGGATGTATATTAGAAACTGATTTACAAGTAAAAGGATGTGGCTTGGCCAGGAGATGGGCCATGTCTGGGCTCCAGGTGTTAATCATCACGATCATCAGTGCTGATCGTCCAAGATGGATATCATGGAAATCCTCAGACAGATCCATGTGAATGCAGCCTTCCCGTAAACTCTCCTCAAGAATTCAACTACTCCGGACATTGAATTATTTCTCCTCATCACCGAAAAAAGAAAATCTTATTAACCTATAGACTCTGAATAGAAGAAAAGACTAACTGCTCAAATCTTGGCCTCAGGCGGAATTTTCCCTATAAAAACCGCTTGTGCCAGGATGGAGGTGTGTGGGCATAGGAGAAAACCTCTGCTGAGGCTGACTCCTTGTTGCACACCCAGGGTCGACCCCGGGCTCAGCTCTGTCCTTTCCGTGTGGCTGACTAGATAGAATTTGACCGCAAATAAAATGATTTTTATTTTTAATTTGGCTGAATAAATTCTCATTTATAACAAAGGGTGATCTGAATTGAAACAAAAGTAGTAATATCTTAATGGCAGAAATTAAGACTCCAGAGTCTATGACACAAAAGGCCTTACGCTGTTGAAAATTTCTGAAAAAGTCACTATGTTTCCTGACTTGTACCAAAATAAAGATGACATAAGCATTTAAAAGAAGAGCTGTGCTGCAAGGGAAGGTACTAAAAATTGAGGCTGTTAAGAACTCTTGCAAAGTGCACACTGTTAGAGTGTGTGCACTTTGAAAGAGTTAGATTTTTATGGCATGTGCATTAAAGCAGTCTGAACCCAGAACAGCTGTGTCTGTTCCCTTCAGATTCTTGGCCTCTTCAACACACAAAATATTAACACTCTTGCTCAGGGCATGGATTAGGGATTGGTAGAAGAAATAAGAAGCACTTCTTGCGAAATACATCAGAAGACATAGAAGCAAGTAGATACAGTATATACTTACTGTAGATGCAGGCAATAACTATAGTAGAAGTGAAGAAGGAGGAGGAGGAGTGGGGAGGAGGGGTAGGGAGGAGAAAATTTAAAAACACTTAAAGTATGATTCTTACTTGCCTCTGACAATAGAAGTTTCTGTGCTCTGATGGGAAGATCACCCAATGAACATTGCTAGGAGATGCTTGCAAAAAGGTGTCTTTACTGCATGTTTTCTAGCTGACCCATCTCATACAACTTCTAACTTCACCTAAATAACAACTAATGTCTTTAATGTCAAAGTACATTATATTTACAGCTAAAACCAAAGCTGCATGGAGATGAGCACTTAACCTGCAGCATTCGGTACACCTTGAGCTTCATTTTAAAACAGGCACTCAAAGGAAGAATTGCCTCCTTTTCTAATAGTTAGAATAATTATTTTCAGTGTTTCTTTAACTGAGTATCTAGAACCAGCATTTGAGAGATGACATCATTTAAAATTTAGCAGGAGAATCAAAATAGAGAAACACATTGAAAGCCAAATATTTTTTCAGGGTAAGTCTTAGCCCTTATCAACATTAATAGAAACCATTTATCAACAAAGTTCGGTAGATCAACCTATAATTTATTTGATGAAGTTGTCCTCAGGGGGATATCTGCCAGTAATTATTTAGAAGTAGGGAGAACCATAAAGAGATGTCTTGAACCGTGTAGAAGATTTTTCTAAAGCTAATGATAATTTTATTCTATGTTGATGTTATTTGCTTTTGACAACTATTAAGTGAGGCAAATTGAACATAAAGGGTTTTTAAAATTAAAACTGAAATGCTATTACTGCATCAAAACCCATCATCAGATTTATTGAAAAGTCTGCTATCAAGATCCTCCTGAAGAAGGGAGTAACAGCCTAAGCAGTAAAACTTCATGAAAGAAGTTCTGAATTTTCATGTAAACATCACATAACATGAAAAATTAATGACTGTGATTTTTATTCAAGTTTTAAATACATTAGCTGGCTTTCTGCTAAGTCCATCACTTTCTGATGCAGTCCAGAAATACTTTTTTTCTTTTAAATCCTATTGTTTTAAAATAATTTTGCACAAAAAACGTGACAGGTAACAGTAGCTTAGCGGCTATTTTTATTAGCAGAATTAAGGCATTGAAAACCATCCTTTATTATAAAAAATCATAATCATCCACTACCTATGGTTGCGTATTTACATGATACAGACTGTATCATGGCAAAAAAACCCTTCAGAACATCCATTCCACTGATAAAGGATCTCCTTGACTTGAGCATAGATACTGTCAAGTTCTATTGTCAGCTTCACTTGCCTGGAAAGATGGCAACATGGATATCACCTGCCTTTCCTCAAATGGAGACAAAATCTGCTTAAAATCACAAAGAACTCAAGTCTCCTGACAGTGGTATTTTGACATCATCAAATATCAGCAGAAAGATTGAGGAAACCATGCAAACACAGAGAGAACAAGAGCAGGATAGCCTCAAAGACTGAGCTGCATTTCCTCTTATTTCCATGACACAGCTGTCTAATTGCTTCACACTAAATTTGCAAAATGAATGTGAACATTGGACTCCCTGTTGGCAGTTAAAATCTGGAAGGTATTAAATATTTCTTGGATCATTCTTCATTACTCACTTGTTTTTGGTGTGATTAAAATAGGACTGCTAAAATCCGTTTCTCTGACTTGCATGTCTAAATTCACCATTTATATGTCCTACTTATAAACCACTGTTGTGTTAGTTGCCTTCATACACAGTTCATTTTCACATGACTTAGGAAAGAGGGGTATCTTACCAGAAATGGTTCTGTACAGCTCAGATGGGCTGCTGACCTTTTGGCTGGAAGGAATCTGCTGATGGCATGGTGGAGGTGCTGTCACTAGGAGAGAGGGAAAACGGCAGTTCTCTTCAGTTAACTGCTAAAATGTCAATAAACAAATAAACAAATAAATAGAGTAGTTTTCTTACCATATTTCACCTCTGGTGACAGGGGAAAAGCTGATGTGAATGTGACAGCTTCATTTCCATTTTTTATTGTGGAGAAGACTCCCCCATCTATTTCATCTTGGTAATGTACAACAATCATCTAAGAGAAGCCACAAAAAAAGCAAAATTACAGTGTGATAATTTTCACTTAACTCTGTGACACAGTGGAGCACTCTTAATCAAATTACAAAAAGTTTCTGTAATCAGATGCATAATGCAATCTACTATTCCAGCAGAGAGATCCTGGAACACTGAAAACATGCAAACAGAACAGACAAGAGCATCCTTCAACTTTGAATTGCATTTCTGAGGTGAATGCAGTTACTTGTTTTTATTGCCATGATGCAACTGCCCAATTGCTTCACATTAATTTTGAACACAAAACATAAGACTTCCTACTGGCCACTCACTTCAGTATTTAGTGAAAAATTCTTGATTGTTTACCTCCTTGGTTTTCCCTCCAGCAACTGGTGATCCTGGAATTACAGCCTGGTGACTAGCAGGAGACTTCATCCATCCACACATGTTATACAATTCCCCAGGAATATCACTGTCATACTGCCCAACACTTAACTTTCTGAGCCTTCTCCCTGTTGCATCATCATTTTGCATACCTGTTGCTGAAAACAGGCAATCTGATTACAAAACTAATTTTTTTTCAGTTAGAACTGTTAAAACAAACTTCACTATTCTGTCTGTAGTCATTATAAACAAGAATGTTCAAACTGTTTTACAAAACCACATAGTTAGGGAAAAGATACCAGTTGTAGTTTCTTTGCTGACACCAGTTGGAAAATATTCGCAGTCTCCTTTGTTCTAGAGGAGTAAGTTGAACAGCATAGCTCTCCTGATACTCATTTTTGAAGCGATCACACCCAGTGCAATTGGAAGAGCAAGCCAGCAGAGGCCACTACTGGCACTCGAATGAGAAGCCTCTCTTGTCATTTCTGACATACAGTGGCTCTTGGCAGAAAAACCATTGCTGCTGTCCAGGACTGTGTTTCCCCCATCTTTCCCCTCCCAAAAGCAGATTATTTTTAGCTAAATCAGATCCTGGACCTTATAAACTCAGTTCACTGTACACCTTTTGTGACACACACAGCAATCACAATAACAAAAATTAGGTATTAGCTACACACAGAAGCTGTAATCCTTTTGAGGAACAGCACAGAAGAGTAACCTTAACCAGCAGAACGATCCAGGATATTCAAGACTATAAAGCACTATTTGTTTCCAAAGATGCTAAGAGCATGTCACTAGATACAGAGCTATGATTAGCAGGATTTTATATGTGGTCATCCACTCAAAACAGCAGGCACTTCCAGATTATTCCTGCAACAACTGCTTTTTCAACCCTTCTTAAATCAACAATAAGGATCCATAGAACTTACTGGGTAGTCACTAAAACAACCACATGCATAGCAACTTTTCAAATACTCCTCTGAAAGCTTCTATGGTCTATATATATGCAAAAAGATCTTTGAGTATTAGCTATTTCTCTTAAAAGAGCTGAGTATTTCCACAAGAAGTTACTTTAATTGCTTGGTGTCATTTAAACCTTTACAGTAATTACCAACTATAAGTATGTATTGTTGAAGCACATCTCTTACACTCCCTGACCATGGAGCCATAACATTAGCCATAACATCTAAACCAGCAGGATGGCTTAATCAGCAACTTGGGTAGAGAAAAATGATAGCATACACTTTACACACAAATCAATTTCTTAATCTGAAGTAGCTGATAGAAGCTAAGGTGTAATATCTGGCATGCAGCATACAAGTCTGTGTTGTAGACATTCCATCTTGATTACACCACACAATTATAAAGCATTAATTCACAAATACATTTCTGTATAGTTGAACAGTTTTTATTCAAGCTTGAAACAGGGATTTTAGACTAAAATTCATGATACTTAACTGATTCTGCATTGACATATGTATGTATCAACCTGAGTAACTTGCTGGCAAGTAGTGGCTTGTCCTAAAAATATTACAAATCTCTTGTTAAACTACAGAATTAGACACTTACAAAAAATCCCATCTCTACTAGCATTCAAGGCAGTGTTATAATAACTACTATTGAAGCGAATAAATAAATACATAAAATGATGTTAGTAATTTTTGAGAATTCCACCAGTAAGGTTAAATTTTAGGGTCCAAATACAGCCAGTTATTAATTTTAACAAGTCAGTATTTATAAACCTAGCACATTTAGGAAAAACAACAACAACAACAACAAAAAAAAAAAAAAAAAAAAAAAAAAACCAAAAAAAAAACACCACAACACCAACTGAGATTCTGTTTTTATGGTTGCTCCAAACTGGAAAACTCAAAAACTTTTTAAGCATCCATATTTAACTCCTTTTCCCTCAACTTGAATCTTTATGTGTGATCTCTCATTTATGGAAGGAGTATGTGCTGAAGACCCTGTAAGCAAACTAGATGCATCACTCAAGATTTTCAAAGCCAGAAAAGGACATGAAATCACAAATATCTTCTAAACCTCTTACACAATACTAAACCGTCACAGTGAACTCAATGAAATTTGAGACATTTATGAATATAGACTGAGTTCATACTATTCCAGCATTTACCAACATTTGCATTGCATTTCCTTTCTTATTTGTAATTTCTGTAAAGAAAAAATAGTGAGAATCACTACAGAATCTCGGATGATTTGAGACCAGACACTCCCAGTACCACCACTTATCCACAGGAGGCAGAAGGAGCCAGGAACAGTACAAAAGAGCTTCACTCCATCTGTAACCAAGTTACAAAGGCATGCATAATTTTTTTTCTGAATATTTCTCTTAGTTAACATGGCCTTGTAGACTATGATAAAGAATATCTATATTTTGGATGGGTCAAAAAAGACCTTTGAAATTTAATGGAAGTTTTGCTTGTCATACTAATGAGAGGATTTCATCATCAATAATATTGATACACTTACAAAGCTTGTAATTTCTACAAAGTTAATGTAGTCCCCAGAAAGCTACAAATAGGTCCCTCTGTGAAAATAGACATTTTCCTTAAATAGACTGAAAGTGCTTTACACACCAAATTACCATCAGATGCTGGACAACAGAGAGCAGAAGTTGAGCTGATATATTTCAGTAAAGCTTAAAGCAAATAAATCTAAGAGATTAAAATTAAGTGAAGGAGTGAGCAAAAATTACTTCTACTTATTTCATTAGTTTCAAAACTGTACTTCATAATATTTTAGACTTATATTTTAATATTATAATAATTTAATATTTTAGACTTACTAATTTGAAAGGAACCTTTTACAGTGTAAGGTGTCAGTTGCCAAGACTTCCTAGAAGCTACAAAATTCATTTTTGATTTATCATTTAGCTTAAAGTTTTGGCAGAGCTTCATAAATATCCCAGGAACACATATTTATTTATTAGAAAGCACTTAATATACTGTCCTTTCTCTCTTTTCCCATGTGAAAAGTAATTTTTCCCTACAAAAGTAATTTTGTTTTCCCCGATGACCAAATAATAACATTCCAACAAACTGGCATCAGAAAAACCTCATCAGATGGTTATCACTGTTATGTATGATTATAATTTGCACCAATGAAATATCGTTGTAGTGAATCAAGGGAAATATTATTTGGCATGTATAATATTTAGTTATTACAAAATACACACACCAGCATTGTAAGCTGCCCCACACACACATATTCGGGGGAAGAAGGTACGTTCCTGTGGGTTCGGGAAACTGGTAAACCCCTCCGATCCAGGACTCGGGGAGTGCAGAAAAATACACAGGTAAGAAAGCTCAAAATTACCAAAACCGAACACCCACAGACTGGTTCGCTGTGGGATCAGTAGGTTGGTAAGGCATGGTCAGGAGACAGACCGATCCACGCTTGGAAATCGACTAACTGGCCTTGGACGAATCGCGGAAAAACCGACTCGGAGATACGGTAAGGAGAATCTAAAAACATGGGACAAAAGAAAAGTCAAATTCAGGAGAAAACCCATGAGAAAACTGTAAAACCTGAGTAAGGAGGAAGGGGCGGGTTTTCCGAGGTTCCGAGGGAAAGCCCCTTGGGGGTTAATGTTAGAAAGCTGCGCAGCCCCGTGCAGCCGCCGGCAGCGCGGCTCTGCAGTTTTTAGAGCCCGCGCGGCAGCGGCAGAGGCGGCGGTGCCGGCTCGGGGGCAGCGGGGCTCCGCCCGCCCCTCGCCTTCGCAGCGGTGCGGAGCGGCTTTGGCTTCTCCGTGGCGGGAGGGGGAGGGAGCGGGCTTCTGCCTACCCCGATAGCGGCGGGGGGGCGTGGGTGCCGAGGAGCCGGCAGCGCTGGTCACCGCTCGGCCACGTGGCGTGGAGGAGCCCCTGTTCCTGCAGCCAGCAGTTTTAGAAGCTGCTGCTGCTCTGCAGGGCTGATATCTAAATGCTTTCGCTTCTCAGCCACCGGTTTTGGAAATTAGTAGTGAATTTGTTTTGTTTTTAGTGAGTATAAGGTTGTGCTGTGAGTTTTTTGGGAGGGGGCGGTGCCAAAAGGGGGATTCTATTAAAAACGCAATTTGGCAAAATCATGGAAGGACATTAGTAAGAAATTAGAGAAAATAAAGAATTGGTAAGAGGAGTTGTTGAGGGAAGCCCAAAAGGTGTACATGAGGAGCGATTGAGAAAAGAGAATGAAAGATGAAATTATTTTTCAGGAAGAAGAAATGTCAAGGGCTCTACAATTTGGAGTCCAGGACATCTGGAGAGCCCTTGATAAAATTGAAAGTTGGACCCCAAAGGCAGGAGTTGGTTTTTCTGGTGGATTCAGGAGCTGAGAGGACTACAGTTCAACAGTTGTCTTCTGGGTGTTGAAAAAGCAGACTCTGTGATGGTGACTGGGGCAAAAGGGGACCCTTCCAAGTTCCCATTTTAAAGGATGTGAAAATTGAATCTGGTGATAAAATTTGTTTGGGTGATATTTTGTTGATAGAGGAAGCAGATTATAATTTATTGGAAAGAGATTTGATGGTAGTATTACAAATATGTGTAATCACAAGGGATTCACAGCTTATGGCAAGTCTGTATACATTAACTACTAAGGAGGAGGAAAGGATTGATCCCAGGGTCTGGCTCACTCTGGAGGCAGCCAGGAGATTGGACATGGAACCTATACATATAGAAACAGAGAGACAGAAGATCCCATAAGGATCAAACAATAACCCATCCGTTTAGAAGGGAGGAGGGGGCTGAAGCCAATAATTGAGGATTTATTAAAAAAGGGTACATTGGAACCCTGCATATCCAGACATAACACACCTATATTGGCAATTCAAAACCTGATGGCAGTTACCGATTGATGCAGGATTTAAGGGCTGTAAATCAGCACCCTGTTCCCCACGGTCTCTAATCCTTATACTCTATTGAATAACGTATCTCCAGAAGACTCTTGGTATAGTGTAATTGACCTAAAGGATGCCTTTTGGACTTGTCCTCTAGCTCAGGAAAGTTGGGACTACATTGCCTTCCAGTGGGAAGACCTGGAGACACAAAGAAAACAGCAATTACGCTAGACCTCCCTCCCTCAAGGGTTTGTGGACTCACCTAATCTCTTTGGCCAAGCCCTTGAAAAATTATTGAGTTCGTGCCAAGTTCCTGGGACAAAATAGTTGCAATATGTAGATGATCTATTGGTGGCTAGTCCTAAGGAGGAGGATGTAAGGGCAGAGCTATAGCCCTATTAAACTTCTTGGGAAAAAAAGGTTTAAAGTTTTCAAAAATCTAAATTACAGTTTACAGAACCCAAGGTAAAATACCTAGAGCACTGGTTAATAAAGGGAAAGAAGAAATTAGATCCAGGTGGCTGGTATAATCACCCTACCTCCTTCACAAACCAAGAGGGACACTGGGACTCTTGGGACACTGCAGGTAGTGGATTGAAGGCTACAGTAAAAAGGTAGGATTAGAGGAAAAACTTACCACAGATAGACTAAAATGGACTACCCAAGATGAAGAGAACTTTAAGAAATTAAAAGAAACCCTCACAACAGTTCCTGTGCTAAGTCTCCCAGATGTAAAAAAAGCCCTTTCAATTATTTGTAGATGTCAGCAACCACACTGCACATGGAGTCTTAACTCAGGACTGGGCAGAAACCAGGAATTTGTGGGGTATTTGTCAAAGCCGCTTGATCGTGTCAGCAGGGGGTGGCCCACTCACAAGTAATCGTGGCTGTAGCCTTATTGGTGGAAGAAGCCAAGAAGGTTACCTTTGGGGCCTCATTAATTGTCTATACCCCCCAGTGTAAGAAATATATTACAACAAAAAACTGACAAATGGCTGACAGACACAAGGCTCCTAAAATATGAAGCCATCTTAATTCACTCACATGAATTAGAATTGAAAACTACCTCCACCCAAAGCCCGGCCCAGTTTCTGTTTGGGGAACCACAAGGACCCCCACCCACCACTGCGCTGAAGTAGTAGAATTACAAACCAAAATTAGACCGGATTTAGAAGAGGAACTTGAGGGGGGAGAGAAATGGTTTGTGGATGGGTTGGCGAGGGTCGTAGAGTGGAAAAGGGATATCTGGGTATGCAGTAATTGATGGAAAAAACAGGGAAGTGATAGAATCGAGACCTCTGGATGCAGGTTGGTCAGCTCAGGCTTGTGAGCTATATGCGGTGTACAGGGCATTGCAAGGGCTGAGGGGCAAAAGGGGAATTATTTATACAGGCTCAAAATATGCATTTGGAGTGGTACACACCTTCAGGAAAATTTGGGAAGAGAGGAGACTTCTTAACACCTGGGGAAAGGGATTGGTACATGAAGAAATAATCAGGAAAATCTTGACAGCAATTAGGGAACCAAAGGCCATTGCCCTTTTCCATGTAAGGGGACATCAAATTAGAATGCAATTTAGGACTTGAGGGAACAACTTAAAAGTCGAAGGGGAACCCCAAGAGTTTCCCCCCTCCCCTCTACAAAGGAGGCAAATATTTATCAGAAGATTGGGGGTCATTTGGAAGATGGTAAGTGGAAATTACCAGATGGGAGAGAATTATCAAAAGAATATACTAAGAAAATCCTGAGATGGCTACATCAACAAACACACTGGGGGGCTCGAGCACTCACTGAACAATTTCTGAGATTTTTTGGATGCAAGGGCATTTATGAGTTGGCAAGGCAAGAAGTACAGGGATATTTAATATGCCAAAAGTTAAACTGGGCAAACTCTTGACAGATAGCTCTGGGGAGCCGCTCAGTAGCCGCTTACCGACCCTTTGAGAGGATCCAAGTCGATTTCACTGATTTAACAAAGGTGGGAAGGTATAAGTTTCTACTAGTAATAGTAGAAACTTCCACTGGGTGTAAGCTTATCCAAGTTCCTGGGCTACAGCCTAAACAGTATCTCTGTTCTTATTAGAAGAAATCATACCCTGATATGGGTTGGTAAATTACATCAACTCAGACCAGGGGACACATTTCACTTCAAAAATTATAAAAAATTTAGCTGGCACTCTGGGAATTCAGTGGGAATACCACACCCCATGTCACCCCCAGAGCTCTGGCCATGTTGAACAGATGAGCCAAACTTTAAAGGCTCAATTGGCAAAGCTAATGTTAGAGACAAAAATGACATGGATGGATAAAATGCCACCCCTTGGCCCTATTAAACATCCGAACAATGCCGCACTCTGAAATAGGTCTCTCCCGCTTTGAAATGCTGAATTATATGCCCCATGCACATGGGATGCCAATAGGGCATCCAAGATTAGAAGATGGACATATACAGCTATACTTAACAGCCTTGAACAAAAATCTCCAGGAACTGCGGAGGCAAGGAGTGATCACAGAACAGCCCCCTTGGGTTTTTCAATACACAAAATACAGCTGGGGGGACAAGGTACTCATAAAGACTTGGAGGGAGGCCTGGGAGGGCCCACCCCTATCTTGTCCTTTTGACCACAGACACAGCAATACAGGCACAGCAATATGAACTGCAGAGAAGGGGTGGACATATGCATCAAGAGTGAAGATGAAGAAAGACAAAGCTGCGAGAAAGGGAGTCACCTACCCCCAGGAGACCTGAAATTAACTCTGCGTTGGCCAAGTAAATGACTGACAGTGACTTGATCAGGTGCTCTATACCAGATTGTGAATTTATCCATTTGTGCATTTCATTTGCTAATACTGTAATGCGGTTTGGGTTACACACTGCAGGGAGGGGGTTTGGGGGAAAGGATTGGGTCATAAGTATTTAGAACAAGAACAGTGCCTGACTAGCCTTGTTTTAGGGCTTGCCACTTGTCTGGGTATCCTTGGTGTGGTTTGGCCTATTCCAAAATGGGGTAAGGGGAAAATTGAGGTCAAAAACTTAGATCATTACTGTTGAGTGCCAGAAATTAAACAAGGTACCCTGCAGTGCAGACTCAGTTAAACTATCAAGGTGGGGCATCTTTTAACAGAGGTATGCAGCTCGGGCCAGGTACGACACCACAGACGACTACTCCTGCTGCCGAGAAGACGGTTTACCCCGCTGCTGGTTGCAACCCAGATTGGGCGAAGGCAGAGGAGTTTTCATAGTGGGGGTCCTGATGATCCTGAGTCTAGCAATGTACCTCAAAATTAGTATGCATTCAGGTTGTCTACCCAGCACTGATGTATGAGGCCCTGGCAGCGAAGAAATACCATGCATACAGACTGCCCAGAGAAGACAAGGGGAATTGGAGGCATTCCCAGCCCCAAGAAGCTGCAGCAAGGGTAAAACAAATGAGCATCGCTCCACAAACGGCACTCAACAGGGGACATACGAATTGAAGAAAGAAACAAAAAGGATCATTTACTGAAGGCGACCCCTAAAGATGGGCAGTCAGTGCACAAAATACATAGAAAGAATACTGAGGTAATATCAATTCCAGCCTGTGACAAATGTAACCACACAGTGTAGATTGGAGGGAAGAGGGAATCAATTTTTGTAGCCTATTCCCAAGCAAATGCATTATGTTATGATTCCAATGAACTAGAAATTTGTATGATGGGGGGCAAAACATACTGAGTAGGAAACAATTTAAAATATGAAAAAAAAGGGAGTCCCTTAAAAATGAGCTCATCATCCTGGATCTCTTGGAGGATCAGGATGACAGGGCTTGCCTACAATATAAGAGAACATTTTGCAAGGGACAAGGAAGGAATAAACCAGAGAATAAGATTAAACAGGTAACTCAAGAAATAAAAAGAGAAGAAGCTGAAAGGAGAAAAAAAGAGAGTAGAACAAGAGAGATTAAGAACCCTAAGTGAACAGTATGATCAATTAGAGAAACAATATGTGAATTGGGGCTTACCAGCCTTGGATCAAAACTTACTTGTGGATTTAATGCAAGAAATTGCTACAGAACTGGGCCTGTCTAACTGCTGGATCTGTGGCAGACTTAAGTCCGCCGAGAAATGGCCCTAGAAGGGTGAAAGTTTAACCCCAGAACAATTACTGAATTGGAGAAATGATGAAGCCCCAAAAATCACTCAGTGACCTGAAGGATGGGTTTTGGATATCAGGATGACTGGAACTTTCTGTCTCAGCCAAGAGGGAGGGGAGTACTCTGAGGTTGTGGGGTACGCTTCGTGTGTATCCATTTTAACTGTAAATTCCACTGGGAAAAGTAAGATCTGGCAACCTGAAAGCACCACTGAGTAAAGAGAGAAGATCAGTGTGAACAGAGTGAGAGGTTGGGACTTTGTTGGTATACAAGCCTTGGGGCAAATCCTTTCAAATCTTTAAGCAAACTAAGTAGGTACTGGGAAAATAAGGTGGAAAGCACTGAATGGTTTATACTGGATCTAAAGAAAAAAAAGCTTATGGTGAACTTCCCCAGCGCTGGAATGGATCATGTATGGTAGGATTGATAAGACCCGTTTTCTTCACCCTACCCCGATCCAAAAGTAGCTCATTGGGGGCCCCAATGTATGACAAACTTGGGGTGGGGAAGAATGGCCTGCTGAAAGAATTATTGAATATTATGGCCTGGCCACCTGGGCACAGGATGGGACGTGGGGATATAGGACCCCAATTTACTTACTGAACTGTCTCATCAGATTACAGACTGAGGTGGAGATTGTATCGAATCGCACCTTTGATGCTCTCAAATTGTTATCTAAGCAGCATTCCCATATGAGGACATTTGTCTACTAAAATAGAATAGACCTCGATTACCTACTTGCTAAGGAGGGTGGAGTTTGTGGAAAGTTCAACAAATCACAATGATGTGTGGAAATAGATGACTACAGGGAAACTATCAGAGATTTAGCCACAAAGATTAAACAGGTGGCCCATGTCCCTGTACAAAAATGGAATTCAATACTTCAGGCCTCTTGGTGGGATAATTTGTTTGACGGAGCATGGTGGAAGAAAATAATATTTTTTATTTTATGTTCAGTAGCTGGGTTCATTTTTCTACCTTGTCACACACCTTGCTTTATCCGGCTGATACACTCAGTGGTGCAGGGAATGCAAGTAGTGGCTATGCCCACAGATCTGGAACTTGCAATAGGAAGAACTACCCAAGTATCCCAAATAATGAAATTAGGGAAAGACAACCCACACCACAGAGCGGCAGAAGCCCTGGCAAAATTTGAGGGTCAGATAAGAGAAGGAAAGTCATATAAATTCTATCATGAGGTGCCAGGCAAGGATGGGGAAAATTAAATGTGAAATTTGCTACTGTAAAAATAAAGGATGAAACAAATGTAGTTTCTTTTAGGGTGCAAATTAATGGATTAATGTAAAGATTAATGTAA
Organism: Lonchura striata; assembly: GCF_050655825.1. NCBI lineage: Eukaryota > Metazoa > Chordata > Aves > Passeriformes > Estrildidae > Lonchura > Lonchura striata. The sequence goes on from NC_140704.1 coordinate 74,813,373, forward strand.
AAGGGGAGGAATTTTTATGTATTATTATAACTTGTGCCAATGAAATATTGTATGGAATCAAGGGAAATATGATTTGGCATGTATAATATTTAGTTATTACAAAATACACACACCGGCACTGTGAGCTGCCCCTTTGCACCACCCCCCCCACCCCCCCCCCCAATATTTGGTTGCTCTGGACAATGCCTCATTTACAATCTAATACATGTGGCTAGTCTGGAGATGGGCTGTCCCAAAAGGCAATACTGGAACACCTGGAAGCTGATCATTCTGGTAACGACCCAAGATTGGGATCCCTGGAAACCTCCGGGCTGATACATCTGAATGCCACGGTTCCTGTAACCATTAGGAAAAATCGTCCACACCTGGACCTGGATCGTTTGTTCAACCCTGGCTCAGAGAAAAGAATTTTATGAATATGTGGGATTCTGAATAGAAAGAAAAGGTGGATGGCTGAAATCCTGGCCTTGGGCAGAAAATTTCCTATAAGAACTGCAGGGTCCAGGAGGGTGGCGTGTGTGTCCAGGGGAACCTCTGCCGAGAGGCGTCCTTCCTGTCACGCACCCAGCGCCGAACCCGGGCTCAGCGCTGTCCTTTTTCTTGTGGCTGGCTCAGAGAGAATTCGATCCTAAATAAATTTTTTATTATTTCATTTTTAATTTGGCTGTACTAATTTTCATTTATAACATCACCATGCAAAAGCTACAGCATACAGAAGCATGGCCAGGGGTTAAAGGTTAATCATTGTTTGGTTTCTTTAACTGCTTTCCTCAACTGCTATTGAGAGGTATTTATAACTATTAGAAAGAAAACAACACTAAGCTTAAAATCTCGTCTCCAGTGGCTTACCAATAACAGTGGTGTATCTCATTTATTAGCAATTATCCAGCTGGTTGCAAATATAATTCCTTGTGATAGTATTGAAATATAAATGTCTGAATTTGTAAAACTGATTTTAACCACTTGAATTTCAATCATCAATACCTGAGCAACAGTTAAGATTATTTTCTCTGGATATAGCTTAAGCAGTGTTAACTATATTATTTCACAGGGAGCTTCTCACTTACTTAACTTCATTTATTGAATAGCAGGATTTTTGGAATCTGCAATTCATTTCAGTTCTAATCCTTTCACAAGAGCAAACAAGTAACATCTGTGTGGGAATCCTTAAAATCAGAGGGTTTGGGGAAATCTGCAAAAGGCAGGCCTCAGAGACAGCAGAACTGCCATTAGAGTTAAGCAGTAGCCATAAGATTTGTCTGCAGAAAAATTATATAAGAAGTATAAAAGTAAGGACAAATAGAACAACGCTTGGCTAGAATAACTCCCTAAGCTACAGAAAAGTGTATCTAGTGGGATAATAGAAAGTTCTAAGCTTAATAATGGAGCTCTGTGCACTGTAGTTTAAGGCTTCCAAGCAGGTATTGTATTCAAAATAAGCAAGCATTGTTTTAACCAAAGGTATGTGTTATGAACAAAAAGACCTTCCTGGTTCCCATGGCAATACTGGGACACTGATGGCTTGAGCTAAGTACTGATATTGAAATATTAATTAGCTAATTGCTCCTGGGGATCATCTACACCCCCCACCCACACTGCCATTCTAGGACTGGGATGCAAAATAGAGGGACCAGTGGAATCATGGAAGGGGGTTTTGGGGATGAAAACACCCCTAAATGGAAGGCTGGGCACAGTGGAGGGACTGGACAGGTGCACTGGTTGGGGAAAATGGAACCACATCCCTAGTCTATGTTTGACCTGTCACCATAGCCTCCAGAGGACTGGACTGGACTGGGCTATGGGAAGCAGGAACAAAAGCAGCTCTTCCTTGTGTTACCAGGAGGAAAGGAGAAGGGACAGCTGCTGCTGGACTTCAGCAACAGGCTCTGCACATCCCCTCACCCTTCAGCTACCAGGGTGCCACAAGGAACAAGAAAAGGAGAGAGGATGGTCTGCTGATTGGGACATCAGATACAGACTGCACACCTCTTCACCCTTTGGCTACCAGTGTGCCATGAAGACTTCAGGGACAGACTCTGCACACCTTCTCCCCCTTTGACTACCTGGAAAAAGCTACAACAGCGGGGGTGAGCTCTGTGTCAAGCCCCCTACCCAGCTGATCTTTTTAATAAAGAGCTGAACATTAATAAAGGCATAAGCCCTGTTCATTTCAGTATATGTGCTTATAGTGGTTGGAAAGAAATACTATCAATATGCTTTTGCTTTGTGTGATTTTGTGTGCTTTTAAAGTAAGTTGTAACATTAAGTTCTTTGCTGCTGGGGATGTGAGATGCTGGCATCTTCCCACTGCCATAACCATGGACTGATGCTGGAAAATAAACAGCTTTGTAAACTGCTGTTCTGTGGGAATTCAAAATGTCCCTCAGACATTTCTGGAGGTTCCGGGTCCCGGTCAGAAGTATTTGAGACCCTGGAAGGCAGCTGGAAACAGCTGTGATTTTGGATTTGAGCCATGGAATGATTTACCAACCTTGCAGGAAGAACAAGAAGTCACAAAAGTTTAGATGTTATAGTAGAAGTAGTTACAAAGTAGAGGGAAGAAGTTTTTAGTGCTGTACAGGGGGGTTTTAACACCTGTACAGGGGGGTTTCTGTTTTGTACATGGGGGTCAGAGGTTTTAAGATGGAGGGATCTGGGCCCCTCCTGTCATCCCTCTTTCTTCTTCCTTACCTCCATGTTTTTGGTGATGTTGGCACTCAGAGTTTTGTTTAGACCAGAAAAACACCATTTTATATAGGTAATAGGTATTGGGGAAAAACTGTAAACATGTAACACGTAATGTATAATATAAAAGACAGCACCAGCCCTGGGCGGGGGGAGAGAAGAAGACAGCAGACAGAGAGGATGTCAGGGTGTGTGTGTGCCTCTGCCTGAGCTGCTGAGCAAACCGCAGCACCCTGAGAAGACAGTCTTTTAGATAACTTACAATAAACAACCATGAGACTGAACAACAAGAGACTGCTGAGCCTTTCTTTGGAAGCATGGGTTGGAGGAGAAGTTTTTCCACCACACGAAGCCACCCCACAATCTAGGGTGGTCTTTGACACTGTTCCTCAGCAGTCCCATCTTGTTCATGATTTGTACATAGACCCCCTGCATTTAATTTCAATTCTAACCCTTTCACAAGAGGAAACAAGTAACATCTATACATTCAAGAAAATCTGACAGTTTTAAGTGGTTTAACAAAATGATATATTTTTTTAAGAAACAAAAGGAAAATTTACTAGGATGTATGCTTAATCAACCAATCAATACAACTTAACAGACTGCACACAGACAAGCTGGAATTCATTGCTTGTGCACAAGCATGTTACACACAGAGAGGAAAAGATAAAGTGTTTGCACTTCAAGTGAGCTTCTTACCACAGCTCCAACTGGTGTGGAAAGCTAGCACGACATTAGAAGCTCTACCAGTTCTACCCACAGAGCAATAAAATGCAGGGCTCTGTTGTGAAAGGAATGGTGAAAATTTCCACAAAACTGGTTTTCCAGTGTCTCTTTCACAGACATCAGCAGAAGGCGTGAAGGCTAAAATAACACTCTGGGGAGAACTGTGTTAGCATTGCAGAAGGTCCAGAAGTCAATGCCTACACAGCAGTTTAAAAAGACCTATCAATTACTGTGAAACAACATGAGGCTTAAGAATGCAATAAGGAAAAATAAGTCTGTAAGTTAACGTCTAACAAAGGAGCCTTCAGGGAGTATCCCACATACTAAAAATGTTATCAACAATGCCATCCAAACCAAAAGTGATCTCCTCCTTTGCCGCCATTTATCTTCTACAAAGTTTAATATTTTTAAAGAAGGTATGTAATGATCAAACTTTCAAAACAGCTTTATTCTTAGACCATAGCAAATCTACTTTAAAAATTTAGACTCAGCTTTACAATCATTATTACATACTGAAAGAAAAAGCATCTTTGAAGAAAGCAAGACAAAACTTGAACTAAATATTGCTGTGGTGGAAAAAGGATAATCAAATATATAGCCAGTTGAAAAACAAAATCTCTGAATCTTCTGAGTTGAAAGAGACCAAGCAGGATCACTGAATCCAAATCTTAAATGAAGTATGAAGATTGAACCCATGAATTTGGTGGATTTGTGATGCAAATACTAAACAAGGATCTTGATATGCGCGAAACTTTCAGATTCCCAGATCTTTAGGAATACTGTTTCAAAAGTGTTACTTAGGAAAAAAGCCAACTGTGCTGTGCCTGTTATACATTCAATACATTCTAAACACTTTGTGTTACATTCTAAAATGTAACACAAAATGCTGCTGAAGTCAGAAAATCCCTTTATTCTTGAAAAACTACCAAATAAAAAGCAATTATTAATAAGCAAACTATTCTTTTTAACCCCAATTTCTAACAGCTAGTAGACTAGGAGTCTAAACTCCTTATAACCAATTAGTCTAACAAGCAAATGAAAATATCTAAACTCTATCCCAAATTCAAGTAGACCATCAAGCATAGGACACAGCAGCTTTGCAGATCTATCACTTCAGTTTCATAGCCCATTTACATTATGCTAAGAATGGGGAGCAAGCCCAGTGCAAAATCTGAACTGGTATCTCTAAACCCATAGAAAGAATTCATAATGATGGCAGACTCAGGCCCATATGCTGAAAATTACAATACTCTTAAAAATTTGTGGTGTAAGTATATGGCATAAATTAAAAATTATCGTGCTGCTAAATGTAACTAAAATTCAGGTTTTAACTGTAGCTTAAAAAGTTATTTAATTTCATTTAGAAACTGACTCTAGTTCAGTTATAACTTAAAATTCAATTTTTATCTTTAATTTACCTAAAAACTCAAATTTACTTTTAACCATTGTAAAATTAACTCCCAAGTCAGGCAAGTCAGGCATCAAAATTTTCCTGTACAACAGAAATTACAAGTTTTGTAGTGTATTGTACATACAAATAAGGCAGGTGAGAAGTTGGACATGCTTTGTTTTTCTCTCACTTCACAACTTATTTCAGAGGGACTGTGCTTATGCACAGAATAGCACAGTAAATGGGAACATTTGCAACAGTTCACTGCATTTAAAAATATTATTTAACACGGTATGCAAAAAGGATTTCTTTCTCTCTCCTCTGTCTGAACAGACACTGTAGCATGATTTACAATACTGTTATCTTGGGCCATCTCCAAAGGTTTATTTTTGATAGAGGAAAGATCTGTGAAGGTATTCCAGACATGCAGTCAGATCCTAAGTCACCTCAGTTTTATTCATTTTGCATTATTTTTTTGAGAGACGGAGGCTTTGTTTAATGCTCAATTTTGTTTTGAGCTGATAAACTCCAAGCAAAATATAAGGCTGTATGAATTGTGTATCTGTTATTCCTACAGTAGGTAACCTAGGGAAGTTTTGAGATGGTCAAACACCATAACTCATGCATGCAGAAGAATTAGAATTACCTGAGAGCAAGAATATAATTTCAACCTTTTGGCAAAATACAGAACCTCTCTTCATCATGCCGGCAAATTCAGATAGAAATGTATATCTTGGTCACAGTCACTGAAAAATACCCCAAATACTGAATGCATGCATTTCTGTGTTCTGCCTTCACTTGATCACATAATTCCTCACCTGCATCTAGTACTTTTCTAAAGATGCAAATTGTAACATTTTAACAGTGAAAAGGTGGGCTATACAGATGAGACATGGGTGACAATGATGGTCGGTTATAATGAAAATGGATAAAAACCTTTCTGTTCTCTACATTTATTAAATTCTTGCTTTTACGGTTTTGTAGGTTGAAGCAAAACATTGATTTAGCTTTCCTTTTTTACTGAACAAGCATCAGCCTTGTGATAAAAGATAGCTAATTTGAGAAAATAAGTCTTACTAATGTCTTTAGCAGTAGACTGAGGTCAAGTGTTAATTATTAGGCATAAAAGAATATACAGAGAGTGAAGTAAATGGGGAACGTAAGGCTGAAAGAAAAGCTTATACACACATCAATTTTTTTTTTCATGCTATGAACTTCCTGTCATTTAGAATTAAGCACTCCTGTAGCATTGTGTTACTAGTAAATGGTAGCTTCGTTCACTATCAGGAACTCATCTGTGCATAACTCAGCTCAAGTAAAAGATAAAAATTGAAAAAATAAACAGTGCAGTGATTCACCCCTGATAAGCAACACACATGACACTGAAGGAGAGAAAAGGTCATCAACCATTGCTCTGCATGGTTCATAAAGATACATCCTAGCAAAAAGAAATTCAGTGATCCAAAAATGCTAAGCACTTAACACAAGAAATCATTTCAGACGGAACCCAAAACTCTGTTGCGTGGGCAGTCAGTAGTTTGTGCCAGGTTGACCTATGCTAAGGATATATGTGTATAAGAACATCCAGGAAGAAGCATGAAAGGATAGGCAGTTCCCTATCTCAGTCAGTGCAGAATCATATGAGCAAATAGAAGCAAGAATGCACCATAATGTACATCCCAGTTGACACACACATATCATTCTTAGGCACATTCTTCCAGCTTTGCAGGGAACTGGAAACATGCATACACACCTTTAAGATGTATTTTCTGCACACTCATGCAGGAAACCAGATAATTCCACCATCCTCCTGTAATCCAACCTTCAAGTTAAGACACCCATCTCTGTGCATCAGCAAACTTGCTGAGGAGGCACCCTACCCTTTCATCCAACTGATTAATTAGTTAAACAAAACTGGATTTAGACACCTGAACTGCAGGCACCTGTAGACTGTGCCACTGACCACAACCCCCTGAGAACTGATATGCAGCCAGTTCTCAATCCAGTGATTCAGAACAGTAATCTATATAGGGAAAAACATTAATTCAATTTACCTGAATGAATAGTAAGAATGAGTTTTCCTTATTGTTAATATTCATTCAGGTAAATTGCTTTATCCCCATGCTGGTTTGTGCACACCACACATGAATAAATGTATGATTCTGTATATTTCAGTGGGGTAAATCCAGATATATAAATAAATAAATTCTACAGCACTTAGAAAATCAGTATGTGCTGGTGACCTTCTAGTCTCAACCAGAGGTGGTAGCATGCCACATATATGTGTTGTTTTACCTCTAGAACCCTGAGTAGTTTTAAAATCAAACTCTTGCTAGTATAAATTGAATGTTAGTTGCAGAAGTCAGAAATTGAACATTTTAGCACTTGACATAAAGACGAACTTAAAAAAAATAGTACTGTTCTAAAGCTATAGAAATTATTTTTCTAATTTTGTTTAATTAAAGTCTATTCTTATGTTCCTGACTATTAAAGTCTTTCCTCTTATACTGTGCTCTGATACCTCCCCTCCAATATCCAGGATTTTAAATGCTGTCTATACACTTATATTTAATTCCCTTAAATACAGAAATTCCATAATTTAATTCTTTAAAATACATCCTCTTCCAGATCATTCCCCAAGTACAATCATTTTCACTGGTCTTTATTTACCTGACATTAAAAATGGAAGGGAAATTACAGTGACTTCTACATCTTTTGAGATGACCAGAATCTCTGAGAAAATTTCAAGTATCTCTTTTAAGCTTCATATATTCAAACACTGAACTGTAGAAGGTGGCTTATTCTAAATTATCTCTTTATCCCCTTCACTAGATTGACTGTACATAAAGAGTTCTCTCCTGCTGGAAAAATGTCAATTTGACCATCAGCTAATAATTTGGAAAGATTCAAGAGAATTACAAACTAATGCCACAAAAAACTTATTGTGTATTAAAAATAAGAAGTGAAGCATCTCACATTTATTAGTCATGGATTTTTGGACTTTTTCATTCCTCAGTTACGCTTCTAAACACAGAACTGTGATTTCAACTTCCCTGCAAGAATACACCATCCTTGATCACATAGGCCTGACCATGAACAGACACCACACGCTAGTTAGGCATATTCATGGCTTAGCATGTCCTGCGGGGCTTGAGCTGGAGTAACTCATTTGTGTCCACTGAGGCTATAGGCAGATCTTCTGTCATGCTGGCTTAACACTCAGTCAAATCCTAGGGACACAAGCAAGTCTTTCATTGCACCACGACTGGAGACAAGAAGAAGAGGAAGAGGAAGATGAAAGGAGAGAAAGAGAGGCAAGGGTATATGTTTTGCCAGAGAAATTAGACCACATAAAATTTTCAAATATGACAGTAGGACAGGCAAGAGCTTATTTGTCACAAATTTTAGGTTGACTATTAATAATAGGTTTAGTGGACTTAGCCAGAGGTAGACTACTCATTCTTTTACAAAGTTGCTAGTTTTACTAGCATTACTTAGGTAATATAGTCAGCAAGTGTTGTGTATTTAATTCTATCAGCTGTAATCATTTCAGAGTCAGAAATAACAAACAAGCACTGTGACTTGTACATTTTTAAACAAAAAACTTTCCAAAAGAGCATGTCTTAAAATACTTTACTGGCAAATATTACTTTATTTGTGAAAATATTGCATAGAAATTTAATGCCAGTATCATTACTCTGTATTTGAAGATAAAGTGGCTGGAACTTTTTCTCCTAATTTAAATGGAAATTGTAATAATGAAAAACCTACACCACCAATGCCTTCTAAGAATGTCGCAATGTACAAATTCTGCTCCCTTATAAGTTAAATTCACAGCAGCAAAATAATCCCAAGCGATGATCTATAACAGGTAAGAACTTGCTGAAAAGCACTTTTTTCAAGCCAAAAGTCAAGTACCTGCAAAACTCACCTTACATCATTTGATTCCATATCTTGGATTATTATGTAAAGAGGACATCAGAAATAACCCCTTGATAATCACTGTCAAAGTTTGAAGCAATGATATGAGGGTCCTGCTGTACAATGTAATGAACGCACAGGTGCTAGAGAAATAATGATTTTCAGAAAGTATTACAGCTTACCATGTCCAGAGGCATTCCTGTTTCTGATCTCTAATTTGTCATGGAAGCCAGACCTACTGTTAAGCTCTTCCATGTGTGCACCAAGGCTGCTGAAGCCATTTACTTGATTTCTGTCACTGGTGAGAGTGTTAATGGAGGTTGGGATAGGTTCAAATGTAGGGTCTAACTCCAAGATCAGCCTGTTCAATTGTTCAATAGACTGATCAATATCCAAAATTGGAGAAGCTGGTACATCTCCAGCATTTTGTCCTAGATCCAGGCCATTTGTGTTCCCCTGACTTGACTTAAAATTTTCAGCACTTGCATGTTCTTCAGCTTGTGCAGCACCCAGCATGCTTCCTAGCCCTCTTTGCACAGCATCTTTGCTGCTAGAGCCACGTGTTGGAGCATCTGGGACTTGGGACTGCCTCTGGACACTGCCCAAATTTTCCACAGTGTAATGAATGCCAACTGTAATTTCATTCTCTGGGGCAAAACCATATTGGTGAGCAGTGACCATCTGCTGCTGGCGTACCCAGGTCTGAGTAGAGTAGTTACTTGGGCAATAGGCTTGTAGATGGGGTGAGACAGAAGGATTCTGTTGCAATTGCTCAGATGACTTTGGCTCAGTACTTCCAAATGATCTTTCAAAGAGGGAATCCACACCAATTCCCATATCTGCAGCAAAAGCATTGTGATGCTCTTCCCCAGCATTACTTCCAAAGCTGTCTGAAAGAAGTGAATTTTGACTGCTCTTGTGGCAACTGAAGCTCCCTAGGTGGGTGGAGTGCTGCCCTTCTGAGGAAGAAAACGTCCCAATGCTGTCCACACTGTGAAGGTCATGATTAGGCATTTCATCATCCAGAATATCAGTCTCCCTGTCCTTCATTTCGGTGACTTCATTCATGTGAATGTGAGCTGGCACTATGTGGTGAGTAACACTGTACTTGCTTTGAGCATCAGTAATATCCTTGGTGGTGCTGACAGAACCCTCTAGTCCAAAGCCACTAAGTAGCTGGTCTAGTTCTGCCTTCTCTTGTGGGCTCAGACCCCGTTTAACTTCTGGGACAAGGCGTTCCTCAGTCTTGTCTGTTCTGATGGAAGCTGTGGAGTGTCCAGAATCACTACTGACAGACAGGGTATGATCACTGTGATCAGGACTGCCTGTAACATGAATACCCTGAACAACACCACAGATGTTGTTGTCTGAAGAGCTCTTCTTTCTCACTGTTGCATACAGACTGCCATCAATGGGACCTTGGGTATGCAATACTGTGGAGATACAAGTGAAAAGGAAAAGGCAAGATAAGGACAAGGCATCATATAAGGGCTTCGACTAGTGTTATGCCACAAGTATTGTTAACACTAATGGTATTGTTTCTGCAAAACTAAATCAACTCTACAACTACAGCAAATACCAATGACCAATGACATTATCTTCTTTAATTTCACAAGACTTTTCTTGATGGAAATACAATATGCCATTTGTTGCTTAAGATCAAATAAAATCCTCTCTTTTAATACTGTTTTGAGTGCATGTTTATGGCTCCACAAATTCTTCATACTAATTTAAAGAATCCCACTATTATAGCACTAGAAATTTGAGAGATAGCTACTATGCATTCCATTGAGAGCTAGGATGGTAGAAACCTAACAGCAATACTTGCCTTTAATATATATATAGTATGTAATTATTACTTTGTCCATTTTTACTTGATGGTCTGACTATACTACAAAGATTACTTTTCTCCTTTTCCTGGTGTTGCAAGGAAAATATAAGCTTTTAATCAGAGTTGCAATCCTTGGAATATACATAAAGCCTCTTCACAAAGAAGGCACAAGTAAATGTTTAGAGTATGACATTTCTACATATATGGAGGACCTGGTATGCATGTCATGTTTTTGTTTCAAAGAAGGACTAATGAACTTAAGTGGAAGCCTCCACAGAAGTAACTATATTTGTCTTACTCCCATCTAACATATCACACAGGTTAGACTAAGAGGTTAGACCAACCATGAGGTTATAGTATGGCTACTGAATTTTTATCCCGTGCTGAAAATAAGCACAATTCTATTTTTCAGAGAAAGTTTTAGGAATAAATATGTCTAGTGTCTGCAAAGCCAAGAATGTAAAGTAAGTAGTTCCACTTTCAAAGGACTTAATGGTAATTTATCAGAATATTTATATTAAGCAGATATTTCTGAAAAACTTTTCCTACTCATAGTCTGAGAATGGTTTGAGATTAAGAAAATTAAACCCTTACAATTTAGGATCAGGCAGACTTTTCTCAAAGGTAACCATCAATTACATCTGTTGTAGTTCCAGAATCAAACGTCCCATGTGGAGCCAAATGCATTTCAACATCAACTTTGCCACACATTTTCAAAATATATGTAAAATGTCATCATGATCATGAATTTCCAAACTAGGAACTTTTCTAGGCAATATCCATTTAGAAAAAGCATTATGCAGAAATTGTACTCACAATGGTAATTAATTAATTTGTCTTTATAATGGCAAGAAAAGTGGTCTGGTTGGAAAAAGTTTTGGGGACACACTGACAAGATTCCATCAGATAAAATACTTACATACTAAAGTTTTATATACAATAGTTTTAATAGATTTCAGCTAAAGTAAAGAACAATCTTTTACTTTCTAGGGACTAGGAACTTGTCTGATGTTGATTTTAAAAACAGCACATGCAAATACCAAAATACTCCTTTTCAGAAAAAGTTATCAAGCTGAGCAAAAAGAAAAGCAACTTTCCTTGCTGTAAAATTTCTCTGTGGATCAAGTCTGATGTGTAAATTCAAGTTGAAAAGGGCTGCTATGCATGAGGCTGAATGTCTGTATACAGATACTTAAAAACAACATTTTTGAAAGAAGATGCATCAAAAGCCAACAGATAGTTTCTCAGGCTCTTTCATGCTGTGACTTCTCATACGCTCTCACAACCTTCTAGGACTATGAAGCATACTTGGTGTTTCATGTGAAGTATTTTGATACAGTTACCACAATAAAGTGCAAGATTTTAAAAACAAAACAAATAAACAAACATAAAACAGAACCAGGAGTAACTATTAGGTGGGTTTTTTTAACTGTATGATTGGTTTTGAGTTTAAAAACCAGAAAACAATAAAAAACCCTGCTTTGTTTGGAATAGTTGTATATCCTGACAAAACACAGACTTGAAAAAGTTACAGGTCTGAACTGGAATGCAGTGAAGTAAATACAGAACCAGTACACTTGACTATTACAAAGTCTTCTTCTCTGCCTGTTCTGTAACTCAAAACTAGGCTCTGTGCTTTAAAAATGCTAGTCAGCCTAAACACTCTAGTGGGTTGACCTTGGCTCTCATGGCAAGGTCTCGTGCCCACCAAGCCACTCTATTAACTTCCCTTCCCAGCAGGACACCAGAGAAAAAAATAAGGTGGAAAAGGTTGAGATAAGACAGTTTATTAAAGCAAGAAAAAAAAGAAAGTTTGTGTGCTTAAGCAAGGGGGAGGGGGGAAGTAATTGCCATCTTCCAGCAGAGAGTAATGTTCAGCCACTTCCCAGAAAGCAGGACTTCCACACAAAGCAGTTGCTCCAGAAGGCAAACATTGTAAAATAACAAATGCCCCCATTCCTCTTCCTTGCCATAGCTTTTATATCTGAGATGACATCATATGTTTTGGAATACCCCTTTGGTTAATTTGGGTCAGCTATTTTTGCCTACTTTTGTCCCCTTCCAGAGTACTGCCCACTCCCAGCCCACTTGATGGGAGGAGGATATGAGAGAATTGTTAAAGAGGCAGCACTGATGGTGTGCCAGTGCTGCTTCAGGCAAAACACTGGTGTGTAGTCAACACCTTCTGGCTACCAATGCAAAGCACAGCACTGTGAGAGCTTCCAAAGGACAATTAACTCCAGCTCCAGATACAATACCTTACACAAGATCAAACATTCTAATATGCAGATTTGGTTCTCCTTGCAGAAATGGTTAAGTACAAAAAAACTGTCTAATTCTCAAGTACAGCCATGGTCCTTCCACTATCATCATTTATTACCACACAAGCATAGTGACAGAAGTACAGACAAAAAGACAAACACACTGACAGCAGGCTACTGACCCAAGGGTCTTGCACATGTGCACTTTGAAAGATTCAGAGATAATTTTGTCCACTACTTCTTCCACTAATACAAAATTATCAAATTTATTCTGCATCTTGCTAGGAATGCTAGGCAACCTCAAATATTTAGGGGTCTTCCAGCTGTGAGTTGTACAGCTTCCACTCTGAAGAATATACACAAGTACAGCTTACTTAAAATTTCACTTAGGAAAAAACAACCAAAACAAACAAAAAACAAAAACAAAAAAAACCCTAAACAAAAGCAAAAAAGCAAAACCCACAAATAGAAAATTAAGTACTGCATTTGTGTGTTAGTAACCTTAACTTAGCCTTAGCCTTAAACTACTTCAGGATTCTCAGACATTTTTAAAGTAAGTTTAAAAGCTTTTAAAAATTAATAAATAATAAATACTTAAATAATAAAATAAATAAATAAATAAATAAATAAATAGCTTTAAAACTTACTTAAAAGCTATCTCTTCAGAGTAACAAAAATTTTATTGCCTTCCATATCTATCTGTGTCCAAGATTGTTCTTGTTTCCTTAAGACCCAGTTCTGTGGCTGGAAAAAGAGTCAGAGGTTGCCTGGGTTTCTTTAGAAAGCTGGAGCACTAAGCCAGGTTCTCTTTCCCTGGTGGCTTTTGCTGAAGGCAGAGGCTTGATTTCCTCAGAGGTTGTTTCAGGTAGGTTCTTCTGGGCTCACAAAAAAAAAAAAAAAAAAAAAAAAAAAAAAAAAAAAAAAAAAAAACCAACAAACTCAAAAAGCTGAATTTCACAATCTGAAATTGTTTTGGAGTAAATTTTGCAAACTCTGTCAGCAGCAAAAAGCCTGAGCCAGCCCCAGGGCCAGGTCACCCCACATTGATGCCAGGACACCATTTTAGGAAAAAAGACGTCAGTGAGGAAAGTCTGGTCCACTACCAAGTTTCAAAAATCCTGTTATAGTCGGGTAATATGATGATTAGCGCTCAAAATTAAGGGATGAATATTGTGTGTATGTTAAGAGAAATTTTGTTTATGTATGGTTATCTCATCGTAGTTTGTTGTTTGGACACCTTTTGTTCTCCCCATAGTCCCCTTTCCCCCCTACTGTATTGTTGCCACCGGACAGCCTTAGTTGTTAGGACATGTGGAGGGAGAGCATGCACATATATCCCTTGCATGGAGCAGTTGGGAATGGGGAACATCTCACCTCCAATGAAGTTACAAGAAGGTTTCCACCAATGGATACCAAAGAAGAGTTGACTGGCAGACTTTGGGAGGGGCTAGGGTTGCCTGATGCAACACCAGGGGTATAAAAGGTGCAGCAGCCATTTTGTGGATGAGCTTCTGGCAGTCAGCCATTCTCCCAGTGCTATCCCTTTTTCATTATTCAGTCCTTTGTTGTGTTGTTAAGGTTTAAAGAATCTTTAAAATTTTAAAGTGAGCAGTCATTTCTCACAATCCCTAAAGCAATTTCTTGAAATAATGTCTTCCCAAACAGAAGTCTCATTGATCACAAGTAGGATGGTGAGCCTGACAGACATTACTTTTGATATTTACGCTAGAACTTGAGGAGCCATATTATCTGTCTACAAATGAAATGAGAAATAGAAGAGTTTGGGACCTGCTGATTTTTGGCTCTAAATTTAAATATCAATGCAATATTATTAGACGTCACATGAAAACAACTGTGATTGTGGGTCAAGACAATTTACTTGCAACTAGACAATTTACTCTAATAGACAGCTACCTTTTGAGGAACCAAAATATAACCACTCTGCATTATAAACATATAACAAAGAATGAAACTCATAGCTAAACAAAAATCCAGCTGTTCCTGAGGCGTCTGGATATTTAAACTTGCAGCTTCTAATTGTGAAAATAAAATGCATATTGCACATATCAAAATTATTTTCTAATTTACACAGTTGAAGGAAAACATTCTTAGATTAATTTGGAGTTTTTAATTTTAACTATCACCACAGAATATATCATAAAATGGTTTGGATTGCAAGGGATGACTAAACATTATCTAGTTCCAACCACCCTGCCATGGGCAGGGACACCTTTCACTAGACCAGGTTTCTCAAAACCCCATCCAACCTGGCCACGAGCACTTCCAGGGATGGGGCATCCACAACTTTTCTGTGCTGCCTGTTCCAGTGTCTCTCCACCCTCTATTTATTCTTTGTATCTCATCTAAGTCTCTCCTCTTTCAGTTCAAAGCCTCTCCTGTCACTACATGCTCTTGTAAATAATCGCCCTTGATCTTTCTTGTGGGCTCCCTTCAGGTACTGGAAGGCTACAGTTAGGTCACCCTTTTTTTCCTTTCTCATTTCCAGACTGAACAAACTCATTTCTCTCAGCCTTTCCTCACAGGAGATAAGGAAAACCACCTATCCTTCCAACCAACTTGGTGGCCTCCTCTGGTCCTGCTTCCTGTGCTGAGGACCCCATAGCTGTATGCAGCACTACTGGTGGGATCTTGCCAGTGTGGAGTGGGTGAATCACCTCCCTCATGCTGCTGCCAATACTGTTTTTGACACAGCCCAGGACACATGGCTTTCTGGGCTGCCAAGAGCATGTTGCTGGGTTGTGTCCAGCCTTTCAACCACCAGCACTCCCAAGTCCTTCTCAGCAGAGCTGCTCTGGATCTGTTCATCACCTAGCTTGTATTGATATTGGGGGATGCCCCAGCCCAGGTGCAGCATCTTGCACTTGGTCTTATTAAACTATAAACTATATATATGAAACCAATAAATATATACAACCAAAAATATATTAAAGCTATATACATATATGGTTTGTTTGTTCACAAAACTAGGACAAATGAACTATTAAAATACTACAAACCTACAAAATACAAGTGCTTCTAGTTGTTCTTCTATTACATAACATCTTTATTTCATATTCTACCTCTTTCTTAAATGCAATTTCAGAACACCTCTGCACTAAAACTTTTGGATTTTGCTTTACCCTGGTCTTCATCCATGTGTTTGCCAAAACATGTGACAACCAACTTAATTGTAAAAGCAAAGCTATGCATATAGGCAGGGAACAGTTTGGACAAAAGAAAATGAAAAAATGTAATAACAGCAGTGCAAAATTTCATTCTTTACACCTTGCTAAATTATGGTACCACAGACACCATATAAATTCAGTATCTCCATGCACAATTCAATCCCTGCTACCATTTTTCCAAGGAAGCAACACTTTAAAATGCACAGTAATACAGCTGTCGAAAAACAAGATCACAACAGAGGTGACCTAAGTAATGCAGGAATTTAATTAACTAAACCAAAGGGGCCCACTTGCTTTCAACCTGACCACTCTTCCCAGAAGCTGTTCCAACTCTCTGAACTGTCCCAACTCACTGAAGTCCAACAACATTACCATGCTGAATCTGAATTAAACACACACACTATCTATTTTCCTAACTGAAAATCTCAGAGGAAAGGTTATGTGTGTATTTTCACTCCTCTACCTGATACACAAAGAGTAACTTATTTCAAAATTATGACCTGAAATACTAACACATACCAAATTTAGTGACATCCTTCCAAGCCTGTGTTTTCCTGGCACTTCTCTTCTTGAAATCCAAATATCCAAAGGCAGGCTTGTGAATTAAAAATATTTCAGTCTCTAAGCCTTTTGACTTGTCCCCACAGCTACCCACTGTCCATTAATCACTTGGGAAAACACACACAAATGAAAGCCAGCTAGGTAAACCCATACACCACAAATTCAGCAAGAGCTGTTCTGATCCAGTCTACCTGAACAAAAAGAAGATTTGATTGCAAATACACAATTTTTTTTCAAACTGTACTCTTGTTCATGTTGCAGCAGGAAACATTACAGAAGATCTGGATTATCTTTTATCATCCTCATAAATAAATATTTTTACTTTCAGGCAAACTTGGGTAACTCCTGAGCTGCATTCTTTTCAAGTTAAATTATTTTTTGTGTGCTTGTCTTTTCCTTTCTCCCTCTCTAACAAAGAGTTACAAGCTCTTCCTGTGTAACTCCTACAAAATCCATGGAGAAATACATGTGTTTTGTATTTTCAGCTCTTGAACCACAACAAAGCCGCTTACCTCTTTACTAGGCATGACCAGGAATTTTCTGCAATAGTCAATCACTGCCTTATTTACATCAGTTAACATTCCCTAAGCAAAACTCTGCACATAGGAAAACAAAAGTCAGGGCAAATCTCCAAGCTTAAAAAGGCCAGAAATGTCTCTACCCCTGCTGTTTGAGCTGCAGCCACCATTTCTGCTCCTGGAGGTAAGTAGTTTTGCTAAAGAATCATGAGACTTATATAAGCCAAAAAAAGCAAATGAAAATGTAAACACATGGGAGGAGCCAGAGGAGGCAATCATGTTCAATGAAATCTGAACTACTGCAGCAAAGAAGTGGAAACAAGTTGGCTGAAAAGGTAATTCAGTCTACAAGCTATTCCCTTACAGTGGTTCTTTTCACATTCTGTTCGAATATCCAAACAAAGCTGAGTGAATTTCAGTTTTTTGATTACTGACATCATTCTTCCCAAAATAAACAGCTGCTAGAAGAAGTTGTTCTCCCACACTGACCAATCAGGCTAGATACTCATCCACATCTTCAAGAATTTGTGTATTGCTGGAATTCTCAGGCAGGAAAAGTTTTCTGGCAGTCCTGTAGCAGTAACACTTATTTTTATCTGGCAGCTGCTGCTCTCAAGCTCCCAGATCCCAGAAGACTTTACCTTCCCTGTCTCTGGAATGAATCACCTCAAACTAGGGGAAGTGAAGCTGTTAGTTCCTCCTTTAGTAACAGCTGTATCTCACCACAGAGCAGCCCACAAATTTCTACTCTAAACCTAAGTCCAAATGTACACATGTTGGGTGTCCTTGAGTTTCAGGCCTAGAGGAATTGTTTTGTCTGACCAAAATGTGTAGACAGAAGCTAACACTTTATATGGAGTTTAGAGCTGTGCACTAATGCAATACAGGATTTGAAAACTAAAAAGGCTAAAATCTTAAGGCATCACCCCTCACAACTTTTTATTCAACCTGGTCCATTAAAAAGGTTATAAGATTGCATGAGGAGGCTTCTCCTGTCATATGTGTACATGGGAAGAGATATTGATTTGGACATAAGTGTTTAAATAAACAACATTAACAACCACAGATTGAAGCTGACACGACTAAGAAACAGGCACATGCTAAAAGATAAATACAAACCTACTTAAAAAATATAAGCTGGGCAAATATAGACTTGGCTGAAAAAGCAGTGTTATGTAGTCCCTAAGTTAAAGCTAGTCTGTCGTGGTTTTTAACAGATTGTTTGGTTTTCAGTTGGGGAGGCAGTCCATGGGCTCCGGGGGTGGTTCTCTGTGGGGACCTGGCGGAATCAGTCAATGGGCTAGTTTTGAAGATTGACACCTGGTTAAACCACTTAAAAGAGTTGAACACTCCTCTGTGGAAAAACACATTCAGAAACAAACAAGGCCTGGGAAAAGCTCTCTTATTTCCAGCCTTTGAACAGATAACTGTCCAGGCTGGCCCCTTCCTGAGAAGTCTGCCAGCCCCATACTGGTGGGTAGCTAGGGGCCCTTCCCGGCGGGACGAGGCCCTTTCCCAGCAGAATCTGTCAGTCCATGTTACTAGGGGCCATCCCAACACTGGGAACAAGCAGACAGCCAGGACCAGCACCAGGAGTGGCCTCATGGCCAGCGCTCGGAGTGGCCCCAAGGCCAGGAGTGGCCATGTGGCTGGGACTGCGCGGCCAAAATTGGCACAACCAGGGGGGTGCCACATGGCCACAGCTATGTCGACATGGCTCACCATCGACTCTGTTTGCTTAGCTGCTTTTAGCCAGCTATGCTGTAGACAGAAGGACAAAAGCAGTGGCAGTTTTTCTTTTTCCAGCGCACCCCATTTGAAGGAAAGTTGCAGGGCAGCACCATCAGCCAGCACGACTTGAGCAGTGCCAGCAGAGACCCTATGATCAGCAGCAAGAAACACAGCACTTCCTTGATTGCAGAGCGCGGATAAGATTATTAACCTTTCAATGCTACAGAACTCTGTAAAAACTGTTTTAATTGATAAAGCTTGAGAACAAACAAACCTACAAACACCAATTCTCTCCCAAATCAGGAAAAGGCAAGGGTGAAGACATGTAAAGAAAACAACAAGGGACACTGAGGTCAGTGAAGACAGAGTCAAATTCTAGATGGGAGGAGATGCCTTAGGTTTTGGGCTAAAATTCTCTGGTAAGGCTATGGTGAAGATATAATTGATATATTAGACTTTGTTTTTTCCCTGTAATTCATGGAATATATTGGAAGGCTGTAGTATTCTAACTACAACCATGAGCAGAAGCACCAGTGTTGAAATAAGCAGATGTTGCAGTAGCTGCAATCCAAAGAGAAGCTTGAACAGGGAGAGATGAGAGAAATGCCCCAGGGATGGGAGAAGAAAACCTCTGCTCCCAGAGATAAAAGAAGAGAACTTGTGTTTCTATACTAAAACAGCTCATCCTTAAAATAGTACCCCAATAAGCTGAAATGACCTATGGCGGTAATTATGAGAAAAAACTTCCAAAACGTGGGAGGGACTTTGTGATTGCAGATTTCCGGATGCCTGCTGATTTGCTGTGACATTAACGCCACAAGAGAACTGTTTCTTGTGGAGAAGTCTCCATAGCATGATAAGAGAGACTCCTCTTCGTAAGAGAGCTGAAAAAACACAATTTTAGAGGTGGCAAACTGACTGCAAGTCCCCGGTTTTGTCTTTACATTGGCAGTGTGAAAGAGGGTGTGGGAGGAGAAGTGTTCTAAACAGAAATTTTATTCTGATTTTCTGATTTTCTTTTTTTTTTTTTTTTTTACTTCTGTTAATAAATTTTCTTTATATCCTTTAAAGTTTCAAGCCTGTTTTGCCCTCCTCTTAATCCTTATCTTACAGCAGAAAATGAGTTAATAATTCTAGTGGATGCACTGGTGATTTGGCTAGCACTAGACCCACTACATTGCTGCATTGGCCACGAAACTCAGATTGGCAGACCAAAACCACTACATTTAATTGTTGTTTCTGCCCTGTTTTTGAACCAAAACCAAAACCACATAGTCACAGTCACATGTGTTACCTTCCTCCTAGTTTCTACTATCTGAATCTGCTGTGCTGAAGAGAGTGATTTTTTGCACACTCTTATGAAAATAGAACTGCAGAGAACATTTAAATGTCACATAAACTACATTAACATCTATTAAACCACTCAAATTTCACACTATGGTCTTTGGGTTTAGAAGTGTAATAAAAGCTTTTGACAAAGGGCTAGTGAATAAATCCTTGGGATAACAATACTGCTTATTACTGAGACAGGACAGAAATAAATTGGAGGACATTAAAATGCATTTTTTCTTTTGAAAGAAAAAAATTGGCTCTGCAGTAGCTTGGAAATACTTGACAAGTGCAACCTGTGCTTCAGATAAACCTGTGCGTTTTTAAAAACATTGATACCAAGGGTTGTGGAGGCAAGTGTTCCAGAAATGGAAGTAAAGGTAGTAAGAGGCAGGAGGCTCACAGAAAAAAATCCAGAGGCCTGGGGAACCCTGGTTCTCATCTCTTCTTGTCTTCAAATATAAGACTTTCAATAGTTAGGTAAGGTATCACTATTCCTCTTTTGCCCTTAGCATTTTGGGGAATATACTCTATTTATCTAAGTTTAAACTCAGCAGAACTGGCAAATGGTACCTAAGAAAATCACTGTCTCAGGGCACTAAGTAAATTACACATAATTTCTCACTTCAGACACTGTCTTATCAACATGGTTATATGTTTGGGTAAAAGGAAAAAACTAATTTTCAACAGAACTGGACAGGCAAAGTTCTGGAGCTCATCTTAGCACTTAAGTGAACACTAGAATTTCAATGAAGTGCTCAGTATATCTTATGATATATTCCTAAAAGAGACAAGAAAGTAACTGAACGAGTAAATCCTTTGAAAGTGTGGCCCCTGGCTGCACTTAACTGTTGGCTCCTATCTAACTTATGTAAAATACTATAATAATTTTCTTTTTGGCAACCCAAAAAAACCCCAACAAAATCAAACACAACCAAAATCCCAAATCCCCAAAGCAAAAATCCAGAGAAAATACATTCCAGACAAATGTTAGTTTATTAAGCACAAACTTGAAAACATCTGTGTGAAATTATATTTACTCCTTATCATACTGAGGTAACAAAAAATCCAAGCCATAGTACTGTTAAAATTAATGCTGTACTAATGAAGAAGGCAAAAGAGAATTGTCTGTTGCTGCACTTAAGAAATGAAACCTTGTAATCCTACGTTTCCATTCAATATTTATAACATACTAAAGAAACCATCTTATACTAATTTTTCTCTAACTCTTTGTCAGCTTCATTATTAAGTGGATGAACTAATTTAAATTAGATCTGTTAAAAAAAAGAACTTACAAAACTTAAAGAAATAGAAGACTTAAGTTTTCTCAAAGAAAAGTCAATTGAAAGAAGACACTCCACAATGTTTCAGATACTGTTTCAAGCTGGCAGCATTTTATAGTGTAAAATTGTCTATCTTCTATAGGCTTCTCTATTTTTACTGTCAAATAGAGGGGAATTGTTAGAGGACACAATTTTATCCCTACGTTCAACCAAATTTCTCTTTGTCCCAAAAAATACTGCCTCCAACTGGTGACTAAAACCTGAAATTAACATTTATTCACTAGGAATTTGTTCTTCAGCTTCACTCACCATAAATGGCATCAAAGCTGACATTTTCTTTGGTAGTTATTTGCATTCCTGTTAAGGCACCAAAACCAAGCAGTTTTGCCTTAACTTTTAAGTTTTGCAATATTGAACGGGTCCTCTGGGAAAAACAAGTGTTTAACAACATAAGAGGGCACCTCCCTACTAAATAGCTATTTACTTTGAGTTGAAGAGGAGAAAAAAATATCAGTAAAAGTCAAACATCCTCTCTAGTCACATGACATGGGTGCATACCAGAATGTTGGTTATTTATTTCCTCCATGGAAACATTTATTGCGTACATGGAGACATTTCTCAAATACTTCATGATAAAAAAAAAAAAAAAAAAGCTGGAGCAAACCAATTTATAAATATTTGGCAAATTTTGATTGATTGTTGTGGATTACAGTTACAAAAGACTAGAAAATTTGGAAAGCAACACTCCTGAAACAGGGGAATTTGGATTCACTCAGCTCTATCCTATTTGGATTAAAAACAGCATTTTTATGCCAAAGCTCTTTCTGTTCTAACTGTCAAGCACCACTGAGCAGGCTTTGTTGAGAAAGATATTTAAGTATCTGCTTTGTAAAGAGTAAATCAAAGTCGTTCATTTGTCATTTTAAGCAATTCTAACATGTACATGTGCTTCTCTTTCCACAGACTGTAGAGTTGGAAGACAAAAGAGTGCAAAGGGATTTAGCAGTTGTTAAGTGAAATGTCTTAAAATGGAACACTGAACAAGAACCATGTGCATTCCTGTTGCAAATCCACTGAATTCAGTTGAACCAAAACAAATAGTATTTTGGCCAACAATGAACTTTGGTATTACCAGTTTTCTTTATTAAAAAAAAAAATTAAAATCCTGTATCTCAGGCAACTGAATGCCATACACACAAATGGCATTTTCTCTCTAGAATAATTTTAGCATGCTATCAGGATACTTAGAATAAACTTGAGATAAAGCAATCAGACAGTGCTAAAGGAAGAACAGCATTAATCTGTTATTCCAGTAATTCACCTTTTCTATTAAATTGAGTTTATGTTCTTTAGTAATATATATTATTTTAATATAGTTTTATTTTCATCTCTTTTAAAAATCTGATTTCATTTTAATAACACTTCAGAACCCAGGCTTTTACCAGGATTCACTGGCAGGTTTCATATAAACTGATGGTTCCTATTCAAAAAAGACCTGCATTTTCAGCAGAAGAGAAGTGTTTAAGAACAGTATCTCTTATGCACTATGCCAAGTAATTATCCTGGAAATTATCACTGAAAATTAAAAATAAACTCCTGTCCTGGGTTGTAAGATAAGCTTGTATTCTATTTGCCATCTGTTGGAGGTTGGGCAGGTTTGTTATCTCTTCCAAGAACAATGGTTTGCTCCAAAGAGGTAATGGTTTGTTAATGGGCCATTGAATGACTCAATGCAGGGCTGGTAACGTAACACCATCCCATTGTGAGATGCTCCACCCAGAGGGGGAAGCCAAGCACTCTTTTATTGGATAAAAGGGGTACCTTTTGGGGGACAGAGCAGCTCGCTCTCTCTTTGCGGGATTTCCCAGAGAAGCAGCTCCTTCGGCAGGACTCCCGAGTGAAGCGGCCGGAGCGCGGTGAGGCGGCGGCGGCGGAGCTCGGAGGCGGCCCCGGTGCAGAAGAAGATTGGCCCAACTGCCACCAGATCTTCAGAGGAAAACTATACCCTTCTAAAGATCACCACTGCAGCTACAATTCATCAGCCACTGCAAGAGGAGCAGCTATCATTTCAACTGGACTGTTACCAACACCCCAAATTCTCAGGTTGTGGACTTTATCACTAGTTTTGTTTGCACCAATTGCATTTGCCTTTTTAAATTGTTATCTAGTTTTCTCCTAGTAAAGAATTGTTACTCCCATTCCCATATCTTTGCCTGAGAGCTTTTTAATTTAAAAATCCTGGTAATTCGGAGGGAGGGGGTTTACCTTCTCCATTGCACAGGAGGCTTTTGCCTTCCTTCACAGACTCCTGTCTTGTCAAACCAAGACAACTCCTCAACAAAAGACAAATCAAACCTTTACCGTTTACCTCAATCCCTCTGGTTTGGGGAGAGGGGTCGGGGGAATTTTTTTCAATAATATTTGTCATTTTGTATTTGAGAGAGATTTTAAAAGATACTACATGTGTGGCCACAGGTATCTTGCTATTTTGCATCAACAACCTTTTGTAAATCCATACACATTTATTGTGTGGTAAGTGACACTTAGAAGAAAAAATAAGAGTGCTCAGAAAGATCAAAAGTAATTTCTGTTCCTTTCTATCACAAAAGTACTTCCTAACTTCAAAACCACAGGAAAAGCAATGGCAAATATGTGAGACTTCTACATGGCATTGGGAAGATCCAATTTTTCTTGTTCCAAATACCACACTTAATTGCATACTTTTACATCAGTGTAACAGAAGTCTCTGTGCTAATGTACTGCTAAAGAAGGAGAAAATCTGATATAAATTGAAAATTAGGAACTTAATATAATTTTTCATCTATTATGGAGGACCACTTCCCAAGGGATCTGAAAATTTATTCTTATAAATACTGAAAACAGTATTTATAAGAAGAAATACAAATAATTTATTGCTTTCCAATTGTCAAAATTCCTTAAGAATATTAAGAATGAAGAATAAGGAACTAAATTCCGATAACAAACTGAATATAGCCTGGCTACACTCAATACCTACATACACAATCTTATTAACAAAGGATTCAAGATTATTTAAAAGGCAATTGATTATATCCATAATACTGTATCATGCCAGTAAATCAAGAGCCTTTGGGAATATTTTTCTTTTATCATGTCTTCCCATCTTTTGTTCTTTTGGTAATAAAGTCAAATAGTTGTACCATTTCAAAAGAGATACTAGTCTCTAATTCACTTCTAATTTCCATTTTAACACAGCAACTTGGAAATACACATTCCACGCACATATACCTACAAAACAATTCATGTTCACAAGGCTCTGCTGTAGCCTTCCTGACCAACTTGGTAAAGAATTTCATGGGCCCACATTTTTTGAAATTAACAAAAAGGTGTATAACTGTAATATAAGAATCATCTTACACTTACATCTCATACTATTCCTACTGAAATCCCTGTGGTAAAACAGGTACAAGTAAATCCATGAAGACAAGCTCCTACATAAGGCTAGGAGTTTAAATAAATGTAAAGTAGAACTGAAAAATACACTCTATGTAAGACTTCCCTGCACCTTGAATATTTCACCACTGTTAAGCACTTTCAAATGTACCATATATTGCACCTTTATATTTTCTAAAGTACAGAAGAGATTCTCTCTCAGACTTGAGGATTACAACTACAGGCCTCATAGTCTAACATTATTGACTTTGATCACATTCTGGCTCTGAAATCAGCATCTTCTCTTAGTCTCTCACCTTAGTGAAAACAAGGATGCAATACACGTTTTTAACACACAAGCATGATACTAAAAATCTGCACAAACCCTAAAGAGAAGCTTGTCCTGGTGTTTATAAATCTTGCACAGAAGATGACCTAACTGCACTGTATGTACCTTAAGCAGCAGACTAAGCTCAAACTTGTGTTAAGACCCCATCCTTAAGAGAAAAATACAGCTGTCGCCTGTATATGTGCTCCTCATGATCTTTTGCCCAGCCTATGAAGAGACATTGCTCTGCCTGCAATTCCCTTATTGAATATCATAAGGTAACAGTCTGCCTCATAAATATTTCCTTGAGAAAAGAATAACTATATACATCTAATCTTGTGGTATATTTTCTAGCTTAAACTCAAGTGGGTTTTTTTGCAGATGTACAATGAAATTCTCAGTATCTATGCTATCACATCATATTTCTGTTTTAACTCAGGTAATTAAAAAAAGTACCCTGCACACAAATTAGATATAAAAGTCTATTAAATAGCACATATGACTTCTGAACAGCAGGCAAACAAGTTGATTGTGCTTGTAAATGGTCTCTGACCAACTCTTATTGAAGACATGAGCAGCGTACAGTTCTGTATCTTCCAACAGGGTGCTGCCTGCATGTTTATCTCTGCTTTCAACTTCCTGTACTGTTGTAGTTACCTACAATGCAATGCATGAGGATGGGAAGGTCAAATCCACCTAGCCAACTAATCTCAGCAATTAAAAAATATTTGACATCAATGCATTGCTTGTTGAGGACTAGGTATATGCAAAGGAAGAGGGAAAGGATGGCAGAGAGAGGAAGGGAAAGGAATAATAAATTATATTGAAACATCATGGGTAGGAATTCAGACATCACCTCCAGTCAAGATTCAGTCTCTCTGCCGTTACTCCTGAAATACACTGCACAGTCTCATCCAACTTATGACTCCATATGGAGTGGTCTACCTGCCACATGCAATGACTATTCTCTTTCCACCCTCTCTATTCCCCCAGTTTTCTGCATATGGTAGTCTGCTGTGCATTAGGAAATACTGTTATTACAAGAGTGAGGCAGTGGAAGGTCAAGCTCCCAGTAAGCTTCTGCCCTCACTGATGCGGTCATTAGATGCTAAGTCCAGACTATAAAAATCAATTGAAACTGAATCCAGAGAGCAGCTACCTAAGTATCCTAGCTTCATGCATCTCTGATTTGATAACAGGCAAGTTGTAAAAACAAGAACTCTGGCATCTATTCAATACCTTATCTCATATTTTTACTTGTAAGAAGTCAGGCTTATATGTGCACTGACATGTGTAGCCAAAGGTGTAACATTCTGAGTCCTTACATGAAAACTACATCCATTCAACACACAGCATTCACTCAAACAAAACATCAGGAAACCATTCACACTGGAGTCAGAATCTGAAGGCAGCTACTGGAGGCTTTAATCTTTTGTACATACCACCTGATTACAAAAAAACAAAAATCTAAAAAACCTGTAAACAAGTATATTTACAAAGAATGATATGAAAATAGGCATATCCTTTACTGTTTGTTTGTTAACAGCCTAGTGCACGTTTGAAATACTCCAGATAACATAGTAACCAAAAGCTACAAACTCACCATATAATTTTGTTCTTAAAATTCTATATTAGAATTCCAACTAGAAGCTTTTGAACAAAGAGAAGAAGTCTCTAGGCAAATTTACAAGTAATAAAGTAACTTCTATCAATCAGTTGTATCTCAGTTCATTCTGTGTATTGACAGGGATCTCACTTAACTACTACAGCTTTCTTTCCTAAAATAGAACCACTAACGCCAAATAGGGAAGGATAGACAGCTACTTCACGTATCAGTAAAGTAGCATCGCTTCGAGTAAATGAGGTCTCCTTTCTTCTTTCAAACACTATGGAACTGTTGCAAAAGATTTTGCCCTGGTCTAATGTGACAAAATTACTCACCTTCCCCATCAGGGTTCATATTTTTATAGGAATACCAGCGTATTAGTGGGTCTGATGTATTGTAATCAACTATTACTCCATGATCATTCTGAAGGTGTTCACACCCTAAAATGAGATGTGTTTGAAACCAAAAATTATCAGTTACATATGTAATGATATGCAAACACAGATGTATGTATGTAGCCTTCTGATGGACGTTTGGTCCCTGAATGGCAATACCCTATTCTGAAATTCAAGAAGCATCAAAAGGGGAAGAAAGGTTAAAAAAAAAGACAAAAACCTTAATTTATCATTCAGAGAATTTTAACTTGAGCTTTTTGATTATGATGTAGGCTGATAACTTGGATCAGTCCCTAAACACAACTAACAAAGATGACCCACCCAGCCCTAGAGGGTCAGACATGATAAAGACCTTCTGAGAATGAAACCATGAGTATCTATTAGGAGATGGTTCTAAAGGAATGATAAAATTAGACTTTATTGCAGATTTCATTCTGATTCATATAGATTATCATTCTGATACCAGAGCAATTTATGAACAAAGGATGAATAGAGAGGAAAACTGTGATTTCATGTCCCTTCCAGTTCCCCAAGATGGCAGCTCTGCAGAATCTGAGACTAGAACGCTGGATTTCAACGTGTTTTGCTGCATTTAAGTATGTTCTGCTGAACATACCTGCAATTTTCAGCAGTAACCCATGTTTTTGTGCCCTTAACAAGCCATTAAATAATGTTCAGGTTTTAAATGGATACAGTGAGGAATTTAGGCATAGTTCAGTGATTCAAAAGCAAAGCACAGGCATCAAGAATTCATGACCTTGAACTTGGCTTTGATATTGATACAAATCAAACAGACTGTCTTTTCTCTTCTGTCTAGATTAGGGAACAAAGAAATCTTCAGTTATCAAACCTTTGACTGTGTCTACAAAGCAAGTCCTAATGAAATTTTTTCTAAAGCAACAGTATTATGCACATACTGTGACATTTTAAAAAATAGTTACAATTAGGACAAGAATGTCCTGTACCTTTGTGCAGCCTGGAAAAAGCCATCTATAGAGTTTCTGTGATGCATTTGTCACAAGGCAGATTTATAAACTTTATTTTTAAATATTCAGGGATCTTATATTCTTGGCAACTGCATTCTTTCTTAAAAATATCACTGTCAGTTATGTTCTAGAACACTGTGTCCAGCTTCAAGCTACAGAATACAAGAATTATATTAATAAATTGAAGTAAATTCAGGGGAGTATGACCAGGGTGCCCAGGACTAAAAGACCTTCCCTGTGAGGAAAGGCTGAGGGGTCAGGGCTTCAGTCTGGAGATTAGATAGTCTTGACAAGGAGCTGACAGCAGCCTCCTGAAGGCCATAGAGGAGACACAGTTGGGACCAAGGCAGAAGGAAAAGAAACAGGCAAAATTTGAATCTAGGTAAATTTAGAATCACCATAAGAAAAAACTAATTCCATGTGAGGACAGTCAGACATTTAAATAGTCCACCCACTGAGGCTGTGATGTCTCAGTCCTGGAAGTTTTTCATTATTTGACTGGACAAAGCTTTCAAAGACCTCAAAGACCAGGGAAACTGGTCTGATCCCACAAATGAGCCTTGTTTCAGCAGGAGGATGTTGGGAAGGATGGATAAATATAATTATTCACAATAGTACAGCCAGGATGAAAACAATCCTCCCTACTGGCTGGACAATACCCTTACCTACAGATAGGTCCAAAAGTCAATTGGACTGTTCTATCTCAACCGTCAAAATGTATGGTTCACCCCACACCTGTATCCCTCCCCTAAAACATCAAGTGTCTGTAACCCCATTGGCCCAAGCCTTGTTCCAGCCCACCTTGAAGCCCCCTGATAAGGGGTCTCCGAGGGGCCACACATTCTCTTGGAACTTCCCCTCCTCTTGGATCTTCCCCCCTCTTAGAACTTCCACCCTCTCCTAAGCATCCTCTTGTCTCTCCCCTCCCCCATCCCCTCAGGCCTTGCCATGTGCTGCGTCTGGCAGCTCGAAGCAGGACCTTTCTCCATCCCTAATAAACCTTATATCCTAAGAGCAGCCTGCAAAGATCTCTAGTCTCCATTCATCTAAACCGTCCTGGGGCGCAGTGCTCCCTACAGGAGTATGGACTAGAGATACTAGATTCTGTAATTCTATAATATTTTCAGATATGGAAAACTCATTTTGTAGAAATTGTAAGTAAGTATTTCAAGGTGCCACCAAAAAACAGGAAATAAACTCTCCAACCAATTCATAGGTTAGAAAGTCAACATTACTAGCAGCACTGGCTGCATGGGGATTTCTCCTCAAAGCAGGTACTCCCAGTAACCTAACAGACCAGGTTATATTCCTGAAACAAACACATACTCATCACATTTTCTGAATACATGCATATATGCTAATTATTTCTGCGGACTTACTTGAATATGGTTCCAGATTTTCTGATTACTCTTTTATCTTTGAGAGTATTTCAAACATGTTGTGATGTCATAATGTACTTCTCTTATCATGTTTTGTTTTGACAGATGATCCTTGTTCTCAAAACTAAGATCTCTACTACAGCATATTAATCACTAATGTAAGTAAATAAAGAAGCATTAGCTGGCACAAAACTTGTTAGTCACAGATGTAGAGAATTAACATAAGGTCACATTTATCTCTGGTATTTGTATTAAGCACTGTATGGTGCAAAACTAAGCATTAACCATTATACTGGGATCATATACTATTGTGCTAAAGTTAAAGAATTTTTCCCAATTTTTTTTTCCCAAACCACTGCATAGACTTCTTAAAAAAATATTACTTGTTGAGTAACAAGGTTGAGCTGCTCTTCCTAGCCAGTTAATTCCTCAGACAGCAAATGAATAGAAATATCTAATTACTTAGAACCTTACTTTTCAACAGCTTGAAGCCTACTAAAAAATCCACACCTCTCACTTATCATCTAAGGAAGAGAAATTTAAAAAAATTTTGGTGCTTTTTTAGACATATTAACTGGCCTGTCTTTAAGAAACTATTCAGAAACATTTAGAATAAGCCAGAAAAAATCACTTATAGAACTGGTTTTCTTTTATGGCTTTCAAACAGGCTAAGTGAGATTTTTGTGCTCACTTGGACAGAATCCAACTTCTTAGTGGCTATGGCCATAATTTCATAGATTATCAAACTCATGTGGAAAAAAAAAAAAAAAGAGGAAAACATGCAATTCACAGGACAGCGAGGACACGAAATGGGAATATGTATGAGACAGACAGTTAAAGAGTATTTGATTTTCAATCAGTGTTAGGCAGAATCCATACATTTTGAGACTACATAAAATTATTAAGAACACATTCATTAACAGAATTAAACTGAAATAATCTGCATAATCTTAAATTCTTACTACAAGTAAGAATTATCACATAATCTTAAACACATTAAAACAGAATTTTGAAGGCATGAAGAATATTCTACAAGCCAACTTCAAAGCAGAAGCATTTCCAAGAAAACTACAGCTGTATCTCTTTATGCTAAACTGAAGACAGTCCAAACTTCAATACTGCAAACATAATCTATTATAACACCATCCAGAAAGGGTTATGGGATAGGTCACTTCTGTCACTTATGCTGAGCCAAACCACTACTATCTATGTTCTACACAGATACACAAATGTTTTCTACTAGTTGTAGCAAGTGTTCTGGTATAGCTTTAATACAAAATCTGGTGAGTTCTATGCTGATATAAATGCAGAGTCTTTATTAACTTTTCCAAATTTAAACCAGTAACTAATATATTTTAATGAAAAAGTAAAATTCCGTATTTTTTACAAGAGAAGTGGAAGAAAAGAGGGGAAAGGATTTTTTTTTTTTAAATGTGTATTTCTATGTAATTTATTTTCAAATCAAGCATATTTTTGGTTCTCTATGCTCACCTTGAATTTTCTCTGGAGTTCCTGAAAACACTAATTCCACCTTACTGTAGTCAGGGAAACGGTCATCTGAGAACAAAGGACAGGAATTCAGCAAGATGTTTCACAGGAGAGCAGTTTCAGAGCACTCAGAAATCAGGATTCTCTATGGCAATCTATGCATGTACCCTCATCACTCTTCCCTTCCCACTTGCAGCTTACTGATCTGCTTTTAAAAGCCACATTCTTTGTGCCATACATTCTCCAGAAGAGTCCATATAAATGCCAGATGGAGTTTTGCTGGCTTTCTAGAACAGTCATAAGCAGAAGAGATGTACAGTTCCTAACCCTCTCTCTAGACAGTAGACAGATGTGACTTATAAAGAAAACACACCCAAAAAATTAAAATTCTTCTCCATGTTGCCTAAAGCACAATACTTGACCACAAAACTTTTGGTATCCTTATGTTGCATGCTGCAGAAAAATACACTTGATTTTAGTTTGCTAGTAACATAGGCTGGGAAAGTTCCAATCCTGCATATAAACACAATAAAACTGACAATATGATTTGGAAAATATGAGTATTAGTGTGACACATTTTCAGGTGTGTCTGAAAACTTTGTGTCCATTCTTTGATATTCTAAAGACTCAGACTATGTCACAAACACATTATCAGACTTTATGACTGTTTTCATTAGCCAGAAAAGGGAATTATTTAGCTCATCTTATTTCCTTCAATGAAGACAAAGTGAGTCAGCATTTAAATGAGGGAAAAGGTGATAAGGACTGTGTAGGAGTATCTGAATTATTCTGACAAGTTAACTCGCTTGAAGAGCTTTTTCTGTCATTAGGGTTTTACTAATATTACACACTACAATTTAACTAACTCAAAGCAGTTTCCTTTTCCCCAAAAAGAAGTAAGGGAAAAAAAAAAGAATTCCTTTGAAAACGGGTGCTGAAGAAGATCATCACATGCATATGCTTGCATGCCCACACATATACACGTCCAACCAACCACAGAAGACAAGTACCTTTGTTGGCATTATCCAAATCTTCTTTGCCAAACACCAAGCCATGTCCTTGAATAGCTCCAGTGTGAAACTGAAGGCGAAAAATCACATCACGAGTAGCTGACCTGTATTTTTTGTAATAACACTTCATCTAGAAAGACAGAGCAATGTTTTATGTCAGATAGTATTTTCTTACAGTTCTGAACAAATGTGTATATATTAGTTGCTAATTAAAGCAGCCACAACACAATTTATTGTAGACACCTCTGATGTTGGAACAAGCAGGGTATGTGTTATTCAATTCTTTAAGATTATAGAGGCCCAAGGCAGGATACTTCTAGATATGTAAAAAATAATAATCACTATTTTCACCATTATCAGTCATAACAGTAGGTTATGAGCCAGAATCATAATATCTGGCAGTACAATATTGAAATTCTGACTTGTATACAGACTTCTTCCCTACCAAATTAATTAATTTCAGCACACCCCTTTCCAAATAACTAAAGAATATGAGGACTTTTTCAAAGCAAGCCCACAAGATGATTATATCTATTTTAGGACTTGTAAAAATCCTGCTCTAATGACAGGATCTTATTTTAGGTTGATAAGGAAGTTGATAGTAGTTTTCACACCTTGGTTGGAACACAGAACTCTACAAAAACATCTAGTATGAATTTCAGTAGCTACAAGTGAATACTATAGCCATGCTTTAACATCAGCTTCCCTTAGACAAAATCTATTGATATTTCACCTAGTAATTCTCTAAATCTACTGTCATACAAAGGCACTAAGAATTCTTACAGGAATATGTAAAAATTTTGGCAACCTTAAGTCACAGGAATGAAAATTTTGCTATACTATCCTGATTATATCAGGATTTTATGATAAAGCAGATATTACTCAAATGCATTAAAAAGAAAACAAATATCACTTTTATTAAAATCAGAATAAGAAAAGCATCAGATAGAAAATGCCAAACAACAGAATAGTTATTTAAATGAAATAATACAAGAAAGATGTAGGAGCTTACGAACAATGCTTCTGAAAGTATGGGTTAAAACACACTTATGAAATTCTTCTCACTACAAAATTTGAAAAATTATATTTAGCCTTCATTATAATAACCTAATTATATCCTACATTCCAGAAGTCAATCAGCACTCACTATATACCTGGCTCACAGGGCAACTTCTGAAATATTTCAGCCCATATGCCAGAAATGTTTTTTTTCACGTTTTCTGTATGCAAATCACATATTCCTAAACTATTATAAGGGCTGGGAGATCCTCTATGCATGCAATCTCTATTTCATCTGAAAGGAAGAAGGTTGTTTCTTTCTTTCTTCGTTTGTGTTAAGAGAATTCCCTATAGTATATTGGCAATACCAGGTAAAATAGTATTTGCTTCTTTTTTTGGACAGTGCTTTACGTGCACTAATTCTGTACACACCCCTGTTAAAGGGATCTACTTCCTTTTAGTCCAACGCAACTACCAGCATGACTTCACTACTCTTAATTACCAAAGGGTAAAGTATGAGTAACAGTTTGACTGCTTGAGTCAACAAACAAATGCTCAATCTCCAGCATGCCAAACATTTCTGTAAAGACAAAACACCATCATAAAGGATGAAAAGGGCAAGTTTGCCCAGAAGTGAAAAATGGACAGAAAGAGAATTAAGAGAGCCCTGATGAGAGATATTAGAGCTAACCTGTTGGACTGAACAGTATTTTTTTTTTTTTTATCTGGAGATGGGGCAATCGAGAGGTGTTTTAAAAACTTTTGTTTTATTTTCAGTCTCCTGAGAAGGTTGAGACACTACAGATGTTCTAATTCACACCATCACAATCAGAAGCCTACTATTTCTCACTTACAATACACTATAAGTGTTTCTTGGCCTATCAGCTTTTTGCCACACTATGATGTAGATGTTTTAAAGCTCATAATCTAAAACTAACCCTCGTGGGTCTCTACAAATCTATTTCCCACATTAACCTGCTCCGAAATGTAGAACTGGTATGAAAGTAACTGTGATAATTCCATGTAATTGTATTATGTGAGCAAAAATACTTGAAAAGAGCATCTTTAAGTTTATATACATTCATCCATTTTGGCTTTGCAAACTGGTTGGATTTACTCAAAATGTACTGTCTTTTACATAATCTCATTTATAAAAATGCTGAAGGAGAGGAGCTCCTCCTTCTTTTTACTTTCCAATTCAAAGTACCAGCCTTGGATTTAACGTAGGTTAGCTTAAAATTAAATAATTTAAAGTTTCAATTCACTTAAGTTAAAAGTAACTTAATTTTTGCTCTAAAAAACTTACCCACAGAGAATTGTAATTTTTAATGAAAATCTGTTCTCTTACAATCAGTAATATTTTACTTCTATATCCACAGACTAAAAATATATTTTAGTGCTCAGTATGCATAATAAACTTTCAATGAAGTCTAAGCGTAACTTTGAATTCTGACTTCACTACCTTTTGATGCCATAATCAAGAATTAATGCAAGCCACTGTAATGTGCTGTAAAATTCTTATATGCATTTACAGATGTCAGTGCAGCTTTTCAACAGCTGCATCTGTTCTTTACCACCACATGCTATTCACATGATATTAACAAATTCCCTAAATCTAAGGCAAGAGAGGATATTTACTTTAAAAAAAAAACCAAACATGCATTTCAAGTAGTTAAACCTTTTGGAATTGGAGGTGGAGCATCATACAGGTTATTATTTTTGTCTGATACCAGTGAAAATTTTGTTTAGACATAATAAAAAAATCAAAACTGAAGTCTTTGTTTAGGAAATACTGAAGTGCTGAAAAATACACTGGTTTGCACAGAATTATCTCAAATAATAGCATGAGATTAAGGAAGATTATCTCTTTTAAAATTATGCATTACTGAAAAGCTACATGCTCTTTTTCCATTCTAAAATCTCATTTGAGAGATACTGAGTTTATCTCAGACTGATTTCTGTTGTGATCTATTCCATTTCCTTAGGCACCAACAGTCCTTCAAAAAGTAGCAGAATATCCCTTAATTTGAAACTGTCTCAAACTTTCAGAATATGCCAATTTATAATAGTATATTTTAAAAAACATATACAGAACTGAAGGGGGAGGGAAAATAATAAAAATATTTCGATACCAAGATCACTGCTGTGGTTTAGGAATGCTATTCCCCAAGTCAATGTTCTCACTGAAACACTTCAAACCACACACCACTCAACCACACCCTCTCTCTTTCTCCCCAGCAGCATGCTGAAGAGAATTGGAGTAACAAAAGGTAATGATGACAGACTGAGATAAAATCAATTTACAGTTAAATAAGACAATGAACAGTAACAGCAACAATACAGAGTGTACAGGATAATAACAGAGTGTACAAGAAAAAACAACAACAAAAAATGAACAAGGCATATACAATTGCTCAAATCTCCCCCCAACAGAATCCCCAGCAGTGCCCAACTGCTCCTTCCACCATGCAATACAAACCAGAAGGAAGCTGCCCTTCCCCATCCCCAAAAAATGAAACCAGGTGGTATAAAATAACCTCTGTGTCCTAGCCATGTCCCTTCTGGCTACTGCAAAAATTAAACCTGTCTTGACCAGGACCAGGATATTATCCACCCCTTATTCTATGCCATCTACATCATGCCCAAAACCCACACCCTTCCATTCATAAACACACACACATACATACATACACACACACACACACACATATATATGTATGTATATATATATATACACATGTGTGTACATACACACACACACAAGGACAGGTATCATTTCCATAGCCACTGGCCTAATCCCTCCAAGTTGTCTGCTGAGTTAATTCAGTTTATAACTGCCACTTCCATCTGTCCTAGGTGTCTTCTAATGCAGAAGGGCTGTTGGGCTGTTGGGTGGCTGCAAGCTGCATCAGGAGCTCATGACTGGTGTATCTGGAGCAGTCCATTCTCACTGTTCATGGCAGTTACGACATACACTGGCAGTGTCATTCAGCAACCAACATTATTCAATTCAGTATTATTGTTCTCACCCAAAAATCAAGTCCCTTTGAAGTATACACCACATTTCCCCTGTACCTCTGCATTACACACCAAGTGCACCTAGGTCCTTGAGTAAAAACAATGGATGGGTTTGCCTTTGCTTGAAGCAGAACTAATTCAAACTGTCTTGCCTAACATACTCCTCATGCACTACAAGGTCTTTATTCCCTTCGGCAGTACATGGACGTTTTGATTGGGCAGGGCCAGCTCAACTGGTAGAGTTGTAGTGTAAACTAACCAGGTAGCCTCCTCTATATCCCAATGCTTGATGGTCCCACCATCCATTGTTTTTAATATGGCTTTAACAGTCCATTGTAATGTTCCATTTTCCCAGAGGCTGGTGCATGATAAAGAGTATGATACACCCACTACATACCATGCTGTCTGGTCCAGGTACCTATGAGGCAATTTTTGCAATCAGTCCCCTTGTCCAACTCACTTCTTTCTGGGGTGGCATGTCTCCACAGGACTTGCTTTTCAAAGCTCAAGATGGTGCTCCTGGCAGTGGCGTGAGGCACAGACCACATCTCCAGTGGTTGCTTCCACCATTTTAAGAAGGTAATGCTTCCCTCAATGGGTTTGCCTGAGTGTGATGCAATCAATCTCCCAGACCTTCTCATATTTGTATTTTGACCATTGTCCCCCATACCATGGGGGCTTTACCTGCTTATCCTGCTTGACTGCAGCACATTTCACAGTTATGGATAACCTGAGAGACAGAGCTCTTGGTAAATCCACCCCTCAATCACAAGCCCATCTGTATGTTGCATCTCTTCCCTCACAATCTGAGGTGTCATGGGCCCACCAAGCCAGAAGTAATTCCCCCTTATGTTGTCAGTCTAGATCCACCTGAGACACTTTAATCTTGGCAGCTTGATCCACCTTGTTGGTGCAACATTCTTCAGTAGCTTGACTCTTCAGCCTGTGTGCATCTACATGAGGTACTTTTGCAGCCAACTGTCCAGGTAGCAATGTCTTGATATAATTCAACAGACCAGATAGGTTTACTTCTATGATACCAATTAATCTTTTTCCACTGGTACAGACACTACCACAGTGCAGTTGCCACCATCCATGAATCAGTGTACAGGTAGAGTGCTGGCCATTTCTCCCATTCAGTCATACCTAAAGCCAACTGGATGCCCTTCAGCTCTGTGACCGGACTTGATCCACTTTGTCCCTCAATAGCTTCTGCAGCTTGTCACATAGGACTCCATAGCTTTCTGTTTTCAATGTATCCCTACAATACAGCAGGAACTGTTGGTAAAAAGAGCATATTGCTTTTCATTTTCTGGTGCTGATTATATATATAGTGAAGCCTCCTCAGCATGTCACCTTCTCCTGCTTCTCTGACGTTAGTATAAAATTTTTGCCTTCCGGCCAGTTTGTGTTGAGTTCCAAGATCCTTCAGCAATTGAGGTTTCCTATTCAAGCTAGCTGTGATCAGCATGACTCACTCCATGAAGTGTCAGTGGCATGTGTGAAATATCCTTTGAACATGCAACACAGCATTGGCAGTTAAGGTGCCAGGAGGAGCTGTGCTTTGATGTCAGTCACTTCTGAAGCAGCTCAAACCTTCATGAACTGCTAGAATAATATAAATATTATACTATACCTTCATAAGCTGTCAGGATCTCTTTTTCATAAGGGGTGTAGCAGGCCTTAGATTCCTGACTATGGAACACTAGGGCTTTTCCTCAGGTCTTCCTGGGTACCTTTTGCCAGACACTCCAGGAAAGACCATTCTCCCCAGCTGCGGTATAGAGTACAGTTTTCACATCTTATCCTGTCCTGACTGGCCCAAGAGCTACTGCATGAGCAATCTTTTGTTTGACTTGTTCAAATGCTTGTTGTTGTTCAGGACCACACTTAAAATCATTATTCTTCCAGGTCACTTGATAGAGATGTCTTACAATCTAACTGAAATCTGGAAAATACATCCTCCAAAAACAGCTAGGAAAGCCTGTGTTTCCTTCTTGCTGGCAGGGACACAGCTGCTGGCTTTTTGCCTACGTCCATTGGAACCTGACAACACTCATCATGCCATTTTACTCCTAAAATCTGAATTTCCTGGGTAGGTTCATTGACCTTACTCTGCTCTATAGCACATCTGACCTTCAGGAGGACCTGGATTATCTTCTCGCCTTTCTCAAAAACTTCCTCTGCTGTGTAATCTCACAGAATGATGTTGTCAATGTGTTGCAAGTATTCTGGGCCTTGCCCTTTTGCAGTTCAGTCTGGATCAGTACAAAACTGATGGCAAAGAGTAGAGTTATTTCAAGTCCTGGAGCAGTCAGTTTCAGGTATACTGGACACTAACTGTCACCTGCACTTTTCTGATAAAGAAATGGAGAAAAATGCATTAGCATTATGAAAAGTTACACCACTTTGCTGCCTTGCACTCAAGTTCATAGTGAAGTTCCAGCATGCCCAGTACAGCAGCACTCAGAAGTGGTCTCCACTCTCCAATGGACTTATGCACTGGCCATACAGGACTAATAAAGGATGAGCAAGCCTTGCTGACCACTCCTCGGCTCTCTGGAGGGTGAATAATTTCAATCACAGTGTCACAGTTTCTTGCATTACTGTGGGTACATTGTTGTGGTAGTGATCGGTACCTATTGTTTTTCAACTCTTATAAGTCCCACAGCAGAAGGGTCCACTGAGAGACGAGGCAAGGTATTCATCTGTCCAATTTCCTCTGTCTCTGTAACAGCTATACCAAAAGCCAAGTGATGCCCTTTTGGTCCTCAAACCCTCTATTAAGGTAATCTATGCCAATGAAGCACAGGGTCTCTGTCCAGTCACAGCTGGGTGTTTTTGCCATTCATTCCCAGTCAGGCTCACTACAACTTCCATTACAGTCAGCTGTCACCCCAGAAACAGCAAAAGATTCTTCCCCTACATACCTTGAAAGCATCAGGGTACATCGAATGCTGGTGTCACTAAAACCTTATACTCATGTGGGTCTGTCCCTTTCCCACACCTGGTTGAAGGTAGGGCTTCTGCTGGTAACAGTACTTGTTGCTCATTTCTTTTAAGTATGGAGGTTGTTTCAAGAGCATTGGAAGTAGCATCAGTCCTCCTATTCTCTCTGAGCTGGATATACCCTTGAAGAATTTCCTGCAGTAGTTGTGCTTCCTCTCAATTCATACACCAGTGCTGCTTGGACAGAGGTGGGCTTTCCATCCCACCTCCATATATCC
Source organism: Lonchura striata (assembly GCF_050655825.1). Lineage (NCBI taxonomy): Eukaryota > Metazoa > Chordata > Aves > Passeriformes > Estrildidae > Lonchura > Lonchura striata. The sequence goes on from NC_140704.1 coordinate 74,852,641, forward strand.
TCCCCATGGTTATGCAGGTAAAACCACAGGTTACTTTGTGGTGTGTACCCTCTCTCTTGAGTAAGACAACGCTTGTTGCTAATAGCAGAGCCTGGTCTGTACTAGCAGGGCATGGGACACTTCTTTAAATTGCTGGTAGTCCTCTTTAAATTGCAGGAGATCCTGGGACAGCCTTTCCATGGACAAGATGCAGACCCATAGGGAGGAAAAGGTACTTTCTTCATATAGCTGGAGTTTGGCAACCAAATTATTCACTCTTTGTTCACCTTCTTTCCATGACATCACTGTCAATGAGTTCATACACAGCAATGGTGACTTCCTAGGAACTTCCACCACATGCAGTGTTTGTGTACACCAGACTTAATCCAGATTTATAGAGAATTGCTCATAAAGTACCTCCAGCACAGGTAATTCTCTCAAGTACTGGATACCTTTCTCCATGTTGTTCCACTTCTCTCAGTGCACTAATATATCACCCTTGTTAAAATACAAGACTCTCCTTATATTTGACAGGAGTCACCTTCTGAAGCTGAGGCGCTGTCCTCTTCCCAATCCCAATGTACACATTCCAGGACAGGGATCCCAGCTTGGCTTCATTACCAGCTGGTTTCATATCATGGGCCACAATATCCCAGTATTGGACAAGCCGCATCACCAGGGGCTAACCAGCTGATGGCTGCAATCCTTACTCATACTTCATAGCTCACCCAGGGACAGAGATCAGGTGATTATCTCTAGCCCTGCTTCTTCCTCTTCCTCAATTGATTCAGTCTTGTATTTCTTCTTCTGTATAGGGGCTACTGCTACCAGCACATGTTGTTCCCCTGGTTCAGCTGCAGTTTGAGTGGCCACAGTGCCTGTTGATTTGCTTTCCTCCCTTCCCTCTGAGGATGCTGTCTGCTAATGAGCAATGTCCAATAAACAGCAACAAAGCCCAGCACATTGCAAAACTTCATTCCTCTCTGGAACTGACACAGCATTTCTTCTTTTGCATATTTTAGCACTTCAACAGAGTCTTGTAGTTGTTCAGAGGTGAACTTAAAAACCACTGGAGCAGGACAGTCCTTCAGAAGCTGGCCCATTTTCTCCTACCTTCCATGCCACTCATGAAGACATACCCTCAGGGCAGATCTTTGAAAGACCCTCCTAAACATTTCCTGTTAGTCTAACATGTGAACCATACTGAGGAGAGCTGGCAGACTTAGCCACAAGAACAAGCTTTCCTAAGTATCTAAGGGGAATTCAAAATTCTCAAAAACTGTTATAAGAGGTCTGAAAGATAAAAAGGAGGTGAATAACTGGGGAAAATCATTCTCCCTTGTTTCCCCCACAAACTGGGTATGATGATTATTAATGGACTCCCAAAGACAGTGCTGGAGGTAAGGGCAGGACAGAAGCACTCAATACACATCCCAAATGACCCCCATTGTCTTTGATGTTACCACATTGTAAGCTTGTATCCCATAGTATACAACAAAACAATCCTGATTCCTATCCCTGATCCGAAAAATACCATGAGGTATGGAAATATACACAGTCAGGTACTACACCACATGGACAAATCAAGCAACATTGTGACCAGTGGCTCTGGACCTAATGCAACAAAATGCTTAGATGAAAATTTGTTTCAAACCCACTCTGGGCAGACCTGTTGCCATCCTAACCCTTCATGTCTCACACTGGGTGCCAAATAAGACTATTGTGGTTCAGGAATGGTGTTTTCCAATTCAGTGTTCCCACTGAAACACTCCAAACCACGCACACTGCTCAAGCACTACCCCTCCTCCTCTCCCCCACAGCAGGTTGGAGAGGAGTATTGGATGCACAAACAGTAACAGCAACAATAGAAATGATAGAGAGTACAAGTAAACAAAACTTAGACAATTCACACATGATTACTCACAGATGTCTCCCATTCTTCCTTCCCCCTACCTCCCAGAAACCCCAGCAATACCCGAGCACTCCCCTTCATCATGCTACCTGACCAGGAAGGAAGCCCTTCCCCTGTCCCTGAAAAATAACATGAGGTCATACAAAATAACCTTTGGGTCCAAATCATGCTCTGTCTGGCTACTGCAAAATGTAACCCTATGCTGGCCACACCTTGGACAATATCTATCCCTTAGTTGGTATCACATTTTTTTGAGTGCCAGAACAATTTAGAATTACCTAGGTATTTTCATTATAGAAGACAGTTTTACAGTTGTGCATACTGCCTGCCAAATTATAGGGCAAGATATTTTAATGCCAAATTACAAATACTCCCCAAAGTAATCTTTATAAAGAAAAGAGCAATACAGGCCTTACTGGACTTGGTGATGCCATAAAATGAGAATTCTAAAAGCAATTGTTTTGAAAACAATTTGCTCCTAAAAACCTTCTTGTTTAAGTTTTACAGGAGTTTTTATTCCCATGAAAGCCAAAGATGATGACTAAACTAATCTAAATTATTCTGTTATCTCCAGGCATTTAACCAAACAATTTTTTTTTACAACACAAAATAGGTCAGAAACTGTAAACTGTCATGTCAATAGATTTTCATTCCATACAATTAACTCACCATAATATCTCCTTTCAAAAGCTGGGCAGGGGCTATAGCAATGCAGATTCGACTTTGATTTTCTGACCCTATGCTACTTGACAGAAGAAAAAAAAAGACATGATTTAAAGACATAAAAACACAAAACAAACAAGAAACTCATAAACAAAACTAAAAAAGGCTATGTAATTCTGCAATCATGGAAATTAAAACCTAAATTCAAACATAGTGGAAAATGCTTAGAACTTACTATATTCCAGATGTATAAACTGGTTGCATAGCCTGATATAACTTCAGAAAAGGCCAACAAGCTGAAAAGAAGCAAACAAAAATGTTTTGTAACATTCATATACAGGAAGCAATTACACCTAGAAGTTTCATGCACATCCAGATTGAGCAAAATGGCACATAAGTGGCAATACTGAACTGTCAAAATACCCTTCAAAGCAAAATTGGCTAAAACGTTTTAGCCTATTTTATTATTTTATTTTATTTTATTTTATTTTATTTTATTTTATTTTATTTTATTTTATTTTTATACTAGTTCTGAATTCAATAGGGAGGGACTTTAAAGGATTCTAGTAAGGAAGAAAACAAATTCTGCATGAAAACAGAATTAATAAAGGAAGAATGTTAATGGCCAAAAGAAAGCAAACCCCCAATATAAAATAAAAACATTTTCCAAAAAAAACAAATTATTTGATCTTCAGATTTGTTTCAAAATCAGTATTTAAGGCCCTTAAATTTTTACCTAGAACAAGCAATACCTTGGCTTTATAAAAGCAGTTATTTTAGAAATAAAATCCAAGTAAACAGCAATGACAATATAGTCATCACAAAATCATGTTGATTATATTACAAAAGATAAGTGCTATTTTACCTTCAGATAATAAAAATGCAGAAACACAAATCATAAGACCTCTAAGTTCATCAAGTGCAACCATTAAAGTTGTATTCCTTCACTGTGCTCTAGCACATTATCTCATTCTATCATTTTAATTTTAAATCCACTTAGGATAGCAAACCATGTTAGTAGCAGTGGTGAGGCCACACCTCAACTATTGTGTTGAGTTCTGGGCCACTCACTTCAAGAAAGACACTGAAGTGGTGTGCTTAGAAAAGTCAAGGGAGCTGGTGAAGAGTCTCCACACATGTCCTGTGAGGAGAGGCTGAGAGAGCTGGGTTGTTTAACCTAGAGAAAAGGAGGCTCAGAGAGACCTTATCACTCCATATAACTGCCTGAAAGGAGGTTGTAGCAAGGTGGGAGTCGGGATTTTCTCCTGGGCAACGAACTACACAGTAAGAGGACATAGCCTCAAGCTGCACAGAGAAGGCTCCTTTCGGACAGCAGGAAGAATTTGCTCACTGAAAGGGCTGTTAAACTTTGTAATGGAATGCCCAGGGAGGTGGTGGAGTCACCATCCCTGTATGGCACTTAGTGCCATGATCTAGTTGACAAAGTGATGATGGGTCAAAGGTTGGACTCGATGATCTTGGAGGTCTTTTTCCAAACTAAATGATTATGTGTAATTCTGCAAGTACACCCTATCCAAACAGCTTATCCACACAAAATCCAATCTCAAACCAGAAAATAGATTATAATAATTTCCCAAAACAAAGAGGAAATTACTGTGAAAGCTGACCAGCTTCCCAGATCTCTTGCAGTAACAGGGACCACAACTGTTCAGAGATAGGCAGACACGAATAGCATCAACTATTCATTTAACAAAGAACAAGAAATTTATTTCATCTGCTCCAATTTTTACTCTTGGAATGCTTCTCTTCTGGCTACTTTATTGGCAATATGTGGATGCATATCAAGAAGATATTAATTCTAATTTGAGATTCATGCAGGCTTTCTAGAAAGTTCCAAAATGAAACAAGAATTTGATCCTACACCTGAACAGGAAAAATTAGGTAATTTACCTCCCCCAGCATTTAAGTTGGGGATGCCATGAAGAATAACATAGTGCAGGAAAAGAGGGGTTGCATTCATTTTCACAGATCCAGATAGAAGGCCACTTAAGAACTGCACATATCTGAAAACAAAAAGTTTATCTGAATTATATAAAACTACTAATACTAGGGAAATACATTATTTACACAATGGCATTTCCAGATTATGGGTAATGAATAGCATTGTGATAATGCACATAACTCCAAAATAATAATCTTCAAAAAACAGCATGAAAAGACACTTTAATTTACCCCTGTATTAAATCCATGACTGTTATATTGCTATTGTTGATAGCTTTATTTTGGTTATTTACATTACTACTCTAAGTAAGAAATTAAGTAGAAGAGAGTCAAGTCAATTGTTTTGGTACACATTCCTAGTTACAACTGTAGTCCTAAATGTATTTCACAGCAGCATGATACGGTTTCCATCCAATTTACACTGAAGTCATCTTCATTAAAACAATAGCAAGAAATGCCCTTCTCAGATATCTTAACATTAAGAGCAATGTGGTCAATTAACATCTTCATAATAAGAAGTGATCTCTTTCTGCACAAAACAAGAGAAAAACTACCACAGCAATGTGAAAATTATTCTGTTTATGTGATTTAATACATGGTTTGGTCACAAGCTCATGAGTAAATACATGCAAGTAAACAACACTGCATCATGACTGGCTTTGAGTCCCTTTTTTTTCCACGGCTATGAGAAGATCTTAATTTATCTTCCTTAATATTCTCAGGAATGTATAGAGGAAAATCACCTTTTTTCACCTAGATCTCATTAACTGAACTCCTGGTAATACCACAACGAAGGGTATCCTGCCAAGTAACAACAGCTGTACTACCCCAGAATAGGGGTTGTGGGTAATTTAAAATAGGTTTCATTTTACAGACAGCTTGCAAAGCTCTATTTATTTTAAATGCTAAGAAAAGGCAACTTTTTTTTCGTTTGTTTTCTCCTTCAGTCTTTCTGAAAGGATTTGATACATCAAAAGCACAAATTGTCACACCTAACATGACAAAAAAATAATGTGTTAAAATGTTTTGTCAGTGACCTCTCACGACTTTAATAAATTATTATCAATGTGAACATTTTCTCTTTACCAGCTTTTAATTATTACAAAAATGTGACTGAATTTTTGAAAACCTTTCTGTAGGCAGTGCATTTAAGGGGCCTAGAGATAGCTGGCTTATTTTTGAGAAGAGCGTTGAAAGATTTATCCTGAAGGTTTATGAGAATTTTTTTTCATATGAAGGGTCTCTATCTGCATTTCTCATTCAGAGAAATCTTCAACTGCTTATCTGAGAATGGATTCAAAATAGATCTGGTCTACAGCTACTTTTCTTACCATTGTTACAATACCCAACTAGCAGCAGGGAAAAGCTAAGTGACTTAATGGCCACAGTTTATTTTGATCTGGACAAGATTCAGTGGAGAAGAGGTTTCAAAATGTGAAAAATGGGTATATTTTCATATTTCACAATTTTGAGATCCATTTAAATTATACCCATTTATACATCAACTGGGTTTTAACAAGGATATCACTAATTAATTACCCAGCAATGGTTTCAGAGAAAAAGCATATTAAAAGGCCACTGACTGATCAGAATGGGAACACAGGAATATATCCACAAATATTAAGAGAGTTGGTTTTCCTTTCTCTGCAATAAGATTAGTGGCCACTGCCAGGCCAGGCAAAGTAGGAGAGGTGAGATTTGGGAAAACAGTTGTGACAAACAGTTTGGAAACTACCCCTGTTCTCATGAGAAATCACACGCCAAAGTATGTGTATATGTTTGGAAGATGGTATGGGCAGCTCAAGTTCAGTACTGGCGAGCAAAGATGTTGACTCCATCAGTCAAGAAGCAAACTGAGTATCTTTGAGGCCCTCTCCTCCAGTTACCCCCCAGAAGAATTAATCAAGTGTCCTTGAAGGGGGTGTAGGAAAGATAGATGCAACCATTTATACCTAGCATCTAGCTTTAGGGCTCACACATAGTTCACTTAAGTTAGTATTTACTGAAGCTTCCTTAAACATGGTTGGAAAACTGCCCTGATGCACAATTCACAGGTTTTTGTGGAGGTTCCTGGCTCTCACTGAAATATGCCTGCTGTCTAGAGCTTCTATATGGGAAGATTAACAATATCTCTTCCATTTTGCTGCTATGGTTCACACTTCTCTGTCTGGTAGGCAGCATTCTCAAATCCTTATTGCTAAAATGCAATACACAAATGCAATCACAAAATTGAAACAAAAAAGGACCAGTCAATTTCTACTAACGAAAAATTTATTTCAAGTCAAATGGAATGTTCTGTTATTATTTTTCAAGTTAAAAGGAGCTGTGCATGTCGCCTAATGGATTAAAAAAGAAAATAGTACGTTTTTATTTAGAGATTAACAGAACCAAACACCTTACACTAGTTGTTACTAATGATTTTTCTGTTTTAATTACTAGCAAATTCCTATACTTTAAACCACTTCTAAACAACCTACTGCACACACATGGTTTAAGACCAAAAAAAAAAACCCCAAACAATAATTACCAAATCAAACCTAGATGGTATTTTATATTTCTAAAAGAGATTCACCTATATCACAATTACTTGTCTAATGAATATCAGTCTCTTTTGGTACTGAATCCTTCAATTACCTGTCATAAAAACAAGGTACACAGTGAATCCCAGAACTATTCATTTTCCAAAGTGATTATTACTTCAAATTCTAATTCAACCTTTGTGACACAGACAAACTGAAAAGGTAACACATCCAGATAAACATAATGAATATTGCATGCTCTGACAAACATTTACTAGAATGGACATGGGTCAAGTGCATAATCTGCTGATCCTCTAAACAAGTCGTAAAAAAACCTTTATTGCACATTAATCAGCAAACTTCCCATACTCATCATTACACCACAGAAAAATTAGTTTATTGTTATCTTGGAACAATCAAACTTGTGACATCTCTTTGTTAATAAACAATGCAGCGAGAACCCATTTAGATAACAGCGTGGTACAAAAGGTCTTGTCTGTCTGGGACCACATGCAGGAACGGAAGGAGAGATGTCATCAATCAAGGAATAATAATATAAGATAAAGTACTGAGAATTCAGGAAGCACTGGAGGGTCTTGTAGAAATGGCCTTCACATACCTGGGAAGAGATTAAGGGATGGGAGGAGAAGATAATTATGACATTTCCTATTGATATAAATTAGAAACAAATTGAATACCTTCTTTGGGATGGCTGCATTAAAGCTGAAACTTTATCATCAAAGAATTTCTTCATAGCAAATCTGTCTAGAGCCTGATCAGCACTGTCAAGAAAGAGACACATGTTACTCTGCTTCAGTGTTAGCTCAAAAATTCAGCAGGCTACTGCTTGAAACATGCAAAAATATTTGGAAGGAAAAAGGAGGGAAGTAAAGAAAAACAAAAAAACAAGCACCTAACTAGCAGATCTAGTAATTTGGACATTGTGGACAATGATGTTTATTCCACTGACACCTTCTTATTCAAAATCTCAAGACAGTTTCCTTCTTGAGCAAAGCATCTACTTCCTTATTTAATAAACTGAATTGCATACTTCCAACACGAATACATTGAAATCATAATGCAAAACCTTTGGCAGACCCAAATCGTTTACGCTCCCAAAGAAGGATACTTGCCATAATTTCTTGCACGTGCCACTAGGAATTCTCTCTAAAATATACAAATTTATTTTCTTTTTCAGAAAGAACTTTAGTACCAGGATAGAGGTTAATTTAAGAAGTCAGTAATTCATTCAGCCTTTGCTTGCTGTACCCTGAGCCATCAAGGAAGAGACATTCTTTGAAAAGGAACTATTTTACATCAGAAAGCCATAAACTCATCAAACACACAATCAAGGAGCAACATATTCCAAAAAATATATTTTATTTTATTCTTTATCCAGAATGGTTCTTATGTGGGTCTGTTTTGGGTGAAGGAAGGCAAGAGGCTACAGAAAAAAAGAAAAAAAAGAAAAAAAAAGACGCGAAAAATATCAATAAGAATGCTGCTCATCGGTATGCCAAGTAACATGCAATTCTTTTATATTGTGATTCTTTTATATCTATTCCAGATTTAAAAAACCAATGTGTTTCATAACAGATAGAGTTCACAGTTTTAGTTTGCATCAGAACGAAAAAGATCTGCATTGTTATGAACAAAAGAGCCTTCCTGGTTCCCATGGCAATACTGAGACACTGATGGCTTGAGCTAAGTACTGATATTGAAATGTTAATTAGCTAATTGCTCCTGGGGATCACCTACACCCCCACCCACACTGCCATTCTAGGACTGGGATGCAAAATAGAGGGACCAGTAGAATCATGGAAGGGGGTTTTGGGGATGAAAACACCCCTAAATGGAAGGCTGGGCACAGTGGAGGGACTGGACGGGTGCACTGGTTGGGGAAAATGGAACCACATCCCTAGTCTATGTTTGACCTGTCACCATAGCCTCCAGAGGACTGGACTGGACTGGGCTATGGGAAGCAGGAACAAAAGCAGCTCTTCCTGGTGTTACCAGGAGGAAAAGAGAAGGGACAGCTGCTGCTGGACTTCAGCAACAGGCTCTGCACATCCCCTCACCCTACCAGGGTGTCATGAGGAAAGGAGAGAGGATGGTCTGCTGATTGGGACTTCAGATACAGACTGCACACTGAAATAAGAGATTTTCCAGAGATCACTTGAGCTAACAAAATGAATGTATCAAAAATGAATGTATCAAAAATGAATGTATCAAATGTTTGTAGAATCATGTGTTGAATTTTAAGAAACCTCTGCCATGGCGCAAAAAAAAGACATAGGAAAGAGAGAAGAGGAAAAAAAAAAAAAATTCTTTAAAGCTTCTTGCAAAAAGACAAATACCAGAGAAGACCAGGAATGCAAAGAACTCAGATAAGGAGGCCCCTCTGTCAAGGATGATGGACTTACCCAGATAAGATAGCAGAAGATCAAAAGCGCATGCGCAGAGGAGAAGAGTTCAAAAGTTCAATGCAGAGGAAGACTATGGTTTCAGCCTCAGAAGACCACCAGAGATCCCCATAAAGACCACCACAGAAAACCACGCATGCCCAGAAGGGCGTGGACCTATTTAGCATGAGAGGCGAAGACAGGCGGGGCCAGGGGTTGAATATGCATAGAAAAGTTGTGTAATGTATTACATATGGAACACCTTTGTGAATAAAATTGTGGGACAAACTCCAGCTCGGGGCACAAGATTTTGGAGAGCGATCTCACTTGTGCCGGCTGCTGTCATACATACCCACTTCATAACTACATCGAGTTGTGGAGTCTATTTATTTATTCCGCGTATCGCTTCAACACCTCTTCACCCTTTGGCTACCTGGAAAAAGCTACAACAGCGAGGGTGAGCTCTGTGTCAAGCCCCCTGCCCAGCTGATCTTTTTAATAAAGATCTGAACATTAATAAAGGCATAAGCCCTGTTCAATTCAATTGGGGGCTCATCCAAAATATAAGAACACACTAAAATCTCAACTTTTAATTTCCCCAACTAGATCAACCTAAATGAGTTCAGAGGAAAAAAAAACTGTGCCAAGTACACATATGCATATCAGGATAAAAATGAAATTCATGCCTTTTCCAAAATTAATCAGAAGATGTCAATTGTCTTGACAGGGTGCTGGATCAGGCTAGAAACTCAAGCATTTTCTTAATGGGTGTTAAAAATTACATAGTGTGTACTTAAAATATTCTTGACCCAAAGCCTCTTTCTCACCCAATCCATTTTGTATTTTCATTCATCTTCATCCACGCTGCCATCCAGAATTTAGGCTGCCTGTCTCTACATAATAGCCAAAAACTGCTAGCATTTCACTTGTTAAAACAGAGTTTACCAACAATTGCAAAGAACTCTGTTTGACCTCATTAAATTTGATGACACATTATTCCTTCCTAAATAAGAAAATTTGATATTACAAGATATAACTAAAGGGGGGTGCATCAATAAGGATTTTTCATAGAATCACAGAATTGTTTAGCTAAGAAAAAACCTTAAAGATCATAGTTTTCCAACTCTCTTGCCATGGAAAGGACACTTTTCACCAGACCAGGTTACTCAAAGCCCCATCCAACCTGGCCTTGAGCACTTCCAGAAATGAAGCATCCACAACTTCTCTGGACAACCTGTTCCAGTGTCTCATCACACCAACAGTAGAGAATTTATTCTTTATATTTAATATCTAATCTAAATCTACCCTCCTTCAGTCTATAGCCATTCCCCCCTTGTCCTATCACTGCCTTACCTTGAAAACGTCCCACTCCACCCATCTTATAGGCTTCCATTACGTCCTGGAGGACCACCAGAAAGTCTCCTTGGAGCCTACTCTTCTTTCAGACTGAACAACCCCAACATGAATTCTTAGCCTGTCTTTACAGCAGAGGTGCTAAGCATAAATTCACAGGATTTCACTAAGCCTAGATCTTTTTGGCATGTTGTCATGGTTTAGGAAGGGAATTCCCTAATTTAGTAGTCCTACTGATGCTCTCCAAACCACACTGCTGCTTGTTCCCTCCCTCCTCTCCCCTTCCCTGCAGTGGGATGGAGAGGAGAATTGGAGCCACAAGGCAAAGATCAGAGGTTTTGATCTTTGAATAAGAACAATTTACTGGACACAGGAATGAGAGAAAAAAATGAATTGTAACAACAATACTAATGACAGAGGGTAGAAGAAAGGAAAAATTATTGCTCACTGTGGAAATCCCCAACAATAGACAATGCTGGATGGCTCCGTCTGCCACACATTCTCAAACTGAAGGGACCCCTTCTCCCTTGAAGGATCCCCTTCCCCCCACACCTGGCAATGACATGAGGTGGTATAGAATAACCTCTGGGTACTAGCCATGCTCCCTCAAGCATACTAAAAATATTAACCCTGTCCTGGCCAGAACCAGGACATCTATGCATGCTGACAAGTATGAGCTTTCTTTAGTGCCAACATCTTCAAGGTCTTCTTGAACGAATGTGCTCCCTGTTGACAGAGTGAACAAATTACTCTTTGTCTCCTTAAAAAGGAAAAAAGCCTAGAAACTTCTTTCCTCAACTTGGTTAAAAGACACCTCATAGGACCTTGGGGACTTCATCTCAAACTTAAGGACAGTTAACTGGACAGAAGCTAAAAAGTCCCGCCTCAGCAATTCACTAGACAAAGAAGAGAACAAAAGAAGTAATCACTTTTGTGAAGTGTTTTAGCAGGCGCAAGAACCTCTTGCCCTGGCTCGGTTGTTCTCTGTAAAGAGCTTTGTTATTTTGCCTTTAATTAAAACTTTTCTGTTTACAACACTGTTGCAGAAGCCATCCCGCTGCTTTTATAGATAGCTGAGCTATTTTGTATGGTACTTTTCTGTGAGAGCTTATGAGACCTGGCTAAAAAAGATAAGTATCATCTTCTAAGTACCAATTCAGACACAGAAGATGGCACCCTTAACAGCAGCATCTGCAGTAATTTCTGTTTCTGCAAGGTTGCTGTGTACCATTTTCAAGAGTCTTGATGATGCTAGGGATATACAAATCCTAACTGGGAATCACCCAGCCTCATCCTTACACAGAAAAGTTAAGCTTTGGATAGCAACTGCCAGATATCCAGAAAGTTAAAGAGGGCTTCCAAGCTCACTTCTCTCCTGCAACTTCACTGGAGGAATGCTAAATTTGTTTGGGGTAAAAGGTAGTACCTTTCATTGCTGGGCTTAACACAACACCACCTGAATGTGACTGTGATGTAGTAGATAGGGACAGGCGAACAGAAGATTTCGGGATGTGACAGAAAGAAAGACCCCTTCCCCCTCTCCTCCTGCAGCACGTTATCTATTACCCCAAAGAATGTAACCACACCTAACCCAGTAGTTTTCCACTCCTGACTAACCCCAGAGACCCTACCAACCTCCCCTGACGTAGCAAAGTCCCCCAAGACTATTTAAACCCATGAGATAAGATAATAAACGCTTTCGACCGTCCACCACATTGGTGTCAGCATCTGTTGTTGGCCCGAGTAGCCCGGGCTAGGCCAGGCTGCTGTGCTGTTCCTTGCAACCAGGTCGCCTTGCCTTCACCTGAAGGCGACATATCTGGTGCCGAAACCCAGGAAAGATTCGCTCGGGTAGCGGGTGTCGCCTGGACAAGAACAGCGGCCGGAGCGGTAAAACCGTATCTCGGTGAGGGAGATGTCCCGGGACCCGCGATCGTCATGGACGCCATCGCAAGCGTCGTAAGTGCGATTCATAAGCAGTGCAGTATTGAGTGCAGGCTCAAAGACTTTTATCTTGCTATAGCAAGGCTCCTTGTGCTTGGGGCAATTGACCGCCCCATGGATGTTTTGCATCCAGAAATATGGGAAAAAACGCTGGCTGAGGACACGAAATCCTCAGGCAGTGGCAGAAGCCTTAAGGCATGGGGCAAAGTTGAGAAAGCCCTGCGCAGAGCAATAGAAGAGCAGGAGGCATGGAGCGCAGCGCGCACGTGTTTATTGGTTACACCCAAGCTAGGGGTAGGAGTGGCAACGCAAACTGCCCCTGAGGGCAATCCGCCCGGGAGCGGGGATCCGGGGGGGCCCGGCGCGTCACCCCCCTCCCCGGGCCAGAGCCCAAACACCCCCGCGGAACCTTCCCAAAAATCCACGGCTTCCCCATCCGTCCCACCGCCACCGATCAGTGACCCGTTGCCGGAGGTGCAGCAGCACGCGGAGTTCTTTTGGCAGGGGCTGGCGAGGGAAGCCAGAGACACAGAAACCGCGGCTTGGGAAAAAATCCCAACCACGCCGCCACCCTACTCCGTTGAAAATGGAGCTGGCAGCCATAGAGAGGGGTGGGGCGCGGGCGGTCACAGCGTGAAAAGCCCGGAGGCACGGAGTTTTGCTAATGCACGTATGGGGGAGAAAGAGGAGGAGAGCGGCAGAGGGCATGGAGCCAATCGGCAGCCACGTCAGACGCTGCTACCATTTAAGGGAGAGACCTCCCCCTGCAGGAGGCAGGGCAAGCCCGGGGGGCGGGAGCAATGCCACCCCCAGGGGGAGGAGAGGGCTCAGAGCCAGGCAAAAAGGCACCGAGCCCCGGAAGTTCGCTGGCATTCGACTTCCGGCTCTGAGTCCAGCAGCAGGTCCAGCAGCTCGGAAAAGCTGACGGAAGCGAGCTGGGACTCTAAAACGGAGGAAACGGAGCCAATGCGATTTAAAACAAAACCAAGTAAAGCTTTAAGCCGCACCGAAAAGCAACCACAATACGAACCAGCCCGACTGGGGAAAAATAAAAATAGCCTGTGCTGAATGGTCCCCAGCGGCTGCCATACAAGCCTTCCCGGTGAGGATCACCGGCCCAGAAGGGAACCACCAGAGGTAAACCCAAAAGATGTACAGTCAATTGTCAAAGCCATTGCAGAAAAAGGAATCAATTCGGCCATGGTCTCCACTTTAATCGATGGTCTTTTTGGTAATGACAACTTGCTTCCCTTTGATACTAAACGAATAGGTCGCATGATACTTGAGGGTGCAGGAATGATTGTGTTTAGACAGGAATGGGAGGATAATTGTACAAAGCTACTAGCCCAAGCATCTGGCGCGAGGCAACCACTGCACGGCTTGAGTTTATCCAGGCTGATAGGAAAGCACGATGATATGATCACGCCTCTGCAACAAGCCACGCAGATGCAGGCTGAGGAGGTCAGGGCGACCACTCGGGCTGCTAGGGAGGCTATTTGTGCCACCTCTCAGGTCGTGGCCAAGTCGTTGCTGTGGTCCACCGTGAGGCAGGCAGAGAGCGAAAGCTTCACGCAGTTCGTAGATCACCTGCAGGCAGCAATAGACTCCTCTACCCTGCTGGCAGAGGCAAAGGGCCCCGTGGTAGCTGACTGCTTGCGCCAGCAGTGCAACTCTGTCACCAAGGATATCTTACGTTCCCTGCCAGCCGGAGCCAGCTTGGCTGACATGATCAGACATGTAGTAAGGGAAGAGCACCTGACACCCATTCAGGCAGCTGTCCACACCCTGACCAGTGACATGGCATGTTTCAAGTGTGGTGAGGCAGGTCACATCGCGGTGAGCTGTCCCCAGCCGACACGGCAGCCCGCCGCGACGCCTCCACCCCAAACACGCCCGAGAGGAGCCTGTTGGGGCTCCAGGAGGAAGGGGCACCTCGCTAAGGAATGCAGGTCCTGGCCCCAGGGAAACAGGAAAGGGAGGGGGCGCGTGGGCCGCACTTAGCCTCCTCCCACCGCGAATGCAAGGCGGCCCATCTATGCCAACCCCCAGTGGGGCGGGGCGCCCTTATACCCCATACCCCCACAGGAGGCAGCCAGCTTCGTACCCCCGCCAGCGACACAATTGCAGAATTTTGCAACACAGCCTGCGGTACCTTCGTACCCACTACCACCGCAAGCAGCGCCTGTGCCGCAGGGCCAGCAAGGGGCGCCCCAGAGCGGGACCCCTGGGTGGCCCTGGCCATGAAAATAGGGAAGGAGCCCCCAAAGGTGTGTGGGACATGCCGCCTTTATGGAAGTCAGGACCCCCACATCATAGGGCTTCAGTTTTGGGCAGACACAGGAGCAGACTGCTCAATTTTTCCCCAAGCACTGTGGCCCCAACACTGGCAATGCAAAGAAATCCCCCCAGTGAACGGAGTGGGAGGGCCGTCCCGAGCTTGAAAAAGCACCCAATTAGTAGCTATAACACTTCATACAAAAAAGGGACCAGAACAAACAGTAGCAATCCACCCCTACACTTTGCAAAACTCTCCACCCCTGATAGGAAGGGACGTCCTTGCCATGTTAGGAGTCAGGATTACAAATTTATAATGAGGGCCACTGCCATACACCCACTGCTGCCAATCAGACTGACTTGGAAATCAGCAGACCCCATATGGGTTGAGCATTGGCCCCTGTCAAAGCCTCGAATGGCAGCCTTGCTGGAACTGGTCGACCGCAAGCTGCAAAGGGTCACATAGAACCCTCCACCAGCCCGTGGAACACCCCTGTATTTGTAATCCCCAAGAGATCTGGAGAAGGTTATCGTCTCATCCACGACCTGAGGGAGGTGAACAAGACAATCCAACCCATGGGTCCAGTTCAGACACTGCTGCCCACGAACTCAGCCATCCCCAAAGGGCAGCCATGCGCGGTGCTGGACATCAAAGACTGTTTCTTTTCGATACCCCTGCATGCTGAGGACAAAGAACGATTCGCCTTTTCCGTCATGTTCCCAAATGGCGAGCGACCTAACCTCCGCTTCCAATGGAAGGTGCTACCACAAGGTCTTGTGGACAGCCCGACCATATGCCAGATCACCGTAGACAGGGCACTAATGCCAGTCCGACAGTCCCACCCTGCTGCAACCATCATTCAGTACATGGACGACATCCTTGTCGCTGCACCATCAGCAAGCCAAGTGGACCACCTAGTGTCCACAATCACAGAAACTCTCCAGGCCAACGGCTTTGAGATCACGAACATGAAGATCAAGAGAGGACCGTGCGTGACCTTCCTAGGAGTGGGGATCACAAACTCCTACGTGACTCCACCCAGGGTAAAGGTCTGACGAGACATCAAGACCCTCCATAACATGCAGTGCCTTGTGGGATCTCTGCAGTGGCTCCGCAATGTCATCCTAGTTCCTCCAGAGGTCATAGACCCCTTGTATGACCTCCTGAAAGGAAAACACACCTGGGACCCCAAGGAGCTGACGCCACAAGCAACAGACTCTCTCAACTTCATCGAATGTCAGATGTCCACTGGCACACTTGCCAGGTGGAACCCAAGCGCACCGCTAGATTTATACATCCACTTCACGCAGAAAGGAGGAGTGGGAGCACTGGCCCAAAGACCTTCCGAAAAATCCCAACCAATCTAATGGGTGGTCCTCGGAAGACCAACTCATGCATTTTCACCAAGAATCAAATGTGTTGCTAACCTCATCGTGAAAGGCAGAAAACTCACCCTGAGACACCTGGGGACCGAGCCGGCAAGGATCCACCTCCCCTTCCGCAAGCGACTGACCATGGAGTCAACCGCGATATTGGAGCACCTGGCCCTTGCTCTCACTGGCTTCGGAGGAGAAATCTCCTACGCCACCAGACCACCTTGGACCCAGCTACTGACCATTGTCGACACAGACGTACCACCAAAGGTCATGGACCGACCGCAGCCAGGACCGACGGTCTTCACAGATGCCTCCTCCACGACTTCTACTGCAGCAGTGGTGTGGCAGGCAGAAGAAACATGGCATTGCGTCAAAACATGTGACCCCACACTGTCAGTGCAACAGCTAGAAGCAGCAGCAGTGGTTTTGGCGTGCAGACTCTTCCAAGATGAACACCTCAACATCATAACAGACTCTATATTCGTGGCAAAGCTTTGCCTAGCCATGTCGAGACCAGGTGTGTCAACATCTGCAGCAGCCTCGATGCTTGAAGAGGCACTCTCTTCACGACAAGGCACTGTGTCTGTCATTCACATCAACAGCCATAACCCAGTCAAGGGCTTCTTCCAGATTGGCAATGACAAAGCAGATGCCGTGGCAAAGGGTGTGTGGACGTTGCAGGAAGCTTGTCAACTGCACGAGTCACTCCACATCGGAGCCAAAGCACTGGCGAAGAGATGCGGGATCTTGACAGCAGACGCAAGGCACGTGGTGGCCACTTGCCCTCACTGCCAGAAGTCACCCCTATGGACCGGTGGGGTCAACCCGAGAGGTCTCAAGGCCTCAGAAATCTGGCAGTCAGACCTCACTTCCTGCGAACTGCTGAAGCCCCGATCACGGCTTGCAGTGACAGTGGACACTTACAGCGGAGTGATCGTGGCAACACAGCACCTCAAATCCAACTCTAAAGCCACAATCCAGCACTGGCTGACAGTTATGGCATGGCTTGGTATCCCCAAGCAAATTAAAACTGACAATGCTTCCAATTTTATCTCCAAATCAGTGCAGGAATTTGCCTCGGTGTGGGGCATCACCTTAGTACAGGAGATCCCATATAACAGCACTGGACAGGCCATTGTTGAGCGAGCAAACCAGACCCTAAAAGCCAAGTTAGAAGTATTGACAAAGGCAGAGGGCTTTGCCAATTCCATTCCCTCAGGAGACCAAATGCGCATGCTGGCAACCACGTTGCTAGCACTGAACCAATTCCCTAGGGGAGATGAGACAAACAGTCTCATTCGAAAGCACTGGGCCACCCGGACACTAGAGGAGGGCCTGCAGGTCATGATCAAAAACGAGCTAGGCGAATGGGAACGGGGCTGGAGACTGGTGCTTACGGGACGAGGGTACACGGCAGTCAAAAAAGAGGACAGAATCAGGTGGTGTCCACTCAGGTCAATCAAACCTGACCTTCAGAATGAAACTAATGAAAAACTGTGAGTTTCTGTTTGCAGGACATGCTCGTGGATCGTCCCCATGACGCGTACACCCCTGTTCCAGAGGGAGATGACAGACCACCAAGCCACCAGACAAAACCCAAGAGTGCCACACCAGTGAGACCCAGACATGCACAGTGTCTTTGTGCGATTTTGCTGTTGGGGCTTGTGGCGGGGGGCAAGCCGACCCAGGCCACTACCCATACCAGCCATTCAGGTGGGTCATGCAATATCTTTAGAGTGACAAGAGGTCACCACAGCGAACACCCCATCCTTCGTGTTCCACATAGCTGATCTGTTTCCGAGACAACCAAAACTACGGCCCATAAACCCACGTATCGTATTCATGTACATATCCTACTGGTGCCCAGCGTCCAACCCAGGGAAAAGGTACTGTGACTACCTGCGGTGGGGACATTGCAGATACTGGGGTTGCGAAACCATTGTTACAGATGCCAGACCATGGGGAGATGGGTGGCAACCGCAGGAGCCCAACAAATTTTTACAGTTCACCTGGGCACCTTTTGACTGTGGAGATCACAATGCACAGCCTAGATATCGGGGATGTGTAAGTTATAACATGACCATTCTACAGCCAGACCACCCTAGTTGGACCACAGGTAGAACGTGGACAGTGGTCCTCAGAGGACCGAGAAGGTGGGTGAATGTACGAATTATCAGGCTCCAACCACCAGCACCTCGACCAGTAGGACCAAATAAAGTTATCAAGAACGTGCTAAAAGGGAAAAACACAACCCACCCCAAGACCTTGCCCCCAAAAGTCACCGATACTCCGACCGGCCATGCGGAATCCCTCCAGATAGGCCGCACAGCTGAGTCAGACCCAAACCCAATCTTTCGCATGCTAGAAGCTACCTTTCTAACCCTAAACAAAACCAAACCAAACCTAACTAATTCCTGTTGGCTTTGCTATGATGTTAAACCCCCTTTTTACGAAGGCATTGCTTCAGACAGCCCCTTCGGTTACTCCACAGCCAGTGCCCCCCACCAGTGCAGATGGGACACCCCCCGCAGAGGAATCACCCTGAGTCAAATCACAGGCCAGGGCAGATGTTTTGGCAATGCAGCTTTAGCAAAGCAGAAAGGCAACTTCTGCACTAAAGTTGTCAAGCCCAACAGAAAGATCACTAAGTGGGTGGTCCCATCTGCATCTGGGATGTGAGTTTGCTAACGGTCAGGAGTGAGTCCTTGTGTGTTCCTTGCCAAATTTAACGACTCTATCGACTTCTGTGTCCAAGTTCTGATTGTTCCTAGGGTCCTGTACCACTCAGACGAAGAGGTGTATCACCTTTTCAAGGAACCCGACAGACTCCACAAAAGAGAAATAATCACAGGTATCACTATCGCAATGCTGCTCAGCCTGGGAGCAGCTGGCACAGCCACGGGTGTCTCAGCCATCGCAACCCAACAGCACGGACTCTCTCAGCTGCAAATGACCATCGACGAAGACCTGCAGAGGATTGAGAAATCCATCTCCTATCTAGAAAAATCAGTCTCTTCGCTTTCAGAAGTAGTTTTACAGAATAGGCGAGGACTGGACCTCTTGTTCATGCAACAAGGAGGACTGTGTGCAGCTTTGAAAGAGGAATGCTGCTTTTATGCAGATCATACGGGAGTCGTTAAAGACTCCATGGCAGAACTCCGAGATAGACTGGCTCAGAGAAAGAAAGACAGAGAAACCCAGCAGAGCTGGTTCGAATCCTGGTTCAATCAATCACCTTGGCTCACCACTTTAATTTCCGCCCTGGTAGGTCCACTGGCAATACTGCTTTTAGCTGTTACCATAGGACCATGCCTGCTGAACAAACTAGTCTCGTTTGTTCAGGCCCGTGTAGAACGGGCGAACATTCTGTTCATAGGCCAGCAACAAATGCTGTAAACCAAAAACTGCGAACACAGTCAGTCGCAAAAGCCTTCGAAACTCACCTTGCGAGAATTATTCAAATTTACCAAACCCCCTTTTCCTTACCAAGTTACAAGTTTGTACCTCACTCCAGTGCCTATATCTACGACTACCTCATTTTATTTATGAAAAGGATGGGGGAGATATAGTAGATAGGGACAGGCGAACGGAAGATTTCGGGATGTGACAGAAAGAAAGACCCCTTCCCCCTCTCCTCCTGCAGCACGTTATCTATTACCCCAAAGAATGTAACCACACCTAACCCAGTAGTTTTCCACTCCTGACTAACCCTAGAGACCCTACCAACCCCCCCTGACGTAGCAAAGTCCCTCAAGACTATTTAAACCCATGAGATAAGATAATAAACGCTTTCGACCGTCCACCACATTGATGTCAGCATCTGTTGTTGGCCTGAGTAGCCCGGGCTAGGCCGGGCTGCCGTGCTGTTCCTTGCAACCAGGTCGCCTTGCCTTCACCTGAAGGCAACACTGTAATGATGTTATTATAATATATTTATAGCAACGTACCACCTTTAAGGATGACATAATACGGCAACACTGAAATCACACCACAACAACTGTACTACACTCACTTGACAGTTTTTGTCATTCACAATACTTCTCAATAAAATATCAAATTGTGGCAATCACTGAAGCAAGTGGTTTTTTCAGCATATATTAGTGTACACAATGCACTTCATTTCTGGGTCCCTAATTACTTATAAATTTGGTTTACCCAAATGAACACAGATTATTTTCCTGGATTCTAATTTGCCTGACATCCATGAATAATCTGCCATCAACCTCTAGCAGTTCAAGACTCCATCAACTACAGTAGTGGATCAAATCTATTATTGCCATACTGTTGTGAATTCAGGACCAAATTTAATTTAACCATGACATTTAGAGTGTATCCTTATTTTAACACATTTATGTATGTATATAAAATGTATATACATACATTTATGTATGTGTATAAATTTAAAAACCCCAAGGGAAAACAATATGATTAGGATCCCAACAAAAATCTCCAAAATGAATTTCATCCTTTTTGAGACCATTTATCAAATTGTATATTTTTGATATAAATTGTCAATTGTCATTTCATAATTTGAGGACTCCAAAAGAAACTATTAAAACTAAGTAATCAGATACCTACTGTTTGAACTGACTGCAAACTAAAGTCTAGATTATTCCTTACACTCCATTCTGCACTTAGATCAATGTCTAGGAATTCCCTATTCAAACACTCTTTCCAGATTTTAATAACAGTTTTTCTTAAGTACTTAAGTAATAATTCCTCACCAATTCAAGAGGCCACTTGATGGAAGTGGCAAACAGAAAGGTTTAACAGAATAAAGATAGTACCATGACCTAAAAATAGTTTATTGTACATTCTATCATTCATCTGAAAACATCCTTCAGAAAAGTTTTCTGCAAACCAGTAAAATCTCAGTTTCAAAGTGACCTTAGGCTGTCACCTAATCCAGTCTCCTACTGCAAGCAGGATTACAAGAAAACTATCATGAAAGCAGACTCAGTTAAGAAAGACATGCTCCAAAACTCTTTGAGAAGAAAACCTGACAAACAGTAAGCTGACAGACAGTAATCAACTAAAAGGCAATTTTCCCAATGTTTATTGTAAAAAAACACACAACATGCATTATTCACACTTACCTTGCAGAAACATTGATAAAGTGCATATATGATGATATGACTACACCTATCTTTCCTTTTCCTCCCTGTATTAGGAAAAAGGGAACATAACTTATATTACGTATTACATTATTGGGCATTATTATATTTAAGAATCATACTAAATACAATTTCAAGGCAAGTAATTGAGGGTCCTGTTGCTCATGCACCCTGGAATGGTGGAAATAATGGGCAGCAGCTTATCTGTCAATGTAAGCTGGCTGACAAATGACATAAAAAACCCACTAAGTAGGATTTCTATGTGCATGCCTGTTAAATCTTACCAATTAAGAGGAATCAACTGGAAAAAAAGAAAAAAAAATGTATGAACAACACTAATTTTGTATTTTTTTTCCAGAGATCATGCACAACAAGTCTAGACAATGCTGCAATTCCCAGGATGAAATGCTATAAAATACTTATTTTAGAAAGAATAGGCCTTTCTGGCATGTTTTCACATTTTTACCTCCCCAGCACCTGAGATGTACAGTAACTGATTTTCTATGGATAATTTTTAAAATGTTCTAAAGTACTTTTAAATAGTTTACATGACAAATGCAGTAAAATTTAACAAGCAGTCATTATCATAGATTTCAAAATATTTTCAGTCTCTCAGCTGATAGTAGTTGTCTGTATCTACCTCTGTGGCTAGAAACCTATATTTGCATAAGGTATTAATCAAAAATATGAATTATCAATTTGTATATGATTATGTACCTAGAAATACTTTGTTCCCTTTTGTCCCACGTATGGGCCATTTTCCTGGCTGTACTCCTGCAACTAGTAAGATTTCCAGTGTTTCATACAATGACATTCTGCCTGGAAGAAATTTGGGACTGGAGACTACACAACATGATTTGAAGTTTCCAACCCATTATCACCATCATTTTGTTCATTTTGTTGAGAGTAACATGTGCCAGTGATACAGAGATACCAAGATTGCATCAAGTGTCAAGAGCACAGCTACCAACCCAGTTCTAAATTCATTTTATCCAAATTTAACTAAGGTCTTTCTTTATTTCTGTTTATTGTGAGCAAGCAGGAGGAAGCAACACAGCACACTGCTAGCTTAGCTCAAATGCAATGCAATGATGCTTTCATTTAAAACCTTTGAAATGCATCCAGAAGGTCCTTAATGACCTTATTTCCTACAACTATACACAGTCTAAAGAGATGATCTGTGATACAGTGCCTATCTTTTTCCAGCCACAAAATTAATGAGTGTCACAGAACATGGAGAGTTTTCCATCAAGCTGGAAAAACCTCAAGCTTCTAAATACATTTACAGAAGTAACAGTGACCTTTGAAGGATGAAGTAACATCAGTTCATACTATACCTGCAGCAAGGGCTAGGACTTAAGTAATAAAAAAGAAATCTTTAACAAGCATGGAAGATCAATGGATTTAAGCTTACTTACATCAACAGAACATCTGACACACTGTTGCCAACACTGAAAACTGATCTTTTTTTTTTTTTTTTTTTTTAATAAGAAGAGTAAAGGACAAGGTTTTTGAAAATGAATACAAACTTGTCCACAGCACTTACTCTGCAATGGATCACCACCACATGTTGAGGATCATTGTCCAGCCAGGACTCCATGGCCTTGCAGATGGTGCATACTTTATCAAGAAGTGGAGCATAGAGATCAGGCCACCCCACATCCATAATCTGCAATTAAATAAGTAACATTTACGAGAAACACCTTGATCGTAGTATCACATACGAAAATCTGGATTCAAATAAATGTCATGATTGAAAGTCTCAATGTTTCCCATTTCAGATAATCATGCAATTCAATTGTCATGATGCTTGCAGGGGAAGAGGGAATTTGTGGGTTTTTAAGATACTAGCATTTTTATAAAAAATAAACAAAAAACTTCCTCCTCCTCACCCATCCCAATCTCACCAACCACTTAGAATTGAAAACATTTCTGAAGGTCTTGATTTCTTACATGATTTTTCATGTAGAATTTCTGGTATTTTATACCAGTAAATTCCATTAGAATTAGAGCAAATAATGATTTTTGATGGCTCTCATTTTACTTTCAATTTAATTCCTTCATGTGCAACATGATTACAGCATATAAAAATTTTTTTCAGATTTTCTATTCACTACATAATACAGTTTACTAAGCCTATTGTTATTATATGAATATTTACTAACAAAACATATGCAATACATACATATTATGAATTCAACATATGTCTAATATTAAAAAATCCATCCTTCGTGATTGATAAAGCATGCAAAAAGTTAAAATTAAGAGGCATTTTAGTACTTTCCTCAGTTAGCTTTTCTCCGTAAATCTACTGCTGTAAATATGCATCTGTGCCACTCTCTCTGGCCTTGTAACAGATGCTGAAGTGCTGAAGTGTACCTGCACACCACTTCTTACAACAAACAAATTGGTGAGAAGGAACAAGAGTCAGACATCAATCATTTTGAAATTCTTTATGTCTCTATTGTGCAGAGAAGCACCTACTCAAAGATAGTACAAAAGTCCTTATCTGAATCAAGTTCACTAGCTTCAGCGGACTGTACATTACAGTATACAACCCCAGTATCCTGTGACTGCACAAAAAAAGTGTACTTTAAGTAAAATTTGTATCATCCAACAGACATTTTTCAGAAGTTACAACAGGCTTATGGTCCTATATACAAAGTCTAAGAAAACAACAGGAACAGCTGTGTAAAACACAGATCTAACAGACACAAAACAGAACTTGAGAAAACATAAAAAAGAATGCATGCGGGGTGTTTTAGTATCTTCCAAAACTTCTTCTCTTACTCTGTATATCAACACTTGTATATCTTCAGGGCTTATCAGGCCATTTAAGTTGTATTTAACACTAGAAAGCTATGTTATGGAAGACAGTTGATACCTTTGGGTTAAGCTTGGCAAGGTCATACCTCTTTTCAGAGAGGTTTAATACCTGTTCAGAAAGAAAGAAAAAAATATTAACCATCAAGACTCTGTAATTTATGCAGTAAATAGATGTATTTGAAACATAAAAATTACCAGAAACTACAATGATATAGCTTCAGGTTTGCCCTCTGTTCTACAAAACTAAATTAACATTTGACATTAGGTAGCACTAGCAAATGTATTTTAGATATTCAGTTATTAACAATAAACCTAAAGATAAACTTAAATGCACATTTTGAAAAAAGGACAATTTAAATTCTACTACACCTTATTTATTTCACGTGGCTTTGAATCAGAGGTATACTGAGAGACCTGGCTACCATGAAATATAATGCAGACCTTCTCAGAATTAACAATGAGAAGTTGGTAGTGGTATACTGTTAAATATTTGAATTATTGTTCCATCAACTTCAGCAGGACTGCTGACTTGAATACTATTTTGTGGAGGTTTTGGGGTTTTTTTCCTTTGATGATTCACATGTGCCTCTTGAGCAGGCTGAAGAGGTATTCAAGTTACCCTCCACTTAGTGGTTAATAAGGAATAAATTAAAAGATAGACTGCAAAATGAACAAAAGAAAGCAGTGTATACAAGAATAATTGACTCTTTCATTAGAAAGTGCCTTAAATTAGTTTCAATCAGTAACAAATACCATTATTCAAGAACAGAAACAATGCTAATGACGCACATTCTCCTTCAAAGGATGGCTATTTTACATGCCAAGTTATGTACAGACGGCATAATCATTGGAAAAGTCTCATTAATTACATTGAGAGAATGGAATAAACAGGTCATAAATATAAGAAAGAGTAAATATGAGGCAAGTTCATAAAACAGTTTAGTACTACCCAAGGACAATTTAAGAACCCTTTTCCAAAGTGTAACACTCTTTTAAAGTATTACCCTTTCGTATTAACCAGCACTCTCATCACCTGTCTAAGCAAAGAAGCCAAAACCTGAACAGGTTAAAGCAACTACATCACTGTACTTATCCTTCCTGAAATACCAATAGTAAAACAGGAATTAAATGAACATTGTCTTCTATAAATGACACAATTTTTTTTGTAATTTTCCATTAGATTTCATATTTGGATAATAAAGCAACAGAGAGGCACAGTTCTCAATACTGAATTCTTAAAATGAGTGCTAAAGCTATATTATGAAATTGATTACCTAAAATTTTCCACAGGTAAAGAAGGGGTATTTAACAAAAACTTTTAAAATTAATCTTTCTTCTTATATTTATATTTAAAAATAATGTTAAATTCCTGTGTCAGGATACAGTCCTGTTCATGATGGGTATTTGTAACTTCTGGGTCAGACACCAAACTCAAAGATGCTGTTGTACCCAAGTCCCTGTCAAGCTAGTGATCACACTGAGATACTCCAGGAATCCAAACAGCACAAAATAGAGACAAGAAGGTACAGGAACCAACATTTTGCATACAACAAAGCAAGACATCACAGAAGTCTTTGAAGAGAACTATATGGTACAAATAGATGCCATTTTGTGTTGTTTTTGGCTGGGGTAGAGTCAATTTTCTTCACAGTAGCTCATATGGGGCTGTGTTTTGGCTTTTCTTGAAAATGGTGTTAATAAAACAGGGGTGTTTTCATTATTGTTGAGGACTGAGGACACTTTGTAAAGTGTCAAGAGCTTTTCTTTTTCAAGAACATTTTTTGTTTTCAAGAGCCTTCATACCACCCCACCAGTGAGTGGGCTTGGGGTGCATAAGAAGCTGATAATGGACACAGCCAAGACAAGTGACCTCAACAGACCAAAGGGATTTTCTATACCACATAACATGCTCAGCATATAAGCCTAAGGAAGGAGGGAGTGGTGACATTCAGAGTGGTGGTGTTTGGCTTCCCAGTCATCATTTTGGCTTATGAAGCCTGGCTGTCCTGAGGATGGTTGAACATCTGCCTGCCCAAAGAAAGCAATTAATAATTCCTTTTTTGGCTTTGCTCATGTGTAAAGCTTTTGTTTTAGCTATGTATTTTCTCACTTTTACTCTTCCGATTCTCTCCCCCATTTGAATGGTGAGGAAGCAAGTGAGCAGCTGTGTGGGGCTAAGAAACGACACACTGGAAGATTGACTGCATCCCTTTTGGTTCCTCTTTGTCATATTCTAGGTCTACTTACTTATATTTTGGTACAAGAAAGAGGAGCATTAACTTCAGTTTCTACTTTTCATTTGTAGGAAAAGTCATGTTTCTTCTGGGAGCCAAAGCCTACAGGGAATATTGTTTTTTAGGATGTCAAATCAGAGAAAAATTCATTGTAAGCTATCAACAGACTTTAATCTCTCCCTAAAGGACTCTCTTCTCAGACTGTCAAAGTATAATCCTCTACTGTTAAAGAAAATTAGATACTTACGGGTCTTTTTCATACTCTTCATAACAAACTCAGACACAAACAGGAAGCACTCTGCTCGCTCCTTTCACTGTAGTGAAAGGAAACAGCTAGAAAACAATTACAAATGCCAATCTGTAGTATATGTTCTGTTATCTGAGACCCTGACCCAATAGAAGAGTAGAATTGTTCCTATAAACTTCAGCAGGACTGCTGACTTGAATACTATTTTGTGGAGGTTTTGGGTTTTTTTTCTTTGATGATTCACATGCACCTCTTGAGCAGGCTGAAGAGGTATTCAAAATATGAGAAACAGAAGGTAGTTCAAAAACAAGCTCTCTGAATCTACAACCTGGCAGTGCTTTGTCAGATTATTTTGCAAAATTGCAGAGACACATTTGGAGCAGATGTCATCAAGCTTTCTTTTTATCAAGACAGCTAATTTCCAAAGTACCCATTAGAAAATAAATTAATAAATAGAATAGAACTAAAACGAAAAAAAAAATAAACCTCAACTTTGAAGAGTAACTAACTCCTCTCAGAGGCAGAGACTACAATCCTTCTGAGACGCTAAACCAGACTTACCATATATAAAATATTTGTAATATAATCCAGTGTTAAGTGAGATTAAGTGTAGTGGAGATACTACAAGCTTACACTGTTATTACATGAAAATGGCAAAAGAAAAGGTGAATTTGAACCTATAAAGCTTTACACACAGGTCACCTTCAAACTTATTATCATGTGCCTTATAAGCTACCAGTGCCTGGTGGAAGGGAAGCCAAAGGCAGCAAGGCAGCATGCTGAGGACATCAGTCCACATCACAAGTTCAGTCTGGTTTATAACGCACCTATGACATCTCAGTTTGTGAGAAGAACATAATATGTTTAAATAATTAGTGGAATCTCTCCAGTAACTAATTTCCACTGTGAGTAAAGTTAATGTTCCTGAAGTCATGGATTTAATTCTAACAGTTTACACACAATACCTAAAAAGACAGTACAAGAAAAAAAAAATTAAATACTGGCCTTGCTTTAAATTCAACATCATAAAACAAGCTGAGACAATACAGGCCAGGGCAGTAGCCAGTAAACAGCACAGGAGATTAACAGTTTTTTATCAACGTTGAAAAAAAATAAATCTGCACATGGAGTTCACTATACGTTTGTTTGATTTCTTATAGAAAATTAAATGGCATGAAAAATACACCTAAAACATGTTAATGAGGAAGAGATGGACAGAACACATCAACAGCAATCCTACTTTTCAATGTTGCCTTCACAACTGAAGACATGACAGTGAGAGACTATCAGATACCCACCTGAGAACCCAGATGTAGGTCACTGCTACAAATGAAGAACACATTCCTCATTGAAGGGTGTGTATCTTTTAAAAGCATGCTTTGGACAATAGAAATGGTCAGTGAAATTATTCTTCAGCATTTGTCTACGTGTTATCACCACATCACCACAGAGACTGTACTGTCCCAGCAAAAAAAAGTGTTTTTAATATCTAGCAGCTTAAAATGCTATTGAAAATCCTGAACTTTCTTACAAGGCTGTAAAGATGGCCCAAAGAGTGACTTTTAGTTTATTAAGGTTTATGTGGACATAAAGTAGTCTTCCTGCATGACAAAGAAAGGTGTGTCACAAACGGCTGATCTTACACATACCAAGTAATTATCACCATGTTTGGATTTGAGCATTTGTGTTACTTCTTGTAGATTGTGGAGGTAAGTTTCCTCAGAACAGCCAGCAGGGAAGGACACAGCAATAATCCGCTCTGTGATGTATGTGAGGTCAAGTTCAGAGCCTTCCTCCATAATGTGATCAAAGTCTGCACTTCTGGGAAGAAATTAGATGTGGCAATTTAGAGCAATGCAGCATATTAATAAGGAGAAATTGCAACTTAGACTCCTACAGCCAAGCACCAGATATTTCCAATAATTTCATTACAATTACAACTCATTAAATCCCTACAGAGCTCAAAGTATTCAGTTCAGAATACAAATGGAGTTCTTCACCTCTTCACAACAAAACGGTAGGAAAAAAACCTATGCAAACAGTAATGTGGAAAATTAATACAAGCAATGTGACAAATACTAGCACAACAAATTTGTGAGTCAAATAGAAATGTATAGGTACTTCTGTCTGTACATATCTCTCTGTAGAATTCTGCAAATGCTTTACAAACTGGAAGCTTGACCAGCAATCTGTAAAACACTGCAGATCTTGAAGCATGCTCTGAGTAAAACTGAAGTGAATCCAAAACCAGTCTCCAAAGTACAACAGACATCACTGTAATTAAATTAATTTCACTGGTTAGTCTACAAATATTTGTCTTTCTTTTCCAGGTGATGGAACTTTTTCATAACTTTGTCCTTCTCAATAAAATACCAGAAGATCAGCTCAGTGAATACATCTAGTCTCACAAAGATATTTGTAAAAATGGAACTTGCATAGCAGATCATATCTTCCAGAAGACTGAACTCACAGAAATCACAACCACAAACAACAAAGCCTACGCCCACTGCTGCACCACATGACACTGCTACATAAATTTGAAAGAAATACTTGCCGTGATACTTTGTCACAACTGAAAGACCAAGTTCTTCAAAACACTGCTGGAATTCTGGAACAAAGAAAGCAGAAAAATCAGTCCAGAACCTTAACTTGCTGTCACTGATGTCAATGTTTCTCCCTTTTTTCCTCATTTATGATTTGAAAGACTATAACAACAAGAGGATACAAGAGTGTGGGAACTCAAAATGTCTTTCAGACATTTTTAGAGGTTCCAGGCATTGGTCGGAAGCATTTTAGACCCTGGCAGGCAGCTGAAAAACAGCTGTGATTTTGAGTTTGAGCCATGGAATGAATTACCAACTTTGGAGGTGGAACGAGCAGTCACAAAAGGTTAGATAGTATAGTAAAAGTAGTTACAAAGTAGAGGGGAAATTTTTTTAGTATTGTACAGGGGGGTTTTAGCACATGTACAGGGGGGTTTTCACTTTGTACATGGGGGTCAGAAGTTCTAAGATGGAGGAAAGTGGGCTGATCTTGTTCTTCCTCCTTCTTTTTCCTTACCTCCATGTTCTTGGTGATGTTGGCACTCACAGATTGGTTTAGAGTAGAAAAACACTTGGCAACGTAGGTAGTAGGTATTGGGGAATAATTATAAACATGTTATACGTAATATATCTTATAAAAGATAGCAGCAGCCCTGGGCGGAGGGAGAGACGAAGAAGACAGCAGATAGAGAAGATGTCAGTGTGTGTGTGTGCCTCTACCCAGGCCGCTGATCAAATAGCTGCAGTCCAAGAACATAATCTGTTAGATAACTAGCAATAAACTGCCTTGAGACCAAACAGCTAAAGCCTGCGGAGTTTTTCTTTGGAAGCACAGGTTGAAGGAGGAATTTCACCACCATATGAGACCCCAGAGCAAGGCTGGGGTTCTCACACAAGAGGATCATTGCCCTATGTTTTGAATGCAAACACTGTGGTTATGCTCAAGTTTTGTCTTTAAGAGCCTCTTCCAACTCACTACTGCCAGAAAAGTCTTTTGTGACATTTTTAGTGCTCTTCTTGGCATTAAGATTAGAGAAAGCATAGTGGGCTTTGAGAAAATGTAACTTGAATTTTTGTATGAACCTGCAAAAGAAGTTCCTCTCCACTGATCTTCTTATGACAATATTGAAATATATACCCCTGTATCAGACTCCTGAGAATTTATTCCTGAGAATGTGTAGTAGTTTACTTTTGTAGTTCCATTTGTTCAGTAACTATGAATGAAAAAGTGTAAAAATATACTCCCATATGAACCATAGTAATAGAATTTGTCTCAACTAATTGTAGTTGTCTTAGATTTAAGCTCCAGTGTGATTGTCACCCAATGTGTTATACATGCAACAAACAGAAAGAGACATCTGGAGGGGGCAGTATCCCTTCCTTCCAGGACAGGTTTAAAAAGAAAAAATCCCGACAAAAAGACAGCTACTACCATAAAAACAGTAAACAAAAATAAATTATATTATTCAATTTACATTTAACTATGTCTATATATATTTTTAGCTTGTGTATATTTTATTTTATTTAATGCATGTGTTTTATATATTTTTTAATTTAGCATTTAGAAATTGATATATTTTGATACAGAAAATCAGAAGTTCAATTTAGTATCATGCATCAGTAAATCAATAAGAGAAAGAGTACTCCCTTCCTCTCCCAGCCCTGAATTCATGCTTAATATATAGACATATCCACATAAAATCTTATTTATTAAGAGTTAATGCTGAAAAATTGATAAACCCTATCTATTTGGGCTACAGACCATAAATATTTCCAAAGCGAATAAACTGAGTTTGAATGGAAGATGCCTTAGAATTTTCCATAAAATGATGCTGTGTATCAAAATCTGGGAATAGCTAGGAAACATGTAAGCATGAAAGTGGTACATTTTCTTTCAAAATTTCTCAAAGTGAACTGTTCTGGCAAATTTTAAAGCACAACTGATAGCATAAGGTGCACCTCATGTAAGTGTCTGATCCAAGTTTCACTAGTTTCTGTCTTTACTTAGACAACAGAAGAGGAGGAAACTTCATGTTATTTTCAGCCTCTTTTTACCCAATCCCTTCTTAGAATTTTAAAGGCTTTAGATAATATACCATGGGTGGCAAAACAAGTAAATAACTATACCTGAAATTCAAGACATAGCTTTTGGTGTATTTTGTTTTGGTTTTGTAAATAGAATGCAATTAGAAGCAGGACTCTACACTTCCTTGGTACCACACCTTTCTGTTGGTGACAGATGTATCCAATGCTTAAGAAGTACTTCTGTGATTTTCTAAAAATATGATGACTAAACTGTCATGTATCCTAAATAATCAGACACTTAAAACAGCTTCCTCTGGTAATAAAGTTAGTGATAAAATAATTCTCTATTTCACACTGTTGTGCCAGATAAACTAGAATAAATCCTAGCAGCATGCAGTAAGTAAGTATATGAACAATAACATAATGCAAATCATTAGCAAAAAAAAACCATTAGTGTGATATATACTGTATGCATGCTGTGTCACTAAACCATCAGAATACAAGTTTCCCCAAAGAGGATTCAGCAGCACAGGTCAGACCATCCAAAAAGGTAAATCATCTCCATCTAAGTGAAAACAAACACTGCTTCTTGCTACATACTGGAGGGATAATGGCAAAAAATTTTACTAAC
The DNA here is from genome assembly GCF_050655825.1 of Lonchura striata. Classification (NCBI taxonomy): domain Eukaryota; kingdom Metazoa; phylum Chordata; class Aves; order Passeriformes; family Estrildidae; genus Lonchura; species Lonchura striata. The sequence continues at coordinate 74,884,646 of NC_140704.1, forward strand.
CTTCCAAGACAGCAAATATCATCTGGCATATCCAAGAATGGACAAGTAGACAGAAAATCTCACAAAACTAGGTATGATTTTAATTTCCTGACAACTAACAACAGTAGAGAAGATGCAAGGCAACAAAAAACAGTGGTTCCATAGGGAGTTTTTTAACCATACCTGGTTAAAAATTTAGAGTTGCAACTACAATTGATTCAGTGAAACTAGCACTTGATATGTTGTGAGTAGGACAGACCACCCTGAGAGTATTCTTCTGTTAATTTCTCCCCATGATTCTTGTTCCCCTGCTTCCCTGGGAATGCCTGGCAACGCTGCCATAACCTTTACACCTGACAATATAACCAGTCATAAAAGAAACAATTTTCAATAAACTGAACAACTTCTATTAACCTATTTATTCAGTTTTAAGCAATTTTGATATTCTAAACAATACCACATAGAAGTTACCTCTACGTAAGCAAGTGCAAGGAACCATTTGGTCAAATTTACCTGCATTTGTATGAAAGCCAGCAGGTAGAGGCAATAGCTTCTCAACAAACAAACATCTTCTCTCCAGTCATAAATTTGAATTAATAAGCAAATTCATTGCATCCAAGGTACTACGTCATTTCCCTTTTCCAGTAAAAACTCAAGCCATACAACTCTCTCCTTTGACACACACTGTATTCCTTCTTTTACCACCTTTGGCTCCTGCACCTAGTACTGGAGTCATCACAGAGTTGTGATGCCAACTTTCTCAAAATTATGTCTTCAGACAAAACCATCTGTATTGATTTTGCACAGCCTGGTTTTTGGTAGCAGGGGGACCAGAAAGATGGCTCCCACAGGAGCTGCTGGAAAAGTCACAGGTTTTGCTCCTAGTCAGAGAAGAGGAAGTGAGAACATGTGAAGGACAAAAACATGGCAACACTATGATCAGTGGAGAAGGAGGTGGAAGATGTGCCCCTGGCACTGGAGTCAAGATTCCTCTGCAGGCCATGGTGAAGACCATGGTGAAGCAGGTTGTCTCCCTGCAGTCCATGGGGGATGTAGAGATCCACTCATAGCCCATGGGGGAGGTGTCCACATTGGAGCAGGTGGATGCCTGGAGGAGGCTGTGATCCAATGGAAGACCCAGTGGAGAGAGACAGCACTTGCTTCCAGGCTGGAGCAGCCTGTTCCTGGAGGACTGCACCCCATGGAAAGAGAAGACCCATACCACAGCAGTTTTGGAAGGACTGTCTGCTCATTGCAGGGGGTCACGTTGCAGCAGGTGTGGAAGGCTGCTGCTTGTGAAAGTGGACACAGACCAGAGAAGTTCATGGAGAACTGTCTCCCATGGGAGGGACGCCACAGTCTCATGGGGGAAGGACTCTTCTCCGAGAGCAGTGGGAGAAAAATCTTGGTTATGAACTGACCTAAATCTCCATGCCCTGTCTCCCTGCACTGTCGGTGGGAAGGAGGCAGGGGCTGAGTGGAAACAGTGATTTAAGGGCTTATTTTACGTCTCAATATCTTCCTCTGATTCTGTTAGTAATAAATTTCACTTTGCAACCTTAAGTTGAGCCTGTTTTGCCCCTGAAGTGTTTTCTTTCAGTCCTTATCTAAACCCATGAATCCCTAGTTAACTTTTTTCCCTTCTCCTCTGCCCACCTGTAGGGGAGGGCAAGAAAGTAACTCTCATGGTGCCTGGCATTGGGCCAGCGTCAAACCATGACACTATCCCAGGGTCCCCTACAGCCAAGACATGATACAGAAACTAAGAAATAGTCCCATATTTAATTCTGAATCATTTTCACCAGTTCACAACAGCCACTAGACGTTAAGTTTCCCAGTACAGCCTGCTGCCAATGCAAGTGTAGAAAGTGAGCCAAGCAGTCCAATTAAACTAAAGCACAGACTGAACAAAGTGGACTTTTGAGATCAGCCCTGTTTATTCACCTTCTTCTGACACCAAAGAGGGTGAATTTCTTCATGGATTTTCTGGCTTGTCTCAAATAGCAAGCTTGTTATTGTCCCACACAGCAAGCAACATCCCATACCTTTATAATCTTACTTTGACCCACTTCACAGCTTCAGAGCAAAAACACGACAAAGGTCATATACATGACATCTCACACCATGTGGCACAAAGACGGCACTGAGATAACTTTTCTACAAGTCCAGAAACAGAAGGAATAAGAAATAACCTTTCTGCTAAATCTGCATCCCCTGTCCTATGCTGAAAGGCTGTCTTTCAAAGAAATTGAGACAATCGAATAAAAAATAATGCCTGCAAAAAAAGCCCAAAAAACACAAAAAAACCCAAAAACATATAGTAAAAAAAGTCATTATCTCAGATAGATGATCATTCTCAACTTTTCCAAGAACAGAATAAGGAAACTTGGGTTACAGCCAGTAGGTTTACATACCTCATTAGGCTTACATAGTTCATAAGCTAAAGTCTGCTGTAATAGAGCTTCTGACACCAGAAAGATTATGAAAAGGACAAAGGATGAAGGCATGGGAAATAGCAAAGGTAAGAAGATTTCTAGAAAGCTGTAAAAGCAGGACTTAGAAAGAATACACAAAAAGAACACTTTTTTTTTGAACACAGTTGTTTAGTCTTCACGCAACTTTAAGAAGTAACAAAAGCAGAATTTGTGAACTGAAATATATGGGGAAATGTTTTGCCAAAAAACAATTCATGAAAGGTACAGAGCAAAATAGAGTGTTATACTGGTGCTGGCTAGCTTTACTTGCTTCTTGGAGTACAGATTTGTCTGTAGAACAACCAAAACCAAATGTCTGGGTGACCTTAGCCAAGGTAGCAGGCTCAGACACCATATGCCTGTCCAATTTGAACACGGAAAAGCCTTTTTCAACCTGTCTAGTCAGTGTGCCAGTAAAAGATTAGCCAATACCTATATATTATGAGCTCTTGACCAAAAAACAATTGTAAGCCAGGTGAAGTTGCCAGTGGGAGCAATCCTATAGTTAATTGGGACATTTACACTAAAGAACTTCCTAAAGCACCTTCTAAACCCCAGGAATTGGAGATTCTTAGTTCCTTAACAATAGATTTCTGTCTTATGTTTTTAGATAGCAATTAGCGAGACAATGATCCTCTAAAATAAAATGTCACTCCCACTTACCCTGCTTACAGAAACTTGAGGTTTTGGTGTAATTACTCAGATAGTTGGGGTGGATTTTCCAGGGTTGAACAATATCCATGACAATTACCAAAAGGATGTTAGCTCATTTGTGGAGCTAGGGGTAAGCAAAGCACTCCACCATGCCTTAAAGGTAGTCCATGCAGTATTAGACAACTTACTGTGCTAGCACCTAGTACTAAAACAGTAATTAAGAAAAAACATAGAGGAAAAAGATTCACCCATCAATATGAAGAAAACTGTAACAGGGATTTTAGGCTCTAGAAAGCTGTGAAGAGTTTCAGTAGGTTTGCTTCTACCCCAACTTACTTCTGCCATGGCATCAAAACAGTTATATCTTGTTATATGTCGCCTGAGCAAACAAACCAATGCCACCTCCATTGCAATTAGTGATATGCTAACAGATGTCAGCAGTGTTAGACATACTACCCTTCAAAATAGAGTAGCAAATGATTTTCTTTTACTGACACATAGACATCGTTGTGAGGAATTTGAAGGATTATGTAATATGAATCTGTCTGACCATTTTGAATCCATTCACAAAAGCATACAAAAGCTGAAAGATCTAACAGCTTAAATCAAAGAAGACAGCAGATCATTGTTAGATGATTTGTTCAAAAGATAGAGCTTTGCACCTTAGTTAAAGAAACTTTATAAAATACGTTTATATGTGTTAGGAGTTTTAGTGGTGATACTAGTAGTAGTATCTTGTATACTTCAGTGTGTGCAACAAATGATAGACAAAATATCAAAGAAGTTTTTATCATACAAGAGAAAGATGTAAGAAATAGAAGCACAGAAAATTCTCAAGATCATACAGAGATAGTAGATGCAAGCATAGACATAAATGAAGGCTTTAAGTAAAGATGTTGGAACAAACAGGACTTATTAGAACAGTAAATAGTAACTACTACCAGATTTGACTTATATTCTTTGAATAGACCGGATTTTTTACAGCATTAAAATTGCTGTAGTGTAAAATAGCAATGCTTAAAACAAGGAAGAGTACCTCAAACAAACAAAAAGAAATACGTATTATAATAGAGCTATGTAACACACAGTAGGTAATAAACTACAAAATTAAGAAAGATACTTTGTAGTTGTACCAAGAGAGGGAAACATGGGAAATAGTAAAGGTAAGAAGATTTCCAGAAAGCTGTAAAAGCAGGCCTTAGAAACGGAAAGAACAGAAAACTTAAGAGCTAGCTGCAGCTGCAAAGTCTGAAAGCAGAAAAAGTTACAATAGTACAGCAAGCAAGGACATGAAACAATAGCTTGAGGCTTGGCTAAGATAGATCTCAAGACTGCAGGAAAATATGCTTAGCAAGATAATAGAAGGTTTTAAGCTTAATAATGGTGTATTGTGTATTGTTAATAGAAGGCATACATGTAAGCATTGTGTGAAGCAGGAATACATACGCTTTTAGTGATTGACTAGAACAATTGTCTGTAAGCTTTAGCAATATGCTATTGGCTAAAAAGTTTTTTAAATGCTCTGTAACAAAGATATCTTTGGCTGCTGCCAGTTGCATGTGAGCTGTTGACATCTTTCTATTGTCTTAACCATATAATGAGGCTGATGCTGCAGTAAAGCTGAAGAAATGTATCCCAGCAGTCCTGCCTCGTTTGTGAAAAACCCCAACATAGAAGAGAGTTCAGTTTTGCCTCAGACAAATTCACTTACATTTTTGCAGTATACTGAATTACTACACAGCTCTGGAAAAGTAAGTAAATCAGAAACCTAATATGTGACCTACTAGTTTCCAATACCAAAGTAAAACTAGACATGTGGGCCACACATGGGCTTAGGAAATCCTACGTGGGATTATGACTTGCCCCTTTTGAGACTGGAATAAAAGACAGGCTAAGGAAGCCAAATGAAAAATCAAGCAGCTACCTTTTCTAAGACCCTGTTGCTGGCACTGAACTACAGTACAATAGTATTAGTAGAATGATATAGTATCTGCTTAAAAATTATCTCAGCAGAATGTAAGAAAATCTGGTTTCAAGGACTGGGTTGTTCTAAACAGCTGAGTCAGCTGTATATCAACATGTTCCTTTGAGGAACTGCACTGCTGCAAACTCAGAGCTACAAGATCCAGCATGCATTCATGCACCTCATCTGTTCCTCTCCTGGGTTCGCTCTTGAATGAAAGTATTAACAAGCATAAGGATTGATGAGTAGAAACTACAACTATCTGAAATGACAATCAATGACAAATCTGTGGCTTAAAGGTATCAGGACATTTTGGAATGACACATAACTACTTCAAATATAAGTATTTTATTTGTGCCTATTTTTAATGCTGCAATAAGCAACAGAAGATTTGATTAGCTAATCCGCATAAAATTACATGGGTTTTACACAGATTTTAATCATTTTATGAAACTTTTTTCTGTGTGATCGTTCACCATTCAAACAGCATAAATAAAAATACAAATAGAGGGACTCATCAGCAGGATACCTGAGTGCATTTGAACCAGTTCTGTGATGCATTTTCATTCCTCAAGACATGGACAGGAATCAGAAGAAATTCTCTTCAAGGCATAGTGTAACAGTTCTATACACTCCAGCATACTGCAGAAAAAGAGAGGACAATGACCTACACTGATCGTTGGACTGCTCACCATAATAATTCCTACTGATACAGTGAAATATGCTTGAATGTTTTGGATGAGAACCATAATTTGCATAATCTTTTGGCTTCTGCCTTTAGAATGATTCCAAATGCAGAAAGTATTCATGCTTTGTAAATAAAACTCTCTCTATGCTATTGTGTATCAATTCCTATATTAAGTATTAAATATTAATTTAAAATATTGTTTTAGTTGACTCCACAGAAGAGAGTTATTTCTACTACAAGCAGCTATTTGTTTGTGAGCAAATTTAGTTTTGTATACCGTGGTCCATCAAAATCCTGATCTGCTCCCCTGTGCAGTGTAACAGCAGGAATCCAGACAGATGTGACCTTTGCAAATGGCAGTGTCAACACAACTTATAAATCCCAGTTTGCTTTCTCTCTGTCTCTTAGTAGCTGGCAAACTGCTCCCATGATTCTTTCCTACAACACTTCATCCAAAATTGCCAGGCTCCCCAAACAAGTTCACTGTGGGGCTTTGTAGTCCACCTCAATTTTAAAAAAATGTGTTGGGCCCTTGGATATAGGGTTCTACCTACCAATCTGCCAGGGCAAGAAGGAACTAACCAGGGCAGAAAGATTATCTTCCAACTTAGATTCAAGAAAACAGCCCTGCTCATGGCCTGAAAGCTCCTTGTAAAGTTGGGCTAACAGAGAGAAGGCACGTAGCACATTTCTGCTATTAAGGACTCTTTAGAAGAAAATACTGAATGCATGCAAAGTCATTATTCACGTGAGAATGAGATATAATTGTGTCTTAATTATTGTAAAATTTTACACGTATACATGCTTACATTTAGGGAATCATATTTCTTGAAGCCTTAGTTCTACAATACCTCAAGAATAGGAGTTCACACAAAACTTTGTGAGGTTAGCACCTAGCCCTAATCAGCACTATTGTCTTTTGCACACCTGCCTGGGTGAATCAAAGTTGTGTCAACATTCAAGTGACTGTGTTCCTCTACAAATCTATGGGGAAAATAAGTATATCCATATGTAAGTATTACTACTTTAAGTATTAGGAAAGGAGCTTGCCTCAACTGACTAAAATAATGTATGTGCTCCAGCACCAGCTGTAGCATAGTTTCATAATTATGCTAGAACTTTGAAACTGTTTTCTTAATGAGTACTATTCACAGGCAATGTAATTAAGCACAACAGACACAGCAGAGTGTAAAGGTTTCTACGTTAATTCATACCTACCACATTGTGAGGCTCTGTATGGCATGACAAAGTAGCAGCTAACACAAAGTTTTTGTATGTATGTGCTCTATTTCCTCTAAAGAGATAGTTATGTGCAGAGTAGGAAAAAAAAAAAAAAAAGGTGGCAGCAGAGGGAAAGCCTTCAGAGTGATCTCCTGAGTTTTTCTCAGACCTAGTTAAGATGCAAGTGATCAAAACTGAAGTAAAACTTTCACCACGAATTTAGAGCACCTAAACAAATTATGTGCACACAATTCTTGAATAGAAAGTGATAGAATAATTTCTGTTAGCCTTTAGCTGAAACAGGAAGTTCAATTTATTTGTTTTAAATATGCTAACATTAAGAATAAAATAACATTCCATGAGGAAGTCCTTTAAATGTAAGAAAGTGCACTTTCGATTTCCCAAGTAAGAATGTGCTATCCATGCCTCAGAGCTACCCTGAACACTAGAATAAAGCTAACAAAATTTTGAATTCTAGGTAGCATCACAGCCAAGGTAAAACTGTTTTGGCTGATGTTCGCACAACTTTCCTATAAACCAGTAAGTGCTGACACCAGAAATATTCCATTAGCAGACACATTGCCAGAAAAAAAGCAAGAGAGTTTTTCTTTCCTGGACCAGATGCCATGAAATAATATGCAAAGGAGAGAGAGAAAGGAGCAATCCCAGAGACAAGAAACAGTTAAAGCAGTTTCTTCCAGTTTAGTTAATAAAAAAAAGAACAAGTAGCATGGCACAAAGTTAGAAGGAAGAGAAGAGAAAGATGCACCTCCCGTTAGCACCACACAGATGGGATGTGTGCTGGAGTCACAGAACAAGACTTGCAAAAGCCTCAGCCAAGCCTTATCTCATGGCTGCATCCAGCCCCACCGTCTGGGGACAGTGTTCTATAAATCACCCAGCCCTGTAGCTTCACACCTCCTCTCTTTTCCAAATAGATATCTGTGTTTCATATTGGACCTTCCTTCTGCATGTCAGTCCATGTCAATCTTTGCTTTTGGAATATACTGGTTCAAAGAAAGTAACTACAGACAATATCAGGAAGTTTGCTAATGGTCATGTAATAATCAATGCAAAACGCAGTAAGACAAAAGGCACAGATGAAAAAACATTGCTTGCTGTTAAGGCTGCATTCAAAATGTCTGTGCACAAAGTATTACATGTACAGAAAAAAAAAAGCCAAGAATCTTGGCTTATGTAACAACCAGTTAAAATAGGAATCCCTCTGAAGTATTCATATGTAATACAAAGATGCTAAAAACTTCCAACTACCAACTAGATCAGAGAGTGATCTCATTATTTTGGTTCATGATTGTTTCACTATAAACAGCTGTCAAACCCAATTATTCATATGCAAATAACTAAGAGGTCTGCTCTTTTCTGATTTTTTAATTTTAGTCTATTTGTCTAGTTAAGGAGGAGAACAGTGAACTGAAAGGAGAAACAATCATGTCACTAGACATTTTAGCTGGTCTCAATATCAAATACATTCTAGCAATTAGAAATAATTCTAATTTTACTGAAACAGAGTAGATAATAGCATGGATCCAACACAGAGATACCCTTGGCTGCAGAAAAACATTTATTGTCAGCCAAGGGAAATGCTGCTAATACAAACGTAACATCTTTGAACAACTCCTGTCTACATAGGTAGTCAGGGATCAGAACTCTTCATGCCCTGCACAGAGTGGCAGCAGCAGAAGCCTGCAGCACTGAACCACAGACAGCATCACAAAATAATTGCAATGCACACAGGACTAACACTGTGAAACAGATGCTCATTTATTGCAATAGAGAGCTGGTCTGAAATTGAACAATACATCGGGGAAGACCATGTGCATCTTGCAAGTCCTTATTTCTGTCCCTTTTTAAATTTTAGCCTCATTTTCACAGTGGCGAATCAAACACCTGCATCACAGTTGCCTACTAGTAGATAGTTAACTATTGGCATCTCCCATGATTAATTTAGAAATCTACAATATTTGACATCTCTGTAAAAAGGTAACTCCAAAGAACTTTAAAAATTTTACTTTTTTGTCTTACTTATTTTACAGAAATTGTGCTAAAAGTATACTTATAAATGCTGTTAGTATTGAAATAAGCTGTACTTCCTATTTGCAGAAATTTCTACATCAACTGGACAACTGGGTTCTACTGTACTTCAATAAATGTCATTAATACTACTTTTACCAGGAGTACTACAGCCATAGTAATGAAGGGTTAGGAAGTGATACCTAATTTGTTTTTTAAATAACATGGCATAGCAACTGGAACAAATATAAGCTAAAATATCAATTTCATATTGAATACACTACAAGAATTAATTTTATCCTTACTGAAAAAAGGAATCTCCTGACTTTCTGAATGCCTCTGAATACAATTCAGTCTATGAAGACTATAATATTTCCCTTTACTTCTCCCCTGTTTGATTTTAAAAACAAGGTATGCAGAGTTCATTTCATTGTTTCTGTAAAAACTCAGTGGTGGAAAAAAACACTAATGGTCCTAATCAGAAGCTAATTGTACACAGTACAAAAACCAAAGTGTGTACTTTGAAAATAGCAAGCAACAAATGCTTTATGAAGATGTGATACAAATAAGCAGGCACAAGGAGGAAAATAAATCACGTCAAGTAAAAGAAAAAAGAATAAGTAAAATAAATTACTTACATTTTTGGTTACATGATTTTTAACCATCTCAGAGTTACTAGCCCACAAAGGAGAAAAGTTAACACAAACTACTTTAATTCTCCAGATAGCTTAAGTACATTCTAAGAAATCCCCTCCTAATGGCATATACACGCATTCATACACATACACACAAATAAAAAATCTTTCAGAAGTACATATTCATTCCACAGTATTAATAAGCTAACGACCTTTCAAACAGATATGGAAAATTAATTAGTTTTGCATTATTGTCCTGCATATTCAGGTCTATATGACAGTACTCAGCTACTGAGTGTTTATTCCAAGGTACAATATCTATGGAGATAGACATTGCTAACCACTTATTCTCTTTTGTATTTTTACCCAATCTCTCATTTTATGCTTTTCCATTAAAACAGACACTTGAGTGGACATTAATGAAGTAAACTGCTGAGAATTTTCTGTAAGTATGGTACAAAAAAATCTTATCAAGGCTTTAAAGCATACTAAATTGTATCAATGGAGGCTTAAAACAAACCTTTTAAAATGAAAGAGCCAATGCATTACTATAAAAAGTCTAAAACAGTGGTACAACTAAAAATTGGCCTCTCAATCCTACTGTGGGAAAGATGTTTTGAACTAGAGAAGCAGTTTCATAACTGTCAACTTTTTTTGTCACTGAAGTCCAGACACACTCTAGTTACAAATCTCAACAGGAAAGAGCTATAGGTTTTCAGTGTGTATAAATTCCAACACCTTCAAAATCTTGCTTAGTTAAATGAACCACACACAATTTACCTGGGCATACATCCTACATAAACTATAATGCTTACAATGTGAGACTGGCTCACAGTTAATCCATGAGAACAGGCTTTGCATTTGTTTGATTTTATTACTTAAAAGCTTGATTTACCTTATCAGCTATCAAATCTCCACAGTGTTGAAAGTACAAATGTGTTAGTCAGATGAACTAACATATAGACTGATCAGTGCTGTTAACTCAACCCATGAACCCTATTGTTTGAAACTTCCAGGTTCTTATCAGCAGATTAAAGGTGATATATAGGACAAACAACTGTATAACTGTAATTTTAATTATCATTATTTCAGTCTTAGCACATCCACTGCTACCTAGGAAAAATACACAGACTCAAACCTAAAAAAGAAAAACACACAAAATACAATTTTTGCATTCACTTGGAAATCTCTATAAAGAGATTTCATGAGGTGCACGAGCAGAGCACTTGGGAAAACACACTGCCCACTTTGGCCCTTCACAAGAAAGTTCATACATAATTTGAACTCAGCATCCACTCTTCCATAACAAGCCTATTTCTGTAATTGCATACAGAGACATAAATGAGGCTTACACCTAAATGTGTGCCAATTAAAAGGGGTTTTGTCATGTATTTCTCAGTCTGGCATTGGATTGGTGTAATCTGCAAGCTTCCTAGGATAGCTGTAAAGTGGAATACGGAATAAGAAGCAAGAAGCTCTTCTTCTCTTTCTTTTTTAATGTTTTGAATTTCTTCTCCAGTTTGTCAAGCTTCTACTGAAATGTCTCATTCTCTCACGCTGCTAGACACAATAGCTCTTTCCTGTACTGAGGCGAAACACAGAATGCTAAAAGCACAGGGCTTGACATAACTATCTCAGTGCAGGATTACACTGTTTCCTTTTTCTTCTGACTTAAGGGGAAGACTGCTGAAATGAGTTGTGCTGAAAGAACCATCCCAGGTAAACAGATGCATTTGTATACACATGGAGTGTCTGTACGCTGTATGTAGTAAGGGATTACACTCAAGCATTCATACACTACCTTCACAGCTTTAAAATTGTTGCCCCTAAGTCAAATATTGCTATTCCTGATGCCTATTCATCAGCTCTAGTACTAAAATTACAAATAAACTCCTTGACTAGCTAACTTCTGTGGTATCTTTGTCAGAGATGTGGATAAACCAGCTTAAAGTCTCTGACTGAACACATATGAAGAGGGGCTTTGAAAGTATATTCTAATATCCAAGCTAAACATCTTAACCAAGACTATCAGCCTCATTGAGATTGAAGACTTAAACTTCAAATTCCTAAAGTTTTAGTGAAGGCTTAACACTTCCTTTGAAACTTGAACATTATTTACTACACTGACATGGGGTGACCATTCTAACCACTCTAAGAGATAGCTGTGTCAACTATAAATCTTTCTGGTTTTAAGTCCTAATGAAAAATAAAAAGGAAGAGATGACACATAAATCCAAGTGGAAAAAAGTAAAGGAAAAAAATGTATTAAAAAAAAAAGAATATTCAAACCAATTTTACAATCTCTGTAACAAAACCGTGAAAGTTACTCCCTTCTCTCCTTCCCTATTCATCTCATGGCTGCTGTTTCCAGTTTCTGAGTTCTCTTCCATTTGGAAGACATACTGCCATAGGCAAAAGGTCTGATATATCACATGAAAAACATCACCAAATATGAAAACACATCATTTTTGGTGTGTTTTTTTCTAATACTATGTGAAAGAGGAGGTTTACATGGGGAAACTGTGATGTGTATTAAGAGAATTATTTTCCAGATGTAACACTAGAAATCAGAGACAACAGAAGATTTGATGCCTATCACATTTCATTAGCCCCATGTGTAGTCATTATATTTCAATTCAATATAAGATATTGAACACCATGATAACACAAGCTCACTACCCTGGAATTCAGGAGAGAAGACTTGGCACTCTTCAGGGATCTCCTTGGTAGAATGCTATGGGCTTAAAGCCCTGGAGGGAAAAGGGGCTCAAGAAAGCTGGATGAAATTCAAGGATCATCTTGTCCTGGCTCAAGAGAAATGCATCCCTACCAAGAGGAAATTTGGCATAAATTTCAAGAGGTATGCATGGATGAACAAGTTGCATCTGAACAAACTCAAACACAAAAAGGTACACTCTAAAAGGTGAAGCTAGAGACTAAAAAAACAGAAAAATTGTCTTAGCAGCCAAGGAACTGACACGATTAAATCTGGCCAAGGGCATTAAAATTAAGTTTCCATAGGTATACTGGTGATGAAAGACAGACTACGGAAAATGTGCATTTTCTCAGGAAGAATATGGGAGACCTGGTTACCCAAGACATGGAAAAGGCTTAGGTACTCAGTGAAGGTAAAGGCAGGGATTGGAAAAATTAAGGCCTGCTGTAGAAGACCACAAGATCCATGGCCATTAAAGGAACCTGAAGGAGCACAGGTCCATGGGACATGATGAGAAACATCCATGGGTCCTGAGGGAACCGGAAGTGGCTAAGTTACTATCCATCATAGTTGAGAAGTTGTAGCATTCTACTGAAGTTTCAACTGACTGGAAGAAAATGAAACATAACCCCCATTTTTATAAAGGGAAATAAGGAAGACCCAGGAAATTACAAACCAGTCAGTCTCACCTCAGTGCATGGCAAGATCATGGAGCAATTCCTTCTGGGAACTAAGCTAAGGCACATGGAAAACAAGGTGATGACCAACACGGCTTCACTAATGGCAAATCTCACCTGACAAATTTGGTGGTCTTCTGTGACAGCATTACAAGAACTGGCAGATGAGGGAAAAGTGACTGATATAATCTACCTGGTCCTGTGCATTGAATTTGACATTATCCCACACAACACCCTTGTCGTTAAATTGGAAAGACATAGATTTCACAGATGGACCATTTGGATGATGAAGAATTGGCTGGATAGGCACAGTGTTGCAGTCAATAGGTTAATGTCCAAGTGGAGACCAGTGGCATTCCTAAGGTAGCTATTGAGACTGGCACTGTAACATCTTTTTCAGTGACATGGAGTGGGATCAAATACACCCTCAGCAACTTTGCCAACACCAAGTTGTGTGATGTGATGGGCATGTTGGAGAGAAAAAATGCCATGCACAGGGACCTAGACAGGCTTGAAAGGTGGGCCTGTGTGAACTTAATGAAGTTCAACAAGGGCAAACCCGAAGTCCTGTTGAGACAATCCCAAACATAAATACAGTCTGGGCCAAGAATGGATCAAGAGCAACCATGGGAAGAAGGACTTGGGGGTGTTGATGAACACGAAGCTTGATATGTCTCAAGAAACATGCTTCCAGTTCAGAATGCCAACCATATCCTGGCCTGCATTAAAAGCAGCATGATCAGCAGGTCAAGGCAGATTGCCCCTCTGCTCTTGTGAGAACCCTGGAGTGCTGCATCCAGTTCTGGGGGCCCCAATAAAAGAAAGATGTGGACCCAGTGCAGCAGGATCCAGAGGAGGGTTATGAAGATGATCACCTCTCCTATAAAAACAGGGTGAAGGAGACAGGGTTGTTTAGCCTGCAGAAGAAAAGACTCCAGAGAGACCTTAAAGCAACCTTCCAGTACCTAAAGGTGGCCTAAAAGGAAAGCGGAGAGGGACTTTTAACAAGTGTATGCAGTGATAGGACTTGGGCGAATGACTTTAACTGAAGGAGGGTAGCTTCAGATTAGATATTAGGAAGAAATTCTTTACTGTGAGGCACTGGAACAGGTTGAGAAGCTGTGGCTACCCATCCCTGGAAGAGTTCAATGCCAACCTGGATGAAGTTCTGAGCAATCTGGTCTAATGCAAGGTGTCCATGCCCACGGCAGGGGAGTTGATACTAGACAATCTTTTAAGGTCCTTCCCAACCAAACTATTCTGCGATTCTATGGTTCTACCTCTGCACCTCACTGATCATAGCCTTTCAGTATCAAACACAACAAAACATCCTTGTCACCCCCCAATAAAGACAGTTCAAAGGAGATTAGATTGACGCGGTTAGAAATAAAAACCACTTTCACATAGAACTAGCTAAAATAATTAACCATCACAGCCTCTCTGGAGGAAAAATGAAGTTATTACAGCAAAAGATAAAACGACACCACTTATAGTTTTTCACCTTTGTTAATTTTGTTTCACTCATCAGTAGGGCTACCTTACCCTGAACATTTCTCATTTGGATTGCACTTCAAGGACATCCAAAACCCAATTAATTTCCCCTTTCCACCCTCAAAATCTACCAGGTAGTGTTGTGACATTTCTACAAGGAACTGGCCTGAGGTTTGACTCCAACATTCAATGACATTAAATGAGAACAATCAAAAGCAAGTTCATATGTAACACTTCTGCCATACCATTTTACTTATGAGCAAGTACTAAATTTTTGCACCAATGTGAAAAATCTAAATTAAATGAAACAAGTATGGTTTCTGACATGACAGATAACTAAAATTAAATGGGATGCCAGAGGCTGAAGTTTAGTTAAGCAATAAACAGAATCCACCATTATATAGCAGTCAGACCAAACATCAGAATATCACCTAAAGTATCATACTTGCTTCATAGTTCTATCTAAAGAGAAGGATTATCCACATAGATACATGATTCATTATGCTTATTACAATGAATTCTGACCATAAGAAAAACTGATTTTTAAATTAACACTAAAGATTTGTCTTTTCCTTTTGAAAGACAAGTGGCAGTCCTCAATTACATTGCAATAACTAATGCCACAATCATTTATTATTTCAGTATTTGGCCAGCATTCCCTTATAGTGATGGCATTAGTACTGTCCTCTCCTTTCACACATTTCCATGTTGAAAAATCATTTTCAAATATTAACCAGAGCCATCTTTACAAGGGCCATAAGATCTGTCACTCTCAGAATAAGCTATGAAAGAATAGAAAAATATGCAGATAAGCAGAAAAATATACACCTAGTGAGTATTTCTCTTTTCCAGTGTGAGCTGTCAAGCTAAACCTATGCAAGCCCATTTGCTTTTTAGTGAAGTCAAACGTAAAAGAAAAATTTCTATGCCATCTAAAAACTATCAATACTGAGAAATCTGAAACATGGATAACACTGCTTTAGAAAAAGAAAGCTGGGAAGGCAGAAAGAAATATGCTATACCTTCAAAGAACATCATGGTTCTGGATTTATCTACTATAGTAATTAGTGTTACACTTCTAAAAAGCAGATGCTTCTGCCTTGAAAAAGTACTACACTCAGTAGAAAAGTTTGAAGTCAATTTGGAGAAAATAAACAAGCAAGCGAACTTGGCTCTGGAAACTACCAAACCTTTCCCTCTTGCTGATTCCATTTCTGTCGATTGTTCAAAGACTACTTTTCATTTCATTTTGGATGAATGCCTGGAACTGAACATACTGTATTATAACAAAACTTCATATTTGAATTACTATTAAATCATGTAATCCTCTAATATTCCTAGAAACAATGTGAGCCCTCTCTCCTGGCAAATGCAATGACTAGCTTTTGAATTGAGTGTGCCTTGTGCAACTCAATCCAGGATCACTGCATTTCATTAATTTGAGGGACTGGGGTAGCCAATTCATGCAGTTTTATTTTCTGTGCTCTCTTATGTCTCTAAGTCAGAGACATTTAAGAACAAGGCATTGACACTTAAAACAGCATTTTGGAACCTCAACTCTGCATGTCTCTGAAGAGTATGGCCTTACTCTGGTAAGCACTTGAAATCTAAAACTAAAAAACAAACTTCACAGAAATGCATTATAAGGAGGCCCACACCAGCCCACTTCTGAAGAACTGAAATCCAAAAATGTTTAAAACACAGTCACATCAAGTATTTCAATTCAGGAATCAGCTCACAGGTTTTGTCAAGAAAGGCTCTCATTAGTCTGTTCTTCTGCATATCTATGACTACAAATCAAGAAATTGAGAAAATTAGGAAAATCTCTTTAAGAAGCTGAAAGAAAAAAAAAGGAAAGGAATATAAAAGCACAGGCCAAAATTCAATAAAGAAAAACTGAACAGCAAGAGTTTTAAGAAAAAGTTTCAAAAAGTTTCAAGGCACCTTTGCTTCCTTGTGAGTTCAGGAAAGCTGTTAGAACCAGAAGTGAAGAAACATTCCTCCTTTAACACTTATCCAAAGCCCACTGTTTTCATGGAGACATGAGCACTATGATTCTGGATGGTGACAGAGCAGGAACTGAACAGACAAATACAAACCTCTACTGGATATTCCCACCCTTTGCAAACAAACCAGAGAACAGAACAAGGCTGTTGTGTTTACCCTCCCATGATGCACAGGCACAGGCATGAGACCGGCAGCTATAGCCTGCAGCACTCCCATAAGAACTGCTCTGGTGACAGTCTTGGAATGAGCCAGGAAAGTTCAAATCAATGGGAAAGTCTGGTAGATTTGGCACGTCCTTCACCTTCACCAAATCATACCTGAATATGCATATAATGCTTGTTTTGCATGCATCTCACAGGTCCTGTGAGCTAAAGTTTGAATGTAGCCTATAGGAAAAAAAAAAAGAAGTTTCCCTAAATAAAGCTGAGCATGTTCCTAATTTTCCATAAGCTTTCCACACTATTTTTTGGAAGAATATAGGCAGGAAAAATGAGAACTAGTTAGCCATTAGTCACAGACATTAATTACAAAACAAACCCACTTCAAAAATTTTTCACAAAAGCTTTTACTGATGTAAGCCAGAAACGAAACTCAGAGGTGGCAGAGAAACATCACTGTATATGTTAGTTTCTAGCTCAGTTTAGTTACTGTCATCATACTCCACTGTGTTTGAAGGTAATGCCTGACTAACGCAAATTAACATATTACATGTTCTAGTAATGAGACCCCACTTAAAATGAAATTGGAGAATGCAATCCTTCATCTACATACACAGACCTTCCCAATATTATGATTATTCAACTTCCCATTTCTTAAAAAATCTCTTGCACGCCCACATTAAAAACAGACTGACTGTGTTCCATGGGAATAGTAGATTGTCTCACAATGTTTCTCTAAAAACATGCGTTTAAAAATGAATGCAGTAGGGATAAAAATTCATTTTTTCATATTCACTGATCTTTCTTATACAAAGCTTCCAGAGAGCATGAAAACAACAGCACCAAAAAAAGGAAGGATTCTTTTGCAACAGGGGACAAGCATTCCTTCAAACATTGTTAAGAGTACTGAATTTTCTTAAACTTTCCTGTTCTCTTCCTCACTTTACCCATATATAGCTGGGAGTTTGGTTTAACTTTTATGTATCAACATGGATTTTCAGTTCATAGTTTTAATTTTTTTTTTGAGAAAATATTGGCACTAGGTTTAATGTATGTAGGTGTATATATAAACTACCATGGATTTCAAGTTAAAAATTAGATAGGCAATTGAAATTAAGCCTTTGTAACTTCACACTCACTTTTTCAGCAATTTTTTTCAAGGTATGCTCCAGCTTCTTATAAAAAAACAAATTAAAAATACACACACCCCAAAAAACCCAAAGCAAACTAATCTCTATTTCTCCCACAATTACTCTTATTCTGTTCTCCTCCTATTTTGAAACAGTACAGAGCACAATCTGACTCACTGTTCAAAATCAGGTTTTAGTTTGTTAGGAGGGGCCTGAATGTTCAAGTCTTTGATTTTTCTTTCTACAGGCAGAAATGAGGCTTGTATAATTTAGGACAAGGGGGTGGGAATCAGAACCATTGATGCCCTTCTCCAATTTCTATCACAATTATCAAACGTCCACTCAAGACTTAGCAAAACAACTAGACAAACTTCAGCTTGAGGTGACTGTTATGGTAAAATACATTTTACAGGTATGTGCCCATTTAATATGTCCGCATTATTAGAGCTAGTTATGAAAAGTGATATTTAAGTGGCAGACTAGAGTTATGCAGAATTCTTTGGTACCATTTGGAAAAAAAAAATAGAAATAAAAGGGGGGGGGGGAATTCAATCATAAATTCCTGTGCTGAAGATCAATTTTTAAACGTGTCTTAAAACTGCCAAGTCATGCAGTCATAAGGATCATTCATCAAGGAAGTAATTTTAAGATAAGAATTCATGTAAATAAGAGGTTTGGGATTTCACACATTTCTTTACTTCAAAGAAATTTGGCAGTATAGGTGATGGCACTTTGAGGAATTAATGTTAATTTGTTTTATTATTTTTAAAGATCATAAAGGACAAAAAATAAATTCAATGAAGAAGACTAGCTTACTATCCTTTTGAAGCATCCTAAAATACCCTAGACTATTTCCTGGAATCTAAAAATTATCTCTAAAATAATATCCCCTTTCGTTGGCTTTCCTTTTAATTTTTATATTTTTTTAAGTAATCGATAAAACAAGTATCCAGACCTTTACAGTTAGGGCCTAAACATTTTCTTATTTTGACAGCACTAGAGAAAAAGACTTAAAGTTGTCAGCATTTTTTTAAATTAAAAACATCAATTTAAGAAATACTATCAGCTGAATAACTAACAATATTTCAAAATAAGATCAAATAATTCCAGTAAAGGCCATTTAAACATACCTACCATCTTTGATTTTTATTTCATTTTAGAAGTACTATATAAGCTCACTCATCTCTATAAACTCACTCATCTCTAAAGTAAAAACAAACAAACACAGAAACCATGCCAATTATGCCACTTTTTTCTCCCCCACCCCTTTTTTTTTTTTTTTTCAGTTTTTGGGTTAAGCCATAGATCTCCATAATGACAGACCATCTCCACAAATAGTCCGTTGTTTCTTTGAGAAACAAAATTAAGTGCAACAGAATATATCATCTTTGCTAAACATTTTAATTGAATGAACAGAGCTAAACTAACATCATCCCACATTCTGAGGAATGTGCATGATACCATAAACTAAGTAGTGTTAGACACAGGAACTGCTTTGTATTTTAGCATCTACAGCTGCATTGAGTTGATATATGAGCTTCCTGATGTCATTACAAAGCTTCACAACATGTGATTCACAAGAAATGGGAAGGGCCCATTTGGTAACAGACAAAAAAAAAAATTCAATAAAATACATATTCTGAAGAAAAATAACATCTGTAAATTTCATCAGGCTTCAACAGTCTTCCAAGAAATATGTCACTGAGAGTCTAACTACTATCTTGCTATAAGCCAGTTTAAGGAGCGCATATAGGCAACTTTTACATTGACTAAATAGATGCAACACTGATTTAAAGAAGGCATATGTATTATTTATTCATGTGAAAACTAAAAGGTTGGAATTCCTTGGCTGGAGTGAATGGGGATAAATCCATGGTTCAGCAGCAAATTATGATGCCACAAAGTTTTGCTTAATTTGCATAGAAGTTGGCTTCCCTATTATCTAAATCTCTCAACTATTTTTGTTGATCTTATCAAAACTTTATACTCAAAACAGTTGTAAAAGAAACTGCTTGCAGCTATTCCTCCTTCAGAACAACAGAACTCTTCACTAAATAGACAAAATTTACTTGTGCTGAACAAAGACTCCTAATATAAAAATGTCACATTTCTCACCAAAAGCAAACCACATTATTCAATCTCTCTTTCAGCAATAAAACATATTGTATACTATGTAGTGAAAGTATTTCACCTACAGATATCCCTGCAAGACATTTAAATAGAATTCCACCCCTTCTGCCCAAACTAGTAAATGTTTATTTGGTGACTGAATATACCTCTGTCTACATTCATGATAGTAAACTGAAACAGGTTAGGCCACTTATGCCATCTACACTCTTTATGTGCCAGCAGATCACAAAGTCTGTTGGGACTACATTATCAGCATTGCCCCATGTACACATAAACCAAGTTCACATAAACCAAGTTCAATCAGAATTATTAATGACTAGTAACATATCCCAGGTTGCTATATGTTTAAAATTTCTTTTGAACCAAAGTAACTGGTTTTGCATTTCAGAATCAATACTTGGGTTGTGTGCACAACACAAAAGAAAGCAACTGCAATTGCTAATATGTCCCTAATACTGTGAGCTACAAAGAAAGGGTTTCTTTTCTATTTATAATTTTAGCAGTGATGCTATATAAGTTCCTCAGACTCTGATATGGGTTAATTCATAAAATTACTGAGTCAAATCTGAGAGAGACCTCCAATGAGTTGATATTCACATTCCTCATAATACCAGAAATTACTGGTTTTGGTTTCCAGGATTTGCTTTACATGATAATAATTTTAAAAGCACTTTTTGACTTCTGTGGTTCATGATAGGTAAGCATCATTACCTCTATTTTTCCAGCAGGGAAATCAAGACACAAAAATATAAAAGTAACTTGGCCAAT
The DNA here is from genome assembly GCF_050655825.1 of Lonchura striata. Classification (NCBI taxonomy): domain Eukaryota; kingdom Metazoa; phylum Chordata; class Aves; order Passeriformes; family Estrildidae; genus Lonchura; species Lonchura striata. Next base: position 74,905,368 of record NC_140704.1, read on the forward strand.
TCACACAGCAATGCAGAAGTGAGATGTAGGATTCCTAATTGCCAGTGGTTGTATCACTTACCTACAATACACAGAGTTCTTGGTTGACACTTGTGCATCATCTGTTGGCTGCTTAGTCCTAATAATGACACTATCAGCTGCCAGTGCTGGTTCAATAAGTAACCGTGACAATCCATCTTCCAAGCATCACTCATATTACCCTTGGAGCTAAAACAACCAAATACAGTATTGCAAGCCAGAAAAGGCTTAAGATTTCCCTATCCAAACTAAATATGGGTTCCACCAGGAAGGAAAAAAAAAAATAAAACAGGTCCCAAATAATCTTACACTACATGTACTTCCAAACTGACATGAGACATCAGTATGTTGAAACAAATAACTACTGAAGTATTTTTTATATATAAAACATACAAATAAAAGCATAAAACATGTGGATTCCTGCATGGGACAGGACACACACAATAACAAGCTTCAGAAATAGTGTCTTGATTTGTCAAGCCTTCAGAGAGGAAAGGTGATTGCACAGTACTGAAATAATAAGAGTGTCACCCTGATTCTTATTCCTTTGGAGAACTTTCCCACACAATTTCTGTAAACAACATATTGTTTACATTCTTTTATGGGGGTGAAGAACACTTGATGTACTGGTGGTTTGTCCAATGTCTTTGGAGAGGTGGCCCATTCACTCTCCAATCCAATGTCACACTTGGGAACGTATAAAAGACAGAGTCAGATAATAAACGTCCCTTTTTTACCTTGCAAGCAGCAGGTGGTCCGCGTTGTGCTTTCACGTGTCCCACAGCGACATAAGAGGTTACAAGAATAATCTAACCTATAACCTAATAAAACCTGATGGTTATCAGTAGTGCCAAAAATACTTACCAGCTCATAGCTCCTTGGAAGAAAGCAGGGTGTCACCACCTGCAATAAAAAATGATGATAAAATAAGGAAAAGAAGATAGTACCTTTGGAGATGTCCCAGCTGCACTGTTTAAGCTCTGTCCAGACAAAGAAGCACCAATCAGATCAGAGCCTGAGCATCCACTGCTGCTCTCAGCTGTTCTATCTACTCTCAGCTCCCTAAAAAGTGAGCATTAGCTCAATGCAAACTCAGTGCCCTGCTCGCATACTCTAATCACTGAAACAGGTTGAAGAGTAATGCCTTCCCTCACATCACATATACAGGGAAACATGAAGGTTTTTTTTATCCCTTCCTCTATCCTTTATAGCATTCTTTAATCATCACCTCGGTTTTAGTCAGTGAGTAAATATTCTGCTTTTCAAGAACTCTAGAACTTCAGCAGTTCCCAACACTTTATCCTTGGTTCTGGAACTGACTTTGGGTCATGGATTTAGCAGAGAAAGCAGAACAGATATTCTGTGGACTCACATATCTTCACAGATTTGTCTCCAAATTAAAAACACTTCTTATGAAGAACCTAGTTCGTATACATCACACCAGAAAAACCCAAACCACCTTATTTTGATATTCAGAAACCAAAACACGAAAGAAAGCCAGGAAAAGCATGACTAACTTGGATTGCAGGACAATCTATGAAAAACTAAGTGTTAGATTATTTCTACAATCTCATATAGCAGGCACCCTCAAATCTCACACATACAGTCTAAAGATTGTAGGTTTATCCCTTTATACCACTCAGCTGAGTTACAGTAGTAGTCATCATGCATGCTCACTTTAACAAGTACTTTCTTCCAAACTACAGTTTTATCAAGTAAGAAATTCTGGCATGTTTGCCACAGGTTATGTGTAACACAAACAATGTGCAGGGGGAAGAATCTTCACCGATAAAGTAACCTACTAAAAAACATGTTCACTCTAGGTCACTACTTATGTGACAAAATGGAGGAGAAAGAGTGAAAAGACCAGCAAAATGAAGCCATTGACATCCTGCAAATACTGTGAAGTTATAGTAATGTTTGGAGATTTTTTTGAATGTTACAATATATCACCTTTTTTTTTTTTCTTTTTTACAAATATGACACAAACCTCTTTATTCCAATCTAAAACTCTCAGGTTAAGCCTGGGGGAAAAAAAATCTGCTTAGTTGTTTAGTTTTCTTCTTCTGGCATGCCTGTCAGTTATTGTTCCCCTTTTCCAACCAATCCTCCAAAACACTCAAGACAAATGCCGAATTTCTGCATGCTGTGGTATTTTATTTTGCAATGCCATAGTCCTGACCTACATGATGGAAGTTCTTCAGTTCTCTGAAGAATACACACAAGGCAAAGACACTTGGTACATAGGTTATTTGGGGGAAAAAATTCTTTAAATTGTCTAATAAAACAGAAGGTAGTTAGAAGCAAAAATTGATGAGTTTCCCTTGGTAACTGTAAACTAGTAGACAGAGATGAAGTCCTTTCCTTCTTCAAATAATAGGATTTGTTTAGAATTAGTTCAGAAGCAAAAGAAAAGAAAGTCAGAATTAGGGTGTTGCTAACAGGGGTTAAACCAGACAGCAGGAACCAAGACCTTAAAACTAGATTTTACTGGACTTTGCACTAGCTCTCTGCACTGTGGTTTAATTTGCCAACCTGAACTGTAGATGCCAGCTAGTGCCCCATCTCATTTAATCTGTTTAACAGATGAAAGAGCTTTATAAAGTAGGTTAAAATTATTTAACACAAATAAGTGCAAAAATATGGCATACTTGCTCAAAATGTCTCATTTTGCTGCCTCTTCAGCTAAAAAGTCCTAATTTTGACAATTGTATACATCTGTTTGAAACTTAACTTCTGATTTCTTTGTATCCGATCTGACCTCTTCAAGCTTTTTGAGGCATAGATTTCTTGGGGAACTATGCTACCCATTAAGGATGCCACGTATTATTTTGATACAATCTCCATGAGAAAACATTCTTCATTTGCAAAGCCAAACAAAATTTGCAACATTACCAGATACAGAGGGGATCAGGAAGCAGAGGGGTTCTTTGTTCTGCAAACATTTTCCTCTCCCAAAGGAACAAACTACCATGGATTGAATTTTCTTGAATGGAAACAGTGTACCAGACCGGCTGTATCTCAGAATTCTGGATTTATAACACATGTATCGGTCTGATTTCTCAGGATTTCAGTCTGCTTCAAACATCTGAATTACAGTGATGAGAGCTTTAGACATTATGGTTCCTATGGTCATAAATAGCATTTCAGTCAACAGTATCAGAAGTTTTAGGGTGAAGAGACAGTTTTGTCACAACAAACTGCAGATATCACTGCTCAGACCACAGATTTCACTGCATCTAGTGTACGTCTAGGATGTGGGACAGATCTATGCTCATCAGATAAAAGGATGAAAGATAATGTAAAAGGAATACTTAAACAATAAGCACAGGTTAAAATGGGGGAGAAGTGTGAGTTGTTTTCTTTTTTAAAATATATATTACAAGAAAGAAAGGAATGGGGTAGTAGAGAAGGACACCAGAAGGCAGCCATGTCAGTCTTTTCTACTCAACATCACAGAAAGATATGAAGGCAGAAGACACATGTCAAACTTGTTGGTAAAAAGTAAAAATCAAAAATTAGTTTGGGGGTCATTGTGGTTTTTTTGCTTTATTTCCCTACATTGGATGGTTGAAAACCATCCATCTACAGGATGACTCTTTGCATCTTTCTAAGGTAAATTTAGTATTTAATGTATTAAATCATAAGAAGGAAAGATAGCTCTTTGTATAAGATGCATACAGCAATTTAGCACAGGCCTGATTTCAATCTGTGACAGAAGGTCTCCAAGAATCATGTCAAAAAGGGCAGTGACCTCTCCAGCAGGAAGTTTATAGAAAACATTTGCAAACACTTTAGGAATATGCTGCTTAGCAAGCCAGAGGAAGCTAAACTAGCCCATAGAGTTGTGATCCAAGCGGGACCCTTCCACTTTCCCATAAAAAGTGGGAAAATGTCATGGTTTAAAGATACGGTCCCCTCCGTGAGGACCCAATTCGCCTGTTTTTGAGATGGAGAGCATTTTGTTGGAGGTTGACGTGGAAATAGCATTATTTTACGGCTGAATTTTACAGCATTATTTCTGACTGTCATATATCACAATACTGACTTTAACAGCTGTCCAGTAATTTTCAAAAAGTCCTCCTCTCAGAACACATTAAAGTCTTAAACATTTATATTCCAAATATATCTTTAGTTTTCCAGCTATTCAGAAAAGAGATAGTGCAATAAAATGGTGCAGAATGACATTTAAATACATACTTTATCATCAAAACTAGCTATTCCAGACTAAGACTGAATTTGCTTTATTATGCTTTAACTATAGGAAGTATTTTAAATGCTTTCTTCAGCTACACAGAACAAGACAAAGGAAGCAGCCTTTTAGAAATAATTACTAGTAAAATACTATTAAATGCTACATTGTCAACAGAAGTAGTAAAAGCAAATTCTAACAAAACTTAAGACATTTCAGTTAGCTGATAAAAAACAGAATAAACAGTACTGGGATAAAGCTTCATAATGCAGTCATTCCGTTTCCACCAAATTGTGGTTATTCATTATGTCTGTCTCCAGTTTTCAATCTTCTATCAAGCCAATAAGGCAACTCCTCACTGACGGAGGTTAGAATTTTAGAATTTCTTTCTTTCTTTTTTTTTTTTTTTTTGTGGGTTTTTTGTTGTTGTTGTTGTTGTTTTGGGGGGGTTGTTTTTGGTTTTGTTTTTGTTTTTCTTACATATAGGCAACTACAACACTTGGTAACTACATTTAAGAGACAAAAGATGTGGATGGGAGGAGGCGGGGGAAGGGTACAGTTTGCTACCATCACTTAACTGGGCAGCTTTCTCTTGAGAAATGCAGAGATACCACCATCCTCACTCGCCCTCTCATTCTCTGGATCACAGGGGAGACAGTCGTGATCTTAGTGTGGGACTGTTGCTACAGCAAGAATTCACTGTTACCATGGAGTTCTGTCCTGCACAGTTTCTCCTTACCATGGGTGAGCCTTTGATTTTAACAGCGGCCATTGAACTGGGACCTATTCAACATCTGATTGCACTGGAAAGGACCCTCACCATCTACTCAGATATCTCAGGGGAAAATCTGAGACCCTGACCCTCTTCCCCTCTGGTGGGAGCACCTCCCATCTGCTTGAGGGAGCCCAGCTGCTACCACCCAGCCTCACTGTTTTCTGACACTGCTTCAGGCCTTTTTTTTTTTTTTGCTTCATTTTAATCATTTTAATCCATCACCCTCTATCTGCTGGGACACCCTGCAACTCCTGCTATGGCTTTGGAATTTTTGGTACATTTTGTTTGCCACCCTGGCTGTGCCTGCCTCTGCTGTTCCAGCCTGCTGTTCTGAGGTTCCTGCTACAGCCCATTTTGCCATCTGGAGGGGTACCGGGACAGTTGCTCCCCGTGCAACTTTCTATCGTTCCTGCTGGCTAAGCTGCCATTACCATGCAGAATGGACTTCTACCCTGTTAAATTTTCACTCTGTCTCACAACAAAGGGGAAAGTGCTTGACAGTTGAGAGAAGGCTGTTGCTGGGTTTCTGTTGGTTTTTGTGGTTTTTTTCTGTTTGTTTTTGCTGCTGTTGTTCTTGTTTGTTTGCCTTGTTATATATATATATATGTGTGTGTGTGTGTGTGTTTGTGTGTGTGTGTGTGCATTCTAGTAATGAACTGTTATTCCTTTTCCCATATCTTTCCCTGAAAGCCTCACAATTTAAAAGTTATAATAATTTGGAGGGAGGAGGGTCATATTTTCCATTCCAAAGGAGGTTCCCACCTACCTTGGCAGGCACCTGTCTTTCAAACCAAGACAGCTGCAATATATGCTGTCAAATCTTTCAGATGCAATACTGCAAGAAGGAATTCAACCAGTTTCTACAGTGTATGTATGCTTCATCAAAATACCCAGCAAAAGCAACACAGTAAATAAAAGCAGCACAGCAAAAGCAATATAGTATGACACAGCAATGTTGCAGAAGGCTACACATCACTGGGTCCCAGTGCATTTTGCCTGCTACCCAATTACAGCCACTGCTGATACTCAGAATACCCTTCAAGATCTTGCTATTGCCTTTAGTTGTAATAGTGCATGTGCAGTCAATGCCTCTTTAGTAGAAGCTTGGAGTACAATGTAAGTAAGGGCAAACAACTTTTTGTAACAGAAACTGAAGAAGAAATGAGTGGTATATTTTTGTAAGCTACTTAATTCCCACTTCCCAGAAACAAATGTGGCATGAGCTAAGCAATGTTATCTAAGGGAGAGTTCCAAGCAGCAGCAATGTAAAATGCATAGCTCCTAGGTTCTTTGATCCTATTATAAAAATCTAAAGGATGCTTTTCTTCTTAAAAAAAAAAAGAAAAAAAGTTACACAGCAAGTCTGTGTGAGATTTCTTGCATCTATACAAAAAGAATCAGAGCTAATCAGCTAATAACTGTACCAAAAAAGAGGTTTTACCCCAAATTATGCAGAACAGGATAGGTCATGGGAGGATAAAACTAAACCAAACCAAACCAAACAAAAAACAAAAACAAAAAAGCTCCTAAAAACATTCTAAAGCATTCTGAGATATCTAGTAGAAAGTTCAAATCCATAATGAAAAAGTAACTAATCCATATTTTGGTAGTGAACAAAGACAAGCAGAAATCATTCTGTTATGAATGGGGTTCCATATGTCCAATTTCATAAATCACAAGACTGAAATTTAGCAGCAATTTTTAATTGGGGTATAAAATAATAATAATACAATCAAATATAATGAAGTGGTTACAAAGAGTTATCTGGCAATAGTTCAGATAAAGCATAAGCGAAACCAATTGGGGTATGGGGAGGGTTTCCTACCCTACCATCTGTACAAAGGGCAAAAGAATCCAAGCACAATTTTTATACTTTATGTTAATACATATTCATCAATAGTTCCCATAAATCTCCTCCCATTTTCAGTTCTTGAAGTCTACGTCATTCTTCTGCACAGCACATGCTCCCATTGTTGCCATGGGGTCTGCTTGTCTCTTCAGGAGTCTTCTTGGAGGGAGGCCAAAGGTCTTCCTCACATGTCCTCTGAATAATCTGGCAGGTGGCACATGCGCATTGAGCTTGATGCATTATGTTCCAATTGAGCCTTATTATTTCATAGATAAGACCACTATTTTAGGTTCCCTATCTGGAATGGTCCCAATTTTATTCATATTCAAGGTCGATCCTGCTCTGGGAGTTGTCTTATAACTTCAGTTGATGCCAATTTTGGTTTGGGAGTCAGCTCCTGACTTCCTCCATTCCCAAGGCCAAATCCAACTCCTGCATCCTGCTTTCCACATGTTTCTTGAAGAAACCCATCTGCTTCATAACAATAATCACATATATTTTCCCAATTATTTTCCCAAATTACTGATATAAGTACAACTTATTCAGTATGAATCACATCCATTTATCACAATTCTGTTTCTTTCTCTCACAAATATAATCTCAACATCTTTTCCCCTTGCCAGCATATTTTTTTATTTCAAAGAAAAAGAGCAACCAAAAAAACTCAACCGCAAAGTTATTCATATATGTTGGAGGTTAGGATTTTTTTTTTCATTTTCTCTAAGGGAATTTTGTCCCATTTGATGCCTAGGAGATGATAATGACCAATACCTAAGAGAGAAAAAAAAATTTAGTCAAGGAGAAGGGGGACAGTAGAGCTGGCTGCACTCCTGTAGCTGAGGGGCTTTCTCTTGGGAAGAACAAAGATAACAGCCAGATTTTGGTGGGGGGTGGGGGGGAGGGGTGGTGGTGAATGGGTGGGCTTGGCTCCTCTCTCTCACCCTCAGGATAGGAGGGGAATAGTCGACTTCCTGTTACCATGGGAAGAATTCATTGCCACCATGGAGCCCAGCCTGGTTCTGCTTCTTCTGTACCATGGCTCATAAGACCAGCTGGGGAACTGGGACCTTAGTAACACCCAGTTGCACTGGAAAGGTCCCTCACCATCTACTTAGGTGCCTCAGGGGAAAAACACAGGACCCCTCCCCCCTCCCCAAGCAAGGCATCTCCCCGGCTGTGTACGGCAGCTGCTACAGAGAAACCCAGATGTCACTGCTCAGCTTCACAGCTTCCTGCCGCTGCCTGGGTTTTCGCTACACTCTACCCCAACACCCAGGGTCCACCCAACCAGCCCTCCCCCACCCTGTGCTCCTGCTAAGGGCGAGGAGTTTTCTGTTACATTTTGCTTGCCACCTGGGGTGTCCCTGCCTCTGCCATTTCACCAGACCAGCTGCCCCTGTGAGTTTGTAAAGGAAGTCCCTCATCTATCTGTCCCACCAGTGTGCCCACCATTACACATGTCGAGAGAGGCAGCTGAGCTCACACCACAGCGCCCTTGCAGCTGTGGGGGAATCATTACACCTGCCCTGTCTGGCCAGCAGCCACCAGCGCCCCTGATGCTGTAACCGAAATTACAACAAAAGGGAAAGTGCCTAACAGCCAAGAGAAGGGTGGTGTCGGAACCCCGGGTTTGGCTGGGGTTCCTGTGTGGTGGTAGAGCTTCTCCTCCAACCCGCGTTCCCAAAGGAAAACTCCACAGTCTCTTCTTGTTCGGTCTCAAGATGTTTTATTGCTAGTTATCTAACAGATTAAGTTCTCGGGCTGCGGCCCTTTGGTCAGCGGCCCAGGCAGAGAGGCACACACTCCTGACACCCTGACTGTCTGGTGTCTTCTTCTCCTCTCTCCCCGCCCAGGGCTGCTGCTATCTTTTATAAGATATATTACGTATAACATGTTTACAATTATTCCCCAATACCTATTACCTACGTTACCAAGTGTTTTTCTATTCTAAACCAATCTGTGAGTGCCAACATCACCAAGAACATGGAGGCAAGGAAGAAGAAAGAAGAAGGATGGGTTCAGCCCACTTTCCTCCATCTTAGAACTTCTGACCCCCATGTACAAAGTAAAAACCCCCCTGTACATGCACTAAAACCCCCCTGTACACTACCAAAAAATATTTCCCTCTACTTTGTGACTACATTTACTATACTATCTAGCACTTTGTGACTGCTTGTTCTACCTTTAAAGTTGGTAATTCATTCCATGGTTCAAACTCGAAATCACAGCTAAATCCAGCTGCCTGCTGGGGTCCAGACTGCGTCTGACCACGGCCTGGAGCCTCTAAAAATGTCTGAGAGGCATTTTGAGTTCCTACAGGGTGGTACTGGGTTTCTGGTTCTGTTTGTTGTTGCTTCCACTGTGGTTGTTTGTTTTCCTTGTTGTGCATATATACAGACATACATACATACAGATACATATATATATACACTAATAAAGAACTATTATTCTTTTCCCTATATCTTTGTCTGAAAGCCTCAGTCCAAAGTTATAATAATTTGCAGGGGAGAGGGTCACATTTTCCATTCCAAGGGAAGTTCCCACCTTCCTTAGCAGACACCTGTCCTTTAAACCAGCTGAGTCTTACACAACACAACCAACTATCTGAAACTGTGGAAGAGGTTTTACAGTGACTTCTGTGAGCCAGAGAGAAGTTTGATAAGAGGATCCATGTTTACTCCTGAAAGAATTTTCTACCAGGGTTGTTGACATAGAAACCAAGAAAGAAAGAAGGGTAAATAAGAGAAACCTGCAACAGTCTATTCCAATAAACATCTTGTTTGTCTTTCCTGAACAATGGGTAAGGTGTAAAATTATGAGTTTTGTAAGAATGTATAAAAAGCATGCATGCTATAGTAAAACTGTGTTTGAAGCCTTCTGAAAATAGTGTTGCTTTGTATTGTGACTGTCTCAATTACAACATGAAACTACATACACTGATGGGTGCAGAAATCATGAGCCTTAGAAAGTAGTCAGGAAAAAAAACTCATAGAAAAATCCTGAATTTAAGCTATGTGCTGACTAACTACTCTGGAAATCAGAAAATAAGCCTCCTGTAAGAAATAATTGATAATTGAATTTTATTTTTTCATAATTTTTTAATATTCTGTAACAAATGCTAATAATTTCATTTTAGTTATTCAAAAATCATAAAACATACCAGTCACTATCTAGGTGTTAGGCTATTATATATTTTTGGTAGTCCATATGCTACTGTTTTCAACAGTCAACACCCAAATGGCTGAGAGCTGAAATGAGAGTTTCCTGTTTTAATCATAAGGCACACATATTAAATTGTTCATCTCCAAAACAAGTTCAAAGAATCACAACAGTACCTAGAATCATTTAAATATCATCACTTCTGGAAACTCTAGTTCTATGTCGCACCTACCCAAGTAAATCTGCGAGCTATCAATGCTATTGACAAAACAGATTCTTTCTTATACAACTGGTAGAATTCCATACTGCAAGTACTATTTGGAGAACCAAAACTACAGTGCAAAGAGGGATCTGGTCTAATAAAAAGTACATCTTTCTACTAAACTGTTTTGCATCTACCAATAGACCACAATTATTATAGTATTATTACTAGTCATTATTGAATGTATATAGGTGCTGAAACCCTTTAAAAGGAATATCTTACTTAAAGATATAATTACCACTGTGTATTTTATAATCTTATTTCATAAAAAAAAAAAACAGAATTCTGCATTTACCCAGCATACCACACAACACAGTGATTTTCAAATGCACATGTACCATTTTTATTTAAAATGGGAAATGCTTAGCCTACTGAAACTTGTATTTACTAGAATTTCCCAAAATGTCCAGAAAAATCTCTAAGTCCTTCACAAAGCAAAGATTATTCTCTTGAATTTAGTTTTATACCTTGGATGCACTAAAACAAACAAATGCTTGCAAACATCAAGGTAACAACACAGATATTAAGTCTTGATCTTTGGTCTCCATAAGAGACTATAAAATGATTACACTTTTGAAATTAAATAATTTATTTCAGGTGTTACTCTGTGTTGACAAGGTAGCCGAAACCTCTTTGCACATTATTTCTCCATCTCCAAAACTTGTAAAAAAAATCCATGTCACATTCCAGCTACAGGAAAATTATAAATATACAAAGCCCTGTTAACTTTCCCTATGGCAGACTCTAGTCCTGCTGAATTCTACATGGCCTCTTAGCATAACAGCAGAATCATATAAAGCAAAAATATGTTTTGTTCACTTCCCACCTGTGGTCATACAAATTCCTTTCTTTATCCTCTAACTTACCAACCTATACTGCAATTTCCTAGGACTCTACTTGTGCATTCTTCTACACTCCAAGGCAGCTTTAAATCCACTGGATTATATAATGCTTACAACTATTATTTTAAATACATGGAGGGAGGGGACAGCATTGTATGAGCAGAATAGGTATTTCAACACCTTTTATCAGCTAAAGAAATGTCCATAGGTGTTTCCAAAAGAAAGGTTCAGACAAGAGATGACTGAAAGAAGTCTTCATGAAAAGTCTTAGCTCCAGTTCAAAAAAGGAAACCTTTGCAAAACTAAGCTATATAAATAAACCATATCACTAACAAAAAAACAGCACACCAAACAGAGGAATGTAATCTCTCAGCCCTTTCTGTAAAGTTTGCTCATTGTTACTTCTCCACTTCCTCTCTTCCTTCTTTCCTTGAAATACATCACAGAAGTTGCATGATTTCTGCCCAGTTACTTAAAGATCCCAGGGAAAAATCAAATAATAAAATCTCTTCAGGTTACCCAAACTTTCCAATAATCAGCATTCCTCAAGCAAATAATGATGAGACAGAGCTTCCCAGAATACAGCAGTTGGTATTATACTGATTAAACAAAATAGTTTAGAGCTTCTCTACTCTTCACGCAGTAAAAGCATGTTTTAATTTTCCTCCTCCTGAACAAGTACTCCACATTTGCTGCAGGTTTCATTTCCAGAAAAATATTTAAGAATGCCTACTGTGCATACAGACCAAGTCATATATTGTCCATCTCTCCTCTAAACCTGGCTTTTAGAACAGGGCTGACTGCAACTTCTTGGTGACTAAAAAAAGTGATTATGTCAAAAGTCTCACACAAGGATAATATGAAAATACAAGGAAGAATTTCCCAGAAATAGCAAAGAGCTTGGCATATGAGACTCCCTGCAGCTCTCATATGAGAGTCTCTTGGAAAACATATTATTGCTTCAAAAGTAGCACTATATTTTAACCAAATGGCTAATCAACTCAATCTATCATGCACACTTAAGTACTTCCACAAGTACCACCAGTGAATATATAAATACTGTAGAGCCTATGCTAAATGACAAGAATATGAGATGGTGATGAAACAATTAGAACACCAAAGTATTTTTACACTGGCTGAAATAAGGCATTTCTGGCTGTATATACATGTAGGTATGTATGCATGCATGTATGTATAAAAATATGGTTTTATTTTTACACACACATCCTAAACGTACACAAGTGGCTAGTTATACTACTAACACTATTACTAAAGAACTTAAGAGCAATTTCAAAGACAATGGAGTCTTTGTTATAGATACCCCATTTTCTCCTCATTCATTCAAGATGTTTCACAGAAAGATAAACAAGTAGACCAAGCTAGAGAAGAGAGCTATGACTTAGGATCATACAACCTGAATCAGCCATATGTCTCCAAGTGGAGTCTGCTCCCGACTTTTCATTCAAGTGAGAGCACATGAAGTTTTTCCTCACAAGTTAGTGAGGAAAAAAATGTCTCGCCAAACCAGTTGAGTAAAGTTCATGTCAAAAATAAAAAAAAAATATGCAATTTGGTAGTATAAGACTGCCTTACTGTACAAGCATAAGGGGCCAAAAAATAACATAAAATGACAGAAAGTACTTTTTTCCCAGCTTGCTGAAAATATTTGGTGTTACATTTTCAAGTAGCAGAGGCCTTTGTAGTTTCTCAAACTAAAGATCCAGGTCTTCGTTATTTTAATAAGAAATTCTGCCCAGGTACCAGGGTTTCAAACCTAAACACTTTTAAAAAACTAACAAAGAGACAAACCCAACCAAAAAAAAAAAAAAACAGCCCCTGAAAAGCAAGTTTCTGTCCAAGTGACCTTACAAGCCATACAGATTTAAAGAAAAAAGTCAGAAGTTAAAAGCACCAACACTCAATGTTTATTCAATGTATCAACAGCCAACTGCAAAAAACATGGCTCAAAACATAAACTTTGCTGTACTGGGTTAGCACAACATCCACCTCCTTCACACAAGTACTTAATTGGGTTTTCAGAAACACACTGTTCAAGCAGAGCAAGCCAGCTCTGTCTCTTCTGTGTCCCACTCCCTTCATGCTCCTGCATGTACATGCATGCTAGAAGGTCCATCACAGACCTATCCTCCCCGTTTGTGCTAACGGACCCATTTCCCACTAGTTCTGTCAAATCCTTGCTTTGAACATGCTGGTACTGTCTGCCCCACAACATTCTGCAACAGAATGCTCCAAAAAGTCATATTCTCCTTGTTTAGAGTATTTTTATTTGTACACTTTAAACTCCCACTGTGTCTGATGCTTACTAGTTTCTGCATTGTGGGACTGCATAGCTTGCTGTGTATGCTAACCTACCCAACAGCTTTTATGTTTTTGGAAAACCAAAGTGAAGAGTCCTCATTTTATCAGTTCCTTCCCAAAAAGCAACTGTTCCATCCCCTTGACCATTTCCATAACCCCACCACATGCTTTTTATACAGGCTGAGATCTCACACATGATTCAAAGTTTCAAGTTAACAATTCAAAATGATAAATTTGCTCCACAGCCTATTCATACAGCCTAGCTCTCTAGATCTAGATTTCCAGACATAGCTGCTTCTCATTCCTGCTGTCAGAATAAAAAAAAACCATCTTGGTAGCTTGAAAGGAAAATTGTATTGGCCCTCACACACAAAGCTTTTCACCTGAGCTCTCTCACTTACAGTTCTGAATAAGTTAAAAGCCAGACACAAGGCAGCACAAGATGCCACAGAGAAGCAGAACAAATCTAGTCTTGCACTGAGTTATGGAATGCGGGTCCAGAGCCTTAGCTACCCTACCAAGTGACTTGTCCAGAGAGACCCATGACTAAACATAACAGCAACTGCACTGCTCTCTAATAAGAGATCTATGTCTCATGTACAATTCTTTCACACGCATTTGTCCTTTGTAGACAGTCCACCTCAGAGGAGGTCCTTTATCTAGACCATCTAGGTCCTTCATCAATCGCAGGTGCTTTTCTCATCATTTTAAATTCTTGAGACAAAGCACTATCAGCTTTCTTTGAAAAATTATTTCTACAGGATGCAAATGTAGCGTAAGAGAATAAAGTGTTTGAAAAAGACTGGTAATTAGATAAATTTCTTTTCCCTTTCTAAACTTTGAAGTTGACGACCTCCAACTTTAAACAACAAATAGAAACTTCATCATGTTTGCAATTTTCCAAAAAGTTCTTCCCCTTATGATTTTGGCTGAGATTTCAGCCCATAATAATAGGTCCAGAGCTGCACAGAGGTGGGTAACACCTACTGAAGAAAAACAGTACCCAGGATTGTCTGAATGCATGCCCTTTAGTAGTCTAACATTCCTCCCAGCAGAATGGAGGCAGAGCGACACACTGGGCAACCTTCCTGCTTCTCTCAGCCAAATCCTCACTGCTCTCTTTTATCCTAATACCCCTATGAATCAATCACCTGTATAGAGCAGTAGTTCATTTCCACTCCTCCCAACAAGAACAAACGGGGTAGCCTGAGGTTCACTCCTCACATAAAATAGCAGCAGATCTCACATGTTTTCATTTCATCACTTCTTTGCATTTTTGTTTCAACACCTCCATTTTTCCACTGCTCATGCATCTGTGTAAGCGGAATAGTAATTAGGAGACAGATGGGCAGTCCATTAAGACAATCATTACTCCAGACACTGAAAAACTTGTATATTTTATCCCCATCTCATTGGCAAGCCAACATTTGTTCTGTATGGGAAAATACCACAGAAATGTTTGAAAGTAGCAAAGGACTATTCTTCACTTTCCATGAAATTTCATTGTTTGTCAATGGCTATTTTTCTTCTTTGTTAACTGAACTGACCTTGTCTTCTCTTAGACTGTAACACTGCTTTTACTACATAATGATGGGAACTCTCACACAGTCAGAACTACACAGCTGAAGACTAGAATTCACGTATTTAAATAACAGGGGGGAAAAGGACATAACTGAACATACTTGGTTTATCTTCTGTTTACAGAAAAATAAAATGAAAAGCATAAGAAAAGTTAAAATTCAGATACATCAGGCATCTACCCTCAAAATGTTGCCAGCTAACTGGCTTTTTTAAAATCATCTTACACTTAGAATCTCCAAAAAAAAAATCTTTTCCCACTGCAGATGAATTCTTGCAGGTACACAAACACATTGAGTTTACATGTTTCCTCTCTCTGTCTTGACAGTCCCTAATGAGATTGCTTCCAGAAGCAACAAAGGACTGCAGCAATGCATGACCTAACCCTCTTGTGGCATAATGCAGCTACAAGGCCAAATACCAAAGAGCTACCAAGAGCTCTCTTGTAGTGATTTCTGATGTGGTAAGAACCAGATATTAAAAAAAACAAAAACAAACAAAACAATAATTTAAAACAAAAATCACAAAAAAACCCAACTAGCAAATCAACCAAGGAAACAACTAGGAACAATCTAAAAAGGAATAACCAGGAAATTTATCAAACTCTGCAGAGAAAAGAGAGAAAGCAAAAGAAGAGGTCAGACCTGCACTAGAGAAAGGACAGACAGAAGCAGCTATGTGTCAGAACATTGGTCAGAAGAAAAACAGCTGAGAGGACTGAAGATGTATGTCACTAAATCAGTCACTCAGAAGTTGACAAAATATTACTGATACTAATGCAGTGAATATTTTTACCCATTTAATTTAGGCTCACAGCTTGAGTTTTCTCTCCTACCCTAACAATCCTGCTTGTGGCAATTGTGCTACACTAATACATATTCTAGTGTAGCACTTCAGGCTGGTAATGTGTGCAGAACATAAGATATATCTTACAGATGTATCTTTTCTACCCACTATCCACCAGAAAAAAAATCAGCATCCAGCATAGAAGGACACAGAGGTAAGGAAGTTGACAGCTGCACAGTGCATATATATGTGCATTCAGCAGCTGCTGTACTAAGGAAGCATAAACACTGAAAGTGCATTTATCAAGGAGGCCATCAGTCAGACCATTACATCTTTAAAAGCAGAAGATATCATTCTGTCCATGTCTGCAGGAAGATCTCATTAAAGGTATTCAGCAGGATGACGAAATGGTAATCTCAGTTCAGTTTCCTCCTCTCCCCACACATATCCTTATTTACCTACTTCATTTTAACCAAGGCTATCAATATGGCTTATAAGACCTACTCACAAAGACAGTATTAGGGACTGCATGAAGTCTACCTGGTTGCTATACTTTGAAAGGCTGGAGTTACACTAAGCAAAGAACAGAGTGCAAGCCAGCATCTGTGGCCAAAACATCTTCACTCCATACCTTCACTCCCCGCACCAAAGCAGGTACTTCAAATTATTCTTCTAGGTCAGAAGCAATGGTACTCCAAACACTCCTGCTCTGATGTGAAAACAGCTCTAGTTAAGCAATCCCATACAGATTACCATCTGCACTAATGATAGTAACTCATATTGAAAACAACACTCCATGTGTATGCCTGGAATTATTTCCTTATCTATTTCCTCTTTTTATTTTTATTTTAGACTATTCCAAACAGTAATCTAAACCAACATATTTTACATAACAACTTAAAATAGAAACATTTTTTGCATTTCATTAAACCCAAGGACTCCACATTTTTTGCTTACAAAATTTTTTATTCAATAATTTAGGAAGCAGGAGCAAACCTCATGTGGAAACTTAAAATCTCCATTATGCACTTTTGGGTAAAGCTTAATTTCCTTCATAACATCTAGTTTCACTTTTTCCTGCTCTTTTACTGAAGCTTTGACAATTTTTTTCCATCAAGTTATAATGAACCATTTTCAGGAAACAGAATCTAACTAGTATTACACAGACTTCTACAAAAAAAATTATAGGGTAGGTGTCACTCCAAAACTCAGAAATGTTTACTCAATAATCCTGCTTGGGATGCAAATTCTTTACTTTCACTAGAGAGCAGACAACTGGTGGTTAGTCATTTATTTTGTATTTTTCCTGGTGTTCCTGTGTGGTCTTTGAAAACACAAGCTGATGAAAAACACTCTACTTGGAACTGTAGGTTTTGCATACCTTCTGGGTTTTTTGGGGTTTTTTTGGGGTTTTTCTGTTTTTTTTTTAATTATTATTATTTTTGATAATACAAGATTGGTGGTACTAACCATTGAATACAAGTGTTTCTTGTTAAAGCAGTATACTGGATCAAAGCCTTGATCATATTCCCTTTATTGCTACTAACCACAGATAATATACAGAACCCACACTCGCCACCTAAGCAAATCAGAGGAAACTTTGAGATAGTGCAGGTACAAGGTAGGTTTGTATTTTTTACTGAAGAACATGAATGACACACACAAAAAAAAAAAAACAAACAAACAAAAACCAGCAAGCACTATTGTCAAAACTTTCTAGTTAAAACTATAATTTATATTACAACAACATTTTCATGATGCACAATGATTTTTAAAAATGCTAAGGAGGAATCAGTGTTCGCATGATGGTAACAGACACATTGCTGCTCACTGTGACAAACAGCAAAATAAGGCTCCTCTTCCAATCTGCACACTGCTTCCATCTCTAAACAGCCTTTACACTCTGGTACACCAATCAGTACTAAGGAAAGTAGGCTGTTCAGACTTTGGCAGACATGCTGAGCACAAGATGCACTCACACTCTGCCATACAGAAAGGGAAAGCACTTGCCATGTCAGGTTCAACCTTACCTCTATTTGAGAGAGCAAATGTTAAGAAATATTTAGCACCAAAGTGTACCCTCTTATGGTAAAAGAATGCATCAATAGCAAGCTAATAAACATAATTATACCTACTTCTGCTGAACCTCAGATTTTTATACATAAAAGAATTTTAATTACATTAACCTTAACCCCACCTTATTAATAATTGTTTTCACAGTCACCAGTCACAGGCTGGAGATGGGATAACACCCTTGCCTGACTTTCCAAATGGTCTCTACCTTTTCAGTTAGTTACCTATTCTCATTCAAATGTTGATCTCTAGCAAGAGTACAAGAAAATAGCCATCTTGACAAATTTCATCAATTTAGGTCACTGACAAATGCAGGCTGCAACCAACTGGGATCACTCTATGTTCTCATCCAACTAAGAAAATATTTGTTGCGACTGGACTGAGGCTTGGAACTTCAATTCCTCTCCTCTACCATATGAATGAACTAGAATAATGTAAGATGGCATAAGTACAAGGATCACATTCAGCTACAAGACCTAAAGCTCTTGTGGAAAAGGAAATCAAACACAAGAGACATTTATGAAGTTATTATACAGGAGCGGCTCTGTAGCTGATTAACCTGGACACTCACCCAAGGACAAATAGTTAAACTATTACATCAAGAAAATTAAACAAAATGCAACTGTTGCTTAACTCAACTAACCTGCTCTTTTCTTTTGGCTCAGAAAACTACACACTTTAAATTTCTAAATAGCTATCCTAGTTATTTCTCTGGCACTGAAATCAGGATCTCTTATTACTGCAAGTAAAGAAAAACTCACCCAGACACATGCTTAACTTGATTTTCATGATCCTTTTCAAAGGCCCAAAGAATCCACTTGAAACACCAACTTATTCCTTCTACCAACAATAAAGCTCCACAAACCCTTATTCTTATCAAATACTCTCCAATCTCATCAGTATCACTTCATCAGGGATCTCTGGTTTCCATCCAGATCTGTAGCACCAAGAGTACTTTCATATTGGCACACTGGAAAAGTACTCTGCTTTTTTACTCTTTTCTCAGAAAACAAGTTTCCTTTAAAGCCTTCATAATTTCTAATTTATCATAGGATAAATTTTATTATTGCACTTTTAGAGGGTTTCATTCATTATCAGAGCAGTTACTACTCCTTCTGCCCCACAGGAAAAAAAACCAGAAAGCACTTCTAGAACAGATTCTTCAAACAAAGTAATTTTCTAACAGCAATTTACAAAAGCAATAGTCACATGACACACTTGCCAAAATCTGAAATTTCGTGGAAATTAATAACAAAAAACATGTGAGACCACAGAATGCTTATTTAAAAGGCTTAGCTAGTTTTGACATCCAATTATTTTGGTAACATTTTAATTATTACAGAGTATATCAATATTGTAGTATATCAATATTGCTGTTGAAATAAACTAAAACTTCTGAAGCATCTTTATTGCCTGGACATGTTTGTTTGCAGGTCTGTTGACAAGGCAGATGTGCAGGCTGGCATTTTTATAAACGTTGTGAAGGGAAAGCACATTTTTTTCTCAAAACCTGAGGTGTGTCCGCAATCATCTGTTAATGAAGAAGCAATCTTTCAAAAAAAAGCTACCAAGTCTCAGTCCAGCCAAAAGTATTAGAACGTCTTCATCACTTCACAGATTTCACCCAAAAAGCCAGATGGTTAGAGGTTTTACTATATCAAAATATTTTTATCTGGCAAAGTATACTTCTTAACAAGCAGCAAGCTATTTGACAAAACTAAGCAACTAAGAACAAGCAGAGATTCTGCAGTATTGGGAAAACACCATCTACAAGTGTACAGTTAGCTATTCAAGATTTGTATGTTGACTGTTGGAAAGGATGGATAAATATAATTGCCTGGCAAAAGATTTACAATAGTACAGCCAGGATGAAAACAATCCCCCCTACTGGCTGGACAGTAGCCAGCTTTTGGACCTACAGATAGGTCCAAAAGTCAAATGGACTGTTCCACCTCAACCCCCAAAATGTATGATTCATCCCACACCTGTAACCCTCCCTGAAACATCAAGTGTCTGTGACCCCATTGGCTCAAGTCTTGTTCCAGCCCACCTTGAAGCCCTCTGATAAGGGGTCTCCGAGGGGCTGGACGCTCTCTTGGATCTTCCCCCCTCTTGGAACTTCCACCCTCTCCTAGAGCATCCTCTCTACCCCTTGTCTCTCCCCTCCCCCATCCCCTCAGGCCTTGCCACATGCTGTGTCTAGCAGCTCCAAGCAAGACCTTTCACCAGCCCTAATAAACTTTATATCCTAAGAGCAGCCTTCAGAGATCTCTCATCTCCATTCATCAAAGCTGTCCTGGAGCACAGCATTCCCTACAGTTGACCTTTTAGAATTACATGACTGTCGTGGTTTGACACAGAAAAATAATTTTTCCGGAAGGAAGAGGTCAATTTGGATATTAACCAATTAAATGTAGACACGTCTCTGAGAACACAGAGGGGTTAAAAGCAGAATTCCCAGGAGAACTCGCTCTCTTTGGTTCCGGTCAGCCGCAGTGCAGCCTCTCCCCTGCCTGGCCCGTGGCTGGGTGGGGAGGGGAAGGCCCATGGCCTGACTGAGGTGGGCCCAAGGGTGGAGGGGACTGGAACCGGGCTGGACCCCTGCAGATGGAAGGGTGGAGGAAATCTGTGATGTCTCTGTTCCCCCCCACAGAGTTTCTCTCCCTTGAGAGAGAGAGAAAGAGACAGCAGGAGTTTTGTCAGCAGTTCACCACGGGGAAGGAGAAGAGGAGAATCTGGGCATCGAGCCATCCTGAGAGTTCGGACTTTTAACCCTTCCTTGAGAAATGAAAGCTTTGCGAAATTTTTCTCCTCCTCAGTTTGAAAGAGAGGAAGAGGGACACCTTGGACCCTGGGATGTTAGAAGGAGAAATTCTAGATTGGGGGGGGGGGGGGGGGGGCGGGGGGAGGGTGAAGGAGTGGCTTTTTGGCTAGACTTTTTCCTTGGTAGCCACAGACAGAATTAATCTCCTCCAAGAGAGACTGCATTTTAGGAGGATGCCAGTGAGCCAAGAGACCTGCTTCAGCTGAGAAAAGACAGAAGTGGAGTGAACAGAGAAATTAGGGGGTTTGTGGTGGTGCCCCCTGTCCTCAGAGAAGGAGAAGATCTCTGTTCTTGGACCCCCGGGCCCAGGGGAACATGGGGGGGACTGTGGTCCCAAAAAATGAAAAACTGAACTGTTGTTTTTCTCCCCTCTTGGCAGGCATCCTTGAAAGGAAAAAAACCCTAAAAGCAGTTTGTCCATCCATGCATTGGTGGTGAGAGCACTGTGCATGGAAAGGAGAAAGGTCACCATGGCAAACTTTTTCTCCGGGCGGTGCCATGTGTGACATGGAAGCACAGGATGTGGCAGCTGTGTTTCTTGGGGGGTCTGTGGCACAGGAGAGGCTCCTCTCTCCCTCAGTGGACTGAGTATCGATTGTCTGGAGGGTGGAAATCTGATTTGGGTCCAGATTGTGTCTCACTGTGGTTTGTTGGAGTTGGGTGGTGGGAGGAGGAATGCTTTGCAAGGTTTTAATTTTGATCTTTGTGTGTGGGGTTTTTTTTTCTTTCTTCCTTTCTTTCTTTTATAGTAGTAGCTTAATAAAGTTTTTTTCTGTTATTAAGCTTGGGCCTGTTTTGCTCCATTCTCGATTGCATTTCACAGCATTCAATTGAGAGATTGCATTTTCATGGGGTCACTGGCATTGTGCCAGTGTCAAACCATGACAGTGACTTTCTTCTCATAATGCAGTTTAGGGCAGGAAAATCTGTAACATTTTTCAGCTGTCAGTATATATCAACACAGGCCCTGTCCTTTCCCTTACAGGAAAAGCAGAATTTCCAAACAATAACTCACTTTCCTACTAACACATGTAAGGATATTGAGCAAACTAGAGTCAGAATACACTTTGTTCTCCCAAGCAAGTGTACAGAAGAGAAAGGGGAAAAGAGAGACCTGCCTCTTCATAATGTTCTTTCAGCAAAATTTACAATGCCTTAATGTTGCCAAACAAACTTAACAGCCAGAGAGCCTAGTGGCTACATGCTTGTTTTGTCTGTTAATTTTCACTCCACAAAAGATTGTAAGGCAGTAAAATTTTTTATAAGCTGCAACTCTCAGCAGTAGAGAAACCACAAGGAATGCACAGATTTGACTACATTCTTCCAAGTTAAAAGCATTACTTAAGAAACAACAGCATATAAAATATGTTGAATTGCTGATGAGTGAACATACCTCAGTTTGTCCATGAGCCAATTCTCCAGATGGATTGTTGTGAGCCTGTTTTAAATAAAGGGTTGCTTCAATTAGTGAAATATTACTAACTGACAGGGCAAATTCCAAAACTATTTCACTAGAATTAGAAACCCTTTTCCCCTCACTAAAACAATTTTTAAATAGTACTTAACACCTACACAGCCACAGATATGCTCTAAGTACATACATACTCCTCTGTACCTCAAAAAAACAGTTAAGTGAGAAATAAAAATATTTACCAAAGCATCTGAAAAAGCTTCCCAATATTATTAGCAGAGCTGAAGGAAATATTTTCAGACCTGTATCAGATCCTACTAGGTATGATTTTTTTTTACAGGGGGCAGAAGGAAGAGGAGCAGCACAGGGGGAAATGTGTAAAGGAAAGCAAAATGCCAGACAGCCAATGTTAGGTTCAGCTTAAGTTCAATGCACAGCCTGTTATTACACTGACTGCAACTGTCACCTTCCCCTACCTGCAATTAGTTGTCCACCTTTTTGCTTTCCAGTTATTCTTCCACAACCTTGAATAACCATAGCTCACCATGGGAATCCGAAACTCCAACCTGTCTCTATGTCCTCCATACAGTCACAAGCATACTGTGTTTATATATGGTAGCAGCTTGAACTCCGGAAATCAAAATTTACTGCTGATAGAACACATCAATACCGGTGCAGAAATTTTTAACAAAGAAATAACATTTTCAAGCAAATAAAGGATAAAGTATTTTTCTTAGAATAAGTGATAAAATTCTTTTTAATTAAGAATTAATTTAAGCCAAAACAAATTCTGTGATTTTATAACCTTAACTAGTCTATTCTATTCACCCAACCATGATAAATATGCACATATACACAATCTATTAATTGTATACTTTCTGTACCACAAAATACAGATGCTCTTTTTGCTCTTACTGTTTGCAGGTGCTGTGAGTACCGACAGAGGTCTTCAGACTAAATACGCTTTCTCATAGTAACACTTTGCAGAAAATTTATTATCTTTCTATTACGCTGCCGCTTGAAGGATGGCTGTGTTTAACTGTCTCTCTGTGACTGAATGTGCTTTGTGAAAAGGAGAGAACCCCTTACAGACTTCTTGGTTTATGTGAAGCATCCTCCAACCATCAGGCTGCCTGAACTGAGATTCAATGTTCCAATAAGCCCACTCTCAGGAAAGCAAGATAAACCTACAAGGTCATCTAACTAAAAACTTCTAGCAGAATCAGATGACCTGGAATTTAGACTCATAGTTGTCCAACTCATGGCATCATTTAGAAGCATTCCAGTCAGCATAAGCTTGTATAGCTTATCATCTACTGCAATGCTTACTTGCATCATGGCCTATGCTAAAACTTCCTCTTCACCACTGACTGCCCTATCTAAATCTAGAAGCAAATATTTCCACAGAGACAGCAACAAAAAATTATCCTCCAAGGTCCCCCAAAGGTCCTCCTATAATAAGTGCTAGTATCTAACTAACACAGTCCTCAAAAAAAAAAAAAATTTTACAGGTATTGCAGTTTATGTTCTTTGACTCACTCAACTTGCTTTAGTCATCAGCTTCTTTTCTTAAAGAGACATTTGTTAAGAAAGCAATTCAATTACTAGAAACCACTTACTGCTCCTGAAAAATGGTAGCAGATGGCAGAACTGTCAATTCTTTTAATTTTAATTTTTCTAACACTACTATATCCCCCAAGGTCTCTCAAACACAAAAACAAACAAACAAACAAAAAAAAAAAAAAGAAAAAAAAGCTTTATTCAGTTTACTCAAATTTAACCCCAAGTACACAATCTCCTGTTAGCAGAGGCCTAGCTACCAGCAGGTGACAGTCCCTGTGAGTTCAGGAGGTTTCAACTGCCCCTGGTTTGTTTTAAAAAGATCTTTGCGAGGTGGGTGAGAAGAGCGCTTAATATCCCTTCCTTAGGACCCCAATGCACCTAGAATGAGCCACAAACTACAAAAGCATCAAGGTAAATCATCTAATCAAATCTGGAGAGACTACATTTATTCATCCTAGACACGGCCTTTGTCAAACACATTTCTGAACAAAATTCTGCAAGATCTTAAAATAATCAAAGCGTGATCCCAGTCCAAAGCAAACTCCTAAAAATCTCTAAATGTAGAAGCAACACTGGGGGAAATTCCACTAAAAAAATCTATAAGCTTATGCCAGGACTCTGACTCATGTGCTGCTAGCTTGTATCTTAGTAAGAAATAAATACCCTCAGAGAGATGAAACGTTCCAAATGACACATGCGCACATAAAAAACTTTTGAAAATATTTTCTAGGGTGGGGAAAAGGTAAGGGATTAAATCTCCCCGTAACCCGATGAGTGCTATCTTATCTGAAGGATAAACACCCAAGCAGAATTCTGAGAAAATACAATGCAAAGAAAATCCTCATTCTTTTAGAAAATCTTGACTTATAAAAGAGCAACTTGAGAGGAGGCAGGGCAATACATGTTCAACAGAGAACAAGCTTAACAGTCTTCAAGATGCTTGGTTGAGAAGCAGAGCATAAATTTTGCTATCACCAGCCCCTTGTCTATGTATATGATCCCTTCTACCCACATTTAAGAGGTCTGAATTTGAAATAAACAAGAAAAACATCACTAAAGTTTCTACACAGTAACCAAATATTACAGAGGCAGCTCCGAGTGCTACTGAGCAATTTTACTTCCCTCACCCTGCAGAATATGTGATGTTGTTCTGGACTAGTGTCAATTTCTTCAAGAGTTGTAGCTTAGGAGTTGTGTAGTTCTGCTTCCCATCTACATTCTTCTTGCATTCCCTCTATCTAGTCTAGAACTCCGTGTCAGCAGAGAAATGTCTTCCAGCAGGCAAGAATGAACAATCTCTTCCCAATTACAGAGTCATGTGTGGGCTATAAGCAATTTTCCAAACATAAAAGGAATGCAGGAATTTGCTATCCCTATATTAGCAAGCTAAAACAAGCCAACCTGAAGATGGAAAAGATCAAAGTGTCTAAGTCACCCCAAAATTAATCCCCTTCAGGAACGTTCACTACCTCCCATCCACACATACTATATCCCTCTAGTCCCTCCCAGAGCAAAAAGTTAAAGTCTTTGAAATTAGAATGATTACCCAGAATGCTGTCATGGTTTGAAACTGGCCAAAAGCCAGGCACCTATGGAAGTCACTCACTCACCCTCCGGGTTCATGAGCTGAGAAGATACTCCAAGGGCAAAACAGACTCAACTTAGAGGTACAAAGTAAATTTATTATTAACAAAATCAGAGGAGGATGATGAGAAGTAAAATAAGTCCTTAAAACCACTTTCTTTTCCCCCAATGCCTTTCTCCTTCCTACCAACAGTGCACAGAGACAGGGGGCAGAGGTTTTGGTCAGTTTGTAACCTCAGATCTTCAACTGCTCAGGGAGAGAAGTCCTTCCCCTGTGAGGCCATGGGGTTCCTTCCCATGGAAAACAGCTCTCCATTAACTTCTCCAATGTGATTCCAATCTCGCACGCAGCAGTATTTCCAAAACCACTGCAACATGAGTCCCTCCCACAGACAAACAGTCCTCCCAAAACTGCTGCAGTGTGGATCAGTCTTCCACGGGGCGCAGTCCTCCAAGGACAGGCTGCTCCATCCTGGAAGCAGGGAACCCCTCTCTCCATCCGGTCTCCCACTGGATTGCAACTTCCTCCAAACATTCACCCGCACCAGCATGAGCGCCTCCCCCACAGGCACACCAGGACAACTGGATCTTTTATATGAAGTTAATTCAACTAGCAGCTGCCTTCTTCACAAATGAGCACAAGCCATTAGAAAACAATTCTCAAAGATTTTTCTGATTATTTATCTATTATTCTAGCAACACGTGATCTTGCACCACATGATCATTGACTATTTTGAACTTTTAGTCTTAAACTAGACTAAGAATCAACGCTTCAGTCCTGGATTTCCACAGAAGTACTGTTCTGTACTTGCAGATTCAAGATCTCAGAGCTGAACACAGCCACTCTTTCCCAATTAGCCCTCAAATCCTCTTTCTTGGTAAAGTGGTATATAATCTCCTGCAGACCTTAATGAAAGCTGGAGTGCCTCATTAAGTAGTCTCCAGCTTTCAGTAAAGGTCAGCTTGTTGATACATTTTATTATCCTAACATACAAAGACAACATTCTCTTTTCAGGGCAGAATGAGCATCTGCGTTTCAAAATAAAATAGAGTAGCAGCATGTATACACACAGGGAACAGTAAAAATGTTTCAATGACATAGAATTAAAAAGTTAAAACTGCAACTTTTTAAAATTTGTTTTCTTCAAATTATCTTTACACAACAGACAGAGCAGGTATTAAACAAAAGAATACTCTCCACTAAAACTAAAAGCTTTTGACATGCTACTCTTGCACTTCCTGAGGAATGGAGTTTTAAGTAGCTTCTGGCATAACTCCTCTAGAGGTTCATTTCCTAGATGGAGCTATAAATTTCATTATGCACTTTATCAATGCTAACAATAAAACTATTGTGCTTCAGCAAAGCTACTCCTTGGAGAAAAGTCCAGTGCTTATCAAGGCTGGGGAAGAGGGGAAAAAACATCACAAATTAAGCACATTCCAGAATGCAGTACAGAAGTCAAAGCAAAATATTATACTGAAAAGGCAGAATTTTTAATCTGCAAATGGCAAGAACTCTAAGCAAGAATATTAAGTGTCAAGTCAGAATTAAAACTATTTCCTCCTCTGCCCCATCATTAAGTGTCTTGAAACACATACATAATTTTATATAGACAGTTAAATCTTAACATAAGATTCAAGCTTACACATTTAAATATACTTTTGGAAGGCGGGCAGGCAAAGGAGCAGCAGGGCAGCACTAAAATATTTTATGTAACCACAGTATATAAGACAGAAAGAAATTAGACAAAAAGAATACTAGCATCCAAAAACTACTGCAGAACAAAAAAAGCCTTCAAAATAACACAGAACATCTAGAATCAACTGCAGCAAGGCCACTGCTGAATACCTGCTGAAAGGGAATACCTGCAAAGTTACAAAAAGCACAGAATTGTCAGTCATTTGTTTCCACAGTCATAAAGAAAGTATGCAAGACTTGCCCATATTTATGTGCTTTATTTTACTTATAGATTGAAGATGTACTTCTAAAACATGAATATGGCTGATATTTGAAAGCCAGTTTTATTTCAACAAATCCTACTCAAAGAGCAAGAGCTGCTATAATAGGATAGTGGGTGGTTTTTAGATGCTTATAACCTTACAGATCAAATAAAATCCAATACTGGGGCTAGACCAGAGCCCCAGTAGAGGACAGAGAGAAATTTTAGGAAATAGGCTAATAACAGTCTCAGTGGTTCAACTAAAATCTACTAATCCAAACATTCATTATTTAAAATCCAGTCTACTACTAAAATAACCCCTACATTTTCACCCCAGAGTTTGATCCTAAACACTCTAACCTATTGAATTTGCCACTAGAAATGCCAGGTTTCCCAGAACCTGCAGTAATAGGTTGTAATTGACTTTTCATCTTCCAAATCAAATCCATCTCAACTGACAATAAAAACAATGCTAA
Source organism: Lonchura striata (assembly GCF_050655825.1). Taxonomy (NCBI): domain Eukaryota; kingdom Metazoa; phylum Chordata; class Aves; order Passeriformes; family Estrildidae; genus Lonchura; species Lonchura striata. Next base: position 74,933,019 of record NC_140704.1, read on the forward strand.
AGACTGAGTGTGGCTGATAACTGCAAAAATAATTGAATGACTGAAAAAAAAGATAGCATGCCTCAGAAATTACTTATTTCTAACTTAGTGAAATATTTTGTATTCTTGAAGGAAGTGTCTTAAGATGTTTTTCAAGCACAAATTAAATTGATTACATACTAAAATCAACAGCAATTAATCAAACCATAGACCCAGGTTCTCATTTCTTGACCATTACAACAGTGTATGTGTTTATTAGCTATAATCAGGTAACAACACATTCATCAAAGCCAGCGGGAACAGTTTGTTACAAAAATCCAGGCAGCTAAAGTTTCTTCATGTATATATAATAAATTAAAAAACAGAAAATCACCCATAACCTGACAGATATACAATATCAACAATTTGTTAAAAATTACATTTCAGTTGCAAACATGACAGGATAGTCCACCAGGTAAGCAAAACCTAGCACATATTCTCAGAAAATCAGATGTTCCCAGAAGTACACAATACCCACAAATATATTCTTTATAGCTACTATTTCCAGGACATTGACTGTTAGAAAAGTATCCTGTAACAAGTCACTATCAACCATTCATCAAAAGCTTGCATGCACAAAAGCTGTATTTCCATGACTAACTAATTTACAATTACGGTAAAAATCACACCAGACTTCGGAACACACATCATGTCTCCCTCTCCACTAGCTCCGTGAGAGGCAGAAAACAAGGATGCCCATAATGTGGTACAGAACCCAATACTGCTAAAGCTAGGCATTACAGACCATCCAGCTCTGGAAGAAATCTCTAATGGAGTAATCCACTAACTTGTGGTTGGTATAAAACAGTCAGGAATGCCTGACCTGAGCACATCTCAGTCTCTTCTGTTACAGCAATTGCTCTTCATACTAAAGCACTGAAGCAGTAAGGGGAGAAATCTGCATGTACAGCATACTAAGAGACATACTGGAAGACCTCTAAGCCAGTACACTGTCCTCTGATGTGGAAGGCTCACCTTCAAGCTCCTTTTCACCTTTTCTTCCAGATTGCAGATAAGCACTCCAAACACAGTGTTGTGGTATCTGTCTTTTCTTGGCTCTCTGAATAGTGGATTATTTACCACAGAGGTCTAGTCTCAGATTCCAACACCAATTTTAACCCCCTTCTTCACAGTGGGCTGGCCTCAATTCCCCCTATGTTGCTAAACTACCAACTTACCTCTCTAACAGCAGCAGGCTATCTCTGATAACCATTACAAACACAGCCACAGCCCTGACACAGGAAAAAACCTCAGTATATCAGTGGATTGAGCTACTGACACTACTGCTGCCAGAGGATTGGAGAAGGAGGATGCAGCCACTTATGCAAGGACAAGAAGCAACAGCAGCATCCTGACACTGGCCAGCAGCATGAAAGAAGGTGCAGAATGCAGAACACAGCTCTCTGGGCCCTCCTCATCCTCGCCAGTGAACAAGTGGCAAGTCAGATCAAAGTGTTCTCTGGGTCACTTTCTGTCAGAACTCAAAATGTCCCTCAGACATTTTTGGATGTTCCAGGTCCAGGTCAGAAGCATTTGAGACCCTGGCAAGCAGCTGAAAACAGCTGTGATTTTGGATTTGAACCACGGAACGATTTACCAACCTTGAAGGAAGAACAAGAAGTCACAAAAGTTTAGATATTATAGTAGAAGTAATCACAAAGTAGAGGGAAGAATTTTTGAGTGCTGTACAGGGGGGTTTTAGGTCTTGTCCATGGGGGTCAGAGGTTTTAAGATGGAGGGATTTGGGTCTGCCCTGTCCTCCCTCTTTCTTCTTCCTTACCTCCATGTTCTTGGTGATGTTGGCACTCACAGATTGGTTTAAAGAAGTGCATCATTTAATATAGGTAATAGGCATTGGGGAAAAACTATAAACATTTAACACATAATGTACCATATAAAAGATAGAATCAGCCCTGGGCGGGGGGAAAGAAGAAGAAGAGGGGAGTCAGAGAGGATGTCAGGGTGTGTGTGTGCCTTTGCCTGAGCAGATCGCAGCAGCTCAAGAAGAAAATCTTTTAGATAACATGCAATAAACTACCTTGAGACCGGATAACAGAAGACTACTGAGTCTTTCTTTGAAAGCATGGGTTGGAGGAGAGACTTTTCCACCACACGGAGCCACCCCTGACCTAGAGGTGAGCTCCGGCAACTTTTAACTGCAGCAATTTGCTGAACCACTAAACCAAGAGATATGGAAACCTGAGTGCATAAAATAAGGTCCCAAAATGCACTAACTGAGATTAATAAAGTGATTAGGACATAAAAATGTCCTATTTTGGCTACCAAGAAGCCTTGCAAAAATCTGACGTTTTTGTCTGCCAAAAGATAAAAGGTGCATATGGCATAAAGAAACACTTATATAGAAAATATTTCAGCAGAGACTCTGGCATCCAACAAGGCAATATTACACAAATATAAATATCCTTCATCCAATTAGACACTAGTGATTTCTTTTTACCTTATCTCCTCAAAAGAATTTTAGTAGTACTAGCTGCAGAAAAAGAACAAGTACAGAAAGACCTATGAAAGAAGGAAAGCCGTCCATTTTACTTCAACTAAAAAGAAGCTGTAAATACATTTCTTCTACTGATCAACAATAATGTGCTTACAAAGCATAGAATCTGAGACATGGTATGCAAGGTAGTATGGTACACTGAAAATTTTGTATATGGTCTAATGTACATTCTTCCTTGTATTGAAAATAGCTCAAACTCACATCACAGATTCCATAGTTTCCTCAACTAAAATTATCCTTCAAGAAAAACCATAATACAGCATTTTAACTGAAAGTAAAATCAGATGTCTACAATCACCTTTTCAGTCCATCTGCAAGCAGATAGATTTGACTAAATGGAGAGGAAAAAGGATGCCCTCTACTCTGCTTTTTTTGTTTGTTTGTTTGTTTCATGGTCAAGACTTAAAAGATATCATTACCGAAGTCATGTTTTTTCAGTAAATTAATGCAAGACTGAAAGTTAAAAAGCTAAGATCTACAGGTTTATATATATAAAACCTAACACCACCAATCTTTTTCTTATTCCCCAAATCACAAATAAATACATTCCTAAATGGATTCACATCCTCTTTCTGCCATCCCCAAAGTTAAGAGAGTGTCTGAGCAGCTCACGGAACTACAAAGATATAACAGTATCTTCCCTTCCTCTGTCTCTGAGGCTGCTTAACTTCCTCAGATCCTTTTCAGTGGATGTACACTGAAAGCAGACTGCATCAACACATCTGTCCATTAGATTGCTGCATATCAATCTGCCACCTTATGCCTCAAGCAATTGATTATCTCAATTCTGTTATCACACAGGCCTGTACCTGCAGGGTAATTAGATGGTGGGGTAGGCAAGATGAGAGAGGGAGTAGTGAGCAAAGGCAAGAAGAAAGGTAGACACCTAATCCCTGTGAAGCAAGGCAATGTTAATTTCCTGTCACTGGCAGATCAGTACAACAGACCCTGCAGACTGAAAATTCTGGCTTAATATATCAAGCACAGAAAAGTTATATGCTTTTCTAGAGATTAACAAATCATGAGTATGCAAATCCAGTTATATTCTTAAGTTGTGAAAAAATAGCAACTTTAAAAGCAGTTACATTGTGAAATACATCAGTACAGATGATGACCAAATCAAGTGGGAAAAAAGGGTGAGGGGGCACTGACATGGATTAAGTGTATTACCATTATCACTGCAGACATTCTCACACTACCATAAATGTAAGAAAACCTCAGACCTACCTCATGCTGATAGTGACTTGTTATAGGATACTTTTCTAAACAGTCAGTGTCAGGGAAATAGTAGCTATAAAGAATATATTTGTGGGTATTGTGTACTTCTGGGAACATCTGATTTTCTGAGAATATATGCTAGGTTTTGTTTACCTGGTGGACTTTCCTGTCATGTTTGCAATTGAAATGTAATTTTTAACAAATTGTTGATATTGTACATATTTTATCAGAAACAGCCTGCTCTATCCCTAGGTGTAAAATAATATATTGTAGGCTGTTTCTCTAAAACTCAGTTTTTATTCATCATCAAATGGCAGGCTTTGGGGATGCTGGCCTGCCAAAACCTTTAATAGCTTTGACATTTCCCAGATGCTTGCTTTCCCTACCCCTCACTAAAATAATTTGCTGCCAAATACCTGCAAATACTTACATACAAATCCCTGTTACAGGCCTGCTGTGTAAGAAATAACTAAGCAGGAACCAAACTTAACCTTCAGAGAGGCCATCCAAGCACGTGGTTTGCTTCTCACCTTCCACCCACAAAGGTACTAATACCAGGAGAAACAACAAAACAAAATATCCAAAACCCAGCCCAACCAAAAGAAAACTAAAAAAAAAAAAAAATAGGAAAAAAAAAAAAAAAAAAAAACACAAAAAAACCCCAAGAAACTGAATTGTTCACTCCCTCCCACCTCTCCTATCACACATCTTCCTTCACAGATGGACAATCTCCATCAAGATGTATTTTCCTAGAGACTCTTCAGCAATAGGTCAAGTGTGTAGCAGAAAAACACCAGTAGAAATTCTCACCAGGAATAATATGGAACTGTAAGCCCTAAAATTAAATGCTACCAATTATTAGGTTTCTATAGCATTTTTACTGACTTCTAAAATAATTTCCTTATATTAGTTCTCCTTCATTATACCTGTTCTGCAATTTCAGAACTACTCTATTTTACTTACCATCTCTCTTTTTGTTAAAGAGTATATTTAGGAGACACATGGTAGTTATACTAACAAGGTTTTATCCAAACAAGTGCCACCCATTTCTCAAGAATATCAACTCATTCAGACAAGATATTAAAAGACTCTCCATCAGCTTTTTCTAATGCAAAAGAAATTGCTGTTTTTTCCAATATTAGGCATTATTACATCTCTATCTCAGTGGTATATTCTGATCTGCTAGCTATAGAGGTTATAGTCAGAGGCAGATAACCCTGAGGAACGGACTCGCCTCCCTGCAAGCAACTCAGAGAGAAAAAGACCTCTATTGTGAGTTCTGTGTTTGAGATATAAAAATTTTCTGAATGACCAGAAAACAAGCAAAGGTCAAAGAAGGTTATGCCAATGGTGATGATATCCAAAAATATCACAGCTGTTTTAGTAAAACAAAGCGTAACCTGCACAAAGGTACTTTGGATTAAATCAGAGATTGCAAGGAACACAAATAAAACTTCTTGTGGCAGCTGCCTTCTCTAAATAATAATTTCCAGGGGCACATGCACAATCTGAACTGAAATAGAATCTTTTAACTTAAATCATAGAAAACTCTTGGTAATGCAGCACTGATTCATGAGCACATGTACTTCCAACAAATTACATGACTAATTAAACCTTCCAATAAACATGAGTTATTAGAAGTAATCAATTTATCAATTTAGTTACACAAAAAAAAAAGCCAATTGCCAATTCTGCCTATGTAGGAAGAAAAACTCACTACTTTCAAAAACTCAGAGGTTCTCTTTCACAGCTTCAACCTCATCAAAAATCTCATTTGTTTAAGCAAAAGTCCTGCTTAACCTAGACTAACTGTAGTTGTTTCTTTTAAAAATTACCCAGCTTAAGACATCTGTAATCAGTCGAAGTTGAGCAGCATACAGAAATTTCCTATCAAATATCATATAAAATAGTCCAAAAGCCCTTATAGATTTCACTATTGTTTCATTTCATACCTCGTAGGAAGTAAACACTGCAATTACAAATGTAATGACTACCACCAGGCACTTCTCTACATTAAAAAGCAAAGAAAGGAAGGAAAGGAAGGAAAGGAAGGAAACCCCATGCTGTTAAACATATAAGCAGTAATCCAAAATAAAAAATTCAAGTTACAGAAAATACTGTAGTTCTCACCTTCTCACCTAATCCTAGACTTGGAAACGAGACTCTTGCTTAACGTGCAACTCCTTAACATTCAGGAGACGACCCGACACGGAGGATCACAGCTATGGAGCCTGAGCCACCTAGCCTGCACTATCGGCCAGCACCAATGTCAAAAGCTGTTTAAGACCCGGACGTTTGTCAGAAGACATACAAAGATCCTGAATCTCGGTCTTCAGTAAGGTTTATTTATCTAAAAAAGGGACCAGAAAGCTTCAAGCAGCTGGAAGTTTTAGTCAGCGATGACAAGACACTGCCGACAGTTCAGAAAAGCTGGGCACCGGGAGAGATCTGGGTGGGTACCAAAGACACCACCATTTATCACACATACCGGCAGATGTGCTGAGGTTTAGGCCAGCCTCAGCAAGGGCTGCCTCTGGACGACGAGCCAAGCGGACCCGGGGCAGGGTGCGGGGGGGCTCCCCGCGGTGGGGGGGAACTGCCCGCTGGCGGACGCACCCCAGCCCCAGACCAGGGGGTCTCCCTGCCTGACAAATCCACAGGCTGAAGTAACTTTCTAAGAGAGAAGCCCGGCCACTACGTTGCCCAGCACAGAGAGAGCTAAGCATGACTACAAAGACATGGGAGGGCCTTCCCGCCCTCTCGGCTGGAGCCTGCCTGCGGACGGTACGGCCCTCAGCCCCGGCGTCATCCTGCCTTCCCTACGGCGGCGCTCCACCACCTCTACCCTCCCGGTAACATGGACTCCCGAATACTGTCCCAGTGGACGGCCCTCCCAGTCCCTCTGGACTGTCCGAACCCCCGCCCGGCCCCACCATCGGGAACTGTGCCCTTCCCGCCCTAACGAGCTCCGGGTCGAGAGCGCGGAGCCCTGGCACCCGGTAGCCGCCACTGTGGGGGCCTCGCATCTCCTCAATCCCCACCGCAGCGGCCCCGCGGCCCGCCGAGCGGCCTCCCTCCCCTCTCCGCTGCCGAATCTCCTCCGCCCCACCAGGAACAAAGCCCCGCGCCGCTGCACCGGCTGGGTGCGTTCTCATTCCCGTGGATCACGCCGGCCGACAGTTTACCTCGTTTTCCCTGCTCCGCGACAGGACAAGGCGGTCCGGCCGGGGAGCAGGATCAGGGATTCCCCTCCCCCAGCGCTTCACACACTTGTTTTTATTTCCTGCGCTCCCTCCCGCCGTGAGAATCCTGCAGCGTATCGATCAAGTGTGTAGAGGAGGCGAGGAGGAGGCGCGTGGCACTGCTCCCGGCTTGGGGCGGCGGGACGTACGGGGCAGACCAGCCGTGCCTTGCTGCCCCGCACCCTGAGGCGGCGACACCAGCCCCCGCCTCTGGCCTGTTACCTAGCGCCATCTCCCCGCGGCAGCCTGACTGCCTCATTCGGAAGGCTGGTCTGCTTGGGATGGGGGTGGGGGATCTTCAGGCCGGGAGAGCGCCGCCATCCCTAGGGCCCTGCATGGGTTCGCTTTTCTCCCTGTACCTCGGCGACTTTGAGCTTAAGTGCAAGGCTAGAAGTTGCAGCTCCTGGAACACGGGCATTTACCTCTCTCTGGGACGGCTTGCTGTGGCTGCCGGTAGAGGATTGAGGCTAAGACCCATGAGCAGCTACGTGAAAAGCAGCCACAGTAAGGAAGCCAAAATCAATTGGGTGCGGAGAGGTCTGCACCTGTTAGTTTCTCAGCACAGCACCAGAGATGCAAAGATGATCCCTAAAATCACTGCTTAGATGCTACGTAAGGCTGTAGATTCCCTGTGTACATATGTTCATGCACGTGCAGTTCTTTACTACACTGATATTTATGCTATTTACACGCCAAGAATTACCTCTCCCTTGAAGTAACTCAAGAAAGGGTAGTTCCACACCTGGAGTTTCTGCAGGACATAAACACACGGCACTGTACTCTGTACCTGCTGGTTCACAGCTTCTTCCACTTGCATAAGGAGTAACTTCTGTGACATAATGCAGCCAAAGAATAGGGCAGGGAAGTAATACTACTACAAGTACTGCTGTCCTTTTGCTCCACATTTCAGAAAGCAGAGGTTTTACTCCAGCTGCAAAAAAATGAGAGTTCATATCTTTCCTTTGGTGTAGAATTTCACCCCCAAAGGCACCCTGAAATTTAGCTGAAATGGGTATAACTTGAGGCCATTCCTTGCATATATATATAGTTAATCAAATATCAACTGAAGCAAAATGGAACTTAATAGGATGGGATTTGCTAACACGCACCACACTGTCAGATAGTAACTGAGGCCTCATTTGAGGTAAATGCATATTACTAGTTAAGAAAGGATTTGAGCATGCCTCTTATGACTAGGACCCCACGTAAACATGATGTGACCTTGTTGTAGCTTGTTCCAGAAACAAACTCATAGAAGTGATAAGCAATAGTAAATACTTTATTACTCTTAGAGGCTAGATTTACAGCCAGCCTATTCTAGCACTAGGTGTTTCCTGTGGCTGATTTAGTCAATACAGTGGCTAATATTTACAATTCCGTTGCATTGAGGACATAGGACCACCAAGAAACAGAGATCTCTAGAAATCCCCGACATGGGTTTCAAAGTTCAGTGCTAAGTCTGTTTTTTTATTTGTTCACAGTATCTGCAATGTGAAGGCTCAGTGCCAGGAAATTCATGGTGTAGGGGTAATACTGTGGTGTTAGCCTAGCATAAATGTTCTTTACATTTTACAGTATGTCTATGGTAAATATTACCTTCTTATATTTTTACAACTGTAATTATCACCTCTATATTGTGAATTCCTCCCTTCATTGCTTTTTCATGGAAATGGAGAAGAATAGGAAAGGAGAAAATCTGTATCTGTGTTTTGAAGAGGTTTCAGTGTTTTTGAACTTGCCTGGAGATATTGCCACTGACCACATTAAATACTCACCTCAGACAAAAATTTGGTGAATCAAGAAATCTGCTGTGTGCTGTGCTAACCTGCTATCAAAATAGTCTTGTCTTCTACTTTAATGACATCACAAACACTTTTAAATATTCCAAAGAATGGAGTAAGAATAATTATGGTAGTGATTCATACTGGCTTACCACTTGCCCTGATGTGCTTTATTCTTACTGGTTTCTAGAGAAGAAACCAAATTTGAATAATGTATCAGATGATCAAATAAAGTTTTTATATCAGAAGGAAGAAGGATTGCTTGTTCAGTTATCACTGCATTAAAACTAACCATCTATTCTTACCAGCAACCAAGAACTTGCTGGTTCTGCAAGTTATGCAGAAATCAGGGCACAGAACAATGATTTCAGTCCTATTGCTATTTTGCTTAAATAACACAGACCAGAACAGTAGTCTTTCATGCGCATAAAATACATACAATGATGGCATATGCTATGTTTATAATCACTCATAAGGCATATATATTGATCACATTTGCATCAAGAGCACTTGATAGATACCAAGTTTCCCTTGAGCAAATCTCCTAAAACTCAGTTTACTCTTTCAAACTAGGCTATTTTAATATAAATTTGTAATCTGACTTCAGTGTTAGAGATCACAAAGTAAGTCGCTCCAAATGTAACATAAACAGTAGTGTAAGAATTTACAGTGTTTCATAAATGTCTCTCCAGCAGCTCTGTGTGCTGGCATGAACAACCACGACTTTTTTTTTTTTTTTGGTAACAAGAAAAAGAGTTCTCTGGTGACTGGTTTTATTGTGACTTTTCATTTTCAGCAAAACAAATGCTAATCTCATTCATGTACTTTTGACAGAACTGGTATCTGTAAGGTTCCTTCCAACCCACACCATTCTATGATTTATGAATTGCCCCTGCATATGTCAGCTTTGGGCACTAAACCACCATTTCAGAAATTTTCAAGCTACCACACCAACAGACCATATTTAACCCCATGTTCTATGTTCTAGGAATGAACCCAGCTGACCTATTTCCCATCAATGACTTACTGGTACAGATGATACATGGTATCTGTGGTGGTTAAAAAGCTAATGTTAAATCTGCTGATTTATCAAACACACCCGTGATTGTGTTACAAGTGCAGCAATGAAACATCAATCTGCAATAACCTTCTGAAATGTTCAGTTGGCACAAAATCAAAATAAAAATACAAAATCTCTAAACTGTGAATAACTTAGGTCCATAGCAACAGTATGTTGCAGAAAAATCTATCAGCTATCCGATTCTTATTGGTACTTCGATTCTTTAATAAAAAATGGACAAGAACAAGAATCTTGCACAGTAATTACATTTTCTTCCTGTACTGATTTATCATGTTCCTAATAAATTATTACATTTTTGCAGGTTATCAGCTTACAAGGCAAACCCTTGTAAATGCATGTCTACATTATCCACTACAAGATAGTATAGGCATGCTGAAAATTATTGTAAAAATCAGGACTATGCAGTTTTAAGGTTGGCTCATTTATATCATTATGATACAATGAGCACTATATATGTATTCATGTAATCCAATACTTGATGCCCTGTGATACTGTCTAAGATTGAAGAACCAAGATGTTTCCAAGTACCATCGGAGTAGGAGTTGCCTCTGGACAGTTTTCCTTATCTCCTGTTAATAGGCCAATCAATGTCTTGCCACATGACTCAGAGGTAATACTCTCCAGGAGCCAGTTCTGTTTAACAGGTGATTAAGGGTGACTCAGAATAACAGCCCATTGTGAGATGCTCCACCCAGGGGGAGGAGCTAGGAATTCCCACCTGGATAAATCCGGGGATTTCTAGACAGAGAGGCAGCCTTTCCACAGATTTCCGAGAAGGTACAGCAACCACATCTGCCATTCCAAGAGGACTGCAGCCACTCCAATTTGGACTGCTACCAGCACACTGGCCAAAGGAATGTCAGGTTGTATTGTGACTTTGTCAGTAGTCTTCCTTTTGTATCATTGCATGTATTTTTGTCTTTTTTCCCTTTTCCCAATAAATTTTATTTCTAACTTAGAGTCTCTCACTGGTTTTGCTTTCAAACCAGAACAGATACAACAAAAGAAGCCTGGTACTTTACATATTCCCGTAAACATTTTTCTATTCTCCACTTTCCTAGAACTGCTCCTTTTTTTTTTTTTCCATGCATTAAAAAGCATTAAGAAGAAACTAGTGAGAAACACTGAAATTGGCAAGTTTAAAATTGTGAAGGCTGCAGAAAAGCCTAAAATATATTGTATAATTGATGCTTTGTTTAACATATACTAGCACAACTGTAGTCCAGGAAAAAAAAACACCAACTCCAGAAGTGCTTTCAAGGCAAGTCTCGTGGTACTGAGTTAATCACAGAATCACAGAATAATGAGGTTGGAAAAGACCTCTAAGATCATCAAGTCCAACCTATGCCCTAACACCTCAACTAGACTATAGCACAAGTGCCATGTCCAGTCTTTTTTTAAACACATCCAGAGATGATGATTCTACCACCTCCCTGGGAAGACAATTCCAGTACTTTATTATTTCATTGAAACTTTTGTCCTAATATCCAACCTATACCTTCCCTGACATAGCTTGAGACTGTGTCCTCTTGTTCTGTCAGTTGCTGCCTGGTGGAAGAGACCAAACCCCACCTGTCTACAACCTCCCTTCAGGAGGTCAATAACCTTCAGCAATAAGGTCACCACTAAGCCTCCTCTTCTCCAGGCTAAACAACCCCAGTTCCTTCAAACATTCCTCATAGGGTTTGTGTTCCAAGCCCCTCAACAGCCTTGCTGCCCTTCTCTGGACGTGCTCAAGCGTCTCAACATCCTTCCTAAACTGAGGGGCCCAGAACTGAACACAACATTCAAGATGCAGTCTCACCAGCACTGAGAACAGGGGAAGAATGACCTCCGTGCTCCTTCTGGTCACACAATTCCCAATGCAGGCCAGGTTGCCTTCTTGGCCACCAGGACACACTGCTGGCTCATATTCAACTGGCTGTCGACCAGCAACCCCAGGTTCCTTTCTGCCTGAACACTGTCCAGCCACACTGTCCCCAACTTGTAACCTGGTAGGGGATTTTTGTGGCCAAAATGTAAAACTTTGCACTTAGACTTATTAAACTTCATGCTGTTGGACACTGCCCATCTATCCAACCAATCTAAGTCTCTCTGCACAGCCCTCTTTCCTTCCAATAGTTCCACATCACACTGACAAGCTCATGTGGTTTAGCTCAAAGAAACAGTAAATTAAAGATAAGTTATGTCTACTTTAGCCATCATTTAAAATCTTTGGTACACAGTGCACTTTAGAAAAACTCCAGGCATACCAAGCGACACTACACTCAGCAAATGTCTGGGAGTGCGGTAACTTCACTGGTCTATGCATCTGCCTGTCCAAACCATGATTGCCAGATGTCTAGGTTTGACAAGACAGGAATCTGCGAAGGAGGGCTAAAGCCTCCTGTGCAATGGAGAAGGTAAACCCCCTCCCTCCGAATTACTAGGAGTTTTAAATCAAAAGGCTCTCAGGCAAAGATATGGGAATGGGAGTAACAATTCTTTACTAGGAGAAAACTAGACAACAATTTAAAAAGGCAAATGCAATCGGTACAAACAAAACCAGTGAAAAAGTCCAGAACCTGAGGATTCGGGGTGCCAGTAGCAGTCCTGCTGGGACGATTGCTCCCCTTGCAGTGATTGATGAATTGCAGCTGCAGTGGTGATCTTTAGAAGGGTTTAGTTTTCCTCTGAAGATCTGGTGGCAGTGGGGCCGGTCTTCCTCTGCGCCGGGGCCACCTCTGAGCTCCGCCGCCGCCGCCTCCCCGGCTGTTTCGCTGCGAGATCCCGCGAAGAAGAGAGAGAGAGCTGCTTCTCTCGGAATCCTGCAAAGAGCGCTGCGAGTGCCGCCGAAGAGAGCTGCTTCTCTGGCAATCCCCCAAAAGTAAAAAAAGAGCTGCTCTGTCCCCAAAAATAAAAGAGTGCTTTGCTTCCCCCTCTGGGTGGAGCATCTCACAATGGGATGGTGTTATGTTACCAGCCCTGCATTGAATCAGTCAATGGCCCACTAACAAACCATTACCTCTTAGGAGCAAAACCGGTTCTTGGAAAAGATAACAAAACCTGTCCAACAGGTTTGCCTTCAACAGATGGCAAATAGAATACAAGCTTATCTTACAACCCAGGACACCAGAGATGGGTTCACAGAGCCTTATACACATGAAATTGAAGGTAACAACATAAACATGAGCTACAAGCAAACGTAACCATACTAAAAGCTATATATTTTTCCAGGATTATCCAAAAGATAGGTTACAATTATTACTATGTTGACCCTAAAAATATTTGGCTACAGGTCTCATGATAACAACTCATCCTTATCTTGAATTACACTATTTTTCTGGACACCAAGATCCACAAGGAATGTGTTTTAATATCCTTCAAGCATTTCCTGATAAATCTCAAAACCAGAACTCCATTTCTACAGAGCTAAAATTCCAGTCATCCCCAAAGATTTCATCAAAGCTGTAGGATTTGACTGTGAGATAACAGATGTCAGAAGAGATATATGCACATATTTTGAACACAGGAAAATAAGACAGGTATGTCCATGTTGGCAAGGCAGGACCAAAAAAGCGGATTGTCCCTTAATATTTCACAATGGAAAAAGAAAGAAAAAAACTTTTATTTTGATTTATCCTACAAGTTATTAAACATTATGCTTAACTTTATGAGCACTACTATTCAGGAACCATACATTTTGTCTCAAACTTGTGTGCTCTATCGGTGTGACAGTTCTTACATCTGCTGCTTACTGTATTTACCTTTCTGTGTCAAAGCAATATTTAGATACCAGAAGATAGACCATTCAATTTATGTTAATGGAAATGCTGGGGAGGGTCAGTGCATCTGATTTCATTATTCCAAGCCAGTATTTTGCTATTATTATATATATTTTGGATAACCCATTCCTTTTCTATCTAAAATTCCTTTACAGGTGGACCCTCTACCATTTTCACTTGATTTTCTACTGTGGTAGCAATGCTATTTAGATTTAAATCTGTAGCAGCTTTGGCAGTCTAGACTAAAAAACTTTTTTCTTTCTGAAACATAAATGCATCAATATGACATACTGTGATTTTAGTCTTCAGCACACAAGTATACAAAGGTCCTGCACTTGAAATGGTGTTAAAAAGTGCTCTGAATTTCAAATCTCCTGTTGATTACAGATGGTTGAATGTAGATAATGAATATTTTATTCCTATTTAATGCTTTATACTAGGCATTCACCTGATGCTCATTTATTTTATTTCTGCCAAAATTATGCTTCATAATATTACCCCCAAACTGAAGTAATAGAAACCTTAAAGCAATTACTAAAGATGCTATCACTTCTATGTTTGCTATAAAAATTAAAAGTTGTTATTTATCTGTTCTCTTAAGTAAACATGTAGGAAAGTTAATACTAGGAAATAGTGGTTACCTAGTAAGTATAAAAATGAACTTATAACTAAGATTTTTCTCTGGTTAAAGATGATTTTTTTCAAAGAGAGAATAAAAAAATGGATTTGAAATTATAACTTCCAAGGGATTTGCCAGAGGATTTTTGGGGGTGTTTTTTTGTTTTGTTTTTGTTTGGGTTTTTTGTTTGTTTGTTTGTTTTTTGCTTTGGTCATGAGAAAAGTCACTCATGTACTTTAGCTAAATGCAAACAACAACAACTTCACCTCAAATAATCCATTCTTTGTCTCTTTGCATGTAAGTTTTAGAGAAAAACACTGGACTGGACCTTTGATAAAAAGAGCAAAAAATACCCATAAGCATATTGCCCTCTATACTTCATCTGAATTTGAAAGTTTATTTCCAACAAACTTTCTTACCTCCTTCCTCATCTTGCATGTTTTAGACCCGATCTTATCTCTACATCTATAATTAATTTAGAACTGTTGTACCAAATCTTTTTAGGATTAAGACAAAAAGCATCAATATAGCCATTTTACTATTTTTTCTTATCTGTAAAGATTTAAATTGTAATAGAATATAATTGCACCTTTCTGCTTCTCACCAATTTACAGCACAGAGTAATGTAAGAAAATAATTCAATATGATGAAGTATATCAAAGATAGGGCTTCCATAATTTTCAACATTTTAAAAATGCACCTTTCTATATAATAAATTAATAAGAAAATATTTAAAATTTAAAAAATTACTATATTGAATAGAGAATTAAGCTTTTTTTATGCAGTAGTTTTTGTGTCCTAGATAGCTGGATTTATAGAACCATAGAGCAGGATTGTTGAAATTGGCTTGTAATAACAGCCAAATAATGCCAACCTGATCCACTTCCCTAAATTAGTTAACATCTTGCCACATTACCAAAGATAAAGGTTTTAAAAAGTGTTTATAGCTAATATTTCTCACAGAAAAATAAGACCACAAACAGAAAGCTTGATTGGTATGTACCAGCAAGGTTTTTGTTTTTGTCCCTTCTAATAGCACAGTGGCCTAGCATTCTTATGTCTTCTCCTGGAAAGTCATTATTCTTGCCAAAATACTTTAAGCATTTACTCACTCATCAACTGCTGTCCTCATCAATTGAAAATCAGATCTGAGAGCACATCTCCTTTGGTTTTAAAGGGACGGCATTCAGACACAGCAGAACACAGTTTCCCATTTATTGGCTTATTCAAAGAATAAGAGTAGGTGATAACTCTACCTTAAACCCAGTGCAACATTTTTCATTAGAGAAGCAAAGTAATTTCCAACCAAAAAGCTTTTGGCCGCACAGATTTTGTACTGCTTGCTAGGCTGTGGTTTCTTCTATTAATGCAAGGGACATATACAGGCATAGCCATGAATATGCAGTGTTCAATCTCAACCATTTATATACTTTAAGAAATGGAGATTCCTATCCGAATTGTAAACAAACTACTGTCTGTGGAAGGGAAAACAAGAAATCATAACTTCTTTCCTTCATGCATTTTCCTAACACACATCAGTGCTTGCCTCAGAAAGTGAAGGAGTGACATACACTGCAGCAAAGTAGAGCTGGCAAACCTTACAGCAGTAAGCTTTTGTGTTGTGGTGCAACTGTTTTCCCCTCCCCTTTAACAAATGCTTCTTGGTGTCGCATGTAATCAGCGTGGCACTGCCATCACAGTATTAACATAAGCTGCAGCCCAAGGAAAAAAAGTAACAGAAAGAACAAAAGCTGACAATGCAAAAAAGCCACAAGAAGTATGGCCAGGAGAATAACTGTTGCAAGTACATGTATGAAATATGGGGTCACAAGGATCAGACAATTAGTAAAATTCAGATCATGTTTAAGTACCAAACAAGGTGGCATCAATTTGAAATGCATGTTCATAACTGCAGAGGGAGAGAAAACGCAGTATTGAGGTTCTACAGCTTTTTAAAGTCATTACTCTGACAAATACAGTGTTCTGTGACTCAGCAGCCCTGCTAACTGTATGTCTAAGCTTGAGGAAAGAAATTATTCATGGGATATCTCAATGTTATGTACCAAGTGATGTACCTGCCTAAGTAAAATCTACTGAGTAAGAATGGAAAGTATGAATGGAAAGCAGTAGTAGTTCAGGAAGCTTCAGAAATCATATCCTAAGTGAGTGACTATGCAATCATTTTTTAGGGTAAGAGATGAAAAACTCCCATGGAAGGTGTAAGAACATCAGCTTTTGTGTCAATTTTTGACCTAAATGTCATCCTCTAAACCATTCAGATCCTACAATGCCTGGTTTTCTGCATTGCAGCAAGGCATGCTTTGAGAGGAGGGGCAATTTATCAGGACAGCCATTGCAGATGGCACAGAAGCCCCTTCTTCAAATTCTACACTACCACAACCATTTCTTTTTCTTCAAATAACTTTTCGTGTTCCTGGTAGCATTACTAGTTAATAAGTTTTAAAATTGCCAACAGAACTTCAGTTGTGGACTGGATGATTTCACTGACAGAACTTTCAGATCAGAACAGAAGGATACAAGAGATCTTAGATGGTCTTCACATTATTTGACATTTCAGCCCTTAAAATTGGATTTAAACAGTAAAATTCTATAGAAAATAATTTTGGGAAAGTCCAAAGTCATCCATCAGCTTTTTTAGACCAGATAGAAAAATTTTTTTAAGTAAATAAAGATTAGGAATATTCATGCTTGAATTTCCATGCCAACTGGCTTCGAAGACGTACTAATGTTAATCAGAAAATCAAGACTTAAGACTAAATCACACTTTGATATATAAAAACCAATGAAAAATACAATAACTTGCTTACTGCTAATCAATGTTCCAATTTCAGAACAATTTTTCCATAGTGTAAGGATGAAATGCAGTTACCTTGAGGGAAGCTGGTGAGGAGAAAATGCACTCCATTGAAGCTTGAAATGCACTCTTGTTTATTGAAAGAATATAGTTCTCTAATTTTTAACACAGTACACTTCAGATTGGGAACTGAGTACATCACTAACCATGATTATAACTAGTGTTCATCTGTGATTGAGCATGACTGCAACTATTATAAATGGTGATATATTTGCTAAAAGACAAAAAAATATTTGAATAGAAAGTTCGTATTTTCATCTATGGCTGAATAAAAAGTGAAGGAGAATTTGTTGCTCAGTTTACTAATAAATCTGAGACACTGGAATGCAATACTCTGAGGAAGTGATAAGTAGTCATAACAGTATCAAATCATGTAGCAAGCAACTTTACTACTACTAAATTGATTAAGATTAATAATTCTTAATAATACTTAATAATACTTCACTCACATTGACCTGTTGTATTAGTTGTACGAGCAACTATTACAGTCAGTAGGATCTCCCAGCCCACTAAAATAATTCCTTTTAAATGTTTCTTTCAGTGTTTGCATATAAATTACAAGAACGAGAACAGATATTTTCACTTTGTAACAATTTCTGGATATTAAAACTTGTAGACTATCTTGATAGTTTTATTGCAGATACAATGTTACTGATGTCTACTAAATTACTTGCTTCTTACAGTTTTTTCACTGATTTTAAAGCATTTCTATGCAAACTTAGTGTTTCCTCTATCTTCATTTTTCATAAATTCCTTGTTCTCAAATGACTTTTATTTTCATTATTTTAACAACTTAATAGCCCTGGGATTGATTAGTCCTTCAAGAAATATCCACACTTGTGGCCAGATACAGGATTCAAAGCCAGTGTCCTTAGTTAAGGACACTGTCCTTTAGACAGTCAATGATGAACTTTCATTAGGAAAGGTAGACTGGATTATGGATTATCTAATCTCCTTCAGGACTAGCCCATTTTATTTCCATAGTGAACAGATCAGCAATGCTTCCTTTAGCCTCACTCCTCCAGTTCAATTAGGCCAAATTAAAAGTGGAAATGACACCATCAGACAATTTGTCACCTAAAGCAATACAGGATTCAAAAAATTTCCTGTTGAGAGACTAAAGCTGCATGAGGTTTGGCTGGCTGTTTGATCTGCTTTCTATCCTGTTTTCAGAGCAGCAACAGAATGGAAACGGTGTAGCAACACAAATTGCTACCTGTGCCAGAAAGACATTTCCCTTGGTCAGAGGCTTCCAGGAAACTCTAGGGAAAGCCTTAACAGGCTGCCACCTTCAATGCTTTAGGGAAATGTGCACAGGTCTTCACATTAAACTAAGGCCTCAAATCATTGACCAGCTCTTTCCCTGGATGGATAGTAGCATTTCAGTATTCATCTTCTGTCTGCCCCAAGAGATGCCTTACATCTCTTTGTGGACATACTGTGTTACAGTTACAGATAAATCTGCAGCTTATCACTTTCTCCTGTAAGACTCTTAATTTCTACCTTGGCTTGCACCCCCATCCCAGGCTCTCCCCTCAGAACCTTCCTGTTAGACCAAAACACAAGGATAACTTATTGTATCAACACGACTTTATGCAGGACACCACTTCTTGCATCCCTCGCTGAATGCAACGCAGGAGAACCCATGGCAGTTGCTATGTCAACTTGAAAGCCAAGTGAGGAGAAAAAATAGCTTGGGAATTTCAGGTTAAAAAATAATGCAATAAATTTTTTTAGAATTATTTGGTTAAAGATGAATTTCTTGCTGTTGTATTTTTTTTTTCAATAAGGAGATTAATTATATATATATATATATATATATGTATGTATATATATATATATATATATATATGTGTATATATATATATAATCTTAGCAATCTTAGCAATACATGTGCATGTGAGTGTAGCTGCATACTTTCAAGGCCTGTCCTAATTCTACAGTGAAAAATATGCCAAGCAAACACTGCTCCATAAACCACCAAGAACCTACATTCAATTAATTTCACTCTTTGTTAAGGCTTCACAGCTGAGTTACAGTATATCAGTAGATGTAGGACATCATACAGATCTTATTCAAAGCTACTTAAACAAAGACTTTGATAAGCCAGGAAGGAGTAGACAGAGCTACATAAAAGCCTTAATTTGGTGGAGACATGCTTTCTGCTATTAGCTTTTCCCATTCCTCTCAAAGATGTAGACACACCCAGAGTCCTGCCTTTGTATCTATCTTGTCCCTGCAAAGGTCACAACTTACAGCTGTAGTGAATAACAGCAATGCCTACTGAAGGATTGCTACTAGACAATCCAAAATAGTGTGCACCCCAGAAATTTTACCTATTTTATGATCATGAAAAAAAGACCAAGACCCTAAAAACATCTTTCATCATGACAGACATCATTCCCTGAATCAGACATGCAGCAGCTCAATACAAGATGCCTCAATTTTTTTTTTTTTTTACTGGAGTCAATAACAAGGCTTTTCAAAATGTGCAAGTCTGCATAAAGATAAGGAAATCACAGTACATCTTTGTATTCTGAAAGACTTTGAAACCTACCATATTTTTCTCACAATTATTTCCCTTCAATCATGGCAGCTGTTTAACTTAAGATAAATGGACTTTATGATTCCAAATCAGCAGTATCTAATTTTCACGTAGTTATCTGCCATGAAATTCAAACATTAACTATTTGTGACACCACTGAGGAGAGTGACTGCATATGTATTTCAGAAATAAAATACATGCACCTGTATCAATTCAAATATTAACTTTTGTATCTCATATCACAGAATTTTTTCTCTTCACAGTTCAGGTATAATCCATACTGAATTCTTAACTAAGTTCTGCAAAGAAGCCCTAGAGCTGCAAGAGAGAGTATGGTGACTTCTTCCAAATACAATAAATTAAGTGTCTGAAAAGGTATACACTAGGAATAAAAGGCTGCTTGTAAGAAAAATCCAAGATCATAAATACATACATACAGAGTTCTTTGCATTCACTGAAACTGCACTACTAAAATTTATGCTTTGCAAATAAATACTATTAGAGATTCTGGGTAAGTAGACATAAAAAATTAAAAAAAAAAAAAGGGAGCAATCATTCCAACTTATCACTGTTCCTCATATAGGTGACATACAATTTTTGGGACTTGCAGTGAGAAAACATGAATTGGAAATCGCACAGTTGGTAAAGAGACACTCGAGAACATGACTTCTCTAAAAAGGATATGCATTATGGCTGATTTAACACATAAGATTATGTTTAGAGATGTTACTATATTTTTGTTTTAATTATAATTATTTATTTTCAGATTGTCTGGCCAAAAATTGCAAGGAGTGCCTGGGAGACAGAAAGAAGTGTGGCAATTCCAAAGGCATCCAATAAGCTTTTTTTCTCTCAAATGGCATAGTTCTGCTAAAGTGAGCAATATAGCATAACTGGATTAATAAAATTTTTATATATCTTATAATTAAATAACTTATACTGAAGCTACCTTATGGATAAATATATTTCCCACTGACTTCAGCATCAGTTTATGCTGAAATTTATTTAGCCTAGTGACATTTGAAAACAGCAAGTTTTATTTCTAAGAGAAATTGCCTGAGCTTACTCTATTATGACTTGACATTTACATCACAGTCACAGCCTACAGCTCCAGCCAAGATCAAACCCTCACTGTTCATGCCCATATAAATGTATGGTCCCTGCTCCAGGGAATTTAAATCTGAGGTCATCTGCTAAGCCAGCTACAGAAAACCAGAGAATCTAAATAAAAAAATACTAATATAGCCATTTAGACAACTATAACTCTGAGGTTACAGTTATTGACATACAAAAGCCTGTAGGAAGATCTTTGTTACCCAAAGCAAAACTACTTTTTGCACGCAGCCCACATAATCTGGGTAAATATGCTTTCTACGATGGAAACCAAGCAACATGGATTTGTGTGGTCTAGTATTTGAATATAGCAGCTTTCCTTGTGCATTAACATCATGCTATGCTTCAAACCACTGAGAAAGAGTCATTAATTTAGTATTCAATTTATTTTACTTGTACATTAAAGGTTTGCCTTATCAATTTTTATTGTTTTATTATGCTTGCTCAGATGAAGGCATACTTCTTAGAAAGAGTTTCATTTTCCATTTAAAAAAGCAGACCTTGTTGAAGTTTACGCTTGGGTCTTACATTTGATTGTGAAATGTGCATTAATTTGATTTTTATGTCACCAAAACACGACAAATATTGAAGGGCTAGCTGCAAGTCAAAGACCTGGACTTTTCTCTTTATGCAAGGCAACTAAACAATGCACTGTTTAGTTGCCTTCTGTATTAGTTGCTCTTAATCCCTTCTACGATTCCTTTTTCAACTCCTGCCCTATAATATTCACACCTATATTAAAAAATCAAATTCAAATATAGATCATTAAATACATATCAAACACATAGCTGCCAATGCTTAATCCTTTAAGTTATTTTACCTGGCTTAAAGTCAACTGCTCAAAGTAACTGTGCAGCCTGTCAGTGAACTGTGAGCAGTTGGCATCCAAAATTCAATTTTATCCTATTTGGGAAGGTCACACAGCGGGACATTGATGAGATTTCTCAACCCTCCCTCATTCTGTCTCCCCTGCATAGGTGTCTTTAGCTAGAAATTCTCTGGTGTCAGATAAAACACCTTCAGGCACTAATACCATTACAGAGACAAGGCTTTTTCAATCAGTGTTGCAGCAATTGCTGGTGACCCAGCCTGTTGTAATTCTGCAAATAAAGACCCATTCTTTCTTACACGAGAAAGACTCATTCTTTCCTTAAGCGTGCTCATAAAAGATTTGCTGTCTCAAACACTTTTTTAGGCAAAACATATAGAATTTATTGCTTCTTTCCTTGAATACATTCTCCATAGTTCTCTACAGTGTGTGTTTCCAACTGTTCAAGACTCCAAGACTGCCACTATAGCCAGTATTTTCTTCTATGCTCAGCTTGTTGTTTACATGTGGAAAGGTAGTGAGCTTTTTTCATAACTGTACTAATCTTTTGTAATTTATTTGCAAACTAATTCTCTGAATACTTAGAAAAAACAAAACACTTGGTTTTCATGGCTGGAGAGTTTTCACTTTAAATTTTTCTAAGTAACTGCTTTCATATACTGTATTTGACATTCCTTCATCACTTTGGATTCGACGGAGGAAAATTTAAAAGGCAGATATTTTGCTCAAATATAATTTTGTAGGGGTTTACAATTTTGTGTTGGGAAGAAGTATAAATATTTGAGCTTAATCTTAGTAGCTATAAAGCCTAAAAGACTAAAAACTTTACACAGTAGAATACACAATGTGAATTTCATTATTAGAATTTCTTTTTCTTCAACTAAGTTTTCAAATTTTCTGTTAAAAGTATGCTTTCTTGTTAATCCAAATCTGAGTTAAATTCTTGAGTTAACTTTTACTATTACACTTGGAATACTTTTTGCAATGCTGTTTAAATTCTTTTACTGCATGACTGCATATCTCTGTTATGAAGAACTTTATTGGTTTGCTGGACATATTTCAAGTCCTGTTAAAGATTACTCAGGATTTTGTTTCACTAGTTATTTTCCGACCAGTGAACACAAACTATTTTGTTGCACCTTTCACCAATCTTTATTTGATCACTTTTATGCTTTCAAGGTTTTTTTCAAGTCACTTGCCAATAAAGTTGCTCAAATACCTTATTTATTAAAAGTGGCTGCATCTTCTGCTTAGTTAGCAATGGTGGATGAACCTATTACAAATACTTAATGAATTAAAACAATGACTGAGGTTTTAACTATTATTATAATTTTCTCTTGTTGTAGCGCGGTATGCACTCCCCTTGCCGCGATTCCCCGAGCGGTGCCGTGCTGGGCGGCGAGAGGGAAGAGAACGGGCGGCCGCTCCCCCTGCGAAGCTCTGCTGTCCCAGTTGGTGGCGCGGGAACAGACGAAGGCGACACGGGACTTGGGGGTGAACAGGATGGTTTTATTCAGTGAGCCCCAAGACCCCCTCGGGAGCGGGAACAGAGCTTTTATACAAGAATTCAGGGAGACGGGTGTAGGAACAGCAACCAATGAGGGAACAGCAGGGGAGGAGTTTAGGGCAGAATTAACCCATCACAAACCTATCAGGGGGAGCAGGGAAGTGAAATAACACAAAATAAGCAATAGGGTTTCGAGTCTCACTAAACAGACAGGGAATGCTCTGGAAGCAGAGGAGGGGGCTAGGATGAATGACAGGGAAGGTTCCAGGGAAAGGGGCAGGGAAAGGAAGGATTGACAACCTGGAGATGAGGGGGTTAGGGGAGAGCTAGGGAATACTGACAACTAGGGAGAGAAGATTAGGGATGGGGGGGAGGGGGGGAACAGATATTGAACAAAAATCAAATTAAAGACACACCACCACATTCTCTGATTGGGATTATATCAACATTCATATTATTCATAGTGGTATCTTTTGAACTCTGAAGGTGATGAAGAAACTGAGATACCACTTTCAAGTTAGTGAAGTTCTGAAAGCTTTTAGGCTTCATGAGGAATTTAAAATCCAGTATTACTGTTATAAAGCTCTTTTACTGTATGGTTTGGATACATTTCAAACAGAGCCACTGACAGAACACGTCTCTGTCCCTGGCCCAGCCTATAGACAGACCTGTTCACCATCATTCAGATAAACACTTTCCAGTGTGCTCCCATTTGTCTTCATTTA
The DNA here is from genome assembly GCF_050655825.1 of Lonchura striata. Taxonomy (NCBI): domain Eukaryota; kingdom Metazoa; phylum Chordata; class Aves; order Passeriformes; family Estrildidae; genus Lonchura; species Lonchura striata. Next base: position 74,956,851 of record NC_140704.1, read on the forward strand.
TCAAAGTCTGCTGGACTGTGAAGTCCTTCAAAAGGTTTAAATTCTGCCAGGGCTTCTACTTCATTTATGACAGCACCCTCCCAGTCACAGAAGAGGAAAGGGGGACTTCAAGAACAAAGTGATGGAAAAGACAGCATCCCTCCAGCCCAACTGCAAACAATTATTTTTTTGAAAATACATCCATTTTGAAAAAAGAAAATACAGGTCAATAAGGAAACTAAAGTTGCTCACTTCAGCTGGCTGCCCTAATGCCATCCTTATGATTTACTCCACTGGACTCAACACAAATCCATAGAAATGCTAAGCCACAGTGACTTTTCTTTAGTGTTGCCACTTACCAATACTGATTGCATAATAAAGCTTTTTGCTTCATTTTCTCCTGTAGCTTTTGAAGGTATGTCTAAGGTGTACAAACATTTGATTGCAAAGACTGTAATATCTACTTGCAGCTGTTTGCGATGTCCATTTTGTTTTCCCTCCCCTACAAGATGCTGCCAATAAAGACTCCTATTATCATGAGTGGTCAATTCATGAGCTGCCCAGACATGTCAGGAACTCATCAGGCCTTGCAGTCCTTGCCCAGTCTTCCTTGGTGCTCCCCAAACCTAGTCACAGCTCAGGACCCCATGTCAGTCACCTAGGGCTGTCCAGTCTCTGCATCAGGGCCTGTCTCCAGCTCCCCCAGCCCTGCACAGCCCAGGCATGGGCCCAAGTCCCAACCTGACCTTACCTCATCCCAAGGGAGGTGCCCAATGCCAGGGCTGGAGCTCCTCCTGTGCCTCCCTCAGCTGCCCTGCTTGATCTGACAACTTCTAAGTTCAACAGCAGCCCTAAACTATTGCCTTTTTTGCTCCCAGCACAAATCCAAGCCTGCCACAAACAGCTCATGCACACTGTGCCTCTCCTCACAGTTTGTGTCAATGGAAACACCCACAATGCAGCAAGGCACAGGTGCTAGCAATCAGTTATTCAAAAAACAACCCAAAACTTGATAATTTATGTGCTTTGCCTTGTTTAACACTCCCACACACACACAGATTTCACACAGAGCATCGCCAGTTGTTGCCTGAGTGGCAGCAGCCGCCTCTGCATGCACCCCTGCCGCAGTGGCCATGCAACCTGGGCAATATCTCCAGACTCTTCTGCTGGATTCCCACCACCTATCTGTCCCTGAACCATGTCTCCTCACTGTCTTACCTCCTGGCATCACCATTTCTGAATCCAAAGAAACAGCTTACAATGGATCATTTAAAATTACCCACATGCAGTTTGGAAAATTTGCTGCTTGAAGACTCCTGGTGATGGCCACTTTCAGAGCAGCCGCAAAGAGAAATGCTGAAATAACAGAACTCTAATTCTGAATATGGATAATTATTTTGGGTTATATAGTTTCCATAAAAGAAAAAAACAATGTGCTTGTTTTAAAATAATGATGGTCTATTCCATTCAGCAGCGCTACTGTAAGAGCAACCCAGGTGAATACTGGAAGATTAGCAATACCAGAAATAGTCTCATTTTCTCATGACAACACTGATTTCTTAGCAGAAACATAGCAAGCTATTTTATCAAATATTGCAAAAAACCCACAAGGTTCAGGCCCATCAGCTTTTGCCTTTTTTTCTGAATGTTTAGGCACACATGCATAAGAAATTCTAGATCACTCTGAATCATCTAATGGTTTTGGGCTGGAAGATATATGTAGTCTACATGTTATGGTGTCTTTCTTGGCACAACCGAAGGCTTTAAAATGCTAATCACAACCCACAAAACTCAAAAATCAAGCAGGACATTACCAGATCACAGTAAGAGGTGATTTGAAAGTCAGTTTGCTAGAAACAGATGTTGATTCTAGGAGGGTCAAATTTTCTTGCTTTTCAACATGACCAAATCATTTTGATACTGCAGCCATATACATGTTATTGACTTCTTTAAATACAAAATGAATAATGCTCACATTTATATGCGGTGTATCAAACCTCACATTGTATCACAACCTATTTCATTTAATTTTCAAATACTTAATTTGTAGTTTCAATCACCGCATTTATACTGTCTCATCTTTTACAGATGTTTAGTTGCTAAAAAAATCTTTTAAAATACAGTATGAAAAGAAAAATAGTTCATTACATTTTTTTGAGTCTTTGTATACACATAGTGACATGATGTGACCATCACAGCACAAGAAACAAAGTGACTCTATATAGCCTATGAACAATTACTGAAATGCTAATAATCTGCTGACAATGTTAACAATTCTTTGATGGCTATGTCCCCTTGAGGCTTTCTTTGGATTAAACTGAAGCAACTGATGTTCACTTGAGAAGGGTAGAAGGTATTTAAGCATACTGGCAAGAAGAAACCACTAAACATGGGCAGTTAAGTTCAGTTTCCTATATTCCAAAACACCTTGTCTGATGAAAATAATTATTTTCTGGAATAAAAAATGAAACAAATCATTGCAAGGCAAAAAAAGAAAATGATGAAGCAAGATTGTTCAGTCACACTGACCAAAGCCCTTAAATATTCCCTGGAGCTGGAACTTAGATGTTCCCTGGAGCTCCTGTGTCTGTTAGGCTTTTCCCGCCAAAGAGGTGAGACAGCATTATGCAAATTTGCAGTGGGAAAAGACAATAGCAGTAAGGCCGCTAATTTTAACAGGTCTTCTGTAAAGAAAGAACTACTCACTAAGTGGTGAAAGCATGTGCCAGGTACAAAGGGAAAAGTTCAAAAGTGTTACTGACAGATGTACCACTTAGTGCAGATGGCGCGCACAGACTATTAAAAGCAGTGCTGCCATCTCTTGGTTGCTTTTGGCTGTAGTAAATACTGTATTCCGCACACATGAACAAAACAAACAGTGAAAATGCAGAAATGAATGCCACAAAGCAACACTGTTAAGCAATGTTCAAATGACAGGACATGAAAGAGTGACGTTCAAATATTTCAGTAAATGGGGTTACCCCTACAGATTAAGCTTGTGCCTCCATATTTGCCACACAGGAGACATATATATAGTGGTGGATGTTTTTCCCCTTTCTCGTTTTGCCTTTGTGGTAATTAGAGTTCTTGAGAAAAGATCATATTTGGGTTAGACAGAAACAACATACCTCAGGGAATATTTAGGAAGTTACCTGTTAAATCATAAGCCTATAAATGTATGAATCCTACAGGGAAGATTTCTGCTGGGTTTCATTTTTTAGTCAAGAGAACACGTGTTCTATTTTTTTATATGTATGCATATAGGTTTTTGCATATATACAAGAATATATAAGCAATAAAGTGGCCTTGTTACCTTGGAGGAATTAAAATCCATTTATCAATACTGCACAGATGTTTGGTCTTGCCCTTCTGGCAGAACCCAAAAGGCAAAAATTTCCAATGAAACATCAGAGTTTCTACATGTCAACTCCCTTGATTAGCAAACAAGGATTGTATTATATTTCCTTCTATAGGGGAAAATACAATAAATCATGGCACAAGAGAAATCTACATCCTTCTCTCTTATGAGGTAACACTCCTAATATTCTTAAAACAGATGCTTATTGCCATGGCCCTATTCACCTAAATTTTGCTTGGATATCAATTTTTGAGACCCTGAAAATAGTCCTGTCTAACCTACTTTTTAAGACACTCCAATGAAACAGAACTTGTGTATATATAATTACTGGTGTGAAGTATTTCCTTCCTACAACTCCAGCCTTTCATAAGGCCCCAGCTGAAAATCTAAAACTTGAGACAATCACTAGCTATCCTAAAAACCAGGTTAAAATGTTGTCCAGAGTAAATTCACTAGACATTGTGAAAGTAACAAAATTCAAAAGGACTTCCTGAAAAATTTGTCTCATTTAAGTTTGATTTAGTTTATATTGAAAATTATATACATGAAAGAAAAAAAAAAAACACCATCATTTTTTATTCCAAATTCAACAATGAAGTTGTTTCATTAGGTACTTTCTGTTACCCTTGCAGGGCTTACCATGGCTTATCCTGAAACTATAGAGAAATTAAGGTTACAAAGGACCTCTGAAGACCATTTAGCCCAGCTCTCTACCCAGAGCAATTCCAAATAGATCAGGTTCTCAAGGTTATATTTGTGTGAGGATTCAATATAGATGAGGATGAAATTCCACAACCAAAGTGTGCACCTGTTCCCAAACCTGACTGCTCTTGTGGTGAAAATAAAAAAATCCACAATATTTAATCAGAATTGGCTGTGCTGCAGTTTGTGACTGTTGTCTTTCATTCTGTCAATACTGGCTCATGTTTGCTGTACACCAGGACCCCTGAGCTGTTTCCACCCAGGCAGCCCCAGCCCTGCTTTTGGATGGGATTATTCCATTTCAGATGCACAACTTAAATTGTGTGTAAAATGGAGAGAACTGGAGGACATGAGACAATTGTCATAAGTGATTAAATTAAGTAGAGGGTTGAAAGATAATACTGAAAAGTATTCTTTTTAATGAGTACCCACCTCTGGGGTTAGTTTTGTTTTGGGATTTTTTAGCTTGTTTTGTGTTTGTTTTGGTTTGGTTTTGTTTTGTTTTACAGCAGCTATTTGGCAGCTAATTTCTTTGTCACCAGGGTACAGGTACAGGATGGGAAAGGCATCAGGTTATCAATTATCTGATGCAGCAGGACAGCCAAGTAGGGAATTGCAATTTATAATAGAACTCTGTCACACACAGCTTCCTGCTGCTTTGCTCCTGCATGGGTAACACATGACAATTCAGTGCCTTTTGATTTGGATGCAGGTAAGCACTCTGTGGTATTGGGGCCCCTCTGTAAGTAGTATGGGAAGAAAAGAAGAAAAATGAGCAGCCAAAACATAGAAATGAAAAAAACCTAACCATGATAAATAGAATTTAAAATCTGCCATAGATCAAACTAAGACATTCTGCCTAGCACTGCAAAAGTATGCTAGTAATTAATATGTCAGGTAACACAAGAGAAGAAGAGAAATGCTCTGGTACTAAGCTGAATGGAAACAAAACGAAACAGTACACTGTACAAACTTAACTGATTAAAATTATCTCAGTATCAGGAAATCCTGTATTATATATCAATATTGATAGAAGCAAACAATTCAAATGCTGCACTCAGACATTCATATTTTTTCTTTCAATATCCCAGCATTTTTGTCTAAGGGGATATAAGCAAAAATAACTTTTACATGAAGAAACTTATACTAAGACTAAATGGATATCCTCATCTAATTAGCTGCAGTTTTGATCTGATGTGTCAAAAACAAAAGAGAATCCTTAAGTCCAAAGTGTGCTTAATTATTTAAAATTGGAGAAGTTGCAATAAAAATCAAGAACCACTAGGATATACCATTCTGAGCCTTCTTTCCTTATATTACTGAAACAGATTTTCAACGCTAAAAATTTTAAATGGTCTTTCATCAGATTATATTGACTAGTCACACACATGATGAGAAACAGACAAGTGGTGGGAGATGTAATATTATGTTATGCTACAAGCAAATTTTATGTCTCAGTGATATCAAGAATACAGAATCACCTTTTGTACTCAAATAATGCTGGTTAGAATTGTTTAAGATAATTTCTAAAGAAACCACAAATAATGTTTATTAAGATATATGCCTCTTGCAGTATTTTACCATATAATTCAAACATCATTTGCCTTGCAAACAATGTTTCAAATTGACTAAGGGCATCCAAAGTGCATCTTGCAGCATGGAAGTCATCAGATGTAAGAGCTGGGACTGCTCAGCCTGGGGAAGAGAACACTCAGAGGGGATTCTTATTAATGGCTATAAATGCCTGAAGGGAGGTGCAAAAAAGATGGAGCCAGACTATTTGCAAGTGGTGACCAGGGACAGAACAAAAGCCAATGGACACAAGGTGAAACACAGAAAGTATAGCCTGGACATCAGGAGACACTTTTGTACTGGTCAAGTAATGACACAGCTTGCCCATGGAGTTTGCAGCATTTCCATCCCAGAAGACATTCAAGAGCTGCCTGGATGTAGTTATGGACAAGTAGATTTAGGTGGTTCTCCTTGAGAGGTCCCTTCAAACACCAACTCTTCCATGAGACCAAGTAGGCATGAGAATAACTGTCACATAATACAGCACTGCTGTCACAGTACCAAAAGCAATCATCCTGTACCAACTGTAGGAGCCAACGATCACTTGTATCTATCAAAATATTTGAAGACATTCTTCGAGGTCTAAAGCATCATTTCTGTATGACAGTTCCTCAAGTAGTTTTCCAGGGCATTGTGTTTATTACTTTCAATAGCATTTAGGTCACAAACTAACCACTTTTATGCAGACAATGTATTAACAGGAATGGTAATTACAATAGTGTTTTATGTACTATTGACCTTCCACAAGTATATAATCTACATAACTATGAATCTTTATAACAGCATCAGTCTCTGACAAGACTTTTGTCACTTCTTTAGTTACAGTATCTAACCCTGGTAGTTTATCTGATGTATCCAACAATAATCTGGAACCAAGTCATCTACTTTTTCATGAGACACCTTTACTCTCCTCAGTGCAGCAATGTACTGTTGTTATTGTAACTGATGGACATAATATGGGTGGGACAGTGAAACAGAGGCTAATGCCATAATCACCTGTAACTTTTTTTCAGTACCATTCCTATGGATTTTCCAGGCTGCAATATAGGAATGCTTGGTAGTTAATATTAATTACTATTTTCACTGAACCTTGTTTCTTGTTAAGTATTTTCTTAGGAATCTTACTAACACCATTTCCTACTTAAATTAGAAAAAATAAGAAAAATTAGGACAGACCCTAACTCAAGGGATATTTTCAGAAACTAAATAAGCAGATTTATTTATATAAGGCAAACAATAATACAGGCTGGGGGCAGAACTGTTAAGAATGAAATTAAACTCTTTTACTGCTGTTTATTTCACAACAGGTACTACCTCAGTGCTCTTTGCTAATATACATGCATGGTTTTCTTATCTACTTGAACTCTAACTGCCGTGAACTGCCCTTCGGGCAGCAGCGGAGAGCCGAAGCCGGCTTCTCTAGCGCACTGCATCACAGCGAAAAGCTTTACGAGTGTGTCTCGCAGGGAGAAAGCTTAGCAGCGCAGCGCACTTATCCCGCCCTTGCCCAGAAACACGGATTTGCTGCACACGCCAAAAACACTGCTCTTTTCTGGGCAAGCTGCAAGCTGCTGTCTGCTGGCCGTGCTCTCTGCCTGCTCCTGCCCAGCTCGTTGCTGGTGCGTGCACATGCCGTCCTGGCATTCAGGGCACAGGGAAGGCAATCGCAAAAGTCCAGCAGCTGCTGACTCGCAAACAGAAGGCGCTGTCTATGTTCTCGCTTCCCCAGAAATTCTGCGCAGCCCTTCTTCTCTGCAGCTGCCACCGAGGTCTCTGCATCTCGGAGCCTCAGGGGAGGAGCAGGCATTTCCCCGGAGGAGCTTCGTCAGGACGAAGTCAAAACCCAGGAAAGTTGTCCTGGAACACCTGCCATAAAGCATGCCAGCAGTGAATTGAAAGGGCAGGCGAGAAGTCGCCAGCGTCCTCTAGCAGCCCGAGCTGTGCACACAAGCCCGGTGCTCTGCGGCTTCGTTCTTCGCCCTCGTACAAGCTACCGCTCTGTCCGGCTCCCGGAGCAGGAGAAGCGGCTGCTTCGCGCACACAACAGCGGAGCGGCAGCCGTACGCTCCGAAGCGCTGCTTCAGCCGAAAGACGCCGGCGACCGCCGCTTACCTTCGGGCAGCAGCGGAGAGCCGGAGCCGGCTTCTCTAGTGCACTGCATCCCAGCGAAGAGTTTTACCATTGTGTCTCGCATTCAGAAAACTTAGCAGCGCAGCGCACTTATCCTGCCCTTTCCCAGAAACATGGATTTGCTGCACACTCCAAAAATACTGACATCAGGAACCTAGAATGGTGAGTTTTCTCTCCCAGGGAAAATGGCCAAAGAATGTGCCCAGGGGCCCCTGGCCCTTAGATGGGACCTGACTTCAAAAAGTCCATACGTCGAAGGATACACCCCAAACCAATATTGTCCCCACCTTAAATTTGTGCTGCCCTGATAGACCCAAGGGAGCCCTACACACTGACATCAACAACCTGGACTGGTGAGTTTTCTTTCCCAGGGAAAAGGTCCAGAGTATGTGCCCAGGGGCCCCTGGCAATGGGCTGGAACCCGACTGGCAAAAGTCAAGACATCAAAGGATGTACCGCAGACCAAAGTTGTCCCCACCTCAAACTTGTGCTGCCCTGATAGACCCAAGAGAGCCCTACAAACTGACATCAGGAATCTGGACTGGTGAGTTTTCTTTCCCAGGGAAAATGGTCAAAGGATGTGCCCAGGGGTCCCTGGCCCTGAGCTGAGACCTGACTGGAAATAGTCAATAAATCGAAGGAGGAACTTGAGACCGAAGATCTCCCCATATAAAACTTGTGCTTCCCTGATAGACTCAAGAGAGCCCTACAAACTGACGTCAGGAACCTGGACTGGTGAGTTTTCTTTCCCAGGGAAAATGGCCAAAGTATGCGCCAGGGGCCCCTGGCCCTGGGCTGGGGACCTGAGTGCCAAAAGTCAATACATCGAAGGATGGACGCCACACCGATATTGTCCCCACCTTAAACTTGTGCTGCCCTGATAGACCCAAGAGCCCCCTACAAACTGACATCAGGAGCCTGGAAGGGTGAGTTTTCTTTCCCAGGGAAAATGTCCAGACTATGTTCCCAGGGGCCCCTGGCCCTGGGCTGAGACCTGACTACAAACAGTCAATAAATCGAAGAAGGCACTTGAGACCGAAGATCTCCCCATATAAAACTTGTGCTTCCCTGATAAACCCAAGAGAGCCCTACAAACTGACATTAGGAACCTGGACGAGTGAGTTATTTTTCCAATGCAAAATGGCCAAAGTATGTGCCCAGGTGTCCCTGGCCCTGGACTGAGACCTCACTGCAAAAAGTCAAGACATCGAAGGATGTACCCAAGACCAAAATTATCCCCACCTCAAACTTGTGCTGCCCAGACCGTCCCAAGGGAGCCCTACAAACTGACATCAGCAACCTGGAATGGTGAGAATTCTTTCCCAGGGAAAATGTCCAGACTATGTGCCCAGGGGCCCCTGGCCCTGAGCTGGAAACTGACTGCAAAAAGTCCATACATCAAAGGATGTACCCCAGACCAACGTTGTCCCCACCTCAAACTTGTGTTTCCCTGATAGACCCAAGGGAGCCCTACAAACTGACGTCAGGAACCTGGACTAGATAGCTTTCTTTTCCAGGGAAAAGGGCCAAAGTGTGTGCCCAGGGGCCCCTGGCCCTGGGCTGCAAACTGACTGCAAAAAGTCAAGACATCGAAGGATGTACCGCAGACCAAAGTTGTCCCCACCTCAAACTTGTGCTGCCCTGATAGACCCAAGAGAGCCCTACAATCTGATATCAAGAACCTGGACTGGTGAGTTTTCTTTCCCAGGATAAATGGACAAAGTATGTGCCCAGAGGCCCCTGACCCTGGGCTGGAAACTGACTGCAAAAAAATCCTTTTATCGAAGGATGTACCCAAGACCAAAGGTATCCCCACCTCAAACTTGTGCTGCCCAGACAGTCCCAAGGCAGCCCTACAAACTGACATCAGGAACCTGGACTCGTTGGTTTTCTTTCCCAGGGAAATGGCCAAATTATATGGCCAGGGGCCCCTGGCCCTGAGCTGGAAACTGACTGCAAAAAGTCCATACATCAAAGGATGTACCCCAGACTGAAGTTTTTCCCACCTCAAACTTGTGCTGCTCAGACAGTCCAAAGGGAGCCCTACAAACTGACATCAGGCACCTGGACTGGTGAGTTTTCTTTCCCAGAGTAAATGGCCAAAGTGTGTTTCGAGGGGCCCCTGGCCCTGGGCTGGAAACTAACTGCAAAATGTCCATAGAACGATGGATGTACCCCAGACCAAAGTTGTCCCCACCTCAAACTTGTTCTGCCCTGATAGACCCAAGAGAGCCCTACAAATAGACATCAGGAACCTGGACTGGTGAGTTTTCTTTCCCCGGGAAAATGGACAAAGTATGTGCCCAGAGGCCTCTGACCCTGGGCTGGGCCCTGAGTGCAAAAAGTCAATACATCGAAGGATGTACCCCAGACCAAAATTGTCCCCACCTCCACGTTAGTACTTGAAGGTGGCTCTGGAATCTCACACAAAAGTTCTACATAACAAACCTCTACAGTGTTTCCAATCTGAAGGGGTACAGAAAGTCTTTCCTAAGGATGCTTTTCTTTTTTTGAGTGCATAGCAATGTTTTGGGTTATGAAGAATTTCTTCATTGTGTTTATTAGCATTTCAAAATCATTTAGCTTGGCTGGAGCTCTATAAAAGATTGCTGTGAACTGTACATATATAGGTACTACTGAACAGAATAAGAAATAGGATATATTTACATTTTTATGAGAGTTCCCTGAGTTAAAGGAATGTGCTGACTACTTTGATGTTGAGAGCAACTTCTCTTTCTTCTCCTCAGCCTGGATGTTCTTATGTGCAGCATAACTGTAGTACCACAGTGTAGGCAAAGTCATTGCTACTTTAACTGTTCTGGCATTTTCAAGGGTGCAAATGCAGGTGTAGGTAGAAAACTGAATCTGAGAGCTGGGGCTTGTCTGGTGACTAATTTCACACCTTGTCTGTGCTTGTGAGACATGTCACAGGGAAGAACTGTGTTGTTCCCTTTCAGATCACAACTACATCTACCCCTGAGTGCAGAAGGGTAGGAGGGACATGTCCTAGAATTCTATTCACTCCAAAACACAGCAAGTTTTGCATAACTTATGAAAGTGAACAGGTAGCTAGCTGGAAATAGGCTTCAAGGTTGCACATATTGAATGTAGATACTGTATTTCTTCCTTGTATAGTATAAATCCCTGCTGAACAGTAACTAAAAGGCCATGATCAGACAGGAGTAAAGGCATACCTTGTAGAAAGGATGAGGAGGGGAAAAGAGAGCACAAGCAAGGAAGAAGAGAAGGGAGGCTTACTAAGAGTCAGGCTGTCCAGTGTTTCAGCATAAAGCTGGAGGACATCCTCACTGAGCATGTCCCTATGTCAAGAGCCCAAGAGGAGGATCCACTGAGTCTATAAGAACTACCTGACCAAGAAGACATAGAAGATGAGGCTTTCTAAAATGATTAGTAAAGGTTTATTGGTTATATGCTTTCATCCTTGTGCTTTTCAAGCCTCTACATATCAACAACATGGCAACATTCCAGGAAACCCCTAAACTGTGTTGGTAATAATATCACAATAAAAACATTAGAGACTCAATCACAGGTTGAGCTCTACCAGACCTATTGCTCACAAACTGAGAAGAGCTAATGGAAAATGCAGTCATGGTTGGCAGCTTGGACTGCAGTAGCCACAGGAAGATTCAGCCCAGGATCGGAGGGAAGGCTGTAAAGAAAAGCAGCATGGCTAGGATTTTGTATTTCAGAAGAGCAGACTTCAGCTTATTTTTAGGGAATTGCTAGGCAGAGTGCCATGGGAAGCAGCCATGAAGGGGAAAAATGCTCAGGAAAGCAGGCTAATTTTTAAAGAAAACTTCTTGAGAGCTCAGGAACAAACCATCCTGCTGGACAGGAAGACTGGGAATTCTGTCTGAAGGCCTGTTTGGCTAAGTCAGAAGTTTCTCAATGGAGTAAAACACATACACACACACACAAAGGAGTTCACGAGAAGTGGGAACAAAGAAAGATAGTGAAATAACTGTGCAACAATATTGTTGAGCAATGCATTAGGACAAATGTTATACAGACAAAATCAGGATAGTCAAAACAGAAGGTGGGTCTGGAGCTAAAACTGGTCACAGTCAGAAAGGGCAATATGAGATGTTGCAGGAACATCATCTGGAAAAGGAAGCTCAGAGAAAAGATGTGTCAGTATCTACTGAATGAGGAGAGGGTCTAGTGACAATCATGGAAATGACCAAAGTACAAAAGAAATAAATCCTTTTTGCTTCATGGACAGAACCTCTTCCCAGAGCCCTGCATGTACTAGCATATATTTGGAAAGAGGTGGTGAGTAGGGAGGCACAACACATTAAAGGAAATATTCAGTTTGTGGCAAGAGGTGGATGCAGACAGAGATGGCTGATATGATTGTGGTGCCTCTGTCCATAGAGAATAATAACAATCAGGAGAGCTGGCTGAGGACTATGTCCTTTGGACATTTCCAAACCCAAGGACAAGAAGGCAATGAAGGCTAGTCAACAGACCTAAAGGGTTAATTGGGTTAATCCTCCTTTGCTAGTCAATTACCTTCTCTGACAAAATGACTGACTACGAAGGCAAGGGCAGATTGAGTGGGATAATATATCTGACTTTAGTAAAGAATTTGAAATCATCTCCTACTGTAACCCAAATTTCACCTAGCAGCTCAGGAAGTTTGGACTTTACTAGAGTGGAAATTTGGGCTCAAAGGCTAGAAATCAATGGCTTGAAGAAGAACTTCTCTGAAGAACTAATGCAGTTCTTCAGAGGGTAACACTACAATCCATGTTATCCAGTGTTTCATCCACTGTCTTGATGCACACAGCTGCCACAAATTTGTGGATGATGCTAAATTAGGGAGCAGTGACTGACACTTCAAATGGCAGAACTTCACAGTTCTTCACAGGTTCAGAGTGACCTGAGAAAAAGGGAATCAGTAAGGGCAAGTACACTTGGGGCAGAATAACCCAATGTATCAGTACTAGCAGGGAACTACCTGGAAGAACACAGCCTCAGTGATAAAGATCTGGGATTAATTTGGTGTGGCAGTGAATGCTAGGCTGAACATGTGACAACTGTGTGCTCCCACCATGAATAAAGCAAACAGTCAAGGGTTTTCTTAGGGGTGCATGGCTAGCAGATCAAGGGAGGTTACTCCTTGCTTTAATCTGCTGCTTGGGAAATCACAGTTAGACTAACATGTATGACTCTGGAACATGCTTCCTGAGGGAGATGGTCTTGCAGAAGGTTACCAAGGTGTCAAGGGACACAGAACATATAAGCTGTGAAGTAAAATTTAGGGAGCTGGGCTTCTTTAGTTTTGTAAGGAAGACACAACAGGGAGATTGAAGAACCTATATGAAGATGACTAAGTCAGATTTTTTTTTACAGTAATAAGCACAAAGCAGCCAAGACTAAGGGACACATTTTGTGACTTGGGATGTTCAAATATGACACTAGGGAAACATTATTCACCCAGATGGTAATGCAGCACTGGAAGATGCTATGAAAGATTCTGTAGCATCTCAAACTTTAGAGACTTTCAAGACTTCTCCAGATGAAGCCATGACAGGCCTAATCTAACATTAATGATAGCCCTGATTTAAGCAGAAAACAGAACTATGTAACTCCTCAAATCATCTATTGTGATATGCTGTGATGTATCCTAGTATTGAAATCTGGCATTTCAAGGAGTTTATTTTGCCACTGGGCTGCGTATCAGGGGAGGATGTAAAATTTGGATTGTCAGGGAAAATTCTTTGTAAGGAAGTAATTTCAGTTTATAGCCTTCCCACCCACCCCTCCCCCCCCGCCCCCTTTTATCTCAAAGTATATATTTTTTAGAGTTGTTTGTTTGGTGAGAAGAAGAAATAGTATATTCAAGCACTTTATTTTGAAAATTCTCAGTAATCAATAAAATCGGATTACACATAAATCCAGAAACTGATAATTAAGCAATCAAATGGAAACCAATCTGTTGATATGTAATTTTTGTTTACAGTATTAACTTTAGTATACCATGGTAAAACGGTCAGGTTCAGCCTTTGTACCATAACAGTGCAGGAGCTTGCAGTAGGTTCTTCCTGTGATTCCTTACAGGCCAATAACCTTGTAGTAAACTCAACATTCCTGCTATTTACTGAGGTAAATCTTGTTCTATCTTCAGCAGAAGGCTGAAAGTATAGGCAAACCAACATTTGTCACTCATTGCATGGGATTTGGAATGAGCTGTACTAGCTTCAAGTGCTTTTGGATTTTGTGCTGAAAGCAGCTTTACAAATGTCAGTGGTTACAGGGACAGGAGGAGAAGTCAGCCTTCCTTCAAGCTTCCTATTTCTTTGTCTGGTTGGGGTGTCTTGTAGTTTTTGTGACTAAATTGCTCATGGCTGTAAAATAAATTGCTGGCTATAGGCTTGTTCCTCCATGAGAAAGGCCTACTCTGTGACTGGCAATTTTTGCAAATAATTTCAAAATTTCCAAATTTCCAAAATGCTTTAGAAATGGCTAGCAAGTATTTGCTTCTATAGACAGAAAAATGTAGTTGAGAAAGCAACATGGGAAAGAGTATATTTTGTCCCCTACTATTGAACTTCATCTGTGCTCAGAGGCAAAATTAGTTAGGCCATTATATACTTTTTCATAAAAATAGGAATTTAAAAAATAATATGCAAAGAAAGAAGGCAAGAGGATTTGCTTTGTTATGTGGCCAACTTCATCACATGAAATAGACATTGAGTAGAAGTGGCAGAACAAGAAAACCTGATGTATATTGTAGACTGAACAAGATTGGAGCTTCAGAATATGCACATTCCTATGTATTCACTACACATGACTGTAAATTCACCATGAAATATTCAAAAGTAAGCCTGTTACATCTGTTCCAGAAAACCAGTATTCTCTCAGAATATGACTGTCCCAAAATGCCATGGTCAGCTTTTCTTTCTGTGTGCAACTGTAAGGATTTTTATTCTTAGAATTGGCGGCTTCCATGCCAAAAATTGTGCGTAGGTTAGTTTCTTCCTGAACTGATCTGATAACCCCTCCAATACCCTTTTTTCTCCTCTGCAAGGAGGAAATAATCTGCCTTAGGTGCCGTTCTGGCAGCAGTGCTTCCTCCCTGCTGCACAATTTCAGAGGTGACTCAGCTAACATCACAGCCATTAGCTATGGCTAATCCCCAGTACAACAGAGGGATGCAGCCCTCACTAAATCTGGCCTTGCTGCCTCTTAGGCTCTTCCACTACAGGGGTATCACCCATGCTTATGCTGCTTATGATCCTCACACTGCAGAGCAGCCTAGCAAGCACCGCAGCCTTGCTGCTCTGGTTGCCTTGGTAAGAACCTACAGCACATGGGTGTGCATGACTGGGAAAAGTGGCCCCACACTGCAACAGGACAGACTGTGCAGGTGGAAACTGAAAAGCAAGATGACTGTGACTTGATTTTCAGTCAATTTTGACTCGATTTTACTTACATTATTAATTCCTGTATATACCTTACATTCCCTTTGCATTGGTCAAAAATGGCATAAACTCCTACCTCTGACAAGGAGCCAAAGTGCTGGTTTGTAAGGGTAGGAAGGGGAGAGTGGAGAAGAAGAGTACAAAAAAAAGCTAAAACATCTCTTAAATGCCAATAATTCATTTTTCACTGGCCACTGTTTTGTGCTCTCATTTCCCAGTTCACTTTCATAGTTCAAACAAATAGTTGCCTGAAAGCCCTCCTGCTAATGCAGTGGCTACCATATGTGGAGCAAAAACTCTTTAATGATTTGAGCAGTAACCTCTGCTTGTTAACAGCTCAGCCTCAAGATTATAGAGCTCATGGAACCCAAGACACATTTACTAAACTGGCACTTACCTCCAGGTGTAGCATTAGCCTTGTTATCCTGACTAATGAATTAAAACATACAAGTTTGCTTAAGACCAAAGATGAGATCTTGCTTAAGACCAAGAGAGGTCAATACAAGTTGGGATCTGTGAGCTTGACTAACCAGAAGTAAACCCATATTCCTCTTTGCAAAAATCCCATGTTGAGGAGTCTAGACTGTAAGGTCACACCATGGACTGTTAGTCACTGCTCGTCTGGAAGGCGCTTGGGATTTTTACCATCTTGGAAATGATGGTGTTCCAGGAAGAACACTTGGAAAATACTTACAGAAAGTTAAAACTTCCCATTCCAACAGATGGCTTGTCTTCTGAGGTTTGTGTCAGACCTACCAGCAGCAAGGCCTCTTCTAGATGAGAAAAAATGATGTCCTCCTTGTCCCATAGGAAAGTTATCAACTTTTAAACTCACTAAATGGAATCTGGAGGTGGTGTTTGCATGGTCTAAGCGGTTGTTACTGAAATTAACTAATCTTCAGTGAAGGACAGAGTAGCACTGTGGTGGCAACAGCAGCTGTGCATGTCCCCAAGGCTGCTACCAACCCTAAACAAATAGGAGCCTCTGGGCAAGCGAAAGCAGCATCTGCTTCTGCGATATGAAGTTGTCCAGTTATACTGGTCAATGGACTGTGACTGATAAAGCAGGCAATATCTGATACTTCTGTGCTGGGGTATAGTCAGTTATCAGCTTCTGCATCTCCACAGATTCCATTGGTCTTCATCTTTTTCCTTCAGAAGTTTTTCAGTAAAGCTTGAACTATTTTGTGCGTGTAAGTAAGTGTTGGATTTATGTACTGTGACAACCTTGATCCTACCATATGTCAGGAATCCCCATATGTTCTTTCATTTGTACCATTCACAAGATTCACTCACTAAAGGCAAAAGGTACAGCCTGGCTACAGATCCTCTGTCATTCAGCTACAAACAGCTGGTGGTGCACATTACAAGGCTTATTTAAAGCTCAAGTACTTTCACTCATCCTCTCTCATAAATAAACTTGGCACATAAGAATATGAAAATAAAAATGTCAGTGTAGTGTAGCATTTCAAAGAAGCATGCAGGAAGCAGACAGCCTGTCTTGCTCCAACATGAAGAATCCTGTGGCTGAATGTATGGCCCATGCTCTGAGAACATACTCGTCTGTGATATGAAAAAGCAGGTCCTCAAGGTGTGAGGTGCACAACTTACCATGTAGCTGCTCACACTTGCTTTTCATAGTCTGAAGCACTGAGTTCTTTGTGTGACCATCTACTGCTAACATTTTGACTTCAGATAAATCTCCACAGCTGGCTCTTGACTGGAAGCAGAGGAGTGTTTTTGCACACAGGAGTGTTGTCAACAACTCTATGGACATGTTGTTAGTTGAGGAATAATGGATTAGAGGCAGAAGTACAATCTCTTTTTCTGGGGGAGCCACTTCAATCTCAGCATTTACAAATATATTTAGCTTTAGCCTCCTCAGCTGTAGTTTGACTCTTCACAAGCCATTTGCAGCTTGCTCTTGGCACAAACAGCACAATAAAAAACCATCTTTAAATCTAGTGCCTCCAAGCTGAATGAATAAAGGGGACTGAGAAAGGTGGCTGCATTGGTATAGGACTAGAGCTGCTGTCATTTATGAAGTTTTAAACTCTTTTCCATGCCCACTTCAGTCACCATAGATTCCCAGAACACCTCATTTCAGTCAGCTCCTGATCTAGAGATACCCTTTATTGTGAGAGGGTGGGAAAGGACAGGCAAGGTACATAAAATAAATTTATAAGAAATAGGAAGACAGTAGAAAGAAAACCAAAAGGTTCTATGAATTTATCTCCTGCAATGAGTCCCCAGGGTTTCCCACAGTCAGCTTCCAGGATGGGAGTGGTGTCAACAGAGGACAACAGTGGCAAAAACAGCTGGCTCTCAGGAGTATTTGCCCCATCAGAAAAATTTGTCCATCTTTTCCTTTCTCTGCTTTGACTCTGGGGTAATACTGGCACTGTTAGGAGAGTTTGTTTTAATTCTAAGACTGTGTTTGCACATGGGGCTCAAGTGGCCCCATGTGACCCAGCTTGAATCCAAAAGCTGAGCTGTGATTCCAATGTCATGAGTGCCTTCACTAAGAAGCAGCATGCCAGGTAAACCAAATGGCTTAAGCTGGAGTTACCTCAAAGAACTGCATGTTGTGCTGTTTTTACACAGCTAACTGAGGAGCCAGCAGGCCCCTGTGACAAACTGGATATTGCAGAGCAGCAAGCATAGGGTTAATCCACAAGGGAGAAGGAGCCAGGAGCTGAGAGAGGGGTAAGTTAAGGAGATAAACCAGGCCCAGGGTCCATCCAGAAGTTTCAGTCAGAAGAAGTAGAAGATTGCGTCAGAGACACGGATAGGATCAAGGACAAGAGGGTGTAGCTGGGACAGGGACTAATGGCTTGGGCTGAGCTGGAATGGGGTGCAGAGTTATGGGCAGGGGTGGAGGAAGTCTAAGGGAAGGCTTGGCAGCAGCATCAGGGCTAAGAGTGTCTTTGGGGCCATGGTGCTAGGGTTCACAACCAGAAGTTCTCCCTCAAGGTAGGAATCAAAAAACTTGTGTTTCAGACAGAATAATGTTTTAGTTCAATAAGTAAGGTATATAAGCATCCTTCATTGTAAAAATCAGAACACCAAGTACTGGAGCAAAGAATTATGTTTTTCTTTGAGGGTATTTGACACTCCTTTCTGTGCACACACTTCTCCTGTCTTTTAGGAGGTACATCATAGGTAGCTGTCACATCAGTTTGATCATCCAGTCAGGTGTGCATTTACTCCTGCATTACTGACATTCTTGTAGTTGAAAGAAAACAGAATAAAATACTACAAGAGAAGCCAATTCTGATCACTATCAAGATATTGATATGGTCACTTCAGCTGTTAACTGAAAGACATTTTTGTGGCCATAGAAGACAAACAGTGAATACCTTATTCAGCTATTCCTTTGCCAGTGAAAATGGAGTGAAGAGTCCGAGATCTAACCTATAGATGGTCATAGAGAAGCCTGGCATGAATAAATCATAAGGGAAGCTTATGGTAGTTGAACACATTTGCTTCTTTTGCACATAAGTAACTCTAACTCTTTAGCATAAGTGGGGTAAGAGACAGAAATAACCCAGATAACTGTACTGTCAGAAGAGAAAATATATCCATCTTTGGAAAAACTTTCATGCAGACTTCAGTGGAGCAGAGAAGCCTTTTAAAATCAATGGCTAGTGCAGGACCTCCTGGGAGGCACATATGCTTTCTGTTATAGATTGAGCTGAAGCCAGAAATGCTGGAGTAAAGCAGGGTTCACAACCTACAGATCCCTACCTGGCTATAGGCACAAAGTGCCACTCATGGTATAAACAGAAGCAGTCTAGTAAAACTAGACTCAGATACACCTACCACTATAGGACTTTGGGTTGTCCAGATTAAAATTGTTATCAGAGATTTGCATCTGTCAGGACTTAATTTTGGATTGAGGTTTTCCAGTAGTGATTTATCAAAGTTTTTATTTTGGGATTTGATCAAAGCTCTTTATTTTATGTGCTTTGCCTGCAAATTTCTGAAATAATACCTTGTGTCTGCCTATGCCAGTCAATTTTTGAAATTTATGTAGCTAGTAGTTATATAGGAGATGATATCCACTGCAAATAGAAAATTTTAGATATGTCTTCCACCACAAGTAAAACTGGATCTTGCATTTGGCGCAGAAGAAATTACTCTATAACCAAGAGAATCAACAGGGAATTAAAATGATTACACTTTAGATATTAATTATAAAAATTACTTTATATGAATAATAATCTTAAGAAACACTTAAAATTTGCATAGCACGGTGAAAAAAAACCCCCATTATTACGAAAATACTTATGGGGTAAACGGGCTTGGGAAAATCGCTACATACGGGAAACTGCGCTTGCTCCCATCGCCTGGATACCGGAAAAACAAGGTTCTGCCAAAAAAACTGAACAAAATGCTCCCTCTTGTGGTGCATACTCGGGAATTTACAGGAGAGTATAGGGCAGCAGCTGGAGGCCGGGGGGGCTGGCTGTTCCTGCAGCTGCAGCCGGAGCTGACAGGTTTGGGAAGTTCTCTGAGCTGTGAGAAACCTGGATTTACTTCTGTTTTGTTGCGATTCTAAGTGCAAGGAAGGCAGTGTTTCATTTTGAAGGCTGAAAGAGGGGCACAGGTGAGGATTTGTTTTGTTTGTTTTTTGTTTGTTTGGGTTCTTTTTTTTGTGATTTTTTGTGATTTTTTTTTTTTCTTGTTTGCTGGTCATCTCTCTCTTCCTATGGAATAAAATGGAAAGCTCCCCCACTACCCCAGCATAGGTACTCTTTATTTATCCTAGATTCGTCTGTGGAAAAAGCCCAAAGAGTGATCAAGACACAAAAATGGAATTGTGGGTGACAGGGATACAGGCAGAGAAGTGGAAGGAGATGGGAGGTGGGCATGTGAGTATTTTGAACTTGTGTTGTGGAAATGATGGGCTAAGATACATGGCTTGTGCTTCTTGTCAGACCTAATATAATCACAGAACAAAGATTTGATTATTAATCAGAAGAACAAATAATACAAATTAAAGATGAGGAAAGAATATTTAGGATTGGACTTGTTTCCTTCTGGAAAAGATGGAAGTATGACAGCAGGTGACACCTGTAAGAGAGACAGAGCTGAACAAGGCTGAGACTGAAATGTTGAAGCTGGAGGGAAGGACACTGAGGTACAGTAAGTGGCAAGAGGTGACAGGAAGAGCTGGCTAAGATGGAGGCACCTTGGGTATTTGTCAGAGTAACAGTGTGGATTTAAGAAATGCAGCTGTTAATTACACAAAAGGGCCTAGACTTGCCTTTCCACAACAGACCTGGTTATTAATCTTTTTGCAGGTGTCTCTGTTCTGCACTTTTTTCCCTACCAGATACTGTTTTTTCATTTCAGAAGAAAAAGGAGAGGATACCTTACACACCCTTAGTTAAGACAAAGGCTGTTTAGACTACCCATTTGCCTAAAAGTATCACTTTTATTAAATGACATTCAGATATGTACCTTACCTTGATGCAGCTGAGTAACTGAAATGAGCATTTGACAAATTTTTAAATTGGCTGTCCTGAAATACATAATTTAGAATGTAGGTGTATTTAAAAGAATACTCGCTGGTAAACTATGGTTACCATCTCAGCTCTCTAGCTGCTGAAAACAGTAAAAGGATCAAAACTCCTCACAAACTGATAGTAACAATGACTATTTCTGTGCCATTTTTAGTTGTACGGGCTTTCCAAGCAAATGACTCAGAACACTTTTCTTTCTGAGATATATTGTGAACCCTGTGTAACTTGTAATTCAGCTACAAAGTCTGATAGAGTTAGATTTCATGCAGGTGAGCATTCATTGCCTGGGCCCATATTTAAACACAAATAACAGTCTTTCTTTCCCTCTAATATTGTTTCACGTAATTGTGTGGTGGTTTGGCAATTTTAGAAAGCAATCTTGGCAATCAGAATGTCATGTCCTCATGGGCACTGTTAGCCTTGATCGTCCCGGCCCAGCATAACCTGGGGCTCCCTCTGAGCCCTACCCACGGTTCAGGACCGATTTCAGCCCAGCCCAGGCCCTCAGCCTCTCACTGAGCTGTTCCACAGTCATGCTGCTGTGTGCTGCATGTCTCTGCTTTTCTCCATGGCTAAACTTTGGACCCATCTTGCCTCTCGCATCTCGCCAACCCTGCCTCACAAACGCTCCTGGCTCAGAAATAAAACTGAGGAGAGGGATTTTCTCCCTTGACCTTGCAGTTACCGCTACCTCTGCAGGGCTGCTCCCGGGAAAGCGCGCGGGCAGAGCCCGGCTCCCGCGGGCTACGCAGAGGCAGCGCGGGGGCGGGACGCGCCTCGCCTCCGAGGGGAGCAGCCACCTCCTTCTCCGACGGCCGAGGACGTGTCAGGGCGTGTCCCACTCCCTTTCTTCTTTTTTCTCTATTACCCAACGTAACGCTGACTGCTGCATGCCTCACCCGTGCCGTGCAGCTGTCTCGCCGAGCCCATTATCTTGAGCGCAGAGATATCGCGACCGAGGGCGAGGGGCGAAAGGGTCCCGCCTGCCCTCCCTCCTCTCCCCCCTTCCCCCACTGTCCCTCAGCTGCGGCAGGGCGCAGCCAGACCGCACCGCGCTTCGGGATGGTGGGATGCTGCATCGCGGCAGGTGTGGCATGGAGAGCTCTGCGCCCCGAAAGCTGCAGAGCGAGCGTTAAACCACCAGGAAAACGTGGAGATGCGAAGCAGAACTAGGAAAATAAAACTCCATAAAATTAAAAAAAAATGAGGAAAATATTGGCTTGCGAACGCTTTCACGAAAATATAAGGAATTGTCCCTGTCTGGTGAACCCTCCGTGTCCATGATTCTCCTTTCCTCCCTTCCTCCTTTTACGCCCAGGGCTTTTGTGTGACCGCGGGGGGAACAACGGAGACTCCCGCCGCGCTGCCAGGTCGTCCCCGAGCCTCTCCTCTGGCATTTCGGACCGGATCCCCGCTCTGGCAGCGGCTGGGTGGATGCTCGGCACAGCTACAGGTTGCGGTGTGTGAAACACAAACTCAAATGTATTTTATTGCCCGATAGTTTTCCTTCGTGGGAATGTCCGGGAAGCGTGATTCCGCACATCACATCTCACACCACGGCCCTCAGAAGAACACCCTGGCGGCCGCACCCTCCCTCTCCACATGCCTTGCTCCCCTTTCGATCCATATCCATCGAAAATACAAATTGGGCTTAACCTTATCACGACTCTACTACGCATTTCTCACTCGGTTCTTGTCCCCAGATAAATGGGAAACAGCTTCCATTGTTCTTGCTGAAAGATGGTGCTGCTGGCTTTGAAGCCCTGGCGTTGCCGGACCGCGCCCCTTGAGCCAAAGATTCCTCCAAGACGTGCCGCCACCGCGGTCCGTTCCCAGCGGCTCCGCTCCACTGGTCTTCCCGGGCTGCCGGTCCCGGGGCCGGTCACCCGGCGGAGCCAGGGCCCTGCCCGGCCCGGCCCAGCCCAGCCCAGCCCAGCCCAGCCCGGCCGCCGCTCGGGGAGCAGAGGGCGCTCCAGCCCCGCGCATCGCCCGCCGCCGTCGGGCTCCCGCAGCACCCGACCCCCGCCACAGCCAAGCTGTAAAAAGAGAGCGGTGGGAGAGTGCGGACAGCACCCTCGGTGGTGCTGTGGCAGGCTCAGGGATGCTTTGGAACAGAGGGAGATCTGGAGGGATAGCAGTCCTGAAGCCCCAGCGACGTTCAGTCCAGCTGTTCAGCTGCAGGAGCGCCCGGGAGAGATCCAGTCTCTTGAGAAATGTGCTGCTTTCCTCTGTTTTGCTGCCTTTTGTGTTTAACCGGCAGACCCTCTCCTTAAGCGTGCCAAGAGCATCCAGGCCCGGGAATTTTTAGTCTCTTCCGCCCGTGCCTCCCCTCTGCGCGGTGTAAGCGGCTTTGCCGCTCCCCGAGAGGGCTGCAGGTGTAGGTAGGCGGCCCGGCTTGCCCGCTCCCTCCGCCGCACAGCATCCCAGCTCCGCCGGGGACGGGCCGTCCGCCCCATGGTGCACAGTCGCCCCCGCTGTGGTTCGGATGCGGAGGGTCGCGGAGCGCTCCGCACCTCGCCGTGCCGCTCCCGCTCTCCTCGGGGCAGGGAGGTTGGCTGCTCCCTTCCCCTTTTTTTTGAGGGGTGTGGGGGTGTGATGCTGCAAGGTGCGTTCGCGGACCCGCGATGCAGCCCCCCTCCGCAGCCTGCACGGCTGATATTTAAACCTGGGGTCCGTGCGCCCCCTAAGCGCGAGCACCGCGCAGCGCATCCCCCGCCCGCCAGCCCGGAAAATAAATAAATAAAGCGTATGGCTTTTGAACTGCCCACAGACTGTCACAGGGAAGGGGGGAGGGAGGGAAAGAGGGAGGGGGAGAGAGTGAGTGAGAAATGCAGAGGCAGCAGCCGCGGTAGCGGCGGCAGTGCTTCAGCAGGCACTAGGCACTCCAACCCCAGCGAGCAAGCGGGCGAGAGCAACAGCGCTCCGAGCGAGGCGAGGAGGCTCTGGGCTACCTGGAACTCTCTTTGTGACACCCCAGCATACAAACACACCGACAGGGACAGAGGAAAAACATATAAAGGTAAGACGAGGTGTGTCTCACTTATTTACACAGCAGCCCGCGAGAGCTTTGCCATTTTTATCATTTCCCCCCCTTCCGTTGTGTCTCGATTGTGGGGAGAGGAGATGTGCATGTGAATCGGTAAGAGCAGAGAGAGCGGAGCAGCCCGGGAGGCGCCTGCCTGGGCACATTTTAGGAGCTCGATTCCTCGAGAGGGGACTACCTGGGAGCGGGATCGAGGCACACAACGGACCGAAAGCGATTCAATGAGATTTAAATGCCCGGGAAGGCTCTCTTGGGGAAGGGTGGGGGTAGCGGTGGGTGTAGTGGGAATAATAGTGGTTTATGCCCAATTTCTTTTCGGTGCATTTAGCCTGTTTCCAAAGGGAGTCTGCTTAATTAATAACAATAATTTAAAATGAAAAAGAGAAAAAAAAAAAAAAGAAAAAAAAAAGAAAGATGCCCCAAGCTCTCCATGAAAGGAAGCGCTGGGAGAAGAGCACGCACAGCGCCAGGAAGATGGCAGGGCGGGGGGCAGGGGGCGGCGGTGCTGCAGGGGGACCGCGGGGTCCGGGCGGCAGGTGGGGGGAGGGCTCCACGGGTGGGGCAGGCGTGGGGCGGGCGAGGAGCGGGAAGCGGCGCTTGCCCACTGGGGCCAGGGACAACGCGATTGTCCCTGGCGAGGCGGCGCGGAAGCGGCGCTGCCTCCGCGGTTACGCGTGCGCGTGGACGCGCCGGCGAGTTCAAAGCGCTTCTTCTGGCTGGACAGCGCACGTCGGGGCTCGGGGGCTCGGCCGCCCGAGCAGGGGCTACGGACCCGCCGTCAAACACTACAGGGACCGCCGCTGCTGCCCGCCGTGCTATGCCCCGATGCGCCCATTCTATGAATATTCACCGACTGCCGCCGTCCGCTCCCACAGGTCCCCATCAACACTCTGGTTTCTCGTTTTCCCCCCACCAAAGAAAGCTACAACTCCTGTCGACCTTTTTTTTTTTCTTTCCCCTCCCGACCCGCCGTGTCGCCTCTTCCCCATGCACGCGCGTCTTTCAAACGCGGCCCCCGCAGGGCGCTTTCCCCGCGCCTCAGCTGGGCGTGGCGGCTCACGCGGGAAAAGGGAGGCGGACACACGCACACCCCCGAGACACCCCCACCCTCCTGCCACGCAGGGTGGGCGCCACGCGGGGGGATGCGGGGCAGAGGGGGGCATGCGGAACAGAGCGGGGGATGCGGGGCGACGGGGAGGTGCGGAGTGGAGGGGGGATGCGGGGCGTGGGGGACGTGGGGCGGAAGGGCATACGGAAGCCTCCGCCGCCCCATCCGCGCCTTTGTCCGTGCCCGGCGCATGCGCGGAGGTGGCGCGCGGCCGGGGCCGGCGGCGGAACAAAGGCGCCGTCCGCGACCCCCGGGCGCTGCCCCCGCCCGTCCGCCCCCCGCCCGCCGCCATCCCCGGCGCTGTTCATCGGGGCGAGCCGGCGCTACCCCGGCCCATTTCCTTCCCCGCGCTGCGCCTGGCTTAGCTTTGGCATTTGTTTCTGTGCGCGATGGCGGAGTGGATCCGTGTCGCCCCTCCTCTCACCCACAGAAAATTTGGCATTTTGGAAGGGAAAAGGCAGGCCGTGCTGCCCGCAGCGGGTTTCGGTCGGCGGCAGTCGAGCACCCGCGGGTGCCCCCAGAGCTCTGATGCCGCGGGCTCCAGCACCCGCCTCCGCTCCTGTCAGTGGCCTTGGGGCAGGAGACGTGGGTCAGGGGGTCCCTCTGCAGCGGCGTGGGGTGTTTCGTGGGTCGCTCTGAGCAAAGAGGGCGAGGCGAATTGCGGTGTCCGTGCCGCAGTAGGAAGCCCCGCGGAGCAGCGACGCCGCAGGGACGCGCTCCCCGCCGGGCTCCGTCTGGGAGACCCACGCGTGCTCTGCGCTCCGGCGGGCGGTCTCCTGAAGCATCCCCCTCTGCCGAGGGGAAGCAGTGTATCAAGAGGAAGATTGTGTGCGTGCTTGTTAGTGCGACATCTTGAGATCTCTTTTGTTCGAGTTGTTGCGTCTCGATGTCTGTTCCTTCTTCACTACTCTTCTTTCCCAACTCGTGTCCAAAATTCGAGTATATATATATTTCTTTTTAGAGGGAGCATGCTTAAGCCCGTTTAAAATGTATCATTGTGTAAGCTAATGAAAGTTTCTGAACAGAAGATGTCTGGTGTGTTAGGCTGGAGTTGAGTTAAAGCTGACAAAAGAATATTGCCAGTGGGCTTCTAAACAGGCGGTGGCAGTGGGTTTTTTTGCTTCCCCTCGAGGGTGATGAACGTTCACTAGAAAATATACACCCCAAGGCCCCTTGCATAGCAATTAGTTGGTATTTCCAGTATTTCCAATTAAGATCTCTTCTGAAGAAGCCATCAGAGCCCTAAAATATGTCTAAATGTCCCCTCTCTGTTTGCCAGATGTTTGCCAGGCACCACCTAAACTGGTGGCCAGGCTTCAAACACTGAGGTTTTTTTTTTTTTTTGCTGTGTAGATGTTCCCCATTAAGCCAGGGAGAGTCTGGAGTGGGAGTGCCATACTGACGGAAGATGGACGATGCAGCATCTGCTGCTACTGCTCTCTCCAGGGGAGATAGCTTGTCCGACACAATCCTTTTGTATTCAGGGTGTTTCTGAGAATTCTGGGCAACATTTAGGGCTGAG
This sequence comes from Lonchura striata, assembly GCF_050655825.1. NCBI lineage: Eukaryota > Metazoa > Chordata > Aves > Passeriformes > Estrildidae > Lonchura > Lonchura striata. Next base: position 74,983,241 of record NC_140704.1, read on the forward strand.
GGAAAAAGAAGAAGCAAGGACATGACCAAAGGTTTTTGCACTTGCTGTCTACTCATTGTATCACAGGACTCCATTTGAGGGACAAGCTTTGTTTTGTGATCTTCTTTGCTAGTGGATTGTGTGCAGTGGATATTTTCCTTTTGTCCGGCTGTTTCAGTTTAGCCAGGGAGCACCAACTCTGATCTGTGGACAGAATAAACACAAAAGGTTGGAAATTCATGGTGGTTCTGTCTATTCTTGTATGCTTCATGTATGAAATAACTGATTGTGTAGTACAGGGAAATTGTACATAGTTACCAAAATGAAATCATGTAGCAGTTTTTTTACTTTTTTTCTGTTGATTTGAACCTCTTGAGTGTATCACATCCAGTTAAAATCAACATTAAAAGGGTAAAAATGGTGAAATCACTGTTCAAGTTATTGCCTGAAGCAATGATCAGGTGAAATATTTTTATCTCCCCTCAACCCTCTTCCATACATCATTGCATTTGAAATGCAGCACCCTCTGAAGCAAGATGGTGATACAAGGTTGATTTATTTCAGGAAGTGGAATACCTTTGGCGCATACCCTTACCCTAAGACTACAGAGTATGCAATCTTCATAATTTCTGAGCCATGTCTAGGGTTGGCTCCAGGCCTTACTGGAGACAGCTTATGTATTTGTGTTTTGATCATTCGAAATCAAGTCCGTGGAATAAATTGTAATTTCCAAGTGAAGCTGCTTCTGTTTGTGCTGTGTTCCACTGGTAACTTTGGCCCATGCAGTGAACCATGAAGTCCTTCTGCAGAACCTCCTGTGTACACGACGGCTTCCATCTGAACAATGGTAAATTCTTCCCTTGTGCTGGCACCCATCCATGGCCCAATGGCATGCGCCGAACAGACTAGAAAAAAAAGGAGCTGGTTGCATGGTAGAAACAGGCCTTCCCATGAAATCTTGGGTGAGTACTGTGTGGTTACATTTTTAGGCACTCAGCTACCATTGAGTTAGTAGTTATTTGGAAATCTGCCATGGAAAGCTGATCTTGCACTAATTTAGTAATTTTGAAAACAAGAATTTTGGAGGTCTTTTGTTTGGTTATTTTTTTTATTTTATCTCTATGAAGAGTATTCTTCAGGTTTTTTGTGCACAAATCCCAGGTCTTGATTTAGGTCTGTAGGTGTAAGCGTAGTGTCCGTGGGTGCAATGTAAATTTAATTTTTAGGTAAAATCTAGTTCTTTAAATAAGAAAATTGGATTATATCCAAATATATAATGAAGAGTATAATAATCAGCCAATATTCAAGGCCTTTTCTTTATTCATGCAAGGGTAGTAAAAGCAAGCCATTTTGAGGTACGCTACAGGAGTGTGGAGACTGATTTATAACTAAAGAAAGATACTTAGGAACAACTTGGGTTGCTGCTTCTGTGTCAAGCAGGCATGAAAAGAATGAGGTAACAACTAGAGAAATTAAAGAAATTACTGAAAGCATTATAGACTTGATAATAGAAACCATATGCAGCATAATGGGGGTTTCATGCATTAGTAGGAAATGCTTTCAAGATTAAAAAATATGCAGGGGGAAGAAGGGGGGAAACTTCATGCAGAATGGAAAGGACTTTAAAGTCTTCCTTAAAATATCTTGTATCTCACAGCTTGCTTCCCTAATAGTGATGTCACCTAAGCTTCTTACTTCAAGATGGAGAAATGTGATTAATATAAAAATGTATCTACTGGTTATTTGGTATGAAAATTAATAAGTTTAAAATAGAAATAGATTGATAGTGATGTGATTCCTCAAAAATGGAAGATTCCTGACTTGCCAGAATATGAAAATAAATCCTTTGACTTTTGTCTGCACACCAATAAATGTAAAGAGATACTTATTTGTAACACATATGGAATGGTCAGGTTTTGCCTGGGAGCAAGATGTGTAGTAATTCTGTCTTAAGTACACTTAATGGAATTTAACGCTGAGGAAACAGTTTTATTAATAAAAAACTTATGTCTTAGGATATAAATCATAGTCTGATCTCTTTTGATGTGTTTGGTATTGTCTTCTGCAGAATAGGAATTGAAGTAGTCTGTATAGTAGCCTGACTTGTTGGGTGACTACTGCCAAGTACCCCAGCAGTGCAATAGCGTGGGGAAAGCCACATGCTTTTTAGTCACATGTTGCATAGTTTAGATTTTAGCCTGTTAAGTGGTGCCACCTATGATTATAATCTGCCGATCCAGAGATTTATTTTTCTTACCTTTAGGAAATTTGAATGTCTTTTTATTTTATTTTGCATACACTGCCTTAGCAGTTGTTCAGAGCAGCAGGACTTGGTACTTCATGTAAACTATAAGACTGATAGCAGTATCTTCATTTTGATTAGACACTTACTGTCCTTACAAAGGATACAACACTGAATGTATAATAAGACTGGGCCTTGCTGGATGATATCATGGTGGTAATTGTAATACTACTGATGCCTTGGCATGAAGAGGATATGAATGCACTGTTGAAACATAATCTTTTCCTTCAGGCAAAAGCCTAGTAGCTATAATGACAATTTCACAATAAATAATTTTAATGATAGAAATCTATGCCATCAATATGGTTGTGTGACAAATGGAAGCTAGTTCTGTATGAGTAGTGAAATCAGGAGGCTGCTGGCTATCTCCTGTTTCAGTAGTCTTTAAATACTCAGTGGGTTGTAGAACATAACCCCTGCAGAAGGACAGAGCCTGGTTATAGTTTTTGAACTTGTTTTCTGCTATTACTGTTTTCCTTGTGTGTCTGTTTGATGATGGAGGGGCTCATATTCAAAATTACATCTTGATGTGATGAACTGTTTTAGGATGAAGTAGATGGTCACATAGTAGGATCCTATAGGTGTGCATCTGGTTAGATAAATTTAGGATGATTACTGAACTATGGAGAAGAAATGAAGCAAAGTTAGGCAAAACAAAGAATGGATCAAAAATGTTAGAATTGATGCAAGTTCCTCTCATCTTCCTACCTTAGAAAAACACATGCCAAACATGCACAAATCAAGATGTATAAAACAGTGAAAAATCCAATTACAAACATAGTGAACATGGAAGAGTTACACCTTGAGAAATGCTTTAGAATGTGCTTGTCTGAGATAGACTGGAGCCAGAGAATTGCTACATCAGCTTCCTGTAATCATCCTTCCTCAAGGCAGTGAAGTGCGTCATTAGCAGAGAACAAAAACAAAAAACAAAAACAAGGTAGAGGTGGTATAAAATTAAGAGTCTGCAAAAGGACAGGGTGAAACCTGTCACCACTGGATGAGGTGTTCAGATTATTTCTACGTTTTCCTTTCATACACAAAGTTTCCAGGAACACAAAGTTGCTGTATTTTGGCCAGTGCTGGTAAGTGCATGGTTGAATTTTGCTGCTAATTGTGCAGATCTGGTGGGAGAAGAGAAATTCAGTGAGATGTGAGGCAGTGGAAGCAGTTCTTACAGGATTTTTTCTGTCACCAGAAAAACTTCAGCAAATGGGGAAGATGTGCAAGCTGCTCTAACCAATGTTTCCTAACTAGATGTGCTGAGAGAGTGAGGCTCATTTTCCTCCAGCAGCATCACTCAGCCCTGCATGTAAACCCTGCAACAGTGAATATTCTGCTCTGGGAATAGCTGGTGTCACTGAAGAGAGGGTGAAAGATGCATGTTGGCCCTTGCTTTTCTTTTCAGATCTTGTAAAGCAAGGGAGACAGAAGTTCTCCAGAGGATAAAATTCAAAATCAGGCTAGATTTTCCAGGCTCTTCCATTCCACTCTCTGCTTGAGATGTAGGAGAGTAGTTTTAGTTTGCAACTTTATTTCACTTGGAGCTTTCGCTTGGAGCTTGTGAAGCTTCTGTAGGGTACCTGAGTGCTCAGGATAGATCCTGAGCCTGTAATTCAAATGCTTAAATTAGCAGAATGAAGCAAATGTGGAAATCCTTTTCTTGTTTGCAGTCCACACATGCTCTATGTAACTCCAGCAATCATAGCTAAGAGCTTTCTGATAGCCCTAGAATGTTGCATGTAGGATGTGAGAGTTCAAGGAGAGTGACAAGTTGTCCTTGAAGATATCTTTTTTCTGAAGTATCTGGTATTGCTCACAGGAGAGATTTTTATTAAGAGAATTTATCCATTCTCTTCTTCCATATGCTGTTCCCTTTTCTCATTTCCTACCCTCGGAGATTTTCATCTGGAAAAAAGTCATCCTCCGGTGAAGAGGTACCAGCAGAAATTTTTTTAGCTGCTTGTAGCCACCTGATGTTCCACCAATATTGTGCATTTTAATGATTTATTCAGTGCTAGTTTCCCTAGTGATATCTAGAGGAAAATTCAGCTTTCTGCCTAGTGGTCCATCCTTTCCATCCAGTTACCTTGAACAGATGACATTACCTTAATAAATAATAGTTTTAAAGCCAAGCTAAGTAAGAGCTGCACTGAAATATGATAGTTCATTGGAGTACACTCTTTTCTTGTTCATGTAATAGTGAGTAGAAGCCTCAACAAAGCTCAAGAAAACTAATATTACAGTATAATTTTATAAGTACTAGAATGATTATAAGGCCACTGAAAGTTCAGCTGTCATCCTCTTCTGTGGATGAGTCAGTGACTGACAGATTAATGAAGAAATTATTGGTGCTGCTAGCACCCTTATGGTGTCTCATTCCCACTGAACAGCACACTACTGACAATCCACTATGCCACAGTGTACTAAAAGTGGCCTTCACTGCTTTTGTTACCAATTGGACTGCAAATCACCTACAGGTGTTTTTGCAGACATCTCTTGGAATGTCACTGTTACAAAGACATTATGGAGAAGAGCAAGCATATCAGTTAACAGATGAACAAATGCTTGAAGCAGGATAAATATTGTGTCTTTAAATACTTGCCATGTGTGTTCTGAGTTGTAGTTGATATATGGAGTACGGTGTTGAGGGAAATGAGCATGCATTGCATGCTCTCCCACAGCCATTGACCCTGTGAGGAACATCTGAGTGCCTCATCATCTGAAACAGAGGTAATAGAGAATGAAGGAAATTCTGCACTGACAGATTTGTGGTTCAGAAAAAAAAATGTCTGTCCAGAAGTTTTCTGTGGAACAATGACAGTAAATTTACAGACTGAGAATAGAAATATTTATCTCAGTAGCTTTTATTTCCTTTCTACTTAAAAAAACAAGATATTTGGCACATTTTCTCCTGCCTGAAGAAGCTATTTTAAATACTTATTATTAGAAACTGTATTCTAACCTGTTGGGATATATTGTATTTTCTCTGTCCATATTTGTAAATGTATCCCATTTAAAAAAGTTTTATCTTCAAACTAATTTTTCATCTAGCTTTGGCACTGTGCCCTTCCTTGCCATGTTACTGTAGCTCACTTATCTGTATTTAAATTAAATGATCATGGTGCCTTTGTAGCCATTTCCGTTGCTTATCCTTTCTAGAAGTCCAAATTTTTAGCCATGAACCAATTCAGCCTATTTCAAAGAACACCTTGATAATCACACAGTAATAGGCAGTGTGTGCATTAGCAGACATGCAGAACACAGGATGTCATCAACTTAATTGTGTTCTGGCATTCATATGTAATGAGCAGAGGTATGAGTCCAGAACCACTGCTTGTAAAACTTTAATTTTAAACGCTGTAACTCATGCTACTAGACCCCAATGGTTTGCATGCATATGGCTCCCAAATCTAGATGTTCACTAAAGTGAGATCATATCAACATGAGAACTTGGTCTTAAACAAAGTTTCATGCAAATCCTGTAACAATATGGAAAAATTGGAGCTCTGCCAGCTGAAAGCATTCAACAGTTTTAAGCTTCTTACCAGCTGAGGAAATATTAATGTGATTTTCTCTGCTGACTGAAAGGGGAGAGAATATTTCCTTTTTACACATTATTTTAGTTTTAAACAGAAGACTTGACTAAAAGAAAAAAAATTCCACCATCAAACCCAACGCTTCTGTGATAGCTTGAATTGTGTCTTATTTTCAAGAAAAAACTAGGTTTGTTTGATCCTGTAGACAATTAAATTGCTGCAAGCTCATAATTAGACTGCATTAGTGAGTTGAAAAACTGTCCAGAACACAGTTTTAGGGGAAAGATTTGCTATTATAAAAGACAAAGCTTGTCTGTCAAGCTGTGGCTATTCTGGGTTGCGTATTGCATAAAGGCCAGTAGCTGTCACAGTCATACAGGCCTGAGCTTCTTTTATAGAGAACCATTATTTGGATCCACTTCTAATTGCTCTAGATTTTAATTGTGTCTAAATAAAACATAACATCTATAAATGATGGAGATAACAATGTGATTGCTGTGGACATTGAGTATGATGCCATCAAGGTGAAGACCATGTTCAGCCAAGTGAGTTCATGATGACAGATATATATGTCTTTTATTCTAAAGGACAAGTTTGTACCTATAGGGTGAAAACATAAAATTGCCTTTGGTCTTTGTGGAGGGTCCCCTAGTAGGGGGCCAGGGAATAGAAGGGTATTGATTTAGATCAGCTGCTGTACATTTTGCTCCCAAAAATCCTCTCAAATAACATTCTTTGCATTAAAATTACAGCTAGTCATCTCAGTTAATTGACTCCATACACAGAGAAAGCTTACAGTGTTGATAGAACCAAATAATAGATGAATATATATTATTCACAGCCTGATCTCTGCCCACAAGCTCTTTCAAATTTTTAATTCTAATGCTTGTTTCAAGTATGCAGAAGTTTTGTGCACTGGAATGAAAATCTGGAGTCCTCCCTAGTCCCAAACTTCCTTTTAACACCCTTGGCATTTGACTGTGGGTGTACTACCTGGTAGTAGACCCACAGCATTTTAAAGGTTTTTTTCCTAAGCTTCAAGTTCCTGGCTTGAATCTCTTGCGTGTCTCGCCCTTCTGTTTCTGGAAACCTCACCTCTGAGCAACCTTAGGGATTCCTCTTGGCAAGGAGCTTCTCTGGTCTTCTTAAAGCCAACAAATAAAATCAGACTGTCCAAGGAAGCCTTCTGGGCTGTCTTGCAAAATTAGTGGCTTTGGTGAGACTTGCATCCATGGTTTGGAGTGACAGTCATCAGCTGCTGCGCTAGTGATGTTCATTGACTCCCTGCTCTGTAAAGAAGACCAAAGAGGTTACTTAATTATTACAAATGCCCTGTTTTATCTTTATCTAGCCATGTCACCGTTGAGGCAGGACAGTATGAAAGAACTCCAGTTCAGAAGGCTAGATGACGTGAACTCCAACTCTTTTCCCAGGCTCTAGCCTGGTTAGAAACTCTCCTTTCTTTCTGACTGAACTTAGAATACCCATAATCGCCATATGATTCTGGTCCCCTCATCTAATTAGTTAGGGAGATTGTTAAATATAACTTCATGTATCTAGGCACATTTAGCTATTTGTGGTTAAATCTGCTCATAGTTCCTAAGAGACTGTATTTCAAAGTTCCAGATTCACAGCCAGGAATAACTTAATATGAAATAAAAAATACAGAGAATTCATCTTAACTAACACATTGGAATATTTTTTTATCTTAGCAATACACGTCACAGTTTACAATCACATTAAAGCCTTTCATGGAAACAGGGAGTCATCTTTCTGTGTTCTGTCACTAAGGACTAGCAAGTAACTGAGCTGTACACAAGAAAGGAGATTTCCACTGTTCATATAGATAACTTTGGACTGCATGAGGAAAAATAGTTGCTCTTTCCTCTGTAACAGATGACAGATGATCAGTAGCTGAGTTAAAATAATTTAAATAATTTTTAATTAATAAACCATAATAAAAATACCTTGTCTGTGGCATAATTTCTAATAAAGACAGTATGTGGTAGTTGTTGGGAATATGTGGTCAGAATTGCCACAAAGAAGATTTTGTTGACAAGAAAGGGAAAACAAGGATAACAGAGATCCATTCCTTAGTTGTGTTAAGTATTTAGAACCAGAATAGAATAAATTTCCTTTTAACTATCCTAAAATGGACATTGAAGAATTTCCTTTTTTATATTGTGCTTTGAACTTTAAAAGGTATTACTTACATGGGTCATATGCCACATAAGAGAGAGCTACTGTTCAAGGGCATGCACATGTAAATAATAAGAGTGATCAAACAGGACCTATGAAAGGGAGAAATGAACACATTGGGTTTGTGCAGTGTAAAGAAGTGAATGATTAATTTAAGACCAGGTAAGAAATAACGATTGAGAGATTACTTAAATATGACTCATTCTGCCTTGGGGCAAGGAGAGGAAATATCTTGACTTCTGCTCTTGAGGTATCCTTCAGACTTGTGGTTTGTTGATCAGGGATACAAGGAACCTTTGGAGTGAGCTAGTTCTTGAGTGCAGAGAAATTAGTTCAATTGAAATAAAATCCTTGCCAAGTGTACTGGTTCATGGATGGTGTGTCTGACCTCTGTTAATATTGAGATCCAAAGATGAAACCTCTGCTAAGATGCTTTATGGACATGGTATATGCTGTAAATAAATACACAAATAAGGCTTTTCTAGAGCTGGCAAAAAGCTGTTTAGTTTATTGATGCTGAACAGCATAGGTTGGTAAATGAAGATTTCTCATAGTACTTGTGACAGAATTCTTTAAATGGGCTGTAAGTTTGAGGTTATTCTTCAAAATGGGGCTGATGTTCAAGAAGGGCAGTAAAACATAAAATTATTGAGGCTTTTCAGGTCATTAGTTTTATTTCAAGACAGTGATAAGCAATCATGCGTGTATGTTTGAAAATTTTACTTTTCAAGCCCAGAATGAAATTTTGTGAGGAAAGTTGCGTACTTCTGATTGACATGACACTAGGATGTCTTTTGTTACTTAATCTATAGGCTGCAGAAACGTTTGCTGGGTTGTTCCACAGGTGAGTGGAGAAGGCTATTCATGTTTTAAACTCATGGTGACTGAAACTTAATGGTATAATAACTGTAGCTTTGAAAGTGATATAATTTATAAAGAAATCTTTGGTGTATTCATAAATGCTTTTGAATAAACATAATATTTAGCTGAACAAATATCTTTGTGCAGTTTATATTTTGCGTGCAGGTGCCGTTGAAGTTCCTGACTCAATACCAGGGGCTATATCTATATCCATGCTGCTTTGGACTGTGTGTTTGAAATCAATCTATCTATCTATCTATCTATCTATCTATCTATCTATCTATCTATCTATCTATCTATCTATCTATCTATCTATCTATCTTTTCCTACCTGAGGGCAACCTACGAGGTATTGAGTTTACATATGTGCTTACTGGAAATAGTGTTTTCTCAAGAAGCACTTGCAGATTTTGCCTGTGTTTTTCTGTTTAATGTACCAGATTCTTGACTAGTTACCCATGTCTTGATGTTATTAGAGATAAGGGAATGCTGACCTTCGTTTAGCTGCTAATTGTTAGATTATTCAGGAATGTATGGATGACAAATCATGCACAGGAGTGTGTTGGAACTTTTTAAAGTGAACCTTTCCAAGAGGTTTTTTTAAAAGGTTTATTTTTAAAAGTGAACCTTTCCAGGAGGCATGTTTAGGAGCAAAACTAGAGTGGAATTTTATATATAATATATATATAAAATACTTGTGTTTGCAGTTGTAATACAAAAGCATTTACCAGAACATTAAATCCAAGTGTTCTGCCATCTGTCTGCTTTTCTGCCTTTCTCCTTGCTTCCTTTGAGAAACCAGTGGTAGGTTAATTTGAACAGTATAGATGTTGAAGGCAAGTTTTCTACTGCCTGAAGAGGAAGAAGCATTATCTTTTTAATCTGTGCAAGGTAAGTGTGTGCAGTAGTGCAGTTTTCATGTTGAGAAGATAGGTAAGAAAACAATATGCCTTAGGTTAGAATTCTTTTGGTTGGAAACAAAATCCTGGGCATTAGGTCTTATTAATATTGATAAGCTCATATAAACTGACACAAAGTACTGCAAAATTGAATGGTTTTTTTTTACCAGTTCATGGACCTATACACGAGAAAGAGCACACCTAGTAATTATGGCAGTGAGGAAAAGGAGTGTGCCCTAGATAAACTGGGTTCTGCAAGAGTGTGCTTCTGTGCAGTAACATGTGCTACGCTAGGTAAGGGAGCATGCAGTGGTGTACACACAGGCAGTACCATCTCTGTGGGAGATCTCTGTGTGGCAGCTATTGAATGAGGATTGTGGGTTAGAGTGGTTGTGGGATTTCACTGCTTGTCCTGAGTTTGAGTCAGCACTCTGAATCAGAGCTTCCTTCAGCTGTGTTTTGATGGTTAATCTGGTTTTGTTAAAACTGTTCACAAGTAATCCAGCAAGCCTGTTTCAGTAGCAACCTTATGGAGCTCTGCTGGGCAAGCAACAGGTAAGCAAGATGAAGGGCTAAAAATAACATGTTGGAGCTTCATTTACAGGCTGATAAATCCTAGAAAACAGTTATTGTATTCAAGTATTATGTGCATGCTGATGCTTAAACTCAGAGCTGATCTGATTTGCCATAGAGAAATAACTCACAGATATCAGTCAGATATGGTTGACACAATTAGTCACTTTTACAGAAACCTTTTTCTACTGAACAGACAGGCCAAGCAAAATAAACACAAATTTTAAAATCAACACTCAAATTTGTATTTCAGGACTAGAGTATATTTTTGAGACTACTATCTGCAATATCTTCTGCTATGTGGACAAGCTGAGAAAGTTCAGGTTATTCAGGCTGAAGAAGAGAAGGCTACAAGGAGACCTTAGAGCAGCCTTTCTGTACCTAAAGTGGCCTATAAGAAAGCAGGAGAGGGGCTTTTTACAAGGATATGTAGGGATAGGACAAGGGGGAATGGTTTTAAACTAAAGGAGTAGATTAGATTAGGTTAGATATTAGGAAGAAATTCTTTGCTGTGAGGGAGGTGAGGCACTGGAACAGGTTGCCCAGAGAAGCTGTGCATGTCCCAGTCCTTGGTCAAGTAGAAGGTGTCCTTGCCCATGGCAAGGGATTTGGAACCAGATCATCCTTAAGGTCTCTTCTGACTGAAACCATTCTGTGATTGTAATAACATTTCCATTTTCTACTGTAAGCCACTTAATAAAGAGTACAATTCATAAGAGTTCATAGGTTTAAGACCTAAACCATGCAATATGACACAAAGCCTGTGGACTAATTAGAGTTAATTAAAGAAAGACATATATAACATGGACAGTCAGGATGCAAACCCTCACTCTTGCTGACTTCAGCTGGGGTATTAGTTTTGTCTCATATAAAACATATTTTGCTTGGTTCAAGGTCAGTCTTTACTGATAGAGCTGTCTGCTCTGTGCTATACAAAGTACTAACTGGCAAGAGAATGTCTCTGCTCTGAGCCTTCACCAAGGTGTTGAAAACTCAGATTCAAGTCTAAAATCAGCAGAGGAGAATTGAAACATGCTCTTTTATAGAAAAGGTGACCCTCTTCAAGCAAGGGGCAGCTAAATTTTTGCCTCTTTGACTGTGAAAACGTATATAAAAATGCCATAAATTGCAGTCTTTTGGGAGACTGAAACATGTTTTTGCCGTGTAGTTCTAGTGTAAAGAAAATGTCTTTGTTTGAATTCATAATTAAATGTGTACTCCTTATGCTGTTTTGCAGTGTTTTATTTGTAGGAGCTACTGGGAAGATATTCAAGTCCCCAGCTGCCAGTTAAATGCCTAGCATGAATTTTACCCATAGAGCTGGTCCCATTACTTTACATTAAAGACAAAAACATAATGTGAACATTTAAAATTTACATTACATGTCTGTAATTTTTTTCTTATTTGAGAACTAATCCCATCTAGATATTAGATAGATTGTGGGAGATACTTCCACCCCAAGGATGCAGGTATGACCTGAACCAGCAGTTCCATGGGGTGGGCTGGTTTATGTTCTCCCGTGTTTGTTTTATTTTTCTTCTGGCTGAGCTTCTTTCCTCACAGCTCAGTGAACTGAATCAGCTCACACAAGGTTCAGCTAAGAGCCAGACAAGCTACAAGGGAAGAGGAGCTGGCAGTGGCTGTCCTACTTGACTGCAAACTATTTCATTTGGCTTAGCTGTATCACCTAAATTCAGTATTGTAAAGATTTTTAATGTTATTAATCTAAGCATGCTTTTGATCTGAATTCACATTTGTAAGATTATTAATCTTGTGACTAGAACATGGAAACATCACATTATGACATTTAAAAAAATAATTATACTTTTAACCCAATTGCGAAGTCTTCTAATAAAATGCATTTGTTTTAAAATATAAGTGAATTACTTAAGTAATGAAGGGCTAAATGTGCCCAGAGATCACTGTATGTCTTGCAAGGGAGTTCCAGTATGGAAAATCAGAACTGAGTTAACTCTGACTGTGAACTTTAATAACCATCTGCATTATTTTGTGTAAATGAAAACCGACTCAAATTTTTTTTTTTTTTTTTTTTTTTTTTTTTTTTGTTTTGGGTTTTTTTGGGTCTTTCAAAGTAGTTTCCTGTTAAGCAAGCAATAACCCTTATGGTTTACCATGCAATCCTTTTGTTTACATCTGAGTGAAGATTGATGTAAAACTCAGGTGCAAGTAAACTGGTATGGTGAGTAAAGGGATGCCTCTGACCATTCGACACTTTGGCGACTTGGCCAAGAGCCAGACCATTCAAGGGATATTGTGATCTTGGCATTGCAATAGAGTTGCAGAAGGCTCACTAAATTCTTAGTTTATGTTGCCTTTTGATTTGAATAATTAAAATAGTGAGTAGGTTGTTATTATCAAAATGTTATGTTGAACTGGAAATTTGGATTCAGACTTTTGAGTTTCCTAGTGCTTGCTTGATGCTGATTGGAGGGAATCTGGGGGGATTTCCATCAGTTTTATTCAAGGTACTTATATTTCAATTACTAGTACATATTTATGATCTCTTCAAAGGAGTTGTGGTGTTTTTGTTTCGGGTTTTTGTTTAATGTAAGATTCACTTATCGCTTGTTTCAAAAGATAAATGGTAGTTTAGCTTGACAGTTTCATCTGTCATTCTTGATTCCCACTGCAAAACAGGTTGTTCAGACTACAGGCTGTACTCCTTGATAGAATTAGTCCAGTAAAGCAGCAATCAAAACATGTTGCATATAACAAATTGCTACACCAGTGCTGGTTTAAGAAATACTTTTGTCCTAAACAGGAACTTAGCTCTTTTTCTAAAATGTCTTATCCTGTGGAAAGATCCTCAGCATAATATATGATTTCTCACTTAGTGTATTGTCATGGTTTGACACTGGCACAATGCCAGCGCCCCCATGAAAATTTAATCTTTCAATTGAATGCAGTGAAATGCGATCGAGAACAGAGCAAAGCAGGCCCAAGCTTAATAACAAGGAAAAAACTTTATTAAGCTACTACTACTATACTACTATAAAAGGAAAAAGAAAGAAAAAACACACACAAAATTCAAAATGAAAACCTTTGTAGAGTTGTGTTTTCAATGTATATCCTCTCATAGTGGTTTGTCCCTCCATATCCCCTCTTTGTACCTGTTTGATCTATTCCAGCTTTCCCCTCCTCAGTGGTCACTCTGAGGCCTTGCCCCCAGAGAGCCACTCCCATGTCCTTCCCCACTGGCTGTTCGGTTTTCCCCGCCCCCCCTATATCTGGCAGCTCCGGGCCAGGAGACCCTCTCTCTTGCTCTGGAGGTCCTTCAAAGTCAGATGTGGCCTGGGATCTCTCCAGGCCCTCATTAAGCTTTGGAACTAATCCTGAGGGAGAGCGCCTCTTTCCTTTGCTTGTGGGACCAGCTCGTCTTTGGACTCACGAGGGAGCTTCTCCAAGCCCCCCGGGATCCAAGGAGAAGTTCCTTCCCTCTGCCCACCTTGCCCCACTGCCCAGCTGGCCGGGCTCCACAGGGGTTCTATCCCCGTGGATTCGAGGGAGAGATGCAGCAAACCTTCCAAAGCATTCCTCCTCCCACCACCCAACTCCAATAAACCACAATAAACCAAGACACAACCTGGACCCCAATCAGTTTTCCACCCTCCAGACAATCGATACCCAGCCCATCGAGGGAGAGAGGAGTCCCTCCTGTGCCACAGACCCCCAAGAAACAGAGATGCCACATCCTGTGCTTCCATGTCACACATGGCACCACCCGGAGAAAAAAGTTTGCCAATGGTGACCTTTCTCCTTCCCATGCACAGTGCTCTCACCACCAATGCATGGATGGACAGACTGCTTTTAGGATTTTTCCTTTCAAGGATGCCCTGCCAAGAGGGGAAAAAAACAACAGTTTTTCATTTTTGGGACCACAGTCCCTCCCATGTTCCCCTGGGGTCGAGGGTCCAGGAACAGAGATCTTCTTCTTTTCTTCTTCTTCTCTGAAGACAGGGGGCACCACCACAATCCTCCCTAACTTTTCTCTGTTCGCTCCACTTCTGTCTTTTCCCAGCTGAAGCATGGTCTCTTTGGCTCACCGGCATTCTCCTAAAATACAGTCTCTCTTGGAGGAGAAGAACAGTTCAGTCTGTGGCTACCAAGAAAAAGTCCAGCCAAAAAGCCACTCCATCATCTCCTCCCACCTATTGTTTCTCCTTCTAACATCCCAGGGTCCAGGCTGTCTCTCTTCCTCTCTTTCAAATCAAGGAGGAGAAAAATTTCACAAATCTTTAATTTCTCAAGGAAGGGTTAAAAGTCCCAACTCCCAAGGATGGCTCATTGCCCAGGCTCTGACTCTCACAGGCAGCTGGACACCTTGTGGCTCCCCTGCTCTTCTCCTTCCCCGCAGTGAACTGCTGACGAAACCACCACTGTCTCTTTCTCTCTCGAGAGAGAGAGACTCTGGGGAGGGAACGGAGACATCCCAGATTTTCTCCACCCTTCCATCTGCAGAGGGGTTCCAGTCCCCTCCATCCTTGGGCCCACCTCAGTCAGGCTATGGGCCTTCCCCTCCCCACCCAGCCACGGGCCAGGCAGGGGAGAGGCTGCACTGCGGCTGACCGGAACCAAAGAGAGCGAGTTCTCCTGGGAATTCTGCTTTTAACCCCTCTGTGCTCTCAGAGGCGTGTCCACCTTCAATTGGTCAATATCCAAACTGACCTCTTCCTTTGGAGAAAAATTCTTTCTCTGTGTCAAACCATGACACGTATTTATGAAACAGCTGTAACTCTGCACTTCTTTTTGTACAAGGGTTTTGTATTTATGTCTACTGTGTCAGCCATTTGGCTGCAGGAAAATGGTACCACTTGCTCAAGGGAGGGGAAGTTAGCACTGTTAGCAAAAAACAAGACAGTTTGTCAGGGCAGCAAGGTAAGTGTGCTATTCTTGTGTAAAGCTGTGTTTTATGAGGTAAGCCCAGCAATCATTTATCTTTTCATGCAGTAACTCATTGGATGCTTCCTGCCTACAAGAACTCCAGGAGAAGTCTTTTTTACCATGTCCTGAGGCAATGCAGTAAAAAGAAAGGCATATTGATGGGATTTTTGAGAAACAAACTGCAAGTAAATGCATTTTCTGATTTTATCTGGAAGTGAAGAATAGTTGGACCAGCATCATCCATCAGATCTACAGCTTTCTGCTTGTTTATATTGCAGCCATAAAAGTGGGAATCTGTCCATCATGCGTTTGGTAGCTTTAGAAGTGCAGGAGTTGGCTCTGTTCACAGCAGCACCATAAGCCACATTCATGAGGAAGCTCTGTGGGAGCTAATTTTATCTTTCTGAGAATTTTAACCACCTCCTGTAGAATTTCACATGCATTTTGCCCTACTGCTTCCATTAGCATGGACACCAGTATGTTACACTTCTCTGTGCCCCATAGTTCTGCCTTCCAACTGCATGCTTCAGTACCAGTTTCAGTATTGTTTTGCCTGGCGTAAGTGTCCTTGTTCCATTCTTTTCATTTGAACTAAATTGAATAAAAGCAACATATAAAAAATCAGTGGTAATCATACCAGTTTTATCTTTCATTATAAAACTTTTTTTTTTTTTTGCACACACAGCTTTTCTGAAATGCTTGCAAAATCTAAAAAGCTGAGTAATTACCAAATGGCAACATGAGAGATGACAGTAATGATGGAGATCCCACTGCCTTACATTTGCACACTTTTACATATGTATGGCACTACAGAGACTGAATCCATCCTACAAGTGTTAATGGGTCCAGTATGATTCCTTTAGCACATATAGTCAGCATAAATACAGGTTAAAGCACACCAGTCTTCCCTCTGTTAAAGAGAGCAGGACACTGACCCCTGTTTTCTAGTGGATTTGCTTCTGTAGACCAAACTCACATTGAGTGAAAGAAAGAAGCTTCTATAAACAGTGATGTACACTCAGATAACAAGCTAGCATGTCATCCCTAATGCAAATACTAAAAGCGGTCAAGGGAAACAGACTGACAAAAGCACAGTTTTTGACTTGAAGTTGTGTTTTCACAAAACTTCCTGACCTTCACCCCTGGGTGATGCCACTTGGCTTCTTGATGGGGAAGCTTCCCAGCACTAGGGGTGTGAAGAGCGGTTCCTGAGAGCTTACCCAATGGTCCTGCTAGGCAATCTGCACAATGTGTTGCTGCATCAAAACCTGCTTCCTTCTCCTTCTTCCTGTGAATTTTTTCACACATCTACACTGCTGGTGCTGCTGGGATGGCTCTGTGATGCACCAGTGGTTTTGAGTTAGCTCAAGGTACATGCTAGAGCTGCATGGCAGTACAGGGCTCAGCAATCTGCAGAAACCATGCAAACAGCCCCACAAATGCACAGAGTTAGCCCACGGTGTGCTTTGGGTAGCCATATGACCACCAGCACCTGAGTAGCTGGTGTTAAAGCCAGGCAGCATGCCGGCGGTCTTGTGTGAACCTGTGCCTGATGAGGCCTTGGAGCACTCCAGCTACTTACCTGCATTAGCATGTCTGATTGAAAAGCTGTTTGTTAAAAAGACTCCAGTAGGTATAAAAACTGCTGCCTCTGGGATGAAGAAAGGTGGCTTTTTGAGAAGAACTTCTTGAGACAAGGAAGAAGCTATATGAGTTTTGTTCTGAAACTCAAGTGCTAATAACACATTATCACTGAAAAAATCTAATCAGAATATTATCAGCTCCCTCTGCTCTTTTGCGAGGACAAACCCTTCTTTCTAAATCTCAACAAAGTAAGCTTTTAATATGGTCAAATGAAAATCCTGTTTATTAAAAAGTTGCTAAAGACAACTAGATTTTAAATTTCAATGGAAGAGGCTTCTTTGTGACCCTTAAAGGCATGCCAGTGGACTCTTCCAGCACATGCTTCAGTAAACAACAAATGAATCACTGAGGTGCTCTAACAAGGATTGATGTGTCCACCCAATTAGAGGAATATAAAGAGCCCTCCCTTGAAATTCTGGGTTCATTTGGGTTGCTCTGCTATTTCTGCAGTCTAGTGCTGAAGCATTGCTCCAGGGGTATTGTTGGCCTCAACAACTGGCTTGTGTGTGTTGTCCTAGCTAACAAGTACAATTTTTGTACAGATATTTCTCTTATGAAGTACTCTTGCAGAGAAATAAAAAAATAATGCTGAAGGTTAAAGACAAATCCTTCACTAATATCTGTTTAAGCTAAGAGCAAGATCTCCAAATTTAGCATTGCTACAAGTGTGATTGATAAGACTCATTAATCACCTATTTTCAGAGGCTTGCAGTTTCTTAACTTTACATGGGTTTAATTTTCATTTTGTCTAAAATATGCACAGTTTTTGGATGTGACAAGGTGCAGTGCATGTTGTATGGTGTGATTAATGCAACTGGTCAGATGAAGCAATGCATGGAAAATTCATTAAGTATTCTGAGGCATGGAACAATGTTTCTATTTTCCATTTCAACTGTACATGCAACTTGTACTGCTTCAGAAGTTTCTTACATAATCTTAAAAGAAAATTAAAAATTAAAATGTTTTTCACTCTACAGATAATTTCTATTTCAGACAAATAGCCCAATTTTTTGCACAGAACAACATGTAAAGTAGCCTAAAGAAGGATATCATTCACATCAAGAATAAAGCAAAGATGAGAGTGTGTTTTATTTTTCAACTGGCTGCTATCTCAACAATTGTTGAGCACTTCGAGACTGCACAGGGTATCTTGCAGATGCTATTTAAGAATTTCCTCTTGACAAAATGTGGTGGCAATTTGCAATTCTCTTATCATGCTTCTAGGAAAAGGGTATAATTTTATTACATCTGAAGATTGCTACATATTGACACCTGAAATTTCATTTCCTAGACTGCAAACGAAACTCTGACTTCTTTTTTTAACTGCCTTGGCTAAGCAACAAATCATTACAAACCATCTGGTTAAGATATTCAAGTAACTGTTATAGAAGATGTTTTAACTCCTACCTTTTTGTTGCTTCTTTTTATCCCTTCAGTGTGAGCTGGGGATTATAACTTAGCTGTGGTTAGCAGATATTTGAATTCAGTTACAGCGACATGCCTGGGTTAGATGGTATTTTGAAGCCTTGACTGATCATCTGAGAAGGTCCTTGTGCCAAAGGCCTAGTGCTCTAAAACACATCATTGTTACATAAAATATTTTGCTCTGTTCTCTAGGTTTTACAAAACTTGCAAATGTAGTGCTGCAGTTCTTGTCAAGTATCTTAAGAAGCAAACTTAAATCCCTAAATGATAATCCTTGACATCTACCATTGGTAGAGAAAGTCACATTCGTCAGTACTCCTAATTACCCACTGAAGATAATCAGTTAACCATTTTTGGACATGTTTATCATAACTCAGATATGACAGCAATGAAAATGTTCTGAGGACTTCTTTAAAGCAAAGATGAGAACTGTGAGTTAGAAACAAGTTCTCTAAGTTCTCTAAGTTCTTCTTTGTGTAGGTAGAATCATAAATATGAGGTGTTCAGTGAAGTTGAGCGTATTTCAGAAAGTTGTAGATAATAAAAATTGCTTTAAGCCAACTTTACTGGAGCCAGTAACTTTAAATTTGGAGTTGTGCTGTTTTTTAAGACCAGAAACGTCCTAGATTATCTCTTGCCAACTCCTGATTTTTCATACACAACAGAGATATATTGGCTGTGTTGGGAATTGTTTGATCTCTTTTTTCCACTATTTATGTAATCAAGTCACTGACCTACTGTGAAAATTCAGTAGCAGGCAATTGTGGTACAAAGTGTATGTGCCTTATGTCACTAGCCTTTGTGTCCATAAACCTAAAAGCTGCTGCTTGGCCATTCCTCTACTTGAAAAATCTTCCTGTTTGCCAGGTCCTTGAGGGCATAAAAGAATTTACATGTTTTCTTAAAATTGAGGCATGTGTGCATGTGTGTGTGTATATGTGTAAGGATTTCCCATTAGAGTGAAAAAAAGCAAAAAAGCAGCACAGTGAAAATATCCTGGAATTACTTCAAAAAATATCCCCCTACAGTAGTGAGTGAGAGCTCTTTATTTAAGATAACCTTAATAGAATTAAATACTAGAGTGAATGGAAAAACAGATGAACCTTGTACTTGTATTTAATCCATTGCTGTCTGCCAATATATGTGTTTTTTACAATACTGGAGATTGTTTCATCTCTGTTCCTCTTGGGAAACTGCTTTGGGACTGGACCAGCATAATAGACAATTCTTCACTAGCTTGGATAATGGGAAAGAAAAAAACACAGATGAGAAAGCCTTGGTAGAGAGAAGTCTGACTGTACAAAATGACATGGTTTTTACTCCTGTTCAGTATCAGACCAAATCTAGCTGTTTCTAGGACCTCGTGTATCTTTGCAAGGCAGCAAGAAGGCAAAGCATTATTCTTGTTCTCAGTGGGGTTAGGAACACAGACCAAAATTTGTTTGCATGACTTAAGGATTGCCTTTCTTCCTTGAACAGTTTGCTTCCTCTTTTATCTTCTTTCCCCTTGAGCTCCTCCATATCCCAATTTCCAAACCAAAAGGTAGTTAAGACTGTACTCACCCAGGGACTCTCAGGCTAGAACTTTATGTCTTCTTGTACCTTACCAGGGTGATTTTCCCCTGGCTGGGGTTTCTGTGTTTCTGCTCTGTGACATTACCCTTACAATTTGTCACAATTGTCCTATTCCTTATCACAGCAACAGCTTCTTTCAAATATATTGCTTTATTGTGCTGAACCCTCTGTAGTGAACTATTGACACAGGTATCTCTGCCATTAAGAATCCCTCGTGTTTCATTTCCTCAACCTTCTCCTAAATCCTGCCTGCATGTCTTTGCATATTAGGGCCTTTCTTGCAGACAATACACATCTAAGTTTTACTTCTTTTCCTCCCACATGCTGCAAGGTAGTCTCAGACCCCTGATTGACCATTGACTTCCCTTTGTGCTCATCTGTTCTCCTTCACCCCTCTCCCTGTTTTCACTCCTGCCTGGATGCAGATTAGGTAAGAGACTGCCTGGTGCTGCCAAGGCTCACGGGAAATATACCAATAGACATTGCAAAGCTAGCCAAAGCCTTGCACCAAGGCACAGGATAGTTTATTCTGGCAGGTGGTATGGTCACCAGTTTGCCAGCTGGCAGTGATTCTTTTGTGTATTTGCAGCATCTCAAAAAATACTGATCCTTCCTTACTTTTGGTTTATTTTAAATCCTCTCTTACATGTCTTAAATTTTATGGGATCATCTTTTCCACTGTGGGCTCTAGGAATGGGTGGAGTCCAGGAGGCACACAATAAGTGCACAAATGCAGCACATCTGGGAGCAAGGAGCTCCTTCTGTTCCTTGACCATTATCCACGTCTCCAGCTGCACTGAGCTGAAATCCTTTCATGGGTTAAGAAATTCTCTGTGATAGTTTACACCCCCACAACCTCCCCCAACAAGTGGGAGGTGCAAATGAGTATCTCAAAGCAGAAGTCTCTATATCTGGATTACTTCCTTTGCTGGGAGAAAATAATTACTTTTAGCTGGCAACTACATTCATTTGGATACAGAGAAAATATCCTGTGTACTTGGTATGTTGGAAGTAGTGAATAATTGAGGTATGTAGGATGGAAAGAATTTACATAACGCAGTTTCACAGACCTGTGGGGAGACCTGAATTTGCTCAGCCCTCCTATGCTGCATGAAGCTCTCTAGTTTTTACTTTGAAAATACTGATTAAGCATAGAAAGTGAATCAGACTAACCATCTCTTGATAGCTTCAAGATCAGTTATGGTCTTTTTCCAATGTAATTTCTTAGGATGTTTAATGAACAATTTCAACTGTCACTTTTGAATCTTGTCTTTTGGAATATGTCCTTATACGTGAACGACTTCACCCACATCAGCAACTCCCAATTATTTTCCTTTCCATGCCTGGAACACCACATGGCTACCACTGTCAACACTGAGCAATAATGAGTTTTTCTGCAGTCATCTCAGACCACTCACTGTAAACAGCTTGGTAGAGAGAAGTTTGACTACGAAACTCCATGTTTTTTACTCCTGTTTGCATCCATTTGACTCTTTAAAGTCTTTCTATTCTAATCTGTTGGTGCACACAAAAAGAAGAATATATAAAATGGAGATGTCTGAATAAAGTTATTTTTTTTTTGTCATGACAATATGGCTGACTCCTTTAAAATAATACTGATTAAATATTACCCACATCACTGTTTTGCTTTTAAAATTTTACTTTTTTTTATTGAAAGCACAAGAAAGTTGATCACTTAAAATTGCAAAGTTTTTTAGAACTATGTCACAACTACTGGGATGGCCTCTGGGATGACCCTCCATACTAGTTCTCTCACTTGCAGATTCCTTACCAGAATACTGATTAATTATCTTACTAGGTGCAGACCACCTGCTTATACAGACCACCTGTTTATACTTGAATTTTCATTTCCATTTATATAAGCTTCATTTTTGACACACTGATCAGAGGATGACAGTTGCTTGCTTGAGAAGCTGTGGAAATATTTATCAAATAATGCTGTAGCTCTGATGTTCTTGTATGCAAAACATCTTTCTCCTACCACAGGTGGATTAGAGTAAATTACTGCATTTATTAAAATAAATTCAGGATAGAAGTCATAGGGTTGACTGTGTCTGTGAGGTATTACTTTCTTTTTCATTCAGATCATTGTGCTGAGTCTCTGTTGCTGCAATAAAAGTCCACTGCACTCCTGTAAGAAAGTCCTGCTTAATGTAATTCAGATAGGCGGGAAACCTTCAATTCATGCCGGGGATCAGTGTATAAAATTTAAGGAATAAATTTAATGAAGAATAGAAGAAATGTTGCCCTGGATCTGGCATTTTTATTGTGTAGAGTAGAATAAATACCACAAGTGCTTTTAATAATAAAGGTAGTGCCTCTATGAAAGAGTGCCACTTTAAGTTCTCCTGAATTTGGAGGATTTTTTTTTTCTAAATTAATTTTGTACTGCACAAAACTAATATCTTGGTACTGTTGAGTTTTAAAGGTACTGACAGTTAACAAATTATTCCTTATTTTTAGTCTCCATATTGATATTCTGGCATTGAAATCCAATTTATTGCAGTTATTTCCATCTCTACTTCAGAAAGAAGTGATACTCCTTTCTTTTATCATGTTCAGGGCAATCCGACAGCAAATTATTTTGAAGCTTTGCACTTCACTTTTACAGGGTTTGTCACTACATTGAAAAGGTTATATGCATTTTGAGTTCCTGTCTATCTTCTTGCAGTGGCCAGTGTGCAGGAAGGAACCTTAGCTTTCTCTGGAACTGTGGCTTGCTTTCTGTCATATGGGGATTGTTTGCATCAAATTCTCTTTAAGGTAATAAAACAAGCCAAATCCAGATGTGGTAGACTCAGTTCCTTATAATGTGTAGTGGTTGGTTTCATAGAATAGACACAGCTTGAAGAAGTCCTGGTCATCCAGATTGTTTATTCTTTGAGAATCTGGTGTTAAAATTGAGGTGAAAATCTGCTTGTATTTAGGTCTGGAAGCACCTGAACACCCTCAGAATCCTCTTTTCTCCTTGCTTAGGCTTGTACCAGACATGTTACACACTACTGTGGTATGCAGGTAGAATCTCAAGTGTTGAAAGAAAATGTTGATGGTCTCCTACTCTTACCTTTTGACCTCAGAACTATTACTTTCAGGGTAGTGGCAAATACTTCTGTGTTTTAGGAAGCCTTTCCTGGTTCTGATTGAAATTCCAGTCATGCCTGAGTGCCTGCTTGTATGCAGGTCTTGTGTAGAGCAGCCTATCTCCAGTTCTACTGTTAATTAGTTCAGAGCCTACAATCATCCTAAATTTGTAGATATTGAGAACTCTGAAATACTGCAGCAAAACTCTTTTAAACATCTAACACCAGCTATCAGGTTGCACTGGCAAAGGTATTACAATACCAGGGTTAGTGATGACCTGGTGACTACAAGGTTTTGATTTTGTTAGATTGCCCAAACCTCATACAGCTTGTCAACAAAACAAAACAAAAAAAAATATATATATAAGTTGTAAATTCTTTTTACAAAACATAATACTTGTGGAATATCAATCAATTTGGCTACCTGTGAAGTGATTTAAAACCCCATTATCCCTTTGCTCTGAGTTTTTCTCCCTCTCACTGCATTGCATGAACCCAATCAACTCTACATTTTTTTCTTTCCTTCCAGCTAGATGGTATCTATATTCCGCTGTATATTAGAAAACTTGTGAACTTCTGGTAGATTCACTTCCTGCACCATTTCTGCCATCTCAGGCCAGTGTGTGGTATGCCGGTGCCTGTTGTGAAACTTTCCTCTTTCAGACCCTGGTCTGTGGGAAAGATATGTTGTAATGCTGGGGAGGAGGGAAAAAGCACACTAGCCTCAACTACAAAATGGTCACTTCTCAGGACCTGTGTGTTCATCTTCTTCCCTGAAAATGCTGAAACTTGGGCAGTGTTTGTATTATTTTTCATTTTTTTTAAACATAAAACTGTTGACTAATAACACTTGCTGAAGGAATAACTTCGCATACATGCTACCTGTGCTGTACCTTTTCAGACAGAAGAAACATTTTTCTGACATTAACTGAATGTCTCTGAAAGGCTTAGCAATTCTGACCTGACAGAAAGACAGGGTATGGAAAAAAATGCTCGGTAGTATTTACTTGAGCCTTTTTTCTGTCCACATGAACCAAAATTAGCAATGTCAGTGTAGATGTTGGGTCGTTATGACACACATGGATTTATGAGCATGCCTAAACATCTTGTTACTAAAAGTTTAAATATTTACACTGAGAATCTGCTGCCCTACGGACTCTTGTGAGATTATTTCTAAACAGTGAGGATTTTTTTTTCTAATTGAGAATATTCTAAATTTGACTAACATAAAACTTCTTTAGTGCTCTTCTAATCAACAGTTGCAGATTAATTTATGCTAAATCAGGGTTTATGTGTTGCTTAATCCTTTTAAAGTTCTAGCAAAGACTGACCACTTGACTAAGATTACGTAGTTTAGAAAAAAATCTCAGTTTTAAATAGGACATTGAAGCAAAAATAGGTAGAGTTCAGGGTGCTTGCTTTTGCTGGTATTTTCACATTGGCATTTTGCAATGATAAGGCATATTATTTTATGTGATCCTTAGGAAATCAAGGCTTGTGCTGTCTATTCCTCTTAAGGACCCAATATAAATTCCCCTAGAAGAGATTCCTTGTTTTTGGTGAGGCTTGAATTTGAGTATTAAAGCAGAAATCATTATACTGGGTTAAAATTTAAACTATTTTCTATTTAGTTGTACATATGCATAACAAAATATGCCCTTGGTTTGCCAAACATTATCCAGTTGGCAATCACATGGCAAACAGCATGCTGAAAATTAAAAATTATGCTTTAAACAGCACTTTGTGTGCTTGATGTAATATTTCCCTTTTTATGTTGGGAACTAGCACTGTTAAGTGGAAGCAAAAAATTGCTATGAAAAGTGCAGAATTTCTGAGTAGAAGTTTATCTTCAAAATCATAGTGGGTGGTGGGAGATAAGAAACAACCAACTATACCCAATAGAAGGATTGGTTTATAAGTGACTATGTGCTGCACTTGAATATTGTGGGACCTGGTGGAGCTGCAGAATGCCAAACATCACCCATTGAGGAAGGCAGAGACAGCTCTCTTTTAGCAAAAAAGCAATGGACTTCAGTCAGTGTGGAGAGGGGAATCATGGGATGAGGCAATTTGTGTCAGGGAGGCATGTTCTAGCACCAGCTGTCTGCTCTGGATTTTTAAATTCTATTTTTAGCAAAGTTTTAATTCATTCAAAGAACAAGATAATCCTATTTTTTCCTCTTTTAGAAGTTTGCAGGGAGGTAAAAGAAGGATTAAGTAATGACTTAGGAATTTTACACTGAACATGGATGTTGGCTCTGTTGCTGTAGCTACATCATCAATCTCAACATACAGTAGCTATGGCAACAGAACTATTACACCTTGTAAAAGGAATGCAAACATTTCATTGCTGGTTTGCCATTTGTCAGAGTCCTTTTCTCAGAAGTCTTAACATAATTTCTATTCCAGTCCTAGCTCATTCAAGCCTAAAATTCTACCCATGGCATCTTGCCCCCGACAGAGTCAGTCTCAATGCAAACAGGTCTCTTTTCTCTGTATTCTTACAAGTCTTTCTATCAAGTTCTACTTTTTTGACTGAGCAAGGACACTGAGTAAAATATAGCTGTAGACAACAGGGGAAACCAAATGGGCATAGAATAGCATCAGAAATTGCTTCCCTGCTCAGGACACCTGCAGTTGGACAGTTCAGTCAAAGAATCCCATGGGTGTTGCAAGTCCAAATATTCTTGTACTGTTGGATCTTGGGGAATATGGTGGTAGTGAGCATTTTTAAAATGCTTGATAGACAAACTTATCAAAATAAACAGTAACAATGAACTTGTTTCAGAAAATGTTGCAATCAGCTGCAAGGAGTTACAATACTGTAATCTAAATATAAATACAAATGAAAATTGTAACTGTTTAATGCTTTTCTTTCCCTACACAGCATCCTGACATATCCAGCAAAACTCTTGATCTTTCCTGGCTGAAGAATTAACAATATTAGGTATATCTATATTAGACTACTTTACCTGAGGGCTCTTAAATGTTGGTGGCCTTGGGAAGGAACAGAAATATCATAAATATTGCTCTGTCAGAAAACTACAGGAAAAGAAACAGGGCAGTTAAAGCAAAATACTTATGTTGATGAAATTAATGTTCACAGCATGACTCTGTCAAAACTTGGCTTAGTACATTATAGGCAATTTATCAAAGAGAACTGGTATATTTAAGATAAAGACAACCACAGTGTCCTGGTTTCTGAGAGCGGAATATAGTTGAGTTTGAACCTCAGCTTGATCCAGGCTTACAATTTTTGGCTTCAAATCAAACCAGTAACATTCTACTTCCTGAGAGGTGAACTAAAATAAATCATCTGTGAAGCCTGATTCTGTTTCTTCCTTCTATCTATTCTACTGCAAGATTTCCTATTAAAATCACCATGGATACATGATCCTTATAATCCTGTGAGTCCATTTCTGATTGACTGCTTAGCTGCAGAAAGTTAACTAATGCTCTACCTAAAAGAAATAAGCTGCTGCCCCTCTCCCAAAATCCCAAATCCAAGCAGCTCACTTTTAAATTAGCCACAAAGATATTGACCTGGTTTCACCATGGCAGATGCATTTGACAATGCTTCACATCCATTCAAGTGGGATCTGGGCTATGTGCCCCGTGATGCATGGTGTTTTGCAGAAACAGAGAAATGAAATGTGTGGGAAGTTGCTTAGACGTCTTTGGGAAGAGTGGAGTAGCAGTTCAGAAGCAATTGCCCCAACACAGAGCTCTTTCACAGAGGTATGTGCACACTGCAGACAACAAAGCGCCTTTATTCAATAACCAGTATGATTGCTGTGGACCAGCTGGTTATTTCTGGTAAATGGTAAATCAGTATTCTGATTTGTATTTCTCTGTGTGAAAATATGAATGTGCAATCTCTGATCTTCTATCCTACTGCATGAATTTGAGTCCCTTAAATTTGGCAACATACAGTGCATTGAAGAACTTGGTGGCCATTGAGAGCATCTCCTGACTGCTGGACAGGCAGTGGTCAGAAAGCGAGGGCAAGGATCAAAGGTCCTGATTTTAGTAACTGCAGGAATATTTTGTACAAAACCATTCTGCTATCATCACCTTCTGCTGATATGGGCTTTAAATAAAAGGTAGCACAGATGACTTACACTGTACATGTTGTTTCTGGGCCCTTCCGAGGCAGCAGTGATGTGGTGTCATTATGTGTTTCTCAGAGAGACTGAATTAAAAACAACTTCTGTTGCTGTTTAATGTACTGCAGCAAGTGCTCTGTAGATCTGTAAATCAAGACATTTGTTCTTCATTTTTAGCTATGCCCTTTCCCTGAACTCATTTAATGAGACAGTTGTAAGATGTTTGTATGTTCTCAAGTGGACTGGGTGCACAATTCTTGAACTCTGTCTCTTACTACATTCTAATTTTAAAGTGTTCTGTGTCAATAGATAGTGGCAGCTATACCCTTAAGGCAGCCTTGTTCCACAGAGTACCACTCCGACATTGTAAGCAGTGTAGTATACAGGAAAATGCTTGAGAGTGAGAGAATTTGGGAATTTCTTTGTTACTGAAGGTCTTGACACATGTGTTTCATAAAAGTGAAGGGGCACTGTAAGTAAAAGGGGAGAGTAAATTACAGAAGGTACAGTACAGACCAAAATGTGACATACAGCATAAGGTAACAGTGAAGAGCAGTAGACTGTTGTTTATTATCCCTGCTTGTCACAGAAAACATGCATCATAAATCACTCCCAGCATATAAATGAAGGTTATGCAACTATAGCAATATGAACATTTATAAAAGTAGTTTTAGAGATGTAGATTATTGCCTCTAATTTCATCTATGTCTTAAAAATATAAAAAATTACGTTGCTAAGTAACTCTACTATTTTCTATCTCCTCTAGATTAAACTGGAAGTGAGGATTTTATCAAACCATTTAACAATGCCATACCCCTTTTCTGCTGAATACTATGGCAAATGTAGATTGCTCAGGTTCCTGGGTCAGCCCTACATCCCAACCCAAGTGCACTGAACAGCCATTTACCAAGAATGGGTTAAGTAGAGCACTTTTCTCTGTATACTTTGCTTATATTTCACTTGGTGCTTTGCTGGACCTAGCCTTGTGCATTCAAACTGTGCCATTTCCCTGGTGACACCAGGCACTTGGGGAAGCCTACCTTGTGCCCAAACAGATGCCAAACTCCATTGCCAGAATTACTACTACTGGTCTGAGAGAGCTTTTGTTCTTTGCTGGTTTGCTGTTTTATTTTGGGGTTTTCCTAATGCTGTACCTTTCTTATCTAGTCCAGGGCATCATCTTACACCTGTGTACAACAGCTAGTGTATCTAACTTCCACTTATGCGTGGGGAGAACTTTTTGTTTGCAAATGTTCCATGGAAAAACAGGTGAAAGCTCATCTTGTGTTAGCATATTCTTGCTCTTTTTGAACATGTGAAGGATAGATTTCTTATCTATCCTTTTGTCCAGCTTTTTAGTCCCTCTTTTGTCCCTATCCTCTCTCCCTTGTAAAAGTGTGCATTTACTTCTGGCAATTCCAGCTTTTAATGGGATCTTCTGCTTCGTGCCAATGCAGAGGAAGAAGGAAGATGATAAATGGCACCAAGAAAAGGAAAATGGGGAACATCCTGTGCTGAACTGCACAGGACAGCTTAAAGCTGAGATGCTCTGTCATAGTAATAGAGAATGATACGAACTATATTGACCTTGTATACAAGCTGATTTGGGGTTTTGGTTAGGAAAGAAGACACCTTATCCTACCTTGCATGCTAGAATAATTTTCTGGATATTTCTGCAGTGAGGAACATGGTAAAAACCAGAGGAAAAACAGTGAGAGGGAGGTGACCTGCCATTTTCCAAAATCCACTTAAAAGCTAAAATACATATTTTTTCAGAAATGTTCTGAGGGGAAAAGATCACTCTTTTGTCCTTTCTCCTTTTGCAAACTCCGTTGGATGTAAAAGCAGTTTCACTCTTTAACATTTACACAGATTGACCTCAAAAATAATCAGTGGCATCCTAAAATGACTGTTAGTCCTAGAGGCTGCAGAGATGTCTGCCATTTGCCAAAACTTACACAACATTTGAATTAGCAGATAAACATAAGGACCAGTTTAGTAACCTTCTCCTGTTTGCTTAACATTTCATATTAGACCGGGCTCAGTATGGACAAT
The DNA here is from genome assembly GCF_050655825.1 of Lonchura striata. Taxonomy (NCBI): domain Eukaryota; kingdom Metazoa; phylum Chordata; class Aves; order Passeriformes; family Estrildidae; genus Lonchura; species Lonchura striata. The sequence goes on from NC_140704.1 coordinate 75,012,400, forward strand.
ATAATTGACTTAGTTTTCTAAATTACAGTCATAGCTCTTTCTTCAGTACCTTATGTTCTGGCTAGTAGTCTTAGTGTAAATTTGTGGTTTAACTTTCCTCTGTACCTTTAACTTGCAGATTCTACATAAGAGCTTTCCTTGGTAACTATGCTTGTAATGTCCAGATTAGTGCCTTAATGCCTTAATAATTTTGAGATCTAAAACACTGCTGTAGAAAAGAGTTAAAACATAGCCTGGAACGAAAGAACTACTTAACAAATGTTATTTCCCATTGCATTAGCTAAGTATAGGTTGTTCAGGTTTCTAGGTCTCCTATGCAGTATTACCTCATGATACCAAATCCAGATGAGATGCAAAGTCCTGTGTCTTCTCGGGGGGAAAAGTGTGGTAGGACAGTGTATGTTTTATTTTCTTTTTGCATTTAAAGTAGAGTTGAAAATTTAGGAGGATTTAGGTGAACACGAATAATAACCTCCATGAACCTATACTACCAAATTTATGCTAATATCTGATATTATGCTAATATCTGTCTCCTTAGTGCTACAGAAATCTCCTAGCAATGTCATGCTCCAAGAACAAAGGTATGGCTTGGAGCTGTTCATACAATAATTCTAGAAAAGTGTCTTCATGTAGACATCATTGTTTTAGGCTGTGATTATTTATTCATCCCATACTCCTTATAAATCTGCACAGAGCCCTAAAGTGATGGTGGTCTCTTAAATCTTAGCAAGATCAGCAGTGGAGCATGGACCCTTTCAGAGCTGCAAGATTTCCATATGAGGTGTTGAAGGGAAAATAAATATTTCAGTGATTCATTCCTATTTTCTGTTGGTAGCCATTAATTCAAAATACGTGCAGACTGACAGGCTTGATGAAGTCCCCCACATCTGAATGGGAATGGAGAGTGGTAACATTTAACATTTCCTCTTTTGTTCTTTTATTTTTTTCCCCTTTACTTCCTCTCTAGTAACAAGGGAAGGGTAAAAAAACCACTCTTCTCAGATATTGTTACCTCTTTACAAACTCCAGATTTCGTTTCCTGGTAACTTTAATTGCAATTATGCTCTAATGTCTCTCTTTTTTAATACAAAAAATGCATATGTGCATAAAGTTGTTTTCCGGTTGCTCTCTTCTATCTATTAACAGAGCTGTAAAGTGGTTGATCATGTCATATGAGGGATGACAGGTCTTTATATTTTCTTAGACAGAGATCCAAGGTAGAATTACAGAAGGGTAATGGAAACTCAGGCTTATAATTTCATCCTTCTGTAGCTAAATATTTAATTAATTGTTGAGTGTTTTTGCAGCTGAGCATTGACTCTTTTGTTCCATGTGCTTAATTCCATGTGCTGAACTTTCATAGGCTACTCAGCATTGTGCTGAGGTGCTAGTCAAGGAGAGGCTGAAAATCTCAGCAATTTACAGTGGAGAAATTGTGGTGTATCTTGCAAATGTAAAAAATTTGCTTCCACTAACTTTCTAAATGCTGTTAGAAAGTCATTACAATAATCTGTGGAGAGTGACGCTCAGCTGAGAAGAGACTTAATTGCTTTCAATCTGTATAGGCAGGTGGTCATGTATAGCTGCAATATTTCTTTTATTTGGCTATTAGCTTGAAGATATTGATATTCACCCAGGTTTGCCATTGAGACTAATGTTTTCCATCTGCTGCTTGGTAGTATGAGCATGTTTCTGGCTACTGAGCCCTGCAATTGAGTAACTGTAGATGTCATACAGTTGGGCTGCATATGGAACACTTGATTTTCAAAAAAAAGTTGTTGAATTTTAGGTTGAACAAAGTCAACTGGCTTCAGAGCATCTGCTTAAGTATTCTTTCCTCCAGCTTTGAACTTCATTCATAGAACAAGCAGACGTGCTGTCTTACTGTTTTTTTTAACGCAAAGAGGATTGTACTAGTAAATGCTGGAGACATGATTAAAGATCCCAGTTAAATTCCACCTTCCTAAATATAAAACTTAGTTTTTTAATACTTATTTGAGTACTGAATTACAGACATTCATTGCAGATCACTTTTGTTCAGCATTTCTAACAGGTTTTTTTTTTGTAGTTGAGTTAAACTGTAAAATCATTCTTAACGATGATGGCATTTTGTAAAGATTGAGTTATTGCTTTGCACTATCTATTGTCTTTGAGGAAAAGATCATAATGAAAAATTCTCAAGACCCCCTCAACTGAATTTTGAAAAGGTAATTAATGCAAATAGAATCTGGAACTTAAAAAGATGTGAGGAAACACCCATCTCTTCAGCAATACTAAAATTGCACACTGATTTATATCTGAATTACCACATTACTCTGAACAGATTTTAGAACTGCTCTTTTAATCTTTTCTAATAGTAAATTATTATTTGCCAGTTTCTAAAAATAAGGATGAGATACAAAAAAATATGCTCAAAAATATCCAGGAAAAACAGTTGAAATGGCCTAATAAGCAGCCAGGTAAAATCCCCATGTTTTCATTTGTGGGTGAATTGAATTCTATAAATAAAATAATTAAAATCCAATTATTGTTATAGTAAAAGCCACTCAAGAGCACCAAAAATAAAAATATTAGTAATGTGCCAATGAGCAAAGAAATTTATGTCAGAACGCTCAGTAGCTGGAGAGTTAATGGAGTTAATGGCATAGATTGTTTCACAGTAATTCACTCTATCTAGCTTGTAGATGACAAGTCTTCTCTATGGCCTTTTTATACAGTCCTTTATTTCAAATGGTGCTGCATATCTTGGCTTCTGAATATGTACAGTTAATTTGCCAGAATAAAGCATGCTAAGAACACTCGCACAAATTTAAAAATAAATTTAAAGGACTCTTGTGTTTCTTGAACTTATCTGAATACCAGCCTAATGAGTATGAATGATTGAAATAAATTGACATCCATTTTTAAAATGAATGTTTCACATACCTTTCTTGCAAGCATGCAGTATTCCCAGGCATTAAGATTTAAAATGAATGATATTGTAAGAAATCATGAGAAAAAAATTGCCTTATGGTTTAGGACTCTTTCAAGACTTTTCTTGCTTAATCCAAGATTAGAAGTGAAATCTAAATTATTTTTGTAATTAGTACTAGAGTTGATGATTTAAAAAAATCCAAATGCTTTGAGTTTATGATAAAATTATGACTTGTCAACTTAAAAATGCAAGAGTTCATCAAAACTGAGTAAATTTGAAGCTGAGTCATTTGGTTAGGATTCTATATTATTTATTTATTTTAAGCTCTCTTCTTTCTCAAGCTAGAATCTATAATATTTTTTTTGGCACACATTTCCTGACTGGACTCTGATAAATATGGTAATGAAAGTAGTTTTCTTTTAGTTTTAAAGGGAAAAAAAAGCCTCTAAATTGTTTGTGTCTTCCTTTGTAACTTTCAAACTTTTTTACATGGAAAGTATATTTTCAAAAAACTTGTGGTCATGTAATGTAAATGTTCTGACATAAGCTGTAGAAACATAAACTCATAGGAACATTTAGGCTGGAAAAGACCTCTAGGATCATTGAGTCCAACCCTTAACCCAGCACTGCAAAGTTCATCAGGAAACCATGTCCTTCAGTGCCACATAATCTATTCATAATTAAAAAAAAACCAAATCAAAATGTACAAAGTTAGCAGCCCACAAATTCAGTTTGTTCCTCTGAGCCTGGCCTGCAGTCCTTTGTTGCTGTCTGTCCCTCAGTGCAACTATTAAGAACTGAGAGCTGTGGGGCTGTTCTTTATTTCCTTGATACTGATCTGGTCAAATTTGTACTGCTGATCTTGATTTACTTACCAAGACTTCTGAAATTCCAGAACAGAAACTAGTTTGAGTACTGTTTTAGAGGGTAATGTACCTAAATTTGTTACCCTTCAAATCCCTAATTTCTGCCATTTCTTTCAGATGAATATTTCATATCCTGCTCTGTTGAATATCATCTCCAGCAGTGCTGTGTTGCACTGTCTACTTGATGCTTAATCACACTTTAAAGGAAGACACTTCAGATTTTAATTACTTTCTATGACTATAATAATGTAATTGCTACAGCTCAGATCTGTGGGTAGGAAAGGAAGCTTATGCAGAATGTGACAAATATAACTCAGAATTTTCAAACTTGTGTAATCTTTTAAAAGATCTTGGAAAGTTAGTAAACCAGTTTAGAACTTCCTCTTGTATCTGTTCAAATATGAATAATCACTTCTAAAAGGGATGTCATTTTAACAGAGAAGTGCATCTAATAGATAAACATAAAATAAATATAGCAGTGACGAGAATGTGTCCACTGCCCAGAGACATAATGAAAGGGCTTATAGTTGTTTTTCGAAAATTCAAAATTTTCTGCTTGAGAAAAAATGACTTTGTTTTCTTACATCTGTCTTCAATAAAGCACTAACATGACTGCCAAGCAGTAGCTACATCTTCATCCAGCTGGATACACCTGAGCTTTCTTAGCTTGAGAAAAAATCCTCCTCAGCAAGTCAGTCGTAACTGAACGAAGTGTGCATATTTGGAACTATAAATCAAAATGTCCTTGTACAGATGTTCTCAGCCTAAAGGCATAAATGTGAAGGAGCTTGGTTCCAGAAGGATTTTTCAGCAATACCTGAAATTGGTCAGAGATGCTTTACAACTGCTTAATGCAGTATTAACATAGTACTGTAAAATCACCATGAGTGACTTGCTTATTATGCTGTTCTTTTATGTGGTGTACAGTGGGAAGCTTCAGAGACAGCAATTCAGCACAGTGCCAATACGCAGAAAAACAGCCTTCGCTAAGAGAGAACTGGGGTGAAGGAATCATATGGAATGGGCTTGCTTTTTAAAACAAGGAGAAATATCTCTGAGCCCTTACAGCAGCTACTGGCATCAGGCAGAGCTTTTCCAAGGATGAAGAGCAATGCTATCCCATTTTGCAAATGGGGAAGTTGGGCTGCATATTAGATGGCCTTCCATGCAAGAGCAACTGGGAAAGATTGAGTAGATTTTGGGTTCTTGCCTCCTCTGACCTCAGGCTGCTGTGGATCTCTGAAAATAGAAAGAGGGAAAGAGGCAATCTTATGACTTTGTGATGTGTCACAGTTTTAGTGCAGTGATATATGTCTGCTTTGAAAGGAAGACCTCATCTGTCATTTTTACCATGGTACACTTTTATAGTATGACAGGTCCCAGAGGCTTAAACCAAAAAATATTGTCCCACTGCTCTATGATGGCTATTTCATCTTCTAAGAATCAGATGCCTCCTATTGTAAATGAGCATGTTGTGATTCTAGGGAAAATGTGATGGGGTGGTTGTAGTTTTGTATTATTTATCTAAATTGTTCTGAGTAAGAAGAATATTTCTTTCTGTATCTGATTCTCTTTTGGAATGAAGTGGGTCATGTCAGATTCTGTGAGAAGTTTGTGACGAGCAGAGTATGAAGTCATTGGCAAGCAACATAAAAGAATCAAAACGTTTTAGACTCACATTCACACAGAGTAGAATTTGAAAAAGAAACTTACTTTTAAACACCATGTTGCAAAAACAAATAAATACTTAGAAGATTTGTCCACTTACAGTGAAGAATTACTGAGCTGAAAGTGCACAAGGAAATTGGGAATTTCTGTAAAAATAAAATTTTTTTTTTGGTTTATATGTTGATCATTGAATAACATTACCTTGAATTGCTTACCAGTTACCTGTGATTAAAAATAAAAGAAATACAGAAAGTAAGAGATAGAGGTGGGTAAGAGACTGAAAGGAATATATTTGGAATTGTAAATGTTCTTAGAATAGTTAGGTGTTTCTTGTGACATATTTCTTGAAATTGTCTCACTTGGCATTTTTTGGGATGAGACTTTTGAAAGTAATATTTCCAAATATGGATAAGAGACTTTAATGCGTTTGAATCATATTTTAACCCAGCCCCCTTGTTTGGGATGTGTGAATTTAGTGCTCAGCTTGTGCATATGGGGGGATTACCCAGAAAACTGCAGTGAGAAGAACTGTGAACATGATTTCTGCAGAGCTATATGCCTCTTAGCTCCTGACAGCCAGCATCTTGAAGTTTATGAAGTGCAGCTCCCTCTCTCCAGTGCCCAAGAGAATGAATTTCAAACTCTAGGAGCCAGAGATGAGGCAGCAGGGCAGAGGCATTAACTCAGTTCACATTTCTTGATGACGTCTCACAGGGGAATGCAGGGGTCTTGTCCCACCAGCTGACCTGCTAGAGAAGAAAGGGAAAAATCCCCTAATTGAAGTGTTGGCCAGTTTGCCCACTGCTACCTCACCAGCCAGAACTAGTTATAAAAAGCCTCTGGAAAAGCCAGTTACTTTTGGGAGTTGTAGCAGCTGTGTTCTGTTAATGGAATTAAAATGAATTTATATCTTCTTACTCCTACAACATGGGCTTCCTGGGGCACAGTTGGGTTCCATGTATCTGCTAGTATGGGGGACAGAGAAATGGAGCTGCGGTGCTGATTTGAAACATGGGCTACTACTAAAATATATTAGTGCTGAAACAGCTAGCAGAACCTTTCTAGTGGTATTTTGCTTTTTATTTATGGTTCTGTCTTGAAAAATGAAAACCAATTTTCCATATTTCTGAAGTCACCATTGCTTTGATAGATTTCTCTCATTTAAATCCTGAAATAGCTTGATTATACTTTATATTGATGTGTGCTTACCTTCTTTGGTTAGAATAAATAATTTTCCACATAGCTGTGGGATGAAATCTTCTTAAACTGAAGGAATGACTGTAAGAATTCTCTATAAATAGCATATGGGCATTGGAAAGTAAGTTTTCTTCTGGTATATTGTATGAGGTGACCAAAATTCCAAATTGGCCTACATACAGCCTTGATGGAGGTCCATCTAAGAGCTGTATCATCAAAGAAAATTGGTATGGATTCTGAACTGCTAAAATTGAATTGTGGCCATATTAGGTATAACTAAATTCATTGACATAAAATGCAAGTTAATGCTCAGGTGACGGAGTGGAAAAGGACATCCAGCTCCACAGGCCTCCCTGCAAAATTATTTTTGCTTTCATTTAGTGAGTTTAAATTTGATAGCTCTTATGGACAGATTTCCTACTGATACTTAAATGGAAATGTAAACTAAGCTGTTTTATTGAGAGGAGATGTGCATCTGATCAACTTTCCTGATTTCTAGCTTTTATTGCTGCTGCAATGATGTTCTTCTTTTTGGGTAGTTGCTAGCTTGGAAGGGTCCTGTCTGAGTATCTCTTAAATTGGATTTCTGACTTTCCTGGTTTGAACATAAATCTCTTAGTGCAATTCATGGATTGCACTAGCTGCTTACTTCATATCTTGCCAAATGGACTTGTTTCCCTGTGGTCTTATGTAACCTTCCCTCTAGCAGAGCTGATCAGACATCCCAATATAACCCGAACCAAAACAAGCAAGAAGAAAAGAGTACAGCCAGTGAAGATTTCAGAAAGAAATTAGGCAACCAGTCTAAGCCTGGGAGTCTTGAATCCAAGCTGATGTCTAAATGCTTAAAATGTGACATGGTACAGCTTACTGCCTGCCATGGCTCTTACTTTGGGATCATTAGAAACACTTTATGTTTTTAAAGTTAATTTTTTAAAGCTGACCTTTACCCTGTTGGATCAGGAGATGAAACTCTCTAACAGATGTTGGTTTTGTTCTGCAGTTCCCACTGTTGTCTTGCACCACTGAAATCAAAAAGCAAACAGTGGTTCTTTCCTCTCAACCCTCTGGCCCACACAGAACACGCTTTATCTTATTAGCATCATGTGGCACTGAAGGAGTGTAAAAGGGTCCACTGACGGTGCTCATAGATGCATACCTATGGTTTTCCATTTGTGTCAGGAAATACAGCTCTCATTTCTCAATGTTTGTAGAATACTGCAAGTCTTAATTAAAGATTGCCTAAGATGTCTTGGCATTTTTAACAGTCATTAGAGGAGTGCAAATGAGTACTGGTGGAAAAGATTGAGAGAGATGAGACACAAAAAAAAAAAAAAAAAATTAGCTGGTTAATTATCTTTTCTTTCAGTGGTTTTTGAGTACCTGTTCCATGTCATTTTGATAAACTTCCCCCAGTGACTAAAGTGAAACTTGTAAATCAACTTGAATGTAATATTTGTTTAAAATAGAGGGCAGGGGGGAAGAAAAAATCAAAATGCAGTACCAAACATGCATTCTAAATAAGATCAAAAAGAAAGTCAGGAATATGAGATTTTCTTTTGTCTTAATGTATGCTGGTTTAAAAAAAATAACCTGCATATTGTGCTAGTGTGAGAACCAGGAAGTGAAAGAGACCAAAGTGAAAAACTTAATATAATAGACAAAGCTGCAGTCTGGTAGAAAATGTATATGGCGCAAATGACTGCTCAGGAACACAAATACATTAAGTTTTCCAAGGTGTTGAGCATTCCATCTTCCATTCTCCTGATTTCTTTTAAGCACGTCTTTACTAGAAGATGTTATTACAACAGAGCTGTGAGAAGCTGAGAGCTGATAAGCTGCTGACACTGATACTCTGATCACGGGGAAGACTTTTTCTTAGCAACATGAGAAATACTTGCAATTCTGCCCAAAGTCTCACAGGTTTAATTATAGGTAGTTTTGATGTTATGCAAGGCATGACTTGACTTGAATATGTCGACTTGAGTACAACATTTTTTGTTTTAAATGAAGCTTTGTACACAGGACTGAAAGTAAGAAATTTTTATTCCAAGAAGAAATGCAGCAGCTCTTCAGGGAGTTGGTGTAAAATACACTGTAAGTGCTGCTGAGGTGGTGAGTAGGCTTTGTGCTGGTTGCTTACAGGAGGTTAAATTCCACCAGAGGCATGATGTGTAACACTATCTTAAAGATGTAAGCATGTTTAGCTTTGTAATGCCATATTAGACGTACAGGTATTTTTGGAATAATGTTTCAATTACTAATTTAACTGTCATTAGCAATTGTGTATTAAGTGGAGGATGAAATTGTTTTTTTCCTGTGATTTTTGCATATGCCTTAATTGTTGAGGAATGCTGTTGCTGTGTTCAGGGCTGAGGTTACTGGGAGGGTGGGCACAACATCAGTGACTGAAGTAGATACATGTTCTTTGGGAGAAAATAGCTGTCAGTGTTCTTTTAAAATCAGCCAACCTCTTCTGATGTCTAAACCCAAAAATGTGGTACATCCAGGAGCACCGAGTGGATGTGCAATCATTTCCTTTTGAGGAAAAAGAGAGAAAAGCTATTCCTGCAGCTCAATATAGAGCTAAAACAGATAGAAGCAGACAGAGAATATGTTAACTAGATACTAAATCTTAAAATACTTAAAAGAGTTATGTAACGGAATAAAGGAGTCAACAATAAATATTTAATTTAAATTGCTATTTTTTGGTTTGTTTTGCTGGGTGAATTAAATACTGTGTATTTTGGAAGGAAGAGCTTGCAATGCTCTCATGAACACTATGATATGCACAACAGCAGCAGGTGCTTCATTAATTCAGTTATAGCTGGTCTTGGTTCCCTGTTTTCCTCCTTTCAGTGGTGCAATTGTGGACTTGTGTGCTGCAGTCAGAAATGGTGTGTTGCAGTCCATGTGCCTCACATTTTAAAATGAAAAACAAAAATGAGAACGGGATTTTGTTTATAATTGTAAATGGAGATTCATTCCTTGTGGTGAAGGTGTCATGCAAACAGAAAACGTAAATTACATAGTCTAAGGATTGCCATGACCTATCCTAGGTCTGGCTGTCTGTTAAAAAGTTCTGTTCCTAGGTATAGGATGCTTTCTTACCAGGATTTAAGAATGTTTTTTACAGCCATTGTTTTTTTTCAGTGAGCAGCACCATGAGATGGAAAACAAAAATAAGGAAGAATTTAGAAATTACTTGACACTTGGAGAATCCATTTTCAAAGCAAAACTGGTAGTTTCTAGATTTCAAAGCTAATGCACTATTTCTTATAGCATACTGTAATTAATATTCTAACTACTCTTTCAAATTTGATTAAAACTAGGTTGACTATTTAAATGGGCATTAAAGAAATAGAGGTGTTTTTGAGTGTGGAATGTTAGACAAATAAAATGCAAATATAGATCCCCATAAATAATTTTCTCTAGTGGAAGTTCCCTGGTTAAATACCCAAATGCCTTATTCAGAATGTGAATGTGGCTCTCCACGACTATTTTAAGAAATGACAGGTAAGTTTACTATTTATACAAACAGCAACCAAGAACTTTTGCTATTGAAGAAAACATGTAAATTAGGATCATATTATAATTTCTTTTTTTAGTATAGAAAGCATGAGTTTCAACTCTCTTCATGTTCTCCAGACTGTTCTTAGATCAGGAAGAGGCTAGAAAAATATAAGCTATAGGTGTTAACTTGCTTTGCTTTTCCAGTGTGAAGTCCCTTCAGGAATGAGGTCTTCCCACCAGTGCTCTTCAGTATGACTGTAGTGTAGAGGAGGATAATGTTTTCCTTGCTTACTAGCATTTGACGGTCACATTTTTAATGTAGTCTTTGAAGGCACTCAAAGTATGAACTGTTCCTGGGTCTACAAGCAAAGCATATTTGTGGTGTTGAGATCATGGTAGGGATTGCACTGGAGGGACAGAATTCAAGCAAAATATGATTTAAAAAGAAATCATCCCATTATCTAGGCTTTTATCCCCTTGTGTGTTTTTGTAATTATACATGGTGGTGGTAGGTATTTGAGGGAGGCAAAAAGTGGCTGGCCATAACTGGAATAATATGTGTGGAATCTCATGTCTTCCTCAGTGTTGCATGTCCTGGGACCTAAACAGCTTCAAAGATGTGGGTAATAACCACCTCTGAAATTTGCATCATTACCTACTTAGAAACTTGATTCTAGGATATAGGTTAGAAAACTGGATAATACAAAATATTTATTAAACTGGCTGTTGAGGAGACATGTGCAAACCCCAAAATGATGTGGCAATTTAGAAAGAAGAAGGAGACGGCATTTGCTTATATGTCTTGGCTTAGTCTTTTAGGTTATTTGAATTCTGAAAGCTGTTTCTATGTGATGCGTTCTTGTAAGGTTAATTTCAGTCTTTGCAAAGCAGGTGTTTACAGCAGTTTCCTCTTCCAGTCATGTGCCTAACAATAGTGTGATTAAGATCTTACTCTGGGGCAGGCTGAGTTTTGGCTCTGTGTGTGCCTGCACGAGCATGTCTGCAAGCTGCTTTTATTATTCAACAAAGAGAATATATGCAGTTAATCTGAATATAGGAGAAATGCTTTGAATGGGTCTTGAATCTGTAAGAAGACTGGTAGACAGATTGGAGCAGATGAGGCAAATAAATAGAAATTGATGGCAGCATTTTTAATTTAAGCAATCAGAGCATCAGATGAACTGAATGCAAAGCTGAGCAATACATCCACTGCATTGTGAAAATAATATATTTTATGCTGCTTCTTTTTTGCTCAGTTTTTAATATGACTTGGTTTTGTTATACACAATGCAAAAAAGCCTTGGATTTGCTGCCAGGGATGAAACTGAACGTGCTGGAAGTTGTATCTGCATTGCTGGGCAGAGTAGTTCTGTGTTGGATCAGTGAAAAAAGCCCACACGTGGCAAAACACTGCAATTATGCTTTGAAACCAGCAGTAGGAAAATAAAGAAGAAAACTAACATGAAAATGTGTAAGTTGTAGACAACTGTCTAAGGAGAATAGGGGTGCTGTTATCTCTCTCTGTGAGGTGGTCTAACAAAAGACATTATCTCTGCTTACAAAGCACAACCTTGCCAGGGGGTGAGGAGGGAATTTGTGTAAAGCAGAGCATTCCTTCCATGCTGCTTGTTGACTCAGGAAGGCAAGAATGGCCCATGTTTTCAGCTTATGTGTTCTGCAAGATGGCTCTAGCTGGAGAGGCTACTTGTGCATTGTGGAAATTAGGTGTATTACATATGGGGACCTGCTCCTACAGAGTGACTGCACTCAAGTGGCTCTCATGGAGTGAGACACACAGACTGCATAAGGCAGTGCTGTCACGTTCTTGCTCCCGCAGGCCCTCCTACAGCAAAGGGAGTGCTGCTGTCTGACCACAGTCAGGCTGAATATTGGATCTTCAGTCACTGTTGTGCACCCAGCTTCTTCATCTGTAGGGCCCTCCAAGTCAGAAGGTTGCAAGTCCAGAGTCTCCAACAGTGGCTTTCAAAGTAACCCATAAAATCTTCATCAGTATTTGATCAAATAATGGATGAATTTTACTTTTATTCTGCCTAGCTAGCTACCTTTTTTACACGTAATGTATGTGCAAAATTGTGGTGCAATGGTGGATACAAGTGTGAAGTACTTGTGGTCTCAAGTTGAAACTCTATGAATTTATAGTACCTGTTACGAAACTGCTGACCATCAGTCTTCATCTGTTCTTGTAAAATTTGGTTCCTAATTGATTAATTAATACACACCTCTGACCACAATCACATAAATCTTAACAGTATCTCAGGTACAATGTTTTAATTTGGTCTCCAAAAAATTGTCATGTGATTGTTAACTTTTCTGATAACTTGCTGTATTAGCTTCTCAAATGAAGCAGATTTTAATGTATGAGTTCTTAAATAGACAGAGATAATTTTATATCAGCCTGCAGTGTGCTAAAATTATTTTAACTCTCATAATTGAAGTCTAGTATCAACAATAATAATTTAGCTATATTAGTAACAAATCTCTCGTATTAAAAATAGTGCTTCCCATTTTGGTGTGGTGTACACGTCCCTGAGAAATTTAAATTAATATAAAAATTGAAGTTCTTTTTTTTTTTTTTTTTAAGAAATTTGCATTAAATGTATTCCCAGGGAAGGGAAGGGAAGGGAAGGGAAGGGAAGGGAAGGGAAGGGAAGGGAAGGGAAGGGAAGGGAAGGGAAGGGAAGGGAAGGGAAGGGAAGATAAAAGAAGAAAAGGAAGAAAAAATGAGAAGAGAAGAGAAGAGAAGAGAAGAGAAGAGAAGAGAAGAGAAGAGAAGAAAAAAAGAAAAGAAAAGAAAGAAAAGAAAAGAAAAGAAAAGAAAAGAAAAGAAAAGAAAAGAAAAGAAAAGAAAAGAAAAGAAAAGAAAAGAAAAGAAAAGAAAAGAAAAGAAAAGAAAAGAAAAGAAAAGAAAAGAAAAGAAAAGAAAAGAAAAGAAAAGAAAAGAAAAGAAAGAAAAGAAAAGGTCACCAATTATGAGGTTTGAAGAGGCTTGAACCTGAATGAGACCTAGCATTTCTATTCTGTTAATTCCAAGTAAAAACAGATGAAACAGAAGATGAGTGAAGATAATAGAGAAAAAACAGAAAAACATTACCTTGTTGCTAAAAAGCAAAGCTAGCAAATCTATCTGAGATTATGCTAACAGGCGTTTTCTAACATTAACCTGGAAAACCGATTGACCTGGCAAGGATAGGAATGTCTCTTGAGTGTGTGTAAGTATAATGGGGAGCATGAAATTCTACTGCATATTTTGAGAAGCAGTAAGTTTTGGGTATTTTTCTTTCATAAAAATTCCAGAAAATCTTTCAAAACCAGCATTTGCATATCCCTTGTTTCTTTCAGTTCCCATATGTATCCCTTAATTAAAACTTTTTGCCTTTTAAAATTTTATTTTTTTATTGAAGGTGTAGGGTGAATCAATGGGGTACAGAGAGGTAATAGTTTCTTCAAAAGCTTTCTATTTCTTTTCAGCCCCTGGGCAGTTGGGGCAGTTTCTGGGCATCGGTATTTCATTTGATTTGGAGCACTGAAACCCTGCCTTTCATGGAATGTGCATTTTTGTCTGCAGGCAGTGTGAGATAACTCATGCCTGGGAACAGGCTTGTGCAAGGGCTACTTTGGCCTGACCCACCACACATGCCTGCCCTACACTGGAGGCAGTGGAATTTCAGAGGTACCTATTGTCTTCCTGAACTGGTTTTTCTGGCAATGGACTGAACTCCCAAATGCAGTTGAACAGGAGCTTTGGAAGTTTAGCTTTGGCAATCAGACTGAGGTAACATCAGGCACAATCTGTGAGTTTGTCCTTTCCTGTTGCCCCGCTCGCAGTACTGTGAGGGAGGGTGATAGCAAACCTAGCCTTGTAATAATGAGACTCTTTAATGGTGTGTGAAATCCTCCGCTAAAATAAATGTTTAGAAGTTTATAAACACATAAAACTAATTGGGCAGACAAATTTTTACTGACTAAAGAGATAATAAGAGTCTGACTCTAGGGTCTTTTTCAATATAGAAGAAAAATTTGAAGTATTAAACTTCCAAATAATAATTCTTTTTAGAAACTGTACAAATTTGTGCTGCTCATGTTCCAGGGACTCATGTCTATGAGTCTTCAGAATTTGAAATGTTCCATGAGTTCTTCTTCCTCTTGCATTATGGTCTTATGGACATTGAATCTTTGAGTCTTGATTGTCGCAAATATGGAAATTTCAAAGTGCTTAACATTCTCCAGGTGACCTGTACACCCAAAATGTTTTAATCTAAATAATCCACCCCAGAGATTTTTATACAATAAGAAAGATAACTATGCGACTTCTTTGGTTCTGTTCCTGCTTCCTGCAGGAGAATGGAAACTTCAGGATGTGCAAAATGTATAAAAGCTTCTAGAAACTGAAGAAATCCTTGCTTCTGTTGCAGGGAGTAGCTCTTCTAATGTCAGACACGGTGATCTCTGGTTTAGTTTCTTTTTCCATAAGAAGAGCAATACAAAATATATTGACCAGCCTGGGAAGCGGACAAAGTCTATTATAGCTTCCAATTATATTTTCCCTCACTATTCTGAAGTACTGATCTGCAGAGCTGTTCACCAAAGTTCCCTGAAAATTACTGATATTGCAACTCCTTATAGAAAACCGGTTTCTAGACTCTATCTTTCTCTCTCTAGACCCTTTTCTTTATAGCAGTAAGAAGGCACAGTCATCAAATGCTGTGCCATTTTTATACAAATGGTGCTCAGCACCAAAATTTTCAAGGATCTTCATTTGGAACATGCTTGCTACAGAGATCATTATGTTCAGCTGGCAGCTGCTTAAGATATCTCAAAACCTGTACCTGTTAGTGGAAGTGAAAATAAGTGAAGACCTACTGGGGTTCAGTTTCTAAATAGTGGTCAATAGTTGTAGGCAAACTTTGGTCCTGGGTCCATCATTTGCAAGGTGAATGCAGTGATTATGGGGTTAGGGAGGTGCAGGGGTAATGGAAGAGGCTGAGCAGTGAAGCCAGGACCCCAGTCTCACTGGAAGAGAGGGTGCATCCCCTTAATTATTTTTTTCATAATTTAGTCCTTTGGTGGGGCGAGGGGATGGGAAAGATGTCTGTACTCTTTCAAGTGTTAACATGTAGGTAGTAACACAGAGTGGATTGAACACTGTATGAATTCACATCTCAATGGCTTTTTGCACTTTGCTTCACTTGGGAGACATTTCACTGACATTCACTTTCACTTAGTACCAGGCAGGATTATCCCCACTACAATATCCAGCACAATCACAGAGACACTTAGGTGTAGAGGTTCACATGCTGGTCTTCTTGAAGGTATAGATGATTGTAATTTTAAAATACTTTTAAAGGCCTGCTTTGTGTCTGCCACACCTTTAGTCTCTGCACTGGATGGTTCAGAGCTGTGCTTCAGGCTGGGACAGAGACAAGACCAGCATCTATTTGAAGAAGTGGAGCATGTGGGGCTGTTTCTAAAAAAGGCTACAGGGAAGCCCAGATGTGTTATCAGAAGTCTGGGGACAGGAGGAATGTTTGCAAATCAGATCTGGGAAAAAAGAGACTTGGTAGCATTGCTACCTGGGTGATAACCCCAATGATTACTCTGCTTTTGCATCGTAGCCTGGCATAGCTGTTATCATGATGATCTAGGCAGCTTTTTAACAGGGAGATATGAGATTCAGCATCCCAAAGAGTGAATTTATTCTGTTATAAAGTAGTTGAAACTCTGCTGGAAGATGACAGTCCATTTGTCAATGTAAATATTTGCTAATAGACCATAATTATAGTCTCTGAACCTCTTCCTCATCTCCTGCTCCAATACCTTAAGATAGCTGGCTGTGATGCCAATTGAGACACAGATTTCACAGTGTACCTCCAATCAAAGTTTGGGAGCGCATTTCTCATATGCATGCTTCTCTATTTTTTAAAGGTCCTTTGGCATAGACATTCTGTATCCAGCTATATCTGAGGCCAAAATATTGTTGCGGAAAGAAGTATAAAATGTGGTATGTTACTACTATCCGTGAAATAGCAAAATCTTGAAAAATGCCAAAGACACAACAAATGAAATTAGGCCCACTGTACCTGGGCTTTGTTGAAAAAAAAGTAAAGGCTTAATTAGAGATTACAAATTGGGATTCACACATAGCTTCAATATAAATCTCCAATCTGACTGACTTGAAAAAGCGCTTTCAAAATATTTGGTTGAAATTGCACATGAACAATAATCAGGGCAATATTTATGGAGTAATCTGGAACGCTATACACTTGTCAGATAATGAACTAATGTCCACAGTTTCCCCTAAATACCTGATAACTCTGTCATGAAGGTAGAGATTAGATTGCTCAGCTGTGACTCTATGGAAGTTAATCCTTTTATTGCTGTTCCTCTAAAATTTCAGACAATAAAGCAGTGTTTCAGTAACATCACATGACCATTTTGCAGGGCTGTGTGATAACATTTCAGCAGTATTTGCAAATTGTTACTCTTTTTGAAAACTGAAGTCAGAAAGATCTCTGCTGACCATAATATCTCAATTTTGCCCAAGATTTGTGGATATTTGGCTGTGGGGCTCTGCCTGGGGCTTGTGTCTGTGGTAGCAGATAATCTACTGAGAGGCAGCTTGTTCTTAGTTGTATGTAATATTACTTTATATTCAGCCTGCTATGAGCAATCATATGAATTTTTACTCATTTGTATTCACAGTTTTAGCAAGTGTGTGAAAAAAATACAGCCTATAATTATATCTACCTGTGCAAAACAGAAAATTAGAATGATTCATCTTCCTTGGAGAAGTTCTTACATTAAACATTTGTTTGAGAATTCTTTGAAAAAAGTCACCATCTCCTATTTTCAAATAGTAGAAAGCACAGAAATATTTTTCTTAACCTTTCACTAATCATGAATTAAATATTTTATTTAATAATAAAAATGTATTTTTTTCTCCATTCATAGAGTTTTTGCTTTCAATAATGATCCAACATATCTGTGTCTCCTGTTTTCATAGACAAAGTTTGCTTTGAAGTATTGTGAAAGATTTTGTGTATTCTTAGTTAAGACTCCCACATAAAGGCTATATAAATACTGATATGGTTATACACATGGTCAGCTTCTAAATAACAGTTATTGCGTGTCATGCTTGAAAACTGGGAGCAGAGGCTCCAAATATGCTCCTCTCTTCTCCCATTTTTTATTGCATCAGGTCACATGCCCCATATAAGCTTGTGGTCAGAAGTGCTTGTATTTGTGTCTTGTCTTATGGAGTGGTCTTGCTGTACTTCAGACTCATGTCTCCCATCCTGCTGAGTGTGGGAATGTAGGGCTTTGGGCAGGCAATCCCTATGGAAGCTGCAAAGCTGGGTGGGACTATGCGTGGGAGCTGTTCCTGCTTCTGGGGCTGCCGGATGTGGGTGCCCACATCCCTCTGGGTGAGGGAAGCACATGCTCCTGGCCCCTGGTACCATCAGCTTTCTACAAAAACTGGCTCTGAAAGTAACAGGCTGCGAGGCATAGTGAGTAGATGCAGGCTTCTGCGTTAGCCTTCTCGCTGACTCTAGGCTTCATTTGATTTCTCCAAACCCTAATGAAAAGGTGGTTCAGAGCCTTTGCTAAAGTGATGTTGGACTTTGTGTTAACCAGGGGTGGATGTCACGATTCATAGCCAAATTTACTTAATCCCCAACCGGAATATAAATATGTCTTTTTTCTACTTCTACTCTTAGGCCACAGAAGATTGTGGTTGTATGTCAGTCCTCCATTGTCCTGCAACTTCTTGTTACTCTGTCCCCTTCCTCCCTACTGAACTGCAACCAGGGTTAGAGGTGCTCACAGGACTGTTTGTAAGGGGATGTGGTAGAAGGGTATTTGCTGACTGAAATTCTGCTGGTTTGAGCAGGATGTAAGCTCAGTGGCAGTGGTGCTCTGCAGCATCAGTACCTTCAGCTGACAACATCTTACCAAACCTCATGTGGTCTCCCTTTCAGCAACCAGAGTCAATTTTTCCTTTGTACTCTGTTGATTCTCTCAGTGGTGAATACTGGGCTTTGTATAATCAACCCCTTTCTCTTTTCTGTTACAGAGCTCCAGCATGGGAGGCAAACTGAGCAAGAAGAAGAAGGGATACAGTGTCAATGATGAAAAAGCTAAAGACAAAGACAAGAAGACTGAAGGAGCAGCGACTGAGGAAGAGGAGACTCCAAAGGAGGCTGAGGGTGCCCAGAAAACCACAGAGACCACAGAAGTGAAGGAGAACAACAAGGAGGAGAAGGGAGAAAAGGATACTCAGGTCACTGCCAATAAGATGGAAGAAAAAGAAGGGGAGAAGGAGAAAACAGTGACCCAGGAAGAAACCCAGAAAACAGAACCTGAGAAGTCAGAGGCTATTGTCGATGCAAAAGTAGAGCCACAGAAGAACACTGAACAGGCACCCAAGAAAGAGGAGCCAACTGCTGCCTCTGCTCCTGCTGCCAGTAGCGAAGCACCCAAACCCTCTGAGCCTAGCACCGATGCAAAAGCTTCCCAGCCTTCAGAGGCCACAGCTCCCAGTAAAGCAGATGACAAGAACAAAGAGGAAGGGGAAGCCAAAAAGACTGAGGCTCCCACAATGCCTGCAGCCCAAGAAACTAGAAGTGAAGTGGCCCCAGCTTCAGACTCAAAACCTAGCAGCAACGAGGCTGCACCTTCTTCCAAGGAGCCCGTGGCAACATCAGCACCTAGTTCGACTGCTAAGGCCTCAGACCCTGCAGCTCCTCCAGAGGAAGCGAAACCTTCTGAAGTTCCAGCGACTAATTCGGATCAAACCATAGCAGTGCAAGATTAAATTGGACAGCCTGTTGAAACAACCACTTAAAACAACCTGTGTCTTTTTTTTATTTTTTCGGCTATACTAACTTGTTTCAGATCTGAAATAGCAAATGCGTATTGCCCAGAAAAGAAGGAGATAAAAAAAAAAGAGAAAAAATGAAAAGGATGTCCCATCAAGTTGGGAGGGAGGGAGGGGGGAGAATCCAAATAGTATTTTCGTGGGGAAATATCTAGTATACTTTCTGCCAACTTGACACAAGTCCTGGATTAAAATAAATAAATAAATAAATAAATAAATGGATGTCTGAAAGTACAGCACATTTTTTGTATCTGAACTGCTGAAAATACACTCCACCAGTGTATCAAAACCTTCTTTTTGTTCTGTAATGGGGTTTGGAAATGATGCGTTTGATTCTGCCCACTAGGTTTGTGCCAAGGCAATCAGATCTTTATGAAAGCAGTATTTTCTGTGTGTTTTTTTTTTTTTATTTACAACCTTTCTTATTTTAATATTTTTTTTAAGCAGTGGATGAATGCCAACTTTCAGACAAAACCCACTTAGCTGTCCACATATTTCTCAATGCCAATCCTCCAATTCTTCCTCTCCAAATATTTTTTGGGAGTAAAAAGCATTCTCATCCTACTTAGCCTACCTAGATTTCTCATGACGAGTTAATGCATGTCCGTGGTTGGGTGCACCTGTAGTTCTGTTTATTGGTCAGTGGAAATGAAAAAGTCTGCGTTCATTGCAGTTCCAGTTTCTCTTCCATTCTGTGTCACAGACACCAACACACACTCATTGGAAAACAAATGAAAAAAAAAATGTACAATGGATGCATTGAAATTATATGTAATTGTATAAATGGTGCAACAGTAATAAAACTTAAATAATTTAAAAAATATATACGTGTAAAGACTGATTAAATCTTCACTTTCACCCCTTGAGAACTAGATAAAGGAGGTTCTTACACTTAGAGAAGAAGTATGTCTGGGGCTGTCTACTTTCTTATAAATAGTCACTTTCCAACAGACTCAAGTGCTCTTAGATGAGGTTGGAAGAAGTGGCCAATGAATAGTGCATCTCATATATGTTTTATCCCAGTCAAAGAAGAAATGGCTTTTGCCTACATTAACATGTGAAAAAAAAAATGCTCTTGCTATTTTGAAGAGCAACAGGCATGTTGACTGAGTTTTAATTTGGACTAAGACAGTGGATTTGATAAACTCAATTTAAAATGAGGCGATTAAATTTAAACCTAGTCCTATTAAAGTATTTCTAGTGCTGATACACTTTGTTCTTTTCCCCATTACTATTACATAGAAGATAAACCACTGCTGCCACAAAGGGCCAGTCCTGTGTATTTCAAATATGGATAAGCTTGTGTAGCTCAGTAGAGTTTGGCCCAGCATATTTTTCACTACTTTTGCCTATTTTATTCATTATTCAACAGAACAACTGAATAATTGCACTTACTGCTGAATGGTGTAATTGGTGGATACAGACAACGATTTCAGTGCAGAGCTGGGATTCACAAAACCAGTTAAAGCAGCATATTTGGCCTCCCTATTAGTAAACTTTTGGGCAGAGCAGAAGTTCTGAAAGTAGTTGGCTGTGGTACATAGAAACACAGCTGATACACATACCAAAGGGATGAGCAGGCTTGGATTTAGTAAATAAGGAAAATGGTTTTTTAAAATAGTATAAATTATTTCAAATACTTTCTCTCCAGGTAGTGAGGATGATTCACTCTACAGACTTGCATAAGACTAATCCTATGTTTTTTTCAGAAATACAAACTTCCCACACCATGCTGGCAATATTGTTATGAAGCTGTCCATCTGGGAGAAGCCTACTGGAACAGGCAGGAATAGTTCAGTTGGGTTTAGATCAGGTCATTCACCTCCATGAATATTGCACCACCGTGAAGCTTTTGCATCCTTAATGTGATGCTAAACACAGTCTTACTTTAATTCTTTGAAGTAATTAAAAATACCCCTGTCCTCCACAGCTGTATCCAAACCCAGCAGCCTCTGCAGATGTGGACAGCAAAGTCTTACCATATGTGCTCTTCTTTTCACAACCTGCTTGCTGATGACAGTTTCATCCCAACAGGTCAATACAGCAAAGAAATTTTTTCCACACACAACTGGAAATCACTAGCATATAGTCAAAGAAATATGCACTTGTGTTTGGGAAACTGACAGTCAGCATGGCCAAAAACTCTTCTGTACTCTCAAAGAATAAAAAAAGGGAAGTTGCTGTATGATGTTTTGAATACTTTTATTAATAGACAGGCCTGCAAAATTGTTTTTTCATAGTTGCTAAATTTCTTAGTGTACAACTGATGGTTAAAAGGCATTCTGGCCAAGGCCACTTCTCCAAAATGCTGTTATTCTATACCTACATACACAAGGAAAAAACAACCTCTGTTCAAAGAGCTTTTGAATTAAACATATATATGGTTAATAGAAATGTGATACATGTTGCTTGCCTGAAAAGCCATGAGAAGAGGTGAGAGCCTAGAGGCTTGCTTTTCTTCAGTCCAGTGTCTCATCTCCAAGATTTTCCTTTTTGCATTATAATCACTCTTTAATGATAGTAAAAGTATGCTGAGGGTACAGAGCTAACAGGCATGTTAGTGCTCTGAGGGTAAGCACATTGCAGATAACCTCAAAGGACCCAACTCTTCTGTGAAAGTGTGCCAAAGGAATAGAGAAATTCAACCCTGGGAAAGAACCTTTGCTATTGTTTAGAGCCCCCACAGAGACATGTTTGCAAGGTCTCCCTTGTTTTGCCCTGGAAACTGTCAAGAATCTCTTGCTTGTCTTTCAATAATAGGAAGGTCAGTGCCATTGACTTTGCTCATACTTTGCTTGCATTTCCACAGTAAAGAGCTCAGATGCCTTTAAATGTACAGCAACTCTACCTCCTTCCCTTCCCTTCCCTTCCCTTCCCTTCCCTTCCCTTCCCTTCCCTTCCCTTCCCTTCCCTTCCCTTCCCTTCCCTTCCCTTCCCTTCCCTTCCCTTCCCTTCCCTTCCCTTCCCTTCCCTTCCCTTCCCTTCCCTTCCCTTCCCTTCCCTTCCCTTCCCTTCCCTTCCCTTCCCTTCCCTTCCCTTCCCTTCCCTTCCCTTCCCTTCCCTTCCCTTCCCTTCCCTTCCCTTCCCTTCCTTTCCCTTCCCTTCCCTTTTTTTCTTTTTTTTTTCTTTTTCTTTTTTTTTATTCTTTTTCTCTTTTTATTTTTCTTTTTTTTTTCCTTTTTCTTTTTCTTTTTCTTTTTCTTTTTCTTTTTCTTTTTCTTTTTCTTTTTCTTTTTCTTTTTCTTTTTCTTTTTCTTTTTTCTTTTTTTCTTTCTTTTTCTTTTTCTTTTTACAGGCACATGCCTGTATGGCTGACAGTATCTAAACAGTCAGTTACTTCTGAATTTCTGCTGGAACTTCCTTGGTCCCAGCACTGAACTAGGAAGTCTGTCTGGTCTCTGTCTCACCTGACCATTGCCTTTTCCAGATCATCATGAATTCCAGCTTCATGTAAGTGTACTGAATCAGTGGGTGCATCAAATCCATAGTCTTCTTTCAGGAGCTTCTTCTCACTATATCACATTTCTGTGAATTTATCCTTATTTAACCATATAAGGGAGTGTCTCAAAAAAATGTGTGATTTCTTGCCACTGCCACAAGAAAGCATTTTCTTATAATACATTTCTTTAATACATCTTCTTCTCTGCTTTCATTGTTGGCTTATTGCACGTAATTCATAGTATTTAAAGTTCTGTTTCAAGATTTTTGAAATGCTAATCATATGGCTTGTTCTTTTTATTCAACAGTACATATATTCTTTCTGCATTAAACTCTTGACATTTACCTTGACTGAGATTTACCTTGACTGCATTTTATTTCATTATTTATATATATTAAATTTTTACATCCTGTTTTATATTTAACCTCCCCACCATATTTCATGCAACATGAATGCATATCATCTGTTAAGTGGTCAGATTTAGAAACCATGGCATTGCAGCCATGGGAAAAACATAGCTAGCAAAAGGAACAGCAATCTACCAGTGGTTTCCTTCACTGCTATGAAAAAGTGTCTTCTCCATGACCGGCAGAGTTTTGCTTGCTGCATTTATCATGGTGAGATCAAGATCTGGCTATAGAGTTTGGTTAGCAGAAGGAGCTTTTTTCTTTTTTGTTGTTTGTTGGGGAAGAGAGGAAAGGAATGAATGTTTTGAAACATGGCCACAGGAGTTGGGACACAGAATACATGACACAATTCTTTTGCTTCCTGGAGACAGCACTATTTTGTGTTAGCTGGCCACCACAGAGCTATCAAGCCTTTTCAGCTTGTCAGGATTCTTGTCTCTCTTGTAGCATATTTGCTTGTCTAGGCAATAAATATTAATTCCAGCTCTTACTCTCATGGCTATTTAAATGTATTGTCTCTATCTTTAGCTTGTCTTCCTTCCACAATTTAGGTCTGACATTTCTTTGAGCTGCCTCAAGGTTATTGAGGTTATTGCATCAGAGGGTAACTGAATTTCTTGACATTTTGGCTTGATCAAGATGATTTTTTTGAGACTGTTCAGTCAGGTGAGATACAGTTTTTCAAGGACATATTAATATGATCATACTTTTATAATATAACAGTTGACAGATTTTAAATGGACAGTCTAAAGGTGTCTGTCCATACATTGCAGGCTAAGTAAAGAAAACCTGGAAGATGGGAGGGCAGATCATCAGCTGACAAAATTAGTGATTTAGGCCCACTGAACTGTTTGAAAATAATTTTATTTCAGTTATTCCATACAGACTAAAAAAAGCATTAGCAACAGTATGTCACATTGTATCTGAATGGTCAGATATGAATGAATTAAACTTAACTTTAGTGATAAGTTTATAATAGATTTAGATTTGAATTGAAGCAGTATATGAATAATAATTAGGAAAATAATACAAGTTCTGAAATGGCACATTTAAAGGATATATTTTAGACTTTAGGTAGTTACTTTTTATGAATGATTCTAGTGTTTCTGGTAGTGATAAGGCACAACATAAGGATTAGCATATTTCTGCATATGCACATGAAAATTAAATGAAGATAAAAATTAATATTTATAGGGAGAAGAGATTTATACTTCCTGGTAAGTTAAATTTAAACTGGTGGGTCATGCTGTCTTATCTTGGGCCTGAATTTTGCATTTCACTGTATCTTGGTGCTCAAGCTTAGCTGTATCACACACATGTTGGACCAGAATTTTCACTGCATTGCCACATTTTCTAGCTATACCTGACCCAATTTTTTATACATTTTTCTTCTTTAATCTGTCAGGACCAAGATGCCTACATTAATGGAGATCTAAACAGGTGGTGACCCAAACTACCCTATAGACCTTTAACATTCAGACCAGCTCAGTGGTGCTGGGTTCCATCTGTGCTCATTATCTCTGGCTTTGATGTGTCTGTACCAATGACAGGGACTGGGGAAAGATTTCAGAGAGTTTTAATGTCTGTTGTTTCCCTCTCATCCAAGTGCCCCAAAAGTAAAGGTGACTGGAGGGTGTTTCTCTCAGCTGAAAGTTTGAAAACTTAGAAAAAAACTGTTCAGTTCTTTGGTCAAGATGAGCAGAGAATGGAGGAGTTTGAAAGCCTGAGATCTGGTATAAACATAAAAGTGATATTTAAATTCATGGTAAAACTAATTTGACAAAGACACGAGCTGTGTCCTGAGAAGATCAGCACCTTAGGAATGGGGTCTCATACAGTATTGTACAGGAGAAAGCTGAGTATAAAAATGTAGCTACTGCATAAACAAGTATCACTTTTAGGCAAAAGCAAAACTGGTAATGATGGGAGAAGCATCTAGTTTGGCAGAAAAGCATTTCCATTGTCAGGATTTTTAGAGAAGAGATAGCTCTTGAAATGTGTTTAAGGAAATTTTTTTGTGTGATGTTTATATTCCTGAATTGATTCCTAAACTGATTTTAGATGACAAATGCAACAAAATATGTTCTAGTGTTATCCATAAAATTTTTCAGCATCATAAGCAAAACCTTTCTACAGCAGGATAAAGGAGTGTAAAAAGAAATGGACTGTGATGTCAGTGAAGTTCAAGTTCTCCTCTAGCACCCTGAATACATGCAGTGTTTCTAATAAAGATGAGAGGATGGGATGGAAGCTGCGGCAACAATTCTACACAGTGACTTGAGCTAATATTCAGTGAATTTCCTGTTTTAGTGATGGTGCCATGAGATACTGTCAGATCCAATGGTACTATTAATCAGATCCAATTGCAGTCAATTATAATCATAATGCTTCACCATAGATATGGATTTTTAAAGGGAGCAACTTTTATGTGAATGGCTGTTTCCATTGATTTTATACCTTGCTGTCTAGTTCTAAAAATCTAGAATTAGTTTGATGACATTGAAAGTAAGAATCAATCTATCTGTGGCTAATCAGTGACAGAGTATATGTAGATAGAGAAGCTGACCGAAAAGACATTACAAGGTCAGATAATAATTTGGGAAGGAGTCAGTCACCAGGGGATGTCAGCAGAAGTTTTCAATCAGTGTGAAAGGCAAGGATAATGATTTTTCAGAGCAACTCTGTAAATGAATGTGGAGGCAATAAATGAACTGGCAGTCTGGTCTAGATAGCATGGGTTGCAGGTTTGCCATACCATGCAAAAAGAAAGCAGAGGTGTTTTCCTGCTTGGGTAGGCACAAAGTCACACACTGCTCTTAATTTTCCTTTCACTCCAGTTCACCCATTGATATTTACTTCCTCTTTCAGGCTAACCTTTCCATCAAGGATCTCTTTCTTTTCCCCAGTACATGCTTTAGTTAATAGACCAGATTCTCCTAAAGTGGCCAAAGCACCTGTTTAAAAGGAACATTATACATATCACATGCCTTCCAGAGAGCTGCTGTGCTTCTGAAAAGGATTCATGTACAACCTTGCCCTTCAAACCATGTACAAAACAGAAATGTACCAGGTCACCTGGTACCTGAAACCATCACATGCTTTACCCTGGTACCACATAGATTTTCTCCCCCATTTTATCACTATGAAGATAGAGACAGATGTGTAGTGTTTTAGGATTTTTCTTAAAAAATAATGGTCCTATTAACCCAGTGAGGCCATTTTATGAACAGCTTCTCTGGCAGTCTTGTGTGCTGCCAGGCCTGGACTGACCATGAGAGTAAGAAGATCTGCCCACCTTTAGCTCACCAGGGCTTCTTGTCTTCTGTCTGCCCTCCAGCTGCTCTTCCTTCCCCTGGGATGCAGCTGCACCAGTCTCCTGCTGAACAGACTTGGCTTGGAGGACAGGGAAGTCTGTGGAACCACCTTGAGAGAGCTTAAGGATGGCAAGAAGAACTCTTTGACAGGATTTACATGGATATAGCTGCTTCTCCCTTAGGGCAGGGGAATGGAAAGCCCTAAAAAACTTTGAAAGTCAAAGTCTTTCAAGTTTTCTATGGCTCTGTGACTACCAAAGGTTGTCCTAGTAAGTAGTGTTTTCCTTCATCTGAATAAGACTTAGACTGTATCTGCTTTCATGGAATAATAATTCATTCTGTATTGCCTTCAGCAGGACTAAGGGCAGTACAAGGTATTCTTACATTCATTTTTGAATTGTTGTCTGAGTGCCTGCAATGAAATATTTCTCAATTTTACTTCACTTTCTCCATGCTCCTCCTATATGGTTTCATTCCAGCCATTCTTTTCTCCACCAGGCCATAAGTAGGCAAAACTGTTTACTTTTTTCTCTGTACATCAATCACTCCTCAAATGAGAAGCAACAGCATGTGCTTTCGTCACAAGCCTCCTTGCACATTCTTCCCTTCATGTCTCAGCCTGCTATAGGCAAGGATAATGCTGATATTTCAACTGGGCAAAATCATCAGTCATTATAAATCCCCTTGGGGATATGAATATGTCCAGCAGTAGTGAGAATTTTCTAGTCTTTGTGTGCTTTATTTAGAAGTACAATTCACAATGGATCGCTGATGAAAAGTGCCAGTAACCCTGCAAACTCTTATACTGCTGCCTGTGCAGAACTGGGCGAGGCTTTCTTTTAAGAAGTACTTCTGTTGAATTGGCGTAATTGGACCAGCAAATTGCAGTGATGAACTAGATAAAAATGACCTGGAAAATCCCTGCCTCATGTACAGTGCTGACTACTGAGCAGTCATTGCTGTTCTGTGCTTTTTCTTTTGTGCTGGCCTGTGCATAGATACACTAGTACTAAGTTAATTCAGAGCTGAGATAGGCACACTGGAAACCACAAAATTTTAAATTCCCTCTTTTATCCTGAAGAGAAAATTATTTTCTAAGCCTTTCATTTTTGTTGCGGGGAGGAAGCAACAAGATTAGAAACTGAAGCTAGGTCAGACTCTCTTGAGTCCTCATGCATCTCCACACAACCAGGTTTGGGCACAAGAAGATGCTCGTAAGTGACTCAGCCATATGTATCAGAGTAATTAGGACCATTTAAAACCCAGGAACTAACAATTTTGAGGATTCTTTCAAACTCTTTCTAGTTGAAAACTTCATGGGTTCTTCTCCGTCTTAACTTTGTCTTGACTTCTGGCATCTATCAACACCCAAGCTTCAGAGCAAAATATCTACAGAAAATTCTGGATTTTACATCAAGATTTTTGAAAACCATCACAGATTTCACATGTCTCTTGTGCTTCCCATATTTTTTTCAAAATTCTTCCAGATTTCAGTGAACTTATGGACCAGACTACCCATTCAACTTCTCATTACTTTAGTCAGGGAAATTATGCTGTAAAGAAAGTTATGCTGTTAAAATAATCATTAAAGCTATTAGATGGAAAATTTTTAAAAAGGAAAAATTTGTTCAACAGGCACACCTGCATGTAGGCAAGATGCATCATTTCCATAAGAAAAACTAGAATTGCTGAACAATCACCATGCCCTTCCACAGAGTCTGGACTGTTTATTCATAAGTGGTTCCCAAAGATTCCTCTCACCAGGTATCTGAAACAGTGGATGGTTTGCACTGTTACCATGTAGGTTTTCTGCACTGTTTTATCACTGTTTTATCACAGGTGGGCATGAAGTGCTTTCATACTTGCCCGTCCGTATTTATAATACTCCCACGAAGTCCCTAATCTTTATTGAACAGCTTTATCTTTTACAAATAAGAAACATGAGTTTCTTACAGAGTGTACAATTGAAATAGTTGTGAGAAGTTACTGAATAACTAAGGGGAGAACCATATTACTTGAGCCATTGTATCAAAGCTAAACATGGTTAATGAAGAGAAAACAGCTCCTTTTTCTCTTCCTGATGTGGTTAACAAAGACCTAAGAGAGATGAAATAACACTGTGGTTTAATTATTTTTTCCCCCTCCGGAAAATTGAAATATTTCTAGTTCTCATCATTTTCTTTTAGGGAAGTATTCCAAACTTCTCCTATGTGTAAAGGATTTGGTATCACAGTGATTGCAATGGCTCATAATGCTCATTATCTGCATTAACTGTTCAGAAGCGATGCTATTTCTATTCATTAAATGAATGGAATTACAGAACACGTATTTTGGCATTTTACACTCATGGACTATGGGGTGTGTTTTATATGTTGATTTCTCTGTGGAAGAAAAATGGAAAGGTGTGTATACCCATTATTTATAGGTGTTGCAGTGGATCCAGTCATTTGCACAGTGACATATAGCCACATGCTTTGGCTGGTAACCCAGACAACCACAGATATCCCCACACAATCATGACTTTATGTTTAATGAGATATTTTTCTACCTTGGGACAAAGACAAAACAATTTTTCAAAACTTCGTCCCCTTGATTTGCTTAGTTTTAAAGCAACTGCCTAAAAGTATAATCAGAACAGCTCCCAGGAGGTGCTGGAGGCTTGAAGCAGGCAGTGAAATATTAGGAAAAGAAAATATTTTCATTAACATTGATTTCTTATTGTGCAGCACTTAGCAGCTGCTTTACTCATAGGTATTATTTTTAGGAGGTCAGCTCTATTTTTAAGATTTTAGAGCCTAAAGCATTCTGTAGATATTCTCAAATGTATTCTTTACTTTTAATAAAGGGAAAAATAACACAGAAGGTTAGAAAAATGGTGTCACTCTAAAACAAAGCTTGAAATCAGTCTTAAGCAGTCATATCTAGTTTGGGCTTCAGCAGCCTAGCAGTAATCCAGCAGGTAAAGAAGTAGAGTGCATTACAGAATGACACCCTAATCCTCTTCAGTTTTGGAAAATCAGATTGAACCAACACAGCCTTGTCCTGGAGAAGGTATCTATGCTTTTCATTACTAGCTGCTGTTCTGGAATCAGGTGTGTTCTAGTTACTCATGTAGCCCACTTTTCCTCTCACCTCCCTTGCTTCTCAGAGTCCAGGGGACTTGCAGCCAAATATTCTACTCTGACTAGACAGTGTCATCTGAGGGGGGATAAAGGTGATGCAGGTGCTCTGCTTTACCATTTGTATAGCTGCTAATAAAACAGGAGGACAAATAATGCTGTGAGATGCAAAGGTTCAGGGCTTATGTTTTCATGTATTTGTAATAATACCAACTCTAATAAATTATCTCAAAGTATAGAGAATTATTAAACCTCTGTGTACAATGCTGTTCCAGCTGGGTATTTCAGAAAGGTGCCTTTATGTAGACACCTGTACAACGTAAGCTAATGCTCTACTAAGACAGAAAATGTTTCAGATTATCCTGTAAAAATGAAGAGTCATTATGTGAATTACAGAAGTATAAATTACTGATTGTTGGTTTAACTAGTCTGTGAGAGGGGTAAGTCACCAGAGAAGCACAAGAGAAACAGCTAGTGAAAGGATTTAAAAGTTCTACCCAAACTTAAGAGGTCAGGAAAGCATGAAGGGTGGAGGCTTCCTCTGCTTTCTCCTATTCATTTTCTCTATAGACGCAGCAGTTTCTGGCACTTCTCTCCTAGCTCTATGATCTTCTGCAGGTGGAGACTGCTGACATATTTTAAGTATAGAGTCTCTGTTGAGGTTTTTTGCTTTACTCTGTAGCTCTCCTGACCATTGTTTCTTTTAAAGAATCCATCAAGTATGATCCCAAAAATTATCCGCACTTTTCCTCTTACATACCAGCATGCCCCTTTCTTCCCGCTGCAGGGTCTACAGTGGCAATCTGATTTATTTGCTTTAAAAGCTTTCTTATTTCTCTTTGGTTCTGGTGTTTTGTTTGTTTGATTAGTTATTTTTTAAACTACATTGAAATCTTGACAGGAAGAATTTAACTGCCTTCTCTTTGGGGAACAAATTTCCCAATTAATCTGGTTTTTTTTTGTTATTGAGTAAAGGAAGTCACTGCTCTTGCTTATTCCAATAACCTCTCTACTTTACCTGTGTTTATCCTACTACTGAGCATTGTTTCACAGGTTAAAAAACATAGAAGGGAAAGAGAATATATTTCCTAATCTTGTTCTACATGAAAGTGGGGGAATTTTTGCTTTGACTAGTAATGACTGAAGAACAAGGTCCTTGCAGAGCAAGGCATTGGCTTGTGCAAGACACTGCGACAATTAATTACACCACTTCTGATTTTAGTGTGGCAGAGGACAAGTTCAAAGTTGTATGAACAGCTGATTTTTCAAGTTACCATTTTCTCTGATTTTCTCTTCAATGTGGAAGAGTCACTGCAATAAATAACAGGCAGGCAGAGAAAGTGGAGGAGAAAAATGTTTATAGGAGATGACTGATAATGATTTAATTTTTTCCCTTTACAGGAGAAACACACTTTGAATCCTTGCTATGGTAAAAGGCCAATTCAAAGCCAGTACAGTGACTACTCAGGCACAGAAAGAGTCTTAAATTCCTTTGGAGAAAGTTCAGTCCTTTCATCTTTCACATAGAGCTTACTGTGTAGAGACTTTATCTTTCTTTCTTGCTTGCTTGCTTTCCGTGCTTTCTTGCTTTCCCTTCGTCTTTCCTTCTTTCCTTTTGTCTTTGATTATTGTTACTCAATTTCATATTCAGCTGACTGGTTCTCCAGCTGCATTGGACCAGTACAGCTTATTAGACTTCAGACATTCACTGGCTTTAAGACTTAAGATTTGAGCCTCAATTTTTATATGTAATGAAGCTACAACAAAATTAACACAGTTTCCAGAAACCAGAGCTCTCCTCTGCTGAATTTAGCTTAGCTTGTCACATTGTATACAAAGTACATTTATTTAATTGCAAGGCTATTTTAGAAGAAATTTATTAGTATTTCTAAGTTGCTTCAACCAGGCAAGCCAAGTGAAAGTGCTGTGTGTACTCATATTCACTAATTAACAGAATAGACATAGAACAAATCTCTCCAAGTCTGAGCTATACCACAGTAAACAGTGAGCCCCCATTTAAGGTTAATGTCTGATGCATTGTGCTCTTAGAAGGTTCATTTGTGCAAGTTGAGTTTTGTATTCTGGTTCTGGTTGCATACATAACAAAGAAGTATTTTTTAAAAAGGAAAATCTTGAAACGTGTATTTCCATTTTTACTAGTAAAAGGCTTTAGGGAGAAGTAAGTGTAAATGTTATATCATCTGAAATACTCTAGAAGGTGTCAACAGAAAAACCCAAATTTTTCTTCTATGGAAAATTGAACAGTTAGAAATTTGGTTTTAATCTTCACTGAAAATGTTTATATTTTAAAATTTCCAACAGAATATAAAATTCTGAAAGTTGTAATTCTTAAAAATAAAAATATTTTTTTAACTATTTAAGCCACTAGAAGATTGTGATTATGTACAATAATGTGAGTTTGCATTCTATTTTTATATATGTATATGGAATTTGTAATAAATATCCTGAATATTTGTATAAAAATAGTAATGTAACCTCAAAATTATAAAGTTGCAATGACAGTTATCAGACCTAAAATTATAAATTAGACCTGAAATAATTTACTTTTTTTCTTTCCTATGGGATGAAAGAAATGGTTTAAATGTCTCAGTTTTGACCACACTGCATTTAAAGCAGTGGTGAAAAAAGTCCTCTGACCTTTCAGGGAGGCCTTAACATTTTTACATTTTTCTGCTAAGAGGAGACAGTGTAAAACAGCTGAAGAACACATGTCAGAACAAGAACTGAAGTTTGGTAGGAGTGCTGAACTTCACACACACAGTACCTCCCAGGAATCGGCTGGAAGCCCACTGAAGTCAATGGGAATTTTTGATTGGCTGCAATGTGTATTGGATCTGATTCAAAAAGGCTCTGTTCAGCAAAACACTTAGGTGGATTTTACTTCAGGCATGAACTTAATAAGACTTTAGTAGGTACTTAAAAGTCATGCTCACTTGCAGTTTTTTTGAATGCAGGCTCATTTTTTAAAAATTTATTAA
Source organism: Lonchura striata (assembly GCF_050655825.1). Classification (NCBI taxonomy): domain Eukaryota; kingdom Metazoa; phylum Chordata; class Aves; order Passeriformes; family Estrildidae; genus Lonchura; species Lonchura striata. The sequence goes on from NC_140704.1 coordinate 75,044,732, forward strand.
GATCTCTACCATGTGATGTGCTGCAAAGTAATAGTAAGAGAAATCTTGAAGCAGTGTTATTTAGTTGTCTAAATACATAGAGTAAACAAAGTTGTCTAAATACACAGAGTAAACAAAGTTCAAGAGAGATGCTGGGCTACACTTCTCAAAGGAACCACAAGAAAGTCAACTATTTCAGAATGGGAAGTGAGAAAAAGCAGATGTTATAACCACGGGATTTTCCAAGTTTTAAATATGAGGCCAAATTTGCTCTGTGGTAGGACTGAAAGATCAAAGCAAAGAATGTATAAATTGGCATATCAACCACTTAGATTAAAGGTCTGATTCATAGTGTATCTGCTCCAGAAATGGAAAAGAAAGAGCACTTAATAAAAAATTTTGGCCTCTGGACTGCAGTCACTTCCATGCCAAAGCCTGCTTCACCCACAGTAGGTCTATTTGAAAGTGAGAAATGGATTATAGTTTTTATTTTAAAAATAGGAGTAGGAGAATTGCTTAAACACCTATAGAAATTAAAATTAAGCTAAAAATGCAGCCTTGTGGATTTCAGCAGCTAGAAGCTATTGAAATAAGATTGAAATTTTCAAAGAGAACATTTCATTTCTGACATTAAGGAAAATATAGTCTTGGGCTCTGTGGGGAGAAAAGTAGGTATGAAATTGGTAATAAGTTGAGATGGATTAGAATTGAATTCCCAGACCCAGAACTAGGCAGGCTTCAGAATTCAAACCTCCTGGTATAGGCTGAAATCTGAAGTCTGACAGCAGAGCACTTGAATAAGATAGGATTTAAATTCAGTGGTAGAAGTGATATTCTGAAGGGATATTTTTTTCTTAGTTATTAGCTAGTGTGATCTTTTTATGTCCCTCAATAAATTGGGACTCTTAAGTCAGAATATTGTTTTTGTGGTTTTAGTTTAGCAATTTTACAGTGATTTGGTTCTGTGGACCTCTTTTACTGTTCTGATGCAGACATGTTTAATACGTAGTGAAAACATGATCACAAATATACATACTAGGTTTTCTTGATACCACATTAGAGGGCTCTGTAAGTGTAGTTACCACATTAGCATCCTGCTCTTCTAGTAACCAAAATATTTATGCAATTTTATCACAGCACTCAAGATGAGTCACTAGCCACCCTCGGGGAATGCTTCCATCAGATTCATTGTCATTTTCTGGAATGACAGTCCTGCAGTGTGAAACCTAAGAAGCAATAAACCCCAAATAAGGGTAATCGGAAAGCTCAGCCCTTGCAGGACCACATTCTGAGGTCGGGTGACTCATATAAAAGCAATCCAGGCAGTCATGAGACAAAGTTTTTGTAGCCACATCAGCTTTCCAGCATTTGCTGCAATTCCCAAGTCTGACTTGTGCTCACTGTGCTCTTTGTCAGATTTATTAATGCATTGTTCTGGGTTTTAAATTACAGCCCTCAGCTGTCATGTTCATACAGATCTGTGGTGGGCAGCCGAGAAGTCTTAGAAGCAGAAATAAGCACACACAGAATCTCTGCTCTCTGCAGCATACTGCTTGCTTAAAACAACTCTATTTTAAGATTTAAATTTTCTATGAAGTTATCAAGTTTCTCCCTTCCATTTTCCATTTCACAAGCCTGTACTGTAGTTCTGGCTTATGTCTTCTATCTCCAGGAAGCAACCTGTCAGACCACTGTGAGGATGAAACATTCCTCCAGGCTGGGTTTACTGCCTTGCTTTCTTTTACCTCAAATCATTTCCAAATCAGGAATTTTAATCAAGTTGATTAAATAAGATTTCATTTAAGAAGAACGCTGGATCTTCATACTTGTGTGACTTTAACCATAGCAGCTTCAGACATGACTCGCTTCATGCACCCATACTTTCTCTCTGTTCTGTCCTTTGTCCTTTTCTTATGCTTCTGGTAGCAAGTGAAGCATGACTTTAAGTCACATTATTGTGTTTTTAAATTGTTTATGAAGTTTTGTGTACAGTATGAGATTGAGAAAGCCTAGGAATGGATGCATAACCCTCATGCTGTTCCCCTTCTGGGGAACCACAGTGACTTACACTGATGCAGATGAATCACCACTGCTTGATGCTCATTTGAATTATCTTTATTTAAAGAGGCTAAATAAAACTAAGGATATCAATAGTTACTCCAGGAAAAAAAAATTAAACTACTAAAAACAACTGATACAATAAATAACAAATATATAATAAATATCATTAGATCATACACATAAAACTACACATGGTTAGTGGAAGTTCTGTACCAGATCAAGGGTAAGTGACATGTGCACATTTATACAGAAAACACAATAATTTGCAGATGCCTATGGGTGATATATGATGGTTGGGACATTAGCAGGGCAGCTATTTCTGTGTCCTTCATGTACAAGAGAATACAGCAACCATCTCAGTGTGCTGTGACTGAAGCCACTGAAATGGCTTCTCAGATGTGTCTGGGCTTTACAGAGCAACCTCAAATCACCAGAAGACAGACATCAGAAGGTTTCCTACCCAGTGTGAAAGGAGAAAGGAAATTTTCAACTCTGGAACCATGTAGTGGCAAATTCTGAAAGCACAGCAGTTGCTCATACTAGTTACTAGCGCTTTCTTTACAAAATAATATGAGTGGTCAAATAAAAGCAGGAGAGGAAGCAGCATTCATAGCTCAATGGATGTACTGTGTCTGTTTCAGAGAATCATTATGCTGGACTTCCTCATCCCACAGAAATGTGATTTGGAAACTTTACCAAAGCTCCTAATTGGAGCACTTTTTGGAAATGATGCTTCAACTGCTTACAAAGAAGGAATGAGGAAGCTCTCAATAGCAGCTCTTTAGCCAAGATAGCTTGTATTGGGTTTCAGCAGTTTCACTGGCTCAGAAATATGAGGTACAGGACAGTTTTCCATCTGCTAGAAGGAGACTTTTTGCAATCAGGTAATTTTCATTGCACATGCTAAGTTTAAGGTGCAAGAGATGCCCCTGTGACAGGCAGATGTAACTGTATACTGTCTAAAGGTGCATACTTTAGATGTGTTTTTAGTTTATGGACTACACTGCATCTGTTCTTACTTAATCCATTTGTAGATTAAACACTTCTTTCAAATATCTGTGAATGGTAGCTTTTAGGACCTGGGATTTGTGCATGAAAATAATATTTGGACCTGGAATCGAGGACTGAAGTCTGGCTTAAGTAACACTTAACCAAACACAAAAATCATAGCATAAGCATAATGTCCAAGATGTTCAATAATTTGTCTGCTGTATGACATTTGAGGGCACTGTTAGCCCTGACTGTCCCTCCCTAGTTTGCCTTGGGTTTTTTCCCATGATTCTGATAGGCCAGGACCTCATTTAACCTCTGAGTTATTTTCCAGGTGGATATTTTGAATTGGTATGATTTCATGGGATGATCCCTTACTTGTCTCAAGTCATCCACCTGCACTTATTCACTAAGCTCTGTTGTAGCCCAGTCCTTCTAAGGTGCCACAGGTTGGTTCCCTCTCATCAAGGGCATGGCCAGTAATGGGATTGCCTTTAGGTCTTGGCTCATCCCCCACTTTCTGCTCCAAAAAGGTTTCCCCTTTTACTGACCCAAAGCCAGATGGCTTCACAGAGTGTTCTGTGCTCACTGATACTCTTCATCAGTGCATTGGATGTGCATGGCCAGGGTTTTGGCAGTAGGGGCTATGGGGGTGGTTTCTGTGAGAAGCTGCCAGAAAGTTCCTCCATGTTTGACAGAGTCAATGCCAGCTGGCTCCAGGACAGACCTGTCCCAGCCAAGGCCGAGTCAATCAGCCACAGCAGTAGAACCTTGGTGATAGCATATTTAAGAAAGAAAAAAACAGGTGGTTGTTGTTGTGAAGAAATTGTATCCAGAGAGGAGTGAGAATATGTAGAGGGACAGCTCTGCAGGCACAAGGGTCAGTGCAGAAGGAGTGGCAGGAGGTGCCTGGGCACTACAGCTGAGATTCCCCTGCAGCCCATGCTGCAAGCTGTGGTGAGGCAGCCATGCTCCTGCAGCCCTTATAGGTCAACAGAGATGCAGAGATTCACCTGCAGCTCATGAAGGCCATTCATGCTCGAGCAGGTGGTTGGATGAGAGGAGACTGTGACCCTGTGGACATCCTGTGGAGAGCAGGGTCCTGGCAGAGACCTGAAGATCCTGAAGAGGGGACCACCCTGAACCAGAAGAATAACTATCTGTTATGAAAGGTACCCATACTGGAATGGGGGAAGGACTTTCCTCCCTGAGCAGCAGCAGAAACAACCTATGCTGAATTGACCCTAAGTCCTGTTCTGTGTCTCCCTTGTGCTGCTGGGGTGGAGGTGGCAGAGCATGGAATGAAGGGAGAGACTGCGGGTAAGGTGTTTTTAAGATTTGTTATACTTCTTGTTGTCCTGCACTGACTTTGATTGGAAATAAATTCAGTTAATTTCCTCAAGTGAAGTCTGGTTTGCCCATGACAGTAATTGGTGAGCGATCTCTCCTTCCCCTTATTGCAGCTCATGAGTCTTTCACTAAATTTTCTCTCCCCTGTCCAGTTGCAGAGGCAGGTGATGGAGTGGCTTTGGTGGGTACCTGAAACTCAGCCAAAGTCAAACAACAATAATCAGTCTCCCATAAAATGAGTGGGCATTGTTTTGAGATTTTGGTAAGATCATTGCTATGATTATGAATAGAAAAGCATAGATTTTGATTCTACATGGCTCATTGATACTTGTATCTTTTTAGTTCAAGAACTAAACAGAAATTAATGCAGAATGGTATCCCAAAAGCTGATTGTGAATTTAAAACATGTCCTTTCTTATTAAACACAGGGTCTGTATCCATAAAACTATATTTGAGCATGTTTTCAAGCACAGAATTATCTTTCTTTGTTTTGACCCAGTACCCTGAAGTACCTTTAAAATCTTAAATCTGCTTCAAAGTATTTCAGTCTTAGAAATTTTGCACTCTGCAACTTTGGAAGGCCCTTCCCTGCTCTCAGCTAAGGTAAAAATGCAACCAAGAAACAGCTCTTGTGTAAGAAAAGAGACCAAGTAACAAGTGTAATTGAAAGGAAATTTGAAAAATAATCATTCTGTAATCTCTCTAGCAACACTCACATGAACACTGAGAAAAACCTTTTAAGATTTTTCTTTCAGTAGACTCAACAACATGGTTAAATATGGGATTGCCAAAACTAAATGAAGGACTCTTGAAGGCACTTATCTTACAAGAAACAGCTTGAAATTCACAGCACCTGGAGGCTGTTGTTTTCATGCTGTTTTGGAAATGACACCATGGGAAAGTGGTAAGCTTCTTTTAGAATTGGAAGTCTGGTAACAAACTGTTTGGAGTTAATTTGAAAAAATGTTATCAGCAGTAGGTGACTGGTCAGCCAATGGGGTTTTTTCATAATCTTATAACCTGGGATATACCTGTGTTGCAGGTACAACACAAAATTCTCTCCTACAACTTAATACACTAAGTACTGCTAGAAATTTAGACCTGGGGTCAACCTACCAGTAACCCAATTAGAGGGTAACTGTGGTTGCTTTTTTGGCAGGCCAGTTACCCAGTCTGGTGTTGCCTCGTTCTGCTTATCACCTGCCCCTAAACTGCCGAATTTAAATTCTGCTTCTCGGTTACAATAATTTTGTGGCTGCAGTCCCTACTGTCCTTGGCCTAAATTTGGCCCCCAAATGCACAAGTGCAACTCTACAATACATTAGCAGAAATCAATTGTCTCTCTCAATTTATGGCAACTGAAAGCTGAATTTGACAAATAAACTCTGCTGACCCTCTAAATGCCTGTATCAAATGTAGTGCTGCTGTTCTAGTTTGAGCCATAACAGAATTTAGCTATGTATCAGAAAATCAATTAAGTGAAACCTTCAAATAATCAGAGCTAATCTCTTATCTTGGCAAGCACATGGAAACATGTATCAACAGTATTATAATAATAATGGAAAGGTATAAAAGTGGGTATGAAGATATATTAGTTTTACACATACACTATTTGGAAATAGAGAGGAATATCCACATAAACTCACATTCTTCTAAACAAATTATTTTATCTCCAGGACCTATAATTTGAAAAATTTCTACATTATGATGTTGTCTCTCTGATGTGATAGCTTTGATATTCTTGATTAATTAAACCACTTTGAGTGATTTCTGCTGGATGATTAATATACAACAGAGGAATATTTAGATGTCTCAAATTAGATGTATAACAATAGGAGTATGTAGGGCTGAGAAGAAGTGATAGGGATGGTGTCAAACACCTTGTCAGAGGCAAATGGCTCAGGATAAGGGGAAATTGGGGAATATATAAGTCTGCTCAGATTTAAATTAGGAGAATCTGAAGGGAAGTGTATAGTCATTAAATGCAATATCAGCATCAAAACCTCCAAATATCTCACACCATCACTCAAAAGCTGTTATTTTATTCAGTAAAGCCCATTGCAATCCTTATACATTTTTTCAGCTAGCAGCTTTGATCTTTATTGCTAATTGTTTCATAATGAAGCTCACATATATTCTTACTGAGAGTAAAAGAGGAAGTGTTTTCACTTTGAAGGGTAAGTCACAATAATGCTTTAGTTGATTGAATATTGTTTCAGGAAGGGGTTGAAAAAGCTTTGAGAAGCTTTTGCTATAGTGCTTCCTGATATTAGATGTATTGTGTTCTTCTGACTGCAGTGATATAATTAGTTCTTTATTATAGTTAGATAGGTCTCTATTGTACAGAGATAAAAGCGTACCCCAACATCAATTAAATAAAGCTTTTTGCTTTAGCTGAAGCATTTTGCTAAAGTCGGTGCTCTTTTTTTAGGCTACCTGTTCTTCTCCAAGCAGCTATTTACTACAAAACAACTGGTGTGGAGGTCCAGAGAATGAGGATGGTGTAGGACACAGAAGTTCACTTGTATGGCTTATGCTCTGGGCAAAGGTCCTACAGTGGAAGCTAGAGATAGAGTATCATTTATGTAGGGAAAGGCTGCCAGCTGAAACATTGATATCTGGTGATTTATTATTTTCCTCTTCCCTCCTGCTAGGATTACAGTATTGGCTGATGAAGTGATATTTATATACATAATTAATTCTCCATATTCACCCTTCTTCTGTACGCTTTTTATGTATGTGATGAAGTCACAGGGAAAGTTTCCACTTTAGGTGGGGTTGTTTTTTTTTTTTTGTTTGTTTGGTTTTTTGTTTGTTTGTTTTTAAGAAATTATATATAGTATAAAGGTCAGCAGTCATGTGCTAGGTCAGACCAAGGTTCCCCTCTTTTCTTTTTTTAACACAAGTAAGTGTAACAGAAGTAATACAACAAAGCTGACAAGTAGAGGAGGAATATTTTCTTTTAACATATCCAGTCATCAGATTGTAAAGCATGCGAAATAGAAAATTGTTACAAAAATATGATTATAGCATACATTTCTCATATTAAAACAGCTGGTGAATTTCATACAATGTGCCTTCCATACTGTGAAATAGCAAAACAACACATTCCAACAGTAAGGACTTTCAGGGTGTATAATGTATTCAAAGGATTTCATTGCTGATTCAAAAAACCTTGTGTGATCAAGATCTTCATCTCTCCCTTCTGGTTGTATTTTAACAGTTTCTAAGAGCAAATTACTTACTAGCAAGATTTGTGAAAAAGAGTGGGAAAAATATACAGCACACCTGAAGACCAGTCCTAGATATAAAGTCAGGGCCATTTGACAGATGGAAGTGGGGGCGATATCTTATTTTTTTGAAATAACAACAACAAAACAAATTAAAAACCAAACAAAACTCAAGGATGTTTAGATTCTCAGTTCCCAGACAAATGAAGTTGTGGAAGTTGGGCATCTGCTTTCCTGAAAGTAGCTCCTCTGCTCAGAACACAGCTCTCATGCTCCTCAGTAGTTATAAAGTACTTTGCACTTCTTCATAACCTGGGCATGGAGAAAATCAGTTGGCAAACAGACATTTAAAAAACTCTGTGCATTGATCATCTGTAGTAGAAAAAATATTTGTTTCAGTGGTATATTGAATATCACAGAAAATATTTGGTGACAAGGGATAATCTTGCTTTTATTTCTCAGCTCTGCAACTCCTTGCTGCTTGTTTACTTTCTTATCACACTGTCTCACACACCTCCAGCATCTGCTCTGGTTTTGCATCTCAGTTTCTGCTTTTATTATTTGCTCTAAAATAGTCTGCTTCTTTTTCCATTGCTCTGTTTCCTGGGTCTTTTTAGAGCAGCCACTGAGTCATTTTGCCACTGCAGCAGGTATTATGCCATGGCTGATGCAATTCCAGGGAAAGTCCTGTTTGTCCCTCAGGCTTTTGAGCAGAGAGGAGAGAGTTTTATAGGTTTAGCTATTAAACCACTGAGCAGATACCAATGGAAACATTCAGGGCCTATCAACTAGTCTGAGTGGACATTCAGAACAGAAAAGAAATCATTACTGGAAGTGATCCATGAGAAGCCCCTACCCTAAAAATATCCTTAAAAAGCTCTACCATGGTGGTTTTCCCATGTTGTTTAATTTCTGAGGGAGCCACTTATTTACTTCAGAAAAACAAGCATGAGGAGTTCTTCAATATAAACAGGTAAAAGTTGGAATACATTTAAGTAATTGATTGTAGAAAGGATATAAAAAAGCTTCAGTCCTGGCTTTGCAGAGAGGAAAATATCCAGACTACTATATATTTATATTTTCAGATTTCTGTAGTTCTTCTTTTTATTTCTTTTTTTTTTTTTCCTCTGTATTATTTTAGTACTTGTTGCATATTAAGATAACAGAATGGGAGGAATTTCTGCCACCCAATTCAAGTGTGAACAGATGCATATGTGAACATATGCATTTCTTATAAAAGCAAATAAATTTGTGCTGAGGTATATATATATCTGCACGTATCTATGAATTCAATGCAAGCAAGGTATAGGTGGGATAGGGTTCTGCATTCAACAGCCTTATCAGATGTAAACCCATTTTATTAGCCATGTGTACAGGCAACAGTCTTTTTAATGAAGGTAGTTTATCTCTTGCAATGGATTAAAGTCAAATATGATACTCAAGAGTCTCCATCTCTGCTAACAGTTAAACATTCCAATGTGAAGCAGTTTCCAAAACACCATCATATGCAGTGTTGTCCTTCTTTGAAGTTAGCTTAGATGTTTTACTCCTAACTGGACATGAGAACATGAAGAATATTTTGTATTTTTAATACTCTCATCAATATGTTCATTCTCTGATAGGAAAATAATGCTAGTAGAATTAGAATACTGCATCAGCCTGAAAAGAGCCTAAGTACTTGCTTTTGACAAAGAGAAGAGAAACACTGGTAATGTCCAAATAATTATCTTGGGACTTTTTTTTCCATCTCTCTGCAACAGTTCCAATAGCTCTGTTGTTGGTATTGTTTCCTTAGAGGACATTGATAAACAGAACAAGAAATTTGTTTGTGGTATTTGGTGTAGTTCTACATAGTCATGTTTTCTAGTTTTTCTGTGATGAAGAAGTATTTGCCTGTGAACTCAAAGTAGGCCTCAATTTCATGGTTGTCTGTGATTAGCAAGAACTCTCTTTGAATAAACGGTCAGATTAAAAACTTATTTTATCTCCTGCTCAGCTTGAGCCAGAAAATTTCACCTGGTGCAAAGTACTATGTTCCAAGATGAAAACTATAGTCTTCTCTGCCAAATTTGATTTAAATTAAATAAAAAACTTTCTTTATATTAATACCGACCAATTATGGTTATTTCAAGTGTGTTTATGGGTCAACAGCTTTCCACTTCTGCTGGTAACCATTAGAACTTTTAGAAGGTATTTCTGTCTTCTCTGATGAGTCCTGGGAAACATTGATTGATAGAAATGTAAATGGCGTGAAACTAGTGGATGAAGTAAAACCATTATTTAATAGCAAAATTTATATGAGAATTTGTTTTGTTTTCCGATGTACTTGTCCTCCTTGTAAAATTACATCCATTGGATTACACTTCCTATGTTAAGTTTTAATATGCGGAACTGCAGTGTAAATTTTGTTTTCCAAGTATCTTGGAGGTAATTAACTGTTTTTATCTTTTCCCAGTGAAAATACTTTTTTAAAGAGTAATAAAAGTATTTCTAGTTTTCTTCAGTTGCTCAAGCAGACTGCCAAAGTTCTCTGTGTTTTGTTAGCTGAGATTTAATTTTTCATCCTTCTGTAGTCACTATTTATTTGATTTTAAAATGAATAAGTAACAAGGTGGATTGTGCTTGGTTTATTCTCTCCCCCAATACCTTTGCAGATGTACCATGTGAGCCAGCAGGAACAGAACCTCACTTCCATACTAAAAATGAATGAAATTTCTAAATTCTTTGTTCTGAAGTAATTCTCAGACAATGCTCCTAGATAGATACAAGGAAAATGTTTTGTATTGATTTTTTACTACATAATAGAAATTATTTGGAGGGACAAAGTGCTTACATTTTTTATCTCTTTTTAATCTCAAACATTATGAAACTGTTTTGATACACCACCTCCTTTAAAAAACACCACTAATACAATAGTTCTCTGGCTTTGTTTCCAGATGACACAGGTGGTCTAAAAAGATGGAAGTAATTTCTCAGAGCAGAAGAATAATTACTCTAAGTCACACATATTTGTTGCAGGACACAAAGAGGAGTTGAAAACAAACTCTTTAACCTACTCATGGGAGGAAATAATGAGAATATAGAAAAGAGTTTGAATTTTACATTTTGAGAGCATGAGCTTGAACAATCAATACACCAACGGCAGCTGGTTGTTGATAGGCAGGTAATAATCCAGATTCTCCAAACCTCATGTTCTGGTTTTCATCACGTCCCCACTTGGAAAAAATATGAAAAATTTATGAGTTTGTGGTGGTACCTTGGGAAGAGTGGGGAAAAAGAAGAGAGAACAGTTCTGTAAGAAATTAAACTCTCATTCACCTTGAATAGTTCTTCTAGCAGCTGGAATCTCAGGTGAAATGTTGACACTCTGTTAGTGCTTCCTCCTTCTAAGTAAGAAATGTTTTGTACATTACTACTGTACTTCAAATTAGAATGTGTGGTTTTCTTGAATTTTTTTCTGCAGGAACCTCTCTCAAAAGGCCATGAGACCATCAAAAACTACCTAAGGTAAAATAATTTAATATGGGAGGAAGCAATAAATTCCACTTGGGCATATGTTATGAGAATCCTATAAATATTAGTTATCATGAGGACCCCAGACCACATGATATAAAAGCTGGATCCAGACAGTAACAAATCCTGCACAATGTAGTCTGATATCTTAGAGATGTTAATTTGTAATGTGAAATCTCTTTTATTTTAACAGCAGCAGTTTTTGTTTGTTTTGCAAATAGCTGTTACTGTTCCCTGTAAATGTAATCTTCATTTTTTGGGCTTTTAAAAATTTGCTCAAAGAAAGGGAAAATGTGTAATAGATGATTGTTCTTTGGAACTGCTTGAACAAAATCTTGGATCCTTGGATGTTTACATCCTGCTCTTCTAGATTTTATCCCTATCGTTGAGCTGGAAATGTATGTGTTTAACATAGTGTAGCAGTCATAGGATCATTTAAATTTTGAAAGTGAAAAAAAATCTTTGTATTATCAATAGAATGTTAAACTTTTTTTTTAGAGGAGGGACTATAATAACTGCTGACTAAGTGTCCAAATAGCATATTTAGTAATTTTCCTTTTCTCATTTCTATTAGATATTTGATAGATTTTGGTAGGGTTTTTGATGTTCCTAAATCAGTTTTAGACATGTCAATAAAGGAAAATAAAACTGAACCCCCCCAAACTTCTAACCAATGCATATTCAATATCTAAGAATGAAAAATGGTTATAATGTGTGTAATGCTTGGGCTTTTATCAAAATACCTGTATCTTTACTTCTTGACTCACTTATAATATCTATTAGTGAAAGAATATTTCTTAGTAGCAGCCATAGCTATGCAATAAATGCAGAAAATTATGCAAAAGAGAGTAATCTTAACAGTTTTCTTCTAAGAGTACTTTTAAACTTCTGTAGTCATGACAAGAAATAAAATCAGTGTAATTTAATTTAGAGAACATTTGTATCCTTCTTTGGGTATCTGAATTTTCTTTGTGTGACTTTTTTGACCTATTGAGTAAAGAGAATCAATAATTTGAGTGAAAAACATGGGTTTTAGAAGTCAAAGATTTTAACACTTGTAGTTTAACTGCAAACATGAGGCTTTGATTTGCAGAGACAATACTCACACTCTTTATAGTTCTACTAATAAAGAGATACCTATATAGAATAGGGAGACCCATTTAAAGCCAGAAAATTTATGGACCATGATGCGGACATGTACAATCAAACTAAGTCTATTTCAAACTTAAGTGGTTATGCTGAATGAGCCAAAGTCTTTATTTCCAGGCTGTATGTACATCTTAAGACCTCTGTTTTTTGTCATTAAGTAAAAATTTTAGCTGATCTCAGGATTTGTTTTATTTTCTCATTGATCTTGCCTTTTGTTGACTTTGGTATGTGAAGCACCCAGTCAATCATGAGCATGTGTTTAGCTGAGTCATCTGCTCTGGGATGGCACATTGGCTACATGTGTCAGCCCTGGTCAGGTCTTTTTTTTTTTTGGGCAAACTGTTCAGTTAGGCAGAAGTGAGTGAGCTACCTCATCTTATCATTGTTCCTACAGGAGGAATGGGAAGGTGCTGTGATCACTGAGGCATGCAGGTGAAAGGCACATTCCATAAATGACACAGAAGTTGGCTGTAGTCTTACTTGTGCTTCAATGTGACTGTCTGACATTTGTTCTTTGCTGACTCCTGCACATTGCCTCCAGTTTTGAACCCCTGGATTTCTGATGTTGCATGCCTCTGTGCCATCATATATGAGCTCATCTAATCTTGAGAGAAAATATTTAAGTTCTTTTTTTGCCAGAAACAATAACCTTGGCATTTTCCCTTTTACCCTTCACATTGAATAGTGATGTTGATTTTTGTTGCAAAAGCATATTAGATTGTTATGAACTTAAACCAGAATTGCACCAGGCTGTAACTGATAACAATTCTGGGCTGAAGTAGGTTTTTCTCAATTACTGCGAAATCTGGAACTAAGGGAAAATGCAGTATAGAAAGGTGGGGAAACTCACTTATCCCATCTCTAATTAGATAATGACTGCAGGAAAAAAATGAAAGCAATGCATTAAACCCTGTTCTATGAGTTTTAGGATTTTTGTGTCAATACCTTGAGTGTTCACATAGTGATCCAGAGGGATCGAATTTTCTTTAACTGATGTGATCACAAGGTTGTTTCTATGGTATTGTTTGAATTTGCTCACTTGTGCTTCTTTGAACCCATGGAATTGGCTTATCCCTGCTATTTGAACAAATACTGGGTTGTCATGCAGCAATGAAAAGCAAAATGCCATGACTATAAGCATTTTATTTGACATTTTTGTCTCCATTAAAACTTATTACACTAGTCTAAATCTTCAGCATCTCCATGCTTTGCTTCCACTTTTATCACTGAATTGAGAAAGAGGTTTTCTGGCAGATAATTTCTGTCCAACTGCATGAATATTTTATTTTATTTTGGTTTTACTTGCACATTTGGGAAAATACCAGGAAATGTTGAGCTGAAAGGTACAGATTCTTTGTATTAAAATTCTGTTACAGAACTGTGATGTCCAACTAGATTAAAATTTAAAATCTACCTTGTGCCACTCCACAGAACACCTGGTGTTCTTCTTGACCCTAGAACATATCAACCCAGCTCACAAGGGTGAGTGGTCAGGGTGGTACCAGATTCTGCACGTTGAGCTGGTGTGTGTGAATTGTTCACCTTTCTTGTACACTCTGTTATTAATACTGTTGTTGTTACTGTTCATTTCTTATCACATTGTTTCTAGTAAATTTTTCCTATCTCCACAAGTGATATTTAGCTTTTAAACCTGCAATTCTCCTCTCCAGCCCTTTACAGAGGGAGAGGAAGGAAGTTAATGAGCACTGCATGCTTAGGCGTGTTCTCAGTGGAACACTAGACTGGGGAAGAACACTAGACTGGGGAAGAACACTAGACTGGGGAATACCATTCCTAAACCATGACAATTTAATAGGGTTTTTTGGGGAATAATATCTTCTGTGTCTTGGTACAAAGTCTTTGTTTAGCAAGGTGCTACAAAAAAATATCAAGTCTTTATTTTGAGGACTGGCAACTGCTTCGTACTTGCTTCATCTTGTGCTGGGGTATGTTAAATTTATTTTGTCATCTATTGCTTTTTGTCTCATGTTCTATTCACATCAGATCGGTGGACTGTCTGAAGAATGCTTTTTTTAGAGTAGAATAGAACATAATAAAATATTTTAAGTTGTGAATGATCTATAATCTCATCTTGACCACTTCAGGGCTGATAAAAAGTTAAAGCATTGTCCAAAAGCCTCTTCAATACTGACAGGCTTGGGGCATTAACCACTGTAAAAAATATCAGCCTCCTGCACGGTGTAGATGAATGGAGGCAGAGATCTCTGAAGTTTGCTCTTGGGGAAAGAGGTTTATTGGGGGTGCAGGAAGGTCCTGCCTCGTGCTCCCAGACGCAGCATGTGGCTGGGCCTGAGAGGGTGGGGGAGGGGAGAGACAAAAGGATGCTCTAGGAGAGGGGAAGCTCCAAAAGGATGGAGGAGGTTCCAAGAGGGGAGGAAGTTCCAAGAGACCTCATGGCCCCTCGAAGCCTCCTTATAAAGGGTCTTCAAGGTGGGTTGGAACAAGCCATGGCCAATGGGGTTACAGGCACTTGATGTTTTAAGGGAGGGATAGAGGTGCAGGGTGAACCATACATCTTTTTGGGGGTGGGATGGAACAGTCCATTTCACCCCAGGACCCATCTGAAGGCAGGGGTGTCATCCGGCTAGCTGGGAGAATCTGTTCTCATCCTGGCTGTATTATTTATGAATAATCATATTTGTCCATCCTTCCCAACAAGCCACCTCTCTAGTAAGTCTGCTTCTGTGGTTGACTGCCCTCTCTGTAAAAATAAAATGCTTCCTTATGTCCAGTATAAACCTCCTCTGGCACAGCTTTGAATGTTTCCTATATATCCTATCATTGGATACCAGGGAGAAGAGCTCAGCCCCTTCCTCTCCCCTTCCCCTCCTCGAGAGGCTGTAGAGCATAATGAGTTCACCACTCACCTCCTTCTACTCAAACTCTGCAAACCAAAGTCCTTGGCTGCTCCTCAGAAGACATCCCTTCCATCCCTTTCATCAATTTTGTTGTCCTCCTTAAATTGTGGGGCCCATTTTCCATTAGAATTCTTTGATATCCAGTTCTTGTGCTAAGATGTTTGGGGTTTTTTACAAAGTTATAAGCTAACAGCTATCGGCTGCTTTTTGACAAATTATTTCATAAACAGCAAAAGAAGAGCTGTCCCAGTACAGATCTGATCTCTACTTGAGCATCACTTAAGCTTACCATTACAACCACATGCTAAGCCATGTGCTCCTGCTTTATACGTTGTCAAGATGAACCCGTAAGGCAGAGGTGTTTCAGGTGTGTATCTGTGCACTCCTCAAAGCAGAGTTATTTCTTAAAGGGAAAAATGTCATATCTGGAATTTGTGAGCTCACTTTAAGAAATATTTCTATACAAGATTAAGTGAAAGTATTCCATCAAGCCTTTGAAACTTGGTGACTTGCTTGCAAATATATTCTCTGAGAAATTGTCTACCAGTAGACCTATTGTGATGGGAGTTTACAAGGTACTATGGGGGTTTTTATTAGTTCACAGATCTGGATCCCTTTTTTAATCATGACTTTCTGAAGATATTCCTTCTTATTGCAAAAGACTAATGAAAATTAATTTCAGAAAAACACCTTAAATCCTACTATTCACTTTTTTTACTATTCTTCTCAGTCATGTTGCAGTCTTGTTTGCCAGTGAAAATACAAATTTAATACTGGGTTGCCTCATATAGGAGACTGTGAATATAAATGTACTGCTTTTCCTTTTAAAGTGATCTACCTTTGCTTACTATCAAATTTGTTTTCTTACAGAGCAGGTACATCAAATGTGGTCTCTTTCCTTTCCCTGAGAGTTTGCTCTGGTTTTACTTGTTGTCCTTAATCAGGCCATTTGTCCTGTTTTACTCAAGCTCTTCTTGCTCAGTGCAAAATTCCTTTCATAATCATTTTTATAAATTCCTATGGCATGAACTCCTCATGAACCCCGCAAGTTGTCTCAAGCATTTTGAACAATCAGCTGTGATACATTGGTGCAGTAGGCAGTGAAGAAAAAAAAACTGAGACTTGTTCAAATACTACCCTGTTTTCATCAAAGCCATTACTTGTTACAGGAAGTTTGTCACAAAGGGGTTGTCCCATGTTTTTTATGATTATCTCTTGGAATACAAGAAAGATGCCGTATGATGTTTTCACTTGAAAGTCGGGAAACACCTCTTTACTGTGAGGGTGACTGAGCAGTGGCACTGTTTTCTCAGAGAGGAGATAGAGTCTCCATCCTTGAGATATTACAATGCCACATGATCCTGGGCAACTTGCCTGATCAAGGAGCTGGACCACGCTTCCTCCAGAGGTCCCTTCCAACCTTGTCCATTCTGTGGTCTTGGAAGTATTCTCTTTCCCACCTTTCATTTGGAAGTAAATAATAAATTTTAACTCTCTTATTCTTCTGACTAGCATTGGGAAAATTGGATTTTTCTGATTCTTTATTTTGAAAAAAGGCTAGTCTGTACTCTAAACTAGCCCTAAGGTTTCCCCTGAGAAAACTTGGAAGAAATGGGGGCCTCCAGGACAGTTACCTCATCCAGAGATAACTATCTAGAACTCTAAGACCAGAGTAAGCAAGTAGTTTAGAGAACATGTGTAATTTCTGTATGCCTACAATTACGGAAGATTAATTCCAGTGTTGGCTTCTGTATGGTCCTTCTCTCTTGCCTGTTTTCAGAGTGGCTCTGATCTCTTAGAAGATTTTCTGCTTTCATTAGTGTGGATATTATGATATGAGAATATAGGGGGAAAATACTATTCATTTGGCTTGTGTGAAATCATGCTGTTCAGAGGGACAGGTGAAGTCACCCTACAAAGTATCCAACACAACAAATGTGAATGCATATTCATGTTGGCTCTGGAGGATTTGTTACTACACTCTTTTGATCTCCTTGCCCTGGCAGCATGGTAGAACAGTCCCTTAGCCTTGCATTTTATATTTCTGTGTTATAGAAGAACAGTAGGAGTACTAGCTGGCAGAAGATCTCATGCTCTGACTTAGTTGCTATTTATTTGTGGTGTAAAGCTGCTTTGCAGAACTTGGTAAGCACATACCTCTGTTGTGTACCATGCATCAAATACCTAACATTGCAGACTGAGTAACAGGCACCAGTCTTTAATAATGATCTGTAGTCATGAGTATTTAAACTTTGCCTGAATAGTTCTGTCTCCTTGAACACACAGCTTGAACTTTTCCCACCTGAGTGGCACACAATAGACTTTCACTGGTAATGGTAAATAAAACAGGCCTTATAGCGCATCTCCATATAGTTAAAACTGTGCTCCTACTCCATTCCCACCCCTCATAAATGGGGTTGTCAAGGATGGCAGCTCAACAGTTGGGCGACATCACCAACTCTTGATCATTCCTGCATGCTGTCTGAGCTTCCAAGTGAAAAAGCAGAATTTATACATTGTGTAGCATGTACTAGATCATTTTCTATGGTGGCAACAGCAAAATAGATGGCTGTTCTCACTTGGTAACCTCTACTGATTTTATTATGAAAAGTGTTGCTTTAGTATATCATAAGTTTAATTGTGAGCAATTATTCTTTTAATCTCATTCTTTTAATTTTTAATGTATGTATTTGGCTTTCTGATATCTAATATGCTGCTTTCTGAAATGTTGCTACTTAATGTGTGATTTTGAAACAAATAAAAAGAGATATTAACTTTTTTATTGACTTAAGAGTGCATACTTGATAATTTATTGTCTCTAAGCATCTAATTTAATGTCTTGCCACAAAAGTCCACTCCTTCATTGAATGGATACAGTAGAGTGTTGGCTACATAGAATGTGATTTTCATTGGTGTGTGTCTCACAGGAATCATCTGTAATTTAGGTTTAATGTGCAAGGCTAATAACTCTCTTATTTTTGCTTCCTACCATCTGAACTACATGAACTTTCACTTTATCTACTTCTAACATGATATTCTGTCTTAAATTACTTGGCTCATGGTATTGTGATTATGTTATCAGAGAGTCAAAAATTTGGTTCTGCTAATTTTTTTTTGTCTCTTTAAATACACTTCTAAAGACATCTTTATGCCTTTCACACACATTGATGCCCACTGTTCATTCTCATTCTCTCTTACTCTGTTCTGCTGCCCTCTCTTTGCATCTGGTATTAGTCTGAACTTCACAGTCCATTCATTTTTTTGCTCTTTTGCACTTCACTGATGTCACATACATGCAAAGATCTCCGAGTCACTGATTTATTTCTAAGTATGGGGGCATTTTTTTCTTGTCTGCCATTCTTTGCATAATGACTTGTCAGAATTTTTGAATGTGGTCCCATGTAAAGAGAATTTCATTATTATCTTTTTTGCCCTTCAATAACCCTAGGTTTTTGGATTTTCTGCATATCTGCTGCTTTGTACTTTTATGTCTTTCTTTGCTGAATTTCCAGTAAATCTTCATGCTTTCCTTTCTCTGCCTTCTTAAACACCTTTGTGACTGCTTTGTTTGTGTTCTTTCTTTGTGGGTGAGTTTATTCACTAGCTGTGCATGTCTCTGGTTCTCTGTAGAGTTAATGGGATCTCTAAGCATTCACATTGGAGCGCCTAGATTTTTGTCCTGTCATTGTTCTATCACCTATTAGTTCAGCCTGTACAGTTTGGTAATTGCATGAATCAGTCATTTTTGTGAAGTTTGCCAAAGCTCTGACCCATTGTTCTGTATTGATGTTTCTTGATTTATACAAAAAGGAGTCTTTCATGTAACAGGATTTTTTAATTAATTAAATGCTCAGGAGTATTAAGATTTATCCCTGCCTGCTGCTGATGTAGTGGGATGTCACCAAAGTATCAGACACCCTTCACCTATAACAACCAATCTGCTTCTCATATGGTTTTTCCCTTTTCCCTGCTTTCTAGAGTAATGACAAAATCTGTTGTTTCTCTTCTTTCTTTGAGAAGTTCTATGCATTCTGTCTTAAATGTCTATGTGCTGAGACATTGGACTATATTGTCCCTCAGCTTATTATTTTTGTTGTCTATAAGATCACTTTGAATTTCCTGTAATTGTCCATAAGCACAAGCAAAGACGGTCAAAACAGGTCCACATTCATGGTTTTTTTTCCTTCCTTCACATGTAAGGTCTTCAAGACTCTCACAAAGGTGAGCATTTTATCCTGAGAAAGAACCCTACATTGTTCTGACAATGTTACTCTCACTTTTCTGTCCTCTCCAGCTCTTCACTCTGTGTCTGGCCTCTAGTCACTTGTTCCTTATCCCCCTGGCTCTGTTCTGAATCTCTCACCATTTTGCATTGTGGTAGCTTTGCCCCATCAGCTCCATGCCTCCATGATGGATTTGCTTATCAAATACATCTCACCTGTCCCTTAGAACATCTTTCTGCTGGTTTGCAGGTTTGCTGCTTTTAGCCACCTTTTTGCTCCTCCTCCTGAGACCTCTTCTTGCCACATCTACTTATATTTTGTTCTTTAGTGTAGGACTCAGATTCCTATTCCTTCCTTAGGACCTGGCACATGTGATGAAATTAGTGTGACAAAGAAGGTGTTGCTTTTCCCCTAGAACAAGTGGAACAGCAGTTTTACCTGTTGAACCTAGGTAACCTCTACTATACATCTGGAAAATGGAATGATTCCCCCACCACCAGAAGACTTGTAGCACAATCCATTTTAAATATAAATTTGAAAAGCACATTTTCCTGATACAAAGTTTGTTTCCTTTTCCTTTTGTTGTTTCTCCTCCTAAATCAAACTTTTAAAGAAAAAAAAAATACCATTTTGTTTAGTAACACTACTGCCTACACCTAAGAGATGATACAAATTGAAGCCAGGTTAACTGTGTATGAAATGGAGTGAGTGCATGAGAACATTTTCTGAGCACTGATTCTGACTGAGAAGTCACAGATAAAAAGGTGCTGCCTAAACTAGGAAAAATCTTGAAACTTTGTCCCCTGCACTATTCCCTCTGTTCTGTTCCCCTTGAAATCTTCAGCTGCTTAAAGCAGTTTGCCTCTTAGATAACACCATTACATACATTACCTTGGTTTTACACTAGTGTGCAGGCTTTACAAGTTCATTACAGACTTATCCCAGGGTGATTTGCTCTCCTTGATGTAGGGCTCATTTGACACAGTCAAGGAATAAAATTATAGAATAGTTTGGATTGGAAAGGACCTTTAAGATTGTCTAGTTTCCACTTTCCTGTTGTGGACAGGGACGCCTTCCAATAGACCAGGTTGCTCAGAGTCCCATTCAATGTGGTACTGAATTCTTCCAGAGTTTGGACGTCCGGAACTTCAAACTCAGATGAAATTAATGAGGAATGGTTTGGGAACAGTTGCTTTCAACATTCAAGAGTTCCATGCTATGTGAAAGTAAGTGGCCTACTGCAGATTTTTAATGACAAATAACTTTAATTTGGACTTTGTAGAAGTCTGAAGGATAAATGACCTGAATAGATTTTTTTTTTTTTGCTCATTTCTTCCCTTTGGCTCCATTTTACTTTCACTGAATGTATTTGAAAGGGGAAAGTCAGAAGAAGCTTTTTGAGGAAAGAAGTTTGTTGCATTGGGCAATTTTTTTTATAGGAAAAAGGCACTCACTGCAAGGTATGTGACACTTTTCTCATTTGTGACTGGTTTGGTTTTTTCTATTTTGTAAACTCAGTACATGTGGTAGGATGATGACAGCAGCCTATCACAGGAACAAATAATGGAAATATCATCCCTGGTCTCACAGCTGGATTTTTTAAAATTGAGCCAGTTCAGTTTCTACCATTTTTTTATTGCCTCCTGTCATGGTGCCTCTCAGGTCAGTGGCTAGCTCAAGTGTTAGGCACAGTGGCTAAAAAAGGTCACTCCCTATGGCCACTGCAGGTGAGGGATGTGATCAGTGGACTCTGATCCACCAGACCAGGCAAGGACTCAAAGCGACGTTAACAGAAACGCGGGAGTCGTCCTTCTGGGGGTATCACAGCTCAGAGTTTATTGGCAAGTCCACCAACAAGGAGCAACCTTAACTCAAATAGAATATGCCCCAAAACCCCAAAAGGCACTTGAACACAGTGTGCAAGGGTATATAACAGGGGGTGGCAACATGGGGCGAGAACAACAGTAAACCAATAGGAAACAGCCTGGGAGTAAAGGGAATGACAAGCAGGGGAGATGTCTAGTGAGGTGAGAGGGAGGGAGAGATTCCTGGGAATCAGCCTATAACCCGAGGCCTTAGCTGGAAATTTCTGGATAGAAGGGCGAGGCCTCAAAGTGACAGACAAACCCCGGGGTGGGGTCCAGGGAAGGACTTAACAAAAGGTTACATAAAATGGGTGGGGAAAGGGAATACTGACAGGCGGAGGGGGAGGAGGAGAAGAAGGGATGGACCATTTAACATAAAGAGGGGGAGAGGGAGCAACCACAACATGGGGGAACCCAAAATGCACCCCAACAGCCTCCCTTGCGTCACATATCAGCTGGGCTCCTGTTGATCATCTGTAAGAGGACTACCACCTACATGCTCATCCCCTAAACATGCTGAGGCTGGGTATTGGCCTTTGGTAATGTATAACTGTGCCCATGGCCCTGTTTGACCCATGGCATGGTTTGGGGAGGACCATATGCTGAGGTTTTTTCCAGATCAGTAGTATGGATGAGAGTATTCAGCTGTGTATTAGGAAGGGAAAGGCTAGCCATATGAAGGTGAGTCACACTGTGCCACTTGCCATCTCAGCTCCAGAGGCTAAGTGTTGGAGAGGATAGATAAATATAATTATTCATAAATAATACAGCCAGGATGAGAACAGTCCCCTCTGCTAGCCGGACAATGCCCTTACCTACGGATGGGTCCAGGGGTCAGGTGGACTGTTCCATCTCACCCCCTAAAATGTATGGTTCACCCGCATCTGTAACCCTCCCCTAAAACATCAAGTGCCTGTAAGCCCATTGGCCCAAGCCTTGTTCCAGCCCACCTTGAAGCCCCCTGATAAGGGGTCTCTGAGGGGCCACATGGCCTCTTGGAACTTCCCCTCCTCTTGGAACTTCCCCTCTCCTTTTGTCTCTCCCTTCCCCCATCCCCTCAAGCCTCGCCATGTGCTGCGTCTGGCAGCTCGAGGCAGGACCTTTCTGCATCCCTAATAAACCTTATACCCCAAGAGCAAACTTCAGAGATCTCTCGTCTGCATTCACCTAAACCGTCCTGGAGCAGGCAGTGCACCCTACAGCTAAGCTCTAGTCTGAGTTTCTTATATAGCAAAAGTCTAAATGGATCAGATAATTGACCTGGGTATGGGTCTGTTCCTCTTGTCAGTCTGTTGGCTTCCATGAAGAAATGAAATTGGCTTCAATATAATTGAAGCTGGACTATTATTTTCTTTAAGCTGTGACATGGATGTGAACATTCTACTTTTAGTAAACCACATGCAGTTTGGTGGACCTTCAGAAACTATGAACAGAAAAGGGCCAAGAGCTGTTCAAACAGTGTGTGTCTTTCTTACATATCTCTTCATATTTCTTTTTTTTTCCCTATATGACCCTTTAGTTTTAACTTGTGTGCTCTGGGCTTGCATGTGTTTGTGACTATTAATTCTGCAAAAGCTTTCAGACTCCATACCACAATATGTGATAATTTGTACCAGGCAAGTTGCACTTAAGGACAAAACTGGAAAAAATAAAAAGCTGATGAATATATTTAAAGACAGCAAAAATAAAACAAATATTTCAAATTTATCATTTTATTGCAGGTCTCCTCTCCCTTTTCCCACCTAAATAATGTTTGAAAGAGGTTCTTGATAAAATACCAGTGCTGGCTGACTATTGTTATGTTGGTATGTTATCACAGAGTATGTTGTGATAAGCCATGACAGATATGTTAAGCTGAATTTTTGTGCTGAAATGTCACAGATAGTTATAAAGCAGTAAGTTTGAATTCTTGATATGTTGCCAGGAATCCCCCCCCTGCTCAGGCTGTCTGGCATGAGAGGGCATGGCTCTTTCAGAATCTACTTTCCAGTAGTCAGAAAAACTCACTGTGATTTTGATAGCAGCACTATAGGGTCAGGATTCCATGGCTGTTGTCTGTGTTGTCACTTCTAGTCTGGGTCTGTGCTGACAAACCCTGAGCACAAACCTGTGGAATTCGCCAGAGAGTATCTTGTCTTCTCATCCAGGCTCACTGCCTGATTTCTCTGTTCCCAGTCCTGCATGTTCTGTTGTGCTTCACAAAGCCATTCTGATAATTGCTTATGTAGATCAACAACCTGCTTGACTGTCTCAGCTTGTATTTGCTCTATCTCTGCTCACAGACTGTCTATCAGGCTTTTTTAAATTCACAGAATTACAGAATCACAGAATAATGGGGTTGGAAGAGACCTCTACGATCAAGTCCAACCTGTGCCCTAACACCACAATTAGACTATAGCACCAAGTGCCAAATTCAGTCTTTTTTTAAACATATCCAGAGATGGTGATTCCACCACCTCCCTAGGAAGACAATGCCAGTATTTTATTATTCTTTCAGTGAAAATTTTTTTCCTAATATCCAACCTAAACCTTCCCTGACGTAGCTTGAGACTGTGTCCTCTTTTTCTGCCAGTTGCTGCCTGGTGGTCTTAAACAAACTGTTCTCCAGTGGTCTCATAACCCTCTGTCTCTCTTCTAAACACAAGGCTGTCTTCATGTCTCTTCCTGCACAGAAAATGTGCAGGTATTCAGACTGGAAAAACTGGGACAGGATTTGTAACAAGCACAAAGCATGGATCAGAGATGTCTATCCACTTCCACATGGGCAGAAAGGAGAATGGAAAATGAAGAGCAAATAGCTCTTTCTCACTATATTCAACCAAGTGAATATTCCCTTTCATGCCTGATAGATGGAAATTAAAGACTGTAATAATAGTTAAAATCTGAGAGAACACATGAGTACAGGACTTATACTTACTGAAATGTGGGCTGAAAATGAGAAGGATCAGTACATAGTTTAGCTGAGGAATGATTCAAGTACAAGAATAGAAGGATGAAACTGTGTGGGTGGTGGTGGGGATGCAGGAAAGAGAAATACTCTAAAGAGCAATAATTCACAAAGAGCTATTTGGCTAAAACTTTGATTTTCTCCAGCAATTATAAGGATCCCATATAGTTGGAGTAAGACTTGTGCAGAAACAGTTACAGCATTTTCCCTGAGGTTTTGTAAGTGATTTTGAAAACTTCCAAAAGAGAGATAGCGTGGAATATTAAGTAAGGTACTAGATACAAACAAGATTTCCAGATTTCTGATATTTGATTTTGTCAGCTTCCAAGATTTTTACAGGTTTTGGGTCAGGTCTGTAAGACAGTCTACTACCATGTTCGAGCTGATTTGAAAATCTGTCCATAAACCAATGTGGAAGAGATTGGGAAGTGAGGAAGGTCCAGATCTACATAAAACATCAGATGCATGTTATAATTTTCCTTGATAATACGGCACGTTACAAGTTTCTGACTTCTCAGTCACTCTAGAATGGCTTGTGGCCCACAACAGAAAAATAGCAGACGAATCACTGTGTAGGAAGTCATAAACCTTTCTGCAATATATTATACACAGATGTATCTCCTACTCAATGTCCTCTTTCATTTAGTGGTTCTTATGCAGGACAAATGTTTCTTGTGCAAAAGATAATTTTAAAACCAAAAGGAAAATAGTTTACTTACAATGGTCTCCAAAAGCACAGGAAGAGCTCATTGTTTTTAGGAAGAGGCAGCAGCAAATAAAGGTGTCACAGATATAAAAATAAACCTATGCAAGGCTGCATGCAAAGTAAATAGCCAGAATAAATTCTTTTTTAGGCATTCATAGTTGAATTATGTCATGCATGTTAGTTCCCTTTTCCTCACTTGGAATTAAAGCAAAAATTCAAGATGTCAAAAGTAGAATTATTTCTTGAAGGCCTGATTCAAGGACGCCCTATGACAATGGATCTGTTTTTGTGCTTTCAGTGTAGATACTTATGCCATCTTATTTACAACCCAGTGCAACTTTCTTCCTTGACGCCTAATATAAAGCAAAGAGATTTAGATAACTTCTGTAACACCAAAATCCCTAAATGTGTGATTAGTCAGAGGAGTAAAAATACAACCAGCTGTGCACATCACATACATTTTCTGCTCCTGATTCAGTGTGGGAAGTCCCAGCAAACTTGCTGGAGTTCTGTGTGGGTGAGTTCTGCACACTCTCATTGGGCCCTCTCTGAAGCCAGGGTTTGCTAGCAGTAAAATTAGGTAAGAATAGTGGCACATAGATATAGGGCAGTATAGAGAAACAAGCTATGAAATGTAGTTAATTCCTCTTATGTTCAGGCAGAATGCAACCATGCAGACAAAACCTGCTTGTAAGGGATCTAGAGCAGTGATTTTCAACCTTCTTCAGTGAGCAGTAAAAATCCTGGTATGGAGTGGACCCCTATATTATAAGCTGATTATCTTTTCCTAATAATCTTTAGGCCCCTGCAGACCAGGGATAATGCTTCAGATCACAGAGAGAAGAAATTTCTCAAGCGGGACATTTAGACTTTTTTTTCCTGTATTTTTGCAACCTGTTCCACAGAGCATCAATCCGCTGGCCCTTCTCATGTGATCACTCACAAGATAAAAACAAGCCCTCTCAAATAAGGCAGGGGCAATTTGAATGCCAGCAATCCTTTTTAAATTTTAATTTTCCTCACAGAATTGACTTTTCTTTGCTAGAGAATGACAGAGAGGTGTGTAAGTCAAGTAGATCTCGTACATCCTCATGAAATTTTATTCTGCCATATTATTTTACAGACAAAATTGCCAATTGGCTTCACAGTGTGTTTGTGTCATGCCATTTCTTTAGAACCCTTAAGATTGTGGATGTAACAGGAGAGAAGCAGAAGCAGGTCCTGAAAAGTGGATTTCTCTGTGGATTGCTGCAGTTGGATGAAAGTATGTAGGATATAAGAATTGCTGCATTGTAGTTCTCAGCTGAGTTTTCTCTGTGGTTAAAACTTGTGTTTAGTAGTATAGCAGTGTAAATACTCAATAACCTGGGCAATCTTCTAATGTAGCCCCTTGTAAATGTAGTCAATGGTTTCAATGTAAAGCAGTCTTTGTAGTACAATTGGACCTACTCTGTCACCTCAGTGGTCATGATATTCTCTGTTGGATCATCTAAAATGCCTAGGCATTTTCTGTTTGCCTTTTGATGGATTTCATATAGGAAGGACAATGTATTTATTTTATTATGGTATTTACTTTATGGAGCAGCCATGTTCCATTAGTTTTTCTGTGTGTAGTAGACTGTTCTCAGATGTAAAAAACTGAAAATATTGAAAGACAATTGGAAATTTCCCATGTTCCTCAAATATCCTAGGCAGAAATTCACCAGAATTTTCTGCAAAATTTCTGGGGCTCAGAGAATACCCAAATATTTCTTTCGTTTTGCAGTGCAGGAAAAAATAATTAACTGAAATATAAAGAAAAAAACCATCTCATTTAAATGACATCTTTTATCTATACCACTGTTACCAAGGTTATACGTATGCTTGGTGAAAGATGCAACTGCAATGCACTTTCACAAAAGGCTTATAGACTACCATGTTTTTCCTGTGTTTGTACAGATTTGTCATAAAGTCAGCAGGTTCAGGAAGCTTTGGGCCCTGGAACAGCTGCTGATGGGGAGAGGCAAAGCAGAGCAAAGGAGGAAAGGACTTGTGGTGGTAGAAGCTGGGGAAGGAGGAAGAATTGTGACAGTCTGGAAAGGTAAGGGCAAGGAAGAAGGCAGTGACAGAGGCTGTACTGGGAGAAAGAAGGAAGGAGATGGAGGAGGACTGAGAAAGGTGTGTAATAATTTGTGAGGGGTGTCAGGAAATGAAGACAGAACAGATGGGAGAATGCAAATGAGAGACAGAAGACAGCAGCACCTCTTGGGCTCAGCTGCAAAGAGGTTGAAACTGACACCTATGTTTAATATAATCCTCTATTTGACTCTGGCTTTAAGAGCAGGGCTATCTGGAATGTGGGTTATGGAATGATTTGGAGTGTGTCTTTCTATGTGGCAATTGCTGTCTTTTGTATAGCAGCTGGTTTGAGTCCTGCAGTCCAGACAGAATGAGCTATGCAAATAGATGAGAAATGAAGGAACCACTCCTCCTCTCTATTTGTCTCACACCCTCTCTGGATCATCTAGCCCAAGTACTGACATCCTGCTGGGAGCTTCAGCATCTTGCCAAGAATGCCTAGGAAGCAGAAGGGCACTGGAATCATAAATCTAGACGTCTTGCAAAGCAAATCCTGTGGTGACATTTGTAAAATCTATATTCTGAAGAGGACTATATAAACTGAAATCTACCATTTTGACTCCTACTAGAGAAAGTACATATGGCTTAAAAAATTACAGCGAAATGATGTCATTATTTATTAAATTCTGGGAGATGAAGGCCTAATGAACTCTATTGACTTAATCACCATCTCTTGCCACTGTATTTTTTTATGGGTAGTTTTTGTATAGATTGGAGCCACAATAAAGTATGTACATGATTTTCATTTTCTGAATGTTGTTATAGTTTGAGTCTTGTCATGGAAAACTTACAGATCAATGAAGCTGATTTCAGTTCAGTCAAAACTGGCTTACTGCGCAAAGAACTGAGCACATTGTTATCTTTCACTAAAAGGTTATAGCTCTTTGGCACCTTTACCAAAATTTGCATGAGGTATAGTTGTTGGGAAGGATGGATAAATATAATTATTCATAAATAATACAGCCAGGATGAGAACAGTCCTCTCTGCTAGCTGGACAATGCCCCTGCCTATGGATGGGTCCAGGGGTCAAGTGGACTGTCCCATCTCACCCCCTAAAATGTATGGTTCACCCGCATCTGTAACCCTCCCCTAAAACATCAAGTGCCTGTAACCCCATTGGCCCAAGCCTTGTTCCAGCCCACCTTGAAGCCCCCTGATAAGGGGGCTCCCAGGGGCCAGACGCTCTCTTGGAACTTCCCCTCCTCTTGGAACTTCCCCTCTCCTAAAGAACCCTCTTGTCTCTCCCCTCCCCCATCCTCTCAAGCCTTGCCATGTGCTGCGTCTGGCAGCTCGAGGCAGGACCTTTCTCCATCCCTAATAAACCTTATACCCCAAGAGCAAACTTCAGAGATCTCTCGTCTGCATTCACCTAAACCGTCCTGGAGCCGGCACTGCTCCCTACATATAGTGTCTTAAGATACACAACATGCCTGTCCCTCAAATTGTTGTAAAAGAAATACTGTGCTTATTCAAAGTGATTATGCAAAGTGAATCTTGCCCTGTTTTGAACTTTGAGTCAAAGGACATAAATATTTTGAAAGGAGCTATTGGCTTACAAATGTGACTCCAGCTGAGACTTTAAACATCAAAGAGATGTGTTGATGGAGATCAGTAAAAATTTATAAAACCATATGACTTGGAACATATCAGCCAGAGATGAAAAAGAAACTGAAGTCCTGTGATCCTTACTTTCCCATAGTTAGGTTGCATTTTCCTGGGGATGCTATTAATGCCAAAACAGTACCATAAATGTTCATCTTCAAATCTGTATATCAAATTATTCTCAGACAGACGTGACATTGACAATTTTTTTCCTTATTACATAAAGTTCTGAAAAGACCATTTATCCCATTTCAGCCATCACCGGAATTTCCAAGATGTTGCAGGTATTAGGCATTAGAATAACCCTTATTGGGACAAGGTCAGGTAAAATAGATCAGGATGAGACATGTGCATGATCTGCATGTAAATGAGCATGCTTAATCAGAAGTGCTGGAGAAAGTTTTTCATTCTTTCTCTTGCTGAGGAGAAGCAGGGGAAGGAAGAGATGTAGAGTGCAAAGAGCAGTTTCACGTGGAGACACAATTCAGTCTTTCCCTTGATGGTAGCAGCAGTAACCACTGTGTGCCCTTTTTGGAAAAAGAACCTTTCAGAGTGTCTTTATTTTAACTTTTGTATGTGCTTACAAAAGATTTAAGATTTTTTTATTTTGTTGTTGTTGTTGTTTCGAGTGGAAAATCTCTACTCCATGTTTGTTCTAGATGATGTATTGAGTATGTTACCTTTTACTGACAAAAGAGCAAATGTAGAAAAACTGTGCATCATGTTTTGATTTCATGTATTGGTGCCTGTACGAAAAGAGTTGCATCAGAAAAGGGAACTCCTCTTTCACACCACATAATGTTTGCTCCACCTGTAATTAAACTTCTCAGTCAGTGGCTCTATAACTCATTTTTAGGCTTTTAAGATCAATTATTCTTCATGTTAATTGACAAAAGAGCTTGTACTCCTTTTTTCCAGGAAAGAATTGCATCCTTTTATCTTTTACCTTAAAAATTGTCAGGCCTGGACCTTTAATTTGGCATGGCTTGTATCTGCAATGCAGCTATTCCAGTGGTGTCAGGATCAGCCATCTCATCATGTTAGGAAGCCTATAGTGGGTCTCAATCTGGTTTCTTCACTGAGGAAATCTTTAAGTAACCAAGCTTGTTAACATGCCCATGTGCCATCTGAACTTCACAGTCAGATTTTCTGTGCAATTTCTTCTTAATACCATCTTTTCTTTCAAAACTAAAGGTAATCATCTATACAGTCCTCTTCATTGGTCTTGACCTGAATTTTCAAAAAAGGGCAAGCAAGCAGAATGTCTTTCAAAAACTAAAGGGGATTGTTAGATTAAAAAAACCTAAAAATCTACATATAGTAATTTCAGTGAGAAAATAAAAAAAATGGCTTTCAGATTATTCTTCTCATTATTTATTTCTTGGAAGACTCAAGTCCTGATTTAAGCATCTCCTGTGTTCCCATCTCTTGGGCAATTTCTAAACATATACTTGTAAAGAGAACAACATATATGTAAATTCCTATTCTTCTACCTATATTTCAAATGTTTTGAAATGAAAAGATTTCAGCATATTGACAGATTTTCTTTCAGCTGTCAGAAAGATCTCCTAATTTAGGTCAAATGTCTAGATTGCCCAAATGTTCATCTCACGTTGTCAACCTCCTTCTTCAGTTCTGAAGGTAGTGTGAAAACTCACCTTCATTTTCTAAATCTTTTGATATAATTTCGAAACCTAGTGGATCACCCAATGGATCACTGCAAAGAAACCATTTGGATCACAAAGTGAAATGACAATTAAGGGAACAAACAGCTATACTCTACATGCTCCTATATAAGAATGATGAAACCTTGGGCATACTGAGTGAATGCCTTAACACTCACTGTTAATCCAAAGGGGCCATTGTCAAAAATCTATTCCTCAAATTAGCCTTCAAAATGTTTTTCATAGTCAAGCTCTGATACCAACCATGGTTACTGACAAGCAACATATACTGGCATCATTTTGTTCATGATTATATTTGTTAATTATTGTTTGAATGAACCTGAAAAGAATTTTCCAGTGCGCTTCAGGTTTTGAGCTGTGCTGAAAGTTAACCCCTGAAAGTCTAAAAGGCAGATCTAGTACAAGAGATCTTCTGCCTCCATTTTAAATCTTACATCTAGTACTTCCCCTTTAACTCTTTTCCATATTTAGATTTTGCCTCAGCATGCCAGAAACTATATATTGGACAAGAATCAGAAAGATACAGCATTCCCATGCCAGCACTCTGCAAGAAGTTCTCTGGATGATGTTTCTGTGCAACATACATAGCCTGATCTTGTAGAAATGGCTGTTTCCATCTGTCTTTTTTATTACTGAAGGCAACACCAGAGTGTTGGGGTGTGTTTTAAGTTTCCCCCCAGTTATGGTTGCTCCCTCTCCCCCTCTTTCTGTAAAATCATCCAGCCTCCCTTCTCCTCCTCCCTCTGTCTGCCTATCATTCCTCCCTCCATCCAGTTCATTGTATTCCTGCTGAGTTATCCCCCCCCCAACCCCACCCCGGAGCCTCTCCCTTCCACCTGGAAAGTTCCATCCAGGGTTTTGAGTGATAAGCTCCGGGGTCCCCTCCCTCCCTCGTACCTCATTGGAAGTTTCCCCTGCGTGTCACCCCTGTTACCACCCCCAGGTCTTATCCTTTATCCTTATCCTTATCTTATTGGTTGGCTGCTGTTTCCTTCCCTTGTTACCACCCCCCTTTAACAGGCAGGGTACACGGTGCCCATCGCCTTTTGGAGCTTATCTTCTTCGAGTCAATAAACTGGGAACACAGGTACCCCCAGAAGGACGGCTCCTTGCTTTTGTCAGAGTCGCTCTGCGTGTCTTTCAGTCTGGTGGCTTCGTCTTCCCACTGGCCGTACCTCGTGCCCACGGCGGCACACGAGAGTGGCCTTTGCTGCCAGTGCTACAGGTACTGGGCTGGCCGAGACTTAGGAACCCGGCAGCAGCCCAGGTGGCTCCGCGGTAGAATTCCCGCCTGCCACGCCGGCAGCCCGGGTCCTAATCCCGGCAAAGGCACTAGTGCTAGCTGAGACTTGGGAAGGACACTGACACCAGAGCCACCACGGTCATGTGATACGTATTCACTTTATAATTACTAATTTCTCTATCAGCTTAGAGGAGGGCTTCATATTTCTGGTCATGGGAAAATAAAAGTTTCTTATGAGAGATGATGCCATGATTTTTGAGGCTAGTTGTTTCCTGGCATCTGACAAATTCTGTATGCAAAATGTTCAGAGTTGGAAAAGTTAGCCAGTGAAGTTTTAAAATAAGTTTTATAAGAAAAGATTAAAAGGAACCCAGGGAATTAATGAGTCTACTGCAATAGACACCTGAGAGGCTTCACACTCTGTGCTTCCTTCTAATATTATGTTCCTTTAAAAATAATTCTATTTGCATTAACTCCTGTCTTTGGCAGAAATTTAAATTTTTTTTTTAGTCTTCATTACTTTCAGTGAAAATGGAAGAAAGAGTATTTGTCAGTGTTTCTTCCTCCTTCTTTGTTCCAGTGTTTTGGTCAACCTTTTTCATCTGAGAGCTGAAAGATAAAAAGTTTACAAAATTTTAATCTGGGAGTGTTTTCCATCTGGCCGCTTTTACTCTGTGCCTTGTGTTTTAGTTATCATATTACACTTTTGCTCTTTCAGCTAATGTTTGCAGTTTTCATATCTATTGTCACTGCTAGGACTCTGGGTTTCATTTTTATGGGTGGAAAGAATAACTTTTGGGAGAAAAATTCATGTTCAAAATGCTTGTTCCTTTCACTCTCCTTTTCCTTTTTTCTGACATAATTTTTTTGATTTGAAAATCGATTTTTTGCCCTCTGTCTGAGACCTCCCTCCTTTCTTTCCTCTACCTTGACATTTACACAGATTTGAAACTGCGTTTTGGCTATTACTCAAGCTATTCCCTGTGATTTCCTTCCTGTCTCTGTTTCTTGCTTTTGTTTTGTAAAAGGAAACCTTAGTTGGTCTCTTCCTGTAATCTTTGGAAATGCCTATTCCCATTTCTTTAGCTAAGAAATCCTGTAATACGTACCTACTGGAGAGTTCCACCTTATTTTCATCCAACAGCTTTATAATTTTTTTTTTATTGCTGTAAGCTTCAGTATTGAAGTTTCACAATAAAATCCTAATGTGCTATTTCTTAGGTTGTATTGTGCTTAGTTTTTGTCTGGTTCCCTCTATGTCACAGTCCATGAGAAGCCATCTACTAAAGAAAATAGCTACTGAGTATAGTTGAAGTGCTAGATCATGCCTCCTAGTTACAGCTTCAAAACTGGGATCATCCAGACTTCCAAACCCTTCTGCTTAAGGAGACAACTCTACCTTGTTCTTTGCTATATGTGCTGAACCACCTCACCATGGTAATTTGGATTCCCCCTAAAGAATATACTAGTTGGTTCTCTCATTTTTCATTGAGGTTTTCTCTATTTACATACAAGTACAATGCAAATGTCCAGTGGTTTGTTTTATGCTGGGTTGAAAAAAAAGGAAAATTTTTTTTCATGTTAAACATGTTTAATCATGTTTCTCTGAATTAGAATAATAACCTCCTCAGCTATCCCCGGTACAGAATACTTTCATAGTTCCCTATTTCAAATCTTTTGTTAACTCTTTCATTTGACTGTGCATTTTTAAATTTGTACAGTATTTTTTCCTTCCATTCACAAGTTCTTAACTTTAACAAATGGATTTCTTTTGTCCTGCAGTATTTTTCCACTTTCACCCCAGTTGCCTGTATCAACTCTTGTTCTCTCAATTTTACATCTCCTTTATATAAAATCAATGTATTTCAAGTGAAGTTACTTCATCTTCTGGTCTGGCTCTATCCTCATGATGACTACACCCATTTAAAGTCCTTTTTATGAGAGGGCACCTGGTGGCCTCAAACCTAGCAAAGGAATCAGTGTGATGAGAGTCTGTGGGGAAAAGCTCCCGCTTTTTCTTGCATCATTATCACAGCACAGTAAAGAAAGATCATGGCATGTACTGGTTGAATTTTAATGCTGTTAAAAAATGAAACTTAGGATATGTCTGAGAATCTAGCTAGCTTGCTCTCCTGCTCAGGTCTTCAGGCTGAAGGCAGTTTATCTTCACAAAGAAACTGAAAGTTAATCTTTGTTTCCCATCAACAGGCAAGATATAGCTAAAATAATTTCCTTTTGCATCTAATTTAGCTCCTGAGAGGACCTGCCTCTGCAGAATAGTTTTCTGCTCTGTGCTGTTTTCTAAATATGGTGTTCTTACACAACTTTAAGTAAGCGTGTTTCCAATGCCTCCAAATAGAGTCATGGGTGTGTTTGTATACTGAGAGTAAAACACAGTGTCATAGGCTGAAAATGTAAGTATTTGGAAGTACAGCAATGATTTATGAGCTTTCATGCATGGGAGTGTAGGAAGTTTAAAGGATTTGAGCTTTACTCTTGCAACAAAAAAAGTCATTTTGTGTTCAGTTTTTTGTTTCCTTGTAATAACCCCATAGTCGGTATGCCAAGCATCTTGTAAAATGCCCTAAAATACAGACATGGTTTGGTTTCTCTCATGTGGTGTGTTTCTGCATTTTTGCATTATTGAATTTTCAGAGTTGAAAGTGCTGGTTTGGTTCAAGTCACAGGTGACATTGAGAGACATCCATTTAGACCTCTTGTCCTTTGTAATGAAAACATCACTTAAAGGCATTAGCAAAGGGTTACACCTTGAAATCCTCCTGTGCTCAAGCTACATACATTTTTGCACTTATTCCTAGTATTTTCAGTAACTCACTGTAATGTGTGCTGACAATTTATTAACAGACAGAGCAAATTAAAAAGTATCTAAGATAAACACAATCAACACAACCTTTCTATGATTCCTGATGTCATTGCCACTTGTTGGGAATTTCAAACACCAGTGGACCAAAAATGTAATTGCTGGTGGTGTGTGTACCACATCTTTAGAAAGAGTAGAAGGATGAATGGAGAAGAGATCAGGAAATCAGTCTTTGATTTTTGCAGTTTTTTACAGTTGAGTATCTGTTTAGTTGTGACCTTCCTCTGCTTGGCATTTTTACTGAAGTACAAGGAAAAGAATAAAGAGGACTGCTCTACAATGATACTGGAAAGAGTGAAGAGAAATGCAAATTTTTCTGTTAAAGTGAATATTTAAAAAACCTTACATTTTAATTTTAAGAAACTTCTGGTGTTTCATTACAAAGTGTATTTTAATAACAATAAAAGGGAAATAGCTGTAGTCAGAGTATTTTGCTATGAATGTAAAGACAAAATATTTTAAAGACCTTTCTTTCCAACCATAAATTCTTGTTGACTCTTTTTCTTGGATCTCTGCATCTCAAGCATGTGACCTTTGTAGCTGAGCATGAATGTGCAGCTACATTGTCTTTGAACAATTTATTTGACTTCGGGCTACAGTACTTATAAGCTAAGAGCTGCCAGCTCTGCATAGCTGGGAACTCTGATTTCAAATTCAAAGGTCCTGTACACACGCAAACATCTCCCAGCCTGGAAAATACATACACTGGTATAACTGACTTTGTTCAAGTTTGCTCAGTGATCTTTGATATGTGCAATTGAACCTTAGCAGTGGTCTTGAATTTTGGGTTAGTGCTGAATGTATTTGTACCAGAGTAGCTTGTCTGAATACTTGGTGAAAAAAAATCAGTGCTCACTTGCTTTATTGAGAAAAAAGTCTGTATGTTCCTTTACATTGCAGTATAATTTGTTTGGATTTAAATAGCAATATTGTTTTATGGAAGTTAGGATAAATATGTGCTCTTTGATAGAACAGTTGCACTGGAGATATGTCTTCTTATACCAAGAATTTTCATGTGATTTTGTTTATGCATTGTATGGACATAAACACAGTGTTCCAATTTAGTCTAAACAATTGGGCCCTTCATTCATGAAGAACTGTGAGAAAGTCTGACAAGAGAGGTTCAAGGGAAAGTGCATAAAATCAGCCCTGGAATCTCCCAGCATATCTAAACTTGTCAGTAATTAAATTCAGAAACTGCTGGAATCCTTTAAAAGTTGAGTAGCTGGGGGAATATTTAATTTTTCTCCCTTAATGGATTGATTGCTATGGTATTTCTGTTACATGTGAAGAAATCAGCCCCTATGTGAGCCAGCCAAAATGCTCCAAGGCTTCTTTGGGAAGAAACTTCTAGTCTTGTTAATATGTGGTTTAAGAGATAGTGAGTGAGAGAGACTATATGAGGGCATAATGTTTATGTTTTGGCATTGTAAATGGAAAACCAGGTATCCGAAACCTCAGTTGCTAAACACTTTTTACAGTTTTGCTTATGAGCAGTTGAGCCTATCTTTCTCACTTGAACTCAAGAGGCAGGATGAAGAAAAGAGCCAGATATCACTTAGCAACAGAAGACAAAAGGCAAAACCAGAAAGTTGCTACTACAGGTGAACTCTCATCTAAATGTAACTGGAAAGGAAACTGTGCTCCTCATCTGAGTTATCAGCAGCAGCTTTTCCTGATCCCAGACACGTCTTAGTTCTGATCTACAGTAATGCCTGAAGGAGAGCAAGGTTTACTAATACAAACCTTTATTTTTCCTTTTCTGTAATTTATCATAATTACATACATAACTTAATTTCAGAAAGCTTTACCTGAAATGTCATTCTGGTTTTGATAGGATTCAAGTGGAATTAATTCTATTGATATCAGGTTAAATTAAGCTTATGCTGAACATTGTCTTTTTCTCTAATTCTCTTTCTAATAGTCACTCTTTTTTTTCTCTCTTGAACACAAAAGACATTTTTGAGGGAAGTGGAAACG
Source organism: Lonchura striata (assembly GCF_050655825.1). NCBI lineage: Eukaryota > Metazoa > Chordata > Aves > Passeriformes > Estrildidae > Lonchura > Lonchura striata. The sequence goes on from NC_140704.1 coordinate 75,081,134, forward strand.
ATTCATATCTATTTTTAACTTCTAATCTTTATAATATATGCAGACCTGACTTCACAGAATTAATACTTCAAATTGTCTGTAAAGGAAAATTCTTCTTGAATTCTAGACTCACTGGCTGAATGCTAGCAACATGTTTTACCAAGGCATTAAAAAAACCTAATGGTAACAGACAATTAAACAATTGAGCAATAGGGGTGGGGAAACAAAAAATTTGAAAAGTCTGATCAGGATTAAAGTACATGTGCATGTAATAGATATTTTGCATAAAAGCCCTTTTTTGATTTTTTGGCACTCTTTTATGGGAATCTTAGTTTGAAAATGAGAGGTTTTGGGAGACAGTATCAAAAGTCTACTGCTGTTTCCATCATACTTTGGATGATAGAACTATACTGATTCCAAACTGTAAAATTCAAAGAGCTAAAACCAAAACTCTTCGCAATTGTAATTGTTGCCAACTCTTGGAACTTTCTTGTTAATTGGTCAATGTTTAATGTTCTCCTTTTAAAACCTCAGTTCCTAGAATCAGCTGACTAAATGAGTTAAGATTCCCATGATAAAACTAAAAAGGAAAAATTCAAATTTTCATAAGTATGGAAGAATTAAATAAATGAACTCCCCTGGTATGTAAACCAGAAGGAAGGATCCAACATTTTGAAAATTATAGTATTAAAAAATGTAATGCATTATATTATTTAGTGGAATATGTACTGCCATGAAACAAGCAAAAAAAAGAAAATGTCAGTTGAGGGTTTTTTCCTCTCCCTCTTTTTTCCGTGGTTTTCAATGTACTTTTACACTTGTGTTCAGAGATAGAGCTTTGCAATTTTGCTGTCCTACTAGAGCAGACAGTTACAGTTATTTCTTGTAGTGCTTCTGGAGGAAGAAATGCACAGGAATGAGGAACATTATTCTAAAACCACTGCAAAGAAAAAAAGAGCAGCCTGTATTTAGCCTTCTTTCCTCTTTTCCTCTATACTAACTTTGGACACAAGTCTCCTACAATAAAGGGCTTTATACATTTTTACTGCCAATTCCAAAAGGAAATGATGTATTATGCAATCAATGGAATTTCACAGTAGATAGCTTTACATAGATGAAGCTCTTCTGAATAGTGAATGTGCTAGGAGATACCTCTGGTTTTAAGGATGAAAGATGCAGTGTTCCTGGCTGTTCAGATTCCTCATGTTTTATTGATGTGTTCTTCTGATCCAGAGTAGGTATTAACAGGAGATACTGATCAAACTTGTGCACTGCTGCTCTGTATTGGGGTACAGCAGGGACCACGGGCTATGGGCAGGGCATGGTTGGTGCCCCCAGGCCACAGGGGCTGAGCCAGCCCAGGCTGGGTGCAGATTACTGTGCCCAGCAAGCTAACCAAAGAAGGGCTGGGAGAGCTGGGGGCCAGGGGTCACTAGGGAAAGTCATGGTGACAAGACAGGTCCCAGGATGCAGTGGACAGTCAGCCTGTGGGCCAGGAGCAGGAACTGATCAGTGGGGTATGTAGTCAGGTGCAGGCATGGCCATAACACAGCTGCAACATAGCTCAGGCAGAGGTGAAGGGCAGCAACACAGCCAAAAGCAGTTCCCAAGAGAAAGAGAGCCAGTGTCTGCTGGAGCTTCTTCTAGTTTTCTTCACAGCAGCTTTCAAAGTGAGCAGCTGTGGTCTCTCTAAGCTGGCCCTGAGCCCAGCAGTGAAAGCCTCAGGAGTAATGAGATGTGCTTTAAGCCATGGCACTGCCTGCTTGCATGATGCCATAAAAACAGTTCAGATCAAGCAAAATATCCGTAGCAGGTCAAACCAAAGTTGTGCCTAGTTCTGTTTCCTATATCCACTGATAGACAGCCTGTGCTAAGAGTATAAGGACAGCACAAGCATGTAGTGGTGTTTCTCCAAAGACTTGTCTGATCTTCCCTTGACTTCATAGAAGATTGTAATATTCCCAGAGTTCATTAATTATTCCAGCTTATTCTATCATAAATCCAAATTTCTAATATCCTTGCCTCAGTTCTAGAGTATTATATATCTCAAAATCTCTCTACTCCCCCACTGCTCTCCAAAGCCATTTTTTGGGCTGATGCTGGTCTCTGGAGAGACCTCAGACAAATCTGTTTATTATCAACTTCCAGGTTGTCTGACCAGGTGGCAGAGGGAAAGGGACTTTTCCCCCTTGGATAGCCTGAAAAATACATGAGCTAGATGTACAGATAGTTGTAGAGTTGTGTTTTCAATGTATATCCCCTCATATTGGTTTATCCCTCCATATCCCCTCTTTGTACCTGTGTAGTCCACCCCAGTTTTCCCCTCCTTTGCCCCCTGAGAGTCACTCCCATGTCCTTCCCCCATTGGCTGTTCAGTTTTCCCCACCCTCCCTATATCTGGCTGCTCTGGGCGGGGCTCGCTCTCTTTCTCGGGAGGTCCTTCAAAGCCAGATGTGGCCTGGGACCTCCCCAGGCTCTCATTAAACTTTGGAACTAATCCTGAGGGAGAGCGCCTCTTTCCTTTGCTTGTGGGACCAGCTCGTCTTTGGACTCACGTGGGAGCTTCTCCAAGCCCCCCGGGATCCAAGGAGAAGTTCCTTCCCTCTGCCCATCTCGCCCCACTGCCCAGCTGGCCGGGCTCCACAGGGGTTCTATCCCCGTGGATTCGAGGGAGAGACGCAGCAGATAGTAATTCTTGAGGGATTTCCCTTGAATGAATTTAACTAATATTCTCTTCAAGACAGGTAAACTCTGGGTCCACAAACCCTTCTGTAAAGGAATTTCAATAGTTAACAACACCTACCTCTGTTTTGAAGTGTGGTCCTTCAATGTTCTCAATGACATTTAGAACTTGAGTTAAAAGAAAATATGGATGGTTGATCACTATGTTTCTTCTTCCTGCTGCCTATGGTTTTAGAGACCCTTATTTTAATTCCCCAGGATTCCCTCTGAACCAGGTGAGAGTCTTACTTGACTTAGTCATCACCTCTGTTGAAGTTCTTTCACATTTCTAATTATCTTTTCAAGCATTTATTCTGATTCTTCTGTGTCCTTTTTAAAATGCAGAGACAGAATTATGTAGGTAACCCTGATTCCTTACAGTGAAATGTTTTGTTCTCAGTTTTGTCAATATTCAGCCTAGAGCCCATGATTTTGTGTACAAATTTAGGATTTTTTTTGCCCTTGTGCATATCTTTACATTCCTTTTATTTATCTCTACTGAACTAAAACTGGCTTTTCATTATGCAGTGTGCAAAGAACCTCTGCACTCTTTTACCCCCATTCTCACCTATTCCTACTCAGAATCAGTTCATATCATCAGCAGATGTTTTCAGCTTGTTTGCATCCTTTCTGGTTGATCTTCACTGTATGGAGCAGCATCAACATATGATTTTTCTCAATCTTAATGATCTTGTTCTGTTCAATTTTTATTATGTTTTGTGTTTCCTGACTTTTAATGAGGTAGTCACCATGCAATGCCCCAACTAAATAAGTTTTCTGAAAATGTGCTGAAGGGACACTGTTAAAAAGCACACCTTTAGAAAGCCAGGTAGTTTATATCAGCTGAATGTACTTGTTGACCCCGTGAAAAACTCCCATAAATTTGCTAGGCAGAACCATGGTGAAAACTCCTGTGATTTTTTCCCAAATATGCAATCTTTCTCCACAATAATTCTGTTATTTGCAATAATTTCTACTAATTTTCCCACCATAGATACGGTCAGAGTTAGAAGTCTGCAGCTCCCTCGTGAAAATGCTTTAAAAAAATTGACATCCTCTTTTCTACCTCTCATGCCTCAGAGAGGTCTCTCATGCCTTCTATTTTTTTCCCAGCAGTCTGCTTGAGTTTCTTTATAATTTTGGGGTTAATATAATCTCAATCCTGGTTATTTATAACAGTTTATTTTTGGTTTTGCTCTGTTTAAGCTTCTTCTGTTGTCCCTGACTTAAGATACATCCTTTAACTTGCTTAAAAACACTGATGTCTCCATTTGTTTCTATAGCCTGCCATTATTTTGATTCTGTTAAAATTATATTTGGGGAGAAATCTTGCCAGATGGTAAAAACTGTCTACTTTCTAATTAGATCAAAGAAAAAGTCTTTGAAACATCTCTTCCAGATTTTTGTCTGACACTAAATCACAGAGTGGGTAACATGGCAGTACTAGTTTCTGCTCAATAGTCTAAATTTTGTGTTTAACCCTCTGTGCATCCTATACAAAACATAATGCTTGTTGTTGCACTTTATACAATTATGTAATATGAGAGTTCAATAACCTCACTCTTGGCAACTATACTGGAAAGCAATAAATTTTCATTAATAATACTCTTACCATACCTAATGCCTTATTACATCGTAAGAATAGACTGTGATACTTTGTAGTTATGTCAATAACAGTTGTTCACACAAATACACAGATTAGGAAGTTGTAGAATTGTTGACCAGAAAGGCAACATTCTGCCTCTAAAAAGCCCTGTGTAAAACATGAACAGGTTGGGAAAAGAGCATTATAAAAATGGTACTTTGCCTTAGTTTTTTGCACTAAATCAGTAAGTGGCATTCAGTCCTTTTCCATCTGTAACTTAAAAAAAAATATTATTCTTATTATTTTCCCTTTGGCTGTCTCAGATCCTCCTGTGGTTGCAAAAAGATCTTTTAACAGGATCCATATCAGAATGGAAATTAAACCAGCCTTAGTGTGCTGCTAAATCATGAAAATTGCTGCTCATTCTCTGTAGTCTAGAGATACCCAAACATACCCAGCTTGTGAAGTATCACATAGAGGTTTTCTGTTCAGGCAGCAGGGACAGACGTTTCTGGCTTCATTTGTGCACAGCAGGAAGAATTTCCAGTTTGCTGACTTTTCTTGCTACAGCATAATGCACTACTAGTGACAAGGCATACTGAGGTGGGGATTCCTAATCACAGACATTCATTTCCCACTTTTTGTCTTCATTCTTTTACTTTTTGTTGTCTTTCATGGAGGCCAGAAGTTTTTGTCTATCATTTTTTGAGACCATGCTCACAGTTGTTGTTTTCTACCCTTTTAAATGACCTGGACTTAATTAAGAAAACCCAAACAATCACCTCTGTCAAAAGGTAGACAGCAAAATCTTAAGGGGTAAAATAACAGCATTCCAGCTGTGAGACTGGATGGATTTGGGTCTGATTCTACACCTTGAGTTCAAAAGTAAGTGTGTTGTGTTAATAGCTGCAAAAGTTGCTGGGTTAGTTAGCTTTGAAGGGAGGCTGGTGTCAGGTTTTAAAACAGATGTAACAGCAGCAGCAGTACTTCATTCCTCACATTCCTTGTCATCATAGCCATCTCCAACCTGGAGGGCTGGCAGGACTTCTTAGCTGCTGCCCTCATTAGAGCTGGCATGCAGCTGGCAGAGGAATAGAAAAAAATTGACTTTCTGGTTTACTTGCTTACTTTGTATCCCCCATCCTTCTGCAGTCTTCTCCCCTAATTTCTCCCCAGATACTGACTTTTTGCTGTTTTGCTTCTTCATTGAGTTCTTCTGTATTTGTTGAGATTGGTTGGTTGTGTTCAGTCTTAACTACGTATATGTAGGAAATTAAATACGACTATCTGACACTTGTCAGACTTTCCTGCAAAAGGGTATCTGCAAGTTTTGGACTACTGGTTGACAGTCTGGGTGGTGAAATGCATCATACCCCATTAGTAAGTAACTGAATTTGCAAAATACATTTTGCAAGTATTATTTGCATTGCATTTAAAGCAATATTTGCAAAATTTATATACTGTGGCAGTAATTTAAGAAAAAGGAGCAAAACAAAATTTTAATAACATAGTCTCTGTCCAGTCTAGAATTTATCCCTGCACATATATGATATATCAGATGTTTAAATTATTAATCACTCGGTATTTTGCTCCTCATGCCTTAATACATGAGATGGTGAGGAAGTGGCCATATTTTTTTTTTCCTTTATCACTAGCCTTCAATGTTCAATGCCCTTTGTTTGCTGTACGTTCAGAGCTAAGCCTGTTCTGAGCAAATAAGTATTAATTTCTGCATGAGCTTTGCTGCTGATAATAACATTTCTGTGTACTTCACAAATATTATTTAAGATACTGTCCCACAACCTGTGGAAGGTTGAGGTATATGACTGCTGCTTTACAGATAGAGTGTTAAACTGCAGAGTGCTAAAGATCATATGTGTGCCATCTTTGTGGCTGCTTTGAATGCAGTTAGAGTTGGTCAGAGAGCCTCACATTGGTTGCAGAGGCAGCTCCTGGGGGTCTGAAGGAGCTGCTGTGTTTGCTCAGTACCCTGCAGCCTGGAGGGGCCTGTGCAAGTGTTTGCTAAATGCCACGTACAACCCTACCCCCAGCAGCATCAAGGCCTAGGCAGACAGAATTAGGTAAGTATAAATACCACACTGAGTGCAAAAACTTATATTGTTTTATGGCGTGGAACTGGTCTCCAAAATAAAGGTGCGCCCAACACCCTTCAGTACTATGTATGGGGTAGACTGACACAGGGCTATTCCATACACAGGTGGAATATGGAGTCAGAGAGAGAAAACTGCAACAGCAGCAACACTACCACCACCATCACATTCTCCAGGGGAAAACATAAAGGAAAAAACCTCAGATGCACAGATGGCCAAGCCTAGCCTTGGAGCAGTCCCCTGAGAGAGGTCCCCTCTATGGAGAAATTTTTGGCTGGAAGGATTGGAGCTGTAAGCATGGAGGCAATCTCTAGCTCTTTGATTTTTCTGGTGTTGAAGGAAGCAGGATATGGCACATTCCTGTGCTGTATCTGGCCTACATCAAAGACATTTGACCTCCACCCACCCATCTTTCTTTTGAAGGGGCAGTTTTCAGACTCTTGGTATTGTTTTATCTGGTTTGACTGAGATGCTTAGGTTTGAAAACCTAATGTGTTTAGTCATGATCCAATTTCAGTTATACACAGGGAATACTGAACACTCCTCCAAACTTGATTTGCTTAGATTCAACCAACATTCAAAATAGGTTTTTGATGCAGTTGTACTGATGTTGCTTTCTAGACCTCTTTTCCTGGATTTTTTCCCCCCAAAATTCACTCACAGGGAAGTATGTTTGCCTGTAAAAACTAGATTCTCTAAAGATCTATCAGAGATCTTATCCCACTCACAGTAATGGCAAAAAACTGTTTTTCTATTGGTGTGAACAGTCACCAGAGGTGGAAAATCTTCAGAATTTGCAGTTACTGAATTACTACACAGGTCAGTCACAGCTCTGACTTTACTCTTTTTTCTAAACTGTGAAGAAAACCATTAGAAGAACAGATGATTTGTCCATATGGGTCTGGATGTGTATAGAATTTTTGTTTGTGCAATTAATTAAAAACTCACTCCACTAATTTTACCTTGTTCAAATACACTTGGATACCTTAATTTTCACTTCCTTTATGAGTTTGCATCCTTTGCCCAGGAGAGTTGACTATATTGCTTTTCCTCCCCCCCCATCCCTTCCCTTCCCTTCCCTTCCCTTCCCTTCCCTTCCCTTCCCTTCCCTTCCCTTCCCTTCCCTTCCCTTCCCTTCCCTTCCCTTCCCTTCCCTTCCCTTCCCTTCCCTTCCCTTCCCTTCCCTTCCCTTCCCTTCCCTTCCCTTCCCTTCCCTTCCCTTCCCTTCCCTTCCCTTCCCTTCCCTTCCCTTCCCTTCCCTTCCCTTCCCTTCCCTTCCCTTCCCTTCCCTTCCCTTCCCTTCCCTTCCCCCTTTTCCCCCTTTTTTTTTCTCTTTTCCCCCTTTTCCCCCTTTTTTTTCTCTTTTCCCCCTTTTCCCCCTTTTCCCCCTTTTCCCCCTTTCCCCCCTTTTTTCCCTTTTTTTCCCTTTTTTCCCTTTTTTCCCCCTTTTTCCCTCTCCCCTCCCCCTCCCCCTTCCCCTTTTCCTTTCCTTTTTCTTTCCCTGCAAAGCAGCCTTTGTTGAGCTGTCCTTGGATACCTCATATGTGCAGTTTGTTTGATTATGGTATTTTGGAGTTTCATTTGGAACACAGCATGGACATTGTCCTTGAAACTGTGTCAAGCAGGTGATCTTGTTTCTCATTGCTTGATGGTTAGGTAGTTTTACCTTTCAAACCACACCAGCTCTGGCAGTCTTAGGAATCCCTTGTATACCAGGAAAATAAAAATTCTAAAAGACATGCCCAGGCACATTTGCTCAAATATGTACTGTATATAAGGTATGTGTACCCTTAGCTTCTAGTGAAAGTTATTTCCAAGCAACTGGTGGAGTTTGAAATGATGTTGTTTCACTGCAGAAAATATCAGTCTAGTTGCATCTGATTGCGAAATACAGTCTCTCTGAAAAACTATTACCCTGTGTTTATTTCTGGAGATGAATTACTGGCTTAAGAGGAAAAATACCACTTTGAAATTTTAAGAGGTCAAAAAGAGAAATTAAGTTTCATATAATCTTATCTTTGGCTGTTGGGTTATTTGGGCTTTTAGGGTTTGATCCATCTGTAAAATAAGTCTGAATGTTTTTTATGGTCTCAGGTGGAAGCTTACAAAGGGGTCAGATTTCTTGTTCTGATTTAGGCTATCGATGAAAAAGAAAAAGATGTAGAGATGTTAGTTTTAAAGTGTGACCCTTTAGAAAAGATTAGATGTCCATTTGATGGAATGTTGCATTTAGTACTAATAAAAATTTCAGAAATATCTATGTGTTGAACCAGACTTCTTTAACCCAATTGAATGAAACCTGAGGGTTTCAGGTTGTTTTTTTCAAGTCTGTAAACAAAATCCAGCAGGGCATGCATTACAATGCCTTGTTAAACAGGAGTGAAAATTCAACTTGAGACACTTCAAGACAGATTCTGAAGACTAGAATTTATAAATATAATCCAAGACACGTGGATTCTGTTCTACTCCTCATACAATTCAGATAGTCCCAACAAAATCAATAACACTACCTGACATAATTTCTTTCTTATATTCCATTCCCTATGTTCAGGTTCATCTCAGCTATATTTGACTAATTTCTTAGCACCAAACAGTATTGAAGAGTACTTTCTTCTGCTTAAATTAGGAAGGCAAAAAAGGAAATTTCCATCAATCAGAACTTAAAGGACCTCTATTTTCTATCCATAGCTATAGTTATTCACTGATTTGAAATTTGTTTAAATTTTTGGTGAAAGAGAGAATGCAAGAAGAAAGATTAATCTTAATAATAATCTGCTGCCAATTCAAGCAGTTTGGTATATTTATAGTATCTCTGTCTATGGATGAGCAAAACCATGGATGAAAATAACTCATATTTTCTCATTTAATTTGCAAAATCCTTTCAATTTTGGGACTGTGATTTTTTCTACTACTACTCACTTGAGTAAAAAAGGTGCTAAATTTTTTAATAAAGAAATTTATGTCATAAGCAATAAAAAAAGGAAATATATTCAAATGCTTTTTTTTCTTGTTTTTTCCTCAGTCTTGAGACTCTATTTCTTCCTACACTACAGCAGTGCCTTCCTTGTTCATTAAAATTTGAAGCTAAAGCAGTGCAAAATATTGATTTTTTTAATCTTTTCTTGTGAGTAGGATTCTTTATTTCAATGCAGCTTTAGGGAATTAAATATGGTTTTGAAAGAGATGTCCAGCTGCTCATACCATTTGGCAGAAGCTGACTGAACTGTGAAAGTGGGGGAGAAATGCAGTCATCTCGAGCTCTTCCAGCCTCTTCTTGACTAGACAACTCCATCCATTATGAATCCCCTGGGCCAGATCTTCACTGAGGTAAATTGACACTGTTTCCTTGGGCTCATTGCTTCTGTGCTGACTTACACCAGCTGGGCCCTAGATTATATTCTCATTAACTGGACAAAAGTAGCCAAAGCATGTCTGCAGGACTCAGGATTGAAATACATTTCTGTAAGTACTGTCTTGCTTTAGTAGCAGCACTAATGTGATGGAGGCCCCCAACAGCCTCTGTAGACTGGCTCTCAGGGGAAAGTGAATGTGAGTAATATATCCACAGCTGTGAGCTGCTGTCCATTTGAACCAGGGGGAAGGAGCTGTGCCAAACAAAGTAGAGGAGCTATGAGCCATGCCAGTGTGTTCTGGACCTGTTGCCAGGTCCAGAACATCCCCAGTGCCCACAGTGTTGTGCTACACACTCTTTTCTGGCAACTTTCTTTCCTGCCTCCCTTACCACTGGATCCAGGTCTCACACAGGGCAATTCCTCTTTTCCCACATGTCCATTGAAGACATGGTGGAAAGGGGATAGTGCTTTCCAAGATGTTACACCGATGTGCTTGTCCCTTGTCTTCTCAAAACCAGCAAAAGCCAGGAGCACTGAACAGAAGTTGTACTATAGATGTGGTTCAGCATTGTGACTTGGGTAAGATTACCTCTGGAAGGGAGAAAGGCACATTTTTCATATCTGTGACAAACAAAACAGCGCTTTTTCATAGAAGATCTTAGATTTAATGCTCTTTTAAATGAAGAGTGAAATAAATAGGTTGGTACCTAATCCATATTAAATACTAGTAAGTTCCTAGACAGAGTTCCACCAAGGCAGGCTGTCAGCTGGACACAATATCTCTGAAAGAGTTAGAAAGGTGTCTGCTTCTGGAAGATTTAAAATAAGCTGATTGTCTTCACAAGCCTTGGTCCTTCTGTGCCATGGTCCATGTAGAGAGGAGCGTGTAGTCATGAATATTTTAGAGCCTTGATACCCTCTTCAACTAGAAAATGGTGATATTTCTGAACCTGAAAATCTGGAAAGAGTAGACCAATCAAGTGGTATGGTATTGCTAACACATATTTATCTTGGGTAATAAAAGCATACTTAATGCACATATATGTAGGACTATATTAATAACCTAAAATTAACCTAAAATGAATGAATGCTCTTTTAAGAAAATTAAAAGAAATATTTCACAAGTGGGTGTTTAAAAGATTTTCATTGCAGGGGAAAAAAAATCACACAGTGTTTATAAATGCAGCCTGATTTTATTGGACAATTGCTCAAAGCACTACCAGCATGTTATGCTTTTTATTTGCTGAGTGGCCATTTTGAGCTTGTCTCTGCTGATTGTATTGGGCTTGGTTTCAAATCTCTATTAATCCTGCAATGAACCTTTAATAAAGCTGGATTGATTTTAAATTATTACTTTCTAACATTAATTAAAATAAAGCAGGAGGGACAAAAAGATCAAATGATCCATTGTGGTGGTGGTGTTGGTTTTTTTTAAATCAAAGCTCTTTTCTCCACCCCTCTCCAGAAACAAGTAAGCCTTTGAAGGCTACAGCTGTATGACTTCCAACATGGTTTTTAAGCTGGCCTTAGGTTTTTAATTACTTTTGCTGTTTTGGGTTGGCATTCTCTATATTTTTGAAGTGTTTAGGACACTTCTTCTAAATAATTCTTCACTTCTTTTTACCCTTCCCTTCAGAAAAATAGAGGATAAAAAGGGAAAAATTTCTGTGAATAGTATGAGAGGGCATTGCAAGCCTGCTCAGCCTGCTTTTTTCTGTGTTCCAGAGAGCACAGTCTCTTGCAAAGGCTGGAAATGGCCCTGCAAAGTTCTGTTTTCTGAGCCAAATCTTAATAGCAAGCATATCCAGTGCAAAATCTCTGGATTTTTTTTTTTTAATTATTTCTTAGTGACCCTCCAACAGTCTCTTTGTTGCCTTTTCTACTACTAGGTCGCAATGTGTTCTGCAGACAATGAACCCTGTATAGTAACTGCACTCCCTGTTGTTATGCTCTGCTGTGCCTCAAGCCTGCAGAAAAGCTCATAGATAGAAGACAGAAATGTGATTTGAACAGAAATGTTAGCCTCTCTTAGGGCTGATATTAATTACTTGGTATGGTTGCACTTCAGGAACTGGTTCAGGGACACCTGATCCTGGTTGTCAAGGCTGCTATTTCATAAGTAAATGATCTCATCAGTTGTTCTCAAAACAATTGGTCTTTGTATTTGTGGGAATCCAGGCCTTCCCTCTGGCTGCCCTGGAGGGCCTGGGACCCTGGCAGGGGGTCAGGAACCTCCCTGTACAGAGCCCCGAGAGACACTGTCCATGATCTCTGTCCATGGAAAAGAGTTTTCAATCTTACAGGATTAATTACAAGCTCTGAGTGTTTGAGATAAGTAATAATTAAGTGTGGCACGGGTGTAAAAGTAAAATTTTAGGATCTAGATTAGGGGTTCAAAGGGGACAAGATGGAGGAAATTGGGTGTCTTGTCCTTTTTCTCCCTCTTCATGCCCTCCATGTTTCACTGTGGTGTTGGCATTTTTCTATTGGTTTAGGGTGGGGACACACTGTTCAATGTAGAGGATAGATTTTGGCACATTATTGTAAATATAGCACACATAGTTTCTGGTATATAATGTTTGCAACATCACACTGAGGGGCAGAGCCCCACACGCTGCCCTGCAGGACAGACCTACGGCAGGGCAGCAGGACATGTTAGAGATGAGCAAGAATAAACAACCTTGAAAACAGCACAGACGAATTATGGCTTCTTCTTTGGCAACAGGGCAGAAAGACAGAGACTTTTTACAATCTCAGAATCATCAATACCTCAGATTCCAACAGTATTGTTTATCAGTTCCTGGACTCCCTTAATATGTGTCAGGTTACAGGAGGAGTTTTCCTGTACTACTTTACAAAAATACAACTAAGTTTGTGAGAAACCTAATAATCAGTTGCTTAGGCCTTGCTTCAAGTGTTTTTCACTTGCTTGAACTGAAGGCTTGAAAATATTTGATAGCATTACTGAAACGGAAGCTGAAGAAGAGGACTTGTGTAATTTTCTTCAGCCTCAGGGGAAAGTCATGGATCTGTTTTCTAAGGCTATCTCCAGGAAGGTAATGTCAACCTGATACAGAATGTGTGACTTCAGACATAGGTAATGTGGTTCACATTTATGAGGGGGAGGGTAAAGATGTCTAACTTAACAGCTGTGTGTGGTTGGGTTGCTGCTGAGCTGTGCAACCTGAAGCTGTGCAGGATTTCACTCATCCTCTAACTCCCTCCTCCCAAGGACCAGAGGCCAAGAAACCTACAAGGACAAGCTATCAAGGCCTGTAATGATTCCTCAGTGTTATCACACTATCAGATATCACTGAATCAAGAAGCAATTGCACCAGAACAAATACCATTGTAGAGTGAGGTCAGATGTGGCTTAGTCTGGACCACATGCAAAATAATTCTGCTTGTAGCCATTCTTACAGTCCAAAGTAATGGCTAAGGAGAAACTGTGAAATGCATCCTCTGGGATGGTCACTTTACACCATGGAGAATCTGGGGGTGGGTAGAAGGTGAGAAAAGCTTTAACATAAAGCCAGATGTTGTCACTGCAGTGAATAGAGTTCTACTTTGTTTTCTAGGAGAGTGAATCTTCTGTATTTGTCCTCTATTGTATCTTGGATCTGAGGCTTTCTGGGGGAGGAGGAAGAGAAGAGTTAGACAGACAAGAAAGTACTACTCATTTACTTGATGGAAGTGCAATGCTTTTTCCACTGCATTGCTTTGCTCTGGGCTGAGTAGGAGGGATGGAGTTGTCAAAAATAATTATGGGAAAAAGGAAGCAGAAAACTAAAAAAATATCCCTAAATGTTGAGAGCAGCTGCAAGCTTAAAAATATGAATTCAAAGTGCATTGATTCTTATATAGCAACATGTTAGCTTCTCTGGTGGGCAAACTGCTTTTCTTGACACAGTCACACAGAATTAATCACATATGCTCTTGCTAGGCACCAATCTGTTAGGTCTCCTGTTACAGGAGCTAATTGCTTTTAAAACTAATGCATACAAATATAGTTACTTAGTTAATCTCTCTCTCTCTCGGCTCCCTCTAGCATGTTTGAAGTGTCACCAGCCTTATAAAAACTTCCTGAAAATATTTCTGACTTTAAGTCTTGCCTGTCAGAGAGGGATGATAAGAGGATAGGGAGAGGGGAAGAATGATGAAAAAGGGCATTAAGCCCTCCCCACCACCACTTTCCTGGCAGATCAGTATAAAACAACTTAACTGAAAGAAATTTTTCAGATTTATACACATGAGAGATGTGATTAATTTCTTAATTTCAGTTTGCTGTATGGCATGAGTTTAACTTATTTAAAAGATGCTTTTTAAAAATGCTGTCCCAGTCCCAGAGTCTGTGACAACAAAAGTTATAGTAACCTGAGGAATTAAAAAAAAACTCCAAACCAAATCCACATTCTTTTAATTAAAAAAGTAAAAATTAACTTTTGCCTTATTTTTATTTATTTTATTTATTTTTTATTTATTTTATTTATTTTTTATACTCTTAATTGGAAAGTAATAATAAAAATAATAAAAAATAATTAAGTGATTTTAGCAAATTAGACATAAATCTCCTAATTATTATTTTTGGAAGGTAGGTGATGGGCAGAGGATGTATAAATATGAGAAGTTTCTTCAAGAATGAAAGTTTGAAAATAATTAAAGGGAAGAAGCAATAAGAACAAAAATGGCAGAGCAAGTACAGTACATAGAGAGATTTCTGTGAGACCTTGCAGTGTTAGTTTGGGAGGGGTTTGTTTGAAATGCATACTTTTACATTTCTTGAGAATTTCCTGCTTTAACAGTGACATAAGCAAAAGTAACACTTGTCAAAACCAAGTAACTGTTTTTTCACTGGGCCTACTAAAAAATCATGTTTCTGACAGTATTTGACATTCTCTTTTTTATCAGCACTTCCAACTTTGTATTTGTGAATAAAATCCCAGCTGGATATTGGACTGCTATTGCTCTTACTAGCACAGATACTGTGAGTTATTCAGTGTATTGTCAAATGGGTATTTTCTTGAAAAATCTTCCAACCTAGCGATTTGCCAATATTGTAGTCATTGTAGTTAACAAAGGCGTTTCCAAAGCAACTTAAAAGTTAGCTAGCCCAAGTACTACTTTCAATGTTTTCATAATGCACAACACAGTTTATGATTCCCATCTGAGAATCATAATAAACATTTGAGCTACTTAGTACCATTTGAGATTTATGGTGTGGTTATTTCTCTGCTTGTAGCCTCTGATTTAAGTACCTTAAAACTTTCTCTGAAATGTTTTTCTGGACAGCAGGGAGTGGCATGTAACCATTTTCTGAATGAGAACTCAAGACTGCCTCTGGGCGCAGCAGCAGATGGTTCAGCCACCCATGTTGGTTTATTCCCAGATTTCTTTAATACAGACTCAATGAAATGACTGAATCTGGAGGAGTAACTTATTCTTGGTGACTTTGCCTGTTCCCAGCAGATCTCTTCTGTTGGAACAAAAAGCAGTATTGAGTAAATGCCTTTGGCTGGTCCTTAGCACATGCAGCACCAATGGGGGTTACAGTGAAGATATACTAGATGGAAGGGAAAAGTTTTTTACAAGACTGGGGGTGAAACACTAGAACAGGTTGCCCAGAGAGGTGGTAGATGCTCCATCACTGGAGACATTCATAGTCAAGTTGGACAGGGCTCTGAGCATTCTGCTCTAGTGAAAGATGTCCCTGCTCATTGCAGGGGTCATTGGACTAGGTGATCTTTTTAGGTCCTTTCTAATCAAAACTATTCTATGATCCATGGGTGGATAGATTCTGTTGGAGCACTTGATAATGAATTATAATTTCACCAGTCATGATAAAGCCTGCTGCTTCTGCATGCTGAAGACTGGTTTTCTTAACTGGATGAAATGACTGTTGGAAAGTCACAGTGATAGCCCCCTTTCTAGAGTTCTTATCACTGAAAACCCATCCAGACAAGCAGAGAAGGTAGTTTAGTCTGATCTAAATCTCAACAGGTGGAAGGTTGGATCTTTGGACATCCAGTGCTAGCCTTTTTTGTTCACTTCATCTTCATTCATGAACAAGGAACAACTTATTTTCTTAGAAGTCTGTAAAGTCTTATTCTAAAGTGGCTCCCTAAATTGAAGAATTTGAAAAAAGAAATGAAGATCCTTAGAGTTCTTTAGGATATGAATTCTAACATTTATGAAGAACAAAATATTTTGAAGTACAAAATGCACATTACAATTACTGCACAAGTTGTTCTAGGCTTGAATACTGTCTATGTAAGTAAACAGAGGCTTTTTTAATCCACTCACAATTGTTTTTAGTATCATCTTTACATTAATCTGGTCTCTTATTTCCAACAGGAACTGAAATTATCTGCTTCTCATTTATTTACATTGTTCTTAGTGTAATTATTTGCCATCAAAAGACATTCAATAAAATGTGATAAAAGATTTTGCTATTTGATAAGAGAAGCTGTATTAATGGATGTTCAACTCCTAGCTTTCCACAAATCTATGAAAAGGAAGTAGACAAAACCAAAATGTGATTTATTCCCTCAGTGTTGCTTAATTAACTACTTGTATATTTGTCTTGGTAGAAAGTGAAAGAACAGTTTTTCTTCTGTTCTCTCTTGTTCCAAGTACTACAGAAAAAATATTATTTTAGAAACTGGTTAGTTTAATTTATTCCAGAAAGCTTAGATTGAAACAATATAACATGGGCCAGTTACTACTATCATGATTTTCAGAACCTGCCAAAATCTGTCATTAAGTTGAGCAGTTTAAGTAATTAGCAAGCTGAGCTAGCACTTCTTACACACCACCACTCACCCACTCACTCACCTAGTTAGCATCTCTGTTCAGTGAGAGGAAAGTGTAGCAGAAGAAAGACGACAAGGAGATTTAAACTGGCCTGATTATCAGTTTCACAACCAGATGTATCTTTTGGATTAGTCCTGTGGTGCAAATAGCCAAATTTATCATGGTGGTTTTTATTCCCATGTGTTTGAAAACCTCTGTGACAAAATACTTACTGCTGAACAATGCTGTAAGAGTCAGACATGCTGTATGGAGAGCTCTGAAAGCAGAGTTGCTGGAGTGAAATAGGCAGGAGGGAGTGCAGAACTGTGCCCACAGAGATAAGCACAAGTATCTTGGTTTTACGTCAGGAGCCATCTCTGTGAAATTCTTAAGTCAGTCTGATCTGTGTATCATGCAGAACCAGTACAGTAGGTTTGAAAGAAGAAAAAAAGAAGACAAAAAACGTAGAAGGGGAAAAAAAAAAAAAAGAGAGAAAGAGGAAAAAACCTGTGTAAGAGTTTTTATTTTCTTTGATTTTATACCTGTGAGCTCACATTTTTTTACCCCAATTCTTCATCCTCTGAGCAGGGCCTGAGCACCAAGCTCTTGAATCTGATATGAGAATGTCACTATATTTGGCACTAAATTTGACTACAATCAATCTTAAAGTGAAACTGCCAGATGTTGTCTGGCCACCTGTGGGTGAAACCCAGCAAACATCTAATCTGTGGTAGCTACATGAACCCAAAGAATAAAGCTTAATAGTATTCCTCATTTTCCCTTGAGATGCTAGAGCAAGCCTCACCTGTTTTCTGAATTTCTGCCTTATTCTGTTTTATGCCTGGCCTTGTGTGTATTTTTACTGTCTGCAGCTCTCACAACTCTGAAAAATTAGGTCTATATTTATCTCCTTTAGAAAATGCTCCTGCCACCTTTTTCCTCTATTCTTCAAGAATCCTTGCATTGTCTTATAAAAAAAAGGGCAGCAAATGAAAATAGTGTGTTTTTTTGGTTTAGTTTGTTTGTTCTAGCAAGCAATTTTCAAATACATAGCACCAAGTTAGCATAGTAGCTTTCAAACTGTAAAAATGCATCTTCATAAACACTTGATGGCAAAGAAAACCAGCTGTCTTAAATAATGCAGATTTTTGTACATATTGAAGCATTTAGTGCAAGTGAAAGAGCTGTCAGAAATATGCATCAGAAGACCTAGCTTTAGTTAAAATCCTTGCCTTCTAATTCTGATTGTATTTGTTTTACAAAAATCTCTTTCTTCCCAGCTGTTACTTATGAGGCCATGATGCTCTAGAGTGAATTACACACATCAGTTAGCCCCTGAGCCAGCACACTGCCGATGATGAAAGCAAACAGGGAAGAATGTGAGGAATGTGGGACAGAGTTGCCTCCATTCACAGGCATTACACTTTGAAGCATGAAGCAGGTGAGATGGGACTGTAATTCTGGGCTGTGTTAGTGTCCACAGAAGAGGAATGTCAAGGCTTCTCCTGTGTCTTTTTTTCTCCTTTTATGTACAAAATTAAGAGCACTCTTCTGCTGCCTATATTTATTTAGTAACCACTGATTTTTCAAGATTTTTTCAGAATCTGGAATCACCTTTATACTGTCATCCACAGTCTATTGAATTAACAAGTAAGTCTAATGAAACCAGGATATTGATTACCCATGAAGTCTGTGTATTTTAATTCTCCCCATCAAATTCTTAAACCTGTGGTTTTTTAATTTCTGTAATTGTTTTTTTGCTTTTTTTTTTCCTGCAAATTTGACATCCTAATGAACAGCTACATGAGATCACTTGTGGGAAAGGACCATGTGAACCAGTTAACCTAAGGCAAATAGAGCTGTCCTGATTTTTGACAAGCAGTAAAGCAATCATGTGACTTGAATACAGCTTGGAGCTGTCCCAAAACATCCTTGGGTGAGTCAGGGCCATGTTTCTTGGATGATCAAATGTCTTTATTTCAGTATGCAGCTTGATTCTTTCACAGGCTTTCAAATGTACAGTTTGCTACTTTCTCAGGAGCTGCCACGGTACATTTTTTCTGATCCATGTCAACACCTGCAGCATTGCCGCTTCCATCATGTAGCCAGTCTCAGCTAAGAGTCCCTATGTCTGTCATAACAGCACTTCTGTAGCTTTCAACCAAAAAGATTCAACTCAGTAGAGCAGCAGCCAGAAAGAGCACAACTGATGTTTTTATAGGTTTGTTTTTGGTAGCAATCTCTTATCAAAAGTAAATTGTAATCTTTTGTTTTCTTAAAGCATTTGAAAGATGGATATTGCTCTCCCTACTCATGTAGTGACCTGCAAGGTCCATCACAGCAGGCTGGTAAGAGGAAGAGAGCCAGACCCTTTCATCAGAAAGGAAAACAGCAGCGAGGAAAATAAAAATATTTGCCCAAAGTCACATAGGAGGGAAGCTGAACATTTAAAATGAGATTGTTCTTGTTGTATTTTCTTGAGCAAAGCAGGAGCTTGAGAGCTTTCCAGGTAACCTAGGGGTTTTTCCTCTGTTGTAGGTAAGTGCTTGAATAAAGTCTGAAAATGATAGCAGATCATGTCAGGCACCATTTTGTACCAATGGCTTGATACTCTGAATTTTGAATTTTTCAAAAACCCATGTTTTTATGGGTTCTGCTTGCAAAAAAAGAAAACAACAAAACCATCAGGCATTTTAATCACAGTGGGGAGAACAAAGAGCTTGCAGCAGTAGTTCTGAGAGGTCTAAATGGCTCATTCATTTCAGCAAGATAACTCAGCTAGCTAGTAATGGTAATTTAAATGTCAAACTTGTTAGCAGTTTCATTCCTAATGAAAGACCTGGCTTTACAGATAGCTTTACTGGATAACTTTCCAGCAAAACCCTAATAATGGAATCAGAATTAAACTAGCAAAAAAGTGCTAGGGCTAGCATAGTTTACAGTGGTTCAATGTGTGAAATGAGCTGTAATGACAAAAGCACTTTTGGACAATATAACTGCTTCTGTGGTATCCAGCAGATTTGTGGCAATGGATTAAAACTAGACAGTTGAAGGGGTTATAGCTCACAGCTTTGATTTAGATCAATTTCGCTGCCTAGCAGCATCTGTCAGGAAGCTGCAGAAGAACACCTGGGTCTCTAGTTTTAATCTGTTGTCACAGATGTGTCAGAACACAAACCTGGGACTTTAGGCAGTGTCGCAAGTATTTTTACAAATCATATGCACATCTACTTAACCAGTGTAACTGATACAAATAAAGTATCTTACATAGTTTTGTGTATGGAGGCATCCATATGTTTCCACTAAACACTGGTACATGGACCACTGGTGGCATGTTTACCAGGTGTGAGAAGTGATACTGCTTTTTCCTGGTATAGAAATAGCTAAATCAAGAAACCCAGGAGAGCTGCTGAGTACATTTGAGCCACACTCTACCAACACAATTGTGATCTGAATATTTGTGTAGTACACTACATGTGGCATCTCAAGAAAGCACATAACACAACCCCTGCCTGTACTGGAGGGGCTTGCACCCTCATTGTCATTTAAATCGCACTCAGGTATTCTTATGATTTACCTAACAGTGAATAGGTATGCCTGAAACTCTAACTTGAAATGCAAATGGAAAACTTGGGAGCAAAGCTGTCTTTTGGAGGTTGGTGGCTTTTTTTTTCTGGTTTGGTGAAAGCAGTTTGAAATACAGCATTTCTGAATTTGACTTTTTAGTGTGAATGTTAGGATTTGTGGATTCACAGAGATGAAAGAAATCTACCCTGTCATATTCTGCACTGAGTTTGGCCTCCAAGCTGCTTTCTAAAAAAAGTAAACTTTCTGTCTTCTGTTAGAAAAAGGCATTTGCTGCATGCCTGTACTTTATGGCTACAGTTGGAGGATTTTAACCTGGTTGCCAGTGTGTCCATTGTGCCCTTATGCCTGTGTGTAATATATGTCTGTGTGTAATATACCAACCTGAGTCTTTTTCCTCCTGTGTTACAGCACTGATTGAATCCAAAGAACCCTCATTGCATCTTATGAACTGTTCCACTAATTATGCAGGTTCAGAGGTAATGCACAAATGCAGTAGCCTTAGGCCAAAAATGAAGGACATCAGTACAGCTCTGTCTCTTTCCAAGCTTCTGCCAGTGTGTGGCTCCAGGGAGACCATTTATAAATAAGGGCCAGCATGCTCCAATAATGAGGAGCTGTGTCACTGAGTAAATGACCAAGGCTGTATCACCAGGATGTCTTCTTGTTTTTCCACAGAGGTGTAAGCAGTGGTCGTGGGCACACAAGTAATCTCACACAGAGCTTCCACTGTCCAGGGAAGCTCTCATATATTACTCTTCGTTGCTCACCTTCAGGGAAGCGTCTGTAATAGTCCTTCATCTATGGTGAAATACAGTTTCTGTAAGATGGCTTCTTACCTTCCATCAGAGCAGCACATGCACAAAAGAAACAGTGTGCTTTATTTGCTAATGCACAGGGACGTGAGAGCTATAGATTCCCAAACTGCTTTTGTCGCAGGCTTGGTAGGTGACCAACAGTGTAGCAGTACATTGAAAAATTTCCTGCTTGTAAATTCCTCTTGTGCTGAGGAAAGTACTACAAATGTCTGTATGTTTTCTACAATGTGTCTTTGGACATCGATTATCTGTGCTGCAGTGTTAAGATGTTAGCTTTTATCAACAATGATAATATAAAATTGATGCCTTGCTCTAGCAGACATTGAATTTTAAAATAGATTTTTTTATAAATAGCATGATCTTAAAGCCAACCAACATGTTTTGTACAGGTTCCACAGAACACTGACATTTTATCCTTTTTTTTGTAAAGCATCAGTCATGCATGAATTACAAATACCTTTCTGAAACTGAATATATGTGGCTTTACTGTGCAAATGTTTGAAGTCCATGACTTCCATTAGGAAATTTGTTTACTGGGGTGAAATTCTAACTGTGTTAAAATCAGCAGGGCTTTTGCTATTTGTTCCAGCAGGCTATTAAATTTTCAACTGAGAATAGTTTACCAGATAGGGTGCAACCTTCTCAGCTTTTTTGTGGTTTTAGAGTTATGTCTAGGCAGAGTAGATGGAGCATAGCTTTTAAATATGAGTTTGAAAATGCTTTGCTAATTCCCTTAGACATTATTGTGCATGAATTAGTGTTTATTCCCATTTTAGGGATAAGAAAATTGAATAAAATCCCTCAGCTGTCCAAGATTGCACAGAAGGACCCATAAAACTGAGGGACAAAGCTCTGACTAATTCCAAGTTCTGGCTATCACAGTTTTTCTTAACTTAAGAACTGAGAGAAAGGCCTTTTAGTGTCAAAAAGTTTGGAATCTGCCTGTAACCCTCAGAAGATATGAACAGCACATTGAAGCATGGTACACATTTCTCTCTAGAGCTGATTTTCTAGTTTGCATCTCTCCTTTTCATTCTGTCTTGACCCTGTATGTTGTTTCTCTGATGCCCATGACACTGCTTTTAGATCTCTTTTATTGATTTAGAGAGAACTGAAAAGCCTGCAGCAACTTGTTTGGCAGTAGGCATAAGTGATGGATTGGAAAAGCAGAAATATTAGAAAATTGTAATGGTGTATATAAGTAAAACTTATGAGCAGTAGAGAGATGCTCTTGGAAGTGGGATGGACGTGACTGTAAAATCAAAACAATAGAAATTAAAGGTTAAACTGTACTGAAAATACATTGTTTCAAATCTACTTTTAGTGGACAGACCAAAAAGCTTTTTTAATCAATTAGTCCTTTTTTTTTTTTTAAGTATCTCTGAAGTATCCATTTACACTCCATCCTTCTAATGCATAATGCTTATGTCTCAGAAGGTTACAGCTGTGTGGGGAGACTGTGTTTTCATTTGTTACTTTGAGAGAGTTTGTAACTCCTGTAACTCTTGTAGAAAGAGTAAGTATTTAGAAGGCCTCCAGATCCAAGGCTTTGAAGCTCAAATCAACTGCTGAGGTCTCCCAGTTTTCAGAATAGAATGATGCCTTGACTGCTGCCTCTGGATTTTTGTTGGAATGTTATATGAGACTTGCTGAAGCAGCTTTGTGAAAAGCAGAATCTTAAACAAAGCTTCTTCAGTTAGGATCTATTGTCTGCAAGGCTCATCAGTATTAAAACATTTTTTTGGTCATTGGTCTGCAACAAAATTTCCTGTTCATGGTACTGACTGTGGCTTTAGGAAGTGGTGCTGGAACTGCAATTCTTGTAGAGAAAGATAGATCAGCCCCTAAGAGTGGCATTAGGAGGCTTATGATGGAAATGTCCTCCTTACAGTAAATTTACATTTTTTCCCACTTAGCAAATTGTAGGCTTCTGAGCCAAAAAGTGAGAAGAGAGAATTGCAAACCTATAACTCAGGGTAAATTAAAGTACATCCATATGGTTAATCTCAGTTACTGCTTTGCCCTCCCATATGGTAATAATCAATAAGAAGCATAACATAAATAAGCCACAATGCATTTTGTGTGTATGCATATGTGTGCTCATGCGCATGTTCTGGACTTCTGTTCCATTTTGAAATTACATCTGCACTGTATTAGGAAAATGCTTGGACAAGATTGTTACCAGCACTCCACATGGGCAGCATCCCTCTGCTCCAGTGTAATAAATATTTAAAGTGTTTGGCTGTGTGCATGCAGAATAATAGGCTCTGCCAGAAATGCAGTCGAATCACTCAAGCCTTCAGGGGCCACCACATGCAAGGGAACATGACGCATACGTACATACACACACACACACACACACACAAACAGGATCATCTTCTGTCTGTCTTTCAGTCAATGGATTTAATGTTTATTGTCATGGGCAGCACTCTTATCCTATTTAATCCTGTCTAGATGGCTCTAGAATTTCACACAAACACCCAACTGAGAAAATGTAATCCAATAGTACTTTGTTTCAGGGAGCTGTTGAATGCAGACGTAGTAGAAAGTTCTGCTTTTGCTATTAACTTTTCCCTGTGCATCATGCTGATTACCTTTTCCTTCTGCAGTAGCTATCCTTGTTATAAGAGCATATCCTTGCTATGCTCTTGCTGCAGCAACAGAGCTATCTGGTTTAGAAAGGTAATTAAGTAAAATAGCATCTTCTGAACATAGATTTACAGCAACAGGGATCATGGTCCATTTAACTTTAATCATCAAATTAAGAAAAGACTACTACAAATTGTAGAGAAGGTGTAATATTCCTTTTGAATCTCTGCTGTGGAATTGTTCCAGACATTTGAGTTAATACATGACTGCATCCATAAATAATACATTTTTGAAGGCAGCATATAAGGAATAGCTGAGCTGTGTAGTGACGAATTTGTGGTGAGCTAAGCAAGTTGTCCAAGGGAGAACAGAGAACTAAATTAAAATAACCTTTACTTCTCTCCTCCTTTCCCACCTGCATGGCATACTCCATAGAAATAATCATTATTTTGTTTGACCATAGAGCACACATTATGTCAGGTATTTGCTTGGCAGAGGATAAAGAAAAGTGTGTAGCTGTAAGGCAAATGAATATACATTGCAAAACATGATAGATTTGCAGGTCAGTGGATTCAGCACTCAATCTACCAAACAATCTACCCAACTTGATTTATCTGTCAATATTTAGAGCTAGTCAATATTTTCTTTTATGAATGAACTTTGGTACTTATAAATGCTTAACTGAATTAGTTTCACTTGCAGAACAAAAATATATGCCAAAAATCCATATGTTCTGATTCTGGGCTGAAATGTTAATTTGCTTCATATCCTGGTATGAATACTTTGCTATGGACTAAGATGCTTCCAGCTTTATACTATTTTAATACAAAAATCAGGAATAAAGTAACTTTTTTTTTTCTAATCAAACTCTCTGCTCTACTTTATAATGGAGCAAAATAAAATCAATATACAAAATAACAAAACTTTAGGACCTAAACATTTTGCTTTAAGAAAATGCTTTTGGCATCCACATCACAGAAATGTATCAGCAATTACCTATTATTAATAATGTTTCAAATGATTATGCACTGTTCAAGTAGTAGCTATTGCACTCTATGGCTTGGTAAACAGACAAGCCTTGGCTACCCTCATTTTTCTAATCCAGATGGGAAAAAGTCTGCTCATGGGGATCACGTTATCATGCAGCCAGAAGACTAACTTATTTTCTCCAGGTTTTTTTTTTGTTTTTTTTTTAATGAAGAGCAGAATGTACTTTGAATTGTCACACACCCTCTTCTGCACCCTCTGCATCCCCAGACCATACACTGTCCTATTTTGCTCTTTTCAGGCACTGGCTGTGCACAAAAGAAACATAAATGTGGGAAAGGCAATGAGCAAAAAGAAGAAATATGTTGTTGGACACTAAAAGTGATTGTCAGGAATAGCTTTCTTGGGTTTATGGTGAATGCTCTGACTTGACTCACCACAGTGAGGCCTGAGGTGTGCTTGGTGGAGAACTCTGGTCGTCATTGTTTTCTTCAGTGCAAAGAGGAGGGATGACACAATAAAGCTGCAACAGGAGGTGCACTCAATGGATACAGAAGAAAAACAGGCATTGTTGAGCTCTGAGCATGTAAATTAGTGTACACAGATTAAATGCGGTATAGGAATTATTGATTTGTAACTTGAAATGGAAAAGAGATACATTTCTTAACTGTTCTTTGGTATAGTCACTAACCAGGGTAATAATGGATCTCTATTTTTACATAAAAAGGCTCTTTTCTTAAAATAAACAATGAAGTGGTGCCCTTCTTACCCTCTAGCACACACAGAGAAACTAAAGCTTAAAACTTCTTTCAGTGCTAGTTATTTTTTTTAATTTTTTTTTTTTTTAAATGAAGACATTTATCCTAATACTGGAAAAAATCTCAGTCAATAATTCATGGAAAATACACCTGTAGTTTACAATCTGACCTTCCATTCTGGTGACAAATCTCCCTCCAACTCTCACAGGGCCAAAATGAAGTGTTTTATCTTGTGCACAGGATGGAAGCCTTCTGGTAAAGGAAAAAAGGACCTTTAGTATGTGTTTTGGTCTGTTAATTGAGACAGAAATCAGAATTGCATGTAAAGCTTTATACTAAGCAGTTAGTGTTTTCTGTTCTTCAGGATATTTTTTTTTTTTTTTAATGTAGAATTCGAAACATGTCCAGGTAGTCACTTTGTGTAATTTTTTGGCTACTAAAACATGTTTAAAGTCCTGCTACTTTGAACTTGATAGGAAGAATTCTATTAGCCTGCAGTACATGCTAATTCAGAGAGAGCCAACAAGAGTTAATTCATATTTAGATGCCTTATTGATCTGGCACACTTTGAGAAAGGAAACCCAGTTAGCTACAGCTTAACACAGTTACATCTATTCATCCCAGGAAGCAGCATGTCCTGGAATTTTAGATTTGCTTCTGAGCTGCAAAAAATTGCCATTATTGTTATTGTTATTGTTACATTTTAAGGGCTGCAAACATTAAAATTGTATTCCCTTGAACATCAACTATCATCAGACCTGAGATGCACGTGATGGCATCTAAGATGAAGTATATTTCAAACCTCTACAACTTTTCTAAATATTGGCTGCTCAACAAGATATATCTTAACAAGATTTCTTCTTTCTCTTACAGGTTTCTTGTAAACTTGTACTCTACTTCATGAATAAAATATACTGAAAACCTCAAACAACTTAATTTGCCAGCTAAGCAAGTTCCAGGAAATTTTTATAAAAGCCAGTAACTATTTGTTACTCAGTATCTAAAATAGGTACAAAGTATGCAGTCATTGCCATATGCAGCAGGAACCCAGTGACTGTGGAACCTAAACCCACTAACTTTTGAGTGTGTTAATTCCTTTCTGATTTAAAGTGTACTCTTCCACTATGGTAGAGGATTCAGCAACTTCTCTTAGCACTACAGTCATAAAATATTCTCTTTGATGATATAACAAGATGAAGAGGTCTTAGAGGTTTATGTCTATGGTGCAATAATTTTAAAAGACCTGAGGAATATTCTGTGATATGCAAATATTGCTGTTATTCAGCAGCATGTGCCTATATCAAGATAATCATTGCAGGTGATTTTCCTCCTCCTCCAGTAATATGTTCCAGATGTTGGGTTACTTTAAATAAATGGCAGGTTAAAAATTGATATTAATTTGCTGTTATATGATTAAAAATTATATATATCCCAACCTTTAAAAAACTATATAGATAATGAACAAATCAAAGGGAAGCACAGTTTTGAGGTTGCTACCTGCATATTCTGTAGTGAATTGAATATTTACATATTCAAGGCATTTACATAATCCAAGGCATGGCATACAAGGAAGTTCCACCTAAACACATGGAAGAACTTCTTTACTGTGTGGGTGACTAAGCATTGGAACAGACTGCCCAGAGAGATTGCAGAGTCTCCCTGATGGGAGACATTAAAGATCTGTCTAGATGCAATCCTGTGCCACGTGCTCTAGGATGACCCTGCTTGAGCAGGGAGGTTGGGCCAGATGACCCACTGTGGTCCCTTCCTACCTGACCCACTCTGTGATGGCTCCATTGAGCAGGGTGGGTGGGGTGTCAGGAAACACCTTGTGCTGCAGGAGCACTCAGAGCTCCTGCAGCAGGAATGGGTCTCTGGGCCACTTCACCTCTGCTATATATATGTGGGTAATTGTGGCAAAATAGCCCCACTACCAAATTAATCCATTAATTTTCCTTGGAGATTTATGAAGTATCTTTTAAATGAAAAAAAAAAAAAAAAAAAAACCAACAACAACAAAAAAAAACCAACCAAAAAAGCGAGTTCCATGAAGACTTAATTCCCTTGTAAATTCTTGAACTGCACTGCAATGCCATCCTGTAAAACCTCTGTACTATGGGGCTAAAATTAGGGAATTGTAATAATACTGGTGATATTATTCTTATATTTAGTGTGAAGAACTCTACCATTGTCTGTCCACCATATGATGGTGCAGGACAGAAAATGAATTCCCTGATTCCCTGAGATCAGCTTGCTTTGACAGAGACACAGACCTTTTAAATGGTATTAAAATTAAAACAATATTTTTTTAAGTGGAAATCTTCACCGTGACTAGATATCACACTTTATGCAGCATCTTACCTCACTATTTTTCTCTCCTTTGCTACCTAAATATGTTTAAGAAGACGTTATTTTTTCCCCTGAAATTAAATGGCAGAATAGGAGATCTCTTAGGGCATGCAGCATTCTGGGAAGTACATGAATTTAGAGAATATTAATTTTTCCCCTAAGGGAAAGGGGTCTCCATCTGCTCAAATCCTTCATTGCCTAGCCTGTGAAAGGCTCTACATTAATTTTCAGTGAATTCTTAACCTTCATAGGAATGGTTACTGTGCTGACATTCCAAGCTAGTGTCACTATTTGAAATTCCAATTATCACTGACTTCTTTATAAATCTGTTTGCTTATGCTTACTTTCTGACATATCCTTACTAATTTTATATCTTGAGATATGCTTTAATTAGATTCAGTCAGCTTGGAAATGAACTGTGAACTTACTAGAGCTTTGCCAACATGCAGTATGATTTTATGCTGCTTGATCTATTTAGATGTCTTATGTATGTTGGTTCACAAAGGCTGGGTGATCTAGCTGTACTAGAGTCAACAGTAACAGTGAGAAATTATGTTTTGTATGTCACAGCTTCTGTGCTGGTTTTGGCTGAGGCAGAGTTAATTGTCGTTACAGTAGCTGGTATGGCATCATGCTTTGGTATTGTGCTGAAAACAGCATTGATGACACAGGGATGCTTTTGTTATTTCTGAGAAGTATTTACACAGAGCCAAGGTCTTTTCAGCTCCTCACCCCACCAGTGAGGAGGCTGGGGATGCATGAGAAATTGGAAGAGAGGACACTATCACACAAGGGACATTCCATACTGGATGGCACCATGCTCTGTATATAGGTCTGGTGGAAGTAGGTATATAGTGTATAGGTCTGGTGGAAAAAGGGGAGGATGTTCAGAGTGAAGGTGTTTGTATTCCCAAGACATCTTCATGTGTGATGAAGACCTGCTTTCCTGGGAAAGGTTGAATACTTGACTGTCCATGGGAAGTAGTGAATGAACTCCCAGTTTTGCTTTGCTTCAGTGCATGCTTCTGCTTTCCCTATTAAACTTTCTCTATCTCAACCCATGATTTTTTTCCATTATTCTCTCCCATCCACTATTCTCTTACCCATCCACCTAGGGGGAGTGAGTGGCTTAATTGTCAAGTACAGTTAAATCATGACAACTTCATATGAAGAAATCCAGGCAACTGTAAACTCGCTCATTTGTAAACATGAGGACTAGAGCATTCTGAGATTGTTCAATATCTCCTACACATCCAAATGAAAAGAGGATCCTCTGGCCTCCCAGAGACTTGAATCAGCTAATTAGTATTAGCCAATTAGCCTTAGCTAATTAATGGCTAAAGTACTAGCTTGAGCTGACAACAGTTATATATGTAGGAACTCTCAAGCAACACTTTCTATCCTAAGGCATGATTTCTAAAATATTAAGGTATGTT
The DNA here is from genome assembly GCF_050655825.1 of Lonchura striata. Taxonomy (NCBI): domain Eukaryota; kingdom Metazoa; phylum Chordata; class Aves; order Passeriformes; family Estrildidae; genus Lonchura; species Lonchura striata. The sequence continues at coordinate 75,110,194 of NC_140704.1, forward strand.
TTGTTACTTCAGGTTACCTTACACCCACCCATCCATTAGTTTAGGAATTGGCCTCTCCAAAATGTTTCATGATGGTTTGTAACAGTCTCATCTGAATAAGGCATTTTTTCACTGTTCTTTATTTTGAGATACATATTTATGTCCACTAAATCCAAAGACAGTCTCTGTTGTAAGCTGGATAACTATTGAAATGTTCTTTGAAAAATTCCCATCAGAAAAAGGTCTGATGATCATATGTTAATTGTCTGACACTTACTAGTTGTTTCTAAGTACCCAAGATCAGCTTCATGTGCAACAGTAGGAATTTGATTTCCTATAATTCCATTTCAAATAAAGTGGTTGGATGCTATATATGAGAAGCTTTCAGATCTCATGACTTAACTCAGTTAGGTACCACAGTCTTCTGAGGGCAAAATGCAAGTGTGGTGCTTCACTGGGAACTTCAGTTTCTGTTGGGAAGGTCTGATTTAGCACTACACTGCATCTGAAATGATTGCCTGTAATCATCATATGTTAAACAGGAGGAGCTGACATATTGACAGATAAATGGTTCTAAAAAATGTTGATGCTATTTTGTTATATGCAATAAAGAGAGAAAAACTGAAGAATAAAGAAAAAAATCAGTCATCAAAATTGTAAGTGAGAGAGAAGCCTGGCAAAGGTTGTATCATGTTAATCAGGAGAAGAATAAGATGAGATGATATGGTCTATTCTGCAGGAAAGAGAAAATAGGCTTTCCCCTTCCAGAAATTTTGCCTACTGCTGGTTCTCTGCAGGTGAGCAACTTCTCTATTTAAGTGAGCTGCTGCAAGCCATTTTTCATCCTTACGTCTTTAATGCATCCCATCCCTGTTTTCTATCTTCATTGCATTATGCTGTCCCCTTTGCTGCAGGATGCACCCCTTCCTAATTGTCTTTTTCATTGTTTGTTAAGACAAGAGCAGCTGTCATATGAGGGCAGGGAACTGAATCATAGCAGCCAAAGGGTACAGACCGCTCACCAGTCCCCTTTTGCATTCTGTTAGTAAGGGGGAGGCAGCCTCTCTGTTGCCTCATATTAGGTATTTTATTCACTACATTCCAGGGTTTTTGGATCTATATCTATCTCACTCACCTCTAACATCCTATTAACACTGGCTTGTGATGATGTCCTCCTGCCTACTGCCCAAGAAAGAGAAAAGGGAAATGCAGATAAGATTAAACACTGTGCAGAACAAGGCAGACCTAATTGTCTTTGTCATCTGTTATAGGCATAAACTCTGGAAAACTGCAAGCTTTTCAAAATGAATATCCAAAACCAATTCAATGCATTCCAAGCTCTGCTTTCAGTTAATACAGCTAATGCAGGAGTTGCAGTCCACTTTTTTACAACTGTATTACCAGTGCAGGTCTGCTGCAGTAAAGTGTAAGAATACCCCAGCCAGCTTCAGTGTGGATATGTCAAGGACCAGTATCTGATTATACATGATAACCCAGAGCAGAGGGTAAACACAGAAAACAATTTGCTTCCTTTTCCAGTACACAAACTGAGTGGCATTAGATTCAGCTATCAGGTGGCAAATAAACAAACAAACAAAAAAGAAAAAGAAGACAATTCATTAGAAAACATGCAATAAAACTGTGTAAACTGCTGTGGTATTATGTGCATGATAAGCCTGTATGTAGGATTAAAATTTGAAAACCTATATTATGTGGTAGAGAATTACACTGTGGACTTTTACTTGGAGATAACTGCTTTGACTCAAGAGAGTCTCTAGTCTGCAAACTAATAGTAACCTGGTAAATATTTGGGGCATTGCTACATGGGGCATTGTTTTTTCAGGCATCCATATTTGACTGCTTTTGGAATCAGTGGAATAAGATAATCTGCTGGATAGCATTTTATATATGTAGGATGAGCACAAACTGGAAAAATCAGTCCTTTATGAACAAGGAGGCAGAGATCAGAGGCACTCAAGCTGCACTGGGGCAGCAACTAGAATTTGTAACAATATCCTGGTGAGTAGAAGATTTCTAGAGATAACAATGTGGGACGAAAAGAGAACTAGGGGCCTTAGATTATGGCCATGGGCTGTTAGTCTGGATAAAAAAAAAAAAAAAAAAAAAAAAGCCCTGGACAAGGCCCTAAAGCTCCAAGTCTCCAGAGAGATGGAAAAATGAGGCCTGAAGGCTACTGCAGTGATGTAGAAAGTGTCAATAAATGAAATGGCTGTCTGGAATTATACTAGCATTTTATATGACATGCTAAATTGTTCAGCTGGGACCTGAAAGCTGTCACCTGACTGGTGGAACTTTATGTAGTGAAATTAAAAAGGAGGACTGAGAATGATTTTTTGAAAAATACTTTATTTTTAGAAATCCCTGCAACTGAAGTTTCATGAATATTATATGCAGCATTACTCTCAAGAATAGACTGCAAGTGAAATGACCAATTGCTCACATGAGAGAGTCATGCTTCACTAATGCACTCTTCCTGATGAGGTTAGTTCTATTGCTGCTGAGATGGTCATTTTTAAGGTCAGGCTGCTCTGTGGGAAAGGCATGTGCAGACAGCATGAGTGCTGTACTAGAAACGGGGGGTGGGATGCTTGCCCCAAACACCCCTAACCAAGAACACTCCTTCAAGAGGGCACTGTCTGTCCAGGCTGTCCCTGTCTAGCCTTGCCTGGCTCTTTCCCTGCACACATCCCATGATTCAGAACCAGATTTCAGACACCTAGGGCCTGTAGCTCCTGCCACAGTGACCCTAGAGCAGGGCCATTCTCCAGCTCCTCAGAGCCCTTCCCTGCCTAGCCATGGGCTCCACTGAGACAGTCCAAGCCGTGGGCCTATAGCCCAGCCTGATCACAGCACATCCCAATCCCCATGGAGGTTCTTGGGGTTGGGGCTGCCTTGGAGACCCTTGTGCCAGCAGGTTGAAGGAAATTATCCTGCCCCTCTACTCAGCTCTGCTGAGGCCAAATTTGAAGTTCTGTGTCCAGTTCCAGGTTCCTCTATACAAGAGAGACATGTTGCTCTTGGAGCAGGTCCAATGGAGAGCTGCTAGATTAGTCAAGGGTCTAGAGAACATCTCTTACAAGGAAAGGCTGAGGGAACTGGGCCTGATCAGCCTTTAGAAGAGGCCACTAAGAGATTACCTAACTATTGTGTGTAAATATCTAATGGGACACTGTCAAGAGACGGACATAGGCTCCTCTGGGTGATGCCAAGCAATAGAACAGGAAGCAACAGGCAGAAACTGATGCACAAGAAGTTCCACTTGAACATGAGGAAGACTTTACAGTGAAGATGACTGACCACTTAAACATGGGGATATTTCAGAGCTGTCTAGATGCAATTCCATGCAATATGCTCTAGGATGACCCTGCTTGAGCAGAGAAGTTGGATCAAAAGGCTGACTGTGATCTGTTCTAACCTGAATCATTCTGTTATTCCTTGGTTCTGTGATTCTGTGAATGCAGACTTCATAAAGAATAAACCTCTGTTCACACCCCTTAGCATTTCTGTCTCTTGTTCTAAAACAAATAAACAGCTATTCAAACATCCTGGAGGAAGGACTTGAGAAGAAAACATATCCAAAGTGTTTGGAATCTTCGAAACCAATTGCCTCAAAACCAAAACCATTGAGATCATTCTTATTACCAGTGCACAAGCCTAATTTGAACATCACATTTTGCTCTGGGTAGTAAATTCACTATTGCTACAGTCTCACCATCTGTTACAGGTGTAATGATGATTGACAGTTTTATTCTCATCTAACATTGACATGATCTGTCTTTGCATTTTCATCTTTGCTATTAATTTAATTTGGTATTTTTATGAGCAATAACAATATATTAAATTATACATATTTACTGATTAAACCTACTCATTTTCTTGTTTTTTCTTCTTAGTTATTTCCCTCAATCATGATGTAAAGAGTTTAAAAAAAACTCTAGAATGTGACACTGGAAAGGACAATATTGCATTCATTTTTTTAAGATTTCTTGTTGCAAAGCCATGTCATATAGACTGAGATCAAAGGTTTGTTTAGCTTGCTGTTTCCTATTCTGATGATGGGTCATAGATGGTGCTTAGAGGGAGACTGAGAATCAGGGCAGGCACAGAATAATGCTCCTTTGAAACCTCCCTGTTTAAGGCATTTAACAGGGCAGACTTTCTGAGCCAGGGGCTGTTATTTATCCACTGTATGTAAAAGCCTCTAGTGGACCTGTCTTATGTGATTTTTGTCTAGTTCTTTTTGGGCATGTTCAGTCTTTTGCCCTCCACAGCTTAGTGTGTCAATGAGTTGGACAGTTTATTATGTAATGTGGTTGTAAATTGAAATTTTGTCTGGAAATTTCATCGATGCCCTCCAGTTCCTGAATTATGATGAAATACTGAATTCTCTTGTACTCCTTTTCTATGACTGCCATCAGAATCACTGGCAAGCAAGGATTCTTCTAGAGTTTGAATGAGTACTACAATGTAACTAAACAAGAAAAGCATTCAATTTTATTTGTTAAAACAAAACATTTGCAAAAATCACTGATCCCAAGAACCATGGTGAAACTATTTTCTGTCCTGTGATAGAGTTCTAAAGTCATAGTGGGGTAAGAACTCTAATGCCTCAAACACTTGACTGCTGGGAAAAGATTAGTAATGATGGCTTTAATTTTTTACTAACAAACATGTATCTCTAACATGAGTCTTGTGCAGATAAACAACTTTAAATCATGAAAAGGTGAAAATGAAGGGACTCATTCTTTTAGGATGAGTTTGCCACCTTAAAGGTTTATGAAAATAATTTCTTTTCTTAATGTTAGTTTTAGCTTATTAATTCTTCCTTGTTTAGATGCTGAGCTACAACTTGAAAAATATCCAGTTTCTGAGGAACACAGTTATTTTTTTGCTTAGGGCTTGTTCAAAAGCAGGCTTTGGAAGTGAAGTTCAAATTAAACTGTCAAAGATGAACTGACTGAATCACATTATCTTGCTTGTCTTTAAGAAATGAGATCTGCAGGTGTGGTAACTTAAGGGTCAACATTTAAAACTCAGTCCTCATACAAAAAGCTTGATTAAAAAATAGTTTTAATTTACTATGGAAGTTAGGAAACCTATAAAAAATCACTTTAATAAAATAGCAAGAGAACATAAAGGAGAGGCTTGCCCATTTGTCTGATAGTCACTCATCATTGCTAAATGAGATATCAAAAGAGCCAGGGAATAAAAAATCCTAACCAAACACTTCAATGCCTCTAAAGTACTATATCTGCTTATACCTGCAGAAATTCTGTCTGAGCCCTCTGAAAGTAAGCTTGCTAGCTCTGAGCAACCTGTCCTGATTTGCATCTATTAATTGATAGGTCACTCTTCTATCAGGTTAGAAAACAATTAATTTAATTCCTTTCTGGATGTAACTGTGGTCCTTTTTCAACATTACAGAGTACTGGCTTGTGCTTCAATGTTCATAATTTCAGAGTTTTCCTTTTTTTGTTTGTTTTGCTGTGTCTTGTCCCAGGTGACCTAATCCCTTCATACATGTTATTGAGAAACTGTAATCCTTTTAAGATTACTGTCAAGCACAATGAGAAAAAGAAGTTGATAGACCAAAATATGAATGTGGGTGGAAAAGAAATTACAATCTTACAAACAGGTTAGGTAGGCAATGTAGGCCATGCTTGGACAATATTCTAATTTATTGACAGTAATCTGTGTTTCATTTTTGACAAGAGATATTTTGATAACAACTTTTCAGTCTATTATTTATGAGGAAAAACAAACATTGTTAAATAATGTCACTATGACTTGAATCAAATCACGACTTCCTATTCTAATTCTCAGGTAATGTCTTAGCACTTTTTGTATGTCTTTAAGAACTGATTCAAACTGTTGCCTCATGGCAGGGGGCAAAACCCAGGTCTGTCTGGACTTCTATACAATATAGACCTTAACTTCTGCTCAAACTCTGGCAAATTGATTTGCCCATTTCTTCTTCAATTAATAACCTTTGGAGCCATTGATTCTGATTTAAAAGATGACTTTTTTCCTGGGCTTGCAAATTAGTCATAATCCAGTAGCAGAATTATGTCTCTTAGGGTCATTAGTAACATGAATAGTTTGACAATAAAACTGAATTAAAATAACATAAAAATAAAAGTTAATAACCACTACTCATATATATTTTTAACAAAAAACAGGTTAGTTAACTTGCTTGCTCATAATTCCCCTTCTATGCTAAAGAGGTGACACAAGCTGTCACAATGCAACAATTTCTTACAAGAATTAGTATACTTCTGGACAATGTCTTACTGCATAGATAGAAGTAATATAGTTTAGTTATTTAAGCCTGAATTAAGTCTGGTTTTAATTCTTCAAATGCATTTTTTCAAAGCTGAGGCCTTTGCTTTTCTAAAGCAGACATAAAACTCTGGGTCCATTTCCTCTGAATATTTAAATATCTGTAATCCAGCTTTAGCATCAGGTCCATCTGTGCCCTTTGTAATTTTTAGTTTTAAAATTAAATAAAATACATGAAATAGTTAAATACTTCTTCATCTATCTGTTTGTTAAGACATTATGTACATGTCCATCAAGTGGACAATGAAGACAAGAATGGGATTTCAGTACGCCTTAATGAACCTTGAACTACTGATGAAGGTCACTGGGTTAAATTTGTTAGTTTTCTAAAGTGGAGTAATCCATTATGTGGAATAATACACTGAGCTTCTAAATGAAAAGGAATCATGATCATACATATTTTTTGGGTTTTTTTTGGTTTGGTTTGGTTTTTTTTTGTGATTATTGTTTTTCTGTTGTTGTGGGTTTTTTTTTTGTTGTTGTTTATATTTTTTTGTCACAATTTTACTCATTCTGTGCTTATTAAGCTAGCTACTGTTTCTTCCATTTATAACTCCTACCTGTCGTGTTTCGTAGGCTGGGGATCATGAAATCTCAGTCTTGTTCTTGCTAAGAGAATAGAAGAGATAGAAACCTTACAGGAGTGCAAAACTAACAGAGCAGAGCAACAAGGCTAATAGGGAAAAGCAGCAGGGAGCAAACAGAGAAAGAATATCCCCACTGGTGTAATGCAGTAATGTGTGCTGGTCTGTACTGAGCTTGTGCCCCTAGAATTGAGCATTATGATGTTATAGAGGAACAGTATTGCTGCATGTGATGGTGGTAGTCACAGCAAGATGAGAGGCATCTTTGGTACAATGGCTGTGGAATATTTTGTGTCCTTTATCCTTTCCATAGAACTGTGATCCATGTTATAAAATGTCCACAGTTTTGCATGTGTTTTCCTCCTGTGTCCATGAAAATCCCAGCCATGAATCATCTGAGGACTGATGTTTTACTAATGTATGAGTCTGCACCATATCACTGAAAGAATGACTAAGAAATATCTTTGGTGGTAGGTGCCCATTCAGAGATTGAGTAGTTTTAAAATTTTTGAGACAATATTGGAGGCCATTTAATGCCTTTGGATCTCATAACTCTAAGGTGCCCTGTTAATTTCCTTAATGACTTAAATGTCTCCCTGCTGTCTTCAATGTCTTCTGACATTGTTAAAATAATTACTATTTTACATCGCAGTGAATCTCCTACTGTCAAATTAAAGACAGAGGGTAAAATAAGGCTAGAATATTTGCTCTTTTCTTTATGTAATTCTACTTCTGTGTGACTGTATTAATATACACCAGGGAGAGATGTGTTGTCATCAGTGTCAGAAATCATAAGGAATGCTCACTCAATTGTTTTTCAGGAGGGTAATTTACTGAAACAGGTCTTAAGTGAGAGGTCTGGGGCCTTGCCAGAGAACTTAGATTTTATTCAAAGCTGAATACCATATCCTTGCCTGAAGGCTTCTTTGTAATGATGAATCTGTTTGTGGTACCAAGCATGAGGAGAAGCTTGTAGATGGGAGGAACAAATCTGTAGGATACCATCTCAGGCCAAAAGAATTTCTCTGGTTAGCCAGTTTTGTGTACTGAATCTTAGAAACATGGGCTTGTGGATGTGGAGTTGGTCCAGCCTGTGCCAAAGAGTGCGGTTAATGAAATACATACATTAACTTAATCAAAATGATGAGTAAACTTACAAGTAAATAAATGTTTCTGATAGTTTTGTTGTAACACAGACCTTTTTAACATAATTTCATTCAAACAGGAAGAGGAAAAGGTGAAAATACTGCATTAAACAAAATAACTCATAAGATTAGAAAGAACAGTGTATTTTTTGTAACAACATAAATAGAAATTTCAGTTGGGGGACTGAGGTGTGTTCTCAAATTAATTTTTGTAGAGTTTTATTTATCTCTTGCAAATAAAACTAAAACCTGTCTGATTTTATTCATATTCATATTCAAGATAAAAGACAGAAAGATTTTTCCAATAATATCAGTAGGAAGTTATTGCAAGTGAGAGTTGAGGTACAGCAATGAGAACATCAAATTTCTTTAAGTGAACATATTTTTCTTTTTTTTTTAGAAGTTATGGTCTTTATGTCATTATTTGGTAAGAAACTTGTGGGAACAGTGATCAGCCAGTCCAAGGCTTAGTAAGGAATTATAGCTCTGGGAAAAAAATATTCAGGATTTTAGGCTGCATGGCTTAGTGGCCAGATTTGAAAAATAATTAGAGGCAAGTAGCCTCTTTAATCCTTAATTGAAATAAACTGAAATAGACTCCCAGGATTATTTGAAAGCTCCCATAGCTGCCATTGCCTTGACTAGAATCACATAAGTGGTCAAGTTCTTTCTCAAAATTACTCAGGCAGTTCACAGTCCCACCACTTGGCCCACTTTTTTCCTTGATCTGTAGCAAAATAACTTAAGCTATAGTTGAACCACTTTGAAGAATAATGTGCTTTTATGTAAAACTCATGGTCTGTGTTCGGTAGAGCTTGTGCTCAGAGTGGCTGGATTATCTTCAGAACTGTAGGACTTAGTTCAAGAGTGGATCATGTTTATGGATTTTCTTACCAGGACAGGCTTTAGTAAGTTGTTTCCCATAAAAAGAAAAGCAACATGAAAAACAGGGAATGCTATTTTATCAGCTTTAAATGCTCAGGTAAGTCATTCTCATAGGCCTAATGAGTTTTCAGATGGAACCTTTAAGAAGCAAAGATAATAAAAGCCTGTGTAGAATGTACCCTAATGAAACTGCCAGACTGCAAGCTGAGCTATCAAGCTCTGCATGATACCTTATCAATTATTAGTCTTAAGGCATTATTTCACTTTATACAACAGGTTTGTGCATGGCCATTGTAAGCTGTTGAGGAAAACTGAATTAGTAATAGGAATTGCTGTAAACTGGATCAAATCTCAGACAATTGGAACTGGTTAAATTAGTCAAATAATTAAAAGCAAAGTGTTGTCACTGCTTCAGTTCCCTTGGGGAATTTTATTTCTATTTACAGAGTAAATAATTTGACTACAGTAGGTATTGTCTCCAGGCAGAAACCAGGCTATACTGTGCAAACAGTGAGCTGCCAAATAGTCGATATCAGAGAACCAACTCCGCCAGGCATGCAGGGCACATGTGTTAGAATGTACCTTTGGGACTGGAGTCCTCATGGAGCACTTTGCATGTGGCTTGTTTAGACTGAAACTGTGATTGCACAGCTACACAATGACTTCGCTGGTCATTTTAAGTACAGATGAAAGGGATTTAGGCTTTTTTCCATTTTTGTCCAAGACAACTGGATTAGAGAAACATCATATCAAAAACCTTTCACTTGGAACTACTGTGACAGTCCTGCTTATTCTGAAATCTTTTCCACAAAAGAGATGTGTATTGGTGGTCTGGAAAGACAGATGTTTGGTACTGGTATATGGGGGGAATGCAGTCCTTAGTCTACTTTAGTATATAGAAAGGAAAGAAGTGGATAAGAAATTCATCCATCTTCTTTTTTTTTTTTTTTTTTTTTTTTTTTTTTTTTTTTTAATAATACCTTGAATCAGCCTACTTCCTGCTTCCTTTACTCATGTTTCAAAGTCATGGTTCATTTTATAGCTATTTCTGACAGTAGTGCATCAACAGTGCAGGTGTCCAAGCAGAGAATTTGGCACATAAAGTAACCTGATAGAGTAAATTAGTAGTATAAGACATAGCACAGCCTGAATATGAAGTAATTTTAATCTTGATTTCCAGTCTTTAAACACAAGTACTTTTCTTGAAAAATGATGTGTGGCAAAAATATGCTTTCTTCAATAGTATTTACAATTAATTTTCTTCACACATTGATTTAACTATTATGTGAAGAATAAGGACTATAACTTAAAATTCAAAATAAATATTTATAGAACTTTGCATTAAGGTTTTATAAATTATGTCTAACATGTGATTAATAGATCCAGCAGAATTTTAATCAAATGTCATTAATCAGTCCTAGAAATCCATGAATAATTTATAATAATGCATTGCTTATAATCAGCTATAGTACATATTATCAATGATTGTGACATACTCAAGAGTATTATTTAAAAATCTTAGTTATTCATAAACTATTTCTAAATGAGAAAATAAGTGATATATGCCTAAAACTCTTTATTCCCAATGACACCATCTACTTAATGATTAGCCAATTATTGACTATTGTTAGTGTTCCTTTTGTGTAAAGGATTTTAGATCCTTCCAGTTCTGTGTAATTTGGTTTTAGCTGGCAGGTTGGCCATATATATATATTGTGCATTTTTAACTATAAACAGATGTTTCTAGTCCTAAGATGAAATCAGTAGTTTCTGTAAATCAGTAGTTTATATTATCTCTTCTGCATTGTGGGGGTGTTATGAAACAATAGCTACTGTTTTAATTGCTACAAAGTGTCTGAGAGAATTATGTCTAACATTGATACAGACTGTGTGCAACTCTGCAACAAGATACGTGTTTCAGTCATTCTCTGAAAATTATGACATAATATCTTATAGCAGTCAGATCATTCAGAGTGGAGAAATTGTGTAGTTTTTCTTATTTTGGCTTACTTCTTACAGTTTTTGTATAGTAGGACTCACTAACCGTGCCTCTCCTCTGCAGTTCTTGATATCACCACTACCATTTCTCTCAAGTTTCTCTGCTGACTTCCTCTTCTAGTTCCTTTCCCTGATGGGTAATTTCAGACCCCAGAAGCTGAAGAAAAGAAGTTGTGATGACCTTTACCCTCTGTCTCTTTAAAAACCCAAACCAAAATGCCAAAACCCAGAAGGCCTTGACTTGAAGCAGTTGTAATGGTGGCTTTTCAATGTGAACATGAGTGTGAGGACTAAGTTCATACTGAAGTCCCTGTTGGGCAGGAGAAATGGCATTTAATTGAAGTCGACTGTCTTCTGTCTGCTCGTATATCTATAAAGAAGTCAACAGATCAATAGGAACATCTTGAGGAAGGTAATTACTCTAGGGATCAAAGTTAAATCCTTGTCCCTGAGTGGGGGGTTCTTGGTTTAGTCAGGGGAAAACATTATGAAGAAATTATTATTGAAATAGTAGCTAGTCTAGTCATACTTGACTAACCTTAGATTTTACTAAAGCCTAATTTAAATAACTTTTCTTCCTAAGTTAATTGCAAAAAAATGAGCCAATTCCCAGTCTTTTAGAAAAACACAGGGTTCTGATGTACCCTCACCACTAGTGTCCCTTTCAGGCATTACTGCTTGGAATGACCCTCTGTGCTGGTGATTACTGTTTTGAGCATTCAGCATAAAAAAATCTGTATTTACACTTTCCACAGTCCAACTTCTAGGTGTTGTTTTAGGGCTACTCACCTTTGCAGGTGGTTTAAGCAAAGGTCCAGGAGTGGAGGAAGCACAGGCACAATCACTTTCTGATGTTGTTTTTGCCTTGGGCAATGTGATAGACAGCTGTGAATGGCAATGCTTAACTGCCACCACCGAATGCATGGCCTGTTCTTGATCTGATGCATGGCATAACCTCACTGACCCAAGTCAGTCTTTAGAAGTTCCTCTTTTCTTAGATAAATCAGAGTCCATGCCTAACTGTGCTTAATTCCAACACCTGACCTTTAAAATGAGGGCTGTATATCGTGTTTTGAAGAATGACTACAAGGGAGAGAGGGGAGAGTTTTTCTTATTGAGTTTCCTGTGGGGAATGACTCTCAGATTTCAGCATTTGAGAGTGTGAGTATCTGTTATTTCAACTGAAGGCCTAGATCTCTTCAAAAGGATGTTGTATCCAGCACATGACCTCTGTGCATTCAAAGTGACAGGAAGGCTAAGCGTTCTTGGGGACTACACATTTATCATATTTATATTTTGTGTTTTTTCTGCCTGAAAATCAACAAGACAAGCTTGTGTTAAATTGATGAGAAAGCAACTTCTATTTCCAGAACTGCTTTTAAAACAGCATGTGTTATAACCATAGCTAATTTTCTCTAGAAAATAAGCAAATTCATGTCACAAAGGCTTGCAGTGAAGGCTCTGGAGTCCAAAAATGTTAGTAACAATCACAAGAAGTGATGTTACCATGACCTGCAGTTTCTAGGCTTGGCTTTAGGAGTTTTGTACTCTCCACACACATCAGTAGGAAAATACGTATCTGTCTTATTTCCTGTAGTACACTTTATGGTGTAGTGCACTTTCCTCAGATACCCTTCAAAATATTTTCTGGCTTCTTGTCTTCTTTCCTACTTTCCCTTTCTCTGTCTGTCTCCTTCTCATTTTGCTTTTAAGAATGATGTGCAAATTGTCAGAGTAGCAACTACAAGAACATTTTTTGTCAAATTTGTAAGAGTTAGACAAGGTGATAGATCCAGTATTCCTCCTTTAGGCATCATTTGAAGTTTGTTTACTACATACCTCAGCAAAATGTGTACCAAGAAATCAGTATGAAATGTGTTAAAATGAAAATGTAGTTTTGAATATTTAAAAAAAAAAAAATTTGCTTATTGTTTTATCTGTCCATTTAAAATTCTAATTTCTTGTGAATCATCAACTTGATGCCAGTCAATAAGAACATATTTTTGAGAATGCATTTTTGATCATATTTTATTTACAAACATTTGGATTTTTTTACTCTAAATTTATTGCCATTTCCAAATCTTTTTAAAGTAGTGTGCTGCTTAGACTGCAGTATTTCTGCTGAATTCAATGTGAGTTCTGCAAGATGTAATGAAGTCTTTCTATCTATATTGTATGAACAAAACTTTATTAGAAAGGTGAATATTTTATTTTAATGAAAAACTCTTCCTAAAAGAGTTCAGAAATATAAAATCCACCAAGACTCAACTTTTGACATTCACTGATTCTCTATAAAAATATGTGTTGTTTTTTTTTTTTTTCAATCTTTGTAACTATTCTCAAGTTTACAGCTTTAGGCTTTATACAGGTATGTAGAGATGCATCACTGTGGAATTGATTGGGAAAAAACATCTGGAAAAATGTAAAGATTAATTTGTATAGCAATATATTAAATGGTAATATTAGAAGACTTAATAGTAGTTGTATCTGAAGATCCTAAAGGCTTATATTGGAAGTGGTGCTAACTGACATGTTTTACTTAACTTGTTTTACTTCTTAGGGTGAATGAGGCCAACTTACAGCAATTTAAAGTCTAACTGCCTTTTCTCTCATGACACATTCCTTTATACCCATGATGTGGTGTAGAGAGGGTTTTCTTCAATTTAAGGTTCCTGCTAAAACCAAGGTGATGCTCATTTCTCCCTCCCCCCCAACTGGAAGCACAAAAGGCAAATATCATGATTTGAGATAAGAGCAATTTACTGGAAACAGCAATGATATAAAAAGGGACAGTAATAGCACCAATATTAATAACAAAAGTATACAAATAAAGAGAATTATGCACATGCAAAGATGCTCATGCTGGACCCCACAATAATAAAAAAATACCAGACATCTCTCCCTACCACATTTTCTCAAGTGGAAGGAAAGCCCTTCTCTTGCAAGAGGAAGAGAGTCTCTTGGTACAAATACCATTAGCGTCCTGGTCACACCATCTCCTGCATATTGCAAAAAAACATAGTACTGTCCTGGCCAAAACCAGGACAACCCCAAAGTTCCAACAGTCTATCATAGTTAGATATTTATTATTAAGAGTCTTCTCTTGGTTTCAGGAAAATGGCCAAAAAGTGGTAACAGTGGGTCCAAATTTTCCTTTAAAACTTAATGATAATTATGTTGCCACAAATTTAGAATAAGATAGTTCACAAATTACAAATATAATATATGTTAGCATAAAATCAGCGGCAAGAAAAGAATGTCTGCTATTCCAAACAGTTTCTAGTTTTATAAGAGAATCAGTGTGAAATATATCTCTCTACTGTTACAGACAGGCTGAGCTGACTGTACTGTTCAAAAGCCACAAAATACCTTGAAGTTTCTGAAATATGGTGACTACTGGGTGACTACTCTGATTCCTTCCAGGGACTTAGTTGATAACCAAAATTAGCCATGAATGACAAATAAATCTCATTATTTTATTGAGATGGGGAACACACTCTGCACAACTTAGTTCAAGATGGCACAGAGGAGAGCAAATGCAGTTAGAGTGTGTCTTGTTCTGAGACACAGCTGCCTTGAACTAGAGTGTTGTTCAGGTTCTCAGGAGTTTAGCTTACATCCATTAACTTTAAGGCTTGCTGAAAAACCTATTAAAGTATTTTGTGCTCTGCTGTATGACTTCAGGATTAGTATCTAAAGTGACATTTCTTTGGTCTTAAGTCAGATAGTCCAGAGGAGTTCAATCTTTCAGACTTCTGCACCAGGCAAATTTCCAGGCAGTACTGGAAAAAATCCTGAATTGCAGACGGGCCTGCAGATAGTTATATTTATTTCCTGTAAACCTTATGCATTTCTAGTTCAGAGAAGTCTGAGTAAAGAATAATAAGAATGGATCACAGTTTAACCTTCCTATTGGCTTTAGCCTTAGGAGGTAATTAAACACACTTTCATGGAAGCAACAAAAATGTAGTGCTTTTCCTCCTGAAAGCTGACATGGCATTACTTTTATTTCTAGGCTTAGCATGAACATAAGCATTTGCGGTTTACAGACATAAAATAGGTCAAGGATTGAAACATAATTAATTACATGATTTTTCTATAGTGAATCCCCAAACTCTGTAGCTGAATGAATTCCATTAGATATACACACCTTTTTTTTCCTTTACCCTTAGCTTTTTTTCAACAGACAGTATTCAGAGTTCCTCAGATCTCTGAATTGGTTATGCCCATCTATACTGTTTGAAACTGCTCTGTCCACTGAGATTTATTTTATTTATCCATTTTGTGGCAGATACATAATTTGCTTTAGCTTTTTATTCTTCAGAACTGAAAACAAGTTTTGTTAACAATAAAAACAAGTTTTGCAATAACAACATGTTATTGCACTTCCCCAGAAACAGTTATATCAGTGTAATAATGTCTTTATTATCATCAAATGTAGGTGTGTAATAATTTTAAGGTGAGAGTGATTTCCTTGGGCATTGTCTTAAAAAAGAGAACAGCACAGCAGTATAGATGCTCTCCCCTGCAGTATCAGACTCCAGTATTCTGCTTCTCAATGTGCTCACTGCATCACCTGAAGATTTAAGTGTGCTGGAGGTACCTAAAAATTTCCTTTATACCGTAACCCCTCCAAGAAGTTCAGCTGTGCTGAACCCAGAGCTGACGGAGGGCCATTCTTCCCTAAATGACAAAGCAGGAAGTTGGCTTTCACCTCCTGCAAGAAACATAGCCACCCCTGTGATGTGTTGCTGCTACATAGCAGGGAAAAGCCAGGGTAAATTTATCCCTCTATTTCTCTTAAAATAGTGTCCCTTTTATTCTACTCTTGCTTCTGTCTCAAGGGCAGGAGTCAGGGAGCTGGTGTAGAGCCCTGTTGCTCAGCCTGGTCCTTATGTAAGGAAGGGACAGTTGGGCACAAAGGCTTCCTATTTCCTCTGCCCCCTACATAAAACTGTGTCTGTACCACACAGAACAAAAGCATCCAGCTGTTTGCAAGCTGTTCTGTGTGTGATGCCAGCATCTCTGTGTCTGTTTCTGTATGGGCTCATGCTCTGCATTTCCCCTCTCCTTGGGGCACTTTGCTGTGCACCCAGGAGTGCATTCATATTTGGGTTGCCTGTGTCTGGTGCTTAGAGTGGCATGTACAAAAGACCCAGTGCAGTGAATGTCTTCTGGGCTTTGATGTTTTTTTGCAGAGTTAGATGAGTGTTGTGGAATGATCCCTAATGTTCTGCCCCTTCTGTTAATGAGAAATGATGAAAAAATATTCACAAAACAGAACTTTTTTTAATTAATGTGAGTAATTTCTTAGAATGTTTCAACTGGGTCCACTACTGAGTTCTCATCTGTTGTAATTTCTCCTCCTGGGCAAGAAAAAACCAATGGCCAGCCTTTGGACTAGGAACCAATGGATTAATTTGCAAATTTTCCAAGTATTGAGCATTTCAAGACAAAGAGATTTTATTATAGTGCTGGACATCATATAGGTTTTATGACCAACCTCACTTGTTAGAATTATTGCTTCCAGAACTCATCTAGAGAATTAAAAGCTCAAGTTTTCTCTGTCTAAACAGAAACCTCACTGCTGGAGAAATTATCTTATGAAACAGCTCTAAGCTCTTAGTTACTATTTTTACCACCAAATTTGCCTGCAGCTGCCAGTTTGAATTACTTCCATCTTTTCTCTGCTTAGAACAACCAAGGGAGTAGAGAAAAGAGAAAAATAAAATCTCTAGAGATTCTGATTCTTTAGAATGCAGTAAGAATTTGTGCACCTGAAACTTGATAGGTATAGACCCACACTGGGTAGAACAATTGATTCCAGTATTTGTCCATGTTGGTTCCTCCCTTTTCCTCCTGTAACTGTCGGCTTATCACCATTGCAGTATAAATCTATAGACAATTGAGGACAAAAATGGAAGTTAGTTTCCTTATGCATTGCTGATTTTTGTAGGGTTGAAGAGTTAGCTATTAGGAAAAATACTGTCTATGTCCTTATTTAAGAATTCAAACCTAGGGTAGGATTAATTAAACTAATAGCTATGCTTTTAATGTTTCAAGTGATAAAGAAAAAATATAGCAAATGCTTGTAGTTTTGATTTATAGAGTCTGATATGTGTTGACCTCACTCTGTCTACAAAGCTAAGGAGTGTGGAGCTGTCTCCTCTTATCACTTTTATTACAGTGATCAGTCTACTGTAAGATTAATCTATTTCCCAAGATACTGACAGTCTAGTGTTACTGGTTTTTACTTTTCTGTGATCTAAAAAATTGTGTTAAAATAATAGTGGCAATTGAAAATTTGATGGTTGTATTTAAAAATAGATGTAATTTTTCCTAGAGCATGCTATCTTGTTTGCTATTGCCATCACTACAATAAAACAAAAAACGTCATGAAATTTCAGGATTTTTACAGAAAGTCTTTCTCAAGCTTGGTCATGCCATGATTAAATTTGATTTCTACATTTTCTCAAGTGTGTCACAGAAAAAGAACTGTTAGATGGTTCTCTCCCATGATGCATTCACAGTAAGGATGTTCAATAACTGTGCTGTTTTTTTCTCCAAATTCCAGTCATGTGACTGTGCTAAAAATAACTCTGCCTGTGACTTCTGGGTTTGTAGATTTCCTATATTTGCTGTAAATGGAAGAAGATGAGCAGGGGCTTGGAGTTGCTCAGTAGTGGTCTCTTACTGAAGCTGTGAGATGTCATATAAATAAAGCAGCAGATATTAATTGACAGAATTAATTTTAATTAATACTGTTGTTCACCTCCTAATATTGTGTTCTATTTATGGTCAGATAGAGAAAAGTAGATATATTCAGAATACTTTGAACTTCACTTCTAATTACATCTATTTTAAAGATGTAAGTTCAGATGAAAGGTAGAATTAGGAGGCTAATCATCATGCATTTACCTTCTTTCTCTGGAGAACAGAGTAACATTTATGGCAAAACCCCCCAGATTCTCCATCACCAAGGCAACAGATTAACCTATGCCAATAATGCAAACATGATTATGTATAAAGATTAATATTTTGTGGAGTGCATGGTGGGGATTCCAATGGTTTTATTAAATAAGGTATTAAAGAAAAGAACCTGTTGATTAAAATTGACCAAAAGAAGGGCTATGTGGCTGAATGCCTGGGAGCATTAATGCAAAGGGCAGAAGACACAGCAGGTAATATTCATAATGATAGAACATCACCTGGTGGGAGATAGATTTACAGACCAATACCCTACTGCTTTGAGATAGGGACCATTTTGTTTTCACAACTTCCTGCTGGACTGACCATCCACTAAGGCTTTGCATTTCCTCCCAACTGCATTCTTGCCACTAATTTAATGAATGCCAAGGCCAGAAGAAGCATGTTAGGGCTGATCCAGAAGATAATCTGCTGTACAAAATGTTTATGTTCTACTTCAGCTGAAGTCAATGGGAGAATATTGATTTAAGTTGAGCAGAATCTCTCTCCTCTTTTAGAGAGAAGTTTTTTCCTTCTAACAATTAGCTTTTCATGGGATCCTGTCTTCTGATTAATAAAATACAATGATCAAATTTAATTTATGCTGTAATTTAAGATATTTTCATGCAGTGTTAAGGAATCTTCTGGGTAAAATGTGTATACTTAAACTCTTACACACAGCCAATGTAATATAAGGGACTCTTACTGTGAATTGAAATCATACCTGTGCATATTTAAGTTATTTGCAATCTTTGTATTTTCATAGTGATTTCTCTTCCTGGTGGATAACTTTAATTTTCAAATGAAAATCCAGTTAACATTTTCCTTGAAAATACATATTAGTACTACCCAGTGTTTTATACACAATATCAATGAATTTTAAATATTGTGACAACTGAGGAAATGTATGTATATATGTACATAACATGCAACACACTTGATACTGTAACTTCTCTATTATCAACATATGCAAGAGCTTATCTGTCTTTTCTCTTGCCTTACTTTACACAGAAATTCTCAAAGAAAGTAACTGAGGCCTGTCAGGAAGTGGCTTTAACTCTTGGTGATCATTTATGCTCATGGAAGCCCATCTGAACAAATCAACTTTTACTTCTACTGCAACATTTTTTCAAGTCTGAGTTCTCCAGGGAGACAACCGAATGACAAAACATTCCTCTCCTTGACTGCAAGGAGAGGAAACCTGAGGAAAAGACCTTGAAGTTTTAAGAAATTGTTTTAGCAAGACTGAAAAACTGAAGAGAGTAGGGGAGAAGAAAATGTTAAATACTGGCTGGTGGCATAGGGATGATGTTTCTAATAGGGGAGAGGAAGGATTCTGAATGCTGCACAGCACCCTGACCCCATTGAGACAATGCCTCAGTGTGATTAAATGGTATGTAGAGAAAGTACTGAGAGGGACTTCTCCTGATGCCAGAAAAAATTTGTCAATTTGCTATAAAGTATCCCTGAAAAAGTGAACTGTAAATCAGGAGTGTGTGTGTTCAACTGGAGGTCTGGGGAAGACAGCTGTACTTAAAAGACAATGGCATATCAGTGGTTTTAGGGCCTTCCTATATGCGTGGCATAGAATTTTTACAAATTAGAAACAGAATGAGAGGTAGTAATCGGGAAGCTAGTAAAAAGGATTATGTAAAACCCTCCCAAGAGGAAGACAGAAAGAGATTATATAGCAAAAATACAAAAATGACATCTCTCACTTTTAATAAATTAATCCAAATTGTATTTTTTTTTCCATGCTCTTATGAGAAAGAATGTCAGAAGAATGGATGTCCAGAGTTAAAGACAGATAAGCAAAAGTCAGTCCTCAAAAAAAAAAAAACAACAAAAAAAATAGTCTTATACTGTCCAGTATGTTACTTTTACACCATTGAAGAAAGGTAACAAATAGGCACAGGGAAGAGAAGGTAATGTCCACTCTGTAGCCTCTGGATACTGCTTTGCCCACAAAGGAATCTCAACTGATTTTGATGGTAAAGATTTGTGTAAAATGTCATTACATGCATGGTAAACTATCTGATCCCTAGAAGAGAAGATCAGTGTTTAGTTTAGTTTAGTTTATAATCTTTTAACAAAATGGGATGTTTAAATTCCCAGTCTAATTCACAGTAGTGTAAACATTGAGCACCCTGGCCCAGGAAATGCTGGGACATATTTGCTAGTTATGTTTTGACTCTTCCTGCTTGTGATTTTGAGTTAAAATATGGGTTCTGTGGGCTTTGGAAGTTATCTATTTTAGAACTCCATATGAGCTGGAATATTTGGCTGAACTATATGCACCATGAACTAAAACTTTATATATTCTCACCACTCTGAAGTGGGATAGATCACAGAGTCATGTTCTCTGAATTTGTCTGTTACAAAGAGCTCCTTTGCTTCAACAAAGAAAAGCACACAAAATGTTCATAGAGGCCTGCAGAAGGGGATAGACCTTATAATCTTCAGCCCAACAGACATTAGAATGGACATAGTAGAAGGACACCAAGACTATCAACCACAAAAGCGACCCAAAACCCTGGAGTCCAAAAGTAGTAAAATCTGTGATTTTTATTTCAGTGAAGTTAGACTGTTACATGGTAGGTATGTGTTTAAATATCTAGACGGATGTAGGCCTGACTGATTGCTGAAAAGGGATTTGAGGCAGATCAGAATTAGAAGGGATTTTCCCCAAGCAGATTTGAGTTCCACAAAAGTTAATATTAACACAAAGCTAGCCCCAGCCCAAGATAAAAATCCCTTGAAGAAAAATGGTAGGAGCTGGAGTTACTAAGAAGCAGGACACATGCATATAGTCAAATGAAATCAAGGCATCAGGAAATACTACAAATTATATTATTTTCTAACCAGTCAATGTTTCAGGTACCAAATCTACAGCCAAAATCTTCCTTTTCTGAGTGCTATGCACAGTTTCCTAATTTCTTTGAATACTCAGACTTGAGCAGTATTTGCAGCCTCAGGCTCAGGTCACTCATGTCACCTAACATTTCCTGCCAAAGAATGTGGTTAAGCCAGAATGATTTATCAATCTAGAGAAGAAAATTATATTTTTTGTACAAGCTGCTGGGCAAAATATTTTTTTTTATTTCTGTATTTTTCCATCCAATTTCTTGGCTGTTAGGAATATTTTATTAAAGATACAGACAGAGTCACTATAGTTAAATAAATTCAGCATTTGTCCTTTAATTTTTTGTCTCTTTTGCAGTTTGGCTATTAAAGTAAAACCATGAATCTTAAAGGCAAGATCAAGCAGATTTGAAACTATCATTACTGTTTCTTCATATGGCCCATTCATTTAATGACTACAATCCACTGTAAATCTGCTTTTGCTTTTAAAAATCAAGCCCTCACATTTAAATAATATGGTAATCTTTTTCTCATCATGCCTATAATGTTATTTACTGTCTGCTGTCTAAGGAAACACAATGCTAAGAAGAGTTACAGCAATATTAAGATAAATAGACATCTGTCAATAAGAGTCAAATTTGGTGATTCATTTTTTCCTCAGTGCATAGACATATTTTTTATAGAAGAAGAAATTATTCCTCTGGCACTCTTTAAGACTTATCTATCTATGTTGTGGGAGATAAGTGGACTGGTGGGTTGCATTCTGTCCCTTTTTTCACCCCCAAACTCTCCCTTTTTTCCTCCAAGCACTTGAAGACCTCAGAACAAGATCAGATTTACATTACAGCTGCACAGTTCAAGTATATGAGTTGTGCTTTTTTGGCCTGTTGGTGTTATAACCAAAAGGGACAATAGACCCTGTAGTTCCAAATAGGTTGGCCTGAATATCTTAAGAGTGCTTGTAGCAGAAATATTTTTGTCTTCTGAACATCATCCTAGATGTTGTATTTCACACAGATGGGTAAGGGATGAAGTTTGCTACAGGGATGTACCATTAGCAGATGTGATCTTTGAGTCACAGAGGTAGGGAAGGTATTGTCAGATTTATCTCCCAAGTTTGCCCTAGTAATTTTTCAGTATTTCCTCTTTTTTATAAGATCTATGAGAATAATGATGATTTAAAAAAAAAATGGTCCTAAGTTTAAGTAGATGGCAGAAACTATTGGCTGAAAGAGTTAAATATTTTTAATATTTAAAAAAATATTTTTTAAAGTATAGCGCATTTGAAATTTTTTTACACAGTTATATAAGAAAACTCAGGAGTAGAGGTGATGAAGGACATTTTTAATTTGCAGGTCTGTAGAAGACTCCCTCTTTTTTATTTCATCAATCTAGTGATGCAGACAACAATAAGGCTAAAATGAGGTTAGTTCTGAGGTAGATTGAATCTGTCAGTGCATACTAAACTTTGGAAGAATTCCATAGTGGTCTGAAAGTTGATGAGCTGAGATGAAACGCTTTCGTCGCTATAAACTAGACATGTCAACACGCTGACGCCGAACACCCAAAAAAACCCCAACAAAACAAACCCTGAGCTTTCAAGAGATACCACACCTGCTTCTAATAATAAATGTCATGTTACTTCCCAGCTATTCTCTTAAACTGAGCTATGTTTATCTTCTACCTGACTCCATGATAACTTTGAAGTTTGGACAAGAAGTCTTTTCAAAAAATAGTTCCCATTCATGGCCCAGACCTTGGTAGGCAGTAATTACAATGCTGCCAACTAAAGAAACTTGTTCAGCAAATTTTATCACCAATTTGCAATACTCACAGAACAGTTTTATCCAGCTGTGGGTACATTAGAGCTTCTGATTGACTTTAAGTTCACAAATGTGAAACAGGATAAAGGCACACAAAGCAACTATACTGGAATGATCTCTACTGTGAAGTGGGCATGTTGTTTTGTTAAAAAGAGAATAGAATTGGATTTGGCATTTGTAGTTTGAAACAAAAGCCACTGTCACCTTACAATCCAGCTTTGGATAGTATATTGTATCACCTTACAATCCAGCTTTGAATAGTATATCTTGGCAAAATGAAACACTGTTTCTGTTTTGCCATCCAGAGGGAAATCTCGTCTTTCAAATGGAATATCCATCCTTAATTTAAAGTAGTTTAAACTAATCAGATTTGACTGTAAAGAGTCTGGATTGACAACAAATAAACATGTTTTCTGCTGATCATCAGGTATTCTAATTCATCATCAGTTTCAATCATTTTATTGAGCTTTGTTCAGGTCTATTTTCACAGGCACAACATTTTGTAGTGTAAAAAAGCTTGGTAAATAAAACGTTACTACAGGAAATCGCTATTAACAGCAGGTATAATAAGGCTCAGTTTGAAAAATTGTTACAACCATTATAAAGTCATGAAAGCAGGAAAACAGGCATAAAGCAGATCAGTAGATTATTGAGCTCAGTCACAAAGATTGCTTCCTTTTACTTTTTCTCTGTTTTCTTTTCAAAGATTTTTAGAAGAATTCTATAAGGTTTTCTAATTGAAGCCCAGTCAGCTCTGGGAGCTGAAACTAGGATTTTGCTTTTTTTAAATTTTCTTTATTTATTTCTACCTCTATTGACTCTATCAGAGGTGGTCCAGAACTAGAACTTACATACACCAGAGAAATGAATGATAAAAAATGATATACATAAATGTTCATTTGAAGATCTTATTTATTTAAAATTACTGTTAATGATGGCTTGGTCATCTCCCTATATTTTTGTCATACAATGGATATTAGTGTGTTACCTGAGGTCCTACCTCTGGCTAGCTTTGTAATAATACAAAGTTAAAATAATGGTAATCCCTCTTGAACAAATTTCTATTCTTTTTTGAGTTCTTCACAGTGAAATCATTTTGGTTGTATATCTGAATAAGTAGAGTGCAACAAAATTCAAACCGGGTGTATGAGACTGTATCCCCATTCACATCCTTATTGATGCGCCTTTCCACATCTGATCTTAATTTCATCCTTTTGGTTTGTGAAACAGTGCAGTAATTTCATGAGAATCTCCAGATTGTCTTTTCCTTTCCCCAACTAGAAACACAGAAAGACAAAAAAAGAGGGGAAAAAAATAGGGTCGTAACAAAAACTTTATGATCTTCATCAAAATTTAATTCTACAAATAGGCTGAGGATTAGACAAAACTGAGGCATTTCATATGCTCATAAAAATTCATGTACCCCTTTTCCTTCTTATTTTTCTCTGTTTTAATACAAAAAAGATGTAGAAGGATATAAACAAAAGGTAAAGGGAAATTTCAATAAATTTTTCTAAGTATTTTCAATCCTGTATTCCACAAGGAGCAGTGTTATAGTCCTCATTGCTTTGGTCAAAGTTGATCTCACGAGAGCTCAGTCAACGCTTCTCTTTTAGTTTGATATTTGCAGATGCTCTTAGGAGAGGTTATTGAAGTGAACACATCTTCCCAGCTATATCAAAGAAAGGAATATCCACAATAACTATAAGCACAGGTTTGAGTCTTCTCATGTTTGATGTCATAACTTCATTTTGCAGGTAATTTAAATTTTTTTCTTTTTTTTTTTCTTTTTTTCCCCTGGTACCTCTGTGAGTTTTATCTTGGGATTGAATTTCATAGGGGTTCAGAGCAATAAACAGAATCTATGCAGTAACACTTCCTGTGACTCTGTGAGAGGCTGATGGAGTATTTACAGCATGTGTGAGAGTCTTTGTAGTCCAGGTGGGATGTTAAACTTAATTACATCATTGGCAGCACTTCAAACTATGTCTTAAGCAATACATATATGTGAATGTATTCCTGAGCCTGTATTTTCACTAAATCAATCACAGACAAAAGTTCTAATACAAGATGATTCTCTGCAAAGTCTCTCTTCATGGAACTGCATGGGCAATCCAGCACCTGATTCTTGCAACCTCTTGGGATAAGCCACCAGGTTTTGCCTGAGCTCAATCTAAGGGTGGTATTTCTCATCACACTCATGTACGTGGGGAAAGTTTTTCCTTCAGTTACACTGAAATTGTTTGCACCGTTTCAGTTTTAAAGGTTAGCTGTCACAGGGAAAGGAAAGCTTTAAAACAGCTCTGAAATATTGTTCGGGAAAGCTGTTGAAAGAGTCAACTGAATTCTGTGTCTGCTAATAATATTTGGGCATTTTTTTAATATTTCGTGGGATCCAATGTAGGTTGGTAATGCTGAGAAAATTCACAAATTCTTTCAGTCCAACTGGCAGAGCTATGTTGCTGCAAGGAATAGAGGAAGCCTGTCTCTTTTCATGTTGTGATGCACACACACTTGACATACACAGATCCAGGGCTTGACAAGTTCTCATGTCCCATGGGAATGTATACATGTATTTTCCCTGGGTCAGACTTTCCAGATGTTGAACCTGTTGTGCTGTATTTCCTGTTGCTGAATCTAATACATGTCAAACCCTTTTGATTTGAAGCAATGACAAAACAGTTTTTCTATTTGTGGCTTGGGTTTTGGCAGATCCTCTAAGTGAAAAAGCATTTCCTGACATGTTTGTTGCAGTAGCAAGAACTTATTAATGTCATTATTCAAACTGAAAAACTAGTAACTAGTACCACAACCCTGCGGGATCAACTCTTTATCATGTTTATTCTCTTCTCTCTAGAAAATATTTTGATTTTCTTTCTGTTTTCAGTTTTTGTTTTTAGTCTAAACCTAAAGCTTTTGGTGACATATTGGTTTTCTGTTACCTGTCTGTTCACTTCTAGATAGGAAGTTACAGGATAGGGAAATTCCTTTCTCTTCTTCAGTGTTTTAGCAGTTATTCAAAATTAATTATTTTTCCACTACGAGAGGTACCACCTTCACTTGAATGAAATTGTTTTTTAGGTTGTCTTTGGTTGCTCTGTTGGAATTTCTTAGACAGTGTCAAGCTTCAACTTCAAAATGAACTCCTGAAGTAATTTTGATGATTGAATTAGAAATATTATATGCCATTCAAAAAAAAAAGCTGTGACTCTAAAGCAAAAGACAGAAATGGAAATCTGTTGCTTTAGGTGTTGAAAGATACATTGATGGTGAACTGGAAAGATGACAGAGAGAATTTCCAACTATTATTTTCCACCTCTTACTTGTGGAAGCATACATATCTCCATATATGAGAGAAACCTAACACTGTTATTCTGAGTACAAACTTATGAACTGCATAGCAGACTTAAGATTTTTTATCTGTTTGGAGTAGGTTCAACACTACTTTGATTTAAAATCATATTTCACCATTGCACTTGCACACCCTTTGTTTTTCAAAAATCCTTTCTTAAGAAAGAAAGGAAAAAATCCAAACCTCTGGGTAGAAGGAGTTGAGCTGTACACTTGGCCATCTCATTGACATGTTTAAATCAGGGTAATTCCATGAATTTGTAGCAGCTGGGCATCTGGTGCAGATATTTGGCTAATCTGGGATCCAAGCTTTGATACATAAGGAATTCTCATCAAAGCATTTGAATCTCATATTCTTTTTTTAATTAGGAGGCATCTGCAGAAATGCGCTGGAGAAAGATGGATGGTCTTGATCCCTTCACAATAATACCTACCTTCCTGTATTGTAGCAACTTTATATGGACCTTCTAGGTCTATTTCTTTTTTGTGAGCTAGCACTTCCCTCTATTTGCAAAACAAAGTAATGAAACGTGTTTGTTCTTCCTCTGGGGCTCTCAAAAAAAGGCACAGAGATAACTGTGTTTCAAGGAGCTTACATTGCTGTAAACTCAGCTGGATTTGGTTCATGTTCTTCTCATTATATTGGCCCTCAGTTTCAGAGCCCTGTTTAATTATTTACTCAACTAATTTCCTTCTTCCTGTAGTCATGGTTTCTCTTATCCATGGAAAGAGGAGAACAACTACAGAATCAATTTCTTCTGCTTTTTTGAATTATGTGAATAGATCTTAAATGGTGATGTGATTAATCAAGGTACTTAACTGTCAAATACTGGATTTATAAGACAGTAAAGTGAGAGCTTTTGTACATTACAATACACAAACACACAACCAGCCAAATTGCTTTGTGTGTGTAAGTCTTTGTGTGTATGTAGCAAAACACAAAATCAAATATTAAATCAAACAGATTCAGACACAATTCTATTCTACTTTTCCCAGATGGGCTGAATTCTCACCATGGGAGGAATGTTAAAAATTTTTCAAATTAAAATGACCTAATTGAAAGAAAGCAGCAACTGATCCACAGCAGTTTTGCACAGATCCACACATATGTACACAAATAAGCAAGGTCTTCTAGCTTGTAAGAAATACACGAACATTTTGTAATTGCTTTCCATCATTTATCTATGTTGCCTTTCTGTACACAGAAAGGTAACAGTATCTTAATATTACTATTTGCATATTTATTTTGTATGTATGTGTGTATATATATATATATATTCACACACACATATATATGTGTGAATGTTCCAGACCACTATAAAATTTTCTACTTTTTCTGAGCAAAATAACTCCTATATCACATCTAAATATTGCATTCAATGAAGTAGTATAATTCTTGTTTGATGTTTCTTTTGGCTTAAGTTTGCAGAAATCCACATTTTATGACTCTGAATCAAGAACTGGGGTAGCTGGAGAGTAGTCACACATCTGTCCTGCCACCCCTATTAAAGCTGGAGCTCATGATCTTCTGAACCTGCCTAAACTCAGCTATGAAACTCTGATCCTCAAGGGCTTAAACGTGGCCTTGATTTGATGCATGGGAGCACTAGAAAAGCCAATGGCATGGCTTACCATGTGTCAAGGTAAACTGATGTGGAAATCTTGCCAGCAAGAGGTTCCTTGGAATAGATACCCTTGTCTCATTTCATGGAACAGGTGACAGAATGAAGTCTACTATGTCACTGTTCCACTCACCGTTCTAAACAAAACATTGTAATGTATCTCTGGCTACTGAGAAATGTTTGGATAATACATCTGGAAGCTGGCTATGCTGCTTATAGGAGAAGGAAGAAGTGAATAGCCATGGGCAACTGGAAGAATTAGTGAGTGAATTGGAAGTGCTTGAGAAGTTCTGGGCAGCTGATGTTTTAATAATTTTCGAGAGATTTGCTATAGTATGTGACAGCCTCTACGACATTTTATCTTGGAGCAATGTCAGAGAAGGATGTCTTGAAAGGAAATTCAGCTGCAGTGATTAAAAAAATAATTCAGTGAATATAAAGGCAGGTACCAGGAAATTTAGAACAGTACTGAAATATATAATGAAAAGGAACTTATAAGAAGGTGAGGAATTTTCCTTGTAATCTATGAGTAAAAAGGTATGAAATATGCTGAATTAGAGCTTTTCTGGCCTCTTGAAATGATTAAAGGTGTTAGAAGTATACAGATTGCTACTTTATTCATTAGGAATGTTGGTTGACTAAAGAAGAAAGGGAAGTTCCATTTGTCTGGGCAAAAATCCTCTCTGAGAAAAATTTGGCAAGCTCTCATGTGAAAAGCATTAAAAAAGCTTTTTATTTTTTAATGAAGGAGTATTTTCTTCAACATCCATATTGCTGGTGGCACAAAGCTTTCGGTAAGAAAGTTTGGAGTGAAGTATTTGATTGAATCTTATCTTTGTCTTCACAGATTTTTTTTCTTTTGTTTTCACTATTGCTACAGAAAGATCCCTAGCATCTTCTTTTCTGATTTTTTCTCTCCGGTGAAATTGCAGGAAGTTGTTTGTTGTCTAGCAACCTTCCTTCACTCAATAGAGTAAGCTTTTCATTCCCTTGTGTTTCCTTCAACAGAATAGATAGAAGAATGGGCCTTTTTTTGTGCTCTTTCATCTTTTCCTGTGACTGAATTTCATTAACTCCTACACTGTTAATATTACAGGTTTGTATCTAATTTTGTTAAGTCTGTGCAATAAAAAATGTATTTAATTATTGTCTTCTACTTAGAATTATTTTCAAACTTAAGGAAATATTAAGTATCGTAATCAGCTCTTTACTAGATTTGAAATATTGCTGTCAAAACCAAATTTTCTTAAATATAAAAGTGTTCAGTAACACATCAGGATTAACATTACACAAATTGTCACCAAGACATCAGTCACTGAATCTACTTTTATTAATGTATTTTTAAATGGATAGACTGACTGTGTGTGGCTTTGGAAACTTCATTTGCTCTGCTAGAATGATCTCAAACAGGATTTGGGTTTAGGCATGAATGAGAATTTAAACCATGGTGCAACAGATCTCGCTTGGTATACTATGTATTAGGAGAGAGGAGATTTTTTTACCTACGCAGAAAGAACCAGAAGCAGCTGTTTAGTGAGCAGTTTCTGTAAACTTCTTGGTGATACCCAGGTCAAGTCAGACAATTGTCTGATTTCTGCAGATGCTGAAGGGTCCTCCATGGCTTTCAGATTGTCCCTTTCTGTCAGCGTCCATCCAGTCTTACCTCTTATTCCATCACATACCTTGCATGTTGTATGGGCAGATAATATATGCATTTTTATCCCTTGTGTAAGTTAAACATGATGGGTACTATTCACAGGACAGTCTTTATTTATTGCCTGGGAAGTTCCATGTGTGAAGCAGAAGATGTGATAAAAATAGGGAAAGGACAAATGGGCAGTCTAAATTGCAGTGCAAAAAAAAAGCATAATATACTTCACCATTTTGTTAGGTGCTTCTGGTTAATTCTTGAATCCATCCCAGGGGCAGCCAGCAAGAGCAGGACTTGGTATGGCAGCATATCTAGTCAGATACCAAAGCTGTGCTCATAGGTTGATATCCTGGTGTGATACACCTCTTTTGCACTGTGAGTAGGGCTTTACCCACATCAAATGATGTGCATTCTACTTTTCTGGTGTGAATGGGGAGGCCCTGTGTGTTCATGAGAAGCTGAGATCTCCCTGCAAGGAATGTGTTAAGCAGCATGGATTCTGGAGCTTAACCTGGTTAGGGTTTGCATCATTGCAATGTAGATTTTGGCATGATTTATTTGAAGCCAGCTGAGCTTCACAGAATAATGTATATCTGGAGAGGATGTGATCCTTAAACTTTCATTGTAAAAGCAAAATACAATGTTCTTTTCAATTAAATGCAAATATCTAGTAAACATGGAAACAATGTTGTTTAGAATCCTGATTCTGAAATAGGGTATTTTTCTAATTCTGTGTGGAATTATCAAGGCTCTTCTGTTGATATTTCTATGTATCTAATCAAACTATCCTACTGTTCTTATTTTTTTTAGATAGGTCATTTTGGGAGTAGAGGACAAGGTTGATAGCTTTATAGAACAATTTTCAGTTGCATCAAGAAGAAGTAAAAGATTAGACTTGGAAAATTTTCTGAACTTTGATTTATTTCCAGACCTATGATACTGTAAAACCAATTATTCTAGATATTTTCTGAGATATTTCAATAATGTCACTGTTAATTTCTAGACAAGTTTCAAGTGTGTGGAAAAAAAGTAGCAATAAATACTCCCTTTCTCATTCCTCTCCCAGATGTGCCACTTTAATACTCAAGTATTTACAGGAAATAGTCCCAGAACATGAAAAAAAAAAAAATACCGCCTTCACCTTATTTTATTCAGATTTTTTTTCATGGTTCAAATACTTTTTGTTTTCATGGGGAGGACAATAAATTGTCTGTAAAAAATTGTCTGTGTATATACTAGTACACATACATACATACACACTAGTGAAGTGGCTTTAGGTTGGGGATTAAAAGAGCTTTTTAAAAAGGTTTTGGATGTTTTAAGACCATTCTGCATGTGCTAAAATAAGATTTTTAAAAAATTAATTTAAAAAAAAGATCTACAGGTTGCAGGATGTATCTCACATATTATGAGATTCTTGAAATGTCATTTATCAAAGCATGTGATGGCAATATGGCATAAGAAATTAAATGTCTGAACTAGGAATGTTAAGTCAATCGTGAAATTGAAATTATTATAAGAATTTGTTCATGGAAAATGAAAATAAATCTCAAATAAACTTATTTATAATAAAATCTAAAATACTGGGCATAAGTTTATCTTGTCTAATCTCTTATTTACAAAATTTAACACAGACTGTGCCATCATATATATATCTGTATCTTTTCTTCAGTTTTACTTTATGTATTTTTTGCTGCTTAGTCCTTCTGAGTTTATCAGAGCTCTACAGCTTAGTTATTATTCCTTCCTTCCTTTCTTCAAATGAGTGTTGTCTTGCATAAATCAGTACATTTTCTCCCTCAGGGGCTTATTTGAATATTGCTATTGTCCACTTTGTAGAAAAAAGTCACAGATAATGCTGTCTTGATGATCTGGCTTCTTGTTAAGGAACTCAGCATTGTTTAGTCTCCTAGCATTGCCCCTGGGTGATTTATTTGCCAAAAAATGTGGAAGATACATCAGTTGCCTTAAGAAGAGATGTTCACAAGGACAGATCCTTCCTTGAAAAACTCATAGAGCTGCCACTAGACGAAAGTGCACATGGTGCATAAAAGAGTCACATAGCAAATTTTTTCTCTTCCCATTAAATATGTCTTAAAGACATTTCATATATTAGGCCTCTGCTTTTGCTGAAAATTTTCTCCTGATTTCTTAGACATCAGGAGCTTATGATTTATAACATCAACACCTCCCACAGTTTCACCAGAGATAATGTTACACTAGAAGCAACAGGAATATAACAGAAATACCTTTAATCTCCAATGGAAACATATTCTGTCACCAGCTTAAGGATCTGACTGCTGCTCCATTTCAACAGAATTTAATGTAGGTTTTATTTTAGTGGAATTATTTATGTTTTAGACTAGATATGCCTTAAGATGTACACATAATTAAAATTGCATTATATCTGGCCACAGAAATCTTTTGAAGCTCGACCTTGGCCATTAGGAAACTAAATTCTGAGGCGCTTAATTTAGAGGAAAAAAATAATTTTTTAATGAGAATTTCCCTGAATGAATTCACTCTCAAATTTTTAATCTTTGGATTCACTTTGGATTCATTAGGAATGTCAGTTAGATAATCATTATAATCTCTCTCTCTCTTTTTTTTTTTTTTTTTTTTTTTTTTTTGAGTTGGAAAGCTCTGTTACTCAGAAACAGGCAATGTCAAGATTTTGATGACACTACCTCTGTGCATTTAAGCAGAAGTGGGTGGTGATCCATTATGCAGAAATTAAAAACCTTATTTCTTAGAGAGTCAATAGATGTTGGGTCATTTTTGAATTACTGATCTTCATTAAAATACTTATTTGTTTTTATTAAAAAAGTTACACAGATTACAATATATATCATAGAATACTGGTTGTAAAATCTTTATTTAATATTTCAGCACAACATCTGAACAAAGGAATGGTGGGTGTGGAGGTTATCCTTCTGTGAGAAAATAGGACACATTTGACCATTAAACTTATCATCCTACCTTGCAGTCATCTTTTTGAACACAGAAATGCTAAAAAAGCAATGAGAGGCTAATACAGAAATGCATTTCTTTCTTGTTGGGAAGTATCAGTAAAAAGTAAAAATATCATTAAGTATTGCATTAACAGAGTAATGTATTAGGCAGATTTTAATTTTGAAGCTTGTTGAAGTAAAAGAAAATTTTGAATTTCATTGTGAGTATTGAGGCATTTGCAAATACCAGTTTGCATATGTTTAATCAATTACAAGAGCTATAAAAACATTGCTATGATTTTCAACTTAATTAGTACTTTTTTTTTTATTGGATCTCTTGATTAAGTAGTATGTTTTAGAAAAATAAAAGATTTTTTTCAAGTGTGTTTATTCCAAAACCAAACTGCAGTCTAAGTTTTGAGGAAATGGCTTTTTGACAACTAAGGTAAAGTGGAGCATGTGAAATTATTATTTGTGACACATGCCTGTTCAGAGACTTCTCGGAAAGATAGGTTGCTCGATTTAAGAATACTTTCAGAGTTTATTCTTTGCAGTTTTGTGCCCTGAAGACATCCAAGAATGTCTTGGAGAGAATAGCAGCAATGAGACTGCTGACTTCATTTGAATAAGTAAGCTCTCTTTCACTTCTCTGGAACGGTGCTCTATCATAAAATTCAGGTGATAAAAGGTCCTACTGCTCCCAAGGCAATATAAACACATAGAAACATCGAAGTGTGTGGGTAGGTTTGTCTGCATTTCCCTGCCATGTCATTAGCCAAAATGAGACATTCTTGACCTGCAGAGGGTCCCTCCCTTAGCTGAGAAAGGCCTCTAAGGAACTTGCCTATTAAGGACCAGATGAGTCCAAAGAGCATTGTCAGAATAGTTTATGTCAGGAGACCAGTCCTGAGAAAAAGGATAAGAAATTCCTGGGAGAAAGCTGTGGGTGGATCTATTCAGTGAAGCTGTGCTTCTGCACTGAAATGCTGCAAGAGGCACTGCTATGAACAGAAATCTAGTGTGCAACTCTTTTTCTCTTACAATCTGTTGGTGTAAAAAAGTACCTATCCCTAAATATTTTTACTGCTTACACAGTCAGGAGTTGGAATGCCAAAAAGTGCATATATAAATTGGTGGCCAAAGATGTGTTCCAATCCACTCATAATCTCAAAGCCTCACTGACAGAAATGAAAGTAACTCTTAATGCAAATTATTGTCTTTGCCGTGGATAGGTGCCTTCCAAAGCATCTGCTCATCTCTAAAAGGGTTAAAGAATATTGTCTCAATAAAAATCTATGACTAACTTACTGCTTTAACAGGCAACAAGTTAAACACTATGAGGAGTAGGAGTGCTCAAAAGTAATCAGACTAGCACATTGTGTGTAATCTTTGCTGATATAGAGAAAGTATGACAGTGACACTTTCAATGTTTTTATTAAAATTTCTGGCCCTGTGGGAGATGCTGTGGTTTGTAAATAATTTATTGTCTAATAGGTGCTATTGTATTTTATTTTTCTACCATCTTTATGGGATTGAAATGGCAGGTTTGTGTGGGAGCACTCAAGTTCTAGCTGTTGATTCCCCTCAGTGCCTGTCCGTAGCTATAATCTAA
Source organism: Lonchura striata (assembly GCF_050655825.1). Lineage (NCBI taxonomy): Eukaryota > Metazoa > Chordata > Aves > Passeriformes > Estrildidae > Lonchura > Lonchura striata. The sequence continues at coordinate 75,143,983 of NC_140704.1, forward strand.
TATTATAATCTAATCTGCTTTGCCACTGAACAAAAAACCTGGTCATTCATAGCATGTCCAGAACACCCTGAAAATTTGATCTGCTTGTATTGTCCCTGTAAATATTTTACAAGTTTTCAATGACTCTCTTAGGGAAATATAAAAAGTGAGAAGGGTTCTGTTTTGGATATAGCATCAAAAAAAAGGAGCTCTTATAAAAGATGTTCATTTCTTTGAGACATTCTCAAACAATTCTTATCTTCTGTAGGAGAAATAGCTCGTTTAAGTGCAGAACCTACAAGTCAGTGATTTTCAGGTATTTTTATGTTTTATCTTTACACAGAGTCATTAGTGGATCATGAAAAAGGTATCAAGCAGACCTCTTGTAAAACAGCAAACTATTTGTCCAAGCTATTTTTCCTTTTACGGGTACATGGAGTTTTTTCTCTGGTTGGATGCACCTCCTGACAGCTTAAAAAAACCACCATTGTTGGGAGAAAAGGTAACAATCAGGGCATTAGCCTATTTTGGGCCTTATTTGCACGGCAATCTTGATGACTTTACTTTTTTTTCCATTCTAATCAATATTATTAAATGATAGTTTACAGCAGGTTTATATGAGTAATTTAAGTAGAATTCATAATTTAGCTGAAGTGATTCTCATTCTTATCACAGCTGCCTTTTAAAACATCTGTTCAGTTGCTGGTGATTGGCAAAACATAAATGACCAAACCAGGATTTACATTGGCCTGTTACGGTTAGCAACCACTAATCCAGTGCTTGCTTATGCTTGTGGAGGGAAGGATGGTTTGTATATGTGAAGGAGTCATAGAATAAAATGCAGTGACAGAACAGGGACCAGAATCATGAGATTTTGTACCAAATCTAAACTGCTTGCAATGAGATCATGTAAATTCAGGAAGATATGTCATGATGTTGGCAGCATCTGAGAGACACCATTTGTTAAACTGCTGATGGAAAAAGGAAAAAATATTCCCTTGTGATAGAGACCTTATTCTGTGATTCTCTCAGAATTCTGTGAGATTCTTGCCATAATCAGAAGTGTAGCAACTCTCTTTTTAAGTATCGTTTAATTTAAACTGTGATCACTCAAATGTCTTCTCTATGACCTTTCCTGTCTCTAAATTTCTAGACTGTGTCTAAAGCTTTTATAACGGAATTCTTTCCTCAGAAACACCTCACTTTCTAATGTAACTATACTGAAGACAAGGGAATCTTTCTGGCTTTATCCCACCACAGCCAAAATGGGAATATAGCTTATAATGTCAGGCAATATTATGAAAGTGTGCGAAGATTGTTTCTTTCTTCTGAAAGATCCCTTTTTTCTTTCAAAAGCAAGGAAATCAATGCAATGATATTGGTGCAAAAAACCCTTGAGTTTTAAAATGGGAGTTCATTGGACTGTGGCAGCTTCACTGAAATTCATACATGACATGAAGCTGTGCTCCCTATATAGAGGTTTCCAAAGGCTAATATAGCATTCTCTTTTAGCAGTAAGTTGTAATGTCTACATTTTGTGAATAAAATAACAAAACACATTTTAAAATGTTCAAAGCCAAAATTTTCTAGGAAATTGTTGTTTAGAAATTCTACCCAAGCTCATACATGTATAGGTATGCTTGTTAAAATCAGAGTACTTATATGTATAAACTAGTTGTGCCCAATCTTCCTTGCACTCACTCTCCACCAAGCAGAGGTTTTTTTTTTTTGTCATGTTAAAATAAGGTGCTCTCTTGATTCATATTGTTGGTTTAAAAGTTTTGAAAAGTTAGCAGTGGCTTCAGCAAGTCAAATCAAAATAATCTTGGGTAAAAATATTATTTTAAAGCCATACTAGTTACATTATTGCAATGCTGCAGGACATTTAAAATAGGCTGAGTGCTCTGGGAAAGAGGTTCTTTTTTTTTCTTTTTTTTCTTTTTAGTTCTGAAAAAAAGGGAAAAGCAAAGAAAAGCTCAAAATCAAAAAGTAATTGTGGAGCTGTGCAGAGTGATTTCTTCACTGTAATTTGCCCTGCAATAACAGTGTTTTCAAAAAAATCAAGGAAGCATCACTAGTTTAGACATTTTTAATATGGACGTATACAATTCTCTAGCAATTAGTCTTGTATTTCCTCTTCTGCGGTAGGGGACTTGGGAAAAGCCCCCCCGAATATGCCTTGGGAGGAGGCTGTTGTATAAATTCCCGCCTCCAAGCTGCCCATTGAATCTACCACCCCCCTTATGTTATGTAACTGTCAGTTATGTCCATCTTTATGTCAATCATTTTTGTACTTGCCTTTAGTTCCAGAATGTTCCTAAGTTCTCTGTCTGTAATTGGCTCTTCCCCGGTTATCGCCCCCTTCCCTCATCCCCATTTGCTGTACCCCAATTATTCCATCCCAACTCCTCCTCCGAACCCCATTCCTACTGGACCCTTTGTACCCTGTCCCTCCTATTTGCCACCTGTTATAAGCCCCACCCCGCCCCTTATTCGGGGCTCTCGGAGCCTGCTCCCTTGCCGAGCGGACGGGTCGCGGATCCTCCCTGACACCCAGCCCTCAGCGAATAAAGCAGCGTCCGAGAGACGACCTGCCGTGGTGTACGCATTCTTATTACCACCGTATCGGCGGAGCCTCCGTACCGGAGAGCCGCGCCCCGATACAACTGGCGCCCGAACACGTTGACACCACCCGGGTGTCACACGGGAGCGTCTCCGCGAAGAGACAGGATCCGTGACCCGCTCTTCGCCGGATTTCAAGCGCCGTTCGGGAGCTGGTCCACCAGCGTGCGAGCTTCGTTTTAGGAGACCGCTCACTCCGTGGGCTGCGGACACCTCCTCTGCTTGGAAACCGCCGCTCCGGTGGAGCGCCCAAGCCGCGGAGACTCGCAGCGCCTGCACCACCCCAGCGAGGCACCTTTTCTTTCGGCTGCGGTCCATCTGGATTTGTGAGTATTTTGCCCCCTTCTGCGGGCACCGACCCAGCCTCTTTTCTTTTCTTTTCTCCTTTGCTTCCTGGGGCTTTTGTTAGTCGGGGAAATGGGCAACCGCCTCTCCCCGATCCGGCAGGACTTTTACTCCCAAGTTAAAACGTCCCTTGTCTTGGGGAATGTTTCTTTTAAAAAAGGGCAGTTGAAATCCTTTGTTAATTTTATTTTCGATCACCTCACTGATACACACAGGGAGGATTTTAATTCTGTTCCGTTTTGGGGTAAAGTCGGGAGACTGTTATACGATTTACAAGTTAAGGGGAATTTTAGGGTGGGACATTTCTTTCCTCTCTTTCATTCTATTTTTACATTATTTAATAAAAAGCGGGAATGCTTGGGACCCAGTTCTCCTACCCCTCATTCCGATTCCCCCGTTCCTACCCCCGCTTCCCCTAAGGGTGGATCGGGCGACAGACCCTGCCGCACTGAGGCACAGGGCTGCTGCCGACTCCCTGCTGTTCCCCAATCCACCCTGTCCCTCTCTCATGCTGGGACTGGCCATCCCAGTATGGGCCATTCCGAGTCCCGTGTCCCGCTCCCCAATTCTCCCTGTTCAAACCCCTTTTGTTCTATAGAGAAACCTTGTCCCCATAAGGGACATGAAGAACAAAATGGCGCCGGCCACATGGCCGAGTCGCCTTCAGACAAGACAGAAAATGGCCTCCCAAGACACCTTGTTCCCGCCATCACTCAGCCACTCCCACCTCCACCACCTCGTTCGTCGGGTGCCGCCCCTGCGTCGGGTCCCCCCCCCCCTCCAGCGTCGATCGCCCCGGCGTCGGGATCCACCCCTCTGGCCCCTGAGACCACACCCCCGGTGGGAGGGACCTGCCCACCCAATGACCCCGCCCCAGTGGGTGGGACCCCCGGGGGGGAGGGCCACGCCTCGGTGGGTGGGCCCGGACACGCCTCCCCCTCTCCAGCCACTCCCGGTTCCCACGCCACCGGAACCGGAAGTCGGCCTGACCGGAAGCAGGCCATCTTGGCCTGCCGGGCCTCTCGTCACCGGGGCCCCTCGGTCAGGGAGAGGCTCAGGGCCCTAGCCCGTCCTGCCTCATCCTCCTCGGAGGATGAGGACAGCGACAGCCCCCGGCCCGCACATCGGCCGGGGAAAGGGTGGGCCCGGATAAGGGAGAAGGCGATCGAAGAGGGGGATGTGGAGTTCGCTAAGGACTTGGAACTCTTTGCGGCACCCGTGACTCGGGGTAGAGGGGGAAGGCCACAGTGGGACCAGCTGCCTTACGTTGAGATTAAAGAGCTCCGTAAGGCAGCAAAAGATTACGGGAGAGACTCGCCATTTTTTAAGAATGTTTTGGACCTTACCTTTTCTGGACATACACTTGTTCCCCACGACCTCCGGTACATTGCAAAATCGCTGTTTACACCGACTGAACTGTTACTGTGGGAGGTCCAGTGGAAAAAGTTACTAAAACCTCTCCTCAAAAAGTACAGCCTGGCAGCCACACTAGGAGAGGGAGAGGAAGGACTTGAAGCTTTGGCGGGGGAGGGCGATCTGAGCAGGCCAGAGGACCAGATTTTGCTGCCACTGGACCTTCTCAATGACATCAGAGAGGCTGCTCGGATTGCTCTCCTAAAAATACCAGATGGGGGGAAACCCCTCCAAAGCTTTTCTAACATAATACAAGCACCTAACGAGTCTTTTATCAAGTTCGTTGACCGCCTGCGGGAGGCGATCGACAGACAGATCGACAATCCGGCTGCAAGAGAGGAGCTCCTGCGTAAGATGGCCTTTACCAACGCGGCCGAGGAGACAAAGAAAATCTTACGCACGTTGCCTCAGGACCCCGAGCCGACCATCGCTAAAATGGTGGAAGCCTGCGCCAAAGCGACGTCGACTGAAACCACCATCGCCTTGGCCGTGAGTAAGGGAGTGGGGGAGGCGATGCTCAATATGAACACTATACGGTGTTTTGGGTGCGGTCAGATGGGGCACATTCAAGCCAATTGTCCCCACTGGCCCCCCGACCGTTATTACCATCAATATGCTCCCTCCCCAAGACCAGCTCCCAGGAACCCCCCGCCACAGCCCTATCCACCGGCGGGAAACGGGCCGCGGAGCGCGAGGAGGGGCCGCGCGAGGACACCAAGTGGCCCCTCACGGCGCCCTGGCCTCCCTACCATCCGGGAGGACCAGTGGCCCAGCGGCCAGTTTCAGCGGATTGGCGGAGCCCAGAGGATGGACTCCGCCTCTTCCGAAGGACAGACAATCTAGATGCTGGCCGCCGCCGGGTCCTCTCCAGCTCAGTCAACGTCACCTTTAGGGACGAGGACCTGGTACGCGTCTCTGCAGGGTTCCTGGAGCCCCCTTACTCCAGCCATAATACCACCGTCCTTATACTTGGCGATAGCAGGCACACACCCCTGGAACTTGACATCTTTCCAGAAGTGGTGTGCTTTCCACCGGGGTTCGAGGTAACGGTCTCCGTTACGTGTCACAGCCCGCCATTCACGCTGGAGAAGGGAGTTCCTCTCGCCCTAATGTATATCTTGGACAGCACAGCTGACGAACTCGATCAGGACCGGGGTAGGGGGGACAAATATGTCTTCCTCACCCAAAATGTATGCCGAGAAAGACCATTAATCGATACCATCATCTCTCAGCAGGGGAAGTCCATCTCACTCAAACTGATGGCAGACACCAGAGCAGATGTCACCATCATTCCCAGGGCAAAGTGGCCCCGCGACTGGGAATTAGTGTCCCCTTGTGGCACTATCTCTGGAGTGGGTGGAGCGGTCAATTCCCTTCGTAGCCGACATCTGGTAAGCGTGGAGGGCCCGGAGGGACAAATAGCCACGGTGAGACCCTTTGTCGTCTCATCGAATATTATGCTGTTGGGAAGGGATGTTTTGTCCCAGTGGGGTGCCCGTCTGGACATTCCTTGCCCTGCGTGGGATTTTTAGTATGGGCCACTGCGGAGCGCACCTCCCCACCGCTGAATTGGAAAACTGATAATCCGGTGTGGGTAGACCAGTGGCCCCTTCCAAAAGAAAAATTAATAGCGCTCAACAACTTGGTAGAGGAGCAGGTACGCCAGGGGCATTTAATACCTTCCACCAGTCCCTGGAACACACCTGTCTTTGTAATAAAGAAACCTGGCAAAGACAGGTGGCGCCTGCTCCAAGACCTGCGCAGGGTTAACGAAGTCATCGAGGACATGGGCCCACTCCAACCTGGCCTTCCCTCCCCTTCCATGCTCCCCCGGGATTGGCAGCTCGCAGTCATCGATATCAAGGACTGCTTTTTTAACATCCCACTTTATCCTGGAGATGCTCCCAGGTTCGCCTTCTCCGTCCCCTCCATAAATCGGGCGGAGCCTTACAAGCGCTATCAGTGGACCACTTTGCCTCAGGGAATGAAAAATTCTCCAGTGTTGTGCCAGACGTTTGTAGCGCAAGTTTTATCCCCGATTCGGAGACTGTTTCCAGAGGCCGTCATCCTACATTACATGGATGACGTGCTTATCTGTGCAGAAACATCCTCATACTTAAAGACTGTGTTAACAAAGACTGTAAAAGCCATTAGATCTGCAGGATTTGAAATCGCAGAGGAGAAAATTCAGCTGACGGCCCCATGGAAATACCTTGGATTCACCATCACGGGAAGGACCATCGTACCCCAGTCCGTCACCATCAAGGACCAGCCGAAGACACTGCGGGACCTGCAACAGATCTGTGGCACCATCACCTGGATCCGACCTCTCCTGGGACTCACGATGGAGGAGCTGGCACCCCTCTTCAACCTCCTGCGGGGAGACGGTGACCTGGCTTCTCCGCGAGAGCTGACACCTGCCGCTAAAGGAGCCCTGGAGAGAGTCGCAGATGCCATCAGGTCCCGCCAGGCTCATCGGGTCGATCGGTCGCTTCCCCTGGACCTTGCCATCCTGGGTAAGTGTCCCAACTTCCATGGGTTGCTATTCCAGTGGGACGCTGGGCGGAAGGACCCACTTCTTATCATCGAGTGGTTGTTCCTTCCGCACCAGCCCTCCAAAACGATCTCTACTCCCGCAGAATTGATGGCAAAACTTATTATCAAGGCACGGCACCGTCTCCGGACCCTTGCAGGGTGTGACCCGACATGCATTTACTTACCCTTAAATCTGGAACAATTGGAATCATTGCTCCAAACAAATGAAGAACTGCAAATTTCAATTGATAGTTATCCTGGCCAAATTTCGATCCATTATCCTAAACACAAATTGTTTAAAGATACTCTATATCTGGCTCCAAAATCATTCAAAAGTAAAATACCAATTAAAGGTGCTCTCACGCTGTTCACCGACGGGTCGGGAAGATCCCACAAGTCGGTGATCACTTGGAAGGACCCAGATAGTCAGAAGTGGGAGTCTGACATCCAGATAGTTGAGGGTTCCCCCCAGATCGCAGAACTTGCTGCAGTTGTGAGAGCATTTAAAAAATTTCAACAACCATTTAATTTGGTGACAGATTCGGCTTATGTCGCCGGGATAGCCGAGCGGGCTGAACATGCCTTGCTCAAAGAAGTCAAAAACGAGAAATTATTTCAGCTGCTCTCAGATCTTATTTGGCTTATCTCCCACCGGGAGCAACTGTTTCACATAATGCATGTCCGAGCTCACACAGACCTGCCTGGCCCAATTGCCGAGGGCAACCGGAGAGCGGACCAACTCGCCATGCCTGCCACATTCACTGCACCTGCACTTTCTACAAACTTGCCAGACACCTTTGCACAGGCGAAGCTGAGCCACGCGTTCTTTCACCAAAATGCGCCTGCGCTCACTCGCCAATTCAAACTATCTCTATCACAAGCCAAATCCATCGTTGCCACATGCCCAAGCTGCCAGACTTTTGCTCTACCACCGTTACCCACTGGGGTCAACCCCCGAGGTCTGGGAGCATTGGAGCTGTGGCAGACAGATGTTACTCACTATAACCCATTCGGACGACTTAAATACATGCACGTGTCCGTCGACACCTTCTCAGGCGCCATTTTTGCTTCTCTCCACACTGGAGAGAAGACCCGGGATGTCATTAAGCACCTCTTCATGGCCTTTTCCACCCTCGGGGTGCCTAAGGCCATCAAGACGGACAATGGGCCAGGGTTTACATCAGCCCGGTTCAACCACTTCCTCCAACAATGGGGGATCGCCCACACCACTGGCATCCCCCATAATCCAACAGGACAGGCTATTGTGGAGAGGACCCACAAAGAACTTAAAAAACTCATTGAACAACAGCATAATGCCACTCTAGTGATGACCCCTGTGGAAAGAGTCTGTAAAGCACTTTATGTATTAAACTTCCTCAACTGCTCAGAAAAAGAGCCTGACCCTCCTGTACTTAGGCGCTTTTTTAACAATACACGGGCACACTTAAAAGAGCGGCCTCCGGTGCTCATCCGGGACCCTGAGACTAAGCAGATCAGCGGCCCGTACCCACTCATCACTTGGGGGAGAGGGTACGCTTGTGTTTCAACAGGCCAAGGTCCAAAATGGGTCCCGGGGAAAAACATCAAGCCGTTTTTAGAAGACAGCACCATCGCCGATCCTCCCACCAGAACTACAACAACGCCTACCTCATTGCCACCAGACTCCGCAGTCGCCTGGTGCCGACGAAAAAAGAAGATGTCACAACGGACACCCAACATCGTGCTAAGAACTCTGCTTACCAGACGCTACCTTCCCCCACCAATCAATGACTCCCCTCAAACTCCATCCCCTCCTGTTCCCTTCCCCTTACCCACTTACCTTACCCGCCGTCCCTTTGCCCCTGATTGCCTACCCCACAATTCATTTTAGTCCTTTTCTTAATAAGAAAAGGGGGAGCTGGGGGAAAATCACAGTATAAGTTTTATATTAAATGTTTTTGTTACAGCGAGCCTCAAGAGATGGCCGCCCAAAGAACATCCACCAACAACCCACAAGAGTGGACGCCCCAACGTATCCGGCTGGCCGCAAGCCTCACACTTCTGATCATCATGTGGCTGCAGGCGGCGGACGGCTGGATTGTGCCACAGCCGAAGGAAAACGTCTGGGTAACGCTGGCAAAGTCCTTGCAGCAAGAGAACTTCTGTTTGGCCATGGGCAATGTGGACAACCCGTTGTCCACATGCCTGGTGGGGGTCCCTCTGGTAGCCGACGATTGGCCGGTCTCCAACTCAGACCTGCTCCGAACCACGGGCAGGAGACCTAACCCGGTCAACACTTGGGACGCGTGGACGAAAATATTGCCAAATTCAAAAGAGGAGCCCCAAGAATTAGATCTGTTGGGGTCCTCTCCTGCCACTTACTGTGTAAAGTTTTATTTTAAGAGGCCAAGTCAGAATTGGCATGGGATTGACTTGGCCAAAAACACCTACAGAAAAGATGTTACGCCATTGAACAAAAAATACAATTCGGCTAGCTGGTGTAACTATACAAGTCCAATTATCTCTGTTTCCTCCATTCATCCCAAGTCGTTGCCCCGGGGGATGTTTCTTGTCTGTGGGGACAGAGTATGGTCAGGCATCCCATCTCGGCTCCAGGGAGGACCGTGTAGCCTTGGCAAGCTTACTACCCTCACTCCAAATAAAACCCAAATTATGGATTGGAAGAAAGAGAGACAATTGGCCAGACAAAAAAGATCATATGACCAATTTGATCAAAATTGCGATGACAAAATTTACAATTGGGGAAAAACAAAGAGGGTTGCCGCTTCCATTTTTCTACCGTGGTATGCGGTTGCTAAAGCCCTCGGTGAGCTTTCTCACCTGGAGTGCTGGATAGCGAAGCATGCCAACGCATCGTCTGCCGCCCTTTCCGATCTCTTGGCGGATGAACAGACCACCAGGCAGGCCACCCTCCAAAATCGGGCGGCAATAGACTTTCTGCTGTTAGCCCATGGCCACAGCTGTGAGGACTTTGAAGGACTGTGCTGTTTCAACTTGACATCGAGAAGCAAATCTATTCAAGCCAGCATCCAGCAGATCCAGACGCAAGTACAGCACCTACAAACTGAGACTTCGGCTGTGGACCCTGCAACCAAGTTGCTATCTAAATGGGGCGTCCCGGGATGGGCAGCCTCGATTATTAGAGGACTTTTATGGATTTTAGTTATCGTTCTTATTATTTTTATTGCTTTAGCGATCTTTAAGAAGATGTTAGTTAAAACTCTAGGGAATGTTTATTTAATTAATAAAGAAGGGGGAGATGCGGTAGGGGACTTGGGAAAAGCCCCCCCGAATATGCCTTGGGAGGAGGCTGTTGTATAAATTCCCGCCTCCAAGCTGCCCATCGAATCTACCACCCCCCTTATGTTATGTAACTGTCAGTTATGTCCATCTTTATGTCAATCATTTTTGTACTTGCCTTTAGTTCCAGAATGTTCCTAAGTTCTCTGTCTGTAATTGGCTCTTCCCCGGTTATCGCCCCCTTCCCTCATCCCCATTTGCTGTACCCCAATTATTCCATCCCAACTCCTCCTCCGAACCCCATTCCTACTGGACCCTTTGTACCCTGTCCCTCCTATTTGCCACCTGTTATAAGCCCCACCCCGCCCCTTATTCGGGGCTCTCGGAGCCTGCTCCCTTGCCGAGCGGACGGGTCGCGGATCCTCCCTGACACCCAGCCCTCAGCGAATAAAGCAGCGTCTGAGAGACAACCTGCCGTGGTGTACGCATTCTTATTACCACCGTATCGGCGGAGCCTCCGTACCGGAGAGCCGCGCCCCGATACTCTCTTCTGTGTGGCTGTCTCATATAAATTGCAGCTGTTACTTCAGCTTCCAGACAGTTTGTAGTCATTGCACTCTGAAGAGAAAAACAGTATTCCTTACATGGATTAATCTAAAATATTCTTGTTAGCTGTAGACTTCTATCAGAAGTTCTTGAACTTAGGTAAGACTGTATGAAGTATAATAACAAGTACCTGAAGAGCTTTAGAAATGTTTCAGGAGGTATTTTCTTCAAATGAGTTATTTTAATTTTAAAAGAATTTTAAGTAGCTTTAGTAGATTCCTGTGGTCCTTTGTGTTGCACTGCATGTAAAGTTCCTTTCTGCTCATGGTCTCTGTTATTTCATCTGGAAGAATGAAACGAGTAAGTGTTCAGGTTCATTTTGAAGAATGCTATTTGGATTTGTTATGTCCAGGTGGGCACAACTCACTTCCTGGACACTTTACCTAGCCAAATACCAAATTAATTCAGTAAAACATTAGGCAAATTGTATTTACATAGTCCTGTACTAAGTATGAGCAAGTTAGGTTATTCAGAAGAAGTTGACAGGCTGAAAGCTGTGTTTTCAGTAAGAACTTCTTGTTATATACCCTTTAAAAATCCAGTGTATTCCAGTCCCAGCTGATTGACTGCAATCCCTCTGCAGCTGAGATAAAAAGGCACTTCTGAAACGAGACTCAGTCTGCCTATTTTCTCATGGTGAGAGTTGCCCTCCATGGTTCCAGGGATGAGGGACATCTTAGGAGTTTGAGTTGGAGCTTTGATGAGGCTTATACTATTTACATTATTAACAGTCTAAGAAATTAACTCTTCCATTAAACATCTCTATTCAGTATAGTGAACTTTGTTTTGGTAGGGAGCCCTGATCAACTTGAGACAGGCTGGTGCAAATATTTACTTTGAATGAGCAATAAACGTAGATGTGAACTGGAAAAAAAAAAAATCTATGCTACCAAGGCAGAGCTACTGACAAGAGCAGTGTGCCTCTCTGACATTTGCATGTTTCAGAAATTGACCTATAGATGAATATAATACTTTCCCACCCCAGTTAACAAAAAAAAAAAGAAAAAAGGAAATCAAGTCTGGCTTCTATTAAAGTAAGCAAATGCAAGAGAGCTACAGTATAGAGGGAGAGAAGATTTATATTGTAATAAAGGTAAGAGTAATGGCTTAAAAGAACTTATTTGCATTCCTCTTAATTTTAAAAAGTGGAAATAAGCGTGTGAGCAGAACTTCTTGTGGGATAGATAAGCATCTTCTGATTTTACTTCTTCATCTATGTTACAGTTTCAGGCATTAAACTCCACCATTTTAAGGAACTTTAGGGCTTTTGGACAGTTCATATAACTGGAAACTTCTAGTAAAATATTAAGGGTTCATTCTATTTCTTCAGCAACAGGAAACAACCCTAATTATTATGAACTTTGAAAACTATGAATTATGAGCTTTAGAAAAATTTTTCATTTTATAGGCTAACAACTGGATGGGGATTGCATTTTTATTTTGGCACAGTCTGTAACAATGGAACGTTGCCTGAAATATATAAAAATTATATCATAGAACTTATTCTACAAGGAAGTATGAAAACAGCATTGTGTGACTTCCAGCAAAAAGACCTCTTTTTCTCCTGCAAACCTGAGAGAAGATTTACTCTAAGAAAAAAACAAAACCAAACAAACTAAGCAACTCCAAAAGCCCAAACAAAAAAGACTCCTATTCTCTTCCTCTCCCACTTATTAAATTATGACCTTAGAAACAACAGTCCAAAACATAAATCCTATGGGTAGCACTCCTGGGGCTGAGCATTAGGGATGCCTTGACTGGAGGAAAGCTATAATAATATTTGTTGCACATCAGCATTTCTAAGCTGTAATGCAAGCTAATTTAGCTCAGGTGCTCTCATCATCTCTGTGTAGGCAGCTTCCCAGAGTGCAGTGGAGAGCTTGTACAGCCCCTCAGGTCCTGAGAAGTTCTGCTGAGCCAGTGTTGGTCTACACTTTGCAGTTAGCTTACAGTTTGGCCCCATGCAGTAAAGACCCCAGTGTGCTGTCTCTGCCTGCCCATGAGCACACAGAGTCACTGCATGATCATATTCTGGTAAGTGCCAACCAGTTTCCACCTTTCAGCCTCCTATCTTACACAGTTACACGTAGCATATATTACTCCATTCACCCCAAATTCAACAAGGTACAATCAGTCTTACCTGTTCACTACAGGATGCCTCAGCTGGCAAGGAAATATGAAGTGTTCCTTTCTTTTTCTTTATTTATCGGATTTTTCGATTTGCCATCTTGCTACCTGAAGTCACAGCATTTTGGACTGTGCTTTTTCCCTGGGCAGTAGTTTTACTCCTGTGCACCTTGTTTCTCTTCTCCTGCTGCTTCTTTCTCAGAGGGGTGGGAAACACTTCTAGTAGTGGTTTATAGTGGTGAATAAATAAAGCAGATGTGAACACTTTCTGAAAATGTTGTACAGTTTTCTGATTTGCATTGGAAAACTTTGTATGGGGAAGATTTTTATGTCTCATAATCCATATGTGAGAAAAAAGACAAGTAAAACTGTTTTGGGTTCAGTCTGACCCCAAAAAGTACTGGAGTCTCACTCCATACCTTTTTTTATTTGGCTTGATATAATTTCCTCTTCTGTTTTTCAGATTCATGTAAACTAAGAAAATATATGTAAAATCCTGGACTTATATATTATATTTAAAGAAATGCAAATCTAGGTCTTTGCCTAAAAGCTTTTGGCAGGTACATGAGGTTCATGCAAGCTGAAGCTGTCAGTGTAAAGCCTTCCTGCCAAGGCTAGAGACTGGTTGCCAAAAACTGTTCAGTGAACAATGATGCTCTGGATAGAAAGGAAAAGCCTCTTTAACACTTTGTTCCATTGGCCATTTTTCTGTTTAATATCTGTAAGTTGCTTTTGAGATACCGAGGCCCCTGACTGGGTGCTGAAATCCCATTGGTATTCAAAGATGCCTTAGTCTTACCAATTTCAAAAGAAGGTAGGTAGAAGGGCCTGTGAAGACAGTGCTTATGCTGGCAGGCACAGATGGAAATGAACAAGCTCTGCGTGCCCTTCTCTTGCCAAATCAGTTTGAAAAGCATGTTGAGCCTTGCTGAGAGGTACTTTATCACTGCACCAAGAGCTATGCAGCTGCATTAGTTCTCACCCAGGTGTCATGCAGCCTGGCAAGCATACATGTTTCAGTACGGTCCTGCAGACGTACCTGAATATCTAGGCCTTAATATAGGTATAAAGATCCCTTTGTCTCAATTTGGTTTTTTCCCTGCATACAATGATATTGTAATCCAGTGAAATTCTTAGTTTTATCTTTCAAACCTCATGAGATGAGATGAACCTAGCCTGAGCAGAACCTCTCAGTATCACAGACAGAAAGACACAAGGGATTTTAATGAATTATTTCTCAAGCTCTATAAATTCAGGATGCTTTTGGGGCTTGGAATTCATGTTCTTCCTAATTATAGGTTTCCTACAGTTCTAGTTACCCAGAGCAATACAAATAGGATTACATTATTTGCTTTATAAAATTAATATTTTGTTATTGCTTCTGTTGTTGCTTTTGTTGTTGCTTCTGCAACACATGCAGCATTTAGTATGTGATAAGAAATAATTTATAGATTTTTACCACTTCTCACTTGCTGACACTTTTAAGTATCTTGTCTGCTTTAATTTTTATTGTTATTGTTAACAATGTGTTTTAGCTACGGTTTTATCTTTATTTCACTGCTCTCCAGTTTATTAACAGTCATCTTTCATATCTTCTCAAACACAGGATGTGGTTTTTGGCTGCAGCATTAAGAATCTTTCTGCAGCTTTAGAGAAACTTAAATTTAGAGAACAGTAGATATTTTTCTTTAGATAACAAATAATAAATAGGTAGACTAAGTTTGGTATCTTATATGTTTGGTATCTTATGTGTTTCCTACTATCAAACATTTATAAAAATTGTTATCTGCTGAAGGGTCTTATTCAATTTGCAGAGTGTCTAAATTCCACCAAACATTACAAACTTAATGAATGTTTGCTCCTGGCAAGCCTTATCTTCCTAACTGCCTTATTTAAACTCTTTGTATCACCTTGTTAGGTGTGTCTTTTTCTCTCTGACTAGAAACAGCAACATGGATGAAATTCAAGCCAACTAAATATGCTTTCCATGACAAAAGTATGAATTTACAGTCAGAGATTTTGAAAAAACATATTTACATAGAATATAGATGCAACATATTTCATGAAAGAAATGCTAAACATTGGTTAACCCTTCTAGTACGACAAGAAAATCTAGTGAGCCTGATCTTTTTCCCTAGACTCATTTGTACTATACTGTAGTCGGTTCTTGTTTTGTACACAAGAGAACATAGGCAATACCTTTCAGAGAACAAAATGAAAAATAGCTTTAGAAATGGCTGGGATTGTTAAGTTCAGATGCAAAGTGAGATCTAAATGTGAGTTAGTATCAAAACCTCATAACAGATAAAATGTTGAGGTTCTTGTTTTTCTTCTTCTCTGATTTCTATTTCTTTGATTAAATTTGTGCTCTCCTGTTCTTCCCAACATTCCTCCCCACCCTTTTAAAGTTTTGATTTATTTATTTATTTATTTATGTATTTATGTATGTATGCATTTATTTATTTATTTATTTTCTTTTCCCAGGTAATTATTAGATCACTTACTACTGCTTGAATAAAACAACCACCCTTGTTTTTTTCAATTTTTTGATTACTCTGGGCTTTCCTGACTATGCTATGAAAGATTCAACTGTAGAAAGGATGAAGGAAGGGAACTGACACCTGTTTTGGTTACTAGAAAGTAGTAAAAGATCTTTCATAATTTACAATTTGCAAGTATTTTTTTTGTGTGTATTTTTCTAAATGGAAACTTGCGTTCTCTTGTGACTCATCCATCCCCTGCTTTTCCACTTTTTGCGTTCTTAATCTGTCTTGCAAGGACTGATAGCTTACCTACAAAATCAGCTACTTTCATAGAAGAATGGCTGCTACTTTAAGGAAGGTATCTTCCCCCAAATTTTTCATATGCTGACCAATAAAACATAAAAGGCACATGGCCATGATGCTGGACACTGGCGGTCTTGCTGTTGTGTTTTCTTTCATCATCACCTCATATGGTCTAATAATTTTAATTTGATTATTTTAACAATAGCCTTTCTTACCAACCAATTTAATAAACCAGGCATAAATACATTTTACTTTCTTATGGCATTGTATGTTCACACCTACATAAAGTGTACTCTTTGAAGGAGACTCACATTCAAATTGCTTCACACCTCTTCTTCCAATGGCAATTTTATCAGCAGAAGCACTCCTACACTTAAAGGTGGTATGAAAGTTTATATTTCCTAAAAAGCTTACTTTTCAGTTGTCACTGCTTAAAAATTTGAAAGTCTTGCTTTTGCAACTAACTTGCAATATTAGAGAGAAAGGAAAAAAATTCTTATTCAGTAACATCATTATATAAAATCTACTTTTTCTTAGATCATTTTAATGTGGAAAAATACAAAGGCCTGAAATTTACACTGCCTATTTTTCTTATGCTGAGGATATTCACACCATATTTACTTTTCACAATTTTTTTCAGATTTAATTCTATATTTGCATCACTTTTAAGTGCTTGGTTTACTTTAGCTGTGGAAAATTCTGCAGTAATCTACTTTGAATTTCTTCTCTGCTTAAAAAATAACCTCCTTTTCTCCTTGAAGTGAAGAGGTTTTTTCCTTGCCATTAAATCTGAGGTTCTAGCACATTTAGTCTAATTTGTTTAATATATGAAATATGTCTTTCTAGTCAGAATGAAATTATTATTTTTCCTTTCCTAAACTGCTAGACCTCTGGGGTAATTTCTCTTCAACTTTAGGAATAGGAATTCCAGTGGGTGTGTAGGTTCAGATTACATGTTTTTGTCTTGTGAAATTTAAGATCTTTTCAAGTTATAGTGGTTCACCAACCCCTTTTATACAAGGCATGCTAAATATTTTTCATTGGGAGAAAAAACCCCTAGAAAATAAATGCATTTTTACCACACACACAGCTACTCAGCTCATCTGAAACTGATTGCAAATACTGCATGGTTAATGTTCCTCTTTTTGTATTTTAATGTATTAGGTCTAGAACTTTCAGACTATTATCTTCAAAATTTCCAATTTTTTTACTTTTTTTCCCTCTCATTTCCATTATGCTCCCATTACAAAATAATTTTGCTTTTAAAATACATTCCTGGTAGCACTGCAGAAAACTCAGTCATCCAGGTCTGGATTTCTGGAATACCCAATCACTGTGCAGTGCAGTTTTTCCATAGCCCATCTGATGTCCTTTGTCCTTCTGTGAATGGAGGCTTTAGAGTTGTGATGAAGTCCTGTGGAGAAACAATTGCAAGTCAAATAAGTGAGTTATGAAATCCAAGAAAAAGTGCAAGTCTGAATCCTGCAGTTCAAAACTAGAAAAGTCAGTTTCAGGTGGAATTGTAGCCAGTTGGCTACATCTTTTAAGCAGAGATTTTAAGTGGCAAAGCATAACTGGAAAAAGGTTAACAAGAAAAAAGTTCTGCTGTGTGACTATGTCAGCTAGATTTGCCCATCACAGACTGGAGAGGAACAAGACGTAAGCTGGCAATCGGGATTCATGCTTCAATAGACCAATGCTTACAAAAAGAAAGAGAAAAGACAGAGAGATACACCCTCAGAAAAATGTGATGGTTAGGTAACTCCTAAGTATTCAAGTCTCTGTGCTGCCTGGCTGGAAACAAGAATATAACAATTTTCATGAATATTTTGGCTCCTTCTGCAGGAGATCTGTACACTTCAGTGACCAGCTGTCATCTGAGCAGGCTATATCTAAAAAAAGTATTCAGAATATTTTCTGTAATGTGGGTGTCTAGCAAGCAGAGGAAAAAAGGATCTTGAGGGTCCTACTATGACAGCTTCAGAGTCTGGCTTATACTAGATCTTTGGGTATCCTGTTAGGTATGAAACTCAATCAGTGTGAAGTGTTTTTCTACACAGTGGTTAAGAGAAACAAAGGGTGATAAACACTAATTATGTGGTCATCATTGATGCTCAGCTTGTGAGTAAGCAGTAATACCTTATGTCAGCATACTCAGACAGTACTAAGACACAGGGAACAACATGGATAGTGTTCCTGCAATATAGAAGTGACAGGAAATAGAAACAGAGTGCCTAGACATAAAATCAAGTTACAGAGCATATTGGAATTTCAAAAGATTCCCTATGAAACAAAAAGTAGCTTTGAGTAATCTGAACTTTTCCAGCTTGGAAGGCAATTCCCTTGACTTTCACTGTCTGAAGGAACAAAATAATGGGACTGACATTCTTTCCTCTCCTTGAAGTTCTTTTTGTTTCTGTAGAAGAGTGGATTAATATCACTGTATTTTATTCTTGTTGAAACAAATTATCCTTGTGCCTATGACCCTATGCTTCAGGTGTCCTACAAATTTGTTGTGAGAACACAGTCTCACCATCTGAATGAAAAACAGCAAACTGAAATGTGTCCAAAACAGTGACCAGTGTCTTCAGCTTGCCATGAGCAGTGACTTAGATGGGTCTCACACAGATTCAGGGGTTGTCTTTTAAATACTGTTTGAGACATCAGTCATAACACAGACAAAAAGTCTGAGGAACACGAAGCTGAATTGCTTGAATATCATCCTATAAGCCTGTATGACTCACAGTTTATGGAAGCAAATTGCCATGGTTGCTGTCAGCCCCTGAAAGGCCAGTGACCAAAAGAAAAGCTTTCATTTACTCTTTTACCTCAGACACAGATAAAAAGGTTGAGGCATGTTTTTGAACAGTGGAGTCAAGTTTGAATTTCCTCTGACACAGCTGACTATGGAGTTACTGATTTGGTTCTGTCTGCTTCATTTTATCATCAATAAATGAGTTTAAAATAAAAAGGTGGAAAAGAAACTTTAATTTCAGTTTGTTTTTTGAGTGAATGAACTTAAAAAATATGTTTTATTCCTTTTCACCTCTGTATCTTGCTTGTTGATCGTGTATGGCAAGAAGCATATTTTCAAAAGAAAAACATCTCTTTCTGTACTAAAAAAGGGAGTTGCATCCCTATCTATTAATCAAAGAACTTTTTTCTTGTGTGTTATCAGACAAAGAGGAAGTTATGATTTAAAACTCTAACCTAGTATAAGACAGCAATACATACAGCACTTTGCTTTGGGGCTTTTATTGAACAATACATTTCTTGCATAGCTGTTCTCCTTGATATGTAATAGTCTTGTGACTGGTCTGTACTTTCACATGACTGTAATTGTTCATCGTTGAACACAGAATCAGATTTTTAACTTGTTTAAAAAATAAAACCATAAGAAAAATATTAACTAATCAGACTGGATGTTTTTAAGTGTAGAACTAATCAGAGAGTATTTTTTATGATACATGTTTGTTTTCCATTTCTCCTTTATAAAATACATAGTCAGCAAGAGTGACTTCTATGTCTTCAAAAGATGTGTCATTTGAGATTGGAATTCAAATAATATTTACGGTAGGTGGTAGTGTATCCTGAAAAGTCTTTAATAACATCTAAGAGGGCAAAGCAGTTTTTCAAGAATGAGGAATTTAAGAAAGAAAAATGGAGTTTATTCTCTTTTTCCTTCTTGCAGCTCAGATATCTTTCAAATATTGCACAAATGAAAACACTGTCAAGTGCTTGTCTTGAAAAATCTTCAAAGTACTTCTTAAAAGAGCCCTAATATGAAACTATCATAAAAAAATGAAGCTACATATAAAATTTCAGCTTTTGACTCAAGATACTTTCTAGGATGGAAAATATTTCAAATAATGAAAGCATTGCAAAGAACAAAAAAGAAAAAAAAGTAATTATAAACATTTATTAAAAATCATCTTATAAAAGCAGTAATATGCTTTCAAATTTGGGCCATTTGCATGATTTCACAGTGTACCCCAAAATGTTTCTGCATGTCTCTAAAGAGTGGTATCATAGAGGCTCATGATGGATTTATGCAGTTATTGCATCACACATATCAAGTGATTTTTGTCAGATGATGTTGCCAGGACTCTCTTTCCCAAAAAATAATTAGCAAAATGAGCTTGTATTAGATCACAGTGCATCTCAATACATCTTAATTTGCTGGCTTAAGGAATAATTGTTTTCACAGAACAGATTTACAGAAGTTATTAACCTTCACTTTTGTGCCAGGTTTTCATGGAGGATCTTTGCAGCTGCCAAGGGTCTGAAGTGAGTGGTTAGAGCCTTTCAGGGGTCTACTGTACTAGCAAGGTTTTTCATAATCTGTCTCAAAATCTCACAGTGGGAATACTTTAAAATTCTGTCCTTGTTTATTATATAAGCAGTTTGGAAAATCTGGTTCCATTCTTGCATAATTTGATTAATGGCATATAGAGGTTTAACAATGGCAGAAAAATACTACCACAAACAAATCTGTGCAACTTGACACACCTGAGCAATTCCTTTCAATGGATCATATCTGTAAACTCAAAGTAATTAATAAACCAGAAGAATTACTCTTAGAGATGAACTGTATAAAAAATAAATGCTCTGCTGCATGGCAAGTGTGCAGGATGGAGCATGGTGTTCTGATGCAAGGCACTCACTGCTATAAGAACACTCACCACTTCTTGGCCTGCCCAATTCTGAGCATTTGCTAAGGATATAAGAAAATAGTTCTTGGAAGTCCATTTTATCTAAAAGCATGGGTCATAACTTGAGCTTATAGTTCTTTACTGACTTTACTACCTTACACTGAGTGTTAGTTTTCATCTCCTATATCTATTTATTTTTCAATATTTTGCTCAATATATGTCTGATATTCTGTTAAGGGTTGGGCTCAAGAAACAAAATCTTGCCACAGCAGCTTTATTTTTCTAGGTTGAAATAGATTCTTTTTTCTTCTCTGACTTAGAGAATATAGTTTTTGATTATTCTGACAAATTTCTAGCCTCAGTTGTGTGAATTCAATGTGTTTAGAACCTAGTGAATCATCCCACTAAAAACACATTTGCCTATTCCTTAGCATACAGTCTTGTAAGAATATATGACAGGACATCAATAAATCTGCTATCAGCTTGATTAGGATTTACAAACATTGATTGAGAATGAAAGGCTTGCAGCTTACTTGCTAAATATAGACAATGCCTTTACCTTATTCATTGGGAGAAATAAATGGAAGCCCGTATTCTTCCTGCCATTTTTAAAGACATCCTCTTGTAATAAAAAGCTTAGCAATTGCTGGTCGGCTTCCCAAAACCTTCAGAACTGCATGGCCCCTTCCAAGGTGATTTCAAAGCATAGGTGCTGGATTGCATTCATCTATTAGATGTCAGCTTAATCCTGGTGCAGTCAGCTAAATTTCACAACACAGTAAAGTGGAACATGGCTGTACATTTAACATAAAGCTTTCCAAACTCAAAACAACTTAAAAAAAAATCCCAGAACAGCAATCAAATAAACAAAAATGTTAAGGTGTGTAACAATATGAGTAAGCATTGTCTGGATCTTACATGTGCAAACTCTCAAACTCATTGCTATTTGAAGCATGGTTGATCTCGGTTGCATTACTGAATTTGGTGAATTATGCAATTTGTTGTCCTGGCTTTCATAGAAAGTGACCACATTGCAGTTTCTTGAAGCCAAATTTCTTGACTTTGATAGACAGATGATGGAAATTGATTTGAATATTCTCTTTTTGTTTGGGCAAAGACCCCTCTGAAACTGGTGAGGGACTATCAGACGTAAGTGTGCTCACTGCCTATCTGAGAGTTGAATGGTAATTAATGTTTACAGAACCCTTGGAAATAAGTGATCAATAATTATTCAAAGCATTATATCACTTGTGCTTGAGGTATGAACATGTTTGTATGTCTCTCTAACCTACTCAAAGTTATAGTATAGTCATGATGGGCTAGGATTGTAGGCCAAAGAAAACTCCCTTTGTTAGAAAATACAACATTCATTTATCTGTCCTGTACATTGAACCTTCCATCATGCTTGAACTGTTGTCATCTCAAAAATAAAAATGAAGTTCCTTGTCTAGTGGTCACAGTGTTACTGAGGTTTATTCCTAATGATAAGGAGGACAATTTAGAAAAGTGGGAGTAAATATCCTTGCTGTTCCTAGGATACACACTGGGGAAAAAAATAGAGAGAATACAGAAGTTCCTGCTCTGAGGGAAAATGCAATTTGCACCACGGCAAAGGAGAACACAGTAGCACTAGGCTAGTGGAATACATGAAGTAAAACATCTGATTAACCATGCTTTTTAACAGTAGAATTATATTCAGCTTGGTTGTGTTTCCAGCAAAATGGGTCAGTGGTTTCTGGCTATATAGGTGTTACAAATCAGTCTTATGCTGAATGCACAAATACAGGTAATGTAATTCCACTTAATGTAGCAACTTGGTGTTAAATTTGGAGATTATGATCTAAATACCAAAAAATCTTGATAAGTCGCTTACTTCACAATTTCTTTTCAAGAATCTATAATGTTATGTTTTGACACTGAAGAAAAAATAGACTGAATTATGGAAGAAGCTGCATAAATAATTAAGTTTTGACATTTCTTCTTCTATGCTATTTTTTAGGTAAATAGACACTGATAAACCTAATGGACTGAGGTGGATAATTAACGTACATGTGCTCTAAAATTTCCAAATTATTTAATTTTGATTTTGTATAAAATAATGCCCATTTGGAACCCTAATTAAATAAGAAAAAAAATAGGCATGACACATACTATCACACCTAATAATTATATTAGAATTTTTAATTTATTTTCTTCTGCAGTTCTAGAGATTATGTAAATTTTTTAGGAAAAAATTTTATATAGGACTCATCTTCTTGTAGGTCCATCTTTAAAGGTGAAATGATGCAACCTTTTTCTGCATAGAAACCCCTTTTTTTAATTTTAACAAAATGGTCTATCTGGTATCCAGATATCAGACACCAAATAGCATTGGTAGAAGTGTTGGTTGCATTCACCTTTTCTTGACTGAAGATGTAGAACCCTGTGGAAATGGCTGTATTTATTATTGCAAATCCATCTGAGATCAAAACTAACTTTACTTGACCTCGTTAATGTGTTAATGCCTTTCAAAATCACCTTTCCAATTTTTACAGAAGAAAATAGCTCTTTCCAAACATAAATATCTTTTAAAAGCTCAGCTTGTTGAATATTGTTCTACTTTTTTACTCCCTGAATTTGTAGATGTCCACACTACCTGGTTAAAAGAGATGTATGCTTATCTAATGAACAGCTCATTCCAATTGCTTAACCAGAAAATGAAAGTTGTTATTGTCCCTAGATGGAAAATGTGGTACAAGGGAGCAGAGTGTAACAGCACTCAGTACCTCCTCTATCAAACTTTGTACCGGTCCACTCACAGCCAATATCAATTGAAACCAATAAAAACACAGTGGACCATATTAAAGAACATAACATAACATAATCAGGACCTTAAAGAACTTAAAAATAACCAAGACCTTATGCATCACTTTTTTGACATTGTTTCAGTACCATGATTTTTGGACTGCATGCCTGTATAGTGAAGTCAGCTTTTTCAGGCTTAAAATAGTGAGATCACTACTCAAGTGACACATCTTTTAATTCTGGGAATCATCCAGTTGGTATTTTAATACAAGGAAACAAGGCTGCCAGGAGACAGTAGAATTTGCTCTTGTTTTATTTTTTGCTTTTGAAGCAGTGATTTTCCATCTTTAGCTTAGGTGAATTTCTTTTGGAGGAAGAGACAGTCAATCTTTTGTTACATCATCAGTGCTCATAACCATCTCACTAATGCATTCAAAGTTTGGAACAATTAGTCTATAACCCAGAAGAAGAAGAAGTGTGTTGATGTCTATCCTTTGTTTCAATCATCATTACTCATTACATATATGGTACAGCCCAACTACCAAAGGCTCCTCAATACCAGTATACTGGTATATATTGGTATACTAGAGGCCTTCTATAAACATTACACAGACCTGAATTATATTTGCAGGGAATACTGAGTCCATATTTTATTTTAATTTGCTTTTGTTATGTGAATTTAATTCTGGAGGAATATACCCCATTCACAGCTCTTGGAAGTGTGGTTTACTGTTTCAGGGTGCTGCAGAGCAAAGTCAGTAATGCTGACTTCCCAAATGCTTTAGTCCTGGTGTAATCACTTGTAAGGTGAGAATAAATCTACCAACAATAAAGTTGAGTTAGTGCCAGTATAGCAGTTTATTGATTAAAAAATAAAGCAAACAGTTCTGCTTGAAAAGATGCTGCACCATGTAGCTGTCATATGTTGTAAAATGGCATCTTGTGGTAAACTGCACCAGGTGCCAACTGTTCCTTCTTCTAGATATAAATATCAGACTCTGAGACAGGCAGACCTCAAATTCTTTACAAAGGCAACACCATTTTATAGTAATAAATAATATTTTGAATTTTGTTTTTGTCATGGATACCGTGTCTTAAAGATAGATAATTTTGTTAAAATTAAAAAGAAGACAATTTGTTATAATATGACATTGTAAATAAATAATTTTTAGTTAGGGGTGTTCACCAGGTAATAGATATTTTATAAAAGGCAGAAAAGTTGTAGGGTGTCCTGGTTGAGAACTAATTATTGCTCTTAATAAAATGGAAAACATTTTCTTGTACATCGATAATTTATCTTAACAGTTGTATACATCTGGAAGCAAATACATCTTTTGCCATGTTCCCTTACACTAAACCACTGAAACAATATGTGACCCCTGCCTAGTGCTGACTGCTCTTGCCTGGCCACTTCTGGGTCTTCCTTTCAGGCTGCTCATTTCAGCCCAGCCTGGGACTGTCAGTACACAAGCTGCTCTAGGTGGACCTGGGTCCTGGTCATGGTTGTGGTCCTGGCTGTCTCCCTTGCTGTCCTGGCCAATGCACTGGATTTGCTGGATGAATTTAGGAACACCCTGTAGGCAGCTTTGTCTCCACCCCTGTTTCCAGTCCTCTTTCTCAGAAAGGTTTGAACCTGTGTTCCAGCCCTGAGTCTATCTCTGTTCTCTGAAAACTTGGGACTGTTGTTGGAAACATCCCTTAGATATATTTTACCACAGTGGTTCCAACTTAGCAGATGTGAAAGGATGAAATACAGTCAAACTGGGGGTGTTGCTTTCTGTCACTGCAGCATGTATTCAAATTTGTCTTATCTATGTGAAGGTGCTGTGTCTCTAGCTGAGTCATCGTTAAAATAATTTTTATGAACAGCACTCCACATAGTTTACCCAAGCTATGTTACTACACTCTAAATAAAGGACATAAAAAGGGGAGGAAAAATAAGCTTTCTGTGATTGTCCTGTTGCTAGGGGATTTCTGATCTACTATTCATATCAGCAAGGCTACTGTGTATGGTTCAAAAATTAGGTTACTACAATACATGAAGAATTCCTTTCCATGTGCTGCATTGTGTCATAAGAAGCACTATTTTTTCTGGTACTGGATGTAACAGAGGTGTGAAGTCAATAATCAAGCTGGACAAGTAAGAACAAAAGAACTGATTTGCTTTACTTGAGATTTATGACCACACAATTATGACAGCATCACCCAGATTTTAATTTGAGATGATATAAGAAGGGATAAGACCAATATGTTTTACAAAATTTAAATGGCACCATGATGATCCAAAACACTATTAAACTATGAATAACAGGACATTTCTTTAACTGAAACACATCTTTATACCAAACAGGATAAAAATGAAGTGCACAAATAATCAATTTAAAGTCAAAACCTAAGCTTTTCATTATATTTAATAGCAGACATTTCCCATTTTAAGTTTCTCCTAATGTTAGAAGGGACAAAATAAAATAAAACCTCCACAGAGCAGAAACAATCCAACCCAAAAATGTCTGTGGGTCATAAATTCTGAAAGTGCCTAATGAAGGACCTAATTATTTTATGTTTGCTGATGTGTATCTTCAGGCTTTACTTCATACATAATACTTTACATTTCTAGTTTTTCTTTCAATGGAGATGCTCAAGGATAAAGCATCAATAAAATGAGAACTAGATAAACTTTTTCACCTGCCTATCAGTTTAAGCTGTCTGTGAAACTTCATTTGAGAGTACATACATTTTGACAAAAATACTGTACTTGCTTATTTCTTCCCCCCTGGGATTTTACCAATTTAATTTATCTAAGATTTTGAAATTAGATGAGAAGGGAAAAAAACCCAAAAGTCTTTCAGCTAGCAGGATGTTGAGCTTTTGAAGATCTATTTTTATTTTAAATTGTATTTTAATTGATTAGTGATTATGCAATAGAAATAGAAATCTACTCAATAGAAAAACTACAGGAACACATTAGCAAAATAAGGTTTTTTCCAGTGTGTGTCTACAGTGACCTGTGGTATGCTCACCATGTAATTAATTCTCTGGTTTCTTTACTGAGGCTATCAACAATGGGGACAATTAGAACTAATTGTAATGGTAAATTTAATTGTCTGGATGTCTCTATGTTATATGGGGAGTGAAGTGCTTAATGACCATTGGTTGCTACTGACCCAATATATTTTATCCCTCACTGCTCTTATTTTTATCTGCCTATCATTGTTTTCAGTGTCATGAGCCCACTGAAACCATTTTGTCTTTCTCTGACACAATCAAGGCAAAAATCTGCAGCAAATAATTTCTCTCTCATGTATAATTTTAGGATGAAAACACACCATCAGGGAAGATATCCCACTTTGATATTCAGTTAAGAAACAATACCTTGGGTCTAGTAGGAAAGTTTTAATGTGATTTAATAGTAGCATATCTTAATATACATTATATATAATAATTTTATAGTAATATTATATTAGAAGCATCCTTTACTGTATTGTATTATATTATAGCCTTATAGAAATAATAGTCTGAAGACCTTATTCAAATTCTCCAGCTTTTTGTTTCTTGCAAGATGGAGACAGGGACTTTGGATCAACTGCAGCTCTGCAGCTCTGGGATAGTAATCTCAAACTGCCACAGAAATATGAAAAGTCTTAACTGAAG
This sequence comes from Lonchura striata, assembly GCF_050655825.1. Classification (NCBI taxonomy): domain Eukaryota; kingdom Metazoa; phylum Chordata; class Aves; order Passeriformes; family Estrildidae; genus Lonchura; species Lonchura striata. The sequence goes on from NC_140704.1 coordinate 75,170,723, forward strand.
ACATGTACAATCAAAATATATTGATGCACACGTATTTTCGTTTAAGGGTTTTCTTCTCTGCTGTGTGACTTGAAGGTGACTTTATGTGGCGAATGTTACTGCAGAGTCTTTATATAGTTAGTGCAGATCAGTGTCTTTATATACTATTAATGGTCCTAGATGTCTCTCTGGGCAAGAAAAAAATGAATGGGTATTTTTCCTCAATTTTCAACACACTACTCCATTATCATTATATACAATTATTGTAACTTCCATTAAAAGAAAAGGAAAATCAGGGTCAGGATATTCTAAAGAGCTGAAACAAAGATACTTGTGCATACTAAAGCGGATGATGTGTTTGATTTAAGGCCCAGTACTGGCCAAACCAAAGTGAAATAACAGAAAATCCTTATAAAGGAGATTCGATGCAAAAAGTGATGATGCCTGATTCTAATGGATTCTATTCCAAGCAGTCACTGAGGGATGATAAGAAACAAATGAGCAGACATGGTGGGCAAAGGGGGAAAGGAAGAGGTGAATAACCAATTTTAATGTGTCCAAAGTCACAGCCACCTAAATCATAGAACATCTTGAGTTGGGAGGGACCTTAAAGATCATCTGAAGATGATGTGCCAGGATGCCACACAATAGATCAGGTTGCTCAGGGCCCCATCTGACCTGGCCTTGAACACTTCCAGGGATGGGACATCTACAATTTACCTGGGCAGCCTGTTCCAATGACTCATTATCCTCACAATGAAGAATTTTTTCCTAACAGCTAATCTAGATCTCTCTTCTTTTAGTTTAAAACATTACCCCTTGTCTGGTCCCTGTCTGCCCATGTACAAAGTCCCTCTTCCTCTCCTTTTGTAAGCCCCCTTCAAGCACTGAATGTCTGCAATAAAGTGTCAGTCAAAGCCTTCTCTTCTTCAGATTGAGCACCCCAAGTCTCTCAGCCTGTATTTGTAATAGAGGTGCTCCATTGTTGCGGAAGATAGGTAAATATGATTATCCATAAATAATGCAGCCAGGATGAGAACAGTTCTCCCAGCTAGCCGGACAACGCCCCTGCCTACGGATGGGTCCTGGGGTCAAGTGGACTGTTCCATCCCACACCCCAAAAGATGTATGGTTCACCCCACACCTGTACCCTCCCCTAAAACATCAAGTGCCTGTAACCCCATTGGCCCGAGCCTTGTTCCAGCCCACCTTAAAGCTCCTTGAAAAGGGGGCTTTGAGGGGCACACGCTCTCTTGGAACTTCCCCTCTCTTGGAACCTCCTCCCCCTTCTTGGAGCTTCCCCTCTCCTAGAGCATCCTTTTGTCTCTCCCCTCCCTCACCTCTTTGAACCTCACCATGTGCTGCATCTGGCAGCACGAGGCAGGACCTTTCTGCATCCCCAATAAACCTGATCCCCCAAGAGCAAATTTCAGAGATCTCTTGCCTCAATCCATCTACACCGTGCAGGAGCCTGATATTTTCTACACTCCATCATTTCTGCGGCGCTCCTCCTGACTCACTCCAACAGGTCCATGTCTTCCTTGTGCTGAGGACCCCAGCCATGAATGCAGTACACCAGGCAGGGTCTCAAAAGAGCACTCGTCCCAAATGATTTAGAGTGATTTGAATCATAACAGTTTAAATACATTTGTATGTAGCAACTTTTTCCCTCTTCCATAAACAACCTTATCAGATCAAAAAGTCTTCTGTTTCACCTCTTATATATAAGTTTGTATCTGTTAAAAATCTTATCTTTGTATTTTGTAACTGGGACTTGCATTACTTGTCAAAATGCACTCTGCAACAATGCATACAAATATTGCTTGCAAAAAACTTATATGTATTTCTTGTTCTGAACAATTCCAATAACCCTAATGCCATTCCATTAACTTTTTCTGGAAAGAAAATTTCAAAAAGATGCCTTTCACAGGATGCAAGCACAAGTTCTATACAACTACAGTAAACAGATATTTAAATACTCATTATTTTTCATCCCTTACCTAAAATTAATTGCACAGCCTAGCCTGTTGTGAATCAATGAGCTTTTAGAACAAGATGAATATGTGTAAACATAAATACACTATTGAGAGATATATTCACCTTTTAATATAAACAATGGGCAAAATCTTCAAGGAGGTATAGAACTGGGTGTAGACCTTTGAGTTTTGCTGTCTTGAGCTACACCTATACCTCTATATAAATCCACACCTACAGACTTGTAGTGCTGTGCAGATGCAGAGAGCAGTCAGGCTTGTGTCACACAAAGTGACAATGAAAGTGTGGAGGGCAGTGGGAGCTGACCTTAGGGCTGCTTCCACACAAAGTTCAACATTTCTGCCGAGACCTTATTATCTCTATAAGGCTCATTAGCTTAGGAGTAATACTGGATAAAAGCCACTAAAGTCCATTTGGGTCTGAGTTGAACACTCTGGGAAATGCAGCTCCTCAGGAAATTCCCCTCCTAGAGCCTATGCCTCTGATGATGTCTGGGACACTGCAAACCTGGAAGCCTGCTGGCACCCTGAAAAAAAGTTCTTCAGTGGAGTTTAATATCTTGCTTTAGACCATATAAAGCTTCAAGGTCACTGTAGGCACAAAAATTTTTTCATAAAAAACTGAGACAGGACTTTGGCTCAAAGTCAAAATGATGTGACAATGTGTTTTTAATATGTGAAAATAACATTGTAATTTTTAATTCCATCTAGCTTCTTTTTGGTGAACTTTATAATTTCTTTCATAGGAAAAATTCTCTCTAGTTTGAAGAAGAGAACTTTCTGATAAGAATGTCCTTCGCATGTCCTTCGCAGGCTGCTGGTTGTGTTTAAACTCTAATCAATATGTATACTGAAATGTATGGTTATTTGCAAGCAAGCCAGCTCTGTATGTCTAGGCTGCTATGAAACCTTATAGAAAATTAAACAGAAACTGGTCTCTGAGCCCAGGAAAACCAAACCATCACTGCCAAAAACCAATACACTGAAACATTATACATCTGACATTAGTCTCATTAGCTTTTTGTTTGCAAAAATCCTTTCTTAGTAGTGTTATTTTTAAATCCCCCTCAGCCTCATTCTGCTTGTAGTAAGCATGTAATTCTCTGCTTTAGTTTGTCCTGTGGTGTTTCAGTGCTCAGACCTGCAAATCCAACACATCATTTTTTGCTCATGAAATGTACCTAAAATCATGCATCTGTTTTTGAAAAAAAAAATGCTCATGATGCAGTCCTTCAGAAAAAGGTGAACATATAGCTCATCTTCCTTTCTCAGAGGGAGAATCCAAAGTGTGTGTTATCTTTTTGCGAGGTGTAAATTATGTCTTAGTTCAATAGTGGGTAAGGCCAGCTGTAGGCACTGCTGAGGTTGTACAGAAAATATGTTTTGTTCAACAAATAATTATGCTCCTTTTGCTTGGTTTCTTTGAGGCTTTTGATCACAAGAATGAACCTCTATTCATTTGGGATTTTTTCTCTCCTGTTTACAAATGACTGACTCACTACTGTGTGATCCTGAGGGGTGCACAATCCAACAATGGAGCGAATCAGCCAAAACAGTAATGTTCTGCTTTAAATGAGCAGACTGTGGGCATTCAGAAACACCTCAGCTTGAAAAAGCAAAATGCTTACATTGTTGATTGTTAGAGCCATGGGGAGAGGAACGTGCCTTGTGATAAAATGCTACTGGCACACATTTCACTAAGGATTTTTATATTTGTATTTGTTTTCTACATGCTATTGAGAAGTCTTACAGGAAATAGGTATTTTCAGGTGCATTTGAATTTATGGAAATGTGGCAAAGTCTGTCAGAGCATGAAGTCATTAAATGAAAATACTGAGTCATGGAGTAGCAGTGGAGGATGCTGTGCTCAGAACAACATTATTTAAACAGTGTTGGTGGTAGACAGGCTGGCAGACCATGGTAGAACATGGTTTGGTTTCACAGGAAAAAAAAGTAATTTTATTCGTGGCAATGCTGTTCCATTCTTGTTTCATCTCATCTGTACATCAGATTTTGAAATCTCAGCATAGCCAAAACACAACAGGGCATGTGTAAACCTGAAATATCTCAGTCTAGTGTCAGCAGAACATTTCAGTTTTAATTATATATTCTCCTTTCATTTTGTTTGATTGTAACATTTACAGGAGTTTCACATTGAAGTTACATTATTTTTCATGGCATAGGATGGATAGACCAATTATAGATCAGTTGATCACTGATTTATTGGCATCTCAAGATAATAGCTGGAACAAGATATGAAAAGCAACATTCAAACAGGATATTAAATTTGATTGAATGGAAACACAACACTAAATGAATATAGTGCAGCATAGACTTACCTAGTTTCTTGCCCTTGTTTATAAATACGACATTAAATGAACACAAGCTACTGCAAAACACTGGTTGTGAGAATATGAAAAAAAATATTGCAGTTTAAAGAACTGCATAAACAGGTCCAGCTTAAAAATATTGGGTTTGAAATCCTTTCAGTTTCTTGAAATTATACTATGTGTAAGAAAATAACTGTGCATTCAATAGAAAATGGCCAGACATGCTGAAGAAATCAGAATTCCAACCTTTAAAGTAAGAAGCTGAGCCTGTTCTGCTGTTTATGCCTTCTATTTCAAAGTCCATAATCACACTGGTAAATTGGTGCTTTCATGTACAAGGTTTTAGGAAAAGAGTGGGAGCATGACATCTGAAAATTAATTCCTGAACATTTCTGGTATGACTTTATAAAGTGTAGTAAGCTAGACTAATAAAATAATTCTTTAGGAAACAAACAGCTTAAAATTGTTCACTTGAAGACTCTGGATGAACTATCTCCAATTAAATTCACTGACCAATTAAAATATGATCATTCAGCTTTATAATGTGACATTTCAGACACTTTGTTTTCTTTTTCTTCTGATTCTTCTTTTAGAAATAAAATAATGAAGGATAGTTATTCAGGGAGAGTAAAGATGCATTAAAATAGTATTTTTTTCAGTGTCATCTGCATCAAATCTACTTAATGAAGCCACAGGACCCTTTTAATCTCTCCTGAATTTCTGCCTTTGTTGTGCCTGCCAACACTTGGAAACTGTCATTCACTTTTGTACACCTTTTCTTCGTTGCAACCAAGGTAGCCTTTTTTTGCCTATTATTTTTTCCTTTTAAAACTAATTAATATGAAGAGTAAGTTTACTTTGTATTTTAAGAGTAAAAATTCAATTCAAGATTTTGGTAAGGGGTCTCTGCTGTTAAATATATGTTTTTGACTTTTCATGAACATGCAGGGACCTCAGTCAATCAGTACATACACAAACAGACCCAGCCCCTGTTATGAAGAGTTTACAGCTGCAGCTGACAGCAGGCAGACACTGAAGACTAACAGTGAAAGAAAAGGCTTGTGGAAGGAGTTGTGAAATGATCTTTGCGAACACAAGCACAGCCCTGATTGCTCGGAAATAGTGAAACAACAGTAGCAGTTCTCATTTGTCAGACATTTCCACAGAAAGTCTTTTCTGGAACATATCCAATCTTGTCTGGTTAAGCTGTCTGTAGGAGTCATGTGCTGTTTCTGACTTGCCCACTGAAAGGCTGCTCCTAGCACTTGTCCTGTGTTGTCCATCTTCCTTGCCTCACCTTTGGACTGACCTGCAGCCCTCAACCTCTTCTAGTTCAGACTTGGATCTAGAAGACTTACTTTGGCCTTTGCCATGCCCACTTGTCCCCCACTGCCTCCTGGGGAGCAGGATGAGATTGAAGGACCATGATGCCTGCATATAAGTGCTGTTTTGCAAGTAATTTTTTTCAGCAGAATCATTTTGCATTATCTAATTGCAATCAAGCAACCAGTCAGTAATTGTTGTTTCCAAATCTGTTTTACATTCTGTGAAGCAGAGACAGTGCTTTAGGATGAGCTGCAAAGTCCTTTTGTCAAGCTAGTAAAGGTTATCTGAGGACATAGAGCAGACACTTTCATAGCTTTTCACCATAAGCTTTTTAAACCATAGCTTTTTTCATTTGCTTATTTGAATATAACAGAAAGACTCACTTTGAGCACAATAGCACGGTACAGGTGGATGTATTATGAGAGTAACCACAGTACTCAAGTTCTAATGCCTCTAGAATTGTTGCATTCACAACCCTCACAGAAGCTGTTGGAATTGTTGCACTCATAGAAGTTGTTTGATTTAACTTGGTTTTATTATTTGCCAAGTACTTCCAAATATCTCCTTTTTATTACTTATTTTTTCTGCTGGTTGCTCAAATACTAGTGTGCTGCTGCCTTTCTTTTCTAGTTGCTAGTCACAGTATATAGCTAACCTCCTGAGAAGGATTCACTAGCAAATTTGATTCATTGTGGAGGACTACATCATGAACAGGCATCTTGAAAACCTGAAGAGTTCCTTTCTTTTAATCTTACAACTGGGTACTCTGGTTTGTTTTTGTGAAACTGCCTTTTGCAGGGATCCTTTGGCAGCAGATGTAAAATCCCTTCCATGAATTTTACCTTGAGGATGTGTGTTTCTTGTGTTGAACATCATAGTCTAATAGATCTGAATTATCAAATCCTTTTGGAATTGCTGAAATTTTTCTTGCTGACCAAGAATCAGATTATCTCTGCCTTTATGTGTTTAACTTGTCCTGTGTCATAATTAAAGCATTTTCTATGGTGCTGGAAAAGTAAATGGGGATAAGTACAATGTTGTGGGGTTTCCTTCTCCCCTCCAAAAACACAGTATTTCTCCTTGTTTTATCCAAATGTCCACAAACTCCAATAGGAAAAGTGAGCATAAACTTCAGTTAAGTTGCCTGACTCATTCTCTGGCCCAGTTTGCTGGTCTACCAACACCTCCTGCATCTTCTGCTCTGTACAAACATTTCTTCCTCTAAATAAGTGTGCTCACACTTCGGGGCTTTTGTTTAATCAGGTTGCTTTGGTTTTTTAAAATACTTTTTATCCCAGTCCAGCTACACATATTCTGTGTGAGCATAAAACATCCACATCTTTCTTGTTGTGGTTGTTGGTTTTTTGCTTGTTTTTTTGTTTTATTTTGTTTGTCTGTGGGGTTTTTTGGGATTTTTTTGTTTGGCTTGGGTTTTTTTGTTTGTTTTTAATACTGCGGTTTTGTGTCACCTTTCAGCCTAGTCCCTCAGGCACTTCTGGGAGCAGCCTGAGTTGCCTAGTCTGGCTGCCTCTGGCCAGTGTATTGCATTCAGTTTGTAAACTTCTTCAGCATTCTTGACAGGGCTCTGTCTTTTAAGAGGTATGATTCAGCCACAATTCTGTCCCTCTGCTTTGTAACATTTGCCTAGATTGGACTTGTGTCTCTGCAGGTGGCCTGTCTCCAGCTACACTGCAAGGAAATGAAAAGGACTGAAGGCAACTGAGCACACTAATCATTTTTCAGAGTAAACAGCCAGGCCAAAGTACTCTTTCTAACCAAGCAGAACTTAGTAAAAAAAAATCCTAGACACAAAAGCATTATTTTTCTGCAGCAGAATCTTTTGCCCTACTGTTTGATGAGCTAGCGGTAGCAATCTGTGTATGTTCACACTACTTCTTCTACCCAGGCTCTTCTTGGAGTGCATAAGTAATGAATCACTGTGTTTTCTTTTGTATCAGGGGAAAAAACTGGACCAAGTCACTGCCCCTTAATATAGGCTTTTTTTTTTTTCACTTAAGCCTGTATAAATTTCATTAATCTACCTGAACTATTATAAATACCTGACTTTCTTGTAGTTTGTCACTTAGCAAAAGTGAGGAAAAAGAAGTTATTTTACAGCCCTTTGAAGACATTATTTGAAGCACGTTAAAGTAAATTTAAACTCCATATTAACTTTTAAGTCAAAAAAAATATAGCAGAAAAAAAATCCCCTTCTTAAATAAAATTCTATGAAATGTGAAATCTTAAACATAATGAGTAAAATTTGACTTAGATAAAAGTACACAAGTCCCAAGGAGGAAATAAAATATGTCAATGGCACAATATTACCTATGATCCAAAAGTTGAATGGGTAATTCTTCAATAGTCTATTTTTCTCTCTATTTTATCTGTTACTCTGTGTTAAACACTGCAGAAAAAATTATTAGATTTTTCAAAATTATTGGTATCTTAAACACTGAACTATCTGCAAGCTTCAGAAACATAAATGTTATAAGCCTCTGCAATAATTTGTCATCTTTATTTTACACATCTTCCTAAAGCAGAGAGAATATTAAAGGCTTGGTTCTGTTTGCTAAACACAGGCATTTAGAGAAATCCTGGGATATCCAAGACATCCACATTACAGTAAAAGAACCAAGATATGACTGTCTGGACATGTAATTCTTGCCTTGGATATTTTAAAGTGCATTAAATATATAAGACTAACAGAAACTCAGTTCCAAAAGTTCTTTTATTTCAGCTGCCAACCTAAAAAATACTTATGGCACAGTTTTAGTGGAGCAATTTGAATCGTATCGGCCCCTATTTGTTCCCATGTCAGTTTCTGATGGTGCTTTTTGCGGGTATAGTTACTAAGAGCCAGATCCTCAAATCTTTCAGGTGGGCATCCAGATGTGGCATTCATGGTCATGCTGGCCTCTGAGCTGGACCTCAGCTGCCCCTTTGACTCAGCATACTGAAGGAAATAATCCTTAGGACCCTATTTAAGAACCACTTGAACCCAGAAGCATCTAATATCTGCAGGCTGGGCTTTGTGCGATTTAGCAAAAAATGGCTTCAGTGAGTCTCTGCCCGGCTGGTAAGCCCTTCCTGAGCCACATACCTAAGTTCTGCCAGGATATGCAGAACGCTCTTCCCTGTTTGCAAAAGCATATTTCTTAACTCTTCTCAGAAATCCTCACAAAAGAAATTTATTGTCATAGCTCTGAGGGTACCACCAATTCTGACCATTCCTGCCCACCCTCTGGAGCTTTCAACACTTCCCATAGCCCAGGACCCCATGCCAGCCCCCAGAGCCATCAGCCCCTGTCCCTGCGATACCCAGCCCTAGTCTCCATCTCCCCAAGACTCTGGGCTCTGCCAAACCAAGTGACAGCCTTTCTGGCTTGCCCTTGGACCTGGCTTATAGCTGCGGATCTGCCCAGCTGCATCCAGAGCATCCCTGCTTCCCCAGAGTCCTGTCTCTTGCTGTGCCCTGACATATAAACAGTAAAACAGCATCTTATCCCCTTTGTGTGATAAGATGCTCAAATAGTATTTGATCCAATGTTAGGAGGTTTTTCTTTGTTGGTTTCCTGATTTCACCCACCTTGACAATTGTTCAGCTCAAGACAATAATTACCTATTTTCTTTCCATATAAGTGACATCTAGAAAAATAAGACTACTGCTATGCCCACAGTAAATGTTCAGAAAGCTGGAACCTTCCATATGTTAAAATGAAGTGATTTCTGATGTGGTTGTGCCCAATCTCATTAGTTGAAACACCAGCCTTTTCATAGTAAGTGTTAGTTCAGAAGTAATTAAATAATGGAGGAGTGTGTGTGTACATTGAAGTGGGATCTAAGCATAAATTTCTAATTCTTTACAAAGGATACGTTGAAGCAAAATATCCTCAGCGTGTATTGTTCAAGCACCAAGTTGCCCTGTGAGAAGTGTGAGCATGAAATAAATAGCCTTTTTCAGTCATCCAGTAAAAGACCTGATCACTTTTACTTTCTATTTTAAAGGGAGTATCTTTGGGCCTAGGTCTGTGAAACATAGAGATACTTCTCTACAGTTCAAAATAATATCTATTTTGTAAAAAGCAGTGGAATGTAAGACATGCACATGTCCTTATGACGCCTATTGGCTGGCTGCTCAGTGTGTTGCCTTTCTGTGCCTTCCTTTTGGAGTTTTAGTTCCCTCTTTATATAGGGAGACTGGGTCCCTGGGTATAAGATGCTGTGAAGTCTTGCACTGGAGGCAGCATTGATGAAATGTCAGGTGATGTGAAATGATACTGTGATATTTAAGTTGCACCTGTAGATTTTGCTGATGATGGCACACACTGTCCTTTCTGAGACCTAAGGAGGCCCACTGAGCACCTGAGTGAGCCTCACATGCTGTATTGCAGTCTAAACATTAGGTAGTATACATGCCAAGTCAGCTTAATTTAGGTTGTCCAAGTTGTGCGCTCTCAGACATCTTCATTTCAGCTTGTCTAATTAAAAAATTGAATAATCCTTGATGCAATAATTCCCTAAGCAAATTTTTATGAAAGTCAAATAATTGGTGAAGGAGGACCAGACACTAAAAACACCATGTTAGTCAAGAGTGTGGAGACAATTACTTCACAGACTTTGCACTTGTGTCTGGCTATTGACAGGCATAGACATGATGCAGTTTGAGATTTTTAGTAAGATACAATTCTGTGCTTTAATTAAAATGTTTACTGGGTAGAGATTTATCCACTGTGTAGCAATGGAGAAAAATTGCACAAATGGCAGTAAAACCTGATGTAGTACCCCTATCAGTATGAGCTATAGGATGTTCAAGACTCAGGACAAACAGGAGTCAGAGGTCACTGGAGGTAAGAGGTATCCGTGCTGCATCACACAGAGCACAGGCTCCTTTAGATGCTGAGAACTAAGGAAGGATGGGGCAGGAAGGATTGCAATGTATGCAGCTTGCACATCCTGCTTGCCTGCATGCTTGGTGCTTGTGTCATTGTGAGATTGCAATTAGTTGCAATGATCTGGGCTTGTTACAATGTTTTTGGTTTTGTTTGGTTGCTTTTTTTTTTCATTTGAGATGTAGCCATTCTGCAGAGGGAGATGTCAAATTTCTCCAACAGATTTTTCTCTGAGGGCTGTAACCTGTGTTTGATCAGGAATAATTTGGAGCCTGTCAGCTCCGTGATCCCTGGATGTTGGTTCTGTCTTTGTTTTTTTTTTTTTTTAATCTTTCTCTGTTTCTTGCCTACTTCTCTCAGGCTTCCAGAGTGCACCCAGAGAAACTAACAGCTGAATGACAAAGGACATTCAGGGCAGAGTGCATCTTGAGAGAGAGAGTGAGGAGGACTGATAATGCTTGATACAGAGGGATGCTTCTTTTTACAGAATGCACATTGAGAGATGTATTTTCCTCCGAGAGATGTGGGATTCAAAGAGTTATTTTAATGCTTGCAAATATGCTTGCATAACTAAACCCTAACATTTTCCTTGCAATAGTAACAATTTGTTCTAAAATGCAAAACTGCCCTTGAGCATGCTAGTCTTTTTGTGCTGAAGCTGTTAAAGGGCAAACTGCAACAGCAATTGCTTTCATGTTAATGACTGCTACATGGAAGGACTTAATTTTGTGACTCATAAATATCATTAAACTCTAATTTATAAACATGATCCTTTCAAGATATAAAGTAGCCAATCAGGCCAAAGCAATTAGACTTTTTGCATTTTGTGTTTTTAGTATAAATTCATTATTTCTCTCTGCAAATTCTCAATCTTAGGGCTGCCATTAGACTGTATTAATGAGAACATGACACTGAGCCAATCTTAGCAACAGCAGCTGTACCAACAAAATGCTCTCCTGAGGAATATTGATTTTCTTTCTTGGATGTACTTAAACAAAGGCTGGTATTGCAGACATATTAACCTCTGTGTGTGCTTTAGTCTTCTGAACATTACTGCATCATTGCCTTTATTTATGAGAGAGAATTATTCTACACTTTGACAGAGATGCATAGCTGTAATTGCTTAATTTATAGTCAGCACATGCAGATGAGCAGGATTAACCATTTAAAAAATATGCTTTTCTAAACAGACTAATTCAATAATTACATTTTTTACTTTAATAGAATATAACATAATATGAAGCCATGGTGGAAAAGAATGGCAAGCATGGAACACAGAATATTACTGACTTCTTGGTAGTGAAAATTGGTCTTTTCCTCATTAAAAATATGTGTCATTTTAGTAAATGCTTCAGGGAAGAGACCAAAATGGCTGCTTGGGATTCTTGGTGCTTGCTGCAGGAGACAGTCTGTGAATTGTGCCTATGTTTAAAGATTGCTGCAGAGCTAGGCAGATACAGCAGGACAACAATTCATAACTCATCTCAAAAATGCACTTCACGCATTTGTCTTCCTTGCATTTTTAACACTCCTTCCTCTGCTCACCGTGTTGCATGTACTGTTCCACTTGTTAACAGTTCCATGAGATTCAAAAGTGTCTTGATTGTCAATGTGAATTGTCTGCTCTTCAAAAGCCTGATATATTTCTACACAGGTATTGACAAGTAAGATTTGTAAGTGAATTACTCAATGAATGAAAAGCAGTTCTGGAGATACTCTGAAGGATATAGCAGCATCAAGTAGGGGGCACTTAGAGGTGCACACAATAATAGTTTTTACTAAAACTTGAGAAAAAGTTGGTGCTTCTTGTTCAAATGAAAGAAGAGTAAAGTGCAAACTCAATATGTGAAGCAAAGATCAAATTTAGAAGTGTCTGCCAAAGCCAACATCCAGAGTGATAATCTTGGGCTACATTTCATAGTTGTACAGAGGACATTTTTGTGAATTTCATGCTGAGTTGCTGTTGTCCAAAAAGACCTGCTTGAGTTCTGTGGCAGCAGTTTAAATAGATGGTCGGCAGGAATGTGACTGCTAGAGGGAGGGCATGAAGAAAGCTGTGGTATCTGCCAGATACACTGGACAAGATAGATATGGAGAGCGCAGAACAAGTGTCTCTGCCACCGGTTAAAATTACGTGTTCAGGACTTCAGCACAGGTAACGCAGATTCAAAGGGGTCACTCAAGTGATGGAAGATCTCAGTAAGGTTCATGGTGGATGCTGCTAATTTGGTATCTTTGCTTTTTATTTTGTTAAAGAATGTTTGTTTCTACCCAAAAGCTATGGTAAATTGCTGGGAAGGAGATTGAGGGTTTTTCCAGTTTGCTTCTTGCTGGATTGCATGGAGCCTTTTTGAGGAAAAGAGTGACTAACCATCCAAAAGGAGCAAATGTGCATAGCTGAAGGGCACTTTTGCTGAGAGTGAAGTAGGGCAGGCAGAGCATGCGAAAGACAACAAAGAACCATGAGCCTGCAGCAGAGCAGACAGAAGAAGACAGCTGGGCAAAATAGGGAGCAGAAGAAGCCAGGCCCCAGGGGCCATGAGATTTTTTTCCCCAACAGACCCAAAGGGAGAATGTGAAAACTTCAGTACTGTTCAAATCTTAGTCTCACCCAAAATGCAGCTGAGTTATTGAACTAGGATCAGGCCTAGAGCCAAAGGGTTTTACTACAAGGGCACAGTGGATGGGGGGGAGTTGCTTATAAAACATTTTTATTTATAATATGCTCAATTCTCAGCTTTCTCTTTTCTAAAAAGTTTATTCTTGTTCATGTTGTGATGCAGTCTGGCTCTAGAGCTTGCAGAGCACGGCATGGCTCTGGGGGCACTTGCTCTGAGAAATAGGTGCTGACAGACCCACCGCAGGGCACTGGCAAACTTGGGGTCCCTTCACAGCTATGCAATCCTAAGTGACATCCTAGAAGGCTTGCTTCTGCTTCAGAAGGATCAGAATATCAGATAAGGAAACAGAACATTAATTTTATTAAGGTTCTATGTGCGTGTTACTGGACTTGCCAGTCATTACTAATTTGAGCATATGATTACTTAGATTTGATATGAAACATGATAGCTTTTTTCTTATTCTTCTTCATGTGTCTCCTTTTAGAGTTTCTTCTGCATAACACTCTCAATCTCCTATCAGTACATTATAGATATATCTATTTAAAATAGAGGGTCAGGATTGAATTTTAAATAGTTGCCTTCTGGGGATTAAATAGTTGCCTTCTGGGGATTATGTGAGTCTGGGCCCATTTTTATTTTCTTTAAATATCAGGGCATGTTTTAACACCACTGTGCATTCATTTAGTAACAGAAGTTTATTATTCTGCAAATTAAAAACTGGAAGTATATGATTATTTTATACATTATTTTCTTAATTAATAGAATACTACCTTTGACATTAGATATTGAATTGTCAAGAATATGCTTATGTTGCAAGAGCCTTATGAATTTTTTTCCAGAAAAATACTTAAAATTTTCAACATATTCCTCCTCTTTGTCTTTGGAGCAATCTACAGTAGAAAGCTGTGTGATGTCTCACGTTTTCCTGCCTGTTTGATAGCAGATTAGCTTTATGAAATTCTTTCTTTACAGTTTTCAATGCATGATTTTCAGCAGTTACCCCAATTTCAATTTAGTTATTTGCTCTCTGAGCAACACAAGTGACTAAATGTAGTGCACACATAATTTTCAGTTTTGAGAATGGTGTAATGAGATGGGTCTATTAAGAAGATAAATAAGATGAACACAAGTGGGAGTAAGAATAGCTGGTGGCTTTATTACAGTTCATCAATTTGAAATAAAGTCCTATGAATTACAAAGATGAATTTGCACTAATTTTAAAGACACACAATACATGCTTACCAGCCCATTTACCCTGATATTTGTGCAATAAACCCCTCAAATTGAACAAAACGTCCAAAAGAAAAAAAACTTATGAGGTCACTTTTTGCCCCCAACAATTAAGCAGGTAATAAGCTGATCAGTGGATGAGTTTAGCATGACATAATGACATGCCCTAGACACTACTAAATAAATGCAGAGATTATTGGATTTGTACTTTCCAGTCAAGAAGCTCTGGGCCCTGTCTCTGCTCATATGTTGAACCCAGAGGTAGACATGATGCATGGCAGTGACATCTAAGACACCCTGTCTACATCATGTTTTGTTAAAACGCATATTCTTTGTTGGTTTATCCACATTTCCACATTACAAACCAGGCTTAACTGGGAAAGACTAAAAACTCTGTGCCATGCTGCCTGAATTAATATTTTCATAAAGTTAAAGATCCTAAAATATTCTAATTACTAGTCTTCCTTGTGCTACAAAACTTTAGGTCTTTTTATTCTCCCTGCTTACAAGTGAGATGAGTCTATACAAGACCAATTTTCTAAACCCAAGGGGTACACTTGAGTAATCTGAAGTAGTTACTACACATTTTCAAGGACATTCCATGTCACAACAGTGGGACCATTGGCTGAAATATGTTCCACTCTTTGCTCATGATAAAGGTCATGATCAAACCATTTCTGTACCTGTAATCTGTACTCTCCAAGATATCAATACTTTTCATTAAAGGAAAGTCATTAATTCATTTTATATAAAGGAGTTCTGAAATGTGTCATAGGGTTTTACCTGAAGAAAATTAAAATGTGTGATTTGCATCCCTTTAAGATCTCTGTGTATCCAGCTTTCTAATCCTGTGATGGACTTTTTGGGCAACTCTGAGAACTGATACTGTTAGTTATTTCACTGATATAATTGTGTCTGTTACAGCCTTCAGCTTCTCCAGCATTTAAAGTATACAGTAAAATATTTAAGGAAAATTATATTGAATAGAGCACTGTGATGTTTTTATTTTCATTAGAGTACTGTGTGCTCTGAAGCATATTTTGGATACTTCTACAGATCAAAAGCATAAAGTCTGCAGTAACTCTCATTTTACTTTGAAAAATGTGAATTAATCTCATGAAAATTTGAAAGGGTTGTCTGTTCTGGAGACTATATATATAGATAATCGACTCTCTGTATCACTGTACAATTAGTTAATATTTTCTCTTTTTTCTTTTCCTAATCCTTCTTGTTCTCCATTCAAATATAGCCTATTTGCCTGTGAATTATCTCCATTCTGTAGGCTACAAACTGCTTGCTTCTTGTCCTCTTAAAACTGCATGCATCTATAAATATTTATTTCTATTTCTGTTCTTCAGAGTTTCCACACTGGACCAGATATGCATGAATGGCCCATTTTAGAGAGCTACCAGCATCTGCTCCAGAAGACAGGAATCCCTCAGCACACAGGTCATCTGCTCTTCTCCTCCCTATTAAAACTTTGCAAGCCCTTTCTAGTAGTTAAGAAAGGGCGTCAGTTCAGAAGGAAAATCTGACAACCCTTTTTAACTTTCACATATACTCACTCTAGTAATGTGTGTGTATATGTATATGTATATGTATATGTATATGTATATGTATATGTATATGTATATGTATATGTATATATAAGCAAGTGTGTATATAGTAATGTGTGTGTACATATAACTAACTCAAGTATGTTACTCCTGCTCCATCTCTTGCAAAAATACATGTTATTTTTCTAGTATATAATGTCAAAGCTATAGAGAAGCACATGGAATTATTTTTAGACCTGTAATGACAAGAATTATTTCATTTTCAGAGGAAAATACCATTTATCATCTTCAAATAAAGCACAAAGCTTCCTTCCCAGGGCTGATAAATCAGTTTATTGGGTTGTTATTACTTTTATCTGTCAAACATGTTCTTACCTCCAACCATAGGTCTTTTTGTCATAGACATTATCCCATAGTGAATACACCTAAAGATGACTGTGGGTGCCTCTGGACAGAAGATATATTTCTATCTGGGGCATTAGTGAAACACCAATTCCTACATTTTCTACTAGTTTATAGATAATCTGATTTTGTATGCTATTCTTTGTAGTTTCTATATTAATAATATTTCTTTTATAAATGTTTGGCTGCAGAGAAGGGAGGAAACCTGATTAGAAGGATCTGTGATTACTTTGCCTATGGGGGGGACATTGAGTACTTTCAGGAAGGGCTTTTGAGATGGCAGGCAAAGTGGGAGGAATGAGAGTTGAGCAATGAAAAAAAGTATGCAGACAGATACATGGAAAAAATTTACCAAGTCACAAAAGTACATTAATGTTTCTGAAAACAGTATTAAAAATATTGCTGAGAAGTCACTCACTTTCTACCTCTTGTGAGTTGTAGATTACTGGATATTTTTCAAGTTTGTTTTTTGGTGTGCTTGTTTATTTGAGATTTTTATGGTAGATATTTTTTCTTTGATAAGGAATGTTACAGTGCGCTCGGGCTACGCTTTCTCCCTTTCCAGGGACCCCTGTGACCGGGATCTGATAAGTGTGGTCCCCTCCTTCCTGCCCCGATGGGGTTGGAAGCCAGAGAGCCCTCCCTGTCCTGAGCCTAGATAAGGCCCTGTCCCTTCTTGGTTCTCTCTCTTTTCCCCTTCATCTCATGGAATAAACAGCTGGACAACTACATCGAGGAATTGGAGCCTCTTTTGAATCTTTGCCCAACTCCTAACATGCCTTCCCTCAAGGTCCCGTAATCATTTAAAACACTAGAAACAGATTGCTGTCTAGAATCTTCAACAGCCTATGCTTTTCTTCAGTCATCCTTTTCTTTGGTCATCCTTTCCAATCCTTATTCCAAGTGCATAGATTGGAAAATATAATAAAAAAGAGTGCTACAACTTTTTTGATCCTTTGTTTTATGCAATTATATTTCTTTAGATGAGGGATTTCTTATAGAGTGATTGAGGCCTTGGAAGAAATATATATGTGTAAGAGAAGGCTAAGATTTTGGACCTGAGTATGTAGCTTCTAAGAAATGAAGGAGTAGCTACATATCTTGTTATTAAAAATATGAAGAATAGCCTTGCTCAGTTGATAATTCTAACATTAAACTCACATGAACTTTAAAAAAAAAAATGACTACATAATTTGAACTTGCACTTTGAAAGCAATATGACTGAGAAATTCTGTATGGATATATATATACTTACAGCATATATGTATGAATTTACACTTTCCTGTGTAACTTTCAAGGACAGAGAAACATTTATTCTGAATATTGAACCAATAGACTGTCTCAACTCAAAGAATGAATAAAAGAATTCCTGTACATAATTGCCTACTCTCCTTTTGTATGGCCTCAAGGTTTATGTACTTATATATGTAAAGAAAAATATTTAAATATTAATATTTATTAATTAATTAAATGTTGTTGTTCATGACCAAAAAGGGCAGATCTCAGCATATGCACAACATTTAGCTGTACTGAATTGCTCCAACACTGATCTGCAGATAAACAGAGGTGTTTTATCTCTTAAAAAGATATGGTTAAATTGAAGATATATTTCTCATTGGCATTTTAAAATAATTAATGATGGAAAAAAGCATACAAATATATAAAACTAACTTCTGATTTAAATTAGTTTTGCTTTTAATTATTTTGGATTCAGAGTTTCTTAGCTGCCTCTGCTTTCTTTTTATTAACCTATTTATCTACTGTAGTTCAGTTGCCTATCAAATTTTATGAAGAAAATATTCTTAAAGGCTGAATTTCTACAGCTACTTTTATATTTCCAAGCCCTAATTTCAAAACAGAAAAGTGATTTTGTTTGGTTTCATTTGGTCATATTCAGTGGGGATACATATCATCAAATTGGTTGTCATTATCATAAATGTGGAGCTCTTCCTTATTTTGTCTTTGTTCTTGTTCCATCTTTCTTGTCCTTTGGGTCTATTTCTTAAATATTTTTGTCTCTTTCACTGTCTTAAGTTTTTTATTTGGTTCCTTTCATTGTTATTTCATTCCTTATTTTTATCCATCTTTATACAATATATTATCTCCTTCATTACCTTCTGAATGATCTACCTTTTATTTCAGACAGCTTTTGTTTTCCTACCTCTTTTTGCCTGCTGCTTGACAGAGACTGCCATGACCATTTAATGCTCTCTTCAGCTGGCACTTGACTGTGGCAGCACTGATGCCAAACCACCATATGTGAGAGAGATTCTAGCTAGGCTAAGATTGTCAGCTGTTATTTTCCTCATCATCCTAACAGCTTTCCAGAATTACCCTTTCATCTAGCTAGTTCCAAAATTTTTGGGCTGAAGTGTTTTCTAGAGCTTTGAATGCACAGTCTTAAATGAATGCATGACTTCTTTACTTTTATTTCTCAAAGAGAAAGAAAAGAGGAGCTAAAAGTGAGAAGACTATAGACCTACTCCTTTTGTGATTTTTTTTTTGTTTGCTTGCAAGGAGATGGTACTGAGACTTGGGCAAGGTCTGGGAGTCTTGTCTGTTGGTTGCTATTTCTCCTTGGGACTCAACCAAGGAATCTGACACAGCTGTGGTTTTAGCAAGTCTGTTGCATGTATTGGAAGAGAGATATTTCAAATGCTGTCAGCACTCAAACTTATTCCAGAAGTTGGACAGAATATTTGAGCCACCATTTTTAATGAAAACTTCATCGTTCATAGTTCAGCTCTATACCATGTTTGACATAAGTTTTTTGTTTGCCTAGTAGAATGCAGTATTTTCTCCAGATAATCTGAATTCAGATTGAAATTTTAGAGGAAACAGCAGCAATCCCAGAATTGAGTTAAATTTTCAAACTCAACCAATTAAACAAAAATACCTGTAGGGCATATTGGCACATAACTTATCTTGTGTATAACAGGTTCATGAGGAAAATGTGTTTATGTAGTTTAACATCATTGTTTTTGATGGAGATAGGAAGTATGAGAATGAAGACAGATCAACTGGCTCACACAGAGAAAATCTCTACTTTTCACTGAAGTGGAAGTTGTTTATTGTTGCTTTTTTTACCTAGACTAATGTGTTTTTCCTATAGAGTGCTTTTTTGGAAAATAAAACAACTGAAATTTCTTCTGAAATACTGAAAGCATTTTATTTTACTTAAACTGAAAATTATGATTTTATTTTGGAGAATATAAAAATATGTAAAGTCTGACAAAATCAAATAAAGCCATCGAAGTGCAAAACAAAAGAAAACAACAAAAAATATCTAGCTGCTGAAATTGGTGATTTTGTTTGTTTGTAGCCACAAATTGGCTTGCTCTCAATTTATATGCTATTTCCAAATCCTAGTTGATTTGAACCTTAAAGAAAGAAGGAAGCAAGGAAGAGGCAAGTCAAGGATGACATAGGCAACCATTGCACCATGCTAATCTTACACTACAGAACTTCCTTGTGAACTTTGAAAAAAAAGAGAACAAAACACACTTTCTCCTTAAATAAAAAGTTTATTTGCTTGCTTTTCACTTCACAATGCAAAAAAAAAAAATTAAGAATATTTAATTTAGGTAATAGTGATAAAGAAGATAAATAAAGTCTAATGTTGAGCTCACTAAAATGGAGGGAAATCATGCTGGATTTTCTCCTAATACATCACAATCAAGGGCTAGGTATGGAGTGCTTATCAGTATTTCCAAGTTTAGTTGGAATTTCTGTTTATAAATGATCTTTTGAGGAGGGTCATTGATCTAGGCTCTATCAATATATTGAAATGTATGGTTACTGGTGTCATTTCTGTATTCAAAGCAATTTTGGAAGTCTCATAGATTTTAAATAAAAGAGAGTTAAAATAGCCACAGCTATCCTCACACCTATGTGCACTTGTCATTTAGCTGCCTGTAAGTGGTCTCTTGTTTACAAAGGATTTGAGATTACTGGTTGTGCCCTTAAGCAAGCCTGAAGTATATTTTAAGGCTCGTACATGTTTATTCTGCTTTTGGCTTTTGCTTTATGCTGCTGATTTACAGGGGGTTGTCTACATGTCCCAATCACTGTGGAACCAGTGCAGAAAAGGAGTTCATAAGTGCAATGTATCATAAGTTCATAAGGGCAGCGTTAGACTAGATCCTTGAATGCCTCTGATTGATAATTAAGAGATAATAAGCGAATATTTTTAACAGGTGAGTAGTTTAAATCATGTAGCTATCTTTTAACTGGCCATTGTATTATCATTATTTTAAAATATTTGCAACCAATCTCCACATGCCTGTGCACTTTTACAGGAATTGCTGGTGAAATAAAATTTGGCAAGACTGCTTGCAAACAATCCCTTTGGACTTCAAATTCTATGGCATTTTTCTACTGCCCTTCTATTGAGGTCAATCAGATTTCTGATGTTGACCTCTGTGAAAGAAAGAGATCTGCCCTTTCATAAATCATTCCTGCCTCTGCTGAAATAGTCACATTTGGGAAAAAAAGCTACCATTTTCTTAGGCTCAAAGGACACATGCTAATTTTGAGTAGAGGAATTCAAACTAAAATAGGAATACAGAGATCTTTAGACTGGAAAGGGCAAGCCCAGAGGCAAATGAGAAGGCACGACTGCTAAAATTGTGCTATCAGTTTAACTAAAAGGAATTTCCATTTATATTTACTTGAATGCCTGTGCTGTAATGTCTGGTATTACAAGGCATTTCATAAAAGGCTGCTGCTAAACTAAAAATTCTCTGTTAAAATTACTAGGAAGCAACATTTTTGTGATGAAATAGATGCTAAAAATATTGAGAAGAATAAATCCATACCATTATTTTGGAAAATACCAAGCCTTTATCTTGGAAATTAACGTTCACTGAAGAAAATGAGAGGCAAATGAAACTGTGAAAAATGTTTTGCAAATACACAATGATTACACATAAAATTCCTCTTCTGTTGAAGCAGATTTTGTTTTATCTTTTTTGAAACAATGCTCAGCATAATTGTCAGTAATAAAATAGTAAGTATTTCAAATCTCAGCTCTTTAATACTCAACTTCAGTGATAAGCAAAGTCCAAAACCTTCAAGTACTTTTTGAAGGGTTGCACAACTTGAAAGGTTTTTTTTAATGCTCAAATTAAAAATGGATCAATGAAATGAAACAAATAGCTATGAATTTTTCACATTTATAGTAATTTCACTTTTTTTCATTAATCAGATTTTAGGCAGACTTTTTGATATTCCTGTTTCTTTTGTAGTTCCTTCCAATGACAGAAAATTTATAGGTCTACTATTATAATGTAGACTTTGAAATCCATACCATTCAAGTACCTTTTTTTGATCTACTTATCTTCCTTCCTCCTTCTATTGATTTCTAAGCTGTCAGTGTTAAATAGCCTCAAAAAACAACCAAAACAATAAAAGACCACCACCACCACCACCAACAAAATACCTTCCCCCCTGCCAAAAAAAAAACCCAAACCACCAAACCCTATATGTTCTAGTAGCATTGCTGCCATTGTGCTTCCTTTTGCAATTCTTAGTAGATATTTTTTCACTTTCTGCTGAAGCCATTGTGGGATTTTACCATTTGCTATGTTTACTTTGGACATGGCTATAACTCAAACTAAGACAACTTGTTTAATCTCTGTGTTATCAGTAAAAGCTGGTAGAATATTTTTAGGCACACTTTTTTTTTGAAACCATTATGCAAATATCCTACCAAATATTTAAGTACAGGTATTTTCTAAGCATTTTTAAAGCTGAGCTCACATGAAGAAGAATGCAAATTATGCCTTTCCAGAAACCAAAATATATCTCTCAAGAACAAAATAAGAACTTCTCTAGCTGAAGTTTAACTTTGTTGTTGCTTCTTAGGCAATTGAGGGGAAATGGGGAGGGCCTTGCTAAGTTGTTTTCTTAGGCAAAGTTAAGTATGGTAGTGAGATAAATTTATTTATGTTCTCTTTTCATAGGGAATGCTCACAGTTTTGGCTCTCTTGCACAGCATCCTTGCTAAGGAGCCAGAGTTGTTTTTCAGTCTGTCCAGGATCACTGACTCTCTGCCTATACTTCCCCCAGCTGCTGGTAACCCTCTGATTTTCCATCTATACTTGTTTGAAATAAAATTTAGTTGGCTGCTGCTGATAAGCTGAGTTAACTAATTACTAACCTCTGCTTTTCATCAAAGCATTCTCAATACATTTGATTTGATGTGTCCTTAAATCCATCTCAGTGGAATGAATTTAGGGTATAGACTATTCAGAAAAATATTTATGCATGAGATTGGAGGGCAATAACCTCAAAGTGCATGTAAATGGCCCAGGGCTGTGAGCAGGAGAGGTAAACACTTAATCCAGATCAGTTTATAGCTGAGGAAAACATAAACTTTCTGGTTTTGTCAAGCTCCAAAAGTCATCTTAATCAATCTGTGAACCAAGGAAGCATCTATTTTCCCTGAAAATAGATAACAGTTAATTAGCATTTGTTCAGAACTTCACGTGTGGTCCAGTGACTGAACAATGGATTCTTTTGTTCCAGCTCTCCTCTTTACAAAGGAGGTTTAATTACTTTTCCCAGTTAACCAACATGACATTTAGTTTTAGAGAAGTTTCCAATTGCCCACAGATCAAGGATAATCTTCCTGGCAGATACCATGAACCTTCAGCATAGGAATGCTTAATTGACTGGAATATATTATAGCTGAAATGGTGAGAATAGTGAAAGTTGGTTATATGGTATTCAGTCTCCTATGCCTGGTGAAGTGTTTAATAGCTGGAGAGTTAGAAGAGCTAGGTTTATTTTTGGCTGTGTGTTAAAATACAACTTCATGAAAAACTGTGCCAGGACTTCTGGCATTCTATGTGTACTGAGAATTAAAATTGCTGCTGTTGTGCATCATGGGCAAGATTTTAATTTTTGTGTTAGTGAAGTCATAAGCATTACATATTAAAGGCTTATTTTTAGTGATGCACTAAAAGAATGCTGTGTCTAGAATGAATTTTGGTGGGGTTTTTTTCTTATAAATTAAAAAGAGGCAATAGTCCTAACCTCAAAATAATTGAGCTGTGTACTTTGATAGTGTATGTCATCATTCCTCTTCAAAACAGCTGGAGAAGACTTATGAACATTTCCTGCCCCCTGGTTTCCTAAAATTGCTTTCATAGTTTGCCAGCAGTGAAAGAAATGGATGAGACAACAGAAATTCTAAAAGAACAGTAATATTTTACAGCCTCTCATCCTTGAGTAAGGTCTTAACATGACTGAGATAATGATAACCATTTTTATCTTATTAGTAATCTGTACAAACAGCATTCAGGGTTTTAATTCTTTGTTAAATTATTGTGTATCCACAAGTATCAAAATAAGGAACAGTTAGATAACTGTGTCTTTGAAAGTAATGTCTTTAATAAAAACAGATTGTCTCTTTAATAATATTGGTCTAATGCACATTTCTTTGTGCTATCTGTAAAGGTACACATCAGATCTGAAAAGAAAAATAAAATCCTTCTTCATAATTGCAATTCTGCTAATTTATCACCAATTTATCACCAAAACTGAAAATAAGTAGAAGTCAGGATTTCATGGGACAAAAAAAACCCACCCGATATCAGCTGAAAACATTTTGAAAGGATCATTATTTTTAAGTGCTTACCTCAAACTCGTGTTGCAACACTACCAAGAGGAAAGAAGAGTGTGATAGCACTGTTTCTATCATAAATTAGTATCCAGTCTGCAGCTGTGTAGCTCATTAAAAACTGTGTCATTTAGGGATATTTTGAAAACACATAGGTCCATTAAAGAGACTGGCAGTGTATGGTTGTCAAACAGACATGCAATTATTTTCATAATATTGCCATCAATTGGATGGGAGAAATTACATGATGAACTGAGAAGCTGTTTTATATCCTTTTGAGATTTTCCAGCACAATTTTTCCTTTATTTAGGCCAGACATCACCCATCTCTGAATATGAGGACTCAGGGTGTTTACTGGGAATATTTGTGAGGACTAATTGCAACTTCTTCACTCCAGCTTCTGAGGGCTACAATATTTTCCTCCTGCTTTCATACTGCCAATCTACAGCAATTTACATCGCCATGTCCCAGTGACAGAGATTAGCTTCTGGCTGTCCATTAAAAAATCTGACAACATCATTTCTTGACATCCACATTACTGTCCAGAGATGTTCTCTTGTCATGCTTGGGTTGTTGGGGATTACTGAAGGTGGGAATCTCGTTTCTTCCCTCCATGGCAGTGACAAAGCACACACACCTAACTCACATAGCCAAATTCTGTGGCTGCAGTTCACATTGTCCATGTATTTTAGTTCTACACTAATGTGATTATTTTCAAGAGTTAGTAAATTCCAAGATTGAGTAAAGCTTGTTAATTCTGCTCAGGTCTCAACTACAGCTGCCTGAGCTGCTGCTACTCACTTGGCAGTGGGTATATGTATGTTCAGTTTGTGTATGTGTCTTGAAGGCAAATCCTCTTCTGTGGCTTTTCCAGGGCTTCCATTGCTGGCCAGCTTCTGCCTCTGATCACTGAGGAAGCTGAGGTGTACTTTATGCACCTTTGCTTCTCTCTTTTCCTTCTCATTATAAACTGTGATCCACAGTAAACAAAACCTCAAGTGACACCCAAACAAGTTCTGCTTTCCAAGGTTTAGGAAGCACTTGTATCTAAGGAGGTTGGGGTGGGTCAGAGGTAGGGACAAAAGCTGCTGCTCCTCATAAGACTTGTTTTGTCCTTCGTCAGCTTCATTGCCTTTCTTTAGAAGAACTCCAGCTTCCTTTTTTTGTGGCAATGAGCTCAGAACTGAACACAAGATTCAATGTGCAGCGTCACCAGCGCTGAGTATAGGGGGATGATCACTTCCCTGATCCTGCTGGCCACACTATTGCTGATACTCCATTCACTGCCACTCTCTTGGCTCAACTATCCAGCCAGTTTTTGTCCAGTGAATAGTAGAGCCATACAAACCACAGGAAGTCAGTTTTTCCAGGAGAATACTGTGGAAAACAGTGTCAAAATATTTACTAAAGTCAAAATCATAGATTTAATGTTCAATTCTGTTTGTAGATGTTTGGCAACCTTAATGAGCAGCTATTTGTAGTGTTGATGTTGTAGATAAAATACAAAATAGTCCAGAAAGCCTCATCTATTTTGGTTAAAATGATTTATCACTTCTATGTATACAAATTGGCTAAGATTTTACTAGTGAAAGTACTAGCATTCATTTACTGCCTTTGTATTTTTTTGTCACTTTGTAAGATGATTTATGGGATTGGGACCTGAGAGGAATACAAGTTACCCATTTATCAAGTGCTGTGCATTTTAGAGAAAGAAGTGTGTGTGGGGAGTGATGGGACAGAGAGAGAGAGTGACAGGGGTTAGGTGGAAGCATATCACCCATGTGAGGGTCCCAATGATGTGTCATTGCTCCCCTCCATCTGGTCTTCTTGGTGGTGAGGATCCCTTGCTGTGGCCGCACCATGCCACCACATGCCGCCACATGCTGAAGAGTATAGAATTCATGGATAAAGATATGCTTTGGACCAGGTGGGAACGCCTACGTGCCTTTGTTTCAGGGAGTCAGTTTGACATTGTCCCTTGCAACACTGAAAGGGAGATGTGGGCATTCCCACCTGTTGCATCACACTGCAGTGCTCTTGCGCAGGGTCTGGGGACCCCTTTGGGAGGCCCTTTGATGGGCTATGTCACCCCCTCTGCTTATAAGCTTCCCCTGGGAGAAGGGCCCCTCAGGCAGGCTCCTCAGGGAAAGATGGGCGGTCACTGCCTCTGACCTGAGGTTTTCCAACACACCCCCAAAGCCTCTCTCCCCAGCCCTTTGGTGGGACGGTCCATGTGAGCCTGGCAGCTGATTACCCTGGGGCTTTGGTCTCCTCCCCTGTTGCCATGTGAGACTGGCTCTGGGTGGATGCCTGCGGGAGCACAGCTGGAGGAGGGGAGAGACGGCACTGCTTTTCCCCTTCGACTCTGCGAGGCTCAGTTCTAGCGTGGGAACAGACGAGAGGGCGACACAGGGCTCGGGTGCAGACATGTGTTTATTGTGGGAGCGTGTTCCCGAGACACAGGGACACCGACACACGGGTTGGTTATACCCCGTGCCGGGGGCAGCGGGGGGAAACATGACCCATGGCCAATGGAATGGGAGGCAGGGGCAGGGAAACCCTGGAGACCCCGGGGAGGCAGGAGTGGAGATGGGAAAGGCAGGGGTGGGGGGGGGGGGACAGGGACAGACCGTGTGGCGAAGGGGAGTGATAAGGGAACAAAGGATCAGGACAAAGGACCGTGGGGGGAGGGGGGTGGGAAAATGGGGGGTGGGGGGGGGAAGAAGAGAAAATTACAAATCCTGCACTCCCCGAAGCTATTTGGCTTGTGCTTTGTGAAAGACCCCAGCCCTGAGTGGTTATTTTGTCTTATCTTCATCTCTGAATAGTCCAGGGCTCAGTCCAAAGGCCTATTCAGGGTGTGGTGGAATCCTCTGTAGCTTTTGTAATACAGTTCTGCTATAGTAGACTAAAGTCTTTAATGAAAATGTTTAAGTGATAAACTGTAATATTTCAGTCTCTGACAAGTGGGAAGACCAATAAAAAAGTATAAAGAAAAATACTGGGCCCAATTCAGTCTTTTTTGTTTTTTTTTTTTAAATTGAGTCTTCTGTGAAAACCGCATAAGAATACCCACACAAAAAACACTGATGTAATCATGGTGTAGGAGCCTTTCTTAATCTAACAGGACTTATTAAATGTAAAGATATTCTATATATGGGACACAATAACAAAATCTTTTGTGTTGTGGAGAACAATCCATTTCAGCTAACAACTTTAAGATACAGTCTCACCTTCCCTCTTTTTATGTTGTGTATTTTTCCAGCTCAGCTTTTTGGGAAGGATCAATAGCTAAATGACACAACTCTGTGCTTAAACCCAAGACTGGAAAGGCTGAAACTTGAACTCTAGGATTCCCTCTGTTATAAATTGAGGCGAATAATTTGATTCAGCCTTTTAAGATCAATTAATAATTTTATTAATTACAGCAAGCGATAGCAAGCAAACAGCGCTGGGTGCAGCTTGGGAGCCTGGCTCCGCCAAAAGCTGACAACCTTCCTTCTCTTCAGTCCCTTTTTATCCAGCACAAGTGGGGGTGATGGGTTTCCTTCCGCTGTGGTTATCAGTTCCAGCCAGTCCTGCAAGATCTTTCACAATCTTTGTTTGCGGTTACCAGCCTTGCCCAAGCCTGCAAATTCCATGCCCCGACCCCCAACCCTTTTATCCTGATTTCATACTTTTGATGAACAAACAAGTCAATGCAGTTTTTCACAGTCCCCCATTTCATCTTTTATCATTTTGTTCATCAAATCGTTTTATTTCTTGGTGGGCTATAATCAAAGTCTCTTCTACTTCAGGATCTCCAGAGAGAGTTTCATATTTGGCTTTGATTAACATCAGGTGTGCTGCTTCCAATCTTCTTTTTACTATTTCAATTACCTTGTTGAATATACATGGGCCAAATGTTAATCCTAACACTAATAATATTAAAGGACCCGCAATTGTAGATAGCAAGGTAGTTAACCAAGGGGAGTGATTAAACCAGGTCTCATACCAGCTCTGCTGGGCCTCTCTTTCCCTTTTCCTTTTCTCAAGTCCTTCTTTTAGTTTAGTCATGGTGTCCCGTATCACCCCAGTGTGATCTGCATACACACAACATTCTTCCTGGAGAGTCGCAGACAGTCCTCCCTGTTGTAAGAATAGCAGATCTAGTCCTCTTCTATTCTGCAGAACTACTTCCGATAAGGACCTTACTGATTTTTCCAATGCTGATATTGATTGTTCTATACGTTCCAAATCTTCGTCTACAGCAATCCTCAGGGAATTAAACTCCTTTGTTTGTTTTACTAGGGAGGATACTCCTGTACCGACACCTGCTCTCCCTGCAAGCATTAAAACTGCCACTGTAAGTGCGGTGAGAGGCTCTCGTTTTCGTATGTGGTGTTCTGGGATGTTTTGTACATTATACATATATTCGTTGGGGTGATAGATAATTTTGGGAATCACAGCTACCTGTATACAATAGTCAGAGGTTTTGTTAAATATTTCTAAGGAAATACAGGGGGTGAATCTTCCTTTTGAGCAGATTCACTTGGTGTTTTCAGCGGGAACTAACCATTTAGCTGGAGTATCTTCCCGTTTAGCGTTAGTAACAGTCTCACATAAATATTCCAGGTATGTGGGTACTCTGCCAATACATCGTCCACTTCCTGTTATTGAAGCCAAAGTCATTCCTTTACCCGGGAATCTTTCTAATTACATTGCAGGGGATTGCTACCATTAAGACGTCTCGCCTTTTCAGATATCTCTACAGCTTCGTAAAATGGAGGCCTAATATCAAAGCAGAGCCAACAGTGTTCTGTTAATTCTGGCTGAGTTGCATTTATATACTTTATATACTCCCTCAACTAACTTCCAGAGAGTGTTAAACCGGGAATCCCCACTTGGCGGTGTTGTAGGAGTTGTAGTTTGGTTATCCGTTATCAGGTTCCTAGCTGTTAAATCCCCAACTATTACAGGATTAGGGCCCACTGCCTGTATGTCTGCTGGTATAGGCCCTTTCTTTATGGTAAATACGCTCCCTCTGTCTTTTCCAGATTCTCAATATCGAAAGCCCCATGATCTTCCCACCATCCATCCTGGGTCTATGGGCTCAGTTATGTTTAAATGCACAAATTGGCAACTCCCTTTCTACCTGCCCAAGAAGGTGCCACTAGAATCCTTTTGTGGAGGTGTACACCCATAGGGTCCCCATGATACTTTAAGAAATTTATCTTCTGCTGCTTGCCAGTCTGAGGCTATTTTTTTACACTCTCAGTACCTACAGAAATATTCCCTAGGGTAATTGCAATACCCTTTCCCTGGGTTTGATGCTGGACACATATAAAATCCTACGTTATTAAAACAGGGCTCTACAGGGGCTAGTTTGCATAACCGTGGGTAAAACTAGGGCATCCGGATGTTATCTGACTCCAAATTACCCTGCCATCTATTCCAGTTAGTGTCCACTTAAAGGGTTGGTGCAGAGCCGGGGAACCATCCCCTTTATGTATGATACAAAGCATTAAAATACTTATAATTTGCCAATAAGGGTGGGGTCCTGACCTTGTTTTTGTGGCATGATATTCTGTTTTCCCTTTTTGGGTTTGTTGCCTTTCTGGTGTTTCCGAGGCAATCAGACTGGTCATCTGGGGGAGCCTAGTACTCGGTTTGCAATAGTTGGAGCATTTCAGCATTATTCTATCTGGGGGGGGGGGGACCTGGCTTTTTCCCCTCTGCCTCGCTCGCCGACTCCGGTGCTTCGAGCCGTGAGGTAAACCATCTTCTCAGCAGCAGCGGTACTTGCCTAGGCATCCTTTCCCCTGCTCCCGCCTAACTTCGTACTGTTCCCTATTTTTATCTTTGACTGGGGGTGGGTCACATGGGACCCCCTTTAGTTCCCTCTGACAACACCTTTTTAGAATTTGGGCAACAAATTGAGTGGGTTCGTTAATATGGAAACAAAAGTTTCCTGATGCACTCCTTTGGTGTATATATTTTTTTACCAGTCCTCAGACTCCAAACAAATCTACTGATTTTTCAATTTTCTTGATTT
The DNA here is from genome assembly GCF_050655825.1 of Lonchura striata. Taxonomy (NCBI): domain Eukaryota; kingdom Metazoa; phylum Chordata; class Aves; order Passeriformes; family Estrildidae; genus Lonchura; species Lonchura striata. Next base: position 75,200,711 of record NC_140704.1, read on the forward strand.
TAACACAATTTCTGTTCAGACCCCAGTTTGCAGCTTCCCCCCTTGGCAATGGACCTGCCACCGTTCTTGGCAAATTTTACATGTAAAGCACTTAAAAGGAAAACAGTCACAATCTACCTTATTACAAATTATCAAATAATCATTAAAATAATTACTAACACATATGAAAGGATAATAATTATAATCTACCTTATTATAAACTACTAAATAATTACTAATAAGTAGGTAATTATATTTTTCAATTTTCTTGATTTTAACACAATTTCTGTTCAGACCCCAGTTTGCAGCTTCCCCCCTTGGCAATGGACCTGCCAGCATTCTTGGCAAATTTTACATGTAAAGCACTTAAAAGGAAAACAGTCACAATCTACCTTTTCACACCCTCCTACTTGTATTTTGCCTGCATAAAATTAGAGGATTTGGGGGCTATGAATCCTGGTGATTCTCAGTGTGCCTAAATAAGAGCATATTTTTAGAATCTGGTTGCCCTCCAAAACTGTATTAAGACTGAAAAACATGTAAATTTAGACAGAATTCTGTGGTGTTGAGGGGTGACCATGCTTTGATTAAGAACATTAAGGATACAAAAAAATACACTCACCAACTTTCAAAATTATGACTTGTGGCATATTTGTCATTTGTCAGGCTCACAGCATCAATCCAATCTTGCAGCCAGTGACTGGAGTAATTATCTCATCCACTGCTGGATTCAATTATTTTAAGAGACATTTTCAGGGCACAAAAGATGTAAAACCTTTTAAATCACAATGATATAGAAACAAAAACATTCACTATACAATGTCCTTAAGATTTTGTGCTTTTTGTTCATAACACATTGACTTACATCACCTGTCTTGCTACAGAGTCACTGATTACTAATGGACACATACTTGACTCGGTCATTGCTACTTGGGCCAAAAGTCTTTCTTTCCCTTTACTTGTTCTTCCCCTTCCTGCCAGCTGTATACATTGTGTGAACACAGATTTTCAGGTCTCAGGAACTTCTGTTTTGTATATTGCCTGCTCCACTGATCTTTTCTATCCCTGAGTGGTCCTTGTATTGTGATATTCGAGCGTAGTATTTTGTGTTTAAGCATGACTGCAGTCAATATTTGATGGCAAATAGCATTATAATGTCCTCTTGCACAAATGCTTCTAGCAACTTTCAAAAGGCATAAAGTCAATCTGTCCTACACAGCAAGCAAAAATATCAACTGTCTACACTTTATTTCTATTTAGTAAACATCACCGTAGAAACTGCATTTGGCTAACGTGTGGATGAAATAAAATTTTTATAAAAGGGAATAATTGTTATAGTTGGGACATCATGTTATTGGAAATGGTTGAAATTTCCACCTTGTTGAAGAGAAACCTTAAGCAGGAAGGAAGTAAGAATCTGACTTGGGGCTCATTTGCCAGAAAGAAGTGGCAATGTTTTCAGAGTGCAAAAGATGAATTGTTTTTTATTCCCATCTCTTACTAGATCACTATGAGCTGAGGGGATTAAAAGGGATCTACATTTTGAGATGGAAAAGGGGAAACATTGCCAGATTATATCTTCTGTGCTGTGGCTGGCATTTCTCTCCCTATTGGGGTCTGCTCCCACAATAATTATGTAATACTGGGCTGCCACTGCAGTTAGCATTGACAGTATTGAGTGAGTAGTTTATCTGACTACTCAGTACAGGGATGCACAGTGAGATCTGATAGAACTGAATTTCAGATACCAAGACCAAACTCATAGACCAAACTGCTGATAACTCACCAAAAATCACCTAATTGAGAAAAAAGGGGACTAAAAAGAGGTTAGCTGCAGCAAATTCTTACTTGACTCAAGAATGATCTTATTTAAATGTGTCAGAAGAGGAGCTGTTATGTAGTGGATTGGCTTATCATGGGTATCTAAACAGTGACAGCTTCTTGGGTTGGAGTGATTTTTCCTTTGAATAAACTTCAACATTAATAAAGTGGGAATTAATAATGCAGTGTTGGCTTGTGCTTATGATCCTCCCCATTCCTTACTGTTTGCTTTTTATGCGCATTTGTCATCTCATTTTTCTTCCCACTTACCTCAGTATGGGATAGAATTACTGGGACTTCACAATTTTTCTGCATCTTTTTCCGATTTTGGTTTACTTGGACAAAGGAAAATATACTAATTTGAGTCTGTTATTATTTTAAAAGAACAGTTTAATTACATCTTTCCACTTATGTTTATTTTGCAAGATTAATCAATCATATAATATCAGGGAGAATTATTTATATATCAGCAGTAGTACCCTGACATAATACTTGTTTCTACCCACCTTGAAACCATCAGCAGTGCAAATTTCATTTGATCGCACCATTCTTATTTCTAATGCCATTTGAGTGCTTCCCACAGAGAATGATTTTATCATAAAGAAACTGGCTTAAACAATACAGTCACATTTTGTACTTATCTGCGAATTAATTATATCTTCTTAAAGAATCTTTATGCTAGCATTTTAAGTACACAACTTATTTTACATAAGTAAGAGACTAGCTTGTGTACTAAAATTGCTTTTTCTTAATAGTCATGTTCCCATAAACTGGCCATTTGGAAGTGGATGTAGCATGTAAAATATTTTGCAACCTTAATATAATAGTGGCTAGCACCAGCAGGAATGCAATAAATGCTGGGGTTTGGTTCTGTTTTCCCCTCTTGCTAGCACAAGACCTCATAAAGCCTCTTCAGAAGCTTGGGTGGCTAAAATCTACCTACTGTCTCACCCTGAGTATTCTCTGCAAGTATATGAACAAACAGGAGACCTTGGCTTTCATTTTTGCAAGGCCAAACAAAGCCAGTCTTTGTGCACCTGCCAAGACAAACACACATAACTGGCAGTGATAAGGATAACAGAAAGAAAACATTAATTACATTGAGTGGTATTAGAGTAGAGGGTTCCTGCCATGCTCACCAGTTACTTGCTGTTCACAGCTGCCTTCTCAGCTGGAGGCTCTAAATCAGCACTGCAGAAAGAGACATAAATGACTATAATGTATTTCTTTATGGTGACAATTTTCTTCACAATGTAGAAAGGTAGTTCTCATGTAATACTCCAGACCTCTGTTTTTCAATTGAGTTGTGCTTGTTTTTCCCTATCACTGTATAAATTCAGTCAACTGAGTCTATCTTGACTCTGTTAGGAGTCTGATCTCTGAACAGCTTTACAGAAAATGATAAATACAGATATACTCATTGCAAAACTGATGTGTTTTCTTTTTACTCAGAAATGTTCTCTACTTCCCTCTGCTCTTGCACAACATGCCTTTAAATTATGCTTGGTCAAATTCTTAGATGCCAGATGTAGGACGGGGGAGGGAAGCATCTCTGAAACTTATGTTAACCTAGTGCCAGCTACAAACTGGTCAGGGTAGATCCTAAGATCCTCTTCCCTGAGAGATCAAACAGAGAGATAAAACATGAGACATGGAATTTGATCTCAACAAATATTAAATATTTACACAGTAGCTCTATCTGTCTTAAGAAGTTACCTATATTTTTTCAGCTAATGCAGAAAAAAAGAGTATTTCTAGGACCTACTAATCTTTCATCTGAACTCCAGCAATCAACCTGCAATTAAATGAGTTATGCCTAATAAGTTCTTCTTTTCTGTCATTGACTACAATAGAAGGAGAGTTAGGGGTGAGCTCAAATGTAAAGGTCTAGGTTAGGTGACACAAATCTCTCCTGAGGCTCTGTTTACCTGGGTGTTCATCCTTGACAGGGAAATCTTGGAAATTTAAACAGTGGCATTTCACCTTTTTGTGTGAATGTGGTGTGAATGTGATGCACCTTCTTTTGTTAATTGATAGATATTCATGTGAATATACAGCAGAACCTCCTGATAATGCTTTCCACATGTAGATGCTCTAAAAGTTAGTGCAGAATTGGACACTATGAAATAAATCCCCAGACTGTCCAACAAATCTGTGGTCAAAATATTCTACATCAGGCCAAGGCATTTAAAATGTTTTAGGAATGACCTTCTTGCTTTGTTTTAATGCCTTTAAATGTAGTCTGATCACATGGAGTTTGGCGGTAAAGGTTGGCAGTGTTTTGAAGGGGTGCAGATATTTATATTTTAATTATACATATTTTTAAATAATTAATAATAAATTTTTATGTAAAGGTGTCATTTACAAATATAGCACAATTTTCATTAGCTACTGGAGTTTTTCCTTGACTTCCACTTTTACTGGTTTCTTTCTTACATGCCTGGTGTTACACTGTGATGTGCACCTGACATTTATTTCAAAAAGACTTTGCCTAATCAGATATCTACCTCAACATCCTTGGAAGACATTTTTTGTGTCATCAAGGTCTCAGACTTTGCCCAACAGTACTAGCAAAATGCTTAGCGAGACAGTATTTTATATATAATTGAGTACCTCATTAACACCTTTTCCAAAAACTGTAATGAGAGCAACTCCTACAATCTGTACTTTGGAAAAACTTCCACTTCTTATCAACCTATGGTGTGTTCTTCTGAGCAAGTGAACTAATGATCCTTCCAGGGAAAATCTTCATGGCACCTTTTTGTTAATAGTGAAAAAGAATGAAAAGTACAGAGTGTGTGTATCAGCGACATGTAAGAGGCAGCAACAAGGGCATTAATCTTATCCTCAGGAGACCCTTGCTTCAGGGTAAGTTTACTTTATGTTACTGGATGTATCCTTTAGACCCTGATCTATCCAATATCTTTACTTTGGTAGACGCTGGAAAAAAACAAGCAAAAATTGGTCTTGGGATTTTGATTTAATTACATGACTGTCACACAGTCTTGTTTCTGATTTCTAGCCAAATCTTATGTAATTCTCCACACCTCACTGAGAAAGCTTGTCAGTGCAGTATAAACAGCTATCCTTACCGTAGCTGAAAATCATGGAAAATAGTATATCAATAATCTTGTAAGGCACACTCTTAAGACACCAAACATACTGAGAAAAAGAAAAACAAATCCCATGACACTTTCAGGCCTTTAATGGCTTTATCTCTTATGGTTTATATGTATGTCAGTATTTTCACTCTGAATTTTTCCCCTATGGGTCTTGAACATACCATTTTATCTCATGCCTCAGTTTTCCTTTATAGCCTGTTTGATCTCAGTATTCAGAGCTCTTCACTTTTAGTCTCATGTAGATGGATGAAAAGTGCCTCTCTCTGTGTAAAGGAGCCATATAGCCTGAGATTAATATGCTCTGTTATGTGCCAGCAAAAAAATTGTCGGCTCAAGATGCAGGCAACAAGGTGGAGAAAACTCCTGACTGAGCTGAGCTTACAATGTTTTTTAGGGATATACACATGCCTGGCATGAGGGGGCAGTTCCCACAGCATTTCCGTCTGAGGAGCTATAGTAGAGAAACAATGCAATAACTGTATCTCTACTTGTAATTTCTGTCAGATGTCTCATAACTAGCTATATGGGAATACATTTTTCCCATTATAAAGAAATTAGGAGACATCCTTCACTGTAACAACTGTAACAGTTTGTTGCCGGATACTCGCGTGCATATGCCACTTTCATGTGTACTACAGATGTCAAAGAGTGGGTTCAGAATTCCTGGTGTTCTCTATGCATGGCTAAATTCAGTCTGGAGATGCTGAAAAAATAAATTATTTGATATTGTGTTTGTAAGAGTTAGAAGATGGTGTGTGATGTGCATCCAAACTGATCCAAATTCTTGCACTGTGGCTGAATCCTCACACACCAGGGACTGACGAGAATATGAAATGTTTTCAAATCTGTTGTATTTAAAAACTATGGGAAAAGGGTGGAAGTTCAATTTAAATTAGGGTCGAGGGCATGAAGAGAGAAAATCTTTGGAAATGGTAAAGAATGTGTCAGGAGGAGAGAGCTCCAACTCCCTGTGGAATCACGAGAGCAACACAACAGATCACGCTATCACCAAGAGGGAGGTCATAAGCTGTTGGGAAGGATGGATAAATATAATTACTCACAATAGTACAGCCAGGATGAAAACAATCCTCCCTACTGGCTGGACAATACCTTTACCTACAGATAGGTCCAAAAGTCAAATGGACTGTTCAATCTCACCCCCCAAAATGTATGGTTCATCCCACACCTGTAACCCTCCCCTGAAACATCAGGTGTCTGTGACCCCATTGGCCCAAGTCTTGTTCCAGCCCACCTTGAAGCCCCCTGATAAGGGGTCAGCGAGGGGCCAGACGCCCTCTTGGAACTTCCCGTCTCTTGGATCTTCCCCCCTCTTGGGACTTCCACCCTCTCCTAGAGCATCCTTTTGTCTCTCCCCTCCCCCATCCCCTCAAGCCTTGGCATGTGCTGCGTCTGGCAGCTCTAAGCAAGACCTTTCTCCATCCCTAATAAATCTTATCTTCTATAAGCAGCCTTCCTCTCGTCTCCATTCATCTAAACCGTCCTGGAGCACAGCGCTCCTTACAATAAGCCCCAGTAAAGAGGGGAAGGCACATAGTCACACCCCTGTTCCAGCCTGTGCTTGTTGGGAGGAGTCCTTTCCCCCTCCCTGGGGTGGCTGCAGGTCCAGAAGGACTGCGGGGAAGGAGCACTGCTCCCTCCCACTTTACCTCCCCTCCTCCGCTGCTGCGGCATCTCCACTACGTCAGGGGTTTAGCAAGGCTGAGCTACCCAGATGCTGTTTATTTTGCAAAATGTGGAAGATAATTGCATTCACGTACAAGTACACAGAGAGATTTTGTGTATGCATTCATGCGTGTGTGTGTGTGTGTGTGTGTGTGTGTGTGTGTGTGTGTGTAATATTTTAAGCTGTCTGGCACATTAATTTAGCCACCTGTCCTAGCCTCTTTATGCTGCACATATTAGATTATCTCAAGGGAGCCTGTGCAGCTGATTGGGTCTGCCTCGTTACTAAGGCAACCCTTCTCCCCTCCACTATATGCTTTATAGCTCAGCTTCACCAAGCAAAAGATGGAAGAGAAAAAAAAAAAAAAGTGTTTCAGACCCTGGGGATGCCAGTACTTAATAGATGTTCTTAGCAGACTTATTTATTCAGACAAGAGCACAGTTTCTATATGTGAAAAGTGGTGAAGCAAGTAGAGTCAAATTTATATGAAGGGGATGATAAGGACCAAATTAAAACCTTTTACAAATGCTGTATGAATCTTAAAAAGCTATGCTGTGTTTAGTTGTTGCAAAGGTATCATGACAGGATATATCAGCAGCTGTCCCTTTGAAGGTCATCCCTGATCAGGAAGAACAACAGAAACTATTTATGCCAAAAAATCCACAAATGTAGAGACGAATCTTTATGTCAAACTGGCTATAGTCCAAATGATGTTTTATGATCATTTTTCAGAACAAAGTTTTTGGTTTGTTCCTGCTTTTAGATGATTTGTATTTATTGAATACACCGCATATATGGTGTGCATTTTATGATGCAACAAGGCATGATTTTGTCTTTGAAGGACTTCTTCATCTCATTATTTCTTCAGTGGCAAATCAAGGAACACAATAAGCAAAATAACCATGATTATACTCCATGATGGATAACTGATTAAGGTAATTATATATGTAAATGAGAAGTAGGGATGGATCGTTGAGCTGTAAGTTCTAAACTTTCCTGTGAAGATTAGTGTTCAAAAGTATAAATTTACGTTTACATTGGCACAGGTGATGTGCAGTTATAGTCTATGATGTACTGTTTGTGGCCAGTCCATTAATTATAGATAATTATCTCTGCTTTGTTGAGGGGATCAAGGGAAGTGTTATTTGGACATTCAAAATTCTTTGTGTAGATAGGATTACAGTGAAGATATTCCAAGGGTGTAGATTTGTTTACAGATGGATTTAGATGTTTATATCTCAGGGAAAGGTTCATACATATAGCTCTTCAGAAAAACAAAAAAGAGGTTCTTGAGGAAATACAACAAATTAGATTTTGGGGCTAAGATCTTGTTTTTTGCATCCTACTAAATAGCAAAATCATAGAGTCATAAAATGGCTTGGAAGAGACCTTAAAGATCACCTAGTTCCAACTCTTCTGCCAGGGAGGGACATCTTTTCCTAGACCAGGTTGCTCAGAGCCCCATCCAACCTCTCCTTGAACATATCCAGCGATGGGACAGGCATAACTTCTCTGGACAACCTGTTCTTGTGCCTCACTACTACCACAGTAAAGAATTTCTTCCTGATATCTAATCTAAACCATTGCCACTTGTCCTGTAAGGACATGATTTGCACAATCCCTTGTAAAAAAAATTTCTTTCCATCTTTTTTGTCTTGGAAGACCACATTTAGGTCACTTCTGAAGTCTTCCCTTTTCCAGGTTGAACAATCCCGATTCACTCAGCCTTTCAAGAGAATCGACAGCCTTTCAAATTCCACCTTCTGTTGCCAGACCTGCTATCATCACAGGCAGCATCCAGCTCAAAGTAGGTCTGACAAACCTCACTGCATTTGACTTGTTGAGGAGGAATAAAATTTCAGGGGTTGATATCTTGTAGGACACATGATATGTACCTCCTCATGATTCCTTGAGAAGCAAGCTAATATTTTTATTTAATTTGCAGTAATACAAGTGGTACTGATCATATGAAACTCAAATCTTGTTAAAAGTTAATTACAGAATTTGATGTCTTTCCATGCTAGACTGCACAAAGGTCATTTCACCATTTTGGAAGACTTTTCATTTCCAATGCAAGTCAAAGTAAATAAAATGTTAGTGGATTCAAACTACTCCAATATTCATCTCTCAATTTTCCACACATAAATTTAAATTCTATTGCTCACTTCTGCTTTGACTTCTTTCAGTTTAAGATTTTTTTTTTAAGCACTAAGAAGAAAATAATTTTATTTTCAGTGATAGTTTGCAATCTGCATATTTTTCCCTAAATTTATCACAGTGTATACTTTTGTAGATTTCTTTGTCTTTTGCTCTAGTCTTGGCAGTTTGAGTGACTCAATCCTTGAACTCAGAAAGTGGAGATTCAACTCTGAAAGTTAGAAAAAAAATATATGTCTGGAAACTGAAAACACATGTTAAAATGAGCCTAAGTAGGTAACAGCATGATTCACTTGGAACAACTATCTCTTAAATTTATCAAGGAATGGTTTTTAACTTGTGCCTTAGTCATTTATACATTATTTGGCTCAAGGTAGTAGAAAGCATTTTGTGCTGGTCTGCTTATGTAGAAAAAAGCAAGTAAGACATATTGTTCCTTGTAGATATTCTATTTAATTAATATAAATTATCTTCCATTAGGGCAAACTGAAAATCTTCATTTTCTGTGGCTATTAAGATACAAATTATACATTTCTTATTTCCAGTGACCTTAAATAAAATCTACTTTATCATCAGGTAAGTCTGTGATTTTTATGAGAGAATAAATTAATCACCTTGTAAAAATACTTCTTCAAGGAGTACTTTTATTAAGTTTGTATGGCAGGGCTTTGGTAGTAGTAGAAGTAGGTGCTACACATAAGAGAGTGACTTGTGTGAGAACCTGCTAGAAACTTTTCCATGTTCAGCTGACTCTAAGACCGATGCACAGCTGGCCAAGGCCAAGCCCATCTGGGATAATATATTTAAGAAGAGGGGAAAAAACTGCAGCAGCATCTCTACAGCTGGAGAGAGGAGTGAAAATATGTGAGGGGAGCAGCCCTGCAGACACCAAAGTCAGTGGAGAAGAAGGGGAGGAGGTGCTCCAGTCACTGCAGCAGAGATTCCCCTGCAGCCCATGGAGCTGACCACAGTGAGGCAGCTGTGCCCCTGCAGCCTATGGGAGTCCCTGGAGGAGCAGAGATACACCTGCAGCCCGTGGAGGACTCCATGTTGGAGCATATGAATATGCTAAAAGGAGGTGGTGATCCCATGGGAAGCTCACGCAGGAGCAGGCTCCTGGAAGGACCTGTGTAGAGAAGAGCCCATGATGGAGCATGTTTGCTAGTAGGACTTGTGACCACATGAGGGACCCACACTGGTACAGCCTGTTCCTGAAGGAGTGCACCCTGTGGAATGGACTGTAGGCTGAAACACTTCATAAAGAACTGCAGCCCATGGGAAGAACCTACTTTGGAGAAGTTAATGGAGAACTGTCTCCTGTGAGAGGCACTTGATGCTGAAGCATGGAAAAGGTGTGAGTAGTCCTCTAGAGAAGAAAGGATCAGCAGAGACAACTTGTGATGAACTCAGTGCAACCCCCATTTCCTGTTGCCCTGTGTTGCTGTGGTTGGAGATAGAGAAATCAGGAGTGAACTTGATACTAGAAAGGAGGGAGGGGTGGAAGGGTGAGGGGAAAGTGCATTTGAGACTTATTTTTCTTTCTCATTATCATGCTGTGATTTGATTGGTAATAAATTAAACTAATTTCCAATTGTTGAGACTGTCTTGCTCCTGATGGTAATTGGTAAGTGACCCCTCCATGTCCTTTTCTTGACACGAGACTCTTTTTTTTACAGGTTCTCTCCCCTGCACAGCTGAGTAGGGGTGTGATAGAACAGCATTTCTGGCTACCCCATCTCCATGAACCCACCACAATACTGAGTGCCCCAAGGAATTAAAAGATATCTCAAGTATCATAAGACCTTTTCTTCATGCACCCTGGTTTTATGTAGCTGTTTCATGCAGTTCTGTCTTATGTAAAATGACTAATTTTTATCAGAAGCATTTACTGTTTAACAATACAGAATTGTAAAGATTGTACAGAGGCAGAGTCTTTACAGATTGTAAAGTGGCAGAGTCCTTAGCTCAGGGTCTTGTCACTTGCTCTGGTATCATTCCCATAATGTGATTAAACACTACTTTGAAAAGGTATTTATTGTCTTTCTTGCCTCTTCTACCTACTCCAATCCTATGAGGAAAGTGTTGTACAGCTTGCTTGCTTTGCTATATAGAAATATGTAATTCCCAGTCAGTTTGCAATAATTTCTTTTGTGTCAACATAGTCTTTTAACTTCTGTCTTCCTTGTGCTTATTCACTTGGTGCTTCTATAGAGATCAATCAAACCCTTCTCATCCTTTAGGCCTGGCCTGTAAAACAGTCAATCCACTCTTGTAAAGGTATCCTTTTCCCGAACAACCTAAATATATGTTCAACCTAAATATATGTTCAGATACATGAGCACACAGAACACAGATGGGTCTTAGTAATGCCTACTCTACTTAAATATTTGTCTAAGTCTACTGGGAAATACCTTGTTTAAATTGTCCTAATGTTCTGAGGACACATTTTCCTCTCTGGTGGCCACATTACAGCCACCCTTGAATTTATGTTCTTGAAATCTTATTATCTGCTGATCTCCACCTGACAAAATCCTATAGCCACAAATTCCTATAGTGTGATGTTGCATTTGGTATAATTAACTGCATCATGTTTCCTTTGCCACTCTTCCTAATGTAAGCTCTTTTCACTTTGTAATCTACTAATTGCAGTAGCAAGTTCTTACTTTAGAATACAGGTGAATAGTACAATTGTTAATGAATTTTGGGTTATGGCACTGTAAAAAAATTAAGATCTCTGTGAACAGGACTGAACTGTATGCTAAAGCCATTCAGAGAGACATTCTACGACCTTTGCTGCCTGTATTGACCTTTAAGCACCTTCTTCCTGGTAAAAGTTATTGTCTTCATTGGTAAACTTAGTTCTAATAAGCTTCCTTCAGAAGCAACTGCTGTGGCTTCTCCCTTCACCCCGGTCTCTATCTATCTTATAAATCTTATTTCTCTCATAATCCAGGGTTACAAGAGGGTTCTCTCCCCTGAAGTGTTAGACACCTTAAGAAAGTTAAAATGAAATCCTTTATTTAATCTAAAGATTGGTTATTTTATGAGATTGGCTTGCTTTATCATACACTAAAAAAATACTAGTTTTCTTCAAAAATTTATCTGAACTTTACATACTAGGGAAGCTATTTTAGTTGCCTGGAGATTGTAAGTTTATTATGTATAGTACTTTGAGTGGGCCTTACAAATATAGAGGAAGCTTATGCTTAACTTGGATCTTATGCTTCCCCAAAATTTCCAGGAATATGTATCAGTTCTTCCAAGAATCCTAGAATTGTTATTTTCATATCCATCTCAATCTTAGCACACAAAACTTCTGAGCTTTGTTTCAGCATCAGCTTTGTTAATTACCAGTCTGAGACATACATTCCTACAAACCAGGTCCAGAATTGAACTTGTTTAAAAGCTGAGATAAAATGTTCACTTGTAGTCATTCATATATTGTCTTTATATGAACTTATATATATATATAAATTCATTGTCACTGCATAATGGACTGTTTCCCCTTCTTTCTTCTTAATTTATGTAAATTATGGACACTTTGTAATTCTTAGCATGGTTAAATTAAGCCTCACTTCTACTGAACCATACTTTTTTTTCCATACTTTTGAACCTCTAGAAAAAAATACTATTATTTACTATTTGTCTGTACTTTTGCCTGCTTTTTGCATGTATTCAGCTCCTCCTTGAATAGCTTTTCATATTTTTAGGCAGCTTCCAGAAAAAATGTTTGTACTTTCTATTTGAAATCTGATGCTTAAATCCTTGAACTTTTCACTCTCCTTAATTCCTCAATGTGTTTTCTCCAATGAAGTAAATTGAATTATGGGTACAATTAATATTTTTCATTATTTATTTAAGTCAAAGAAAGTTCAATTCATGATCACTGGATCCATGCTCATTTTTTGATGTGTGGTTCATTTAAAACATCCTACTTAGTTGTTTTTTTTTTTTTAAAACTTAAAACAGTTTAATTGTTTGGGTTTTTTTTTTTTCGTTACTATTACCACAGTGATACTACTTGACTTCTCTACTTTTGCAATATTAGTTTCTTAACCTCATGCAGTTTTTTGCTACTATTTACATTTTCAGTTCTACCCTTACCTCCATTTGACCACTGATTCTAGATCAAATATCATCTACTACTCCAGAAGGATAGATCCATAGTGTTACTGTATATTGCTTTAATTTACAAAATCATGATTGCAATCTCATTTCATTTACATCACTTTTTATATACCTTTCTTCCTGAATTCAATGTAGTATTCACCAGTTTGAGTCTTGTCTTATATACAGTTCTGACACATCTCTTTAAGCCCTGCAGCAGTGCATAGTTATGGGACATGTATGCATTTCTAGTCATTCACTTTTATGGCTTAATCTTCCTGCATGGTATATCAACAGCACAATTTCACTTTGCATCATTCATATTTTTAAGTGGAATAAGCACAGTATTTCATTGCCTATATAACTGACTACAGACACTTTAAAAGGCTTTTCAAAGAAACATAGAAGCATTCTGGGAAGGTGGTCTTGCTTTGCCAAAGCCAGAACTTGGAGTTACATCAAATTCATCTTTTTCATTTGATTATCAAGAAAAGGTGTAAAAATTCTCTGTACTGTATAACATATCTGTATTTTATCTTACAGAGTACAGTTTGATGTCTCAGATATACTCAGGAATATGCTTTCTATCGAACTAACGAATGCCTCTCTCCTAGTCTTTCAAATTACAGGATAAAAATCAGACAGTGACCTGTTCATCATGATGGTAAATGGTCTCATTTACTCCCTAAAGTTGGTTCTTCGCTATATAGCTTCTGTCTATAGAATGTATGAATAGACTTAGACCTCGGGTAAGAAATAAACACAAAGACATTTTTTGAGTTTGCTTTCCCTACGTTTCTGTCTTTTGTGTCTATCTGTCAGATGTATTTAAACATTACTTTGGTGAGGCTTTTTTTGAATCAGAGTGGTGTAAGGTTGCTATTTTTCAATATAAACAGCAAGAGACAAAAAAATGGACACAGAACATAATTTAATATTGATACACTGTAAGAGTTCAGCAGAGTGATTTAATTCTAGTGGAAAGGTACTTAACCTCTTCTATTAACCAGAAATTTATGCACAAAATTAAAAGACAAAAGAAGTTTGCATTAAACACTGACTTCTTTTAACTAACAAGCTGTGGAGAGATTGATTGCATTTGTTTAAGAGGGAGCAGTGCTGCAAATTTCTTAATTCAAGTGGCTTCCATTTAATTGTCAAGTGGCTCCAGAAAAGGAACAACTAGCTGAGAATAAATGAGACTCCTTTGTTTCTGCTCCTTGTCAAGGACCCATGTTTGTAATTGAAACACACAGAAGATTCATGTATTGAAGGGGTCATGAGCTTATCGGTTTGGTGTCTAAATATCCATATCCAGAGAGAGAGAGAGAGAGGGAGAGAGAGAGAGAGAGAGAGGGCAAGAATCAGGGACAATGAGAGATTTATAAGCATATCCCTACCCAGTGTTCCCTAGAACAGAGGGAGAATATTTCAGCTGTGGGAGGTCGTTGTCTTTCTCAGAAGCCCAAGCCTTTCCTGCCATGCACATTTTCTTTCACTGGCCACAGTTACTAAAGAAACCACCTCTTCTGCTAGGTGTCTCTTTTGGCGGCTTGAATCTGGGACTGCAGTCAGTTACAACATGCAAATTGAAACCTGTACTTCAGCATACTTAACCTTTGACATGACCATAGATACATTACATAATACGGTGAGCTTCTGCATGAGGGAAGTGGCTGAAGGACGAGTTATTCAGGGAGGGAGGGCCAAGAAAAACTCCCTCCTTCCTTATTCTGAAAGAGCAGTCAGCAATGCAAGACACAGCTTATGGGATACTGGGAAGAGACTGATTTAAGTCCTCTTGGGAAATCTGATACCAGATCTACAAAGTAGTGCAAAGAACATTAAATATTAATCATAAAATATATCAGGATAGTAACTGTAACAAAAGTCCTCAAACTCATGAAATTATATATATGATGAGATGAGCTGACAAACTCAGGAATATATGAGCTTGAACTGTCTCTGGTTTCATCATTCAAACCATGTTGCTGACCTACAAGCTCCAATGATTCAAAATGAGGTGACTTAAGAGATCACTGTTGCTGCTGTGCATAGCTATTGATTTAAAGTACCTTTGTCCTCACATGAGCAGAAGAGGAACTCATGATTCCAGTGAAGTGTGTCCTTTAAACAATACAAAATATGTACTGGTATGTAGCCTAGTACACTCTTAATAAAAATATATTGAATATTAAATATTAAAAAATTGCATCTGTGGACACCTGAAACACTGACACTGCTGTCTGAGAGGTTTTGAGATTACAGTATTAATTAATTCATTGATGGGTAGTTCTGAGCACCATGTAGCAAAACTTAGAGTTTGCCTTCATCCCTCCTTGAGGATGAACAACACAGGCTGTGGGCTACAAATACTATTGGTACTGATAAAGGTGAAGATTGGCTTTGAGATAAAGTGTAGTAATCTGAGATCCTTCTCAGGCATGCCATAGTAAGTTCCCTTTGCCTTGATATATGACTTTGGAAACAAAGCCCACAAACATTTTTGGACTTCAACTCCCATGAAGGTATGGAGCTTCTCACACATTTCACTGGAAGTTCTAAGTTCCCATAGTCAACATGGGATTTAGGCCTCAGCAAGTCAAAGCTCTCAATGGTTAGCACATGTGCAGTCTCTTTGAGGAGTCTGCAACATCTGTTTACATGTAGAGTAAAAATAATTACACATGAAATCACTTTCTCCTACCTTCTCTCTAATTAGATGGTAACCCTTGAATTAACTCTTTCGTGTGCTCATACAGTGACTACCACAATAGGTCATAGATTTCAGCTGTGGCCTCTGTTTTTGCCACAGTGCAGTAGTAGTCTTCATGAAAATGAGTATTTCAAGCTGTTCTGTCAGCATAAATAGAAAAGAATAGACTGTAAATGTTTACATTTGCCTCCTTTCTGCATTTAAATTTTTCAGTGTTTAACACATCAGTTTTTCTGAAACAAATTATACAATTTGCATTTAGGGAGCAGCAGACAGAACACAGTAGTAGGCTGCTGGACTGAAATTCCTCTTTGGGTTCTGCATTTTCCTACCACGTTCAAAAGTAAAATCCGGTTATAGTAGTCTCATCAAGAGAGAACACAGCTGAGTGAATTGTACAGCCAGATAGTTATAATTTCCTTAGATCTTTCCTTCATTCTCCATGGCTAGAGATTTACAAACATAAATAATTAAATCAATTACATTTGAATTTTGCTATTCACAACAGAAATTGCATCCAGAACTCAATTAATTCCCTTTGTAGTAGATATGAGTGATAATAATCCCTGCTAGACTTTCCCTTTATGTATGCTCTCTTGCTTGTTCTGTGGATATATTCTCTCTGGGTCTCTTGAAGCTAAATGTACAAGAGTGCAGTTGCATTTATAGGCACATGATGGAGGATAGAAAGGGTGGTGAAGTCACAGTAGATCATCAGCTTTTAAAAACAGATGATTTGCTGCAAATATTTCTTGATGACTGCAATATGTGTTCAGTGTAAACAATGGGTTCTGTGAACAGCTAATGAACTAATGAAGTCAGATTTCCTAGGAATTTCTGTCTCTTGACTGACTTTTTAACTGAGACAAAGTTTCACTTTATATAATGCCTAAAACATTCTAACTGCAGAGCATGCCAAAAGAGACAGTTCTGGCTCTTTTACTCGCTTTCTACCATGCATTACCACCCCATCAGATCTAGCAATTTTATGGCCTCGAAATGAATTTGAAACCTTCATTTGTGTGTGTGTGTGTGGTGTTAAAATTCCAACTGGATTAATGAGTTGATTAGCTCTAAGATCAGAACCTCTTTGCCAAGTTTGAAATTTAGTCACAGAGCTCTAAAGATTTTAGGCAAATGAATGTGTCTGCAGGCATATGCATGGGTTGGATATTTAAGTGGAATGAGTGTGTGCTGCAGTCTGATTTTAGAGTAGAGTTAAATGCTGATAAGTAACACATCAAACCTTCTGGCTGGATTTCCTATCATTTTCAGGGATCTAAGTGGTATGTATTCAACGCACTTTGATGAAATGAATGTGTAAATGTCACTAGTGGGGTATGTCAAGATGTTTCACTTGGTACAGTGTAAACAGGCACATTTGAAGAGAGTTTAGATTTATTGTCAAGCCCAGAGTACAATTACTATCAGCATCTAGGTAGGCTAGTAATATGCAGTCAAACTAACCAAAACACTTTCAGCAGAGGAACAATCAGCTACTCTGAGGCTGATAAATGACCTTTGAATCATGTGTGTTGGTATCCACTAAGCAGAAAAGCAGACAAGGGTCTAAATTTTGATGGATGTACTTGAACTATCTGTATGTGGATCAACAAACTATCAAAATGGCTTCAGCAACTGCCCTCAGAAATGTTGCTGTGTATGTGATACTTGATGTTGACCTCAGGCAGTTTGGGAGGCACTGCTTTAAGTGCATTTTCTTTGCATTTGTAAACAAAGCAGAAAGTGCGTCTGGACTATATGCAAATGTGCACTCTTATCTGTTAACATCTGACACTTCATGATAGTCATGGTCCTTAGTGCTGGCCAGTTCCTCTGTTCTCTTTGCATTTGTGTCACACTTACCACTTTGCTCTAATAACCACTAGGCCAGCTCAGTGCTGTATCCTGGGTAAGTGTTCATCTGGAGGGCTGTTGCCTCCATGGTCCTTTAGCTCTGGCTGTGGATATGCTTGGCTTAGCCATTGCAAAAACTCTGTGTCTCCCATCTCCAGTTCCACTCGCCCTGGGAGGTAGCCCATCTGTATGCTGGCATGTGTGTTTTCAGTCTGCTGCACAGCAGTGGCTTTGGGGAACTGACTGCAAAGCCATTGTTCAGGACTGGCATTTCCAAGGCCTGACTGAAGGGCCAGTTCCTGCCTTGTGAGCCACACTGCAGCTTGAGCTCTTGTGACCCCAGGAGTCAGCTGCTGGGCTGATGCAGTGAACATTCTGCCTTGCTGATGGACTGCTATGCAGTGTGAGGAAAATCACATTGCCTCTGTTTCAGCATCTGCAAAATATATGAAGTCAAACTCAATATTCCTCTTAAAACTCTTTAATCTATGCATGATATAGGTTATAAACCAGCTGGGAATAAACCCCATCGTGATGATTGCACTAGTTCTGATCTATCCTTCAACTTTTCTGGCATTGCTAGAGTAGGGAAGCACATATGCTGGCTGGAGTAATAGCACAAAGACATTTCCCATCTTACTAATATAATTTAAATTTAATTTCGAGAACAAATATAAGAATTGGAACAAAAATAGTGTTTTTGTTAGCATCACTCATACTTGCACTGAAACTATTTGGCAGAGTTATGCTCCTTTTCACCTTCCACAGCACCTTGTTTAAAAAGAACCTTTGACACTCATTACTGACACAGATTACTATTTTAGTACCATATTTGTATTTTGCTCACAATTTCTTATTGGTAAGTATAGATGCCCCCTTTCAATCCCCTTCGCCTCCCCCCTCTCCTGCAAAATCAAACAACAGACTTCTAAGCACTGGAATGGATTTCAATGGAGGGTGGAGAGGGGCTGCTGGAGTTATCTACCACTCTTACTTTTATATCCTTATAAGGGTATACCATGCAGTAAATATTAAGTAACATTTTAATTCTATAGATTGTTCGCCTTTTGCTGCTTGTGGTAATAATATGAAATTAGTCCATTAGTATTATTTTACAGAGTAAATTTAATTTACCTCCTTTGTGAGGAATCTGGGGGTGGCTGGTTCGGATTGTTGCTAGCTTGGAAAATAAAAGCACACATATCTGTGCTGGCTTATTTGTCCTGTGGAGAAAACATGTACTCTAGACCTACCCAGAGGAATATTAAATGATAGTCAGGTTTCCAAACTTCTGTTTGCATAAGCAATTACATTTAAACTAAAAATGCTATCTTATTTAGCTAGGTAAAATCTAAATGAAGGACAATAACTTTCAGTGGCTCTTGCTTTCCCAGTCAAGAGATTTAGACAATACAATTTTGGGATTTTTTTTCTTATTAATACCAATTTTTAATTTAATTTAAAATGACATTGTTTTGTAGAAGGAATAATTGACACCACAATAGCTGATGCCATAAGGATGCTGCTTAAAAGGGAAACTAGAAAACAGGGCATTAATCTACAGCTGTCTGAGAGTAATGTTTTTCATATTTCTTAGTCTACAAAAAAACATCAAATCTAAATCACCCATATGTGTAGACCCTCTTTCAGAAACTGCTATCATACATTATTGCTTATCTACTAGTGCCCATGGGTGCTAGGGTAGCACTTCAATTGGAAAACAACAAAAACCCCAAGCATTTGTGTAACCTCACCAAAAGAGCAGTTAGCCCTGTCCCAGCATTTGTAAATCAAATATCAGTTGTAGTGTTGATATAAATACAGTTAAATGAACATTCTACCCTTCTAAAATAAAAATTTCAGCCCATCTTTGTCCCAGGCAGATGTTCTAGACTGAAGACATAAACCTTTACATGGTTCATATTGAAAAGCAAGCAATGGACATTTCTATGTTAGCTGGGTTTTGATGGCAGCATTTCTTTCAGCAGCTCCGACACTATATGCAGTTAGCCTTCTGTTCTTGTTGGTGGACTCTAGTCTTATGATTCTACAGAGATCCTTAGATCCTTATTTTTGTTTATTTGAAATATATTAATTTTTAGAGACACCAATATATCTGTTATAGCTTTGCTCCAGCCAGCACCCACTCACTCACTCCCATCCGCTGGCGTGAGAGGGAAAATAAGAAAAGTGCGAACACTTGTGGCTTAAGATAAAGACAGTTTAGTGAAGCAAAAAAGGGATGACAAGAATTCTAATGATAATGATGATTAAAGAATTAGAATATACAAAATGAGACATGCACAATACAAATACTCACAACTTCCTGACTTACATCCAGCCAGTTCCCAAGCAGCAGCTGCTGGCCACCTTTCTCCCCAGTTTATGTGCTGAGGATGGTGCCATAGAGTATGAAATATCTCTTTGGTCAGTTGGGGTCAGCTATCCTGGCTGTCACACTGCAGCTTCTTAGGCCTTTTGGATGATGAGATGTGGTGAGAAGCAGAAAAGTCTTTGGTTCTCTGCAAGCACTGCTCAGCAATAATGAAAACATCCCTGAGTTATCAACACTTTTTCCAGCACAAATCCAAAACATGGCCCCATACCAGCTACAAAGAAGGAAGCTAACTATTCCAGCCACACATAATTTTACCTGTTTAGTTCTGACAGAGAGATGTCCTACTTTAGTCTTAGAGGTCCAGATAAGTCAGCTTACACAGGCTTTGTAAATGCAAAGTCCATATAAAAAAGGAAAGTGCCTTGGGGTCATCTCCTGTCAGGTGAAAACCAGCTGTCTGACATCACACAGCTGCTTTACACAGCAGTTTGAGACAGGAAGTTGCTGAGCTGGAATTAATGGAGAGGAGACAGATTGATTCTTTGTGATCAGCAACCCAGAAAGGTAATAATGAGAAAAAAGAGAGAAGTCTACATGCTGTGCTGGCTGTAACAAGTGTGGAATTATAAAGCTTCAGTTTATGTTGCTTTTAAAAATAAAATTCAGAACTATTTGCTACCTGGTGCATAAAAGTGCATTTGCTGTTAGCACAAATTTTAAATCACTGGATGTGGGATATGAATACTGTGCTATGGAGAATTTAGTTACTAGTATGATATACTTTGGAAGTTTACAAATACCTAAGGTTAGAATGATGTACCTGTTAACTCTCTCAAGGTAAGTTTGAGGAAGCCACATGTCACATTTAGTAATAGTCTTTTCCAGTCTGCATGTCAGAAAATTGCCTGGTGGACTCAGCAGGTGCATTTATACAGTGAAGATTGTGTTAGCATTTGAAATCCTCTTGTAAGTTGTTATCATCTATTTAGTTTATTACTCTCATCTTGAAAGCTTAACACCTACAGAAGCCAAGCAGTCCACAATATCCATGCCATGAACTGAAAAGTTGGAAGATTCTTGGGGGTATTATCTCAATTTGGGATTTAAATTAAACATTATGCATATTGACTAAGGTGGCAAATAAAATACCTAGGCACCTTAAAATTGGAATCCTGTCTAGATTAATCAGCATATATGATTTCTATTTTTTTCATTTCAGAGTAGTAACAACAAAAAATACTAGTAAAAAAGAATCCTAGATTTCTCTAATTTCCAATTTCCTTGTCTAACCAAGCTTGTATAGCACTTAACACTCTGGTAAAGTTTCCAGATGTTAAGGACTGATAGCAACACAATTGTGTTTGAACCACTTATGGCAACAGCAAAAAGTTCAAGAGCTGACAGAAGATTCATTATGTCCTTTGCTGAGCCTCAATAGAAGGGGCTAGGGAGTCTAAATTAATAGTACGACAAGAAACACTACACAAAATATCTGTGTCTCCATGCTGTTCTGGTTTGACTATTTGATTAGCAAGCTTCTCAAGCAGAATTGTTTCAGCAATACTGAAACCTCAGTTTTAGTATTCAGTTCATAGCTGAGGCGATTATTCAGTTCTTTCTTACAGCCTTCATTACAGATGGTTTCCCTAAAATTTCCTTTAATGTGAAAATTTCTCTAATTGCTTAATTGTGCCAAGTGGAATAGCTTGGAAAGCTTAAAATAAATGTATTACACCATTTTGGAGCCAGAGAAATATTTGAAATTAATATTGTTTAATATTTGTCATTTTTCAAGTTCCTTCTTTGCTCTTTGTTCTTGAGCAATCAATGTGATTTTAATTTAGCCTTTTATCTTGAGACAAGGCATTGGTGGAGATGAGGAACATCTATTCTGATACATCTGTGTAAATAATTAAATGACGTGCATAATATGCTTTGTTGCTGTCTGAATTAGTGGATACATTAGCAAGTAGTCTTAGTGTGATATTTGTGTATGCTGTTTTACTTGTAACATGATTTAAAAACTGATTAAAAAGACCTGCCAGATTTTTAATTGAGTGTTGGCATTTGCACATACAACATCTAGTGCTTAGCAGTTGTATCAGAACAAGTGCTCAAAGGTAAACTCATGTTAAGCTTTGACAAATAGAAGTAATGATAGTCTATTTGTGCCAATAGTAAGAGAATCAAGATTAATTAATAAATTGCAATTTGCAGCTATATATGTTCATAGTATTCTGATCTTCAAGTGAGGGACTACGGATTATTTCTGTATTTATGACAGGTATCATCAGTCAGTGTTGCTTGAGATATTTTTATTTCATAACACTGGAGAGCTGAGCTATTTCAGGTCTGATGAGAGGCCAGAAAACAAGTGCGCAGTGTGGCCACATTCACAAGTGGCTTCACTCATGAGGATTATTACAGTTGCTACAGATTTCAGGAAGGATGCTGAAATGCTATCAAAGAGCTTCGGATTTATACTGTCTTTGGCTGAATTCAATCCCATTAAAAACTTCTAGGACATTTTAGCAAAAATATCTTAGAGTTATCAATATTTTCTCATTCTTATGGTTGCTTTTAAGTAAAAGTACATCTTTTATATTGGGGTTAACAATTTTCTGAAAATCATCCAAAAGATAGGTTCTTTGATAAGCATTAGATTTCACTTCTCTGGTAAAACAGAGAACTAGAAATTTTTACTATTCTTTCACAAATGATATTATGAAGTTTGACTTCTACAAGTTTAGGCATATAAATTGAAAGAAACTTAAAGGCAAAAATTTTCAAACACTGAAAAACAGGTGACTGAGCTTCCTTTTATTATATTTCAGAATACTGATGTTGGAGAAAGGAAAAATACATATTTTTCCCATTTAAGTGTTTGTTTAAATGGCCTACCTCAACAATAATGTTACAATTCATAAAATACAATTTGCATAGATATTTTGGATATATAATTATAGTTAAAATCTGCTGAATGTAAAATTTACTCCTACTGAGATTTTTGCAACCATATAAATACACAAACAGTAACTAAACAAGGTTTTGACAGCGCTAGTCATCTATTCTTTCAATTTCCTGCAGCTAATATATTAATTATCAGCCCCTGGACATCAGAATGGAATATATAATTGCCATCTGCTTGCTGCTATTTGTCACTCCACCCTCCTTCCATCCAGGGAACAACACTTTACATCAGTCAATAACTTTAAAGTATATATGTTTTGTAGCAAAAATCTGACTGATTTAGATTCAGTTTTATTTAATGCTTTTAATCTTGAACAGGCTCTACACAGAATCTTGAAGTACTGAATTAAAATGAGAGCATTGTCTGTGTTATGCTTGGCTCTCTGAAATAGTAATTATGAGGCCCAACTCCCATATATATCACCAATAAGATACAACAATTTTTTTTTAATGTGAATTTCATAAACCCAATGAAGCCCAAAATAATAAATTCTCAGAAAGATTCAAGATACTTCGATATATGAAGACTCAGACTTGAAAGAGACCTAGTAGTCTTAATTCATTGCACCAATGGGAAAAGGAGGCACCAAGCAGTAAAAGAAACTTTTAAAAAAAGTTAGTGGTTTTAATTACACTTAGTCTTTAATTTTTTTAAATCCTTTTAAATGGATTCAATAAATGTTGCTTTTTGGGGATTTTTTGGAGGTTTTTTTAAGACTGGTGTGAATTTTGTGTTCCTTTCTGAAGGCTCTCGAGAGGAAGTCGCAGTGCTATGTACATAGAATGAAATCATGGTGATTTAAGAACCCCAATTATCAGGAACAGAGCTTCCATGTTATTGGCCTTGAAGAAAATATGCTGACATGCAGGAATAGATGAGACAATAAAGAGTGCTAGGAAAAGGGAACCCACACAAGTATGTTTATGACACAAGAAGAAGGGACAAGAATGCCTGAAGGGAAGTTATAGTACTGATCCCAAATGCATCAATTCAAGCAAAGCCAGCTTTAACTAGTCACCACAGTTGATAGCTGTGGTAAAGTAGCTAAGTAAAATTATACTGGAACAAATCTGCTTTGGCTATTTAACTTGCCTTTTAGGTTATTTCACTTTATCACCTTATGTGTGGTTACAGGAAAATATAATGATGGGAGCGTTTGTTGATGCTCATACAGTGATCATTAAGCAAGAGCGATAGAAATATTTTACAATTAAGGTTCTAAAATGGTAATTTTAGGATTAAAATCTATTTCAGTTGACCATAATACAATATATTTATTAGCACAGTAAGCTATTTTGTCTGAAATATTTATCATTCTATACTCAGCTGTAATTATCTCTTTAGGACTAATTCTTGAGACCATGAAAATTCCTAATGTGGATATAAGATAAAGCTAAGGCTTATGGCTACATCAATGTTCTAGGGTAATCTCTTGCTGAATGTGTGAGAACACTCCAGTCAAACAGTTTATGCTGAAGGAACAGAAAAGTGCCTCATACCAGTGAATGAAGCAGTGTAGGTGTCAAATATTGAATGCTTCTGAAAAACTGCCTTGAAGAAGCCATTAACTCAAATTTACATGGATAAATTGACTGCTGGGTAACTCAGCCTTTGTAGGTGTGTGGGTACAGAAAATTCCATGTCCAGTCATCCAGACTGAGCTGTCTAGGGCCAGCTCAAATCTGGAGTCCTCACTAGAGTAAAACTCACTAGAGGAAAAAGGAGTTTAAACTATAAAGCCTGATTTGTAACTCTGAATAAACACATTATGAAAAATTGTTAGATTATGTAGAAAGAGTTTTTAAATTAAATTATTCACTGATTTTTACATAAATTATAAGCAATACTGACTCAGGAATTTAATATTACTTAATGTGGAGAATCTCTTTTCTGTTTTATCTATCTCAGAAGATCCAGAACCACAATTACTCTTACACAGTGAGTTTTCTGAGTCACTGTCAATAAAAAATTGACACCAAAATATAATTTATTGATGTGTTGTCTAATGAAATGAGACAGAGTTTTTGCCACAGGTGAAGTTAAATTTACTGTTACAAATGTTAGATTAAGAAAAAACCACTAATCTGAATTACAAATATTTTCCTTCCCATATGAATGAGTAGTAATTATATATTCATGTGTTAACATGCAAGATCAAAAAGTTCTAGTAGCATACCAAGGCAATCAAGCAACCTTCTAAGGAATTAAAATAGAATTGATTCCTCTGGTATGTCAGAGAGAATTAGTTCTCCTGTAGTGTCCATCTCCAAGTGAAAGGAGCTGCAGGTGAGGGCAATTGTGAAACGTGAAAGTTGTAACCAAGAACTGGAGCAAAGTCACATGGCTTAGTAAAAAGGAAAAATCAAGCTCTGAGCGGTCCATTTGTTAAATGGGGATGGTTTTCAGTGACCCTAAATCTCCAGATGTGATAGTTCTGGCTGTCATATTTGAAATGTCTGTTCCATGACTACATTGGCTGGCGTGCCAATATGTCCCTGAATTGTCCAGCAATGCCAGGATTCATTCCTTTCAGCAGGATTTATTTTATTCCATTTCACTTTTTGAACTTTTGCTGAAACTAACTGGAAATGCAGTTGTTTTTGTGCTTTCTGAAACTACTCAGTTTTCCTTCCTCTCCCAGGTTCTGCTATCAGAAAAGTGCTACCAAAAAGATATGAAAATCATTGATAAAACCTTAGTGTTTCTGAAAGACAATTGAAAACAGAAATAAAGAAGTAAACTTTCTAGATTGTATGTTAAGACTAAATTATTAGAATACTCTTTTTTCTCTCCCTTAGTTGCCCAGAAAATCTGACTACCTGAGCTTGTGGTTTTTTTCAGTGATGATGCTCAGCAGTATGTCCATCATTTAATTAGGCAACATCTTACTTTTGTGTTTACCTATATTAATATATTTAAAGTGGTTAAGAAGAGATAGTCATAACATTCAGATAGAATGTCTTGAATTGTTTGTTTTATTTTGTTTTGTTTTGTTTTTGGTGGCTTTTTTATGGCTTTTTTTCCCCTTTTTTTGTTTTGGTTTTGTGTTTTTGTTTTGTTTATTTTGTGTTGTTTTATTTTGTTTTGTTTTGTTAAAGAGAGCATGCAGAAAGAACATTTTCTCTTATTTATCAGCCAGGTAAAAATGGGAACTACCCTCTAAATCTTATGTATACTGATATTTTCATCTGCTGAAGTTTGACAAGACTCACTGGAAACAGAAATAGAACAGAAATGCATAAAGGCTAAGAGCACAAGCTGGTAGTCTCAACATTCATAGAGCAGAACTTGTAAGATAGTCAAAGACTGATATTTTTTGTTTATAAAAGTAGATATCAAATTGATTTCTGATCTCTTTTTTAATATGAAATTTGATTTTCTTTTTAATGAATTTCTTTATTTACTTACTTACAATCAGAAAATTAAGACAAGGCACAAAGTTGTCATCAAATCAGTCAAAACACGAATCCTTGAATTCAGTGGAACTTTTAAAAGTTATAACAGAACATATAACCACTGAAATTGTAGCAGCTGGGCTGAACAGTTCCTCTAAAAACATTTTTGCAGTATCGATTTTGAAGTTGATAACCAAAAGAAAAAAAAAATCACCATCCTGGAAAAACATTAAAGAACTTAATTGGAAAAAAGATAGGTGTTTGAAGAACAGAGGCCAAAATAACACTTGATACACAAGTTAAACTACACAGCAAAATTGCCAGACTGAAGTGGTGGCTTCCTTCAGCAAACACTCCCTCATCTTGATAAAATACTAGTAAAGCATATAGACAAAACAGCAAAAATCATCACAGAATCACAGAATGGGTCAGGTTGGAAGGGACCACAGAGGGCCATATGATTAAATCTCTGCTCAAACAGGGCCATTACATAGCACATGGAACAGAATTGCATCCAGAGAGTTATTGAATAGCTCCACTGAGGGAGATGCCACAACTTCTCAGGGCAGTCTGCTCCAGCGCTTTCAGTAGGAATGAAATTAAAAGAAAATAAAAACAACAAAAATGTTTTGTTCTTCTTCCATCTGTGTGTATTTTTTTTTCTTAATATATTTCTCTTTTTTTTACTGGTGTGAAGATTCTTTTCAAAACACATCCTGGCCTGTCTTTGTCCTCAGCATCCAAGTTAAATCAGTTTAATGTCCAAGGTAAACTTTAGAATCAATATCAACGTGTTCCATATCAGGCTACCATTCCTTCTTTTAGGCTTTGGTTTTGCTCTCTTTAAAGCTTGTAAACTGATGTAGATAAAGGTTTTCTCTCTCTGTACATCCTGTTGAAATCTGTAGAAAGAACAGTTTTCTATTACACTTGAAAATCAGCCTGTAGTTTAATGTGTATCACACAGCTTTGTCTAACTAGAAAATCATGTTTTAGCAATAAGTAGTTTGGCTGTGGAAGTGATTGATTGTACAGCATTTTTCCCTCACCCCCTCATTGTATAATTTGATATTAGAACAGCTTCACTAGAAGTAGTGATTTCCCTTTAAACATTTCAATTTAATCACAGAAATAAACTCATGGGAAAAAGTGGCAGATGATAGGCAAAAGTGGTCTGCATTAGACAAAAAGACATAAAGAGACATTTTATTAGACATAAAATTTTGAAGGAACAATTATTTGATTGATCACAATTTGTGGGTAAGTGTTTGAGCTTTCACATTTCATGATTATACATTGAATCTAAAATCTTGCATAAATTGACTTCAGGACCTCACTATTGATCACTTGCTGCATTTTCATGATTACACCATTTGCAATATTTTGGGGAAGACTGACGGAGGCTTTTGTTCCAGCTTTCGTAGTGATAGCTCAAATCAGATTTAGCCCTTCACCTGTCTTTGTGTTTCTTTTCTGTCTCAGTCAGAAGATGAATTTTGATCCCTCTTGGGCACCTAAACTTCCAAATCAGAATGTTTCCTGCCACACAAACATTACAGAGGAATGTTGGTTGAGGGGTTTACACATACTGCTTTCACTAGCTACCTTAGTTTGGTGACATTCCTGCCTTGCAGTATCTCCCCCATCCATATAATATTATGCTGAATACATGCATATGCCATAACAAACACTATATTTTTTATCTCTATTATAATTAATACATATATTATTTATATATAACTATTATTATTGTCAGAATAAAAAAATATATTGGTTATATCTTTATGAACAAAACAGTTTTTAAGCATGTAAGAGTTAAAATACAGAGGTATCTATATCATAATTTTCAACATGTGTAACATTAAGCTTCTAATTTATAGAAAATTAAACTAATAAATATACTGATAAATAAATTGATAAATATAGTTATTAATTAAGTCTTTTATCAATTAGAATGGGAACTTGCAGAACAAAATATTGTTTGCGTACTTATATTAACTGAGTGAAGAATCACACACTTGCCTGGTTTTGAAGGTTCAGTAAGTGACATTTAGGTTGGTGTATTTTAATTGTGTAAACACAGCATAAATGAGAGAAATTCTCTAAAATAATTGATTTTTAAATATATGTGTCAAGATATTTAACTAAGAAACCAAGTTGAAGGAAAATCACTTTTGCCTTGTTAAAAACTTTTGAGAGAGCCTAATCTTAAGCACAGAATTAATAATATGCATTAATTGTCACTTGAACTTCACTGGAACAACTTACAGTTTATCCTATGTAGGATGATCTGTTAGATCACAGCCTCTCTGTGCTTTCTTTCACTAGAATGAAACACTGGAAAAATAAAAGTAAGTCCTGAAGGGCATATTGACAATAGCAAATCCAAAATGAGAAAAGAGATTCACTTTAGATGAGAATTGTAGTGTCTGAAGAGCAGTTTTACCAAGACACAAATATCTTCAAAATATAATTGCTTGTAGCAATAGCAATACTTAATTGCATATAAATATATTTTAATTATGAATAGAAACGCATAACTAGATATACAAAACTCTTCTGGATTTTTCCTTAATTCTTTTTTCCTTGTTTTGGACAAGTGTTTTTGGTATGGTTGGGTTTTTTTAGTGGTGGTGATGGCAGTGGTGATGTTTTTTTTTTTGTCTAAGCATAAGTTTGTATTAAACTCACAAGTACTATAAATAATTAAAGTATGCCCAGCTCAGTAGTTGGTCATGAGGTGGATAAAACTTAAACGCACTTAAGGTTTGAATGAAGCAAAATGTGGAAGTGTGTGGTAGAGAGGACAAGAATAAAAGTCTCTTTGTACACAGTACTGTCAGGACAAAATGTAGGTCATGGAAATTACATTAAAGCAAACATGAAGACAAATGTTTTGATCATAAGATAACAAGACACTGGAGAGATGTGGAGTCTTCAGATTTTTTATTTTTGATTTGGTGTAATGTTAAAAGTGTGTTTTTAGCATTGATATTAAACAAACAACTAACATTTATTGAAACAGAATTGAGATCAAAGTAGTACATATATTTAAAAATAAGTTAGTAGATATAAGCTGCAATGGGATCTTTATCCACATTTGCTAATACCAAGCAAAATCTTATCCAGATCTCTCAAACTTGCATTTGTATAATGTTTTACATGTGTACACTTCCAAAAAACTCAGGGAAATTATCCAAACTGCAAGTTAAATGTGTACAGCTCAGATATAGATATATCTAGCTCAGAGACACACAGTGCACCATTACATATTAAAATATATCTGAGTCAGAAACTGAATCAAAATTTTTTAAAACATTGTGGAGTAACTTAACCACAAAGTTATCTTTGCTACTGTGGCATTATCTCCAAAGTAGAAGGCTTATCTTTCAGCGCATGGTGAAGTTAATTTCTATTGTTCAAATCAATATCATAATAAAATGGAAGGAGCAATCTAAATGCTTTGCCAAATGAAAATTTAGGCTAGGCATCAGTGGAAAAATAACACTACGGAGAGAAGATATAAACTGTCTGTCTACAAGCTCAGTATGTAAGGAAAAAAAAAGAATACCACTTTGTAATATCTTTTTATTTCAGTTTTTATATTTTTCTAAGTCAATAGCAAAATTTCAGCTTCACTGAACATATCCAGCTAGTGTGCCTACAACTGCAATGTGTATCAGTCTTACTCTAAATGTGAGTGGGATATGAATCCTGTATGTTCTGCGCACAATACCTTGAAGAAGGTGTGAGATGCCCTATACCTCTGACAAATCCAGATCCAATTAAATATGTCTTATCATTTATTTGGTGCTTGCAGAAGGACAATTATTTAAACTGGACTCTGTGCTGATATTTTGTGGACACTTGATTATGAAACATTTAAAAAGATAAAAAAGGAGGGCATTATTTCTGGAGTAGGGGAATATGCTTTTCTTAGGACTATGGAAGCCAACATCAGGATTATGGAAGTCAACATCTGGGCTAGAAAGTGAGTTATGAAAGTGTTGGAAGTGATGAAGTGTTGAAAGGAATGAAATATAGATTACTTCTAAATTGGGAGCTAAGAAGAAATGGTTTAAACTTATTTTTTCTGTTTTTATTATTCCTTGCCCAGTAGTTCTGTGTTTAGCAAAAACATGCTTAACACCTTTAGCAAAAATACGCATGACTGAAATGCTCAAATGAATATAAGTAAATATTGCTTTTATTTTGCCCTATTTATTTCATCAAAATTATAGAGAAGGAAATATGGCTAGTCTTGTACCTATCCTAACATTATAGTGTTAATTATAGAAACAAAGGATTCAGGATGTGTAATTAAAGAAGCTGACTATTAAGTAGTCTCGAGCTCCCACAGACGAGTGGAGATCTGAAGGAGGTGGTATTTAAAGCAACTAACAGGTTAGGAAAGCAGAGACACTGATTTTGGGGATCTAGGGCAGTTGACATAAGCTCAGTGTCAGAGAGGGCATCTTGGAAACAGCAGGAAGCAGTAATATAACTATAGCCATAAAGAAGACAGGGATCTGACAGGGTTAACAAGAAGAGTAAAGAGAGAGGGAATTTTTAACAACCTTTTTTTCTTCCTATCCTTATGGCAGGATCAATAACAGATTTGGAAAATACAGTGTTAAACCAGGCAGCTTTAAAAAAAATCCAATGAAATCAGGCTCCACTGTGAGTGGAATAGTATTGAAGAAAAAAAACAGATCTTGTCATCAAAACTGAGATCGGAGGGATTGAAGCTCAAAGAATTGAAGGGCTTGAAGCTCAAAGGAAAAAGAAGTTAAAGAAGGTAAAGAAGCCTAAGGCACTGGATAGCTGGTGGTGTACAAGCAAGTGCAGTTTTTATATAGTCTAATACCTATTTGCTAAATCCAAGTGAGAAAGGGTTAAATAGAGGTAGCCCTCCTGCTTAAAAAGACTTTTGCTAGCAATGGTATTCTGTGGGGTAATGGTAATCCTGTTCACTCCTCTTTGCTTTTAAAATGAAGCATGTGAGCTCCAACATGCCAGGAAACAGAGAAAAGTTATAGTTGCAATAGTGTATTCATCTGTGGCACAAAAAGATGTGTACATTGGTGTTGGGTAAGGGGAGTCATCCCAATGTAAGGGAGCAGCTTCTTCCTTGAATGCAAAGGTCACTGACTGAGACAATCGGATAGAAGGTTTTAATAAAAGTCTTCTGTAAGTAGATGACCACATATTGACTTGAAAAAGTGAATGTAAAACACCAGAATCCAAATAAGAAACACCTTTTTTCTTGATTTTCTGTTCCTAAGACTATATTATTATGTACAGTGTATGTAAATCTTGTCTATGCATTGGCATAGACAAAAACCTTCTGCATTAGTCACATAGCTAGCTATTAATCTGCAGTTCATCTACAATTACTATTGATTCTCTTTAATTATAATAATAATTGTTTTGTTTATAGAATATATAGATATAATCTAATAAGTGATTTAAAAATTACTTTGCAAAAAGGTATTGATCCTTCTTCAAAATATTGGCTAGCATAAGAACAACTTTCCCTGACTTATGGATTGAGCTAAAACTCCTATCATATTTTCAGTTCATTTTAGGGGAAGAAAGTAATGTAAATTCATGTCGAAATTCAAATACACTGCTGAATATAACCTATATACATCTATGATCAAGCTTATTTTAAGGTATCTTGGGACACAGAATCACGGAACCATAGAATGGTTTGAGATCTTAAATCACATTTTTTTACAATCCCCCCACCATGGACAGAGAAATCTTCTAACACAGTGATCCAGAGCTGGAGATTGTTGTGTTAAAACACCGGAGAGTGTTTTTGGTGGTTTTTTTGTTGTGTTTGTTTGTTTGTTTGTTTGTTTGTTTTGTTTGTTTGGTTTTTTGTTTGTTTGTGTTTTTTGTTTGGGTTTTTTGGGTTTTTTTTGTTTTGTTTTGTTTTGTTTTTGTGGTGGTTTTTTTTTTTTTTTTTTCTTTGTAATAATAAATCACTGTTATCTGGCCCTGAAGAATCATTTACTTTGAACCCTTTTTAGAGAGAATTTTCTGCTGAAAAATCTCCCTGAACATTTAGTCACTGGCTACATCTTACTTCTTTTTCTATCCTGATGCCAAGAATCATCAAGTGAAATGCTATATTTTGCACTGTTATTCTTGTACTGAGTCTAATGATTTGTATTTGATGTATTATTTTCCTTAAAGCACTGAATCTTTGAAAACATGTTTTTTCTTTCATTAGTGAATAATCAGTCATCTTAAAAACAATAATACTAACATTAATGATACCTTTTTTTTGTGTGTGTGAATTTCAAAATTATATTTTTTATACCTGTTATAATCATATATATTGGTTTAAGAACTTTTTTATCCCCTGGAATAATGTTTTTAAAGTTGTTGAGAACATAGCAACCAAATAATTCTCTGCATCTTGTTTTAGGCTTTTTCAGTAAACAGAACCTTTAGCTGTCTTGTAATATGATATATTCTGTGAATTTCCAAGAGTTATTTTGTATTCTTTCACATACCTTTTCTGTTTTCTTTCCCAATACTAAGTGTTCAAAAAATGATGATTAATACCTAAACAATATTGCATCTATGTTTCTGGATTCTATTCCCTTTTCAGCCTCATGGTTGAGCAATGTTGGAGTGAAATTCTGCGTTTGATAGTGGTGATCTTATTTGGCTTATGGCCAGACTTAAATTATTCTTTGAACCTGTTAAAATTTGAATTTTACAGCTGGATGAAAATTGGTAGCTACAGTAAAATTCAGTGGTTCCCTAATATAATCTGGTAGACAATTGTGCACCTAATATTACCTCAATATTCTCTGACTTCTTTTTTAAAATAAATACTATTATAATTTGGCTTGAATGACTATCTGAGATATTCAAAGATAAGTGATACAGAGTCACATTTATTAATTAGGAAATATTTTCATCAGAAGAACTAAAACAATCAAAATAAGGAGACCTGGTGATAGTAGGATGGCTGTTCTCTACCATGCTTCCATTTTACACCTAGAGCAATCATACACTACTATACAAGGAAGTTTTGATGTTCTGTATACTGCACACAGTATCACAAGCTATAATAAATAAAAATTTAGATTGGTAGAAGTAAGTTTTACAGTATTTTCAAAATAAATCTTGTTCTGTGACACCCAATCAGTCTCTTGATACAATAAATTTATAGTGTGATAAATATTCAGGAATGAGCCTTTTGAATATTTTTTATAATCCAACAGAAAAATTTCTACCATGATGTTAGATACTGGTATGGAGGATTTGTAGATTTAAAAATAGGTAATCCGATGGTTACCTTTCTAAAAGACTGATTAATATGCACAATTCCAGTGTCTATGACTCTAAGTGGACTATAACTATCAGAGAGGGCTTTTTCTGGTCTCAGTATGTACTAATTTAATGCAAATATCATACAGAATAATAGCACAAAACCTGCTTAATTCTTAGGGAGATGTTACTGCCCTTTTTTTAGGGGAAAAAAAAATCTTGGACTCTGTTTACAAATATAAATGCAATTCATGTTTATAAAATGTTGCAATTGTTTCATTTACTTTACTTTTCCACTCAATAATTCCCTCTTTGCTGTTCCTCTTACAGAAGGTAAAATGTATAAAAGAGACACATTTTGTCAGCCCAGACTGCTTCACTCTCTAGTCTGTTCTATTAGCATGCCTTATGTATTTGCAGCCTAGCTAATATGATGTTTGTTATTTCTTTCAGTTTTTACCAAGTTGGTCATCGCTCTTTCCCCTCACTATGCAAACAGAATACACCGATATTTGCCATGCTTCAGGCCTGAAAAGTTTAGAAAAGATTCTGTAAGAAAACTGAAGGTGGGAAAAAAGGCTCAGAATCACACAGATTTATTTTAGTCAAGATTAAAAATAACAACCAAAGTATTTGTAAAAAGAGTATAAATTACTAACTGTTAAAAATGGATACACTTTTGAAAACAGAAGGACCCCAAAAAAACCCCATTAACTGAGAAATGAGAGGGGCTGTAGGCTTACCTGATTTTTCTTTATTGACACTCTTACTGTATAATTTGCGAGGAGAGTACGCAAACACTGTAATGAGCAATGGAGTCTATTTTATACATATATATAGCAATTTTATAGTGTAATTTGAGTTGTAGTCAGCTTGAAACCAAATTTTTTTTTAAAAAAGACTATGTCCTCAGCACCATTTGTTATAAACTTTCTATGAACACTTTTGGCAGCCAGGGTGGAGCACAAGACCTGCCACTGTGACTCTTCCTCCACTACTGCTTTGGTCCCAAAACTGGGTAATTGTTCTGGTTTGACACTGGCACAATGCTAGTGTTTTTATGAAAATGTGATTTTTTTTTTTTTAATGTTGTGAAGTGGAATTTAGAACAGAGCAAAGTAGGCTTAAGCTTAATAACAGGAAAAAAAACTTTATTAAGCTATTATTATAAAAGAAAAGAGAAAGGAAAAAAAAGGGGGGAAAAACATACAAAGATTAAAAGAAAACTCTGTAAAGTATTTTTTTTCTTTACTACTTAACTTTAATAAAATATAGTGAGATACAATTGGGACTTTAATTAGGTTTTCACCTTCTAGACAATTGATACTCAGCCTCTTTGATGGAGGCAGGAGTCTCTCCTGCACTACAGACCCCCTAAGAAAACACAGCTCTACATCTTGTGTTACTATGTCATACATGGCACTGCTCGGAGAAAAGTTTGCTATAGTAACCTTTTTTTTCCATGCACAGTGCTTTCACTACTAATGCATGGATGGACAGACTGCTTTTAGGAGTTTTCTTTTTAAGGATGCCTTGCCAAGAGGGGAGAAAAATAACAGTTTAGTTTTTTATTTGTTGGGACTACAGTCCCCCTCATTTTTCTATTTTCCTTGGGGCCAAGATTTTTTTCTCTTTTCTTTCTTTTGAGGACAGGGGGCGCTACTACAAACCCCCTAACTTTTTTCTCTGTTTACTTCACTTCTGTTTTTTTCTAGCTGAAGTAGGTCTCTTGACTTACTGGTATCCTCTTAAAATACAGTTTCTTTTGGAGGAGAAGATTGGTTCAGGTTGTGGCTAAGACGGAAAAGTCTAGTTAAAAGCTACTCCTTGTTTCCCTCCTATCTAGAATTCTTCCTTCTAACATCTCAGGGTCTAAGGTGTTCCTCTTTTTCTCTTTTAAACTGAGGAGGGGAAGGAAAAATTTACAAAGCTTTCATTTCTTAAGCAAGGGTTAAAAGTCTGAACTCCCAGGGATGGCTTGATGCCCAGACTCTAGCTCCCATGCACTGGGCACCTTGCAGCCCCCCCCCCCCCCCCCCCCCTTTCTTTGCGGTGTATTGTTGATAAAACTGCTGCTGTTTCTTTTTCTCTCTCTCTCGGGAGAGAAATTCTTGGGGGGGGAACAGAGACATTATAGATTTCTTCCACCCTTCTATCTGCAGGGGCCAGCCCAGTTCTAGTCTTTCCACCACCCTTGGGCCTACCTTTATCAGGCCATGGGCCTTCCCCTCCCCTACCTAGCTCGTCGCTGGGCAGGGGAGAGGCTGCACTGCGTGCTGACCGGAACTAAAGAGAGTGAGTTCTCCTCGGAATTTTGCTTTTAATTCCTCTGTGTTCTCAGAGGCATGTCTACCTTCAATTGGTTAATATCCAAATTGACCTCTTCCTTTTGGAAAAAAATTTCTTTCTGTGTCAAACCACGACAGTAATGATGCCTCTTCAGACTTTCTAGCACATTATTCCATAAGAATTCTGTATTTCTATTTCCTCTGAAAATCCTTTGTGTGTGCTGAGATAACACTACATTATGTGCGATATGACCACAAGAAGAAAGTTGTGAATTCACCTCAAATGATTTGTAAAGTAAAAGATGCAAGAACTTGTGGAAAAGAAAAGAAGGCATCAAAGAGGTGAGAGAAGGCAGACTGTGGTACCCCAAACAGTGGATAAGTTACCTTTTTTCATTTCTTTCTTTCCCCCCAATTTTTTGGATAGGGGAATAGGTGAATTTTTGCAGGGAAATGCAAAGTTACATTTGCAGATATTAATGGCTACTTATCTCAAGTTTGAGGGGCAGGTGGAAGAATGCATTATATTTTTCATTTGGATCTACCTTGCAATGACAATTGGACTCTTGGAAAAACAGGCAGCAGGAGATAACTTCCTACATGCTCTAAGAAGACATAGATCAGGAAATACCTTGTAAAGGGTTAAAATCACCTATCCTATCCAGAAGAATGGGAAGCCCTCTTTATCTACCCTGAGTTCTGTTTAATATAAGATGTAAGAGGAAGGGAAGGCTCATTTATACAGTTCCTTAGGTGAGCAGGGACCTTTGGCATCTTCAGAACCTGGCCTGACAAAAGGCATCCTCTGAAAGAGGCTGGAACCCAGTGTCTGGCAATGAACCAGATTAATTGCATATGCATAATTCCACAGGAGGGGTTGAGATCAAGGGTTTTGGAAATGTTGAAAATTAGCTCCTAAATGATTTGGTTTCTTAGCAATTGCTTGCACAGAAAGAAACTCTGAAAAGGAAAGAAAAATCTTCTTCAAGAACAGAGAAGAATGGTCCTTAGAATTTATAATAAAATGTTGAACTGTCTTCACAGGTGTTTCTTCTCTAATGCTGAGATTAGTGGGTGAGTTGGATTTCCTCTACTTATGTCCCAAAGTGTCAAAGACCAAGAGAGATCCTGAGGTGCAGAGGTGCAAAAGTGGCCCAGACTCCCTCACAGTCCCCAGACCACAAAGACCTGAAGACAGGGAAGGAGAGAGCTCTGTCCATTTTCCAAGATGATAAACCAGTGTGGTAAATATTTCCATGTTAATTTCGAGCCTGAAATAAACTTGGTTTGAAAAAAGCTTTTAATCAGACCTTGAGACAAGCACTTTATAACACCTTCAAGTGTGAAAATTCTCCCTAAATAATTTTCTATTGTGTTTGTTCTCTTTGATACATAAGGATTAAGCCTGAAGGCAGCTTACTTTAAAATCAAGAGGGGAAAGAATAAACATGCTCAAACTTCAACATTATCTTTAGGAACACAATCACTTTGACATATTTGTTGCTCATGTCTTTTGATCTTTAGTATATTTCTTCAGGCTGCAGGTACACCTAGAAAAATATTAATGTGCTGAATATTTTTCTAAATCTTCACATTGGACATGTTTTACTCGGAAAGGATCATTTTCATTTTGTTGACCTTCACTGAGGCTGTCACAGCTGTGATTTCTATGCAAAAGAGCAGAAGCAGTGAGATAGCTCTTAAGATCACACTTTCTCTCCAGTCCGAGCAAGTTCCTGGTGACAAGGCAGAAAAAGAATAAAGGGAGGTACCTTCTGCTTGCTACTACTTGACAAATACATTATCAATTTTTTGTATGCATCTGATTACAATATGCATATATGCATATGCATATGAGCACACTTCTCTCCAACACCTCCATTAAACCCTTGGATCATGCTGTCTCACTGTCCACGTGTGTGCTCCTGGGATTAGCATTGTCTGCCTGGCTTCAATGCAGTTTATTTCATCATAGCAGTGCATATAGTTCTGTGTTTTGCTTTTGTGGCTGGGATGGTGTTGATAACACACAGTTTTGGCTACTGCTGGGCAGTGATTGCATGGTGTCAAGGCTTTCTTTTCAACCCCTGGGTGTGGCCAAGAGGCTGGCAGGGTACACAGCCAGCACATCTGGAGACACTGGCCAAAGGAACATTTCTGACATTCCCATAATCTTGTGCTCAGCAAAGAAAGCTGAGAAAAAGGAAGTGAAAATGGGGCTACTGGTTATCAGTTTGGCTTCCCTAGCACATGCACACAATGTGTACTGAGGTCCTGCTTTCCTGGAAATGGCTCAACATCTTCCTACTGGTGGAATGTAGTGAATAAATTAATCTTTTTACTTTGCTTATGTGTGTAGCTTTTGCTTTTCTTAGTGAATTGAAATTATGTCAACACAAATTTTACCACCTTATTTTCTTCCCCTCTTCTCTAAGAAGAGGCTGTGACAGAGTAGATGGGGCTTGCAGCCAGCTAAGGTCAACCCTCTACATGATCTTTAAAACTATACTTCACAGATTAGTAGATAAGTTGTCAATTCTGATGCTTTCCTGTGCAACACTTCTCTGAATTTGATTGTTTCTGTCATTTGAATGTTACAACCTTTTAGTATTATTTTTCTTTGATAGTGTATCAATGACCTATCAGAGCTTCTCAATACACAACTGTTTCCAATTCTGATTACATACGTGGCTTTTTGTCACACCACAGCTCTGTGAGTATGCTTTCCACCTGTTCTTGCAGCTCCAGTTTTTTAAATCAATCTATTATGAATTTAGGCCAGGTGTACTCTGTAAGACTCTATATCATTTTAGTCTGGTCTTTTTTTGTGTGTGATTTTGAAGATTTCAAAATTAAGAAATATTACACATCTATCTAAAACTATACACAATTAGGTGTGTTCCTCTGTTAAGGATATATTTTTTTATGCCAAGAATACAGCCCACTTTCTTCTTTATGATTGTTTTTTTAAGGCTACAAAAATATAGTGATGTTTCTTGCTAATGAATCCTGTCTTTCATCATGTCTCTAGTGAAATATTTCTGTCAAGTATTGGCAACTAATGAGGGAGGAGCTGATGTCTGAATTCAAGTTCTGCGCTGGAAATAAGAAAAAAGAGTGAAAGGGCTGAATACATTTAATGAAGCACAGAATTGTCAAGTAGAAGAATGCTTGAACTAGGAAAAAAAAAACCAGCTATGTTCTTGCAGTCACTTGTGCATAGGATGCTCATTTTGCTCTACTATGTTGCAATTATACCCTGCTGAGTGCAGGAAATGTTAACCAGCGCTCAACCTCCCCAGGACAAAAATCAGCATGTTGCCATTTTTCTTCTCTACCAAGATGTCCTTGTCAGCTCAACATCCTGCTTGGTTCTTGGTTAAATTTTAGTTAATCTAATTCCTTGCATCACCCAGAGACAAATTGCACTTCCTTTTTTCTTATCTTTTGCTCAGAATGGGAAAGTGTGGTCTGTGTTCTGAACTTTCATGGTGTCTGTAGGGACATGCTCAGAAGTAAATTAGATATTTTGCTCCTTATATCTGGTCTAATAACTGGATTTTATGGAACTGTGCAAGCTCATAACAAAAGCAGAGAGTGCTCTAGGCCACATGAATTGTCTTTCTGTGTGGCTGCTGGTTATGTGGATGTCTTATGTCTTGGGACAGAAAAAATGTGAAATGTGGAAATGTGGTATCATTACACCTTGGATTCAGGTCTAAGAGTAAATTAACTCTGTTAAATGAGGTGAACAAAATGCCACATAGAGTAAGCTACACTGCCAAATTCTCTTTGCCAGCATATCTCTTTTAGCAAGGGTATGATTTTTTTCAGTTCTATAGTGAACAAATCCTTCAAATGTAGAAGAAGATTGGGAAATTCAACTTTCCTTTTTAAAGGAAATAAGAGTGCAAAACTGAGAACCATGAGTCTACCTTGTACAGAAAATAAAGGAAGTGTTAGAGAAGTATTTTGGAGATGCAATGAAAAGCAGCAAAAACTCAGGGGTTGGTGTTTTTTTGTTGGGTCTGTTTAGGGTTTCATTTTGCTTTAGAAATACAACTAGTTTATACTAGTCAGAGCTTGATTTACTGCCATATAGGGAAATTCAGGTACATTGCAGAATAGGATTTCAAAATACCTTCCACCCATGTTAAGTAGTTTACAAATATATTGTTATTGTGACATTTGATCTAGAAATAAAAGTCTCAGAGAAACACCAATATTTTCCTCAATTTTAATATTAGTTGTCATAAATTATCATGCATATGAAAATGATGTCCTTAAGTGCATTTATCTCATGTCTTTAAGGTGTCCCTACAACTTAAATAGGGAAAGATGAGTTTGACCTTGCAATCACTGAAGAAAGCATTAACTGTATGCTAAATGCTTGTTATTGATCTCCAACTGAGCATTCACATCATTAAGTTCTGCAGGTGCTTAAGTGTGTGCAAGGTTGGGGTTGATTTCCTTCCTTCTAATTCTTTTAAGAATAGATCTCTCCTTCAAGGTCTGTTCATCTTTGGAGGAGTGTTGTTATAAAGGTCTGAACTTGCTATCAATTGCTGCTACTGCATACACTAATGTGTAATTAA
The DNA here is from genome assembly GCF_050655825.1 of Lonchura striata. Taxonomy (NCBI): domain Eukaryota; kingdom Metazoa; phylum Chordata; class Aves; order Passeriformes; family Estrildidae; genus Lonchura; species Lonchura striata. The sequence goes on from NC_140704.1 coordinate 75,241,034, forward strand.
AGAAAAATGCATATAAATATTAACAGTGTAGGAAGCATGTGCAGAATCGTAGGAGCGTCTCATCCCTGTGTGTGTTATGGGAAATTTCAGACCATGGGAAAGGTTTTCTACATTTAAAAAAACACAACTGTACATGAGGTATTCCTACCTTTCCCAGGCTGAGGTAAATATGTAGTCTATACTAGTAAATTAACTCTGTTAAATGAGTTGAACAAATTACCACATAGAGTAAGCCGCACTGCCAAATCCTCTTTGCCAGCATATCTCTTTTAGCAAGGGTGTGATTTTTTTCAGTTCTATAGTGAACAAATCCTTCAAATGTAGAAGAAGTTTGGGAAATTCATCTTTCCTTTTTAAAGGAAATAAGAGTGCAAAACTGAAAACCATGAGTCTACCTTGTACAGAAAATAAGCAGGACAATAATTTTTCTTATCCTTTCACAAATTGTGGTTTAATTCTAGCAGAAGTATCTATGACAACCTGTATGATGGTGCTGGGGGAAGAAAAGGGGAAACTGAAGCCTTCGAAATTTATCAACTTTTATTTTTTTAAAATCTGCTCAGTGCACATTTTAAAAGTCACAAGAATGTTTTTGCGTATCTTTATTGTGGTTTGCCACTACCATCACCACCTCATCATCTGTGTTTCTAATTAATTCCTGAGTAAACAAGGGATTTTTATATTGTTTCGGATATTATATCAATGTATAAGCTATTACTATTCTTAAAAAATTATATAATCTGCTGAGTCCTTCTTCAAGACTTGAGAAGATACTTTCCCCCACTCATGTCAGCTTTTCTTTCCCAATTGTGCTCCATGATTACTTTCAGATTTGATAACTTCTAGTTTATAATAATACATCTAGCAGTTGTAAAATAATCAAAATCAGCACTCTTCTGATGTTGCATCTCTGTGAGCTGCTTCAATCCAATTTACAGTTATTGAGTTGGACATTTTCTCATTACTCAGGGGCTGCAACAAGAATTCTTAAAGAAACACAAACCTCCAAAAAAGCCTTTTTCATCCCTCCATTGATATTTTGGTGGGTAATTATCTATTTCAATATGTAATTTTTTTCTTTACTGAGGTTTGTCATTGAAGGCCATAAAATGAAATCTAGGTGACTACTCCAGAATATAAACTCCTAAAAGCAGTAAAACGAATTCTGCTCCAAATGGATAAATGAGCTAGGTAGATGACTTAACTAGATTCTGCACAGATTTCTGTGAGCAATAGGGACAGATGAGAATGTTTATTTTTCTTGAAATTATTCCAGAACAGAAATTCACCATACGAAGATGTAAATTTACCATGTCTTAGGAAAGGATCATAACGTATTTGTTTTCCATTGTAATGGCCAGCAGAAAAACATAATGCTTAAAATTATATACACTTTAATTTCTTTTCAAATGTATTTTTGATTTAATTCCTTTACTGTTTCACTTTTTCTACAATGGATATATAATCCTAGCTCCCTGTGGAGTCTTGAGTGTCGTAGCTTACACCAGAGTCAGCTGAAAGGATCAGTCACTTGAAGAGACAATAAACTTCTAGATACTGTTACAAGAATACCTGAGCAGAGCAGCTTCAGTGAAAGCCACAGAAACCATTTGCTCATATTGAATTACTTTGAACTTATGCAATTTTTATTAGACTAAGAATGGACTAAGGTCTTACTCTCTTTCTGTCCCCTTAGGCTACAGAAAGAATAAATGCATGGAAAAAAAAATCATTAAGAAGTATTTTTAGCAGAATTTGTTTAGGAATCCCTGTGAAGCCAGTCTGCAAAGGAAAAAAAAAGGTGATAATACTTTCTATACAAAGCCACAAAATAAGCCCTTTTCTGTCCAAATATCTTGGAATCAGGCAAAATTCAACACATTATTAATTTTTAAAAATAAATAAATTTTTAAAGTGTTCTAAAAGAAATTATTTATATTTTATTTTCTTCAAATTTGTATTCCGTAAAAGTAATCATAAATGTAATAAAAATGTTAGAAAATTAAGGAGGGGTTTTTTTTGTGTAAGGTCAACTGAAGCAAATTAATTTTTAAAAGGTGTTTAGGGTTAGAAAATAATTTCTTTCACTTCTTTCTCAGCTCTGACAAGACTTAGAAAGCAGTGGTTTAGTGCTATAAACTGTGATTATCATCTCCCTACTTGACTGACCATGGGTAGAAGGACCTTCCACACTAGGCACATTTTCTACTGAAGGTAAACAACAAGCAAAGTGCTTCACCAATAAATCCTGCCTTACTGCAAAATCACTCACAACTTTTTACCACTAAACTACTGTGATTTTTTTACTGAAATTGAAGAACTGGGGATTTTTCAGCCAGAGCTAAAAATAACCCCTGGTAGCAATCACACAAGTTATTTTAACAAAATTATTCCTCCATAAGGAAACAAAACAAATCTGCTTTTCCGATGGCAATAAACATTTTGTTCTCTTTGCAACTGAATTATGTTCAGAAAGCAGCAGATGAGCAGGTGTCATGTTATAGTTTCTAGAATTTCTGTATGAGAGAGCTAGCATGATCAAAAGTTCCCAGAGAATTCACCAAACTAAAGCATGATTTGTGGTCCCATCTGAATATCCAGAAAATTCAAAATTTATGGCACCATGATTATAATAATTTGGACTATTAATATGATCTTTGTCAGTTTGTTTAAAATTTGGTAAAAAACATTTATATCCAACAAACCTTGAGCTAAATTGAATATTATGAAGCAAAGAATAACACCATGGTCTACCAGTAGCTGCTGGCTAACCACAATTATCTTATAAATAAACTACCCCTTAAATGACCATTTACCTGCTAGACAAATGAGAGGTTTGTTGCTTTTTTGTGTACACATTTTTTTTTTCTTTGTTTGGTTTGGTTTGGTTGGTTGAATTTAGTTTTTTAAAAACATTTTAGACTTAAACTTGCAACTTCCTGTGAATAATTGCTGAGGAAGACCTGATTCATAAAAACAATCCTTAAGACTTCAGTGGAGCTCATGGTAAGCATATAGATCAATAGACCTCATTGCTTCTTCTTTTGCTATGTCTTTATGTTGTGTAGACAGAAGCACAAACCTGCACACATAGGTACAGATATATGTTTATATGTAAGTTCATACGCAACTGGTTTCTTTTTGTCTTCTTGACCTGTTGCATATTTTTTCAAATAGCTATAGTCACACATTTAAACAAACAGTTTTCTTTAAATCTGTTTTTAATATTTTCTTATTTTTCAGTTTTTTCTTTAAAAACACACAGGATGTAAGTCTCTTTAAAGAAATATAATGGTCAGGAGCAGAAATTGCATATTTTTTATACAACATCAGTATTTTGACAAATAGCATCATGTACATAATCCCAGTTTCTCTGCCAGTCAAACCACAATGACAACTGTAGGGTATAAGTACAGGAGAAAAAATAACCTTTTAAATAAGGACAAATAATTTAAAATTAAATAAGCATTTATTAGAAAAAGACATAATCTTGGATGAACACATGCAGTATTCTGAGAGAAACACAAGCTGAACACCTAGAGAAGCTGAACAAAGATTGCCAGATTATATTCTTATGCTCTATGGAGCTATTCTAGCAAAGCTGTATTAGAGAATAACCATAAATTCAATAAATTCATACCTTTTCTTTGTTTTTTGCTTTGCAAATAAACTTCTACAGTTGCTGATTATGGTTAAATCTGGATTTTTAAAGGATTAAGAGGATTTGAAATTTGTGTCTGCTCAGTTGTACTGAAGACCAAGAAACATGTTTTAGGAAGAAAGTTTCAGGTAATAATAAAGTACTAATTGTCTGGATTTTACTGATCCTCACTGTTTATTTTATTAATCTATAAATATCTGTTTCCTTTGCGTACAAAATCTGTTTTCTGCTTTTCTGATTATTGAAAATTGACTTTGAAATGTGAATCAAATATAAATTCAAAATTTCTTATTAAAAAAAGCTCCTTGAATTAGGACCCCCTGATAAAATTTTTAATTACACAATAAAATTTGACTATTATTTCCCATCAATTTTCATAAAATTTAATTGAATATCATAACACAATCAGTATTACACTTAAAATTACTGCAACATAATCTCTGACTTTAACACTAAAAAGTATTATTCTCTCAGAATAATTCACATTTTCTTAGTAGCCGATAGGGCTGTCTCATCCATCAAAAGTATTTTTCCATTTGGATGTTATTATTTCAATATGCTCCCAAATGTGTTTTGTTTTGGTTATTTTTTTTATTTCAGTTTCTGTTCTTCTGCAATCATTCTTGTTCAGTTTGCTCATTTATCAACATACTAAAAAGTGTTCTAGCTTGTATATACAAATGTGAGTAACAAGCAAAAAAAGAAAAAAATGCACTGCATAGATAGTGGAAAGATAAGAATTTAATAAAACCAGAAAATCCAAATTATTTTAGATTGTATTATTCTTTCTCAATCAGGCTTCCATTAAAGTAATCGTATTTTAGCCATGATTACCACTTGATTGTGTTTATAGTTTCAAATTGAATAAATATTTATGGTAATGGTATTTTAATTCTGATCTTAAAACTCTCTATTAGGAGAGGAAGGAAGTAAACACTTAATCCTTCAGAATTAAACTGGCAACGAAAAGAAATGTTAAATTTTACTTGATCAAATTAACCATTTTCATTTTAATTTTTACATCAAGACAGTGGCAAATCTGTGGCACTTCCATAACTGTGGGCCATTCTAAGGAATTCAAAAAAGTAAAATGATATTTCTGGATCCAGACCCTTGCTATTGTTTTGTATAAAAAAAGCTCTTTCACACTGCTCCATTTAACATGCAAGAGTGTTAATGTGAATAAGTAACAGTTGAAGAGTTGATCCTTCTATCAATAGAAAACACATGTATTTCAAATGCAGGATTTGCAGTAATCAAACACTGCTATATATGGCTCTTAATAAGTTAGTTTTTCAAATGGCATGAAATCATCATTCTATCCAGTCAAATTCTTTTTTCAAAGACCACACACATTTAGTAAAGATTAAAGTTCATGTAGGTGACCTTCAACATTTTTTAAGCTCATCTCATAAGCTCTCATACATACATTACATACAAGTGAGTAGAAATAAAGGTCAAAGATTGTCTAGCTGAACATATCCTGAGAAAATCCTAACTGAGATGGGGGAAAGACAAGCCAAGTACTGCACTTGTAACAAAACCGTCTTGTTTGTGTGCTTAGAATAAAACCAGTCTCATTTTACATAAAACTGACTAGAAATGGTATAACAGTCTCTGGCCTGTGTTGTCCTCAAAACCATATTGGAAATCTGAGATAATGCTGGTGGTGGTGATCCTAAATCATACCAGGAACAGGGACAACAAATCAACATTGCAGAGCTGCATTACATCTATATGTATTCATAATCAAATGTTTTGCCTGAACCCCTATCCTGCCATTGCTTGCATTAGCAGAAAGAGTTGGGACATAAAGGACAAGAACATATGTAAGATGAAATTACAATTGCTTATTGTCATGTTTTGTGTGCAGCCCACAATAAATCTTCTTGATATTATTATATTGTTGCAAGGTGCATCAGACATTCCTCTGCAGCATCTGTCTGTTGTCGCCCTTGTCACTAGTCCTTGAGATCTGTGCTGATTTGTTCTTTGATTTTGTTTGCTCTATTCTGTCTGTGCAGCACTTCTAGGTATATAATTATAGCAGAGGCAATTGAGATGGAATTTCTGATTTTGAAGGTGAATTATCCCATTGAATTACCTACTGACTTAAAGTTTTGCTGCAAACTTCAGTCATTATGCTGGTTGTGTTGGGAATTTTATTTTTTTGCTAAGAGAATCAGACTATAAGGATGGAGATGCTACAAAGCTGCCTGATATTTTTAAGATGATGTTTGGAGCCTTCTTGTTCTTAGTCTTCAATGTATATTCATAAACAGCAAACAAAGCTAGTTGCAGCTACAAATGTGCACAGGCTCCAATATTTTACAGGCTCCAAAACCATTTGGAGTCACCACTTGCAAGTGGAACCTGTCAAACAAGATTCTAACTCTGTGTTTATTATGGAATTCCAAATATGAAACCCAAAAAGAATTTTTACAGGTGTAAAATTTACAGGAAGTGTTTCATAAGTGAGAGCAAAAAAAATGGAAATTTTTCATCAATTACATGGCAGTGCCAAGAAATAAATGGCATTTTGTTTTCCATTTGCACTCCTTTACCTTGAGCTGTTTACATTGTGATAAAAGAATAGTCTTCTTAGATGTAAAATCTGTAATTTCTTTATTTGGAAAGATAGGGAAAATTCCTGCCTCACCTTTATGATAAGCAGCAGATGTAATACTGACCTGTACGGGGCCAAAAAAAAAAAAATAATTAAACGCTTTATTACAGATGATGGAGTGATCCAATTATTTATAACTCTTACAAAAGCTATTTTTATTTTCTGTTGACCAGTTTTGACTTGACTATCTGTGACATAGCATGTCACAGTTGGTGGAGGGAAAGGATTGTGAGATTAATATGTATTTAATATAAGATTAATTAATTTATTTACTACATATTCTCTCAGGACCTGCTCTCTAAACAACTGGCAAGTAGATCACTGCAGTTAACATCAGACTTCATTGGACTCCTGATCAAAATAATTATTAAAATGTGTTCCTGATACTGTGGAAATACTTATTTAACATTCCAGATATTATGTGGCATATCTTAGAATCTCAGCTGGCAGATATTACAGGTTCAGCATACATATTGTAAGATGAAATTTGAAGTGAAAACTTGTTTTCAAGATTTAGTCCCTTTAACTAGGAGAAAGAAATAAAATTAAACAACAATTTCTTTATTTATATTTGATAAAGTGAAGTAGTTTAAGAATCAGGAATTCTCTCAAAGTACTACATAGTTAATCTACAGTTTATAGTAGTATAAAAGAGAGTTATGCAGAAACTTAAGCAACAAAACTGTGCATTATCCTACTTTGGGTTTTTTTCAGGTGGGAAAGGATTTGAATGCATGCCATTGCTTTCTAAAGATTTGGTTTTTCTTTCCTCAGATTCTTCTCATGATCAACTAGATAAAAGAAATTGCTTTCTGTCATTCTACCCTAATTTCTTTCCTTCAGTAGTTGTATGAGACAATACAAGCTCTCTTGTATTGATGATACACTCAAAAATCAAATAAATGTACATGCTCTACCAGTTTGCACTGAAAAAAAAAACCAAAACAAACTCTTAGACTTATGCAAAAAGAGATTTTTTTCACCTCCACATGCTTCTATTACCTCTATAGGAATAGCTGCTCCCTGCAGCTGCTAAACAAAGAATATAATATAATTCATAATCTATTTGTCTTTTTCAAATGAGTTTGAACTATTCAACTATTTCAAATAGTTTAAACTATTTTCATTATGTTTGTTCTGGGCTGGGCAAAATATGACTACAGCTGCAAAATAGAGTATCTTTTTTTTTATCTTGGCTTGCAGATAACAAACATAAACATTCTTAAATTGTCAAAGTAATGTTCCTCACATTTTGTAAAGCAGCACTGGAAATACCATATAGCTGAAGCAATATCTCATGATCTCTCAGAAAACTGAATTTCTTGCATGAATTCCACCATTGGAAAGACAAAACTAAAAAAAGTAATGGTTCTGAATGGGACAGAAATTTCTCCTTTAGTTTTATGGAGATGTTTTTTTTTTACTTGTACATGCTTGGAAGAGGCAAACACTTTGCTTAGCAATTACTTCTCTTTTTCTTATCTAAATTTCATTTTAATGCAGACTTAAGAAAACCCCATGAACATCATCTTTTAAAAGTGTCGTTCTCACTGACTACAACATTATGCCATAGTCTTTATTTTTCCACTTTATCTTTCCTATTTGTCCTTGCGAGAAAAAGTGGATAAAGGCAAGTTAGTTATATAGAAGTGTTTTTCTTTACATTTACTTTTATTTATTTTCTTGAAAGTATTTGTGAACAAATTCTTCTATTTGAGATGACATCTTTTCCATTGCAGCTGAATTTGACCTTTTGTTCTGGTTAAGCTTCATCAGAAGAGCCTGAACACCTGTTTTGAAAAGCCATGCTCCACCCTTTGTAGAAAACAAAGCACACTTCCTTCCTAAAAGAATGAGGAATGAAAGGGAAACTTTCATGGGGGAAAGGGCACATTGCCTATGACTAGATATCTAGATAGCAAAAGATGCTCAGGGAAAAGTAATATGATAGTTTCTGAAACAGTTAAATGGGAAATGGGAGGATGAGCATTAGGAGTCAGGAGAGAAGCAGAATAAAAAAAATGTAAGATAAAGCAGAGTTATATACAAGTGCAGAGGGAATAATACAGGTGAGAAGTGAAAGTTACATTAAAGCAGAAGTATACAACAGGATTAATGATATTAAGCAGGAATAAAGCATCCACGGCACCAGGGAACTAAAAATGAAAAAGAGCATTCCTGGTTGTCTGCTGTAGCACATTAACAGAGTTATGGAGAGAAATGTGAGAATGTAACTTTTCAGGTATGGACCACATGGAAAAAATTGTCACGGATGTAATAGTTTGGGTAAAGTAGTGATCTTTGTACAAAATACCAAAATTTGGGACTAGGGTTAGCTACAGCTCTTAGACTATTCTGTAGAGGAGTGTAAATCAGATGCAAAGGAGACATACCATACTGCTGATGAAAATAGGAATATCTGAAAACTTCTATGGCTTGAGGACAAGTACAATTGATATTTTCCTGAGATACATTTAAGCAATTCATATACAATAATCACAAAATGACGTTTTAAGTTACTTATATTCTACTTGAAATCCCACATTATGGAAAGAAAAAGCTTAGTGATTAATTAAAAAAAAAATAATTCTTTAATTAAACATCTCATTACATTTCTGCATTGTTCTGGGTCTTCATACATATAAATAATTTCAGATTATCACTGATTCTGCACTAAAGTGTTCAATTTGCCTCATGCTTTCACCTTGACAGAAATGAGGGTGTAAAATAGACAGATTTCTAGAAAGAAACCTTATTTGTATGTGCAAGTTAATGCATATTGCTGAGACAAGCACTCAAGAGATCAATTCAAATGTTATTGCCAGTGTGCATCACAGACTAGAAACCACAGCAGTACTAGGCAACTGCCTACAGAAGTTAAGGCACTTCTGGAAAAAGAGTAACCATTCAAACCAGGTTTTAACATGCCAAAAACCAAAGCCACCCACTCCAGATAAGGACATGTGGTTCAGTATTGTAGGCTAATGATTTGACACTTGTAGAGAGAAATAATGCACAAATACACATATGCATATTTTTATATGCAATTATATAAGTTAGTTCAGTCTTTTGGATAAGCACCTTTCCAGAAACAGTTTTTAAATAAATTCCTATTGAGTTAAAATAACATGGAGACAAATTCAGATTTCAGATGTGACAAAACCAGACTGGGCTATTCTGAAAGTTGATAGATTATCTCTGTCTGCATATATTTGTAAGCTTTGCATTAGAAGCTGGGACTTTTCACCCCTGAGCATGCTTTATTGTGGACTGAAAATTGGAAAAGAGTTACCATTTACTGCTGTCAAATGTGTGTTCATTAATATAAATGATTCCTCTCTTTCATTTGCACAGAACTCAGACATCATCATCCAGAATCGAATATTCACAGGGGAAGAATATTTTTCTGTATGTACCTTTCTCACTACAACCTATGCAAAAGCAAACTGAGATACAGATATTATTGCCTTCATCAATTAAAATTATGGAAATAAAACCTGTCCAATTTTGTCTTAGAAAAAGGAAAACGCTTTCATGGTTCCCATGAACAGAAAGCTTCAGGACAGCATCCTGATATAAGTGAATGGAATAAATTAATTCTTTATTCATTTCTTGTGAGATAAAGACTCTCCAAACATTCACATGTGGTTGTATGTGTCTTTAATCCTATGCCTATGTGTTTTGCTCGATGACAGAGGAAGGCTTTGATGCTAAAGATACAGTGAATTTCTTAAGTAGGGAGAAAAGGTTTCTGAGCTTCATGTGAAAGCACTTGTTTTCAGTCTTGAATATTTTGATAGAAGCATTTATTCTAGGATTTCCACAGCAGAGAAAACTCCTACCAAGGCACGAAGTGATGGAGGAGGATGTACATTCCAGGTATAATTATTTAAGAAGTGCTTTACAGTCAGTTTGGCTGTCTGGCACAGGGAACAGCTTCTGGTGTCTCCTCACAGAATTCACTCCTGAAGTCCTGCCCTGTTACCAAAACCCGGCCTCATAAACACAACACAAGTTTCCTGACCATAAGCAATATTTTCCTGTCTACTGAATCACATTGTTCCTGATGCTATCTTTATTCTGGGCAAACTCACCTGTTCTGAAGAAGGTGTCTCCCTTATTTAACAAGTGTAATCCAGTCTTCAAAGAGAAACAAAATATAATTATTCCAAAGAGTAAAATAAGGAAGGACATAAATGCCCCAGTTGCAGGACACTAGTCTTGTGATTCTTGTAAATCTTGGTTAGTTCTGGATGAGACTTAATCTGAGCTACTGAAAACAATGGGAAAAAAGTTGGTAGAAAATGACCGGACAAAGACATCTAAATGAATAGCATTAAAAGAACTTTCTTTAAATGCTCTAAAAAACCAAAAAAACCAAAACGTGTGTTTACACTTTGACGTTGAGATGTTGGCAAAGCAAAGATCTAGTTCATAGGCTGAGGAAATGCACTCTGCAGATGGCAGAAGCAAACCTTAGTCCCAGATCATGCTCTAGCAGCTGGTATCCTAAGTTTTGTTTTCCTCATTGGTCTTGCTTCCTTTTATTTAACAGCCAGACTGTTACTGATTTTCCCTGCTAACAAATGGGGCTTTTGTTCATGTCCTTCCTTCATGCAGCCCCTTCAAGTAATCCTGAACTTAGGGCCAGGTTGTTGAAAAATCATTGACATAAAACACAGCCAAGGGTAATGTATGTGAAGCAGACCCATAAGCCGTGTTCTTTACTGCTAATCCACTTGCATTTGTTCCTAAGAGGAAAATGAAGCTTGCTAATGTTATGTGAGGCAGCAGAGCACTGTCAGAGGAATTGTACCAAAGCCTGCATTACAAATATATGGGTACCATAAACTCTTACGTGCTGTGATCCTTTGTAGGCACGGCTGGAGTTGGGAGGCGGGTGTTCTTTCCAATATCTCATGCTAGCTCTTAGTAAAGGGAGCAGCTGCCTTTTCTGCTGCAGAGCAGCCTGGTGACAGCACACGGGAACAGATGGCAGAGCAAGTGTCTCTTTCTTCACATTTAGGCAGTCCCCTTCTCTCCTCCTGCTTCTCACAAACAGCCTCACTGAATTTTTTTTCATGGTATAAAGATACTAAATCTTTTCTTTTCATTCCAGGAAACAATTACCCTGGGTCTTTGCAGGGCAAAAAGAAGAAAGGGAGTAAAATCTAAAGCATTAATTCCACACCCCTCCACATCCCCCCATCCTTCTTTCACAGGTCAGTCAACTGAAAAAACAGAGATGAGCTTTAGGCTTTTTTTGTTTTTCTGTTGTTGTGAGTTGATGTATAGACAATATTCACAGCATTTGGTAGTTTGCTGTATGGAGAAGCAATACGATTGTATAATTCAAAGTAGGGAAAAAGTAGTGTATTGACTTATGCTTCAATGCCAGAGTTTTTCCTTTTTATATCAATAATACAAAAACATAAATGCTTAGTTTATAGACAGATTACACTGCTGTTTATAGACATAAATGGATAGTTTATGCAGCTATAAGCAAAACTTTTGCACAGCATATATTATCTAGTGATTATTGCCTGTCAAGTATTGCTAGATGAGAAAAAAATGTAAGCATAAAAAACAGATTTCAAATATTACATGATTTCCTTCTGATTTAGATGAACAAAACAAGATATTGTCAATCATGCAATGACTTGCATCTGCCCTAATACAAATAAATGTGGAGCTCATATGGACCTTTTAAAGTCACTGTTATGGCTGAACTCCACTGGGACCAAATTAACATGGCAAGGTGCTCTGTTCTTTTCTTAGAGAAGTCCACCCAGCCGTTCAGAGCCTGCAGCTGACAGGAGTGCCTGGAGCAACCAGACTTAGATGGATGTGCTGGTGGTAGGTCACCACACCAAGACTGATTGATTCAGACTGTCTGCAGCTCACTTAGTGCCAGTGACTTGGCTGCACTCTACCTTTTCAGTGGTAAAGTCTAAAGATGCATGTATTTTTAAAAGGCAATTTTAGATTCTGACATAATTCTACAGCCCCTGGGACCTGAGAAGTTCTGAAGTCACTGTAATGCCTAGACTTTGATATATGCTTGCCCTCAGAACCCTATTCCTGCAATTATAGCTGTTACTATAACTCTTACTGCCCCACATTTTGAGAGCATTAAACAGTAATCTAAAGTGAAACTCAGAACTCAAATATGTACTAAATCAGGGAGTAATTTATTTTTGTACCTGGTGAGTATTCAATTTCCTTAAAAGAAAATATTAATCGCAACTAATATTGCAGTATTAATGTGCAATATCTTAATTGAGTATAAATATCTTTCAATGCCCAAAAAGATCAGAATATAGGCCAAATATTTACATGGAGAAGACTTGAACAGATTGGTTGAATAAATACTCCTAGGAGTGAAGTCTTTTCTCTTAATAGCAACATCTTTAGAAATTCTCTCCTGGTCAACCCTCCCTGTAAAAAAGCACTCTTTACATATTCCATTAATAGATGTTTTGTATTGCTTCAGGTGAATGTCATGAAACTAGACCCTGGGAGATACTTTTTGTTGCATGCTAGTCTCTTCAGGGCTTTGCAGAATGTCACTTTGAAAATGTGACATGATAGAAATTGGTGAACTGTGCTCTCTCATGCAACAAATTTACATAAATATTTAAGTGTTTCTTCTGGTTGATATAGCCCATAACTTCTATGACATTGTCCTCAAAGCTACTATTTTTTAAGTGAGAGAAAACACAAAATATCTTGCCTGTGTGCTCTCTCTTGGGATATATAAAGATTTTAACTCACTTTTGTACTATTTAACTTGCCATTGAAGTGGCAAAACAAAACAAAAATCATCAGACCAAGATAGTTAACATTGCAAGTACCAATAAAATGTTATAGCTCTGTCATTGTTTATGGAAAAGGCAATTATGTTTGGGGTTTTTTGTTTGTTTGGGTTTTTGGTTTGTTTGTTAGTCTTCTACATGTCAAATAACCATAATCTTTAGCTAAGTGAACAGGCAGCCCAAGGGATTTAAAGGTGTACCTGAAGAAAAGACCCTGATGATTTTCACTGAAAGCATCCAAAGTCTGAATTGAGGTAGATAAATCAAGTAAAGATTATTTTTCTGAAAACCTGAAAAGTTATTAGATCTGTGATTTCAAAGAACAGTTGCTGCAACTGCTCCTGGTGCAGGCTACAACTGTGTGAACTTCTGTGTGATTTCACTGGCTTCTTGGACTCTAGATTATATTAAAGAACAAAAATAATTACACTGGGGGTCCTGTCCTGCATTCCTAATATATGCAGAATGCTAACTAGGTTTGCAGTGTAGGTCTGTCTTTTGTTTAGGAAAAGCTTTGAAGCTTTTTGAATAAAGACAATGTCAAGGTCTTTGAACGAGACCCAAGTAGTGTTCTGCATAAATAAGATGTACAGTCCACATACAGGAAGCATAATTATTTACATTTTTAAATGAGTATTCTTTGTAATAATTTTTTTTGGTCATGCATTAATTTAATAAATGTGAACTTGCTTTTGAGATGGCACGAAACACACCACTTCATACTGAGAAGTTGCTTCATATATAAAATATGAGTAATGGGCTTGCTAGTGTGTATAGTCAGCACTGTCCTCTACTGGCTGAATATAGAAATGTGCAGCTCTATGTAGAGCAGCACTGGGCAAACAGGAAAAGAATTTGCTGTGCCATGCATTCAAATTCAAGAATTAGTCCTGAATCCATCATGCTCAGAGCTGTTTTGCGTTCATCCTCCCATAATGTTAGATTAAAAGACTAAAAAAATGTATTTGTAATCAATTGCCAAGTTTATAAGAGTGAGAAATACCTTTTTCTAAGCTAGATGATACAGTTAGAAAAAATGGACAACATTTCAGGCACTGAAACCTACACTGGCAGAGAAGACAAAATATGCAAGTAAAGCAAAGGTTAAAACCAGGTGATTTAAGTTTAAGTCACAACTTAACTTTTAATTTAACACAACTGCTAATTGTTTAGATTCCTCAGAGAAAAGAGAGAACTGTTACGTGCAGGTTAATGGAACTGCTATGGCAGATGTGAGTTCCTAGACACCTGTGAAAATGAGAAGACTTCCTGTGGTGGTCAAATGCAGTGCAAAGGAAAAATTAAATGTTGAGATCAGGACATTTAGATACGGAATTTTGTGGCTTAGATCACTGTATGGCACCTGGGACATTATGTTTTAATTTTTGTTGTCCACTTGGTTAGCCAACAGGAGTATGCAAAGCTTTTTCTCTTACATCCGTTTCCTCTAGTGAATATTAGTTTAATTGTTGCCATATTATACTTCTCTTAAGTATAGAATGTGATAAAGATCTTTCTTTCATTGCAGCTTAAGAATTTTAAATAGTTCAGTGTCTTGATTTTTCTAGAGATCAGATTTGAAGAGGAAAGAATATAGTGTTTTCCTTTTTCACTGATCAGTTTCAAGCACTTCTGTATTTGAAGAAGCTTGTTTTGTGTCCTACCATTAAAAAAAACACAAAAAAACCCACAAAAAACCCTACAAAAAATATTAGAGAAACAACTTATTCCTTTAGTTTGGGAATAAAAATTTCAGTTATCACAGCAGCATTTACTTTAATTGTATAATTGCATTCAGGAGGGCAGTACATGTATGCAGCAGCATTTGGAAAAATGGCTGCTGGGAGACATAAATCTGAGAGATCCCCTGAGATCTCACTGTGTTGGTGTAGCTTTGATTTCTGTTCTAATACAATAAAATATTGTCTGTTTTAATACTACCTCAAGTCCAACTAGCATTTTATTTATTTTAATTATTTTATTTTATTTTATTTTATTTTATTTTATTTTATTTTATTTTATTTTATTTTATTATTTTTCTAGGGTGGCAGGCAGGAGAGGAAAGAAATATATTTAGGAAGGATATTGCTTTAGAAATGTACCTGATTATCTGACACTTTTACAGATTCATTTCAGTGGCAGAGCTGGAGCTAATTAAGCACCACTGGCCAGAGGGTAACAGTGGCAGGGCCACCCAGCCTGGCGCCAGGCGTCCTGCAGCTGATCTGCTTCAATGTGGCAAAATGGAGGCATGTCTTCCTAGCAGTGTGCAGAAACCTCAGCAAAGAAGCAGTCTGGTTCTCATGGCAACCAGGATTTCCATATACTGCAGGGGTACACAGTCTGAAATCACTTTGCTGCAGGGAGCATTTCTGCGCACACTCAAGGACTAATTTAAGCCCTTTGTAAATTAAGAATGTGTGTCCATTTTCATGTATGCAACTGTATGTCTTTCCTCCTGTGAAAGGGAGAAGAACAGGGAAAGAAAAGAAGATGCAAAATTGTATTTCTCTAAGTAAAAATAAAAATAACCCTGACACACCCAGCTTCTTATTTTCACTTTGCATCCCATTTTAAAAAGCATTGATAGCTTGCACAGCTGGGAAGAAAAAAGGATGGTAGCAGCTCCTTTGGGTGTTTAAAAAAAGGTGCTTTGCTAATCAGAACATAGGGAAACAGATTTACTGAATGTTAGATTATGCTTTTTGCTGCAATACCATTTATACAGATTTTATAAGGGCAAGTCTCTAATGAAGATGTGATATTCATCATGCATGATGCAGTGACATCTGGTATAAGACATCCTGTGCTGTATGCTGCATTTCCCAGCTAGAAGGATAATTCTTGTGCTTCAGCTTTATCAGACTCTGCCATGCAGCCCAGTGAGAGGTTTCCTTACCCCTCATTTGAGATGACTCATGCTTATTGTAGTATCTTACAGGGCCCTATGTTATTAAATTCTGCATATATATTCTGTCCTGGAGAATCATAATACAAGTAAAACCTGGTATGAAGTCTCTATTGTTCTATTACAGAGATTGGAGTTCCCTGAGTGTTAGTCTATAGTCCCTTGTAGATAATTTACAATATGACTCTGTATGGATCCAAAAAAGGTTAAATCTGGCTCCAGTTGGTTGAAGAAAATTAGCCTACTGAGGGATGTTTCTTTTTTTTTTGGTAGTAACACAAATGCCTGAACTGAAATCTCTTCTCATCTAGCCTTTTTTTTTCTTCTTTTTTTTCTTTTTTTTTCTTTTTTCTTTCTTTTTTTTTTTTTTTTTTTTTTTTTTTTTTTGGGGGTGGGCTCATATTGATTGGAATGATTTTGAACCCTTCCACTTGCAAAGCTTTAGTATGGCTTTGTGTGAAACCTTATATATGTTATTTAATGCAAAGCTGTGGTTTTACCTTTCTCCTCACTACAAACTCTCACTTTTCAAAATGAAGAGCAGTAGAGCTTTGCATAGCCCGGACATTCACACCACCATCTCAACTACATAATTAAAGGGCCTTAGATTTGTTTAATTTTTGAGCAGGTGTTTACTTTGCAATGTGTTTTTTGAAGTGCCAAATATATTTCCAAATGATCACAAATTAAGTGAAATTTTTAAACAAATATTATTATATTTCTTGTGAATCTGGCGTGTGATTAAATGTTTTAATCAACCAGTTTCATTCTGCTTCTGAATTATGGTTCTTTTCTTTCTACATGGTTATGAATCACAATTTTATTACATTACTTGATGTTAAATATGAGACATATAATCACACATCTAATGATAAATGTCCTTTCCTATGTATGGGGAAGGAAAGAAAGTGAAGAGGTATAAATGAAAAATAAAAGCCAGACCTTGGTATTGTACCTGCTCTATCCTTCAGCGAATTTCTTTCATGCAGACAGCTTCTGGTAAATGTGGAAAACAAAACTGGTGGTTATATAATGACTGCAGAGGAAAGAGAGCCTGCTTTGAGCTGACAACAGCCTTGACAGCTTGAACGTTGAAGCTAGAAATATCTTGTCAGAAATAATGTCTCTAACATTGCAGAGCCATGCTGGAGCCCTTCATTCTAGGAAGGAAAGGTGGGTGGCACCTCTGTGTGTGACTCTGCAGCAACAGTGCAGGGCCACTGGAAATGGCTAGTGATAAATCCCCGAGCTCTGCATCCACATCAGCATGTGATGTGTTCTCACTGCCCCTTCCATATCCCAGAGGGAGCTGGATTTTTCTGGCCTTCACGTTGGAATATGGTGCCACCACAGTGACAATGAAATCAAACAGATGGCTTCTTTTAAGAAACCTATCTATGTTGCTTGGCACCAGAAGTCCTTTTTTCCAAGTGGATCCAGATGTGCATTCAGAATTAATCACAATTTTCTCCTTTATTGTATTTCTATGATGAAAGATATTTATCACACAAATGGAAGAAGATATTTATCACACAAATGCCTAGGCTGACTGTGCATTAAAAAATGAACATAAGTTAACATCGGTGAATTAATGCATTTTTCTCCACTCTTTCCCACATAATTTTTAATCACAATGGGTCATTTTTTAATATTTTTGTATTTATTTCTATGTAATAGTGCAGTACACGAATGCATCTTATTTATTCGGGTGTACTCTTAAATGAATTTCTAGGTCAGACACATGGAACTTGGAGGGATGTGCAGAATCCACCGGCATCAGCACTGACCTGTAGATGGAATTGTGCTGTGGACATGGAGAACAGATGTGCTGTCTGAAGTTACTGACAGGGAAACAGCAAGAGAAAAACACTGGGAAAAAAGACTAATAAGAGAAGGTCTCATCACTTCATTAAAAGAGGAAATATGTGACAAGAGTCCACCAAAGTGCACCCTTCTGTTTTGTTTGTAAATATCTTTTGTGCTTTAAAAGTCTGGAATGGCCAAAGCCCTCGGCTGGGCATGCTGCAGAGTCCCTGGCATCCTCTCAGGAATGTTGCAGCACCTTGGGTAACACTTGTAACAACACCTGCAAAAGCAGCCCATGCAGGCTGTGCCCAGTATGGTGCTCCATCACGCTCCATACAAGATAGTCTTTTGATATACCTGGAGCAACCAAGCTCATTTAGTTACATCCTGATCATTTGTGCTTGTCTTCTTAGGCATCATGGCTCCTTTCTATGGCCGAAAATAGTAATAGAGGGAGGTTGAGAAGGGAGGTTGAGCCAAATAAAAATTTGCAATGCCTGCAGTGTATGTGACAACAGGCCTCTTGCCACAACAGGTAGAACATCAGCCTGTCAATAGCTTCTACTTACCAAAGCCATGTCACTTTTCCAGCTACTAATATTGTCAAACAACAGCCCAAGAGTCAGCCCAGCAGCTCTCTCCTTGATCCTACCTGATTTTCTGCTGCAGGCATGGTGGACAGTGTTGGGGGCTTGGCAGGACACCAACAACAGTGAAAGCAACAAACAAAATTATATAGCTGAAGCACATATGTTTCTTTATATACAACAATTACTTGGACTTAACAGAATAATTTGACAAATTAATAGAAATTACATTTAAAATATTATGCAAATATCATATATTAACTACCTGTATGAATGTGTAAATGTAAGTATATCAATAGATAAAGATGACAACCACATGAAGTACATCTTCCTGTTGTTAAAAGCCTCAGTCCACTCTTTAGCAGTAATAGTTCAAATATTATTTCTGTCTCTAGGTCTTTCCTGCAACACTCAAGAAAAAATTTTCCTCCATTAATTTTTTTTTTAATCTCCTGTCCTGTTTTAAATCAGAATGAAAAATTTAAAAGCTTCTACATATCAAAAAGCTCAGTGTCCTTCTAATTAAATTCTGAGTAGTTTAACTGCTTAGTACAGTTTTCAATCAATTTTTTCATCTGGCTTAAACTTTGAAATGGTCAAAGATGAAAATTTTCATTCCACCAATATGTTGTTTTTTTAGTAATAGATAATATCGTAGCTGAGTGCTATGTCAACACCCTGCCTAGCTGGGCAAGGTAGAAAATTAGGCAAAAGTTCTGGGATCAACAAGATCTCAGGAAAATAGGCATTTGAAGGATTGGTAGCTGTGTGCTCATATACAATCTGCTGGGAGCAGCATATGGGATCATATCTCACATTCCTCGGAAACCCCTTAGGTGATGCAGGCATTATGGACATAGCAGTGCTCTCATTACCTCTGCACCTCCTCCTGGCAGATGATGGGACTCTTAATTGCCTAAATTTCCATATCCTTATTGTTTGTTATAGCAGATTATTTAATTCTCCTTATCAAGCCCTTTCAATGGTGCTTCTTTGCTGTCTTTTAAGAACTAGGAAAAGCTGTTAAATGGTCTTCTACCCTCTCTCATAACAGCTTGAGCTGCTCACTTTAAAATTTGATTACAACCACAATTCTGTGTTATTAAGCTTAACCAGGGGTTTGTTCTGCAAGGTTGTTTGGCATTTGCTATAGATGGGCTATGCTCTGAGCTGTGTTCATCTCCCTTCCACCTCGACCATTCTATTTTGCAGCTGTGTTTTTTATTTGATCAGGTCCTGGTTGTCAATGTTCTGTAAAATGACCTTCTCTTTCTCCTAATTTCTTATCAGGTCTCTGCCTCTTGATTATTTTTTTATTGCTTGGATAATATTTAGTGTAACGTACACTAAATAAGGCACTAATTAGTTAAGGCACAATGATGAGCATAATACTTCAAATGTAGCTTTTACCTACAAAATAGACTAAAATAAAAAATCAATCAGTCTTGCCTCAGAAAGAAAGAACCTGTCTAGCAAAAAATACTCAGTAGGAGTCAAAAACATCTCCTAAATGGCATTTCCTGGGATGGTTAGTTGGGTGACTTACAGACTGGAAGTTTCACCAATTTCTTTATTTTAAATATTTCCAATTTTACTGTATTTATTCAGACAGTTTAAGTACTCATATGACATGTTTGAAACAGAAATATGATACAATTCTTTAACATTTTCTTTAGAATCACCAGACAAGAACTGAGAAAACCACACAAAACTTCAGGACCACTGGAGGGAACTGATTTTCAGAGATTCTGAAGAGGTGTGCTGATCATGTTGAGCAGCATGTACAGGATGGTATATCTCATGCCTGTAATTATAGTCAGAAGTCTTTTAAGTGTAGCAATTTGGGGCTTTTTTAGTGATTTCACCAATATTTTATGTATTCTATGATTACAACATGTCCTCAGCCACTCTCAGATCTGCATTCCTGAGAACTTTGAATCCTTTCCCCAGTCTTGTCTCAGGACTAGTAACCATTCATGCCTTTGAATAATTTTTTTCTAGGATTTTTAAATATCAGCATCTAAAGGTTAAATCCTCATAACCTGAACATACAATTAATCTCCAGGGTTTCAGTGGTATTTTTGGACCATACACAGCTTATCTCAGTAGTTTTCAGAGTAGTTTTCCAAGAGAAGCTGTTGCATACCATGTTAAAACACTAATTAAAGCAGCCACATTCACCCTTGTGATGCAGCTGATCCATGTCCAGTTCAAAAAGGCCTGCTGTGTTATGAAAAGTAATATTTAGTGGTATTCAATAGAATCCAATGCAGCTCGAAGCCCAGGAAAATGAGATAATGAAATCAACAATCAGCGATTCTTACATTTGTAGAAATTGATACTCAGTTTTGACATTGTTATTTACTTTACATTACTCCAAAACAACATGTGAATTACACAAACATGAGATCTTAATGTCCGGTTTTCTTTAATTTTTTCATTTTGGGCTCAGAGATGAAAGGTGCCTCTCAGATCATTTAATATTAGACACTATGTACAAAAGACCAGCCAAAATTACTGAACTTGTGCACACCTCAGTTGGCAGTGAAAGAAAAGGAATTATGTGTACAAGCAGTAAAGAAATATCTTGTAAGATGAATCACTGGTCTAAAATGCATTGAGAAAAAGGTGATTACAGTACTGTCCAAGGCTGGAAATATTGCTGATATTGCCCCTCTGTGTTCCATGGCTTATGTTCCCCGTGGTCTGGATCTGGATCTTCAGAAGCATCTGGCTAAGGAGGAAACAATAATGAAGTTGACATGAAGCCTGGGCTGTGTGAATTTGGGGTTGCATCATAGGCCTTGCATTTAAAAGCCAGATAGCAGAGCATCACAGAGCTGTGTGCTGGTACCTCAGGATTTGCTGTCTGGATAATATGCACAGTTCTCACTGCCCTCTGCTTTCATTTAACAAGGGAACATTTGTATTATTGCAGAGAGTGATGCTTAAATTTGGTTGATAAACAATGGAAAGCAAGGACAACTGTCTGTGAACCTCATCTGTCCAAACCTATTTCTTGATCAAAAGCAGCACCTGCAGACTTGTTGATAAGCCCCAAAGTATAGTTCTTCAGGAAATACTGAATTCAGATACTGGCTGCCTGACAAACAGACAAGAAAAGGGTCATTTATTACAGCCTCCAGTAGAGTAAAGCCAGCTGGAAACCAGCCCTAAAAAAACCACAAAGGCATAATAATGGATTGTGAGACAATATGTGGGACAAGACACTGTTTTTTCTTTTGATATGTTCTGTAACAGGAGTAACAGATGTTGATTATGGCCAGTAAACAGAGGGGCAAGGATGTCCCTAAAAGGGGCAAAGGGGCAAAGTAAGATCCTATAATATTTGTGTGCTCCCTTGGAAGGCTTAGACACACCCAGATTACACCTGTGGTTATATCTGAAATTTCATCAGTCCTACAACTTAGAGTCCTGTAAACTGCACACTTATTATGCATAAGGTAGTGTTTGCATTCCTTTACTACTTTTGAGACTATTAGCAGTTCCTCTCTTGTTCCTCCAGTTTAAGTGCTACAGAGTAATCCTGCAGACAATCTAACAGCTCATTCATAGGAATTGATCACTGTAAAGGGGACACTTTTATTTAGCCTCTTCCTTCAGAGACAAAATATGTTGCACTCCTCATGATGCCTCTTGAAAGACTGTAGGGGTAAAATTATTTGCTCTGACTTTCCAGCTAAGTTTCTACTCTTCATGAGTAGAAACTACTCTTCACTGGTTACCTCTCTATTAATTTTTAAAAATACAGAATAAATTTCTCTAGAAGTTTTGCATTTAGACATCACAACATTTTCTTTAGACCATCAACATATCTCCTCAGCCCTGTCCATAGCTGTAGGAGATTATAGAAAGCTAGAACATATACATGTTTTAGTTAATCATTGTATTGCCAAAGTAACATAATATGTGGACAGCCTATTTGCAAACAGATAGATTAACACAAACCCTGTGTTTTCAGCAAGGTTAAGTGCCTCGTAGCATCATTATGTGTTGAAATACTGCACCAATCTCAGTGTTAGTTCACTTGGTATGAGCACAAGGTCTCTGCAGTAGGGTTTGCTACGTGATACAGAAAACCCCAAAGTATTCCCCAAAATGATAACAGTCCTCTATCTGCTGAGAAAGTAAAGTAATGAAAAAGAAGTGCAAAAAAACATTGTTTATATTACTTCTGCAGAGAGAGTTGGAACTCAATAATCCAAATAGTCCTATGAGAGTGGCTGAGGGTAGAGAAGATCTGAGAACTACATGGAAGGGGTATGGTTTGGAAAGGAGCTGGAAACAGTTTGGAAAACATTGCCCTTGGCTGCCAGCATAAAACTGATCATAATGGAGTGAGAAAACTTTTGAGATTTTGCCTCCCTGGGACCAAATTTGCACTGCCTGTTTGCATGTGTGAATTTAGCCTTCTGCAATTAAGAGGGAGAATACTTCAGTGAGAGTTTGCACTAACATATCTTAATTTGCAAAAGTATGGCAAAAAGCAGTAAAAGCTGACTGCTACTGTGGCTGTACAGACAGTAATTTTTTATCCAGCTTTATTTGTTTTCATCTGATTTGTGTTTCTCTACCCTTACTTTGTGGTTAGTCTGCCCTTAGCAGGATTTGCCCTCAAAATATTCCAAGCACCCATGAAACCAAATTTAACAGTGAGCATTAAAAAATTAGTCATGAGCATTTTAGAAATGCAGCAAAGCCAGAATGATTTTTCTGAAATATGTTCTTGATACAGCATGCCAGCAAAACTCACTGAAGCTTGAAAACATATGGAGCTTGTTTATTGTAGTGCAAGATAAATAGTGACACACCTAATGTGTTACATGGATGTGATAAAGTACAAGTGGTTTGTAATAAAGAAAAAAAGCCTTTTCATCTCTGCTTTTTCTCAAGATAATGACTCCAAATAACTTGCTAACAATACTAACAATAGGATCTTGTGCTTTGAGGAAAAGGGAATTATTTCTCATTAATTTTATTATCAATTAAATGGTTGTTCCATTTGTTTCTTTTGGGATACATGTACTAAAATTTTCAAAAGTTCAGTGTAATTTTCACTAATTTAAAATGTTTATCAGTCAATTGTATTAAAGTGTTCCCTGTTTTTCTCTCATTGTTCATTCCCAACCCAAAGTTATTCTTGTTTAAATTTCTGGAGAAGGTGTTTTGTTAGTTAACTGACCTGGCTGTTGTTGACTATAACTTTAAAATTATTAACTAGAGGATAGACCTAAAATATATTTTCTGTATGAACGAGTGAGGAAGGTGTACAAAGTTGAGGATTAGACACCTGTGCCTAAACCTCAGCCTGCTGCACACCACTACAGTTTTAGCACTTTTTTTACTGCTGATGCTTTACTTAACTAATCTTTATCTGCTTCAGGATGTCAGTTACACTGTCTGCCTTCATGTTTGCTTCTTGCAAGTGCTTCTGCCCTTAATATGGAGTCATAGAAGACATTTCTCCCTCTTCCTCTGGCTGAGAGGCACAGAGCAGGACTGTGGAGTGGTAGCAAGCTTCAGGGAGTGCACTAACTTTGTTGCTCCTTTTTTTATGCCAATTTGAATTAGGATCAGGTGGTCTCGTTGTCTTCTGTGCAACTGTCGTCACAAATAATATCTGACATACAGTGAATTGTCCTGTCTTGCTCTAAAAAGAGTTTTTTACTAGTGGAAGAGTTGAAAGATCAAAGTTTTGTATAATTAAGCTGGTTAGATGATCAGTTTTGACTGCAGAATCTGTCACCTGGTAGAACTTTATCTCAGTTTTTAGGCCAAAGGTGTTTTAAATATTGTAGCTACTCTTTGTAATAGATGCCCCACAAAAGGTCCACAAAAAATTGATATTGCCCAAGAATAAACTTTAATAAGAAGTTAATTAAGGCTTCAATCTTAATGGCATTGTGACTCATGAAGGAAATATTACCCAGTTGCCTTAAGACTGACCATAGACAAAAATTTACAGCAAAATGTCCGCAGATTGTCTGTTACCTTTCTAAGATTAACTTATGGTTTGTCACAATGCTTTCAGCTACTCTAAACCTGAGTTCTGTCTGACTTCCGAAACATTCAGGTAAAAATTCAAATACTAAGAGTGACTGTTTTAATTGCAACTTATCTGAACAGCAACACACAGTTCCAGCTACTGCTCATGATGAGAGGTCTATGAAGTCTGCTTTTATCTTTTACAGCTATGAAATATACTCTTTGATGCACTCTGGAGGAGTAGATTAAGCACTAATAATTGAAATTCCTTCTCATTTTTTCTTGTTGACTTTACATGCCAAGGCACTGAGCTTATCAAATGGCAAACTTATATTGTGCAAAACAGTTCTGGAGCACTCAAAAGTTTCCTTCCTAAATCACTGTCATTTTCCATTTAGTTTTGGTTATTTTCTTCTCCACAAATTTCTCTCCTGTCCCTATGTAGTGCTTCTGATTTATTATTAGTGGGGTACTGCACTATCTCGTATCTGATTGGATAATTCGGCCTTCACTGTGGACAGACATGAGATGAATGTGTGCAGTCTCTTCTCTCCTGCTATGTGTGCTTGGTGAACCAGGAGGGGTCAATTTGGGGGACTTTGTGTTCCTTGTGCTTAGGAACATGATTTCCCTGTGTTCTCTGCTAATTTTGAATAGCCATGAAGTGGCTATTACACAAATGTGGCCCAAGGCTAGGCACATAATCTCCTCAAAGCAGTTAAAAATGTTATTTTCTAATGTTCTCCAACAAACCCCCATTTCATCAGCCTGTTAAAACAAATATCTTTTAACAAACTAATCTTAATAAAAATATTACCACTGTGAATATTGCTATCACATTTGAAATATTAAAAATAACAAACAATACTTTTTAAGCAAAAGTGCTGTTTGTTAAATTTTGTCTAGGGAAAAAGTTACATTGAAATACATAAAATAATAATGATATAAAATTAATATCAACTCCTAACCAGTTGTATTAAAGTCCTTTTTAATATCTTTACTGATGATCCAGATGAGAGGATCAAGTGCACCCTTGGTCATTTTGCAGACAGCTGAATGAGATCTGCTGGAGGACAGGAAGGGCTCTACATCTGGACAGGCTGGATCAATGGGCTGAGGCCAAGGTATGAGGTTCAATAAAGCCAAGGGCAAGGTCCAGTCACAACAACCCCATTAAAGGCTACAGGTTTAAAGAAGAGTGGCTGTAAAGCTGCTCAGCAGAAAAGGACCTGAGGGTGTTGGTCAACAGCAGCTGAACATGAGCCAGAGTGTGCCCAGATGGCCAAGAAGGCCAAGGGCATCCTGGCCTGTATCAGCACTACTGTGGCCAGCAGGACCAGGACAATGATTGTACCCCTGTACGCAGCATAGGTGAGGGCACACCTCAAATCCTTTCTCCAGCTCTGGGCCACTCCCTGCAAGAATTGGGGTGCTAGAGTGTGTTCAAAGGAGTGAAGCTGGTGAAGGGTTTGGAGCAGAAACCTTATGAAGAGTGGCTGAGAGACTTGGGGTGGTTTAGCCTGGAGTAAAGGAGGCTCAGAGAGGTCCTTCTTGCTCTCTGCAAGTGCCTGAAAGGAGGCTACAGTGAGGTTGGGTGTTGGCTCTTTCTCTCACATAGTAAGTGATAGGACAAGAAAAAATTACCCCAAGTTGCGCCAGGTAAGGTTTAGATTGGATATTAGGAAAAAAATTCTTTACCAAAAGTGTTGCCCAACACTGGAATGGTCTGCCCACAGTGGTGGTAGTCACCATTCCTGGAGGTATTAAAAACACATGTAGATATGGCACTTAGGGACATAGGTTAGTGGGGGACTTGGTAGCATTAGGTTGATGGTTAGACTTGATCTCAAAGTTTTTTTCCAATCTAAATGATTCTATGATTTTATTTTTCTATTCTAATACCATAACTATTAAAAGTAAGAACCATTTTGCATAAATAGAAAGTCCCAATTTCTCTTTGATGTATCCTCATCAAAAGGCAGACTTCCATCATTCAGACACCTGGCTCAAGTCACAGATACTTTTTTTCAGTTCAGTAGTTTATTTGCCTAATTGCCTAAAAGAGCTGACAAGAGGAAGCTAAATAACAACGTGACTCCTATTTCTTTTCCAAGCATCCATGCTTTCCAAATTTCTATTGCTACTTTCTCCTGAAGACTCAAATTTAAAAAATATTCTTGCCTGAAGAAGGAATTTCTCATATAGTGTTGAAAAGACTTTCCAGGAAGAGGGAGAAAATTCACTAGGTTTTTTGGATGTATCCTTCTTTCAAGAGAAGGCCAGTGCCTTGTCAAGTTAGATAAAAATCTGACTTAGAGATTAATGTTTGGGTCCTAGATAGAGGTTCTGACTCGCTGGTAAGAACTCTTATGCTTTGTGAAAATCATAAATTTTTAAGAACAGGAACTGTAAAAAGATGCAGAGTTTTGCCACCACCTACTTGAACACAGTCAGATGTTTAACATACCCTGAGTGACAAACTTTTTGAAAGCTGACAGGCTAGGTGTACTCCATATCAAAAGGAGAACACTAAGCATGTGTGCCTGTTCTTGAATTGTGAAGGAAGAGAAACTCAGTGTTTGAGACTAAAACTCTAATGAATACTTCATGAAGCTAGTAGACTAACAAACCTTATTGGAAAAAACCTGTGAGAGACAAAAAGACTGACAAAAAGATCTCTGTAGGTCTCCTGCTATTTCTTGCTAAAACCAAGAAAGACATCTGGACATAGAAGATACAACATTTCTTTTCAACTCCCTATAATAGACCTCTAACTACAAATGGAATTTCTTGCTACGAAGGACACTACATTTCATAGTTTGAGACTTTAGGAAAGAAAAGTAATCCTCTAAATGTTTGGCATGCATATACCTGTTTACATCTTTGTGAGAAACTCACATTATAAACCTTAGGATGAACATTCAGCAGGCCTTCAGGGGCAAAACTGAAAAGAAATTACATCTATATGGTTTGTGGCTTCCATGTTATATGTGTATGCTAGAATTAACAGGCTAGAACAAAAACTGCTTACATTATTTCAGTGTTTGGAATTGGATTTCAGTGTGTTAATTTTAAAATACAGGAGAGGGTAAGGGAAGATAGGAAAATGTGCTTGGTTTTGCTCTTGTGACAGTACCCAAAGAAGTGTGAGCAAGAACATGGTCTTGCACACTGCCTCAAAAAGTCATGTTTAATTTGAGATTTAGCTGTAGGCCAAGTCAGCAGTTGCTTATGGCAGTGCCTGCAAGGAAAATGCTAAAGCCACACAACAAGTCACCACTCTGGAAAGTATAAATTCATCTTACTGGTTAAAAATTGCAGTGGCAACTTGAGTGGCTGTGGTAATGATTGTTTATGTCAGTAAATTTATCCTGGATGCTGTATTGACTGCCCTTCCTGAATCAACACAGAACTCCATTATGTGCTCTATTTCAGCAAAAATGCAATAGTTCGTTTGTACCAATACTGATTGAATTTGTCTTCTGAGATGGTCTGACATATACAAAAATGGTGCCAGTGGCCAGAAGCCATTTCTACTTCCACCCTCCAAGACCATCCACTAGAAACAGCTGGGTTAATTCTACTCCCTCCTTTCCCTTTATGTGGTAGGAATAGCAGAGCCTTAGTCAGGTATCCAAAGTTTGCTGGTGCAGACCAATTTTGACTATGTTCCTGGGAAGCTGACACAGAGAATATCAGCAGTATTAGTCTTACTGTCTTGCTCCTATGGAATTGGCATATAGGGAAGATGGTTTCAGGAGTTTGAAATATCAGGATTTCAGTTAGGTAGTATTTTACCCTCTCTGACCAAATAATATGCAAATGAAATATGAACTTATGGAATAAATATAAGGAATAAATATATAAATATGAAATATGGAATTAGGTCCTTTGATAGCTAACCTGTAGTTGATCTGTCCTACATGGGCATTATTTTTTACTTTGGTAGGGAGTCATGAACCAAGTAAGTATAAATCAAGATTAACAGAAGTAAAATGTCCTTTAAATGCACCTGTGATAGACCACAATCACAGAATGGGTGAGGTTGCAAGGGGCCTCTGGAGGCCATCTAGTCTAAACCATGTTCAAGCAGGGCCACTTAGACTTTGCTTAGGACCATGGCAGCTTTTTAATATTTCCATGGAGGGAGACTCTGGAATTTCCCCGAGAAAATTGTGACTGTGGTTAGTCCCCTTCACAGCAAAAAATTGCTTCCTGATGTTCAGAGGGAAGCTGCTGTGTTTCAGTTTGTGACCACTGTCTCCAGTCCTGTCATTGGGCACCACTGAGGAGACCCTGGCTCCCTTCTCTTTTAACCTTCCCTCCAGTTATTTACATACATAGATGAGATTCCCCTGAGCTTTTTTTACTCAGGGCTGAACAGCTCCATCCCTCTTAGCTTTTTCTCATGTGTACAACACTCCAATTCCTTCATCTCCTCTGCAGACTTTTATCTGGGCTTTCTCCCATATGTCCATATCTCTTTTGTTCTGGGGAATCCACAGTTGGACACAGCACTCCAGATATGGCCTTGCCATGCTGAGCAGAGGGGAAGGATCACTTTCCTGGATTGACAAGAAATATTATGCCTCATGCAGCACACAATATCACTAGCCTTCTTTGTGGCCAGGGCACATTGCTGGATCATGTTCAATCTGGTGTCCTGTAGGACCCCTAAGTAGTTTTCTTCAAAGCATCTGTCCAGGTTGGCATCCCCCAGCATATATTAGTGCCTAGGATTGTTCCTTCTGGTGCAGGACTTTGCACTTCTGTGTGTTCAACTTCATTCGGATCTTGTCAGCACATTTGTCCAGCCTGTTCAGATCCCCCTGGACTGCAGCAAAACACTCCAGAGTGTCAGCCACTCTACCCAGTGGCTGAGAGAAGTGCTGAGGGTACACTCTGCCCCATCATCCAGAAACTGAACATTTTTTCCTGAAGAAATTCCACCCTATACCTTGCCCTGAGAAGAAGCCAAGCAATGGTAGAAGTCAATGTGGGTGTTAATGTATTAGTGCTTAGGGAGAAAATTGTAAGTCAAAATTAGTTAGAGCATTTCAAGTATCTTCTTATACATCCTTGGATGAAAGTACCTTGGATGAAAGGACAGGCTAACTTCTCATTTATTTCATACTGATTTGTCCTTTTCAATTCTCCGCTTACACCTTTTTCTCTAAAGAGGCAAAGCTAGAAACCCTCACATTTTGCTTATAAACAAAAAAAAAAAAAAAAAAGAAAAAAGGAAGGAACTTATCCTCAATAACTAATAATCTGTGTGATTTTCACTGGAAAAAAATGTGGCAGAAATGTTGGTAGTTCTAATGATCTGTGAAGCAAAAGAGTTTCACACTCTAGTTCTTTCACTGGTTCTGGTTTACAAAAGCAAATCATTAAATAGGAGTGATGTCCAGAGGTGAAGGGAAACTGACTTCAAGAATTGCCCAAATTTTGATATGTGAAAGAAACTAGGTTTACCAGCCCAGATTAAATAAATTCTGCTATTTTGCGGCATGGTGTCTCCTTGTCTTTATTTTCAGTTTAATTAGATTGAACTTCATTGAAAACAATAGTGGAAAAATTTCTTCAGACCAGTGAAAACTAGTTAAATCATATTCAAAAAGAAGAATGGTTGAGTCCATTAGAGATTCTGGACAGGTTCTTAAGTGTACTGCAGACTTGCAGACTGTCTCTCTTAACACAAGCCTGTGAACCCAGGCTTGTTTCATGGTTTTATAATGATTCAATATTGCAGGATTAAAATTATTTGGTTCTTGTGTTGTTTGTTTGCTTGTTTCAAATTTAATATTCTCTGAAACATTTTTTTTTTTTTGGCAGGAATTAGGCTAGATTAATGTAGGTGAAAATAAAAAAAAAGAAACCAACCAAAGTTGAGCCCAGTATGTGTAAATGGGTTATGAATGTGCATGGTGGAAATAACTAAATATACCTATTTCTAAAAAAAATATATAAAAATGCTTTTGTTTAACTCAGCAGAAGTTAGGAAATCAGTTATTCCTACTGTAAGATAATTCTTCTTTGGAAGCTGGAATTATTTCCTGGTATTTCTCCTAACTTCTCCTTTTGGGAATGTAACTTGTTGGTCTAACTCTGCTTAGGAGAGGAAAACAAAATAAGCATACATAAGGCAATTACTTTGTAACTCTGGGTTTTCTTTTTTCCCAGCCACTCTCTGCATTAAATTAATAGCTGAACTTACTAGATCTATATTTCATACTTTTCTCTTTACTGTCTAAACCACTCAAAAATAGAAGACTACATTTTCCTGTGTACATAGCTGAAATGTCCTTAGCAAGGAGTTCTGCTGTGTAAATGAGGCCAAGTTGGAATTGCTGTGTGTGCAGACAATGCATAATAGTTTAAAAAGTGGCTCAGAAGTAAAAAAAATTCATAAAAGGAGTATCTAGTAAATAGAAATTCTCTTACCTTCCTGAACACTTGAGAAAAATTGTTACCTAATCACTGTACATCTTTCTCTGTAGTTCTTTGCCAAAATACTACTGCATTTCAATTTTTTGTGTATTCTCTATCAATGTTAGTGCTTATTACCTACCATGTAAAGCTTATGTGTAAATTAATGTGCATTGATATCCCCGGGAAAAATACACACTTTTTTTGGCAAAATACTTTCACTTTGGAACATTTCTGTACATGCTTTATCAGAAATAATGTCAGATGAGGAGATTCAATTTTTGCATGAATAACAATTCTTCCTTCTTGCTTTCTTCTCCTGTCTATGTTCCACATCCCTCCAGAAACCCTCCTCTGCCAAAATCCAAACATGGTCAGAGTCCTGATCTAGACCAAGGAGGAGACAATGATCAAAGAAAGGAGATTTAAGACAGATATATTTTAAAGAAGAAAGCAATGCTGTTTTGGTCTCCTTTTACCCTTCTGCCATGATTACTTCTGTCAGAAAAACCAATGAATGACTGAATCTAATTTTTTTTCAAGTATTCTTTAAATACTTATAAAATTCTTTAAATTTTTATAGCTAATGTATAACAAGTACATTTAAATTTATTATTTCTAATAATAATTTCATTGTTTATCTTAGTGCTTAGTGGTTAAAGGACCAAGGCATAATAATTTATTGGAAGAATGTGTTTGCTTTTCATGTGTGGACCAAAAAATCCTTCTAAGTCATTCACTTTATACCTGAAGACCCATAGATTAATAAAATGATGCAACTGTACTAATTAAATTTCTCATAAATTACACTACACTTCACTAAATATAAGGGTTTTGGGATGTGCCAAGTCTCAGTGTTCCTGAATATAGAAAGTCTGAATACTTGGAATTTCTCTAGCATGAATTATTTTAAAAATTAATGCAGTGAACTCTATAATAAAGTATTTTTGGCTTATGACACTTAATGTGTTCCAAAACTTCAAGGATTTTGCTTTCTACATAATATTAATGAACATTCTTTATAATAAAAGAAATACAACTCTTAGCTGAGGTAAAAAAAAAAAAAAAAAAAGCACCAGAGGGAATAGAAGTATTGTTTGTGCTTCCTATTACTCTAAGCTCAAGAATGAACTGGGACAGGCAGCAGAGTCTTTGCAGAAGTTTGGTCCCAGTGAAAGTTTTGCAGATCAGATTAAATTTTAATTTTTTCATAATGTGATCTATGTACCACTACTTTCTTCTGGAGCAGATTGAGGAGGACACTTCTCTTGGCTGCTGTGAAGTGTGTGAGGTGCTGGTGTAAGCAGAGCTGTCTGGTGCCCTCTGCCTCCAGACTCTACTCCCCCACTACTGAGTTATATCTCATTGTTTAAGTAGGGCAAGGAGCTTGTTTTTATTTCTTTCTAGGGAAACCTAATTTCCCAGGTTCATATTAAGGTAAACAGTCTTTGTATGGGGAAAGTCTGTTGGGCTGTGCACCTCCAGCAATTCGCTTTAAAATGGCCACCAGGCATTCCAGTAAATCAGTTTTTCTTGGGGAGTGCCTAAAGACTGAACTGTATCGCCATGGCTTCTGGATAAATAGCATGCAGGGCCTATATTTTGGCTATTAGCCAAAATGATGTAATTTTATGCAATAAAACGCAATACAAAAGTATATATCATACACAATACTGGTGAATAGAATTGCAGAATTTGTCTTTCCTGTTCCCCTTTGTTTTTTGCATGATTGCTACCATGAATATCATATTTTTTCTTACTTTTTCAGGATAAATTTTCAGTTCTTTACAAAGCCCTTGTTCCTAAAATATTTGTATTTTTTTCCTTCTTGAGACACTGTATTAAAGATGTTTTTTTTACATGTATGTGAATAACACAGCATAAGAACTGTATTTTTTCCTATACAGCTCACTTTCTAAGCAGTTACTGTAATTTTAAAGCAATTGTGAAATACATATATCCATAGATTCTTGCTTTGTCAAGTTAAATTGTATTCTAGATTTTCTGTTGAAAATTGTATTAGATTTTTCAGGTTAAATGCTTAGCCATTTATGGCTTCAAAAAGCTCAAAAGCTGTGATAAATCTTCTTGAAGCCTTATAAAAGAATATGATGAAGTGATTTCTAAAGCACTTTTTTTTTGGTCAAAGTGTTTTTGTTGGGATTTATGGAGAATACTAGGGAAGACAAATACTGCTTAAGAAGTAATATTCTATAATATTAGGCTGATTCTTCAAGCACAAAAAAATAAAACAAAACGGAGAAGTTGCTGTATATGCTGCATGAATGTACTTCATTTTAGAGAACAGTTCTGTTTTTTTTTTGTTTTTGTTTTGTTTTGTTTTGTTTTTATTTTGTTTTCTTTTGTTTTGTTTTGGTTTGGTTTGGTTTTTTGTAGTGGTAATTCTTTGAGCAATTTTGGCGTACACTATTGGTGTATACATATGACTACCTCTGCTGTCTAAGACAAAAATGCTATTAAAAGATAAAACCAAAAAAGCTGAAAAAAACACAAGTGGAGGCCCTGGCCTGGGCCATGCCAGCACCAGTCCTGCTTTTTCTTTGGTTCTGCATCATGCAGAAAAAGCAGAAGACCACAAAATGCACTAGCATATGCATGAAGTTTTGTACCTTTTTTTTTCCTTCTCAGGGTCACAGATTGATCAAAGGAGAAAAAAAATCCTCCAGACACAACCCCAAAGTGTCCTATTCAGAAGAAATATTTGGGTAATGACTACATAATATTATTGTAGCAATCTGAAGAAAAGGAAGCCAAATTTATATGCTAAACAAATCAAATGTCAATTTGAAGTTTGAGGTAAACTTTACTCTTTCTTAAAATTGAGTTCTGCATGATTTTATTCTGTGATTTCCATAAATTTTCACAGCTGTATCCAGTTTTATGTTTCTCTTTTCAGTGTTGCTAGTGGAACAGTATGTACAAACCAAACAACAGCAGTCCTTAGGAAGGCACCTTACACCAAGTGAATTAGTAATTAGGCAGGATTAGCAAATTCAGTTCATACATAGACTATACTCAGTCACACAAGACACATGTTAAATATTCACTTCATATAATGAAACATAAACAAAAATGCTAGCAAAATGGTTATTGTGTGTTCTCATTGACAAGGTCCCTGGTAAGCAAACCACTGCATTTAAAATCAATTAATCAATAGGTATAACTAATAATAATAATACTCCATATTTTAAAAAGTTGAGCAGGTTTTTTTTTCCTTGAAAATATATTTCAATAAAAAGAATTTTGGCAACAGAGGACTTTTTACAAAACATTTCTCAACTGCATTCTACAAGTTTCAAGTATATTTCACAAGTTTCCATAACTACAGACTATGTTTTTTACATCTCTTCAGAGCATGTTGTATCTTATAATATGGCTGAAAGTGAACTGATAAAGCAACCTTCCAATATGTCTGCCTCAAGGAAGTACCAAGTATACCTACATAATTCCTAAAAATGTCTGTATAATATATTCTTGAGCACCTTCAGTGATAGGCATTCTGCTCTTCTCAAAGAAATTGTAGTGATGCCACTTGGTGTCCTTACATCAGGGATTCTAGGTCCCAGGGTCATCATCACCGTCTTTCTCTTTTGCTTTTTGCACTTGCGAAAATAATCAGTTCTACTGCTTGAAACAGTATGTAAATACCGCAAATAAAAAAGGCCAGGCTGGAAATGCTAACATCTGGAAATATTAACATGATGACTATGTAACTGTAAATAAAAAATTAAAAATAAATTCTTAGGAAAGATGTCAGTTCTTGGTATAACTGGGTAACTGGAACTGGTGGGTAACTGGTGTTGGAAATAAACTCACATTTCTGAGTATTTTCTTCTCTTAGGGTGATGGTGAATTAATATGATCCAGACAATGAGAAAGTAGTCTCTGTTGCTCTTGTTATTCTCCAAGTGAGAGAATCTTGATGGTTTTCAGTAATCAAGTCTTTAGCTAAGTAAGATAAAAGCAAGACTTCCACTGGTTATGAATTAGTTAGGGAAGTAAAACAGACACTAACCCCCACAAAAATGTGTTAATGTTTAGCAGGAAAATAAAAATAATCTTTGAGGCTATAAAAGTAGTGAACCTCATTAGAAGTAAGCCTAGCAAAATGCACATTTTATTATGTGCTAATGGGCATTCTATAACAACCCTTTTTTCCCACAAGAGTGATGCCTCTCCAAATAGAATTGGAAAAAAAACCACTTTAGCTCCTGACTATATAAAAAAATCTTTCATTTGAAATACTTTATTTGAAGGCATTGAGACTTTGGTTGTTACCAATATCTTTCAACTTGTGGTTTTTTTTTTTTCTGATATGAGAATGTGGCCTGTCATATCCTAACAGATAGGTTGCAAACTGAGATATCAATGAAACCATATCACATTTTAAAAACTTCTAACAGGAGGTCACTGAGTTGGAAATGATGGAAAAATGTCCTGCTATCATTCTATCTTGACTTCATCCACTATATTGATTGCAAATACTGGCTTTAAGAATTGAATTACAATTGACACTCTTATGCAAGGGAAGATGAACAGTTTCACTGTGGGTACAGCTTTAGCTTAGCTGTTGGTAGTGTATTGAAGTTCCATTTTCTTAAGGATATTGCTTTCTCCTTTCTGAATATTTTGCCTATATGGTACACCAAGTAAGGAAATAGATGAAGAGTGACATAGAAAGATTTAAAGAGAGTTGAATGATGAACTGACCTATCAAATGTAATGCTAATTTTTTACATTCAGCTGTCTCTGATGGATAATTTTACAAGATGTAGGTTTTCCTGTGATACTTTAGAATAAATTAGGAAATTCTGTTTATTTTCAGCATTTCAGAAGTGTACTTGTTTTTCTTTTATAAGTGTTAGAACTGTCATTATATGCTTGTACTAGAAAGAAGTTTTAATTCAGGTATAAGTGAATAAGTGACAATTTAATAGAACTGTGTGACACCTCAGCCTGAACAGAGCATGATGCAGTGTCATTGCAGAGCTACTGCCATGTACAGTGGCCACACTGAGATTCCTGCTCCTCAGAACAGTCACTCACACTGGTAGACTTCTGCTTCTGTTTTGTACTTTGAATCCATTGCTATCGGTCAATCCAACATTACTGAAACAAATTTATATAATTTTTAAAATTTGACTTTTTATAGGGCATTTATTCAAAATAATAGATTTTTAAAATCCAACAATGAAAGCCGGTTCATTCACAGGAGGCAAACCAAATTTTGTCTGCAGTTAATGCAACCAGTTCTTGTTAGGTGCACCTTCTGTCATAGCAAGCAGCTAATATCCTAGATAATTATATGCATCAAGGGCTGTAAGAAGAATCATATTTTGCTGAAAGAGTGCATTAGTTGACAGCTCTAAAATTCTGTAACACTAATTATTTTGAGGACTTTACAAATTTCTGTTCTAGCTGAGCTCCTCAGAGTTCCTCTTCTTAGGGTTTCCTAGAGATGCTTAAGATGTAAGTTGATTTAGTGTAGTACAGTGCTTCAGGGTGTATGTGATGCCTTGGATATAAAGTGGTATACAATCCAGTTTCTACGTATTTTCCCTTCACAGTCCTTCCTTTTTTTTTTTCTTCAGAGAATCCTTTCACAATGGTGTACTTTTTATGTAGTTGCTTTCAGGCCTGGGAACAGAGAATCTCTCCTTGAGTGGTAAGATGTTTTACAACAATTGTATTTTTATATACATAGTTTTAAATTCATGTTTTATAAAACTATATACATAATTTTATATGCATGTGCTTTAAAAAAAATAAAGATTGGAGACCAAAGCCCTTTCAAGTTCCAAAATTCAAAACCCCCATTTCCCTGTTCCTCTGTGCCATTGGGGATAGAAAGCAACAAAATCAGGAGGGAAGTTGAGCTTTAGGGAGAAGAAGGGGTGGAAGGAAGGTGATTTAAAATATTTTTTTTTTTCCTCATTGTTTGATTAGTAATAAATTAAATTAAGTTTCCCAAGTCGAGTCTGTTTTGCCTTTGATGGCAATTGGTGAGTGATCATTTCCTGTTCTTATCTCAAACTATGAGCCTTATGCTGTCAGGGAACACCTGACCACTGAGGAGGGGAGTGACAGAGGAATTTTGGTGGGTACCTGGTGTTGCATCATGCAACCTGGAAATAAGTAGCTCAATTTCTACATAATACAGAGTGGATACTATCACACCTTTCTTCTTGATACTAAGCAGATGAAGCTCAACAAGAGCAAATCCTGGATTCTGCATCTGGGTCTGGCCAGCCCTGGATGGATGGACTGTGATATGAAAGTATGGAAAGCAGTGCCAGAGAAAGGGACCTGGATGTCCTGGTCAATGGCAAGTTGAACCTGAATCAGCAGTGCCCTGGCAGCCAGGAGGGCCAACCCACCAATCCCGGGGCGGGGGATTAGGCACAGCATCACCAGGTTGTCAAGGGAGGGGATTGTTCTGCTCTTCTCTGCACTGGGATGGCCTCACCTCAAGTGCTTGGGTCAGTTTTGTGTCCCGACCAAATGTATCTTTCATAAAAAAGTGTAAAGCCAATAGAGACCATTGAAAGGAGAGCCATGAGGATGGAGAAAGGTCTGGATGGGAATGGTTGAGGTCACTTGGTCTGTTCATCCTGGAGGAGACAGAGGGGAGATCTCACTGCAGTCTGGAACTTCCTCATGAGGGCAAGAGGATGGGCAGACATTGATATTTTCTGTGTAGTGACCAGTGACAGGACTTGAGGGAATGACCTGAAGTTGAGTTCAGGATTTAGGATGGATATCAGGAAAAGATTCTTCACCCAGAGGGCAGTTGTGCACTGGAACAGCTCCCCAGGGAAGTGGCCACAGCACTAAGCCTGACAGAATTCAAGAAATTTTTTTACAATGCTCTCAGGTACATGGTGGGATTCTTCAGGTGTCCTGTGCAGGGCCAGGAGTTGGACTTCAATGATCATGGTGGATCCCTTCCAACTCAGCATATTATGTCATTCTTTGATTGTGGCCTGGAAAAACCTACTAGTAAGAATAAATACTTCCTAAGAATTGCCCTATGAAATATCCAATTAAGAATGATTTATCAAAATACACTCAATTTTGTTTACGTATAAATGACAGTATTTTGCACATTATGCTGATTTTTAGTGTGTTTATGATCATAACTGAATAAAAATATTGTTTGAGTTTGAAAAATATTCTCTAAAGTTGTACTGACAATCATAGAGAAAGGATGTGAAACAATGCACAGCAGTAAAAATAATATATGTTTGTTTATCTCTGAATTTTTCTTCTTTTCTTTTACTGCTTTTATTACATTTTAGCAAGATGTAAATAGTGAGATCATACCCTCTCTTTCTGACTGAATAATGGATTTTTTGCTGAACACTGAACATGTTTTTTTTACTATAAAGAACATATCAAAATTAATAGCACTTTATGTGGCTGCACTAGACAAGGTTAGCAGTTGGGCAACATGACATAATTTGAAAAGAACAAATGGATGAAGCTCTAAAGCCCTTTTTAAGC
The DNA here is from genome assembly GCF_050655825.1 of Lonchura striata. Taxonomy (NCBI): domain Eukaryota; kingdom Metazoa; phylum Chordata; class Aves; order Passeriformes; family Estrildidae; genus Lonchura; species Lonchura striata. The sequence continues at coordinate 75,279,396 of NC_140704.1, forward strand.
CTGATACAGAGCAAATATTAAAGTGGGTAATTGCTCTGGATATCATTAAATTATATTAATAAATTAGAAGATATTGAGAATAACTGTAAGAGACTCGGAAGCAAGAAAGGGAAAGTGCCTATCTGCATTCTAATTCTAATTGTTGCTACTTTCAGCATTTTGAGCTCTGAATAATAGGCAAAAGAAATGGTGATGAATTTGACATGTTTAAGGTAGGAAGAAATTTCTAGTGTACTATCAAAGCCACTCATAATTTAGGTCAGAATTTCACTTATTCTGTAATACTGTACATATTGGTAAGCAAACTAAGCTCCTGGAAATTTAGTTTTGAGTTTTGGAACTATTTCTTCCCTCTCACCTGAATGCACCCAGAGTAATTCTTTCCAGTGTGTGCTTGAATAATGTTAGGCTTGAGAAAGGGCTTGTGTGCTCTGCAAGCTTGCTCTTTCCCTTTTTCTGATGGCACTATTTGGTCTAATATAAACTGTTATCTCTTTCTAGCTGTTGATTTCAAGGTGTGAGGATTAAAAAACAGAAGAGATGGTATTCAACTTTGTACCACAAAAATAAATTTTAAAATTACCACCGATACCTGTGGAAGCCTGGTTAGATCAGAAAGACTGTATTTTTTAAATGTTGGATAATTGCATTAGTACTGATCACAGGCATTCCTCATTTTCCAGATTAGATCACAGTCATGTGGGTATGTACCATTAGCCTGGATGCAGCAGGGGGGATCAGCTGATATGTGAAGCTTTTCCTAAGTTTAATTGGCTAGTTTTGCATTTGCAGATGTTAGATTTCCAAATCAACAATCCATTAAATGCACACAAGCAGCTGTGGTGAGACAGAGAATTTGATTTGCTGCTGATTTTGAAGACAAATCGCATTTGCAATGGAAGATGTTGAACTTAAATTCTCTCTCTATTACCCAAGGGGAAATTATAGAATTGAATGTCAAGGTCATTATGACAGACAACATGTGCCTTGCAGAAAATAAAATGGCTACATTAGAGACTCTGGGTTTTAACCTTTTAATGAGGCTTGGGTTTTGGTTTTTCTCTTTTTTTTTTTTTTTTTTTTTTTCCTTTTTCCAATCCACATGGCAACAACTGGCGTGCACATCTGCATTGGGTGTGGGCAGGGACATCATCCCAAGAGGATGCAGGAGCCAGGCAGGGACACACCATGGGCAGGGGTGGCTATTGCAGTGGCAACCAGCTCTGTATCACTGCAGGGCCAAAGGGTGCTGGACATGGTGGCCATTCACTTCCTTTGGGCTCTAGCAATGGTAAAGGGTGATGGCTTCAATTAACCACCAAGAAATGCATTTAGTTTAACAATTAAATTAGGTGTTTGGACTGCTTCTTGTCATGTGATTGAGCCAAATCAGACTGCAACAGCAGGAATATCAGCAAACACATGACTTGGTGTTTCTTGGGTTTGCTTTTCAAAGGAATAGATGTCAGTCTGCACATATTTCACACCATGTAATGTTATAATCATTATACAAAAAACTGTGAATATGGAGTTGCAGAGAAGTGCAGGATACACATATGATACCATTTTAATATAAGCAAGTACTATTATGTGAACAATATCAGAGGATGAGCAAGTTAGAAGGAAGCATATAAAAATTAAGTATGACATTGAGATAATCAGCTGTTTAACAATTATCTAACAAAGTTATTCTTTTGAAATGACACCTGTCTTCAGTGTACATCCTAGAATGCTTTATTTTTATTCTTTTCTATGTAACTATTCACTACAGTACTGCATAAAATGGCTGGTGAATATCTTTCATGTAAAAAAAAAAGGAAGCATGAAAGTGCAATGGGATTTTGGAATTTTTACAAAGGATTGTACAAAGAACCTACCACTGGTTTAATGATGTCCAGTGGAATTGCTAGAGTTCCTATTCAGAAAGTAATCCCATTCAAAAGCTAGATTGGTGTGTAATTGGCAACAGTAGTACAGCCATTTCATAACACCATGCAATTCTTTGGTTATCCTAATCTTTTCATTCTTACTTGTGAATCTATAATTTGCATAACAATTTTACAGTGACTTCTTAATAATGTGTAGCATGTCAAATGTTACTATCTGATTATGGGTAATCTTATTTCTTGAAATCCATGAACAATTGCGGTCAACAGCCTCAGTATGAATGTACAGGATCCTTTAATCTGATTGTCTCCTAGTCTGAGAGCACTCAGGCATGTTGCCTGTGACAAATGTACCTAGATTAGCTTCCTTGATGTCTTCCACTGAAGTCTGCAGCAACCAGAATTTACATGAAAGAGGAAGAAAATGAAACAATTTATCCTACCTATGCTACTCTACCATTCTGGTATTTACAATGCTGGAGAGAAATATCTGCCTCAGCACATGCAGAGGATGTGTGTGCATATGCTTGTGAGCACCTTGTTTATATGGTTGTGCAGATGTTTATTCTTTTAAAGTCTCTGAAGACTTTTTCTTCTACATCTACGTAGCTGGGGTGGGGGGGAGGGAAGGAATATAACTTGACACCCACTTTCCCTTCATGTCATTAAAAAATAACTTGAGATCTATTAAAACAGTATTGTGAGACTGTCCTAAGAAGAGAAAGCCATACTTTTCCTGTCCATATCCATATCCATATCCATATCCATATCCATATCCATATCCATATCCATATCCATATCCATATCCATATCCATATCCATATCCATATCCATATCCATACCCTCTGTCTGGGGGTTGTCCTGGCAAACACTGCTGTGCTGGCTGTGCTCAAGTCATATTTTTGATCAACTTGTCCAGCTTGTTCTTTCTCAAAAGAGACCAAGGAAGAGGTCTAGAGGTTTTGCAATGCTCTAAGGAGTTTAAATTGCCTGTCTCAAACACTCGTAAGGCCACAGAAAGGCTTTGCCATAATCAAGAAGGGATTGACAGGATAGTGTGAACTCCAGGCCTGGCCAGATCTGGTTAGCTCATCCTGGTTAACATATCTGGGCAGAAATTCCCACTATGGAAAACTGTGTAAAGTAACTGCTTGTACATATATCACTGTCAAAGATTACCCCAAGTTATGGGACAGATGATATCTACAACCATCAATGAACATCAAAGCCCACCCAAACATAGCTGCTTGGGTACCTGGAACTTGGACAGTAAAAGAAGCCCCCATATCAGGACTTTGAGATAAGATAAAAGTGGTACTATTGTCTGGGTGTTATTTCAGACCTAAAGGGAGGTTAACAAAACTGGGGGAGAGCAATGTATCACTGAAAATGGACAAAGAAAACCAACTCAGAAACTGTGCTGAAACCCACGTAGACTGGATAAAATATAATTCCAGCAGGGAAAGATCACAACCAACCAACTGAAGAAACCCACTGACTCAAAAGTAGAGAGACTTAGCATGGGACAATTAGCATCAGAAGTGAGGGCATCATTTAACTAATAGAATAAGTGAACTGTGTATACAATGAGCATTGATCTTTTGTTTGCCTAGGAGTATAAATAGTGAAAAGTTTCAAACTGCCTCAGGACTCAACCACTGAGAAGTTCAGGATAAAGAAGGCCCAATGGGATGCTGCTGGATCTATGAATGGTGACTATCTTGATCTCTTTCTCCCTTTCTCTCTCACATACACATATACCCATATACCTCCCAGCTCTATTTCTTTCCATCTCTTAACCTCATATTCATGCTTAAATAAAATCTGTATTATTGACTTAAGGTATATGGTCTCATTTGCACCTTAATTTGGGCAGAGGCATCTTTAACTAATCAGAGCTTAACAAATGTAATCAGCAGACTGTGCGCCTGCCTGAACCAGCTCATTAAGTAGGCTTAATTGATAAAGTAACCACATCCAAACAAAAATAAAACTAAATTATTTGGAGAAAATTATGCATTCAGCTGAAGTAGCACCATGATTTTTGTTAAAATTATTTCTCATGAATGCTTCACTGAAATTGGGGATCTACAAAAGCCAAGATCTGAATCTGTATGTAGAACCAAGAGCACCCTTCCTCACTGGCCAAGGTCTGAGATGTCAAATGTCCAGATCAGTCTAAATGTTTTGAATTGTGAATTGACAAGTAATTGCCACTTTGAGAAGAGGGGTATTAGGAGCTCAGTTACACTGAATGAAAAGCATTTTGTTCTAAGGTCATGACTTTTTAACATCTCCGGAAACATCTACACATTTTTGGATACAGATAAGCCTAAGGAGTCACTATTTATCCTGAGAGTAGCTCTAATCTGATAAATGTCTGCTAATATAATAAAGATATATATTCTTAAGGAGTGTGCTTGTCTGTTAACATGAGAAAACATAGATAAAATACTATCCTGTTGCAAAAAGTACAGTGTTTGTAAAAAGGCAGCCAATGAATAGCAAACAGGCTTTTGTGTAATATCCAAGTCTTTGTTGGTAGTGAACAGATGCCACACCAGCAGTCCTGGAACTTTCATGGAACTGCTATGAACATGTTCACAGCATGAGAATTTGGGCAACATGCTGTTAAAATGCTGCTTACAAAATCCCAGGACTCCTATATAGCTGTTGTATTCTACCTTTGTTCAAAGGCATTCTTAAAAAAGATCCTTTATAGTAGAGCATTCTGAAATCATGTCAGTAGATCTGTTTATGGCTGAAGGGCTGGGAAGGAAAATATGCATCTTGCTCTTTCCTGACTTATATTGAGATTCTTGGTTCAAGTACTAAAGAAGATTTTTTTCAAAAATCATGTAGTAACTTAAAGGAATGCTTTCATTAATCAGATTTTTCTTGTGCTGCAAATACATGCATTAAGAAGCCACCACTGTACAGTGTTACAAGTATTTTCCTGTTTTCATTAAACGCATTTTAGAAAGGATGAATGCTACTAGGCAAATAATCTTATAAAGAATCTATAAAAAGATGGTATAAAGTAGAAGTTATTTTGCTTTTGTTTTTGTAAGGTATTTTCTGGCCCATGCTTTACTACTTAAGTCATTAATGCTGGCAATAGTAAAGACAATAGAAGAAAATAAACTTTATTTAAATAAAGGCCTAAAATAAAGAAAGGGAATTACTGAGAACCATGATTATTTACCAGAATATTAAATAAACTGTTCTTCAGATGATAATATTTAATGATAGGTATAGTCAGTGTCAGTGACAACAAATACCTGCAAAATCAGGAAGAGGTAAGAAAGAGGTTGTTAGAGCTCTGGACATGTTTTAGATAGGATTAAGTATTATGTGCTTTCGAATCATTAGTCCTCATGGAGGAACAAATCTAATCCTTAGTCCATACAGAGGACATGAAACAACAAATGAATAGTGAGAAATCTTGCTTTTTAATTTTTTTACAGTTACAACATTTTACATTGCATTTCTGGCTTAACGGTAGAGAAATTGTCTGTATTAGTCTTTGTGCTGTCATGTTGAATCTTCTTTATACAAGTTTATTTTTTTTGTCTGTACTGCAAGAGTACAAATTAGGCAATTTCAGTACACTGTAATTATCTCTGAAGGGACTGCCCCATGATCATCAAATCAGAAAAAGATGTTTTTCGGAGAGAAAGAGATATCCACAGATGGTTTTTTCAGTCCGAACAGTAATAGCAGCTACTCTGTATTGTGGGTCACCTTCTAAGTATACTTGAAGGTACAATAATAACTGGCTTAATACACTACCAAAACTCTGGGAACAGGAACATTATGAGGCACTGGTCAATTTCTACAAAGGCTCATTTAAAATATTCACAGCAAAATACATTTTTTTCACAAAACCAGGACTTTATGTTTGAGAGATTGTTAATCACTGGGATAAGGCAGCATAGTTCAAGCACTCCAGACTACCTTGAACCATGAAATAAATTACACTAAAAGGAAATAATGAAATTTGTTTTTTCAAAGGCATCATATAAAATGCTAATGTAAACATGTCCTAATATATTTTATTACATCATTAATATGACAATCCCAGCCTATCATGATCAGACTCGTAGTTTCACTGTAGATAGCTGTCATTTATGTTATGTATGGGCATTTCATAATAAAACATTTATTTTCCTTTGTTTACAGGCCTCAAACTATTCCTCAAGGCTAATTTTTATTCTGGCTACTGAATTATATGACCTTGTTAGATAGCCATGATATACTTTGTTTGTGAATATGTTTAACACAAAAAGGCTTTGCAATAGAAAATTGAAGAAAGCTTTTATCTTGCCTCTCAAATTTAATGGCTTTCTCTTCTTTCTCTATGTGCAAAAGAGTTAAGAAAAAAATGGAAATATTACTATCAGCGGAAGGACCTCTTATGTGACACGTATCTTCCTCTTTTATTTCTTCTGCCTCCTCCCAGAATAGTGCACAAACATGTCAAATCCCTTTTAATTAATGGCAAAAATTACTGACAATTTTTCACATACTTGATACTGCTTCTATAACTTACTACGTGGACTGAATTCAAGTGTGACATAAATAACTGTTACCTTTTCTTTGCATTTATTTAGCAGAGCTGCTGTGTATATCTGTGTACACATGCATGCACTGGAAAAATCTTGTGGATTATTCCATACAGTCTGAGGGAGAATGGGAACTGAAATTGCATTGCAACAGCAAAAGAGGAATGCATCCCTGTGCCTGAGGTTAATTTTGAGGAAATGAAAAGCTGCTTTGCAAAGCGAGTTGCAGTTATACAGAAGCCTATCATGCATTTCATAGGACTGCGCATTCCCATAACCTCAACTGAACTTTTAAGATTTTCTTGGTGTTTTTTAAAGCTTTAACTCTTAGAACAATGCATGTTTTGCTTAAAAGTGGTTTTTATACTACGCATGGTTGTAGAACAAAAGCTCTACAAGTCATTTGCCTACAGCTTAATTGTTAAAAGAAAAATGAGAAGTACAACAGGACGTAATCTGTTTTTTTATTAAAAATATTTTTTTGGGGGGGAGTTGTCTTGATCTGCTGTGTTTGATAGGTAGAACACTTGCAGAAGAAGGTGCTTCCATTTTTAAATCTTTTAGAAATCCAGCAAAACTATGGCTTGGTTCAGTGATGTTTTCTTGTTGCTTTATATCTACAGAAGTGTGGTTCAGATTTTTAAAGATCAGAAATACCTAAACTAAGACTGTGTAGTTTTTACACTTCTGCTAGCAAGGGTCCAGATATCTTGGGGAAGATTCAAATGAACTTCCAATGATCAGGAAAATTGATCTTGCACAGATTTTTTTTGTGTTACTAAAAGGGAGAGCAAAACCAAGAATGAAGCCAAACCCTAAGATGACCAAAGCAACAGTCTGTAAGATAGAAACTGTTCCTTGTCCTGAGGATTTCAGTCCAAACTTTATAGATCATTACACTTAAAATTGCTGGCCTGTTTGGATGGTGGAAGTAAAACTTTTTCACAAACTGTATAAAGTGCCTCAAAATACCTTGGCAAGGTTTGTAGTGAAAGGGAAAATAGATTTGTTAAATTAATTGATTTGGAAAGGAGAACCAGATATTTCAACACAGAAGCACATCTTCTGATCTGCTACAGCAATACAAAGCTTTTTGATGTTACAACTTGTGCATCTCTGCTAATTAATCTGTAATTTTTCTATTTTGTGATGTAAAAAAGATGAACTGAAGGTTCTTTAGATGAATGATATCCAAATGAAATATGATGAGGTTCTGATTTAAGAAGTCTGATACATTGTTCTGATTCAGACACACATTTCTGAGATTTCTAAGTCGTAGTTTGTAGCCTGAGCATTATATAGAATATCTCATTTTCTGTCTGCTCTGTCATTTTTTACTTTGGTATTTTTGTGCAACAGCTATTTTCTCTGTAAATCTCATTACCTTGTCTGCCAAAGAAGAATTTCCTGCCATCATCCTCCTGGTTTCCTACTAGAGCTGTAGAAATCCTGCATACTGTGACATCTATCTTTCAAAATCTACAAGCAATTACCTTACTATGAACAAACAAAAATGTTGACTTTAAAATTCAGAACCAAAAAGAACACTAGTTATATATTCATGAAACCATAAAACTGATAGAAGTCCTGTGTTAAAGATCAAAGTTTTGCTCCCCACTCCAGCATTTACTGGGAAAATAGATGCATTTGTGTTAGCATTTTTGCCCTTGAGTTAAAAGCAGCTGCTACTGCATCATATTGTGTAGATAAAAGTATTTGTAGGTGGATGAGCCTTCTTCTCATAGAAAGGAGAAAAGTTCTGTTTCTGCTTCAGATTTTAAAATAAATTTAAGTTTAGATAGAAGCCAATTGAAGAGAAAATAAATCAACATTTTCAAGTGAATTTTTACATTTTTGTATACTTGTTGGGAGGAAGATAGATTTTGCTTTGGTCTTGATAAATTGTTTAAGCTAGGTATTAAAATATATCAGAGGGAAGAACTTGTAGAGATAGTATGTTTGCTTTCCAGGATTAATGTGTCCCAGATATAATTTATGGACCATTTTAGTAGTGGCCCCTGACATTCTTTTGTGTAGGAAGTTAGTTGGTCAAAGTAGAAACTGACCAGGTCCTTATGATTCTCCTCATAAATGCATATGACAAGAGATGTTAGTGGATTAAAGCCGGAGAACAAGACAAATTCACTACAAATGATTTTATAACTTTTGTAGTTATTAGATGTGAAAGCTTGAACTTCAGAGAGCTCTTGGAATGTCTCAGTGAATATACAAGCTCCATTTGAAGTCTTGCAGAAGTTACAAGGAAGGCAAGTGTGTCTGTGGATTTTTCCTGTCCAAGAACAATAATAGAAAACAATGTTATGACTACATTCATTCACAGCATAAGTAAAACTTTAAGCCATTCCATTTTTCTGAGCTGAAATACCTGGGTAATACTTTAAACGAAGTGCAGAATTGTTGTGAGATAGGAAATGTGTCCCTGGGTATATAAGCACTGTCAGGAAAAGCACAGACTCCTATTTCAGTAAAAAGTAACATATTCAGTAAATTCCCCTAAAATGCCATATATAATAAGCTGTGTCTCTCAGATGCCTGTACTGGTACTCCTCAATGTCTTTATTAGTGACATGGTGGGACTGAGTGTACCATCCCTGGGTTTGCAAATGGCTGAGTGGTACAGTTGATATATCTGAGGGATGGGATGCTATCCATTGACAGCCTTGAGGGCCCCATGTGAACCTCCAGAAGTTTTGAGACAATCACCTGTACTACCAGTCTGGATTTAGAGCAGCTTTGCAAAGGATTCAGAGGTGGATGAAACCCCAAATATGACCCAGCAGTGTGGGCTCGTAACCCAGAAAGCCAATCCTATCCTGTGCTACATGAAAGGAGAAGTGACCAGCAGGGAAATGGAAGTGATTCAACCCCTCTGCCATTGTGAGCCCTCACCTGGAATATTAAGTTCAGCACAGGAAAGATAAGGACCCATTGAATTGGGTCAAGACATGGACTACTAAAATATTTTGAGGGCTAGAACACTTTCTCTATGAGGAAAATTTGAGAGTTGTGATTATTCAGTCTGGAGAAAAGAAGGCACTGGGGAGGCCTTATTATATGACCTCTCAGTATTTATAAGGGGCTTGTAAAAATATGGAAAGGATTTTCAGTAGGACCAGTAATGTTGGGACAAGGACCAACACTTTTACACTGACAGCATAGATTTATATTAGATGTAGGTAAGGTTTCTTTATTATGAAAATAGTGAGACACTGGGACAGGCTGTCCACAGACATTTGGATGTTCCTTCCCTGGAAGTGTTCAGGGCCAGAATAGATAAGGCTTTGAGCAACCTGATCTAGTGGAACCTGATCTACTCACCCATGGCTGGGGAGTAGACTAAATGACCAGTGACTCTAAGAGTCTATCCCAAAACGTCAATGGAAATTATGGAGTTATTCAAACTGTCCCATCTACATCAGGGACAAGTATATTGCCTGGAAGGAAAAATGAATTCTAGATTTATTTTTTTTTAATTTCCAGTTAATCAGAGTTCTTCTCAAAATCAAGTTTAGAATTCATGGGAATTATTTTCCTTTCTGGCAAGTTTCTGTCATTTGCTTTTCCATAGTTCAAATCAACCTTAGGGCTGCCTAAAAAGCTTTATTGCTTAAAACTTCAGAAAAACTTGATATGACCTTTGTGAAAACATCAGATTTTTTTTTATTTTGTTTTGTTAAGCTGTTACTGAATCTTGGGATTATTAAATAAAAATTTTTGATCTTTAATGAAAAATTCTGTAGGTAGTTTTAAACATAAAGCAGAAATTGGAAGATATTAACAATATGCTTTTGTGCTGAATTGCTTGGCTTTCATAATGGATTTTTACCCATTTTTTCAAGAAACGAAAGGGTTTAGTCTCTGCTTATGCTCTCTCATAGCTTATAGTTAAGAAATTTCCAACATTTGCTGGAAAGCTAATATGAATTGCAAGTAACTTCTGTAAGAAATATGACTGTATAAAAAAGAAGTTCAGAACAACATTCAGTCATGTTAATTTCTGTGAATAAAACTTGCAGCTTTGCACATGGTAAACTGCAGATTTTGAGTCTTTCTTCTAGTCCTGAAGAAGTCTTGCTTCAGGAGTTTATTAGCTAAATGTGTCAGTTTCCAACTGCTATGAAGAGTTCGTCTCACCCTTTTCTCAGAAATTGCTGCTGGAATTGTAATTTTTAGTGTTCAGGCTTTCAGCTTTAGTTTAGAACTCAGATGTTTCATACTAGAAATTGAAAATCTTAACTGCACTCCTATGTCCCATTAAAAGCATTCCCTATTACATCTCATAAATCTATTACTCCATGACTTTTCAGATATTCACTATCCATATTGTTCTTGCATAATATGCTAGAGGACAGAGACACAAGGATTTCAACTACTAAATTGTATATGCTGACTGTTTTCACATTTGGTAGAAACTCGTCAAAATGATCCTGGTTGATGCTAACCAATTCCATCTGGTTTGGAAGAATCTCCAGAATTATGTCTGATATTAATCTCCTAGCTGTCTCACTTGTGTTTGAAAAGGTTTACTCTGCTATTCTAAGGATTAAAACTAGATTAACTCTACTGATTTTCATCAGCTAAAGCTTTAATCAACATACGGCCTGAGACTCATGAGCACTTGAGTCTCTAGATTTGATAGGAATCAGTTATTTTCCATCAAAGAAAAGAAGTGTCATCATGAATTGTGTATAATCTTTCATTAACAACGGACTCCCAAGATTATTTCTAAATCTCCTGTAATCTTATTTTTAACTAATTTTCATCAAATTATGAGAGGGAAGAAGTTTACTTATTTGTGGAACTACTTTCACTGTATTAATTTTTCTGGGCTTAGAAGTGTAGTGTATTTGCCTTTCTGCTTAATGGCTAATACACAACTTCAAAGCTCTTTCTACAGTTAATCAGCTGTAGGGAGCTCCCTTTCACTCTGCTCACTTAGCAAACTGGTTTGATTTCATCTGTTATTCCCACTGTGGGTCAGATGGCAGGAAAAGGCTGATATTCGTGTTACTTGGACATGGTGTCTTCGTATCCCTGTGTCAGAACTGCATAATGTAGAGGGAAGCAATTTTTTTGGCTGCTCTCTCAAGTTATCTCCCTTGAGTGATGAGGCATGTAAGCCTTCAGGTTCAAACCACAGAATTGTTTTGTTTTCCTTGTCTCTGTTCCCTTCCTCTTCTCTCCCTTCATTCCCCATTTTTGATGAACTAGGATATAAGTTTATTAATTCCATTCTAAAACACTGCTGAATGAGAAATAATATTGACTTAGTAATTTCATTCTGTTTCAACAATTGGAACAAAGCAGAATATGCTATTATGTAATACAAATCTCAGTGTATTATAACTGGCAGATGTTGACAACAATCTTACTGTGTTAAAACAAAATACATAGGCTGCAATCAATCTCCTCTTTAGCTTTCATGAAACCTTAATGTCTGTGTTGCACACAAAGCTATGATTCTAATGTAATTCTTTATGTTATCAATATTATTCTCTTTATTCTTTTTAACTTGTGTTGTGACAGTATAATAGAGAATGCAGTTTACTCTCATTTCTTCTAATATTCTTTCTATACTGTGAACATCAGGGCCACGGCAGGACATAGCAAAAAGGCCTCTAGATTCCGAGATAAATTTCCACTGTAGAGTTCAAAGCTTTAAAGGTCCTAAATGATTCTTTTAACTCATTTGCATTGAATTTTAAGTCTGTATGTTATTCCCTGAACTTCACTTTTTAAATCTAGTGTAAGATAATAGCTTAATTAAAGTACTGTAAAGTAGTGAGGTTCTTTACACATTTCTTGAAGGACTGTGCACTCTGAAGTTTGACTTTATTATGACTATGTGTCAGCTTTGCCTTTAATATTTACAGATAGTGGATGATAAAGACAACAAAAGACTTTATTTTCTGAGTCAGAAAGAAGATATTAGATCCCTAGGCACTCATTATGTAATCCTACTAAGGTGGAGCAAATTAATCCTTCTAAGGTGGAGCAAATTAAATTCCGGCCCTTAGTTCAGCTGAGTAATTTCATCATTGATGTGCTACTAACCGACTTGCATCCAGTTAAACTGCAAGCAAAGTAATTCAGAGTGTGGTTTGGTGTGAAGGTTGTAACCCCAGAATGCTTGTGCTCCAGGGCTTTTGAATACATATTTTTCCTCCTGTAATTGGCTCACTGTCCTTCAAGTCACCCTCTCTCAAGGAGTTTACTGTTTTCAGCTTTAGGGAGCAAAATAGCCTGCCAAAACTCCTGCAAAACTACATATTTTACCATGGTTTGATTTGTTTCACTGTAGGAAGTGTAAGAAAGAGGCCTAAATTCCTAATTCCAGAACAAGAATTTTTTGCTGATTCTGGGATGTCTGATAGCTCTTGACGAACTGAAAGAGGTGAGGAAAAAAGAATTAAACTAGTGGAATCCTTCCTGCATTTTAGAAGGTGTTTGCACTGATTGTAATCACAAGAGAATTTATAGAAATAAATAGATGAGAAATGAATCTGTAGGAATCAATAGATGATTCCAGTTGTCTTTCTGACTCTCTCATTTTCTGTTCATTTTCCATAATCTTCATGGCATATAAGCAAAGACGGCCTTTCAGGTCATCTGCTTTTATGAAATCTCATATATAGAGAGATATCTGGCCTTTGTTTCTGTGTTTTCCTTATACATCATAATGAGGAGAACAGATATGGTGGTGTTAGGGTATGGAAGAATTTTGTGCTGATGGAATGTGCAGATAGAGGGAAGAGGAATCATGGTTTGTAGAGTACAGAGCCTTGTCATCGCTAGGTGAGGTTTCAAAGGGACCTACACAGACAGTTGAATATTTTTTAAGTCCAAATTCATGTTGGTGGAAATTCTGCCAATCAATCTGCTGTCCAAAATTTGATTATTTTCTGAAATGTTCATTGTTACCTTGATAATTCAGGAGAAACCAAAGGTCTCCATTGTAATAGGAACTGTTATAACTCAGTTCTTGTTCTTTGGAGGTTCTCCGAGAAGAAAAGTAACGAAACAGGTAAAGTGGGATTGAAATAGCTTAGCAGGATTTATGGAGCTTGATTAAGAAACTAAGTTTCACATTTCATAATTTGGATTTCTGATTACATTGTTGCGAAAGCCATAATATTGTATCAGAAAGTCACATCTATGCCATTTAATACCTAGAGAAATTATGAAAAACTAATGCACAGTGGAAGTGAAAAGTGATACGAGCAAACATATATTATCCAGTCTCTAAGTATTCTAACAGCATTTTCATTTATTAAACTACATATATTTAATGATTTTTCATGTACTTGGTTAGTGCTTATTTGTAACAAACATAGATATCTGGATTTACATGACATCTGTTATTGACCATAAACTCTTTATTGAAGGGTCTTGAAGGTTTTGGGTTGAATTCTGAAAAGAAAGCTGTGTGTGAGATATTTGTCATTGAAAGCCTACAGAAAATTTGTGTACAGAAAGCAAAAGCATAATATGTTTGTGTTTCAAGAGTATAAACATAATGGAGATGGCATGAAATTCACATCAGCTTTTGAGCTAATGGCACAAATTGCATAAGAGCAGGTTAAATGGTATTTTTAGCTGAAAGGAATGATTACAAATCTGTCTCAGGCATTTTCAAGGCAAAAAAAAAAAAAAAAGAAACTTCGACTTTCTTTTTTAAAATTTGATTAAAATTTGAAAAATAAAAAATGAAGTTCACATAGTTTTATCAGTAATCATGTTAAATTGATATTAGCATTAATTAAATGATGGGGTGGGAGGTATTTAATCTGATTTTGATGTGCAGTCATCATTGTGCTGCTAGTTTTGTGTATGCTTAAGCTTTGTATCATGTCTGGTGAGATTTGAAAATAAACGTCAAAGTTATAAAAGATTTGATGGCTTGTGGCTTGTATATGGAAGTCATAGAATTAGAAAGAAAATAAAAACTACAAGCCTGCCACTAATTCCCCTCTCCAAAAAAAAAAAAAAGCAACCCTAAGCTTTTATCCTGAAGGTGAACATATGCACAATCCTTCAAGATGACAGACTGAACATTTCCAATGAGTATATTGAAAACAATTGTCACAGCTGAGGTTACTTTTGGAAAAATATTGTATTTAATATTTGTGACAATACAAGTACAGCAACTTAGATAGAAAGTATATAATACAATATAACTAAAAAATAAATGAAAAATAAATTTAATTACTGTGATATCAAAACCAGATAAATTATGTTCCAAAAATATGTTGCTTAATAGTAACATAATAACAGAAATTAAATTACAGTCACTTAGCAATAGATTAGGTTTCTTCTGATGGTAGGATTAAGTTGGTCTAAATTTTCAAAATACAATTACTACTAACTTCAAATTGTTATGAAATAATAATTTTATACTGCTTTTCCCATTTTGGCTTTCTCAGTGTGATGAATAAAGAATACTGGACTATCTGGACATTTTTTATTTTTTCCTTTTACTGTCTTTGTACTTTGAGAAGTGAGGGTGGGATGATAAAAAGATCATTAGAATCAGTATAAAAATACAAAATACAATCTTAGAAACTATTTTTGTGATTGACAAGAGCAGAGGATAAATAGCAAGTAATATGAAAATTTGTGCACAGCTGATTGGAAAGTACTGCTATATAACTTTTTAAAAACACTGTTTATTCTAATTTTTATCTCAATACTCTCAATTATCTCATTACTCAGTCTTTAATGAGGTGTAGGATGATTAAAGAAAGATATATCCATCAAAAACAAATCTAACCTTCTGTTGAAGAGATCAGTTAATTAAAAAGGAGGGGGGAAAAAGGCATAAAGCCATGGCAGATTATGCATACGAGCCTTTTGCTTTTTCCTACTGCCTTCCATGTTCTAAACTACGTATTTGTATATTTAACAGAAATAGACTTCTTAGGTAGAACAAGCCAAAAGCAAGTGGCAGGAATTTACATGAGACTGCTCCTATGTGTTTCTTTTCATGCTATGCTAATGCAGCTATTGTTTTGCCGTGCTCTGTTCTGGTTTTTGTGAAAGTTTTAAAGTTCTTCTAAAAGTTCGTATACTTTTTGATATTTACATATTTTAACTGAGTTTTTTCATTCAAGTTTATGTAAATAATGATTGTTTTGTGTTCTTTTTTGTAGGTGGAGAGAATTGACAGACTGTTGGTTTGACCAGTGTGGTTGGAGAGGTGGCAGTTTCATCCTCCAATCCATTGTCACTTTTGCTAATGTATATATATTAGAGTCAGAAAATTTGCTTTTTTGAGTTCTTTTTTTTTTTCCTTTTACATCTAGCCTGCTTCTGTGAGTTATTTCATGTTGCAGTGTGGCAGTGCTCCATCAGTAATTTTTAAGATCTCATCTGAAGAAGTATAGAAGTTTTGAGATATTTTTTACTGAGTTTGTATCCTCTGTAGTTTGAAGTTTTTCTGGTTTTTTTCCCATTAATTGAGGGAAGAGTTTCTGTGGGTGCTAAAAGTTTTGTTTATATTTGAATCCTTTATTCCTTCAAAATTTTTTCTATGCCATTTCCGAAATGTTCAAATTTCCTGTTTATTGGTATTACTGTTTATTTCCCTGCTCTTATATTTCTACATTTCTTTTTTGTTCTTGAAAGCTTTTGACTTCCTTTTCATGTCTTTAGGTAGTTTACATGTTATTTGGATGTACACTAAAAGTGCATATTCAGACCTGTGAGGTATCTGGAATGAAACCTTAGGATGAACCCTTGAAAGCTAATTGTCTAAAAGGGGATTGCTTGTTATATGAAACCTGATCGTGTAGTTAGATCATTACTGTCTTCCATTAGACTGAAATTTGTAAACATAAAAAATCCAAAATACATAAAACACATTGAATTTTCTTTATTTTTAGGTCAAATTCTTTGCATTATTAATTGTAGAAGTATTTGACATACAAATCAAATTCTGCCTTTCTCTTCATCTAGATTATGTTGATAACATGCATTGTGCACTATTCATGTCACTAACACCTTATGTATTCTTGCATGCTTCTTCTGAGTAGCACAGGCAGGATTTGAGCTTGGCATGGAAAGGGGAAAAATATTCCCAGATCTGATTATTTCTTTGTTTTGATTTCAGTTTGCTTCTGTATTAATTGTTTTAGTTTTTTAACCAAAAAATTGTGACTTTTTCCTACATTTCTTCTGTCCTCGGTATTGCAAAACATACCTTTCTGGACTCATGCCTAAGGTTTCCAGTCTCAAAAAAGTAGTCTCAAGGCTTCCATAGAAATGCTAATGAAAAGTTAAGGAGAACACCTTGACCTCTCATTCTTAAAGAGATCTAGAAAAAGCAGGTAGTGTATTTCACTATTCAGTGCATTGGTGTAGCTGTGTATCTCTTATATTTAGCTCATGTTTTAGATTTTAACTGTAAATTTAGACATTTATAAATTTAGAGTTCAGGTATCTTCAAGTAAAATTTCCCATACTTAGGAAGTACTAAAGTTTCAAAAAGCTATTTGTAAGCATATCTAAAAGGAAAGTGAATGCAACAAACAAACTGTTCTTCCTTATTCTGTGAAGCAAAATAAAATGCTGTTATTTAGTGTTGACTTAAGAACAACACAAAAGTCTTTGTGGGTAATTGTGGGTGAAGAGAAAGTAGGAGGAAGAAAGTAAAATATTTTTGTAAAGGGAGTAGATGATTGTTTTTAATGTTCAAGGTGTGTGAGTTGTGAAGATTTTCTTATCTTCCATCTCAGAAAATGGGGCAAGTGAGCATTGTGGTAAGATTAGGAACAGGTTACTGTTCAGTTTGGTTATTTCTTAGTTTGTCTTACCAGGAAGAAGTTCTAACTGTGTGCTACACAAAACCTCTCAGTCAATTCTGTAGGAGAACCTCGAGTATTGTTCGTTGGGGGTATGCTAAGAAATATGCTCTTCATGAACAAAAAAGCGATAATATGCCCAGGAAACCTGAAACAAGTGAAAAAAATTTGTATCTAATATGTCATTATAAATTTAATATGAACACATCTGGAGATGCAGACCTGAAACAATTTTTAATAATTGAGATGTACATATTGGGCTTGGATTCTAACATGCTTCAACAACCAGAGTAAAGCAATGGTCATTGGTGTGTAGTGTCTCATAAATTCCATTGTCTTGATTGGTAAAACACTTGAGACTTTCCAATAATGCATTAAAAATATGCATTATGTATATGTTTCCCAGGAGAGGAAATGAAGTAGTATGTATGCAGTATTATTTTAATTTTAATAGTAGATCTAACTGATTTTTTTCCAAAAGCCAGATGGGTCTACACAGAGTAAAAATATTGAAAGAAGAGATAAAATTTTCAGCCAAGCTATTATGAAAATGTGATTCCTTTTTCAATACCCTTACGCAGCTGAAAGATTCTAGATGAGACACCATGTAACTAGTTTTCTGTTGTATGGTTACAGTGAATAATATCACAATGAAATAGAAAAACACTGCAGGTGTCCAGATTTTGACTATTATAATTTATCTTATTATAAGATATAAATAATAATATATTACTTTATATATTTTCATTTTAAAAAGTATTTTTAGAGCAAAGAATAAGCCTTCAAGCTTAATTTAAACAAATAATAATAAATATGTTAGTTGCTTAGACAAAATAGTGCAATAAGATACAAACTGGGTAACTGCTTGGATTTGATAATCTGTAATGAAATCCCTTAGTATTTCATAAAGGTAGAAATTTTTAAAGAGATCTAACTTTTGTTAGTACTTTTAAACTATCAAATCTTTAACATTTTTTATCACTTCCTAACAAATGTTCCTGAAAAGTTTTAATGACATGTGTTAAGTGGTTATCCAAGAAGAACAGAATTTCTTTAAAAGTTTGTAGTGTTTATATATTTTTCCAATGTAAAAGGAACTTAAATTACAGATCACATTAAAAATGGGGTTGCTTTTCAATTCATTTAAGTTTAGTCCAATGTTTCCTGGTTTCCTAATTCTATTGCTTGCTGTGCATCAAGTCATGTAACTTGAGTATGCAGCATCTCTGAGCAGTAACTATCAGTTGGAGAGGCTAAAGCTAGTTGTCTTAACATAGAGGTTATTGAATTTTGTTTTTGATTTAAGAAAAAGGAATATACCCAACATTTCTTTCCTTAGATGTCACTCTTTGTCACTAACCATGAAAAGCAAACATATGATTGCTAATGACAGGTGACTGGCAGTGTTATTACTATTTTGTTTATCCAAACCCAGTGATTCTTGAAAAACATGTAATAAGCATGGTACTCTGTTATATCTGTGACTAAAAAAAAGAGTGCAATGAGATATGTTGACATACATTGGCAAAAAAATTCTATTTCACTAAGAGCTCTAATAAATAATGGCAAATAAAACATAGGATTTTTTAATCTCTTTTTCCAGAGTATTTTGTGGCCAGCTGATTAACATCTTCTGTTAATAAAGGATTGTTCCTAAATGCGACAACTTGAGGTTTTTTAATCATGCTGGCAGCTTTCATGAAATGTTAGCAGCCGAAAGGAGATCTGTGAAACTTTCTTAGCAATAATTAATATTCACTTGTCCACTGTTTTGAAATACGATAATGTCAGCAGAGGTGAGGAAGAAACAACTTTTAAAAGACATGCTACCATTACCCATGATATCACTTCTTTTCCAGCCTGTTGAAGTCGTCAAACTGTCACTGGTTATGCAGAGATTACAAGGGAAGTGTTTGCTTCTCTACAAAATAATATCAGCCTTGTTCATTAGCACATTGTGATGGATCAAGGATGGGTATTCTGGTTTTTGGAAGACCCATAAAGAATAATTTAAAACTACCACTTAACACTATTAGGCTGTACACCTTACTTTATAAATTTCAGCAAAGCGAGTTTGTCCTTTTCTGTATCCTTTCTATTTGAATAGATACAGATAGATACATTTACCTAGTTATGCATTTTTCAAGGAGAAATTTCTGAAGGGTTCATGTTGGGGAAAAAGCCAACACATAGTCCAGAAATAGGAAATTTTCTAAATTGCTGATCTCTCTTCAGAAAAATCACATGCAAATTGTGATGGTTGCATTCATTGTATATAAAACCTTGTGGAATCTTCAATTGCATATGTTCAATAAACATGTTTAAAAGACTAGTAAATTATGACAATTATTCAGTATTTTTTGAAATGTGTTTATGAAATAACATAGGAAAATGTATTTTACAAATATTATTAGATTGTTGCTGATCTTTGCTTTACAGACAACTATGCTTTACTTTCTATATATTGGCTTGAACAATCTTCTTGTAGCTGATTTTAGAAATTTTAGAGTCATTCAAACAGCAGGAAACCGACATTTTTCACAAAATGGTGTCATAATTACGCTTCTCTGCAAAATACTTACCTATGTCAGGTCATTGTTTCCTCTTAGTTTTATATTTCAGATGCTATTTCAAGCAAAATTGACAAACATGCTTTTAAATTGCATGGTAATGCTTGTGTCATACACTACTATATTGTACTCTTTGTGTGTGAATGAGAATACAAAGGCTGAACCTAACTAGCTCAAATAGTCTGGATGTATTTGTGCTTTAAAAAAGTTATCGTCAAAACCAAGATCCAATCTTCAGAAACTCAAACACCTTTAAGAACTCAGTTATTAATGGTATTTAGTTAATTATAGTTAACTGTACATAGCTAGAAAGCTTGGAATTGTATGCACAAAAGAAAAATTAAGAATTTTAATAAAGTTTGTTCTACAAAAGAATAGAACTACTCTTACATGGTTGTCAAAATGTTTTAAAGTCATTAATTTAAAAGAAAGAAGCATCAGCAAAATTCAGA
Organism: Lonchura striata; assembly: GCF_050655825.1. Classification (NCBI taxonomy): domain Eukaryota; kingdom Metazoa; phylum Chordata; class Aves; order Passeriformes; family Estrildidae; genus Lonchura; species Lonchura striata. The sequence continues at coordinate 75,299,689 of NC_140704.1, forward strand.
TTCTTTTTCTCTCTTCTCCTACTCATTTTGATTCTTTTATTATTTCTTTTAGCAGTGTCTTTAGATACAAATGCCTTGACTTTCTGAAGTGTTGAAAATCTACTAAATCTAACTAAAAAGAAGATAAATGGAGAAGACTAAACTCTGCTGTTCCATATTGTAGTGATGATGACAGTGTTTAGCATGGCTTGAAATAGCATCTGAAATATAAAACTAAGAGGAAGCAATGACCTGAGATAGGTAAGATTTCACAGATAAGGTCACAGTTTGTCTTAAGAAATCAGTGACTCATTCATCAGAATGCCTCAAATTATGTAAATACCTTACGTGATTTAAATCATGCATTGTGTAAGAAAACAACCAAAAAACTTTATAACATGGAACTTTAATGGATGGATATGTAAATTTACCAAAATAGAGAGCAAAATAGTATTTTTTATTTCTGTATCTTGATGAATTGTGCTTTTATAATCGTAAACAAATTTTTATTTTTTCCTGAGCTCTCCATTTTCATGCTTCCTGAAGAAAATCTTATGCTTTTCTAGATAGTGCAACTATTAATTAAAATAATAATACTTATTTTTGTCAATAAATCCGTTTTGTATTTTATTGGCTGGACTTATATGATTTTACAAGCATAAAATAATAAAATAACATAAATAATTACTTTTTTTCCTTGTTCTTTTACCCTATTCAGATTGCATGAATACACATTCTACATTCAATTATTTCACTCTTAATAATTCTGAAGCCTTATTTTTGCCTGACTAAAACTTTCAATATAAAACTGAACTGGGTAGGAAAACAGAACAGCTATACTTCATAGAGGAAAACTATAACACTCTGTTTACCTAAATTCTGACTATTCTTAAGGCAGTTTATCTCCTTTACTGTCCTTTTTAAAAAGACATGACTTGAAAATACTTGCCATCTTATCAGGGGCAAAAAAGAAGGATCCAGCAATTTAGGACTTCCAAGATATTTTCAGACAAATAGTGTGAAATATGATAAAAATGTCAGTTTTTCTCTCAGGCCTTTTTGAAGAGCTTTCCTAGTTTACAACAGCAACAACAGGAGAAACCTATATTGACCGTTGATAATTTTGAAATTAATTGTGCTTTTTGTGAGCTAATAATAAGTATGAAACATTTTCTTAGTTTCACTTAATTTTAATTGTTCAGTATATGCCAATGTCTTCTAAGAGGAAAGGAATACTTTACCTATTCATTAGGGTAGTGGAATGATGGGTCTAATCTCTATGGGCTTCTGAAAAACCTTTGCTGCTAAAACTTTACACACTGAAAATTGGCATGAAACCGATGTCACAAATATAGGGATCACTAGCAAGCACAACTGAAGGAGTAATGAGAAACATGAGTCTAAGTTTGCACCAAATATTAGTCACATCCTGCTATGGATTGTTAAATTTGTCTTGAAGTTAAAAGGCTGTCTAATACTTGAAACAAATTGTTATAAGGTTTTTGAAAATGTATTTGCTCCTACCCAAATCACCAGGTAGTTTCAGTATGGAGAGAGATTTCTCTGTAGATGGCTTTTGGGGGAACATCCTAAGCAAAATATATTGGAACAATCTCAGAAAGAATATGTTGGCATAAGATTTGTGTTATTCACAAGTGCACTGATTTTTTCTTTTTTTTATATATTTTGAGATCTGTTTTGTTTTGTTTTGTTTTGTTTTTTGGCAATCTACTTCCCCAAATGAAAGGAAGCATTCGAGTTCTTATATTTTATTTTAAGGAGATATTTCAACCTCCTAGGCTGATTGCAGCCTAGTTCCTTCTGCATGCATGTTGTTTCTTATTTAGTTTTTTATGACAGATGTTATTGTTCAGCATTCCAATCCCAGCTAGTGAAGTAATAGGTGTTCTCTCTCAACTCTACCTCTGTGCATGCTTCCCCATTATTCTCAAGTAACCAAGGAAGTTGTATTTTTGCCCAGTGGGAAAAAGGTGTGTGCTCTATTACCTGCTGGTATGTTTGAACGTGCTGTTTGTTTTTGCGTGTTCTTCCCATTTGCTGAATAATCCAACTTGGTTCTTTTTAAGTAAAGAAACAAGAAGCTCAAGCCTCCCTTTAGGCTGAATGCAGGTACAGTTAAATGCAGGAATAGATTCAGTGGATAGTGTTGGTCTAAAATAAATAAATTAAAAAAAAACCAACAAAAAACAAACTCCCCTGATGCTGTACATGTGCACTAGGAAAGAAATCTGCATAGATGACTATTCCTAAGAGCCGAAAATATTGTAGCCTGAGTAACCATTCTCTCTGCACTGAAAGATCAGTGCGATTCTGTCCAGGATGCAATATTTTAGGCTTATTTAAATAAAATAATTCGCTCTTCTGTTAAGCAAAGGCGTTTTCATGATTTTGTTATCAGAAATGTTTATGTACTGAAGAGTTCAGTGTTTGAAATCTTTTTTCTGATTTTACTCTTTTGCTGTGTAGGGTAGAAAAAATAAACACTGGAAAGCAGGCATGAAAGAAGGGTCAGTAGTTTTGCATCTGCAGTTCTATATTTGCACAGGTTGCTAGGCAATGTGAGAAAATCACAGCTCTAAACTGAAAGTGTGCTTTCAGACATCAATTACTTAAAAGAAATCAACAACTGCATTTAGTAATATAGTTCAGTACTATTACTTTTCATTAATGCTACTAATCTTTGACAATTATTAGGTGAAATTAATATTATACATTCTGCATTTACTTCAGAATTGGTGGGCCCCTACCTTGAAGGGTCAGCTTATATTTGTTTTCTCATACCATGATAAAATTTCTTATTCCCTATTTGAACACAGGATCTTGATCATTTTTTTGCATTTTTGCTTCAAGAGCCATTGAGTATCATGATACATGTTGTGTGAGACTGTAAGAATGTACCTTTTTCTAATTTTATGGCTGCTGTTGAAACAGAGAGCATGATTTTGGCTGGCACTTGGCAGATGTAAGCCATCTAATATATTTCTGATAAGGATTGAGGAAGGGCTTTCAAAAGATTTATAAACTATTATATCAAAGTATTAGGCCTGAGCTGTATATACATTCAAGAAGGGAATATAGAAAGAATGCAAATACAAAGAGAGGGAAGAAGACTGGAATCAAAGGAAAGGATTCTGACAGCCCTGGGGCACTGCCTGAGGCTCTGTCTATGTAGATTTGGAAGCACAGTGACTCAGCAGGGCTCCTGGGGATGTAATCATGGTGGGGCAGAAGGTGAAAGAATTTTTTTTTCTGCCTTGGAGTGTCACTTAATATTTTACATAGTGGATGAACAGGAGAGGCATAAGATCTAAATGCTTTGGAGCCTGTGCTTCATTCCAGAATTTCAGACTCTGTTGGCAATCAAGCTCAATTCCTTAAAAAATAAAAAGCCTGTAACAGTAAGAGAAAAGGAACTGGTTTTATGAATTATATGCTAATTTGTTGTCTCAGTATTTTACCTGAATAACTAACTGTAAGAAGAGAAATTAAAGCATCAAGACTTTTGTTTCTGTGACATTATACAAAATTCTGAGTGTTCACTTTATCTTTTTTCCCTCTTCATACATTTCATTCAAAATCACACATGCAGGTGTATTCTGTTAATAACCTATATTCTGCTCATTAAAATTAAATGTCATCTGAGACAAACAGTCCCTTATGATTCCTCCCTGTTGCAGCCTGGAGGGGTTCAGATAATACTCTGTGTGTTTATCTCTCAATGGATCAACTTAAATCTGTTTTAAGCAGAAAATCTCTGTCTGAATATGTGAAATGCTTGTGTGGCATAAATAGGGTTAGAGTTTTCAAAAGTTTGAGATTATGTTAATATAATCCAGGAGGTGAATATATCTTCTTCTAGCTCACTTGATCACATCAGAGGGCACAGTTCCAAAAATTTACACCAAGGGGTTTTGAAAGGTAAAAACACCTAAATCATCCAAGCACTTGCAAAAATTATAGCTGAAGTGTGAGTTTAGTTGTTGAGGAAATAGAGATGAAGCAGAGATAAAAATTATAATGTGTTCTACTAAATGGCTGAAACTATTTTTAGAGTAGGAAAATTTTAACAACATAATACAAAGAAATACCAAATGAAACCTCAAGTCTTACATTTGGCTTTCTTAAAATAACATCAGTGAAGGGAAACCTGGTTGCTCTGGTTCTCAGCTCCCCAGGAGACTAAAGTCTTGTTCAGCTAGATGCTATCAGTATAAGTGCAAAAATAAATGTCAGTAATGTTTGACCCCTTTGTATAGTGATTAGATATTGCAATCATGGTCAGCATAGTTTTGCAACATTTAAGTTTTGTTCTCTGTAAAAAAAGAATTATTTCTCCAAAATAACTTCCATGATATTATACAGAAGTGTTTTAATTGCTTGATATTCCCATTACTAGTTGTGTTCACGTGTATGCTTGTGTGCATGGGTGCAGTGCTCTGCAACAGCAATCTGTACTCACTGTACCTTTTTGAGACAAGGTGGATGCCTTATTTCTATCAATAACTGCTAACGGCTTCTGAGGGCCATTTGGGTAAAAAAGATATGCAATAGCTGCTCCTTCAGAGTCTTGAGTCTCAGAGTCAGTCAAAGGAAGAAACTGAGAGTTTCTATCCAGGCAGAGGTGTTGCCTTCATGGAAGACAACGGCGACCTGGTTTTAAGGAACAGCACGGCAGCCCAGTCTCCCCTGGGCCACTCGGTCTAACGACACATGCAGGCACCAATGTGGTGGACGGTCGAAAGTGTTTATTATCTTATCTCATGGGTTTAAATAGTCTTGGGGGACTCTGCTACGTCAGGAGGGGTTGGTAGGGTCTCTAGGGTTAGTCAGGAGTGGAAAACTACTGGGTTAGGTGTGGTTACATTCTTTGGGGTAATGGATAACATGTTGCAGGGTGAGAGGGGGAAGGGGTCTTTCTTTCCGTCACATCCCAAAATCTTCCGTTCGCCTGTCCCTATCTACTACATCTCCCCCCTCCTTTTCATAAATAAAATGAGGTAGTCGTAGATATAGGCACTGGAGTGAGGTACAAACTTGTAACTTGGTGAGGAAAAAAGGGGTTTGGTGAACCTGAGTAATTCTCGCAAGGTGAGTTTCGAAGGCTTTTGCAACTGACTGTGTTCGCAGTTTTTGGTTTACAGCATTTGTTGCTGGCCCACGAACAGAATGTTCACCCATTCTAGACGGGCCTGAACAAATGAGACCAGCTTGTTCAGCAGGCATGGTCCTATGGTAACAGCTAAAAGCAGTATTGCCAGTGGACCTACCAGGGCGGAAATTAAAGTGGTGAGCCAAGGTGATTGATTGAACCAGGATTCGAACCAGCTCTGCTGGGTTTCCCTGTCTCTCTTTCTCTGAGCCAGTCTATCTCGGAGTTCTGCCATGGAGTCTTTAACGACTCCCATATGATCTGCATAAAAGCAGCATTCCTCTTTCAAAGCTGCACACAGTCCTCCTTGTTGCATGAACAAGAGGTCCAGTCCTCGCCTATTCTGTAAAACTACTTCTGAAAGTGAAGAGACTTGATCCTCTGCAGGTCTTCATTGATGGTCATTTGCAGCTGAGAGAGTCCGTGCTGTTGGGTTGCGATGGCTGAGACACCTGTGGCTGTACCAGCTGCTCCCAGGCCGAGCAGCATTGCGATAGTTATACCTGTGATTATTTCTCTTTTGTGGAGTCTGTCAGGTTCTTCGAAAAGGTGGTACACTTCTTCATCTGAGTGGTACAGGACCCTAGGAACAATCAGAACTTGGACACAGAAGTCAATAGAGTCATTAAATTTGGCAAGGAACACACAAGGACTCACTCCGGATCGCTGGCAAACCCACATCCCAGATGCGGATGGGACCACCCACTTATTGGTCTTTCTGTTGGGCTTGACAATTTTAGTGCAGAAGTTGCCTTTCTGCTTTGCTAAAGTTGCATTGCCAAAACATTTGCCTTGTCCTGTGATTTGACTCAGGGTGATTCCTCTGCGGGGAGTGTCCCATCTGCACTGGTGGGGGGCACTGGCTGTGGAGTAACTGAAGGGGGTGTCTAAAGCAATGCCTTCGTAGAAAGGGGGTTTAACATCATAACAAAGCCAACAGGAGTTAGTCAGGTTTGGTTTGGTTTCGTTTAGGGTTAGAAAGGTAGCTTCTAGCATACGAAAAATTGGGTTTGGATCGGACTCGGCTGTGCGGCTTATCTGGAATACATCTGCATGGCCAGCCGGGGTGTCGGTGACTTTTGGGGGCAAGGTTTTGGGGTGGGTTGTGTTTTTCCCTTTGAGCACATTCCTGATAACTTTATTGAGTCCTACTGGTCGAGGTGCTGGTGGTTGGCGTTTGATAATTCGTACATTCACCCACCTTCTCGGTCCTCTGAGGACCACTGTCCACGTTCTACCCGTGGTCCAACTAGGGTGGTCTGGCTGTAGAACGGTCATGTTATAACTTACACATCCCCGATATCTAGGCTGTGCATTGTGATCTCCGCAGCCAAAGGGTGCCCAGGTGAACTGTAAGAATTTGTCGGGCTCCTGTGGTTGCCACCCATCTCCCCATGGTCTGGCATCTGTAACAATGGTTTTGCAGCCCCAATATCCGCAATGTCCCCACCCCGGGTAGTCACAGTACCTTTTCCCTGGGTTGGACGCTGGGCACCAGTAGGCTATGTACATGAGTACGATACGTGGGTTTATGGGCCGTTGTTTTGGTTGTCCTGGAAACAGATCGGCTATGTGGGACACGAAGGATGGGGTGTTTGCTGTGGTGACCTCTTTGAACACCTTGTCACTTGAGAGATGTTGCATCACCCACCTGAATGGCTGATGAGGGTAGTGGCCTGGGTTGGCTTGCCCCCCAGCCACAAACCCCAACAGCAAAATCACACAAAGACACTGTGCATGTCTGGGTCTCACCGGTGTGGGACTCTTGGGTTTTGTCTGGCAGCTTGTTGGTCCATCATCTCCCTCTGGAACAGGGGTGTACGCATCGCGGGGACGGTCCACGAGCATGTCCTGCAAGTAGAAACTCACAGTTTTTCATTAGCTTCATTCTGAAAGGTCAGGTTTGATTGACCTGAGTGGACACCATTTGGTTTTGCCCTCTTTTTTAACTGCCGCGTACCCTCATCCCGTAAGCACCAGTCTCCAGCCCCGTTCCCATTCACCTAGCTCGTTTTTGATCATGACCTGCGGGCCCTCCTCTAGTGTCTGGGTGGCCCAGTGCTTTCGGATGGGACTGTTTGTCTCATCTCCCCTAGGGAATTGGTTCAGTGCTAGCAATGCGGTTGCCAGCATACGCGTTTGGTCTTTTGAGGGAATGGAATTGGCAAAGCCCTCTGCCTTTGCCAATACTTCTAACTTGGCTTTTAGGGTCTGGTTTGCTCGCTCAACAATGGCCTGTCCGGTGCTGTTATATGGGATTCCCTGTACTAAGGTGATGCCCCACACCGAGGCAAATTCCTGCACTGATTTGGAGATAAAATTGGAAGCATTGTCAGTTTTAATTTGCTTGGGGATACCAAGCCACGCCATAACTGTCAGCCAGTGCTGGATTGTGGCCTTAGAGTTGGATTTGAGGTGCTGTGTTGCTATGATCACTCCGCTGTAAGTGTCTACTGTCACTGCAAGCCATGCTCGGGGCTTCAGCAGTTCGCAGAGAGTGAAGTCTGACTGCCAGATTTCTGAGGCCTTGAGACCTCTCGGGTTGACCCCACCAGTCCATAGGGGTGATTTCTGGCAGTGAGGGCAAGTGGCCACTACGTGTCTCGCGTCTGCTGTCGAGATCCCACATCTCTTTGCCAGTGCTTTGGCTCCGATGTGGAGTGACTCGTGCAGTTGACAAGCTTCCTGCAATGTCCACAGTCCCTTCGCCGCGGCATCTGCTTTGTCATTTCCAGTCTGGAAGAAGCCCTTGACTGGGTTATGGCTGTTGATGTGAATGACAGACACAGTGCCCTGTCGTGAGGAGAGTGCCTCTTCAAGCATCGAGGCCGCTGTAGATGTTGACACACCTGGTCTCGACATGGCTAGGCAAAGCTTTGCCACGAATATAGAGTCTGTTACGATGTTGAGGTGTTCATCTTGGAAGAGTCTGCATGCCAAGACCACTGCTGCTGCTTCTAGCTGTTGCACTGACAGCGTGGGGTCACAAGTTTTGACGCAATGCCATGTTTCTTCTGCCTGCCACACCGCTGCTGCAGTAGAAGTCGTGGAGGAGGCGTCTGTAAAAACCGTCGGTCCTGGCTGTGGTCTGTCTATGACCTTTGGTGGCACGTCTATGTCGACAATGGTCAGTAGCTGGGTCCAAGGTGGTCTGGTGGCGTAGGAGACTTCTCCTCCGAAGCCAGTGAGAGCAAGGGCCAGGTGCTCCGATATCGCAGTTGACTCTACAGTCGGTTGCTTGCGGAAGGGGAGATGGATCCTTGCCGGCTCGGTCCCCAGGTGTCTCAGGGCGAGCTTCCTGCCTTTCATGATGAGGTTAGCAACGCATTCGACTCCTGGGGAAAACGCTCGAGTTGGTCTTCCGAGGACCACCCATTGGATCGGCTGGGATTTTTCGGAAGGTCCTTGGGACAGTGCTCCCACTCCTCCTTTCTGCGTGAAGTGGACGTATAAATCTAGCGGTACACTTGGGTTCCACCTGGCAAGTGTGCCAGTGGACATCTGATGTTCTATGAAGTTGAGGGATTTCGTTGCTTGTGGTGTCAGCTCCTTGGGGTCCCAGGGGTGCTTTCCTTTCAGGAGGTCATATAAGGGGTCCATGACCTCTGGAGGAACTAGGATGATGTTGCGGAGCCACTGTAGAGATCCCACAAGGCGCTGCATGTCATGGAGGGTCTTGATGTCTCGGCGGACCTTCATCCTGGGTGGAGTCACGTAGGAACTTGTGACCCCCACTCCCAGGAAGGTCACGCACGGTCCTCTCTTGATCTTTGTGTTCGCGATCTCAAAGCCGTTGGCCTGGAGAGTTTCTGTGATTGTGGACACTAGGTGGTCCACTTGGCTTGCTGATGGTGCAGCGACGAGGATGTCGTCCATGTACTGAATGATGGTTGCAGCAGGGTGGGAGTGTCGGACTGGCATCAGTGCCCTGTCTACGGTGATTTGGCATATGGTTGGGCTGTCTACGAGACCTTGTGGTAGCACCTTCCATTGGAAGCGGAGGTTGGGTCGCTCGCCATTTGGGAACACGACGGAAAAGGCAAATCGTTCTTTGTCCTCAGCATGCAGGGGTATTGAAAAGAAACAGTCTTTGATGTCCAGCACTGCGCATGGCTGCCCTTCGGGGATGGCTGAGTTCGCGGGCAGCAGTGTTTGAACTGGACCCATGGGCTGGATTGTCTTGTTCACCTCCCTCAGGTCGTGGATGAGACGATAACCTTCTCCAGATCTCTTGGGGATTACAAACACGGGGGTGTTCCATGGGCTGGTGGAGGGCTCTATGTGACCCTTTTGCAGCTTGCGGTCGACCAGTTCCAGCAAGGCTGCCATTCGAGGCTCTGACAGGGGCCAATGCTCAACCCATATGGGGTCTGGTGATTTCCAAGTCAGTTTGATTGGCAGCAGTGGGTGTACAGCAGTGGCCCTTATTATAAATTTGTAATCCTGACTCCTAACATAGCAAGGATGTCCCTTCCTATCAGGGGTGGAGAGTTTTGCAAAGTGTAGGGGTGGATTGCTACTGTTTGTTCTGGTCCCTTTTTTGTATGAATCGTTATAGCTACTAATTGGGTGCTTTTCCAAGCTCGGGATGGCCCTCCCACTCCGTTCACTGGGGGGACTTCTTTGCATTGCCAGTGTCGGGGCCACAGTGCTTGGGGAAAAATCGAGCAGTCTGCTCCTGTGTCTGCCCAAATCTGAAGCCCTATGATGTGGGGGTCCTGACTGCCATAAAGGCGGCACATCCCCCATAGCACCAGGGGCTCCTTCCCTATTTTCATGGCCAGGGCCACCCAGGGGTCCCGTTCTGGGGCGTCCCCTGCTGACCCTGCGGCACAGGCGCTGCTTGAGGCGGTAGTGGGTACGAAGGTACCGCAGGCTGTGTTGCGAAATTCGCTGGTGAGGGTACGAAGCTGGCTGCCTCCTGTGGGGGTATGGGGTATAAGGGCGCCCCGCTCCACTGGGGGTTGGCATAGATGGGCCGCCTTGCATTCGCGGCGGGAGGAGGCTGAGTGCGGCCCGCACGCCCCCTCCCTCTCCCGTTTCCCTGGGGCCAGGACCTGCCTTCCTTAGCGAGGTGCCCCTTCCTCCCGCAGCTCCAACAGGCTCCTCTCGGGCGTGTTTGGGGTGGAGGCGCCGCGGCGGGCTGCCATGTCGGCTGGGGACAGCTCACCACGATGTGACCTGCCTCACCACACTTGAAACACGCCATGGCACTGGTCAGGGTGTGGACAGCTGCCTGAATGGGTGTCAGGTGTTCTTCCCTCACTACATGTCTGATCATGTCAGCCAGGCTGGCTCCGGCTGGCAGGGAACGTAAGATATCTTTGGTGACAGAGTTGCCCTGCTGGCGCAAGCAGTCAGATACCACGGGGTCCTTTGCCTCTGCCGGCAGGGTAGAGGAGTCTATTGCTGCCTGCAGGTGATCTACGAACTGCGTGAAGCTTTCGCTCTCTGCCTGCCTCACGGTGGACCATGGCGACGGCTTGGCTACGACCCGAGAGGCTGCACGAATAGCCTCCCTAGCAGCCCGAGTGGTTGCCCTGACCTCCTCAGCCCGCATCTGCGTGGCTTGTTGCTGAGGCGTGATCATATCATCGTGCTTTCCTATCAGCCTGGATAAAGTCGATCTGTGTAGTGGCTGCCTCGCGCCAGATGCTTGGGCTAATAGCTTTGTACAATTATCCTCCCATTCTTGTCTAAACACAATCATTCCCGCACCATCAAGTATCATGCGACCTATTCGCTCGATATCAAAGGGAAGCAGGTCGTCATTACTAAAAAGACCATCAATTAATGTGGAGACCATGGCCGAATTGATTCCTTTTTCTGCAATGGCTTTGACAATTGACTGTACATCTTTTGGGTTTACCGGGGCATATACCCTCTGCTGGTTCCCTTCCAGGCCGGTGATCCTCACTGGGAAGGCTTGTACGGCAGCAGCTGGGGACCATTCAGCACAGGCTATTTTTATTTCTCCCCAGTCGGTAAACTGGGCTGGTTCGTATTGTGGCTGTTTTTCGGTGCAGCTTAAAGCTTTACTTGGTTTTGTTTTAAATTGCGTTGGGTCCGTTCCCTTCGTCTTAGAGTCCCAGCCGGCTCCCGGCAGCTCCTCCGAGCTGCCGGAGCTGCTGCTGGACTCAGAGTCGGAAGTCGAATGCCAGCGCACTTCCAGGGCTCGGTGCCGTTTTGTGCGGCTCCGACCCTGCTCCTCCCCCCGGGGGTGGCGCCGCTGCCGCCCCCGGGCTCGCCCTGCCTCCTGCAGGGGGAGGTCTCTCCCTTACATGGTGGCGGCGTCAGGCGCGGCTGCTGATTGGCTCCGAGCCCTCTGCCGCTCTCCTCCTCTTTCTCCCGCACACGCGCATTAGCAAAACTCCGCGCCTCTGGGCTCTTCGCGCCGAGACTGCCCGCGCCCCGCCCCTCCCCTTGGCTGCCGGCGCCATTTTCAAAGGGGTATGGAGGCGGCGTGGGCAGGATCTCCTCCCGAGCTGCGGCTCCCGCGGCTCTGGCTTCCCCCGCCAGTCCCCGCTGACAGAGCTCTGCGCGCTGCTGCACCTCCGGTACCAGGTCACCGACCGGCGGTGGCGGGGCGGATGGGGAAGCCGCGGATCTTTGGGAAGGCTTTGCGGGGGGTCCCGGGCCCCGTCCCGGGGAGGGGGGCGACGCGCCAGGCCCCCCCGGATCCCCGCTCCCGAGCGGATCGTCCTCAGGGGCGGTTTGGTTTGCCGCTCCTACCCCTAGCTTGGGTGTAACCAATAAACACGTACGCGCTGCGCTCCATGTCTCCTGCTCTTCTATTGCTCTGCGCAGGGCTTTCTCTACTTTTCCCCATGCCTTAAGGCATTTGCCGCTGCCTGAGGATTTCGTGTCCTCGGCCAGCACGGCTGTGCATTTTTCCCATATTTCCGGATGCAAAACATCCACAGGGCGTTCAATTGCCCCAAGCTCAAACAGCCTTGCTATAGCAAGATAAAAGTCTTTGAGCTTACACTCAATTCCCCATTGCTTATGAACCTCACTTACGACCCTGGCGATGGCATCCATGACGACTGCGGGTCCTGGGACGTCTCCCTTGCCGAGAACACGGTTTCACCGGTCTGGCCGCTGCCCTTGTCCAGGTGACACCCGCTGCCCGAGCTAATCTTTCCCGGGCTTTGGCACCAGTTATGTTGCCTTCATGGAAGACAACGGCGACCTGGTTTTAAGGAACAGCACGGCAGCCCAGTCTCCCCTGGGCCACTCGGTCTAACAACACACGCAGGCACCAATGTGGTGGACGGTCGAAAGTGTTTATTATCTTATCTCATGGGTTTAAATAGTCTTGGGGGACTCTGCTACGTCAGGAGGGGTTGGTAGGGTCTCTAGGGTTAGTCAGGAGTGGAAAACTACTGGGTTAGGTGTGGTTGCATTCTTTGGGGTAATGGATAACATGTTGCAGGGTGAGAGGGGGAAGGGGTCTTTCGTTCCGTCACATCCCGAGATCTTCCGTTTGCCTGTCCCTATCTACTACACAGAGGCCTGGGAAAGAGCTGGGAAATAATGTAAATAATTCTTTATCTCTCTTGTTTTTCACATTGTTTATAGTTAAGTTCTATCACTGTGCATCAAGCACTCTGCACCAATGGTGGTGGGTTGTTTTCACTTTAGGACCAATGGATTTGGTCCTTGTGGAGCTCTGTATAAAAGAGCAGTGTAGTTTGAATAAACCGGAGTTTTACTCTCTACAGCCTTCTGAGTCAGTCTCGTCATTCCCATCCTGCCTTGACAGCAACAGTTTTGTGTGGGCTACATTGACCATTCCATTTTTTACATAAAATGCCCTTAGCTGACTGGTTATACTGGTATTCACTAAATAACCCATATTTTATTTTGGTTTGATAAATTGTGTCATGGTCTTTTGGTGGTTATTTTGTGAGGCTATTTTACTTTTTTTTAGTGAATTCTGTGAGAATTCTTCATTGATGTTTATGACAACATGATATTTTTGCAATAAATTCCCTGGAAGTTTCTGCAAATATTCAAATAATAAGAGGAATATATGTAAAATAATTAATAGAGTGAAATCAGTTGGATAGTTGAGGATGCAGAGAAATGGGAAATACATTTCTACAGTTTTTTGTAGTGTAAATCACATTTCCAACACTACTTTAGCAAGCTTTGCTATTTTTCATATGTAATACAGTATTACATTTTTGGAAACAAACAATATTCAACATGCAAAAAATATTGCAAGGTCTTTACAGATGTAGATTTTGACTACAATTATGTAATAGTATTTTAATACTATAGGAAAATTGTGCATTTACTTCTTCATCAGCCTAACTTGAGCAAGTCTTTGCACTACTTCTTTCCTGTAGGTTGATAAGGAATGTAAATGAAAATTGGGAAAAATTTTAAATGCACAGCAGTCATTAAAGATCAAGGAGAATCAACTTCAAAATGGAAGCACAATCTATGACACAAAACATTAATATTTTCTCTCTTATACTTCATTTGCAATCACTATACCTTTATTAGTCACTACATCACTTACCCTCTTAGTTTTATCCCGTACCACATCTCATACACTCAATGTAAAATAGAATGTAAAGGCTACTTGTCATTGCACACTTCTATATTAATAGTGCTTGATATAGAATTCGTTGGTTAACAGTATATAGTGAAATTAATCTAATTATACTATATGAATCTAATTGTAATCTATTGATCTAATGCTTTATTCATAATTATGTATTTATTTCATTTCAATGACTTTAAGAAAATACCTGAGTTGATAAGATAGGAAAGAATAGATATCATGTAATGTAGTGTAAATTGTAATTCTTTAAAGCATTGACAGGCTGAAGTTTTTTAGGCTGAAATTTTTTATCTTTACTGCCTGCTTCATGTCTGATGTGTTTTCAGTTGGTTATATTAAGGAAACAAGACCCATTCAATCATGCTGTTTTATAAGTCCCCACTTGTTTTGCCTCCAAGAGCCAGTTTTAAAGCTTTAATGGACATCAAATTATCACAGACTTTGTAAAAACCATCAACTATGTAAGGGAGAAAAATTAATCTGCTGTCTCAAAAGGGAAAGCAGAGGAACTGAACAGACTTTCAACTCTGTTAGCTGTCAGCCAGCTTGCACACAGCTATAGAGCAGCCACAGTATTGCTGTGCTTTCACCAGTCAGCATGCTAAAAAGGGAGGCAAAGGACCCAGCAGGTCCCTGGGACAAAGTATTTGCCTCTTAGCACTTTAATAAAAATCTATCCGAATTGTGCCGTATTATTCTCATACAGTTTTCATATGTGCATATAAAAGCTGCTCTGACCATAACTAGAGCTGCAAATTTAACTAGGATGAAAACCTTATCCATTTATTATTCCATTAACTCTTTGCTGGCAAGAAAATAACTGGTTTTGAAGATTCTGACTCTGCTCATAATCCCTGTCAGATGTGAGGCCTTTATTGCCCTAATGGCCTTATGTGCCCCTTGCCCTGTCCATGGATGTTTCCCTTTGAACTCAAACCAGGATAGCTGGGCCTTATATGAGCTTCCTTTGGACTTAGACCTCCCTCACTGACTGAGTTTCCTAGACACACTTCAAATCTATGTAGTGCAGCAGTTTTGTCTCCTCTCTGGGCCTTGAACATATTTGGAGGGTAGCCTTGTCTCTTGAATGCATTTGGATCTGTGTTACAGCCTTGTCTCCTGACAGCTCTGACTCTTCAGTGGACCTTGGATCCACATGGCAGGTGGCTTTTCTCCAGTCCTGTCTTTGTCCACAGAACTCTGTTGCACAGACCCTGGGACTGACTGGAGTGTCCTTTGTCTAGGGGCAAAGATATACCTTGTTAATGTGACCTGGTGTGGGATTGTGTCCTATTGGTGAGAGCTCTATCTGCAAATGTTTCCCTTGGCTCCTGGGTCACCCTGTCTCTTCCAATGATGATGCCTTCATTAGTCTCTGGTATGAAAATGTGGTGAAGCTTTTCTCCTTTAGTTTGCGTAACACTGAGGCTGGAAATCTAATATAAAATGACTTAGGAAAAAAAAAATTAAGCAAAAAAGAGTACTAGAATTAAGTTGTTTCTGAAATCCTCATTTGCCAAACTCTTGTCAGATTTCTGTCTGTGTCTGTTGCTATAATTACTATATTTTGCTCAGGGCGCTGGAATGTGTATTCAACAAATTAGCAGGCGCATTTTGTTGTTGTTTGCTGTATAGCTCAGACCTTATTTCAGTCAAATTATTTGAACATGGAGATATGTGAGACAATTTTGCACATACTTTTCTGTGCTAATCACTTCTACGGCACAGGCACTGAAATAATGATACTAATTTTAGTATGAGTGTGATTCTTTTACTAATTTTTTTATTGCATGGCTATTGTCCAAATGCACTTATTGGTCAGACATTAAGAAAATTTATTTTTCTTTTAGTGGAAAATAAGCTGCTTATGTCTACTGCACAGAAAAAGTCAGGTTCATGAACATTTTACATAAGGATTGACATGCTGAAACCTGTTGGCTTGCCTCTTCCTATATGTCTTCATGCCTATATGCCTTCATGGTGCTTCCAGACCATAAATGTATCAATTTCTAAAGCACTCGGCTTTTTATTCCACTCATTGCCTTTAAAATCTGTCTCCCACTAACCTCATATATGGGGGTCAGTATTTATAGCTTCAGCAAATTGAATCTGAGTCTTAATGGCAGGAATTTCCAAGTGGGGACTTTACTGACCACTTTTATAAAGTTTTGTGTATACTCATAACGAAAACCCTGTCACCAGACCTCTGAGGCAGAGCTAAAAGGTCTAAAAGAGCCCATGAGCTCTTTTGTAGTGTTTTCTTTTTCCTTTGTCTTATTCATATTTCCAGCACTTGTAACAAAGAAGCCAAGTTTTTCTAGGAAGGTCTGTATTATGCAATGAATATTTTTTCATTTCTGAGGTAATTCAACCTAGGTTTGGATCAGAAAAAGAACAGAAGATGGTCCACAGGGACTTGGCCCTCTATAATTGTTCAGTAGGTTTGCTTTCTAAGTGAAGCAATGTCTGCAGGTAAACGTACAAACAGCTATTGTTAGGTCATCTGCAGTTTTGTTTGTTTTTAAATTATATGCAATGAGAAGGAAAGAAAAGACAGTATGTCCCCACTGGCAGCTGTGCTAGGGACAAAAAATGATCTGTAACCAGGCTTTCTGCAATAAAAATTTTCAGTGACTTGCATGCAGTTTTTTCACTAATAGAAATACTTACACAGTAGTTGTTGCTGCTGTATGAGCTTGAATTTACAGCTACTTAGAAGGGGCAGTAACAGTTTACTAAGGAATATGCTTCTGGCTAAATATGCCTGACACTAATGAGACATGGATTGTTAGTGCCAGCATAAGTTAGAATAGGTTTAAGGATGACCTTTTATCGTAGCTATTTTGAATGAGTTACGTCTGTGCTTGAGGTCAGCTCATGCTATAGCCTCACTCCAATAAAAGTGAGCTAGTGGGGAAACTCCTACATGAGATAGGCATGAGACCATGCAACCAGACTGATGAGCTGCCACCCCTGATAGGTTCTTCCTGCATCCATTCCATTAAATGGAATTTCTCAAGAGAAATATCTCAGTCTGTGAGACTGCCTCATTTTAAAAACCCCTTGCTAAAATGGCAGCACGGAGCTGTGGTGCCGCATTAAGACAATGTCTCTGAACTTTGTATTGGGTACAGCGTAGGGCAGAAAAATCAAGGTCTCAACTGCTTCTTGCCATTTATGCAGCACTAGTGGCACTTCTGCAATGAAGGCACCTTCTTCATTCCCACCATAAAGCAGCCCCCACTAAAGAGTGGTCTGATTTCACAAATGGGAGGTGGATCAGTTCAAAACTTCTAACTTGATGTTTGATACTGTAGAAATATTCTGAACAAAATAATCCTTGCAAAACAAATTAATTCATTTCACTATTGTGAATATTTATTTCCATCAGAATTGTTCTTTAGGGTGTTGAGAAACACATGTACCTTGTCTGGAACTTAAATAGCTTGGCAATAATAACATGGGCCACATAGTTCACCGCATTATCTGCTTACAGAGTTGATTACAAGAAGAAAAAAATGTATCCACCTTATAATAAAGAGTTTAAACCCTAATTGTATATCAGCTGAATTTTTTATAGAGGTAAGAGCTGCATGCAAGAGTTCTGTGTAACTTATTTTAACAAATCATTATGAGAGGATTGGGGAGGAAGTACATTTGACAAAGACATGGATTTTAGAATACCTGTGCTATAATTAAAATTTGGATGTTAGTACTTATTCCATCACAGCAACTTCACTACCTGCACTTGTTTAATTTTAATGAAATAGTTCCCAAGCTAATCAGAGACTTCAAGTCTGCGGCATCCTCATTGGCAATGATTATGCAGTGATGGAATTTACAGTCCTAAAAGATATGGATCACGTATGGAGTAACGTTAGGTCCCAGAACTTTAGTAAAACAAACTTCCAGCTCTTCCAGGAGATAGTCAATAGGATCCCCTGGGAGATGGCTCTCTGGGACAAGAGAGCAGAACAGAGGTGGCAGATCTTTAAGGAAGTCTTCCCTACAGCAAGACCTATCAACACCAGGAACAAGAAATTAGGCAAGGAAGGAAAAACCTGTTATGGTTGAGTAGGAAACTGCTGATCAAACTAAACTGAAAAAGCAAATGCATAAACAATGGAAACAAGGACAGTAGCCTGGAAAGAGTATAGAGATGAAGTTTGGATATGTAGGGATGGAGTAAGGAAGGACAAGATGAAGCTAGAACTGAGCCTTACAAGAGAAGGAAAGAATGACATGAAGGTACAGGTATATGTACCAGAAAAGGAAAGTCAAAGAAGGAGTATCCCCCCAATAAACAATGCTGGCAAACTGGTAACAATGGATGAAGAGAAGGCTGAGGTACACAACTTTGACTCAGTCTTCAGTGTCAGCCTCTCTTCTCACACGTTTTTTGTGGATGGACAGCAGGATGGGGGCAGGAGGAGCAAAGTCTTTCCTACTCTAAATAAGGATCAGTCTAGATGACTTGATGAGATGTATCTCAGAGCCCTGAGAGCACTGGCTCATGTAGTAATCAGACCTCTCTCCAAGATATTTTAAAAATGCTGGAAGTCCGGTGAAGTCCCAGGTGAAGTCTCACGTGACTGGACAAAGGTAAACATTGTAAACCCATCTCTGAAAATAGTGGAAAGGAGGACTCTGGGAGCCTCCAGTCTGTCAGCCTCCTCTCCTTGGGGATATCATGCAATAGATTGTCCTAGCATATATGCTAAGGCAGATGGAGGACAGGGAGTTGATTCGGGACAGTTGGCATGGCTAATCCAAGGGCAGGGACTGGGTGACTATATCAGTGCACATGGGAAGGACTATTAAAGTCATTTATCTGTAAAGCCTTTAGCACGAACCCCCAGAATAACCTTTTCTCTAAATAAGAGATGAATTTGATGGGTAGACTGTTTGGTGGATATGGAATTGATTGAATGGTTGGTTCCATCCATCCAGAGAATAGTGATCAATGGCTCAAAGTCTTAGTGGACATCAGTGACAAATGCTGTCCCTCATGGTTCTGCACTGGAAGAAATATTATTTAATATCTTCATTAATGACACAGGCAATGACAAAGTGATGAAGCAAGTTTGGAGATGATACCAAGCTGAGTAATTCTGTTGATGCACTGAAGGCATCCAGAAGGAGATGGACAAGACCAAGAAGTGGGCTCAGGGGAATTCCATGAAGTTTAACAAGACCAAGTGCAAGGGGCTGCACCTGGGTTGGGGCAATCCCCAGTATAAACCCAAGTTGGCGCTTGAAATAATCAAGAACAGTCCTGATAATAAAGACTTAGGTGTGCTGGTGGATGAGAGGCTGGACATGACCCAGACATGTGCACTCGCAGACCAGAGAGCCAAATGTGTCCTGGGCTACATCAAAAGCAGCATGGGCAGCAGGGGAGGGGATTCTGCCCCTCTGCTGTGCTCTAGTGAGATTCCACCTGCAGTGCTGCATCCAGCTCTGGGGGTCCCAGCACAGGACCTGTTGGAGCAAGTACAGAGGAGGCCACCAAGATAATTAGACAGATGGAAATTCTCTCCTGTAAGGAAAAACAGAGAATTGTGACTGGAAAAGAGAAGAGAATGTGGGTGATGACCTAATTGTGGCCTTCCAGTACCTGAGCGGAACCTACAAAAAAGATGGAGAGCATGTAATGAAAGACAGAGGGGAATGATTTCACATGGAAAGATAGTAGGTTTATATTAGAAGGAAAATAATTATTTACTGTGAGGATGGTGAGGCACTGGAACAGGTTGCCCAGGTAAATTGTGGATGTTCCATCCCTGGGAGTATTCAAGGCCAGGTTGGATAGAGCTTTGACCAACTTGGCCTGTCCATGGCAAAGGGATTGGGAACAGGTGATCTTTAAGATCCCTTTAAATCCAAGCCATCATATGACTCTTACTTGAGTAATTTTACGTACTGATGGAAACGGAAACCAGTGCGCAGTGGTGAGTTTAGATGTGTACCCTTGCATCTCCAGCGATTATGAAGAGAACTGTGCTAGTAGGTCCAGCTTCTTAGTTTTTAAATAAAACTATATGCAGTTTTATATTTGCTTTTCCTGTCTGCGTTATGCATTGATGCTTGGGTGGTTTAGAAAAAAGCTGCAATTGCACACGGGTGTTTCTGCACTGAATAATCAGTCTGAAGGAAACAAATGTTTTTTGCATGACTTTTTCCCACCTTGACTCAGTTGTAATTTAGTAGAGGATTTAGGTGCTATTCTTAATCCAAAGAATATTTATTGCTTCATTCTGCAGTAATTGGTAAATTCTCATTTCAACACTATTTATTTTATAACATAAGACAAGTCTTGACCTGTTGGTTTGTTCTTATTGAAGTATCTGGAATTCAAATCACATATATAAACTAAATGGCAAAGAGCACAGTAAGTTCAAATTCTGACTTCATTCTGGTAGGTTACAATGACTGTGCAGAGGTGGAAACAAACATATAAATAAAAACAATTTCCTAACTGCTTCTCATTTTCAGTAGGTCAGGATATAGAATATATCCAATATTACTGATTTATGGCACTATATCTTTTGTTTTCTAAAGAAGTAAATGAACATCCGTACTCCAAGTTTCTCGGCACTCTAATCCATTATAAATGAGAAACTTGAAACTTAACAGAATATTTCCCCAATGTGTAAATGCATGTGTGAGTTGCATGTAAGTGATGAAAAAAACCCCTGAATTATCAAATAAAGATTAAAAAAATAAATTTGATGTAGTGATATGCAATATATTTAATATACCTAGGAAAAAATGAATTTTTCTTTAATAAATACTTAGGTTATATCAATTATTTTGCAGTTGCATTTTCATACACCAGGATGCTATAACATTTAAGGTCACTACTTAACCTAAGCACAAGCTTATCTCTCCTTCTTGTCTGTGCCACAACAAACATTTATAGGTTTAGAGAAATAAACCCAGTGACTATCCATATCTGGACTAGATTTCTACTACCTAAATTACCATTTCTTATCAATCAAAAAGCTGACTGAATGTGTCTCTTCCTTGTTTCCTTTTGTTAGTGAATTCAACTGGTCAATATCATACCTGTTGTAAGAGAGAACATTGTTTCAAGGAGAAACATACGTGGGAAGACCTGAATCAAAACTTTTATTTGCTGGAGATGTGCTTATCCATTTGTAGGTACATGGACTCCTGATTTACTACATGTTTCTTCAGATCAATCCTGTAAATATCTATTATCCAGAGAACAAGCAGAAGAGACACTTCCACCTCTGTGGAATAGGTGAGCAGCTGTTTCAAGCTGCAATTTGAGTATTCTGAAGTGGGATGACTAAGTTACTCAACTGGAACCAATAGCATTCTTAACACTATTAACCTGACTACAGGCATGTTCCTAATGAAAGAGAGAAAAGCTGCTTCATTCAAAAATAGACCAGTAAATGCTGATCTTTCTCCACTGCCAAAAAGAGATCACTACACATGCTTTCTTGCAGTGAGATACTAGCACTTCACAATCTTGCACAATATATGATACTGAAGAGGACAACTGGTATAAACTTCTTTTTTTTCTGGAGAATTCTTAGAAAGAAACAAACAAAAAAGCCCCAAAAAACAACAACAAACCCAAACAAAAAAATCCATACAATTTTTTCCCTGAAAAGCCCTGTCATTTTGCCACATGTTAGCCTTTAGTTATTTTTCTTGCTGGCTAAAACTGCCTGAATTTCATTTCTGTGTGTTGGAGGACATTTTTTTGCATTTTGCAGTTGTAATAGCAGAAGTAGGTCAGGGAGCAAATGCTCTGATTGTGGAGATTTTAATGGTGCCCTAGACAACTAACAGTTCAAATGTCTAAGATCCTGCCCAACAATGTGGTGACTTAAATATTTCCTATAATGCTCAGTTTCATAAGCTGGCAAAAAGTACCTCAATAAGCATTTTTATGTCTCTAAATTTTGACAGAAGATGTTTTTTCTTCAGCCTTTCCTCATTTCTTTATTCAATAATTGTATTAAAGATAAATGTCATAATTTTAGAGTTTTCATTGGTCCTTTTGATACATCTAAACTAGGAGCTTTTCTTAGTAAACTTGAAACAATATAAATAATCTTTTTAAACATTGTTTCTCACATGATGAATTTGGTGTTCGGTTAGTACTGAATTACATAATTTCAGGAGAGTAAAAGCCTTTTGCTAATTCATAGCTTCTGGTTCATTCAACATTTTAAGCAACGGCATATTTTTTGATAATGACTTGGTCAGTCAAATATTTAGTTCAATATTTAGGTCAGTGAAATAATTCCATTTCAATTTTGAAATAGGAAATTATGAAACTGATTGTCAAAGCAATTATGTTGGAAAGAATTTAGCTAGACATAATTATAGCATGGGATTTGCTATCCAGGCAATTATTGACTAACCCCATCTACTTTTGGGAAAATTATGCTTTTTTTTTGATAATCAAGACAGGAATTTTTATTACTCTGTGTATTCCCTGTCTATGATGTACATTATTTTCTGCTATTCTTCATGCAAATAATCAATCAATGTATCATGCTTGAACATTGTTTCTTCCTGCAATACCTGTTTAATTTCTTTCTCTGACATTAATATGCTTCCAATTCTTCATTTGCATAGGTAGTTATTTGTTGGAAGCAACCAAAAAAGTATATTTTTTATGGCATGAAAAGACATGTGATGGCAAAAGCTTGTAAGAACCAGATAGAACCAGTTTGTTTGTTTGTTTTAATTCCAACCTTTAAGCAACATAAGTGGGGTGTGTTATAGCAGTGGTGATGCACAGCATTGAAGTGTGTTGATGACTTCAACCTCCTAGTTGTAGATGCTGTTAAGAAGGAAATTGTAAACATTTTTTACAGAAAAGAATCTGCTTTGGTTTTAACATGTGTTCTTCCCCCACACCCACCTTGGCAGTCTGTTAAATACTAGTTGAGATGTATCCATCTGGTTTTTTGAAAATAAAACCTAAATAAAACTGATTCTATTTATGATTTAATTAATCTCTGGAAATAAGCTACACAGTCAGATGCAATTAAAATACTCACACTGTTTAAAAAAGTCAAGAGATAAAAAATATTTACTTTCAATTTTAAAATATCAGTTGGGTCAGTAGAAATCAGACATTGAGATATGTCATATTTGAGAAGCCCAGACAGTAACTCCTAAACTCTTCAAACCTGACTGGACAAAAAAAGCATGCACTGTGGTGAATCAAGCACTGTATTACATTCACCTACTATACATATAATTTATTAGAAATGTAAACTCCTCCTGAAAGAATATGTGATTGGAAAAACTTGCTTTTGAGACAGAAACTGTCTGTGATTAATATTTTGACTACACTAATTCAAGTTTGACAGGACATCTAATTTATATGTAATTATTTTCCAAGACTGTTAAAAGATGGAATAGTGAACACATAGGTTTGTGATGTGGATCACCAGTTGTAAAATCTTTTCCCCTGGCAGATTTATCTTGTGCTAGCTGCAAGAATTTTTGTTAGCAAAAAACATGAACTATTATGCATACTTCCTGCCTGAGGTTTGGAACAAGGCTTTGCTGTGAAGTAGTAACTGACTCAAAAAGTCTATATTGTATATAACAACGATTTTGTCTGTCTAGAAATGTGGAAAATTTTGACACCAGGGATGAGAAATACAATACAAGAAGATGAGGTAAATCAGTTTATTATCTATATTTATAAGTATTCTTTTGAGCAGAGGAACATTACTCACTTCAAAATATCTGTATCTTTCTTTAACTCAGTAAATGAAGGGTATGCTTAATGATGTGACTAAATGCTATCAGGAGTATAAAATAAAGTCTTGAATTATTGATAAAAGAGGAATTTGATATAGGGAGATCACTGAGATATCATAGTTGATTAAGTAAATTAATTAAATTTATTGAGATAAATACAGTCCTGCTGATATGTTTGATTGTTTCTTCTCGGTGAGTGTGTTAAGTCTGACAGAAATTAACAACGGATTTCTATTCATAACTTTTTTTTTGCTTAGCCCAGCCTTCAAAAAGAAATGAGATTTAGAATACATTTATGTGTTGACTTTCATTTCAAATTGTGCTGTTAATATCTGTGAAAACTTAAACCTGCCATGAAGCACTATGTATCATTTGCCTAAAATTCAAATTTGTGATCCATGCATGATTTTTGGAAGCAAAAGTCATCTATCTAGTGCAAAGAATGATATGAACTTTATCATTCACTCACTATGCAGGAATGTAAAGAATTTCACACATTCTGTGAATCTACTGATTCACAGAAAGCATAAAAAAATGTTTTATATGTGAAAAAGATCCTTCATGGGAGTTGTCTGTCCTTTGTTGAGGTTATTATTTAAGGGGTCTGAGAAATGGGAACAAGCTGACAAACTTCCTTTTCCCTGTGTGGCACAGCTGACTCAGAAGGTCCCAGAAGCCACAGTCCAGGAAGGTTTCCTGACAGTTTGACCACTATTCTTCTTTTCTTCTTTTCAGACAGCCTACCAGACTGCTTTTGGCTTCTAGAGCCTTTCTCAAGTAATCTTTCTGAGAAACAGTATATGGCACATAGCAGATATTTAGGTTCATTTATAATTAAAATTTCTGAAATATGAAAATCCTATTTTACTGTTTGTCCTGTTCTAATTTCAGATACTTTTAAAATATTAAAATTCTTAAATAAAACAATGGCAGGGATCACTTCTACTATGAAGTAGCTTGCTTATGGCAATGATTATAGTATTATTTCCAAGAAACAAATATGTATCTATCTCAGCTAATGTGCTGCAGGAAATAAAATTCTTGGAATAGAAGGGTAACGATATTTTACACATGCAGATTGTGGCAAAGGATGAAAATGCTTTCTTGACATAGAGAGAAAGCTGTAGACTATCTGCTTTTCCTGGAATATTGTCCTTCACTAAGTAACATTTGCAAATTAACTTCTTTTCCTTTTGTAAGAAGCACTGAAAGTCTTACATGTCTAATTTGAAGAAATAGAAGTAAAATTGCAGGCCATACAAACAGTGGTTTTAATTGTTTTTTATTTTACTTTTAATTCTCTTTGGATGTTTACCAGGGAACTGAAGAGGCTCTGGAGCTGGCAAGCTAAAAAATGGGTTTTTTCTCTCCTAAAGTATTTGTATTTCAAAATGCAACAAGCCAGAGCAAACAAGAGGACATAAATAGACACAGGAACATGTTGACAGTACCATGTGGTTATTTAGTAGAGCATGGCCATATCCGAGTTGGTTTTATTTTACTTTGGTAGTTTGAGGCTTTTGAGGAGTTAGAAAGCATGAACTTTATATGAACTATGGTTTTCTGGGTGCCTGATGGCTGAGCTGCAAGGCTTTCAAGCTGCATGTAATTGAAAAGAAAACATATATTGGTTTGTCAGCAAACATCACTTACATCTTTTTATGCTGCATTTAGATCTTATGGAAACTTAACAACAGACACTCCCTCAGGTCTGGAATAGCCACTATGAATGGACTCCTACAAACAAGTGAAAAAATACTGACTTTAAAAAATATCTTCTGGAAAATAAATTTTGGTAAAGTCGGTGGAAAAGTAGAACATTAAGGGATTTATTATTATTAATAAAGCATGTTTTCAATAACAACTAGTCCTTGACTTTGTGTTCAATACTTGAGGTGAGGGGTAAGGACTAGAGTAAATGACTGTCCTCTTCTTTAGTCATGCATTCATTAACATAGTTACATGAATGGGGAAGAACAACATGCTTGAACTTCTAAGTGTGTAAATTTTGACCTATGACCTGCAAAACATTTTCTAACAGATAGTACTTAACAGGACTCACAAAACTGCAGAGCTCTTCTTCTAAGGTCCAAAAGGTGAAATAGCAACCTGCCTACATGTTTCTTTTAACTATGGTAGATCTTTAACTCTTGGTGTTTCAGAATTAAACTGATGTTAAGTAGGTTCTTCAGTAGAGTTCACAAAGGTTTAAGACAGCATAGGTCTATGAGTGGTCTGAAAATTGCAGGATTAACAGGCTGTTAAAGGGTCTCACTCTTTTGGTAAAGTTGATGAATTGGAAATGCTAAGAGTCTTTCTCAAGGCTGTCTTAAACATTTTTACAGACAGAAGATAAGTAATATCGAAGCTGTTTTTCTTATTGACAGCTCCTCAGTAAAATAATTTTTAAAAGAAGAAAAATACAAACCTCTGCAGCAACAGAACCAAGGGCTGAACACTATTTTTTCTTGGGGAGGTACAGCTGAATTTTGCACAAGAATGAAATTGAATTTACTTTTATCTAGTTAGTTGATTTTTCTTGACAAGTTTGTGGAGTGTAAGACAGGTCTCAAACATGCTAGGGTTGATTGGTTTGTGCAAAAAGAAGTTTGCAATTAAATACTTTGTCTTTTCATCTTTTGCAAAGGATCTTCCAGGAAATGGCAAAACAGCATCCTACTGGTGATTGCTTTTTTGTGGACAGTCATTTAAAAAAAAAAAAAAAAAAAAGCTATCCCAGAATGATTCAGGAGAATATTTTGAATTAAAGAGGTGTTGCAACTTCATAAATGAAAATCCTCTAACAATTAATTGAAGTTTAACTTCCTACTAAGGCAGCATGCACTGTCATGGTACCTCAATGCTCAATGATACTTATAGAGAGCCATCTGGAACTCATTAACAGAAATTAGAAATATTGTGAAGAAGGAACATTAAAGAAATATCTGCCACTACACAACTTGTGAGCAGCAGATGATACCATTAAAAGTATTACCTCTCTGCCTTGCCTGGCACTTTCATTTCTGGACTGAGAAACAATTAAAAAGAAGTGACTGTAAAACAATATACCTGATAAATATTTTCAGAATTACATCAGTATGTTAACTGAAAGTGACTTCTTTCTGGGTGGCTTATATTCTCTGACTGTTTCAAATTAAGTAGTAAAGCTCTAAATCTTCAGTTCATCTCTGTCTCTTGTTTTTTTTTGGTTTTTGTACATGCAGAAGTATTTAATAACCTACATGGTCTTTACTTTCCTCTGTATTTTCATTACTTGTTTGTTTTGCTAAACTAAGGTATGTGCAATAGAGAATTTGTTCAACCATTCCAAACTCTGAGAAGTCCTGCAGTTAAATAGTGAGGAATATTTTTTTTTATCTTTGTGGAAAAGAGTAGCTCAGAAATAGCTTCTTCAGCTATATCCATTTCATGCAGAACTGCAGGAGCTGGTTGTCAGCAGGGAACAAAACCAGACCATACCAGTTTTTAGTTTCCTTAACTCATAAGCAGAACAGGAAGTCAGATCTTGTGGTGTACTTGAGGTCTATATGGAAACAACAAGAAAATGGTTGCCATAAAGAAAAAAAAAAAAAAAAAAGAAAAACCAGAACTCTTTCCAAGTAAGCAGTAATTAACTCTGCAAACCTATTTAGCTGTGTCAATAATAAATGAGTGATATATTTCACAGTTTTTGCTTAATATACTATAGTACTAAGACAGTTTTTTGCTTATTAAATTTTGAGAAAGTAACACTG
Source organism: Lonchura striata (assembly GCF_050655825.1). Classification (NCBI taxonomy): domain Eukaryota; kingdom Metazoa; phylum Chordata; class Aves; order Passeriformes; family Estrildidae; genus Lonchura; species Lonchura striata. The sequence goes on from NC_140704.1 coordinate 75,326,933, forward strand.
GAATTCAGAATGTTTTCAAAAGAGCAGTGGAGGAGATCTCAATAGTATATTTATGAGTCTGAAATAACAGCATTTCCAGGAAAAATAAATAAGAAATTTTTATTTTGTGAAATGCCAGATATTTTTCTAAAACTGTAGAAATAGGATCTACATTGTGGTTTTCCAGAATGTTTAGAACTATCTGGTAATTTATTTAATTTTAACTTTGCAGTCAAACTTAACCCTGATAGGCTTAATTGTAATATCGGGATGCTATAATTGTTACAGAGGATGCAATAACTTTAAAATTAGGAACATTTTGAAGGTAAAGGGAAAATAAGATTCAGTTTTAGTACAGGTTTACTGAATGTAGGTCATGCCAACATAAGTGGTTGGGGCAGTATGAAATAAAGCAAGTACTGTAATCAACCGATGTGAGCAACATTTCATAAGATGTCCTAAAAATGAAAAAGAAGTAATAGAAAAGATCACCAACACTTTTTTTTTTAAGAAAGAAGTCCATTGGTGTGAATTGGTGGCAGATTTTAAATGTTCCTTCCTCATATTCACTTTGTTATTTACTTTGCATGTTATGAAATTTGTTAGTATATAACATGTCTCAGGTGAACTCCAGGACTGTAACAGAAGTTCAGTGGTGCTTAGCGGTACAAAAGACACTGATATGAGTGCAAAATCTAATTCTGGCATTTCTGCTGTCTGAAATTTACAGCCTGAAGTTAAAGAAGACAAACCTGAGTGTGATAGGTTAAACCAAAATAAAAATATGCTGCAGCCACTAAAGAAATTAAAATATCAGAGAGGGTAGGGGTGCTACTGCCAATATTCCATCAGTTATGAAACCTTGTCTGTGTAGTGGCCATCTGAACTGGAATAAAAACAGTGGTGGCATGGACAGAAACTGGGAGACTGAAGGACCTAATCTCATTACAAAAACAGTGTGACAGGGTCAGCCGAAGCCAGTGCTTTATTGTCTTTATGGAACAATAAGTCTTCTGTAGAAAAGCAATCCTTGGAAAATTGGAATAAATGGGAGCGGGGGAGGGAGAGGCAGGAAGAGTTATTAGTGATCAGTGCAATACTTTGTGAAAACAGCATATTATAATTTCTGAACATTTGTAGGACTTTTGTAATAGTGCTAAGAATTAAAAAAGCAATTTACAATGTGTCACATATGTTTGGGGAATTTAAGAAACCTGGTAGCAAGAGACAGCTTTGAAATATTTCTTGATAGTTCAGTAGTCCATTGTTCGGCTATAAAACATTAGAAATACCTAAACCATTTAACATTAAAACATTAAAATGTTTTCCTTTTTAATATAGTTATTTTATTTACTTCATCAAGACATGAAATGAGGAATTGATGTATCCCACAGCAAGTCCAGCCCCAAGTTAGCTTCTAGTAATCTTTGAGAAGTAGTCAAGGATGCTTTAAATACTACTTAGCGCAAAATTATGGCACTTAAACAATGAGTTACTTCTTTGCTCTTTGATGGCTACAGCTGAAAATCTTACTGATTTCCCAGATAAATATTGCAGAACACTTAATAAATTAACTGGCAAAAAGTGTAGCTTAGTATCATATTATTGAGTTTAGATTGCCAATATGGAATTTATCTCGATGTTAGGAAAAGAACTAATCTCTATGTGTTGTGGGATATTTATTTGGGTATTTTCTTCCTCTATTAATTCTAGTATTAATGAAGGCTTTGAGTGCTGGGTGGGAGAGGGGCTTTTTTTACTGTTTGTACAAACTGTGGTATTTTCTGACATTTGCAGCCACTGCATACTAGTGAGCTGTCTGAGAAAGATGACTTTTAATCCTGTAATTTCCAAAGTTCATGCTCAAGTTTATATGACCAGGGTCTCAGAGCCATTCAGGGGAGTAACATCTGAGTTCTAACTGCATACAGTATGAATTATCCATGATGAATACTGTAACTGTTCCTGGAATATGCTTTAACTTGTTGTGTATTATGAGCATATTTTGGAAGATTGGACTTTTCTGATTTTGGGAAAAGAAGGCAGGAAAGAATAGGAAAGAAATTATACAGTAAGTAAAGATGATCAAGGTGCATTTTCCTTTTCTGTAATGTTCCTCAAAATAACCTAAACAACAGTCTAACACCACCTCAAAGAAACCCCCAAATCCCTGAAACCCCTAAAACTCCCAAAGACAAGCAGATATAATTTTAACTTTCATTTTTTGTATTGGTCATATTTCACAATTCATCTAGGAACTTACAGTTTTGATTATAAATCTGCTTTTAACTGAAGGATTTTCAAATAGTTCTTTCACAGAACAGTTTTCATTCTCAATAATAATAATAATAATTTAAGGAAAAAATCTGCTCCATCTAGTTAAACAGAAAATAACTATGAGTGGTTGTGCTACTCTGAGGTCTAAACTTTAAATGAAACAAGGAGCTATTTTAGAAGTAGCATCCATCTAGAAGACGGGTGTATTTCTTCTTCTTTATGAATTGATATAATATTAAACCTTTTCTTAGTCTTGGCTAGAACATTTTTGTTTTGGAGATTTGCCTTAATATGAGCAATGGAGCCTCAGATATAATAAGTAATCATGATAGAAGATAACTTCCATTTCAAAAAGCAAATGTTAAGTCTAAAACAGGATTCATTTAAATCTTTGTTTGGTGGATTCATAGTGATATCAAATATAAAGACCTCATTACTTGCCAGCACACTAACAAACTTGAAGGAGACTCTGAAACTGCTCAACTGAGCATCTGATACTCTCTTATAAAGCTATATTACTTCAATACTAAGAACTTCAATATAATTGTCCTTTTTTTTTTTTTTCTATTCTTATTTGACTACAAAAGAACTTTGCTATTTATTCTAGAATTATTGTTCCATTCTTGAAATGATGGAAAATTAGTCTAAACTCCTGACTGGTTTTTGTGTTTCAGATCCAATCTCTAAAGTATGGTGCTACAATCTGTTAGAAGGGTCAGAATAAATTAGAATATGAAAAACAACTTTTACCAAGGTTCTTAAGTACCTCTGCAATAAAAATAAAACCCAACCTAGCATATTACTTGGTGCATCTCCATATTGAGGAAAAAAACCATTTGTGTCTATTAAACAAACAAATTGGAGTAATTAATAAAATATACATTTTTATGACTCAGCAAGATTGATGTGTCTTGTAGCCAGTGTTGTTTTACTATAGGAGAACACAAAAGATGTACTCATTTCTCTGAAAAGTGCTCCAAGTTCACACAATAATGAACTTGCTGGGTCATTTGTTGTTGAAATAAAAATTCTGTGTGGGAAACTGTCTAAGCTAATATATCCACTGAAGATTTGCTATATTAACAGGACTTCCTATGGCTATGCTATCACAGCAGAAAATAAGACAGTAGCATTGTCATCAGTGCCTGTCAGACTTTGAGAAACTTTGAACCAATTTATTTCAAAACAACAACCAAACTAAAAATCTATTAATTTTAAAATACAAGAACACCAAAAACTGGTTTTGTCCATAGAGGACTAAGAAGTACAATACAAGTGTCCTGATTCTGGACAGTACAGGGTTAATTTTTGCACTAGCCAGGATGGGCATGGCCAGGACCTAGCGATTATTCTGTACCATTGTCATTTTTCAGGGATGGGGAAAGGACTCTCTTCCTGGTCACAGAGCAGGAAGACAGGCAGCACCGTCAGGTATGATCAGGTTTTCTCTGTGGTGACTTCTATTGAGTGAATTATTCACCATTTGAACATTATGGTTTTAATATCATTGCTACTACTGTTTGTTCTATCTTATAACTGTTTTCAGTAGATTGTTCTCATCTCCACCTCTGATCTTTGCCTTTTGTACCTCTAATTCTCCTCTTCAGCCCTACATAGGAAAAATGGAATGGGGTGGGAGAAGTAAGTGTGTGATCAGTGCGTGGTTTGGAGGTTTTCAGTGGAAACACTAAATTGGGAAATACCATCCCTAAACCACAGCATCAAGTTGCATATACATTTGGATACTACCTTAAGTGAGCTTCTTTTTGTTGGTTTCCAAATATTTGTTTGAGGGCTTTTTTTAAATTTCTTTTTTAATTGGTTGGTTGGTGGGTTTGGGTTTTTGCTTGTGTGGTTTTTGTTGTTTTTTTTTTGTTTGGTTTTTACTTTTTTTTTTGTTTTGTTTTGAGAGGATTAGTTGGAAATTTTTTTTTGCATTTCCAGCTAGAAGAAAGGATGATGTGACTTGATTTTCATGAAATTTCCCATCCATGGTGTACTTCTAGGATATTTAAGTTAGATTCAGATAACTTGTCAAAGCTTTGACCTAGATCTAGCCTTTTTTATCTGTGCTGTAGCAAACTTCAGCAAAGGAGATGGACTGACTCCCTATAGAACTTCCAGCCTGATTTCTATTGATTGCCAGATGAAGGGAATGGTCAAAGAGAATGTATTCCTCCAGAAAGGCCTGCCATGTAGATATTAAAAGAATTGTAGCTTCTGAAACCTTCTTGGAAAAATAAATGTGTTTAAGATGCAGAAATCTCAGCTCACACTGACATTAAATTTTGGATGATGGTGTTTTACAGAATCACAGACAATCAATTAGGATTGGAAAATACCTCTGAGACCACTGAGTCCAACCTTTTAAATCATTCAATGAAATTCAGAGTGCAGTAAAAAGACAGACATAACAATTTTCTGTTCAGAAATGGTATATCCACAATTACTGTGTTTTCAATATTTATTTTTCTTGCAAAAGAATAAATCCTAAAATATTTCCCCTGCACCCCCAATTCTTGATAATCAACAGAGAGGTTTGTGGTTATCAGGCAGCTGCTTTTGCAAACTTAAAAAAGAATTGCTTAAACATCAATCTCTTCATAAAAAAAAAAAAAAATCTACTGTTTTTTTTTATGTAAGTTGTACAATGGGACCAAGAAATTCAGTGGTCTGGGAGGCATCAGTCTTGATGAGTAGTTTTGCTTTCTACTTGCAGCACACTGCAGCTGCTCAGAACTTGCTATACAGGTTTCAAATGAAACCACATAACTGAAGACAGATTATCGGCTACATTAAGTTTTGGATTTATTTGGAATATAGGTTCTCTACTGAACATTGTGAAGATAAAAATTTTAAGCTTCTTTTCCTCATCCTCCAGGGCAGAGATTTGACTATCATTTATCAAAAACATTATTTTAACTGTTTGATATATATGGAGCACTTGATTGCTATAAATATTCTGTTGTACTTCAAGGTATCCTACATGCCTTTTCACCTTCACTTTGCACTTCAACAGAACTTTTATTTAATTCATTTACATTGCTCCATGGGAGATTGAGGGAAGGGAAACTGATGGGTAAAACCACCTATGTGCTATAAAATGTAGGCAGAAAAGAACTCTATCCTGCAAAGAATAATGTGATAGGTTTTGGAAAAATCAATCTTTTCTTGCAAGGTTTGGGGCATAGTTTGCTTGTTGTTTAACCTTCAATGTTGTCAGAATAAGAATATGCAGCTTTTTAAATCAAAAGGAACCAAGGCTTTGATAGTCCTTGTTATTGTTTACACCCAACGTTTCAGTCAAGTCAATAGTTCAGGTCATATTATTATTATTATTTGACTAGGGAGGTTTCAGCATCTGTCTGCTCTCTACAACAGAGGAGTGTGTAACTGTGTCATGGCAAGCCAGTACAATACTGAAGTCAAAATTCCTTTGATAATTTCATTTCCCTGTGTAGACACTGAACCTAGAGAATGGTTTGCAACATATTTATTCCCAATATTTCACTGTTTAACTGCATTAAAATGAATGGAGATTCACTAGGTATGCTAAGTGATCTTCTTGTGTGTCTGTTTTAAGAAAGTACTTTCTGTTGTATTTTCACTGTTTCTTCAGACCATGATGGATGGATCACTAAATGATTATAGCATTCCTGAGTCAAGAATTTTATAGAATTTGGAATATTTATTTGGCAATTTGTCTCTAGTGCCACCTAATTCTAATAATACATTTGTCATCTATATAACATAACTAAAAATACAAAAATTACAGTAACCTCCAAAAGTCTCCCTAATAGCAGAATGATGAGGCCAACTGTATGTGTTTGAAATTACCTCAGTATTTTGTAGATTGTCTTGCATGACATAATATCAAGCAGAAACAGAGTTTTTTAAAATTTTTTTGGTCAAAAATTTCAGGAGCAACTAAAGAGTATAACAAAGAAGCTATTTTTTCCTAAATGTCTACAGAATTATGATTTAGATAACTCTCCTGTGGAGACAGGTTTCTGAAGAAAAAAATGTTGAGTACATAATACTGGAATAATATAAATGTTTGTCTAATGCTGCACTATCATATCAAAAGACATAAGCTTTAAATGATGTTCCAAAGTCCTAGTACCTCTAAGGACCTCCCAGTTCTACATTTACAGTGTGTAGGTTTTCGTTAAGAGATTCTACAAATAATTACTTTTTTCCCTGAAAGTAAATGTATTTGGTACCAGTAATGCTGAATTAAGGGGGGCAGTGAAAATTTCAATTTCATGGTCTTTATACTATTTTTAGGAATCCATTGAAATCCTCCTGTGAAACCTAATCTCTCAGATTGGAATTTAGGTGACATAAAATCTGTCTGGGACAAATGAATCTCAAAATGGCTTTGGTGGTCTTGACAAATACCTGTAAGTGGCAAACAGGCCTTCTGATGTGCTTTCATTTTCCACATGCATTACGACTGTGTATTAGTATAAGTGTCTTGTTCTCTTTCATATTCAGTACAACAATAACAAGATAAAGGTTAGTTAATTCAATTGACAGGTAATTAATGGAGAACTACTCTACTTCTTAGTAGCCTGTATAACATGTTTTCTATTAACTTGTGGATGGGGATAGGAGGTGTTTTTTTTGAAAAGAGGAGAAACTTTACAGAATCTCTTCCTGCTCTAGATACAATCCGTTGTGTCATAGAGCTGTTTTTTACTGTGTTTCTATTGAAAGGAGATAGTGTTGATGTCTGCTGACATAGCCATTCAGTGAGGTAAAATATTTGTGCTATATACAACATTCATACCCTAATAGCTTTTTAAATGAAGATGCATAATGCTCTTTAAACGGCTTTGTTAGTAAGACTACCAACAAAGATTTACACAATAAGAGTATTAAAAACAAACAAAACTTCCACAATCCCCCCACTCAGTGTTTTGGCAAGTACTTTAAAATTTCATGAGGTCAACAGCTGTTGGAGAGGGGAAGGACAGAATATTTTAAAACAAAATTGAGGTCTTTATTTGTGAAGAATTTTCCAGTGCTATGTCTGGAAACTGATTTTTGCATCTCTTCTTGCTTTTATTGCTCTATTAGTGAATGTATCTTCTGCTCATATATTGTGACTAAATCCTTCTTGAGTACTCCTTTCCTCTTTCACTTTTTCAGTATGTTTCATTTAGTCAAATGTGAAAGACCAGCTGTGATTTAATGTCATATTTTTCAATGGGATCCTGAGACTTGTGAGCAACATTTTTATTATTGGTTATGGATACCACCAAAGGTAACTGTTCTAACTAGAAAATTTGTATAAAAACAAACTATTTCAGTCGCAATTTTGCCATGAATACAAAAGCTGAGTTCAATGCACAGCTTCAAAAAAAAAAAATGTTCAGGCTATTGGAGTAGCACATTTATTTCCCCTTCCATAGGATTCAATTGTGAATTCACAGTGGATACAATTATATCTCTTAGATTTTTCTGCTTTCTGATTTTAAGGTTTAAGGGGGGAGGGCAGTTGCTATTTAAATGTGATGAAATTAATTATAAACACAGGGTATTTCATGGGAAACATTCCAATGTTTTGAGAAAGAGTCATGCTGACAATAAAGGCATAATTTTGCTATTAACAACTTTATAATTGTTCTAGTGATCATTTTTAAAGTAATCAGTAAATTGATTCATAAACCCTTGTGAAAATATTAATTTTTTATTGCCTAAAGAAAAGGATAAGCAAGAATTCGTTCAGGATTTTAAAAAAAAGAAAGAAAACCCCAAACACTGAAACCTATTCCAAAGGCATTTTTTTTTTTTAATTTTTATCACTTTAAAAGTCAAAGACACAAACATCTTGCAAAGATTTGAAGGCTGAAAATACTGTGCCTTTTCCTTAAAATGCCTAGTTGTTTCTGATCTGGTTGGTGAAGACTTGCTAATAGACTGAGAAGCCACTAGTGCATGTCTCAGAAACAGGCTATTCAGGAGGGAAAAGTGATGTTTGTTCAGAAACGTAGTAGAAAAAAAAAAAACCTTTGTTAGTGGGCTGAGGACTGAATCTTCTTGACCCATTTGGGAAGAACTACATTATTATATGGGATATGGGATACAAAATATGTGCAAGAATTTCATTTTGTAATTCAGTATGAAATTATTGTTCTTGGAATGAATTAAACTTTGAAGAAAACAGGTGGATTGTTAATGCTATGCAATTTTTGTGTAATCAAAACACAGTGTTCAGTCGTTGAAGCCCTATGTAATCAGAATCTTTCATTCTAAATCTCTATTACTGCACCTCTCAGGAGGCAGATGAGTCCTTAGGCTAATATCTAAACAAAAAGCAGCAAGCTTGAAACAAATTAGGCAAAGAGGACTGGGAGGAAAGCTTTCTAGTCTAGTGGTTCTCAGAAATTCCTTCTGTGATCTTTTCTATAGTATCATGTTCAAAGTAAATTACCATTTAAGAATTGTCCATTTTACCTTACAAGGAGAAATAAGGTCTCCCAGATAATACAGTAGAGAAGGAAGCAGTGACAAGTGTGTTAGGGTGGTACAATCTTTAAATCATGAGTTCTGTTGCGCTTTCTCTAAAATTCTCTACCTTTGATTTTCACAGAATCATAGAAGGGTCTGGGTTGGAAGTGACCTTAAAGATCATCTAGTTCTGACCCCTACCATGGGTAGGGACATCTTTCATTAGAGCAGGTTACTCAGAGCCCCATCCAGCCTGATATTAAACACTCCAAGGCATGGAGAGTTGACAGCTTCTCCAGGCAACTTGTTCCAGTGCCTTGTCACCTGCACAGTAAAGGTTTTTTCCATAATGTCAAATCTAAATGTACCCTCCTTCAGCTTTAAACTATTCCCTCTTGTCCTGTCATTACGTGTCCTTTTTAAAAGTCCCTCTCCTTCTTTCACATAGGTCCCCATTAGGTTCTGGGAGGCATTCTAAGGTCTCCTTGGAACCTTCTCTTCTCCAGGCTGAACAGCCCCAACTCTCTCGGCCTGTCTTCATATGAGAAGTGCTCCAGCCCTCTGCTCAACTCAGTGCCTCTCTTCTGGATTTGCTCTAAATCTTGTCTTTCTTGTCTTGGATACCCCAGAGCTGGATGCAGCACTCCAGGTGGGGGCTCATTAGAGCAGAGTAGAGAGAGAGAATCACCTCCTTCAACCTGCTCATGCAGCACAGGGCACATCTGGCTTTCTGGGCTGTGAGGATGTAGCCAAGACATGTTGAGTTCCTCACCTATGAACACCTTCACGTCTTTCTTCCCAGAGCTAGTCTTAATCTATTCCCCACCCAGCCTTGCACTTGAGCTTGCTGAACTTCATGAGATTTGCAGTGGCTCACCTCTTAAGTCTGTCAGGGTCCCTCTGGATTTTACAAAACTAGTTCAATATAATAATATTAGCATACAGCTCTAGCATTGAAATTGAAAGGATTTTAAGTTCAGTCAAATAAATTTAAAAATTGCCAAATTTCTGTGTAGTAAACCTAGTCCTAAAATAAGAAAATCCACATCAACATTAGTTGGTATATATGCTAGTTAGTAAAAGTGTAGGCGTACATCTCATCAGAATGTAAAAAAGATTTCTTTTCCCAGGACTGGTGATGGGATGTTTATGCTGGTTGTTTAAAAAAACACAGTGAAGATAGCAACACAACAAAAACCCAAACCAACCAATGAATCAACCAAACAACAAAAAGCCCCAAACAAATTGCCAAAGTGCCAAACCCCTCAATAACAAAAAATTCCCTCAACCAAACAAAAAACCCAAACTCACAAACCCAAGCCAAAACAACTAAAAAAGCCACTTGACTCCACAGATGGTACTTCATGCCAACAGTCTTCAATGGTAGATCCTTATCTCTTTGGGGAGAGCTTTTATTTCATTATGGGGCCCAGTAACAACAGTCTGCCACCGATCATTAGAGAGTGAAGGCCCATAGCAGGATAACAAACTGAATATGCACAAGGACTGAAGTACTCATGCCTGGCATTGGACGCTAGTACTTGCCTGGAATCATCTGGTCTATGCTGTTTCTTCAAAACCTTCAATAATTGTTCACGCTCTTATTTGGATAGGAATTTTATTCCTGGAAGATGTTTTGCTTTTGTCCTTGTGATTTCAGAGTGTCATTTGCTGGGAAAAGAAGAATGTAGTAGATAAGGTATGTCTGCCATGCCAAGAGTTAAAATATACAAAAAAGACTTGGAATATAGCTTGTATTATACAAATATGAACAAAGCCAGGCTCTCTTGAAGGCTTTATGTATTTCTTTTCCTTTATCCCACATCCACTTGGTAGACAACCCTGCCAGAAAGAGTACCTTTAATCTCTGGTGATTTGTTTCCTCCTGCACAAGCCTCTACCTCACTTCTTTCTTAAAGAATTTCTTTCAGTATTCTGTCCTTTGAAACACAGAAATCTGTCTGTTGAGCATAAAAAAATAATATTTTTCTTGTCATTCTCAATATATTTTTCTGAAGTTATTTGCTTTTTCTAAAAGTTGTTAGGATAAATAATTTAAATTTATGTTTACTTTTATACATCTTTCACATCTTATATACAAATGAGTAATTGCCTACTCCATGGCCACCTGCTGTTTATACTACCTAGCACCTGCTCTTACAGTGTTTGTTATCTGAGTTTAGGTTGTGACTGCCATTTGGACCACATTTTAAAATGAAATGTGGAAATACCAAGCTTACTATCTCTCAGTATTAAATTTTAAAAAGTGATGGATTAACTCTAGTCTGTTAAAACTTTAGGCAGGAACTTGTTTTGGCAAGCAGAGAATACAAAAATACATCCTTGTTTGAAACTGTTCACGCTATAAGTCCATTTTTCTCTTCTCCTTTCTTTGTAACTACAGGTATGATCATGTTTTTTACTCTCCAGATGTCTCAGAAAATTCTTTGATGTATATTGTAAATGCCAGTTTAATTTTTGCCAATATAGAATTTATATTTAAAACGTCTTCTTTGCTAATTCTTCTACTACTTTGCTAATTCTTCTAATGTATCTGTATCTGTAGGCAAACTTCTGAGCATTCTATTTCCAGTGGTGAATAAGCAGTCTTTAAAAATATGTATTGTATACTCTCTGATCTCCTGATCTGATTGGGAAGATTGAAAGAGATATGCCCTGAAGATTTCACAGTGTCAGCTTGGCAGTGAAGCCACCCTCACATTAGAACATTTAAATAGCCCTAAAAATTTTACAGGTCTAAAATTTTATGGAAAAGGAAAGAAATGCTAAGTCTCATTGGTACATGAGAGGGGCATGGAATTGCTCTGATTTTCAACTGGAGATAGACCTTGAAGGGCAAAAAAGGTCTACCAGTGTCTGGTACAGGATTAAACTGTCTGGCATGACATGGTGAGGTCCATTACTGCACCATTATCAAAACAATTGGAATACACTGTGTTCAGTATAGAAATAAAACATGCACTCAAGGGTGGAATCACAGCTAGTTGTGTCTGTTCATGTATGGATGTGGGGCTGAAGCTGATGACAGCCTCACCAGTGTGGCAAATGGGAACAAAACCAAATAGCAAAATAGATTTGAAATGTGAAGGACACTATTGCAAAGCACCCCCTCTCTAATGACTCAACTGCACAATATTATGTGTGACTGACTTCTTTTAAATCAGTTGAAACATTGTGGGTAGCAGATACATTTTTTGTGTCCTATTGTGATGATGAGGTAATAGACAAAATGGAGTTATTTTTGCCTAAATGTGCTAGAGTTAATATTTACTTATAAAAATCAGTGGAATATAGAGTGCTATATGTATTTTACTATAGAAATAGATGGATATAAAATTTTCAGTTTTGTTTTTCAGGCTTCTATTGTTTTACTAGTCCTATAAATATTTATACTAAGCATAACATCAAAGCAAATTACAAAATATCTGAGAAAATGCAGAAAAACTCCTGTACATTCACCTTTCAGTAAGGCAAAACCTGTAAATCCTCTTAATGACATGAAGTAATTCAGGAACTTGTTAATGCAAGAAGAGTGGAATAACAACAGGATTGTGTGATTTTTTTAATTGAAAATAATTCCAGATTTCATAGGAGATGAGATTATCTATTGCGCTGTTTAATTGTATATTGAGAACCTTCAGCTGTGGGGGCTCTACTATAGCTCTGGGGTGGTTGCTGTAGATGATTATTCTTTCTGTAAAAATTTCTTTCTTATGTTGACATGAAACCTTTCCTGGTTTGTACCTGTAATCTGTTGTCTTCTTCATGTGGCTCCTTGCAAAGAGAGGGTCACTATCCTCTTTGTACCTGTCCTTTAAATACCCAAATACCATGAAAAACACCCCCAAGCTTTTTCTTTTTCAAGGAGATAAGAGCTAACTCCTTCAATCTTTCCTCACAGAGGTGTTCTCTAGCTCATTGCTCATCCTGGTGGCCCTCCTTTGGACTATCTCTAGACTGTCCACATCATTCTTTAAAATGGAACATAACTGGACATAATACTCCGTATGCAGCCTGAAAAGCACTGAGTAGATGGATAAGACTTCATGTCTGTCAGTGCTAGCAATGCCTCTGAGGATGCAGCTCAGGATCCAATTTTCTTTTGTTCCTGCAGCAGAACTGTGTTGACTTATGAGCAATTTTTTGTCTACCAAGACCCCCAGATGCCTTACAACAAGGCTTCTCCCCAGCCACACAGACCCCAGCCTACGCTGGGCTCTTCAAGTCTTCTATTCTGACCTAAATGCAGAATTTTGTAGTTACCCTCTTCCAGTCATCAAGGACATTCCCTGGACTTCAACATTGTTCAAATATTAGTCAGTAGGCCTGAAACAGTGTCAGCCACTTCTCCTAACTCACTGGGGTGTATTCCCTCTGGACCCACAGATTTCTTTGGGCTAAAACCTTGCAAGAAGCTGAAGACCACCACTTCTTCCACTACTAGTAGGTTGACATGTGCTGTATTACCTACTTGATCTTGTGGACTTCATCTATGCTACTAAAGACAGCAGAAAAGAAAATACCAGAAACCTCTGCCTTGTCACATTGTTAATAAGAAAGTTCTCTGCCTTGTTTAGCAATGGGTCAATGTCTTCCCTGTGCTTGTGTTTACTGCTCCTATTTTCCTTAACAGCTTTGACCAGTTGTAGTTCAACTTCAGGTTTACAAACCACTTTTAAGAGCTACTATGAAGTTTTATTTGTGTGTTAAGCATTGGATAGTATTTACATTTCTGGATAATCAGTGGCTTACGACAGAGCTAAATTATTGAATGCTGAACCGTTCCCTGAATATTTTAAGAATCAAACGGAATCTTTTTATACTAAATTGGAATAAAAATCCTTTTAAAACCTGTCTAAATTTCTGATGTTAAAAATGTCACAGCTAATGAAATAAAATTTCAGAAGAATACTGTCATTATGGAAAGCAAAATTTTCTTTGGGGATATAAGGTGTTTCAGATTTAATATTTTTTTAACTGACCTACACTGGTCTTTATTCTAATTTTTTACTTGTTTATGCTTGGCAGTCTTAGTTCCCACTAGAGGGGAAAATAAGCAAAAAGATAACCTCTTAATGTCTTTCATCTAGATCAACCTGTGAAATTAAGTCATTGGAGAAGTAATCACAGATGTAATACACTTCTGGAAAAAACACATGAATGCCTACTCATTATTAATGTCAAATAATGAAAAAACACACTATCCAGACTCCTTCAAACCCTGAGGAATGTTATTGATAAGATAAACCTAAAATTAATTTCCCTCATGCCTCCTATTTTCCCTTGTGTCTATTAAAAATCCACAGTGGGTCCTGCTGGCTGTGGCACTGTCACACAGTGCTGTTGGCTGCAGTACAGTTCCTGCAGCTCACAGTGACACACCTTCCAGGCCTCCGAACTTGTTCCCTTGCTTGCACATCTCGATAGAGAGGGCTTCAGAAATTTCTTTATAAAACATAGTCATTCTGACTTTTTTTTAAATTTTCTTTTTGCTAACGAAGTCAACTGTATATATTACTCAGATTTCAGTTTCAGTTTCACTATCTTCCTTTCTGTTCATTTTTCCTCTTGAAATTATATTTCTTTTGGAATGTATGTGGGCAAAATTTGCCTCCCACTGATCTTATTTGTACTCTATTCCCCCTTTATGTCTGTACTATCTATTGTCATAATGAGGAAAATGTAAAATAAAAATGCTTTAAAGAAATTCAGTCTTGATGTTTACATGAAGTTTTACATCAGTTTTCCAGGTGGTTGTTCAGACCACAAAAGTAAGATTTGCTACACTTTAGAGTTTTGTAACACTCATAAGACCAAAATATGAACTACTACTTCTGTTTATTGCCAAAGAGGGTCAAATCTTTTTTAAATAGATGAAACTAACTTTGACATGCTCCACTGAGAGGAAACCTGTGAGAAAAGATTGTAATTTGTAACACAAAAACTCCTGTGTAGTCACATATTGATTAACATGAAGTCACTTCACACTTCAAACAGTAGGACAGAGTAGTATATTCCAGAGTAGTATATTCCAACATGATATTTGAAAGTGCATTTAAACCTGATCTTGACTCAGTGACTCCTGACTACACCTAAATGTACAACAGCTGGGGTTCGAGGTAGCAAAAGAAAATGAAAAAGCATTTAAAAGCAGAATAACAGTTTGTTTGCCTATTTTCATTTAATGCATTCCAAATTTTCAAGACTGTGGTCATGTTTTACCTCTCAGAATGGTGTTACTGCATTATTTGGGAAAGGATTTCCATCCACACATTCCTGTTAGAGTTTCTAAATTCTTGTCTATCATCAATAGAAACTACCTGAAATACTTTTCTGTAAGCATTTTCAAAGCTATAACATTCTTTCATTTTATTTGCATATTTAATATTGTTTCCGGGTATCATTTCAGGTTATAATTTTTTTTGGTGAAGGCTGTACTATAAAAGTTTTTTCTGTTATGTCAGTTTAAAAGTCAATAAGCTCTCAACAATTGATCAAAAGGAAGGATAAGTGTTGAGTTCTTCAGCAAAACCAATGAATCACTCGCAACATGGAAAGAGTAAAGAGGGAGAAGTCTGCCAAACCCAGCAGGTCTACTTTGATTGCAAATTGCAGATCCATTTGCTTAGATCACCTTCTGTAAGACTATTTCAAAACACTCCAGGTGTCTCATTTTTTTTTTTTCATGATTCAAAATGTAGTTTCCATGATTTAAATACAGTTAATAAAATACTATTTCTGCAGTCCTGACACATAGCATGGAGGCAGAAAAGAGAGAGAGAGGCAGCCTTATGTTATCACTACAAACAACATGTGTTATCACATAATGTGGTTCAAATACTGATTAAAACTCTTAATGTATTTCAATGCGACTATCTACAATTTTCTGTAGTTTGAAGCCAGACTTCAATATTATTTAGAATATGAACTATCAGTATCTACTTCATCTCCCTTGCCTCCTCCCAAATTGTGTGTACCACTTTACTCCTTTCCGATGTATTTGAGGGTTGAAAAAATAATAAAATCATGGAGTATTCTCAGTTGGAAGGGACCCACAATGATGGGTTGGACCCACAGTCCAGCTCCTGGCCCTGCACAACACAGCCCCACATATCCCACCATGTGCCTGAGAGCATTGCCCAAATGCTTCTCGAGCTCGGTTGAGCTTGGTGCTGTGACCATTTCCCTGGGAAGCTGTTCCAGTGCCCAACCACCCTCTGGGTAAAGAATCCTTTCCTAATATCCAGCCTAAATCTCCCCTGACTAAATATCAGGCCATTCCCATGGATCCTGCCACTGGTCACCACAGAGAAGACATCAGTGTCTGCCCCACCTCTTCTCATGAGGAAGTTGTAACTGCAACAGGGTCTCCCCTCAATCTACTCTTTCGTATGCTGAGCAAACCAAATTACCTCAGATGGTTCTCCTACAGCTTCCCCTCTAGACCCTTTACCATCTTTTTAGCTTTGCTTTGGATGCTCTCTATTTTTTTTTTTTTTTAATTTGTTTAAATCTTATGTTGTGGTGCTCAAAACTACCCCCAGCACTCGAGGTGAGGCAGCCCCTGCTCAGAGCAGAGCAGGACAATCCCCTCCCTTGCCTGGCTGGCGATGCTGTGCCTGATTTCCTCCAGGACAGGGTTGGCCCTCCTGGCTGCCAGGGCACAATGACTTATGTTCAACTTGCCATTGACCAGGACCACCAGGTCACTTTCCCTGGAACTTGGAACTGCTTTCTGAGGTCATCCCTCAGGTTGTATGTAGGTATTACTAGTTACTTTTGGCAGTACAAAGCTAATAGTGTCTGGCAGAAGTAGCAAATAAAGTGAGTTGTTTTGGTGTGGTTGATTTTTAATCAAGAATATCTGTTACTTTTATGTGCTTTGTATTCAGTTTGGAAACCAACAATACCTCTTTTTCTATTTTTAAGTAATTCAAATTGCCAAGATGACTTTGGAAGGAAAAAGCACTTTGTAAATCTTAAATGTTCAATAACAGTTTTCCAAAAGTTAAAGAATTCTTTCAGTTTAAACCAATCAATTTCACTATTTGAAATTTAATTTCTGTAGTTTTTTTTATCAAAACCATGTTTTTTCAACACCTTTCTGTCTGAGGACATGGTTTTGAAAACTTACCAAGCTTTGAAAATATAGGCTACTCAGATCTAGAGTCTGATTCTAATATAATTAAATCCTTGTTCTTTCTGTTTATGAAAACTTACTTTGAGGTGGACTGTGTTTACATTTCAAAATTAAAATTCTTGCTCAGACAAACTAGAAAGCCTAGAAGAGTTTGCAGTTTTGTGTGCTCCTCAGTCTGAGTTTTTTTATTTTGTAGATCTTATGAAATGACCAGACAACTCAGTTAAAAAGTTTAACTTTTGTACATTGGTACATCAGTAAAGAACTGAGGATTGTAGAATAAGACCTGTTTACCATTTTCCTAAAATATTTCTTTTATGTTCACTACAGCAGTAAGAATATCTTTGTATAACAATAATTTTTAAGGAAAATCAAATCCAATTACTGAATCAAATAAGAATTAAAGGTTTTTTAAGTATTTTCTTTTCTTAGTTGCCTCCTTAAAATAGAGGAAATCTTTTGAGGCTTTACCACTAGTTATCCAAGGGTTTTCTGCTTTAGTAGTTGTTTTGCAATTAGTTCTTTGCTAAGTGGTAATGTGCAGGTGAGGCTTTATATATATTCAGGAAACACTTTGAGTGTGAATATGGGATTTTTATATATGTTGAGACACAAAGCTATATAAATCAGCTATAAGTGTAAAAATTGGTATGTCGATTTTTATGTGGTTATGTAAATACTGCAATTTAGAGGGTTTCTTTTGCCTGTGTAATTGAACTTTCTTGGCTTATTCTGCACTATAACCTTTTAGTGAAAAGTCAAAGGTAACTCTGACCTGTTTGAAAGGGCATATAGCAATTATGTTCCTGATGTTTAATAGAAAACAAAACATTTCAAAAAAGAAATGTGAAATAATGGTTTCTTGAAACAGGCACAGATGAATATGGATAGTTTTAATCAGTCATATTTTTAAATAACTGATCACAAAAGACAAAGTAGAGAGCCTCTTTACTGGTGGGGTTAGTGTGTGCATTGACACAAATGTTTTGTCTTGCAAAAGAGCTGAAGATACAGTGGGCACAATGCAAAGTGTCATGGAAATTAGTTTGGATTGCTGGATAGCAGGTAATAGAATGGAGTTGTCATCTGATATCTCACTATTATCAATTTCAAGCAAAGCTTTTCTTAGCCACCCCTGTGTTGGTCTCGTGGCTGAACCAAGGTGAATAACTCCTGAAGTATGCAATTGTAGATAGCACTATCATATAATAAGTTAGCAAAAAAGGAGTTGGTCAATATGGATCTTTGTTATAACTCACAGATTTTCTTTTCGCAGTCATAATACTATATACATAAGTTTCAATGTCTGAAGAATTGGTGTCTTATTCCTCATTTCATTTGCTAAGGGACTAAAATAAAGGCAAGCATATGTAGAAATACAGACATTAAAATTTCAGAAGCAGTAATATCAGAATTACTCTGCTCACTATAGATACAGATATATAAACAAGCAGAGTAATTCTGAACACAACTGTGTCTACGTATTTGAAAATAATTTTAAAAAGTTGAAAAATTTGACACCAAATATAGCTCACTCTAAGCAAGTCAACTGAGCTTTCCTATTACTTTAAACTTCACATGTGAATGTTCTATTTCTTGAACCTAGCAGGGCTTAATTTCTTCCTCTTAATGGGTGATTAAAATGTAAAGATTTTAAATAGGGCATTCAAACTGAGAGAGGTTGTGGATATTCTCAGTTCAGTCGGTGAGAAAAAGAGAAAGATTTCTGCCAGGCTAAGCCTGGGGGAAAATACTGAGAGGAATGTAAACAACCTGTTATCTTGCTTTCCGTTCATATTGTTTATAGATATGTTCTACCACACTGACCTAAGTCCTGTGTACCAATCTGGTGAAATGTTTTTACTTTAAGACTAATGGAATTAATGTTAATGATGTTCTCTATAAAAGAGAGAAGTGCTTTTGAATAAATGTTCATTTTGCCTTCTGAAATTGTGCGAGTCATTTTGCCTATCCCTGCCTCAACAGTGTAAAGTGGTAATAAGCTGAATTGTTTAATTTGAGATCACTTAGCTTATTAGAGAGTGATTATATAGTTCACAGTTCAGTCTATTGCTACTAGCCATCAGGCATGTGTTTCTGATAAACATTTTACATATGAAACTGCTGCACTAGCAGGAAGGGTTATACTTCATAGTATTTGCTACAAAATGTTACTAAGTTACTAAATATTACTAGCTATGGTACTAAGAAATAAAGAACACATTGACCCTCAATACTTTGTTTAAAAATACCAATGTTCCCTCTTCCTCATAAATCTGTACATCTTCTTAGGGCCTCTGTGTATGTATATGTAAAACTGTTTAGATGAAGCATTCATTAGCTAATATTGAGCATTAATGTGCATAATCTTTGTTTCAGAAGACTTAACATGCCTTTCTACATCCTGAATTCCTAGCATTGATTCAGTTACAGTGGAAAATCTTGCAGATATCTTTTCAGGATATAATTATATATCTCCTGTCCTACTTCAACATTTCTTTGCACACCTCTTCTTTTCTACACACAAAGTGGTTGCAGTGAAGACTAAAGACAAAACACAGCACCTTCCCTACTCCCTGAGTGAGAATGATGTGTAGGTATAAAGCATAGTTAGTGCCTCTCAGCAGAAAATAAAATTGCTCCTTCAGACCTAAGATCTTTGAAAAAGAATGAAAAAGCTGGAAGTATCTCCTTCAGTTTTCATTCTATGCACTGTAGTTTATTGTAAGAATGGCAGTAGAGTTCCAGAAATTCTGGAATCTCAGCCAAAAGCAAAGTTCTGGCTCTTGCTACAACTTGCTACTTGGAAAAAATAATATCACAACATTAGTACATTGGGTAGTGGAAAGAAATAGAAAGGTGGTTTTCTTCAGGAGGAAAGCCTAACCTAGATCTGAACTAGTAAAATGGAAGTAACTAGGTGTATGACCTGGAAAAGTTCACATTTCTTCTTTCCAAAATATTGTGGAAGATGAGAGAAGAAACTGTGAACAGGAAATAATCCTGAACTCCCAAATTCCAGAGAAATGAATGATGATACAAAGAAATAAAAGTAGATACCTCATGATTTAATCAATATCTCTGTTCAGCTTATACTAGGCAAGGTAAGGAGTAGACATGAGACCCTCTGAGAAAGCCATACTTTTAGTATGTCAAATAAGGTGTCTCATTTAAATATAAGAGTAATAATTTTCACATTGACACAAAAAAGGTAATTTTACTCTCTGAAAGCCGCCGTCAGCAAGATTTTGCATTGAAACCAAGAAAATATCAAATAACAATTTTTTGCCGTGTTTTAAAGTTTACATAAGAGTTTGAGTCCAACTTAATATTTGCTGCACTTTCTCTTAGGATAAAAATCGAATTTAATGATTTCACCAATATATACAATCTCTATACCAACTCCCTAATATGACATGACAGCAGACCGGAAACATTCCTTGGAGAGAAATGCTACAGAATATTAGAGGTTTTAAAATGATTGACTAAAGTTGACAGACCAGTTATTTTTAAAACATCTTCAGAAATATTTTAAAATGCAAGTGATGCCCTTGCTGCCAAAATCTGTCCTGTGTTAGGTATTTCAGGAATACAAGTTGTTTGGTTTATTTTCTTTATCAAGGCATTATATTCTTAAATTTTCCATTTTGTTTCCATTTTTTTCCATTTGTTTCCATTTTGTTTGAAATATACCAGCTTGGTATATTTCTGACCCCCCCCTTGAGTCAGTATCTTCAAGGGGTAATCTAGACTTAAGAATTATGTAATTTTCATCAAGGGTCAAATTTACAGACAGAGATTTCTATATGTCTGATTGTACACTTTTTTTTTTTTTTTTAGGTCTGTGTTTGGTTTTGATGCCTTGGACTGGCTACCTAGAGAAGAGACTAGACAGAGTTAGAGAATAAAAGGTATTTATTAAAGGCCTTTAACAGATACATCTTGGGCAATGCAGGAGCCTCACAGAGGCCACACCTAAGATGGATGACAGTCATGAGTTTTTTGGAAAGATTTGAGTTCGGTCTATTTGCATATCAGGGGTTAATTCTGCAATTACAATTCCAGATAATAAAGTCCCATTCCCCCAGTTTTCACCTCCCCAATTCACTTCTGTTTATACCTTTTTGGGGCCTGAGACTGTGATGGTGACCTTGGTTCTCAGGCCTGGAAAGATTGTTTTGTCTGACCAAAGTGTGAACAGAGCTTACTATCACTCTAGATGATGTTCAGAGTTATACACTACTCCAGTACAGGGTCTGAAAAATATAAAAGCTAAAACTGACAGCATAAATTTCGTTGGTGTGATTGTTTTTTGATGCTGTTGGGTTTTTGTGGTTTTTTCTTCCAAAAACCCAAGAGACTGAATTAATGGAAAAATCCTTTTTACCAAAAAAAAAAAAAAAAAAAAAAAATTTATGAAATAAAGTGACTGTTGTGGTTCTTGCAGATGATTTCATTAAAAAATGTGGATAATTTGGTTGGCCAACCTATGAAGAGATAAAAGTGGATTTGTTGGTAATATTATTTATGGCAAATAATTTGCCTGAATCATTTTAATGATGTTTTTAATCATTAGTTGTACCTTGTCTTAAAATAGGCAGTTATGTGCCTCTCAAATTTTGTCCTTTCCCTTTATTGTTTAACATTTTCCTGCAGTAGTAAATGGCCCAATGTGTTTCTAAGAATTCCCAAAACCTCTTTTTGTTTTTGTATAGTATGTTGTAAGATGAAGTCCTTGTTCACATTTGTTTTCTCTTTTTACTGCAAATAGTAGGGGAAAAAAGAAGGCATTTTAGATAGCTGTCTTTCCAAAAAACTGGATACTTTCAGCTGTCTTAAATGCAATTTTTTAAATATTATTTTTCTATGTGAGATATTATTGTTAAATATCTAATGTGACTGTGGAAGTGAAATGTGTCAAAGAGAAAAAAAATATTTAAGGCAGCATTTTTCTATATGTCTGTATTATGAACCCCTTGGAATGTCCTGGGCAGGTTTTCCTGCTACAATTTTTTTAGCTTCTGCTTTTACTAAGTCTTGTGTTCACAGTATTTGTTGTCATATAACAGTCATTCTAGCACAGGGGAACTGAGTGGGAATGGAGACTAAGAATATTTCCTTTTGCCAAAATACATGTGGCATTTTGGTTGCCTGCAGACATCAAAGGAACAAGGAATGGCACTGATGACATTAGCAGGCAGCTGGATGCAGTTGGGCACATCTCTCCTGGCTTTGCGCTTCTGATCAAGGATTCTGCTAGGCTGCTGCTACTCTGAAAAGGTTTCTGCTTCTGCTGGTCCCCTTATTTTCTCACTAAATACCTTTGCCAGCACTGTGAGTATCCCTCGCTTCACCATTTTTAGCTAGGACAGGGACAATGCAGGGACAATGCTATCTGCAGAGACAATGTTATCTGAAGGCTTTACAGCAGCACAGGCTGTTTGGAAATTCTGCCTCTTTTTTACCTGGCATCATATAATAACTTCAGGGCATTTGAAGCAAACCTAAATGGAAGTCTAGTTTTCCTTCCTTTTTGTTGTTCAGACTTTCAGGTTTCAGTCATTTAGGGTAAGATCTGACTCACTGCATAATAATTGAAATATTCAGATGTACAAATATTGTGTCAGACTATTTATTTATGCCATGACCCGTACTAAAACACAGATGTGACTGCATAGTTGGAAACAGGGCAGTTGGCTGAATAAACATGAAGGCTTGAACATGACCTCAAAAAACTCCCATTTCTTCTCTTTGTGTCATGCTTTAGCTTTCACTATATTTGTGCTATCTAAAAGAATGAAGATGCATTTCAGTGTTTTGAAAAGGTGGACTTAACCAAATGAGCAGATATGGGGTACACATCCTACACCAACACACCAATATTGTGGCAGGCTGTGTAATGAAAATTAAAAATCCAAGGCAGCTTTTATGGTTGTAGTGTTGCTATAGTTACTTGCAGTTTGCCATGCTATATGTAGGTCAGAAAAAAAAAAGTATCTTAATATTTATCATGCTTTTCATGATGATGTGTCTGATGTGTGTTCTGAAGTTACTAAAACCATGTATCTTAGTATGAAAGCAATGCTCATATATTTGCTGTGGAAAGCAGCAAGCTCAGTGTCTAATGTTCTTGCAGCTCAGAGCATCACAGACTAAGCTGCATGTGTTTGGTTTTGTGCAGTGGTTGTTTCAGTGGGGTTTGGGGTTTTTTTCTCAAGAAGGTACAAAATGCGTTGCTAGTATAAAGTTAGCAGATGTTAATCTACTCTATTTGGCATAGCAGACAGGACAGTAAAGTTCTGTATTCCAGGAGTATCCTTTTTTATAGTGGTCTATTCAGGCTCAGTTTTGGACAATGGTTCAGAGCAGTCTTGGAGGTCTTATTTCAGTCTGACTGGATTTGTATGACATGTGTGGTAAAAGTCATGTTGTTCTGTTTCCCAGTAGAGAGTCCTGATTATTTTATTCTGCATAAAGAGCAGAAACAGAGTCGAGGTAATGAATCATTTGGCATCCTAAACTACTGCCTGCCACAGTCCATCATCTTTGTAATGACCCCAGATTCCTCTTGCATCTGACATACACTTTTATGGACATCATAGCCACCAAAGCTGGTATATTAGGTCCTTTGGAAGGTACTGCTTTCTTTTACCCCTGTCTTTGTCACACACCAAACTAGTTCTTCAAAGACGTTCAAATAACTAGTGATACATCTTTTTATAGCAGAGATGTATATTAATTTTCATGCTAAAAATCTTTCTTTAGATGTAGAATATTAATGATTAAGTTCTTCCCTTACCTGAAATCCCCATGAAACCTTACTTAAATCCTACTGATCTCTAATTATCACTGTAGGTCTCAGTGTTTTGGGATTTTTAATATGGGGAGGAAAATTTTATTTGGAGTCTAATTGGAATTTTTTTGTCAGCCATTCTGAAAGATGAGCTGTTTTCAGCTTTAGTTGCTGAAATTGAAAATGGCTGTGAAGATAATAAAGACTCCACTCTGTTTTTTTTTTTTTTATTGGGGGGGGGGGGAGGGTTTGTACCCAGTATTTAATGTTCATCAGTTAGAGAATCTGTTATTTTAACAAAAAGTTGTTTTCTAGGAGCTCTTCTTGAAGCTCAGTCTGCTATAGCAGTTGCTGCAGAACTCCGATGTCTAGAAAACACTGAATCAGCATGCAAATCTATAATTCGGCTGAAAAATAAGAAAGGAACTGAAGAACCCTTTAAAACAGTGCTATTATTCATCAAAGCTAGATTTTTTTTGTTCCAATACTCTTACTTTCCTATAATGATTTCTTCTCATCATTTTGGGAGCAACTATTATTATTTGCCAGTTGTTATCTTGCTTCTTAACTGCCCTAATCTTAAATGGAATATAGTCATATGCTTGTCTAACCTATCTTCCTCTTCCAGTTTGAAAAAGTTATATATAATTTATGACTCACTGAATATGCTAAGTCTTGTGTTTTTAAAACTATATTCATGATTTCTGTATTTGGCACATGTCTGGATAAAAACGTTTCACTTCTGATAGGAACAATACCATCTCTTGAAAAAAATTGTTTGAGATCACTCAATTAAAAACTTATAAATATGGAATGTGTCCAATTTTAATATGAAACAATAAGCTGGGGGCAGGTAAAATAGTATTCACAGCAACTATTAGCCATTATGAGTTTTTTTAGCATTCTATCAATCTAGAAGAACTGAACACTGAGAACACTAAAACTGATAATAACTATTCCATGTTTGACATTTGAAGATGACTTTACAGACTTATGATGTGCTTTTTCATCAAATAGAAAACTATTGAAGAATTCTATATGTTTATACTATTCCCTCCTAAGCTGTGAATACAGGTAATTTGTTACTGGCTTGTGCCTAAACCGTGCACTCTGAGAACTGATACATCTGTTCCCACCTCCATGAAACTCCAATGAAAAATGAGGGTGGCGAGATATGAGTAACAAGGGATTATAAAGAGACTTAATTAAACCAGAAAAGCTTCAGGAAGGTTCAGGCTGGTAAATTTATGTCTTCCTTTGCTGAACTAAGATAGGAAAAATTACTTTGGTTGCCTAGCAGCTGCATTGCACAAACTAACTCAGTGGAGAATCTATGGGTTTGATAAGCAAATTAAAAATGGACATTTTATGTGAAGAGAATAAAAATTCTTCAGAACTTTTAGTCAACTGAAAAAAATAATTGCATGGTATTACAAATTGAAATGGCAATGGATCTGGGAATATTTTGTCAGAAATTGCAGATAGTCAATACTGTTTAACATCTTGGTAGAAATGGTGAGTTGGCTTGCAATAATAGAGTATTAAGCACATTCACAGCACACAGTGTCTGTGAAGGAAAAGCAAAGACTAAAAATCTTGGTGAGAAAAAAATATTACTATGGAAGATCTTGTTTGCATCTTCTAATGTATAAATGCATTTTGTACACTCATGGAATGTTAGTTTAGCAATTTTTTTAAAAATTTAATCTTAAATAGAGAAGCAAGAGGAAAATGCTGAGAATTCACATTTTCAAATATCAGCTTCAGAGAACTATATTGCAGGAGCCCAATTCTGTTGTTGAGCACACATGTGCAGCAGCAGCACTTGCTGCTTGCCTGAGCTTCAGAGTGGGTTCCTTGAGAAAGAAGCAACACAAGCTGTCCCAAAGAGGCAAGGTGCTCTTTGCATCAAGCTGTGGGTTAAAGAATATAACATTAAAATAATGCTTATTATTGATATTTCATCTGCCACAGATGTCTCTTTTCCACCTGTTTTCATTTTGAAAGGAGAACTTTGTTACCATAAAAATACTTTTACCAACCAGTGCGAATAAGGAATGTTTCCTAGTTAGGGCACCTGCAGCACCCAATAACAAGGGGGTCAGGGCTGCTGTGGTCTGCCTGTCTCTATAATGGTAACAGGTGGCAGTGAGCCTGAGCTTGTAGAACCTGTTATCTGCCTCCCAGATTCAAATTGCTCGTGGGGATAAACTGAAACACTGCTTTGAGAGCCATTATACCATAACTCTTCTAGATCTTCCTTTTTTCACTTCAGAAAAGTTTAACTTGTGGCTTGTAAGCAGGTAAGGCAGGACTCACCCAGTGATGTAGGCAAAAAACTCATTGTGCTTGTCCTCCTGTCAGGAATAAAGAAACAATTGCATACAATAGGAAGATAGCATATTTCTCTGCATGGCAACATCTTATTTATGATATATTGCAGCCTTTAGCTGCTCCATTTCAGAAGTGACAGTTGCTTGTGAAAGACCTATTAGGGCTGAGTCCTAGTGTCATTGTTTGCAGAAGCATTCAGAAATACATGTATTTATAGAGTGAAGATCAGAATCAGATATATAGGGCTAAGATTATGATAGGAAAAATGATAACTTGTAGCCATATGAAGATTTTGGTGCAGAGTTTGTTTCTAGAAATTTGTTGCTGTATTTTCTATCTGTGTTTCTTTTGCAATTAAGACTTAATTTAAAAAAATAAAAGAATTTTAGAAT
Organism: Lonchura striata; assembly: GCF_050655825.1. Taxonomy (NCBI): domain Eukaryota; kingdom Metazoa; phylum Chordata; class Aves; order Passeriformes; family Estrildidae; genus Lonchura; species Lonchura striata. Next base: position 75,353,325 of record NC_140704.1, read on the forward strand.
TGGATTTTAGAGATTATGTGATCTGAAAACAGCTAACACAAAGCAGCTCAGCTAGTCTTCTTTCTGTTCAATGCAAAGAGCTATTATTGCAAGACTGTGTCTATATAATATTTTATTTTAAAATTGAGAAATACTCTCCTTTATTACCTGCTGTGATGTCTGGAGCAGATACAGAGTACTCATACTGACTTTCATGTTTCAGACAGTGAATGTCAGTAATGTTAATAGCTAGCTGGATCATGCAATTAAGAGAGTTCCTAAAGTGCTTTAGGGACCTTTGGTGCAGGTACTTTAAGCTTCCAGTTTATCTTCTATGAGGACTACTAGTCAGAAATAAAACATAAATATTTTCACTTTACAACATTTATTTATTTTCAAAGAATGAGAGACTGTTACTCTCTATCTTAAACAAAACTCCAATTTAAAGTATCAATCCTTCCAAGAAAACAAGTATTTTAAATAGATGTACAGTTCACAAGCTAATAAAAAGCAAAACTGACGGTGCCCACATTAATTTTTTCAGAAAATCAAACTAAATGAGCTTGTAATAATTAAATATTACAATATTATAATTAAATATTACAATATTACAAGAATTTGCAATTCTTTCAATGAGCATGAAGATTATTCAATTGGAAGCTTATATTAAATTAGTAAATTCTCTAAAAATTTATCTGTCAATATTCAAGGGAAGTGGATAATTAGTGGTGGCCTGCAGAAACATTTAGGCAGCTACAGAAAAAAAACCTGGAGAATAGACTAAAGCAAGAGGACCTGAATTTTTGCATATTTCTTATTCAGATCTATGTCCTACTGCTGAAGTTAATTGTGACTTACTCTTTGAAACACATGACCCACCAGGAAAGGCTCAGGGAGCTGAGATTATTTAGCCTAGAGAGTAAAAAGGGAGGTGGGCTGCAAAGGCAATGTGGTAGAAACCTTCCCATCCTTATGGAGGGTTATGAGAAGATGCAGTCAGGCTCTTTAGATATGTGCACGACAGCAACACATGGGATAATAGACTTAAATTGAAAGAGACAGAAGATCCAGTTTAAGGGCTGAGAGGAGCAGCCATGATAAGAAGACAGACAAGTGTTGAAACAGACTTCCCAGAGATGATGCAGAATGTCTATACTGGAGGTTTTAAAGACCAGACTTTATAAAGCCCTGAGCAACCTGGTCTGACCTCAGAGCTTTAGTTGGATTAGAGAACTCCTGAGGCTTTTCCAGCCTGAATGACTCTGCAATTCATTATTTATTCTATCTTTAGTCTTGCCTATTTAAAAGACAATTGATTTTTTAAAGAAATGTAAATGTTTAGTATGATTTCTGATATTTTTCTTCATATAGAACTTAGTTTTGTGGTAGGCTTACTAACAGGGCTGAGGAGCTGCACAAATGTACAACTCATTAAGAAGTACTACAGCATAGTTTTGCTGACCCAGGCATTCAGACATCGAGTCATGCCATTTAGATGCAGCCAAAGATAGCCAGAATCTTGTACTGTGATCTTATTCTCCTTTTCATCAAGGTCGTGTGAATGACTGGCAGTTACAGAGTTAGTTCTCAAACAGAAAGTTCAGATTTCTAGTAATTAAAGTAATTTCATGTGCTGAAATGAAAATCCAAGAGGAGCCATCCTGTAGGGAAAACTGATTTCAGATTGATGGCAGACAGATTACATTCAGTCTGAAAGCAAATGGTTTGTCTCTGTGTGCTTCTAGGTTGACAAGTGGAGTGATGGATAGATTTACAGGAAACATTGGTGAAGGAAGTTTGGGCTGCATATATGGTATTCTCACTGTGAGAAGAGTCACACAGTGGAAGAGGCTGCCCATGCAGACTGTGTAGCCTTAACACTTGTAGGTTTTCAAGGTCTGTCTGATGAGGCAATGAGAAACCTAGTCTTACAAGCCGAACAAATGGAAGGTTGGAGTGGACATCTCAAGGTTGGGAATAGCATCAGTCCTTCCCACTGAAATATAAGTGGTCAGTGCAGGTGAAAAACCATTAAGTGCATTTTACACAATACTATGGGCTCTGATGGTTTTGCTCTCACCTGATAACACTGATGTATTTCATTAAAGAAATCATTTGGAGCAAGAATGTGAATCACAGAACTTTAGTAGTCAGTTAAGTGTGCTATGAGTTAGAATAAAGATTAAGATATGAAGTCTGTCTCCCTGGTTTTATTTGATTTACTATTAAAGAAGAATAAGAAAACCAAGAATAAGAGTATGTTAAATTGGCTACTTAATTGTGGCACATTTGGTATACACTTAAAATGTCAGGTTTTAGACTGGTGATTTGAACTCCTTCTTACAAGTCTTTTTTTTATACCAAATGGTACCTATGTCAACTTACACCTAGACCCTTTCTTTCACCAACTCTGTTTTACAAAAGGTCATTCCTAATAAAGATTTTATATTTCTTGTAATTCCACAGGAGTTTTGCTTACCAAGCATAAAGAGGCCATATTTGTTCCAGCCTTGATGTTTTATTTCTAATACCAAGAATTCTGAGGATGTAATATAGAGAAAAAAGCCAAACCAAATCAAAACCACCCCCATTCACAGTGCAAGATTGTAACAGTAAAACACTGTAGAAATATTCAAAGCAAAATAAAATTACATGAAAGTGTAATTGCAGGAAAGCCATGGGAATGCACAGCTGAAATGTCAGGGCAAATTAGCCTACACAAGGTTTAATAAAAGTAATGTATATACAAGAAGGAAATAATCTGAGGACTGTGCCTGGGGTACATGTAAAGGGGTGGCAGTGGTGGAAGCATCAAGTTCAATGGATGCCCTACAGCTGTGACTCTGTGACGCAAGTTACAGAATCTGCAGTTCATTACCTCAGTAATACAGGAGTGTAAGTAATTTTGATTGTTTATATTGATCATTATTTGTTCAAGAATCACACAGATTGATTTTACACTATTGTACACTATTTTATCAATGTACTTATTTAGTAGTGAAATGTTTGGAAATCAGTAAAAGTGAAAATAAATAACTGTGAGAATAAGCATTTTAGTAAAGAACCTGCAGGAAAAAAATACTTAATCAGAAAGTCTTGCTTGAAAAATTCTGTCATCCAGAAATTGACTGGACAGTCTAGACTGAACATCAGTATTATTACTGTTTTAGGAATTGCAAAAAGAAGTTCAGGCAAGAATCTGTTGACCAGCATTTAATTTCATGTTGCTGGTACTGTAGGCCAGAAGGGTCATTATACTTCAATTATTTATTTCATAACTGTTGCTTAGAATGAATTGAATGCACTATTATTTTTAGTGAAAGCTTTTATGGTACTTGGCCTGACTTGAAGGAGAACACTGCCAGAATCACAAATTGTTGAATTAATAGACTTCATTCATCCAACTTAATACAAATTCTGTGAAAACTGAATTTCTACATTAGCAATGAATAATTTGATAAGAAAAAATATAAAATTCATAAGAACAGCTACTCCTGCACTCAATCTTGGAAAATAAATGCAAGTATAGTATACATAGTCTTATTCATTCTTCCCTATGGTGTAATCTGATTTGATGGCATTATAAAAGTAGTGAATGACAGAGAATATTAGTTAGTTATGAAACACTGAAGGAATCAGATGAACCTGAAATTAGCTTAATATGTCATGCAGTCATTATAATGGTAAACAGAAGAAATTTTTTCTGAGCATAGAGCTTAATTATACAATCTATTTTTTCAATAGTGAAGTATTGCATGCATGGTTCTCAGCAGAATAACAACATGTAACCCCAAACATCCGTCATTAGACATTCAAATGAGAACAAGGGGCTTTTTCCCCATATTACCAATTAGTCACCATCAAGTGGGTAGGCAGTCCCACATTCAAACAATTCTGGAGTGTTGGATGAAATACTCTAGAAAGAAATTTGTATTGACATTGAAACCAGACAGTCACGGTGAAGGTTCAATGGACATCATCTGTCTGACTATTTTGCCCAGAGCTGCATACTCCTTTTTTAGTTCTGAGATTTGTTTTTCATGTGAAATCAGACCTTATTTGATTTTAGTCATGATTTGCCAAGTTTAGTAGCTTTTGAGGTTTTGTGTCTGACTTCGCTAAGTAAGTATAATTAAAATTTTTGAATGTGACAGAATGCAGCTTTCATCCTATCCTATCCTGCATATCAACAGCACTCTGTTGAAACCTGCAACTTACATGAACTGGAGTGGAATAACTGATAACACTACATTGATTCACAATCACAATTTTACAATACAACAAAATAATGGGAAAACAGGGATTAGATAGACAGGCGTTGGTTGGTTGTGACTCAATGGTCATTTTCTGTTTGTCTTTTACCTTTCTTATGCAACAAGTTTTCCACTTAAGAAAGTAACTATCCTAATTTTTGTTCCAGTAAAACTTGACTTTTAGAATTGAAAATCTTTTCACTTCTTTATGCCTTTAGAGAGGACAAGTAAAAAAGATCTAGATAGATCCACTGCAAGAACTTTTATTCATTCTTCTATAACATAGGGCAGTGCAATTAATTTTAAATTTTTATACTTTTTTTTTTTTTGTGTGTGTGGAATGTTTGTTAAAATATGCTAAGATATATAGGTATTTATTCTATGTTGTGCCTCTAAAAAATGAAACTGGTATTAAACATCTTATTTGTAGATCAGTTATATTGGCCTGTTGTATTTTTATCTTAATCTCTTGTGTGTAAGTGAACACTGGAAAATGGAAGAGTAGAGCAAGTATAATTTTTTCATGTTACAAGTGGAAATAAAGACACAAGTCTCTTTCCTCCATACTCTTATTCAGTGTATATACCCTTAGCTGCATGTACAGTTAAAGAACTTCAGTAACTTGAGTGCAACTACTCTTAGTAGTACATTTAATTGCATATATTTACAACTTGAGTTCTTTGCATTTTTTGAATCTTTATTTTCTTGGACCTTGGATTTCAATAGAAGGCATCTATTAGGATGATGAAGAAAAAAGTGTAAGATCTTCCTTCTTGAAGCAAACTCATTGTGCAAGACAAGTTCTAGCAAAATTATTTTACTTACAAATTTTTCATTGAGATAGTGATAGTTTATACTATTTGGAGAGTATGTAATGTGATAGGTGTAGATTCAAAAACAATACATTTTTTAAAATGTGTGTGTACTTTAAAGATCATATGGACTTATTCTAAATGGACACCTTGAGAAGTTTTAATATTTGTTTTCCTTTCTCTTGGAAAGTCTTATTTTGCTTTGCCTCCAAAACATTTTGATTTTAATTTTCCTCAATTACAAGACTTCTGTTTATTTAAATTAAATTTGAATCAGAAGACAGTAAGCTTAATTCATTAAAAAGAACATTTTCCATCTACAGTTTTATTATCCTTTTTGATTTTATTTTTTTTCTTTGTCATCCTCTTATTTAAAAATCTATTACTAAGCCTCCTGTCTGATAGGTAGTAAAGATAAGAGTGGGAGGGAGGGAGACAGTACCTGCACCTCTTGCTTTGCAATTGCAAATGTTTTTCATGCTGCAGAACTGCAAGGCAGATGTATGGAGATAGGTGTCCTAAAGACCTACAATTTTCTTGAATTCTTTTAGCATAAATCTTATGATTCTTAATGAATCCCCTTGCAATAGGGCTGCTGGGACTGTCCAGTCACTCACCACAGGGCTCAGCCTGCAGCACCCTGCTGCTAACACCTGGCCACTTAGACCCAATCAGCCCTGCATCCAACACAGGTCTGGTCCATGTAATCATAATTATCATCCTCTTTGCCACATTACTGAAAATACTTCAGGAAACAATCTCTTTCATATCCAGACTCCTCACCTCATAATTGGCACGTGGCTTGTTTGAATGCATATTTTGGCTAAGAGATGTATACAATGGTATGTGTGAACACAGGTATTTTTACTTGAGTAGGTATACATAAATAGCTTTTTTTCTGATGAAAAAAGTATTTCTGAGACATAGCAGAGTTTGGGGCAGTACTATGGCAGTTCACAGTCCATACTTGTGTTGAATGCTTAAAGCCTAATACTGTTTCACTTGGCTGGGGCCATGAGGAAATGCTGCTTGGTGCCTCTCTGGCATATCCCTTGATAAATTTTGGAGTTGTAGTATTCTAAAATTTACTCTGAACAAACACCCCTTTCCCCCCTTCTCCTCCTCTCTTCCAACATTCCCCCCACCCCCACCCTTCAAACATGAAAAATGCTTTGGCAGGAAGTATTCAGAGATGCTCTCAAAAGCCCAAAAGGAGAACAAGTAGTTGTGAGAGAAGGCATGTCCTTACATACAAATGCCTGAGAGAGAAACCCTCATTAACAGTGTCATGCTCTACTGGACATTAGGAAACCAGTTATCAAGTTGATAACATCATCATTTGCTTGCATTGTACTTAATTATGTTTGGTTTCTATTTATTTTTAAATTTAATTTTATTTTCCAGGATAATTCACAGAAATTTAATTACTACACTATTAAGAGTGTTCTCGGTGTTTTAGTTTGGTTGAGGGCATTTTTGCTTGGTTTTTAGTTGGTTGGTTGGTTTTTTCTATTTATTATGCTAAGGTCACTTCATTTACACAAATATTAAGATTAATCTAACATTTGCTGGAAACACTGGAATAAAAATATGTAGAGTCTGATTTTTGAATTGCCATCCCAGTTGGAGATGAAGTAGAAAATATATTCTTTGCTATATTTGTGCTAATTTTATCATGTTCTAGGTCATATCCTGTTTAAATAGGGACTTAATTAATATTATGTTATGGAGAGCAAATATGGATAGCTTAGCTCACTTTCATGGAGTGAGATCTGTGAGATGAGTCAATTCCTGTTCCTACAATGAAGCTGCAGATCATCTGTGTGAAAAGCAGGAGAATTACAAGTTTAATGTACAGCTGATTATATCAGAATATGAACATCTAATTCTCCTGCACACATTTGAAGATTTTAGTCTTAATCCCTTGTCAGCATTGCCTAATAAAATATTGATAGAAATTTGTATGACTTAAAGTTTCTATCATTTTTATTGTGACATTCAATATACAGATGCCTTCTAAATACAGCTTTAACATTATTCTTTCAGAACCTGGGTTTCTCTTTAGCAAAAGAATATTTCATACTAGCTGTTTACAGAGTATTTTATACCAATGGTGTTTCACTCTGATACAGAGGTAAAATAATATAGTTATTTCTTTATAAATATTGAATTAGAAAGCAGAACTCTCATCATCACTTTCTGAGTATATTTTGGGAATCAAGTTTGACTGTTTTTTAAAAGTTGTATTGAAATAAAATGCTATGTAATAGAATTGTATTTTTTTTCCAGCTTCAAGTAAATATATCATTCTTGGAAGAAAGGGCATCAACAACCCCTTTTATTTGATATTCTAGCCTTTATTTTCTCTTTTATCTGAGCTTTTTATAATTTCAATTCAAGATGTAGCAATAAAACAAAGTCCATATTCTTACATAAAGAACCTGCAATATTGTATTTTAACATTGTGTTGGCTTTCTAACCTGCAACACAAAGAGCAAGGATTACCTTTTTATAAGAATTTAACTTTTTTTTTTTTCAAATAGTTTGAGCCCAGGTTCAGTGGGCTTCTCCCAGTAAGATCAGTATAAGGACTTCTATGTGTCATTAGGGGATTTTTTTTCTGCTGGCTTTTAGCATACTTGACAAGAAAAACTCATCTCCAGCACTGCTTCATATTTGTACTTCATTTCCCTCTGAACCTGAATATCTAGAGTCAGATGCAGTCTGGATATTTTTCTACATTATTTCCAAGTACATAAGATTATTTAATATGTTTGTATATTTACTCTTAATGTGAAACAGATTGAGGGAAATATCAGGAAAAATCCATTATTTTTTAAGGATTCTTGATCCCTTTGATATACTTATTACAACGGAAAAAATAAGTGACATGTTTTAATGCAAATAATTACCTTTCTGAACTGAATTTGGTAGAAATTTGGCAATTAACAAGAACATAAGAATTCATAGATGAAACGGAATTCTTCCATTTCAGAAACCCAGTTACCATTTTTATCTATGATGGTTAAAACAGTACCAGAAAAATTAATAAAATAAGATTTCGAAGCTTTTGTAAATCCCAGACTGATTTTACAAATCAGTCAGCGTTTTTGTTTGTGCAGTAGATGCCACAGCCTTGAAAAGATTTAAGCTTTCATTTCTTAATAGTAAAATTTAATGTTCTGATGAGACTCTTGGATTTATGCCAAATTTAAAATTATCCCAAGATCTGCTGAAACAATTTCTATTACAGCTTACTTAAACCTTAGAAGGTTAGATGCCAGATCAAACATTAATACAATATTCCTCCAATTTTTCTTCCTCCTAATTTTCACAAGTTATATATAATATATTTTCATTCAATAAAACAATTTTAAAAGGTAATTTAAAATAAAACACAATGAGGATTTTTTAAAGTAGAAATCATTTGCCTCTTCAGCTATCTGTATTGAACACAAAATAAACTAAAACAATTTTAATGAGGCAGAAGAGACACACCTTTAAAGCATAAATATGCAGGATTTATGGCAATTATGCAATGGACATAAGATTATTGAATCAATACTTGACTCAAACTATGTTAATAAAAGTTAATTATGTTCTTAGAAGCAATTTCATAATTTAAGCATAAAGTTAGAAGCTTCCTTAGACTCTTCAGTGGAAGCAGAAGTCTAATGACATTTGATAATCCCTTTCTTCAAACTAAATGTTGTGATGCTAAGTCCTAGAAGTTTTCCTTATTTTTCTTCAGAGAAAACATTCCTATTTTCTACAGAGACATTCTAAGGAAAGATTATATCTTGCACGAGGCTGTCTATGGACTTCCTCTGACTTCAGGGCTAAAACTCAGATTAAATCCTCAATCCTTACCAAATAGATTTTCCTTCTGCAATTTATGCCTCCCTAACCTTTCCACATCACAGCAGCCAGACTTTCTGCTGTGGGCTTAACATAATGGTAAAGTTTGGATTAGAGGTAAAATGAAAGTATGAATTCAACATTACAGTGGTCCCTCTCATGAGTGGTCCCTCTCATGGCCCACATGAGTACTGCATGCAGCTTTTGCCATTATCCAATTCTGTGCAAAAACAAGTCGGTTTTTTCCTAGGGTTACCAATCCAACCTCTATCGTGAATATCAAATATGCTTAGTTGAGATCTTGAGTCCATTTTTTAAAGCTGCTGGAATGCCCATCAGTTACTCTAAGTTAAATATATATCCTGAGATATTTATTCTATGTAAAAGTTGTTCCAGTCTCTACTGAAGGCTAAATTTAACAATATAAAATGTTTTTTTTAATCACACATATATTCTGGCATTTATTTGTGACACTTATCTCTAGAATGAAAGAGAGGGTATATGCATACTGGACACTCAGACTCAATTTTCAAAAATCTGTTATCAAATGTATTCCTTTCAAAGACTGTGTGCTAAGCAACACATTTTAAAAGGATTTTTAGTGTACTGTGGTGGTCATTTCCTAAAACTGCAAGGGATCTGTGCGTATAAAGGCTAAGATATGAAAAGTAGAAAATTGAAATCCAGGCTAGCATAGAGGCTTGGGGCTTTCTATGGTGACAAACAACAAGTTGTCAGAGAACTCATCAGGCAAAACTAAGGAGAAAGTATGTGAAGATTATGAACTTTTTTTTTGTAACTCATAAATATTTATTTTGTGGCTTTCAAAAGATATGCAGGAGATTAAAAAAATAATATCAGTCAACATAAGTTCACAGTTTTAGTCAATGTCAGTGGTAATGTCTAGATGCTCAATTTGGGTTGAACTCTTATTTTTATTTAGAGTTTTATTCTTTATTATTGATATTTTTAAAGAATTTCTCTTAGTGTATGGACTTGATATTTTGAAATATTTTTAAAAAGCTTTACTTTGCTTGTAATAGTAATATAAACTTTTCTAATAATTATTATTTATGCTACTTAAACATTTTACTTGATTGCTATTCCAAGATAAAGATTGTCACAAAACTAAAGGTCATACTGAGGATGTTTAGAGTTTTTAAGAAATACTCAGTTTCACTAGGGGCCAAGATGTTGGGGAAATGTAAAGGAAAGCAAAAAAGTTAAATACAAGGCCTATGTTATTGTTACTTATAACTTTTTAATAATACAACCAAGAAGAAATTTCCCGAAGACTCATTCACTTTCTTCAGGGAAGAAAAAGAGGTATTCCTTTTCCCATATAGATCTTCTGAAGCAGAAGTATTGCAAATTGCTAAGTAGTGTAAAAGCTATTAAGCTTCTGCCCAGTTTAAGTATGGGCACTTTCTGAATGGGAGGTTCAGAGGACTGCAGTCTCAGGATCAAGTAGCCCCTTGAAGGGGGTCCGACGTTCCCCTTCATTGCAGTCACACTGTCATTAACACTTTTCTCACAGTTTTAAACTTGTTTTAGAATGGACTGGTACACCAAGGCTGGTTAATGGATAAAACTGATCTTAAAACTAGAAGACAAGAAACCAGCTGTAAAGTTGTGTTAAAACTTATTGTAGTGATAAATATCGTTGTTATCTATTACATATAGTGAAACACTGCATAAGAGAAAGGAAAATTATGTGTTCCTAAGCATGGCCTGCACTAGGTCTTTCCATGTTTTGATTGGTTTTCCCACCTTTTAAGCTATGCAACAGTTGTTTTCCACTCCAAGCACTTTAAGTGGGAGAATATAAGACTGACTGAAAGTCATCCTTAGAGACAGTTGTACAAAACATCCCTGCACACTTGGCCACATGTGTGGTCTTAGCTGTTGATGCTGCATGTTTGCATCACAGTTGTAGCCCAGAGGACCAGACTCTGCTGTTCATGGAGAGGTGTCAGAGCAGGCTGTGCATGAACCAGTGGATTGCCTTGGGGTGAAAATTCTGTGCCAGTTAGAGCTGGCATAGGCAGTTCTCTGCATGACCACTGCACAGCTACATGCCAGAAGGTTTTGGGGGATGTTTATTGCTCTGACTGAAGTTATGCTTTTGAAATATTGTAACAAGAATTTCAGAAAATATTTTTGAGACAGTATTTTAGGCTCTGTCACAGCTGTCCACATAGCAACATCTAGCTACAGTCAAGAGTATACTTCATCATGGTACTTTAGAGTGGCTTGAGATCAGACTGAACTTTTTCTCTGAGGATGAATTGTTGGCATTTTTTGTTTCAGAAAGCATGGTGTTGCTCTTCTATATAATTCAGGGCTCCTGTGGGAAAATGCCAAATATTTTCCCTCAGAGTTATGTTCAAGGCTGCTACTGAGACACTGCACTCCACCTGCCACAACTTTGGCTGAGAACTCCTTAATTTTGTTTCAGAAAGCCTATCCTTGGTCCTCACCCTGTCCATTTCCCTGGTAAGGCCTGAAGATATTTGTGATGGAGATCTTAAAAATAATGTCTGCTCTACAGAGCACAATAATGTATTTATGTCCCAATTTATATCTCTAGGAAGTAGATTATCTACATGAAACAATTAATTTGGGAGGTTAGCTTGTAAAGCAATCAATATATCCTTATTAGCAGGAAATTCCATTTCATCAATATGCTTTTGTCTTTTTGATATACTTTGTAGCAGTTTTTCCGACTTGATAGGCCACATTGTGGGGTTTGAGGTCATTTCTATACTGCATCTTCCTACAGTGTCTCTTAGAGAGTGCCATTTAAAATGCTTCTTGCATTTTAAAGTATTTCTCCTCTTCAAAGAATTTTCTTAACACTGAAGAGCATAAGCTGTTTATTCTTTCTTGCTAAATTAAATTTTCATTTGGAGAATTTAGTTCTGCTGAAGAAACAAGTTTTTTTATCTGAATTATTTCTTAGAAAAAACACTCAGTGCACTCCATTGGCTCTTCATCACTTCAATTACTCTTTTGCAGCTCTAGAAGAATAAATAAAACACTTTCCTGCACGTTCCTCTTCACTGGATCTGTGTGTTGAACCCTCATGTTTTTTTGCATTATGGAAGACTCTGATGATACAGTTCCTCCTCTCAGTGTGTCACCAATGAACCCCAGTCTCTAAGCATCTCCAGCTCTAAAGGCAGCTTAATAGTAGGGCTCTGACCTTGCACCACATCTGAGAAGAGCTTGCTCTCAAAATATGAAAGAATCTCAAGTACAGTACTAGTATAAAAACATTCTCCATTTCGGAGATTCACTCAATATTTAACTCACTTGCAAAGGATGGGGAAGGAACATTGTAAAACCTAGTTAAATGTATTTAGCATTTTTTCTTTTCTAGGCTCAGCACAAGACCTGAATTTGAACTTGATTTAAACCAGAAGGACCTTAATTTTGCTCACCACTAAAAGACCCTTTCCTGAGGTCATCAGGTCATGTCTTTAATTTCCACTCATCAGATTTCTCAGTGTAATGTTGATTACACTGCACAGACACCTGCAGAAGAAATGTCTGGTCATCTTCAACAATTGTTGAGCAAGTTTATTTCCAAATTAATGAGTACCATGGCTTTTAAAAAAAGTCTAAAAGCTACTTCTGAGTTCAAGCCTCATGGCATACCACAGCCTATTTGCTGAACAGAAATGATCTTTGTGTATTTTTCAGAGGGAGAAGCCAGTCTTCAGTCATGTCTTCTGAAAAGGTTCTTAGCTATTAAGTAATATTTCTTTTTCCACCCTAATAGTAATTTCCTAAAAAATGCAAAACTCTAGTTTGTGTTTTGTTTCTGTGATTGTATTCTTTTGAGATATCATCCTAAAATTATGAGAGCTATCACAGCTGATTAACAACTCTTCTGATTTAATAAAAATTGGAATACAAGAAAGATCGTTTTATCCTATTCATGGTTTTAAATATAAACATCATTCAAGTTTGTCAAATTTAATGTATAGCTGAATTTAGCTCACTTAGCTAAAATGAATAATTTAAAAAATACATAAACAAGATCATATTCTATTGTAGAAAAAAAATCTGATTATGAACACAGATACATTTGAAGATAAATTAATTATCATTACACATCTTAGTTATTTTGAAAGAATTAAAACAGGTAAGTTGAAATTCATCACTCTCTTTCTGCCTGTCATTTCCTCCCTCATTAAAGAGTGATGGACTTCTGAGCCATTTAGTTCAAACCAAAATGAATGTTTGTTCTTTTTTTATTTTATTAGTTTTGCATGATGTTACTCTTTCAACAGAGAGGTGAATGATCATGACAGAGCTTAGTTTTGTTTAATAATACTCCTGAAATTGTGATGGCGGTGGTGCTGGGTACTTATCTTGTTCCGTATATAAACAAATTTCCAATTTTGTGCTCTAAATCATTTGGCAACTTCTTGCTATGCACCAAAACCAACATTTTAACACAGTAGGTAAGATAATGTTGTTTCAACACAGACACCAATTTAGTCAAGCTCAGCTTGATATTCAAAATTTCGCTTGAAAACTGTATGCAAAGTTGTACTTGTTTTCCAACAGAGTGAAATTAGTCACAACAGTAGTTCTTTTCCTTGAAAAATGTATGCATATCTTGTCAAGAAAGATGATAATTTTTTGGCATTTCACTGTCTTTTAAATATCATTCTGTTGTTTTGAAAGTCCTCAAGGAGACAAGATTTTTTTCCACTGTGAAATGTACCCGCTAACTTCAGTGTTCTGAGCCGTTTATTTGACTTCTTTTAATATCAGAGTTAACTATGTCTACTACTATTAGCATATTTCATCTGTGCTAGTGCATGTCTGGCTATTTTTAGCAGCTATTATGACTACATACCAGAAACTGCATCTCCTTATGGACTTTCTCATTTTATACAAATATATGCATACATGCAGGTGTATTACTTCTGTGGATCATCATAGCTAGAGTGCAACAATGAGGTAAACAATGCACAGATTTCCATAAATCTGGAAGATAGAATTACTGCAATAAGCACCTGATTTTTAAATTACATTTTGTACCATAATCAAACATAAATAGCAAATATTATGTAATCTATTTTTATATTAGCTGATAAACATATAATATATGAATATAAAATATTTGTGTCACCAGTTTGTGTCTGGTCAGCACTTAAATCACTATGAAGATGAAAGAATTTCTTAGGGTTGATATTGAATTCACTTATATTCTTAAACAAAACTTAGATAAAGGTATATTGAGAACATATATTGTATGACTGCAGTACTTTAACAGTTCAATCTCACCAATAAGTATTTGTATAACTACTTTGGCAAACAACTCAAAAATGAGAATGTTCTTTCTATTTCAACCTGGCTCTTCAAGATTTTGCTTACTTATTTTTATAAACAAAATCTATCTTTCAAGACAAGGTACACAGAAAACATCTTTCATATGCCCACAGAAACTGGAGGAGTTTGGGGCAAAATACAGAAACTAGTGGAGAGATGCATTTCTATCTAAGATTGCAAAGAAGTGATTTTGCCCCTAATCCAACATAAAACTGCCTTGGCTCAGTCATCTTCCTGCAAATCAATCACACACATTTGGTCAGAAAACACCTCTATTGAAGGGCTGAATACTGTATTTGATACAAAATTATTTTAAGAAATGAACTTTTTGAAATTCATTAGATATCTAAAACTGCCTTGTGAACTTTAAGAACTCAATTTTGAGTATAAGAAATCATATTTTAAATCAGTAAAGACAAATCTGTCCTGAAATAGGTGACAAGAATCTCTTAAATATTGTAATATTGTAATTACAGAATTAGGAGACTTTAAAGAGGGTAGGGATCTATTCCCTTTTAAAAACTTACTTTTAAACTGTAGTTTTAATTTCTTTGTATTTAAACTGCATAGTCCTATGTAAGTGAAAATTATGTAGAACTTTAATTTCCCCTCTTGAGAAAGTGAAAAGGAAGCTTTTTTAAATTACTAACTAGGAAAGAATTTTAAGGAAGCTATAATTTAAAAACTCAACTATATATTACAATAAGTATCTTTAAGACCTCAAAAAGATTTTATGAAATCTATTTAATAAAAAACTATTTATGAAAATAGTTTCATTGAGTATACTTCTTAAACACAAGAACATGCACTTGAGAATGTTACTTCTATTTACTTACATTCTATTGAGAATATTACTTCTACCTACCTATTTAGGTATTTCCATGATCAACACTAAAATTTTTATTTTCATTTTGTTAAAATTAACATGTTCTATGATAATGCATCAGTACTGGTACTTGCAAACTTGGGTGGAGTTTTGGCAGTTTTAGTACCTTATTTTAAATCTGATTTTAAAATCGTATTTGAAACTTCTAAATAATATAAGTAGAGTAACCTGTATTATGAAATTGCTACATAACACCAGATATTTTCATTATTGCATTGCTTATATTTAAGCATCTAAGATTAGTGATGGGTGTTCTGGATTTCATATATGATTTCATATATTTAGAAATGGCTATTTTATGTCAGGACTTTCTCCATTGATAGTAAATAGTTACAGAGTGTTTCTTGGAAGATTGCAAAGGTTGACTAATAAAATAGTGTTGTGTTGTCAGTACAGATAATATTGCATTATTAATAATACGTACGTGTAGGTTCTGCCTCCAACACTACATTCAGAGCCTTGGCTTTCTTTCATCTTGGTTATTTAAATTGCCATGGAAATAGAAAATACTACAAAAAGCACACATTTTGTGATTTCTCACAATTGCTGAGTTGGAAGGAACACATCAGGATCATCAAGTCCAACTCTGGCTCTGCTCAGGACACCCCAAGGTGCCTGAGAGCCTTGTCCAAATACTTCTTGAATTCTATCAGGCTGGTGCTGTGACCACTTCCCTGGGGAGCCTGTTCCAGTGCTAGAAGTAAAGTGGAACTGGTTCTTTAAGTCAATAAGAGTAGTTGAGTATTGCTCTAGTTTTGCATATAAACTTTGAATGTAAGCCCATGACACATTTGCTTATCCTAATTTTGCACTTATACAGGCCTTATATGTAGAGGTTCAAGCCCAGATTACTAAAGAGTACTTGACCCCCCAAGGTGCTTATTCCTTCCTACAATCAGTACATCTGGTGCAGGTAGATGTGGGTTCCCTCTGCCTGTACCATAAGCTCATGTTAGAGTGATTGTGTTAGCACATCAGAGAGCCCAAGTTAATACATTCTGCCTGTTGAGATTTTGGTTCAGTTCAGACCTGATTCACATTTAGTTAAATATGGGCAAAGGGAGCCTGCACCTTTTTCCAGCATAATGCTGAAGTATCCTTCAGCAAGCACTCAACAACCTCTAAGAACTAAAATTTCAGTGTGTGAGCTATTATCACCGAAGTTACATCAAAGCAGTCAGTGCATATTTTATGAGCAACAGAAACCCTCCTGCTATAGTGCCTAGCCCAGAGCTAGCTGGAATTGCTCCTGCTGCTGCTGGTATAGGAATCCTTACCTCAGAGTGTGGGAGTCTTCTCAGCAGTCATTTTGAGCTTCATATGATACCTTTCTTCTGAAGACACACCATGTGTTCAAGCGCAGTGATGTTCTTTATTGTAGCTTAAGGTGTTGAAATAAACATCTAAGCCTTTATGTCAGTTCAGTCAGTGAGAGATTTCATGATTTGTTTTTCTTTTGATGTGGATGCCCAGAAAAGGACAAATATGATGACACAAAACTGATATATAATTCTATGTTAAGTTGCCTTAAGTTGCAATTTTGAAATTTAGAGCTGATAAATGCTTGATTTGACATAGAACTAGGTTAATCACAATAGAAATTTAATTAAAGAAAATTGAAAAAAAAGTTCAAAAGAACCTCCCTTTGGTTTATTTTGTTTGTTTGTTTTTTCCTCTTAAAAATTATTTTAGTATCTTTAAAATCAAGAAAAGCAGAATATTTAGTGATAGGACAAGAGGTAATGGTTTTAAACACAAAAGAGTATATTAAGATTGTCTGTAAGGAAGAAATTATTCACTATTATTGTTTGAGGCACTGGAAGATGTTGCCTGCAGAAATTGTGGGTAACCAATCACTTAAGTGTTCAAGGCCAGGTTGGATGGAGCTCTGAACCCCATTGCCTAATGGAAGGCATCCCTGCCTATGGTAGGTGGTTTGTAACTAAATCTATTTTAATGTCCTTTCTGACCCAAACCATTCCATGATTCTGTGATAAAATAAAACTCCTCAAGTTTGCATGCTATGACATAGTATGAATGTCAAAAATATTCTCAATCATTAGTTTTGTGTTTGGCTTAAACATAACTTGAGGCTGCTTTCATACAAATTAAACAGGCTTCTGCTCTCTTTCTCACACTGTCATGGCAGTTCAAGTGAGATGTTCCTAAAATCTTAATGCAAGTCAAAAAATGCATAGGTAAGTTGTGTCTGAAAAACCAGTGTAAATTAAGCTTACGGAACAAGTTTTTTTTGTATGGCTTGGTAGTGCTCAATTCACTGTCAATTTATGTCCTATTGCTTTGTTCATGTCTATCTATTTTTGGACTCTATATGCAATTTATTCCTTTCCAGTTACTAATTCAACAGTTCAGCAGTTATATCTTTTACCTGTATTACACCAACTGGTCATGAATCCCAAATTGCTACACCTATACTTACGATTCTAAGGCTAGGGGAGGGATTGTCCTCTTGAACTCAGCACTGATGAGGCCATGCTTCCAATCCTGTGCTCAGTTCTGGGCCCCTTGCTACAATAAAGACTGAGGTGCTGGAGCATGTCCAGAGAAGGGCAGGAGGTGAAGGGTTGGGAGCACAAGGCTTATGAGAAGCAGCCGAGGGAGCTGGGGCTGTTTAGCCTGGAGAAAAGGAGGCTCAGAAGGAAATTTATTGTTCTCCACTCTGCCTAGCCACATGGGGGGTGGTGTTTTCTCCCAAGTAGTGAGTGATAGAAGAGGAGCAAATGGTCTCAAGTTGTGCCAGAGGAAGCTTAGACTGGATATTAGGAAAGATTTATTAATGAAAAGCATTGGAACAAGCAGGTAGGGAAGTGGTTGTATCACCCTCCATGGAGATATTTAAAAAATGTATAGATGTGGCACCTGGGGACATCTTTTAGTGTTGGGCTTGGCAGTGCTGGTTTAATGGCTGGAGTAAGTCTTAAAGGTCTTTTACAGCCTAAATGATTCTTTGATTCCAATAGCATTCTAACAGGTTTCTACTCCTGCATCTCCACTGAGGGGTCACCTGTAAAAGAGGCAAAATGGAAAAAAAATTCTCAGCATATATAGAAGTTGATTCAGATATTAATCTTATACATTAAAATTTTTATATATATATATATATATATATATACATATATATATATATATATACTCAGATAAGTGCCATAACGCCTTACAGTTGCTATGGCAACTAGAGAGCTGATGAGGTTTGCTTTTTCTATATTTAAAAAAATATCTAAATATCTCAACCAACTAAATCCAGTATTGCTAAGAAAATTTTCCCTAGAAGGAACCTATCAATTATGCAATAAATGCCTTCAATTGATCCTTCTGGGGCATGTCTATATGGGGGAACATCCAAGCAAGCCTCCAGACCTGACTGACAGCAAATGTAAGCTGTGCAACCCATGATAGGGCCTGTGTATTCAAGTGTAGTTTCAGGTGAGCTTGCGCTTCTAGATTACAGTCAGCTGGCAAGTCTGTCCAGAGCACAGGCTAAGTATATTTATTTGTGACTTCACCTGCCCAGACAAATTGTTTCAGTTTCAGCTGGACTTCTAAATTGTAAAATGGTTGGTCCTCTAGGTTGTTGAGGATTGCAGATGTTCAAAGTGCAGCCTTCATTCACCACCATTTGCTGCAGACAGTGACACAGAGCATGCTGGAGAGGTTACAGGTCTGTGAATCTGTGGGAATGACAGAAACCACTAAAAATGGTGAATAATTATGGCCAGATAGTTTAACCTCTGATTAATGCTAGTTGATCTGGGGCTTAGCAGGGAAAGGCTGCATGTTAGGAGCATTTTAGTCCTCACAACTAAAATGCAGGAAATACCCATATTAATGAGAATTCTGATTTTAAATCAGGTGTGAAATGGAAATCAGTTTATGTGAGGCTGAAAGGCAGGACCAGTTGAAAAGCTCTCCCACACACTCTAGAAATCTGGTTGCCTACTTTTTCAAAGGCTACTTTGTTGAAAATGTTTGTTAAGTATTTTGGGTACTGCGGTACTGAAAAACATACCTTGACTGAGCACTGATCATGCAATATCTCTTAGTTGTGCATAAACACTTTCCTAAAACTAAAAGTCTTGTAAGAAACTGCCTTTAGAAATTATATCACTGAGTGGTTACATCAGATGCTTAGTTTGTGGATTCAATTAAACTTACTGGTACATAAAGACCAAGTTGAGTAAAATCAGTTTTCTCCCTTAAATTTTACTGCAGGTCTTCAGCTGAAAGCCTGCATAGTAGAAGATGCAGGTAGAGCTACTTATTGGTACTTGTGCCTATCACCAAGGAGTTTTGAAAAAAAGATGGGTTGAGGTTGAAAAGAAACAATAGAATATAGGCAAAGTGACTGCTTAAATTATATTTCATGCTGGTACCCTTAAAATCCTCTGAAAAGTTGACATCTAAAATACAAATGACCAAATTTATCAATCTGTTGGTCCACTGTGTTGACCCAGTTGAGTTTTGTGAGCAGTGCTGTTGTAAAATACACAGATCTCTATCTTTTTTCCTTTCTACATTTCAGACCCATGCATGCTTTGTATATGACAAAAAGGTAGAGTGGATGTGTACAAATTTGAAAGTAATCATAGCATGTTGCTCTGTTTTTTCCTTGATTTATAGTCTCTCTTCACCCAGAGCATTTTACAGTCTGCATCTCCATGCTTTAAATACAGACAGATACTGACTGGATGATGTGAATATAGAGGGCTAGAAATTTTATTTTGAGAAAGGGTAAGGTGACTGGTTTTGCTTTATATGAATTCTGTGTATATTTTAAATGTGTTTTTGTTCCAGTACAATCTGCTTTGTTTTTTTTTCCTAGAAGAACAGATAAGAAAAATATTCTATTATCTACGTATCTATTGTTTGTTCCTGTGTGAATATGTGTCATTTACTAACTGTTATCTGAGAATAACTCAGACGGTTATCTGAGAAGAATTAAAGTGAATGAAAATGTCAGTATGATATTCATATTCCTTAGTATGAGTGTTCATGCTTATATTCAGGATGACTGATCAATAAAAATACTGTGTTTCAACTGTAAAAACCAGGAGAGGCCAGTGTACGAATCTTAAAAAAAAAAAAAAAAGTGCAATTTTCTAGTATCTTATAAAATCATTCCAAGCCATTGTGTGAAAATGGTAGTGTCATCTGCAACCCATTGTGTGCATAGGGAAACAAACTAAATTTCTGAATCTAATCAAAGCTGACATTTCTTAACTTATTTTATGGAAGGCTAACTTAAAATGATATTTGAATTTTTTACTTCCTCCAGTCTCTACTAGCATTCTCAGTTTCATAGGGTTACCTAGGAAACTGACTGGAATAGATTTCATGATCAGGAAGGAATAGATTTGGAAAATACAGCTGCCTTCCCTCTGTAGCTGCTGAACTTGCCTTTCCCCACGGATACTTTTTTAAATGAAAGCATTTCTCCACCTGCTGGCTCCAAGGAAGATACTGCAGCCTTCCAAGCACAGAACTACATACAGGCAATGGAATACCTGTAAAATACCTGTAAAAGCCTGTTTGGAACATTTCAATGCTGATGCTCTGAAACTGCTGCATTTGTAGTAAGTAGTTTTCAAGTAGGTTAGTTTATTTATAGTTCATTCACTCAAGGAAACTGGATGCAATCCAAAAGATAACATTGCCCTACATATCTCTATATAAGTGTGACAATTCTGTGAAGACAACATGTGCTTTCAATCTCAAATTATTTAGGACCAACTCTCAGGCCTTTCCAGTGCCTTAGATACCTATGTGTAGACATCATGTATGGACTCTTAATTGTATAATATGCAGAAGTATTTATAGCTCCTAGGGCAATATCTATTCTCTGACTGGGAGGATTACAAAAAGTGATGCTTTCAGTATATTCTGAAAAGTGAAAAGCCTGCAACACTAGACCAGAGTTATAAAAATTATCTGTGCAACTAGAAGCTGCAAGCAGAAGATGAAACAATGGAAGTGGCTGTTATACAGACTTTCTGCATCTCTGTGCAGGTTTTATTTATGCTGCTGTTGGTTGGTTGTTTTTTTTTTTTGTTTTTGTTTCCCAGGGTGCTTCTTTGTTGCAGTATTTTTAATTTTATGCCTCAATATTTTGAGATTAAACACACATTGTCTCAAAGGTGTTGGTATATATTCACTACAGCAGTTGGTGCTCTTCACATCATACCAGGTAGTCTTTTATGATTCAGTATGTTGGGATGAGGTTATTTGGTTCAGAAATAATATTGAATAGAAAGAAAAATGCAAGAAACATCTCAGTAGATGAGATTTCCTATGGAAGTCGATGGAACTGTGTACATTTTGTTTTATAACACATTGACTTGTGGCTTCTTCAGCCTGTCCTTTTGCTGATCACCAGTTTGCAACATGTGAAAAAAGTACCTTCATAAAAGCCCGATATCCTGCAAAACTTCCATACACGGTACAGTAGGGTAAAGCTACAGAATGCCTGTTTGTAAACCCTGCACTGTACAGGTAATGAAAATCACCTCATTTCCCTCTTAGTACTTAATTTCTTGATTGACTTAAATTACCTTAAGCCTCCTGCTATTGAAAATCTTAACTTTCCTGCATATTGGCATATCATATCTTTGGTTTGTATACCTGCATAGCTGCATGAGTGAAAGAGCTGGAGGAGGATGGAAAACAGTGCTCAGGAAAGAAGATAGAACCATCTCCTCCAGCAGCTCATGTTTAGACTAGCTTTGGAAAATGCTTATTTCTTTGGGGAGAAATTTGTATTTAATAGAGAACATGTATATGCAGGCATAATTCTTTGAAATCAGTCGCCTACTACTTAGAGAAAAAAAAAATTAAAAGCTTTTTTTTTTTTTTAGAGGGTGCTGCCCTTTATACAAACTCATTTGCCTCACTGATTGTCCCCTTCAGGAGGACCATAGTGGACAGTAACCCCTTCAAATATGTGTGTATGAAAATGATGCAAGCATAAATCTTTCAGCTGAATGCCAGTGTTCATTTCCTACAGAGACAGGCAGCTATCTCATTCTCACATATGGAATAAAGAATCATTATGCCTAGTAGTAATTGATCCTGGATGATCTTATTAACTAGGACAGTGTGTGGTTTTTGCTCAGAATATAGAACTCCTTTCTTCAAAAAATAGGAGAAAAAAAGTAGAGGAAGTCTTCTTTTGTTATCTGTATTGGATCTGGAATTTTTAAGCTTTCTCTATGCTCATATTTAATTAGCTTCGGCAAGCCTGAGGTCGAATGAGGTGCAATGCTGGTACATGAAAAGAAACACCAGAGGTCAATTAAAATCATTAAGACACTATCAAACTCATCTGGAAAAATGGAAAGAATTTTCTTTTTTTCATTTTCTTTAGCAAAGACTTTTGGGGAGTAACCATATGCTGAAGGGTACACATTTTCCTGCACTAGCAAAGGGATAGTTCTCTGAGTAAAGACTGTCTCATGACAAAACACATTATATATTAGTAGAAAAACAAATGGCAAATAGTCTTGCAAGCACCTTTTTTTCTTAGCTTAGGTTTTCTGTTTTTACTTGCTCATTAAAATCTCTCTCTTTATATACCTCTTTCTTTAGGATGTTAGTTAACCCTCTCTGACATTTTCTCTCAATTACTTACCTGTCTTTGTTCAAGTGGAAACTTTTGGTTGTCCTAAAGCACATCTGCTCATAGCCTTCTTAAATGCATGTGAAGATGCCAATAAGCCCACCAAAACAGTGTCTTACCACTTTCTGGGTGTCAGATAGGGACAATGATAGCTCTTCCTGTGGTGATATCTCCATCATACAGCAGATATCTGTGCTCACCTCAAAACAGATTTTTGTAGCTTCAAATCTGAAAAAAAAGAGATTTTCTGATTTATCTATATGGGCCAGACTTTGCTGCTTCCAAGTTACTTTTTTCATTCTCTGAAAAAATTGAGTTGATTTAACAGGACTGAATTTCCTCTCCTTGTCTGTATCTTTGCCTTGGTCCGTGTATGTGCAGTTTCTCTAGATGCATGGTAAAAATTCAAAGAAAATGTTAATTCATAAACCAGATTATCTTTATGAAAATAAATTAATGTAATCTTTTGTAGGTGGGACTAATTAGGGGGCGGTGGGCCGGGAGTGTGAATAAAGGTCTAGAAGGAAAAGAAGTGGCATTGAATTGACCATGGCTGGAGATCAGGTGCCTGCCAGAGCTGCTGGGCAGGGGAAAGAAAGGAAAACAAAATGTTCATGGGACAGGATAAGGGCAGGTAGGGATCACTCACCAATTACTGACACGAGTGAAGCAGAGCTGACTCAGGGAAATTAGTTTAATTTATTATCAGTCAAATCAGAGTAGGGTAATGAGAAACAATAAGTAAATCTTCAAACACCTTGCCCCATTGCTCCCTCCTTCACAGGGATTGGTTTCTTTATTTCCTCTCATCAGAGGTTCAGGGGACATGGAATCGGGGCTGTGGCCAGTTCATCACACGTTGTCTCTGCTGCTTCTTTCTCATCAGGGAGAGGCCTTGTCACACTCTTGCCCTGCTCCCCAGTAGGGTCATAACATATTTTTGACCTAGGAAAACTAAAATATTAATAAAATCCTGTAGTAAATACTTTCTGCAGCAAAGTCTGTATTTTGGGGTTTGGTGTTTTATTAATTTATTAGTCTTGAAAATATTTTGACTTTTAAAAAATCCTTTCTTACAGTACAGTTTTCTTCCATTTTTAAATCTATGTATCTCATAGAATTTTTTTCAGTTACTAGTTCACATAATTTCTTACTCATTTAATGGATTTTAAGAACTTAAAAAATGAACATGGGATTGTATTTACAACACTTCAAAAAGAACTCATGAGCAGTTGTAGTTCTTTGAAATAAATGCTTCTTTCTCAATTCTTAGTGTCCTCTAACACCTCTTTAATGCTGAACTGTGTTTTTTTTCCTTTTGCTTGAAGACAAATGTAATTCCATATGTTGCATAATTGTTTTGGTGAGCAACTTTGAATAGCAAAAAAAAGCTGGTCATACTACTTCTCATTTTACAAGACTGGTGAGAACAAGGCTGGAGGATATAACCTAAACTGCCTACATCAGTCTAAAGCCTGGAAAATTTTTAAAGGTTTTAATATGGTGAGCAAATGGTTTTGTATGAATACCATAGGCTTAGAGACCCTTTTTTCTGGCATTTCTCACCTAAGACATTTTCCAGGTTTCAATCTGCTCTCCTCATCCAGAAAAGCAAGCAGTGAGCTGTACAAGTTATACCATAGCCTAAAACCTGTTCAACATGGAGGTCAGATCTTCCAGGAAAGCTGTTTTCTGTAGGTCACTATGTAGTCATTCTTTCTTGGATTTTGATGAAAGCTTGATTTTCTGGGAGAAATAAAAAACAACACAACAAACAAATCAACCCCAAAGAACCAAAAAACAAAAGAAAAACAAAAACAAACAAACAAGCAAAAAAAAACCCCAAAAAACAAAACAAAAAACCAAAACTTCAAAACCACCCAAATAAAAAAAAAAAAAAATCAAGACATATAAAGCTGCATGTTTTTTACAAGATCTTACAATAGTCAATGTTACATTTCATCTAAGAAGTGTCATAAAAGTGGTGCTAAGACCTATTTTTCTATTTTGGATACTAATATTAGTTTAATTTCTGTCTGTAAAAATAACACTGCAAGCAATGTGATCAATATGGCCTATTATATAGTGCTAAAAGTCCAGTTCACAAACTTTTTATGACTTCTATATTTGAGGGTTTAATTCCAGGAAGATAACTAATATCTGACCATACAGAGAAGACATGTGAATATATGCACAAGCTATTCCAAAATTTTGTCTTTACTTAGACCGCTATATGTCTGGCTTTAGGAGTGCAAAATAATTTTGTTTCATTCGAATCTTTGTTTGGGTTAGACAATATGACCCCATTTTATGCTAGGCTACAAAATCAGCAAATATCCAAAAAATTTTTTATAATCAGCAGAGTAGCTGAAGTAGGTTTTTAAAGAGTTCTTGGTAGAAGGGTTTATAAGAAAATATTTTAATTTTTAATTATCCATTTACAGTTTAATTTGGAGCCTTTTGCATATAAACATGCTAATAGTAAACTAATATCAGGATGGAAGAGGTAATTTGAAAATATTTATTTAAAAAAAATAATAGTATTTTATTTTTATTTTGCTGTACAAGCACATATCTCATTCATTTTACTCAGAGGACAGAATGAAAATTAGGTGTGTTTGACATACTGGAAAAAAAACCCAAAGAGTTTTTTCAACATAGTCATCTGAAATGAAAGGTTTAAACTAAGTAGAATTCACTATTGATAAGTTAAATAATTGGAATTAGGTCCCAGAACTGTGTTCATAGGCTGGAATAGGATAATCACATAGGTTACTACTCAGGAACTTGGAAAGAAACATTAAAAGGCAATAAAGCTATTCTACTGATCTAATAAATAAAAAAAAATTAAAAAATCCATGTGTTCAAATACTTTGGGACATACTTGGAAAAAAGAAAGCAGTTGTTTTGATACTTTGATACTGTCTATAAAGAAAGATGGAACCATTCTTTCCTTAGTGGACAGACTTAGACTACAAAAAGAAAGCAATAAAGATTCCTTTTTCTTCAATATAAAGCTGCAGACACCTGTTAACTCTATAGATGGTGCAAGAGGTTTTCTGAAATCAGATTTACATGTTCACTCATATAAATGGAGTATTAAATGTGTATTTCTCAAAAATTCCATGATCTACTGAGATCATGAGTTTGAAAAACCATGTTAAGGGATATAGAAATAAGATTTGCCAAAAAGTGAGGCAGAAAATTTTGGAAGGATTCAGAGAAACTGAAAAAATCTGTTAAAAGTTTAGCCTTTCCCTGTACTGTAGATTTAGAAGATGCTTTGATACTTAAGCTATAGATGAAAATATAGACCCTTGTAGGCCCAAATTCTCAATGCCATCCAGATCAGGTTAAAGGAGGCAAGGAAGACTCACTGCAGGCTTATATTATATGGTTAGTCTTGTTGCTATGAGCAGCTCAAATGAGAAAATCCAAAATTCCTTTAATTTGTTTAATGGTAAAAAAGGGCTCAAATTCTGCTGTTATGAAAATTCTGATTTGTTGAAGAGGAGAGTATCAGATTTTAATTGAAGCAGTGCATTCTCCTAGGAATACTTCAGCATATATTTTCAAAAATATCTGCATTTTTCTTATTAAGTGGGCAAATTAAATATAGAAAACATGCATCATTCAGATGCAAAGGAAGAACACATAAGTAGAAAAATATCCCTCGTAGCAACAGGGTATTTTTTAAATTACAGTTACAGTTGCTTTGTATAGAATTTTTTTAGCACGATAGTTTTGTATAGTTATACGTCTATATCCACATTTGCATTGAATAAATATGCCACGAAGGGAAGCTGTATGTATTGAACTTTATCTTCCTACTGTTATGTATTTACCGCTGTGAGGAGAGAAATTATTTCTTTATCTAACAATACTTTGCCCCTCTTCTTTTTCTTTTTTTTTTTTTTATTTTGTTAATTTCTTCCTTTTCTCTCATAGAAGAGAAAGGTTAAAAGTTGACTGACTTTGTATGGAACAGAATCACAGACTCACAGAATTAACTAGGTTGGAACATATGCTTTTGTTTTGTGTGGTTATCTATCTAAGTTTTGAAATATCTGCATAGGACTCCTAATATGAATCTTATTCTACAATTTCTTAAATGGCAATACTTAACCTCCCTGGCTTCCTTTGAAAAAAAACAGGAGTTAGAAATAATGTATTGAATAGACTTATGAGCAAAAATCCATGGTGAAAGCTATTAGCCAATCATTTTCTGGGTTTCAGCCTGTGTATTCCTGTGCAGCTGAAGGAGTATTTATGAAGGCAACAGTTAATTTTATAACCCACAAAACAGAAAGTCGCAAAAGCAAACAAACTTACATCCCTCCAATGTCTCCATCAGTATATGAAATGCTAGGAAACCTGCCTAAACATTTTGGATGGTGTCCTTCATTTAGCGTGATCAGTTTGAGATTCTAAATACTTAACTGCCAATGGTTGAATGCTCAGAATTGCAATATCAATTCTAGTCAAACTGGGAATTTGAATCTATTCAAACTTGGTTTGGAATGCATTGTCTGTAAACAGCAATCTCTTTCAAAATGAGTGCACAGAATTATTAAAAACTCTTAGAATTCTACCTTCAAACTCAGATTAGAGTGCTTCCTCACTTAGAAGATGTTGTAAAGATATATATCATCTGGAAAAGTCTTCAAATGCTATAATGATGGGCAGTGAAAAGCACCAGGGAAATTAAAAATTCAGCAAGTCTTTCTTAAAAGTGGAATGAAACAGTGCATTATAAATAAGACTTAGGAATGACACTGAAAAAGAGAATAAACTATATAAAAGCTGCCCATTTCATGAGGTAGTCCTCCAGAGGATGTGTGCAAAAATATCATTAGACTGAGTTATGCACAAAAAATGAAATCACCAATGTTTTTGGTATAGTATTGTGTATGTCAACAAAGCATTTTGAGGCAAGCAGCCCAGATCATGGGGCGACTGCCAGCTCTAACAATACCTTTTATGGAAGAAAATAGCATCCATGAGTGGATGTTATGTGCTCTGCCAGATGTTATGAAAGTTGCTGAACCCCCATTTTTTATATAGCTGGAGCTTTCTGCCTGCCTATCTTTCCATGTCACTTTCTTCATCACTATTCCATTGTTCTCATTTTTCAAAGACTGTTTTCCTCTTAGGCTGCTTTTCTAGTCCCTGTATGCAGCAAATCCTGTTTCCACTTAATGATGCCCCTTTTTCTATCAGCCTTTCCCCCAGCATTTAACTGTCTCCTAGTCTGACTCTGTTATATTTACTTGCTTCTGCTCAGTGATTAACACCCATTTGGACCTATTTCCCTACCATCTCTTGAGGTCTTCTTCCCCTCTATATTTTTCTTTCTGCTTTGTTGTTTTTATAAATCTCACTTCCCTGTATGGCTCAAGAATCTATTTATTTTCCAAAAAGATACTATGTTCTGTTATTTTCTCAATTTTCCTCAACATGTCCATTGCCTCTACTATCCAATGGGATCTGGATAATCTCTTTATCCACCCTGAAAAGAACCCAGGTCCCTTCAGAGTCAAGACCTGGGCCGCCTGAAGACCTGCAATCACTG
The DNA here is from genome assembly GCF_050655825.1 of Lonchura striata. Classification (NCBI taxonomy): domain Eukaryota; kingdom Metazoa; phylum Chordata; class Aves; order Passeriformes; family Estrildidae; genus Lonchura; species Lonchura striata. The sequence continues at coordinate 75,381,664 of NC_140704.1, forward strand.
GAAAAAAAATCTGCCAGTATAAATCTGAAACTTATCAGTAAGCATATTCCTTTAAATAAAACTGCGGGGAGGGGGGATCTCATATGAGTTAGTTTTTCAAAATATTATGATTTTATTATGCTTGAGCCAGTTTTTTGTTCATCACAAGACTCTACCTGTTATATGTCTGCCTTTCAGGTTCAACTTTCAAATTCTGCTGAGTAATGTGGGAACATCTGAGCTTTCCAGGGAGACACTAAAGTTTTAATGGGGCTTTACTGGTGTTTCAATAAAGCAGAAAGTAAAGGAATTCTCCCTTGTGTACATTCCCACAGGTCTGGAATATTTCTCTTGTATTTAAAAAGGAAACTTGGAGTGCATATTTGCAAGTATAGTAACAAATAAAAGGAAACATTCCAGTAAACCAAGGTGTGATGAAAAAAGAAAGATTTTAATATACCATTTTTCCTATATTGCTCATTATGCTGAGGAACCCTGATATGTATATTAATATATTTATTCCTTGTGGAAAAGCTCAGGTGTCTCTCTGAAGTTCTAGTTGCAATGTAATATTGAATTACCTGATCAACTTCCATGCTGAAAAGACAGGCTTGGAAGACAAGAGAAAAGCAGGGATTATTGTCTACCTGAACTTCAGTAGACATTTTATCCCCATAGGTTTTCTATAACTCTTGTTTCTAGAACATTTTCAGCCCAGAGGAAACACCTCTGAGAAGACTTTAATGAATATTAAATTAAGATCTGGGCATAAGGAAAATTCTCAGTTTGATCATAAATATTTGCTATTGAAGATTCTTATATAACTACTATTTGTTTGCAAATAAGTTACTGTATTGTTTTAAATAAGGTAAAAATTACATTGTACATAAGATTATTCTTAAGGGTAAAGCAACAGATGATGTTATGATTTTATAGTTACTCCTTCTTAGGGAGAAAATTTTTGATGAGAAGCTGAACAATTTTCTCTGATGAAGGATTTAATAGCATAGAAACCAAGCTGATAAACTTGAAATTTACTTAAACTAATGCAAGTGTAATGAAGCAACTGAATAAGCTACTGCCATAAAAAGGTTACCCCTATTTCCACTTTAGTCTTATATTCCTTCTCTCTCCTTGCTTCTGGCTGGATATTCCAGCCCACTTGTGTTGGAAACACAATAAAGTAGATTCAGGATCTCACCCAGAAGGAAAATTTGGAGAAATTGACTCATTTTGAACCAACTGGCTGCATGGGTCCTAGCACTGGCATAAGGAAGATAGGGGATGGGAAGAATCTTTGTCTTAGATTAAACAGCTGTGGAACTGTAAATTAAAGGAAAGTAAAGCAATGTGATAGCTTCTAAGAATAGCAGTGTAAAATAATGTTAGCAAAGTAAGTGCTGAGCAAGAATAATTGTTTAAAATATTTTTTCCTACAAATACAAGTACAGATACCTGAAACAGTTGGTAATTTTTTTTTTTTGCCTTTGAAACAGCACCTCCTTTTGAAGTTTTTATGCCAAAATTAAGCAGAAGATATTTTTTTAAATTCCGTTCCCCATGGAAATTCAGTTGTTTGGGTTTTTTCCATTTGTTTCCTTGTTTTGTTTGGTTGGTTTTCCTTTGGTTTTTTTTTTGTTTTTTTTTTTTTTTTAATTTTATTTTATTGCCTGATTGTGCCAAGAAATTATTTGCACAGTTTTATCTTACATGTCTGGCTAAATGCCAATCATAAGACTATCTAAGAGGGTTATGTTATATCTGTCAGTAATTGTTCTTTTGTGTTATTTTATAGTCTGAAAGTTTCAGAACAGTCTCTGTTTAGGACAGGATATTTGACTTAATAGTGTGGAGACTGTGATCTGGAAATTCAAGCAAAAGTTCATATACAGACAATCCAGGAAAAAAAGCATTAATTGAGGTAAAATAGCAATAATCAAGACACCTTTACCAGAATTTTTAAAGGTTACTATAGAAGCTAGATACCTAATTTTTTTCACTTTGAAATAGTACTCTTAAACTCCAGTATGGTGGGTCTTATTGGTGAGCAGATATTGCGCTTTTCATTCACCCTAAGATTTATACCAAGCTTTGTACATATTTATGCAAAATAAACAAAAGTAACTCACCTAATTTGCAAAGTTTTTATTTGAATTAGTCTTGTATTATCATACTTTTTTTTTATATACTTTAAATGTTGAAAATAGAGGACCTGTAGGCCACATCTATAGCTCTAAATTAAATAGTGACCAGGAGCATCCTGTATCACCAAACTGTTAGAAGAATAGCTTGGGTGCCTCCTGTCCCTCCAGTGGGTGCAGTCTGCAAGCTAGAGTGATCATTTCCAGGAATCATTCCCTGCTGGAAGTTAGTATGTGAACCTGATTCAAAGGAAAAGTAAGCTTAATATTAGGTATCCAGGCAGTTCAGTGTCAGCTGGCCTCAGGACTGGAGAATGAACTCAGGCGTATTTAGTCTCCTTACTAGAGCACAGTCAATGTGGCACACCATGCTGAAGTGAATTACTATTTAATACATAATTTCTTGTGTCTGAATTAGATATGTATATTATTTGATAATGTGATTTCTGTGAATTCTCAAGTCCACGTATATTCTAAATTTCTCCAGTAGTGAAGTTTAGTAATTTTTGAAATTCAGCATTCTTCAGGAGCTTTTTGCATATTTCCATTTGGGTCACGTAACACCTCTGGAGATACACAGACTACCTATTTCCTAGAATGAAGAAAAGTGAGTGAATACAGCCACATCTTATTTCCTGTTTGGCTGAACAAAGTAAATGATAAGACTGCAAATTATATGTTCAATATTTTCACATTTATTGCATGTATTATTGCACACTTATTCACATTATTGTACTTATTTTTTAAACTACTGCCTTTTTCAGTAGCATTATACAGTCACCATTTCTGAAGGATGGTTAAAGCAGAAGTCTAGACTGACTTAGGTTTACAATGCAGTGGTATATAAGTGCTTTTACTCATGTGTAGTCTTAGTGGTCGTACACACTGACCACTGAACATATTTTCCAGCAGTGATTTGTTGCTTGTTGGCCATGGCATTTGGCTACTGCAGCAGTCACATGTTCACTTGCTGCTACCTGAATTAATGGGCAGCCCCAGCTGGAAGAAACTTACTCCCACAGAGATGAGTGATCGATCATTCTTCCAGCCAGTGTTCCCACTCATATTGCACTGATTACTAATCCTGAGATCTGAAGGTTTTAATCTTTTGTTTGATGTAAAAGGTCATGTCTTCCTTCAAACACAAAGAGCCCTCAAAAGTTTTGGTAGCCTGAATACTTAAGGAATTACAATGGCCCTGGGAAACTTGATTTGGAATTGTATGTTTTCTGTTAAAGCTGAAATTGAATTCCTCGTCTATTTTCTATTTGTGTTGTGACTGCAAAAACACTGTGAATATATAGTAGTTAAAGAATTCTTGGGTTATTAACTTTATTTGAACTGTTCATTTTTGTGCTATATTATTCATGATACTCTATTTACCTTCTTAAAATAGGCATAAGTAAATTTTTTGTTTTTTCTACATGGGGAAGGAAATATAGAGGGAGGCCTATATGCTCAAACATGTAAAATTACATCTCTGAATAGTCTTTTAACCAAATTAATACTTGTTATATTTGAGTTTTGAAACCATTTTTTTAATCCTCAAATGTAAAGGTGCATCTATTATAAATCCTTTAGATAGAGCTGCCATCAAATATTACACTACTAAGGCTTGTGAAGTTTTCCTACACAATGTTCTGCGTAATGTTTTAGACTCTTCAACCTAATTATATTTTTCTGTCATTTTACAATAGAATAACAACCTGCAGGCTGTTTTCCCATTTGGGGCTTTATCATCAAAACTGTTGCACTGCATACCTGATAAAAGCACAGAGCTCTGTGTAATTTGTTTGCTTACAAAGTTGTCTTGAGGCGGGTCACAAGAGCCTAACACAATTGAGAATATGAGGTGTTGACAGATAGCAAAACTGAGAAAGGGATTGAGAAAGGGACTGCTGTCATTGGTTCCCAAAATGTCTCACTGAAACAAGCAGAAGTAAAGAGATAAATGTATATATGTAGTTTTAAGACTCCAGAGGATGACTATGAAAACAAATTTTAAATTCTGGTTGGCCGTATAATAAATTATTAATTGCTTAATTTTCCCACAGTATAAATGACAGCTTTTATACTGTAACATTTCTCCTTACGAGAATACATTTTTTAATTGTCTTGTGCAGAAAGTTCTGTACAAAAAGTTCATCACAAAAGTTGATGAGATGTTTTCATATGCAATTCACATTCTGCCTTCAATAAACCCATGCCCTAAAACATTTATTTGCTGTGTTTATATAATGAGTTGGGACAAACAACTTGTAATTCACAGATATCTCAAGATTCAATAATTTCACACTTGCCTCCTGTTAGGAACAGAGATAAGTGACTTCAGGGAGTGAAATAAGAAAACAAATAAAGAAAAAATCCAGGAAACATAGATGTGATGACTCTAATACTCATGGAATGACAATTTTGGAGGAACTGTAATTTCAGAAAAATCTGAGCTGGTGAACTTTGATAAACAAATAGGTTAATTTTCTACTGTCAAAAGTCTCTTTTTGATACAGATGGCCTTAATAAGTGTGTTAAAATGTTAAATTATATGAATGAAGTGATCAAAACAGAATTATACAGGTAATTTTTAAGATTGGCTTGGTTTAACATCAGTTGGCAATGAAACCCTACAGAGCTGCTTGCTCACTCTTTTTGGGTGGGATGGAGGAGACAACTGGAGAAATGAGAAAATTCATGGTTTGACATAAGGAAAGATTAATAGGGAAAGTAAAAGCAATGCATGCAAGCAACAGGTCTAATTTTAAATATTTTGTAATAGGAAAATGATGAGACATCTGAGACAAATTAGACAAGTTCCAAATTTTGAATGAGATAAAGTCATGTTAAGATATGCCTCTGAGATACATGGCTTACCTTACTCCTGAAACTCAGATTGAATACACAAAGGAAACACTCTGAGTTTCACAGGTGATGCATATTTCATGCTATTAAGTTCTGCATGCTTTAGAATTTTACTAGATTCTTGGGAATAAAACAGACCAAAACAAAAGCAGGATGTTTAATTATGCTTCTTGCAGGGATACTCTTAAAATTTAATGAAGACATATGTAGACTGTCAGTGTAAGAATAACACCAAACTGGTTCAAATTTAAGAAATACTTTTTTAGCTGGCTTATACACTTTGAGAGACACATTTCCATCTTTTTTTTTTCATGTGAATACCATACCATGTTTTTGTGATGTGGTGCTTTGCCTGACCTAACAAGACCATACTAATTTGTAGTTTGGTTGCTTCTATTTATTTATTTGGTTTGGTTTGGTTTTTTTAAACATGGTGTCTTATACTATACCATACTCCACACAAGGAGTACCATCATGGCATTCATTCCATCCTGGCTCATAATCTGAATGAAATTGTTAAAATACTTATTTCCATTGATCATCTAGGTGGATTACCCTGTCACAAAAGGAAATGATGTTTGATAAGCAGTAAATACTATTACTGTCCATTTAAGGGAATATAAATGTGGTATAATAATGGGGTATTTTTTATTTGAAATATGGAGGAGGTCACTTTTAAAATCATTCAACTTTTGTAATCTATCAGTGTTTATAATAGGTCTCAGAATACCTGAGCAATGACAAGGATCATAGGAAAGAGAGGTATTGATTTGCTTACATTCAAATTATCACTGCTTTTAATAGCTAGAGTAATAAAGTTGGTATCGATTCTAGCCAAAAGTCCTGATGAATTGGTTGAGTAAAATCTCCTGTTGATCTTCATATGTCAAGGTACTATCCAGCTACTAAAAACCACATTTTCAGGAAATTCTGCCTCCAAATCTGAAAGATCTAAAGGCCTGGAAGTAATCTCATCCATCTCCAGTTTTCAAAGATAAATTAGGACATATTTAACATTAGATTAATTCATCCCTATTTAGGAAATGCAACCAAAGCAAACTCACTGAGATATATCTCTGTGTAGATGCCTTGTAGTTGTATAATCATTCTTTGAAATTAATAGCCTGAGTATGGCATTTTCTCACTTGGAAATATTATGGCATCATATATTTCAAAATATGAGTTATTCAACCATAAGAAGATCAGAAAACAATAAGGAAAGAATTTATAAAGTCCAACAGAAACATTCCCTTAGCCATGCTGAACTTGTCAAAATTCTGGTAAATTTTTTTCTCTTGCAGGAAATATTCCTCTTGTGAGGCCCTAACAGAAATCCTCCTAGAAAAATGTAATTAAAGAATGGCAAAAATAATTATGTAAGTTTATCCTCTTCTGAGCATGTATTCCCATTTCACAAAAATTAAACAAAATCTGTCAAGAGAAGAAATGAAAGTTAGGAAAGGTGATTTAAATTAGTAGGAAGAAAGTGACTAAATTTAAAAGATACCATATTCTATAAAGTCATTAAAATTAATAAGAATAGAATTATTCTATCTAGGATTTAGTCACAGAGCTAGAAAATGTTGTTATTTACAATACAAATAGCTAAGAAAAAACAGTGGTCTTCATCACTAAAATCTGTGCAACAGACTGTGTAAAGCCAACTAAATCCAGAGCAAAAAAAGTCAAGCTTACTTCTATAAAAATGTTTTCTGGTTTCTGAAATGTTGTGGACCTCTAGCCACATTATTAGAGTTTGTTCTCATATATAGGAAAGAGACAAACACAGCCAAATTTGTGAATTAGCTGTTCTACTGCATGTGAAGGAAAAAACTCCAAAGCATAAAAGAGACCTTGAGTCAGCAAATGTTTTATGAGTTCATCAGTTATAGGCTCAAATATAAGACTTAATTAAATTATCTGAACATAGATTTGAAGGGGCACAGTACTACCTCTTGCTATGAGAAAGGTAATAAGAGACCCAAGAATGTCTTGGTGAGACTTTTTGAAGAATAAGGTTTGTCTTGCCCTGTGATCTGTTTCCAGGTAAGGTCTGCATTGCAGCAAAACAGATGACCTCTTTACAAGAAAGCTCTTTACAAAAAGGCTAACTGAGGATGGCATGAGGAAAGACAATTTTTAAAGAGTTAACTTTAATAAAAGCTTGAATAAGTATGTTTTTTATTAATAGCTCTTATTTCCTACACATCTGTTATGATTTGATACCCAGATGCACAGACTCCAGGTGCTACCTGCTAGTCTCTTGTGGTGAACTTGGTCTGTATGGGCAAAGAACAGAGTATCCACATCTGTTTAATAGATTGAAAAAAAATAATCCCAAACAAACAAAAAAGGATTTCCTTTTCTGTTTTCTTTTAATTTCCCAAAGATGTTGGATAGAGAAAGAAAACATCTTTGGATTATGGGTTTATTGGTTATACATCTGTAAAACTGAGTAAATATTTTTATTACTTCTTAGCATTAGATTTCAAGCTGTACAAAAGAACTACATAAAATTTGTATTTGACTTTCCAAGGGATGCAAAATATATAAATCAATAGCAAATATTTTCTTCAGTAATTTTAAATGGTACTAATAAACATAAAACTTGTAAAAGGGACATGGTTAAAAATCTAAGGTGGAGTAGAGTGCAAAAAATATTTTTGCTGATTTTCTTTATATCTTTAGGTTAAGAGCAATTATATATTAGACATTAATTTTAGAAGCTTTTATGTTCTGAAGAAAGTTTTCCATGGTGAATGTAAGTGGAAAATGTATTTTGTGGGCTATATTGACATACTTGTACATATGAGATAATGAGGATTTTTTCCTGATTTTTTCAGAATTCAATGTGATATAAGTAATGCCATGGTTGAAGACTACTCTCTAGAAGAGATAAAAATCACAGTAGTGTTTGCTAACAAGGCTGTAACTTCACATGACTGGCACTGTAATTTTGAGGAAATTTCTAAGTCGGTCATTCCACAAGAAGTTGTGAATAGTTTTGTTAGTTGAATGTTAATTATTTGATCAGAAATTAGCTAGCAATTTCTATCCAGTGTTCATTCTTGCACTAAAGAAGACATTTATGCTATAATAAAACAGTGTAATTCTGAAAATCATTCTATTGTGATTTGAAAATATGGATGAACCTTATTCAATTCCACATAGGGAAGTATCTTGATAACTGAGATATTTAGTTGTCAAAATCCACTGAGTTTCTGAAGCATCTCAGTAAATAAAGGAGACCTTTAGTGTGTTTTAAAAATTTAATAGAGTGAAAGGTGCATGTACCAGTGAAGATTTTTTTTTGCATAATTTATTTATACATGTGCCATGGTCCCTAGTCATGACAATTCTTAGACTGAAGACTGGTATTCAGAGACAATGGACATAGAACTGGCATTTTTTTTGCTAAACAGAACCAAATGCATAATCAGGAGTCTAGAAGATAAAATAAAGATAGCAAAGCACTGCATTTGGAAAAGATAAAAAGAAAGAAAATCAGTATAAAATTGTACATTGACACAAACACATTGAAAAAATCTTTAAGAATTCAACCATTAATCCAGCACTGCCAAGACTACCACTGAACAATGTCTGTTAGTGCCATATCTACATGACTTTTAAATATGTGACTGTGACTCCACCACTTCCCTGAGTAGCCTCTTCCAGTGCTTGACAACCCTTCCAGTGAAATTTTTTTCGTAACATCAAATATAAACTTCCCCTGATGCAACTTGAGCCTGTTTCCTCTGTCTTATTGTTGAACATCTGGAAGGAAGAATCAACACCCAACTGGCTACAGTGTCCTTTCAGGGGGTTGTACAGAACAATTATGTCTCCCCTCAGCCTTCTTTTCTTCAGGCTAAACAAACTCAACTTCCTCATCCACTCCTCATAAGGCTTATGCTTTAAACTCCAGGTCCTTTTCCACTGGGCCACTTTGCAGACACTTTTTTCCAAGCATGTAAGTGCTGACTGGGGTTGTTGTGACCCAAGTGCAGGACCCAGCACTTTGACTTGTTGAACCCGATACAAATGGCCTTGGCCAATCAATCCAGCATAACCAAAGGCTTCCTATACTCCAGCAGATCAAGACTCCAGCCCTGCTTGGTGTCATCTGCAAACTGACTGAAGGTGCACTTTATCCACTTGTCCAAATAATTGATAAAGATACTTAACAGGGCTGGCCCCAGCCCTGAGCCCTGGCAAACACCAGTTGTGACTGGCCACCAACTGGATGTAATTCCATTCTCCACTACTCTCTGGGCTCCATCATTCAGGCAGTTTTTTTACCCAGCCAACAGTAAGGAATTCTGTGGGAAAAAGTGTCAGTCTTTACCTAATGTCCACAGCAGATGTCTAAGGTGACCCCACTCCATATTTGTCAGAGAGTCAAAAAATGACATTTTGTGATCATTGATGAAAAAGTGAAAAGCTGGTCAGCAAACAGAAAGCATTGAAATGCTTACATTTTAAAAAATAGTCATTGTTAGTAGCATCATCCAGTGGCTATGTGAATAAACTGCAAGGGCCAAGAGATTCATGCAAGAGAGGATTGTTCTTGTAGGAAAGATTTTCCTGATGCTGTCAAAGTACATTTGACGAGTGGGAATAACAGTTAAGATCTTGGATCTTTGAGCTGGCAAAAACACTCTGCTCTACTTGAAGCTGATGGAGATCAGGCTTTGAAATATATGTTTTTATTTTGCTTTCATGAATTAATGATTAATGGCTTTAGTCAAAATATTTGGGCTTCTAACATAAAGTAGGATAGTCTAGCTGTCTTCTCACAAACATATGAAACAGACAAAACAGTTCTGTTTCGTAATGTATTGATGTGCCTCTTCTGCTTTCTATTTGTACAGCTGTCTAATCCAGAACTTCTGGAGAAAGATTAGGTCCATCTGTCAGTCAGATATAACCAGACAGCACTCTGAAAAGTCTGTGAATTAAGTCAAAAGCCATCTAATATTGAAAAAGGAAAGACATAATGGTAGAGGAGGGAAGGATGAACTAGTCAGCAGCAAGAAGGTCGCTATTTTAAGGAACAGAACTACAGGGTCAGCTTCACATTTTGAAGCAATGAGTAACAACCATTAGCTTCACATTGGGTCTGAGGAATCAATGGTGAGCTGAATGAAGGTGCATATGACAGAATTCTAGAATGATTTTTAGCGGTTTTTTAATCAAGGTTAAGTTTTTTTAAAAGAAAGCTTTGTTTAAACAGAAGCTTAAAAGGAAAGACAAAATTCTTCTCCCCCAAAATTATTTTTCTGCCAATGGTCAGTAACTTAAAGGGAAAACAAGGTGCAAAAAAAGGTCATTCAACTAGGGTAATTATTTTGCTTTTTTCCTAAATTGGGATGGCAATCTGTAATGCGCATCATTCATTACTATAATCTTAAAACTATACATCTTCATCTTGAAATTGTTTTTATTTAATTAAACTGGTCATCTGTGAGCAACTAGAGGATTTCTAATCCAAATAAGTTTAGACAGTATTTCTGTGTATGTGTGTGAAATTATCTGTACATCATATTTAAACTGTGGTGTAAAACAAGAAAGCCTCAATTAAGTAATTTATTTAAAAAATCTCCATCACAATTTTTTTTAATTTAAAAAAGATATAATTTATTTACATATTTAATTTACTACTTTTGAACCTTTTCATAGAAACTTTTAAATATTTCTCTTAGTGGAGATGCCTATGAATATGTGCGACCTTGGGGTGTATAAATAAATTTGGTTTGTTTCCAAGGAAATGAAACTACAAGATGCAAGTGGGCTTCAAATGCTTTTCAAATTCTGGTGGAAATATAGATGTCCAGCCCAAAAGTTGTTCGTGCAGGCAGTGTTGATCAATTTTGCATATTGTGTTGCAGACTATTTCTGCTAGTTACGGCATTTGCTATTTTTGTTCAGAGAAGACATGTGAAGTCTAACTCCTCAGGTAAAATATAATTACTCACACATAAAATATATTTTCCTGAAGAAATTATCCATAGCCTTATTTTTGTGTAAAGTTATTCCATAATTGCTTGCTTTTGTTTATAGAGTCAAAAGAAAATATACAGCAACTTAACTCTAGAGGGTTGCCGAGTGAATTCCTTGTAATATATTTCTGGAATATATTATTTGCTGAAAAAGGCTTTTTCTACAAAACTATTGGAATGATTAGTTGGGGAACCAAATCATAAAATTACCAGGAAACCCAAAAAAATTGTTTGAAATTTACTAAATTGATATAAGAATAACTTCTATTGCCGTATCCTGTAGCTAGGTACTTAAATCTTCTAATTCCTCAAAGATGTGCTAGCTTTCTGAGCCTTTTAGCTAGCAGAACTGAGAAAAGTCTTTTCTTTGCCAGAAGTGGAAGAGTGCTCTTGGGCACCACAGTATTGTAAAACCTTTCTAGCCATATCAACTCATTGTGATGTAGCTAACACTTCTGATGTCATAGATTAAGTGTAGACCACCAGCAGTTCTCTTATTTTCATCTGAACCCTAAACCATGCTTTTTTCAGCATTACTTGAAAGTGTTTAAAAGCTTTTATAAATGCCTGAAGTTTGCTCTTAAAAAAATAAAAATCCAGCAATAGTCATTGTAACGATTATTATTGAAATCTGAACACATGAAAAACGTTGACTCGAAAAAAGTAAATATGTTCTTTTTGAAACAAGACCATCTGCTAAAAGTAGAACATGATATAAGGAGATGAGGGCATAGTATATACAGAATGATTGCTGAAGTTCTCATTAGTTGCAAAACAGAGTTTGTCAATAAAAGCTGTGCACCTGATCTGTCTGCATCTCAGTGAATTAGTGTATCACAGGATGTCTGGGAAAAAACTCCATTCATTCTTTCTCCATATGCTTGAAATAACTGTTCACCATGGAGTGAACTTTTGGCAAAGAAATGAAACTTTTCTTACAGCTCAAAAAGCTACATCAGCTTTGCGGCATTAGGAGCCAGAACAGAAATAAAACTCTTGTGAATTTTTACTTGCCCATTTCGCCCTTCAAAGCACATGTACCTTTAGGGGGCTAGTTTAGAATACAGATGTAAGAATTGCCTTTCTATGCTTATTTCAAACAATGTATTTTAAATTCTACCTTTTCTTATATAAAACTGTATCACCTAGTGGTCAAGACATGCGAAGAAGATATTAGCTACTCTATCTAGTTAGAATAGTAACAGCTAGAATAAATCATGGACCTTGAAAACTGATATTAGAATCCTCTAATTAAATGCTTGATTATATCAAAACTTTGTAAATATCTCCCAGGTTTTTAAAATTGCTGATGCTCAGTATATTTTTAGTACTAAGGAAGCTGAAGTAGTTGATTATTACAGATAATCCATCATAATTATTTTTACCATAAGAAACAATCCGACGTAGGCCGAAATTACAAGAATGAATTTCAGCCTAGTAAAGAGCATTACCCCACTAAAATACCAGTGTTATTTCTTATCTGCACTAATTTTCTGAATTTCCCAAAATTACTAGACATATAGGAAACATTAATTTTCCTAAAAATATATCGTGCTTCCATGCTGAAAACTGAGCTGAGATTTAGACACTATTTGCTTTAATTTTACTTGTACATGAGAAGTTATTTCAGAGAAATAGGATAGGAGCTGAAAATCTCTGATGCCACAAAGAGGACAGCCTTATATATAAAAATGAGTCAGCATATAACTTTTCAAGACAAGACTACCATCTTGTGGTCTTTGTGTACAATGACTGGCTGAAGGCACAGATTTTGCATAAAAATAGGAATAACATTCTCTTCTGCTTCTGTTTGTTTCTAACAGTGTAAGTCTTTGTGCAGATAAAGCTTATATATCTTTCAATAGAAGTTGCTTTGAATCAAAGACTTATTTGACTTTTTGTATGTCTGCCATAACAGATGCAAAATAATATTCAAAAGCACAGCACAAATGCTTTGTATAAATCAGTGCTACTGAAGATGTGTCCTGTTAAAGAAGACTAACAAATCAACAAAACTGTGCTGCTAGTCTCTCTGTTTGACACACATGGGGTAACTGGACACTGCTTATTTTTCTGGCAACAATACTGTTTGATGCAAATAAGAAGCAGGGCAAATACTCAGTTGATTGTCCTCATAAATGCTGAAATTTGTTTGGAATGGACTGCTATGGCTATATAAGGTGGCTGACTTAAATTTTTTACTACTTTGTGGTACTGGATTTAGGTGCATTTAATGCAGTATTGGAATGTAACTTTCATTTAAAGTGAAACTTCTGTCTACAGTATTTCACCTGTACTGTGTTTGAGAGATCTGCCTTAGTACAAATGAGATCAAAATCTCATGTGATTTATGAAAAATGGGGCAAAACTGTCTTGATCACACCTATAAGAATGCTTAGAATTATCCTTTTCAGGGCAGTGGAAGAAGCTGATGCTTTACTAGATGACATTCACTACAATCTTACAAATTATATGTTTACAGTTTATATATTTTACTATGTCACATCTTTGCAAATTTATACTAGCAGGGCTTACTTCTAGTTAATAGCTCACAAGAGATGCAAAATTTTTAATCTTACCAGCATGGGTATTGCCCTGCTATAACAGCACCTAGTGATCTCTGAGTTGAATCTCCTTTCAAGAGAGGAAAGATTTCAGGCTTCTTTGCTCACTCCCACTCTGCTACCAGATGCATGCACCTCGGTAGTCCAAAAGCAAACCCTTCCAGCAACGGCTGAGGAAAAAGAAACCTTTGTGGCCCTTGGGCTTTTCCCTGTCTTTCATCATGAGGTCACCAGGAGGCCAGGTGTTCCTTTGTGTTCCATTTGTTGCAGATATTAACTGAGCATCCATTCTGGCTTCTTGTGACCTTAGTGTGAAGCTTTGAGATGAGCCTGGCTATGGTCTCCTGAGGATGTTGAAGGACAGCTGAACAGAGCAGGATGCAGCCTCGTCGACCTTTCTTCTCCAGAGTGACTCAAGTCAGCTGTGCAGCATTTCCTCATGAAATCTGTGTTCTGTCTCCCTGCTCACGAGGGCCTCTTGGGCATTTGCTGCAGCTTGCTAATATCCTTGGTTGTGTGGTGAGTACTAAACTGGGCTTATTTCTCCTGCATGGTCTGGCAAGTCTTTGAATTGCTTTTGCCCATGCTGATAGCGTGAGTCTGACGAACAGTATGGTAAGAGTGGTGAGTAATGGAATCAGAGTGGGACTCCTACCTGAAATCAAGGTGCCTTGAAAATAGTGGGCACATCCTATAAGGATCTTTGAATAGCAACTGAAGATGGTGTCAAAAGCTTTACTAAAATCCATATAATCAATTTCTACTGATTTCATCCTATTGAATGATTAATTTCATAGTAGAAAATAATCAAGATGACCAGACAAGGAATATTAACAATTTTTTAACTTTCACTTTACAGCACATGAGACAAAGTTGGTGTCAAGCTCTTATACTTGATCCAGATTCTTGTAGGATCATGAACTATTCAACTTCTGATTGCTGTTTACCCTTTTCTTCTTACTTTCCTTATACTGAGCCAAAGTAACGTGGGAGAATGTCCTGAAAAGTTTTAACCACCAGTTTGCTGTCTGTCTTATTTATGAAGAGAATTTTAATCTTTAGTATGAGTGTGTATCTTTTTTAACCCAAAGACTTTATTGCTGCTTAGTCTTTGATAGGACTGATTTGAAAAGCATCTATGGACAGCCTGCTATATATTTCAGTTTTTCACGATGACCTAAAAGGATTAAGGAAACAAACCAGAAACAAACAAACCTTTTTTTTTTTTTTAACAACATTTGAAAAGTACTTTATATAAAATACAAGGGAAGACAATAGATGCTTATCTTCATCACTGAAATATAAATTATAATTTTTAATGAAATACATAATTCCAGTGTTAATCAGCATTAGTTCTTCAAGGCAAGTAATATTTGTGGGAATTAATTGTTATATTAAAAATTAACAGACCAGTTATAATTGCTGCAAAAATGACATTACTTGCTCATAACATAGCATAATCTGAGATTTCATATGGTTAGCTCAATACAACTAGAAAAAAATTTTCTTAAAGTAAAATGTGTTGTCCATAAATCATATAAATTGTTAACTATGTGGTTTTGTAGTTTCATTCTATCTGAAGGATATTCTTGATTGTCATGAGTTTGTATTTTCATAGTATTCAAGACAAATCGTGGTTGCAATCTTTTTTAAAAAATGTTTCAACTAAAAATAAATCAAAAAGCCCACAACAAAACCAACTAGAATAAGCCAAAGAAAATAAAAGCATTTTCTCCACACACTTTTCATTACATGCTTTCCTGGATGTTTTCTCTGTAGCTTTTTTAAAGTAGCTAATTTTCTCCATCGAAATGAAGTGCTGCCCTAGTTCCATACGATTTCATGTTAAATTCAGTAGCATCTATTTAATTCAGTTTCCTCTACAGAGACATAGGAAACATCTTGGGTTATCAGAAATGCATGACTATGTGTGCTTTTTATAGGAAGATACAATTTCCACACATTTAGCTATATAAAGTGAATTTCAGCTTCTCTGGAGTACCTCTCATTTACCCCAGAGACTTTGTGTCTTACAGGAATAGTACTGAGCAATACATCAAAAATATCTTTTTTCATCTGTGTTAAGCAGTTCCTATTAAAATAAATCAGGTACATATTCACACCACTCTTATGGGAGCATGAATTCCAATTGGATTAAAAATAATAGTTTGAAAAGTAATTTCATACATCTATGTATCCAGAAAAACATCTAAATTAATATCCTTTAAAAAATGTGTTTGCGGAAAGACATGTACAGTTGTCTTGGTTATTGGAAGGACTATTTTTAATGTAACCTTCCTAAACCTGAGCAGTAAATAAAAATAGATAACAGCTTCTGGAAATGTTCATCTGACAAAAATGTTGCCCTGTCCAATAAAAGCGCTTTATAACACAGAGTCATAGAGAGTCATGTTGGAAGGGTCCTCTGCTGAAAACAGGATCAACTAGATCAAGTTGTGCAGGACTGTGTCTGGCTGGAGTCTCTCCAAGGGCAGAGACTCCCCAGTCTCACTGGGCTGGTGTTTCATCACCCTCACAGTTAAAATTATTTTTATGATGCTTAAATAGAATTTTCTGCACTTCAACTTGTGCCCATTGCCTGCATCAGCATAGAAAAAAATAGAAATATTGTCTCGTATTCAGATTTTTTGGGTTGATTTTAAAGATGATAGATACAGCAGCCTACCTAATTTGAACTAGAGTGCATCCAAATGAGTGAGCTCTATATCTTTTCTGAATTATAAGACACATACACATTTAAGGCTAAGTTGTTAAAATGACACAAAGTAGTCATCATGAATTAGTGTTTTCATCTCACCTTCACTCACACTGGCTTATCTCTGGCTTATGTTCTGTAAGAATAAACTTGTCATGTCCATAATATTTAAATCTTTTTAAACCATCTGTTCTTCTCTGACAAGGATAGTAAGTCTATTGAAAATGTTTTATTTATGGTGGTACTTCCCCTATTCTTACTCCAATCTTTTCTGTCACCTTTAAAATTAATTCTTCCTACCCACATCCTTCTGCAAATCCTCACACATGGACAATATCATTGATACACAAAAGTCAGAATTTTACTTTTCTAGATACTGAAAGACTAACAAAATTGAAAGCATAAAAAGCAAGCCAAAGGAACTTCCAAAGGAAAAACTTATGGACTTTTTTCTTTCAGAAGTGTTTTAATAGGCCATGGTAAATTTTTCTACAGCTGTTTCAACAAGATGCAAAGGAATTCTCAATCTTATGTAAGTAAACTACTGCACTGACTGTTCACAACCTAATATTAGCAAAAAATATAACTTGAGAATCATATTTCAAAGCTAGTTGACCTATAATAGACTCAGATTTCCAAGTTAATTATCATTGATTATTGTGCCTAAAGAGATAATGAATTGTCATACAACCAGCATCTCGTATCTTTACAGCTTTTCTTACTTTCAGCATACTAATCCATTTCATATGACTAAATTTTATTCTATTGCTGAAATCTTCAGGTTTAAAATGTCATATATACAGTTCCAGAAACACCATCAGATCAAATTAGTCAATAATAATATTGGCCTGATCAACAGGGTGTTATTCTTTTCTTTACTCTCTGTATTAAAGCCAATATTAAATACTTTCCTCTTTCTGAAATGCCTACTAACCTTTTCTAAAAAAAATTCTTAGTGTTTGCTTATTTTAATGAAATGAAAAGACATCTATCCTATAAAATAGCTTTTAATTAGCATAATACATTTAGAAAAAAAAAATCAAACTTTGTTTTCTGGCTTTTAAATTCTTGATTCTGCTAATTATCATTGAAGCAGTATCGTAGACTGAACAATCACTGTGTGGTGGAATTTTATCTACAAGGATGGCTTACAATAATTGCACTGAATCGTTTGCATTCCTGCTCAGGTTACCATTTCTATTATTTTTTCTGTCCAAAAAGACTACTCAGATGACTATTCTCCAGATCTGATAGTTTCACAGCTACACTTAATCAATATTCTCTTCCTATTCCAAGATGAAAACTTCCTAGACTTGTAAGGAAATAGTAGAGTTGGGAACCTACTGGTAAAAGAGTTGAATTGACAGTGGGCTGAGGTATTTCTGTTGATGCCTGGCCATCAGGAAGCTTTGTGATAAAATGAATTCCTTTTTTATATCTTAAATTTATAGATCAGTCATCATTAGTACACTCTTTTTTCCTAGTTAGAGCTTGATGAGTGGATGTAAATTTTGCTTCTCTTGCACATATTTCTGAGCTGTAGATGTCACTCTAGGGCTGACCAAATTTTGCAGGCTTCTTTCTTACCAAAATAATTTGTCAAGTGGAAGAGGAAGGTGCTGAAAATTTTAATTGTTTATTTCTGAAAAATGTATGGTTTTACATGTTAGCTTGAACAGGCATGAATTGCAGTAAAATTCTTCTACTGGATTGTGAATTATGGATAGTGGAATAAACAACAGCTTTGCAGTACCTTACCTGACTGATAGCTCAAGCATTTTTCAGGAAATACAGTTCTAGTGAATGCTAATTTTATTGCATTCAGAAGTCTTCTAAAAGCCAGATAGATGGCTAATTTTTTTTTTTTTTTAAATCCCTAACAAACCCGGAGTTTTTTAACTGTACGTGCATTTAGACAGGTACTTTAATATGACTCCCATGTGAGGTGTCTGAAGTTGAATGTCAGTTAGGTAATGTTAGGCTGGCTGGATATCAGCTTTTGCATTCATTTATGTTTAGCTACAGTAGTGTATTTACAATAAATTTAAAATTAGAGCACTGACACGCCTATCCCTCTCAGCCCCCAAATCACCAAGCTAACTCCAATATACAGGACCTTGAGGGAAGGCACATTAGGAGTTGGGCAAAGATTCCAAAGAGGCTCCAATTCCCCAATGTAGTTGTCCAGCTGTTTATTCCATGAGATGAAGGGGAAAAGAGAGAGAACCAAGAAGGGACAGGGCCTTATCTAGGCTCAGGACTAGGAGGGCTCCCTGGCTCTCTGCCAACCCCATCAGGGCAGGAAGGAGGGACCACACTTATCAGATCCCCGTCACCGGGGTCCCTGGAAAGGGAGAAGGCATAGCCCGATTGCACTATAACAGAGCACCAAAGAAAATCAATTGCATTTGATAAATTCAGAACCCTGTTGAGGACAAAACTGGAGCCCTGCTGGTATGGGGAGCGAGCAATTTACAGTGAGCAAATTAGCATATTAACAGTCTATTGAAAATAAAGATGGAATTTCCATTAGTCCAGTTAAAATAATACTAACACGTGCCAAAATATTAAAGACAGACAGGTCCTGATCCCTGAGTCATCAGGGCAATATGTAGGTTTGTGCTTTCTTCTGCCAGGGCTGGGGCCACTCCTGGCTGGAGGTGGGACAGGTTCTGGCTGCCAGGCTCTGCTGTCATCCACCCAGGAGAACCACAGGAACCACCTCAGTGCCCTGAGACGTTGTACAGACAGTGCCTATATTCCAAGGGCTGACATGACATGGGGTCTGGATCATGAATGGGGTGGAGTGATGCCCTGGGCTCAGGACAGACAGGGCCAGAAAGTAGTGCCCTCAAGAGCCTGGAAAAACCACCCTGGAAACAGCAGCTATTTAAATGAGATGTTAAAATTGGGTGTTGTGGATACTGAACCTGTTCCATACAGATGTTACCCTGCTATGTGTCATTTGTTAAGAAAAGCCATCAGTGAACTGTAGGATGCATTTGTTTTTATTCTGTTTCTCTAAAATTTTGTTTAGAAAAGAGGTTTTTAACCCTGTGGAAGACCTTGGGTGTTATGGGTGCAATGTACCCCACTACACACTTTCTCATTCCAATACCTAAAATTTCTTTCTGAAATCTGCCAAGAGGGTCAGATCCACTGTTAGATGGATTTCAAGGCATTTGAGAAGATAAGAGTTCATAGCAAGTTTAGAGCTCTAAAAAAACACAAAAAACAATTTGAAGCCTCTACTTAAACTGAAGGAAATGAGAGTTCTCGGAGGCAGGTGACATTATATTTTCTTAACTAAAATTTTTGGACAAATAGACTCATAAAAGTACACAAAATATTAGAACAGCATTTTTTTAAACTATTACATGTTTATATGTTAATATATCTGAAAAATCACCCATATTTTGGATTAACATGGTAGAACTTAAGTTCATAGATTTGGTATAGCCAAATGGATGACTTTTTTAGAGACAAAATAGGCCTTTGAAAAGTACAAAATAGATATGCTTACAGAATTAGTGAAGGTACTCTCCCATTTGAGTACACAAGTATAGGAAACATGGGGATTATTCATCTGAGAAAATCTGTATTAATTCTAAATGAGGCTGGTAAAATAGCAGCTTGAAGAGAACATTCATGCTACTTTATCTGGTCTGCCAATGCCATGAACAGTGCCAATTCAATTGCTATATGACTTCACTAACTTTCTGCTGTAAACCAGAATACATGATCAATATGACTTAACTTACAGAATACTTCTCAAAGAAAATCAGTGACATCAGCTCCAAGTGGCATATTTCCCTGCCCCCACAACATGGGTCTTGCGTAGTACAAGAGAGCAGAAGTAGACATTGAGAGCAGAAATATTCCAGCCATGGTATCCTCATTAATTTCAATAAATACTCAGACAAAACATAGTGAAATCAAGTTGGAGGTCTTTGAAAGAACTTTGAAGAACTTAGCTAGTCTTTTTTATTACAGCAGTCATGTACATTTAAAAAAAAATGTTCTTGTGTAAAGTCATTCATTCCTTTTGAAATTATGTTGAATTGCACAGATTCCCTCAGTGACCGTGATGCTACTGTTAACTCCCTTTACTTAAAAAAACCCAAAAACCCTACTCTCCCATTTTTTCAATGTTTTGATTAATTATTCATCCATTCTTCATCCTGAAACTGCCTACATAGGTCTTTATGGCATAAATGTACTGTAAGCAAGTAAATATTCACACTCTGCAGAATGGAACAAGCCATGTTGCAACTCCTGACTTGGCTGGGCTTCAAAACGTAACAGAACATAGGGATTAGCTTCTGTTTCAAAAACCAGAAATCTATTTTGACTATATGCCATTCAGCTGATGTACTGACCATGATCAAGTAACTAGTTGAGATGCTCTATGTTTTCAGCTGTATAAGAAAATATTTTCTAAGGCAGAAAAAGTAAGGACCTCTTAATGCATTTTTTTCTGAAAAAAAAAAGACTTAACACTTAAAAGATAATTAACACTTTTTGTTAGTCAGAGATTTAGACTACTAATCTGGCTTCTCCTAGAAGAAGGGATGTGTTAAAAGGAAGAATTATCTATAGGTTGCTGTTAGGTGTTGTGACTGTATGTGTAGTTGCATAGCAGTTGTGTGTGACAGAAGTCTAATGTTTCATCCAATTTTTGGCAGTTCTGAATAGTTTACCAAGCATAGTCACTGAGGGACAGTCATGTCTCAGTTGCCATGCAACTATGTAAATTTCAGGAGAAAAGAACAGATGTTAGTATTCTTATACAAAAAAATATAGTTAGTGAAAAACATGCTTAATGAGAAAAATGTTTAAATGTATGTCATTACAAATGAAGATGTAAATAATTATTGTGGTGTTTTTGTGAGACTTGTATTTAAGTTAAAATATTAAACAAAACATAACACACATTTCAGTATGTGTTTCAGTATGTGCTACCAAAATATGTTATCCAGTTCAAGAAACAGGAAGGAACAGCAAGAAAAATCAAAACTTGCTGTTCAGAATGCAAACGGCAATATTGGTGCAATTTGATACTATGAGGTATATGTTGAAATTTGCTATGGATCTCCAAGAATATGAAATTAGTGAGCCAAATCTGCTTGATTAATGCCTTGTGTTCATGCAGAAATAAATTCACAGACTACAAAATTTTGTAAAATAATGTAACACCATGCCACTGCCAGCAGTTGTCATATGTTACAGAACCTCCTTCTAGTGTTGTATTTTGATCTGAATGCTATTTTTTGGGCACCAAACAAGTGAAGATATTTAATTTTTGTTTTTAATTTTGAGTAGAAATATACTATGCTAGAATGTAATTTTCCAATTTTGGGTCCACAAAACTTTACCAGGATCATTATCTTCAAGTGAGTTAACACCTTAACAGACACTATTCTGCAATGCAAAAGTGTGGAAGATGACCTTTGCCAGTTTAAGAGTCACATGCAGAGCATTAGGTATAACCATAATGTATTTTAAATATTAATATGTGTGAACTATCTATGGAATCACAGATAGACTTTGTTGTGAAGCAGAGAGAAGATGAATCCTAGTTATTAAACAAAAAACAGCCCTCTGGCAAACCTTCAAAGTCTACCATTCATCGCATCTAAAATTTTGGCAAATATTCTAAAATTTAGTCACTAGATACTGAAATTTTTAAGTCCTTAGTTAGGTGAGAAGAAATGTCAACTTCAGGCAGAGAATTTTTCTACTTATCCTGGACATCAAATGCCTTTGAGAAATGATGTCTTTTTCTCAGCCATAAAAGAGTTTTTGAATCTAGTTTCACATGGATAATGAAACTTGAAATAACTGGAAAAGATAAAATCTATTTTGAGCTTTGCTATTTTCACAGCTCTAACCATTGTTTATGTAGATACGTATTAGAAACCCTGTGGGATAGCTCAAAATTATGTTTGAAGAGAGATAAATAAAAGTTCAGTTCATGTGTTCAGGGAACAGCATATGACTCTCACTTGAGAAATCTTTATATTGCAGCAGAGTACTCTTTGGAAAAAAGTACAAGGAAATATGAGGATGTGAATGTGTATAATCTAAAACATATTTCTTTAGGATTTGGCTATGGTTAAAAGATATTTATCCTTAAGCACTTCTTTTTTTACTTGCAATCCTTTCTATGGCGTTTATTCAAATCTTTTGTTTTGTGTGCTTCACTGGTTGCACCTTTGGTAGACCCATGTATCAGCATGGAGGCATGTATGTGCTCTTAAATGTTTTTCAGACATGGGGGTTTTATATCACTGGAGAATTTGGTCTTTCTTTGGACCCTTGGTAACTAGTCTTTTTTGCTGAAATGGCATATCTGAGATTTTTCTTCCACAGTTTAGATAAATAAATGAGCCTTACCAAGTTTAAGAAAATTAACTTCACAGTGCATCCTTCAAATATCACAGACTCATAGAATATGCTGAATTTTCAGAAACTCACAAGGATTATCAAATCCAACCCCTGGCCCTTCACAAAATCATCCCCAAATGCCTAAGAGCATTGCCCAAACACTTCTTGAACTCGGACAGGCCGGTGATGTAACCACTTCCCTGGTGATGAAGTTATTCGAGAGCTGTCAAACAAAAACCTACAATAAAAGAATAAGGATTTAATCCTTTATTCTTTTCAAATTCCTAACCACCACCTGTGTGAAGAACCTTGTCTTGGTTTGACATGACACGAGTCTGTGAAGGAGGGCAAAAGCCTCCTGTGCAATGGAGAAGGTAAACCCCCTCCCTCCGAATTACTAGGATTTTTAAATTAAAAGGCTCTCAGGCAGAGATATGGGAATGGGAGTAACAATTCTTTAGTAGGAGAAAACTAGATAACAATTTAAAAAGGCAAATGCAAACAGTACAAACAAAACTAGTGATAAAGTCCACAACCTGAGGATTCGGGGTGTTGGTAGCAGTCCGGTTGAAATGATAGCTGCTCCTCTTGCAGTGGCTGATGAATTGCAGCTGAAGTGGTGATCTTTAGAAGGGTATAGTTTTCTCTGAAGATCTGGTGGCAGTTGGGCGGTCTTCCTCTGCTCCGGGGCCGCCTCCGAGCTCCGCCGCCGCCGCCTCACCGCGCTCCGGCCGCTTCTCTCGGGAGTCCTGCTGAAGGAGCTGCTTCTCTGGGAATCCCGCAAAGAAAGAGCTGCTCTATCTCCCAAAAGGTACCACTTTATACAATAACAGAGTGCTTGCCTTCCCCCTCTGGGTGGAGCATCTCACAATGGGATGGTGTTACGTTACCAGCCCTGCAAGTGAGTCAGTCAATGGCCCATGAACAAACCATTACCTCTTTGGAGCAAACCATTGTTCTTGGAAGAGATAACAAACCTGCCCAACCTTCAACAGATGGCAAATAGAATACAAGCTTATCTTACAACCCAGGACATTATCCACCCCTTATTCTATTTCCATCTGCACACCATGAAATCTTACACCCAGTTCTCACTTAAGACCAAGTTTCCCTGTGGTACACAGTGGGTCTCCCCATCTTTCTGCATTACCCACCAAGTGTAACCAGGTCTTTGAGCAAAGACAATCCCACGAATGGGTTGGTCTTTGCCAGAGGTGGGATTAATCCAAACAGTTTTCCCTAAAATACCTTTCATATGTACTACAGGGACCTTATCTCCATCTACTGTGTATAAGGGTTCTGCCTGGGCAGGGCCAGCTCGATTGACAGACCCTCGGGTGTTGACCATCCAGGTTGCTTTTGCCAGGTTAATTTCCCAGTTTCTAAATGTTCCCCCACCAAGTGCCTTTAGGGTAGTCCTAAGGAGTCCGTTGCACCGTTCAACTTTGCCGGCAGCTGGAGCATGATAGGGAATATGATATATCCATTCTATACCATGTTCTCTGGCCCAGGTGTTGATAAGGCTGTTCTTGAAATGAGTGCCGTTGTCAGACTCAATCCTCTCAGGTGTGCCGTGTCTCCACAGGACTTGCTTTTCCAAGCCTAAGATGGTGTTCCGGGCAGTGGCATGAGGTACAGGGAAAGTCTCCAGCCATCCAGTGGTGGCTTCCACCATGGTCAGCACGTAGCGCTTGCCTTGGCGTGTCTGGAGCAGTGTGATGTAGTCAATCTGCCAGGCCTCCCCATACTTGTACTTGGACCACCGCCCACCATGCCATAGGGGCTTCACTCTCTTGGCCTGTTTGATGGCAGCACACGTCTCACAGTCATGGATAACCTGAGAAATACTGTCCATGGTTAGATCCACTCCTCGGTCTCGTGCTCACTTGTAGGTGGCATCTCTGCCCTGATGACCTGAGGCATCATGAGCCCATCGAGCCAGGAACAACTCCCCCTTATGGTGCCAATCTATCTTGGACACCTCTATTTTTGCTGCCTGATCTACCTGCTCGTTGTTTCGGTGCTCCTCATTAGCCCGACTTTTGGGGACATGGGCATCTACATGACAGACTTTCACTGTTAGCTTTTCCACTCGAGAGGCAATGTCTTTCCATATATCAGCAGCCCAGATTGGCTTTCCTCTACGTTGCCAGTTGGCCTTCCTCCACCTTCCCAGCCAGCCCCACAGAGCATTGGCTACCATCCACGAATCAGTATAAAGGTAGAGCTTTGGCCACTTCTCCCTTTCAGCAATGTCCAGAGCCAGCTGAACGGCCTTGAGTTCAGCAAGTTGGCTTGATTTATCTTCTCCTTCGGTAGCTTGTGCAACTTGGCGTGTGGGGCTCCATACGACTGCTATCCACTTCCGGTTCATCCCTAGAATGCGACAGGAGCCGTCAGTGAAAAGAGCGTAGCAGGTCTCCTCTGCTGGTAGTTGGTTGTATGGTGGAGCTTCTTCAGCCCTTGTCACTTGTACCTGCTCCTCATCATCAGTGAGACCAAAGTTTTCACCTTCTGGCCAGTTCGTAATTATCTCCAAAATCCCAGGACGATTCAGGTTTCCAATATGGGCGCGCTGAGTGATGAGGGTAATCCATTTGCTCCATGTGGCGTCAGTGGCATGGTGGGTAGAGGGAACCTTTCCTTTAAACATCCACCGCAGCACCGGTAGTCAGGGTGCCAGGAGGAGTTGTGCTTCTGTGCCAATTACCTCCGAGGCGGCTTGAACTCCTTCAAAGGCAGCCAAGATTTCCTTCTCTGTGGGAGTGTAGTTGGCTTCAGACCCTCTGTAACTTCGGCTCCAGAATCCCAGTCGTCGGCCTCGAGTCTCCCCAGGCACTTTCTGCCAAAGGCTCCAGGACAACCCATGGTTCCTGGCTGCAGAGTAGAGCACATTCTTGACCTCTGGTCCTGTCCTGACTGGGCCAAGGGCTACAGCATGAGCGATCTCCTGCTTGATCTGGGTGAAGGCTTGTTGCTGCCCAGGGCCACAGTGGAAATCATCCTTCTTTTGGATAACCAGATAAAGAGGGCTCACAATCTGGCTATACTTGGGAATGTGCATTCTCCAGAAACCTATGGCACCTAGGAAAGCTTGTATTTCCTTTTTGCTGATTGGTGGGGACATAGTTGTGATCTTGTTGATGACCTCAGTGGGAATCTGGCACCGTCTGTCTTGCCATTTCACTCCCAGGAACTGGATCTCTCGGGCAGGTCCCTTGACTTTTCTCTTCTTGATGGTGAAGCCAGCTTCTAGGAGTATCTGGATGATCCTCTCACCTTTCTCAAACACTTCTGCTGCTGTGCTCCCCCACACAATGATGTCATCAATGTATTGCAGGTGTTCTGGAGCCTCACCCTTTTCTAGTGCAGCCTGGATCAGTCCATGGCAGATGGTGGGGCTGTGTTTCCACCCCTGGGGCAGTCGGTTCCAGGTGTACTGCAAGCCCCTCCAGGTGAAAGCGAACTGAGGCCTGCATTCTGCTGCCAGAGGAATGGAGAAAAACGCATTAGCAATATCAATGGTGGCATACCACTTTGCTGCCTTGGACTCCAGCTCGTACTGGAGTTCCAGCATATCCAGTACAGCAGCGCTCAGCGGTGGAGTCACTTCATTTAAGCCACGATAGTCCACAGTCAATCTCCATTCTTTGTCAAATTTGCGCACAGGCCAGATGGGGCTGTTGAAGGGTGAGTGGGTTTTGCTGACCATCCCTTGGCTCTCCAGCTCCCGAATCATTTTGTGGATGGGGCAAAGAAAGAGCTGCTCTGTCTCCCAAAAGGTACCACTTTATACAATAATAGAGTGCTTGCCTTCCCCCTCTGGGTGGAGCATCTCACAATGGGATGGTGTTATGTTACCAGCCCTGCATTGAGTCAGTCAATGGCCCATGAACAAACCATTACCTCTTCAGAGCAAACCATTGTTCTTGGAAGAGATAACAAACCTGCCCAACCTCCAACAGATGGCAAATAGAATACAAGCTTATCTTACAAACCAGGACAAACTTTTTTCTAATACCTAACCTAAACCCCCTGATACATCTTCACGCCTTTCTTGTGAGTCCTGTCACTAGTCACCACAGGGAAGACATCGGTGTCTGTCTCTCATCTTCCCCTCTTGAGGAAGTTGGAACTGCAACGAGGGCTCCTCTCAGCCTTCTCTTCTCCGAGCTGAACAGACCAAGTGACCTCATACAGCTTCCCCTCAAGGCCCTTCACCATCTTCTCTATAGGGAGTTCTTGTTTATTCAGAAAGATTTTAATTTTAAGGCATTCCTTTCTTTAAGGAAATGACATTGCATTTTTGTACAATAACTTTTATGTTCGCAATTATGCTTAGGGATTCTATCAAAAAATGAAATGTCAGTCTTTGTATTTAAACAGTTAATAATTTGAGAAGTATGAATCTCACAGTTATTCACTGCTTTTGAGTCAGGTTGTTAAATCTGAAAACTTTGACATTATATTCAATGTTAGTGCTGTTGCCTTTCATATTCTGCATATATTTTTTGCAGTACGTTCCATCTTTAATCCTCTCTTTTCCTTCGAGAGGTGAATATTTGGCATGTGTTAAAAGTTAATTCAACTAGGGAGTTTTTAAGTTGCAGTATTTCTGAAAATATTGATTATTAGTTTCACCTACTTCTTCCTATATCTTGCAGTTTTAGTTTTATATCTCAGGAGTGCCACCGGTATCTTTGACCTGTAGTCAGTGAAAAACCTTTAGAATTTCTCAGCATCCATTGACGAAATCATATGGATATGCTTATTTTATTTAACCCAAGTATTCAATTAAGTTAAAACCTAAAATAAAAGCACCTCTAAAAACATGTGATTCTCTTTTCTGGTAAGAAAAAAAGTGCATGTTTAAAGCAAAACTCAGGTTATTCTATATTTAAAGTGGTATTTTTTTCTATCTGTCATTTAATGCAGATAAACTACTGTCAACAATTTTGTTGACATTTTATCATGTCAACAAAGAGATTTAAGAAGGTTTCTACAACACAATTGCAGATAATAGAACATAACTATATGTTTATATAGCTGATTATAATGTTGCTCCTCTAACTCAGCAAGAGGAAGAAAATAAGCTTCTTACATGCCATACATGCTGAATATGACTGTCTCACTGTACGTGTTAGTGAGAAATGCCACTGTACCACATAACTTTGCATGCATAAAAATTATATTGAGAAACCAAAATAATGTATTTATCAAGAAGCTCCAAGGGGAAAAGTAAATCTTTTCCCCTAATTAGTAACCAGGAAATTTTCCACTATGATTGAACATCCTGTTGAAATTATTAATTGACTTAATTTTAATAGAATAGAGTTGAAATTGTGGCATGGCTTTGCATTATGTTTTCATGTGTGCCAAATATACTACAGAAAACATATTTTTATTTTTATATGTAATTCAGTATCAGGTTTTGTCATAAATATAGGAAGGGCAATTTTCTAGGAATGTAAAACAATAAGTGTATGATAGCTCTAGAAGGGTAGCCAATCTGAAACATATTCTAAATCTTGCTTTATCAAAAGAGCACCTGGATTCCCCTATGAAAATGAGAGAATCAAAGAATGTAAATATTTAGTATTTAGCTTAAGAGGGAACATCTGCAGGTTCTTTTACTTTCAAGGTATTGGCACCAGAAATTACTAAATAATTACCAAATAAATAATCAAAAGTAATATATTAGTATCTGTGTGGTTTCTGAACAAGTAAACATTTGCCAACAGTGACTGTTATAAACAAGTTGCATTATCCAATTAATTCCTGTAACAATATTAAAATTTTGTCATTTAAATAATCTTGCACATTTATTACTGGTGACACAACCTAGTCTACTTGAGCATCGTACATAAGTAATTTAAACTGAAAAACATTTTTATGAATTAAATGTATAAAGAAATTCTCACTAATGCTGCAGAACTTTTCATGTTCTATTAGCCATCATACAATATTAATATTATTCAGGATAGGGTTATAACCATCACTTTATCAAATAAATCAAATGAATCAAATAAATATGATCTTTTATTAGAAAATGCTCTAGTTTAACCTTGGGGTTGCAGTTCTTTATTTGTCTTTTATTATAGGAGGGCATAGTATCACAGTTAAAGTAGGAACTCTGTTATTGGAGAGCTGTCAAATAAAAAACTACAATAAAAGAATAAGGATTTATTCCTTTATTCTGATTCTGTGTTACTTTACAGGACTGTAATGTGTAACATTTGCTTTTCACTTAAGAATATGTCTATTAATATATATGCTTAATTCAGAGAAAACAAACTTAAACCCTGACAGATTTCTAATGTTAATTTTCTTAGAAAAAATGAGGTAATAAAGGGACAAATGCCATAAAGTGCAACACTAATACAAAATATCATAGTTAAAATTATTTCATAAACTTTTTTCAATGTGTCCTTATTGATTTGTACTGATAAACACTGATAACATGCTGGAAAATATATTCAGCTCATATTGTACACAAAGTATGCCAATGTTTTACACAGAGCAGCTTATGTAGCTCAGTGCAGAATTCTACTTAAGAAAAATGATGGTACCATATGTCTCTCTGCTGCTCAAAGTCTCAGTCTCCACTTCCACTGCTGAAAGTTGTTAACGTCAAAACAGATCAAGCACAACGTCACTGAAGAAAATTACCTTAAGGCAGATCTAACATAGAAGGCAATTTATCATTTAAAGGGACAATTCTCTTATGCTTATTTAACATTTTTCTGATATTTTGGAATTTGAGAGAGTCTGAGACTTAACTAATTAATATTTTAAATTACAAAGTGATTGCTAATGATCAGATGGGTAAAGAAGAAGGGTGATATCCATTTTCATAGTTTTCTGTATGGCAGAAGTCAAGTTAATTTGTAGACAAGTTAATATGATGACCCACTGTATGTCAATGCCAGCCACTAAATCCCACTCAGCCCCATGACAGAACTTCCAGTAAAGATATCACACAAGTTTTCTGTGGTTCAGTTATATTTTCTGCTAGGTTTAGTAACCCCTAATCATTTATTGTCTAACAGAACGATGTAGAAGTTCTGCTTCAATGCCAAGCTTCTCTGTGCCAAAATATAGGAAGAAATAGCACTTGCCTCACAGACCAAACTTTCAGAGGAAAGGTATAAAAAAATTAAGAATCAGTGATGATGAAGTCGTATTATTATATACTGAAATAGTTCAGCATTCTTCATTATTCTGATACATAAAAAACTATTTGTAATATTTTGGTCCATGGAAAGCAATAGCTATTAGCAATGCTTATAAATGAATTAAAGACTAGTTAGGTCTCCTAGTCAGAATTTCTTTGAAGTGCAGTTTTTAAGAAATGGTGTCAGGTATGATTTGGCTTCTAATTTGTCTATAATGTACCAGAAGGCAAAGCTAATGTTCACAGTGTGTAACACTTTGGTTTTTTTTTTTTTTTTTTTTAATTTATCAGCGCCAAAAGAAAATATCTTATATTCAAATATATTTTTTTAGTTCTGTGCTGTTTTATTTCAGCATTTCTGTCTTGGAATGCATTCTTAGTAAAAATATGGAATAGGAAAGTCATGTTTCTGAGGGGAGAAATGTTTTACTCTTGGTATTTATATTTCTCCTTTCTGCATGACTCTATGTTTGTAAACTGAATTTATAAACTTGCATCAATGCAGGCTGAATTCTCTGATATTACAGTACCCTGAAATTTCAGCCTCAGTAAGTGAGTCATGAATCTTTCGCATTTTGTATAATTTAGTCATGAGTGTCTCAATTTCTTGATTGATAGTTCAATGTTTTATTATATATTAGGCTTATAGATGGAATCTTAGATCACTGTGCATGGAGTATAAGTTCTTCAATTTTGATTACAGCAGCCAGAAAATACTACATAAATAACTTCAAACCCTAAAAATCAAATTATATTTTCCCTTTTGAACTGTAAACAAAAATCTATCACCATAAAAACCCAAAGTCATTTAGTTACAATGGTATAAATTGGACTATGTAGACATTAGAGATAGCAGCATCACCTTCTAAATTTAGCAAATCCTAACTTTTAGAGGAAAGAAAAAAGGATATTTATTAAGAAAACACAATACTTATAACCAGAGGGGAAAAAAACGTGGGGTTTGGGTTAGGATAGAGAGGGTCTCACATCAGGGACTTTGACTTCTCTTTTAGGCAAGGGTCCACACTGACTGTTCTCTATCACCTTCTTGTCCTGCTTATCCTTGTGAATTGTTTCCAAGAAAAGCTGATAAATTACTTTCTCTAGTAATAAGGTCAGGACAAGTACCAGTAGTTGCTCAGATCCTTCTTGATTTTTTTGAATGTAGGCATAATTCATATTTCCCAGCCCTAAGGGAACTTGGCTTTTAACCAAGACCTCACAATGATATCATCCAGCACTTCTAACCATGTAGCTGATTTCATGGGATTGTAGAACTCCAGTTAGCTTATGTTGTCCTTTTTTAATTTTTCTGCTTTGGGTTGTTTCCCCTATGCCACACTGCCTTGAGGCTGAGTTCTGGAAGGCTTGAGAGCATATTTATCACCAAAGACAGAGACAAAAAAGCTAGCAAGAACCTGTTCTATTTCTGTGTCTGTTGTCAAATAAAGTTCTCTGGGTATAACAACATAATATTTCAGTCTGTCTTTCACTGGCAAAGTGACAGCAAAGGCCCCTCCAATCCTTTCCTTCCACAGCCAAATTGTTCTCTGCCCTGCCCACTGTGGGATGGACTCCCACGCCGGTGGTGGTGCCTACCTTCCATGCCACGCCTGCCATGCCA
Source organism: Lonchura striata (assembly GCF_050655825.1). Classification (NCBI taxonomy): domain Eukaryota; kingdom Metazoa; phylum Chordata; class Aves; order Passeriformes; family Estrildidae; genus Lonchura; species Lonchura striata. Next base: position 75,413,104 of record NC_140704.1, read on the forward strand.
CCGCCCCTGCTCACAGCAGGCTTCATCGTCCCACCCACCGCTTCTCCAGCAGCAGCAGCAGCAGCAGCAGCAGCCTCGCCTCCACCCACCCCGGGACCACCGGTGTCATTCCTGGGAGAAGCCGCCGCAGCCGCAGTGCTGCCCACTACGGCTCCGGTGCCTGTGCTGCCTGCTGCGTTGCAGCTGCGAGCGCCAAGAGCGCCGCCGCCGCCGTCGAGCTCGGAATCGGCAGAAGTGCCGCCCCCGGCCCCGGCCCCGGCCCCGGCCCCGCCGGGAGACGCGGCCGCACCGCCCGCCCCGCTCATGGCGGGGGAGGGGCGCCCACAGGGCGCAGCGGCTCCCGCTGCCGCACCCCCTGAAGCCGGCTCATCAGCAGCGGCTCCGCCCTGCGATCTGGCGACCGAGAGCCCCGTGTTGGACAATGAATCCAGCCCTTCATCCCCTCCAGACTGTGCCGAGCTCTGCCCCTCCGAGGGAGAGCCGGCGGGAGGGGGCACCGGCTTGGCCAGCAGCAGTGCTACTGCTGATGGTCCTGAAGCTGGGAATGAGGGGGGTGAGGTCGCGGATCAGGGAACTGTGCAGGGACAGGGGAGCAGCCCCTTGTACTGGGTGGGCGTGGGTGGTGCAGGGAGCCCCGGAGCCCGGGTGGAATTTTATATTCCCGGGGAAACAGCCCCTTCTCGCACCCTTCGCGTCCTGCTCTTGTGGTTCACGGAGCGAGATGCCGAGAACTGTGGGAAAACTCATTGCTAGGCGGGGTGGGGGAAGGGCAGAATCCCGGAGGAATTGCCGGGTTTCTCGCAGCCTGTTGGGAGCGCGCACTGAACTATAAGGTTGGGGGAGGTCGCTCATTTATTGGTGGTCATGGGGTGTCCCTGGGACCCCAAATTCAGGAGCTCCAGGAAATACCAAGAGAAGTTGGGGGCCGAGCCGGGTGAATCTTGGCTCAGTAGAGAGCCTGGGCTCCCTGCCCCCCCGGCCGGGTTTGGGACACTTGGCCCTGCCCACGGGGCCAGGTCCTCCGCCTTGCCTAGCATCACTGGGTCCTAGAGCCCGCTGCTGGCTCTTAGGAAAAAAAAAAAAAAAAAAAAAAGGCGGAAAGAGCTGTGTTTTCACTAACAGCTCAAAGTACTGGAAAGCCATGAATCAACCTCAGCCCAAGTGATTGAATTAAGGGCTCTGGCCATGGTATTTCAGAGATTCCATGGCATTTCAGAGGTTTCTCAAGTGTTTTGAATTTCGTCAGTTCTGAATTGGGTCAATTTCATTTGATTGTTTTGAAAGCTTTGAGGATGCAATTTGGACCTAAGTTCAATTTCATCACTCAAGCTCTCCATTGAAGACATGACTGCATAAGTAAAGCCATGCATTATTCTTTTATTAAATGCACACACCTTGCAAAAGCAATTCTGATGAATGCCAACAAAGGCTTCACCTGCTGCACCAGAGGCCTAAAGGCTTTGCAGCTGTGGCAAACAGATGTTACTCATCTTGCCAAATTCAAATTTGGCTGATTTAGGTATGTGCACGTGTTGTAAAATACCTTCTTTTCTGTCATATCATATTCACACTGGGAAATGGGTTTTGACAAGCTGTACTGCCAGTCCTTTGACAGTCTGACAATGAGTTGTTACTAGCTTAGAGTTGGTAACTGATTTCTTGAAAATTGTAAGTTTGGAAGCGTTTTGACTGATCTGAGCCAACATCCAATGAGGTTTTGAATTATGATCTAGTGAAACTCAGAGTCGTGTTTGTCCTCTTCTCTGCAAGGTGCCCTGACAAACGCCACCTCCTTCTTTAAAAAAAAAAAAAAAAAAAAAAAAAAGGTGGACATGTGGGACTCAGATTCAGTCAAAGAGAGAAATGGGAGTTTCTAGCCAGGTAGGAGCTTGGGAAAGAGCTGGAGAAGAATGTAAAAAATTCTCTATCTCTCTTGTTATTCACATTGTTTATAGTTAAGTTCTATCACTGTGTGTCAAGCACTTTGCACCAATGCTTGGGTTGTTTTCACTTAAGAACCAATGGAGTTGGTCGTCATGAATCTCTGTATAAAAGAGCGGTGTATTTTGAATAAATCGGAGTTTTACTCTCAGCAGCCTTCTAGTCAAAGTCTCTTCATTCCCGTCCTGCCTCGACAGTGACACTTTGTTAATAAAAGACAGATGTGGAAAATCTATTATAAACATTATGCTTGCGTATGTTCCCCTTTACTTCATCATGTCACAAAGATTTCACAGTTTTCAGCGGATTTAAGCAAAATACATAATTCACAAAGTAAATGAGCTGAATAGTTAGGATGCAAGTAAGATTTAGAAAATGGCTGCATGGAAGGTTCAAATGTATGACCTGAGACTGTATGTTTAAAACAGTAGTATTTGCCTTGTTTCAGCAAATCTAACATAGAGCAGTGATTGTTCTCCTGCTTCTGTCAATGTGCCTGATTCTACATTCGTTAGTGGCATTTAATATCCTATTTTGTATGTAGCCTTTTGTGAAATTAAGTCTGCATAATTATTCAGTGTAAGTAAAGGTAATGAGTTTGAGCTCAGTGAGACTGTCTCAAGAGACAGCCTATATAATGATTTGTTGATGTATTGACACTTATTGCTTGCTGGTTTCCATCTGCTTCTCAGTTTAACAAAAACTCTGTTTATGAAGCTTTTAAGTATTTCATTCTGCTAAATTTGTAAAAGTCAAATTCAAGACATGGCTGAATCAAACAACTGAAATGACAGCTAATTATAAAAGATGAAGGAAGTATTTAGACTACAAGCATTTGATGACTAATAAATCTTTAGTATCCTCAGCATGAGTTTGCATTCATTACTTTATATTCTGTACAGACCCAAGATGGAATAATCCTTTTTTTACTGATATCCATGTCTTTGGTTGTGCTGTGTTTGGCTGTAGCAATTTCCTTCACAGTAGGTAGTATGGGGCCATGTTTTGTATTTGTGCTGGCAACAGTGTTGATAATTCATTATTGTTGAGCAGGGCTTACGGAGTCAAGGCTTTTCTACTCCTCATACTGCCCTGACAGTGATAAGGTTGAGAGTCCACCATCTGTTGGGAGGGGGCACAGCTGGGAATGCTGACCCCAACTCACCAAAGTGACTTTCAATACCATATGATGTCATGCTCAGCACAAAAATCTGTGAGGAAGGAAGAAAGAGAGGGACATTTGTCTTCCCAAGATGCTGTTATGTGTAATAGAGTCTTGATTTCCCAGGTGTCCTGGGTTGTAAGATAAGCTTGTATTCTATTTGCCATCTGTTGAAGGTTGGGCAGGTTTGTTATCTTTTCCAAGAACAATAGTTTGCTCCGAAGAGGTAATGGTTTGTTAATGGGCCATTGACTGATTCAATGCAGGGCTGGTAACATAACACCATCTCATTGTGAGATGTTCCACCTAGAGGGGGAAGCTAAGCACTTTTTTATTGGATAAAAGGGGTACTTTTTGGGGGACAGAGCAGCTCTCTCTTTGCGGGATTTCCCAGAGAAGCAGCTCTCTCTCTCTCTTTACAGGACTCCCAGAGAAACAGCTCTCTCTCTCTTTGCAGGATTTCCCAGAAACGCAGCTCTCTCTCTTTCTTTACGGGACTCCCAGAGAAGCAGCTCTCTCTCTCTTTGCGGGATTTTGCGGAGAAGCAGCTCCTTCGGCGGTCCCAGAGAAGCAGCTCCTTCAGCGAGATTCCCAGAGAAGCAGCCGGAGCGCGGTAAGGCAGCAGCGGCAGAGCTCAGAAGCAGCTCCGGTGCAGAGGAAGACCGACCCGACTGCCACCAGATCTTCAGAAAAAAACTATACCCTTAAAAAATCAGACAAAGAATAGAAATTGACTGTTGACTATCGTGGCTTAAATGAAATGACTCCACCGCTGAGCGCTGCTGTACTGGATATGCTGGAATTCCAATACAAGCTAGAGTCCAAGGCAGCAAAGTAGTATGCCACCATTGATATTGCTAATGCGTTTTTCTCCATTCCTCTGGCAGCAGAATGCAAGCCTCAGTTCGCTTTCACCTGGAGGGGCGTGCAGTACACCTGGAACCGACTGCCCCAGGAGTAGAAACACAGCCCCACCATCTGCCATGGACTGATCCAGACTACACTAAAAAAGGATAAGGCTCCAGAACACCTGCAATACATTGATGACATCATTATGTGGGGGAGCACAGTGGCAGAAGAATTTAAAAAAGGTGAGAGGATCATCCAGATACTACTAGAAGCTGGCTTCGCCATCAAAAAGAGCAAAGTCAAAGGACCTGCCCGAGAGATCCAGTTCCTGGGAGTGAAATGGCAAGACAGATGGCGCCAAATTCCCACTGAAGTCATCAACAAAATCACAGCTATGTCCCCACCCACCAGCAAAAAGGAAACACAAGCTTTCCTGGGTGCCATAGGTTTCTGGAGAATGCACATTCCCGAGTATAGCCAGATTGTGAGCCCTCTTTAACTAGTTACCTGAAAGAAGAATGATTTCCACTAGAGCCCTAAGCAGCAACAAGCCTTCACCCAGATCAAGCAAGAGATCGCTCATGCTGTAGCCCTTGGCCCAGTCAAGACGGGACCAGAGGTCACGAATGTGCTCTACTCTGCAGCCGGGAACCATGGGTTGTCCTGGAGCCTTTGGCAAAAAGTGCCTGGGGAGACTCGAGGCCGACCACTGGAATTCTAGAGCCGAAGTTACAGAAGGTCTAAAGCCAACTACACTCCCACAGAGAAAGAAATCTTAGCTGCCTTTGAAAGAGTTCAAGCCGCCTCAGAAGTAATTAGCACAGAAGCACAACTCCTCCTGGCACCCCAACGACCGGTGCTGGGGTGGATGTTTAAAAGAAAGGTTCCTACTACCCACCATGCCACTGATGCCACATGGAGCAAATGGATTGCCCTCATCACTCAGTGCGCCCGTATTGGAAACCTGAATCGTCCTGGGATTTTGGAGATAATTACAAACAGGCCAAAAGGTGAAAACTTTAGTCTCACTAATAGTGAGGAGCAGGTACAAATAGCAAGGGCTGAAGAAGCTCCACCATACAACCAACTACCAGCAGAGGAGACCTGCTACGCTCTTTTCACTGACAGTTCCTGTCGCATTGTAGGGATGAACCGGAAGTGGAAAGCAGCCGTATGGAGCCCCACACGCCAAGTTACACAAGCTACCGAAGGAGAAGATAAATCAAGCCAACTCACTGAACTCAAGGCCGTTCAGCTGGCTCTAGACATTGCTGAAAAAGAGAAGTAGCCAAAGGTCTACCTTCATACTGATTCATAGATGGTAGCCAATTCTCTATAGGGCTGGCTAGAAAGGTGAAAGAAGGCCAACTGGCAACGTAGAAGAAAGCCAATCTGGGCGGCTAATATATGAAAAGACATTGCCTCTCGGGTGGAGAAGCTAACAGAGAGAGTCCGTTATATAAATGCCCATGTCCCCAAAAATCGGGCTGATGAGGAGCACCGAAACAACGAGCAGGTAGATCAGGCAGCAAAAATAGAGGTGTCAAAGATAGACTTAGATTAGCACCATAAGGGGAAGTTATTCCTAGCTCAATAGGCTCATGATGCCTCAGGTCATCAGGGCAGAGATGCCACCTACAAGTAGGCACGAAACCGAGGGGTTGATCTAACCATAAACAGTATTTCTCAAGTTATCCATGACTGTGTGACGTGTGCTGCTATCAAACAGGCCAAAAGAGTAAAGCCCCTATAGTATAGTGGGCGGTGGTCCAAGTACAAGTCTGGGGAGGCCTGGCAGATTGACTACATCACACTGCCCCGGACACGCCAAGGCAAGCGCTACGTGCTGACCATGGTAGAAGCCACCACTGGATGGCTGGAGACTTTCCCTGTACCTCATGCCACTGCCCGGAACACCATCTTAGGCTTAAAAAAGAAAGTCTTGTGGAGACACGGCACACCTGAAAGAATTGAGTCTGACAACAGCACCCATTTCAAGAACAGCCTTATCAACACCTGGGCCAGAGAACATGGTATCGAATGGATATATCATATTCTCTATCATGCTCCAGCTGCCGGCAAAGTTAAACAGTGCAACAGACTCCTTAAAACTACCCTAAAGGCACTTAGTGGGGGAACATTTAGAAACTAGGAAATAAACCTAGCAAAAGCAACCTGGATAGACAACACCCGAGAGTCTGTCAATCGAGCTAGCCCTGCTCAGTCAAAACCCTTACACACAGTAAATAGAGATAATGTCCCTGTAGTACATATGAAAGGTATTTTAGGGAAAACTGTTTAGATTAATCCCACCTCAGGCAAAGACCAACCCATTCATGGGATTGTCTTTGCTCAAAGACCTAGTTACACTTGGTGAGTAATGCAGAAAGATGGGGAGACCCACTGTGTACCACAGGGAAACTTAGTCTTAAGTAAGAACTGGGTATAAGATTTCATGGTGTGCAGATGGAAATAGAATAAGGGGTGGATAATGTCCTGGGTTGTAAGATAAGCTTGTATTCTATTTGCCATCTGTTGAAGGTTGGGCAGGTTTGTTATCTTTTCCAAGAACAATAGTTTGCTGCGAAGAGGTAATGGTTTGTTAATGGGCCATTGACTGATTCAATGCAGGGCTGGTAACATAACACCATCCCATTGTGAGATGTTCCACCCAGAGGGGGAAGGCAAGCACTCTATTATTGTATAAAGTGGTACCTTTTGGGGGACAGAGCAGCTCTCTCTTTGCGGGATTTCCCAGAGAAGCAGCTCTCTCTCTCTCTTTACGGGACTCCCAGAGAAGCAGCTCTCTCTCTCTTTGCGGGATTTTGCGGAGAAGCAGCTCCTTCAGCGAGATTCCCAGAGAAGCAGCTGGAGCGCGGTAAGGCAGCAGCGGCAGAGCTCAGAAGCGGCTTCGGTGCAGAGGAAGACTGACCCGACTGCCACCAGATCTTCAGAAAAAAACTATACCCTTAAAAAATCACCACTGCAGCTGCAATTCATCAGCCACTTCAAGAGGAGCAGCTATCATTTCCACCAGACTGCTACCAACACCCCGACTCCTCAAGTTATAGACTTTATCACCAGTTTTTGTTTGTACCAATTGCATTTGCCTTTTTAAATTATTATCTAGTTTTCTCCTAATAAAAAATTGTTACTCCCATTCCCATATCTTTGCCTGAAAGCCTTTTAATTTAAAGATCCTAGTAATTCGGAGGGAAGGGAGTTTGCCTTCTCCATTGCACAGGAGGCTTTGCCCTCTTTCACAGACTCCTGTCTTGTCAAACCAAGACACCAGGGATGATTGGATATGGGAAGTGGTGAATTAGTTCTTTCTTTTGCTTTTCTTTTGTACATGGCTTTTGCTTTGCCTATTAAATGATCTGTATCTCAATCCCTCAGTTTTCTCACTTTTCTGATTTTCTCTCACTCCCCATCAGGAAAAGGTGAGTGATCAGTGGTGTGGTGCTTAGTTTCCACCTGGGGTTAAATTGCAATACTGATACTGTTCTTCTCCTGTTACAATAAACTTTGAAACTGTCAGATAGAAGATATTATATTGGATATTCATGAAGATACCTTAAAACCGTGTATTGCAAGACTGAGACCCGTTTAATCTTCATTCTTTTAAAAGATGAGATAATTTAACAAATGGTCAGAGAAGATACATTGTTCCACAGGAATACTTTAAAATTAGGCTGAAGAAATTCACACATTTTATATCAAAAGCAGAGAAGGATAATGAAAAGTGAAATAAATCTTCAAAACTTCCTTTTCTCCCCATTTCCTCCCCAACCCTACCTCCTCCCCTGCAGAGGCCCAGGTAGACAGGGGATGGGTGGGGATTATGGTAATTGTTCCTGCTGCTGCTCAGGGAGAAGGGTCTTCCCCCTGCTTCAGGGCAGGGTCCCTCCCACAGGAGATAGTTCTCCATGAACTTCTCCAGTGCAAGTCCATCCCATGGGCAAGAGTTCTCCATGAACTGCTGCAATATGGTTCACTCTTCCATAGCATAAAGCCTACTCTTCAAGGACAGCCTGCTACACGAGGAGTCCCCCAGAGGGCTGCAAGTCCTACCAGGAAATCTGGTCTAGCCTGGGCTCCTCTGTCCCTGGGTCTGCAGGTCCTGCCAGGAGTCTTCTCCAACCTGGGCCTCCCACAGGTTTACAGTCTCCTCTCAGCATCCACCTGCTCTAGCGTGGGTTTCCTCCATGGGCTGCATCCCCATGGTCATTCATGAGCTGCAGGAGGACAGCCAGCTATCAAAACCTGGTGATGCAAACCCAATACATAATCTTTCCATAGATTATGTAAAATAAATTTAATAAAGGATAAAATGGTATTACTTTGGCCTTGATGGCAAAGGTTTGATCTCGTATCTGGAGTCATCTTTCCAGTAGTCTTTACAGAATAGATTTATATTTCAGTTTTCTACCCCTGAGTGGAATAAAAATTTTTAAATTTACTTTCATTTATAATAGTCCCTTGTATTTCGGTTTCTAAAAGTAAATTTCATACAAAATTACAACCGGCAGGAGATAAGCAATGATTTTTTTTCTGTATTATCTCTAAGGAAAAAAATTACTATTTATAAAATAGATTACATTAAAATCTAATTTTAGATTGTGAAAATATTTTATTTGCTTTTTATTCCTAATTCTTTCCCCATTGTAGAGGGGAAGAGGGGGTTATCAAGACAATATTGCATTCAGGTTAACTTTATCTCTCTTGTACTACTTGTTTGCTTTAAGAAATGTCATTCAAGGTGCCATATATCCCTGTTCTCTTTATCTGCTAGAAATCCCTGTTTCAACAAAATTTTTGAGGCACATCATAGGAATCCCTCTGGGGAAAGTGAGTCATCAGGACCTGAACTGAACTGCAAAAGGAAGTAAGTATTAATTAGTGTTCTTAATGAACACTATGGCCTGAAATAAAATGTTAATTTTGGAGAAGTTAAAATACAGAAATCTTACTAAATATTTTCTCAGTAGAGGCAGGCTTAGTAGAAGCAGTATTTTCCATACAAATATTGTGGGAAATGTGTTAATTTTTCTAATTATCACAGATTGCCTTACTCAGACATTGTTTTTAAACATATTTTGAAATAATAAGCACAAAATGCCTGCAACAAAAATTGCATCAAAGGCAGTACTTTTGCAGTGTTTATTTTATTAATATAGAGATTTTTAACATAAAGGCAAATGATTTTGTTTTGAATTTGGAAACAAGCATTCTGTCATTCTGTTCTTCTGAGAAGGGCACAATGAAAAAATATTAGAGTTTTATGTTTGGACAGGTAGTAGATTTTCACAACAAAGATCAAATATTCTTGGAAGAATTAATTGTTGCATTAATTTCTGCATGATCTTAATTGTCTTGATAGCACTCATAATTTGCATTTTCCTGAAATATTACTTATTAAGCTCCATCTGTCATTTTTTACCTTATTATTTCAGAAACCTGCTCTCACTAAACTTTTCCATGTCTTCATGAGATTGCACTAAAATTTCAATTTCTGTCTGAAAGTTCAAAGAAAAAATAAATCTATGGTCCGCTTGTTAGAGTTGATGATGTCAGCATTTCACGTTTATGAGGGAGAAAGGCAGTTTGTTGTTTTGGTTCTGGTTTTGATTGTTTTGGTTTTTTTTTCACTGAAATTAAAATTCATGTTTTGAGCATTCTGTTTTATCTTCATAACAGGGTTAAGCAGTGTTGGACAGGTAGCATAGATTTGTCTTTTCAAGTACTTATTGAGCATTTCAACAAGAAATCCAACCCAAAAGACAGTATCTCTCCACGTGTCAATAGATAAGGGATATGCATCCAGCTGCACATTCTGACAGTGATTTCAGCCCAGCAACACACAGTTCCTTTGTGGCAAACAAGAGTGTCGAAACTGTATCTGGCACTGTCTCCACGGCATTCATATCTACCCTGCCACAGGCAGTGAGTTGAATCTGTTCCACATTGAGACACTTCAAGTTTATTCCAACTTATTCACACTTTTAGAGTGATCCTTAATCTCTGTGAGATTCTGAGTATTTTAATTTTCAGTAGGCTAGGCAGATAACTGATTTAAATCATCACTAGAACACCATTGTGATTAAGAGAACTTTTTCCCTCAGAATGTATGCAACCTTCAGATTTCTTTCTTTTTCTTCATCTTGCTTGTAGAACCCCTTGATAGAGAATCCATATTTAAAAACTATCAGAAGTGTAGATTTATTTCATCTACAGTTCTCATGCTTGATAAATAGACTATGCTCAAATAATCATCTTCATGTATTTTCCTTTTAATACCTGTTAATCTGTAATAGCCAATGTTTGGAACTGCTAGGGGGTAGATACTTGAACAGTTGGTGTGCAATTGACATTCAATACACACATCTGAGATACAACACTGAAACTCTTTTTCTGTTTTAGCAAAAGACTGGATAACAATCAAAACTAGTGTTACTGGAGGATGAAATGCCAGTAAAGCAATCAGCAGATGAGCAGATAAAATGGTGGTGGAATGGTATCACATATCAGATGAGGCTGAGAATAGCAATCAAACAAGGCTAGAGAAAAATGGAAGGGATGTGGAGAATGCTTCTGTCCTTGGCTCCTCCAAAGAGCCTACACTACTTGATACGAGTCTGCTGAAGAGAAACAGGAAAAGTACTCTTGCCACAAAGTTTTAGAACTACCTTGTGTGGTATTGAAGAATGACTTGTCTCACTTGCCAAGATTATCCTCATTAGGTTAATATAGCATTATTTGAACTATTTGCTGGTCTCAGAAGTCTAAGACTAACATGCATTACATGAAGGAGATCATTAGTACAAAAAAAGCATCTTACTCAGAAAAAGCAGTTTTAGGATTTTTTAAAAAGCTGAAAAATAATTTTAAAAACCTTGAATTAGTTTGAAAATTCACATTGTCTGCTTGATGAAGTATTTAATGAAATTAGATGATTTTGTATATTCAAGGGATTGATAAATTATTTCTGCAGATTTATTTCTGATATTTTGCTACAGTCTGCAAATTCATTATTTTGGTGTCAATTTCATTTATCTTACAGGTATGCAAGTCCAGAATAATTCCAATCATGTTTTGTTGACTGACACTGGACAGAGTGAACAGTGAAAAGTGGCTACTTTTTTAAAAATTAAGACAAGAGCTGAACTATAATGAAATATTCTGGGGGTTTTAATTTTTTTTTTATTTGCAGTCTTTTAAATATTAAATTGTTTATAACACATGACCTCAGGTAAAACAATTCCAAAGTTTTGTAAGTCAGACCTATTGTTCAGTGATTTTCTTAGACCATGTGTTATTCAGTGTTTTGTCTGGATAGATTTATTATAGCAAAAGTCCATATATCAAGATTTGTATTGACACCTGTATCTTCTAATTTTTTTTTAAATAAATGTACAGTACTGTGATGAACTGGTGAGTACTTATGCTTCATATGAGTGCTTGAAAAAAATATAGATAATTAAATTGTATACTACTGTGGAAAAAAACATCCTTCAGGGTTAGATTACAAAGACAGAAGCAAGTATTCTACTGTATAATTTATACACTGCAGTGTATTCATAAAATTTGTATGGCTAATCATTAGGACTATGTTTTCATCTTTCTCAGTGCAACTCAAATTTATTTCATTTTTTAAAGAGAATACTTACAATATTATTAAAGAAATGTCATTATGCTTATATTATTTAGTTTAGTGTTGAAGGCAAGAATCCAGAATATGAAGATATCTGCATGCTCTTAATCTATCTAATGCACATACTCAGTATAATTGCTACCATAAAGTAGAATATTCTGGGGATGGGAGCTCTGTTAAGAGCTGACTTGGAATTACTAACTATAGAGAAGCATGGTTTTAGGCCTAACACAGCAGTCACATAAAATCTGGCAGAGCCTAGGTCAGATCCCATCCTCCCATCCAGGAACAGTACCTCTGCACTTGCAATCATAGAAACACATAAAACAATCCATGCTGGAAGGTAAGCCTAAATATCATCCAGTCCAAACTTTGATGAAAATGACAGCCTGGAAGAGATTATCTAACATGTCAATTGTATCTTGAAAACTTTCAGTGACAGGGACTCTATCAAGTTCTTGGAGAGGTTGCTCCAGTGAGTGATTGTTCTCATTAAAAAAAAAAAAAAAAAAAAAAAAGACAAAAAAACCTGTCATGTTTTGGGATCAACCCATGATGAAACCAAAAGCTGATAAGAATCTAATTTCAAGTGGTTTGTGCAATGAGACTGTAGAACAGAGGAAGGAGAGCCAGTTTCAGGTAAACTAAGCTAAATGTATCAAAATGATGATGAAGGGTCTGGAGGAAAAGCACTATGTCAGAACCATGGATGAATTAAGTCAGATTGAATGTGTGTCCTGTCAAACCTTTCTCTAGAAAAAGGTTGCTATAGGATGACATTTTAATCTCCTAAAATCTTGTTTTCTGGATAGTTAACACTCTAAGCAGGTACATGATATGCCGGAGTTCCAGATCTTGTTCCAAGTAATGTTTCCTGATTGAATATATCAATATGAAGGTTTAATGATACCCTGGCAAGAAGTGCATTTTTCTGGGAGTTGGCACTGTGACCTCAAACTTTGTCAGAGGAGAGTATTCAGCTGGACATTTTAATACCCTGGCTAGAGATCCTGCTCAGTATTTATTAAGTGAACAAAAAGAGAAGAGACACTTTCTTCTTATCTGAAAAAGCAGTCCATGCCCTCCTATCTTCCACTGAAAGCCATATCTCAAGTCAAATTTTGTTCTATGGAGGAAAGCCTGTAGAACACAAGGAAAAAAATAATATCTAACATGTAAACTGTTTCTGAATCTAATTTAGGATAACAGTTTGTTATATTTTGGTTTGAATTATTGCTGCCAGTTATTTAACTGATCATAACTTTTTATTTGGTAGTGGTTTATGCATTTAGGAGTAAAAAAGGGTGGAGTTTCCTGTTTCTCCTTCAGCCTTTTGAATGAATGACTTCAGCTTGAGAGGCTAGGGTAGGGAAAGAGCTACCTCAGGCTTGGCCCGTTGCCTTCATCCTTCGCATGTCTCTTGTAGCTCCTTTGTTGAAAAGGGGCCTGAGGACATTGATTGGAGTAATCTGAGAAACATGAAAGACAGGTTTATCTTAAATTAATTAGTATTACTCTCTGCCAAAGCTGGTTTTCCCCTGAAAATGCTCTAAGGCAATTTATTTTGATGCTAAACATGTGCTTGAAGTCTCTTATAAATATATGAGAGTACAAATCAATATATCTGATAATTTAGAAAAACATCTTTGGTTTTAGATTTTTCATTGCTAAGAGTGGGTATTAACTATATGCAGAAAGAATAAAATTTTCTGTAATATGTGTACTGAAAATATATTCACCTTAACAATGTTTTACAGATGTAGAGGTGTAATCTATAGAGCCTACCTAAAATAGACAATAAAGGCATTTTTAAAGATAAAAACAGTAGTTTAAAATTATATGGATATCAGTTTTAATTTTTCAGTATGACTAGATGGCTTTCTGGACTAATTTAGGATCCTGTATCTCTGTTTTGTATTCAAAAAGACTTACACTAAAATTTTTAATAATAATTTCCGTATTAGATGTTCATTCTCTGACTGTGTAAATCAGAGCACACATGTCTACATTTGGGATAATTTTTACTTAATAAATAAAGCTCATGTATATGTGGCCTTAACTTGTGGTGTGTTGGATGCTGCTCTGTTTGTAGTGAGTATAGACTGAAGACAAGAATTTTTGGGACTGTTCAGATTTGGGAGGCAACATAATAGTGTTTGATTTCAAATTTTCCTGTCTCAGAAATGAAAGAACAATTGCCTTGAGCTGTGTGTAGGCAGGAATATTTTTCTGTTTTCAGTACTTCTCCTGTTATGATTTTTCTACTAAAGGAAGTATCTGCATGACTATTTGGGATATATATTGAATATATTAATATATAGTGAATATATATTGAATATATTAATTTGGGGTATGTGCCAAAACATCAGAAGTAATGCTGCTCATGAGTAAAGGTCAGGATTTTCATCTGTCCTTGATGTCTTATCAAGATAAATTTACCACCAGTCTTCAGAACTACCACAGCCCTTTACTGTTGGACATCCTTTGAGGGATGACAAGAGACATCCATAAGGTTTTTGCTCTTTTTCCCTAAGCTTTGGACAGTGGGATTTTGAAATGGAAGGACTAAATATCTAACTTTTCATTATCTTATGATTAAAAAATATTAATCAACAGGTCAATATTACTTTCAACAGGCTGCACCCATAGAAACAAGTCCTCAGTTTTGGTTGCCTAGAAAAGAAATAGCAATACATTTGAAATGAGAGCTATTTAAAATTCTAATATGTATTATTTGGTTATGTTCATGGAAGCATTTTAAACAAACTTTTGTTTTATTGTTTCTGAATTTTATTATAAAGAGATGATGCTTTCAATAGAAAGTAAATAAGATTGACAGCACTTCTAGATTTCAGGAAAAAAAAAAAGCAAGCTGTTCAAGAATGTGAAAAAATGTAGATTGACATAAACTGAGTCAATATTACAGAAACCACTTCTAGAAAGCAAATATCAATGCCATGGTAAACAAGAGAGTGAATTTCAGGGAATTACTATTTTATTAGTAGCGAGTCGTATTATTAATTTCTCACTGTTTGAATCGTAATGCATATTTGATTAAACATGAGAATTTTGGACATAAAACAAAACCACTTGCTCTAGACAAAACTAAAAATTAGGACTAAACTATGTCACTGAGATTGAATGGCTTGAAGTATGACAAAGAAAATTATCTTCATCAATAGAGTGATAGAAATTGATTTGTAGCATGCAGGGATGTCTGATGTTTCATTCTGCTGATCAAGTACAAAGGAAAGATACATGGATTGAAGATGAGAGTCAGAGCTCAAATCACAAGATTTACAGCTGATTGGACCTGAGGTATTTCTGTTGACTTTCAGTTTTTGCTATATAACTCTCTGTAGTCAGCTAAATGACTGTGCTTCCTGGCACTAAATTTCACTGTCATTTTTATGGCCAAGTGGCTTTCATCATACCCTTTGCTGGTCTGTGATTGCTTTCAGTGTTTTAGCAGATCCTTCCACCTGTCCTCATTAGGGCTAATCCACTTATTTCACAAGTTAATGCCAAAATTCTGGAAGGTATGCAAAGGCTTTCTAACTTAAAGATCGTGGAAATTCCCTCAAAAAATTACTGTGCTCCTTAACAACATTTTCTAAAGATTCTGAAAACAGGTTTCAGTAGGCCAGTTTCAAAATGTCTCAGAAGAAGTCCTGTATTTTTTCAGTTTAGAGACCTATACTTCACCTTATTCTTCAAGGAGAAGATTTTTTTTGTCTTCTCTATTTTACTTTTTTTTTTTTTGCCATCAATGTATTTAATACCTTCCTGAATAGGGCAGATAGAAACCACTAATTCTTCACAATTGTTTTCTCTTTGGATGTCAAGTAATCTTTGTAATATCAGCAAATTTTACTTTTCAGTTCATTTTTATTAACCAAATCACTTCTATATAGAACAGCATGCATGTTGACATTTAAGTGATACCAATATTGATTATATTCTGCTGAAAAACTTGACCACTTTATTCCTCCTATTTTGTATCTGTGAAGTCTTCTTTCAAAAAACTTTTCTTCCATCATGCTTATCTTCCTCTAAATATGTTGTAAAGTATTCCATCATGTTTCTTTGCTCCACTCTAACCTCATCTTCTGTGATAAAATAAGTGATATAATTTGTCACTGGTGGGGTTTTTATATTTTCTACTGGTAGCTTGTATCTTAAATTCCTGATAAATTTTCAGGCTATAAAACAGATTGTTGTGATAGATCTTTGTTGTATCGCGGTAAGCTCCTCTCGCTGCGATTCCCCGAGCGGAAGTGCGCTCAGCGGCGCGGGAAGAGAACAGGCGGCCGCTCCCCCTGCGAAGCTCTGCTGTCCCAGTTGGTGGTGCGGGAACAGACGAAGGCGACACGGGACTTGGGGGTGAACAGGATGGTTTTATTCAGTGAGCCCCAAGACCCCCTCGGGAGCGGGAGCAGAGGTTTTATACGAGAACTCAGGAAGACGGGTGTAGGAACAGCAACCAATGAGGGAATAGCAGGGGAGGAGTTTAGGGCAGGACTAACATATCACAAACCTATCAGGGGAAGCAGGGGAGTGGAATAACACAGAATAAGCAATAGGGTTTCGAGTCTCACTAAACAGACAGGGAATGCTCTGGAAGCAGAGGAGGGGGCTAGGATGAATGACAGGGAAGGTTCCAGGGAAAGTTGTAGGGAAAGGGAGGATTGACAACTTGGAGATGAGGGGGTTAGGGAAGAGCTAGGGAAGATTGACAACTGGGGAGAGGAGGAGATTAGGGATGAGGGGGAACAGATATTGAACAAATATCAAATTAAAGACACACCACCGCAGATCTTAGATTTTTATGGTTAAGCAAGTAAGATTTCTACAGTCAAAGTAAAACTACAATTAGGTAGTAAAATGCTGTCAGCACAAGAAAACTGTTTAATCCTAATTTATAGTTGATGAGATATTCATGGTCTTTCACCATTGAGCTGTATCCTACCTGATGTAATCCAATAATTTACTACAGATTTTGCCTGAAATAAAGGACTGCAAGGCAGTCACAGATTAGTTCTGTTTGCTTGGTTTTAAATTTCTTCTATTTATCTAGATCTCAAATTGTATATAATCTCAAATGTACTTCAAAAATAATCAGTCCTGCCCTATATCATATTTCACATATAAAAGCAGACAAATGACCTGTTTACACTAAAAAAAAAAAAAAAAAAAAAAAAAAATATAAATAAATTCTGTACAATCTTACACACCTTATACACTTCCACCAGCCCAGGACTATTAATATAAGCTCAAACAGCCCAACAGCAAAAGGTACCTTCCCAGGTTTCTAGAGAGTTGCCAAATACCCTCAGTGCAGAGGTACTCCATATTTTGGCAGCAGTTTGGCTTCACATTAAACTAGAATAATAAGAAAATGTCAGAAAACTGCATAATCCATTTGATCCCTCAGGTTGCTCTCAATACAAAATGCAGTTTAGTGAATGAATTCCATAGCCCCATGGAAGTTTATACTCTGATACATAAACAGAAGTTATCTTTATTGAAGTGATTGCTGTGATATTACTCAAGGGCATATATAATTTGACTCAACCTTTCTTCAGAGTACCAGGTACTTCTGTATTATGAATGACATTTTTTATTGTATTCAGAGATTAAAACAAGGCACAATATTTTGGGAAAGGTAATGGTTTCAGGCTTATTTGGAAGAGCAATGATGTTCTCTATTACAAAGCTCTGGAGAAAAAGGTATTTGCTTAACTTAAGCACTAGTACCTTGTCATTTGCATAATCAGTAATCCATAACTGGATAAGCATACTTCTACTTTTTAGAAAAAAAATCAGACTTTTTTTCACTTGAAAGTCTTGCAGCAGTATTTTTCAGCACATTTCAAGGGAGTTGGAATTAAAAGGAAAGAAATGTTACAATTCACACAACCTCATATAATTTCCTCTAGGTCCATATACTAAGCAACACTATGTCTGTCTCTCTCTCTCTCTCTCTCTCTCTCACACACACACACACACACACACACACACACACACAGCCACACACAAGAAATTTGAAAACAGAAAGCATTTGATTATAGCTGCTGAACCTAATACTCATCCTTTACTTCCCTAAGGCAATAAATCTAATCATAAGACATGTTTGCATGTATAGAGTTCCAACAGTATAAAAAAACTTTAGTAGTGGTAAATAAGAACAAAATCTAGCAGTGTAAGAATTTCTATGGGTTGATCCCTATTTTAACACATAGTTTAAAAACATGATTTCTCATTTTTTGAACATTCACTGTGATTAAATAAAATAATTTTCAACTTTTGAAGGGTTTTATTCTCATATCAAAATTCAAATCAACATTCCATTTTGAATTTATATTTTAGATGTTAAGTACATGGGTTGATAACCATATATAATCAAACCTGACATGTTTTCAAAGTGTATTCATTTCAGTAGAAACATGACTTATTGTAAGAATACCTCTCTGACAGTAGAGTTTTTCACCAAATTTGTAAGTTGTGCAAAGTACCTAAGTAAGTGGTAACATATCAAAGACAGTCTGCTAAATGATACTATTTTTTCTCTAGCTATGTATGAAGTATACATATTCTACCTACACATAAAAATGTTTTACATTTTGTCATATTTCATCTTTCATAGAAATAGACATCCCTACATCAGTTTTGAATATTAAAGAACTGGATTTCAGGTGGAGTATACTAAATGCAGGCAATTGTCTTCTCTGATAATTTTTCTATAACGGCTTCCAAAAATCAACTGAAAAACATGCATAATGATTAATTAACTGTTAGTAGCAACTGCTATCTAAAATTAATCTTAAAACCCCACCTTTTCTTCATGGGCCGCATTTTTTCAAAAATTTCAGAGACCAGGCAAGGAGGACTTATTTCATAATAAGCAACTTAGTCCTACAGACAGCAAATCAATTTACTTCAATAAATTGGTAAAAATGTTTCTTTAGTACTTTAAAGACTTATGACTTAAAAAAGGATAAAATCCTGGAATAACAGTTCTGTCATACAACATACAGGACCCCAGTTTTATGAATCACAAGAAACTAGAGATGTACCCCAGAGTACTGGGTCCAATTCTGTTCAACACCTTGATTCATGATCCTGAGGAAACACTCAGCAAGTTTGCAGATGTCTGGGATGAGTGGCTGACATGCCAGAGTGTTGTGCTCCAATCCAGGAGGTATGTTGAACCTGGAGAAAATGAAGTTCATGAAGTTCTTTCCCTAGCTGAACTCATGAAGTTCAGCTAGGGAAAGAACTAAGACCTGCCTGGTAAAAAGTAACCCCTTGTGCCAGAATAAACTACAGGCTGACTCTCTGGAAAGCTGAAGCGCAGAATAGGACTTGGAGGTCCTGGTGGACTCTAAGTTGAACATGAGTCAGCAGTGCTGTCTCAAAGAAAAAGCACCCAACCATATGCCTTGGTGCAGCAGGAAAAGTATTGACTACCAAGGTGAAGGTAAGTCCTGTCTCCCAAGTGAAAAGGGTTAGGACAAGAGGAATAAGCCTCACATTTTACCAGGGAAGGTTTAGACTGAATATTGTGAAAAAATTGCTTTACTGCTTTACTGGAAGGGTTGCCAAACATTAGAATGGCTTGCCCAGGGAACTGGAGGAGTCACCATCCCCGTATTTGAGAGATGGGTAAATGTAGATTTCAGGGAGGACATGACTTAATGGTGAACTTAACAGTGTGGGGTTAATGGCTGGACTTGACAATCTTTAGGGACTTTTCCAGCCTCCATGATTATGTCATTCTATCTGGACTAAAGTTCCATTGGCAGCACAGAACACAACATCAGTTTGCATGAAACTTTGTTTCAGTTAAAGAGTGCACAGATGGTGACAGGGACATATGTTTGGCAAACATAAGATATTTAAGGGTATATTGCTATCAACAAAGGAATGCAATAAAAATCCTCAAAAAAAACCAAAAACAACCTAACAATTTTATGTGGGAACTCCTGGCATAATGAGATAATCAGAACAAATTAAAATTTCCTTTGTTTACCAGAAATCAGATCTTACAATAGCTCAGTAAACCTCAGCGTTAGAGAGAAAATTGGCATAATGTATCAATTTATTAGCAAGCATCAAAAATGTTAATTATGCACAACTTCATAAATTGAAGTTCCTTTAGAATTATGATTTTGTTTAAATTAATCTTATGGACTGAACAGTAGCAGAACTGGTTCATAAAAATCTTAGCAAGGCCAGCTTTGTTGAGAACACCAGCATATTTTTCTTCTTCACACACTAGCATATTTCACAGTGAAGTAATCAATACTTTCTCTCCAGAATATGAGCTATTAAAGGAGATGATATCCTCTTTATTTTCAGACCTGGGTCCTCTTTCAGCATTCCTACTCACATACTTGTGGAGGAAACCTTGGTGAGCAAGACTATCAAAGTGAAATTGTATTCAACTTTTCCTTAAACTGAGGATGACTTCCAGGTACTAAAGCAGCACAAGATTAAAATTCTGAATTGTATAATTCTTTATGTTCTTGTTAGTGAATCACTTGTAAAGATTATGACTTAATTTTGTTAAGAGCTCTTTTTCACTAGACTTGCTTTTGTTGTCTCCTCTCTAATAAATCTTAAAATGCATAGAAGATGGAAATCATAACAGACAAAGAAAGATAGAGATATGTAATACTCATGCTAGATCAAGTTTCTCTTATAACAAAAGCACTTCAAAAATATCCACTAGTGTGATACATCCTGTGATGCTTTGCTCTCCACTCCATCTGCCATGATCCCAATGTGAACTTTATTTCCATTAGTCTACTTAAGTGTTAACCACCAGTTCCAGTGGCTATCATGGATGTGTCTGCTCATTTTGTTTGTAGGTCTTGTGCATTTGGAGGAGACTGGTAACAACCCAAGAGCAAAGAGCTAATGTCATCAATGCACATACCTAACAGTAGCACTGGTCACTGGTTTGACTTAAGCCAAGTCTGGAAGAAATTAATATCTATAGTCAGTATGCAAATATGACTTAAAGTCAATTATTTTACCCTATAAATACTGGACAGCCCAGGGTTTGCTGAGTTCTGCATGGCAGTGGGCTACAGGCCAGGATCTTCCTTTGAGTAGAGATGCTTCTCAAGGTTACTTCTTTAGACTGAAATATTCCTTAACACAGCAGATCCTTGGTGAGTAATTCATACTGAAATCTTTGCTGACATAAAGGTTTGATTGTGGATATATAATACTTTACACATAAAACACTGACCAAATTTGGGACTAAATCTGGATCCAGCTTCACCTAAACTCCTCTCTTAGGAGGGGTCTAGAACATAAGAATGTCCTTTTGAAACTCAGAACTCTATAGGAGGGTTTCCCTGACAGTTTCAACTGACACAGTTCTCTATGCAGAAAATAGTCAAGAGTACCTTGTTATCAAATCTTCTTCAACCACTGAAATATTTACTATCAAAATTTATTAAATTGCTGATTTATATCAATGAATATATTGCTACTTATCTCTTAAGAGTGAAGTGTGTCACTCCATCCACCACACATTCACAAAGGCCAATTTAATAATGCATAAGATGTATATTACCTATTTTGATTTTCTTCAGTTGGAGATAATGAAGTCTCTTCCAGTTGATGACTGCTGGCACTTCTATGCCTTGTTATACTTAGCTTCAAGAAGCCATCTCATCATCTGTTTTGGAACACAAATGCTTGAAAAACAGCATCTTTTATTCTTGCAGTTCATGTGCAAAATAATTAAAATAGATTCTTTAATCACTCCAGCATTACTTTAAGGAAGAGCTATTATTAGTAATCCCAGGCAAGAGATGCAAGGTTTATCCCATGATTAAGTCAGATTTATTGGACAGAGGGTGACATTATAATTTAAGAGATGAATTTTAAGTAATGTCTTTATTGAAAACTCCGGAACATAAAATAACCCCAAGGGCATAACATAAGGGGAATAATAAAAGCATAATTCACAGCAACATATACAAGCTTATTTTCTGCTGTATTGCATTTTTGGCTCACTGTAGCTGAAACACTACAAGAAATTTATTTGAGTGTTCATTGAAATATTCTATTTGCCTTCTGTGTGATACAAAAACATCACCATTACCTTCTAACTCCTTTTGTGTAATCTAAATTTTCTGCTGATCTGAAAGGTTTCTGAAGTGAAAAAATTTTGCTGC
Organism: Lonchura striata; assembly: GCF_050655825.1. NCBI lineage: Eukaryota > Metazoa > Chordata > Aves > Passeriformes > Estrildidae > Lonchura > Lonchura striata. The sequence goes on from NC_140704.1 coordinate 75,434,906, forward strand.
TTCCAGTTGTTACAGAGGATGTAATTCCCTGATGATGCCAATTTCACATTTTACAGATATCATAATAGTGAATAGGAAAAATTAGAATATTTTGGACAAAGTTATAGCTTCACAAGGATCTGACATACCCTTTAAAGGCTCTAGAAATTAACTCCTAGGCCAACTTAGCCTACCTGTGGCTAAGGGAACATCTTTTCAGTGATCTCAGTCATCTCTGGGAATGCGGTTCACGATAACTCTGACATGCTTCCTTCAAAGAACTATTAACACTGTTCAACATAAAATTTAGAGGATGAAGGAGAAGATACATTTAAGGTGCTTTATGCTGTAAGGGTGAGTGGGGCACTGGGACCTCAGGCTATGCAGTGAACACCAGATTCTTTGATAATAAGAAATATTTTTACAATCTACAGTCATGATAGAGCTTGTTTTTTTCAGTGCTTTTTTTGGCCAAAATAAAATATATTTTACATGTTGAGGTTTCATACCGTTACATGAATTTTTCCTGATAATCCAATTCAGGATTATCAGATTTAGAGTTTCAACAGAAAATGCAGTCTCAAAACCAGAATGTTTTCTGTAGCAATAGTAACTGTGTTAACACATCTTTTACTGGAAATCTACCTTCTTGATTTTCTTTTTAAATGCCACACACTTGCAAAGAATTCAGCCTATAGTAAATGATATATTCAAGTGTCAGGATTTGACACTAGGTAAGAGCTTCCACAGGCTGACAGATCAAAGCTGGTCTAAAAATAGTTTTCACTGGGGACTAAGCTGCATCATTAAATTGTGCAACTTAATAGGTAATACCTGGTAAGACTTGGCCTTGAGGTGCTTGAATTTCTAGTTCCTAAGTATTCCAAATTAGGGACAGTTGAAAACTCATCCAATATTTTGAGAGATTGCTAGGTCAGCAATTCCGTTATTCCCTGAACTAAAAATACTTCTTTGAGAAAAAGTGATATTTTTTTAAATCCGATACTACAGACTGAAGAAAGAAATACAGGTATCCAAGAGTAATTTTATAAAGCAAGTTGGTGCTTGTCATACCCTTAACTACCAGAGACAGAACTTGTAAAATGAAGTTGAGACAGATGCTTTTGAAATGTTATGTTCAGAATCTTAACATTCTTTCAGTATTGCAAAGGAATTCTTCCTTCACTGATCATTTTCACATGTGGGAATTTATCCTTGCTACAGCTACAAAGCTTTTAGTATTTCATGGATGAGCACAGAGCACTACTGACACAGTTCTTGCAATGAATTATCCAAAAGAAGTCATCACAAAGTGCTCTTGGATAACTATTAATATTACATAACCTTCTTTACCCATTTTCTCCAGGCACGTTCTATGTAGTTCTCCCAAATAGTTCACATTTATACTCATATGAAAAACCTCTGAAAAACTTTTCTCAGTTCTTTAAAAGAAATAATATTTTATCCTCTCCTGCTAAAGCTTTAAAACTTCTTAGTTTTGTCTCTTGTAGATGTCACTTGTGTTAATTTTATAATTTTTCAGGGTAATTACAGAATAAAGTTTACAATAATTTTCCATTGAAGTAGTAAGCTATGCAATCTTCAGGAGATCATAGCACACTGTGCTGGAACACAGGAAAGGCAGAGATATTTCCTACTCAACCAGGAATAAAAAACCAAGAAATCCAACCCTATTTAATGTGGACCATGCATACTATAACGTTAGTACCCCCTATTTTCCTTTAAAAAAGGTTGAATTATCTATGCACAGATTCAACAGGTATCAGTTTCTTTTTCTTCTAAGTGCCTTATCCCATACATATGAACACTGCAACAAATATTTCTGCTTAGAGACTAGCAGTGTAATGACTAAAAATATGTCTGCATCACAGGAATGGAATTAAATCAGTCTCATTTCAGGCACTCTTTTCTAATAGTGGTAGAAACTGGCTGCTGAGCCCCAGGCAGAACAACCTCTTACTCCACTGTTGTTGAGAAGGGCTCTAAGAGGTGAGGACTTCAGTGTAATGTCGCAGTTCTGCTGGTCAACTGCAACTGGCCAATCAGTTGTCACACAAAATCAAGATAAAAAACAAAGTCACAAACACATAAAGACTCTATTAACCATAAAATCTAAATGCAGATTTATTTTAAATGTTTCCTCTTGAATTTTTAACTCATCTTCAGGCTCCTTGGAGTTCTCCTAAATTGCAATTAAAGCACTTGCTCAGATCCCATCCAGTACCTGAGAAATGTCCCCAAGACATCAAGGCCAGTGAATATTTAATTTTAAAAGCATTTTTATTTCTAGAAGGTTACATCCAGATTCATCTAAGAGGACCATTGTGCCGAAGATTTTTAAAATCATAACTTTCCATAATCGGCAGTGTAAGCATTTACCACTGTAGTTGGTAAAAGTTTCAAGGAATATATGAAAAATGAAATAGAAATTATTTTAATATATTATAAATATTATCATAGGAATACATTTGAATATGCAGCTCACCATTTTGAAATGCCATGAACATGTTACAGGAACAAATATCTCAATAAATATAAGATTATTCCACAATTAATACTTATAAATGCTGTCAAAGAACTTTAAAACACATAAATATACTAAAAATAATTCACAAGAAACATTGTGGTGCCAACCACCCCAATCCCCCAAAATCAATAAGGAAACAGAAAGTGTGAAGAGTTATCGTAAAATTAGTCCATAATTCACTCCATTATATTAAAAATTGTGATTATCTCCTGAGAAAATTTTGAGATCTTGATCCCTGTACAAATATTTAATCTTAAAATTATTTATTCTTAGGTTTACATATCATGACAACTTAATGATATGTTAACAATGTGCCATAGAATTGTGCAAAATATTTTTGGAGTATTCAGTTTAAAAGACTAGAATTTATTCATTAATACACCTGCTGAAATGCATAGAATTTAGTTTGAATTTTTAAACATAGTTCATAGTGTGACCCTGAAATTAGCTCAGTTGATCAGAGCATGGTGCTTATAATGCCAAGGTCATGGTTTTGATTCCCTTGAGGGCCATTCACTTCTTCTTTTTAATAGAAGGAAGCTATAAAAAAATAACACAGCATTAAAAAAAGGAAGCATGTAAAAAACATATTTTTTTGCTTGCATTTTCATAGGGATTACAAATTAGGAGCCTAGGCAAAAGGAAAAAAAAAATCCCCTGGTGATGTGAAGAACAAGGGTTGATGACTGCCAATCTCACCCACACACAACCACAGCAAATAGGATGCAGTTGGTTAATTATATATTCTCCTGACTGTCTTCCTTATCTGGTTTTACAGAAACACAATAGGTATATATGTCTGTTAGGACATGACAGTCTTCATATGTGATTTCTTTTGCTGACATGAATCACTAATTTTATTCCTGACTTTTAAATTTTATTCTTCTTCTTAAAAAATTCTAGCAACATTTAGGTGCAGAGTGTAGTGCACTGTAGTAAGAGTCTGTATCTAAAGAAACATTGGGCAAACACTTATGAAATCATTCTAATTTTAGCTGTTTAAATACATAATTTAACATTAAAGATCTTCATCTAAATTCCCAATTAATAGTGCTGTTCCTAAAAGCTGTATCCTTTGCAAAATTTAGTGGCATATAAGCACAATTTAGTGAAGGCTGAGCATGCAAACTGGAACTATGTAATAACAGAGCATTAGTTCAGTTGCTTACTAAAGAACAAATTGCAATTTTGAAACACAAAACTAAAGAAAACAATTTTGTAGCATAGACAAGCAATTATCAAAGCTTTCACTAAAATAATACAAGAAGTCTTTGAACAGATAATGGTAAAGACTTTGTGATAGTAAACAATCTTTCTCATCTCAGTGTATCAATTCAAACATCTGATCCCATAAGCACTGGCCTATGAGGCCATCTTGACTCTACCAGAAGCCTTAGATCTATGAAGTATCTCTATTTATCATACAGATTCTGACAGAAAACTCATATGCCATGGACTCTGCCCTAAGGAATAGTATTTTCTGTTCACAGAAAATAGAAATTGCTGAACACATTCCTGTAAAACCTTTTTTTCTAATATACCTATGAGCCAAGTGTAAACTTGAATTAACTTATACATGCTGTCCACAGCACATGGACAAGTAAGTGCATACAGCCTTAATGAAATTGTTAGGAAATCATTTGAATCATCTGGGGAATTTGAAATAATTGCCTTCATGAATTTTGTAAAATTCAGGGTTAATTCCATGAAATTAATAAAATCTGCACAGAAAATTTTGCTGAATTAAGTACTTTAGACTATAAACATTACAAATCCAAATATTTACATATGTAAAAATAAAGAGTTCTTTTGTTATTCAAACGAATTTTTTTTATTGAAATACTTTTTGTGCTATTAGTCTGGATTTTTTTCCCCTTAACCATGGAACATGATGTAAATCACAATAGCACTGTGAAAATCTGCATAGTCGACTTCAACTGATATTTAATCCTAGTATTTCAAGGAGGCAAAAGTTAGAATAGACATAAAACTTGAAAAAGTATTTTTTCCATCTGGCATGTTATTTACTCTCTAGTCAGCTTTAAATCTGCTACCAACTTTCGATGGAATACTTTGTGCGGCCAGAACCTACAAAAAGAAAATAATAATAATAAAAAAAGACCACTAATGCTGTACATAAAACTGGGGGTTTTTAACTCAGTGTCTGCAATGCAGAACAACATCCTACTTTATGTGCAAAGCTCAAATATGGTTACTAACTTTGCTACTTTTATTTTATTACTTTCTGATTTGCTTGAATTAATATCACTTTGTTACACTCAAAGCATTTTCAAGAGCAGGTTCTTCTGCAGCACAGATACAATGCTGAGGGTTTCTTCTTTGTCATATTTTGTATAATTTTAAATACATTTGTTAATGTGATCCACCTTGCTGTTTTTCCTCCTACTGGTTTGCAACTCCCTGTTATACTCAGATTTACTAAAGTCTGTGTTGCTTAGATTGGTTACTTGCCCTTTCCTTACTTTTTTTTATCCCTAAAACTAGTTTTGCCCAGCTTCCAAGGCAACATTCTGCTGCTGAACAACTGCTGGGCATTTACCAGTTGTTTGTAGCCCTGTGGCTATCACTCTCACCTTATCCCATAGCTGTATCCCTTTGCTCTGCATTTTTTTCTAAGGCTATACATTTTTCATTATTTTATGCAGAAAAATTACTTGTCATTGTGGCCTAGTAGTTACAAACATATAATAGCAATTACTGTTATTCTACACAGTAATACAAGGCTAAACAAAATATTAAACCAAGAGAGGCAATAGTTACCTGGCCATTACATATCTGGTGTTACAGCTAAACAAGCTGAAAAGGCCAATCCCAGATAAAGCCTGACAGGTCCAAAGGCTCATGCGATCAGTGTAACTGGCACCAAGCCTCTTACCAGCAATGGCAACAACATAATTCCAAAGCTGCACCAGGAGCAGCAGATGCTGACAGCACAAGCCATGCTGTTCTTAACAGGGAGCAGCCTGGCAGGACCCAAGCAGGGCTGGACTGGGGATGGCAATCCACTGGATGGCAACCCCAGGCAAGATGAAGGAATGAGTCAGGGCTGGGGTCCACCCAGGGGGTTTGCTCAGAAAGAGCAGAAGTTAAGACTGAACACAGGGACAACCACAACTCAGCACAAGGTGTGATGGGGTGTTCCAGACTGACAAGCCTGAGCCTGAACAGAATTCCTGGACCCGGAAGAAGACACCTGGGTAGAGACCCCAGTGAGGCTGGCCAGGGCAAGGAAAGCCTGTTGGTGGAACCCAGATCATGACACCAGCAGAAGGAACTGGCTGGGATGGATTTGCTAGAATTGAGACCTCACATGCTGTTCTCTGAGTATGTTTTCTCCAGTTAATTTTGTTTTATGAACCATGATGGCAATATTGCAGGACCAGGCCCATTTATCATTTTTGTCAGTCCCTTGGAGAAAGTGTCAGAGCTCACTGTCAAAAATTACAGATGACACCAAAAGCAGGGAAGATGGTCAGTAACTCTAGAGTGAAAGGATACTGTTCATAAATATCTAATCAACGTGGAGGAACAGGTCAACAGGAAATGTAAAAAATTTGGCAAGGCACAAGAGGCATTTGTGAAAGGATATGGGCAGGTGCCTGTCTGGCTGGGAGCCACTTAAAAAATACCTGCTAAGTCTCTTGCTTGTTTTGCTTTTTTGTAATCCCCGTAGCTTCATCCAAGGCGACTTAATTATAAATAAGTACATCAGCTGCCTGATGATTGATTAAAAGATCTAATATATACTATGTGGATTGTTGAACAGCTATTACAAATCTTATATGAAAATTCAAAACAAGATCTTCTTAGCTACGGACAACATAGTGTATTTCTCAAGCCTTGGAATAAACTTCACTAAAGAAAGTACAAATACTCCTTGAGGAAGGATTTGGAAAGAATTTCAGGTTTTATGGTTTGGGTAACTCTAACTTTTTCTTTACCTCAGCACTTTTAGCCTTTTTGTTTCCATTGCTGCTAACTAAGGGAAAACTACTGGTGAATTATGGATCGATTGTATAGAGGTGATATGTGAGGAGGCAAGGTACCTACCTACTTTGATCCACTGGCAAAGTTAATTTGTACAAAACTGCCTTTTAGATGTATTACTGCTTCTAAATATGCATACTGAAAGGGTGAGACCATTAAATAGATTATTACACAAAGGTAAGTTGTAGTAACCCCTCTAAGACATTTAAGTGTAGTGTTTGCAATAAAATGCAATGATGAATTCTAGTTATAATAGATCTTGAAGAATATGTTCCAATAAAATTTTAGGGGTTCAATAAAATGTGATACCTAACCCTCATTTAAATACAGATTAGGGCATAATGGTAGAAGATTTTGGTAATTTCAATGGAAAGTTAATATTTTATATGAATATTTAAATACTTTACACTTTATTAGAGAGATTGAGACCAAAATCTCATATTACTGACTGTTTAGTTGATTACAGTAGAATTTTACTCATCTGTGTTGGTTCTAAAAGTCATTCTTAATTTGGTCCATGCTAGAGGTTTAAACTGATCTTTCAAAAAAGTATGTCACCACTTCACCTATGTGTTTTTCATCATTCATTTCACACTTCTATTTGCTACTTAGTGAGAATGATTACTTATTGAGAGTTCAATTCATCTTTCCTGGTCATTAAACATTTGTCCTTCTTGCAATGATCCGCAAGTGATAATTTATCATCACACAATAGACAGGGTATTTCTACACTCTATAATAAGGTACATGTTTATTCTTGCTAAAAATTAAGTACGGGACTGCATAAATTAGTAAAAAAATATTCAAAAGAAAATCATATTTCCTACAAATGACACTCATAAATGGCAGAGGGTTTTTTTAATCACAAAACCCCCTAGAGTATTTTTAAAATATATTGAGGATTTTTAATTTAAAAGTATAAATTAGCATAAGTGTCTTAGTAGGTAAGTACTTCTTAGCAACTAACTATGGTTTCGAAAGTTGCAATTCACATTTTTACTTTTTGAAAGAAGTTATAAATCCAAATTATTTTCAATTAAATTAATATTGATTGTACTGGGCCATATTAATGCATTCCTGTAATTACAGTCACCACTCATAAGTAATTGGTCTAGTAAGGCTTCCAAAATACATCCTAGAAAGGAAAAAAGAGTTAGATTTTTGTGAAACACTGTCAAGCTCCTAGTACACTAAGTTGAAACAAGAACTAGCTCTTTTGAGCAGCTGGTGGAATGACTTGCACTTTCAGATAGGTCAAAATTTTAAAGGTACTCCATGTCAATGTGGCCAAAGACAAAAAATTTCATGTTTTCTTCAGTCCCTACAGAAGCAGAAACATCTGTTCCTTGTAAGATGAGACTATCCAAAACTGACCTTTGTTTTATCAGTTTTTTGCTGGTCAGCACTAAGCAGCAGTAAAAGACCTAGTAAAAATCATGCTGTTTTTGTCTGAGAGGGTTACAATTAACATCCATTCCAAGAGAACATAAAAATGCTCAGTAAAAAGGAATTTCCTGAGCAATCCTGAATAGAAGCTTTTCTTGAAATAAGTGAATGCTGATAGCATGACTTCAAAAAACTTATATAAGATTTTCACAATTTGCCTGCCAAACTCTGTGGTAGATAGTTCAATCAAAATTTTCATCAAAATTCTAATTCTATAATGGCATATTCCACAATTGAAAAGCTGTTGTCTAAGTGGGGGACAGGATTTCCATTCTCCCCACAGACTAAAATTGTATACACTTAAAAAAAATACATAAATAAAATTATATTAGGTACTGACTTTTTACTAATGTAATCTGAGCTATGCAGCACTCCCAGACATCTTTATAAGATTTCTTATGTAGAAAAGAAAAAGAGGGGAGAATTAGGAAAAAGAATTCTGTGTTACTGATTGACACAAGAGTGAGGAAATCTGCCTGTGATTTTCCTGAGTCATTGCCTTAGAGAAGCCTAGGAACAAGGCTATGGAATACTGCTAGTCCATTACTGTGTCTAACTATTTTAACATTTTTCTTCTAACTATTGATTTTCAAGATTTGTAAAATATATAAACAATCAATCTGTGAATCTTAATTATTCTGAGTGATCCATATGTTTCCTTCATTTTTCATATAGAACAGAAAGAGCCTGTATAGCAGAGCCTGTGTTGAAGAACTTAAAAAAAAATCCAAAGTATTTAAAAGTCATGCTGAAAGGCTAAAACTGTGTCACACTGGAGAAGTTAACTTTGCACTTTAGTGTGCTCAGAAAATTGATACAATATATGATGCTATCTGCTTTTCCATTCAAAATTAGGAGCCTCAAACTATAGATCATTAAAACTAATTTTCCAAAAAACTAACAAAATGCAGTTTGACAGGATGATTCTTGTTAACAGTGAAAAGGCATTGCACATACTGACCTGTGTTACAGTGAGCTCATGGGCATTCTATTTCCCCTTCCCCGGGACCCTGTGACTCTGATCAAGATAACCCTGGACCCCTCCTTCCTGCCCCAGCGGGTTTGGTGGAGAGCCAGGGAAGCCCACCCTGTCCAAAGTCTATATAGACCCCTGACATTTCCTGTTCGTCCTCTCATGCCCCGCTCTCCCCTTGGACACCACAGAATAAAGAGAGCTGAACCAACATATCTCAGGTAAGAGCCTCTTTTGGAAATCTTTGCCATTTCCTGATATTCCTCCCCTCACAGCCTCGGTTCTCTGGGCTAGCCTGATATTCAGGGAGCTGTGCGAGGGAGGGAACGTCAGACATGAACTGATTTTAGTAGTTTTTTTTTTTTCCTTTCTTATAATAAGAACTAGATCATCACTTTTTATCTCCTGACATATGAATATCAGAAGATTTATGCAATTTGAAAACGTCACCAGCAGAATGCATAGTTTCTGGCTTAATCTGAGGTCAATATTAATTTTTAATTAAAATGTAAATAACAATAAGAAACAAAATTTATTAGCAGGAATTGAAAACTACTTCTGGAGGTAAAAAATAGAACATGAATATGATCACTGTAGTACATAAAAATTCTTCCTTGTATATCTACGATCACCTACAGCTCACCCCTCCCAAGGAGGAACGTTCAGTGGTTTTAAAAAATTTAGACATTTTTTAAGGGCATGGTGACATTTTTCAAAAATGTGTTTTTACTAAATATTTATATATTCTTCATAGGTTCAAGGTCAGAACATTTTCCTATTTAAGAATAAGAGCCATTAAGAAAACTACCAAGAATTCCACCGCTGTCAAGTGTATGTTTGAAATCAAAAATTTCCAGGAAGATCAGGTCCTGAGCCACAACATTTCTCAGTGTGACAGACACTGGTGAGACTGAATTTTTTGTAAATAATACAGCATACTGAACATAAATTTACAAATCTTGAAAGTCTGTAGTTTATGAAAAATATAGATAATAAAAAATTCCTGACCACCACCTCTCTCTGAGGATACTCACAATTCAAATTAATCTTTAATCATGATGATATCTGACAATCTTAAAAGTCATTACATAAATTAAAATATCTTTATTTATCTATGGAATCACAGAGTAATTTAGACCAGAGAAAACACTTAAGGTCCTTACATCCAGCCATCAGCCTAATACTACAAAGTTCCTCACTAAAGCCTGTTCCATCCCTTAAATATCACTCCTGTTCCATCCCTTAAGTATTACTATGGATGGTGACACAGCCACTTCCCTGGGCAGCCTGTTCCAAATGTTGATAACCCTGTCAGTGAACACGGGCACCTTTCCAATCTCTCTCTTCCCAGCCTGTAGTGCTACATAGGGTTGTTGCCACCCAAGTGCAGGACCCAGCACACGGCCTTGTTGAACCTCACACCCTTGGCCTTGGTCCATTTAGCCAGCCTATTCAGATCCCTCTTAGGAGTCTTCCTACTCTCTGCCCTAGGTTACACCAAGTACCACTATTACCTTTTCTGTGCTCAGCCTCAGCTGACTAGTTTCCAGTTTTTTTCTTATCTCTGCTAGACACTAGAAAAACAAACTAAAATATCATATTTACCAGTAGGTCAATGAAACTCATCGGTGTTTGCTGCAGCTCAAACCATCATGTCCCTCAATAAATCCTGCAATGCAGGGACTGAAAGGATTGTGCTGTTGACTTAAAAAGGGTACAATGGGGATGATTCATGTGGATTGATTACATCCCCCATTATACTTTCTCCAGAGGCAAACCACTGTACAAGTCAATCTTCATTTCTTTAAAATATCACTATAAAATATTAGGTGTTTTTATTGTATTAGTATATCTATGAGGCTGCTAATGCGCATGTTGAAGTCTGCATAGTGTGCATGAATAGTGTTAAGTTCAAACTGATTCTAGTTAGTGAAACATAACATTTAATAGAAGCAATTTAAAAAAGTTTATTAATAAACCAAATTTAATATTCACTTTGATAATACTGTGAAAACATTCCCTGCAGAAAATTGTTATAAAGGAACTAAGTATAGGAAGGTGAATTCTTAAAAAGGAGTCAGCTTATTATCTACACTTGACTGCAATCTCAGTTGTACCTTATGGACATAGAGACATTATGAACTTCTTGTAACATTTTAAATCCAAATAATTAAATTCAGGCAAATACTTGTGTAGGAGTTCAAGCATAAAAACACTCCATCTGGATTTATGTTTCTGTCTAAAATGAATTCAGAATATTTTGAATAGAAACAACAACCTGCAGGTTTAATGCAGTTTAAGCAATTTGTTTGAACTAAATTCACATTAATTTGATTTTCCTGAATGCTCTAATTTATAAAATTATTTAAAGAAGGACTGGCAATCTTAATGATAAGAAGGTTGTTGTTCAAGGTTCTAACACTGCAGAAGGATGCACTACTTCTAGAAACTATCATTATCAGGTTATCTTCTCTGATCTGTAAGAGGCTGCTTCAAAAATATAATTACATTAAAATAAGTAACATTTAAGTAAGAATAATTCAGCTAAATAGCATGTACACAACAATGGCTTCCTTAAAGTCATTAGCCTCCCACTGACTTTCTGTGCAGAAATATAATCAAAGCTTAAGGGAAAACTAATTCATTGCAGCTGCTTTGTGTAAAATCAGAATGATCTCAAGCTACAGCAATACAAAATTTCTGCTCTGTAAAATTATTCAGTATTATTAACAAGACATTTATTTGCAAATGCAGATTCTTGTAAAAACAAAAATAACACACTCATGCATTGGAAAATACTAAATAATACCTTCCCCCTGTCCCTACCAGCAACTCCCCTCTGGTCTACTTCTTTCTACTTTCTACTGGTCTACTTCTTTTTAAATTAGCTAAGGTTTTCACTGGGTCTTCTGTACAGTCCCATCAGAATACAATACTTAGTAGGAACAAGGATGACTTTTTCCAAGTGAGAGAAATACTAATGACTTCCAGAATGTAAGAGCTGTGCTAGAGACTGCCACCAAAACCAAATCACTTTAATAATGCACCTATTAGCAGTATTTTGGTTCTGTTCCTGAAGGGTTCCCTTCCTGAAGGTATATAAAACCTGCCAGATTTTAGAACTTTTTTAAATTCAGTGTGTTTCTGCTTCTACTGAATTGATTGATGTCACTGTTTTATTATCTGGACTAATCCTTTCCCAAGGTCCCTAACTTTTTAACACCAGTACTTGCAAATTTAGATGCAACAAACAATCTCATTGAGGATTCTACAAAGAAGCCTTTCAATAATTATCGGAAGACTAAAAATCTAAGCAAAAGAATTAATTTCTTGGCAGAATTTTCATATGGTTTCTGTAGGTCTGTATAACCCTAATATTTCCTGATCACTTAGAATTTGTGTCCTTTTCAGATTACCTTTTTCATTGTGTAGATAATGCTAATTTTAATAATTAATATTGGATAAATCTCAGCTCTTTTTGCTGATGATTAACTGCAATCAGGAGGCCTGTGATCGTCACATACAAAAAACTACTTACACAGATTTTGGAGCTTAAAGTCTATGAAATTCAGCAGCCTCTTTACAATTTGAAAAATAAAACAAAACAAAACCATATGAACAACAAATAAAAACAAAATGATGACAACAACAACACAGACACAAAAAACCCCAACCTAACCAAAACCAAACCAAAACAAAAAAAACACCAACCCAACCAACCACCAATAACAAAACCCCAAACCAAACCAGAAAACAATGGAAAAAATCTGGGAACCTTATATGTAATTTTAAGCTTCACATTTACCATTGGCTCTGCCAAGACTATGTCCTGTTCAGTACAAGGACTGTTTCAGATTCCTAATGGAGAAAACTGTGCCTTGTGCTGTAAAGGGATCAAAACAGCCTCATTAATAGAAATTTATCTTGTAGGAATACATACTGCAGCTCCTCATTTGCAGTTGTCAATGACATTAAGCATACTCAGGCCTTATTACTATATTCTGGAAAGCTCTAGAAGCAAACTCCAGCAGCAAAAAGTCAGCCACTCAGTTGGGGTGAAGTAGGAATCTCTCATCCTTCTCTAAAATATTGTCATTCTTTGGTATGATGAGAATAAATCATCCAGGTGTCTGTTTTGCATGTGCCCAGGAAGAAAATATCTCATTCACCATCCTCTGTGTACAACACTCAGAGGTAAGCTGAACAGAATTTTTAAGAAACCATATACTATTAAACAGCAAGAGCAGAGACAAGATCAGGGAATAATGAATTGAAAAAAAAATGAAGAAAACAAACACTCCACAAATGGACAAAACTCTTATACAGGTATAATAAAATTATCCACAAAGCAATTTTGACTCTTTTTATTCCTCAAGTAATATAAACTTCCCAAAATATTGAGGAAATAAATACTTGTTAATTGATGACCTAAACCATATATGCTCTTAACATTGCAACTCTTGAGTAGTGAAAAGTTTTCATTAGGATGCAAATAGATTTGATTTGCCTTTCTTTTTGTTGGTGTTTTTTGTTTGTTTGTTTGTTTTCCCAAACAGGACAAAAAGTTTTCAGCCCTCAAAAGTTTAACATTCAGCCCTCAATCAAAATAAAAAGCAATGAGATTTTTGCCTAAACATATTGTTTCACTATAAGCTGAAAACAGAAGATCATGTTCTTAACTGGGATTTATAACATCTCCACTATCTTCAGGGACACTTGGTAAAATCAACCTGAATTAATTGGAGGGTGAATTTAAAACTCATTGGCTAGCTGCACTAAATTTTTGTGTGGACATATATATGATTTATCTTTATTAACTCCATAAGTTCTGAAATAAGGGATTGACACTGTTAAACTTGAAGAGAGCCTGACAGAGGAATGGTTGAACGACAAGGGACATGATACTGTAAAATTAATCCAAATAGGGAGGGCTACGTGACTGCTGCAAAGTTCGCATGGCCCTGAAGAGTAGATGGTGTGGAGAAAGCAGGATATTGAAACTGCTTGGTATGTAGAAGTAGATAGAGAAGAACAAAGGAGTACTAAGCTGTTCTAATACAAGGCCAGCTGGACAGGCATGTATCGATCACAAAGATACTTTTAAGTAATAGTACAAGTCACATAGCAACCAATCATGAGCTTGGCTTTTGCAATATGTATGAGCTAATTAACGAACATATATATACTGTGTAATCTGTTACAATAAACTGAGACTTGATGATCATGATATCATGAGTCTTGTCTCCCGCGGCATCCCTCTAACAAAACTAACCAGGTGTGCCATTCTGATTGACTTTCTCAAGTGTTCAGGAAAGAGAAGTGCTCAGTTAGAGAGGAGGAGAGGTTCCTTTACAGTATTTGAATTCTTCCATGTCTGGAAAGGAAATTAAATATATGCAAGCATTTTGTTCCCTTTAAATGACTGAATTTTAGTTCAATGAAGAATGGCCAAAGATTGGGGAGATCTTTTTCTGTCCAGAGCAATTTATCCATTATTCTTGTCTATCTCTTGATAAATACATAGATATCCCTATGGACTCTGTTAGTCATTACTTGACTTCTACAGACTTAGGAAGACCAACAGAAGCAGAATAATTCTCAGAAGCTAGGGACTTCTTATAATACGAGGGGAGCTGGACTGGGCAAACACAGATCAAGCTAATAGGGTTAAAGCTGCATTCTCTATCTGTTCTCTAAAAAATGGCAGTTTATATACAATTCAACATAGTTTACACATTTGACTGAGTACAGTATCATTGGTTAGCAAACATTGTTTACTTTTGCCTTAAGGTGCTCAGGCTTTTCACACTGCAGCTCTACACTAATTCACACTCAGAAAGCTCATTACTTTGTGGTCACCTTAACTTAATTTCTAACTGGGCCACACTATTTTCTTGCTGCCTCAAGGCTTCCAGGCCCTTCCAAGGCTGCTTATCAGGGGCCTCATCATAAGGGTAGCTCAACCCTTCACTCTAAATATAAATCATGTCCTGTCTCTCTCAGAAATCTTACAACAATTCTTACTTATCAGGTAGAGAGATTTAAGAATAAATTATTCAGTCAACAAAATATCTGAGAAGAGAAAATCATATACTGGCCTCAGTCTCAACAAATCCTAATTGGGAAGTGTTAAAGTCACTCAGCATCTTGAACCTCATTGGCAGCTATACTTTGCTCTTTTTTTTACAGGTTAAAGAATGTGTTATGTTACAAAACCTTTTACCTCTGATTCTAAATGGAGAAAGCTGTGAAATTGTGCTTTTAATGGTATTTACTTCCAGCTAATAAGCAAAATATGAACCTTTTTGGGTTTCTACATAAAAAAATGTGGGAAGATTCCAAACTTCAGCTGAGGCATATTTCTTTTTTGCACACCTTTGTAAAGCAAATCACTTATTTTGGATGCTGTGTTGTCAGCTACTATGATGCCACTTGCAATATTCTGTGCCACACGATGGAATTTATTTTCAATTTTTTAAACTATGTTTATGTTCCACTCCCCCCACTTTTTTTCCCCATATACCATGCTCAGGCAAAGATAAGGTTTTGCTGTTTTGGTTTAGCAAATCTATTGGGGGTTATCTCCTTAGTAAGATGATATTTTATACCACAGAATTATAGAGAGAACTGCTATGCAGACAAAAACATTTTGGGACATCAAAAATTCCTCAGAGTTGACTGTTCTGTGATCAGGCCTAAATTTTAAATCCATTTCATTTGCAAAGGGAAATAACATGTTTTGTTGTATTAAGAGACTGAAATCAAACAATGCGAAAATTAATTCCTGCCAGGCACTATCTAGAGATAGCTAGTCAACTAGCCTAAGCAAATAAGACAGGTACTTCCAAACTGGCACATGATTGCTGCAAACTGACAAATCTACTAAAGTAAAATAAAAACTAGTCTAAATATATTATTAAGTTAAACTTTTGATTTTTTTTGGTAAATTTTTATACTCTGTGGTTTGTACCAAATGCTAACCTTCTTCTTCTAGTTGCATATATACTGGAAATTTCATCCTTTTTATTAAGACCTTTAATTTTTTTTTATGAATTCTCTGAAAAACAAGGTTTATTAGACAGTATTAATTTTGCTTCTAGTGCATCAGGTCTAAAGGAGTTTGTAGATAATTTCTGTCATCATTAGACTTCCCACAGAAATAATCACCAGTTATCACAATTACTGGAGAGACAGGGAGGAAGGGAACAAGAAGGCATAGAATTATTAATAATTTGACAGAACAAGTCCAAAACACATCTAAGAAAATTTTTGTCTTTACTGATTTCTTTGTCTCTTTTTTTTTTTTTCTTCTTCTGCTTACCTATCACCTTATCATTATGAAACTGAAGACAAATGCTAATCAACTTATAATTGGCCTAAGCCTCAGAAAATTACTTTGGGGAATTTGTATGAGTATGTTTTATTTGTATAAAACATGAGTTTTATTATTTTTGCAGCTAATTAGTAGATCAGTTAAAGTAAATAATTTCCTGCTTCTGCTAGGCATATGCAGTCAAATGCAAACGTATTTTACTTTTTCTTACATTCCCCTACTTCAAAATTGCTTGTAAAAATGTTAAGATTTAAAACAACAGTGTGTATGGAGGAGGAATCTTACTTATGCTCAGTAATGATTTTTTAAAACTAATTAATTTTATAAAATTTTGGGTGTTTTTTTTTTTTTTTTTAGTAGGTCCTATAGTTTACCAAGCCAGAGTTTCTTATCAGACCTGGACAGTAAACATATACTTCTAACAGCTCAGTTATTAAGTTGGATGCATTTATAAATCAAGCATGGACAGCAAAGAGAAAAAAATCAAACAAATTAACTTATAGAAAAAATAAAACTGGAAAAAAAACGTTCCACTTAAAAAAATCGTCATAGGTTTGTTCCTCAAATGCCATAAAAAAAGTAGGACATATGCTAAACAAATAAATATGTGTAAAGGAATTAAAATACAGCAGATTTGTGGAAAAAAAGCAATAATCCCAGTTTCTACTGTTTCCAAAATGAATGAAAGGTGTTTACTTGGGGATACAAATATGATATATTGTGAACAGAATTTTAAAGGCATCTCTTAAGACTTAGGGCAGTAATGCCTTCTGAGTGATTCCCCATTCCTTTCTTTCCTTTTCTGTCTCCTTCCTGTGGGTATTCATGCTGTGACATAAGGTCAAGATGGGAAGCTATTCCTCATTTATTTGAGTAAACAGGCAGTAAGATAATAGAGTAGGGAATTCCGCTTTTTTTAACTCTACTGTTTCTCATATTGCTTCTGCTGCTGATGCAGGTTTATAAATTTCTTCATCTATCAGACAGCAAAAATAGCTGATGCTGAAAATATTGATGGCATGCTGCTGGTTACAGAAGCTGACATGCTTTAGCCATGTGGATCTGATGAGCAGCCTAATCAAAGCCACAAACAAAGGGATGTTTGAGGATGCTGAGCACATCAGTAAGCTGCATCCTGAGACTGCAGATGAAAACCCAATTTATTTTACTGGAAAAGAGTATGCATGTGATTTTATTTTCCCATTATTTGGCACTTAACAAAGCTTCAATCGGAACCTAAATTTCTGCCATTTCCACAGCATTTTTATTTGTTATCTTTAAATACTGAACTGCTAAACCTTCTGTGCAGTTCTGCAGAAGCACTTTCTATGGCCACTTCTGCTGACAATGGGCATTAGATCAAATCTTTTTGTACATCAAACACAGAAGAGAGAATGTTGTGGGATGGGACACTATTCTTACCCTTGTCCTCCCTATTTGAAGGCAGAAAATACTATAGCATCTCTACAACTTTTCATACAGTTGCTTTCTAAGAATAGTAGAAATCAGGGATGGATTCCTAAATTACTTTTCCCCCCATCTGGTTAAAATATGTGTATTTTAAAAAGCCATAGATAAGTATGTCAGCTTTGGAGAACTGAAGCAAAGGCTGCAGGCATGGGAAGCAGTTGAGCAAAGACAAGTGAGGCACAAATAAATAATGAAACTTCACAGTTAACTTGATGTGCAAGCTCATCTCTAGAGTATGCCCAATTTACTCAGATATTTCCAAGCCTGGGGCATATGAACACTGGTAACCTTGCAGCTGTAGTTTGAAGAGATCTAGCACCTGAAAATTATGTGGTGTCAGGAGAGAAATTCGTTGAGGCAGGAAAGACTTTCCTGCCTCAACGAATTCCATAAATTAAAAATGTGCGCCTTGGGCTTACTCTTTTCAGAGTAAAAAATACGTTTGTTAATTTCAAGTTATTATTTTATATTCCTTCATTCATCTGTCCCCTTCATTTAATCAAAAATCCCTGCTATAGCTATATGTTATAGCTATATTTTACCTAGTGATTATAATCATGACAGATTACCAGTTGCATTCAAGGTGCAATAGTAGCAATACAAAGATGAAAGACATGGAAAATGGAAGAACTTGAAGGAATGCTGGTCTTTCTGGTATGCAAATGAACTTCACAAACAATTGCCTGTTGCAAAATGTATAAATTACTAATATAAAAACACTGCTGAATTTGATCCCCAATGGTAGGATCTTTTCTAAAATAGTTTTGTTTATGCTATGCAGTTCTGTTACATACTTTAAAATAATACAAGCCAAGTGTAGTACTTTTGAAGGAGGCAAGAGGAAAGGAAGACTTTGCTCTTGGGACTTTCACTGAGAAAACTGTTAGAAAAAAAATCTTGAAAGTTAATGCTAAGATCAAAAAACTTCCAACGTCAATACACCATAAAGCATATACATTATTAAACATTGATACATTATACCTTGATTCTGCACTTTTATATTCTTTCCCATGTGCAAGATAGCCACAAAGCCTTGCAATTCCTATAATTCCCTCTGCAGTAAGGGTCTTCACTCTTTTTGATCCTTGTGATGCTGAAAAAAAAGAGTTTTCACTCTCATTAGCTATAATAGCAGGGCAAAGGAGGGGAGTTTGAGGAGTGGGTTGGTTGGTTGGTGCTGCTTTTTTTTTTGTGACATTCAAATATTTTTTCTTTCATTCCTGTGACATATGTAGGAACAAGAGACCAAGTGCATTACAATTATTGTACAAATCACTTTATGGAGCAAATAGATACAACAGAGATGGAGCGTATATCACATTTTGTTATGCAGCACTTAAAATCTTAATTAAGTATGAACTACATAACTGTACTGATGTGATTGATTCTGTTTCAGAACAGTAGCATTATAGCTTGGGAAGAAAAGAACTAAGCAGCTTATAGAAAAGTTCATTTTCCACAAGAAGGGCAACAGAAATTAATGACTGGTTATCTGGTAACTGTCATAGGCTACTGGAGTTCAGCACTGGTGGCAGTAACTGCTGGATCACATCATCCATTTATTCACAAATAAGATGTAAACAAAACAGAAAAGACCCGACTTCTCTTCACTGAACCTCATTTGGAAGTAAACAGAAATTTGTAGAGAAATCTTCCATGTTTTTTATTCTAATGTTACTCTATGAAGAAATTTTTCAAATTAATGGGGAATAAAAAAATGCTCCATAATCAGTTTCAAGGCATATGTTTCATGATATCTGATTTAGATAGGACATGTGTTTGTTCAAGCTGTGATTGTCCCAACATATAGGTGCTTGATTTTATTTGTTTAAATTAGATATGATGCTTCCATATTCTCTTTAGTGGTTGTATCAAATCTTAAGTGAGGTACTGTTATTTTAATACCTAATAAGCAATTAAAGAAAATAAGTAAAATATTTATTAATGTAACAAACATTGTAAATTTGATAACACCACCACGAGAACTGCTAGTGCTGCAAGTCTATAAAAAACAGACCACAGAATAAAAGTGGGAAAATATAAAATCTTCATCTGAAATACTCAGCAATTTGTTCAAACAACTCATTTTCCTCTTAAGATTGGATAAATAAATAAAAAAAGAAAAAAAAATTGTCTGAATGTAGCAGAAATCCATTTGTATTTATTTTCTCCTTTTGAAAGAATTCAGTAGGGTTTCCCAATTCATAGAGCTGAATTCATATGATCATTAAGTGGATTAAAAAGAGAACACAATTATCAAGAAAAAATAGATAAACAATGTATGCAAAAATCATATTAATTCTACATGCTTACATGGTGCAAAGCAGGCAGTAATTTCCAATTTTTGAAAATTGATTTACTATTTTGTGTTGCAGTATACATAATCATGCAAAAACTTAGAAAGAGGTCACGTGATTAACATAATGAGTTAAATCAGATAAATCTGATTGTCATGGTGGAAAGATCCAAGAGACCACATTTGCTGCTAGCTCATAAAGGTAGTGGCAAAGGTGGGAGACCAACTGAACACCTGAAAGTATGATTCATAAGAAATTGGTTGAGTTGCAATTAAATCTACTAAATTGTAATTATGTTCAAAAAATCTTCACTTGGAAATTCTTGTTTAGAAGTTAGATTTTTTCTGTATTATATATAGTCCATAATTGCACTCTACAACTAAGCACTTCATCCAGCCAGTATTTCAAGTTTGAATTGGTAAAAGAAGGTATTTTTACTTATGCTCTACAATATAATGTATATTAAATTTTGGGTGTTTTACTATTCTTTCTGTACTTTTATTATAATTTGATAATGTTGCAGCTGATCTTGGAAAAGTCAACAACCTGAAAACTGACACTGAAAATGAGAGAATTTTACTATTATTTGATGATCTCTAGGCCACACGAATCTAATTATTTTTACCATATGAAGATCTCTCAATGGTACTGTCATTACAGTGAGCTCAAAACTGTACGCAAATACTAGAGTGAAAACAAATTTCTCAGTAGGTAGTTTTCTTCAATAAACAATGCTTATCTTATGTCTACATTATTGAAGTGGTCCACTTCTCTCCCCTATGCAGTAGAACTGCTTTTATTTTTAATATAAGTAATTGTGTTACTGTCTGGCATACAAATATTTTTTAAGACAAATTAATACAAAGATTTTTTAAAATATTCCAATTTCTCTATGTTTTATAAGTCAAGCACCATAATTATTTTTTGAAAACAGCCAAACTGCCTGTAATGCCAATGAAAAGAAAGAAAAAGGATTTCAAACTACTACTTGCTGTTTTTGGTAAATTCAGAAATATCACCTATTTTGCAGACTTAGCTCTTGCATATGTACACATTCATTTGTTTTCACAAAATGCTGACATCAAACATATCAGGAAATGCTCATACTTTTTTCATATAATCCTAGGGATTTTTCCTCATTATTTTTCAATATTTATAAAGCTATTATAGCATCATAAAAATTACAAAGCTGTAATCCTTTTGCTTATTAATACTTCAGGTTTGAGATGAAAAGAATGAGGTTGTCACTTTATTAATTAACATAAATGAGAGAAAATGTAGTCTGAAGGTATTTGTTAAACATAGATTTGTTCTTTTTCAATTATTTTATTAAACAAAAGTTACACAACTTCATACATTTAATAAATCTGAGTCAAAGGGTATTTATATTATAAGACTGTCTTCTCAATCTCATGTATAGAGAGGTCACAAGTCCTCTGACTCTATCAGATCATTTGAGAAAATACAGACTAAGATTCTTCCTAGGTAGAACCAAGGTGTCTAGCACTACCTCGGTACTCTCATTATTCTCTCTACATATGACAGTTACCCACAGATCTGTTTTTTTCCATATAATTTTACTGTACATACAAATTTCATCTAAATATACTGTAAATGGATTATTGCATGTACCATATGTCTAAGTAAATCCTCAAATACTGAAGTTACCTCCAAGTATATTGTACAGGTGTGTTGATTCTGGCTGGGGTAGAGTTAATTTTTTTCACAGTGGCTGGTATGGGGCTGTGCTTTTGATTTGAACAGCGATCAGAATAGAGGTAAAGATGTTTGTGTTATTGCTGAGCAGGGCTTACACAGAGCCAAGCCTTTTTCGTTTTCCATACTGCCACATTGTCAAGGAAATTGTGGGTGCTTGGGAGGTTGGGAGGAAACACAGTTGGAACAGGTGACCCAAACTGACGACAGGCATATTCCAGACTGTGTGACATCATGCTAAATATATAAATTGGAGGGAAGGAGGAAGGGGGGAACATTAGGATTGATGGTATTTTTCTTCCCAAGTCACAGTTACACCTCATGGTGCCCTGCTCTTCTGGAAATGGCTGAACATGGGAAGCAGTGAATTAATTCCTTGTTTTACTTTGCTTTTGTGCACCATTTGCTTTCCCTATTAAACTGTTCTTTATCTCAATCTACAAGTTTTCTACATTTTACATTTTCTACCCTTTCAGTTCTCTCCCTGGTCCCACTGCTGGGAGAGTGAGCGAGTGACTTGGGGCTTGGCAGCTGGCTGGGGTTAAGCCACAAGAAAAGGTCAGACTCCTGGTCAGATTAAACATGATGTCCAACTGAGCTGTTGCTGGTTCAGATGGCCAGGAAAAGAAAAAATCAAGAAAAGCATAAAAATATGTAGGTTTTGTGTTACTGACATCTCTGGACAAGAAAAATAGCAAAAGTCCATGTGAATTTTAACCTGCCTTATATCTGAACCTTGGTCTATTTTGTCTGCTTCTTTAGGTGCACCCAAAAACCAGTGCTTCCAAATGGAAAAAAATAAAAAAGTTAGAAGACACGAAATATTTTTCTGGGAGAGAATCAAAACATGCTTACTCATTTGTACATGGTGAAAAAATAATACTCCTTTAGTAACTATTAAAAACTCAAACCCCAACATTTTGTTTGCAAGGGAAAACAAAATTATATATTTAATATGACACAACAGTTAACTGGAAGAAGCCCTTGGAAATCTTGTCCATTCCTTCTATTTCAAATCATTTTACATCAAGGACTCAGGATTTCTTACCAGTTTAATAAGGATTACCTTCATATTCATTCAGGCCATTATGACTGTGGCACCATTTCTAAGAGGCTTACATGAAAGCTATTTACAACTATATATTGCATGCTTCAAAGGGTAATGTTACAAAGACTATAAAGAGCAAATGAAAAAAAATTATGTTTTAATCTCTAAATGCAGTAAAAAGTCAACCTAGTAAACAAGCAAAAAGCTAGTTAAAACCCCAAATAAGCTGCAATAGGTTCAGTTGTTCTGTTATGAATACTGTGAGCTTTGTTTCGCTAGTAATTTAAGATTAATTTTAAATCAAAGAATCAGAGGGAACAGCTCATGATAGGGCTCCTAAATGAAGGCAGATAGTAAAGATTTTTGTGTTTATTAACTGCCAAACTCTAGTCTAAAGCAATCTCAAATAATTCTATGTCTACAGGCAAAATTATACAAATTATCATAATTTTAGATATTTGCAAGGTCTTTTGGATGTACATTTCATAAAATCATAGAATCATTAAAGTTGGAAAAGACCCCTGAGATTGTTGAGTCCAACCATTAGCCACTATATTCACTACTGAACCACAACCCTGAGTGCCACATCCACAAGTTTTTTGAACACTTCCAGGGATAGTGATTCTACCACTTCCCGGGGAAGTTTATTCCAATGCTTAACCACCTTTTCTGTTAAGATTTGTCTCCTAATATTATTTTCTATTGTTGTGGAATCATTCTATGCACCCCCAACTGGATTTTTAATTTATTTCAGTTTCATCATAATTAAAAAATGAGAAGTCCTGCAAAGCAAAATAAACAAAATTCTATGATTTTGTCATCTAATCTTTATTTATGTAGTGAAAAATTTCTGTTGAAACAGGTCTGATGTAACTGCATGCATTAGCATTCTTCTCAACTTTTATAAATGCAGAGAATAATTAGAATGTAATTTATAGTTGTTACTAGAAGATGCAAATATTTACTTCTTTCACTATTACTACTGGGTCTAAAATTAAAAGTGGTAATGGCACATAACATAATCAGAAAATAAAAACATGTAATTTATAGGACTCAAATAAATAATTTGGGTTTTCCTCTTGGTATCTACCAAACAAATGCTTAATAAAACTATTTATTTCCTTAGTACAGAAAGATCCTTTAGGGAAACATGAAGAAAAAAATCTTTAGCTAAAATCTAAGCTGCAACATGATATAGATGACAATATTGATCTTACGCAATCAGTTCAATAATTCTATGAGAAAATAATGTACACAACATGCCTAATTTATTTTTACAGATAAACAGTGACACTCAGATAGGAAAAAATGTTACTGACATACATAATAGATGCTAGATAAAAATTTAAAATAACTTGCAAAAGGGCACTGCTTTTTTAGTAGCTTTACTTGTAATGAAGAACCTTAGTGAGATAGATTTCTATTTAATTTACTATGGTATGCAACAGAATAAATCTACTGAAATCAGCATGGAATACCACTGTAAAACAACATCAAGTCAAGTGAGGACACTAAAACTAATGCTGTGGAAGAAAAGCATTCAACAAAGGGATTAAATAGAACACATCCTTACATTTTTAAAATACATAATAAATTTTTGTAATCGTTTACATAAATCTTGAGATCATTTTAAGCTCCTTTCATGTGTTTACTGTACTCTTTTTTAAACTCTGGTCTTCTTCATTTCATACTATTTTAGCTCTGCCTATAATTTTCTTGAAAAAAATAAGATCTTCAGTTCCTTTAGTGTTCTAGTTTTTAGCATTAATTTATTAAATTTAATTAATAACACATTTAAATGTTGAGCATTACCCAGATGAAAAGCAGGTCAATAGATTGAGAAATCTTAGAATTGAAGGTGTTCTTAAGTGCCAGTTAGGAAAAGTCAAATAAGTAATAACATAGAGTGTCAGACATCAGCAGCAAGTGCCATGACTTCTTTCAGCTTTTTTATGTTGACCTGCTTGGATGTTTTGCCAAAGAAATTGCAAATCTCTGTGGACAATAGATGTATTTGTGTTGGAGACTACATTTGCTGCTGCTACGCTTGGTTCTGTTACCATTTGCCAGTTAGCAGGTATTCATGAATGAATGAACATAAATCATACTAAAATCCCAGTTTGAAATTGGCTTTTTTAGTACAACAGTCATAATGAGATATTCCATACTTTAATATATGAAAATCTTCTTACTGGGTAAAACTTCCACTGCTCAATGGCAATTAACTAGTAAATATTAACAAAAGTTGCCTCTTTGGAAATACCAGGCAAAGAAGCTCTTAAATAGACACAGAAATTTTGAATATTTCGATTAATTAAATGAGAAACAAAGCAAAATTCATCTATTTTTTCAGTTCCTTTTTAAGGAAGGAACTTTTCTACATTACTTCATATACTAAGTGGAAGAGTTTTCATTTCTCTCCAGTAAGGCCTTTGAAAATAAGGGTAAGTATGTAAGTATGTAAGTAATACAGGGCTTTTCTCCAGCAGCTGCAGGTAATGGCACCATGGAATGTATGCCATTAGTAAATCCCAGTAACATATTTTATCATTTCCTCATGGTAGCAAGACAAAAAAATCCTTATTGTTGATATCCTTCCATATCCATGTGAGAACTACAGATGATGTGTCTCAGAAAAAGTAAGGAAACTATTAACCTCACAAGAATATATAGTATTCATTATCAAAACCTTACTATCATATCTTAACACTCCTAAAATATACCTTCGAAGAAAAGACACTGAAAGATATTTTGGGCATTTTTTTCCCTGATTTGGAAAACAGTCTGAAGCGGTGGTGCAGTAAAATATGTCTAGGACAACGAAGAAGTTGGCGAGAGATAGGAAAAAAAGAATACCTTCCACAGACTCAAAGCAGAAGCTTTTTCTCAGTAGAGGTGACCTGAAGGAGGAGCAAGTTTATGAGTACCAAAAGAGTATTAGTGATAGTATCTGTTCAGTTTCCATCTCATGACTTGAAAAAAGAACTCTCAGAAGTAGTGAGAAAATCTTCCAATGGTGGAAAATGGATGATATCACAAGGAGAAAATAGTAGAACTCAACTCAGCTTTGAAAGAACAAGAACTAAGCATGGAAAAGAACATGCTTATGTTCTTGGAAACTAACATTTTATTTTGGTGAAAATAATATGATATATTGCTTATAGGCATTGTATAATTACAACAGAGAATTAGAAATAGATTAGTGAATTTCTATACCTTCCATCTTTTTTAAATTCACGGGGTCTTTGAATTAAAACTTCCTTAAAAGCCTTTCTTTATTTTGTTATCTGTAAGATTCATGAGGAAACAAAACAAAATGTGTGGTCACTGTACTTGTAGCTAAGCACTGTACAAAGTCAATGAGTCATACATTTTCATACAGAATTAGAAAAATAGCCTAAAATCATTCCTCTACAAAAAAAAATATTTAATCTCAAATTTTTTTTTTTTTGCATGGATAGGTCTCTTGATTATTGTTCTGTGAACATAGGACATGAAAAGGAAATACCTTAAATTTATCAAAATCTGTTTGGACTCTCTCATATAGTTCTGCCATAGAAGGTCAAAAAAAAAAAAGAAAACCTTCTGTTTGTTAACTAATTTATCTTTTTGGTTTCAGTAGTGTCTAATGCTCCCTGCATCATCTTCATTTTCACCATACTGTGCTGACAGATTGTACCTGAAAAGAAATTTATCTTCAAATTAATCAATAGGAAAGAAAGAAAGGAGTGAAGAAAAATGTATTCCCATTTAAAATAAAAATCTTTAGGGTGCAGGTCTGGGCACATTACTCAGCTGGACATCTCAGATGCTGACACCAATTTCATCTTGCTGAAAACTTTGCAATTTTATTTTCAGTTAACAAATAAATATGAACAAAAGAGGCACACCTACACCCTTTGAAATATCCTATATGACAACACTAACTTCACTGAAGCCCACTAAATCATAGATGCAATAAATACACTTCAAAAAAGATACTCTGCAAACAAAACACAACAACTGGATTTTCTGACTTTCATCTATTTGTTATGAGTTGTGAGACACCTCCCATTAGTCTGATACCATAAATTAATAGTCAGCAGTAAAACTAGTTTATGAAATCACTTGTCACACTTACTACAGATGATACCAGTCCTTGATAATGTGAATGCTCTCTGACCTATAAAGTTAACTTTATTAATAAACCCACTTTTGGTTCAGTGATTCTGTGCTGAAAAAATAGGGGCTGTTGACAAAGACACTGAATAAAAAAGATCCCAGCAAAGACCCACATAGAATTCCACTTGCCAAAGATGTTGAGTATGACCCATTAAAGACTGCTCTTGGGGTTCAAATATCAACCCAGTTCTTTACTCACCTAATTGTCTAGTTCTGCAGACTGCAATAGCTCTGCTAAAGACAATATAAATCTCAGAAGGCAATAAATCATATATTAGTGGTTTAGTAAATCCTTAGTAAATCCATGCTGACTCTTCCCAGTCACTTTTCCCTTCTGCATGTGCCCTGAAATTACCTCCAAGAGGGCTTCCTCCAAGATGCTCCCAAGAGCTAAAGTGAGGCCTAAAAGTGGTGTCTTAAAAATCCCCAGATTCTCCTTTTGGCTGTGGGCAACATTTTCCTTCCTCCACACATTGAGAAGTCCCTGGATCTCCACAATCTGTCAAGGATTGCAGACAACAATATTACCAGCACATTAGTTAATTCTCTCCACAGCCATAGACACAGTTCTACCCACCTGAGTTTCCTGTGGAAGCTAAGCATGTATTAGAAATTAAACAGAAGTTGAACAGCAGCAGATTGAATAGATAGAAGAGCAACAGAACATTAGTACTACACAGGATTATATTATCAAGCCGATTAAACTTACATGTCATATAACTGGTTCATTTTCATTGTTGTCATTAGAATCCAAGAAAAACCTCAATGGGAAAATGATAGCAATGTGAGTCACAATTCCCTCTCACGATAACAAATCAGGCAAGTAGGTATGTTTGACATTTGCTGCCTTCGAATTTCAGAACAAACTGCCAGAGGCAAAAAATATATTAAACTAAAAATTAAACTTTCCTTCAGTCACCAAGGTATTAAACCATGCATTGGTATAGAAATCCTATATTCTTGAAAAAAAATTTTTTAGACAGTAGTAACACATGACTTGTCCAAATGCTATCAATAGGTATAAAAGAGACCACAGAAGGCTTGTGTTGGATGGGACCTTAAAGATCATCTAATTCCAACACCCCTGTTGTGGGCAAGAACACCTTCTATTAGACCCTCAGTGACTTATCCAAACTGGCCTTGAACAATTCAGTGATGAGGTATCCACAGCTGCTCTGGGCAACTGATTCTAGAGTTTAACCATCCTCACAGTGAAGCATTTCTTCCTAATATCTAATCTAAACTTACTCCCTTTCAGTTTGGAGCCATTCCTCCTTGTCCTGTCACTACACACCCTTGTCAAAAGCCCCTCTCCTGCTTTATTGTAGGATTCCCTCAGGTACTGAAGGGCAGCAATTTGTCTACCTCCAAGGTTTCCCTTTTCCAAGCTGAAAAATTCAAGTTCTTTCAGTTTTACTTGCAGGAGAGATTTTCCATGAATCTCTGAATCTCTCCTCTGGGTCCACTCTAATGGGTCCATGTCCTTCCTGTGCTGGGGCCCTAGCAACTGCATGCAGCGCTCCAGATGGGGTCTCACCAGAGCAGAGGAACAGGATGACCTCCCTCAACCTGCAGGCCACACTTCTTTTGATGTATCCCAGAACAAGGTTTTCTTTCTAGGATGGAAGCTCTCATCTATGGCTCACATTCTGCTTCACATCCACCAGCAACCCCAAGTCCTTCTTGTAAGGGCTACTCTTGATCTGTTCATTCCTCATCCTGTGTTAATACAGGGATTACCCCAACCCAGATCCCCCATCCTACCCTTTTTTAAAATGGGTACAAAGCTTCCTTTTTCCCAGTCACCTGTGACTTCACTTGCTGACCGGGACTTTTCAAATATTATGGAAATGGCTTGGCAACTACATAGATCAATTCCCTCAGGACTCTGGGTCCCAAACATTTATGTACCTTCAGGGACTTCAGGTGGTCATGAGCCTGATCTTTACTTACAGTGGGAAACACTTTGCTTCCCCAGTCCCCACCCTGCTCTCCATCTACTCAAGAAGTGTAGGGAGAGAAGTTTCATTGAATACTGAGGCAAAAAATTGTTGAACTCCTCAGCTCTGTGACATTCAGATATTATTACAATATATGTTTAGGGGTTTTTCTCTCGGTTCCTTTTTTTTTTTTTTTTTTTTTTTGTTGTTGTTCCTTTTCTTTAACTATGAAAAGAAACCAATGGGACAAATAAGGATCATGCTGAATAATCATCATGGGTTGATTCACTACTGAATGACTTACTTTTTAAAGAAAAAAGCTAAAAAGTGCATGTTACTAAAGTAGTTTACTTCCTTTGGAACCATATGACTGTATTTTCTTTCTTGCTAAATCCAAGCTGCAGAAAACTATCAGAATGCAACCAAAGTTTCAGTCCTGACACAATAATGTTGTCACGTTCTGCTATGTCTTGTAAATACAGAGTAGCAGCAGTTCTTCAGCAAATTTACACTGGAGTTACATTGAGTTAACTTAGAATTTGACTCAGATCTCATTAGATCAATGAATCAATAAGATGGTCAGCTTTTCTGACTTAAAATCTTGTCTAGCTGAGGGGTAGAAAATGGATACTCCTTACCTCAGAGACAGAAATGAAGGAGACTCTCAAGACACAGCTTGGCAATAAGATGCTTAGCTGGATAGAGAACTAGATTATAGAGTGACACCATCATGTAAGTCTTACCAGGCATGTGGCCACATTTTATTTCTTTACAGAGACAAGGATTTATCAGCAGATTATCTTTATGTAGCACTGCTATAAATCATGATTTAACAGCACTTACATTTGACCTACTTTTTCATCATCACAAAAACCACTGTGATCATTATATGTGGATAGTGTCTTAAAGTGTATGTTCATAGTGACATTAAGTGTATATTCAGCATGTTGGCATTTCTTCTGTTTGCTGGGCTAAGCAGAATTGTTGCAAAAATTTAGAACTCTACTCACGTCCCCACATATTAACAAAAAACCCCACAAAAAACAACAACAAAAAAAAAACCCAAAACAAAACCCAACCAAAACAAAACAAAAAAACACCAAGGAAAAAAAGCACCTAGGAACTGATTTTTCAGAAAAAAAATCACATTCCTTGTCATAAGCATAAAAGAATTTTAAGCATACTAAAAAGTTATGCACCACAACCATTCTTTGAGTGTTAAATCTAGCAGTTCTCCTGTGGCTTTCTGGTCATCTGCCAAACATTCTTTCATTTCAGGGATGTCTCATAGAGTGCAACAGACAATGGTCTAAACTTTGGAACTATGGAGCATATGCCAGATACGACATTGTACCCCAGGAGGAATTTATTCAATTTGCCTTCATTTGATTCTAATCACACATTCATCTGTTAGTTGTGGCACTGAGTACCTGCAGCTTACATTTTTTAATTAACAACACTGTTACAGCTGCAACTAGGGGAATACCAAAAGTGCATTCACAATTATGTTGAACTTTATACCCTTTTTTAATTTTACAGAACACAATACGCCATTCAATTTTTATAGTACATGAATCGTATTCTCTACATTTGCATCTTCACCAAGATATAAGCCACAGCACTAATATAAAACTTATACACTACATAATAATAGGGATATACTATATAAAGTTTAACAAGGGCAGTTTCTGGATTCTGCACCTGGAATGGAGCAACCCTGGTTGTGTGTATAGACTAGAGAATGAGAAGCTGGAAAGCTGCACCATGGGAAGGGCCCTGAGTGTCCTGGTCAATGGCAAGTTGAATCTGAGTCAGCATTGCCCTGGCAGCCAGCAAGTCCAGCCGTGCCCTAGGGGGCATCAGGCACAGCATCACCAGCCAGGCAAGGGAGGGGATTGTCCTGCTCTGCTCTGCACTGGGGAGGCCTCACCTTGGGTGCTGGAGGCAGTTGTTATAAATAAAAAAATAATGTAATGGATCTACTGTTACACAATAATTACGTATATATTGCTAAAAGATTTTTCTTTTAGCTATTAAATAGATAATCGACCAATCTGAAATTCTCTGGGATTCTATTCACTTACTTCCTACTATCATAATTAACATTAAAATGAATGTATGCTGCATGCAGTTGTTATACAATTTGCTAAGTTTTGGGTACCACAATATAGAAAAGATACAAAACCATTAGAGAGTGCTGAAAGGAGAGCAACAAAGATGGTGAAAAGTGTAGAGGGGAAGCTGTATGAGGAGCTGCTGAGGTCACTTGGTCTGTTCAGGATGGAGAAGAGCAGACTGAGGGGAGACCTCATCAAGTCTACAACTTCCTTACAAGGGCAAGAGGACAAGCAGACACTGATCTCTTTTGTGGTGACCAGTGACAGAACTCAAGGGAATGGCCTAAAGTTGTGTCAGGGAACATTTAGGCTCGATATTAGAAAAATGTTCTTCCCCCAAAGGGTGGCTGAGCAGTGAAACAGGCTCCTTGGAGAAGTGGTCACAGCATCAAGCTGGACAGAGTTCAGTAAGCATTTGAACAATGCTCTCAGACATATGGTATGATTCCTGGGGTGTTCTGCAAAGAAAGAGCCAGGAACAGGACTTGATCCTGATGAGTCCCTTCCAACTCAGCATATTCTATGATTCTATGAATTTTACCAAAACAAGATATACAAGATAAACCAAAAGTTTTAGATATGCCATAATACGGACTTAGTTGCATCTCTACTCTGAAAAAAACAGTATTGTAAAACTATTTTGAATATGACATAAAAGAATAGCTTCATTCCAAAACTTCTGTTTTTCCTCAGAAGACTATCTCTTCTGAAGTAATCATTCTTCTTCCTTTTAAGTCTGTTCTTTAATTACTCAACCTCAAATTCTGCAGCAAAGAATATCTTTGGGCAAAGTCAGAGCAAACCAGGAGGAGAGTAGAATTACACTCTCGTATAGAGGAAGAAAAGAAGATGTTGTTCTGTTTCTATTCTATCCATAAAATAAATTTTCCTTTGTTATGTAACTGAAATAAGAATCTCAATGATAAAATGTAATGTGTATTTATAATAAACAATTTCTTATTATTGAAAATGGTGAGTTTTACTTAAAATGTAATCAACTATGGGTGATTATTTCTCAGGAGCAAATACTACTGCTTGCATATTTTATGTATAAATATCTGTTACCATGGATTCTGAATATTGCTTCAGAATTTTTTTATTTTTCATTAATAAATAACAAAGTTCTAAAAGTTGTTGCTTTAAAATGAATCATGCAATACAACTGCAGGCAAAACATTCCATTACGATACTCCAATAAAAAAACAGTAAGAATTCATTTCTTACCCAGAACAGCAAGGAAACAATAATGTTTGTTAAAACAAGAAGGTAATAAAAAATACCAAACGGTCTGTGAATTAAACTAGTGAAAAATACTTAGTGATTGAGATCAGGAAGTCATAGGTCAGGAAATTATCTTAGTGGTATCATAAACATGCACTGTCTTTCAACTGCTCTAATTCAACTACATCCATGGAAATGCTGTGTGGATTCTTCATCAAATACATCACTGCCAGAAAATTAGTTTCTGACTCTGCAGTCGTGGAGCAGTCATGTTTGCTGAGGCTTTAGGTTGGTTACCCTAAAATACAGAAGCTCACCTGTAACTTGTATTAGTGAGAAGAACTGCACTACAGTTGGGCTCTGGAACCGTTAGCAATCCCATCTGAAGTCAGAGTTGCCTTGAGTCACTGAGACTTTGTGAAGAACAACTGGAGTCTGGAGCTGAGAAGTCCAAAGAAGATACCAGATCGCAGATGTCCTTAAAAAGCCTGCACTGAGATATGGCCCTTCTAACTCAACTGCTTATATTTAAGTATCCTACACCTCAAGGGACAAACGACATTGCTTAATGGTTAACTGAAGTGGTGACCCCCTTAAAAAAAAGACTTTTGTAATTTTGTATTGAATGTGGAGGCAGTCTAGTTCCACCAGAGGGGCCCCTAGTGGAAGAACTTGGCATATCCAAAATTACACAGAAAACTTGTAGCAGGGAAATAAATTGAGTCCAAAATACCAAAATAGTTACTTAGCACCAACAAAATTTTCCTCTCTAAAAGGGCATGCTACTTTTCTGGGAAGGAAAAAACATTATTTTGCACCTTTCCCACATACATTTCTTCAAAGGCATTAAGAAAGGGAATAAACATGAAAATGTGTGCTTCACTACAACTTCATCAACTTAACAGATCAAAATTGCCTAATTTGTGTCTACTGTGTAAACACTAGAGTGTTTAAATATTGAAACCTTGGGATGTTAATTTAAATTCTATAATACTCACAATTAAAAGGCCACTTTAACTTTTCCATGTTCTGAAAAAAATTATTGTGAAAAAAATCATTACAGAACATATTGTAAATACATCCTAGATATAGTCCTTCATGTTGTTTCATTAGAAAATATTAATCTTCTTTACTCTCTGCTGGTATGTTGTCCTTCTCTCTATCAATGAGCTTAAGACAGATGAAAGCATTAATGGGGCAATTTTAAGAATTCAAGGGACAGTAAGAAAGGAACAGATTCATACAATGATATTTCTCTGCTATAAGTGCATAATTTAAGGAAATATTAGTGTTTCTGTTGCAGTTTACAATCTATGAAAAGGGAAAACTAGCTGCCTCTTCTTCTGGTCAACAGTACCCAACAAAGTCTGAGTCAGCACCTGTACTTTTCATACTCATTTATAGTCTTACTCTACTTAAAAAG
Source organism: Lonchura striata (assembly GCF_050655825.1). Taxonomy (NCBI): domain Eukaryota; kingdom Metazoa; phylum Chordata; class Aves; order Passeriformes; family Estrildidae; genus Lonchura; species Lonchura striata. Next base: position 75,468,586 of record NC_140704.1, read on the forward strand.
AACCCCAAAAAACAAACAAACAACAACAAAAAAAAAACCAAAACAAAAAAAACAAAACCAATTTTTCCTGTCCTCTTTATCCCAATTTATTTTATGCAGAAAGAAATACAGTAACAGTCAAATCCTACATGTTTGAAAGAGAATCATAGATTCATGAAATAAAAGAATATGCTGTGTTGGAATGTACTGTTCAGGATCATCAGGTCTAACCTCTGATCCTATGCAGAACTCCATAATAATCCCACCATGCTCCTGAGAGCATTTCCCAAACACTTCTTGAACTCTGTCAGGCTTGGTGCTGTGATGACTTCCCTGGAGACCCTGTTCCAGTGTTCATCAACCCCAAAGGGGTGAAGAACTTTTTTCTGTTAGCCAACCTAATCCTCCCCAGAATCAGCTTCATGCTGTTTTGTCAATCCTATCATGGGTCACAAGGGTGAAGAGATCAGTGTCTGCCCCTCTGATTCCTTTTGTGAGGCTGTCAAAGACCACAATGAGGTCTCCTCTCAGCATCCTCCAGGCTGAACCACAACTGACCTCAGCCATTACCCATGGAGATTCCACTGTAGACCCTCCATCCTTTCTTCCCTCCCCTGGAAATCCTCTAATAGCCTAATGTCTTTCTTATATTGTGGCACCCAAACCTACCCCCAGCACTCGAGGTGAGGCTGCCCCAGTGCAGAGCAGAGCAGGACAATCCCTCCCTTGTCTGGCTGGTGATTGATGCTGTTGAGCCAGGGACAGGTGAAATGACTTGGACAATTTCAGAAGGCAAATGAATGTTTATTCAAAAGCACTTCTCTCTTTTACAGAGAACATTGTGAGCATTAATTACATTGGTCTTAAAGTAAAAACATTTCACGAGATTGGTACACTGGACTTAGGTCAGTGTGGTAGAATATATCTATAAACAATATGAATGGAAAGCAAGATAATAATTTGTTTACGTTCCTCCTGGACTTTTTCCCAGACTTAGCCTGACAGAAATCTTTCTCTTTTTCTCTCTGACTGAACTGAGAATATCCACAGGTGATACTGTGCCTGATGTCCCCCAAGACAGGGCTGGCCATCCTGGCTGCCAGGGCTATTACATATAATATAACTGATAATTACATTTGAAGTAATTTTCAAATGAAATGAAATGGAGTCTAATAATCTAAGTACAAAATAGTAAAAGCACTTATTTGGTTTACATTAAACATATGTCTATGGGACAGTCATGCTTTAAAAAGTGATAAATTTCTAAGTCTGAAAATTTTGGGTTAAGTTTTTATAGTTTTACTGTAGATTAAATATTTTCAGAAAAATATAAATCAAAAGGTAAGATAGATTACCATTATTATATACTCAATGTTCTGCAAAATTAATGGTTGAGTGTTCCATTGATTTAAAGTTTCATGAGTAAAAAAAAAAAAAAAATTCACAAAAGAGAGTCCATGGACAGAAAAGCCTTTCTTTATCTTCTGACTTAGATTTCAAATAAATAATTTGAAATCCTCTGTATTTTAGATTGACTTAAAGAGGGATTATTTTACATAATGTTGCCATTTGCTTAATCTACAGCTTTAAATATGATCTTGGTTTCTATTGTCCTTGGTTTCTATTCCATGGTCAGAAAGATCACATTTTTTCCTAATATTGGTGTCAGTCCAGAACAGCTTTAACTTATCCCTGACTGTATTGAAGAGATCCCACTCATGATTCGGTGAGCTGAAACAGAAAGGCAAGCTCACGGGAAAAGCTGCTTGCTATATGCAAAAATTATATGGTTGCTGTTGAAAAAAAAAAAAAAAAGTATGAATCCAAAAATTATGTTAAAAGGATCCGTGGGTGCTCCTGCCAACCTGTGATTGCTACCATGTTCCTAGTACCCATTTGCTGAGGCAGCTATTCATGTTTTTGGCATACATCTCTTCATCTGAATCCCTCTGGTGTCACTATTTCCTATCCTCATGCTCAGAGAGGTGGTAGAAATGGTTTATAATAGGAAGGATTCAGCTATAATGGAAGGTATTTTAGAAATTCAGCAGGGTAACACAGAAATCATGAGAAGCTGCAGACATTTAAAAACTGGCAAGAAGAACAAAAAGAAAACAGCACTGTTGGGGAAAGACTGATATGACATTGATCTTGACATGACCTCAAGAGCTTGCCAGATTCCCAGGTCCATTAGAACTGCAGTACCTCTCTATGGCATAGAGTGGTACCAGCCAACATAGATGCTGTGGAGAGGGAATACACTGCCAGTATACCTGCAGTGATACCTAAAGCCTTGATGTCTTTATACTGCTGCTTTGTGTGCCTGATGTGAGCTCACTGACTTTGTACTGAAGAAACTGTGACTGTTTTTATATGACTTTAAACTAACCAGAAGCGTCTAAATCCAGTATTTTCTGTGGCAGGGTAGATCAATTATTGAAAAGCAGTGACTGTTGCTGCTTGAGAAAAAGATTTTGAGCCTGAGATGGCTCACAGGCCAGTTGGAAGGATACACTAATGGAGATGTGAAGCAGCAATGTAATCCTGACTTTTTTTCTAATCCCTAGTATCATAATAAATATGTTTAAAAACAGATCAAGAGACAGTAATACACCAACCAGTAACTTAGCAAACTGTATAACACCTGCATGCAGCATACATTCATTTTAATGTTAATTATTATAGTAGGAAGTAATTTAATAGAATCCCAGAGAATTTCAGATTGGTCGGTTACCTATTTAATAGCTAAAAAAAAAAATCTATTAGCAATATATACATAATTATTGTGTAACAGTAGATCCATTACAATAATTTTTTATTTCTGACAACTGCCCCTAGCACTCAAGGTGAGGCCTCCCCAGTGCAGAGCAGAGCAGGACAATCCCCTCCCTTGCCTGGCTGGTGATGCTGTGCCTGATGCCCCCTAGACATGGCTGAACCTGCTGGCTGCCAGGGCACTGCTGACTCAGACTCAACTTGTCATTGACCAGGAGCTCCAGGTCCATTTCTGCAGCACTCACCAGCCTCTGCTTTACCAATCAGTCCAAATATTTATGGTTCCCTATTCCAGCTGTGGAATCTAACACTTGCTCTTTTTAAACTTCATGTGGTTGATGGATGCTGAGCCCTCTAATTTGTTGAGGTCTCTGCAGGACCTCTCTGACTTTAAGGGAATCAACAGCTCCTCTCAATTTATTATTTTCAGCCAATTTTCTTGGTATTCCTTTGAGTTTTGCATCCAATTAATTTTTGAAGATGTTAAAGTGCACAGGACATAAAATGAAGCCCTGAGGAACCCCACTGATGGCTCCCTGCCAGACCAAATAGAACCCTATTCTCTACAATCCTTTGTGTTTCACCCATGAGCCAGTTGCACACTCACTGTATGATGTGTTTTTACAGCTGTTTGCTTGACATTTATCCAGAAGGATCCTGTGAGAGACAATATCAAAAACTTTGATGGAATCAAAAAAGATTACACCTTTCCTCTTTCTATCTATCCAGAGAGGTAGCAATCATCCAGTTATGGTCTTTGAGAGAACTCAGTACAATTGGCAATTTCCCAATTAGGCAATATTTTAGACATGAAACTTCTTTTGGAAGAGATAGGAGCCATTATCTTTTTAGAAAGTATACTTAATGAGCACTTAATAAGACAATAACCAGAAAGGAGAATTAGTCAAAACAAGTTGCAAGTTAGCATATCTGTAGAAGATTTTTAACAGAATTTCCATCCCTAGTAGTGATGAAGGTGACATTTTTCACATCTTATCTAATTAGGGTTGATCTCTATAGGGTTTTCTGGTGTTTCATGAAGTGCACTCACTGCTACCATAAGCTCCTTTCACAGTATGCAGCTCGACATTACCAGCATCCTGAAGAGCCATACTTTAAAAAATAATAATGAAAAGTATTAATTAATCTATATGTTATATATATTTATTATTTTTATTTTCATCCTCTACATGATAATCCTTAAAAGGATAATGCAGTAATTGTGGGTTCTAGGATACTATAATGAAAGCTTAGATAATAGGAGAGTTCAACTTAGTCCAAATCATTGTTCCTCTGCTTTTCTTTTGGATGACAGGGTTCTCTGTGACACACAATAAACTATGAAGTAACATCCATTTCTTCTTCTTTCTTTGAATGAAAATGAAAACAGAGTAATGTCATATTTTGTGTCTAAACTACACTGGGAAAGGAAAGTAGAAGAGATGAAGTCTGTCTATCCTAAATAAGGAAAAAAGTCTAAGAAATAACAGACATAGCAGGTTTGTCTTTTCAAAGTAGTCACAGTAACATGGGCTTTGTTGAGTTTGCCTACAAGAACAACAGAGGTAGCAGGATTTCACTATCTGTGCATTTCCTTTACTCTACAAGACTGGAATTGATGTTGTCTTTAAAACAAAATCAGTTCTCTTTATCAGATGTGATGATATTATCACAGACATCTAATGAAATGCTGGGAACGTTTGGGCACATTGAAACAAAGGCCAAAGGCCTTTCAAGGAATTTCAAGGAATTCCCTGGAGACAGATTTCAATGAAACCTTAGGAAACTCACTGTCTGAGGTGTTTTGCAAATTCTGCTGATCTTCACATTAGCTGTAGAATGACCTAGGTCCTCTACAAAAAAAAAAAAGGAATTTAAAATTTTTTAGGAGAACTGGCAGATTTCACTCCCAGGTCGTAAGTACTGTACAGTACAGATGAAAGCATGCTATTAAAGACAACTCTTAAAGATCTCATTTTCTTAAAACTTCAGTAGAGGACTGAAAAAAATAGTGTTTTAGCTCACTGAAAAGTATTTATTTTGTTCATCAAGGGTATGTGTCCTGGGTAACCCGAAAAAATGTATATGGTATTCTACATGTTTCCTATGCTGACCTGCCCAAGATATCACTGTCTCTCTCAAACCCAGGGGTTGGAAGCAGAACCCCAGGTTCACGGAGATGGTTGGCCCAGGATGACTTTAAAAGAGAGGGAAGAGACGCCGAGAGGGATTGTCTGCTCTCCCCAGGGCTTCAGAGTGGAGGCTGCATTACATGCATGAATCCTGCATTAAAATAATATCAAAAGATCCCACCTTTCCACTTAGAATTATTGTCAAAAACATAAATTGTTGTATATATGGTTAATCTTTATCTTAGGATATGCTTTCTAAACACAATGGGAGTTCACATTACTTCAGAACCACCATCAGTTGCTCAGTTCAGTTCTATGCTTCAAAGTCAGTTAACCTCTACTCAATCATTGTTCTTTAGAAAATGAAATCATTGCAACAGCCTTAGAAGGATGAATTAAAAACCAAGGGCTGATGTGTAATTAATTGGTTTTTGTTAATCATAATATAATTAACTATAAAATGATTCAATGAAGATCAAAGATAAAAATAATAATAATTACCAGTTCTTCTGGTACTGACAGGAGAAACTGAAATTTTTCATTTATTTATTTTTGATAGCAGTATCTGCCTTTTTCTGCTTATTACTTACATGAGTATCAGCTTGAAAGAACTATGTAAAGTCTCACTCTGTAGAGTGGGCTTTCCTTAGCTTGTTTTGAATTTCCAAAGGTTTTGAAAAAAAAAAAAAAGGTTTTCCGAAAGTAATCTAGAACTATTTGTAGTAATACAAAATTAGTGCTGCAAATCCCTTAAACAATATTTTGTCAGCATGGATTTTCACATCACAGTTTTGCTGTACTTTGATTTGTTCAGCACAGAGACAGCTTAATATCCTTTAATATTTTTCCTACTGCACCTTGACATTGCTATTAACATATCTATTTGTCTGTTCTATTTATATTCAGGAAGGTAGAGCAACTCAAATGAACTCTTCTTGTCTTTAATATATATTGTTCAAATATTAATCACTTGATAAGAAATTCACATTTACTTATGTTTAAATGTTAGAGTTTTCCTCCTTGAAGCTTCATTATTCCCATACATATTAATAACACTTCTGATTTTAGTCCTTTTTATCATGGAGAAGAAATAAAAAGAGGAAGTAATTCAGCCCACATTACACTTGGATATCAGCTTTGCTCCATACAAAAAACTTTCAAGTGGATCCAGTCACACTAGCTAACATGTCTGTTGAAATATGCTAAAAAAAAGCTAAATAACTTGTAAATTAGGTACCCCAGTGTTAGTAATTCTCACGACCTTATAAATATTGTTAATGACAAAAGTGTTCAGTAAATGCATCTTGTACAAAACATACCATGGGGAGCACTGAAGGAGATTTTCCCCATTAAAAAAAAAAAAAAGGAAAATAAAAAGAAAAATAAGAAAAAAAATAAAGAATCCTACAGAGATTATGTTACCTTCCTGTGAAATCAAGAAATTCCACTGAATAGCTCATTGCTTCCATCAGGGAAAAAAATATTGTAGAAATGTGTCAGGCATAGCTGGGTATTGGATGATAAAATTTAAAGACTGAAATTATAGCTATATCTGCCTTTCAAAGTGAAAATAAAACTACAGCTTTTCATAAAGAAATTTAGTTGGTCCAATCTATGATTGGATATCAATGACAGAAGTTATACCAGGTAACATTTTGATCACCTACAGCCCCTTTCCATCTTTTATGACGTACCCATGGAAACTTTTGTACTTGCATGGTAAAACTAGACCTAGGACACTGAAGAGGGGTCTCAACAGGGAAAATTTGGGCTGGAGGTGTTTTTGCGGCCGTGATAGAAGGAGACTGAACCAGTTTACATGAATTTTCAAAGCAAGTGGTGTTCAGTATTTGATTCTGTACCAAATGCCAATGCTCAGGTTCCGGTGCCCTTAAATGTCTTTAGTTTTCCAAGTTATAGGGTTGAGTCAAGAATATTTTAGTTGATTGAGTCATTAAACACTAGCAGTCCAGTCTCTCACATGACCAATGTTTTTAGCTTGTGCTGTTGTGTCCTCAAGTGCTATTTCCATTGTCAGTGCCATCATCAATATGATCAGGACACTTCTGGTCATATTTAGATTTGAGGATCATCAGGTTGTTTGTATAGCTCAGCTTTCTATTTCACTGAATTTGCAAAACCTATTCAAGCTTCATTCTGATGTTTGGGAAAAGATGTCAGTCACATTTTGTCTTTTCTACTTAATAAAATGTTGGTTAGAGCTCTGAGGTTTATGCTAACAGCTGTGCTAACTTGGCTCATGCAAAGGGCTACACAAATGCCCACCTCATCCTCCTCTGCCCAACTAGATGTAGTCTCAGCCTGTCCCAACAAGTCTTCCTGAGCTGGAGTGGCCACAGGCCAGGGAAAGCAACATGAATGAGGCAAATCTCATTGTAGGTGATCAGGGCAGTAGGTTGGAAAAGTGAGGCTCACAATCACAACCTAGCTCAGTTCAAGAAAAATATCTGAACCCTTGATTCCATACAAACCCCATGCGATGGGGGCAAATCCTTTACTCTCAGAGCTCTTTCACAGAAGTCAGAGTCCAACAGCTGCACCAAGTCAGAGCTAGCTTAGAGCACAGGAGGCTAAATCCACAGTAGAGAATGTCTGCAGAGCCTGTTGTCACTCTCAGGGCTCTGTCACTAACTTTACTGGAGAGACAGAGGAAATGTCATCCATGAGAGAAAGTTTTACAAATCTCAAATAGGAGAACAGAAACAGACATAGGTATCCTGTATCCTATACTGCCTAAACAGAAACAGACACAGGTATTCTGTATCCTATACTGCCTAAAATACTGTGATCTGTGGTGAATCTGGTTTATGCTTCATCATATGAAACCAAAATATTTTAGATATGAAAGAAACCATATTTGGAGATGTAGTTAATATATAAAGATGATCACTCACTTCATGAAACTTAATATATAAAAACAAAATAATTAATCATAAGATAGCAGGAAATACAATTTTTGAGAGTTAGTGGTGAAGAAATTCCTATGGTGGCGCTTTTAAAAGTTCAGTAATGTCATACAAATGTTTGTAGCACCTGCAGAAACACTTATTTTCTGAGAATGAAGTTGTATCTAAAATAAAAATTCTACCTGATAACATGTTTATTAAAAATAAATATTTTTGTTGTTGATGAATGTAAAGATGGACGACATTTCCCATGTGGGATCAGCACTGAGAAGCATTCAGCTCCCAGATCAAAACAGGAAAATAAACGTTAAGCAAAAATACTTTATTTTATATTTTCGTTTACCACTGGGAAAAAAAAAAAAATCTTTTCTTACATTCTTAACAAATCTTCTATTTTCTATATGCATGAAGTTCTATAAGGAAATGGTAAGGATTCACTAGAACAATTAAGTAATTTTGCCTTTAGAGAAGTAATTTACTTTGATGATGTTATCTGGGTCCTTCCCTCACCTACACCACCACGGCTGAGGAATGAATCACTATAAAGCTCTACATACTACCCGGTAATTCAGACTTAATGTATTGAGTGTAAGACTGAAGGTCAACAGCTATGACAGTATATAGGCATAAATTATTACTCCATATATTCCCATCTCAGAGAATCTTATTGTATGGCATAAGACTGGGACATGGAAATAAAAAGACCTTTATTGGCACAAATTAGAACGACGACATTGCTTATAAATTAATGGAGAATTCTGACATTTTAAAACCTCTGTGAGAGCATAGTGAAGCATTTTTTGCTCTAAATTATGATGGCATGACTCTGGATTAACCTCAGAGACACTCTGATGGAGTAGCACAGTGATCAGTATAAATTCTACGTGCTGAGCAGTATCTGAAGAAATATAAAGACCAGGAAACCAGATAAAATATTCAGAGCTGAAAATACTGCTGCCTACATACCAATTGACATGTTTAGCCTTTCTCTACAAAATTTTCTCCTACAAAATGAAAAGTAAAATTAAATCTTATATTGTTATAAAAACAGCATGATTAAAACCCTTTGACTTGTGTAAAGAGATTCAATTCAATAGTTTCAATTAATTTTAATATTTCCGGTGTCCATAAGGATAATATATATATAATAGAATAATCTGGTATTTTTATATCTATTTGAAGTTTTTGTGTATGTTGTGGCATCTTCTTTTTCTATTCCACCCTTTAGTAGCAATATATCAGTAGGACTTGATTGTATTCACTTTCATGTTTTTAACTGTATTGCACTGAAAGCTGTTAGATAATAAAAATATTCTGTACCAACTTGGTTGACAAGTAAGATTTACACTCCCTATCTTTGAAAAAGGAACAGAATATTTGTAATAAAATGCTGATCTTTGGTAACAGATGATGCTTCAGTATTGACTGCATCTGGGCTGAAAATGGCTGAAAAGTGCAGGAGTCTGCTGTCTTAGTCTCCTAGGAAAGGAAGAAACACTACATATGAAAAGGGACACATGTATATTCAGTATTCATCTTTCCTTGAACTTCTGCAGACAGTCTACTACATCCAAATCCAGCCATTGTCTGAAAAAGAAGTCACCCAAAGCCTGAGTCCTGACAGACCTATGAACTTCTGCTATCAAACAATATGGTATCCTTAGACCTGGACTTATTAGAGCCTTGCTTTACTTTTCTAATACAAGAGAAACGTTACATGTAAACCTTCCAAAAGTTACTAACATTTGGAATTTTGCTTCCTCTAGCAATGAATTATCTGGCCAATGGGCTAAGATAGCTATAAATGCACAACAGACTGAAGCAGGCACGACTAGAAGAATCTTTGCCCCCGGGTTACTATGAGCTCCTAGAGCAGTATTCATCTCTATATCCAGACACAAGTTTAGGCACATATAAGTTTTAGCAGGCTAGATGCTTGTTAGAGATACAGATCTTGTCAGCTGTGAACAATGGGGAACTGCTTATCTCACCATAACTTTGATGTCTGTATTTGAATAGTTCTTGATTCATTGACTGTGTTAACTCTCTGTTAGTCTTGGACTGCAGCAGGAGCTTAGACACAATTAGCTTCCATGCAATTGTCTGCACTGCAGACACATAAACATAGGTGATGGAATCACAATCTCAGCCTCCTTGTTTCAGTCAATATTGGCCACCACCTACAAAAAAAAAAAAAAAAAAAAAAAAGACAAAATTAGTTGAATTATCTCCCAGGCAGGATAGACTAGGGAGCAGAGCAAATATTGAACTACTCTCTGCTTTAAATATGACAAGCTTTTACTCATTTGTGTGAACCAAAATTGTTTCCTGAACACAGAGGTGGTATCTTTTTAATGATATAAGCAAGAGACTACCATACACAAGAAGAACTGATACTATATTTTATATTCTGTAGCAATGTTTAAACTAAGAATTGTTCTGTTGTAATTTCTTCTTTCTAAGATGCTTAAGTTGTTGCCTAAAAAAGCAATATTGCCTCCAAAAGAATTTATATAAATTAAACTGAGAGTAACCTTTAAATACAAGAACACAAATTTATAGTTTAATTTGAAAACATTTACTGCAAATTTGCAATTCAGAAAGTGATCTTAGTTGTTCTCTTTGAGACAATGAAGGATCTAAGTATCTGTCTGACACATTTTTCATGGGGCATATTTTGACTTTATTGTCTAAATAGATTAAAATATTATATCCCTCAGCATTCATGTATGAGGTTTCAACAGGAGACTTTCAGTTAAGTGGTGCCACAGTTCAAAAAGCATAGGTTTCAAAAGTGGGACAGTAGGACAAGAGATTAAGTTCCTCAGACACAGAGAAGAGAATGTCTCTGTTACACTTAATTTTTGACTTATTGAATTTTTGCTTAGTGATATTAAAAAGTACGTAAATCCTTCCAAACGTCCTGTCTGTATGTGCCCATGGATTTGTGTGTAAATGTCTGAACCTATCCCAAAATTATATTGTACAATATTAACAGAAGAATATTCATCTGCCCTATAGCTGTTTTGGGACATTTAATTATCTGGTGTAACACAAGTTTCCTCTGCAGCTTTGGACAAATCGCTTATGTCTATGCTTTTAGGTGAAATGAAAATAATATTTCTTTCTTGCAGCGTAATTATGAGGCATCAAAACTGTGAGACTTTCACATTGAGAATATTTTTACATGTCTGATTTATAGCTACCTCACACTTTGCAGTGTAGAATACAATTTGCAGGGAAGGAAAAAAAAGTTATAATGCACAGATAGCTCTATATGTAATCTTTAGAGTGGTTAAGTCCATCCTCTCAAAATTCATTTATGACAGATTTTTTATGTGATTTCTTATATTCAATAATACATTTTAAAAAAACTCAGAAAAACCCCCACAAAAACACCAAAAAGCTCAGACTTTTGTCTCAATTGTCATTAAGATTAAGAATTTAAGTGTAACAATGCATACTTTTATGATTAAAAACATTAATACCTCCAGACATTGAAAGACTCTCTGAATAATTGGACCTCTAAAGGGTGTGCAAGAGGAATGCTTTTAGAAAAGTATTTCACAGCTATTTCTGCAATTCAAGCAAAATAATATGCAAATGTATTCCAGGTACTGGAATAGCTTACAAGGATAGATTCAAATCTGCAAACATATTTCACATTCAGGACTGCAAACAGACATAGTACAGCAATCTGTATGAATAGCCACTTAAGAGTGAGGATAGAAAGATGTTCTGTAAGAAAATTAATTCCTGGTGAATATTCCTAAACTGTTTCTTGTTATTCATACCAACACACCCTCTTCTTGCTCCTCATCCTCTCTGCCAGTGGCATCCCACATTTTTATATAGTTCCGCCTTCCTTCTCTTTATCTTTGCTTCTAGCTCTTGTATTTATTATTTTATGTGGGAAATTGATTTGTAGAGAGTTCTCAGGGCCCTGAGCAAGTGCTAAAAGATTTGCTTAAAAACTAAAATATATGAAAAACTTTTGCCAAAAAGCAGCTGAACAAGAACATAGAGTTTAGTCAAATTATATATTAGCACTTATTAGTTTTACTTACTTACCTTTGCAATGCAGATGTGACTGTAGATCAACCAAAAACAAATGCTTGGGTTGCTTTAGCCAAGTCAGCTGGCTCAGACACCATATGTTTGACCAATTCAAGCCCAAACCAATAACGCAATGTGCCAGTGTCAGCCAAAGAATGGCCAATACCCAATCGTGACAAATATTAGCATGAAGATACCAATGAGACCAATCCCATAACCAATTAGCATCACTGAGTCCCTGATCTTCTTAAAGCACTTTCTGAACCTCAAGAATTTGAAATTCTTAGTTCTTTGGCAATAGAATTTTTTGCTGAGTTTCAGTACCCAGGAGATCCACAATTAAATGTTACTTCCCTTCATCCTGTATACAGAAACTCAATTTTGTGCAATTGTATTATCCCAGTGCTCCCTAAGGGTAAAATTTCTGACCTAGATGAGTCCCCACGGCAATTGCCAAAAAGATACCAGCTCATTTATGGAGATAGAGCCTAGCAAGGCATTCCCTCAAAAATTAAAGGTGGCCCATGTAACATTAGAAAATTCACTATAATAGTACGCTATAATAGTACCTAAAGTTTAAAAAGCCATCAAAAGAAAACATAGAGAAGAAAGATTTGCCCATCATTATGAAATGCTTAATATTTTTTTATAATTAAAAAATAGCTTCTGATTGTAATAGCGTGAATTAAAACATCTGTATTGTCTCACCCTTCTCATGAGACTGAAAATAGAATAAAAGTTTTTAAAATGCCTCTCAGTTGCCCCATATCTGAGTCACAAAATTGTCCAACAATTTTATTCTCATCCCACTCCACATTTGAAATTAGTTTATTTTTTCATGCTTCTCCAGCACATTCTGTTGATACAATCAAAAACTAGACCAAACTTATACAGAGTTCAGCCGGGAATCATCCATGTCAATAGAGGAGAAATTTTACTCAATTCTTGCATCCCTGAAATATTCCATTTCTCTGCAAATCTGGAGCTCCTGTTTAGGCAGAGCATCGCTTTGGTGAATTAATTTACCAAGTTCTTAGAAATGTGATTATCCATGCATTCCATTGATACTTAATTTATCTAAGCAATTGAAAATTATATTTTACAATGAAAAATATAAACCAGGCTTTGAAACAGACAAATATTGCTACATTTTTTTCTTATATATGAAACAGTGTGCAATATGAACTTCATAACTTTACTTCTAGGGAATTATGCTCTATTTGGCAAATGGAGGTAGGAGTGTCAGCTCGCTGAGGACTGCGCAAGACCCTAAGCATGTGTTGTTGAATGGAGTGCCCAGGACTACGTGTAGGCACAAAGCAGCCTGAAAACTGTTTCTGTTTTGAAAGAGAGAAAAGCAAAAACAACCAGAAGATGACACTGACAATAAAAAAAGAATAGAATGTATGCATGTTTTTGTCTACAATTATACGAATTTCTATCTATATTAATGTAATTTAGATTTTAATTGTTCATCAAAAAGCAAGAACTTGAAATTTTTGCATGGAGAAATATTATAAAGTTTGTGATACTTCACCAAGGAAAAGTAATTCCAGATTCCAATATTGCATTTTATAGTACATTTATATTGCTAAAAGACAGCTATACAGTTGCTCAAAATTTATGAAAAATATGTCTGTTGAGTAAAAATCTGTATGTGACTTCTTGAAAATACTTGTGGGAAATCCATCAGAAAGTCATTCTTTGTTTGGAAGATAGATTTAATAGATTATTTTTCAGTTCCTCAGGAGTAATGAATCTTCTTTTTCTGTTTAACATAGTGTTGTCATCACTCATATTCTAATAAAAAAACATTTTCAAGGTACCTCATTCAATCAAGACAAACTATTCCTGCTATGCCTTCATCACAAGCAATTGATTTGTCTTTATTCCAGACATCCTTCTTATGTCTTTTATTGTATAAGGTCCAGCATACATGTGTCTGGCGTTAAGATTTTTTTTTTCTTCTCCTTTTTCACTGCCAAACTGTCAATACATTAGTTTTCAGGTTTCAAAATTTTCTTATTTCAGTTAATGCAACCCCTTAGTCATCAGATTTACTTCTCACTTGCATATTAGGTCAGTTTCGCAGTTTTATGTTCCCTCTCTGTTCTTTCCTTCAGGTCCTTTTCTCCTGAGTTTAAACAGAGATTTCTGGCATCTGAAATTTTGGAAATTTTCTTTTCCTGTAATATTGTGTGAAGTTACTTGATTGAGTAAAATCTCCTCAGAGGCATGCAGATGACCCATACAGTAATAATGAAACCATATCAAGTATACCAGAAGGCAGAATCTATCTCCCAATTTTTACCTCAGCCTCACTTAGTACATAGTTCTGAGGCAAGTATATAGTATAGGCAAAAACATAGAACTATATAGAAAATATATTTAATATAAGTTCTGAGGCAAGTATTAAGTGAGATACTGCTAAGAACAGCTTTTGGTAGGGATTCAGGAGATGTACTTTTAGGACACACATCTTACATGACGTGAGGCAGCACATGTAGACAAATTCATAACAGAAACTCAATTTCTTTACAATATTTTAACTTCAATTGCAAAATCCAAATTACTGTACTATTTTTTTCCCCCAGAACGAAACAATAATACTATATGTGTTTAGGTAAATTGCTTTTCTATAGGGGAATAATTTATTTAAACATTTATTTAAACATATAAATACACTGCTTTAATTTCAATATTTAGTGCAAACACTGCTAAAAATATCTTATATAGAACTAATGTTCTAGTGCTTGAGAATGATATTGGTATAAGGAAGGAATCTGTCACTCAAAGGCATCTGACAATTTTTTTTTTTTCACTTAAAGAGAAGGACTTTGCACATATAGAAAATGTTTTATTTAAAGGGCTATATATAAGACAGAAGCTGGTCTGCAACAAATATTGTGTCTGAAATTGTTAGTGGCCTTGTACAAGAGGGTGAAGTTTTTGGTGGAAAATGGAAGAACAACTGATAGCATCTACATGTTCTAGTGCATAGCATATGACACGGTCCTGCATGACATCCTTGTCTGTAAACTGGAGAGACATGGAATATCTGCTTGATGGATTCTGAATTGGCTGTATGGTCACATTTAAAGAATTGTAGTCAAATCTCAATGTCTGAGTGGAGAGTAGTGATGATTGGTTGTTCCTCAGAGACCCATACTGGGGACAGTGCTATTAAATATCCATGTTGTTGACATGTACAGTGAAATTGAGAGCACCCTCAACAGCTTTATTCACAGACCCAAAGTCTGTTCACCAACATGGAAGGAAGAGATGCCATCCAGAGGGACCTGGACAGGCTTCAGTGGCAAGCCTATGTGAACTTTATGAAGTTCAACAAGGCAAGTGCAATAGCCTGCATGTAGGTCAGGGCAATCCCAAGTGCAAATCCCAAACTGGGAAGAAAATTGATTGAGAGCAGTTCTACAGAGAAAGACTTGGATGTGTGTAGTAGATAGGGAAAGAAAGACCCCCTTCCCCCTCTTCTCCTGCAGCACGTTATCTATTACCCCAAAGAATGTAACCACACCTAACCCAGTAGTTTTCCACTCCTGACTAACCCTAGAGACCCTACCAAACCCCCCTGACGTGGCAAAGTCCCCCAAAACTATTTAAACCCATGAGATAAGATAATAAACGCTTTTCAACCGTCCACCACACTGGTGTCAGCGTCTGTTGTTAGCCTGAGTAGCCCGGACTAGGCTGGGCTGCCGTGCTGTTCCTTGCAACCAGGTCGCCTTGCCTTCCCTGAAGGCGACATATCTGGTGCCGAAACCCGGGAAAGATTCGCTCGGGTAGCGGGTGTCGCCTGGACAAGAACAGCGGCCGGAGCGGTAAAACCGTATCTCGGTGAGGGAGATGTCCCGGGACCCGCGATCGTCATGGACGCCATCGCAAGCGTCGTAAGTGCGATTCATAAGCAATGGGGAATTGAGTGTAGGCTCAAAGACTTTTATCTTGCTATAGCAAGGCTGCTTGAGCTTGGGGCAGTTGAACGCCCCATGGATGTTTTGCATCCGGAAATATGGGAAAAATGCACAGCCATGCTGGCCGAGGACATGAAATCCTCAGTCAGTGGCAAAAGCCTTAAGGCATGGGGCAAAGTAGAAAAAGCCCTACGCAGAGCATTAGAAGAGCAAGAGACATGGAGCGTGTCGTGCACGTGTTTATTGGTTATACCCAAGCTAGGGGTAGGAGCGGGAACACAAACTGCCCCTCAGGGAGATCCGCCCTGGAGTGGGGATCTGGGGTGGCCTGGCGCATCACCCCCCTCCCCGGGCCAGAACCCAAACCCCCCCGCGGAACCTTCCCAAAAATCCACAGTTTCCCAATCTGTACCACCGCCACCAATCAGCGACCCGTTGCTGGAGGTGCAGCAGCGCGCGGAGTCCTTTTGTCAGGGGCTGGCAAGGGAAGCCAGAGAAGCAGAAATCGCAGCTCGGGAAAAGATCCTAACCACACTGCCAACCTACTCCGTTGCAAATGGCGCTGGCAGCCAAGGAGAGGGGCGGGACGTGGGCGGTCTCGGCACGAAAAGCCTGGAGGTGCGGTGTTTTAGGAATGCGCGTATGTGGAAGAAAAAGGACGAGAGTGGCAGAGGGCACGGAGCCAATCGGCAGCCGTGTCAGACGCTGCTACCATTTAAGGGAGAGACCTCCCCCTGCAGGAGGCAGGGCAAGCCCGGGGGGCGGGAGCGGTGCCACCCCCGCGGGGAGGGGCGAGGTCAGAGCCGGACAAAAAGGCACCGAGCCCCGGAAGTTCGCTGGCATTCGACTTCCGGCTCTGAGTCCAACAGCAGCTCCAGCAGCTCGGAAGAGCTGACGGAAGCCAGCTGGGACTCTGAAACGGAGGGAACAGAGCCAACGCGATTTAAAACAAAACCGAGTAAAGCTTTAAGCTGCACCGAAAAGAAGCCACAATACGAACCAGCCCAGTTTACCAACTGGGAAGAAATAAAAATAGCCTGTGCTGAATGGTCCCCAGCGGCTGCCGTACAAACCTTCCCGGTGAGGATCACCAGTCCGGAAGGAAACCAGCCGAGGGTATATACCCCGGTAAACCCAAAAGATGTACAGTCAATTGTCAAAGCCATTGCAGAAAAAGGAATCAATTCAGTCATGGTCTCCACTTTAAGTGATGGTCTTTTTGGTAATGACGACTTGCTTCCCTTTGATATCGAACGAATAGGTCGCATGATACTTGATGGTGCAGGAATGATTGTGTTTAGACAGGAATGGGAGGATAATTGTACAAAGCTATTAGCCCAAGCATCTGGCGCGATGCAACCACTATGTCGATCGAGTTTATCCAGGCTGATAGGAAAGCACGATGATATGATCACGCCTCTGCAACAAGCCACGCAGATGCGGGCTGAGGAGGTCAGGGCAACCACTCGGGCTGCTAGGGAGGCTATTCGTGCCGCCTCTCGGGTCGTGGCAAAGCCAGCGCCATGGTCCACCGTGAGGCAGGCAGAGAGCGAAAGCTTCACGCAGTTTGTGGATCGAGACTCCTCCACCCTGCTGGCAGAGGCAAAGGGCCCCGTGGTAACTGATTGCTTGCAGCAGCAGTGCAACTCTGTCACCAAGGATATCTTACGTTCCCTGCCAGCCGGAGCCAGCCTGGCTGTCATGATCAGACATGTAGTAAGGGAAGAGCACCTGACACCCATTCAGGCAGCCGTCCACACCCTGACCAGTGCCATGGCATGTTTCAAGTGTGGAGAGGCAGGTCACATCGTGGTGAACTGCCCCCAGCCAGCACAGCAGCCCACGGCGCCTCCACCCCAAGCATGCTCGAGAGGAGCCTGTTGGGGCTGCGGGAGGAAGGGGCATCTTGCTAAGGAATGCAGGTCCCGGCCCCAGGGAAACGGGAGAGGGAGGGGGCACGCGGGCCACACTCAGCCTCCTCCCGCCGCGAATGCAAGGCGGCCCATCTATGCCAACCCCCAGTGGGGCGGGGCGCTCTTATACCCCATACCCACACAGGAGGCAGCCAGCTTCGTACCCCCGCCAGCGACACAATTGCAGAATTTTGCAACACAGCCTGCGGTACCTTCGTACCCACTACCACCGCAAGTAGCGCCTGTGCCACAGGGCCAGCAGGAGACGCCCCAGAGCGGGACCCCTGGGTGGCCCTGGCCATGAAAATAGGGAAGGAGCCCCCGAAGGTGTGGGGGACATGCCGCCTTTACAGCAGTCAGGACCCCCATGTCATAGGGCTTCAGTTTTGGGCAGACACAGGAGCAGACTGCTCGATTTTTCCCCAAACACTGTGGCCCCAACACTGGCAATGCAAAGAAGTCCCCCCAGTGAATGGAGTGGGAGGGCCATCCCAGGTATGGCTTGCAGTGACAGTAGACACTTACAGCAGAGTGATCGTGGCAACACAGCACCTCAAATCCAACTCTAAAGCCACAATTCAGCACTGGCTGACAGTTATGGCATGGCTTGGTATCCCCATGCAAATTAAAACTGACAATGCTTCCAATTTTATCTCCAAATCAGTGCAGGAATTTGCCTCGGTGTGGGGCATCACCTTAGTACAGGAGATCCCATATAACAGCACTGGACAGGTCATTGTTGAGCGAGCAAATCAGACCCTAAAAGCCAAGTTAAAAGTATTAACAAAGGCAGAGGGCTTTGCCAATTCCATTCCCTCAAGAGACCAAACGCGCATGCTGGCAACCGCGTTGCTAGCACTGAACCAATTCCCTAGGGGAGATGAGACAAACAGTCTCATTCGAAAGCACTGGGCCACTCAGACACTAGAGGAGGGCCCGCAGGTCAGGATCAAAAATGAGCTAGGCGAATGGGAACGGGGCTGGAGACTGGTGCTTACGGGACGAGGGTACGCGGCAGTCAAAAAAGAGGACAGAATCAGGTGGTGTCCACTCAGGTCAATCAAACCTGACCTTCAGAATGAAACTAATGAAAAACTGTGAGTTTCTGTTTGCAGGACATGCTCGTAGACCGTCCCCGTGACGTATACACCCCTGTTCCAGAGGGAGATGACGAACCACCAAGCCGCCAGACAAAACCCAAGAGTGCTACACCGGTGAGACCCAGACATGCACAGTGTCTTTGTGCGATTTTGCTGTTGGGGCTTGTGGCTGGGGACCAAGCCAACCCAGGCCACTATCCTCATCAGCCATTTAGGTGGGTCATGCAACATCTTTCAAGTGACAAGGTGTTCAAAGAGGTCACCACAGCGAACACAATCAGTCGCAAAGCCTTCGAAACTCACCTTGAGAGAATTACTCAGGTTTACCAAACCCCTTTTTCCTTACCGAGTTACAAGTTTGTACCTCACTCCAGTGCCTATATCTATGACTACCTCATTTTATTTATGAAAAGGAGGGGGGAGATGTAGTAGATAGGGACAGGCAAACAGAAGATCTCGGGATGTGATGGAAAGAAAGACCCCCTTCCCCCTCTTCTCCTGCAGCACGTTATCTATTACCCCAAAGAATGTAACCACACCTAACCCAGTAGTTTTCCACTCCTGACTAACCCTAGAGACCCTACCAAACCCCCCTGACGTGGCAAAGTCCCCCAAGACTATTTAAACCCATGAGATAAGATAATAAATGCTTTCGACCGTCCACCACACTGGTGTCAGCGTCTGTTGTTAGCCTGAGTAGCCCGGACTAGGCTGGGCTGCCGTGCTGTTCCTTGCAACCAGGTCGCCTTGCCTTCCCTGAAGACAACAGATGTGTGATTTGAAAAGTAACTCAACATGATCAGGTAATGTAGGTTTTCAGACTGGAAATCCAACCATATCTTGGGATGCATCAAAAGAAACCTAACAGGTCAAGGGATGTGATTCTCCCTCTCTACTCTCTATATGGAGTACTGTGTTCAGCTCTGGGACTATCAGCATAAGGGAGACATGGATACCTTTGAATGAGTCCAGAGGAAGGCCATGAAGATGACCAGATAGCTAGAGAAAGCTGAGGAAGTTCATCTTGGAAAAGACAAGGCTCTGGGAAGACCTTAGAGCAGCTTTTCAGTACCTGAAAGCAGCCCAAAAGAAAGTTGGAGAGTATTGACAAGGGCATGTAGTGACAGAACAAAGGAAAATGCCTTCAAAATGAAAGAGAATAGGCTTACATTAGATAAAGAAATTTGTACTGTAAGAATGGTGAAGTACTCAGCTAGGTTGCCTAGAGAAGCTGTACATGTACCATCCTTGCAAGTGTTTAGGGTCAGTTTGGATGGGTCATTGAACAACCTGTTCTAGCTGAAGGTGTCCCTGCCCACAGCAGTGGTGTTGGAACTAAATGGCCTTTTAGGTCCCTTCCAACACAAACTGTTCTCTGATTCCATGGTTCTATGATACTGAGCCATGACATCAGACTAGGAAATTCTGCTCAGTTTTGTCTTATGTCTGTAAACACATATGTGTTCTTTCTATGGTTTTAATCAGAGCCAGAGTTTATCTTCTTTTGCCATATCATGAAAAGGACATGTACTGTTAATCTTTATGAAACCACAGTATTGAATTCATTTCAAGGCATTCCCTCATAAGATTTAATAAAATTTTAAAACTATAAAAACTGATTATCTTTGTAAGAAGTGTAAGGATTTATAGCACAGCTGCAATGGTGTGCCAGGAAGAGTGAGTTCAATCCTAATTTGCAACAATAACAATGTCAAAATTATTATCAGGGGACCATTATTCTTCTACTTTTTCTGCCTATTGTAGTCAGAGGTTATACTGCTGCTCAGTAACTTCTTCAGTCATTATTAGAAAAGATGATTTTATAAATTATTAATTTTAACCAGCTGAAAGAGTTTATTTTTAACAACTTCCAATCACTCTTATTCCACTCTCTACTTGTAGAAGATAATATATTAATTTCCTTTTACCCCCAGTGATAGCAAGACTCTGTTTTACAGTGCTTAGCAGTTAGATTGAATCATAATAAAAATGGTGGCAATTCATTAAATTCCTCAACTTATTTCAACACAAAAATATATTTTTTTAGTAATAATATAAAATGACAGAATGGTTTGAGTTGAAAGCAGCCTTTAAAAATCATCTAGTTCAACCATTTGCTTTGGCCAGGAACATCACTCACTAGATCAAGTTGCTCAAAGCCTATCCAACCTGACTTTGAACTCTTTTGGTGATCTGAAAATCACAGCTTCTTTACTGTCTCACCACCTGCATTGTAAAAAATTTCATCTTTATGTGAAAGCTAAACCTACTCTTAGTTTAAAGCCTGTCTCTAATAATCTCTCTATCTTTCATATATTTCAATATATCTTCCAGAAAGATATGTTCCATTATGTTATTAGGCATGGAGGTGAGAATGATTGGTCAATACTTCCTGGAGTCCTCCTCCTATTTTTACACTTTTAAATCAGGTGTAACGATACATATTTTCAAAATGTCTGAACAAAGAAGTTTAACTCTTCATAATACACACATCATCAACCTTGACTTATTCTCTGGTACTCAATTTCAAAATGCATTTTTGGATCCCTAATTAGGGTAATATATTTAGAAAACAAAACCAAAAAAAATCAAATTAAGCATCTGGCTACAGAAAAACTTCAATGACCAATGTCTTTATTATTTCAACTTAAATCAGTTATGCTTTGCATGCTTCTTCACTGTCACATAAGAAAGATGTAAATTATTAGATATGCTCTTTATCTCTCTTAGATTTCTTTAAATAGTAATATTTCTAAATGCAGTTGACCTGCTTACTGTTAAAAAGCCTATCAACAGAATAGCTTTTGCACCACAGATTACGTACTCTGCTTGAATTTTACATGTAGAGTAGCTAGCATACTTGATTAAATATATTTTAAATGCAAATGCTTGTCATAAAACATAATGCAACATAACCAGTGAAACACAAAAAACCATTCCACTCTGCCCATATTTGTACTATGATATATGGAAGTCAAAATCAAGAGCAAGCTGATCTTAGCAAATAAATTGACAGATATCCAAACATTTTAGCACAATCTCTTTAAATAAAATAACTGGTTTCATTTATATTAACCAAAGCCAGTCAGTTATACCTCAAAACACTGAGACATTCACTGTTTCCAACCATCATCTACATTTTATTTTTCCAACCCAAAGTCTCATCATTGTTCAGAAGTATGTCTGAGCATTTCAACAGCCTTGTTACTCATTTTAGCTAGCCTGTACTACATTTTTGATCTGCTTTGGAGAACATTCCCTGTTCTTGCAACCAGTTAGCTTATTTTCATCATACTTGTGGCCAGCTGCCTCTAATGTGAACTGCTTGTGCCCACAAACAACAGTAGACAGTGCAATGATTGGGTCAAAATCTATTTTGCAGGACTGTGTCTATTCACACATGTATTGAGCTTTCAGTCATGCCAAAAAATCTAGATATGACACTTGGATTCTTCCCACACAAACATTACATTAATATATTTCTTAAGAATATATTCTTAACAAACCCCATATGATACTTTTTTAGACACAATTGAAAACCCATCAATTTCAGAAAAGTTCAGATTCAAGTTTTCATATTATCTGGAAAATGGATTTAACAGGACAGAGGACAAACATTTGAAAATGTAAAGTCTACTTGCTAAGCAATATACCTGCTAAGTTGTATGCTGAGAAATGGTTGTCAAGATGACACGTGTCTCTGGAATATAAATATACACAATAATAAATGACTAAAATTCGGAAAAGCATAGTTGACAAAACATGGGTTAAAACGTACTATTTATCATCATAGTGCATTAGTCAAAAAGAAAGGAAACGCTGACAGGTGAGTAAAAGACATACTACAACTAATTAACAGTGATCTAGAATGCTTTTTAAATTAATCAAGCTGAATTCAACTCTTTTAATGACAGTAAAGAACTTGGAAATAAAGACTGGCAGGTTATCTAGGGGGTTGTCTGCTAGGAATTTGATTTTTTTAGAATTGAATGTTTCTGTAGTTTATTAAGTGGTAGTGAAGCACTGTCATGCATGGGTATTATGCAGTCATGTCATATTTTCTCTGGCTGCTGAGGTTGTTTTTCTTTCTTGTACCCTTTCCTCTATAAACAAACTCATACAGTGTTGTGATTTTCTAGTCAAGCAATCATAGTGATGACTGCATACAAAAGAACTGCATTTATAGTATATAATTTGCTTCTTATTTTAAGTATTTTATTCCAACACAAGTGGCGAAGTGGAAAAGAGATTCCATTTATTTTTAGAGGTTTTGATGAATTACTATGCAAGCTTATGAAAGTCAACTGCTTTGCACGATCTACACCAGTCTTTTTGTTCAGGTGAGGTCTTAATATTTCTACTTCCATTCAAGTGATGAGAAACAAACACTTGTAGAACTCAGTGATAAACTGCATTGTAACATCCATTACATTATTGCAATCAAAGAGACATTCACAAATTATGCTATAGTGAACAGGTAAATAAATCAATAAATTTCTTCTTTTGTTACAATATCACAAATGTTGCCACCAAATAATGAGCTATAAGAAAATGTGTGCTTAAAAACATGACTGTGGCATAAGAATGTAATCAGACTTGATTTGCCCTTGTTCTGGGCCCTCTATACAGATAAGCAAAATTAATATAAAGCAGGAACAGTGATCATAAAATATGCTGAGTTGGAAGGGGTCAGTCAGAATCATCATTTGAGAGAGGCTTTGCAATGGCATCAGCTAGGTCTTTGGGAATTCTTGGATGAATCCTATCAGGACCCATAGATTTGTAGAGATTCAGCTGGCTCAGCAGATCCAGGATCAAGCTCAGGATCAACTGAGAATTCATCATTCTAGTAGTCATGGGTCCTCCAGCTAAGGGCACTGAGACATCCTTGGTCTGTCGTCTGTGTTGAAGACAGAGGCAAAGAAAGCATTACACATCTCTGCCTTGCCTACATCCCTATTTGTGAGGTACCAATAGTCTTTCTGTAATGGACAGACGTTATTTCTGCACTACCTTTTGCAGTTAGTATATTAGAAAAAACCTCTTTTTATTGACCCCACATTTCTGGCCAGCTTCATATCCAACTGAGCTTTGGTTGCACAAGTTTTCACCCTGTGCTTTATCTCAGCAATATACCTTATGCAGAACCCTGTGGGGTTGTTTTCTTTTCCTGATAATCATTACATCTGTGCATTGTTTGGCTCAGAAATACAAAATTTGCATAAATGCAGACAAGCCATTTTCAAAACTAAATGAAGATAACTCATTTTTTGAAAATAAAATGCAAACTCAATAGTACTGAAAACCAACATCAACATGGGCAAAATACTCCATATGTTCCTGAAAGTCTGTTTAAATTTATCTCAAGATGGACCATACCTTTTTGTGAAAAAGTATTAATAGAAAAATTATATGATGAAGAAAGGAAAGCCTACATTTAATGCAAATGATTCTTCATCTAATCTAGTGAAGATAAAGTCTTCTTGGCTCTTGGGCCAAATAGCATCAAAAGCTAAGTATTTCATAGCCTAACAAAGAATTTTGGAGACATCTGGTCATATCCATATGTTAATTTTTATAATATAAATAAAAGTTGTAGTTTCTTAGAATTAGAAAGATATTCTGTAGATAATTGTTACAGATACTATGTATGATGCCATTCAGATGGTTTACAGGGTGTGTTGTAGATCCCACAAATCTATGACATTTTGCCAATACAGCAATATACTTCAGCCAGGATTTGAAATTAATCTCTGAATAGCACAACACATTGTGTGAAAGTCATTATTTTTAATGAGTTTATGCCTTTTACATTGTGCTAGCCTTGTCATGCTATTGGATTATTAATGCAATATGAAATTGGCTATTAATCTTGGTAATAATATGTTTGAATACAGAATGAACAAACTTATGTATAGTAAAAACCATACAGAAGTTAATGGGCTAAATTTAGCATTGGCTAAATTCCAATAAAATCACTGGAAATAAGCCAGGTCCCAGTCTGAGTTAATGACTTTTGTATTATATTAGTGAATTTCTGTCATACCTCTGACTTGGTATAATTTATTGTCTTTTAAACAACAAATGGCATTTCCTGCTGAATGCACTACTGGTTGTTAACTCAGCTATTCATGTAAAAGTCATTGAGATCATACTGAAGTGTTTTTTATCCACATACACACTGACAAAACAAATACCTAGTGAGATAGGAAAGCATATTTTATTGAGTATCAATTAAGATGAATAAGAACAAACATGAACCAATAGTAACCACAGATTCTGTGAAAAACTAATTTGTTAATGATGTTAAAAAAACCCCACACAATTAAACCCCAGAGAAATGGAACACAACTTTAAACTACTTTATAAAGAATTATGGCCACTTTATCACATGCTCAGCTTTACCTAACACATTATGTGAGCAATTTGCATTAAATTAACAGTTAATAAATGGCTAAGGAGTAAAACATCTGTGCAATTACTTAATAAACAGTCATAAAAATATTTTTAGTGGACTAAACACTTAGTGAATCATCACCTTTCATGACAAGTGCTGTCTAGATTCTATTGAGGGTAAAAGAAATTCCCTTTCTATTCTGTTAGAGGAAAAAAACAATTATATATTTTTTTTCCCAAATAACTTTTTAATTTCTTCTCTGGACAATTTGTTCCAGAGGCTCACCACTCTCATGAGAAAAAAATTTCTTCCTTATATTTAATATAAATCTACTCTCTTTCTATTTAAAAACATTGTCCCTTGTCTTGTCATTAGATGTCCTAGCAAAAAGTCTTTATCTGTATTTCTTGTAATCCCCTTGTAAGTATTCAAAGACCACAATAAAGTCTTCCTGGAGTCTTCTCTGAACAACTCAGGCTGAACAACCCTAATTCTCCCAGCCTCTCTTCATAGGAGAGTTTCTCCAGCCCTCTCATAATTTTTGTATTCATCCTTTGGAACTACTCCAACAGGTCTATGTCTGTTTTGTATTGAGGATCCCAGAGATGGACTTGTTACTCCAGGTGACATTTCATAAGGTGTAGAAAAGAGGGAGAATTGTGCTCCAAGACTTGCTGGCTACATTTCTTTTATGCAGCCCAGGATATGATGGCTTTCTAAGCTTCAAGGGCACCTTGACATTTCATACATAATTTTTCATCTCTCAATATCTTTAAGTCCTTCCCTGTAGGGCTGCTCTCAATCAGTTAATCACTAGTGTGTACAAATATTTGGGATTGCCTCACCCAGGTTCAGGACTTTGAAATTTGCCTTGCTGAATTTCATGAGGTTTACATCAGCCCACTCCTCAAACTGGTCAAGATTCTTATGGGCATCATCCTTTCACTTAAGTGCAATTCAACTTGTGTCACCTGCAGACTTGCAGAGGGCGCACTCCATTTCATTATCCATGTCACTGATGAAAATACTTAATAGTGTTGGTCCCAGTATACACCCCTGAGGAACACCATTCACTACTTTGCAGTTGGACATAGAGACATTGACTGTAACACTTTGAAGAGGACCATCCAGCCAATTTCTTATCTAACAGTTCTTCAGAGCCAGTTTAGAGGCAAGATTTTTTTTTGTGGGACCATATGAGTGGCCTTACAGAAGTCCAAGTAAATGACATTACTAGCTCTTCCTGGATACAGTCACTCCATTGCTGAAGACCATAATTACTGAGGCATGATCTGCCCTGGATTAAACCATCTTGGCTCTCTCTAATCACCTCCCTGTGTTCCATATGCTTCAGCATGTCTTCCAGCATAACCTGTTTCATGGGTCCAAAGATGAGCCTTTTGGATCAATAGTTCCCAGGGTTCTCCTTATCATCCTTTTTGAAAATGTGTTCAGTATTCCATTTTCTTTAGTCATTGGGGATACCACCTGACTGCCATGACTTTATAAAAGTCATTCAGCATGCTTTTATGCATACTGGAGTTTTGCAAACACACATATTCAAAAGATGCTCATGGAATTTGAAAGTGAAAATTTATTTTATGTTGTCTGACAAATTTTATCTTCAGTTATTTGTATAATTTTTAATACCCTATAGATAATGAAACTTTTGAAAAAAGTTTTTACATATGAAAGGAATTAATGTGGCATATGCTCTTTATTGGCATACTTATAGGCAATGCTGCCAAATATGCAGACACACTCATAAAAAAAGCTATTTCTTTGCTTCATAGAACAGAACAATTACGTTTGCATTAAATACAGCCAGTGATCCTTTACATTGTGAACAGGCAGTTCTGTTTTTGTCAAGGCTGCCAATCTAAATCTTATTGATCTTGCTTTTGTATATTCAATTACTAACTCAGCTTCACATCATTTCATCTGCTCTTTTAAATTCAATATAATGGAATTTTTATGAATATATTCTTTGTATTTTAAAAAAATAAATGTTATTTTCTATTTATCTATTCAATAAGAAATTGCATATAAGTTGAAAGTGCGTTTCAGGGAAGATGCAGCCTCCATCAGGCATGAGATATGGCAAGGTTAAATTACAGATAAAATTACAACACTTGCAGGTTTGCAATCCACTACTATCTTTAATGCCATTTATTAGGACATTATCAAATATATGAGGTTGGTCAGTCTCTTTAATAAGGCCTATTGCTCTCTCCTTCATCTTTATTTCAGGCAACTGGTAAGCTACCTTTTTTTTTTTTTTTTTTTTTTTTTTGCTATAACCAGCTTCATTACTCAAGGGAACACCCTTCTGTGGAACTCTGAGTTGGCTTTGAAACTGCAATATGTTACACAGCCATGTGCTTTTGTAGGAAAAGTGTGAGAGTTAATGCATTTTTTAAACAGAATTCTTGCCCAATACATATACTTGTCTATACCATCTCTCTTCCATCCCTCAGTGATTCTCTGAAGTGTGACACAAATTATTGCCCAGTTTCTTCTTATGTTAAACATATTAGCACATATAGTTCTCTTGGGAGGACCTTTTCATGATATTTTATCTATGTTCTTTCATTTCATTAAGTAAACACATCAGGCTATTTTTGTGGCATACATACAGCATCATGCCATGCATCACTATTCTTCAGCATCACACATATTGCTAAAAATAAGCAAAGGACTTATTCCAGAAGACTTAATGTCAACTACAAGACTAGATCTTAAAGATTATAAATATAATAAGTAGTGCAATTACATTTTATAAAATAGTTATTGAAGTGTTTTTTTTCTGGTGAGAAATTCAAAGATGTAATTCAGTAAGGGTTCATGGTGGGATGTGAAACCTTCCTTTACTTATGAACTAAGGTAACAAGTTTGTTTCTCTCTAGACTGGGGGGTCCTACATATAAAGCTATTCACAGTTCTATTCAGATTCTGTCTCCAGAAAATTCTTCATGTCACTTTTTAATCCAGTTTTGGGTGCCACAATATACAAACTACATCCCACTAGACAAGGTTGCTCCAGGATTTATCCAACCTGGGTTTTAACACTACCCGTGTTGGGTGGGGCTTCAAAAATTTAGTTCAAGATTAGAGTTTCACATGCAACCATCCCCCATATTGAGCTACCACTACCACATTTACAATGGATATTCCATAAGTTAACATTATAAAGTGTTATCTGATTTCTTTGGAGTATCAAAAGTTTTACATAGAAAACACACATTACTGATCAGTTTAAAAACCTGTCAATTAATCTTGACTAGGGAAATACACTGCTAATGACAACTTTATTTACATTTCCTTGAATTTAGAAAGCTTCTGATTTAAATGAAGGCAATTTGGCTGATGCTGTAAAATATAATTCTGTTCATCATTTACAGTACTGTTCTGTGGGTTAATTCTGTTCACAGAAACACAACCTACGAATGTATATTAAGCTTTAGTTTCCTCATTATTTTCTCATTACTGTTTGCTCCCAGTTCCCAAATTTGTCATTCCATATGTCATTGTTAAAGTGTAGTATCTACTCTGAGTTTGTCTAACAGTATGCTTCCAACAATGAAGGTGGAATTTACCTCAATACTCAAGACATTCTATTTTAGCTGTAGTACTCTGCTAAGATTATTGCTCTGGTAATAATTTCTAATATTGTCTCTGGTGATATTATCTACCACTGAGTTATAGGTGCCCTACTAGTATCAGTTTTCTTTTCTCTAGATAACTAGTAACAATCTAGTATATTGCAATATTTTCCAGATTTTTCCATTATTTTTTTAATAAATCACTCTAAGATGTCTTTGAAAAACTTAGGCCACTAGAATATATGCATTTTCTTTTTTCTTCTTCTACAGAAATGGTATTAGATACTAGTTTGAACTGTCTCCTTAATACAATGATGAATTTACTCTTTTGCGAAATTGATTTAGACATTTTCATCAAACTTAAAGAATAGTTAGAATTACAGAACTCATTGTTCTAATTTGGCAAAAATAAATGTTCTACTGAGATAATTTTCATCAATGAAATGGTCTAATTTTCTTTGATTCTTTAGATCTCTTGCAGGTAATACCACTGAAAATTTGAAAAGTATTGTGTAAAAGAATGAAATATGGATTTGCTTTAATATTTTCACTTCAGAGATCAGAGTTTATGAAATTCCTTCTCCTTTCCAAGAAGGAAGAAAGGGGATGGAAAAATGTGCAGTCAAAACACATGTAAACAAATGTTTGCAAAGTCTATGGCATTTACAATAAACTGAATTACAAAAGATGACTGGATGGAAGTAATGTCATATTGCTTTATCCCTTCTTTGTTTCTGTCTTTATAGATTTTGGCAGCTTGTATTATTAAGAATACGTTTTCATTTAATTGAAGAAATTTAAATATAACATGTACACACAATTTCTCCTCCCAAAATGCATAATCAGAATAATGCTAGCATTGCTATCCAAAATAATTAAAGATCAAGTTGGCTTGGCAATAGTTCAAACATATCAACTCAATGGGAGAGAAAATCAGATTCAATGAGACTAGCCAGGGTGAGATAAGGTCCTTAGTGCTGAGTTTTGTGCAAAAACCCCACAAACAAATAAGAAAAATCAGGGATAAATATACAACCCCCCAAAACATGTTACCATAAATGAAAAAAATGCCAACCCCCAGATGGCCTGATAATTATTAAAATGTAATAAATAAAATTGCTGTAATAGGATTAAAAATTCGATAAAACTTTACCATTTATGATTTTTAGAGACTTCTCATTGATTTATTGAATGTCCTTGCCACCCAAAAGGTATTTAGCACACAGAGGTTTCAGCTTTCTCACTGCACTCAAGGGAAAAAACATATAGCATGAACTATAGTCTGGCAGTTTTTATGGGATATATTTGCTATCACATACATAGAGTATGTGATATTTAGTTATATTAATTTCATTTCTTTTTCACCTGCTATGCATATAGAAAAATTTCTGTTCAACAAGACCTTGAAAGAAACATTTAATCTGAATACCAGAAAAAAAAATTGTTAGATGAATCCAGGATGATATAGGCCTTGATGATTATCACATGATAATTAAATTGTTTTATGCTTTGAGTTGGTAGAAAGCATCCTAAAAGAAATTGCAAATAGCATTTTTCAACCCTATAATATTCAAAGAAAGGAAATGGTATTCTCCTTTATATTGATCTGCTGTTTTCAGAGACAATTAAAATCCATGTGTGGGGGAAAGAAAAGACAAAAATAAATTGTTTTTTTCTTTTTTTAAGACAGGAAAGCATTATTTAATATTAATCTGTTTGTGCTTAACATATTTATTTTTCTTCTAGAAGCTTTAAATCATTGTCTCAAGTACATAATATTCCACTAAACTCCAGATTAATATATACATTTTCTTCTTTTTGAAAATCAGAATGGTTTAGGCTTGGAGGAATTGTGAAGATCACCTACTTCCAACTTTCCTGCCAGGGACAGAGACACCTTCCACTAGGCTAGGTTGCTCAGAGCTCCATTCAGCCTGGCCTTAAACACTTACAGCTTCGCTGGGCAACTTCTTTCTGTGCCTCACCACCTTCACAATAATTAATTTATTCTTAATATCCAATCTAAATCTACCTTCTTTCAGTTTGAAGTCATTTCCCCTTGTCCTGTCTCTGCATGCCCTTCCTGTATATCCCTTTTTGGTACTGGAAGTCTGCAAAAAGGTCTTCAAATGCACAGAATGAATTATCAAGAAAACATTAACATTCTGTCACAACCTTTTGGTATCTTTTGCAGCTTACAGTGCATTGGCATGTTACTGGAAGCCCAAAGAAAAGACTTCAACATTTTTCTGTGTCTAGGTCTACCAGATAATAGGTTGCATAATATAGAACTATCTGGATACTGATCAAATTTTCTGTCCTCCAATGCATTATCTTTTTTACTCTAGAAGAGAGTAAAATTTAGGACTTTCAAAGCAGACACGTAAGGGTGTCTCTTAGGTAATTTAATTTCAACTCTCCTAACAAGAAAAAATATAGCATTGCAATTTTCCGACTGGAAAATGAATAAGATATTTTATAAAACAATATAATTCCAACAGATTATTCTTGGCTAATTCTCCCTGAGATGCTGTAGCTATATTTCTGCAATGAGAGCCATTATTGAAAAAAAGGTGGTGACAAAGAGAGCAGTTAAGTTTTAACATGTGAAGCTTGCTTATGTACATCAGGGAAATCCTTGAATGACCTGTAAAGCTGTCACCATTGAACAGTCTAATCCTCTTTTAAGAGTCAAGGACTGGACCCTGAAATCACTGCATTTTAAAAATTTTTAAATTAAAAAAAATTAAATTTAACAAATGGCAACTTGCTTCTAAAACTACTGGTGCTATTTTAAAAATATAAGTAAGGTTAGGTCTCACCTGATAGTCTTGTCTGCCTGGTTATACTTCTTCAGTTGAGCTTCATGGAAACTGAAAAATCATCTTAATCAAAAATTGACATTATCTGCATGAAAGAACCTTCTTCCTGATTACTTCAGTTAGTAAATGCCTTGTATTCTGTAGCCTGTTTTTACTTTTACAATAGTGAATTTAACTTTCCTGCCCTACCTTTGGTTGGTTGTGCTGTTATACTAGAACCCTACCCTTTACCCTTTCAATGTAAACCACACTACACATGCACTATTTGAATATAGTATTTCGCCTATTTCCCTTCTGTATTTTTGTTTATAATGAGTTACTATAAGCATGACTACCACATTCCATGTTACTTAAAGGTACAGAAAGCAGTCTTATATTACAGCTTATAAATAGGAAAACATCCCCTTCTGTTCAATTCTATTTTTGAGAGGGACAGAGTTTTTGGAAGACAATTGATATAGTGTTTCTGGCTCCAAACTATGGCTGAAATTTAAATAATTAATTTCAATTTAATGTCTCACTATAAATTAATTTCCATCTTTTGCAAAACTAGTTATTCTAGGAGACCTGTCCTCAGCAGCTGAGGCTGGTCTCACCCTTATGGAGATGTGATGTGAGGCTTGAGACACCTTGTCCATTAGCACCTTGCAGAAGGGCATTGAGGATAAGCATAGGGGAAGAGAAATTACACATTTTGAGATCTTGCTGTTCCTGTTCTTAAAACCATTTCCAAAGGGAATCTAAAAGTCAGTACATACAGCACAAATGTAATTCTGGACAGAGACTGCATATGAATTACAACTCAGAGACAACATCACCATCTGTCCAAAAAGTCCTTTCTGATCTCCTTGCTTAAAATGCAAGAGAATCAGAGATAGCATGTGACACCATGAGAGAGCCAGAGCAAAGCAACAGTTTTAATTGTAATAAAAAATGAAGTTAAAAATAGGTACTTGATAAGCCCTCTAGTCTAATGCTATTAATCCTTGATGGTCTATCACTTAGTCATTGACTGAATTTCTTAACACTTTGTAATGACTATAAAAGCTTTTTCTATGGTGAGAAATTTTGGCTCAGCCTGAAGCTTTGTATTAGAATCTTATTCCACAAAAAATGACAGTGCAGTCAATGAGCTGCTGATGCATTAAGCCAATTGCAATTTCTTGAATTAAACATTTTTTTGATAAACATTACTTCAGTCTAGGAGTGAACTAATTGGTACTTGAATACACTTTGTATAAAAGATAGTTTGTTTGGGTTTTTTTAAATTTAGCAAAACAACTAGAAGAAAAAATATTTGGATCCTATTTCTTCCTTAAATAGGTTGTTTCTATGCTTATATTAGTATTTGCTTAGCTTAAACCTGTATATGTATTTAGGGTAAAAATACAATTTTGATTGGTACATTTTGGTTGACAACAAATATGTACAAGAGTTTTAGTAGCTTTTAGACTGTTTTTGTAGCAAAGTATGAAAAACATCTTCTCTATTTCCAAACTGAAATTTTAAATAGAAACACCTTCATATTCCTTATAATTTTTAATCAGTTTGCAAATGCAGTGAAAACTCCTAAGAGAGTATAGGAGCAAGGCCACTACAAAACAAATAAAACTGCATTTATAAATTATATGTAACAAGTGCAACTGCATTATATTTAATGGATGGAGGAATAGAAGTAGACGGAAAAACAAAATAAATGGTCACTTAACCTGAAATTTATAGTTCAGTATCACTCCTCTATATAAACATCCATTTCAAATGAAATTGTCCATTCAGGAAGCAAGGGAGGATACTTGGTCTTTTTTTGTGCTTACATTCACGGGCTTAAAGAATCAGCCATTTATTGGAAAAAGGTCACCTTAAGACCTTAAACTGGGAGTAGGTACACGGTACATAAGGAAAAAAATATTAAATATCTAAAGATTTAAATACACTGGAAAAGTGTGTGGACATGACAGGTAGAAAGAGCTATTTCATCAGATGTGAGATTTTGTATTTACTGGTCTCCTGGACCTTATGCTAGACACGGAAAGTTAAAAATGCCCTTCCAGAGAAAATCATCTTCTTACATAAAAATCAAGTACTTGAAGACTACCCTGTCATCCCTACAAATATTCTGGAGTTGATACTATTCTGAAGTCAGAATTATTAAAGGACTTGGATAAAGCTGCTATGTTCTGTTGTGATAAAGTATTCACTAAACTATGAGGATCTGTAGCCTGACTTGACAGTGCAAGGAGCAGACCTAGAGCTGTAGGACAATAGATGTGCTGGTTCAGTGCTTTTTAGGGAAGCAATGCCCTAACAAAAAGACACCAGAAAATGTGACAGAATATTGCATCTCCTTGAAAATATCACTGAAAGAAGATATTCATTCTGGAAAGACGCAAAGTTCAAATACTGCAGAATATGAAGAACATTTCAGTTCTAAATATCCATCTTGGTTTTTATTAGGAAGTAAAAACCACTTTTTTTACTATTTCAGAAGTATTTTCTGAAGGATGTACAATAAAACTCTTGACATACTCTGAGAAGGTTCTATATCTAGAAGAAATACTGCCGCGCTCCCGCCCCGGTTCCCTTTGTCTCAGCCCCGGCTAGCTCTCATCCTGGGGCGAGGGCGGGCGATGGAGGCACCCTCCGCCGCTCCCAGCTGGGGTTTGGAGAGTGCCTTTGTGGGTTCCGGGCAGCGCTAGCAAGCCTCGCGGTGGTAAATGAAGAGCGGATCCTGCTGGGGGCTAAGTCCGAGTTTATTGTAGCCCAACGGGGCCAAATATCCTAGAACGATGCCAGCCAACAGGAACAAGCACAAGGTGCTTGCACTGGCTTATAAACTGTAAGGGAGGGGTATCCAACGACCAATGGGGATAGGGATAAGGGGTGGCTCCGGGATGGGGGGATATGGTGGGGTCCAATGGGGGAAGGATATGGGGGGAGCCCCAGGTTCTCGCCCAATCACCCGGTGCCCTGAGTAGAAGCTTCTGGATGGATGGGAAGGGGCACCGAGTGATAGACAAGGCACCCGGGGGGGGGTAAAATGCCTCTTTCAGGGTGATGGATAGATACTGGGAAGGCGGGAAGGGAGGACAAGGCGGGAAAACTGGGGATAAACCAAGTTGCACACGGGGGTACAAAGGAATAAACCAATACATAATACAGGGATAATAAAACATATACATAATGCAACTCCACAAAATACAGTGTGTTTTATTGTAAATTAATCCAGGAGCAAGGTAAAATTGTCTCTTTTCTGCCAGTGAGCAAGTGTGTGAGTATGGACACATTGCATTCATCCCTAGATTATATCCATTCCACTCTTTTTTACTAAGAATGACAACTATCATTATAAGGCTTGGAAAATGTTTTTATTCAGAGGCCTCAGTGTGCTTTAGAAAAGGAGATAAAATTCAGTAATTTTCATACAAGATGAAATGGATTCAGAAAAAGTTGCACTTAACACTAAACAATTCTATTTTTAATTCAAATGCATGAAGCATTATTCACCAAGAATGCAATATATCTGAATGCTGGACAGCACACAGGATTTTTGTTCTTGATGAGAGTTCTGAAGGGAAATGAATATAATTAAGAATAGAAAACCAAAACTTATAAATTAAGCAGTTGAAATTCAAGCTGGCGGTAGTTTCTCACCATATGCTTTACTCAGAACTTGATGGTTGAACACGAAAAACATCAGGACATAGACTGAAAATAAGAACCTGGGCCTCGGTTAGTTGACCAACTGTGTTGCCAGCATGCATAAATGATTTACGCTACTGGAAATGCAGAGGGCTCTGCAGAGTAACAGTATGTGACATTCTATTACACAGCTAATGTTGAATTAGCTGCCTGGAACTTGGCTGATGAATGAAATATGCTTATACATTTAGCATTAATCCAATATAAAAATCTTGCAGAATTTTAGTTAAGGAGATGGTATTGTTATTACAAAACTGTTTTGCTTTATAACCAAGTGAGGCCGTGGAGGGTAATCTTAATGTCAAGCATTTTTACAATGCTCGATAACCATTAAACTAGCCTTGACTGTACATAGTATACATACACCAGAAATGCATTTTAAAAATAATTTTAAATTTTTATTTAATTTAATTCCTGTGTGAGGAATTTGAATGGATTACAGATGTGATGGAGAATTAATTTTTCTGTATTCTAAAATAAAATTTGTTTTTCTAAATTGCAAAATAAATCTTAAAATACAGAATCTCAATTCTTGTCCTTACTTGCTTTTATTTACTTCTTAACTTCTCCTACTTGGTGTTTATCTTTTTTGAGGGCGGGGGGCGGGGGGGAAGGAGATGGTTTCCCACCAAGTATTATATGTTACCTTGAGAATTTCCTTAGTTGCAAAGATATACCCACACATACATTTTTCAGTCCCAAGAGATATGCAATTAACCTGTTCTAGAAGACTTGTACATTAACTCCATTGAAAATTAAGTTAGGGATACTTTAAATTTTAAATTCCATACATAATTATATATTTTCACTGAACTTAAAAAATTGAAAACAAACACCAAAAAACCCCCAAACCCCAAAACAAACAAACTAACAAACCACCCGAAAGATCAAATTAAAAAATACTTTCAAGAATTTTACTAATTTTTTTGCAGAGCCAGCTAATTAAATTGTTTAATTAAATAAGAATGTATTTACAGCATTACCTTATCTGAAATGTTTGGAAAAAGTCCTTAGGATATCAAATCTTCAAATATATCTCTACACTATGAAAAGATTCCAAACCCTCAGGTATGATCTTGGCTGGAGGATTAAAATTTAATCAGGATGACAGCTATTATGAGGCATACTGTGTACCTGGTTCAGAGTCATAAAAGAAACCTTGCTTTGCAGAATTAGACCTTGCTCCTCATGTTGGACTACAGCTCCTGTTACTGCAAAACTTTGAGAAAAAAAGTGAATTACAGAATAAATAAATCAACAGAAATTCGACCCATATGAAATGCTTAATTGGAACAGATGGAATTTTTATCATCCTTTCCATCCAGCTGCCAGTTATTTATGAAATATAATGATGAATTATTATGCTTCTCACTATATTTTCATACATGAATCTGTTGTGAGCTGTCTTCTAAAATAAGTGCACTTCCCACAATAATTAAATATTTCTATGTTTAAATTCCGTCAATAATAGTGATGTCAAAGATGACTTATAGGAAAATAAATACCAAAATTAAAACTGAATTGTCAATTTTTGACATAGTGATATTTTCTCCAAAATTTAGGGGAAAAAAATAATGAATTGCAATGAAATTAGTGAATTCTGTTGTTCAACCTCACTTACTCAACATATGGAATTGAACTCTAGAAAACTGCCAAAGGAAGAAGGAAAAGAAGCAAATAATTGCATACATTCTCAGAGATTTGGAAGGGACCATCAGGGAACTTAAAGCTTGAGTTATTAAGACCAGTTAATGCACAGATGAATGCTAGGGATTTTTTTCTTTTTTTCCTATGGAAGTGAAGTAGTTTTTACTATTTAAGAACAAAAGTACTATTCTGTCAAATTTTGGCAGAAAATGATCTTCCTGCCTGGAAGGTGGGCAAGGGAAATATCAGAAGTGGTATCATCCCTGCAAACAATTTTGTCTCCCATCCCAACTGCATTTTTCAAAGACTGAGAGGATCATCTTTGCACAGGTATGCCATATCTGAGAGATGGGAGGAAGAAAGTCTCAAGGAAAGGGCTGAACTTAAGGAAAAGTAAGACAGACAACCTGAGAGTTGATGAATCAGTGGAAAACAAAGAAAATTGAAAGGAAAACTTCATAGCTCTGCTCTCCACAGTAGAGCTAAGTGAATACATAACCTTGGCCCAGTGGCCCAGTAACTGCTGTTACTTGTCTGCAACAGTCAATGTTTTATGATATGCTTCCAGTGACATCTGGTCTGCCAGAAGGGTTCTTATAGCCCATAACTTGTTTAATAATGAGTTATCCAATATTTATCTGAGTAAATAAAGACACTGCATCCTTTGCTTTGGCACCTCAAAATGAAATTTTTCAAAAGTAGATGTAAACCCCACAGCAGTACCCCACTACTAAAATATTAATATCTCCATATGCCATCACTTCCAGAAGGCATGCCCTTGCTTTGCTGGAGGCACAATCTTGTCAAGACACAAGAAAGCACCAAACCAAGAACTGCATAAATTCGTCAAGCATATTCTTTCAATCTTTCAAGCATCAAGCAGCACATCTCCTTGGGCCTCTTGTGCACAGGAAAGAATATTTTGGTTTTGTCCATTAAAAAAATAGAAGATTATACATATGAATTCTAGCTTTTTGGATATATATATTGAAATAAAATATGATAAATGCTAATTCTATTTAACTCAACAGATTCAATGATCATATAGTTAAATTAAGAGTATTCTCAGCATCAAGTGATGTAAGCCAGAAAAGCCAACATCAAGGGTTAGTGGCTTAGTAGTTAAATGCCTTTCTCAAGATCATCACAGCCAGTGCCAAACTTGAAGCAATAATCTTCTGGATCATTAAGACCATAGCTTTTCTCAATCACCTCTATCCATGTTTGGAAATATTCTGATGTAATTTTCTTAATGACTTCCCATTCCACTGTATTATTGAAGAAATCAAGAGTTCTGGGTGCAGATTTGTTAAGATTTAAAGCACTGCAATTCTTGATCAAAGGTAATTGCATTTATTTTATTTTTTCTCTCCTTTTTTATTTTCAAACTCATGTGACAACATAAAATACTAGGTTGCTATGCAACCTTAAAAGCCTGCTTTATACACAATAATGAAATGAAATTTATTGAACTCTTTAATGGGATTGATGAAAAAATCCATTCTCAGTCATCACTGTCACTATTTGAATTACGTAGCACCAATACCATACTTTTGGTCTAATTTGCCTTATAGCATTGTAAGTCCTAGGAAGATTTATCTTCTAATGAATTTCTTATGTATAAATCACTTAGAAGTAATTTTGTATTTATTATAATCAACAATTAAATCAGATGCAATAAGCAACAAGCAGAAGTTTCTATTGTACTCAGTTGGTTGCTTTGGTTTGTTATTTCCTAATGTGGTCTGCATCTATTCAGAACCTTTTTATTGATTCTTGGATCATTATTCTGAATTCATAAATAGCAGTAGATCTAACACAATGATTGTGTCAGAATATCTTATTGCACTAACAATGAAGTATTAATTAATATGAAATTATTTTCCCCTGGTTTCCAATAAAATATTTAATTTAATTTATTTTTAATTTATGTCTAGTACAGGTGAGTGTAGTAGAGAAATAATTAGCAGTGTTCTATGTTGGATTGTTCACTCAAGACAGAAATAATTTTATGAACTGAAACATCTGTCACTTTTTGGTACAAACACTCAACTAAAATATTTCAGTTACTTCAGCTTTGGGTAGTTCAACTGTAGGTATAAGAACAGGTATTTCTTTCTCTACCTGTAAGCTCTGTGAAACCTCTTCTTGCAGACCATACTTCAGCCCACATCTCTTTCCAGGCAAATATGGAAATTCCTGTTTGTTAATGTGAGTGTGATCTCCATTTATTGTCATAGAACACATTTTTTGTCCACAGTTTTCTGAAGTTTGGAATTTCTGTTTTTGTCAAAGAACAGGTATTCTGCAGAAAAAAAAAATCTGCAACTATCTAAATTGCTTTTATATTGCTATGGATCCTGTTATTTCCATTTTCATACTTACCAACAATTGTATGTATTCTAACTAAAGAGCTCTACCTTTATGAGGGATGCTCTAAGAAGAAAAGAGATTCTGAGAATTTATATTTACTTTGCTCGACTCTTGGTCACAAGATACTTTTGCTTTCCTTTGAGAAAACTTTGTAAACAATGCATTTCCTTACTTATTCATATTTCTATTCAGTTTTCTGATATTTCTATAACATTTTTGTAACTATTGATGTTTATTCATTGAACTAAATGATTGCAGCACCCTAGTTACAGCCTCTAACTTTTTTTGCTAATCATAACAAGAGAACTGTAATTTTCCTCTTTTTTTGTTAAATATTGTTAAATAGACATTTTAGGTCCATGGGCAAAAAGATTTATTTATAGAACACTGCACAATGACATGCATAAGTTAAAAAATTATTATTATTTCTATAATGTCTTAAAATATTTTGGAAGCGTAGAAAATTAATAGAGATCTGAAGAAAATGGATTAATGCAAACAAAACCCCAAACAAATGGAAGCCAGAGAGGGTTGAATCTCTGCCAGATTTTAATCAACTAATGTTGAAATATTTGCTATAATTTTGCACAATAAATGAAATAAAGCTATTCCAAGACAGACACTGCTCAGCCAAGGTATTTCATTAACTAAAATTTTCCACTGAAAATAGAAATTTCTATGATATTTTGCTGATATAAAAATTTCTATAAAATACAGAATTATAGAGGACACTTAGTTTTGTCCTAATGTCTCTCAGTGCAAAATATCTTTTATAAACTATTGATTCATTTATAATTTAATGTTGTCCTTAGAAAAAGTGCTTTTTTATTTGGTGCCCATCAGAAAAGGAATGAATAAAGATAATGGTAGTGATAATGATAATAATAATTTGACCTTAAAACCTATTGAAGAAAAGAAATCAAAATTATACAAATTATAATCATAAAATGAGAAATAATTATTCACTTGGGGTTAAAGATATTATTAATGCAAAGTTTGATATTTAGGTTGTGCTATTCATGTACATTTTCTAATTCAACACTGTATTTCCTTGATTTTTCTTTGAAATTCAGGTTCACTTGCATGGGGGGAATTTTTAGTGACAAAACAGTTTGAGGGAGAGATCTGTGATCACTTCTGCCTGTGATCAAACCTGTCCTTCTTCTTGTATTAGTTTTGCCTGGAGGACACTGTTCATCTTCCATAGTAGCATGATGGATTTTTTATATTTGATTCTGTCATCACCCACTCAAGTTCACAGAAAAATAAGCTGGTTATATTTTTTGTCTTTTAGGAGCAGAAAATGCTCTCTAGGTTTCTCTGGACACTTTGCATTCTCTCAACAGAATTCATCTTACCTTCTTAATTTCTTTTTTTCCTATTAATTAGATACCCAGTAATATGTAAATTCCTGCAATTTCAGCATTATGCCCCATTACACTTTTACTCCAACATTTATTGTGTTTTTTAAAACCGCAAATAAACGAGCAAAAAAAAACCTATCAAGCTATGTTGCAAGCAAATAGAAATCAGATTTTCTCCTGCAGTCACAAAACCTTCTATGCTATTTCTGATGCCATATACATATATACTCCTTAATGCCTACAGAGTCTCACAGTCTATTAAAAATTTGTTCTGTATATCAGGAGTAGAGCTGGGTTGTCATTTCCTTCTTATTATATATCCATATTTTTCTATTTCCACCCCAAGATGGAAAGAAAAGAAAATATTATTTTTTTAATTGAACCTAAATATGGCGGAGTGCTCTTGTTCACAATTTGCATAAGAAGCTCCTGAATGAATTCAGCTGTTGACAATGATATTCCTCAATGAATCCTCAATGGTTTACTAAACTTACAGCATGAAAAATAAGGAACATGAGGGCCCAGTACAGAATTAAATAATCACAACTTTGTTAAAAATTATAAAAAATAAAAAATAAAATAAAAGGAGCAAAATAAACAGATTAAAATAACTGCACAAATCTCTGTTAAAAGTTTGCAGTAGTTTAATTCTAGTAAGTAATTAAACTCAATGCAGCTGTTCATTCTCTGACCCCTTCAATAAGATGTGGGGAGAGATTCAGAAGAATAAAAGTGAGGAAACTCATAGGTTGAGGTAAACACAGTTTAATAGGCAAAGAAAAATCCATGCACAAGCAAAGTGAAACAAGGATTCTATTCACCAATTCCCAAAGGCAGGCAGGTGTTCCACCATTTCCAGGAGAGCAGGGCTCCATCACACAAAATGGTGATTGAGAAGGCAAACATCATCACGCCGAACTTCCTTTCTTTCTCCTTTTCCCCTTACCTTTGTATGCTGAGCACGGTGCCATGTGGTCTGGAATATGCCTTTGGTCAGCTGGGGTCAGCTGTTCTGTCTGTCCCAGCTCCTCTGCACCCCCAACCTCCTGGCTTGGCCTCCGACCTGATGGGGTTCTGTGAAGAGCCAAAAAGGCCTTGACACTGTGCAAATACTGCTCAACAGGAACTGAAACATCCCTGTTATCAATGCTGTTTTCAGCACAAATACAGAACATGGCCCCATAACAGCTACTGTGAAGAAAATTAACTCCAGCCAAGCCAAAACCACTAAAACAAAAGTATTTTGGTAGATGCAAGTAACATAGAACCAGAAGATAAGCTGTAAGGCTTCTGCAACCTTGTTTCTACTAAATTTAGAAATAAAGGGAAAAAAAGTTAATTAGCAACTTGGAAGTAGATACAGAGTTCATTCCTACTTTTTGAGAAAAAAAATACCCTGAAGTAATCTAAAGTAACCCTTGAAGAAAAATCTGAAGTAAATTTCCCTTTAGCAAACAACTTTTATTGTTAAATTTCCTGGATATATAACCTGGCTTGACTCCTAATATTTTTTTAGCTGAGGTGCTAGAAAAAATAGAATTTTTAAATAAAAAGAATAAAAAATTGTTTTCAATATAGTAAAATTAGTAGGTGGTCACCTGAAGAGAAGGAGTGATTGTTTAACATATATGACTATAAATTAAAAATCTTACAGGCAAATTATATGATGGGTTATGTCTTATAGAATATCTGACTGTTATTTTGATTTTACTACTAGGTTACTAGGATCTGAAAGGAAGACTTTAGTTTCCTATCTCTACTCAGTATCACCAGATAACCTTGTATATTTTAACATGGATTTTCTTAATCTCAGTTGGTTCTTTTTTGGAGGGTGATCCATTTTCCATATTACTGCATGATA
Organism: Lonchura striata; assembly: GCF_050655825.1. Lineage (NCBI taxonomy): Eukaryota > Metazoa > Chordata > Aves > Passeriformes > Estrildidae > Lonchura > Lonchura striata. The sequence continues at coordinate 75,511,168 of NC_140704.1, forward strand.
TGATTAGCTGCTTATAGTGGTAAATTGTATTGTTACTTATACCTCAACAGTTTTTGGAAAACATGGAGTCTTTAGGTAATGTCAGTCCTTGATTATAGTGGTAAATTGTATTGTTACTTATACCTCAACATTTTTTGGAAAACATGGAGTCTTTAGGTAATGTCAGTCCTTGATATTCTTACTTATTTATTTTTATAGTTTGTTATTTTTATTTACTTATTATTGCTTTACTTCTAAGTAAGTATTTTTATCAGACTTTTTTCTGTGCCTAATTGATCCAGTTCACAAACAATTCCCTTTTAACAACCTCCTTTTTTATTGTTCAAAGTGCATGGAGTAATCATTTAGATAACAGAAAATTCTCCATGGTTGGATGGTTGACTTTTCCGAAATGGTGAAAAATACTAATGTGATTTCAGGCAATTAGGAGATATCTCTTTGTGCAAAATCACTTTACAAACAAACTAATGAACTAACCAAACCCCAGAATCCTAAAATACACTATTGTGTAGTGCCCTGAAAATTATAACATTTTTTTCTATATAAACATGTATTTTATTAAAACAATTGTTTTTTGGTATTTTTTTTTTTAATCTTTCTAGTCCTTACAGAATTTTACTAGATATGACTAATAAAGGGAATGCCAAGATTAAATGCATACAGTTTATGATGGAAATTACAATCTTTCTTCAGTTTGCTTTTAAGGTATTTATCTCAGAGAGAAGTATCAGTAATTGCTTCATATGAGATATACACAGAGTGAAACTTAATTAGTAATTTAATGTAAACCAAATAGGAACATTTTGAATCCAAATTAAAATTAATGGCTGCAATTAATTCAGGATTATTAGTCACCATCTTGTTCCCTATTCCAGCTGGTGACATTTTCAAGTAAATGAGACAGTGTTTGCCAAATCTATATCACAAACACCATCAAGGGATGCTGTCAGCTGTTTGTTTGTCAGAAGGGTGTTAAAACCTTCCTATTTGCCTTACAGTTGCCTTTGTGATCAGAAAAGCTGCCAGATCACCAGCTGCATAATGTGAAAAAACTTCCATGAGTCCTGAGATAAGCTCAGAGCTGTGTATTAATCTTACCCATTAACATGTAATAAAATAGAAATTCAGATTTGTTTGCAAATATTTGTCAAGAGGACTAATATTTTCTTTGTATAAAAGTCACAGCCATATTTTTGAGAGTACAGAATCTTACAATAAGCATTTTAAGGGTCATCTTTATTTTGTCCTTATGTCCAGAAGAAATTTGTTCAGAGCTTTTGCACATATTTTTTAAGCTCTGCATTCTAACCCAAAACTAATTCAAATCTAGACAAATGTGAAATTCCTATCTGTCTGGGGAAACATTTCATTAAATATGCATTAAGTCTCATCCTTACTTTTACGTGTGATTATTATACTACATTCATTTTGAAACTGATGAAATGCAAATTACAGACAAAATTTCTGAAGTTAATGGAGGAGTCTTACACTACACCCTTAGTACTCATTCCCCACACCCAGTGTTCCAGTGAATGACATCTTCTTTCCAAATTGAACAAAAGTCTATGTTTAATTTCTCATGCTTGCTTGGTAGTAAGATGCCTTTGGATTGTGCTATGCAACATGATAAAATCTTCTAAAGATTGCAAAATAAAGCTGCATTTTGTCACCTTAGGCTATTAACTCACATAAGGAAAAAATTAACAAAAACTTTAACATGTCAAAATAGCTCTTTTATTGAGGCCACTGGCAAAAACATCTACCTTTAATTTCCAAAATGATCTATGTAAATAAAATTTCTCCATGTGAAAAAGAGTGAAATATTAATTTGGAAAACTTCAGTAGACATTTTATGTAACAAATACATTTAGGGTGCACAAGGATTAGGCACAGCTAGTTTTTGAAGCGCACCAGTGAAAAATAACACTAAGCAAGTAAATGTTTCCAGACAAGCCTGAAACTGTGCTTGGCATTTCTTTTCAATTGGCAACATTACAAGCAGCGAAGTCTGCAAAATCTCTGGTATTTAAGATAACTTTGTCTGTATTGCCCACAACTGTTAATAGATAAAAAAATATCTTTTTGCACAGGAGATATTTAGGTTCAGACATTTCATTTATTAAAATCAGTTTCCCCTGAAAATCACCACTTTTCTGTCTTAATTTCGTTCTATGTCACAACTACAGGTACAAATTCCTTCTCTGGGTTTAGGCTGTGCTCTGTAATCAGCACGGTTAAACCATACATCACAAGAAATTGAACCAGGGCAGACCCTTTTTTAGTCCTGCCGTCTATTAAATCTTCTGTTTTCTTTGAAAGGCTCCTTAATGCTTTGTGGGTGTTTGCTGTTAAGTTTATGTTTGTTGCTTTACAGAAACTCAGACCTGCAAAATATATGTAATTCCCTTTAAAAATGTGCAGTCCTGCTCCCATCACTGCTTTCTGCCTGCATTTGAAACTTATGGACCCTTTCTAACTTGTGATAAGTTCGGTAGCTGATATGGTAAAATATGTTATCTTTACTTATCCACTTTAGCTTGCCAAAAATCTGTGAGAGAGAAATTCTTCTAGTAGATCATGTTATGTTTGTGTAATGGATGTGTTTTGCCTGTTCCACAGTCTGAAGAAATCAGAAAGCAATTTTACCTATCCTGTAGATTAGCAAGAGAAATTTCTAGGTTTAGTGAGCCAGCTCAATGACACTCAATATCTTTTTCTTTGGCATGTAGGTCAGAGTTTTTCTCAAGATACATATTTGTTCAAGGTTATTCACAATGTACTGTGCAAATGCGTACATATGATAGCTACAGTATGGCAATATATGATGCTAAGTATTGGGATTTCTGACAATTGTTATTTTTTTAATTACTTTATTATTGAAATTTTGAGATGAACCTTGGAAACAGAGAGCTGAAAGTGTAAATGGAGGCAACTATGCAAAGAATAAATTATCAGTGTGATAGGGAGACCTCCCTGATGGACAGCCTCAGAAATTGAAAGAATTTGTTCATGTAATAATAAACTGCAAGTTTACAATGTGAGATGACAGAAAGGCAGAGAAAATTCTTTCCAATTTAGGGCTGAATATGCAGAGATATCTTGAAAGAAGGAAAACAGGCAGCACTTTTCTCTGGGCATTTCTGGTGGAGTAATACTTGAAATACAGGATTCAGTGCAAGAAACTATCTTCCACATAAACATTTGTAAACTGTAGGGACTTCAGAAACAACCATGACAATTCTAGAAAATTACACATCTCTGGCTTGTCTAATGCCTGGAGTGAAACAAGAAATCAATAAGCATTTGAAGAATGAAAACCCAAAAGACAAAATTGTTATTTTAAAGAATGCAAGAGAGTGTAACAAGAAATAGTGTTGTTACAATGTTGAATAACAATGAAGAAAGTTCAACTGGCTATTTCAAACATATCCCAAGTCCTATTAAGCAGCAGTACTACTTTTCTGAGGGAAATGACAAGAACCTCTTGCCAAATTAAAAAAAAAAAAAAAAAAATTAAAGGTACTTTTTCTTATACCTTACCTAGTAAAATAAAGAAAGACAGCTCCTGGAGACCTGGTCTGACAGATTTGTTTGTCCTTTCAAAACACTGTTTTCCTCTATATTACACTATCTATCCTTATATTGTTACTAGAATACATTTTACATTTCAGTATTTGTATGTATTTAAGCTTTAGAGTAAATTAAAAAACTATTTTAGTTACATTTCCTTAATACATGTGTATCCATGACCAAGAAAATGAAATCATTCAGTTCTGAAAATTTAAGCAAAAATCTTATCTCAACACTTAACACTTTTAGAATACAATTTGGGGTTTGCTGGAAACATTTCACTCCTCTTCAGAAATTACTTTCCGTAGAACTGATTTGCTGATTTCATTTTACATGGACATCAGAGATCATGTCTTATTAGTGATTACATCCTCATGAATGCTTGAAAAATTATTGTGTTAGCATGTCTTATATTAAACAGAGAGATCAACCTCCTCGCAACCCTGAACAGTCACTGCATGCATGTCTGTGTCATTTTACAGTTAGACACTTTGGGCAACTTTAATAACTGTTTTCCAAAAATGAATTAAAATAAAAGAAATACAGTACTAAAATTTACTACATTTAATTGTAATTACTTGCAACTTAATTATTAGTGTTTCAACTGTGTTATTTATATTGTTTTCTATCTTCTATTATATTAACTTGGAAATTTTATGAAGTTTGCAATTATTCTGTATTGATTTACATTTCTGATACACTAAAATAATTCCAAGATACAGTGTTCAATTGTTGCAAAACACCCCAAACTCAATGAAAATATTTGAGCTCATCAAACTACTGAAAAAACATTCCTTCTCAGTGATGATTGAGATCAACTTCACAGTGTTAATATTTTCTAGCAGAATTCTACTGTTTGACTAATTCTAGAAACACAATAAATATCACCACTCTTTAATTGGTTTGAAGTTCAGTGATAAAATATGCAGCAATTGGTTGGGGGTTTGAGTATTAGAAAACCTTTACTGGCACTGGCTGAAGGTTTATTGAAATGGCTTTATTACAATAAAAGAAAGTTTCTGTACAAGTATCTCTTCCCACATAGGAATGTTTTAAACCATAAAGCAAATATCATTAAAGAGAAATCTTTGCCTGATAAATATTAAAAAAAAAAGAAAACATTATTTATATCTGCAAAAATCTGGCTTTCCCTTTCATATTGAGTTCTCATTCCAATAAGATGACAGATTTCTTTCTTAAAAGCAAACACAACCCTATTTTCTATAGTTCCTATGTTTATGAAAATACTAGTGATGTGATGTAGTATAAACTACTTCTCAAAAACAGCAAGATACCCAGAGAAGCAATAAAAACCAAATATGAGCAGTGCAGAATTCTCCAAACTACTTACTGTAAAGTAATTCCAAATTATAAAATTATAAAACAAGTAACTGAATGCCTGTGCTTGTAGACATTGAGCTTAAAACAGAGTAAAATCTTACCATTGAAAAGGCAAGATGCTTTTTTTTCCCCCCAAATCAGATAAGGCTCAGGTTGCTACTCATGTATGACATTTTACCCTTGCAATCCAGAACAATTATTTCTTAAGAAAAATAACTAGTAAGCAGTTAATCTTTAAATTGTATTAGCACTTAAGAGAAGGGTTACTGCTAATTGTATGTCCAATGTAGAATAAACTCAAGCGTTAGCATGTCAGTCTTGACCCAGAATTCATACAGAACTGGGAAAAACCTGCTTTTCTAGGTAAAACCCACTTCCTACATTTAATGTCAGGGTTTATTAAGTTAGAGTCCTTTGTACAAATCAACAGCTGCACAGCCAGGTAACAATATGGACATACATTACTGCACAAGCAATATGTTTCTGAAATAATTGTGATAGAAAGCAGAAATACATAACTTTCCTAAATTTCTTGACAGTTTAATTGAAAATCCTTCACATAACTATTATAAAATATTTCTAGCCAATGGTTTTATTGCTCTGGAAGACTATAATTATTCAGATGGATCTGGGGAATTGTTCTTAGGCCAGTTATTTTTAGTTTGTTACCCATCTCCTGTACTTGATTCATTTGTTCTCCCAAATCCTGTGTTGCTCAAACCATTCATTGTTGAGTGGCAGTGTTGTCTCGTGAGCAGTAAATCAACATTGAGAGTGACTACAAAGAGGTATTTTTTGTACAACTACTGCAATAATCTCTTTGCTTGCAACATTACAGAAAAAGGAAGTGACCGTAACTGGTCAGATCAAGGGAATGGAAGATTTTGAAAGAGAAATTCAGAGATGAAAACCAGAAATAGATTTTGACAAACACATCTGCTAAATGATCGTAAGTTTAAAAATAGAATGAGTATATTTATTTGTCATGCCATTATTTCCTTGCAAAACCACAAAACACATTTGTCATATATAGCACGTGAAATAAAGGTACAAAGACCAATGCAATTTTTTCACTTGTTTCTTCTTCTTTCTATCCTGATACAATATTTCAAAGAATTTAAGAGTACTTAAGATACATAAAATTAAAAACTTCTACTGTTGGAAGCAGCTATCTTAATGAACTATGTAATTTTACATGTTTAAGAGTTATGCCTTTGAACTATAACAAGGACACTCAATACTAAAATGACTAAGACAGTCTAGAAGAATTGTCTCGATTGGTAAAGCTGCACTTATTTTAATAAAGAAACACTACATCTGAAGCAAGCTAAGACAGTATTTAAAATTTTAATAATATTTGCTAAAAATTACAGGAAACAAAATTATTTAAGGAAACTATTAGAAAAAAATGTATTAATTTGTGATAGTTATGTTTTTCTAGTTTAAAATAGCATAAGAACTCTTCTTAATTTTGATTGCTTCTTATTTGCTTCAAGATTCAGTTGGGAGAGGGAGGTTGTGATTTCCCCAGTGTTAGTAAGCAGAAAACACTGATGTAATTTGATAAAATGTAGTAGAAGAATAATGCAAGAATGACCAGAAATTACTAATAATATTTTTCTAATTTCTGATTTTAAAATTGTTTCAAGTTTGGAATAGTAGGTTTGATTAGAATTGTTCTGCAAAATCACAGTGAAATTACCAGCAACAACACACATAGATGTCATAGGAATATCTGCCCTCCAAGTAATGCTCTTCATTAGTCAAAAGTAGAGTAATATGCATGGAATTTTTTACTGAATACATCTGTAGCTTTGCATAAGAAAATTACAAAGATTCACTGTAGATAAAGGTATGGTCTGGGCCATCCCTAGTCTTGGAATTTTAACTGGATGACATTCTGGAGAATCATCTGGTGGAATAAGTCAACAGAGTACAAAGGGTGTATAAAAAGCTTGGGGGATAAACTGCACAGGTTAGGACCATTCTCCAGATCCATCTAAATAACAACAGTTTTCTGTAGTAATACAACATTATATAATTTTGTAATATAATTTTGATAATAATTATGTGAAGAACTGCCTGTAAAACTACCAGGAAAGTTACAAAAGCTATGTATTCTCATAAGCTTCAATAACATACATCAGAACACAACTAAAAAATTGTTCATTTTATTGTAAAGGACTGCACTCATATAACACATCACTCTCTATTTCCATGCTCTTTCCAAAGGCCTATATGTTCTTTTGAACTCCATGAAATCTTACAAAAAGATTTTGTAGTAAATAACAGTAATTCAGAGTCAGAGTGATCATTTGTGCTGTGAACTCATTTTGTGCTTTATGGGATCTCAGATGAATAACATCCTTGCACATATCTCAACCATTCTCATAACACATCATTATTTTGCATCAGACTGTATTGCTTCTAGGCAGCAGTTCTGGAGCTAAATTAATTTGTTTTTTTTCTGTGACTACAAAACATATGATAGCAAATGTTTACAGCAAAAAGTTTTTTATATTGCTACACTAATTAACATTAGTCAGAGTTCAAAGTAGCTGTAAGCCACTTGAGAGTCATTTCAAGAATAAAAATAAATTATTTGAAAATTTCCAAACAATGATACATCTGAACACTGAAAACCAGTGAACAAGAACTGTTTCTGATTTAAAATGTTCATTAGTATATTTTGTATAGGTGGAAGCAGATATTCTGGAAAGGAAAGCAGCACCACTTGCTCTTTTTAGTAAAAGGAAGTATGCATGTTTCTTCTCTCACTCTGGACAGACTTTCTGGATTGGTCTGTGTCAATTGACTGTGCAGATGTTTCCAGCTGAAAGCAAATGTACAGGATGCATTAAGCCACTCAGTGATATCAAATAGGGAAAGATTTGGAAGCAAATTGTCTGGACACTAACTCACTGACAAAATTTCAAGTGCCTACAGGTAGGTATTAGATGCCTAAAGATTTTAATTGTGTTTTTGAGGACTGTGTCTGATAATTTAAACCAGGTGCTTGCATCCATGATAAATCCTCTGTGGATTTGAGCACATACATTTAAATATTACTAGTAATGCCTTTCTGCTGTCTCTAAATGCAATCAGATGAAGATCCCTCTAGTTCCTTGACAGCCTGCTAAGTCCTGCTTACAGAAAAAGGGTGTACACATCTTTAGAAATTCAAAACAAGATGTTTAAACAAGCAAATGTTTTATTGGATACTGAAATGTCCAGAATCTTTTGAGATACAACCCCTTAAGAACTTTTTTTAACTGTGCATTTTAAAACTAAATATTTAAGAAGCAGTTTTATCTTTTTTCCAACTTTGATTAAATTACCTGTAACAGCAATAGGGCAGAACTTCCTCCTCATTTCTTTCTTTCCCTCTGTTTTTTCAAAGAAATCAAATTTCACTCCCCTTGACTCTTTCTTTCCTACCACAACCTTCCTACACAGTTTAAAATTAGGTCTGTGTATTATAAGCATTGTTATCCTTCCCATTTTCCAAAAATCACTAACTAAAATATGAAGATAGTTTAGCTTCAGATGAGTAGGACATAAAAAATAAATCCAAAAATAAAGTTTCTTGCATGGGACACCAAGCAGGTTCTGTTTTGAGAAGTTATTAAAATAAAGATTGTGTTATTTACAAAGAATTCTCATAATCCCCCAGAGCCTCCACAGACACCGCATTTTCATACTGGGAGGTGAAAGAGGCAAGGCAGAAAAATGGTCTTATATCCCTATAGACTCCTCTTTTATTGAGAGAAAGCTGTTGTCAGTTAAAATAAGCAGAGATACTGCATTTCTTCAGGTGTAAGTCAGAGCAGGGTTTTGGTCCAGTCAATGCCTCAGCACTAAATATTTAAATACTCAAATGTAATCATGGAATAAAAGGGCAAGCCTTCTTCTGTGGTGACAAACTCAGGAAATTCTGTACAAATATAGACTTAGTTAATCTCATTTTGGTTTTAGAGAACACAGGATGCATTTTTAAACGCCTTAAATGCAAAATATAAGTCTACTAATACAAGATAACATTTTTATTAGGGTAGAAATCAGCTATGAATAAATTCTTCTCATGTATAAGGAACTTCAGTGCACCTTTAGTGCTGTGATAAATATTAAACTGGAGTCACCAGAACCTGATATAATCTTCAAAATTCAGAAAATTAACTGATAATGAAGGGGGGGGGGGGGGAAATTGCACAGTACTGTATGCCATGATCTTTCCTTAATAGGGCAGATTACATTTTATGGCCAGAAAAATGTCTCCAAAATTTAAAAAATTACCTTCTATGAATGGAGGTTTGTGTAAAAAAAATGAATAGCAATAAGACGCTGCAGTGAAATAAGCTTTAAAATCAGATAAAGGGAAAAAAAAAGAAAAAGGGAACACAAAATGAGTTGCTAGCATAAAATTGCAATTGTCTACTTATGATTTTTATTATAGAAGTGGCTAAAAAAAATGAAATCTTAGGATAATTACTACCTAAGATGCAATTTAGATGTTGCTACAGTTAATATCATAACTGAAGAAAACATTTGTGATAGTTTTTGGTTATTGGAGAAAAAAAATACACACTTTATCACTTATCCAGGTATCCAGAGTAATAATTAGTTTCTAAATACCTTTGGCTTTTGAATGTAACAAAAAATTTTGGGAAGAAAAAGCAGATACACCATGTCTTCTTTAAGATTGTTTGATCAAAAAAATTGTGTATAAACATAACAAAAATATTTCATAATTTTGTACACCACAAGATGTGTCAGTGCTTGATACCTGCAATTAACCAGTCAGTGCCTTTAGAGCCTACACACTGGAATTCAGCACAGAGCTGTTAGAAAGTCAGTAGTAACTTTGTGCAACTTTTTCACTAGGGACTCTCTAATCAAAAGTGAGAAAAAATTGTGATTTTCAAACTTTAAGGGTTCTCACATTTTCCTTGACTATTGTACGTTCATTTCAAATTGGTAAATATTATTTCCAATATGTGTTGGGCTATCTGCAGAAACAAATTCAGTGGGAGACAATAGAGTCTGTGGACTTGAAGAAATCACTGAAAATAGGGAAAAGATTACAGCCAGATATGGGGGAAAAACAGACCTTGATGTAGGGTTATGAGGAATGTCATACGAATGTCACCTATGCTCTGATCCAGTGGGGTACAAATCATTTCTGATCTGCATGACGCAGCTACATTTGTACATGCAGATCCAATGCTAGTATGTCCACCTGAAAAATAAGCTTTTAATCATGGCCATTCCTACATTTTTCTATGTTTCTATCACTTTGGAACTTAGAAATGGAACTGCTTGAAAATCAAAGCATTAATTTTCAAGCTATGGGAAGAGAAGTGACTCTCAGCAGAGCAGAGCAATCTGACCAGCAATTATAACCTAAAAAAACCTGATATCATTATATATATATATATATGTATGTATGTATGTATGTATGTATAAAGCTGGTGGGTATCTGGCTTCTATCTGTCTTGGCTAATGCATTCAGCTCTGGAGTCAGGAGAACAGGTATTAGGAGATGAGAAAAAACTACTTCAATTGCAAAAAAACCCTTAATGGTTTGCAAGATGTCACTAGGATTCTGTCATTCCCTGTACAAACATTGTTTTTTTGTAAACTAGTAGCTAAAAAAAATGTAAAGACACATTTAAGATACAGTTACTATATGTGTTGCATCTACAAATGCTAATTTATATGTGCATGTGACTAGTGAATGCACAGAATACTAATATTGAAATAGTTCTAAGTAGAAATTTAATATCTAACTAAAGGTCAGTGACCAACACATTAGCTACATAATTTTATTTCAGAAGAGATGCATCTTTAAAACACTAAGTAAGCTTTATTAATTTATCATAGACTTTTCCAAAAGGTTGTGCAAAATTTCCTTTTTATACACATTGCAATTTTAAATGTTTTACATTTGACACAATTGCACAAAGATCAAAGTTAATTAATAAATACCTTTATTAATTCTAATCATTTTTCCATGTTTCTGCATAATTATCATATATAAACAATATAGGTCAATTTTTCCAAAACATATAACCCCATGTATTTTATTGCAACAAAATTATTTGTGACTTCAAGGAAAGAGAAAATACAAGTGATATCACACAGCACACACACACACATTTAAAAATCTCTGATGTTTTAATAAGATTAATGAGCAAGATAAGTCTGAAAATACGATACTACACTTAAGAGTTCAGATTTTGACCTGAGTTAAAATGACCTCCCCCAAAAAATTAAAACTGCAGCTACGACAACCGGAATTATGTTCAACTGGCTTTATTGAAAAAAACAAAAACAAAAACAAAAACAAAAACAAAAACAACCCCAAAAAAACCCACCAAAAAAACCAAAAACAACCCACCAAAAAATACCAAAAACCCCAGACAAACACAAATTTAAAAAAAAAACCCAAAACCAAGAAACAACCACAAAACAAAAAAAAAACCCACCCAAATATAAATCCAAAGTAAATTACCTAAGACTTTTAACAAATTTTTCAGGCAAGTTTTGAATCAGGTATTAAGCAATTGAATAAGCTAATGTTATTTAGCATCTGAACACTGATATGCTTTCTTTGACATTATTGTTTAAAGGCAACTTTTAATTTCTGTAACTTCAAATATTTATTTTAGCATAAATGTAGCTGTAACAACTATCAATCTTACAGTGAAAGTAGTTTTAAAACCTTAATTTTAATTAAGAGTGCTCTGAGTTTGGGATATTTACTAGTTATGTGTTGCCAAAATAGCCAGATATTCACGGAGGGGATTACCTGTGTGTGTACTGTTTTGGTTGTGTCAGACAACGAGAATAAAATAGAATCAATTTTAGGAGGAACAGGATTAATTTACAGAAACTAGTACACATACTAGTACACAGTTTGAATGGCAATATATAATTAGGAGGAGTTTTTTAGATGTGATATAATATAAAATATAGTGTACCAATAGATGTTCCAGGTTGAATTGCTTAAACTCAAATTTCTACCCCACATCAGTAATCATCACTAGACTTGCACACTGGAGTTCAGATTTCATGTCTTTATATATTTTAGTAGAAATTCTTTACTCAGAGAGTGGTGAAACACCAGAACAGTTTGTCCAGCGAAGTTGTGGACACCCTATCCTTGGAAGCATTGAAGGTAGTGTTGGATGGAGTCCTTGTAGTCTGATCTAGTGAGTGGCATTCCTACCCATGGGAAGATGGGGGATTGGGATGAGATGATCTTTAAGGACCCTGAAAACTCTAGCAATTCTACCATTCTATTATTTTAAATTTATTTTCTAATTATATTTGAACATTTTATCTTAATTATCTTGCTGATTCCTTGTTCTAGATTCATGTGGCATTTTTTACAACAAAGAAAAAAATGTACCACTAAAATATCACTTTATTAACAAACTTACATGGCTAAAATATACTCTGACTTCAAAATATACTGACTTCATGCACAGCCTAGTTTAACAGCAAATACAGCAGAGCCTGAGTTTTGAAGTTACTAACCGAACTCTAACTTCCAGGTTTTCAAAAAAAGGTAAAGGGGATGTTAAGATTACAGTTCCCAATAGGAGGTAATGGAATAGGTTACCAAATTACTCTTTAACCAACATCTCTCTCTTTTGAATATGTGGCTACTTTTACATGTTTGAAAATCAGCTTTACCTCATTAACCAAAAAATTGGTTTAGATTGTGGCAACTTGCCACAAAATAAAAAACTGAACAGGAAAATTAACAGGATACAAATTTCTTGGCAATTGTAAAAAACATTTCAAGATTCTTTTTGAAGATGCATCCTTCAGTAACCCAGTAGGAAGATGTGTTTCTTTTTGAAGGTTTTTCTTCTTAGATGCAGTTGCACAAAGCAGATTGATGGATCAGAACTAGGTCACATATCAGTTTCTTTTAGAGAAGGAGAGAGTGTACATGTGTGCTTTTGCAAGACAGAAATTTTCTGAACAGTTAAATACTAATCTAATATAATGAGAAAAAATACTGAGTCTTATTGCCTCATTAAGATACAGTAATATCTCCTTTCATTCTCTGGAATTAGTTCCTCTGGAAAAAAAAAAAACAACAAAAAAACCACAACCAAACAAAAAACAAACTGGTAGGCTATATGTTTCATCTAGTCACCACAGAGTTTACTCTTCTTTTAGCAGTGATCAGAATTCACCTGTCTCTGAAATTTTCTTGGGGTAATTTTTATATACTACTTTAATTTCACAAAGTTGCTAATTAAAACAGCTATTTAGTGAAGGTAGTAAATTTTACACTCAGAAACTAAAGCCCATGACACCAGTTTTTAAACATCTTTCTCACTGGTCTGTCTATATGAACAAAATGCCTAACAACAACAGCCATTAGAAGGAAAAAAATAGATAAATATTTGAAAAAGCATCATGTAGAGGTAGAGTTTACTATTTTCTAGTACTTTGCTTATGCTAGTTCACATTGAAGGTATGTCTTTGGACATGTGGATAAATAAATCTTGCTTCATATTGCTGTACTAATGGCAAGTTATCGCCACAACCCCAAAGAAGGCTCTGTCACCTTCATACTTCAATAAAACAGCTATGTAGCTCTATATAAAGGATAAAATTAAACAGTTGATAAATATGTAACACTCTGTATGGTCATAATTGTTTAATATGAGCCATAAACAACAGTAGGAAAAAACTAACAATTGGCATTTTCCACTGCAATTAAAATACTTTGAAATACTTATGAAAACCAAAGAAAAGTAAGTTTCTGTGGAGAGTAAATCCAATAAACCAGAACTTTAATAGCACTCAACTGGAGCTAAAAATATAATTCTCTGAAATCTACGACTTTATAATGTAGCAAACATATCCTGCTAGCAGAAAACATTAATTAGAGCTGAGCAGAAAAATCACAATGAAACTCAAAGACCAACTTTAGCCAGCAGTGTGTCTGTGGAAAGATAATGATTTCTTTTGTTGCATTTTGGTTTTCCAAACTTCTGACCTATTAAAATTATCTCCTATAACGTAACTGGTAAAAAAGAATGGTCATACTTTACACTGATATAAATTTTTAATCCTTGCATGGGTGAACTACATGGTATGGGAGGTTGTGCCAACAGATTCATTGACCAGAGATAAGAATTCTGAAAAATTCTTCATAAATTTACAGGGTCATTTATTCTACACATAGCAGTAGCAATTAAAAGTTTATGAACCCTAAAAGTGATTGGAAAGGGGAAAAGTAACAAGAAAACTTCAGACTGTTCTGAAAACTTCAAGGTGAAAGTGGAAATATTATAGAAAGCAACATTCTTTTGTCCTATTGAAGGTTATGAAGAAAATTTGCTCTTAGATAAGACCCAAAGTGGGTCACTTAAAAGAAAATACACAGATTGGCACATGATGATCCAATTGCTGAAGAATTTCCAGTCTGTTTTCTTTTTATTTTGAAATTATTTCCCAGGTACTTTTAATAAAGTCGCCTTTAATATACTAGAGTTTTGGATGCTACTGCTACCAAAGACTAGGGAGCCTGTACATTATGCTCAAACAGCTATTTTAAGAATGCTGTTCAGATGGTGTGAGAACCCCAGCCTTGCTCTGGGGTCTCATATGGTGGTGAAATTCCTCCTCCAACCCGTGCTTCCAAAGAAAAACTCTGCAGGCTTTAGCTGTTTGGTCTCAAGGCAGTTTATTGCTAGTTATCTAACAGATTGTGTTTGTGGGCTGCGGCTGCTTGGTCAGCGGCCTGGGTAGAGGCACACACACACACACTGACATCCTCTCTGTCTGCTGTCTTCTTCGTCTCTCCCCCTGCCCAGGGCTGCTGCTATCTTTTATATGATATATTACGTATTACATGTTTATAGTTTTCCCCCAATACCTACTACCTATATTACAAAGTGCTTTTCTACTCTAAACTAATCTGTGAGTACCAACATCACCAAGAACACGGAGGCAAGGAAAAGGAAGGAGGAAGAACAGGATCAGCCCACTTTCCTCCATCTTAGAACTTCTGACCCCCATGTACAAAGTAAAAACCCTCCTGTACAAGTGTTAAAACCTCCCTGTACAATACTAAAAAAAATTCCCCTCTACTTTGTAATTACTTTTACTATACTATCTAACCTTTTGTGACTGCTTGTTCCACCTCCAAAGTTGGTAACTCATTCCATGGCTCAAACTCAAAATCACAGCTGTTTTTCAGCTGTCTGCCAGGGTCTAAAATGCTTCTGACCAAGGCCTGGAACCTCTAAAAATGTCTGAGAGACATTTTGAGTTCCCACAAGATGGGGTGCATAAATCTCTAACATTTCCAGGAGTCCATGTTTGGGAACCTGCCCATAGCAGTATCTCAGTTTTATTTCTCTAAATTATAGAGAAAAATATGTATGTTCAGATCCCATCCTGACAAAAGTCAATATGCAGAGCGGGCACTTGAGTCTCAGATGTGCTTGTGGTTTAAGCAGCTAAATTCATCCTAACAGTATCACCTCACCACAGTCAGACATTTTAAAACTTGTACCTTTGCAGTGCTCTTCATACCTACTATTCAGGAGAGAAATATTATCCATATGAAAGCAATTTTTCAAATATGAATAATTATTGAAAATATTAAGAATTTTCCAGTTCACAAAATACATTGCCAATTGATTTTTAGTTGAAGTCAAGGCAGTGTATTTTAAATATGAGCATAATTATATTTAAATTTTAATCTATATTTAAATATATTTCTATTTAAACTGATAGTCCTTGTTATGAGTTGATTTGCTAATATAGAAGTGTATAAATCTGGATTAGTGGTTGGCTTTTTCATTCACATCTCCTACTGGATATCTTCATTTCAGAAATGCTGGCATCCATTCCCAATTGTTGTAATTAGACATTTCTATCAAGTTAAGGGCTATGTTTCAATTCTTGAAGTTGTTTTAGTCATGCTGTTAGTGTTCAGAAACACACATAATCATGGGATATGATTATATGCAGGTGCTTTTATTAAGAGCTCTGGGAGTCGGGGTACAAACCCAAATCTGACTCCAACATGGCTTTCGAGCTGAACATATTTTATATTCTATCGTTATATAACTTACATATTAATTATTAAACTTATATTGTTCTATTGTATACATTGATATGAGTTTCTCGTGATCTTTGTTAGGTCCCTGGCCACAGTTTCTCATGATTATTCTTATGATTAAACAGTAATTATATTTAATTACTAGACAATCATCACATTTAACAATTATATCATTTATCATGTACTAGCTACACAGGTGCAGTTCTAGCAAGTACTACTTCTTCATGTGCTTAGGGTGTTTATTTTTCCAGGGCCTACTAAGCTTAATTTTCCTTTTAACCCTTAATCCCCATGATTTTAAAACCCTCTTACTATCAATGCTTATTTCAATGACACATTTTATTTGGCTATGTTTTTCTCTCAGATTTCATCAGTTGTTCATCCAAATGGATAAATTAAATTCAAGAATTTTCCTGTTTAAATTTACTTTATATGCTATGGCTCCTATTGCCCAGACATTGTTCTATTTAATCCTAAAAGTTGTTTTTTTTCTTGACATCTCTCAAGCCTATATATTTTTTGGATAATATAATCAGATTTCTCTAACTTGCATATTTCTTTGCTAATTTGCTTCTCCTCTCTGAAGTTTTATCTCATAATATTCATTCATCAATTCCTTAGTCACTGATGTCCAATAAATATCAACATGGAACTACTTTTTCCTCAAGGCCCTCTCCTCATGCAATGAGACTACCAATAACCCATGCAAATCAGTTAAAACAATAAAAAAAATAGTTTTACCTAAGAACATTTTCTTTGATCAAATCTCTAAGCACAGGAGGTTTACATTTGTGCATCCATGGTAAGAACACCCATAATATAATCCATATCAGACTTTGCAAAGAAAAGCTTTAACAGGTTACAGACACTTGTGTCTTGAATGCCAGTGCCAATGAGCATTTCAATAGTTCTACAGCACAAAGTCTTAGTAAAGTGGAGGTTTCCAAGTAGTGATTCTTTCAAAGAGCTTCCAATATGCCCATGCTTTCTTTACCTCAGCTGCAAAGTCTTAAGAGTGGTTGTTCACACTGGAAGCAGGCCTTCCTATCTTTGCATACAGCCTAGGCCTGTCTGTCACGATAGAGGGGAGAAGAAAAGGAGCCTCTGGGGTGATCTTATTGTCTTTTCAATGTTTAAAGGGGCCCTTTAAGAACGATTAAGGACCTGTTTTGTTTGGACAAAGGGTAACAGCTTTAAGTTAGAAGAGGGTAGATTTAGATGAGATACAAGGAAGATATTTTTATTATAAGAATGGTGAATTATTGGAACAGATAGCCCAGAGAGGTAATGGATGTGCCATCCTTGGAAATAATAAGAGAGAAGCAAGCAAACCATGGCAGCGGCTCAAGAGTCCTTTCGTCTTTAGGTGGATATTTTATTACACTATCCAGGCACCTAGAGACAGCCAGCAGCTGGCTGCCCTGTGGGACTTGGCTTTGGATCACCTGTAGGTGACAGCAAGCAGAGCAGTCATGGAGTGGCATGCAAAGTACTGCCTCCAGAGTGTTAGCCCTGCTTCTATGGTTTAGGCATAGCTGAAATGTCTGAATCTGGGGTCATTAGTCTGGTAAGGAATGAGCTACTGAAAAAATGTAATAACTTGATACAAGTGGCTCATGCTGGATTCTTAAAGATGTGTTTTCCAGAATATCTATTATAGGGCTGTATCTCAAAGTAATGGAGCAGGAATAATGAGATAGTAAATATAAGCGCCAGAAAGTATTCGTGGTTATAAGTCTCTCTGAATGTCGTGGTTTGACACGGAAAGATAATTTTTTCCGGAAGGAAGGGGTCAATTTAGATATTGACCAATTGAAAGTAGACACGCCTCTGAGAACACAGAGGGGTTGAAAGCAGAATTCCCAGGGGAACTCGCTCTCTTTGGTTCCGGTCAGCGTGCAGTGCAGACCTTCCCCCCCCAGCCACGAGCTGGGTGGGGGAGGGGAAGCCCCCATGGCCTGATGGAGGTAACTCCGAAGGGTGGAGGGACTGGAACCGGGCTGGCCCCTGCAGATGGAAGGGTGGAAGAAATCTGGGATGTCTCCATTTCCCCCCCCAGAGTTCCTCTCCCGAGAGGGAGAGAGAAAGCCGCAAGGAAGGAGGAGCGGGGGGAGCTGCAAGGTGCCCAGTTGTGTGGGAGCTGCTGGATGTCCGGGCATCGAGCCATCCTGGGAGTTCGGACTTTTAACCCTTCCTTGAGAAATGAAAGCTTTGTGAATTTTCCTTTCCCCTCCTCGGTTTGAAAGAGAGGAAGAGGGACACCTTGGACCCTAGGATGGGATGTTGGAAGGAAGAATTCTGGATGGGAGGGGGACAAGGAGTGGCTTTTGGCTGGACTTTTCCGTGTTAGCCACAACCTGAACCAAATCTTCTCCGTCAAGAGGGACTGTGTTTTGGGAGGATGCCAGTGAGTCAAGAGACCTGCTTCAGCTGGGAAAAAGACAAAAGTGGAGTGAACAGAGAAAAGGTTAGGGGGTTTGTGGTGGCGCCCCCTTGCCCTGGAAAGGAAAGAGAAGAGAAGAAGATCTCTGTTCTTGAGCCCTCGGCCCCAGGGGAAAATGGGGGGGGACTGTGGTCCCAAACAATGAAAAACTGAACTGTTGTTTTCTCCCCTCTTGGCAGGGCATCCTTGAAAGGAAAAATCCTAAAGGCAGTCTGACCATCCATGCATTGGTGGTGAGAGCACTGTGCATGGAAAGGAGAAAGATCACCATGGCAAACTTTTTCTCCGGGCGGTGCCATGTGTGACATGGAAACACAGGATGTGGAGCTGTGTTTCTTGGGGGGTCTGTGGCACAGGAGAGACTCTGTTCCCTCGATGGACTGAGTATCGATTGCTTGGAGGGTGGAAACCTGATTGAGGTCCAGATTGTGTCTCACTGTAGTTTGTTGGAGTTGGGTGGTGGTGGGAGGAATGTTTTGCAAGGTTTTCATTTGATCTTTGTGTGGTTTTTTTCCCCCCCTCTTCTTTAGTTTTCTCTTTTCTTTAATAGTAGTAGTTTAATAAAGTTTTTTTCCTGTTATTAAGCTTGGGCCTGCTTTGCTCTATTCTAGATTCCACTTCACAGCATTCAAGGTAAGGATCACATTTTCATGGGGGCACTGGCATTGTGCCAGTGTCAAACCATGACACTGAAATATTTAAGAGTCTGTTAGATTTCAGCTTAACATATGTTCCTGTGTTTCATATTGTGATTGATCTATAATCTGAGTATTCTTGAGTCAAACATGATGAATCTTCAAATGAGAGACCCATGTTTTTTTTTTTTCCCCTCAGGACATGATGATTGTGAGCTACACTATAGAAGTGCTAGCTCATTTTTCAAAATATTAGGTATGGTTCCCGTGACATATTCACTCCAAACTGTACTATTTTCTAACATCAGTCTACACATTAAACAGAAAAAACAACCACAAAGTGCTGTCACTGTGTTGTCTACCATCTTCCAAATGAATTGTTTTTATATACTTATTATCTTCACTCCAGTAGGATTTTTTGTTGTTGTATGAGATTAAAATTAATTGAAACCTGAGTCTTACCTTCATTTTTATTGTAGCTGTGAAGTCCACAACACTCTGTGAACTGATGAAATAGCACGTTAAAGAGCACAGATAGCTTTAGAAAAGGTAGACTCTAAACACATGGGCAGGAATGGGATGTCAGTGAGGAATCAGATTTGAAGTATGGGTATAAAATGTTCACAAGAACATTTTGTTAACTAACCTGAGTCTTAAAATAGTTATGAAAATATATGATCATCCATTTCATATTTTTCACTGGAGTAAACTCATCCTGTGAATAAACAGACTTGAAATTATATTTATTATATTAACTTGAAATTATACTTATTATACACTTCTAAGAGCACTACATTTAGAACAATAATACAACTGGACTCTATTTTCTGGGAACAAGCAATAGTAAATGGAAAATAAGCAACAGGTACGTCACATAAAACTAAGATTACAGTTACGGATGTTCTTATGAGTTGCTAATTGTTGATTCTTTCATTTCTGTTCACTGTGAGAGAAAATTAATTTAGGATTGTGAAACTGAAGAATTAAGTTATTTTATTAACTGCTGCTCCATAGGCTCACTGCCAAACTACAAGTGAAGCATAATAATGACAATGGAAAATGCTGCATGCATAAAGAAAAATGTCCTCCAGTCAGTGTACAGTTTGTTCAGAAGTCTGGAAGCCATGAGGTGGTGCATGAAAATGAACATTCACATTTTGCTCAACAAAAATATTCTAGTTTTCGGTAAAGTGTCACATTCAATGACATGACAGAACATACTCAAATATGGGAATAAAAGTGCTAATTAAAACTTCTCTTCCTTCAGTCCCACTGTTGTTTCATTAGTTTCCCCTTAAAACATCAAATGCCTTTCAACATGGCTGAACAATTAAAACATTCACAATAGGAAATTTTGAAAAAAATATATTTCAACTCACACTACAACACTGAATTAATAACTGAGAGAGCTTTTTCTCACGGAACACTTTAAAGGTTGTATCCACACTATAATTTGAGACATTAAAACAGGGAAGCATGGAAATTTGTAACAAACATAAAAATTGCAGTTCGTAGGTTTCTGGAGATTTGTAACCATGAATACTGTCAATTGTAGGCAACTCGATTCCAGACAGTAAGGGAATCTCATGGGTCTTTCTAGGATGTAAAAAATACTAATCTGCAGACTAGGCAACTCATCCCATCTTCACCTTTTATTTCAGGGTGATCTAGATGCTCTTTAAAATGCAAGAATATGAAAACTTAAAAATCTGTTTAATTGGGAAAATGGCTTGTCCATGTAATCACATGTAGGGCTTTAGAAATAATTAATAGAATCAAAATATTTTGACTAATGTAGCCCAGTTCACTCACAACACACAAGTATTGTTCATAAATAACAGAATAAAAAAAAAAAAACTTCACTATAGTAAATGTTTGGTTTGGTTTGGTGTGTTTTTTTACCATGTTTAAGTGATTTTTCAATAATACTAAAATCAATGTACAAGGGCTTCTTGCAAAAAATTTACCTCATCTTTCCACATGGTGTAACTGACATACAAAATACATGTATTGTAAATACTTCATTGCTTATCAGGGTTTTTAATTTATGCTTTTCGTGTCACTGGCTTCACTGCTTTTAGTATTTCTCATGATAGCACAGGCCACTTCCCAGCAAAGATCAGGAGAGATGAGGGAAACTAGCTTTTGATCACTTTTGACTCTCAAACAGGAGCATTTGTTTTCATATTATTCAAATAGATTCTACTCATGGTTAAGCAATACCAGTGCTGTTGGTATAACTCAACTTTTTCTGCACAAAGAGGATTAAGAGGATATAAAGAAAGACAAAACCTCCAGGAAGATTCTGTAAGGTGTTCAATTTTGCACAATTGGATTAATATTATTTCTTTATTTTAAAAAATATAGTGGAAGAAAAGTGCTTGCAACAGAAATTGCATGCTAGATATTTGTTCACTGCCTCCCAATTTGTTCAACCAGCAGAAGCAAAGTAGTCAGTCATTCACTTTATAAAGTACATGAACATTTTCAAAAATGAAGCCATCAATAACTTTGACAAGATCCAGAAAGAAAATAGTTACAGCTGTAGGATGAGAATTGTTTTTATAAGAAAGCTTCCATTTTGCATCTAAAGTCTGGGACATGAGATAGATAAAGTTCAACTTCACACATCTACCAATTTTAAAATCTAAAAAGGTGGATATTCTACTCTAACTCAAAGTGGTTTGAGTTATATGACATAAAAAAAACTTGAGAAAGTGGATTTTCAATATCAATAAAGTAATTGGTAATGAGAAAGATAGGGAAAACTTGAAAGAATTACAGATTTAAAGGAGTTTGAATATGGAGTAAAATGGTAAATTTTTGAAATTGTAGACATGGTTGCAAAATTCTAATTGAATACTGTGTGACAGATATATTTTTTACAAACTATCTTCTAAGACATTTCTTAATATTGTAAATGCTTCTTAAAAAATTTTCCATTGGAATGCTTTACAGTCTCAACACCAAAAATCAAAGACTGAAAAATGTTTTACAAGCAACATGTTCTGCTCAAAGTCTGAAAGAATGTAAAACATGTCCTGTCTCAGTTTATCCCCAGAAAAGTTTACATAGAACACCTAAAAAAAAATTTAAAAGTAAAATACACAAAAAAAAATTAAAAAAACCCCACCCCACTCACCCTCCTGCCCCCCCCACCTAAAAATCCTATTGCAATGTTTGTCTCAATTTTCACGAATATAATTTTATATAGGCTTATTGTTCTTTTATATCAAAACTCTAAATTTTACTGAACTTATTAATTCCTGCACTAGGAAAAAAATGAGTTTGTCATTTGACAAACAAATGACAAAAGTCTAAACTACAAAGACAAATGTATTCTTCAACACAGGAACAAAGCTCCCTGATGTTATATAGCTTTTTAAATTGCATATTTTGGATATACATGTATGTCTTCACCACTAATAAGAGAGATAGAAGAGATGAAGATCTTTGATACTTGTTTTCTGTCAAATAATTAAATATTTCCTTTCAATGAACTTAAACAGTGCTTCTCTTGTTGACACTACATTATTTTATTTTCATTATTTTCCACTGCCAAATATATTGAATGAGAAAAAAATTTTTTCTTATGAGAACAGGCAATTCCTCCAGAAAATTTTGGTATGGTCTTTGGTATTTTGGTTAGAAACAGGGTTGTTCTTCAAGAGCTACAGCATTAGAAATAAGAAGTTTCACCAAACTACTGCAACTTGTTCTTTCATGTCCCTTTGCTTAAAAATTTCTCCGTAAGTTTTGCATGGACCCACAAATGTCACCTGAATATCTCAAATCCCCATATTCTTTTCATTTCCCCCTCCTTATCAGTAAAAATGATCACGTGGCCCTCTGCAAAGGTGTGTGTTGAGTTTCTTGATAGCCTATTGCTTAGTAATTGGAGACTTTAATATTTGACCATGTATCCTTTGTCCTTGATCTACTAAGCTTATGTCTCCATATGATTTTGGCTATCACCTCCCTCTTTACTTGTTGCCTTTGACACTGCAAATGGTCCTTGATTAGATGGACTTAATGAAGAAGAAGCTTACCCTCACATCATATTTTTTACACTATGAATGAAATACTAACAGCTGTATAGATTTCATTTTTCTGTCATTTTTTTTCCCAGAACTTTGCTTTGCATTCTGTTCATATATCATTGGGAACTCTACAGTTAAAACAGAAAGGTAGCTTGGTGAACGACCCTTAAATATGATGTTTAATCAATATTCACACTTGAATATTGATGAGAGAAGCCTTTGGATCCGACTCTCAAGTGGTCTCCCAGCTCTTAACTATGTGCAGGTTAAGTAAATTTAGTCATATGTTTAAAATACATGCATACATAGCTGTGTAAACATTCACACAAAAACATTTCAAGTCTGTTCAGTAGCTCATGTAATGTTAATTACAGAGGTGTGCTATTGGCACAAATTGGCAGCATGTCATACATTGACAACAAAAGGTGGAGAGTTGTTTGAGAGAGGTTACCTGCCCTCCAGGAAGAATGGATGTCTAAGCCCCCTTATTCTGACAGGAACTTTATTTTTCTTCTTCGTCTTTTCTTTCTTGAATTAAACAAAAGGTAAAAAATTAGATAAACAAGAATAAGTCCCAAAGATGGCCACCTGAACACTTACAATTCTAAGAACTTGAAATAAATCAGATACATGAGTAGACAGATCTAGGTCAATTTCAAATATGTGAAAATGTAAATGCTATAGAATTCTGAGGGTTTGTCTTAACAAACCTAACTATTAAAAATATTAAAACTCTTATCTTAAATATTTAAAGTACTATACAGAATGTTTATCAGCATAACTTCTTTAGAAATGTTTTGGAAATCACCTTAAAAAAAAAAAACAAAAGACATTCATTGTGTTATCTTTGTAAATGCAAAAAGTGTACCAAAATTTGAGTCTCTAAGACTTCATTACTCATAATGAGGTTTTGGTATATAAATAGAAGTGAGTATTGTTAAATTTCACAGTAGATCTCACTGTAGACATGCAATATGTGCTTTTGCTTCAAGTAAGAAATCATACCTTTCAATTTTTCAACTTATAGATACTTTTGCAAGTTTAAGATATTGCCATATATCAAAAAGAACCTCATGAACAGTTTGAATTATTTGATCTCTTAGACCATCACAACTTAGGATCAACCTCCTTTGGCACATATTTATGTAAATTTCTATTAAATATTTAAAGAAATAATACACGGGGAAATTCTCCCCTTCCTAAGCTGCAGTTTGACTGATAGTCAGATATTCCATTTTCTCTGAAATTTTGAACTTCTCTTTTAAGTAGGATGGAAAAACCCTCACATTAATTTAGCTATTAAAAATTAGGAGCTTTCCAAGGGACAGCTCATAACTGATCCAGGAATCAAGCTTGTAAAGAAATGGACAAATTTCAGAGTCCAAATGAAGAGAAAATTAAGCATTTTTCTTAAATTATAGATTGTGATGTAAATGTCCCAGAGAAAGACAGATTACATATAAAATGTATGTAGAAACGTCTAAGATTAGAATAGGAATTGGAAGGGATTACAATTAAGTAAGCTTAAAAGAAGAGGTAACTAGCACCAAGGAATGAGGCATTCACTTTCTTTTTTTTTTTTTTTCTTATTGCACTGAAGAAATGGTATTAGATTTTGGGTTCACAAACCGGGTCTGAAATCACTGATATTTTTCTTTAACTGTAGCAAAATTGCCTCCAGAGCTCTGTAATGTTAGGTGTTAATTATGCTGCAATGCAGTACATACCCTGAAAAGCAATATTGCCTTTGTCATCTGTGACTGATTACCCAATTCTGCCTGTGTTAGAAAGAAGTTATTTCCTGAAATTTGCTTTGTAATTCAGTTCATGTATCTGCTCATTAGTTTCTTTCAAGCTGCATCATTTTGCATATTTTATCACAGAGACACCAGAAATGTAATGCTTGGAAATGTATTCACTGAAATACACTTGGTCAGCCCTTGGTCAACAAGCTTTTCCTTGGCAACAGCAGATGTGAAGCAGTGAGCACTGTATCATAAGACCTGTTAAATGAGCAAAGTATACCTCAATTTAGCCTCAGAATTAATAGTTTTTTGTCATTTCTTCAAGAGACATTAGCCTACTAGCACTGCACCCCAATGTAGGTGTCTGCCTTGTGTACCTGCAGTCAGTTTGGTGCAGTGATTTTTCAAGCATAGCTGTCAAAAGTAACTGATACTCTGTCTGCAAGTAAATGTGTGTCTGTTTTACCTCTGCACTAAGTCCTTAGCTCTTGTTCATGAATCACTTCAAGTCTCTAGTGATTGTTTTATACCTGTTTACTCTTTCAGGCTTATCTCAGGAAGAAAACTCTAGAGGCATTATTTGATCTTGAAGTTTACATTTCTCACCATGAAACCCAAAAATGAGCTCTTTCAGATTATATTACTACTACTGTTTGTAGTCCTTTAGTATAGCAAACTGGAGCTAAATAGCCACTAGGCAGGAACAAATGATAAATTTAGAGAACAAGTTAGGGAATACCTGTACTACTGGAAACACTAAAAAAAAATAGTTCAGGATTTTTGATAAGAATATAGCAGGGACATGAAATGTAATTCCGGGAAATAAGGGCATCATGCCATAAAGGCCTCATTACAAGACACCATGAGTTATTTTCTCCTGGAATATAATTTTCATTCCATTACAGGAGAGCCAAAGGTGGCATCTATGTGTACGCTGAAGACACTAAATTTTGGAAAAATTAGTGTCATAATTGAAGTTCTTCCCTTCAGGACTTCAGGAATGATAAACTTCTTAAGTAATGAACAAAATCTTCAATTACCTCTAATATGAAGTTTATATTTAAGAAACCATTCAATGTAGCACAGATTTTTTTCATCCATCTACCTTTTTTTTAATAAGTAATTTGTTTAAAACAAAGGAAACTAAAGAGAAAGGTATGACTTCTTACACCAAACCAAATAATAATAAAAAAACCTAGGAATTTAGCAATGTCTCACAGTACCTGTAAACTCAGTAATACACTCTAACACAATGGCTTCTAGACTGTTTTGTATTACAAGGTATTGTGGGAGGGGACTTGGGAAACTGTCCCCCCGAATTACCCTGGGAGGTGACAGGTGTGTAGTTCCCCGCCTCCCCTGTTATCAATCAGTATGTCTGTCATCCCTTGGTGCTAGAAAATTCTTTGTTCTTTATACCTCCATTGGTTCCTTCCCTGAAGCCGCTCTTTCCCCTTACCCTCATTGGTTGTAACCCTGCCACTCGACCCTGACTCTGCCCCCGAAGCCTTCCTTCACTGAACGCTTCATGCCTGGACCCTCCCTCTCTTGTCCCAGTTATAATCCCGATTCCGCCCCCTGTTCGGCGCTCTCAGAGCGAGCTCCCTCCCGGAGTGGTTGTTTTCCCTTCGCTCCCTGAATTGCTGTTCCTCAATAAACCCTCCTGGAAATAAAGCCGCCTGTGAGCCGTCCCGCCTTCATAGAGGAAGATTTCATTACGCTATCCGGCTTTCGAGGACTCGGCTCTCTGACAAGCAGAGTGGTCAGAGACCCAGAAGCCCTCAACTGGCGCCCGAACAGACTGGCCCCTCTCAGGAGTCAGCCGCAGAGCGTCTCCTCGGCTGCCTCGGCTCTGTGATCCGGCTGCCCGAGGACGAAAAGCGCCGTTCGCCGCCAGTTCCACGAGCGGCTGCTCTTCGTTGAAGAAGATCGCCTACCTCGCGGGCTGCAGACACCTCGTCCTGGTTCGACTTCGAGTTTGGGAGCAGACTCCGAACGGGACGAGACCTGCAGCGCTTCCTCTCCCCCTCAGAGGCTTTTTCGTTTTGACAGCGGTCTTCTTTGTGGTGAGTTCCTGGTGCCCTGTCTGGCACCCGACCCTGTCTCTTTTCCTTTTCGTTTCTCTCTTTGTCTCTTTGGGGATTTCCTTTTTCTGCAGTGAGAATGGGCAATCGCCTGTCTCCTGCCCGGCGGGATTTTTACCTCCACGTTAAATCCTCCCTTGTTTCGGGGAACATTTCTTTTAAAAAGAGGGACCTTAAGGCTTTTGTTAATCTTATTTTCGATAACTTCCCTGACACCTCCAGGGATGATTTTTCTTCTCTTATTTTCTGGGGAAATATTGGGAAACTGTTATACGCATTACAAGTAAAGGGGAATTTTTCTGTGGGGCATTTTTTTCCACTTTTTCATTCTATTTACACTTTATTTAAACAAAAGGGTGAGAGTTGGGTCCCCGGTTCTCCTAACCTTCATCCCGCCCCCCCCACTCCTAACTCGGTTTCCCCTAAGGGTGGGTCGGGCAGCAGACCCTGCCATAACCAGGCACAGGGCTGCTACCGTCTCCCTGCTGCTCCCCGCCCCACTCTGTCCTCTCCTCGTCCTGGGACTGGCCATCCCAGTGCGACTCTTTCCTCTCCCCAAAGCCCTCAAACCCCTGTACCCAGTTTAAAACCATGTTATTCGATTCCTGATCTCTGTCACCACACCTCACAAAATGGCGCCGGCCACATGGCCGAGCAGCCCGCCACCGAGGGAAAAAATGGCGCCTCCTCTCCACCTCCTCACTCCCTTCGGGCCCCTGCCAGTCCCCCTCAGGCTCCACCTCCGTCGAGTGCCGCCCCTGCGTCGGGTCCCGCCCCTACCACCGCGTCGATTGTTACGTCGTCGGGACCCGCCCCTCCAGCCCCCATGGCCACACCCCTGGGTGGGCCCCCGGTGGGAGGGACCGGCCTGCAGGAAGGCCACGCCCCTGTGGGAGGGAACCCCCTGCCGGAAGGCCACACCCCGGTGGGTGAGCCTGGCCACGCCGCCCCTCAGGCCTCTTCTGGTTCCCACTCCACCGGAACCGGAAGTCGGCCTGGCCGGAAGCAGGCCATCTTGGCCTGCCGGGCTTCATGCCACCGAAGCCCACCGGCCAAGGGGAAGGTCTGAGCCCTTGCTCGTCCTGCCTCGTCCTCCGATGAGGATGAGGACAGCGACAGCCCCCGGCCCACACCTAGGCCGGGAGGTGGGTGGGCCCGGATCAGGGCAGAGGCAATTAAGGATGGGGATTTGGAATTCGCAAAAGATCTGGGGCCATTCGCAGCACCTGTGGTGAGGACCAGGGGGCAGCGGCCACACTGGGAGCAACTCCCATATGTGGAGATTAAAGAACTGAGGAAGGCTGCCAAAGACTATGGTCGAGACTCTCCTTTCTTTAAGAATGTATTAGACCTCACTTTCTCGGGCCATACATTGGTCCAGCATGACGTTAAATATATTGCCAAGTCCCTGCTCACTCCCACCGAGCTTTTATTGTGGGACATTCAATGGAGAAAGCTCCTCAAGCCTCTTCTGAAAAAACACAATTTAGCAGAGGCAATTGGAGAGGGAGAGGAAGCCATAGAAGCCCTGGCAGGGGAGGGGGAGTTCAGCCAGCCAGAGGACCAAATACTGTTACCCACGGAGGTCCTAGATGACATCAAGGAGGCCGGCCGAGCGGCACTGTTAAAAATCCCCGATGGGAAAACCCCGCTCCAGAACTTTTCAGCTATTACCCAGGGCCCAGAGGAATCTTTCATAAAATTCGTGGACCGGCTGAGGGAGGCCATCGACCGGCAAATAGACCATCCTGCAGCGAGGGAAGAGCTCCTGAGAAAGATGGCCATGACCAACGCGACAGCCGAGACAAAGAAGATATTAAGGACTTTACCTCAGGACCCCGAACCCACCATCGCACAGATGGTGGAGGCCTGCACGAAAGCCGCCTCCACCGAGACCACTGTCGCCCTTGCAGTAAGTAAGGGGATTGGGGAGGCGATGTTGACGATGAACACCATCCGGTGCTTCGGGTGTGGCCAGATGGGCCACATACAAGCCAACTGCCCATACTGGCCCCCGGAGCAACCACACTACTCGTACACACCCTCCCCAAGACCAATACCCAGGAACCCGATGCCCTACCATCAGCAGGCGGGAAACGGGTCGCGGAGCGCGGGGAGGGGCCGCGCAAGGACAACAAGTGGCCCCTCACAGCGCCCAGGCCTCCCCACCATCCGGGAGGACCGGTGGCCCAGCGGACAGTTCCGGAGGGTTGGCGGAGCCACGACGACGGGCTCCGCCTCTTCCGTAGAATCCGCAACTTAGATTCAGACACTCACCGGGTCCTCAAAAGCTCCATCACTGTGACTCTCCAGGATGAGGACCTGGTGAGAGTTCCCGCTGGGTTCCTGGAACCCCCTTACCGTAATTGTGAGGTAACAGTGTTAATACTCGGAGATTGCAGGCTCACACCAGACCGTGTTACCGTCGTTCCTGAAGTGGTGTGTTTTCAGCCGGGGTCCGAGGTCACCGTCTCAGTCGTCTGCCATCAACCACCTTGCACCATCACCAAGGGGCTCCCCTTCGCTGCCATGTACCTCCTCGACGTGGCCGACCTCACCGATCCACCAGTACAGGACTATTTCGCTGGACATGACTCCGGGGAAGACAATTTTGTCTTCCTCACACAAAATGTTTGCAAATCCAGACCAATGATTGAGACTGTTTTATCGCTTCAGGGAAAGTCCATCAAACTGGACCTGATGGCAGACACCGGGGCAGACGTCACCATCATACCCCGGTCAAAGTGGCCCCGCGACTGGGAGTTGGTGCCCCCTTGTGGCACAATCTCCGGAGTGGGAGGAGCTGTCAACTCCATGCGCAGCAAACACCTGGTAAGTGTGGAGGGCCCTGAGGGACAGATTGCCACCATTCGGCCTTTTGTTGTTTCATCTAACATCATGTTATTAGGCAGGGACATTTTGTCCCAATGGGGTGCCCGCCTCGATATCCCTAGCCCTGCATGGGATTTTTAGTATGGGCCACTGCGGAGCGCACCTCCCCACCGCTGAATTGGAAGACCGATGTTCCAGTGTGGGTGGACCAGTGGCCCCTTGTGGAGGAGACATTAAAAGCGCTCCATGAATTAGTAGAGGAGCAGGTCCGCCTGGGGCATTTAATACCCTCCACCAGCCCCTGGAACACTCCTGTCTTTGTTATTAAAAAACCTGGCAAAGACAAATGGCGCCTGCTCCAAGACCTGCGCAGGGTCAATGAGGTAATCGAGGACATGGGCCCCCTGCAGCCTGGCCTTCCCTCACCCTCCATGCTTCCCCGGGATTGGCAGCTCGCAGTCATTGACATCAAGGACTGCTTTTTCAACATCCCATTGTATCCCGGAGATGCCCCCAGATTCGCGTTCTCCGTCCCTTCCATCAATAGGGCGGAGCCTTATAAGAGATACCAATGGGCCACTTTGCCCCAGGGAATGAAAAATTCTCCAGTGCTCTGCCAAACTTTTGTGGCCCAGGTGCTTTCGCCGATCAGGAAGCTGTTCCCTGAAGCGATCATCCTGCATTATATGGATGATGTCTTGATCTGCGCTGAAACACAAGCTTATCTGCAGATCACACTTTCCAAAACTGTTAAGGCCATTAAAGCTGCAGGGTTTGAAATTGCCGAAGAAAAGATCCAGCTGTCAGCGCCATGGAAGTATTTGGGCTTTCACATTACGGGAAGGACTGTCGCGCCCCAATCTGTCACCGTCAAAGACGACCCACGGACCCTGCGGGATCTCCAGCAGATCTGCGGTACCATCACGTGGATCCGACCTCTCCTGGGACTCACCACGGAGGAGCTGGCGCCGCTCTTCAACCTGCTACGAGGAGATGGCGACCTAGCTTCCCCTCGCGAGCTAACACCTGCCGCCAAAGGAGCCCTGGAGAGAGTCGCTGAGGCCATACAATCCCGTCAGGCCCACCGTGTGGATCGGCTCCTTCCCGTCACCCTTGCCATACTGGGTAAGTGCCCAAACTTCCATGGTCTGCTTTTTCAATGGGACGCTGGGCGGAAGGACCCACTCCTTATCATTGAGTGGCTGTTTCTCCCGCACCAGCCAGCGAAAACTATTTCAACTCCTGCAGAGTTGATGGCTAGAATAATAATAAAGGCCAGACAACGCCTCCGGACCCTCGCAGGGTGTGACCCGGCGTGCATTTACCTACCTCTTAATTTGGAACAATTGGAATCCCTGCTTCAGACAAACGAAAGTTTGCAAATTGCTTTAGACAGTTACCCTGGACAAATTTCCATTCATTACCCTAAACATAAAATATTCAAAGACACGTTATATTTGGCCCCAAAGTCATTCAAAAATAAAACACCTATTAAAGGTGCTCTCACGGTGTTCACCGATGGGTCGGGAAAATCCCACAAATCGGTGATCACTTGGAAGGACCCGGAGAGTCAGAAGTGGGAGTCTGACATCCAACTGGTTGAGGGTTCCCCTCAGATCGCAGAACTTGCTGCGGTCGTGAGAGCATTCAAAAAATTTCAGCAACCTTTCAATCTGGTAACAGATTCGGCTT
Organism: Lonchura striata; assembly: GCF_050655825.1. NCBI lineage: Eukaryota > Metazoa > Chordata > Aves > Passeriformes > Estrildidae > Lonchura > Lonchura striata. The sequence continues at coordinate 75,542,648 of NC_140704.1, forward strand.
ATGTTGCCGGGGTAGCAGAACGGGCAGAACACGCCCTGCTCAAAGAAGTTCAAAACAAACAGTTATTCGATTTGCTCACAGAATTAATCTGGCTGATCTCCCACCGAGAGCAACTCTATTATATTATGCACGTCCGGGCTCACACAGACCTGCCAGGAGCTATTGCAGAGGGGAACCGGATGGCCGACCTCCTTGCAATGACATCTCATTACTCTGCACCTGCACTTTCATTAACCTTACCAGACATCTTTGCACAGGCAAGGCTCAGCCATGCGTTTTTCCATCAAAATGCACCTGCCCTTGCCCGACAATTTAAAATATCAAAAGAACAAGCCAAAGCCATACTAGCCACATGCCCAAGCTGTCAGTCCTTCGCCCTTCCACCGCTGCCAACGGGGATAAACCCCCGAGGGTTGGCAGCATTGGAGCTGTGGCAAACAGACATCACTCACTATAATCCTTTTGGCCGCCTGAAATACCTGCATGTGTCCATAGACACATTTTCTGGGGCCGTGTTCGCATCACTCCACACTGGTGAGAAAACAAAAGATATCATCAAACATCTATTCATGGCATTTGCCACATTAGGAGTCCCAAAAGCCATCAAAACGGACAATGGGCCTGGATTCACCTCGACAAGATTCGCACAATTTCTACAACAATGGGGAATTGCCCATTCCACCGGCATTCCCCATAACCCCACAGGACAGGCAATAGTGGAACGCTCCCACAAAGAGTTAAAAAGGCTGCTAGAACAACAACACGATTCGGCTCTGGCCATGACACCAGTTGAAAGATTATGCAAGGCACTTTATGTTCTTAATTTCTTAAATTGTTCTGACCGGGAGCCGAATCCCCCTGCACTCAGACACTTTTGCAATAACACCAGGGCAGTTTTGAAAGAGCGTCCGCCAGTCCTCATCAGAGACCCAGAATCAAAAATCATCTCAGGGCCGTACCCTCTGATAACGTGGGGGAGAGGGTACGCTTGTGTTTCCACAGCCCAGGGTCCCAAATGGATTCCTGGAAAATACGTCAAACCGTACCTGGAGAGCACTACCACGGACCCCCCAGCGAGGAGCAACCCAGCGACCCCATCACAATCACCACCAGATAATGCAGTGGCGTGGCGACGGAGAAAAAAGAAGAGGACCGGAAGACCACCCAACATCGTCTCCCGGGTCCTCATCACAAGGACATACCTACCTCTGCAAGACTTAACAACTTCCGCCACCCCATCCCCTCCTGTGCCGTTCCCTCTACCCTCATACCTAACCCGTCATCCCTTTACCCCTCCGTCCTGAAATTTATTTTTATTTTAACCCAAAAGGGGGAGCTGGGGGAGGGGAGGGAACCAAATGTATGTTGGTAATATTGTTTTGTTTAATTTTAGTACTAGGATGGCTGCCAAAACATCATTCACCCAAAAGGAACAACAGAAGATGTCCCACTGCGCCCAGCTGGTTGCAGCCACGCTTTCCATCCTCCTGTGGCTGCATGTAGCAGATGGCTGGGTGGTACCACAGCCGAAAGAAAACGTCTGGATCACGCTGGCAAAGTCCTTGCAGCAGGATAACCTATGTCTGGCCATGGGCAACGTGGACAATCCCCTGTCCACTTGCCTGGTAGGGGTCCCCTTGGTAGCTGATGATCGGCCGGTATCCAATTCCGACCTGCTCCGAACCACGGGTAGGAGGCCTAACCCGGTCGATACTTGGGATGAGTGGACCAAAATTTTGCCCAACAGCAAAGAGGAACCCCAAGAATTGGACTTACTGGGGTCCTCCACAGCTAGATATTGTGTCAAATTCTATTATAGGAGGCCAAGTCAAAATTGGCACGGAATTGACTTGGCCAAAAACACATACCGGAAAGATGTAACACCTATCAGTAAAAAATATAACAGCCAAACCTGGTGCAATTATACTAGCCAGGTGATTTCGGTTTCATCCACTCATCCCAAGACATTGCCCAGGGGGATGTTTCTTATCTGTGGGGACAGAGTATGGTCGGGAATTCCATCTCGGCTCCAGGGAGGCCCATGCAGCCTTGGCAAGCTTGCTACCCTCACTCCAAACAGAACTCAAATTCTAGATTGGAAAAAAGAAAGACAACTGGCACGCACCAAAAGATCATATGCTCAATTCGACGAAAATTGTGACTCCGAAATTTACGATTGGGGAAAAACAAAGAGGGTCGCTGTATCCATCTTTTTACCATGGTATGCAGCAGCTAAGGCCCTCGGTGAGCTTTCTCACCTGGAGTGTTGGATAAGCAAGCATGCCAACGCCTCGTCTGCCGCCCTCTCCGATCTTCTGGCAGACCAGCAAACCACCAGGCAAGCCACATTACAAAACAGAGCGGCTATTGATTTCCTGCTGCTCGCCCATGGCCACAGCTGCGAGGACTTCGAAGGATTGTGTTGCTTCAATTTAACATCACGGAGCACTTCCATCCAAGCCAACATCCAGCGGATCCGGACCGAAGTACAGGACATCAAAACGGAAACTTCGGCTGTGGACCCCGTCCACAAACTATTGATGCAGTGGGGCATTCCCGGGTGGGCAGCCTCCATTTTAAAAGGACTCTTTTGGATTTTCATAATTATCCTTCTCATTTCAGTTGCCTTAACCATCTTCAAAAAGACGCTTACCAAGACTTTGGCAAATATTTATTTAATTAACAAGAACGGGGGAGATGTGGGAGGGGACTTGGGAAACTGTCCCCCCGAATTACCCTGGGAGGTGACAGGTGTGTAGTTCCCCGCCTCCCCTGTTATCAATCAGTATGTCTGTCATCCCTTGGTGCTAGAAAATTCTTTGTTCTTTATACCTCCATTGGTTCCTTCCCTGAAGCCGCTCTTTCCCCTTACCCTCATTGGTTGTAACCCTGCCACTCGACCCTGACTCTGCCCCCGAAGCCTTCCTTCACTGAACGCTTCATGCCTGGACCCTCCCTCTCTTGTCCCAGTTATAATCCCGATTCCGCCCCCTGTTCGGCGCTCTCAGAGCGAGCTCCCTCCCGGAGTGGTTGTTTTCCCTTCGCTCCCTGAATTGCTGTTCCTCAATAAACCCTCCTGGAAATAAAGCCGCCTGTGAGCCGTCCCGCCTTCATAGAGGAAGATTTCATTACGCTATCCGGCTTTCGAGGACTCGGCTCTCTGACAAGCAGAGTGGTCAGAGACCCAGAAGCCCTCAAGGTATTTTGTTTGTTTACTCTGAGGTTTAACTGTAAATGTCACACCTAATGCAAAAGACTGATATTATGTCTATCTCTAGTATTATTTTCTATTTAACTATGCTACTAACCCCATCTAGTATAATGATGTACTCCATAGCTCCTGGGAGGGAAACACATAAAAATGTACTATGCAAATTAGTTATGTACCTAAAAATAGAAGGAACGTCAACATGAGGATTGTTAGTGTTAATTGTTAGATCATAGGCTACTCAAGGGAAGGATTTCTGCAATTTTTGACATAACAGTAGCTGTGATCAAATCTTGGCACTGAACAAGAAGCTCAAGATGCTTACTTGCTCTGTTTCCACAGATAGGTTTACAGTGTGATCCACAGCCACAAATAGACAAAATCAGACTTCACAGTTATTATGATCAGACATATTCCTAATTAAGTCTGGGGACCCATGAACTTAACATTGGCCTGCAGCCCAAAATTGTGAAAGGAAAAACTGTCTGCCTGCATTTGTGGTGGACTAAATATAGGCTGAATAAAAATTCTACATGCATATATAAAGGACATTTTACTGACAATATTGCATATGTATTTTACTATACTGATTTGTCCATAAACAAACTCTATTCGCAAGCAGAGTATTTCAAGAGTTCTACATCAGCCTAATGCACTTGCCTTTTATATCGGCCAGAAATTAGCTATTAAACACAATAATTCAATACAACAATTTTTTTCTTGATCAGCAATAACTTTCAACTCAAAAGATCATGAATATCATCACTTACTGGGGGTTACTGAAGGCTGACAACTTCTAAATATATTTTTTCAATGTTGCAGATTATTCAAATGTATTTGTGAAGCTACAGTTAACATACAAGTATTTTATGAATTTTAGTAGGCTCCTATGCGAGTGTCTAATACCACGTCTTTTCTCCCATACAGCTGATTGTTTAATTATTGTGTGAATCAACACATTCAGACAACCAGGGTGACCACTAAGCCAGAACTGAAAAGAAGAGAGCTGATTTGTTTCATTACCTTGCTAACAATGCTGGACAGCAGAGAGACTTGGGGACACAGGCTCCCTTAGGCTTATTTCATCCTAGCCCAGAGCAGAAGTGGGGGGTGGATTCACTGCTCGCCCCATTTTATCAAAAGGCTTCTGTGCTTTTTACAAGCTCTGGGCTTTTGAGCTTTTTCTCCCAGCAGGAGGCTCAAGCCTGTCTGTAAAAATGCCTCTCAAGTATCTGATAACGTTTATGTTATCTCTGCAGAAATTCTACTTCTCAAAACAGACAGAGGATAATCAGCAATAGGCATAGTGAGTGTTTTCTCATACCAATATTCTTAGCCCTTCCAACTGCAAGGCCCCTTTGAATGAAACTATTACCTGCTCACCAAATCTTTCCGTTTTAATCCTTTCCTCCCAACAGCTGTATCAGTAGCAATCTCATTATTATTGCGCAGTTGACTCCACTACAATGGCACACTGGAAAATGAATACTTAGCCTTTAATAGTTCTCCAGGTACAGATCTTAATAGCAGTTGTGTATATTTAATTCTAGCTCTGTAAATCCAGAAAACTGTAAAAGGCTTCTGAACAGTCCATGAAAAAAAAATGCTTTTACTTACAACAGCACCCAAAAATGGTACAAAATCTCAGATGCATGCACAGAAATAGAATAAAACTCCAGATTACCAAAAACTATATAATGTTGCTATGTGCAAAACACTTTTGAGAACTAGTAGATTTTGTTATTTATATAGACTTTATTATCAAGCTGTGAATATTCGTTGAACTTTACTCTCAGGTATTTTGCATGGATTTTAATTACTTCATTCTATAGTGGATGAAGAGAATAAAAAAGTCTTATTCATGTCTTAAAACACGTATTTTGAGACCAGTGCTAGAATTCCATGGAGCTAATATATTTATGCCAACAGATATCGTTCTATATGCAAATTTTAAGGATATAACTTTGATTTTGGCTAAAAATGTAAGGTTTAATAACAATATTTTCTGTAAATAGTGTTCTAATTCTGTTCTTTCATACAGTAGATACAGAAGTCACAGGAAAGTTCAGGTTGGAAATTACTTCAGGAAGTGTCTTGTCCAACTTCCTTCTCATAGCATCATCAAGTCTGTGGTCAGAAGAGGTTGCTCAGCACTTACCCAACTTCATATTGACATCTCCAAGGACAGAGTCTCAAGTACAGAATATCTGGAAAACTTGTTTTGCTGCTTGATGTCTTTGAATAGAAAAGGTTTTCTCTTCTATCCAGTCTAAGATTTACTTGTTTATTTTAGTGACCACTGCCTATCATTCTTCCATCATGTGCCACAGTAAAGAGCCTAACGTTATCTCTGATGAACTCCTTACAGGTGCTAAGAAGCTGCTTTTAGGTTCACCTTGGTGCTACCTCTTCTTCAGAATGAGCAAGTCCCAGTCCCTCAGCCTCTTCACCCAGGAAAACTTCTCCATCCCTGACCAGTTTAAGGTCTCTCTGCCAAGCCTGATTCAGTTTGTCAGTGGCTTTCCTGGGAGGGGTGGGCATGGGGTCATCAAGGCTGGATGCAGTACCTAGATGGTATCTCATAGGTGCCAAGTAGTGTGAAAACGTTCTCAGTGTCCAGGCTGTACCCCTGTGAATACTGTCCAGGATACTGATTGTTGTCCATTTCTACAGCCAGGACACATTGCTGGCTCATACTCACTTTCTATGGGTCAAGGCCTCCAGGTCCCTTTCAGAAGAGCAGCTCCCAGACAGGCAGGCATGAGCCTGTGATGTTGCACTGATGCTCCACAGGGGCAGAACTTTTCATTTTTCACCTACTTGATAATTGTGCTCTCCAAAACCTCTTCCAAGTCCCTTATAATACTCTTAAACTGGATATGTCATCCTTGTACTCTATATGTCACCAGTATTCCCTATTTACCACTGCCCTCTGAGGCCAGTAAACTGTAACATCTTTTACTCCTGTTACTGTCTAGCAATTGTGGGAGATGGTGTTGAAAGCCCAGCTAAAGTAAAGGGAAATTGTACCTCATGATCGCCTCTCACCCACATATGAACTTATGCTAACCCTGAAGCTAGGTACACATCATAGCTTCTGCGAAGTGATGAAACACTCATCCAGTTTTCATTCTGGTGATAAATCTAGTCAGTTTGATGTTTAGACAGTACTTGCAAAATTTGGAGAAGAAGCAAATTTACAGCTCACCATGCCCTGAAGTAGAAAATTAATTAAAAAATAGCCCACGTCTGTGGGGGTTTTATTAGGTTGTTTGTTTTATTGTTCTGTTTTGAAATAATAGGGAATGCTGGACAGGGCAAATGCAGATCAAGCCAATATGGTTAATGCTATGTTCCCCGTTTATTGTTTGTAAGATGGCAGTTTATATACACTTCAGTATAGTTTACAAGTTGTGAGCACACTGTCATTGGCCAGCAAACATTGTTTGTCTTTGTCTTAAGGTGGCTAAAGTTTCACACTGCAGATCTATACTAATTTACACTCAGAAAGCTTAACCTTACACCTTAACATAATTTCTAACTGCATCACAAACTAATTCCTAACTGCGTTATAAGTTTCAAAGGCCTTGCCGAGGCCCATATCTGAGGCCTAGGCTGGGGGTAGCTCAACCTTTACTCTAAATATAAATCATGTCCTCTCTCTCTCAGAAATCTTGCAACAGAAAGCCCTCCCAAACTGATGGTTCACACCTAAGTGAAATGAGATTGACAAGAGAGAAAGGAAAATTCCCTAGAAACTTAATGCACATCTCTTTTTAACTTTACATAATTTGACTGTGAAATGTTATCACTGTTGCCAAACTAATAATAATTCTTTTTTATACAGATAAGATTTTGATTCTAATGATGAATTCTTTTGTTTGCGTTGGTGCAAACAGCTTTTTTTAAAAAAGATTTTGAATATAAAAAATTGATGAAAATTCCAACAACCTACTCTAGAAGTTGAATGGACTGAACTGACAACACTTGTTTTTGTTACTTTCCCCCCCAAACAAGGATCTTTTACAACATTATGTTCTTCTTTTTAACTGACAAAACTAAACACACATCTGTGTCTGTAATTGCAGTGGTTTTGCATTCAAATGCAAAACAAAATGGGGCAAACAAATCTTTCTTTCCCAATGACTGGGATACAAAATGCTACAGTTGTATAAAATTGTAGGATCAATGTAGACTGTTGACCAGTTGGAGAAAAAAAAATTAAACATTTCCATTGTTTAGTCCTTTAGATGGCTATAATTTTCTACTTTTCTTCTCATTTTAATCTAGAGTACATCAGCTGCTTAAGAGTTAAATTCAAAATAAATTTTCAGCAAAATCCAAGCAGAAATGGTAAACCAAATTATCCAAAGCTTTATGGAAGATATACCGAGCTTTGAGAAAGAAGACTGTTGACTTATTTGTGCAATTTATTAAATAATACAACTCATTCCAGTTTAGAGTCAGTAGGCAGGATGATAAGAAGCAGCAGCTCTTGTAGTTTTCTTTTGTGCTGGATATCAGAAGAATGTGCTGGCTAATGTTAATGGAGAATAACTGCCCTGCACAACCAATTAGAACCAATTGGTTCTAATCACCAAACAAAGGAGCTGAATGGAAAGCTATCTGTGTTAATGCTGAAGTGTCTTTCATTAGACAAGCACAACCCCATTAAAGCAAAATATTTTTTGCTTGTGTTCAAATATTTTCTGCAGCACTGGCTGCAGTTTCACCAGTCAGAACAGAATATCTACTGAGCTGTTGCCAAATTCATAGTCAATTGATACAGAAAAATATATCTATAATCTGTGTATCAGATGTGTAACTACATAATTTGTTTTTAATTGGTTTAGAAGTATAATTACGATTCTATTTCTTGAAGAATACTTACAGATATATTTCGAAGTATGCCTGTTTTTCTTATGTTCTAATTTGTTCCACATGTTGCGCGGGTTTGTAATTTTCCTTTTGTCCCCCCATTCCCCCTCCCCCCTTCCCACGTGTTCCCCCTCCCTCCTGCGGTCCCTTGTCCCGAACCCTTCGTTCCCTTATCATCCCCCTCGCCACGAAGTCTGGTCCCTGCCCCCACCGCCTTTCCCATCGCTGTCTCCAGGGTTTCCCTGCCCCTCTCCCCTGCCTCCCATATGCATTGGCCGCAGCTCACGTTCCCCCCGCCCCCGGCACGGGGTATAACCGACCCCCGGTCGGTGCCCCGGTGTCTCGGGAGCACGCTCCCACAATAAACACGTCTGCACCCGAGCCCCGTGTCGCCCTCTCGTCTGTCCCTGCGCTAGAACTGAGCCTCGCAGAGTCGAAGGGGAAAAGCGGCGCCGCCTCTCCCCCCCTCCCACTGTGTCCCACCGGCGCTCACCCGGAGCTGGTCGCACAGCAACAAAATGTCCTTGTCAAAAAGAAATTAATTTTCTCCAGTGTGTGTGCATATGCCCACTTCAGTTAGTGATAAATCAAAATGTTGTCTTTAAGAACACATTAAAGTTACCCAGATACCAATCATTCATCAGAACAACTTGACACAGCGTAAGAAAATTATTCCCTATACCAAGTCACATACATTGATAACAAGACATATATAGATATTAAATACAGATCCTAGGTTAAAAAATGCTTTAATGATAAAAAGCACAGCAAATAATTTAAAGACAAGTATTATAAATTATTGTAACATTTTATCTCCATTGTAAGTTAGACACGCGTCATATAAATTATTATTTTTGCTGAATTTTTACACACATGTGAATCCAGTCACACAGAGCTTTTCTGCAAATTTTGGTGGGTGAATATACTCTTCCATATTATTTTTAAAAATAAGAGATATTTTGCAACCACAAAAGCTGCTGTACTATTGCCCATATTTAATTTAGATTTTTATACTGTGTGGGAATCCAGGCCTTCCCTCTGGCTGCCCTGGAGGGCCTGGGACCCTGGCAGGGGATCAGGAACCCACCTGTACAGAGCCCCAAGAGACACTGTCCATGATCTCTGTCCATGGAAAAGAGTTTTCAATCTTACAGGATTAATTACAAGCTCTGAGTGTTTGATATAAGTAATAATTAAGTGTGGCACGGGTGCAAAAGTAAAATTTTAGGATCTAGATTAGGGGTTCAAAGGGGACAAGATGGAGGAAATTTGGTGTGTTTTTTCCTTTTTCTCCCTCTTCATGCCCTCCATGTTTCACTGTAGTGTTGGCATTTTTCTATTGGTTTAGGCTGGGGACACACTGTTCAAGGTAGATGATAGATTTTGGCACATTATTGTAAATATAGCACACGTAGTTTCTGGTATATAATGTTTGTAACATCCCACTGAGGGGCAGAGCCCCACACGCTACCCTGCAGGACAGACCTACGGCAGGGCAGCAGGACATGTTAGAGATGAGCAAGAATAAACAACCTTGAAAACAGCACAGACGAATTATGGCTTCTTCTTTGGCAATGGGGCAGAAAGACAGAGACTTTTTGAAATCTTGGAATCATCAATAACCTCAGATTCCGACAATACTGCCCTCTAAAGACACTTTTACTTGAAAGATTCCTCTAGTCTCCTCCATTTTCTTATGTGTTTACTTTGGGTGCATTAAAAACTTGTCGGATTGCTTGGTCCAGAGAGTGGTGGTGAATGTATTTTTATCCAGTTGTGGCTGGGCATCAGTAGTGCTTCCCAGAGCTCAGCCTTGAGGTGAGTCCTGTTAAATACCTTTATCAATGATCTGGATGAGGAGTTTGAGTGTACCCTCAGTAAGTACACAGATGACATAAGCTGGGCAGGAGTTTAATCTGGTAGAGTGTAGGAAGACTTTGCAGAGTGATCTGGACAGGCTGGATCAATTGGCCAAGGCCAGTTGTATGAGGTACAACAAGGTGAAGTGCTGGGTCCTAGATTTGGGTCACAATAATTCTTTCAGTGCTACAGGCTGGGGGAAGAATGACTGAAAAGTGACCCAGTGGAAAAGGACCTGGGGCTACTGGTTGACAGCCAGCTGAACATGATTCAGCATGTGCCCAAGTGGCTAAGAAGGCCAAAGGCATTCTGGCCTGTATCAGCAGTGTGTACAGCAGGACCAGGACAGTCACACCTCGAATCCTGCATCCAGTTCTGGGCCCTGTGCAGCAAGACAGACATTGAGGTGCTGGAGCATGTCCAAAGAAGGGCAACAGAGCTGGTGAAGGGTCTAATGAGTAAGCTTCAGAGCCTGGAAAAGGTCTTTGATGTGTTTCAAGACATCTTGGGTTCTTAGAATATGTAGCAGAGGGTCAGAGCTTGCTCTGGTGAAGTGGTACCCTACTCCCGATACCCCCCAGCACAACACCATCTGTCAATCATAGCACACTGGAGGCAGCCCCTGTTTGGCATAACCCAGTTCCTGAGTGGGCAAGAGACTGGAAGTCTCTCCTGGGAGGAAGGTGCAAGATGGGCCAAAAAGGTTTAAGAAGGGTAACCATGAGGTGAGCATGTTGTCCTTTAACCTTACCTTCATCTTGGAGTTTTGCATTCCTGGAAACCAGGAATTGATAGCTAAGTGGCTGTTTTTCTATAGCCTTCCCATCTTTCTGTGTTTATCCCTTTTTTCTGTCTTCTCAAAAAAACTTTAACATTGAATGAGTTACAAGATTTTCTATGTTCAAGATTTTCTACGTTCAATGTAGTAAGTGATGTTATGCAGTATTTATTCTTTTGCAAAAGTTCCTTAATTTGCCAGTAAACTTTTGTGTATTTTTAAATCTTGAGAATACTTGGTTGGACATTTCTCCTTTACACCTACCCATAGCAAAAGAGCCTTGGTTTAGCCCTAGATTTGAGAGCTGGTGGTGTAACAATAAGTCTTATGAAGAGCAGCTGAGGGAGCCAGGTTTATTAACTTGGAGAAAAGCCAAGGCTTAAGGCATACTTTTTCTCTCTACAACTGCTTGAAAGGAGGTTGCAGCCAGCTGAGTTTTGACATCTTCTCCCAGACAGCAAGCAACAGGACAAGAGAACACAACCTCAAGTTGCAGCAAGGAGGGTTGAGGTTGGGCATCAATTTCACTAAAAGGGTGGTTCTGCATTGGAATGAGTTGCCCAGGGAGGTGGTGGAGTCATCATCCCTGGAGGTGTTCAAGAAATGACTGTATATGGCACATAGTGTATGGTCTAAACCATGATGACGATTCTATGATTCTATCATTCCTTTCATGAAATCAGTGATGTGGACTTGCCAAGACATACACAGACAGTGCATAAACATACAAGCCATGCATCAGAGAATAGTTTCCCTCAGGAAATTTGCCATTGACTGCAAATTACAATGAAAAGTGGAGAGAGAAATCTTAGAGCATTCTCCAAAAGATTTTTAGTCTGTTGAAACTTTAAACACAGATTTCTAAATGCATAATTTTTATGAAGACTGTTGTTGCTGTCGAGGCAGGATGGGAATGAGAAGACTGATCAGAAGGCTGCTCAGAGTAAAACTCTGGTTTATTCAAAATACACCGCTCTTTTATACAGAGCTTCGTGAGGACCAACTCCATTGGTCCTGAAGTGAAAACAACCCACCCATTGGTGCAAAGTGCTTGACACACACAGTGATAGAACTTAACTATAAACAATGTGAATAACAAGAGAGATAAAGAATTATTTACATTCTTCTCCATCTCTTTGACTGAATCTGAGACCCGCAGACTGTGATTGAAATTTGAGATAGTATCTAAGAAAAAACAATAATGCAAAACTACAAAATTAAGGCAATAGGAAGGTAGATGAAAAAGACCCTGAAAGGAGCACTAACAAGAGAGAATCTGAGATTGAAGGAAGCTGTGAAAACACATAAGCAACACAGAAACCAGGACACAGGACCAAAGGTACCAAGGGGCAGCTGAAAGATTAAATAAACCACAGAATGTGATCTCAGTTAGATTCTGTAATTCAAGACTGTCATGAGAATGTCTGAAGATAAAATATTAAGGAATAATAAGCAAATAAGGATTCACATTGAGAAGGAATTGAGAAAAGATGAGGGGACTTAAATGACATCTTTATTAAAGTGAAATAAGTATGTAGATATAAATGGTAGAAATGGTCAGATATGACACAGGGATATAAATGTTTATTTAAGAAAATGAGTGACAAATATAAAGAAATATCAAATAAAATTGTATACTATTAAAGGTCCTTAATCTTAATTTTTCCCACACCCTAATAACATGTTAATCTGTGGTAGGAATTTATGTCAGAAAATGTCCTTGTTTTTGTCAAATATGTGCCTATAAAAGTCACCTATCAAAGTAAGCAACATTCTATTTCAATTATTAATTTACCATATGGGAAAGATTGGATTTCTTTCATTGATACTGAAAACAAACTCAAGCAACCAACCAAACCTCAAGAACCTTGCAGTTGTCTTGGAAGTCTAGGTTACATTGCAGAATTACAGATTATATTGATTTAGTGCTACAGTCCATTATTTAGATTGCTAGGCTGCTATAAAGATCACAAAGTGATCATTGAATTACTAGCTCAGTATATCCCTCCCAAGCACAGATGCAGATCTGAAAGACTAGCAGCTGATTTCTATCCCTTTTTTCCCCTTTTGCACCATGCCTTTCCTCAGTTACTCATGCTTAATTGCAAAATTTAATAGAGTCTACTTCATTCATAGTAATTTCCTCAAGTTTTATGGTTTTTATGCAGAGCTACCTGTGCAAGGTGTAAAAGGCAAGGATTCCTAGTCACATCTGCTGCTTAGGAAATGATAGCAATAACCGTAAGTTCTAGGAAAATTATAACACCTAAAGAAAGTCATATTTACTCCACACCTGAAATCTTCCTCCTGAGAATAGGTCAGTAAGATGATATTCATGATATATCCATGGAAGAGGAATGAATCATAGATGCTGAATTCCCAGACTGTAACACTAAAAGGGAAAATGGACTCAGACACAGTCACAGAATCAGAGACATCCAGTTTCCACCTTCCCTGGGAGAAGAGCATTTTTAATCTGGCCTATCTAAAAGCTCCTCCAAAATATGGGATCAAAAATGCACATATCAGAATGAGGTTCTATTGTTTCTCTCCATACTATCAGCTGTGTTATCACACATGCATCATGTTATTTCCAGCTTCCTTACAGTTCCTTTCTTGTTTGTTCCATCTTAAGACTCTAACCCTTCTCCTTTCCCTTATTAAGCATCTGTTTATCTCCACCCACAAGTCAACTCTACTATCATCATTCTAATGCTTATTATTAAAATCATACCGATAGTTTGATTTAATTTTTTAAAATATTTTTGCTTTTTTTTGGAAGCAATAGTGGCAGATTCTCAGTGGGTCAATTGTGCAGAAACTAAGACTATCTATGGTACCTCTCTGCAATTAGAATGTACATAAATGCCGTGAGAACTGAAGATATTTTGAAAAAAAGTTATTTGCCACTTAAGTTATCTTTCATCATCTACATGCATTTATTTTAACAGAAATTTTGTGATCTTTATCAAGTATTTTTTAATATATAAAATTTATGACCAATACACCAGTAGTAATTGGCCTAACACAGAACCATTATGAAGGAGGAATAGAGACTAAACTCAGTGTTGCACGGTATTTTTTAGCAAGGCATTTAATTAAAGCTTTGAACAGTGCAGAGTGTGAAATCTGTAGTTAAGATTAATTAACCTTCAGATTATAAGACGCTTTTAATAATGTCAAGAAATAAACAAATTTCACACAAGAGAGTGACTAACAGCCTTCTGCTGTCAAATGGAAATGCAAAGACGTCTGAAAGCATAGCTACAAGGCTGACATACTAGTTAGTTATGAGGAGGGCAAAATTAATGTAAATCATGTTTGCCCTTTCAAGCTTAACAATTAATATTGGCAATGGTGTTAGTATTCTCATTAAATTTTGAAAAAACAAAAATCACCTAGACTCCTGCTGTAGAAACCTGATTTAAAAAAAAAAACAAAAAAAAACCAACCAAAAAAACAACCAAAAAACCAAATCTGGGCTAAGAATACCACTAATGAAAACAGGATTTTAAGGAAAATTCTTCAAATGGGATTTTTTTTGTAGATGATCTTGAGGAATTAAAAACTGAACTGAGAAAGAACTATAGGAGATGAAATTTCTCATATTATAGACATACAAAATCTAAAAATAATATGTCATTATTAGATTTCTTGTCCTGTAATACCCCCTTTTTGTATCCTGAATACTTCTGTATCTTTAACTTAATTCCTTATGCAAAAAAGATAACATTTATCTACTGCTAGACTAAATTTTTACTAAAAAAAAATCCACCTTGAAAAGGTTAAAACTAAGCTTGGAAATTAATATCATGCCATCAGGACATACATTAAATGAAAGTATGATACCTACACGAGTAAGCCCAGTATGTTGAAAAGTCACAACTGTTTCAGTGACAGAGAAATGTTAGTTTATTTATGCAAGTTTCAGGCCAGATCTGTCCTGGGATGCATTATTTTAGTGTGTATGTGGAAGCTCAGATTTGCCTACCTGCCTTTATATTCAAACAATGGAAAATCTCCTAAATTGTTCAATGTTTCACTTTTGTTACATTTTTATGGAGGTTTAAGTCTGTGTGATAAAATATGACCATACTAGCAATGTATGTATAAATGGATTAAACATTTAAATGGATAAATATGGTGGAAGGCTGCTCAGAAACCCTGTCTTTGCACTAACACATCACTTAGCATTGAGATATGCTGAGAACCTGAGTAATTTTGAGCAGTTTAGTTGATAGCAAATCAGCTACCAGAGCAGATTAAATCAAAAACAACATTTATTATCTTCCTTTGTACATTTAAAACCAATCAAGCAACCAAGCAGAAAAAATAGAGGGCGTTCCTAAGACACCAAAGTTTTTGTTCTGAGACAAAGAGGTATTATCTCTTTGCTTGGTACAGTATAGCTTTCCTACAGAAAAAGGAGAGGCATCTCAACTTTTGAATAATTCATAAAAGGATTTCCTTCCAGACTTCCAAATAATTCCTTACATGCATCAAACAATAGCATGTATAAGGAAATAGCTTTTTTAAGCACTCTAAAGCCTCCTATTGTGTTTGCACAGAAGTTCAATGCAGGTATAAAATAAAGTGAGACGAAATATTCCCTCCAAAACTTAAACAGTAAAGTATTAATAAAAATTTCTGTGTCACGGCATTCTTTTGGAATGATCTGAATTACTCACAAGTAAAGCATTCTGAAGTATATGATTTCTGCAGACTAAGAAGTCATAATGATATTCTTTACTGCAGCAATGCATGCATTGTGTGGTATGCTGTAATATATTTTATGTTGTCTTAAAATTCTGATGCACTTCATTAATTTAGTCCACTTCACTTAAACTGTTATTTCCTGTTTGTAAAGGGTCTGGAGCCAAAGAAAAGATTGGGAGCAAAAGAAAAGATTGTGTTTCTCTGTATGTGCTGTTTATCAAACTATGTCTGCCTGTCCATCTATTTCACATAGAATTCATGTCTGCTAATAGTAATAATACTGGAAGAACACACAGGAAACTCAAAAATAGCATATCACAGATTTTTTTAAAATAGATTACTGGGCAGAAAAACGTCCATTATGGTGTGTGAAATACCCCTTTGTAAGTTTGGGTCACCTGTGCCTGATCAGCTATGGTGCCTTCCAGTTTCTTTTGTGCACCTCCTCAATGACAGAGCACAAGACAAGGGGGGAAAAAAATCCTTTGGACTACCACAATTTTTCAAATATCAAGGTGACTGTTTTAACCACTTTGTCAGCTTGTTCCCACAGGACCATAAGGTACATCTCATTGCACCTATGGGTGCATCTCAGCAGGTGCAATAGACTTGTGCAGCATTGAGTTCCTTAGATAGTATGATCTTCCGCAATGTGAAGCTATTAATTCTTCCAGTCCCTGACTTTGCTTTCTGTGATTCAGGTAGTGTGGCTGAAGAACTTAACAGTGAAGACTGAGGCAAGAAAGTAATTGAGTACCTAAGCCTTGCCTATGTCCCAGGTCATCAGATCTTATATTTTCTTTCAAAGAGATCCTATTAAAGCCAGGACCTCGGATAATGGGAAAGCTGGACACGACAGAATGCACATCCAACCAATATGATTAATGCAACATTCTCTAGTTTATTCGTGAGAAGATGGCAGTTTATATACACTTCTACATAGTTTACAGTTTACAAAGGCACTCTGATTGGCATGATAATATTGTTTACCTTTGCCTTAAGGTGGTCAGGCTTTTCACATTGCAGCTTTACTCTAATTCACACTTGGATAGCTCATTACTTTGTAGTTACCTTAACATAATTTCTAACTGCGCCAAAACTGAATTCTTACTGCATCAAAGGCTTCTAGGCCCCATCAAGGCTGCTTATCAGGGGCCTAGTCTGAGGGGGTAGCTCAATTCTCACTCCAGATATAAATCATGCCCTCTCTCTCTCAGAAATTCTGTAACATCCTATATTTTCCCCAGGTTTCCTTTTATCAGTTTACCAGTTAACTATAGAAGATTATCGTTTTATCCTTGACTTGGATGGCCAGGTTTAATTCTATCAGGACTTTTGCTTTCCTAACCTGATCCTTGATGGCTCACACAGTCTCTCTGTATTCTTCCCAAGCTACCTGTCCTTGCTTGCACTGTAGACTTCCTTTTAGTGTTGATATTTTTCCAGGAGCTCCCTGTTAATCTATGCAGCCCTCCTGGTGTTCTTGCCTTTCTTCCTCTTTGCTGAAATTCATCACTCCTGAGCTTGGAGAAGGTGATCCTTGAACCAGATTCCTTGGACCCCTCTTCCTTGCAGGGCTCTAGCCCATTGTACTCTACCAAACAGACCCCTAAGAGGTGAAGGTCTTCTCTCCTGAAGTCCAGGGAGTGAGCCTGCTTTGCACCTTCCTTCCTGTCCTAAGAATTTTGAATGCCATCATTCCACAATCAGCTACCCTTGAGCTCCACATTCCTTATCATCACGTCCTTGTTGGTGAGAAAAAGGTCCCGCACAGCATCTCTCCTTACTGGCTCTGTCACATGGAGAAGGAATTTATCCTCATAGCATTTCCAGAAACTTCTGGATTTCTAACACCCTAATGTGTCGTCCCTCCAATAGAGATTTTAGTGTTTGGAGTCCCCTATGAAGATCAGGGCTTGTGAATGTGAAGTTTACTCTATCTCTCTATAGAGGGCTTTATGCACTTAATATTCCTTGTCAGGTGGCCCATTGCAGATTCCCACCATAAAATCACCTGTCCATGTCCTCCATTTAATTCTGGAGCTCTTCTTCTGGAGCTCCATTTAGTTCTGGAGGAGCTCTTGGTCAGCTCCTCATCTCTCCACAGGCAGCATTCCATGCACTCCAGCTGATCATGGACAAAGACATCAACTCTGACTCCTCATCTCCCTACCCATCCTTCCTAAAGAGCCTTTATGCTTCCAACCCAACACTTCAATCACAAGAACCATTCCACAATGTCTCTATGATGCCAGCAACATCACAGCCCTACAGACATGTACACATCCCTAACTTTTCTTGTTTTTTTCCCATGATACATATTTGCATAGAGGAATTTAAGTTGAGCCCCCCGTTAAATAACTTATTGGATGGGTTAGCTGGAATTCTTTAGCTACTGTCCTTCTGGTGTTGTCCTCCTGACCTGTGATCCCTTTCTAGCCTCAGGGTATCACTTTCTGGCAGTAGCATCAAACTGGTAGGAGTGGGATGGGTAGAGCCCACTTTATCAACTTGGCAAGCCCATGGCTGAAGTTGTGCTTCTTCTCTGGCAGATGAACCCTGACCAGCCTGCTGTAGACCAGGTCTCCCAAAGCAAGTCCTATGGTTAATTAGTCAAACTCCTGGCTGTGTTTTTTTAACCATTTGTTAATGGTTGACAAACAAATGGTTAACGGTTAATTTGGCTGGCCTTTTCAAACCCTTTCCCTCTGATCAGGAGGACTGATGCAGACATTCAGCTTATATATGACACTAAAAAATTCAGAAATAAGAAATGTCATTTAGAAGGTGACAGAATTATGGCTCTACCTGAACTGCCTGCAGCTACAGCTACAGCTTAAAAGGTCATGTGCCATTTCTCTCAACAACTGTAAAATTGTGCAAAATTCCTATTCAAAGTCAATGAACACACAACTTTAGAGTGTTGTTGCTGTACAAAGCATGAACTGATAGTAGCCTCTCAATTTCATGGGCTAGGAATGAATGAATGAACATTGTGACTAAAACTGCATTTTAATATATGGATTGCTAAATAAAAATACCAAGGAGAATAATTCTTCAGTTACTTTGTGTAGTACAATACATTCCTGTGAAGGATATTTATATTTATGGAGCTGTGTTTAGCATTTGGGTTTGCTCTTTTCTGGAAAATTAACATGAAAAATGAGGCATATAATCACATCTGTGGTTTCTGTTGGAGACCCAGTGTCTTTTTCACAGACAGATAGCATCTTGGGTTAGATGAAAACAAAGAGCATAGACAGTATTAGAGATTCTATGACTCAGATTGGTATTCAAACTTATCTGCATTAACGCTAAACTGAACGTATAAGTATTCTGGAGGAGTGCCTTATAATTGTGTGTTTCTAATCTTCAGATCCAATATACCTGTCATGGTTTGACACTGGCACAATGCCAGTGCCCCCATGAAAATGTGATCCCTACCTTGAATGCTGTGAAGTGGAATCTAGAATAGAGCAAAGCAGGCCCAAGCTTGATAACAGGAAAAAAAACTTTATTAAACTACCACTACAAAAGAAAAGAGAAAACTAAAGAAGGGAAAAAAAAAAAACAAAGATCCAAATGAAAACCTTGCAAAACATTCCTCCCCCCACCACCCAACTCCAACAAACCACAGTGAGACACAATCTGGACCCCAATCAGGTTTCCACCCTCCAAGCAACCGATACTCAGTCCATCGAGGGAACAGAGTCTCTCCTGTGCCACAGACCCCCCAAGAAACACAGCTCCATATCCTGTGTTTCCATGTCACACATGGCACCGCCCAGAGAAAAAGTTTGCCATGGTGACCCTTCTCCTTTCCATGCACAGTGCTCTCACCACCAATGCATGGATGGTCACTGCCTTTAGGATTTTTCCTTTCAAGGATGCCCTGCCAAGAGGGGAGAAAACAACAGTTCAGTTTTTCATTGTTTAGGACCACAGTCCCCCCCCATTTTCCCCTGGGGCCGAGGGCTCAAGAACAGAGATCTTCTTCTCTTCTCTTTTCCTTTCCAGGGCAAGGGGGCGCCACCACAAACCCCCTAACCTTTTCTCTGTTCACTCCACTTTTGTCTTTTTCTCAGCTGAAGCAGGTCTCTTGACTCACTGGCATCCTCCCAAAACACAGTCCCTCTTGACGGAGAAGATTTGGTTCAGGTTGTGGCCAACACGGAAAAGTCCAGCTAAAAGCTACTCCTTGTCTCTCTCTCATTTAGAATTCTTCCTTTTAACATCCCATCCCAGGGTCCAAGGTGTCCCTCTTCCTCTCTTTCAAACCGAGGAGGGGAAAGGAAAATTCACAAAGCTTTCATTTCTCAAGGAAGGGTTAAAAGTCCGAACTCCCAGGATGGCTTGATGCCCGGACATCCAGCAACTCCCACACAACTGGGCACCTTGCAGCAGCTCCCCCCGCTCCTCCTTCCTTGCAGCTTTCTCTCTCCCTCTCGGGAGAGGAACTCTGGGGGGGGAAATGGAGACATCCCAGATTTCTTCCACCCTTCCATCTGCAGGGGCCAGCCCGGTTCCAGTCCTTTCACCACCCTTGGGGCTTTCGGCCTACCTTTCTCAGGCCATGGGGGCTTCCCCTCCCCCACCCAGCTCGTGGCTGGGCGGGGGAAGGTCTGCACTGCACGCTGACCGGAACCAAAGAGAGCGAGTTCCCCTGGGAATTCTGCTTGCAACCCCTCTGTGTTCTCAGAGGCGTGTCTACTTTCAATTGGTCAATATCTAAATTGACCTCTTCCTTCCGGAAAAAATTATCTTTCCGTGTCAAACCACGACAATACCTTTTCAATAGATGACAATGTAATCTCAAATTACAAGAGAAATTTCAAAAGAAATAATGTTCCATCATGTCATTAGGGGTTCCTATGTAATAAGCACCTTGTGGTTTAAATCCAAGGAAATAGAAGTTAATCTCTTCAGAGCTCCCAGACACAACTTCAGTGTTTTATACTTTTCAGGAAACTATACTCATTTCAGGTGATCTATAACTGCATTTGTTAATTTTCTACATGTTTTTTATTTCCTCTATAATAATATTTTTTAATAAAAGAAAATGATTTTTCAAATTATGACTTATGAAATAAAGTTAATTCAGGCAGAAGTATTTTAAATCATTTATCTGTCTATTCATAAAACCCAATTTCTCAATACAATATAATCTTGATTTATAAGCATTTTAATTATTTGAACAAAATGGGCATTTGTATAAAAGAGGTTTCTGTTACTTTTATACATTAATTTAAAAGACGACAGAGTCAAACAAGGCAATCCAAACACAAGAAAATGACAGTAATATATCTTCAAATACTTAATCCATAACTAAATCATTCCAAACACTGATACTTTGGAAATGAAAAATTATTTCAATGGCTTCAGGATTTTGTAAATAAAGCTGATAATGTGTTATCTAAATTATCTAAATGAGAAATGGAAGAAAAAGTAAGAAAAATGGAAAACATCCTTACTCCTGAAACAGGTCTCTTAATGTTGTGCTTTCATTTACAAGTTTATGTCTTTCTGTTGAATTAATCTAAAAATTTTAAAAAAGACCCTGGAAAAAACTTTGTCTTTATAATGCAAGGCTCTGTTGAAAAAACCCTTTTATGTTACATCAATATTTTCACTGGATATAAAAGAAAAAAACGTGAAGAGTATCTTCCAAGTATCTATAATATACAGAAATGAAAAAAAAAATTAAAAATTATGAAAATTCTGCATACCACTCTTGAATGAAACAAATATTCTTTTTAAAAACTTAATAACATAAACATTTTGCTGTATGCTTCAGAGGAAATGTCAGCAAATTCCAGTAAATTACATGGAAAATTGCAAGTGGACTGCATTACTCTTTTCTCCCATTCCAGTGAGACAGCATTACTCCCTCCCCCATACTGTATGAGGCATTATCCATACTTGCAGATGCTTTCCTATCCTTTTCTTAGGATGACTAGCAATGGACATGTGACTGCCCTGTCACCAGGCATCTTCCGTGTTTCACTAATATTTTTTTCCTAGTATTTTACTTGACTTTGTTTTGTTGCAACAGAAGTCCATTATATCATGTATCTAGTTAAGGCAGATAGGTAAGATAGACCTTTTCCTTCCCTTTTGCATCAGCTTATTTCATGCTTGGAGACTGTTTCATCCCCTCTGTAGTAGTTTTTTTCTTGTAACAAATTTAATTTTTCTTGATGTGCTCTCAAGCCCTGATACATTTTAGTGAGGTCTTTGGACATTTTCCAAGTAATATTCAAATCTCTTCTTGTTCAATGTCCCCCGTATTTTCAGTAGTGTTATCAGGAAAGCCTTACCAATCCAGTGCAGGCCAAAAGCCATTGTACTCAACAGTAAATGTTGCTCTGCTATGTATGGCCCTGATGCAGACTCAGGTCAGGATGAGAGATCTGCAAAGGTGAGACCTTCTAGGCTTTTCTGAAGGCAGGCAGTGTCTGTAGAAGGGCTCTACATACATCTCTTTTTCATTGGAGTTTTATTTCAAATTTCTTGTCAAGTATCTTTTTGTTATTTTTTTCATAATACAATCTTTGTGCCTCTTTCAATATAGCTGGCATCTATTCACCTCCTTGTGACATCTTAATTTTCTGATGTTTTTTCAAATAACGATTGCTCAAGCTGTTGCTCCCATTTCTGTATATGTGCTATTAATTATTGCTGTGTAAAGTACTTTGTACATTCATCCAGTTTTTCAGGCCATTTCCCAAACTATCCAGATGGCTTTGAATTCTAATCTTCTCCTCCACACCTGCAGCTTTCTCCAGGTTTGTTTCAACTTCAAATTTAGTAAGCATATTAAGCATATTTTATATTTCATTTATATTTCAACCTGGCCATTAATAATAATGAAGAATAATACATGTACAGAGCATGAATTTGACCTAGCTATCTCTTTTAACAGTGATGCCTATTATCTCTCTGGAAATGACATTTTCCAACAGGTGCTGCCTCCATGCTATAAAGCCAACCAATGGAAAATGTTCTTTGTTTAAGAACATTCTTTTAGATGTTTTCAGGATCACTATTTAAGGTCAAGATTTGATAACTTTATGATTATGTAAACAACAGAAAAGGAGATCCTACAAGAAAAACTGATTAACATCTCTCTGAATTCCATTAAAACATTGCTTTGGAGACTTACTTTGGCATAAGGGAAACAGATGCTAACAATACGGGTTTTATATATAGTTTGACTCAAGGTTCATCTCTGTCACCTAAATTATGAGGCCTTTCAAATATATACAAATAAGGGTAAAATATGTTTCCTTTAAATTGTGGTGGAACAAAAGCCTGAAAAGAAACATCATCCTGGATTCTTCTGCTACTCATGTGTCTTGGTTTGACAAGACAGGAGTCTGTGAAAGAAGGCAAAGCCTCCTGTGCAATGGAGAACGGCAAACCCCCCTCCCTCTGAATTACCAGGATCTTTAAAATAAAAGGCTCTCAGGCAAAGATATGGGAGTGGGAGTAACAATTCTTTACTAGGAGAAGACTAGACAACAATTTAAAAAGGCAAATGCAATCGGTACAAACAAAACCAGTGAAAGAAAAAAAAAGTCCAGAACCTGAGGGGTGCCAGTATCAGTTCTGCTGGGACAATTGCTTCCCTTGCAGTGGCTGATGAATTGTAGCTGCAGTGGTGATCTTTAGAAGGGTATAGTTTTCCTCTGAAGATCTGGTGGCAGTGGGGCCGGTCTTCCTCTGCGCCGGGGTTGCCTCTGAGCTCCGCCGCCGTCGGCTCAGCGCGCGCCGGCTGCTTCGCTGCGAGTGCCGCCGAAGAGAGCTGCTTCTCCGGGAATCCCGCGAAGAGAGAAAAAGCGAGCTGCTTCTCTCCCTAAAAGCTACCCCTTTATACCATAATAGAGTGCTTGGCTTCCCCCTCTGGGCGGGACCCCCCTCACTTACCAGCCCGGCAGGGAGTCAGTCAATAGTGTATAAACAAACCATTGCCTTTACGGGGCAAACCATTGTCTCTGAGAGAGATAACAAAACCTGTCCGACAGGTTTGCCTTCAACAGATGGCAAATAGAATACAAGCTTATTTTACAACCCAGGACATCATGTGACACTAATTCAGTAACACAAATTTTATTCCAGTTTAGTCATGTGAAATGTTACAATAAGTCCTTGTGTACTTGAAAAAAAATAATATAAAAGACCACTTTATGTTTATATTGACACTATATTTAATTATTAAAATATTCATTGTCACCCTGAACTAAGAAACAATCTAATTTGCTCAAAAGAAAATAATTATGAAAAAGATCATATATTGCCTTTTATTCACGTGAAACACAGCCCATTTTAAAAGATGATATAATAAAGTATTTGAATGACTTGCAACATTCTAACTACTGATAGATTAGTTTTTAATTGTCAAATAAATTTACTGCCCACTTTTCAATGATTGGAAAAGCTTTAGAGAAAATGAAGTTCCAGAGTCTAAAAAGTTCTGTGCTTTTATTCTCTATGTTTTGCATTGGTTTCAGAACAGCTACATCTTATGCCATGAGCTCTTTAGGTTGCAAAGGAACGAACAGATAATTTCCTAATTAATCATAAGCTTCCATCTAAAGACTCAAGACCTATTGAATTTGTCAATGCAGAAACACTTAAGAAAGTTAATCTGAAGTAACTTTTAAAGTGGATTAATTAAATTAATTAAAACCATGCATTGATCCTTGTATTCAGATTTTCAATGCCTTTAATTCAATGTAGTCTACTTAAGACTTCAAAGTGAATTAATTAAATTAGGGACATCTTAATTCTGAATATGTGTCTACACTGGGGCTAATGCATTTTAACACCTTTAGCATTTAACATGCACAAGACTACAGAAACTGTAAAAAAAACCCCTACAGTGAATTACTTATTTAATAACAGCTGCCTGTGCTCGCATACTTTCTCCAGAGTTGTTTCAATGTAAGATATTCTTGTCTTGTAATGGGATGGGACATGATGGTCATTTATTCATATCTTACTTTGACATGTTCGGTATATCCCTTTTATTTACACACTCGATTTGGATAAGCTTTCTCAAGCATGTAAGGCAAATACTTTTTTGATGCAATTAAGTCTGAAAGTTCAACGAGAAACTGACTTTCAAACACAAAAAAAAATGTTATTTTGAATTTTTTTTATTTATGTGTGTGCATGCGCTGTTATTCTGTCTCACATGAACAGTTCATTTTTTTAAAGACCTTAGAAAGACAGTTTTGATGGAAAATTGTTCATCACCCCTGACCATGGTAATGTCAATGCTTGTCCTCTTCTGTGAGAATGAAAGCATTTCAGAAAAGCAGTACTGAACTGACCTTATTGGACTTGTTTTGGGGAGAAATTGGTCTGTTAGGCAAAAAAGATGAAATCTGAGTGTTCTTAAGTGTTTCCACTTGTGTCATGATTTAGGAATGGTAGTCCCCAATTTAGCATTCCCTCTGAAACACTCAAAACCATGCACCATTTGCTCATTCTCCATTCTCCCATCCCCTTCCCCCAATGGTGGGCTGGGAGGGAGGATGGGACTCACAAAAGGGAAATATAATGGACTGAGATAACAATTTACTGGAAAGAGCAACGAGTTAAGAAAATTAACAGTAACAGCAACGACAGTAATGACACAGTGTACAAGAAAAGAGATTAATGATTTACATGTCATGGTTCCCCTCCTCAGAAATTCCCTGACTGTTCCTTCCTCCATGGAAATTCTACGACTGTTCCCTCTTCCATGATACTCAACCCAGAAGGGAATGCAACATTTCCCTGTCCCCTGAAAATTATGTACGGTGGCATAAAATAACCTCTGGGTCCTGGTCATTCCCCTTACTGGATACTGCTTGAACCAGGATGACTTGTCAGAGAAAACAATGAACTTTGAGTTGCTAATATTTTTATACATAGTTTAGGAGGGGATTCAGCAAATGATGTAAGAGAATTTAGTATGGAGAAGAAGAAGACATAGAAGAAGAAGTAGCAGCAACAGCAGCAGCAACAGCAGCAGCAGCAGCAGCAGCAGCAGCAGCAGCAGCAGCAGAAGAAGAAGAAGAAGAAGAAGAAGAAGAAGAAGAAATATATACTTTTTTAAAATCTTGTTTTTACTCTGTACTGTAAACGTTGCTTCCTACATCTGATATGTAACAAGTGCATTCCTAAACATGATAAAATAAGTTACTCTGCAGTTGAGATATTACTCTCACTAAAATGGAAGAAAAATATATCAGATTTTGATTTGCATATGAAGCATTAATTTACAAAATCAGTTCAGAAATATAAACATAGCCTTAGTACCAGGCAAGAGAAATTAGGGATGAAAAAATGTCAAGAACTATTATAAAGAAGTATCTGTTGTCATTCAAGTTTCATATATTCATATGTAATTTCCATTAGCAGTTGTCTGCAGCAAGTTCTTTATGAAATTTACAAAGCAGAAATTGTTTAATTGTCAGTTCTATTGAACAAAAATTGACAGGAGAGGTACCCTATTAATATGTGCATTCTCTCAGCTACAAGACGTCATTTATATATCTATTTATTAGATTCACTTGATTGAGAAGGCTTAAAGCATATATCTATTTGTGACCTTAATCCACTAGTTAATGTAGCTTCTCTACTGCTTGTTCCTTTTTGTGCAAGTCCCTCAAGAATGTAGAAAAACTTTTTCAAACAAATATGTTCAACTAAAAATTGTCATTTTGTTTCAAAAGCTATTATTATATTTCCATTTATTTCATATAATTGCGCTTTTATGCTGTCCATCACCTCCACATATGGATTGTTTGGGCTCATAATGACTGATTGTTTGAAGAGTTGTCATGTGCAGTAATGGAATGATTTTGCTGTGAATAGGATTGTTCAGACAGCTGATTTGGTCAGTCAGCTTTAGATCTCTGAATAGAAGCTGTCATTTGTTGTGTCAGGATGATAGTAATGAAATGTGTTTTAATGTGAGAAAAGTAGACCTTTGCATTTCAGACAAAATTTTTGTATCGACTCAAGAAGCTTATTATTGTAAATATTTTCTATGTGCAGTTATTTGATTTTCAAAAAACTAAGGATTTAATTTGTGATTTTTAATAACCTGTTGTCTTGTAAACTAAAAATAAAAATGGAACAGGAGTAATATTTCTCCTTCCATACTTTGAAGGCATAATGAATTACTGAAATATAATGTTCAAAATACAAGACAGTTTATATTTTAATAGCTTTTCTTTCCTTGGTATTACAGGAAATTTTTTGGAAACCGAAAGTTATACTTAATATAAAGGAGGTAATGCAACAGCTGCTGTCTTGGCTAACATACTACATGAAGAATTTCTGGAATTCAAAGCAAGAGTAGATTTATCTCAGATTCAACCCCAAGAGTTCCTTATAATGATAATTTTTTATTGAGACTTCAAGCAAGTACAGCCATAATGGATCCAGAACACAAAGCAGCAGAGGGCGGGTATGGTTTTGTCCAAAATTTTTTGCTGCTGAGAGTCAAGGTCATGTCTGAATAGATTCTTAGTCAAAAGGATATGAAAATTACATGTATAGTTTGTATTGATCTTTTTACCTAGAGATTATTGCCACCTCTTTTTTGTTGGGTTTTTTTGGCCCTATATAGAAGTAGTTTGTATGAAAGAAAGAATGTAAAAACACACAGGATCATAGAAAGCTGAAGGAATTCGTTTTTATTCATAAAAAATCAACATTGAAAGTCCATAGAGAGACATGGTCCAAAGGAAGAGAAAAATCTATTAGGTGAATTTTTATCTTCAATGGGCAAAAAAAGAAAGTTCAGTGCTGTTCTATTACAGACAGAGGAGGAAAATAAATTTTTCTTAAAGTGAACAAAAGACTACTCAAGGCAAGAAAGAACCAAATAATTGTTTTCCTCTGGCATTAATATTAAAACCTTTACAAATAAAAATACTGACGCACAAAAGTTGTAAATACTCTAAAGATTAAAGAGAGAAAGTGTATTTCTAAATGTGATCTCAGGATAGAAAAAAAAATTAAAAACTCTTTAATATTGGAAATTAGTTTGGATAGGAATAGTAAAATTAGAGAAACTGAACTCCAGCTCAGCCAGATACTTCTAAGAGCAGTAAGAGTTTCCCCCTTTCCAGCTTTGGTGCTACAATTATTGGTGTCTGTCCTGAATCACCAGAGCGCACCAAGGAAAGCAACCAGAAGAGAGTAAGTCGAAACTAATGTCTAGCACCCAATATTTATTCTACTGTCTGCTATCACTGTCATTCATGTCAGTGATATTATTAATTCTAATGGAAGCACTATATTTTCTGACAAAGCAAGTAATACTACTGCATGAATCACATTAATACATTTTTGCTTTCTCTAAACTGTAATTATCTTGATTTTTAACTACCCCATAAGTAATTCCACTTTATCCTGTTCTTGTGAAAAAATCTTTAAGTGAAAGTAGAAAAAGAAAACAAATACTGTCTTGCCTAGTTAAAAGAACAAGTTATCAAAAGACTGTGGGGACATTAATCTTCAATTATTTAATATTGTATTTACCTTAACAAGTGGGCAACTTCAAGTTTGTAATCTGTATTTTATTTGAAAACCACTTGAGACAATCAAAATTTTAGCTGCTTTTTTGTTAGCAACCTTTTTTGGTAAATGCTTCTAGAAAAAAGTATAAATGTAAATTACATATCCCACTGCACCACATTCTCTTACCATTTCTTGGTAATTTCATTTTCTAAACAAAGCCAATATAAAAACTTTTGGAAAGTTTTATTTTCTCTGTAACTACTCAAAATTACTTTGGATGAGGCTTACAAAGTCTCCAGATGTATTCTGTGTGTACTGAACATTAATTCAAAGTCTTTGTAATGCTGTACTGTAAAATGCTGATTACATTTCATTCCTTTAAAAATCTACAAACCTGAATAAATGAACACCCTACCATTTTTATTTACACTTGCAAACACAAGTTGTTCCGGTGCCTGTCCCTCAGTCTGGCTTGCCCAACACTTATAGGCCACGGATGACAGGGACGGTGGCTTCTGGGTTTGGATTGACCAGGCCCGAGGAGACATGTTGCAACTATGACAGAAAACACGGAGTTGTCCTTCTGGAGAGATCTATTGTCCAAGTTTATTGGCATGCTTTGAAGAGTTATCTCAACTTAGGGGGAGATGCCTCCAAAAGGCCCCGAGCACAGTGTAGGGTGGGGATAACAGTGAACCAATGGAACAATAACTGGGTGTGGCAATCGGGGTGACATACGGGAAAGTATCCAATGGAGAGAGGGGGGAGGAGGGGATCCCGGAGACCAGCCTATCACTCGAGGCCCCGGATGGAACTTTCTAGGTGGAAGGGAGCGGCCTCCGAGTGACAGATGGGCTCCGGGGTGGGGTCAGGGGAATGACTCAGCAGGATTTCACAGGGAGTGGGTGGAGGGAGGGAGGATTGACAGGCGGAGAGGAAGGAGGAGGAGGAGGGAAGGACCATTCTACATAAAAGGGGGGACAGAAACAACCATTAAGGGGGAAAACGTAAAAACACAACCCAACAACAAGTGAACACATGAAATGACCCAATGTTAATATATAATAAAGTCTGTTAATCCTTTTCAGGTTTTCCTTATATTTTCCCTTAATCCTGCAAATTCTATCCTTGGTCATTTCCCTCTTTTTTGGAAGATTTTTGAAAAGCAGACTGTCTAATCTGTTCTGAATACCAGATATAAGAATGGCAATGCTTTCTATGGTGAGGGATTAAACTTGAAAACAGTCCTTCAGCAACTACATGACACCTCGTGGGAATAAAGGCTTAAAAAATAACACCTTTGAACAGAATTGTTATAGCACCTGGGTAGAGACCATGATCACAAAGAGTTTAAAAAGGGATTTTTGATAAGTCTCATCAGTTGCCCAGTAGTGCGGATTTTTAAATTCACTAACCAGTTCACAGACTATAGTAGAAACGTCCAATACAAGGATGTTTCTATTATAGTCTGGATGTCTGATTTATAAGGACTTTTTCTAACACCAACATCTTAATATAGCCAGATAATTATTGAATAGGTAGAAAACAACTTGCAGGATAGTTTTAATGTTTTATCTGTGGAAAATGTAATTGCAGAGAGTCTTCTTTCACTGTTGAAAATCAACATATGCATCACAGAGGTTAAATTACAGTTACACAATGTTTCAAGAGAGACTTTATCTATGAAATATGCCAGGGACCAAAAAAGAGGTCTGTAGCATCTTAAGGAAGTGCAAGTGGCCATACAGACTTGTTTTTTTGAAGCTGAGTTAAAGAGTTGCATTCATTTTTTTTCCAAATGTGAAAGTGTCATAAACTGTGTCACAGATTTCATCTATGAGAGAAAGTGGATTAGCTTTTACTATATCTTCTAATCATCTTCTTAGTCTATAATCAATATATTATCTTTATTTATTTAAGGCAAGCTTAATATCTGACAAGTTCCAGTTTCTTAATTTTTGAAAAAAAAAAAAAAAAACCAAACCAAAAAAACCCAAAAGATGCATCTTTTCAATGTATGATCCTCTACAGTTCTGACAGGATTACAAATCTCAATGCTGTGCACTGTTGTCAAATTACCAAATTACACAATCCATATGCCATTAATTTACATGAGGTAGTCAAGAGTCTTTCCAAAGATTTCTATGAATAGCAGATGAAGGTGAAAATGTTAATAACTGTGGTCCAGGGAATTCTGGCTGGCTGCTCCTGAACAATAGGTCTCATGGGAGAAACAAGTGCCTTTCCCAGAAGAGATACACAATGCTTAAGAAGAGATCCCACTGCACCATAGGAGAGTATACAGGGTTTCCAGGAGCACTGGAAGAGGTTTTAGACCTGGGAATAAACAGAGGAGTATAAGAATCACAGCTGAAATTTTGCAGAGCAAGGAAGCTGCTATAGCTACCTTATTTAAGCCATCTTTCTGAAACTGAGCAATTAATATCTTTGGTGGTTTGTTAGAATCCTGTGGTAATGTTGCATGCTAGCATAGAGCACCTTAAAATTATGTCTTGGATAATGTGAACACACCAGAAGAAGAATTGTTACTATTTCTCAAATTAAATAAAATATTTTTACCTTCATTTTACTGTTCAATAGCATTTATTGGCAGATGCATATGTCCAGTTCTGGGACAGAAAATCATCATCCTCATGGTGTTGAGACTGTAATTTTTCACTTTGGTTTGGTGACAAACCAAATTATCTCCTTGAAAAGAACTATGCAGCAAGGCTATTTTATCCCAGGTTTTCTCTCAAAAGTGACAATAAAATCCACAGAACTACCAGGAGCTACCCTGGTTCCAGAGAAATTAAAGCAAAGATAGAGATACTGCAGAGTTATTAATAATAAAAACACACACACATGCCCCTCCTAAACCTCAGTAAGGAAGGGTTTTGTTAAGTACTATTTAAGCTTTCTCATGGAATATCTTTCAATGTCTCTGATTTACCACCACATTCAAGACACAACAGGACAGTTAAGGGTCTTGTGCTTATCATGTGCATTAAAATATACAGGAGGAAATTATAAAGAATGATCACTGGTAAAAATTGAATAATTTAATTTTTCTCTATAAAACACTTTTCATTTTATAATTGTTTGGAGTTTATTAGAGGTTTTTCAATACTTTTCCAGGAGATCACAAAATCTTAATAACCTCTAGCCTCAAGGAACCCATCTTCCCTACCAAAAGAAAACATACTCAAGGACATTTCACAACCCCATCACATACTCAGTATGAGAGCTCCAGGTCTCAAATATTTAGACATTCAAGTCTGAATATTTGAGACTTATCAAGAAATAATAAATAATAAGAAATAATGATAATAAATAATGAATAATCAAGAAAAAGTAAATATCAAATGGTTCAATATGACAAACAAAGCTCCTGGATGACTGAAATTAATTTAATTGAAAGCTTTTCATACAAACTCTAATGGAAGTAAAAAAGTTTTTGCCTCCAAATTTGAAGAAGAGGATCATAACAAATTTAATGATGCAAGATTTTATTGAAATTCCTGAAAGTAAAAAGAGTTAAATTGGTTGTTAAAAAGGAAAAAATTGCTATTTTGGTTTTCCTATTTTGGTCCATAATTTTCCACTTTGTGATGTGTTGCTTCTACACAAAAATAGAGTTATTATATAACTTCAGAATTATATATCTAAATATTAAATCACACAATGAGGAATAAAAGGAAAGACTGCTATATATATATGCATAATGCTTTGCAAAATAAAAACTAATCACACTAACATAGTTGTAATTCAAAAGATCCTAATCTGCCAATCTTTCATATGCTAATCACGTCTTTCTGCAATCCCTAAAAGGATTATTAGAAACCTGTAGCCATTTCTACTAAAACTGCTATTTTAAATACAAAAGTCAAGTCTTAAGTTAAAACTTCAGCTTATTTTACATGAGCTCAGTTCAGTTTTTTCTCCATTTTAGGTTCCAAAACATCGCTTAACCCCCAGTCCCTAAGGCAAAAATTAAATTGGTCAGCTTGAGAAAGTTTAAATATTTAATTCAAATTTAAATGATGAGTTGATTCTAATACTAGTGACAATTTAAATTAAAATAAATTTATAAGTTCTGTTCAATAAAAAGTTAGATAAATGAAGATAAGCTTTCATAGCTGGTGAATCCCTGTGGTCTAAAAACTGACTAAAGCACAATTTCCCAAATTTTAGAAAATGTGAATATGCCAATACACAAAATGTTGAAAAAAGCTAAGTTGTACTAAAGCATGATGGATTGCAAACTTGAATAGGAGGTATGCATTGGAGTAGACATTTCCTATATCACTGAGTATCAGTCCCCCTTGTTCTTATTGCTGTGCACTCCAGCACTGCCTGAGCCACCCCAATAATCAGAAAGGAAGGTACTGGGTGTTCATATGTTTGTTCAGTGTTTCTTACTTATCACAATAGCTTCTTAAAAGCTGTCGAAGTGATCGATGTTTGGGAGCACAGACAGGCTGTAACAAGGTCTCATAACCAGCAAACTGTTTATGTGGACTTTGACGAATAGAAATTGGTTTGCACACTAGGAAAAAAAGCTCTCGGGACTGCAGAATCTAACGGTAATTTAACACATATTTCCACACATCAGATTTCCTTATATCTTTTCCCTTTTCCAGACATATGTACAACTACAGTTGCCTTCAGTCAGGTTAAGTTTGCCTCAGGACAATATAAGTGATTATTTAACTATAGATAAATGCTATAACATACATTTTATCTGATTTGGGCCCTATGCAGTTTATCTATTTCTCACTGCCCTGACATAAAATTAGAGAGTTTACATATATTTTGCACTCATGTTAGGATGTAAGCTTTGACTGAAATACTACACTTTTTGTATCAGTGTTTCAGGAGTGGAACCAAATACACATACTTGCTTTCTTTTTTCCTCCAGAAACATGTGTGAGGAACAGTATACCCCAAGTTCTGACAAAATCAGCCAGCAGACTAGAGTCTTAAAATGTTTAAACTACTGTAATTACTTTGTGTCAAAGTTTCTATGCACTGGCAGTTGGACAGTAAACTGTAAAATCAATTTAGATTTCAGAGCCTGGTTTGGTTATATTCATATCTTGTGGGGTTTGGTTTTTTTTTAGTGGTCAGACATACTCCAGAGGAAGTTGTACTGCAATTTAATGTATCCCAGGATAAAGCTGATCAGGTTAGAAATTCTATCAAGAAGAAAAATACAAAAATCAGTTCTCATTAAGTGTCTGTAACATGGGTTTTAGAATTCATTAATAGTTGAAGCTATTCAGAACTAAATAAATATATATGGGGGTGTCTAGAAAGCAGATCCACACCTGCAGTTTGTACCAGCCAATATCAATTAATGCAAGACAAGCTTTTTCATGTCAGAGGACAGTATCACTGCCATAGACATCTGGACCACAACCCCAGGTAAATTTCAGGCAGCTACAACCTGTATGGATGTGATTTTTTTCTGTGTTTCATCTCTTGCCAAGATTTTATCTGCGCAGTGGTACATAACTAACACATCTTTCCAAATTACACTGCCAAATATCAAGGTTGAATACAACTTAAAAAGTCTCCAAGTGGAGAAGGGTTTTTCTTAGTCACAACGATGCATAAGCATGAGAAGGCATTAGTTGTCTGTCTTTCCAAAGTACATTACTACATTTTACATGGGTGTTTCTGTAATTTCTGCTCATCAGAATGTAATAAAACTTCTGAATTTCTTGTAGGCAGTAATTCAAAGCCAGAAAAAAGGTTATGTAAGAAACAATATCATACTTTTTGTATCTTTTAAAAATAACTTTTTATGATGTCTATGCAGCATTAGCATGTCTGCATAGCTGTAGTCTTCAAAGTCAATTTAAGAAAAGTGTGTGATCCCCAATCAAGGCTAGTTTTTCTGTGGGAAAGATAGTACTTGTTCTGATTTGAGTTTTCATTAAATGTATTTATTGAAATAACTTTCTCACAAGCAGAGAAAAATTGTTCTCAGATGTATTTTCTGCAGCCAGTATTTTGGGAGTTGGCCATAACAACTCTGTCTCTGAGGAAGAAAAGAGATTTTTTTATGGGAAAAGAAGATAAGTATGTCGTGGTTTGACACGGAAAAAAAAATTTCTCAGAAGGAAGAGATGAATTTGGATATTGACCAATTGAAGGTGGACACGCCTTTGAGAACACAAAGGAGTTAAAAGCAGAATTCCCAGGAGAACTAGCTCTCTTTGGTTCCGGTCACCGTGCAGTGCAACCTCTCCCCTGCCCGGCCCGTGGTTGGGTGGGGGAGGGGACCCATATGGCCCAGCTTGAGGTAGGCCGAAGGATGGAGGGACTGGCCCCCTGCAGATGGAAGGGTGGAGAAAATCTGGGATGTCTCCGTTCCCCCCCAGAGTCTCTCTCTCAAGAGAGAGACAAAGAGACAGCGGCAGTTTGTCAGCAGTACACCGCGGGGAAGGAGAAGAGCAGGGGGACCGCAAGGTACCCAGCTGCCCGTGGGAGTTGGAGAATCTGGGCAGCAGCCATCCTTGGGAGTTGGGACTTTTAACCCTTCCTTGAGGAATGAAGGCTTGGACCTGAGATTGTGAGGGAAATAAGGTGGGGGGGAGATGATGGAGTGGCTTTTGGCTGGACTTTTTCTTGGTAGCCACAGACTGAACCGATTTTTTCCTCCAAGAGAGACTGTATTTTAGGAGGATGCCAGTGAGCCAAAGAGACCTGCTTCAGCTGGGAAAAGACAGAAGTGGAGCGAACAGAGAAAAGTTAGGGAGGTTTGTGGTGGTGCCCCTGTCATCAGAGAAGAAGAAAAGAAGAAGATCTCTGTTCTTGGACCCTCAACCCCAGGGGGAAATGGGGGGACTGCGGTACCAAAAATGAAAAAAAAACAGAACTGTTGTTTTTTCCCTCTTGGCAGAGCATCCTTGAAAGGAAAAAAAATCCTAAAAGCAGCCTGTCCATCCATGCATTGGTGGTGAGAGCACTGAGCATGGAAAGGAGAGGGTCACCATGGCAAACTTTTTCTCCGGGTGGTGCCATGTGTGACATGGAAGCACAGGATGTGGCAGCTGTGTTTCTTGGGGGGTTTGTGGCACAGGAGACTCCTCTCCCCCTCAGTGGACTGAGTATCAATTGTCTGGAGGGTGGAAACCTGACTGGGGTCCAGGTTGTGTCTCGCTGTGATTTGTTGGAGTTGGGTGGTGGGAGGAGGAATGTTTTGAAAGGTTTTAATTTTGAATTTTGTGGGTTTTTTTTCCTTTCTTTTTTCTTTTATAGTAGTATAGTAGTAGTAGCTTACTAAAGTTTTCTTAGCCCTTGTTATTAAACTTGGGCCTGCTTTTGCTCTGTTCTTGATCACATTTTACAGCATTCAATTGAGAGGCTGCATTTTCATGGGGGCACTGGCATTGTGCCAGTGTCAAACCATGACAGTATTAAGGAGCTATTCATACAGCTAACTTTGTTTTTCTTAACAAAATGGTAGGACTAGGGATCATGTTAGTGAGTAGCAAGTCAGTACAGATAGACTTTTACTCCAGCACTGTCCAGCCTGTCTCTAAGGCCAGACTTCCTCAGAATACTAACATCAAGAAATATAGACAGCTCTTAAGTCACCAGACATCACAGTCAATATGGATGAGTGGAAAGGGGAAAATGGATTTATACATTAGGCTGAATACCATGGCTATAAATTATTTCAACAGTTAACAGAAAGTCTTCAGAAGAGAGGTACTTCAGTGGCACTTAATCCTCTACCACAATATTACACATAGACCTTTCTGGTGACAGCTGCTGCTCAGCAGCAGCCCTTCTATCTCCCCTGCTCCCAAAAGAAGAGTAGAGGTGTGCTAGGAATGCAACCCAGAAAACAAAACTCCTTGTCTTGCTTAGAATGAGTACATTTCCAGAAGACCACACAAGGTTTAGTTTACTTGAGTTTGTGTTTGAGCAAAACAGAATGCATGTGTATTAATTCTCACACACACACCTGCCTCTTAAGTAGCAGGAGTACAGCTATTTGGAAACCTATTTAGTTCTATCAGATAGTATATAAACTGAAAAGAAACCAGTGTTAAAACTTGTAAAATCTTGTAGTGTCTTTGCTCACCCTCTTAGCCTGTCTTGAAGAGGATGAGATGTTTGCTTTTGACCAGCCATCAGAAACCTCCCTTCATTGCATGCAATCTTTTAAGTAGCAGGAGTCTCATCAACCTTGGTGAGCTCTGCCAGCACCTTATTTGTTCCTGTAGGTCCAACTTGCTTGGGTACTCTATCCCTTTGTCCTGCTGCTCTAGGGAGTGTTTCATTCCCAATGTTTCTCTCAAAAGGCTTTGACCAGCCAGCTTGAGAGTACAATTCTTCTGTGAAAATGAAGGCAAAGAAGTCAACCAGAATCTAAGCCCTTTCCATTTTCTTTGTCCCCAGGTCCCTGACCTCATTAGCAGAGGGTACAAATTTTAGCTATTTTTTGCTAAATGCACTGGGTAATACAGTACCTAAGGTACCCAAGCCTGGCACTGAGTTAGG
Source organism: Lonchura striata (assembly GCF_050655825.1). Lineage (NCBI taxonomy): Eukaryota > Metazoa > Chordata > Aves > Passeriformes > Estrildidae > Lonchura > Lonchura striata. The sequence continues at coordinate 75,579,130 of NC_140704.1, forward strand.
AATCTTATTACTCCTTACTTTGGCTGTTGCACATCAAATGGTCCACAGTAACTCATGAAGTGCCCATTTACTATGAAAGGCATCACAGAAAAGAAAAACTCAAGGTCTGAAATATGAATTTTATAGTCTAGTAAGGGAAATGTTCCTTTCTGCTTATAAATTATTATCCACAGGAGAGTAGAAAGAAAATATTAATATAGAAGATTCCTTTCCAACAGTTTTGTACACTAAAATACTTATTCTTGAAGAATGCTTTAGTAAAGACTAGGCAAATGACATACACAGCCTTTCTCTCATCTACTATGTGGGACATGAGGGTCATCCAGGGGTGACTGTGGTAGTGCTAGGTTGATGGTCAGATTAGATGATCTTGAAGGTCTCTTCCAATCTTTATGATTCTGTGATTCTATGATTGAAAAAGGTCAGGATAATCAAGCAGCAGCTGCTTCTCATAAACCCATGCTGAGTGGACCTGATGACCTAGTTATCCTGTAGGTGACATGTGATGCCACAGAAGATCATCTGCCACATGGCCCACCTGGCAAGGTCACGCTGGCAAACATGTAGGTCCCCTTTTGTTCCAAGCCCCTTGCTGTGGTCAGGGATATCTTTTACTACTTCAGATTGCTTATAGCTCCATCTATCCTGACCCAGAAAACTTCCAAAGTAAGAAAATCCCCAATATCTCTGGACAATCTCTTCCAGTGTCTCATCACTCTAATAGCAAAAAACATTCTTCATTATATTCAATTTAAATCTACCTTCTTTCAGTTTAAAACAGTTGTGCCTTGTCCTATTACTATAGACCCGGGTAAAAAATCCCTCTTCATCTTTCTTATCAGGCTCTTTCAAGTACTGAAAGGTTGCAATAAGGTCTTCCTGCAGCCTTCATTTCTTCAGGCTGAACAACTCCAACTGTCTCAGCTTTTCTTTATAAGGACGTGTTCCATCCTTCTGACTACATTTGTAGCTTTCCTCTGGACCCATTCCATCAGGTCCATGTCTTTCCTGTGCTGAGGACCCCAGAACTAGATGCAGCACTCCAGGTGGGGTCTCCTGTGAGAGCAAAGGGGGAAAATCACCTCCCTTGACCTGCTGTCAACCTTTTTTTTATACAGCTTAGGATACATTTGGCTTTGTGGGCTGCAAGTCCACATTGCACTATGATGTCTAATTTTTCATCTGCAAATATCTTCAAGTCTTTCTTCTGCACTCATCTTTCCTACTGAATCTCAATATAAAGTGAATTTTTATAGCTAGCAGAAAAATAAGCTCCATGAAACATAATACCTTCTAGTCCTTCATCACTTGATGATTCAAAATCACTTAAACTAATTGTCTGTGCAACCTGAAGGAAGACTTGTAAGAAAGGATTACCTGTGAAGCAAAGCTGAATAACTTATGCCTGCAAGCCAGGATTACAAACATTTTCTTTAATGTATAACCTTTTGAGAAGAAAAAAATGTTTCACACACCAGCTTTATTGGAATTAAAAAAGATTAATAAATCAGTTTCTTGTTTGTACATCACCTATCATTGAGAAAGATGACACAAAGTATATAGATTTGGTTACATAATAAGATTATTATGTGAATCTGAATAAATACTATTCTCTCATTCTATATATAGAACAGTCAGTGATAAAATTACTCTTTCCTCTCTTCTTCAATAACATGACTGTCATGCAATATCTGGATCTGGAGAAGCCTTTTTTGAGAGTCACAATACTCAACAAAAGGTCTTAAGACACTCAGAGCCTGTGATACAATTCGCAAACACAAAAGTGCAGTACTGATATTTATTTATTTTTACACTGTCAAATTTTAAAAAATGAGTTGTATATCTGGAATGAGACAGACCAAATAGAACTAACTCTCACTATATAGAATATATACATAAAAAAATATATATAGTGGCTTTGTTTTTACCTTTTTTTATCTCTCTTGTTTCATAACTTAAAAACATCAATAATGAATATAAGACTACATTATAAAGAATTTTTTGGTTTTGTGAGACAGTATTCATAAAAAAAACTTATGCTTCATGGCTGTTTGAATTACTTTGTTATCTAACAAAAGAGAGCAAAGTAATGAAAATAATTTGCCTTGTTGCTTATTTTTTTCTCTTTGATTTTACAAAAGATGAGATGAAATATCAATTAATAAATCAGAGACTAGAAAAATAAAAGTTTACTACTAAGTTAGGAATGGTATTACATATTTTAGTACATGTTTTACATTTTATGTTCAATCTTTATTGTTGAGGAAATTCTGTTTAAAGAATACATACAGATAGCTGCAGCTTTAACATCAAAACATGCCTAATTCAGTACAAATTTTTATAAAATATTTGAATTTACAGAAAAAATATTTGAATGATGAAACCATTTAGAGTCTCTTTTGGTGAAAATTGAATCCAAATGAAGAAATAAACATTTTCCAAATAAAAAAATAAACAATTATTGCACTGACAGATGTGATGACACAAAAAGGAAAAGCAATTTAAGTCCCTTAAGAGTGATAAACACAGTGGTAGTGGAAACAATGTGAAGAACAAACTAGATATGAGGCACTGTATTAATAATACTGGATGTTAACAACTAACTAAAGTTATGAGACAAGAATACGTTTGTGATTGCATTTTTTTCAATATAATGAAACATAATCACTCATGTCAATGAGATCAGTTTGTATTGGTTTGTTCACATAGTGTGTAGTAACAACTGAAGGTGAACATCTTAAAGACCTTTTTTTAGATTAATAAATTACATAAAGTTTCCCATTTGATATGAAATAGCAGTGGAACAGTGAAACAGAAGTATATATTTTTCTAAAAAAAAATCTGAAAAAATATAAATCTGAACAACTCAAATTGAGAGGACTCACATGGTAAAAAAAGTATCATCAGTCATATTTTTGAAAATGTACAAATACCCCCATATTTTAATTATTTAAAAGCAAATTTCCTGGCTTTTTCTGCCTGGCTAGTTAGGAGCAACTGTTAGTATTGCTACTCCTGAAACTAAGAAGTTAGTCAATATTTGACACCTTCCTGGAATAGCTTATATTATAATTGAGAAGATACTAATAGATGTGGATAATCTCTTTGGACTCTGCAAGTAGCTGTTTCGGGTATTAAGGGAGGGTAAAGGAAGCAGAGAGAAATTATTCCCTGAATGCTGACAAACACAAAACAGAACCAGATCCAGCTTTCCTACTCAGAAATCCCCAAGTTTCATGCTGCATAATTCTCCATACTCAGACAATTTTCTCATGGTGATGCTTATAGCTGAATATCCTGGCTTTCTGGTGGATTTTATTGCTGCTAACATCAACTCTTAGGCTTTAAGTTAAAATTAACTAGTATCTATTTTACCTTCTAACATCTTAGTATGAAGTATGCAAATTTCTATTAGAGAAAGCAAAGGCTTTGTGACAACTCAAAGTAAACTTCCAGATTATGGAATGAAATGCATGAGAAAAATCCCATTGCCTTTTCACTCTATACCTACCAGGAAGAGGGCTGTGCAAGCAGCTAGAACCAGATAATGTAATAAGCCTGCAAAGTATTTATGTGATCATACCCGTAAACTACTGCAGATAAAGCTTTTAGTGATGCTGAACTTTGCAATGACAGAAAAATGTCTAATTCCTCCTCTTCCGTATAACTGGGAAGTATGTGCCTGGTAATATTACCTGTGTTTAAACAAGGTACTAACATACTTTCACATCCAAGACAGGAATTCCAGTATAAGCACTAAGACAAGCAAGCAGTAAGTATTCATTCTGTGGCAATTAGCCATGCTTTGCCATAATATTCTGTGCACTTGCTGAGGGCAAATTGGCAGCAGAAGTTCCAGTGAAGCAAGGTGTTACAGCTCAGGGACTCTGAATAAATTTGCAGAGGAAAATATTGGCTCTACTTTAACGATCACAAATGCCAAGAGCTATTCTCTATCCTTGCAGTGAAGAGCCTTCCCTGTCCATCTGCCACTTCACCTACACTTTTGATTGCAAAAGGTAGATTAATATGTGGATAAAGTAAACAAACCATTATTACAAGAAAATTTCACCTTTTTTCAGCTGGCAAATGATATGGAAAACAGGTAAGGATGCTGCTGTTGAAAGCAGACATATTAAAACTCGGGATGTGCTGCACTCTCCAGATTTATGGTCCAGAGAGGATTTACAGCTGCACTCAGTGCTTCAGCTGCACACAAAGTGAAGCAAATTAGATGGAGCTGTGAGACACTCAGCTGTACTTGATCGAGGCATGCCTCATTCCACTGTAGGTCAGTTCACTAGAGATAGGTTGTGTGTGTGCTAGAGGGACTGCCAGGAGCCTGTGAGTAACATGACAGTAACATTTCAGGGAAAGTCAAAGACCGCACATCACTAAGAACTCCCCAACTGAGAACAGAGATTCAGCTTTGCAAATATGTAGTGAGAAATAAGGGCACAGAAAGAGTGTACAATAGGTACACTTGGACATGTTCTACAGTAGTTACTCATCTATGGAGCTTCTGAAATGAGCACATGAGGTAGGTGGTGAAGCTAAGATACTGTTACTGATAAGGTAGGGAATCATTTAATATGTAATCAAAACAAGTTCACCAAAGAAAAATGCATTTAGGATTACAAATATTGCAAGTACATTTTCCACATCTATCTTCAAGTTGCTAGTATCAGCCAGGGTTCAAACAACTGAAGTCTTAGGAGACTCCTGAAGCAGCATCTTAGAGTTATTTGGAACAAGAAATAACTAGTTTATATTATGTCAGAGATTATTTCTTCTTAAAGAATGTCTAAAATAAGATCAAGATCAATCTTAAATAAAATCAAAACAATGTTAAATTCTTAACCAGTGAAATGGAGGATTAAAAATAGTTTTAGCTGTTGAGCTTTTGTACATCTAAAGAATGCCCAAATGCCTGCTCCCCTTTTCTGTGGGTAAAACAACATAGATGAACAGGAACAGTAATAATTTTAAATATGCATAGACTCTTAAAGCATAATGCTTTACACCTTGTTACATCTTACACCTTGTTCCATGATATCCCATAATAATATATTTCTGTAGTTTATATTCTCAGGCTACGGGATAAATATAAAATTTAAGCAGTCTGTGTGTGGTACACTCAAAACCAAATGTATGAGAAAGTAGCAAAGATGGCTTGCTGCAGTCTATTCTGAAAAAAAGTCCAGAATTCAGATTTCCAGTTTCTTGCTGTGAAAGTGATGGAAAATGTAGCCCTATACTTCTGTAATGTTTCTTCCATCAATCTATCACAACCACAAACCTGTTATAAAAAGTAAGGAGAAATTCACAGTTTACAGGCAGCTTCCTCTGCCAGTGGAAGGAACTAATTCCACCAGTGAAGGCTTGTGGTAGTAAATCTCTGGCCACAGAGAAAAAACACAAAGGCTTAAGCCATTTGCTCAGGAAGCATGCTGGGCTTAATGTTGTTATTCTGATGCCTTACAGTCCATTAAGGCATGAATAAAACATCTTTTTATAATTCTTGTGTGATTTGTCAGGGCAGAGGTTCTGTATACTGGAAGACTAGACACCACATAGATAATGTGAGCTCAGATTTTTAAAATCATTGCTGTTCTCACTACCTCTACAAATCTGACATGCAACCTAAAGTTATGAATCACGGATGAGAAGGCTGAAGTACTAAGGAGACTAAGGAGCAATGATAAAATAATAGCTACCACAGGTTTTTCTCAACAGTTAATACAGTAGATCATTAGAGTATGATTTTAAGTATTATCTTGAAGAACAACTTGTTTGTTCACATCCTATAACAACACTTTTCAGCTGTTATGCCACCTGTCCAGTTAACTGCTTTCAAAGCTGTATTTATAAAGCCTTAAATATATACAAGGCTCTATTATCACAATAGTTTGAAAATGCATGAACAGACAACAGGCACAGAATACTCTCACATATGCTGTATTTATACACACACAGGTGACAAACAAAAACACATATAGGCATGTATTACATTTATAGAAATATTTTTTCAAACCCATGCAAAAAAAAAATGTATTTTGTACATCTGGAATATACATTGTCCCTTATGAATAAATATGAAATTATAGAAAAATCCAAGTGTCACATCATATGTTATTTAGGCTTTTTTATTTTAATGAACAAAAATAAATAGCTATTGTTGTTGAAATGGATTTATAATTGAAATACTGTCTGTTCATCTGGATAGCAGTAAAGATGACAATGCAAATATTCTTTTGTTTATTTCTTTTAAATCCAGGAATTATGCAATACTTGCCACTAGATTTTCAGATTTGACATCTGCATGGCTGAAGAGCTTCAGATATTTTATCCTCTTTTATAATCAGTTTTAATTTTCAGCACAACTACTTGGCATTCAACCAATGAAAAATGCTAATTCTATGAAAGAGAAAGCAAGAAAGTAACTAATTATGGACAGTGAAAGTTCTATGTGTTGTGTCCCCTAAAAGAATTTTTAAGAAATTTTTAAGTCGAGTTTGCCATTGTGAGAAGTGCATAATGTGGAGAACTCACTTTTTGTATATTTATTTATATATATTAACTCAGTGACAACTAATGGAAAAAAATAGTGCATTACTCTTCAAATAAAACCTAAATAAAAAAACAAAAATCCCACAACAGTAACTCAAAAAAATTAACAAGGAATTTCAAAAGTTTGTAGACTAATACAATCTCATTGATGATCTTGGTCACACTATTTAATTCTCTTCTCACAACTTTTATGTCATTTATCATTGAAAAGAATAACTGACACACTTTATTTTACCCTAAAACATGATGTCAGACTTCTGCAAAATTATGCAGAAAAACATGTTCAATGGGATAGACAAGCATAGGCTTACTATTTGTACACTTAATACTTTCTAGTATCATCTTGTCCTCACTCCTAATAAAGCATAAGCCTTAACCTTCTCCTTGACAGATTTTAAATTTAAAATCTCCAGCTTCACATCAAGGCTGTCAGTGAGCCTTTAAAATTTTACTGCGCATCATAAACCATATGTTCTCATTTTTTATGTCAACAGAAACGTTCCCTTGAATCTCAAGTCTTGAACCAAATATGAGATCAGGATTTATTTTGCTTCTTATATCCACTCCCTCACAATTTGTCCAGTTGGTAGCCTTCTGAACAACGTTTTGGTAGTAGTATCTCTAATAAAGCAGTCAGAAGGGTCCCTTCTGAAAATGCCTCCTGATCTGATCATTATTATTAATCAAATTTACTTACAATAAATCCTTCTATCCACATTAAAACCAATAATTTCATAGCCTTAGATTCCTAAGAAAATATAACAGTATTTAAAATGTGCAAGTACTAATGCACATTTGACATATATGAACTCATTTTAGCCCTACCCGAAATGTGATCCTGATTTTCTTCTGTACTTAATTGCATAAGCTATTCCTGGAAAGATTCTTGTAACTTTGAAAATCCTTATTCTGGATAATGAATTCCAAGATCAGTGAATTGTTTCTTCCAGTATTCTACTACATTAGCAAAATTTTGCGCAGTACTTCACGTATGTAAAATTCCAAGGAGGTCTGTATTAAATGTAGTTATCTGCCATTAATTTAAGAGGACTGGCCTATATTAAATAAATAAATATATAATATATTTTATTAAATAAATAAAAAATAACACAAGTTTAATGGGAGCAGGTAACAAGGAAGATGACCACTCCCACTGGTTTCACCATGTCAAATCCTTGTCTAAAGAAAATAACCAAAAATTGGTACAGAAGTACAAGACAAGTGAAAAAAGACTATTTTCAACTCATCCTTCTAGTTGCATAGTTTGATACAGCAACTTTTCTCAGCACAAGGAGGAGAGATGAGACGAGCAAATGAATTGCTTTTCACTTAGGGTTAGGGTTAGGGTTAGGGGTCGTCTGTGGGTTAAGGTTTCGTTTAGGGTTTGGGTTAGGTTTATGTCTAGGGTTAGGGCTACCTTTAGGTTTTGATTAGGTTAAGGTTTAGAGTTAGGGTTAGGTTTTGGTGATAGGATTAGGATTAGGATTAGGATTAGGATTAGGATTAGGATTAATTTTAGGGTTAGGATTAGAATTAGGATTAATTTTAGGGTTAGGGTTAGGGTCACATTATAGTTACTACTAGGGTTTGGGTTAGGGTTACAGTTAGGGTTTGGTTTAGGGTTAAGATTAATGTTAGATTTAGTTTAAGATTAGCGTTAGTGTTAGATTATGGTTAGGGTTAGGGTTAGTGTTAGGGTTAGTATTGTGTTTAGGGTTATGGTTAGGATTAGTGTTAGGGGTTAGGGTCAGGTTTTGGTTTAAATTTAGGGTTAGGATTAGCCTTAGGTTTAGATTTAGATTCACAGTTAAGATCAAGCTGAGGTTTAGGTTTGGGTTTACTGTTAGGTTTCACTTTAGTCTTAAGGTTAGGTTTAGTGTTAGGTTTAGGGTTAGGTTTATGATTAGGGTTAGTGTTATGGATCAGATTTGGGTTAGGGTGTAGGGTTAGGGTTAGTCTTATGGTTAGGTTAATTTCAGGTTTAGGTTTAGCCTTAGGCTTTGCTTTAGTTTTAGGCTTAGTCTTACAGTTAGGTGAGTGTTAGCTTTAGTTTTACAGTTAGGTTTTGAGTTAGGTTTAGGGTTTGGTTTAGTTTTACGGTTAGGGATAGGGTTTGAATTAAGTTAGGATTAGGGTTAGGGAAAGGGTTTGCTTTAGGTTTAGTTTTAGGGTTAGGGTTATGCTTAGTTTTAGGCTTTGGTCGAGGCTTTTAGTTAGGTTAGTGTTAGTCTTAGTTTCAGGATTAGGATTAGGTTTAGGTTTAGATTTAGGTTTAGGCTTAAGGTTAGATTAGTGTTAAATTTAGGGTTAGGGTTAGGGTTGGGGTTAGGGTTAGGGTCAGGGTTCCGGCTAGGTTTAGGCTTAGGTTAGTGTTAGGTTTAGTTTTAGGTTTAGGGTTAGGGTTAGATTAGGGTTCGGTTTAAGTTTGGTTTTAGGGTTAGTGTCAGATTTAAGTTAAGGTTTAGGCTTAATCTTTGGTTTAGGTTAGTGTTAGGTTTATTTTTAGGGTTAGGGTTAGGATTAGGCTTAGGATTAATTTTAGGGTTAGTGTTTGGGATTAGGATTTAGGATTAGGTTTGGTTTCAGGTTTTGGGTTAGGGTTAGGGTTAGGGTTAGGTTTAGGCTTAGGTTTAGGCTTATGTTTAGGCTTAGGCTTAGTTTAGTTTTTGGTTCAGTTTTAAGGTTAGGGTTAGGGTTAGGCTTAGTCTTAAATTTAGATTAGTGTTAATCTTAGGGTTAGGGTTAGGGTTAAGGCTAAGGTTAGGTTTAGGGTTAGGGTTAGGTTCAGGGTTAGGTTTATATTTTGGGTTAGTAATAGGATTTAGGGTTAGGGTTAGTTTTAGGGTTAGGCTAAGGATCTGGTTTAGGGTTAGGTGTTTGTTTAGCGTTTTGGTTAGGGTAAGGGTTAGAGTTAGGGTTAGGATTAATGTTGGTTTAAGTTTAGGTTTTGGGTTAGCCATGGGGATAGGCTTACAGTGAAGTTTAGCATTTGGCTTAGGGTTTGGTTTAGTGTTAGGTTTGGTTTTCGGGTTAGGGTTAGGTTGAGGAATAGGATTAGGTTTATTTTACTGTTTGGGTTTGGGTTAGGTTGGGATTCAGTTTAGAGTTAGGGTTAGGTTTATGTTTAGTTTTAGGTTTAGGATTTGTATTATAATTTTTGTTAGTGTTAGGTTTAGGGTTGGGGTTACATATAGTGTTTGCAAGAGGATTAGTGTTATTATTACCATTGCGTTTAATTTTAGATTTAGGATTAGAGTTAGGTTAGGATTAAATTTAGGATTGGTGTTGGGGATTAGGGTAACGCTTAGGTTTAGGGTTAGGGCTACAGTTAGGGTTAGGATTAAGTTTAGGGTTAGGGTTTGGTTTAGGTTCAGGGTTAGGTTTAGGTTTAGGGTTAGTATTAGGTTTGGTTTAGGATTAGGTTTAAATTTAGGATTACAGTTAGGTTTAGGGTTAGGGTTATGGTTAGGGTTAGTGTTTTGGGTTAGGTTGAGGTTAGGCTCAGGTTTAGGGTTAGGGTTAGGGTTAGGGTTAGGGTTAGGGTTAGGGTTAGGGTTAGGGTTAGGGTTAGGGTTAGGGTTAGGGTTAGGGTTAGGGTTAGGGTTAGATTTAGGGTTAGAGTTAGGCTTATCCTTAGACTTAGGCTTTGCTTAATGTTAGGTTTTGTTTTAAGTTTAGTGTTAGGTCTTGGATTAGGGTGAGGTTTAGTTTTAAATTTAGGGTTAGGGTTCGATTAGGGTTAGGTTTGGGGTTAGGGTTGCTTTAGGATTAGGGTTAGGGTTAGGGTTAGGGTTAGGGTTAGGCTGGCATTATGTTAGAGTTACGATTAGGTTTAACTTTAGGTTTAATTTTTAAAACAGCTTAAATATTTAGTAATTTTTAAAATTAAGTATTTAATTATAATTTAGAACATATATATTTTTTTTTCCTAAATACATTTATACATATTACAGTACATTAATGTCTCCCAAAATATTAAATATTATTTTTATTGCAGGGCTAAATTGTATACCAGGTTTGCTTGTTGCATTCAGATGAAAGAATAGAGCAAATACAGACTCCCTAGTTGAACCATACTTTACCAGTATCTATCTTTAGGCTTACCCTGTGTAGCCTATTAAATCTAATCTTATTATGCAAAATGAGAAATGAAAAGCTTAAAAGTTAAGTGTAGAAGGTATTTTCTGTATTATGGGAGTAGAGATGATGATGGGAGGAGAAAGGAAAGAAAAAGGCAGGGGGAAAATGCTGTAGGAAGGGAAGTTAATTATAGTGTGTAGACAGTGAAGGAAATGTCAAAAAGTGTACTATCAGCCCAAGATTAATAATTGTAGCTTAAAAAACCCAAGCAATATCTCTCCTTTTTTTCTTCTTTTCTTATTACTCCTGGCTAGAAAGAGATCTGATTATTGTTTTTATTCTGCCAAGAAAAAAAAGAAATAATTGTGTTCATATCTCAAAGAAAAAAGGAAAACAAATACTTATATTGCCCTTCCAAATGAGAGGCTAGGCAAGGCTGGAAAAGCAGAAATACAGCAATCATGCTAGCACAACATTTACTGTGTTAAAAAAAAAAAAATTACAGCAACATTTGGTAAAAGTGTAGCAAGCTTGTTTCAATGGGTTGTAGTGAGTATTTTATTAATATCATATCATATAAACATAATACCATATTAAAATATGATATTTTATTAATATCTATACAAGGATTCAATTCTCAAGTTTCACACAAGATATTGCAATTACATTGCAAAACCACCAGGATAAATGGTTTTGAATTAAGTATGCAAGGTTCAACTTGTCTTGAAAGCAAACTGTAATAAATTTTGTTTCTTCATAAGAAAAAGCCCAAATAAACAAAATAAATCCATATGACACAGATCTACATAAAGGGATAACTCATTTAGAAAAAGTGTTGAATGCAGTTTGCATAATCAAGTAATTGTTCCACCAGTATAAGGATGTACTCTTCATTTTGCAAATGGATCTCAGTTTGACTTACTTGATATGGGCATATTTGTGGAGTTGTTAACATGTACGTTGATTATAAACAGTGAGAGCATTTAGCATTTTAAATATTTCAGAAAGATAATATGGAAACAGCATTGGCTAATTATGTCTATTCATTCTTTTGCAGCTTTTATTTCTTGACTAGATGCAACATGAAGATCTAGGAGGAAGTTAGAGGGTCTCTAGAGAGCTTGAAATTATTAACTGCAAAGTAGAAGGTAATTTGAGAAATGTTTGTTTTCTTTTCTGGGTCAAAATCAGAAAGATCTGACTCATTTTTTGACATGCCAAGCTGTTGTGAATTCACCTGCTTAGTTACATTTCACATCTTACTTTGTCAAAGGCCAAAGCATATGAGAAATAAGTATTTGAGATCTCTAGTGCCTTCCTGAGATCTTAGAAACAAACCCCTCTGTTAGGCCCAACCTTAATTTCAGTCTAATATGCCTCATCCTATTTCATGGGATAGAAATATTTATGTTTAAGAAAAACATTGACATCTTTCATTTCAAAATTATTTTTCCAGGTGTGTGTGGTTTTGACTGCATAATGGGCTTGTGAGTAATAAATACACACACACATATATGTGTATATATATTATATATATATGTGTGTGTGTGTGTGTGTGTGTGTGTGTAATTCATTCTGAAAATATGAGGGTATGAACTGTTTGCCTTGTACATTTAGTGGACAGGCATCCAAAACCAGCTCATTACTTCTTAAATCAGTAACAGGGCTTATCTAGAAGAGGCGATAATTCAATGATCTCATGTTTGCAGCAAAAAAGCTCGTGGTTCCTAAGCTGTCTTTCTCCATATATATGTGGACAGAGATACTGTGTACTAGGTAACGTTTATTGGAATATGATTTTCTGTGTGCTGACCAGAATTATTTGCTATGTTATGGTCCCACATTTACTGCATTCACAGTGTCTCTGAGTCATCTGAGCTGTAGTATTATCAGGAGATGTGATTTTGTTCAGCACAGTAAGCCTGGCTAACTGCAGTGAAGCATCTCACAATTGTTTTTATAAACTGGTTCAACCTCAACAGCAAGGAGAGATGAATCTCAATTTTGGACTCCCCTCCCCTGCCTGAGAGGAGACTCTGTGCTAGGCTGTGCAGGCTTGAGAGGAGTTGTGTCTGCAGACCCGTGATGCCCACTCCTGTTACATCTGCAACTTGCTCATTGCCAAGCCATTCACAAGGAAAGAGATTTGGCTTTTAGTGTGAAATCAGGTGTTTGCTTTCCAAACACCTGCTCCATTTTTTTTCCCAGAAAACCAGCAGCCAGGTGGATGCTTATACCTTGTGGATGGACTACAACCTTCAAGTCACCTGATGGGTGTCACTGAAAATACCAGCCTCTGATGCTCAGCAAAATATTATGGATTTCTCAGAAGTTAAGAAAAAGTGTCACTCCTCCCAGTCTTCCTTTATTATAATGGATTGTGTGAACAAAAATCAAATAATAACCTACAAAATTATGGACTTATAGGAAGAAAATGGCTACTGATATTAGAAAAAATATTTTATTCCAGCTTGTGAGTACTGTGGTCAGAATGATGATTTCAGGGAGGTGCACATACAAATAAAAATCTTAAGGAATTGTAACATCTGAAACATGAACTGTAAACAACTTCTCATAACTATGGGCAGACAAGCAAACCAAAAATTATTACCATTCAATCACATTTCAATCAATTTAAATTAAGCTCAATCTATTTTTGTATAATTATTACAAAAGCCACTCAACTACAATGACCTGTCTACTTGGTCAGCATCTCTGAAAATTGCCCTCTCTGCCCTCCCATAGTGCTGTTTGTGATCAGAGGAATTATTTTCACATAAAAAATAATTTTAAAGCAGATTTTTAATGTTGGATTTGATTACAATTCCTACTTTCCTAGCTTGATCTCACAGATGCTTCATGAGCTCTTGCCTCTGTCCTTCATTTCTCTGCCAAGGCAAAGAAAATCACAACAACAGGAATCCTTTTCACAGTCACACTTGGCAGCTCACTGTAGTTTGCTTCAATTCCCCAACAGAAGCAACATCTGGCATAACTAAAATGAACCAATCTGGGACTACTTTCATTTCCCTGCTTGAGCTACACTGAACTCATCTCTCCTGCTTTGAATTTTCAGGTTGCAGTGTGGGATGCATTCCCTCTGGACAGGTGAGATGTACGCAAGGCAAAAGGCAACAGTGATAACTCCCCTGTACAAACACAGGCAGCTCTCTCTGTACACGTCAGCGAGCAGCCAAGCTGACACCTTACCCATGACAAGGGTGTGTCTTTCTACCCATTGCTTGGAGTATAGTGCTTGCAATAGGAGCTTAAGGACAGTTAGTCTTTGCTGATCTAAACAGGCTTCATACACACCCTTTCTTACTCTAAAAGGACAAGCATTTTAAATTCCCCAATTGAAACCTCAAGTTTATTTGGACAGAGAAAATGTCTTTTCAGCAGCTGTTGCATGACACACTCTGTTTTGAGATATTTTGCAGCCCCAGCTTAGAAGATGGGAAAAGTAGCAAAATGGATCTCACTCCAATATATATAGCTTTTGTTAAAAGGTTTATTTCTTCACTCCAGTGCTTGCTTTTTAAGAAATATAAATAGCATGCCACAGGATTAACAAACATTCATAATGTTTAAGTCCAAATGGTTCATAATGAGCATAGTATTTCCACAAATTAAATTTTAGCAATACTCAAAATAAAACTACAGAAAAAATAGCTTAATCGCACATATACGCTTCAAATGCTGGCACTAGGGCCAGAAAACATTCAGGTCAACACATTGCACCATAGTGTCCTATTTATTGTTTTATAACATTTGCAGAGGGTCTATGCTATTAAGTGCATTTTTGGCCTGTATTTAGGGCTGCTGACTACTAACAGTGTGAGGAGTCACATTCAACTCTTCTCTTGCTTAGTTGCATAATGTGTATTGCTCAGGATGCAATGCACTTGGGCAACCTCCACAGCATACCATTAACATACCTAAAAATACATCAACTGGCGGAAAGATGTATCCTTGTCCTCTTTCTGTGCTGGTTGTTTATGACATTATCTAGAAATCTAAACTTGGAAACTTGCATTTTGCATTTATATATTTTTCCAAATCTGATGTATTATTGCAGGAGTATTTTCTACGGTAGCATGCAAAGGAGTGATTTTCTTGTTGTTCTGTATTTCTTTAACCTGTATTTGTTCCTGGCTCTGTCTGGAGCAGAGCTTGTTTTCACAAATTCCTCAGGAGACTGCTGCAGAAGCCTTTTCTTGCTCATACAGCAAGGCTGCAGGTGTCTATACTACACTTCACTGTCGCTGACATGCCAGCAGACAACTTCAGCCCATTTTCATATTTCTTTGACAGGCAGGAGTAAAATCCTTCAAAATAAAAGCAGCTTCCCCCCACCCCCCCCCCCCCACACTACAGCAAATTGATTATTTCTTTAGTAATAGTGGTGGGTTTTTTCCTTAAAAATTTTATTCTCAGCAATACCACCAAAAATGAAGATGGTAAATAAAGCTACCTAACAATGAAGTTACAAATGCTGATTGCTGGTTTTTATTTAAATTTTGTTTGTTTATTTGTTTCCTTTTTTCAGTAAACACAAGCTGTGATACTTTTAGCTTGCTGGTAATAATCCATTCATTATTTGTTTGGATGAATCAACCTATTTCTAGGACTTTCCTCACATACTCCTAGCATTCATGACCTGGGAAGTCTGTACTTAAAAAAAACATTTAATATAATTTCATGAATACACTTTTCTGCAGAGATCCCATCTTAAGCATTTTTAATAGATAAATAGAAAAACAAATTTTCTATACACCATTGATTTTTTCCCTATACCACATTTACATCCTTTTGAAGCTAGATCTGGGGATAGATAGTGCCTTTGAATTTCTAAATCAAATGTTCTGTAAATTAACCTGTCATTTATGATCCCTTTGAATACATCTGGAAAAATGGTCTTCCATCTCTCCATGGAATCCCAAAGGACTTAAACCACATTTATATCTCTAAAAACAAACTGGAAACATAAGTCAGACTCCTTTGAAATCCCAGGTCTTTATACATTTTCCAAAATAGAATACTGACTGAAAAAAACCCAAAAAAAACCAAGGAAAAAAAAACCAAAAAAAAAACCAAAAAAAAAAAAACAAAAACAAAACCCAAACAAACCAGAAAAAAGAGCTACCTGTGAAGCTATAGTCATATATAAATTCTGATTAAAAAAAAAAAATTCATTTGATACTTATAAAATAATGCTACACAAGCATTAATACTTTTCATACTCTAAACTGGTATGTTGGCAGAGAAATGAAAAGACAAAACAATCCCTGGTGAAGAATATTTTCTTTCTGGAGAAAGAATTTTTTCTTTCTGGAGGAAATAGAAATGTAAGCTACTATTAAGAGTTAAAATAGCCCTTTATTTTGCCCAGAGGCTGCTCCTATTCTTCTTGTATTGCTTTAGTCCCCAGAGTGAGTAAATTGCTTTAATATAGGTTGAAAATCTCTGAACATGCCAAGCTGCAGATAATCCCCTGTGTCCCAGACAAGTGCTGCACAAACCTACACCATGATATCTTAGTGTCCATGCCCAAGCCTATGGCAATTGTGTGGAATCGGATAAAGAAAAATCAGAAAACCAACCTGAACCTGAGTAGTCATTCAATTATCCGCTCACACAGCACACAGATCTTTTCACAGTATATTTTTCATGCTGAGTCTTGAAAAATGCAATAGTTTTTTTTAAGCATGTGTTCATTATCATTGCAATGGACTGATACAACAAATGTGTGTAGGAGGGAATGCTTCTAACAAACAAGGTACCCTTCACCTAATAAGCAGCCACAGTCACGTAAAAAAGGTGTTTAAAGTGCTAAAATTGCATGAAAGTTCAAAAGCTGAACCAAACCCAAACAACAAAGTCACCAAAAAGATAAACAAATTAAATAAAACCAAATCATACACACACATAACACAAGCAACCACCAGCAACAACAAAATATACAACAGGGTGTGTGGGGAGAAAAATTATTAGATCGCTAAAATGTGGATAGGATTCAGGCAGTCTCTGCCATAAATCACTAGAAACCAGCAAAGTACACTGGATAAATGTCACTAGATGTTTCCCAATTTCCTCTTTCTTCCAAAAGGTGTTCTTTCTTTCTGTCATAAATAGAATAACAGGCTAGACCTCTTCTCCAATGTACTACAGCATGAGAGAACTAAAAAAAGAAAGATACAGGTCACAAACAGCAGTTTGGATTGCAAACTGAGATTATTGTTTAATGAATGAAATCAGTGATAAATGATAATGAATTGTATTAGGGATGTGCAGTCATCCTTGCTCTCACTGGCATATGCTGCAAGTCTTAAACTCATCTATCTTAAGGTGGGTTCCTGGTTTTCAGGTGGAGTTTTGGTGTAAAGACTGACATTTAGCTTTGAAGCCACAATTTATACTAGAGACATTTTTCTTCTCCTTACAACTTCAAAGAGGAAAAATGCTTTAAAGTATCTTGTAGACCATAATAGAGGAAAATCAAAACACAATTTTATTTGAAAGTAGATATACTTGGCAACAAATATAGCAGATTATTTTCAAAAACAATCCAGAATATATTGTAATTTTGTTTTCCAAACTTAAATCAGTATTCATGGGCATCTTTGTCTCTGTTATCTATAAAGCTTCTTGAATCAGATTAATGAAATAAGACAGAATTTGGAAAGACCACTCAGAGAGAGTATAGCATTTACCCCAGAGTGTTATGTGCTCTGAAAGACACTGCCTGTCTTAGGTTACAATGTAAGATGTACCCAAAATTCTATCTCCATCTTCATAAACTGTTTAAACCAGGTAGAGCAGTGTTGCTTATCTCTTTTGTGAATCATCCCTGATAACTCCAGAGAATATCTTCTGTTAATGGGCCATTGAGTCTCACTGCACGATTCAAAATTACACCATCCCATTGTGCCCATGGGTAGGAAACAGCATTCCTACCTGGATATAATCAGAGCTTTGGAACACCACAGTCAGTCAGCCTTTTCCAGATTCTGAGAGGAAGACTAGACCCTTCTACAGGATCACTGCTTCAACGGGACCATATCTATACTTCCAAGAGGACTGCAGACTTTTTTATTTCAATTTTATTAGACTGCTACCAACCCTGACCAACAGGGTGTCAGGTTGTATTCTGACCCTGTCAGTGTTTTTTTGTACTATAGCATTTATTTTAATATTCCTCATATATTGTAGTTCTGACTTGGAGTGCCTCACTGGTTTGCTTTCAAACTAGCACACTGCTTAATATATTTTTCTCTTTAAAATGAAGTTTTTTAACTGAAGCAACTTGCTACAAAGCAAAGAGGTGTATTTTGAACTTTCAAAAACTTTAACTAATCACCTAGCTACTTAAGCTGCACAGTAGTGCTCACAGGCATCAAGAGGATTATATTCTTATCAAGTGCCAGTGCAGTCACCTCCTCTATAGTACTGCCCTATTCTACCTGCATATTCCAGTCTCACAGTGCAACAGCATTAATAGCTTCCTTAGTCACACAGGATGAAATGGGAATCTGAAAATATGCTAACAGTTTAGACTGTCCTTGCAATTTGGTACAATTGCTAGCTCTGCACATAATTTGCCTGGGAAGACTATTCCCAGGAGCACTATTTAAAAATAGCTCCAATAGTTTATGTCATTCCTATAGCTCCCTAAAGCCACTCATTAGTTGGACCAAAAGGTTTCCAATGGTGAGAGACAATCAAATTCTCTTAAGATACACCTTCATGAGGCCAGAGTACTAGGTAAATATCCCCATTGTGAGATGCTCTGCCCATTTGCCCTAAATAAGGAAAGGTTAACAGGAGATTTCACAGGGCCAGAACTTTAAGCTTCTTAACAGCTTAAAGAGCTGTTTAAAAAGAGGTGATGTTTTTAAATGGAACACTATCACAAGGAGTATCTTTCCTCTGCCCACTTTTTCAGCTTATCAGATCTCACATATGAAAAGTAGTCATATAAAGATATAAGAAATGAAATATTTCCTCTAAACTGAGGTACATTGCTTGTCTTCCTTGAAACCAGACTTCTTTCTTTCATAATCTTGACAGGAATTTTTATATTAGAAAAACTTAGTCAGGCACGAAAGACTTAGCATGTGGAAAGATAGCAGTGAGGGGAACAAAAGAGAGCTCAGCAGGTGGCTGAGCTGCAAAGATACAATGGAAGAGGAGTAATATGAAAAAATACCAAATACTAGCAAGCATAAAAGATATACAGCAAAAAGAAATGAAAATATATACTCAAATGGGAAAAAAAGGAAAAGTGGAAAACCCCTCTTCAAAT
This sequence comes from Lonchura striata, assembly GCF_050655825.1. NCBI lineage: Eukaryota > Metazoa > Chordata > Aves > Passeriformes > Estrildidae > Lonchura > Lonchura striata. Next base: position 75,598,085 of record NC_140704.1, read on the forward strand.
ATGTTTTTTGGGACCAAATCTTCCTGGTGTGCTTACTTATTGATTTGTATCTCACAATACTGGACTGGATTATCTCATTCATAGATCATCAATGCACATAACTTTATATTCCCATATTCAATAGGGTAAAAAGGATGAAATACCTTAGTAATTGGTATTCAACTTTACAGATTTGTGTTGGTGTGGTTTTTCTCTAGATTGATGTCTGGTTGGTGTCTGTTCATTAACCTCCTCCCTAGTTCTCCCCCCCCCACCCCCACCCCCACCCCCACCCCCCCGCCCCGGGTTGTATGTCCTCCCTTTCCCTGCCCCTTTCCCTGGAGCACTCCCTGTCATTCCTTCCAGCACCACTCCACCCCGCCCCCGCCCCCCCCACCACGCCCCGCTCCTGGAGCATTCCCTTTCCATTTAGTGAGACTCAACACCCTGTTGGTTACTTTGTGTTATTCCACTCCCCTGTTTCCCCTGATAGGTTTGTGATATGTTAGTCCCACCTCAGACTCCTTCCCAGCTCTGCCCTCATTGGTTGCTGTGGTTGCTGTTCGTACACCTGCCCCTTGAGCTCTGGTATAAAACCTTTGTCTGCCCGCCCCGGAGTGTCTTGGGACTCACTGTATAAACCCACCTTGTTACACCCCAAGTCCCGTGTAGCCTCTATCTGTCCCTGCGCTGATAACTGGGGCAGCAGAGCTCGCAGTGGGGACGGCCGCACCATCTCTCTTCCCTCCCGCCGCCCAGCACGCTGCCTCTCGGGGGTATCACGCAGGAGGAGCGGACTGTGCTACAACACAGATTTTTAGTAAATCAGACTCATTGTAACCTCCAGTACATTAAACAGAAATGAGGGAAATAATCAAAAGGCTCTTTTTTTGTGGTTGTTGATTTGAGGTTGGTTTTTGTTGGTTTGGATTTTTTTCTGTTTAGTCTTTATGTTGTTATTTTTGTTTGTTTGTTTGTGGGTTTTGTCCACTAAGAAAAAAATGTGGGAACATTTGTTTATGCAGCGATGCTCTGAGTGCTACTGGAGAAGGCATAACTAGACTAGCTGGAAAATAACCTGTATTTGCAGCAATATTTTTCAACTTTATGAGGTGAGGCTGCACCTCAAGTTCTTTGTCCAGTTCTGGGCTCCTGCATTTAGAAAGGATGTTGGGACACTAGAATGCATCCAGAGGAGGGCAGTGAGGCTGGTAAGGGGCTTGGAACACGCCCTGTGAGGAACAACTGAGGGAGCTAGGGTTGTTTAGCTGGAGAGAAGGAAACCCAGAGGTGACCTTATCACCCTCTACAACTCCCTGAAAGGTGGTTGTAGTCAGGTGGGGTTGGTCTCTTTCTCCAGGCAGCAACTGACAGAACCAAAGGACACAGTCTTAAGCTGCATCAGGAGAAATACAGATTAGATATTAGGAAAAGGTTTTTTACACTTAGATTGATAAAATACTGGAATGGTCTTCCTGGGAAGTGGTGGTGATAGTTAAAAGGTTTTAAAATCATGGGGATTTGGGAAGTTAGAAGGAAAATTAAGCTTAGTAGACCCTGGAAAATCCCCTGGGAAAGTGTAGGCCTTGTACTTGCTAGAACTGCACCTGAGTAGCTAGTATATGATAAATGATATAATTGTTAGATGTGATGATTGTCTAGTAATTAAATATAATTACTGTTTAATCATAAGAATAATCATGAGAAACTGTAGTCAGGGGCTTGAAAAAGATAATGAGAAACTCATGGTTGAGTAAGATCAATGTAGACAATAGAAGATTATGAGTTTAATAATTAATATTATATTAATTAATTAAGTAAGTTATATAACGATAGAATATAAAGTACATTCAGTTCGAAAGCCATGTCAGAGTCAGATTTGGGTCTGTACCCCTGATTCCCAGAGCTCTACAATAAAAACACCTGCAAATAATCATATCCTGTGATTATATGTGTTCCTGAACCCTAACAGTGGGGTCACCATCCCTAGATGTGTTTCAAAAAAACACTGGATGTGGCACGCAGTACCACAGCCTAGTTGAGGTGTTAGGGCATGGGTTAGACTCAATTATCCCTTTCAGCCTTGTGATTCTGTGTGAAATCCCCAGACTATTTCATCATACATTGTACTTGTGCTGACAGCAGTTCATGAGTACTTGAAGAGGACTGTGGTTGTTTAAGGTAACATTAAAGTAGAAACTTACATGGAAACACAGTTTTAAGACCCTAATTCTTTCCTATTTGTAGTCCTAGTATGATTTTATGTAGTCAACACACCTATACGTGTACAATCAATAATGGGCTCACTACAGAAAATTTATTAAATTAGTGAAGATGCAGGCAAGATTATCTTAAGTCTTGTTGGGTTATTTTATTCCTTTTGCATCATATTGCATTTTCCCTATTCTTATTCCTGTCACATTTCATTGCACTACATTTTTAACAGAATCGCTTTGGATTGTAACTTATCTGTTTGCAAAAAGTTCTCTGTTTAATCTCTAGAGATACCTGTTTCTTTAAAAGAAAAATAAAATCCTGTCTAGGATTTGCAAAGAAATTAATAGATACTTTTACTTATTTAAAGATTTTATCAATATAGGCAAAAAAAAAAAAAAAAAAAACCACTTGGAAACTTAAATTGCATAGAAAAGCCTGTATCACAAAGATTTTGAATAACATTTTTTGCAAGAGGCAACAACTAAACAGATAACAGATGCAATAAAAACAAAAATGCACAAAACACAATTTATTCCTCAATTACTACATCAAACTCATCTCAACAGTGCAAACAATAGTTCACAGATCAGGGATCATTAGGAATCATTTAGCCAGCTCAAGTGCCTAAACATAGTGCCACTGTGATTCTCTGCACCCCTAGTGTACAGTCAGCTGGTTCTCCACAAGGATGTGGGTCTTCTCCTGGCTGTGCCTGATAGCCCTGTGAGAATTTTTTGGACAACCTAGAGCACCTTAAGTGGCACTGGATATCTGTGTTTGGGCAAGAGAATTGTTGCCCTCTGTTATGAAGCATATCACAGATATGCTTTTACAACAGATGATAGAATCTAATCACATTGACTGGATTTCATTCTTAGAAGAAACAATGCAAACAGCAGCTGTGTTTATAGCAAATGCAGCCTCCATCACACAGCCTTAGATATGCTAGTGCTTGGCAGAGTGACATGGTCATCCTACTTACCTACTGCATATACTAGTGAATAAATAATTATTCTCTGCTTTAAATTGTTTCCATTCTGCTGAAAGAATTTCTTTCATGGAATAAAAGACACCTGGAAAAAGTTACCCAGTGAAGGAGGGTCATTCTTGTGCCTCTGTTTTCATCATCACTATTACTTTATTTTTTACAGGTTCCCATGTGTGCCAGTATACTTTTGGAGATTTTCTGGTTTGCAGAAGACATTACATACATCTTTCTTCATCCCCTGGCACTATTTTTCAGTGTGCTCCCTCTGATGCCCTGCTAGAGCATCTTGATCTACTGAGACTTTCCTGTTTCTACTGTGCTGTTAAGTTAGTGCTGACTCTGTTTCTCACACACTCAGCATAATCTCTTCATGGATATCCAACCCTTATGCTCTAGAAGCTTCTCTGTACAAACATTTGTCATTTTTTTCTCAGATGAAATTTCTGAGACATATATATGTTCCTTCATATGCTTACACCCCCCTCTCTGTGGAGCTACCAGGATGGCTGCCCTGGCTTTAGCCTGGATAGAGTTAATTTTGCAGTAGCTGGTAAAGAAAACATGGTGAGAGAGCCATCCATTACTGTTTTATTGTCATGCATGTGAATATTTTTCTTTTCTTATACATTTTGGTTTTAGTATTGTTGCTGCTATTTTTAATTTTCTTATGTCATTGTTGTTTAAAGTAAGTTGTGCTTACATCAACCTGTGACCTTTGCCTTTTGTGCCTCCAATTCTCCTTTCCAGCCACCTGTGGAAGGGGTAAGGTTGGGAAAGAAGAGAAATAGGGGAGGGACTGAGTGGCTGCATGGCTTTGGAGAGCCTTGGGAAAACTAAATGGAGGAATACCATTCCTAAACCATGACAACAACAAAAAGAAGCAATCTTTATAAAAGGACAGAAGCACACATTGTAAAGTGCAAAGTAAAAGTTAAATGTTTTCCATTACATTTGTTAAGGATTGGATGAATCCTTAGATTTCTGTTTTGGCAACTCTAACCTGAAGTAATTTCTTTCCTCACCCATGTGTTTCCAGATATATGTCAACATTTACACAATTGATCCAATACAGGCTATTGCAATAGGCTTGTGTAAACTTTTATGCATCATTAAGCTTTTTCGATAAAGGGATGGATAAGAGATAACAGCATCAAAAATTAATATTCCCTTCCATAAAGAATTCTGGCATCTTACTAATTTTTTTTCTTTGGAGATTATATTTTGAAATGGGTGTTCATTGAATATGACAATTTCTGTATGTCTCATGGTTTCTGGTCATTGCAAAGAATGTGCACTTGAGAAGAGTTTATATTTCTTGTGTTCATTTATTTCTACTGTCTCATAATCATAACAGAACAATAAAATAGACAAGCACCACAGTTAGTTGTTGGAATTCAAAATGTCCCTCAGACATTTTTGGATGTTCCGGGTCCAGGTCAGAAGCATTTGAGACCCTGGCAGGCAGCTGGAAATAGCTGTGATTTTATATTTGAACCATGGAACTATTTACCAACCTTGCAAGAAGAACAAGAAGTCACAAAAGTTTAGATGTTATAGTAGAAGTAGTCACAAAGTAGAGGGAAGAATTTTTGAGTGCTGTACAGGGGGGTTTTAGGTCTTTACATGGGGGTCAGAGATTTTAAGATGGAGGGATTTGGGCCTGCCCTGTCCTCCCTCTTTCTTCTTCCTTACCTCCATGTTCTTGGTGATGTTGGCACTCACAGATTTGTTTAAAGTAGAAGGGCTTTATTTAATATAGGTAATAGGCATTGGGGAAAAACAATAAACATTTAACATGTAATGTATCATATAAAGATAGCAGCAGCCCTGGGCAGGGGGAGAGAGAAAAAGACAGGAGTCAGAGAGGATGTCAGGGTGTGTGTCTCCCTTTGCCTGAGCAGCTGAGCAGACCGCAGCAGCTCAAGAAGAAAATCTTTTAGCTAACATCCAATAAACTACCTTGAGACCAGACAACAGAAGATTACTGAGTCTTTCTTTGAAAGCACGGGTTGGAGGAGAGACTTTTCCACCACTCGGAGCCACCCCTGACCTAGAGGTGAGCTCCGGCAGTTAGTAGGTAAAATAAATTTTAAAATTTCCATACAGTTTCCATTTCTTCTTAGAGTAACATATTGAAACACAGATGAAGATACTCTTGTTGGCCATAGAAAAAGTATGGGAATGTTCACAGTCATTTCAGAGTGCAGCCTTTGGTGTTCTGCATGTCTGAATCTCCCACTGCAGGGCCCAGCCCATCCAGGTGTTTAATTTCCATAGCAGACAGCACTGTGGTTTATGCAGGATCCTCCTGCTTGTGGGAGCCTTCCTCAGTCAGATGTGCTTTCTGTGCCTTCCTGAGCAGAGACTTCCATCCATTTCATAACATTTATCATAGGCTAAGAAGATTCCTCAAAAGAAAAGGAAGATGCTATAGTGGCACAGAATCAGGTACCAATATGCTGAGATATTTGTAAGTAGAAAATGTTTGTAAGCTCACTGCTGCTGGATCAGATGGAATCATGGCAAGTTGATGCTTCAAACATGAAAAAGTGAACATGAAAACATCTGGAGAAGCTCATAAAATACTTTGTAATATTGTAATCTAAAAATCTGAACCAAATTTTTCACAGAAAGAAAGTCATAGTGTCATCACCATGGTATCTGTGATCATCTGGGTCTCAGAACTCGCCTGTGTGTGAACTACAAATGGCTGAATATTTTAAAGAAAAATTCTGGGTGTTGGGCTGTATCTGTTATTTGGTGTCAAGGACAATCTGTGCCAAAGAGAACTTTCCACAAGGCTGTTATATGGCTCCTGAATTATTTTCTGTATACAAGTCAAATCCTTGCTACTAGACAGAACCCAGCTCTGTGAATGAATGAGTGAATGGCTCTGATAACAGAATTCCAAACCTGAGAGCTGGAGCAGAAAGGTGAGCCTAGAGAAATGGGTTGTGGTGTGTGGACATAGAAGGGATGCTATTCTATGCTGAGAAAAGCATCACAAGTAATTTTGGGAACTATTGTAGATTGAGTTGTTGTCATGGTTTGATGCTGGCACAATGCCAGCACCCCCATGAAAATGCAACCTCTCAACTGAATGCTTTGAAATGCAATCGAGAACAGACCAAAGCAGGCCCAAGCTTAATAACAAGGAAAAAAAATTATTAAGCTACTACTACTATAGTACTATACAAGAAAAAATAAATAAAAACACACACAAAATTCAAAATGAAAACATTCCAAAACATTCCTCCTCCCACCACCCAACTCCAACAAACCACAGTGAGACATGACTTGAACCCTTAATCAAGTATTCACCCTTCAATATAATCAATACTAAGTCCATCAGGGGAGATAGGAGTCTCCTTGCACCACAGACCCCCAGGAAGCACAGATGCCACTTCTTGTGTTTCCATGTCACACATGGCACCACCCGGAGAAGAATCTGCCATGGTAACACTCTCCTTTCCATGCTCATGCACAGTCTCACCACCAATGCATGGATGGACAGGCTGCTTTTAAGGATTTTTTTCCTTTCAAGGATGCTCTGCCAAGAGGGGAAAAAACAACAGTTCAGTTTTTCATTTTTGGGACTACAGTCCCCCCATTTTCTTCCTCCCCTGGAGCCGAGGGTCTCAGGAACAGAGATCTTCTTCTCTTCTTCTCTGAAGACAGGGGGCACCACTACAAATCTCCCCAGCTTTTCTCTGTTCCCTCCACTCCTGTCTTTTCTCATCTGCTGAACAAGGTCTCTTGGCTCACCGGCATACTTCTAAAATGCAGTCTCTCTTAGAGGAGAAAATCAGTTCAGTCTATCAAAATCTAACAAGAAAAAGTCCAGCCAAAAGCCATTCCATCATCTTCCCCCCCAATCTTCTTTCCCTAACATCCCATGTCCCAGGCTGTCTCTCTTCCTCTCTTTCAAACCAAGGAGGAATAAAATTTCACAAAGCTTTCATTTCTCAAGGAAGGGTTAAAAGTCCTGACTCCCTGGATGGCTCTCTGCCCGGATCTCCGGCTCCCACAGCTGGGCACCTTCCTTCGCACCCCCCCACTCTTCTCCTTCCCTGCGGTGTATTGCTGGCAGACCGTCGCTGTCTCTTTCTCTCTTGAGATAGTGAGACTCTGGGGAGAATGCAGACATCCCAGATTTCTCCACCCTTCCATCTGCAGGGGTCCAGCCTGGTTCCAGCCCCTCCACCCTTTTGCCTACCTCAACCTGGGCCACATGGCTCCCCTCCTCCACCCAACCACAGGCCGGGCAGTGCACTGCACTGCACCCTGACTGGAACCAAAGAGAGAGCAAGTTCTCCTGGGAATTCTGCTTTTAACCCCTCTGTGTTCTCAGAGGCGTGTCCACCACTCCAAGTGTTAATATCCAAATTGACCTCTTCCTTCCAGGAAGATTCTTTTTCCCATGTCAAACCACAACAGTTGTCTTTTGCTAAGTAGGAGTAAGGATAGCATCCAATATTAATTTTATTTTAACATTGAAATGGTAGTAGTGATGTGGTTAGAGGTTAAAATCCCCCCATCTCCAATACTTAGAAAGATTTATTTCAGACATTATTTACATAATCTAGCATAGGACTGAAGATTTACTTCAATAGCTGCAGTTTCAATAAGAGTTGTGAAGTTCCTTGCCTCCCTACTTCTTCAGCAGTAGTTGAAGTAACTGACCACTAAATCTGTAGCTGCTGTTATATTTCAGCATAAGCACAGGCTCTTTTACTCACCCATCCTAGAGCTAGCAACTGTTCAATTCCATTTTCCAGTTAGTCCTCTGCTACAGCCTTCAATAAAATATAAAGATACTGGTAGTTGTAAATGAAGTTTATTCTTAGAAAGAATAATTAAAGACATCTTGAAAACTCTTTTTAAAATAATTTATTACATGTTACCTACCATGATTGGGCTTTTTTGTAATAAAGCTTTCATTGGCATTAGTTGCTGACTTGATAATTACATAGATAAAATTCCAGAGACTGAAGTTCACAGCATTTTCCTCTTATGTGATTTATGATCCTTGATTATTTCAGTTAGCAAAGGCTGTTCATCTTGAAAGTGATCAGGAGAGAAAAGTCCAGTCATTTTAATCAAGGAAATTGTCAAAAAGAGAAAGAAAATTAACCTCCAGTTTTCATGTCTGATCATGGAATAACAATGGGGGCATTACATTTCAGGTTATCCTATTGCATTATTATCATTTTCATGCATCAGATTGCTTGGGTACCCTTGTGAGTAACAACAAGTCAGTAATGGTACTCTAATTTAACTTGTTTTTCATTCGGATAGTAACTTATAGTTGCTTTGGGTTAAACTATTGTTCATTGGCTTTCAGCCCATATAAAATGCAATAAGCCACATGCTGTTTATGGAGAAAAAAATAAAGATTGTCTACAACAAGGTTCAAAAAACATTTTTATTACCAGACTGATTTATTTCTAAATGTATTTTTAATATTTACATAAAATTTTTCATGTTTGAAGTTAGCAATGTATATAAAGGGGTGAATAAGAACTTGTGATGCTTATGTTTTGGCAGATATTTTTATATTTTTCTTTTTTTGTTTTTCTTGGGGCAGTTTTAGCAACCTGTTCATACTGATTTATAGCCCATCAAAAGACAATGAACTGTAATATAAGAAATCTTGCTGTAAGAAAAATCTGCATATTTTCTAAAACTACATTGAAATATGATAATTATAATGAATATTAGTCTAATTAGCCTCCTTGCTCTATGTTTACTAGTAATATTTTTCTTCTGCAACTCTCATTATTAGTAAAGGCATAGGCAGTTCATCTGTTGAGTAAGTATCTTTCCACTTCAGTAAAAATACAAAGCATGATAAATTATACAAGACCAAAATATTTTGAACTATGATTTATAGATAATAATTTAAAATGTTAGTAGAAATTTTAAATAATTGTGATAATTAAACAATCATGATTTAATTAAATAAGGGCCTAGATTGCCACATTCATCTTCAGATATTAATCCTCCTCACTAGACACCTGAGCCTGGAAATTTGGTTTAAATATCTTCCCAAATTCAGATTTTTCTTCAGACAAGGATAAGAGTGGGAGAAAGAGGAAAGTTATATGCAACCCTCCTAGATGGGTCAAGAGCAACAGTAAGGAAAACTTTTCTCACATTTCAGTACATCCACTCTCATGGTCAGAAAGAGATACTGAGCTGGATGAAAAACTGAGTACCAGTCATTATTGTGCATTCAGCTTTCTGGGTGTGCTCTCATGTTTCAATCAAAAAAATCTGTTACAGGAGTTCTAAATTCAGGCAGTGCATGAATTCCAGCATCTCAAATATTGAGAAATTGCCAAATTTGTGAAAGCAGTACTGTACCACTTGCAGTATCTGGGGTGGCAGTAGCACTGAGGGGTGCAGGGTCAGCCCCTGTGAGGAGCAGCTGGAGCTGCCTCATGCCTTACAGAGTTGATTCCAGTGGCTCCAGTGACCTCACCACAGGCCATAGCTGAATATATAAAAAAAATATTTGCAGAAACTTCATAATGACATTTAAAAATAACATATTTAACAAGTACAGGTATTCATAGGAAATGGTTAAGATGCAATTTGATTGCCTCTTGAAGCACCTTACAAATTTCTTCCATACAATTTTTAGAGAAGTTCCTATCAAATTTATCTGGCCACTGGGTGGTGCACTTTTTTTCTCATGTTTTAGGACAGTGACATGATAGGCAGAGTCAGGAGCTGCCCACTGTAGAGTATGCAAAGCCATTACGTTCAGGGCACAGCCTCACATAGCTCTTCAGGGTTTACTGCTGGTAGGTGACTTTGGAGCTTGAGTGAAACCACAGGGCTTCTTTCACAATGAGCATTGCCCTGGTCCACTTAGAGCACCAAAACAGTTCTCACTTCTAATTGTTCTAATTGTTTTTGCAAGCATTCAAATTATTTCCACTATTGAATAGATTAATTAACCTACTGATTTTGTGAAGCAAACTTTTCTACTGCTGTTCATGTGCATTACAGATTGCTGTATCTTTACATTATTTTCAAGTGCTTGCTTTGTCACTATTACTGTTTATGATGCTTTTTTTTCCCCCTGAATATCTGTAAAATAAGAATTGCAAGAGTGCTTGTGCAGCACAAGCTGGTACACAAGCATCTACTGTTTCTGAGCCCTGCTCCTGTTCTGTTGGAATTCAAAACGTCTCTCAGACATTTTTAGAGGTTCCAGGCCTTGGTCAGAAGCATTTTAGACCCTGACAGACAGCTGGAAACAGCTGTGATTTTGAGTTTGAGCCATGGAATGAGTTGCCAACTTTGGAGGTGGAACAAGCAGTCACAAAGGGTTAGTATAGTAAAAGTAGTTACAAAACAGAGGGGAATTGTTTTTAGTATTGTACAGGGGGGTTTTAGCACTTGTACAGGAGGGTTTTTACTTTGTACATGGGGGTCAGAAGTTCTAAGATGGAGGAAAGTGGGCTGATCCTGTTCTTCCTCCTTCTTCTTCCTTGCCTCCATGTTCTTGGTGATGTTGGCACTCACAGATTGGTTTAGAGTAGAAAAGCACTTGGTAATATAGGTAGTAGGTATTGGAGAAAAACTATAAACATGTAATACGTAATATATCATAAAAGATAGCAGCAGCCCTGGGCGAGGGGAGAGAAGAAGACACCAGACAGAGAGGATGTCAGGGTGTGTGTGTGCACCTCTGTCCAGGCCGCTGACCAAGCAGCCGCAGCCCGAGAAGACAATCTTTTAGATAACTAACAATAAACTGCCTTGAGACCGAACAGCAAAAGCCTGCGCAGTTTTTCTTTGGAAGCACGGGCTGGAGGAGAAATTTCACCACCACATGGGACCCCAGAGCAAGCCTGGGGTTCCCACACTGTTCCAAAACAGTTCTGCTTTATTTTGACAGCCAAATTCTCATTTTACTATTTTGATGGGTTTTGTGTATGCCTTTAGTATATCCTGCATGCTAGCAAGAGGAGTTCTTTGATAGAAGAAGTACAAAAAGGAAGGATAAACATTTGTCAGTTGTAGTCTGCTAATCTAACTTTCATTATTAAATTAAAATTTATATGTGATAGACGTTAAACATTTCATACACATATAGTACAGTTATTCATATCCTATTCTCATCTGTATTCAAGAATATATAAGTATTTGCACTTGTGCTTTATAGTTGTCTCTCTCTCTCTCTCTCTTTTTCAACATGATGTTGGCTATTTCCAAAACCATATGGGTATATCAATGTCTACACCTACTTTGCCATTTTATACTTTCTAGATATTTTCTCTCAGAATTGTATTTCAAAGGCTGAATGTAAAAAAAAAAAAATACATATACACATACATACATACAGTACATGTGTATATATATGTAAGTGAACAAAAGACCATTTAATTAACCAGGTTTATGTTTATAATGTCTAATTTATCTAAGCATGTGCAAAAATTTACTTTGGTAACTCCTTCACTCCTTAGAAAATCATGTGCAGCACTAACATTTTCCAGAGAAAATGTTTATATTGAAAATTGTTTTAAAGCTATGCAAATGACAATGTACCACCCTCATGCTTTAACTTTGACTGACAGCTCAGTCCCACATCTATGTGCTCACTCTCCTCACAGAGGGAGACAGAAAGACAAGTTAAGACAGAGAAAACTCATATGCTGAAATAAAGTCAGTTTAATAGGGAAAGCAAAAACTTCACATGCAGACAAAGCAAACTAAGGAATTCATTCATTGCTTCTCATGGGCAAGCATGTGTTCAGACATATCCAGGAAAGCAGGGCCCCATCACTCATTATGATGACTTGGGAAGACAAATACCATCACTTTCAACATCGTCCCCCTTCCTTCTTCCACCATGCTGAGCATGACTCCCTGTAGTCTGGATTGTGTTAGTCTAGTTGAAAAGGAGATGTTAGGTCATAGGTTGGACTCAATGATCTCAAAGGTCTTTTTCACCCTCATTGATTCTGTGGTTCTGTTAATATCTTTTGGGGCATTTGGGGTCAGCTACAGTGGCAGTGTCCCTTCCCACCATCTTGTGCATTCCTGGCTCCCTCAATGGGTGCAGCCCATGGTGCTGTGAGGAGCAGAAAAGGCCTTGATTCTGTGTAAGCCCTGCTCAGAAATACCTGAAACACCTTTGTGTTATCATCACTGTATTCAGTATTAATCCAAAATACAGCCCCACACAAGCCACTATGAAAAAAATAAACTATCTCAGCTGAACCCAACGCAGTCACAAAATTCTTACCTGACTGTACCACATTCAGGCATGTGAGAGATGTTTTTACTTTAAAACAAAATACAAAGTTTGATCATGTGTAACAGGCAGGACATATTTTTGCATTTTAAGTGTTCCAAGATCTAATTTCTGGTGTCTAACTTTGAGGATTTTTTGTTTTGCCAGCATATTCCACTTTACATGGAAAAACCATGGACTCTGCAGAATCTAGTGTTCATAAATAAACACCACCTGCCATCAGTGGCAATCATGTTGCAAGCTGGATCATGAAAATACTGATCAAAAAGAAGCCAAACTGTAATTATCAAAAATAAAAATGATATGTGAGTGCTGGGTTTTGGTAAGTTTGTTTTCATTTTACTTTGGAGAGTTTTGTGCTTCTGTTTTTTTTTTTTTTTTCCCCAACAAAATCCAGCTTTCAAATTTTTCAGTGGAAAAAATAAATAGGAAGGAAGATTAAAAAAAATAAATATGTATGTGTCTGCTTGCTTTTCAAGATCAATTCTGATGTTCTAAGATCACATTCAGTAAGGCACATTCCATTGTCAGAGTAATTATTTTCTTATTTGTTGTTCATACACAAACTCCTTTCTTTTTCCAGTAAGTTTTCCTTTTTAAGTAGGGGCCAAAAGTACTTACATTGTGATTGAGGAGGGATTGGTTTCACAACTTGTGAATTTAATAATGATCCATATGAGGAATTACGGTATAACATTTATTAATAGTTTGCAATTTGCTGTTCAACCAAATACTGCAGTGCATAGCAGTGTCTCCTGTCCATTTCAAAATGGAAAAAGGAGACTTGATTGTTGTGGTGATTGGACTTTAGCTGGATGCTCATTGCCCACCAAGTGGCTCTATTCAAGCTCTACCTAACCCATCCATCACTGTCTATTTTAAGGAGATTTCACTTGCATGGCTCTTTCAATTGCAGCATGTTTCACATTCATGGACAATCTTTGTGATGACCTCCATGGTCAGGCCGACCTCTTGATCACAAGCCCATCTCCACATGGCATGAAACAAAGTAGCTGGAATGACATGAACCCAAGAAAGAATGAATTTTGTAAGGAGAAAAGAGAGCATGATGACCCCGCTGGGCCAGTGTCGGTGCCTAAGGCTCAAGTGTACTGTTTTCCCTGTCCTGACCACCCATCCCAATGGAATGCAAGTCATGGCCTGTTTTTGAATATCTGGTGATGTGGAGGAAGCCCATAAAATGGGAAAATATTATCTCTCTCTATAAGGATGGATGGTAGTAGTTAATGAAAATATATAAATCTGTATGTTGGGTAGAGAATTAACCTCTTTTTTTTTTTTTTTTATTTGTGCTAATACAAATTTTGTTTTCTCTTTCATAAACTGCTTTATCCCAACCTATGAGTCATTTTCCATCTCTTCCCTGTCCAGCTGGGAAGAGAAGTGATAGAGCAGTTTGGTGGGCACCTGGTGTCAAGTCAAGGTCAAGCTACCACAAGTGTATGGAAAAGACTATCTTGACAGCATTTCCACTTGTCAAAAAGACACATAAATTGATTATTTTTTGCTTTTAAGATGAATATGCCAATTATATCTGATAATCTCTAATAAAATAATAATCCTTATTCTAAGGAAAACCAATTAAAATATATATTGAATCTAGGAGTTTATTCCTTTCTGTGAAGAACACAAAGTAGGATTCTGTACTGAAAATGTTATATTTCTAATGAAATAGCATGTGGCAATTTCTTGTGCATGTCTATTGTTGCAAATGAGGAAGAATCATTAAGAAGAAAAAAACAAAAAAAAGGGAATCATGGCATCTCATTAAAGGCTGAGAAATAAAATGTTTTGGAATTCAACTTCAAAAGCAGGCTGTTTTGATGGCCAAAACTGTTCTTGAACTACTTCTTGTTGTGGCTTAATGCATTCCTGTGTAGAAGATGAAGAGTCAATGGTGATTAAAGATGACTGAGACATTTTTCAGTTCATTGTTTTCCTCAGCAAAAGGTTATCACAGATAAGAGTTTCAGTCCCATGCTGACAGTCATGCCCAAGCTGGAACAGATGATCATTTCTAAAACTCAATAAAAGTAGAAATCTGGGCATTGACTAGACTAATATTGCAGGCTTGGCTTGCAGCTCCTTTGGTGTTTCCAGTTGATTTATTAGCAGGTAGTGACACTGTACTCTCTGCAGTTCTCCTGAGCAATTTCACCATATCTCATCCATCAATCTGTCAATGCATTTTAGAAATTATACGTATTTCTCATATGATTGCCCTTCACAATAAAGTTACTAGAACATTCATTCATTGTTTTCCATTAAATTCTAAGGACCCCATTAGGATAACTTCCAAAATCCTTCAAGATATTTGCTTTCAAATAATGAGTATTAAATGCCAGCAGACATTCAACACATGAAAAAAACACTGGGCTGTGAAAAGAATGCAGAGAGGATAATGAATTTTAGAGAATTATTCCTGTGACCAGCATTCATTTTGTTAGATTCTAATGAAAGAACATAGAGATAGCTTGTTTTGTGTGGAACTTGAATAGTTCTATTAGAATCATATTTTAAAATATATTGACTCTGCATGAATCAAAATACTGGTTCTTTTTGAACCCATTTAGGAAATTATGTATATATTTTTTTCTGAACTAGTATTTTGAGTTAAAATTGGAGTCAACCTTTGGCTGCATGATTTATTTATGTTTTTCTTTTTCTTTTTAGGAGAAAACAATGTTATTTTAGGCAGTATACCAGACAAATTTAATGACTTCTCAGCTATAACTGATTCACATTCAAGCAAGCAGAAGCTCACACCTGCCCTTAACCAGTCTGCATAGATGAGTCAATACTTCCCAGAACCATGCTCTATGTAAGACATCTTTTTCATGAATTATGAAGTCTGGCTTGCAGCCCTCATAGAGGCAGCTGTAGTAGAGTACACAGGTCTTTGTTGCTGCTCATACTACTTTTCCTACAGAAATAACAATACTGAGAAACACACAGCATTTTTTTTTATATATATTTGAAATTAAAAGGGACCTGAAAGTTAAAGATGTGTTAAAAATGTATAAACAATGTATCAAGATGTCTTGAGGATATTATTAAATAATTAAGAGCAATTTAACCTGAAATTGATGTCACACTTTTTATGAGCCCAGGGATATAGGTTTTTTAAAATAAATTCTTTTCATTTATCACCTTCTCTGTCATCTGATTCCCAAAGTAAAATATGATTATATCTTATTCTCAAAATTATCCTTATTGTCATTAAGTAGCTATAAGCTGGTACCGTAAGTTTTTAAATAATTTTTTAGAGTTGTCAACTTACCAGTGTTCTTCTCTGGCAGTTTATAAAAAGAGACATTCAGGTAGCCCACAGGTCAAATGAGTCCAGAAATATTCTTCTCCCATTAAAAAATAGGTCTCTTTGTGTTTTCTCACTGGGACATGACCAAAACTTGCAAATTTCATTTTCTAGAGCAGATTGCCCATATTAGGTCATTGTTTTTAATGATTGAAATATGTAATTCTTTGCTAAATACAGACTCAGTGGTGAAAATGCACTGGTATTTTACAGAATAGTGAGGACAAATCAGTTTTTCTTTCACCTTGAAGTCTTGTTTTTTGTGTTTTCATAGTTTCCAACACTTCAAAAATTGCACTGGTCTGGCATGTCTTAAGAGCTAACTCATTGTTATCTTAGATGAAAATTAAAAAGGGTACAAATTTACACTGATGATAAATATAATCCTGCAAATTTAAATAATGTCTTTAAATAATGTCTTCTAAATAAAATCTGAGCATAAGGCTACCAAATATGCTTTTTCCTTTTTTTTTTCCTTTTTTTTTTTTTTTTTTTTGTTTTGTTTTGTTTTGTTTTGTTTAATTCAAAAGAATGTTCATTGGTTGAACTGAAGCATTTGGTTACATCTTTTGTTGAATGCAGTCATAATTAATGATCTGGATGAGGGGACTGAGTACACTGTTTTTAAGTTTGGAGATGAGATCATGTTGTTTGGGAGTATGGACCTGTTTAAGGGTAGGAAGGCTCTGCAGAGGGATCTGGACGGACTGGATCAGTGGGTTGAGATAAGAAAGGACTTGGAGGTGCTGGTTGACAGTGGCTGAGGAGCATGTGCCTAGATGTCCAAGAAGGCTAAAGGCCTCCTGACCTGCGTCAGCAATAGTGTGGTCAGCAGGACCAGGGTGTGATTGTCCCCTTGTACTCAGCACCGGTGAAGTCACACCTCAAATCCTGTTCAGTTTTGGGTCCCTCACTATGAGAAAGACATGAGAAAAAGGGACTAGAATGAGTCCAGAAAAGAGCAACAGACCTGGTGAAGGGTCTGAAGTACAAGTCTCATGAGGAGCAGCTGAGGGAGCTGGGGGTGTTTAGCCTGGAGAAAAGAAGGCTCAGGGGAGATCTTAGTGCTCTCTACAACTGCCCGAAAGGAGGATATAGTGAAGTAGGAGGTAAGTCTCTTCTTCCAAGAAACAAGCAAAAGGCCATGAGAAAATATTGTCAAATTGCACTGGGGGAGATATTGCTTGGATATTAGGAAAAATTTATTGACTGAAAGTGATCAGGTATTGAAACAAGTTGCCCAGGGAAGTGTTTGAGTCACAGTAAGATCTTCAACTTAGCCAGCTAATTTCCTGATGATAGTTTTCATCTTAGTGGAATGACAATAATACACTAGCCTCATATACCACAGAGAAAATGGAGAAAATTGTTCTAAACCTTTGGGTAGAGAGTGACTTAATTTTCCCCTCTTAAAATACAAATTATTTCATTTCAAGAAGAACATTTCATTACAGAGAGAAATTCAGTAACACAGATTAACTGGGCAGCACCCAATGTCTACTGAATTATTTTCTTAATATTTCACTATTTACAGCCCTCTTGCTTGACTCTTTTTCATGAAACAAGTGCTGCACCAGCTATATGATTCTGATTTCTAGTAACAGCTTGCATGTGGAGAAGTCTGACCTACTATGCCTTAGTGAAGCTGAAAGGTAATTTAGAAAATAGTCTCTGATTTGATGAGAAGGAAACACTGCTTCTTGTGAGTAATTATACCTTATGGAAAATTTATGTTTCTAAATTATTTGTAAAAGGAAACCTAAAAAGAAGGCCCAGAACAATCATTGTAACTGTAGACCTATGTCAAATCTCTTTCTCAATGTGAAAAACATCAAATTTGCACACTAAGTCTAGATTCCCCAATCTCTTTTTTCAACCATCACATAAATCCCCAATTCAATTAATAAATATAGCCTTTGATACATTAGAAATCCAATATTAGAACAACCTGCAAAAAATAATTTAAAAGCTATTAAATTACAGGGATCCCTAATAAAATTTCTTCTGATTATGTGTCTTGAGAGGTGCAAATCTTTCTGAAATTTGCAAACCTCTGTTTCAAAGATCACTACTACCTTTAGCTTATAGAATGAAGTGTCTAATAATTAATTTTTACAGCAAACAACGACCCTTTTATGCAGACAGTATATATCCACTTCTGCAATTAGCCAAACATAGATATTTCAAAGTGAGTTCTTATGTTCACGTGAATCTTTGGAAGTGACAAAATAGCAAGCACTGAAAACATGAGAGCAACAGTAATCACACCTCATTAAATCTAACAGCTTATTAGAGCAAGACAGTAGAAGAAGGACATTAGCAGTGAATGATATGAGTGGAGAGGATTCCTGTGCTACAAGAGAAGAGCACTGAAGAAAATTCAGTGACACAGAAATGAGAGCAGCTATTTTAAAGCAAGTAAATTACCAGTAAAGGAGTAAAGGAGAAATCAGCAGTATCTGCCAAGATTGGGAGTGATTATTGACAGGGGCAGGGAGGACTGGGATGCCATAAGCTAGCTGATGAGTGTATGAGCATCCACCTGCCAAAAGTCAGGAACTGACAAGTCATTTAAAGAACTGTGAGAAAAAATATCAGGACTGAAATCTGCCAGGACTTTATTTGAACAGCTATTCACTCTTCATAGAACATTTCTTTCTAAAGATAAGCTCACCACACACACACACACACACAAAAAAAAAAAAAAAAAAAAAAAGAAATTTCTTTTTCCAAATAACTTAGATTTGTCACTTGCAACACTGAATGCATGTGACCCTATATGGGAATTCTTCATCATACTGTTCCACTTGTATAAGCTATTGTTTTGTTCAGTTAGAGGAGTCCAGCTAATAGAATCTCTTTAGAACCAGTCTCCGTTTTATTTTGTACTTTGCCATGACGAAAAAAATTTATTATCTTGTACAATTTACAAGATAAGGCATTTGATGAAAAGCAGACTTATATAAAGTATCACAGAGCATACATAATATGTACTTAGCACGTGGTATCAACATAGTCAGGCTATATATTTGCAAATATTTAGTGAAGAGGAGAGCTCTGCCCTGATCCTGCAATATTTGATCACCAAATAATTCTGTTTATGTTGACTTTTATGTTTTCTTTGGTAGGCACTACTCTGGCATAATGAAATACACTTTTTTTTTTTTTTTTGCCTGAGAAAAATTTCACATAAAATATTTATTTTCACATTATTTTCACAATTCTATGTTAGTGTTCTATGCTTTAAAAAACCCCTATAGTTTTACATTCCTTTGTAAACAAATTTGATGAACAAATTATGGAAAATAATGAAAGACAAATAGAAAATCTTATCAGGGGTATGTTTAAAATTAATTTAAGGAATTTATTTGAGCTTTTACTCTTTTAAATAAGAGCTAGATTTAGAAATTATTCCTAAGTTGGAACAAGACTAAATATGACATGATGACCTCCAATTAACACTCTTCAAGGTCTCTTTTGTGGATATTTAAGCCCTTTTATTTTCAGGGGAAGATTTCCAATGGTTCTTCTCTCATTTATTTCCACTGTTACTGTTGAATCATGAAGATATTAAGAAGGATGGTAAATGGCTTCCATTTTGCAAGGTATACTGTGAAAACATGTATCCATAGAATAATGTCTATGAAAAATATTTGGAAAAATAGTTTTTTTAGTTTAATTTGTATTAGGTCCTTGGAATTCTGTAATAGAACTAACAGGATACAATAGTTATCCTACAGCAAGCTATAAGGTTTTAAAAATCCTCGTCAAATTTATTTTGTGTTTCATATGACAAATCTGCCTAACTGGGTTGCTCATAAAGCAATTATCATGGAGTGTCAGATAGTGCTGACTCCAGTATACTGAGACATGCATGACTCTAAACAAGTATGCAGTTGTGATCCTGAATTTGGTGCAGAGTATTTTGTATTTACTAAGAAAGGAATTTGTTTCCACTTTTCTTCATGACTTTTGTGAGATATATTCTATTTATTTACAGTAAAAAGATACGTCAGCAGCTATAATAGGTTCCATATTAGGTGTTCTGTGCAGTAAGAGAACATGGTACATTCTAGGCAGCCTGACATCAGCATTCAGAAAAATTCCTAGAGCTCACATGTGCACTCCCTTGGAATCAAAGACAATACCGAAAAATTCTCAATGATTGAAGTGGTAGCTGGTTCTCTTTAGAAGACTCCAAAAGGAGAATTCTTTATAGGTGCATAGTGTTCCTTTCAAATTGACAGGCTGTATTTATGTTAAAAAGCTGAAAATACTAATTTAATGTATCATTTCGAGGGAAAATGTAACAAAACTGGCAACCAGTATGAGGGTGGGGGGAAGTATTACATCACAAGAAGTTTAAAACTGTTTTGCTTTTACTTATGTAAAGTGTACACAACATTCTACAGCTGAGACAAAAACTTGGTTCAAATACTGCAAAATTCACAAGTCAAAGCTAGATGCTTTCTATAAACACAAAGAAATATTGTGCTATGAAGAACCAGAGGTATATAAGCATCAGATAATCTACTGTACATCTGTGAATATACTCTTCAGAAGAACAAATACTTAAAAATAATGTTTCTTGGGTATATTAAGAAAAATAATAGTAAAAAAACAGGCTTTATGTGTTGAAGTAATTAAAATTGATCAATATTTGCTGAGAGAATTGTACATAGAATTCTGTGGAGAGGTAGAGATATCTTATGTTTCACTTGTTGATAGGTGTTGAGTTTATGTATATTTTAATTTAAGAAAACCCAAGTATTTTCTATTGGGTCATGCTCTATTATTATTGCAATATCCAAGCAATGCAAAAAATATAAATTGATATAAAAGTGACCTGCCTGAGAAGACTAACTAAGTTTCAAACATTAACAATTTTATGGACATTTTCTTAAACTTGTTTTATCATTCATAAGCATAATCATGAAACAACTTAAATTAAAAAGACCAGGAAATAAACATGATTTATACACAACTGATACACTGCAGAGTGTTCAATTTAATCATTTATCCTCCTTGTCTTACTTTCACAATAAATCAAAACTTCTTGAAGTTACAAGCTTCTTCACCTTGCTGAACTGCTTGAAACACATTTCTGCAAAGTTAACAGCTGCTTGTTTACAATAATTTTCTCTTTATATGTAAGAGGAGGTATTTTTCAGGCTGTGTTTTGTTCCAGATATAAAGTACAGTACTGTCACTGTAGGACACGTGAAAGCACGACACGAGCCGCTGCTATTGCAAAGGTGACAGTGGATTGGAGGGTGAAGGTGCCACCTCTCCAATGACACTGGAGAAACTACTAGTACATCAAGTTTCTCCACCTCTATGAAGGAATGCAAAATAATAGGTTGTTTACAGAAAGTTGTGTGAGAAAGTTCTCTAACAGAATGTAAACTCAGAAGGCTTTAGAAAATCTTAAGAATAAGTGTGACATCTCAACCTTCTTAGTTTAAAAAGAAAAGGAAAAATGAACAAGGCTCAGTGTCCGTTCATGGAGGAATCATCAGAGTGATCACACACATCGTCTTCAGCCAAGTCATCACTCAACAATCCAGCAACTTGATGCCTTTCAGTTTCGTCACAGTTTCCATGTTGCCCATTGATCAGGTTCTGTCTCTGTGGTTGCAGATCAGGACGAACACGCTTCGAAGGTACCCAGCGTACCCCAGTATCTGTGGACACACAAGCGTACCCGCTCCCCGAAGCGATAAGGTCATAGGGACCTTCCCATTGTTTGGTGATTAAATTGCGCACTCGAACTTTTGCTCGAGGCTGATGTGCCTCATCTGAAGCCTGCAATGAGAGATGATGATTTAAAATGACAGGGTTATTTGAATTCTGCTGCACCGTAAGATGATTGATAGTGTACAATGCTTTCTCCAACCGACTGTGCAGGGTCTCACCCTGCATTCCCCATTTTTGTTTTTGATGAACCCGCTTCAGAGTACCATAAGCGCGTTCTACAATAGCTTGGCCAGTTGGAGAATGGGCGATACCAAACTTGTGTGACACACCCCACAACTGCAGGAACTGCCGCACCTGCTGCGATGCGTAAGCAGGACCATTGTCGGTTTTCACAGCAGAAGGTATACCCAGAATGGCAAAGGCCTGCCTCCAGTGGGCAATGACATTGCGTGCCTTTTCTCCAGTGTGAGCGGAAGCCCACATTGCAGAGAAGAATGTGTCCACCGTGACATGCACATACTTGAGCCGGCCAAACTCGGCAATCTCGGTGACATCGGTCTGCCAAAGCTCCAGGGGTTTAAGGCCTCTAGGGTTTACCCCTGCTGGTAGAGGCGGAGCAAGTGCATGGCAGTCGTCACAGGACTCAATTCCATGAGCCTCTGTTGGCATCAGCTGAAACTGCTTCTGCAGAGTATGTGCATTCTGATGGAAAAACCCATGCAATGCCTTGGCCTGCGTGAGTGTATCAGGCTGAGGTGCTACCCACGCCAGATTAGCCAACCTGTCAGCCCTCGCGTTACCTTCCGCCACAAACCCTGGTAAATTGGTGTGACTTCTCACATGCAGAACGTAAAACGGATGAACCCGGGCTAGAATGGAGCACCACAAGATCTTCAGTAAATGAAACAAGGTAGGGTTATGGACCTCCTTCAAAACTGAGTGACCCAACTGCTGTGCGATGTCAGCCACGTAGGCAGAATCCGTGACCAAATTGAAAGGTTCCTGGGAAAATCTCTCAAATGCCATGACAGCAGCCCTCAACTCAACCAATTGGGCTGACCCATCCTGGTAACCTTTCAGATCCTGCCACTCAGATTCGTCCTGTTGCTTCTCTTTCGACCGCCACTTTGCTCTCGGGGGTTTCTCGCGGCTGCCCCCCGTCCCTCCCCGGCCCCCCGGGACCCTCCGGCTAGCTGTCCCCTCCGGGGCCGGGGTTTTCCATGGTCCCGCTGCCCTGGGCTTACCAGGCAGCATCTGGGTTAGCACGGTCCGAGCTGCGGCGCTGCCTCAGTCGCCGCTAGGATTCGAGATAAAGAGACCAAGAGAGACCAATGGTATGCTTGTCCAGAAAGATTGTATTGCCTGAAGCGTTGCAGTGACCAAAGGCCCTGGGCTATTGCCCAGATACAGTTTTATACAGCAAAATTAAGAGATAAGGTCTTAAACAATAGAGACAGTGTTCAGCTAAGGCACATCAGAACCACCCCAGGGGCCAGGTCCAATAGGAACTGCTCAGGGGTGGGGAGAAGGGGGTCTACAGAGGAATGCTGAAGCGGGACTTTCCCGAAACAGTGGAGCATACATAAATGTATCTTTTACCTCAGTTTACCATTCCCAAGGCCTTTCTAATACAATGGGGCATACATGAATGTATCCTTTTCCTCAGTTTACCATTCCCAAGGCCTTTCTAAAACCTTCCTCCATGCTACCATGCCAGCATGACAGCAACACGTCCTTCCAAGTAACAATGGCCTTTCCTGTTTTCCCTGAACTGTCAGTAAAGACGGTGGGTCCTTGCATGGATTCCTGACTATTTTTGGGCCGCAAAGAGATCTGCGTAGATTTTGCCACCTGCAGTAGCTTGTGGCTGGGCAAATGATAAGTGATTTGCCCTGAAAAATTTTCCAGGGCACTTTGCAGGGACACACTGCATGCAAAACTCCAGTCAAATTCCTCCCGGGATACCAGGAGTACGATCTTTGCAGGATCTGCACCCATCAATTGCAAACACTGTTGTTGGCATTTGATTATCAACCGAACAATCAACTCAGCCAATGTCGTTGCCGTCTTCTGCAGCTGATGGGGCAGGAAAACCCATTCCAAGATGTGCAAGGGATCGGACCATTTGTCACTCCATTGACCAATGATACCTGTGGGATGCGAATCTGGAGTGATAATGAACAGAGTGACATCAATGGAAGGATCAGTGCGTTAAACTTGGCAGGCAGAGACAGCCTGCTGAACCTCCTCCAGCACCTGACGTGCCTCAGGGGTCAATGTGCGAGGTGATTTTAAATCAGGGTCTCCTTTCTACAGATCATACGCAGGAGACAGTTGTGCGTTGGTTAGTCTCAAGTATGGACATAACCAGGTGATGACACCCATTAGTTTTTGAACATCAGTGTCTTCACCGAGTGTGCAAATTGCACCTCCTGGTGTCAGATTGTGCGTTCCAGAATTTTGATCCCCAAATACTTCCAAGGAGGTTGCTGTTGAACCTTTTCTGGAGCCACCTGCAATCCATGAGCATGCAAAACATCAAGAAACTGAGGCTAAATCCTCAGCAGCTCATCCTGAGTGGAAGCAGCCACCAAGATCTCATCCATATAATGATACAGACGTTCATCAGGAAACTGCTTGCTAACTCCAGACAAGGCATGAGCCACGTACCATTGGCATATGACTGGAGAATTGCGCATCCCCTGTGGCAGAACTTTCCATTGATATCGCTGTGCGGGCTCATAATTTTCAATTGCTGGCACAATGAAGGCAAATTTTGGTCTGTCATCAGGATGCAAAGGAATTGTAAAGAAACAATCCTTCAAATACACGATGAAGATTGGCCAGCCTGCAGGGAGCATGGTAGGCGATGGCATGCCCGCCTGCAACATTCCCATGCCTTCCATTATGGCATTGACCTTTCGGAAGTCCTGTAACAACCTCCATTTCCCAGACTTCTTTTTGATGCAGAAAACAGGGGTGTTCCAGGGGCTTTTGGAAGGCTCCAGATGACCCTGGTCCAACTGTTCCTGCACTAAATTTTGAAGGGCAGTCAGTTTATCTTGAGGGAGAGGCCACTGGTTTTCCCAAACAGGTGTATCCACCAGCCACCATATAGGAGGCGTAGGACACTCCTCGCCCTTCACTGCAGTGGCCCCCATCAAAAACCCGTCCTGATGCGCACCCCCCACACAGACAGAACATCCCTCCCCCAGAGGTTAGCAGGAGAAGAAGTAACATGAGGCCTAATCCAAGCCGTTTGTCCCTCTGGGTTTGTGACCAGCACAGGCCTCTGGTTCACATAACATCGCGCTGTTCCTCCCAGGCCCGCAACAGACGTCTCCGCTGGATTCAGGGGCCAGTCTGGAGGCCAGGCGGCAAGGGAGAGAACCGTGACATCAGCGCCACTGTCAAGGAGCCCGCGCAGGCGGATCTCTGACGGCGTCACACCAGGGATGGACAGAGTACACAGCATCTCGGGACGATCTTTGGTCAGGACAGCGCTCCAGTGAACTTGAGGCAGTCCAGTGGATCCAAAACTGCCATCACCTCGCCACCAGTCAGCTGTCCTGTGAACAGAAGTCTTAAAAGGCACAAGTTGAGCAAGCCGTGTCCCTTTCAGGATTGTAATGGGGGGGTGGGTGTGGAAACCATTGCACAAATCTGCCCTGTGAAGTCTGCATCAATGAGATTCAGGTGTACAATGATGCCCTGAAGGGTGGCACTAGACCTCCCCATAAGGAAGGCACTCATGCCCTCACCCAAAGGACCAAAGGTGTCCAGGGGAACCTTGTGCACCTTGCAAGAGTCTAAAACGACTGTTGCTGCTGTGCACACATCGACACCTGCTGACCTGCAGGTGCTGGCTATGAGCTGGCTGAGCAGACCTCCATGGGCTCCGGGGTCTGGAGAGGAGCTTGTGTCTGAGTGCACCCCTGTTTTGTGCTCTGCTTCCCGCTTCCCGAGCCCAGGAGTGCTTGGCCTCTAACATGAACAGTTGCCTTGCAAACATCCACCGGATGGCCTGGCCTTCCACACCGGCCACACACATATGAGAGAAATTTTCTGTTCTGTGCTTTCTTTCCCTGTTTGGTGCTCATCTGAGCAATCCCCCGCAGCTGCTGCCAGCCCTGCAGCACTGCCCAGACCGGCTGTGCAGCAGTAGCCCAAGGAGCCACCTTCCGAACCGAGAGGCCTAAGTCTGCACAAGCCGCTGCCATCTGCGAGAGTGTAGCCCCTTCAGGAAGAGCCTGTATGACTTTCTTGCATTCCACATTGCAATGGATCCTAGCAAATCTCACAAGCACTAGTCCCCTTAGCTCAGGTTCTATCACCTGCCGCTCCATGGAGGCAGTCAACCTCCCTGCAAACAATGGTCAGAAAGGGATCCAATGGAGCAGCCATTTCCAGGGTCTGAACCACAGCTGCTAACATCCTGCATTGATCAAGCACAAGAGGATCATATCCAGCCTGCCCCTGAGGATCTACACATTGCATTTGCCCATCAACATGTCAGCGGTAACCACACGCCTGGGATCCTGTGGCCCCCGCATAGCATTCTTTGGCACTGCACTAGCCACCAAACAAGCCCACTTGTCCTTAAACACATCAAATTGCACAGGATTAAAAAGAGCTTGTGCCACAGAATGAATATCGGAAGGCATCAGCAGGTCAGCAACAAGTAATTGGATCGTCTGCATAACTTCAGCAGACCCAAGACCATCTGTGCAATGGTGTCTCGAATTTCCTTTCATACCTTAAACGAGAAAGGGTGATAAGTGTTATGAGTAATGCCCCTAAGCACAGGGAAAGCCTGAGGACCCCCTGGTAAGGCTGCATCACGCACTGTGTCATGTCCCGTGGACCCCACAGGGACAGTGGCAGCCACTGGGCTGTGAGGTAGTGCAATACCACTTGACACCATGCCCCCTGCAGCATCAGCAGAACCAGAGGAGCCTTCCCCATGATCTGTCAGGCTCCACAAGGAGGCAGAGTCACACATCTCCTCAGCCTTATCCAGGACTTCCTGCCAAATCCGCCTGTGGTCCTTTGGATGCACAATCACCCGGCAGGTGGGGAGGGTCTACAAAGTTGATGGGGAGGATCCGCGGACACAGGAACTCATTGGTCTCCTGTCAGCCGCGTCAGAAGTCATGCTAAAGGTAAACACCCCAGCGCCCTGCTGTGCCGCAGTCCTGGTCCCCGTGGCAGGCAGGGAAGGCGGAGCCAAACCATCCGGCGCCCTGGCAGTGCTGTCTGCAGTATCAGCAGAGGACACCACGGCAGACACAGGTGGTGGCGCGAACCACAACCCCAGCACAGCACTCCCCTCCCCCAAGGTGGGGGAAGGGCAGGGCGCAGAGGGAGACACAGCGCATGGAGACACGTCACCGCAGGATGACACAAGGGAGTCTGGCATGGCCCCAAGGAGTGTTGGAGCTGCGACGTGCAGCCGCACAGCGGGGACCACCCTCATCAAGTGGGGTGGGACAGGCTGCCCACCTGCTGGGGTGGGGCCCAATGGAATACTGACCAATGCCTTTGGCGGCCCCCACCGCCTGCTCATGCCCAGTAGGCCGTGCAGACTCAGAAATGGGACCCAACTCCCCCTCAGAAGACGAACCTGAGACTAAAATGGGCGAACCCGCCCCTGTCATCCCCAGGGGGAATGCAACACTGCAATTTGGACAAAGCATCGTCACCGAGTCAGATGAAATCCGAGGCGGGGGCTGATCCACAGGCCCCCATTCACCCCGAGCGCTGGGAAGGCACAAAGAGAAAGTGATTTCTCCCCCAGCCCACTATGCCTGCGGCACGTGGCGGGACAAGGAAGCTGAGCAAGCTCCACCAAGCCCCCAGAAATCTGTGAGGCTTCGTCCACTGACTGGACACTCAGAGCTAGTGGGCTGGGAGCCCGAACGACCCCAGAGGAGGAGCCGTCTTCCAGCACACTCTCCTGGGGACAAGGGGAGCCAGGGGCATCCCATAGGGACTCAAATTCCCCGTCATCTACATTCAAGACAGATGGGTCCCCCAGAGAACTCCGAGAGCTACCAATCTCAGACCCCTGTCAAATCGCATCCAGCCTCTTCCACAGCATCATCAGTGGCCCAATATCTACAAAACTATTATCAAGAAGGGCGTCCACGAGGCGATCCCCTATGGAAGACCAATTCTCCCAGAAGAGGGCCTCCACAATCCTGGGAAAGAACCCTTGCTGCCTTGCCCATAAAAACAGCCTCTCAAAATCATCCCAATAAAAAGGAATGCATTTCCGCTTCAGCACATCCTTCCAAACGTCCAAAACCAAAGACTCCTCCCTGACTTCCTCAAAGCTCTCCATTACCAAAGCAGCAGCAGGCAAAGTGCCGAACAGAGAGAGACTTCACCAAATGCGGTTCCCAGCCTAAGCTGCAATACACGCCGGCGGTCACCAGATGTCATTGTAGGACACGTGAAAGCACAATGTGAGCCACTGCTATTGCAAAGGTGAAAAAAAGAGAGTTTACTTTCTGATCCAGCATTTACACTTTCCCAAAGGTGACAGTGGATTGGAGAGTGAAGATGCCACCTCTCCAATGACATTGGACAAACTACTAGTACATCAAGTTTCTCCATCTCTATGAAGGAATGCAAAATAATAGGTTTACAGAAAGTTGTATGAGAAAGTTCTCTAACAGAATGTAAACTCAGAAGGCTTTAGAAAATCTTAAGAATAAGGGCAACACAGTACAGTATTTACGTATAAATTCAATGCATGCTCTTAAGTAATTCCTTAAATGAACTCTATTTTTGTAAACTGGATTAGTGGAGTGAAAGTGAGGTAAAAGAAAACTAGCCAAAGGACTGAAGGGATTTCTGAATAGTTTCCAAACTGTTAATGCTTTTAACCAGCCCAGCTGGAATATTTTTTTTTTTTTTAAGTACTGATTCCTAATACATTGGCTTTTCTGGTGGAAGAACCACAGGAGAAGACTGGAACTGCTCCTTTTGATCTGAAGGCTCTGTGAATGATAACATTACACCACAACTCATAAAGTCAAAGAATTGTGAAATCAAGAGTTTGAGAAGACACAGTTTTAAGACTGGTTATCAAATGTAGTTTTATCACATAAGCACAGAATGGTTTAGATTTGGAAGGGAGCTCTGGAATTCATCTGATCCCCCTAGAGGCATTTGCCCGTGACCACATCTAGATGGGTTTTTTGATGCCTACAAGGATGTATTACCTCCACAACCTCTTCAGGAAACCAGTGCCAGTGCTCAGTCACCCCAAAAAAAAGTGTTTCATGTAAAAAAAGTGTTTCATGTTGTTCAGCAGGGGTCCCCCATTATTCACTTTGTAATCACAAATGTGACTGGAGAAGTACCAATCAAAAATACTTAGGAATTTGCTTCCCTTTATAATGCAATTTTCCTTGGCTATATTTGATCAATATCTATAACACAGACACACACAGACACACAGACACACACACACACACATATATACACACACATTTATCAGTATATATATGTATATAATAGTGTACCTATATTTGTGTGTGTGTATATGTGTGTGTATATATATATTAGTATACATATAGGATGCATGCATACATCACATATTTACAAATTTATACATGACCCAAAAAGTCCATAGCAGTGTGAGGCTAATGTGAAGGGGTGAACTGAAAACTGAGATACTGGCATTAGATCTTGAAGGAGAAGTTTTTTATATAAATTCCTGGGTACCCATACAGATTATATGACAATCCATTTCAAAGGGTTCCAAGTCAGTTTAAAAATATTTGATGGCATTGGTAAGTGCATCTTTTTATTGATAAATGCATCTTTTTATTGGTATATGCATATTTTTATTGAACTATGCAATTTATTTAAGCTGTTTTAATTATAGTTAAATGATCACAATATAAATATGTCATCAGTAACAACTAAGAAAAGGAAAGTCTAGTGTGAATTATGTTAACTGCTGTGCATTATTCTAATACATTTACTTCAAAAAATAATTTATAAAATGTTTATGAAATCCATTAAAATATATAAAGATGTACCATGTAATCTAAACAGCAGTAAAAGGAGGCTGCCTGTTGAAAAAAGATATATTTCAGTTTTATAAACCATATTTCCAAGGAAAAATTAAAAAATCCCTAATAAACATAATATAGTTGCACTTTGTGAATAAACTTGTCAGTATTTATTGCTCTTGGCAACCATGTTTGTTAAAATGCAAACAAGAACCCATAATTATGATCTATGGAAATAAGTAAAAATGCATTATTTTAACAAACTTGAAATCTCACTTTCATTCAAAGATTTTTTGCATTTTCTGTGTCTATATGTAGACATATATATTAAGCCTTATATATAAGGCTTAAAAAACCCCTTGTTTTTTATGTTATTAATGAATTTGTTTTATGTCTTACTCAATACACAGAAACACACAACAAATTTTTGTGAAATGTAGTCTCAGTAGGTATGTTAAATATGAGGTTAAACCAGATCATTAACCTTATCTAGTTTTGCCAGATATTTAATTCAATCATTAAACGAGTTACTTTCTATTTGTGCTAATGTCAATCTCATGAAAAGTGAAATTGAATCCAATTTTTATTTGATGTGAAGTAGAGTTTTTTTCAATTTGTTGAAAACGTCTCAAAGACTTGGTTCTCTAGAGATCTGATTGCTATATGAAAAAACTCTTTTGATTTTCCAAAACAAAGAGAAAATTCACTGAGAAATACTGAGATGTATCCAGCCTTTGAAAAATATACTAAATATGACTTTTCTAATATATCATTAATCCAACTTCACGAGATTTTATAATTATAAAATCACAGCATTAGTCTGTTTCATAATAATTAAAATTATGCAAAATCATTTAAATGGCCAAGAGTAATATAAAAAAACAGATGTAAATATCATAAATGAAACCCAGAATTCTAAGCTTCTGAGTAGAATATCTGGCATCATTATGGGGCCTGAATTTTGCTGTGATGTTCTGCAGTTCAAAGATGCTTAGATTTATCTTGTCTTAAGGCATCAAACTCTTTGTCTGCTTCATATTTTCTTTAACTAATCTTAACTCTTTGATTTGATAAAGCTTTCTATAATACAGAGATATTTCAACAATTTTTCTTGCATCATTATTTGAAATTAACATTTAAAGGTACCAATATTTTACAGCTTCTTACTGTGCAGCAGTGTTGGGTTGAACTGATAGAAGGCTACTAAATAAACATGAAATCCAGACTTGTTCTTAATGCAATGACACAAGCAGAAACTGAAGGCTTACAAAAATAAAATATCAAATTAGAAAAAAGAAATTTAAAAATTAAATGCTTGGTCTGGTTACCAACTGAAAGTATAAGTGTCACACTGTTTAATTTTTTTAAGACTGGGTAATCTGTAGGATTTATGCAAAAGCAATGATATATGTTTTGCTGCAATTATTCCTGTAATGACTGTTTGTCAGTATTTATCAGAAAATCCAGCCTTGTATGATACTTCCAGATTTTGATTGCTGTCTAAGAAACCCTAGATTTTGGTGGGGTTTTTCAGTTGCACTCTGAATTGAAACATATTTTTCAGAGCCAGCAGGTAATACTGTTTTTCAGCTTGGGTTCTAGGCTTTGGAAAACTAATCACAAGAAAGATGGCAACTTTGTAAACGAGGATGCAGCATTTGAATTTAACCTAACTCAGCAATAGCATGAACTTGACCAAACCCATTAAAAACTGCAACAAGAGGGTGAAAATGTGAAGGAAAACTTGGCTACCCATGGCAGACAAGATAATTCTTCTGTTCTGCTAGAAGAGATTAGGCCTAGTTCTCATCTGGGAATAAGGAAGTGACTGATGAGGGCAGGATAACATTGCGGTAAAGCAAAACAAAGAAGGTCATGATGTAGCAACAAAGAATGGCAAGAACCTTAACTTAAACAAACTACTTTAAATGCTGCCTTATGATAGAGTAATTTTAATAGAAATTTTGTTTGTTGATTATGAGATAATACATTGAGTAACTGGTCAATAATGTGTGATTGTACTTTAAAGTGTCAGTCTTCAATGTTGGAACAGCTGTTCCCAACTCTCAAGAGTGGTAAGAGTGGTAGTCCACAGACAGCACTAAGAGAGGTCCAAAAACAGACTAAAATTTTTCACTGATGCTCAGGCAACAAGGGTGATTTTTACTCCTCTTACCTCATCAATCAGGGAAGTCTGAAATTCATCACAGACCCATATACTCAGTAACAGGTTACTCTCTTGAAAACCTGGGGTCATTTCTTTGGGTTTCAATCTTTTTCTGATAAACAGTATTATTTCTGAAGCAATCTGTGCTGTAGTCCTTTACAGCAGAAACATGAGTACTCCAGGTAGAATCATAATGAAAATACTTTAGGGTTGACGGCAGTTGCGTGAACTTGAACTATTTGATGTCTCTATACTATGTTGCATTATTGAATATGATATGGTGAAAGGTAGACAACCCCAGACTCCAGTTTCTTCCTAGTTTAGCCAATGTACTTTGTTGACTAACTTTGTTGCCTCCACATCTAACTTAGTCAGATGATTTAAACTTACTGTTCCAAATGAAGAGCTCTTCCAAAGGCTGATTTTTCTATAGGTGGAGAAATTTTTGAGCCTCACATTATTTTGTTTCATATATTTCAGTTTAGCATCATGTCAGTAATAGGTTTTAATGTAAATAGCTCATTTGCCTTGGATAAATGTTAAAATCAAAAAATATATAAATATGAAATTTCCTTTTTACATCAATTTCAAAAGACATACTTGATGATACACTGAAATAACATAAAATTTTACTGAGAGAAGACTTGTTAACTCTTATCTTATCAAGTTAGTATTAGATCATGGTGTGAGTAAGGACTTTTCTTTCCCTATACAGTAGATTTAATCAATGATTATTAAATTAAAAATTAAAAAGATCAAAGAAATCACCTACTTTAATGCCAAGTTGCCCTAAACACTCAGAATTTTCTTCACAATCTGAATTTAAAACTATATTTCAGTACAAGTCTCAGAAGACTAAGATATGCAACACACAATGAGAGGAGAAGAGACAAGATAGCTTACTGATCTGTCACATACAGGAGATTGCATCAATATTTTACGAGCTATTCTTCTCCATCAATACACAACTTGACATGTACTCAATGGAGCAGAAAGTACTCATTACTTTTCAGATTTTGAAAATATGCATATCTTTTTTATTTATGCATATATCCAATATATATCTGCTTTGTGTTTCAGAATTGTCATGTCTTCTTTTTTGAGACTACCCATAGTGGTTTCATGACTTATAACATCTATGTGTTTTTTGATTATGTATTTTTTTGTGGAGGAATGTATTCTGCTCAGAAGCTTCTAAAAAAACCACTTTTAAATAATTTTTGTGAGTATTCTATGGCCTCTTCCATCCAAAACAAAATCTAAGCATGGACACCATGAAGTCGCTAGGCCAGTTGACATCTATCGGAATGAATCGCATGAGACTCCATTTTCTTCATGGAGGAAAAAGCCCATTCTTTACTTACATAACTCATTTTTATACAGTTTTAGAGACCTTGCGTGTGACTCCATTTGGTTAGTATCTTTCTTGCCTATTACTTTATGGTTAGTAAAAGGTATTTTGCTTGTCTATCAAATCTCTCTAGTCTTGAATTTTTTGCATATTTTCTTCACTGGTTCTCATGGGTTAGATTTAATATTTATGCCAGTGTTAGTTGTTTTTAACCCAGAAATAGATTGGTATGGTAATAAACTGTTCACACCAGTATTTCTTTCACATGGGAACTTGCAGTGTTAGCTTGACAAGCTAGCCACTGATATAACAGAGCAGTCCTGATTTTATGAGGCCTTTCATTATAATTTTTCTACCTTACTGCAACAGACATCCCTAATTTTTCCTGCTATTTTTGTTTGTCTTTGAAAAGGTACTGAATTTTACTTACTGTCCTATAAGTTTAGATGCTGGATTGTGCAGCAATAACTGAGAGTCAGTCTCATTTAACTAACAAATAGGCATACTTTAAATAGTTCAAGTCCATTGTAGTCTAACGGTGTCCAGTCTCTTGCTCATTCTTGCAATTTTAAGATAGGGGAGAGAATCCAAAGTATAAAAGTAAGAAAAACTCATAAGTTGAGAAAAGGACAGTTTATGGTAAAAAAAATCCCAAACATGCACACAATCAAATGAAAATATGGAATTCATTCACTACTTCTCATGAATATGCAAGTGTTCAGCCATCCCCAGGAAACAAAGGCACATTACAGTTACTTGGGAAGGCAAACGTCATCTCTACTAATGTCACCCTGTTCTTATTTTACCAGCTTTGTATTGTTGAATACTGGGTATGAAATAAACCTTTAGTCAGTTGGGGTCAACTGTCTAAGCTGCGTTTCTTTCTAAACTCTTCTGCATCCCCAGTCTACTCCATGTTGAGATATTTAATAATTCTTCATTAAAATATTGCCACCATTTTGTAAAGCAGTAGAAAAACATGTGTTATATATATGTGCCCACCCCAAAATCTCAATCAAAATCCACAGAGAACACAAACAGTAAAAACATATTTACAAATTAGTTGTCATCTATTCCAAGGAATTAATTAAATAAATAAAGATAATAAATGTGAACAAAATGATCAAGACTGATTCCTGGGTTATTAATGAACTAAAAAACTACAGCTCTTTTTTATAAGGAAATCTAGATTGTTGTTACAATCCTTAAAATCTAATTACAACACAATTTGGAGTAAAATATTTTAAAGGGCTAGTAGAGCTACATTTTCTGTCTAAAAAATATAACCTTTATCTGAATGGCAATGAGTTTATACTTTCATTGACTGTGAACCAAATAATTTATCTTAACTAACTTGGTGATTATTTTTAAGACAAAATATTTCAGACCTATTGCTTTTTCAGTTTGTACAGCCCCACAATTCAATTTCAATTTTATTGTGGAAGTAGAAGTAAACTTAAAAAAAAAGAAGAGAGCTATGCAGCTCATTGCCTTTTCCAAACTAGCCACAGAAATCCTATGTGATTTCCGTGTATTTTATGAATAATTTATTTTTGCGTAGCTGTGCAGATGACTCACACCAACTTTCAACCTTTGAAGAGTGTTAAGCAAAACAAAACCATCCCTGGATGTTCTCATAGTTTCACAGAGAAAAATGTGCAAGGAGATGCAGCAAAATGCTTTTGCTTTCCAACACATCATGACTAAATGAAAAAAAAAAAGAAGTCAAAATCAGAAGTTATTTGGGGTGATGCAGCATGAGGCTACTAGAATAAAAGTGAGGGTCTTCATCAAGTTCTGTGCTATTACAACTGGACTGTTTCTGCTACTTAAGCATGACTAAATCTTTCTATTTTAAAGATCTATAAAGGAAATATGCCTTTCTTATAATGGGTTACATATAACCTCCATTCTTGCCTGTATCTCACAGGTGTACTCCACAGATAAAGAAAAGCTAAAATCTTCATCTATGGAAAGGTACACTATCATTTCCTATTCCCAAAACAAAATTATTTTTTTTCCCTAAAGCAATGTGACATTATGAGCAAAACTTATCAGAAATTGAAGTATACTTTATACAAATGTTGCTCTGCGTTGTAGTACATATCCATACTTTCTGTAGTAGTCTCTGTAGCTAATAATGAGCTCATGCAGCAGCTCTACTATCAACTACACACATTAAGTCTTTCTCCTTAGCCTAATTCTTATTTTCAGAAAAAATCCAAACACCATATCTTTGTTTGATATTCTGCTTTTCCAAAAAAAACCAAACCAAAACAAAAAACAAACAATTAAAAAAGTTTCTGGAATGAGCTCAAAGGCTGAGAAATTCACATACCCCAGGCAGGCTAAGTCTGCATAAATGTAGATGCAAGGTTTCTGTGTTCTGGATCTGAGATAAAGTACCACAAACTGCTTCCAAATCTTTCTTATTTCTGTCTCGAATGTAGCCAAGGGAACATTAACAGGAGTTATCTAATATGTATTTCTTTCTCTCTGTCTACATTTTCTAAATTGTTCACAAATATACTGGGCAGTCCCTTTAAAGTAGAACAAGGATCAGACAAACAGATTGCTGCTATATAAAAAGCTTAAGAAAATAAGACTTAGAATCAGTACAGCCTCTTCAAACAGGAGTGAAACTGGCAAGATAAGCATCTTCCTTCACTGCCTACACCCTGTGCTCAGGAGGAAGGAAAGACTACTGCAGTGGATGTTTTCTGTCCCTGTTTTAACTTGCTGCAAGTGAAAATCAGCCTAGTAACTGTTGTGTCCTGAACTGACTCAAACATCCAGAAATTGTCACCAGAGGATGTTTCTTCTCTTGCTCATCATTTGAATATTGAACTGTAAAAATTGTTAAAATGAACACTGTGTATTTTATTTGAAGAGTTGAATCTTGAATACCATTTTTGTCTATTGGCTTTTGGAAATTGATTTTGAGCACTAGACCAGTATTCCATGTAGATGAATATAAGCACAGCGAAATAATTTCTGAGGTTTTTAAAAAGATGCTGAAGCTATTCAGGACATATAGTTAAAAGGCCATGGTTTTTTTCTGCAGCATGGAAACAAAGGTAAAAAAAGTTCCATAATGTATTTATAAAAGAAATAATGAGTTTTCACATGTTTTATTTTGTGTACCAAAATCAGCGTGTCAATAATTCATTGTGGTTTTCACCAGGTCTGTGGAATGGTGTCCCCCAGTTTAGTGTTCTGATTGAAACACTTCAAACCATGCTCTGTTCGCTCACTCACCCTTACCCTTTCTCTTCCTCTGTGTCTGTGTAAGGATGGAGAGGAGAACTGGAGTCACAAAAGGTACAAGTTACAGGATGAGATGAGAACAATTTATAGG
This sequence comes from Lonchura striata, assembly GCF_050655825.1. Lineage (NCBI taxonomy): Eukaryota > Metazoa > Chordata > Aves > Passeriformes > Estrildidae > Lonchura > Lonchura striata. The sequence continues at coordinate 75,634,477 of NC_140704.1, forward strand.
AAACTGCAATGAGATAAGATGCTGAGGATAATGGCAACAATGCTGATAAAAGTGCCAGAAAGGCTCCCCATGTGTAAACTGCTAATGTGGAAACTGGTCATATGCAAACTAGTAATGTGCAAACTGCTGCCTCTCTTCATGACTGAAGAGACCTTTTCCCCTTCCCTCACCAGGGATATCAGGTTGCACAGCATAGCCCCTTCTGGCTAGTTCAGCTATTCACCCTGTCCTGGCTGGAACCAGGACAAGATGTTGTCCTGAACACTGTAAATCCAGACTCTTCTTGAAGACCCACATTCTAGATGTTTCAAATGTGTAGCCTATCTATTTCTGTTCTTGATTCCTATGGAATTAAAAGAAAAAAAAAAAGTGAAAAATGTGACATTAGAAGGAAAAATTGAAGTGCAAAATATATTTGTAAATTATCTCCATTGTTAATGGTTTGTTATTGATATAAATTTTAAAGGTAGAAATAATTTCTGGTAATGCCTGGGAACAAAACAGACATGACAGTAAAATATACACAAACCCAATAATTGTATAGAGCAGCCCACAGTTTGTTTTTTTTTCATTATGTTCTTTTATTGAAATGTTGTCCTTTTGCTTTCCTATAAATTTTTCACTAAAAGCATACTTCCTTAGCTCCTTGAAGTATCTGAAAAAGATAATAAAATGCATCATGTGAAACAAACCTGTCACTTCTAGTTGAAAATCTACTAGTTTCTATAACATTTTTTGTTGTAAAAAAAATTTAAAAGATTCTTTCCACATCTCCCACATACACCTTTGTAAGCGATTCTCAATAAATTTTATATTTAGCATATTGTTGTTTATAAAGAATAAATGAAAAAATCTCTATATATGCAACCTTGATACTTTAACTATTTCTCTTACAGAAAAATAGAACAGAGAGAACTCCACTTTGCCAATTAGCTTCTCACAAACACTTTCACCACAGCTATATCTTGCGTGATTATTCAAGAATAATAAATTATTGTTTATACCTCCCTGACTAATTTAATTTTGAATTCATTATCTGTTTCCAAGATGATAGTAAGTAACTTTCTTCAGTGGGTTTTTTATTGAATTTTAGGAATGTTTTCTGCTTAAGCAGGTAGACAAGGAGCTATGTCTGTGTAATACTCATAGGGATATAATATTGTTTTCTTCTGTAAGGTTCCTGGAGAATAAAAGTTTGTTTGTTTGGGAAAAAAGAAAAAATAAAACCAAAACACATATTTTGGCTACAGCTTTCACAATTATGTACTTGAATATCAAATTATTATGATGTCTCCTCAAACCATAAGCTAGCAGGAGCAAGTTTTTAATGTATTCTGTATTGTGTCTTATATTGACAAGTGTTTTTAATTGTCTCCTAGTGAATCTGTGATTTTGTTTTCCCATTTGTTGTCAGGTGTTCAAATTCTCAATAATGACAGGGACCTGTCACTTCTTGTAAATTGGTTAGTATGTTCTTGTTAATAAAAATTAGAAATTCCTTCAAATTCTATAAATACTTACGTTATACACCAGAAGACCTTGGCCTATAAGTAAGGAGATGTATTAAAGGAAGGAAGCTGTCCAGGGCTCTAAAGGCTATATTATTATTTTTTGTGAAAATTGAAGTCATGCTTCTCTGTGCACTGTGATTTTAGTAAAATTCAAACTACTTTGAAAATGGTAAAGAGAAAAAGGTAGCTGGTGACCATGGAGGCTTGCTTTCACAAAACCATTTTCTTGACTATTTTGTTCCTGCTGTATTTGTTGTTAGTACTGCAACAAATTAATTAGGGAAAAAGGTAGTTCTCAATTTCACAAAGAGAATTTCATCTTGTTCAATTATTTTGAGAGCTTTTTGAGTTTCTTGGACTTTAATGAACCAATGATGCAATTTTAGGACAGAGGCTAAAATCAGAAAATTAGAGCTCAATAGACTGTTTTAGAAAAATATGAGCTGATCTGAATAAACCAAAATTAATTCAGCTGAATAAAACATAGGTATCATTAATTTAAGCATTCTGATTTACACTCCTGCAATATTCATGTCACATGCTAAGTAATCCCAGCACTCACCTACACAATTGCACCACAAGCTGCAGGATGGGTGGCATGGCTGTTTTCTCAGCTGCCACAGCTTGCAGTTATGCACCTTAAGGCAAAATGTGGAATGAGTGCCAGTGCAAGATGATATTCTGGATTGTCATTTGTGTCTGCTGCAGGTGGATGTTTTAACTCTTTGGCTAACATGGACAGTAGTCAGTTGAAGAGGGTGGGCAGGAAGGGAAATATACTGCTTATAAACTCTTGCAGAGATTGACTGAGGTTGTGACTGAAAGCCTTTCATGCAAGAACAGGTTGACATTTGCATTATCACATTACAATTGTGCCCAATAAAGCTTTATCATTCTAAAAGCAGACTGTTTTCTAGGGAAGAAAACAGCCCAGGGAAGCCAACACAGGCAGGATACTGGTGATACCTTTGCTGAGCAAACAGCAGGTCTCTGTATGTAGCTCCCTCTCCCTTCAGAGCAGAAATTTGAAATTAATGTAACTGAGACATTTATTTACTCATAAAATATTTTGTAATTGAACAAAGTTAGAAATAATCAATAAATATTAAAGATAATTATGTTAGTTATGAAGTAAGTTTAAAGTAAACTAAGCGTCAAAACTTAAATATATTTAATAGATTTGTACCTCTTTCTTTCTTAATTCTGTCCCTATAGAACATACAGTATGAAAATAATGAAGCCTATGTAACTAATTACTTTAATTGTTTTAATAGCTATTTATTCCATTTCAATCTGACACTTTGAAGAGTGCAACAAGGGAAATACTCACAGTTTGTCAGAAAATAGCATAGATAATATCTGTAGTGTAGAGGCAAAAACCATTAACCTTAAAAAGTTGTTTGGGAGATAAAACTGTAAAATTAGGCTGATGTAAAATTAAATTTTAAAAATGAATTTAAAACAGCTCATATTCAGCATGTAGAGCTGCCAGTAAGAGGACAGAGCTGCAGTTTTATGCATTCACAAATGCAGTATCCTTCTATTGTTGGTGGAAGGATACTGGAATCAATGTCACTCACCTTCTGTCATGATATGTCTGGCTTTCAGCCAGTGGTGTTAAAGCATATTGTCTATTGAATCCTTTTTAAATGGTGGTATGAATGACCATGCAATAAGCTGGAACTGTCAGGAAATGGTTGCTGTCTTCTGGCATCCTTGAATTTTGATGGGAATGTGATAAGAACATAATGCCTAATAAGCAAGAATGGAAACCTATCTCCATTAGCCATGGTCCTTTAACATAATTCATCCTTGAGAAGTCCATTAGAATAACTAGTAACCAGTAAACAATGATAACACATGAGTCCTATGGCTTTGCTAAACATGTTAAATATGTAACAAATGCCACTGATTCCACATTTCTAGAAACACATCTTCTGATATGAATTCAAGCATCTCTTATGCTTTGATTCTGCAAAAATTATCATGTTTCAAAGTTTTATAACTGAAAACAATGCACTAAAATTTGGGGTTTTTTTTAAATCGTGTATATGCATGTTTCAATTGAATGCAGCTTCCCAAAGCACATGCATAAAAGTATGCATTTTATATATATATATATTGTAAGTGTGTGTATATATATGTATATATATATATATATATATGTTAGCCTCTTGACAGATGGCAAGACTTAATGTTACTGTAACTTAATACTAGGTTTATTTCTTATTCTGGATCATGTCAGTACAGCCTGCAAATGAGGAATAGGATTTGGCCTTTGCAAAAGGTTTTCTGTGTCTGTGGGAGCTCTAGATGTGCAGTTCAGCAGCAGCTACTGCGAAAAATGTTGTCATGCTTTGCTTATACTTTCTTGCCTGAGGAATACAGAAGTTTCTCAGAGTGGTGTCAACAGAATGGCTTTCAAGTTAATAGAAAAGGATAGTCAATCTGCTTGGTATTTCTGTCACAGAGCAAAAGATAGAAGTGCATTTAACCAAGCCTCTGCAATGTTTATGCATGGGGTGTTCTAAGTGTCATGTCAAGCCCTAGATGAAAAGTAAACAGAAAGGTAAATGAAAAGGAATTCTTTAGAAAGAGTTCAAAAACATTCTGATTAAAAGCATTGCCTTCAGGACCTTGACAATGCAGTGCTGGGATGAAGCATTTTAGGGCTCCAGTTAGGCAAATCCAAAAGTGTTCAGCTGACCTTGATGAAATTGTTGTCATCCTCAGGCACTTTCCTGGGCTGCTAGCTAAACAAACTCCAATGAAGTCACTCAAAGCATTGAAAAATCTTATTGATCTCACCAGTTTGGAAAAGTCATCTATGCATTTTAGGGCAACTTGGGACTGCTAATACATGATTACTGTGCTATTTTTCATGTGCAGATATTTTAAATGACAGCGAGCAAGTCATCTGATCTGTGTAATTGTTGAGATATGGTGTACCTCTGTCTAAAATTGTCATATGAATAAATATCCTTTCAGGTTTCTTTGAAGATTGCAGATAGATAACAAAGAATACTTTGGTAAAATTTACCAAATAGCAAAGCCTCTGTTCTCTTTTTTACCTTTTTTGTCTCCTATTTTACATAATCCAAATAATGAGCGTCATATTAAATATTGTAATTTGAAATTTTTATTTTACAGCCTTCAGATTTTAAGGTTATTCTATTTTTCTTCCACTAAAGCATGCGCTGGACACCTTAATTTTACTAGAATATAACTTATTTCTCAGAACTGTAATCAAAATTACTGGTTTAGTTGTATATGCATTTACTTCTAAATCCTGTGTGTCTTTTATAAACAGGAATTACGCTTTTTATGGAGATACACAAAGTTCACCTCAGTAAAGTTCCACTTGTATGTTTTAGCCTGCTATATCAAATTCTATAAACTGAGAAATGAAATGGCCTTCTTGACAGCAATGTATTTACTGTTCTACACATTTTTTTAACAAGAGGCATAAATGCAAATAATTCAGCCAGTTCCTTTATTGCTATTAACAAAAGTATTTATTTTGCTTATAAAATTTTAAATACCCAGCGCATTATTGGCTTGCCTTATCAACCAGGAAGTATGTGAGAAAAAAGCATATAATGGGAGAAAAAAGCATATATATGGGAGGAAAAAAATAATATAAATTACAAATACAATATAATGATTACAGTTGCAAATATATTGTCATAAAATTATGCACATGGGACATAGATATGTGATAACTGGAATATGCATGTACAATCTTGAATTAAAAAATTGACTCACATTTGTCTTTAGATAGTTTTAAAATCTTGAAAATGGACATGGAAAGTTGTCCTGGTTTGTAAGATAAGCTTGTATTCTATTTGCCATCTGTTGGAGGTTGGGTAGGTTTATTATCTCTTCCAATAACAATGGTTTGCTCCAAAGAGGTAATCGTTTGTTAATGGGCCATTGACTGACTCACTGCAGGCCTGGTAACGTTACACCATCCCATTGTGAGATGCTCCACCCAGAGGGGGAAGCCAAGCACTCTTTTATGGTATAAAGTGGTACCTTTTGGGAGACAGAGCAGCTTGCTCTCTTTGCGGGATTCCCAGAGAAGCAGCTCCTTCGGCGGAATTCCCAGAGAAGTGGCCCCTTCGCTGGATTCCCAGAGGAAGACCGGCCCAACTGCCACCAGATCTTCAGAGAAAACTATACCCTTCTAAAGATCACCACTTCAGCTGCAATTCATCAGCCACTGCAAGAGGAGCAGCTGTCATGTCAACTGGACTGCTACCAACACCCCGACTCCTCAGGGTGTCAGGTTGTGGACTTTATCACTAGTTCTGTTTGTACCAATTGCATTTGCCTTTTTAAATTGTTATCTAGTTTCTCCTAGTAAAGAATTGTTATTCCCATTCCCATATCTTTGCCTGAGAGCCTTTTAATTTAAAAATTCTGGTAATTTGGAGGGAGGGGGTTTACCTTCTCCATTGCACAGGAGGCTTTTGCCCTCCTTCACAGACTCCTGTTTTGTCAAACTAAGACATGTATGTTGAAGAGAAGTGTAAAATAAAAAACAACAGCAGTGGCTGTATTATACTTCTCTTCAACTACATTTGTAATATACTTTTTTCAAATGTAAGATTATTGTCCTTTGCTCGTTAGGACTGTTCACTAAGACCTAAGGTGTCAGAATTCATCGGACAAAAGAAATACCATACAGCAGATAATGTAGGTTATGACATTTTGAACATTTAGGAGGAACAGGTACAAAAGGCAGCAGTTCCCATTCTTTTACAAGTCAAATGACATTATATTACAATATGGTATCATCTGTCTTCCACTCCGTAGCTGAAGGCAAAGTGTATTTTTCTCAGCCATGCTCTATTTGTGCTCTGTCTTGTATTTAATCTAGTTAGATTTGATTGACATCCACTTTATTGGAGAAAACTCTGGACTTAGTTTACCTTTGCTGCAGGCCAGGGCAGGTCAATTACAAATGGTCCCAGAGATTTTCTGCCTGAAAAAGTCACAAGTCAAACCTGGAGTTTAAATTATTATTCTAAAAAAGTTAATCTACATCTTTGATATTGGGAAGGAAGTGCTGGGTGTTGACTTGTGGAAATGGGCAAGATGGTTTCTTCTTTGAATAACCATGGAAAAGTTAAGCACAATAAAAAAGGGATTAAACTATGTTTACTAATATTTTCTTTGGTTGATTTCTTCTGTTGATTTATCATCAATAATGTATGCAATAATAGAGTGCCTTGGGTTGGAAGGGACTTTAAATATAATTTGCTTCCAATCCCTGTGTCATGGGACATATTCAACTAGACCAGGTTACTCAACGTCCCATCTGACCTGTCCTTGAACTTTTTCAGGAATGGGGTATACACAACTTCTCCCAGCAACCGGTTCCAGTGCCTCTACATCCTCACAGAGAAGCGTTTTATTTAAACTAAACCTATCAGTTAAAAACTATTGCCCCTCATCCTTTCACTACACTCCCTGATAAAAGATCCCTCCTCACCATTTTTTAAGAACTCTTTTAAGTACAGAAAGAATGCAATAAGGTCCCTGCATAACCTCCTTTTCACCAGGCTGAACTACTCCAATATTCCTATCCTTTCTTCAAAGGAGACATACTCCAGCCTTGGCTCATGTTCACGGCCCTCCTCTGGACCTACTCAAGCAGATCCATGTCCCTTTTATGCTGAGGATGGATCTATAACTGCATGCAGAATGCTGAGTGGTGTTTCAGGACAATGCAGTAGAGAGGAAGAATCACCTCCCTTGACCTGAAAGCCATGCTTCATGATCTTCATCAAGTCTTCAACAAATGAAGAATCCAAACTTCTCATGTTTTCTGGTATTCTATGATGAAAGTAATTTTTTGTCATTGTATTGTTATTTATAATATTCTGATACTGACTTCTAATGTTTTCTGCCTTTGTAGACTAATCTGAAAAATGAAAAATTCATTAAGGGCAGAGAAACTTTGTAAAAAGTTCATGAAGAAAACTCCAATTAAGAGCATACATCAAGTGAAGAACTGTAAATTTTGAATTTCATTTCTGTTCTTTAAAATGTAAATATACTCTCATTTAGGTGTGTGACTTAAGCAGCAGTTTATGGTAGAAATGTTTTACCTCTTTGGAACAATATTTCCTTGTTATGGAGAAAAACATTTTATGTTCAATATATTATCTATTATCTTTTTTTCTGCATTAAAAACTGCTTCTGATACTGTATATTAAAGGCAGCATTTTTTTTTACAACATCATGTGAATGAGAGCTATTTCAATCTTCAATACTAATTTCTACAATAACTTTATGCTGAGCAGCTTCTTTTAGCAAACAACCTACAAAGTATTTGAAACAGAAGTTGACAAATTCATGTCGTAACGCTAAATCAAAATACATGGAAATGACACAGTCCAGAGTTAAGAAATTTGTATTGAAGATATAGCCAACAACAAACCAAATGACAATATAATGCAAAATATTTCAGTAGAGCAAAAAATCTCTTTTCAATTTTTAGGCAGGCAATGGTTGATGCAATTGCCATATGTATACTGATGCATATGTATATGACTGATATCCATGTCAGAAGAGTAGTTCTTATAATAGACTCATAATATTTTTTCTTTTAAGAACTAAAGAACAACAAAACAAATGAAGAATTTCTTATGAGATGTGGGATACAGATTTCTGCATTCATTCTAAGTTGTGGCTTTCTGGATTTTCAGAGAGACTATAAGATAATACGGATTCAAACTAATATTCTAAAGGTCTCTTAAAATTGAGACCTTAATTTCTTTTTGCAATGGATTTTGTTGCAGTTTGCCTTAAAGGAAAAAGGATTATTTGCTGGTGATTCTTGAAGCTGTAAAAATATTAAAAGTGTCAAATCTTCTGCCTGCACTAAGATTTTTCATAATTGGTGCAAAGTCAAAGACATCATTAGCTTTTTCTATACTAATAAAGAATGCCATGAATATTTCACTGAAACTCTTTGTTGTTAAATAATCAATAACCTGTCTCTGAAATCAATTGACATTAATATATCTTTGTTAATGAACACGCTTATGTGTAATCATTCATTTAGATATTTAAAGTGTTGTTGTGTAGATTAAGAATATTATTAATCCTAAGTAATGTAATTAAATTCTGTATGAACATATAATGCCCTATTAGCAACATCAAAAGGAAACCAATATTTCACTTCTGTATTTTTTCTTTTAGCTTCAAAAAGTTACCACTTTCTGGGTAAAAGATGCATTAGAATCTAAGGTCATGATTCTGCAAACTCTTTCATATACAGAGTAAATCATCATTGAGGTACATGGAAAAAAATATTTTTTTTTCATGTTTAATGAATCACAATGAATAGGTTTGTTTGGATGATCAAATCCAGAGAATTTTAACTAACGAGACCCCATATCTTATAAATGTTACAATTAAGAAATGAAAGAATAAATGCATGAATAAATAAATAAGCTACATAAAACCCCTAGTGTTCTTATACAAGAAAAAACTGTCATTCTAGATATCTAGAAAAAAATACTCTCATCATATAAATTGTGGAACTCAAATGCAATTTTTTTCAGGCTACTCTGTATGAAAAATGACTATAGAATATGCAGCACAATTTCCTGATGTAGATAGGATATCTGCAATGCAGATCAGAGGAAGGAAATTCTGCCTACATTTACTATATATATAGATATATGTTGATGCATGTTTATGTTTTACTTACATGCCTCCTTGCAAAGAGAGCACCTTTCACATAGATAGACTATTTTTAATTTTATCTACACCTCTAAAAATAAAGTGTGATTACTTTGGCATATGTCCACTGCTGTAATCTCTGCTAATAATTTCTATTCTTAGGTATTAAAGGCAGGGAATGTAGAAATGTGTATTCTTCTATAAAGCTTATTTGTTGAAGAGAGGCATAGTCTTTCACAGCTTCCCTTCTTCACCAGCTATTTTGGTGATAGCTAATGCTCCCTCCCTCTATCTATCCATTTAACTATCTGCTGTAGCTCTCATATATTCAAGGGTAGTATATTTTAAATTATTATTCCATTGACTTATCACAAGGTTTCAAAGGTGCCAAGCAGTTATTTAAGTTTCTTGAATATAACTATGCAAAGTTAATGGCATCTAATAGTAGATTAGGTTTCAGGATTAGTCAAAGTCTAAGCCTGGTTTAGATTCAATTTCAATTTTTTTCATTCCAACAGTGACCTGAAACTCACTCCCAAAATTCCAAGGTAAAACCCCATAAAAACAAAAAAAGCCCATTTCATAAGCTTATATTTTCCCCTCCAGATCTTCTATTCTCTTACAGAAAATTTAGAAATGCATGTTTCTTTCTGAAAACTTAGAACCACTCAGAAAAGAGCAAAAGCAGCTTTGAATTTAGATTGCATCCAATGTAAAAACTACAACAGAGGATCAACAATCTATCAAGGTTGCTGTGTCAGGCTGCATTTTTTCATCCTCAAATTGGAGACTGAATGCAGTGGCATCCTGAGGATGCCTCGTCTCAGAGGAAAAGGAGTCCAAGTATCTTAATTTCTCTATTTTGTCTCTGGGTGAAGCAGCAGATCCCTGAGATTTTTTGCTGAGTTTGGACCTCCTGGAAATCAGAAAAACCAACTATTTCTCATAGATGCCACTGTCCAGATATAATGCTTCAGTGTTGTACCTCCTATTTTTATTTAAAAATTTGCCTCAGACAAATCCCTCTATCTGTTTTTGGCACCTAGACTGCCTGTTAGCAGCCCCTGCTATGTCAGCTGCCTGAAAACTTTCTTACCCTTATATTTAAAGGCACTTAAACAATGAATTTGTATTAGCACCTTTCTCTTGTTGTTACCACTTTCTCATCCACTGGTGCAATTATAATGACATGGCTAAGTAAAGGGAGTTGTTGCAAGAAAAGCAGAGATAATTAAATTCAAAATTTTATTTGATTGTGTTCTGTATTTTCTAATAATTTGTCTATTTCTCCTATTTCCTCTCATGTCCTTAAAACTTTTTTTTTCCTCACTTGAACAAGATTCCCTTCCATTTCTCATTTAACAGGAAAAATGCTGGGTTCAAAGTTTCAAGTTTATTGATTAGGAAGATGTTTATTTCACTCTGGAGGGAGTACAGGCCAGATTTACATTTACTTTTTCTTTACTAATATATGTCTGCTCACTCAATTTTTACTAGATAATAGTAATAGAATACTCTTGACAACTCTACACTCAAGAAGACTTAACTGAAATGACCAACAGATGCTAAAGAGATATTTACAAATATACAGATTGAGACAATTTGGCTGCATGCCTGATTTCTTCAGGAAACTAAGGTGAATATTCTGCATTAAAACAGTTCAACACTGTAGATGCTTTACAAACCTTTTCTCCAAACCCTATTCATGGGGTTCTCTGGTGAAAACCTTACTGAAAATAGATTGGAACAACAATGAAATGTAAAATTTATATACCCATACAGGTCTATGAAATCCTATCCCACATTTAGAAATGTGACTAGGCAACTTAACTCTGAGAGCACTAAAACTCTCCAGAAAGAATCAAAATATCTTTTGCATGTTTTTTGAAATATCTGTTTATACTCTTCTACCTAGGTTAATTTATACTGAGTTATTAATGAAGAGTAACTGACCAAAGCTTTCTGCAGATGAAATAAAATATTAAGCTGTATGAAGAAAAGCAGAGCACATGGTGGAAAATATGTCCTTTTGAAAATGTATATACAATTGATTGGTGAGATCGGCAGCTGAAAATTCTTACTGGGCATTGGTGTATCTACTAGGAAATTAAACAATACCAGTACTGTTACCAAGTAAAGCAAAACTGTTGTTTCTATGTTTTGAAGTTACCAAAATGGTCCATGGCATTACTCTGGCCCATTGTGATTTGCATCTTTGCAAAAAATTCCTGATTGCATTTGAGTTGGCACAGGCTAGAAGTAGTTGAGGACAAGCTTTTCTAGTAGGGCCTCTTGCAATGGAACAAGGGGGTTTGGTTTTGAACTAGAAAAGGGCAGATTTAGATGAGGTATAAGAAAATTTTTGTGCAATGACAGTGGTTAAACACTGGAACAGGTGTGCCACAGAGGTGGTAGATGCCGCATCTATGGAAACACTCAAGGTCAGGTTGGATGGGGCTCTGAACAACCTCATCAGGTTGAAGATGTCTCTGCTCACTGCAGGGAGGTTGGACTAGATGACTTTTAAAGGCCACTTCCAATCTGAACTCTTCTGTGAGTGTATGTCTCCTTAAAAGTAAATGTCAAAACAGAAATGAAGTATTCTTTCAAAGAATTAAAAAAATGCAAAGTGTTTCTGGATATGCATTGCATATCCATTATATGTCTGGATATGCATTACAACATTTCCACAGTGGATTAAAATAGACAAGTCTTTAAATATATGATGACTGAAGGATCCCAACACTGGAAAACTTGTTGGAAGAAGAAATCACTATAGAGCATCTGACAAAATTGTGTAAAATGAAAGTAGCAATACTTATGAAATTAAAATGGCAGTAGCTTTGGGAAATTATTACTGACCTTTGGATGAAATAATATTACCTCTTCCAATGTCTTCTAGTAGAAATCTTTGGAGTGAAGGATATTTGCTTTAACTATATTTTTTAACCTCTTAAGAGAGTAAAATAATGATTTAAGAAAGAAGGGAGGACGCAATATAAAGGTGATGCACAGTATTACACCTTCTCAGAGCTGTAACTCTTAGAAACAAAAACATAAACCAAAAAGTCATTAACAACATCTTTGCAGCCACTCTGTTAAAAAAAAAAAAAAAATAGTATAGACATGGATCATTTTGTTCTGTAGCTATCTATGTATGCATCACGATACTGTTTTGACCTCTGTGACTCTGTGGGCTCATGAGATAATCATGTAAGGAACAGTCTTTTATTCACCATCATTTTTCCCCAGTTCAGAACAGCAGAAAAAAAATTACTTTGAACAAACAGTAATAAGCAGACATTAGGCTTTCTTGAGTCATCATGAGTCTCTTTTAATTCAAAATAGCTCAAATCTAGCTACTTTGAGTGATACTGTAAATCTACTACATATAAGAATTAAAAATGAGGGGGTGAGAATGTATATTTATAAAGTTTTTAAAGATTTAGAGTTGTATTGATGCCTATTTCAGAAAGAAGTTTTTGGTATAACAATATTCATATGCACCAATGGTTCACACATTTTATATTCCTGGGTTGTTGTGGGTTTTTTTAATTTATTTTTTTATTTTGATAGATTTTGCTACAGCAGTCCCTTTTAATAAATCAAAAATTACTTTCCTAGTACAGAAAGTCACATAGAACCTAGATATCATCCTTAAAAGAGAACATTTACTATATACTGGACCTTCATAACTGAAAAAAAAATTATGCATGAAATGCTAAAGGAAATCAGTAATATGTTAGTGGATTAAAAAAAAAAAAAACAAACTAACAAAATCAAAGCAAAACTCAAACCAAAAATACCTAACATAATGAATGGCTTTGAGTACTCCTAGTCTTTATTTAAAGTTAAAATTAAGTTGCTTTGGCTTTGAAATTTTGAAATTTTGAAATGCTACAGTTTCTAACTGTGAGTCAAAAAAATAAAAAGTGTTACAAAAAAGATGTCACTGTTTTCCAGTGACAGATCAGTATAACAAATTCAAAGTGGAGGATATCAAGTTCAACAAATTTTAAAATGTTAATCATTTGCATTTGCCATCCATGTTGTTAGGGAAAAGTAACTTCCAAATTCATAAAGAATATGTGTTTATCTACTAGATCTATCCTACTATGTTTGAACCCAGTACCTAATCACAGTTGAAGAAAAAGAGGGTAAATATCTACAAAATATTATCCCTCTCTACAAGCTGAATAAAAACTGTCACCAAAAAGAGACATCACTGTAATACTTCTGTGTGGGAACTGCTAAATAGTGAGGTCATTTGTAAACCTCATTCATTTAACTGCTAGTACATAGGCAGCCAGGATATATTTACCAGGCCAGGTAATTGGAAAGTAGCTTTTCATCAAGGACATAGCACTTACTTGACAAGCCATGCAAAGAAAGATAGAGAGTAGGAAAAGAGATGGGGACTGGCATTGAAACTGCTAAATTTGTGGAAGTGACCAGTGGTTACTAGGTCCTGTTTAGGGACCACAAGAAGGTATGCTTTCCACAAAGGGTTGGAAGACTGGTCTAATACCAGTGACATTGCACAATGTCTTTAGTACTTAAGAGCTTCTGTAGGAAACAAAGCCTCATCAGTTCTGCTGTTGGGGAAGCAATTTTGGTTTGATATTGTTATGAACAGGGCTCAGTTAATAAATTGAAATACACGTGTTCAAAGTCAGTTTGTTTTATGGCCATCTAGCCACAAAAAATTCTAGACTGTGAGTACCATGACTCCTTCCTAGGGATTTGGTTGAGTTACTACTCTCACGCTTCATGCTGGGTGCTTGTAAGTAAAACAAATACTGTTGAAAAGCACATGGCAGTTGCTTTATCCAATTAAAGGAATTTATAGAAAATATGTATAAACCAAAAAACAACAAAATTGACTGGATGGAATTAAACAAGTAGGGTCAGAGACATGGGCACACCTGCAGGGCAATGATCTTACTGTCATCACTGAGACATAGTGGGATACCTCCTACAGTTGGAGTGTCGAAACAGAAGGATACAGACCCAGGCAGGGAAGATGAAGAGGAATTGTCACTCTCTGTGTCAATGACCAGATGGAGTACATGGAGCTCTGCCTGAGAATGGATGAGGAGCTGAACAAGAGCTAATGGGTCAGCATTAAAGGGAGGGCAGGGTCATGTGACATTATAGTAGGGGTGTCCTAAAGGCTGCCCAGTCAGGGCACTGAGTAGATGTCACCCTCTATAGAGAGATAAGAACAGCCACATGTTCATAAGCCCTGACTTCATGTGCAATTTCAACCACACCAATATCTGCTGAAGGAAGAACACAGCAGGACACAAGTAACACAGCACATTTCTGGAATGCATGGATGACAACTTCCTTCCAAGTGACAGAGAATCACATGAGGAGAGATGCTATGCTGGAGCTTACCCACAGCAATGAGAAGGGATTTATTGGCAATGTGAAGTTTAGGGGCAGCCTTGGCTGAAGTGACAACAAAATAGTGGTGTACATGATCCTTAAGGAGAAAGAAGGTCTCATGGCAAACTCACTGTCCTGGACTTCAGAAAAGCAGACTTTTGTCTCTTCAGGAGTCCATTTGGTACTATGGAATAAAGCTTTGGAGGGAAGAGAGGCTCAAGAAAGACTGTTGATATTCAAGAGTCATACCCTCCCACCTCAGAAATTATACATCCTAGCAAAGGGGAAGTCAGGCAAAAACACCAGGAGCCCTGCATATATGGACAAGGAAATCCTGGAAAAAGGCAAGCAAAGAGGAAGCCCACAGAGAATGGAAGCAGAGAAAGGTAGCCTGATAAAGTCTGACTACTGAGAGATGCTTCTACCCTAATTAAGTTGCAGATGAGACCACATACCAAAGTCAATAGCAGGGATTTTATTTAACAGTAAATTATCAGGTAGAGACATAGAAAAAAAAAAAAAAAAAAAGAGAGAGGGGGTGAAGAGAGAAAGATTAAGAAGAAGATAGCCACCACCCATGCACCAAGTGGCATCCTGTTGGCCCTTTTTCACCCTGGTCTCCTTGATGCTGCAGGTTCCAAGTTCTTTCAAAACTTTTCACTATTTTTGCACAAAAAGGAATTTATGCTTGTTGGCTACACATTTCTCTTATTCTATTGGTTAAATGATTCTGTTTCTTCTAATGCTAATTAGTCCTTTTGAGTCAAGGAGTTTCTGGAGTCAGTGGGCCTCAATCTCCCCCTGACATTCTTTTACCTAGAATGATTTCAGCACAGTTGTTGAGCTGGTTTTCCTTGTGGTTCTTTGTGTCCATGAGCAGTGACACATTTTTCTCTCACAGCTTTGTTTAGGTCCACATAGGCTTGAGATAACACTTGGACAACTTTTCCACCTTTATCTTATCACAGTGGCTTAATTTACAGTCCAGGTTTCAGGTATTCTTAGAGAAATATTCGGCAGGGGGTTGGGCTTTACTAGTCACAGATGAGCAGTTGCTTCTTTACACAGTTTTTCACAGTGGGAGTTCTTTGGTGGAAACAATGTTTGAGATAGGCAACTGTGATTTGAGACAGAAAACTGTGATCTTTTACGTCTTTTCACCTGGGAGGAATAATCTGAAGAGGAAAGGATCAGGCAAGCCCTGAAAGAATCAAACTCGGCCAGGGATATTAAGGCCAGTATGAAAAATTTCAATAGGTAACTTGGTGATAAAAGGAAGATTAGGGAAAAAGTGAGATCACTTTGGAAAGAAATAGGATACCTGTTTACCTGTGACATGGAGAAGGCTGATGTACTCAATGACTTTTTCTCCTCAGTCTTCACTATCAAGTGCTCCAACCACGCTACTGAAGTTTCAGAAAGACAGGCACTGGGAGAATGAAGAACTGCACATTGTAGGAGAAGATCATGTTTGAGACCATTTAAAGAACCTGAAGGTCCACAATTCCATGGGTCCTGATCATATGCACCACAGATCCTGAGGGAATTGTTGAAAGAGATGGATGAACCACTGTCCATCATATTTGAGACATTTGGCATTCTGCTGAAGCTCCCACTGACTGGAAAAGAGAAAACATAATCACTACTTTTAAAAAGGGAAAAAAAAGATGTGGGGAATTACAAGCCAGTGAGTCTAATCTCTGTGCCTAGCGTGATCATTGTGCACATCAGAGCACAGCATTGTACTAAGGCACATGGAAAACAAGGTGGTAGTTGGTCACACCCAGAATGGCTTCACTAAGGGGAAATTTTACCTGAAAAACTTACTGTCCTTCTATGATGAGGTAACAGCAATGTTGGACAAGTGAAGAGTGACTGACGCTATCTACCTTGCTCAAAGCATTTGATACTGTTACACACAATGTCCTTATCTTTAAATTGGAGAGACATGCCTTTGGCAAATGGGTAATTCAGTCGCACTCACTCAAAGAAAAGTGGAAAGCAATGATAAGAGGAATTTCCTCAGGGGCTGTTATTGGGACTCACTTTTTAAGATCTTTGTGGTGACAAAGAAGTGGTATCAAGTGCACCCTCCACAAATTTTCAAACATTATCAAGCTGAGTAGTACAGTTGATACACTGGAAGGAAGGGATGCCATCCCGAGGGACTTTGACAGGCTTGAGAGGTGGGCCCATGAAACCCTTATGAAGTTCAACAACTGTAGGTGTCCTGCACATGGATCTGGGCAATCCCAAGTACAAATACAGGTTGGGAAGAGAACAGAGTATAAGGGCTATGAAAAGAAGGGCTTGGGTGTGTTGGTAGATGAAAAGCTTGGCATGATCTGGCTGTACATATTCACAGCCCAGAGAGCCAACCATATCCTGGGCTGCACCAAAAAAGGAGTGGCCAGCAGGTCTAAGAGGATGATTTTCCGGCTCTACTCTACTTTAGGAGGCCCCACCTGGAATGCTGCATCCAGCTCTGGAGTGCCAAGCACAAGAAAAACATGGACCTATTGGAGCAGATCCAGAGCAGGGCCACCAAGCTGGTAAGACAGCCGGAGCACCTCTTCTATTGAAGAGAGGTTGAGTGAATTGGGGCTGTTCAGACTGCAGAAAAGAGAGCTCCTTGAAGAGCATTATAGCAGCTTTCCAGTACCTAAAGGGGACCTTAAAAGAGAGCTGGAGAGGGACTTTTTACATGGCCATGTAGTGGTAGAACAAGGTGCAATGCCTTCAAATTGAAAGAAGGCATGCTTAAATTAGATACAAAGAAGAAATTTTTTACTGTGAGAGTTGTGAGACACTGGAAGAAGTTGCCCAGAGAAAGCCCTGCCTGGAAGTATTCAAGGCTGGTTCGATGGGTGCTTGAACAACCTCATCCAGTGAAAGGTGGTCCTGTCTGTGGTGGAGGGATTGAAATGAGATCATCTTTTAAGTCTCTTTCAACTCAAAACATTCTATGCTTCTAAGACTATAACTGCTGAAAGTCAATGTTGATACCCTGCATTGAACTATACCATGAAACAATGGTTCTTTAATGATTTCTCACAAAAATGTTCAATGTTTGTTTTCAAATACAGCATATGCCACTGCACACCAGAGTCCAGGCTAGCTCTCTTGCTATTCCGGTGTGGTGACAAGAGTGGGGAACTGCCCTGGCTGGGATGAAGCCACAGGCAGACCCTTAGAGCTATCTAAGCTGCAAGCAGAGAAGCAGGAGAGAGACAGTGCTCCTATGCGGCAGGGCAGGGACTGGGCAAAGAAGAAAGAGGACACTCTTCAGTCATAATGTTCCAACAAACTTTAACGATGTCAGATGCATCAGGACAAGGAGAGCCCCAAGCACCTCTGTGCACGGAGTTTTAAAGCACGGCGAAACAGGGGGTGTACATACAATGAAAACCAATAGGGTAGTATCAGAGCTGGAGTTTTGAGGTAATAATCAAGTAGAATAGGGGGAGGAGAGAAGTTCTGGGGATTGGTCCAGGAAATTAATAGCAGGGAAAGTTCTAGAACAAGGGGCTGGGTTGCTTTCATAGGCGGGGAAGAAGGGGCAGGATTGCCTTGATAGGCAGAGAAGTGGCTGGGATGAGGGGAGGGGATGCCTTGAAAGAAAACTGGAAGGGAGGGCACAACTTTGGGAGATATCAACTAGGGATAAACAGGGAGCATAACAGAAGAGACCATTTGACAATCAACTTAATAAAATAAACATAAAACATGAACATCAACAATCATATGCAAGTTTCCAAATTGTTTCTTAAATGAATCTGTGTTAATCACTGTGGAGTTGCGTTATTTGTATGTTTTATTATCCCTGTATTATGTATTGGTTTATTCCTTTGTACCCCCGTGTGCAACTTGGTTTATCCCCAGTTTTCCCGCCTTGTCCTCCCTTCCCGCCTTCCCAGTATCTATCCATCACCCTGAAAGAGGCATTTTACCCCCCCCGGGTGCCTTGTCTATCACTCAGTGCCCCTTCCCATCCATCCAGAAGCTTCTACTCAGGGCACTGGGTGATTGGGCGAGAACCTGGGGCTCCCCCCATATCCTTCCCCCATTAGACCCCACCATATCCCCCCATCCCGGAGCCACCCCCTATCCCTATCCCCATTGGTCGTTGGATACCCCTCCC
Source organism: Lonchura striata (assembly GCF_050655825.1). Classification (NCBI taxonomy): domain Eukaryota; kingdom Metazoa; phylum Chordata; class Aves; order Passeriformes; family Estrildidae; genus Lonchura; species Lonchura striata. The sequence goes on from NC_140704.1 coordinate 75,653,218, forward strand.
TTACAGTTTATAAGCCAGTTCAAGCACCTTGTGCTTGTTCCTGTTGGCTGGCACCGTTCTAGAATATTTGGCCCCGTTGGGCTACAATAAACTCGGACTTAGCCCCCAGCAGGATCTGCTCTTCATTTACCACTGCGAGGCTTGCTAGCGCTGCCCGGAACCCACAAAGGCACTCTCCAAACCCCAGCTGGGAGCGGCGGAGGGTGCCTCCATCGCCCGCCCTCGCCCCACAAGAGCTAGCCAGGGCTGAGAGAAAAGGGAACCGGGGCAGGAGCGCGGCAGGTGGCGCCCAACGAGCGGCCCTGTTTTTGCTGCGTTGGACCCTCGTTTGAGGATTTTAGGGTCGTGCGGACCCGAAGAATCGTCCTCCTGGCCGTCAGCTTCCCCGGCGAGAGCAGACCCACGTTCTAGTGGGTGGCACTCTCGGGGACAGGATCGGCAGCTCTGGAACGCACCGCCGGAGTCGATCCTCTCGCGGAGGAGTCCTACGATTGGATTTTCTTTTCCACCCTTCCCTCTCGGACCCCTGTGGTTTGTGAGTATAGGGGCCCCTGGGGCTTTCCCGGTCCTTTTTTGGTTGGTTCCTTTCCCCTAGGGTTTAGGGGAAGGATCCCTTTTTGGTGGGTTTCTTTTTTCCCGGGGTTTGGGGAAAAAATTCCTGTTTTTGGTGCTTCCCTTTCCGGGCGGGAAGCTTAAGGACCGCGACAAAGCCGGAAGTGTGGTCTTTTGTTTTTCGTTCGTGTTTTCCCAATCGTAGGCGCTGCGGCACGATTTAACATCTAACAGCCATGGGTGCAAGGCTGTCCGTGCTGCAGAAGAGCATTTATTCCCAAGTTGTGGGTATCCTTTTAGTGGGGGGAATTAAGGTTAAAAAATCTGAAGTTAAGAAGTTTGTTCAGTGGTTGTCGCAGACTTTCCCTGATATTTCGGCAGCTAAATTATACCAAGCCCCTTTTTGGGAACAGGTAGCAGGGGAGATCCTGCGACAGTCAGATCTCTCTCTCTCCATATTCACCCATTTGGCTCTCCAAATTCGCGATATAATTAAATATCGCTACAAAAGTCTGCCACAGCCAGCCGCAAACAAACCGATCCCCAGTTCGGCGGGTAGTTCATATAACGCTACTCCGCTTCCCTGTCCCTCAGCCCAGTCGCTGCAGTACGATGCGGCGCTTGCAGCTGCGGCGGGGCGCAGGGCGGCTGCTGCCGCTGCTCCCGAGGCTGCGGCTGCGGCGGGGCGCGGGGCGGCTGCTGTCGCTGCTCCCGAGGATGCGGCTGCGGCGGGCGCTGCGGGAAAACTGCAGCAAAACTCTCCCTCTCTCCCGAAGTCGGGTATTATCAGACAGGCATCCCGGCATTGCCCGCAGGCAGATTCTGGCCCCTCTGAGAATACCCTAGACATCCCGCAGGGCGGTGCAGGCACTGTCTCTGCTTCTACCCGTTCCCCTTCTTCCCCACGCTGTACAGCCCCGTCCCGTAGAGACTCCGTTCGTTTTCAGTTATCCCAGACCCCCGAAGATCCCTCATCCCCCATCCTCCATCCCCAAACCCCACAAAATGTCTCCCCTTCTCCCCCCTTCCCCTGGACACAAGATGGAGGTGACCGCGTGGGTTTTCCCGCCACTCGTGCTCCTTCTTCCCATGATCCCTGTCCTCCCCCCTCCCATAATCCCTTCCGGCAGACCAACCCCTTCTGCTCCCCGGATTTCTCCGCTCACCTCCCTCCTCCACCCCCCGTCAACTCCCCCTCTCTTGAATTATTCAACACCCCACCCCTCAGCTCCACCCCCGGGGAGGGGAGTCCCCACCATACCACTCCCCCTGCTCCAGACCACGCCTCGTCCCCTGGTTCCCACGACCCCACAGCCCGTTCCCACGCTTTCGGTTCCGGGGGGGGGGGAGCGTGGGAACCCCGATCCACCCCAATCCCTACCTGCCTTCTCGGCCGCACCTGTCACCTGTACCCCGCGGCGGGGGGTAGGCCCCTTGCACAGTGGTCCCCCATCCCCCAGCAGACCATCAAAGAGCTCTGCAAGGCCAAGAAGGGGTTCGGGATAGAAAGTGAGTACTTCCGAGGCTTATTAAAAGCAACCCTCTCCTCCAAAGAATATGCCCCAGCAGACATGCGAACTCTCTTCTCCTGTTTAATTACCCACGGAGAATTCCTCATCTGGGAGTCCGAGTGGAAGCAGGAGATCAGAGAGGTGTTACCTGACCTCTGGGCCAATGCAGATAGCTCTAGGGATGAGGATGGGGCTGTAATATCGCTAGACCACTTGTGCGGGGAGGGGGATTGGAAAATGGGGACCAAGCAGGCGGAAAAAATTCCCAGAGAGGCGCTGCAAGTCAGCACTAGGGCGGCAGAAAAGGCGTTTTTTAAGTTAAGTCCCAGCGGTACGGTTATTAACTTCTTGTCCCTAAAGCAGGAACCCCTAGAACCTTTTGTCGCTTTCGTGGGTCGCTTGCATTACGCGATGGAGGCTCAGGTCCCGGACGAGAGGCTGCGAGAGGGGATGCTTGCCACAGTTGCGAGGCAGAACGCCAACGATGCGTGCCGGCAAGCAATCCTCAGCCTGCCCCTGGACCCTGAGCCTACCCTTCAAAGTATGCTTCAGGTCTGTGCGAGGAAGGTGACAGTTCCTGCTAAAGACATTCCAAGGACTCCTAAACCATCTACTAGGAGTGTAGCCTTCGTTGAAGCCGTGACACCGCCAGCCACCCCTTCTCCAGATCGCCGCCCTACAGGAGCACCCCCGAGAGGACAACAGCACCATCAGGCCTGCAATCTATGTAGGCAGAAGGGACATTGGGCTTCCCAATGCCCGCTGAGGGACGAGTTTTTTAGGTTTAAACAGCAGCAACAAGAAATGAGTGCCCCCAACTCAGGGGGAAAACAAAAAAACTGAGTCATCAGCGCAGTCCCTCCCTGCGCGAGGACATAAATATGGTGGGTTCTATAACATCAGAGGAGGGGAGGGACGACTACCTGCAATGCCCACCTGAGGACATTTCACTGGACTTGACACACCGGATTATGGCTGACAAACCAGACTATATGAGGGAAGATTTCATTCCCACTGCCTGGCTGGGTCGAGGCCCAAACCAGCCCAAGCCGATACTTAACATCGTATCTGATTTCTCCCCATATAGGTTGGCCCTGACTGAAGCTCTGCACCTAAGGGACAGTGACTGGCACTCCATCGCCGTCGACACAGAAGACCCAGGAACCTGGAGGAACCTCCACAGTAAGTACATCGTTCTTGGGGACACAAAATTCACGCCTCTCAAAGTCACTATTGCACCATCCTTAACATCTAGGAACACCGAGCGATTAGTGGTGTGGCTGCACTGCCCCCATCCTCCGGTCTTCCTTCCCAAGGGCCAAATCATCGCCCAGGCCATTCCAGCATCTGGGCCTCCGGCACACCCTGAGGATCTATGGAAGAAGTCAGCGAAGAAGAGCTACCAGGTGTGCCAGGCCCAGGTCATAGGGAAGGAAAGACCAAAGCTCTCCTGCTATATACGGAAGGATGGGGAGTACAAACACCTAAGTGGTCTCCTGGACACAGGGGCAGACGTGACGGTCATCCCCGCACGGGATTGGCCGCCTCGCTGGGAGCTGCAAAACGTGGCGGGGAAAATTCAAGGTGTAGGGGGTTCTCAATTGGCAAAACAGTCAAAAAACATCGTAAAATTTGAGGGGCCGAACGGACAATCGGCCTATTTACGCCCGTTCGTATTAGATTACACGGAACCCTTATGGGGGAGAGACCTGATGGCCCAGTGGGGGGTCACAATTAACATCCCGACCCCTCAGGTTTTTCGGGCAGCGGTCACTGAGGAGCGTCCTACCTGGAAACTTAATTGGCTCACAGATACACCAGTGTGGGTAGAGCAGTGGCCGCTCAATAAACAGAAATTAAAAGCGCTTCGGGAGCTCGTGAAGGAGCAACTCGCCAAAGGGAATATCCAGGAAACAACATCCCCCTGGAATTCCCCCGTCTTTGTCCTGAAAAAACCTGGCAAAGACGAGTGGCGCCTCCTTCATGACCTTCGTGCCATCAACAATGTAATAGAAGACATGGGTCCTCTCCAGCCAGGGATGCCATCCCCCACGATGTTACCAGAAAATTGGGAATTGGCTGTCATTGACATCAAAAATTGTTTTTTCCAAATTCCCCTACACCCTGATGACGCACCACGGTTCGCCTTCTCGGTTCCTTCCATCAACCGAGAAGCCCCAATGGAGAGATACTACTGGAAAGTTCTTCCCCAAGGCATGAAAGTCAGCCCAAGCATTTGCCAGTGGTACGTCTCTTCATTGCTGTCCCCTGTGCGTGCAGCCACCGAGGGCATGATCATCCAGCACTATATGGATGATATTCTTACCTGTGCCCCCAACAGCGATCTACTTACACACGCGCTTGAACTGACAACCAGTGCGTTGGTTGCTGTAGAGTTCGAGCTGCGAGAAGATAAGATTCAAAGAATGCCACCTTGGAAGTACCTGGGTTTGGAGATAAACAAGTGGACCATTGTTCCGCAGAAATTGGCCATAAAAAATTCAATTCAGACTCTAGCCGACGTGCAGCAGCTGTGTGGGTCTTTAAATTGGGTGAGACCCTGGTTAGGTATTAACAACGAAGACCTAGCCCCCCTTTTCAATTTATTGAAAGTGGGGGAAGAGCCTAGTTCTCCCAGGAAACTCACTCCAGAGGCCAAAGCTGCTTTGCAGAAGGTTCAGGAGGCAATGTCTGCCAGGCAGGCCCACAGGTACGATCCGGGCCTGCCCTTCAGATTCATCATATTGGGCAGACTGCCACACCTCCACGGTGTCATCTTCCAATGGGCAGACACCCTAGAAAGGGCAAGGATCAGGACAAAAGGGACCCACTCTCCATCATAGAGTGGGTATTCCTGAGTCATTCACGATCCAAAAGGTTGACACGGCCACAAGAGCTGGTGGCAGAGCTAATCCGCAAGGCTAGAACGCGGATTCGGGAGCTGGCGGGGTGTGATTTGATCACATCCACATTCCTTTGAAATTGGAATCGGGCCAATTCACAAAGGCAATGTTGGAACACCTGCTGCAAGAGAATGAATCATTGCAGTTTGCACTGGACAGCTACACCGGAAAAATTTCTGTTTTGAGACCGGCCCACAAAATTTTCAATTCGGAAATCCAATTCACTCTGTCAACAAAACAAATTCAGAGTAAAAAACCCTTAAAGGCTGTAACAGTTTTTACGGACGCGTCCGGAGGGTCCCACAAGTCAGTAGTGACTTGGAAAGATCCTCAAACTCAGCAGTGGGAGGCGGATGTTGTTGAGGTGGAAGGATCCCCTCAAGTAGCTGAGTTGGCCGCAGTCGTTCGAGCTTTTGAGCGGTTCTCTGAACCTTTTAATTTGGTAACCGATTCAGCCTATGTAGCAGGTGTAGTGTCTAGAGCACAGGATGCCATCCTGCAAGGTGTTTCCAACGATGCCCTTCACAGGTTGCTCTCAAAGCTGATAAGGTTAGTCTCCCACCGAGAGCAACCGTTTTATGTGATGCATATCAGGTCACACACCGACCTGCCGGGGTTCTTGGCAGAGGGCAATCGGCGTGCCGATTCCCTCGCTGCCGCCCCCGCACAGCTGGCGCCGCTCCCAGACAAGTTCCAGCAAGCAAAGATCAGCCACCAGCTTTACCACCAAAATGCGCCTGGTCTGGTCCGGCAGTTCCATCTAACCCGGGACCAGGCCAAGGCCATTGTGGCCACATGCCCGTCCTGTAAGTCGCTCCCTCTACCATCAGTGAGCGCAGGGGCTAATCCTAGGGGTCTGAAGTCCTGTGAAGTGTGGCAGATGGACGTTACTCATATCCCCTCCTTCGGGAGGATGAAGTACGTCCATGTCTCCGTGGACACCTTCTCTGGAGCAGTTTTCGCCTCTGCCCACACAGGGGAGAAGGCCAAGGAAGTAGAGAAACACCTAGCCTTCTCCATGCTGGGCGTCCCAAAACAGATAAAAACAGACAATGCCCCCGGGTACACGTCCAAGGAATTCGCAGGCTTCCTGCAGCAATGGGGAATAGAACATAAAACTGGCATTGCCTATTCCCCATCAGGTCAAGCCGTGGTGGAACGGACTCATCAGAGCATCAAAAGGATGCTTAAACAACAACAGTCGTCAGCTAAAAATGAGTCCCCCCAGGTTCAGTTGGCGCGGGCCCTTTTTACCATCAATTTCTTAAACTGTTCCTTCGAGTGCCTCAACCCCCCCATCGCAAGGCACTTTAATTCCTACGAGCAGAGCAAGGTCAGGGAAAAGCCGCCAGTTCTCATTAAAGACCCTGAGACCTGGCGGCAGGAAGGACCCTATGACTTGGTCACCTGGGGACGGGGGTACGCTTGCGTATCCACGCCCTCAGGCCTGAGATGGGTCCCTTCCAAATTCGTCAGACCATATGTCCCTAAGACCGAGAAGAGAAAACCGGACAGTCCTCAAGTTGAGTACGCCGCCCTCCGACGGCGGAAAAGGTCCCCCTCACCTGATCCCCCCGCTTCCCTCTCTAGCTCCTGGGATTCTCTGTTCCCCTTTGAGTTAGACCTCCCCTACCTCGACTATTAATTTCAGTTGCTTTCTAAAAAAACAGGACTTTTGCTGCTGCTGGGACTCATTGTGTTTATTACAGGCTTTAGCGTAGTGATGAACTGGAACACTTGAACAAGGAAGGGTTCCAAGAAGAAGAACTTCCTGAAGAAAACAACATCTAGTTTCAAGATGAGCCCAGTGACTGTAAAGCCCCCGTTTAAAGACTTACTTTATCCTCTTCACCTTTCTTTCTTTTTAAACAAAAAAAGGAGGAGATGTGGAGTTGCGTTATTTGTATGTTTTATTATCCCTGTATTATGTATTGGTTTATTCCTTTGTACCCCCGTGTGCAACTTGGTTTATCCCCAGTTTTCCCGCCTTGTCCTCCCTTCCCGCCTTCCCAGTATCTATCCATCACCCTGAAAGAGGCATTTTACCCCCCCCGGGTGCCTTGTCTATCACTCAGTGCCCCTTCCCATCCATCCAGAAGCTTCTACTCAGGGCACCGGGTGATTGGGCGAGGACCTGGGGCTCCCCCCATATCCTTCCCCCATTGGACCCCACCATATCCCCCCATCCCGGAGCCACCCCCTATCCCTATCCCCATTGGTCGTTGGATACCCCTCCCTTACAGTTTATAAGCCAGTGCAAGCACCTTGTGCTTCTTCCTGTTGGCTGGCATCGTTCTAGGATATTTGGCCCCGTTGGGCTGCAATAAACTCGGACTTAGCCCCCAGCAGGATCCGCTCTTCATTTACCACCGCGAGGCTTGCTAGCGCTGCCCGGAACCCACAAAGGCACTCTCCAAACCCCAGCTGGGAGCGGCGGAGGGTGCCTCCATCGCCCGCCCTCGCCCCACAAGAGCTAGCCGGGGCTGAGAGAAAAGGGAACCGGGGCGGGAGCGCGGCAAATCACAATAATTTGAATCAAATCAAACTGATTTTGAATTTTTAAGCAAGGAATTTTCATCTACTATTTAGTTTTTCCACGTAACTCACCTTGTTGAAAGCATGGGGACTCTTGTTGCTTCTCTTTCGACCGCCACTTTGCTCTCGGGGGTTACTCGCCGCTGTCCCCCGTCCCTCCCCGGCCCCCCGGGACCCTCCGGCTAGCTGTCCCCTCCGGGGCCGGGGTTTTCCACGGTCCCGCTGCCCTGGGCTTACCAGGCAGCGTCTGGGTTAGCACGGTTCGAGCTGCGGCGTTGCCTCAGTCGCCGCTAGGATTCGAGATAAAGAGACCAAGAGAGACCAATGGTATGCTTGTCCAGAGAGATTGTATTGCCTGAAGCGTTGCAGTGACCAAAGGCCCTGGGCTATTGCCCAGATACAGTTTTATACAGCAAAATTAAGAGATAAGGATTAAACAATAGAGACAGTGTTCAGCTAAGGCACATCAGAACCACCCCAGGGGCCAGGTCCAATGGGAACTGCTCAGGGGTGGGGAGAAGGGGGTTTACAGAGGAATGCTGAAGCGGGACTTTCCCGAAACAGTGGAGCATACATAAATGTATCTTTTACCTCAGTTTACCATTCCCAAGGCCTTTCTAATACAATGGGGCATACATGAATGTATCCTTTTCCTCAGTTTACCATTCCCAAGGCCTTTCTAAAACCTTCCTCCACGCTACCATGCCAGCATGATAACAACAGTCTCTGTTTACTGTCTCTGAATATACAGTCTCTGTATATTTCATATTTCATAGGAGTAATCTTTTATGACACTTATTTGATTAATGGACTCTGATCAGGAATCTACACCATGCATGATCACTCAGGATCAAAGCCCAGTATTTGTCTGCCCATGTAATCAACTATTCTTCTTACAATATATAAGAAATATTAATGGATACAGGCATATACTGGTGAAGTAAATGAGAGATTTTCCATGGCACAATAGGCTTGGGTGCTAAATCACATGATCTTGCCTAGGCACTGGACGATTTGAAATCCTAAAATAAAATTAAATCCTGAACCAAAATTGAAATCCCAGAAACTGATCAGTCATGTTCCACCTGCATATAAAGTCATAGCTCAACACAGCCATTCAACTTACACGCAGATGTTGCAACATTTCTGAGAGACAGAGGTCATGATTTATGTTTGGAATGAGATTTGAGCTACTCCAGTCAAGGCTTCAGATTTGGGCCTTGCAAGGCCTTCCAGCCTCTGATGCAGTTAGAAATTAAGAGTTTGTGGCGCAGTTAGAAATTATGTTACGGTAACTACAAAGTAATCAGCTATCTGAGTGCAAATTAGAGTAGAGCTGCAGTGTGAAAGGTCTGACCACCTTAAGACAAAGATAATCAATGTTAGCTTGCCAATTAGAGTGCCTTTCAAACTGTAAACTATGTAGAAGTGTATAAAACTGCCATCTTCTCTCAAATAAATGGAGAACGTTGCATTAATCATATTGGTTGGATGTGCATTCTGTCCTGTCCAGCTGTCCCACGTTATGAGGTCCCTGGCTTTTCACAGATTTATTTTTCAGCTAGTATCACAAGATTTTGATTCTTCTTTTATTTTGGGTGAATAAATTATTTACCTTTTTCTAGATAAAAGAGGGTTTTTTAATAAAAAAGAGTACAAAGTTATTTTTTCTGCATACTGTCTTACAAGATTTAAACTCTGAATGTTCTTATTTAAAAATGTAGTTTCTAGATGCTCTTACCAATTGCATAAAGACAGAAAACAAATTAATTACTTTATAACAGAAGTAACTGCTGAATGTTCTATATCTTTTGCCACTTTTTAGAATTCAGCTAACAATTAATGCAGTTAATTGGTAACCTTGTCATCTAAGAACAAACTTTATTAGAACTTTTTCATGTTATAAGTAGTCCTCTCCCTTCCAAAATTAATTTGAATTATGTGAAACCTTATTTGCATAGACTTTCCAAAAAAGAAGAGTAGTTTCCAAGTGGATGGAAAAAAATAACTATCATCCAGGAAACTGGAATCTAGGAAAGTTGCCAGGAATGTATGTAAGCCACCAAATAACTAATAAAAAACTTCCCAGAGAATATTGCATCATGGGTAATAGCCATTTTCCTAACAATACAAAATTCTTAACAGCAAATTCAGTAAGTGATAATGAATATACCAATGGTCCAGAGAAGAAGATGAAAAAAAAATTTTTTAGGATAATAGTTGGAAAAGCAGTAAACTTGAAAACTGTTTTGGAATCTGGCCTTAAAACAGGAGACAGTGTTTAGAATAGGCCTAGTAACTGAGGACCATTATTTTACTTTTGATTATTATAAACCTGTTATCACAGTAATTTCGTAATCTTTCCATTAGTGTTTTAACTTAATTTGTGACACCATTTATTAACAGCATATAAAGACCAAGGGAGAAAATAAAATTATCTCATGTAAGAGTATTTTCTAAGTAACCATGGGGTAGTTATCTTTCAAAAAATGCTTTTGAACTAAGAAAAGCAAATTGCACAGAGATTTAGTTAACTACTTCATGCAGCACATATAAATACCTGTGGGATTCCTTAAAATCAGAGGGTTTTGGGCACATTGCAAAAGGCAGGCCTCAGAGACAGCAGGATGATGATTAGAACTAAGCAGTAGCTGTAAGATTTGTCAGCAGAAAAATTATACAAGAAGTAGAAAGAAAGAACAAATAGAGCAATGGTCTGTGTATTAATGCTTGAGTAGAACTATTTCCTAAGTTGCAGAAAAGTATATCTGGTGAGATATTAAGAAAGTCTAAGCTTAATAATGGAGCTCTGTGCATTGTATCTTGAGGCTTACAAGCAAGTGTTATATTCTAACTAAGCAAGCATTGTTTTAACTAAAGGTACGTGTGCTTATAGTGATTGGATAGAACTACTGTTAGCATTCTGGAACACACATAATCACAGGATATGATTATATGCAGGTGCTTTTATTAAGAGCTCTGGGAGTCAGGGGTAAAAACCCATATCTGACTCCAACATGGCTTTTGAGCTGAACATATTTTATATTCTATCGTTATATAAGTTACATATTAAACTTATATTGTTATATTGTATACATTGACATGAGTTTCTCGTGATCTTTCTTAGGTCCCTGACCACAGTTTCTCATGAATATTCTTATAATTAAACAGCAATTATATTTAATTACTAAACAATCATCACATCTAACAATTATATCATTTATCATGTACTAGCTACACAGGTGCAGTTCTAGCAAGTACAAGTTCTTCATGTGCTTAGGGTATTTATTTTTCCAGGGCCTACTAAGCTTACTTTCCTGTTAACCCTAAATCCCCATGATTTTAAAACCCTTTTACTATCATTTTCTCCTCTTTGAAAGTATTTTCACTTCACTATACGTGCAAATATTTTCACTTGATTCAGTCTTTAGTTTCTAAGTTTATACATGACATTCTTCAAATCCAGGATTGATTGTCATGGACTGGAGGATCAGAGGATGATGGGTGTGGATGCTGTGCCAGTACCTTGATTATTTTCCGGTTCCAGGATGTCCTCTTCTGTATCTCTCCTTTTAGGACACTGTAGACTAACCAAATTACTAAAACACAATTAGTAGGATTATTACACTCTCAATGATAGACTTAATCCATGAACTCACATTCTACCCTAACCCATTAAAGACTTTGTCTAACCAGCTCATAGTCAAATCTTTCTGTTCTTCTTGTACTTCATGCTCTATTTGTTTTAACTTATTGATGTCATATTCTACGTCTGCAGTTACATTTGGGATGTGGATGCAGCAATGATCAATCTGTCCCTTTAAAAATCCACACACTTCATGCTCTTTCAGAAGTAACAAATCTAAAGCAAATCGATTTTGTAAGGTCATTTTTGTGGTGGCTTGTAATTGTACGTTTAGTTCTTTAAATCCTTCCCTAGTGACCCTAGCCTGTCTATCTACTTGACCTGAAAGTTTGTACAACATTTCTTTATTCTGATAAGTTTGCTATAGGACCAAGCAAAGACTCTAAGGCCCACATAAATTTCACTCCACTAGAGGGTTCTTGCCAAGTTGCATCTTGATTTTCACTATCTGGAACTTCTCGTCTTGTTCTTATCTGCAGAAGTTCATCTTTTCCCTTAAATGGGGACTTTCCCAAATTGGACAAAAAGTAGGGAGGCCTAAAGTAATTTCTTTTACTTTCCCGTCTACAGGTAGATGGGTTGTCCAGGTACCATCACTTGTTGCCCATACAAATTGTCCTGGACTTCAGAGTGTACTCTTGGTACATCCTATAAGTATTTTATTATTCACTTTACCCTGTTTGTGTTTGATACCTCTGCAGGCACAACCAATTTGTAAGGCTACTGCCAGTCATGGAATTTGTTTTATTTCTATCATCAGAAGTGCAATTATATGTTTTATTACATGTCCACCAACTTACTTTGTCTGCCTTTGTTCTACTACTAGTGGCAGTGTTCACTACTGTTGGATCTGTTTCATTTTCTGAACCTTCCCATGTAATGAACGAAGGAGTGGTAGCCATGTACTGGAATTTTTGAAGTATACTCAGAGACCATGCAGTGTCCCAAGGCTCTATTTAACCTTTGTGGTCTTTTGCCTCGCACTTCCACACTAGAGTAGTTTCTGTAACATTTTATGTAACCTTTTTATAATGTGGTAAGAAGCATTGCCATTGATTTGGGATGCCCCCTGCCCATTCTATTTGATATCCTATTGTGCCATTATTTTGAAGACAGTCTCGTTGACTCAAAGGATGTAACCATTGTTCTATTACTTTCCAGGTTACCTTGATTACCTGTCTTGATTCGATTCTGGTACCTGTTTGCATGTAATTGTTTTGTTCTTTTGTATTTCAGATAGTAATGTCATTATGATTCCCCAATTTATTGGGTCTCCCTCTGCCTTAGGTATTGGCAGACAAGCAGTTATTCTGCTAGTGTTCTGCATTTTGGCAAAATTTTTAACGAATCCAATCATTACATTCTCAGCCCAAATTGCACTGGAAACCTTTATCACCTGTGTTTCTGCCTGCACCCCTCTCTTCATTCTAGAATGAAGAGTGGTTAATTGATCTTTTTGCATTCCACATCCCAAAGACCATGAAATAAGCATTGGTACAATTACTGGTAACATTCCTGAAACAATTAAACACATCTTATCTGCAGCTTTGTTGGTCCCACAGTTTACACAGTCCGCAGTTCGGGATGGGTTTTCTTCACTCGAGTGTAGTGTATGCAGGAGTCCACTCCAGCTACCTTGACTGCTGTAAAGGTGATCAGTAGTACCTGATGGGGTCCAGTCCACTTTTCTTTCAATGGTTCTTCATTCCAATTCTTAATGTACACCTCGTCTTCTGGATTTATGTAATGAACTGGATTCTCGAGAGTCAGTGGCCTATTCTACATGAGGATGCTCTGAAGTCATGCTAAAGTTTTCCCGAGAGACAGAACATGGTTATATACTTCCTGTTTTCCCGTGACATGTATATTTGGATTGGGTCCAGGAGATTCATATGGTTTCCCATACAATATCTCATAAGGACTGACTGACATCCCACTCCTAGGCTTTATCCAGATTCTCAGTAATGCTATTGGTAAAGCCTGTGGCCACTGCAGTTTGCCTTCTTAACATATTTTACTGATCTGCCTTTTTAGTGTCTGATTCATCCTCTCCACCTGTCCACTTGACTGGGGTCTCCATGGTGTGTGGAAGTCCCAAGTTATTCCTAGTAACCTACTTACATCTTTTAACCACTGTGGCTATGAAGTGGGGTCCCCTATCTGATGCTATCTCTAGAGGCACCCTGAATCTGGGAATGATTTCTTGTAGTAACCACTTAACTGTTTCTTTTGCTTGGTTCGTGCGACAGGGAAGGGCTTCTGGCCATCCAGAAAATGTATCAACCCCTACTAACAAATATTTGTATCCTCTAGTTCTTGGTAGTTCTACAAAATCTACCTGCCAATAATCTCCTGGTTCTATCCCTACCCAAATCCTTCCTAGTTGTGCCTGTCTTTTAGCCACTGGGTTATTTTTCAAGCAAATCTCACACTTCGACATTACTGATTTTGCCATTGTTAACATTCGTACTGAGACCAAATAACGTTTTAGAAACTTTACCAACGCCTCTGCACCCCAATGACATTTGTTATGTTTAATTTGTAGAACCTTTCTCATTACCAAGGGGGGTACCACTATCTGTCCGTGTGCAGTTACCTACCACCCTTCTGGATTCTTCCGTGCATTCAGCGAATGTCCCAGTTTCTCATTTTCTGCTGAATATTTCAGCTGTGAAGGTAAATTGAATTGAGATACATTAAGTTTTAAAGGGACCAATGCCATTGCTGTTTGCACCTTTCGAGCAGCCTGTTGAGCTGTCCAATCTGCCTTTTGATTTCCCTCATAAATTTTGGAGTTTCCTGATTGGTGTGCCTTACAGTGCATAATTGCTACTTGTTCAGGTTTTTGTACTGCTCTTATCAGCTGCAGAACTACATTTTGATGTTTAATGTGCATCCCTTGAGATGAAAGCGGGCCCTGTTCTTTCCATAGAGCCCCATGCACATGCACTACTTCAAATGCATATTTTGAATCAGTCCATATGTTCACCTTTTTCCCTTCACTTAATTCTATTGCTCTGGTTAAAACAACCAGTTCTGCCTTCTGGGCAGATGTATTTGGTGGCAATGCTTTTGCCTCTATCACTGTACTGATTGTTGTTACCGCATATCCAGCGTGTCTGATTCCGTTCTCCATGAAAGTGCTTCCGTCTGTGAACAACTCCCAGTCTGGCTGTTCTAGGGGGACATCTTTCAGATCTGCTCAAGCTGCACAGGTGTGTTCTATTACTTCCACGCAATCGTGTTCCAATGGGCTTTCTTCAGATGTTGTACCTAGGAACAAGGCTGGGTTCAAAAGGTTAGTTGTTTTTAATGTTACATCATCCTGCTCCATTAAGATTACCTGGAATTTAATCATTCAACTCAGGGAGAGCCAATGGCCCCCCTTCTGTTCCAACACAGTAGTTACCATATGTGGTACATAGACATCTATGTGCCTTCCCATGGTGAGCTTCCTGGCTTCTTGTATCAGGATCACAGTGGCTGCGACTGCCCGCAGACATGAATGCCATCCAGCACTGACGTTGTCAAGTTGTTTGGAAAAGTAGCCCACTGGCCTTTTCCAGCTTCCCAAACGTTGGGTTAAGACTCCCAATGCCAGACACATCCTTTCATGTACAAACAGCTGAAAATCTTTGGACAAATCAGGTAACTCCAATGCAAGAGCAGTTGTCAAGGCCTCCTTTAGTTTGAGGAAAGTCTCCCTCTGTGGTTTGCCCCAGGTAAATGATCCACAGGTGGCACCACCCTGTCATCCCAAGGAAGACTCGCAGCTTATGTCGATTCTGGGGCTCTGGAATGGCACAAATAGCTTGAATATGGTTAGTACCCAATTTTCGCTGCCCTTGTGAGATTTCACATCCCAGGTAAATCACAGTAGGTCAATTCGTGCTTTTTCTTTAAATACCTTATATCCTCCCATTCCCAGTGAATTTAAAATCTCAATTGTTACCTTTATGCAGGTTGTTTTCTCCTCTGTGGCTATCAGTATATCATCAACATACTGTAGCAGCAGGTATTGTTCTCTTGGTACTTGCCCTCTTGCCGTCCAGGTGTCCAGCTCCTTTGCCAGTTGGTTTCTGAATAGGGTTGGACTGTTCTTGAAACCAGGTGAGCTGGGCCTTTCTTCCATTTCCTGGATTTTCCCACTCAAAGGCAAACAAGTTCCTACTTTCTTTGTCAAGGGGTATGCAGAAAAAGGCATCTTTTAGATCAATTACTGTAAACCATTTATATGTCTCTTTCATGGATGTTAACAATGTGTAAGGATTGGCAACCACTGAATAAATGTCCTTAGTTATTTCATTTTTTGCTCTCAAATCCTGCAATAGTCTATACTCACCACTGAGTTTCCTCACTAGAAATATAGGTGTATTCACATTCTTCTAAAATTTTGTATTTCAAGAATTTATATTAAAAGCTCCACATTCTCAAAGGTTATCACCGCATCAAGTTTTGCCAATAAATCTCTACCTAAAAGGGGAATTGGACACTCAGGCACATACAGGAATTAATGCGTCAGGACCTTATTTCCAAAACACAGATCTAGGGGTTGTAGGAATGGCCAATTTTCCACTTTCCCTGTGGCCCTGACTACTGTTGTTTGTTTGTCCCCAATTTGTCTTTGCAAATCATTCAGTACAGAATACATGGCACCCGTATCCACCAGGAATTTTACTACTCTTTCACCTAGCTGTATGGTCACAAAAGGTTCCTTGGTATTTCCCATATTTAGTCAATTACTGCATTTCCCCAGCACCATTAATTTTGCAGTATCTTGATCCTGGCTTGGCTGGTTGCCTTGGTAAAACTGGTTTGGACACTCATTCTCCCAGTGACCTTGCATGCAAAAAGCACACTGGTTAAATCCTAATTTTGGCACAGCAGTTCTCCCATGTCCCCTGCCAAATCCACCTCCCCTCCCCAGTCCACAGCCACCCCTGCCCCTCCCTCTGATGCCTGGGTTTCCTTTCCCTTGTATTACTACCAAGAGGTTTTGTTGTTGCCTTTTACTTATTTCCTTTTCCCTGTTATTGTATACTTTCCAAGCTACTTCAAGCAATTTGTCCAGATTTCTTAATTCTTCCCCTTCTAGTTTTTGCAGTTTTCTCCTAATGTCATCCTGTGACTGCCCCAGGAAAATGAGAGCGATCTGAACCTTTGCTTGTGGTGCATCTATTTGGAGATCTGTGTATTTTCTCACTGCTTCCTTAAGCCTTTCCAAAAACACAGTAGGGGATTCTTTCTTCTCCTGCCTTATCTCATATAATTTAGACCAATTTATAGTCTTAGGTACAGCATGCTGAACACCTATCTGCACCCACTCCTGATATTTCTTCAGTCTCTGCACATGCCCAGATACATTAGGATCCCACCCTGGATCCTTGGTTGGAAAATTATCATCTAGTGTTCCCATTACAAGCCTGTTTATGATATCCTGCCTTGCCTTTTCCTTGGCTGCTTTAAGTACCATTTCTTTCTCTGTAGAATCCATTAGGGTGTCTAATATTACTTGTATATCATCCCAATCTGCATTCTGAGTTTTCATAATAATTTTTATCACTCTTGCCACTTCATCAGGATTTTCTCTATGAGTTCCAGCCGATTGTTTCCAAATTACTAAATCTGCAGGGGAAAAAGGTACTTTTACAAACACTGGCCCCTCTGCTCCTATTCCCTGTCATAAGGGGGCAATCACAGTCCTCTTCTGTCTACCCAGATCTTTTCTGGCCAAGACTGGGGTGGGCTTTGACTGATTCCAAGTCCTATGAGATACTGGTATCGCAGATTCACTTTCATCTCTACTCTCACTATCTCCTTCACTTTCATCCTCCCCCCTTCTATGCATCACAGTTAAATTTAGAGCATTTCTAGGGGAAGAGGGGTCAGGTAATGGTGAAAGAGGGATGATAGGTGATCGGGAGAGAGGGTTTGAGTGGGTGAAATAGGACTAGACAAAATAGGATTGGGTGAAGCAGGGGATGAAGTAGGGGTAGGGGCAGGCAGGATAGGATTAGGTTCTCTTGGTCTTGCGGGGGCTACCTGTAAATCAACATCTGTATCGTTCCTCAAACTCAGACTTTCTTTCAATGCAAAATATTCTAAACAATGTTTCTCCTTCATACAAACCTCACACTTATCACTTGTAGATGCCTTAACTACCATCAAACCTCATTCAACCTGCCATTCTGGCTTATCTTACAAGTAGAAAAACAAATCAATATATGGAACCTCATCCCATTTTCCTTCATGTTTACAAAACAACATTATTTGCAAAATAGTGTTATGTTGTAATGTTCCATTCAGTGGCCATTTTTCACCACCTTCCAAAACATATTCTGGCCACCATGTATTACAGTAATCAATTAACTTACCCCTATGTAAGTCTTGCCCAAAATTGCCTTGTTTCCAATGTGCTAATAAGCACCCCAAAGGAGAACGTGGTATGGGGGCATTGCTGACCAAGAGACCTTTAAGCTTCTCCATATTACAGCTACAAGACACCACAGAATGCCAAACCTGCAACACTTTCGCGAAGTCTAATGGACAACGCCTAGGCAATACCACAGGAATTCCTTTAACCCAACCGAGCGTAGCTTTCACTGCTCTTATTGGCAGGTTCCACACCAAATTAAAAGAACCTTACCTCTCTCCAGGGGACGTTGTGAGTGGCGGAGGGTCGCGGCACCGATGGGCTCCCCGAGAATCCCTCGGTGCCGGCTGGAGAGTGATTGTGTTGCAGGGTCCTCAGCAGAGCTCGCAGGGTCCCATCTGGGTCACGAAAATGTTAGCGTTCAGAAACACACATAATCAATGGAATATGATTATATGCAGGTGCTTTTATTAAGAGCTCTGGGAGTCGGGGGTACAGACCCAAATGTGACTCCGACATGGCTTTCGGGCTTAACATATTTTATATTCTATAATTATATAAGTTACATATTAATTATTAAAATTATATTGCTATATTGTATACATTGACATGAGTTTCTCATGATCTTTCTTAGGTCCCTGACCACAGTTTCTCATGATTATTCTTAAGATTAAACAGTAATTATATTTAATTACTAAACAATCGTCACATCTAACAATTATATCATTTATCATGTACTAGCTACACAGGTGCAGTTCTAGCAAGTACAAGTTCTTCATGTGCTTAGGGTGTTTATTTTTCCAGGGCCTACTAAGCTTATTTTCCTGTTAACCCTAAATCCCCATGATTTTAAAACCCTTTTACTATCACTACTGTCAATATGCTTTTGCTTTGTGTGACTGGTCAAAAAGCTTATAAAGTAAGTTGTAACATTAAGTTCTTGGTCTGTTGCCTGGATGTGAGCTGGCATCTTCCCATTGAAATAGCCATGTAATGAAACTGATGCTAAAAACTAAACAGCTGAAGATGCATACCACCGCAGTCCCGTCCCATTTGTGACTTGTATATAGCTCCCGGCCGGCGATAAATGGTGTTCCTCTGTGAGGACGACGGTTAGACTAGTGGAATAAAAAATAAGATTGTGGATTACTCGGTTGCTGGAGGCCCAGGTGTTAATAAATAGAATGGTTCATCCCCTTCGTCGTCAGTATCTTATATGCTTGTAAGCACCCAGTAGCAATTTTAGTGGTTCCTGGGCATCATGATGGGAGTTTTCTATCTAAAACAGAATGGGATGTCTTTTACTGGCTTGAGACAATTTTACAGGATAAAGGACATTCAGATATCTCAAAACATGAACTAAAAGACTTATTCATCTGGGTAAAGGCAAATACTTAAAATATAGACTTGAAGTCTGCTTTTACCTGTGATTTTTTGGGACCAGATAAACTGGAAAATTTACAATCTGTTCTCTCTTAAAAAAGAAGAGGCTTTGGTAAAACTAACGCCTGTCTCCAGAGCTTTAATGGAAAGTTTCAAACCAAATGATCTTAGCAAAGACTTTCTTGAGTACCAAAACAGGACACCTGGTTCTGAAACTTTAATTCTGACTGCTGCTGGGTCTTCGTCCTTCTCTGGGGGGGGTGTCGGGTTTTGTTCGGGGTTCCTTCCCTTCTCCTGGCATGTCCGGGGTTTCCCCAGGCAGTGTGAACAACACCCCGACCCCTGAGAAGGGGGAATCCGATCAGCTTCCAGCTTCAGTTGTGTGCTTTGTTTCTTCCGGAATTCCCTGCATCACTGATGCTACCACCGGGCGTCCTCCCATCCCTCCGCGAAATCATCCACCCCCAGGGCTCCCAGGAAAGCTTTCAGGATTTTTTTTGTGCTCTGAGAATCTGGGGGGTCCATGGTCATGTTCTGGGGAGGCTGGGATTCTAATGGGTCCGGGAGATGAGAGTTTGGGGAAGATTAGCAAAACAGTGGCTGCTGTTTCTGTGCCCTGCTTTTCTTCCAAGTAGGCTGCGGCCGGGTTTTGTTTGGAAGTGTTGCAGGCTGGGTTTGCTGAGTGGGGCTCTGGATCTGCTCTGCCTGGCCAGGGGGCTGTGGGAGTCACCCCTGCCACAGTTTCCCCTTCTCAAGAGGTTACTCCCTCATATTGGGCTTAGGCGGACAGATTGCTTTGCAGTTCAGAGACTTCTTTTCCTGTTACTTCTTCCCTCAAGCCCCTTCCGGGATTTTTGCCATTTGTAACCCCCCAGCCTCCGGTTGTAGCTGGAGGGGGGGCTTTGGATTTGGCTCTGCCTGCAGGGGAGCAGGCAGGAGGGCAGAAGGACGTGACACGTGACAGCCAGGGGTTGGACAGGGCAGGGATGTCTCTGCGCAGAGAGATGGATGGGGTGGAGGTGGGAGAGCTCAGGAAAGTTTCTGCGGAGATACAGACAGATCGTTTGGAAGCCTTGAAGCCTGTCTCATTCGCTGTTGGGGGGGAAAAAAGAATGTCAAAATTGCAGTTTGGAACTGAGAGTTTTCCAGCTGCATCCCCACTGGTGGGGATATGGTGTGGAACTTTTAACAGTTCATTGGAAAGTGTCACAAATACAAATTTGGGATCTGCAGCTCAAGAGCACCCCAATTTGTATTAATCTAAAAGGATCCAATTTAGTGAACTGAGACATGATTTAGAGGGCTCTGGCTTTCTTTCTGTACCTGATACAACGCATTCTGCAGCTGCTACCTCCAATAGGGGGGGCGATGTTGGGAAAGTGGAGCTCTCCTCCTCCCTCCTCCCTGGCAGGGCTCCCCGGGGAGGCCTGTTGCTACAGCAATGCTACCGCCAAGAACTTGGAGTTTCTTGGCAGGGTTCCTGGGACAGCTGATTGTTGTAACAATACTACCTGTTATTCTGGGTCAGACACAGGAGTGATGAGAGGGAAAAACAAAACAGGGTCTAAATCAGAGGTAAACCTTCCACTGCAACCACCTAATTGGACTAATATTAGTCAAAATTTATAAAAAAATTTGAATTCAAATAAACAACTCCTCACCTTATCGGTAAGGTATGGTCATAATGATGAAACTCTTTCTCACCATGTTATAAAAGAGCTCCGTCAGGCTTTGAAAGACAGTGGGTTCTCTTCGCCTTATTTTAACAATGTATTGAAAAGTATATTTAATTCTTATGACTTAGTCCCTGCTGATTGTCGAAATGCGGTTTCCCTGATCTTAACCAATTCACAATATCTCTTATGGGAATTACAATGGAAAAACCTTATTAATAAATTGGGTGAAAAATATGAAAACTCTCCTTATGAGAACATAGATATTGTCCAACTAGCAGGTGATCCACCTTTCCATAGACCAGAAAATCAGGCAGCAGAATTGCCTCGGCCTGTGCTCACAGATGCTGCTAGAAAAGCTTTGTTTTCAGTTGAGCCAGCTGGTACCCATGTAAATGCTTATACTGCTATCAGACAAGGTGAATCGGAATCCTTTGTCTCTTTCTTAGATAGATTGATCCAAGCAGTTGAAAAACACTGTCCAGATGAGCAAGCTCATTCCTGTATTATCCAAAACCTTGTTTTGTCAAGGCTAATGAAGAATGTAGAAAAATTATTTTAACTTTACCTGATCAGCCTCCAACTGTAACACAGATGCTAACAGCTTGCAGTAAGTTCACTTCTCCACAACATCTTGCTAATGTGCAAGTTAATGCTTTTGGAAAGCAAATTACAGAATCCCAAGAAAAGTTAGGAAAAACATTGGGAGATAATTTGGCTAAAGCTTTGGGAGAAAATTTGGGACAACAAATGGAAAAGCTCGAAAAGGTCCTGGAAACGCAAACAAAATTTTTTGAAAAATTTGTTGGTACTGTACAGTTGGACTCTGATAAAAAGGTATGTTGCTTTGCTTGTGGTAAATCAGGACACATGAAAAAGGATTGTCCTACAAAAACAATCCAACCTAAACAACTTTCTATTTGCCCTCGATGTCAGAAAGGGAAGCATCTTGCTAAATACTGTCACTCTCAATTTGACATTGATGGCAGGCCTTTGCTGTTAAACTCAAAATAGAGCGTGTACTACCACTGCGCTTCAACACAAGTAGTAATTCCTCCTTACAGTCAATTACCCAGTCAAATGATATTGGTACCTCAGTCATTCCTACCTCAGTCAACCATTCCTCAAATGGTCCCAGCTCAATACCCTCAAGGTTAGAATTGGCCCTCTCAAAATTGATATACCTTTTAAATAATTTTTGTCATGGAAGCATTTCTACTGGATTTATCAATTTCTTTCAACAAAGGCAAGATTTTTTGATTCTGGGCAAAGCCAGCAACAAAATTTTAGGACTTTCAGTCCTTCCAACTGTTGTTCCAGTAAATTGTAATGAGGAGCTAGTAATTTGAGCTCTTTCACCTAATGTTCCTATGGTTATACCACCAAAAACACCTATAGCTATTGCATTTCTTTTACCCATGAATACACCCAAAAAAAACAACTTTCCAGAGATTTCAGTTATGTCTGTGCCATTTAGTACCTCAGGTCCTGAGGTCATTTGGGTGAAATGTGTGGGCCACAGCCAACCAAAATTGACTAGTAGCCTGACTCATCATGGTAAAACAATTTATATTACAGGTATGCCGGATACTGGTGCAGATGACATTGTAATTTCTCACATATTTTGGCCTTTTGATTGGGATTTGGTAGCTCCTTCAGGTTCCCTCACAGGGATTGGAGGTGCTACTGTGTGTTTGAAAAGTGAATGCATGATTAACATTACAGGTCCTGAAGGAAAAACAGCGATGTTCAGAAGCCTCTTACTTTCTGGGGGAGAGACGTCCTATCCCAGTGGGGAGCAAAACTGGAAGTAGGCCTGTGATGGGAACCACTTCAAAACCTGCCACTTTAAAGCTGAACTGGAAAACTGATCATCCTATATGGATTGACCAATGGCTTTTAACAGAGAAAAAATTAAATATTCTTAAAAAATTGATAAAGGAACAATTACAGCAAGGTCACATCACTCCCACGAACAGTCCCTGGAATTCACCAGTATTCATCATCCACAAAAAGACATCAGACTCCTGGAGGTTGCTTCATGATCTGAGAAGAATCAATGAAGTGATTGAAGACATGGGACCTCTTCAATATGGACTTCCTTTTTTATCAATGATCCTGAAACATTGGCCACTTGTTGTCATTGATTTAAAGGACCGCTTTGTCCACATCCCACTTCATCCCGATGATGCTCCAAGATTTGCGTTTTCTGTTCCAGTCATCAATAGAAGAGAACCTATGCAGAGATACCACTGGAAATCATTGCCTCAAGGAATGAAGAATTTGCCTATAATTTGCCAATATTTTATTGCACAAGTTTTGTCTCCAGTTCGGCAGAAGTATCCCAGATCCGTAATTCTACACTACATGGATGATTTGCTCATCGCTGCTCCAACGCTACCAGAGATGGAGCAAAGTTGTGCTAGTGTTGTTACTGAAATCCAAAATGCTGGATTTGAAATTTCTATAACCAAAATTCAAGAAGTTCCACCCTGGAAGTATCTGGGATGGAAGATGACTGAAAAAAACAATTACATCTCAAAGGAAACAGCTCTGGACCACTGTCAACAACCTACAAGATTTACAACAACTTCTAGAAGAAATCAATTGGGTTAGACCTGTTTTGGGAATTACCAATGATGAACTGGGTCCACTTTTTGATTTGCTGAGAGGAAGTTGTGACATCAACTCTCCTAGAACTCTAACACCTGAAGCTCGTGCAGCTCTTGACAAGGTCATGGAAGTTCTCCAAAGATGACAAGCTCATTGCTGTGTTCCGGAAAAGCCTTTCCTTTTTGCCATTTTGGGAGAAAAAATGCAACTTTTTGGTCTAATTTTCTAATGGGACCCCTCTGAGAGAGATCCTTTGTTGATAATAGAATGGATTTTTCTTCCCTATAGGTCTCCTAAGACTATTTTTACAGTTCTAGAGATGATAGCACAAATTGTAATTAAGGCCAGAACAAGAATGTCAACTTTAGCAGGTCAAGAATTTTCAGGTACCTATTTACCATTGAAAAAAGATTATCTTGATTGGACAATGCAAAATTCTGATGATTTGCAATATGCATTGCTAAATTTCCCACGTATTTGTTCTGTTCATTACCCAGCTCACAAATTATTACAGACAAAATTGAGTTTTAGAGAAAAAAACTGTGTTAAGTGAAGAACCTTTAAATGCAATAACTCTCTTCACTGATGGATCTGGCAAAAGTCACAAATTGGTAATAACTTGGTTTTACCAAACAACTAAATCTTGGGAATCAGATGTCTAAATAGTAGAAGGATCTCCTCAGATTGTTGAACTTGCTGCTGTGGTTCAGGCTTTTCAGCTCTTTCCACAACCTTTTAATTTAATTACAGATGCTGCTTATGTTGCTAATATGGTCAAAAGAATAGAAGAAAGGATGTTAGTAATGATATTTTATATCATTGGCTTTCATGTCTTTATACAGCTTTGCAAAACAGAACTAATCCATATTTTGTTTCTCACATTAGGGCTCATTCTTCACTTCCTGGATTTCTAGTGGAAGGAAACACGAGAGCTGACAAATTGACAATGGTTATTTCAAACACTCTACCAAACATTTTTGAACAAGCAAAAGTGAGTCATGCCTTTTTCACTAAAATGCACAAGCACTTGTGCGAATGTTTCAAATTCCAAAAGTCAAGCTAAGGCTATCATTAGTGCTTGTCCTGACTGTCAGCTTGTGCAGCCTCCTGTTTCTACAGGAGCAGTCAACCCACGAGGCTTGCAAAGCCTGCAATTATGGCAAACGGATATCGCTAAATATCCTTCTTTTGGTAAATTTAAAAATATTCATGTTTCAGTGGACACTTTCTCTGGTGCAGTTTTTGCTTCTCTTCACACAGGTGAAGCAGGTAATGATGCCTGTCACCATTTTTTGCAAGCTTTTGCTCTGTTGGGTGTGCCCCAAGAAGTAAAAATTGACAACGGTCCCCCATATATATCTCAAAAATTTGCCACATTTTTAAAAGATTGGAGTGTTTGCCACATCTTTGGTATTCCTCATTCTCCCACAGGTCAAGTGATTGTTGAGAGGGCACATCAGACATTAAAATACATACTTGATCAACAGAGGGGGAGGAATGGGGGCTTCACCAGACATGAGGTTGAACAAAGCTTTATATGTTTTTATTTTCTTAAACAGCTCTGTTGCAAAATCCAATCCACCAATTTTTAGGTATTTTTCAAATAACACACATGAGAAATGGAAAGAAAATCCCCTTGTTTTCATTAGAAACCCTGTGACAGGACAAATTGAAGGTCCTTTCCAATTAATCACTTGGGGCAAAGGGTATACTTCTGTCTCTACAGGTGCAGGAATTAAGTGGGTCCCTGCGAAAAACGTCAAACCATATCACTCCCAAGAACGTGTTGACTAATCCAAGACTGTAGAAGCAAGTACCAAGAGCTTGAGTTTGAAAGAGTTTTGGTCTTATACAGACTACACACCAGGGATTGCTTCTATGCATCTTTCTAAGCAAAGCAAGAGACAACTTTTTAGTTTTGATCAAAAATACAAACAGAAAAATGAGCCAATTTTTAACATCATATTGAAATTTTCCTGTGGCACACAGAGAAAAAGCTCTGTACAATGTATCTGAAGCAGCAATTAGTGCATAAAAAGAGACATTCCACAATTTCCACAGCTTCGCACTGCCAGCATGCTTTTCTCTGGCAATTAACAGCAAGAAATGATACCTTAAAAAGTGTCAAGGAGAAATAGAGAATTTGATAAAAGTGCAAACTCTTTTTAAACAAGTTTGACACTATTCAAATAACCTTTCTCTTTTCCCATTTTATATTTTTCCCCTATTATATTTTAACACCTTTTTGGTGTGCAACTGTGTCCTGTCATCTTCAAATAACTGAATAAATCTATTATTCAATAAATTCACAATTCAAACATAAACATATTTCCATCAGAAAAAAATTAGTTATGGCATTTCCCAAACACCAGGAATGTATCCCAAGAAGGAAACTTACTCTTAAATAAGTTCCAAAAAAAAACTTTTTAAATTAACTTATTCTTAAATAAGTTCCAAAAAAACTTTAATTTTGCTCTCTATATTTCAGGAACAGGATGCTTAACAGTGATAAACATTTCAGAAACAGTGGTTAGCTCAGAGAATTTCTCTCTGTGGCTATTCACCATGAAAGTCTTCCGGATTCCAGAATGTTCATTCTAGGTTTATGTTCTCATCTCTTTCTCAAACAAACAGCACTTTCTAGATGTGGAAATAGTAACTGATGTAAGAATTGGAAATACAAGTAAAATTTTTTTTGTGCTCCATTCTTACACTGCCATAGTCACTCTCTAAGCATCAGCTGCTTAACGTAAGGATTATATAATTTAGTTCATGGAGTTCCTATGGGTATAGGCCATCATAGTTATCTTCAAAAACATAGAGCTGCTCTGCCTACTTCCTACTTCTTGCTATGCACCACTGTAACTGCAGCCCTCTTAACTTCACTGTTTATTAAAAAAGATTGACCTTTTATGCATGTTTAGGGAGACTAAATTAGAAAGGAAAATAAGGGAAACAAACACAAGTGACAGGGCAAGACAAGGCAAGGAAAGGGACAAAAATGACATACGTGCACCTGCTGCATAGTATGGTAGCAGGACTCATGTAAAAAACTATATTTTCTGTCACATGTTGAGTGGAAATCATAAGACTTAAGGAAGAGAAGAGGAGGTCAGGGATTGTTATCTATCAGAATAGCTTATTCAGCTTTCAAACCCATCTAGAGGAAGATGATGCATTAAAGGGTAACTAAATTCTAATTACATTTCTTCAGAAAGCAGTACCTAGTGCCATACTTAGCTCATCCTATTACATACTATAATTGATTATTATAAAAAAGGAGAATGCAAATTTTAAAAAGAGCTTGTAATAAAGTGTCTCATTTAAATTGCTGTGGATCTTGCAATCACATTCTAAAACTGATGTATCCATTGCCCTATAATGATATTTATGTTAATATCCTCCCTTCAGCAGAAAGGGACTGAAACTTGTATCCATATGGCACAACATGTTTATTCTGAATGTAATATTGTTAGACTGAGTACAGCAATTTAGGGTATTTTATAAAAAAGGGAAAGTCTGTTGGTTTTCAATCATCATGTGTTCTGAACATTTTCATTCTTCCCTGTTTATAAAGAACAATTTAGCCCTTCACAAAAATAAGTAGACTAAAATATCTTGAATTATATTTTAATAATATACTACATATGTACATTACATAATATATTACAATATATGTCAATAAATATGTGTTCTTTTTTCAGTTCTAATAACAGGAAAAGAAAATTACTCAGTGGCTAGTGTATATTCATCATCTTCTTGTTTGGGTTTTGGTCTCTTTTTTTAATAGAAATAATTTCAATTAACATAATGAAGAATTTAAGAAAGCAATAAATTAGTATGTCTGATTTTTCCATGGAATTTTAAAGGGATAGATCAGGTGCATCCTTTTATGGATACAAATTAAAGACTTTTGAAAGCACAGCAAAGTGTTATTTTCTGTTTTCCTTGTTGAATAAATCATGGCTTCAGAATGACTTTAATGTAAACTTCAATTTTTCAAAGCCATTATAAAGCTGCATACTTAGTTTCTTTTAATGTAATGATATATGTAGGTTGCCAAGAAATAAGAATAGAAGTAATAAATGAGAGTTTAAAATAGGAAAGAATATTTTTCAGCAAGAATTCTCAGAATTTTTTTCCCTAGACATTGTAGAGAGAACAGTTGAGAAAAAGGAAAACAGGAACTATTCATAATGATAAGAATGAACAGAGGCAACATGCTTGCTGACAAAAACATCCCACAAACTTGCTAAGTTCTGGCATGTCTCTCTGAAGAGAAAGAAAACTAACTTTCTTTCTGTGGTTTGTTGGTGAGGCAGAGTGGCAATGGAAGAACAAAATCCAGTAACAGAGGAATAAATCTTTTTGTATTTAGATCCCTAAAGTCGATCTAAGCAACCTCTCTAGGCCAGTCTTATTGTCAAAGTATGAAATCTGCTGCCTATTAAGAGGTGGCAAATGTACTTTTGTGCATATGGCAGCTACAGTAGGCAATGAGAAATAGTGCAAAGAGCCAAGAAGGTATTATCATGCTAAACTTTAAGTGAGTATGGGAAAGACAGATCTGTTTCATTCCTTCATCTAACAACAGAAATGTAAATTAAAAAAAAAATGGATAACACTACAAGTATAATCAATATTTTTCAGTCTGTATACCAGTGAGATAAGTTGCATCTCAAGAGTGATTCTGTCATTAAAATGGTAAAATATTCTGCAGTCAAGAAAAAAATTTCTTGACATTTTCATTTAGTCTGCCACTCCATCTACAGAAGGCTTCAGAGTCCAAGTATAGTCAAGTATAATTTTCCCATTTCTCCATGTACCAGGATAAGAAACTAAGTCATAAAATTCCTATACAAGCAGTTTTGATATCACACAGCAAGAAAACATTTTCTAATTTTGCAGACAGTGGCTCTGTGGATTTTTTTTTCTAGGCTTTTAATTGTCCTTGCATAAATCTTGCTGTATTTTAGGTTGAAAATTTTCCAGCATTCATGAATTGAGGATATCACATCTTTTCACTTGTATCTTATGGGTAAAATAATGCACAGGGTTTCTCTCAGGCACACTTCTACTAGACCAATGTCCTAGGGTGACTCCTAAACCAAGATAACCACTAAACCCAGGACTTCTAACAGATTATTTATTTTCATTAGCTGTAGCTTCCCACTCTGTTTTCTCTTGGGAGTTGCTGGAAACTCCCTCTACATCAATTTTTTATCATCCTTTGTGAGTTGATCTCCCTCTCCATTGCATATCAGCAAGTCTAGTCATAATGAATGAATGGGGTGTACAGACAGGACCCAGGAAGGAAATTTACATTCCTCTGAGTCTCCAGTTTGTTTCTGTACTCTTCTACCTTCCAGAAATTAGCAGAAGGTATGTCTTTGACTCCTCTCACCTATTCTTCCCCTCTGCCAGCTAATCTGGAACATTGTAGCCCAAAAAAGAACTTCTTCATTGTATTAATCTGTGATTAAATTGCAAGCTTCTCTTTCCCAGAACAATTTAAAATGTTACCTGTACCTTTGAAAGTACCTCCCTAAGAAGTAGGAAGCTGTGACTCCTCTATATACACTTTTATGGGTTAAAAAACATATTCTGGATGTTTTAAAGGTACCATCATCATGCTGGCAAGTAAAAAAATTGTCAGTTTACAGTGCAATGGGAGAGAGAGAAAAAAACACAAAAAGAGCAAGAGACATATGCAGAACAGGCAGCTGTAGAAAAACACAGGCAGGATGTAATGCAGAATATACAATGAATTATATGGGGGCATCTATATAGATAGAGAACTTGTGCATAAGAATGCGTTGTCTCTTCAAACTTGGATTTGGTCTGCTGTGTCTAATTTTGGGTAAATAACTTCCTTTCAGAAATTTGGAAGTAAAAATAAGATTTTGCACATTCATTTCTATTTCAGAACAGTTTAAGGAAAATCCTGGAGGTTTTTTGAAACTTGGTTTGAGATTCCAGAATGCATTGGGTTCAAGTTCAGCTGGCAAAATGCAAAAAAATGCCAAAACTTAGTGCAAAATAGATTTTACTATTTCTCTAAGGGATGGACTAAAATATCTTCCCAGTGTTCTTTCTTTTTTTTTTTTTTGTTTTGTTTTGTTTTGTTTTGTTTTGTTTCAGAGTACCTTTCTAGTTTCTAAACTTATTTTCATCTACTGTATCAAAGTAGATAGTCTCTATTTTTTCCAATGGAGCCCTATAAAAATGTACAAGGGGAATATGAGACCACAAAACACATACCTAATGGTAAGATAAAATGTGTATGGGGTGAATATTACCAGACAGAAAAGTGACAGCTTTATGACAGCCTGAAATGTGTCAGCATACAAATGAATTACACTAATAATTTCCAGAAACTAAGAAAGTATCTGGTATAGGGAAGTGCTTCCTCACTCCTCTCTAGCCTTACTGCATTCAGATACCTCAGTAACAACCAAATGGGATTTTATCAAACTTTTGAGACATTTCACTTCTGAATTGGACAGCAGTGTGAGAAATTTCCTTCTAAGAGTAAATGGCTTGGAAAGATATAAGCAGCAGAAATTAAGCACTTAAAATGGAAATAACATCTTAACCACAACTGCTAAACTTATACCTCTGTCACCTCAAGCTGTGAGTTCATATCTCAAAAGATATGTGACAACAGGCTGACTCAGTGCTCAGATGAGAGCCATTTAGGAAACATCCAAGCAGAAATTCCCATAGCAGCATTCCCACTGGGCTGCTAATGAAGTAGTACCCATTACATGTGTTTAACCCTATCCAAGACAAGACATATAATTATTGTCTTCTCTGTCTAGTGACGTAGTGACTCTGACTTTACAGATGTGAAACCTAGTATCCTGGTCTGAGGCCAACTTGAATAGTTTCTATCATCCCTCAACCTCATTTGGTTATACAATTCTCTGTTTCTTGCTCTGGAAGAGTCAAGGTTTAGCCATCAACAGATAGGCATTCACTGGTCTTCACTCTCATTTTGCAGCCATGCAACAGGAGACTGCTAACCACAGAAGACAGTTCTCAGCCCTTGTCTTGTTTTCCTAGACGAGCCAGACAGAGTTTTTAGTCTGGTAGCCATGAATTTAAGTTATTAAACAAGACACTTCATCCTAATTGTATGACCTCTGACTGAAGCAGAAAGGCAGATCTGCCTCCTTTTACAACTTGATTGTCCAATGAGGAATCATATTTACATACTAGTAGGTAAATGGTATGGCTGAATTTCAGTCCACCTGCCTAATATCCTTCTGTCGCCCTGTTCTTTTGAGAGTTTTAATGTTCTTCTAAAGGTTCCTATGCCTTCTGATATTTACATATTTCAACCGAGTTTTCTCACGCATGTTTATGTAAATAATGATTGTTTTGCTTTCTTCTTTGAGGGTGGAAAAAATAGATGGACTGTTGGTTTGACCAGTGTGGTTGAAGAGGTGGCAGATTCACCCTCCAAACCACCGTCACTTTTGCTATTCTATATATAGTGGAGTCAGAAAATAAAGTTTGCTTTTTTGGGTTCTTTTTGGGTTCTTTTTCTCTCCTGTTACATTACATCTGCTTCTGTGAGTTATTTCATGTCACAGTGTGACATCCTTCAGCCTATTAAGATGACATAAAATTATTTTCCAATTTTCAATGAACACTTTGATTTAACATCCATGCACATCTTTAAAAATGTCAGATTGTGACAATTCTTATATATGTAGCATATATAGAAAAGCTGTTAAAACATGGAAGTCTTGAGATCTGTTTGCCTGTAATTTATTTTGTACATGAGAATGTGTCATAAAAGTAAAGGATGTTCATAGGGTCTGATTTCCCCAATACACAACTTCATCTAAAGAAAGTGATTTATCGCTCTTAAAATTCCAGCTTTGAATATTTAATCCTGCTGTTGTACTGCTTCAAAACAGCCATTAGTAAATTCAGTCTATTTTCAGGTGAGAGCCTTAAGGCAAGGTCTTCCCACATGCTTTGCCATTTTTCCAAGCACTGGGCTTTTTCCTTTTTTGTATGTTTTCTGTGTCCTCTGGATGACGCTAGTTCAGAAGAACATTTCATAGAAATTTAATGGCCCTTGTCAAGTAGGTTGATCTACAGACACACATACTCTCTTAACATGCTCATGCTACTACTAAAACTCATGGTTAGTATGCTCCTTAAATATCTGTAGACATTCTTTAACTTTGATTTTATGAGGAAATTAAACTAATACTGAAATAAGAGATTTTCCAGAGATCACTTGAGCTAACAAAATGAATGTATCAAAAATGAATGTATCAAAAATGCATGTATCAAAAAAATGAATGTATCATGTTTGTAGAATCATATGTTGAATTTTAAGAAACCTCTGCCATGGTGCAAAAGACATAGGAAAGAGAGAAGAAAAAAAATCTTTAAAGCTTCTTGCAAAAAGACAAATACCAGAGAAGACCAGGAATGCAAAGAACTCAGATAAAGGAGGCCCCTCTGTCAAGGATGATGGACTTATCCAGATAAGATAGCAGAAGAACAAAAGCATATGCGCAGAGGAGAAGAGTTCAAAAGTTCAATGCAGAGGAAGACTATGGTATCAGACTCAAAAGACCACCAGAGACCCCCTAAAGACCACCACAAAAAACCACGCATGCCCAGAAGGGCGTGGACCTATTTAGCATGAGAGGCGAAGACAGGCGGGGCCAGGGGTTGAATATGCATAGAAAAGTTGTGTAATGTATTGCATATGGAACACCTTTGTGAATAAAATTGTGGGACAAACTCCAGCTCGGGGCACAAGATTTTGGAGAGCGATCTCACTTGTGCCGGCTGCTGTCATACATACCCACTTCATAACTACATCGAGTTGTGGAGTCTATTTATTTATTCCGCGTATCGCTTCATTTGGCGACCACGAAGGGACTTCTCTGCTCGTCTGTGGGTCCAGTTGAGGGCAGACACCCTCAGGCGCCGCGGGGCACTTCCCCGGAGGGATTCTGTGCCTCGGCTGTACACTAAGGAGAGCAGACCACGGCCCGTCGATAAGCGGACCAAAAGCGGTATGTATTATTTTCTTTTGTTAAGGAACAGCACTGATAAGTTGCATTAAGACGTTTTTGCGCACAGGTTTGCCAAAGGGGCTTGCAAGCAGATCAGCGGAGGAGAGGTTCCCCCCCGAGGCTGATTGCACAGCTCGGGGAAGGAGAGAGGTTGCACCCCCCCAAAGCTGATTGCGCGGCTGGAGGGGGGGAAAAGGTTTCCCCATGGTCGATAGAGTGGCTTGGGGAAAGGGAGAAATCCCAGTTTCAGTGTGGTGTGTTTGTTACACCTGGCCGTGCGTGCTTGCATACGTGTGGGTGTCTGTGTGAGTTTAAGAGGGTGAGATAGCTCGCCGCGCGGCGTTTCGATATTGCTGGAAAGTGCTGGGGTGAGAACTGGCGGTGCTAGGATATCTGAACACAGCACGGCGTTGCGATATTGCTGGAAAGCGTGGGGGTGAGGCAGCTCTCAGCCAGCACTGTCTGATAGAGCAGACGGGCACATCTGCTTAGTGGGGTAAGCAGTGCGCATGCAGGGCAAGGGCTGTCTCTGGTGAGTGAGAGCGCAGCTCAGAACTAAGAGAGTGTGACGTGGCAATGCTAGGATACCTGAACGCGGTGCGGCGTTGTGATATTGCTGGAAAGCACGGGGGTGAGACAGCTCGCCGCGTGGCGTTGCGATATTGCTGGAAAGCGCGGGGGTGAGACGTGGCGGTGCTAGGATACCTGAACACGGCGCGGCATTGCGATATTGCTGGAAAGCGCGGGAGTGAGGCAACTCTCAGTCAGCACTGTCTGATAGAGCAGATGGGCGCATCTGCTTAGTAGGGTAAGCAGTGCACATGCAGGGCAAGGGCTGTCTCTGCTGAGTGAGAGCGCAGCTCAGAGCTAAGAAAAGTGCTCTAAGCCCAGTGTGGCCAATAGCGCAGTGGGTGTGCACAAACTGCGGTTTATAAAATTGTTTTAAACACGGCTAGCTACTAGCGCAGCTAGTACAAGTTAGGACTTGCAAGCACCACTTACAAGCATCACTGGTTACTAAGTGTTTGTTATGCGGTGATACTGCCGTTCAAGATCAAGAGCATATGCTGCTGAGTTCTAACTAAAAAAAAAAAAAAAAAAAAAAAATAAATTTTTATTTTTTTCTTTTTCCTCCCCAGTGGTCTGGATTAAACTCGTAGGAATTGGTAATTTGTGTGGGAAGGGGCAAACAACAAGTTACATACGTAATTAAAATAAGTAAAGGAGACATAATGGGAGCAAAACAAAATACAGAAGTATCCAAGGCCAGCCCATTAGGATGCATCTTAGCTCACTGGAAAGAAATAGCAGGCAAAGGGGGTGTGGAAAATAAAAAGAGTTTAATCAAATATTGCTCCCATTGGTGGCCACTCTATCACCTAGAGGAGGGGGCCAGATGGCCTCCTACAGGTACATTAGAGTATAATACCTTGTTACAGCTAATGCTATTTTTACGAAGGGAAGGGAAATGGGAGGAAGTTTCTTATTGTGATATGTTTTTCTCCCTCCGAAATAACCCTGATTGGCAAAGGGACTGTGGCATCAGAGCCCCCTCTGATCCCCTCATTCTAGCTCTTGAAAAAGAAAACAGAAGCAAAACAAGGAAACTTAAACAATGCTGCTCAGCCTGTAGTATAGGCCAGAGGTGCACCAGGATAGATAAAGTTTATCGCACAGCACTAGAAGAACAAGAACAAGATCTAAGCTATCTATTCCTCACTTAGGAAGGGAAGAAGGAAGGGGTGAGAACTTAGGAGAGGCATCAGCACCACCTGCAACACCTATACTACATACACCACCTGCATCACCTGCAACACCTACACTACATACACCACCTGCATCACCTGCAACACCTACACTACACACACCACCTGCATCACCTGCATCACCTACATCACATACACCACCTATACCACCTACACCACCTGGTCCACCTACCCCTTCTCTTCCTTCAGAAAGAACACATGCTCCAACCCCCATAAGCAGCCCAATTGCATCTCGAACCAGAGGACAAATATTGCAAGGCCCTTTATGAGAGACAGTAACATCGGAGGGAGAAAAGGTACTAGTTAAGGTACCATTCTCCACCCTTGATTTGGAAGCATGGGAAAGGGTCGCGGGAGATTACCGAAATGACCCTTTCAACACTGCCAAACGTTTACGATACATTATGAAGCAACACAACCCAGACTGGGGTGACATTCAATTGTTATTAGATGCATTCACTGAAACAGAAAAGCAGTTGGTTCTAAAAACAGCAGGAGATCTGGTAGCGGACCACTTTAGACAACAACAAGTAGATCCAAGGGAACATTTTTCACTTCAAGACCGGGCTGGAACCCAAACCAACCAGAAGAGAGACAAAAGCTAAAGAAATATCAAGACTGGGTGATATTGGGAGTGGAAAGAGCAATGCCTAAAACCATAAATTGGTCAGCTCTATATGCTATTAAACAGGGACCCTCGGAATCCCCCACAGAGTTCCTAGACCATTTGAGAAATGCAATGCGGAGCTATACACCACTAGACCCTGCATCTGAGGTGGGGATACAACAACTAATTAATCTATTTTTGGGGCAGTCCACAGGGGATATTAGGCGCAAACTCCAAAAGGTTCGAGAAGAAAATGCCCGGAATTTAGAAACTTTACTGGGAGAAGCTTGGAGGGTCTTTAGCAACAGGGAAGAAGGATATAAGCGAGGGATGAAAAATTTAGTAGCAATAGTACAGGAGGAGCAGAGAGGAAAACATGGAAGCAGGCAGGGGCCATCCAGGCAAGGCCCCCCCTGGTTGGGCAGAAATCAATGTGCAAACTGTCGGAAACAGGGCCATTGGAAGAGGGACTGTCCAGAATGGAAACAAAATGGTCAAGGGAATCAAAGGGGGGGAGTAGTGGCCCATGTGCAGGAAAATTAGGGGGGACCAGAGGAGACTACCCCAGCAGGCCCTCTGGTTATAAATCTGAAGCTGGGGGAAATGGAGAAAGAAGTAAAATTCCTAATTGACACTGGGGAAACATACTCAGTTCTAAATACAGCTTTGATGCCCATAGGAGATGATTATGCTATAGTTACGGGTGCGACTGGCCAAACTGAAAAGGCATTTTTCTTCAAGCCACTCAAATACAAACTGGGAAAGCAGTGGGGAATCCACAAATTCCTATATATGCCCAACTCCCCTGAGTCACCTTTTTGGCAGAGATTTGCTAGCATAATTACAAGCAACCATTACATTTAAAAATGGGGAAATTACCCTGGAGGTAAACAATCAAAAATATGTAGAAATATTAAGTTTGATATTAACCACTAACGAAATCATGAGGGAAACTGAAATTAATAAAGAGGTAATGGATCAGGTATTCCCTGGGGTGTGGGCCTCTGATGTACCAGGGAGAGCGAAAAACGCTTCCCCTATACAGATCCGGCTAAAAGAAGGAAAGCAACCGGTCAGAATTAAACAGTATCCCTTGAGGAGGGAGGATAGGGAAGGGATTAGCCCAGTTATTGAGAACTTTTTGCGTCTAGGATTATTAAAGGAATGTCAGTCTGATTTTAATACCCCTATCCTACTGGTCCGCAAACCTGATGGGTCATACCGGTTAGTACAAGATCTGCGAGCTGTGAACAAGGTAACTGAAGATCTGTATCCTGTGGTGGCCAATCCCTACATGTTATTAACTTGCTTAACACCCGAATTAACTTGGTTTACCGTTTTAGATTTAAAAGATGCCTTCTTTTGCCTTCCTATCCATGAAGCCAGTCAGAAAATTTTTGCATTTGAATGGGAAAGCCCCAAAAGTGGGTGAAGGACCCAACTTACGTGGATGAGACTCCCACAAGGATACAAAAACTCACCCACTCTGTTTAGAGAGCAACTTGCAAAGGAATTAGAGACCTGGAAAGCCCCTCCCGAGGAAGGGAAGCTGCTACAGTACGTAGATGACATCCTGATAGCCACACGAACGAAGGAAGCATGCGTGGCCTGGACGGTAAGCCTCTTGAACTTTCTGGGGCTCCAAGGGTACCAGGTATCAAAGAAAAAGGCCCAAGTAGTCAAACAGAAAGTAATTTATCTGGGTTACGAAGTCAGTGCTGGACAACAT
This sequence comes from Lonchura striata, assembly GCF_050655825.1. NCBI lineage: Eukaryota > Metazoa > Chordata > Aves > Passeriformes > Estrildidae > Lonchura > Lonchura striata. The sequence goes on from NC_140704.1 coordinate 75,689,559, forward strand.
AGCCTGGACCAAAGCCAGAAGGAAGCAATATGTCAAACCCCAAAACCTCAAACTGTAAAGGAATTGCGAACTTTCCTGGGGATGACGGGGTGGTGCAGATTATGGATCTATAATTATGGACTGTTTGTGAAGCCCTTATATGAACTAATTGCAACCGAAAGCAGGGACATCCAATGGACAATGGAAGCTACGCAGGCTTTCAACCAACTAAAAAAAGCCCTCATGTCAGCTCCGGCTCTGGGATTGCCAGACGTGAGTAAGCCTTTCCTTTTGTTCTCCCATGAGAAGCAAGGAATTGCCTTGGGAATATTAGCACAGGACCTCGGCCCATACCGGAGAGCAGTTGCTTATTTCTCTAAGCAATTGGACACAGCCGCCAAAGGGTGGCCTGGGTGCCTCAGGGCTGTGGCAGCAGTCATAATGAACATCCAAGAAGCACGTAAATTCACCCTGGGCCAGAAAATGACTGTGCTGGTGTTCCACACGGTGTCTGCAGTACTGGAGGTGAAAGGCAGGCACTGGCTTTCCCCACAGTGATTCCTGAAATACCAAGCTATTATGGTAAAGCAAGATGATGTAGAGATAGTGGTGACTAACATTGTCAATCCAGCCTCCTTCCTCAGTGGAAACCAAGGAGAACCAGTGGAACACGACTGCCTAGAGACCATCGAGGCCACCTATTCCAGCTGCCCTGACCTGAAGGACACCCCTCTTGAGAATGCAGAAGTCTGGTTTACTGATGGAAGCAGTTACGTCATCAGTGGAAAACGGCACGCCGGGTACGCAGTAACTACCTGCTAAGAGGTAAGAGAATCCGGACCCCTGCCAATGAATACCTCTGCACAAAAGGTCGAGATAGTCGCTCTTAGAATTGGCAAAAGGGAAAGAGATAAATATATATATGGACTCAAAGTATGCATTTGGAGTAGTGCACGCTCATCGAGCCATCTGGAAAGAGAGAGGACTGATGAACTCTCAAGGGAACAACATTAAACATGCATCTGAAATACTGCAACTTCTGGAAGCAGTTCAGTTGCCAGAGAAAGTAGCGATCATGCACATTAAAGAACATCAGAGGATAAACTCAGAATTGGAAGAAGGAAACGAGCTGGCGGATAGGAAAGCAAAAGAAGCGGCAAAAATTGAGGTAATAACTGAGGCAGCCCTGATTCCAGATGGGAAAATTTCCCTTGAAAATAAGCCAAAATACAATAAATTGGACACAAAATTGATTCAAGAGCAAAAAGCGGATTACAACCCAGAGGGATGGGCCACCGTAGAAGGAAAGTTAGTCACACCCTCCTATTTATTATGGTCCCTAGTAAGGGAGGAGCACCGGAAAACACATTGGGGAATTGATGCTCTGTACAAATATCTGAATGAAAGGATCATAGCTAGACATTTACGAGCCACCATCACTCAAGTGACTCAACAATGTGACCTTTGCCTCCAGACAAACCCCAAGAATATTCCCAAACCAAAACTTGGCCAGATTGGGAAGGGCCAGGGGCCGGGGCAACAGTGGCAGATTGATTTCACGGAATTGCCAAGAAAGGGGGGGTATAAGTTTTTACTGGTCTTAACAGATACCTTTTCAGGATGGCCAGAAGCATTCCCCACCAGGACTTCTAAAGCTCGGGAGATAACTAAGGTATTGGTACAAGAAATCATACCACGATTTTGGGTCCCGGCTACAATCTCCTCAGATAGAGGATCACATTTTATTGCAAAATTAGTACAACAGGTGAGCCAATACTTGGGCATAGACTGGGAACTTCACACCCCATATAACCCACAATCAAGTGGTCAAGTAGAGAAAATGAATCACTTGATCAAACAACAAATTGTACGATTGGGACAGGAGGCTAATTTGCCGTGGCCTCAATCCCTCCCATTAGCACTACTGCGGATTCGAACCAAACCCAGGACCAAAGGAAAACTGAGTCCCTTTGAATTGCTTTATGGGAGACCATATGGGGTGCAAAAGGGAACGTCTGCCCAGGACGTATCACTAACCTCCTATATGATCGCTCTAAATAAACAACTTAGAGCAATCAAGAAATATGTGGCCGGAACTCGGGGTGCGGGGCTGGATGCACCGGTTCATGATGTACAACCTGGAGACTATGTATATATTAAGTCTCTTACAGAGAAAGCCCTAGAACCACAGTGGAAGGGACCATACCAAGTACTCCTTACTACCTTCACTGCAATCAAGATTAAAGAAAAAAACACGTGGATTTACCACAGCCGGGTTAAGAAAGCTCCGGAAGACACTTGGAAGATAACACCGGGTGATGGTGAACTGAAACAAAAATTTACTCTGACAAAATGAATGTATCATGGTGGGTGGGGACTCTTGCTGAAATGTTGTTTACAATCATAGCTGTATTCCAACAATTAGAAGGTAAACCTAGTCAGAACAACGCTAAATGGCTTTGGTCCCAAGCCTTTACTCAATACACGGGATCCATGGGGAAGTCTTCCGATTTAAAAGGTTTAAATCTAACAACTCTGGTCATGCACAGTAACCAAATATATACACAACAAGAGTGGCATAACCAGAAGTTGTGGTCACTTCAAGGGACCATAGGAGAGGTAATTGAAATAGGGTGTCAGATGATTAATGGGACTACCCACAATAAAGTTACCCAAATCAGTGTGAATAAGCGCCAGAAGATCTGCAATCATCCAAGTGAATTAGACTGTTGGTACAAATTCAAATTAAGACAAACTGTTGATGTGGTTTGCCTCTGGGCCCGTGACACTATTAGGCTGTCTTTCAAATTTACAATAAGTTCTATAGCCAAACCTACTACAACCCACTCCAGTACTCAAGAGCAAACCCAAAATATACCATTCAATCTTGAACCCAGAGTTTATGAAATCGGGCCATATGTTATAAGGAATACGGGTCAACAAAAACTGTTATTTAACCCAGAATGGTCCCTTAAACGTGTTGAACTGTTAATGCAAGCTAATATCTCGACAGTTCAGCCAGCCTGCCCCCCTTTCCTAAGGTCATCCTTCGAAGGATGGACAAAGTGGCTACAAAAACAAGTACACCTTCGAGATAGAATGCGAAGGGATTTAACTGGGATATTAGGGACCAGGTTAGGAGTTTTGAATGAGATTGACTCCGAAATATTAATGAATAAATTAGCTATAGCAACTAGCGATCTGACAAAATTAAAACAGCCTTTACAGTCATCTCTATTAGCACTAGGAAATAGTCAGTGGCAAGTCTCAAGAGTGCTGCCAAAATGGAGAGACTTTGAAGATCAGGACCTTAGCTTACTGGTAGATGCATTAGAAAGAGCACAAGAGAACATATCTTTAGCCCTTAGCTGTATACAAGCGCAATTATGGATACAGTCAACAGCTGCTTTAATCATAAGGGAAGGGAGTGAAGGGGTGTTTCCAGCTGAAATATGAAAAGTTGTCTGGGACAGTGCTACAGACTTTGAGAAAGACCTCCAGTTTTGGTGGACCATGGTAAATTTTACATATGATCCTACCACTAACACTGCTACTGCCTTTGTGCTCACTATTTGTAATGCCACGGTTCACACTATTCACCCCATTGTTGCTCTAGGGTTGGGTCATGAAAAGTCAGTACTATACCCCTCAGAACACAGGGCAGGGGCCTGGAAAAACCAAGGGAAATGGCAAACCATTAACCTAGAGCCTTGCATTGCTCAAGAACAACAGGGATTCATCTGTGAGAGTAATCTGATTAGTGCTCAAGATGTATGCCTTGACACTAATCAGGGCATTTGCCACTTTGAAATCCACCGAGACACCAACCAACAAACTATACTAGTATATATAGGCGATGGCTGTGTATGTTTGAGAACTGTGTGTAATGTTATAGAAATTGATAAAAACAAAGTCCCCCTATCTAGTAAAAATAATTCCAATTTCTGCATTTGCAACTTCATCAAGATTACTGGGTGTGACTTTATATACTCAGCACCAGTCGTATCCCACCAGTTAATAAAATCAAACTACACAACCTACAATGAATTACCACCCACACCTATTGGAATGAATTTAACCCTGGTAAAACAATTAATGAAACATCAAGATCTAATCAAAATTATAGAAGAGATTCACAAGAATGGGCAGAGAACTCTGGTTACAGTCCATCATGACGTAACTGAAATAAACAGAGTCCTGCAAAGAATAAAACAAGACGGAAGTCATAACTGGTGGGATGCACTATTTGGATGGTCACCGACTGCAACAAGGATCATGAACACTCTGTGTCACCCCATTATTGTTTTATTAATATTAGTTACTATAAGTCTAATAATGTCTATTTTAACACTCTTGTGGAATTGGAATATGTTACAACATGTGGCCATTCTGACTTCATTCTCTAGAACTCATGGAATCCTGCTAAAAGAAAACTGTCATAATAGTGGGATAAAATCTAGACCAGGACCCCTGTAGTAAAAGAATTTACTATGTTTTAAGAAAAGGGGGGACTGAAATAAGAGATTTTCCAGAGATCACTTGAGCTAACAAAATGAATGTATCAAAAATGAATGTATCAAAAATGCATGTATCAAAAAAATGAATGTATCATGTTTGTAGAATCATGTGTTGAATTTTAAGAAACCTCTGCCATGGTGCAAAAGACATAGGAAAGAGAGAAGAAAAAAAATCTTTAAAGCTTCTTGCAAAAAGACAAATACCAGAGAAGACCAGGAATGCAAAGAACTCAGATAAAGGAGGCCCCTCTGTCAAGGATGATGGACTTATCCAGATAAGATAGCAGAAGAACAAAAGCATATGTGCAGAGGAGAAGAGTTCAAAAGTTCAATGCAGAGGAAGACTATGGTTTCAGCCTCAGAAGACCACCAGAGATCCCCATAAAGACCACCACAGAAAACCACGCATGCCCAGAAGGGCGTGGACCTATTTAGCATGAGAGGCGAAGACAGGCGGGGCCAGGGGTTGAATATGCATAGAAAAGTTGTGTAATGTATTGCATATGGAACACCTTTGTGAATAAAATTGTGGGACAAACTCCAGCTCGGGGCACAAGATTTTGGAGAGCGATCTCACTTGTGCCGGCTGCTGTCATACATACCCACTTCATAACTACATCGAGTTGTGGAGTCTATTTATTTATTCCACATATCACTTCAATATATTTACATAGTTTATTCATTTGTCACCCTATTCATTATCACCCTATCCCTGATACCTATTCTTTGTTTAATTTATTGGTCAGAGTTCAACCACACTTGGCAACTGGAAAAGCCGTTTCAAACATAAATAGAATTCTGAGCTTGTAAACATTAGTCAGAGAGTGGAGTGTGGAGAGCTTGTAATTTTTCTTCTTTCCCCCCCCCTCCCCCTCCCCATACGGTCCCCTTTTGTCCTGCTACCCTGTGTTCCCTCACCCGTTGCCACGCGGTCAGTTCCCCCACCCCCTCCCCTCCGTTCCCATACCCGTTGCTGCCTCCCCGTGGTCTCCTGCCTTCCCAGCAGTCTCCGGGGGTTTCCCCCATCCCTGTCCTATCCTAATTGGCCGCGGCTCCGTTCCCCCCACCCCCACACAGTTCGAAAAGTTGTATCCGAGATCCCGCCGGTATGCCAGGGTGTCTCGGGCTGCATGCTTCTACAATGAACACGTATATTCACCCAAGCCCCGTGTCACCATTCGTCTGTCCCTGCGCTGAAACGGAGCCCTCGAAGAGCTTAAGGGGAAAGCGGCGCCCGCCTCTCCCCTCCTCCCCTGCGCTCCGCCGGCGCCCACCCGGCCTGGTCCCGCACGGCAACAGTAGAGCTGTGGTTACTGCAGGGAAAGATGAAGTCATTGTTTTACTCTTCTGCTAGAGAGAGAGAGGAATGCAATTAATGCACCTTTCAATGTACATACCTCACTTTCATCTTCTATGGGTCCAGCAGTGGGAAGGAAATTGGGTTCAACAGGCCATATATGCTCTAGATGGAGCAAGTAACATTCTGCTCTGCTGTGGCTCTGTCTGTATTTTCCTCACCATTTTCACTGTGGTTTTACTCCTAAACAGAACTGCGCAGTGCTAAATAATATTTAGGACCAGGGTTGTCTTGGAAACTGGAAACTGGACAGGGAAACATGCAGTACGACTTTAATGCCCTGGAGAAATTACACCTCCAGTTAATATTAACAGGACAACCATTACTAACCAACCATGATTCCTCTTGTATAAAGGATGGAGAATGATTTGTTTATGTATCTCATTAACTGTGCCACTTAAGCAAGTATAAGATGTGAGAATTCTCAACAGACAAAAGCAGGACCAGCATCCACATCTAGGATTCACAAGCATACTTCTCTTACCAGAGAAGCTCTTATGGCAATAACGGTGTGTGTTCACACATTTTTCATAGCAGGCTGAAACACATATTTAAATAACTATAGCTGCAATGAAGCATTTCAAGTATGAAATACAAAACAAATCAAACAAAAACAAATCCACCAGAAAAATTTAAAAAGGCAGTCATCACAAATTATTTGGCAGGCTCAGCCAAAGCACTGTGGTGCACTGCCAGCACATCAGAGCCATATGACTTATTTTTTATGTTCTGAAGAAAAAAGTAGTGTAGCATTCAAACTCATTCAAACTGCAGAGCTTTTGTTACAAGGACTTTATCTCACCAAGTGGTCTCAGCATTTCAATTCCATCTTCTAAAACCTAAAGTGGAATTTGATCAAATAACAAATTGATTTTAAAATCCCTTCCATTATTTTCAAAAGCATTGCTCAATTTGGGATCCTCTGTTTATATTTACCTTCAGTTCCATTTCTGCACTCAAATTCATATTGCTGTTTGAGAATAGTTGGCCATTCTAAATAAAGGTGCACACACTTGTCTTTGCAGTGTGTACTGACAAAAGGAGTGATTTCTTGCTTCAGGCTGAAATGCTCACTAAAACACAACCTAAATCTAATATTATTTTACTTTTTGATGTTAGTTATTTAACATTATAGCAGGGTTTCCTTGGGCTTGTATTTAACTTTGCTAATGATGCTAAATTATAGATATTGTGAAAAGCATTTCATTATGCATGTTCAAAACCAAGGTTTTATAATGAAAGAAAAGACAAAAATGAGGAAGGGAGGGAGGGAGGGGAAAATTTTTCCTGCAGCTTCTTGGTACACAGATCTCCTCTCACTGAAGTTAGTGACATTGATGCAGCACAAGGAAAATTATAACAATGTAGAATATTTGTGGAAACATCAGTCAAAGAAAATGCAGTTCCAGGATCATCCCTGCTAGTAAGAGCAAATGCTCAGAGACATTCCAAGGTATCATAAAAACCACAAACTCAAGAAATTTGATTTTCATAGGCCTGGTTTAGACTGTTATGATAATAGTTCATTACATACGTGCTATGCAGGATAATTTTCATATTGATATAAAGGTTCATGGAAATTATAATTTGCTTTTGAAATGTCAATATTTTTCTGAAAATCTTCCAGAAAGCAAGTCTTCCAGATGGAGAAAAGAAAGTCATGTGCAAACATCATAGTCTTAATTTGTAAAGTGCAGTCTATATAGCAATCAAATTAATTTAACATTGCTCTTCCAAGAAGATTAAACAAAAACTTCAGTCTGTATCCTAAGCTATTATTTTCTTTCTAGTACTTGAGTCAAATGAGTGAAATTCAAGGTATTCTAAAGAGAAATAGTAAGGCAATTAGAATGCAATTGGAAATATCAACATAGGTATTAAAAGACACAATTCCTGTAAGTAAAATCTGATTTGAAGAAAGCTAAAAATTTTCCCAAAACTTTCAACATCAGAAATCTATTTTCTTAGGCAAATAAAGGACATAGGTATTTTCACACACCTTGGAGCAAGAGTGAATTATAGACTCTTAAACAGTACCTAAACTCCTCTCTCTCACAATTGCTGCACAGAGGTTTTCATCCTTTCTTATATATATATTATGATCAAGGTACCACCAGACTTTCTGGTGATTTCAGCGTTGGCTATTAGCAGGCCTGTTTTGGAGCCAGGTGGAATTGGCTCTGTACACTACAGGGGCAGCTGTCTCTTTCCACAACATCCACCTCTATAGCCTCTTGCTACTAAAAGCTTTCTGCATAAACCAAATGAAAATATCTATCATTCAAGTTTGAAATAACTTATTAAAACCATGTACCTGTAAACATAAATATAACCTCAGTTTCTCATGAGCAACCTACATAGAGGAGGAGGAGAGATAACTGTTGTATTGCATCTGCAAAGTCCCTCAAGACTGAGAAGACATCAAAGAATGAGAAGAATTTATTCTGGTAGTTCTTCCTGTCTTCTTGGGGCCAAGGTGGATAAGTGTTCCTCCTTCTACATGTCTCTAGCAAGTTTCCTGAAGATATGGACAGGTTACACAAAAACATCTTTCTTTATTTACTTTTTCACAATTAAGGGGACAATATATGCATCAATTCTTTTTACTAAGGTTTCCTGCTAACTGCTTAAATTATATTGTTTGGAAGATGAAAGCAACTATGAAACAGATTATGCTTTTTGGTCTATTACAGTGGAGGGCCAAATAATGCAGTGTGATATATAGCTGAACTCTATATAAAGTTATACTTTGCATGCTATTAGGGCAGTTATACAGTAGAATACTTATACAGCTTTAATTGCACCCAAATGTAACAGCAGCCCTCAGAAAGATATCACTATCATCTATTTCTACGGATGTGAAGGATGATTATGAAAAAAGACTCAGAAATACAACAATGTGTGTGAGTAAAACAACACGGTGTTATTGCTGAGATGGCTTGTATCCAGCAACAGTACACATTTTCCAGTTAATCTTAAAACTATACGATGCTATTTAACACATGTAAATATAGATGTACATTATATTCAGTATTAGGAAAGCAATACAGATTACGATAACACAGAATCTACCATACTAAAACATCTGTTCACTGTATTGTATTAGTCCCATAAAGTTAATTACAAGTCCATGAAATTCTCAGGCTTATTCTATCACCTGAAAACATCTTATAAAAAACTGAGCCCCAGGTTTCACATTATTGAAGCAAATAGAAAAATGTTTATTGACTTAGAGAGGACTTGTATGAATATTTCAAAATACTTATTTGAATCTCTAGGTATTCAACTTTTTTGAATGACACCAACATCAGGGTTAATATATTTTATTTCACAGGAAGGGGCTACTTTTTGATTATCCTTGAAAAACAGAAATCTTACAGCTGAGCATACCTCAATGTTGTTAATTACATTCTGAATTAATATTTTCAAAACTCAGATCCTGTTTTGCTCTTTTGAAGTAAGCTTGATTATTGATTATCAAGTGGGTAGATAAAGGAGCCTTTTTGACATCCAAATTCTAAGCTAAATATAATTTTCTAAATATTATGTACTTTTAATATTCCATCAATGTATTTGGAATAGAAGAGGGAATAATATTTACAAAAACATTGAGTATTTCTTATAGTTTAAAACAGACATTAATATTTCATATCTGAAGGTAGTCCTGGTGGTGAAAATAGGTATACTAATAATTCAAAATACTATTTTCAATGTCAATTCCATTTTCAGTGGTGTGCAAAGTAGGGGAAAAGGAGAAAGAAGAGCTGTGTAACTGCATATTTTTACTTTTGTCACACAGTGCAGTAATACTGCATGAAGTAAGATTGCCATTACTTCCTTAATATAATTCACCCTATCTTTCACCTCTACTTCCAGAAAATCAGTCTTGCTAAGGTACATAACACATAATAAGTGCTGGGCTTTTTACACAAGTAGAAAGCATAGAGATTGTCTCAAAAAATTTACTTCCTACTGTGTGGAAATAACCACTGAAACTAAAACAAAATTGATTGAAAAAAATAGAAGCTGGGATAACAGAAGAAAGGAAAGGAAACATGAATACAAAAAAAACAAAACAAAACAAAAAAAAAAACCAAAAAAAACCACCCAAACAAACAAACAAAAACCCACCAAATTGAAAGTTAGCAATTTATGTAGTGAGAAAAAATAAAAGTGTAAAAGAAAAACACAATCTCTATGTAAAGAATAATTATGGTACTGTTTCTAATGACCAAAACTTAAACATATCCCCTTGTCTATCTAAATAAGAGGGGAGGCTGGAGAACTACCACAGAAGCAGTGTCCTTTTTGTATCTTCTGATACTAGTAAGCAGTGTTCTGAGGCTTCACCCCGCTGGTGTTTCATTCAACATCACTCGACAAGGTACATCTCCCACACCACCTGCGTGCTTTGCAGCATTCTAGATATTCATATCTTCAAAAGGCTTTCTCACCATCTTACAGATGTTGAAAAAAACAAGCTGGTTAGAAAATCAAAAATTTGAAGCAATTTTACCATTGAGAGTGGTTGTTCTGATCATTTAGGGGAGAACCAGGAGGCAAATATATTTTCAGAGTTCTACCCAGGTATCGTCTACACAGAGTAAAGAGAGTGAGGTGGATGAAGGAAGACAAATGTTGGCAGCAGGTTATAGAGTAATGGTCCACTCTTTCTATTAGCTCCCACTGCCCACATGGGTATCTTATGCTGAATTGAAAATTCCTGGATTTTGGCATTGATAGTGAAAATAGATCAAGGGTACACCCTTGTTTTCAAGTCAGAGAAAAATTTGTGTAAAGTGATTAGTTCTTTTGACACAATAATCACAGAAGATATTTGAATTTATAATGATGCAAGTTCTTGGAGGTACTTTGAACTGGGAGCTTTTGAGAGTGAGGTAGGGTTCCTCCTGTTAGGGGCAGAATGGAAAAAGAATATTTGCATGAAGTACATTTCACTTAATTTTTATGATTTAGCCTAGAAGAGAAAAATACAACTGCATCAATTATAAAGCTCAGGAAAGCTAGAAAAGCAAACTATCTCTGCAATTTTTCATCTCTTTATGAACTGTTATTGTGCTAGGAAGAGATACCACACAATAATCCGCAAAGAAATAACAGTATAATTTCCCTCTTCAAATTCTTCCCTCTTTGGAAACAGATGCTATTTATGAACAAAAACATCCATTCTCTGATCTTAATAACATATGCTTCTGTGCCAGCATGATATTATGAAAATTGCTTTCATTTCAGTAGGAGCTACAATCAGCCGCACCTCTAAAAATTAATCTGTTTTTTAACCTTAAAAGGAGAAACAAAGTGCCCACTTCTGAGTTATTGCAAATCAAATATATAGCGGTGAATTAAGTAGAAATCAATATTCTTTAAAGCAAAAAATTAGGGTCTCTATATTCTGTAAAAATCCCAAACAAATGTACTTAATTTTCACTGTACAAGAACAATAGCATGGGTTAAAACCTCTGTTATTAGGGAGATTTGCATTCAGAATTGACAGTCCTCCTTTTAGTGCCCCAGTTATACAGGAGCATGAGAGGAGGAAAATTACTAATATTTTTATTTTAGAGAGAATGCAAAGACTATGGTGGCCAATCTATTTTCAGTGAAGAATGCAGTCATGTTAAAATATTATTCAGGGTATAAAGGTTATGATTTTAAGTTGTCAGCAGAAACACATGGTCCCAGGAAAGAGAAGGAGCAAACATGTCAGAAGCCTGAAGTTGACCCTGTGAGTATAGGTTCACTTCCCCCAACACTCTTCAACCTCATCCAAGAAAGAAGCAACTAAAAAACTAAAACAATTACCTGGAATAGGAGGATTTTAGTCATCCTTGCTTCCTGCTGTATAATTCATACTATTCTTCCAAATATGTCTTGAAAGATCATGAATACCCATCAAAAAGTCTCCTGAAATATCTATACAATTGTTGAGAACTGTCTTTAAAGGTTGCAACATTGTCATGAAGTGAAAAAATGGCTGTGCTATGCAGAAGAAATCAAAGAGAAATTCTTTGTTAATTTAATCTGTCTTCATCTGTCTATAGGGTTATTTCAGATAATTCAGGCACATTTTGAACTAAAAAGCTTAAAAATAGTCAGCCAAGCTACAGATCCACTCCAGTCAAAGATCCCCATAGCCCAGTCACACAAGGGGTCAATACCTTAATTGTTAATTAGAACAGGACATATTGCCATAAAAGATTCAGAAAATATCTGCCCAAATCACTCATATGCTTAGCTACTAGTTCAGCAAATGCCCAGGCCTTAGAAATCAAAAGAAATGGTTCAGTCCCTTGAGATCCCAAAACTAAATCAAGTTGCAACAGCCCATATTGTGTCTTAGTCTAAAAGTTTTAGATTTTACCTCCAGAGACAAAATTAATGTTGAAAAAAAGAGTAATTACAACTTAAGAGATAAAGTACTCCAATCTCTAAACCTGGTCCTCATTTTCAGCTCTCAAGCAATAATTCAAGTAATATTTTCCTTCCATATATTTTTATAGTTAGATTTGTGTGTCAAGGTTTTGATATTCAGGGAAGGGCCGTGGGACTGACTTCTGCAAGATGATAGAAGCTTTTGCCGTGTCCAACAGAGCCAATGCCAGCCATCTCGAAGATGGACCCACTACTACTCAAGGCTAAGCACTTCAGTCACAGTGCTAGTGCCTCTGGGATAATATATTTACATAGAGTGGAAAACAGTTACATAACTTCATATGGACTTCGACAGGCTAGAGATGTGGGCGGAGAATTATATGGAATCCAACAAAGGCAAATGCAGGATCCTGCACCAAGTGAAGAATATCCCCATGCACCAGGACAGGCTGGGGCTGACCGGCTAGAAAGCAGCTCTGTGGAGAAAGACCTGGGTGCCATGAGCCAGAAGTGCAGCCAAGAAGCTCAACAGTGTCCCAGGGTGAAGAAAATAGCTTGCTCCTTGCATGGTGTGGATGAAAGGAGGCAGAGATCTTTGAAGTTTGCTCTTGGGGAAAGAGGTTTATTGGGGGTCCAGAAGGTCCTGCTTCGTGCTCCCAGGCACAGCACGTGGCCAGGCCTGAGAGGGTGGGGGAAGGGAGAGACAAAAGGAGGGTTTAGGAGAGGGGAAGCTTCAAGAGGGGAGCTCTTATCTCCCCTCCTTATCAGGGGCTTCTAGGTGGGTTGGAATAAGGCATGGGCCAATGGGGTTACAGACATTTGATGTTTGAAGGGAGGGATAGAGGTGTGGGGTGAACCATACATCTTTTGGGGGGTGGGATGGAACAGTCTATTTCACCCCAGGACCCATCCAAAGGCAGGGGCATTGCCCGTCTAGCTGGGAGGACTGTTCTCATCCCGATGTATTATTTATGAACAATTATATTTATCTATCATCTGCAACACCGGGGTGCATTAGGAAGAACATTACCAGCAGACTGAGGAAGGTTCTCCAGTCCCTCTAATCAGCTCTGGTGAAGACTTGTTCGGAGGATTCTGGGAAGTTCTGGGCTTCTCAGCACAAGAGAGAGATGGATTTCCTAGAGTGGGTCCAGCAGAAGGTGACAAAGACAATTAAAGGACTGAAGCATCTCTTTTATGAGGACAGGCTGGGAGAGTTGGTCTTACTCAGTCTCTAACAACCTGCTGTCTGAACAGTTATTTTCAGCAGGTTCAAGCATAAGCATTCTTCTAAGCCTAAATTTGCATACTGAGCATTTATAGGAAGACTTTTAGACATTTAGCTATGCAATATAGCATTTCATTAGAAAACAGTCTAATTTGAGGAAAGGTTTACTTGTTTCTTTCAGTTATGACTTTATCATAGCGGCCCCTGTTCACTGATTTGTTTGTTAGTTTATTGTAAACAGCAGTGAATAGCTGAATATACATGAGAAGCTACTATTCTCCAGTAAATTGGAATTATAACTGCTATCATTTTAACAAAGAAACCATATTCTGGATTTGTCTCATAAGTATGAAAGTATTTTCTACTAAAGCATCTCACATGTATTCTAACTAAAGTGTGGGAAGAATGAGAGTTATTAGCACAGTTTTGTACTCAGTAAATTATTGCAATGTACCAGTGTGAGTAGGCTTTCATATTGATATCTATGGTATGAATATGTCTTTTTAAATTTAAACTAGTGATAGTGCTACCATTCATACAGCATTCATGGTTTCAAATGCACTGCTGTGCTTTGTTTTGTGTCAAAGTGTAACACTAGAGGAATCCTTTGGATGGAGTCCTGATATACTATTGATTATAGTATTCTGCAGGTCACCTGTATTAGAGGCCACCTAATACACCTTAATGAAGATTAAAAGTGACTGAAAACATTTAACTGCAGAAGTTACTGCTGTTTTTAAAAATGGCTCTCAAGACCACTCTCTCAGCCGGGTAAAGAGGATGCTCAGATTTTTTCCTTCAAACTGAAATAAAAATGGCATTAAAAATACTTTGCCTATTTGTCTTGGTCTGTACAGACATTATCAGGTATCTTCCAAAAAAATCTAAAACACTAGTATGGCTTTCTAATTTCAGCTTGAGATTTGTCTTGGTTTGACAAGACAGGAGTCTGTGAAAGAGGGCAAAGCCTCCTGTGCAATGGAGAACGGCAAACCCCCCTCCCTCTGAATTACCAGGATCTTTAAATTAAAAGGCTCTCAGGCAAAGATATGGGAATGGGAGTAACAATTCTTTACTAGGAGAAAACTAGACAACAATTTAAAAAGGCAAATGCAATCGGTACAAACAAAACCAGTGAAAAAAGTCCAGAACCTGAGGATTCGGGGTGCCAGTAGCAGTCCTGCTGGGACTATTGCTCCCCTTGCAGTGGTTGATGAATTGCAGCTGCAGTGGTGATCTTTAGAAGGGTTTAGTTTTCTCTGAAGATCTGGTGGCAGTGGGGCCGGTCTCCCTCTGTGCCGGGGTTGCCTCCGAGCTCCGCCACTGTCGCCTCAGCGCGCTCCAGCTGCTTCGCTGCGAGTGCCGCCGAAGAGAGCTGCTTCTCTGGGAATCCCGCTAAGAGAGAGAGCCAGCTGCCTCTCTCCCCAAAAAGCTACCCCTTTATACAATAATAGAGTGCTTGGCTTCCCCCTCTGGGTGGGACCCCTCACAATAGGATAGTGTTACATTTACCAGCCCGGCAGTGAGTCAGTCAATAGTGTATAAACAAACCATTGCCTCTACAGGGCAAAACATTGTCTTTGGGAGAGATAGCAAAACCTGCTCAACAGGTTTGCCTTCAACAGATGGCAAATAGAATACAAGCTTATCTTACAACCCAGGACAAGATTGACAAATTCTTTAAATAATTATTTTTTAATAATAAGATTTTACAAGGATTCTCTTGACAATTTATTTTGCCCTTTTTTGGTCAAGTTTTGAGTTCATCTGGTATGTTTGTGAAAGGTTAATTTTAAATTTTTGGTAAACATCCAATTTCAAACATATTTAAAAAATCTAATACATCTTTACATATAGTGTACATATCAATAGTAATTTCAGTAGGCCAATCACATCTGACCAATATAACTTACATTGCTGGAGTAAATACTTAAATAGTATTTCAGCTATCTGTAGTACACAGAAATATTTCATAGAATTGAAAACAAAGATATATACTGATTTTCATTTTTAGTTCTTTACATTATCTGTGGTAAATAAATATTGGACAATTTCCTGGTTCTAGGCAGGACAGCGTTAATTTTTGCATGGCCAGGACCCTGAGGTTACTCTATACTTCCTTACCTCATTTGCTGGTGATGGGGGCAAGGGGTCCCTTTTGGATATGGAGTGTTGTAGAAGGAGTGGTTTGGGATTGCTGGGGGTTTCTGTCTGAATAATTTGCCTCTTTCTTGTACCCTCTATCATTCGTATTCTTGCTGTTAATGTTCATTTTCTTATCTCTTAAGTATTGTACTTAAGTATTACTTATTGTAATAAGTAAATCATTCTTATCCCAGTCTGTGGCCTGTTCCTTTTGTACCTCCAATCCTCATCTCCATCCATCCACAGGGACGAGGAGAAGGGGAGAATGAGCGAGCAGATCATGATTTGAAATGTTGCAGTGAGAACACTAACTTGGGGAACACCATTCCTAAACCATGACACCAATGAGATAAATAAAATTCTTCCTGATCGGTGCTTTTTTGGAGAAAGAGGGAGAGATGTGGGGCTGCTGAAAATTTCTGTCAGTATGAGAATGTACTTATTTTTCCAGTAGAGTGAGTGATGCAGTTTTCTGTCCTGCAATCACACAGTAACTCTCATTAAAAGGTAACACAGCTGTTGATTTGCTAAGAAAACACGAATTAAAAGAATGGAAAGAAATTAACAACCAATTAACCTGTCAACTACATTATTAAGATTCATATTTAAATTGCATTTAATGATTAAATTAATCATTAAGCAAGGTGTACCAAAACCATTTTTTAATAAAAGACTAAACAAGTTAAACTGGATCAGCAATAAAACCAACTCAAAACACCACTTAACAAAAATCAAACATTATATTGCTATTTCTACAGTATTCTAAAAATAATTGGTAAAAATTATTCTGATTTCAACACATTTGCAAATATAGAAAGTTACAAGCAATAAGGTGAACACCAATATAGAGCACCCTAAAGGTATTTCAAAAATACAGAGTTATTTGAAAATTTGATTATAAATACAAGAACTGTTATATTTCAGCAATATATTAATGTGATTTTTTAATAATCAAGTTTTAAAAAGACACATAACTCCTATTACAAGAGAAATTAAAACAAATAGTCACCAGCTCTCTATGTTCCATGTACAGTTTTCTAATTCATAACCATCCTTTACAGTACCCTCAGTAGTCAAACAGGTGTGATCAGAACCATGCCTTGACAATCATCAGATCTGAGCTCTTCCAGGGCTGGGGTGAAGGTCTATCCAAAAAAATTTTGCAGAAATCATTTTACATCTTGCCTGCCACCAAATAAGATAATTGTTTAGCTTGTATACTCCATGTGCTATGCCAACAGCATAATGATGCTGGATTTCCACCATTTTGGAAAACAAGGTACACTAATTAATATTTTCTTGAAAGTTCATCCAAACATTTTGGTGATGAAATCACAATAGCCCACCTGAAGTGCATCTGCACCAATGCTGGAGGAAGTTGTTAGCAACCTGCTGTGCCACTAAGGTACTCACAAGTCTGTGGGACTGGATGGGATTTACTTGAGGTTACTTAGGGAGCTCTCAGAAGAGCTCATTGAGCCATTCTCCATAATTTATAGTAGTCCTTGTTAAGCAGGGAGGTCCCAGATGACTGGAGGTTGGTTAATGTGATGTCCATCTACAATAAGGGCCAGAAGAAGGATCTGGGGAGCTACAGATCTGTCAGATTGACCTTGGTGCCAGGGAAGGTTAAATAACAAATCATCTTGAGTGTAATTACACGGCACATACAGGACAACCAAGGACTCAGACCAGGCCAGCATGGATCTAAGAAAGTCAGTCCTGTTTGACCAGACTAATCTCCTTTCATGACCAAGTGACCTGCCTAAGGGATGAGAAAAAGGCTGTAGATTTGCCTGACCAGACTTCAGCAAAGCCCTAGCCCTTGACTTTGTTTCTAACAGGATTCTCTGGAAAAGCTGTCAGCCCATGGCTCGGACAGGTGCACTGTTCACTGGTGCAAAAACTGGCTGGATGGTCAGGCCCAGTGGTGGTGAAAGGAATTCCAATTGGCATCCTGTCACTAGCGGTATTCCCCAAAGCTCTATATTCTGCACAGTGCTGCTCAACATACTTATGGATGATCTGGATAAGGGGATCGAATGTACCCTCAGTAAGTTCACAGATAAGATACTAAGTTGGGCAGGAGGGTTGATCTGCTGACGGGCACAAAAGTTCTGCTGAGGCAGTGTGCTGTTCAATAAAGTGACATGCCAGGTCCTGCCCTTGCAATGCTACAACCCAATACAGTACTGCAGGCTAGGGACAGTAGCTGGGCAAGTGGAAAAGGACCTGGGAGTACTGCTCAACAGTGGCTGAACATGAGCCAGCTGTGCCCAGGTAGCCAAGAAGGCCAATGGCATCCTGGCTTATATCAGGAATAGTGTGGCCAGCTGGACCAGGAAAGTGATTTTTCCCTGTATTTGGTACAGTGAGGCCACATCTCATATCCCCTGAACCCTCAGTTCAAAGAAGACATTAAAGGGCTGCAGCACACAGAAGGGCAAAAAAGCTGGTGAAGGACCTAGAGAATGAATTATATGAGGAACGGCTGAGGGAGCTGGGACTGTTTAGGCTGGAAAAAAGGAAGCTCAAGGGTGACCTTATTGCTCTTTACAGCTACCTGAAAGGAGGTAGCAGAGTGGGGGTCAATCTCCCAGGCAATTAGCAACAGGACAGGAGTATATATCCTCAGGCTACATCAGGGGAGTTTCAGGTTGGAAATCAGGAATAATTCTTTTTATAGAAAGGGTTGTTAAGAATTGGAATGAGTGTCCCAGGGAGATGATGGAATCACCATCCCTGGAAGTGTTCAAGACATGACCAGACTTGGCACTTAGTACTATGATTTAGTTGGTGTGATGGTGTTCACTCAAAGGCTGGACTTGATCTTGGAAGTCCTTCACATCCTTGATAATTCTATGCTGATTTGTCAAAAAAGTAACTTATAGCCTAAAAAAAAAAAAATTAATAGCAAATCAGACATCATTAGCCTGCTTTAGTTATAGCTCCACTTTTTGTGTGCTTTCACAACACAAAGGAGAAGACAAAGAAAGGGGGCCTAAACACAAATCATGATTATACTTTATTTATCTACTTATGTTCTCTGAGGGAAAGTGAGTAAAAGGAGAATGAATGATGACAAGCAAAGCAGGTGCCATTACTCTAGACTGAGAGTGTTGTCAGTTCCAGGAATCAGTGCATTTTAGGTCACCAAAATCCCCAAACATTCCTGGAAATTCTTACAAAATCTAAATGAGAAAAATATACTACTGTAAAATGTGGTGGTGTGTTTTTTCTTTTAATTAATATTTTTTTCAGTGTCTGTTCACCCCCCCCCAATCTCCTCCCTTCCCCAGTTGTCAATCTTCCCAAGCTCTTCCCTAACCCCCTCCTCTCCAAATTGTTAATCCTCCCTTTCCCTGCCCCTTTCCCCAGAACATTCCCTGACATTCCTCCTAGCCCCCTCCTCTGCTTACAGAGAGTTCCTGTTCATTTAGTGAGGCTCAACACCCTGTTGGTTACTTTGTGTTACTCCCCTCCAGTTTCCCCTGATAGGTTTGTGCTATGTTAGTCCCACCCTAGACTCCTCCCCAGCTCTACCCTCATTGGTTGCTGTTCCTACACCCCTCCTCTTACTTTCCTGTATAAAACCTTTGTTTGCCCTCCCCGTGGGGGTCTTGGCGCTCACTGAAAAAAGCCATCCTATTCACCCCCAAGTCTATCTGTCTGTCCCCACACCGACAACTGGGATCACAGAGCTTCACAGGGGGAGCAGCTGCCCGTTCTCTTCCCTCACCGCCCAGCACGCCACCGCTAGGGGGTATCGCGGCGAGAGGAGCTGACCGCAATACAACAGTAGAACTTCTAAAATTCTGGAGTTAAAACATGCTCATCTACATGCCAAGAAAGGGCAAATATCACCAGCCTGCAAAAGACAATGTAAATACAGACTACAATAATTATTTACTTCATAATTTACACAGATTAAATAGTCCCTGACTTTACATGATACTTAATTTGATTAACACTATATATTTAAGTGCAATAATTCTGTGATAAAGAGAAAATATTTGACTTCAGTTTCATGGTGGAAATTAATTCTGTCCTGAGCATGACATGTTATGTCATACATATTACTCTGCTCCCCATTTTTTAAACTGTTCATGTATTCAGACATGATCTAGGATCTGATTAATTGCATTTTTCACTATAGTCAAAGTAATGATATTATTCAGTATTATTAGTTTTTTATTCAAATGAAGAAATACAATTGGCTATGTATTTGTAAAAGAAAAAAGGGAGAAGCCTTTGCCCTATTACTAAATTATTTTAAATAAGATAAGGAAATTTAGACAACCCAAATTCTCATCATTTATAATATGTAAATTATAGCAAGTTGAATATGATAATAGAAAAAATAAAGCACATTCTGGTTATGCCAACTTTAAGAAAGAAAGATTTGTCTCAGTTAAATTTAATAAAGCAATCTTGAATCTTCCTAACAAGACAGACAAAGGAGTATTAGAATATAGTATAGCTTCCTGAAGGTTTATGCAGGACATTGGACAGATTTTCCATATTACTTGGAATCCTCTACTGCTAAAAACAATTTTTAAATTCCTTCATGCAGTTAGCTTAACATTATATCTCACATACCTATACAACCTTCAGCTATGCCTTCAGATTTCATTTTATTAGTATCTAAAATATGATTATTTCAGACATTTCTCATATTTCCCAAATGATCTTTCATAAAAACCATGTGATTGTAAGTATATATGGTTTCATCATATGTCTGTTCTCAGGCTGATCATTTGCCTCTGCCTAATAACATTGTGGGCTACTATTGATCTGAAAAAACAAGTTTCAGTTTGGCACGTTCCTCCCCTTGGGGTGGCACACACCAGACTTAGTAATAAACAGTGATCCTTATTGCCACCTCCCAAATGAAAATAGCGCAAGCTCTTATCCAGTAGGTTGCCTCACTGCAGAGCCCTCGAGTTGTTAAAGATCATCTGCTTGACTAAACTCTGAAGCACAAGTATTCACACAGTCAATACCATCCCCTTCAAACATTGCATCTACCCACATTGTTTTTTGGCCTTCCAGCCTGACTCATCTCACACCTTGTCCTACAAGAGCTTTAAAGGCTTTTGGGAGTACTAGAGTAGAGGTCAATGTTTAATTTCTGTATGGACAAAAAATCTGACCTCAGATTCTACTTTGAGAAAGAGCATGCCTAGAAATACAAGCCTATCAGATGTTTAATATACATAATGGTTTCATGACAGGTATTTGATTGCTGATTTATGCTATAGCTCAACTACTAAGACTTCTCAATATTGCTGAATACATTAAATAAGGCAAACTCCCTCCTGTTTCATAGCACCATTTTTATACATGCTTAGAAATACAAAAGGTTTTCTTTCTAGAAACTAGGTTAGAAGTTCACCCAGACACAAGAAACTTCTTTCTCAGATTTTTCCTCCCTTTACAGTGAAATATTAAACATATTCCCACTGCTTCCCATCTGTTCTCATTAATGAGTCTAGCAATAACATGAGCTTCAGGTTTTGGTTTCAAAACAGACACTAAACAAATGTCTTGACTTGACTCACAATCTCCTCTCTGCGTAAAAACCAGTAAAAATCAAGTAGCCTGTTCTTTGAGCTTCAAACCAGTTCTGACAAAACTTCAGTACAAACCCTCAGTCCCTTTTACTAGTGCTCCAATAGATTGTTGAAAATCTCAGTTATGACTCCTGTTCAATATAAAATTGCTAATGGCTATGTGACCTTTTAAAAGAACCCATAATCAAAGGAAATTCTCTTTATTTATTATCATCAAAACCACTAGCAAATTTCAATTTTGCAAGGCTTAAACATGGAACAAAAAGAACACTTGTTAAGGGGATTGTTTTGCCTGTAAGCCTATCATTATATTCCAGACAAAGCAGAACTCAGTCTAAAAATTAATGTAGATAAAAATTGACAAAGGATTTGCATGGGCTCTTACAATGTAGGAGCCCATATCAGGATTTTGCATATCAGGTTCACAGGGTGTCACAGTGTCACTCATCAGGATTACATGAAGACAACAGGCTTCCTCAGCTGCTGCAGCCACTCTTCAGAAGTGACAGCCTGACTGAGTCACAGAAGCTACTGAAACCACAGCCTGCTTGGAGGAGGGATAATAATGCTAGTAACTAGCAGGGTGAGTTGTTTGGGTGTTTTTGTTATGCTTTTGTAGAGGCCACTGACTCCTTACGTAAGCCAAAGATACTCTACTACTTTATTTTCTGTGGGCTTTTGACAGAAGAGACCCTTCATCAAATGAATAAGTCATCTGGAACTGCAATGAAAACTTGTTTTGAGCTTTTCTACCTAGACTAATAGCTGAATCTAAAATCTTACTTTGAACTTAAATAATCTAATTATGTAGTACCTTCTACATGAAGAAAAATCCCATATCTGAAGATAAGAATAATTTACTTTGAACAAAAATACTTTCTTATAGTGCAGCATTGTTTGAGTTGGATGAGGCATATTTTATTTGACAGATGAGAGGAATTTGACAGATGAGAGGAATTTAATATGAACTTCAAAACAATCTGAGAAGCGCTTTTTTTTTTTTTAAAACAGATCTGAGCAAACTATTAATTTAAGGCATTTTGTAATTTAACCAGCTACAACTTAAAAACAATTAATCATTTTTAGTTAACCACAGTAATTATATGGAAACTTGACATCTTACTCTCCTGGAAGGGACCATACCCATGAAGTGACTCTTACTATGTCTACGTTATGAAGTAATATGGAGGAATATATGTACATCTGTGACCTCACCAACTGGCACTCAGGACTTGACATTTCCCAAGCTTTAAATTATTTAAACCTAACTCAGATCAGCCTAGATCTGGGGACAAAACGCCCTGGGGAAAAAATGCCCAGGGGACAAAACCAGGTTCATTCCTGTGATTCATCTGCCAGTTTATTTTTTCCAGATGGGAAATAAGTCCATGATCTTGAAGTCTGTTTCATTATTGTGTCCGAAATATGGTTTACAGTAGTAACTAGAATATTAGATAAATATAGATTTCTCCCAGTCCTAACTGTAGGTACAGCCACTACTTACTAAAGTGATTCAGTTTTTCAGGTATTCTCTCTATTTTCCTTTTCACATAATCCACTAGCATTTCCACACCACTCCCATGAATACTCACTTCTAAATCGGAAAACATCAGAGACCTCAGATGGGACATAAATGTTCAGTAAGGGAAAATTGTACTTACCTAAAATAAACTTGAATTAAACTGCTTTTAAAAAATGGAGAATATGAGAGAGATAGCAGCTACATCTTTAATTCAGGACTTTGTTGGAGAACCTGGCCTTGCTGTTTGCAGCTGGGTCTTGAAAGCCATTTTTGAAACCATTTGTGTGTTCTTCTTTCCTGTCTTCCCAGTGGTAGATTGTGCTGTAAATAAATATCTGTGTATGCATTTCTGTTTCTTCTTTCACATGCATAAAACTTGGCTGATGAATTTTAGTGTAACCTCTCTTTTCACTGAAATGTCCTTTCTGCCTCAAAGGAGCATTTTAGCTCCTGTGCTCCTTTGTCTCACATGCCTTGGAGAGGCGAAGAAAAGTGGGAATGGTGAGGCAGAGACAAGTAAAGACACTGCTTCTACAGGGAAGTGAGAAACAAGGCTACACTCTCCTTGTAGTTGCTACAGGCAGATGGATCTTTCCCTTTCTTAACACTGGTTTCTGGTATAAATCACATACTGCATTAAATATAGCAAAAAAAATATATTCGGATTTGAATTCTTTCTTAGACATGTTTGTATGTATTGACAGCCACAGAAATGAGTGAAGCAATTTCCTAAATGATGTAGATGGGAATATCATCATATGTTTAATCTTCAGCAGAGTGTTCCTTAATGCACAAAAGAGCAGGACAAAATAAACTGTAATGACATGGAAATAATTGTCTGCCTGCAGGCAGTTAATAAACTAATAATTCTGTCTCTATTAGGGCCTCAAACTTCCAGTAAGTTTTTACTTAATTTAATTAATACTCAACAAATAGCCTACATCTAGGCAAATCACATCCCAGAGCAGCAATGCCAACTGGCATTTATTAATCTATTTGCTGATGCTTACTTAACATCTTTTAAAAAGTTTTGGTTAAAAAAACCATGGTAAACAAAACCATCCCTTGTGGTTATTCTGATTTATCAGGAATTTTGATTCAGTGGTCCTTTACAAGTGCTTATTTAAATGACATGTCTTCCAATTGGAAACTTCTTGATTCTGCTTTTATATCTGTCCACTGCTGGATATGGTAACAAACTTAAAAATTATAGAAATTGAAAAATTTTACATTAGATATATTTATATGATTATTTATTATAATTTCCTAGAAAAACTAGTTGTAAGTTGCCCAAATGTTCTTAGAGTATGGAGCATGGTTGGTTTTTGGTTTACATTATTTTCTGCTAAGAAAAAACCCACATAATTATAAAAACTTAGTTTTTTTCTCTTTTCTTAACCTCTCTTTCTTGTAATTAATTATTACTCGATGCATATATTTACATATTGCAACCAACAATATCTTAAATCTTTCCACAATTTCCTGCAGTATCTTGGTTAGCAAGACACATTTATGACCAAGAAATCACAGTGCCAGAGATGATGAAAACCTGCAAGAAGGAACAGCTAGTGCCTGTATTACAAAATATGCCCTAGTTTAAAAAACCTTTTCTATGTTTGTGGCAACCAGGAAAATAGCTCTACTAAAAGTAAAAACAAGTTCAGCACTTCAGCAAGGTAGCATACACACAGAAGTATATTAGACAGGGAAGAAAATGGAAGTAAATTTGGTAGATTTACCTCCTTTAGCCTATCTCTTGCAGTTACAAGTCATGTGTTGCATTAAAATTGTTTGGTGAGAAAATGATAGTCTGGATTTTGAGACAGCATACACGAGGTACAGTGCGAAGTACATAATCTGTAGTTTGGAGACAATATGTAATATATTAAAGACCAGTATCCATAGGCTGAATACCTAAATAGACCAAATATTTTTGAATATGTTATTGATATTTGTCTCCAGATACCACCAAAGTTCAACATGTTACCACTAGTAATGTCACTTGAAGTAAGAAACTTTGTGCTTTCAAACACTACTTCTTTGTGTATCTATATGTCTATCTGCATGTGAATTCAGTGGTTGGAATCCTTGATAGAAAACCATAGTGAGATAGATAGAGAGATCATAATTAAAGAATATTCTGTGTCCTAGTTATACAAAAATCACACATAAGTGTGTTACATTCATATTCCTCTCTTTGCAGTAGGCACACTCTTTGTAGAATAAAGTTTTCCAGCCTTTTTGTGATTTATAATCATCATAGAATGAAATGGATTAATTTAAACATCTGTTGAACTTACTTTTACAGGGTTATACAGCTTTAGGTATCTTATACCACAGTTAAGACTTATTTGCTGAGTATCTTTTGGCAAAATATAGTGCTTAAAGTAGCAGCTTAGGAAGCTGCATCATGCTTGTTCTGCTAGGAATCTGAATAGAATTGCTTCAGTGTAAAGAACGAGGTTTTCCTTTTCTTTCTTTCCTCCCACTGAGGCCCACACTTGCTCTCTCTAACTGTTAACATACTTTTGGTGCAGATTTTATCTATCATGAAGCTATGGCAAAAGAAGCTCCACTAATCTCCAGTGCTACTAACAGTGCCTGTTAGTAGTATGATGAATGTTAAAGAGACATATCTGTTGAAATGCTACGACTTGTCTGCTATGATTTATCTTTTATTATTTTTCATTTCCTTCATGTAATATATTCCTGTGATGAGTGTATTCCAACTCAGTAGAGCCACACCACAGGTCTAGCAGGGGCGTATTTTGCACTTTGCACAGTCCCAGGACTTGATCAGGAGGTTCCAACAGGTTTTGCAACAGCTCAGCTGGATTTATGGCATGTTTAATCTGACCAGGAGTCTGATTTGGTGTCATGGTTTAATCCCAGCCAGCTGCCAAGCACTACACAGTCCTTTCCTTACTCCCCCATCAGTGGAGAGGATTGAAAGAGTAAAAAGTAGAAAAACATGGATTGATACAAAACCATAGGGAAAACAAAAGCCATGCAGGCAAGCAAAGCCAAACAGGGAGTTAATTTACCCATTCCCATGGGCAAACAGGTTATCAGTCATCTCCAGGAGAGCAGGGTCCCATCATGCATAATAGTTTAAAATTACCCTTGATTATTGTTTGTTTGCTTTATTGTCACGTAAACAAATGAAGTAAGAGCATCTCAGGATCTCTCTTGGCTAAAAAGGAATACGCAAATCAACAATCTCTTCTTTCTCTCACTCCCTTTTGTTGTCATGGAAGTCTTTCTTTTGAATGCACACTTTTGCTGCTTGACCTTAAAGACAAGCAAGTGTGAAAAGAAAGTAATCAGAGTTGCTTTGGTGTTTACATTATCTGTAATAAATTACCTCCACATTTCAAAACATCCATGGCAACACATTAAATGCAAAAAGTTCAGACCATTGGTCCTTTATATGTTCTGCATGCATAATAGCACTCAGGTTTTCCAAGACACTACTTCAGATAATTTAACCAATAGTAATGATATATGGTATCTATCAAACTGAGTATTTCAAGCCAGAAAGTAACCAAGTAGCTGGGATACATCTAAAACTATCTAATTGCAGGGATGAAAATGGAGAAAGAAACAATCTGTAATTATTTTTTTTTAATAGAAATGCTAATTATGAACATTTTACTCATTTAAAAGGCACAGACTGCAACAGATATCTCATAGGTTGTTGTATTCTTAAGGGAACTGAGAAGAATATACTTAATTGCTACTTGTTAAGTAAAAGATGACAGTCAGAAAGAAGCACTGCACCTATTATGCCTCTGGTTAATGAAAGGATTTTGGTAGAGGTCTTGGAGAGCCTTTGTAGAAATTCAGCAGACTGAACTGAGAGCACTTGCAGCAACATTATATCATCAGATACCCTAACTGGATATTTGATCAATTACACAGAAATTTCAAGACTATTTTAAAGGAAAAGGAAATAAGTTTTCTTATTGTTTCATCTCCTATATCATGCCTTTTAAATACAACACAAGCTGTAAGAAGCCAAAGAAGAAAACAAAACAAACCAAAAACAAAAAAAACCCAACAAAAAATGAAAACAGAAACAAAACAAAACAAAAACCAAAACAGAAACAAAACAAAACAAAACAAAATAAAAAAAACAAACATGAAAAAATAGATGAAGACAGGATGCTATCAAACAGATATCATGTAGTGCACTCAATAAGAAGTAATGCATCTTAGAAGAGGAATAACAAAGTGAAAAGCAATGAAGAATAAAACAGATTGGAAAAACATACTGGATTTATTTTTAATGAAAACTTGAGTTTTCATTTAAACAATATTTTCCCAAAAAATCTATTTTCTGGTAAGTTTAGCTTTTCATGCTAAAGTCAAGTCTTTTCAATTGAAAATACTCCTTGGATACCTTATTTTTGTAATTTATACTCTCAGAGACAAGACAACACTGTATGTCATGACTGCAATAACAAGCTCTTCTATCAAGAAAAGAGATGATGCTTCTTTGATCTGATTTCAACAAAATCTCAACCCAAAGAAAGAAAGCATATCTGCTTGAAAATTCCCTCAACATACCAAGGCAGGACTTCCAAATCATGACATTCCATTTTCTTGCTGATTTTTTAATGAAAAGAACTTGGCTTTGAGAGAAGAAAGTTTTGCTGAATAAGACTATTTGCTTTAGAAAGAGTGAGATTATCAAGAAAAGATTCACAAAGTAGGAAACACTGTAAGTAAAACTACAGTCCTCAAAGCTTTAACCATATTGTTCATAAATTTTCGTTATTTTTTTGGTTTTACACAATTGGCTACAATGAGCTACTATCACAACTACATGGAAACTGTACTAAATGCAGCATGTTTTATCCTTGCTGGTGATTTTACTAAAGACCTGAACCAGAGAAAGGAAGAAGTTTCTGTGAAAGATGATAAGCAGAGAAGGAGAAAGAGAATTTACTTTGAAGGTCAAATCTGGAAGAATTTTAAGATAAAGATCTATTATTGTTCATCCATACAATATTTGACTTATTTCAAAGAAAGAAACTTCAGGACCTTGCAACGTGATGCATCATCTTGGACTTCTTATGTTTTTGTAGAAAAACTTACACAGTCTTGATAGCATTGTTATAGCAACTGAAATTCTAGTCAGTTAGAAGCATCTACAAGCATTGGCAAGGTAAAACCTTGAAAAGCAAAATTAATACTTCTTCAAATACTGGTAGAAAAACACTGGGATTTGTAAGTTGAATTGCATGCTAAACTCCAAAATTGTTTCATTAAATAGAAGTTCTTTTCACCAATAGAAGTTTTTTTCACTTTTCTTTTTCTCTGCAAAAATAGAGCACATAACATGGCTAACAGCTTCTGAACATTCTGACTCTAAAGAGACAGTTTCCACAGTGAAGCTGTGAAGACAATGCATTATTATTAATTTCCACTCCTTTTGAAATATGTGGGTAGTTATTGATTATAAAGGATCTTCATCTGTTTTTTCTATCTTGCTGTCACAAAGATGTTCTGAAAGTCTAACTCTCCAGACTGCAGCGTTCGCCTGTGTTTGAAGGAATGACTGACTGACTGACTGACTGACTGCACCCACAGTGCTATTAGAAAACTGCATTTCCTGGCCTCACTCCAGCCACTGCCCCTCACCTCAAATGGCTCTTCATAGGAGAAAGTTGTCACCCTGATTCTTAAGACTTTCTAAAGCCTTCTGAGTTTACATTCCTTTGGAGAACTTTCCCACACAATTTCTGTAAACAACATATTGTTTACATTCTTTTATGGCGGTGGAGAACACTTGATGTACTGGTGGTTTGTCCAATGTCTTTGGAGAGGTGGCCCATTCTCTTTCCAATCCAATGTCACCTTTGGGAAAGTATAAAAGACAGAGTCGGATAATAAACTTTCTTCTTTACCTTGCAAATAGCAGGTTGCTCGCGTCGTGCTTTCACGTGTCCTACAGCGACAGAAAGTCTCAATAGATCATGAAGCAGTCCCTGAGTCATCACAGTTTTCTTCTAGATTTGTAGTTTAAATAAAGATGGTGCACTGAGATAAAAACTATGCTCATTCAAGAGCTATTAAAGATTTCCTTTGGAAAATGCCTGAAAGAAGAGAAGAAAGCATATATGAGCACTAGCTATTAAAACAGAAACATATTTATATTTATAATGTTTATTTTTAACATTTGCATCGGTAGGAGACCTTTCAAAAAAGTTACGTCAATAAGTATTCTCAGTGACTTCATAGTCCAGTAAGACACGATGTTTTGTACCTTGATGCCATGTCAGCCTATTTAGCCACCAGTAAACTAACTGGTAATTTTGCTTTTATCTTCCATATGATTTATTGAGTCAAACACTTTGTGTGTTTTTAGAAATAAACACCATCTATGCTTTGGGTATTTCTGAGTTTGTTAAGAATACCAAAAATATTTTTCCTCTTGTGTACAATGTTACTGTGTTTTTGTGCATAGTTTCAAGTGGAATAGAGGATGCAGAACAGAAAAGGAGTACATTAAAAGAAAAGAAAATATGTGAAAAATAGAGAACTCAGGTTGAATGAGGGATATCAGGGCAAAATTTTTCTGTCTGCCTTTATTACAAGAAAGTCAAGTTTAAAAATGCTTGTATTGCTAACAAATGCAGGAAAATGTGCAATTAATATTTCACCTTGTTGAATGTAACTTATAAAATACATTCAAGTTTAACATCATATTGCCTTCTCGGTTTTGTATAGCTACTAAATTTGGGAAAAAAATAAACAACACAGTTGAGCTTCCCCTTCCTTTCTTCCCTTTCCCTTCCCTTTCTTCTTTCTCTGCTTCACTCCTTATGTACTACACTTTTCCAGATTCTAAAGATCCTGAAAGTAAGAATTAGCTGTGGAAATTTGCCTCCTGTTGACCTAGACGGGATTATCAATAGCTGGTTCTCCCAGTTGTAAAATCTCATAAATGCATCTGTTTATGAGAAACTACATCTGTCGATAAGGAAATATTTTCCTATTTTCCTGGAAGCATGCAAGGGAAAAAGAAAAACAGGGTTTTTTACTAGTAATTAACACAATTTGACTATACATTCAGTGCTTTTATTTCAACCCCAAAGAATATAATTTTTTATGTGAGTAGCAAATCCTCCTCAGAGTACTTAGGTACAGATTGTAAATATAACAAAGACCTTCAAAGAGATTGGTTTTTGGTTCATAGTTTAGCACAATAGTATTTCAAAATTATGCAGATTTAAGACTTTCTTACCATCAGTTCTATAGCTGAATGAAGGACCTCACTAGGGACAATGGTACAAGCCCTGCCTGATAAGGCCCCAGCAGTGGCAGCCCAGGGTCATTCTGTGGCAACCAGCCTATAGGGAACACCCATTCCTTGCATCATTGTGACACTAAAATATTAACTGCTGTTAATATTTTAATATTAATTATTTAATATTCCCAGTATTTTTATATTTCAAATATTTTAATTATTTAGTTAGCTAATATTTCCAGTTTTTTTTTTTTTTTTTAATTTCCACTATCAATGTTATAAAATTTGTCACAATTTTCCAGTATAGTTTAGCAATAATCCAATATAATATTCTCGGTCTTTTCAAGAAAAGTCAAGAGCAGTCACAGAAACTTGGCACTAAATTCTTGGCATCTTCTTGAGCAGTCAATCATACCAGCTAAGAGGTAACATTTCAGAGATGTTTAGGAGGATTTAGCTTAACAGTTACTACTGGCTTTATCTGCAAGGTGCATGCATTAACACCTGTTCTGAGTTCTGAACATTTGTCCTTATTAATATTTAGGTTATGTTTTAAACTAAGAGCTCCCAGGATAACTGCATACAAAAAATCTCTATGAGAAGACCATACTCCATTTATTTCATCAGACATAACTGGATTTGTAGTGTGCATATTTGGAAATGGGATATGCTTTGTAAATTTGCAAGAGAATTGGAAGAATATGTAAGAGTGATATCAACATAGATGTAGACTTTGATGTATTTTCATTAAGGAGTGGATCTTCAAATTTCTGAGAATATTACCTTATTTTTCTCATCTGTTTTTCAAAACCCCAAGTCAGCATAAGTTCAATCCACAGAAGTTTATGTGTACTCTGGAGGATTGAACCACTACCACAGTAGGTAGAATTTTCCTGGCTATGTCAGGTTTTTTTCTTTTGGAATTCTTCTGTTAGGTGTTGATCTGCACTTCTCTTTGGAACAGAGTCATCAGGCTCTGTCAGCTCGTTACAGCTGTCATAAACAAAGAAGAGTAATCCTACTTATCTGTAAGTGGTAGTCTTAAATCAAGACAATTTTCACATGTCATTAAGAAGAAAAATTTGCAATAAGGAAAAGATAATGGTGTTGGTGGTATTTTCTCAGACTTAATTTTTGAGAAGTATTATCATTAAAGAAAGCTTAAACATATGCACCTACATCTCACTAAAAATCTTACTTCTTCTTTTGGCTGGTTGCAGGCACACTGTGCATATGCAATTATTTACATGGTGGAGAGTCTGACAGAACATTAGTTACCAACATTGTATAAATTATTCAATAATACAGGCAGAAATATTTTACCTGACATGCTGATGTTGTGGAGGCCTACAAGAAGATTGCACAGACGAAAAGAAAAGCCAGAGATCAATGTACAGAAGCAAAGATAGGCCTGATTAGTAACAGATTAATTCAGCAGGGAACAAAGACAAGCTTAGTGTACAAGAATGAAGAAAAAGCCTATTAATTTTGTCTTCACAGGTATTTTGTGTCTTGCCATCAGAGCATCTTGATGATTCAGACACCAATACACTTATTCTCACAAAACCTCAGAGATGGGTAGACAATGCTTTGAAAGCCATACCTCAGATATAATGTAGATCATTGGTGGCAAAAGCAGAACAGAACTGATATCATAGTGTCTTCCTTAAAAAAACAACCTCTTCCCATCCCTGGCTACATCCACACATATATTATAATACATGGAACTGAGTAATTGTTTCCTAATTGATGGACATTAAACTCATTATTTGTTGTCCTTGTACAAGTACATAAGGAACATATGAACAAGTGAAATAATTTTGAATTCTGGAAAACTTTTCTTTTTTTTTTCCAAGTCTTTAGAGACAGCTATGGCAGTTATTACATAAAAACCTTTGTATAGATTTTTTTTGTCTAAAAACACTTTAAATGAGAAATCTGATGTGCTGTTCTAGCCTTGAGAAAATAAATAACCACAAACCTTCATGGGTACCAACTTTACTCTCAGACTTGTCTTTAGAAAAAAGAGCATTTGAATGGCCTTGCAATGTGGATGATTGGCTTCTTCCTTGTGAAACTGTTCAGCATTGGCAAACTTACCACAAATCCAACTTCTCATCTGCTGGAGATGGATCAGTTAATCAATGGTGTTCAGATTATTCAGTGTGAATGTTCTTATTTTCTTGCTAGATGTCAAATCCAAGGTACCTACACCTATGGAGTTAAACACTATGGAGACAAAATACACCTGCTGTTTCCAACAGTGACTTCCATCATAGCAACAGGACCTGATACAGCAATGGCTACATACCTGAAAATTGAGTGAATGTTAAGCCAGCAACCCAAATTGTTCATTTTTTCTGGAAAAAAAAAAAAAGCCTGCATTAATGTACACCAGTGAGTGGATTAATAACTCGATGAGAGTACCATAATGAGTCAGTTGGTAAACAGCATGTTCATAGAACAGCTACATCATGTGCAATGGCAGTGGTGGTAAAAAAGGAGAAAGGCAGCAGGGATATCAAGCAAGCTACTTGCTAGCAGAAACTTTTTTGGAGTAAAATGCTATTAGATACAAAAGAAGAGAATGCTATAACCTGTTGACTACAGTTTTCCTTAGCCATAGCCATAACCCTGTAAGAAGAATTGAAAGGATAGAATTGCTTATTATTCTATAAGTCCACTTGTTAAGAAGGACATTGCGTGGTTTCAGTGACTCTGAGAGGATAAAAGTGGAAGTAGACAGGATTACAAGTCCATATTTGGACACAAAAAATTTTGGAGGCATCCAAATATATGTGTGTGTGTGTGTCTGTATGATATTCATACATATCTACATGAATTCAAAAACGAAAATCACATTTGCTTTCTAATGCTGAAGACAATCCATCTCACCTTCCCCTACAGACCCCTGTTCCTTTATAGTATCTGTCCTGACATGGACTTTTCCCCATTGAAAATATGTCGGAAGTGTTTGGTACCTATGAGAAAAGTTGAGGACACAAGAAAAAAAACATCAGCTTCCACAAGCTCAACCACTGCTCGCTCTCTGTTAATTTCAGACTTTAGTGACAACATCTTGACTTGTTACCACCAGAAACTGTCAACCTGCTCTTCTTCTGAGGGAGTCTCTAATTGCCAAGTGTTCCCCTTTATATTTTTAATATCTGAATGTGATATTGAGACTAGCAGGACAGTGATGTTTAAGATTCACAGAGATACTTCATATTTTCCTGGCTGTTGCGGAAAGTATGTAAATGATCATCCAATTAAAATGGGTCTCTGAAAAATAAATTAATAATAAAGACCAAAAACACATTTGAAAGCTGTGTTTGAATTTTGCAACACATAAGGAATGTTTCGTTAAAAGATTTACAAACTATTTAACTAGTTCATGAGTTCTGTAAATAAAAATAAGAGAGCTCATGAACTAAAAAATACTTTTCCTTAATCCATTAAAAAAAGTAGCAAAAAGGAGTATTTTGAAGACATTCAAACTGTTTACCTTTGTGTTATATGGTTCAGGGGACTTCTGGCCTGAAATTAATGCTTGTCTTTTTCACATAATTCTCCTTGTAGTTCTGTATTTTCCCTTTCACATTTTTAGTTCATATGGTGTAAAGATTAATGGAGAAAGTTGTGAAAACAGTAGTCAGAAGATTAAATATCTCTTACTGGATTTAGTATTAATAAGTATATTCTAATTAATATTTTGTTATCCTTGTTGACTACATAAACATCTACCCTCACCATTCCTCAGCTAAATGGTTTCTGATTCTCCTGTTTCCAGAAACAAATCAACACAATCAAATATGAAAGGTTGCTATTAAATTAGATATGTAAGCTGAAGATAGGAGCAATGTGACAGATGGAGCAAGTGACTCACTCAAAGTCCCTGCCCCAGTTTTCTCAGTAACACAAAGTTTAGAGTTTTTCTCTGAATTTTTCAACCCTATTTTTGTCCTAAACTCAATTTATCTTTTAGGTTTCTACCAAATCACTTCCAAATCTCCTTCAGTCTCCCCAATAGCTCAGAACATACTCAAAACAGATATTAATGTAGTCTATTAGGGGATGGAAACTTTCTCTATTTATAAGTAGGTGATACAAATTTCTGAGGAACTCCAGTCATGCCCCTTATCTAGAAAAGGCCAGATGCTCACAGTAGGTGTTGGATGATTATCTTGTTTCAAAGACCTAACCTCTATACAGAATTCCCTGGACTTTTTCAATAGAACACAGTAATATTCAAGTTGACTTTCTGTTTGCACAGCCATTAATGGGTTTTCTTACAGGTTTTATTATTTCCATGTGTCACCTGGAGAATCTTATTTCAAAAATGTAAAGTCACAAATATATAGATGCATCAATGGATGTCCTTTTAGGGAGGATGATGGAATAATACAAAAAAAATGTACTCCCACCCTTTTAAAATTTTATGTTTGGATTTCTGTTTTTTGTTAAACAACTGTGCTGAAATGTATATGGAAACAAAGGAGATGTCAATCAAGGGTTGCTGCCTAACATTGCAAAATAGGTTTGATTCATTGATTTCACTTTATTTTTGTTTATTTGATACAAAACAGAGTAAATATTTTATAATAAGGAGCTAGTTATTACTTGCCAAGAATTATTTAATTATTACTCTTTCATGATCTTTTACATAAAACAATGTAATTTTAAATGCAATCATTTAGATCTGCTGTTTACTCTTAATGTTTCACACAGAACTTGTGAACTTAAAACCTGAATAGGTCAAGTATTTAAATATAAGACAAGCAAAATAATTTTTAGTTAACAAAAGACAGAGTATTTGACAGGAATAAACCACTAATTCAGTTTAAAAAAAGATTAGGTTACCAGATGTAGAAGACAAATTTTCTATCACTGTGGCCTAAGTTACAGCAAAAGATAACTTAGATAAGGAAGCAGGTTACTGGAAAAATTAATGCTGTTTGATACATGGATTCACTTGTCTGCAAAGATAACACTGGCTAGCAAGTGTTTATACCCACATTTGTTATCTTAATATTATTTTTAAGGTTGAGCTTACTGGACACATGAAATATATTCAAAATTCTTTAATCATTTGGAATTTTTACTTCACAATTACTCTCAGTGTTCTGAGCATCAAGTTAACTAAATGACATCATACTATTTTCAAAGAGCAATTTTGGCCAAGCACTTCTCCCATTTATTAAAAAGCTACTGTTCCTACCTGCTAAGAAAGTTGGTGTCCCCAGTTCCAGTTTTTTATTTAGATTAGATATTAGGAAGTAATTATTTATTGTGAGGGTGCTGAGGCCCTGGAACAGGTTACCTAGAGATGCTGTGGATACCATGTCTCTGGAAGTGTTCAGGTTGGATGGGTCTTTGAATTACTTGGTCTGGCAGAAAGTGTCCCCTAACCATAGTGAGGCCTCAGGTTTTAGCTTTTATATTTTTCAGATTCTGTGCTGCTTTAGTGTGCACTTCTGAGCTTCATATTAGGGGACAGCAAGCTCTCTTCACTAAGTAGGCAAAACAATTCCTTCTCTAGCTGGGGACCAAGGACAGATGATCCAAATCTCAGGCCCAAGAGCATAGCAACAGCAGAATGAAGAGAGAAAATAAGAAGGATGGGACTTTATAACCTAAAACTATAACTGGACAATTAACTCAAATATGCTAATGGACCAGAGCTTATAAAAGTGAGAGACCTCATGACCGGTTGTGCATTTTGTGACCATTTTGGGTTCATCTTGGGTGTAGCTCTGACTGGGGTCTTGTACTGCCCAAGGTGAGGCCTTTTAATAAATATTACTATTGAGGCCTTTTAATAAATACCTACTTTATTCTTTAGCTCCATCTAGTGTCTGTTCTAGGTCAGCTTTCACAAGGCATCAATAGCAGGAAAGTTGAGAATAGGTGATCATTAAGGCCCCTTCTACCACAAACCATTCTTTGATTCTTTTTAGTATTGATGGTAGCCACTTTTGTCTCTATGAATCATCCCAAGCAGGGTATAGTTAAATATCCTTTTATTCCTCTAATTGTTGTAATAATAAATTATGCCCAATAAAAGAAGAAGGTAGTTACAAAATATTTCAAAGTAATTTTAGTGACTTATGAAAATCAGTGTGACCTAGCCAATCTAAAAGCTTCAAAGTGGATTGTTTTTTTTTAATATGACTGCTTAGAGATATATAGGACCCTGCCAACAGTAACTCAAAATTTAAAAGAACTGGCAGCTCAAAGGCTGCTTGTTAAAAAAGCTGCTTGTTAAACTAAATTCTCATGCTGTTCTCCTACCTTTGTTCTTCTTGACAAATCCTCCTCAGCCTCAAGATGATCCCACAACAGGTATGATCAGAATGTATCTTCCCTAATCTTACCCTCCCATACCTGTGCCAGATCCCTATGATTGGCCCTTCAAGTTTGCATTTCACAAGGTGCCCTCACAGGCAATGGCTATGCAAGGTTTTAACTTTGTTATTAGTAAATCCTTTACAGTTAAATCTATTAAATTTATGATTATTTTGTTCACTTTGTGTGTGACTCATGTAATATTCATCATAAATACTGTATGAAGAGAATTTTGCAGGTTTCTAAATAATTTCTCACATTCCTGAGAGTAGCTTTATACTTCCATTTAAAAAAAAAATTGCCAGGTTAACAAAGGGAAATTTTGCCTTGGTTGACATTTTACTAATGGACTGAAATGAAAGGAAAAGTCTCTTTTGTAAAGAACAAGCTCATTATTGAGGAAGTGGTTGGAGGTAAGATAGTTCAGATTAACTACAGATCAAAACCAAATTCAGAAAAGCTGACATAGATGAAATGATGTTTTTGTAGTGTCTTAATGGCTGCCTCCTTTTTTTTTGAAAAAAGTAACAGCAGTGATCACTTGAAACGCCAGTCAAACTATGTGTCTAGTGCAAATGGAATTACTTGCATTTGATTCTGTAAGAAAAAAAATCTTTTTTAAGGATTCCCAAAAATCTCCAAAAGTGGCTGCTGATATCTGAGAATCTTTATGTTGTATCAGAAATATTTTGTGTGTATTCGCAGAAGAAACAAATACACAGATAAGAAAATGGTAGTCTTAAAACTCTCAATTAGTTTTGGGCCAAAGAGAATATAAAATCTCTATAATTTTGTCAATACAGTCATCTAAGTTGAACACAAAGTAGAGGTACATAAAATAATCCATATACTTTTTACTATTATGGTCATTAGTGTTCCAATGCATACTTCATTATCTAGAAATTCATGTCATTTGCATTTTAATAGGATTTTATCTGGCTTTGCTGCATCCCTTCTTTGTCTATAATATTTAACAGCTAAGAAATATAGTGAGTAAGAATTATAAAATTTGAATATATTCACTTGAGTAACTTAGATTTCTTACTTCTTGTTAGTTAAAATATATTCTGAGACATCAAAATCAACAAGACATAGTATTGGTATAGGAAATTGATCTGCATAATTACTTTTCCAAATTATAAAGCCATTTTCATAATTTATATTAGTGATTTAAAATTTGTTTTCCTGGGAGTGCACCCTACAGAAATCTCTTTTTCTCATTTATATATTATCTGTGTGCAAAGAGTACACAACAATCACACAGTATCTTAAAGAATTTGCATATTTTTAATAGGCCTCAAGTGCATCATCAAATATATTCATTATAGTCCACCTAGAACAACCTTGCATTTTTTAATATCATCATTCACTTTTCTGCTGAGAAGAAATCTCTTTGAAGGAAATGAACACTTTAAACAGAATTTTATTTTTCTGTACTCTGATCCATTTCAAGATCTTTCCTGTAACTCTTAAACCAGTATTTACTCTTCTATATCTGCAACACCTATTCCTGATAATATCAGTAATCTGAGTTACAAAAGAAATACAAAATCTCCACTTTATATCTCTGAGCATCAAAATCTATAATTATGAGAGCTGTCTCTGTATATGATTATCTTTATCTTAAAAAAATCTGAAGGGAATGTATACTGTTACATCAAAAATATGTTTCATTAATAAAAGATTCTTATCTTAAATCTATCATCTTTATTTTTATCTGATATCTTCTCTAAAATAGAGAAGTAGCTCTCATTGTAGATACAACTTCAAACAATGCTAAAGATGTTTTTGAATAGGGCAAATATATCTGTTGCAACTGTTTAAAATTAATGGTTTTTCTTATCTAGCTATGGCTCTTCATGGTAAAGAGGCATCAAGGGCATTACACATCAGAGGAGTTACTGTACTCTTTAAAAGGTTACATTATTGCAACACTGTGCCATACATATACAGTCAGTATTAGCTATTGCCACCATAAACTTGTCAGACACAATTTTTCATTTAAAAAATCCTGAATACATATGAAGAAAATTTATCAAATCAACCATTGAAAATTAAGAATTATACAAAAGGCACCTTATTGTTTTCTATTTTTTTTTCACCTGTGTTGAATGAACATTAAAAGGACTTTTCATTTTCTCTTATATCAAAGCAATATTTTAACAATTAGTTTTACACATTTCTTGGGGTGGTTTCTCCAACATTTTCTCCCCTTCCTGAAGGAAGTACACTAGTGTCTTACATATGAAATGAAAGCCAGTATTTGAGAGAATAATTTGAAAGTTAAGGAATATCTCTCTTCTCTAAGTAACTGCAGCTTTCAGTCTTGTATCAGCTTCCTATGTATTTTGGAAATCTGGTTTTTAATCAGATACAATATAATATAAAAACAGCATCTTTGTAATTCTGTAAAATGAATGATTTTATTGTACTTGTGTTTAGCGTATTAGTAACTGTGAAAATAGCAAAACCTAAGTCATGAAAGAATGAAAAAGAAATAATGCAGTACATTTTGGGCCACTATTCTCTGTACAATGCTTCTAGACAGTTTTCCTATCATGCTTGCTTCTAGGTTTTCTAGCTCAAACATCTTTAACATAGAGAAAAATATTAAAGCTATAAAAAATCTGCAGATAAATTGTATATAAATTCTTTATCTGTTTGTCTGTTTTTAAAATGCAGGTGTATCTGTATTATTCTAGGGTTTTGTTTTTACACCTTGGCACAAGATGCAGACGTTTTCTCTTTTTACCTTCCTAATTTCATAATCAACATGATAGCAACACTACCTCCCTTCTAAGGACCTATAACAAATAGGTTATATTATGGTATTCAAATCAGTGGTGTTAACACTGATTCAATACTTAATAAAGGTTTAATAATTTTCTTATTGAAACTGGACAGAACATGAAAGTGGAGCTTTTGAGCTATTGCACAACAATAAAAGAGATTCCTGATATAAAAAGAAACAAATTATTATTGCCAATCATAACTGTTATCATAACAGAACTTTTAATAGCAGATGGAAAGATAAGAAAAAAGAAGCAGACAAAGCCTCTCTTTTATCTAAATATTAGTCTTTGTTAGAGCACACCATGAAATATGTGAGGTTATTACCCTTTCTCAAAGGAAAGATTTGTCTAAAAATCAATTCTGTGACCTGAAATGGCTAATACTAGAAATGGCTTACTTATAAATAATTTTGAACGATAGAATGACTTTCATTCTAAAATATTCTTAGATAAAAATTTGAAAAACCTAAGAGAATAAAGTATCTGAGAGGTAGCAGAGGTACCCTGAATGGGAAAAAACCTGGAAGTATTTGGACAAATTTTGAGTATCAAATGTTACACCACTTTCTAGTTCTGTTTATGCCAAGATTTTTTAATACTAAGGTACAACAATATTTTATTAACATGAAAGTGAGATTTGAATTTCACCTACTGCTTCTAGCCAGTTTTGAATGGTAGAATTCCTCATTGGAGAAACCCCAAAACCAGAATGGAGCAAAGTAATCCTGAAAGGCATTTTTGACTAAATAATGGGGATTTTTGGCTGTAGCTTCTAATTGAAATGCTATAATTGGAAATTTATTATTGTACTTCTTGACATCAGTGAGCATCATTAGAACAATCCTCAACATTCAACCTGTTAGTTCCAGAAAATAATTGCCTGAAAAAGCTCAGTTTGACAACACATGCTGCGTGGTGTTTTATGTCAAGCCTTGTTCTTCACAGGACTTAAAAGTGAAGCATATTGCCAGTTAACACAGAACAACTTTCTGAACCTCACAGATAATACTATTAAAACATTTTTCTTACTTCCTAATATGTATATTAGGAAGTAAGAAGCATGACTGTTCTGAGGAACATTCTGTTTCTGCAATAAATGGGTTTTTAGAAGATGGTACTTCTATGTGGTACTTAGATCCTAATTTTCTTTTCAAGACATAACATGACAATCTTGCCCGTGGAAAAGTCTAAATATATTTACATAAATTTAAGTCTAAACTTTAAACTTGATCTTTCTATGTTATATACTTGTTTACTGTTTATGATGCATCAATTGATATATATGCTCCTATTTAATAATGATTCTGAGCTTTCTACCTCATCACTGAGACATGACTGGAAAAGCAATTGATTATACTGACTTTGGAAATTTACTTTATCTGCACTCTCATTCAGAGCATTTTCTTTTAAAAATAACAGTATAAAAACAAATAAACCATAGAAAATGGGATAAGCCATTTGTAAAGCTTTACACATGAAAATTTTCCATATTTAGGTGGAAACAGGCCAGATTAGTAAAAAAAATTATTAACTAACTACAACCACATAAATCACTTAAAAGTAGTTACTGGAGGACAGTCAACTCAATACGATGTGATAGCAATTCTCCTGTTTCAATGGTGTGCTTCTGTGATAACAATTCTGTTTCTAGAGTTGCAAAGCCTGATCTTTAGGTTAAGAAAACAGTAAGATCCCTTCCAGAATGAGACAACAGCTGACAATTACAACTGTGGATTTCTTTGCTTTTCTGAGGTCTCCTTCAGATTTTATGGTTCTCTTGCTCTCTTAGTTGCTTTCCTTTCCTGTTGACTAAAACTGACTGAAGCAGTTGGTGTGTTAAAGAAACAATGAATGTATGAGAACATATGCTATGTGCACGAATCAAACCTGTGTGCATGAATCAAACCCCACACTCTGCTTTAGCTCCTTGTCATCCCCAGGTATGACTGTGGCAGGGGGAACACTGACCTGTGCAGAAAGCTGTACTTCCAAGAGGACAACCACAGTGTGACTGAAGGGCAGCTGTGAAGCTGGTCTGAGATTATGCCAGGACAAGGGAGTATCCCTGGGCAGCACAGCACTTGGGAGCCCTATCAGGGACAACAATTATATTCTCATCTGCCTGACCCACCTTCCCCTCTACTGCTTGTGAGGTATGTCAGCATTTATGTTTAAATATGATCACTAACAAAAGGCTTCTTTTTAAAGTCTTGAGTTTCTTCTCATCACTTTGTCAGTACAGCTGCTTTCCACTCTTGCATGTTCTTCCCTTTCCTCTTTGAGGTGTGCAATCAAAGCAGCAACTCTGTATTTTCTTCTGCAGGCAGCTGTAGGGATAAGGAGAGCCCCAGTCTCCAACTGTGAGCCTTCCCTTATGATTTGTGACCCACAGGTTCACAGCAGGGATTTAAATCTGGATCTTCCTATAACTCTGAAAATAAGAGTCAATGCTATAGTTATGTTGACCTTTTTTTGTGTGTATTTATTTGTACTTTTCTTCTTGTAGTTCTTCTCAATGTTGAGAGAAATTGCTTACAGATCATTGTCACCTAGGTTTATGAACTTACACAGTGTTGTGCCAAGATAAATTTATTTGATTTAACTATAGTCTTTCTTCTCTTTTGCTCAAAGTATTCCTGGCACAGACATAGATCTGGATGCTGTATTTGTAAGGCATTGAACAGCATAATTTATCTTTAGCTTTTGAAAGCATATACATACTGAATAAATAATACAAAACTGCTTAAAGTTAAATTAATACAGGCATATGTATAAATCTAGCACATAAGCAAAATGAGATTTAGAGCTTTGTTACAAATATAGTTAAAAAATTTTGATTATCATTGCTTTAGAAAGAGAAAACTGTCAGAAATAAGATATATCCCAGGAGGCATGGATTTTATTTTTAAATATAAATCACCTAGTAAGAATTTTAGTGGGTGTAGTTCACCTAACAATTTATCAGATTGTTTGGAAAATTTTCCCTGAAGGTACTAGAAATATATTCCTTATAAATTCCTTTCTGTGCTATTTAAATAGTAATTTTAAGATATCCTGACAACAACTCAAACCCATTAATACTTTAAATACTTTGATATCTGATAAAAATATAGAAATTGTTAAGGAGAAAGGAAAACTTTATCTACAGTTTATCTAATTGTTTCTTCAATCTTTATCCTATGGGAAAGCTGAAAATATTCAGAAGAGCTAAGGTTTACTAACAAAACCATTAAGAATCATGCATATGATTTCTCCTCTCTTTAATTCCTATTCTCCTTATGTTAAGAGATAATGTCCATAAATTAGGCTTTATCACATATCTATGAGAGTCAAATTCTTGGAAGACTTGCCATATTTGTTTTTGGGGATATTCTCATGTGAGCTAAAGCTTGAAAAAAAGGTATGCTATTATTTTCTTTCTATCCATGCTTCTTCCTGAAGGTGATAACATTTCAGTCTCATGATAAAGTACAACCACAGCTCTTTTCTGTAACTATAGCTGTCATTTGGGGTTTTAGATCAAAATGGACTTTATAAAATAAATATTGTCTGTGGCAGAGGGAGACAAGGGTAGTTTTTACAACCTCATTGATAATCACTGGTGATCTATTGGACAAGGAAGGAGAAGAAATGAGATTTTAGATCTATAGACATCCTTCCATATAAATTCCAACACAGCTTCAATAGCTCCATATATGATAGTCTAAATGATCTGTTTTATACAGATTCTGAATTCAGTTTGGTCTTAGCTGGAGATACCTGTACTTCCCTGGGTTAAACTTGGACTGTTCTGAATAATGAACCAGGACTTTTACAAAATAATGCTAGAATACCATAAAAATGCCATAAGTCACCTAGAGGTAACAGATAAAAGAAAAAGAAAAAGGCATCACTTTTCATAAATCTTTGCAATGTTGAAAATCTGACAAGTAACATGTCCAGAATTCTCAGTGCCCTGTTACTACAATTCCATTTTTTTTTTAAACACTTTTCATGACACAGAAATCCTGGCACATTTTTGTCTTTTATCTCTTTTGCAGAAAAAAAAAAAAAAATCAGCTCTAACTCCTGTGAAGAAATAGATAGAAGCTCTTTTACTGGAGGCCAAGACACCCAGATCAAGATCTATTTGTAAAAACTGAGTCACTTGTTTGTCAGATCAGTAATAGAATTCTCTGAGACTCATTTTTTTTTCTTGCTTTTTTTCATATAATTTTCATAGTATGAGTTAAAAGACTTTAATAAATCTAAGGTACAAAAAGACTTATAATGAACCTGTCAAGGGGCTTGCTTGTAATTTGCCTCAAAGTATATTATTTCCTGAGAATGTGACTCTGTCTTCATATAATTCTTCCTGAAAAGCCCAATGCAGAACCCTGAAAATGGATGTTGACATTTTTGAATACCATCCACTAGTAGTTGCCATCCAAATATGCTGCCTGAAATGCCTTAGAATAAAGATCAAGTGTAAATCAACTTCATATTGCAAAGAAAAGTAATTTGATTTTTTGCTGAAAAAAAACCCTTTCTTCTGAAGTGGTTGAGCCTAGCAATGTATAAATTTATCTTTCTAATTGTTAATAAGCTTATAATACAGTTTAAGTACTGCTGTTCAAGGTAATGTCATCAGTGTTTAAATACTGATGCTGATTAGATACTAATACAAATACTGTATCCCACAATTCATTTTATATAGACAATATCCAGCTGGTGTAGGGGTCTGTGATTATTCTTCACTACCTCTTTCAGTGCAGCACTTTGTTCAGAACATTTTGTTCTGAAACTCTCTGGGGATGAGTAAGGCTGGTGCTTCTCTCCCTAATATTCTCTGCAGGGAGTAGAATAATGATGATCTGGTTTAGTGCAGCAGTCTTTACATTTTGTAAATCCCACATTATACTCAGCAAGAGAACATAGCTGTTTGCCCTTGAAAGCAGTAGAGGAGTGATCTGTCTGGTTTCCCCGTTTCCAAAAGAGTAAAATAAGACAATACTTACTGTATAGAAGTTCTCTATTCACAGGATGCAATGGGATTTAAGTTACATTTAACCCAATGACAGTCAC
This sequence comes from Lonchura striata, assembly GCF_050655825.1. Taxonomy (NCBI): domain Eukaryota; kingdom Metazoa; phylum Chordata; class Aves; order Passeriformes; family Estrildidae; genus Lonchura; species Lonchura striata. The sequence goes on from NC_140704.1 coordinate 75,733,729, forward strand.
CAGATCTAGTCCATACTTAAATGTCTTCAATTTAACATGGCTTCATAGGTGTTCTCAGCAATATGAATATATTTTCTTCATGTAATATAAAAACACTTTTCAAAATATTTTGATAGCTAAACACCATTTTTTAAATCATTTCTACTGAAAAATTATTGCCTCATCTTCCATAGTCTAGACACTGATGAGTTTGAAGCAATCCAATGGCTACAGTGTAACTATCCTCTTTTATTACTAATACAAGTGAGATTTCATTTAGTATCATATGGAATAGCATAATTTAAGATTATGACTTTTAATGCACTAATGAGAAATCAAAATTAGATGGTTTATCTGAACTGATCTCATCCAGAGCAAGATTTTTCAATATTTGGCGAACATTTTTATCTCATCTCCTTATTCATAAACATGTATGAAGAATCCTAGAAGCACATAATATATTGATTTCTGCAATTAAATTTACTTTGGTATTCATATACTAGTATATTAGTTTTTCATGTTGCTTACTGGGCTCTTGGAAAGTGATCCAGCATTAATTATAAAGCATCTGCACTGACAGATAAAATGACAGGTGAAATATTTCCAAATCATACACTCTCTGCTTACTTTTCTCCCTGTAATATTAAATGTTTTCCAACCAGTAATACAAACCATCCAAAATCTGTCTGGACATTAATGACTGAGCCTCTGGCAAGGTTATATTCTTTCCTAATAAGAGACTTGATGGATCTCTTAATTCAGATAAAATATCAAACACTATTCCTAAGCACTGAACCAATTCTGCTGGGGTCAGAACAGGCCTGAGAATATTTGGAAAAAGATTTAGAACTTCTAGTGTTTAAAAAAATAAATTATTGTAAGCGACCACCAGAAGTTTTTTCAAAAACAGTTTAGTAATTTGTTTATTTATTTACTAGAAGATAAGTAGATGTGAATGTTTATTTCTCAGACACTTTCTTGCAAATTAAAGAAAGTCACATGACTACAAATATGACAACTCTAGAAGACACTTGTGAGGAGCCAATTCAGTTTGCTATCCTCAAAAATGGTTGTCAGAGGCACATCAGGGAGGGGTTGTACATGTGACATGTCCAGGAGGCAGCCAGGAAAAGATGGAAGAAAGCCTTATCTCTGGGGGACTTTGCCTGGCCACCGGGTCATGTGTCACATGGGACAGGCAGTCAGCAGGGGAACACCGAAGGCACTGTACCCCAGAGACACTCTCCAGTCAGATGGCAAAAGGTCTCTGTCAATGGACTGCACTGGGACATTGGACTGGGCCATGGTGTCCTGTCAGCAGGCATACCTTAGGAGGAGCCAGGGGCATAAAAAGTAACTGCACCCCAAGCTCCAGGGGCTGGCCTGTCCTTTGCTTTTTGACTCTTTGTGGGGCTTTTCAAACTTGCTTTTGGAGTCCTGCCTTTGGGCTCTCCTGCCCTTGCTGCCTCCTGCTCACCCTTGAATCTATCCTGCCTCCCTGTGTCCCTGCCTGCTTTGTCCCAGCATCCCTGTCCCTGTGTCCAACCCTGCCTGCCTCCGAGCCTGACCACCATCCATCCTTCAGGCTCCGATCCCCCCTCACTTCATGTCCAGCCACCACAGGAGCCATGCCCAGGCAGGCACCTTGCATAGCCCTGCCTCAGGACATCAACGGCACTCCCCGACCTCCAGGGGTAATGCCGTCTTTTCCCCTCTGTCTTCTCTCTCCCTCACACTTTTATTCCTCTTGCTCTGTCTTCTCTGTCTTTTAGTTACCAATAAATGGTTATCAGATACAATGTTTCCCTCATTTGGCTTAAAATGACTCCTCTCAACTCCCAACATTGGAATGCGACTTAAAATTGCATCAATGCACATTATACTGTGCATTGATGCAATTTTTCAACTGGGATTTTTTGTCTCTTCTGTTGGAGGGTATTTTTAAAAACGCAGTAAAACAATAGAAAAAAAAAAGCCTTGAACCCTCTTATTCAGCAAATAGAAGGCAGCCATACTTGTCTTCCCAGCTATCCCTCTGCTTATGAGAAGAAGGGCCAGCCAGAAACTTCTGCACACAGAAGTGTGCAGATCTTTTTATTAGTTATGGTCTTTGCTGAGGTAATATCAGTGTTTCCTTTTCCTGATCCAAACAAAAATGACCAGCAAGTCTTTCTCACTTGTATTCTCAACTTAAAGAGGACAGTTAGACAAGTACCAGTTCACAGGGACTGGCCTGTCTGCTTCCTTCCACCAACTGGTCCAAAGAAAGAAAGTGGTAGTATCCTAGCTGTTTGACATTTGTTTTGTTTTTTGGGTTTTTTTTGAGCCCCACTATGATTCCTGAGAGCTACTGTCACCATCTCTTTAATATTTTATAAAGTACACCTTAATAATTTGTAGCTGACTAGTTCATCAAACTACTAATTATAGGTGATTGAAATGATAACACAGAAAAGCTTATGGTTTGGGGGTATTTTTAAGACAGTTATACCAGAATAATTTGTTTCATGTTTTCTGACATTGTAATGAACTGCATTTTTTACAAGTCATTCCAGTTATCAAAGGCAAAGGAATTATTTTTCTTAGAATCTAGCATGTATGTTTAATTTGAGAGAACGATGAACTCTCTTGTATCCCATCCATTTGTAGAAGATTAAAATTTTCTGAAAGTCCATAGTTCTTATAAACCATTAAGAATACACATAAGCATCTTCTAGGTAATTTTGAAAGCTCAGATCTTGGAAGTCTTTCCAAAATGTATATTTTTCTCTTTCAAAATTTTTTCAAAAATTTTATTGTCAAAGGAAACAAAACTGGATTTTCAGTCTTAATCATTTCACTTTGGGGCATGTGGAACAATCTGTTGCTTACTGTTCAGCACAAGCTAATGTGATTTAGAAAGGATTGGAATGATCTGTAAAGATGTTCACACAATCAAACTGATGGATTGCTTGCACAAATACTGCAATGCTATAGTTCTTTATTCACAGGCAGATTAAACAAACACCAAATAAAACAATATCAATTGGTATCCAGTTCTGGGCTTCCCAGTTTGGGAAAGATCTTGAGATGCTCAAACACATCCAGAGAAAGGCAACAAGAGTGGTGGAGGGCCTGGAACACAAGCCCTGTGAGAAACAGCTGAGGGAGCTGAGATTGTTTATTCTAGAGAAGAAGAGGTTTAGGGAGACCTTATTGCTCTCTAAAGCTACCTAAAAGGAGGTTTTATCCTAGGTGGTGGTTGGTCTCTTCTTCCAGGTAACCAGTGACAGAACAAGAGATCACAGAATTAAGCTGCACCAGGGGATGTTTAGACTGGAGATTATCAAAAATATTCTTCACAATAAGAGTAAATGGATACTGGAATGGGCTGCCCAGGGAGGTGGTGGAGGCCCCACTCATGGAGGTGTTTTAAAAATGACGGTGTGGCACTCAGTGCCATAGTTTAGTTGATAAGGTGGTGTTATGTTATAGGTTGGACTTGATGATCTCAAAGATCTTTTGCAACCTAATTAATTCTGTGATTCTGTGATCACAACTTAGCCTAATCAAAAATATGGAATTTACCTCACTGAATGTTGCATTTTAATTAATACTTATTCTCCTCTTTCTCTTTGTAATGTGAGAAGCACAAGAACAGCAGCAGGAGAACCCTACTGACAAGGGCCACTGCACAAGTCACAGTCTCAGGTGTGCCAATATGAGAACTAGAACTCTCACAAAGGCTTCCTACCTTTTAGTACACACATGATTTGAAAACCTGAATACAGAAGTGTGTCATCATCATATGGAAGCTGTGGATAATTAAGTTATTAATGATAGCATTGATTCTGAAGCATTTACTTTTCAAATTGAACTTTTTATTAATGGAAGTTTTAAACTCCAAAATGAGGAGTGGTTGCAATATTGTTACTCATTAGGCATCATGCAAATAGTAGTAGAGTAGATAAGCAGTCTCCAGTCAGAACTCCTGTAAAAAAGTCACCACTCTTTCTGTGAAGAACACTGTACCAGAAGAAGAGTCATAATTTAATTTGAGACAAAGAGCTACTGTACCTTGGGCAGATAAGACAACAAATGCTTTCATCACTTTTTCTGTGGTGAGCCACTGGAGGAAAAATATAAATTAAGACACAGTGAAGCACCGTTTACTTAGAAAACACAGACGAGACCACTGCCTCAACAAGGAATCTAGAAAGAATTGCATTCACACAAAAGAGAATTATATAAAGAAAGTAAAATCTGCTGTGCATTTTTAACATCTAGCGCATATATTTTCTTTGTACTTTTGATACAATATGACTGTGTGTAGAGAATGAAAAATGGGAGATATCCGCTAATGTGAATATCACACATCATCACAAGTGGTTTGTTTTAAACTGTATTTGACCAAAGAGGGGAAAAGAAGAATCATCATCTTCAAGGAAGATAAATCATGTCTCAATCCAAGGTATGAGAGAAACAAGGCTGCTGCCGCTCCATGTCCGCAGGTTCAGCTAGTAGCATGGCTTGCATGAATACAGATATAAACAATGGTTTCATTCTGCTCTCCTCTCTGTCTAAGCATGAAAAATGTTCACTGGTGAAAATCTATTTATGTGCATAGGTACAATGAGGATATCTCCAGCATATGGGCTGAGTCTGTCCAGTTCCTGGGTCCTGCACCCCAGTCACCTTAGCTGTGCTGGCCCTGGGCATAAAAAGTCCCATTCTGCTTGCTGATATGGATTCTTGTACACTTCCAGGCACGCATAAACACTCACCTAGACTTGCCAGGGACTCCCCTGATAGCACACCTAAGCCCCTCTGCTCTCAGCCTTAGAGACACACAGGTGCTCTCACACACACACAGATGAGCTCTTATGAAACCTGAAACATTGTATCATGCAAATACTTTTTAAGCAGCAGGGAATGTGAAAATAACACTTTTAGTTGTTTGGTTTTCTTTTAATTTGGAGTAAAGCACCAAAGAAGATTCCTGGGAAATCAGATAAAGCATAACATTAAAGAAGTCGGAGAAGAAGTAAAGTGCTTTCTGTAAAAATAAAGAAGTTTTTAAAAAAAGAAAAATGCTGAGACTTCCATTTAAAATAACATATGCACAATGTTTTTGCATGTTAAAATAGTTTATGCAAATCTGGGCCAGTTATCATGTTCCTAACAGGTTTTTAATGTGAGATTAACTCAAACATCAATTTCTTATACTGTTACATTATTTTTGCTATTTGTTCAGTTCTTTTATAAAAAACTTGTCAGCTCCATTTCTTTACTATTTATGATTTTTAATTAGGTCAGAGAAATCATTGGTTTCTTTCAATAATGTATTTTTCCTAGAGTTTTCAATAAGATAAAAACTCGTTGCAAGGTTCCAACAATACCCATCTATACAATTCAAACTCTAAACTATAAATTCTTCTCAAAGTCAGGAGAACTTTGATTTAGTCACTTCTCCTCTACACTACCCTTGATTGTTTAGGCTACTAAATAGCTACAAAGTCTCCAGAGAAGACATTATGCAAATTAATCTTTTTCTTTCACCTTTGTAGGATGGCCTTTCACTGATTGTTCACATGTCTGCTAATTGCATTCCTAAGAAGCAAAAAGGTGACATCTGATTTGTGTCAGGTAGTGAATAGAAGTAAATGTTGCACGAGCATCTGTCTTCTTGTTGCTTTCTTAGGAATTCAAGTATCTTCCATAGAAAAATATGCATTCACTATAATACAGGGTAAGGACTCATCAGTTGTCTATCATTAATTAAAGGTTTATTCTTTTAATTAGACCTGAAAGACATTTTTATTTTTAAAGTTTTAGTGATCATCCCAGAATAGCCCATCTTATATTTACTTTACCTTGCATTGTAAATAGACCTGGAAATTTAGAAAAACTTAATGCATTGGACTCACACTTTAGGCCATTTAAGCTAGATTTGCTATACAAAAAATTGCATAAACACTAGGGTTCATGTGATAAAAATCTCCAAAGCATGCTGCAACCTTCATCAGAGACTTCTCACAAGGACTCTTCCTCAGAGTGCATCTTCCACCTCAAGATTTGTTGCTCCTCATCACCCTGTCAGAAAGGTTGAAAGATATTTTGTAAAAAGCCTCACAAATCTTAATTGTTTGGGAGTATGTCTGAAAGGCTGTTTTTTAAAATTTTACATTAGTTTGAATTGATTAGTTATTTCAGAGAACAATGCTAAAGGAAATCAAAAAATTTTTCACTTTTACTTTTTTTACTAAAGCTTTTTGAACTTTTTGAGGGAGAAAACTATTGACATCTGTTTGCATTAAAAGTCATAAACTCAGTAAACCTTAAAAAGGCCTTATGAAATTATAAACTTACATTTTCTTCTCAGTCTTGGGCCTACTTAAACTCAGAGACTAGATTTATTTATATTTAATGCCATTTTGAGCTGATGCTACAGTTTATGATGGTTCCAGGATGCTTATCTGAGAACAGACATCCATCTGTCCTATGTTGCTGAGGATAGCTTTGGAGTCTAAAGCAGAACAAATGCATTATTAGAAAGGAAAGAAGCAGAGAAATACAAATTAGGTTTGGATATGGGTATGGGTTTGAGGGGCACAGAAGGACAGCAGTGTTTCATGGGGACATTATCTCTTTGTAAAGCAAGGTTTCTCTAGCTCAGGGAACTCCTGAGGAGCTGGGACTGACAGAAACACAGAAAATAAGAAGGATCACTAATAAGCTCATTTGTTGTACTCTTTCTAAGTATCCAGCACTGGCTATTCTTCAGCACTACAGGAGTGAGTCAAGGATTTGTTGGGTAGGACTTCATTAGGGTCGTACTGATCAGTGTCATCCCTGTGGCACAGACACTGGGCCCTGGATTTGGCCTCAGCCCTGCTTGGCTTGTTGGAGAAGCCAAGGAAGGGACATGTACCCTTCACATATGTGTAAAACAGCTTCTTCCAGCCCCTAGGATAAAATGGGGTCATACTTGAAGAGACAGGGAAGAGGCATTTGTGTCTAGCAGAGTTTTCGGTTCAGAAAATGCCCTACTCCAAACCCTGCTCTTCTTCTGATCAAATTCTGTGACACATGCCAGCAAAGCATTGCTTTTCATACTGCTCTTGTTCTGGTCTCCATAAAAGCTAAACACTTGTTATCAGGTTCCTTATTAGACCAAGTAGCAACATTCTGCATGGAGCCAAAGACTATCAATGCAATGTTATAAAAAGAAAACTAAGAAAACTGTTGTCTCTGTGAGGTTTTTAGAAAAAAAGCTTAGGAAATGGCACACAAATTATTCGTGCTGGAACATTCACCATCCAGGTGGTAAGAAATGCAAAATTGAAGCTCCTATATATTCTTAATTCAGAGGCTTATTAGATTTACATCTTGATTCAATCTTAATTATATGATTGCAATGGACTTTTCCCCTGTGTTTAGTTCTGTGCACTGGCAGGATAATGGTTAGTTAGGAAACAGCTGTTCAATATTTTGTTTTGGTCTTGTGCATTTTGTTGATCTATACTGTATTTATTGCACAGTTTTCAACCTCTTTATAAACTCAGAAATATTTATTTAGATCTGGGGTTTTGTATAAAACTAATAATTACACTATAATTAAGTGTTTCACAAGTATGAAACATTTCCACAATATCTGAGTGAGATGAAGTCTGATATTTATTATGCCATTGTTACAGATGGGAACAGACAATTTAAAATAAAAATGTCTCCTGGAGACCTGTCTGAGACACTTTGCTTGTGGTCTTCCCAAGTACTGTTTCTTTTCACTGTACCTTACATGTTTAAAGCACAACCCACTCACCTGTCCATATGTCAAACACCCTGCTGGTCCCTCCAGTAGGTGACTTCTACAGGAGCTATACCCCTAGTTGCTTGCTACTCCTAACTCCCAGGCTTTTCTTGATTATGTTTTGTCATTTTATTAATATATACAAATCTCATTCAGTCATATATCTTTCCCTCCCACCTTTGTGTCATTTTTGTTGCCCTTCTTAATTTCTGTATTAGTAGTCTTGAGTTAGCAAACTCTAAAATAATCTGATATTTCTCATGTTTACATCTATGAGGAAGTGCAAATAATTTCATCCATTAAAACCTCCCTTTATCTATATGAGATTATTTCATTTCTCTAGTCAATGAATCAACAAAGTAAATATATATCTACTCTGCTGTCTTTTCCTATTTTTTTCCTGCTGAAGCTTTCTAGATCACTTCTTTCTCAATTTCTACTTATACCATATTGTCTTGGTTTGACAAGACAGGAGTCTGTGAAGGAGGGCAAAAGCCTCCTGTGCAATGGAGAAGGTAAACCCCCTCCCTCTGAATTACCAGGATTTTTAAATTAAAAGGCTCTCAGGCAAAGATATGGGAATGGGAGTAACAATTCTTTACTAGGAGAAAACTAGATAACTATTTAAAAAGGCAAATGCGATTGGTACAAACAAAACTAGTGATAAAGTCCAAAACCTGAGGATTCGGGGTGTTGGTAGCAGTCTGGTTGAAATGACAGCTGCTCCTCTTGCAGTGGCTGATGAATTGCAGCTGCAGTGGTGATCTTTAGAAGGGTATAGTTTTCTCTGAAGATCTGGTGGCAGTTGGGCTGGTCTTCCTCTGCACCGGGGCTGCCTCCGAGCTCCGCTGCCGCCGCCTCACCGCGCTCCAGCTGCTTCTCTGGGATTTCCCGCCGAAGGAACTGCTTCTCTGGGAAATCCCGCAAAGAGAGAGCTGCTCTGTCCCCCAAAAGGTACCCCTTTATCCAATAATAGAGTGCTTGGCTTCCCCCTCTGGGTGGAGCATCTCACAATGGGATGGTGTTACGTTACCAGCCCTGCATTGAGTCAGTCAATGGCCCATTAACAAACCATTACCTCTTTGGAGCAAACTATTGTTCTTGGAAGAGATAACAAACCTGCCCAACCTCCAACAGATGGCAAATAGAATACAAGCTTATCTTACAAACCAGGACATTATCCACCCCTTATTCTATTTCCATCTGCACACCATGAAATCTTACACCCAGTTCTCACTTAAGACCAAGTTTCCCTATGGTACACAGCGGGTCTCCCCATCTTTCTGCATTACCCACCAAGTGTAACAAGGTCCTTGAGCAAAGACAATCCCACGAATGGGTTGGTCTTTGCCTGAGGTGGGATTAATCCAAACAGTTTTCCCTAAAATACCTTTCATATGTACTACAGGGACCTTATCTCCATCTATTGTGTGTAAGGGTTCTGACTGGGCAGGGCCAGCTCGATTGACAGACCCTCAGGTGTTGACCATCCAGGTTGCTTTTGCCAGGTTAATTTCCCAGTTTCTAAGTGTTCCCCCACCAATTGCCTTTAGGGTAGTCTTAAGGAGTCCGTTGCACCGTTCAACTTTGCCGGCAGCTGGAGCATGATAGGGAATATGATATATCCATTCTATACCATGTTCTCTGGCCCAGGTGTTGATAAGGCTGTTGTTGAAATGGTTGCCGTTGTCAGACGCAATTCTCTCAGGTGTGCCGTGTCTCCACAGGACTTGCTTTTCCAAGCATAAGATGGTGTTCCGGGCAGTGGCATGAGGTACAGGGAAAGTCTCCAGCCATCCAGTGGTGGCTTCCACCATGGTCAGCACGTAGCGCTTGCCTTGGCGTGTCTGGGGCAGTGTGATATAGTCAATCTGCCAGGCCTCCCCATACTTGTACTTGGACCACCGCCCACCATACCATAGGGGCTTCACTCTCTTTGCCTGTTTGATGGCAGCACACGTCTCACAGTCATGGATAACCTGGGAAACACTGTCCATGGTTAGACCCACCCCTTGGTCTCGTGCCCACTTGTAGGTGGCATCTCTGCCCTGATGACCTGAGGCATCATGAGCCCATCGAGCCAGGAACAACTCCCCCTTATGGTGCCAATCTAAGTCTATCTTTGACACCTCTATTTTTGCTGCCTGATCTACCTGCTCGTTGTTTCGGTGCTCCTCATTAGCCCGACTTTTGGGGACATGGGCATCTACATGATGGACTTTCACCGTTAGCTTTTCCACTCGAGAGGCAATGTCTTTCCATATATCAGCAGCCCAGATTGGCTTTCCTCTACGTTGCCAGTTGGCCTTCCTCCACCTTCCCAGCCAGCCCCACAGAGCATTGGCTACCATCCACGAATCAGTATAAAGGTAGAGCTTTGGCCACTTCTCCCTTTCAGCAATGTCCAGAGCCAGCTGAACGGCCTTGAGTTCAGCGAGTTGGCTTGATCCACCTTCTCCTTCGGTAGCTTGTGCAACTTGGCATGTGGGGCTCCATACGGCTGCTTTCCACTTCCGGTTCATCCCTACGATGCGACAGGAACCGTCAGTGAAAAGAGCGTAGCAGGTCTCCTCTGCTGGTAGTTGGTTGTATGGTGGAGCTTCTTCAGCCCTTGCCACTTGTACCTGCTCCTCATCATCAGTGAGACCAAAGTTTTCACCTTCTGGCCAGTTCGTAATTATCTCCAAAATCCCAGGGCGATTCAGGTTTCCAATACGGGCGCGTTGAGTGATGAGGGCAATCCATTTGCTCCATGTGGTGTCAGTGGCATGGTGGGTAGTAGGAACCTTTCCTTTAAACATCCACCCCAGCACCGGTAGTCGGGGTGCCAGGAGGAGTTGTGTTTCTGTGCCAATTACCTCTGAGGCGGCTTGAATTCCTTCAAAGGCAGCCAAGATTTCCTTCTCTGTGGGAGTGTAGTTGGCTTCAGACCCTCTGTAACTTCGGCTCCAGAATCCCAGTGGTCGGCCTCGAGTCTCCCCAGGCACCTTTTGCCAAAGGCTCCAGGACAACCCATGGTTCCCGGCTGCAGAGTAGAGCACATTCTTGACCTCTGGTCCCGTCCTGACTGGGCCAAGGGCTACAGCATGAGTGATCTCCTGCTTGTTCTGTCTGAAGGCTTGTTGCTGCTCAGGGCCCCAGTGGAAATCATTCTTCTTTCGGGTAACCAGATAAAGAGGGCTCACAATCTGGCTATACTCGGGAATGTGCATTCTCCAGAAACCTATGGCACCCAGGAAAGCTTGTGTTTCCTTTTTGCTGGTTGGTGGGGACATAGCTGTGATCTTGTTGATGACCTCAGTGGGAATCTGGCGCCGTCCGTCTTGCCAGGAGCTGCATCTCTTGGGCAGGTCCCTTGACTTTGCTCTCCTTGATGGCAAAGCCAGGTTCTAGTAGTATCTGGATGATCCTCTCACCTTTCTCAAACACTTCTGCCGCTGTGCTCCCCCACACAATGATGTCATCAATGTATTGCAGGTGTTCTGGAGCCTCACCCTTTTCTAGTGCAGCCTGGATCAGTCCATGGCAGATGGTGGGGGTGTGTTTCCACCCCTGGGGCAGTCGGTTCCAGGTGTACTGCACGCCCCTCCAGGTGAAAGCGAACTGAGGCCTGCATTCTGCTGCCAGAGGAATGGAGAAAAACACATTAGCAATATCAATGGTGGCATACCACTTTGCTGCCTTGGACTCCAGCTCGTACTGGAGTTCCAGCATATCCGGTACAGCAGCGCTCAGCGGTGGAGTCACTTCATTTAAGCCACGATAGTCCACAGTCAATCTCCATTCTTTGTCAGATTTGCGCACAGGCCAGATGGGGCTGTTGAAGGGTGAGTGGGTTTTGCTGACCACCCCTTGGCTCTCCAACTCCCGAATCATTTTGTGGATGGGGATCACGGCATCTCAATCCGTCCGATACTGCCGGCGGTGCACTGTTGAGGTCGCAATTGGCACGCGTCGTTCTTCCAGCCTTAGGAGTCCTACTGCAGAGGGGTTTTCTGACAGTCCAGGCAAGGTGTTCAATTGCTTAATGTCTTCTGCCTCTACAGCGGCTATTCCAAAAGCCCACCTGAGTCCCTTTGGGTCTTTGTAATAGCCGTTCTGGAGGAAGTCTATGCCTAGGATACACGGAGCATCTGGGCCAGTCACTATAGGATGTTTCTTCCACTCTTTCCCAGTCAGGCTCACCTCGGCTTCCACCAGAGTCAATTGTTGTGATCCCCCTGTCACACCAGCAATGGAAACAGGCTCTGCCCCCACATGTCCCAATAGTATCAGAGTACACTGTGCACCAGTATCAACTAAAGCATCATATTTTTGTGGCTCTGATGTGCCAGGCCATCAGATCCACACTGTCCAGAAGATCCGGTTTTCCCGTGCCTCTCCCTGGCTAGAGACAGGGCCCCTCTAACACTGGTTATTATTCCTTTCCTGGGCATACATACTAGAGGACCCTTCAAGGGGGTCTGACAGATCGTACCCACAAGCTTGGTCACGGGAGGTTGAGGCTACCTTCACTTTGGTGGAACTCCCCCGGTTGGAGTTTCCCTCCTTGAGTTGACAGACTCGTGCTGCCAGGACAGAAGTGGGTTTCCCATCCCACCTCCCCATGTCTTCCCCATGGTCACGCAGGAAGAACCACAGATTAGCCCTTGGGGTGTACCCTCTCTCTCTAGCTGGGGATTGTTGGGCGCTGATTCTGGGGCCTGCGACTCTCACGGGTGCTGCATTAACCTTCCTTATCTCCTCCCTCATCTCATCTTTAAACTCCTTAATCACGGCTGAGATATGAGCCTGCATTGGGCCATTAATCATACTCTCATAATTCCTAAGTTTGTTGGCAACAGAGCCCACTGTCTCTCGGTGGGCGTCAGCATCAATTGTTGCAATGAAAGTGGTGTATTGAGATGGCCCAAGATTTGCTAGACTCCACAGCATTTGTCCTGTACACCTGACCTTGTCGGGGTCATTATTGTGTCGTCCATCCCTCCCAAAGTGTACCTCCAATACTGCCACTTCCCTCAGCTGTTGGATCCCTTCCTCAAGGGTCTTCCAGCGCATTCTATGATGGTGCTCCTGCATTCTCTCCCTGTGGACAAACCTCTCCCTGACACTCATTAAGAGCCACTCCCAGAGAGAAAGGGACCCTGGTTCCCTTACAAAAGTCTGATTTATACCCGAGTCCTGGGTCAAGGGTCCCAAGTTCCTTGCCTCACCACCGTCCAGCTGCACGCCTGTACCCATAAGATCCCAAACCCGGAGTAACCAAGTAGTATAAGCCTCACGCCCTCATCGCACAATGTCTTTATGCAGATTACGAAGACTTTCGTACGTCAGGGACTCGGTGATGATAGCAATCTCTGGCTCCCCTGTGGGTTGTGAGGTTCCTCCATTCCTGTCCCTATCTGCAGGGTGCTCTGCTTTCCCCTTAGACTTCCTTGTTTCTACTGGGGCAACTGCTGCTGGCTATGACTGCCTTTGTGGTTCAGCTGGAACCCAGACAGTTGTAACATTTGTGGGTTCCACAGCTGTACTATTAGACTGTCCCTCCTCAAGGCAAAGGGCCGGTTTCTCACCAGCTGGGGAAATGCACTCCTTCAGCATCTCTCATATCTCCTTAACCAGAACCCTCACCCAATCTGGGCAGTTCATTTCTGAGGTGGGCTGTGGGGCAGGGTCAGGCTCTGGAGCAGCAGCATCTCAAGTCTCTGGGGCAGTGTCAGGTTCTGCAGGAGCATCCCTAGCCTCTGGTGTAGGTGTGAGGGTAGTTATCCAGGTTAATCTTCCCTTATCTCTGAGTGCTAAATATAACAGGCCTATCAGCAACACCACCCATTGTATGATATAATTAGCACTTAGAGAGGATCTTAACCCTTTGAGAACTGGTAGAGCAGACCAAAAAAAATGGTTAAAAGGTTGGGAGAAAGTTTCCCCAGGTGCTATTTCCTCGCAGTGTGTACCGTTATTAAAGGAACCCCAAAAACATACATTTAGTGTGTGATAGCTATGAATCCATGTACCTGCCTCCCAGAGGAAATTAAAGATCCCTGAATTCCTCACCCAATTAACCCAGAAGCCAAATTTGATAACAGACACATTAGCCTTAATTATAGGACCCATTTTTAGATAAGGGTCTGCAAATGGGAAAAGTATAGCTACGATCACATGCCACCCAAACCAAGGTAAACTAGACCACATGGTGATGCTTAAGATGTTTCTACACACAACAAAAAACAAATTACTTAAGAGCTGTTAATCCTTTTTCCCTCTCAATGCCCTCGAGCCCCACGTTGAAGCACCAAAATCTGTCTTGGTTTGACAAGACAGGAGTCTGTGAAGGAGGGCAAAAGCCTCCTGTGCAATGGAGAAGGTAAACCCCCTCCCTCTGAATTACCAGGATTTTTAAATTAAAAGGCTCTCAGGCAAAGATATGGGAATGGGAGTAACAATTCTTTACTAGGAGAAAACTAGATAACTATTTAAAAAGGCAAATGCGATTGGTACAAACAAAACTAGTGATAAAGTCCAAAACCTGAGGATTCGGGGTGTTGGTAACAGTCCGGTTGAAATGATAGCTGCTCCTCTTGCAGTGGCTGATGAATTGCAGCTGCAGTGGTGATCTTTAGAAGGGTATAGTTTTCTCTGAAGATCTGGTGGCAGTTGGGCTGGTCTTCCTCTGCACCAGGGCTGCCTTCGAGCTCCGCTGCCGCCGCCTCACCGCGCTCCAGCTGCTTCTCTGGGATTTCCCGCCGAAGGAACTGCTTCTCTGGGAAATCCCGCAAAGAGAGAGCTGCTCTGTCCCCCAAAAGGTACCCCTTTATCCAATAATAGAGTGCTTGGCTTCCCCCTCTGGGTGGAGCATCTCACAATGGGATGGTGTTACGTTACCAGCCCTGCATTGAGTCAGTCAATGGCCCATTAACAAACCATTACCTCTTCGGAGCAAACCATTGTTCTTGGAAGAGATAACAAACCTGCCCAACCTCCAACAGATGGCAAATAGAATACAAGCTTATCTTACAACCCAGGACACATATATTTCCGTACTCATAAAAATACAATGTAAATGATGTCTGTTGCGCTGTGTTGTATACTCACTGCCTTTTTAATCTCACTGTAAAAATACTTAATTGCTCAATTGACGCAAACAGCTCTAAACAACTCACAAAATTGAGTATACACTTGTCATTTGTGTGAAGAAAAAAACAACAGTAGCAACAGGGTTTTGAGGTTATATAAACTTTTGAAAAAATGTGTTTTGCTTGGTTACACAAGATTTGGCAAACTTCAGATGGATAAACATTTATAGCTAGATATTTACTGTTTTTAAATGCCAACAATACGGCCAGCACCTGAATTAAACCATTGAAGCCATTGAATGTTAGACTAACATTCTAATTGTAATAATGACATTTGTAGAATATTACCAGTTATTCAAGTTGAACATGTGAAAAAGTGCATTTAGATGTGGTCCATTTTTTGAAGAATCATTGTCTTAAATAAGCCTGCTGTCTCAAGTCAAAATCCAAGCCACTTTTCCTATAAGATATTTTGCAAGATGAATTTTTAGATATGGTGTAAAATATCAGAAAGTTTCATGGGCTTATAGGATGTGTAAAAGTAGCTCTGTTGCATTCCAGGCAGGGTTTTTTTCCTTGTAGTTCTTTACAGACCAGAAAAAGTTTTAAATCTTAATGTTCTAGTCTCCCTAGGTTTATTACTGTGAGTGACACATACTCGTGTGCTCATTGCAAAAACTTGTCAAAAGACACTGATGGGATTTTATTAATCCTTTTCACAGGTGTATTGGACTACAGAGTGTGTATGCCATGATGAAACAGTCCTAGTGTTTTTGATGTGACAGTGTGATCCCATATCCTTTCTCTCAGTATGCCCTGCAGTCATAGAGCTGTTTTTTCCATGTATCACCAGCAGACACTTCAGTGGAACTTTGTGCATACCAAGTACACATGGCAACATTGGAATCTCAGCACAGTCCTGACACTGGCAAATGTAAGAAGCATAACAACACGTGATTCATAGCAGGCATTGCATTTTCAGACAATGTTCATTCTCAAATTTTGGAAAATGCATTAACTTTCAAAAATTTCTTAGCATTTTCTGGTTATTTTACTAGCCCTAGTTAACATAAGGATAATTGTTTTGAACCCAGTCACCTTAAAGATGCTAAAAATTTCAGAGAACACAATAATGTGTGCAACTGGAAGTACATAAATCCCCCTGTAATATGGAAATACACTGGTTTAAAAAGGAAATAAAAATAATAAAATCGGAATGGTCATTTTATTCAACATTCTTAAATATTTTTTTTCCCTGTGAGGACAGAGTTATCTGACATCTCAACAAATAACTTCCTTGCATCCCTTTATGAGAACTACTAGTACTCAAATATATCGTGATCTTCTTTTTAGTAGATCTGTACACATATTGCTAAAGAGATAAACATCTTTATCCACAGATTATAGATGAATAGTGAGACAAGATAACGTCCCTTCTTTGTTTAAGACCCATATCCCAGCCTTTAAATATACTTGTAAAAGAAATTGTTCAAGTAGTAATATTTGTATAAAACATATTCCATATGCAAATTGCCTCAAAAGCAGATATCTGGCTTCCAGTGTATATTGTTGTAAGAGCACCTATATTAATGGCAACATCAAATAAACATTATAGGAAATACTAAAGAAAAATACATACTTGCACCCTTTAAAGAATGCTTTATATTTCACATCAAATATACTGTAGTTGACATGTTAATTACCTATTTCTATGAAAACTGGATTATCTTTCAGTTTCTGGCACTTTTTAAGTTCTTTAATTTTTCTTACCACATCTTCATATTATATCTTCTTTTTATTGAGAAAATAAATATAGCAGGGTTACAAAAAGTCCACCCAACAAAGAGGTAAAGAGCAGCATTTCCTGAAATTGGATGGATTCTTTTATATTGCATACATATATTCATTGTTCAGCCATTCAATTATTTTTCCTGTTTTGCAGCCACTTGTAGCTTGTTTGGGAATGTCAGACATTAGTGTGACTTGATGCTTCTCTACTGGTAAAAGGCAGAGATTATAACAATAAAATATTAAATACACATATAATATTCATTAAAGAGAAATAATAATGCTTTGAAATATAATGGTATCAGATTTAAATAATCTAACATCCAAGAATTCAGTCAACCAACAAAGCTATACAACAAAAGCCTATTCATGCTCTTTTTCATGGCCTGTGCTGGTAAGTTGAAAGTGAATTAGAATTAGCAAATTTTAATAATACCTTAGAATCATTCAACATTGATGTTAATTATTGCATCCATTTTGAAACATTTTCATCCTCTAGAAATTTCTGAATTTGAGAGGTCTATAACCCCCTTTTTACACTCTTCAACTCCAATTCCCTTTTACCTGTAGTAAGAAAGTTGCACTATGACTTGCTGAGAAGCCAGGGAGACTCCAATGGTGTGGAGTTTATATACATGGATAAAATGGGTTCTGGAATCTCCTGCGTGATAACTGTGATCCATCTGCAGAACTACACCTGAACAGTGTGTGGACTGGTGGTCACAGTACCAAGAGAGCATTGTTTGAGTTTGCAAACCCATTGGATGTGTTTCTGCACACAATGACCTGCATGACCTGGGAGGTTCCTACAGTCTGTACCTGGAGCTGTGCTCAGTCTCAAAGCTTGAATAACTGATCAGCTGGACAGTCTCAGGGCACAAACATTCTAGCAGAGTAGGCAAGGGTATGCACTTGGACAGAGGCATACCTTGTTCATTGCCTATGGAAAGTAAGGAAGGCAGTGTCATGGTTTGACACTGGCACAATTCCAGTGCCCCCATGAAAATGCAATCTCTCGAATGCTGTGAAATGCAATTGAGAACAGAGCAAAGCAGGCCCAAGCTTAATAACAAGGGGAAAAAAAAACTTTATTAAGTTACTACTATAAAAGAAAAAAAAGAAAGAAAAAAACACATGCAAAGATCAAAATTAAAACCTTGCAAAACATTCTTCCTCCCACCACCCAACTCCAACAAACCACAGCAAGACACAACCTGGACCCCAGTCAGGTTTCCACCTTCCAGACAATCGATACTCAGTCCATCGAGGGAGAGAGGAGTCTCTCCTGTGCCACAAACCCCCCAAGAAACACAGATGCCACGTCCTGTGCTTCCATGTCACACATGGCACCACCCAGAGAAAAAGTTTGCCATGGTGACCCTTGTCCTTTCTCATGCACAGTGCTCTCACCACCAATGCATGGATGTACAGGCTGCTTTTAGGATTTTTCCTTTCAAGGATACCCTGCCAAGAGGGGAAAAAACAACAGTTCAGTTTTTCATTTTTTTGGGACCACAGTCCCCCCCCCCCCCCCATTTTCCCTTGGGGCCGTAGGTCCAAGAACAGAGATCTCTTCTTCATCTTTGAGGACAGGGGACACCACCACAAACCTCCTTAACTTTTCTCTGTTTGCTCCACTTCTGTCTTTTCCCAGCTGAAGCATGATCTCTTGGCTCACTGGCATCCTCCTAAAATACAGTCTCTCTTGGAGGAGAAGATCGGTTCAGTCTGTGGCTAACAAGGAAAAGTCCAGCCAAAAAAAACCCATTCCATCATCTCCTCCCACCTATTATTTCTCCTTCTAACATCCCAGGGTCCAGGCTGTCTTTCTTCCTCTCTTTCAAACCAAGGAGGAGTGAAATTTCACAAAGCTTTCATTTCTCAAGGATGGGTTAAAAGTCTCGACTCCCTGGCTGGGTCTCTGCCCAGATTCTCCAGCTTCCACGGGTGGTTGGGCAACTTGCGGCCCTCGGCACCCCCCGCCCCTGCTCTTCTCCTTCCCCACAGTGTACTGCTGAAAAACCGCTGCTGTCTCTTGAGAGAGAGAGAGAGAGAGATAGAAAGAGGGACTCTGGAGGGGGAACAGAGACATCAGAGATTTCCTCCACCCTTCCATCTGCAGGGGGGTTCCAGTCCCTCCACCCTTGGGCCCACCTCAGTCAGGCCATGGGCCTTCCCCTCCCCACCCAGCCACAGGCCAGGCAGGGGAGAGGCTGCACTGCACGCTGACCGGAACCAAAGAGAGCGAGTTCTCCTGGGAATTCTGCTTTTAACCCCTCTGTGTTCTCAGAGGCGTGTCCACCTTCAATTGGTCAATATCCAAATTGACCTCTTCCTCTGAGAAATTTCTTTTTCCGTGTCAAACCACGACAAGCTGTAAAATAAAAGTGTTATGTACCATGTCCAGCAGCTGGCATGGAGCTAAAGCCTGCTCTTTGCAAGAATATTTCTGTTATTAATAATGCATGTCAGTGATGTGTACATTTACCAATGCCCTGACCAATTTTACTATTTGAAGTTTGCATATTAATTACGTGTAGGAAATACCAAGTAATTGTTGCTCTAATGTATTATTTGATTTCTCTTTTTTAACATTTTCATACAGCTGATTTTGGCCTGACTACACATACAGATAACAGCTGGTTTTCTGGTTGCAAGCTCAGCAGCTGGAATATAAACTCTACCCATAGTGTGTACTTTCAAAGGAAGGCTTTTTTCACTGCCCACTGTCAAAGGAAGGCTTCAGAGCTGATAAATTGACAAGAAGGTGAGAACAAACATGAGACGGCCAAAAGGTGTAATGTTCACTATCATACCCCTAGACAACCTACCAAGTACTAACATGTCTGACATTAAATCACCATTACTGTCAGTATTATGAGGTTTACATCTGTTCCCCTGAAAGATCTCTCAGTTAAATGGCTTTCATACTAATTTGCAGACTGATTAAATGAAGTCTCTCCTTCCAGAGACAGAGTCTGAATTTCTGTCTTTTTTATGATCCTATGCTTGTAACAGTTTAGCTGCAGCTCAGGATTAAGGTAGGACATCACGTCTTACACTCTCTTATTTCTCTCTCTGTTGGGAATAAAACTGACTTGTTTCACCTAAAGCTTTAACTATTTTTGTACATTTGTCTGTGTGCATAATTTGTTGCTTTATGGACAACTTGACATAAAATTTAAAGCAATAGTAGATCCCAGGAAAACACTACCCACTGTCAAATTTATATGTTCATATTTTCTACATCTTGTACCCAAATATTTGCAATAAAATGCTTAATATTGTTTACCATTTAAAAAAATAATAATGGTAGCTGTACCAGAGAGGCAGAAAGAAAAAAATAACCTGCCATAATGTTCCATAATGTTTCTATGTATTTTGTTGCTACTATAATATTTAAGAGAGATGAAGTCAAATTATGTCTGCAGTGCAGCACATGCAGCAGTAGGAAGAAAAATCCTTAAAAATTTTAATTCTACATTACTTAGAAGAACTATTTTCAGTTTGACTTCACAATGGCTAGATTAGGAACCCATAATGCAGATGCAACACATCTTACTGAAGTGGGCCTGCACCAATATATTAAACAAAATAATTTAATACCATTAAAAAGAAACTATGTAGTGATCAACAGGTGGCAAGATGACAGGTGGCAAGACTTTTGTGCACAATTCCTGGATTTTATTGAGCAGATCATCTAACCTACCTCTAAAAAGAAAAGTACTGTGAACTTTTAGAAAGTATAACATTGCCAAAAGTTAGGAAGATTTGCATATAGACAACTGTTTAATAAAAAAACATTCCTACTGCTGAATCAATGAGCCATTAGGATGTGCCATTTTAGTCCAGAAAAACATTCCTTCTCAATCTATTTGCCCAATAAACCTGTAAATTAAAGAAAATGAAAAATGCTAAACCTTCCAATAGATATAAGATTAAGTTTCTCTTTATTTTCTAGAGTTATAGTTATGCCATGACATTACCAGTGAAGAAACTAAGTTGGTATTCTGTTTAAATTGACTCTAAGTGTTTAATTTCTTAGTAAATGTACTTTGTTATTAACTATTAATTTACACAGACACTTTGGATTCAGTCAACTACAATAATAATATTAATGTTTATTATTCACATGAAGGTGATGTGATTTTGATGTTGCTCAAAGTTCTCTTTTGTTTTTGTTAAAATTTAGTTTGAAGATAAAATAATATTTTCTATGATTTCCCCATTTTTAGCATTCAATGGAAAATGACTTGTTCATACTTAGAGATATATGGCATAGTTTAATAGTATCAGCACTCCTGATGTTGCCAGTGTGTGAATGCTACATTGATGTTTATGAAAAAACCTGCATGATATTTGCTTGACAGGGTGGGTCTACCTTCCATGACAAAATAGCCTTTCTTAAGATTTTTATTTTGGAAATATCACTGGAGTGTATCCACTATATAATATATAATATAATTGAAATAGCACACACATGGACTAATGCTCCATACATTCTCTGAGCCAATGAGAAATCTGCTGACAAAGTAAGACTGGCATTAGCAAAGTTAGTTAATTCACTACATTGTCCTGAGGGAGTAGTATTGATCCAAACATAGGTAAGTGGATTGAGAGAGAAAGTAGTTACAGTAGCAGGCAGAGATTTCCTGACATCTCAAGACAATGAATATTCTTGCAGTAATGCTTGTCTGACATAAAGGTGTTCACTTCTTCTCACATTTCAATCATTATTCTTCTAACTGGTTCTTTTCCTCTGCCTATGTGTTCTCCTGGCTGAAATATTGCATAGATATTACATTACTGTGAATCTGGGCAAATGCCACACTTCACACAAGGACTGTCCACTGTAGACCCATTACTGTAGGGAGCAGAAGCACAATTTGCATAGGAATAGAGTTGATATAGGACCAATTCCTCACAGAGTGATCTGCAGCAGTCTCATAGTACATGAACAAGGCAAGTAGAACCAGTCTGCTCATAGTAGTCAGGTGTATCCAAGAGTCTGTGTCACCAGGCATGTCCATCCCAATGGGGCAGCTTTGAGTCAAGCCAGGAATCTGAGTCATCAAGTCAGGGTGAGATGTACAGATCTAGAGAAACAAAACTTACTTTGTGTTTAGTGGTGAAGCTGTAACTTTTTTCTGCAACTTTATTTTTCTTTGACTGTTTTGAACATCAAGACCATAACTCTACATTGAAAGTGGAAGGAAATAAAATGAAATACTCTTGCATCTATATTACCTTTTGACAGCCTTCTCTGAGGTACACTTGCCCTGCCTTCTGCCCAGATACAAACTCTTTATTTTCAAGACCCTGAGCAGCAATCCAAAACCTCTGCATTTAAAAGCAGAGAAAAAAAAAACTTCCATGTGGTCAGATAGTCTCCAGTCGGACATCTTCACAGGACCTGTTTATGCTACAGTTTTGTATTGTCTTGTTCTTAAACCCACAGGATAGCAGAAATGTACTTTGGTCTTGCAGTGAGTGCATAAAAACCTCTGCATCTCTTGTTGTCAGCTTACACTTGACAGAACTGAGCTTTTTGCTTGTTAGTGGGAAACCTGTCTTCAGCTTCTATTATTAAGGAAACCTGCAACCTAAGCAAACTGAACCACTACTGCCTTGCCACCATGGATACATGAATGAGTAGCATACATGATACCTAGATGGACAGTTTGCACACATACAAACATGCACACATGCCTGACAGAACTTTATGTTTCAGCACTCACTGCTCACAGCTCTTACTCTGCATGAGCTCCCTGCCTTTATGACCCCCATGACCCCTTCAGTTAGAGAGATCATCTCAACTAGCTGTGGTGGTTTTGGACAGGAAAATGTACAACTAACATATATACAAACAATCAGAAAAAACAGGCAGAACTTGAAAGAGAAAATGGATGAAGCCTATGACATGTATGTACTTGAACTTTTACCATGTAAGGGACAGGCAGCCTGTTCTGCTTTATATTTCGTTGGGTCAAGTCTTTGTATTCCCATGAAAAAATCTCCATCATATGGGGACTGATAATCCCTCAAGTAAAGAGATTTCATAGCTCAGTATTGAGTAAATTTTTTTAAGTTGCTTCCCAGTCAAAATTGCCTTTTTTTGCTTGCCTTTTGTTCCTATTCTGGGAGATAACAGCATGAGTCACACAGTGTCCTGTGTATAGTACTGTGTGCAGCATCAACAGGGTTGGGCTCAGTGACGGACAGGTGTTATGGCAAGCAGGAAAATATGGCAAAGGCCTATTTTGGAAAAGGTGTCATGATCTTTCAGGGCACCTCAACCTGAAATACTCTGAAGGATACCAGACTTAAAACCATTCAGTGGGAAGGCCAAGTTCAGATTTTGCTTTTAAAATACTTTCTTGAGGCCAAAGCCACTTCATTGCATGTAGGTTCTGTTACGAGATACACAAATTTGCAGTCCAAAAGAAATGTGTGCTAAGAGTGATTAGACAAAACATGCATTGCTCTTGGTTGTTACATATTTAGCAACTCATTGTGAACTTCTCAGTATAGTTCTCAGACCTCTGAGATTGGAATAGTGGAATACACTAGCTGTTTATCTGTGGAATACAAAATACTTAAAAGTTCACCAAGGTCTGATGCATGATTTAATCCCTCATTACAAGCACATTCTAGTCTCAAAAAGAGAAGAATGAGAGAGGCTTTTAACAACATATATAGATATATCTTAAGGCATGTGTGAAGAGGATTGGGTGAGACT
Organism: Lonchura striata; assembly: GCF_050655825.1. Classification (NCBI taxonomy): domain Eukaryota; kingdom Metazoa; phylum Chordata; class Aves; order Passeriformes; family Estrildidae; genus Lonchura; species Lonchura striata. The sequence goes on from NC_140704.1 coordinate 75,757,100, forward strand.
CATTTCTGTGGTGCCTAGTGACAGGAAAAGGGGCAATGGGCACAAAGTGAAACACAGGAAGTTCCAACTCAATATGATGAAAGATGTTTTTGCTGTGAGCTTACAGAGCATTGGAACAGGCTTCTCAAGGAGACTGTGGAGTCTTCTCTGGAGAAATTAATAACCTGCCAGGATGTTATCCTGTGCAACCTGTTCTGGGTGAACCTCCTTTAGCAGGGCTTTACACTAAATGATATCCAGACGTCCCTTTCAATCCCAACCATTCTGTCATTACAAGGAATCAGAGAATATTATTGCAATCTATTTCAGAGGAACTAGCACTCAGTAATTTATAGGCTGTGATTAGTATACAAGATTCATCACTGCTGCTGAGAAGGAAAAATTGTCATTTTAAATCCAGCAGTACAAAAAGTAGAGCAAATGAAAGCATTTTCCCAAAGTTGCATGATTATAAGATAAACATACCTTGAGACTGAAATCATGCAGAGTTTTCTAAAACTTAATTCAGTGAAAGTCCAAGTGGTAGAAGAAAACCCAAATGGATAAATTACCTTTATTTTAGACACTGCTATGTTAGCCTACAGTTTCTTGGATAGTAGCATCTAGTGTGGTTTGTGTGCTGAAGAGGTGAAAATAGAGACAAACTTCAACAAATCTACTGTCACTTCTGCAAGTTAACTATATAAAACTTACATAAAATCAGCTGGTTTTTCTTTTGACTAGTACTTTTCTATCATTATTTATTTTTTTAATAAAACATAGCTACTATTTTATCTTCTTTATATGGCTTATTTAAATAATGAGAACTGTACAAAAGAGGTGGGGGAAAAGAATAAAAATTTACTTTTCCCTTTAAGTTCTACAGGTCCCTAGGGTTTGTATTTCAATCTCAAATAGAAAAAATTGACATCCTATTCCTAAGGGAAACAAGAAAATCCATTATCTTTGATAGAAAATAGGAATAGCTTAATCTTTTTCAATTTTAGCCAAGTGGTTAATTCTGATTGTTAACCAGTACATTTTACAGCCCATTGTTCTTTCTTGAAACTTTCTATCGAGCCTCCAGTTGTGATATTTTCTATGCTGTCAGACTAATACTAGTGATAGAGTGTGTATTTTCTCATTTTCATTTCAAAATGTGCAAATACTAGATAACAGAGTATTAGCCACAACTCTGATGTTGTGCCTGGCTGACTATTGATCTGGATACTGTTAATTTTGAAATCTTTGTAATTATGCAGGCATCTCCATGGACATTATGTTGCTATGACTTTGTTTCTCCCTGTAGCTTTTTCTTCTGTCCCCCTTTTTCATTTATTAGGTATCAGCCACTGTATCATCCCCTGTTTTTATTATACATTGAATATTATATATTGAATAAAATCTAATTTTGTAAAGGTTTTTTAAAATACATACACTTGTAAGTAACCTGTGGCTGCCTTTGTTCCTTCTGCACAATTTGTGACATTGAATAAATCACTCATGAGGCTTCTTCTAAGAAGCAGATGTTCTGTTCCATGCACGTACCTCCAGTACTCATTGTCCAAGATTGAAGTACCAAGATGTTTCCTATTACCATCTGAGTAGGAGTTACCTCTGGACAGTTTTCCTTAGCTCCTGTTAATAAGCCCATCTATGTCTTGCCACATGACTCAGAGATAACACTCTCCAGGAGCCAGTTCTGTTTAACAGGTGATTAAGGACACACCTTGTGACTCAGAATAACATCAACCCATTGTGAGATGCTCTGCCCAGGGGGAAAGAGCTAGGCATTCCCACCTGGATAAATCCGGGGATTTCTAGACAGAGAGGCAGCCTTTGCACAGGTTTCTGAGAAGACACAGCAACCACATCTGCCATCCCAAGAGGACTGCAGCCACTCCAATTTGGCTGCCACCAACACGCTGGCCAGAGGGGTGTCAGGTCACATTCTGACTTTGTCAGGAGTCTTCCTTTTATATCATTGCATGAATTTTTGTCTTTTTCCCTTTTCCCAATAAATTTTATTTCTGACTTAGAGTCTCTCACTAGTTTTGCTTTCAAACCAAAACATATTTTTGGTGCCCAATGTGAGCCAAGAAGGTACTGGGAGAAGTTAGAATTACAATTTTATATTGTAGAGGATACCTGTTTACTACCATGCTTAACATGCTCTTTTGGGTCTTATACCTAGCTCTCTATATTTTCCTGAATGTGGGGAATTATCTGGTGGTTATAATGCTCATGTGTAGACCAGGGTATGGTATGAGAATTGCTTTATTGATCTATTGTCTATTGCATTATAACCTCCGAAGCAATGAACATGATTTGGAATACGTACTTGTAGGGAAGGCTGTGCTCCAGGACAGCTTTGATGAATGGAGACAAGAGATCTCTGAAGGCTGCTCTTAGAATATATGGTTTATTAGGGATGGTGTAAGGTCTTGCTTGGAGCTGCCAGATGCAGCATGTCACAAGGCCTGAGGGGATGGGGGAGGGAAGAGACAAGGGGTAGAGAGGATGCTCTAGGAAAGGGTGGAAGTTCTAAGAGAGCGGGGATTCCAAGGGAGGGGAAGGTCCAAGAGAGGGGAAGATCCAAGAGGGTGGCTGGCCACTCAGAGACCCCTTATCAGGAGGCTTCAAGGTGGGCTGGAACAAGACTTGGGCCAATGGGGTCACAGACACCTGATGTTTCAGGGGAGGGTTACAGGTGTGGGATGAACCATACATTTTGGGGGGTGAGATAGAACAGTCCATTTGACTTTTGGAACTATCTGTAGGTAAGGGCATTGTCCAGCCAGTAGGGGGAATTGTTTTCATCCTGGCTGTACTATTGTGAAACTTTTGCCAGGCAATTATATTTATTCATCCTTTCCAACATGTACTCAATTCTGTTTGCTTGTCCTAATCTAGGCTAATACGTCTGGGGCCTCGGCAACCACACTCAGCCCCTGGGTGGACGGGTAAAGACTGATTTTTTCCAACCTTTCAGGCTTGACACAGCAGTTTTTGAAAATGTTAAGTTCTCTCTGAATGCCAAGGACAGCATAATGTTATTGTAAGTTCTGCTTTGTCTTCTCTGCACAGTCTGCAACATACTTAGAAACAAAACAGTACATAGTGTGATGCAGCAAAACATACATAGTGTGGTGCAGCGTCTTCTTGAGGAAGAGGAAACAAGAAGCAAAGCAGCAGTGTCTGTGTCCGTACAGAATGCCACAACAGCATCCATGTCAACACAGACCGTCACAGAGGAGGAAGGAACCAAAAGCAAAACAACAGTGTCTGTGTCTATGCAGATTGTCACGCAGGAGGAAACCAAAAGCAAAGCAAAAGTGTATATGTCTACACAGACTGGTGGAACCAAAAGCGACATCAGCATCTCCACGCAAACCATCAGCAAACCAGAGCAGCCTGAACCAATAGTAGTTGCCCCCGTTCAGAAGAAGAAATGAAGGAGCAAATCAGTCCACATAGTGACTAAAGAGGACGCTGCAGGGCCCTCACACCCAGCAGAAGAGACAGAGTCAAAAATCATCACTCAGTCTCTGTCCCTGGGTGAGCTGCGTGACCGTCGGAGAGAATTCACCCGCCAGATGAACGAGTCCATCCTGACCTGGCTGCTCCGCATCTGGGACACTGCAGCCAATGACACCATTCTGGATGGAAGTGAGACCAGACAACTGGGATCACTATCCCGGGATGTGGTCATTGACCAGGGGATTGGGAGAACCCAGGAAACTCTCAGCCTCTGGCGGCGACTGCTCACAAGTGTGAGGGACAGATACCTTTGTAAAGAAGACCTCCAGGTGCTCCAAGGAAAATAGAACACTATGGAACAAGGTATCCGATGCCTGAGGGAATTGGCTGTGTTAAAGATAATTTTCTCAGAAGAAGAGAGATTTCCTAAGAGTCCAGACTGTGTCCAGTGCACATTGCAAATGTGGTTGAGATTTGCACGGCTTGGACCAGAGATGTACTCCCATTACCTGGCAAAACTGCAGTGGAGGGAAGGTGAGGAGAGGGTGGGCGTCTTAGCCAATAAGTTAAGAATTTATGATACTGTCACCGCCCCATTTTGTACCCATGTTTCATCCGTGGAAACAAGGTTGTCTGAGCAAGTCTGGGATTTGATTGAAGAGAGTCATCAGAAACTAAAAAAGGATCTTAAGGTAGAAGGCTACCATATTTCACCAGAACCAACAAAAGTCTCTGCCATTAGGAGCCAGTGTTGCCAAGCCAAGGAGAGAGGATACACTCCATGAAGAAACCTCTAGTTTTTTTTTCAGGAGCATGGAGAAGACATGAGGAAGTGGGATGGAAAATCCACCTCCTCCTTAGCAGCCTGAGTACGTGAACTAAAAAGAACACCTAACACAAAAAGTGTCGCGTCGCGGCATGCGCCCCCCCTCGCTGCGATACCCCGAGCGGTGGCGTGCTGGGCGGCGAGAGGGAAGAGAACGGGCGGCCGCTCCCCCTGGGGTGCTCTGCTGTCCCAGTCGGTGGCGCGGGAACAGAGGGAGGCGACACGGGACTTGGGGGTGAACAAGATGGATTTATTCGGTGAGCCCCAAGACCTTGTGGAGAGGGTGAACAAAGGTTTTATACAGAACTCAAGAGGAGGGGAGTAGGAACAGCAACCAATGAGGGTAGGGCTGGGGAGGAGTTTAAGGAGGGACTAACATAGCACAAACTAATCAGGGGAAACAGGGGAGTGGAGTAACACAAAGTAACCAATAGGGTGTTGAGCCTCACTAAATAGACAGGGAATGGTCTGGAAGCAAGGGAGGAGGCTGAGAGGAATGACAGGGAATGTTCTGGGGAAAGGGGCAGGGAAAAGGAGGATTGACAACTTGGAGAGGAGTGGGTTAGGGAAGAGCTTGGGGAGATTGACAGCCGGGGAGAGGAGGAGATTGGGGGGTGAACAGACACTGAACAAATATCAAATAAAATAAAAACACACCACCGCAAAAAAGCTCATCTAGAGTCAATGCTGATCCAGTCTCTCACACACAGAATTCCAGACATAGGAATGATGATATAACTGATCCTCTTGAAGGAACCTCAAGAACCTATTTACTGGAAGAGAGCAACGTGTACCATGACCGAGAATAGAGGGGCTCTGTAGAAAATATCAGGCTCCAGCATGGTTTAGATGAATGGAGGCAGAGATCTCTGAAGTTTGCTCTTGGGGAAAGAGGTTTATTGGGGGTGCAGAAGGTTCTGCCTCGTGCTCCCAGATGCAGCACGTGACCAGGCCTGAGAGGGTGGGGGAGGGGAGAGACAAAAGGAGGGAGAAGGTTCCAAGGGTGAAGGAAGCTCCAAGAGACCGCGTGGCCCCTTGAAGCCTCCTTATTAAGGGGCTTCAAGGTGGGTTGGAACAAGGCATGGGCAATGGGGTTACAGGCACTTGATGTTTTAGGGGAGGGATAGAGGTGTGGGGTGAACCATACATCTTTTGGGGGGTGAGATGGAACAGTCCATTTCACCCCAGGACCCATCCAAAGGCAGGGGTGTCATTCAGCTATCTGGGAGAATTTTTGTCATCCTACCTGTATTATTTATGAGCAATCATATTTATCTAGTATCTGCAACAGGGCCCTGCCTCTATCCAGGTAGAGGACAGGGACAATCAGAGCTATTAGACTGTGTAGATTTGATGGCCCGGCACCTCTGAACCACAAAAATACACAGCTTTGTTTGACACCAGTGCCCAGTGTACCCTGATACCATCAAAATATGTAGGAGCAGAATCCATTTCTATTTATGGGGTAACAAGAGGGTCCCAGCAGCTTACTGTATTGGAGGCCAAAGTGAGTTTAACTGCACACAGGTGGCAGAAACACCCCATTGTGACTGGCGCAGAGGCCCCATGCATCCTTGGCATAGACTATCTCAGAAATGGACATTTCAAAGACCCAAAAGGACATCGTTGGACTTTCGGGATAGCTGCTGTAGAGACAGAAGACATCTGGAAACTGAATACCTTGCCTGGTCTCTCAGATGACCCTTCTGCTGTGGGACAGCTGACAGTTGAGGAACAACAGGTACCAATTGCCATGACAACAGTGCACCATCGGCAATATCGTACCAGCAGAGACTCTGTGATCCCCATCCATGAGATGATTTGTAAACTCAAGAGCCAAGGGGTGGTCAGAAAAGTCCATTCACCTTTCAAAAGCCCTATATGGCCAGTGCGGAAATCCAGTGGGGAATGGAGACTGACAATGGATTACCGTGGCCTGAATGAGGTCACACTGCCACTGAGAGCTGTTGTGCCAGACATGTTAGAGCCTCAGTACAAGCTGCTGTCCAAGGCAGCAAAGTGGTATGTGACCATTGGTATTACGAACGCCTTCTTCTCCATTCCTTTAGCAGCAGAATGCAGACCTCAGTTTGCCTTCACCTGGAAGGGAGTGCAGTACACCTGGAACCGACTGCCCCAGGGGTGGAAGCACAGTCCCACTATCTGCCATGGACTGATCCAGGCTGCACTGGGAAAGAGCGAGGCTCCCGAACATCTACACTATATCAATGACATCATTGTGTCTGGGAGCACAGCAGGGGAAGTCTTGAAAAAAGAAAAAATTATCCAGATTCTGCTGAAAGCTAGTTTTTCCATTTGGCAAAGCAAGGTTAAGGGACCAGCTCAAGAAATTCAGTTTCTAAGAGTCAAGTGGCAAGTTAGACGTCATCAGATCCTGACAGAAGTAATTGACAAGATCACTGCTATGTCTTCAGCTACCGACAAGAAGGAGACACAAACTTTCCTAGGTGCCATAGGCTTTTGGAGGATGCATATTCCGGAGTACAGCCAGATTGTGAACCCTGTCTACCTGGTCACCTGCAAGAATGATTTCCACTGGGGCCCTGAGAAGCAACAAGCCTTTGCCCAGATCAAGCAGGAAATCACTCATGCGGCAGCCCTTGGCCCCATCAGGATGGGACCAGAAGTAAAGAATGTGCTCAACTCTGCAGCCAGGAACCATAGTTTTTCCTGGAGACTTTGGCAGAAGGTGCCTGGGGAGACTCAAGGTCGACCACAAGGATTCTGGAGCCAGAGCTACAAAGGCTCTGAAGCAAAATTCACTCCCACAGAAAAAGAAATCTTGGCTACCTATGAAAGAGTTCAAGCTGCCTCAGGAGTAATTAGCACTGCTTCTGGCACCCCAGCTACCAGTGCTAGAGTGGATGTTTAAAGAAAAATTTCCTTCCACACATCATGCCACAGACACCACATGGAGTAAATAAATTCCCCTTATCACTCAGTGCGCCGTATTGGAAATCTGAATTGCCCTAGGATTCTGGAAATTATAACAAACTAGCCTGAGGGGGAGACTTTTGGATTGTCTTCTGAAGAAGAAGAGCAAGTGGCGCGTGCCAAGGAGGCCCAACCATATAATGAGCTACCAGAAACTAAAAGACAGTATAACCTTTTTACAGATAGTTCCTGCCAAATCATAAGCACTAACCAGAAATAGAAAGCTGCAGTGTGGAGCCCCACATGACAAGTGGCACAAGCTACTGAGGGACAAGGTGGATTGAGTCAGCTTGCAGAGCTTAAAGCCATCCAGCTGGCTTTACATATTGCTGAACGAGGAAAGTGGCCGAGGCTCTATCTCTACACCGACTCATAGATAGTAGCTGATGCTCTGTGGAGATGGCAGAGTCGCTAAAAAAAGGCTAACTGGCGGCACAGAGGGAAACCCATCTGGGCCGCCGAGATCTGGCAGGACATTGCCACTCGAGTAGAGAAACTGACCATAAAGATTCGATACGTGGAATCTTCCAAGAGTCGGGCTACTGAAGAGCATCACAATAACGAACAGGTAGACCAAGCTGCCAAAGTGAAAATATCACAAATAGACCTAGATTGGCAGCATAAGGGAGAATTATTCCTAGCTTTTTGGGCCCATGATGCTTCTGGTCATCAGGGGAGAGACACAACATACCGATGAGCCCATGACCGAGGGGTGGACCTTACTATAGACAACATCTCACAGGTCATGCACGACTGCAAGACCTGTGCTGCAAACAGGCCAAACAGATGAAGCCTCTTTGGTACAGGGGGCGATGGTTGAAATACAGATATGGGGAAACCTGGCAAGTTGACTATATCACTCTTTCCCAAACCCACCAAGGCAAGCGCTATGTACTGACCATGGTAGAAGCAACCACAGCATAGTTGGAAACCTGCCCTGTGCCTCATGCCACTAAGCCTAGAAAAGCAGGTCTTGTGGAGACACGGCACCCCTGAGAGAATTGAGTTGGACAATGGAACACATTTCAAGAACGGCCTTATCAACACCTGGGCCAGAGAACATGACATTGAGTGGATATATATTATATCCCCTATAATGCACCATATGCTGGGAAAGTTGAACGATGCAATGGACTGCTTAAGAGCACCCGCACTTGGTGGGGTGGTCTTAAGCAGTCAGTGGGGGAACCTTCAAGAATTCAGAATTGAACTTGGCAAAAGGTATTTGGATAGTCAACACCCGGGGGTCCATCAATCGAGCTGGTCCTGCCCAATCTGAACCCTTGCACACAGTGGATAAGTCCCTGTGGTACATATGAAAGGTATTTTATGAAAGACTGTTTAAATTAGTCCCACCCCATGCAAAGACAAACCCATCCGTGGAATTGTTTTTGCTCAAGGACCTGTTTATACTTAGTGGGTAATGCAGAAGGATGAGAAAACCCATTTTGTACAAGGAACCTATGTCTTAAATGACAACCATGTGTAAGATTTCATCATGATGCAGATGGAAATAGGAAAAGAGGTGGATAATGTCCAAGACTGAAGTACCAAAATGTTTCCTATTACCATCCGAGTAGCAGTTGCCTCTGGGCAGTTTTCTTAATCTCCTCTTTATTTGCCCATCAATGTCTTGCCACATGACTCAGAGATAACACTCTCCAGGAGCCAGTTCTGTTTAACAGGTGATTAAGGACACACCTTGTGACTCAGAATAACATCAACCCATTATGAGATGCTCTGCCCAGGGGGAGGAGCTAGGCATTCCCACCTGGATAAATCCGGAGATTTCTAGACAGAGAGGTAGCCTTTCCACAGGTTTCCAAGAAAACACAGCAACCACATCTGCCACCCCAAGAGGACTGCAGCCACTCCAATGTGAACTGCTACCAGCACGTAGCCAAAAGGGTGTCAAGTTGTATTCTGACTTTGTTAGTGGTCTTCCTTTTATATCATTGCATGAATTTTTGTCTTTTTCCCTTTTCCCAATAAATTGTATTTCTGACTTAGAGTCTCTCACTAGTTTTGCTTTCAAACCAAAACACCCATACAGGTATCTTTTGGATCTGTTAGCTTCAAAATGAAAGAAATAGAAGAAATTAATGATGTTAAGAAAGAACTCCAAGAAAATCCTGATCAACTAGAACAGATCAGTAACAACAACAACAGTAAGAGGCCCCATTATAAAAGGTTTTTATCCAGTGAAATTAGAAGTATGGAAAAACACGAGATAGAGAATTCTCACATTCTTATTTCAGATAATTCTTTTGCACTGTTTTTAGGCATAAGATGTAAATAATTTGCTGTATATCTAGTATGTCCTTGACATGGGTGTGGAAATCCATACCACTATTCTACTTTTGTCCTGTACTTTTCAGTGGATATATCATATCAGCTAGATTTATGAAGACTAGAGGAAGAGCATATCATTATTTATGCAATACAAATAAAATAAACACGTCATAGAATTCACTGTGAACATTCTTCTTTTCTTTTCTTAAAATTTATAAAACCTGTTTATTTTTTCCTGTCCTTCAGTGACTTCCTAACAAATCTTGCCATTTTTTATAGTTTATATTTTCTTCTCCATCTTTTTGTTCTCTTCTTTATATCTAACATCTAATGCTGAACGTCCCTTAAAGTCCGTACTGTGTTTGGTCTTTCCTTCACAAGTAGTGCTGAGAAATTGATTTTAACAAAGTAAAGGATTTCCTTTGCATCAATTCATTAATTTTACAAAGGACACAAAAAGCTGCTTACACTAATGAATGTCACTAAAAAGATAAAAACAAAAAGAACTTTTTTCTTCTAATTCATAACATGTCACTTTGTCATCTCGAGGCCACTAAGCAAGGTTCTGTCAGAAATACATAAAAAGGAAATTGTTTCAAAATGAAAATTGACAGGATAAACCAGACTTTTTAGAAAGGTGATCTTCCTAAGGATTGGTAGGAGGATTACCTGCATGATAATTATTTTGTTAATGAGGTGGTGTCTTTTAGTATCAAAGGAATCTTTCCTGTGTCAAACTTTTCAATCACAGACTCATAAAGTCATTTAGGTTGGCAAAGACTTCTACGAGCACCAAATCTAACATTAACCCAGGACTGCCAAGTCTACGACTAAGCCGTATCCCTAACAACTACATCTACAGCCTTGACTATTAAATGCCTTCATGGCTGGTGACTCAATTACTTCCCTGAACAGTCCATTTTGAAGATCAACATTTTTGCTTATTTTTTTCCTAGTATCCAACTGAAACTTCTGCTGGCACACTCTTGTCCAATTGCTTGTTTTTGGAAGAAACTGACGCTCACCCCACTACAATCTTGTTTCACTTAGTTGTAGAGTTCGATAAGATCTCTTTACAATATGAAAAATATACATGAGATTGTGGTCTTTTGTTCTGTCCAATTTGATCTTGGGAAGATTACTAGAAGTTACACACTCAAAATATATATAATTCTGATCATATTTTCAATTCAGTATAGACAATAGACAGCTTACAATATAAACATTGGTACAGTAAATTCTATGTGGTATATGTTACCAAAAGTACTACAAAGAATATTTATTATTCATTTTTGCAAATGCAATCAAGAAATTATCTTTGAGGGGAATATACAAAATTACAAATGTAGTTGCTTTGGAAAACAAACCCTTTTTCCTACTGGAACTGAAATTTAATCCTATAAATTTTAGATCTTTGTGACAATGAGTATGAGTACATTAAAAATGATAGTAAGACAAAAGTAAAAAACTCAGTAAAGGACTTAAAGCAAACTTTTCTTCAAGTAAATCTTATGTCCTCAGTGGCTGAAAGCATTTTGTTGTAAGGTGTTCTGTTGACTTAAGTTGTTAGACAAACTTGGATGGAGGACATAGAAAAGTATGGATGACATAGTGATTGCATTATAAGCATGCTTTTCCATAATTAAAAAATTTACATCTGTATCAAGCAGTTCCTAGATTTCTTACAAGCATGTAAAAAGTGAGAAGATTATATGGTATGCTGCAATTCTTTTTCATGCACTGAACTCCTAAAATTGCCTTAGGAAAGCCTGGGTTGATTCAGACTCCAGGATTCTCAGCTTAATATCATCAAGTGTTTACATGTTTAAAACTATTGTCAGAATGGTATAATGAGGATTCCATATTAATAACATAATGCTCTGTAGAAGGGAACAAGTTCCCCAGGGAAGCGACGAAAGCACTAAGCCTGGCTTCAGGAAGTGTTTGGACAATGCTTTTAGGCACGTGGTTATTTTTGAGGTATCCTGCACAAGGTCAGGAGCTGGACTCAGTGATCTTGATGGGTCCCTTCCATCTCAGCATATTTTATGATTCTTTGATTCTCTGAAATATTTTTCCAATGTTGTTCGATTAAAAAAAAGTGAAATTACTTGTGCCTAAATTTTCCACCCAATAGATAAATTAGTTTGGTTAGTGTTTATCACAGAAAGGAAGAGAGAAGCTGAATCTACAATATAAATATTTACTAACAGAAGCATAGGACAGTGCTTCCTGAGGAAGTGGCACTCAGTTTCACAAGAAAACCACATCCAACACTTTTCAGACATGCTTTAGTTCTGGCTTTTTTACTATTATATTTTTGAATAGCAAACCAGACAGTGAGATGTATCTTGATTCTCACCGAAGACAAGCATTAGAGTGAATAGTAAAAACTGTGAATCTAGATAAAGCAGCTCTTTACCTAAGGGAATAATTTAAAAATGGGTTGAAAAAGTTGCATGATCTTTATGTTGGCAGGAAGGGAGGCTTTGGTTCAAACTAATGCCGGACTTGATTGGTTGCATGGCAGTTTCATCTTCTCTACACACTTTTACTGGCAAGAACACATCTCAGACACATCTCTTAGTTTTTCAGTGTCCAAAACTGTCAGAAGAAGAAGAAAAAGCAGTTGCTCTTTGAGCTCTGACTTTTGCTCAAGGGGTCTTCAGTGATCATAACTGGATGTGAGATAAACATTTTGAAACTTGCTAGGGGTTAATTTCTTTTTTTCCCTTCCTTAATTTAGTTGGTAAGTACCCATAATAAATTATATGGTACTATAAACCAGGGGTCCTTCATCCAGGTACTGAGTCGCAAATCAAGTTACTTTTCTGAAGGCAGTCAGAAAGGAGTGGAAAACATGTCCAAATAATTTCTTGTATGCATGCAAAATTGTCTGTGTTTCCATAGGATATTAAAAGGCTTCTGTCATCCAGAAAAAGTTGTATTTGTTTTAGGATACAAATAAAATGTATTTTATCTCTTGAAGCTGAAAATAGACTGAAATGTGGAATTAAAGGAGGATGGTTCTAAGGAACTTCCTATAGCATCTGTTCTATCCCTCAGATGTAATCACTGGAACTGACAATGGAGAAGATATTTTCCTACTCTTCTCCTCTATCCCTTTGTCTTAAAGCTCATAGCAGGTTTCCATAGGTTCCTACAATCTATAAACTATTTTCAGTCAGTGTCTGTAAAAAATGAAAAGCGTTTAGAAGTATAGAGTGAGACAGAATAAGCAACATTACTGTATTCCTTCTGTACAGAGAAGTAAAGACTGAAGCTGTTCCTGAGGTCCTGACTTTAAGGATTAAGAATAAAATCTCATACTTTAGAGGTCTAGGTACTTTTCTGAAAAGATTGGGAATAAAAAGGTGTTTGATCCACAGAACCTTAACTGAGCAGGCAAAGAGAGAGTAGTTTTTCACCTTCTCTTGAAGTATCAGATGCAAATCTAGAGGTAGAGGCAGGACACTGAGGAAGGCAGAATCACTGTTCTGGTGAAGTTCATTAAGCCCTATTTCTTCATGGCCCAAAATTTTGAGAAATGGATACAAAGAAACCTAAAACATTGAGAACAAAACCTACCCTGTTTTCTCTTGGAAATAATTTTTTTGAGGATACAAATAAAGAAAGCAAGTTGCTGAAAAGTAGATTTGTATGGGGTCATGCTGTCAGAATCCCTATACTGTAAACACCATTGTAGCATCTTTAAAGAAGCATGAAGAAAGGTATCAAAGACACCAACTACATATTCATATTCTGAGATCTTCTTAGGTATGAGGATAAATGAGATGTTTTGTGGAGACCAGCTGGTGTGTCCTGAAAACTGAATCATAGTCCTGATTAAGTTTCTCTCATAAGGCATGATGTATTCAAGGTTGTAAGTAGCAATTCTGTCAACAGATGTTTGCTGAGTTCCAATAAAACCTTAAATGTCAACAGATTCTGAAAGAGTATAAATAAATAATTTGCATCATGCTAGCCATCTCAGTCAAAATAATGAATAAATGCTGACATCATTGTTCATATATGTAATCTGCAAATGCAATTCTAACACAGGGCTTCTGTATTTCAAAATCCTTGGGAGTCCAATAGAAACTAATATTATTTCTGATTTTTTTTATTCCTTCTGTGGGAAAAATTTTGCAACATACTCAAGCAGGGATTTATATAGATTATTTATTTCCATGGAGAAAAGAAAGAAAAAACCTTAGAGATTTTCATTTACCCCAAAATGTTTTTATTGAATTAGTTTTGATTTGCTGTCTGTTTTCCTTGTTTATACAACAAAAGAACATTCCTGCTTCTCTTATCCAGCGGTAACTTTATTATCTCACTAAAATATGGGTTTTTAAAAAAATTTTATTAATTTGAATTTATTTTTTTCAAAGGCAGAATATCAGTCTTTTTTCTTTGTCTGTCTCATAATCACCCGTAGAGCTAATAAGCTAGTTTTGTAAGAGGAGCACAAACTATTCACACCCAAAGGAAATTGAATTTCATGTCCATTTATAAAAATATATATGTGCACACTTCTATCATTTATTGAAATTATAAGGTGAGTTACTCTTTCTAAAACATCCACTGGTCTCCTATATTTTCCTAACCTTTTTTTTTTCTAAGCTATTGTGTACTTTCTCAACTAAGAATACCAGAAAAAATGTAATAATTATCCTATTTATATTAAATGACAGATGTTCCAAATGTCCAGTCCTCTCCTGTAGGGGTTGGATCTAGGAAAATGCATCAGTTGCAATGCAACTGCAGTTAGGCGGCAAAGATGATGTATAGAAAAAAATAGCAGAAATCTTGCTGCAATTTCTATATTTTTATTTTAACACAAGTGTTTTTTGCAGGACTTGTTTTATCACAATAAAGAGGTATTTCAGTTAGGTCTTAGTTATATGTGTTCTGAGATAGGATACTTGAAAAAAATAGGTTTGTCCATTTTTCCAGGAAAATGTTTTGGCAGTGTTCAAGGTAAACAGTAGTGCCTATAATTTATGAGAGATGAGGTATTTACTTATATTCTGTGGCTCCCCACTAGCAGGGTCATGTCATTATTATAACTCTAGTCACAAAAAGCACAGAGGAAATCATTCTGCTTCAAATAAGATTCTGCCAGCTTTGTCACAGGGAATTGTGCTTGCTGCTTCATACCCTCAGGGAGAGGCAGATTCCTCTAGAGGTCTGATGAATCCCATGTAGTCTTTCCTGGCAGGACAAAAGTAATTTGTGCTTATTGTCTGCTAATTTTGCAGTGGCAACACAGGCAAGTCACCATGGGTCTCATAGACCTGTAACAGCTCATTGGCATGATCCATGAACCTAAAATAAAATTTTCACACTTGGATTGGAAAAGATACCATATAAAGTGCCTCAGATCAGTACAGGGAAAAATACTCTGGGATATAGCCACACAATTGCAGCAGCTGCTTTGTCTCACAGCTCAGTAAAACCATAGATTTCTATATTAATACTTGCATTCAGGCTAAATAAACTTAGTTACCAATCATGTCTAGATTTGTAAAATACTAAGTGGATAGTGGAGCTATGAGGGAAATTGGCTCAACTAGTGATCTCAAAATGTTTTAAGATCATTATGGCTGATATTTATCTGGTGTTGATACTGGCACTGTTACTGTTTACAATCTGTATTTATGGTCTGATGGAAAAGAAAACAACCTCAGAAAATACAAAGGTAAACCTAAGCTGAGGGTAGTGAATAATATGCCAAAAAATAGGACTGTTGTACAGAAACCCTTAGTAAGTGAGGGTTGATTGTATATCATACAAAAAAATATATTTTTAGTTTTATTAATTACCAATTTGACTTTTCTTCAACAAAATAAAATCCTGAAAACTATTATTCTTTGTGTCCTAACCATAATTATCCTCATAAAAAACACATTTTATTTCTGTGACGTATGGATTATGTGATCTGCTAATTCTTTCCCTAATAATTTTGAAGCATTTGTCCAATCACTACCACATTTAGTACAGAAATAGAGAGCTCACAGTTATTAAGTTCCAATAAGTCTCATGAAAACAGGCACAGGAATATAAAGATTATTGCCCCTCCTACAAGAAAAAAAGTTCAGTTCAGCTCAGCCGTGTTGCCAAGCACACAGAACATAAAAGCTTTTGTGGAGGAGAAAAAGAGGTGAGGACCAAAGCTAACATGCTAGAAGGCAAGATTAGAGACAAAGTATTAACAATTTGAGAAACAGCTAAAAAGCCTGTGTAATATATTCACATGAAATTTGACTTGAAATCAGTTCTGCTCCTCATGAAATATCTTGGAGTTGGAAGTTTGAAAACTTGTAGCACAAAGTAAGGATAAAAACAGACTCAGACTAAGCTTAAGAAAATGTAATTGGCAAAGGAGAAACAAAGTATTCTCCCCCATACACAAAGAAAAAAGTACAAAGGCATTGTCATAAATTGGGGTATGATTCCTGATATTTCATGGAATCACAGAATATGATGAGTTGGAAGGGACCCTCAAGGATCATCAGTCTACCTCCTGACCCTGCACAGAACACCCCAAGACTCCAGCCATGTGCCTGGGAGTGTTGTCCAAACACTTGAACTCTGACAAGGTTGGTGCTGTGACCTGGGGAGCCTATTCCAGTGCCCAACCATTCTCTGGGCAAACTTGAAATGTGTGATGACCTAAGAATCCTACCACTGGAAAACTTAATGGAAGAATAAATAATTGATGTTACTATAGGGGCTCAGTATGATAAAACTGTGTGAAATGAAAGTGGCAACACTTATACAATTAAAATATCAGTAGCTTCAAAAAGTTATTACTGACCTTTGAAACAGACAGTATCCCCTCTTATTCCAGCATCTTATAATCCCCTCTTATTGCCAACCTCTTATAATGGGAATCTTCAGAACAAAAGAGCTTTTGATTTAAATATAATATTTTTCCTCTTAAAAGAGTAAAATGATAATCTCTGTAAGGAGTAGAATGTATACCTGATGCATGAGATTCTACCTTTTACAAGATGTTACCCACAAAAATAAATTTTTAAAAAATTAAAAAGTGTTCAGAATTCTGAAATCTGAAATCCTTTGTTATTTTTCCCACACGCAGCAGCATAGACTTTTAATCCATTAAATGAATAATTTTATTTTGCATGTTTCAGTTCTTTAGTCTGATGAGAGCAACCTTTCCTCTTTGTTATCTACTGGATATGACTTAGCAGCTATGAAAATGTACTGCAAGTATCAGAAACCTTTTTTGATGAAATGAAAATACAGCTTGATTCAAGAAAATCACTGAAGTTTTTTTTTGAAGGTCTGCCAATTCTTGACCTTCATCCCTGGTAATTTAATTATTGTTCATGAGGATATTCATCTATTTTTTTAAATGGCATTCTTGGTTCAGTGGGCAATAGCAGGGTTAAAGCTGCATATGCATCTTCATTCTGGCAAATCCCTATCCTTTTTGTGCATCCGTAATGAAGCATGCTTATTATTCCATGTTAGGAACACTGCAGCTATCAAGATGGGAGAAGCAGACGTTTTCAGAAAGGTCTGAGGACAAGTAAAATGAGTAAGATTGAATTAGAGACTTTGAAGGAGGAAGCCAGAATGAAGATCCTCAATTCCTTAAGGCTTTGTTTCAAAAAATAAATAACATGCTTCTTAATTTAATACTACAGGGCTTGAGCTGCTACCCTTCTTTCAAGATATTTAGTATCATTTAAGCTGATCAGGTCACCACAGCATGTGATAAAATGTTTACAATGAAGTAACAGATGAGTATATGATCAGACATAATAGAATGTTTGATTGTCTCTCAAAACATTTTCAGCTTTCTCCAATCTCAAAATTTAACTTTTATGGGTTTGAATTAGTTCTCTAAACTAATGTTTGAGACAGTCTACATGAAAGGGTAGGAGACATATTCAGATGACATAATGGACCACAGGATTTCATTTAAAGTTCCTCTTCACTGGACTGGTTTGGATAATGAATGTGTAAAATTTCAGGGGAGGTTTACTAATAAGGGTCAGCCTTAGACACATACTTGTCATATTCTCAAGCATTCCTTAGCAAGCCTATCAGGAATATTTCTGTGCTGAATTCAAACATCATCTGCATTAGTAAGTTCACACTGGTGCAATTTACTTGCTGTTGTTCTTCAGTGGACCTGCACTGGCATATTTTAAGCATGCTTGCCTAAGGCTTTCATTGTGGTTTAACAGAACAGTATCAGAGCAGATTTCTTTAACGATAGTAACAATAAGTATTCTGCCAGCCTAATCAGAATAAAATAAGAGCTAGGAAAAGAAAAGTAATCCTTGACAAAACCCCAAACTAAACCAGATGTTCACTGAATAAGATAGTAAAGCACGCTCATAATTCTGTCTTTGTTTCCAACACATGGCAACCTCGGTATCCTGTAGTGGGATGTGTTGTCACTCTACAGCAAATGCTCTAATTTTAGATCTCCTCAGTGCTCTATTTGCAAAGTGCATAAAGCCATGAGCCAGAGCAGAGTTGAGGATGAATGTGGACAGCTCCCATGGTCTATTCTACATGCATTCTAGTCATGAACATGAGGCAGGTACTATACAAAGTGCTGGGGAACACAACTCTGGGAGGTAAATTGCCTGGACACAAACTTCTACAAATAATTCAGTGTGTGGGCTACTCAAGGACTCAGATGAGTGTCTTTCCTAACACAGACATAATTTATTTACTTCATGCATTTTTAGATGTCTTTTAGGGATGAGATAGCTACCCCAATATAGTTTTTCATGAAATATTCTTGAAGACGGGAACAGAGATTTTTTTTTTTTCTGGATTTGTCTAGATGAAGAGAATACCAGATGACATGAAAACATTGAAGAAGACACTGACTCTAGGCAGATAAAGTTAAATATGTTTCTAATCTTGATGAACATCAAGGTATTTATTTCAACATAAATAAATAAATAATTTTTCCAATTTATATAATATACTGGGGGTTTTAATTAAAGTTGCAATTCTGAAGGACAAAAGAATAGAACAGAAACTCCCTAGACAAAAAGGTATCAGAAAGGAAAGTTGTGGTAAAGAAGTACAATCCAATACTTGCTTGAAATCTTATGGATGAGGCCCATTAGGGAGTGTCAGACAAGTAAGACCTCACCCAGAGATACATGACCTCTGGGCAATTTTAGTGTCAATCTTGAGTTCTAAGTATTAACTTCCAAATTTGTTGTAAAGATAACTGAATTAGTAGAACAAAACTGTAACATCTTCACCATGTATGTATGCCAAGAGTGAATGATAAAAAGGTTAATTAATATCTACCTCAATTCTGAGAAATGAAAAATAAATGCTTCTAAATGATGTGCCTGAATTTCTGCCCTCCATTAAGTTGAAAATTATAATTGTGTTAAAATATGTTATGATGCATTAACATATTTTTATGATTTTTCAAGGTTTCTGAGTATGAGAGACTGAGTCCCAAGGAGCAGTCTTGAACAGTATTTCCTCTGTTCAGTCTTGCAGTGCCAGAAATGGAAGGAAAGTGCAATCAGCATTGAAGGTATAATAGGGCTTTCAAAGACCTAGAGCAAACAGACTAAGGAAACAGTCCTCTACCAAATAGCAGTTTGCTTTTTTAAATTTAGTAGTAAGCAATTATTTCCTAGGAAATCCCATTGCAGGTTGAAAATTTAGAAGCAGAGCTGCGACTGTTTGGCTGGCTTGTCCTACTCCAGAAAGATTAGTTAGGCCATTTTAAAAAGTCTCTTATTTTTCACCTGCTTCTTGCCTTTGGTCTTGTGCTTAGCTTGCAGGAGTCAAAGCCTAGTTTCTACACATAGGAATGACTTGCACTGATAGTCCTTGACAAGATGGTGCAGATTCTGGACTCTCTCTTCAGTGAATGATAACCTAGTGTAGGTTTGGCAACAGATGGAAGAATGCTTCTTGGACAGCTGCCTACCTGTAATCTCACACTCCTTTGCACATAACACAGATTTTGAGAAGCATTTTATCAGGACTTTTGTTTAAGTGTGCGTTCATGGTTTGAAATCCCGTTCACTTGATCTGGTCTCCCTCAGATTTGGTTGGCTGATTGTTGTACTCATCCAAAGTCCATACCTGTATGACACTATGATGCAATTCCAGATGAAATACATTCTGTTAAAGCCATTGAAGGATTGCGAATGTCCTTGTCATCCTAAGAGGTCACTGTGAGAAAAGAAAAAAAATTACAAACAAACAAACAGAAAATCCCACCTTTTTACAAAATAGGTGTTTGAAGCATTTGCAAAAGGAAACAAAATACGAAAAATGAGACAGTAAAAGTAACTGGTATGAAGTATAATAAGGGCTCAATTAAGGCTCAGTAGTTGTAAATAATTGAAAACATCTACTAGTTTAATTTTGATAGGTACATTGAAGAAAGTATAAAACTATAAGGTACTTAATGTGATCATCCTTGAAGTTACAAGCAGAAAATTGTTTTTCAGGTCATTCCATATCAGACAGTTGTGCTTTTCTTCCAAAGAAATTATGCCATCCCTCCTAAAAAGTACAGTTTGGGTTTATTTTTGCTTTCTGCTATATGGGTGGAACTTTCCAAGTAAGGGCTTCCAACAGAATAAGATCTGAAATGGTATGTTTCAGTTTTATATTTGTTTGCTCTAGTTTTGAATTTTAATTAAATATTTACACATTTTCTACTAAAAATATTTATATACACTTTAATTTGGATTTGAGGGGAACATTAAGCAATAGGCTTTCTCAGCAATAGCAAAGAATGAATAAAATATAAAATCAAATATATTTTTTAAATTTCAAAAAAAATACAAATTAAATGAATTGTATGCCTTTTAAAGTAGGTAAACTTGGAATTAAATTGCATATATTTAAACACACCAACAGAAGAAATCTAGGACATACCTATTTTCAAATTTTACATAAATAATTCTTTCATAGTCCTTGAAGTTCTGACAAAATTACATGAAATATGGCTATATATTTCACATCATGTGAATTAAGAAAATTTGCAAAGACTGTTATTTTTGTTGCAGGAACACATGGCATTCAGTGTTCATCACTATGGGCATTGTTTTTTTAAGGAGAATGTCTTTGTCCTGCTCATAACATTCTGAAAACATCTGAAAGATTGTCCCATAAGCACTTATTAGTTACTTCCCTTATCAGCAGTTACTGTAAAAAAAAACCTCAAACAAAAACCAAAATAACAGAGAAAATAAAAGAATAGCAAAACCTGCCCCCCAGATATTAGTGTATCGATACCAGCATATGTAGACATGTTACTCCATACCAAAAGGGTTCTTTCCAAAGCAGCTGGTAGGCATTGTCCTATCATGACAACTATTGGCAACTATTGGTATCTGCCAATATAGATAAAAAATCTGCTGCAAATGGTGCTTAGAAGGGTGGAGATCCAGCAGGAAAATGATAGCAAGCCTGGCACTTAGGCGGTTTGTTTCATGTTCCTTAGCAAAGCAACACATATTTGAAGTTACCTACTCATAGCAAAGAACAATGTTTTGTCCTTTTGTGAATTATAAATGGAGTCACTCTGGCAAAACAAGAGAAAACAGAGGATATTTGAAAAAGAGAACCTTGGTGCTTGACTTCTGGTGCCAGAATTGCTATTGCTTCCAGCTGGCTCTCATTTTTATCATAAAATATGTGGCAAGAAAAATCCTATGGTGCATGAGACTGGAGTTAGAGCAATGAAGATAAAATAACTGCCCATAAGCCTCACCAAGAGAAAATCTTGCTGTGATTTTGAAAGTAGTGTGAGCTGCATGTACAAGTGAACATATTTATGGCTCATTTATCAAGCAATGAACCATCATATGATGTGATGAAGTCTCTTCTTCCTATCAACTCCACACAAATTGAAGAAGCTTTATAACAGGTCTTGTTTCCCAATGCTTTTTCTTATCTAAACTTTCTTTGAAACATTGCCTACTAAGCAGCACAAACATCTTCTACGTTAAACATGATTACACTATTCATAAAATGAACCTTTCACAGAGGGCTACCATAGAAATCATGTATTTAGATTTGAAATTGCTGCAATCAGACTGTACTGCAGTTTTAAATCCAACAGAAGATAAATGCATTTTCCTCCTCCTCCAGAAAAACAGAATTCACTGCAGAAAGAGCTATCACAGTGAATGATCATAATTCTAAGTGCAAAAAAAGTATGGTTTTGTATACAACACTCTTATTTTCCCTTCGAAAACCAATTGCAAATGTTGCTCTCTGTGAGGAGTGTTATCTGATCTTCTCACAGTTAATCTTTTCTAATAAAGAGCATGGCTGGCCAGAAAGAATCCTGTTTTCCTTGTTTTGCCTGCTAACCTCTGCATTCAGAAAAACCCTCTAGAGAGCAAGGGTGAGTAATACCGTTGCAGAGCATGCCTCACACTGCTCAAGTTGGTGACTGTCCTATACATACAGGGGACAGGCAGCAACAGAAAATGAACAGAAGAAACTGTAAGATGTAAAGAAAGACTTGGGAGAACAATGGAAGAAATAGGCAAACGTCAGAAGTGACAGGATGGAAAAACTGTTAGAGAACTAGACAAAGAGTATGATTTTTGCTGAAATAGAAAAACAATATAGAACTAGTTAAAATATAAAGACTGAATTGAAGAGATGGAATAGTTAGTCTCAACTCATTTACTGTTAATCTTCCCACTAATTTGTCTAAGTCTCTGTGTTTAGAAAAGTGAAATCCTTTGTTACAATAAACCTTTATCTCCAGACACGCAGAGCTATAGTACATTCAATTTATGGAAATGTGTATGAAAATTTTCTGCAGAATTCTGACATAGTTCTAAAACCATGAACTTCAGTAGGGACCTACCCCTGATATATTTAGAAGATTAAGTGACAAGAATATAAAAATCAGTTCTGCTTCAAAGGAAAGAGTTAGAGTAAGTGCTAATCTTGTTTCTTTCCCATAAACACACCAGGAATAGTTGATTATGTCATGTTGCAGCAGTGTCCCTCTCTGTCAGATAAATATCCAAGTCATTTCTCAAAATTCATTATCAAAGAAACAGGGTGTCTGACAGTAATTTATAACACATAATAACGGTCATATGTGTGAATGTGTGATTTGGCCACACATTCACCTTAAGAGTTTCACTTCCTTCCTCTGCTTGAATGTGCTTACCTTTAAAGTTCTCCTCGTTTTGTTAAAATAGCTGTAATCTGAACACTTGAGTTGATCTTGGTTAAAAAGCAAACTCTGAAGAGCCAAGGATTGAGGAAGGTTAGTATTATGGTATTCTCACTTAAATGTGAACATTCCCTAGGTATCCATTTGGCGTCTGCCAAGAAAGAGTAAAGGGGATGCAAACTCCAGTGCAGAGTCGGCACTGAGAAGTGGTAATAATTCGTTTATTTGGTGTTGCTATCGAGTCCCTTGGCTCATGGAATTGCACCATGACATGAGAATCACAGGATACTCACTTGCTGTTTGTGAAGTCTTGATCCAGGGCAACACTGCTGGAATTCAGTATCATTCACAGTATGTTTGTGTAACACACCTGTTCATCCCATCCTGCAGTGACTAATGGCACAAACAGGAGATGGAGGGGTATTATATACAAAAAAATTTAGACAAATATGAATTTTATGAGAAAAAATATTGCTTAATTTCCTTCATTCCATCTTAAACAACCCTCAGCTAAATAGCGTAATGGTTTTAAGAAGATCTACTTCAATCTGATCCGTGATTTCTTTTCAGACAAACATCTGCACTAATAAACCCCCATATGTATACAGTAAGGCTGTGTAACCATGATGAGCAGTGATGGGGATTTTTTTGTGCAGAATAAAAATACCAGTACAAAGGGTTTTTTTTAATACCACCATATTTCTGCAGGGAAAGAAAGAATATATCACTTGTAATACAATTTTGTACAGCTTTCCAACAAAAAATCCAACAATCTTTTATCTTTCTCTCAACTAATTTTTATTCCCCCTTGGTGAGCAAGGATGTGCTTGAGTGTCTATCTTTGACCCTCTGTTCTTTTCAATTTAAAACAAGGTTTGATGCAACTGGTCTTGGCTATTTGCCTTCTGTCCTTTGTCCTTCTACATGCAAATCAGGCTCCAAATGCTCTGCCAGCTGCTCCACAAGGGAAGGTGAAAATATTGGCATTTTACCTGCCTTGGAAGAGGTTATGAGCAGTTAATTGTTCAAGATACCATGCACGGAAGGCACTGTACAGATATAAATTATGAGTCTAGTTGCAGCAACAGAATTATAAAAGGCAACGGCAAGGAGGGAGCTGCTGTGCAGATGTCTAATTGCTTGCATGCAACAGCTGTTGTAATTGAATTTGTGACAAGACCCTGGCATTAATACAATGATTCTAATAACACAATGACACCTAATGAAACCTAAATGAGGAGTTCCCGTTAAAACTGAAACAAAACCTGCAATTAAATAAAACACCAAACAAAAGAGAAATACCACATGCAAGGCATTATTTAAAAAAAAAAAAATTTGCGCTAGCCACATCATAAAGGATTAAAATTTTTTTCAGTCTCCTGAGATTTAGAGTACTCTCCCATCTTTTTGAATGGGTGTTATATTTCTTTCAATTTCTGAATATCATAAGAAGAACTCCTCTGTTTTCTGGAACTGTTTTCAGAAGAGGACAAGTAAAGTCCTAGTTATGTGGGTTCACCTAACCTCACTCATCTTGAAGGAGAAGCAATCAATAGGTCCTTGAAAAAATGTACATTGTAGATAACTTTCAGGACAATTTTTCTTCTCAATTTTCTTGACAGCTTTGTTATAATGAAAATTTAGCTTTATTTTAAATAAAAAATTCTGAAACTAGTAACTGAAATATAAGAAAAATTAACTAAACTAAACTCTTTAGAGAGGTATATTGTCTAATTTTCAGATTATGTTTCTAAATGAACACATTTTTGACTTGATCACAATTGGAACTGCATTTTTTTAACATAAAAGAAAAGAGGGATTCAATAAAATGTAAATAAATAAGGATTCAATGAAATGTCAACAAAAAAGTATCAGTGAAAATGAATGAGCTGGAGTGTCCTTCCAGAGATAATATGTAGGATGTACCTAATTCATAATGTTAATTATTGTTGGTCATGGATTTCCTAGTAAATATTTGTGATATTTAACTGTAATTTTACTTTGGTACTTGATTTTACTTCATTGTAAAATTTTACTTCATTTTCAAACTGCATCAATGCCAGAAGTTACATCTTGTATACTTAAAAGAAAACAGGAAACCGTATTATCTCCCCCCCCAAAAAATCTAGGAATTATAGTTTAATATTAGCTTTAATATAATATTTTTTATATTTTTTTAGAAAGTAGTATCTATTATTTTATCATTTTTCTGTGCAAGTCTTTTTAGTACTCATACAATAATGACATTTCCTCTAGTAGGAAGGTGCAGCCTTAGCCCAATGCTCAATGGTGTGCAACAATCAACCTACCTGCTGGCAGTATTGCTACTACATCTAGAGTGAGAGGAGCCTGAGTTTGTCCAGATTCCTTTCCAAAACATTGTGTCTGGCACCTATTTTCTCATGACAATACAAATCTCACTGCAGAAAATACAGTTTTGATTACCTCGGGTGGTTTGCCTGCCAGTGAGTAATTAATGCTGTTATCACCTAATCAGCTGTTGTTTAAATCCAGAATGCAAACTATGTCCTTGGCTTTGTTCTTTTCACTCTGAACACCAGTAAAAACAATAGGCTCTCCTATTAAAAATTCTCATAGCTCAGACTCCTGATGTGTCAGTACACAGAGATCAGGAAGAAGGTGTATTGTGAGAATTTACTTCTTGCTGTACCCAAAAAAATGAACACTTAAGTGTGTTGGTGTATGCATTTCCAAAGCTGTTTTTTCAAGACCTGTGTGCGAATATTTTTATTTGCAAGAATATTTTACTTACTGGCAAAGAATCCTTAACACAAAATTATTTTAGTAGACACTTCAAGGAACTCATGCCAGGAGACTGAATTTCTTTTGACACCACGCAGTTAACTTTTAGTTTATGCTGCAGTCTCCTCACTTATTTCACTTCAAAGAGCAGCTGATGGATAAGCCATTCCTGTGCTTTTTTTAGACTAAAACCCAGTGCTAACAAAGCTGCAGTCATAAGGTCAGTGATAGCTGAATGCAGCAGCAACACTGGGGCAGCAGACCCCAGACTGGACACTGGGCTCTCACAACACCCTCAAAGTATCTCCTCTGCAGTCTACGACACAGGCTATCAGGTGTCTGCTCAATTTGCAGCAACACTGGCCAGTTTTTTCACTGTGAATCATCCTCTTTTGCTCTAAGAAGATTTTTCAACTGATAAAAAAAATTATAGGCAACACTAAGCTGTTATTTTTCCCTTTTTTTTTCTCCTAGAAGTACAACGACAATATCTGTACAAAAAGGAGTCCTAGTTGGCAGTGTAGAAGACCCTGAGGGAAGATCATATTTTGAAGTTTCCTCACATTTTGTCTTTTATCTATTGATCAGTCAGAATAAGGTCATTCTCAATCTCTCATGCTAGAAAGAAAAAGCAATAAAAAACCCTCACCAAAATAATGAATGTAACCTCTGTCATCTGAGAAGATCTGAGGCAGAACTTAGGTCTTCAATACCCACAATGACTAATAAATCTGTATGCCTTAAAGATAGTCTGTGTCTCTCTCTCATCTGACCAATTAATTTGTCACATTTAGATAAATGTATTCTTGTATAGTTTGGAATTTTACTTATTTATTTATTTATTTATTTATTTGGCATTGGTTGTAGTTTTTGTGGTTGGTGCTTTTTTTGTTTGGTTGGTTTTTTTGGTTTTTTTTTTTTTTTTTTGTGAGTGGGTTGTTTTTTTTTTTTCTTTTTAACAAAATTCTTGACTATTTCCATCCAAGTCTTTTCCAGAGGGATACAATCCAGGAGCCTTTTCATCATCAAGCATACAGACAGTCACTGCTGGAAGCCTCAGATCAGATCTGTCTGGATTCCTGTGCTACAGAGGTCTTTAACAGCTTTTCATAGTAAGATGCACTTCATCTCATGTTGAAAACCTTACTATGTGCTTCAGTGCAGGTAACTCAGAAGGTCAGTCACCAGCAACAGGGTGAATTTTCATTATGCCTGGCCATAGGATGTGACAGTAAGAGCTGGAAGATAACAGTACCAAACATGAGATTTAACTGCTTAGTTGTATGCAAACCAGATACTTAAATTATGTTTTTAAACACTGCAGACTTCCTCAGAAAAGAGACAAGAGTGCATTTCTGTTTAACTTCATGACTTATGTTAAGAGCTTACAGCAAAATAGAGTTTTAATTTAGGTACACAAGTTAAATATCTGGGGAAATATAATCCCCATATCTCACTGCTCCTCTGCACAAATACTTTTACTTTATTATCTTTATTGAATTAATGAATAGACTTCAAAATATTAGAAAAAATAGACCAATTCAACCACTGCATACAGACTCCCAGAGATTAAACAAAGCTCTCAGAATGGCATTGACCAAAAGGTCAGCCTGTAAATATTTCTGAGATCCAAGTTGATATAATTTTTGCTTTTATCATCAGATTCACAATTAGAAGAGCTCTTGGTGATTTATTATTTTGGGTTACAAAAGAAACCAAAATTTAAAAAAAACTTATTTCCCTATGCATGTGAAAAATGCATAAAGTTAAGTTTCAGTTAAAACACTGGTAATGTTTCTGACACCTTGCTTTTCTTGATGATAAGTGTTTAGATTTATGTTTTCACTCTACAATATTTGAAATTTAAAGCAGTTTCTTCTGGTGGTTTGAGTCATATTTGGAGGTCTCAACAAGAACCACAGGTTTTTCAGTCTTGAAGCTATTAATAAGCTGAACTCACCCTGATACTGGTTCACATCAGATCTAGTTTTACATAATTTACATTCTTTCTAGATATATGTTTGAAGCCAGGTATGTAACACTGGGAGTTCCTGATTTCCAAAACTGGTGAAAAAAATGAAAGCATAAAGGTAGGAGTGTAAAAGCAAGACCCCACTTGTCTCCATACACAAGATCAACAGCAAGAAAAGCTTCCATCCTACAGGTCTCATTTCAAATCTCTTCAGGAAACTCCAGCAGTGCTATGCACAACTAGTGCTACTTGGAGCATAAAACAACCTTTTTTTTTTTTTCAGTCAAAAGACCAAGAGAGACAGAATTGTTTCAACAGTTCAAGATAAAATCAATTAAAATAATATATGCTGCAAAAGACATCACACCTCATAGTGTGGAGGGCTGACTAGGCACTATTGCTTTCTCTTTCACAGTGTATTTCTTTGGTGTAAATCAGGACATTTGCTTTTATGCCATAAAATGGGTGCTAGAAACACAGAAACTATGTTTTAACAGAAAGGGTTACATCTTTATTGGGGCTTGGATTCTGTTCTGCAAGCATACATAATGAGTGGCTTGGTAATGATAGTATTTGGCCAAATTACTCTTAAATAGGATCTGGCCTAATGTCGATGGGCAGTTACTGGAAGAGAAAGTGTTAAGGAACCTTGTAAAGCACAAATGTGTGGACAAAGAAATAACCCCATAGTACCTCAGTCCTTTCATTTTGTTTTTAATTAGGCTTAGAAATTCATTCAGAGTTCAGTGCCTGATGTCCATTATTGAGATAGACTCTATTAACCGTCTCCTTGTCATTAATATATTTACTTCAGAGAGAGTTGTAAAATTTGAAGAAAGTGTCATGTCAAAGTCCAACCTCCTGACTTAAATTTTTATCCAAGGAAGAAATTATATGTGCCAAGCTCTTATCAGGCTTGATAGATAAGAATCCCTTGGTCAGTGTGCTGGGATTTTTTTGCTGGCACAAACAAGTGGTTATAGAAACAAGCTTTTCTATGAACAGGAGAACTAATATATCCTGACTTGATTTAAATTTACGGTTCAAAGGATTTTCTTACACTTACAAGAAGAGTCTCTATTGTGTGTTACAAAATGTCCTTATGCACCAGCACTACTCTTTGGTGAGCTGGGATGGATTATTTCCAGAACAGAGAGAGCTTTCCTCTATTTAGGGTACCCTCTTGTGTTGAAGAATGGTTGCAGGAGAGGGGTCATGGATCAATGGAACAGTTATTCATTGATACCTCTGTCTAAGACCCCAGAATCAGAATCAGCCTGTGTCTGGTCAGGAACAGAGCTTGGGAAACAGGCTCTGTGTCTAGGCCTGGGAAACTGTGCAAGGTCTGTCTAGGCCGGGGAAATAGAACAAGGTCGGAATGAGATAATAAGGATAGGCATAAGCAGCGAAGATATGCTTTGTCCTTGTAAGGCATGACTTAGCAATGAGAACTTGGCTTGGAGAACTTAGCTACAGCTGTAACTGCACATAGGAGAAGTAAAACAAAGACCTTTGTAAACTTGACCGATGAGATCTGTTGCTGACTTTGCTTGTAGCAAACCCTATATAAACTGACAGGATTTTTGAATAAACGAAGCTTGCTTATCAATCATTGTGCTTGTCTTCCCTCTGCCCGCAGCATCACTCTTGTATCCAGGCATACAGTTTGATAAAGAAATTTCTAACTCCAGTTGTTCACTTGTCAAATTTGGGTAAAAATCATAATCTCAGATCTCTAAGACCTTGCATGCAAATTGTTGTGAGGCAGGGAAATATGCATAAACATTTATCTCAGCAAGAGATATAGTCTCACTAGAGACTAGCTTTCTTGCTTTCTTAGAGATTCCAGCTTTAACCACCCAGCAGTGACAAAGCATCTAATGGCATGCAGAAAAATTAACCTTCTAGAATAATCTTCAAACACTTCCCTGCCATTTAATTGAATTTTTAAAAATATATAATGCTTTAATTTTTAAATTTTCTTTTGAGGTCTTATTCAAAGCTTTCCTGGAGCAGAACAAAGGAATAACAAATCCTCCAAATCCCTGAGTCAAAGTTTTTTGCATTGCTAAATGGATCAAGCAAGTCATTAAGCTAAAATTAATACTAAATATCATATCTAACAATCTAAGATCTAATTTCCTTATTCACAGAATATGGCTTTCACAGAAAAAAGCAAATATATTGAGTCTCCTGTGCCTCATTTCCATTAGGTTGCAAACTATTGATTTTCAGTTCAATAACATATGGAGCACATAGACAGTGTTGTTAGCTTTTGCTAACTTAATTACAAATTTAACTATAAATTTTGCAGTGTATGCATCCTTAAGATTTCATCTGCAATACACCCTCAGAGACAGAAAAATTAAGGAAATGCCAATTTTTAACCAAATATTCAGACCTGGCTGTTGTTAGCTGTTTAGGCTCTTCTCCATTGTCAATATGCCAGATCTCAGCTGTTAGTTTTTGTCCAAGCCATCCAGATATCTTACTATGCAAAACACAGAATATGGAGAATATTGCTTTACACCATAATTGCCATTTGTTTCATCATAAGTCTTTATAATCCAGCTACTATTTGATTAAATGTATCAACTCCAATCCTTTATCCCCAGCTTCTCATCTTGTCTAAGAAATAAAAGTTGCAAGTAAAAAAATGTTGCATCAACCATTTCAAAAAATATACGTCTGACTAGACAGTATGAATTGCTCTGGCAGTTTGTGTCCGAAAATTACAAACAAACCAAACTGAACAAAACAAAAAACTCCCACAATCTCAACTGATTTTGAAACAAAATATATAAACTTTGAAATAGAAATTCAAATTCCTAAACAGGAGTATTTCCGACATTCCTTTGACTACCTTGCTTGGAATGTTGTTATTATTCAATAGTTCTCTGCAAAAGAAGCAATCCATTTAAATCAGTATTTCTTTATTTTTTCCCTTATTTTCTGTTCTTAGGTTTTGCATTTTTCTTTCCTTATAAGCAGTTGTCTGCATGAATGTCAGCAATTATCCTTATTTCTTTAAATAATATGTTTAAAAACAGTAGACACAATTTCACATCCTCAGCTACTTTTTTTCAAAAGCTTCTCAGGTTTTCATTAGAGGGGAGTGTGCAGACAGATTTCTTGAAGCAACTAAACATTTTGTAAAAAATCCTACAAGAAATGTTACAAAACACAATCTTAAATTTTATTGTGACAAATCATAATAAAAAAATTAGATTGCAGAATAAAAGGTTCACACCACCATATCTGTTCTACAGACACAGTATAAGAAAACTGATTTTTGAAATGCTAAGCTATTTGGCCAACTAATATTTTTGGCAATACTCTTTTGCATATGCATAGAAGTTCTGCTTCCCATTCTATCTATTAAATAGTCAAGAGCCGGAATATATAGCTCATTTAAATTTAAAATACAGCCACTATATCTACATGTCCCTTTTTCCTCCTAACAAAGGTTATTAAGTTCAGGAATATAAATGTATCCTGAAATGGATTAACCACACTCATGATAAAAAATCAGTAAATTACCATGTCTTTAAGATGGAGGGTGTCAATTTTTTACATGGGAAGAAGGTTACATGGGAAATATGAGTGGGGCGAAGGAAAAACAGTGGTTGGGTGGATTTTCCTAAAACTTTTATTTCCTTTTCCACATGATGCCCTAATAAAGTGGACTAAGTGTATCAGACTTATTCTTGTAACTGGAAATATGATTATTGCTACAACTATTGATGCAGATTTTTTTAGAATGCTAGAATTTTTTAAATAATTTGCTTATAAAAGTATTATGGAAGTTGAACTTAATTTCCCAGAAATATATGACATAAAGCTTAAGAATTACTTCAGTTTTTATATATCTGTTCTAATCTGTATTTCCTCAAGAGGGCTTAGAAAGTCAAATTCAGCAAGACCTTGTTATTTTATTTCAACTTATAGCTGCAAACTGTTGAGTAAGTATTATTCTCTGTTATACAGTCACTCGACTAACAGAATGTACTCTTAAAGAATACAAAAATCCTCTAGTTTTATTCCAACATAAAATTTGGGATTATTTTATCAAAAGTTTCTGATTAGTGGAAATAGTTTGTTAGCTGTATTGGAAATAACTTCTCTGCTTGTTTGATTGAAATTTTTTTCAGTCAGTGACACTGTAAATATAGAATGGAGGTGATAAAATACAAAAGAAGAAAACAAGTATGTTTTCCCAGGGTTTTTTCCTCTTTATGCTTTTTGAGTATGTATTATGTTAGACAAATTATTTGGTTTCACCTTAATAAACAGTATGTGACAGATGAAAAGTCTGCATGATCAGACTAAAAGTTGCAGCTTACCCAGTTTCATACATGTGAGAGTGAACAATTTTGGTTAGTTAAAGAAATACCCTTCTGCTTTATCTTTCTAACTTCTAGTTTGGGGTCTCCTAGAGATTTGAATTTTACCTAGAGTTTTATTTTCAAAATTCACTGTTAGGTCTCTCCTTCATGTATGTGTTTAGTACTTTTTCAAATCAGTTTAGACTAAGCTGAAAGTGGGGAAACAAACCTTATAGATTTTTTTTTATATAAAGTATTCCTTACTGATCTTCTCTATGATGTTGCCTTTTTTGATATCTAATAAATACTCCAAATCCACCTACCATGCTGAAGACATTTAGCCAGTGCAGGCTTTCCTCAAATAAATGTTCATAAAAATTTTACTAATTTTGTTGCTACTGCCTTTTTCCATGCATAACTGCAATGAATATATATGAGCAGGGAATTGACATACACATCATTAGTAAGATAGTGTTATGTGTAGTAGATATAATTAGTGCCATTTCTAGTATGATATATGTGATATTTAATATTTGTTTGGTTTATATTAGGAGTCCCCCCCCTACCCTTGCAGGCGAAACCTGGTGTTGCAGTCATGCTGGCATGGTAGCGTGGAGGAAGGTTTTAGAAAGGCCTTGGGAATGGTAAACTGAGGAAAAGGATACATTCATGTATGCCCCATTATATTAGAAAGGCCTTGGGAATGGTAAACCGAGGTAAAAGATACATTTATGTATGCTCCACTGTTTCGGGAAAGTCCCGCTTCAGCATTCCTCTGTAGACCCCCTTCTCCCCACCCCTGAGCAGTTCCCATTGGACCTGGCCCCTGGGGTGGTTCTGATGTGCCTTAGCTGAACACTGTCTCTATTGTTTAAGACCTTATCTCTTAATTTTGCTGTATAAAACTGTATCTGGGCAATAGCCCAGGGCCTTTGGTCACTGCAACGCTTCAGGCAATACAATCTATCTGGACAAGCATACCATTGGTCTCTCTTGGTCTCTTTATCTCGAACCCTAGCGGTGACTGAGGCAGCGCCGCAGCTCGGACCGTGCTAACCCAGACGCTGCCTGGTAAGCCCAGGGCAGCGGGACCGCAGAAAACCCCGGCCCCGGAGGGGACAGCTAGCCGGAGGGTCCCGGGGGGCCGGGGAGGGACAGGGGACAGCGGCGAGAAACCCCCGAGAGCAAAGTGGCGGTCGAAAGAGAAGCAACAACCTGGTGTATGTTGAAACCCAATTTACACGTAAAAGGATGTGGCTCATCAGGAGATGGGCTATATCTGAAGCAATATGGGATGTCCAGGCGCTGATCATCATGTGAACAACCCAAGAGGGATATGATGGAAATGCTCCAGACAGATACATGTGAATGCAGTGTTCCTGTAAATGTCATCAAGGGATTCACCAACTCTGGACATTGAATTGTTCTACCTCATTGCCAAGAATAGAAATCTCATCAAACTATGGGACTCCGAACAGAAGAAAGGACTGATTGCCGAAATCCTTGACTCTCAGCAATACTACCTTAGATTAAATGCCAGTCTATATTGTGGTAGTCTGTTATTTTACAGTTTGTTCTTCTGTAGTAGATTTTAATATTCCTTGATATAAGTTTGTAATCGTTCAGTCTAGTAGCCCATTTGGCTTCCCTAATGGTTCAGTCCTGAGTTGCTTACCACAGTTTTCCCCGCCAAAATGTATGTCAATCTATATGTCAATCCACCTGCATGCCTCCCTTGTTCCCTTGTCTTACCCCTGCCTGTCAAAGATAGCACACTTCTTTGGTTCTGGAGTGTTCCCTGTCTTTCATCCTTTCCTCAAAGCAGAATTGGATTGTGAGGTTTGCACCCTCTCCCTGTTCGCTTCTTTTGGGAAGCCCTTACCCTGCACCCCTCCCCTAATGCCCTCCTATTGGTCAAAGGTTGTGTCCTCCCCATGTTCCTCCTACTCTTTAAAAGTAGCCCCTTCATGTTCAGATTTGTCACTTGCTCTGCCTCTCCGCTTTGAGATTAAATCTTTGGAGACTCAGACAAGTGTATTTCCCTTATTCCTTTGCCTCGATTTCCTCGTGCTCTGTGCCTCTGCTCTGTTGCCCACACTGCAGCGATCACTGCCACCTGTAACAGTCTCGGCAGAGACTCAGGGCGGCCGCTCGCCTGTGGCCCCTGTGGCCACAAGCAGGACAGCTGCCAGCAAACCTCCAACCTGTGGCCAAAGAGAGCCAGACTCACTACATGGCTTTTGAATCTCACGCAGGGTTTGTTCAGGCATTTTTGTAATACAACATTTGAACATGTCCTTAAAGCCACTCTAATGAGTAGTCTTTGAAGCAAAAAGAGCAGTCCAAACAAGGAGATGGCTATGGTAAAATGGAAGGAAAGGGAAAGGGAAAGGGGAAGGGAAAGGGAAAGGGAAAGGGAAAGGGAAAGGGAAAGGGAAAGGGAAAGGGAAAGAAATAAGGAAGGTAACATTCTTGGTAAGGCGGCAACAAAATACCAGACATAACACAGAAAAGATTCTAACAGGATGACACTAAGATTGAGTTTCCAGTAGGAGAGAGAAATAATGTCCCAGAGGAAAGTACACAGGTAGACACTATAGGTAGGCTTATTAAGATTTAGATTTCATATTTTCCAAATTCTGTACTGCATTTGTATATAAGTCTGAACTTCATATAAAGTGTTAGCAAGTTCTCTTCACAGTTTAGTTAGACAAAACAATCCTTTGCCAGCCTGACAACCATTGCTGCTCCAGGCCCAAAAAGTATAAACAATGACAATTTGAGCAGACCATACTGGGAGGATGGGACTTCATAACCTGAAGCTGTAATTGGAAAATTAACCCAAATATGTAAACAAACCAAATCTTATTAAAATGTGAAAACGTGTGATCTATCATCCATCTTGTGTGTAGCATCGACCAGGGTCTTGTACTGCCCAAGTTGTATCCTTTGAAGGCCTTTTAATAAATGTCTACTTTATTCTTTAACTCTGTCTAATCTCTGTTATAAGTAGTCTCTCAAGGAATCAAGGCCAGAGGAGGAATACTTACCCATTTGCTGATGGTAAAGTGTCAGTTTACAAGGTCTGTGTGGATATTTTGATAAACATTTGGAAATTTCTTTAAAAATAATATTATATATGATGAAATCAGACATACATGAAAGGAATTTCAGACAGGGAAAAACCGAGAGAAAGCCTTGTTCTTATCCCTGGGTTGTGGTAGAGCCCTGTGTCAAGAGATGAGCAGTACACATCTTGTACATCTTGCTCCTGCATAAGCCTTTTCCTCTTCTCCTCAATACGTCAGTAGTACATAGTTTCTATTGTGCACACAGTAGGCCAAATGTGAACTGGGAACAGTGGTACTTGGGACAACATGTTTCTTGAAGTGAAGGAATGAATGCTGCATCCAGGTGAAAAAAAAAAAAAATACCCAGAAAGTCTGGCAAAAAAAATGGAGAATGTGATATAATTGGATTACTGCTAAATGTTAATAATAGTAGGAAAAGCCATTAAAATCTACTTGTCCTGCTTGCAATTAATAGGTACTGAACACACATCAGAACACAACAATTTGCTTGGTTTTGGAAATCTATCAAAGGTCCTATCTGCCAGAAAGCACCAAAGCAGTGACTTTTAGGTGTTTTCAGTAAAAAGTGCTCAAGTAGTCCTTCAGGATGCAATGTGATGAGTGGAACGTAATCTGAAATTGGTGCTTTGCTACTATACTGCAATGTAAAGGCTCCAAGATTTAGAAGACATTCCAAGCTTATCCTTTTTTTAGGTTATTCTTTAAAAAAAACAAAAATTATTTAATAAATATGAATTTTTTGAATTTTCCCTGTGTTTCTCAGTTTAATAAATTTGAGAATGTTTTCTCACTCTTGCCTTCTTACTTATTCAATGCTGTAAAACATATACCATGAAGTCATTCTCCTATTCACCCCAAAACTGAGGCTCAGTCAAGTCGCCCTTTGAAATCATTGCAACATAAGAGTTTCTCCAAACTTCTCCAATGTTTCTAAACACTAACCCCAGACTTTTCAGTTAAGTCACAGAACCTGATAAGCAGACACACCCAGCTGGTGTCGTAATAGGTTATGATTGTGTGGAACACAATGTGACAAAGAGACATCTTATCATAATGAAAATTAAAATAGAAAATTAAATAGCATAAAATTTTAATAATTTCTTATATTAAGGTTTAAGTTAGGTTGCATTTTAACATTCTATTAATGACAGAGTTGATTTTTATATAGTTTGGTTTGAGTTTAATTTAAGTATTGTTTAATTAGAGTATATCACTTTAAGTTTATTTTAGGTTTGGGCCCTGAAGAAGTTAAGTTTATAAAGGTTTAATTGATAATGGATTTATATATTTTTCATTTTATACATATGGATTTCATAAAGTTAACATAATTTAGGGATTCTTTACCAAGATTTTTTATATATTTAGTTTAAATACTGTTTGATTCAAAATTTATTTTAAGTTTTTCAAAGGTCAAGTTTATTTAGCTAACAAAGTTTATTTGTTTTTATTTTAAGGATGTGAAGGTTTTGACTGAGAGAGCTCATGAAATAATAATGACCATTGATTTAAGGAGCAGACACAATTTGTTGGATCCTTGGTTTAGTTTTAGTCTTTTCTGTTTTATTATAAGTTTATCAGTATATAAGAGTTTTAAAGGAATTTATTTTAAGTTTTCTGAGATTGATTTAGTTGTTTAATAGTCAGTTTTATAGTCTGTTATTTCTTTGTATAATGATCCAAAGGGTGTTTGTTTTCGAATCTTTTATTTTATTTTTAACTATTTAAGTGTTTTATAAATGTTATTGTTAAGAAATTTTATCATGTTATCAGGTGAAGCTTTGTGCTTTGTTTCTTCATAGCAAATTTTCATATGTTTTATTGTTGTTCATATAATCTTATCCATGTTGCATGCCATTCTGAAGCCTCATTTTGGATTTTAACTATATTGTGCATTTTTCTAGGTGGAATTTCTGGTTTGTTTTTATATCTCTTGTGAATGGAATTATTGCATTTCTATTTTTTATCATTCTCAAATGATTTTCAGAAGATCTCAGAGAGAGATGCCTAAAGCATTCTGACAACTTTTTGTCACTGTTAATCTTATAATTTCTTCTAATTGACATCCTTTTCCCTCAAAGAAGTTTCAAGAAAAATGAATCCTTGTGTCATTTGATCAATTTATCAGCTTGAACTTCAAGTGTTTATTTTATGTGAAAATGTTATAATGAATTGTTATGTTTTAAGTATCATATATGTATTGTTGATATAAGCTTTGTTTAAGATAATATGTTAAAGGACATCACTCCAATTTAAAGTTTGGGTACTGGCCAGGCCCTGATTTCAACTTGGATGGATGAGTTTTGCCAGCAAAATCCAGAGGTTTTGCACAAAAATTAATGATATGTAGATCACTTTGATCTACCAATTCGATCCTACAAATGTGACAGCTGACACAGCTTTGAGGTGAAACTTGTCAAGCCCTGCCTGGGAAGGGATGCCAATTTTCACTGGAAACAAATGTTTCAGTTGTCTGCAGACTCTGAAATGCTGGCACAGTGTTTCTAATGATCATGCTTTGTTCAGTTTTATATATGTTATTTAGAATCTCTTTCTTTTGAACTTTCTTAAATTGTTATCGATTTTGATAGGTTTTATGCATTTTATCACTGAGGTATTTTGTCTTATTTTATATTCTGTTTTATATTTCAACCTTCCTGTTTCAAAAGGGAAGAAGAGAAAGAAAGAAAAAGGAAAAGGAGTGAAGAAGTGACTGAAATAAGGCTGGAATGAGGATGAAGATTATGTATATTTTAATCTTTTGAAATAATTCTTTTGTAGACCTGATTTTGCTGATCATTGAGAGAAATGTGAGGAGAGTCCCAGACACTGGACAGATCAAATTTAAAAAATCATTCATATTAATAACTCTGGGCAAGGATTGTGTTAATGTTTTCACAGGAGTTGAAAGTGTTGGTTTTTTGTTTTGTTTTGTTTTTTTTTTAGCTTACAGACCCTCAAAAATAATTTAGAGATGATAGCTCAGATCATTATTAAGGCAATAACCAGGTTGCTGACAATGTCAGGCAAAGATTTCTCAATCATTCATTTACCTTTAAAGAAAAAATATTTTGAGTGGACTATGCAAAGTCACAAGATTTTCCAATCACATTTTTAGGGTATCCAGAATTTTGCACAGTTCACTTTCCAGCTCACAGAATGTTAAATGCAAAACTAAGTTTTAAAGAAAAACCAAAACTAAGTCAGGAACCAGTGGAAAGGGTGACAGTGTTCACTGATGGTTCAGGGAAAACTCAAATCAGTGATCACATGGAAAAATCCAAAAACGGGGAAATGAGAATCAAATATCAAAATGGTACAGGATTCACCACAAATTGTAGAATTGATAGTAGTAGTCAGGATTTTTCAGTTATTTCAGGAACCCTCAATCTGAAAGGTGGAGAAATCTGGGATGTCTCCGTTCCCCTCCCCCAGATTTGAGAGAGAGAGAGAGGGAGAGAGAGAGAGAGAGAGACAGCAGCAGTTTTTCAGCAGTTCACTGCGGGGAAAGAGAAGAGCTGCGGGGGGTGGGGGGGGGCGCAAAGTGTCCAGCTGCCTGTGGGAGCTGGACCCTGGGCAGTGAGCCATCCTTGGGAGTCAAGACTTTTAACCCTTCCTTGAGAAATGAAGGCTTTGTGAAATTTTTCTCCTCCTTGGTTTGAAAGAGAGGAAGAGAGACAGCTTGGACCCTAGGATGTTAGAAGGAGAAATTCTAGGTGGGAGGGGATGTTGAAGTGGCTTTTGGCTGGACTTTTCCTTGGTAGCCACAGACTGAACCGACCTTCTCCTCCAAGAGAGACTGTATTTTAAGGAGGATGCTGGTGAGCCAAAGAGACCATGCTTCAGCTGGGAAAATACAGAAGTGGAGCGAACAGAGAAAAGTTAGGAGGTTTGTGGTGGTGCCCCCTGTCTTCAGAGAAGAAGAAGATCTCTGTTCTTGGACCCTCGGCCCCAAGGGAAAATGGGGGGGACTGCAGTCCCAAAAATGCAAAACTGAACTGTTGTTTTTTTTTCCCCTCTTGACAGGGCATCCTTGAAAGGAAAAATCCTAAGAGTAGTCTGTCCACCCATGCATTGGTGGTGAGAGCACTGTGCATGGAAAGGAGAGGGTCACCATGGCAAATTTTTTTTCTTTGGGCAGTGCTATGTGTGACATGGAAGCACAGGACGTGGCATCTGTGTTTCTTGGGGGGTCTGTGGCACAGGGGGGGCTCCTTTCTCCCTTGATGGACTGAGTATCGATTGTCTGGAGGGTGGGAACCTGATTGGGGTCCAGGTTGTGTCTCACTGTGGTTTGTTGGAGTTGGGTGGTGGGAGGAGGAATGCTTTGGAAGGTTTTAATTTTGAATTTTGTGTGTGTTTTTTTTCCTTCCTTTTTCCTTTTATACTAGTATAGTAGTAGTAACTTAATAAAGTTTTTTCTCCTTGTTATTAAGCTTGGGCCTGATTTGCTCTGTTCTCAATTGCATTTCACAGCATTCTATTGGGAGACTGCATTTTCATGGGGGCACTGACATTGTGCCAGTGTCAAACCATGACACACCACCACTAAGAGCTGCTGTGCCAGACATGTTCGAGCTTCAGTAAGAGCTGGAGTCCAATGCTGCAAAGTAGTATGCGACCATCAATATTGCAAATGCCTTCTTCTCCATTCTTTTGCCAGCAAAATGCAGACCTCAGTTTGCTTTTGCCTAGAAGGGAGTGCAGTAGACCTGGAACTGACTTCCCCAGGGGTAGAAGCACAGTCCCACCATCTGCCATGGACTGATCCAGGCTGCACTGGAAAACAGCGAGGCTCCCAAACATCTACAGTATATCGATGACACCATTGTGTGGGGGAGCACAGCAGGGGAAGTCTTCAAAAAAAGAGAAAGCATTATCTAGATTCTGCTGAAACCTGGTTTTGCCATTAAGCAAAGCAAAGTTAAGGGACCAGTTCAAGAAATTCAGTTTCTAAGAGTCAAGTGGCAAGATAGTCGTCATCAGATCCTGACAGAAGTAATTGACAAGATCACTGCTATGTCTCCACCTACCAACAAGGAGACACAAGCTTTCCTAAGTGCCATAGGCTTTTAGAGGATGCACATTCCCAAGTACAGCCAGAATGTGAACCCTGTCTACCTGGTCACCCACAAAAAGAATGATTTCCGCTGGGGCCCTGAATAGCAACAAGCTTTCACCCAGATCAAGCAGGAGATCGCTCATGCGGCAGCCCTTGGCCCCATCAGGATGGGACCAGAAGTAAAGAATGTGCTCTACTCTGCAGCTGGGAATCATGGTCTATCCTGGAGCCTTTGGCAGAAGGTGCCTGGGGAGACTCGAGGTTGAGGTCGACCACTAGGATTCTGGAGCCAGAGCTACAAAGGCTCTGAAGCAAACTTCACTCCCACAGAAAAAGAAATCTTGGCTACCTATGAAAGAGTCCAAGCTGCCTCAGGAGTAATTAGCACTGCTTCTGGCACCCCAGCTACCAGTGCTAGAGTGGATGTTTAAAGAAATGTTTCCTTCCACACATCATGCCACAGACACCACATGGAGTAAATAAATTCCCCTTATCACTCAGTGCGCCGTATTGGAAATCTGAATTGCCCTAGGATTCTGGAAATTATAACAAACTAGCCTGAGGGGGAGACTTTTGGATTGTCTTCTGAAGAAGAAGAGCAAGTGGCGTGTGCCAAGGAGGCCCAACCATATAATGAGCTACCAGAAACTAAAAGACAGTATAACCTTTTTACAGATAGTTCCTGCCAAATCATAAGCACTAACCAGAAATAGAAAGCTGCAGTGTGGAGCCCCACATGACAAGTGGCACAAGCTACTGAGGGACAAGGTGGATTGAGTCAGCTTGCAGAGCTTAAAGCCATCCAGCTGGCTTTACATACTACTGAACGAGGAAAGTGGCCGAGGCTCTATCTCTACACTGACTCATAGATAGTAGCTGATGCTCTGTGGAGATGGCAGAGTCGCTAAAAAAAGGCTAACTGGCAGCACAGAGGGAAACCCATCTGGGCCGCCGAGATCTGGCAGGACATTGCCACTCGAGTAGAGAAGCTGACCATAAAGATTTGATACGCGGATGCATACATACCCAAGAGTCGGGCTACTGAAGAGCATCACAATAACGAACAGGTAGACCAAGCTGCCAAAGTGAAAATATCACAAATAGACCTAGATTGGCAGCATAAGGGAGAATTATTCCTAGCTTTTTGGGCCCATGATGCTTCTGGTCATCAGGGGAGAGACACAACATACCGATGAGCCCATGACCGAGGGGTGGACCTTACTATAGACAACATCTCACAGGTCATGCACGACTGCAAGACCTGTGCTGCAAACAGGCCAAACAGATGAAGCCTCTTTGGTACAGGGGGCGATGGTTGAAATACAGATATGGGGAAGCCTGGCAAGTTGACTATATCACTCTTTCCCAAACCCACCAAGGCAAACGCTATGTACTGACCATGGTAGAAGCAACCGCAGCATAGTTGGAAACCTACCCTGTGCCTCATGCCACTAAGCCTAGAAAAGCAGGTCTTGTGGAGACACGGCACCCCTGAGAGAATTGAGTTGGACAATGGAACACATTTCAAGAACGGCCTTATCAACACCTGGGCCAGAGAACATGGCATTGAATGGATATATATTATATCCCCTATCATGCACCATATGCTGGGAAAGTTGAACGATGCAATGGACTGCTTAAGAACACCCGCACTTGGTGGGGTGGTCTTAAGCAGTCAGTGGGGGAACCTTCAAGAATTCAGAATTGAACTTGGCAAAAGGTATTTGGATAGTCAACACCCGGGGGTCCATCAATTGAGCTGGTCCTGCCCAATCTGAACCCTTGCACACAGTGGATGTAGATAAAGTCCCTGTGGTACATATGAAAGGTATTTTATGAAAGAATGTTTAAATTAGTCCCACCCCATGCAAAGACAAACCCATCCATGGGATTGTTTTTGCTCAAGGACCTGTTTATACTTAGTGGGTAATGCAGAAGGATGAGAAAACCCATTGTGTACCACAAGGAACGTATGTCTTAAATGACAACCATGTGTAAGATTTCATCATGATGCAGATGGAAATAGGAAAAGGGGTGGATAATGTCCAAGACTGAAGTACCAAAATGTTTCCTATTACCATCCGAGTAGCAGTTGCCCCTCTAATTTGGACTGCTACCAGCACACTGGCCAGAGTGGTGTCAGGTTATATTCTGACTTTGTCAGTAGTCTTCCTTTTATATCATTGCATGTATTTTTGTCTTTTTCCCTTTTCCCAATAAATTGGATTTCTGACTTGGAGTGTCTCGCTGGCTTTGCTTTTAAACCAGAACAATGTTTAATTCTTGTACTTGGTAATCATGACAAAATTGAAACAGAGAAGTATTTTACGGTTGAACAATCCCATAAGCATATTTTTTCTTTTATCCTGTTTGATCTGCTCCTATTAGAGCATAACTTGCAGGTGGTTACATGATGCAGATGGAGCTGTTCAGAATTTTGTGTTGGTTTCTATCTTTCAACCAGTGAACTGAAATCAATGGAAGGACTTTTATCCTTCTATCTTACTTAGGGCTTGAGAGTTTTTTAGAAGTACACAGCAGGTACACATGGATAGTGATGGGAATTTCACTGCTTTCACCTCCAGTATGCCAAAAGGCCAAAAGCTGTGGTCTAGCAGAAAATCAGCCCAGAAGGAAAGGCAAGATAATCCCCCCACTGCCACCCAGGAAAAAGTTGAGTCAAACCTATTAACTTATAGTGCAGAAACATCATGCTAGAACATTACTGTTTTAGATGATGCAGTCACCTCTCAGCTGAAGTTCCCCTGCTTAAGTAAGTATGAAAAAGTGGTGAGAACTGAGTGAAATTAAATTCTGATCTGCATTGGTGTTCATCATTAGGGAACCTACCCATTTGTTTTTTCATTTCCAGACAAAGCTTAGGACTATGTATCATTGTTGAACTTTGTCTAGAAGCATTTGTGATTTTCTGCATACATATATATATATATATATATATGTATGTGTATGTGTGTGTGTATACATGTATATTATATATATATTTTGTGTATACAAGTGTGTAGTAGAATAATATGAAAAAGTCTGTTTTTAAAAGCTGGGAAGGATAATATGAGAAGCAACACAAGGAAGAATTTTTAATAATTAGAAAAAGCAGGGGAGACTAGTACTTATTGAGATGAGTCCTAATACAATAATTTATAAGAAAAATAAAAAAAAAAAAAAGCAGAGAAAGGAGAAAGAACAGAATGACTAATCACCATCCAGGTCTATTTACATAGACTAAGAACCAGTGCATAAATCTTGGATGAGATGATTTTTAGGACAAAAGCTAAACAATAAAACCTCAGCCTCAGGGAGGCTATAACTCTAATAACATTTTTGTTATTAAAAATCTTGAAGAGAAGATTATTCCCAGATATTATATGTTTCTTTACGTGGAAAAAAATCACTTTTGCAAATATATTGGGTTGTGGGGAGTTTTAAATTTTGGATCTTTCCCTCAGCAAGATACGAACAGTAAAATCAGAATGAGATTGTTGCACATTAGCACACATAGGTGAAAACATCTAATGACATATATGAATATATATGACTGACTTCTGAACATTCAGACAGTAAAGGGGGTTAAGGTATTCTGCCAAGTAGCTTAGAGAAAACATGTCATCTCCTCTTCCTCCTCCTAGTCCTCTGAGGTATTCCAGACTTTCAAAATGCTAGGTATTTCCTCCATGCTCCATGGATTTATGTCCAAAAGTGTGTTATGAGCAAAATAAAAGCATATCTCATATGCAGAACTATGGATTTACCGGTGATACCACTGGTATTATTATGGCTCATATTGATATGCGGCAGAAGTCATTACCCTCCCTGGCAAAGCTATACCCACACAACACACCAGTAAGCAAAATTGTTTAACCAAAATGAGAGGGGAAATTAATCACACAGTTAAATTATTAGTAGTGTACTTTACAGATGTCACTATAACCTGAACTTCTTTCTCACTGTTTGGTTGCAAATAGTTTCATGACCCCTTATTAGGCAGGTACATGGAATCCATAATGGTATGCTAGCTCCATGTTTACAGAGAAAACTTCTTCAGGTCATCTTCAAAATTTTAGATTTTTTTCTTCTTTTTTATATTGGTGTTTGTCAATATGCATCTTTTCCATCTGGTCTGCAATTATAGAGTGCAAAAATGGTTTTCTTATCATTGCATGCTGGGCCTTAGAGAAATGGTACAGGAAAGTACTGTCATATATGCTATTGGTTTGCATTAGCTCAAATAATTAAGCATTGGATAAAACCATTTAATAAAACAAGTTTGAATAAGTGCAGAGATTAATAATATTGAACAAGGTCTGTAGTTTAACAGCAAACACCATTTTGTTTTTCGAGTAAACTTTAGCCACACAAATATTTCATAGCTAGTGCAATAAAATATTAAAACAAATCAAGACAATTCCAGACATCAAGTTTACTCTAATATGTTTGTCACTTTCCCATAGAGTACAGAGTTTCAGGGAAGAAATTTCATTTGAATTCACTCAGACTTGTGTTCTGCTAGTAATACATGATATTCTGTCCAAAAAATTAAAAACAAGTGGATGAAACTGTCTAAAGAAATTGAGATTTACCCATAGTCTTTGGTGGGAATTACCATTATAGGGGAAGCATTAATGTTCTGGAAAGTTTCTGCAAATACTTAATTTGAGTATAAT
Organism: Lonchura striata; assembly: GCF_050655825.1. Taxonomy (NCBI): domain Eukaryota; kingdom Metazoa; phylum Chordata; class Aves; order Passeriformes; family Estrildidae; genus Lonchura; species Lonchura striata. The sequence goes on from NC_140704.1 coordinate 75,801,711, forward strand.
GTATCATACCATCATCTGGACTTTAGTAATAATATAATCAAATAAACATTTTCTAAAAGGCCCCTGCCATCTGGTGACTAATGCCTGTTAAAAGCATAGTGATATTTCTTGTCAAGTGAGCCTTTTCTAAATCAATAACACTTAAGAAAGCCCATCTATTATGAATAACAACCTTTTACTTGTTCAGTGTTTTCATTCCTTTGAGTTTGTTACAACTTTACTTACCATTTTAGCAAAACTGGTCTGACATTCATAACATCTTTTCTAGTGGATGCATAATTAATAGTAAGCAAACAAGTTCAGGAAAATTAATAGTGACAACCAAAGCACCAAGACCATTTGCTCATCTCTTTTGCCTGTACACATCCAGAAATCTTTCTTAGAGACTAATGTAGATATAACATAGTATCTGAGAATCTCACAAAAACAGATGTCTCCAAGAGAAGAAAAGATTGAAATAACTAAATGGAAAGTTTGTCTATGCCTTGGGTTTACCTATACATATTGCATCTCTGGAATAATGCAAATATTAACTCTCTAAATAGGTTCTTTCTCTGACTTTCTAGCTCCTAGAAAGAAGCCATTGTTGAGATATGCATTTCTTAAATCTGAAAGTACATGGAATTTAGACAGAAGGTTTTTTCTGATTTTTTTGTCTGTTTTGGTTTTTTTTGGTTTTTTTTTTGTTTCTTTTGAAATATTGATGGTTGTATCTTTAGTTCAAAAAGCACTGAAAAGATGGAGGACCAAGTAAGAAGAGGAAGCATTTCTAAAAATCTTAGAGATGTTGTTTAACTACTTTGTGGTATTAATGGAGGTATGAACCCAAACAAGTTTGGTAAAAATGGTTCATGTGACAAAAACTACCTGGGTTTTTGGAAAACAGTTTTGTAAAATACAAGATGACAGAAAACTAGTAAGACACAAAACACCAGGCATCCAAGACAGATCACTGAGCAATTACTCTGAAGGCAGAGAATTTGTAAAGGCATGAGTAATGAAGAATCTGTAGTAAGAATGAGAACTACAGAAGGGTAAAATCCCTTTTCTACGACTAGACCCTTTTCACATATTTTTACATTGAAATTAGTTATTAAGGAAGGAATGATGCTAGCAGTATCTGTAGTTCTATATCTAAATTCTCTTTGCCCACAGGTTCAGGTCATTACTCCAGTTAATAATGCCAACACTTGCACGGTCTCATAGATTAGAACATTTAATCTCTAGTGAATATATGCAAACTGCTGAATTTATTTCTATTTTATTATGATTTCTGGGCTACAGCAAAGTATTAAGCTAATATATTTCACACTTCTAGAAAGTGTATTCCTAGAAAAGAATGGATGACTGGCAAATTAAGAACTTTTACCCTTCAAAAGTATGCTTCTGTGTATAAAAACAAGTGTATAAAATTGCAATGTTTTTATTAATTTTCAGTTTTATAAGTGAAAAGAATGACATGCCACTACAGCCTGTATGCATATATATGTGCCTGTATTTCACATGTGATATTTGTAGCTTTAGATAACAGTATGAAAAGCACTTCACTATAATAAAGAAGAACAAACAGCAAAACATTCACAAATATTAACTTTAAAAAGAGCTTCTGGGGTTACATATTTTCTTTGAAATATCATCAATTCAGCTGGCTTGTTTATTCCTTACTTTTGAAAAAAGCAACAAATTTCAGACTTGATTTGGATAGCCAAGTGAACATTTTATGAATTTTTAGAAAACACTACTTTCTATAGTGCTTCAGAAACTTTTACAAGTACCATGCATTTATTTTCTGATAATTCTTTGCATAATTTACAGCATAGACGTATACCTACATCATCTGTAAATCAACTTATGAGACATTTTTTACACTTGCATCATTAATTTGACCTTATTCCAGGGAAGCATCTCTGATCAGTTCAGTATATCTGTCACACATACAGCTTCACTTGAGCTGATGATATTTAAATAAATGCACTTAGCATAATATAGAAAGCATGACATAGTGTTCATGTTGCAGAATAACTTATTAGAAATTAGTGCAAACTTTTGGAATTTAGAGAAAAAGGCAAGTGTAGTACTAAATTTTATTTGAGTAAAACTGTTCAGCTCTCATCCCAGACACAGACTCTAGGTTTGACCAGATGCATATCCTGCAATGGTGAGCCAGTGCTCCTATCTGGCTCCTTAGGAAAGGATTTAATTTGCTATGTTAAATAAGAAACAGAAAATATGTCAGCTTTTGCAGGTACAATTGGTCTTACTATAGAACTATACTTACTATTTAACATTAATTTTGATGAAATAGATGACAGCAGACCAATCCGTGTCCAGTGATAACTGAAGCAACAGATGTGTCCAAAAGACGTGTCAAACTGTTTGTGGTAGTCCGAAAAGGAAAGAGGGGATCTAGCTGGTAGACCACAATGCAGGGTGAGAAGCAAGAGGAGGTGAATGCTTTTGTCTAAGGGAGAAGCGTTGTACTTTATCTTTCCTGTTCAGCTGATCAGCTCCCCTTTCTTCCTCCTGGAGGAGACTTCATCATCTTTGTGTGACAGAGGTACTGCTGCAGATTTTACCTCTTCATATTGTTTTATCCTCTCCATCACTACCATCCACTTTCTATTTAAATTAAATTAAAGTCTCCATTGCCTCTGCTGGAGATTTAATAACTGTTCATATTACAAAAGATGCTTTTAAAATTTATTTTTACTTCTTTTTGTTTAACTAGCTGTGCTGGAAGCTGAACAAAATAATGGTTCAATTGATCAGTTCTTAAAAACTATCTTGTCACCTGGTTTTGAATGGCAAATCACTGTAGCAGAAATAATACATATAGTAATGGTAGATAGTCCTAAAGTAAGTATTTTAGATAACTCAGGGAAAACTCAATCAGTAACAGTTTAGAAACTGAAGTCTACCAAAATGTGGGTATGTCAAAAGGACAAAAGTATTTTTATCCACCTAATATATATTGAGCTCTTTGTGATTTCACTAAGTTTATAAGATATAGGGAGTTTCTTTAAATGCTACTGCACTATATTTATGTAAGTTCAAATTATTCAGGCTGTGCAACATAAAGTATTTCCAGAAGTATTCTCAAAACATAATAGTCCAGTCCTACAAGTAGTTTGATTATCCATGCATTATAGCCTATTAAATGCAAGACATAAGTTTATGTAAAACATATAAATAACTTTTAAAAATTATATTATTTATTCATCTATGCTTAACTGCACAAGCCAAAAATGTTTTCATTAAGCAGAAACAATGACCTATTAGTTTTTCAGCACTAAAGGTGAAATGAGAATTCTCTGCCTACCTGCATGAAAAGTTCTCTCTTCAGATAAAAATCTAATCTGCAGGTCTGACTGTGTTTATGGAAGTGATTTTTTAGTCAGAATTTGGTACTGTGTTGCTACACAGCTGCCTTTTGCTCTTTTAGATGAAAACAAAAATTCCAACTATGCAGTGATGGTGAGACTGGATCAATCAGGTGTTTGCCTGTGTTCAGTGAAGTTCATAGTTTTCTGAACTTACACTGCTTTCTTCAGCCTGAGAAATAAAACAGCACTAATATTTTGCATAGATTTATGACTGTATAATGCTTTTACATAGATGCTTAATCTGATATGGGAAGGAATCCTTTAGTAGAATAGACACATTCATGCTTTCTCAAACAGCAAATGATAGAAATAGCTAAACAAAACCAGTCATATGTCAGAGATATATCTGGCAATCAGCAAAAGCTTCAAAAATTCTTGACATTATAACTCATGAATAATAATTAATGAATAATTCAAAAATTAAACATTTGACTTACAATATGACAACTAATTTGTTAACTCTCTTGCGTTAATCAAGTAAATATCAGTTTTAAATTTTAATCAATTCTAAAGAAGCTTTATAATTTGTCTTGAAATCAACCATGGTTAAGGTTTTCAGTACTGATTTTTTTTAGATTTAGTGTCCCCATCGTAAGTCTCTGAGGAAGCAAGGACTTTACATCATTCTGAACATCCTCTCTACTGAATAACATTACAGTCTTGGCCACACCCCCCTCCTGCTGATCTGGCCAAAACCAGGACAAGAGAAAAGGTTTGTCTTCTGAAAGCAAGGTTGGAAGCAGGCTATGAGCTATGAAAAATGCAGGGAAAAAAAAAAAAAAGACACCATTTAAATTATAAAAAGAATGACCAGTGCTGGAAAAGATTTCTCATCCACTTCCAATCATGTTTCTTGCCAAGATTCCTTATATTTTAATCTGAATCTTAATAAAATTAAAGAATGTATCCCCCCATTCTACTATGTTAATGAAAAAAATCATCTGAAATTCAACTTTTTGTAGTGCAATTAGGGATCATATCCTGTTGCTACTAGGATCTATATGTATTATCATTTTATATTGTGAATTCAGCACTAATATGAATAATAAACTGCTTAGTAATTTAATTGGTATTTTCTTCAAAAAATATGCCACATTTAAGAAAAAAAAATTAGAACGTAATACTCTGACTATCTTTTCAATGGTCTATAACAATAAACAGTAGGTCTTCAGCTGCAGAGTGGGATCTAATGCCATGCTCAAATATTAGCATACAAATAGTATAACTTAACAGAAAATGACACATCATAGGTTATTGCTGGCTCACTGACTCAAAGAAAGATAGAGGGGATATTAATTAAAACCAGTGATAATTTAGACAGAAGAACTTGCAGTGGAGGGGGAAAGTATACAGATAGATAATGTCATGAAGATATCTAACATTGAAATGGTTCCCTTCTGCCTCTAACAAGAAAATTTGGTCTGAAACAAGACTGGGCTTCTTCATGCTTCTAGCTGTATTTTTATGACAAATGAGAGGTAGGGAAGCTATGACTGCATAGGCAAGCAGAGCACACCTGTATGCATGTGCCAGATTAATAGTTTTCACACTGCACGACTAAAAGTGAGGTCAAAGTTCAAGCAAGACAGTCAAGCAAATGATGGGATTATAGCTCAGGATGAAAAGATGGGAGAGAACAGGGAGGTATGATGAATGCTTTTACCAGAGGAATTATAAACAAATGTAGTCTTTTTTGATAAAATATTTTCCTTTTTGCCCCAGATAATTTAACCAAATGAAAAAAAAAAGAAAGAAGTATGTTTCAAAATTACAATTCTTACCTCATAATTTAAGATATGTGTCAAAACAATTCCCTCAATAAATGAAAAAGAATGTATGTTTTGAAATGAATTGGAGAAATGAGTGTAGGAAAATATAATTTATATTTCTCCAGGACAGGAAAGAAAAACAATTATAATATAGAAAAACTGTAACTGTTAAAAATTTTTTTCATTATTGATGACAAATTAAAATAATATTCATAACATAATGTAAATATTACATGAATTGTTGAAAAAATCAAATGAGTTTATTGCTTTCTCCCATTTAGAGATGAAAACTTTAAATAAGAAAGAAAAAGTGCAGAGAACAGTGTTGTCAATTTATTCATCAAAAGCAACAGATAAGAATCTGTGTATTTATCTTACATTGCAAGATTTTTGTAGTTGAAGATAGGCTGCAGGGGTGGTAGTCAGAGCTGCTCAGGTGTATTCCCTTTTGCATGAAAGTCCAGAATAAAAAAAAGAGATTTTTGAAAAGTTCCTCAGAATAAATAAAACTATTCTAGAGTGAAAAATTATCAAAAACAACCAAGAATTTCTTGAAGAAACTATATTAAAAGCACAGCTTCAAAGTACCCCTTTTGAAAGAAATATGGGAGCCCTAATGAGAGATAAGATGTTTTTTCATGAACTTCAGATGTCTACAGACAACTTACAAAGTGGATAATCACGTCTACTAAGAATAAACTCTGTAGGTTTGTGGTAAGCACATTTTTCTCTCTCTCAGGATTTTTCATAGGGGTGCACAGAGAGAAAGAAAGAGAAAAGAATTTCTCTTTCTTCTCCTTGTCTTTCTCATGTGGAATGTGTTTGGAGAATTGTTTACCTGGGGAGATATTGTAGTTAGAACAAGTATGTATGTAGACTTAGAATCTTCCTTTATATAGTATTTTAATGTATTATATCATCGTTATAATAAAGAAATCATTCAGCCTTCTGAACTAGAGTCAGAGACCATAATTTCTTCCCATCGGGTTCACCTGAATTTACAATACAGGATAGCATGCACATTAGGACAAAAATCAAAGTAACTGCTTTGTCAGAATATTTATTAGGAAATTCACTGACTACATTTATGAGATAAAGCTCTTACACAACTAATGGTACTAAATATTAATTTCTATTTTAAAATCAATATAAGGTAAATAATATCTCAGAAAACTAGAAATAGTTCAGCTGGGGGATGGACAAATTCACAGCAGTCCTGTTGAGAGAGACTTAGCAGTGCTGGTGGATGAAAGGATGGAAATGAGTCAATTATGTCTTTTTGCAGCCCAGAAAGCATTGGTGTCCTAGGCTGCATCCAAACCAGCATGACCAGCAGGGCGATGGGGAGGATTCTTCCCCTCTGCTCCACTCTTGTATGATCTCACCTGGAATACTGCATCCAGCTCTGGGGTCCTTTAATGCAAGGGAAGATGAGAACCTCTTGGGGCAGGTCTAGAGGAGAGTGAAAAAAATTATTAAGGGAATGGAAAACTTCTTATAAGGATAGGCTGGGGCAGTTGGGGTTTCTCATCCTGGAGAAGGGAAAGTACCTGGGAGATTTTTTGTGGCCTTTCAGATTTGAGAGTGGCTTTAAAGAAACAAAGAGACAAAATTTCAGCAGGACTTGCTGTGTTAAGATAAGAGGTAGTGGTTTTAAACTGAAATAGGATCAATTTGAATTAGATATTCAGGGTGGTGAGACACTGGGGTATGTTGTCTATATGTCGTAGATGCCCTATCCCTGGACATGTTCATAGGCAGGGTGGACAGGGCTCTAAGCAACCTGATCTAGTGGAAGATGTCCCTGCCGATTGGAAGAGCACTGGAACTAGATGACTTTTAAATGTCCCTTCCAACTCAAACCATTCTATCTTTCTATGGTTTTGCCTGTCTGAAACAAGCAAACAAAAACACTCAAAATACTCAATCAGCTGGTATCAATCATTTGAGGTGCAATTCACAGCAGAACTTTGAAGAAAATAGTCTTACATCTTATTTTTATCAGCCAAAACTCAGCTGGTGAAGATATTTCTCTGTCTGTCCAATATTCCACCTTCTACAATGCATTGACTTTTATGAATAAAGAAAATGTTTCACATATACAATGTTTTACACAAGTAAAGACTGGGATGCTCTTTCATGTGATATTCATGAGCAGGTTAGGGGACCAGAACCTGACTGCAGTGTCAATCAAATGCATGCAGAACTTATCAGGAAACTGTTCAGAGAGTAGCCTACTGAACATCACAGTCAAAACTACAAATAATGGATTAAGTGTGGATTTTGGACCATACGGATATTGGACCATAATTCTTTACTATTCACTACTTGCACGCTCCATAATGATGGAATAGCAGGTGCATTTAGCGAGTATGCAAACTGCACTGAAAGAGGAGGTATTGAAAGCTGTGCTGGACAGTATCCATTTTATTCTGTTGTTTACACAGTTAGATGCTCTGCTTCCAATGACTTCCATCAATGCTTTATGCACAACCACGCTACAGCCACCAATCTGCAGACTGTAACCTTTTTTCCTCTGCACTTTAGTCACTGAATGCTCTTTCCGTGTAAGTACTATACAGAAAATCTATCATTCTGCTTCTGTTTTCAGAAAGGAGGGATATGGTATGCTGCAAATTACTTAATGAGTTTTACTTTAATGATGTCTTATTGGGCTTTTTCCATCTGGTTTGTTTTTAGTTTGTTTTGGGACTTGGGTTTCGTTTTTCATTAAAAGCCTTTAATATGGATTAACCTTTAACTGAAATCCATACTGAGTCATCATTTATTTTTCACATGCATTCCTTTATTTAAAAATCAATAAGAATTCTAGAATTAGCACATAAGCATGTCAAATATATTAAAGTACTAGTATATACATGAAAATTCTGTAACTATACAAAGGAAAAAAAAACAAACCTGAAACCTTATAAAGAGGACAACAATGGTTCTGATTTGGCTTATTATTTAGTTGTTTAAATTAAGTAATGGCCAACAAAACAAAGGGGAAAAACATACCCTGGTGACCTGCTAATAAACTCTAGATCCTGAAATCAATGACAGGCAAATGGTCACTGTCTAATCAAGCCAACTAAAGGATTTTAAAGATTTCCGCTACTTTCAAAAAACATGAGAGGACACCAACTGCACAGAAACAGTTACAGCTCTATTGACATAATGAGCAAAAACACCGTGTCTCCCTTTGGTGAGAACAATAGTAAAACAGCAAGGAAATCAAGTGTTGTTTCAGCACATAAAAATATTTAAGGAGCTGTAAATTTTCATGACTGTTCTGTATGTCTATCTGACATGTAATCAATTCATAGTACCAAAGAAGGATATAGTAAGACAGAGGGTTTTTTCAATATTATCTGTGCAAATCTGTACAATTAATTTCAAAAGGTACATTTGACATATTTGTACTCTTTAAATCAGTTAATTTCTGAAAGTGGCTATATTTTCCAAAATATGATATATGACTTTTCTTAGGAAAATTGTCTAATAAATATAAAGCAAGTTTTGAACTTTTAGAGTAGGTTTAATTTTATTTTTTTTAAGAGACCTGTACATATAACCAAGGCAATTAATTCTTTCTAATATACTTTTCCCTTCAAATCTACTTTTGTCTTTAAGTTTAGTTTTATTATAGTGGTCTTTTCAACACTGAAGGACAAAGAAGCAAAAAATCCCAGTTAAATTAACATAAAACTAATTAAACTCTAAAAGCACAACTTAAAAAATGAACTTGCTCTCATTCAAACTATAGGTGCACACTTTTAAATACTGAGTATTATATCAGTATGGAACTTGAACACTTGACAGGTAAAGAGCTTCAGCTGCCCCAGCTGAACATCCTGCATAACTATCCTAATAATGCCTATAAACAGCCTTAGATACCTATTACCCAGACACACTGTTCATGCACAAAGAATTAGCACTGAGTATGGACACCGCCCTTAAAATGCCTAACTGATGTGAACTGAAGGTGTACAATTGTCAGTGTTTTTTCAAGGGAACTAAGAGAACTACCAGTCCTTGGAAAGACCATAATCTCAACAACTGCTTTCCTTTGTCAGCTGCAGGAAGAGATGTGATTTGACACCTTTCAACGGGTCATTTTAATGAGAACCGAAAGACTGGTAACAGTCTGTGGGAACCCCAGCCTTGTTTTGGGGCCACATGTGGTGGTGAAATTCCTCCTCCAACCCGTGCTTCCAAAGAAAAACTCCGCAGGCTTTAGCTGTTCGGTCTCAAGGCAGTTTATTGCTAGTTATCTAACAGATTATGTTCTTGGACTGCAGCTATTTGATCAGTGGCCTGGGTAGAGGCACGCACACACCCTGACATCCTCTCTATCTGCTGTCTTCTTCGTCTCCCTCCGCCCAGGGTTGCTGCTATCTTTTATAAGATATATTACGTATAACATGTTTACAATTATTCCCCAATACCTACTACCTACGTTGCCAAGTGTTTTTCTACTCTAAACCAATCTGTGAGTGCCAACATCACCAAGAACATGGAGGTAAGGAAGAAGAAGGAAGAAGGATGGGTTCAGCCCACTTTCCTCCATCTTAGAACTTCTGACCCCCATGTACAAAGTGAAAACCCCCCTGTACAATACTAAAAAATATTTCCCTCTACTTTGTAACTACTTTTACTATACTATCTAACCTTTTGTGATTGCTTGTTCCACCTCCAAAGTTGGTAATTCATTCCATGGCTCAAACTCAAAATCACAGTTGTTTTTCAGCTGTCTGCCAGGGTCTAGAATGCTTCTGACCAAGGCCTGGAACCTCTAAAAATGTCTGAGAGACATTTTGAGTTCCCACAACAGTCTTCACTTCTTTATCACAGACAGTCAGCTAAGGGTACTGGGATGAAGTGGAATACAACCTGGTGAATGAACTTTTGAGTTAGGGGGAGGAAAAGTATGTGAGTGATAAATGGATGCATCTGGATGTCACCAAACACTGTCTCTCAGATATAATGTTCTGAAAGTTATTTCCTCTAGGGCAGTGGATCAACCCTATGAATGATGATTTAAGGTACAGAAAGGCCTATATATTTGAGACTTTTATTTAGCACACTTGCATGCTGAAATTGAACAGATACTGACAGAAATATTACATTTGAGTGAAACTAGAGCATTATCTTAAAATGAAAGTTAGAGAATTTAGCTCAAAATCTGAATTTCATCACTCGTGGAGCCATTTTACTATGCATCATTTACTCTTGACAGTGTTAACTTATAAAGTCTTTTCCCTTCAGTGCAATACCTGAATTCTATTCAGAGAAGATATTTTTTTATTTATGAATCTTGTTCAGGTAAAAACATGGACTTTTAATTCAAGCTTAAGATATGTTACATGACTACCTTGGTAACACAACACATGGGAATAGTAATCTCCATCAAGTGAAGCAAAAATGACTGAAACTATCTGAAAAGTGTTACAAAAGCTTCTTTGAGCCTTGATCACTTCTGTGGAAAATATGAGGTAAAGAAAGCAATGTTTAAAATTGACTAAAGAAAGAATTTTTTGATGTCTTGTTCTCTGCACAGAACTATATGTAATTTTATGCAATATTCTAAGCAATTTGATTTAAAGGCACAAGAAAATAGTATCTCTTTCTATGCCTGAAATAAAATTTATATTATCTTGTGGCAAACACCATTACACATGGTGATGAACAGTAACAATTTAGGAGTTACACCACGTATTATGTTCCAAATGCATGTTATGCAATATTCATGATTTTGTCCTGCATATACTGTGGAAAACTGTCCAAAGAAATTTTTCAATACAGAGGAGTTTTTCTTGTAGGTCATAGTTTTTATCATGTTATGTTTTAGAGACTCCTCTATCTTCATTCACACTGAGAAATTGATCACACTTCTGTTTGTGCTACCTCAGATTCGGTTTGAAGTTTATAGGAGTGGCAAAATCCAATGGAAAGGAGAGAATGAGTTTTCCTCTCTGCAATTCTGTTTGGCTTTCCTGCCAAGCAGAAAACCACAGAATATTATTCTCTGAGCTAGATGTATTAAACCACATCTGCTGCTCTCAAGCTATGAAAAGCAACAAAATAAAAATAGTCAAGTGTTGGATGCCAGACACCCACCAAAGCATCTCTATCACTCCCCTCTGCATCTGGACAGAGGAGAGAAAATATAAGGAAGGATTCATAAGGTGAAATAAGGACAGAGAAAGATCACTCATCATATACTGTCAGAGAAAACAACAGACTTGAATTATATATTAATTGAATTTATTACTAGCAACAATCAGAATAATGAGAAGCAAAATAAGACCTTAAAACACTTTTCCCCCCCAAATCCCCTCTCCATCCACTTCTAAAATACACAGGGAGACATGGAGTAGTGGTTACAGATAGTTCATTGCATGTTTTTTTTTTTTCTGCTGCTGATGGAGAAGAGTCCTTCCCCTGCTCTGTAAGTTCTTCATTATCTTTTCCAGTGAATCCATACCACAGCCAACAGTTCACAAACTGCTGCAATATGGGTCACAATCCATGGGATGTAGTCCTTAAGGCACAGACCTTCAGGTCCATCAGGACCATTAGGTCATAAGTTCTACCTGCAAATCGGCTCCAGTACGGCCTCCATTGCTCACCGGTCTCTGCCAGGAGACTCCTCCAGCATGAGTCTCACACACATTCATAGATTCCTCTCAGTCCTTCCCCTGCTCTGGCCTGGGTTTCCTTCATGGGCTGCAGGTGGATCTCTGCATCCATGTGTTCCTCCATGTACTGCAGGGGTAGAGCTTCTTTACCATGGTCTGCACTACAGACCACAGGTGAATCAGCTCTGGTGTCTGCAGCACTTTCTCTCTCCTTCTCCACTGACTTTGGTGTCTGCAGAGTTGCTCATCTTATATGTTTTCACTCTGCTCTACTCTAGCTGCAATTACTACTGCACAATAATTCTTTTTCTCCCTCTTAAGTATCATACCACAGAGTGTTTGCCACCATTTCTGATTAGCCCAATCTTGGCTGGAAGTGAGGCTGTCCTGGAACTGTCTGGCATTGGCTCTGTTGGACATGGAGGAAGCTTCTAGAAGATTCTCACAGAAGCCACTACTGTAGCCTCCCTGGAACCAAAATCTGCCCACACAAACCCAGTACACTGGACAAATGTTGCATCATCTGAAGCCATTTCTTGTCTGACCAGTAAACAGAAGGTTTAAGAAGAGCTTATGAGTACCTACTCATAAGTTTACAGAATGCAAGCTGTAGGCACAGTTGATTCAAAGGGCAGTCCAAAAGGCAGCAACATTCTTATTGGCTTTTATAGAAGTTAGCCTGGACAACATATGGATGAGATGAGATGAGATGAGATGAGATGAGATGAGATGAGATGAGATGAGATGAGATGAGATGATGATGAGATGAGATGAGATGAGATGAGATGAGATGAGATGAGATGAGATGAGATGAGATGAGATGAGACAGTCTTTTGGAAATCACATAGAAGTCTCTGAAAAAGGAATTCCAGGTATGTTAAAATCATGGAAGAATTGTGCCTGTGTTGTGTCCAGATGGCCAGACTTTGACAGCAAGGGTGGGCTGCAGGATTGATCCCTGGATGAAGTGGCCAAGATTTGGGCCTGAGAGTGGGTGCTTAGTGGTGCCCATGGCCATTAAGTGCAGCACTATGGGGAGATGGAGACCAGTCCTGCTGCAGCATCACTAGGACAGGGGTGACCCCAGTGCATGGTTATCAAGTTAAATGCACAAGAACACATTAACATAAATCATCATATAATTGTCTGCCCAAACTTGATAGCAAATATCAATAATTAAATTTTTGAAAGCCTTTGAGTGGATAATGATTTATTTTCCACAAACTGAAGAATGTAAGAAAACCAGAGAAGTTCAGGAAGTATTTTTCTGCTCTAGATTTCCTATTTGCTCATATTTCTGTCATGCCTATAAATCAAATCATACAGTAAGTTAAAATCAAGTTTACTTACAAATAAAAACTAGACAGTGGCATTGTATTAGTGTAGTCTAGACCTTGTCCACCCAGTCTTGAGGCTAACAAATAAAATAAAGTCTTCTATTAGACAGAGGTCTAAGTGCAAATCAACACAAACAAATGCTTTTCAGCTCCCAGGAGCATGGGAAAGCAGAGTTTCTTATTCCCTCATGCTTATATTCCATGATAAGACATCAACAGCTATGACTCCCAAGTGCTGAACTGTGTGACTTCTTCATACAGAAACCTCTTTCTCAGTGTTGTGTCACTGACAACAGTGTGAATACACTGCAGTTAGATATGTGACTTACAGGAAAAATTCATTTAGAAAGACTGCCCTGCTGGGAAGTGGTTTCACTCCATCCAACAAAAGCTAGCTCATCCAGTTTTGCTCTATCCAATATACAAAAGGTAGATCATCATGCCCAGCTGCACAAAATTCCAACTTCAAGAGAAGAACTATTCTGATGTAGGTCAGACTGTCACTGTGCTTCTGCAGGATAGAAGGACAAAACACATCATTATCTCTTTTCACACAATAGCCTTGATTTATAGGCAGTTATCTACATTTTGTCTCATATAGAATGGTTAAAATAGAAAATTTTTCAATAAAAAATCTTTGAATTTCACAAATGAGTAATATTTTTCACATATATAATGTTTTGTATGTGCTACAAGGCTCTTAGGTAATGTAGATGCATCAGTCATGACTAAAATATAGATCAGAACTGTAGCCACCTCAGTTATTTTGAAACAGAAAATTAACTGCCTCTGAGCACACACCCACTGCCATTTTTACCCTAATATGCCCCCTACATCTTATAATGTAAAGCAATTTTTCTCCAGGAAGGCTATCAGTGTAGCATTTTGAACAAAAGTTAAAAATTGAGTCTATATCAAATGGAAGCAGTAGAGCAAGGATGCCAGCCATCCCAGAACTAAGTGTTCCGTTCAGTCTTGTGTTTCATCCTTAAAAATCAGACACATAAATCTAAATACATCATAAAGAAATAATCTAGCTCAAATGTTATCCGAAATGGATGAAAAATAATATCCCTGTCAGTTAGTATATCTCATCAATCAGAAAGACTTTTTTTCCCTCTGATGGAAAGAAACTCCAACTTGTTTCTATCAAATAAACACAATAGTAAAGATGATGTATTGAAAATTTTTAGTACAAAAATAATATCTGTCTAGTTTGACACGCGTCATGGTTTGACACTGGCACAATGCCAGAGCCCCCATGAAAATGCAGTCTCCCAATAGAATGCTGTGAAATGTGATTGAGAACAGAGCAAAGCAGGCCCAAGCTTAATAACAAGGGAAAAAACTTTATTAAGCTACTACTACTATACTACTATAAAAGGAAAAAAGAAAGAAAAAAACCACACAAAATTCAAAATGAAAACATTCCAAAACATTCCTCCTCCCACAACCCAACTCCAACAAACCACAGTTGTGTCCCACTGATACAATTGGACCCCAATCAGGTTCCCACCTTCCAGACAATCGATACTCAGTCCATCGAGGAAGAGAGGAGCCCCTCCCTTGCCACAGACCTCCCAAGAAACACAAATGCCACATCCTGTGCTTCCATGTCACACATGGCACCACCCAGAGAAAATCTGCCAGTGTAACACTCTCCTTTCCATGCACAGTGCTCTCACAACCAATGTATGGACGGACAGACTACTCTTAGGATTTTTATTTCAAAGATGGTCTGCCAAGAAGGGAAAAAACAACAGTTCAGTTTTTTTCATTTTTGGGACCGCCGTCCCCCCCATTTCCCCCTGGGGCTGAGGGTCCAAGAACAGAGATCTTCTCTTCTTCTTCTCTGAAGACAGAGGGCACCACCACAAACCTACCTAACTTTACTCTGTTTGTTCCACATCTGTCTTTACCCAGATCTCTTTGGCTCACCGGCATCCTCCTAAAATATAGTCTCTCTTGGAGGAGAAAAATCAGTCTGTGGCTACCAAGAAAAAGTCCAGCCAAAAGCCACTTCAACATCCCCTCCCACCTAGAATTTCTCCTTCTAACATCTCAGGTTCCAGGCTGGTCTCTCTTCCTCTTTTTCAAACCAAGGAGGAGTAAAATTTCTCAAAGCTTTCATTCCTCAAGGAAGGGTTAAAAGTCCTGGACTCCCCAAACGGCTGAAATCTTGGCCCAGGACTCTGTCTCCCATCTCCCACGCTGGGCATCTTTTCCCCCCTCACCCCCCCCTTCTCCTCTGCCAGCAAACTTCCAGGTGCCTTCAGGCTCTCTATCTCTTTTCCCTCTAAGCGGGGGGGGGGGGGGGGGGGGGGGCGGAACAAAGACATCTCAGACGTTCTCCACCCTTCTGTCCTCAGGAGCTGGCCCAGCTCGATTCCAGACCCTTCACCCACTGGCCTACCTCTGCAGGCTACATGGCTTTTCCCCTCCCCACCCAGCTCATTGCACCGAAACCTAAGAGAGCGAGTTCTCTTGGGAGTTCTGCTTTTAACGCCTCTGTGTTCTCAGAGGCGTATCCACCTTCAATTGGTCACCCCAATTGTCAGTATCCAAACCTGACCCCTGACTGGATTGACCTCTTCCTTCCAAGAAAATTCTTTTTCCCCGTCATATCACGACATCATGACTGCACGAAATTTGTTGCTCTGCTATAACTGTGCTTCTCTCTTCAGGCCATTGTTTCTTACTCTCTATTCAAATGAGGTTTGTAATTTTACCATTTATTTAATATGTTTAAAATTAAACAGTATATCAGGGGTATGTATGTGTGGTATGACGCTGTGGGAGGGGTTATCTGATTTACTGAGTAAAATTGGATCTGTTAGCAGAACTTCATAATATAAGGCTCTTATCTTAGAAAATTCAAACTATTCTAAATTAAATAGATGGAGTTACTTATTTTTATGATCAATATTTTCACTTGCATTTTCTGCAAAGCACATTACATGCCTTATTCCTTACTGGGTTTTATGACTGTTTTGACCAGGATATTGGTGCAATTTCTGTATAAATAAATAAGCTGTTAACCATGGGTTATAGCTGTCACATTTGCAAATGACATTGACAGACCTAATAAAATGCAGTCAACTAGGTACAAGCCTGGGTAGAATGATGAATTTTAAAGACAAGAAACAAATAAACGTTTGACTGCTCAAGAAGAAAGAAAGAAATAGTTCACTGCAAAACGATCAATACCCCAAAGAATTTTTATGTATTAGCAGTAAACTCTTACTAAACAAAGAATGCAATCTTCGTTCTGCAAGAGGAAGTCAGAATTATAAGTTTTAATGTATTTACATGATATGTTTACACACAGAAAGGCCTCCATAGAGCCATAGATAGTCCCAGTCCCATTATATCCTTTTTACCATAATAATATGTTTATCCTGTCTTTTGTTAAATTAAATACATGATTTTTTTTTTTCTCAGTAAGCCACAGGGCTTCTTTATCTACACAAAAGTATATTTTTATGTAGGCCCTATAAAATTTTATCAGTGAAAAGAGTGATTTTCTAAAAATTTTAAGCACTGGAAGAGAAGTAATTATAATAAAATCACTCACTAATTTTCAGGTAAAAAGTAAATGTCTTTTGCCCACACATGTCTTTTCCTTCTGTATAATATTAGTAATTTATTTGCTTATTACATGAACAATGTAAAATGTATAATTTCATATGCCTTGAATAGTAATTTTCTTTCTTTCAATTTGTCATATTTGAATAAATAGATGTTATTGTTCAAAGTATTCTTCTAAATAACCACTTTCAACAATGGATGGATTTAAATGGTTAGTTGGGCTTACTTTGAATTTATTAAGTAAGTTTTAACATATATAATTGGAATAATTACTTTCAAAGTTGTCTTTGTGGTATCCTAATACCAAAAAACCACATAGCTGAGTTATTTTCTCAACAGGTATTTTGTCGGCTACAGTCTAATGAATAAAATGGAAGAACCCCCAACTGTCACAGATGATGTGATTAATAGTTGAGAAACATAGTGGTTCACCTTTCTGTTTCTCTTGAAAAATGATTATCTGAATATTTTATGTGGTTTGTCTGTAATCTCAGCTCTCAGTAATTTAATTAAGTAATCATTCACTTCAGAGCATTTTGAATGGGATAATAGAAGCCTGTGGACTGTACAGGACGAGTGGGGGCCATCAGTTCATTGACTTCCATTTCAAAACTCATTGGACTT
Source organism: Lonchura striata (assembly GCF_050655825.1). NCBI lineage: Eukaryota > Metazoa > Chordata > Aves > Passeriformes > Estrildidae > Lonchura > Lonchura striata. The sequence continues at coordinate 75,819,053 of NC_140704.1, forward strand.
TAAATGAACTTGTGGGTTCATTTTCCTGTCTGGTAATATGTACATTATGGATGAACCAAGTCAGCTGAAGAAGGTTCATGAACTACTTCTGTAACTGGGTGACTGGAAAATTTAAAAAGATGCAGAAGAGGATGGAGGTAAGCATTGCAGGGCTGGAAATTAGTTGTTTTTTTTTTTATTCCAAACTGTTAGGCAGGACAATAGTTCAAGTCAACAATACCATAGCTAAAGAAAAAAAATGCAGCTGTGTGATTTCCAAAGTCACATCTATTGTGGAAAAAAGACTGTGTCATCTCTTGACTTTTACCACTTGGTTGTATGCCATGTGAAAAGCTGTCTCATTTTGTTCATTTCAAATCTGTTAAGTAAAAACTTATTTTATAGTTCCTAGTTTTTTATTTTCACTTTTCTATTGTGAAAAAAAAATAATAATAGCTTTTTATTTATTTCCCATATCAGCTGTAATTTTGAAATTTTTAATTTATTAGATATAATTCTCATCCCTCATTTCTTTTCCATATTGAAGAGAACTAATTTTTAAAAGCTCCTGGTATGCAAACTGTTTCACTACTATTAACCATTTTCTTGATTTCTGTGGTTTCTGTGTGCCTGTTTTACTGAGTAGGTGAGATGTGGAATCACTCTAAATTTTTGATACAGCATAATGACACTTTCAATTGTTTTTTTTCTCTTATTACCTAATACATTTTAATACCAGATTTGTTTATGTTGGTTTTGGCCACTACCTAGCAAATATTTAGTTATTAACTCAAAATGTTTCCCATGAGTAATAAATTAATTCTGAGTTCAAGGAACAGGTGCCTTTTGCATAGGTTTTTCTTTTGACCATTACCTTGTATTTTTTCAGTTTCAACTACAGCTTCAATTCACACAATAATGTGTTGCTTCTCCTTGGACTGCTACTTGTTGTTTTCGGGGGTTTCTCGCCACTGCCCCCTGTCCCTCCCCGGCCCCCCGGGACCCTCCGGCTAGCTGTCCCCTCTCGGGGCCGGGGTTTTCCGCGGTCCCGCTGCCCTGGGCTTACCAGGCAGCGTCTGGGTTAGCACGGTCCGAGCTGCGGCGCTGCCTCAGTCGCCGCTAGGGTTCGAGATAAAGAGACCAAGAGAGACCAATGGTATGCTTGTCCAGATAGATTGTATTGCCTGAACCGTAGCAGGGACCAAAGGCCCTGGGCTATTGCCCAGATACAGTTTTATACAGCAAAATTAAGAGATAAGGTCTTAAACAATAGAGACAGTGTTCAGCTAAGGCACATCAGAACCACCCCAGGGGCCAGGTCCAATGGGAACTGCTCAGGGGTGGGGAGAAGGGGGTCTACAGAGGAATGCTGAAGCGGGACTTTCCCGAAACAGTGGAGCATACATAAATGTATCTTTTACCTCAGTTTACCATTCCCAAGGCCTTTCTAAAACAATGGGGCATACATGAATGTATCCATTTCCTCAGGTTACCATTCCCAAGGCCTTTCTAAAACCTTCCTCCACGCTACCATGCCAGCATGATAACAACAATAATGATCCACTGATTGGTTTTAACGTAGTCACAATTTGGTTTTCTAGATTATCTTTGGCTGTATCAAACAATTCCCATCCTAAAAAAATGCCTAAAAGTACTCTTTACACTGAGGAACCTTACAAAGTAGCCCTGCACTTTTTTTCTGTTCTTAAATCTGTCTTTAATATCATGTAGTTATAGGTTTGATGAATTTTTTTTTATTTTTATCAAAGTCTTATTGGAAATCCAAATTACAAAATTGTATTACCTGTATTCAAAGGCTTATTGTGTCCTTCAAGAAAACCTAGAAGATTAACCTTCTATATAAACTAGGTTTACTCTTAACTTGTATATCCTAGGCATTGCTGTGTCCACTTGATTTTGCTGTTTGTGGTAGTTTCTAGACAATTTCTAAGAATATTTTCAAAATAGAATGTGTAGGTTTTGGACTTTTTCAACACTTTCACCCCAGGTTCTTAAAGTACCTAACGAAAAAGGATTTTCAAAGCTGAAAATTAAAGTTGAGATTCTAAATCACTTAGATTCAAGGTTCCAAGTTATTAGCAGAAATTATGACTTGGAAGCTTCTGCACAATTTTTTTAGCATCTTCTGTTTAGAGTACATTTATATATGGAGAGGTTTGATTTCAAGAAAGCATATATGAACAGTGAGGTCTAATTCTGGATTGGAAAAAATATCAAAATATCAGTGCTTTACTAACAGGCATATTTTAAGGTATTTTCTTAAGGACAGACAAAGATTCAATGACAGAGACAGGAAAGTATATTTGTTTATGGATGCATCATCATTTATTTTTCATGGAACAGAATTTTGCTTTTAGTATACTAAGCTCAGGAAACTGGTTTTCTTCTATTGTACTGTTCTCATATACAAAATATTTGGCCTTGACTCTATATCATTGCATATACAAAGAGCTTTCTTATAAATAAATAAACTGTGGTTTCATATCCATTATTACTGGATCCCATATGGCTATTCCTCTTTCCTGTGTGCACTGTGTAGCTATCCTTTATCAATTTTAAAAAAGTGTAAGAAGGATTTTTGCTAATCCATAAATTTTCCATTTTGAATAACCAGATATATCAAGCCATCCAGAAGCATCAAGCTGTTTATTCCACTTCTCTCAAACATGTTTCAGTCTTATCTTTTCCTTAGTTTATCTGTCTCTTGACTTTCAATTACAAAACATAACCTATTTTATTTTTATTGATATTGTTTCTGTCAACATTTAGATGAGAGTGTTTATCAGCCTCTTGTAGATATTAATGTTCCTGAGGCAGCAAATTTCGGCTGGTGTTTGTTCAGCAGAAAGAAGTTCATATCCTTATCATCCATAAATTCTTTAGTTCCACTGCAATCTGGGAACAACAGCAGTGATACAGCAAGGGTGGAAGCTGGAAATGGAATGCTGAGCTGAACACAGACATAATGCTTTTACCTAAAATCTGGATATGTCTGTTACAGGATTATTTGTCAAATCCCCATAGTCAAACTAGAGATTCAGAATAACTAGGACTAGACAGAAATATGCTGATTGTACTGAGTGACTATTTCTTTGGCACTGCCATCATGGGGGTTTTCTGTACCAACACTGAAGTGAGATTAGAAACAAATTTCCCGTAAAGATGTATGTCACCCTGATTCTTAAGACTTTCTAAAGCCTTCTGAGTTTACATTCCTTTGGAGAACTTTCCCACACAATTTCTGTAAACAACATATTGTTTACATTCTTTTATGGAGGTGGAGAACACTTGATGTACTGGTGGTTTGTCCAATGTCTTTGGAGAGGTGGCCCATTCACTCTCCAATCCAATGTCACCTTTGGGAAAATATAAAAGACAGAGTCAGATAATAAACTTTCTTCTTTACCTTGCAAATAGCAGGTGGCTCGCGTCGTGCTTTCACATGTTCTACAGCGGCAGATGTAGTCATCTACTGCTACTCATATTTGCATTTCACATTTCCGTGTGAAATATGAACTTGTGACCTTGAAATTAAATGCTCAGAGTTTCATGTTAATTTCTTGAACCCAGTACATTTACCACCATACTTTTATTTAAATGTCTGTCAAGAATGGGGTGTTCCTGATCAGTACCAGGGGACCATGAAGCCTGCACCATCAACAAGAACTGCCCAAGGTGCAAAAAGACAGATTGACCATCACAACCTCTCACATTCAGGATAAATCCTTTCAAGCTGTGATAACATCTGTCATAAAATATCACAAAAAATAAGGAGAGTCTTTTCACTTTCAGAGGCCAAAATTTTTCTTTTCCACAGTAGCACATCATAGCAGCATCTTCCTGGCTGTCAGAATCATGTAGAACTCTACAAATACCAAGTGCTCTTTCTACTCTTGAATTAAAATGTTTCTATCATCTGACCCATTTTATCAAAATCTGTTCTTCCTCTCTAAATATAACTTGAGAACAGACAGTCTGAGTTCAAGTGTAAACTGCCGTCCAAAGTCACTCACTTTTTGATTGACACACTGCATCTTTGCATGTCCACATTAAAACTATTATTTCACAGACCTGACAGTTGAGAATCCAGTGTGGAGCTTGAATGTTCAATATAGCCTGAGGTTTTGCCCCTTTTTACTTTGCCCTTTTATGGATAAAGCTTGCATAGTAAGCTAACTATAGCATAAGGTCACATATAGTACATTTATGTTCTGTGTTTCATGTAACGTCAATATTTTTTGTGGGGTTTTTTTTCACACAAGCTAAATAAAGTATGAGCAATGAAGTCATGTTAAACCCACCTAACTTTAAATTTGGTTAGATTTGAAAGAAATAGAATAGAGTCCGCAAAAGTTTTCTTATGCACATCATGACCACAGCTTTCTCCAATGCCTTCTGAGCTCTGACAATATTTCATGTAGATACAAATGAGGTAAAAAGCAATAGATTCCTGTAAGTAGGCACATGACTGTTTTCACCTGCAGCCATTTGGATAGCTTTTATCACTGCTCCTGTAATCCATATACTTTATCAGAAAAATTAAAATTCTGCTCCGGAAGTGAGGAAGTTGTAGCAGCTTTTCATTAGAAAAGTAAAGTCCATAACTTCCTGCAAAACAAATGAAATACTTTCAAAATTTATGTTGAATTGACAAGACAAAAACCTAGGCATACCGGTGGGAATCGTTATGTAGATGACTGATCCAGAAGTGTGGATCATTCACAATATCAGCAAAAAAAAATTAGCATAATCTGAATAATATAAAGAAACACAATAAGAAACAGATAAATAAAATTTAATTTATTTTCCACATTTTCCACTGGATTTTTTTTGGTATTTCCTAACCTATCCCTATTTTATATCACATATGATTCATGTTTGTATTAACTTGAAGGCGACTAGTCATAAAATATTGCAATTTTAATTCATAAAATTTACAATAAAACTGTAATGTCTCACTGAAAAATCTGTCCTGTATCACTGCGTACTTTATTTTGTGATGAATTTCTGATCATTTCTGTGTTATCACATTTGGTGTTTATTATCTGCTCTACTACCCTTCTATTGCTCTTCATGCTTCCTGTAATTCCCTTTCCTCCCTTATAAGTCTTTACTTTGTAACACTTAAATCACTTTAAACAATTTGTAACACTTAAATTGCCTTTAAAGTAAGCAATTACTTAGGGAAATAATATAATTTTCTCTGTGACATCAGACACTAAGGTCTTGGACAGTATAAATACTAAAAACCAGCAAGACTTTTAAAGTTATAATAAAAAGTTATTTGAATTTTGGAATATCATGCAAGTCAAAAAAGGTAAGGAATTCAGCTGTGATAAAGTCCAATCTAAATGTTTGCCCCAGGGTACAACAATGAAAATTAGTACGTCTCACATCCAATACCACTGAAAAGTATTTCCATTTTTTCAGAGAGGTAAATTCCTAGATTCCTCTGATATTCTTAACATGAGTTATTATTCCGCAGTGCTCCAAGGAAAAAATAAAAAGGAACAATAAAGCAGGACACAATGTGAAAAATGTGTATGTCATATTTTCAGGATCCTTCATCCCCACAAATCTTGACGGAAAACAGGAATGTTGTTTTATTAAAAAATTATCATTAAACAATCAGTATAAATTAATTAAAGCTTCTAATGTGGGATTATGATCAAGACATAGCTGAAGTGGGAGATCTCCAAGTAACATCCTCCTCTGAAGTCTATCTTGCACATCCATGATAAAGTGCTGTGACTGGTTAGTTAATGATTACTCCTTGCAGATTTTAGTGAGAAGTTCTATCCTGAACTTGGTCAAAGAATTGTCCTCCTGATAGTGTTTCCATAAAATCCAACAGAAGTGATTTCATAATATTCTGAGGTAATCACAAAAAGAAATTTTGTCAAAAAAATGCTGTGAGTCTTACTGAAAAAGTAAAAAGACCCTATTGATAAATACACATGAAATGGTCATTTGTAAAGAATAAAATATCAGGTGAGCACTAGTGTTGTGGTGTGGCTTTATTTAGTCAACTGGCTTTATTAATGTTTGTTAGCCTTTATGCTCCCCCATTTGTCCCCTCACAGTTGGTTTGATTCAAGTTCCAACTGTTCCAGTTGGACTTGGAACAAGTCCCAAAAGTTCCCACCACTTGGCTCCCCAGTTATCTGTCAATCTTCTCACCTCTCCCTGTTTTCTCCTTATTTGGTTCCATCAATCCAAGTTTGTTTATACCCTTTTGTCTGCCAATCCTATAACCATCCCCAGTTTCTTCCAGGAAGTTTTGCATCAATCACTCCAGTTTAGCTTTTCTATTTGTCCCCTTACTTTGTACCTATCCCTGCCACATTATCATAGGTTGTTGTATCCCTCTCTGGTTTATACCCATTGGGCAAAACAGTTTTAAACCCCTGTCTGCCCACCCCCTATTTAAGTTGCTGTAATCATTGATTTCTTCGGCATTTGTTCCTGCACCCAGCCAGAGGGCACCTTTCTTGCCCCACCTGGGGAAATAAAGGACTCTTTGGGCTGGCATACAAGTGTCCTCTCTCATCTCTTCACCTCCTCTCAGAGTGCAGAGATACCCAAGCTGCGCACCCACGAGCAGCACTCAGCACCATCAGGGGCAGACGATTCTCCCCTGAGGTGCCACTCACGTGGCGGCCACGCGGCCTCATGTGGGTTGTGCCAGCAGGCTCATTCAATCTGCTCAGGGCCATAGCAGGCAACCTCTGCACATTAGAGGCTATTTTTCTTTTTTTTTTAGCACTAAATGGGATGAAATATGTTTATGAGGTGTTGGTCTCTGATACACTTATATAGCCTGCTTCACATACAGACTTGAGAGTTTTATTTTCTATTTAGTTTCCTTCTCTCAGAAAATCGCATGCTATACTCTCAGTTATATAACCCATTTAGCCAAAACTTAAGGTATACTTTGGCATCCTGCCTTAAAAAAAATGCTAAAAACAAGTAAGAAAGAACAGTAATATAATTATTTTTATTGTTACCAATATGCAGGAAACTTGTTTTTCAGAGCTGATAATTCAATAAAGAAATATATTTTCAAGTTTTCTTCTTTTTAATAGTTAGAACATCTAGAGATTAGAAAGATTTTGATCTCTCGACTATTCTTCTCCATGTTACCATTTCACAGATAAAAAATTATATTGCACAAAGCATTGAAACTCTCTGGAAAATGCAAGTTTGATTTAAAAAAAAAGTTAACATAGTTTGTAAGTAGTACAGATTATGAGCTGTGTGTACTTCTTTTTGAGAAATCCAAATGTGGTTTAGATGACATAATCAGGATCATACACTTTTTCACATCAAGCATAGTTTTTGATCAACAGACCTACACTAGCAGAAGCAAAATAGCCTTAATAAATGAGCTTTACTTTTCATACACAAGCAGTATTTGATTTTTGGCTAGCTCAAATCCAATAATGAAGCTGGCTATTAAGATGTGTGTGCTTGAGACTTCAAAACAGGGCTGAATTTTAATTGTAGATGCTTTGTACCTAGATCAGTTCCAGAAAATAAAGGGAAGAATTGCTCTTAAACCAAGGATATAATTCAGATTTAAAGAAAAAATTCATAATCTTAAGAATATGATAGAGAGTAATCCAGTTTGTTTCAAGACAGTTAACATGGTAGGTAAAGTTGTGTGTAAGAACTGCAGAATATCTCAGAATTATGTTGACACTGTTAGCCTGAAAAATGTATTAAGACAGACCCATTCCCACCTAGAATTCTAGCAGAAGATACAGCAGGTCTGATATTTGAGCAGCTCACTTATTTACATGTTCCTGCACAAAGTTTCCGTTGAGCTCACCAGTCATTTGGGCATTGAACACACATGATGACAAGGTCCACTATGGTGGGAGTTCCTGTAGACCCTGATTTTATTCAACTTTGTTAGGCATCTATCACCTTCCAAGGTCTTTGTGCCCTATGATCCTCTAGGAGTGTTAATACCAATGTCCATTTTTGCTTTGAGGGTATCTCTGCTGGATGAGTATGTTTCTGCAGGTACTGACTGCCTATCAGCTCTGTTGCATGTACTTCCAGAACAGAACAGGTTACAAGACAGCTAGTGTGGAAATTCTGTTGGATCTTTGGGACTTCCTTGATGGACTTGTGAGGAGTTGCAAAAACACAAAAATGCTACATGGAATCATGAAGCCCACAGAAGAAGTCTGCTAAACTCACAAGCAAAATGTTCTAGCTTTTGGAGACCCTCTGAACCTAAATATAAATGATACATTTGCCACATATATAGAAGTAGTATAGACTCCAAACTGGAAATAAATTTCAGGATAATATAAGATGATAGCTTTGTTAAGACAAAAAAAAATTCAATCTTGAATATAAGAGATTGTCTAAAATATTTCTAAAAATTATTTTGAAAGTTTTAACATTTCAACTGAGGACTAAAACAAATACCACAAAACCTCCCTAAATTTGCATTCAAATTCAGGTTGGCAACAGTTATCTTGCAAATATTATCTTACCATAATTTTTTTTTTCTCTGTTTGTGGTGAGACACATGTGAAAATTGCATAGTATGGTGGTACACAATCTAAATTGACTCATGGACATTAAAGTAGAGTAAGTGGGGTTCAACAAGAGCATTCTATCTTCATTTCCTGTCTACCCTCGCTTTATGTTTGAATTTTAAAACAGTTTGGGAAAGACAGCCTTGTTTGCAGCAAGTTTGTTGTGAGCTATGGTGTCATTATTTTCTTAGATGTCATTTGTTGATAAAGCCTGTCAATTCCTTTGAGAAAGAGTGATTGATTCCTGTTCACTTTTATTACATGTGCCTGAACTTGACCATTGTAAATGTCCTTGTCTACTTTTGCCTTCTGTGTCAACTTGGGATCATAACCATGGCTTTTACCACCAATTTGGATTCATAGATGTGCAATTCCCCAATTCACTCATGTGGATAATGCATTCATCCTATAGCATTCTATTTCAGGACAGTGATGGTTGGAGAGGAACAGTAGTCACAAGTAAAGAACCATTTAGCAGCTATACTGCAATCTGTTCTAAAGTATCTTATGGTGTCTCTCTCCACCCCTATCCATCTGTAGCAATAATCATGTGAGACAGTCTTTGAAATAGTGGCACAACCAAGGGACTATATCAGGCATTACAGATCCAGTTCAGCTTCCCATCCCATTTCTGACATTGACTTCATTAATACAACTATGTCACACCTGAGTCGTAAAGATGGAGTGTCTGTAGATGTTTTTGTTCCTTGGTGAGTACAGAATACAGAAGTGAAGGCAAAATAACACATTCTGGTTGTGATGAGGAATACAATAACCCATCACCATAGCAAAGAGAACATTTTATTTGAAAAATACAAAAAAAAAATATTTTGTCCCTTTTGTTTATTAAAAGAAAATGTAACAATTTTCTATCAATAACACTTGCATAAGGAGGTATACTTTACATTACTCTTTTGTTTAAAAAAAAAATATATATTTTTGGAGATTTTGGAAAAATATGAATGGTCCAAAAGTGGTAACACACTTATAATGCTCCTTAGAATGCACTGCGCCATTTATATATACTGCAAATACAAGGTTTTAACATTTTATAATAATCCACAAATTAATGCTAGGCAGCATATTTTCATATCCTTTTTTTCATTCAGAATATTCCCTTTGTTACCCTTTTGTGAGCTTATGAGTTTGGTTAATTTCAGACTGGTCCAATAATTACATTTTCTAAAGGATGTTTTAAAAAATTCTTAGATCACAAAAATTTTATAATTCCATTTAAATATCAGAAATAATACTTTCCCATAGGCATTTTCTTAAAGTAGTCACAATTTAAACAACTGCATAAATTAGAATTAAAACTCAAAAATGCTTGCAGTTATTTCAGTTTTCTAAGAAGAATGCAAAAAAATAAAGTGCATAACAGAATGAAGTTACTTTTAAAATTTACAGTAGTCTATATGTATGCATTAAAAGGTAACCCTGATAAACAAATTAATTTGTTTTCAATGTACGAATCTTAATCTAATGCCAGTTGAATTCAAGCTCCTCCTTGTCTTTAAAGTGCCTTAAACTACATTTTTGATGGGTTTTAATTTGACAATTTAGTTTCACATTTTACAATTCTTCTACTGACCATTTTTTCAGATTATTTTGACTTGTCAAGATTACAGTTTACTGAGTGCCCTCACCATTACAAGAAAGAGGGTTTGAAGGAATTTGAAGGAATTTGAAGCTGCATTTGAAGGAATGCAGCTAATTATTTTGGTGGAAATGTACTATTAATTGAATGGTTGTTGTAGAAATAAAACTGTAAATAGAAAAGCCCTTAAGTATCACTTTGCATGTGCCATTTAACTTTACTCAGTATTCTCAGTTTAAGTCAAACTGGCAGCTTTCAATATTAGTTGTTCAGCAGCAATGGGATTACTATTTATGCTAATAGGAAAATATTTGAGAATATCAGTACAAGAAAGATCCATGAAAGCTTTAAGCATAGTGTATATTATGAGATTTAACCATAAACTGAGAAAAAAATTCCCACAATACTTTCACTGAATATATGCTTTTTTTAAATCAGCAATGCTACAAAATGATTGTGCGATCCAGTGTTAATTTTCTTCCACTTCTAGGAAGGTCAACACAGAATCTAGGTCAACATAGAATTTCTCAAATATAGTTTAAATTTGATTTTAGGATACAAAGGATCAAAGGGGTTATAAAATTGTAAAGTTGTTATTTCTGCACTGTAAGGCCTTCTTCTGTGGCCCTGAAGATTTAATATTCTGTTATTTGTCATGCAAACACGACACTGTGATGTGTATTTGAATAAAACACAGAAAGCATAGCAATCATGCAGACATATCATGATAGAAAAGCACATTTGGCAATCACTGTGGATAGGACGTACCAAACAGGACACACCGCAGCATCACAGAAGCAGTGTCTCAATAACCCTGCAAAGTTTTAAAGGATTCAGGTTTCCTGGGTATGATGAATGTGCTGTATAGCAGCAAAGACAGCACCAGGAATGGAGAAAAGTGAAATATTATTTCTCTGCAATATAATTAACTTAAACTGACCATTAGTGTAAGGAGTGACTATTTGCTTGTCACTACACTTCTGTTGCCTGTAAACCTGACCATTCTGTGATGTAAATAAAAAAAAAACAACAGCATGAACATTGCTTTAAACAAAAAATACAATCAATTTCCCTTACTTTGGTGTAGAGACAGAGGGAATAGGCATAAAGATAACTAATACTAGTTCTCAAAACTATTATACAACAATGAATGCAATTTTCATGCAGCTGTGATACAAAGTATTATGGTACTAGTAATGCTGAAACATTTTGTTTTTAACACACTACTCATACAGTATAAAAATTTAGATGTTGGCGTAAAGCAAGTGTGACTTAAATAAAAAGAAAATTTATCCTAATAAAATCCCACAATACTAGTTGCTTTATTTGGGACAAAACTGAAACATATCCTAGTTCTACCCCCAAAAAGACAATAAAAGACAACCATTCTCAGCTTGTGTGTAACTCTAACTGCATCTAACTTCACTCTACAGTAAGAATGCCTCCTTGAATGCTTTTCTAAAAGATTCTGTATTTCATGAAAGTATATAAAAATTTAACAGAAATTATTAAACTACTTTCAAATCATCAGGAGAATATTTTAGGGTTCAGGTGTTTTTCCATACTAAATTTTCCTGTGGGTTCATATTCTGAAAGAGAGAAGAGTAATTACGATTTTTAAACAAAGTAGTGTAAAAAAAAACAATTCTGGAACTACAGTACAACTAATACTTTATAGAGTGTAAAAGTTGCTTACAAAGATACTTTCTATTTTTTCCAGAAGGCTGTTTAAACCAAAAGCAGTCAACTACAGCTCAGGAAAAAAACAAAAAAAACAACTCTTCAAAATAAACTGATCAAAAATTTCAGTTATGTCTAGGACCTATCCAACTATAGAGTAAAGAAAAGAAGGCTTAATTATCTAGTTCACCTGTGTGGCCTACAGTAGATCAGCAATAAATATACACCCTTCTTTACTAAGCTGAATATAAGTGGATATAAGTTGCACCTAAAATGCAGAGCGAGGAATCTAGGGCAGCATTCAAATTTGTATCACTCTACACACCAAGCCACAGAGTAAGAAAAAAAGTACACAACTTCTACTCTGGATAGTTTTCCAATCAAACGCATACTGGAAGAAGTCAATTTGCCTAAAGTGGAATTAGAATTAGAAGCAGAGGACTGTTGATAGTGATCGTGAGTATTATAGGTCAGAAACCCAGTTTCTAGTCCGCTCACAGTATTATCACCAGAAAGACAAAGAAAAGGTTAAAATTCCTAACAAAGGAAAGGAAAAATCAGAAGCTGTCAGATGAGGAGCTAATCAGGCTGTTATGGTAAGCAGAACTGTTTAGCAGTTCTGCTGCTGTAATGCTAAAAAAAGAAAAAAAATAATTGCTGGATTAGGTGTTAAGCACCTTGCTGTGTTAAGGAGAACTATCATTTCTGCAATGCTACAAAGTTACTAATGTAAAAAATCAATTTATTTAATCCATAGGAACCACAGTAATGGGATATTTCCTTCACTGACTTAAAATGCTCTTGTTTCCATGATGCTTGAAATAGGGAAAAAAACATGTTGTTCTTCTGAGGTGGCAATTATTCTAAGAAAAAATAGATATCAGTAGATTGAATTTAAAAGAAAAAAGCATAATCATCTTATTATCCTTGCTTCAATTTTTGCTATACCAGTGTATTACCAGCAGCTCTATTTTGCTTTTAATCACACACAGAAATAGAAAAACATTGTGATTAAGAACTCTGAGTTTTAAACAGACTGTTGTAGCTTCTGGACTCAGACCAGTAAAAGATTTAAAAAGCTTCAGCTCTTGATATAAGTGAAGCACAGTGAACCAAAAAACCCCACATAGTTTAATGATGCCGCCATTTTTGTTTTTATTGAAAAAGCCTATGCTTCATCTGCTTAGCTGCATAAAGAGTACTTTGGGCCTATTCCATTTAGATGAATTATGTTCCCATGAAAAGACAAAAAGAAAAAGCACAATACTGGAAACAACCGTTCCTCTAGCATTTAGTAACAGAGCAGGTCTGGGGTTATGGGCTAGAGTTTGAGCTACAGATAATGATGTCCTCCATCTGTTAGCTGGTTATGGACGACAAGATTATGAAGGACATAATGAAATGACAGCTTCTCAATGCAACCTGCTAAGTCAATAAGATTAAATCATCAAAGGACCATTTATTTAAGAGGAGAAGTGTGGCTTATCACCTCTGTAAAGGAAACAGACTGACAGCACTTCTCATACTGATAATAAACCTCATTGTCTACCTCATGTTGGGATCGCAAGGCCTAGAGCACAGCTAGAAATGCAACATCACAATCACCTGCAAGAGATTTGATCTTCTGTTAGCTCTCTTCTCAAACAGACATGACCATAAACTTACTGTAACTTGGAGCTGTTATGCATATTGCAATAAAAATGCCATTTCTTGGCTTTACTTTAGGCATTGTTGTAGATAAGATACCAGACATTTTAATGAGCAATTTAAAAAAATACACAAGGGACAATAGATTTTTTTCTGTATTTTCCAAGATTTGACTTTCTTTTAATTGGAGAACCCAGTTTCAAATATGAAAAGGGCACTTGTTCTACAGTAACTGCATACAATTTACTCAGTTCCAAGTACAGTATTCACTTTTTTGTTACCATTGTTATCATTATCTGTCCAGTTATTTAGGAACTTCTCTGTTCTGGGAATTACAACTTAGTTGTTCTTTCTGGTTCTACTTCCCCATAGAGTTCAGCTAGCTTCTTGAACTCAGGTCCCCAGTCTCCAAGGTAATTATAATCCTGGTCAGAGTGTGTCGTTGCTGAATCCAAAGAGCTGATAGACCCAGCTTCTGATCTATGACCCTCATAGGCATATGTCTGCAGGGAGTCATAGGGGGGCACACTGGGGTCCAGATCAGCCTCTGCTAGTCTTTGATTAAGGAACTCCTGAACATCTATACTGTCAAGGCTTGAGGAGGGATGATGCCTGGACAGAGGCTTCACTTCAGGATGAACATCCCTCCGGTATTTTAGCTCTTCAGCAGCAGATGGATTCCTCAGTGCTGTGATGTCAAATGCTTCTGTATCTTCCTCTCCACCTCCCTCATCATCATATGTCACAACATTTTCCCGCACATCTTCTTCTGAAATGATCAAAGGCTCCTTCTTGCTACGTCTTAGGGTGATGAAAAGGACCACAATTGCTAAAGAGAAAACTGCAGATATTAGAATAGGTTTAAAGTTTACATCTGAGTATGTTACATAAATAGCATACACTAAGTCAAAAATACAAAGGTGCAATATTTTCAGGCTGATATTTTCAGTACTGGTATTTGGGATCACCTGCTACTTAGTTTATTAGGGATCTCATAAAGGAGATAATGGAGATAACATTCTTTCAGGTAAAAGAAAAATGAGTAACTAAAGTTGGCTTTTTTCAGAAGCATAATCCAGGGCTTTCAGTCGTTCATTAAAACCAATGTTTAGCATATAAATTGAATTGATATGTAAAACATTTATTTTTTCTTATGAATTTTCAATTTTGTGTAATAAAATACATATACATATAACTATATATTTTAAAACAGCCTTCTGACAAGAAATACTGAAGCAATCTGTAAAAAAAGTAGGTCTTAGAAAATGTACTCTTTGGGAACAAAGCCCACAAAATATCCTCTCAGTTACACTGCAATTGCTATTATTTCTTGCCTTCTCTGTACAAATGCAGAAAATCACATGAGTAGCACAGAGTCATGTATGCAGAAAGTTGTGTCTCTGACAGAAAAAAAAAAAAACAAACTAAAATCAGCCACAGTATTTACTAATAGGTAACATTTGAATTAGGGGAAAATAAAAAACATAAAAGAGTGAAGAAGAAATGCACTTGCAATGGCATTAATCTTATGAGTCTGCTTATAGTCTCCTGTGTCCCTTGTCCCTATGGATTATGTTGTGCATTGCTATCAGTTTATTCCACAAAGGTAATTAAGAAATGGCTTTTGTAGAGAGCTAATGATGCTTCTTACAGCATAATGCAATTCATAAAGCTTTGCCCATCTATTTTCTATAACTTTTCATACTGTTCAAGACATGATATTAGAGTCATCTCTTTTTGAAATCCTTCCAAATTATGGAAAAAAAAGTATCTCCAGTCCTAATTACTTGATAACTTCTGAAAATAATTTCTACTGGATTCCAGATATTCAAAAATTTACTTTAAAGGCAATTTCTCTTATTAACTGTAGCTAAACTTCTACCCTCTAATCAGAGCTGAGTGTTTCTAATTGTCTCCTACTACAAGGCAACCATTGTTTTAAAAACATACCATTTGTAACCTTGTGCCCTGTCACATTCTGAGAGGCATTGGAGGTATAGTATTACTTAGTATTGCAAATGGCTCACCAAGAAGGATGACAATGCAGAGCAGGATTGCAATTAAAGCTCCTGTGCTCAAGCCAGCCGAGGAGAGGAAAGCTTCAGCATGACAAGTTCTCACTCGTCCATCTCTCTCACAGGCACAAACCCGGATGGTGAGGGTACTGCTGCTGCTGAGAGGGGGCATGCCACCATCAGAAATCAAAACTGGGAGGTAATAGATATCTTGAGTGGTTCGACTGTATCTCCTTCGCTTTGTTAGAATACTGGCTGTATTATCTAAAATGTCAAAACAAGAATAACATTTCAGTGAAGTAAAAAATGAAAAAAAAGGAAAGAAGTTATTTACTGTTTGTTTCCCATCAATGGAAGCATGAGACATATTAAAACTAGCCAGCCCTAATCTATGAAAATGCACAATCTAGAATTAAAGTTTGTCAGGAAGCCTCTCTGGCCAATAGAGGAAAAAGGGGAGGAGTTGGAAAGTAACATTATATAAATAAGAATATTTAAAACTGTTGCATTTTTATTGGAATCAAGTGAACCTTGACACAAATTTTGGGCCAAATTTGCAGGTGTTTTCCTCCCATGTTATACTGCTGATAACATATGGACCCTTGTCAAACTGACTAGCTGGAATTATGAGGATATCTATTGTGAAATTTTTGCACAGCAAAATCCTCCAGACTCTCAGAAGAATATTAAAACTTCTTTAGTAAAAGCTAAAATAAGACTTTCATGTTTTAGTGTTTGCAAAAGGTTTTAGAGTTTTATTGAGCTTTCAGGAAACATCTGAAAGGACAGTCACCAAAGACACATGCTTTGGAGAGGTCTGGAGAAAGTGGGAAGGCAAAGGAAGGGGAAAAGAGTAGATATTGCATGTTCTACACTAGTAGAATTTAAAGATAAATAAGAAAGGGGGAGGTAGTAACAAAAGACTTTTTCACCCTTCTGTTACCTACGGGTCCATATGGCATAGACAATGAAAATCTAATGCTTGTTACACACACATTGCACGAGCATTTGTAGGTGCTAATGAGAGTAGGAAGTTACTACACATATCCCTTCAAGTCTAAGAAACTAAGAGGCATAAAGATCATGCAGGGGAAGAAATGTTTTAACAATATATAGTTATAGCTAATATTCATATGTGTAAAATTTATTTTCAGTTTGTTGCCACCATTGTTTAAATTTGTTAAAATGCCTCTGAATAAAAGTCCAAGATAAATAAAAAATAAAAAAATTTGAAACAGTGATAATTTGAAACACAAGCAGTTATGGAGAGAGATGAGGACTGATACATGGAAAGAGACATTAGAAGAAAAGAGCTTTCTTCTTGTATTGCTTGTCACATGGTTTCCAAATTGTGGTGTTATGAGATTGGAGTATTTTAGTAAACAATAGAAAGTTAATAAGTGCTGAATACATCTGCCATGTTTCTCTTCCTATTTCAAACAAACAATAATTTTTTTTTATTTTTCCTTACCTCTGTATCTACAGTATTAAATAGCTTTATCTTAATCTATGGAAAAATGAAATCCATGTCACTCTGTGAAAATCTAGTGCAATAATATAGTCAGTATGCCATATGTTTGCCCATTGGACTGCTGCACACACATTTGAGTGAAAGAGTTAAGTTTTTGTTTAAACTGGATACAAGATCTGTTTCAGGTGGTTACTCTCCATGCTACTTTCTGTCAAGCTCTGTGCAAAATTTTAAAACATTCATTTTAACCCACTTTTGCCAACATTTTATTTTGCATGCCATCTGACAGTGATATTTAGAAAAACTGGTAATATCATCCCACATCAACATAATATATTTTGGTAGCAGGTTTCACAGAAGAAATACATATATAAGCTGGGAATTGATACCCTTGCTGGTAAGCCAAGAACTCAGCACTGAAATCCTTTAGCTTTACTTCCATACATAAGCAGTACCCACAACACTCCTCCACACTCCTCCCCATTTTGGAAATATCAAATATACAGCATGGTGAGTTTGTTATAAATTCATTGTGTTCTCTTCATTTTTGTGAAGTTTATTTGTTGCATATACATCCTGCTCCCATAATATTTTGCATTTTGTTGTTCTGGGACTGCTAGGACTCTCGCATAACACCCAAGCAGAGTTACTGTTATAAACATACACCAGCGACCCTTCTCAAGCAGTATGGACAAGAGTGCACCAGGTTTTTTTCCTGCCTCAACATTATTTCAACAATCTACAGATCCTTAAGCATTCCTTAATAGCCTCATGCAGGCGCTATAATACATTGTGGCATGTATATTCCTTTTCCAATATGATAACAGTATGTTGTTGAGCTGCAATACAACTTTCACGTTATTTTGGAAATTCAAAAGAGAAAAACCTATTGATAATGAAGTCTGGTTTCCACTGGTTTCTATACAGAGTGAAGAGGAGGTAAATGGCCGAGTGCTGTCCTTGTTGCCTGTGACTTAAATTTTAAAAAGAGTCAATTGTCCAGTGCACAGGTCCAGTAGCAGTGATGAAAATGTTGGCTGACAACAAAAGCATCAGAGACTGAATATAATGAAGAAAAACTGAGGACTCCTGCTCAGGGATCTTGCAGTAATTTTAGCACAGACAATACTGGCAAAGATGTAAAGGAAAGAACATTGAGATGTGAGAATGTATGCTACAAGGGTAAATGTGGACAGATGGGAGGAAAAGTGTGAAGAAAAAAACTATTAAAGCTAAGAGAAAAAAAGAAAAGAGAAAACAATGAAGAAATGAGAAAATTATACAATTCAATTTTACAGTGAAAAAATGTGAAAAAAGCTATAATTAAACCTTGCTTCTCTGTGAGGAAGGCCTTGCCAAACAAAGAACTGATATTTTTATACTGTATAGAATAAATACAAATTAAAAAATAGATTTTTTTTTCTTTCAGTGTTGTATTTGTTCATTCAATATTAAATTGTTTTTCTTGGACTGTTAACATTATATAATTAAATACAAGATACAATGAAATATTGGTGTAAGACACAATTAAATGAAAAAGGGAACCAATACAAAATTTTTAATTTCAAAGAATTGTCATGGTGAATTTTTGTTTTTTGTATTCTCTTGAGTAGTAACTAGATTTCTGTAGAAACAGATGTTACATGATATACCCAGAAGTTTCTGTAATAACATACCCAGTGATAAACATTCTCAAAGAAACAATGTAAAGTTTTTACTTCAATGAAATTTCATTATTTTGACACAAATAAAAAGTATTATCTTTGAGACACTGGCTTGGAAATTTTCTGTTCCCAATATCATCAGAGGTGTCATTTCTCATTATTTCTCTATCACAGGTTTAGATATGGTAACTTAGTGCATTGTGTTTACATATAAGTAAAATACTGGAAAGTATCTGAACTCTCACATGCTATTTTTGTCCCATTAAATTTCTTAAAATATTATTTCTTAAAATCTTAAAATAAGATATCTAACATTTTCTCAAAAGAGGAAACTGTGTCTGGTTTTCCAAAGGTCACTGAGCATCCAAAATTCTGGTGTTCTGAGCTTTCAGATTTTAATTGCTTTTGTTTCTTGTCAAAAACCATTATAGGAATGTGTGGAGAGAAGAGCTAGAAAGGCAGTAACTTTTAAGAGCTTTGCACAGAACAAAAAATCTCTCAATCAGTAAAAGCTGTAGGCAGCCAAGGATAAAGTCTGACACTGATGATATAGAAAAGAGTTTATTGAAAAGGGGAAAAAAGTTATATCAACAGCAATAGTTTGAAAGGGAGCCAGGGGGTTATGCAGTGAGAAATTTCTTTGGTATCTGAAAAAAAGATACAGCAAATAGTCGGGGAAGACAAGCATATGGAATAGCAGTAATAGCAGCAGGATGATGAGCACTACAGATCTCACACTTCTAGGCCTGGAAGGAAAGATTTTTTTATATCAGTAGATTTAAATGGTGAACTTCACCTCTGAGGTATGGTAAGAACCAGGACTTACTGGAGATTATCGGACTGACTGCTAAGGAAAACTAACAACTCCCACATAGGGAAAGAAATATTTATCTTCTACCTTGTGTTATACATTGCTCCATTTAATGATCTAAATTTTCTAATGATTTAAACCTACTCCTGTTTGGGCTGCTCTTTGTAAATATGTCAACTAGAAGTTAAGCTTTATCTTAAGTGCATTTGAGGTTACCCATGGGAAATGATGCATGGCTGTAACACAGCAACTCTTCACACTCGGAAGATGTCATAGTTTACTAAGCCAAGCTGTACACTGTATGCAAGGCTGTTATCACAGTCTTTTTTCCATCATCTCTGCCTTTTTATATTGAGCTTCTAATCTAAATAAAGAAATGAGGGCATAGGAAAATCCAGGAAGCAGAGATACAATGGTAAGACCATGGTAGGTGACAACTAGAGCACATTGGAAGATGCTCATTTATTATTCACAATTTGAGAATTCCTTTGACACATTATGCATTTAAAGCAGAGACAAGACAAAAAAAAAAAAAAAAAGTAAAATCCTGTTTATATCTTAAGGCATGTTTCAATTTTCAGTTCTGCTTGTGTCAGCAGTTACATTTTCTGAGAAGTCATAAACTAATTAAAAACAAAGGAGATATATTGGAATGATTTTAATTTCTTACATTTCTAAAGTTGGAGTTGTTAATTTGTTTATGTGAACTACATGATAGGTATTTCTGTTTCATTTCTTTATTGATAATTTTTGTAAGTATTTTTTCTCCTTTGCTGTCTTCAAAGCTATTGCCAATGGGCCGAAGCTATTAGTTTCTATAAGTTTCAGTAGGTAGCAAAAATGAAAAGCAACATAGTACACATTTTTGGCCTGAAATATAGTTATTTGCTTATAGTTGGTTTGTGAATCACTAACAAGTTGCAGTCCAGAAAAGAAAAGCAAGAACCTCTACACGATGTGCTAAAGTAACTTTACTATCAAACCTAGAGCCAGCTTTAAAAAAAAAAATGTCAAAGATGTTCAGAGGCATGAAGAGGGAAAATGTCTTCCCTCCACAGTAGCTGCTCCTGGTTTTCTGTTATACTCATGGTAGAATTCCTTTTTAACTTCCATGTGTTGAATCTGTGATAATAGCTACTCAGACATTCAATTCATTTACAGTAACAGTACTTCTGTGGACTGTACTTACAGTCACCATGTATGATATTAACTTTGCACTTTCTCAGATATCATTTTTCTCCAGTTACAACTTGTCTTCTTTACAGGATGATATTTTACAGAAGGTCAGCAGTGATTCACAGTGCCACATAACTAGAACAACCACGACTCTGTGATGTAAATGAAAGCAAGCACTGTGTGAACATTTTTCTCTTGTGATGGGTTGCAAAGCGGAGGCTTCAATCCAACCATTTTAAATGCCACTTTAGATGTCTAGAACAACTAAGATATGGAATGGAATCTCCAGAATTATAGTGTCAGAAAAATGGCATACCTTTATTCCAGTTCCAGAATATTCTCCATCACTGGGCAAAAATCAAAGGGCCAGATCTTTGAGATAAGTGGGAAGAGGGGAAAAATAAATTGAAAATGCTTTTGTCATATGAAACCTCTGTCCTGAAGAAATAAAAGAAGAGAAAAAACAAATGCGAAGCATTCTCTAGGGAGGTGTTCTTCACTGAAAGTAAGCTAAACTTAGCTATCAGAAGTCGGCAATCTCAATTTACTGAGGTAAGAGAATGCACAGGTCTCAATGACACTGTCAGGTGAATGTGTCCATTATCTGTATAAATCCTTCTTGTCTAGGAAATTTACAATACCACTAAGCATCCATGGAAAACTGTATATCTTGTGATTAAAAAATAACACCAGCAAAACAGTGCTTTACAGTGCAGAAATTTCTTAGATGTTCTAAGTAAACTGTTCCCTGAAGGTTCAATCTTTTTTCCTCTCTTGAAAAATATTATGTAAGTTCTGACAGACATGTCTACATATTAATTCTTGGAAATATGATAATAATGACATGCTCAGATGCATTTTTCATCAGACAAAAAATAATTTGACAAATACATCCACAATTTCTTAGGCATCTGGAAAAATATTATTTTAGAGTAAGGAAAAAAAAAAGTAAAAGTCTAGAATTCAATACATAGAAATTGATCTACTGGGAAAAATTTCTATTGTCTTTATTCTGATTTCCAAACAGGAGATTGTTTTAGCCCCATATAGTTATGGTAAATTTCTAATGGGATATGCAAAAGTAGATATTTCTGATTATGCAAAAAGTGAAATTTGTGATATTAGAAAAAGGATTACAAAATTATCTATGACAATATCCTAAAAAAAAAGTAAGGAGAACACAGACAACAATGAAATGAGTTATGTATAATCTAATTTACAATATAAAAGCTGAGTAGAAAAAGTACTTGGCTTCTCAAGTTTTAATAGAAATGGTAACAATTTTCTAGGCAAAATAAATTGCAAACAAACCTGTTTGCATTAAAAGATCTTCATAAGTTCAATTCTCAAATAAAAAAGAAAGGATTCTTCTCTGGGTTTGCTCTCTAAAGCTGCAGAAAATTATTACAACTTAATGTATTTTCTTTGTATAATGGAGAAATTCTATTCCAGTTCTGCCTTTCTTAGATGAGCACAGATACTGCATCATTTTGTTGTTGTCCTGTCCTCTTGTTCACACTTTACTCTCTCTGAACAGCACTTTTAAAATATGTAATAAAACTTAAATAGCAATACAGAATCTCTTTTACCTTAAGAATGCAGTAGAGAAAATGTATCATATTCTGCATTTTTCCTTTTTTATTTTTCGTTAAACTGAAAATTGCAGCACAAACAGAATACATAAGAGGATCCTAGGAACTCTTAATTTTGCTGGATGTTATATTTGGTATAGCCCTGTGACTTTATTCTGACCAACATTTCCCTGAGGGTTTTAAGCTATGAATTATAAGTGTGAATATTTCACAAATAGATATTTGATATGGTGGAGATTTTCATTTAGAAAATGCACAATTTCAGGCCCAAGAGATAAAAGTTTAACTGGTCAAATGATCAATAACAGGGACTGAGGTTTTAATATTTATTAAGTTTGCTGAAGTCATAGAATATTATTGAGCTGAATCATACACATGCTGGGATTGTATATTGCTGCGATCTATATAGGTAGATAGGAACAAACTACAGAATCTTATGCTTGTATAATCCCTAGATTTCAGTCAAAGTGCATAGATATAAGCATGAATATTTTAAGATCCAGTGCACAGCTGTGGAGTATACTGATAATAAATGAATATTCATTCATGCTTTTACCTGTCTCTGCAAAATCTATTTGGGGTTCAAGAACAAAACTCTATTGTTTTGGGTTATGAAAACAAGAGGAAAAAATGTCTACTGATATTTTAATGAAATGAAATCTGTTCCTGAAGAAATAAGAGGATGACTGAATTGGAAGGCAATTGCAAGAGGAATATAGTTCTGTAGAGACAGATTCAGGTAGCAATGACTACCATTTTCTATGTGAAATCAAGAATTTGGGTTTTATCATCCTACAAAATATTATAAAAATTCTCTCAAGGCAATTTTTGTAGCTTTTTTTTCCTTTAAAAATACAACAAACAAACAAATAAAACCCTCCCAGAATATCATTCTTTATAGAATTTGGAAAATCCAGAGCAGCTGTCTTCTGTCCAGAGCATTCTGATTATTTTTAATGACTGATGCCTGAAAACATGAGTTTTCAAAAGTGCAAAATTATCACAGACATAAGAAAAGCCTTTCTTGCCCACCTTCTTTCTGCTATTTAATATAATAGAAAACAATAAAAAAATCGGAATAGAAAAATATTCAGAAAATGTTTCTGAATAGAAGTAGATGGGAAATATGAAAACTGTAAATGCTGAATTGCTGCATATTGTGCATGCATTTCATAGGTGTTTCACTAATTCTTTATGTATAGATTGTGTCACAAAGAAAAAGTCCCAATAAAAGACAATGTTTAAACAACAGATTCGAAGTGTCTTGTCCCAAGCAAAATCATAACTATGTAATTGCTTTTAAAATAAATTTTTTGTTATGATTTGAATTAGGCAGCCATTTTTTAATTATATGTCCATTTTGGAAGTTGCATTTTTTGAGTCTCTGTGTGTGTGAGAAGTTTTATGCAAGATACTATAGGAAATGCAAAATTTTGAAATTCCTTAGGTGAAATAAAAACATAATGCACAACAGGCTTTTACTTTAAAAGACACCCTTTTCAGTTCCTTCCTCTACTTCCCCCAAGAAAATCCAATTTAGGGCAGTCCAAACACTGTTTTCAGCTGTTGATTGCTAAGTCATTGCTCGTTGATCTTAGAGAAGTAAAGAAAAAGCAGCAAATGCTTCTATCCAAAATTGAATATTTCTATCCAACATATGACATTGCAGCATCAAATGTTTGCTAGAACATTTGATAGAAACATGCCCTCTTATAAATCTCTGTAGTTAAATAATTTATGTAGCAATGAACAGACATAATACAGACCCAGCTTTAAATATCTTCAAAATCATAAAAGATGTACTTTGTCACAAACCACAATTTTAGTAGAGCTGTTCAAAAAACTCCTTGATGTAAATATCTCATATTGAAATGATCATGCACATGGTCTTTCTCATGAGATCACAGGCTAATACCCAAGGAGTTTATTGGAAACATAGACTAAAATACAGAAATATGTAACAGTACCCGTCCTTCATTTCAGGAACAACAGTCTGGCTTTTTATATAATGTTGCATCACAATCTGAATGGGATTGATGTATTCATGTGGGAAAGTGCTGGTCTCACTTAGGGAACATTTTAAATATATTAATTATATTAGTCCTTCAATATTTATAACTATTTATTAATATTGATATATATTTATTGATCTCTTCTGGAACTTGAATATGAAATCCATTTATGTATTCTAAATAAAGAGCATGATTATTTTTCTTCTGTAAATTTAGTTAAACACAGATTCTTTAGGAAGATTATCCAATCTCCTTCCCTGATTGATTTTACAAACAGTTAAAATCTGTAAAGAATTGTTTCAATATCACTGTATGTACCAAATATAACAATGATGGAGTTAATGCATTACAGAGGACTAGTGATCTGTAGGATCTCAAAATCACAGTAGTACTACAAATACGTAACTGTAAAACAAAGAAAATCCCATACACTTCCACATAGGCATACAAAGAAAGCCCCACAATACATAAACACAAAATCTCAGGAAGAAAATTTAGACAAACATTTAAAAGTTACTTTTATTTTCATCAGGTTGCAAAGTGTAGACTATGAGGTAATACTTGATCAAAAGCAAGGCTGATTTAGGTTTGGGTTTTGGAGGTTGGACAGTTTTTCACTCAAGAAATATCCAGAAACACTTGTTTGGCCGACTCAGGGCTGTTTTCCTTCTGGGACTATGTGTTATGAATTTCTGATTGCAATGTTTAGGAACAGCTGCTTAGGAATGGCAAGAAGAGATAGACTATCATCCAGGAACCGCAGAAGGACCTGCTCTTGATGTCATATCTGTAAAAGCAAGCATGAATTCCAATTTTTATGCCCCTTATTTTTTTTCTCCTTTAAGCAATAATTGGCAATAACCTAGTGCTATTCACCTAAAAGTAGAACAAATTTACATATTTTTCATTAATCCACTTTTCAAAAACATTCCTGAAAGTATGAAGTATAAATGCTAAAATAAAATGGAATATAAATTCAAAATGCAATATCTAATTATTCATAGTTTGCAATATATTGCGTACACATGTCCTTGATATCCAGCAGCTCAGTGATGACATATTACAGTTTTCCGTTTCTATCAGGAAATGCATGGAAATTGTTATGTTCAATTGACACAGCCCAGATAAAACAGAAGCCCATTTCTTTGATATTTATGTATTTGATTTACCTTCATTGTTCCTTAGAGTAAAGTTGGGATTCAAAGAAAGACCTTCATCAAGAGAAAAATGGAATCTTGCACCATTTGCAGAGTTATCTTTGTCAGTAGCAGTGATAGTCTGAATTACCTGAAATAAAATTTAACAGTGAATGTGTTGAAATTTGAACTTGACCCATATAGTTCCTGACTTCAGCAGGATGCTCAAGTTTACTTTGTTTTAATTTTCTACTTGACTGGTGCTGAATTCAACAGGTGAAATTACTGGGTCATTAACTTGATTTCTCTAGCAGGAAATATTTTGGGAACCACACTTCAGAGCCAGGTAAAAGCATCTAAAGGATCTATACTTTCTGATGTTTTGATAAGGTCAGGAGCTGGTGTAGAGATTATCACCATCTGCATTGTATCCTGCTGACTTCCTGAACTACAGTTTTAGCTAAATATCTGTTTTTATGGAACCAAAATGCAGGCTGAACTAGGATGGTCTATGCGAAGTGTCATCTGCCTGCTGTCCTAATAATTGAATGTACTTCAATATTGGTAAGGAAAAAAAAAATAACTAAAATATTTCTGCTAACCATATCTCTGCTAAAAAAATCCAGTTAAGAATCAGTTTTAAATTGCCAGAGAACAGAACAGGAAGAAGAGAAGCCACTCCTGGCTTTAGTTTAGTTTTCCCAAAAGCAACAGAACTGTATGTAGCCAGAACCATGTCTGAGAGAGGTACTTTTGAAAGGTAGGACCTTTGCCTTCAAAAGCCCTGGTGGTTTTTTAAATTTACTTTCAACTAAAATTGATCTAAGCTCTTGGAATGTGGCACCAAACAATATTTCTACCTCTGCTTTCATTTTCATGCTGGGTCTTGAAACTCACGTGCTAAAGTGGAATCCAATAAAAGTTTTACTGTGATATGGGGAACAAAGCCCATACAGACTGCTGCCCAGAGCTGATAGATATCCTGAGGGAAACATAAAGCAGGGAGGGAAAGTGATCTTTTCATACGAATTTTTCTGTTCACTGTTCAGTTATACTCTGTCTGAAATATCCACATCGTCTGAACCTGAAACATGCACAGCACCGACTCCAGTGGCTTGGTCTATTTTAAAACTGAAAAACACCACAGAGATCTCTACCCTCATTCTCATAAGAGAAGCAAAACAGATTTCTTTTTAAACCATGTTCTGGTTTGGACTGGGGTAGAGTCAATTCTCTTCACAGTAGTTGGTATGAGGCTGTGGTTTTAATTTGTGCTGGAAAAAGTGTTGGTGACACAGAGATGTTTCTGTCATTGCTAAGCAGGGCTTGCACAGCATCAGGGTCTTTTCTGTTTCTTGTACAGCCTCACCAGCAAGGGGGTGGAGGTGCAGGAAAAGTTGTGAGAGGACACTGCTAAGACAGTTGACTCCAACTGAACAGAAGTTCAGATGGATTTTCCATACAATATGATGTAGTGCTGACTTACAGAACTGGAGGAAGAGGAAAGAAGGAGGGGATGTTTGGAGTGACTGTGTTTATCTTCCAAAGTCAGTGTTGCTACACATGATGGTGTCCTGGAGATGGCTGAACATCTGCCTGCCCATGGGAAGTGGCCATTTCCTTGCTTTTCTTAGCTGGTATCTGCAGCTTTGGCTGTACCCATTACACTGTCTTTATCTCAACCCACAAACTCTCTCTCTTTACTTTCCTGATTCTCTTCTCCATCCCACTGGTGGGGGAGTGAATGAGTGGCTGTGTGGGGATGAGCTGGCATTAAACCATGACAACTCAATAGGGTATAATGCTTATTCCATTTACTTTATAGAATAAAGTACATTTCATTGACATCTGAGACAATTAACAGTACTTACAATGGTCACAAATAATATTTTACTAGCTTGTCATAATACTTTTTGCTCTATCTGAAAAATATCTGAAATAGCTATAATCATGCATATGACTTTTATCTAAGTCATGGCAATACTGGTTGAAAATTTTGGCAAAAGCTAATTTTTCACTACTGAATTTTGCAAAGGTAACACAACTGTTAGTGAAACTACCATCTAAAACCAGAAAGATAGGATTTTCTTAGCTATATATTTAGTTCATAGTTGTTAAAATGGTATTTGGCACATTACGACAAAAAAAAGGGGTGATAGAACACTATGTTCAAAAGAATAGATTTCTGTTATTATTCAAATACTAAAAATGTCATTAAATACCATACACATCTGTAAAAACTTCAGATAAGACCATAAGAAAAAATATTATTTTATTAAGTATTTTTTGTAAATCTCCAATATTATTTCTCAATGAAATGTAAGTCAATTTGCCATGTAGCTTCAGCTTTTATTTGACAGCATGGTGGATAAATTTTCATCCTATTCTACATAAAACATTCAGTGACATTTTACAGAATGCTGCTTCAAGAGTATACCATTCTGCAACAAAAATACCTTTGATCAAGACCTCGGTGACACATGACTTGTGTAAAAATTATTTGGTTTTAAGACTAACTTTATAACTCAAAATATAGGGTCTATATTCCCCGATTTCACACATGTAAATTCAAGTATTCCCTGAATTCATGAATGTATGTAAAAAGTATAGAACCACATGGTATAAAAGTTATGCTTTTTCACATAGAGAAGAAATATTGTATGTTTACTAGGATAGGTCAAAGCATTTTTAGAGACCTGTTTTTAAACAGAAAGTTCACGCAATTTCAGAAAAGATTTCTAAGACATTTATTCAGCAGTCAGAAACAAAAGTACATGTCATCTTGACACCCAAATGTATTATTAACCCTTTTCTTATTAATTGGCCAAGTACTTAATAGCCCATTAGCAGACATTAACATGTACCATGCCAGGACTCATTAAAATAAAAATGTAGACATAATCTCAGCTTCAGTAAAGCCCAGCTGACAACACTGATAGGATGAAACTGAAGGGTCATGATATTTTTTTAAAGGCAAGAAGTAATGATAAAAGAGAATTTCAGGAACTGAGGGGAGCGATCGAAGAGGACAGAGAGCAGCTGTTAAATTCTACTCAGAATTATTTCAGAATTGAATCAGTAAGAAAGCAAATATACACATGACAAACATATAGCAGAGGCATTCCTTGCCAACTAACACTTATTTCCTTTTTGGAAGATAGCAAAATATCATTTCCTACATTGGCTACATTTCACAGTCTACAAAAATCAGTATATGTCGAGAAGTCAGTATTCTCCAAGTCTGAAAATCATATAAAATCAAATCACAGCTACTTTATCTACTTTAATATATAATGTCAACCAGGCTTCACTTGGAATCTGTTGTAGATACTTAGTCTATTTTCTCAACTATATGATTATTAAGTGACTAAAGCTCTCACTTCAGCCTGGAAATTATTGTATCCTCATAAGCATTTTCTTTTTGACATGCCTTAGGTTTGGTCATTTAGACATAACACTTAAGCATTAAACACTGAATGTTTTTTGTTCTTGTTTTCTTTTTCCAAAAAACAGAGCAGTGGACAGAAAAAAGCAGGAGACAGGCTCTATGGTTAGATGATACTGTGATTTCATTCCATTAAACTGTCTTCTGATAATAAACAAGCAAACACAAGAAGTCTTTCAATGACTGGTTAATTTACCTCACACATAAACATTTCAAAATAGATGTGCTGAGGAAAGAAATAATGAACCTTACAGGACAGTGCAACATGGAAGCTCAAGTCAAGTGGATGTCCCCAGCAATACAGAATTTGTTATTTAGGCATAAATCTTATGAAATATTCTCACAGGATGGTGAATAACTCAAAGTTAAACTGTCAGCGTCACTGGGCAAGATCCTTATAGTGTGAAAGTCCTTTCAGTGATTCAGAACCACCCATCTGGGAGCACTTTATAGCATAGCATTGTCTTCTTCTGCAATCAGTTTATTTGCCCCTCCCTAATATTTGTTGAACACCATCTTACATTTTTTCTTTCCTTAGACTAGATTTTAACACGTGCTTTTGAGTTTTGTTTTGGCTTTTGCTTAGTGTTATAATTTTTCTGAAACTTTGTTGTTAAATGCAAATAAAAAACAGTTCACAGCACATATGTAAAGGAGCCCTGTTAGCTGAAGAATACAACATCAAGCTCGTCCAGCCTTTGGTATTAACTACAGCTTGTAGAGTCTTGCATAGTGGCACTAACCTCAGGTGTTAAACTGCAGTGTGGCCAAGGTCAGGAGTCATTCAGATGTGCAACAGTAGCTCAGGGAAAAGTACAAGGCTGGCCCAAAGAGTGAGCAAATGCTATTGAATCCCTTAAAGATCTTGCCCAGAAATTATCATTTGTAAAACTACTATTGGAGAATTAAAACTTTGCTACAAAACATTAGCTACTTACCAGCAACAACAGCCCCAGCAGCCCCAGCAAAAAAACATTTCTGACATAGCTTCAGATTTGCATTATTTACCTTATTATTTGTTATAAGAATTTAACATTGATTTTTAAATAATATATTTTAAAAAATATCAGAAAAAGTTTAAATCAATTGCAACTAATGCTTAAAAGAGATATTTTTTCTTAATTTTTTACAAGTTCTAATTATTCTATATGTTCATTTATTTGAGGTTTTCAGAATATTATTTTTACTTTAATAAGCATTTAATAAGAGATATTCAGTTGACAGACAGACCTATTTGGATTTTCCAGTGTCTCAATAAGACCACTGAAGAACACTATACAATCATTAGTAAGAAGGAAAGTCCTTGCACACACAATTGCACTAAAGACATGAAATAGGAACTCTCCTGTAAATTGTATATTACACAAGGAGAGAAAGCCACAGTGATTTCCGGCTTAAGCTGGGCCACTTATTGATCAGTGTAATAATAAATTATTTTTTTATAAAGAGTATGATTATCAGCCCACCAAATCTACTTATGATATTGATTTGTTCAAAGAAGAAAAGAGGAAAGGCTGACATTAAAAACCTTGCAATACTCAGCCAGGCAATACAAGAGAAGTGAAATTCATTATACATAGACATAAGATCTTAACTTCACACTCATGATGGTGACCTCTGATCTACTTTTAATGATATTGGTGTTATAGCAGGAATAGTTTTTTGCATTCCATAATTACTGGAAAGCAAAGTAATTCTTAGAAATTGCTATGAAAGTACTGAAGATCAAAGCAGAGATCTTCATATACTATGAAACATGAAATATTATAAAAATTTTAAACTACTGCATATCTGCATCTTGAATCTTCATTCTATCTCAAGGTGAATAGAGAGGAATTAGAGAAAGTTTAAAAGATGAAAAGATGAATGACCAAAAGTCTGGAAGGGCTTTATCACCAACTGCTCCAGTTAAGTAAGACTGACTCAGTCTGGACAAGAAACAGCTAAGGGACAATATGCTAAGGATTTATGCATGTCACAGCAATAATAAATAGAGATCTACTTCACTCCCTCTTTCTTTCCCAAAAGAACTGGTAAATATTGATTGAAGACAGTATGGAAAAATTAAAAAAAATAGATTAGATTAGGTCTTACTGAAGCATGCAATTAAACTACAACATTTCTAGGTGCATAAGGTAGCAGATATCAAAAATTTATGTTTGTTGTAGGAAAAGTTAGACAGGTTCATATGAGATTGTTATAAAAGGATTATTTAAAAATACACAAACCACATTTAGATCAGGAAATGACCTTTAGGAAAATAAATTATCTGATCCCAGGGAAGAATTTGTGGTAAGTATCATACATACTTGCCGTTTTCTTATACTATGCTTTAGGTGCCAGTTTTTGGCTACTGGTGGAGTGAAAATAAATTTGATCAGGCTACAGTCAGATGATGATGGCATTTTTATAGTCTCAGCTTTAAAAACAGAAATATGTCACTATGCATTTGTGTATGCTCTTTTTAAGGATTTGATGAAAATAATGTTATTACTAGTAATCTATCCCTCGGGATATATATGAGCTCATAATTGAAACATACAACCTGTGCAATAATGCAAAACAAGCACAGTGTTGTGGGTAAAACAGTCTATGCAGAAAAGAAAAAGCACTTTGCAAAACTGTCAAACACTGGGCTGTAATGGCATGTGTCAATCAGAGGAGCAGTGACTGGAGTATGAATCAGGTATTCAGTTACAGTTCTGGCCCTCCCCATCCCCATAGTTGTGAAAAACTCATTCAAGATCTTTTGTGTAATGACCTATTATAGACAAGGACTGTGAGCCATGGTCACCAGCCACTTCAGTGAGCTGCACTTGAAACATTGCTACTATGTGGCACTTGGATAAGAGATGTTAAATCTTTATTCACTTTGTTCAGGATTGTGGCTTGTCATATTCTATCCCTTATCTGACAGGATTAAAGTTTCACCTGTCTTTACAGAAGATAGCTTGAGTATTTTTTGTATTTTTTTTTTTTTTGCAGCAACAAGAAAGAGATATTGAACAAATGTCAAAATTTTCTCCATTTTGCCACATACAATTAAAATTTCAATCAAATACAAAATGCTAAAGCAAAATCAGAAAGAACTATGATATGTTCCAAATTTCTGACATATGTGACATTAACAAAGCAATTGTTCTTTGTCACTGGAAAAAATATAGCTGTGAGAGTTACCTGACCAGGCTTTGTATTTTCACAGATGACTACATCATAATCTCTGGCAAGCTCGGGAGGATTGTCATTGACATCCAGGATTCTAACACCAACTGGAACATGGCTCACTAGCCCAGGATTATCTGCAAAACACATGGGATGCCATTAAGCCTTTTAAAATACTCAATATTGCATGTCATCCTTAATTTAAATGTGGTTTATTAACAGAATAACTAGATGAAAACTGGATAGAGCTACAGAAATTTAAGTAACAACATACTAAAACATATTTGCTGTGCTTCATTAACTGTTTTGAAAAAATAGCAATTAAAAAGAGTGGAAAGTATGGCATGAGTTTTAAGTCACTCAAATCAAATACAAGCTACTCTGGAAATAAAGTAGGAGTAAGCTGCTGGACTTATACTATAACACTGCATGCTAAAAAGTGATGAATTTCTTGATAATGAATGTGAAACTGTCATCACAGTTTTGAATTAAAGCTAATACAAAAAAATATTAAAACATTTTTTTCACAGTTCCTTAAAGGGTTTAGAAAATAAAATGAAAATATTATAATAAACCACATAAGTATATATAAACTTTTCCCAAGCTTGAGTTCCGATTTCTTACAAGTTACTATGGCATTTCACATGGTAGTTGGTGAGTGTGACTTTAGCAGAAGAAAAGAAAGAAACTTTAGCAGAAGTCAGTCTGGGTTTTGCACAAAGAAAATAATATTTAAGTACCAATGCCTCAGGCTATGATCTGTACTTTTATGATGGCTCACCCTTAGAAAGATTACACCCTCAAAAAAGCACAATAAATAGAATCCTTTTAAAAAGAATACACTTTCCATAAGAAAATGGACAGAAAACCACCACCTCATAATTTCTTTCAGTCCGTAACACCCTTGTTCTTACTTCTAAGTACTAAGATAATTTTATTTTGTTGAAAGAATTATATATTTAAACTTTTTATGATTATCTAATACATGCCTTCTGAAGTCTGTACAGGTATCAATCAGTTAGATAATAAACTTCATCTTACATTCACCAACTAAATGTGACTATCAGTAGAATACAGTAAAGTCAATCTTTCAAATAGAATAAAATGGAAGAAAGGGGTATAACAGATTGACATTTAAAAGTTCACATGTGTGTTCATGAGAAGGAAAAAAAAACAAAAAAAAGAGGGAAACATTAGTAGTCCAAGCTTCACTCATGATGAAACTTCATTCACCATGGTTATTTTGATCATAATTAATCTTTACCATGTTTCTGTTAAAAAAAAAAAAAAAAGGGTCATTTATAAAATGCCTTATATTTGTCACACATTTAATGATCTCTGCTCAGAATTCTGGAAAACATTGACTAGACACATACTTAGCTTTAAAACCACCAGTGATGTAGGCTCTCAATGAAAGAATATTTGAGAATGTTGAAGTTTATTTGACAAATGGAGTGATCTCTCTTTTTATGTTTTCACATACGATACTGGCCAAAGGATATAGGTCTTAGAAGTTCCCTCAGATTTTTCACATTCACTTTTTAACTAACGTGCATGTTCACACAATTTTAATACTTTTGAAACTTAATCAATAATCCCCATAAAATGTAGTAGAAAGGAGATAAAAAAGTCAACAAAAGACTTTAACAGAGGAATGCTATTCTATTCCCAATTACCACTAGGATTAGAAGTTAGAACACATTTATAAGGCATTAGAAGACATTTATAGGCTTGTGAATTCCATTATCTTGCTGAAATTTTCCTTTACTGTTTTTTTCATCTTTATCCTGAATCTATAAGTATCTTTGTAGGAGGTGAACAAAGAGACAAACTGGACTATCTCAACTGTGTTTATGCAAAAATGAGGCTCTCTATTGCCATCTAAAAAACACCTTTAGTAGCAAATTTTGAGGAAAATTAAAATGCTAGGGATATATAAGTGAGAGAAGAACTACACTTGTCTGTCCACCAAGTATTTGGGAGAAGGGAGCTATCTCTTTCTTTACTTTTTTTTTTTTTTTTTTTTTTTTCTGAAGGAAACAATATTCTCTCGATGAGAACATTTGCAGTATGAGTATTAATACAAATTTTTTTTTCCTTTTCTGAAGGTAGGTCAAAGGATTGTGCAGAACACCACAGGCATTATAGATTTAACATAACTTACTGCTCACTTAATTGTAGCTTACAACTCATTTTGGCAATGTCCTCTGCTAATGTAATCTGACAATGAACTTTAAAAATCTTGTAATTACAATTACAGAATATGATATCTATGGCTTAAAGAAACATTGGTTTTGAAGCTTTGTTGGGGAGCCTTTGTTGAACATAATTTGTGAGGTATGTGAACTAGAAAATGGTATACATAAAAGGAAGGACACAATACACAGAGTATACAAAGTACATAAAGCTTAATAAGGAGCTAGAAAACAGGGATTACTGTGGGTTAAAGATTATTAAAGTAATTTTTGACAAGATTCATAAACTATAATGAAGAATTTGAACATCTTAATACTACAAAAAACCTGGAAGGGTTTTAGCAAGAAGGCAACAGAAGTTGTGATTATCAGATAATCATAGGATCACTGAAAAATCTTAGTTGAAAGGGACTGCTGGAGGTCACTGATCCAGTTTTCAGCTCAAAGCAGGGCCGACTTCAAAGGTATAAAACATCCAAGAGGATGCAGGAAAAAGCAGAGAGCACAGGGTAGTGGGTACCACAGATAAAGGACTGCTCTGTAGGTCTGGCATATAGTTACTGGGGAAGAAAAAATAAAACTTTTTATTTCAGTGCGTGACAAAAAGAGCTAAATCCTTTTGTTTCAGTACAGTGCTGCAGACGTCTTTGCCCCATCCTGAATGAGTCCTCTTGTATGCCTGTCACTACTACCCAGAGCAACTCAGTCAGTTAGATTTGTAGTAGTTTTACGGGAATATTTTATGGAGATTCAGAAAGTTTACCTTTATTTCTTTTGCAGCTGTTTTACAGTATGAAGAATTTACAAATACCTCATCAATTCAAAAGAGCTCTTTATGCACAAAGTAATATTAGTAACTCTCTGGAAGCCGGTAGCTCATGGAATCACTGACATTTGCAGGCAAATTTACATACTGACAGGCTACTAACTACAAAATGCTAAGGGTACAGTATTAACACCAATTACCTAAACAGTCTTGAACAGTGTGCATACAACCTAAATTTGCATGCAAGGTGACAGAACAATTGATAATGGAGGAAGAGAATGAGAAGGAATTGAAGGAAATATTTTTGTTCTCTTTTTTTAAATGTTTTGATTTTGATCAACATCATATACTCCAGTCTTTTTTGAGAATACAATTCACCTGCAATCTAACAACTGGCACTTTTAATAATACATTTTTTTTAATAAGAAAAATTTCTTGCAGCAGTATGGCAAATTTCATGCTGACATACATTTCAGGCCTGAGCATCACAAAATATTCTGTGCCGTATTAACATTATGCCTCAAGAGTATATTTTTTGAAGTGAAGGCTATCTCTTTTTAGAGGCAACTGAAAGAGAGTCCTTCTTCCAGAATACTAACATCTGTAAAGTAAATAAATTTTATTATCC
Source organism: Lonchura striata (assembly GCF_050655825.1). Taxonomy (NCBI): domain Eukaryota; kingdom Metazoa; phylum Chordata; class Aves; order Passeriformes; family Estrildidae; genus Lonchura; species Lonchura striata. The sequence goes on from NC_140704.1 coordinate 75,854,605, forward strand.
AGATCCTCATATTCATATCTTCCATTGGTAAGTCCACTCTAAATATACAGAAGACCAAATTAACAGCCAATGTGCAGCCTTGGAGCTTGTCTTCTATTAGTTTCTGTGAGCAAATGTTAAAACCCCTATTTAGGAAGAAAGATTTTTAATACAGTTACTGATGTCTGAGTTTCTTTTCGCACTAACAAAATTCTCATAGCATTCATAAAAAAATATTCTATCTGGATGACTTTCAGAATAGAAGTCCTGACATGAACAATCTTATGTGGGTTTGCTTATTTGCTTTTTGCTTGTTTTGTTTTCTTGTTTTTCAATTATTTTTAAAAATAAGCTAGCTAACTGTAGGCTTGTTCATAACTGTTTACTATATAAGCTCATTTGACATCTTTTCAAGACCTTACAATGCAAATCTATACTTAGGAAATTCAACTAGCTCTCTATACAATTAATTTTTAAAGAGAAGTACAAAGAACTCTTCACATTTCTCGAATAAAGATTAGTTTTAACACATTTGAAAAATAAACATAGATATAGCATGGATAAAATATACTACCAAAAAAAAAGCCTAAGTGATGGAAGAATGTCCAACATGCAAGTGAGAGTGGCAAAATTAATAAAATACTGGGTTTAATTCAGGATGATGTATATATGATAAACTAAATTTTCTGATAAGGAGAAAATTATGCAGAATCTAAGAATAAGTTTAATGTTCTAGTCTTCATTTTAAGGAAGAGGGTACTTCTAAATAATGTTACCTGAAGATGGATAGCAAATGTTTTTATTTTTTTCTTGTAGCAAAATTTAACTTTCTACTGATAAATATAAAGCTGAAGGCACTGCTCGCTTCTCTTGTGTCACAGTAGTAGTGATAGCAGCAGCAACTATAGAGGCAATAGTAATAATCATAGCACTGTAGTAGACCAAAAACATTTAGAGTTTTCAAGCTGGAAAACTTCTCTTGCCTTAATGCAAGCAAAATTCTCACAGACGATGTTGGCATTGCCTGATTAGAGCAGGGCACCACAAAACATACTGGTTCTTTGGCTGAAAATGCCCATTTTGAGATTTCTGTCACAAAGCTTCAAAGGGGAAGTAAATGTCATATGATTCAAAATTCTATCCCTTCTCTAGGGCCCCACCTTGGTAGCTAAGAAGAGCCATGCCCTACCCCACTTTCAGATGAAAATGTAATAATATGTTCATCATTTTTCCCAAAGAAACAGGAAAAGAATATCCAGCATGCCTAGAAGCCAATGACTAAGCCAATATAAACAGGGAATAAGCATTGAAATTGGAATTAGGAGTTTAATTTCTTGGACAACATGGAGAACTCACTGCCTTTCAACAACTGCTAGATTTTTAAAATAGCTTTTTTGTAGTCTTTCTGTATTGCATGGGTAATCATATTTAAAAGAACAGTAGAAGCTGCTATATCCACATCAGTTTTTAACACTTCCAGAAATTGTTATTCTACTGCTTCTCTGGGAAGCTTGCTCCAAAGCCTGACCACCCTGTCAACAAAGAAATTTTTCCTAATATCAAGATAGAATCTCCCCTGCTACAACTTTAAACCATTTCCTCTTGCCCTCTCACTTGTTACTAGATGGAAGACGCCAATTCCCACCTTGCTGGAACCTCCTCTCAGGCAGTGGTAGAGAGGAATAGCATTTTCCCTGAGACTCCTTTACTCCTGGCTAAATGGTTAGCTTCAATAATCCTAGTAGTCTTTTCCAACCTTAATGATTTTATGATGCTATAAATTCATATTGTTGTGATGCAATAGTAGACAGCTTGCCAAGGCTGAAAGTAAACTGGGTGTCATTGGTAAGTTTGGACTGGGTACCAGTACTGTGTCCAGCGCTCAGCAGTCAAAAAAAAAATAGCAGATATCCAGGTAATTGTCACTAAACCATGACCAACACAATCTCAAAACTCAGATCCTGTAGATTTGTTTTTACAATCTACTTTAATCTCTTTCAGATTTAGGGAAATACTTTTTTTACAGTTTCTGTTTTTACAGATTCTGATTCCTGGAAAAATAAAATAAATGTCACCAATACCAAAACTCTTTCTGAAACTAACTAGCAGGCAGACTGTAAGTGAGGTCAAAGATAAAGAATGAATGTGATTTTTTCTTCCTTGGTGAATTCGGGGTTATGGTAACAATTTTGTTTCTATTTCTGTTAAGTACCTATAGAGATAATCATAAATATAAAAAACAATATGAAAAACAGTATTACCCTCTAATAATATTTAAAAAAATACTGAATTTCATTCTTTAAATTTATTCTCTATTACTACAAAAATTACTAGTTTTGAAGAAAAAAACTGAGACAAAATCACTGTGAGGACATTTTATATTTCTTGTAAGAAAAAAATCACTTCAAAGAAAAACTGAAGCAGCACTCTAGCAACAAACTCACTGATTTTAAACAATCATCCTTGTTATGACAAAACAGCCTTGCTGGGACACTTGGGCTTGAGCTAAGTACTGACATTGAAATGTCAATTAGCTAATTGCTCCTGGGAATCGCCTACACCCCCACCCACACTGCCATTCTAGGACTGGGATGCAAATAGAGGAACCTGTGGAATCATGGGAGGGGGTTTTGGGGATGAAAACACCCCTAAATGGAAGGCTGGGTACAGTGGAGGGGACTGGATGGGCACGCTGATTGGGGAAAATGGAACCACATCCCTAGTCTATGTTTGACCTGTCACCATAGCCTCCAGAGGACTGGACTGGACTGGGCTATGGGAAGCAGGAACAAAGAAGCAGCTTTTCCTGGTGTTACCAGGAGGAAAGGAGAGAGGACAACTGCTGCTGGACCTCAGCAGCAGGCTCTGCACATCCCCCCACCCTTCGGCTACCAGTGTGCCAGGAGGAAAGGAGAGAGGACAGTCTGCTGATCGGGACTTCAGATACAGACTGGACACCTCTTCACCCTTCAGCTACCAGTGTGCCAAGAAGACTTCAGGGACAGACTCTGCATGCCTTCTCCCCCTTCAGCTACCTGGAAAAAGCTACAACGGGGGCGAGCTCCATGTCGAGCCCCCTGCCCAGATGATCTTTTTAATAAAGAGCTGAACATTAATAAAGGCATAAGCCCTGTTCATTACAATCCTGCTGTCCACCAGATACAAGTAGTTAGGAGTTTATAAAACGCAACATCATTTTGTTCTGCTTTAGGTTACTTTCTTAAAGATATTGTAAAGGAAATATTTTCTAAATAGCAACTATTTGACACAAGCTATTAGAGTTATTCTTGGCTATGTGGAAAAATGTAAAATGAGAAAATAAATTGACACGAATTCTCATTCTTTTCTTTTAGTGTTGTAAGCCAAGAAGCTATTCTTCCAAAGACTTCTTTCCTTCAGGCAATACATGTTTCTTTCATGTGTTTCAAAATAAACAAAAATAATTGTGCATTTTTGTCTTTTGATTTCACTTTTTGTAAAATAAATCAGTTTGTCTCTTTATAGCATTAACAGAAATACTATGTATACTTTATATCTCGTCTCTAGCTTCAGTTATCCTTCTCCATATAACAGCCTCATGTAGTGCTATCCGGAGTAATATATTTTAATACCCTACCCAAATCTCAGTAATTTCTTTTCTGCAACTATAAAATGTGAAAAAGAACTGTCAAATTCTTCTCATAAAACTTGCTGTTTAATTATGGTAATACAGGTAGCAATATCCCCATGATTGTAAAGAACAGACATAACCTCAACTCACTATAACAATACACTTTATCTGTTTATCTGATGTAATTATAGGACTTTCATTATTCAGCAACTCAAGGGGTTTTATATTTCACTGCTGCATATGATTAGTTGTCTCTGTGAATCCTCTTTTTCTCTGAATTATGTAACTGCATGTTTCTGTTATTGTTTTTACCAAGACTCATTAATAAACTACTTATGTTATAATTAGGAAAGGCACTTTAGTGCTTTTTACTCTAAGTCTTGTAAAATGACTGTTCCAAACTTCTGTTCTAGTGGGTTATCCCAAATTTTCTCAAATTTAAATTCTGAGCAGGGTTTGTGGCACTCTGTTAAAATGTGTCCAAAAGTTATTGCTTTGAGTAGTTTTTTGCAATGACTTTTTCCTGGTATCTTTTCCGTAGAATATAGGGCATTGCATAGTTTGTCAATGAAGTACTGCTCTAACTCAACACTTTGGTATTTTTCCCCCCTGAAGTTCATAAGGAATACGTATGGCAAAGAAAATACAGAAAGCATATAAACAAAGAAAAAATTGGGGTTTTGGGGTTCTTTTTGTTTTTTTTTTTTTTTTTCCAATATCTGATATTTTCTTAAAACCTTGGAGATTTATGTTTTTGGTTTTTTTTTTTTCTGTAAAATCAACTGCATATTGATGTCTCTTGACATCAAGTAGTTTGATTTCTAATCCATTACAGTTTCAAAGCTCTGTATATACAGGTTCCTTTAAAGTGGTTACTTTTTACTGTCTCTTGATAGGATTTCATTAAGTTTGGGGGATCTGACAGAACCTGGCATGAAGCACCATTATTTCAATTCTCCTGTTCTATACAGCCTCTCCACAACTTTACATATTAGGAGTTCTTTATTGACCCTTCAATCACAAGTTTTTGCACCCATTGCATTAAAGTTGGTCTTTTAAGCAAATAGTGGAAAATGGACTGATTTTCCATTTTTGGCCACTGCAGAGCATTTTGGAGACAATCAGGAGCACCACAACTTGATCCCCAAACTGTCAATAATCTAATAAATACAGAAATACATCCTATACACTGATATGATAACCAACTGCATAAGAGAAACATGTGAAAACTTCCCAGTTAAAGGTCCCTTTAAAATCATTAAAATATAAGCACTTATCTTTCTTTAAAAAAAAAAAAAATCATCACATTTTTAATTAGAAGCACAGGTATTATCCATCTAATTGTCCAGTATTTTATGAACTCCGATAACCTTTTCAGGTTAACATCACCTGAAAAACATATCAAGAAGCTCTCTTTTCTTCCTTTATGTTCTTCTATATGTTAAAAACACAGCTCCCCATATCAAAAAATCACAGATTCATTGCTTTTGAACATGCTTCCATAGATCTGCAAGTCCAACTCCTTTGCTCAAAGCTGGATCTACAGTGTACATTGCTCTGGGCCATTCCAATTGGGTTCTGAATGTTTCCAAGACAGAGAATTCACAACCTCTCAATGTGACCTGTTCCAATGTTTAATTAATCTCACAGTCAAACCATTTTTCTTATTTGGTTTAAATTTAATTTTCTGTGCTTCAATTTGTGTACATTGCCTCCTGTCATTATACTGGATACTATCAGATGAGTCTTTTCTGATGTTGATCATCTTTAGTCACCTCTTAGACTCCCCCTAACAGTTATCTAAACAGACTGATGTTGTGGAGCGGCATGCGCTCCTCTCGCCGCAGCACTCCGAGCCGTGCCGTGCTGGGCGGTGAGGGAAGAGAACGGGCGGCCGCTTCCCCCTGCAAGCTCTGCAGTTCAGTTCGTGGCGCACGGGGACAGACGAAGGCGACCACGGGACTTGGGGGTGAACGGGATGGTTTTATTCAGTGAGCCCCAAGACCCCGGCGGGCGGGGGGGCAAAGGTTTTATACAGAACTCAGGAGGACAGGTGTAGGAACAGTAACCAATAAGGGAATAGCAGGGGAGGAGTTTAGGGCAGAACTAACATATCACAAACCTATCAGGGGAAACAGGGGAGAGCTAGGGAAGACTGACACTGGGGAGAGGAGGAGATTGGGGGGTTTGGGGGGGGGGGAACAGATATTAAACAAATATTAAATGAAAGAAAAACACACCACCGCAGACTGAGAAGCTCCTTCTGAGCCTTCACATCTCCAGGCTGAACAATCCCAGCTTTTCCAGTCTCTCCTCATGTGAGAGATACTCTAGTCTTCATGATTTCATGCCCCTGTACTGGACTTAGTCCAGTATGTCCATGTCTCCTTTGTACTGAGGATCCCAGATCTGGGAGCATTCCTCAAGCAGCTTCACCAGGGCTGTATAGAGCAGAAGGATCACCTCTCTCAGCCTGCTGAAAACAGGTTTTCTCACCCAGTGCAGAATGGGGTTGACCTTTGCCACAAGAGCACATCACTAGCTCACACCCAGCTTTCATCCACCTGGATCTCCACCATGTCCTTCTGCTATTCATCTGACAGTTGGCCCTGAGTTTTGTGCCATTTGCAAAGAGAGTGAGAGTGGTTGAGAAAGCACTCTGTTCCACATACCACATCAAAAGCCACCAGGAGTACTTCCTAGTGACTGGACTCCAGCTGCTATTTAGGCTGCTGGTTACAGCCCTTTGAACCTTCCATTCCAGACAAATTCCATCCACTTCACTTTTAATTTATCTAGCCTGTTCTTCTGCGTCTCTTACTCTTACATGTATCTCTCTCAATCTTCCTTAATTCTTACCAGCTAAGGAGGTAATTTTGGAATTTGAATTACTTCCTATCATTGAGTGCTATCATTATAATGAATTCTAATTGACAGATTCTATGCTAGTCCTTAAATTAGCTCAGCCTTAAGTTTTTCCACTTCCAGTGGGACAGATTGTACTATTGGTTTTACTATACTATACTGTACTATACTATATACTGTATTTCTTTCCTCTAAATCAGTCTTTCATGTGTGCATTTGATCTGTACTTTCCTATTCTCATTACTTTTGTCAAAGATTTGTTTAAAAACCTTTACTCGGATAAAATAAATTACATCTTCTCCCTTTTCAAATAGACCTTTGTAATTTTTTTTTCAAAGAATTCTAAGTCAATTAAGTTGTAATAATTCTATGTGAATCTGTATTTTAAAGTATTACTACTACTGTTAGTATGACTACTTCTTCTCTCTGCCCCAGATTTAGTCTCTAGATCCTTCAACATAAACTATAGTACTACTTTATCATCTTATTTCCTAATACCACAAAGAGATTTCAGGTAATACCAATACTGAAACAATCAAAGTAAATGCTTCTGGACTCAAAAATTCCACTCTCCCTCCCTGTATGCTGCTGTTTAAGAGCAATGCATGTTAAAGAAAGAAAAGGATTGCCCATCCATTTTTATGGTAATGGTGTGCTTTAAGAAGTAAGAGCACAAACAGAAAAAAAATGTGGATTATTACATCAGCATTACTTCCACAGACCAAAGTGATAGGACTTTTTCAGATTTCAGAGAGGACATTTGAACAATGCAGACAGTATATATCACATACAGAGATGAAAAGTGAAAGTAAATATCTGAAAGTTTAAGAAAGAATAAGGTTGAGGCATCGCAATCAACATATCACACATTTGGGGCTAGAAATATAATGTTGACTCTAAATTTCATTTATGTAAAATAAGCCAGGTTGCAAATAGTGGTCAGAAGGATGATAGGTAGAAACTGAATTATATTAGTGAAATGTAGCACAAAGTGAAGAGAGGAAAGCACTTCAAGAAAGTAACTATAATCAATGCTTTATACTCACAGAGCACCTCTTGTTGCTGAAGGAATAAAATATTTATGGGCCTTGCAGGTTCTGCTGTGTCCTTGGCCAGGCAAATGGTGTCAGAAACTGCAAATGCTTTCTACTATATCAGAAAAATTTGAGGACTACCACCCCCACAGCTAAGTAACACTTTTGTCATAGCCTTTGACTGATACTATGGCTTTAGTCTTAGTTCTGCAAAACCTTGTGCATGAACTTGAAAGCAAAAGCCATAAGACTAAATATGGGATCTATAGCACTTAAAGGAGCAGCTTCAGCCATAGACAGATTATGCTCCTTGCTCCACCATAAATTAAATTATTAAGTTCACAATGAATATGGAAGACAACAGTGTTGTAATTTCCAAATTACTGCAAATAACAAAATGGTTGAGGAAGTAGATACAAGGAAAGGCTGTCTGTCATTTAGGCTGGCTATGAGTCTGTCTGTCATCCATCTCTTCCTCACTACTATCTCTTCCTTTTTTCATAAATGAATTGTTTTTCCAACTGACACTATAGGTTTACTTATTTTTCTAACTCCAGCTTTAATGGTAACAAAGGCAGTGCAAGGGACAAGAAAATCAGATTTGTGTTTTCCTGTAACAAATTGAACCTGAAATAGACTTCTAAGCAGAGTATCTAAAAGCAAAATAAAATAAAATAAAATAAAACAAAAAAACAAACAAACAACAACAACAACAAAAAAACAAAAACAAACAAACAAACAAAAAAACAACAAGAAAAAAGGAGTATAATTCTTATAATTTATTCCATTCTGTTTTAGTTATAAGCATAATCCTCCTTCTTCATACTATTCTCAGCATGATGCATGTACCAGCACTCTTTTGATTATGTGAAACAAATAACGAGGAGAAAGCTATGTTTAAGTTTTATGCTATTGAGATTTCTTTCTGGAAAACAATTGCATTTCAATGGCTTCCAAAAAAGGACTCATGAATGCTCCTTTTTTCAATGTCCCAGTGTAGCTTTTAAATCTTTTTGTTTTTTTAATTAACAGTATGCACCTGTTTATGATTAAGCTTTAATTATATTTCATTTCATTTCATACTGAATTCAGTTTTTTGAACTGAACTGACATTATATATATGGCAACACTGTCAAGCACACAGGAATGTTAGTGTTCATTTTTTCAAGGAGCTAATAATAAAATTCTAGATCCTATTATTTACTAAAGGAAAGTACTTAGGTCAAAATGTCAATTTAGTTCTGAATGCAGGTACAATAATAAGAAACAATTTGTTGTCTTTATGAAACACATTCATGCTGCTTATTTTGTAGCATGTGCTAGTGCTGTAGTGGCAGAACAGATTAAATTTTAACCAAGAGATGAAACAGATGAAAGCAGACCAGGCTCGATAATCAGTGGAACCTGTTAAAAGTAAAACCTGCATTTTATCATTAAAAAAAAAAAAAAAGGAAAATGAATATACATAAATGCATTTCACAGTTTTGATCACTGAAAGATGGTATCATGAATAGTGCTTAGGAGGACTGAATCTATCAACCCAGGATGGGACTTTTTCTTTCTTCATTTGCCTTGTTGAGTAATTTAAATTAAAAACCTTCACTGTGGAAAAATAAAGACCCTGTAATAAAAAAGACTAACTGACCTTGCCTCAAGTAAAAATATTTGTTTCAGAGTCCTCACCCTGGTGGCTTTTGATCATTGCAGGGCTTATCTGAGGCAATGGATATTCATCAAAATTAGAGTACTTTCAAATGCATGGGTAAATATTTATTGTATCTTGGCAATTTGCCTATTAAAAGGTCAGAAACATAATTAGAAACTACTAGGCATCTGTGAAGTATAAATTAACATGGGCATACAATTAGCATGCAATTCGCTAATAGTTGATAGTAGATATAAAAAGGAAAAATGAATTTCTCAGACTGTACTAAGTAGTGTTAACTTGTAAGACATATGAATTGTGAAACACAAATGGGACAAGCTGTTTATTTTAGGAGATTAAATGCTTAGAAATGTTGCTGGGCAAGTTGGCAGCCTTCTGTCCCATTCAGAGAAATGTGGCATATTTACAGAGGTGAAGTCACATAGGCATGTGATTTTGTTTAATTGTTCCGTGGAGTAAGATTATTCACAAGCATAAAGAAAATTCTCCTTTATCTGGACTAGTGAAAACCCACTGGTGTTAAAAATAACATAACATATTAAGGTAGTCTTTCTTAAAATCTGAGAGTGATAATTTTCCTTTCTAATTTTATTTTTCATATTATATGTCAAATAAATTATTTACCTATCTCAGAAGCAGCCACTGTGATGTTGTACCAAGGTGTCTCCTCTCTGTCAAAGATCTTGGCAGTCTTAATGGTTCCAGTACTAGCATCAATGGTGAAATACCTATCTTCTTCTGTGTTATGATCAATGAAATATCTATGAAGAAATAAAACAATAAATATATATTCATTGTAGTATATATATAATCCAAAGTAACAGAAAGCTATACATGAATTTACTTTCCAGCTTTTAAAATCACAGACACTTTTAAAAACAACCTGAAAAAATCTATAATTTGGAGAAACCCAAAGTAACACCGTATTTAATTTCTGTGATAATGTTTTATTTCTTTTCATACATAACAATATTTCTACCATGAGTCACAAAGATATCAATTGCTAGCAGGTGGTATTTTGCACGGCAGTATACAACCCTGTCAAAGGTAAGATATATATGTGTTCTGACTAAAAATCATGAAATGGAAAAGCAAAAAAGAAAGCAGAAACTAAGATACTATTATTCGGCTTATTTGCCTGTCACTGCAAAGCAGTGTGATCAGCCTTGGTCCCTTTTTTGAAGCACACCTCTCTGATGTTAACTTGATGACAAGGTAACACATAAGTCATTTGGAACATCACCATTACAGCATATCAGAAACATCTGGTTCCCAGAGCAGCCATTGACAGTACCCTAGAAGAAAAGCTAAACTTCCCTGCTTTACTCCCTTGGTTTCAGGGTACTTTGCCTAGCAGGGGAATTCAAAGCCTTGAAGTGGGTAATGGAAGCAGAGGGAGCACAAAAGAAGAGATTGACAAGACTTTTCTCAAAGCTGGAATTATTTACAATGGCTTTTAACAAATGAAGCAATTACAGAACTCTTCCAAGCTTTCTTGACTAACTCTGGAAAAAAAAAGAAAACAAAGGAAAAATATTCTTTTTATATACCATAACTACTTTTCCTGATAATTTGTCATCCCTGCTTTCATTTTGTGAAATTCCATATATATTTAATATATGGAAGGCATATAAAGATTAAAATTATTTATTTGCCCCATCCAATTGCTCTTATTTTTACATCACCAGAATATAATTCCTAGCTAATAAAAAGAGTGGTGCACATAAAAGTTGCAAAGCACAAATCAATTAAAAATAAGGTTTTTTTCACTCACAATGTACTTATTTATACTAGTTGTGTAAATAAAAAGCAAGCAAACAAACAATTAATTGAATGACATATTAAAGGCAGAGATGATGTGAAAAAGTAAAATAAAGTAAGCACTTAGAAGGGAAAGCAGAAATCTGAATTAGTCACCTTAACTGGTCAAAGGATTGAACACTCAGTGGAAAAGCCAGATAGGGTTTGGTGACTTAGGGTAGATCTTCCTTACTGGAGAGAACCCGAACCTCCCTCTCCTACCTGCCTTATAGTATGTTAACTTGCCTTTTGGAACTCCATATTTTCTTACCATACCTCAAGTATTTTCAGCAGCTAAAGCACAATAGTTTAGTCACTGGAAATCAAATAAGCCAAAGCTAGGATAGAATATCTTTCTTTTTGTCTGTTCTCCATCCTTCCTTTCAATAGCATGAAAAGTGAAAGCCCCACTGCGGGACTGTTGAAGTTGTTGGAGAGGCAGCAGATCTCAATTCCTACCCATTTTATGTTTTTCTGGAGCAAGGATTGTACTTACTGTTTCCCATAAGCTAAGTCAGAAACCCTTGTGCATTTCATTATTACCAAGATTTCAGAATATCTCATTACAAAATATACCAGAAGTACACAATAGTGACAATTTGGATGTGCAAGATGGCAGCTCAAGTTGCTTCAAACAAGTGGACTAAGAAGATCTTGATTATTTAGGTGACGGGGCAATTTTTAAAAGTTTAAGTCAGGAATTTTTTTTCAAAGGACATTATTCAGTGTATTGGTAACTGAATAGGAAAAAAACAAAAAACAAAAAACAAAATAGTGATGCTGCCAGAAAAAGAACAAAAAAGCTAGTGAATTTATATACAGCGGTCATTGCAGACATGCTTCTAAAAGTTGCTGTGGTTCTCCATGCTTGGTAAACTCAGGATAGGAAATAAAAGAAAACTCCTGATGAACTTTAGAAATTTATTTTGCTTTGAGGAATATTGGAATCCTCTGAGGACACATCACAGAAAAGAACTAAAATGGACCACACAATTATCTTCTTGGCATTATTTTATGTGGCCCTATTTGTACAAGCTATAATCACCTCTTTAAGACTATGCCAGTCTCAGTGGAGAAGTTGTATCTCTCATGTCCACAGATAGCATTGCCTTCAACTATTTATAAAAACTTGGAGACATTGTGGTATCAACCTCTAAAAATCAATAAAGCTGCCATATTTGCTACAGAGCCATGTTGACATCTGAACTTTGTCCAGAAGATACATGCTTCAGGTGGAGAAATGCCCCCATACCTTATACCTTATGCTTGGCAGTGTAGGAAAACTTAACTAGGAAAAATAGTTGGAATATTTTGATCATACTACTATTAACACAGAAATAATGAATGTCTGATTGTGTTGGGTGAGATATATACACAGATATACAAGTATCTTTTACATTATGAACTAGAAGGTTAAAAGAGAAAATGTGGAAAGCATAATTGTCCTTCAGTTTTCTTGGAGACCTTTTGCTGGTAGAGCTTACAATCAGCTATGCAGTGATAAAATTTAACTACTTCTCTCCTATAGCTTTGTTTTTCTTGCCTTTAGGAGTCTCCTGATAACAACAAGGATTATTTACTGAAAAAAAGAAATCAAATATTCTTTCCTGACCTGTGCTTATAGAATATGTGCACTGCAAATCCATATCAGCTTATAATACAAGAGTCTCATCCCTGCAAACATTAATTAGTCTGGACACTTTTTGCTTATTATCAACATCAGGCACAGTGACTATTCTATTAGTCATTATTGTGCTAACCCCTAGAACCATAAAAATAAGGCTATGTATTATTTCTAGCAGTAACTTAAAAATAGACAGAATTTCATATTGGGCTTCAATGAGGAAAAACTTAATACAAATTCTTAGCTGCTGTTATGTGTATATGAGTTATAAAAAAATGTTACCTCTTCCTCTGAGCAAAGTACAGGAAAAAAAAGGAAAATACCTGTCCCAAAAATGAAGCTTGTGTAAAAAACCTGATGTTTGATTTTCTGATTAATTGTGATAATCTAAAAATTCATTTTCATAAACGTATTGTAAATTATGGTATTTTTTTCTTTTTCAATAGGACCATCTTTTTATAAATCAATTATTTAAGTGTGTTCTACAGAAACTCAAATGTCTGTTTAAAGAATTTAGGATTGGATGAATAACTTCAACTGTATTTTCTGTGTCATTAATGAAAACAAAATAATCCTGTGGTAACTCATTGTACTAAAACTTCTACTTCCAATTTTGGTAGAATAATGATTTTTTTAAAAAAAATTATCCACAGTTGCACTTCCCTTTCATGTGCTAACTTTTGCATACAGTTTGAAATATTCACAGATTGACAATTCTTTTCTTCATCAATTACTAAATAAGGGCGTGGTACTTTCTTAAGTTTTCCCATTATTAAAATGTTCAGTTCTCCTCCATTACTCCAGATTCTTCCTTAAAACTGTTTTGTTCATCACATCTAAAGTAGCCATTTGCTCTTCCCTGTTCCCCAACTTTCATGAATGTATCAGTATAACAAGTTACAGAAGATATTCCCACACACTAAAAAACATAGGAATGCTAGTTCTTCTTCCAAGTGCTTTAAAAATATTTTGTAAAATAACTCTCTTGGTAAATCAACTAATTTTTGTCATATAAGAGGACATTTAGAACAAGTTTCAATATTTTTACAAAGTGCTGAACAATTTAGACCTTTATAAATACTAGTCACTTGTTTATCTACATGTTGAGAATAGAGACTAGATATATCCATAAATAGACCACATTCTTGAGCCAAGGATGCTTTACTTAAGCTTTTGAATTTACTTCATCTGATAAAAAAAATTAAATTCATCTGGATAATAGTGGCAACAGACACAGTCATTCCCTTCTGCGCCTACCCTTCCCTCCACATCTACTGATCTGCTTTTCAATGCTTTTTCTAGACCACAAAAATATATAGTACAAGTTTTGAATTTCAAAGAGTGATTTCAAAAGAGATTTTTCACCTTAAGTCAGTTGATGGTCTCTGCTCACTTAGAATACATTAATTCAAAAATTAATTAAAAATATCCATTTGAGATATTTATTTATAAGCACTTACTCATGACAATACCATGTGACTCAGCATGCTTATAACCACTGCACATTAAATCTGCACATCAGAGCTGCATGGCACATGTTAATAAGGAGACTTAATTACAAGACATGCCTAGATTAACAGCTCTCCAAAAACTGTTTATATGCAAACCAGCAGCAGAAACCAATCTGAAAGAAATTTCATTTAAAAAAATCATGAATATAGAAAACTTAATAGTCACACTATCTGAAGACAATCTGAATGAAATTAAATACCAAAACTCATCCTGCTAACACTGGCAAATGCAACATGTGCCATGTTTTTATTATGTAGTCTCAGTGAACAGAAGTACATTCCCAGCTTCATCCAATCCTTCTGACCAAAGCAAGCCACTGGCTCTTCTGGCTTTGTTCCTCATTTCTTGCTTTTTAGTGTAGCAGTGAGTCAGTGATGACAGATATTCCCCCATTTTGCTGAAAACTAAAAGCATTTGCATCAATTAGAAAATTAAGCTAAATATATATGAATGATGGCCCTTGGGCAGAAGGTCACTATGGAACATACAAATCTGCTTGCAGTATTCAACCTGTCAGACTCTAATAATGCAAAGATTGCTTAAAACGGAGAAAAATTTCAGAGGTGCTAAAGTAGTTTAGAAATATTAATTATCTCGAAATTGTTTAGGAGGGCTTCTGAAGCTAAAAGGCATAAGCATTTTCAGAATCTCTCTGCCTAAATTATTGTCTTACTATTAATACCAGTCATTCACTGGATAGATAACTGGCATAGGCTGTTACTGTTCTGGTATGGTTCTATCTAGTTACTGTGTTTTAAGGACAAACCTTGAGTTTAAACTTTTAAAATAGTTTTGAGATTTTAAGTTGTTTCTTTTTTTTTAATCTAATCTTTTAGATTAGATTAAAAACTCATCTTTTCATTATGTTATTTTTCATTTATTAATTACCCTATTTATCAACTGTAAAAATGAACTCTGTTACATATTTCTACCTTGGCTGCAAATCTCATATTGATAATAAGCTTCCAAAAATAAACTTCAGCCAGATGTGAATTCAAAGATCACAGCACTTCCTTGGACTTCTGAGGTATAGGCAAATATCCAGTCCTCAAATAACAAGTGAAGCTGCTTACAAAGAATTACTAAAAAAAGTCCATGGGAATGGAACAGAACCTTGTCGAACTATTAAGGACTTATCAGTTAAAAGTCAAATATCTTTAAAAGGAAACCTGTTCAGTTAAATATTTAAGCAAGAAATTTTACCAGAAAGAGATAAAGTACAGATTTTTTTATTTAATTTTATAAAATATCTTAGAAAAGGATGAGTAAGCAACTGCATAGAGAAAAGGAGGTGTATCATGGGAAAGACTGAGAGAACCAACCAGCTGACACTCTCTGTGTTTGACCAGGTGGAGAGCAACAAGAAGTGGCCCATGCTGGGACATAACTTCAGTGCCTTTTATGTCTCTCTGCCTCCTGACAGCAGCACTCATGAGCCTGGGAACCAGCAGCAAAGCCTTGAACCCAAATGAGGTGGTGAGGAAACATTCTGTTGTTGTGACTGTCATGCACTTCAGACCAATTTCCCCATAGTTCAAACAAATTCAGCCAGGAGAGAAAAGGAATTGTGAAATATGACTGAGAAGTCATGCCAATCAGAAGGCAACCATGTCTGTTACATTAAGGAGACATTCGATGTTCCAGAGCTCCTTGGCAGAAGACCGCTACTGAGAACTGCAGCCTTCAATTGTGCTTTCCATGTGTGAAAACTGAATACATTAGAAGATAGCTTGGATAAGGTATTCCCTCTGTTTACTGTTCCTTTACTTTCTTTTCAAACAGACACAGCATAACTTTGAGAAAGGTGCTATTCCTCTAACAGCATTTAAAGGAAGTTGATTAAATATGCTGTTCCCACTGAGACTCTCTGGTGCTGGCTGCCACCTGACATCCACCAGCTGATCAGCAGTACCTTGTTGTTCCCATACAGGACTCCTGGCTCACCTCTCATACTGAAATCTCAGCACAGCCAGAGTGTCAATGTTCCATGTTCCAGTCCTAAAGATGCGAGTTGCAGGATCCCAGGGGACGCAGGGGACTTCACAACAGTGAACCACTGTCTCCCAGGAAAGTCTTTGAGAGGCAGACACTGCTGGTTTGAATTTTATGCAAAAGTCAGCTTCCTGCTCCAGTTCTTATTCCCATCCTCTAGCACACTACTCACCTTGGACACAAGAAATTTGGAACATTGCTCATTTGAACGAAATAAGCCCTTTCTAGACACCCATCATTTATAACTGGCAGTTTCTGTCTGCATGTGTTAATCAGTGATCATTTTTCCAGCTAATTCTACCAGTCAGTGTAGGCTAAGAATGGGCCACACCCTTCAAGGCATAATTCAGAATTCACAGCAAGATAAAGATTTGCCTTCTTTTCATTACTTTATGAATTTCTTCAGAGGATTATGACTGTCCAAAAGCATTCAAGTAGATATGTTGATTGCAGAACGATATCTTATTATCTTACTAGTATCCAAATTACTTGTTATTCAAAGAGATTAACATTCAGATGCTGATAAGAAATAAGGTGCAGTCAGTGTGCAGTCAGTGTTACATAAGAAACACTTTTATTTCCCGCGACAAGATAGCTACAGCTACAGCTACTTGTCTGCAGCTACACCTACTTTTCTAACTACCAGCTAAAAACTGGTATTCTACTTACATACTATCTTTTTTTTTTCTCAACATATTATACACTAAACCAAATAAAACCAAGATTGATAGATTTATGCCTATTCATCAGAATTGTATGACCCTATCGAATTACTACACTCTAGAGATGTCCATATAAGAAGGCTGACTCTAAAACCATAAAAGACTGTTAATACTTGAGACATTTTGAAGTCAGTAGAAATTATAGAAACATAAAGATTATATTCTGGCATGAAAAATCAGTCATGGCCAAAAAGTTATCTGTTACCATTTCCTCTCTCAGCTCTCAGGGAGGGATGGAGGTGGTTCTGGTTCTTGTGGGATTATGATCACTATCCTGACATGGATTCTTCCTTGTCAACAGAGCTGTCAGAACATCTTACCAATTACTGGTCAAGGACATGGACATATTTGTTACTGGGAAACCTAGGACACATAATTTGACAAGAATCAAAACTAATTTGAGGTCTCAGGAAACAAAACAGCAAGAGACCTTGACACTATTAAATAAAAGTTTTAAAATGTTTTCTTGCTGTGAAATCAGATGGAGAATTAGTGAAGAAATTGAAGAAAAATTCCCATGTCTCAGCAGCCATTCAAAATAAAGTGCTCTTTTTCTGTCTCAGTTTACTGACAGTTGGGGAGAGGATACTGGAGGATTATGATGGTGTTGTGCTTTGAGATCTCCTTTGAGAAGGGCAGATTTCTGCCCTTGTCTTCACCAGCACAGGTCTTGCAGGATCTGGAAAATTTTACAGGCTCCTCCACAGGCATATGAGGGAGGGATGGGCACACTGCATGATGTCACTGATCTCAGCAAGCTGCCCTAAGTACAGCCAATAGAGAGTCATAGACTCATTTAATCATAGCCTGGCTTGGAAGGGACCTTGGATATCATCTAGTTCCAACATCTCTGACATGCGTTGTAAGACCTTCCCCTAGACCAGATTGCTCAGAGCTCCATCCAACCAGGCTTTACACATTTTCAGGTATGTGGCATCCACAACTTCTCTGGACAACATTTTTCAACCCTTATGAGGTCTTACCACCCTCATAGTGGAGAATTTTTTGCTAACATCTAAGCTAAACCAACTCTCAGTTTGAAGCCATTCCCTCTTGTCCTGTCACTACATACTCTTGTATATAGCTCCTCTCCATCTTTCGTGTAGGCTCACTTCAAGAACTGGGAAGCTGCAATTATGTCACCTCAAACAGTCCAACAGTCCACTCATCCAATCCATCTGTTACCAGTTTAGAGAAAATTATGTGGTGGAGGACTGTGTCAAAGGCTTTACAGAAGTCCAGATAAATAACATCTCTAACACTTCCATTGTCCACTGATACAGTCACTCCATTAAGGCCACTAGACTGGTAAAGGCCACTAGTCTGGTCAAAGACTTGTCCTTAGGAAATGTGTGCTGGTTGTACACAGGACAGCAGGAAACAAAATGCTTTTATTTCTCTTATATGAGATTTAAAGAGCAAGTAAAGCAAATGAAAATAACTAGGAGAAGGGACTTCTGTATTTTCCACAAGGGAACAGGCTTATCCCATCTCCCTACTGAGAGTAGCATAGAAACTGAATTGATCTCAGAGAATGGGGGAAGAGGGGGGAGAACCTTAAAAATATAATTTAATGTTCAGCCCTTCCCTTTGATCCTTTCATGCAATTGTCTTGCACCTTCCTTTAATTTGAATCACAAGTTGAAGTTTTATTCTATCTCTAGCAACTTTACATTAGAAAAGATGTATAAAATCTGATTTTTTTCCTAATACTTTATGCCTTTAAGACTTTGAGAAATAATTATAGGACAGCATAAAACTTATGGGTTATGCTCTTTCATCTACATATAAGAATACATCTTAAAATACTGTTTACTGAAAATTAAGATTACTTTCTAAAGGCTGATGACAAAAAGTATTCACTTTCAGATGAATCTAAAAGATTATTATCTTTTACAATCAAAGAAGCAAAAGTTAAAACAAGTTTCTCTACCTAATATAGGAATTGAAAACAAAATTCCTACACCACATTAATTGTTATAATCATATGTACCTCTAATTTTTTTATTATTCTTTCTGAAAGAAGGAAAGAGAACTTTGTTAATTTAAATCAAAATAGAGAAGGGAACTAAGAATTTATTACAGCCTCTACTTTTTGTACTTTTTGTAATTTTTGTACTCATTAGTATATACATGTATTATAATCATTATGATATATCATCCATTTTAAGATCACAATATAAGACCACTAGAAAAATGGGAAGCAGGGTCATGGCTGATATTGTACTCTTGTTCTTCACCAACTTAGCACAAAATTAAAAGTCAATTTTTAGGACAAAATAAAAATTAATTTTTAGCAGAAAATTTAAAAAAGAAAAAATAAATAAAGCCCAAACCAAAACCAAAGCAACAGGGTTTTTCTGACTTCTGTTTCTTATAGCTGATTAATCCTTGTGAATAAAATGCATTATAGCAAGACATATTAGAGCCTGCTTAGGGTCCAACAGAAAATTTACTTGAATTCCAAAATATTAATATAACAAATAAATCTTCCAAGGACCAAAAAAAAAAAAAAAAAATACAAAGTTGATTTTAGCCAAGGAATTGTAGACCTTCTGAAAAGAGAAGATGCTTATCTTTTTTATCATTTGACAGTACTGTCACAGCTAGAATCCTGATCAGGACCTGTACCCCATTCACCATAAGTTTTCTGTTAGATACCAGGAAAAGAAAAATTCTTCCCAGAAATGTAAGCAATGTAAGTTAAACATAATAAGTCGGTGTAAAAAATTACTAGAGGGGGCAGAGGTCCTATCATTAATGCTCAAAATAGTGATTTACCTTCTGTATCACTGCATGACAAAGCAGCACTCAAAGTAGTGAGCTGATGCTGTTTTATTTCTATAATGGGATGTCTTATTTCTCAAACACTACTCTTAAGTGTATTAGGTTAACAAAGGTATTCATTATCAAATGGGGAAGTTATTCTGAGGAAACTGGTCTACGTCATCAAACTAATTTCACTACTACATCAGAGCTGAAGAAAATGTCATGGTCTTAAAACTACATCTTAGCTCTTTTCTGAATCACTGCCTTGGAGGTGGCTTGGGGAACAGCTGCAGCATTATGTTTCTGAAAAACATTCCACTGGCAACAGAGCAGAGGCAGTTGGAAAGCTCCAAGGATCATGTGGAGTATGAGCTCTGCCTGGACAGACTCACCACCCAAGGATGACTCAGTACAGGAGAATGTCAGGGTTTCAAGAGGTGCTGCCCTGCCCTGAGGCAGCAATAACAGCCAATTAAAAGCTGTTTACACCCCTAATCTCCATGCAGGTTTTCTGTGTATGGTTTCAGAAAGGAAAAAAAAAGAAAGATAATTTCTAAGTAGATATACAGATATTTAAAATGAATAATGGACTAAGAAAAAAATGAATTAGAGTATGCAATAGTCATGCTTTCTTCTGTATTGTGTGGGAAGATACTTTTCAAGATCCACTTGCACATTAGATATTATTATAAGACATGACTTAATGCTGACCTTTTCAAGCAACAAAAGATATCAGTATGGAAGCAAAATACTTGATACAAAGCAATGAAAGGGGATTAGTTTCTCATATATGTTCCAACAGGGCAGTAATACCTGTGAATGAACGACAAATAAGGATGTTTCCTTTGATTTCAAGAATAATTTTCTAGATAAAATTTTAAGTGATTTTCAAACTACTCAAAACCCTTTATATTTTAAACTAATACATGATGAAGTTTTATTATATTTATTTCGTATGCTTTCTATTATATCATGCTTTTTATATTTCAGTAGAATAATAATCTTATTCTAAAACATAGCATTTTAAAAAGTTTCCCTGAACTTGAAAAGAAAAATCCTTTCAAACACTCCAAATTGCCAATTAGATAAGTACTGAATGAAAAGACCCCACAGCTATTAGCTACATTTGTTATTACCGAGGTTGTTCTGCTGGGATCTAAAGACTCAAACACTAGTACAAGCACTGGCAAAAAGTCAGTGCCTTCTGAATACTGCTCAGCTCAGGAACAAGATGAAATCACTGTGATGAAATTGCAGTGAGGAAATAAGGACAAAACCCACATTGTACCCCTCTACTGATAGCAGATAACTTAAAAAGATTTCAACACTGCTAATTACCTCAACTACACTTCCAACCATTTTTCTGTATACAAGAATTGTTCCTGCCATCAAATAAAACCGTTACTTAATTGGACAGTGAACAAATCACAGCACTGTATCTCATCTAGTAGCTGAATAGCAAAGTGATATGGTTTCAACTGGGTGTGCCTAAATGCTTCATCAATCTCATACACAGCAGCAAGTGTCCTCATAAAGTGGAAAGGATGCACAAGTGGATTAGGGAAGACTGATTAGCAAATCTGTGCTCTGAATCTTGTCCTATAGCCTTACAGTATTTGGATACAAAAATGTATCTCAATTGAGGGAAAAACACGATAGACACAAGTAAGAACAATTTTACAATTGTTTTTTTTCCCCTCAATTATATGAGTAATATGGATACTTAATATCCTGTCCTCAATCACTGGTTACAAGTTCAGGTTTGGAAAAAAAAAAAGCAAATACTAAAAGCTCAATATTTGGAATTTTTTTCCTTCTGATCCCACTATCTCCAGATTACTTATCGCCTGTTTCACCCCTAAAATCTACTTCTGGCCTTCCCAGGCTTTATACAAACTGCTGCTGCTTCCCTTTTGCCAGATTTATCTCTTTCTAGACAAAACTGTTACAGGCAACAGAGAGTTGAATTATGGACCAGTCAAATATGCACTTGCCTTCTCCAAATTTCCACAATGGTGATTGGTCTGACTGTGAATAGCTTCAGAATCATATTAGACCTACAGGCATTTGGCAGCTATTTTTAGCAAAGTTTTATTATGTATGTTACAATTTAGGCACAAAAACCACAGTGGAAATTTTTCAAAGGCAATAACTTTCCACTAAGAAATTGCATATATTGATTCTTTGAGACAAAACATTCTGAATCTTAGACTATTATCACAAAAGAACCATAAAAATATGATGGCATCATTGCTCTGAAAAGATTGTTTCATCTTACCAAGACTATTACACATACCCAGCAGATTTCAACTCAGTCAGGAGTTGAATATCCCTAACTAGCTGAAGAAAAACTGCTTTTCAAAGATATAATAATATGATTTCTACAAAGGATATATCATTATGTCATGGAAAGGAAAAGCATCAAAACTGTTTTTTCTGGATATTTTTTGGAAACTTTTTAGATCTACTGCCACCTTTGACACATGCATTTCATATATTGTACACAAAATTCATTTTTTTACATATTTGATTCTTTTGATGCTCTATTGAAGCTGAAGCATGTTACAAAATATTGGGTTCATCCTCAACCAAAGTTTTGCAAAAATGATCCTGCTTGTCTCTAAAAGGAAGATGTATCTAAACCAGTTGCTGTCTTTAACAAGCACCTGGGACTACTACAGTGCAGCATGCATGCAGAGGGCCAGCGCAATTTTGACAGACAGGGGAAAACCAGTGGTATGACATTTAACATATGTACAGTAGGACACCACTGGAAAATTAGGCCTTTGCTCAGACCAGTGATGGGAATTAGAGTGCAAACCAAATAAAGGCTGAAGGTTACGTTACTAAAATCTATACAGACTGATCATTACACTGTTCTGACATATGTTTACCTTTATGTACTAAAATAAACAGTCTTCATATATTCCAGATCTCATTAACTATTAAGCTTGTGAAATTCAATGTCATGGTTGAATAATTAATCCCTATAATATGGATTTACTATACCTCACTAAACTGTTTGCAGCATCAGGATCATGTGCAGTTACTGTGCCAACAGGAGTCCCAATCTTTGCGTTTTCATAAACTTCCATGACATAGGAAGGCATAGTGAAGAGCGGAGGTTCATCCACATCGCCAACAATGACCTTCAACATTGTTACATCTTTGAATGGTCCCAAGTGCGAAAAGCGAAAATCCAAGTGAGTATTTGCTCCTTCTATATTAAGTGTATATGATTTCTTTTTTTCATAGTTGAGTGGCTGTTGGCAGAAAAAGAAAACAATTCTCAGAGAAATTCTTTTCTAAGTTTAGCCTGCTAGCAACTTAACAACATCTTTTCTGTTAAACATTTCTTCATGTTATTAGAAAGGGATGATATTCTCTGATATTCTGGCGATCACTGCCATACCTTGTATGTAGAAGGATATAAATGAAGCTGGATGGTTTCAGATTTTCTCTACAATAGAATTATGTAAAATATACTAGTTTTGGAAATAACCCTGGGTTTAGAATGAACCTCAGATTCTACTTTCATGATAATGTAGTGTCTAGATTTTGTCACCTTTAGGTTTTAATCAGTAAATTCTAAATCCTGAATAAGGTAGAGATTGATGTATCCTGAATTAAAATAGCTTCACATCTTAAATAAGAAAGATTCATAGACAGTGACGGGAACATTAAAATTCTTTTGGGCATCTTTTTTATCCTCAACTGAATAAAAGCAACTTATTGTAGGAGAACATTCAGTCACTGTAAGAGAGCAGATGTAGTCTATTTCTAACAGTTTCAAAACACAGTCAAATCATTAAAAGAAGTTGCATATGGGTGGAATTTTTGTTTTTTCAGAACCAGAATTTTTATTTCCACAACGGCATGGCAGAATTCCACTGATACCAGCATCATTCTGTGTGGGCATTACAGTCTATCTACAAAAACTCTTCATCCAAGTTTAAAATAGTATTTGCCCAAGTAGGGGCAAAGTATTAGGCAAGACATATGAGAAACTCAATATATGGCTTGTCACTGTCATTGTGAATTTTGTAGATGAAATCTACAATAAATTTGACTGATGGTGTACAAGAAAAAATGGTCAGGGTGTTTATAGACTTTATATATTTCTTTGATTCCTCCTCTGTGTACTTAAGGACAATTAATTCATTCTCTGAACTCTAACAGTAAAAGGCTTTTGTGACCCTCATATTCTCTGTTTCCCTTTCTTGAATGTAAAATAAAAAGTTTTAAAGGCATAGAAATTTACCATAGCCTCGTAAATCTATTACTATGCTAGAAAGAGCAGCTGAGTAGGCTACTCAAGTAAATTCATAATGAAATATATGTTTAATAAATTTGTAGATGTGTATTAATTTATGGGGTTTTTTTGTTATGAGCAGCGAAATATTATCTAGTGATTTTCATTTCTCTGCAGCATGTATATTCTAAGAATAAACAGGTTTAAATAGGACTGCAACTTTGATGTCTTTTTGGAAAACTCAGTTTATATTGACAATGACTGAATTAACTTCAACAGGAAGATTAATTTCTCTCAGAAAACACATGAGGAATGACACAAAGTCTTTTAGTAAGACAAACCCTTTTATCTAGTTCTTTGATCAGACAATAAAATTTTTTAAGGGAATAATCCATTCAGATAATCAGAAAAAGCTGCCATTTTTAATATAGTCAGAGTAGTTTTTTGCTTTAATTTGCTTTTTGTTCTTCCTATAACATCTCAATTATTAGCTGTAGATATAAGGTGAGAGACAGACTGGTCTTGTGTCTCTAAATATGCAAATTATTTCTGTATTTACTTAAAATTATTATAACACTGAAGATTATTGTCTTTCCCATAAAGAAAGCAAAACATTTATATTTTAGATTAATTAAACAGAAATTTTGTTCATGTTTTATATTTTCCCAATTAATAATATCTTTCCATTACAATTAGCAGAAATAACTGCAGTATGTATTCATTGGCTATTATGATTTTTATGCCAAACTGAAAATACCAAATGTATCTCAAGTGACCAGTTACAGGGCTAACTGGAAAATGCTGCTGTGCACTATACTGCAGTTTGAGTGTCTAAAGTGAGGCTCCCAAAAGGAATTTCATATTAGGGTAACTGTAGCCCCTAAAAAGATACAGAATTTTATGGGAAATAACTATCTGTTTCTGGAACATTTTCAGTCTCATTATACAAAATTGAAGAGACATGGGCTGTTAGACACTTTTTCTTGGAAGCCTGAATGATACTTGCCTACTTGAGGTCAGGAAAGCTCTAACACATTTTTCTGAAAACCTTGACAAAGGGAGAGCATGGTGACAATTCTTTTTTTGAAGGATACAGAGAATAATAGCTTTTACTGGGCTAATTTATTTTGGTTTCCTCCAGTTTCTTACTCAAAGGAGGAAATGCATAAGGTAAAGTAGTAATACTTCATGACAGTTTACAATCAATCCTTTGTGGCAGTATCTTTGAGACTGAAGAATGGCTCTAGAGGTTTGTCAATAAGTTAGATAATGAAAGTACTGTGTGTTTTGGATCAGTGCAGAATGAGACTAAAAAAAGTTCTCATGCTCCTAGCCTTTGCATATAAATGGAGGCACTGAAAAATTTTATTTTTCCATCAGAATCTCACATAAGGGAAGTTTTAATATTTTTATGAGGATTTCAGGTCATTAGACAAAATAATAGACAAAATATTTACTTTTGGCTTTTCTGATGTGTCTACTGTAAATTCTTCTGAAGAAGTACTAGAAGATATATCATTCTATTTTACTGTTATAGAAGGCAGTGGTATCTGATATACAAAACCAAAACACTTCTGTTCTTAGTCCAGGTTATTTATTTTGGGTGGCTTTTAAAAAATTCAGCTTGAAACCTAATTTAAATTTAAAAAAATTACAGCACACAGCATATAATATACTTATTAAACTGCATAAAAGTTCTGAGTAAAAAAAGGAAAAAAAAGAAAAAAAAAGGGAAAAAAAAAACAAGAGCAATTTTTTAATACTGTACAAAGGGATAAGGTATCCAAGGAAATAATGGAGGTATTATACACAAGTTTATGTAACTTTTAAGTGCCAATTTCTGCTCAACTGGAATATAACAATACTTAAGCAAAGATTACGTCTTCTTGTCTTGATGTAAAAATGATTAAAATTATTGTCATGTGTATGTAAAAGAAAAGGTTATATATGCCTTTGTCATATTCTAAATAATAGTGAAAAATGTAAGCTAAAACCAGTAAGAAATGTGATTTAACGGATTTTTCCATGTCTTTCATTTTGTTGAAAATTCTTCCTTTCTGCTTCATGTTTTGAATGTTCATAAATGTTATAGTTAATGAACAGCAGCCATGATGAGGGCACAATGCTCATTTTAAAGAAGAAATAACAGAATATGGATTTAGGTATAACAAGGCCATTAGGAAGTAAATTCAGTAGTATAAAAAAGACAGGTTTTTTTATGTGGTTGAAAAAGGTGGGTATTACATAACCTTTACAAAAGATACTGAGTTAAAGCTTTCTAACTTTTTAAGATATTGAAAGAGATATTTTAAATATTTATGAATTAAAAAATTTATGTTTCCTTGAGTTAGAAACTATTTTTCATATCTTAAATACATATACATCTATCCAGAAGTAAATTTTTATTTATTTTCTTCCTTCATATTCTTACAGGACTTCATTTATCCAACCATTAATCAAGACCAGAATACATATGAGCAATTATGAATATATACTCACTTTTAATTTTTAGGGTCTATGGATACATATGAAATAAATCTTACTATATAACATATAATATTAATATATATATGTAATATTATAATTAATATATAAATAACAAGACTCAATAACAACAAAATCACATAAGAACTCTCAACTGACTGGGACAAATAGAGGAACTACATATAAATAATAACTCTGTGATAACTTGACCAGTAACATTTTAAGTCTTTAGCACAATACTGGATAATTTAGATATGAACTGGAAAGTAAATCAAAGAATAACAGTCTGTGAAATCTGACTTACACATTCATTGCCACAGATTAATTTTTATGCCAAGATTAAGGCAGGCTGGGAACAAAAGTAGAATTTTCATCCAAATTTTACATCTTCAATGGCTTACCTTCTTCAGAGAGAGAATTCCTTCCCTTGTTTCTTTGTCAGTAGTTATGGAGAATACCCCAGAGCCATTGCCATTTATAATTGTGTACTTCATGTCTGCATTTGAACCAGTGTCTGCATCGTTTGCTTTGATTTTGCCAACTGCTGATCCAACTTGAGCTGATTCAGGAACATATAGTTGATAATGTTCTGAGGGGGGGAAAAAAAACATAATAGCTTGGACATTTTCTAGTCAAACTAAATTAGAGAACCATTATCTGCTTGATAGATGTCTGAGTCAATGGAAGGCTATTTATGTATTTTGTAAAGTGACAAATAAACATAGGAATTTTTTAGATTTCTGAAAGAATTCAAAACTAAATTGTATTTTACTTGGGATGTCTTCATTCCCTATTCAACATCCATATTACCTAATGTAGGATTTTAGTTTTCACAGCTACTGCTGTACATCACATAATACAGAATTTACTTCATACCAGCATTTTTACAAGTTTATATTCTCCATAACCAAAATATATATATTTCACCAACTTTACAATGAAATGCATGGTCAAGTAAGTACTTTTGAATAGAAAAATATGTTGCATTTTTTCCCAAGACCCAATCCTTTTTGTAGCATTGCATCAACATTTTCAACCCATGATTTGTACTAAATAAAAATATAATAAATCTTAATGATTTACCCTTTGCACAAAAATTTTAGCTGCCATCCACAGTAAATGAAAATAAACATAATGGGTACAAAGAAGTATTACACATTTATGCCCAGAAAAATTTTTCTTTACAACTCTGGCCTCCTTTCACTGTTTTTATAACCTGTTAGATTAATAATTAGTAACCTAAATATTTTTTGAAAGATAATTTTCTTAACTGTCTGTATGCTTTTGTGTGAAATTTTCTAAAAAGTACAAAGTTTTCTGGTGGACAAGAAGCTGCCACATGGAAATAAAAGCGGCAAAGAGACATAATGTCATTACATAAACCTCAATCTCCACCTGCAACTAGGCCAGAAAAGCAGCTTAAAGAAGATTTCTCCAACAATACTACCCTTATAATACAGCAGGGATGATGAAGTCTACCAGAACTGAAAAGAATAATTCACAACCAATTGAAGATGTGCACATATCAACAACATACTAATTTTCCCATCTAAAATACCTCAATCCAAATGCTTACCTAACAGTCTGCAGAGTTTACATCACAGTCCAACCACCAACACAGTAAAAAAAGAAAAATAACTTCTGTCATTACATATCTTTTGAAACTCTACCAGATTCCTTTTCGGTTCCTTGAAGGCAATCTGTGGCAGTCAGTGCAATAGTGCAAGACTGAGTGGCAGGACAGTGAATCAGCAGATTTCAAAACAGACATATAAAATTAGCATATTGTTATGGTTTGCTGGGCTTAAGCCAGGTAGCATGACTGCAGAGGTACCCTTGTTAAGCTTGTAGAAAAAGAAAGGCAAAATTTAAATTGAATTCAGAGATTAAACCTGAAGTGTGGCAGAAACCCACTGCTGGTTGCATGCATTGAAGAAATTATCAGTCTACAGAAGCTGCAGTTGACAACAAAGTAGATGTCATCACTAAAATATAACTGCCTTTATAGTCACCTCCTAGAAAACTGAAGATTTCTAAATTTATATAATTCCTTGCACAAGAGTTCCTAAACCTATTTATTGTTTTGAATTATTTTTTTCATTCTAGCCCATAGTGCTAGCAAACAACTAGTGCTGTGATAGTTGTCAACTATGTGGTAGCTGACAACTATCACAGCACTAGTTGTTTGCTATCAGATGTTGATAGATAGTTTCAATTAGCCTATAGGCAACCTCCAATGCTGTATCTTACTCAGAAAAGAGAGTTCTCTGTCTGAATCTCTCAAAAAAGGAGTGTAACAGTATTTAATGAAAATCAATAAGCATACTATTGAAATTATTGTATTTATTAATCTATTCTAGTCTGTTGATAATTTTGATTTACTTTTATAGTTTACAATGTCTTCTTGAACAGTAGCCATTACCGTATTTAACAACGGGAAGGAGAAAAGACAATATGGAACAGCAACTTAGGAAAAAGTGTTTATTACACTGGAGGGCTGGGCTGCTGCTCAAAGGGACCTGGACATGCTGGAGAAATGTGCTAAAACAAACCTCATGACATTCAGTGACAGCACCAGGGGAGGAATAATGCCATTCATCAGTACATGCTGGGGCCAGACAGTTGTAAAGCAGTTTTGCACAAAGGGACCTAAAAAGGAACTTTCAAGGCTTTACTAGACAAGACTCTTAGTAACTTACTTAACTGAACCTGGGCTTTAAGCTGGGCTTTGGGTAAGATTAATTTTAAAGTCTCACGTGAACCTATGATCCTGTAGTTTACAAAGGTATGTCTCATGTTTTACTGCCTGCCATCTCTGATAAAACTAAACTGGAGCTTCAGCTGTGGACTGTGCTCAATCTTCCTTGGTAACTTTTTTTGAGAAAGCTATTCTTCATTCACAGAGCTGCGTGTTTTCATTACATGGAATAGATTATTCTGGATTTCTCCTAGCAACTGCAGTCTTTTTAGAAGCTTATTTGTCACAGTATGTCTTGGACGTATGTCACATATTCCTTTACTATTTTTACATTTTTTTAATGTAATAAATCCAATTTTAATCCATCATCATTATAAGTACAGAAACTTTTATGATTGCAGAAGTTCAGTCAAATTTATATTTACTAATTTTGATCTGGATATTCTTTTTGATGACAACATCTCTTTCATAAAACTAAACTAAGAAATTTTTAAGAGGTATGTTTGCCTTCCTCTTCTTCTTTCCCAAAAACTCCAATGGCTGTTGCACTTTCTAAATGTATTTGAATTATAAGTGGTATTACTTCTTATTTGAAAATATGACAATCAAAAAACTTCAAAATTCAAACCCTTCAAACTTTTGCTTGCCTCGAAAGTGTGAATACAGAAACCTTAGGTCAATTTAGGAAAAAAAACCAACAAATATTCTTCTTTGATGCAGGAGATTCCTTTGGCTGAAACAAGACTTGTACTTCTAAATGTCTCTTCTTTTTATGTCTCAGTGTAAAACAGGGGTTATGATTTGAATTAAGATTTTAATCAGTGATGAGTTTATGTTCCATGACACTTTGCCTTTAGAGACAATAACTAAAAGTTCTTGAAAACTTTATGACCTCAGAATACTGAACTTTCAATCTTGCAGAACAAAAGTGTTCTGTCTTCTTGTAAAAATTGTGATGTTTATGCTGCTCATAGCTAAAATCAGTAACATAAAGAAAACTGAGTTTCTCCTGGATGTTCAGATTTACTACTTGCCTGTAGGTATTGAATCCCCACATACATAGTTTCTGTGCAAATGACATGGGAAAAGAAACATATGCACTCCATAAGAATCACTAATGAGGAGCTTAATTGTTAGTTGTGATCTGTAGCAGTCTCCAGAGGCTCTGTTCAGCATATTTTATGCCATTTAAAGGGGTACCATGGCTGCATTAGGCAGCTTGGGTAAAGCAAAGAGCAATACTAATACCTGTGAAAGAGTTCAACCCCATTTGGACTGTGTTTATTTTGATGTTTTTATGCTTGCTTTTCCCTGGCACTAGTACAGCTAGGATTTAGGAATTTAAACACTGGGGTTTAATTTCACAAAGGACATGAAAATTAAGGTTTGCCACAGAGCACTCCTCCAAATGGAGGAGTGCTCCCAGTTCTCTACTCTGAGAGAAAAACAAACAACATTCCCTCATTCCCAAAACCATTACAGACTTATTCAGAAACCCATAGAAAAACAAACAAACAAACAAACTAACTAACTAACTAACTAACTAACTAACAAACTAACAAAAACCTTCACTTTTTTTTCTGTCTAGAATGTTTTGAAATTATTATGGTATGTATGATATATGTAATTTATAATGGATCTGGTACACAGAACTCCTTATGGATAATACTCAATAAAATGAAATAACACTCCACGGTACTGTTATGAGTAAAGCTGATGTACCTAGGTGGTGCTAAAACTCAGTTAAGTAGACCACATATTTATTACAAGTATGTAACCTGACTTAGATATAAATATATTTTTTCCCCATCAAACTTCCTGTAATATTTTAAATCCATAAACAATTCTGTCACCAACTTTTATTGTCATGAATTTTCATTAAAGGAGAGTTTTACAATAAGCTATTCAATACTCTTGAAAAGTATTATATTTATATAATGCTGCAATTAAATTTTACTGTAAAAACTGATTCTGGAAATCATACGTATTCTGCTCAGGAAACAGAACATCATGAGATTTCCTACATGATCAAATGCCATTGAATAATTCATGTCAGATTTCAGTGATATATGAAATAATTTGGTAGATTTAATTTCAAATATTGTACAAATATCAGAGCATACCATTCTTCTCACTAAATAAAAAAAAAGGAAGAAGACAATTAAACAAATCACTTTAGATAACATTTTCCAGTCTATGGAAGCATACACTCAAAGACATACATATTTTTATTTCATATGTCTTAAGTCCCTTTTGAACTTAATGAACACATCTCAACTAATGTGTTTCTCATACGTCCAAGGCATCCCACAGATGAATGATTGATTCTAGCGCATCACGGATACAGTATGTCTTTTACAAAGAGAGACATTCTGAAAAATCACTCAGCAAGGCTTGTCTCTTTTACCACTCCCTAAAATAGCTTGTTGTCCTTGTGCAGCAGCCTTGCTAAGCGGGTGATTCTAAATATTCCTAGAAAATCAAGCCCCAACACACTTTTCTGCTTAAAATTAACATCTTCACCAGGTAATATAGGCACACAATAGCAGCTTTCCCCTGTTACCTTTGCTCCTGGCTGTCACAGTCAGGAGGAAGTTTCTGAAAACTGACAGAAATAGAAACCTGATATCTGCCCCTCATTCTGTTTCTGATGTAACACTTCAGCCATTAAAAAAGAAAAAAGTCAGGGGCCTTGTGATAATTCTCTGTAGTCTGAAAATCAGTATACTGAACACCAGCTGTACTTACAAAGGAAGTGTCACTCACTAGGCATCCATTTTGAAACCTGAGCACTGACTTTGAAACCTCAATCAATTCAACATATATCTACCTTTAAGAATGTGTGAGAAGAAAAAGTTTTCAGTACCACAATTATGTTGTGCAACTATTACATCAAAATGTGATAGTTGATGAGAAATGATGAGCATGAAATAAGACATTAGTCTAATTAAAATGAAAAAAAAACTTAGTAAATAAGCAACCTTTAAAAGTAGAATAATTTCTGGACTGAAATTATTATTATCTGACTGCTTCCTAATACTCACTGGCTACTGGATCACTGCTGGACTCATCCATATGTAGAATCATAGACTCATAGAATGGCTTAAGTTAGAATGCAGCTTAAAGACAATCTGATTTTAACTCCTCTACAATGGACAGGGACACCTTTCACTACACCGGGGTGCTCAGAGCCCCATCTAACTTGGTCTTGAACACTTCCAGGTATAAGACATTCAAAGCTTCTCTGGGTAGCCTGTTCTGATACCTAGTCTACACTTACTCTCTTTCCCTTTAAAAAATGTCCTTTCTGATATCATTACCTGCCTATGTAAAAAGATGTTCTCCATCTTTTTTATAGGTCCTTTCTAGATACTGAAAGTCTGCAATGAAGTCTCTCTAGAGCCTTCCCTTTTCCAGGTTAACAACCTGAAATCTTTCAGGTTGTCTTCATCAGTAAGGTGTTCCAGATTTCTCTTCGCCTTCATGGCCCTCCTCTGGACCCACTCTAGCAGGTCCACACCCTTCTTGTACGCTATCAAATTATGAAATAAATTTAAATTAGGCCCTCAGTCATCAACCACATGGATCCATCAGTGGTAAAACCAGCAAGTACTGAGAGATGCAAAAATCTTCCCATGCCAAACATTGTCTGTCAGCTTACATTGAACAGATTGTTCATTTATTACTTGTCACTCAAAAGAAAGGAAATATTTACAACCTTTATTTCTAAGTTTTAATTAGGGATTTAAACTGTTTCTTTAAGGGGAAAAATCCTGCATATCTCACTGCATTTTCAATGTCTAATGAACACTGATCTACTAAAGTCAGAATGGTACATCTTTTAAATATATACAAAAAAGTATTTTTATAAATAAAACAAAAATAACAGCATCAATCAGATGTACTTTCCAGCATGTTCTCAAGTACTCATACAGTTAGAATCAGATTCAAAACTCACAAGTATGGTAACAGAGAAAAGGAAACTAACCAAAATAAAGTCTGTGGTTTAGCTGAGGCTTAGCCTGTCCCAAGGATTATACACTCAATATAGGCAGTTTTGGTTAGCACTTCCCTTGAATTTAATTCTGAATGTGACAAGCCTCAGTAAATCTCATTTAGCATTCTGTCTAATATGGAAATTGAAGAGAAATTTAACTGAAAATCATGGTACACAAAGGAAACAGGAAAAATAAAAAAAGAAGTTATTCTTTTAGGGTAAGATTCGTGTATATAGTTCATGATGGTAAAATGGCCTTTTTTAAATCAACTGCATTTTCACTCTTTATTATTAACATGTAGCTACTGCTCATTTGCAAGGGGTGTTCTTGAAAAGGAGTAAAGAAATAATGTCACTGTGTATAGGAATCTTCTGTAAGGAAAAAAAGAAAATGTTTGCATTCTACAAGACTTGTTCTAGAAATAATATTTTATGTTAAAAAGAATAAAAATTAAAATACAATTTTATTC
The DNA here is from genome assembly GCF_050655825.1 of Lonchura striata. Taxonomy (NCBI): domain Eukaryota; kingdom Metazoa; phylum Chordata; class Aves; order Passeriformes; family Estrildidae; genus Lonchura; species Lonchura striata. The sequence goes on from NC_140704.1 coordinate 75,888,079, forward strand.
TGCCTAATAAGTTTTCATTAAATGTGAAATGTTTTGTCATTTCCAATGATATTAGAATCACTTAAAATGTATAAATTATAATATGAACATTTTCTATTTCTTTGGTTTCTGCAAAAATATTAATACAGACAAATACATATGCCAATGCACATTTCTGCCTGCCAATCAGTTTACCATCTAAACACTTCCATTCAAAATAAAAGAGGCCAGTTCTTGAAACCTGATGGGTAGGGATCCATTCCTGCATCCATTGAGTCTGCAGGAAACTGAGGACATGCTTACTTTTTAATTTAGTTATTGTTCAAAGATAAGCCTTATCTTTTGTCTTTCCAATAGTTAGGAAGCACTAAATAGAATGATGGATGCAATGCAGAATTTGTGGAACATAAAACAAAAAATGTTTTACTTAAGCGTATGTTTCAAAAGCTTTATGTTTTCAGGCCTTTGTGAGGCACAGCGAAGATGCTCATTTCTATAACACTCTTAATAAGCCTACTTACTGTTTGGCCAGATTTTATACAATGTGTACTGCCAGAGAGCTTTGTTTTTCCTTGGAGCCTTGTGATCTCTACTATTGTTTATAAATGTTTTAATTCAAACAACCTAAGGCATTTCCTGATGGATGTACCTATAGCTACCAGCCCATTATGTTCTACAACAGCTCACGCAATATCTGAGACCAGATTACAACATTTTTGTTGGCCTTGGGCCAATATGCAGAGGAAACATATTTATGTTTCAGAAGATTTTTAAATAGTCGACTGAATTCAGAATTCCTACAAGATCCCAGCTACTGTGTCAGATCAATGTTTACCCAATGAGATGGGTAGAAATTAACTTTCTATTAGTGGTCACATTAAGATATTCTATTCTGGTATTTACTCTTTGTATATTCATGTGATAATATTATTTGAAATTAACATCAGCAATTCATTTAACTATGATAAAGTCAGGCTCCACCATTGCTCAACAATAGTGAAAAACATCTTAGATTTTAATTGTCTGAAATGCAGTAATTGATCTTAAAAATTTATTTTGGTATAGAGAAAGCAAAAGAAAAAAATTTGATAGACACATATGGAAGCAGCCAAAGGCATGTTGGGTTAAATATTTTAAGGAATTGCCTTTTCCTGTTATCTACCATAGGAACATCATAATTCCCTCCTGAGATCAAAATCACACAGTTATTGCAATATGCATTTCACAAGGGCTGGAGAATAACCCACATATGAGAACAGTATACCTTTGTAACCCATCTCAATATTATTCAGTGGTTAGACTGAAAGAAATCTTTACTAGTTTCAGTATTTTAGCTATGCCATCTCTGTGCTTTATCTGGAAATACCTAAAAATTAAAAAATATTGGTGAATTCAAATGTTTTCCAAACAGCCTTTTCCCCCATGAATTTGACTACTAACTGGATTTTGCTAATAGCTTCTTACTTCACTGATTTTCAAGCCAGTTATATTTTGAAATTGTACATACTCTGAGGAAACCTGGGTGGATTATCGTTGACATCTGTGAGTGTGATATTTACAGTTGTTGACCCTGACAGCCCTCCGACCTGCCCAGCCATATCTTTGGCTTGAATGACAACGGAATAATGCTCTCTGGCTTCCCTGTCCATATTGTGCAAGGCAGTCCTGATGACTCCTGTGAGGGAAAGAAAACAAACAAACAAACAAAAGATCAGGATTAGCTTGTTCAAGCAAGATCAAAGGCTGGGCATAACCTTTCATTAAAGGAAAGCTGAAGCTAAGTGGTTTTAAGTTGTTTGTGTCATATATATGTATATATGTATATATGTATATATGTATATATGTATATATGTATATATGTATATATATGTGTATATGTGTATATGTGTATGTATATATATATGTATATAGAATATATAAAACAGAATTCCAGATGCCTCCATACAATAAACCTGCTTCATAATATGATAAAATTGAAACAATATTTACTGAATCAATTATTATATTATTAAATAATAATTATAACTTATAACTTTCCTGACCTCAAGTTACGTTGCGAAAATAACAGTGTTTTCTCATATAATGCTTTAAATAGCTACTTAATATAAAAATGAATTAATTGGATCTCTTACCACAAGGAATAAGACACAAGGTGTTTTCTAACAAAAGGTAATTACCTAATTAATATATAATATATCTCTTAAAACTACCAAAAACCTAGACTTTCCTATTTGGCAAATCTCAAAAAAAAGTATTTTTGTTTTTGATACATGTCAGTAATATAGATTTTGGTTTATGTTTGACTTAATTAATAATTATAAAGTAATAGATAAGATTTTTATTGTTATTTCTGTGCTAGAAAGAGAAAACCAAAACTGAATGATCCTAAAATTGTATTTTTTTTATCCATCATCATCATAATCTTTTTTTGCATTTAGTTGCCTATACATGTAGAAGTAAAGATTAAAATAAAAGTAGGGAGAGACATCTCTATGGGCACAGCTTCAATTAGGAGACATTTTCCCCCTGTGATGATACCCGTAAATTAAATCCTGATAATTTCTTTGATCACGGACTGACAGAAAAATCATGGAATTCAGTAAAGAGAAATGTGAAGTGCAGTGATAGAGAACCAGTATGTGCTGTGGACCAGCTAGCTGGGAAGGAGCTTTTCAGAAAATAATCTGGTGTGGTCCTCAAGTTGAGCATGAGCCAGCGATGTGTCCTTGCAGCAAACAAGGTCAGGATCTTCCCAGGCTGCATCATGAAATGCATTGCCAGCCAGTTGATAGATGGGATCCTTCCCCTCTGCTCATGAAATCTGGAGTGAGTTTCATAAAAATAAATAAATAAATAAATATGTAACATGCCCAATTTATTAACGTTACATTTTTAAACAGCTAAAATTTTAGCATAACTTCTATTGGACTCTGAAAGTGAGCTCTTGCTACAAACAAGTAAATAGTGTGACACCATCAGATGTTGCTTCTGGGTAAATTTTAATCATATAATAATTAGTAATGCAAAGAGTCTTAAGAAGAAGAGCCATAATTTCAGGAGAACTTTATGTACATCACAATTCTCAAGCTTTTTTCTGACTCCCACAGTTTCAGATCATGTAGAAAATATTTTCCAGAGCATTATCTTTCTTGTATTTTAAAATTAATTTCTTTGCATTTCTTCAATAAAACCATTTAACCATTGCTAGATAAAAGATGGAAAATTACATGTAGCTTATACCATTGTTTCCATTCTGTTCTGAAAGCAAATCACACAAAACCAAGGAGATCTATGCAGAAAGAATATTTTTAAGCATCCACAAAGTTTTAGAATTATTTCAACACAGTTTTGAGCTGTAAATTACGTTCCATCAGAAGTGTAGATTGGGACAAACTGGCTAAAAATAGGATGCCAGTCTGTTTTAGTTCATCAAGGGTTTTTTTCCTCAAAATGATACCATTTGAAACAGATATGTTTTTCAGAAATTGCAACATGATATATTGAAAATAACAACAACTTATACACACTATAAATTTAGAAAAGGAAATTTACAGAGTCATTTAGATAAAAGAAACTGCTATAATTTAAATGAGCATTTTCATAAAAATAAATACAGTTCACAAAATCTGGTACTACTGTTCTGAAAATATATTTTACTGATAAATAGGAATATGGGAATGTCGTAGAACTGAGAATGTCCTGCTTTGACTTTGCAAATTAATTGTTTTAGTTCTTTTGAAACCAAAGGTATCATGCTTATGCATATCCATGTAAGAAATATGGCATTTTTTAAAAGAACATTCCATTTCCGCTTGTAACAGTTCAAATGTAACATGCCTTCTACACTAACCTCCCCAGTATTAGCCACTTACATTTTAAAATTAATCTAAACAAAAAGAAATTCCCCTGATTTATGGTTACTTTTCTCTGTTTGCTTCAAGGGGTATGACACTTAATTAAGGCTTGTAGGTAGTTAATAAGGATTTGTGGATGACTAATCATGACTAATCATTTAATCTCTCTCACTTGCATCAGATTCCTCTTTTCTGAAAACTGAGACAATGGAATTGGGCAGGCTCTTAATTTCAAAACCTTGTAGTTTAAAATAAGAAAACTAATGTTAAAGTTTTGATGGGCTGAAGGCAGGGAGTGAGAGAAGATTTACTTCTCCCTTTTTCCTGTGTTTCATATCCATTTATACATCCTGAAATCATATCATCAGTATGAGGTATGTCACTACTGTGAGGACTCTAATGCTCTGTCCTTGTCACTAGCAGGTCCAGCAGCTCTTGGCAGTGCAGCACTAAAATCATTCATAATCTCAAATTTCACTATTGATCCCAAAATGTGTAAGGAGAACTTAGTTGCCTTATTACTAAGATAAAATTAAATGATCCAGCAGTTTCTTTTAAAGCAGGAATTGCTCCTGAGTATCTACTGTATCCTTGGCAGGGGTTGGTATACATCCCACAAGAAGACGGGAAGTTAATCTTAGGAAATATATTTCCCTAACACATTTTCCAAAAAAAAAAAACTGAAAAAGAAAGCTGTCACAGATATTGTAAATTGAAACACAGCCCTAATTTTGCCTCATATTTTTTAGGCAGTACTGTGACCCTGTTAACCAAGTACTTCTCATCTATGCCTTCAATACTTATGCATCTTTGGTAGGAAAAGCAAACAAGAAAATAAAAAAAAAAAGTATGTAGACATCATTACAGCTACACCCCATATTATTTCTGGTATTAAGTAAAGAATTTCTACGGAAGTTTGACTTCTATGTCAAAAATCAAATACAACACATGGAAGGGTAAATCTACTGGAATGAAGCTGAGAAGAACACACAGGTCACAAATACTCATACATATTTCCATCTTAAAATTAAGAGAGATGGTTTTTTTTCCTACGTAGAAGGCTCTCCCAAAAATCACATTGTCTTCTAACTTCCTGTATAAGTTTATTCACCTGTAAAGAACACCAGTTTTGCTAGGATTTTTAAATATTAATTTATTTTTTTTTAGCGTTACGATTTCAATAGTTTTGGAAAGCACATTTTCCAATTTGAATTTATCTTTCTTGACCATGTATGATGAGAAACCCACTTACTTTCCAATTAAGATTTTACCACCTTTTTTAATTGCAACAGTTTTTTTATAATGATGAATGATCTTTAACTGACTAATAAACCCATGGTATTTTTCCCCAATGACATTTCCAAATTAATGAGGCCAGAATACTGTAAAACCATAGAACCTGTTAATGTGAATAGGACCAATAAGGATCAAGTCCTACCCCCTATTACTCAAAGGAATAACTACAACTAAACAATAGGTCTTATAAGTACTTTTATTACCGAATCCTATTAAACTCGATTATGCTTTTCTTGCTCTTGCCCATAACCTAATACCCATAGCATTCTCTGTACTGACAGTTCTTCACAACCTTTTGCAATTAAGAAATTTCTTCATGATGGTCCTGTATTTATCCTAAAATTATCAGATAAAACTGAGAAAAAAGAACTCTGAGATTAAATATTGATATATCTACTATTGTGGATAGCTCCTTTTCTTTCCTTTTCCCCAACACCTCTGGATTTGAGAAAGACCTGAAAATAACTTCATTTTTGGCAAATTTTACTTCACTCTCAGGCTCTCTGAATTAATTCTTGTTACTGAATTGCAGTCAGTAACCTTTTCTTTTATACTGTCATGGTTTGACACTGGCACAATGCCAGTGCCCCCGTGAAAATGTGATCCCTACCTTGAATGCTGTGAAGTGGAATCTAGAATAGAGCAAAGCAGGCCCAAGCTTAATAACAGGAAAAAAACTTTATTAAACTACTACTACAAAAGAAAAGAGAAAACTAAAGAAGGGGAAAAAAAAACCACACAAAGATCCAAATGAAAACCTTGCAAAACATTCCTCCCCCCACCACCCAACTCCAACAAACCACAGTGAGACACAATCTGGACCCCAATCAGGTTTCCACCCTCCAAACAACCGATACTCAGTCCATCGAGGGAACAGAGTCTCTCCTGTGCCACAGACCCCCCAAGAAACACAGCTCCACATCCTGTGTTTCCATGTCACACATGGCACCGCCCAGAGAAAAAGTTTGCCATAGTGACCCTTCTCCTTTCCATGCACAGTGCTCTCACCACAATGCATGGATGGTCAGACTGCCTTTAGGATTTTTCCTTTCAAGGACGCCCTGCCAAGAGGGGAGAAAACAACAGTTCAGTTTTTCATTGTTTGGGACCACAGTCCCCCCCATTTTCCCCTGGGGCCAAGGGCTCAAGAACAGAGATCTTCTTCTCTTCTCTTTCCTTTCCAGGGCAAGGAGGCGCCACCACAAAGCCCCTAACCTTTTCTCTGTTCACTTTTGTCTTTTTCCCAGCTGAAGCAGGTCTCTTGACTCACTGGCATCCTCCCAAAACACAGTCCCTCTTGAAGGAGAAGATTGGTTCAGGTTGTGGCTAACACAGAAAAGTCCAGCCAAAAGCCACTCCTTGTCCCCCTCCCATCCAGAATTCCTCCTTCCAACATCCCATCCCAGGGTCCAAGGTGTCCCTCTTCCTCTCTTTCAAACCGAGGAGGGGAAAGGAAAATTCACAAAGCTTTCATTTCTCGAGGGAAGGGTTAAAAGTCCGAACTCCCAGGATGGCTCGATGCCCGGACATCCAGCAACTCCCACACAACTGGGCACCTTGGAGCTCCCCCCGCTCCTCCTTCCTCGCGGTGGAATTGCTGACAGGACAGGATTGCCGCCGCCTCTTTCTCTCTCCCCCTCGGGAGAGAAACCGGGACGGGGGGGGGGAAAATAGAGACATCCCAGATTTCTTCCACCCTTCCATCTGCAGGGGCCAGCCCGGTTCCAGTCCTTCCACCACCCTTGGGGCCTACCTTTCAGGCCATGGGGGCTTCCCCTCCCCCACCCAGCTTGTGGCTGGGCAGTTGAGGTTTGCACTGCACGCTGACTGGAACCAAAAAGAGCGAGTTCCCCTGGGAATTCTGCTTTCAACCCCTCTGTGTTCTCAGAGGCGTGTCTACTTTCAATTGGTCAATATCTAAATTGACCTCTTCCTTCCGGAAAAAAATTCTCTTTCCGTGTCAAACCATGACATATACCAAATTTTCTTAAAGATACTTATATGCTCTGCAGAATCTGATAATGTGTTATGTTGTCTTTTTTAGCATCCTGTGTAGAACCATTTAACTTACATCAAAGAAAAGCTATAACAGAAGTATCCACTGTAACTGAGACTGCAAAAAGCAAGACCTTTTTAATTTGAGTGCAGACAAATTCTAAGAAAATATCTGCCACAGCCAGATGCATAACTATGCATTTACTGAAGCATTTTACTATGTACTTAACTATTAGTCTGGTACACTTGAAAGAATTTACCTTATTACTTACACAAAATAAGAACTCATTTACATTCAGTAACCACCTCAAAATTTTAGTCATCTTTATTTTACAGCCTACTTCTGCATGATGTCTGAATTGCCCCATATAAAACATGGTCTATTTTAATGTTTTGAACTCAGAGGTTTTCTATCTAGTGGGGAAAACAAAAAGAAAACAATCACACAACTCCACTTTAATGGTAAATTATTTTGTCATGGAGAAGTAAGTATTTTTTTGATTGGAAAATTTTCATTCTGTTGTTGAAACAAGAGCGTGGTTATTAGATATTTGATGAAGACAATTATGATTCAAATGTAATTCTAAACATCTATTTAATAGCTAACTAAATGTGGGAGTTTAAAATTTACAGAGGGATTTGAAGTATTGCAGATGGTAATTTCATTAATATTATTCTTTCTTTTGGAATAAATGCACTATTTTTATAATTGCTTTTTCTAGGGTATGACTTTAGCCTATTTTATTGTAACTTAATATTCTGAACATATTGTATGTATTAAAACACATTTCAAATTCTAATATTATTCTACCTTGAAAGAGAAGCAATTTTTTTCCATTTTAAGACAGATACTGAAAAAGTAAGAAAATACTTTTTTTCCTTAAAATTTCAAAATAAAATTAAAATTTAGAATTCTCAATAGACATTGACTTGAATTTGTGATTTAGTTCAAAATATAACCCTAAACAGAAATGTGCAATATAAGGGTGATGGTCCTACTCCACATTCTGAATTCTTCTCTAACAAAGATGTTTTTTAATCTAGCCCTTTGACTCAGATAAGCTTTATATAAATAAAACTTTGTTTCTCTACAGAGACATACCTACATACTTCATGGATGAAAGCCACAACACTATAGAAATGGCAACTAGTGGTCAATTTTCTTCTCTGGTCATGACTATAGTACTGAAAGATAGTATATCCTTACTTAGAGAAAATTAGCATTGAAATGAAACACATGAATCCAACATTTAAGGATAACTGGTAAAAATAAAGTGCTGAAGAATAAGAATATTTTAAAAGGAAAATAGCAAACATTTTAAAGAAATCGGTTATAATAGCATTAATATGGTATTAAATGAAAAGCTGGATTGACCAGACTAATTGTACTACAATGAATACCCCCAGAAGAAAAAAAAATCTTTAAAAATAACTGTTAGTAAAAATAACCTTCTCTAAAATATTTATGTGTAACAGACAGAAATTAAATATTGAAAAAAAGTATTTTGCTCATACTCCTAAATTAAGGAATATGAAGAATTTTCACCGAGTGAAAAATACATCCATTTATGTGGCAATGGCATGGATACCAAATGTCATCATAACACCGCTCAGTTTTTATAATAGGACAATCAAGTAAATTAAATTTAAAATTTGCTGCAATGACACCTCCAGAAAGATGACAATAAACTCTAATGTGCAATATGCAAATGCTGTAATCAAAGGGATATCTATTATAGAAATCGTCATCCAAAAATTTGGCCAGTGGTTGTCTTTTGTTTACTTTTAATCCACACAGAAAGAAGTTGAATAGAATTGCTCTTACACTGATCCCTGTAGAGCCCTAGAGGAATCTCTTCCTTTCATTCTGTCTTGATGATAACTTTTTTCCTACCTCCCAGGTAGCCAGTTCAGAGCCATTTAATATGTGCCTTGTCGCTACTAATTGTGATCTGTTTAACTAGAGTTGTATGTGGCATGGCAATTATCTTTTTTGCTATAACCTGGCATTTCACAAAACAAATAAATAAGATTTTTTAATATGGCCTATTTTCCAGAAAAACACATGGAAATACATTATTACTATTTAAATCTTTTAAGTTGGCTAAATTCCTTCTAGCTTCTCTGTTTTTCTTTTTTCACTCTTTGCCTAAATTTACCAACCTCATATTGCAAATTTGTTTTGCTTGGCCTTTCAGGAAACTGAAACACATTTAAATTCTGCAAACTTGTTTATCTTTTACTCTAGGACAATCTACTACCCTTCCTAGATATCCTTCCCCCATTAATCTAGTTCTGTTCCTAAAAGATTCAACAATTCAGGGTAAAGATAAGTGGAATTCTGCTTTTTTTTTTTTTTTTCATGTGGAGATTCTGAAAAGACTTCAAAGAAGGTTTAATTCCTCAAAAACTATTTATCAATATGCTAAGTTCTGAAAATGTGCAAGTAATTTCTTATGGAATACAAATTGCGCATAAATTCCTATGATTTTTCAGACATAAAAATAGAGTTAATCATTCTTTCAAGCAAATCTCCTACCTGAGTGGTTTTGATCTCTTATAAAATTGTTTTTCCATTTTTGAACACACATTTTTTCCACACAAAATTGTTGGAGATGTGGTATGGATAAGCAGAAGAAAGTCTTAGAGACAGAATAAAATAATTCCTGTGCCTTGGCAACCTACCACTATACATTAATTCTCTGCATAATTGTGCATAATTAAATAATTCAATTTTCATAGAAGGACATATTGGTGCTTTTGCACAGACTCAGGAGTTCTTTGGAATTGGAATCCAAATTATGGGTATTTCTATAGTTCTGATAAAACATGTAGCTAGAAGCCAAAGGGATAAATGGTTTGATCCTCCATCTTGACCAATATGATGCTCAAACTCTGATATGTTCCTGTTAATGTAGTAGGCATGTGTCTAAGACAAAACCTGCATAAGTATGATGTTACTGCTCTGTTGAAAATGCTTTTTTCAATAATTCAATTTAAAATGTATTTAATAAGCAAAGAAGAACCTGAACCCCAAGGGAAGGGGAACAGAATAATTGCTCAAAGATGGTAAGAAGTGATGGCTGATTGTATAACAGAATGAAATGTTAGGCCAAGATAGCTGTGGAACCCACCTAGATACAGATATACATGACTTACAATTCTTTCAATGCCATTTAGATATTGAGGCATTCTGCACCACAGTTTACTTGTCAGATACGCAAGCAGAGGAACCAAGCAAATGATATCACTGTGGAGGCAAGGGCAAAGAATGTTGGAAGAGATTAAATTACTTATTAAGTGCAATTTCTTCAGATATAAACTTCGTATAGGTGTATTTAATCCTTTGTGAGGAGGAACAACATAATGACGTGACAAAAAAAGCAATGAAGTAAAAAGAGGATATATTCAGTAACCTCTGAATCTCTGATAGCAGATCGGAATTAAGTACATAAATCTTCTCAAAGGACATCACATTTGACAAGAAAGAGCTGAAAACAATCTGAAATCTAACTACTTATATTCACAAACTTGGTAATCCTACTCTCTTAAAATAAAATAGACTGCTAGTATTGAACATTTCTTCTTGTAATATCACATGTCTTCTGGCCGACACAAACTTATATATTTAATGTATAGCTTGAATGAAAATGACAAAGGAAGATGCAGATGAAGATTAAAGCTGCTAATATTCCAGTAATAATCCAAACCTCATTATTACTTCCTTCATAATGAAAAAAAGAAAGATGGAGCCACAGACTTTACATTATATTTCCCATATAGTATTAGTAAATTAATTTGCTTTTATGCAAATTAACCTTTTTGTCTTTAATAAATACATAATAATATATCAAAATAATTTGAGATGACTAACATAGTTGCCCATTATTTTGAATTATATTTTCGCTTCTTTTCAAGGTAGATCACCTTAATAAGAGGTCAAGAAGAGAGACAATGACTGTAGGCATAAATGCCCCCTTTCTAATAGATCCAAAATGGTGTCCAGCTAATAAAAAAACCTGAATTCAACTTACAGTCTTGAAAAGATTCCATCTCTGGACAAAAATTCATCTGTTGAATAATTGAATTACAACTGACTGACAAGGTCAAGACATATAATTCAGATTATCTGTTAATAAAAAAACCTGCTTGGCCAACACACCAAACATTTACACAAAGGTTGTATTCCTTTCTCCCTGTGATGCTCACTCCTTACACACCCATGGAACATTCTACTGAGCTGCAATGCTTCACTGACTTTTGCATAATGTTTTGGACAGCAGTACGACAGTATGGCATAACATATACTTTTATGTGTCACTTAGGGTGTAACCTTTCTAAGCACTTTAGCATGCATATCTGCAAAGTGTGAATGAAATACATTAAGACTTGTGTCAATACATGAATGTGAATAATTTTTCCATCTACCCCAGGTACCTGGATTACAAGGAAAACCGTTCTGTTAATGTCCTATGACAATGGTCATGCAAGCGAATACATTTTTAAAGAGAAACAAATAAATTCAATAACCAGTAGAATTCCATTAATGAAAAAACAGTTCTTAATTGTGGGAAGTGCTTTAGTGCTAGATTTAGTGCAACAAACTCTAAATATGTATATATTTATACATGATACAACAGCTGCCTTAAAATATAAGTATTTGGCTTCCTTAGAGGTCCTTGAAAGAAAAATTCCAGAAAAAAATATTATCATAATATTCTATTGAAAAGCAAAATTAATGACCAAAAAAATTATAAATTCTTTGAGGTTTCCATACTTGTATAAAAAGCCTAATATATTTGCACAATAAAAAAATATCAAACTCTGCATAAGAGAAAAAATATCTAAGAACTGTATTCTGGATAAACAGAAGGCTGACCAAGGAACCATGGCAGACAACACACACATATTTTTGAATGCTGAAAATGTGTCTGTGGTAGCCTTAAGTTAACCACAGTTTTCAGAATTTTCTTATGGACACAAAAATAATTGTGATATATAAAGAAAACTTAAAGGAATCTTATAATAAAGAATGTGACACATGTTCACAAATGTTATTTTCTTCCATAGACCTGACATCCACAAAATCTTTGTGCATTAGATGACATAATAAGTAGCTATTGACTTCTGTAGAGATTCAATCAGGAATTATTGACCTGAAGTTATATCGATATAGTCAGAGGAAAGATAAATCTCTACCTGGAAGTGCAATAAATCTTACAGTTGGCTGAAAACAGCAGTCTTTGTTGTTCATTTGTTACAGTATACTTCTATCAAGAAAATGATTACTGGATTACTGAATTACTGGTGTAACTTGTTGAAAAGAGGCATTCTCACACTACAATAAATTAAAAAGCTTCAAAATAAGGTCACACAGAACATAAAATATGTACAAATCAATTTTATGCAGCTGTTTCTCTTTCTAATTTGAGTCAATTCATTATTCAACAAAGTGCTCAACTTCTGCTGTACGAATTTGTGTTGAACACCTCTTGACTTGAAAGAAGCATTGTCTGCATTTGAAATTATTCTGAATTTAGAAAAAAAATCACAAATTTGAAAATACTAGCTCTGACTTTGAAAAACTTACTGGAGAATACTTATTTAGGAATAACTCTGCATACATTTTGTTATTTGTCCTGGAAAACTCATGACTTTGTCACCCAGTGTGAGAAGTTATATAATTTCATTAATCCAATCACAAACACCATGTTTTCAAGCACCATATATTACAAACTTCCATGCTGGGTTCTGTAAAAAAAAAGGAAAGGAAAAAAAGAAATATTCTATCCTTTTCTTCTTCCTACTTACCATCCTCATTTAAAATTACTCAAAAATGCAACAGGCTTTGTTTTGTACCTTCAGGTTTAATTTTCACTATGAGAAAAGAACAAAATCTAACAACTTAAGACTTAACTTACTTGCTCAATAAAATTAATAAACAAAATGCAAGAAAACAGATCAATAGCAGTGTTAGAGAGGTTTTTTCCTCCACTGGGGTTCTATCTTGTGAATTTTTTTGCCTTCTGAGGACCTGGAAGGATTTTAAAAAGTGGACCTCAATAGCCTCAGTTTTTTCTTTCCAAAGCAAATAAAATTTTCTATAATAATTTTGAATTACTCTGTTTCATATAAAAAATTCACAGAAGGACAATACAGATAGGGGCCTACCTTGAGTTTGGTACAAAAGGTCAGTAATTCCTCTAAGTGCATATTCTAAATAATGATCTGAAGATTCATTGAAACTTATTCAAATGTGCTTGTAATCCAACCATTAGGAAATAAACTTTCAATTACAAAAAGCAAAGCCATCTTCCTTAACATGGCTGACCGCAAATTAATCTGCTACTGCAATTCTTAAACATAAATGAAAAAAAAAAAAAAACTTATTTCCCACTCTACTAACATTTAGGAGGAGTAAGATTATTTCTTAAAGTTTGTGAAGAAGAAGGCTAAATTATTATTCCTGGCCTACTTGTTCTTGAACACCAATCCACAGGCTATATAAAAATACCCTGCTTCTAATTCTAATGACAAAATGAAACAGCAATAGGGCAGTATGCAAGTTTTCATTCTGAATTCTTTCCAGCATTCTTCCTTATTGAATGAATCACAGAAACATTTTTACCCATTATTTTCTTTATATATGTCTGTATTAAGTCTATCCTCTAAATTGAATCTACTATAACAAGCATTTCTCTGATATGTAATTTTAAAAAATTATCTCACGTACTAGGAAAAAACGTAAAACTCCATGGTACCAGGATGAACGGGGAGTTCCAAACAGTGTGGACAGTAGGTTTTAAAGTGCAGATATTGAACCTATTATCACCTGACATGTTTGGAACTGTCAAATACTTTTCTTGTCCATCCTCCTTAAGACCTTCTTAAAGAACATACCCAATCAGGGTGAGCAGGACCTCATATTGTCAGTCTGGATAAGTCCAGAAACTTCATATCAAGGTAATGAAGTTATGCTGATTGACACCAGTAAAGAATCTTACCTGTTATTTTTAGGCAAAAAGCTTCTTAGTACGATTAGGACTAAGTTGTCAATCCAGTAATCTGGTTGAAGAGTTTTTGCTCTACGGTGTTACTGGTGATGGAAGCTCATATCAAGAAAGAGTGTCTTATATGAGCAATGTTGCTATTACAGCTCCTGAGAATCTGGATATAAAATCTCATGTTTTGTTTTTACCATAATGTTAATAAAATCACAGGCAAAGAACAGAATATATTTGAATCAATGTTTTGAGGTCAAGAACAGGCTGCACAGACAGCATACCTATTTGGGCCGTTTACTTCCTTTTAGGAACAGGCAATTAAATTAAAATCTCTCTACCTTTACTTTCCATCTTACATTTTAGACTCTCCAGAGTCTTTTACCAACTTGTCTTACTGGAGAAAGTTCAGCACGCAAGTGAAGCACATTATCTGGTACAGGGTCACAGTGATGCTCCAATATACAGCATGCAATAACTACAGGAAGGAGCTTTGTCAGTTGTATGCTTCTACCAATTAAACTCTGATGGAGAAATTTAGAACTGCATCTTTTGAGAAAAGACTTAACTAAAGAAACAGAGTGATTGTGAAATAAAATTCTGACTTCCTAAAACTCAGTTATTGTAGATTCAATCAAAAATTGAAAATTAAATAAATCTAAGTCAAGACACAACTACAAAGAACCATGTATTTCCTGGATCCAGAATAGTTATTTGCAAAAAATTAGTTGTGGCAACTCTCAGGAAACTGAAAATTAAAATGGAACATATTTTAAGGAATTTCATATTTGCATAAATGCTAAGGATATTTTTCTACTGTATTTAAGTAGCTCTGCTGTTTCTGTGAGAAAACTTCTAATATATAATAGTCCATGAAGTGAAAATGGTGCACAGTATTTGCTTTAGCATGAGTAGATATTGCCCATTTGTGGCAACAATAGTTTCTTAATTTTTATTAGAAACTCTTACACTTGTAAAATGTTTTTTTAGTGACATTCTCCTGTGTATGGAAAAATCTACTGCTTGACCTCAGAGGATATACTGAGCTAATAAATTCTTTTAAATACTTTGAAAGATATAACAAAAATTTGCATTCTGATTGTCAGGAGAAAAAAAAAAAACATAAACCTTAAAATTAAATTTTGACATGCACAAAATTTGCACATGGTGACACATAACAGTAATACAATATCACATAGGGTTTATCGTGAAAAGTGTTACAGAAGTAATTTACAGAAAGATTGAAGAACAGACTTTTAGTACCCATTTTTAATGATTTCATTTGCCAAAGGAAAATGACACACAAATCCTCAGGATCTTAAGATAATTTAATGCCATATATATGCATAGCTTGGAAAAGAAATTACTATATTGTGGGAACTCAAAATGTCTCTCAGACATTTTTAGAGGTTCCAGGCCTTGGTCAGAAGCATTCTAGACCCTGGCAGACAGCTGAAAAACAACTGTGATTTTGAGTTTGAGCCATGGAATGAATTACCAACTTTGGAGGTGGAACAAGCAATCACAAAAGGTTAGATAGTATAGTATAAGTAGTTACAAAGTAGAGGGGAAATTTTTTTAGTACTGTACAGGGGGGTTTTAACACATGTCCAGGGGGGTTTTCACTTTGTACATGGGGGTCAGAAGTTCTAAGATGGAGGAAAGTGGGCTGATCCTGTTCTTCCTCCTTCCTTTTCCTTACCTCCATGTTCTTGGTGATGTTGGCACTCACAGATTGGTTTAGAGTAGAAAAACACTTGGCAACATAGGTAGTAGGTATTGGGGAATAATTGTAAACATGTAATACGTAATATATCTTATAAAAGATAGCAGCAGCCCTGGGCGGAGAGGGAGAGACGAAGAAGACAGCAGATAGAGAGGATGTCAGTGTGTGTGTGTGCCTCTACCCAGGCCGCTGATCAAATAGCCGCAGTCCAAGAACATAATCTGTTAGATAACTAGCAATAAACTGCCTTGAGACCGAACAGCTAAGCCTGCGGAGTTTTTCTTTGGAAGCACGGGTTGGAGGAGGAATTTCACCACCATATGAGGCTCCAAAGCAAGGCCAGGGTTCTCACACTATATTGCTCTGTTTGTAATAAATTCTCTTTTTTCCCAACAAGATATTTGAGGTTACTAAAAGTTTTCTCAGAACCTTACATCTACTATTTTTGTTCTAATTCTGAAAAATATAAAGACTTAGCAAGATAATTTTCTTTACACAATAGCAAGATAATATAGATAAAAGATGCAATTTTCAATTGTAAATGCCTTAAAATGGTCATTTGAAAACATGGCCTGAAATTAAGTGTACCCACTTGTCTCTGAAAAATCAGCCCTAACCCCAGACAATGAAATTTCAAATAATTTTCTTCATCCTTGGTTTATTGTATCTATAAAACTGATTGCAGAATAAAAAGTATTCAGCCTTTCTGTGTAAAGCAGAGGACAGTGCTAAGATTAGAGAGAAAGAAGGGTTTGACCATTTTTTATTTCCTGGCTAATACCACTGCTAATTAATTACTGAAAATCTGTGCCTGCCTAAGTGACAATGACCAAAGGGCAGAACATTTAGGAGCAAAGTTCCAACAGTCTAATGTTGGTCTATTATTTGTCAGTCAGCTCATCTTCCCTATCAGTGACAGGTGGGAATCAAGACCAGGAGCTCCCATGTCCAGGGAAATGAATGCATGTCCATGACAAGCCCAGTGCTTCACATACCACTAAATGAACTGACTACTTAGGCAGACACTTCTGACCCAGAGCTCCTTCCAATTTTTATGTGCACTTCATATCATGATGCATAGCAAATATTTAGGGATGATTAGAAAGCAGTCCAGGCCAGCTGGCTCCAGAGCAATGCCTTTGACCTATAGCCATAGTGCCTTCATATTTTCAAGTTTTAAAAAGGTGCTGCTCAGACTATGACTGTTGCATAATGTAGGTATATAATTCAGGCACAGATTACCATTCCATTTTGATTTCAGGAAAAATGTACTTTAGTATCCAGAGACACAAAATATCTTCCCTTGCACTCTCTATGGTTGCAGCTCTGTGCATTTTACAAGTTCTCACTATTTATCTGAGCTTTACAAATCCAGCATATAGGAAACATTTTTTGAAGTCATTTCAATTCCACAAAAGTTTTTTTTAGATACATTTTTTAAAGCAATTTCTACCAAAGGACTGAAGATATGTCTGTGTATGACAGTTCTGCATAAACACCATAAATTCTCATAAATGTGTCAAAATGGAGTTTTTTATTTTCTTTTATAGGATTATTGTTATTACACAGCATATAAAAAGACTGACTCGTCACACCAGGGATTTATGAATTAAATTCACACTTGGTAATGGCACAAAGGACATCTTGATAATTATATATCTGTTTACTGAATTTAGTGAACACTATATTCAACAGGACATATTGAGCAAACAGTGAAAAAATATATGAAGAACTTAACCTTTTCTCATACTTCAAAATGTGTTTAATTTTTTTTAATACTACCAGCCTTGCAATTATGAAGTCTGAAAGCTACACAATGCTTTTTTGCATTTTGCCTCATTATTAAGGCTACATTTTCTGTGGAGAAAATATTGTCTCTTTTTAGTGGTGCAAAATGGAAAACAAACAAATATACTAATATACTCTAAAGATATTTTAATGAGTAATACAACCCAAATGATGATGCCTGATGTTCTAAAAATGCTTATGAAAATGCCTATAAATTTTCAACCAAATTTCAGTGTCCTTCAGCTTTACACTGAAGAATACTTGAGCATCCCTTAAAATGAGCTTGTTCAGGAACACATTTCAAGAAATCCTCTGAAATACCCCAAATATTTTAGTACAGATTTTTTTCACATAAGAACTCTTATTAAGGTTATTTAAGCACTGCACTTCACTATCAACTGTGAGTATTTCTGTATGGTTAAAAGGACTGCTTTTTCTTCTTGTTTGTTTATTCTGTGATTACCTATCTTAGTTTGCAGTGTGATGATGTTCTCACTTCTCTGTTTATGGACAATAAAATGAGTTTAATATAATAATCTTTTACAATCAAAGAGAATATTGCTATAGCATAAAAGTGCAAGAGTTGTCAATAACTTATCCAACAAGGACTCAAATAAAAGAGGGAAAGAAAATAAAAGAAAGCTATTTCATGCTCCTTTCATGTTGTATATGCCTGTGTGTGTACCTGCATAATGTTCAATTCTTTCCTCCCTCCTTTTGAACTGGGGAAACAAAGGTTATGAAAAGGATTCCTTTATCATGTGACAATCTCTAATGTTCAAATTTACATTAATTAGAATCTTACACTGTAAACAATGGTGTAAAACTACACTAAAGATTAGACAAAAAAAAGAGCCAATTTCTAACCAGTGTTTCTTTGCATACCGATTTTTTTTTCCAAGGTACTTCTGTATAACCTGTCCAAAACTATCTTGGCAAGCTTTAAGGATTCTGTGCATTTTTCCCATGCACAGAAAATCTTACCAGCTGATGCTCCCAGTGAAATATATTCCAGTTTTAGATTTAATGTTGAGGTACTAAACAGATGATAAGTACCTACACAGCCAGTGTCATGCATCCAGGGAGTAAAGAGATCTTCCTGTAAATTCTTTTGTAAAGAGATCTTACTGTAAATTGAGTCTTTAGATGCTCCATGGTTTGGTGCATCCTGAAAGTGAAGAATTCACTGACTATGCACAGACAAATTGCAATTTGTACATGTAGGAGTCTAATACAGATGAACATATACTTCTGAAAGTACCAGATAGAACCAGGAGACTCCTTCCTCCACTGAATGAGATCTGTGTTTACTACCTCCTAGCATATTGGCATTTTGTTCTTTAACTGCTTTTCCCAGAAATCCATTCAGCCCATTTATTAATGATAGCTCAGGAGCAAGTATCTTCTTTCCAGGCTAGTCTATTTCTTGCATCTTGAGAGAATATTCATTAGACTCCTCAATAGCTCTTGGCTGATTTTTTTCTGATATATTATAGACTTAAAAAATAGAATAGTTTGAATTTCACACTTTTAATGAAACAGTTGCATTTTCCCAAGAAACCCCAAACAAAATAAGTTTTATTTTTCTTCTGAGATGCAAAATAGTGATTTCACTGTGAAAATCACTCTGGAAGCAATGAAATTCTTAGTCTCTAACCTCCCCTCTCCAATATATATACCTGAATTAATCTTTAATTTCTACATGAATACACTCTACAAGGATAGCAGTTTAAAGCATTAAGTGTTACTTCTGTAAATTTATCTGCCCAAGTATAAAGATTCACAGAGAAACAGGATTTCCTCTCCTAAGGAGGGATCAACTGTGTTTGAACCATTATTAACACAAGTTGATCTAACAGGTTTTAAAGACATCTTTTAAGAAAATTGTCATTTCTTAACAGGTTATGCATTACAGTGCTTTAAAAATCCCATTATAATTTTTCCTAATGACTAGCCCTAACCTGTCTAGTTACAGTGCAAGGTCATTGTCTCTTGTTCAATTTTCCTTGAAAATGAAATTCAGTGAGATACAGATGGGTTAAAATAGACATCTTTGACTATAAATAGATTTTGTGGGGTTGTTGTTTATTTATTTTCAATTTTATTCAAAAAGAGATTCAGAAAGATAATTATAAACCATGCTCAACTTTAAGATAAATACCTTGCTAAAAAATATATATATAAGCATACTCTCATTAGATAGAATTATCCTCTTTTTTAAAATTATTTAATGAGAAGAAAAGCTACTTTTATGTGTTTTTTTACAATGCACTATCTATAACTATATTTCACTCCATTCATGGTTGTGTTAACTGCCAAGAATTTATTGCACCATACATTACAGTATCACATACAGCTTTTGAGCAACACTGAAATAATTTTCCAGACCATTAGGTTCATTCCCTACTTAAAAGACTGAGATGCTTATAGTAATGCAGAAATAATTCAAACAAGTACACAAAGCTGCAAACTCGTCAAATGGCAAAACACTGGAAGAAAAATGAGTTTTCAGTCATCACTTATAATCCTCTACTTCAATGCAGCGTTTGTGTTTAGTATATGTATTTCCTGATCAGCTGGCATAATATTGCTTGACAACAACAGATTATTTGCAAAGCCTAAAAAGCCTAAAGAATGGAATCAAATTTTGGTTAAACAACCTGACTTCAGCAGGAATTTCGAAGGGAATGAAGGAGGTCATCACATTTTTGAAGTCTAAATGATATGTTTTCTCTGGTTTTGTGGTAAATTGTCAGAATTGCTTTGGAATTGCTTTAAGTTAATGAAGAACTGATAAGGCTTCTTGAGAAAAACACAAGCTTGGCCCCTCGGTGATCTCACACTAGGCTCAGACCAGGCCTAATGTTGGAAGGATATTTTGGGTGAAGAGGAGTCCTAAAAGCCTCTCAGTGAGGTACAGAAGAGCACCCACAAAGATGTACCAGGCATCAGCCTTACTCCCCCTCACTGGGCTCAACAAGGCTTGTAAAACTGGTCCTTCAAGGAGATTAGAATGCTCACAGAGACACTCTGGAAAAGGTCAGAGAGGCATTACTGCTACTTCAGCAGGTAGAGGAGGACCAGTGGGTTTGTTTCACCTTTGTATGAACTGCAAATTCTGACTGACAGTAAATAAACAAGTAATGAAGACCCTCATTAAGCCCTATTTATATATTAACTTAAACACTCCTAACAGAGAAAATTAAGAGAAAAGAGAATATGCCTTACATGTATAAGTCACAGTCACCAAAACCCCTCTTATAGCACGGAACAATTGTTCCATCCTTTTGGGAAGGGCCAAAAATTATAATATAAAAGAAGGAGTTCAGGGTAACAAGACAGAGAAGGGGAAAAAACCCTCTGCTGGATCAGTATGAATTGATGGACTCCATCTCTCCTCTTCTTCTAAAGGGACAACTTCAGGTGAACTTTGTCTCTCCAACTGTGTTGGAATAGATACAGGAATACTTTTGTGTGTGTATATATACATGTCGTGGTTTGACATGGAAAGATAATTTTTTTTAGAAGGAAGAGGTTAATTTAGATATTGACCAATTGAAAGTAGACACGCCTCTGAGAACACAGAGGGGTTGAAAGCAGAATTCCCAGGGGAACTCGCTCTTTTTGGTTCCGGTCAGCGTGCAGTGCAAACCTCAACTGCCCAGCCACAAGCTGGGTGGGGGAGGGGAAGCCCCCATGGCCTGAAAGGTAGGCCCCAAGGGTGGTGGAAGGACTGGAACCGGGCTGGCCCCTGCAGATGGAAGGGTGGAAGAAATCTGGGATGTCTCTATTTTCCCCCCCCCGCCCCGGTTTCTCTCCCGAGGGGGAGAGAGAAAGAGGCGGCGGCAATCCTGTCCTGTCAGCAATTCCACCGCGAGGAAGGAGGAGCGGGGGGAGCTCCAAGGTGCCCAGTTGTGTGGGAGTTGCTGGATGTCCGGGCATCGAGCCATCCTGGGAGTTCGGACTTTTAACCCTTCCCTCGAGAAATGAAAGCTTTGTGAATTTTCCTTTCCCCTCCTCGGTTTGAAAGAGAGGAAGAGGGACACCTTGGACCCTGGGATGGGATGTTGGAAGGAGGAATTCTGGATGGGAGGGGGACAAGGAGTGGCTTTTGGCTGGACTTTTCCGTGTTAGCCACAACCTGAACCAATCTTCTCCTTCAAGAGGGACTGTGTTTTGGGAGGATGCCAGTGAGTCAAGAGACCTGCTTCAGCTGGGAAAAAGACAAAAGTGGAGTGAACAGAGAAAAGGTTAGGGGGTTTGTGGTGGCGCCCCCTTGCCCTAGAAAGAAAAGAGAAGAGAAGAAGATCTCTGTTCTTGAGCCCTTGGCCCCAGGGGAAAATGGGGGGGACTGTGGTCCCAAACAATGAAAAACTAAACTGTTGTTTTCTCCCCTCTTGGCAGGGCATCCTTGAAAGGAAAAATCCTAAAGGCAGTCTGACCATCCATGCATTAGTAGTGAGAGCACTGTGCATAGAAAGGAGAAGGGTCACTATAACAAACTTTTTCTCTGGGCGGTGCCATGTGTGACATGGAAACACAGGATGTGGAGCTGTGTTTCTTGGGGGGTCTGTGGCACAGGAGAGACTCTATTCCCTCAATAGACTGAGTATTAATTGTCTGGAGGGCGGAAACCTGACTGGAGTCCAGATTGTGTCTCACTGTAGTTTGTTAGAGTTAGGTAGTAGGGGGGAGGAATGTTTTGCAAGGTTTTCATTTAGATCTTTGTGTAGGTTTTTTTTTTTTTTTCCCTTCTTTAGTTTTCTCTTTTCTTTTATAGTAGTAGTTTAATAAAGTTTTTTTTCCTGTTATTAAGCTTGGGCCTGCTTTGCTCTATTCTAAATTCCACTTCACAGCATTCAAGATAAGTATCACATTTTCATAAGAGCACTGGCATTGTGCCAGTGTCAAACCATGACATTTGGTTCCCTCACCTGGAAAAGATAAGATAAGATAAGATAAGATAAGATAAGATAAGATAAGATAAGATAAGATAAGATGGTGATAAGGTGAATGCTGTGAGATGAGATCAAGAGAAATAAGAGCAAAGCATGTGTTGGGTTTTTAGATAAATTAGGGTAGAGATTTAGTATAAGTTCTTGTTTTATGTAGAATGTGTTGAATGTAATTTTGATAATGATTTTTTTTTTGTAATCTGTGTTCTTAGAGGCAAAGGGTAGAATGTCGTGGTTTGAGACGGATAGATAATTTTTTCCAGAAGGAAGAGGTCAATTTAGATATTGACCAATTGAAAGTAGACACGCCTCTGAGAACACAGAGGGGTTGAAAGCAGAATTCCCAGGGGAACTCGCTCTTTTTGGTTCCGGTCAGCGTGCAGTGCAAACCTCAACTGCCCAGCCACGAGCTGGGTGGGGGAGGGGAGGCTCATGGCCTGAGAAAGGTAGGCCGAAAGCCCCAAAGGTAGTAAAAAGACTAGAATCGGGCTGGCCCCTGCAGATGGAAGGGTGGAAGAAATCTGGGATGTCTCCATTTCCCCCCCCAGAGTTCCTCTTCCGAGAGGGAGAGAGAAAGCCGCAAGGAAGGAGGAGCGGGGGGAGTTGCTGCAAGGTGCCCAGTTGTGTGGGAGTTGCTGGATGTCCAGGCATCAAGCCATCCTGGGAGTTCGGACTTTTAACCCTTCCTTGAGAAATGAAAACTTTGTGAATTTTCCTTTCCCCTCCTTGGTTTGAAAGAGAGGAAGAGGGACACCTTGGACCCTGGGATGGGATGTTGGAAGAAGGAATTCTAGATGGGAAGGGGACAAGGAATAGCTTTTAGCTGGACTTTTCCGTATTAGCCACAATCTAAACCAATCTTCTCCTTCAAGAAAGACTGTGCTTTGGGAGGATGCCAGTAAGTCAAGAGACCTGTTTCAGCTAGAAAAAAGACAAAAGTGGAGTAAACAGAGAAAAAGTTAGGGAGTTTGTGGTAGCACCCACTTGCCCTAGAAAGAAAAGAGAAGAGAAGAAGATCTCTGTTCTTGAGCCCTCGGCCCCAGGGGAAAATGGGGGGGGACTGTGGTCCCAAACAATGAAAAACTAAACTGTTGTTTTCTCCCCTCTTGGCAGGGCATCCTTGAAAGAAAAAATCCTAAAGGCAGTCTGACCATCCATACATTAGTAGTGAGAGCACTGTGCATAGAAAGGAGAAGGGTCACTATAACAAACTTTTTCTCCGGGCGGTGCCATGTGTAACATGGAAACACAAGATGTGGAGCTGTGTTTCTTGGGGGGTCTGTGGCACAGGAGAGACTCTATTCCCTCAATAGACTGAGTATTAATTGTCTGGAGGGCGGAAACCTGATTAGAGTCCAGATTGTGTCTCACTATGGTTTGTTAAAGTTAGGTAGTAGGGGGGAGGAATGTTTTGCAAGGTTTTCATTTAGATCCTTGTTTAGTTTTTTTTTTTTTTTTCCCTTCTTTAGTTTTCTCTTTTCTTTTATAGTAGTAGTTTAATAAAGTTTTTTTTCCTGTTATTAAGCTTGGGCCTGCTTTGCTCTATTCTAAATTCCACTTCACAGCATTCAAGATAAGGATCACATTTTCATAAGAGCACTGGCATTGTGCCAGTGTCAAACCATAACAATACATATATATATGTATAGTACTAATAGATCTGTTACTATATTTTGTCTCAAAACATATACCACTGTAATTAGTGCATTTATCACCAGCAATCCTCAACCTACCATTCTGTTGCTTCAATAAACTGCAGCATTTGTGAACCTGGATTCTGTAAGTTCTCATTGAACCTGGACAGGCCTATGGCATCAGATTGACAAACTGCACTATTTGTGAATCTGTGATTACATTAGTTCCTATTGTATACAACCACACCTATGGTGACAAAACTGCAGTATTTGTGAATCTGTTGTTGTGAAAGCTGTGACTGAACTCTAGGAGACTTGCAGTGTGAGATTGGCTATAATCAGAAACTAAGCCCACCTTCATACAGCCCCTCTCATCCCTAAGAACCAGCTGAAATGCAAAGGTTTTATTTTCTGCTATATTTCCATAACCTTAATGCAACGGGTATAAACCATACGGCTACTTTACGCGAATAAATTAATAAGAAAGTCAACAAGAAATGACAATCATTTTTTTCATGCACAGTAATGGCTTTGTGCCATTATCTCCATTCATCTCTGTAGTGATTTAAAACATGAAAAGGAAGTGAAATACCTTGACATATACACTTATGAAGAAACAAAGCAGCAGCACTCAATTTTGTGCATGCTCAAAATGATGAGTAGTAAGAAATCCCTAAAGGCAAAATTCCTCTGAAGCTTTCTCAGAGAGAACACCTACTTAAGCTGCTTTAATATTAGGGGATTTACAGATTCCTCCAAATTTATGAAGGCCTAATAATTCATGTGCAAAACATCCTAATTATTATTTTGCAAGGGCTATCTTAGCAGCTGAACACTGCAAATTTTAGGCAGAAACATTTAATTTATGACTTTCAAAGCAATTTCTTAGAAGTTGAAGAAAAAAAAACATTTAAATGACTGTAGCCTTTACTCCCTTGTTTCATACAATGGTTTCTACTGCCTGTGGGAAAAGGACCTGGTGGTGCTGGTTGACAGCCAGCTGAACATGAGTCAGTATGTGCTCAGGAGACCAAGGGCCAATGGCATCCTGTTCTGTATTAGCAACAGTGTGGCCAGCAGGACCAGGGCAGTGACCATCCCCCTGTACTCGGCACTGGGGAGTCCACACATTAAATCCTGTGTTCAGTTCTGGGCCCCTCACAGCGAGAAGGACATTGAGGTGTTGCAGCATGACCAGAGAAGGGCAACAGAGCTGGTGAAGGATCTGGAGAGTGAGTCATATGAGGAGCAGCTGAGGTATCTGGGCTTGTTCAGCCTGGAGAAAAGGAGTCCCAGGGGAGACCTTATCTCTAGCTACAACTACCTGAAAGCAGGTTCTTCCTTAAACCATAATTACAAAATACAAATGGAGCTGCCTTCTATTCAATTTAATTATTTTCTGCTCAGTAGGAAAAAAAAAAAATTTGCTTCCAGATTCAGAGGATTTTCAATCTCCCTTTCTTGTAAAACCTTTTTATTATTTCCCAGCTATGCAAGTATATTCGCATTAAGCCATTTGCAAGATATGTCAGAAGTTGCAAAAACATCAGTTATTCATACTTCAGTAAGTGACAACATATCCTTTGTGGACATTGAAGAAACATAGGAAACAAGTGTCTGGCTAAGACTCTTGATGTCCTGTCTGATATATATCAAGTATATTTTTAAAATATTTTCCAATGTCTGTCAAAGTTTGAAACAGCAAAATATGTCCCCATTCACATCAGGACGAAAAATAAAACAGCTTCATGAATCTTTATGAGAAGAAAAAAAATAAAGATTACTAATATTGAAGGTGTTCCTTTTAAGTCCTTTTTTTAAAGTTAAATTGGATTCCCAGTTATGAGCATAAAAATAAAATATTACAAAGACTTTAAAAAAAAGTCTTTAAAAAAAAACCTAATAAAAACAAATTATTCATAGAAAAGAGTGATTGGACATTGGAGTGGGCTTCCCAGGGAGGTGGTGGAGTCACTGCTCCTGGAGATGTTTAAGAAAAGACTAGACATGGCACTTAGTGCCATGGTCTAGTGGACAAGGTAGTGTTAGGTCATTGTCTGGACTCAATCATCTCAAAGGACTTTTCAAATCTAGTTAATTCTGTGATTCTGTGATACTGCAACTATATGAAATGTTTTGATTTCTGTTATCCAGGATTAAAAAAACCCAAAAACATATCTTCTAACATAACCATTATCAGTTGTGAGGGAAAATTTTATATACCTGAAAGCTTGAAAGGGATTTTTTTCTTTCACAAAATCCTTATTTTTACATCTTGATGACTTTGTGGGGGAAAAAAAGTGTGTGAGTAACTAAAATTCTTGACTATTGCAATATCCTGCCAGAGGTGACTGTTGGAAGCTATACAGGTTTTATTTTTTTTTTTCTAATACAGAATAGCATGCAGCCTTGAAAAACTGTTCAATCATCATGCTTGTCTTTCAGGCTGACTTCCTAGAATGTGGTAGAATAACTTTATATTGTTAAAGTATTGTTAACGTTATTTTTTGTTAAAAGCCTTTGATAGCATAACCCCTAGCAATCTCTCATACTTCCTGCTTGAGTGTCCTGAGAAGGAACAATGCTTATATAAACTTGCTCTCTACAGATCACAGCTAAATGTCCTAGTGTATAGCAACCCGTGATTTTATCTCTGCTGACACATTTGCTTATATTTGTCACAGCTATCACTTTCACTTTCACTCACCCTTCCCCATCTTATAATTTTAATATCTTTTGTTACCAACCACAGAATTTTTAATAAGGTATCTCTGATACTGAAATGTCCTGATTGCAAGTTTTGCTCAGCTTTTAAATGGTTTGTTAAAACAGTAGAATTATCAACACATTTGTGATGGAAGTAACATTTAAAAATCATATAGTCTAATCTCTCTGCAATGAGCAGGAGATTTTAAGACAGATCCATCTGTTCAGAGCCCTGTCCAAACTGACCCTCAATGTTTCCAAAGGTAGAGCAGTCATTGCCTCTCTGGGCAGCATTTTCTAGTGTTTCCCCACTCCCACTGCAAAAAATTCTTCCTTATATCCAGCCTGTATCTACCTTCTACCAGTTTAAAATCATTGCCACTTGCTGGATTGCAAGACTTTCTCCTAAGTTTCTCTCACTCTTTCTTATCGGCCTTGTTTATGTACTGGAAGGTTGCTGTAAGGTTGCCTTAGAGCTTTCTCTTTTCCAGGCTAAACAGCCCTACCTCAGCCTTTCCTCACGGGAGAGTTGCCCCAGACCTCTGATCACCTGTGATCGACCTCCTATGGACTCATCCTAACAGGCCCATGTCCTTCTTGCGCTGGGGATGCCAGAGCTGGATGCAACACAGTAGCTGGAGGAGTCTCACCAGAGCAGACCAGAGCAGAGGAGCACTGTTACCTTCTTTCACCAGGCTGGCTTTTTGGGCTGCAAGGGCATGCTGCTAATTCATGTCCAGATTTTCATCCACCAGCACCCCCAGTTAGGAATACATTGTCAGTAGAAAATATTTTCCTTACTAGACGTGATACATAATAGAAGTTACACTGGAACATGCAGTATTGGAGAAATATAAATTTATAACCAGAACTTAGCTTTGCAGCTAGTTCTTATTACAGTCTCTGATAACAAATACATTTCAAAGCCAGAGGTCCAAGACACACTTAAAATCAAGCTGGCGCAATACCCTTCAAAGTAATTCTATCAGGAATAAATTCAGCATAAGTGCACAGACATACAGCTATATAAGTCTGGAAAAAATGAAACAAAATGAAAATGCAAGGTCTGCAGAAGCTTACTGCTTACTGCAGAAGTGGACATTAAGTGCTTTACAAATGCAAAAGACTCTTCTCTGATCAACTTAAATACAGTCTGTAGAAATTAATCCATGTACAGGTTTCAAGTGGGAGGGAACAGACTTGCAAAGCTATTTTATCTTGTTTATTCCATTATAAAATTCTAATTTCAGCAACATTTGTCTTTATTTTAACTTTCTTTGGTGATATATGTATACTTAGTCAAAACCATCAAGATTTTTTTGTCCTTTTCTGTTATTAGCAATACTCCCATGTTATTTATTAGAATCTGGAGGTATGCTAACAAGAAAATGAATGTGTCGTACTCCACCCACCCTTCTTCCCTCCCTCACCACCCCCCACTTATGAGAATTGCATCTATAATATATGTTTTCTTTTTCATTCATTATAAGGCCAGGGATGAAGAAACCATAGGTATTGGATAACTATCAAAACACACAGCAAGAGAGGATGATCTTTTAAATCAGCAAGATCTGGTCACAGAACTCTGCTCTGTACAATTTATCTGAGAAAAGGAGAAGTGAAAAGGGACTGATGAATTTACTCATTCTTCACTAAACAACAAGGTGCTGGAACTGGGTGTTTGAACAAGAAAAGTTTGGTATTTGTTTACAGAATACATAGCATCTTAAACAGGTCTTGGATTTTATATAAGCATAATTTGGATAATACGCAATATCAGCTACTGGTTGCTAGACAATGCTGACAGTAACTTTGCTGTTTGAAAAAAATAGCTTTTATTTTCTAATACAATAGTGATAGTTTCTACCTAACCCTTAGTACTGAAGAACATTCTTATTTACTCTTTTTATTCTCTCTCATTTATCCTCTGCTTTTCCTCCTAAGCCACTAATACCATTACTCTAAAATACAGTAAGTTAACCAAAGGCAGACACTGGCAGATACATTCATCATACTAATTATGTGTTGCATGCTATGTTTCTCCCATCAAGTGCCTCCCACATATTTGACAAAAACCTTTCAAATGAAGAAGAAGAAAAATGAAAACAAGTCTCAAAGCCAAGCTGTATGATTGAGAAAATCACTTAACCTAGTGTCACTGAACTACAAAATCAATTAACATCTTCTATCATCTTCAGAAAGTGATATCTAAGAGGAAGCCTGCAACAAATCATGCTAGATTTCAATGGAAGTAATTTATTCCATTTAGGGTTAGAATGTAAGTAAATTGACCTATTCTCTTAATGTTCACAGCATAAGGAAACAGGTCAGTTTTCTTCTGCAAGCCTTTCAAAAAGGTTTTGAGTGGCATGCTAAGACAAACCAAGATGTAATTGGAATTCTGGTTCGGGAAGCTACAAAGGAATATTTAACTGAAGTGTAATTTCTATACAAAATAACTTTCCCTAGATGCATTATTGCTAGATATAATTGAAATAGTAGAATTGACCATGCATCTAAATAGATTTAAAGAAAAAGTCAACTCACACAGTATCTTTTCAACAAATCTTCACAGTTATTTCATTAGCATATTCAGTATCTCTGTTTTTTTTCTGCTTTGGCTTTGCAGATATGAGCAATCATATTAGTATTAATTGGGTGTCTGATTCCTTTTTCACTTTGCCAAAATCCACCTGTTCAAACCACATTGTATGGATTATCCCTTGTTCCTTTTCTCTATTGATTTGTAAATATAGTTGTTTTTATAGTAAGCAGAAGCAGATTGTGATTATACCTTTTAAAAAAAGGTCTAAAAGCCACGAAAAGAGCATAACTGGACTCTCAGTGGGGGTTTGTGTTAGACCCTTAGCTCCAAATTTTGAACATGATTGTACTTCTATTTTACTTTCAATATTGTTAGAGTTTTTTGCTTCTCACTTGTTTCTGAGTGGAACTGAAGCAGATAATTTTTAGCTGTAACTCCTCACAGTAAAGATATAGACCATCTTAAATAATGACTGCTTTTATTTATCATTTTAGTTTGCTGAATTATCTAACATAGCATTTGTTAACTTGAATAAATATATAAGCATGTGAATCTGGTAATTTTCAGTAGGAGATCTTGACTGAAAACTACACAAACCAAATGTGGTTTTGATGATGCATATAAGGTGCTGCAATGCCACTTGACATAAATTTTCCTTAGGTCTTAATTTATCTAAGACACTGATATTAATTTACATTGTGAAGATCAATATTCTGTTGTGTAAAAGTGAAAATATTTGAGTACTGACTTCTTTGCATTCCTTTCTTCCAAACACCCATCTTCTTCCAGTCACTTCTATATAATAGCACTAATGAGATTTCCATTGACAGGTTTCATGAATGATGTTCTTTAGTCTTCACTCTCTCATAAATAAAGAGAAAAAAAATTACCACTACTCCACACCTTATCTTGGTTGGCAGGGCAAGGAATAGAATATGGATTCATTTCTTTTTGTGAGTCCTTAAGTGTCGCACTTGAGGATAGCTTAAATAAATGATCCACTAACATTGTATATGTCTAAATTCACTGCTAAATAAGGAAGTACACCAGTCCACCTTTGAATAATTTTAAAAGGATAGCTACTTCATTTGGAATATCTAAACAAAAAATTATTTCTAATATAATAAGTATGCTAAATATCCTGAGACAGGTCAAAAATGCATCCAAATAAGCAGAAATTTATCAGAGAGAAAAACACAGAACAGACAGCAGATTTCAGAAACCTTTGTATAGTAATTTTGAATATGTTATTTGTGCATTTGGCATAGTTTCCCCTTGTGAAGACAATACATTACTATCCCAGGAACAGAATATAAGCAGAGCCAAAACAACTTAAAAATTCTGACATTAGATAGTCTTGAAAAATATCATAGGGGAGAAAAAAAAGAAGACCATATCCAAAGGAAGTGTAAAAGTGCAATTTTTTTCTTACTTCAAAAATAAGCAATGGTTTATGGAGCTCAGTAATTCCTCCTTCATCCTCCTTTCTTCTATCCTAGAGGCCCCATATTACTGTGGCCACCATCCTAGATAAAAGAGCTCTGACACAACTTCAGTTGTCTGCCAGAAAAGAGTATTCCCAAATTCCAAGGATGAATTCAAGGATTTGATTTTTCCACAGTAGTGAATATTTATATGTTCAAAGGGGATTTGCTGCAGTGGAACAAGGAGGGAAATAGTGCTATGCTTTTTTTTTTTTTTTTTTGGAAGATTTTTTCCATTCTGTCAAAAATTTTGCTCACTAATCTGAATGAATTGGTAAAACCAGTAATGCATTTCAGTTTATACACAAGCTCTGTTCATTCACTTTAGTCCCAATCACTCCTGCATAAAAACCCTGTAATTACATTCCATCCTATTTGGAGCCTATATCTATTCTTTACATACGTACATACATACGTATTTAGACACAAGTCTCAATAAATTTCTTTTCCTTCCTTTTGATACTTTTGAGGAGTACCCTCTATAAACCTTTGCATATGTATGTAACTGTGAAATGGTAACTATGAAAAACTATGTTAGTATTAAAATTCTTCCATCTTTGTGTTTTCTATGTGAACATATGCAGGAATGCAAAAACAAGGGATATAAAAAGTATATGTGATTGATTGCTTAACTGTGATGTGGATACCACCCACATCAACAGTTGGCAGTAAATTTATTCTTAGTACAAATAACTTGCAAGTCACATTTACATCGGGCTGTTTCCTGTGTAGACAAACACTGCACTGCGCTAATCTTGTTTACCAAGACCTAATGCCCCAAAATTTGTTTGTTGTTCATTGTTTGATTTTTGTTGTTGTTGTTTCCATTTGTTTATTTCTTTCCATTTAATTTTTTTAAGCTGTGATAAGATATGAATTGACACAGTGGGAGTCTTTATCTTAAGAAAACACTTTTCCTAGTCAGATGGGGCTCTGTCTTTTTGAGAACTGGCTACTTGACACATTCATGGCCAGGAATGAATTCTTTACACACAGGGATGTACACTAGAAAAATCAGGCAATACATCTAAATGGGCTCCCTTGATGCAAAGGAGAAAAAACTCAGTATTAAAACATTAAAAGTAAAGCATTTAGTTTTGTGTTGTTATTACTGGTAAATACATACATCTTGGATAGATTAGCGAAAAAGAACATTACAGCTTACTGGTCCTATTCTTTTTGCCAGTGAAGGTCTGGTTTCTAGTAAATAATCAACAAATTGACAATCTCATGGTCTAAAACTACTTGATGGAGCTTTCATTTTTTCACTAGGCTTATGGAAAAGTAATCTTATTACTGTGAACACAAAGCATCACTGAGAAAACAGAAACAAACATAGATTTATGAACTATTTTTAAAACACCTATTGACAGAATACACTATTTTTTTCTTAAAAGCTATCTATTCAAATATTTATATGACCATACCATAGAACTGAAATAAAGATACACATGATAGACAAATAAAATATCTTTAATTTCCCTTCCTGTCCTGCCTTTATTGGCATATGATAAGGTGTGCAACACTGTAGGCTGGGGGGCTTCAGAGTCTGTGCACTAGCAAAGCTGGGCTTCTGCAAGAAAACCCTCAGTATAGAGACATCACTCATACTGTGAGCAGTTTAAATACATATTCCAAGCAAATTTTTCCTGTATTCATTATGTCAGCTCAGATAAATCTGGAGGAGCTATGGCATTACACGTGAGTAGCTAGTTTCTCAGTTCTAATGCTGCCATTTCATGTGTTGCCTGATGATTGCAAAAAGCACCCCTACTATCAAGCTACGTAAACTGCATAGTAATTGTTGAATTAATTTGATTTACAAATCTCCTTTTTATTCTATATTCTGTAACATTTTTAGAATTTTAATGTGTTATTCTCAAAATTTTTCACGAATGTTGTTCTTAATCTGTTTTTCCTATCAATGCTGACATTATTGTCATACTTATGGATAAATTTTTAAAAAGTTTATCTAAATGTCAGTCGAAAACACTTCTAAAGAACATGCCACTTTCGGAACAAGGTACATATATATATATATAAAGCTCTTCATAGTTTTCCCATTGCAACTGTGGGTTTTTTTAACATTTGTAGCAGAATGCCTCTTAGCTACTCTTTTATTCTACAAATACTAAAATCATAGAATCGTTTTGGTTGGAGAAGACCTCTAAGAACATTATGTTCAACCATGAAGCCAGCACTGCCAAGTCTGGTTACTAAACCATGCCCCTAAGTACCCTATCTACATGTCTTTAAAATACATCCAGAGATGGGAAGTTACTGCTTTGTGTCCTGTTCAGGAAGGAGATTTTTCTTAATGTCGAATCTAAGCCTCCTCTTGTGCAACTTGAGGCCACTTCCTTTTGTTCTATTTTTTGTTACTTGGAAGAAGATATTGACTCACACCTTATACAGATTTCTTGCAGGTAGTTGTAGGGAGTGACAAGGTCTCCCATCAGCTTCCTTTTCTCCAGATAAACAACTCCAGCTAAGCAGCTTGCTCTGCAGTTCTCCCACTAGCAAGACTTAGAACTTGTGTGCTGGTTTTATCTGGGTTCCAAAGCATTTTGAATAATGTGGATAACTTGGATACTGTTTGGCTGAGTGGATTTTCTCTTCCTTTAAAACCAAAGTTGTTGCAGCAGTTGGCTTTGGATTTTTGCTTATTTGATTTTTGTTTTTTCATGCATGTGTGGGGTTTTTTTTCTTTGTTTATTTGTGGGTTTTGTCTCCTTTAAACTCACGGAGCCATAGAACAGCTTGGATTGGAAAAGGAACTTTTACAGGCCATCTAGACCAAACCTTATGCAATGAGTAGGGGCATTTTCATCCAGATATGGTCCAACCTGACCTTGAATGTTTCCAGAAATGGGACATCTAGCACCTGTCTGTGCAACCTGTGTTAGTGTTCTACCAACATCATTGCAAAAAAAACCAACCAAAGAAACAAAAAAAAAAAATCTTTCTTGTAGCTAATCTAAACAAAAGATGACACTTTATGGAATCTGGAAATCCACATTAATTAACACTTCCATATGCAACAGACACGGAAAGTAATTTTCATTTTGCTACAGTCAATTTTTAGATATTTGAGGACTCTTATGATTTATTTTCCCAGTCACTTCCTTCTCTGCAAACAAGGACAAGGATATCAATATGTCTTTTCAAAAAATGTTCCCTGAAATCTTTATCATACTTGTTAGCTTTACAGGACTCGTAACCTCCATCATTTTTTGAGTACCAAGAACCTGGTGCAAGACTCAAGCTGAGGATACACCAAGGTCAAACAAAGTAGAAAGATAATTATATTGTGTCTTCTAGTAATTTAATGAAAGATTTTGGTAAGGGGAGTGTTACTACATAGCATTCACAACAGTGCCCTGTACATCTTTCAGTCACCATTATATTCTAAGTTTTTACTAAGTTAATATTTTGTAACCTTTGTATTACACACAGTACTTATTACTCTTCTTCTTTTTTTTTTTGTTGGTTTTTTTTTTTTCCAAACAGGAAATTTCAGCTAAAATATAGCATCTTGGAAGATATTTATCCAGGTATGATGAGAGGTAACTTTTATATTCCCATTCAGATATACAATCATGCTATCTTCTAACCAATGATATATCTTTTTAACTGATGAAGAGAAACTATGCCTCTGGGACACTGAAGACTTTCCAATGGAAAAAAAAGTGACAGAAATACCCATTTCCCTCAATGACCCATAAAGCTAGTCAAGACCAAGTAGAAAAGATGCAGAAGGGTATATTTAACTATATGAACATATATAAATAACAATTTCAGAAGAAAAACTTTATATAAGAGAAGGAAAAAGGGATTTAGAGTAAAAAAATGTAAGCTATGCTTAAAGATTTATATTTTTGAGGATTTTAAAGTTCCACAGTTTCATCAACTTGCCCATGAAAGAGAAAAAATTTAAGCTTTTAAACAATTTTTCCTTGGCCATCTCTAATGACAATTTTCTAAAGCCTTTCAAAATAGCACATTCTCCTAAATACAACAAGAAAATATGGAAGAGGCAAGCAGTTCACTAGTTAAATTATTAAATTAAATAATTTAATTTGGTTATCATCTAGGTCATATTAAATTTCTTAAAGTGTAGAAAGCTGAGCTGTAAAGTTCTAGAAAAGCCATGGAAAAAGAGAAACTATGAGCTTGATTTGCTAAAAAAGAGTAGCCTGGAGGTCAGTGTTACTCATTCATTCCTTGACCTCCAGTAAAATGTAATCTATAAGGAAGTAATAGATATATATTTTAAAATAACTCATTAAAGACTGTTAAAGGATAAAGACTGTGGGCTGTTGGATATCTTCAAGGTATTTTTTTAAAATAGAGTTTGAATTTCTTCAGCAAATTTTGAAGTGAAAAATATTATACTTCAGTCATTCAAGTGAAAATACACCTGTTACCCAGAGTAGGTTTGGACCAGTGCATGTTGAAGCCTATTGTAATTCTCTTCTATATGTTAACTGGGCATTTGTGTACTCATCTGATTTAACTTTAAATACCTTTAATATTTAAGCTTGACCTTGTTTGTCTAGATTTTCTATCAAACTAAGAGAACTAGATGGTTCTAGGATTCTTTAGATTTTTCAGTGAAATGAGAACTCACAGAAATTCCCATTTTCCCAAAACATAAAAGGATTTGAGGCTGACTGGCTCAGACAAAGAAAGGTGGACTTGAACAGTATTTACATTCTGTGGTATTTTAGACTATGGCAATTTCTCAATGTTCCAGCTCACTCTTGTCCATTCTCTTGTCGTTTTCCACTCTATTTGTTAGTATTAAGCAATAAGTGGTGATTACATAATTTATTCAATCTACTGATAAATTTTTGCTAATGTACTGCAAAAGGATCACATAAAGCTCCAACACCCTAACAAGATCCAGCACCATGGTTACTCAACAACATCTGTTGCTATTGTACCTCCCAGAAACAGCTAAGAAAATCTGAAAGGTCAATATCTGAGGTTTGTAGGAGTATAATAGAACAATTTCTCTTCTACAGCAGAAGTGGACCAAAGTTCCTAGTACAGAGTATAGGAGTCTCAGCAACTGAAGGTACCCAGCTGAGAAACAGAGATCAACCCAATGTTTGAGATCTGCCCTGATACTGAAATTTTTTCTTCTTTCTTGCAGGATGTTCCTTCCATAGGGACACACTTCAGAGAAATAAAAGCAGGCGTATACTGGCAGTGGAAAGATTTAACTGCTATAAACGTAGGTAATTACTTCTGTGATATTTGAGAGGTCACAAGTTAACTTGTCTGCTAGGTGTAAATGTTACACTGGTCTCCTAATATGTCAAGAGAAATGGGAGGTGAAAGGGAGGAACCAGTAGGTGTACTTCATATTGTTATCAGGGATGCAGAAAAATGCAAGAGGGATGTTCTGGTGGATTGCTCATGGCTTCACAGCAAGGAAACTCAACTCCAGGGTCTCTAAGGAAAACTGCCAGGTTGATATACAAAACCTGAAATGCAGGTAGGGATTTATGATCTCTCTATGTGGATGATAGTGTAGTGTAGAGAGGAAGAATTTTGCAGACTGGAACTAGGGAACATTTTGAGACAAGAGAAATCTGAAGAAAACCATCAGTCTATACTTTAATAGTAATAGAGCCAAGCTTCTGGTGCTGGAAAGTAAAAAGGTCACAGAACACCACTTCCTGCAAGTTTTATAAAGTTTTAAGTTTTTATAAAAACTTATAAAAACCTGGGCAGAAAGGTGAAAGATCAGTTTTAGTGTAGAGAAAGGTGCAGTAACAAACTACAGAAAAATGTCCTAAACTCTGCCTATGCATACTTGTGGTTAAAACTAAGGAATGCAAAGGTTTTAGTTAATGTTGGTGGGTTTAGATGACAGGAATAATGACAGAGAATGAAATTTTCAGCACATTGGATATGTATTATGAATAGAAGAGAGCATGACATTGTGCCATTCATTAAATCCTAATGTGTCCATATTTTAAGTGCTGTACAGGCCTTCAAGTACAGAAACACACATCTTACAGTCCAAGGAAAGTCAGGAACAGAAATGAACCAGTAGATTGATTGTTCA
This sequence comes from Lonchura striata, assembly GCF_050655825.1. Classification (NCBI taxonomy): domain Eukaryota; kingdom Metazoa; phylum Chordata; class Aves; order Passeriformes; family Estrildidae; genus Lonchura; species Lonchura striata. The sequence goes on from NC_140704.1 coordinate 75,925,121, forward strand.
GTGTAAGTACTTTACAAGGAGGAACTAGAGAGGCTAACATTCTATAATCTATTGACTGAGAACTGCAGGAAGATACACTCAAGGTTTATGAATGGGAAAGCTAATGCATTTTGCTGCAAGAAAACTATGATTGTTATAGCATTTTGTTTGCTTTTTTTATTGTACTATTATTTAGTATTTCTATCAAAGACAAAGGAGTGTTCAGTGAAATCTCAAAGTCAGAAGACAACACTAGGTTCTACTGGGTGATGAAATGTAAGATAAAATTTACATTAAACTGTTGTTCAGCAAATTCAACAACATTATAATTGAAGACAACAAATGTAATCCTAAGAGTGGCTGGTTTGAAAGAGGTAGAAATTGCTTCTTTAAATGCAGATAGTGAACTTTTGGAACGTGTTATCACAGAAGAGTAGTAGAAAGTTCAGAAATTGACAACGTTACAGACAATAGATTCATAGAAAGATATTGTAAAGACTAGGGCAATGTGACAAACCCTTACAACCCTAATGCAACATTTGTGGATGCTGGGAAAGTATTACAGGAGCAAAAGGTGCCCAAGTAATCCTCCTGACACTGTCATATCTACTGTCAGAGGCAGGATACTCTGCTAGATGGACCACTAACCCAGAAAGCTTTTATTATATCTTGATTATTTAAGATGGCTTTGTTCAATAAGATTTTCTATTTTGCATCTGAGACAAGACTGAATTATTAGTGCATTCACGGTTCAAGTAAAATAAAATCAAATATATCTAATAAAGTACAGGCTTAGGTCTGATAGGTAAGGTCAGTTCTAAGAGAATATGACAACTTTTGCCAAAGTCAAGACTTACATTGATTTTCAATTCCACTCACTCAGGAATCAAAAACTCTGTGATGTGTTATAGTAATGTAAAAAATACTAACAAGATACAAGATGAAGGAATACACACATACAAACAAAGAGACAATAACTGAAGGTTTAAATGCCACTAGTGGTCAAAGAAAGAACACTAGAATGGTAGAAAGAGAGGACAATCTGAAAGAAGATTTGATCTAACTCTTTCCCTTGGATAGCTACTATGTGTGAAATGATAACCCAGCAGCTTGGTTTTACACAAGCAGCAGAAGCTGGTGCAGAAGCAGTTGAGAATAAAAATGCAGCACAAAATTACAATAAACATGGCAGAGTTATTATATAGGACTTAAACGCAGCAAACAGTTATTAATTTTGTTGAATTGATTTGCTTATTTAGTTCACATTATTTAAGTCTTCACTCTGTCAATAATCAATGCAAAAGACAGTACCAGTTTAATCAGAAAGAAATTATTTTGACTGGAGGTGAAAATCAGAGTGTGAAAGGATATTGAATAAAAAAGATAAATAAACTATACTCTCTCCTTCTATCTACATTTTTCTCTTTACATGAATTAGTGTAGTACAATCCTATTATTTGGAACTGAAATTTCAAATCCATGTTTTCTTAAAAATGCTTTGACCCTAGGGACCACTAAATTCATAACTTGAAACAGCACATCTGTCATGAAGCAAAATCTTAGAATTTCTTGCATTCAGTTCAGAAGATGAGTTAATGACAAAAGCTAAGAAATATTTAAAATTTAATATAACAGTTTTTGACTGTATTATAAAGAATAAAGACTAGTTTATAATTATTTTCTAGTAAATTACTAATTTATGATGACTTTGACTTTTTTATGGAGTACTGCATCCAGCTGTGGAGGTCACAGTAGAAGATATGGAACTTTTGGAGTGGGTCTAAAAGAATACAATAAGAACTACAAGAGGGTTGAAGCACCTCTCCTGTGATGGTAGGCTTACAGAGTTGAGATTATTCAGCCAGGAGCCTTACTGTGGCCTTTCTTGAAGGAGGCCTAGAAGAAGGGTGAGGACAGATATTTTAGCAAGGCCAGTAGCAGTAGGATGTACATAGCCATGGGAGTTTAACATTTTCACAATTTCAGAAGGAATACAGAATACAAGAGAATAGAATAGATTATTTCAGTTGGAAGGGACTTGTAATGATCATCCAGTCTAACTGCCTAACCAGCTCAGGGTCAACTAAGTTAAAACATGTTATTAAGGTCATAATCTAAATGTGTTTTCAATGCTAACAGGCTTGGGGCATCGACCATGTCTCCCAGTCTAAACCTTTCCTTGGCCCATTTTGAACCATTCCCACACATCCTGTCACTGATTACCAAGGAGCAGAGCTCAGCACCTACTTCTCTCCTTCAACTCCTCAGGAACCTGTAGAGGGTCACTCCTCAGTCTCCTTCTCTGCAAACTAGACAGAATCAAACTCCTCAGCTACTGGACTGGACATCCCTTCCAGCTCTATCACCAGCTTTATTTCTTATCTCTGGGCACCTTGAAAGACCTTCACATCCTTCTTAAGTGGTGGGGCCCAGAAGTTCACATCATACTCAAGGTGAGGTCACCCCAACACTGAATAAAGTGAGATAATCACCACTTTGACCAGATGGGGATGGCCTTTCTGGTACATATCAGGATGCAGGATCAGTCACCTCTGGACTGCCAGGTCCACTGCCACACACCGCTGACTCATGTAGAGCTGCTGCTGATCAGCACCCCCATATCCCTTTCTATAGGACTGTTCCCCAGAAAATCTTCTCCCAGTTTCTACCTGTGTCCAACATCCTAGATGAAGAATCCGATATTTAGACTTGTCAAATTTTATCCCATTAACCACAGCCAAAAGCACCAATCTATCTAGATGACACTGTAAAACTTCCTGTCCCTCAAGAGACTCAACAGCACTCCTCACTTTGGCATCATCAGCAAACTTGCTAAAGGTGCATTCATTGCAGATCACTGATAAACAGATCAAATAAGATTGGGCCTAGAATTGCACTTGAGGAACAACACTGGTGACCATCAATGAATCACCAGCCAGATGTAACCCTATTTACCACAACCCTTTGAGCTCTGACCCTTCAGCTGGTTCTTCCCTCAACACACTGCAAACTCACTCATCCCACAGTCAGGCAACTTCTCCAGAAGGGTGCTGTAAAGGACAGTACAAAATGCCTTACTATGGACACATGGATTTGTCAACATTCATTTGATGCAGCTGATCCCTTACAATTTCAATATCCACAAATGGACAGTCACTGTTCCCACACTTGTCTGTGCCCCTCTCTTCTTCGTTTGACTGCCCAGTCTATTTTTCCTTCAGTAGCTTTCATGATAACACTTCCACAAATATCTGAGGAGTGATACTTTTCAGAAGAAATGTTTTCTTTAGAGATATATTTTCAAGGAACTGTACTTTAAAATGTTAAAAATATTATTTATTGGAAAACAATTCCATTAAGGAAAATGTAGTTACCAAATAAAGTCCAGACCTTTTCCCGAGGGAAGGCTTTAAAATGATAAATAAATTTGCAGTTCCTTGTCACAATACTTTTTTTAAAGTTGCGTTTAAAACAAAAAAAGTTTTCCAATTTGCTGTCTGATTATGGTCATGTCCAATAAATTATTAACAATTCACCACTCATTTAATTGTTGTTTCAGTAATTTAAAGTACTTTCATTAAACATTTCGTTTTAAATGTAAATATTATAAATTTATTTAATATTAGATATTTTGCTACTCTTTCTGAAGACATAAAATAGGCACATACCCACCATAATAATAACAAAAGGTTCTAGAATCAGGACACTTTCTTATAAGTGCCACAAATGTCTTTTCAGAGAAGAGCTTATTAATGGAGAAAAACTACCCCACTTTACCCTCTCATATAAAATGTTTCATTAATAGAAAGTCGAAAAGGAATCTCAGTTGGGACTTCCATCTCGTGGGTATATTTTAGTCAAAAATTACAGAACAGTTTTTGATATTTAAACTGTTCTAGTCTGTATGGGAAACTGGTACATCAATTTAAATAGCAAATAAATTTTAGTAAACAAACTTTTAGATAAGCCAATTTCAAAAAGGAGTTAAAAATTTTCGTGCTAAAGGCATCAAAACAATAATATTGCACTGTGTAATATTTTACTTCATTTCTGGCAAAAACAATCATTGCCACTTCCATTTTTTTAACCTGAAAGTGCAGCTAAACAATAACAGTCTGATCATTTTAGTAGGCTCAAACACCCTAAGCAAAGCAAAATATGAAATGCCATCTCCTACCTAATTGCCTACTAGATAAATTGGACAATTAAATCATCATCTTTCTATTGGCAGCATTGTAATTCCAGTCCTCAATTTCTCAACTTTATCATGAATGCACTAAAACTAATTGTATATTTTGTGTCACAAGTTCTGAACAAATGATTGAACAAAAATATTTGGTGGTTTATTTCCACTGAAGAATGATGTTGAAAAAAGATCAGTTTGACATTAATTTCTTCCATCCTTTTCCCAACTAATCCTGCAACCTAACAAAATAAACAAATAACTCCATTAATGCTAAGTTATCAACATTGGAGGGACCAATCTTTTTTTCAGGCTCAACTGCAATGTGCTGCTGTTTCATTGGTGGCTACACTCACTGCTGATATAATTTGAAGGAGCTAAACAGAGACACATGATATATGCAAGTGTAAAAAGTATTTAATACATTCTTTTAGAATTAATTGCACAAGATATTTCAAAATTAAACAAAAATGTAATTAAATGAAAGAGTGAACAAATAATATATTATTGCTATTGACAAAGAAGTCAAGCCAATAACTATCACAGCACAAAATCATGACTTCATAGCTGAGAAAAAACATTTGATTCAGCTCCAGCTTGCACTGTTGTAATAATTACCACTTAACACATAAGCTAGAATTTTGTCAGTATGATATCCCACTCCTACTGCCTAGGATGCACATCCCAAAATAAAGAGATTTCTTCATCAACATGCAGTGATAGCAGCCAAAGCCACTGCTCCATAACAGAGCAGAAGATTTTCATTATGTTAGTGGCATCAATTGCAAATTTGTTTTCTATTAGATAATTTGGCAAATGTGCAAAGACAACAACATTTATTATGTTTATATCAATGAAATAAGAATCAACAAAGTGGCAAGCTAAAGGTGTACGTATCTTCATATTGAGCTACAAAACCCCCTGAATCATAGAATCATAGGATGTTAAGGTGTTGGAAAGGGCCTTAAATTATGATGATAATCCAGTCCCAACCCCTTGGCCTGGGCAGAGGCAGCTCCCACTAGACTCAAAGCCTTATCCAACCTGGCTTTTAACATTGCCAGGAAAGGGGCAGCCATAAACTTCCTGGCTAGCCTGTTTCAGTGCCTCACCAGCCTTACAGTAACACATTTCCTTCCTAATATCTAAGCTAAATTTCCCCACTTTCAATTTGTACCCATTACTCCTTGTCCTATCACTACAGCTCCTGATAAAGAAATGCAAATTATTGTTTTTCAATGGTCTCATTAAAATTACCAGTCTTTCACCTGTTTGGTTAACAAGAGTCACAAGATGAAATAACCTACTATTAATATAAAATATGAGTGTTAAAGATGATGGCTGTCATGAGGTTTTACTGCAGCATATGTACTATGAATAATTAAGAGCAAATACTGTAAAATCAGAGTAGTCAGATCATGCCTGGGATATACTAGCATGACTCTATTGGCTTTATTAGTATTGTGAGCTTTTTTCTTATTTGTCCATGTGAAAATGGAAATAAGTTAACTCTTTTTAATGCAAAAATAATTAGACCATTTTGTACTTGACACGAAAAAGACCCACAGAAGTTGATGAGTGAGAATGATTATGTTCTAACACATTTTCCAAGAAATCAATAATCATTGATTCCTTGAAATATCAGACAAAATCACTACCTGAGCATAATCAGTATAATCTATTCTATATTCCAATCATACAGAAACTTTTCTGCTAATATGCAAGAGTATGCAATTGCTCATTACCAAAGAGAAGAATGTCATGTCCAACTAAGACCATTTCTGAAGAAATAACATTTCAATTATTAATAATAGAAAAGAGGAGCATGTATATAATATGTTTAATAAAAAATGTACTGGGATTGTCAACAGCAACACATAAGGTAGGTGTCTGCAATAAAATAATGGGCCTTCCCGTGTTACACAGCCAACACAACAGTGTCCTCTCACACAGTAAGAATGAAAATGGGGTATCTGGATTTTGGCTATGTATTAAAGATACTTCCTGTCATCAGAGAATAAGAATATGTTAGGAAATAAGATACCAGAACATTTAGTATGATCCACCTCATGTCCCTATAAGGACACCCAGAAACATCTCACTGGTACCTAAAATGCAATTTAGGTACCAGTGAGATATTTATTTTGTACCAGTTCTGATAGGAAAAGATTTTGTGAGGGCACATGGTTTCAAAAACAGAGAATATTAATTTCAAATAAAGGTATTGTTTATATAAACACAGTCCTAAGGTCCTCACAGATGTAAAGTTCATAGACATTATAATGAAATACTTCAATTCTACTTCAGATAAGATCGTCACTCATCATTTCATTTTTTCTTGCCTAGAATAATACAGCAATTTCTTTCATGGTTTCTACAAATTCACTTTTTTTAAATGCAGATTCTCTAGAGACACACAGTTCATATTAATCCCCAAGATGATTCTTATTTTTCTTCAATATCTCATTAAAGATATTTTTATCTCTTGCAGTACTGAAAATAATAGTTCTTAACTTCTCAAAAAGTATTGGATATTTTTTCCTATCTTCCTATTTGCCAAACATAATTTTATTCTTAAGTATGGTCATCTTGTAACTGGCAATATTTGATATTCCAGCCTTTTGAAAGAGCTTTTGCATGTTTTTGTACCTCATGGTTTCTTTATTTTATAAAGGCCTGCATATTGTTTTATCTCCTATTAATAGCTTAGAAGGAAGAAATTTTTAAATGAAATGAAAAGAAAATTTCAACTTTCACTTGAAAGATATCAACACTTCACAAAGTGTCAGAGTTCACATGTGTAAGACCACAGATTGAAACACTTAAAAATCTATTTGCATTATCTTAATCCATTTCATCTACATTAGGGCATTAGCCAATGTACACAGAGGCTAGTATTAAAGCTAAGCATGCATACAACTGTTTACAAGATTAGAGTTTTATCTTGGAGTTGCAGAAATTAATACACACAAGGAATAACAGTACAAAAATATCCATTTACCATTTCAAATAGGTCCGAATTATGAAAGTCATGAACTCTGATTGTGTACTACTGATAATCAGAGCTATTTTTTACTATATTTGTTGATTTATTCTATCATGCTGAGTATAAATGTAAACACACAATCTCATTTGTGAGAGTAGTTCTAGGTAGAGATTTCATAGTATGTATTATAATTACATTATATTATATTGCACAGTCTCTAGTATGGCCCTCTGATTACTAGCTGTTATTGGTGATTCAAGTCAGCAGCATCAAAATAACAGAGTAGTCTGAGGGAAATCAAAAGAGAATTCAAGGGCTCTGAGATGACGTGTTGAAGAAACAGGAGCACATATATCCTTTAACAATGAATAATATTTATCAGAATAGGCAAATCCATAAGGTGAATGTGTGGCTCTGGGGCTGGTGTAGGCAGAAAAATTTGGGAGTTTTTGACCATGGGATGATCTATTCAATACTGGTCCACCGACAGCATGTGACTTTCTCAGAGGAGGAAAGCTCAGAGTAGCAGAGCTCATTGACAGAGTTTGGAAGGGGGAAAGGGAAAATACCAGGCTTACCAGTGATGAACAAAAGTGATGATATGCCAAATCTTGAGGAAATGATCACTAATGGGATATCTCAATCTGCTGCACAAGGTATTGTCTACAAAGTACCAAACTGAAATGTTTCTACCCTAATGCACACAGCATGAAGAGCAAAGAAGATGAGCTCCAAGCTTTGGCACAGTCGCTGAGATTTGATATCACTGATATAAATGAAACCTGTGGGGATGACACCAATGACTGGAGTGCCCTGTTTGATGGTTACAGGCTCTTTTTGAGAGATAGACAGGGCAGAAGAGGTGGAGGGGTGGATTGTATGTAATAGAAGGGTTAGAGTATAGGGAGCTCACAGTTGGCAATGGTACAGTTGAAAGCCTCTAGGTAAGAATCAAGGGACAAAAACTAATAATTTGGATGTCTTTGTGGGAGTCTACTATAGAATTCCTAGCCAGAACAATGACACTGAAAAATAAACCTCTGAGGAACTGAGGGACATTTCCAAGTCAGCCACCCTCATCCTTATGGTGGACTTGACATCAACTGGGAGCATCACACTGGCTGGTACAACTCAGGCCAGAAGATTCTTAAAAAACTTAGATGACAGCTTTTACAGAGCAGGTCCTAAAGGAATCAATTTGGAAAGATGCCCTTCTCAACCTGCTGCTTGTCAACAGAGAGGCTCTTATGAGTGAAATGGTGGTCAACAGCCATCTTGGCCACAATGACCATGAAGTGAACAAGTTTAAAATCCTTGGTGACTGAAGGAAAAGTGACAGAAAAAGTTAAACTCTGGACATGAGGAGAACCAACTTCCGGCTGATCAGGGAACTAGTGAGTAAAGTCCCTGGGAAAATGTTTTTGGAATTGCTAGGGTTCATCAATGCTGGTTACTTTTTAAACTTCACCTTCTAAGGGCACAGGATCAAACTATTCCCAAATGTCAGAAGTCAAGCAGGTGAGGCAGAAGGCTGGCTTGGCTGAACAGGAATCTTCTCTTGGAAATTAGATGGAAAAAGAAGATGTATGTCCAGTGAAAGCAAGGTCAAGTGTGGGAAGAATACAGAGATACTGGTTGTCACTGTAAGGAGAAAATGTATGCAGCCAAAGCTCAAATAGGACATTAAGCTGGCCAGAAATGTGAGAGGCAATAAGAAGAATTTTTCAATTATATTAATGCTGAAAGGTAGTGTAGAAATAACATCTACTCATTACAGGATGAGGATGGGCATGTCACAAATAGGGACATAGACAAGGCAGGGGTGTTTAATGCATTCTTTGTCTCTGTCTTCAACACAGATCCAAGACAACCAAGAGCATCTCTGTGCCTTAAGCTGGAGGACCATGGTTGTAAGAATGATCAGTAAGCTGAACATGAGCCACCATGTACCCAGAAAAGCCAATGGCATCCTGGATTGTATCAGCAATAGTGTGGCCAGCAGGAGCAGGGCAGCAATTTTTATCTGTTCTTGGCACTTTGAATCTTGAGTTCAGTTCTGGCCCACTCACTACAAGAAAGACACTGAGGTCCTGGAGTGTGTCCAGGGGAAAATAAAGCTAGTGAAGAATCTAGAGGTCTTATGAGGAACAGTTGAGGGAACTGGGGTTGTTTAGCCTGGAGAAAAGTTGGCTGAGGGGAGATCGTAATACCTTTTACAACTATCTGAAAGGAGGTTGTAGCCAGGTGGGTGTTGGTTTCTTCTCCCAGGCAACCAGCAACAAACAAGAGAAAATTACCTCAAGTTGCATCATAGCAAGTTTAAATTGGATATTAGGAAATTTCTTTGTGGAAAGAGTTTTCAGTCTTGAGAACAGGCTTGTAAAGGAAGTGGTTGAGTCACCAAAATAAGTGTAGATGTGTCACTTAGGGTCATGATTTTGTGGTGGACGTAGTAGTTTTATGTTAATGGCTGGACTAGATGTTCTTATAGATGTTTTTCAACTTAAAGAAATGTATTATTCTAAATTGTTCTAAATAATTCTATAATCATATACTAGTGTCTTCCTCATTTGGATTTTGGTTTTGTTTTTTATTTTTATTTTCTTTACAGTGGTAGAAGAGTTATTTTGAGCATCTTACAACTTGAGCAAGTTTGTACTGGGTAGATTTTGTCAATTTTTCAGATTAATCTCTGATTTCTAGAGCTGACCTACTGCAGTTTCTGAGTCATGTTATCCATAAAGGCCTCCAAGAATAGCCTTTTATAGATCTTAATAGTAAGTCTATAGAGTTTTGCTGAAATAACACAATCACCAGACATAACAGCTATATAATAGACCATTTCAGCTTAAATAATAAAATGTATCAAAGACTATATGCCTCATAGTGTAATTGTTACTTAACCTCAACTACAGGTATTGTTATAAGCTCTTTTCAGAATACAGTACAAAAACCCAAAACATCTGAAAGCTGATCCTTTTTCCAGTTTGCAGAATTTGTAACTTGTAGAGTTGTGTTTGCACTGTATATCCCCTCATAATGGTTTGTCCCTCCATATCCCCTCTTTGTACCTGTTTGGTTCATCCCAGCTTTCCCATCAGCACCTGTATGTCCATCAAGCCCCAACCCATCCCCCTGTCTCCTCCCAGGTGATGTGTCCATCACCTGGTGACCCTTCCCCTTTGTCCAGATCCTTTCCCCAGGATCACCAGGTAACTGGACCCTGGCTGGGACTCCTCCCAGACCCCCTCCTCAGTGGTCACTCTGAGGCCTTGCCCCCAGAGAGCCACTCCCATGTCCTTCCCCACTGGCCGTTCGGTTTTCCCCGCCCCCCTATATCTGGCAGCTCCGGGCCAGGAGACCCTCTCTCTTGCTCTGGAGGTCCTTCGAAGTCAGATGTGGCCTGGGATCTCTCCAGGCCCTCATTAAACTTTAGAACTAATCCTGAGGGAGAGCGCCTCTTTCCTTTGTTTGTGGGACCAGCTCGTCTTTGGACTCACATGGGAGCTTCTCCAAGCCCCCCGGGATCCAAGGAGAAATTCCTTCCCTCTGCCCATCTCGCCCCACTGCCCAGCTGGCCGGGCTCCACAGGGGTTCTATCCCCAAGGATTCGAGGGAGAGACGCAGCAGTAACTTAATTAATTCAGAGTTAACAGCAGTCTAAGCTACCACCTACCACTAGTAATTTCTAACTTTAAACACGTTACTTTTTATGTTATGTTCTCAATGTTACACCCACATTTCCAGCAAGCACAATAGCAAAACTAGATTATTTCATATTACTTCATCGACAGTTACTGAATCATGGAGCATGAACTAAAAATATATATGAGAATGACAAGTAACATAAAAAATATATTCAAAAGACAACTGAAGGTTTTCTGTAGAAATTGTTTTTCAAAGATAAATGCACTTTCTAATACACACAGGTACTTTTGTGCTTTTTCTTGTGCAAGAAAGCAGGTGGTTGAGCGAAAAAAGTTCTTCCTTCTCACTTGGATGCTAGACAGGAATCCCTTCCACTTAACGTCTTACACTAAACTATCTAAAAAACATTGTGACTGCCAATTTCAACAGCAAATCAGAGCTTTGATGTTTAATCAGACAAACTTTATTTAATTATTTCATAAGTGAAGTCTTATACCTACTAAGTACACCACTAACAATTCCATTTTGATTCAGAAAAAAAAAAAAATTACCACTTCTTATAAGATAGTTATTCAAATTATCCTCAGCAATAAACATTAATTTTCAGCTAAAATTATAAGGATAAAAAAACACTCTGCAATATTTCTTAAAATATGTTATCATGTGATATTTACAAAGAGATTAAAAACAAAAATTCTTTTAAAAACATCTTTCTTCTTCAAATAGACTTGACATTTTTTCTCTACCTGTTCGTATTTCTAATGGCAGAAAGGAGACACTGTAACAAACCAAACCACACATAAAGACAATAAAGTACAGTTAAATCCTGCATTTTTGTCTTAATGATTTCTGATTCAGTACTGAACGGTTAGACTTCAGAAGCTTAATACACCTTTTACTGAATAGCAAAAGAAAATCTCTTTCAAATAAATAGAGTTTAATCAGATTTTCTACCACTGACTTCTGTTACAGCAAAGTCACTGAAGTAGGCCATCAATGGGCAATGAAAAAGGAGCAATGCCATCATATTATGTTTTGGATTACACTAAGGTCTACTAAACCATTCTCTCAGAACAGTATAATTATCTATATCTATCTGTCCATCTATCTATCTATATATATATATTGCCGTTAAATTAAATCTATATGAAATCAGAAGTACTTGCTATGGAACCAGATGACATTACAGTGTTGCACAAGCACTGTGATGTTTATCACCAGAGAGGAGACCCTTTTTACTATGAATATGAGGACAAGTGATCCTCAGACAGACTCCCTTACCATTTGATGAATGGATGTTTCAGTGTCCATGTTATAGGAAACTGGCCAGCACAAACAAATGTTAACATGGAGTACTAGAATCATGTAGGTTGATGATCTGAACATGACCTGCCTCTTTCCACTTCAACTAGTCAAAATGAAAATGCTATCAAAGCCTTTTTCTGCTCTTCACTACGTATCAGGCAGGGTTTGCAAGCAGAGAATGTCCACAAAAGCCCACAGCTGCAGGGAACACCAGTTCAAAGGTTGGTTGCTCCCTTCACAAGTCTCTGTCCCCAGATCCTGCTTGCTCCTGAGGACAGAAAGTACGAATGTGGTCAGGGGACACTGACTGGTTAGAATGTGCTGGACTGTCCTTATCATATGCAAATTGAGTGAGCCCTGAAGAAAGTCCCAGATATAAAGTGAATTGAGATAACTGGGGCACTTGCAGAGAAAGGTACTCTGATATTCTTTTGAGCCACAGGCAGTTTGCAGCACGGCTAACATAATTGGCTGGGTTTTAAAAGTACCACAAAAGTTCCAAGTACTGAAAAAGACATGTGTCTAGATATTCTTCCAAGTCCTACATCCTGTAATAAAAAAATATTTTCCTCTCTATATTTGCACCAATGAGTATTTCAACTCATGCTCTACAAGATGTTATTTGTCAAAAAATCAATGGTGTAAAATTCCTAGCAATCGATAAAAGATAGCTAGTAATGCAGAGAAAACATTAGATTAAAAAATCCTAAACCTAACATGAATTTAAAACCACTGCCACTTTTTTACCTATTGCTTTTTATGTTCTTACCATGTAGTACAGCCCTATCAAAAATGAAATTCTTACTTATAATTCAGAATATTTTAAGTAAAATGGCTGACTTAGGAGAAAATGTAAAGGACATTTGGCTTTGATTTGTTATTCTGCTTCTGCCTAGGAGTATGTGTCAGCAGCTACATGAATAATTTTTAATTTTGAAGCCTTGAAATTCACCCTGAGGATTCACATCAGAAAGAAAGGATCTTCAGAAAGAAAATAAGAAAAAAATTAAAATACCACAGAATTGTGGATGTCATTTGGCAACATCTGTTAGTAGTATTATTAATTGAAAATGAATCAAAACAAAAAAATATTATTAGATTTTTACAGGCAACCTAATGCAGTACTTGATGAATACAGTAGATAACCCACAAAAAAGGTTTGTGGAGGTTAGGGCGTTCCTAAAGTCTTGCCAGGTGGACAAAATTCCTGTGAAGCCAAATTAGTCCACTTTCAAATTAAATACATCTGCAGGCATTTCACCTCTTTTATGGTTAACTGGTTAAGAAAAATAGTCAGTTCCATGCATCTCAGTATTTGTTTTGGTGGTAATGTGTATCTGATATATAAACCAGTAATAAGTTCTTGCACCAGGAGGCCATTCCTATGAGAAACCAGATTTTATAACTCTTCATATCTTTAAAGAACAAGAGAATCCTAAGAGAAACACATGGATGGTAAATATGTATCGCCCTTTTTTCACCCTCTACCAAAAAGTCACAGACTAAGCAACTATATTTAAATGTTCATTTTTAAAAAGTGTTTCATTTTACATCTGCTCTTCTCTGAAAAGGTGCAACTCCTGAAATGGATGTTTCAAAATTTATTAAAATTAAGAAATTCTGATTTTAGGTATTTATATATTTCTCTAAATTTTTTTCAGCAGTCCAGATTAAAAAATCCATTTGCAAGATGTTTATAATGGAAAAGCTATCACCAAAATAAAATCCAAAATACAGAATTTACAAGAATGATGACTATCCAAAACCTATGAAAAGAAGCAGAATTTTAAAAACTGTTACAAAAGTCAAATTAATTTGCACTACAAGTGTTTCATATTACATTTTACTCACTCTTAGTTTCCTGAACAAGAAGATGTTATTGGATTTTTTAATGCAATTCTATTATTTTTATTATTTAAATTCTGTTATTTCTAATAGCTCAGCATAAAATGAAACCACAGCATTTCAAAACTCTTGGACAATGTACTGCACTACATAAATTTGAGGTTAGAAGAAAAAAAATTGAATACTTTAAAAAAAAAGTATTTAACATCAATTTTTTTTCAGAATCGGAAAATGCAGTAGTTAGTATATATTATCAGAATTATTGAGAACATCTTGGAGACAGTATCACGCCTGAAACAAATCTAATCTACTTACTAAAACAGAGGATCATAAGGAAAAATCCAGAAGCATGATTATATAGGAGTGCAAAGTTCTGTTGAAAAATTTAAAACTTTGTTTAATTTGCCTAATTTAAACCAGTATTCTTTTTTTGTTCTCTTCAAAAGGGCAAAATAAACCAGAAATTTACCATAAAGATGTCCACTTTTAAAATGAAGGATTCCTCTTTAAAGCACAGAAGAATATTTTACCAAATGCAAAGGATTACACAAGTAAACACACTTGTATGTTCTTTCACTGATGCAGTTATTTTTACAGATGATTTTTACATATCCATTTTGCTAGGAAAGTTACTTTTAATCAGAACTGGTAACAATTAGATTAAAGCCTAGACTTAGGAAATCCACTGAAGTGGAAGGTTCTACACTGTGATACTTGCCATTGCCATTTCAAGTTGAAGACTAAGAAAAAGACTAAGAAAAAACCTCATCATAAGAGAGATTTCTGAGGATGAAACAGCCTTAGCTTCTGAAGTCCCTCATTGTATTTTCATCTTCAATTCAAGTAAGGGAAAGTTTAACTGAGAGGTGGTTATATATACAGGGAATTGGATGCAATCTATTGATCTAAAATCTATTTCTTGAAAGAACAGTTTGGGAGAGAATAAAATTGCATTTCATCTACCCGCTTCCCTTAGGATTTCTCCCATGATAGCTATATCTGCTTCTGGGACTGCAAGTGCTTCACCAAATTCCAGACAGGTTTCTATTCTTGCACCTTTCCTAGTGTTACAGATGGAGTTGAACCTTTCCTTGAAAACATCATAGGCATGCTTTGAAAATATTATGTAACAGAAATACTGATAATTAGATAAGGAAATAGGAAGGAAATAAGGACCAGCTAAGGAAATAGAAAGAGGATCAGCAACTTTAGAATACGTTAATATTGAATCATGGTTATAAATATAATAAAAAATGTCAATCCTGAAACGTTAATCCTGAAGAATGTGCCAAGAGAAAAACAAGACAAAACTATGTGAAAAAGAAAAAAAATACTTCCTTAGGGACCTAAATTATAGACTGCAGACAGAGCTTCACTCCTCTGCAATGGGTAGTGAACATAAAACTGCTTTTGCCTCTTCTAGTGTGAGAATTTTCAGGGGCTTTACCTAGTGCTTAAAATACTGCATAAGGAATGTACTAACTGCAAATTTGAAAAGTTCTGGGGTTTTTTTTGACTGAGGGATGAGTTTTAAAAATGGTTTTAAAATATGAATAAAGACATCCATCTTACAGAAGTTTGTTGAGAGCAGCACCTGCAAAACTATCAGGGCACCAGACGGCCTGGCAGCTTCTAGGAGCCAGGTGACAGGGGGTCCTGGTATGGTGATGGCAGGTCCTGGCAGCCTGTGCCACCCCCAGCCGGGGCACTGGAGCAACTCCAGTCCCAGGCCTTGGCATCTCCTTAGGGGGAAGCACCTGGGGAAAGGAACAGACTACCTCAGCCTGGCTGACACATGCTGACTAATCTAACTCTTCTAAAAAAACCAAACCAAACAAATAATTCTTGCTATCATTCACAAGTCAAGTCACAGTATGTAGGTGTAAACAAAGATAAGTAAAAAAAAAAAAAATTAAAAAAAAAAACAAAACCAAAACTAAACAGAATCTTCTACTGGAAATACAGTTACAGAGTCTCAGGAAGTCTGGTTAAGTCTCTCCTAAATTTTAAATTTAAAAATATGATGACAACTCATAAAGGCAGTTACAAAGAAGGGAATTTGCTGGTTACTGTGTTTGATCAGAGTCTATCTTCAGTCTTAGGGACCAGGGAAAGCCTACTTCTACTGCTTCAGCTGCAGCTCCTGGTCTTGATATAGCTGGCAAGGGAATGAAAACTCATTGTGGAGCACATTCAGAAAATATGAACACCACCCAAGGGAAATGGACTAAATTTATTGTAAGACTTCATATTCCCCACTCGCACAGGCACTGATGGTGGGAAGGTGGCAAATTTGAATATTCAAGACAAGAAAAATGCTGTCATACAACTGGCAAATGTTGAATTTCCTGGATAAATCACAAGTTTCTTGATGTTTTCTGAAAGTAATTTATTTTTCCCTTTCTCATCAGGTATGAACTGAATTATAACAGTCCCCAAATGTTTTCTTGGTTATTACTGTAAAGGTGGTGTAGAGTTGGTTTATATATATGCTGTGCTTCTTTATTCATATAGATGGCCAACAGATATGGAGGTTTTGTTAATTTTATAAAGTTTTTTTTCACTTTTTCTTGAAAGGCATCTCAACTGCAGATAGATTATTTTGCTGGTTAAGATTTCTTTAGGACCATTTTCTTTATACTTCTTTATACTTCCTTGGCAAATCATTGTCATCATACTAGTTTTTTGTTATGTATGGTCTATTGCAAGGCAAGATGTTATCAGACACATTTATTCAAATTGTAACTGAAAATGTACGCATTGTTCTAAGAGGCGAGACTGATGGGAAAGCAGATGCATACATTTATTGACCTAATGTAGATTACTCATGAATTCTGAGACTAGCCCTGTTTTTAAACCACAGGATTTGTGAGAATTTCAAAACTAAAATAAATACATTAATAAAAAAGAAAACAGTATCTTCAAGCAGTTCTGTATTTATAATTTCCTTTTCACATGTCTACCACTACTGGTCTTCTCCACTCCAATGTGAATTAGCATAAAATATCAAAATATGAATGGCAAAAATCTGACCTTACTGAAGCTTATTATTAAAGCAATAACATTATTAACACAATATATCTGAAAGAAAACCCAACAAATAAATCAAAAACAACATAAAACAACATAAACTAAAACAACATAAAACAGAACTGCAAGGAATTAGGTCCTTTAAAAATATATATAAACAGTGTATCACCAACCATAAGCAGACATTTTAACATTACCAAACTGGTAGATAACAACCCCTGAAATAGAACCTCAATGACACTTTGCCTCATTTTCACTGCAAAGTTCCATTGTCACCTTTAACTGTATTTCTGAAAATATATCCTCAACTATAGCAATATATGTAAGAGTTTGTGAAAGGGAAAATTAAGCTGGAAAAGGGAAATGTGGATCAAGAAGGAGACATAACTATGAATTAGGATGCCCCTGTGAAGTTCAACTTAATGCCTGGTTCTGTATTTTATTTTCATTTCTCTAGCCAAAACTTTAAGCCTGTGTGTGGGGACAAATTTTTTTCAATGCCTTGGTGATTCTTTCTTCTAGAAATAGGTATGTAAATAATAACCTCTTGTCTAGGAAAAGGACACCTATTAACTAAATTAAAGACAGCAAAATCACCTCCTTATTTCACAACTATAAAGACTGATCTGTGAAAGTATTGCCTGGGGCAGAGCCTTTTAACAGTCTAGTGCACCAATCTTCTCAGCCACTGTCCTGATTCTCATCCCAGCTGAGCTAAAAACTACAGTAATGTTTTATTTGTTTTAGGGTGTAATCTTATTAATTCCCTTTCTCTAAACACATTTTATCACACATGTAATTTTCATACTTTGTTAGGACGAATAAGCCTTCTATGTTTAAAAACAGCAAACTTAAATTATTGGTTCATATCTGCCTTGTGTAAGGTTCAAAGATACAGACATAAACATGGATTTATAAAAATACCTCTACTCTAGAGAAATAGACATTTTACAGGCACTTGCGATGCAATGTTTTCATCATAGCAAGATCTTTAAATTTTTCTAAGAGATACAGCATGGTATTTTAGACCTTTAAAACAGAACAAACTCTTTACAGCTCTCAATATCTCTGAAAAGATATGAATGTCTGGAAGTATAAAAAACCAAGCCTAACAAATATTAAGATTAGGAGTCTTTTCCAGTGTCTAATAGAAAGTAAAAGCAAAGATATTAAATGGTAAACAGAGAGCAATTTTGTATCCAAGAGAAAGACCTTAAAGGAGGTGGCAACAGAATCTATCCTACATTGTGTATGTCTCACTGTTTTCAGTTCAGGACTTTGAGTCTGATAACATAAATAAAAACAGTGCTTTACCTGTGCACTGATCTTGATTGGAATAGATCATTTTCTCCATAGCAGCTCATATGGTGCTGTTTTGGATTTGTCACACCAACAGTGCTGACGACACAGGGATATTTTAGCCTTGTCAAGGAGTGCTTACATCAACACAGACTTTTCTGCTTCTCACACCACTCCACCATTGCCAAGGCTTGGGGTGCACAAGGAGCTCAGAAGGAACACACCTGGAAGAGCTGACCCAATGGACATTCCATATCGCATGAAATCGCAAAAAGCAAGAAAAGTGGGAAGAAGAAGGAGAAATAAAAGACACTCAGAGTTATGGCATTTGTTGTCCCTGGTCACTGTAATGTATGGTAGACCTCTGCTTTCCTGAGGAGAGCTGAACTACTGCATGCCTATGGGAAGTGGTGAATCAACTCCTTTTTTCCCTTTGCATTACATTACTTTTACCTTCCCTATTAAAATGTCTTTATCCACTTGCATCATTCCTTTTCTCTCTCCCATTGCATTGTGTGGGGAGCGAGTAAGAGGCTGTGTGTGTCTGAGCTGTCTACCAGGCTTAGCCCAGATTAAGATATCATTATGTTTTAAGTGGAAAATATAAAAAATAAAATAATGTCTACCAACAAAAGGAACACAGTACAGAAGTCGTGGTTAGGAAGTGAAAATGATATTATAGCCTGGGAACTTGTCAATTGCCAATTAATGGCTACAGAAACACATGTGTTTTCTTTTTTTTTTGGGGGGGGGGGGTGATATAAATTTTTTTTTTTTTTGAGAACAACTTGTGGCTGAAGAGCAGCAAAGATGTTCCAGGGTAGTTGTTCACACCACTAGATGGGGAAAGAGTAACAAACACAGAAACAAACAAGAGAGGAAAAGCCAAGGAATTGTTTCTTCCCTACTTCTGATCTCAATGTCCAAATCACATGGTTCATCTCACAGAAGAAAAACAAGTTTAGAACATTAGGCAATCTTTTTTCCCAGCTTGTCTGCCTCCTATGCTTGTCCTTTTTAACTATATGGGAGATAAATTATTGGTAGATATCAAACAAAGAAAATACAGTGCCAGAACACTGTTCCTGATGAGTGACCAATCCATCTTGTGCCCTGCAAAGACTGCTCCACAAAGTTTCCTGGAGGAAACTTTTATGCCAAAAATTGCATAAGGATACATAAGAGGGATGACATACCACCAAATATCAGTCACCCTAAGTGAAATTGAGCTACGTTGAACAAAACATTCTGCCTCTCCATTCTGTACAATTTTGATTAGCAAAGAACTTTCTGCATTGTTTCTATGATAATGGAAAACAAGGTCTAAGCAACAAGGTTTTTAGTTGTACCAATGCCCACACAAAATCTCTAACTATACAAAATGGAAATTTTTCTAGTTAAAAATCTAAAAGAACCAGCAGATTTTTATGTTGTCTGATGGTCTAAGTTATTCTTCAAATGCCTCTTTAGAAAACAGTAAGAGTATATCAATATTTTGAACACAAAAGAAAAGTGTGAGAATTAAGTCCATTGTTCAGAGAAGTTTTTTTTAAAGTGTCAAAACTGTAGGTGTAGAAATTCCAATATTTATTTTAAATTGAAAGCAAAAGACATTACAATATTTACTCTTAGCTGAGAGCTGACAGATGACACTCTCAAACAAGTGTTCATGGCAATATTTTTAGATTATGTATATATTTCTGTTCCTTCAGGAATGGAGGAGCACACTGTACAGTACCTGGTGGAATTAGAAAAACAAAGAAAGACTCCTTCAAATTTTGAGTTTGAATTCCTAGTGACCTTCTTGTCAGTGAACTGCAGACATTGGAAAAGGTCTACACTAGAGACACAATTTCTGTTACAACATTTCAGAAATTCCTTGAGGGAAATCAAACCTATGGAAACCTGAATATGAAATACAGCTATTAGAACTTCAAGATAAAATTTCAGTACCTATGCACAAAATCATGTTATTTTAATCCTACACATTTTTTGAAAAACGTCTCACTCATTACAATAAACTTTCAAACTGATTCTTCATTGTGACCTCCCCTTGGTACTGAGTAGAAACCAATCACATATAATGAAGTTGGAGTTTTCAGCAATAGCTATTAAAAAGTGTTCTGCAGTGCAAGCACATGTAAAATTCTGAAGTTTCATCACAGGTATTTCTTTATCTAGCCCAAGAAGAATGTGTCATTAGCAGAATTTTACAGTTGACAACCCTTTTGGTGAAGAGTATTTTCCTAATATCTAACCTAAACCTTGCCTGGCCCCCTTGTGGCCATTTTCATTTGACTCGTTACTTGTGAGGGGAGACAGTCGTCCACTATGCTATATCCTACCTCCTTTCAGGCAGTTATAGAGAACAATCAGATTTCTTCTGAGCTTCCTTCACTCCAGTGTCCAAGACTGAAGACGAAAATGTTTCCTATTACCATCCGAGTAGGAGTTGTCTCTGGGCAGTTTTCCTTATCTCCTATTAATAGGCCCATCAATGTCTTGCCACATGACTCAGAGATAACACATTCTAGGAGACAGTTCTGTTTAACAGGTGATTAAGGACACGCTTCATGACTCAGAATACCATCAGCCCATTGTGAGATGCTCCGCCCAGGGGGAGGAACTGGGCATTCCCACCTGGATAAATCCAGGGATTTCTAGACAGAGAGGCAGCCTTTCCACAGTTTTCCGAGAAGGTACAGCAACCACATCTGCCATTCCAAGAGGACTGCAGCCACTCCAATTTGGACTGCTACCAGCACACTGGCCAGAGGGGTGTCAGGTTGTATTCTGACATGGTCAGTGGTCTTCCTTTTGTATCATTGCATGTATTATTGTCTTTTTCCCTTTTCCCAATAAATTGTATTTCTGACTTGGAGTCTCTCACTGGTTTTGCTTTCAAACCAGAACATCCAGATAGGCCAGTATAATCTTTTTCAGTTGCTTCTCATAAGACTTGTGCTCCAGGCCCTTCACCCACTTTATATTGTCCTTTACACACATGGTTTCAAATTACAGTTTAAAAGCCCATCTCCAAAAACTGATATATGAGGTTACGTTCACTTTAAGACCTCTACATGAGCCTGGGAACTGGCTGTGGTGCCTTAGTTGTGGATTTTGGGGGTTGTCATGCGATATTCCTTCAGAGTAGAAGTATTCAATTTATGTAAGATACTGCTATGGCACTGTAAGGTTATTTAAAAATTGTTGGAGCCTCCGATCAGAATGCAATGAGATACTCAATGCACTTCATTTTCATATTCATTTAGCAGTCCAATATGAACTAACCTGCATTTCAGCAGGAAATCACTAATCCCAGTAAACATGCTAATTTTAAACAGATGTCACTAAGAAAGATATTTCAACTTAAAAAATCTTATTAGGAAAAATAGGGATGCTTGTTCAAGAAAGTGGCAGAAATTGATTTCTGAAATTATTTTCTTAACTGATATGATTTTCTATGCATGCAGGGACATAAGGTCATAGAATATCTGATCATTATTTCAATTAGGACAGTAGACTCTTATCTGGAATATCATGACGGACTGTTCTACTAAAGCATAAAAAGAATGATATTTTTTGAACTGGAAAGTTTATTCAGTTTGTCTTTATAGCAGTATAAATTCTCTTGTCTATTATAAGAAGATGTAGTGGGCCTTAATTCATTAAATTAATAATAAATATTTCACCACTAAAATAACTTTATTTTAATAGGTTAATTCCTTAATTATATTATGAAGTATTCATGCTTATTTAGCGGTATTAAACTTGTGAATAACTTGATAAACAATATATTTTTCTTGTTTTGCAGAGGAGTACATATGCAACTTTAAAATTACACTCTTGTTACTATAATGCCACAAAACCTGCCTTTCCCATATGAACCATGGCCAAGAACATAAAAAAAATGTATAGGAATAGTTACAGATGTGGACAAATGTTACAGTGAGCTCGTGGGCACTCTATTTCCCCTTCCCCAGGGACCCTGTGACATTTCCTGTTTGTTCTCTTTTGCCCCGCTCTCCACACGGACACCACAGAATAAAGAGAGCTGAACCAACATATATTGGGGTAAGAGCCCCTTTTGGAAATCTTTGCCATTTCCTGATATTCCTCCCTGTTGTGACGCGGCAGGCACTCCCCTCGCCGCGGCACCCCGAGCGGTGCCATGCTGGGCTGCGAGAGGGAAGAGAACGGGCGGCCGCTCCCCCTGCAAAGCTCTGCTGTCCCAGTTGGTGACGCAGGGACAGACGAAGGCGACACGGGACTTGGGGGTGAACAGGATGGTTTTATTCAGTGAGCCCCAAGACCTCTTCAGGAGCGGGAGCAGAGGTTTTATACAAGAATTCAGGAGGAGGGGTATAGGAACAGCAACCAATAAGGGAATAGCAGGGGAGGAGTTTAGGGCAGGACTAACATATGACAAACCTATCAGGGGAAGCAAGGGAGTGGAATAGCACAAAGTAATCAATAGGGTGTTGAGCCTCACAGGGAATGCTCTGGAAGCAGAGGAGGGGGCTAGGAAGAATGACAGGGAAGGTTCCAGGGAAAGGGGCAGGGAAAGGGAGGATTGACAACTTGGAGATGAGGGGGTTAGGGGAGAGCTAGGGAAGATTGACAACTGGGGAGAGGAGGAGATTAGGGATGGGGGGGTGAACAGATATTGAACAAATATTAAATGAAAGAAAAACACACCACCGCACCTCCCCTCACAGCCTGCTTACCTCTGAGCTAGCCTAGGATATTTAGGGGGCTGTGCAAGGGGGGGAACATCAGTTGGCCCCCAACGTGTGCTGCCATGAGCCCACGAAGAAGCTGGAGGTACTATTTCATAGGATCTTGGTAGCTTTTTGAGACAGTCAACTGCCCTATTACTCTTGCTGCCTTTAAAGGCCTTGAGTTACAGGGAAAGGTCGGGGACCTCGACTGTGTACCCCAGGCGGGCCGGCTGGAGAAGGATCCCAGACGAGTTCATAGACGACCCCAAACAGTTCACAGGCGTGGTAAGTCCTCCGATCGCGTCACCCCAGGAATCGCGTCTGGCAGGGAGGGTTATTACCATAGTGACTGCGGGAAGCTACATGCGGGGGTAAAGCCAGGAACCCTTCGCACGCCAGCGTGGAGCCGGCGGGCTGAGACCCGCGTTCCCAGGGGGTGCAGTGACGGGAGGGAGACAGCAGCTGTGGCACAGCAGCAGGGGAAACCCCCTGTCCCAGAGTTAGGGCAGGAGCCGCTCCGGCTGCGGCGGCACAAGCGCCCATTCCCCCCGCACTGCCCCCGTTTGGATCCTGTGATGGCGGGAATTCAAACAATTCGTACTGTGTTACGAAGTCTGGTGGAGAATAGACCAGCGATACGATTAAAATAATGGGTGCAAAAGTATCGGTGGAACAAAAGAGCACACTAAAATACCTTAGCAATATTTTAAACAATGTACCGTTCTCAAATAAGCTCCTCCTGCATTTCGTATGCTGGCTACTAGCAGAAACACCAAATTTTACTGTGCAAGAACTGAATTCGCTTTCTTTTTGGGACCAAATTGGACAGATATTAGCTTTAAAAGTCGAAAATGGTGAACATAAAGCTTCTCGCTTTATTCTGATATTTTTACAAGCCCGAAAAAGGATTTTAGAAGCAGAAAGGAGCATACAGACATAGAATCACAGTCCGAATAATCCCTTTTCCCCCACCTATCCACCCCCTCAGTATTCCAGCCCTGAATTCCCTTCACCCACCCTGTATCCTCCTCTATCACCTAGTTCTTCTGAGAAATATAGTCTGGATTTCTCCGAGGATTTCTCTCCACAGCACCCTGCAATGCCTCTGAAACACACACGGCAGTATAACGGCGGCGACCATGTGCTCCGACCCACTCCCCCTCCCCGTCACAATCCTTTCCTGCCCCTACCCACCCGTCCCTCCCGCGTTTCCCCAGGAACAGGAACGGGGGCAGGGCCGGCCCCTGCACAGCTTCCAGCCCCGGCACTGAGGGCAGCAGGGTGGCGAGAGGTCAGTGCAGCCCAGCAGCTCACAGCCGGGGCGGGGCCAGAGTTTCCACAGTGGCACCAGCACCCCGAGAAAAGGGGTGGGAGTTGCCTCTCACCGGAACCCAGGAAGTGACGGGGGGGACAGAACCCTGCCCCTGCCGAGGACCCTATACCATCTACAGCACCGGTTGTTTATTTAGCAAGGAGAAACGGTACCAGAACATACCAACCACTACCATATAGAGACAAAACAGAGATCTGTAAAATACAGAGAGTTTGGAAGGTCCAGTGAGTTTTTTAAATGGCAAGGTTCAATTCAAATGAAATGGTACCTAAAGATATCACTGATTTATTTAAATGTTTACTAACACCTTCTGAGTATGAGATATGGGAAAGTAAGTCGAAGTTAGCTTTGACAGTAGTTTTACAAGAAATACAACAGACGCCTGGTGAGGCCATAGACACTGATGGCAATCCTATTACAATGCATCATTTGTGCAGTGCAGGAGACATACAATGCCCAGAAAAACAAACCAGACTGTTATCTACGTTGGTTTTGGAAAAAATCTGTAATGCTGCAGAAAAGGCATTGTACCAGTTACCAATAACTGAGGCAAAGGGCAGCTATATTAACATTAAACAGCTTCCATCAGAGAGTTTTTTACAGTTTGTCAATCGTTTAAGAACCCAGGTGGAAAGACAGGTGCAAGACACTAGAGTACAAACAGAGCTGATTAAAGAAATGGCTCAGGGGGATGAAAACAAGACCTGTCGCAAAATTCTTCTCAGTCTTCCTCTTGACCCAGCACCTAGTCTTGCTCAGATGACTGATGTCTGTGCCAGGAGAGCAGAGCTGCACGATACCCCTGACAGCCATACAACATCTGCAGAACTACAGCCTGTTGCCACTGCTGCTCCAAGTCTAAGGAGGCAACCAATGTCATCACAAGAGCTGCAGCACATCATCTGCCTGCATTGCAAGAAACCAGGACACTTAGCCAGAACTGTCCTCCAAACCAGCACCAGAGACAGATCAACAAACAAAAAAACTGATTTCCCAGCGTGCTTCTGCTACAGCAATTACGTGCAAAGACATAAATATAGCGGGACCCCCACGGGAAAATGCCTCTCTCTTAACAAATAGGGGGGAGGGTGGAAATCATGGTGGGGGGGAGAGAAAAATAAAAATGTAAAATGTACAACTAACAAGGTTTGGCAGCCATTAGGCTGACCTCGCCTAGTGACTGCCAAAGGATTTAATTTCAGATCCACTGATTGGAAAGTTATTATAGTGGACCTGTCACACAGCTCACAAGACCGGCAGGCGTACGATATGGAACTGGACAGTGAGTATTTTGTTATTGGGGACACAGCATACACACCTCCAGAGATTGAAATAGTTTCCATGACCACTAAGGGAAAAATAGCCAGTATTATGCTGTTGGCACAATGCGTACACCCTCCATTTTATCTAGAAAAGGGGAAAATTCTGGCACAAGCCGTCCCCATCCCAGTAGAAATAACAGTAGAAGGAAAATCACCAGAAGTCTACTGGGCAGAGGTGGTAGGAGAGAATAGACCCTCGATGGCATGCAACCTAGCACATGGGTCAGAGCACCTTCAGGTGGAAGGGGTTCTGGACACAGGTGAAGACATCACAGTAATACCTAAAACCATGTGGCCACCACACTGGGAACAGGGTATAGGAGGAACCACATTGGCAAAAATTAAAAAAAAATGTTGTGCAAATTAAGGGACCTGATGGGAAATTAGCAAGTGTTCACCCATTTGTGGCAGACTATAAGGCTCCTCTGTGGGGGAGCGACACCATGTCCCAGTGGGGAGTCCAGCTAATCATTCCTAAGACACCGCAGGATTTTTGGAAGTAGCCACTGTGGGGTGCCCTGCCCACAAGCTAAAGTGGTTGGATAACATCCCAAAGTGGGTAGCACAGTGGCCTTTGAGTAGTGACAAACTCCAGGTGCTTGAGAAACTTGTGAAGGAGCAGGTGGCTCAAGGACACCTGCAAGAGACAGTCAGGCCTTGGAATTTCCCAGTCTTTGTAATAAAGAAGCCTGGGAAAGACAAGTGGAGATTGCTCCACAATTTCAGATAAATAAAGAAAATTGTAGAGGACATGGGACCTCTCCAACCAGGCATGCCTAGTCCAGGTATGCTCCCCCTAGATTGGAAATTAGCTGTATTAGATATAAAGGACTGTTTCTTCCAAATTCCATTGCACCCTGAAGATGCCCCGAGGTTTGCATTCTTGGTTCCCACCATCAATTGGGAAGCCCCAGTGAAAGGCTATCACTGGAAAGTTTTGCCCCAAGGTCTAAAATCCAGTCCTTTCATATGCCAACAGTATGTAGCAGCACTACTGTCTCTGGTACATGCAGAGAGAAAGGATACCATCATCCTTCACTACATGGATGATGTTCTTGTGTGTGCTCCCAATGACTCTATACTCCAATACACGCTTAACCTAGTGGTTGAAGTTTTAACTGCTGTTGGATTTCAATTACAGAAAAACAAAGTTCAAAGAATGCCACCTTGGAGATACCTGGGCCTGGAAATCTCTGCAAGGACCATTGTCCCTCAGAAATTGGAGATCAATTGCAACCCCAGAACACTAGCAGACCTCCACTCACTCTGTGGATCTTTGAATTGGATAAGGCCCTGGCTAGGCCTCACAAATGAGGATCTAGACCCTCTCTTCAATTTATTGAAGGGGGAGAGGCAGCTGGCCTCCCCCAGGGAGCTGATCCCAGAAGCAAAGACAGCAATCGAAAAGGCACAGAAGGCCTTGTCAGAAAGGCAGGCACATTGGTGTGACCCAAACGTGCCTTTCCAGTTCATTGTTCTAGGAAAGCTGCCACACTTGCACGGGTTGATTTTCCAGTGGATTAAGGGGCAGAAAGATCCACTCTTAATCATAGAATGGGTTTTCCTATCGCTCCAAAGATCCAAAACCATCACTAGGCCACAAGAGCTGATAGCAAAGCTGATTCAGAAGGCCAGGGTGAGGTTGTGCGAATTAGCAGGGTGTGACTTTGCATGTATTCACCTTCCAGTCAGGCTGGAGGAGGAGGAACTCTCCTGAGAGACTGACCAAAGGGATGTTTGAGCATTTGCTCCAGAGCAATGCCAGTCTCCAGTTATCTCTGGACAACTACAGGGGACAAATATCAGTCCATGCCCGGTCTCACAAGTTGTTCAATGAGGAATTCTACCTTATTCCACAAGAGAAGAGGAGCCGGAGGGCACTCAAGGCTCTCACAGTGTTCACGGATGCCTCTGGGACTTCCCAGAAGTCGGTGATGACGTGGAGAAATCCACAGACTCAGCATTGGGAAGGTGATGTTGAGCTTGTGGAGGGATCCCCCCAGGTGGCTGAACTGGCTGCAGTGGTTGAGAGCTTTTGAAAAGTTTTCTGAGCCAATCAACTTGGTGACAGACTCTGCCTATGTGGCAGGAGTAGTGTCTAGGGCGGAGCAGGCTGTGCTCAAAGAAATAGAAAATGAACATCTCTTCAGGTTGCTCTCAAAGCTGATTTATTTAATCTCTCACCGAGAGCATCCATTCTTTGTGATGCATGTAAGGTCACACACTGATTTTCCAGGTGAGATTGCAGAGGGGAATCGCAAAGCAGACTCCCTTGCTGCACCAGTCGAAAAAGCACATCTCCCCAGTGTTTTCCAACAGACAAAGCTGAGTCACCAGTACTACCATCAGAATGTGCCAGGTTTGATTCGACAGCTCCAGATAACACGGAGTCAGGCTCGAGCCATTGTGACCAACTGTCCTAATTGCCAGCTCCAGGCCGTGCCATCGTTGGGCATGGGAGTAAACCTCAGAGGCCTTAGCAGCTGTGAGGTATGGCAGACAGACATCACACACATTCAGAGTTTTGGCCACCTTGAATGCGTTCATGTAAGCGTGGACACATTCTCAGGTGCAGTGTGTGCCTCTGCTCATATAGGACAAAGGGCTGAACATGTCAAACAACACCTAGTGCAAGCATTTTCAGTATTAGGGGTTCCAAAAATGATCAAAACAGATAATGGCCCAGCGTATATATCCAAGGAGTTTCTGGATTTTCTCAAACAGTGGGGAGTGGAACATAAAACAAGCATTGCCCACTCCCCCACAGGTCAAGCTGTAGTCAAGCATGCACACCAGACGCTCAAACAGGTATTGAAAAAACAAAACAGCTCAGCTCCGTGGATGTCTCCACAAAAGAGGCTCTGTAAAGCCATGTTTGACATCAATTTTCTGAACTGCTCATTTGACATGAGTCCACCTGTTGTACGTCACTTTAACAGTAGCAAGCAGTTCAAATTGTCTCAGAATCCCCTGGTCTTGATTAGGGATCCAGAAACTTGGGAAACCAATGGTCCCTAGGAACTTGTAACCTGGGGTCATGGCTATGTGTGTGTAGCTACTCCCTCAGGCCCTTGGTGGATTCCCCAGAAGTGTGTGAAACCTTTTGTCCCCAAGAATCCAGGTCAGACAAAAGGGGACAGGAAGCAAGTAGCTGATACTTCAAAGAGAAGATGCCACCGGATGGAAGAAGAAGAATGTTCCCAAGCGTGAATTCCTTCAGGCAGGAACAGAAACTATTATGTTTTCAAAATGTTTGTTTTCCCCTTTTAAAGAAATCAATTTTGTTACCCCTTGTTATTTTATTCCTTGTAACCTTGGTGTTTGGGATCCTGCATCACTTGATTTTCAAGGCTATCAAGGGTCTTGTACCTTCTGCCTCAGAAGTCAACCACATAGAGCTGGCTAACCTGAGGAGGCCTGACTACGCCACCAGCTGTAGGTGGTAGGAAACCCATATTCAGGGTTGAATCGAGCCCAGTGAATTCCTGTAAGCTTGTTTAACAAATAAGGGGGAGGTGTTACACTGAGCTCATGGGCACTCTATTTCCCCTTCCCCGGGACCCTGTGACTCTGATCAAGATAACCCTGGACCCCTCCTTCCTGCCCCAACGGGTTTGGTGGAGAGCCAGAGAAGCCCACCCTGTCCAAAGTCTATATAGACCCCTGATATTTCCTGTTCGTTCTCTTTTGCACCGCTTTCCTCTTGGACACCACAGAATAAAGAGAGCTGAACCAATGTATTTCGGGGTAAGAGCCTCTTTTGGAAATCTTTGCCATTTCCTGGTATTCCTCCCCTCACAGCCTGCTTACCTCTGGGCTAGCCTAGGATATTTAGGGGGCTGTGCAAGGGGGGGAACGTCAGACAAAAGTCTTGAACTTCCAGGGTAGGTAATTGGTGTTTATAAGACTCATCTCTATGTTTGGAAGCATCTATTTAGCCATTGACTGTTTATTTACTATTTGTATTGTGGTCTCAGTCAGGAACCAAACTAGATAATCAGTGGGTAGGTAATTTTTTGTAGGGATCCTTGAAGCTATTGTTCATATCTTGTGAAGACAGAAAGCAGAAGGAAATTGATACTCATCTCCTTGTTAATGATTACCCTGGACTAATTTGCAGAGACATTCTTTGATAAATAGAAATACATATTTCTTTACTATTTAATATCTTAAAGTAAAACAAAACAAAAAAAACCCCAATCTTATACATGACTAAGATCTTTGTAATATTGTTGTTGCAACAGCAGAACATTTTAAATACAAATACAAATATCTGAGGCTTTTTCTACATTCAATTCTATGACAAAGGAGTTTCCCATCCTGCCAATGTCTACACTTAAATTCAAAACTTCAATGAATAAAGATTATATTTCTTATTTTATAACAGTTGCAGCAGAACTTCTGATTTGAAAATACATGTGCCCTACAGGTTACTTTACTCTGCATATTTGATTCAGAAAGACAGGCGTACTTGAAAAGAGCTGTGTGGAACTAACATACTCCAGATAGGATTTACCATGTAAGCAGTGGAATTGGACTACAGGTTTCACTTTCATTCCTAAAGCAAGTGGCAACAGAAAGTGTGCTGATATAGCTGCAACAAAAAGCAAATAGTCTAATTCGAGGTTTCCTCAGAAAACAAAAATGCTCCTGAGGCTGGGTTACCAGTCAAATATTGTCTGTTGCTGTTTGATAAGCCACACTTGACATAAGCAATAAACAAGCAAGGATCGATCTTAGATCAAGTTTGTGGATCAAAAGATCTCATGGTTTGGGAAAGGTGGAAGTATGAATTTGCAGTTCAAGTTTCCTGGAAAAAAGTCTTGATGTGTATTTAGGCATTTAAAAGATGCTCAGTGTTTGAAGACAGATAATGAGGGGGATGTGTATGTGAAAAGCTGTGAGTAGAAGATGGGACAACCATATTAAAACACTTAAGTATCTGAATAAATTCTTTGCTCCACTGTTCACTAATAACTTTGGTTTTTATTTTCTCTTTACAGAGAAGTTAATGATACTTTAAAATTATAAGCATTTCATGTTTTCTGGGCTTCCTTGAATATTTAGAAAACATACAATTCCATATGCATAGTCTTTGCAAATATGCATAAGATCTAGAAATTGCCTCCTTCCCTCTCCCTTTCCATCATTATTAGTGCATTTTTATTTATAAAATTTCAGCAAAGTGTTTTGCTGCAGCTGGGGAGGAAAACAAACAGTAAACACTAGAGGCTACTGCAGGTAATTATTAATTACATAACTAGTTACAATTGCACCAAAAGTAATTAATAAAACCAAATAAAGAGCAATTCATAGAGAACCATTCAATATCAAAGGATTTTTGAAAGTCTTAAAACTTTAGGTTATTCATGGAAAGGAGTTTTGACATTCACAGCCAAAATTACAGAGTTGCAGCAAATTTCTATGCAGACAATTCACAATTTTTCCCCAGGGGAAAACAAAAGCACAGGTCTTCAAGTCAATCAACTAATAAACTAGATTGTTGGTAGCCTGATGGAGATGGGGTTGCTGAACCTTCCCATTTTTAATTCATGATTTAGAAGCAATGTGTGGACAAGCACTGTTCCCGCAAGGCACATACACAGATGCAACACGCAACGGGTGACACGCAAATGTGACGGCTTAGCACTCAAACACAAACAGCACAAACAGCCTTTTTTTTCCTTCAGCTTACCAGAAGGAAGAACAATTTATAACTGGAAATACACTCACAAACTCAGCATGGATTGCTCCAGTAATTTGCCATACTTGGTCTATCCAATAGAAAGCACCTTGCACTAAGTGCCATCTGGACAAACAATTCTGGGGCCTTCAGCTGCCCTTCAGTTCCAGGTACAGACCTCCTTTTTATCCTGGACATAGTCCCACATCTCCATTCAACCTACACACTTATTGATACCCCACAGCCTTACACACTGAGTACATCCAGTAGCAGTACCTGGACCCCTTGGGCTCTTAGTTCCCCATGCCATCCAGTTGGCTTGTGGTTCCCTGGTCTCCTCCTGCCTCATGCACAGAGATGCACAACTACAAACAGTGTGCTCAAATCACATATCATGCAGTTGTTCTACACTGGTCTTGACTTATCCAACAGCTGACTCCTGAGCTTTCTAGTCTGGACTTTTGGCCAAATGGATATCCATTACTCAAACCACTCATCCAGCTTGCTGACCCTGTAGCAATACCATACTGGCATAGACACCCATGTAATATACTTACAGTCTGCATTTTCCAGTTTGCTGACACCAGACACACACCAGACCCCTTTGACTCATTGTCTGCTCCAGCTGCTAGCACTTAATTCTCCATGCACACATGCACACAAGAGAGACCTTTTACTCAGGAAATGGAGTTGGAAATGGAGCATAATAAAACACAGAACAGACTGCTGATCTAGGGCAGGGTATGGCCAGATAATACTGCTGAGCAACATCTGTTTGCATATGGATGGGTCCTTTTATCCTCTTACCTCTCCATTTTCTTTTGCTTTTCTTTCCCTACTCTATCTCAATCATCCTCTTTCCTGATTATGGTCCTCCCTCTAGATACCTAAGAATAAGTCTGCACAATTCCCATTATCTGCATCTCAAGATGTGTCCCATAGGCCTGTAAGCAGTAGCTTTCTCAGTCAGAAGGGTGATCAGAGCAGTATCTCCTTTTGATTACTCATGATGGGTTTCAGCCCTGGCCCATGGGGCTGAAGCTATCCTGGGTCAACCCTAGGAGGAGCTCAGGCTCCAGTTTATTTAAGGCAGTGGGTTTTTAGTCTCCCTGCACTGCTCCTCTGCCCCACTTTGAGTGTGTGAAGAAGACCCTTTTATTAGATAAGCTGACAAAGCTCTTCTGCCAAAACCACACTTTTTTGCTGTTTCAGAGTTTGTAATTTGGTGCTGTTCCCTTATTATACTTTAAATGCATGAATTATATAGCCTTATTCTATAATCTTATTTAAACTGTTCTAACTGAAGCTTCTAAAAATCCATAACTTTAAAGTCTTCAGATATTAACTTGTTTAAAACCAAATATGGGCAGTACTAAGCTAGAAGTAGCAGACTTTTTAAGATGAGTATTCACACTAGAGCCTGATATCTATTTCTGATAGCTTCAAGAAACTTTGCTGATCATGATATGAGATCTTTAGGCTACATAAACAACTTTCAGTCATGACTGTCAGGACCTTTCCCTCTTTTAGATCTCCTTTGTTGTAAAGGAAGCTTGTGCA
Organism: Lonchura striata; assembly: GCF_050655825.1. Lineage (NCBI taxonomy): Eukaryota > Metazoa > Chordata > Aves > Passeriformes > Estrildidae > Lonchura > Lonchura striata. The sequence continues at coordinate 75,958,015 of NC_140704.1, forward strand.
TGTAAGTGTAAATTCAGAAGACTTCCAGATAAAGCATAGTTAAACTGGAATTGAACAATTGAGGTATTAGGAAAAAAAAAGGTCACAGAAATGCTTGCAAATTCAGAAGAGTGATATTTTTAAAAATGAGTCTTAAATCCCAAAAATTCAAAGTGAAATTTCATAGTGAAAAACTCTATTCACAAAGGCTTTTCCATCTTTTCCAATAGTCTTCTTTCCATTTTATCATGCCAAATTAACTGTTATTCTACAATTATAAAAAGGCAACTTATAAAAGCAAAAAGCTTTCTCCTGTTTTTTCACTGTTGTACTATTTACCTAATTTTCACTTTTTCATAGATTATAGTATCAGAATAATTTTTGTATTCTAGACAAATATGAAAAAGAGTTTAAGTTTATAAAGTGTTATTAAATCCTTGTCAAAGCCTAGTTCTTGAGGAGTGAAAACACACTATCATCTGTTGTTTCATTGCAATACTATTTCTTGTATGATACAGACTTGATACAGAGAATATCCATTATAATTCTTCACTGACTGAATAGCAAGTCCAGAATACAAGTTCTACACCAGTATAAAAATAAAAAATGCAGGCCATTGCCTCAGTGTGCCTAAACAGTTTTAGAAATATGAACTAGTTATATTTCTAAGGGCAAGGGGAGCATGAAGACTGTACTACAGATTTTCCATTCTTTTTTTAGGCCTTTCTAACATGAGCCCACAAATTTATAGAAAATTTTAGGTATAGAGAGACCTTCCTCTGAGGGTCATGGAGTTCGGTCTCCTAATCAAAGCAGCACTAACCTCAAAGCTCTCTGAGATGGCACAGATACACCTCTTTGTAGTGAAACCAGGGTACACCTCCAAGTGCCAAAGAGACCAGTGTACACAAGCCAAGAGACTTAAGTGCAAAAACAGTAAAATGGAAACTATTTAATCTATAGTTATTTCACTTCAGCACATTCAAAAACTCAATTATTATTCTCTACAGTTAACTAAGGAAAACGACACTGTTCAGTGTGCTTTATTTTTCCTCCTCAGTATTAAAGCTTTGATATAGACAGGGAAAAACAGTTAAAAATTTTATATAAAAATATACTCTCTTAAATTTTATTTACCAATTATTGAGGACGTCAAATGCACACTAAAAATGTATAATCACGTTAATATCATTATCATACTAATGCTCTTCAAAAAGTCACAAACTAATAACAACTCCCATCCCCAAAAGACATTTCTCCTCTCTTTAAATAAAACAGTTTGGATACATTATACATGATTTGCACTTTGTGGAAAAGAAAAAAATAAAACGGTGATCCATAGAGTTTAAGCATAAATATTTCAGTTTATTCTACTTCTCAAATCATATAATTAATTTCCAGTTAAATGGCAATCCTGTAGTTTTATAAAGAACACAAATTATAACAATTTATGTTGGCACATGAGTTGAAACATGCATCCACTAATCCTCCCAAGCCTATCCTTCAGACAAAACAAAGAATTGAAAATCACGTGTTAGGCATACTCGAGTCGCTTCCTAAACAGAGGTTTGAAATGATGAAAGAAGTGCTATTGCAGTTTGGCTGAATGATTCACATCATAACATGATGCAGAATTAATTCTGTACGCAGCAGGCTCATTTTAGTATTCAGCAAAACATAGAAACTTATAAATTTCATAGTGCTAAAGAAGCAGCCTATAAAAACACTAAGAAAAAAAAGTCCATATATCTGCATTGTGTACATTGCATTTCACCTACCAGACTTAGTTAACTGCAACATATTAGCTAAATAATTTCAACGGAAAGATAAAATACCCACCTGTTTTGGGGTCAACAGAGAAATATGGCTGTCCCTGAAGAATACTGTACACTATTCTGGCACTGTTTCCATATGTGGGGTCATCTGCATCTGTGGCTGTCACCTGTAGAACAGATGTACCTGTATAGACAGGAAAATAAACATTAACTTCCAATAAATAAAATTTTCCAACAAATGTTTTCAAATACATTTTTAATTTTTAAAAGTCTCTAAAGTCTTCACATTCTAAAATGGAGTGATTAATAACATGTTATCATTATAGTATTTTTTAAGGAAAAATAGTTAACACTAATTTGAAAAAAAAAAATGTCATTATATGTGTATGTGTAAAGTGATTACAAACATACAAATTTAAACAGAAATTGCAGAGACGTAAATATAAATAGTAGCTACATAGCATGCATATTTATATGTTCATAAACATAGACCCCAAACTGGATATTGACTTATATAACACAGATTTATGGACTTCAGGAATATCTTCATCCACAATATAAATGAAAGTTGAAGTATTCAAAGTAACTTGTATAAATGCCCTCAAATGAACAAAAGTCACTAAATGAATAAAAAATCTAGCTGTTGGAAAGCATCAAAGATCTGAAAATGAAATAACTTCTAGAAAGTTGTTGAGGATGCAAAATAGAAAGATAAGTTAAAAAGACAAATTTTTTTATGCTAGTAATAAAAGCACAAGAAGAATAAAATCACAGTTTCTAGCATATCACTAGGTGGGATAAGTTATGAGCAACCCTTTTGGGAGAATAAAATGCATAAGTACTTCACAGATAGAATGAAGACAAGTGATTTTTTAATTCTAGTGCATTTTTCAAGGCATGTAATGATGAATCTTTGCTATCACTGCCAAACACTTCCCATAAGAAATCAGTAAGAATAAGACTGTGAGTTAATAAAGACTCAGACTTCATTCAATTTGTTTATCTTTATTCAGACACAGATTTATATAGGGTCCTTGGTCCAGCATTAAAATACCATAATTATTACAGAGCAGGATACTCTCACATAACTCTGCATCTCTCATCTAAATTAGCCACTGAGGTACCACATTGAGGTTTTCAATTTCACATTTAGTGGAGAGAAGTATGTTTTTGAATTGAAACCCTTGATCTCCTTCATTTGTTGCGCTTTGATTTTCTTTATACAACAATTTCAGAGCATGCTAACTAGATTTCTTCCAACGCGACTAAACCAGGAGATGTGCTTTAGCACCACATCTGATTTATTCTGACTGCTAATAGGCACATGTTTCACAGACTAGGCAAGAGCTAATCTAAAATAAGATTTCACAAATACGTATGGATGGCATAGGCATCAGTTTCTCAGTTCCAGTTATTCAGCCTCTTAGATCAGTATCTATTGCACAGAAACATTTGTTAATGTGCTCACCCTCAGTATACTATTAATTTAGAAGTATGTAAAGCCATGGAGTCTCACTTCCGGTCCAGCAAACTAAGCATGCAGACCTTCAGAGATTTGGTTTCTACCCTCTTTGAGAAGCTCTTCATTCACTTTTACCATGCTAACTTGGACATCATGAGTTGCTCTTTTTATCTCTATTGGAGACTTAGTAAAACTGCATGCAAATGGTCTGCATACTTAAACACAGTGTCTTTGGGTCTCTGAAAAGCCCAAGTATATACAGTTTCACAGATAAATGTATTAACAAAACAAGTATAAGGATACTTGGATGACTTAGAAGTGGAATACTGTAATAAAATCAAGCTGGAGCCAGTTGTAGGTTCACAATTATTCAGATATTAATGTTCTAGGTAACTAAAATACTGTGTTTGTGTTCATGTGGAAAGGTAAACCAATGTGAATGAAAGTTTGTGTCTTTTTTCTTAAAATGTTCTAGAAATCAGTTCGAGTCTATTTATTTGATATCTAAACATAGAAAAAGAGGTCACTTCCAGGAACAGACATTTCCCCCTGCTGGTCCATGGCATTGAAATGCTGTAATGATATATTTCTGTGGCCCAGTTTGCAAATAATTTCTAGCTTGAGAGGAACATGTATGGTTCAACCTTGTGGAATCACTGACGATTAATAGGTTATGGATGCAGAATGATTTTATTTTGTAGTTGTGTAAAACAAAAGCGTATCCATTCACCTGGTATAGCATATCCATTCAACGGGTATAAAGCATATCCAGTAAACTAGATATGCTATTCTATTCAGAATGCTGGGCAACCTCTGTATCTTTTTGCCTATAGTTTTTCCTTTTTCCACGAAAACAGTTACCAACAGTGTGAGTTTTCATTAGTACTTTTCCCTAGAATTCTAGGAAATCAAGATAGGTCATGAACTTGATAAACATATTTTGGCTATTTCAGAAGAAAAAAAAATCAGAAATATTGTGATTTAATAATTCTTTCCTTTGAAGACTTTCTTCTCTCTTCTTATTTTAAAAGAATCTTAGTGCTTGTACTACTCATTGATGTGAGAGAAAAGAAAGAGTCAGTGCAAGGCAGCATCTGATACAAGCAGCTGACTGGTCATTCTAATGTGAATGGAATGCCATTGTATCCAAAAATTTGCCACAGTGATTTTCTAACACAACTGTAACGCTCCTCCAAGAAACACCTGATAAAAAATTTAGTATCAAATAGTGGCAAAGTGCTCTCTTTCTACCTAAAAGAACCCTTTGATTTGCAAATTTTAACTCAACCTCCCATCCTACCTCTCAACCTCTCATTCAGAAGAATGCAGAACTTCAGAAGCTCAACTTGATCACTATCTTACACTACCAGGCTCAGCATTTTATAAAATATCCCCATAGGAGCCTTTGGCCCATCTCTTACCAAAGAGATGCTGAGCACAGAGGAATGGCAGCTTGTGAAAGCTGCAGGTTAGAATACCTTACAAAAAAAAAAAAAAAAAAAAAAAAAAAAAAAGAAAGAGGGTACTTTTACCTTCTAACAACTCCTTTCAAAGTTAGCATCATTCAGGCTCATCTGCACAACAGACAAATCACAGTTCTGGATACATTTCTATGATTTACATGCAGCATAATTTTTTGTGGTTGAGATAGGTGTCATTATGGATTTAGATAGGGAATTACACAGTAGTGCTCTCTTGCTATTTTAAATGTTATGAAGTCCAAAAAAGAAAAAAGTAACTAGCTACAAAAATAAGGGTGTAATTTCTCTGGACACCAGAGGAGAGATATGAACATCACACCCATACCTTCCATTCTTTACTAGTTCAATGTGAAAGTTCCTGTCAAGAAAGTTTTGGTATGAAAGAAGTTTGTCTCTCCATTTAAGAAATAAAAATTACATTTTTCCCCCAACTGTAGTCTCTGTTTATTCAGATACAACTAGCATTTCATATGCTTTCTAACTATATTTCAGAGATTATATTTTGGGTATTCTGTTTTCTTAGTTAATATTCTATAAAGAGCTGTAAAACATGTCTGTATGCTCTGAATTCTACTTTGTAAGTTTTCTACAAAGTTTTTCTAGTATATAAAAAGGGTTATTCAGTTGGGGAACGAAATTGTATTTTTATTTCAAAATACTTCTATTTGGTTTTCTCTTTTTTGTTTTAATATATAGTTTGCAATAAAAATTTTGTGAAATTATATGTCAAAGAAATGCTGAAAAGGAATATTGCCATTTGTCTCTGAAGACAAACTTATATTTTTTAATGAGACAGTTTTATAAAATATGTTTTTTGAGAATGAAAATTTTTATGCATTACTTTTCATAGTTGTCTATACTATTAAATCTCAAATGGATCAATGTTGAAAAACTTAAAAGAAATGATAAAAAGATGAAGTTTAATAAATGCAGGGATTCTCTTCCTAACTAAAGGAATTCTTAGTACTGTCTGAAACCACCAAAACTTCAACAAAAAGTAATTGAATTTCACTACACAGGAAGTTGAATAGGCGCTTCTAATAAAAATCATATTTATGAACAGCATTGTCTTCCAGATTATCTGAAATTATGACTACCCCACATTTGGATACTCTCAAAAGAAGTTCAGAAACATCTACTGTGCCTATCAATTTCTTAAGTAGAATTTATTGGGAATACTCTTCTTATTAGAGAATCAGACAATTGTTAGGGTTGGAAGGGTCATCAAGAGGTCATCTAGTCTCACCTCTAAACTATCTCAACACTAAAAATTTAGCATGGAGAGTTTCACTAATTTTGTAGTTGTCAACACATCTGGAAGTCTTTTACTGACTTCCAGAAGATATTCTGGAAGAAAATATTCTTATTTTCTTTTAATTTTCATAAAGATGACTTTCATAAACCTTTGAGTATACTACAGATATATCAAGGTAACTGAGTTTTTCATACTACAGAAGAAATAATTTCAGATATAAATTTTTTCTTGAGCCAAATTTTATGGAAAAGTTTCACTGAAGCCAAGGAATAGAAATTTTCTTTCATCTCTCACAGAGTAGTACATAAAGCATAAATAGTATGTTTATTTTGTGTCACAGTGAAAACTGATCTAATATTTGCTAAAAAAATTAACAAAACTTTTCTCTAGTTACTTGTCAGTGACTTGAAAAAGAAAAGCCATAAATGTCTGACATTTTTTACAACTAGATTCAGTTCAAATTGTAGGGAAAATAGCAGCTCAGATCTTGAGGAGATAAACAAGAACCCTCTGCTAAAATTAAGCAAAATAATGGAGATCAAAAATAATGCCCCTTAGCATGAGAACTGTTGCAGGGAGACAGTAGCATCAAAAGATTTTTAAATGATAATGTAAAAATCAGAAGAAATATTTGGAGTGCAGCCTCAGAAATTCACAGAATAACAACAGCAAGTTCAGTTATATATAGACTCCACAGGTAAATGTCAAAAAATATGTGCTAATTATAGAACTAATAAAAGTGACAGAAGTATCTCCATCATTTGACATAAAGAATGCATCCTGTGGAATTAGTAATATAATTAGTCTTCCTAAAATTGCAGACAGTAAAAATGCTTTCAGAATGCAACAAATACAAAAAAAAAATCAATAGGAGAAAAAAGACAATAGAGATAATAAATCTGAAATGAAAATATAATGTATACCTATAACAGAATGCCTATATGCTAGGATATGGAAATCCAGTTTTATTCACACAAGACAAAAGCCTTATGGAATAGATATTTTAATAATTTGCCTCAAGTACAACCAGTAAAGTGTTTTATTTATAAAACATAAGCATCAATTCTCTATTTCACTTGTAAAACTTCATTGGTTTACCATAATCCACTCTGTCTTGCAAAATATCATTACAGATTATTCAAATAATTCTTTGGAAAACAGTACCTGTATGATGTAGTTGAATAGTAATACCAGATTCTGATTACTGCAGAATTATGACAAATATTTATGTAAGAGTGGTCAATATTGAGAAGATGAAAAAAAACCAAAAACATCTTTCATGAATATAATACAAATAAAACTTATTACATCAGCTACTTTTGATTTTGAAGATAATATTGATCTCTCTTCCACTGTTTTTCCTCCTATGCATAAAATAAAATGCCTCAAAATGTGAAGGAAAGAATCAAATAAATGGTTTCCATTAAAGACAAAGAAAACCAAAGAAAGAGAAAGATGGTGTTATGCATTTTTGGAAACAGTTGGTAAAGGAAATTAATTACTCGATAAGACAGCCTGTGTTGTAATGAGAAATAACTGAGATAAAAACTTAGATGATACTGAAATGAACTGCAACTCTAGCAGTAAAGCTTTGTGCCACAGTGAAATATTAAAGACAGCTGAAGAGCCACAATATTCATACTGGAAGCTCTATGCATTCACTAGTAATCCACACAAACATGTATTGTTTAATTGTCCTGGATTTATGATATTACTCACAGAAATGCTGCACTTTTGTCCTTGTAAAAAATTCTTCTATTAGAGGAAAGTTATAAACTAACTTCAACACCAGAGAAGTAATAAATAAAGAAAACTGATTGCATAATTCAGCACCTCATAGAATAAGAATATCTGAACTATGTAACAGGGAAAACCAAAGATAGGTATTTTTTTAAATGTCAGTTCACTTTATAAGAAACTTGATAAAGACACATATGTCTAAAATAATCCAGGGAACTACTGTTCCTTTGTGTTTAACTCTGTGAATTGTATAGACTGCTTATGTAGACATAAGGGAATGCCTTAAAATGTGCAGTTGAATGAGGATATAGGAATACATCTTTTTTCTAGAATGGAAACTACAATTAGCCAAAGAATGTATGTTTAAAGCATTCAAGATTGAGACTCTTCTCTTACAACCAACATGTGTGTGTGCATACTGTTATCTTACTATGAAAGCCACAGGTAACATACTGGTTCTATTTAATGTCTTCTTCTCATATCTTCTTAACTCCAATATATTTAACATACACTCAGTGATGTGATGATAACTTTGACAAAGAGTATGTGGCATTTGCACTTGTTAAAGGACTGTTGAATAGCACAGTTTATTTCCTTACCCATTTCAGACATCTCTGGCACAGTAACAATGTATGGTCCATCTGTAAATTTTGGTGCATTGTCGTTGATATCCTGCACTTTGATAATGAACTCAGATTCGGGCTCGAGTGGCTTGTTTGTCCGTCTATCAATAGCTTGGGCATGAAGCACATAGTGTGTCTTCTGCTCTCGATCTAGGCTTTTGGTTGAATGGATGTCTCCAGTTGTGTCATCAATAATGAATATAGTCCCTGCCCCTTCTCCAGTAAGAATGTATTTGACTGATCCATCACCTTTGTCAGAATTGGAATGCAGCTGTAGAATAAAAACACATTAAATCATATAAATTGAATTAAATACTTCATAAGCTATAAAAACTATAATATTACTGTCAGCACCCTTCTATTTTGTTTTCACCTCTCACAGTTTTTGCCATAATTCCTCATATAGTCTTTCTGGCAACACAGCCACTTTGTTGAGGGTAATTTTCCACCCAGCATAGTTAATTTCTTTAACTGGGATTCCTTGGGTTATGCATCCATTCTAGAAAACTTCCCTAAGTCAAGAATATTCTAGTAACTGTGATGGTTTTTGATTTATTTGGTTTTGGTTTTAGTCCTTCTCGTCATTATTTTTCAGCACTCATTGCTTGAAACCCTGTCCTAACCAATAAACCAGATGCATTCCCACTGAGTATTGTCCACTGCAATGGTGGTATTTCAGTCCCACCTACATTTTCCTCTGTGACCCCAAGGACAGCATCATTTACTGTGAAAGGAAACTGCACACTGTGCCAGTGGTAGATGTTTGTCCAGAATTACTCTATCCCACAACAAAGCGTAATTTTCTTTGGATTTTGTTTATTTTTAGCTAGAAAGTTATCTAGTTTGCTTATATTAAATTATTTATAGTTAAATGATGAAGTCTGACAGACACTTTCAGCATTTTCATTGCTAATAACATCTTGTGCTATGAAATACACATTAAATATATTATACTCTTCCTTTAGTACAGTAAAGTTTTAATCGGTTGGGGGAGTGGAGGGTGGGTGGAAGGAAAACCCAGTAAATAGATTGGTATGTTGAAAGATAACATGAAATGGCTTCCCACTGCCTCACTGCTCCTAACCTGACTTTAAAGAATTGCCTGTTTATAACAAAAATAAACATGTGTTCTTTGATAAGAAAGAGTGATTTTTATACAAACTGAGAAGATTTGTATATCTGCCTTTTTTTTTTCCTGTGGAAAAACTTTAGGAACATAATGTATTTATTGAGGAATATAATATGAACAAGATGTTAATGCAGAAATGAACAGCCTCAGGTATTGTGCAGTTATACTGTGATGTGAAATCAGAAGGGAAACTTTCTTATTTTAAGAAGACATACATTTTTACCTTTATCCTACTGCCCTGAATATTGTTTAATATCTGCAGTGTGTCATTATGAAATTTTGATAGAGAGCCTGAGGAAAGCAGAAAGAGAATATTTTTAAACAGATATTTTTAATTCATAGGATGCAAGGTGTTACTTTCCTGTTTTCATTCTCAGTTCAAAAATAATAGAGGGTTGAATAGAAAGAAAATAAAACTTGTATGGTAGAAAACTTTTTTTTTTTTTTTTACTTAAAGCACAAGGTGTAGAAGTGATGGTATTTTCTCACACACTAGGTGTATCTCTTTTTTCTGAGTCTTTGTCTTGCCTTTAAAACGTCCTTGCTATTTGTAAAAGGAGTAAGCATATGGTGTTTGATAAGATTTTTCATCTTTTCTAGTAAATTCATGAAATTATGGTGTTTTACATAATTTATATATTTTATGGAAGGGGGCTTAGAAGGAGGAAATATAATAAATTGGAGTTTTTCAACTCATATAAATTTCAGCACAACTTCAGTCAATGCACTATATACTTATTTGAGTCATGTGAAGGTCTGACCGAGTAACCAACACAAAACTGGGTCACTACTGTGGACCCCTTTTTTTTTTTTTCTTAATGAAAGAAAGAAGTAGCAAACGGGTCTGTTTGGCATGCTTTTATAGGACAGCAGAAGAATCTTACACATTTCATTTACAGTAGTCATTGGCAAAATTAATCGCTTCCTATCCTTAGACTGTATTAACAAAGGAAAAATTCACTTTATATAAAACACCAGGAATCCAAACTTCCTACAGTCAAAATGTTATTTGAAGTGATTTATTTCTAAAAAATAAGAGTAGTAGGTATTCTGGTGTTCTAGAATAGGCTTACTGATACTTTAATTTTTCAGAACCAATTAGAATTGTAGGATCTTTTTGGGATAAAATGAGCCCTCAATGCTCATTTTATTTGTTTGCAAATGCCAACAGCAAAATGACAAATTGGATGAGCTTATAAGGAGCTCAAAACTAATCCAAATTGAAAAATATCTGAAAGCTTCCCATCGTACTTCTCTCCTTTTACCTCTACAAGAGTATATGTAAAATTATATTCAGGTATACCAAATAAAGATCTCAGCAAAAATCACTGAATTTATTACTGGAATTATGAACATATGAATCAATCAAAAATTGCTAGGAAAGAAATACACAGAATAAGGAATTACTGTAGAATATAAAAAGTAAGGTTCTCCAAAACAGCAAATAACATAGGCATGCCATTCCCATTCCAATACAATACTGCAGAAAGGCACATTCACAAATTCACTATGATGGCAGAAAATACATGGACCATTTTGAAAATTAATAACCTTAGCTATTTTTTTTTTATTGTGAAGAATTGCTCTTTGTACTTGTCATCAGTGAAGAAAATACAGATTTTTTTTTTGAGTCAGAGGGTTTTTGCATCTAAAAGTATGTTAAGAAATACAAAAGATACTCAGCTGCTTTCATGGTCAACATATGTTATATGTTATATGTTATTCCTGCTAAACATTGTATTACTCAATAAGCTTCAACTGAAAAATACAGGCAAGAATATAATCAGAGGAAAACTATCTGTATATTAATAATAACTGAAATCCTTCTATTTACAACAGGGTATTTTAAACGGCAGTTGTAAGGCAACAACTGGAAAGAAGTAAAAGCTAAAAGAAGCTCCTGCTAGATATGTCTTATATTGTTTGAAATATAACACTTTGATTTATGCCTTTAAACTTCTAATGCTGTATTTTAAACTCACAGAGGAGGATTTTGCATAGCAAAATGGCACTTTCTTTGTAAGTTGTTTCTATTTTAGTTTCCCTGCAAAGTAAAGATTAAGGAACTGTTTGTCTTCTTTAATTCTTCCATCTTAGTACAAATTGGTCCAAGTAGAAATACATCAAGACTTCTCTCAAATGCTTATTTGCAATATGTGTTGTGCTGAGAGAGCCCCTGGGAATCCCTACTTCAGACAATGTTTACTAGATTAACTAGAGATTTATGTCCCTAAGCATGGTGCATTTCTCTCTTTTCTTTCTGTACTATGAAGTCATCTCCACAACAAGAAGCTCACTCCACAAAAACATTTCCAATTAGAATAAATATGATTCACCTCTTTGGTTACAAATACATGGTTTGGGAGAGTGTATTTCTGCAGTGCTGCCTATAATAGATTCTAAAAAATATTGAGGGAGCAAAATATAATTGGACAGTGGTGGCCTTTCGCTCTGTTTGGGACTGGTATAGCTATTTCTCCTTCAGATTAATTTGGCACTAAGCAGAATGTCACTAAGCAATGCAAATGCATGCCAACCCATGTTTTGTTCAGACCTTACTTGTGCAACTTTGGGAAATCTTTTCAAACCAGATCCCTAGAAAGGGTGTAGCCCAGTCATGATCCACTTGGGGATGTCTCAGTGTCCCAGTCCCAGGGAGCTTCCTCACTCCACTGATCTGTGACAGCAACATCTCCAGTTCTTCGAACTGCAGGCAGTGAAGACTTCTGAATTCCCTGAGGAAATGCGGATCTATTCTAAGTGATGGGCTGGCTTACTGGTGGTTTGGTTATGCTTCCAACAAGAATATACCTGTTTAATATTCTGAATCTGTCCACAACCACAAGCTGCCAGAAAGTATTCAACTTTCATCCCCTTTGGTCATTGTTCCTGTCTTTATTTCTCTGATTTTTTAGGGAAAAAAGAAGCTGAAAAGAATAGTAAATGTGCATATCTGGAATACCCCCTTTGTCAACCCAGTGGCCTACACTTCTTGACATATTTAATAGCAAGTTGCATCCAAGAAGATTTATGATGGTACCTCAGTCTTTAACTATCCCATATCAGCAGTATATGACTGATTTTGCAGAACAGTAACCAAGATGTCCCTGTTTTGCTAAGACTTCAATATTTTTCTTCCATCAGTCCATTTTAAAGCTCATTTTCTTTTAGAATTCCTGCAGAAAATTCAGAAGGGCTACATTAATCAAAGGCTTGATTTGCTGATATATGCAAATATTTCAGTTAATGAGTATTCTTTATATTCTTATATTAATTTTCATACTATGAATCTTTAAATACTTTTTTTGAAGCACTAGCATATAAACTGCTGTAAAATTAATTTACAGATTGAAGGCTAATTACCCACCTAGTAAAATGTTGTTACTGTTTGTAACTGAAAAATGATCAAGTGGCTAAAGCCTAATCACAGACACAAATATCAGGTGGCTGCTGCTTAGTCACTGGCCTTATCCACAACCAATCAATTTCATACATCTGCATTGTTTTAGCTGATATTTAGCCATTTCATACATCTAAATATTTAAACCTAATAATATTTAAATACCTACTTGTCAAGCAACTGAAACTGCAACATAGGCAGAAACTACTGGACAATAGGAAAGAGGCCCAATGGGAAAAAAAATACACCAATAGGTACTAAAACACCAAAACTCAATCCAAAATTTGAGAAGAATGCCAATGTCCTACTTCTCCTGGGAATGCAGAATGTTAGCAACTCATAGTGATCACCATGCTCCCATGCACTTGCCTCAGGAAAACAAGCTGAAACCAGGAAACCATGCATGACCAGAAGAGAAAAAAGCCTGGATAAGAGGGGCAAATGAAAAGCAGAAGAGCTGTCTGTTAGTGTTTTAACTGTATGACTGCTTCCTCCTGTTTGCTTTAGTTGAAAAATCTTTCTTCTTGGAGTGTAGTGTGGGTGACATTTTAAGTGGACTGCTTATAACTTTTACAATATTTTTAATTGGACTACCAATGAATTCTTGATATATGATCAGGATATATCTTGTTCCAGAAACAAAAAATATTATGAAGAGATTGCCTTATATAAAATAAATTCAAATCCAAGGCTGATTTGAAAAAAATCTAGAACTGTTGCACTAAGCTAATGAATTTAATTAGAGTAGAAGTGGCTATGCACATAAACACTTAGTTTGAAATAAGTGGAAAATTAAAAAAATACTGTTGTATAATAATAAAAAATAAAAATAATTTGTACAGGATTCCTGAAGCAAAGCCTGAGTTATACTAGTGACACTACCATTATGTCTTGAATAAATATTGTGTTCTGTTTAGAGAGCATCACATTAATTCAAGGAAAGCAGCAGAATCTCCCGTTCTTAATTTTTTTGTTGTCACTGTCAATCTGTTTAACTTCACAAGAGGGACCTAGCATAACACTACCGCAGTAAAGTCTACCAATGACTGCCCAGATCAGAGGAATGACAAAATTAGCTCAACAGGAGGTATGAGCTTTAGCAAAACATAGAGGAATGTATTGTTACATTGCTTTTGTTACAAAGAATGGTTTATTGCCTCACTAAAAACATCAAAATGTTGAGAGATAAATAATTAATGGCAGAGCATTAACACACTTAGTAAAAATATTTTAATCTTCCCTTTAATAAGAACTGCAATCATACTGACTTCCTTTGATGTTTATATAGACAAAATATTTAATTTAAAATAAATGTTAAAGTAACATATTAGTAGCAAAAACTACATTTAAGATTTTTCTTGATGGTGCATACTGCAAAAGCAGAGTCTAGCTGATACTGCAGAAATGTTCATTATATCTATGCAGTAAAAACATTGTCAGAGTTGCTGCTGATTTGCTTCCCTTGGTCTGAGCTATAATATATATTTTAATGAAAGGCAGTGCTGAGGGCAATGTCACACATTTTGATGGAATTTGCAGAGGGAATCATTAGCCCAGGAGATAAGTGTTCTAACCATAGCAGCGTCCACAAATTGACAAAAAGTTATTCCACACTCTTGTCAAACAGAGGAAGAAAATAGAAAACAGCAATTTCCCCCATCTGCTGAATGAGTTTTCCAAGACAGAAGAAAAATAATTGGATTGCAATCATCTAGGAAAAACGCAACTGAAACAATATTAACTTAACAATATAACACTATAGCACAAAAACATCTTTCTTGCAAGATGTTTGCCTGGAAGCAGCTTCTCTGAAGTTTGCTCCTTTTCTGCAGCCATTAGGGAGACTGCAATGGCAGACGTATGCAGATGCATAAGCAATCATATCTGGAACAACATCAGATGTACTAAAGCAGCCATAAGTGGTCAACATTAACTTCTATTTTCTCTCTAAACAAAAGAACTCTTGGGAATGAAAAAGAAAAAAAAGAAAAGTAATTGTAAAACACAATAAATTTCTATATATAAAAAGCCTGTCTTTTTTTTTTTTTTTTCAAAGAACACTATATATTTTTAAGAAAAATAGAATCCCAAATTGTTCTTCTAGCATACCGTATGTCCATTATATGTGTTTTCTGTATGGAAAAAAAATAATTACACTCTAGTAAAGTTTTTATCTGAGCTCTCTTCACAGCAGTAAGCTTTCATTTCAGACATCTTTTACTTGGGCAAATGCTGTGATGGGCATAGAAACCATTCTATTTTTCCCAGTAACTGGGTTTTACATAGTATATGAGTTTTAGAGGTTTTTAAGAGTTTCACAGACTTGAACAGAAACAAATTATTAAGAAAATAAGAAAAAAAATCATATTTGGTCTTAGTTTTCAGTACCTCTTCACAATTACTGTCACTAAATCTCACTTTAAAATCAATAAATATGTAATCATGGTGATAACTTAGATTCCTCGATCCATTCAGGAGGACCATAAATTTGACAGCTTTGATCCAGGTGTCTTGATGATACATTGCTACTCAAATAAGCCTTCATCACGCATCATTATTTGCTTCTATTAGTTTTACTAAATCATAATAAGGCGATGATATGCCAGCATAAAGCACTTCTAAAAATCTCACCATTCCTATAGATGGGCACAAGCATGGGAAATAGAAGCTTTTCAGTTGATGGAAGTACTCTTGGGCACAGGTCCTGCAAACCTCTCACTTGGATAATTAAAGCTCTTCTTTGTCTATAAATGTCTCAGCATTCAGTTACACAGTCACAGACACATTAAACCTCAAAGATGCCAAAAGCAGTCCTAGGTACCAATATCATAACTTGCATTGCCTGCTCAAGTCAGCCTGGATGTTTGCTTAAGACATTGAAGAGGTCAAGGTCATAAAAACAGTAAATACATACATATATCTTCTGACCCAAGAGATGCAAGATTTTGGGTCTTGGAAGGTCACTGATGCAGTGAAAAGCTATTCTTCACTGAAAAACATTGCACATTTGTGACAAAAATAGAGTAAAAATAGAGTAAAAGCATGTGTAAAAACAGTGTGTTTCCACACACTGGTTCTGCAGACTTTCTACAAGTGATTTTGATTTTCATTTCTTCTTTGGTCACACTAGTCTCATTGGACTTTTTTTTTTCCATGTGTACAAACAGAAATTCAAACTCTTCTTTTTCTTTCCATTTCCAGTACAGAGAGAAAAAATGGAAAAAATCCTTGGTAATAGTGGTAGTAAAAGGGTTTTAAAATCATGGGGATTTAGGGTCAACAGGAAAAATAAGTTTAGTAGGCCCTGAACAACAAATACCCTAAGCACATGAGGAACTTGTACTTGCTAGAACTGCACCTTTGTAGCTAGTACATGATAAATAAGTACATGATATAATTGTTAGATGTGATGATTGTTTAGTAATTAAATATAATTACTGTTTAATCATAAGAATTATCATGAGAAACTGTGGTCAGGGACCTAAGAAAGATCACGAGAAACTCATGTATACAGTAGAACAATATAAGTTTAATAATTAATATGTAAGTTATATAATGATAGAATATAAAATACGTTCAGCTCGAAAGCCATGTTGGAGTCAGATTTGGGTCTGGACCCCTGATCCCCAGAGCTCTTAATAAAAGCACCTGCATATAATCATATCCCCTGATTATGTGTGTTTCCTGAACGCTAACAATAGGGTCTTCCAAAAAGAAAATATGTATATCTTTTACTGAACAGGAATGTCATGCTAAGGATTATTTAGGATTTTTCAATATGTGAAAAAGCTATTAGTTCTCTAAAACCCTGATCAATGAATTTTGTCCTATGCATAGATCTCCTCTTGATATTGAGAATGATAGAAATAGCTCCCTGCAGCACATAGCTGTAAGTGTAATCATACTCAAACTCTTTCTGAAAGAACCATTTGTTTGCTTGTTTGTTTGACAGTGCTAAGGTAATACTGTTTATTCTATGAAAGATCTGAAGACAGCACATTAATTTTTAAGCTCTGGGAAAACAACCTGCTGTGTACTCATGTGATAGTCTAAATTACTTTTTTTTTACTTTGCTCTTCCTAAGAAATACTGTGAAGTGAAAAAAACAAATATGTGATTTTCTGATGTAGTATTTATGAGATACATAAAATCAGCCAGAAGAAATTTTTTTTTGCCAGGAACCTGATTACGTACCCAATTACAGAGTTTGAATAGGAAAAACTATTATGTGTAAAAGATCAAGGAGAGATAATTAATTTTCCAGCTTCCTTTTATCCCATCCTTCCACAAAACATTCACACATTTTTGAGTTTGATGTCTTTGAAGCTAATTTGATGAGACATTTTTAAGACTGTGTAAAGAAAACAGGTTAGCTAATGTCCAATGGCTTCTATTTCAGGTGAAAAAGTTATTTCATTCTGAAGAAACTGAAAAGAATGCACTACTGTGTGTCATCAAGGACTTCATACATCATTGTTTAAAAAGGATTTAATCTCCATATTTTTTTGAACTCCCTATCAGAGCATAATAATGCATTTTCCAGGTAAAATAAATACATGCTTTTTATTATTGAGATTTTTTTTTTCTTTTGGTCACTTTATTTGTTAAGACTTTTTATTGTATACTTTTGAAATATTAGGAAGTAGTATCATAACACTGAATATCAGAATACTAATTTATTGGTGTATTGAGTCACTGCTTATTCAGTATTAAACACTTAAAATCATGTTCTGGTTCTGCATCTGGAATGTGATTACATCAATTTCATGTGGTCTACAACTTTTCTTCTTGTTTATATTCATAAACAACCTGCTTCTGTATAGAATTTCGATTAAAACTCTTGCATGTGATCTCTCACATCTCTCTTCTGCATCTGTCTTTAAAGAGAGTACATTTTTTTTTTCTGTTTACAGACATTTTCCTTCTCCGTCTATGGAAGAACTCTTCTTGTTTGCTAGAAACAAAAAATACTACATGATACAGTAAAAAAACTTAGCAACAACATATAGAGGGAAAGTTTCCATAAATTTGAAATATCACCTGTGCCTCAAAATCCTTTAATAATGAAAAATCCCAGTTCTGCTACTTTGAACATCTTTGTTGTGTAAGTCAGAAGGTTCATGTTCAGAGCAGAAGCTTATCACCAGCCCTCTCCACAGATATGTCATGCAATGACTGCAATAACAAAGTGACAAAGGGATCCTGGCTGTCACAAAGATGACAATACTTTCACAGGTAGGAATAAAAAAATACAATCATATCAATTCAAGTGAATGGGAATGTAAACAACTTTCCTTAACTTTATCATGCTTTTTGTGGGTGTTAAAAAAACTGTTTGGATCCCATATGTATGTAAACTAGAGAAATTTAAGAATCTTTTCTGTCTATGTCTCTAGTTCACACAAGCATTCCCAAGAATAAATACAATTTCTGAGCTCAAGGTTTTTTAATCAGGTAACTTTTACATATTAGCACATTTTTCTTAAAGTGTTACTGCTTTTGTCTTTCTAGATTTAACGTGACCCACTGCAGTCCATAAAAACCTGAACTGCCACTTATGTAAGTTTTTGATTTTAAGATAGAACAAACCCCTCATTTTCCCATTTACTTCAGTGCAACTTCCAGACTAGTAAAACATAAGTTCTGAAAAGAGTAATAAAACAGTTTTACATCTTAATTAATGGCTGATTGTTTTGAAACAACATTCGTGTAGAGGCCTGGTGTAATATGTAAGGTTTTGGTGCATTTTGCACCTGAAAATATACTTGCAAGTGCTGCATGATATTTTTTCAGCACAGTATGGACAATTTCCGTATTTTCATGGACAACTACCATTCTTCATTGTGACTGACAACACACAGTCTAACAATGAGAATAAGAAAATATGCTGGACTTTTGAAATAGCTACCAAAGAGACTAAGCTGTCCAAATTTTTAGAGACTCACAGTTAAATTTGTAATATACTTAATTTGTTCTCTGTTTAATCCATGAAATAAATGCTTTTAAAAACAGCTGTAGTATATTTTTCTATAATGGGATGTAAAAGAAGTATCTGCAGATGACATCATTGTATAAAATTGTGTAACAATTGTTGTTCTAGTATTGCTCTAGTAAAAGCAATAACATTTGCATTAACATGGTCCCATACGTTAAAAAACACTGAAAGCATGCAAAAGAATTTATATTACATCGCTTTAGATAAATTGATATTGTATAATGAAATAATATGTTATTCTCTAAGTTCTACTTTTCTCACTGAAAAATACTTATGCTCTTTGCTGTCTATTGTAAAGTCATATATGCTTCATGCTTGAACTTTTTTCATTTTTCTGTAGGACAGATATATCTGAACCATGGAATTATCTTGAATTTAACACAAGAAAAATCTAGTTGAGAACTACTTCCTTTCAGTTACCCTTTGAAAGTGTTTAATAGAATGCATTTCAACAAAGCATGACAGAGGCTTATTGATTTACTAAAATGAATAGCAATATAATCTGCATGTTACTTTTAACAAAAAATCTATGTTTCTGATTAAGAAAGAACTATTCTATGTTCACTATCATCTAATTCCAATAGGTAGCACCAATATTCTCTTTCTGTATGTGTAAAGAATCACAGACATGATGGTTCATTCACTGCTATCACTTACTAAACTAAGGCATGAAATCTGTTAAAATTTGATTTTTCTCCAGTACCAGTATTCAAATTATATTGAAAGTTAGAATCATACTATTCACACTTTAAAGCAATATATTCCTGTCCTTAGTGTTTCTTATGGGTATGCTGATACATCGATACAGATGTAATTTATCATTAACATTTTGATGATTTCTCTTTACAGAGATGCTCTGACACCTTCTCCCTTCTCAAAAAATACTCAGGCAGGATAGGATTATAATCCCTAAAGCTATAAGAAACTGTTAGGTACAAATGATTCTTTAAAACAATATGTGTAAAATGACAGGGAAAGTAACATAAATATAGTTAATTCTGGGAGGCCATTAAAATGATCATTAATAGAAGCATTACACATTCTTGCTAGCAGTAGAAAAGAGTGTCAATATAGATCACATATAGTCCCCTTTGGATGTATAGTTTATTCATTAACACATTTTCCATAACAGACTGTTTTCTTTACATTTAATCACCTCAGGAGGAAGTGCCCATATTTCCCAGCAGAAGATCTAGGGGTATGATTCTGATGTTCCAGTGTCTTTTTTTCCTAACCTAATACTGTGAAGTCCAAAAATATTTTTTTTCTTTTTCGGGAAAAAAATGAAAATAATAAAAACATATTGTTTGATATTTCAAACACCCACTGAATACAAGTTTTCACTTAGTCATCCTAAAGTGAGTAAATATTACTCATATTGCTAAAATCCTATTTATACCATGTAAGGAATGATCTATCAGGTTGCCCTGTTCAGTGGTGCTATATAGTTTAATATAAGAATTCAGGGCAACAAAAATGACTACTATTTAGGCAGCAGAAATAAAAATCCTATTTTGGCACGAGGTCAACTTTTTTTTACCCCCTTAAATAATAATTTTAAAATCACATAATCAACTGGAAATATGTTTCTTCTCACCCAAACAATGTTGTGCTCTTAGAAATAAAGAAAACCCAGACAAATGTTGGAAATGTAGTAAATATCACATTCTCTGAAAGTGTGCTCAAGAAAAGTCTGAGTAAAACCAGGAATGACTCCTGCTTCCTGACTCTTCTCTTAATATAAATAAAATTTTTGTTCAGACAAAAATTCACATCTTGGAGAATTTAACATATGCATGAGAGGAGCAAATGCAAAATAACTATTCAACATCACAACAATTCTGGCTGTAGGATTAAAACAAACAAAAAAAAAAACTGTATCAAAACAGTTCCTCTGTAAATGCCAATGAATATTTCTTTCCTAAGAAGGGTAAATTCCTGACTTCATCTAAAAAAAAAAATCTACAGACACTTATAATTTCCTTAGAGATTAGTAACATTAGAAATGAAGTAGTTTTATCTTAGAGCACCTTTTTAATCTATCTGGCTCGCAACAAATTTTGAAAGAAGTTATACTAACAATGTTGCATATGTCTTCTATGACATGTCATAATCTGTAGGCTTAAAACCTACATTTTCTTTTATTAATGCCTGACTTTTTGTACAATACATAAAATCAGAAAAAACATTTATGTTTTTTAATATTTTTTTATATATAATCATCAAATGGTTGCACTTAAAAAAAAAAGTCATACTAAGAACTTATTCATACAAATATCTTATGGTCTGAATTACAAAGACCCTTTTGTCTTATGTACAAGAGAAGAGCTATTTCCTTTTTAGACCCAGGTTTAGATTCAAGCTGCATGAAAATAAACAAAAAGAGATAATATATCCAACTCTGAAGATGAAGCCTATTGAGCCAACCAGTGATGCTCCTTCAGCTTCCAACAACATCTGCAGACATCACATAGTTAAAATACTACTTATGCAATACCTAGTACAAGTCTCCAAAGTTGTAATTCACACTAGGTCATGAATGGCAGAGTAAGGTGGTTCTCAAAATATTAAATGTTTATTATTAAATTAATTGCTTTCTCAGGCTCAGCTATCTGTGTAAAGTCAGGGCAGGAGCAGTGACACTCAGTCAAGCTGCAGAGTACTCAGTTGTACAGGAGATCAAAGAAGAAGCTTTCTGAAGACTTCAAATTTTTCAGAGCAGATTTACTTTTCTTTTTTCTTTTTTTCTTTTTAATTTCATAAACTGAGGTGGATTGTTGTATTGAATCTTTAGTCCAAAGAGGGAAATCCCGCTCTTCAACCCAGAAGATCAAGCTCTAAAGCTCTTTTCCTTGGGCTATCTTACATACCTCTTCAAAAAGTTCTGCCATGCTCTTCGCTTTCCCTCTTTACACTATGTTCTTGTATGCATCCTAACATGTAACGCTCTTGTTTGCATGCTCCATGCGCACTGCAGTTCCTACAATCCCACCTCCTGCAGCATGCACACAGAATGCACTGATAGACTGTCATGTCAAGGACATATGAAAATTTAAACAAAAGATTTTGGCACTTAAATTTGTTGCTGAATGATATAGAGAATTTCGGAAGGATATTGGATGAAAAACTGCAGGGAATAGAGAGTTATAGAAACATGTATGTTTTCAAATAGAAAGAAGTCTAAAACTAAAGCTGTTTGTTTAACAATTAAGGTAGCCAATGTGAAATTTTCATTAGAGTAATTCAAAGTTAAGGAGCCTTCTTTTTCAGGATCATCTGTGTTTCAGCCTTTCTTAAACAAATCCAAAGGCTCCATAGGCAGGCAAAAAAAATGCATTTCAGTTTAAAAACACAACCTTGCCCTTCCCACCAAAATATCCACATTTAGTTCTGTGAAGACATGTGTACACATATTTATATATACAGCACATATACAATCTCAGTGAAGTTGAGAAAGACAGCTTAGATAAACAAGTATTTTAGAATACTTCACTCCCTTTCTTTTTTTTTTTTTTGAATGGGGAATGAAGACATTTTCCACAATTCTACATAAATTTCTAATATAAAGAAGAAACCTTCCAGCAGTCATCTTAAAGCATATGATATGGCTCTGATAGCAGCTCTGCAGAAAGACACATTTGGTAAAGCTTGAGTTTGCCTGCCATTTATTTCCTCTCTGGGAGTGGTACTTTCAGTATCATGATGTTATTCAAATTAGCATGTGAGGGGAATAGTTGCTTGAAAAATTCTGAAAACGCTCAAGGACAACTGAAGTCTTGTGAAAGCATAGTTTAATTAATGATAACAATACAGAAACTGGTTTCATAACCCACAGTTGGGATTAGTACACCTAATTTCTGATTAATTCCATTTATATCTTACAGAAGTAATGTTGCTGCTTTACTTCTGTCTGTATAGTTTTACCTCTTACACTACATACACCTCGAGCTTTGTTTTGTGAGTTTTTAAATTTTTTTCTTTCTTTCCTATTCAAGTTCCATTTGGTCTTAAAACTTGTTCCAGGGAAAACTGAACGCCTGTGAAATAGAAACAAATGTTTACCTGATATTAAATCAGTACATTTCTTTCTAGCTAATATGAATTTTTCCCACTTTCTCCTGACCCAATGCAAGCACAGCTTACTGTATATAAATGCATCTAACAAAAGATTTTTCAGCTGGCCTTCAATGTCAGTTTCAGTATGTATTTAGTAAGCAATAAAATATTTTTTTCAGAGTAGTCTGATAATGAAAAATACCAATTTTGGACAATCTCTCCAATAATAGTGACAATATTGACAATAAAAATATTATTCTTTATGGTAGATGAACAATTTTTTTCACAGTTCTGTTCCCCTAACTCATGCAAAAGGAGGAGAGAGGTGATATTTCAAAACCTTGGCTGGTAAGGTATCCAGGCCAGATTATTAGAAATATTCCCTACTAACCAATTATTTAAAATAACTGGTTTTGGACACTCTTATATAGGATTTCTCCAAGGGCCCTCTACATGGAAGAGGCACCTCTCTATGCAAAAGACACATTGGCTCAGGGACTCCAGAAAAAAGATCAAGTGGGCCTTGGAATGTCCAGTATTAATGTTACCACACCAGGGAATCTTGCGACATTTTCTGATGTCCTAGTAATAACTATACACTTAAAAGTCATGTTAAGACAGATAAAAGTTTCAATCTGATTAGTTCTGGATATGTTTTCATTTTAGTTTGCAAAGGATTCTACTTATTCCCTAAAACATCCCCAACTTGATAATGTAGTTTCAGTAGTTAATATACAAGTAGCTCTGGCTTATGGCCAATTGCCTTAGACATAATAAACAATAACAAAAAAAAATAACAAAAAAAACCTCTGCAAACAACAACTCAAAAGAAGCAAAAAACTACCAAACAATAATCCCAAAATAGAACAAAAAGCAGAAAAACCCCAGCAGAACCCCACACCCCACAAAATTCCACACAAACACAAACACAAAAATGAAAATGAATGTAAAATGAATAAAGAAATTAACAAGATTATGCAAAATATTACTGATTAAATGAGACAGAGTAGACAAAACTCTTTTTGAAAAGGTTTAGTTATAGCTGGACCCATAGCAGGCTATCATTATGGAATGAATGATATTTTGATGTTTCATCCTGACCTAAAATTCTGTGGCTTTCTAATTTTTAGAAAGCATTTTGGCTATTTCATGTATAAATCATCTCCTTTCAATCTGTTATCCTTCTTTGATTAGGGAAAAGTAAATTAGACTCTAACTTTTTAAGGTAGCATTTATAAAGAGTAGAAAAAGGGTCTATTTTTTTCAGAGAATCATTATTTCATTACACATCAGCAACACGTAATTTATCTTGCAGACATGAGTGCTGAAATATTACCACAACATATTATTGTGACTCAAACAAAATCTGCAAAAAAACCCCAAGCATAGAAACAAGGCAGGTAGTTTCTACTTCAAATTTCTAAAGAGGTGTAAGGCTTGAAAATAACATATTTATTAATCTTCTTATGTTTCTTGAACTAGCTATTTATATTTATGTTTAGATTTAGCCCCATATTAATAAATGGGGGTTTAAATACAAAAATAATGTGTAATCATACCACTAATATTAGGGAATTATCATGTGTTAGTTCTCAGTTAGAGAATTTATCCTGTGCTAATTAGTTGTCTTTCTGAATCATACATATATATATATGGTTCAGAAATGTATCATTATATGTACACATATAATTATATATAATTATATATATATATATATATATATATATATATATATATATATATACACATAACAGGCAATATTCTGCTGTACTCTTCAAACACACAAATACAAGGTCATCAGAAGAAATTAATAATTTCTGGAAAAGACAACAGAAGTTTTTACTGAGGTGACAGTTATGGAGGAACTTTTAAATAAAATATTATATTTTGAACTCATAGAGTTACATATTTACTTGTTACAGTTACATGTGTAATTTTATCTCCTGCCCATCATTTCAACAAAATGGGAAGACTTCCCTAAATACTTGGTGATCCTCCCATTTAGAGGAGTTTCATATTTTCTCATTTTTAAGCAAATCATGACAAAAGCTTCTTTCCCCTTTAGAGCTACAAAGCAGAACACAAAGGAAAAAAATCTAAAGCTCTTGGATATTTGTACACTACTGAATACTCTAAACCTGATATTTTATATTTTTTTAACTGTTTTTAAAAAGGCAATGTTAAAACTGTGAAAGGTAATGCCAGTCAGTACAACTACACAACGAATAGATTCTACTGAAAATGCAACAGTACTGAGTCTTATTTAACTAATAATCCTTTCCATTGTACTGGAAATCCAAATATCTCAGAGAGCTGACAGTGTAATTTAAATTATAGTTCAACTATGGTTCAAAATTGCAGTGGGTAACTTAATAGTACATAAATAGTGAAGCTAAAACTGATTTGAAGCCTTACTCTCACCATCCTCATGCTTCCAGTTCTGGCTGTTATTTCCAACTTTCCAAGTTATTTTGCACCTAATTGTTCCTTGTTCCCTCTACCAGTCTTGTGCAATGACTCACTATAATGTTGTTCTGGCTGCTCCTCATGGCAGCCTGAGACCTAAGAGTCTGCTTTGAGACTTAGCAGCACCTTTTAGCAGTGCTCTCTGCTGCTCCACCTCCTGAGTCCAGCTGCTGCCTCTCTCCACTGCCACCCTGTACTCAGAATACTGTATAAATCCTCAAGGCAGAGGAAGAGGAAAAATATTAACAGGCAGTTTAACTTCAACATGATGAGCATTTGTGAAAACTAAATAGGAAACAATAATAGTAGGCATCCAAAATTTAAGGACACCAATCCACAAAATAAAGGAGCTCTACAGAAGACAATCCAATGTAAAAATGTAATGTCAGAATCTGATGCATAAAAATATTTTTGACACTTTTGTAGAACAAGACACAAAAAGGAACAGTGAAATCTACATAGAATGTGAAACTGGCCTTCTTGTCACACATTTCTGTTTAGTTTAAGCAGGAAAAGCAAAACTCTTCTCCAAGAACACACATTCAATTTTGCAGTCATATAGTTAAATTCAGAGTTGAACGGGGGCTTATTTCTCCTCCCTCATGCAGAGATTCATAAACATGTACGAACAAATGTCTTTAGTTCTCAATTTCCCTCCTTATCAGGAAACTAATATCAGGAAACTAATCAGACATAAATAGAGACATTCTAATGTCTCTTCTAATCAACAAACATGCTAGTTAATTTATTAATCAAGTTCTATTTGTTGTATGTATCACATGCACAATTAATTCAGCTGCACAGCTTCTCAGTGTGTCCTCTGCTGGGCATCCCACCTCTGCAGAATGTATGAGAATTGCTCCTTTACACTCTGAAACTCTCAGTGTATGAATAACACAGATTCTTTTATCCATTACCTCATCCACATCCTGCTACTGCCACATAAAAAAGACCTATCAAACAAAAGTCAATTCCAAATTTAGCTTCTGACTGTCAACTGAATGTTAACAAAAACTATAAAGCATTGCTTCAATGCTTAGGAAATTTTCTGAAGTTAGGGTTCTGTGAAATTCTTAGAAATACTGACTATGATAAAGCCCAAAACTTTAATATTTTAATTTCATTTTTTTCAGAACTCTAATATCTCATATTTGCAATTCTTTTGTTTTAATTTGAAAAGGAACAAGGGAAAAAATAAATCTTTGTGATCTGCAGATATAGGAACTTTAAAAGAATTAAAAAAATTCTTCTCCATTGATATTAAATACAAGCCATCCATTTTATTCTCATAGGTAAGCATTTTAATCTCTTTCAAAATTCAAGCATCTCCTATAACAAGTACAAAGCCTAAAGACATCTGACAAAAGGGATAGAATTTAAAGCACTGACCCAAAGCAGAAGTCATTCAAAAAAGTGATGGAATATCTTAACCAAAAAAGTTCACTGTAATTTCATGCCTGAAATCTGGCTGATCTGGGATTACACTCTAAACTGCATAGTGACCCCTTGGATCTTTCTACACTTGCACTTTTTCTTGCTCCTGTAAGCTCTGTTCCATATTTCCAATGTACTTTTGCTCCACACATGATATTATTCAATGATTAACAGAAGAGATACCAAAATCTACATGTCACCTTATAACATATGCTTCCATAAAACATCTTACTATGCAAAGCTAAGTCATGTTTCCCCCGCTGGGAAAGCTTCATACACTTAATTTGTTCCTGATTTCTGTCAAAATTCTTCAGAGGGTGCATGAAGAAA
Source organism: Lonchura striata (assembly GCF_050655825.1). Lineage (NCBI taxonomy): Eukaryota > Metazoa > Chordata > Aves > Passeriformes > Estrildidae > Lonchura > Lonchura striata. The sequence continues at coordinate 75,985,140 of NC_140704.1, forward strand.
ACACCAACTAGGTCACACACTTCAACATATAATGACATTGTGTACAATTCCCTACAAACTTGTCAAAATCATCAATACAATTTAGAGGAAAAAAATCCAATGATTTTTCATTTACATCAGTTGAGAAGCCAGTCTGTGAAATTCAGGTTATTGTCATATTACTGTGGTTTGCTAGAGTTTTCTCAGAAACTCAATGTAGCTGCATAACTGCTATAAGATGTTAATGTTACATTAGATGTTATTAATTATCATAGGAGATGCTACACCTACTCTCTAGAAAGCTGCAGATCTCCAATACTTTAGTGCTTATGTTCTCTTAACATGACAATAGAGATACATCTTTCTCTCTGCACAGAATCTGCACAAAGAAGAAGAAAACAAGGAAATGGGAGGCACAGAGCTCCCTTTTATACTGCATGACTACCTGTTAATTATTGGCTTCAGTGGAGTGATGAACACTTCAGGGTAAAACTCTGCCTGTTAAAGTCACTTGTTTTGTGTTCTTGGTTTATGCCTTCAGACATATTTGAATAGACACTGGTAGCAAGTCTGCATCTTTCTGATGTAAAATACATTTGTCTGTTGTGGTGACAAAATCCAGAAAAACTGAAAGCCACTCCATGTGCACACATTTTAATTTTTTTTTTCTTTTAATTCATATGTGTTGGAATAGGGAGAAGCAGTTTGTTGATATATGGTAAACTAATCTTAAGATTCAGAAAAATGCTGTGAAGGTGAATTAATTGATATCTCCCATGAATCTTTGCATGCAAGATTGTAGGCAATACAAACCAAAATCATTCACATTTTTCCTATCTTGCTCCCCATTATCAGTACATGTAGCTGTAATATATAGTCTGAAAACATACATTATCTTCCTATTTAGTATTTTTCAGAATGAAAAAGATTTGAAGAAAGGTGCATTGAATAGCTTTGTTTCAGCTTCTGGTGCCCACATACATAATGCTCACATATTTATATAATCTTCCATAAAATGTCAGTGGGGCTGCAGTAATGTGAAGATTGAATCCTCTTAGCCTCCAAAGGATCCACAAGAAGTTAGAGCAAGCTGATCATTTGGAGTTACAGGTGAAACAAGGCAAAGAAAGATAAGAAGAAGGAAATGCACCCACAGACCACTGGAAAGTGGAAACTGCAATGTGAATTTCAGTAAATTAATGGAATCCAGCTGAATAATGAAGGCTGAGGAGAGAATTTCTTCAGATTATGAACAGATTTTTAAGTTTGTCTTCACTTCTTTGATAATACTGACAATGGGGGAGGTATGCAGGTGTTAGAAAATGCAGTTACTGGCAACAATTCAACAGAGGGGAATACCATGAGAAATTAGGAACATTTCAAAAGAAGTTTATTCAAGGTAAATCAGAAGGGCTGACAAACTGGAACAGTCTCCCACACAGAGAAGATTCCTTTTCTGTACTTGGTTTTCAAGAGACTGAAACATTACAGATAATTTTTTTGGAATAAGAGTATTGTCTTATTATAACGTTAGATTCTCAGGTTGTTGGTTTCGCTTTTTTTTTGTTTTGGTTTGTTTGATTTCTTTTTTTTTTTTTTTTGCGTGTTTTATTGGTTTTGGGGGTGGGGTTTTTTTGTTGTTGTTGTTTTTTGGGGGTTTTTGTGTGTGTTTTTGGTTTTGTTTTTGTTTTGCAGGGGGGCACGGAGGGAGGAGGAAGAAGGATGGGAAGGATATTTATTATAGATATCACAAATGGGTCTTTCAATTTTCAAGAAACTTTAAGTTACCTTACTCAGTATCTACTAGGCCAGAAAGGAAACTTTTACATTCCCTGTGGGATGCCTCTGTGGCTTGATACTTGTATCACATTTCTACCTAGGGCTTTTTAGATCATGGTTTGCTACAAAGGGCTGTCAGATAAAAACATTTCTACTTAATGTCTTACTGTTAAAAAATCAGAAATATTACCCTAATAATCTGATTTCCACTTCATTATATTTGTATATTCTGCCTGATTAGGTCATATGCATTCCTTCTGCACCTGGAATGGGGAAACCCTGTATGTTCAGACAGACTAGGGAATGAGATGCTGGAAATCAGGGCTGCAGAAAGGCACCTGGGGGTCCTGTCAGTGGCAAGTTGAATATTGCCAGCAGTGCCCTGGCAGCCAGGAGGGCAAACCCTGTCCTGGGAGGCATCAGGCACAGCATCACCAGCTGGGCAAGGGAGGGGATTGTCCTGCTCTGCTCTGCACTGGGGCTGCCTCAGCTTGGGTGCTGGGGCAGTTTTGGATGCTGCAATGTAAGAAAAACATAGAGCTGTTGGAGAGTGTACAAAGAAATTTCGGAAGATGGTGAAGGGCCTTGAGGGGAAGCCATATGAGGAGAAGCTGAAATCACTTGGTCTGTTTGGCCTGGAGAAGAGGAGACTGAGAGGAGATGTAGTTGCAGTTGCATTTCCTTCAGGGGAAGAGGCAGGACTGACACTAATCTTTTCTCTGTGATGACCACTATCAGGGCCTGAAGCAATGGCCTGAAATTGTGTTGGGGAGGTGTAGGCTGGATATTAGGAAAATATTCTTCACCCAGAGGGTGTTTGGGCACTGGAACTGCTCCCCAGGGAAGTGTTCACAGCACCAAGCCTGACAAAGTTCAAGAAGTGTTTGGACAGTGTTATCAAGCACATAGCGTGGCTCTTGGGATGTACCTGTGTAGAGCCAGGAGTTGGACTTGGATGATTATAGTGGGGGCCCTTCCAACTCATCATGTTCTGTGATTCTGTGATTTTATTAACCACTGTAATAAAAAGTAAACTTGAAAGATGCAGAGGTGTCACTTTAATAGAAACTATCACTTTCTGCAGTTAATTCACCAAGAGAAAAGTAATACATAATAGATGAGACAGCATAGTCCAAGGTAAAAGTTAATAGCTCTATAAGAAAGTAGCCATAGCTAAGAACAAATTACAGAATTTTCACCTAAAATTGCTTTTATTTTGAACAAGTATATAGATGGAAGTGAACTCTGGGTGTCACTGGTTTAGGGTTCATACAGAGAGGCTTCTCAGTGGGATCTGATTTTCTGACAGTACTTGGTATCTATACCCTAAAGTCAAAACTGGAAAGAAACAAATCAAACAAGACAACAATATGATTTAATTCCTAAACAGTGCACTAAACTGGAGCTACTGAGTATCACTAGCTGCTTGTGAGACTGAAGAGTTTTTTTGGCTTGGATTGGACTTTTTTCCCCACAAACTGTTGTCAGTATTTAAAGAAATACTGTAGGAATGTGCCCCCTGTTGACAGAGTAAACAAGTTGCTCTTTGTTCCCTTCAAAAGGAAAAAAACCCAGAAGTTTCTCTCCTCTATTTGGTTAAAAGACACTTTATAGGACCTTGGGGACTTCACCTCAAACTTAAGGATAGCTAACTGGACAGGAGCCAAAAAGTCCCACCTAAGCAATTCTCTAGAAAAATAAGAGAACAAAAGAAGTTAATCACTTTTGTGAAGTGGTTTAACAGCAGCAAGAAACTCTTGCCCTGACCCAGCTTTACTCTGTAAAGAGCTTTTTTATTTTTTCCTTTTATTAAAACTTTTTGTTTCCAACACAGGAGCCATCCTGCTTCTTTATGCTACCTGAGGTAGCTGAGCTATCAAGGGTATAATACTTTTTTCTGAGAGCTTATAAGACCAAGCTCAGAAAACAGAAAAGCATTAAAATACTACCATACACTGCACATATTTCAGCTTTTACCTGGAACCTACATTCAAATTTTACATGATCCTTATGATTAATAATTTAAATAAGCTTTGAATGAGTAAATTGTCATTTTTCTCTAAGTATGCAAACTATTCCTTATTCTTGGAAAGAATTGTGTTACTAAGTTTTCATGCAATGTAGATATAAAATCGAGAAACTATTTATTACAAGTAAAATGTAAAATAAGAGTTGCTAGTGGAGTTTTTCTAAGAAGGGAGTATGGACTGGAAATTCTGAATTCATCACTGATATCCTCTGACATGGTCAAGCTTGGAATAATGTTTAGTATCACAACAAACCCTTGTGATATAGGTGTGTGACAGGTGAAAGTGATTTTTGTGAACATTTATCTGAGCTATCTGTATTTTCAGACATACTGCTATGATTTACTGAATGTATGGCCTTTCTGTCAAAGTGCCATAGTTTTTACCTCATGAATTACTTCAATTCATTATTGAGAGTCTAATAAGGAGCACTCTCATTACTGAGGAGCATTAAATATCAAATAATGCTATACTAAGAAATTTCACCAATTAATACATAAACAACTGCATTGTTTCCTCTATTTTTAGGCTGTCAACCTTTCTTTTTTTTAATTGGCCATTTTTTATTGGTTTGGGGTTTTATAGTTTTGGAAGGTTTTTTTGTATGACTCCAACTGCATGTTGGAGGAAAGGGAAAGAAAGTGAAAAAACATTCCTGATTCCTATAACTTAAAATTGTCTAGGCCACTACTTTTTTTTCAGTCAGAAGAGTCCTCCTCTATTCAGGTGTCCATAATACTACTTCCAAAGCCATCCCTTCCCATGAAAAAAAAATCCTGTACCCAAAAAGACAACAGCTATAAAAGAATATAAAAACTCCAGAAATGAAGTTGTTAATTGATAATATGGAATTTATCAAAGAATGTAGCTAATAATCTAATTAATTTGTGTCTAATAATCTAATTAGTCTCATACAGAGATTGTCATATACTTTACATCAGCCTTGTAGCTCTTCACTGAAATATTTCTTTTGCTGTGCAGAGATAAGAAAATTAAAACCATGCTTTGCATTTGAGGTACAGGTGCACTGTGGTTTTAAAGAGTTACTGGTGGGGTTATTTCCCCTTCCCAATGATTTCTAATATTCAGTTTGTTCATTGGATAGTTTCCAAGCATTTAGCTGATGGAGTTTTATCTTAGAGATCATAGAACCTCACAGTTCTGTGTGGTAACTCACAGTTAACTGTTAATGCTGTTAAAACTACTCAAGTCAGTTGTCGCTTATGTGCCTCATTCTATTTTTATCTGTACTGAATTTCAGTCATTCTTGGAAGATCTTTCTGCTAGATTTCATTATGGTTGGTCTTTTTCTTCTCAGCTTCATATAATTGATAAAATTTGTCACCTAGCTATTTGCCACCTACCTGCTTCCAACAAGTAGTTTAAAATGCTAAGTGGTATTGCTTTTTCCAACATTAAAGTTTTGGGGATTTTTTGGAGATTGTATTTCATTTGTTTACTGTGTTGCTATAACTGCACACTTTGTTCCTCAGGTACCAAAGTAGTTTTATACATCTGTATACCAAAGCTGCGTATTTCTTCCTGGATTACTGCAGCAGCTATGTCTGATAATTACTGTTCATTTGTTGATATTCTTCATAGTCTTTCCACAATGCATCAGCTTGAGACTTCACTTTTGATGCATTGCTCATAAAATAACTATTCAAAGTCTCTTAAAGATATTAAAAAGCATTCTTTTAGCTTTCCTACAACAGTTTTGTTTTGTTTTCATTAGGTGTTTCATGTCCAAGAAATATCTTCTGTTACAGCAGCTTCTGGTAGGCTTCCAGATCCTCATGTTTCTAAAGAAATTTTTATTGCCAGTTTTTGCTCAAACTCACTTTAATGGGTTATTTTGCTTTACAATTAACATGTAACATTTCTAAATCCTTTCTATTTCTCTAATTTGGAAACAGACTTTTTTTTTAAAAGCTACACTTTTATTTGCCCTCACTACTGTACAATTTGGTCATTCCAACCTCCTCTGGTCTTTCTGTTGGGTGTTTTGTATTAGCTTCATGCATTACTTAAGTTTTTGATTTAGTTCCTCTTTTTTAGATTGATGACTAGATAACTTTAGAGGCAGACAGACATTTTTTATGCTTAGAGCCTTTTGATATCAGTGTTCAAGCTCAATGTTCCAGGGAGTAAGTGAAGTCTCCCATCATTGCTACAATTTTCCTGTCTTAGAATCTATCTGAACACTCAACACATTATCAGCAACTTTGTTATTTCAGTCAGTGGAATAATGATGATGTTCTCACAGTTTTAATAGTACATCTGAAACATCTACACAGATGTTAGACGTTATTTGATTTTTTTGAAAGTTACATTGACGTGATTTCACCCAAAGTATTCAGATAGAAAATATTCATATATCTAGAGTGTGCAAACATTGCTTCTGTAAAACTTCCAAATTCAGAATTATACTTCTTTAAGTCACTCTTGACTTTTACAATTACAATTATAATACTAAGTATTTATATATATATATGGTTATAAACACTTATTAAAAAACTTACTAAAAGAAAGGTAAAAATCTACCATGCATTTCAAAATAGATTTTTATTATGTACATTTATATTAGTTATAAACATTTTTATTTGCTTTGCAAATGTATACAGAAAACCTTTCCTGAACAGGCTTTCTTAATGTAGAGGAGAATGTTTGTTGTATAGCACCTCTTTTATCAATATCACAAGGATGTCTCAAGTGGGACCTTTGAATATTATGAAAAGATCTCTTCGTTAGAAGTGTAATTACTAGTATGTCTTTCATATGCAACCTTGAAAGGCTCTCTTTTTTATGCTGATATCTTAAGTATCCATTATTAAAGTTCACAAGAAGACAATAAAAAACCCCACATTTTGACAACAGTTAAGGTTACACATATTTGACAACAAAACAGACAAGAATATGCAGTGATCTCATGCTACAAAAATTAATTGTACACTAAGCCTTACTTAAATCCAAAGTGTCAGTTTATGAATGCAAACTATTAACTCTGATGATTGGATTTTTTTTTTTATTTGTAATTGATGAAAAATTTAAAAATATTAGAAGAGCTAAAATGAAGACCTGATACAAATGTTTAAATATAGGACAGCTACAGCACTATTCTTCAGTAACAGACAGGACAAGTTCTTCTGGTGAGTTTATTCCCCAAGCCCTTTAATAACAACTTTATGCAGAGGGACATTTCTATAACAGTTGAATCTCCTGTCTTGAATAGATGATGATTTAAAAATTATTCTGCTCTAATCTCAGATGTAAATATTTATCACTGCTCAGGTTCTTGACTGTAAACCATTGTGCATAATCTAAATGCAGACTTCATCTCTGCACTTTCTTTCCAAACAAAGATGCTTGTGTTCTTCTTACTGCTATTTAAAGTATGTTTAAATTGGAGATGATAAACTTGAAGTAATAACTATTTAAATGAGAATGAAGTGCTTGCCAAGAACCAGCCAGAGCTAATCCAGCTAGGCATTAAAAAAAAAAAAAAAAACCAAAAAAAACAAATAAAAGCATTCTGAAAGAGTGCTTTCATGTTTTTATAGGCTGGAGTTTTCCACTACAATAAGGAGAAAAACCTAGTTCATTTAAGAAATTAAACATTTACAAAGACATTTCATCTCAATATTCATCACTGTGATTTTTGTTCTATAGACTGTGTGTTATATGATTAGAAATGACAGAGAACTTAGATTTAAACCTTAGGTCTCCTGCTTTACTTCTTATTGTCTCACACATTTTTATTGCCATTAAAAAATGTGCATGTGTTTTAGAACAAAAAATTAAAATTTGGACATTAGATACAAATTTTTTATGAGACTTGAAGGATAACATGTAGGCAGTGTAACTTCTAAGGCAAAGAATCAATTGCTGAGAAGGCACCACACTCAAAATCAACAAATCTGAGTAACAATTTTACAGGTGTACAGAATATGGTATACAAATCACCCTTGGCTACCTCCCATGAGTCTAGGAATATTGAAGTTTGATCTTCACCTTCTTCTCATTTTGAGAGTAATTAATAAACTACTAGACCTGCAATCCCTATTTTGTTACAGCATCTTCACCTTAGAAAAGCGGGCCAGAAAAGTATGTTCTGCATGGTTTCATTTGGCACATAAGTCTAGATGAAAGAGACTTAATTTTGATGTTCAATTTACTTCACCTTTTTTAAACTTTTGTAGCTTGTTCTACAGTAAACAAAATTATTTAGATTATAGTTTGAATAATTCAATAGAAGTGTTCCTGTCAGTGTTTAAACAAGCCACATCCAGATATCATGTAATTTTACAAATATATCCTGAATGAGTTGATAAACTATATTGAATAACAAACTGATGTATCAAAATCTTTTAAAAGACAACAAGGCATGTGGGTGTTGAACATTACACAGATAATGAACATGAATGAGCACCTCTCTTAAGGTCAAGAAGATACTTGAGTAGTAACTGACATGCTAATTCACACTGGAGTTTATCAGCATACTTTCAGCTTCATTAGCTATTGATTTACAATTAGATGTTAAATATGTTTTAAAAACAAAGTTATTAAGATCATGATTAATATAAAAATATGCAGAATTATCTTTGCTTTCTCTTTGCTACATCTGATTGATGTAATTACCTTTTTTATGTTTTTGTATATTTGTTTGTTTTTCTGCGTTGTTTTTGTTGGGTTTTTTGGAGGGTTTTTGTTTTTTTTTTAAACAGACAGCAATTATATGGCCATTTTATATAGTTTTCATATAAAGACTGTCAGAAGCTAAGAGGTTCTGAGGCTAAGAGGCATTCAGAGTATGGCATGAGTTGAAGAAGCAATTACAGAGCAGGCATGTTGTACCACATCATCTTCATGGTGAGTCAGTCTTCGCTGGCTCCTTATCATCAACCCAGCTATTCTCTCAGTCTTCTTAAGATCACAGAGGGAGAAAATGTGATGAAGCAAAGTTCATAGGTCAGGAAAAAAAAAGAGAGGTCACTGACTAGTACCTATAACATATTTAACATGAGGAAATTGAATTAAATTTCCTGGTAACTAAAATAGAGTTGGTTGTTGAGGGAAAAAAAATGCAAAAAAATTAGAAACAATTCCTCCACACCCGACTTTTTCCCAAGTTCACGTTCAGTCATTGTGGAGTTGCGTTATTTGTATGTTTTATTATCCCTACATTATGTATCGGTTTATTCCTTTGTACCCCCGTGTGCAACTTGGTTTGTCCCCAGTTTTCCCGCCTTGTCCTCCCTTCCCGCCTCTCCAGTGGCTGTCCATCGCCCTGGAAGGGGCGCAGTCTTTCCCTTTACCCCCCCCCCGGGTGCCTTATCTATCACTCGGTGCCCCTTCCCATCCATCCAGAAGCTTCCACCTTGGGCACCGGGTGATTGGGCGAGGACCTGGGGCTCCCCCCATATCCTTCCCCCATTGGACCCCACCATATCCCCCCATCCCGGAGCCACCCCCTATCCCTATCCCCATTGGTCGTTGGATACCCCTCCCTTACAGTTTATAAGCCAGTGCAAGCACCTTGTGCTTGTTCCTGTTGGCTGGCATCGTTCTAAGATATTTGGCCCCGTTGGGCTACAATAAACTCGGACTTAGCCCCCAGCAGGATCCGCTCTTCATTTACCACCGCGAGGCTTGCTAGCGCTGCCCGGAACCCACAAAGGCACTCTCCAAACCCCAGCTGGGAGCGGCGGAGGGTGCCTCCATCGCCCGCCCTTGCCCCACAAGAGCTAGCCGGGGCTGAGAGAAAAGGGAACTGGGGCGGAAAACGCGGCAAGTCATGACTGGTCTCTCTCTTCTACCCTAGGGGCACAGGCAGATGGGGAACGGAGATCAGCGGGCAGCCCATAGCAGCTTCCCTCTGCATCCTCTGTCCTCACATTTCCCTCCTCTAATGTGAGTCCATTCCAGAGGCCGCAGGGCCATCCCTGCCGGGTCCCTCCTGCCCATCCCTGCAGGGCCATCCCTGCCGGGTCCCTCCTGCCCATCCCTGCAGGGCCATCCCTGCCGGGTCCCTCCTGCCCATCCCTGCAGGGCCATCCCTGCCGGGTCCCTCCTGCCCATCCCTGCAGGACCATCCCTGCCGGGTCCCTCCTGCCCATCCCTGCAGGACCATCCCTGCCAGGTCCCTCCTGCCCATCCCTGCAGGACCATACCTGCCGGGTCCCTCCTGCCCATCCCTGCAGGGCCATCCCTGCCGGCTCCCTCCTGTCCCGGCCCCGCTCCCGCTGTCCCCTCGGGGCTCTCAGGGCTGTTTCTCTCTCGCTGTTCCTTGCTCAGCCCTGGCTGCCGGGCAGCCTTTTGCCCTGCCTTGCCCAGGCTTTCCCCGGGGCTGAGGGGCTCAGCCGTGCCCTGCGCTGGGGCCGCTGCAGCCGCTGGCACCGCCCGGGGCCGGCCCGGCAGCCCCGGCACAGCCCGGGCGCCAGCACTTGGAAACCAATTCATGACCAAAGTAAGAAAAAAAAGAAAGGCAGGAACATGGCTAGGTAGACACAAATCTGGATTTACTCTCAAAAGAATTACAGCTAAACCATTTAAGTGAGAAATAGCAGTTCTACACAAAATATGTTTGTTTTGTCATTGTCATTGTTCAGTGTAAAGATGATGTAAAAGTCAGGGAACTTGGCTGTGGCAAATTCATGAAAGAATAAGAAGTAAAACATAAATAAATAAATAAATAAATAAATAAATAAATAAAGTTATTCAGTCCATAACTTCAGGGAAGATTAGGTCACCTTGACAAAAGTATTTGAACAATTAATTTAAGTAACAGTCTTCACATAGAGAGCTGATGTTTTGCAATATAGAACTGACAGAATCTATAAAGTTTCTTTACAAAACCGGTTATTACTTTCACATATTAGATTTAATGTAGCTGTTTTGACATAGCAGAGCCAGTTTCTTTTTGGTACAATTTCATGTCGATTTAAATGAAATTGAACACTTCATACTATATCTTTGGACTAGGACTGAACTTCAATATGTTCATGCTTTTCTGTTTCTTTGGTTGGCCTGTCAAGTCAAAATGCCCCTGTCAGTGCTATGCTTCAAGAATCCTCAGATATAGGTGGACACTGGAAGAAAGTCAGACTGATCCAGCTGATGAAAGCTCTCTCTTCTCTTGAATCTGATCTTCCTCCAAATGACCTTTGAATATTTAGAGATTCCACTTAAAAAAAAACCCAAACCCAAAAATGCAAAGGTCCACAGCATTTTATGACTTGTAGAATTCGAGTAGTATGCCTTCAACTTTTAAATGTGAAGCCATATAAATTTTCTCAAATGAAGGTAGGAGGCAGCAAAGTTGTCTGTGCAAACAGAACTCAGAACAAAACAAATACATATGAATGCCTTTTTATTTGGGAAAGCTTTGGGTTTGGAAAGAATATTGAGCTAGCTTTTTGTAGAAATTATATTAGAAAAGGAGATGGCTAATGTGATATGGGACATGTGGTATACTGACAACAGGTTTATTATTCATGTTCTTGCTACTACATTTTCCCTAGGTATAGAGGAAAATTATTTTATATAAATTAATTATTTGTGAAACTAACAACCTAAAAAGTAGAAAGTGAGATGCATGTTATTTGCATTTTGTTGCTGATGACACTTGTCTACCTTCTTACAAAGGTATGAAAATGCTAACAAATCATGTGCAAAATGTTTAGACTGTGTCATCTACACTTTCCTTTTAGTTTTCTTTACTGTAAAATAAAACTCTTTTTTATCAAAATAAATTTTGGAACTATTTGCTTGTGCTAAAAATGCTGAATCATCTGATATATTTTACCTTATGTAAACATCCAAAATCAAATATAAGTGTTTTAATTGTTAAACTCAAATTTTATTTCTTCCTTGGACCTTATTCTAAAACATATATAATGTCCCCTTACTGTCATGAAATCAGAGATGGGAAATTTTCTTGATATGGGCTGGGAAGATTAGATTCACTGTCTTGTATTAGAACTAACTTATTGCAATAACATGTCACATATTATTTTTTTGTAAAAAAAATAATTTTGAATGACAAGTCTGTTATGCTGTATTTATGTTTTCAAAAATAAAATGATGAATTAAAAGAATTGCTATCTTGTAAATCCAATATAACACCTGGGATTCCTTTCCTAATCTAACTTTCAGTACACACATTTCAAGGCACATTAAAAATTGTTACTTCCTTCTCCCCTTTCCTATATTCACACTCATTTCCAACTGCCCCATACTTCCTTATCTCCTACATCAACATTAATCTGAAACTGTTTTTGCATTTCAGGTAAACATGTAAGAACTAAGGGAAGTGCCATCCCCCAAACTAGGAAAGAAAAAGTATTTGAAAATTAATGCAGATCTGAATACCTGAGCAGTCACTCTTATTTGTTCTTCAGAAGTCATCTGAAGTGGATTAAGAGGTATAGGTTTGATATTTCAGAGATCCAAAGGCTTCACAGATAAATTTTCAGTCTTGTGCATAATATTCCTCTGCTATTCAGTCTTAATAGCATGACTCACTCAGCCCCAAATCTACAGTGACCTTCATGTTATCACCGCTTTTACATCCTTCTCCAAAAGAAAAGCACAGCAAATGTGCAGTTCTGACTTGCTTCTAGTACAAATGATTCTTAGAAATATCTTTTTAAGAAGGAGCAGGCCCTCTGGAGATAGAGGTGTGAAGGTTCAAAATGAAAAATATTATGGACTGAAACATGTAGTCCTCTTCACTTATTTCCTAAAATTCTTTATTTGCTATTTTTTCCAAGTGTTGAGACATGAGTTATGTAACCTAGAAAAATTCAGAAAATGCAAGAGAAATGTTAATGATGTCAACGATGACAACTGGGAAATATAAAAGCCTGCAGTATTACAGCCCAAATTTTTATAGATTTCTGCAGGAAAACCTTCATTCCTCTGAGCTGGTGCAGTAGGTAACTGATTCATCACCAGGTCTTAGTGCGTTCACTAACCCCTTTCTGCACTCATGGCTATTATTTCTTTAGAAATTTACATCAGAGACACTCAAAAGACAAGAAGTCTCATATAACTGAAAGCTCAGTCTCTGCATTCAAGTTGCTTATCTGAGACAATGATATTTTATCTTCCTTACTCAAAATTCAGATTCTGCAGATTCTGCATTGCAAACACACCCATGCAGACACACACATACACACATACTTTCACCTGCATGTGAATAGTCTCTCTGAACTAACACTTCCAAATACCATTGATCATTCAGAAGTTTTCCAGAAACCATCCACAAATAATTTATAACTTTGGTAAAATAAGTCACTATGGTTTTAAACACTTTTAAGATACCTTTTTAAATACAAAACTATTTTTGGGGTTCTTTCATGAGTGAAATATACTTTGAAACACTGAAAAATTACCCCACATGCAACAGCAGGGAACCTGCTCAATAATCTGGGAACCTCAGAAAATATCTACAAAGGAATCATTTTCCATTTCTACAACAAGCTAATCTTTCCAGCACTGTGCCTTGCCATGTTCCTAGAAAAAACTTTGTATGTTTAATAGGGATTAATTCTATACAGAATTCTCCAAATGACATTTTCTTGGAGAAAAGGAAAAATTACTGAGGAATGGGGGGCATGCTTGATATTAAAATATAATCATAATTTGTTGTCCTAACACTGTTTTTATGATGATGGCAGTGAATTAATCCATCCTCTTGACAGTCATTTCACAGTAAAAATGAGAAAGCTTACCATTTTCATTGCAGGCCTACCCTATTCTTGTCCTCACTGTGCATTTCTATGACAATGACTGTGAGCATTATAACACCATAGTATATAATGACTCTGCTTTCTGTGATGTTACTCCCAAATTGGGTGTGAAATATGTGAAAGGACTGATCTGAAATGGCAGAACACTCACCAGTGAAGCAGAGTATTCTACAGAATTAACAATTGACAGAATTGACAGTGTGCTGCCACCCAACTGAAGCCTGGAATTAAAGGGCACTGGCTTCCTTTATAACTGAGGGGCTTTGTGTGAAAATTACTTGCTAAATTAAAGGCATGTAAAATGAGACCTTGATGAGGTATGTACAATTTTATGCAACATTAGCAAAAAATCTATTTTTCTAAAATGTCTGGTTTTTGTGTTAAATGACCACTACTGAAATTTTTCTAATTACTGATATTGTGACAGTCTCAGCCAGGCTTTCTCCCTCCCCACCCCCCCCCTCCTTTTTTAATTTATTTTTTATTTTTTAATTAAAAATATATGCTTGAGCTACTATAATTGATTTTTTTCTTCAAATCAGGTCAGCTGAATAATCACGCTGAATGGAAAATAGAGTACAGTTGCTTTTAAGTTCCACTAAGCTTTTGCAAAGACAATCTTACTAATGTTGTGAAATACTCAGTAGAAAATTATGAGCACCAGAAGGAATTATTTGAGGAAAATGGGAGACAAACTGGTAAGTACACAGGCAGAAATGTCCTCAAACATGCCATGAAGTCACATTTTGACCACAAAGGATGGAAAGAAATTCTATTCATTGATCTCTGTAAATGTGGCATTCATTACTAGAGTGGTCAGAGGATGAAACGAAATAAAATATAACATCATAAGAACATAAAATTGAAAGGGACCATGCTTTAGCTAAATGAATTCAGGCTTCTCTTCTGGCAGCAGTCATGTCAACAAAAGCTTTCATAATGAAAAATATGCTGTACTTTGAAATACCTTCAGCTTTTATTTTTTATCTTCCTGTTAATAGCCTCTTTCAGAATATGAGTTATTCTTGTTTTCATTCTAAATTTACTAAATCTTAATTTAAATTAATTCATGGCCACCAAAACCTTATTTTCTCAAGTAAAATTGCAATCAACTGAAATAGCTTTTATTTTTCATTGTGGTTTATTCAGACATGTATTTACGGAATATTATGTGCTCTCCTCTATTATTTGTGGAAATAATTAAACAAACATATTTTATTCTCCATTACTATCCCAGCCAGAATGTCCAATTCCTTCTGTACAGCTTCACATATAAATCCATTTTTCTTGTCTAAAAGTAATCAGAATAGCAAATAGGTCAACATTATTTTTCACAATGGCTTCAGTGCCCTTTATCCCTGTTTTTTATATATCAGCTTTTACAGCTTAGTATCACATTCACCTTCTTTAAGGCATGACATTAGACCTGATAACCAGCTCTTTCTCTTCCACCGTCAATTACAATTTATCACTAGTGCATAACAGAAATTCATTACAATGTTCTGTATTCCCAAGGTTTACTCTTTATTTCTCTATCCAAACCATATTCTTAATATCTATCTCTTTCCAGACAGTATTTTGATTCTCCTGCATAGCTTTGCATCAATATTTATGCAATTCTTTTTCTATTCCAAAATAATTTATGAAAATGTTAATCAATGTAAAGCAGTCTGAAGGCATATCTCCTTATCCCCTTACCCCTTTTATAAGCTTCTCTTTCAATGCAAATCATTACCTCCATTTTGAAAGGTCCTTTCTCAGTTTACATATCTCAATAATTTTTGGCATTCTGAAATACTTATTTTTTTCAGCCTTTGTGTTAACAGTCTCTCAAATACAGTTGTTCCACTTCCTATTTTTAATTCAGAAGATACTCTTCAAATTTGGAAGCCCTTGTTACCAGCCATCTGTGATTTCAGAGGCTACTGTTTCCCTTGCATATTTTTGTACTATACAATTTTTAGAATTTCTAATTTCAAGGGAAACTAAAATGAAATAATTCTTTTTTCCATGTCCTCTTCCCCATTAACCATCTTACTTTACCCATCACATTATATGTATTCCTCTGATTTCATTAAGGAAATTAAGACTCATGTAGATTATCTAATAAAAAAAATCTATCATAATGCCGCAAGACAGTCTTCAAGGAGAGCAAAACTTCCTCTGTCATATATCATGGGTTGAAACTATATAGAGAGTTGTTAAAAATTAAAACCCAAGCTCTACAGGCAACATCACACATGATGAATCAGACTTAGCTGGCCAGGCTTCAGTTCAATTACATTAGTCTGAACATTATGTCTGAAGTTCACTCTATATATCAGAACACAAATGCAGGGCTTGTTCTCACAGACTTCTGAGGAACTCTAAGTAACACAACTTGTATCTCCTCATATGAAAAAAGCCACAAAGTATTTCCTTTTGGAGGAGACCTTTTCCACCCTACACTCAGAGTGGAATGAATACCCTATGGAGCTTAGATTACATTTGTAATATTCCCTGAATCAGAACTGAATATAATTCTGAAATTGTCTGGAAAAGCCATTACCAGTGACCCCATGCATTTAGGATTTTGGAAACTGATGTAACAGGATCAGCTGCACACACTCTGTGTTTAGCTGACCTCAGAAGAAAAACTATTTTATCATATTTTAGTATCTACATCCTATATACTTTTATTTATCCTTTTTATAATAAATACAGTATTCATAGGCAAGTGGCAAGTTCACTGTAAATATATGTAGCAATCCAAGAGATGTCTTCCATTAAAAGAGGAGGTGCCATCTAAGGAAATAAATTATCTGCCTCTTATCTGTGCCACGTTTCATGGAATGGAAAACAAAAAACCAAAGCCAAAAGAGAACAACCACCTTACCTTTCCTACATATTGAGGATCTGGTCCCATGTGTTCTTCTAAAACAAAGAACTGATTCCACACCCATCCACGCTTTGGACGATGATGCACTTCTGTTTCGCCTTCTATGTGTTTGGTTTGATTTCTGGTCAGCTTGGTGGAGCCATGGTGAGCAGCTCCATAACACCTCTGCACAAAACAGAGACAAACTAGGACTGGGCAGATACAAGATGTACTTGTAATTCTCATTGTAGGATAAGATTCCTGTTGAAGGTTTTCTTTCTCTTGTCCTTTTCAGCTGTAATCCTTCAATAAATTCCCAAGGGAGAAGGTGAAGTCTGCTTCAGAAATACAGTCCAAATTGGGTTTTTCTGATTGTTCATGGCTTAGCTGCCCATTTAGGAAAGCTCAAATTATATTTACATTATGAAAAGCTGACTGGAAAAATTGGTATTTCTTCTGAGGTCTTCACAATAGAGTTCCACAGCTGACCATTTTCTATCTAATATGAAAAGGAAAGAAAGACACTTACTCATCACTAAAACCAGCAATTTTCAGGTTTCTGACCTTAGATTACACTCAAAGTTTTACTAAGCACTCAGTCAAAGGCTGTCATTGGCACTAAAACTTTCAATCCTTCATGTAAAAGCATTTCCTAAATGTTTATGTTAAAATACACTAAGCATGGCTCCCATAAGCTGTGAAAACACTCACATCATTAAAACCTGGATGATTAAGAACAGTTTCTTTGGCTTTTACCCACAAAACATTGACCTAGTCTGGCAGTAGCACAAAATCAGTGCTACAGTGTGATCACTGAATCATTTCACATGAGTTTTTGATTCACCACACAGATTTCCAGCTTGATGAAAAATACCTAGTCTATACTGGGTTTTGAAAGAATGCCACCAAAATGGGCTTTGAAAATTCTGAGTCAATACTAGAGCATACTGACAGGAAGCTTCAGTCAAAATATGCATTTTTACACCTTGTGCTTTATATAAATTCAAACCAATATCATCTAGGACATCATAAAATTATGTCATACTGACAGGAAGTTCATGTTGTTTTGCTATCAGTATTTTCAGTATATTGACAATATTTTCTCCACCTCAAAAAGGTAAATGTAACCTCTTTTATTACAATAGTAAAATGTGAATATATGTGGAAGTTGATGTACTGCTTAAAGCCAAGTACCTTGATAGTAAAATATTTCTTCAACCTTAGAGAAACAGTTACATTAAATTAACCATTTTTTCAGTTATCTAAAGACCACAAGCAGCAGGTAATAACTTACAAATGATATGTAAAGTACATTGAGATTTCTCAGAATAGCACATTTAAAATGTATTTTAGATCATTACTATTAAACTTTCTTTTACAAAATCTGTGGGAATAGTTGTGATGGAAAATTCTTGCTTCATAAAAATGTATATATGAGCAGCAGAAGCTACCCACAAATCAAGATTTACTAAACACAACTTTGTTTCTCTTCCCTCTCAGAAGTCCTCCATAGGGAAAAAAAAAACATACAAACAAAACAAAACACCAAGTTGTTTCAAATTGTTATGCCACAGTCACATATGAGTCAGAACAAATATTAATGACATATTATATGAATATAGATATAGATGTATGTTTTTATATGTGTATCATACATATTTTAAATAACATAAATTTATATTATAATATTTAATATAATATTAAAAATATATTGGAAAAAATAAGACAAAAACCCAGCAAAATATGAAGGGCTTTTACATCTTAAAAAAGGTCTGTTCATCTTAGCATGAACATTAATTAGGAGGCAATACATTTTTATTTAGTAAAACCACTATTTTATTAAATTCAATTAAGAGATTTAATTTTAAGCACCTGAATTGAAAAATAAAGTTTTAAAATTCTTTATTCTGAACAAATATGCTTATTAGTAATACTAATAATACTAATAAATAACAACAACAGCAGCAGCAGGAAAAAGACATTGCAATATTTACTTCCTGTTATAATCATACTTAGAAATTCATGCCTTCAACAGTTCCTGAATTGTACATGAAGCCTAAAGAATGATTTCCACAGAGACAAATTCAACAATCAAAAGAGGAGGGGTTTTAAATGTCAATTCTTTGAAGTGTTACACCTCTGGTAAACATCTTTAAGGCCAAAGCCTAATTAATCCTCAACACAAAGGTCCTTATTTCAGCACTCTCTTACTAAATGCCTAGAATAAGCATTTAATAAAGACCTGACACACACACCAAAATCTACCTTGAAGAAAGCAGAGTGAGTCTACAGGGGAAAGTTCAGATGGAAACAGCTCATACAGTTAACACAGAAGAGAAAATAAAACAAAGACTAGACAAGAAAACTGAACAGAAGGACAAAAAAAATTAACTTTCTGAAATCCCTTGAATTGAAGCTAACATACTGAGATGCTACCTGCTCATTGCTCTTGTCTGCAGCTTCAGAGTAAGTGTCTTGATTTATGGCTTTTGTTATAAAGATGCATGCAACTGCAAAGTTGATTTGTGTTATAGCCATCCTCTGGGAGCCTTCATGAAAATGAGTTGTGTAGCTCAAGAGACTGTTAGAGTGAGTTAAAAATAAAATAAATAATTAAATGAGATGAGATGGGAAAGTTCCACCAACATTGCTGGAAATCATTACAGCACAGTAGTTACTGCTTAGTGTAAGACCCTAAAATGAATTCCCAGGAAACTAACAGGAGCATAGAGATGCAAAATGTGCATGTTTCACCACCATGAAGAGATGCATCCTTTGTAATAGGTACTTTCCCTGAATCTCAGTGTCCTCTATCTTCCATCAAATTGACCCCCATTTGAATTCTTCTGAACGATCAAGTTTTGCAGATGAACATTTAGCACAATTCAACTTATCTTTTACAGATCTATTTAAAGTTTCATGGTGACAAAGTGACAATTAACTATGGAGCTTGTAATAAATTAAATTGTTTATATGCTTTCTGACTTCTGCCTCTGCCCTTTGCACTGTAAATCTCCTATCAGGAAAAAAAATTGATTATCAAAATCTGAACAGTTTCAAATCACTGTCATTGTTTATATATAAATAATCACCTGGAAAAATCTTATATCCTGGATTGCATGTGTTTATTGCTTACTGCCAATATTATATCCTACAGCACTGCAGAAACAATGCTATATTCACCTGGAGACCAAAGGCAGAATAATGCACTAGTGTCAGAAAGGAAAATTGAATATGATTTTTTGTTGCATCCTTTGATAGATTGCCAAGAGAACATATAGTATTACTGAGGACCTCAGGTAACTGGCAGAAAAAAAAGTTACATTTCTAGGTAGATGAAGGAAAGTTGTTCATCTGTAGTTGATCTCCATTCTCTACTCCCAGGGCTGGTATACCTGAGCTATGGGAAGTTACACGATAAACTGAAGCAGCAAGTTCCTCTCAACCTAGGTAATAGAGACACAATATATAATTGTCTATCTTCTGCACTTGCTAGTTAATCTGACAAAAGTAGTGGCAAAACTGTTTTGGAATGCATTTAAAACTGTATTACATGTTGTGGTCTTGCCCCTTTGTTGTTTTTAGTTATAGCTATGTGTATGAAACTGAAAACTAAAAAAACTCTAATTAAGAAAATGCTCTTGAAATAGTTAAATAGTGATTCCAATAATAAAAAATGTTTTAACTATAGTTCTATATTGGCAGATCTTCTAGAAATGAGAAACTGCACTTCTTTTTTACTTCAATAGCATAAAGAAATTTTCATTAATTAGTAAAATAATTGCATGAGATATCAAACTCCTAAATTATTGTTAAATGTATTTGTTAATTAAAATAAATAATATTTATTTTAAATATTATATTATTACTATATAGTAATATAAAGTTAATTACATTATTCTTCTGAAACCTAGTCTTTATCACTCTGGAAATTGATCCGTTTCCTAAAGAAATAGAGAGAAAAGAGCACTGAATGCCACTCTCCTCACCTCTTTAAGCCAGCATTTCTAGTTGATGACTGTACAGTGTCAAGGGGTGTTATTTCTTGTACCACTCTTTCACATTTACACACAGAATTTGATAAAGAGCATATCTATTAGCAGAAAGCCAAAAAGTGTTTATAGTAATCTAATACCAACTATTACTTTACCTATTATTCAACATAAACTCTCCTTTACAAAATAAATAGAAACAACAACTACAAGAAAAAAGAATAAAAACATCCATGAAAAATAAAGACAATTCTTTCACAACAAAAATTCTGTTGTGGGAAGAAAAGGGTGGATAGGAGAATCAAAAATACCAACAAAAAAAATCAGACATTATAAAAAAACCAAATAGCATGAGAAAAAAAATAGAAAAATATAAGAAAGAGAGACTGAAAATCACTGGAAAACAAATCAATACAGAGAAGCAGATTGGAAAGTTCAAGTGGAAACAGCTGAAGTTGTTAGAGAAGATGTAAAAAGTTCAGCAGTACAATGTCTATGAAATCTAAGAAATGTATTTTATACAGTTCAAATCAGGACAGTTGAATAAAGAAAACATGAATTGGTAACAAAAACCATGGAACAAAATTCCACAATTAATATAGATTTCTGGGAATTGGTATGCTGAAAATGGCAAGGGAAGTAGAAAGCTGATATATATTTCCCTATCATTTTTACATTCCAAACCCATAAAGCTCTTCTTACTTCCACATTTTCACATATAATTCACAGATAAAGCCAACTGCTAACACATTTGATATCAAAAAATTTTAAAAAATATATGCCGTAGAAATAAATAAAACAGTGTAAGGACAACTGTAGAGGCTTAATGATTGCAAATTTAATGTAGTATGTGCAAAATGCTGGGATATTCTTTGATTCAGTTTACAATCAGTGAAACACATTATACAAAATTAATTACTTAGATGAATACATCACTCTCACTGATATTGCCCAAATGAAAATCAAAAATAAATGCTCTCCTTTTTTGTTTGGTTTTTTTTTTTTTTCTCACCCATTATTTTATATCTACCTACAAGGACAGAAAGAGTTATACCAAAAGCTCAGGAAGAAACAAAAAACAGCAGCCATATCCTGAAGTAGCCATATCCATATCCAGGATATGGAATCCATGTCCTGGAATTAAAAGTAAAATTTTATCTCCAGTATAAGAAATAATTACATTATTCAGAGTCTAGACTGTCTGTTAACTTAGTAAACATTAAAAACTTATCTGGTTAGCTGGAACAGGTTGCATCAGTTAATGCTGAGGCCACAAAAGAAAACAGACATCATAGAAATAAGAGCTTTTGCAACCTCATTACTGTCTGCAGCTTCCTCACAAGGGGAAGCAGAGGGGCAGACACTGATCTCTTCTCTCTGCTGACCAGTAGCCTGAGAAAATGGCATGTACTAGTGTCAAGGAAGGTTTAGGTTTGATGTAAGGAAAGAAATCTTCACCTAAGAGTGCAGAGAACTGGTCACAGCATCAAGCCTGTCAGAGTTCCAAAAATATTTGACGAATGCTCTCAGGCACATGGTGTGACACTTGGGGATGTCCTGTGCAGTGCCAGGAGTTGGAGTTTGATAATCCTTGTGGGTGCCTTCAAACTCGAGATATTCTGTGATTCTACAATTATTAATAGAAGTGTCACATTCCTTACAGAAGGAGGCATGAACTGTAGTTCCAATTTTGTTATAAAAACAATTTTAAGGACAGCCTAGCAGCACCTGCAATTAAAAGAGCACAGAAATCCTGAACCTGTGCAAGCAGTTCTGGCCAAACACCTTCCCACCTGGATTAAAGGAGATTAGTCATGTCTTTTATCTAGATGGGCTTCACTGGGAAGGAAAACCAACTGGAATCCTTCCTAGCTATACCATGAAGATGAACGAAGTGTGAAATGCTGAAAGAGTCTTAGAAGACAAAAAACATTCAGAAGGTTTTAATGTTGGCAAAAGAAACTCCTCGATATTTACTGGGCTAGCATCTGATTTATAATTCATTTTTTTGAAAAATAAAATAGATGATCAAGACTGTTGTTTACCAATGTCTTAAAATAGCAGATTTAATAGGAGTTCATGGAATTTGTCAAAATAAACATGAAGTGATCAAGTACTTTCTTCTGGGACTGTGCATAGCTTATCACCAAACACAAGCTTTAATGCATTTCTTAATGGATATCATTAACTGAAGCACCACTTACAAAAAATGAAAGCCAGGCACATTACACTAGGTGATTAATCCAGCACCTTACATGGCCAGGGAGATTCATACTAAATGGTCCAAATAAAGGATTCTAGGCACACTGACTCCCAATACAATACAAAATTTAAAAACCAAACCAACAAACACAAAACTCTCTATTTCAAATAAAAAAACAATTTTGCTTTAATCAACAACAACAATAACATTTCTTTAAAAATTGTGGGGGAGTTTAGTCTTTTTTATATAAAAAACTATGCAGTATTTAATAATAAAATAATAAAATATACAAACTATCAATGCTTCATAGCAAAACACTATAAACCCTTGCAATTTGAAAAATTTGAAAACCTTGAAGAGGTTTTATCATTGCCAGACTACAAACAGATGGGTCACATAAGAGCCTCATCTGCTGAAAATATACCAGAACCACTATGCAAAGTTGTATTGTCATAGCAAGATTTTTAAGTTTATCTAATTGATGCTTTGGTTAGATGATGTGCAAGATGAGCTGTGTTCTGCTATGCTGTCTTTTACACTAAATGTGAGTTGCTAACTGTAAAGATGATTTAAGATTCCTTGAATTTTGAAAAAATGTTGAAGATGGTTATTAGAAAGCATTCTTATATTCATAAATAGGTACAGGAAATTATTAAACACTACAAACCAGTGGACTTGGTACCCTGTTGACCAATTATTTAAGGAAAGAGAGTTAAATGTATTATGAATCAGATCTTTCTGGAACAAAAAACAATCTGAAAAGTTTGCAAACAAGACTGAAAAAGTTCTTAATCTACAAACAGCACTGCATGTACAGAGGTAATTAATGAACAGATAATGAGCACTGCATGTACACAGGCTACAATGAACAGATAATCTAAACATGACATTAAAACAAGATTAAGGGATTCAGTGCCATCCTCAGTTGGCATAAAAAATTATTTTCCCTATGATAAGCAGGGATATGGAAACTACAGTATAAAAAAATGAAATTACATAATCAATGACTGAAGAATAATTTTTGCAACTATACCCAAATGATTTGCACAGAGTGCTGTCAGAAGCACAACACAGTAACAACACAATTAGTCAGATAAAACCCAGCCACTGCTTCTGTAAATATAATGGCACACACAGTCATGCTAGCCATTACCTGCTGTGAAAAGAACAACTGTGAAACACAGAGAGATGATTAATTAATCTGACTCTTGTCTCTCTCTTTTCCTAAACCAGAGAGGAAGCTATCTACATCTGTATCTTAGGTCCATGTACAAGTCAAGAGTAATACAGGTATGCAAGGCAGTGCAAAGGTCGCTTTATATTCCCAAAGCAGCAGAGGCTTATCTTCTGTGTGCTATTTCTCTTCCTAAGGAACTTGCTAGCATAATAAAGATCTCACTGATTTCCTGAGTCATTCCCCCCATATATTAAGGTCAGGTCACCTAATCAGGGAACAAAGCAAATACATGAGACACTGATGAGCAATTACTTAGTTTAAAT
The DNA here is from genome assembly GCF_050655825.1 of Lonchura striata. Classification (NCBI taxonomy): domain Eukaryota; kingdom Metazoa; phylum Chordata; class Aves; order Passeriformes; family Estrildidae; genus Lonchura; species Lonchura striata. The sequence continues at coordinate 76,009,229 of NC_140704.1, forward strand.
AGAAAGAACTTGCAATAACCCACTTGTGTCCACATGTACTGTTTGTCCTAACAAATTATTTTTCAAAAATGAATAGCAAGAGCTCCTCTGAGCAGTATGGTAGCATCTCATTGACTAGCAAAAAATAAAGAAATGGAAGAGAGATGTAATGCAGATGTTTGAGGCTTCCAAAGCAGTTACAAGCATTTACCTATAGTTCTTTGCTTTGCAGTTCAGCACTGCATTTAAACTCCTTAAAATCTTGTATATTACTAATAATCTTGTTACAAAAATCTTAATGATATATAATATAAAGTAATTTTGGGGGGTTTCTAGGCTGCACACTACTGTTTAACTGCAGAGAAATTTGTTGTCTGTGTTAGGCTAACTGAATAGGTATTCAGAAAATAGCAAATATGGCAAAACAAGAGGCAACAGAGAAATTAGAGACAGAGCCAAGAGGAACATCTCAATTTCACAGAGACCTGTGAGAGAAACAGATGAATTTCACATATCATTCCAGAAGCATATTTTGGACAGTTAAGTCTTGCAAAGTCCACACTGCCTTATCTGAGTTCTACTGAGTACTATCTGAGTATACTACTCTTTAAAGCTGAGACTACCTAGGTAATGCTACCAGAGATGCTGAGCTTGGGTGTACCTGTAGAAAAACTAAGACAAATAAGGAAAAGGAATTATAGGCACTGATTATCACATCGCATTTTAACTCAGATGTCCTTAAGTCTATGATTGCTCCTGTGACATTTCTTCAGCCAAACATTCTAGAATCAATGTTAGCCACATAATCTTGCTACTCTGGTGTCTCCACATAGATATAAATATTGTATGTGTGTACTTATGTGAACAAAATTTCTACAAGTTTCCATCTTTCAGTAGTTGTCGGTCTCATATTCAGTCAAAGAGAGAAACGGAACTTTTCTAACCAGGTAGGAGACTGGGAATCTGTTAGAAAAGAATGTAAATAAGAGTTTTATCTCCTTGTTGTTCACATTGTTTATGGTAAAGTTCTATCACTGTGCATCATGCACTCTGCACCAATAGTGTAAGTTGTTTTCACTTCAGGACCAATGGAATTGGCCTGGACGAAGCTCTGTATAAAGAGCGATGCATTTGAATAAACCAGAGTTCTACTCTCACAGCCTTCTGAGTCAGTCTCCTCATTCCCGTCCCGCCTCAACAGTGACAAGTAGTCACACTGGTCTGTTTAAATTTCTAAATAAATCTCCCCTGATTAATTAATTTTTGCCCAGTTTTCAATTTCCAGTACTCAAAGTTATGGACAGAAAAAAAAAAACAACAAAAAAACTCCACAACCAAAACACTCAATCATTAAAAATTGTTTGTAGGTACTATCCTTGAAGAACTTCTGGAGGGTGACCAAGCACTGGAATGAATGGAGTCTGTGTACTCTCCCTCCCTGGAGATATTCAAGAACCATCTGGAGAAAATCCTACACAATGTGCTCTAGGATGATTCTGCTTGAACTGGGAGGCTGGGGCAGACGACCCCCTTTGCTTCCTTCCAACCTGGCTCAGTCTGTGGTTCTTTAATCTTGCATTTTTTTCTGTCAGAAAATTATCTTGTATGCATGCTGGTTTGCATTGTATACATATAGGCATATTTTTTTTATTTCTTTAAGGGGAGGAGAGTTCATAAACAGGATGAGTGGAATGTCTTTTCTGTCTTAAGAAACTGTGCATTACACAACATGGTATTTCTAAAACAGGTAAAAATAACTATAAAAATGACAGTGTACTTGTTAAATAACAATGTTCAGTTATCAGTGGAAGTCAATATTGACATGAGGAAGACAGTGACATTTTCTTGTGTTTGTGGACTATTTTATACCTTGTTTTTCCTAATATCTATGCATATCATCACAACTTTTATTCTCAGGAAGGTGAAAGAATGCCAAAACAACAACAAAAAATTCAACTCTTTCAATTTTGATTCATGTAACAGTGTCTTAAAAAACATAGTATTTCATAATATTAATTAATGAATGCTGCTATATTAATCTTTAAGAAACTAGTTTTGTGTTAATACTAAAACACACAAAGTCATGTTCATTCTCACTCATTTGTTCAGAGCAGAAAGACTGATTTCTATGCTTTTATTTCAAATTCTTCTTTACTCTCTTTCCTAAGCTTCTTTTCTGATGCAGAGAGCCTGTTCTTCATTTCAGACAAGGTAGGCTTTTATAACTTTTATGTTAATCCTCTATTCTTTTTTTTTTCTAGATATGTCACCTGAGTTCCTCCTTAAAAAGTTCTCTGTTATTCTAGAAAAGTTATTTTTAATTTAAACCAAAGTCATACCTTACTAATGGACTTAAGATTAATTTCAGTTTTATACAGTGGACAATTTTCACAAACTAGTTTAAGACTTAAACAGAAAACTGTGTTAAATATACTAATCCTACTGATGGCCATAGACTTTTTATATGCAACTTTATTTTGTGCTTGTAAAAATTTTAGCTTTCATTATTGTCCTGACAATTTCACAGGAACGTATAAACAGGTGGATAAACATACATTTAATGTTCAAGCCATAACACCAGCAAATCCTCATAAACAGAAGAAGAGGAGAATCTAGGTTAATCAGTAGGATCATCTCTTAGGTTCTGATTGAGTAAACAAGAAAAGAGTTACTTAGGTTTAGGCCTATTAAAGAAAAGCTCATTCACATTAATTGGCTTGTCTGAGTAAAACTTAGCTTAAAATTGAACATTTTAAATATCACATCATTGGTGTTTTATGGTGCTAGATGAACAGATTCTATACACAGATAATATTATGTGCATAAATTTACCAGGAAAACTTAAGAATGCAGAATTCAAGTTTCAAAATATGTTTGTTCTACATTATCACAATAGTAGTCTAACAACAAATGAAAACATGTAAGATTACTTTGACATTGTTCATAAAGGCACGGTATCTTATACAAAACTTTCTACTGTGGGTTGAAGACATTCACTAAAGCATTCACCATGTGCTTTATAGAAAAAAATTGGACTTTTTGCATCCAGAGAGACCCTAAAACTGTCACTTGCATGTTTTCTGGAGTTAGCATTGTTTCTGCAAGTGACCAGGATGAGGGTTTAGTTGATGTTGAGCATCACTAAAAGAGCAACAGAAAAAGAACTGAAGGACTAGCAAAATTGTACTCTCTTTCTAAGATGGAAATCGTTTACAGCAAGGATCCATATTTGAGCAAGGACTCATTTCTCATTCCCATTTTGAGCCTTATTTGACAGTTCTTACACTGTGTTCAGAGTATGTTATTCAAGCAAGTCATGAAAATGGTAGACTAAGATACCTAAATAAACAGGAAAACTATATTTGAACAAGTTGCAATAAGTTATTTCCTACTGATTTAAAGTAGTCATTCATCAGAGTTACTCAAGAGAGAATAACTTAAGGACCAATAGAACAATAAAAAAGAAATTTTAAAGTGCAACAGCTTCCAGGTTTGGTTTTGATTTTTTTTGGTTGGTTTTTTTTTTTTTTGTTTTGGTTTGGTTTTGTTTGTTGTTGTTTGTTTGTTTTTGGTTTTTGGTGTTTGGTTTTTGTTTTTGTTTTATTTTAAAGAGGTTTGCAATATGTAGTATGAAATCAATCAAGACAAATAATAACCAAAATCTTGTATCTGTAATTTCACCTGCTACTTTTGATTAAAATTAATAAATATTTCACTGTTAAGAGTGAATTAATGAATTTCCACATATTCTAACACAGAGCTTCTGTTACTAGGTATGGATTGGTTTATTTTTGAGACTACTAGCAAAACCTCATCAGCCTCTGAGAATAAAAAAGGATTCAGTTATCAACAAGCAACAATTTTCAGCAGAAGACAGGTCATTATAAAAAAAAAAAAACCCAAAACCAAACAAACCAAAAGCTACCAACAGTGATTAGAAAAGCTTAAAAAGCTAATAAAAGATCATAATCCTGATCTGATGCCGATTTAGCAGCATTAAGGAAGCTTTAAATGTCTTCCTTCTTCATAGACAAATTATTTGCACAGGAGGCTAAGGCAACTTAGCAAATAGATGATTAAGGGGCCACTCTTTAACCCCAGCTGATCTTTAACCCCAGGTGATGGCTGATGGAATAAGAGCTTGTATAGCAACTATCTTCCATCCCATACCTCATCCTATATTGGAAAAACAGCCATTTTGTTTGTTTGTTTTCTGAGGTGACATCACTTTTCAAGGAGCAGAACAAAGCTGCATTTTTTCTCATGGTTATGAAATCACCTCCTACACACCATCCTCACCATCATCATCATGCAGCTTGATGTAAATTTAAAACTTGAATATAAGTTTTGTTTCTAAAACTCTGAATTGTGAGGTGCTGGCATTATTGGGTTTGTACACATCTTGAGATTGAACAGTCTGTAAAAGATACCTGTGTCAGATTCAAGCAACACTGACCAGTGTTAAACACTTGTGCCTGCCCCTTGCATGAAAATGAAGGGCTCTTCTATGATTATTGCAATAATGCAGATTTATGCATGAGGTGGAATAGAAACACATGAAAAGATACACACACCGAACAAAATATCCAGTAAAGAATGTCATATTCAGTGCTTAATCCATCCATCTTCTACCTTTCACTATTTTTATTATGTGGACTGTAATAATTCAAAATATTTTCTTAATGCAATATGGCTATATACCTACACTATCTTATTCTAAATGCAAGCATTCTAAATACAGGGAAAAATCTCGCTGCATTTCTAAAATTCACTTTCTGCTGCACATCTATTTTCTCTTGATGGCAAAGAAAAAAAAACCACCTCTTCATAAGCAATATTTTAGAATAAAGAACTTATAGACAGGTGGAGTTCCACCTCATCTACTACAGCTGCTTTTAGCAATAGTGATATGAAAGTAATGCACTAGAGACCATACTTTTTTCTAATTCATTTTTTACTGCATTTTCACCAGGGAGAATGGAAATGGGACTCCAGGGAAACTGACTACACATGCTAGTGGTAATACACAACCTAGAAGATGTGAATCATTTGATATGTACAAAAATAAATTACTAAAAGCAAACAATCTATGGGACAGTTCTACTTCTATTTATTTCAACACTTGGCCATAAAATCCAATGCATCAAAAATTTACATGTCAAAATATCATGAACAACCAGAATAACATCAACACACAAAAAACATCTAGCTTATTTTAGTTTATCAGTGTTTCTTAAATAAACAGTAACTGCAATGTGCTACTGATGTCAATATATTCCCACCCTGAACAATTACAGACCATCAGAACAACTGTTCATCACTGACTGTGCACTCTCAGTAATCATGAAGCTTCTCATATGCACAGACAAGGTCTCAACAGCTAATGTCAAAGTAATCAGTCTTTATCCCTGACACAAACTCACTCATACATGTTGTGTCCTGAAAAATAGTCTTTAGGGAAATACAGGAGAAAATATTCTTCAGGCCCATAACACAAGTACTTTGTAGCATATCTTCAATTAAATTCTTTAATAAGAGCACAATTAGTTCCAAGTGCATAGAAAAACCCTTAGATAGCAACTCCTCTGATCCTGCTAGGCAGGGCAAGATTTTTACAAGTAACCTAGGATCAGAATCTTGTTTCTGAGAATAAGATCATCAGCTATTTACTGCTCACAAAATTCTGGTAAAGGGATTATAAGTCTTGCAATCTTCATCATTGTCTCCAACATCTTATTCAATTTTTTTGGTTTTACTTCTATGACACTTGCAATTCAGTGATTGCTGTGTACAACATTGCCTTGACATTGATTGCTAATACAGTATTGCAGCCATGGCAACTTGCTTTCATATAATTTCTCAAGCCATATTTCTACCAGACACAGGAGATGTCCTATAATATCATAGTCATTCCTAAAATATGTAATATTTATTTTAAAAAAAAGCAAAACACATTGTTCCATTATTCCCTTTTAGTTTGTGCAATTTATAAATTTTCTCACTTTTTCAGTTCCACCCTTTCTCTCTAGCAAACCAGTATTCATTACTAAAGAGCTGAAGTTAGCTTCCATCCAAAACCCAAGGAGACAGCAGAGGAAGGTGTGCAATCCCTCAGAGGCAGAAGTATTGAAACTAAGTTTTGTGGGTGGAAGAAGTTTGCAGCTAGGCAAGACAGAGGATTTCCTTCAGCACTCCGAAAATATTGAAATTTGTGGTCCACTTCCTCTAGATTTCCTTTCATTTCCTGCCCTGTCACTTTAATCTATTTCACCTAATGGACAGAAAACCCTTCATCTTTTTTAGCTGACTCAGTCTTTCTCTGGCTATTGTGCTGTATCTGACTTCCCAAAGAAATAACTGAGTATCACATATAGTACAAAAATGAGAGAGAAAACATAGCTGAGAGCCATACATATACTAGCAGTGAACAAGAAGATTAATTTTACTGGGGTCTAATCTGCTTCTTAGGTACATCAACGTTAAAAAAAAAAAAAATACTCCATTCTCCAGCTAATCCTATTCCACAAAAACACGACACTGTTCTTTTAATTTTCTACAGTGCTATTTGCTGCTCTAAAAGGATCAATATTCTATGTATTCAAAAATATGCAGGGAGCTGTTTGTTACACTCTCAGGGAGGTATTATGGCATTCTCCTTCCCTGCACTTGTGTATAAACAAAATGCACTAGAGTATATTAAAGCCATGTTCATATTTCCTCAGCTAACCAAAGTACAATCAAGCATTATGAACTTCTGTCTCAGCAGTGTAATATTTTTAATTGCAAGAAAAGCAAAAATTTTATTTTCAATTAATTTCTTCAACAATCAAATTTTTAACGTATTATATACGAAGTGCAGAGTTAAAATATTTTTCTTGTGTAACTTTTCTCGAAAAACAGCTTAAGTGCATAATATACTCACAAATATGTTTAAATGCTTCTAAGACTGAGAGTCATACATAACCGTTCATTAGGATAGCTCAGCTTTTCACATCAAAATCTACCCTATAATATTCAGTATTATATAGTGCTTTTTGCTACAGAGATATTTTCTTCTGTGGAGAAATTGAAAGAAGTTGACACCTGCATTTTGAAATTGAAATTTTAATTTGACATGAATCAAAAAAACATTAAAATTAACAGAAAAGCATGCTGCAAACAAAGCTGACAGAATTTTTAGTATAAAACAGAGCAGTGTTTTTAATAGCATGCAAATATTGTTGACAGGCATGTCTTTACTCAATTAGTTCCTAGTTTCCAAGGGCAGAGCAGTGTGCACACATCCAAACTGCATTTTCTAATTTTAGAATATTTCAAACTAAGTATCCAAATCAATTTAACAGAATGCCACTTAATATACTTTTCAGTTTTGACTTTCAATAATTTACATTGTATACCTCAACACTGCTCATGACCTGATCCATAATTACATCCAAGCAGATCTCTTGGCCTTCTTTTTGAAGTATTTTGAAGTAGTTAGACTCCTATGTGTGCACATTTTTAATGCCTCTCAGTATTATAAAAGTTTCATGCCAATCCATCTGCATATCCTATTTACATCTGTGGCTAAAATAGCAGGTAAAACTGGCACTTACTGTTCAATAGTTACAGAGCACTTCTCCACTCCTCCTTTTCCAAATGATTTGCCAAATCAATCCTACTGCCTCTTTAGCTGCTGGGAAACAAAAGCAAAAACCCCACACACATGTCAGAATTCAAGGAACTGAGGGAGAGGGCATTTTACTAAAAAAATCTCTCAGAAAAGGAAAGAGCAGTGTAATGGTGGTATTAACACTTCAGCTTTTTCTCATAACAGCTAACAAGAAATTCTGACCAAAAAAATCCCATCTCAGGAGTGCTGTGGTGGGACACAGAGTTAACATCTTTGAACAATAAGAACAACTACAACAAAAAAAAACAAAACCCAAAACCAAAAAATTATATTAAAAATAGAAAAATATGCATAAAACTAGCTCAATCATTTGTCTTTTTACTGAACTGTGAACCATCAATAATTCAATGACTTATATTTTCCTAGTGTGTTCTCCACTGTCAACTCCACTAGTCAACTGTATTAACGGATTAACCAAGGTTTGTCTACCACCATATTAGTATCTTTGTTTTTTATTTGCAAATGCAAATGTTTTCCCCTTGATAAAGAATTAAGCTTCTTTGAAAACACTTTTGCTTTATTTATTTTTTATTTTATAAAAAACCTGAAAAATTCCACTGGAGAAAATGCAATTTTAAAAAAAGGCAACTGTAAGAAAAACATTTTCTGAAGTACCTGAAAGCTGCTGATTGCTTAGCATTCCCCAGAGATTTCAGTAAGCAATGCAGTGCTAATATTGGCTATTCAACAGTTATTAATAGCTGTGATTCTAGCACAAATAAAATGTGCTGATATTATTCCTATAACACTACTGTGATGAAGCACCTACAATGTACAGTAAGCCTCATTTACAAGACACCAGATAGCATCTTCAAAAATTAAAGTTTAAATAGCTGTTTCAAATGTAACATATATTAGACATGCCACTGTGTTGAGCACAATACTGTTTCACAAGGTATGTAAAATGCATTCTGACTAAAGCATGAAATAGGAACAGTTTGCTTTCTAAAAGTCAGCATCATTCTCACACCTCCTGTCAAGACCAGACACAGCTTTTAAATGACCACCACCAGCCACAAAATATTTTTCTCTTCACAGCAGCTGGTGGTGATACTGACAGACAACATGAAGACTCCTGTTGCACTACACAATCACCATTTACACACTGCAAGGAAACAGCTCTTTTACTGCATAGGTGGAAATGTATTAAAAAATGTATTTTTGAAGAGACACCTTCCCTGAATTAAAATTACTATTATTTCCATGTTACAAACAGAAAAATGAGGCATGCCAAATTTCATAGGGTAAAATCTACATGCAAGCAGCACTCAGATAAAATGAGATCTGAACCTTCACCCACTCTACTTGAGTAACTTTGTGCAGGATAGAAACACAGATGAGCTGCTACCAACTTCATATCCTTGCAAGGTTACAATTAAATTTTCATCAAGAAGATAATTATTTTATTTATTTTTCATTTGGAGTAATATTTTTTCAACTTTCTGTTATTCACATTTGTATTCTTGCCCTGCAGAAAACCTGAATTTAGAGATGAGAGATCCTGTAAAAAAAAAAAAAAAAAAGCTTATTTTCTAAAGATAGAGTACTTAATCAAGTGCTTAAGTAATTTGCCTTCCTCACCTATTTCAATTTAATGTCATTCTCATCTCCAGAATGACACCTGCCTACAGCTGTTTTACTTGTTATTTCTGTGTGTGCTCAAGTCCTGAAAAATGAAAACAGAATTGGAGTCGGGACAAAATGGAGGGGCACTAACCAGGACATTATTGGAGTTGTTTCATGCTCTAATTCCCAAGGCTACTTCAGGAAAAAGAATATATTATTGCTATAATATTTCAGAAAAGACCTGGGAAAAAATGTCAAGGCATAGAAAGGGTGAAATACTTTCCTATCTTCTTTTTCAGAACCCGTAGAGAGAAAAAGGTGAAGGAATTTGCAAATCACCAACAGAAAAGCAGAAGAGGCAAAGTAAGGCATTAGATCACAAGGAAAATCATAAGTGAGACATGCTACAAGACTCCTGTCTTCTACTGTATATAACTAAGGGTAATTATAAGAAAGGTGGTAACAAATCTTTTACCAGTCTGTAGGAGAAGGGTTGTGATTTTAAAGTAAAAGAAGGTAGATTTAGACTGAGTGCACGAAGAAGCTTTTTACAATGACATGATGAAACATTGGAACAGGCTGTTCAGAGAAGTTGTGGTTGCCCCACCTATGGAAACATTTGAGGTCAGGTTGGATAGGACTCTGAGAAACCTGATTTAGTTGAAGATGTCCCTACTCATTGCATGGAAGTTGGACTAGATGACCTTTAAAGATCCTTTCTAACCCAAACCATCCTATGATTTTACGATTCCATGATCTCTGTGGAAGCAACTGTTTACCCTTAAGGAAACTAGTTTCCTTAAGGAAACTTCGCTAACGAACTGGTTCAGGAAATAAAAAAAGAGTTATCAAAAGGGTTATGAAGAAGATCAGTAGCATGTGAAGCAGTAGGACATTAGAGCAGCTCAATGGATTTAGAAGGCCAAGACAAATTGTTTGACTGAGAAACTGTAAAAGAACAATCCAAAAAGGCTTTCTTCAGCATTTTGGTATTTTCTTGTTTTAGATAACCAAATGATGAAAACAGAGTGGGCTAAGCAATCTACCCAATAGAACCAAACTCTCAACACTCAGTCTCCAGTGGCTGGACCTCAGCCACCTACATGTCTGCCACCTTCTGTATTCCAAATAGTGTTGTGTATCTTTTGCAATAAGAGGGCCTGAAGGAAGATTTATAAACAATTTTCAAACTGCATAACCTACTCTTCTTTCAGCTTCTAAGTACAAAATACTGTAGGGTTCATTTGACAAGTTATTTTTAAAAAACAATCTAATATTGGAAAATTAGTAATATTGAAAATAAATTATGTATTTCTGTTCTTGAACTCTAGTAAAATAAAGCATGTCTCATTCCATCAGTTACTGTAACTATGCTTATTTCAATCAAATAAAGAAACATGCACCTTCTCACAGTGACAGCAAGTGATAAGAGTTTATAACTCTGTTTACAAATATTAGGGTAATTCCTGAAGATTTTTTGGGTTGAGGTCAGTGATTTATCTTTTTTTTCCAAAATGAGAATGTGCTCCACAATTTCTACTAGACACTATTGCAACATCAAGCATCGTCTGTCTACTTTTTAGAACAACCCACTAACTTTTGCTTATTTTTGTCTGATCTTCAGCTTGCCTCCCTCATCCTGCATCCTTTCTTTGTTGTGTAAGACTTTACTAATATTAAAACCAAGACTAGAAAATTACAATACAGAAATGGCTTAGCTTTATCAGTGCATATTTTATTCTTGGGCAGAATTAAAAATCTTATTAAGTGATTTCAGATACCAAGTAATTTATTTGAAAACATCCATGTATTGTCCCTTAGAAGATGCTGAATGCTCTGTATTCCTACAGATGTATTTCATCATCTTGCAATTTGTGTAATTCTTAATGAAGAATGTAGTTAGTAGGAACTGTCCATCTGCTTTGTATCATTATTATTTTCTCAATTGCTCTGTTGAAAATTATAGTGTAGCATAACAAATCCAGTTACAATACATCTAATTATAATTTATGCTAACAGAATGATCCAAAATGGTCCTCTGGAAGTCTAAAATGTTTATAAAATTTAGGCACATGAGAAATAAAAACAATTTAACTTACAGATGTATTTTCAGTGTTTGCTAAGGAAAGGCTACTTATATATTCATCAGTCCTGCCAGTGACTGAAAGAAGAAAATTTTAGGAAACAACTTCTGGAAACCAAATTAAACTGCTGAAATGCTGTTTCTGAAAGGCTTATTTAAATTATTTCTTAAGTAATGTCTCCCACTATACAGAAGATATTATTACTAAGGAGAAACAAACACTATATGTGTTTACTCCTTTCACTTATGATTAAAGAAAAAACCTAGTGTCTGAAACAATTCAGTATATCTGTTGACCAAGTGCTAGACCAAATAGGGCACAATCAAAGCCTTGACTTGAACTGTGAGAGGCTTCATTCCTTGAGTGGCTCCAGTAATTGCAGTGGGCTTACTGGAGAAACAGGCTAAAGCTCATTGTACAGAGCAGAACACACAGCACTAAATTTTGTGGTCTGCTACACACCCCTAAGCAGAGCAAGGAGTTATATTTTAATTCATATTCCAACTGTGCCAACAAAAAAAGCTCCTGACTTTTTAAGAAAAAAAGTAAAGTTCAACGGTACCTTCTGTATCTTGAAGAAATTACAAGATACAGATAACAATTTAAACAATATGATATATATTATCAAGTAAGTTTGAAGTGAGCAAGACAAGTTTTTTCATTTTTCTCTAACTCTTGCCTGAGATAGAGCAGAGTAAGATCACTAAGATCATTTTTCTTTAGCAAAGCTTAATGTTGGAAGCTTTCAGGTCTCTGTTAGGTGCCTACATCCCCCAGTGTGATATTCTTGTTTCTATATTTATTTGGAATCGTTCTGAGCAAATGGATTGCATGAGCAAGAGCAGAACAAAATCAGGCTTTTAGTGTGACAATTTTTCTCCCTACACTGTCTGGAAGAAAAGAATAAACATAAATCATTTCAGGGAAGATATTTACCAGACAAATGCACAGCAGGTTTTAGAAAGCCATTTTCTAAGGTTTACACATAACCAGCATTAACTATACACTTACACAACATAAAACCATTAAATTTCAAGGAGTGCAGGAAATAAGTCACTTACAAGCTAAGTAAGTTGCTTAACTCTCTTTTCAGTGTAGGTTAATCACTGTGAAAGCAGAACAAATAAAATTAGCTACCATCTGACATCAGTATTTTAAAATTCTCAGAACAAGGGAAAAAAACAAAGTGCATTGCTGCAAAGTGCATTGCTGTAAAGTGCATTGTAACCTCCCAAACCTTCAGGCTGTTTTTGCATTCCATGCAAAGGAACCATTAAACCCAATGGCACTTTGCTACCTTGTGCTATGACTCTGAGATATGAACACATGGTGTAGGCAGACTTCTAACTCCATGGATACAATGTCCATGTGGCCTGGAAAACCTGTGCTTTACAACACTCTAATAGAAATTCAGGCAATGGTCTAGAAAAAATTTCTATTAAATGACTCAAACCAAACATAGTTCTGATTAAATATTTTGCCTTGAGGTACTCAATGACTTCTGCAGCTCTGCCTTTTTTTGAAAACTAATTTTCAGGAATCACAGGAATTTTTGTCCAGTGGTAAAGTCTGGAGTAAGGAAGACATTGTTAGAGGAGAACAATATTAGGGAAATTTAAAATAATCTGAACATGAAGCGTGATAGAAAGCACACATGAGTACAGTGGGAACTGACTGATGTCATTGTGTGCAAACAGAAGAGGTTCTTGAAGACTTGAAGAAAGCAAATATCACTCCAATATTCAAGAGGGAGAAGGGGAAAGATCCAGAGATCTACAGGTTGATCAACCTCACCTTCACTACTGGGATGATGATGGAACATCTAATATTGGAAAATATTTCCAGAAACATGAAAGACAACAAAATTATCAGGAGCAGTCAGCATAGATTTATGAAGTGAAAATTGTGGTTAACCAACCTGATTCCCCTTCAATAATGAGGAGATCATCTTGGTGGCTGAGGGAGGAGCAGTGGTGTTGATTGCTTCCTCCTCATCAGGGAGGTTTTTGATACTGCTGTAACATCTTCACAGACAAGCTGATGAAGTATGGGTTATGTAAATGCAGTGAGGTGGATTAAAAATTGGCTGATGGGCCAGGCAGATAGGGTTGTGGTACGCAGCACAAAGTCCAGCTGGAAGCCAGTGCTGTACCCCAGGTGCCAGTAGTGGGGCCACAGTACTATTTACATCTTCATATATGTACTGAAAAATGGGACATAGTCCACTCTTTTGGGGATTGCAGATGATATAAATCCAGTGGTGGGTGGGTGGAGTGAGAAATGAGCCAGATGGTTGTACTGCCACTCAGTACGATATCAACAGGCAGGAGAAATGGATAGAGAGCAATGTCAGGAATTTCAGCAAGAAAAAACACCAAGTCCTGCAACTGGGGAGGTATATGTTCACACAAATGACAGATCATTCACAGAAAAAACAAATTTAATACCCAATTCCCTTAGGTGGGTGCATAGAATTATGGTGTATGCTAGAAGTATGCTTGATGGCCTCTTGTACAGTCAACTGTTATCATGCTTAAATTCAAACACAGGAAAGTAATTTTGGTTCCTGCTGTTCTGTAAGTCTTTTTGTCACATATTTAAAGCCTTTAATTGACCAAAATCCCTCTGGTAATGAATGCTAATGAATATAATGACATGACTTAGCTTTACACTTCAAGAGCCAGTGCTGCTCTGTCTACAGATCAAACATATGCATTCTCTTAATACAGAAATTGTAAACTAAATGTGCAGCTTAACAGTGAATTTCAGGAATTTGTCCACAGGTAAAATCTTCTATATAGCTCTGATGATGCAAATCCTTTGTGAAAAATAGACTATATGAACTGAATGATTTTTCCATATCACAGATTTTAGACCTTCAAGAAAATGTTGTACCAAGAAATGAAGAGGTGAGCAGTTCTGATATTAACAGTACAGTTAGACAGTAATACAATCAAAATGTTTCCATTTGTCTGTGCAAGTACTTCAGAATTAAATATCCTAGCATGGTTCAGGCAGGCATTCTCAGCAGCAATGCCAATAAATAAGCACAAACTGGTAACTTTTTTATCAACTTTTTTACACATTTTCATACATCATGAACACTTGCTGCTGTTTCTTGTGCTCCTGTTAGTTTTACTTTCACATTATGTCTAGATAGGGGTGATCTTGGCATGTAATACAACTGGTCCTTATGAAATGTTATAATTCAGTTATTCTACAGAGACCTTTGCAACACACAGTTTTAAAGTACAGATTGTTATACAGTGTTAACTCACATGCAAAGGAATGTAAGAGGCCACCAAGTGTGCTTTGTAAATTACCTTACAAAACCTTTTGAGCAAGTGTAATTTGAGGTTTAATACAAGCAGAAATAGTGTAAGATTGACTGCCATTTTGACAGCATATATATAAATCAGCTCAAGGATTAAGGAACAAATAATTTGATGCAAGGTTTGTACAGCAAGGATAACTGCAACGCCTCTCACTTTAGCCTAAAAATGTTTTAAACTGTGTGGTCTAGACTGTTTTGAATCCTATAGACAGATGCTAGCATTTAAATTTGACCTTAACTTTGCTTTTGTTGAGTTTGATTAGCAGCAACTGGATAACAAACTAGCCCTTACCTAAGTGTGTCTAAAATTTACAAACTGGATAATGGAACAGTCTAATGAGAACCCCAGATATAGATTTCTTCCTCCTGTTCTGTGGCTGTAGTGAGGATGGATATAGATAGTTGATACTACAAGGCAAATGGAAACATAAGCATCTTCTAGTCACTACTGTTGACCTTGAGGAATCTCTGGGACACAGTATAATTTTCTGGTGCACATTTTAGCCTCTAGCTTTATAGAAGTATAACTGCGATGGATTTTGCATTTAGGTTTGATGTTTGAGGTCTAGATGTTTTAGAGCAACTCATAGAATTATACATGGAAGTAAAGGTTTAAATCAGCTGCAAATATTATTCTTACACCCTGATCTCTACTTTCCCTAAAAAAAGATTTACTTCAAAGAATTCAGAAAAAGGAAAGTAAAGATTTTTTAATGGACATAGTCAAAGCTAGCTTTCTAAACTTCTTTCAATCTCAAATGCACAATTCTTCTGTTGAGAGAAACATTTCTACGAAAAATGTCGATCTGATACACAAAAAATTAAATATTTGCCTATATAGCAGAAAAAAAATTGAAAAAAATTTCTTCAGTGGTGTAAAGTTTTTAAAGATCTTTGTGTAAATCTACAAACCATATACTTAGAATCTCAAAGTTCTTACATTCTGTTTTCACAACAGATGCAATTCAGAAAGAAAGGACTATTCATATCAATTCAGGCTTGAATAATTAGGGGCCAAGGTCTAAAATAATTAAAGATAATTTTAATGAAGATCACTTAGATAATAATTAAATAACATGATATATGGTAAAGTTAAAAAATGCTTCCCTGTTGCTAGAAAAGACTGCAAGGATAGTTACCTCACAAGGGTAGTTAACCAGGAAAGTTAACTAAACGTAATTAGTCATTAAAGAGGTTAATTTCTCTTAGTCCTGCTTTCTTTTTTTTTCTTTATTATTTTATACTGTTGCACATTTTTTCATCAAACACAATCTTCATTAATTTTCCAGTGTTTTCCATGCAGTCTAAAAATTATATGAAAAATAAAGATCTACAAGGGAGATGGAACAGTGACTTGACCTAGTGTTCTTCAATGGTTGTCACCATTCTAATCTCGTGGATTAGAAAATGTAAAACCTCTCAGTTTTGTTTTAGGAAAGTGCCATTTCAAGCAACAGTTGAGATTCCTTGTATATTCACTGTGTTGCTTCCCTTGTCTTTGCTATGATCATGACACATCCTGCTCCTATTTAAACAGTGTGCAAGTCAGATGGAGGAACCTGGTAATGAGTTTTCTTTTTAGCTGAACATAGAGTTGCAGTTGGGATGCAAACAAGATATCAGTTTGAATCCACACCTTGAGAGTTAAGCCATCCTGCCCCACAGTGTATATTCTAACAGAGACCACCCTCAGAAAAATCAAATGCTTTTGCTCAAGCAGTTTCCCAAATAAGGATCATAAGACATTATGTCCATAATTTATCATGAAACAGAAGGGAAAAAATGTTGACAAAGACTTGAACAGCCAGTTACAATATGTGTTGATTAAAAAAATTATGCAAAAGAAAAAAATAGTTACTTTTTTTAATACATCTTCTGCAGTGCTTAGAAGAGAGATACCTGCATAGGTACCCCAAAAAATTAAAGTACACATACAAAAAAATAAAAATACTACCCTTCTAAATGTATTAATTTACCTCAATTTACAATTGTCTAGTTGATTTTTAAGTTAACAGGCAGGGACTGCCATTCCTCTCTTGACTATTTTAACTCAATCAACAACTTACCCCCAAATCCCTAAAACATAAAACACAAAAAGCTTGCTCCAGCTTCTCTTGCTGTCTGGGTGGGTCTCTCCATAAAGTGATTTCCCATCACGGAAAATCATCATATGTTCTATGTCAAGTCCTAGGGTTTCGCCTTATATCTCAACAGAGTAAAAAAAACTTCAATCTTAATTTCCCTCATAGGACATATTCTAAAGGCATTCCCTGTTCCTACCAAAAATGTAGTTCTCTCTGATCCAGAAAATCACTCCTTGCCCTCAGCTTACATCCCCATCAGAGCAAGACATTCCCATCTCTAAGTGTAAGTCAAAGATAAATGCCGTGGAATTGTACAGCCACATTTTTTGCATCTGTGACTGAAATAGCTCAGGAAGGGAATTTGACATTCTTTTTGCAAAAGCCAGAGAGGCTGCTGGTTCACACAGCATGAAGATGACTTGAGCTCAGTGAGAAAATCGTCTGCCAATTTCAAAATCTTCCCAACCATCAACTAACTCCTCCTCTCCACCCCACCTTCAACAATTACTGCAAAGTAGTTGAGTCAATCAATCAATTTTACAATTTTGTAAGCCTGCAATATTTTGAGCAAAATAGTGCAAACTGAAAATTGCAGAATACATAAGAATACAACTGTAAAAGATAATTATCACACACTGCTTTATGTTAGAATAGCCCTTAAATATGTGCAATTATAAGACTATTTCTTGTTTCATCTATGTTTAAATTACATTCATCCCTTGGAGGACATGTTCTGAGAAAATTTCCATTCACTCATGGAACTAAGTTTCTTTGGCTTCAAAGTATTTATTGCCTCTCAACTGTATCATTACTTTCATGTAACTGTCAGCTGAATATGATCAAATACATAATTTTAGGCTGTACTATAAAAAAATCTGTGAAAAATCTCTTTCCAGCAGATTTTTTAACTGACAGCTAATGGGAAATAAAAATTGTAACCACAGTCTGATCCTCTGTCCTGTGCAAAGTCTTAAAAGAAATCCCACAGTAAGGTCACCTCCCTCAGTCCATCTTTAGGCAGAAGACAACACCACAGCTATTAACGGGTCCCTGGCTATAATTTTGACAATTTTCACAGTCAAGCCTCTAAGGTTCATCAATATATTGTTGAAGCTGCATTTAACAACATATAAAAATTTGTGTCTCCTCCACTTCAGTAGCAAAAATTAACAATAAATTTCCATAAATATATCTTTCTTTTAATAGGCATAAATAATGCTTATACTCCTTTACTGACAATGTAAATGCATACATGTATTTCAGGCAAATTGAAAGAAATTCAGTTTTATTTACAAAACTGTGAAAGGCTGGAGACTAAGTACAGTACAATCATTACAGTTAAACAGAAACAGTTATGTTTTGTTCTACACAAATAAATAAACCTCTGGTTATTATTTATGTATTTCCTTAGAGCCCAGAATTCCTGGCAAATTAGCAGCATTGGAATATTTTTTCTAGATAAGAGTACATTACTCAGTTCAATGGATTAAACAAAAACCACAACAAACCAAACCAACAAAGAAACCTCAATGCCTCTGTTAAAATCCATGTCAGCCTTAATTACCACTGGGAGTATATTTATTTATATTCTCAAATATTCAGACATTTTTACTAGAAGGAAAATACACTTATGCTGCTAGAAATATTAGTGACTAAGAATGTTAATGCAAATTCACTTTCAGGTTAACCAGGAATATTTTTGTTATTTCTTTCTGTTTAAATTGTGCAGTGAAATGACAAAGTGATATTAAAATCCTGGCTCTACCTCCAGTAATTTTTTTTAATAAGAATGCAGGAAATGGTTTTCACTTAATGATGTTCTGATGTAACAAAAATACTAGTAGTACAAAAAGCTGTATTGATCTTTTAGCAACTGTGAAAAATCAAAATGTGGTCAAAAAAACAGCACTATACGATAGGTTTGCATTCCATTAATTTGTGGGCCTATCATAAATAATTAGAAAATATTGAAATTTTTTTGACAGTAGAGTTCAATTCAGATAAAATCAGAAGCATCTTCAGTGCTTATCTTGATACTTCTGCATACAATCCTTTTGTGAAAATCATTAGGTAAAACTCAGGAGCTCCTAGCAAGAACTTTTCCACACATCTTTTGTTATTTGTGCTAGAAACAGTGACAGTGCTGCATTTCAGTTTCTATCTGGTTTCTCAGAAATACAGCAAAGTTTTACATTCAAAAAATAAAGCAAATTTTAACATTAAAATTAGGTATTTAAATATTTATTTTATACTCATGACACTTTGTTCTTTTTTTTTTCTCATGGTCTATCTTATTTTAAGCAGTGTCTATAGAGCAGTAGAATTACGTAGTCTCATGGGACCTCTTTTCAAAGTAAGGACAAGGAGATCAGGTTATTCACATACTTGTCTAGTCAAGTTAGCATATCTTTAATGTGGAGATTTCACACCACACTGGGAATTCCATTCCAGTGTTTGATTGTTCCTATTATATTTATGTTTTTCTGACCAAAATTCCTCATGCACCAGCAGTACCCATTGTATTTTGCTATATTGTCATGCATGAATAATCTATCTCCATCTTCTCTGTACACTGTACTCTAGTACTTGAAGAGAGCAACAAGACTCTCCCTGCGGCTTATCTTCTTAGGACTGTACAAACCCATATCTCTTAACCTCTCCAATCGCTCGCACAATCTCAGTAGTTTCTTCATTTTGCTCCAAGACATCAATGCATTTTATGTAAATGGGGTGCTCAAACTGCACACAATACTCCAGATGCAGTCCCACAAGTGCTTAATAGAGATAGAGGTTTACCCCCGTCAGCCTACCGGCTTCTTTCCTACTAATATTCTGCAGAATGCAGTCGGAATTCTTTCCTTAGCTGTCTTTACCAAGACCTGCTCATGACCTCTGCAAAGATGTTTTCTGCCCTGCTGGCACCAAGCCTATACCACTGCATGGCAAATTATTTCAACCTGCATCTAAGACTCAGCATCCACCTGTGTTGAAATTCATGAACTTTCTCTCTGTTTGACCTTTATCCTGTCCTTTGTCGTCAAATCCTTTGTCATCAAATCCTCTGCCCCACTGAACAATGCGCCCAATTTTCCTAGGCTGCCTTTTGCTGTCAATGTACTCACAAAAGTCAGCTATGTTTCTTTTATAGTTGCTGATCCAACTGAGCTACTGCTTTCCTAACCTCACCTCTACACGCTTGGGCAATGCCTCTGTTGGAAATAATCAGGAAGCCAATCCCAATTATACCTTCTGTGTACATTCTAGTTTTGCTTATCTTCAGTCAAGATTCTGCTGTTCATTCCTATGGGTCTTCTGCAATACCTGTGTGGTTTCTTTCTGCATGCTGGCATAGACTACTCTAACTGATGGCATTGTCTTTAAAGGTTAATCAGCTCTCCACGGTGCTTCTGTTCTTCAGTTCAGACTCTTATGGGATCCTGCCAAGAAGATTCCTGAACAAGCCAAAGGCGTTTCTCCCAAAGTCCATGTGATTCTATTTGCCTTGGTCATTTTGCTTGTTTCAGAATTTTAAACTTTGCAGTCTTGTGGTCACTGTAATTAAGGGACTTCCTATCTTTAAATACATGTGTGTATATATATATATATATATATATATACATATATATATATATATGTCCAGTTCATTTTTTTTTTTTTTGTGAATAACAGGTCTTCA
Organism: Lonchura striata; assembly: GCF_050655825.1. Classification (NCBI taxonomy): domain Eukaryota; kingdom Metazoa; phylum Chordata; class Aves; order Passeriformes; family Estrildidae; genus Lonchura; species Lonchura striata. The sequence goes on from NC_140704.1 coordinate 76,029,624, forward strand.
GAACATCTGTTGTAAATGCCCTATCGATTACTTGTGTCAAAAAATTGTCTTTAACACACAACAGGCATATCTTTGCTTCCACTCTGTCATGTTATTTTGCCCTTCCAGCAGATAGAAAATTTGGTAAGATTTTCCATGATTTTTCTAGTCACAAGTCTTCCTTAAGCTGGTCATAGAATTTATCTACTCTCTCCATTTTGGCATATGATTTGTAGCAGATGCTTTTCACTATATAACTGATGCTAGTCTGTCCCATGATCATTACTGATGCCATGGGACAGCTATTTACTGACCTGTAACTGCACCAAGATGAAGCTCTGTACAATCAAGCCACTCAGCGCAGATGATTACAGTGACTGCTAACATAAAAAAATCACAGTGCTCATTCATTATGAAAAGAACTATTCCTGCACTAATTAACTTGCCTGAACCTCAAAGAATGTTCTAGCTTCCAAGCACTTTTGCAATTCAAACAATTTATTTTAATCCTACAACTCTATGGGAACTGAAACTTATTTTGCATGTTCTTCAGTGCACTTTTTCACCGTATCTGCTAAAGACATAGCCATAAGCAAATCACCTCAGTCACTTTTGAATCCACAGATCATCCTGTCTATTTATAATGAACATAACTGGCATGAATTTATATGTTCAATAGAAAACAGTGTGCAATAATAAGCTCACAGAAGAAAATAAAATTATCTCACATACATTAATTGATGAAATACATTGACTTTTTCAAATAATACGGAAGCTTATCAAATGTGAGATGCAAAGTGTAGAAACCATGCAGAGAGGTCAAATTGTAGATGCTTAGCCCTCTGTCTGTTTGCTTCTTTGGACTCACGCTAAATTACAGAAATAAAAATTAATAATTTAATGTACCTATACAGGAATACAAGTTCTCATTCCGCTAAGCTAGTACACACTTCTTGTGGTTTGCTTTATTTTGAAAAGGTTTATAAAATATTAACAAAGGTATCAAAAAGAAAATAAAAAAGCAGTTTTATTTTTAGGTCTTTGATATACTCACTTGAACACTCCACAATAAATAAAGGATAATGCTAATCATGATTTCCCTACTTAGAAAAGATCCACAGTGACTTGGGTATAATCACAGCCATATGAGTAATAAAATTTTTTCTTGTTCTTAAGGCTCACCTTTAAGGGAAATGTTAGATACCATAGTGTTCAAGGCTTCTTTAAGGACAAATTTCACAATCTACTCCTGTTATAATTAAAAAAAAAAAGTATATGTAAAACAAAAAATTTCTTTAAGAGATAATTTTTTTTTGCTTCAACTTTATTTTTTCTGCAGATTGTACCCTGTAACAGAAATAAATATTTATTTTTTCATCATAATATCTCTTTAACATCCGAGTCTGCATAATAGCAAAGTAAATAATCACTCTGCAGGACAACACTTGAAACTACAACAGCACACAAGATTCTGTTCATGTGTTAAATCTACCTCTCAAAACCATGTTCAAAACAAAAATATCCTCTATCAGATAGCCATAATGTCCCTGTAGCTTTTGTTATGTGCATTCATCATATACGTCTTTAATTTGTGTGATAGCTGCTGTGAAATGAGGTTACTAGAGAAACATTCTCAAAAGTGATGCTACTTGCTGAGGGAAAACAGCATGGTATTTTTGCTTATTTGGACAAAGCAAAGTATCTTGTATGTGTAATACTAATTCACCAAAGTTACAAAACATAGATATAAATAACTATTTGTTTGGATTCATTTTGATTACTTGAATGGGCTGAAAGAGTCCTTCAGATTTGGCTGTACAGAAAGAGAACATTGAATCAAACTAAAATTGGAATCTCTCTATATACAACAGCACCTGTCTCCTTGTTGTACATATATATATTAGTGGAAAACATGGAACTGGGAAAAGGTCACAAGAAAGGGAAAAAGTGCACATTTTTAATCAGCCTCTTATTTATATCTGAACATGCACAAGTTTCTATCCATCTATGTGTATCCATGATATATTCTACATTGATTTTACGCAGGTTTTGCTTTCCAACTGTATTTATATTCCTGCATATAAATAGCTTTTCTGTACCTTACAATATTATTCTCAGTGGTCTCTCTCCCATTTCTTCCATTCAAACAGAGCAGAAAATATAAGGGCACTCTGCATTTGAATTGGAGGGCTCAGTTACAGGAATTAAACATACACTTTTTCCAGTTAATTCTGATAAAGTGGTTCAGATGGCACTGCCGCAGTGTGTTTCATCTACAGTGAACCCTGCTGCGCTCTTCACAACAGAAGACCCAGGACAGGGTTCCCCCTGCTTCCTCAGGGAGTTGGGTCATAAAATCAGAACCCTGGATCAAAAGGGGTTCCTTCCACTGAGATACACCTCATGCTATTTAAAACATGTCCTTTGTTAGTAATTTCAGGAAGCTGAATGAGTAACACAGATCCTTAACCCACTTCAGCAGTGACCCGTTCTATGGGGGTGTGGGAGTCATTACTACAAAGGCAGCATAGTGTGAACAGACTGAGACACAGACCTCTTACTTTAGTGCAAGGAAGACCTTTCTGATGTTCTTTTCTCTCCGTTAACACAAAACAAAGCCAGCTGTTTTCACACTGGTTTAAAAACTGAATGGCCTTTGAAATACTATTTATTATTACTAAAACTTTACCTTTTTTTTTTTTTTTTTTTTTTTTTTGCCCCTGTGACTTCATATTTTAAAGGAATTAAAAAATTAGGATCCCTTTTATATAAGTATACACCAAGGTCCAGTAGAAAAAGGTCTTTCTTCTCCTCAGGCCATTGAAAGAAACTCTTCATGTGTGAAATGCAAGTAGAATCAACAAACTCATGCATAGGATCAGTCAGTATCTGATATTGTCCTTATAACAAAAAGATCAATAGAAATCACATTCTATAAAAACATCTTTGATGATCTTGTGCGCTGAAGGGTTTGGGGTTTTTGATTTATGCTTCTTTAAATACCAAATCTAAAATACAATGAGGTAATCACATAGGCAGCAACTAATCCTTCAGCTTTCTCTGTTCACAAGTATGCATTGCAGTTTTTCTATAGACATGTAAAAAGTAGAAGAGAGAAGAAGAATGGAAAGTGGTAATAAAAATGTATCTTTGAGAATCAGGTTTCTACACAACATCAATAAGCCTCTTCATGCCTCAATATCAGAGAGTCACAGAATTAGTAAAGTTGGAAAGGACCACAGGTGGTTGTCTGGTCCAACCTCACTGCTCAAGTAGGGTCATCCTAGAGCACACACCACAGAATTGTGTCCAGACAATTCTTTAATATCTCCATAAGTTCCATTGTTTCTTGGATCGAGTTGTGGAACTGCAAACTCTGGATAATCAATTAAGTCAAAATAGGTTAAATAGAATTCCAATGATGGTGCTGCCAAAAGAGAAAAGCATCTCTTTAAAGATGCTTTAAAGATGAAGGAGAAGAACAATTGAAGACACAATGAGGTGACAGCAGGGGTGTTGATGCCTATAATACAGGGGGAAAAAGGTTTTTTGGGACAGTTGGCTCACAGGGCATTTATATGCCTAATAATTGTGATTAGTATTATTTAGGAAGCATCTTTTTTCATCATTTTTCTACATAGCCTGTAGCTCCAAAGAACTTGAGGTTTTTTTTTCTATCAACATTATAATAAAAATGCTATAAAAAGAGGAAAAATTGATTAATTTTAATTTTTCCATTTGAGCTGATGGAAAAAAACAGGAGTAAATCCTTGTCACATTGTAATCACTTTTATTGTATGATTGACTTCAGTAACATTAACTTAACATCCCTGTTTCTTGCAAGTTTTGTTTTCTTTCTCCCTCAAACAAATTCTGAAGAAATAGCTCACAGCTTTTTAATAAATGGAGGAGGCAACACACATGAGAGCAAAATAAGTGACTTGGTTCATCAAATCCTTGATTTCTTAGAGAAAAAAAAAAGCCATGCAGATGAAGAGGACCCTTTACTTTGTGCTAGTGACTGTGAAAGAAATTTTGCGTGAAACCCAGAAAATATAGTATAAGTGCAAATAGCCACTGAAGCCCTAAATATTTCATGCATATAAAAGGAACTATTTTTGAGATTTTTGCACAGGTAAAATCCCCACTTTCTCTTTCAGTCATGATCACACTTCCAGGTGGACTGAAGACAGGATAAGAATGTGAGGGAAGGAAAAGAGTAAAACTCCTTATCTGCAAAAACCCTATGTATTACATGGTTCCTCAGGGTTCCAGGTTAAAGAAAACAGTTCCTGTGATGCCAGGAATCATGGCTGAATGTCCATTGGTCCCAGGAATTTTGGAAATTACTCTTAGCTGGCAGATAAAAAGGAGTAAAACTCTAACCCCACTATAACAAAATGTTCATTTCATATTAACTAGGAAGGCAAACTGCCCAGATGTTTTCTTCTGTAATAGGTCCTGCAACTGCTTTATCACATGATGTGTGATTCAAAAAAAGAAAGAGGAAATGGTCAACAAAGCGTACCCTGATGAGCTCAGAGCACTTGCATAAAACTGAACTGAGCAAATGGAATTTCAGTTCTTAGCTGAAAGCAACATTTCAGTTCCATGGTCCTGTGTCCTTAAAATGTAAGTCTATAATATTTACTCTTGTGGTTCCTTAAATTGCTAAGAAGATATCTTAAAACATAAGTCTGCAGCATGAATTGAATTTTTGCACACACACATTACCACACATATTATATGGCAAAAATTCCTTACATTTAAATTGTACTGTACTATCTCTTTTACTCTTATCTGCCTTGAAATATTTCTGATTCAATCTGAACTAAATATCCAGAAGAGAAGCTCAAAGCATTACTACATGAAACAGTAAAAAATACCTACCTTCCAAGACAAAAAACTGTTTCAGTTTAAACTGCTATTCACCCTTTCAACAGCCTTATTCCTCACCAACACATTAACAATATTCTAAAATTAAAGAATATGGCCTTTTAGAAAAAAAAAAAAAGGTGAGGAATGAATGCACATGCTTATATCATTAGCAATTTTATCATTCCATTCTGTTGATTATGTTGATTCCTGTCATATTCCCAAATATTAAAAAATAAATTTAGTATTAAGTGGAGGCTGAAAAAAATGTTTTGCTTCCATACCTGTGGAACTGCAAAATTAAGGGATTTTAGTTTCCTCTTAATTTGGCCTGTATTCTCTATTTTTTTTCACCTTAATTTTTTTTTGGCTTTGGTTTTTTTTGGTTTTTTTTTTTTTTTTTTTTTTTTTTTGCAATTGCTAAGCATTCACATGGAATATCATCAACCTTAATACTTTTTGAATAAGCTTGTAATTATTAAGGCTGTTGTACCAGTAATGAAATAAATGTTGTTCCATTCTATAATTTAAGATATTGAGGACCAACAGCTTAAATTACCATGAAGGGTCATGGCCAAAGTAAATTCATGATCAGTATTTTGCCAAGGATAAAATTAAATCCCACCATCTTCAAAACAAAATTACTACAGAGAATGGGTCCCAGGTCACAAAACTCTTTCTGCTTTCCACTTGCATAGCCATCAACTGAATCAGGTCAGAATGATTTTGTTGCAGAATGATTGAATTTTGTAAAAAATTGTTGTTGTATACATCTACATTAGAATGTTACCTTCTCATTTTCAATTATTTTCCAAAATATTTGAAAATATATATTTAAGCAAAAATCAATCATTTGATGATTTCAATGTCTAGAAGCTGCATTTTCCAGTTTTCATTTTCTTCCAAAACAATATTTTCCCATTTTGAGCATCAAAAACAGAAAAAAAAATTAAAAATCCAAAGGTTCTAGTACCACAAATGAAAATTTAGAGTATAGGTTTGACAAATTATAATTAAAATAAAAATTGGAAACATTAAATACCAACAAAAACCATCTAATTCTGTATAATGTTTCAAATCTCTTACGCTTGGAAACCTCTTCCTCATTGAAGTGTTATAATACCAAGTAGTTCTTTTGTCACAGAATAGCAGCAAGATTGTATTTATTTATTCAGTAATGCACAAGAAAGTGCATTTTTTTTCAAAATGAATAGTTGTATTCTGTTAGGCCATTGGAAGTCAGAGAAAAAAGGCAATATAATAATATAAGGTGGGAAACATTAACTCCATTGTAGAATAATTATTGCTTTATTATTAGGAGATGAATAATTAAAAAAAAAAAGAAGACTTTCTACCTACTTTTTAGATTGTATTTTAAGCAAATATTTTACAGTCATATATAAACTTAGAAAAAGAAATTATGTTCAAATATTTTCCTATTGAGAGCTAGGATGCAACATTATAAGAAATTTTCTAATTATATTGATTTTCTGATAAGATAAAAAATTGGCTTCCATATGAAAATAATGCAGCTGTAGTTTTCTGTCACATTACAGGAAAACACCTGCTTTTTCTATAACTGACTCCATTGATGTTAGGCCCCTCTACTACAACTTGGGATTTTGATGGTGATCAGAGCACCCTACGAAAACCCACACTTCTCCATGCTCCAGAATAAGTGGCCCAGCTGGATAAGTGCCCAGAGCTTGAGGTATCTGTTTTCTATCTTTGTGATTATTGACAAGGCATAAATTGAATACTTAAAGGAGTGCAAATGTTCTCAGAATGATTCTTAGTATGCAAAAATCATCCTACTAAATTATCTTCTTGGCTGACATTGTGAAATGTGTGATGTGGCAGAAGGTGCAGCTCTAGATTTGCTTAAATGAATGCACCAACATTCACAATGCAGATGTTGTGAGAAGTCTTTATAAAAGCCTGAGAGAATGTCATAGAAGTGATAACTATAAGTTAGCCCCTCATATTCATGAAAAGATGTGATCTATAACATTAAAAAAAATCCGCACAGAAAAATAACCCCCTGTTGCTATCTATCCTTCACTTAAAATTTTCCATTATCAATACAAGATACACCATGCAGACTACGTTTTTGACTTAATGTTAACTTGGCTACCCTGTCGTTCAGTAGGGGAACAGTAAATTGATGACAGGGGCTTTTAAAAATTTGGTTGAAGTGTTACAAGTAAAGGCAGAGTAGTTGCTGATCTTAAAAATTTAGCTGAAACACTTCTTGCACTTAATTCTTCTCATTTTTTCTATGTTTGTTTCTATTACATTTCATGTAATACAGGACTAGTACTATGACCTCTCTCTAGAATCTTCTTTTCTCTCACATTCAATATCAAGAACAATTACTCATAGAATTAGGAATAATTTTCTTCTTCTACAATCCTGATAGTATTACAAGAAGTACTCAGGAAATTAATCTCTTTTGAAATACAAAAAGATATATTTTTTTAATATGTGTGCATTTTATAGAAAACCAATGTTCATAGTAAGTATTTAGGATAATACTTAAAAAAAATAAGGATCTCCCTTACTTTTTTTTTTTTTTACTAAATGAAAAATACTGAATTTAACCTCATGAGTTGTGATTATCTAAGACATACTGCAGGTAAACACTTCTTTTTCTTGGTATCTATGAAAATTAATTGGCAGGCTCATTACACAGTAATTTCTGATTTTTTCCGTCTTTGTTTTTTCTTCTTAATAAGAAAATTGGTCATATATCACAATCATTCTACAAGCTATTTTTTTTCGTGTGGTGACACTTCTGACTGGCATAGATTTTGCCTATTTCCTTGTTTCAATATGTCCATTTAGTTATGCTGGATAAAAACCCAGCATATCCAGGACCATTCTTAAAATTATTTGTCCAAACACTAATTATTGTCGTGTCCTAGAAAGAAATATCCAAGTCTTATACTCACACATGTCATCCAATCATACTCACTTGCTAAATCACAAATTTCTATTTATCCCCTTTTACTTACCCATTAAGACTTCAAAGTAGCTCTCATTAATCTATCTTTAACATAGTGTGCAAGTACAGATCCAACATCCGTTTCTCACTTCCTGAGAAGGAATCAATGCTACTACTCACTCTGGTCAAGTAGAACTGTAAGTTCTTTAATACTGGCAAGGAGAGGAAACTGACGGTTTTGTAATACTTCCAAATGGTGAGGAGGTAAAAACAATCCAAGATTTACAAAAATTACCTTGTTTTCTGAAGAACAAAGAAGAGTTTTATAAGACCTATGGTGCTGCAGATACACAATTTTTTGAGCAAGGGAAACACTTAAAACTCCTTTCCTGTAACACCTTGCAGTCCATTGTAAATTTGCAGGGTAACCATGTCAATAGTCTCAATAACAGTAGCTTAAACTGTGCAACATTAAGCTCAACACTGTAGAATCCGGAAAGTATTTCACAAGTAAATTCAAGAGCAAATATATTTTGGTTAGTGATAGCTGGATATCATTCTGAAAGACTGGGAAATCACCTGTACACAATAACAGGTATAATGATGTTTTGATTGTAAATATATACTTAAATAAATATGAAAAGCACAGTCGCAAAAAGTTGTTTCAGGGGCTCTTACAAAGCAAACCAAATGCATAATTTACATAAGCACATCTTCTTTCCTGAGACATAGAATATGAGGATTGAAAGCATGCCAAATCTACTAAACTCAAATAATTTTCAAAAGCCTTAAATGCATCTATAGAACACATCAGCAGAGTGATAATGAGCACTCTGGTAAAAGCTCAGTAAGTCAGCCAGACCCCACTAAGATAGATTGGGGCTTTTGGTTGAAATGTACCTACTACCAAAAATTCTGTTTATATTATATTCTCCAAACACTTGTATCATGTTTTGCAAAGCTATTTAGTGTAAATAACTCTTTAGGAGCCAAAAGCACAACTAGAAAAATCTATGACTATACAGCCAGCAATAGAGCTACACAGCCACTATCTCAGTATTTGTAATTCAAAGTTGTAATGAAAGACTTAAAAATTAATTTGAAGATATTGCTGTTGCTACATCTGTAGCAAGAAGAAAAATCTGGAGCAATACAGAGATGTGCTGAACAAATAAACTCATGGAAGGCCAAGTTCCTAAGGTAAGCCTGATGGAAAATATATTCTGTCCAATGCTTTGTGCATGAAACTGATCTCTCTATAGCAGATGATCCCAATTGCTGAGGCTATTCCATTTTGTACCATGCAGTAAGCTCTTACTGCATAAGGGGTAGCACTAATAGGCAATAGACAAAAAAAAAAAAAAAAAAAAAAAAATAAAAATAATTACAGTGTCTTTATCCAACTATCTCACAGAAAAAGTTGAGAGTTTTCACTGTTTATATTCTGGGAAAAAAAACAAAGATACTGAACAGCATTTGTACAATGGATATGGTAAGACTGACTTGAGTCAACAATGTCACTGATGGCTAAAAAGATCACCCCTGTCCTGGGGAGCATTAAGCATGGTAATGCTTAGTGATAGATTATGCTTAAGCAGAAGATGAGGGACTCTCCACACTATGGTTCACAGCTGACCAGCTGAAAAAAAGGATTGTTGTGCTCTACTCTGCACCGGCATGACCTCACCTCACTGGCATGAACTGTGTGCAGTTCAGGGCTCTTACAATATCAAAAGAATAAAAAAAATCAGAATTTGTTCAAAGGAGGGCAACAAAGATGGCAAAATGTCTAGAAGGTATGTATTCCCCTTAGAAAAGACTGAGGGATTCCTCATCCCCTTGCTGTGAGGGGGAACAGAGAGGGACTTGGTGATCCCTTCTCTCTGGTGACCCAGTGTGAGCGAATGGCTTAAAGCTGCGTCACATAATGTTGAGACTGGATATCAGGAAAAAGTTCTTTATTGAGATGGTGGTCCAGCACCAGAGCAAACTCCTAATGGGAACCAGTTATGGCCCCAGACCTATAAGTACTTTTAAAGAAAGAGCTGGTCAAACCCTGTAGGTATGTGGTTTAAGTTTTAAACTGACAGGAATACTTTCTGTTTTGAGTAAGGAGCTGTGCTTAACAGTCTCTTCCAACTCAGGATATTTCCTAATTCTGTGAAATATAATGATTTTAAAATCTTATATTTCCTTTCCTAAAATGTCTCATGTGGTTGATAAAATTTTGTGTTCGTAAACTTTAGGTTTCTTTTTTTCCAGAAGTGGTATTTACTGACTACTTTTGAAAAGGGTGATATTTCACATGAGTAGAAAGCAAGATATTTTCATGTGGTAAAACACCTTAATTATTTATGTAAACCTCCTGAATAAACAGTGTTGGCATATTTGATTAGAATGCTAACAATTATGTTTTTATTAGAATTATAAAAAATTTAAAACCACAATTATGCTTTTTATTAGAATGCCTTAACAATTGCTGTTAAAGCAATATTCTCAGATGCTAAAATGCTTTCCAAATATTTTTTTTTGTGTATTTACCAAAACATGCAGTTCAGGATTAGAAAAGAAAGCAGGCGGGTCTTCCATTTCTATTCAGACTGAAATGATAGAAGTTATATCATTTTCCAAAGGTCTAGTTGGAGATTCTAATGAAAAACATTCTAACATTCTAGTGAAAAACAATTCCCAAAACAGAGAAATAAAATACATGTTCACAAGGACATTTTTTATTCAAGGTTTCTGCTCCCTCAAAACCTGACCACTTATGACCAAAGAAAAGAGTTGATGTTAAGTACAATGAAAACCAAAATGGAAAATATCCAGGTATTTACATACAAAATAAGCATCATGCTCACTCACCTCCTGGCTTAGAGAAAGTGCTGGCTTATTGACACTAGCTACAATAGAATCAACACCAACTGGCTATTCAATGAAAAATTTAAAATTTCATTAGAGAGTGTTTCCTGGTTATATAATTTAAGTACAAATTAATGAATAAGCATGAAAATGTCCATTAAACAGGAAACTTTCAAACTCCTTTTGTAATTAGGAAGATGAATAAATAAATAAATAAATAGTAGTGTTAATGTTGGTAAACACATCCATGAAAGAGGCGGTGGAAGATATTTTTAAGAATGTCAAAATTAAGTAAGTTCTTAAGTCATGTTTTCAAAAAAAAGTAGCTTAATTACTTGAAATTTGAAATTCAGAGGTTCAAATTCTTTCAGTGTCTGATACTCTTTGCTACAAGCACAAATTCAGATTAATGTTTTGCAAATATTTATATGCTGAAGTAATCCTAAATCAATGTATTTTATAGGACAAAATTCCAGCTCTTGGAGTCTGATTTTCTGATATTTTAATAAATATTTGTGTCCAGGCATTAAAAGAAAATATATTCACTCCTTACAAAGCCTGATGTAAAATCTATTAATTTTTCATTCTCTATCCAAAATAAGACTTTCAGAGCTTGATTCTGGTATCTGAGTCTTTCTTTACTTGTCAGCCAGTCGGTGAACCATAGTGTGGAGAGTCCTCCATTTTCTGCTTAATCATAATCTATCACTGAAGTGTTGAACAAACTATTATTTAAACTAAGTTACCTGTAACTTCTGGGCTATCCACACTTGGTCTTTAGGAAGTGACTATCAGGTAAAGTTTTCCATTAGTATATTTTAGTGATAGTGCTATGCTATGCATGCTAAACGACATAGTTAAGTAAGTTTTGCCTATGTTAAGACAGAATATTTATTATTCATTGTATTGAACAGCACCTTTTGTTTGTATCTAAGAAAAAAAATATTTTTTAGGCAGTAACTCTGTAAATAATATTTTAAATATTTGACTGCAAAATCGTGTTTCACATGATGTAAATAATGTTTCCCTAATATTTTCCATAAGATTTAAAAAATCTTATTTTAACAGTCCTTAAATTCTCATACTTGTAGCAGATTTCTTTTCTTATGTCCACATTCACTCCCTTCAGCTGGTGTCAAAGATTAAAGCATTTTGACTTTTGCTCAATTTTGAGATTTTTTTCTGTATTTAAAGCACATATTTTCTTACTGTATTCTTGTATCAGAAGGTTCTAAACACTTTCCATATCTAGAATTTGATTTGAGTTATGAGTATTCCATTCAGAATTATATTTTACTTTAGCTTCTGGATGATAAATTATAATTCATTCAAATTGCAATTCTAAAAGTTGCTATATGCCTTTTCATCTACTTCTAATGCATAAACATACTGTAAGAGAAGATGAAAATAATCACAATAATACTCCCAAAGTTTCAACAAGGTCCAAAAAAGGAAATAAAATCTCCTTCCATATGTACTAGCATAATTGAGGAATAATTTTAACATTTTGTGGAAGCAAACTGGTGTAACATTGAATGGCTTCTAGTCCAGGAATGAATAAGAAAGAAAATTCCTTGCACAATTTTTCACTGGTAAAATAAAAGCAAAAAAAAACCCAAAAAAAATCCAAAAACAAACAAACAAAAAAACACACACCAAAAAAAAAAAACAAACCAAACCAAAACAAAACAAACCACCAAAACCAACACAAAAAAACCCCCAAAAACAAAACAAAAAACCCAACCCCTCTCCCCAAAAGGAACAAAAAAAGCCCCAAAACCATAAAAGATATTTATAAAATTATATTTTTACCAGAGAAATGGCAAAAAAGAATCATTTGAAGTCCTTTTTAACTGCCAACTGAAGACAGTCTCTTTGTGATGCAACTAACACCTTGTTTCACAGCAGCCCTGGAAATATCAGAACTACGTAGCTATATCATAATATATAGCTAAATAAAAATAACTCAAGTTTTTTCTGGATTGTGAGATATTTAGTAGAAGGTGTTATCACACATCAATCTTTTCTCATTGAAGTAGTACTTATTTTTGTAAATTTGAAAGGATATTTTACATCTTTGAGCCTTCCAGCTGTCTGTGAAACTTGGCAAGATCTGGCCAATGGTTTAAAAAATTGTTAGCAGTGGAGGAGGGCAGGATAACAGATAGACATACAAACAATATGTATTATTAAATTAGGTGTTAGACCATACCTGAATTAGACTATGTGTGTTAGCAATGGTTTTATTACTTGAGACTTTTCCATGTCTGTGAGGAATCATCTCCATATGCCAATAAAAAGTAATTTTAACTAAAATACAGATTGCATCTCTTGCATCTGAGTGCCATTTTATGTGTGGTTCCCTTCCTTACAGAAGAAGCTCAAAATAAAAGTCATAAAAGGAATCTAACAGTATTAAATTATCTCAACTCAGGTATCCACCAAATATATGGAGCATGAAGCCACACTGGATAAATCAAAATTAAGGTTAGGTCTTTTGGATGCATTCCCTTTACTGATAAAACACACTTCTGTGTACAACTAACTACTGTCTGATCATTACAACTGCAAAATAATCAGAGTATTGCTAAGATCTGCAACACTCAATAAGCACCAAGGATGTCTGGTGCCTAAAGCAGTTTGTTACCTATCCAGTAAAGAACTTAATTATGATCTTTATTATTCACAAGCTGGTTCTAATAAGTGATATTTGGAAGTGGGATTACCTAGGAGATATATATTCAGGTCCTTGCCAAGAAACAGGTTCTGCTGGTAGAAGAAACTTCATCTGAAATTGTATTTCAATACTGCAAAATAGCCAAAAAAATGATAATACTATCTTGCCTCGCTTTGTTCATTAGTCACTACAAACCTTGTAAATTTTATACAGTTATCTGAGCAGTCAGCACAAGTTATAATTACCTACTAGATATTAGAAATTTCTCTGTTTCAGGCAATTTAATTGGTAGAATAATGTTGTCCCTCTTGCATAGTGAGGATTCACAAATTTCATCAAAATACACTAAGACAAACTCTGTTGTTCTTTAATTTCCAGGAAAAATGTAAGAACATAGTATAAGGGGATTAACATTTTTCTGTTTCTTGGGAGTAACATATAGAAACATATTGTACATACATGACACCATATTACTGACAGCACCTTTTTTTCCTTTTTCTATGAAGAAAGAAATCATAGAAGTATAAATGGAATAATTTTAAAGTTATTAAGGAATAGGGAGGGTTAAGTATGTAAGGTGCTCCTCATAATTCAAGTCTATATAGATATGTACAACTTAGTACACCTAACAGAAGTTAGTATTGAGAGAGTAAAAAAAAAGAGAAAGAATGACAATCCATGTTGTATGGTTAGTCCAACAGTTCAAGTGCATAACCCCAATACAGATTTACACACACGACTTTAGTCTAATATTTTTTTATTATATAATGATATATATATATATATATATATATATGGAAAAGCAGTGTAATAAAAGAAAATAAGATTTTAAAGGATGTCAAGATATGCCTAGCTTTCAAAATTTCTCAATACAAAGATATGTTGAATCCCAAGATTCTGTCTGCCGGGGTTAGGAACACTGTCTTTAAACAGTATCTGGAAAAGGCATTAAACTTTCTTCTCAAATACCATTCCAACAATATTTTCTATCTACTCTCAGCGAGAAAATATTCTTTGAAATAAGCCCTGCACAGGATCATAGAGCAGAAATATGCAGAAAGAGCAACTACAGCAGAGCTAAGTTAATAAATTGGATGTTCCTCACACTGTAAATGATTTTAGGTTTACACTTTCATTTTCCACCTCTGAAAACTGACATAATTTGAAAACTTCTTCTGCCAGAGAGTCTTTGCTACAACTCTTTTCATATAGCAGCATTTGTCACAACCACAAGCTTATCAGGCGAAAAAACCAAACCACCAACAAAACTGAACTCCAGTCTGTGTGACAAATAGCAGGATATTTTATGTGAAAAATCTGCAAACCACTTTCTTCCTACATTTGATGAGTCACAGGACACAACACAAAACCCTTTTCCCAAGCATAGGGGACAGAGCAAATGGAGAATAGCAACTTTGAAAAGGTGCAAATTAAGTGTTTTGATTAAGATCTGCTCATCAGAAGTAGAACAGTACTACATAGTAGTATAGATTCTGCATATCATTCAATACATCCTTAGTGTCTTTTCATAACTCACCAGTCTTTTTTTTTTTAAGGTAATCAATGATGAGAAAATAGGAAATGGGCTCAGGTTGCACCAGGGGTGGTTTAGACTAGATAGTGGGAAAATTTCTTCATTGAAAATGTAGTCAGACATTGTAACAGACTGCCCAGGGAAGTGGTGGAGTCATCATCCCTGGAGGTATTAAACAGACCCATAGATGTGATGTTCAGGGAGATAGTTTGGCAGTGGACTTGGCAGTGTTAGGGTAATGGTTGGAGTCAATGATCTTGAAGATCTTTTCCAACATGACACTTTGACCTTTCAAGCCTTTCTCTAAGAAGTTATATATGTACCATCTGTGACCAGAGGCAACACAATGAAGGAATATTTTCTATTAAATAATTAAAAAAAAAAACAACAATACCAATTTTCCACCACCTTCTGAGCTAATTCTCTCATTCACATATTACAAAATTCTGTAAGGTCTGTCAGAAGTGGCCATCCTTTCCAGAGACACTTTTATCCCTAGATCAGTAAAAGGTAGCCTGTTCCTTTCCTTTCACTTAAATTTTCATTTTACTGCCATGCTAAGAATGGCACCCTAAGGCATCATGCTGACAAATACTTTCTATTTTTTCTTACTCCTGATACTACTGACAAACATTTGTTTTTCACACCAACTATGCAGGTGATTTGGTCTGACTCATAAGTTTTCTTTCAAACTCAGAAAAATTAGAGTTTTGATTCATTTTATCTCTGTGCTGTAATTCTGACAATAATATCAAGTCCAAATGAAAGCATTAGCAAGAGGAACTGAATGGAACTTTAAGTTTTCAATTGCATTTTATTTTCCCAGCAAAAGAAAAACTAGCAAATAATGCAAAGTGGCACACAGAAATTAAATTATCAAGAAGAAACTATATGGCTTTTCATTAGTCATTTTGCAAAGGATATGTTGGAAACTTTCAGAGTTCTTATTAGCAGTAATGAATATTGACATTATAAGCCATTCATTAGTCTCAGTACTAGGAGCATGTGGGATCAAATTACCTATAAACTTACTTAGACTGCAAAATTTTGCTAAGAATTTTGCATTAGTTAATTGTAAGTGGCATATTTCACAGCCTTATAAAAATATTATCTTCTTTCTTGGCTCCATTAAAATATATTTAATGAGTTATTGACTCCACAGCATGAAAAATTTAATTGATTGAGTGAGTTCAAATTACTAACTATTGATTTCTCTTGACTTTGAAAACATGGTGATATCTGTGGGGAGGGATTTCCAGCTTGATAGTATTTAAAGTGGCTCTGCAAAACAAAAGACAAAATCTTGTAATATCACATCCCTTTTACAGTTATGTCATTGTCTTGTCAGGAACATTGAAGGAGGTGATCCTTTCTCTCTACAGAACACTTGAGTGACCACACCTGGACTCCTGGGTCCAGTTCTGAGCTCCCCAATACAAGAGAGACATGGACATATTGGAGAAAGTTCAACAAATGACCAAGAAGATAGTGAAGGGACTGGAGCATCTCTCCTACAAGAAAAATATGAGAGAACCAGAACAGGTCATCTTAGAGAAGAAAATACTTAGATTGGATGTTACCAAGGAGTATAAATATCTGAAGGAAAATAATTAATAAGAGGGAAACAGACTATTCTGAGTGCTGCCTGGTGACAGGGCAAGAGGCAACAAGCACAAACTGAAAAACAGGAAATTTCAAATGAACACAAGAAAACACATCTTCACGGCAGTAAGGCAGGCTGTCCAGTGAGGTCATAAATTTTTCTTCTGTGGAAATATTTACCATCCAACTGGACATGTTCTGGACAATATGCTGCAGCTGATCATGCTTGAGCTGGGGGCGCAGACTAAGTGATCTCAAGAGGTCCTTTCCAACCCACATGATTTTTGACTCCCTAAATTTAAAAGGTCTTCTATCAAAAGCATTTCCAGACAACCATACATACAACACCACACTAGGAATTATATTTAAATAACAAATGCTCTAAAGTACTATGAGACACAGCAATTACAACAAAGGCTTTTAAATTTTAATTTCATCACTACATTACCTCTCTCCATGCATTGTACTAACAAGGGCCTGTAACTGCAAACAATACTATAACAGAAATCATGCAAACAATGTATAAAAGAAAATATTAATGGCCATAGGGTGAAATACTAAAAAAAAATCCCCAAAAGTCTTGGTTAACTTACCATCTACCTGTGCATGTAGAGGCTAAAGTGTGTGAATGTAATTTTTTACATTGTTTGAGTTTTCTAATTTTTTAACATCTCTATAAATCTCTAAGCAATAATGATCCAATGATTATGAATATGCAGCATAGCGAAAAAAAAAAAGCCTTAAAATTTCTTCAGTATTTTCAGAATCCAGGTGAGATTTCTCTAAGCTTGGTTGGCACGTGCCAGAAGTCTTTTGAACCACGCAGACAAGGTTTAGAAGAATACTTCTGCACAATACTTTACTGTACCACAGATAAAGAACAGCTCCTTACTGTGAGCTCCAGGCAATTAATTAGATTGAGCCTTTGGTATAATTAGGCTGTTAGACATTATAGAGCAGTTCCACTAAGACTAATGTATACTATCCCAGCCTAACAGAACAGGGATAATCATTCTGATAAACCTGGCTCTTCAGGCAAAAAACATTCCTGAGGTAAAAGAAACCCTTCAGCCCCAAGGAATCTGTACATTTGAGAGTTTGACGCAAAATTCTCCCTGTGTAATCTCCTAGATTTCAGGTTCACATTTGCAGCTCTACTCCTACTTCTCTAGAGGAAGACCTAGATTTCATTTTTATCAGGTGACTATAAAATCTGATATATAGTTTGGGCAGTAAGAGTAAGGATACAACAAAAGAGAACATTTAAAATAAAGTGGGCAAACAGTGAAGAAATTGAGAATTTGGGCTAGGTATGTCTGTGATCTTTTGTGACTAAAACCAACTTTTTTTAGCATAAATATAACTCATTTGTATATATGTACATTGACATTTCCATATATGAAATTCCATGCAATTGTTGACATAATTTAACACTCTTTTTGTCATACCAATCAAAAAGACAAGAGTTTCAGAAGGTGACTCAAAATTCTATGCAAATATTTTACTCTTGAAGTAGATAAATATAATCATCTCAGACATTTCTGATCATGAACATATCCACTGTTTTTCAATTACAGTTTTACTAGACAGGAGGAATAAAAAAATACACCTAATTGCCATAACTATTCTTTCAATTATGTGAATCTATAATTAAAGCTGTATGTTTATGCAGTGTTATTATAAAGTCACTTAAACATGAGCAGGTTTTCCTCTTTGGTGGGGAAAGATAATTAAGTAAAACAGACAAATTACTTAGGTTACCACTTCTACCCACACCTGCAAAAAGGCCACTTGCTGAATTATCACAGTAGTGCAAGTCATGTGCTCATCTTCTGTCTTTTTATGTGTACACAAACACTACATCTCAGACAGTATTTTGTGACAAAAACAGATAAAGGATGACATGAAGTGTAAACACCTTTCCATATGGTATTTACCAAAAAAAGATAAGCTTTTATATATATGGAAAATATATCACATATACACAGACTAGATTGCTCTTCAGCACCAGCAATCAATGGGGCTAAGAAAATATATTCACTTTACAAGTGCATGCCATCCTAATCAGTAGTAAGTAAAAGACCTTGCTGACAACATATAAGATAATTGGGGAATGCGAAGAATGCAAAATTAAAAGTTTTAAGGCATAATAAAATGTACTTCAAAAGCCAAAACACGTAAACAGAGTCTTTAAGTTAAGTGTTAAGTGATTAACAGAGATGACTTTGAGCATTTGGTATACACTGCACAATTTTGCACAAACTGGTCTTAAAGCAAAAAGTTCTAAACATACCTTGTACATTAAAATACAACTTTTTCAATCTTAGTGTTTATCTGCGCTCAAAACCATACTGTTTTCAACTTAAAAAAAACAAACAAAATGCAGGTTTCTGATATATGAGCACATCATTGCACTTTTGAGAAGACATAGTCAATTGTGAAGCAGTTAATGTGTTCTATAAGTTACATAAGAATGTATTCACAAAGCACATAAGTGGGTAAAAGACAGCAAATTTAATTTAGATAGGCATCCTTTCCAAATGTCAACTAAGATATGTCAACATCAGGATATAATATGTTTTTCACTCAGAAAATAAGAGCAAGGTGTACTTTTGAAATGTCTGTATTTGGATGTAGAGCATGTCATTCAAAAGAACTGTACTTATGACCTATGTTCAAGTAGAGAGGGAAAAAACACCTTAAATCATCACAATTCGCAGTTGTATGTATCAAACATCTGATTAACTCCATTACATAAATGTTGATTGCTTTTCTTTCAATACTCTGTTAATTTACATGATGGAGTAAATCCATACAATGAGTAAACACCACACAAGATTACAGAAGCATTGACATATACTACTGAATTGCATCATTGCTTGACACCAGCACCTGAGAGTGTTAAGCTAGGAGCTTGCCTCCTGTATCTCAGGCTTATCTGAAATATATACGTCCATCAGCTTTACCCTTCCTTTCATGCAATGGAAAAAAAATCTATACAAAAGAAAAAAAATCTACAAAAATGTCCACAGCCAACATAATTCATAATCAGTCTTTATAAACCCATAATTTAAGATCTCCTGATAATATATCTCTGATATAAAATGCACCTCTGATTTGAAAATCAAGGTGCAGTCCCTTATTTAGATGCATCTAACACATTTAATATTAAATTATTATTTTTAAAAAAAATTCAATTTTTTTTAAAACAGTGGAGAGTGCTTGTTACTCAAAAACTTAGTTTGAAGACTTCTGAATAAAAAAAAAATCAAATGGTTGTGCTAAATCTCCTAGTTCTAGATTCCTTATGAAACATTTTGAAGGGTGCAATGGTCTGACTAATCAGCACAATAAAGGAAGAGATATTTAAATGAAGAATTATCCTTGTAATAGTCCAATGTGTAATCAGATAATTTATCATCAGTATAAAATGTTCATAACTATTTTTTTTGAACCATTAACAGATATGTGGGATTTTTTTTGTTGTTGTTTTACTTTTGTTAAACACATTAAGTTCTTCACAGAGTTACAAGAAAATAAATAATTTATTGGTATTTCCCCTGGAAGCGCCTTGGACAGCAAGTCCTAAGGCCTACTCTAAGACTGTAACTAAAATACTACAATGTCATACCAAAATTTTATTCCCTCTGACAGAAGATATTTATAATAAAACAAAAAGAAATCAGAAATATACTGCAGCCAAATCCTGAAATAATTACTGATTTTAAAACTATTATGAAAAGAACTCTTCCATGTATTAAATTGCATTCCATATATTAAATTGCATTAAGTGAGAAATATAACAAGGTTCATTTTTCTCCCTTTCCCTTTTTTGATTACTTTGCTGCTCTTACTGACACAGTCTAACACATACATACTATATTAATGACCTAACCAATAAAAAATTTCTAGATTATTATTTACTTTCAGATTTTGATACATACTTCACTTTTTTTGCTCTTTATACAGCATTAAGTTTCAAGAATCTGGGGAGTTTGAATTTCCTTCAGTGCTATGCTTAATCAAGACATTTGTTTTTCTTCAAAATATCCTATATCACAAGACAAGTGAAGTGTACCCGAGACAACCTATGTCCCCTATGTAGTGAGTTACATTCCCTTCTCTTGTCCACTTTGACCAAAAAATGAAGACAATGGAAGTGAATATTTGTTTAAACATTCGAAGATTCAACAGAAATGTTTTTCCTATGTCCTGAATATTCACATAAGTTGTTGTATGTTTTGCACAGTTAGGTAGACCCTTAACAATAACTGCAAGACCTTTTTCCCCAGAAGGTTTTCATACAAGTTCTGAAAGCAAGGTACATGAAGTTTTTTACCTTTGAAAGCTCTAGAGAGATCCCTTCTTGTGATAATCTGCAATCCTAAACCAGGACAACATACTCAACAGTTTCTTCTTTTTTGGTCTTACTTTTTCAAATAAAACCAAAATACAGTGAAACCAAAAAATGAGTAACAATAAATCTAATTATAAACATTGTACTTGTAAAAGAAAAAATGCTTAACCTCTTTATTACAAGGTTAAATCTGAACTACAGATGACTTGCTTTAGGCTCTTTTTACATTGTTTGTTGTATTTCTCAGACAAAATCCTGTTGCTGTATTGTTGTGGTGTGGTTTGATTTAGTCAGTTGGTTTTATTAGTGGTAGTTAGCCTTTTTGCTCCCCCATTTGTCCCTTCACAGTTGGTTTGATCCAAGTTGTTTACCCCAAAAGTTCCCTCCACTTGGCTCCCCAGTTATCTGTCAATCTTCTCACCTCTCCCTGTTTTCTCCTTATTTGGTTCCATCAATCTGAGTTTGTTTATACCCTTTTGGTTGTCAATCTTGTAACCACTCCCAGTTTCTTTGAGAAAGTTCTGTATCAATCACTCCAGTTTAGCTTTTCTATTTGTCCCTTCACCTTGTGCTTACCCCTATTACGTTACCATAGATTGTTGTAATTTGTGTCATCCCTCTCTGGTTTGCCCCCATTGGGCGAGACAGGTTTGCACCCCTGTCTGCCCACTCCCTTTTTAAGTTGCTGTAATCTTTGATTTCTTTGGCATTTGTCACTGCATCCACTCAGAGAGCACCTTGTTCTTGCCCCACCTGGGGAAATAAAGGACTCTTTGGACTCACAGACAAGTGTCCTTCTCTCATCCCTTCACCTCCTCTCAGTGTGCAGAGCTGCCAAAGCTGCTCACCCATGAGCAGCACTCAGCACCACCAGGGTGGCAGATGCTGTTCCCCTGGGGTGCCTCTCTCATGGTGGTCACCTGGCCTCACACAGACAGTGCCAGAGGCTCATCCCATCTGCCCGAGGTCGTGGCAGGTAGCTGCTGCACTGTATAAGCACGGCTAGTTTTCACAGCCAAACTGTATTTTGGACTTAGGTCCAACAAACTTAATTTCACTTTCAGTATGTACTCTTGAACATAGCTTGAACCTAGCCAAAAGACATGCTTGACATTTTGACATTTTTCATTCTTTGGCATTCCTTTAAGCATTGTTTCACCTCTTCAGATGTGACTTTGTTAGACAAGGTTCTCCTACAACATTAATCAGCCACTTCAGGGTTTGTGATAATACAAAAGGAAAAAGAAAAGCCTTTATTCTAAAAGATATAACAACAAAAAGATCTCCCACGGAGAAAAAAAGAAAGGTTAAAAAAATAAATATTTTTTTCACAAGTTTTAGTTGCTAAACCACCTATAGTCAAGGAACCATCAATTTGAGAAGAGAATACGACCTTCCACTCTGTGCTTTTTATCTTGGTCATGCTTTGTAGGTATTTTTATATATCTAACAACTGAACCTTTCCATTTCATGTCAACTGTGTCGCATATATTGTAAGGAAAGAAGCTACAACATTGAGTCTTAGATGCTCTTTTAGCCTTTGTCACATACTTGCCAGCAGGTTATCCAATTCTGATTCTCTGCAGGTTTATCTGGATGTCTGGCATTACAGACTGACTTATTCCACCACTGGAACAGAATTAGACACACTACATGTTAAGAATCTGTGAAAGTAAAGATCAATGCCTAGATTTTTCTCTCTTTTTGACTTTTAATAAGTCTGTAACAATAAACAAGTATGATCAGTAATCACTTTTACAAAGGAAATCTCTCAGATCTCCGGGAGGAAATGAAACTTGATCTGTGGAGTAAACTTTCTCGGGAACACGCTTCTACAAAAAACATGTGTTTTCACCTGAGCCCCGTGTTGCTATTTCGTCTGTTCCTGTGCTAGAACTGAGCCTCACAGAGCCGAAGGGGAAAAGCGGCTGCCACCTCCCCCCTCCTCCCGCCGTGCTCCTGCAGGTGCTCACCCGGAGCCAGTCTCATATGGCAACAAATGGTAGCAGAAGATGGCTATGTCCATCAACTTGTGAAAGGGGGGAGAGAGAAAGGAATTCTTCTGCCATAAGAGCTCTGTTCACGCTAAGAGGAGTGGATCTGCTGTGCAGAAAACAAACCCGAAGCTCCAGGAATCCTCTTCTGTCCTCGCCGGCATGCTCTCTACCCCGCCCAGGAGCAGCTATGCTGCAGGGGCAGCCAGACTGCAGGGGCCGGGAGCCGAGTAGACTTACCTGAGGACAAAGAGGACAGTTTGGCAGTGGCTCGATGGACTGAGCTCAGAGAGTGGCCCATCAGGGGATGGCATTTGAATGGAGACCAGAGGCTGACAGTGGCCGAACCCAGAGTTTCAGGGATGAGCTCTGATTAATGGGAACACCCAGGCTTCTAGGTGAGCCAAACCGCGAAAGAATACATCCTCAGTTCAGTGCAATTTTCCACCACCGAGGAGAGAGATAGAGATTTCACCGCCCGAGCCCGGAGGGTAAGTTGGGTCAGAGCAGGGTGGGACCCTGGCTGAGCTACCTTTTTTTTCTTTTCTGAGTTTTAACCACCGTCCACGCCCAGATGGGGACTGTAGCCTTGCATGTCCCTGGTGGCCGGGAGGCTTTTTCTTTTCCGAGGAGGACGCAACCTCACTTGATCTTTTTTGGGGTAACTCATACTGGAAAGCTCCTTCTCCTTCTTGGAAAGTTGCCTTTTCTACCCTCTCCTCCCTATTCTGGGCTATCGGGGCAGAGGGGGTCGAAAGGACACCAATGGGACAGAATTGTAAATGGCAACACATCAGCTATGGGAGAATTGTTAACATCCTAAGAGAGGCCATTCACATCCACACATTTCGTCGTCTTCCAGCCACATTGGGCCCCTCTCCTGTAGATTTTTCCCTTGGCTTCTGCAAAGCCCCCCCTTCCCTTTTCCCCACGGACTTCCCCAAACCTCCTCCCTTGGGAATGGCAGCGGCCAAGCCGCCCCAGGCGCCCTGCCAGACACTGTTATCCTTCCTTGGGGATGGCATTGGCCATGCCTCCCTGGGCGAGATGCAGTGTACCCGGCACCCCCCCAAGATGGCACTGGCCATGCTACAGGGATCCCATTTTCCCACCTTGATCCTTCTCTTCCACCCCAAGTTTTCCCGCCAGCCCCACCCTTCCCCCAATGGTCCTGCACCATCCTGCAGCGAGCCAGCCCCTACTGGGGGGGAGGTGAGGTTGGATTAATCCCTCAGCCCTTCTTCTGGCCCCCCCTCTGATGGGAGGGATTGCCAGTGGGGCCCCTCCATTAGAGGACCTCCCTTTGTAGGTGAGCTTTCCCTTTTGCTGTGTGGGGGGGCCCCCTTTGAAGGGAGTGGAGCTGGAAACCCAGACCAGAGCTCCACTGGTTTTTTTCCCCTGAAACAGTGGTGCCCAGGTTCATCCCTTTATCCCGTCTCCTAAATGTACCTTGCCCAAAGTTCCCTTATTATTTCAATACAAGTTTTCCCCATTACTTGTAATAATTTGGAAATAACTTTTTGGATTGAGCTATATCTTATAGAACGAAATATCATCCTCTCTAATTATTGCCCACAATGCTATGCTAACTTTGCAATCAAATAATCAAATTGGAGAAACCACGTTGCTGCTTCTGCTCTGCTAGAATTTGAAAACCATAATCATCGTGTCATGAATCCTGCTTTCATCCTCGATACAGAATGTGTTTATGATAATTTTGTACCTTTTATCTTAAATTGTAATGTGGAAAAGATTTTTGCCCCATTCATTGTAACTATGATTGGTGTATCACTTTCTGATGTCTCTCGACTTACGTTTTCTCAGTAATTTGTACTGTTGCTAATTTGTTTTTACCTCAGAACTTCCTTTCCTTTATGTAAATTCAAAAGACTGAGTTGCAGGATTTGTAATTTTCTCTTCTTCCCCCCCCCATTCCCCCTCCCCCTTCCCCCCACAGTCCTTTGTCCCGACCCTGCATTTCCTTATCACTCCCCCTCCCCGCCGCAGTCCCTTGTCCTAATCCTTTGTTCCCTTATTACTCCCCCTCACCATGCGGTCTGGTCTGTCCCTGTCCCCCCACCGCCTTCCCCATCACCGCTCCTGCCTCCCCAGGGTCTCCAGGGTTTCCCTGCCCCTGTCCCGTGCCTCCCGTTCCATTGGCCGCAGCTCAGGTTCCCCCCTACCCCCGGCACAGGGTATAACCGACCCGCGGGGTCGGTGCCCCGGGGTGTCGGGAATACGCTTCCACAATAAACACGTGTTTTCACTTGATCCCTGTGTCACTATTTCATCTGTTCCCACTCTAGAACTGAGCCTTGCAGAGCCAAAGGGGAAAAGCGGCCGCCGCCTCTCCCCTCCTCCCACTGTGCTCCCGCAGGAGCCCGCCAGAGCCGGTCTTGTATGGCAACAGTGATTACAGTGATTGTAAAATATTTGTGTTCTGAAAAACTGTAACCTGAGTGCAAACATAAATATTGTTGTAGCTAACTAAGGCATAAAACAGATCTGAGACAGGAAAGAAATCTCCTATCATTTTATCAGCTTGAACCAGTTACCTGTCAAAATATTGTTAAAATAAATGAAAATGCTACAGTCTCTCAAAAGTGCACTTTTTTAAACTATATTTTTTTTCCTTTCCTTTAATAATTAAACTGGTACATCTAGCTACAAAAACTTTTGCATTATTTAATAGACCCATTAGAACATGGAAACTGTACATACAAATTTAATTAATTTAATTTAAAGGATTCTTAGATTTATCAAAAATAACAATAATATGATGAGATAAAGACACTACAGCTCCTGTGTCTCTCCATATATTTTTTGTGTGAGTTTATTAGAAAGTCAGCCTTCATATGAGCACATAAAAGCATATGTCCACCAAGGCTTATAACTCTATTTATCTTCCAAATTAAGTGTGCCTTTCTGAAAGACATGCCAAAGAACATTTAACTATGTTGCAACCACAAAAGCAGTGGAACTAAATTGTGACCAATGCCTCATAACGTCCAGAGTAATATTTGACCAGACATTTCTTTGAGGAGAAAAAAAGTAAATCTTTAGACTCAAAATTATTTCAACTGCCCTGTGACCTACAGACACAGCAATGACTTTTGAAAACAATGATGCAGAATTTCAGGTAACACCAGGAACTTCTCAAAAATAATTAAAAAAAAATCTGAAGAGAGATTTCTGCCCATGTTCTCAAGCTATTTCCAAGTGACATTCTATGCAGCTGTTTGGACTTCATTGATGTTGCATTAGGAATTAATCAGCAAAATTTCTGACTCATTATCTTCAGAGTTAATTTTTGGGAGACCTGCTCATTAAGCTGGGTTTTTTCCTAGTTCTCTAAATTTTTTTAAAATAAAAACTAATCTCCTATTGAGGCATCACTGCCCAGTTGCTCATGGGATAAAAATATTGTGTTACAAGGAAGAAAACTTTCATTTGGATCCAATCACAGCAAGAAAAAAGCCAAAAAAGGAAATCTAGAAGTAAATAGTTTTATCATATAATTTATGACATATTTTGCTGGTTTTTTGCTAGTTTTCCCATCTTTTCACACTTCTAGAACTACACAGTTGTTGCTAGCTTTCTTTTTGGCTGACAGTGAGTTAAGTCAAAAAGCAAAAAGTTACCATCCACAACATACCCCAGTTGCTCATTAGCATCTTTCTTCTTATGGACCCTCAAGTCCACTAGCTTAACTTCATGCACAATCAGAGCTGGTGCTGATCAAAATGTTTAGTGTCAAATTAAACTTTGCTTTTAAGTTCAAGATATTTGACAGACACATGGTAAGGAGAGGCTACAAATGCAATTCTACTGGTAGATAGGTGGCTATAATAATTTCTGGCAGGATACAGTGAAGAGCGACTGAGTGTTGTAATCTTTCCACCAAGCTCAGTAGCAACCAAGTCAGCATTTCAGACCACAACCTCAAAGTTTTAGAGACATATGAGAGGAAGAAGTGGCAGATTATCACAGACAGAACACTAAATTCTTTTGGAAATTGGCTATGGCTTAAGAAAAAAACTGTCTTATGGAACTAAAAAGTGAGAACAAATGTCCTCAGTTTTCTATGCTAGATAGCATTTATGGAATAATCAAAATCAGTAAAAATATGGAACCATGAGAATTCTCAAAAGGCATATGGCAGCATGTAATATAACTATATCCTTACAAGATAAGATTTTTTTTCCCAAGACTGGCTACATTAATACAATGCTACAGGAAGTAACTGATGTGAAGCATTTACTGAACCGAATAGCATATAAAATTCACAATGCAGTTCTTCCCCTCCCTTGCTCATCTTATGGTTACAAAAGCTGGCTCCAGAGCTTATGCGTTGTGATCATGTAAACCCCATCTCTGGGAACCCAGTTGTTTCCAAGTCACACAGACCCTGGGTAAAAGTTAGGCAGTGGTTCAGCCCTTTTGGATATTTATGTAACAAAGATCTATCATTAAACACAAGTAAATGTTGACTGCAACACAAGCGAAAAATTTCTATCTTGCAAGTAAGAAAATGGCAAATTCACCTTCTGCTTGGGCTCCAGACCCATGGTTTAGCTCCTATGTACTTTCTCTCTGTTTACTTCAAATATAATTTATTCTCTGCTAATTTCACAACAGCTAAAAATAAAAAAGGAGATCTTACTGAGATAGTATTGGAAATATTCTTTTAACTTAGTCACTTTCCCGAAACTTGATTAGGAGTTGTTTGTAGTCCTGGTTCTGTACAAGAGATTCACAAATTTTAGATGGGAATATCAAAGGCACTTGCAAATGTTAATTCACATTAACATTTTCACATTAAATAAAAGACAGGCTGTGATTAATTAACACTAGAGAGATGTAATGTTTCCTTTCTCCATGGTCAACCATCTGTAATATATTCAAAAATATAACACACTGATTCCATGGAAAAGAAAGAAAAGGCAAGAGTGAAGCTTTTACTTCTATAATTTCTGTCTGGATAGAATACACTCTGATTTCTATGCTGGGAAGAAAACAAAAATCCAAATTTCTCACTAAATCTACCTTTCTCACTAAAAAAAGTAGAAAAAAAGATGTTTCTAAGAGGCACTACAATAACAAAAATTATATACTGTATGTGCTCCTTCCAAGAAATAGAAATATTTGAATATTTTGAAGTAGCTGTCCAGAGCTGGCAGTTGAACTCAATTATGATTCTATCAGGGGCCAGCTAATACATTCAATATTGAGAGAAGATGAAATATAGTAGTCCATGCAAATCAGAATGGAAAAGCCTCTTACTAAGCTGATGCTGAGCTGCACCCTGCCCATGAATAGGTCGTGCATTCAAGATAAAAAAAATCTAATGCATTAAAACTAAAGGATAAAACCAACTTAGCAGACTAATATTAAAGTCCTTTGTTTCAAAAACACAATCCTGCAGAATTTAAAGCAGAAAAACATATAACATGTATTATTCTTTTTGTAAAAGATCACAAGTAATTAAAAAGATTATAATAATTCAATGTCTGCATTGTTTTCTGTGTCCATCTGTAAGAGACATCTTTTCTCTACACTATTTAGCATTTGCTGGGAAGAGATAATAAGGTTGTTTGAGATTTCTCCAAAGGTTGCACAATGCACTACACATGTAATATTTATTTAGGATTAGCAAAACCTACAGTGAAAATTAGGAAATTATTAAACATATACAGAAATGGAGCAGTAAAGTTTGTTCTTAGGGGCAGTTGATGCTTCCTTACACTTAATGCCAGCTAGGCCCCAACCCACTAAGAAAAGCTCTATAGATTAGTATTTTCTGCCAGGCCATGCTGTAAATTAACACTCTTAATTGTACTGGCATGGTGCTTGAGGGTAAAAACTAATTCTAAACTCAGATAAATCAGAAGGACTTTAATTCTGCTCTACTAAGCAACAGGGTTATCTTAGATAAGGAAATATTTTAAGCACACAAAGAATGTTTCTGTCATTGTTATTTTCTAGAATGATCTGGTGTCCATCTGAGCAATTTTTTTTCACGAGCTTAAATGTCTTTCCTTCAGATAGTACTCCAGTGCCAAACAAGTCTTTGGTCCTCATGGTCATTACTTGTTTCGCATATCTTACCCCAAGATGACATAAATATTTTGTTTCACATTCACAGGTTCATATTTTCCTTTGGCCCTTAAGATGTAAAACTATAAATCAATTCTGCTCTTGCCATAATGACAGACAAGTTACTTACCCTTCTTTTGCTCCAAGTCTTGAATATTTCCATTCACTTATACTCTTGCCTCTCCACAAATACTCTTACCTCCCTCAAAACAATATATTTTTGGAAGGGTACTTGATTTAGTAGTGAGTGCATGTAAAAAAAAAGTATCTTTTAAAAAATGGGTCTATGTCTCTAATCTGGGTCCTCCAATTACTGAAGTTTGAAGTAGAGGTTAACATCCAATGTGACTAGAAAAGAACACTTAATAGATGCAATGCATTCCCAAGTCAGGAAAATGTAGTGCTGAAGACTTAGCACTGAATTTGTCCCTGTGAAAGCACTAATAGCTCCACAGAACTCTATAGATTGCTATTTCTAAAAAATAGCAAATGATAAAGTCAACACTTGATGCAAATAAGACTGAGCAGTAAGAGTAAAAATTTAGGTAGAAAGGACTTTTGGAGATCCAAAAAGAGAAAGGACTTTTGGAGATCCTCCCCAAAATATGGCTACCTTCTAAGTTTTTTGGGGTTGTTTTTGGGCCATATTCCAGGTGAATTTTAAAAACCTCTAAGTCTGGAGGTCTCTCTCTAAGCAACTTGTCCCAGTGCTTAACCTTGCTCCCTGTGAAAGGCAACCTCTTCAAATCCAACAGGAGTCTCCTTCATTGACACTTGTGGCCACTGTCATCTGCCCTACTGCTGTGTACCTCCCAGGGGAGCCTGACTGACTCCTCTACTGCTGCAACTAGCTCCCTGCAGTGCCCTTTCCTTGTCTCCTGGCAATTCTACTGCCAGAAACTCAAGGCCTCCCACTTATCACTATATTTTCTTGACCTCCTTGTTTTAGAGCTCTGAAAATTTGGCACAACTGTTTCACTGCAATAAAAGAGAAGAATTCTGTGCCCCAACCCTGCTGCTGTACGTGCCATTCCTTGCTGTAAGAGCACTTTCCACCTGTAATTCATATCCTACCAGATCCCCATGCCTCTTTGCATGTGAATATTGGCAGCTGGGCTCTGCACTGGGCATTGCATTGGGTAATCTCAAATTAGATGCAGAACTTCTGCTGAGCTGTCTGTGTGAAGCATATTTATACAGAGTTTTAAGACAGATACTCCTGTCCTAAGAAACTTGAGCCTAAACTAAGCAATATAAGTAGGTGAGATAGGATAAAAATCAACAGTTCAAGAAAGATAAGTCATTAAAAGGAAGGCTGGTTAAAAGTTCTGAGACAGCTTCAGAGGGATCATGAAGACAAATGAAAATTCAGGAGCTTCTGTTCAAAGTGTGGGAGACTGGTAACTGAGAAACTTAAATGCAAAAATAGGTGATAGAAAGAAATAAAGCAATAGTATTAGAGGGCTACCTGACTATAAGGCATAAGAATATAACAATGATTAAAAGCAAAATATGATTATGTACAACCTTAGGCCTGCCACTCATGTCTTCATTCAGCTATTTATTTTGTCACTTCTGAGATACCAATTAGGCAATATCAAAGATACCACAAGGCACTTCAGGTACAAAAAGGTCTTCACAAGGAAAAGTAGTACTGCAATGTGTCTGTACTATCTGACAAGGAAGAGTTCAATAAGCCTTTACTGCACTTGAACAATAAGGAATGAAAAGTATAACCTTAAAATAGAAGTGATAGAAAGAAATAAGCATGTGCCTGAAAGGAAATCTCAAATTCATCTTCCTAAGTTTTCAAAGACAAACTTTAAACAAAATGGAGAGACCTGAAAATACCTATTCCTTTTGCTTGTGAGAAAAACCAATCTCTCATGCCTTTAGGCAGTACAGAATTATGTGGTCTTTTGAGCTGAAAAAGTGTAAACTGTAGAGGATCAGACTGAATAAATGTTAAGATACCAGTCTCACAGGGCCTTTGGGAATCTATGCAATAACAATATTTTTGAGATGTCACACACAGGAATGGTGTATTTGTTGTAGTTACATATACAACTTGCAGAGTAACCAAATAAAAATGAAAGGATGTGTATGCAACAAGGGATAGAGTCAAAGACAAAGGAAATATCTGCATGGGAACATGTAGCACATATTAAATGACCACCATTTTAAGGTAAGTTGTAAAGAAAGAAAGCAAAACAAACAACGAAAGAAAAAAACCCACAAATCTCCAAAAAAAACCCCACACCAAAGTGATAACTTTTAACTGGGCTATGCTATAAGAAATACTAAGTGTAAAAAAAGTAATCTATTTCAAGTGTTGAAAAATTGGTTTGGTTAGCAGGGCTATTTCCCCCAGTTTATGCAAAGATTTGACATGCAGTATTCATTTAGTCCTTATAGAATGAAGAAATCTCCTTAGCATAAATAAAGCAGACATTAGCAACTGGATGAGGAACAGTTTCCTAAATATGTAAAGTTTATTACAGTACTACTGTTACAACTGTTGCAGAGTTGTAGATAGGACAAGAGTTGTAGCCTACATCCAAAAATGAAATTTATATATATGTTGGAAGAAGGCTTTTTGAATAAGTCCTCATGTCAACCTTGTTGCAAAGACCTGCCTTCCTGAAGACAAATTTTTGATGCACTTGATTCAGGCTAAAATAATGGTGGCAGCTGTGCAGAAGCCCTTTGGTCTCTGTGATGGGAACGTTAATACCAACAGAATCCACCTCCATTGCAGAATTTCCTTCTGTGCTGTTAAGCAGAAATGTCAATAAAAAGCTGAGGCTCTTGGCTGAGGATCTCAGTATATCTCAAGGTTAAGATTCAACTCAATATGCAAATATATTTTGCCCTGGTGAGCCAAAATTAGGCAGAAGATAGGTATAATTTTTACTATCTAGTATATTGCTTATAATATCATAAAAAGTATTTACAAACCTTGATTATTTGGTTTAAGCCTGTAAT
This sequence comes from Lonchura striata, assembly GCF_050655825.1. Classification (NCBI taxonomy): domain Eukaryota; kingdom Metazoa; phylum Chordata; class Aves; order Passeriformes; family Estrildidae; genus Lonchura; species Lonchura striata. The sequence goes on from NC_140704.1 coordinate 76,061,526, forward strand.
CCTTTTTAGGAGTAAGATATCTACTGCATAAATACCTTCTTGAGAGGGAAAAAAATCAACTCCTTTGTGTGGCAAACTGTAAAACTAACTACATCTTCTTTTGAAAAAAAAAGAGATAAGAAGGCATGAAGGAGCTTACTCTAATTGACACCTTTCTTACGATGATCTGGAACAATACTTCAAGAAGAGCAAAAAACAGGTGTAGCCATGCCCTTTTTTTTTGTATCATATGCCAAAAAAATGTTTCAATTTCTTTCTTAAATGACATACTTTTACTTCCTTATTGAATTCTTTATTTAATCTCTTTTATCCTTTATTTTCTACTCTTTTTAATCAATTTCTAAAATTGGTCAGCAGAACTGAACATCAGGTACACAACACTTCCTTTTATTGGCACGAGATACATGGAATGCAGGAGATCAAAAGGCCAGTCATGTGCAGTCCATAAGCTATCATTTCCTGCAGACAATATATGTTCACAGTTATAGCAAGAAAGAGGCTAAATTTGTTTTAAACTATTTCTTTTTTTCTGCAATTATTTGAAGTCCATCTTTGCTCCAAATATAATGTTCTCTAATGTCAGGACTCTACAAAAATGGAGCAAACAACTTGGACCTTTAATGAGTTTCACAACCAGCGAAACACCTGCAGCCACCATCCACTTCGTTAACTGGTTGGCCAAAGCCTTGTCCATAAGCAAAATAGTTGGACAAAGCTGGCAGATTGGGGAGAGGGCCCATCTGCTGACTGATGACACCCTCGCTTTCTACCGGACTGACAAGGGGAGCCCCGGAGGCCCTCCGGCCCAAGGCCTCTCTACAACGAGGCTAGAGAGGTTCCAACGGGTCATGGCTTTCGGGGTTCCAGCCTCCTAGTCGGTGAGCCCTTCCCGGCAGTGGTGGCTGGACAGTGGTAATCGGTCACGGGTGGGAGGGGCTCATCCTTCATAACCGTGTCAGGCCCAAGTTTGGGCAACAAATTCCAATCTGGCAGGTGGACGGGCCACCGTTACTTAACCCGGAAAAGGGACATATACGTGTATGTGTTCGAAAAATAGCTACAGCTAAAATAAAGACAGAAGTGAAAACATAGATTGGGCATTAACGAAAAAGTCATTAAAAGGTGTAAAGACATAATGGAAAAAGTGGGGAACTGGGAAGACAAGAACTCAGCAGGAATAACAAATGCCCTATCCTCAGGTGCCATGGAAGTTCACCATTACCTACCTGAGTGGTAGCTGTCTGGTGTTCAGGGACTCAGCAGGACCTCACATTAAAGTAATCAGGCATTGTAACATTCTGCCTGGGAGCAGCTTACCTATCTAATGTTTCTATCAGCAAATAGATGATTGCTGTGTACTCATAAATTCAGTAAATTTCTGCTTGCAAGTCTCTGGGTATGATAAGAGTTGTTCAAATAAAAGTGTCAAAGTAGAGAAAGAGTATAGAAAAAAAATAATGGTTTCATTAAAGATTTATCTATCAGTTTGAATGTAGTAACACTGAAGTTTTTAAAATAAGAAAATTAAGCTGGCCTTCAGGTTTGCAAAAAATAAACTCTTTGCCAATTCAGAAAATCAGTTAATATTTTTAAGTCTCAATGTTGATAAAACAGTATTTTTCAAACAACTGCCTCATTTTGAATCTGACTTTTGTGGCAACATTATGAAAGCATAGAGAAGAGCAAAATATTTTCTTTAGGGCTAACACTATACATAGATATTACAGATATGTAATTATAGAAAGCAATGGTGTCACAGCAAGATCACCAGCAATCTACAAAGATTGACTAGACAGACTGACAGGCTAAAGACCTTGTCTACAAATCAATTTGTATGACGTTCTTTTTCCAACTCTCATTTTCATGAGAAAGTATGTTATTGCCAGACATTTGACAATCACAGTGTTATTGCCAGAACATTGACAATCTTCAGAAGACAAAAAACAATTCCACATTGATGTGCCTCTAATTAATTTGCAGATGTCATAAACCTACTCAAATACTGACTAATGTTTTTCAAAAAACACATACCTGAATCTAAAAAGTACAGATTTTTTTTTTTTGGGGGGGGGGGCGTGTGGAATCATGTAACAAATTATATTAATTAACAAGCTTACATTTTAATTATTTCATCAAAGTCCCAAACAAAAACTTCAAAAACTTTACAAGCTGCCCTTAATACAAGAATGCTTTAATGAAACCACTCATCTTTCACCTTATATAAAATATTAATGCTAAATATACAAGCATCTATGTTTTGGGATTTCTCCAAAGTTAAGGAAAGTAATGTTCTGCTTTTAAAAGCAAAATTATACCTGTATGTTGCAAAAAAGTATGTGCTCACAAGTGACAAAACTTTTAACAAATCCACTTAAATGAATCATGTGCATGGAGACACTCTTTGAGTTTGGCTCTATGGGGGAGTCACAACCATCATTAAAATATATTAATCTCTGCAATAAATAGAGCAAGTGCTCATTATAATATAATGAGTAAATTATCATACAATGGTTATGTGGAGGAAACTCACTGCATTTCAAGAATGTTATACCTCTTTTTCATTAAAAAACAAACCAAAACCAAAACCAAACCAAAAACAAACAAAAAAGAAAAACAACAAACAAAAAATCCAAACAAATATAAATGGGGACATCTCCCATCTCACTTCAGAGCTAGAAAATTTATAGGTATGTTGACATGATGATATAGCATAGCCAACATGTTATAATAGTGTAACAATGTAATCCAAACTGGTTTCAGTTGCACAGTAGATATTAATAGCTTTAGGAAATCAGTTATCACCTGACCTATATAGTCTGAAAGAGCTCAAGTTCATTAGCCTTCGTCACAATGCAAGGCTACATAGTCAGTTGTCTTCCTGCCTTCCAGCTGGCTTTCATAGAGAGGTATTTATAAACCTCCTGAAAAGGTTTTCATTTAGGAGGCAACTTTTCAAAGGTTCTTATCCCTCTGGTCATCTTTTCCATTCATCTACCTCATGTCTAAAGAAAGATTATCAAAATAATGATGCCCTATTTTTTTTTTCCCTGAATTCAGCCTGTTACTCCACCAACTTTCTTTGCTTTAGATCCAGAATATGACAAACCTTCCTATAAAATGACATAGCTCTCTAATCCAGCAGAAAATTAACCCAGGGGGGAAAAAAATTACTAGGGAAAAGCAGGAACCTGTTGGCTGAATAATTTTGCATACATTCTCCGTGAGCTCCTTTATGCTCTCTGAGGATCAATTCTCTGGTAACATGTATCCATATACTAACTCCTCCTTAACAGAGCAAGAGGTCTCCAACATTATGTTTTTCCCTAATAGTTTAAAACATGGTTGGTATTAGAATGATGCAGTTGATTGAGTGGGATCTGAGAAATATAAAGGCCTCCTCCAGGAAAGTATTCATGTAACATGATCAGTCTCCCTGAGTCCTCTAAACCTAATGTCCAATTTCTAGCACCCAAGTGGCATGATCAAGCCAATGCTTTTATGTCCATTTAACAAGTTGGGAACTGAACCACAGGACTTGGTCGGCTCTGGGAACTCACTCCCTATCTAAAAGCTGTGCATAGTCTGCTGCCCATAATGCTCCTGCTAAACACCTGGGAAGAGGTACCAGCTGCTTGAAGGGACTTATGGCAGCAGGACATATCATCTGCTCCAGCATCAGTAGTTGACTTCCCACTCTGCTGCTTCTTGGCACAATTCTGGTGCACCAACTCTGTTATTGCACAGGAAACTGTATGCCTGGGATAGTTGTCCTGAGAGTATACAAAATAACACCGGAAGAAGCTCAACCAGCTAGAAATGTTGAATTCCATTTGAAAACATGTTAGCTTGCTGATTGCCTTGACATTTTCCAAAATCACTTAGAAGAGTTTCTAGTACAAAGCAACACAGGATTTCAAAGTGTTAGTTATGCATTCATTGAAAATGAATGAGTATAGGAAAAAACATTATACTTTTTCACAAGTTTTCTACATGAAATTTCTTAGATGGTTCATAACTTAAAAAAAATACAAAAATTAACTAAACATGCAATGCTAAATGGACAGATTATTTTGCACCTTACCTCCTGCACATAGAAAAATATTAATCTCTCTAGCCTGAATAGTCAAATAATAACTCTAAGCTCAAATTCACTAATATGAATGCAAGAATTCATACTTTAATGAACAGCAAGTATATAAAAAGCAATCCTCCTCAATAGCAAATATATAAAAATTTTTCTTCATCAGCAAAGTGTGTGGAAATTGCATGCAATAAATGATGAGTAGCTTTTTTCTTGATTTTATTACTCCAGTAAGAAAGCTTATTATTTATTGAAAGACCAAATGTAAAACATACAATAAATAGTGATTGAGGACTGTAACCCAGACATTAATTACTTTCCTGGTATTTTTAAATATTGACAGTTGCCATGACCAGTTAATGGCTAACATGCTACAATGCTCATACACCCTACTTTTATTTCACTTCTCCTGAAACCCAAGATTATAAATTTAGACCAGTCAGGATTTACCAGGTGTAAAAACAATACATCAGTGTTAAAAATACCTTTTTACAGTTAAATTAAATATTTCTCACTATTGGACAAACTAAAGGAGCTACCTCCCATTTAGGAACTACTCTTTCCTTCAAATATGCACAAACGCATGCATAAGCACTCCACCATCCCAAAAATTAATAGCAGCATTATTGGCCTGAAACCATTGCTAACCTACTAAATTTTTCACTAATAATAGAAAGGTTCTCTACTGAAGGAGCACTTGTGTTTTACATTTAGAACAGAACTCACAGAGACAGTCTGAAACCTGGCTCTGAATATCTCAAATGCTTACCCTGCAATTACAGAGATAGTATTCATGTTGCTATTTTTAAAAAATATTTTTCTTTCATATTATCCTATCATCAACAGCAGAACAGGACTGAAACTTTGACTGAATACAAGCCTGAGAAATTTCACTCCAACATGAAGTCTCCTTCAAACAGCTCCCCAGTACACAAATGTTTACAAGTAAAAGACACTACAAGATTATTTTCTCTGGACAAAGTATAATTACTGAAAATGAAGGCAACCATAGTCTCTTGAACCAAAAAAAAAGAAAATTCCTTCACAGCTTTCATACCACTGAGCAAGAACAAGATGTAAAATAAACAGAATTCAAATCCAAATGAATAATTTTTGTAAAACAATATATTACTGATTTGGTTAAGTTGACTAATCATAGAATTCAAATAAATAATTTAATATAATAATGAAAATGCTCATTCCCATCTTGGGAAAAAAAAATAAATTGCTCAGTCTAGTGCCACACAATATTACCCATAATTTTTACTTGCTTTTAGAGTACCAAACATTGTATTTTTTCTTAAGTTAATACTAATTTCTTTTACCTTCTTAAAGAATATGTGTGCATATGCTTACTGTATATGCACCCATAAATGTTCTGTAAGAGCTGAATGGCAATTAATTTTGAAACACCACAGTGCATGATGGAGACACTGGAACAGGCTGCCCAAGGAAGGTGTCAATGTCCCATCCCAGGTAGTGTTCAAGGCTTTGAACACTGGTCTATTGAAAAAGGGTTAAATCAGTGGCAGGGCAGAGCAGGTTCGATCAAATGTTCTTCAAAGGTCTCTTTCAACTCAAACCATTTCATGATCATATGATATGCTTGGAAATAACAAAACAAGGAGTCAATCAAATAGAGTTGGTTGTTTTCAACAGGAATACTGTACAGGGAGAAGACATGTTAGGAAGTATTTAGACCACCTATACTGAAGCATGTACTTCTATATCACTAGCAAAGAGAGGGAGATTTCTCCAAAGAATGGTTCAAAGCAATTGAAATTAAATGAAAAACTTGAAGATATCTGATTTGGAAGTGCACAGTTCACTGTCCCCATCTAAGAGAGGACATGAATGAAGAAATGGCAGTTCCCACTTCTCCATCCAATAGACTGTCCTGAGGAAAAGCCTTCTGGTCCTATCACATCATCCATTCCATCTGCTAAATGTGGCTGATCCCTCTTGTAATTTCAGGGTTCAATATTATAGTAGACTGTGCAGTACTACAAAGAACAACGTCACAGATCTTCATTACAGTCCTATCATAGAAATGCATATGGTACCTCAGCTAGCTTCAGTATTTTTACACCATATTTCACAAACAGCCTTGAAAATCTGGCCTTGTAAGCACTGGATAAATTTTACTGAAACCTAGGTAAGCTGAAGTGAGAATGGAATAATTTGTCTGTGACCTAAATATACCCCCTTTTGCAAGAAGATCTGCTTAAAAGAAGCAAAAGAATTTTACAAGGAGTAATGCTTTGTCTTTTCTATTATAACAAACCCAGCTTTAACTCTACTCAGGTTTGAATAAATTCCATTAAAATATAAATGACAATTGCCATCAAATAAAACTATATTTCTTACAGGCTTCAAGAAACTGCTGAATGTATTTTCATTATATAAGGACTGCAGATGTGCAAATGGCTACTAAGTTTCACAAAGATGTTACTTTAAAAAAAACCAAACCCAAACCCCTGAAGCAACAACTTCCTCCACATAAGCACAACCCCTAAATAGGAGATAGCCTTATTCACTCCTTTCAAATCTCAAACTTTTTTATTTTAAATTTTGTTGATTCTCTTTGTGCATATTAAAATCAATTTTAAAAAACAAGCTAATGGTACATTATTAAAGCCATCTTTTAAAACATTTCAGTATTAATTGGTTTCTGGATAAAACCTGGTTTTGGAGGAAAAAAAAATCTTATCCTGCCAATCTTTGTTATCCCTTATATGAGACATGATTTGTTTAACCCTCAGTTCAGAAGCTTCTTAAAAATTCCACTTCCATTCTTTGAATTCCAAATTCCATGTAGTTTCATTTGCTGGAAATGGATAGCAAAATTGTGCATAACTCAAAACTGAAGGAATAGAGTAATGGAGACAATACACTTCAGTATCGGGTTAAATATTTATTTAAAATCGGATCATGTAATATTCATTGTTTATTCTATAATTACTATGCAATGCTCATGTCATACATGAAGTTATAGAGTGCTTTAGGGTCTTGTCCAAGTCTGCCAATCAAGTATATGATGAAGTTTAAGCACTTCACCCTGAATTATCACCAGACTATACACATGCTATTTAAACTGCAGCTGTACTGATAATGCAAAATAAGTTTTCCACCATAATTATGATAGTGAGAGATATGTGCTGGCCTACATAAACCTGTGTAGGCTATGCTGGGGTTTTCATATGGAGTTTCTTCTTATGACCTTTGCACATGTATCATCTTCTCCTAAGAGAAGATGCATGGAATATCTTCTATGAATGCAATCACTTTATTTTGTCTGCTTCCTGCCCTGTCAGCTGCCACCTTTATTTTGCATTGCCTCCAAGCAATGCAACTGTGCCCCAAGGTGTCATGATGGCTGATTTAGGCCCCTTTGCAGGACAGGTCTGCCAGGGCTAACTAGCTGCTTGCTGTCCAAACAGGAGCTCATGTTCATCTGCATGGAACAGATGACTCACTGGTATTTAGCTGGTTTTATTCAATCTGATAAGACTGATAATTTTTAGCACTAATTGTATTAACAGAAATGCAGCTCTTAACCAGAAGCAGGAGCTATAGTTAACAGAATTTTTCATACCTTTCAAGTTTCATTTATCAGCCAGAGATAAAGGTTGAAATCTTCCATATGACCATATTGAAAATTAGCAATTCAATTGCTCATATTTTTAATGTTTAGAGCTCATGTGTTAAATGTTTAAGAGTTCAGAGACAAAATTATTGGAAAAAAAAAAAATAAAGTCACTTTTAAGTACAGATTATTCTCTGAAGGGTATTATGTAAATTTTATGCACACAAGAATGTCAGTTCTGGTGCAGTAACAACTGTGTGCCTCTCTGGCATGCACACATGCACCCTCATACACTAATTTTGGATGATGAAGACATTTATCCCCAGTTGTTTTATAACTTTGCATATGTTCACCAGAACTACTACCATGAATTAGCACACCATGCACCAACAAAGTGGCTGAGTTACAGTCTCTGCATTGCAGAACAAACAGACTGAACAACATTTTTAATGTAAGTAGTAAAGAACAATGCTCTCAAATTAAGATACTTAAGGAATTAAACTAGACAAAGTATAAAAACTTTGACTGGCATTTTGTCCTAACAGCAGAGTCAACAATCCTATCCTAGGAAGTCTTACAGGATATTCAGTACCTGCAAGTGGAAGGCATTTAGTTTTGCATCTCATCTGTAAATGGTTCAGTCAGCAGCACAGTGCCCCCTAAGCCATGCTTGTGCACTGAATTTGCTTCTATTTAAAGGAAAGTGCAGTCTGACACACTATTTCTCCAGTCAAGTTTTAGAAAAAACCAGACAACAGTGAATGTGTTGGTTTGGTTGTTTTCTTGATTCATTTTGTAGGGTTTTTGTTGGATTGTTTGTTTGTTTTCTGTTTGATTGACACTTTCTAAGAAGAAATGAAAAAGTTATTTATTGTAGTCCTTAAGTAAGATAATTAGAAACTTTAATTACAAAAGAAAAATATTGCATTGTTTCCATAGGTATACATAACAAAAAAGAAAATTAGAGTCACATCTTAATTTGTATTAGGTAGCTATACCATAATATGTCTTCTTCACAAAAATATAAAATGGAATAAAATGTAATATTTTGTCAAAGGCAGTGAGGTAGATTAACTTTTTGGTTATTTCTCTAAATCTTCTTACCTTTACAGTTAGGCAAAATGCCAAACATGGCAAACTTTTAAATTCATTTTATATTTGCCCAGAAAACAAACATTTAATATTATTCAGTAGAGGACAATTTATTCATAAGGAAGGCTTCAGTGTTTTCACACAACTGCGCATGGTAGACTGCAGCAAAGAAGTAAAGATTTGGAAAAGAAGGAGCTATGCCTAGTATCTCAGAATGAAAAACACATTCTGTACCTTGAATATAGGCACTGATTTTATCACCTGTAGTAACTGAAGTCATAATTTTACCTGTATTTTCCACTGTATTTCCTTTGATTGTGAAAAACTAATGGGGCATTGATGTACATGAGATTGAATTTATCCCAACCCTTAATCTGAATGATAAATTACATTGATATATAAGAAATGCTCATATTGTTTTACAGAGATCCAGTCAGAGAAATACATGCAGGCATATACGTTTGCCACGTTTCATTGGGTTCTGTACCCTGTCCTCCTTGTATCTTGCCACTCATGTATACAAAACAGACTAACAGGCACACACAGACACATACACACACACACACACAGGTCCAGAACTATGTTGTTTTCAGCAAAGTCATCCTAGGGAACTCCTTGCTTGCCAAAACACTCAGTTCTAGACCACTGACATTCCACCAGTCAAAATGTGGTGTGAACTAAAGGTACATAGTAGTTTTTGTTTGTTAGGAGAGGTACTACTGGGGTGGGCTAGGAGACAATGAAGCAAGGATTTCTTTCTGCCTGTGCATTATTTACAGTGCCCTTTACACAAAGTAAAGTTAGGTGACTGCTTAAGCTTTAACAAGCAGCTAAAGGTAAATCTGCAGGTCTTGCTGCAATTTCAATCCTCAGTTATCACACATAATGTTACAAACATGGGGGGGGCGGGGGGAGGGGGGGGAAGACGGGGGTGGTGGGGAACGAACCCAAAACGCCGAAATTGCTATTCAAATACCAAGCTTAATGTTTTTCACATATAGTTCAACATGGCATGCGGTTTTATTGAATAAAAAGGCTCACATATGTGAGCTGAGCTAAAGAATCTGACTGCTGCCACCATTAAAATGCATCTGTACATTATCCCCATAGGTTAAGGAGCAAAACTGTAGGTATTACGTACACGGTCACACACAAACACATACACAGAGCGCCGCTACCTTTCTATGCCTGTATTTCGCAGGTCCCTTTGCAACTGCCTCGGATAAGCAAACACGTTTCTACAGCACCACAAGGGTAAGGCTTACATACCAGGGGCAACTTTAACACAGAAAAATTACAGGTTGTGCACCCACTACGACAGCATTATTGCACAAAATATTTAAATATTTTGTGCTACTTAGAAGGCTGTGTTAGCGGCATCGCTGTCTAGAAATACCCATGTTGCTGCATATTAAAGTGTCATTTTATTTAAGCCTTACCTTGGCTGATTTGCCCTAACTGGTGACAAGGCACTTTAATTTATAAGAAGGAAATGGGGACTTTTCGTAGTGCTGGCGGCACAGCTGCTCGCCGTCCTCAGAGAGATACCCGGCCCCGGCTCTGTATCCCTCGGAGCCCTGAGCTCCGCGCCGCCGTTCCTGCAGCGCCGGCAGCCCGAGCGATTGGCCGCGCCGCCCGCCCGCCCGCCTCCCCTCCCTGCCCGCCCCCGTTCTTCTCCTCTCCCCGCCTTGTTTTCTCCGTTTCTAGCACTTCGGGGATGCAAGCAGCCTCCTGCGCGCAATGGCAGACGCGGGCTAGCCCCCTCTCGGACAGATGCACGATTCATCATCTGCATACCGATCCATCCATCCATCCGTCCATCCATCCATCCGTTCATCCGTCCGTCCGTCCGTCCGTACTCCCGTACCAATATAACCGGTGTGTTCAGGCACAAGGATATCTTTGTTCGGTAACTGCGCAGAGGCTGCGAACCCCCCTGTTTGTGCTGGAGGACGGCTCCAGCTTGCTGACAGCGAGTCCCTAAATTCGGGGCCGGGAAGGGAGGCCGGGAGCCGGGAGGGCTGGGCTGCCGAGCGGGGCGGGAGCGCACAGAAGGGGCACACCACCGAAAGCGGGCAGTGCGGTACTGCTGTGGCAAGCTGGTGATAAATTTTCCTATTTCTGTGCAAAGTCGTCACAGCCTGCTAAACATTCCACTGCTGGCTCCTTCATCAGCCGTCCACACGGTCCGGCTGTAAGATTCAGACTGAATGATGCCCTTTAATACCTCATTCCAATCCTAGTGGGACACAGGAGGTGTCACATTAGCAACCCATCCCTTACCAGATGAGTCCCACTCCTTTAAAGACTTCCTGGCCTCTGACACCCCTATATTCATATCACTACACCAGTGACTGTAAACTGGTGGATTATTTGTGCCCTTTCAGGTTGGTCTGGATCGAGGCAGGCTGGTTGATACAAAAGTAATTTAAAAATCTGGACCTTGTGTAACATCTTTACTCCAAGCATACTTTATTCAGAATTAAGATTAATAGCATTCTCCTGATTCAGGGTTTCAGGAATGGGGCAACCATGTCAGACTCTGATTACTCAACCTGCTAAAGCAGCATATTAAAAATGTAATTAACATATAAGGGAAAGCTGTGGCACATTCCTTGCTGATGCAAAGAAGCCTTCCTTCCAGCCAGCAGGACATGTACCCTGGAGTGAGCCATGAAACCGGAGCGTGCTTGAGTCCCAAAGCTCCAGCAGGAAACAACAGGATGAAAGAAAAGAAAGCTAATCCTTTTTTTTTTTTTTTTTTTTTTTTAATATATTATGAGCCAGAAGCAGCATCTGAAGTATAAATGATAGGTACCCCATGTAAAAATGATCTAGATTTGCAAACCAGAGCTGAAAAAAGTAATTCTACAATTTAACATTACTGGAAGAGAAACTGTTGCACCAGATTAGATGGAAAGAACAACACTGCTCACTGAGATCACTTGGACTTCTGGATTTTGAGAACTTTTTAAACAAAATCGCTCTGAGCTGCTCAGAAATATACATTAAAATTATTTTACTAGCATGATAGGGAATTGAAAGCAAGAAGCAGCTAGTTGTTTGAATTTGGGGGATGTAAGCTCTTGGAAGGAATGAAATGGAAGCTGCTTCAATTTACTATTTATATGTCCTCTGGCTTGCAGCTGCAGCACATATGAATCAATGCTTTAATACACAGTCTTCAGAGTGTTCCCTCTCATGCAACTTCTGTTAGGTTGTGCATAGCTCCAGATTCAGACAGATCTCATGATCTGGAGGATGGGCTGCTTCTATCCAGATGCTTTCACTATTTTATTGCACTATGGCAGGAGCAAATTTTTTAATCTCTTTGCCAGGGAAGTAGTTGTATTAGTAACAGGGAGTGGAAAAAAGGAGGGAAAAAAGGAATGAAAAGACATGTTTCCTTTCATTCTCTTAAACTCCAGACAATATAACATGAAAATGAATTCGCGTCAAACCATCCTCCAAAGATTTCCACCTCAATGCACAAAGTGAAAGGGATAAAAAACATGGTTACCTTTCAGCCTACCTACCCTTGGATAAAATGCTGCTTAGGTGTAACAACCCAGGGATATGGCTGGAAACAAAACATTTTATTTTAAGGTATTTTCTCAGTAATTTCAGTGAATAATACAAAACTATGAATATTCACCAGATAGAACATATGTCATCAAATAATTTTTTCTGTTATGTTTGACAAGCAGAGGGAAGTCTTGATGCTTCAGAAAAGCATTTAGAAGGTGAAAATCTGAAATTCTTTATATATATATAAATAATATATATATATAATAAATACATGCATTTGTATTTTTATTTTTCAGAGACATCTCAGAGGCAGGAGTAAAGAATCTCTGTTTAAAGAGATTTTATTCATTATTGAAGACTAATTCGATATACAATGATCAAAGTTTTCTTAGGAGTTCAAAATTATGCCATTTCAAGGAAAAAGCTGACAGTTTGAAAAAACTAGCCTCAATGAACTCTGACATTCCTTTTAACCCTACATTTTAAGACTAAATACCAAGATTTGGTGTTACTGATGTTAGGTCAATCCTTTCATCAGTTTGAATGCTAAAAGAATTTGAATTTGTCATGGGGGAAAAAAGTCTGGTGAAAAGAACCTCAAAATGAAGTTACTGTCTGGGACTGCAGCAGTATTCCCACAGGAATTCCAGGGAAATTTGGATGCAGCCCTTGACGTCATTGTATGCATGGGTCTTGCCTAAGAAATCCAGCAAACTTACACAATTCTAGCAGTATATTAAAATACAGAACTTCATCAATCACATTCATTAAGTTCCCTTCCTAGACTCAAGAGCTTGTGACAATGTTTACAGGGGTAGAAGAAAAGAAGGGGCTGTTTTTGTGCCTTCTAACTTGTGGACTTCCTATGTTTAAAAGCAGTACTGAAAAGGACATAGACTAATTGTGTAGGAAATATATAGCTGTACCAAAAGTAAACTGGTTTCTGCAGATTTAAAAAAAAAATATTGTTTTGCTACTCTAGTTAATAAGCTATAGAATATGCTCACAAAATCAGTCTCTCTTTGGAAGTGTTTAATATGCTAAACATGAATTGATTGTCTTGCAGGTAACTGCTAGAGAACTAATCATCCAGTCAACCAATTAGAAAAACACTAAGTGGTTAATTTATACAAAAAGTAATGAAAATTCCAGTTCATTTATAGATTACAAAGTTCCTGTACACAAGATTGAGAAATGAGGAATAGCTAATATCATATTGAGATAAGGATGTTGCCAAGCTTACATCCAATTCTCTCTTAAACATGTGTACTCTTAATAGCTGCAGCCAAAGAAAATTTGCTCCGTCACTTCCAGGGACCTCCGCTCACACACTGAGAGCAATTACACTAGGAATTTTCATGTTCTCGTTTAAAAACACCAGGGAATAACATAGCAACCCGTGCCTCCAGCAGCAACTTCTCAGTCTGCAAAAACTTACAAACCTCTTCCCTTTCTCCTAGATTTGAAAGAACGAAAACCTGCCACAAATTTCACATTCACTAATCATTATTTTTCTTCTCAGCTGCAGTGCATAGGAACTGGTCCTAGCCATATGTCAGAGAACATATTTGACACTCCCTACCAATATCTATTTCTTTTCCTAGTAGAGATGAATAGTTTTACTTGCTGAGTTATTAATAAATATTCTTACAACTACTAATTTATGTAGAAATTAATTTCCTTAAAAGTTTGTATATGGTTTACTAATGACAATTCTTTAGAAATGGTCATCCAAAAATATATCACTAAGTGGAATTAACAATTGGGCCTCAAGTTAAAAAGCATAATATGTCAAGTTGATTATAAAAATAGTGTATATATTTTGATGATGCATCACAATGAGGCATAAATAACTCACCACATTAATGGTATTTCAATTTCCAAGAGGACCTAAATGTAGTAAAATGTAAAAATGCAAAAAAAATTTTGACATAAAATTGTTACATTGTTACAATATTGTTACATTTCTATCTCTAGATAACTAAAAAAAATCATACCAAAATAGATCATGGCAGTAAAAATTTTCATATTTTGATACATAACAGTGGGACAGAAATTTTTAACTTGTCTAGTAAATGAACATACAGCTGAACTATCTTCATGTTTCTAATGAAGACTCTTTGGAGTTTTCTCATATCATGCCACCATATTTTCATTTTTAATTTGGTGATGTGTACAATATTCAGAGGAAATAGGATTAAAACATATTATTTTGCATATGGTCTCTCTGAATTTTCTCTAGAAAATTTAAATAGTTGATTAGAAAAAGTAAATTTTTAATATAGGTTAGCAAATTCTACACTATACTAATTCCATAGGGAATGGCATTGCTGATTCTGCCTTGGCTCCTTCTACACTAAGCATCACTGGAGTATTTTGTAATAAAACAACAGCTGTTACTAGATATATGATGCCAAAACTGTTGCCAGTCACAAAAACCTGTGATAATATAGTCACTTGCCTTTAGTATTCCATGAAACAGCAAGCAAAATATACTGACAAGACTTGGAGAAAACAACATAATTCCTGGCATTTTGCTACCTCTTACCATAAAACTCTGAGCTAATAAGTCCCTTTCTGAATGCAGGAAAGATTAAAAAAATATAAAGGGCCACAAAAGAATAGCATGGTGTGTCAATCTCCCAGTCTCTGCTTGAAAACAGACAAGAAAAAAGACTCAGCTAAAGGCAGTAAATTAATTAGCTTAGACATTAGTAGATCTTTCTGCCCATCCTGTGGAATTTCACACTAATGCTCATAATATACACCATTCAACCAAGAAACTTGCTTAATTTAGGTGTTTCCTGGGAAACTAATACAATTGTGAAATTGTAGATCATGCACTGACCAATGTAAAATGGGATACATTCTGGTAACTGTATAATGTTCATGTGTAATGGGTGGCATTTTTGTAAGTTTAAATATGTCAATGAAATTATCTTGATGGTTTTGAAATTAATGTAGGCAAAAATAAACCTTTTTCATACACAGACTGGTATTAAATCCTCACAAGTCAAGGTTCTTTCTGAATTGTTGTGAATGGTTATTCAGATACTCTATATAAAACATCAGATAAAAATATGCCCTATTTCAAACTATGAACATTATATTTGGTGGAGTTTGGCTCTTACAGCTGGCAGCAAGATACAACCTTCTTTCCCACTGTAACTAGAGCTTTAATAAATTATTGCTTAGCAGTAGGAAAATACTAGCAAGGAAAGGCTCCTGGGACAATATAAAGACAGATTTTCATAATATCATCTGACGTTCCCCCCCTCACACAGCCCCCTGAATTATCAGGCTAGCCCAGAGATCTGAGGCTTTGAGGGGAGGAATATCAGGAGATGGCAAAGATTTCCAAAAGAGGCTCTTACCCCGATATACGTTGGTTCAGCTCTCTTTATTCTGTGATGTCCTAGGGGAGAGCAGTGCAAAAGAGAAAGAACAGGAAATATCAGGGGTCTATATAGACTTTGGACAGGGTGGGCTTCCCTGGCTCTCTGCCAACCCTGTTGGGGCAGGAAGGAGGGGTCCAGGGTTATCTTGATTAGAGTCACAGGGTCTTGGGGAAGGGGGCACAGAGTGCCCATGAGCTCACTGTAAAAATCATATAAAAGGACATTATTTCTGGGGCTTTTTATGTATTGGTTTTTTTACCAAGACAAAGAAATTGCTTCTCTTAGACTCAGCACACAGTATGCTAAAGGCAGATCAAAAAAAGGGGAAATGTTACAAGATGATGATACAACTTCAACTGAAGTTGGAATATCCTTTCCACTGAAACCATAAAGCTGAATGATGCTGAAGATATGTGAAGGAAAAATTGGGTAATTTTTGATATAGAATCTTCACTGAAACTTAGCAGTCCTTCTGTAATGTATCCTATACTTTCTGCACTATAGCTGTATGTTTTTCCAGTTATTAATTTTTACCACTTCTTCCACTATGAAAATGTGTACAGATATAATTTTGCTCCTTCCAAAAAGGTGTATAACCAACAACATACTTAAATATAGCAATATATGCTAATAGTTTCATGCCCAGTCAGTGTGCAACACTGAGAGGAGTCTGGTTTCCTCTTCCTTACCTCTCCTGCTTCATCATGTACTTTTTACATTTTTATAAGACCTCCCCAGAGCCTTCTTGTCTCGTGTCTCTTTCACCTGATGGTGGATATTCTTATCCATGAATGAGGTACATAACTGTTGCACTTGCTCTAGTACATGCTCATGAGTTGGGTACTGAGGAGTTAAGAAGGGGACTCAGCACTCCAAATGGTCTCACCAGGACTAAGACAATGGACAACTTCCCTTAAGCTGCTTGTAATGCTTTTCTAATGCAGCTGAGGATTCTGCTGGCCTTTTTTCTCACAAGGGGAAAAATTTGCACTATATTTTAGTAGCCATGTTTTGTAATTATATTGAGCACTAACATAGGACCAAAGTTGAGTTTTGAAATTTGCTGTGCTTTGTAGTAGAACTCCTAGTTGCTGAATCACATATAATTTGTGGGACAACAGTGTTTAGTGCAGGGCTGTAAAGCCAGTTAATATTTATCCCAGTTGTTCTCTTAACTGGACTAATCTAATTTCTAATTAGAGTAGGAAAAAGAAATCTATGTTTCTGAAAGAAGAAGAAACAGCAGAAGTGAAACAAAAGATAAACTTTTTGGTCGCTTCTAAATTCTGAAAGCTTAGATTGACAATATTTTTATTTAGAAGTGTCAAATGAGAAAATAAGGTTAAAAGTCATATAATGCTGTCCAGCACCCTTCAGTACTGTGTCTGATAGGGATTCCCCCCGATAAAGGCTAATGTTCCTATTCTGCATGCTTAGCCTTGTGTGTCTATTCCCCTCCAGTGTGCTTAGCAGAAGTGGTAGATCATAAGATTTTATTAAAGGTTTACAAATTCCAGTGGGGTTAAGTCTCTGGTATTACCAAAGTAAAAGCCCCTCCCTGCTGCCCTTCTGTTTCATTCCTCTAGCCAGGCAATAGACTGCTGAACAAATGGAAATAAGAGTCAAGAAACAATTTGATTCTTACTGTCTTTATTTTATGCAAAGAAATACTGCAATTCCACAAACCAACTACATGCTTCCATGTATATAATGTCATGGCTGCCATTTATTTAATAGAACAGCCATCTACTGTAATGCTTCTCAGGATGTGCTTTTCTTTTGCCATTTACTTATTCATTCCCACTGTAATTAGTTAGAATTAAGAAAAAAATCAAGTTTATGACTAGTATGATCTGTTTAATAAGCCAAATAAGCAACAAGGAATAACCTCATGTTGGATGGTGATAATGAGGCAGAGGCATATGTTTATTCTGTTCCCCAAGCATAAATAGAACACAGAGTTTCCATGACTAATAAATTTACTTTCATTTTAATTAAAACAGAACACATTTAGTTACATTTCCTCTGTTCTGTCAAAGAATTAAATAGATAAATGGCTAGCAGGAAAAAAAATGACAACATTTTCTTTAGTGCTCCAACTGCACTCATAACCGATTACTACCCATCTGTTCGCTAAAGGTGTAGGAAAGGCACATCATATAAAGTGTTATTCTCTTAAAAAGGCTTGCTGAAATACTTTGGTTTTGATCCCATATCTTCCAAAATTAAAAAAAAAAAAAAGTTTTCAAGAAGTAAAATTCATCAATTCTGTTTTGGTATAACATTAGGTAAGCTATTATCATTGTTTTATTCTTCTGATTTTTTCTACCATTATATCAAAGCTCCTGGAGAATGACTACCCTTGAGGAAATTATTGCAATGGCAATTCTATAGATTCTAGCCAAGAAGGAACCATTAAGTAGGTAGTCACATGCAAGACAAGACAAAAGACTCCACTCACTTTCTCTTGTGGTAAGCCTAACAACTGAGGTTTGATTGATGCATATAGTCCAGGAAGGTTTGAATTTTGCTTTAAGAAACTGAAGAACTGAACTATCAGCCACTTCTCTTGGTATTCTTTTTTTCTAATATAATTCTTCTTTTCTGTATTTCTGTATTTCTTGTAATTCTTCTTTTTGTATTTGGTAACTCAATTTACTGGCTTTCAGGAGTTTTTAATCCATCTACTGATAAAATGCCTCATTCTTTCAGTCCTTTTATAGGTGTGTAGGTAAACAGGAGAAATACAAAATGGGACAGGATACATCCAGCAGTGTTGAGTGGAGTGACTGTCATCACTGGGGAGATACTTCCTGCTACCAAATAACTGAAAGGTTTGAGTTGGAAGAGACCTTTAAAAGTCTTCTAGTTTAAACCCCCCAGCCATGAGCAGGCACACCTTTTGCTAGATCGTGCTCCTCAATGCACCATCTAAGATGGACTTGAACACTACCAGTAGTGTGCATCCACAACTCCTCTGTGGAACTTATGCCAGTGTCTCATTGCCCTCCCAGTGAAGAAAAAATCCAATCTAAATCTACCCACTTTTCTCTTAAAGGCATTGTCCTTTGTCTTAGTACTACATGCCCTTGCCATAATCTGTAGACATCTTTACATACTGGAAGATTGCATTAAAGTCTCACCAGAGACTCCTCTTCACCTGGCTGACCAACCACAACTCTCTCAGCCTGTTTTTACAGAGAAGGTGATTCAGCCCTTTGATCATCTTAATTTCCCTCCTCTAGAAGGAGGGAACAACAGGCCCATGTCCTTATTTTGCTGGTGTTCCCAGAGATGGACTCAGTATTTCAGGCAGGATCTCATAAGGGCAGAGTAGAAGGGGAGAATCACCTTCCTAAACCTGTTTGTCATGTTTTCTTCGGTGCAGTTCAGGATACAGTTGGCTGTCTGGGCTGCAAGTGTACATTGCTATCTGTTAAACAAACAGAAATTCTTCTGTAACTGAAAAATGGCAAACTATGTCCATCTCCAAAAAACAGTAACAAGGAAGATCCACAGAACCACAAGGCTGGTCAACCTTACTCACATCCCTGTATAATTTACAGAGCAGGTCATCCCCAAAAATCTTGTCAGGACAGCAGCCTGACTTGGACTGGCAAACATGGATTTACCAAGAGAAAATCTTGGTAAAATCTTGACAAACTTGTCCTCTCTGATGAAATAAGTGGATGTAGACAACAGGACAAACACCTTCCTTCAACCTGATGAAGGTTTTTACACATTCTCTCCCAACATCTCCACAGTCATACTAAGGACTTTATTGGTTGCATATAACATAAAGTAGTGAAAGTCTGGCTGGACTGCAATTCTCTCATAATCACATGTATCAAGAGTCAATATTGGTCTAGACACTATTTAGCACCTTTGTCAACAACATGAACAACAGGATTGTATGCAAGTTGACAGATGAAATTGCATTGGAAATTTCTTTGAAACTGCAAAGCTAAGCTAGATATTTTAAAAACAGACCAGTAGTTCCTTTTTCCTTTCCTACATTGACAATAGCAAAAGTATTTTGCGCATTAGTCACCTATAATATCTTTGTATGCCAGTCACCCAACAAACCAGCCAGTCTTATTTCTCAATGTCATAAGAAATTTTATTCTCAGTTGGCTGTGCTAAAAACCAGCAAGTAATATATTTATAGGATCTGCAATGAGAAAAAAAAAAAATCAGAAATTTTCATGTATTACTAAAAGAGTTAGATATATCTGTACGGATGCAAACAACAGCCTGCACAGTAAGAAAACTAGTAGTTTTGCAATATTCAATTATAGTGCAACAGAAAAGCATGATCTAAACCAATTACACTATTTAAAATGATAATTGATAAGGAAGAGTTAGCCAGTTGTTCCTTCAAGAATTTTTAAGATAAAAATATTTAACACATTTTTCAAAGTTTTAATCTTTCTAATCCTTTTTAATATAGGGCTGTAGATCACTGATCCTTTCTAATTCTTCTGAATAACTCAATAGAAGTGGAGCTTTATTGTTGTAAATGAAAACTCAGTGTACACTATGCATAAATTTATGCATATAACATTTCACTGCCTGTGTTTTAACAGTTACAGTATGTGGACTATTGCATGTTCAGATGTTTTAAGCTTATTAATTTAATTTAATATTAATTTGATTTTGACCTTACATGCTGTGTTGTACCACATGTAAAAATATTTTTATCAGTGGCATTTAATGGAATCAGTACATCACCATAACCTAAATGAATAGGCAAAAATCAATCTCCAGCACTCTTTTTTTTTGTCCCAATGCAATATCAGTATAAATAACAGACATTATTAAATTCCAACACAGACATTATTAAATTTAAAGTTTTATTTCCATGTCCAAGACCTAAGTCTTTTAATATGCCTCTTAATTAATAATGTATTTCTAATTTCTTTGTTTCTGCTGTAGTGTTTTTTAAGCCTATCTACTGTAAAAAGATTCATAAGTATCACCAAAGTTGGAAGATAAAACACTCTTATCTAATGACAGTAATTAACATGCTTTTGTTAATTTTATGGAAACCTAAGTTCAAAGAGCCTGTTACAGAACATACATTTTCAAAACTAGTCAGGGGACAACTCAAACTTTTCTACCTGGAAAGTGCAGAACTTCTCTGAAGTCCTTATATTACTAAGGGGAAAGAAGAAACATCCAGAAGCAGAAACACTCCTTGAGAGCAGCTGCCTTTTAAGGTTGTCCAGAAACTTTCCCATGCCTGGAGGGGGAAGCCAGATAATGTACAAAGTGCACCAGCCATCTGCACTGACTTGATCCCAAGGGGAACTGCACACCTGAGGGCAGCAAGGCATGCAGCAATCACAAAAACTGCTGGCACTGCATGCATTACACTAAGTACCACAAGCCAACCCAGAGGTAGACACACAAGGGAAAGATGCTTGAATGCCTATCGCCCATGTCAAGGGCTTATGCTTGCAAGACAATAATTGATACACAGAAATTTTCTTCTTTTTTTACTCTTTTTTTTAAGCTGGTCACATTTCTACTTCCCATAAGTAGAGAATGGGAGACTACTCTTAAAAACCTCCTGCTGAGTTAGGTTTACTTAGTGAGTTCAGCAGTACAAAAGAACAGGGAAACATTCTGCCCATAGCACCTTTAAAGGGTGAGCAAGCGCTGGGGATGGCTCTGGAAGGGAGAACACATCAGAAAGCAAAACCATCTGGCTTCCAGACCAGCAAAAGCCAGTTCCAGAACAGATAGATATGATAGCTTTATACTGCTGATAGCAGGGAAAAGCATTCATATAAATGAATGAATTAAAAAAGTCTACAGTCAACTTAAAAAGCTTTGGTAGAACTTTGACAAGAGCTAGGAAAAGGGATTTAAAAAAAAAAATGTATCAGTTCTTTCACTATACTGTTTCCCCAAACAAAACCAATGATATGTAATGCAAAAACTTTCTAGATAAAACCAAACACTTGTGTCTGATACAGGCATGAGAACTATTTTATTTATAAAGCTGCCATCATTTAAGCATTTCAAACAAATGCAACTAAAGCAAAGTAATAACTGTATAATAATCACACATAGACAGGAAAATCTGCAAATAAAAATCCCAACTGAATAGTTTTAATTTTTTTTTAACAAAAATTCACACTAATTCCTGAAAACCAGGTTTTCTTCTTAGCTATACCTAAGAAAAAACTTAATTGTATTTTGCAATAGAAAGAAAGTCAGTCATCTGTATACTGTAATTGGTTCTCATTTTGAATGTCTTCTATGTTATATGGTTTAGCAAAATAGGATCCCACGTCTTCATTGCTGATGTGATCTGAGCTTTCAAAGAAAAGAAAAATCAAATAGACCTAGCTATGAAAAGAATGAGCAAGAAGGAGTGTTTATTGATGCATAATATGCCAAAATTTAGGACTGTTAAATTGATTACTCATATCAATCTGCTTTGACTAAAAAATGTTAATTGACTTGTAAAATAAATACTATTTCATAATGTCAAAGAAATACCAGGAACCAGTCATGATTGATTATTTTTATAGATTCAAATTTATTAGTGCCTCAGAGATACCATTATTTTTGTGCACATGGACGTTTCCTCCCATGCAGTTCTCAGGTAAACCCAAAACATTTCCTGAAGACATTTCTGTCATACCTTAAAGTAGATAAATTGTCTTTATAACATTGCAGGTGTCAATATGCTTTAAGCACTGGTCTGTCTTTTCAGCTATCACATTTTCTTGAAGACTAGCATGTTAAACTGATGTTTTTAGTGAAAGGCTCTAGAGACAAAACAAACAAAATGATCTTCATTCATAATCTTTTAAAGAACAAAACTGGAATGATTACACAGATTACACTCCTAGCTTGCCTGATAAATTGGATATAACTGCCAGTATAATAATATTTAGTCAGTGTCAATGATGACATCCTCAAAATTTAAGACACTCTCCCTATGTTTCATAACTGCCACATGAAAGATGCTCAATCATCACCAATGTACTTTTGCTTTTTCCTATTGTCTTCAGACAAATTCTGACATCAGTTTATTTCTTTCCTCTGATTTAAGAAGCAGTCAAAACAGACTGTTAAGCCTCCAATTGTGAAGTCCTTATTGTTATAGTATCTTTAGCTTCATTATTACTCTCTCCTTTTTTTGCCCTTTTCCACCATTTGTTTTTTCAGGGTATCAGAATGTGGGGAAATGGCTGGGGGATTCAGAGAAAGCTGAGAAGTTATATTCACACTCTAACAGGAGTTATAACAGCGCAGAAATCTTAGGGTGAAATGCAGTTGCATCTTTGGATGGGATGCAGTGATCATGCCTGATTTCCTCCCACAAGACATGCTAAATGAATTGAAATGGAGGGTGGAGTAGACTGGATACACTGTAGCCAGGCTTTGTTAAAATCCTTGAAAGGGAGGGATCTTGGTGGCACCTTGTAGCTGATAATCCCCATACGAGGTGTTAATCAAGGGAGAAAAATGTCTTGCTGTTGAACCAGCAACCATGGTGAGATCACAGATGTTATGCTGTTGCACACCTCTATCTCAAAGCTACCTGTCTCCAAGGTTACCACCACCCCTCAAAGAGAGGAATTCTATATTTTACTGACTATATCTTAGAATTTTACACCAATCAGTGACAAATGTATGTACTACTGGAGTTACACCAGCTTGACTGAGACATAAAAAACAAATATAAAAGTTGAGAGTGCGACAAATTTAGGGAAGACTCCATTGTAATTTTTGGAATCAGTTGATGGGCTGAACCTGTCTTCTTCCCCATAGGGACTACTATTGGGTGAAAACTGTACTCTTATGTGTGCTGAATTATTATCTCAAGGCAGCTTGTGTTAGGGATTAGAGCTTCTTGTTATATTGCTTTGAATACATTTTTTCAGTCAGATACTATCACTGACAATCAGCCAACCTTAACCTGTCACAATCTTATTAATAAAGAGTGTTCTGTAAACTGTTAGTGTGAGTACTTCATGGGTGCTGGCAGTCACTGTCAGCAGGTAACATACTAAAATAAAGATGTGGAGACCCAGGAGGGGGTCTCTCTGTTTGCTTGTGACCCTGACCAAATCAGTCCAATCACTCTCAGAAGACTGTCCAGTGAAGGGTCCCCATAACTGGATGTTGACAGACTGGTTGGGCACAGGATCTAGGCTTTCTTGGGATGCTGACTATCTATATCAACACAGAAGGTTTGAGGAAATCCCTTTTCACAATATCTTTGGTATCTCCTGTATTCCATTGCTTGATAGCAAATGAGAGCTTCAATATCAAATTTTTCAATGGAACATATGGTCATTTGTATCACTTTGTGAATTTTTAAAATTTGTTTCTTTAAATTCTGCTGATTTCAGTGCTATCATACACCACGAAAGAGACACTAGTGTTTTATGCAATTTTAGTTTTTGTCATCATTATACTAGATTAGCCTCTGGATTCTAAAACATTCATGTGGATGGACTAATTATTTGCATGAGCAGCTTCAAGATTGCAGTGACTTTCCATGTGCTTGCAGGATCTCTAAAAGGTTTCTGCTGATCTGCTTGCAATAGTACACTTTTAGAACACTTATATAGTTTAAATTTTACAAATGTTATCACAAACTGCAACTTTCAGACACATAACACTGTTTCTTAATTAGTTAATGTGTTCATAGTTAGCAGGAATCACTTGTGACAAAAAAAAAGTTTTTGTTGGAATCTATGTATTTCCTACAATGCTAAAATAATCTCCAGCAACAAAATGGAGATAATTTTGCAGTAAACAGTAGAGATACACTAAAATAATTTGTGTTAAATATTTTACAAACTCAAGATCAAGTCCAGTATGGTATTACACTGAGAAACACCATAGTACATTCAACTCACTATTAACTTCACTGAATTTTAAATAAGTGAGAGCTTGCCAAATTCTTACTTCTCAGCTAAGATTTAAATCATCTACTTTGAACTGTATCAACATGATTAATTACAGAATGAACTCATTAGTGGGACCTCTTAAAAATAAAGAGAATAATGGAATGGGAATTGGGAATTAAATTCTGCTGCTGTTAACAAATTTCACTGTTGTTTCCACATGCTATTTAAAAATTTACATTATAGCTGGGGTCCATCTAGAAGTTGAATCACTATAGAAAGATGGAAATGTGTCTACAGATTAAAGACAGACAAAATAACACGTATCATAGTCCTACTGTGGAGATTTATTTTCTGTATGTGAAAATTATTACAGTGTTCTGCATGTTCTAGGAGTAAACAGCTTTCAGACAATGTGGCTGTACAAGAATACATGCGCATACATCTGACTGCCAAATCAAGAGAAAGATACTTGGGGACCACACCATGATAAAATTAAGATACTGAGATGCACTCACAAAAGTGACTCACTGAAATGATTTAAGGTAACTTCTCTCTATATCTGTCAAAGAATATAATGCAATATAAAATACTTGGGTTTTTTCCATTATTTCTATCTTATTTCTAGGGTTGAAACAGATATATATTTTGATTTTATTCCCTTGAAAAATTGTCCCATTCAATTCCCTAGCATTCCTTTCTTATACAGGTTACTTTTTGACAGGAATAGTGAAACCTTATTTTTCAGCCTTTTTGTCTGCTACCAGCTCTTGCAGATTTTCAGCAAACTCCATATGCCCTTAGAATTAAAAATTCATCTATATCTTTCAGTATTAATGTTTTAATAGGTATTAAATAAAGTTAGGTTCAAAGCTTTCAGATATTATTTTTATTCATACTATATCCTCTTTTACTATTTTTAGTATCAATGTAAAATTTCTTCTAAATTGCTATTTTTCATCCTCTCCTTTTTGCATTTTTTCCCCTCTGTTGTCAGTATAGGAAATGCAAACTTGCAAATATTTACTGGTTTGGTTTGTTTTGTTGTTGTTGTTGTTGTTTTGTTTCTGAGGATATTTCTTTCATTTGCTCTCATAGTTTGAAATAACTTCTTACATGCATTTGTATTAGTGGCACTTTTTTTTTTTTTTTTTTTTTTTTGATGAGTAAGGTTGCTACAGCATTATGTTATTCCTTGAAGACTAAGAAAATACCTCTTTTAGCTATAAAAGCTGTGTTGGAATAAAATTAATATTTTGGGCTCCTTACCTATGTTCTTTCTTTTCAAAATAATGGGTTTAAAAAGTTAAAAGAAAAAGGTTCCATCTCTTTTTCCCTCTTTGTAATTGTCGCTTCAAACAATTGTTGCTGAATACCAAGATTCTTTAAAGTTGGCTATACTGAAGAGGAAGAGAATGTGATTGACAGCTTTAATCCCTAAACACAGTGGACCATTCTATTGCCAAAGTACAGCAAGTTCTTTGTGGTCTGTACAGAGCTTTCTTGAGAATTGATGGGGACCATAAAGTGAGCTACTGCTATCATTACATTGCACTTCAAATGAAAGCAGCTTCAGTTGCATCTTCTCTGATATCAATACAAACCTAAATTTACATGGGTATTTCTACACGAAATAGTACATCACACAAATGCATGCAAGATAATGAGTGACAAAACAGCAAGATTGAGTGATCTTTTTGGTATAAGTGCAGGCTAATACCAACATAAATGCTTCTGAAATTTGCTTAGGGTGACTAAGCTTTGGGAAATGTCTTTGGGAAATGTCCTATCAGAAAGGCATAGAAAAATTTCCATGAATTCAAAACACATTAAATAAAAATTCTCAAGAGAAGTAATTGACTGATGAGGAAAGAATGGAATTTCTTTGTTTCACAAGAAGGAAAGAAAGTTTGTTTGAGATAATCTGAAGAGACAAAAACAGATGAAGTCATCCCATATGAAACATTCTCTAAAAAAAAGGTAAAAGATCTCAGCCTCCTCATACATTTTTTTTATTGCATCCATTTTTTCTGAGCCTGACTGATCCTTCAGACTTGACTATCTGTTGCCCACTTTACAGAGATACAAGAAGAAGGATAAAAAGTTTACAATATAATAAACCATTTCTAATTTAAATTGAATGACTAAAAGGTTTGACTTTTGATACTGTGGTATACCATGTTCTTTAGATAAAATTATGTAAATCAGATGTTTAGGATATTTATTATCTCTTATCTCTGTATATAATACTAAAGTTCATTCCTTGATAAGAATGGGATTTAAATATTTCTTGAAATTCTTTGATGAAAATACATATCTTCTTTTTTAAAAAGAAACATAAGTGGGGGGGCGGGGGAGTGGGGTGGAAAGCAGGTAAGGAAAAGTCATTTAGAAGAAGCTCTTTCATGAAAATGACTGTTAATTCACAACTAGTTAGACACAATAGGAGCTGATGAAAAAGCAAAATGATAGAGGGATCATTAAGATGATAGAGCTGTATTTTCCCAATAGATCCCATTTTCTATGCTTCCAAAGCACTGGAGCCCAAGGTTGTCTCACCAATAAACATATACAGTTTTGAAGGAAGGGTGCAAGGGGGAGCTATCCCAGTGGTGGCAGGACCAGAGGCAATGGTCACAAACTGAAATGCAGGAGGTTCCTTCTGAACATCAGGAAACAGTTTGTCACCTGTGAGTGTTGTGGCATGCATCCAACTGCTGGTGATCTCTCTGACCTAGCTAACAGCAGAGCGGCCAGAGACAGGCTGGCAACAACACCCCAAGGGATCTGCAGGGCACATATGCGCTTGGGAGCTGGATGATGGTGTGGTCATGTGGCACAGGAACAAGGGAGGGAAAGGTACAACTGAAGTGCCAAAATTGAAGATATTTATTAAATAAATAAAAAAGGCACAAACAAGGGCACAAAACAACACATAAAGAGACTGCTTTATAAGACCCCCACACACACACACACACTTTTTTTTTTTTTTTTTTTTTTCTTCTCTCATAGAATGTTCTAGATCTAGAAGACTTCTGGCCAATCATAGGCTGTTGATCTGCATGGCCATTCCCAGTTAGTCCCAGAGTCCTTTGCAAATCATTTGGTCCTCACCATAATCTGCCTGGATGTCATTAGTTGTATTGTTCTTATTTTTTGAAGCTTGTTGTTAGTAGTCTGTGGTGTGGCTATGTGGCCAGTCTCCAGCCTATCCCCTCCAGGACAAGCTCCCACAGTGAGAATGACCAAACAGTGGCAAAAGTTTTGCCAGAGAGATGGTGAAGTATCCATCCCTGTGAATATGCAGAAGTTGTCTGGACATAGTCTTGGAGAACAGGATCTAGGTGTTCCTGCCTGAGCATGGGTTTTGGATTGGGTGACCTTCCGAGATCTCAGCAAGCTTCAGCTCTCCTAGGATTCTGGGATTCTGTTGCTTTGATCTACAGTTATTTCTGTTTGTCACAAAGCATAACCAATCTAAACAGTTTTCATGTTATATCAATTTATCGAATTTCAGCCATTAGCACATAAAAGGCTATCCTCATCTTGGACAGTTCCAGCCTCTGTGGTGTGTGGTCTGTGCGTGATTCCCCTCTTTGTTCTGATATTATCTCCCTCTCCAAAGTGTGAGGCAAAATCTTTAGAAAGTATTCCACCAGAAATTGGTAACTGCTACTACTTCCTGTCATTCCTAAAGTCTTGAGTTTTTCACTATGCTTGTACACACTGCTCTTTTTTTAGTATTTATTATTTTTCTTTTTTTTTCTTGTTACATTTCCATCAGTAATTACCCGTTTCCCTGTAAAATTTCTCAAGTTGTTTAAAAATAAGAGGAAAACCAGAAATTTAGTCAAATCCATGTATCTGTTCCCATACTCTGAGTGAAATGTCAATACAAAGTTATTTTACAGGGGGAATCTATCAACTAGTGCACTAGTTACTGCACTGGGGCAAGAAAGGCACAAACAAACAAGGCTCTTCATTTTAAGTCTGAGTAAGTCAAGTAAAAGTCTGAACCCAAATGTTAGAGGTGAAATCCTAATCGTAATCTTATTTCCTGTATTCTGTCCTCCTGTGAAAGTTTCTGGGAAAGAGATGTGTTTTTAAAGTTTCAGTTTGTTTCAAGTTGCAGAAATTTCCCAGCCTCTCTTCTCAGGATTGCTACAGACAATTGAAGCTGTCAATTACCTTTCAATATTTAAATATAATCCATGACCTTTTTCATGCTTTATGTATTCAATTTTTAAAATTTCAGATATTTTAAATATAGTTCTATATCTTCTACATGATGATAGAACAAAGATACTATACAAACAATAAACAAGATTTAGGACAGAAGATTGAAAAGGGATTGTTTATTCACAAAATATTCAATTGCAAGCAGTTCCTCTCATCTGGTTCTTGAACAATTCACATGTTGTGAAGTTCACACATTCTGAAAGGAAACTTGAAAGAGAGCACTGGTTCTTAAGGAAAGCTACACTGTCTTCTAGCAGATGGTTAAAATACTTTACCAAGCAAAAAGCCCTTAGTGTGGAGAAAGCATAGAAAATTAAAAAGAACACAGTATTTTTGGCAGTACAGAAGTCATCACTATTCTGTGTTTTAGCAATGTTGATGTAGTGACTATAAAGTGCAAAAGCTGCAACCCATGGGCTTAAGACAGTAAAGGAATAAAAATAAATACTACAGTAGGAAAAATAAAGAAATCATGACTAGAGCAGACAGGGAAGTACACATAGATATGCAGACTCTGAGTATGCTATGGCTGCTCTAGATCTGCATTATCACAATCCAGCAGGAATTATTAGATCTCCTTCTCTGCTGTAAACTACAGGCCTGTGAGTGTAGAACAAAGCTGATAAGTATTTTAAGGGGAAAAAAAGGAAAAATACAAGATACAAACAAACAAAAAACCACCCAGAATTCTCCCCCAATGCCCTAAACTAAAAATCACACTAAGAAAAGGATTAAAATTTCTCTTTTTGAAACCTACTTCATTTTTACAACAGTGATATGCTTTCTATTTTCCTTACCTTTATTAATTCAGTTTAATTAATTATCCTGACAGCTAGAATGTGTATATAAGTAAAATGGTAATTTTGGACAATTTTTAATCATGCATATTGTCACACTTTGTCACTATGGCTGGTAAAACCTGTAATTTTCAGCTATCTTGTCTATTGACACTGTTCCTATCTCTAAAGATCATGCTGGACTAAATTGAACTCTTCAACTCTTGTTACAGGAGACTTACTTTTCTCATCTTGGATAATTGTTTTACCTTCTTTGTAGAAGTGTTGCATAGCTCTCTTCACATTGTTTTGGCAATAAATTGACCTGAGATATACATTATATTTGAATAGTGGCCTTTGTATGTATGCACCAATATAATATCACTTTCTCCTTTCTTTTTTTTTTTTTGGTCCCATTCCTGCACATTTAAAGACCAATTCAGGGTTTTTTCCTTTGTCATATTAGGGTATTGAAACTTATTTTTGAGGCAATTTTCTGTGATGATTCATTGGCAATTTATAGAGAGCAATTTTCAGAAAAAAGTGCACCATCATAAGAGAAGACTGGATCATGAAAGAATGTAATTTTGGAGTATTAAATTTCCTTTTGTTGAATTGCTCTACTTTCATTAGGAGATAGATTAGAGGATCGTTCTACTAGCTGTGTCTTGCCTTTCTCATAATTTACAATATAACCAATATATATTTCACCTGCATGCTCTCCCAGTATTTATTTGACCTGCAATTTACCAATACAAGATTATGGACAAACCTTAATTACTCAGACTTCTACTAAATATGAAAAAGTTGTCTAGATATTTTTTTTCCCCTCAGGTAATCCTGAAGTTACCTCTTTAATGAACAATTTAACAATTTCATTTTTGAATCTGCCTAATATGAGATGATACATAAAACAAGTTTTCTTGAATCAAAAAGCTGCTGATAAAGCAGATAATTTAGAGAATTTGAGTATGCTGTATGAATTCAAACACATGTATCAATTAGATGTTTGACATGGATACCAGAACGTCTTGTTTATAAACATGTAATTCATACAACGGAGGTGGGTTCACATTGACATGGTGGGTTCACACGACATCACATGACATATGGTATTTCCTAAACTGAATTATGACACTTAAATGATTTCCAGGGATCTGTATCAGAGTAACTAGTGTATACACATCCCAAAGCTTTATCTTTTTCTATACTATCCATCTTCTAAGAATTAGCCTTTTTCAAAAAATAATGCTAGCAGTTTAAAATCATTCAAAACATTCTTGAAAGATGTCTCATCTTAAGTTCCTCATGGGTTCCTGTTTGAATACCTTTAATTTCAGCTCATGTTATGTCCTCCTTCACTACAGATTAAACTCTTCAGTCATTTGAGAAAGAGGACATCCGTTCTTCTGTTCATATAGGTTTCTGCCTAAAAGGATGAGCATGGGGTGTAATCTACATCTGACTACAGAGTCTACATAACAAATGCAAAACCAGGACAGACTGGGTTTCCCTAGGTCTGTCCAGTGTCGTTGTAAAGCAAAAATTAATTCTGGCCTTAACGCAGGAAAGAAGAACAGCTGTCAGTACAGAGATGGAATAAGCATTTCTAAGTGGGAATCAGTTCCTCTTCTTCTTGAAGAAGGCTGCTATAAAAATATCCTAGTCAAATATATTTTTGTTCCAAGAATATATGGCATAAATTTTAAAAGGAGTCATCATATGAAATTGAGAACACAGTTTTATACAAATTAAAATAGGCAAGAAAATAATGTAATTAACATATACATTTAGGATATATTTTATAAATGTTACATTTGTTTTCAAAATATGCTGACACTTTGCATGTACAAATTACAAAATTGAATTATCCATACATATAAAAGCTACATGTAGGTAAAATATACCTCAATCCAGAATTCACTGTATAAAGTGTTCCTTTCATAGGCTCCAGAAGTAATGCACAAGATGTAAGAAGCTGAAATGAAATTTACTGAAGTCAAAAGTCTTTCCCCATGCCACTAAGAGAAAACAAAATATTTTTAATATGAAGAGTTCTGTCATATTTTGAAGTAGAATTTAATTCAGTCTTCAGTAAATCAAATTATGTTTAAAGGCAGGACATGCAGTAATTTAAAAAGTATAATTAAGTTCCACCTAATAAAGATTGTATGTACCAATTTTGAAAGAAATGAAGTATTGGTATTCATCCTATAGCTACCAAAATACTACAAAATTTGAATGTGACAGATGAAACTCTCAGAGTTGCTCTTCTCCATATTCAACCCCCATTAGGCCGATTTCTGCCTGCAAAATATAAAGCAACCAAATTCAAATAGTATAGATACATGGCAGAGATCTCAAAAAGAATGCTGGCTTACATATTCCTAAGTACAGACTCACATCTTAGAGAAAATCAAACTTAAAAATAAAAAAGGTATGAACTTGGATTTTAGCTGCAGCTCTATTTTATTACAGCAATTCTTAAGACCTATAATTTATTATTACCACCTCTAATTTATTTTCTTGATAATATCTTATATTTTACCTTCAGAGTAATTGTGATATTCTGTGTCTTGTAAGGAATTGATACTTTCTGGCAAATTGGTTATATTCAGTTTATTCCATTAGGTAAGATGTACCATTAATTGGAAGAAGGGTGTCGGTTCCTAATGCTAACTGTTCAGTAGCTTGTGAGGTTTCTTTTAGTAGATTTAGCTTTGATTTTTATGATCTATAGTTTCTTTACTTTTAGTACCTCTTAGGTGCCAGCATTTTTATTTCTATTCAAAAACAGAAAACACAGCAACACTAGATGACTTTTTAGAGCTCTTTAAACCCCATACTTTTTCATTGTACCAATCTAGTGGCTGAATGTTTATTATTATTGTTAACATGGAAAAGCTATAGAGGGCAGGCTAATTATCTCTCAGCACAGGCAAGTGTGGTTGTTATATATTGTTAAGCACCAGATGGTACACGACATTTATGTTTGTAGCCAAGTGAGAATTTATTAGCAGGACTGGTTTACTAGGCAGCACAAGGACTGTCTGTCACTGCAGTGTCTACCTTCAGTCAAGAAATAACACTAGGATTCCAACTTTCCCAGTTAGGTGGAAAGGAGAAAAGAGATGATGAAATTTCTATAAGAACTGCAGAAAGCTTTTACTAAACTGCTCTGACCCAAGCAGAAAGAGATAGGGATATCTTGCTTGATAGTGACATCAGGATTAAGAATAAAAAGAAAAAACAGGAAAAAAAAATGAAAAAAGAAAAAGCAACAGAGACAGGGAAAGGTTAAGCTCTTACCAACATAACACAGTCTTTCCACTTCTATACTTTCCATTAAAAAATATGGCTGCTACCACTTTCTCGAGAAATATATTGTAAAAGGATGAGGATCCAAATACTGAAATATTGCACATATTTCAGAGCTGTCATAATACCAATGGGCATCCACCATATCTCACACGTGAACCTCTGTACTACAAAGCAAACAGACTTGCTAACATTCTTAATATAAGCCCATTTCTTCTCTTTTTCTCCCAAATTCCTGGATGCTCTTCCTTCTGTTATCTTGGAAATGTAGCAAGAAGTGAGGAAAGGGTATAACATGTCATCTCAAAACAAGAATTGCTGCTAATATAAGAGCAGTAAACATATGACAGTTTGGAAAAAGACTGGCATGTGCTGTTTTTGATTTTGCTACTCTGGATTGATTTGGATTTTATTCTATGTCAAAAAACTGCTGAACAATGGAGCACAGGTTCTTTGGTTTTCATCAGTTAATTACTAAAATGACAAAGGAAGGGCTTTGTTTGAAAAGGATTTTGATAGCACATTACAATTGTTACTCCCACTTATTATTAGAAAGATTTTTCTAATTTCCAAGATCTCAGCAGATACTCCCTTGGAAACAGTCAAGATCAAAGCACATCCAAAGTGAATAGGAGTTTAGAAATAAATCCAAACAGAAAATTCTTTTAGACATTCATTTAATCAAAAAACAACTTTTGCACGACTTATAGGCAGAGCAAATGTATGATTTCTCTAAGTTCTGACTAGAGATACACTGCATTGGTAGAGACATCAAAAAATAAAAACTAAAACTAAAAACTTTCCAAGCACTAAAGCTCAGCTAAACAAGCACTAGTTCACAATTAAATAAAACAATTCAACATATAATCCCATTTATCCAGACATCTGGAAAGACGTGAGAAAACTTGAGATAATTGGAGAAGTCTGTTGTAAGGCCTATAAATTCCCTGATCCCAAACACAGAGTCCAAATTTCCTAACAACCTCTCCTGCTTGGTTGCTGAGGCTCAGTTAAGGAAGTTGCATTTGAATCCGGAACACATGCCTTGTAAGGAGGATCAAATTCTGATGTAATTACTCAAGTTGATAAACTACTCTAGTCCAGTCTTATGTCCTGGAGTAAACCATGAACACCTGATTTTCTTCCTACAGATTTTTAATAACCTGGAGATTAGGAATTTGAAGAGGTCAGGAAATGAGAGAGTTTAGGAAAGCAACAGGGTGCCAACATATTACAGCCAATATTATAGTGTTATTTAAATTGATGTTTTTCTGACACAAATTCCAGTGGAACTGAGATTCCACTCCACGCAATCACTACTACCATACCTGATTAATTACAAATAGATTTCTAGTTGTGTCAGATACCCACTCACGTCAAACATGCTCATATGCACATGATCCCTATTTCCATGTGCTATCTACTATCCTTAGAGTACTCTACGTATCCTCATTTGTACCAGACTCCTTCAGCTTACAAAGCTTTCCCTACTCAATTTGATGTGGAGGGAAATAGATGGCAGAGGAGCGAAGGAAAGCAAACCCCAAAGGTCAAAAAAACTCCTAAGAAGATACTGTTCTATCAATCCCTCAGTAAGCCCACAAGTCACCAGCTGTCCAGTTTTGAGCAGAGACTGCTTAGCGACTCCTAAGGCAGATGGCTGCAGAAATGTTAGCTTAGACTTTAAGTTTTCTTCACAGTATAATCATCCCAAGCACTAACTTTCTGTTCAGTTTGGTAAATGTCCTCTGTGTTTCAAAAAAGCCAGACTCCTGCTAAGGAACAGAATTCTGCAAGCAAATATTTTTCCCCTCCTGAAGAAAAGCCAGGGTTTTAGTGTTCCGCAGCTACTATCCAGAATCAATTTAACCTTAAGCCTCCCTTGGTCTGTCTGAATGATAACTTATGATTTTTACCTGAGAAGTAAAAAAAAAAAAAAAAAAAAAAAAAAAAAAAAAAAAAAAAAAAAAATCGAGTGATTGATAGTAATGTAGGTTATTTCATACCACTGAGTTAGGATGTGATTTCCTAATGATTTTATTGTATTAAAATACAAGGATGACAAGTTGCCATATGCACAACACATTCAGTAAATGAAATATCAGTGGATGCTGATCTGTGCCATTCAGTAATGTAAATGTCAAGCACAAAATTCTCCCCTTCACATGAGGAAGTTGCAACCCCTTTGCCTTGATACAGTTACGGTGCAGCTGAGGAGACAGGCTGCATAAGACATTTGGGATTGAGGAATTTAGAGAAGGCTGTTTGGGAATAAATGGGCTGATAATATTTAGCTCATAGGTAGAAGCAGAAGGCTAAAATCCCTATAACTCCTTCCTAAATTTTCTTGTCCAGCAAAGGTACATCTGTATACAAGACATCAAACATGAGAAAATTAAGAATAAATCAATATCATATTACATAGGTTTGCTCCTAAACACTCCTGGGATCAACATCAGACAACAGCCATATTCTTTCCCAAAAGAGTAGCAGACTTCAGCAAATCTATCATGTACAACTTAAATCTCTGTTCCTTTCCCACAATTTTTTTATTAAAATTACTGAAAGCCATAAACTATGCTCGAATAATGTGATTTTAGTAGTTCAAATAATTTAATAGAATTTTCTAAGAATATTAATCTGAAAAATTACAAAAAATATTTTTTCATCCTCTCGCTATTTTCTTGCTACTTTTACAGTCCTGAAGTTGATAGAAACAACCCAGTTGATTTTATTCACTGTATTCATTGTGAAGCTCACGCTCAGTACACTTGGCTACAAATAACACTCAGAATTACCAGTGTCAAAAGATTTGTATCAAATGATAAAGAATGGTATATGCAAAATGCTATGTCTCTGCTTGCACAGAAACTTCTTCACAGGACTGAGCCTGTTCCTGATATCTCTAGGGAGAGCTGAAATTTAACCTGTGCCAAGTACTGGAGAGGACTACTTTAGTTTTTTTAGGGTGAAAATCAAATACATTTTAAGATGCAAACTCTCTGAATCAAACCAGAAGCAATGATCTTTTTTTTTTCCTTCATGACTGGGTCACTGTCAGTGTTAAGTGAATTAAGTGCATAATTTATGGTCTCTCTGAGCACTCATATCTGTCAGAATTTAAACAGATTCAGTTTGCCATCATTATATCACAAGTTCTATCAAATATCATCATCATTATATCAAGTTCTATATCATATGAATTTTAAATATTTTCTTCCTTCTTCTGTTCAGTGTTGTCCACAGGATAATTTTACAGACATCCTTCAATTGCTCTTTTATAAGTGGAAACTATTGTGTTTATTCCCACAAGATCCAGGTTTTTAAAGTCCTACCTCATAGACACTTGAAGAAAGAGCTCCCAAACACTTTGTGGGCATCATGTATTGATTGTCTCATTGATAAATGGTTATGTGCTGAAGAATGAGGTTCAGAATTTATCCCAAATTCTTATTCTATCCAATTCTCAAAATTAAATTATAGTCCTACTCCAAGACAAAAAAGGAAACTTCAGTGGAACAACTCTTGCAAAGTTATAGGTTTCACACTAAACACTATTGACACTGACAACATTCAAGAAAATGTGAGGATGGCACAATGCACTGAAGCCAAAAATTGTTTTGATGTAAACAACCCCTCCACAAGACAAGTACTGATCTTATTGTTTGTAAGAAAATTAACATAAATGTTTATTACTGGTTTTAACTTCTCTGAGATTACTTTCATCTTGCTGTCACATTGGTAGACTTGTTTTTCCAGAGAGAACTCCCCGCAGAGTTGGCATGATGGGATCAGCTGGCAAGAGAAAAAGAAAGAAGGGAAGCACACTAATTCAATTAGTGGAGGCACCCAGGAGGTCTGACATTGCCTTCCTTTGATGAAATCTATTTTTCTCCTGTTGGTCTTTTGCCACCTCATCTCTTGGAAAGCAAAATTATGACCTCAGATAATGCACCTGTTTTCTAATGTCTTAAAGGAAGAAATTAATTTTTGATGTTTAACGTAGATGGTGAAAAAAGGCAGCTGGTTTGAAATTAAGTTTTGAGATTCTTAAGAGCAAATTCTAGTATTAAAGGGTATGCAGAAACTCATACATTGTTCTTTTTAAAGAACAAGAGGATCCCATACACATTTCAATATATTAAATTTCTATATATGAAAAATATATGTGAAAAGCATAAATGTGAACTTAATATTTGGTGTAAAGTTGACAGATTACACAGCTCTGTTTTCCTCAGCACATTTTAAAGAAAAAGTCTTAAAGGCTGAAAGAACAAAGAGCAGAGGAAGGAAGACCAAAGGCTGTGGAATGTGCCTTCAGAGGCTGTGTCTTTCTTTCTTTGGGCTTTCATATGGCCTTCTTCCACCATCCGCAGCACTTCTAAACAGCCTTATTAATGGGACAGAACTAGTTCTACAGTGGATAAAAAATGTACCTTGTAACATCTACCTGCTCGTCTGAAGCTTTACAAATCTCTCTAAGGCCAACCCCCCAGCCCCAACATCACAGATTAATTATTCTTGAGGGTGCAAAGTTTTTGTGACCGAAGTCACAGTATCTTGCTTTGCCATTTAGAAGAGCCACATATTCTGCTCCTATTGCAAGAACCGTACCTTTAATGTTTTGCTCCTCTTAATATTATGAGAATAAAATTTGAAATTTCTTAGTATATTATCAGATTCAAAAAATTTCTACTAGAATTAATGATTAAGAGGAGATGAGAGAATTAGAATTTCCTTTTCTAAATGTTTTTCCCCAAAAGATGCAACTGTCTTCTCCCACATTTCTGCCCCCTTATAAACACCAAGACATTATCTGGCATTTTACTGGGAGGGAGTATTTCTTTCTTCTGAGGTTAGGAGGAAAGAAGAGTTGTGGGATTTCTTTTCATGTTGTTAAAACCAGAAATATATAGAGCTTTGGAAAAACCCAACAACCTTCACACTTGAAGATGAAAGCATCTCATCTTTATGACAGTTTACCAATTTTGTGGAAGGAGTAAAACAATATCATGAGGTTATATTTAATTGACTAACATGTAGTATGTGTGCACAAATAGTAAATTAACAAAAAAATATATTCATATGAAGTGATTTTTCATTTAGGTAAATTGTAACTATTTATATCCTGTTTTATTCCTCTACAGAGGACAGCATCATATTTTCTGATCCTGTAAATCAAATTGAAGAAATTTATTTTCAACAGACAAATAAATAGCACTTAACCAATGAAGTATATGTAAATAGGTCCTACAAATAGCCATACAAAATGTAACATTTACACAGGACTCAGTCCTGTCTTAATAAGAGTGAAAAAGATGGTTCCTTTTTAAAATTATTTTGTAATAAGCACTTTTATGTCATTAGATGTACACCTCTACCACCATTTTCACATTTATGCTCTAGACACAGGCAAACACTGTTACAGTGCTTAATTAGAACCACAGATGTAAAGTGATGGAGTATCCAAAAATACAATTACTGTTAGAGCTAGGGGCTACAGTAGTCCATGAAATTTGCATCCAGACACTGTAGCTGTTAATGAAGTTTCTGATTACCCATATTCTGCAATTTTTGTGAGAAGCTGACTGCAGCATGAATCACATCTTTGCATGTCTCTACTGCTCATTTGTCCTATCCCAAAGTTCCTTCCTTTTACCCTCTGCAGTCCTGTAGGTTTCTAAAACACTAAGCCAATTGTGGTTTTGTTCAGACAAGTTTAACAATCTTTTCACAAATAGCATTACTATGATACTCTTCTGATATCATTATAGAAATGCAAATGCTATTATTCATTGCTACTAAGAGCATCTTGTTCAACATGAGCAACTTTACAGGCATTTTTCAATTTGAAAAAGGAATACTGATTCACAATAGGGTTTAGATATCAGCAGTCTACTTCCAAGATAAACGAGAATATCAAATTTAAAATGAACCCTATCTACCAATTTAATTAAGCCAATCATCCTTTCTGATTTTCTTCTCCACTTGAGAGGAGAGCATGGTTGTCTTGCTTAATTTCACTTCTAGCTTATCTCACATAGTCTGAATACTACTACTTCAGTGAGATTGCCTCCAGCACACCACACCATGCTCTGACATCAGGTCCATCATATGACCCAATACAGTGCAAAATAATTCACCTGCATTTACTGATTATTTAGTAATTGTGGATGTACGAGTACAAATATTACCAGTCCATCAATTACCATGTTGGATACATGCCTGCCCTCTCCACTTTAGATACAGATCCCTGCACTGCACATTGTAAAAGCCAAACTCTAATGATACTTCCAGTCACTTGGCTGTGTTAAGTCAAACACCCAGTACAGTGCTGTGAAACCCCTGAGAAAAATGACACCGTGGCATGTCAAAAGTTGCCTTTTGACTTTTTGAGCTTTTAAATATTTTAAGCTTAATAGAAAGATTTAATTATTGCTAGCTCCCTGCCCATCTGCAGGACTACTTTTGGTGCCCATTTATACTTCATTGCTGTAACAAATATAATTATTTACCTAAAAAAGGTGTATCTACAACATAGAAAACAAAATTTGGTATTACTCATGTCAGATATCTGTAGAAAATGAAATTTGTAATAATACCAAGCATTATCCTAAGAAATCTGCTCAAGAAGCCCTCCAAAAAAGAAATAGTACTTTACCACATAATTTGTACAATGGATTAAAAAGTAATTAGTCCACTCAATCATCAGATAGCAGAAAATCTAAAAATTAGCAATCATCAATTGGAAGTGAAGGAATTATTAACAAAAACAATTAATGTAATACAAATGATTCCCTGAACCTTCTGTGGTATTAGCATTAGATATACACTGGCAACCTGAAAAATCATATTAAATGAAGATGGAAAAGTTGGCATGTTATATGATAAAATTACAATGTAACTGACTCTCCATCCAATGGACTAGTTTACCTGTTTCAATCACGTTTAAATAAATTAATGAGATTTTGAACACAC
The DNA here is from genome assembly GCF_050655825.1 of Lonchura striata. Lineage (NCBI taxonomy): Eukaryota > Metazoa > Chordata > Aves > Passeriformes > Estrildidae > Lonchura > Lonchura striata. The sequence goes on from NC_140704.1 coordinate 76,101,398, forward strand.
GTCAGTGTTTCTATAAAGAGAGAAAGAATTACAAGAAAAAAACAAATCCAGGCAATTATGTATTTCAAAAGCACAATTTTGCAAAATATCTATTTTTAGAGTGTGGAGTGGTTATCTTCTGTGTAATATGAATTCCATAGTGGATAAGGAAGACATTACACAATCAATTAATTAATTCTCCACTACATTTTTTCTTGCTTGTGTGTTTATTTAACCAAACAAAACATTTTTGATGTTTAAAATCTGAATAATAATAAAAAATGTTTAAAACCCAGTGTATACCCTTTAGGATACCGCAATAATTTCCAGTATCAAGTAAAGCACTGATACTGGTAGGACTTAATAGACATTAATTCAATAAACAGCAGCATTCTGTGGCAGTGCCACAACTATAAAATTAAACAGTAGACATGAAACATGCTTTTAAATTTCCAGATATTAAACCTATGGGATGTTCTTCAGAGATATCTGAATATGAAGCTGTGCCCAGCAAAATTTGAACTTCAAATAAGAGTTGAGACATTTCATTGCTCAGAGATCTAAGGCACTACCACAGTCTATCAATTTTCAACTCTGAAAACGAAATGCCTGCTGCAATCTAGAAAAATACTGAAATAAATTCAAAGGAGCAAATTTGTAATTGAGTTAAAATATACTCATTGTCACTCTAAGATGTCATTTGGCAGCTTAACATAAATGATCAAGATTTAGTAAAATCCTTTCCTGGCAGTCTGGAATCACACGGGGGAATTTTTTTTGCTGGCAAGGAAATTCTTATCCTTGGGCTGTTTCTGCTGCTGTTGGGTGGTTCCCACTAACCAGCTCTCTCTGTTTTTGTATAACACCCAACAGACACTATATGAAGCATTTTGACCTAGTTTGCAGAAATTATCAAGGAAAAAAGAACAAAGGGGAGTGGAGAAGGGTGATGGAAGAGTGATAGGTTTTAATCTATTTTCTGTTCAGCTTTTTAAACTATCCCATTGTGCCAGAGGAATACCAATGCCAGCAATGAGGAAAACAAGACAACAGTGAGAGAAGGAGAATAATAAACCGCTCTTTTTCAGCAACATCCCACATTTTGCTCTCAATTGTACTGTAAAGGTACACCAGAAAATGCTCAAGTACCGAGAGGCACATAAAAAGTAAATGTGAAGAACTCTTTCGTCTTAATTCCCATGCTCTCAGTATTTCATTTTGCCATATTATGTTGCATATTTCTTTAATTTTTAATCACCAGAATGCCATATCTTCCCATTGGAAATTTAATTTCAAATAATCACAGTATTAAAACCATAAAATTATCCATATTACTGTTTAATTACTTCATGCTAAGTAAATTTTAAATACTCTAAGTATCCAGACACAAGTATAACTGGCTTGAAGATCTTGTATTACAGTGATTTATATGAAGCTAGATAAGTCAATACTTAATTTTCCCTACTAATTGATTGACATTACATACAAAGAAGACAAATTTCATATTAAATAAGATGAAGCAACCACCTTGTAAGAAAAGAGCTAACAAGCTATGACTCTTCAGCTTGCAGGGACTTGAGAGGGGCACAACCAGGGTTTGCTAACTCCTGCAGCAGTAAGATGAACATACAGCTCTTACTTGGCCTATCCTGATAAAACCAAAGTACATGATGACTAGCAAACTGTTTGGAGATTGCTTAAAGAAATGGAAGAATGTGCCACTCTACACAGCAAACAGAGAATGATTGAAATGTGGAGCCTTAAATGTGGAAGGCTCTGATAGCAAGCTGCATTGGCATGCTCAAAAGTGGATCTGACAGAACCAGCAGATGAAGTCAAAAAGTGCTAGCACTCGGAGGGGACTGGCCCCCAGGAGATGGCCAAAGTCACCTGCCTTCCCCCTCTTCCCTTTTGAATATCTTCTCCTACCACCACTAGGAGAGCAGTGGTGCAGGAGAACCTTTAGACACTTCCAGCTGTTAATGGTACCATCCTCAGGAGACAAAGCTCCAGGATGAAAGGAGCACTGCTCTGACAAACAACAGAAATCCCGCCTTCTCATCTTGTCCAGCAGTGCTTGCCACAGCATGGAATTACTCTTTAATTGTTAATTTTCCATAACGCCTGAATTTTTTAGATGTGACAGAGCAAAGGCAAAGATTACTTCAATTATTCTTAAGTCAAAGAGAAAATCCAAACTTTTCATAGTGAAATTAAGAGCACATCTGCATGATAGGTATCCTATTTGCATTGATTTAAATAATTTTCTACTTTCATTCATTGGTAAGACAATTATACAGACTGATAAATTATGGACTGTTATACCTTTGTGTTTTTCACTGCAGTGCCATGCCCTGAACCTTTATTCTCTTCCCCTGCTTTAAGATAAGAAAGCTCCTACTAAAATACAAGCCTAGAATACTGTTTTCAGACAGATATAATTTGATTGTTTTTAAAAGTTGATATGTATTCTTATACAGTACTACTCATTCACTAGTGGTTTTCTCTTAGACCCTGATAACATGGAAAATATTTCTAGGTTTACAGAATTGATCTGCCTATTTATATACGTGGGACATTTTAATTGAAACTGCCTGTATTTCTTTTGTGGGATAGCACAGACTGTTACATTGCAGAGTGGGGTATTTTAACATCACAGATAGCTGTGCACTACTAAATTTAAAATTTTAGTTGCCTTTGAAGCAATTGATTTGGTAAAACTCCTAGATTAATTGGTAGGCAATTCTAGTTGTTAAAAGGAAGTATTTTCTCCCAATTTTTGACTTAGGAGTGATTCAATAAGCATACAAAGATAATGTGCAAGATCCCATTCTTCCAAATTCCTTCCATCTACAAATATGGAGGTGTCAAATCTTCTTTCCACAGGATAGTTTTCTTGGTCTTCCACAAATACACAGAAAAATGAATGCTGTTTTCTATAAGCATGCTTATTATTTTCTCAGTTAGAATAATTGATTTTGTTTTTATAAAGCCAGGTGTTTATCAAAGGTAAACAGAATATGGAAAGTTTAAAGTGTTACAAAGAAGGACTTGGAAATCTTCTTAGAATGATTCTAATACAATTCTTCCACTTAGGTTATCTATGAAATTCTTAGCAACTATAGGAGCTGACTATAGTGATTTCAATAGTGATTGAAACAGGGTGCTGCAGAAGTTCTGACAAAAAAGACAAAGAAAGGTGAAAGAGTTTGTTTAACCATGCTTTTCCTCTAAGCCCTAATGCCTAAAATACCTGGCCAAGGAGAACACAGTTAAATTTTTGTTTCTTAAAAGGAGCACTTCAAATTGATTGTCTGTATCCTTTTCAATTTGCAATATATTACAAAAGTAAAAATTCTGAAATATAATTTACATTCATTACAACAATCAAATGATTGTGGGTTTGTGCCATAATTGACTCCTTTGACAATAACTGAACTCTTTAATGCACTTTCATAAGGAGTATTTGGCTCGGCAAAGGAATGTAGACCAGATAGACTAACCAGTAGAAGAGGAGGAACTCAGTAGAAGAGAAGGAACTAGAAGAATATAGTTTCTGTGCTTTCTGAAGTATCTATACATTATGCCCACTGAAAGCTGTGTTTTCCCCCTTCCTTATTCCCCAGAGATATTTCTAAGGACTGTCTATTTCCAAATCTGCATAACTCAAGGACTCTGCCAAAGGTTAGGAATTATTTCTGTAGATAATTCTTGACACTGTTTTAGAGAGTACACTTGCATGAATTGCAACTTGCAAATTTCTATGAAACCATAGAAACTATGAAAAACTGTGACATAAATAGAACTCATGAGATGAATGTCATCACCATAAATGAGAGCTGAACATTTGAACCTTCTTTTTGTACATATTTTCTTTTCCCCCGTCTGTTCTGCAGTGAATTGTAGTACTCAAGAAGATAAGCTGGGAAACCATGAAGCCCAAAGATAAAGTCTAGAAAATATAATTGAAGAAGACTATATTCTTCTATATAAGGCTAACTCATATAGAAAAATCTGTCTCCCTTGCTCTATGTCCCATGACAACAACAACAATATCAATAACTGCATATTAGAAATGGAGGCATTAATATCTGTCTTGCATCTCCTTAGTCTGCAAGAGAGGGGTAAGGTGGAAAGGGAAAGGAGGGAATGGGGAGGGAAAGAAGGGAGCAACACAGAGCACACCACAATATAAAGAAAAAAACAATGAAACAAAAATTTACGATCAAGTCAGCAACATGAGTGACTATGCAGCAGATGCTCTGATTTGATGCACTGGTTTTAAACAAAATTAAAAAATAAAATTGCCAAAAGACACACAATTATAATCCCACATGTTTAAAGAACAGGTTTATTACCACAACTCTCACTGTTTAATAACTGTGCTTAAAAATGTCCAAAAATATTTAAATATTAATATCAAAATAAAGAAGGGCTTTTTGTCAACAAATTACTAACAAAATTGCCTCAAATCCCTGCAGACTTCTGGTTCCTTCTAAATAATTAACAAAATACATGCTAGTAATCTGACATAGTTAATAGCATAAAAATAAATGTGTTCAAGATTTTGTAACATAGGAATCTTTCAATAAAACTAAGAGAACTGACTTCTGATATACCAGCCAAAGTCTGTTCTTGCTGAGCTCTAAAGGCAAGTACTTGATTTCCATCAATTCAGTGATTCTGACTATCAAAGAAATTTAAACCACTCTAAAGGAGATCAGAAAAACTACTGTCAGTGGCATTTCTTTAAACTTGCATTGATGTAACAGGATTAATATATCCCTGTGGATATGATCACATCAGCTGTCTTTCACAAAAAGATACCCTACACAAGGAAATAAGCATAAATCTAATACCATCTGAGAGCACTGAGGTGTCCATTACTGTCCATTTTCTTCTACCTCTCCTGTCAAAATCACAAAACTGATTTCTAAGAGATGATTGCTAAAATACAATCTCCTGCAATGACAGTCTTTCACCCATGAAATTATATGAATATGTGAGAAAACAGCATCCTGCATGCTTCAATGTAAAGCAGTTTCATGACAGGAGCAATCCATGCCTTCACTGCCACCTTCTTTCTGTCAGTTCACATCCTGTGCTTAAATTTCACCTGCAAATCTATGGCTGATACGCAACATGATTTGTCTGATTGGTTTACATTTCCCCATCATCCTGAGCGTGCCATGGGGGTCTCTGTGAAACTACATTCTCCATCAGAGAACTGAAACATTTCATTGCAATCAGCGCAGACACCTGCAGGCACCAACAGGCCTTAATTGCCCAGATTCATTTCAGCAGAGACACTCATTTGTGCACCCATGCACATGAATCTGGGGGCATCTGGACCAGGACTGAGACAGGTGCACTTCTCAGAGGTACAGCTGTTCCCAGGCCTGATCCTGGTTGTTTCTTCACTCCCATTAGGATTTTCCAGACTAGCTTCAGGCCTGATTTGCTAAATCAGCATTTTTTGTATTGCTGCCTGCTGGATGGTCTTGTTTGTTCACCAGTGGGGATTCATTCCCAAATTCTCTACTCTTGTGGACCACTCCCAAAAACCATATTGGAGCAACATGAAGGTGGCTAATCCTCCAGTAAATATAGTCTTATCACCCATCTTATTGTCAAGGAGATCTTTCTTGATTTTCAGATCCTTATTCACATTTACATATTAAAAAAAGGAAAAAAACAGGAAAAGAAAGGAAAATATATATAATTTTCAGAGTATTTCATTTAGTAAAATATGCTTTTCATCCTTGCTTTACATAAAATACTGATGACAGTATATGACAGCAAAATATCATATTTAAGTCCTTTGAAATGGCAAAATATATTTTATTTTTACATAAATCCAAAATGAAAAGGTATTGTAAGTTATTAGTGACCTTGTGCAAATGTGCATTAAAATATTTTTATGTGAGAGGCATAGATATTAAAAAGAATTATATCATCTTAGAATTTTTTTTATATAAGCATGTTTATGGATAGCTTAAGAAAATCTATATTCTACCAGTGAGACAGAGTGAAAATTTAACAGGGTAGAAATCTATTTGGATTTAGGTGACATGACCACTTTCAGCTTGCTAACATAAGTGAAATATGTTGTTTAGTCTAATAACTACAGCACTAGCAAAGTTGTCCCAGCTAAGGAAGAGATAAGAAAGACTCCTTGGACCTTGAAAGAGACAGGGCAGAATGACCCAGGAGTTCTTTCTGTACTTTCTGACAAAAACTGAGTACAAGTGTAACTAGCTGTAAGTGTAATGCAAAATCAGCATAATGAATATGCAAGAACCTATTGTGAAATTCTATGCATATGGAAATTAGTCAGGGCAATGAGTCCCCACATGCTGTGAATAAACATACCGTTCCCTACAAATCTTTATTGGAATTGTGGGGTTTTGATTTTTCTTCGAGTTTCACCTTCCAAACTAATGTTTTGATGAATAGTATTCTAGTGAAAGAAAGAAAATGCTATTACTATTTGCTAAGCTTGAAAACTGTTCAAGTCCTACTTTCTATTATTGCAAGGTTTTAATGTTACCTTTAGCCAAAACTTAGAAAGAAATACAGTCCATGTAAAGATACAGAATGAATCAAATTTAACTCTTAAGAAAATCCACTAATTTTATACAGTTTACCAGAAACTGAAGGAGATGGGAAAATATGGAAAAAATTTTTGAAGCTTGACATCATTGTACTCTCTACAAATACTCCTAAAATCCCTGTATAGTTATCTGGATACTTTTGTTGAAAGCAGAAAGCTGGGAAAAATCTTTAGAAGATGCTGTCTTCAACTTAACAGGGCAGTTTCTCGGTACAATCAGAATCACAGTAAACTTCCCACTGTGATTAGGGAGAAACAGACAATGGCACATAATAAAATTTTCATATCTGTAGAAAAAAGAGCATGGACTAAGTAGGCAAAAGAAAAATAATATAAAATATTAATGCACTTTGATGCTTACATTCCTTGAGAAGAGGGAAGTGAAGCATATTCCCGGTTTCTATCAACTAATGAAGAAAATACATCTAAAACTCTAGAAAATATAATGGTTTATGGTCTACTTATGTTTTCACAGATGTTCTAAATACCTTAAGTCTGTTTTTATTAACATGCTTGCTTAGAATGCCAGGAGTTGTAAAAATCTGATAAGATTTAATTAGCATTTAAAAACATCTAGAGAGTTATTTGAACCGTATTATTCAGTAATGGTAAGGAACATCTCTGAAAGCATAGACAGCAACTAGGTACCTAGTTCCTATTTATTGCCTTTGTAGATATGATGAGTATTCTAGGAAACTAAAAAAAGAGTATCACCCTGCTAGGCTAAAAAATTCAAATTAAGTGATATCTATTATCATCCTATTACATTCTGGTAGCTTTATTGCTCTTCAATCAGAATTTCAGTAAATTTAAATTAAATTTTCAGTTTATTTGATATCTCAACTGAAAATGAGAGAAATAGAGATGGTCAAAAGTGCCTGAGTAAACAGATTATACTTTCTCAGGCCATGCCATAGTTTCATGCTTAAAAAAATCAAACCATAATTCTGCATGAAGGCACCGCAGGTAACTGAACCTTAGAAGAGAGAGCTTTTACTGGAACTCAGGTCAAAAAAATAATTGCTGAGCTTTGAAGGAAGGAACAGGAAAATGAGAACTACAAGGATGTCATGAAGTTATGCAGGGATAAAAGTAAATACATAAATACCTAAATGCCCTAAATAAAATACAAAAAAATCCGTAAATATTGTAAATACATCAGCAACAAAAAAGAAATTAAGAACAATATTCCTTCTTTAATGGATGCAGAGTGAAACATAATGACAAAGAATGAGAAAAAGGCTGCCTTCTTTCCCTCAGTCTTTAAATGTAAAATAGTTTTCTTGGAGTACCCAGTCCCCTAAGCTGAAAGACAGTAACACAGAGCAAAATGAAGTCTCGATAATCCAAGGGGAAATGACCAGCTACACCACTCAGACACATATAAGTCTAAAGGGCTGGGTGGAATTCACCCAAAGTTACTCAGGAAGCTGGCAGAAAGGCTCAAAGCGCCACTTACAATAATTTACTCTCAGTCTTGTCTAAATGGGGATGTTCCAGTGGACTTGAGATTGGCCAGTGTGATGCTTATCCATAAAAAAGATCAAAAAGAGGATCTGGAGAGCTACAGGTCTGTCAGCCTGACCTCAGTGCCAGGAAAGATTATGAGCATAATCTAAGAGCATCATCACCATAGCATGTGCAGGACAACCAGGGAACAAGGCCTAGCTAGCCTTGGGTTTATGGGTTTATGAAAAGCAAATCATGCTTGACCAATCTGTTTTCTTTCTGTGACAAAGTGACTGGATTAGTGGAATATGTTCTTTACTTGAACTTAAGCAAAACTTCTGATATTATTTCCTGTAATGTTCTGGAGAAACTGGGTTCTCATGGGTTGTATATGTATACATTTCACTGGCAAAAAAAAAAATACTGGATGGCTTAGCCTAAAGTGTGATGGTGACTGCAATTAAGTCCAGTTGGCTGGTCAAAACTGGTTTTCCCCAGCGTTCAGGTAAGGGGATAGGTAATTTTAATATCTCTACCAATGATCTGGATGAGGGAATTGAGTTCATCCCAGGTCAATTTGCAGAAGATACCAAGCTGGGCTGGAGTGTCAATGTGTTGGAGTGTCAAAGGCTCTACACAGGCTGGACTGATGGGTTGAGGCTTATTGTATGAGCTTCAACAAGGCCAAGTGCTGGGTCCTGCACCTGGGACACAACAACTCCAGGCATCACTGCAGGTTGGGTGCAGAGTAGCTGAAAAACAGCACAGTGGTAAAGGACCCGGGGACACTTAAAAGACACTCAAGTCTTAACTGGAGGCTTTGAGGCAGCTAGTGCTTCAGTTTCTTAATTATGTTCATATTTCTTCATCATTCATTAGATTTCAGAAACATGGCAAGTGCAAGACACTGGTTCTCTTGCTGGTATCCTTCCAATCTCATTTTGCTTACTGAAGAATTGCCTTCTGTTAGTTGATAATGCACTTTAAAACAATATCAAAATATCAAAAAAGAAGTTTTTTTAGAAAAAATGTTTAAGATTGTAAACATTCATTGAGCCCTATTTGCATTCCTCAGTATAATCAGGACACAGACACTTTCCATGGATTTGTTTCTTGAAAATATCTCCAATGCCAACTGCATGCAACCTCAGAGTAAAATTGGACTGTTGACCATTCCTGGTGGCCCAAACAGTATTTCAGAAAATAAGAGGTAAAATCCCCAACCACTACGAACCAAAAAACCTCACCCAAGAGCACCTTGAAATTTTAGTTGTGTGTTAGCAACAGGAGAAATTCAAAACATAAAATTTAAAATATATTATTAGTCTCCATCAAATGAAAAATTACCACTTACAGACTTCATAGTTGCAAGTTTATATCAAAATTATGATTTGAAGAGAACAACATACAAGCAATATTTACAAGCAAATTAAAATTAATAGAACATGTCATTTTTAGTTTGAAATTAGTCTCTAGACAATGTTTCTACATAAAAATGGTTGAAGATCTTTTTGCTATTTAATGCAGAAAACTAACCAGATCTACTTGTAAATATTCTTGATTAAAACTTTCCTTGAGTAATTACATAGCAGAGGGTCATTTTAGCACAGACATATGCATCTCTAGTTGAGGATCACAACTACTTTTTTAATCAAAGCAGAAGTATCAAAATGCAATTAATCACTCCAAAGACATTTACATGAAGAAGTACACAAGCCTTTTAGACTTTTATATGAAATGGTTAAATAAATCAGCACATCCAGAGAAACTTGGTCCAGACCAATTTATTATGATTCACTTGCACAATGTCCCTTATCATTAGGAGATGGTCAAGATCTACAAAATGCATTTACCACAAGTGGTCATTTTACAAAACTACATTACTGTCTTGTTGCTTGAAGCACAAAGTCTTACCATGCTCAAATTCCTGTATCCAGAAAACAGGATGAAAATGATCTCAATTATACATACATTGTGATTATAGAGCACTTTGGGGTCTATAAATCAGAACCGTTTTCTACAGCAATTTGTGTTGCCGTGCGAGACCAGCTCTGGGTGGACGCTGGCGGGACACGGCGGGAGGTTGGGAGAGGCGGCGCCGCTTTTCCCCTTCGTTTCTAAGAGGCTCAGTTCCAGCATGGGAACAGATGAAATGGCAAGACGGAGCTCGCGTGCAAACACGTTTATTGTGGAAGCGTGTTCCCGGCACACCGACCCGGGGGTCGGTTATACCCCGTGCCGGGGGCGGGGGGGACCTGAGCGGCGGCCAATGGGACACGGCAGGGGACTGGGGCAGGGAAACCCCGGAGACAGCGATGGGAAAGGTGGGGGGACAGGGACAGACCACGTGGCGAGGGGGATGATAAGGGAACGCAGGGTCGGGACAAGGGACCGCGGCGGGGAGGGGGAGTGATAAGGGAATGCAGAACAAAAGGGGGAACGTGTGGGAAGGGGGGAGGGGGAATTGGGGGGGAAGAAAATTACAAATTCTGCAAATTTATAAATAGGGTGGCTATGGCAAAGAAACAATATGAATGTGCAGGCCAAGGAAAATCTACAAGTGCTATAAGGAAATAGTCAACTTTTGAGAGTTTGCAGTTTTATTTACAGACTGCATGCTGCATTCTTAAGTTCTAAGCCCTCCTGCTTGCATGGTACACTAGCAAGAATTACAGATACTGGCTACATTAGGAAGTGGAGTAGAAACAGATTACAAAGAGAAGCTATTAGTGTTGTGGACCCTATAACCACAATGTACATCTTTCATGGCATCTACTTCTAATTTCATCCTGTAATGAAGCACCACATAACAGCCACAAAATATGGGGCCATGTGCTTCCAGGGAACATCTTCCAGTTCATTCTTTAAAATGGAATAATGCTGAAATTGCTCACAGATGCTAAGCAAAAAGTGACAGTTGTTAAAGACAGAGCTGCTTCAAATACACTCCCACTGATATTTTGCAAATAAACAACAGGTGAAATTTCAGATTGAATAAATGCAAACCTAAATTTCAAAGTGAAATTCTTTAACCCTTTTAAAAATATACAGGTGGGTAAGAATAGCACCTTCATTGACTGGTTTCTGAATGTCTTTAAATAGAACTCAAATCTCTGAAAAGTAAACCGCTGTCTACCTTGCAAAATTTATCTAAAATTAGACAACTGAATTCTGATATTTACTTAAGAACAAAAGAATTCCTCTCTAGAACAGATAAAGGATTAACAACCTATCAGTATATATGTACTTAAATTTAGACATCTGACACAGAAATTATGAAGTATTATTACAACTACTGCATCTAACCTGCTGGAAGGCTTGCAGATTTTCTGCTCTGTCTCTGAGAAGAATAATATAATAAGTAAGCACTGTCAATTTATTGAATAAATCCTGGAGAAAGGTTATAAAATATTAAGAATTACCTTTCTTTATTGTGCTTAGGTACATTAATAGATTTATCTGTGTTTTCAGAAAAAACGGAACATATGAATGTGGCCTAAGATTAAAAATGTCTACAATAGGAAAAAAATTCTGAAATTATTCTATATATTTTTTTTCAATGAAAAGTTTAAAACTACATTAGAATTCAATACTCAATTAAAAAATTAAGTCCCCTACACAACAGGAAATTCTCATTTACTTTAGCACATACCTTTTGCTCTTTATAAACTAACCTTAAAGAAGAATGTAGAAACTGAGATTATATGCTTATTATGCATGTTAGAGGAATTCAAAGAAGATCCAAGGGAAGACAACCATTTGAAAGCTAAATTCCAAATTCTCCAGAATTCTTAGAAGCAGAAGAATAAGTTACAGAGAATTTCAGCTCATATCTGATTTTCAGTTCCTGAATCATTCAGTTTTGTCAACAGTAACTTCAGAGGCATTTTCACTTGCCACAATTATGCAGTCTTGCATTTGTATATTTTAGCTGATCAATAATTTAAAAAAACCCCAAACTATCCAGTTATGTAAACTTGTTTTCACTGCAATTATACAAAAATTTAAAACCTACTGCACTCTTATATCAGGTTTTTCACAGTCATTTGTGAAAAATAGACATTTTCACAAGTGAAACAGTGCCATCTTGTGTAATATAGACATTTTTGCTTGTCAAAGAAACATTTTTCTCAAGGGATATTAATATATTTTTTATTTTCCCCTGAGAATGATACCAAGTCCCATAGATAAATTTTGAAATTTACTAATGAAAATAGTTGTTCAAGTTGTTCAGCAAGCCATATTAAAACCATACCTTCCATTGAAGCAAGTAAAATGAAAACCAGTTTTCATATGAAACACCACAGGGAAGTTAGATTCAGTTCTTCACTAACACATTTTAATCATGTAGTTTCTGAGACTACACTCTCCCTGCATAATTGTTAAGATTCAGTTTTAATTAACAGCTTTTAACTTTCATTTAGATGGGATGTATCTCCATTTATTTGATGTCCCTGAATACCTATGTAACTCCTTATCATACAATTTTGAAAGTATTGCTGACCATCATTTAAATTACAAAGGTAGTAAAAAAAAATCTTATTTTCAGTTTATAGATACTATTCTAAACTCTTATTGTAGTAGACCACTGGTAATATTTTGACTAATATATCATAGAAAATTGATTAATATATCATAGAAAAATGAGCAAGTAATAATTTAAATTAATGGTTCACATTTGCATTTCTTTGAATGTCACAAAAACCTAAACCTCACAAACAAGCTCACTAAGAAAACCCTGTTTAACAAATATTAATATGGGTTCAGAATATTTAATAACTCTAGGGCAGCTCTTGATGAGTGCTTTCACAATTTTAAAATTGTGTAGTGACATCTACTGTCTATAATCTGGTAGTTGTCTTAACAGTTGACAATTCAATGCTTTTAGTATCCATAAAATTATTAACTCCTGCTGAATAACTCAAACCTTATTCAGAAAATAAAGCCGAAGGACACACTTGTATGCTGTACAAGAAATTCAGCAACAATGCTTGAATGAATATACTTTCAAAATGGAGTTAAATATGTCACCTGTTTTTATAATTTTGAAATTTTAGTATTTCTTAAACATCTTGTAAGTTGGAACAAATATTAGAAAACTTTCAAAACATAAACCGAGTTTTGTAATCACAGATAAACACACTGCATTATCCAGACACATACTTCAAATAGTAACAATAATTATCTGAAAGGAAGATTTCTGGGGAATAAAACACTAAACAAATGGCAAGATTGAATGTCATGAGTTGATATGTACCCTAAAGGTAGTTATTAACTGAATCATGTTTAGATTAGGAAATAAAAGCTCTGTCTATCACAGGCATAATCTCAGGAGTACTCCATGTCACACTTCTAACTTGCTGTACTGAAACTGCCTAGAAATGTAACTCTATAATAATTTATATTCAAAGATCAAATATAATTTGACACACTGCATATCAAGGAGTTTTACTGAGATTAAGGAATAAAGAATAGAAACCTTTATGTCTTCGCTCTATTTCCTATGCACTTCCATATTTACTTTATTTTCCCATTATACGTATCATAAAGCACCATGAAAGAATTAAAATCTTGCATGAAAATCTTACGTGAACTAATACGATTGACTCCGTAATGATTCTGCTGCACCAGATTATATCAGTTGGCCCCATTTCATTACCCATCCTTAAAATGTGTGACCATCTCACATAAAATCAGACCATAACTCCTTTAAATTTAGCTCATCATCCAGAATTAATGTGGTTTTTTGAATTAATAGTAGAATTGGATAAGTTGGAAGGGATCCACAAGAATCATTGAGTCCAACTCCTGGCCCTTCACAGGAAACCCCAAAGATCACACCATGTGTCTGAGAGCACTGTCCAAATACTGCTTGAACTCAGGCTTGGTGCTGTGACCACTTCCCTGGGGAGCCTGCTCCACTACCCAGAAACCTCTAGGTGAAAAAATTTCCCTAGCATCTAATCTAAGCACCCTCCAGCTCAGTTTCAAGGTGTTTCTTCAAGTCCTGTCACTGGTCACAAGAATGAAAAGATCAGTACTTGCCCCTCCGGTTCCCCTTGTCAGGCTGTTGAAGACCACAGCGACATTTCCCCTCAGTCTCCTCTTCTCCAGGATGAATAGACCAAGTGGCCTCAGCCACTCCTCCAAGCTCTTCACCATCCTCACTGTCCTCCTTGAGAAGCTTCCTGATGGCTTAACATAATTTTTGTATTGTAGCACTCAAAACTGCACACACAACTCAATGTGAGGCTGCCCCAGTGCAGAACAGAGCAGAGAGGGACCAGTATTAGGTAGTTCTGTACTCAGAAATTATTCCCAAGAACTATGCTTGAGTTGGGAAAAATTGTACACAGACACTAATAATTCACCTATAGAGGTACTCCAAACAAACAAACAAGCATTCCAAACAAAACAAAACAAAATTCTAAGAAACCAAACAGAGATATTCTGGTTTGAACGAAAGTTCAGCCCTGAAATTTTATGCTCTTTCATTTAATATTTTCCCTCAGGAATAATGACCAAATTGTTGTCACAAATCCAGTATAAACCAGTATAAATATTTTTTTTATCAAAGTAACATATATAATAAGCTATATGTTCTCACTATGTTTCTTATCAGTGAGGACTAAGTGTGTGAGAGCCAAGTGAATATAATAACTGAATACTGGGAAGACCCACTCAAAATATTATCAGTTATTGTGATTTCTAGAGTGCAAGAGGCACAGACTGGTAGCACTTGTAGTGCGTTGCTGGTGTAGGGTCCAGTCTGGACCTTCACAGCCTTCCTAAAGAACACTCATCTCAAGTAGTCCACTATGTTTTGGTAAAGAGGACAACACTGAGTTTATGATAATGTCAAACTCCTCTTATACCCATTAGCCAGTTTTCCACATAAATATCTTTCACAATGCTGAAGAATATGTATGTGAACTTAATTTTCTCTTTTTATCTGTGTTTTGATAACACAACTATAACTGCTATGGTGCATTTGATCTGGCATTTTAAGAAGATTCTAAAGAGATGCAATAAAGCTTAGACACTGCAGATGATAAACATAACTAAGACAGTATTTCAAATCTCATCTACCATTCACTACATATCATGCACAAAGATTGCACAGCACTACACACGTAAGTGAAATACTTGAGATCAAATTATTTCTCATAACAAACAGACATACAATTAGGACAAATATGATGATTATTGGACAAATATGCTGATTACTGGAAGAACATCTGGAAAAAAAAAGGAATAAAACTCTAGGCAATTAAATATTTTAAATATTCATGGCAGAAGAAGTAGAAAACATAAACACTAAAAGTAGCACTGCTGTTGACTTGAAACATCTTCAACCCAGACTGGTGTGTTATGTCACTGAATATATATAGAAACAGTATATTATAGTTACTGTCATTAACTTTGTATTTCATAAGGAAATTGCTGTTTAGATCTTATAATTAAGATAATGACCTACTTATTTTAGAAACAAGATGAGGATGGAGAAACTATAACATTTCTAAACACATTTGTGAATACAATTTTTTTTGTCTCATATAAATATAACTGAACTAAACCCAAATAATTTCTACTCTTACTGCCTAATCTATATCCTGTGAAACTATGAAACTGGTCCAGTTTCTATAATCTCATGAAATTTCTTTATTTACAAGTGGAAAATCCAAACTTAATTCTAGCCTCCTCACAACACATTTCTTGAAGAATGGTAGCAGTGGACTATCTTCTCAAAAGGTATTTTTTAATAGAAAGACAGAAATGTAGAACTGCAAAACCCTAAGCAAGGTATTAAGGGGAGAGAAAAAATATTCTTCACAGTGATCTATTTAAATTACTCTACTATTACACAATTTTATTCACTAAAGGAAAGTAAATTAGAACTCTAACTGATGTGCAAGTGTACCTCTAAAATGGGATTCATGCAGCATTATCATTCACATTTTTGCAAAGGTTCCAATGTCTTGCTCTTCCCACTTTACCATCTCCACATAGGATTTTTTGTGTGTATTTTAGTGGATAATGTCAATAATATAGGCTTTAATATACCATAAAATTCAAGTCCTGAAAACATATTGAAGTGCTTTGAATGTGCCATAAAACTAATTATCTGTCCAATTGTTCTACTTCCCAAGTAAAAATGGCTTCAATTATCTCACATACTATAGCAACTCCTGTTTTGGGGAAACATTTCTTGATTATTTAGCTTTGTATCTCCTATTTCTGCAGTGTGTCTCAGTAGTTAGTGACCATTTATAATTCCAGGAGTCCTGACTGTTATGTCTTTTATTCAAATTATTGCTTGTTAACAGTCTGCTGTCCAAATATAAAAGCGTAAAATCACCCCTATTTATATAATTTATGCTTAAGACAAGGGACTGCTGTCACTGGAAACACACAGTAGGTACAGCTTTAATGTGACATGGTGAAACAGTTCCACCCATTCATTAAGATCCCTGAAAGTTAATTTTAAAATTCCCTGAAGTCTCCCACCATGTAACAGAAGACAAAATCCACCACATATGATGAAGACAGCTTCTCCAGAAATTAGAAAATAAACTCAGACATGTTCTCATGTAACTCATGCTTTAGTATACATATATGTTTAGGTGTAATAATCAGAGTATATGCACCCTGATTAATTTTATGAACTAGGTTTCTGAATATTTAATTGAATCTTTCATACCAGTACTTCAGGATTTTTGCAAATTTTGCAAACACAAGCATTATCACTATTTGAACAATGCAGTGTGTTTTACAGTAGCTGTTCCAACAGGGGCGCAATCACACACTGGATGTAGCGATATTTCTGAGAGAGAGAACATGATTTATATTTAGAGTGAAGGTTGAGCTACCCCCAGTCTAGGCCTCAGATAATGGGCCTTGGTGAGGTCTTGAAGCCTTTGACACAGTAAGAAATTAGTCGTGGCGTAATTAGAAATTATGTTAAGGTAACCACAGTATTAATGAGCTGTCTGAGTGTGAATTGATATAGGTCTGGAGTTTGAAACTCTACCCACCTTAAGACGAAGACAAACAATGTTTGCTGGCCAATGATAGTGTGCTCACAATTTGTAAACTATATTGAAGTGTATATAAACTGCCATCTTATAAACAATAAACGGGGAACATAGCATTAACCATATTGGCTTAATCTGTGTTTGTCCTGTCCAGCATTCCCTATTTTATAAGAAGTCCCTTGCTTCTCCGGACTTTTGGTTTTTTGGTATCTTCCTCCCTTTTGTGGAGGTGGACAATCAAGGGCATCCGGAATGACTCACACCAGCAGCTGAATGGAGTCCCAGGTGGTCAATGCACTTAAATACTGGTGAAGAGGGCAGTGAAGAAGACATCTCTATGGTGCCCAGTGAGAGGCCAGCAGATAATAGGCACAAATTATATTGCAATAAAATATATTTAAACCTAATAAATAACAAATTTTTTCACTAAAGAGGTTATTAAACACTGTTATAGATTCTGAAAATGTCAATATCCTTGGAGAAATTTAGAACCTGAGTAGACACAGCCCCAGAAAAATATAACTTAGTTAATCCAGCTCTACACTTTCTACTACACTTTTTTCTTCTCCTTATCCTTTCTATGTTTTACAGAAATCCAAATATCTCAAGAGATTTAGGCACCAGCAAATGTAAAATAATTACAGGGAGGGAATTTGTTGCATAATAACAACTCCTGAAGCAATAGATTAACATTAGCCACTGTAATTACATTACCAAAGGCCCTAGTCAAGCTAGTGAAACATTATTTTAGCACTCCCGCACAAATTTTCCAACACTGCTATCACAGAATATACTTCAGATTGAAGAGCTGTAAATTTAGGCCTGATGACATAATTCTTTGAAAAATATGACAAGTGCTTGTCAGTTAATATTTGCCTTTATTCTTTCTTTTCTTCTTAAAACAAGAAATTAAATGTAATTGTTTTGAAGCTATGGCTCAAAGAAAAGTAGAATTTTTTTCCTGAAGACATTTTAAATTTTCATTATTTTTAGGATTCAATAACTTGTCCCTAATAACAGGGTATCCCACCTCTGCTCACCACTGCTTTGAAAACTGGCTAATATTTAAAGTGTGGATCTGTGAAAAACAGCAATGCATCATGTCAAAAGGATCTGTCTGTTGAATGCTGATGAATGGGATGAGTGTTAGGTCATGTTTTAATTAAATTCCTCATTAGCAATCTGAAAAAAAAGTATAAAAACCATGCTAAAGAGATTAACATGTCCAAAATGGAAGATGACTTACAGACCAAACAACACAGGAGAGTGTGGAATGTCATGAAGGAAAATATCTTGTTGATTTGGAATATTTTCCATTTTCTGTCAGATATTTGAAAAGTCAAGTGCAGACATGGAATTTTAACTCAGTATTCTGTTTTTTTTTTCTTTGAACCAATGTGAAAATGACCAAGAAAAAACACTACTTGAATGAATAGCTAATCGAGATTTAAGAAGAGAATAAAAAAAGTATCCTAGATTTAGACTGGCATTAGTGAACTGAGAAAGTTTATAGCAGTCCAAGAGGAATTTGATTACAGATTTTGAACATACTTTTTCACTTACAGGAGAAACATCAGATATTTGTACCAGTGTCAAACCATGACATTTGGGAATTAATTCTTTGTCAAAATATGTTTGAATGCCATAATGAGAAAAATGCTATGGGAATAGTAAGAAAATACTTTCAAGAATTAGGTGAAAAACTTGTTTCTCTCATGCAGATGTATCTAAGCAAATATATAAACCAAAATCAAAATATTTTAAATTTTATTATAGAAACCAGACCTTCCATGTTTCCTTATTATCATATCATTATATTACCCAAATATTACTAACTTTTTTGTTGAATTTAATCTCTACTGAATTTTAAAACTTTTTGTAAGTGACAGTTTAGATGAAATACAAAATTTGGCACTAGAAGTCATAAAAGGCCACCAGTTTTTCCTGAGATACTGAGCAATTATCCTTTAATTTAACTCACTTTAAGAATTTTCCTTCAAAAATAAAATTTGAAATAAAGTCCATGACAGTTTCATAAATGTTTGCAATAATATTGTTATACTCAATATAAGAAAATACATTATAAAATGCATGAAAGCTATGTAAAGTGTATTGCTTTATTAAATGCATGTTTTCTTTCACTATTGGTGTGCACAGATGATGAAAATTAATTTTGAATTTTCTTGTCAGTTACAGTTTAGGCAATCTCATTCATGTTACAGAAATGTGCTTTGTGCTTAATTTACCTTAAGCAGAGGCTAAATTTCAATAACCTTTCCAGTTCTGTTAACACTTTTTCTCACTCAATCTTAATGAATTCCTTTTTTTATCACTAACTTACATGGATATGAACTTAATTATGAGAGCACTTACTAAATGAAATAGAGGATAATGAAATAAATGAACTCTCATTTAACCTTAACACCACTTGAAAACCAAAAATGTCAGAGACGAATAATGTGTTCAAAGCCTAAACCTTCTTCTTCTGGAACTGCTAGAGTCACTCTATCAAGAAGAAACACGATTAGACTGTTAGGACTTGGCAGACTATGCAACTATGACCAAGTTACTTTTTGTTCTATAGATCATTGATCATGTAATGTAACAAAGTGTAAGTTATACAGGCAATTGAAAAGTATCACACCAGAGAATTTCTGGATCACCTGAGGAAGACCTTGTGGAAGGATAGTTTTAATGTGATCCATGAAATGCAAGCCTGGACATTATATGCAAATGAGAAAACTCTCCATCAAGAGAATAACACAGAATTTTTAAGAAGTGATTTCACTAGGTTGATTTAACATTCAGAGGCTGTTCTTAGTACACATGCATTTCCTCTTTTACTTGCCTTAGCAGAAAATATAGTAAAAGACCAATTTAAGAAATTCAAAGTATCCCAGAAAAGGCAGAAAGAAATAATGCTGCTGAATACCAGGGTTTTCATTAATTTTATTTATCTTCTTTAAAGTATTTATTTAGCTGTGCATCACATTCTGATTGCAATTTATAGGTATTCCAATCTTGTCCAAGACTGAAGTACCAATATATTTCCTATTACTATCCAAGTAGCAGTTGCCTCTGGACAGTTTTCCTTATCTCCTGTTAATAGGCCCATCTGTCTTGCCACATGACTCAGAGATAACACTCTCCAGGAGCCAGTTCTGTTTAACAGGTGATTAAGGACACACCTCATGACTCAGAGTAACATCAGCCCATTATGAGATGCTCCGCCCAGGGGGAGGAACTGGGAATTCCCACCTGGATAAATCCAGGGATTTCTAGACAGAGAGGCAGCCTTTCTGCAGGTTTCCGAGAAGACACAGCAACCACATCTGCCACCCCAAGAGGACTGCAGCCACTCCAATTTGGACTGCTACCAGCACGCTGGCCAGAGGGGTGTCAGATTGTATTCTGACTTTGCCAGTGGTCTTCCTTTTGTATCATTGCATGTATTTTTGTCTTTTTCCCTTTTCCCAATAAACTGTATTTCTGACTTGGAGTGTCTCACTGGTTTTGCTTGCAAATCAGAAAAAGTCTTCAAACAAAACAAAACACAACAAAAGAAAACAAAAAAAACCCAAAAAACAAACACAAAAAAACACAAACAAAAATAAAGCAAAGACCAAATCAGACACTCCTGATTTGTCCCACAAAGAAAAAGTCAGATTTCATTGAATGAAACATCATACTCACTGTCAAATTCTAAACCAAATGCTCTTTTAAATAAAAACTTCCTAAATTACACAAATACTAACAAAAAGGTTTCAGTACAGTATATCTGTTGTATTTCTTTTTGGTGAAATGGGACTAGGAAGGACTTGGTGCTGTGTCTGGAATATTACCAAGCCACAATTTCTCAAACTAAAGGAAAAATACCCCAAAACAAGAAAAGCAAATGGATATATAAATGACCCTCTACTCTCAACCATCACTCACTGGAAGGAATCTTACTATAATATATGTCACTTTAAAAGAGTAACTTCAATGTTACTTGGAAACAGGAATTAATACATTACTGAAAGATTTTTGGGGTGGGTGTGTTTTTTTCTCCCTTCACATGCTTTAACTACAATGTTCAGTCAGCATTCAGTTATATATTGTTAGAAACATAAGCTAGATTGATTACAAAAGGAGTTTGGGTATATTTCAACAGCAAAGTCATGTGCATATAGAGCCTTGAGTGGGTGCTTGCTTGAAAATGTCTACATTCTACCCTCATCTGCACCAGTGATCTTCTGTTTCTCAATTAAATCCTGTATGCCTACTTTTAAAACCTTTAGTAATGTGTTGGGATTATCTGTGCTTTTTATTTTAGAAACTTACTCCTATATTAACTGTTAAAATTAAGATTAGTCAGTCTCCCCAAAAATAGTCACTCAACTTTTGCCTCACAAGAGTCACAAATGTAAGATGATACATAAATCACCTTGAACAATAAATAAAAAACATCTGCTTTACCCATTGATAAGTTGCATTAATTTAAATTTTTAAATTTACTGCAAATGTTCAGTGTAAAAACAATTTTGCATCACATTAGGAAAGATACCCAAAATCAATATGTATTGTGAAACTTGGAAATTCAGATTTACACTACAGAATCATATCAGCTGCTGATGTTCAGTATAAACCTTTTTAACAGGGATTATACATGTCTATCAATTATTAAACCCTCCATGTGTTTCTTTTTCAAATTTGGATGATGTATAAGCCTGCTTTCAAAAAAAGTTACTTTTGTCTATCCACTTATTTGCTTATATTGAAACATGAGGACCAGTTGAATTCAGTGCATTTAAGAAGAGGGGCTAAAATTTATGCAGTTTTCTTCTATTTTCCAGGTATCAATAATTATTTCACTGGTGTAATATAACTCATTGCAGGGGTGCACAGAAACTCTTCATTCAGATGCATTGAGGAATTTTGGGATCTAAATCAAGAAGAGATAAAATCTTCCATATACTCTGAAAATGCTTGACATGAATGAAAATAAAAAGCTCCTCACTGCAACTATGTACCCAAAATGTAAACCAAACTGTTCATGAGTAGATCACTGGTTTAATTCAATTAGAAAAATTACTAAAATATTCAGTGAAAATTTTGGCAGGTAATTTTTTCAACTTAAAATTCTTCATTTCATCAAGGAGAAATTGATTAGCCTATAGCAGAAACTTAAAAGAAGCAAGACCTGAGGGGTCACATAATTATATCAAGATAAACCATTACAATAAAAAGAAAAAAAAAAGAAAGCAACAAAACCAATATGAAAAAATAGTCACAACCATTTCATAGCAGTCTGCCAGTCAAGGATAGTCTAGAAAAACTAAGGATTTCTAAGAAAATAAAACTCCGTGCTGGGACTTGCTCTTTGGAGAGCTGCACTGATACCAGCCAAAGTCAGCTGTGATGAAAAGACATTGATTGGGATCCCTTTAAGAAAACATGGACACTGCTGTAGAAAGTGGGTAAAAAAGTGACAAGTCTGTACAGACAAAGACACACTTCTATGAGACTGCAGCAAATCTAAAAGTAACTGACTGCCTAATTTATTTCTGAAATGTTGGTACAAGTTGTCCTGAATAAAAGGTTTTAAATAGATAAGTAAAAGCTTGTGGGAGCCGACCAGGTGATATTTACTAGTAATTGTCAAAAATCAATGATTTTTCTCTTAGCTGAGACATATGCTTCGGGAGTGCAGGAAGGTGAGAAAGGAGAGTGAGAAATCTCCTGTCCACATGTTTTAAAAAATTGGGGAAAAACATGGTAGTTTCTCTTTTTCATTTATTTTGTTTCATGTTTGGGGGTGGTGAGATGGCTTTGTTTTTTGATTTTTTTTTTTTCTGGTTGGTTAGTTGGTCAGCTATTTTTGTTGTTTTGTTAAAGTGACCCTGCATACTTCTGAAAGCCACAGGAGTAGGACTATCTAGCTCTTCAAGTGAATATGTCTTCACAGACAGCATAAAATTGAAATGTCCAAATATTTATATTCATCTTATTAGATTATATGAAGTATCAAGCTTATCTCTCTATTATCCATTCAAACTACTGTATGGCTGGAAATTTTGGACAGCAGCTGTTTTCACTCACCACTCAATTTTTGCTCACAATTTTAACTCCGGAAGCAAATGAGATAAAACCCCTGGCTAATGACTGGTAAGATGACCTGTGAAGGGTAGTTAATATCCATTACTTTTCTTTTTAAAATTATAACAGTGATTTCTAAAGACATATGTTGCAAAGAAACACAAGCCATTTTAGAAGAAGCATGGGTGTTTACTTAAATTAATTTCTGCTTTCTCTTCCTCTATTTGATGAAAATAGCAACTCATGAGATTTGTTGCATTCAGATCTATAACTGAGCCACAGACTAACAAAGAATTCAGTCTTAGAGTGGAACACAAAAGAAGGCATGTTGAAAAAAATTTATTCTGACGATCCTAGCCTTAACAGACAAATGGATGCAAGTATTTTTTTAAAAAAACTTTGAGATATGCATTATATCTAATTTCTGCCTCTTCCTCTGTCAGATCAGGTGCTGGTAAGCCATTCATCTTGTTCATTACAGCTTCTCTATAATTTTGGATTAGAGCTTTCAGACTTAGATTAAGCCTATTTTTAGTGCTTCTAAATCAGTGTATTTGATCTTCTTTTTGTCAGAAGCAATACTGGAGCAGAATTTCATGGGGTATCCCTACTATTTCCTACATCAAACATGACACTAAGACCTCTCAACAGAAACAACTTCCAAACTAACATAGATGTTAATTTGTCAGTGCATTTTATGACAATCAGAACTTACAAATGATAAATCGGAGATGAACACCTGTATGAAACATCATCAAAATGTTATTTGCACAATATTTCCTAATTTATTTGAAAGCAAATATATATATATATATATGTTTAACAGTCAATTTTTACTTCTTGCAGCTGTATGTCTGAGGACTCTTGCAGGATATCAAAAGGAAAAGCAAATTTTTATACATGGCACATGTGAACTAAGTTCTTACAATTGTAATAGAAATCTCTGAGATTCAACTAATTCATAAGTATTTTCTACCAAAAAATTTTACAAATCTTTCTTTTATTCTCACAGCCAGGCATTTATTTTCATGCTGCAGCCTGCTGCTATGACCAGGTGTGAATTCTTACAGTCCTGTCAAACCTAACTCCTTGTAATCCTCTCAAGAGTAAAGGTAATCTTATATCACTGAGCAGACTATCTCAAACACAAATATATCTTAAGACACAATGATAAGAAAAATATACTTCCTTGCTTTTTCATTCTTAACAACAAAATTTTTAAAATCTCAAAATTCATGTTTTAAATATTTCATCTTATAAATTTAAACCAATATTGAGAAAATACTGTCTCCGAAAAGTAAAAAGAAGGAAAAAAAGGAAGAGGCCCCCTAGCAACAACATAATAAAAATCACTAATGGCTGCATCAATCTCTTTCAGCTGCAACATACAGCATTTCAATCATAATACATTTCATAAGAGTGAGTGCAAGATTCTTTCTGTGTTTTACAGTGTTACACAGAGGCAACATACACAGGTATGTTCAGTTTAAAACAGCAAATATTTTTAAATTAAGAACCATTCTAAGCTGTGTTCTTTGCTGGACTTAAGAGCTTTCTATGCATAGATATGTAAGGAACTCATTATTTCTTTTTGCTGATCTCTTTGAATCACATGCTCTTTGGATCATGCCAAGATCTCCGTCTATTTGACCATGCATTATAACATCTGTGTTCTTGCTTAATCTCAAAGCATCTTGTCAGTATTTTGACTTAGTTTTTCTGCCTAAAAATTTTAAGTGCACCATGATTTTACTCACAACAGGTTTTGTTCCAGACTAGTTCTAAAATAGTTTCTTTAAACTCCTTCCAACACATTGACTGTAAGCATGTATGTTTCCTCATGCACTCTGTGTTCTCCCTTCCTATTAGTCTCCAGTAGGAGATACATTTATGTGGGTGTATTAGTAAATAATTCAGACAGTGTCAAGTCTACAGCTTGATTAATTGGTTACTTTTCCCAGTCCAGGAAGCAGAATTTTCTATGTGTCAACATCTTAATCTCCATTAGGTAATGAAGCAGAGGGTGATGTCACCTAGGAAGCTAAGTGCTGATATCAATCAGTCATGTGACCTAATTACAGACCCATTAAAACTGACATAGAATACAGAACATAGAGAAATGCTCTGTGTCTAGTGTATATTTCCTTTCTGGTTTTCCCCTCTTTTGCATCAAGTTACTTGTGTGCTATCTATAGATGGCTGGAACATTATCGGAAGAGCAGGGACTGATCAGCTTCAGCATTCAAAAATTAAAAATAAATAGCAAAAATTCCCCAGAGCATGGGCCAAATCTGGACATTGTGATTTTAGAGTATTAGGAAAAAATAAAGCCAGTCCATACTCCTTTTCAGGCAACCTTACAGCTTAGTTTAAACACTATTTATTTGAACTTGAATGTCTTTTAGAATTAAACAAACTTCACTGTAAGAAAGAGAAGGAGAAACTACTCTTTCCATCAGAAGAGACATTATTTTTAATCCATATTTTGAAAGAGTTATACTACACTATTTAGCTGTTTCATAAGAAAGCAGTGTAAAAAACCCCAACCATAAGAACCAAACATCAAAAATCAGAAGCAATTATTTGCCAGAAATAAAAAATCATCACATTGGTAGCAAATCCATAACACTAGAACACAGAAAATAGTAAAATTTTAGGTAAAACCAGATGTTTGTGCATTTGTTTATACTAGAATTTAAGTGCTGTTAGTGGCATTTGCTAAGCAGCTCCCATTCTGAAAGAAAGAAACCTGTAGTTTTTTCATTTCCTGCAATTTCCCTGGAGCAGCTGCAATAAACACTTCAAGTTATATATGTCAAGGGAAAACTGCTAACAGAAATCTGAATGTCTGTGTCTTTCTGGATTCATTTAAATAAATTAAATTTTTTAAAAATAGATTTCAAATAAATTATTTAAACCAAAGACTGTGAAAGCACAGACAGCAGATTAGCATATGCCAGTAGTAGCCAATTAGAATCAAGCTCCTGTATACAAACTGACCCCTGTTGATCAGATCACACCCAGTGCACACTTTGCAAGTGAGAAACAAGCCTGCCTATCACTCTCAAGCTGCTTCCAAGGGTATAGCTTCTGCAGCAGAGCCCAGTCAAAGCAGTGCCCCATGGCCAAGGGCCGGGACGGGGACCCTGCATCACCACTGGCTGTCCTTGGCAGCTACTTCAGCCCTGGTGTTGTGGAGCTGCACCTCTCTGCCCTTGCTTGAAGATACACCTCTTCTACACAGGCAGGTTGACATCCGGGCCATTTCAGGTTAGAATCTTTTGCTATTTCTATCAACTGAAGAAATAATACAATTAATTCTTCCCCTTCTTCCTGCATCCTCCTGCTGTTACATTTCATGTGCAATCTTCACCTGTACTTCTGCTGCTTTAGTCCTAGAGTGGAAGTACCTGCCACTGAATTCACAAAGGAAAGCTATCTGATGAGTATATAATGATTTTTTTTATGACTCCAAAAAGGGAGCACACAGTTTACTTTGAGCTGTGATTGATTTCACAAAATACCTAGCTTTTGTACTTTTAAACAAGAATGGTTGCACAAAAGAAAACTGCAGACAGGTTCCAAATAATCCACCTTCTAATTCAGACTAGTCATATTAATGACTGACTTTTCACTAAGTTTTGATCTAGTGTTTATAAATTTGCCTTGAAATCCTTCTCACATATTTGGATAAGATGGTTGAATATCTACTATTTGATATACTATAATATATACTATAATGATTTTTCAAGAAAACTTGCATATTGTGGTTGTTACATAACCAAATTAATAATATTTTCTGACACACATAAACAATACAAAATGGTCTCAAATATATTGTCTTTTCTCAAGACATACAGTGTGAAAAATTTTTCTATTAAATCCTCTGTCTTTTACATTATTATCTCAAATGAAATCAAATCCTTTTAAACCTGACAATAATATGGATCTGTTTATACTGCTTTTGAAGCCAGAAAATATTTTGGAGACAGAATTTTTTTGCAACATAATTTAAATTTTTAAATTACTTTCAGAGTGGAAAACCTTGAAAAGCTCATATATTCAAAATTTAGGTTGACAGTTTTTTGTACATTTAAGTAAACTTCCTGCTTTAAAATATTTTCCAACTCCATTTCACAAAACACTCAAAACATTCTGCAATATTTCTGAATTTTCAGGGAAGTAATTTACCAATCAGTCTTGCAGTAGGCTAAAATCCAAGGTTGACTCAAAGTACATTACTCTAGACAATGAATTTCTTGGTTTATATCTTGAAAAGTAACGTCAACATCTAGCAACACTTGCAAGAAGGCTGAGTTCCTTTATCCCCATGATAAACACACATCTGTCACAAGGTAGCTCTAAAACCTTCATTTGCATTTACCAAGTCAGGCTTTTAAACAGACATGAAAATATAGGCTGCTCCATGTGTAAACTATTTTCATGTAGTAATTTTGAAAGGTAAATGTATCAAAAGAATACAGTAGGCATTCAGCACTTTAGCAAAATTGTACATGTGCTTATAACCATATAAAAATGCAGAATATGCATAAGAGCACTGGAAAGATCAGGTAACTTCATTCTAAATCAGAGAAGCAAAATTAGCTATGTGGGTTTGGAACAGATAAATAGGTGGACCTAACTGATATATATAAGCTACAAACAGAAATATCAGTCATCTGGTAGAGAGCCTCTGTGGCATTTACAAGTTTCTATTTACTTAGATTCTTAGCATTTATTAAATCAGTAAGGCAGACTCTTTCAAAAGCTCCAGTATAAACTTTGTTAGTAGTTCCTTACACTGCTTGCTCAAGAAGGCCTGTATCACCAGGAGAAGATTTGAAAGCATAGCTTCAGATAACATAAACCCATTTTTTAAACTCTAATATGATGTCTCAGAGAAAGATTATATATATATATATATACATATATATACACATATGTATACCAATTGTTTGCTACTAAAACTATGTCTTCATTATTCTGATTATTATATAACAAAGGCTCTCATGTGGGAAAGTCAGTCTTCTCTGCCACCAAGGGCAATGTTTACACTTCTATAAAGAGTCAGAAATGTTGAACTGCAGATTAAATAATCCACTCAAAATCCACTTAAAATCAGATGGCAACTTGTCCATCACATAATAGTCTAAAATGACAGAAATACTAAACTGAGTAAGATTAAATATTCTGGCAGATGGAATGAGAAAGGTCAGACATGATTGCTTCTTTTGTTTTTCCTTATACTATACTATTTTTTGTCTGCTGTTTTACAATTATTTTTCCATAACTGAGAGAAAATGAAGATTTTATAAAGGCTTTACAAATGTATAATAACAAACACTGCATACATGTGAACACTCAGGGATCAGGCTAGATAAAAATACATCAATATCAATAGATCTCAAGCTAAAGCACACTGATTAAAAATCATTAAATATTTACTTGATATCTTGTTTCAGATAGATCTAGTGAAGTGAGATCTATCTTTTTTTACACATTTTCCCGCATTACTGAATATAAAAATATTTCCTTACCCTGCTTCTGAAAGCTACATATATTTATCACAGATAGGAGGAGCTTCTATCCTTAGACTACAAATCAAATACAATCTGCAAGATAAATTGTGCCCTGAGGAACAAGTATATATCTCAATGGGAGTCAGGAAAAGGCCAAGGAGATTTTTCATTTATTAAAAAACACTTTTCCCAGATGTCACTGGCATGTGTGTAGAGTCTTATCAAATTTTCAACAATTCCTTTTAAATTCCTTTCTCCAATACAAAATTTAGGTATGCTGAGAAATAAAAGAATAGTAGGGTAAACTATGTGAATACTTGCTGATTTCCTTCGTGCTGTATATTACAATACTTCAAATATTGTTTCTCCAGGGAAAAAGACTGACAACAAAGGAGAGGTACTTGTGGTTACAAATGCTAGAGGCAAAAAATCTGAATCTATTCACTGTGAATGATATTATTTAAAGATAGCATACAAAACTCAGCTTCTCAGTTCTAAAGACTTCAAATCTGTTATTGAACACCTAAACATCTAAAGCAAAGAAAATGAAAAGAATCCTAGAGGTCAACAGTCTTGAGCAGGTATGTGGCTTTAAAGAGAGCTGAAATAAATAATTGTCTTTTAGAGAGGAGGAAACTGAATTTGTGTTTGTGTTTTGGGTTTTTTTTTTGTTTGTTTGTTTAGTAGGAAATTATTTTTGGACAAAATCTCTGCATCACACTATAGGCTCACAGAATTTAACAACCATGAGATATTTTGCTGACTAGCCAAACTTCTACATGCTCCTTCTATCAGGTCGAATGTGAACAAAATTACTCAGATCTAGTGGGAATGTAGAAGAGACAAGAGCCTATGCTGGTGAAATATACTTCCTGCAAAAAGAAGAAGCTTCAGATGAGTACTGAAAAAATAAAATATAGAGGAATTGTGGTTTTACTGTTGTGAGAAAATACCTCCTCTAGGGCAAAAAAAAAAATCCTTTGAAACTCAATATATTGAATGAAAGAGAAAACTAGGGATGGAAGGCATTCCAAGAAAAATAAACTACAAACGAATATTTCCCAAATGTAATAAAAATAAATAATGCTTTCCAGGCCCCAGTACTTTTTGAATGTATGAAGACTGTTTAAGCTCCTGAACATGCTAAGTGATAACTAGATCTAAAATGAAATTAGCATCAGCTCCATTTCCTTAGTTTCCTGCAAGTTTTGCTGGTACATTTACAAAAGTGGAATCCAATGTACTGAGTTCAAATATTTTTCAACTGAAAAACAGTGTTAAATAGGCTATTTTTAAACATGTGAAAAGGTAGTGATGAATTTCTTTAGTTTATCTTCCATTAATCTGCTACCTATTGGTGACTTTCTGTTGTGTCCCTTATGGAGTTAATAATTTATTCCTATATATTCTCTTTAACATCTTGGTGATAGAAATGTTTATAGTTGCTATTTAAAATATAGTAATACCTATTGCATATAAAATTTTTTACAGCTTTTTCCTGAATATTCTTATTTTGAAATTTTTCTCAGTACCTATGGTACATAAAGAAAGCAGCAATTGTTAAGTCAGAAAGAACATAGAACACTTCTAGATTTTTAACTTTGCAGGTGGGTATACCTAATTTTCTAGACAGAAAGATAGTGTCAGATAAAACAGAAGCACATTGACAACTAATTTAGCATACTTATTAAAAAATCCCATATATATATATGTATATGTATTCTGGAGTTTGCTTTCAAAGGAACTACATCTGAAGATGTGAAATAGTCACTAATGTTCAAAAGCACTCATAATTACTCTCAAATATATTGTCAAGATTAATAAATAATTAACATTTCCAAAACAAACATACCTCAATGACACCGGAGTCTTAATTCTTCAGGAGAATTACTATCTCAGCTGCCTTTTTGTCTTCTTGTCTTGAATTTGTTTTGTAGCCTAGGAAAAATAAATCTCAGCTTACTTTCAAACTGAAAGCATAAGGCTAGACCAAGGAAAAAAAAAAAACAACACTTAATAGCATTGCAGTTAATTCTATTGTAATCCTACCTCATTATCTTAAGCAAATAAATCTCCAAAACGGATTACTATTTTAAAAGCAAATTAGAAAACTGAATGTTATCTGTGCAGGGAGACATTCTTTTAAAATGCAATCAGCAAGGAAGCTCATAAATGGGCCACTATATAAAAATATTCCTATTAGGCAATCCTTAGCAGATTTTCAACAGATGTGTATGTAACTATAATTTCACAAATTCCTAAAATAAAATGTTTTTACATCATTTACCACAAACATTCAATAGTCTAAAAAAATGTACTCATTTAGATTCAAAAGAACAATATCATAAAGATATATTCTTTATGTATCTTCAACTGCAAGTGCTCCTGCCACTCCACCCATGTCAAGAATGGAAAATGTACAGACTGGGAGAATGAAAACACTGAGCCCACTGTAGAAGAAGACCAGGTACAAAACCAAGGAACGTTAATATTCGCATGTCCATGGGACCTAATGAGATTAATTTGCAGGTCCTGAGAGAGCTGGCAGACAAAGCTGCTAAGCCATTATCCATAATTTCTAAAAAAAACATGGCAGTCAGATTTCTGTTTACAGCCCAGAAGGCCAATGGAACCTTGGACTGCATCAAAGGGAGAAATAGACTGAAGCAGGTGATTCTCACTGCCTCCTCTGCTCTTGTGAGACCCCACCTCTAGAACTGTGTACAGTTCTGGTGTCCCGAAATTATGAAGTTCATGCAACTGTTGGATCCAGTCCAGAGTAGGGCCATCAAGTTGACAAGAGGACTGGAGAACTTTCACTATGAAGCCAGGATGAGAAAGGTGGTGCTGTTCAGCATGCAGAGCAGAAAATTATGTGGAAACCTAACAGCAACTTTCCAGTATCTTTCCCTACAGTGAAGCTTGAGAGGGACTCTTTGTCAGGAACTGTAGTGATGGGATTAGGGGTAATAGGTACAAACTGAAAGATGTGAAATTTAGGTTCGATATTAGGAAGAAATTATTTACTGTGAGATTGGTGAGACACTGGAACAGGTTGCTCAGGGAGGTTGTGGATGTCCCAACACTGGCAATGTTCAAAGTCAGTTTAGACAAGGCCTTGAGCAGCCTGGTGTAGTGGGAGTTGTTTGGACTTGATGATCTTTAAGGTCTCTTCCAACCCTTTAACATTCTAAGATTCTATGCAAAACATAGCAAGAGCAGCTATTTAACTGTCATACTTCCCACTCCTGCACACCATTATAATTTTTGATTTACTGAGAATTATAAAAAACCCAAATCACAAGTAAGGTTGTTATGTTTTTACTTTATTTCAATAACCATGTAAAAGTCAGGATGCATAGGTCCTTAATATTCATTACACAATTTTAGAAATGCACATGGAGTATATAAGCAGTGAAGAAGCAGCAGACACTATCAATAGAAATCAAACTACTGAAGTAATTTTTATTGTTAGAATGTTTTAAGTTTTCTCAGGAAAATAATTACCAATTCTAAGGCTTTTTTGATATATTTAAGTTAGAATTAGATACCATGGGCTATCAAAGTCCTACGAATAAACATCAATACCATTACACAAATAATTTTTTCATTAAGAAGAAACCAGTCTGTGATTCTGTGACAGCTTTATCACTAACTTAAAAGAAAACAACAGACATTAATTTAAAAAAAAATTGCATTTTTAGCTTAATTTGTATTGAACCTCTCAGTTTCACTTTAAAATACTCATCTTAATAATCCTGAGAGTTACTCCTTTCGTCAAATTTTTTGATTTATCTGTACCAACACAAAAAATTTATGTTAAATAAAGCCAACACAGAAGCCAGCTTGCTAGAAGGGAATGTGTATATTTAAGTGAACTCAGTGAATCTAAAATGAATATGAATCTAAATGAATCTGAAGGGAATGTGAATTTAAGTGAACTCAACTCTGGAAATTGATTGTGGTATATGTGGAAGAAACTAATGAAGAAAGTAATAAAAGATAAACAAAGCCAAGACAGAAATTAAAAACAACTAAAAAGGGTTAATCAGGGTTTCATTTGTACCCACAAACCAGTGATGTAGTTAGGCAGAAAGAAGTCAGGAAACTAATTTCTGATTTCTGTCAATCTGCTTCAAAGTCTTTTACTTCAATGTTTCTCAAGAACAAAATATATAATCACACACAATTTGAATACATGAAAGCCAATGCAGAATACAGAAGGTAAAACAAGGCATCCAGTATTCATAATAATATCCCAGAAATAGTATATATTATGCTATCATTCAAGATTCTCTAAGGGCTAGGGAACTATATACTTATAGTTTGTAAAATTAAAATAATCACACTGCTATCATTAAAGAAAATCTTGATTATAACTATTTTTATGTCAGAGTAGCCATGACTTGAGGATTTTTTATTACTTTCTCAATGGTAATATAATGAATGGAGTCTCATACAATTTTTCTTATTTCTCCTTTGATAACAATTTTCAAGTCTTGCAAATTTCAAGATTAACTGATGTCTCTTCAGCCAAAGCCTATTTTCATCTGAGTGCTAGAACATTTTCATGAAACATTGAAAACAAGATAATGGAGTGACAGTGGTAAAAATAATTCTTGCTTGAAGGAAGATATATTGCTTGAATATTGCTTTTAATCAATATTTAGGTGAAAATTGTCAACAAAGTGGATCTTTTCATACTTACATCTTTCTTTTCATTTTTTAAACACTAAAAGGATTCAAAAGACTTTTTTCATGGAACAAGAGCACACATTTAAAAGTAGTTTCTAGTTGTCTAGAAATCCTTCTATCTCTGTATTGTTACAGTAGTTGGAATATTTTCATCGGACTTATTTTTTTATGGTGTTTGCTGAGACTTGAGCTTGGTAATGCCTCTGTGATTACTTATTTAAGAGGAAAATCAAAACAAAGTGCACACAATTTTTCTTCTACTAGTCAGAGAGGAGGAGGAGATGAGAACATGTGAGGGAAACCACATGGAGACACCAAGGTCAGTGGAGAAGGAGGGGGAGGTGCCAGAACCAAGATTCCCCTGCAGCCCATTGTGAGGACCAGGGTGAAGCAGCTGTGCCCCTGCAGCCTGTGGGATCCATGGAGGATGCAGAGATCCACCCGTAGCCTGTGGGGAGGTGCCCATGCTGGAGCAGCAGATGCTTGGAGGAGCTGTCATGCAGTGGGAAACACAGTAGAGAGAGGGGGTCCCTGTTTCCAGGCTGGAGCAGCCTGTCCTTGGAGGACTGCACCCAATGGAAGACAGACCCACACCAGGGCAGTTTTGGGAGGACTCTGTGCCTGTGGGAAGGACTCATGGTGCAGCAGTTTTGGCAGGACTGCTGCTCATGAGATTGGAGCCATGTGGGAGAAGAAGAGCTACTTCCCATGGGAGATTCCCCACAGTCTCACCGGGGAAGGACTCCTCTCAATGGGTGGTAAAGGAAAACCTTGGGTGATGAACTGACCAAAACCCCCGTGCTCTGTCAGTGGGAAGGCGGAAGGGTTTGGAGAAAAAATGTGGTTTTTAAGAGCTTATTTTACTTCTCATTATCCTTCTCTGTTTCTGTTAATAATAAATTCACTTTATATCTTCAAGTTGAGCCTGTTTTGCCCTTGAAGTGTTTTCTCCCAGTACTTATCTCAACTCATGAACCCTTCATGAAATTTTTTTCTCTCATCTGTCCAGCTGTGGCAGGGAGGGTGAGAGAGTGTCTTTCATGGATGCCTGGTGTTTGGCCAGTGTAAAATCACAAAACTGCATTTGGTCAAAACTTTGAAAGCTGATGTTTTCGACTCTAATGTGCTTTCAGAGATATGACTTCAGTACTACATGCATCTGTACTAGCCAAACATTTAATGAAAAAATATAAAGTAATTATTCTTAATGATATTAGATTGAAAGAAACCCATGGATTTAATCTAATCCCTCTTGGCATTTGAAGACACATATTTATTGTCAGAAAGATTTTGCCCTTACAAAACCTTTCAGTTTCCTTTCTCTAGTCATTTTATTGCTGTAGTGCACAATTGTGTGCAAGGCTAAAATAAAGAATCACCAATCAATTTATACTCTAACATTCAGAAAACTTGAATTCTAGTGACATCTAGAACCCGAGGTCTCCTAAGGGAAATTTCTGCCAAATACAAGTAAAATTATTTAAAAAAAACAAAAAATTAACAAACGTACAGAACAGAGTCAGTTATGTTGTGTTATGAAGTACTTACATAATTTCAAGAGTCATTGTGGTACTGACTGTGTTCTTGGAAATCATCATTTACAGGTTTCAGTAAAAAGAAAAATGAAAATTCTTTCTTTTACAAGTTCTCCAATGTCTTGTATCAATTGAAATGTCAACTTATGGTTTCCAAGTTAGAAAAAATACTATGAGTAAAAAGAGACTGATTAAATGAATAATGAATTTATGACTATAAAGCAAAAAACCCCTCCAAATAACAAAACAGCCAGAAAGTAAAAATGTTAATCAGACTATGGGAGTACAGATAACTATTTTGATATTATCTTGATTTTGTGAGTTCTGACTACTGTCACTAGCTAGTAGTGTCATCTACCCTTTCATTAAAGCTCAGTTTGTTTAACCATTGTAAATGTGGATTATTAGCTACTATTTGTTTGTGTTGCAGTACACAGATGAAAAGGATATCCCCAAGCTTACAAAAACCAAAAAAGACATCTTTAAAACCTGTTTTCTCTTGGTGCTACTAGAGATCAAAATTCATAAATATCTTGACATATCTTTACCTACAAAAAAAAGGAAATTTGATATCTTTACTTACAGAAAAAGGCAAACTTGGAGACAACAGAGACAAACACTAAAGTCTTTAGTTATTACTTACCTGTGATCTAAAATAAATAATCAATTACTTGTTCTCAAACAATTCAAGGTACAGCTAAAACCACAACAAAGTTCACTTTCCCGAGGCAAGAAGCTGAATAATTTTGTTGCCAAATACTTGGCACCTGGCAAAGGAAAGAGAACTTAAGCACCACCACAGAAGAACTACATTTGAGTGGTGGCATTGACATAATTTAGATGTCTCTATAACAAAAAAAAAACTAACCAAAAAAAGGCAAATATCTTAAAATCAAAACAGTCTCATGTCATTAAAGAGAATGTGAAATAATAAAAAAGAATGAAAATCCTTTCAAAAACCTCTTGATCAATAACGTGTTAACCAAGACAATGACAGGTAGAGATAGTTGGCAAACTTTATCAGTCTAAATGCATTTACAGGACTACTACTGAACTATTGCCTATGTTCAAACAGTGCCCTCACAGACCTGTAAAGGATTTTAAGCTGAAGTGATGCGAAATATATAATGGTTGACTAAATCTACGGTTTTTTTCTTAGTTTCTGACATTATTTTTTCTTTACATCTGTTAAATAGATAGATTTCTAGCTGAACAGTTTAATTCTTTCATTAATGCTAAAGAGAGCATTACTTCATGGGGAATACCCTGTGAAAATGACGATCAAGGTTGTACATACTGATATTTTTAGTGTTATCAGCATAATTTTTCCTTCTCTTATTTTCCTTTATAAGTTGCTTTTCATTAAATGCAGAGTTTAATTAGACACAGATGAGTGTGAGGCAACTTTAAATCCTTCATTTTCCAAAGTTCAGGGAGGTGCAACTGATTCTTTCCATTTGTTTCCCCTTAGAGCTAAGAATTGTTAGAAGAACTTAATATTTCAAATTGCATTCTAGATATGTATTTTCAGACAATCTAATGAACACTGTTTTACACTCAAATGCACAATGAGGTGCTAGATACCTGAGATCTAGAACAGTAATGAGTTCTGAACTTGGCTTGCCACTTTTCAACTGGTATTTTCAGTTAAATTCCCACTATAATGACAGTGCCTTACTATAAGAAACATCTAAATATACTTGGGATAAAAACTTGCCAGATATTAAATTTGACTATTTCAGCAATTTGTTTGACAATAAAAGAACTAATGAACACAGATTTAGATTTAAAAAAAAAAAAAACCAAACAAAAAACACAATAGAGTATTTCAGTTGGAGGGGACCAGCAATTATCAAGTCCAACTACCTGACCACTTCATAGATGGCCAAATACTAAAGCATATTAACAAGGGCATTGCCCAAACATCTCTTCAACACTGACAGTCTTGAGGTATCAACCACTTTTCTAGGAAGCCTGTTCCTGTGGTTCACCACCACGTAAGTAAAGAAATATTTCCCACTGTCCAAAAAATTCTACCCTGGAAACCATTCCCATGAGTCCCAGGCACAAGAGATAAGCACTTCCTTCTTTTATTTCCCACCTCAGAAGCTGAAAAGAGCCACTCAGCCTTCTTTTCTCGAAACTGTACAAGTCCAAAGTCCTCAGCAGTTCCTTTCTTCCATCCCTTTCACCAACTTTTTTGCACTCTTCTGAATGCATCCAAGGCCCTTCAAAACTTTCCTATATTTGGGGGCCCAGAGCTGCACACATTACTCAAGATGAGATTCCACCAGTGATGAATGCAATGAACTAATCACCTCTTTTGGTCTAAGAATACATTTACAATAATTTCTTACAATGCCAGCTCTATAGAGCATTGGTAACTATAAAACATAGGCTTACTTTATACTTATCTTTCCTGATGGAAGTTCTTCTCTTGCCTGCAAATTAAATAACCTATGATGCATTTTTAAAATTTCTCTCTTATTTTATAAAATTGTATTAAATGGAATTTAGAAATAAATATAAATATTGTATATAAATAATACCATATTTCTGTTATAAATAGAAACTTACTTTCTATTTATTAAATATTATTTAGATTTTATAATTAAGGACATGCATTTAATAGGGAAAATACCTCTTGTCTATTATTTGATATTAATAAGGCATTAACATCTGTCTGGGCATGGAAGCCTCTAAAATGGAAAACTGGCATTAATTTTATTTCTTTACTGAAAAGGAATGAAGCATTCAGAATTTTTACTTAGAACTACTAATGAATTATTAAACATTTAGCAGATTTCTCATCACTAAGAAAAATGTAGTAAAGAAGTACTCTTGTTTTACCATATCTAATCTTGGTATTCTGAAAAGGCACTTCTTAAAAATTTTTTCTCATATGTCTGCTTCTCTAAAAATCCATAGAAATAGTCATAAAATATAGAAATTAACTCTACCACTACACCAATTAAGTTTAACTATTTGAGATCAGGGAAAAAATGTTGGTGGATATAAATGCAGCTATATCACTGAAGTGGATATGTGATTATAAGAGGTTGTTGAAAATCATATATAGAGCAGTTCAAGAGAAAAGATATTTGAAAGTCAAGTGGACCAATAAAATAAAAACATTTTGAGCAGAAATTAGATCCTGAAAGTATTAAAAATATTATTTTTAATGTGTTAAGTCTCTACAGCCTTACATATATATTGATTCATAGAAATTAGATAAGTGCTACACTACTAGGGTGTTCTTTTCAGCTAAAATTTTAGAACCCAAATCTTTTCTTGTCAAGAATGTAGCCTTGCTTTTTTCCATTTTTGATATAATTTCTTTCCTTTATATTGTATTACTGTATGATTTGGAACCAGTATAGCATCAGAAAATCTTACTTGACTAAAGAGCAATTCAGTTATTCAGTTGAAGGAAAGCAGATTCTAGACTGAATTCTGTCTCTGCCACCACTGTGGAAAGAGGAGAAGCATTGATTTTTCTGTTTTGTTCCCTGCCGCGTCCCCGCCCCAGACCCCTGTCCTCAGCCCCGGCTAGCTCTCCTGCGGGGCGAGTGGAAGCACCCTCCGCTGTACCGGCTGGGCTTCGGAGAGTGCTTTGTGGGTCCTGAGGTCGCTGCTTTTTCCAACGACAAGGAAATGAGGAGAGACACTTGTTGGGGGTAAAAATCCGATGTTTATTGAGGTCCTGTGGATCCAACAGCACACCGGAGGGGGCCAGCCAACAAATGCAACTCGGGGGTGCTGGCAACAGGTTACATAGGGGGAGGGAGGGGGGCCGATCAGCCAGTGGGGAACAGACAGGAGTGACTCTTGTGGGGATTGACATCTGGGGGATCCAGTGAGGGGGAGACAGGGTAGGGGTCCCAGGACCTCATCCAATCACTCGGTGCCCTGGATGGAAGTTTCTAGAGGTAGGGGAAGGGGCACCGAGTGACAGACAAGGCACTTGGGAAGGGACAGGGGACTGATTTGGTATTTTCTAGGGAGACTGACACATGAGGGAAGGCAGGAAAACTCAGGGAGAAACCAATACAGTATGGGGGTACACTGCAACAAACCATGACAGAATAAAGATGTAATAAAACATATAAAACCACAACTCCACAGTTCCCATACACAAATTCAAATTTATATTCAGAGGTGTGCAAAGGAGAAAGGAAGTGAAGGGTAAAGGGAGCAAAGGCAAATAAATTGTTGAGTCACCATCCCTGGAGATATTTAAGAGATGTGTGTAGATATGATACTCAGATGTGCATTTGATGCTCCTAATGATTCTACTACTCTATGAAAATAGAAAATAAACATGACTGTTATAATGTTTTCCTCTTCTAAGCAAAAGTCTTCTTAAATTTTTAGGGCTTAGTAGTATTTTACTGTTTACATTATAATTCTCAACATTGAATTTAAAATGTCACCTATAGATTTAAATATATTTGTATTATGCTTTGTTCATAATTTAATATGATTTCAAGACCTGAATGAAATATCCAATTTTGACTTAAACACTTTGGTTAAAAAGTGATTAACCACTGAAGTCTATATTATCAAAAACAACTCCTCATGGTCTATGCAAACATGCCCTGGAAGTGAAAAACTGGAAGCATAATGTGGGCATAGGCAGCATATTCAGATGTCTGTAATGATGACTGGTAAAGATTTACTATAACAGTCCTAAGGTCATTTTCACTAGTACTTATATATATAAACTAAAAAACAGCCTTTAGAGATCACATTTGAATTCCATTGGAAAAAGTGACTCTTCACTTACTAAAGTTTTGCATCAAATTTACAAGGAAGCCATACTAAATTAGTTATCTAAATCTCTGGCTGAAATAGATCATAGCTGTGTCTTACCAATTAACCTTTCAATGCACAATACCCTAAGTGATTTCTAGTGATTTTGTTTCCAGCTCATTGTAAATGGAAAATGTTCTTATACAAGCAGTACAACTCAGCTACTGATCTCAATTTATTAAAAAAAAATCTTCACTTAATAAGATGGAAAAGAGAGAAATCATATTTTACTATTTTAAATAGAATTTCACTCACACATGTATAGATAACCACCATCAATTTTTATATACCTTAGGTCCTTAATAACAAAATCTGATAAAAGTAAAAACATTCAATACTGGTATTATCAGAAAATTGAAGAGCTTCCCAAAACAAGATTTGGTCAAATTTAGTGAAGCTTAAATATAGAAAGTTACATTTTCTCAAATGCACAAACTCTGTATGCAAATACTCTGTTCTTAAAATTCAAGATTTGCTTACTCTCAGTTCAATCTAAGACTTCTGTCTGCAGTGACATTTTAATTTACAGTACCAAAAGAATCTAAATATCTAGCATGAACTGAAAATCAGACTTACTAAAAGGCAAATACACAAGAAAGTGGAATATAATTGTATCAAGCAGAAACACAACAAAATAGAAAGCAGAGGAACAGCTTTAGGTTCACCATAGCAGCATCATAAATTTTCTTCAGAGAATGGTACTGAAAGCAAAAACTGGTATGCGCTTATATTCCTCTCAAACATCATGAGTGATAGCAGATAGTTTCCCTTGGATATATAGAGGCAAAAGCTCTTCTTTCCTTCAGACTGCTTGAAGTCTGATAATGTTCATTACATAGAAAGAAACATTCCAAGATAAAGGAAGCAAACACTTTTTTTAAGCCATGACATAGAAGATAATTTCTGAGCTCACAGGAAGTCTCACAGCATATTTTAAATTACACACTGACATACATCTCATCCTCATAAAGCGTAATTGGGTCTTGGTGTGTTCAGTGAGGTTAAAAAACAGTTTTTGATTTCCCATAAATTGACTCTAGGCTGAAAACAATTTGTGACTTGAAGGAAAGGAAACAGCTTTGAACTTTGAACTTGAAGAAGCTGAAGACTTTATTTAGTATATGGTGCTGACTGTAGTTGTCTGCATATAAGGAGAGCATAGAAGCCTGTGCTTGTCTTAGGAGCAAAAGGAAAGAGACTCAAATACAACAGTCCTTGTACTAGGAGAACATTAAAAAATGTTTTGTTTTCCTCAGACTGGTTCTTTAAATTTCAAAAATACAGTAAAAATTAAAACTGTATAGAAAAAAATTTAGACTTCTATGTCAACTGAAACAAAATTTTGAGGTGAGAAAACTCAGGAACGAGTAGCCTGATCAATCATTTACTGCTGTATGATCATGAATAGTTTTGGTAGATTTTGCTTCAGTTTTCTAACCTACCAAACGTGAATAAAACTTTCTTTTTTCCTTTGTCTTATATTCCCTTTTTTTGGCTCATGAGGTGCTCAGACTCTTGCTGGGGCTTGCATAGGGTGATACGAAAAGACTGTCCTTGGAATTCCAGCATGCTACAATCAGAAACGTAACAAACTAAAGATGATTGCCTATTGAGACAGATAAATATGACTGTACTCAAGGCTTAAATGTTTATTAAGTCAAATCTGAAAGTTGATTAAAAATAATGTTCTCCTCCAATCTGACATATTCAAAGAAAAAAACTGCAAGCCTGAGGCAAGACATTGTTCCATTAGAGACATCATATAATGCCTAAAAATGTGAGAAAGAGAATCAGAAGTGAGATTCTTGTACTGTAAAATAAGCATGCCACCCCACCTTTATTGGGAAGTGCTCTTGTCTTATTTGAAAAAAATTCAGGTGAAAGACAAAATTTCCTCCAAGAAAGTACAAATTAATTTGCTTCACTTACTTTCCTTGGAATTTTCTCTCCTCTATAGCAAATGAGACATACATTATTCAGAAAATCTGCATGGTCTTGGACAGTTTCTGATTTCTAAAGTTTACAAATGCATCCTTCAATAAACCTGGAACATAACACTCACTGAAGAAAACACATCTGGGAAGAAAGATTTGCCAACTTTCTACTAATATTATTGTACAAATGTACACTTTTATTTCTCCAGCTGACAAAGGAAATGGAAAACATACTGAGCCTCTGCATGTTCTGGCCTATCTTTTCTCTTTTTAGTTTGAGACAGCATACATAAGCATCTGCACACACAAAAGTAAGACTTTTTCTGAGTTATTAAAAAAAAAATACATTGATTATCAAGAGAGCAGTCTCTTGATGCTAAAATGTCTACTATGGACATTTAAGAACAGTCAGAAACATAGAAATATTTAACTTTTAGAAGGCTACTAGTTTTATACCAACAGAAAAAGATAAGTCTATTGTGGGAGGGGACTTGGGAAACTGTCCCCCCGAATTACCCTGGGAGGTGACAGGTGTGTAGTTCCCCGCCTCCCCTGTTATCAATCAGTATGTCTGTCATCCCTTGGTGCTAGAAAATTCTTTGTTCTTCATACCCCCATTGGTTCCTTCCCTGAAGCCGCTCTTTCCCCTTACCCTCATTGGTTATAACCCTGCCACTCGACCCTGACTCTGCCCCCGAAGCCTTCCTTCACTGAACGCTTCATGCCTGGACCCTCCCTCTCTTGTCCCAGTTATAATCCCGATTCCGCCCCCTGTTCGGCGCTCTCAGAGCGAGCTCCCTCCCGGAGAGGTTGTTTTCCCTTCGCTCCCTGAATTGCTGTTCCTCAATAAACCCTCCTGGAATTAAAGCCGCCTGTGAGTCGTCCCGCCTTCATAGAGGAAGATTTCATTACGCTATCCGGCTTTCGAGGACTCGGCTCTCTGACAAGCAGAGTGGTCAGAGACCCAGAAGCCCTCAACTGGCGCCCGAACAGACTGGCCCCTCTCAGGAGTCAGCCGCAGAGCGTCTCCTCGGCTCCATCGGCTCTGTGATCCGGCTGCCCGAGGACGAAAAGCGCCGTTCGCCGCCAGTTCCACGAGCGGCTGCTCTTCGTTGAAGAAGATCGCCTACCTCGCGGGCTGCAGACACCTCGTACTGGTTCGACTTCGACTTTGGGAGCAGACTCCGAACGGGACGAGATCTGCAGCGCTTCCTCTCCCCCTCAGAGGCTTTTCGTTTTGACAGCGGTCTTCTTTGTGGTGAGTTCCTGGTGCCCTGTCTGGCACCCGACCCTGTCTCTTTTCCTTTTTGTTTCTCTCTTTGTCTCTTTGGGGATTTCCTTTTTTCTGCAGTGAGAATGGGCAATCGCCTGTCTCCTGCCCGGCGGGATTTTTACCTCCACGTTAAATCCTCCCTTGTTTCGGGGAACATTTCTTTTAAAAAGAGGGACCTTAAGGCTTTTGTTAATCTTATTTTCGATAACTTCCCTGACACCTCCAGGGATGATTTTTCTTCTCTTATTTTCTGGGGAAATATTGGGAAACTGTTATGCGCATTACAAGTAAAGGGGAATTTTTCTGTGGGGCATTTTTTTCCACTTTTTCATTCTATTTACACTTTATTTAAACAAAAGGGTGAGAGTTGGGTCCCCGGTTCTCCTAACCTTCATCCCGCCCCCCCCACTCCTAACTCGGTTTCCCCTAAGGGTGGGTCGGGCAGCAGACCCTGCCATAACCAGGCACAGGGCTGCTACCGTCTCCCTGCTGCTCCCCGCCCCACTCTGTCCTCTCCTCGTCCTGGGACTGGCCATCCCAGTGCGACTCTTTCCTCTCCCCAAAGCCCTCAAACCCCTGTACCCAGTTTAAAACCATGTTATTCGATTCCTGATCTCTGTGACCACACCTCACAAAATGGCGCCGGCCACATGGCCGAGCAGCCCGCCACCGAGGGACAAAATGGCGCCTCCTCTCCACCTCCTCACTCCCTTCGGGCCCCTGCCAGTCCCCCTCAGGCTCCACCTCCGTCGAGTGCCGCCCCTGCGTCGGGTCCCGCCCCTACCACCGCGTCGATTGTTACGTCGTCGGGACCCGCCCCTCCAGCCCCCATGGCCACACCCCTGGGTGGGCCCCCGGTGGGAGGGACCGGCCTGCAGGAAGGCCACGCCCCGGTGGGAGGGAACCCCCTGCCGGAAGGCCACGCCCCGGTGGGTGAGCCTGGCCACGCCTCCCCTCAGGCCTCTTCTGGTTCCCACGCCACCGGAACCGGAAGTCGGCCTGGCCGGAAGCAGGCCATCTTGGC
The DNA here is from genome assembly GCF_050655825.1 of Lonchura striata. Classification (NCBI taxonomy): domain Eukaryota; kingdom Metazoa; phylum Chordata; class Aves; order Passeriformes; family Estrildidae; genus Lonchura; species Lonchura striata. The sequence goes on from NC_140704.1 coordinate 76,145,344, forward strand.
CTGCCGGGCTTCATGCCACCGAAGCCCACCGGCCAAGGGGAAGGTCCGAGCCCTTGCTCGTCCTGCCTCGTCCTCCGATGAGGATGAGGACAGCGACAGCCCCCGGCCCACACCTAGGCCGGGAGGTGGGTGGGCCCGGATCAGGGCAGAGGCAATTAAGGATGGGGATTTGGAATTCGCAAAAGATCTGGGGCCGTTCGCAGCACCTGTGGTGAGGACCAGGGGGCAGCGGCCACACTGGGAGCAACTCCCATATGTGGAGATTAAAGAACTGAGGAAGGCTGCCAAAGACTATGGTCGAGACTCTCCTTTCTTTAAGAATGTATTAGACCTCACTTTCTCGGGCCATACATTGGTCCAGCATGACGTTAAATATATTGCCAAGTCCCTGCTCACTCCCACCGAGCTTTTATTGTGGGACATTCAATGGAGAAAGCTCCTCAAGCCTCTTCTGAAAAAACACAATTTAGCAGAGGCAATTGGAGAGGGAGAGGAAGCCATAGAAGCCCTGGCAGGGGAGGGGGAGTTCAGCCAGCCAGAGGACCAAATACTGTTACCCACGGAGGTCCTAGATGACATCAAGGAGGCCGGCCGAGCGGCACTGTTAAAAATCCCCGATGGGAAAACCCCGCTCCAGAACTTTTCAGCTATTACCCAGGGCCCAGAGGAATCTTTCATAAAATTCGTGGACCGGCTGAGGGAGGCCATCGACCGGCAAATAGACCATCCTGCAGCGAGGGAAGAGCTCCTGAGAAAGATGGCCATGACCAACGCGACAGCCGAGACAAAGAAGATATTAAGGACTTTACCTCAGGACCCCGAACCCACCATCGCACAGATGGTGGAGGCCTGCACGAAAGCCGCCTCCACCGAGACCACTGTCGCCCTTGCAGTAAGTAAGGGGATTGGGGAGGCGATGTTGACGATGAACACCATCCGGTGCTTCAGGTGTGGCCAGATGGGCCACATACAAGCCAACTGCCCATACTGGCCCCCGGAGCAACCACACTACTCGTACACACCCTCCCCAAGACCAATACCCAGGAACCCGATGCCCTACCATCAGCAGGCGGGAAACGGGTCGCGGAGCGCGGGGAGGGGCCGCGCGAGGACAACAAGTGGCCCCTCACAGCGCCCAGGCCTCCCCACCATCCAGGAGGACCGGTGGCCCAGCGGAGAGTTCCGGAGGGTTGGCGGAGCCAAGACGACGGGCTCCGCCTCTTCCGTAGAATCCGCAACTTAGATTCAGACACTCACCGGGTCCTCAAAAGCTCCATCACTGTGACTCTCCAGGATGAGGACCTGGTGAGAGTTCCCGCTGGGTTCCTGGAACCCCCTTACCGCAATTGTGAGGTGACAGTGTTAATACTCGGAGATTGCAGGCTCACACCAGACCGTGTTACCGTCGTTTCTGAGGTGGTGTGTTTTCAGCCGGGGTCCGAGGTCACCGTCTCGGTCGTCTGCCATCAACCACCTTGCACCATCACCAAGGGGCTCCCCTTCGCTGCCATGTACCTCCTCGACGTGGCCGACCTCACCGATCCACCAGTACAGGACTATTTCGCTGGACATGACTCCGGGGAAGACAATTTTGTCTTCCTCACACAAAATGTTTGCAAATCCAGACCAATGATTGAGACTGTTTTATCGCTTCAGGGAAAGTCCATCAAACTGGACCTGATGGCAGACACCGGGGCAGACGTCACCATCATACCCCGGTCAAAGTGGCCCCGTGACTGGGAGTTGGTGCCCCCTTGTGGCACAATCTCCGGAGTGGGAGGAGCTGTCAACTCCATGCGCAGCAAACACCTGGTAAGTGTGGAGGGCCCTGAGGGACAGATTGCCACCATTCGGCCTTTTGTTGTTTCATCTAACATCATGTTATTAGGCAGGGACGTTTTGTCCCAATGGGGTGCCCGCCTCGATATCCCTAGCCCTGCATGGGATTTTTAGTATGGGCCACTGCGGAGCGCACCTCCCCACCGCTGAATTGGAAGACCGATGTTCCAGTGTGGGTGGACCAGTGGCCCCTTGTGGAGGAGAAATTAAAAGCGCTCCATGAATTAGTAGAGGAGCAGGTCCGCCTGGGGCATTTAATACCCTCCACCAGCCCCTGGAACACTCCTGTCTTTGTTATTAAAAAACCTGGCAAAGACAAATGGCGCCTGCTCCAAGACCTGCGCAGGGTCAATGAGGTAATCGAGGACATGGGCCCCCTGCAGCCTGGCCTTCCCTCACCCTCCATGCTTCCCCGGGATTGGCAGCTCGCAGTCATTGACATCAAGGACTGCTTTTTCAACATCCCATTGTATCCCGGAGATGCCCCCAGATTCGCGTTCTCCGTCCCTTCCATCAATAGGGCGGAGCCTTATAAGAGGTACCAATGGACCACTTTGCCCCAGGGAATGAAAAATTCTCCAGTGCTCTGCCAAACTTTTGTGGCCCAGGTGCTTTCGCCGATCAGGAAGCTGTTCCCTGAAGCGATCATCCTGCATTATATGGATGATGTCTTGATCTGCGCTGAAACACAAGCTTATCTGCAGATCACACTTTCCAAGACTGTTAAGGCCATTAAAGCTGCAGGGTTTGAAATTGCCGAAGAAAAGATCCAGCTGTCAGCGCCATGGAAGTATTTGGGCTTTCACATTACGGGAAGGACTGTCGCGCCCCAATCTGTCACCGTCAAAGACGACCCACGGACCCTGCGGGATCTCCAGCAGATCTGCGGTACCATCACGTGGATCCGACCTCTCCTGGGACTCACCACGGAGGAGCTGGCGCCGCTCTTCAACCTGCTACGAGGAGATGGCGACCTAGCTTCCCCTCGCGAGCTAACACCTGCCGCCAAAGGAGCCCTAGAGAGAGTCGCTGAAGCCATACGATCCCGTCAGGCCCACCATGTGGATCGGCTCCTTCCCGTCACCCTTGCCATACTGGGTAAGTGCCCAAACTTCCATGGTCTGCTTTTTCAATGGGACGCTGGGCGGAAGGACCCACTCCTTATCATTGAGTGGCTGTTTCTCCCGCACCAGCCAGCGAAAACTATTTCAACTCCTGCAGAGTTGATGGCTAGGATAATAATAAAGGCCAGACAACGCCTCTGGACCCTCGCAGGGTGTGACCCGGCGTGCATTTACCTACCTCTTAATTTGGAACAATTGGAATCCCTGCTTCAGACAAACGAAAGTTTGCAAATTGCTTTAGACAGTTACCCTGGACAGATTTCCATTCATTACCCTAAACATAAAATATTCAAAGACACGTTATATTTGGCCCCAAAGTCATTCAAAAATAAAACACCTATTAAAGGTGCTCTCACGGTGTTCACCGATGGGTCAGGAAAATCCCACAAATCGGTGATCACTTGGAAGGACCCGGAGAGTCAGAAGTGGGAGTCTGACATCCAACTGGTTGAGGGTTCCCCCCAGATCGCAGAACTTGCTGCGGTCGTGAGAGCATTCAAAAAATTTCAGCAACCTTTCAATCTGGTAACAGATTCGGCTTATGTTGCCGGGGTAGCAGAACGGGCAGAACACGCCCTGCTCAAAGAAGTTCAAAACAAACAGTTATTCGATTTGCTCACGGAATTAATCTGGCTGATCTCCCACCGAGAGCAACTCTATTATATTATGCACGTCCGGGCTCACACAGACCTGCCAGGAGCTATTGCAGAGGGGAACCGGATGGCCGACCTCCTTGCAATGACATCTCATTACTCTGCACCTGCACTCTCATTAACCTTACCAGACATCTTTGCACAGGCAAGGCTCAGCCATGCGTTTTTCCATCAAAATGCACCTGCCCTTGCCCGACAATTTAAAATATCAAAAGAACAAGCCAAAGCCATACTAGCCACATGCCCAAGCTGTCAGTCCTTCGCCCTTCCACCGCTGCCAACGGGGATAAACCCCCGAGGGTTGGCAGCATTGGAGCTGTGGCAAACAGACATCACTCACTATAATCCTTTTGGCCGCCTGAAATACCTGCATGTGTCCATAGACACATTTTCTGGGGCCGTGTTCGCGTCACTCCACACTGGTGAGAAAACAAAAGATATCATCAAACATCTATTCATGGCATTTGCCACATTAGGAGTCCCAAAAGCCATCAAAACGGACAATGGGCCTGGGTTCACCTCGACAAGATTCGCACAATTTCTACAACAATGGGGAATTGCCCATTCCACCGGCATTCCCCATAACCCCACAGGACAGGCAATAGTGGAACGCTCCCACAAAGAGTTAAAAAGGCTGCTAGAACAACAACACGATTCGGCTCTGGCCATGACACCAGTTGAAAGATTATGCAAGGCACTTTATGTTCTTAATTTCTTAAATTGTTCTGACCGGGAGCCGAATCCCCCTGCACTCAGACACTTTTGCAATAACACCAGGGCAGTTTTGAAAGAGCGTCCGCCAGTCCTCATCAGAGACCCAGAATCAAAAATCATCTCAGGGCCGTACCCTCTGATAACGTGGGGGAGAGGGTACGCTTGTGTTTCCACAGCCCAGGGTCCCAAATGGATTCCTGGAAAATACGTCAAACCGTACCTGGAGAGCACTACCACGGACCCCCCAGCGAAGAGCAACCCAGCGACCCCATCACGATCACCACCAGATAATGCAGTGGCGTGGCGACGGAGAAAAAAGAAGAGGACCGGAAGACCATCCAACATCGTCTCCCGGGTCCTCATCACAAGGACATACCTACCTCTGCAGGACTTAACAACTTCCGCCACCCCATCCCCTCCTGTGCCATTCCCTCTACCCTCATACCTAACCCGTCATCCCTTTACCCCTCCGTCCTGAAATTTATTTTTATTTTAACCCAAAAGGGGGAGCTGGGGGAGGGGAGGGAACCAAATGTATGTTGGTAATATTGTTTTGTTTAATTTTAGTACTAGGATGGCTGCCAGAACATCATTCACCCAAAAGAAACAACAGAAGATGTCCCACTGCGCCCAGCTGGTTGCAGCCACGCTTTCCATCCTCCTGTGGCTGCATGTAGCAGATGGCTGGGTGGTACCACAGCCGAAAGAAAACGTCTGGATCACGCTGGCAAAGTCCTTGCAGCAGGATAACCTATGTCTGGCCATGGGCAACGTGGACAATCCCCTGTCCACTTGCCTGGTGGGGGTCCCCTTGGTAGCTGATGATTGGCCGGTATCCAATTCCGACCTGCTCCGAACCACGGGTAGGAGGCCTAACCCGGTCGATACTTGGGATGAGTGGACCAAAATTTTGCCCAACAGCAAAGAGGAACCCCAAGAATTGGACTTACTGAGGTCCTCCACAGCTAGATATTGTGTCAAATTCTATTATAGGAGGCCAAGTCAAAATTGGCACGGAATTGACTTGGCCAAAGACACATACCGGAAAGATGTAACACCTATCAGTAAAAAATATAACAGCCAAACCTGGTGCAATTATACTAGCCAGGTGATTTCGGTTTCATCCACTCATCCCAAGACATTGCCCAGGGGGATGTTTCTTATCTGTGGGGACAGAGTATGGTCGGGAATTCCATCTCGGCTCCAGGGAGGCCCATGCAGCCTTGGCAAGCTTGCTACCCTCACTCCAAACAGAACTCAAATTCTGGATTGGAAAAAAGAGAGACAATTGGCACGCACCAAAAGATCATATGCTCAATTCGACGAAAATTGTGACTCCGAAATTTACGATTGGGGAAAAACAAAGAGGGTCGCTGTATCCATCTTTTTACCATGGTATGCAGCAGCTAAGGCCCTCGGTGAGCTTTCTCACCTGGAGTGTTGGATAAGCAAGCATGCCAACGCCTCGTCTGCCGCCCTCTCCGATCTTCTGGCAGACCAGCAAACCACCAGGCAAGCCACATTACAAAACAGAGCGGCTATTGATTTCCTGCTGCTCACCCATGGCCACAGCTGCGAGGACTTCGAAGGATTGTGTTGCTTCAATTTAACATCACGGAGCACTTCCATCCAAGCCAACATCCAGCGGATCCGGACCGAAGTACAGGACATCAAAACGGAAACTTCGGCTGTGGACCCCGTCCACAAACTATTGATGCAGTGGGGCATTCCCGGGTGGGCAGCCTCCATTTTAAAAGGACTCTTTTGGATTTTCATAATTATCCTTCTCATTTCAGTTGCCTTAACCATCTTCAAAAAGACGCTTACCAAGACTTTGGCAAATATTTATTTAATTAACAAGAACGGGGGAGATGTGGGAGGGGACTTGGGAAACTGTCCCCCCGAATTACCCTGGGAGGTGACAGGTGTGTAGTTCCCCGCCTCCCCTGTTATCAATCAGTATGTCTGTCATCCCTTGGTGCTAGAAAATTCTTTGTTCTTCATACCCCCATTGGTTCCTTCCCTGAAGCCGCTCTTTCCCCTTACCCTCATTGGTTATAACCCTGCCACTCGACCCTGACTCTGCCCCCGAAGCCTTCCTTCACTGAACGCTTCATGCCTGGACCCTCCCTCTCTTGTCCCAGTTATAATCCCGATTCCGCCCCCTGTTCGGCGCTCTCAGAGCGAGCGAGCTCCCGGAGAGGTTGTTTTCCCTTCGCTCCCTGAATTGCTGTTCCTCAATAAACCCTCCTGGAATTAAAGCCGCCTGTGAGTCGTCCCGCCTTCATAGAGGAAGATTTCATTACGCTATCCGGCTTCCGAGGACTCGGCTCTCTGACAAGCAGAGTGGTCAGAGACCCAGAAGCCCTCAGTCTATATGTAAACAATTAGGTATGTAAACTATTAAAACAAAGTCACTTAAATCAATGTAAATTAAAAAACAAAACAAAACAAAAAACAACCTCCAAACATGAATAAATATTTTAAGATAAAAAATTCAATTCATGTATGTAAGACAATTTTGTATTTATTCCTAATGAAACACCCCATTATTCCATGCTTCTATGACCAATGGAACCTTCTGTGTGTTCCTTTCTCCCAGACAGGCTTTATCTGTTAGCTCTGCATCCTTTCATCTGCTGGCTTTGTATTGCTTTATATCTGTTTGTACACAGTTCTTTATATTGATCTATTTATTTGGGTTGTCCAACTCTGTTGTGCAGGTTACACCATTTATCTGTAACAACACTCCTAAAGCAGCTTGGGCACCATTGGGCTTCTTTGTGTTTTGCTTTGTATCCACCAGGTGCCACAGTTCTTTCCAAGCTGCTTTCCAGCTAATCAGCCCCCTCACATAGTCTTCCTTACTACACTGCCTTAGTTTATTCCTCTCCCTGTGCATGAGCTCACATTTACCCTTGTTGAACTTCATGAGGTTCCTGTCAGGCCATTTCTCCAGCCTGTCCAGGTTCCTCTGGAGGTCATCACAACTTCTGGTCATCCACTCCTTCCTGTGTTGTGATATCAACAAACCAGCTGAGGCTACACTCTGCCCCATCATCCAGATCTGTAATGAAGATTGTAAGATTGTAAGCAGATGAACCCAGTGTTGACCTCTGGGGTACATTGCCAGCTACTGACCCTCAACTAGACTTAATACCACTGGCCACCACAGTCTGAGCCTTTAGACAGTTTACAGTCCATCTCAATGTCTGTTCATCCAATCCATACTTTGTCAGCTTCTCCATGAGGCTCTTAGAGGAAAGAGTGTAAAACGCCTTGTTTACACCTAGGTAGCCTTAATGACTACCCACTGCTCTACACTCATCTACTGAGACTGTCATTTTCTCATGTCAGGTTATCACTTTGGTCTAACATGACCTCCCATCACAGCCCATGGACTTATATATGTCCAGTTCGCGTAAATATTCACTGACCTGATCATCTTCCATGAGTACATTTTCCTTGCACCAGGCTTTTCCCTGGCTTCAGTAATTAAGATTTCTGAAGAATGGTTTTGCCAGTTAAAACTAAGAGGAATTCAGAACCTCAGCCTTTTCCATGTCCTGTGTCAGTAGGTTAATTCAGCAGTGGGCCCTCATATTCCCTATTTTTCCTTTTATCACCTATGTATGCATTGAAATCCTTCTCATTGTCTTTTAATATCCTTGACCAGATTCTGTTCAATTCAGGCTTTGTCCCTCCTAACTGCATCTCTGCTCAAATGTTGCCTCTGTACTCCTCCCAGATAATCTGTCCCTGCTTCCACCTGCTGCATGCTTCCTTTTGGTGTTTGAGTTTGCTCAGGAGATCCTAGCTCATCTATGAACTGTTCCTGATATTTTTGGCTGACCTTCTGATGTAGGTCTGGACTGAGCACAATAAAATCTAAAACAGATAAAGTATTTATCAAATGGTTACTCAGCAATGTAACCCATAAAGTCACCTTTTAATAATATTTAAGTAAAACATGCAGGAAATCAACATAGACAGAAGGTAAACTCTACCAGTAGCACCATCTTAATTTTATTCTAAGGTCAGTGTCAGAGCAAAAAAACCAAGAAGAGATTAAGGAAATGTAATGTTCTGTGAAATACTATCAAAATATTGCCTCTTGTGTCTTCCAAAACCCTTTATCATGGTATTTCTGTGTCACTTTTTTTCCTGAAAATTGTTAAAAAGATCTCTCCAAGGACTGGTAGAGTCCAACATGTGAAGCTTCAACAACTGCTGTACAATCCTTCTACCCAAACAGCTAAGAGCTTTCAAAAAGCACATACTGAAAAAACTATCTTTATACGTAATTCAAATTGCTTAAGTGAACAACTTATTGCTTTTCAGACTGCAGGTAGTTAGTTCAATTCCCAGTAAAGTGAGACTTCATGTACATTCAAGAAGTACTTAAAGTAAAACAACTGATTTAATACTGCTGATTGAATCATTAGTGTGCTTGCAGGGGACTCCCAAGTTAGTTCAAGAACTGCCACTCAGTCATTAAGGAATTTTTCAAAGTGCTGCACCAGCACTCAGGGAACTTCAAAGCTTAAAGAACTTTTTCTGTACCCAGCAAGCTATTGACACTTTTCAAGTACTGTGACGTTTTACACATATTCTGCAAAAATGCAAGAACTGCGCAATGTAAGGAAGAAATAAACCACCAAGCCTTCAGTACTCATTAGATATTTTTAATTATGTATTAAGTTTTGCAACAATTGCAGTTACCCATATGATTATTCAGTTGTGAGCAGAGTTCGTGACCTCCTCCTCAGGGTTATGCAATATAGTAGCAGAGCAATGAATTATTACCTCAACCAAGAATGGCACAGAATAGAGCCAGTAACTATCTTCTGAGAGAGGGAACTTTTTTCATTTTACTATTTCCTCTCTTGATATCACAAGACAAACATGAATAACCCAAACAAACATTAGCAGTCATCTCTACAAACACATATGAACAAGTTGTTTCACGAGAAAAACATCTAAATTATTCTTCCTTCAGATTTGTATTTGTTCTTATTTTTATGACAATGACACCAGCTCCCAAACATCCCTACCATATCCCTTCTAAACAAAAAATTGTAAATGCTGGGCCTGCAGCTATTTGTGCGTTGAAAGGGTAGTTAGAAAAACTAAAATGACTGGTTGATTAGCTGCTACAAATACAATGTATGATGCTCAGATCCCTGTGTTGTCTGTCCTCCCCTCAAGGGAACAGCAAAACTACTCCCACATTCAACCCATTAACCAGTTTCCCCACAAACCATGAACAAACCTAAAGACTTCCTTACTTTGACCTTCACTACATACTGGCAAATCAATTCAGGAGAGACTGGAAAATAGAAGCAGGCAGCCTTGCTAAGCCACATTTGAAAAGGAAAACAGGCCAAGAGCAACCAAAGAATGCAGTGAAAGTGTGGATGAAGAATTCATTTTGTACAGCACTAGTAAAATAGTCATTGTGAACTGTAGAACAGTACACACTGATGGAGTACAATTGCTATGCAGATCCTGCTCTGCCACTCTGCCAAGATCGTGTTGATTGACTGAGCCTGGCAAAGCACTGTGCATGAGAACCAGTTATAAAATCATTCTTCACACTATGCTTGCCATATGTGCATGTCTTTTGCTTAAATAAGCTATATGAGGTGTCAGTACAATTTTAGCACACTTGAAAACAGAATGCAAATTTAAAGCCTGCGATTGAATCCATATGAACATGTGGTCATAACTATAGAATTTATAGGGGGTAAATGCAATAGGTAATCCAAAATTTTTCCCAGAACTCTAAAATTAGTTTAAAAAAAATGAACTTAATAATTTCTCACTTGAATTTTAATAATTCAGTATTTTTTTAAATGAAATGTCACATGAGTAACATAATAAATCAATACAGTGTTTTAAGTAACAGAAAAAAAAATCTAAAAAATCCCAACTACAGATCTTAGTATTGTTCAAAGAAAATCTAATAAATCACCACCAACTGTAGTTGAATTTTACTCTATCAAAAACATTTAAAACAAAATAAGTTATTTCAAATAATGTAAGATTAATTTCTTGGATCAGAATTCTCATTTTATGATTCAATGTACAAGGTAAGAAAAATATATCAATTAGTAACTGAAAAAAATTTCTTTCACTTGAATAGCTTACAAATTATTTTCCCTATTTAAGCCAATATGAACTGCACACTTTTAGCTGACTGCAGGTATACCTGGTCTGAATTCATCAAAAATTAATATATATCACTTCTTTTTTTAATAGCAGGAAGAATTTTTTTAATATATTTGATCCATCCTTGTAGAAAGCAGGGCAAAATCTAAATAATGGAGTTGTAAGTTAAGTATTTAATTAAAAGTTAATAAAGAAAAAATATGCTAATGATATTCAATAATAATCATCACAATCTTACACTAATAAAAGTGAAATTAAAGAATTGGCTGACTGAAATAAAAAGGAATTATAGGAAGAAATATCTTGAAGAGCATACTGGAATATAATATGTATAAATGCAAAAAATACATTTCTAAAACATATTAGAAACTTTAAAACTACATAATTTTTTAATATATATCTGAATTAAAAATACTACTTTTGCAATCAATACAAATATATAAATTTATAGCAATCAAATAAATTTCAATTAATTATCAGTATCATTGTAGACTATGTGGGAACATCCTAGCAATATATTTTTAAAACTACATACAATTAAAAATGTACTGGTTTATTTCTGTAAAGAGTTTATATTAATAACAAATTAATAACAGATAATGAAAATTACTCCTCACAACCACTGAGTAATCAGCTTGTTTCAGAAAATAGTAGAAGGATAGATTTAATTTCTGTGTGATGACACCAGTCCTACTTTGGCAAAATAAGACAGCTCTACATTTGCTTGTTCTTGGTCTCTTCTTGTAACAGGAAATTTCTCTAAACTGTTTCCAACTTCTTTAGACCAAAGGTAAAATAGTGACTTATTTTCTCCTCCTTTGAGTTTACAGTTCTTCTGAAAGATAGCTGTTTACCTCACTAGACTGATTAATCAATTCATTAAAACAAACAGAACATCCTAGATAGCCTTCTGATGCTATAAGAAAAATACAGCTTGCCAAAGAGTCTTGATATTCTTGACTTTATCAGCTAAGCAAATTTTCTCTTCCAGTTCCAAACACACTTATATCAACTTGTTAGATGTCACTATTGCAGCATCCTCCAGACTTCAGGTGCTTCTTTATCAAAGATAATTATATTTTCTGCAGGGAGGAGTACTTCATACACCATTATCTCACAACCTTAAAATAAATAAGCAATTCACAGTGGTGAAGGGGAAATTAAGTAAAAGAAGGAACACAGCTATTAAGAATGACAGAAGACAAAAAAAAACCAAACAAACACCAAACACAAACCCACAAAGAAACTCCCTTCTAACTTGAAACCAATCCAAAAAACTGAGTAACTCTTTCCCCAGAGACAAACTACAATAGGATAATGAATGAAATTCAAGCATTTTATTATCCAGACAAAATCCCTTTTCTAAGATGTATTACACAACTTGAATAGATGTGTCTATTCAAGTCTAGACTGAACTTCAAATCTATGGCTTAGGTAAATAACTTCATTCAACGTGTGGAAAGCACACCCTGAATTATACTACAAATGATACACAGCTCAATAAGATTAGTAACAGCTGCAACCAAACTTGTATAGATCATGGTTTATTTTATCTTCCAGATGAATCTTACTTATAGTCTAACCAGCTGCAACAGTTATATTCTTTATTTTGTACTACACACCACCTAAATCTCAGTTTCTCAAGTTTTCAGTAAAGAGTGTGTGCTCCTGTATGCTTGGTTGAAATTTATCAGCATAAAATACAATAATAATTAAGTGAATGAAGCCAGGGTATTAACATCAATAGCTTGCATTCTACATTCTGTAATCTCATGAAGAAAACATTGATGACTGTATTTTGTGAATGATTGGAACTCAAGTAACATCATGGCTATTGAAAAAGACAAGCAAAACATTCCCATCAATACCACTGATTCATCTGATAAATGGAAGGCTGAGTAAGAGCAGTACTAATGGATTGCTTTCCTTGGCTCATTACTTGATAAAAAAGTAGTGTGCTGGGAAAGATACTTTTTTATAAAACACATTCTTCACTAGAAAATAAAATTTAAAAAAATCCAAACAGGCAAAACCCAAAAACTTGTGAAGAAATTAAATGAAATAGAATAAATTTCTCCCTTTTTCCTTGCTGTTGCTTTGCTCAGTTCTGATCACTTTTAAATTTAGTAACATATCACTGAAGAATATTTTTTGAGAATCAGTAATTGATACTTATTCTTGAATTTTATTCCCAATTTTGAGACAAGGGGGGAAAACCCCAAATGCCAAATTTTGGTAAGTATTGCTATTCTTATCTTCCAATTAACAGGTTTCACTGGAATTTTCAGCTTTTCAGCTGTTTGACTAAACATAGAACTAGTTTGTACACATAGATGATTATTGTTACTCTAAAGCTCCTCAGACACAAGATTTAGATGTGCAGAAATTCTTCATGTAGTCTTATGCAACAAATACTGGCAATTCCATGGTTAAATCAATAGATGATTTTAATTTTTACTAATTTGTCCTCTTAGGAAACTAAGAAATAAACAAAAATTTGCATGTACCTTACTGAAATATTTTATACTTTTTTTAACAATATAATCCCAAACCAGTTTTTTGAACTATGACTTCAGTTTTTTAATACCTATTTTCTAACTGAAGCTTAGTTTAATATGGTCTCTACTTACCTAGCAAAATTTTTATCCCTCCAGCTAAAATCTCAAGGTTTGAAGAAACAATATGTACTTGACACAGTTACATGGTCCCAAATTTGTATATTTAGTGTCATTAATTTTTTTTTAGTTATAAAAATTGTATAACATCACAAACACGACATTATAGAATGGCCTTTGTTAAATATGAACATTTCTTACATAAATTCAAAGATACTGGGTGTTGTGGCGCGGCATGCGCTCCTCTCACCGCGGCACTCCGAGCCGTGCCAGGCTGGGCGGTGAGGGAAGAGAACGGGCGGCCGCTTCCCCCTGCAAGCTCTGCAGTTTCAGTTCGTGGGGCGCAGGGACAGACGAAGGCGGCACGGGACTTGGGGGGTGAACGGGATGGTTTTATTCCGTGAGCCCCAAGACCCCCTCGGGGGCGGGAGCAGAGGTTTTATACAGAACTCAGGAGGAGGGGTGTAGGAACAGTAACCAATAAGGGAATAGCAGGGGAGGAGTTTAGGGCAGAACTAACATATCACAAACCTATCAGGGGAAACAGGGGAGTGGAATAGTACAAATGGATCAATAGAGTGTTGAGCCTCACTAAATAGACAGGGAAGGTTCCAGGGAAAGGGGCAGGGAAAGGGAGGATTGACCACTTGGAGATGAGGGGATTAGGATGAATGACAGGGAAGACTGACACTGGGGAGAGGAGGAGATTAGGGATGGGGGGGGGGAAACAGATATTAAACAAATATCAAATGAAAGAAAAACACACCACCGCAACTGGGAGTCTACATCTCTAGGCTAATTTGAAGACTAGTATATCCTTTCCTGTTCATCATAGATACTAACAGTTATTTTAATATATATCCATAACCCCATCTAGCAAGCAGAAAGCTAACACAGAATTCTCCCGGAAGCCAGGGCATCTTCAAAGCAAGAGACACTCCTGAACTGCACTTTTTGGTGCTCTCTATGTGGGATGAAAGGGAGGGGATGTTGTAGCAGCTTGTTTTGCTATCATGGGACACTGGGACTTCAAAAGGCAGACTAAGGGCAGTGTGCTACTGTACCAACATTGCTGTCTCCAAACCTTTCTCATCTGGGCCACCCACAAGAACTCAGCCTCAAATACACCTCCATCTTTCATCCAAGCTGCCATTACAGTTACGAGATCTACAAATTCTACATCTCCAGGGACTCCAGGGCTGAAGGCTTTTGCCCTACTGTCCCTGAATCTGTGTGTTTTGTGACTCTCTGAACACCAAACTTAGTGCATTTTAAATTACAGGTTAATTTACATGGCTGTTAAACAATCTTTGAAATAATCTGTACAATAATTTAAAACTAAAGAAAAGACAAAACTAAGGAAAAACTCTAATACAACTCATTTTATGAACCTAAATTAATTCCCTGCCAAGTAAATTAGCAAAATATCTGTTTTACACATTCACAGATAATTGAAGACAAAAAGAGTGTGAAAAAAATATTTCTGTAGCCAAAATAAACATGACATCTTCTCCCAGTCTTCAAGTGACTCTCACCTAAAGGTCTTTTTCTAAGTATTTTAGGGACCAAAATTTAAAAGCTGTTAAAAGTAACTTGTGAACCACAAGAGAATTAGAGTAGCTATAATTTGATTAGAAAAAAAACCAAATAATTTTTTTAGATATTAGTTCACACTTTAATTAATTCTAAATTAACCAGCTGTAGACTTTTTGAATATGCCCTAAGCGATCTGTTCAATTCATTAGTTCCCATTTCTCTTCAAATAGATGTTTGCTTATTGCAGCTGCTTCATTTTCTGAAGGCAGTAACACTGAAGTTCTTTTAAATCAACAGGTGGGCCAAGCATTCCTCCTCCTACATTTTTACCTGTTGCATTACAAGAAGTAACAAACTATTAAGAGAAAGAGAGGAGGTACAGTTAAACTTTACAATGTTCATAGAACAGATTGGCATGGGTTTCAAAGGATCCTGATTTATTTTCTCAAAAGAAATGCCACTATTGAAAGAGAAGGAAAGATCTCGAACTTACTCAAAAACTCCACAAAACTGCCAAATGGAAACAAAAGGTTACACAACAGAGTCAAGAGCAAGACTTTGAATAAATTTATAGGTCAATTATGTATACAGCAAAAAAATATTGTCTATCATGGCTTTCCTTAACCAAATACAGACATTTTTGCAGTTCATATACAGTCAGATAAAGTAGTCTAGAAAATTCTGAGAAAAGAGCAAAAATCATTAAAATAGAACTTAAAGTTTCCACATCCTCCTATATGCAGAGTTTCAGACATAATTATTAAAATACTTCTGAATAATTAAGTGTATGTATAAAGTAACATAGTGGTCTGACTGTAGAAAACAAATCCCTTGCTGAAGTGATTAATCTTTTCTCAAGCTGATCCACATTATTTTGATACACAACAAACTGTCTCTTGAAATCTAGTCTTTTGAGATTCACATATGCACAGCTGTCCTAATGACAACACAGAGCTATAAATCAGCAGAGCATCAGAACAGTAATCACATTGCTTACCCTGATACATAAGCTGAAGTTCTGCAGAAATTAGTTGGATGAACAAAAGCAGAAAGACAGAAAATTAACCAGAAACCAGATACTGCAGTAAAGGTCATTCTTTACTCATATGAATGAAAAAACCCCACTGAATAGTCAGAATTACTTCAAGACACATTTTAGTAATGATTTGAAAGAGAAGCAAAAATGTGTAATTTTCAATGTGTATAAAGGAATAACATATTATTTTACCTGAACATAACCTGACAGTACTCTCTCTGGTCAGTTTGCAACATCATTCTACTGTGCTCATGATCAGTTCTTATCTTACATGCAACTTTTTTTAGAAGAGATTTACTTTATTTTATGCAAAAATACTTTACCTTAAAGAAAGAACAAAGCATACTAGAAAAAAAAAAAAACAAAAACAAAAACAAAAAAGGTAAAAATATCCAGTGTTTCTATGCAAAACACTGTTGATGTTTCACCAGTGTTTTGTCTAGAATATCCTATAGTGTTGGCCCAGCTGTCCAATGCATTCGAACTCAAGAAAAAGCCTAGAAAAGCTAGTAACATATTAATAGAATTGCAGGGACTTTTCATACAAGAAAACTAAAAGAACTTAACAAAATTAAGGCCAAGAGGGGAACAATTGCTCTCCAGCAATTTGTTAAGTGCTACAGATTTGGGACAGCAGAAAATTACTCAAAGAAATTAAAGATAATTAAAAGCAACGTTAAAAATATATTTTAAAAACTCCCAATCTCTCACAAACAGAATCTTCCAGAATTCTACATGGACAATTTCTTGCCAGCAGCCCTAGCCTTTAATGTCACCATTAAAGTACACTTCAAGTAATCCACTGGCTAGGTAAACCTACAAACAACATATTAGTGTTCTTGATTAAACTGATATATTCCCATATCCACCTGAAGCCACATCTAGTTCAGACTTGAGTATCGATTTCAGAGTTCTCACTGTATACTGCTCACCGATTGGCAACTTACCCATGTCAGTACAATACTGAAATACACTTTTCCTCAGCATCTCTTCCCTCTCTTCCCACTGGCCTTGGCATACAGGCTTTGCTGCGTGCTGCCTCCAGCTCTGCAGGCAAACACCTGCCCTGCCTTGCTGTGCATGAAGTGAACTGAGAAAACTGTGGAATCCGCCACAGTGCTTCAGGCAAGGCCTTAAGCCTCTCCAAGGCTGCCCACAAAAGCCCTGGATATAGATCAGCAGAAAAGATAAAAGAGAGATGGGTGTTGCAATCACCTTCAAAAAGTGTCAAAAAGAAAAATCCTTGAAACCTGTGGGCTCATGAACCTCAATCTCATCCCTGGGAGAAATCACAAAGGGTGTCCTTTTGGTCTGCAGTCCTTCTTCAGCCTTGCAGAGTGAGCCTTGGGACACCACAGGGCAGGGTGAGGACAATAAGAAATTAGAAAAAGGGGTACGTTCTTGCAGATTTTGTATGTCTCTCATTTTAACAGAATATACTGAACTGAACCACAAGTTTTAGCAATATCATAACTCAATTAATAATAATAACAATATTCTTGTTAGATTAAAAATTAAATGATAGTATTCAACAACACTGTCTTCAATTGATGGAAATTGAAGCAAGTTAATCTGAAACTTGGATTGGTAACAATTTTGTACATATGATTTTCATTTCCCACTCAATTGTCTTCTTACAAAGATAAAAGAATAACTAAACTAAGTAATAACATGACCATATTGAAGTGCTTTATCTATATTTGATAACTTCTCTTTTTGTCTTACATTACTTTCCTATATCAATGCTCTTCTAATGAAGACCCTTTCCTTCTGATAAGCTAAGGATATAGTTGATTTGTTATAGCTTGAAATAAGCAATTAATTTAAATACTTTTAAAATGTTGATCATTACTATCTGTCTTATCATACAGTCACTCCTGCATATTTGTTCCTATGCTGCTCCAATCACTTAGGGAATTAAGTATCTGGTTATACTGGGAGGTGGAGAAAGTCAGGGTTCCATTTCAAAACTGGCTTTCATAGGGGAAGGACATCGCTAATAAGATGAATGATAGAAGCTGAAGCAAAAGCTTGAAAATGGGATAGAGTCATCCAAACATTGTTGTACTCAGAAATCATCAGGGCAGTGTGCTGCCAAGGACCACTTCCTGACAGACGCAAAAAATTCATTGTGAGGTGACTGCATTTTCAAAAACTTTGTGGAAGCAACACTTCATATTTTTCATAGTCACAATGAGTGAGAAATTTTCTGTCATGGAAAGAAATAAAATCCCACACAGACCAATTTCCAGTCATCATCACAACAAAAAAACCCAAAAAAACCACCCCAAACAAAAAAAACCCAAACAAAACAAAACAAAAAACCAACCAAACAAAAACAACAACAACAACAAAAAACAACCAACCAAACCAAACCCCAAAACCAGAAAACAAACACACACAAAGCAAACCAAAAACTTGTGATGAAGGATGGTGTAGCCAAAGTTCAAATACTGTAAGGATGAACATATATATACTACAAATATAGTCAACTTTCATTTCATCTGTTGTTATTATATTTTAAAAGTCAAGTATCAGAGTTCACTGAGTTTGAACTTTTTATCTGGCATATCTTGTTTATTTACCTCATAACTCCATATAAGCAAAAAAAAAATATATATTTTTACATTCAGAAACAATAAGACTATTGTAAGAGAGACAATTTTTTCTCAATAAATGTAAGTATTTTTCTGTGGGGGAGGTTCCTGTATCTTCATACTAATTAAAAAACCCCAAACTAACTCAGCAATATCTAACAGCTAAAATACCAAGCACATTGTTTCAAATGAAATTATGGAAACATGTATGAATATTTCAGGCAAATTTCAGTGTCAAGGGATAAAAGTTCACAAAATTTCACAGCCTGAAGACATTATTAACTTTTAGAAATAGCTCCTCTTTACTAAAACACAAGAGATTAATTCAGTACTGCAAATCAAGGAACTTTAATGTGAGAACTGGGCTGTTCAAATTACAGGAAGGTACCCCTCTGAGATCACTAACAAAGGCAGTTGAAGCCAATGGATGTGTCATGTCAGTAGTTAATCCTTCACTAACAGCAATTATTGAAAGACCCTGCTGACAATACATATTTCAACCCTCAGTCCTTATCTCTAGGGTGAGAAACCCAGATGTTAAGCAGGTATTTATCTCAAATCTCTAACACTACTTTCAGAATTTAAGAGGAAAAATATTTAAGTGACAGAAAACCATCACACCAAGCCAACACTGAGCTTTAGCAAGGCAGTATTAAAGTTTATCATCTTCAAATAGAATTTTCAGTGGTTGCTCTCCATATGTACAGGGACATAATGAAGATTGTGCAACCTGCTTTTTTGGCAGTAAATGCTGCAGCCCCTTGAAATAACGACATGATAAGGAATTTGCCTATGAACTCAGAAAATCAGACTTTTTCATTGTGTAATAAAATTTGCTGGTTTCCTGTTATGAATTGAGAACAAAAAAACAAACCCTAAAAAAACCCAAAGTGAAAAGAAATAATATTTTCTTATATGTTCTACTCAATGAAACTCTATATGTCTAAACATTTTCAAAACTGGTACACCATAATGCTTCTTTTTCCATTTGAGATTGGCCTCTCATCAGAAACTTCAATAAATTTTCTGCTAAAGAAATGACCAGTGCCCCTGAAGAACTAGGACTCTTTCACATCTGTTGAGCAAGGCAGTTTATTTTATTATATGCATGTGTAAATATGAGATTTAAAAGCAGTTTGGTTGCAATGTTGATTTTCCCCCATCCTAATAGAAATGTACTTCTCATTTAAGTGTGGCATGATTTCTTTTCTTCAAGGATGTATTTTCTTCTGTCCTGAGAGATTCCTTTAATGGATTTAAATAATTGGGTTCTAAAGTTTAGATTTTGACTCTTCCTTGACAATGTGTGTGAAATTACAAAGCTACATTGAGTGTATTCTAATTCAAAATTTCTTTTTCTTTCTACTTTTGAAGTATATATGAGATAAAGTGAGATCATATTGTTGATCAGAACAGATGGCAGTTAATTTTGCCTTTTGAATATATTGATATTTTTATTAAAATTATAAAGTAAGATTTGCTCAGTAACTCTTTCAAAGAGAGCAAATCAAATAGGCACAGAAGTTCACAATTTGTAGGAGAAAACAAAAAATAAACTTAGCAATAAAAATAATTTTTTAAAAACGCATTTGCAGTAAATTTTCTGTATATACATTTAAAATAGGTACTTTAAAACCTATATGTTTGGTATAAAACAATAACTTTTATAAGCAAATTCAGCTTTTAGAAAATAGGGGCAAACATTATTTACTTAGAAAGGTTGTTTTCAGTAAAATTCATTAAAAAACTTTCCAATTTTTTTTCTTCAACATGTCATAACTATTTTAGTTTTACTCCTTGTTCAAAACCCTCAGGAATATGTTTGAATGCCCTAATGGAGTTAGCTACAAAGGAATGTATGCAGTTTTCCAAATTAATCTTTAAAATAGTCTTTCCTGCTTGAAGTGTCATCAGTAATAGGTACTTTTATGGCTAATGATATTCCCATTATTCTCTATTTATGGTTCCATTGAAATATTCATCTTTGGATTGTTTTCTGTACTGGAAAACAATAGTGCTTGTTACATTTTCTGTGCTCCAGAGAAGAGCCATTCTGTGATATGAGCTAGTTCAGATGAAAGTTCTTTTCTTTATAGTGGTTTCATTTTAGAATAATTCAGTATTAGAACTTTATTGGTTTTTTTTGTTGGAGAGTATTCAACCAACAACTCTCCATGTTAAAATATAACTGCAAATGTAAGAAGTAAAAGATGAATGTTGTAGTCTGTTAAAGTTTGCTCTTCTGTAGTATGTTTTAACATTCCTTGTTATAAGTTTGTAATGGTTCATTCTAGGTACCCTATTTGGCTTCCCTAATGGTTCAGTTCTGAGTTGTTTACCAGAGTTTTCCCCACCAAAATGCATGTCAATCTTTATGTCAATCCACCTGCATACCTCCCTTGTTCCCTTGTCTTACCCCTGCCTGTCAAAGATAGCACACTCCTTTGGTTCTGGAGTGTTCCCTGTCTTTCAGCCCTTCCCAGAAGCAGAATTGTATTCTGAGGTTTGCTCACTCCCCATGTTGGCTTCTTTTGGGGAGCCCTTACCCTGCACCCCTCCCCTAATGACCTCCTGTTGGTCAAAGGTTGTGTCCTCCCCGTGTTCCCTCTACCCTATAAAAAAGGTTCAGGTTCAGGTCTGTTCGGGTTCAGATTTGTCACTTGCTCTGCTCCACTTTGACATTAAATCTTTGGAGACTCAGACAAGTGTATTTCCCTTATTCCTTTGCCTCGATTTCCTCGTGCTCTGTGCCTCTGCTCTGCTGCCCATGCTGCAGCGATCACTGCCACCTGTAACAGTCTCGGCAGAGACTCAGGATGGCCGCTCGCCTGTGGCCCCTTTGGCCACAAGCAGGACAGCTGCCAGCAAACCTCCAGCCCGTGGCCAAAGAGAGCCAGACTCATATGAAGAACACATAAAATGAAAAAAAAAAAAAAAAAAAAAAAGCCCTAATTGTTGAAAATAGCTTCCACATGCATAGCACATTTATGATGTTAACAAAAAATGGAAGGTGAAGCACAGCTCACCATGTAGTGCTGCTGTGTTTGTTTTGTTTTCCTAAACACTAACTCACATTCCACAATAATTCCAATCCAATATGCAGTGCCAGTACATAAAACATGAAATCAAAACTCACATTTCACTGAGCTTAAGTTTTCTTTTGAGCCAAGATGGTTTTCAACCTAAATTGATAGGATGTCCGAATCTGATGAGAGGTGGACAAAATATTTTTTTTCTGACAGCAATTATGTCCAGTATATAATGGAATATTTTACATGTATTTTGAAAGTTATTTTAAGTTAAATATTAATTTAAAAAATATTGTCTTGACTGGAAAAAAAAACCACCCATACTCTGTTGCAATGAATATTTTACCTTTCTTTGAACCACTCACTCATTTAAATATCTTTCCATCGAAAAGTCTGATAATCTGTCCTAAAAACAATAAAATCAGAAATTTTCCCAATTATTTTCTTCTTTTATTGCAATCTCTAACTACACTCATAATCTAAATGTAATAAAAACTATGATAATATATTCCAGGAACATAAAACACAGCACTGATCTGTGAAACACTCAGTGAGGAGTAAATGAACATAGGCATGAGCATGAGGTCATAAACACTTTTTTGATAAATTCCTTCCTGAACTGACTAGATTAATTTTTTTGCTTTCTTTGTGTGAATCCATAAGAAGCTCTCCAAACTGTTTTTTTATTCATCTATTATGATTCAGTATCCAAGAAAGGTGTTTGGTAGAAAACACACTAATTTTAAGAGAAAAACCGGGTACCAGAGCTGATGTATTTTATGTGCTTTGTTTGAAATTCAGAGTAGGACAGTGTGTTTTCATGGAACACCCACACACACATTGATGTTTCATGAAAATGTTGCCTTGTGCAGAGCCAGGTACCACACTGGACAAAATGAATTGCATTTCTTCTGTTCACAGTGAGCCTATAACTCAAGAATTGGGGTAGGTGCTCTGCTGCCCCACTGTGAAATAAAACTAACCACATAATCAACAGAGTCAATTTAGCCTAAAATTCATGTGCCAGACCCATAGGAATGTGTCCACATATTCTGGATTTATTTACTCCCTGCAAGGGCAAGTATACAGCATACAGTTGCTGTATGGCAAAAGCAATGCAAGTTTACAAGTTCTGAATTAAAAGACAATAAAATATTTCTTTTTTATTTTCTTTATGAAACCTTGAATGAAAGACTAGAGATGGATTCACTTTCTTCTAGATTTCTTGCCTCTCTTTTTACCAATACTTACTTTAAGATATAAGACAGTTTTTCCCTCACATTTGTTTTTATTCAGTAACACCATTCCAGCCATAAAGCATGGAAGTCATATATATACTTTACCAATTTTCCTCCTTTTTTTTAATACTCATTAAATCTTCATTCCTTAGAGCTATTTATCTAAAACTGAAAGAAAGTATATATAAATTCTATAAGATGCTTATAGAACACATATTTATGTCAAGAACTAGAAGCAGCACTTTATGAGAATCTAAAATCCTACACCTGTTTCAAAACCATTCCCTTGTTGTTTTAAGGATTTTTCAATCTCAGAATATGTATTTATTTTATGTCTCTGTTTTATTAAGTATGAAACAATCTTAAATAATTGTGATATTTTATAACACATAGTCTAAAACATATATATGAAATCTTGTAATTTACAGAATATATTTGAGAATCTCATACTGGGTTTATCCTAGTTATTAAACTGCAACAGAAGGCACTGAAACACTGAAGCTGTTCCAGAAGAAACAGATTAAATCTGAGATTGCTAATAGAGGTCACATTGCCACAAGGTATTTAGGAGGTCAAAAACACAAATGTGTACAGCTTCATAAGGACACTATCTTAATGGGATAGATCTTTTCCATAGAATCTTAAGAGTGTATGAACTACAGAAGTTAGTAGAAGTTAATTAGTAGAAGAAAACATATGAGAAGGATGCCTTAGTCCATGTTCTTATATGCTTCCATAATCACTAGAAAACTTGTCACTGCCAGAGATATGGTAGTTGCCCCCATGTAATATTAGTTTGACAGTGTCTAGTACATCTTACACTGTATTTCTGCTCCTATGCTCATGTCATGTCATGTCATGTCATGTCATGTCATGTCATGCCATGTCATGTCACTTTCTTACAGATGTTATTCAGCGAAATCACAGCCTCACAACACTTTTAACTTTTCAAAAGGGACACCACCACAAGCATATTTCTATATAAACCAGTTTATCTCCTCCCCAGGTTAATAAGTTTGAGTATCACCAGTGTTTCAGGGATCTCAGAAGGAAGCTGGTTACAGAAGACAGACTTGCCAAAACCATATTTTAACTTTGCAGAGGGACACATTTACAGGGAGCCAGACTATGATTCAATCAAGGAATATGTGTTTTTTCACTGAAAAACTCTGTTCAATGCTCATCAACAATATTGAAAAATTAATCATAATCCAACTCTATAAAAATAGGATTATCAGTCCATAAAAATTGTCAGCTTTAGATGTTTTGTGATCAGTAGGTGTTCTCATTATTAAAGTAACCAAAGTTTCCAGAATAAAGCCACAGATTTTGTCAGAACAGAAAAGTTAATATTACTGCTGAAATACTCAATCTGTGTACTTTAAAACAGATATCCAAAGAGGCTTCTAAAACTTCTCATTACAGAGAGAAAATAACAGTATTATTTGAA
Organism: Lonchura striata; assembly: GCF_050655825.1. NCBI lineage: Eukaryota > Metazoa > Chordata > Aves > Passeriformes > Estrildidae > Lonchura > Lonchura striata. Next base: position 76,169,346 of record NC_140704.1, read on the forward strand.
TTTATGAGTCTATATTTTCAGAGCAGTTAGCAATTAAAATCAATGTAGATTTGCCAATCAGGATTTCAACTGCAAACTCATTTTGGGCAATTAATGTAATTAACAGTCTGAAACACAGAAAACAATGTGTTAACATAATGAACATATTGTTTGTTCAGATGAAGCATTTTCACAGTGATGTTTAAAGGCTGTGGCTTTTGCTTCAGATACACTATAATAACTATATCATGTTACTGATAGAGCAGAGGGAGGAAAACGTTGGGATTACTGTCAATTTTTTTTTGAAGGACAGAAACATAATTAACAGTTATAAACATTCACTGATTAATATTGTGAAGAGCTACACACAAAGGCTGAGCATGTACTTCTAACACTCTATACCGAAGCTTAATTATATGCCAAACATGCAACATATACAGAATATGACAGACATATACAGAATACTACCACAGGCCTTATTGGGACAGTAAAGTCTCAAAGATTGGCAAGGATAATCACCCTTTTAGAAAAAGAGCATTTCCTAGGAGAAAAGTTCTTTTAAGAGGTATATGCTTCAGGAAAATGGAACACGGACTCTGTGTATTGTATACATACAAATATACATATTATTTTGATTACAGAGGCATAATAAAAGTTGTTGCCACCTCATTGTGAGTCAGCACAAACTCCCAGAAGTGTGCTAACTTAAAAATTTAATGCAATGTCTAAATAAATATCCATATCTCCATAATACATTATTTTTGTTTCCTCAAGAAAGGAACATAAAGTGCAAGCTCAGTCTTATGTGGAACATAAGTAAGATTTCCTTCTACAAAGGTCTTCAGCAAACCTTCAAAATAGTGTGTCTACTTTTTACTACAACTTACTCCACAAATCATCACTGGGAATAAGACAGTCATTGTCACAAAACACTAAGCATCTATAGTTCAAGCTAAAGAAGTTATCGCTAGAGATCCAGGATTATATCATGAGAAGTGGCCAAGAGACAACATGATCAAATGAAATTAATTCGTTCTGACAAAAAAAACACTTTGTTTTCTAGGCAAAGGTCATGCAAAATATTGGCAGTCTATTGGCAGGAAGAAAAGGAAATTGCAAAATGGAATGTAATTCTTTTCTTCTGAAAGAGCAACCTCCAGTATTACTATTTCAGTGGTTCTTAAAAAGCATAAGTGCTTTTTACAAACATGGATAAAAACAATACTTATGTCAAAAGCATTGACTTTTTTCCCACTCCCCACTTTTTTTCTTTAGTTATCTTGGCTGGTTAGAAAACAGATGACAACAAAAATCCATCAAATTAAATCCATTAAATATGTAAACACCTTTTTTTTTTTTTTTTCTGACAAGGAACTCTGAACATCCTGTATTTTTTATTAAATTTCAAAGCTTTTAGTCTAAATTCAAGTGCACTATAGAAAATAAGAGTATCTTTAGCCTGACTTATATGTGGATTCTTTCTGAATTTCAGGGATCTGTATTGCTTTGAAAGTGTACTTCTGTGAGCTTGAATGTCTAAATAGCTAGCAAACTGTGTCAACACTAACTCAAGTCAACACTGACATGTTTAAATATTATACTATTATTTTAATGAAGCCCAGAATTTCACAATGCTTCCCTTTATAGAAGTAATCCTGTATGCTAGTACAACACACCATCATTCCCCAACAGCCTTCTGGATGGCCTTCATTGGCTTTAAATTCCATTACTATGAAATTAGTTATACAAGAAGCTATCTTCTTACAGCTCTACAGCATATACTCTGCTGCCCTTAACTGAACAACTCAGCCCTCAGCATTGTGCAAAAGCTGTCCTCATTTCATGCAGCAGGAACCCACCCTCAGGAGGCTGCACTGGAGCAGCTTACAGGTACATCTCAATTTCCTTGCAATAGTTATTTACTATCACAGCCCTGCAGAGACCTCTTCTGTGTGCCCAGCTAGTTCTGTATATTGATGATGATGACTTCAACCATCCCAATCTTTGATCTCTGTTCTGATAGTAGATTACATTTAGAAATGTTTTTGCTGGTCTGAGTGAACAAGTACACAAAGAACTCTTAAAATCTACTTTGAACTACATAATTTAAAAAAGCAAGGAACGGTTCAGATGAGGCAGGATGCAAGACAATTATATAAAATGGTCTCTACCTGTCTTATAAATGAAAATTTGTCTAGCTAAATTAAAATGAAAAATAAAATATTTATTTTGCAATCAAATTCTTTCTAGCCAGCCACAAGGAAAGAACAGAGCCAAGCCTGGGGTCAGCCCTGGGTGTGCAACAAGGAGTCAGCCTCAGCAGAGGTTTTCCTCTATGCCCACACACCTCCATCCTGGCACAAGTGGTTTTTATAGGAAAAATTCTGCCTGAGGCCACGATTTCGGCATTCAGAGTTTATTGATTCATAAGATTTTCGTTTTTGGTGATGAAGAAGAACAATTCAGTGTGCAGAGTTGTTGAATCTCTTGATGAAATTCACGGGAACCTGCATTCACATGTATCTGCCCGAGGATTTCTATGATATTCGTCTCGGGTCGTTTACGCAATGATCAGCGCCTGGCGTCCCCGTCCCCGTATCTCTCCAGACATGGCCCATCTCCTGGCCGAGCCACATCCTGTTACTTGTAAATCAGGTTCTAATATACACCAGATTTTGCAGAGGGTGGGGAGGGGGCTCCTAATACAAACTTGTATACTCTAACAAATATTCAATATCACATATATCATACTAGAAATTGTGCAAATTATATCTACTACACATAACACCTGGGAGACAACTAGTTTTAATAGCAGATGAAGCATTGCAGAAAGCAAAAAATTAAAAATAATATTAAATTCAGTAGCTTAAAACACCAACTACAGAACTATTTTTAATTTTCCAGAAATACTGGGGCTTTGCAGCAACAGCAAAATGAAATACCCTACAGGAACTGGAGAGCAGAAATACTAAATTGGCTTTTCCTAATGTTGGTAGAAGTTGATTTTCATCTCTTCATTTTACTGATAAAGAAAGGGTAGAAATGCCGATTGTTTTCCGCCCACAGCTTGGAAAACAAGGCAATTTGAGACAAGGCAAATTGAACTCAGTGATTTTTCTTCCTATCACATATGATCTATAAGTTTCATTACTCTATGATCTTTGAATCCTCAGGCAGAAGTTCTGGTACATAAAATAAGCCTCCTGGAAATTGAAACAAAACCAGACATGCACAGAATTCCAAGCAAACACAAACATCTCAATATAAAGTCTTATTGAATATTTTTCTTCTTGTCTGAGCTCTGCCTGTAGAGCTGCTACCCTTTGTCAGCTTGTCAGCAGGTTCTACAGTCATACCACTTGTTCATTCTCAAGCGCAAATATTTTTTTCAAAAGCAAAACAAAACAAAACTCAAGCAAAAAATCCCCAACTCTGCAGGTGAAGAACCAAGCAATCCAAACACATCCCCTTGTCAGTGTAGGCTATTCTCTTTTCATTGACTGCTGTGCTGGAAGCTGGTATTCATGCTCCTCATATGCTTGTTTTCTTGCTTCACTGGAGGCCAGGCACAATATAACTTAATGCAGATTAAGGTAAAAAAAAATCAAATATTTGTTCTCATTATTGAAGTGTCATAATAAAAAAATCTGGAAATGTTTAAAAACTTGAGCTGATTATTACCAGTGACTTTTATTTCACTGAGGCCTCATTCATATGTCACAATCATGATAAGTAAAGTAATCAATTTATTGTTCTTCACTCTCTTGGGATAAATAAAATATTTCAGTAGTTAGAAACACATAGATGGTAAGTGTAGCACACTATCTAGTTACAGCAGAATCACAGGTAAGCTGTGATTACACCTACACTGGTTTTGTTTTCAGTTTGTGTCAAGTATATCGTGCAAGTTAGAGAAGAACTTCATTCAAAGAAAAGTATGAGAAGGTAAAACTATTGAGGGAGGGTTCCTAGTGACTCAGATTATAATTTTAAACATATTTCCATTACAAAACATAAAACTCCCAATGTAGCATGAGAAATTTTTGCTAGACAGGAAGACCACTCAAAATAGGCATAGGGTTTGGTGGTTGTTTTTTTCTGTTTAAAATACAGTATGTTGTAACATAAAGCTTCTGATCACAGGAAGCCACTAGTACATCCAGTTGTTGGCTATATCCTGAGGTAGCTCTAAAATCAAGCCTTTTTTTAAAAAAAGGGAAAATAAAATACAAAACAAAACAAAACAAAACCCCAAGAATCCCCCCCCCGAAAAAAAAAAAAAAACAACAACAAAAAAGAGCTTCTGAACTTTGTATATGCAACAAGCACAAAAGTGAAGCAACTCAAGAAACTGACAGGTGTTGAGGCAGAAAAGTGTCCTGCAAAGGAGTCTGATTTCAGACAGTTGCCTGCCTCTTTTGGAATGTCAAATTCAATAGGCAAATAGGCATCTCGATTACTTTGGGACTTTCTTAATCACTCGAACATCAAGTTATGTCTTTTTCCTTATTATTGCTCAGTATAATCATTATAATTCTATAAAAAATGAAAAGGTCAGAAGCAAGGACAACTTTGGTGGAAAGAGCACACAGTACAAAAACAAGAATATGAAAACCAAATTTGATAAAAAGTTGAAAAAATCCAGGTTCTGATCCTCATTCTCTCTGACTCAGAGTACAGAAATCAAAAGTCTTTCTGAGATTCCTGCCTTAATTACTGACTGGTTTTGTGTCTGTGTGATTTAACATCTACAACCTAAAATGTTAGGTCCAACAAAACCATTTTTATCTCTCTGCTTTTTCATACTTGTAAATACCTTTCCCCAGCTATTTATTTTATCTGCATTTTGCCCCCAAATTTTCCAACTGAAGAAAGGGGAACAGGAGGAAAAAAAAACAACAAAAAAAACCCCAAAAAATAAAATCAAACCACAAGTGTTAGGTATAATGTAAAGCAAAATACTTCAAGGTTTTTTAAAAGACAAAATTTAAACAAGAATTCTTTCAATAAGATACAAATTGTAATTCTAAATATCCAAGTTTTCATCTGAAAAACTAAAAAAAAAAAACCCAATCAACCAAGTTTTAAATGACTTTAAACATTGCAGTGAATTGAAAATTAGTATCTATACTGCAGAAATAAATGATGACTATATTACATTCTCTTTCTATTGATATATAGAAAAGATAAAGGAACCTGAACACAGATGATGTAAATTAGAATTCTGTCTCTATATTTAGTTTGATCATGTATTCTACACAGGACCTAATATAAAATATAGGGTTACCTTCTTATGTTAGCTGAAGGGTAAATCAACTGAACTTATGTTTCAGTACTTCTAATTTGAAGGTGGCATTGTCCTGGTCCTCCTCACAATCACTTGAGAAGTGTTCCTTTTAACCCTATTATTATAATTATAAACCCTATTATTATAATTATTCAAAAGTCAGTAAAAATGTGAATAATCAGTCAGAACAATATACAATTATGGCACCAATACCAACCCTCTAATAAAAAAAAAACCAAGAAATTTCTTCTCTGTCTATCAAAAATTTCATTATCACTTTCAGACTTCACATGCTCACTGTGAATATACTGCTCTCTTTATTACTGTACTGTAATAATGGTCAACAAAATGTTTTCATAACTGTATTTAAATATTAACATCACAAAATTGTTTTAAAGGCTTACATTCATATTTTAAAATATAATTATTTGAAGCTCTGAGTAAAATCCTTTGAAGTCTAGTAAAATAAACTATTCTGGCATTAATTTTATTAAGCAAGAGAAGTGAAAATTTAGCTTTTTTGTTAAAATTAATAAAATTCAGTTACACAAAGAAGATTCTGGAATAATATCGCATTGTGATATTGAGAAGCACATGCATTACTCAGTTTACATTTCAAAATTAATTCAGAACATAGCACACTCTCAAAGAGAGCTGATAAAATCTATTAATAAACCAACAGAGCAACAACCCATTTCATATAAGATATCATATAGCTCACTCAGTAGTAACACCAGTTCTAACACTTATTTCCATAATTACCATAAAAGCTGGGATGTGAGACATTCAGTACGGGAAAGATCAATAATGCATATAGTACTGAAAAAACTAATAATGCAGAATATTTTCAGAAGGTAATGCTAGGAAGGAACCCATAATGCCTCCAACAGCCGCACATAGTTCTACAGCTGTAATCTCTTCCAGATATCAGTGATGCACAAATTTATCATGTTCCACACAAAGACCAGCAGAGTTTTTTTTTGTTTCATTCACACATGTCCTCATATCTACTTAGAAATCTACTAGGTGTTATTACCTGTGACAGTGACCTACTCAATCTACATGCTGCCTAATTAAATATTTTCATTTACTTGAAATATGATATATTTCTTGGAAAGTACCCTGCAAAGAAAATATAAAAAAGGAAGTTGCTTTGTAGAGGGATTTTTTGGTAACAAGTGACCTTTTGAAACATGACTATAACCTCTGTATGAAACCCACAGTAGTTAATATTTCAGTTATAGCTACAAAAGTAAAATTTTCCTAATTTTAAAAGTCAAGGAGAAAAAAGAAAAAGAAGAAAATTACTTAATTGCCAAAAGAGTCTCTGGGCAAGTACCTTTCAATGAAAGAATATAACTTTGATTATATGAGCTATAGATTAGGATATCTTTATCTCCAAAGTATAATCATTGTGTAGGGGCATATCTCATTATTTTGTGGCATTCAATGCTTTCAAAATGAAATATCTCCTGCAAATTTCTATCTGTTTAAGCAGGAGGGGAAAAATTATTGAAAACTTTGATTATACAACCTTCAAGATCAAATGATGAATCTCTTTTGTACTTACCTCTATTGTGTATTATGGAAACTGAGCAACTAACTGTAAGCAAATATTCATTATAGTTCTCTGGTAATTTATTTATGGAGTAATTTCTCACAAAGTCAAACATATCATTTTTAGGCTACAATCACAAATCTTATTCATTTTCTGTCCGTGCTTTCTTTGCTGCCTTGAAATTTTTAACCTATATTTAAACATAAAATAGTCTCTAATATTTTGATAGGTTTTTAGGAAGAAACAGTGATGTTAAACAAAACTACACTCTTTTTCAACCAGATCTGTCATATTTTTTCTAACTAAAAGAGGTGTTAAGATTCTGTTGGCAATAGACAAAGTCATTTCTTTCATATCCAGCACCACAAGAAGGTGTGTCTTTCATAGGTAAATTTCAGCAAACAAAACTAGTAGGTTTTCCACCTTAATCAAACAACCCGTGGATCTATGACCATGGATCACACTGTTGTGCGGTTTAATTGTGTCTGCAGAAGATATCTTATTTTCTTAGAAACAACTGTAGCTTTCACCATTGTTCAGTTTTAAAGATACACCAGAATTATTTTTATTACCTACTGCCATCTTAGATTCCACAGTTCTGACTTCTTCTGGACAAAGCACAGAAAAAGCCTATAAGAAGCCATTGTTTTCTTATTTGATCTACTTTTCTACTTTTTTATGGTTCCGTTTGTGTTTTTGTTTTTTTTTTTAAGTTTCTCATTGCTACATATGAGGTGATAAAAGTAGATGAAAGAGTGGGAAAACAGATGGAAAGGAAGATAAGGGTGGAATGGTTCACATGGTAATACAACTTAACCAACTAAAAACAAGTAAGTTTCAGTCTCAACTTCAGTTTAGGATCAAAGCACTAAACATCTTTCGTGTGGCGGGATAATATAAAGCATTTTGTTTGTTTGTATTCCACTACACAAATACTTACCTGTAAAAAACATGCAGTATAAAATAAAAAGCCTGATCATAAAAAGAGTGCTAATTATAGTCTTCTAGATGGAATGAATTTTCTGGAAAATTCACCTCAGATGAATTTTTCACTTCATTTAAGGATTGAAAACACTTCTTGAAGTTTCTGGTGATAAAAAGGAATTTTGATTTTGTAGTAGCTTACAAAACTACTTTGTAAAAAATGTTTGAGATCTAGGACACAAGGCAATCTAAACATCAGCAAGAAATTCTTGGAAAAGAGCAAAGTTCCTCATACTTATTTATTCAAAAGTCCTTCAGAAGTGGTATAAAATTATAGCACTTTCCTTCAGTATTCCTATTTCTTTACATCCCAGCCTAGATTTTTCAGTTTGTAAACAATGTGTCCTGTTTAGAGCATGAATAAATCTCTACCAGTCTTGGAGAGAGTCCTTCAACTCACTTATTCTTTGATGCTTTCACCAATTCTTAAGATGAAAGCAAGGTAATTTCCCAGTTCTACTCAATGGCTTTAACCCCCTCCTATGTAAAGAACTCAGAAAACATTCAGATCACACAACAGTGATGCACAGTAACATCCTTCTGCATTGATATTCTGCTGAGTGTGAAAGAAATTTCACAAAGAGTTCTGATAAGACCTTCACCTGGAAAATTCCAGGGTCTGCTATGAAGAGTTGAGTTGCTACCTACCTTAAAAATTCCACCCATGAACACACTGTTCATTGAGCTTAGTGTCCTTATGTAGAAAAGTATTTTTTGGTTACATGTGAACTAAATTTACAAAAGATTTTTTTATCTAGCATGCTGTGTCCTTCTCAGGCAAAATAAGGCACTCAGAGAAAAACACACATTTTAAGAGAAAAAGAATAAAATATGAAGCCACTGCCATAATTTTATTTGAAATATAAAAAATGCTTGGTTTTGTGAATGTGAAATGAGAACATTCTCTCCCTTTTTTTTCTCTTTGCACTTTGTGAATTATATGTTTTGTTAGAAATAATATACTTTAGACATAATTACATGCAGAAAACCTTTTTCCATCAACAATTACAGTGTACACTGTCACTCTTCAAAGGTTTGATAATCAATACAGCTTTCCCTTATTTGTGAAATGGATGAAGAAAGTAAGTTTTGTTTTCTAAAATGAAAGTCATCTAAAAGAATTGAAGAATTTAGCACCCATCTCAGATACCAGAAAGAAAAGTATTTTTTCAGCAGATCTTAGGTCTGGGGTGACAGAAAAATATCAGAAGGTGTTCATCAATTCACTAATAGAAGAAAAAAATTACTCAGCTAATCAATTTTTTCTCTTCTCATATTTAAAGACTTACACTGATGTTTTTCTTTAAAAAAATCTACTTAGTGAGTTCTCAGTTTTTCTTCTTGCCAGTTAACCCAACTTATTGATGGTATTTAGAGTTCTGTATTGTTTCCCAGATACATCAGATGCAACTCCTTTTCTGATGTCAGTCTTGTCCAATACAAATTATTTATTCTTTTCCAAAGGCCAACAGGCCAGATATTCTCACCTCACTATGCCATGTTTCATTTATGTCCATATTTTCTTTTATTGATTTTGTATTCTTTTGTGTGAGCTGGGGTTTGACCAGCTTCTTTTAGAATATTCTTGCTGCTCAGCAATTAGAGCTGACAGCTAAATGTAACTCGTTTAGAGTTGAAATTATGGCAAGAGAATTTTTTTTTTCTGCTTGCTACAATACTAAGAAAGATGAATACAAAAAGAAAAAATGGCCTTTTTTCAAAGTGTTTACATTATTTTAAAGTTAAACATGTCCCAAGACCAGTTATGTTACACTATCCTGGCAAGGATATGGCTGTACAGATGTACATTGGGTATTTACAGGTCAAGGATTGGGTATTTACAGGGCAAGCCTGCTACAGCATTTGGTATGCAAAGTAACTAATTTTGAATATAGTAAAGTGCTACATCCATCACACTAAGAAATTTAATTTTCTCTTACTGATGATTAGTCAACAGTTAATATTCACATTAACTTTTAAAACATAAAGAATTAAATAAAAAGGGAATGTGTGTGTTAAAACATTCATTATATAGTAATTAAAGTAATCATAGAAATAGGCAATGGTTTGGAATGGAAGGAACCTTAAAGATGATCTAGTTCCAATGGCCCTACCATGGACAGGGACACCTTCCACTAGACCAGATCGCTCAGAGCGACACCCAAGCTGGCACTGAACACCTCCAGGCCTGGGATATCCCCAACTTCTCCAGTGTAATCTGTTTCAGTGCCTCTCACATTAAGGAATCTATTTCTGATATTTAATTTAAATCTACCCTGTTTCAGTTTAAAGACATTGTCCTTTGTCCTAGCTTACACACCCTTTTTAAAAGTCTCTCTTAAGCTCCCTTGTAGAGCTCCTTTGGTACTGGAAGGCTGCAGTTCAGTTTCCTTGGAGCCTTCTCTTCTCCAGGGTGTACAAGCCCAGCTCTCTCAGCCTGTCATCATAGGAGTGGTGTTCCAGTCCTGTGCTCATCTTCATGGCCCCCCTCTGAACTCACTCCAACAGTTACATGTCCTTCTTGTGTAATGGTAAGTTATGATACATCTCAATCAATGTGATCATATTGCTTGCAAAGTTCATTCAGCCTTTGACTAAAGTATTTTCATAAAACAGGAGTGAAATCACATAGTAAATCATGAGCAGTTCTGTATTCCTTCTGCTTAGTTAAAGCAAAGAATAGTATCTCTACTCTCATTTGTCACAGCTCATAAGCTTGTCATTTTCAGGATTAGTTTCTGTCCTCTGTTAAAGTTAGTCTGAATTCATTTCTACTCAAAGATTATTAGCAAGGACATGAGAGGTTATAATTGCTGCTTGCTCCTCCTTATATGAACATCTTTTGTTATTTATGTATAAAAGCCATTTCTAATAGTAGATTCCCATATACCTTCTTCCTCAGTTGCAATGCTACAATAGACCATTCAGATAAATTCTAAAAACCAGCAGAGATTACAAATTGGCAATTGTCCTATGGACAGCTGGGCAGCACTGCTTCACTCAGTAGACTTTCCAGGGGCTCACAATGGGTTATTCACTCTACTTTAGAAAAAACAGCTTCTGAAATTATGTGCTGTTCTCAGACAAACATGCTGTAGCAGGCTGGAAAATTTAATATACTCTGTCATCGTTAGTATTGATAAAGATTTAATAGGCTGAGTTTCAGAGAAAAAGATAGCAGAGGGTGGAAAAAACTAAAAAAACTGTTGTGCTTCCTTCAGTTATTTAATGAAGGAGACCAGATTCTAACTTTGATGGTCATTAAAAATATCACAATGCCTAGTGTTTATGTTTTGCCTGGATACCCAGATTTATGATATATATATATATATATATATATATACATATATATATATATATATATATTACTGCAATTAATTGTATTTTAAATTATTGCAAAAACTGGAGTCAAAATAAAGCAGATATTTTTTCTAGCTTGATAGCCTGTGATGAATTTACCTTAGCTAGCTACCAGACACTCACCCAGTCACTCTCCTATTCTCCCTGCTCAACAGAACAGGGGGAGAAAATAACATGAAAAAATGTTGGTTACTCTGAAGGTATTAAAGGAGAGCAAATATTTTGCCCCTTTGCCATCATTTTTCTAGGCAGGATAATAAAAGACTCAACTGAAAAGACAGAAGTTCAATTTATCTGATAATCATTTTACACCTGAATATAGATATAGTAACACTTAGGAAGGTAAGTATTGTATTTCTCTACCTCTTCTAATGGTATGGTTGACTTTTTTAAAATGTGATTGTTTCTAATTTTAAAAACAGAACTATTCATTACAATTGTTTCAAACTCCAGTGCTATCACTCTTCAAATGATATCCCAGGTCACATTTCTAGCCAAAATATCTGAAAATACTTTATGAACATATGTTCACACTTCTTGTTATGGAGGCAGTCATTAAATAAAATATGAGTGATCTCCTAAATAGGGAACAATACTATTAACTTTGTTTCAGAGTAGTTATTCTTAAAGCATAACATACTGCCTCACCTTTAGCCATTTCTATCTAATTTTATAACATTATGATATTTTTTCTTTCTAATTCTAATTTCCTTCTAACCTTTTCATATAATTGTTTCATAGAGTACCTTTTTTTAAGTGCATTGCTGACAGAGACATAGATATCTAGAATTTCCTTTTAAGTATCAGAAAAGAAGTCAACATCATGTAAATCTTTGCTGCATTTAACCTAAATAGGATATATGCCAACTTGCTGACCAATAGTTAATTTTATTTTTCTCAGTTATATCTGATGTTTCAGAGTATATTCATATTTAGGGAAATGTGATTTTTAAATTTATGAAGCATATCTTTGTGAACAGTTTGAAAATTATATTTTCTTCCCGTAGCCTTTTAAATTTGTCACAGAAGGACACTGGACTACTAAATATAAATTTAAATATTTTCATATTAAGAATCTGACATTTATAGTAAGAAATTTCATGATGAGAGCTAAAATTGCATTCAGTTCTTTCATAATTTGGTCTAACAAGGCCTTAATTTTTCTTTTTTTCTTAATAAGCATGGTTATTTTGTAAATGAAAGTATCAAATTCAAGTCGAACTTAGAGGTAAAATGTTTAAGAGCATAAATTTAGATTTGTAAGTTAACTTTTTCTGCCTCACATAAAAGCATATTTGGGCTTGACTTAGGACTGTCCAATAGTAATTATTAGACATAAACTGGGAATTGCATTAAAGCTTGGCACAGATACAAGTTACTCAGAAAGAGTCTGAAGAAGCAAGAGGTAATATGCAGGAATATGCATCCATGTGGATTCCCTTAGAAGTTCTACAGTTGATGGTCAAATCATTGAGTTCAAAACCAACATCACTTAAACTGGAAGATGAAAGTAAGCAAATATAAGGTGTTGGATCAAAGTAAAATGTTGTCTTCAGTCGCTTTTCATCCTTGTTATCCTTTACAGACCTTACTGAACAGCAAAAATATGTTTTGTTTTGGTGGCTTTTTTTTGAACAGACAACATTAAAATAACCTTTCACTAGAATTAAAGCTAAATATTTATTTCCAAGCAAAGCAAAACAAAATAATTTGCATCCAAAAATAAGCAGTTTTTAATTATGAATGAATTTGGCTCCTTTTTCTAAACTCTGAGAAAAGGTTTGAATAAGCTTTGGCATAAAACTGAGTCAATATTAATTAAGCTATTGCTGTATTTTAAAAATTACACCAAACCAACAAAATTAACAAGGAACAGGTTGGTTGATGATACCTTTTTTAACACTGATCCCACCATTATCAGAGAAGCCCACAGAATAATGATAGTTCTATAAATCAGGAAAAAAAGAAAAAGTCTCACTTCCTTGCAGAGGAATGGCTTGCCCATTTATTTTTAAGTCAAAACATTTAAACAAATAACCAGAATTTCTACACTGAGTTGTGAAATGGACTAACAATGTGTCCAGAGCAAAAAGGTCTAAAATGATCAACTTAGCAAAGAAAATTTGTAAAATATTTCAAACAGCACTTTGAGTTTTGTAATTGATATCTTTGGCAACATATGCTGAAATAAACAGAGTTAGTTGATGTAATGAGATATTTTTGTTTGATTTCACCCCATTGTCTCAGAAGCACTTGAAAATCAAAAAGTGAAGAAATTATCAGAAAATACCAGACATAAAGTATTGCCACTCAGAGAATGTAGCATTGACAGAACTGATACACAAGATCTAAGAACAGCATTAAAAATATTTCAAAAGAAAAATAGACTCAACATTAAAACTAACAATCAAACCCCTGCTAATTAATGACCACTCAGAAAGGAAGCATTCATTCAGCACCTTACAGTGTTGGAGGTATTTAAAATCAGAACAAGGCGTAATTTTCTCTCAATTCTGCCATGGCAAATTCCATCTAAGACTTGAAAAAAATATTCAATTGCTTCTAGCAACAGTAGAAACATATAGGTAATCCTTGTCTTCCAAGGGAAAGCCCAAACAGTAAAATGGTATGAAAGTTAGAACAAAATAAATGTCATGTATATAACCCAAGTACAAATGTTAATACTATCTGGATCTACAAATCACTGTAAAATAACATAAAACCCATCAATTTTGAATAAGTGAAGATAAATACTTGAATAAATCAAAATGTAATATTCATCAATACTGAGTGGATACAACTTGAAAGTATGTACTGATGTGTTTATGATAATAAATTACTTTTCCAGTAAGTAAATACAAATTATTCCATATAAGTGAAACAAGGGGAAAAGAAAAGGTCAGTGTACAGGAATTCCAAAATCTGAAGCAATGGAGACTATAATAATGCAAGAAAGTTAATCTGCCATTACTGACTCCCTGTAGTATTTGCAAAATATGAACTTCATGACAGAGAGATTTAACTACAGGAGAGACTGTAAAGACACTTTTTTTCTCTAATGGACCTGGTGTATCAAGGCAGCATTCCAGAAATCAGACACATATCTGAATTACCTCTAAATGGGATCTGAATGTTGTCAAATACTGCCTGGAGTCATAGAGACTGCAGTGACTGCAAAATGGTCTTGTTGCTTTTGGTATTTATAAGTGTTTATTGCTCCTGGTCATGAAAATCTTTCTTAGTACTCCCAATGTACATTTACCAAATAAGCGGTCGCAATAATGTTCTCCTATCTGTTGGATCTACTACTCTTCTATATAACCACATATATCTGTTTTAAAAACGTGAAGTTGGGTCTGCATTTGTTTTAGGGCCCAGACAGTTTTAACAGTTTTACAACTTTTATACAGCCACTGACCCACTGCAACCAACAATCTTCTGTATGTTGCAATCACACATTGAAACGAAATGTGTGGAATTGACCATTTCCAGTCATATTGCCATTCTACTCACTATGTGAACAGCATCACTTTACTCCTAATTTTCTTATGATTACATACCAGTCCCAATACTCACAAAAGCCCAATTGATATTGTTGGGTATGTGTCTACAGATGGAAAAGGAGTATCAATAATCTTTGTCTTAAAGACAAAGTCATTTTTTTTAATATATACCTGCAACCACTACATATTTAATATTAATGGATTCATGTATATAAATGGAGACCCAAATGAACACTTAGAGTTTTTTTTTTTATCTGCCTGACCTTTCAGAATCAGATAGAAAGATATACTTCTGACAGAAATAATAACCATACCTGACAATATTCTATTGCCACAGAATACAAAACTATGAAGTAAAGGGGGTAAGAATCCCTGAAAGCAGTAATGTACCAAAAGCATATTTTATTTTTAAAGTCTTCATTTATCTCATTATAATTTTTATAGAAATAACTTATTTATATAAAAAAAAAAATTAGACATCCTTACAAAATAACTGTAATTCTATAATACACACACCCATTCATATTTTTTCCTAGATTTAGTAAATGAGGATTTTTCTATTCTGTTGATCTGATTCTCATCTCCAATCTCCCCATAGCATATTGGTACTTTTGACCAAAAACACACAACAAAACATGAATTTAGACTAAAGTTTTAATTTAAAGAAAAGAGAAAATTTTGAATTAATGGTGTGGTTGATTTTCAGGGATGGTGATAGTGTCAATTTATGTTTTATTTTGTTTTTAACAAAAGGTATTTCTTTCTGGGTAAGATACATTTTCCCTATGTGTCAGATATCAATCAATGATTGATTCCTGGAATACTTTTTTACTGGAATCTTACAGAATTTCTGAAGAAACAGTCTCTTTTAAATTTATTCAAGAACAAGCATAAAAACAATATGCAATTTAAACATTCATTTATATCCTTGATATATATTTATCCATATGCATAAATTTCTCGTTTTTTACCAAATACATTTTATTTAAACTTGGTGCTCTCATTTGTAGAGATAGATTCTTGGACCCTAAGTGCTAGGAATATTCAGCTTTTATTTTGGATAAAATCTCCCCCTACCCACATCTCGTAGGAAGGTTTTTAGCCATTTCAGAAATACAAATGGAAGATTTCACAATATCAAAGAATCTTGTTTGTGCCACAGCATGTCTCAAGAGGTAACACTATCAGGAATTACATTAGTACTTATGAAGGGGAACAAATGTTCAGATAAACAATTAAAAGAGGGAACTTTTAAGGACTAAAAAGAGAATTTATATATATATATATATTACACACTGTTTTCTCCCTGTCTCAGAACACAATCTTAATAAAAAAGTGACAATTCAATGTGACATGAATTCTGACATTTCTGCTTAGCAGGACTTTTTTTAAAAAGCAACATGAACAAGTCTAAAAAACTACTGTGTGGGGGTTGATGCATGCTTCTGGTGCAAACTATTTAAGTCTGTCTGCCACAGACAGCTATGTGAGAAGCCAAAGCTGTGAAAGAAATATTTTTACTTTTTGTAAAAGAATGGGTGATAACTTTTAGTTCACAATTTTATTCTTACACACTTAAATTATTCAAACCACATACACAGCAAGAAAGGAAGCAAAGCATAAACTAGATTTACTGATACACAAATAGTATGTATTAAAAGAGGTAGACAGTGGCCACTTTATTCTCACACACTTGATCCCACCGACCACTTTATTCTCACACACTTGAACCCACCTATTCTAATTATGACATGTGTATTTCTCTATAATGTCTGTCTCGTAACTGCATAAACCTCTCTGACAGTTTGAATGCTGTGATGAATCACTACCCATTTTTATGAAAAAAAAAACAAAAAAAAACAAACAAACAAACAAACAAAAAAAAAAACCAACAAAAAAACCAAAACCATGAAACAAAAAAAGCAAACCAAAAATAAGGAAACCTCTTAAAGTATCAGAACAACTGAGGTCTGTTCATGTGAATATTGCCACTGTAATTTTATTGTGTCATTGAATGAGACCACTGGATGCTACTGGTAAAATTTTGTCTTCCACTGCTGTATTTCTTTTCGCTTACATTTTAAAACCCACTGTATATAAAGAGGTCAGAACACAACAGACTACTTATGCTGCATAGTGCCTTTGGGTTCAATAGAAACCAGACAAAACTATCTACATTAATTAATGTTCAGTTGAACTTTTGTCAGCAGAAATAAATAATTCTGACAAATATAGAAAAGGCAAATATAGAAATGGCTAACTTAGAAGCCAACATGCATAAATATATCAGTGTTTCACATGATTCTGAAGATTTTCACCTGATACATGTTGAATTATGTAATGTTTTATGTAGTTGTGTAACAAACTGCTTTGAAAACTTATGTATCTACAAGAAATCCTTGAAGAGACTAACACAGCTAAACCAATATTCAGGTAAGCCTAAAGCAAGTCCAGGCAAAGCAAACCTGCAAGTCCTAGCCTGGAGACCTTGCAGACTGAAGATAAAATGCTGCAATCCAACTATTAGCAATAGTAATTTTTGGTGTCTTCATAATACTCCACATGAAATATTATTATTTCACTCACTCACTGCCAAACAAATTCAAAAATATTATTTGCCACTTAGAAAAAAGAAATAAAGTTCACACATTCTTGGTCACATTCTGCTTGTACTGTATAACAGCTCTAAGTATTTTTTAACCATAATGATTGAAATAATTCCCCCCAGAATACATAACTCATACATCTATAGAAAGGAATGAGATTAGGTTTAATGTTGTTTTTGCAGCACACACTGGCTACAATGATCTTCTCCTGCAAAAAATAAACAAAAAGTTTTGGCATAACCTTCAATAAAGATAGAATTTCTCACCAAGTACTTTTAGGATTATCATAGAGGGAGGGCCCTTTTAAGTAGGGATTCTCACCATTGTGAAAAAAAGCCACAAATTGTTCCCATCCCCTCCCAAAAGTGTAAAAAAACTCCACCTGATACTTGTTTGCTTATTTTTCTATCTTCACCTGTATGCCTAAATAAACATAGGTGTGAATTACAGGTAAATTAACCTGTATCTTTATTAATATATCTGATCATTAGAATGAAAACAAACAGGTGAACACAGTATCATTTCTTCAAAGATACTTAATGACATTCAAATTGTACTATTCACCTACCAAAAACTTATGGGGGAAAATATTGTCCAATTGCTGAATTTAATGTTCTAAAAAATACTCAGTATTAAACAAGAATGCACTTTATATTTTAATCTGGAATGAATTTTACTCTTTAATGAGTCAATTTAACTCCTAAAGCTACTGTTAACAACAAATAAATAGTGTTTTGTTCTCACATTTCTTTCCTCCTAAACTTAAACATCAACCCTGACAACTGGATGTTAAAAAATAATTTCTCTTTCAGATGCAATTTGTAGAAATGCATGGATGATTTTTACCTTCTCTTATATTTAACAACTATGGCAGTGCAGATTTTGTTCATTCAGTCTTTGTGCATTCAGGTACATCCATGATGTCTTTAGCCCTTGCTGTTTTCTTTCTGTACCACAAAATTCCCATGACTTTTGCTGGTTTATTACAGGACTTATGTTGCTTACAAAATTCCATAGTGCTATCATTAGAGTGTATTTTATGTTCTGTGATGGTGTTCAAGTGACCTAGTAAGTTTGCTGAGTTAAACTCTTAATGTGTGTCTTCTGAAGATTGCACTTAAAAGGCCATTCAGTTATTAATTTTCTCATGTTATTTACAGATACTTCTGGCCTGATTTTTACTTTTAAGCCCAAATGGCTTAACACAAACATCATTTACGTTTATTTAAAGTCTGACCTTAAATAAATAATGAAATAAACTAAACAAATAACACATATAAATAGAAGCCAGCTACCATAGAAAAATGGTCAGATTTTAAGTTAATTGAAAATATTATTAATAATTATTTCAGAATTATCTATGCACTTTTAAAAATTTATGTCTGTTTATGCTACTAAAATTCATATTGCTTTAAAGAAGCCATTATGCTTCACTCAAAACAAAGTGTAATATGGAGAAAAAAACAACCAAAAGACCAAGTAAAAATAATTTGGACACTTGGTAAATAAAGAGCGGCAAATAAATAAAAAGAACTTGTAAATATTTTCATTAGTAAGAAGAATTTGCTACCTTTATGTACAAGAAAAAGGACAAAAGATTTACAATACCTTTATTAGAGTTTACACTAAGTTTTATCCAATACTGCCAAATTACAGAATCAGAGAATTGTTAAGGTTGGAAAAGGACACTAAAATCAAGTCCAACCATTAAAAAACCATCAAATTGTTATCAACCAATAGAGCCGAGCTAGGTAATAGATGGATAACCTGTATCCTCAGGCTAGCTTCTGTCCTCTCCACAGCTGCATAGTCAGGAATTTATTTTTATTTAGCATCTTCCCAAGAGCTGCTATTCCTTCATCATGGCATGAGGCTGAGTCAGGGAAGGTTTAAGCTGGATACCAGGAAAAAATTCTTCCCACAGAGGGTGGGAACAGGCTCCCCAGTGAAGTGGTCCCAGCACCAAGCCAGACAGAGCTCTATCAGTTTGAATAATGCTGTCAGGCACAGGGTGTGACTCTTGGGGATGTTCTGTGTAGAGCCAGGAGTTGGACTCAATAATCCTGATGGGTTTATTCCAACTATACAATTCTATGATCCTTTTTTCCAGAAGTTCTAGGTAACTGCATATATTAAAAATCATATTGTTTTATGTTGAGTACATTTTACTTATATTATTACTAAGTAAACATAAATTTAATCTTTAATTGTTTTTTAAACAATGAAACAGTATGGGTTGTCAAATCTACCTCATAAACTGCGTGGAAATAATAGATTCTTTACTGTTGGAACTCACAGGACTGGGCTATAATAACCTGACTGTGATAACCTGAAATATAAGTTTAAGTACAAAAAACTAGTGTTGCTTTGATACTCCTCTTTGAAAGGCACATACCTAAAGGGGCTAAAAAATCCAACAAGGCTGCTGTCTACAAAAACATGGTTTAAATTCAAAAACATGTTTCGAAGATAATAGGAAAACTTAATTTAAATGGAAGGCTGTAATGGGTAAAGTGTTATTCTTACCCAAATAAAATCAAAACACCTTAAAGAAAAATATATTTAATGAATAATCACAGGCTAGTTTCCACAGCAGTGAAAAAACAGTCTACTGATTAATTACTAAAAGGAAGAAGAGTCATCCTTCCCTAAGCAATGGAGACTTTCGGGATTCACAAAAAGCCTGGGGTATGGTGTAAGTCCCAAGAGATATAGGCCTTTGAGACTTTATATGTCCTGTTACTCAGAGCCAAATGGGTTCAGAAACATGGGGGATGAAGAGCTTTTGGAAAGCAGGACCAGGAAGAATGGGGCTATGTGTGACTGTTCATCACTTGATACCAGTAAACTTTTATCACACTGATGAAATTTAAATCACAGAGTGTGTAAAAATTTTTCCCAGGATCAGTAAGTGTTGGAAGACAGCACATACATCAATAGAAAATTTAGTTAGCATTTATATGTCCTTTATTTAAAAGAAAACTGTTAAAATTCTGACAGATAGTAGCATTTTCTTGTCATCTTTATGGGCCCTTCACAATTCTTGGTTATCTAGGAAGAGTTTATTCCCAAAGGAATAAAAGTCCTAAAGCAATGCACATAATTCATTATCAAAATGGGCAGTCATAAAGACAATACTCAGAATAACATTAATATGAGATATACTTCTGTGTTTTATGTGTTGTATGTGACAATTAATACAAAATAATTGGTTTAAAGAAAACATATTACACTTCCAATGAGCATTCACCTGTATAGAAGATAAATTATTTTATTAAGGCCATGTGATTTCTGTTATTTTTCTACAATACCTCACTGATATTTTGCATGTAAACTGACTACCACTGAATATCATTTATTGTCCTCTTTACTAATTCTTCTAGTTTTCAATGAAGTGCTAAGCATGTTAATTGTTTCCTGTTAAGGAGCAGACAGCATAACCTTATCAGAAAAATAACTGAATTGCAGCATATGTTTCACTGGAAATAATAATTGTTTTCATCACGGACAAAACATGTAGAAAAAACAAAATTATGAATGTAGTATATTTGTGATACAACAGTGTAATTACTTTACTAAGCAAAACATTACAAGAAGGTTTACTTTTTCTTTCTAAATTAAATGTCCAAATGAAGTCATATTTTATTCTAAGCACTTCATTAATTTTGGTAATTATTTATTTTATTAAATTCCTTCAATACTTCGATTTGATTCTGCATGTTCAGTAGTATTTGCTACTTAAATATCACAAATAATAAATCTTAAGGGCCAACTACAAAGTAGAATAACATTAAGACTCTTGAGTGTATTATGCTTGTCATAGACCACAGAGGTCAACATTATCTTATGTTAGTTATGCTCAGCTAAACATACCTACATTCTGATTGTGTTATTTTCACAATTTCCAAAAATAATCCCAGTCCAGGTAATTAAAGAAATACCACAAGAAAATAAAAGCCCTTAGTTTCATCCTTTACATCCTTTACAAATATTGGATATTTGTGTCCGTACAAATCCATTTGGATTTTGGATATTTGTAGATCAAATGCGTTTCTTCTCTCAAGTAGTATTAATGATGGAATATCAAAAGAAGACAGTGATATAAAAACTGGTAGAAATTATCAGTTCTTTAGATTAGGTGAAGAAGGAAAAGGATAGAGAAGGGTATTTTGTCATTTACATCTGAGATTATATTCAACAACATGCTTCTCAGTTTTCTCAAGAGAAAACTCCTCAAGCTTCATCATGTTAAGAAAATTCATAAATTATTGATACTGTGCAAAACATAAAACAAAATAGTTTTACTTTGAGTGGCAAACTGAAGACTTTAAGATTCTGGACTATCAATATATAAAATTTCTTAATATTTTTCATGTTTCTCATATGAATTAAACATTACTAATTCCAAATATCTCTGCTAGGAACCAACTGATTATGAATACTCACAAAATATTGTCACACGTAACTATAAATACACACTATTAAATCATGAATAGTGAATTATAACTTTTAATGATGAAAAGCTATGATTGTGTGAACTAATCACGAAAATAAATCCCATGTTAAACTACCCACCATGATTATTCTACTATTGCAATATGCAGAAGAAACATTGACAACGTATTATAGTTTTTAGTAGTAAAGAACTTACTATTTCAGACATGGGAGATATTTCCAGCAAAGAGGTTATTCTCTCTTTTTCCAAGTTTGTAAAGAGTATGAACTTTTCCCCTTTCCTCCTTGTCTCTTCTTCCCATCACATTTTCCTTCATCTCCAGAAAGTAAAAGATGTTCATCTTTCTTTCAGGTAGGACAATGGGTCTCTCATACTGTTTCCTCTCTCTTCCCCCATCTCACTCCTCACCTACCCTGGTTCTGGTGCAGGTTCTGCAGTAACATTTTAGTGCTCTATCACCACCACTTGATTTTCACACACAGACCAGAACAGCACGCAATAGTTACGGTTTTAAATGACCAAAATCTGAAACAGATTAGAAATTATGTTGCCTTACTCCCAGACATGCTCCTGCCTCATGCTTCTTTTACTCTTCCTTGATTATGTCCCACATTTTGTTTCCTTCAATCCTACTTGATTTAGGATAACCTGCTAGATATATTTTCTCTCTACTAAGTACTTCAAAGTGTTAACAAAATCTAGTACAAAGCCATTTTGTTTCTACATAACAACATCCCTAATAAAACATTTAAGTAAAAGAGAATGCCATATATTACTCCTATGTAAATTTTATCTCTATTTTTGTGGTGGTAAATTACAGCATTTAAAATTCTGAAAATATATACTTCTTTTTGTTTGCTACAAATTTAGCCCAAAGTACTTAAATGAAATTTCCATGTTGCTACTGGGATGAACGTAAATGCTCATCTGTTTTTTCCCATATGGAGAAAACATGGTGACTTTAATAATTTATAGAAGGTGAGATCCCATTAATACCTTTATTTCTGCCCTGATGGCAAAAAAAAAAAAACAACAAAAAACCACGTATTTAAATACTCCATAAATGTTTACATACTTTTTCACCTCAGTATTGTGCAGTAACATAGATCCACCTGATATCAGTAGCTTTAAAGGTGTTTTATTTTTAAACAAATATTTTCTAAGCAACTGTCAGTCTTCTCTGAACTGTTTTCCCTCACATTTAACCTTGCAATATCCTAAATTTTAATCTTTAATTTTGTTTAAATGAACAGGGTCTGACAGTAATCTTCATTTTTAAATACAACCTGAGGCCTTCTAGATAAAAGTAAAAGAGTAGCAACTTTTTTATCTCTGTTATTCCAATCTTTTTTGTTGAGAGAAGGAGGTGCATGTACACATCTGTGCACATATTTTAGAAAGGAAACTTGCTTTCTGCTTAACACAACAAAATTTTTGGGCATATTCAGCATCACAGCAGCCCAAAGCCTTTGATAAATCTAGTTCCTCCTTGATTCATATAAACAAGGTTGAAGCCATACTTAAAAACAACAAAAAAAAAGACCCACCCAAACCAAACAAAAAATAATAAAATTAAAAAACAAACAAATGAACAAAACCAACAACAAAATAGAATCCCCCAAAAAACCCAATAAAACCAATCAATAAATCAAACAAAAAATCCCAAACAAAGAAACCACTAACACTCCATTTACTGCAACATCAGCTCTCCTGTGCAGAAAGCTACTTCTCCTTGACAGCAGAAATTGAAACTTTGACTGTGAATATTATTTTTCAGCCATATTTTAAAAGCCATTTTAGGAAATAGAAGAAAATACTGGATAGTCACTTATTTCGTTCTGCAGATGGTCTACAGTGAAGTCACCAGTGTCTATTCCATGTATTCTAATATTTGTTTTGTATTGATTTAAAGCATTTTAATTTTTGAATATACTAATTGGTACTAATGTGAACATAAGTATACTCATTTGCCCCTTTCTATGGAATTTTCTCTATTTAGACTTCACTGGATATTATAACTCTACATTTGCCAGCTTTTAATTTTGCCTTTCTATGTGGCTCCTACAAACAAGTTAACAAATGTCAACACAAAACTCAACTTCACAGTAAAAATTGAGACAATTAATTTTTGGGCAGGTTTCTTTTAGCAAACAAACAAAGCCTAATTTTAAAAGACCACAGAAGCTAATACTTTTACTCTGTAAGACAATTTACACACATCTAATTCCAAAGGTGATTCAAAAGAGTACTAACATCACGTCTTCAATGTATGTTTTTATACCACGCAAGACACTAAAATATTATGGCAGTACAGAAAGGCCCAAATCTTGATATGGAAGTTCAGACATTATTTCTCTCTGCTCTCTTCACACCCTGTAGTGTTTTACAGCAGAAGCTTGAAAATAATAATGAAATCACAACCATTTTAACTTCAAAAGCATCGTTACTGTATAAAATGTCTCAGATACTTAAAAGAAGAAAGGATTTTTATATAGATATATGTAGTTTTGTTTCATACAACCAACAGTATTAACTGATCAGAAATCAGTAATGAAACTGTACAATAATTCAAAGATTCCTCCAATGTATTCTCATAAATGAAAACATGAATAGTGACCACATTGCAGTACAATCTTTCCTGACCCCTGACCACATTTATAGCCCTTGGTTGCAGTCAGCCACTCTGCTGGAATTTTACCTTGTATGCAAGTTATCAAAGAGGAGTATGCAGCACACTGTAGCTGGTGACTGCTTCTCTCTTGCTTAAAATCCTGCATCACTCTGTCATGAGACTTCAGAAGAGGGTGCACTTTGTGTCAACATGCAGTTAGGTGAGTTCTCTTGAGTGAGGAGAGGATGCACTAAGCATCAGACACAATCTCATAGCTACACACATTACAGGACTACGCTGTCATCTACTTTCACAGTGGATCAACATATCCCTGTAGGTTCGTCACACAAAATTCTAAATTGTTTCCATTTGCAGTTTGTGTTTTTTCAGACCCTAGGTTTTGACTTTTTACAATGTGCAAGTGAGGTAAAGATAGCACTTATTTTGACATTTTCTCATAGTTCTTTTTAAAATTATAAGCATATGAAGAAACCAGCATTTAAAGCAGCAACTAAATTAAGATGCTTATGAGGTTAAACAGTCTTATTTCAGTATAGAAAGATATGTCTGAATTAATCACAGGTAACTCTCTTGAGACTGACAAAATTATACCTAAAAGGACTTCATATTTCATCTCTGCTTTCATGTCTTCCTTTAAATAATTTTTATAGAGTTTTCTTTAACATTTTCATATTAATGTCTGAGAGAGCATTCCAAAACATTATTAGAATCATTATGCATAATCCTCTCACCTTAAAAGAAACTGAAAAAAAAAAAAACAAAACAAGTCAAAATATAATTATGTAGATCCTTAATCATAGCTGGTTTACTCCATACAATACAAAATGTCATAGTCAGTTCTTTCAATCCAACTGTCAATATATTGCAAACCAATTTAAAACAAGGAATTGGATTGGCCAAAGGAAGATTTTATATTTTATAGTGTGGACAGTAATGATTAAAAATCATAAATATTTATTTTCTTTAGCAAACTATTTTCAACTTCAGAAACACTATTACAATAGAGTGGTGGTTCTATGCTAAGTAAGGTTGTTGCAATATAAAAAACAATAACTGACTAGGAAAAGATGTAATTTTTGTTTTGTAAGTGACCCCTTAGTGGTGTGCGTATTCAGGAAGGTGCAAGGAAATAAAAGCCCACTAAACAGTTGAATAATTTCCAAAGGCTGAGGAATGCCTAGTATTGTCCATTAAGCCAAATATGTCACAATCCTACAGGAATTAGTCTTCCAAAATTAGGATGCTTGGAGAAAACTAGCCATAAAAAGTTAAATAAAATAAGAACATTTCCTTCAACACAAAAGTAAACTGAAATGGCTGCTGAAGACTGGTAGTTCCTGTCTTCCACTATAATGAATAACAGAGGGACATGAATGCACAGTTTCACAATCAGTCTTACATTTTTCTAGAAAACAAAAGAATGAGGAGTTTTGCCCTATTAGGAATAGCGGGAAATTTTAACTTTATGCTCCTCACATCAAAGAGGAGTGTTTCAGGCTTACCAGGAGAGCTGCCCTTTTCATTAAGAAAACTGCGTGAAGGTCTTTCAGAACTGCCAGTTGGGTATGAGACCCCTCCATCTTTTGAACCAGCAAAATCTCTACTTTTTTAGTTCTTAACTTTCCATAATGCAGAGGGCAGTGTGGCAGCAGAACCAAAAAAATCCTTTCTGAATAACAAAAATATATCAAATCAAATAAACATAAGCAATGAAAACTTACTTGAAAGAATTTGGATTCTTAAAAACTTCTGCTGCACCACAAAAATCTATTTGCTAGGGAAGACCATATACACAGTTTTTTAAAGATGTCAAGCACACAATTACTCCAATATTCACAATTCTTTTCACACGTTAGATATTCAGGAGCCAATTGCACACTTGTCAACTTTGTCTCAAAAATCTCCAGAAATAAAATAATCACACCAGGTTCAGAAACTAAAGTCCCTGGACATCTGGAACAAGAATTAGAGCACTTACTGTCATCTGGCTAATCCACATGTTGATGTTTCAGAAAAGCACAGCTTCGAAAGGCCACTATTTCTCTGAGACAAGTTAAGCTCAGGATGTTGTTCAGCCAGTCTTTTCTCCACCTCCTTCTCCAATCACTATCAAAATAAAGATCAGTTTTGGGGAATGGCAGTCCCCCTCATTCAGCTGTACAGTGGCAGTAGTGCTAGTCAGGAAGGAGGCAGAAAAACAGTTGAGAGCAGGGAATAGCCCTCTTTATTAGCAGGTTGTATTTATCTTAAAATTTAAACTAGACTTAGAAACAGAAGATTATTTATTTTTAGGCAGTTAAAAGGCAGTCCAAATTCTGCTCTATAAAGGATGTTATTATTGATTGTTCATTGCTATTATTTAAACACTTCTCTGGTAAATGTCAGGATGGGAAAACTTTGGAGTTATGCAGACGTTTATCAAAGAGTTATCAGGAAAAAGAATTTTAAGAAATTTTAGACTGAAATGTTTCATTGATTTTGGTTGATGAATGACAAATATTTCAGAAAGATTCAAAGTGATTTAAGAGAAGTTATCTTTGTAGGACATACATGAACCATTTGCAGTTCCTCAGCAGATAAATTGATTTAATAAAACTGGCATGATTTTGTAGACAAAAAAAGTATTTCTTGCAAATAACATTCTACTATTTTTTCTATTTTTTAATTGCAGCCATAATTTTATTTAGCCTTCAATACTGACAGCTGCAAGGTTTCAGAAATTACAGGACAGATTTAATTTAAAATATGAGATTTTAGACAAAGGCACCTTCTCTTGAATTGTGTTTTTTCTTAACTAATATTAGTTTATATTTTCAGGCAGCCAGAATCTAAGATCTTTTATCTTAAATACAAGTAAAATGGGCCTAGGATCTGAAATTTTAAAAATGTCATGTTGAGGGACTCATACTTACTCTTGAAAGTTAAATGAAACATCAGAACTGCAGAGCTAAGATGTGTATTCACTTTGCAATGAATAGCAGAAATACCCAAACAAACCAAAACTTCTTTACAGTTTTATGTAACACTTTGTGATGATAAAACAACAACAAAAAAACCCACCATGCATATGTTACTCTGAAGAATCAGAGTGCTTAAAAATTAACTGCATAAAAATATGAGTATCTCTATAGCAATTATTACCTAGTTCATTGACATTGCACACGTGGCACAGAAGAGGACAAAAACTATTTTCCTTCCCATGGAAACCAAGAACTAGTAAGACTTATCCACCATTTCATATTAATCCATGTTTGTGAGAAAATCAAGAAAATCTATAAGAGTTACATGGATAAAAATCATGCTACTAAATAATAAATATTAATGCATGATTAATTAATCTATCATTCAATTTTAAATGCAGCAAATAAAATTTTTATAGGGCTGTATATCACATGCTTGTAAAAGTCAAATATTTTCCCCTAGGACTGGTGTACATTCTCAATTTTTTTCCCTCCAGAACAACAGTTGTAACAGAAATGTGAAGAAAAGAACGACAATTCAAGACAAATTATATAACTAAGAAATGTTATCAAATGCTATAAAATCAGTGACTGACAAGTGAAAACTAGTTACAACTACAAAAGTAGTTACACATTGCATGGTACATAACCAGAATCACAGTCTATTCCATCTGTCTTTCTTGGCTGGAAGAGGGAATAGCCACTTGCAGTAATAAAAGTAGTTTTTATTTCTTAACTGCTTTGCATCTGTGTTAACAACATTTTTTAAAGTATTAGATACTACAGTGTTCAGATCCTGCTAATATAGATTTAATAGAGAAAAACATTGGGAGAAAAGGCTTATTCATTGCAGAAGGATATACTTTTATCATTTAGAATTTGTCATGTGTTATTGGCAGTAATCTTAGTAATGAATTTGGAAATGCAAGATCTGTTCAGAACGTATTTCACCTTAAAAAGAACACTTATTCTTCAATAAATGTTTAAAGAAAAATATCTAAAGTATATTATTTATGATAATGAAAATATAAACTGTATCACTAAATTACATAATTTAGTAAATGAGACAGAAAAGAAAATACACAGCAAAATGTGAAAGTCTGCTCTTGATACTTTTACCCACACAATAAATACAAAAATTGACTGCAGAGAAGTGCAGAAAGACTGTACAAATCCCCATGATTATCATAGAACCAAAAGTGAATGAGGATAAATTTAAAATTCAAGTTAAAAAAAAATCAATCCCAGCATCACAAATAAAATAATGGATGCTGAGTTACTCATTAAAAATTTAGGACCAAATTTATGAGTTTTTAATAGAAAACTTTCCAGAAAAAACTTTTATTTTAACAGTTATTCACAATTGTACTCAAATATTAAGGATGTATTAAGAGAAAGAAGGAAAAAAAAAAAAAGACCGAATAATATTATTCTTTCATGGGCATTGTCAGTTTTGTCAAACTATGGTGTTCAGTTGTGGTCTCGTATTTTTTAAATAATATAGTATAAGAAGACTATGAAAAGGATGATCAAATTATATAAAACTTTACACAGAAAGAAATAGTTTAGACAGATATGTCATACTATGTAATAAATGTATGGCTTTTACTTTTAGGGAATAGATAATGACTATTCAGTCTTCCAAGAATGAAGGCTTATGAAATGAGGCTTTTAAGGACCAGACTACAAAAATATTAAAGTAGATGCTACATGGAGTTGTCTTTTAAAAAAAATGCAAAAAAATTGCTGTAGATACATAAAATTTACATGGATTCAACAGAGGAAATAGAAGAGACATACACTGATGGTAACAAGGTACCTAGATATCTGGTCTGGTAACTAAGAACATTGTAAGGCTGAGATAATATGAGAAAAATTTCATATAGGCTGATCATATTTATGTATTTCTTCCCTAAACATTTGTTTAGAGGCAGTTTTGGACACAGAATATTGAGCTCTTGGAACTTTGAGGTGTTGACAGAAGAAAAAAATACAAGAAAATTTTTTTTCATGTAACAAAGTAGCATCTGCGGAACTCTAAATATACTTATAATTTTTACCTTCTTTGGCTATATGCCAAAGGCCAGGTTTTGGAAAAAGGATCGTCTGCTTTGGCTCCATTTAGTTTAGAAGTTATATTACAAAGTTGGTAATCATTCTCTTCTCCTCAGTAATTGTGATAACTTCCTTAAAATATTTTAAGAGAAAATATGAGATTAAAAAAACACAAGATATGAATAAGAAATTCCAGGAAAACATATGTGTACTGGAAAACCTTAAATTGATCCTAAATTTCACTGTATTAAAGCATTTCCACTCATTAGCTCTGCAAAAATTCTCAGTCATCAAGAAAGATGATGCTCTGCAAACTCTTAACTTACTGCATATAAGAAATTACTTATTTCTCAGCTTAGTTTTTGTTTTATCTTATCAAACATCCAGATTTTCTGATCTTAAGCCAAGATACTGCAGAAATACATTGATGCAATCAATATATTTCCACAGAACATTTTAATTTTTTAGAATCAGCTATTCATTGTTATAAATAGCCAAAGATTTTCTACCTGACCTTTCTCAAAATATTACTTGGTTAATTACTTGGTTGGATAAATACTTCTGCAATACATAATTAAATTTTTGTAAGATAATACAAACTAACACAATCAATTGAAAGTCACATAAATACTGAAAATAAATATTTGGCCAGTCTCATTTCCTTCTTAACTTTTTGCACAGTACTTTGGTCAGAATATGAAAAGCCTTTGTGCTATTGAAAATAGATATTCGTATACATACCTAACATTTCGTAATATTTTTTAAGTGAGATGAGAGTTTTTGTGGTTCTCTGCTGTAGAAACTTATTCCAGGCCATTTTTGTCAAAGTGCAGTCTTACACCATTTACAGCTGGAACTAGTTACTTTGAAAAAATAAGGCTTGATGGTTTTAATTCAATAATATATAAAAGGTAATAAAACCAAAACAAACCATATACAGTAAAATCAATAGTTTCTCAATAGTTTCCAGGAGAAAGTGGACTAGACAAAAAAATTGTTTTCCACTGGAATTATGTATCTTTTAATAGATGACAACACCCAACCTATAAATTCAGTTCACACTTTCATCATGGTGCCATAGTTATGCTACACTGAATACTTCATAATAATTATTTTAAATCGAAAATGCTAGTGTGTGTTTGCAGCGGTTACCTGCCACGGCCCCGAGTGGGTGGAAGGGTCTGGCTGGCACAACCTGTGTGAGGCTGTGCTGCCGCCACGTGAGTGGCACCTCAGGGGAGAAT
Source organism: Lonchura striata (assembly GCF_050655825.1). Classification (NCBI taxonomy): domain Eukaryota; kingdom Metazoa; phylum Chordata; class Aves; order Passeriformes; family Estrildidae; genus Lonchura; species Lonchura striata. The sequence continues at coordinate 76,199,970 of NC_140704.1, forward strand.
CGTCTGCCCCTGACGGTGCTAAGTGCTGCTCGTGGGTGCGCAGCTTCAAGAACTCTGCACGCTAAGAGGAGATGAAGGGATGAGAGAAGGACATTCTGTGAGCCCAAAGAGTTCTTTATTTCCCCAGGTGGGGCAAGAAAGGTGCCCTCTGAGTGGGTGCAGGGACAAATGCTGAAGAAATCAATTATTACAGCAACTTAAATAGGAGGTGGGCAGACAGGGGTGTAAACCCATCTTGCCCAATGGGGATAAACCAGAGAGGGATACAATAACCTATGATAATGTAGCAGGGGTAGGTACGAAGTCAGGGGACAAATAGAAAAGCTAAGCTGGAGTGATTGATACAGAACTTTCTGGAAGAAACTGGGGGTGGTTATAGGATTGACAGCCGAAGGGACATGAACAAACTCGGACTAATGGAACCAAATAAGGAGAACACAGAGAGAGGTGAGAAGATTGACAGATAACTGGGGAGCCAAGTGGCAGGAACTTTTGGGGTAAGGGGACACATGGGGGAGCATAAGGCTAACTAACACTGATGAAACCAACTGACTAAATCCACCCACACCTCAACATGTGTTCTTTCTATTCAATACCTATATTATATGTGACTTGCACTGTGTAATATACACTTCTAATATGGAAGCAATTTTACCTATTCAAGGAAAAGTTTCTGAAGAAAGAATATTTGAGGAAAAAGTTAACATCAAGCACTGTTCATTTACTATATTTTTCAACAGATAATATTCAGCCACTTTTAGTGACTCTACACATATCACATATGGTGTCCTGTACTAGAAAAATTATTAACACTCTCAAGGACACCAGTACTATAATATTTAGAAGTCTAACAGGCCTTACACAAAACATACTTTGCCTCTTTTTTTATTATCTTTAAAAGAAAAGCAAAAAGCCCAGAAGAAGCTAAACAAAAACACACATCCCTTAATAATCATGCTAACTTTAAATGTGTCTATATTGACACAGGATATTTTAATTTCATTAATATCTTAATTACAGATTAGAATCAACCCAATGTAATTCAAGTGTACACCTTCATGAGCTATTCTATCAGCTACAAACTCTCTCCCCACAACTTTTCCCAAACAAGACTTTTCCATGCATCCCATAACTGAAAACATTCTCTTCATAGGAATGGCTGATGAGTTAAGGTTTGGAAACTGTAGCTAAACCTCCCTATTTTAAAAGATTTTCTTGTATGTGATATATGGTACACATGAGGGAAGGTAGTTGACACTAAGTAAATTTAAAGTATAAAATATCATAGATATTGTAGCTTAGGTTGTGAAATAATCCTACATGCAAAGAAAGTACTGTGGTAGAAACTGAGAAGCTGTGTAAGGTATAGTAAAGTCTTTTAATGATGACTGTAAAACAAACAAAAATATGTTAATATTAATTTACAATGAGAATATTAATATTGTAATTAGAATAAAACCTGTGTTACTGAGGCACAAGCACTGATTATATTTTTAGAAATGTTCTCCTGTGTGTAACCAGGGAAAATTATTTTCTTCATACTTGTTTACAAATCACAGCCACTTTTTTTCATTTGCAGAGGCTTACAGGTGTTTGCAGAAAGAGTCATATTTTCAGCATAATGGTTCCTGTCACAATCTGTTACTCTCACCAAGATATGTCTGGTGGTTCCATTTGATGAACCTCCAACAATCACGCCTACGTGGCAGGCAAAGGATACAGCATTAAGCTGTGACTGAGATGGTTGTACTTGACAGGACTCCTTCCCTTTTTTCTAGAATACATGTACACACTCACACACACTCTGTAATACATGTACATGGTCACGCTCTCCCCACCTGGCTCAGCATAGTGAAAGAGAAATTCTAGGAGCATGTAATGCCAGTTCCTTGATAATATTTTACCTGATCTTCAACCTTTTATCCCATGGGTCAGTGCTTGGAAGCTGAAGAATGAAAACCAAAAGTCTGAATCACACAGTTCAGAATCATTCAAATAAAATTTTCTAAAGCTGTTATGCATTCCCATTTTTTCACTTCGTGTTGGTGCATTATATAACATAAGCCATTATCTGACTGGCACAAAATTTCTTTATTTGGGTTTCCATTAGCAGAAGATGATGATTGAACAATATTGGTATGGCTCTTCCCGGTCTCAGTGAATATATTAAGTAATTTTCATTAAATATTTTCATTATATCTTTTTGCAAAGAGGCATGTTCTGAGCCATATTCATTGAAATATTTTTTCATAAATAAGACTAGGACAATACCTTTTTTTCAAAAACACCCCTACACTTAAGAGTTGAAGTGCTCATGAAATATATTTAGTTCATATTTTACAACAGAGAAACTAGAATGCAATATAGCAGTTAGATGAAATAAAATTAAATACAGAAACATTCTTGCATTCTTCATATTCAAATCTATTCTGTGCAAAGCAAGTCTTTCCTTTTAATTTCCTAATATTGCATAGTATTAGATGAAAGCATTTTATTGCTGCTCCTCTTTTTTTCTTGCAAACTTCGTCCCAAGAAAGTCTAAAATTTAAAAATGGATGAGCATTCAGAGTTTTTAATAAAAGAGAAGTTAGATAAAGTTATGAGAGATATAGTATATATATTTGTTTAAACCAAAAATTATTTCCATGGTTTATATGATAAGCATAAATTTTCATTTGAAACCAACAGCCATTTACATGCAAAACTCTACTTGCCACAGAGAAACATTTTGCTGGTTTGCATAGGCAAAAACCTTTTTGCTACATAAATATGTTTAGTCTGAAAATCTGAATAGGTGTCTAAACCTTTATTTTTAAATAAGAGGAAAATGTGGATCCTTGGCAGCTGCAGTTAATGCAAGAGGGACAAACAAAAGCTAAATTACCTGAATTTTAATCTACTGAAAACTCATTTCAGTACGTAGTTTTTCTTCTTGGGAGGCCTCTCACTTTGTAACTGTTTCAAACTAAATCAGACACCTGAGGTTTTAATTAACTCAGAATATTATATAACAAAGTACTTCAGAGGAAAGCAGAGGAATTAATTAATTATTTTAGGAATTAATAAAGCTTAATTTTCTATAAATTTATGTTCTACATCTCCACAATTTCTTACCTTTCCCAGATCAACTCATGCTTGGTTTTCTGCCTCCCTTCAGACTGTCCTTTTCCACTAGCCATTGCTTCCCTGAAGGGTCAAGTGCAAGAGGCGGGACAAGGCAGTTGCTCTGTGTTGGCTAATTTAATTGTTGATTAAATTGGTGACATCAGTTTGACTGAAAATGGTAAGTTACATTCTTGCTGCACACCTTCACTCATCTGGTTTCATGGCAGAACTACTGTAAAACATTCATCTACATAAGGATTCCCTGACTGTAGGCACTTAAATAGTCCAAAGGGCTTCACTACATTTGTCTATCACACTGGGTTTGGAGCTCATTATGGAAGGTAAAAGAGTGGGGAGAAAAGTCTGAAAATCAGTATTGCTGCAATTTAATAAGTAGTTTTAGAAAATTGAGGTAAAATGAGACTCAAATACACCAAAAGCACAAAAAAATTACAAAATGCATCTATGAAAGCAGAATGCTAAGTGTGGTACCACTAATTTTCATTAAGTATATGAATCATTGCATATGTGTTAAAAAAAACATTTATTGGGAGCAAAGCTAATGTGGACAGCCATCTGAAATATCCATACAAAATTTTTAGTGTCTGATTCTCACATAATCTATATGAATTAGGATTATAAACAAATATCAAAAGCTTAAACATGCTTCGTTTATGCATACAGTAATTTATCTAGGTTTGCAAAGTAAATGACTGAATAACTCCAGGTAATAGGACTCATTCATGTTAATGGACACTAAATCAGATTCCAATTATGATACTTTAAATGTCAACATCATTAACCTTGTTAACTCTTTCACTGTCAAAGGAGGCGTAAAAGCAAGTATGTATCATTTTAAGAATAACAAAAGCTATTCTTAGACTGCACTTTAGGGACAGATTTTATAGAAGATGATAGGGCTGAAGAAGCAGGTACCACATTTTAATCACCCATCCTTAATTTTCAAACAGTCTTAAAATATTACTATTGGATTGAAAGTTAAAATTAATTTGTGTCCAGAATTCTAATTAAAAATATTACTAATTGACCTGTCTATTAAGGGGACAAGTAGACTCATTCAAGGAAAATCCTGTTTGTCCCAAAGATAACAAAGTGATTCCCACTGTAAGCAAAGATCAGGTTCATCTCCACCTGAGAAATCTGAACATACATAAATCTATGAGATGCATCTCAGAGTCCTGATGAAATTGGAAACTCTCCGTGATATTTGAAAAGTCGTGGTGGTCAGGTGAAGTCCTAGAGGATTGGAAAAAGGGAGGATTTGTACCCATCTTTAAAAAGGGTAGAAAGAAAGGAGGACCCTGGGAACAAGTGACCAATCAGCATCACCTCTGTGCCTGAGAAGATCATGGAACAGATCCTCCTAGAAGCTTTGCTAAGACACGTGGAGAACAGAGAAGTGATTCAGGACAGCCTGCATAGCTTCATCCAGGGCAAGTCTTGCCTGACCAACCCAGTGGCAATCTGTGATGGAGCTATCTCAGTGGACAAGGAAAGGCTTACAGATATTATTTACCTGGACTTCTGTAAAGCCAATAATATCCTTCTCTCTATATTGGCAAGAGATGGGTTTGATGGTGGATAAGAAACTTGTAGGACAGTCACATCCAGAGGGAAGTGGTCAATGGCTCAGAGTCCCAGCTGACATCAGTGACAACTGGTGTTCACACAGGGGCCCATATTGGGACCAGTGTTATTTAATAGCCTAATCAATGACAGACCAGTGGCATCAGGTGCACCCTCAGAAAATTTGTAGATGACACCAAGCTGAGTGGTGCAGTTGACACACCTGAAGGACAAGATTGTACTCACACAGAGCTGACAAGCTCAAGAACTGAGAACACGGGAATCTCATGAGGTTTAGCAAGACCAAGTGTGAGGTGCTTAACCCAGCTTGGGGCAGCCTCCCAGTATCAACCCAGACTGGGAGATGGGCAGATGGAGACCAGCCCTGCTGAGAAGGACTTGAGAGGTTGTACATGACCCAGCCATGTGCACTCCCAGCCCAGAAATCAAATGTATCCTGGGCTGCATCCAAAGCAACGTGGCCAGTAGGGCCAGGGAGGGGATTCTGCCCCTCTGCTCTGCTCTAATGAGACTCCATCTGCAGTGCTGCATCCAGCTCTGCAGGTCCCAGCACAGGAATGGCATCCACCTGTCAAATCATGTCCTGAGGAGTGACACCAAGATGGTAAGAGGAATGAAACACCTCTCCTACAATGAAAGGCTGAAATAATTGGGATTTTTCTGTCTGGAAAAGAGAAGACTTTGGGGTTACTTAATTGCAGCCCTACAGTACCTGAAGGGAGCCTACAAAAAAGCTGGAAATTGACCTCTAAGGGCATATAGTGAGAGGACAAGACTTGAGAGTACAGTTGCAAAGACTGAGCCTTTGAAATATGAGTGGAGAAAGCAGAGCTGTCTCATTTGATCTTGATCAGTGAACCTAGGCAAGACACAATGGAGGCAGAATAAAACCAGAAAATGCTTGAAAAGCTATAAAAGATGGAATGTGAGGAACTCTAGCCTCTCCATGAACAGTACAGACAATGAACAGTATCTCAAAACTCAAATCTGAAAGCCCTAAATCCTGAGTAAATCACTTTTTTTGATGGTTGTCTGGGAGAAACATGTCATGCTCTGGCTCAACAACAGTAAGAGATCAGCTAGAGGTAATGTTGCAGTGCTAGCCTTGATAACATACTTCACAATTTTCTATGGCATTGGCACTTTATGTATAGTTGGAGTTACAAGTAAAAGTTATTTTCCAGTTTTTGAAGGTAACTGAGCCTAGAAAGGGACACCTTTTGTTCTGTGAAGAATAAAGAACAACAATGCACAGTTTTATAAGGGAAAGACCACACTATTCTCCATACATAATTTTCAAGGCAAAAATAGGTTTAAAGTATTACAAGGTTGCTTACACTCATAGAATACATATCTAACACCTCTATTATCCGTGCCAACTCATTATCACTGGGTTTCCCAATAGGAAGTAAAGAAAATAAATAACCTCTCGGGATGCTCAAATCTACTATTACTAAACATAGGTTTAAAAACAAGCAATCAGATGAAGAAAAACCCCCCACCACCCAGGTGATTACAGGTATACTGTCACAATGCATTTTTTTTCCATTTATTTATAAATATGGGATTAATTTTGAGATCAGATTTATTGTATTCACAGCTATATATGTAAATGTTCTTCAGAGTTCTGCAATAATAAACTCAGTAAATGTTTTCATCCATTACTGCATGTGGCTTGACTCTGTCACTGTGCAAAACTTTTTGTCCATGAACAACATTTAATGTTGAGAATAATTAGTATCTATCTATCTATCTAGATAGGTCTATCAACCTCTCTGTCTCAGAGAAAAATACTTCATTAATGAATTCCATAATTACTAGAAATATCATGATCTAAAATATATTGTGTAAACTTCTTATTCTGACTAGATCCAGCATATATCTTGGAGTCCCACTAAACCACAATTAATTCACTTTCCAGAAAAAATAACAAAAAAACCCCCACAAAAATCCTAGGAGAGTGTAGGTCAGATGTCAATTCTATGAATTTCAAAAGATATAGGCATGGCAGTGTTGCTGTCAAGGCAGGATGGGAATGAAGAGACTCTGATCAGAAGACTGCTGAGAGTAAAACTCCAGTTTTATTCAAAATACACCGCTCTTTTATACAGAGCTTCATGAAGTGAAAACAACCCAAAGCATTGGTGCAAAGTACTTGATGCACAGTGATGGAACTTGACTATAAACAATGTGAATAACAAAAGAGATAAAGAATTATTTGCATTCTTCTCCAGCCCTTTCCCAGGCCTGGCTAGAAACTCTCACTTTCTCTCTTTGACTGAATCTGAGACCCATATGGCAGTTGAACTGCAGTTTAGTATATAGAACAGTAAAATAAACAGAATTACAGAAAGAAAATCTTACCAGGTTCCTCAGTCTTAGAGGAAATCCTACATCCATATATAGCTTATATGATCATTGAGTAAAATTATGCATAAATATGCACAGGTCACATATATGTGAGTTTGCTGATTGCAGTGCTCACTTCTCTCTATTGGTCTAGACTTGGACTAGGTCTGTCCAAAAATACAAAACAAACATGAGCACACAGAAAAAGAGATAATATCTTTTCATTCATCATTAGCTGTGGGTCATGATGGAGAACTGGAGTATCAAGCTGATGTGAAATCTGCTAAAAAAAAATCTATATCTGAGTTATTCCCAATACCTGAACTAATGGTTCATCACACTGTAAGAATCCTGCCTTCTTCCTCATCCAGTAATAAAAACTAGTAGGAGGTTTTTAAAGCTATAGATAGCTCTGTATGCACTGTTTCTTAAAATGGCAAAATAATTAAGGATTTCATTTGTTACTACTGTTTCAGGCGTCATTGAATTGTTACAAAATGCAGTCAATAATTTTTTAGTTAAAGTATTTAAAAGTCACAAATTGTGCAATATGCTTCTGAACATTTTATCTGAAAAATCACCGTTCTCAGAAATCCAACCAGCATCACACTAAAGATGATCCACACAGCTTACAAATGAAGCAGCCATGCCATCAGAAACTTTTAAGGGAATGTGGTGTTCTTTTGTAGGAATGCAGAGTAATTAATCTTAGAAACCCAAAATTTAAATTAAACTCAGCCTTTGGTTAGAATTCTTTGACTTAATTGAGTACTACTTTGCTTTCAGAGAGAAATAGCCCAGCTATCAAGAAAACAAAGTGGAGAGAATTAACTTAAGAAAAGAAAGAGCAAAAAGGGCCTTAATATTATTTTCTATTTACAACAGGAAAAATTTCCATTTACAAAAAGAGAATAATAAAATTTCAACAAAATATTCTCTTCTACTTAAAGACAAATAAAATAAAATAAAATCTTTCACTTCCATCTTTCTTTTTTAGACTGTTCCCATCACTGAAACATGGAATCACCAGAACCTTACTATTTGAACACAGGAAGTCATGTGAGGAGACAAAAGTTACTGGAAAGCATTGCTGTGTATTCTTAGACAAAAATATACCCAACTGAAATCTTATAAATTCTGAAATAACTACACCAAACAGAATTCCTCATTGAGGAAAGAAGAAAAATATTATGAGAATAAAATAAACAAAAAACAATTAAGACAAAACAAATGCCAGGTGGCTGTTCTTTACTTGAAATTGTTTACTAAATTTCTAAAAAGAAATAACTGACCTATATTTTGTAAAAATAATGCCACAAAAATATTATCTCAAAATAATTTTAGTATAATTTCTATATAAGTAAGATTGAACTGACAGATGATTAATTTTATTTACTTCCTTCTCAACATGCATTAGTTGCTTTAAATCTTACTTGCATTCAATCAAAAGCCATTAAAAGTATGAATTAAAAGAGTACTTTGTATTCAGGAATAATTGAAGCAAAACAGAAACATGGTCCTAGAATATTGACTTCTATTAATTTCAGTGTTTGTAAGAGAGACTACCTAATATCCTGCTTGTTCTGCAACCAATATGCATAGAAAATGGAAATTAATATAAAAAAATAGGAATGTGCCCCTACCAAAATGTAAAATACATATATGAAGACAGACTGAAAATTTGGGGGTTTTTTCCCGTTGGAAAGAAATTAATAAAAATAAGACTGATAATTAAGTTGTGATTGGTGTATCGATGAAAGATAAGAACCTTCAGTTCTTAAAGTCTCTTAATGAAGAAAAGACATGTGGGTTCAGCTCATGAGAAATGTACTTACTGAATGGCTTGAATTTTTTCAGTTTTTCATATGCATGCATATATTTTCTTTGCCTTAATTACTATAACATAGTGTTCATATACAAGAGTAATATGCATTTTCATGTCCTAAAAAGACACAATCATTTCTGTAATGGCCATGTATATACTAAAATCTTTTCAGAAAGCCTCAATAAAGTCTACAATTAAAAAAATTAGGAAAGACTTTCCTGAATATTTCTGTTATATCACTGAAATTCCAAATATACTCTATGTTAAGTTGTGACTGACATCAAATGCTGAATTATTCATTCAGATAAACCATTAATATATACCATCAGTTCTAAGTTACATTTTTTCTTAACCTGGATGAATCACTTAATTGTGATTATAATCAACAGAAAGCTACCTGAATAATTCTCTTTTTACAGTAGTTTTTTAGCTCTCACTGGATCATTCTATATACAGATGACATAAAGGTAGACTGTTCAATGGCATCAAGATTGAAAAAAGAATGTTCTTATTTTGGGAAGAAAAAACACGATGTATGGAGTTAATCAGCAGAATATCCATCTGTAATTCAGCCCTTAAAATTTGATTATCTGGTCTACTAGAATTTATTCAATTGCAGTCTAATGCTGTTACTAATCTATGTAATTTTGATTCAATTTCCTTTGTTTATTGTAGGTTTGGTAGTATACTATCCTAATTTTATCTTTGCATACTCAACTAGTTTTTTCCTAATTTTCATGTCACTAGTCAGACCTATCTTGAAAATTTTCAAGTGATTAGATAGTTTGGTCTTTTCTGTGTCTACACCCACTTTTGGAAGGTATTAACTTTAGTTACTTATTATAAATAAAATAAAGAAATAAATCAAAATAATGAAAATATGGAAACAATTCACATACAATATAATGCCAGCTTACCCAAGAAAACAACTTTGAAGGATCTTATTGGTAAACAATAAAGTTAGAAAACTAAGTGAGAGAAAAAATGTGTCATTACAAAAAAAAGACCCCCATGTGCCCCCATTACATGAGGAAAAAAGAGTCAAGGGAGGTAGCTGCAGAACAAGTGGAGACACAAGTGAGATGCTGCAATTTTCCCACACAAGATTTTTTAAAAAATTAATTCCTCTTAATCTGATCCATGCTATAATATTTGGTTGCTGTTAAAAATTATGCTAGTATCTATAATGTGTCAGTCTTTGGGCTTGTCTAATCTACAGCTTCATGGTCACAGCTGTTCTCAGGAACTATCAGTGTAGTCACCATAAGTGGTCCAAATTAATGACCACATATCCTCATATTCAACCTTGTGATTTCTTCTGTCCTCAAGTAAGTTTAATTCTAGTGGTACATTCTTACAGCTGTTGATTGGCTGGGTTATACTCCAATGAGGAAACAAGCACTAGATACTAGTACTATAGTCAGCCAGAGAACTTACAGCCTTATGTAAGTTAAGTGCCTCATTCATTATAGTTTATTTAAATACAAATCTGTCTGTGAAATCATGATTCGTGGTACACATTACAACATTTTACCATTGTGGAGCCTTTCAACTTAATCAAGGATTATTTGATCTTCCAGCTCTTCTTAGCACCATGTCCAAAATTCAAGAAATCTTTTCAATCAAAAGGAGAATGGAACTAATCTAAGCCCTCAAAGTATTTCTGCTGAACCTCATTACTTCCAATACAGCACCAGTGCTCAGAATCTCTGGCAAAGGGGAAAGAAATTACATGTTCTTCAGTGCTTTTTGTGCCTCCACAGAAAACAGTTCATTCTGATGTTGCAGCACCCACCTGGAGCCACCCATATATTGCTAACAAATTTACACAGAGACATCCTTCTCTCTATATGTTTCCTCTGTTAAGACTGACCAGCAGCCACAATATATCCTGTTGCTGGGTATGATGCGTAGATAAATTGAGGGAATTCAAAATATAAGAATGGAAGGTTCTGTAGCTGCTTGTAACCCAAACTGCCTGCCATAGATAGGGATATTTTGTTTCTGGTACCCTGCTGCACCCTCCTAACCAAGAGTTACAGTCCCACTCTCGCTATTTCTATGCCAGCAAGAATAACAATGGGTGCAAATTCCCCTTCTAAATTCTAGTCTGCATTACAACTTAAGGGTGGGAGAGAGAGTGAAAACAAAGCTGCGAAATCATGTGGTTTGCAAAGAAACAGGCTGCTGGAGGAGGACAGTCTCCACTAAGGCAGCTGTTTACTATTTATAATGTAGAAAACAATTATATAATTTAAAAAAATCTTTCCAAAAAGATTTTTTTGTTAGACAGTTCAAACTCTGCCACCATACATAATTTCTTCAATGAATTTATAGCCAAATAGCTATTGCTAATATAGATAAGTTATGCAAAGCTCTTAAAAGGTGGTTCTACTAGGGACTGCAAAAGTTGAATAATGATATTTCTTGTGTAGAGATGATGACAACATAAACATTTTCCACTGTGAAACTGAAGTAATGCAAACATGACAATCAATTCCTTTTCCTATACAGTTCCAGTATTACAGAATCAGAGAATTGTTTTGGTTGGAAGGAACCTCTGGAGGTTGTCTGGTCCAATTCTCTGCTCAGTTTGAATCACTTGGAAAAGATTGCTTAGCACTGTGTCTAGCCAGCTTTTGGTTGTTTCCAAGGATAGAGAATCTACAATGTGTGTCTGGTCAACATTTGCCAGTACTTGGTCACCTTCACAATAAATAAGCTTTTCCTTGTGTTCAGACAGAATCCCCAGTGAATAGAAAAATAATGATATAGTAATATATTTTCATAGATTAATTTGAATTATTTGTGAAAAGAAAAAGAAAAAGAAAAAGAAAAAGAAAAAGAAAAAGAAAAAGAAAAAGAAAAAGAAAAAGAAAAAGAAAAAGAAAAAGAAAAAGAAAAAGAAAAAGAAAAAGAAAAAGAAAAAGAAAAAGAAAAAGAAAAAGAAAAAGAAAAAGAAAAAGAAAAACACTGGACACTAAACAATTTGAAAATTACATACCATTAAGGAATTTTCCCCAGGAATTATCCAAGCATGATATCCAGAGAAGATGATAAGCTAAGCTTATGTTATTCACTAAAGCTTCCCTTTTATGTATTCAACAATAATGAAGTCTAATTAATTATATAAAATCCAAGGTTTACTTACGGTTTAAATGAAATAGAATAATCTTCTATTCAGTAAGATTGATTTCTGTTGAAATTTCCCAATCAAGCTCACACTATCACAACATATCCAGACATTGAACAATAACAGTTCATAACTAAAATAGCTTGCAAGGACTCATTTGACACATGAGCAGAAAAAGACTTATCACAAAGAATAGCACTAAGTAAAATTCTGAAGAGCAAGGGCTGTTATCAGACTTTTCTTAGGTGTCAAATAGAACTGTGCAGAATGTAGCACACACTGTCCCAGGATGGATCTTCCCTTCTCTTCCACATTTGTTGTCTATCCATAGTTGCTATTTAAGTTTCCTGCAAGGTTAAATTGAATGCTAAAAATAAAGGTCTCTCTTCCAATGTCTTAGCTTGACATATGCAACAGAAAAAGGTTTGCTTACTGATCAAAAACACTTTAAGTCACTTTTTTCCTTCTAGTTCTAGAAGTGAGACATAGCTGAGAACATTACTTTTACATTTAAAACAATATAGATATGTAGATGAGGCTCTTGGAATATTATCCGAGTTTACCACTCCCATTTGCAAAGGAAAAAAATGTTGGTCTACTACTGTAGCTGTTACAGTCATGGCGTATTTCTTCAGCACAAAACAAAGCACTGCAAAATAATAATGTGTACCTCATATATGCTCAGCAGAACTGTAAGATGGAAAGTGGTGAAGGTGAGATAAAACATAGTTACCTTGAGAACAGCGTGACCTGGCAGTTTTGAAGACTGAAATATTTAATCCACTAAGACCAGAGTTCCTCCACTAACTGAACCAAAGAAGGCTTCACTAATGCTCATAATGTGAATAAACACTTTGAAATGTGCGCTACCTGTTAAAGAGTTAATATATCTCCAAAATAAATGCTATCCACTAAAATAGTCCCACTGATAAAATGGCATTAGCCTACACTTAAGATTTGTATTCTTGTATTTTACAGGATAATGTACATATTTCAAGGACAATAATTCGATAGCCAATTAGGAGATTAGGAGAAATTAAGTTATTTGAAACTGTGTTATAAAAGAAATCCCAACCCATTAATTACATCAAGAATGACCTTGGTATTACAGATATATTCACTACTCTCTGTGGCATTCAGATAAAGTTGACTGCATTATACATCAAGCACCATGATACTCTAAAGTGCAGAGTCATAAATCTGTACCTGTTTATGTATTTACTGACTCGTATGCTAGAAAACCCAAGTGCTTATTGCTTCCAACACTTTTATGCATAAGCAGACTCTGAGGAGAATGCATTTATGGCAGACTGCATCCAGTCAGCCAGAAGTCACAAAGGAGAAATAAAAGGTTGCCAGAAATCATCCTGACTTCTCTACAGGACACAAAAGTCATTTTCTTGTGGACAAAACAGCATTTTATGCAGAATGTATAATCCCTATAAATTCTTTCACCGGGAAAAAGTAGTGTTTTATATGCAAGATTTGAAAGTCATTCTGCAGGAAAAAAAATCCAAAAAACAAAACACTGAATTATGTTTTAACAATATAGTGGTAAAGGTTATTGTTAAATCTGTATTAAAATGCTATCAGTCCCCCCTGAATCATTCAAAAACAGAGGCAAAAAACAAGTCAGGGAAAGAAAGACAGGATCAAAGTACAGTAGTGGTAAGACAGTTAAGACAACAGCAAAGGTAGAAGAAGACTATGACCTTACATAGACTGGGAAGAGAGTGTGCAGTTTGGAAAAGGCAGCATCTAAAACAAATAATGTTGAAAGTTATGACACACATCTGCATATATGAGTTATTTCTTTGTAACAACGTACAATAGGGAGCCAAGAGGCAGGAAAAAAAAAAATTATTACACTAGTCCCAAAAATCCATCTTTTCTGACATAATTTGTTAGTGAGCCAAAACTTGACCAGTTTAGAAGTGTCACCACCACTATATGGATTAAGTACACAAGAGTTTTATATGAGTTCCACAAACATTAGTAGAGATATATTCCACGCAGCATAACTCCATCAGGCATACAGCTACTGCTATTATCCAAAATACCTGTTTCTCAAAAGTAACCCATGTAGTTTTCTGGTTATACTCTGCTACCATTCATGTTCAGGAAAAAAAAAAAAAGCTTCTGTTACATAACTCCGTACCTTTACCTATTCAGGTATGAATATTTTAGTCCTGTGTTCTACTTCTGTCATTTGCCTAAAGCTCACCTGTCTGTTCTGTTGCTACATACTTGTTGTTGCTCTGTTTCCATTTCTCTTACCATTCTCATTATTCTTTTATTCCTTCCCACCCAAGTTCTGCTCTTCCACATAGGTTGTTGGGCAAATTTAAGGAATAGTTTAATCACATTTAATTTTTCATTGTTCCCAGTCAATAATCACTAACATACTTCCTTACTTTATGTCTTTTAAAGGAGTAAGTAGTCTTCCTCTCCTTCTTCTTGCCCTTCCTTTTTTGCAGTCTAAAATGCAAATCCCCTCCTTTATTACTTGGACTTGAGAGCTGTTACTGCTTATACTTTCAAGGCTCTTGCCTTGACATTTCTCACTGACAGTGGCAAGCAAAATCAGTACATATTTCTCATACCTTCAGCAATAATGCTTCTGTCTATATATATAGAAAACACAGATTCCCTGGAAAACAGTGTCTAAACTTTAAGCTGTAACCAAGCTGAGCATGATCAGAGTTACCTCTGGAGGGAGAAAACTTGCAACTATTTCCTCAAGGGCAAAGATCTGACACCTGCAGTCCAGAAATTACTGGACTAATCTCCATATGCATAACTTCCACCCAGTGTTTTTACAGTGAAATAATACTAATACTAATACTAATACTAATACTAATACTAATACTAATAATAAAAGCACACAAGAAATTGCTACAGCATGGCATGCTGCCTTTTAAGACCTCACAGCAGCCATATGGCAAATAGAGACAACTTCCTCCACTAGCTTGGCTGAGGATTCTTTTACTGATCAGCTTTATTCTCTGGGTGCATACTAAATAGAACATTGGGATCTGATCACCTTTGTAAGCAGAGAGATCCAAAACTTAACATTAGAGCTTTACTGCTTTTACTAAGCTCTAGCACAAAATTATATTTGTAGCAATCTATTAGAATTATATAATAATTTAGATTGGAAAAGACCAATGTAGATGTAGTCCAATTGTTAACACTACCAACCTAGTCTTACCGCTTACTACTCATCTGCATTATGTAAAATTCTATTAAAAAAACCAACCAAAACAGAAACAAACCACAGTCCTGTCCTCTTCTTGTACTTGTAAGATATAACCTTAGCAATTGTCAGGTAATTTTGTTCCTTGCCTTACAGTAAATTATATCCCCCTCCTGCTGCTGTTATGTTGCATGATCCCTGCAGTGTTGGTGATTACTCTCTGTATGCTATGACAATGTACAATGTAGAGAAACACTGAGAGAAATCTTAGGAAATGCAAGCTCTTTTTCAATCAAGTTTATGACATTTGTTAGTGTGGCTGAAAACAGACAGAAGTGGGATTTAGCCACTGTTGAACAGACTGCTATAGGAAATCTGAGATGTCAACCATAACAAAAATTCCAATTTACAGTAAACACATGTGAGGAGATCAAATGGGACACTGGGACACTTCAAAAAATGTGATTATTACACTCTATTGGAAGAACAGTTAATTCACTGGACAATAACTTCACTCTTTCTTTATAGCAGATACAGGGCAATATTCCACATGTTTACACTAGCATCTCTAAAATGATAATGCAGCAGCAAGATTGGACAATTCCCCATAAATTTTTCATTAGCCAGTAGAAGAAAAGAATTTAAGTCCTCTTCTTGTAACTAGAAACATCAATCTTTCCTCATACTTGAAAAACATCTCTCTTATGCATGTATTTTTTCCATTTAGTTGTGAACTTAGTAAAAAATACATGCTTAATATTTTCTATACACTTTTTTTTTTTTTTAAATTAAGGCTAATGTGAGACAAGGGATGTGATGATTTTGAAATATCTCTGAAAATGCATAGGAGAATTTCTGTTAGCACACTATTGTAAATACTGGTATTTCAATCATCATGTTAAAATTTATATGTCCCCTGGAAAAAATTCACTTAAATTCATTAAGTTTACTCTGAATACATTTAAATATTTAAAATAGAACCATTCTGTGAAGTTTTCTTCTCTTCATTCCCCTAAAGTAGCTCTGATACAAGTCTTGTGACAGTATCTAGAATATACTACAACTAGCGTAACGCATCCAAGCAGCTGAAGTCGTAGGTTAGATAAAGTTCTAATTATAAACTTCTAAGCCACATCATGATTAAAGTGAGATGGTTAAAGAAGCTGATTGAGCATGAGGGATTACTTTTACTGTAGAATAAAATCATAGTTTGGGCTGAAAGAGAGCTTTAAAAGTTTTCTAGTCCTACCCTCCTACCATGGTCAGGGACATCTTCAATTAGATCAGGTTGACATTTCCTGGGATGAAGCATCTACCACATTTCTGGACAATCTGTACACATCTTTCACCATCCTCATCGTAAAAAAATTTCTTAATTACATTCAGTCTGAAACTAGTATCATTTAATTTAAAAAAATTAACCCTTGTTCTGTCACAGCTAGCTCTGCTGAAAAGCTAACCTCTGTCTTCCTTATAAGACCCCTTTAGATACTGAAAGGCTGAAACAAAGTCTGCCTGAAGTTTTCTCAAGGTTGAACAAACCTAGATCTCTCAGTCTGTTCTCACAGGAGAGGTGTTCCATCCTCTGTGATCATTTTTGTGGCCCTCATCTGGCCCCACTCCAACAAGAGCATATCTTCCTCTTGCTGGAGGCCCCAAAGCTGGATGCAGTAGATAGGAACAATCCTGTCTACTCTGCCCTAGACCTGCTGGTCACACTTTGTTTTCTACAGCCCAGGATACTCCTGGCTCTCTGGACTAAGAGTGCACATGGCCAGCTCATATTTAGCTTCTCACTGACCAACCACTCCAAGACCGTGTCTGCAGGGCTGTCTCAATCTGTTCTTCCCCAGCCTGAATCAGCAGTGCAGTTTGCCCTGACCTGGGTGCAGCATCTTGTACTTGGTCTTCTGGAACCTTATGAGATTTCCCACTTCTCAGGCTTGTCCAGTCCCCTCTGGATGGCAGCCCATTCTTCAGCCTAATCTAATATACCCCACTCAGTTTGGGGTCTTTCAGCTTGGTTTTCTTCAGGCAAATAATTGGCATGGCTATTGTTTGCCATTGTATACAACAGTAAGTATGGTATACAAATGGGGGGGTTCTCCATATATTTTTAACATTTTACTAACCTTTCATCAAAGTGTCATGTTCTAGTTTAAGTGTGCTATTTTAAGAGACACTCTAGGTTTCTGTCTGGTTTGAATTCCCCTTACCCCCAAGTTTATACCTGGCTCTCTTTTTTTTCCCCTCTCTGTTGAGTATTTTCTTCTGAAGTTTTCACCAGACCTTCAAAGCCACTATGGCAGGTTACTTAATCTGCATCTTCTTTAAACTAAATATTTTATTATAATATTTTCTAATCACAGCTAAATCAAAGAAAGAAAGCTAAGAAAGGTGTAGATTGAAACTGCAATCCCTTGAACTAAATTCTCAACATCTTCAGCGGAAAGAAGGAATACTCTGCTATTTCCAAGCCTGCTTTCATCTGCTGTCTCAGGTTCTTCCTGCTGTGAACAGCCTAAAGGCTATTTCTCCTCTGAATACATAGATCTCTTTTTAAGCTGCCATCTTATGCACTTAACATTCTGTGCACTTGAGTGTACTTACCATTTGCTTTTTGCTGCAGCTATAAATAATACTAAGAGAATATCAATGTCAAGATGCATTATCCACATATATGTAATGGGATCAGCAGGTTTTACAAAACATTTATCAACATAACATTTGGAGTTTTCACTCTGTTTTCAATTGAAAAAGCAAGTGCTGCTACAAATGGTTTTCTCTGGACAAAGTGATATTCAATTATTCAAATTACTTTAGACTATATTAGTTGTACTAAGCATTGTTCATTTTATTAATGTTGAATACTGTTAACATCTTAAACAGCAATAATTCACTGCCTAGACAAAGATTTGTGAGTAAATATAATGCAGTAAACAAGAAGATACAGCTAATTTATTAGACAAATATTGTACACAGCTTTCTAAACTGTTAGTCTTACTTGAAGTGAAAAAATTCTTTTGTAGTCCAGACTACACATTCTATAATGTAATCAGATGCTAGTGATTAAAAACAACAAAAATAAGTAATTGGCAACACCCTTTTAAAACAAATACTTTCTTTATGGGAGAGGAGGATGGAACCAGTTATTGCAAGTAGAAGAAGGGAAGAAATTTGAAAATTAAGTTTGGGTTCTGTATCCTGCCGAAAATCGAATTTCTATGTATATCTGAAGTCATACCCCTCGTATGCTTGAAGATGTCAAGGACTTTTCTGCAAAATTCAAAATATGAGAATTTTTTTTACTGTCAAAGCTCAATTAAGGTTATGGAAAGCCCTATATTAAAGGGCTAAATAATTAATTCCTTAAGGTAGTCTAAGTTATCTAGACTTTAGATTTTACCGTATTTACTCAGATGGTAGTACTTTATGTCCAGATACCTGGCTTCTGAAGTCTACTAATTTCTGCTTAGTCTTTTTAACAGACCAAAAAAACAGCTTTAATTCAATGTTTTGCTTGACAGATTATTTGCAGATCTTTCTGTAATTCAAAATACAACCACTCTGATTTGAACAGGGTTTTCAAAAAAATGCCTCCCACAGATTATCATAATTTATACAATAATCTCCTGGCAGATACCAAGCATTTTTTGACTGTCCATATTTCTATTTGAGTGTTTAGAAGAATATAAGACTTAAAGAAACAATGAAATTCCCATTTGCACAAAAGATTACATCCTCACCAGTATAAAGAAGAGTGAAGATGGATAATAGTATACAAGAAAGTAGCTGACACTGCTTCCTCTTTCCAAAGGAATAAATGAGCATCATAATTTCATTTTTTCCCCAGACTTTAACCCATCAAACAGAGGCTCACAGCCTTCAATATCTAATCTTTTGAATAATAATATTAAATATATTTAAGCATATATTTAAAAATTACCATAAGCCAAGTTGAAAAAGCTCTAAAATACAGAACAGGTGATTAGCAAAAATCAAATTGTTGAGAAATACTTATTTTGATTACATATGTGGTATACTAAAAATATGTTAATAATGTTTTCAATAATGCAGCTAGTCAACTAGTGTAATCCTTGACTGCAATAATAACCTGATATTAAATTTCAGTTAATCATCCTAACTGTACTTACCATATAGTTTAAAGTGTAAGGACACCAGTCTACTCATTTTAAAAAGGAAGGAGAAAACCCCAAACCCTAAAAGCAATATTCTGTACTCATTCAAACATTATAGTAATTTTCCATCATTTTTCTTGTACTGAAGGTGTTTAAGACCAACTATTGATTATTTCACTTGACCAGAATTATAAATAGATTTAATATCTGTATTTATTTTGAATCATACAATCATGTGTAGTTGGTACAAAAAAAGTGATTCAAGGACATGTGTCTAGAAGAGATTACCCTGGGCTTGTTTGCTGATTTTATCAATAGACACAGTGGTATTATGAAATAAATGACAATGATAAGTGTGTCCCATAAGAAGCAACAGAGGAATAAACTTTAAGAAGAAAATTAGTGGTGACATTCAGCAATTGTATCTGTGCGAGGAAGTTCCTCTACAGTAATATAATTATACAGATAATCTTTGTAGAATCTGATAATAAAATAGTTTTGCAACAGAAAAAATATTTTAAATCTGGGGAACTAATACATCTCAATTTAAGCTATTAATGCTATGATAATTTGGGGATAAACAGCTGTGTTAATTTTATTTAATAATTCATCTTCTCTTCAATTATATACTTTTAATTATCTTTGATTTTATTTAAAATTTTCACATACGGTTTAAAAAAAAATTAAATTGTTGTTAAATCCCATATGAAAAATAAAATGTTTCCTATGTCTTCACAGAAGACTTCTTATGAAGATTTTTATGCAGAAAAATGTTGTAATTTCTCCAAGTTAGACTTCTTTTGGAAATGACTAATAGTAGCATATCCTCCCAGTCCCTGGCATAAGAGCTATATATACATGAAATTTTAACCTGGGAAGTCTGCCCTCAGTAAATGTGGACATTTAATGTGTGGACATCATCTTCTCTATGCTTTCACTCATAGCCATCTGCTATGTGGGCACTGTTCCCATTGACAAGTGAATTGAAAATTTTCCTTAGCAGATTCATGGCAAGAAACAGGAAAGCCAAGGCTTTCCCCTTCTACGAGAATCACGTTTTTTCTGCTTATAAACCGCTGACATAAAGGCCTCAGCTGACTGAGAAAGTATGTCTCAGAAAACAATTTCTGAAAAGTAGAAAAACATGTAATGAGAACCAAAAGTCCTGCTACCAGTAGGTTTTGTTGCAATGGCACTGTAGAGAATAACAATAACCAGTTCTGGTGAGAAAAAATGTAAATAAGAAAGTATCAATATGATAGGACATTTTCTGCGATTAAAATTCTATGGCAGTAAATAATATTATAAAATAAACTTTATTCTAGAGATAAGAGATGTTCTTCAGAGAACATGTATGAGTACCAGTGTTTCCATAAATTAATTTGCTATTCTGAGCTCCTTACTCCTAATCTGTGTAATTAGATATCAGTGTAATTAGATATTTGTGTAATTAGACATGCAAATAGATTCCCAAACACCTTAGAAGGCAGGGTCTCAAACTAAATTGAGTAAACTAAAACTAGGGAAAACAAAAGGAGCTTGTGAAGATTTTGTTTACAGTGTTCATAAACCAATATGTCTGAATTCACCAGTGAAGTTACAATGAGGGAAGTTGAGGTTTCAGTGAGTATACAGTAAAAAAAGGAGCTTATGGGAGAGCAATGTACCTTTGTTCCTCACATACAAAATTTTTATTTTCATCATTGTGGACTGTTTGATTCTGTAAGAGGGTGACGATAACAAATCTAAACTACTTCTGCTTCTTTTGTCTTGATATCTGTCAGGCAAAACAGAGAATGAAGTGAATTAGTGTAACTGTGATTAACTTAAAGGAGCAAAACTGAATATTCTCTTTTTGTAAAGAATAGAAAAGAAAAATTATCTCTTGATAATGAAGGAATACACAATTGAGGCAAAACCAAATTACAAAGCACAGTGATGGCTTTATAATTCCTTCCTTCCTTCCTTCCTTCCTTCCTTCCTTCCTTCCTTCCTTCCTTCCTTCCTTCCTTCCTTCCTTCCTTCCTTCCTTCCTTCCACTCCCTCCCTCCCTCTTTCACCCTACCCCTTTTTTAGATTCCACTGTTTTGAGTGTATACTATTAGAAAAGGGACTAGATTATACCAATTTCCATGTTGTCTACATAATGTATTAATAAAACTTTTTAAGTATTGTGGACCCTCTGACTTTTGCCATTTGTGCTTGACTAATGGCATCTAAAAATCTTTTTTTTCCCCTCAGGGTGGAATGCCACACTACCAGCTGCTCATTACCATACAGCATCTCTTAAAGCACACTACTAAAAACACAAGGAAAAAAAAATAACACACATTTGGGAGAAACCAAATATAGAAGGCTAAGGAAAATATGTTTGAAATTAGGTCACAGCCTTAATGTTGTGTTCAAAAGGAATTATCTGCAGAGAAACAGGGCTCTAAAGAAAAGAATCTATCTAATGAGTTATCTAAGGTGACTCTGCTTAGGAACTATTCATACACATAGGCTTATGCATGCAGCCTGGAGTGTGTCACTCTCAGTAAATCTAATCTCGTTTAAAAAATATTTTGCATGAGGGCTACATCTCTAAATAAAAGCATACCATCATAATGAAATAATTCTGGAGCTTCTGTCCATTTGTTCTCTGTCCCATAACATTTCAAGAACCAGAGCACTTCTTATTCTAAATCAGAAAAGTGATTTCATCAGATATATGTTGCAATTATTGTCCACAGAGAAAAGTTAGATTATTTATTCAAATCCTCATCCAGTATTTAGACACCAGATTGTACCAATTTACCTTTTGGAAGCATAATATCTTTACTATGTTGTCCTAGGGTGACTTTATGTTGCTAAATTGTATCTCCATTCATCTGTTTAGCCCAGAAATAAGTTTTACACCTTTAAAACTAAATCTGAGAGTGAAGAGAGAAAGAAGGAGAATAAGAGGATTGTCTGAGGTAGCTGTATTCAAAAATGTAAAAGTAAGACCTTCAGCTTTGTTGCTGTCATGCTGGCATGGTAGCGTGGAGGAAGATTTTAGAAAGGCCTTGGGAATGGTAAACTGAGGAAAAGGATACATTCATGTATGCCCCATTGTATTAGAAAGGCCTTGGGAATGGTAAACTGAGGTAAAAGATACATTTATGTATGCTCCACTGTCTCAGGAAAGTCCCGCTTCAGCATTCCTCTGTAGACCCCCTTCTCCCCACCCCTGAGCAGTTCCCATTGGACCTGGCCCCTGGGGTGGTTCTGATGTGCCTTAGCTGGACACTGTCTCTATTGTTTAAGACCTTATCTCTTAATTTTGCTGTATAAAACTGTATCTGGGCAATAGCCCAGGGCCTTTGGTCACTGCAACGCTTCAGGCAATACAATCTTTCTGGACAAGCATACCATTGGTCTCTCTTGGTCTCTTTATCTCGAATCCTAGCGGTGACTGAGGCAGCGCCGCAGCTCGGACCGTGCTAACCCAGACGCTGCCTGGTAAGCCCAGGGCAGCGGGACCGTGGAAAACCCCGGCCCCGGAGGGGACAGCTAGCCGGAGGGTCCCGGGGGGCCGGGGAGGGACAGGGGACAGCGGCGAGAAACCCCCGAGAGCAAAGTGGCGGTCGAAAGAGAAGCAACACAGCTTTCCTTCTCACAGACTGCGTTGACTGCAGCACGGACAGCGGGAGAGAGCTCTCCTTTGCTTTTAGTTAGTCTTTTAGCCAGGTAAGGCAGAGAAGTTCCCTGGTGTGTGGTTTTACTTTTTCTTGGAACTGTTCATACCTGCTCTAGACTAAAACCCCAGAAAAATACCAGGAGCTCATGCCTGTGGCCCACTGGGGCCCAGGATGCAAACATTTCCAGTGCAGGAAGGACTGATAAGAGACTGAGCAAGCTGACCTTTACCCCACAAAAAGGACTTTCTAAATTTGCCAGCTGTTCAGAACAGCAGGAGGTTTTATTGTTTAATATTATTCATTTTTTATACTTGTGAATAATTTGCCTGTTAAATAAACAGTTTTTCTCCACTTTTTCTCCAAGGAAATCTTTTCCTGAACCAGCTGGAGAAAGGGCTGCTTGAATCCACTTTCTAGAGGGACCCCTTTGGAGGTTTCCTCCCAAATTTGTCCTAAACCAGGACTTAAGTATGTTTATATGACTAAGGATTACTTATTTTCTTGTCACAATGTTTAGATAAGGCTAAGCACGTATCACAGTGAGCTGTAACAATCTCACAAGAATATTTTCAGCAATTATCATAACTAGATACAACTCAGGAGTCCATCAAGGGATACCTAATTGGTTTAAAATAATTATCTATCATAAAGACTGCACATAATAACAAACAAAATCTCTAGTCAGCTGTCTCCCATTAATCATTACTGTGCAAATCATCTGTATCATCTAGTTATATAAAAATAGTGTGAAGATCCTGAGGAAATAACAGAATTTTACAATGACTTCTTGAGGTAAGTAGTCCTTCAGAAGCGATAAACATTGAAAAAAAATCCATGATAATATGATGGTGGTAATAGATAGTCCCCATTCAATAGTAGTCAGGTAGAGTAACCTAGCTTACCCTCTGCCCTCTCTCTCTCTCCCCTCCACACTCTGCCAGGTCTTCTGCCTCTCCCTCTCCCTTTTCTAGTTCTTTCTGTCTCTCTGTCTCACATTTATTTTTTAAAAAACTCTGTATTCTTGACTTTGGCATATGGTCTAGTTTGCACCTTAATTTGAGCAGAGGCATCTCCTGCTTGTTTTATTTTAGGAAAAATTCACTGTCATTTTTTATAATCACTTTTGTAGGTTTGCAAATGATAATGTTTAGAATGCTAGTCAGTTCCTTTATAAATGTTTATGCGCCAAAATCCAAAATCGTACTCAATTATTTCTCATTATGATTCCTAAGACAGTGGAAAATTTTAATGGATGCCAAGCATGAGAATTTCTATTCAAGAAGTAGAGCATAGGGTCCAAATGTTAATCATAAACTATGCTAAGTCTTCTTATTTTTTAACCAACTGAAATAGAGGTTAGTGGGTCTATTTCTTCAAAGCTTAAATACATTTCTATTAATTACTTTTCTTCATAAGTTTATTTGCTGAATATGCTTTGTAAAAATCAACTGATGAGTTTTGGACTGTGCCTGGATCTTGCAGTTCATCATCAGAAAGAAGCAAATTAGAAAATCTCTGCCTGCATTCCTTTAATGCAAACTGGTGATGCAGTCTGGGTAGGAATTAATTGTCTTTTGTCTGTTACATGTATCATTTAATTAAGTCTTCACTATGTTTCTGTGGAACTACTGTGTTTTTAAAGATACATACTTATTTCTAGACATAAGATTCTTCACCTCATTTGTTTTCATATACAAGGTACCAGTCCCTAATGTAGCATCCTGTGACAGTCCTGTGACAAATTGCATTGAAAACACATATTACAAGTGCTTCTATGTATTCACAATTCACCCACTGCATTTTTTTAAATACATCATGCTTTTCTGACCATTTACATTTCTTCAGGATGCAACAGAGCAGCTGAGCTACACACCAGTTCATGGCAAGATGTCCTAAAGAATCTCAAACTATCTTAATCAATACCAAAATGCTAACATAGCTGTCCCCATACCAACTCATCCTTCCTGGCAGGTGGAGGTCCTTCAAACAGAGGTGATATAACATTTCTTATAACCATAACAATTCTTCTGATGGTACAAGAAATCTACACCATAAAACAGTGTTTTCATTTCATTCATGGTCCATTTGCCTTCAAACTAAAAAGAGAGAATCGTGACCAACACTACTTTTCCTTTAAGTTCAGAAATTTCAAGTACTGTAGTGCAGTAGTGCAGCTGATGCTTTATTTCTCATATTTTAGTATAATCTTTTTTAAATGCAAGAATGTTTTTACTAAAAAAAGCAAATATTTGTGAGAGATAGATTATTTATTTCTTTCTTAAAAACACTATGAGCATTTATTTAGCATATACAACCTATTTTCAGTTCACTGAGTATCATATCTGTAAAATTCTGTCCTAAAATTAATATCAATAAAAATTTTAGCACTAACTCAGATGGAAGTCTTTTTGTTGCTTTTACAACTAGTAATTCACAGCCACAAATCTAAATTTTCTTATTTTCATCTAAGTAAAAGGAACACAAAATATGGACCACAGATAAAATAGTATCCAAGATATATTGAAAACATATTAATTGTTCAGGGACTGAAATAGAGAAAGAAATGTATAGATGAAAATGAGACTGCTAAGACAATATGAAAGCTTGCACTGATGACTTATTGCATGCTTCATTACTTAATTAATTTACTACTTGCCTAAACATACTTTCAGAATACATAGCACATCATAACAAAACTGATCATGGTCTGTTTTGCTCAGTAAAAAAAATATGTGAAAGGAAGCCAGCTATATCTTATCACAATAAAGCTTATCTCCTGCTGACATGAAAGGGAACTGCACAGCTAAAGCTCTTCAGAAGTTTTGAAGATTTACAGCATTATAATAGTAGTCAATGAGATTGTGAATTTGGGAACGCGTCATCTGATGCGTCCCTCATAACTGAATGTCTTTATTCCACCTCTCTGTGTTACACTTTAACTGACTCAAAGGATCATGCCAGTGTCACACCACTTAAGCACCAACATCTTTAACCATGAGTCACTGACACCAATCACTCTTGCTTTTTTAGCACACCAGAAAAAAAACTAAACAAGTGGCTTTGTTCCATATAAGAGATTTTTCACTTTTATGTTAATGTGATAAAAGAAAAAGCAAAACAAAATTATTCAACATTTAAAAGCATATAAAAAACTTCATGACATTCAATGACATTGAAAAAGACACCTGTAGTATTCATATCCTTAAAACCATCTTCTCTAATTTGGCAATACATGACTGACACAATGAACACTGAAGTTATTTAGACAGAGTATGAACAAAATAATGGGATATAGTAAGAAAAAATTAATATGATCTCTATCACATTTCTCAGTCTATGAGCAGGCATGTGACTGAATAGGTTCCCTTTTTTGTACGTTTGAAGATGGAGCATATGTAAGTATTTTGTGTAACCTTTTGAATGACACAGATGTGCACTCTAATATAATAATTCTGAATTTGTAAATTGAATTAACTTGTTACAAAGCAAGAAAAAGTATTGAACTTATAAATCTATACATTCAGACTGCATTTAGAGCCTTAGAGGCATACAAAGTCACAATTATTCCAAATTAATCCAGAGCAAGACTAGCTGTGCAAAACTTTCTAGATAGGTCAGCTGGTTAAAAACTCAAATTTTATTTCTTTGATTTCTAGTACTCAAATCATGTTTGATTTTTTACTGAGTTTAAGCCTAATTTTGCTTCCCAAATTTAGGTTAGATACTGCCTTCTATGAATGCTAACTGAATTAAACAACTGCATTTCACCATCCTTCCTGATAATTCAACCAGTTCAATCAACATCTATTTTTGTTAGGCTAAATTCATAAAACAGCAATAAAATGAGGACATAATTGTCACTCTCTTATTTTATAAGTGAAACGATAATGAATGACACAGTCAGAACAATCAAATTCTAAAATAAATAAACTTGCTTCTTGTTCCTTATAGACAAATACTTTTTTATTTTTGATACAGCCAAGTGGTTAAATACAATTATTTTATTGGACTGACTAATTGGAAATCATTTCCATCACAAAAATTTTATTTTCTATTACATCAAAGAGCAAATGAATAAATAAGCATTTCTGGTTTTCATGGACTATGACTTATTAAGGCACAGAATATTTTGGATTCAAATACATATCTTTGAGACAAGTTCAAGCATTGCCACTCAGACTAAAGCAATTTTTAACTGAAACTTAAAATAACATTTATGCATTCTTTGAGAAAAATCAAAATCACTATATTTTGGTGAGAAGTGACATAAAGAGTGCATCAATTCTCTAATCTCCATCAGCATAATTTTTAAAAGGTTAAGTCTATAATCTGAGTAGAATATGTAAGTATAATTTAAATGTTACAGCTAGCTTCCCCCTATTTTGCACTTTTATCGTTTGTGGGTTTTATTATAATTTTCCTATTTTAAATACTTTCCCACCAACTCAATTTTCTTCTTTAGGTTTAAAAACAGAGTGAAAGAATAGATTATAACAAACATTATGCCAGACAACAAGTATAAGATACAAGAGTATCTGCTTTAACTGAGTCGCTTATTCTTCATCTAATTGAATTAAAAATATTTAAGACTATATTGGTAGGAAGAACAAGGCACGTGATATAGTAAGAAAAATGAGAGAATCAAAAAATGAGTCAGGTGGATGATAATAATAGAACCTGACTGCTTGAGTACCATTTAACTGGATTTATCTATTCTATTAATTGATTGCCCGACACCATTCTTGAACAATTTTACCAGGATCAGTAAACAGCATTCTGAGAGATACTGAAAAGGAATACCAAGAAAAGGTTCCTTTAGGTTTATTGGTTTTTTTGCTAAAATACTTATAAACTGACTTAAATGGTTATAGACTGCAAAGGAGCATCAGACATTAGAGAAAAATGTCTTTATAGAAAATAAAGTCAAAATAATGGTGAAGCAATTTTTGTTATTTATCTAAGACAGCACAAACACTTCATTGGATCTGAATGAAAACTATACAAAAAGACAAGAAGATACTTGATGACTAACCAAGACCTTAGAAATATGTTTTCCACCAAACAGTCTTGCAAATTTCCACTGAAGACACTAAATCCTGATAATTTAGTAGCTTTCACTGAAACAGAACAACAAAGTTTTAAACATGGTTAGAAAATACTGGGTTTTTTTGGCATGGTACTGTACCAAACAGAAAACAGCATAGGCATTGGTCTGTCCTTTGCAGAAGAATACGTAGATGTTAAGACATTTATCTTGGTAAATCCATAGAATCTGTATTACAGTAATGCACGGATTTTTTATTTTTGAACAGGTGTTCGAAACTGGAAGTCTAATTGAAATAATGTATAGCAATAGTATTTTCAAGGTATGTAAGTCACTTGGGAGTAATATGTAAATTCATATTTCATGCCAAATACTGGAAAATAAGTTAATTTGAAAACTTGTTGAGTACAATCAAATAATTACTGTCTTAGAGAAAAAAAGAGGCATTGATTCTGAAACTTCAGAAACCACTAAAAATACTCAAACAACAAAAATTATCTTGTCCTGCTTTTGGACAAATTTAGAGCTAAATCTGTTGTAGAGATTATTTTTCTCCATTATATACGTTGCTTACCAGCCCTCCTCAAATATGGCCTATATCAATATAATCTCATTAAACACTTTTCTTAGTTATTGTCACCTAACTAATCTCACAGTGTATGATACCAATAAAAATGAATATATTATCCAAGAAAAAGTTAAATAAGGATCTATTAAATCACCAAGAAATTATTTTGCATTGTTTCTGTAAGCACTCTGTCAAAATATCCAACTAAATGTATGTAGATTCTTAGTTAATGTGACTCCATAAATGGAATCTAGGTATACAATTTAAAAACTGAAATAAACTTTTTTTTTTTAACTTGATAAGCTTTAGTGTATATGGATTTATGACACTGAAATAATCTGCTTTATATAGATGACAAGTCAG
This sequence comes from Lonchura striata, assembly GCF_050655825.1. NCBI lineage: Eukaryota > Metazoa > Chordata > Aves > Passeriformes > Estrildidae > Lonchura > Lonchura striata. The sequence goes on from NC_140704.1 coordinate 76,228,962, forward strand.
TTTTAAAAAAGCATTAGAGACAAAGAATTATCACTGTACTGTAAATTCTACCAGGAAAATATGTGAACTTCCTTTGCCAGGAAGCTTTGTTAGCTTTATTAAAATGCACTGCTTGCTTTAAAATACTCATGAATCATTCATAACAAATAGGAAAACTACAGGAAAGCCTAACTCTTGGTTTCACATGCAGGTTTTGCTTTGCCCCCCAACAAGGTACCATTTTTCAAGGCAAGAAACCTTGCTACTGACAAAGAAGTTTTCAAATATATCCCAAAGTCTGTGAACAAATGTTCAAGTAAAGGTATTGTCAGAAATTTAAAACTGGCTCCATAATAATATTACATTTACTGCTTCTCATTTGCCTTCTTGTAATATGGCTGGTAAGTATCAGAAATCTCTAGTCAAACCAGAGAAAATATGAATAGTAATAGCTAGAAAACCAAAAGTACCTATATTGCATAGTGTAAGCCATTCATGGATAAAGTGCCAACTGTTCCAGAGCAAGGCTGCTGATTCTTGGTTATAACTGAAATGTGTTATCAGTGACATGGCTTAATTGCACATGAACCTATAATTGTTTCATACAACAGAAAAAATATTAGTCTGGATGAGTTTTTCCTTTTAAAATATTATCAGAGTTACAGTCCTAGCTGGGTTTTTTCCCCATTCTCTTCTTCAGAATTTTTAAATTTCTTCATTGCTAAATTCTCTGTTTTAACCTTTGCTATAATTTTCTGCCTTACTTCCACTGATCTCCCCCTTAATATTTCTTTCAATATTTCACAGGGATAATTGATCTTTGGAAAGGGTTAATCTTACAGGAACTGTTATTGATATATTTATGAACTATAATTCTATTAAGAATGACAGCTGAGTTGTTCTTTGATCCTGATATGTTTCCTACGAGTATTAAGGATCTGTTGAAACACTGAGATATGTGGAAACCATAATATCATTATTAATAATATATTAAGTTCATGTGATTGCCATTGTGATTTTAAGCAAATAATATAATAATATTGTTGTCATTAATATCAATATTATTAATATTAATATTATTTCCCATACTAATCATCAATTGCTGTTGTCATTATTAATTAGTTTTAGATCTTGTTTTCTCTAAGCTACAGTATTCACAGAGAGTGGAACTCAATATATCAAGCCATTTTGAATGTATTTATTATTTTGCTTCTATTAGTGTGTTTTCTTAGGATCCCAAATTTGTCCAAGAGTTTTTCTTCTGCTCTACACTACTTCTGGGAATTCATGACCAATTTTTTCTTCTTGATGTGATGAATAATTAACTACCCGGTATTAAACTGGTAGTGATTGGCAAGTGTCCATTTTTTTTCTGGGTTTGCAAATGTTTGGCTCAATAGTATAATAAATAAGCTTAATATGCACTATAAATACTGAAAATTATCATAATAGGAAAAAAAAGCTCTTGGTACATTGGAAACAAAGTTTTGGTTCAAAGGGCGAAAGGACACTAGTGGTCAGCCACCAACTTCTTTTAGACAAACATTCAGAGTGAGAACACATTGTAGGTGAGACTGGCTAAATATAGATGTCTAATGACCTCCAAATTGGAGAGTCAGATATAGAACTGTATTCTACAGTTAACCTTTGAAGTGGTTGTCTGGCCATGAGTAAATATTACGAGATATCTAGCATGATATTAAGGCAGATAAATCCCACTCATCTATGCTGTGATGTTTTCAAACCAGATTTGAGATGAATCCTGACTATGCCAAGAGCAGTGAAATTAAATCACTAGAAAAGTATCTCTGCCCTTTAGAGGATGACTCCAGGAGGTGGAGTGTCACAGACTTTCCAGAGGAGATTAAAAAAGGTCAGTGAAATGCTTGAATAGAAAAACAATCTGAGACAATATGAAAAAAAAAAAAAAATGGAAGAAACAACCCCAAAAACAAACCACCATCACAAAAAAGAAAAAAAAAAACAAACAAAAAAAAAAAAACCAAGGGACATTATTAACACAACAAGCATGCTTTCCCAAACTAATTTCCCCTTGATTACTCAATTAAATAATATGCTGACCCCTATGCTATCTCTGCACTCTGCCTGTCCAAACCTGGTGAAGAATGCAAATCTCTAGCTTCAAGGTGAGATGTGCTTGCCCTTTAGAGGCAATCTTAGACTATCTTAGATATGCCACTATTCAGCAGCATACATAAAACAACTGGTGACCTGAGAGGATGTATACAACCATAGACTTTTTAACTCCTCCCTCCTCACTTGCTTTGAAGGGCTGTATGTTTGAGGATACTTTTTCTTCTAGAGTTCTTAATATTAAAGTAGGTACATATCTAGAGAAGACAGCTTAATTACAGAGAATTCATATTCCAAGATTATTTAACATTATCCTCAAAGTGAGATTAATACTAAAGAACACGCAATAGATTTTTTTTTAGCTCTGCAAAACACCTATCAACTTTCAAAGAAAAATTCCCTCAACTCTTACCTCTCACAAGCAAAGTAATTCTTGTTGTTTTGTAAAATTCCTCATCAAGCAACACCATATGATATGCTCAAACTTGTTAATAAACTAAGGTAATAAAATAAATTATGCAGCAAATTTCAGATTAATCAGGAGGCCTCACGTTCTAGCACCATTTGTAGCAGCCTGAATTGTTGCTAGTAAAGTCCAGGGTAAAGAAGCAGAAAAGGCCTTTGTATGGTATCCACAGATGTTTAATTCAGCCACGCAGTGAGATGTTCAGAGTCCCCCCAGCACACTTGTCTCAGCTCTGCCCACCCTGTCCCGAGAGGTCGGGGGGTGAACCTGGTCTCAGGCAGTACAAATATGAGGAACAATCAGGGAATAGGGAGGGAGTGGCTCAGGGACATAGGAACAGACATAGAAATGGGGGAAGAGCCAATGGGGTTTTAACAGCTTTGAGGGAAGATTCTTGTGTCTCCTTAACTTAGGGGATGGCCCCCCAGGGTGCCCAAAAACTTCATGTGGAGAATTTTTATCCTGTTTGCATTAGGCAAAGCATAAGTAGAAATCAGGATTTTTAGGTTTTGATCACGTAAGTTCATGTGATTGCCATTGTGTTTTTAAGCAAATGTTTCCATATGCATGTGATTTTAAGCAAATGTTTCCATATGCACTATGGCATGTACAGACATGCATAAACTGAAGCACGTTGTGTATCTGAACTTTAGTAAATGCTTTGAAATTATCTCCCACAACATTTTCCTTCAAAACAAATCTGTGAGGAATGGCCAGTACCCCAGAGTACTGTAGAGCTTTTCAGAAGTACCTTGTCAAGTTGGAGAGATGGCTGAGAAAAACTAACTGAAATTCAACAAAAAAATTTGCAGGGTCCCACACTTGGAGGAGAGTAATCCCATGGATCAGGAGAGTCTGGGGCCTGACCTGCTGGAAAGCAGTGCTCTGGAAAAGAACCTGAGAGTCCTGATGAACAACCAAATGTCCATGAGCCAACAGTGTGTCTTAATGGCCAAGAAGGCAAATGCATTAGGAATAGCATTACAGGTCAAGGGAGGTGATTCTGCTCCACACAGTGTGGTGAAGCTACTTCTGGAGTGCTGTGCCCTGTTCTGGGCTCCCCAATACCAGTGAGACATGGGGCTCCTGGAGCAGGTCCAGCAGAGGGCTATGAAGATGATTAAGAAATGGGAACATCTCTGTTGTAAGGAAAAGCTGAGGGTGTCAGGTTTGTTCAGCCTCAAGAAGAAAAAACAGGGGACCACATACATGTCTTTAAATATATGAAGGGAGGGTGCCAAGAGGATTCAGCCAGGCTCAGTTTGGTGGGGCCAAGCAATAGAGCAAAAGGCAGAAATGGATGCACAGGAAGTTCCACTGAAATAAGAGGAAAAAATTCTTTATTGTGCAGATGGCTGCACCCAGGAGCAAATTGCCCAGAGAAGTGGTGGAGTGTCCCTCATTGGAGATCTTCAAGAACAGTCTGGATGCAAGCTTGTGCAATGTGCTCTAGGATCACACTGCTTGAGCAAGGAGGTTGTATCCCATGACCCACTGTGATCCCTTCCAACTTGTCTCATTCTGGGCTTCTGTGAAACTGGGTATCTGGCTCGGACGGGGGCACTCATCCCTGGGCAAAAAAGCTGTCTGAATGACTGGGAGCAGAGAGAGGTGGTGTATGAAGCTGCATCCAGTTGGTGGTTGTCATGGTTTGACACTGGCACAATGCCAGCGCCCCCATGAAAATGCAACCTCTCAATGGAATGCTGTGAAACGCAATCGAGAACAGAGCCCAAGCTTAATAACAAGGGAAAAAAACTTTATTAAGCTACGACTACTACTACTATACTACTATAAGAGAAAAAAAAAAGGAAAAAAAACCACACAAAATTCAAAATGAAAACCTTTCAAAACATTCCTCCTCTCACCACCCAACTCCAACGAACCACAGTGAGACACAACCTGGACCCCAGTCAGGTTCCCACCCTCCAGATTATCAATATGCAGTCCATCGAGGGAGAGAGGAGTCCCTCCTGTGCCACAAACCCCCCAAGAAATACAGCTGCCAAATCCTGTGCTTCCATGTCACACATGGCACCGCCCGGAGAAAAAAGTTTGCCATGGTGACCCTTCTCCTTTCCATGCACAATGCTCTCACCACCAATGCATGGACAGACAGGCTGCTTTTAGGATTTTTCCTTTCAAGGATGTCCTGCTAAGAGGGAAAAAACAACAGTTCAGTTTTTCCATTTTTGGGACTGCAGTCCCCCCCATTTCCCCCTGGGGCCGAGGGTCCAAGAACAGAGATCTTCTTCTCTTCTTCTTCTCTGATGACAGGGGGCACCACCACAAACCTCCCTAACTTTTCTCTGTTTGCTCCACTTCTGTCTTTTCCCAAATGCTGAAGAAGGTCTCTTTGGCTCACTGGCATCCTCTTAAAATACAGTCTATCCTGGAGGTGAAAAATCTGTTCAGTCTGTGGCTACAAGAAAAAGTCCAGCCAAAAAGCCACTCCATCTTCTCCTCCCACCTAGAATTTCTCCTTCTAACATCCCAGGGTCCAAGCTGTCTCTCTTCCTCTCTTTCAAACCGAGGAGGAGTAAAATTTCACAAAGCTTTCATTTCTCAAGGAAGGGTTAAAAGTTCTGACTCCCAGGATGGCTCTCTGCCTGGATTCTCTGGTTCCCACAGCGGGGGCTGCCCCGCTCTTCTCCTTCCCCGCATTGATTTTCTCCACCCTTCCATCTGCAGGGAGCCAGCCTGGTTCCAGTCCCCCTCCACCGTTTGGGCCTACCTCAGTCAGGTCATGGGGCTTCCCCTCCCCGAGCCAGCCACGGCCGGGCAGGGGAGAGTCCTGCACTGCACGCTGACCGGAACCAAAGAGAGCGAGTTCTCCTGGGAATTCTGCTTTTAACCCCTCTGTGTTCTCAGAGGCGTGTCCACCTTCAATTGGTCACCCCAAGTGTCAGTATCCAAACCTGACCCCTGACTGGATTGACCTCTTCCTTCCAAGAAAATTCTTTTTCCGTGTCAAACCACGACAGTGGTTGATCGCAAGGGTTCTGTACTCGAACCAGTTCTGTTTAATACCTTTATTGATGATCTGAGCATGGAGATTGAGTGCACCCTTATTTCGCAGATGGCATCATGTTGATCAATACCAGACTGTTGATCTGCTTAAGAGTAGAAAGGCTTTGTAGATGGATCTGAGAAAATGGCCTCAAGTTGCACCAGGGGAGGTTTAGATTAGATATTAGGAAAAATTTATTCACTGAAAGATCGGTCAGGACAAGCCCTGGCAGGAATGGGCTGCCCAGGAAGTTAGAATCATCATCCCAGGAAATGTTCAAAAGATGTGCGGATGTGGCATTTTGGAGGTAGTTTAATGGTGAACAAAGTAGTGCCAGATCCTAAGGGTAATTTCCAACCTTAATAACCCTGTGATTCTGGGTGGATGCCTAACACAAGAGAGTGTTAACATGCTCAGCATTAGCTTTGGGATGAACTTGGAATCAACAGCAGATTATTCAGAAGTTTTATGTTTAAATAAAGTTCTTATTAGGAGATCTGATAAGAAAGCAGAGGTGCCACCTTCTGACTAATACCACAAAAGATTTCAAGGGCTTCTGGTTTCAATTCTATTTCATGTAAAACTATGAAAAAGTCAGTACAGAGAAAAAAAAGAGAAGTTCTTGACAGCTGTATCTACTAATTCTTTGCTAAGGCTTTTGTTTCTACTGTCTCAAAAGTGAGTCATCTTTTAAGTTAACATTATAAGTCAGATCTCGTTTGTCTATGTCTTTAAGACTTGAGATCTGAACAGGCCAGTATAAGCTGCGCTATCTGTAGGGTATAAGAAGGAATTATCAGTACATCTTTAGCATTAACATTTCTTACAAAGCATCTACTGACATCTTACAGATCTTCAGTGCTACAGGTTTCCTAAAGTAAAAACTATAATGGATTTTTACACACATTACCTTTTAACTCTTCTTCATTCAAGGTAAATCGTTTGTGTGGGAAATATTGTCTGCTTGACAGCTTAAACATTGATGAAATGGTCCAGTGGAGAGTATTTGAGAACTCAATAATCAGGTGAAAACAGTAGCACTCAGAAAGCTTGCTGAAATACCTGGATGTGTTGTTGTTGTTTTGTTTGTTTTTATTATTGTCCTAGAAGTCTTATCAGAACAGAGAAACAAGACTGACAGAAAAAAATAGCCCTAAAAATGGAGAAAATGGCAAAAGTTAGAACAGGCTTTCTATATGTCTACAATACATACATTCTCCTTCAGCAGAAACCTGATGAATATTACTTAGGAATGGAATTAAACCTGAGCTTACATAGCAGATATGATTACAATGGCTTTATCAGTATTATAGGGATCTGAGAACTGAGGAGAAGAAATGAAGAAATTATCCCAAAAACACTGGGATAAAATGGCTCTAACACAGGACAAGAATAGTGTAAAAGAACATCCCTTACATTTACACAAACTCAGAAAGGAGATGTCAATAGATTCAAGCAGTTAAAAAAAAAATAAGTCCTGTTTAAAAGGTTGCAATTGGACAATCTGTAGAGTATATCCAAAGAGCAGAAGGGCACCTGATGTAATAGGATTATGCGGGAAAAAGAAAACTATCTAGCAGTTTTAAATTGTCTTTTAAATTGTAAGTCTATTAAACAAGCAAAAAAGGTGCTGTAAACTGGAATATAGACATAGTTGAATAATACAAACAACAACAGTGGATTTATATTTTGCAACAGTGTGATAACATAACCACAGAATAGGCAAACATTTTGCCTAAGTGAGTAATGTGTCTAGAGAGTAAGTCATATGAGGAGAGGCTGAGGCATCTGGGGTTGTTTAGCCTGGAACAAAGGAGGCTCACAGGAGGCCTTATTGCTGTCTGGCAAGGTGGGGATTGACCTCTTCTCCCACAAAACTAATGACAGAATGAGAGGGCACAGACACAAGTTGCTCTGGGAGGGGAGGTACAGCTTAGCAGTCAGAAGGAATTTCTTAATGCAACGGGTTGTTAAGCATTGGAATGGACTGCCCAGGGAGGTGGTGGAGTCACCACCCTGGGAATGTTAAAGAAATGATTGGACACAGCACATAGTATTTTGGTAAAGTTGACAAGGTGCTGATTAGTCAAAGGTTGGATCTGATGATCTTGGCATCCTTTTCCAACCTTAAAGATTCTGTGATTCTGTATAACATTGAAACCAAAGATCAATATATTTACTTAAAGAAGGAGCTAAAGAAATAAAAGCAAACTTTCTATAAACATGAGGCACACTATATAATAAAGAAGCAAAATATAGTCCATAGAATATCTAAAATTCTTCCAAAAATCAGAAAGTAATCACAAAAAGGGGACTTTTCCAGACACAGATTCTAGTAAAGATTGAAACAGGTATGAGCAGTAAGAACATTAAATCATCAAATACAGATAAAAATTTTTGAAATTATATGAATGTCAAATTTTAATCACTAGAAGAAGAACGAGAGTTTAGCACGTTTAATGGGAAAATAAATGGATCTCGAAATGGATTAACTGCCAGGAGTGAAGAACAAATTACTAGCACAGAAAGAGGAATTTAGGCCACTAGTACACTTAGTGAAAGTATTGAAGTGAATGTCTCTAAGAAAAAAGAAATTTTCAAGAAAAATAACACTTAATGTCAAGAATTGTTTATACCATCAACTTAGACCATATGATATAAATACTTTAAATATTAGTGAAAAAACACACACAGGGCCAGAAAAAGAGGAAAGAAGAAAAAAAGCAGGAATATCAAAAACATGATGCAATGACAATGTCATTACAGCATAGTTATTAAATAATAAATAACTTTAAAAAATTAAAAACAAATATAAATAATTACTATAAAATAAGAAGAGATTATGTCAAAATATGGATTATGAAATTCAGTACAGTTCATATGGACAGAAGAATCAAGTGAATCAAAGTAACTTCAGAAGGAAAAAAAAGAGGTTTTATTGGCAGCAGTATTGTTGAAGCCTTCCCTGGCACACTTGCTTTGGATGACTGAGTGTTCTCCACATGCCTTCCTCCTCCATTGTGTAGGAAGCAGTGTAGCCCCACACAGATGCAGCCCCACACACTCTAGAGGCTGAGACAACTGTACAAAGTCATGTTGCCAAAGCAAGCAGGGCCCAAGCATCAAGCCCAGCACTCATTAGGTCGCAAGGATAGCTTTAGACTTGATTGCCGCTTTAATGGTCACACTGAACATCAACACAGTTATCTGAAACTTTTCCAGTAAGTTAACACTAACCTTTCCTAGGAAATAGAATTCCTTGAAATGCATCACAAAGTTCCTTCAACTCTGAAAACACCAGCTAACATTTTATTTACTTGTAAATCACTGAATCAATAGGAAATTTTTTCATAAATGGTTTTGAAGAGGACACTAAGGAAGACTTGATTCTAGAAAATAATTCCACAACTGCCTTGAATGTTTGAATGGACAAACGTGAGGGATACCATCAAGGACATAGTATCAGTGTCTAAGTCACCATCCTTACATCTCATCAACACCTAAAAGCTACATCAAAAGTGTGTGTCAGGAGGATGGTTCCAGACATTTTCAGTGGTGCTCAGTGACAGGATAAGGAGTAATGACAATAAATTAAGCCACAAAAAGTTCCCCCTAAACATAAGGAGTAACTTACATTGAGGAGTGGCAAAGTACTGCCAGGTAGCCCAGAGAGGAATATCTCTCCTGAGATATTCCAAACCCACCAGGACATGTTCCTGTGTCACCTGCTCAAAGTGAACCTGCCTTGGCAGATGGTTTAGACTAGATGACTTCAACATTAGGCACCTTCCAACACTAATGATTCCGTAATTTCGTGATATCAAGAAACACAGAGAGACGCTGAATGAACTAAACCTTAACTGCATATCAAATTTGAAAAAAAATTATCTCTGGCATCAGAAACCATAGGTCTAACGTAAGCACTTTCAAGAACAGCAATGAATTTTGCAGCTGAAATATAAGCAAAAAGATTCAGAGAAAAACTTGAGCCTCATCAATAATGACAGTAGAGTACCAATTAAAAGCCATCTATGTGTTCTGAAAACTAGATTGCACCTAGTCTGTTTGAATGCAATTAATGAAGCAGACTACTGTAAGTAGCAGGAACCAGCAGGAACTCTGCAAGATGAAATTAATACTAAAATTATCAAGGTTCTCCTTTTCTCATTTCAGAATTCTGAAAGAAATACTATACTAGTAAACACAAATTAGACTGCATTATTTTGTCTCAATAATTTCCTTTGATAAGGGAATTGATTTTTTTATTAGAAAAAATGGAATTGTTCTCACCTATCTAGATTTTGGTGAGTAGTGTGATAAAATATTGTTAGGAGTTGCTACTTAAATTGAAGAATATGTGTATCAGTGAAAGAATTTTAAAATTGCTAAGAAGATGGTAAATGGAGAATATTAGATTAGTGGTAAAAATTAAGGTTATAGTAAAATTCCTACTATGCTACATCAAGGACTTCTGTTGGGACTTGTATTTTTCATTAACCTTGTCTGAAAAATCAGAGGATTGGAATATCATATGTGGAGAATTATGCAATTGAAAAAAGTATTTTTCATCCTGAAAAAGACATTAGACTTCTTTCTACTTCAGACTTTCTAGCTTATTTCATTGTCTTAGAACAGTTTACATTTGTTTTTACAGTGACATTTATATTTTATTTACAGGTTTTTTTGTTGGTTTTTGTTTGTTAGTTTGTTTTTGTTGTTGTTTTTTGTTTTTTGTTCTGATACAGTTTTACATTCCAAAATCAGAAAAAAAAAGAAGAAAACTGAAGAATTACCTTAAAATGCATCTACAAATTTTATCTCCATTTCTGGCGTATATCCCCAAGAGGTTATTTGCATTTTGTAGTATCTATATGCCAGAACCATGCTGGGTTTTTTCCAGCAATGTAACGACTTGAGAATTATGACCCTTTTAAGTCAAAAAAGTATATTTTCTTGGGGAGACCTGTCAAGAGCACTTTTAGCTTCATTTCACTGATGTTGCTACACTAAACAAACTTGAACAAAACACTTTGAAAGGGATAGTATACAAATATGACATCACTGTTCTATCCAAAATCTTCTACCATTGTGTTGCCTTTTGCTCAACCTGGAAATGAAACTCGAGAGAATTTTAGTAAGGAGGTAATAATACAAGAGTGGGTCTTTATTTGAAGGCCTTCAGGAGCAGTTATGGAAAGATGTCCACAAAAGACCATCCCATCAAGAGTGAGTACAGTTTTATAGGTTTTAGAAAATTAGCATAATTGCTAAAAAGCACTAATGATGAGGCAATTCCCCACCCAGTTCAAGCCCCTTCTCTGGAGCCCCCCCTCAGCACTAGCTGTACTTTGTCCATGAAATATATCTTGAAATGTTGTTCTCAACCTTGGTTCCCAGGAAGAACCATGATAGCACTGGGACCTTGTACCCCCTGGGGCTTGGGGCTCTGGAATTTGTTTTGTCTTTCTGCTAAGGGAAAGGGCATGGAAAATTACTGGGAAAACTAGTCACTAATACAGTGCAAAAGGCTACAGAGATACAAATACATGTGTGAAGAATATAGAGAATATATAAAAGGAAAAAAGGCAAAAACCAAATGGCATCAATTGCAGGATTAAATTACTTGGGGAAACCAAACAGCTGGTCAGTCATGATGCTTTTATTTTAACATGGCAATGAAATGTTCCTGCTAAAATTTTTAGTTATGAGTAATTGCAAAGCTGGCTTATGATTAATTTTCATTACCATGTTATTTAGCTGTATGCTGCAAAAGATTATACCTAATTTTATATCTAAAATCAATATTCATCTCAACTAGAAAGGAACAGCAATAAACACCTGCAGCATTTGCTCAAGGAGAAATTAAGCAAATCAAACTTATTTCTTTTAAATGTTTCAAACACAAACATCAATATATCTTACTAGCAAACACATCCTCCAAATAAGTACAGCAGAGCCTTCTTAAAAATCTAAGATAATTTGGAGTTTTTACAGTTTTTGGTCATAATTGGTCACACTGTTATATAAAGACTTTCAGTAGCCAACAATGCTCATGATTTAAGATAAAAAATATATTTATGTGTGCCTACATCACCTGAATCTATATAGTCCTATGTACATGGAAATAGTCAGGTTTTAGAACAGACACAAGAATTGTGTCCTGAAAGATCACAGATCTAGCCTCCTTATTAAACTAATAACAAAAAAACCAAAAGCCAGGGAATATCAGGAAAATGGGAAAGTGGACAGGACAAACGCAGATCTGAACCAATGTGGTTAATCAAACCTTCTCCCTTTATTCGAGATAAGATGGTAGTTTATATAAGCTTATACATAGTTTAAAAAAACAAAGACACTCTGATTGGCACATTAACATAGTTTACCTTTTCCTTAAGGTGGCCAAACTTTTCACACTGCAGATCTACTCTAATTCATGCTCGGATAGATGATTACTTTGTAGTTACTTTAACACAATTTCTGACTGCTCCACAAATGAATTCTCACTGCATCAAAGGCTTCGAGGCCCCATCAGGGCCACTTATCAGGGCCTAGTCTGACTGGGTAGCTCAAACCTTATTCCAAACATAAATCATGACCTATGTCTCTCAGAAATTCTGTAACAAAAACCAAACCAAACAAAACCAAAACAAAAGCAAACATCCACCCCACAATATATGAAAAACAGAGTAATTTTATTTCTTTTGTTATTTAATAGGAAACCTAACCAAACTTTTCCCTATGAAAAGCTCTTAAGAACAAAAGACATGAATCTCAATATTTGGACTGTATACAGAAGGGAAGGAATAGCTAAAAATGTGATGAAGTTTCATGCAATTCAAAAATGAAAGCACTGTTATCTAAGAACATTTTTCATTGTATAACTAGATTATTGTTTGCTAGACTGACTAAATAGTAACAATGAGAGAGTAAATGCTTTCCAAGCTGTTATTTTATAGAAACAGAGCATTAATATTGGTTCCTACGTGCAACACCAGCTTATTTACAGAAGAATGCCAAGAGATTGGTTTTCTCTTTCTCCCTATTTTTCTCCTTCTTTCTTGGTGTTATGATCACTGTATATTTCTATGTGAAAATAAAAAAAATAGAATGGAAACTGAGTTGATACAATTACCAGAAAGTTCTATTTTGCTTAAGCTTGAGTCCCTCGTGGATAAATTACTTATGTAATTCACCCATATAGTGAAGTTGAAGCCACCTAAACTGCTGAAGACTGTGGAAGATTAGAGAGTCCTTTCTCCTGGAAAGACTATGATCTTTCCTTTGATTTACTATGCAAGGAAAATAGTTTTGTGCCTGTGAATTGAAAAACAGAAACCGGCTGCCCTCCATATTTTAACATATCAAATAGTGTTTGTCGACTTAGTAATTATCAATTGTTCTAAAATAAAAGAAAAAATATCTTTGAAATTAAATTACCCATATATATCCTTGCCCAGTGTCAAGAAAGTTTCAAGTTTGGATCACGTTGTTTGGTATGTAATATATTTTTCCATACCACAGACATAAAAAAACCAAATCAGATCAGTAGTTTTCCACACTATTGTTATTGCACTATCAAATACTTTTAATGAGAAAGTTTACTGATAATTTATTAAACCTTCAGAAAATGTTATGAACTGGAAAAAAAAAGTCCTGTAAACCTTGGTGAGCTAACCCTCCTCAGACAAAAGGGTATTTGCAATACTGCTTTAGTATTATTATCATACACTTAGTAAGTGTAGCTGGAAGATTACTGTCCTATTGTCTGAAGCATACATACACATGCATAATCCTGAAAGAAAATGGAGAAGAGTTCACTTCTTAAATGAGAATGCATATATTGTCATGTCATATGATACAAAGGTGATGAGGTAAATCAAAACTAGTACTGTTTAGATATAAAGACTCAGTAAAATAAAATGACACTATATATTATTGTTTAAAAACCCACAGAGCAAAAAGCAATCTAAGTAATTCTACACTGAACTTACACACCCCACTATTATTTTCCAAGTTATCTCCTCCCTGGTGTCATTGAGAAGGGTCTGGTTAGCTTTTTTTTGTACAAAATAAAGGTGTTGGTAAGGAGAAAGAAAAGCACATCATGCCCAGACTAGCTTCTCTGCATTTGAAGACTCAGGTTTAGAAGGAAACAAAAGCAATTACATTTTTTGTTAGCCAGTGATAAAACCATGCACGTTTTTAAGATAAACACTTTATATATAATCAAAACTGTATAGTTAACTAGATTTTTACAAATTATAATTTAATAACAAAAGATTTCATTTAAACTGCACTGACAGTAATGTGAGATCTTGCTTTTCCTCATTTGTTACTATGCTAGTTACAACAATTATCTTAAGGACTTTCAGGTCTAGTTACAGTTCTAACTGAATTTGTTAAAATTTTATATTAACCTGCAACCTCTTTTGTAATTTATATATTTATTTCTCTGATTGGTAAGGTTTCATTATCTTTGCAAATTATCAATTCACTCCACTTACACAGAAAACAGTCCCTTTGTGTAGCAAGCAGTCAAATCTATCAGCATAGAATATTATAAGAAAAAGAATTAAACCACTAAACTGTAACTATGAAAATTATTAGAAAATGAGATTGTCTCACAGTACTGATACTCTCATGTTAGAAACTCAAGCTGACTTCAGTGAGAACTACCATCATTGAGTTCAATGTACAATTAGACAAATTAAATTTAAATGTGGTATCAATTTTAATATTATTTATTTTAAAATACTTCAGAAAATATGTGCTGCACTTTCACAGAGAAAAATGCTAATGCATCTCTACAACAACTGCAGAGCCATCTGGAAGATCATGTTTATGCTGTAAGCAGAAACATCTACCGCCTGATCTTTCCTTATATAGAGCTGCAGATGCTTCACAGCTGCTGAGGCAGCAGCTTCATCAGCACACACAAGGTCCCCAGAGGTCTTCACCTGGTCTAATCTGTGTGGCACATTTTATTTTAAAGCCTAGGGAGACTGCTGTTGGCACCAAACTCTATGTCACCCACACAGTGTTTTCAGGCTGTCTTGCCTTCTACTTTCCATTATGGTGATCAGAATGGAAAACCTTGTGGGCCTTTCTGCTGCACAGCTGCAAAGAAGCCTTTTGATTGCTGGTGCCATAAGCTGCTGATTACAAGGCTTGCAACCTGCTAGCAATCCTCCTAAAATTACATTATTTATTCTCCTCCCTGCAGCAACGTAAACTTTAAAATATGGGGTATCTTGAATTCCTATGCCTCAATAACAAGTTTATCAGATGTATTAAGTATGTGTTCCTAATTCCAAAGCAAAAAAGGAAAAATAAAGCAGGAACAATTTCTTGACATACATACATACATATAGGGGATAGGTTTTAATGTACACACTGGAGGCATTTCCTGCTTATTAGATCACATCAGGAAACTCATCTGCATCCTCAGCTTTTTCACTACATGACTCTTATTTGCCCATGGAGACCATCTATTATATATGGTACTCTCCATAACTGCTGCTAATGGGAGGTTCAGGTCTGGGACAGGAAGCCAAGTAAATTAAGCTGCACTGGAAACCTTCCTAAATGCCAGGGTGCTCACGTGTAAGCCATCATTTCCCAGTATTAACCATTTCATTTTCTTTCAGTTAAACAAACAAAGTGCACATACTGCATTTAATAATTTTATTTTCCATTAATATAAAGAAACCACTTACAAAATAATTATAATTCTTTACAAAGGAAATACTGCAGCAGATAAAGTCTTTATGATGACTGATTTCTTTCCAATATGTGAAATTCTCATCCACCATCCAGCAACTTTTAATCTTCTCTTCCTCCTTAAAACTACATTTGTCATTCTTGCCTGGGATTCTTCATAGAGCTCAGCTGAAAATCCATACTGGCAATCTTCTGTTAAGAAGAACCCATGTATTCACCATCAGTCGTCTCAACATGTGTCATACCAGTGTGACAGCAAAGTCTGAGTTTAGATGAAGTGCCTTTTTCTAAACTGGAGACTAAAAGGTCTTTGTCCAAACTCTGCAATTTCTTATTATACAAGGGGCTGTGAAGTCATTACCTGTTCACATCTCTTTCAAGTTACCATCATGTCACCTTACAGTAAGATATACTCAACACCAATATTAGTGTTTGCATTTAAAATATCTCTGAAATAAAATTATCAAACTTTTAATGAGACATGAAAATTATAATCAGCTCCTGAATTATTACTTATTATTATACATAACATAGTATTCTAACAAACTGAAGAATTATATTTTCTCTCTGCTTTCCTACATTGTATTACAGAGACCACATAAAGTAACACCTTTATGTGACAGTTTTGGGATCCATTGTTATGAAAGGTGCTACCCAGAGATCTGCAGTATCAGGAAATACTTTATTGCAATGTATTTTATCACAAGTATTTGTTTGCTTAAACTGATGCCTACCAGTGTAACTGTCTTTCTTTTTCCTATCTGAATCTGGATTTTAGATTACTGCCTATGGTGCTGTATCATTTAAGTTGAAATAATGGAAACATGCATGATACACATGATAAATCAGACTTGGCAGATTTTAGAAAAATTTTTTTTAAAAATTGATATGTTTTAATGTTTTCTTTAATTTCCCTATTAAGTGAAGGGGAAATACCAATTTACCTTAACTCCTACAAGTTAATTTCAATTTAGTTCATTGAGCAGTAATTTGAATTAGTAGATTGGCTTATAAAACAGAGAAGAAGAAATCATCAGAAGAGATTAAAGAATAGGAACGTCTCATCATATTGTTGTACATAGGTAAAACCTTACAAAATAAAGGCCTTGTAAAATCATGGCGCAGGCCTGCTATTTGGCTAAGAACGGCTAACAGCTGCCCTGACAAGTACCCCTGAGAAAAGGAATTTGTACACATGGGAATCATTCTTTACCCATGAAAAAAGAAGGTAAACATCTTTAGGGAAAAAAGGTTTTGGTGAGCACATATTCTAGCAACTACTACCCAATTAACTGGGTAGCAACAGGTTACTAAACAATTGGAATGAAACATGATACTTTTAGAAAACCATATAAATATGAGCTGTGAACAAGAAAGATGGGGTATTGCTGCCCATCTTTCCATCCAAGAAGGAAAAGTGTCTTGTCTGTCTCAACTGCGACACGGTATCATCACTGGATTAAATGCAGACTGGAATAATGCTATCACAACAATTTAGACTTATATATACAATGGAAAATTTCAAAGATTATGAATGAACAAGTTTATCCCATTTTTTCCTGAAAATGCAAAAATAGAAAATTAGTTGAATTGCCAGGTTGATTTCCTGAATTAATACCATAAAACCTAACTTAATTTAAAAATAAAAAATAGAAAAATGTACAGGTCTTTGAAACTTTTAATGTTTCGGTAAAATATTAGTACACAAAGGAGAATACTAATCCCTGGCACAGATAAAAAAATAGTGGTTATAAAAACTAATTTTAATTATAAGTTGAACATGTATAGAAGAAAACATGAAGACTGCATTTAGTTCATGAAATAAAGTCATACATCTAGAGTAAAAATAAATGTAGAAGTCTGTTGATAACATACTTTGAAGTTAAGCACATTAAAGACAGCACTATATTGAAATTAAATCACAAAAAATATTTAAAAACTTGAAATTTGAGTACTGAAGTTCTAATTGTAATAAAAATCTTCTTGTATGACACTGAAGTTTGATAATATACTAACAGCTAGAGAGTGTTGAGCAGCATCAGCCAACAACATGAAGCAAAATATTTCAAGCACTTATTGGAGACCTTTCCAATTTTGCCAACACAACAAATCTGTGCAATGTCTTTGACCTGATATACTGTTGATGAGTTATTACTAAAAAAACCACAAACCAAACCTAACAATAAACCCAACCTAAACCTAAACACCTACACAAAAGCAACACATAAATGTCAGGAAAGAACACAGCACAACTTCCCTAATCAAATAAGTCTACTTTCCTATTAAACCTGATAATTACAGAAGACTGATTCTTGTTACATCAGACAAAGTGAAGAGCCTACTCTTTCACAGAATCACGGAACTGAATAGGTTGGAAAAGACCTTTGAGATAATTGAATTCCACCCATGAACTAACACCACCTTGTCAAATAGACCATGGCACTGCCTGCATTAAGTCTTTTCTTAAAAAGCTCCAGGGACAGCGACTCTACCACCTTCCTGAGAAACTCATTCCAATGCCCAATCCCCCTTTCTTTGTGAAGAACAAACATGCACACAAAGCTCAGGTAATTTTGGATTGTCTTACACAATGATATATCTTCCATATGCAGAAGCAAAGAGAACAAAAAAATTTCTGCAATTACAGATTATATGTTGCACAAACATCTGAAAAGAGACTAAATTTCATAGTGCTCCCAAATCTGAAAAAATTCTCCATCAACAAAACCAAATATCACAGGCTATCATCAATTCACCTTTTGAATCTGTGACTTGTCAGCTACAGCTAGCTTGTCATGAAATCCATAATAAAGATAATGAGAAACAATTTTGGGAATAAACTGGAGGTATATCCAGTGGACAGGTGCTCTCTCAGGACAATATAAAATGAAAAATATCTCAGAGAAGTACCCAAGACTCAATTCACTGAGTTTGCAAAGCCAAAAAGCACCTGTGTCAGATAAATTTATTAACTGCTGAACTGAAAACCAGTTGTACTTTTTGTACCCATCTCCCCATTTACCTGTATACTACCAGAAGCATTCTATAAGGGCCTTCTGCAGAAACGTAAAAGCACCTGGTTTTACAACCCAACAAGCAATAAAATCTGTGATAGATTGAGAGTGTGAACAGTCTTCTTTATTTTTATTTCAGCCTGCTGTCCTGGTCTACCTTTAGCCAAGGAAACCTGTTGGGAATGCCTTGTGCCCACCTGAAAGACAATTTCATTTACTGATCTTGGCATTGAGATGAGCTAAAGAGTTTGTAATCTGAAGTGTCAAGTTTGAAATATTACAGGCCATTTTTATTGCAAAGATCTTAATTATGTTTCTTCTTGGAGGTATGAATTAGTTTAAATCACTATCTTTTTTACAATTTACTTTCTTTTATTCTGTAGCATGTAGATAAACCTGATATAATAATTCTTGTAGAGATTTGAAATAAGACACAAGGTACAAGAAAGGCACATTTAATTGCAGGCATAGTGAACACAAAAAATTGAACCATCAGATTATATGTGGGAACCAAAAAAGAAGCATTATGTAAATCTCTAGATAAATAAGAGGCACCAAATAGAGTAGAAAATAACAGAGAGTTTATGAAAGCAGTTAGAGTACTAAAATAAATAAGGCAATAAAATTGTTTGGAGGACAAGCTAGCTTAGACATAATTCTTTCTTGCTGTGAACCATTTACAAGAAGGTTTAAACTAGGCTAGGTGAAGTAAAAGGCAGAGAAAGATTAATTTCATTTCATTTCCACAAGGTGAAGCAACATTCCAAATTGTCATAAACCACTTGTTAATTGCCATTATTGATCACTTTAGTTATGTGGCTGTGTTCCAGATAGCTTCTGCTACTCAGCTGTGCTGTAACATGAGACATCTTTTGATTTATGCATTCTTAAATTGAAATTGAGCCCCTGTCCTGGGTTGACAAGAAAGTGAGTTTTCTCAGGAAGTTGGGGTCAAACCAATCAGTGTTCAGATTTGAATGTTGACACCTGGTGTAACCACTGGAGACATTGGACACGCCTCTGAGAACACAGGGGATTAAAAGCAGAGAACTCCCAGTAGAACACTCTCTTTTCTTCCAGTCAGTGAAGAGTTCGGACCTCCCCTGCCCAGCCACAGTCTGGGTCAGGGAGGGGAAGACATGTGGCCTGG
Organism: Lonchura striata; assembly: GCF_050655825.1. Taxonomy (NCBI): domain Eukaryota; kingdom Metazoa; phylum Chordata; class Aves; order Passeriformes; family Estrildidae; genus Lonchura; species Lonchura striata. The sequence goes on from NC_140704.1 coordinate 76,248,395, forward strand.
GAGAGTTAGGCCAGGGTGTGAAGGGACTATAACTGAGCCGGCCCCATCAGGACGGAAGGGTGGAGAAAAACTAAGATGCCATTGTTCCCCCCACAGAGGGAGAGAGAGTGAGAGAGACAGAGACTGTGCTGGGAGTATGCCAGCAGAGGAGAAAGAGAAGGGAAGAGAAGGTGCCCAGCCATTGGAGTGGGAGTTCTAGGCTGAAATTTCATCAGTCCTGGGAGTCCTAGACTTTTAACCCCTTCTTAGACAAGGAAAGCTTTGTAAAACAGTAATCCTCCTTAATCTGAAAGAGAAAAGAGACAGCCTGGGGCCTGAGATGTCAAAAGAAGATGAAAAGAATCTTAAGTAAAATGAGATGATGGAGTAGCTTTTAGCTAGAGTTTTCTTGTATAACCATGAACTGAACCAATTTTTCCTGCAACAGAGACTGCATTTATCAGGGAATGCAATAATTAGAGCCAAGAGAGTGACCTGCTGCAGTGATTAGGAGGGTATGGTGGTGCCCTCTGTCTTCAGGGAAAGGAAGATCTCCATTCTCAAGACCCTCGGTCCCAGGGGAGGAGAAAACAGGGAGGAATGTGGTCCCAAAATGAGAAACTGTTGTTCTTTAGTGCTTTGCAGAGCATACTTAAAAGAAAAACCCTATAAGCAGTCTCAGTCCATGCATGGTGGTGAGAGCACTGTACATGGGAGGAAGATGTCACGCTGACAGATTTTCTCCAGTCAGTGCCATGTGCAACATGAAAACACAAGAAGTTGTAACTGTGTTTCTTGGGGGGTCTATAGTAAAAAAACCTTTCTCTCTTCATTATTAAACTGAGTATTGATTATCTGAAGGGTAGTAACTTAATTGAGAGTCCAAGCTTTGTCTCAATGTGCTTTATTAGAAATTAAATAGGGAGAAGGAAAAATGTTTTAAAAGGTTTTCATTCTAAATTATGTGTGTTCCCTTTATTAATATAGTTGTAAGTTGATAAAGTTTTTTTTCTTTGTATTTAAGCTCAAACCTGCTCTGCTCTTTCTAGTCACATCTCACAGCACTCATTTAAAGAAGCTGTATTTTCATGGCAGCACTAGCACTCCGTCAGCATCAAACCATGACAGCCCCACAGTTTCAATATCTGCGTACCTAACCCACAGTTAAGGTCTTAGCTGAGCTGTTAAGCTGCTTCTGACCCGTCCTGAGCAAATGTTGCCTTCTCTATTTAGAGTAACCCACCAGTGAAAACAAATAAACCATTTTTGGTTCTCCCTTTCTCAGGGACATTCAGAACACTCTGAAGATTGATGCCTACAGCAAAACAGGCTGACAAGTCAGTAATGACGTTCATTTAAGAATGTTTTTCTTCATGAAAAGTTGCTTTGAATTTTTTGAATGATTTCACTTATTGATAGAGAGTGGTGGAAGTGGAAGGATGCAATACATTTTTTTCTACTTGATTTCTAGAAGCAAAACAGACTTGGAAATGTCCAAAGTACTGCACTTTTTCATGGTCTTTCTGAATACATTATGACAAAGCTAAGGCAAAGCCTGAGTTTCAAGATTTTTTAAAAATAATTCTAACATAAAGAACTTAATGACTTGAAATTTAGATATGCATTCAAAGCTTAAACCTCCAACAAACATCCAGTGAAGCAAACAGAACATACAGGGTTCTTATGATTGAAGTAAAATTCACACCAAGTATGTTATCATTATACAGAGCATACCTGTGCAAACAGAGCACATTGCAGTGCTGGTTATAAAGGCATTTAAATCCATGTGTATATACTTGGGCAGAAATCCTGTCTTGGACTGTGGACAAAAATAAGGAAAAACCTATAAAAAGAGGCACTGACAATGAGTAAAGGACCAGTTCCTAGGTGAGGTGCACATCCAATGTTAACCTACTGTGGTTACAAAGAAAATGCATTGCATTTAGATCCGATTCTGCAAAACAAGAAAATGTCACTTGAGCTAGCACTCAACACAAATGACTGAGTATTTTTTTCCTACATAAAACTTTACAATGACCATAATTTTTAGAGATAAGATTGAAGCTACATAGAAAACAGTAAAAAAATACATATATCTCACTAAAATGCTGAGAATTAGGCTGCTCTCCAATTTTAGCATTCCAGAGTATCTGAGGAGCAAAATACGCATTTTGGATTGAGGACTTATAACTATTTTTAAGTGAAAAAAATATTTCCTTTTCAAATATTTGTGTAAAAATTGCTTCATATTTCCCCAAAGTACAAGAAAACATGCACCAGTCACATAAATATAAGAGTGTAAAATATATTTATTTTGGGGTGGGTTGACTTCATAGCAAAGTAAGGTATGTTTTGGTGTAACTTTCCAGAGTAGTTAAAAACATTACTAATCCTAATAATATCTCTCTTAAAATTTCTCACCAAGTCAGATGGCTGTTGCACACTAAAAGGTGAAGAAAATTTACCAGATTAACACTGATATGCTGATGTACAAGGACAGCTTCTACATTTTGTCTCTACTGAATGGCAAACAGCTCACTGAGCTGAGTCAGAGATAATCAAAATTTCTTTTGCCATGAGTAGCTGTACAGGCCTAAGAGCCCAATGGCTCATCTTCAGCCTAATCTGTAACATATCAGAAGTGGAGAATTTCAGCTCATGGTTCCAGAAATAACCAGACTGAAGGTGTCTTCTCAACATCTTCACTTTTTCTGATGTCTAATGCACAAATACTTAATTTATTGTTACATTTGCTTTTCCAGAGAGAAGGGAAATGTTGCCACATGACCAGTATAAATGAGTACATATATTGAGGTCTTTCAAATAGCTGCAGAGATAAGAGAACTCATTGCAACACCACTATGAGGACACCACTTACATGTGAGGGAAAATGTAGTTTTCAAGTTAATCAGTGTCAAACCGGTTTTTAAATTTAGTCATCTAAATCCAGTGTTCCTCTAGTCTATGGGGATGTAAGAAATGTATCTTTTACTGGTAGCAGTGAATTTCAGAGCTTGTTTTGCAGGGTTTGTGTGGTAGGGGACTTGGGAAAAGCCCCCCCGAATATGCCTTGGGAGGAGGCTGTTGTATAAATTCCCGCCTCCAAGCTGCCCATCGAATCTACCACTCCCCTTATGTTATGTAACTGTCAGTTATGTCCATCTTTATGTCAATCATTTTTGTACTTGCCTTTAGTTCCAGAATGTTCCTAAGTTCTCTGTCTGTAATTGGCTCTTCCCCGGTTATCGCCCCCTTCCTTCATCGCCATTTGCTGTACCCCAATTATTCCATCCCAACTCCTCCTCCGAACCCCATTCCTACTGGACCCTTTGTACCCTGTCCCTTCTATTTGCCACCTGTTATAAGCCCCACCCCGCCCCTTATTCGGGGCTCTCGGAGCCTGCTCCCTTGCCGAGCGGACGGGTCGCGGATCCTCCCTGACACCCAGCCCTCAGCGAATAAAGCAGCGCCTGAGAGAAAACCTGCCGTGGTGTACGCATTCTTATTACCACCGTATCGACGGAGCCTCCGTACCGGAGAGCCGCGCCCCGATACAACTGGCGCCCGAACACGTTGACACCACCCGGGTGTCACACGGGAGCGTCTCCACGAAGAGACAGGATCCGTGACCCGCTCTTTGCCGGATTTCAAGCGCCGTTCGGGAGCTGGTCCACCAGCGTGCGAGCTTCGTTTTAGGAGACCGCTCGCTCCGTGGGCTGCGGACACCTCCTCTGCTTGGAAACCGCCGCTCCGGTGGAGCGCCCAAGCCGCGGAGACTCGCAGCGCCTGCACCACCCCAGCGAGGCACCTTTTCTTTCGGCTGCGGTCCATCTGGATTTGTGAGTATTTTGCCCCCTTCTGCGGGCACCGACCCAGCCTCTTTTCTTTTCTTTTCTTTTCTTTTCTCCTTTGCTTCCTGGGGCTTTTGTTAGTCGGGGAAATGGGCAACCGCCTCTCCCCGATCCGGCAGGACTTTTACTCCCAAGTTAAAACGTCCCTTGTCTTGGGGAATGTTTCTTTTAAAAAAGGGCAGTTGAAATCCTTTGTTAATTTTATTTTCGATCACCTCCCTGATACACACAGGGAGGATTTTAATTCTGTTCCGTTTTGGGGTAAAGTCGGGAGACTGTTATACGATTTACAAGTTAAGGGGAATTTTAGGGTGGGACATTTCTTTCCTCTCTTTCATTCTATTTTTACATTATTTAATAAAAAGCGGGAATGCTTGGGACCCAGTTCTCCTACCCCTCATGCCGATTCCCCCATTCCTACCCCCGCTTCCCCTAAGGGTGGATCGGGCGACAGTCCCTGCCGCACTGAGGCACAGGGCTGCTGCCGACTCCCTGCTGTTCCCCAATCCACCCTGTCCCTCTCTCATGCTGGGACTGGCCATCCCAGTATGGGCCATTCCGAGTCCCGTGTCCCGCTCCCCAATTCTCCCTGTTCAAACCCCTTTTGTTCTATAGACAAACCTTGTCCCCATAAGGGACAAGAGGGACAAAATGGCGCCGGCCACATGGCCGAGTCGCCTTCAGACAAGACAGAAAATGGCCTCCCAAGACACCTTGTTCCCGCCATCACTCAGCCACCCCCACCTCCACCACCTCGTTCGTCGGGTGCCGCCCCTGCGTCGGGTCCCCCCCCCCCTCCAGCGTCGATCGCCCCGGTGTCGGGATCCACCCCTCTGGCCCCTGAGACCGCACCCCCGGTGGGAGGGACCTGCCCACCCAATGACCCCGCCCCAGTGGGTGGGACCCCCGGGGGAGAGGGCCACGCCTCGGTGGGTGGGCCCGGACACGCCTCCCCCTCTCCAGCCACTCCCGGTTCCCACGCCACCGGAACCGGAAGTCGGCCTGACCGGAAGCAGGCCATCTTGGCCTGCCGGGCCTCTCGTCACCGGGGCCCCTCGGTCAGGGAGAGGCTCATGGCCCTAGCCCGTCCTGCCTCATCCTCCTCGGAGGATGAGGACAGCGACAGCCCCCGGCCCGCACATCGGCCGGGGAAAGGGTGGGCCCGGATAAGGGAGAAGGCGATCGAAGAGGGGGATGTGGAGTTCGCTAAGGACTTGGAACTCCTCGCGGCACCCGTGACTCGGGGTAGAGGGGGAAGGCCACAGTGGGACCAGCTGCCTTACGTTGAGATTAAAGAGCTCCGTAAGGCAGCAAAAGATTACGGGAGAGACTCGCCATTTTTTAAGAATGTTTTGGACCTTACCTTTTCTGGACATACACTTGTATGTACATTGCAAAATCGCTGTTTACACCGACTGAACTGTTACTGTGGGAGGTCCAGTGGAAAAAGTTACTAAAACCTCTCCTCAAAAAGTACAGCCTGGCAGCCACACTAGGAGAGGGAGAGGAAGGACTTGAAGCTTTGGCGGGGGAGGGCGATCTGAGCAGGCCAGAGGACCAGATTTTGCTGCCACTGGACCTTCTCAATGACATCAGAGAGGCTGCTCGGATTGCTCTCCTAAAAATACCAGATGGGGGGAAACCCCTCCAAAGCTTTTCTAACATAATACAAGCACCTAACGAGTCTTTTATCAAGTTCGCTGACCGCCTGCGGGAGGCGATCGACAGACAGATCGACAATCCGGCTGCAAGAGAGGAGCTCCTGCGTAAGATGGCCTTTACCAACGCGGCCGAGGAGACAAAGAAAATCTTACGCACGTTGCCTCAGGACCCCGAGCCGACCATCGCTAAAATGGTGGAAGCCTGCGCCAAAGCGACGTCGACTGAAACCACCGTCGCCTTGGCCGTGAGTAAGGGAGTGGGGGAGGCGATGCTCAATATGAACACTATACGGTGTTTTGGGTGCGGTCAGATGGGGCACATTCAAGCCAATTGTCCCCACTGGCCCCCCGACCGTTATTACCATCAATATGCTCCCTCCCCAAGACCAGCTCCCAGGAACCCCCCGCCACAGCCCTATCCACCGGCGGGAAACGGGCCGCGGAGCGCGAGGAGGGGCCGCGCGAGGACACCAAGTGGCCCCTCACGGCGCCCTGGCCTCCCTACCATCCGGGAGAACCAGTGGCCCAGCGGCCAGTTTCAGCGGATTGGCGGAGCCCAGAGGATGGACTCCGCCTCTTCCGAAGGACAGACAATCTAGATGCTGGCCGCCGCCGGGTCCTCTCCAGCTCAGTCAACGTCACCTTTAGGGACGAGGACCTGGTACGCGTCTCTGCAGGGTTCCTGGAGCCACCTTACTCCAGCCATAATACCACCGTCCTTATACTTGGCGATAGCAGGCACACACCCCTGGAACTTGACATCTTTCCAGAAGTGGTGTGCTTTCCACCGGGGTTCGAGGTAACAGTCTCCGTTACGTGTCACAGCCCGCCATTCACGCTGGAGAAGGGAGTTCCTCTCGCCCTAATGTATATTTTGGACAGCACAGCCGACGAACTCGATCAGGACCAGGGTGGGGGGGACAAATATGTCTTCCTCACCCAAAATGTATGCCGAGAAAGACCATTAATCGATACCATCATCTCTCAGCAGGGGAAGTCCATCTCACTCAAACTGATGGCAGACACCGGAGCAGATGTCACCATCATTCCCAGGGCAAAGTGGCCTCGCGACTGGGAGTTGGTGTCCCCTTGTGGCACTATCTCTGGAGTGGGTGGAGCGGTCAATTCCCTTCGTAGCTGACATCTGGTAAGCGTGGAGGGCCCGGAGGGACAAATAGCCACGGTGAGACCCTTTGTCGTCTCATCGAATATTATGCTGTTGGGAAGGGATGTTTTGTCCCAGTGGGGTGCCCGTCTGGACATTCCTTGCCCTGCGTGGGATTTTTAGTATGGGCCACTGCGGAGCGCACCTCCCCACCGCTGAATTGGAAAACTGATGATCCGGTGTGGGTGGACCAGTGGCCCCTTCCAGAAGAAAAATTAATAGCGCTCAACAACTTGGTAGAGGAGCAGGTACGCCAGGGGCATTTAATACCTTCCACCAGTCCCTGGAACACACCTGTCTTTGTAATAAAGAAACCTGGCAAAGACAGGTGGCGCCTGCTCCAAGACCTGCGCAGGGTCAACGAAGTCATCGAGGACATGGGCCCACTCCAACCTGGCCTTCCCTCCCCTTCCATGCTCCCCTGGGATTGGCAGCTCGCAGTCATCGATATCAAGGACTGCTTTTTTAACATCCCACTTTATCCTGGAGATGCTCCCAGGTTCGCCTTCTCCGTCCCCTCCATCAATTGGGCGGAGCCTTACAAGCACTATCAGTGGACCACTTTGCCTCAGGGAATGAAAAATTCTCCAGTGTTGTGCCAGACGTTTGTAGCGCAAGTTTTATCCCCGATTCGGAGACTGTTTCCAGAGGCCGTCATCCTACATTACATGGATGACGTGCTTATCTGTGCAGAAACATCCTCATACTTAAAGACTGTGTTAACAAAGACTGTAAAAGCCATTAGATCTGCAGGATTTGAAATCGCAGAGGAGAAAATTCAGCTGACGGCCCCATGGAAATACCTTGGATTCATCATCACGGGAAGGACCATCGTACCCCAGTCCGTCACCATCAAGGACCAGCCGAAGACACTGCGGGACCTGCAACAGATCTGTGGCACCATCACCTGGATCCGACCTCTCCTGGGACTCACGACGGAGGAGCTGGCACCCCTCTTCAACCTCCTGCGGGGAGACGGTGACCTGGCTTCTCCGCGAGAGCTGACACCTGCCGCTAAAGGAGCCCTGGAGAGAGTCGCAGACGCCATCAGGTCCCGCCAGGCTCATCGGGTCTATCGGTCACTTCCCCTGGACCTTGCCATCCTGGGTAAGTGTCCCAACTTCCATGGGTTGCTATTCCAGTGGGACGCTGGGCGGAAGGACCCACTCCTTATCATCGAGTGGTTATTCCTTCCGCACCAGCCCTCCAAAACGATCTCTACTCCCGCAGAATTGATGGCAAAACTTATTATCAAGGCACGGCACCGTCTCCGGACCCTCGCAGGGTGTGACCCGGCATGCATTTACTTACCCTTAAATCTGGAACAATTGGAATCATTGCTCCAAACAAATGAAGATCTGCAAATTTCAATTGATAGTTATCCTGGCCAAATTTCGATCCATTATCCTAAACACAAATTGTTTAAAGATACTCTATATCTGGCTCCAAAATCATTCAAAAGTAAAATACCAATTAAAGGTGCTCTCACGCTGTTCACCGACGGGTCGGGAAGATCCCACAAGTCGGTGATCACTTGGAAGGACCCAGATAGTCAGAAGTGGGAGTCTGACATCCAGATAGTTGAGGGTTCCCTCCAGATCGCAGAACTTGCTGCAGTTGTGAGAGCATTTAAAAAATTTCAACAACCATTTAATTTGGTGACAGATTCGGCTTATGTCGCCGGGATAGCCGAGCGGGCTGAACATGCCTTGCTCAAAGAAGTCAAAAACGAGAAATTATTTCAGCTGCTCTCAGATCTTATTTGGCTTATCTCCCACCGGGAGCAACTGTTTCACATAATGCATGTCAGAGCTCACACAGACCTGCCTGGCCCAATTGCCGAGGGCAACCGGAGAGCGGACCATCTCGCCATGCCTGCCACATTCACTGCACCTGCACTTTCTACAAACTTGCCAGACACCTTTGCACAGGCGAAGCTGAGCCACGCGTTCTTTCACCAAAATGCGCCTGCGCTCACTCGCCAATTCAAACTATCTCTATCACAAGCCAAATCCATCGTTGCCACATGCCCAAGCTGCCAGACTTTTGCTCTACCACCGTTACCCACTGGGGTCAACCCCCGAGGTCTGGGAGCATTGGAGCTGTGGCAGACAGACGTTACTCACTATAACCCATTCGGACGACTTAAGTACATGCACGTGTCCGTCGACACCTTCTCAGGCGCCGTTTTTGCTTCTCTCCACACTGGAGAGAAGACCCGGGATGTCATTAAGCACCTCTTCATGGCCTTTTCCACCCTCGGGGTGCCTAAGGCCATCAAGACGGACAATGGGCCAGGGTTTACATCAGCCCGGTTCAACCACTTCCTCCAACAATGGGGGATTGCCCACACCACTGGCATCCCCCATAATCCAACAGGACAGGCTATTGTGGAGAGGACCCACAAAGAACTTAAAAAACTCATTGAACAACAGCATGATGCCGCTCTAGTGATGACCCCTGTGGAAAGAGTCTGTAAAGCACTTTATGTATTAAACTTCCTCAACTGCTCAGAAAAAGAGCCTGACCCTCCTGTACTTAGGCACTTTTTTAACAATACACGGGCACACTTAAAAGAGCGGCCTCCGGTGCTCATCCGGGACCCTGAGACTAAGCAGATCAGCGGCCCGTACCCACTCATCACTTGGGGGAGAGGGTACGCTTGTGTTTCAACAGGCCAAGGTCCAAAATGGGTCCCGGGGAAAAACATCAAGCCGTTTTTAGAAGACAGCACCATCGCCGATCCTCCCACCAGAACTACAACAACGCCTACCTCATTGCCACCAGACTCCGCAGTCGCCTGGTGCCGACGAAAAAAGAAGATGTCACAACGGACACCCAACATCGTGCTAAGAACTCTGCTTACCAGACGCTACCTTCCCCCACCGATCAATGACTCCCCTCAAACTCCATCCCCTCCTGTTCCCTTCCCCTTACCCACTTACCTTACCCGCCGTCCCTTTGCCCCTGATTGCCTACCCCACAATTCATTTTAGTCCTTTTCTTAATAAGAAAAGGGGGAGCTGGGGGAAAATCACAGTATAAGTTTTATATTAAATGTTTTTGTTACAGCGAGCCTCAAGAGATGGCTGCCCAAAGAACATCCACCAACAACCCACAAGAGTGGACGCCCCAACGTATCCGGCTGGCCGCAAGCCTCACACTTCTGATCATCATGTGGCTGCAGGCGGCGGACGGCTGGATTGTGCCACAGCCGAAGGAAAACGTCTGGGTAATGCTGGCAAAGTCCTTGCAGCAAGAGAACTTCTGTTTGGCCATGGGCAATGTGGACAACCCGTTGTCCACATGCCTGGTGGGGGTCCCTCTGGTAGCCGACAATTGGCCGGTTTCCAACTCAGACCTGCTCCGAACCACGGGCAGGAGACCTAACCCGGTCGACACTTGGGACGCGTGGACGAAAATATTGCCAAATTCAAAAGAGGAGCCCCAAGAATTGGATCTGTTGGGGTCCTCTCCTGCCACTTACTGTGTAAAGTTTTATTTTAAGAGGCCAAGTCAGAATTGGCATGGGATTGACTTGGCCAAAAACACCTACAGAAAAGATGTTACGCCATTGAACAAAAAATACAATTCGGCTAGCTGGTGTAACTATACAAGTCCAATTATCTCTGTTTCCTCCATTCATCCCAAGTCGTTGCCCCGGGGGATGTTTCTTGTCTGTGGGGACAGAGTATGGTCAGGCATCCCATCTCGGCTCCAGGGAGGACCGTGTAGCCTTGGCAAGCTTACTACCCTCACTCCAAATAAAACCCAAATTATGGATTGGAAGAAAGAGAGACAATTGGCCAGACGAAAAAGATCATACAACCAATTTGATCAAAATTGCGATGACAAAATTTACAATTGGGGAAAAACAAAGACGGTTGCCGCTTCCATTTTTCTACCGTGGTATGCGGTTGCTAAAGCCCTCGGTGAGCTTTCTCACCTGGAGTGCTGGATAGCGAAGCATGCCAACGCATCGTCCGCCGCCCTCTCCGATCTCTTGGCGGACGAACAGACCACCAGGCAGGCCACCCTCCAAAATCGGGCGGCAATAGACTTTCTGCTGTTAGCCCATGGCCACAGCTGTGAGGACTTTGAAGGACTGTGCTGTTTCAACTTGACATCGAGAAGCAAATCTATTCAAGCCAGCATCCAGCAGATCCAGACGCAAGTACAGCACCTACAAACTGAAACTTCGGCTGTGGACCCTGCAACCAAGTTGCTATCTGAATGGGGCGTCCCGGGATGGGCAGCCTCGATTATTAGAGGACTTTTATGGATTTTAGTTATCGTTCTTATTATTTTTATTGCTTTAGCGATCTTTAAGAAGATGTTAGTTAAAACTCTAGGGAATGTTTATTTAATTAATAAAGAAGGGGGAGATGTGGTAGGGGACTTGGGAAAAGCCCCCCCGAATATGCCTTGGGAGGAGGCTGTTGTATAAATTCCCACCTCCAAGCTGCCCATCGAATCTACCACTCCCCTTATGTTATGTAACTGTCAGTTATGTCCATCTTTATGTCAATCATTTTTGTACTTGCCTTTAGTTCCAGAATGTTCCTAAGTTCTCTGTCTGTAATTGGCTCTTCCCCGGTTATCGCCCCCTTCCCTCATCCCCATTTGCTGTACCCCAATTATTCCATCCCAACTCCTCCTCCGAACCCCATTCCTACTGGACCCTTTGTACCCTGTCCCTCCTATTTGCCACCTGTTATAAGCCCTACCCCGCCCCTTATTCGGGGCTCTCGGAGCCTGCTCCCTTGCCGAGCGGACGGGTCACGGATCCTCCCTGACACCCAGCCCTCAGCGAATAAAGCAGCGCCTGAGAGACAACCTGCCGTGGTGTACGCATTCTTATTACCACCGTATCGACGGAGCCTCCGTACCGGAGAGCCGCGCCCCGATACAGGTTTGGGTTTTTTTTTACACATAAAATCACCCATGTCTCCCATTTTAAGAAGAAAATGAATTTTCATTCATGCTTAATATACAAGAATTATTTTTTAATTTTTTATTTTTAATGGGGATACATCAATTACCAGAAATAGAGCTGTAATCCATGTACTGATCAGAGTTCTAGCTTTTCAAAGTATAATAAATATAAATTTTCCCCTAGTTTCCTGCTGTATTACAAGTTGTCTTAAGAGCTGATCCAGAACAGGGAAGAACAAATTAATTTTTGGGAAGTAATTAACTGTGGTCCTGATCCAGCTCCTCTGAAGTAAATGCAAGTCATTGCTGGTTTAAACAGAAAGTTGAGTCAAATAGAAAGTTTAGGATAAATGTGCACCAAATACACAAAAATAAAAATCATTGTGCTTGAATGGATATAGGGATAGATTGTCACTGTAGTTACTTTGTAGATACTCTGTGAGATTTCCTAAAATGTATTATTATTCAAATGCAAAAGGGTCTACTTTTTATTTTAAAATTAAGAACCAAAACTATCATACCACAATTATAAAAAGTACTTTAAGTCCCTATTTCAGTTTATAGCTGTTTACTCAGCCTCAGCTGCAAAACAGCATAAAACTACTCTTCATATACATCCTTATTTAAACTGCCTTTTTCTCTGTGGACTGTTCAATTTATTTGACCCTGTTGTGGTTTGACATAGGAAAAGAATTTTCTTGGAAGGAAAAGGTCAGTCCAGTTAGGGGTCAGGTTTGGATACTGACACTTAGGGTGACCAATTGAAGGTGGACACGCTTCTGAGAACACAGAGGGGTTAAAAGCAGAACTCCCAGGAGAATTCGCCCTCTTTGGTTTCGGTCAGCGGAGAGTGCAGACCTCCCCTGCCCAGCAGCGAACTGGGTGGGGGAGGGGAAAAGCCATGTGGCCTGCAGAGGTAGGTCAGGGGGTGAAGGATTGGGAACCGAGCTGGGCCAGTTCCTGAGGACAGAAGGGTGGAGAACGTCTGAGATGTCTTTGTTTACCCCCCCTCCCCCAACCTAGAGGAAAAGAGATAGAGAGCCTGCAGACACCTGGGAGTTTGCCGGCAGAGGAGAAGGAGGAGTGGGGGGGAAGATGCCCAGCATGGGAGACAGCACAGCATCCTGGGCTGAGAGATTTCAGCCATACGGGGAGTCTGGGAATTTTAACCCTTTCCTGTGAAATGAAGCCTTTGTGAAATATTGTTCCTCCTCAATTTGAAAGAAAGAGAGACAGCTGGGGACCTCAGTTGTTAGGGAAAGAAGGTTGGGGGGAGATGATGGAGTGGCTGTTGGCTGGACTCTTCTTGTTAGCCATAGAGTGAACCAATTTCTCCTCCAAGAGAGACTGCATTTCAGGGGGATGCAATGGTGAGCCAAGAAACTCCTCCAGCAACACCAGTTCAGGAATGAACAGAGGTCAGCAGAGGGTGTGAGGATGCCCTCCATCTTCAGAGAAGAAGAGAAGGCGATCTCTGTTCTTGGACCCCCAGCCCCAGGGGAAAATGGGGGGGACTGTAGTCCCAAAATGAGACACTGGACTGTTGTTCCTGTTTGTCCTTGGAAAAGCATCCTTAAAGGGGCTCTATAAGCAGTCTCTGTCCATGCACAGTGGTGAGAGCACTGTGACATGGAGAGGAGAGTGTCACACTGGCTCGGTGTGTTTGGGCGGTGCCATGTGTGACATGGAAACACAAGAGGTGGCAGCTGTGTTTCCTGGGGCTCTATGGTGCAAGGGAGACTCCTCTCTCCCCTGATGGACTCAGTATTGATTATGTGGAAGGGTGAAGACTGGATTAAGGGTCCAAATGTGTCTCGCTGTGATTTATTGGAGTTGGGTGGGGGGAGGAGGAATGTTTTGAAAGGTTTTCATTTCTAATTTTGTGTGGTTTTTTTTCCCCTTTATAGTAGTAGTAGTAGTAGTGTAATAAAGTTTTACGTTTGTTATTAAGTTTGGCCTGCTTTGCTCTGTTCTCGATCGTATTTCACAGCATTCAGTTGATAGGTTACATTTTCATGGGGGTGCTGGCATTGTGCCAGTGTCAAACCATGACAGACCCAAATGGTGCATTGCAAAGCTTCTATGTTCACATTGAGTTTAAAAGATAAAGATGGGAATGAAGTGGAAAAATAAGGTATGTATGCATCTGTTTCCTGTCTACAGGCATATTGGTGATCTTTATGTATACTTTTTCTACCAGGATGATCTTAAATATCCTGAAGTTGTACTATGTCCCCCCTATATGAACCCACAAGAATCAACCTTATTTTGGTTTTATAAATACCCACAAGTATGTACATACCATAAACCCACTCCAGTAAGTGAGAATGAGGAAAAAACCTTGTTAATGATGGGCTGAAGAAAATAAAAGCCTATATTGAAAAGGCACAGGAAACACCTTGTTATGCACATAAAAATAAATAGAATACAACTAATTTTTATATGAAAAAAATTGTTGCCCATCTTCCCAGCTATCTTGTCTTCCCTTTTATTCCTCAAACCCTGTAGAAGAGATAGAATATCTCTTCAGAAAGGAGTGACACACTTGTAATTCTTATGAGACAGCATAAGACTTTACTGTTTAACATACATAACTTCAAGATAATGATTTCTCACCTATTACAACTTAAACAGGTCACTATAAATTCCATCAATACCTTTGCCATACCTATTGCCATTTTAGCAATTGCACATTCCAACCTCTAGCGAACTGTCTCATATAAATCTCATTATATTCACTCATCCTGTGGGCAAACTAAATGCAATAGGTGCATTGTATATATACTAATCATTGTCTCACTAAATCACAAATTATAGTAGACAAGTGTGAATGCAGTCAGATGCTAGTTCTGTCCTTGTATCAGCAATTCCTATCTTTTTTTGATACTGAAGACGCTGGTGAGCCAAAACAATGCCTGAATCCATCATCCACATGCTTTGCAAAATTCCTGTTCTGGTTCACTCAAATGTTGTTTCACAACTACACTCGCTGGCCATTCTCTTTTTACATGTCTGGGAACACAATACCATAGCAGCACAGAAAGAAAATATCAGGCAGCCTTACAGGAACAGTTAGCACACTGCTTTTTGATTCCAAATCAAGAGCATCTCAGGTCTTCAATGACATGGAATGAATTTAACCTCTGTAACAGTTACAAGACTGTGCATTGTATTTTCATTACTAACCACACTGAGCAATTGTATATTTCAGTACTTACACGTTTACAGAACTGCAAAGATTCAGGCTCTTAAAATAGAAAGTATTAAAGCTCAATTACTAATTTTAGTGTGTTTGGCTTAAACACAGTTCAATTTGAGGTTGTTCTGAGGGGTTTGATGAAGATGAAGAATATCAGATTTCTAGCCTCAAAACCTTTTCTAGAAGACCCTAATGTTGTGCATTTTTTGGTTTAGATTGGTTTTGGGGTTTGGTTTTGGTTTCTTTTGTGATACAAGCAAGTTTAAAAGAAAATAAAGAAAAAAAAGAATTGACAAAAAGGGAAAAAAAAAATATATTCTACTCCACACTCTGTTTTCAAGTGTTTGTGGCTTGTGAGCACCTTCGGTTGTGTGTTGTGAGAGTTAAGAACTTATTGAAGTGTACTGTATACATTTAATGGCTTGTTAGCCAACCCCTTGTGAGTCTAAAGCAGTGGATTGGCTGATGGGGTTATGGAGACTACAATAAAAGACTGACACATATCTGGTGTCTTTGTTCAGCCTGAGAAGATCATAACAAATATCACATCCTCTACCAGTGAGTTGTGACAAATACTAATAAATAAGATAGGTTTCCTTATTTCCTTAAAGGGAACCAAATTTACATTTCAGACTATCATTCTCTAATAAATTTAGTATAAGTAATTTCAGGGTCATCAGATTAAAAGATTTCATATGGAAGCCCTTCTTGCTTGGTATTATATCTTTGTATACCATTATGGAAGATTATAGAGGTATTTATGTGTTATAGATGCAAGAACATAAATACAGGCTACGAGAAATACTGTGCCATTTTGTAGCTCACATTGTGTGCAATGCCACATACAGAGAGAGACAGATATGACCACATGTTATATTCTACAGACCAGTGGCAGTGAGGTGCAGGTCCAAGTCCAACCCCTTTTGTTGGTCCTTCCTAAGGGACCAAGACAGAACAAGCAGTTACGGTGTCTCCGTTAGATGTGGTGAGTTAGGTGTGGATTTAAAAGTTTATTAGGGAGAAAAAATAAACTAGTTTTCACCACTTACTGAGATTCTAAGTCTTAAAATTAAATAAAATGCAACAAAAGGAAAAAAACCTCAACCAACCAAAACAACAAATCAAAACTCCTTCCTTCCCATTCTCACAGGCAGTATACAAACCTAACTCTTCATCCTGTTGTCTTTCAGTAAAACTCTTAAATTAGGAATGGAAAAAATTAGTTTAGCTTGCTTTTGCTTCAATTCAGCAAACATGACAAGTGAGTAACATGCTTGCACTGAGTTGAAAGCTATTTGATTCTTTAAATAGACCTTAGTTATTACTCATATTGAGCAAAGTAAAATTAAGCTCATTTTAATACAGAGGACTAAAATTAATAAATTATATGTTATGGAACAAATATTTATTTTTATCTGCAAGAAAATTATCTATAGCCATAATTCTCTCTGCAATAATTCCTTGACTAAAACTAATTTGGAACATTGAGTTTGTAATTCAAGTGTTTTTGTCTGAGTAGAAGTCCATATGGGAGATTCATACTCTGAATGAATCACAGTAGATCTGGGAATTGCAATCTCAGTGTGACTTCTCCAACAGAGAAATCAGAAGATAATTTGTGAGAAAAAGCTGAATTACTTTTCTATATTCCCTGTGTTTAAAAAGAACCCAAATAAAACAAAACCAAAAATCCAAAACAAACAAAAAAGCATACCCAAAATAAGTTGATGTGCATGGCACATTCTAATTTTAGAGAATGTGTCTGGAACATACAGTATGTCTTATTTTGTTTCTTTAGTGTTTCCTAAAGAGAACAACTTCCTAAAGTCTACAGCTTCAGAATACCTTGGGAAAAATTCAGCTGGATGCAAACAGTCAATAATTTATTAAGGTACTTTAGCCCTACACTGTGAATGCTACAAATCCAAAGCAGTGCAAAGAAAAAAAAAAAAAAACCAACCTCAAGACTCTTGGAAAGTTATTATTTTTCTGCCCATCAACTCTCTGCACAGAAACTATATATTTTTTAACATATATTTTTTATCCCTTCATTTTATGTTGCTCTAAAAATACAGTTCAAGTTCACACTGAACTTTGTGAATCACTCTCATCTGCATAGCCCATTAAAACTACAGCTGAAATGATGCTACAAAATATCCTTTGCTAACAAACAGCTAACACACTGAATTAATCTAATGAGGAAAAATCAGGTGAATACTAGTAGATAAGATCCATGAAAGAGGGCGAAATTAGTTTTGTGGCAGGAGCATACCTTTGCCCCACAGCCAACACCTGATAGAAGGGACCTTCTCCCATGTCTGAAAGGGCCAATGCCAGCCAGCTTCAAGGCCTGCCACTGACTGAGGCTAAACTCATCAGTGACAGTGGTACTGGGAAAACTTATTTAAGAAAGGGAAGGAAGTTACTGGGCAGAAGCAGTTGCAGACAGAGAAGAGAGGAATGGGAACATTTGGGAGAAGTAACTCTGCAGACACCAGGGTCAGTGGGGAATGAAAGCGAGGAGATTCCCATTAAGTTTGTGGTGAAGACTGTGGTGGGACTGGCTGTGCTCCTGCAGCCCATAGAGGTCCACAGTGGAGCAGAGATCCAGCTACAGAGGAGCCCACACTGGTGCAGATGGATGCCCAAAGGCAGCTGTAACCCTGTGAACAGCCAATGTTAGAACAGGGTCCTGGCAGGACCTGCAGACCAATGGAAAGAGGACCCTATGCTGAAGCAGCTTTGCTGGCAAGACTTCTCCGTGGGATTCCATGCAGAAGCAGACTCTTCCTGAAGGACTGTACCCTGTGGAAGAGACAAATGCTGGAGCAGTTTGGGAGGAACTGCAGCTCATGGGAAGGACTCATGTTGGAGAAGTAAATAGAGGACTGTCTCCTATGGGAGGCACCCCTTGCTGGAACTGTTGATTGATGAATTGTTGATGTCCTTGTCCTGTCCTTTTCCAAGAAAGAATAAAACAAAACAGATGCAATCTTTTTGTTTTTTCCTGTACTGTTGAACTTTCTCAGAATTGTTTTGTCAGGTGTTTAGCTACTAACCAAACTCTTATAAAATACATTTTCTACTTCAGGACAGTATTCATGCAAAATTAAAAGCATTATCTTAAGGTAATAGCTAAATTAGTCTTCATAATTAGAGTTAAAATTGGCTTATGCTGTGTAAAGTAATACAATAGAATATTTTCACCAAGAAGTTATCTGGTCATGCAATCACAGTGAAAAAAAAAGAAATCTTACTTTCAATTTTTAAGAGTATGCATGTAAACAAATTGGAGAAGTTTTCATATGATTTTTTTTAAATTGCTTACATACTAAATAAAATGAGGTCTTTATACACTCAAAGGTAGGCAATCTTCACAGGAGGGAATAAACTACTGTTATGAATATAACGTAGTTAGAATTCTGAGTCAAGCGTTTAATAAATGACTGCAGCAGCAATGGTGGTCCCTCCATAATAGTGCCTATTTTGGCATTGACATAGATTTAGACTGGCACAAAAAGCCTTAAATTACAGTTTTCCTTATGTAATTTTGGCACCAGTGACTGAAAAAATTAGCCACTGCCAGCTTTAGGATAGAGGAGATGAATATGACCCAATCTATTTCCATAGCAGATAAATCCTTTTCCTCTGAAGGGAAATGCTGGTTCTAGGTCGTTGTGTAATATACAAAACAGCTACAGTAATGGAATATGCAATAGTATGCAATTTTTGTAAAATAGTTTAATTTGAAAATGTGTTATGTTTTTTTTTTAATGCGTTATTTTTTTGTTTGCAAATGTGTTGGTTCCTAGAGCTTGATACAAAATGACCTCGTAATCTTTACTGAAAGGTTTTTAAAACATTTAAAGCAGATATAACTTTGAAAGCAGTTTTTCTTAGCTAAGACTTTTCAGTCAGATCAAGTCATCAGTATTGAAAAATGAGACTGGCATGAGAATGCTTTGGCAAACATTATCATATGTATGATATGATGGTCAGTAATGGCCAATAATTTCTTTGAGCTAAGTTACAGGACACTGATACCATGTTATTTAATATCCTTACTTGTATAAAAGAACTGGACATCTATTGTACATCTACTAATGTTCTGCAAATTAATTGAGATAAGAGAACATACTTGATAAAAGAACACTTGCATAAAGACTTGAAAACATACCATTATTATTATTATTATTATTTCATGTGGAGATATCAGGCTTGTGCTTTTACGGAATGGAACCCAAAGGGGAATTTTATTTTACCCCTCTTAGTGTATCTTTCACTGTATTTAATTGCATTTTTATATAGTGCTTTATTACGCATTATAATCCCAGTCACAGTGTAGCATAAAAACATGAGTAAATGTAATGATTACAGATCTTATCAAGCGCCAGTGGTAAGATAAAGGGAAAATAATGTCAAAAAACTTTGATGAGTAGTGGTGATGCCAAAAGGCTTCATTGGTATGAATGTCCTATGAATAGGTTCCTAGATATTTGGATGGAAAAGCCTTCCTAGGAAAAATATATTCTGAAAAGGTAGTTGGCCAATGACTGATAAATTCTGCAGGGTAGCAGCTGGAGAGCAGTGCTGCATAAAGGGACCTGGGAGTCCTGATGGATTGCAAGTTAAATGTGTGTCAGAAGTGTTCTGGCAGCCAGGAGACCCAACCCTGTCGTGGGGTGCATCAGGCATCACCAGCTGGGAAAGGGAGGGAATTTTCCTGCTCTGCTCTGTACTGGGGCAACCTCACCTCGAGTGCTGGGGGCAATTTTGGATGCTACAATATATAAAAAAAACATTAAACTATTAGAGACTGTGCCAAGGAAGGCTGTGGAGTTGTGTTTGCACTGTATATCCCCTCATAATGGTTTGTTCCTCCATATCCCCTTTTTTGTATCCATTTGGTTCATTTCCCATCAGTACCTGTATGTCCATCAAACCCCAAAATCCCTGACTCACCCCCCTGTCTCCTCCCAGGTGAGGTGTCCATCACCTCGTGACCCTTCCCCTTTGTCCAGACCTTTTTCCCAGGGTCACCAGGTAACTGGACCCTGGCTTTGGGCTCCTCCCCTACCCCCTCCTCAGTGGTCACTTTGAGGCCTTGTCCCCAGAGAGCCACTCCCATGCTTAGGTTTCCCCGCCCGCCCTATGTCTGGCTGCTCCGGGCAGGGACCTCTCTCTCTTGCTCCGGATGTCCTTTGGGGTCGGATGTGGCCTGGAATCCCTCCAGGCCCTCATTAAACTTCGGAACTAATCCTGAGGAGGAGTCCCTCTTTCATTTGCCTGTGGGACCAGCTGGTCTTTGGACTCATGAGGGAGCTTCTCAAAGCCCCCTGGGATCCAAGGAGAAGTTCCTTCCCTCTGCCCGACTTGCCCCACTGCCCAGCTGGCTGGGGTACACTGGGGACTGATCCCTGTGGATTTGAGGGTGAGACACAGCAGAAGGCAATGAGGATGGTGAAGAGCATTGAGGAGAAGCCATATGAGGTGCAGCTGAGGTCAGTTGGTCTGTTCAGCCTGGAGAAGAGGAGATTGAGGGGAGACCTCATTGCAGTCAACAATTTTCTTATGCGGGGAAGAGGATGGGCAGACATTGATCTTTACTCTGTGGTGGCTGATGATAAGACCCAAGGGAATGGCCTGAAGATGTGTCACATGAGATTAGGAAAGGGTTCTTCACCCAGAGGGTGGTTGGGTGTGGGATTCCTTAAAATCAGAGGGTTTTGGACACATTGCAAAAGGCAGGCGTCAGGGACAGCAGGATGGTGATTAGAGCTAAGCAGTAGCTATGAGTTGTCAGCAGAAAAAGTATACAAGAATTAGAAAGGACAAATAGAACAATAGTCTGTGTATTAACACTTGGGTAGAATAACTTCCTAAGTTGCAGAAAAGTATATCTGGTGAGATATTAGGAAGGTCTAAGCTTAATAATGGAGCTCTCTGCATTGTATCGTGAGGCTTACAAGCAAGTATTGTATTCAAAATAAGCAAGCATTGTTTTAACTAAAGGTATGTGTGCTTATAGTGATTGGATAGAACTGCTGTCAATATGCTTTTGCGTTGTGTGACTGGTCAAAAAGTTTCTAAAGTAAATTGTAACATTAAGTTCTTGGTCTGTTGCCTGGATGTGAGCTGCTGGCATCTTCCCATTGTCATAACCATGTAATGAGACTGATGCTAAAAAACAAACAGCTCGAGACGCATACTACAGCAGTCCCATCCCGTTTGTGACTTGTATATAGCCCCAGGCTGGCGATAGTTGGGCACCAGAAGAAGCTCCCCAGAGAAGTGGTCAGAGCTGGTAAGCCTGACAGAGCTCATGAAGTATTTGGCTAATGCTCTCAGGCACATAGCATGACTCTAGGAGCTGTCCTCTGCGGGACAAGAGTTGGACTCTGGGGTTCTTGCACATCAGCATATTCTGTGAATCTCTAGCTGTTGATTCTATTCATAACAATAATCTGGCACCAATAACGTACCGAATCCCAAGAACCGCAGCACACACAATACCAGCAATAGGTTACTTGACTACTTGACTACTTGAGACCACATTCAGGAAGATAGTATCTTCCATATGCATATAAAGACTACAGGAATCTATATATGAATGAAATAGAAGACTGATTAAGGGCCATTATGAATATCTACCCCAGAAGCCACCAGTGGCTACTGGGTCCCATGTAGCCTACTTCAGTCCAACAGCTTTCTTCAGAGTATGCAGCTGGGATTCATCTTCCAACTGTTGCCCCATTAGTTAATGTGTGAGCAAACATTTTAGAGTGACTGCAGTGTGACTAGTTATGTTATTTATGACAGCTTAACCCAACTAGCTAGATAAAAGCATCTTTGCAAATACACGATTGCAATCTCACCTTCCCCACCTACTACTTCTTTAAGGAAATGTAGAAATAATGATAAAATATTATATATAAAAATACACACATATACATATATATATGTTCCTATAAGTTCAGCAAAGAACTATCTGTGCCTGTCCTATCCCCCAGCTTATTTCAACCACATGTGCAATGTTCAGACCAAACACCCAGTCTTGATGCCATTGTTCATTTTTAACAGTGTTGCTCCCACCTGTTAGAATAGTTGAACTGCTGTTAGAATGGTTAAATAGTTTTAGATAATAGGAGATATTGTTTCTAACTCCACCCTGGAACTGAACTATCTGCCACCACAATTAACAACACATACCTATTTAAGCAGGAATTATTCATTGACTGTGGTTTGGGGGAGAAAGTCTAGTTTAATCTCAGGAACACAGAGTTGATAATCTCATTGTTTTTACTCATGGCTTCAGGTGCTATCCTGTTCCTTAAATTTCTAGTATATTTTAATTTACTTTTTATTTAATAATAATCTGACATGTCAAGTTCCAAATACTAACTACAACTGGATTGTTTCAAACTTTTTTTTTGTCATGGATATGTATAAAGAGAAAATAATTCCCCCTCAGAGCAATTTAAAACATAGGAAGACAGCACAGACTCACACAGAATCATATAATATGCTGACTTGGAAGGGAACCACAAGGATCATTGAATCCAGCTCCTGGCTCTACACAGGACAACCCAAGAGTCCCACTATATACCTGACAGCATTGGCCAAATGCTTCTTGAGCTCTGCCAGGCTTGGTGCTCTGACCACTTCCCTGAGGAGCTTGTTGTGGTGTCAAACCACCCTCTAAGTAATATAGCCTAAATCTCCTATGACACAACTTCAGGCCATTCCCTTGGGTCCTATCACCAGCCACCACAGAGTAAAGATGGTTTTATCAATGTTAGTTAGCCTTAAGCTCCCCCATGTGTCCCCTTACCCCAAAAGTTCCCACCACTTGCCTCCCCAGTTTTGTGTCAATAATCTCACCTCTCCCTGTTTTCTCCTTATTTGGTTCCATCAATCCGAGTTGGTTCATACCCTTTTGTCTGTCAATCCTATAACCACCCCCAGTTTCTTCCAGAAAGTTTTGCATCAATCACTCCAGTTTAGCTTTTCTATTTGTTCTCTGACCTTGTACCTACCCCTGCCACATTATCATAGTTTGTTGTGTCCCTCTCTGGTTTATCCCCATTGGGCAAGACAGATTTACACCCCTGTCCACCCACCCTCTATTTAAGTTGCTGTAATCATTGATTTCTTCAGCATTTGTCACTGAACCCACTCAGAGGGCACCTTTCTTGCCCCACCTGGGGAAATAAAGAACTCTTTGGGCTGGCATACAAGTGTCCTCCCTCATCCCTTCACCTCCTCTCAGCGTGCAGAGTTACTGAAGCTGTGCACCCACGAGCAGCACTCAGCACCATCGGGGGCAGATGATTCTCCCCTGAGGTGCCACTCACATGGCAGCCATGCGGCCTCACGTGGGTTTTGCCAGACGAACCCTTCCAATCGCCTGGGGCTGTGGCAGGTAGCCGCCACAACTGTTGGCATACAAAAAGCCTGATTCACATAAAAACAATCAATACTTTTACTGTCAGCTTAGAAAAAGCCACAAAGTGCAACTACTTAGCATGTAATTGCCTAGTTTCAGAGTAACAATTCAGGTACAAAGATACACCGTCTTGGTTTGACAAGACAGGAGTCTGTGAAGGAGGGCAAAAGCCTCCTGTGCAATGGAGAAGGTAAACCCCCTCCCTCCGAATTACCAGGATTTTTAAATTAAAAGGCTCTCAGGCAAAGATATGGGAATGGGAGTAACAATTCTTTACTAGGAGAAACTAAATAACAGTTTAAAAAGGCAAATGCAATTGGTACAAACAAAACTAGTGATAAAGTCCACAACCTGACACTCTGAGGATTCGGGGTGTTGGTAGCAGTCCAGTTGAAATGATAGCTGCTCCTCTTGCAGTGGCTGATGAATTGCAGCTGAAGTGGTGATCTTTAGAAGGGTATAGTTTTCTCTGAAGATCTGGTGGCAGTTGGGCCGGTCTTCCTCTGCGCTGGGGCCGCCTCCGAGCTCCGCCGCCGCTGCCTCACCACGCTCCGGCCATTTCTCTGGGAATCCCGCCGAAGGAGCTGCTTCTCTGGGAATCCCGCAAAGAGAGCGAGCTGCTCTGTCTCCCAAAAGGTACCCCTTTATACAAAAAAAGAGTGCTTGGCTTCCCCCTCTGGGTGGAGCATCTCACAATGGGATGGTGTTATGTTTCCAGCCCTGCAGTGAGTCAGTCAATGGCCCATTAACAAACCATTACCTCTTTGGAGGAAACCATTGTTCTTGGAAGAGATAGCAAGCCTGCCCAACCTCCAACAGATGGCAAATAGAATACAAGCTTATCTTACAAACCAGGATACACTGAAAAGCAAATTAAATGATGAAGAAAAATATAATATACTATTTTTTCAATTCAACTAAATAACCACGTAATACCTTTAAAATATTTTCCCTGTTTTACTTGAAGACTCCCTGATTGGTTTTAAGTCAAGATACTTTGACATTGTGTATGAGCACCTACTTCATTAAAGTTCAGTGGGAGCAAAAGCATTTGTGTTTTACTATTCTCAATTGATCCCTTGATGGATTTCCATTCCATTATTTCAAATCTTAACACTGTAATTTTACAGGTAAGCTTCAAATCGGAATATTCTACTTTTTGAATACCATGCACTCAACTATTTAGTGTTCTTATCACACACGATTCTTTCTACTCTGGATAGATTTGGTATGTTTTAGGGATTTTCTGGTTGGTTTGTCGGTTGGTTGGCAAGGATTTGTTGAGTCTGATCTGTGGCAAGGAAATTGTGCAGTTCTTAAAATAGTGCAATAATCAGAGTTTTTTTTGAAAAATCATCACTTACATGATTCTAAGATGTAAGCCTATTCCTCAGTTTCTCTTGTACTTTGAAAAATGGAAAGAGATAATACCTTGCTAACATTTTCCTGCAAATAGCAAAAAATAACAGAAGTTTACACCTGTCTAAGAATTTGGGAGATTTTCTAGATAAATGTGACCTTCCATTCATTGTATGCATTTTCCTCTTTATTCCACTCCAGAATAAATATTTTTTGTTGCATTTTATCTGTCCTCAAAGTATGTAATGTCTTTCAGGGTGAAGATATGAAGGTATGAAAAAGACTATAATACATTTCAGTGTGCCTTCATATTATACTGCATAGAAATTTCTCAGTAGGCATATTCCTGTCTAATTAGAAGACATATTTGACTCACTTAACAGCAGCTACTAGTACTACTTAATTTTATGAGGGAGACATGGCCATGAAGAAAGAAAATCTGTGAGGTTCTTAGGAACAGCAGTATACTATCTTGTACATCCATAATAAATCTGGGTTTCCGGAGAGCTAAATTTAAGCCCTTTGAGGATCTTATTGGAAGAATTCCATGTGAATAGGCCTTGCAGGGAAGAGGGATCCAAGAAAGTTGGTGATTCAAGGATCACTTCCTCCAGACTCAAAAATGATGTATCTCAATGAACTCAATACAAGAGAGACATGGAGTTCCTGTAACAGGTCCAGTGTCAGGTGACAAAGATGTTTAAGAGATTGCAACATTACTTATACAAGAAAAGGTTGAGGGAGCTGGGCCTGTTCAGCCCTGAGGACAGACAACAGAAAGAGAAGCATATAAATGACTATAAGAATCTGCAGGGACAGTGTCAAGAGAATCAAGCCAGCCTCTTCTTGGTACAGCCTAGCAATAGCATGAGAATCAATAGGCAGAAACTGACATGGAGGAGATTCCACTAGAATAAGAAAAAGGTCTTTGTTACTGTGCAGGTAAGGTACCTGTGTGCTGGAGCATAATGCCATGAGAGGTTGTAAAGTGTCCCTTACTGGAGATATTCAAGAGCCATCTGGCCACAATCCTGTGCCATGTGCTCTAGGATGACCCTACTTGAGCTGGGAGGTTGGATCAGATGACCCAGTGGGGTTCCTTCCAAGCTTACCCAGTCTCATCAGAATTTTTTCTGGATGTGAGTTTTTACATACACGTGGAAAAATACTTCTTTGACATAGTTTGCATTCTGGATATAGCTATACATTATGATTATTCTCTTAGAAAATAAAAAAATCAAAACTAAAGTAAATTATCCCACAACAGAAAAATTTGCTAATTTTTTTTCCCCAAGAAACAAACAAAAACCCAGAAACATTATTACAACTTCCAGACTTTTTTGAAGTTTGGATTTTTTGCCCATCTCAATATTAACACTGGGTATAAATATAGCAAAACACTATGCTATTTACTTTTTGAGTTTATGAGAATGGCCACAATTTATCTTCAACAAGAAAATCAGTGTTAACTTTTTCATAGTAAAAGGAAATTGGATAGAAAAGAACATAAAATAGAAGAGAATTCTCCCTTCAGGCAGTTCAGAGTACAATCATCTACCAGTCTTACTGTGACAGAAGAAATACAATTCTCTTTTCAGACTCTGCTTGGATTTTATGTCAAGTACTAAATTTGCAGCTGGTACACACTTGAATAGAAGACAAAAAGAATAATTCCTTGTCTTTAGGTTTATTTTTTTTTTTACTTTACAAAAGATGTTCATAAAACTGGATCAGTTAACTATTCTGTGATATCACCTGAGGGAGCATAAATTAATAAGAATTTCCAGCCGAAATCTTCTTTGTTTCTGCTCAAAATCACAAGTGTTCTTAGACTGAGGTTTTAAAAGTGCTATCAGAATAAAGATTTAATGAATGCCTATTCCTTGCATTCTCCTTCATTGCACAGTAATGATATCAAACTGGTATTTACTATAGCACTGTATTTTACAGATTTCTTTCCTAAGAAGGGTTCTTTTCTGTTATCATGGACAATTGTGTAGACTTACCCTTTTTAAGCCAAACATTTCATCTAGGTTCAGTATTAATAACGATGTACATGGTTTTGTCTTGTGACATTGAATTCACTATGGAGAGATGTGCTGCTTTTTGTAATTTTCACCCTTGTAACTAGTGAAACATGTTTAGAAAGTATTTGCTAACCTGACGGATCAATGAGGCTTAAAGGAGCACAGATTAACAATGGGGTACATTTCAATCCTTTCTAAAACATCATAACATCCTTTCTGTTCATCCTAAATACTCTCATGAGAAGTCTAACCATTTTGAGAAATATAATCTCCACTATTTCTACTTTATCTTTTGCAGACTTCTTTTTTTTTAATTATAAGAATCAGAGTTTTCCCTATATGACAGTGTTACTGACTTTAAAATTTGTTTTTTGGGGAAAAAAATCCTCTATTATATTTTCCACTTCTTCCAACAAGTAAAAAACTAAAATGCCAAAACAAACACAAACAAACCCATCAAAAACAAAACAAACAAAGAATCTTTCAAGATAACTGTTTAATTTTATGATTGATACCTTGCAGACAGTAGTTTTATCTCAGCCTGAACATTTTTTTTTTAAATTCACATATGCTGAATGACCATAAAGATTTGAATAAGTATTTAAAAAATATGACTTTACTCTTTCATTCAAAAAAATGTGTAATGTTGAGAATTCCCATTACATGTTGCTCGTAAATCAGTGTCACTTTTAAGATACCTGGACATTCTCAGTATAATATAAACACAATGAATGTTTAATTTTGGAATCCTGCTGAATTAATCTCTTTTGTAATAGATTTCTTGAACTGAGTCAGCAGAAATTGGTTGACCGTAATAATTAACAAGCTGTGACCCTCAGCTCTCAGCATAGACTTAATTGGGTCTCCAGAGAAGGTAAGGAATAAGGAAAAAAAAGAAAAGAAACCAGATAACCCCTGAACAAGCACAGTTCTCAGGGGGAGGTCAGAGTAAGAGTTATAATTTTTTTGCTGGAGCACCACTATATGGCAACAGTGAGTTCACTGTAAGAACAAATACTTTTACCTGTCAACAAGCATAAGTATTTTTTGAAATTCTGATATGAAATCAGCACACAGTGTCTCAAGTCGACTTCATTATTAATTTAGTTTCTCCTCCTAATTTTTAAAAACTGCCTAAAATAGATAATTTGGATTATCACTCAAGTAACCACCATCGGGTTCTCTTATAACAAGAGTATCTTTAATTTGTTTTAATTATCCTTATTTAGACAAGGTTGTGGAGAAAAAAATCTCATTTTGTTATTTATTACATCAATAGTGCCTTCATGCTCCCCCAGGACAACAGTTTCTAGGTAAGTGGGAATGCTACAATCACCCTGAACATCTTTCTTTTTGAGCAGTACAGAGACCACGCCTGGAAGACCACTGCACACCAAGGAGTCGTGATCAAGATACCATTTGAATCATCCCTAGCTCATGCTGTACTACATGCACAGCTTGGCATTGAGGCCATATCCTATGGGCACAATATAAACTTCAATTTGATGATTACAAGGAAACCTGTTCACAGCTCCCTGTTAGTACCGGTGATTCCATTTCCCAATGGGAAGCCCTTTCAAGGCAGCACAAATTAGGGTTACTGGCACCTGAAGGGATGTAATGTTACTGATACTATTCTGTCTTTATAGTTTTATCTCTAATAAATGGCATTTTTAACAATACTTTGCAGAGTCAGAATGTCTTCCTCACTTGGATGATCTCTGGAGATTATCTAGTTCCCTCCCTTTGCCAAGGCAGGGTCACTAATAACAGATTATACAGAGAAGTGTCCAGGTGGGTTTTCAGTGTCTCCAGAGAGGGAGATCACACCAAATGTCTGTGTGCTAATGGTAATAGACATGGTATGAAGGAAGAAAAAGAAGGGCTAACCGTCTTTGTTATACCTTCTCTTCATTTAGAACAAGAAAGCTTTAAGTATAACAGTTTCATGTATGGGCCAGGTTGTTTCTATTTTTGGAGGCATCTGGAAAAAAAGTCACATGAAAGAAGTCAGAAGAATAAAAGATGTACTCATACTAACAGTATAATGAGGCATAAAAAAAATAAGAAAACACATGTTACCATTAAATTAATAATCACTAGGGATGGGAAAGGGAAGACAAATATGACTGGAGTTTCAGGTCCTCTAATAACAATAGCAACGGCGGAGAAAAATGCAGCACAAAACACCTCCCCCTCTGAACTTTGAAATATAAGATTGATCTTGTCAGCAAAATTCCCATTGCTGTTTACATCACACAAACTCCCTCTTCCCTGCTATGAACACAATGCCTGATTTCTCCTTACCATTTTTCAAGCAGAAAGTTTAATCCAAGTGCCTTTCCTAGGGGCTAGGATGAGCACTGCTTCTTTCTCTGCCAGGTAGTGTGACATAAGGCTGTTACAGTCAGCCCCGGAGTGCAGACCTCATTGCCCTCAGGCTTCCACTAGGTAACCTGGCTGTTCAGAATTGATTTTTAGTGACTAACACCAATAACCTCTGATATAATGTTATTCATAAGTCTCAGATACTATAGTTCATCGACTGAATGAAAAATTAGGATTAGAATGCAAAACAATCCTCAAACCCAACATGAATGTCTGCTAGGAAAATGTTATCAACAAGACTCAAATATTTCTTTAATATTAGCGCTCCAAGGGATTTGCTAGCTATTATATTGCTACAAAATAATATAAATAATAAATGTCTTTTTTTCTGGCATTTCATAAAGCTGACAAAGTTATACCATCAGTTTTAGAAAACTACATACATGTCTTTTCATTTACAAAACCTAGCAAACATTTGCAAACAAGGTAATTGCAAGTACAAAACCCTCAAGTAAATTATTCTTTTTATTCAAGAATGGAAATACCTGAATGAAATGAATTCTTCCAAATACCTTTAAATTCAAGATGAATGTAAATATCTGCACCAAAGCCTATTTAACAGGACACATGTTTTCACCTCACAAGCACATTGATATTCATAGAACCACTAAATATTGGAATGGCCTAAGTTAATCAAATATTCCTGTCAGGATCCTACATACCTTATCTATTCACCAGTTCAGATCTTGGGTCTTTGAAGATGCCCTAGCTAGCCTGGCTTGAAATTTGTTAGCAGGTCCTATCTCTGCTAGATACAGAATGGAGAAAAATGTCCTGTATATATACAAAATATACAGGAAAGAAATGAGTTAGAAGGGAGGACAGACTACAGTAGTCAGGTATAGGACTTGGCCTCACAAGCAGACTGATCAGCAGCTTATATGCAGCTGCAACTTTTTCATTCATCTCCTTTCCTTTGCTTGCTCCTCTCTGATCCAACTCAGTTCCTACCTTTCCCTGCCTTTGGCCCTTCTCCTAAAGATCCTGTAATAGTTCTTCACATGCACAGAATATCTGTAGAAGTTTTATAAAATCCTGGAAACATCTTCAAAATTCCAATAAAAATTATTTTCCTGGAGGTCCAATAATTATCTTGTTTCCCTAGTTACTTCTCAACTACAAAGTTCTGGTTTAACTTCTTCAAAGGCCCAAGTGATTTCTTCAGTTTTCCCTGGATCAGTGACCAGAGATATGATCTTTGTTACTTTCTCTGTTATTTTCTCTCCCTTCTGGTTTACCAGATGATGAGCTATCAACTATGTATTCTGATAAACCCCACATCCTTACGTTATCTTCAACAGACTATGTTAGTCATCTTCACAGAGTCAGACTTGCACAATAAATATCACCACAAGATTATGTATTACAAAGTTTTTCTGACCAAAAAAAATAGTAGCAATAAACACATCAGTAAAGTGCAAATCTGTAGGAATCAATTTAAGTTTTACTTATGAGAATATAACAGAATACTTCTGCTTCACACCAAACATGCAAACGAAAGGTACAGTCTACTGCTTTGTCAAGCCTTACTTTACTGACATGAAAAATCACTGGCAGTGCCAGGACAGGTGTAATGAAAGATGAAAAATAGATCAAACTTATTTCTATGGTGCCGCGTCCCCACCCCAGACCCCTGTCCTCAGCCCCGGCTAGCTCTCCTGCGGAGCGAGTAGGGCGAGTAGAAGCACCCTCCGCTGTACCGGCTGGGCTTTGGAGAGTGCTTTGTGGGTCCTGAGGCCGCTGCTGATTCCAACGGCAAGGAAATGAGGAGAGACACTTGCTGGGGGCGAAAATCCGATGTTTATTGAGGTCCTGTGGATCCAACAGCACACCGGAGGGGGCCAGCCAACAAATGCAACTCGGGGGTGCTGGCAACAGGTTACATAGGGGGAGGGAGGGGGGCCGATCAGCCAGTGGGGAACAGACAGGAGTGACTCTTGTGGGGATTGACATCTGGGGGATCCAGTGAGGGGGAGACAGGGTAGGGGTCCCAGGACCTCATCCAATCACTCGGTGCCCTGGATGGAAGTTTCTAGAGGTAGGGGAAGGGGCACCGAGTGACAGACAAGGCACTTGGGAAGGGATAGGGGACTGACTTGGTATTTTCTAGGGAGACTGACACATGAGGGAAGGCAGGAAAACTCAGGGAGAAACCAATACAGTATGGGGGTACACTGCAACAAACCATGACAGAATAAAAATGTAATAAAACATAAAAACGCAACTCCACACTATGGTGCAACAGCATGAGAAGGCAGAATGGTATCTTGCTTTTAGTCTAGGTTCTCAAATAAATTAAATATACAGGATTTTTAAGTTACTCAATAGTTTTTGATCCTTCGGGTGATTATCAGTCAACTTTAAGGGTGGGTAGATATTTCAAATCCCAGACTTTGTTTGAAAAACTGCTTAGTAGTTACATATTGAAGACAGATACAAATCACTTACTGAGGAAAAGTGTGAAAACCACAACTGTTTAATACTCTTAGTATCCAATTAATGAGTTAACCTGTGGCTAACCTGTAGCCTGTCATAAAATACCTGGCTTAGCTCCCCAAAAGTCTCAGTTTTCTCCCTTGTGAGAACATCAAAAGACACAGGGGGATTTTGGAGTTGATACAGCACATGATAGAGGTGAAACGAAGCCAATTTATAATGAAAGAAGCTCCACTGGCTTTGGAGATCACAGAATTCATCTTCAGTTAACAGTCATACTGAGAAAAGTCTGATCAAAAAACAAACAAAAATCAACAAAAACCCATATAAAACAAATGAACAAAAACAACAGAAAACCCACCCACAAAACAAAACAACAAAAAAACCCCAACCAAAAACCCCCCAAAAACCAACACACAAAGCAAAATAAAAAACACAACCTCCCCATACCTCCCCCCAAAATATTTCTTCTTTTGTACATTTATCTAGAGGGTTTCTTTGCTTTAGCTTGTGAGGTAGGATGGAATTTGTTTCTAAGTGGTTAAATCACTCAGTGTAAGTTATTGAGTAGCTTATCAACCACAAATTAATAAAAGACGACATAGGACCCATTTCCATCAACTTCATTATCACTCAGCCTCCAACATTCTCAGAGACAAATTCAACCATGTAACCCATCTTTGTACATCTACAAAGGCCGTTTTCTGTTGTAGAATTATTGCCTCCTTGCCTTCAATGACAGAAAGGGCAGATGAAAATAAAATTATTTCTCACCATTACAAATACAGTTGTTTCTTTGTATTTGCACTGAGATATAAAAAAGGTGACACAAAAAATAACTTATGTAGGTGGCAGATAAAAAATGAATTGTCTGGAATGTCTAAGCACTAAAGAAATCAAACTTTAATTTCCTTTTTGTCACCTGGAAAAAGAAAAAAAGGGCCTGCTGTCATGAAGCATAAAATTAATTATCTGATATGATCAAGGTTTTAAAAAACCCAACAACACATTTCACAGTACAGCACTTGATTTATTCAGGAAAATCAGGACTAGAATATATAATATTTGCTTGAGTGCATGCCCTGGCTCTTTTGCTCCTAATGATGAAATGACATATAGATTTCTTCAGAAGATTTTCTTTTCCTGTTTAAACTGCCAATCTATAATGAAATGTAGAAGGCTTGAGTTTGCTGTAAAGAAACCAATCGGTGTAATTTCCTTAAGTACACTAAGTTGAGACGCTCTAGGGTAAAACATGGCCCCATACATAATTTTTCAGGCAAACAAAGACATTTGAAATAATACAATTTATTACAGTTCTGCAGTTACATGTCCTGAAGCTATATTATACCAAAATGTGTTTTTAAAAAGGGCTGGCTTAGGCAGCATTTGAAGAGGTTTTGATAATCATGTTTTGCAAGATCTTGAGGTAGCTAATAAGGCACCTCTTCTAGCTAGTGAGAATTCTTTGGTAAGGCTTCTATATTTTGGGAATAAGACTTTGAAGCGTTTTGTTGTGTTTTATAAAGTACACATATACTGAAATATAATTCAATACAGAAATAAAAAGAAATTGTGAATTATTCAGCAGAACTTTAGTAGGTGATGGATGTTAAGTGATGGCAGCTGTTGTAGCACTTAGTCTAACAGACCTACAGGAAGTATGAATCACTTCACAAGTTACTTTGCTCTGTGTGGATTTATAGCACATGATTATTGCAGTGCAAGTTGTAGTTTTGTGAGATTTCTCTCACCATGTTAAGCCTGCTCTCAAGAGGCCCGAGACATGATCCACATTATGTCCTATATATTATATTTCCCTAGCTGGCCTTTTATAGACAAACCCTTACTACTAATGCCTGTTCATCTGAAGGAGCAGCCACATCACTGCACACCAAAAACAGCCATATCTGCTCTATTTATTGACACAAACATACCCACATTATGCTATCCTGTAATTAATCGCAGATGCTGCCTGTGAAGAAAGCTGAAATCATAGTGTACAATAGAAGAAAAAAAAAGTTGCTTAGCAATTTGAAGCATTAAAGAAAAAAGTTAACCAGGCAATATAGAAAAGTTTCTGTCAAAGCTGCAGGTTACAGTAAAGTGCAGAATGGAGGGCACAAATCATCCTTACACAGCTAGCAATTTCTAAGTTATATGTTTCAACATATCAAATGACCAGGTTCTGAAAATATTAACATTTCATAAGCAAAAGATGCCACAACAGAAATGGTAACATGTCCTAAAACTGCTATATTTATAAGTTGGAGGAAGTCCCAGATTTTGCAAGAAAACATTCTTCATTGACATTCAGTTTCATAGGAGTTCCATTTGCACATTGTTTTTTGTTCAATCTCAGTCCCTTGGAACCTCTTAGTAACCCAAAATTGTTCCCTGAACATTCAACTAAAGAATGGGACCTGTTGCCACCATAATAATTCATGGGGTAGTACAGCAACTTAATTCTGCTTTTCATCTTTCCAAGGAATCTCTCCCACGAGAAAAAAAAAAAGTTCACCTTCTGCTTCCTGTATTTTTTCTAAATGGAACAGACTTACATAAGGATGGATTGACCTTGCTAGTTACCTGTATGCAGGCTTAGGACAGCCTGTTGCACTTTGTTATTTTGATGGGTGTTGTAGCATAGACAGACAAGAAAACAATTACCAGGCAGTACCAAAGAAATCCATTACAGTTCATAGAGAGGGAAAGAAGCAGCATAACTGAAGCTAAAACTGTAAAGCAACTGCAAGCCTGAACACCACATTGTCATGGTTTGACACTGGCACAATGCCAGTGCCCCCATAAAAATGCAATCTCTCAATTGAATGCTGTGAAACGCAATCGAGAACAGAGCAAAGCAGGCCCAAGCTTAATAACAAGGAAAAAAACTTTATTAAGCTACTACTATGAAAAAAAAAAAAACCACACACAAAGATCAAAATGAAAACCTTGCAAAGTATTCCTCCTCCCACCACCCAACTCCAACAAACCACAGTGAGACACAATCTGGACCCCAGTCAGGTTCCCACCCTCCAGACAATCGATACTCAGTCCATCGAGGGAGAGAGGAGTCCCTCCTGTGCCACAAACCCCCCAAGAAACACAGCTGCCACAACCTGTGTTTCCATGTCACACATGGCACCACCCAGAGAAAAAGTTTGCCATGGTGACCCTTCTCCTTTCCATGCACAGTGCTCTCACCACCAATGCATGGATGGACAGACTGCTTTTAGGATTTTTCCTTTCAAAGATGGCCTGCCAAGACGGAAAAAACAACAGTTCAGATTTTCATTTTTTGGGACCACAGTCCCCCGCCATTTTCCCTTGGGGCCGAGGGTCCAAGAATAGAGATCTTCTTCCTTTCTTCTCTGATGACAGGGGGCACCACCACAAACCTCCCTAACTTTTCTCTGTTCGCTCCACTTCTGTCTTTTCCCAGGTGAAGCATGGTCTCTTTGGCTCACCGGCATCCTCCTAAAATACAGTCTCTCTTGGAGGAGAAAATCGGTTCAGTCTGTGGCTACCAAGAAAAAGTTTAGCCAAAAGCCACTCCATCATCTCCTCCCACCTAGAATTTCTCCTTCTAACATCCCAAGGTCCAAGCTGTCTCTCTTCCTCTCTTTCAAACCGAGGAGGAGTAAAATTTCACAAAGCTTTCATTTCTCAGGAAGGGTTAAAAGTCCTGACTCCCAAAGATGGCTGCTGCCCAGGCTCTGGCTCCCACAGCCAGTTGGGCACCTTGCGGCCTGTCCGCTCTTCTCCTTCCCCGCGGCGTACTGCTGACAAGCTACCACTGTCTCCTTCTCTCTCTCGAGAGAGTCCTTCGGGGGCGGGGGGGGGGGTGGGGGGGGTGGGAACGGAGACATCCCAGATTTCTCCACCCTTCCATCTGCAGGGGGGTTCCAGTCCCTCCACCCTTGGGCCCACCTCAGTCAGACCATGGGCCTTCCCCTCCCCCACCCAGCCACGGGCCAGGCAGGGGAGAGGCTGCACTGCGGCTGACCGGAACCAAAGAGAGCCAGTTCTCCTGGGAATTCTGCTTTTAACCCCTCTGTGTTCTCAGAGGCATGTCCACCTTCAATTGGTCAATATCCAAATTGACCTTTTTCTTCTGAAAAAATTCTTTTTCTGTGTCAAACCACGTGGGCATACCACCCCCGTAGCAGACTGAGAAGACCTCCTTAAAAGCACAACAAGGACATACAGAAAATTGGATCCTGTAGCAGCAAGGGGAGATTAGCAGCTCAGGATCAGCCAAATGTGGATGCTTCAGGCAGCAAGGGAGGTTATCTGTACATGAGGAAGAGAACAGCTGCACAGTGACCTGAAACAGAGCATTTTGGCAAATGTCAAGGTGAAGTTTCAGCACGGTAGCACATAACTGGGAGGAGGAAAGAGGAAAAGATATGTGGCACACAGCAGAGCACAAGCAAGACACCCTGTCAAGTGGTGGATGGTATGTTATGCTCAAATGAGTACGGTAAGCAGTAGACCATGCTCTGTAAAGAAGACTCTGTTCTAATGTTTCTAGCACATATTTAAGAGAATCTTAAATATGTTACCATATTACAGTTTCACACACTTTGACAAAAGCATATACATGCCATATTTTACACAGGATAAATCTGGACAGAAGATGCAGAGAATTTTTTATAATTTTGTCGATCTTTCTCCAGACACCTGTTAAAACTAAGAATGATACCTTCTTCTGTCTAATTATTTTATATTTTGTTGATTAAAATATATGAGATTAAATAACTGTATGTGCAAATGTGCAGATAGAAATGTTCCTGCTGATAAAACTGAACAGTTAGAATAATGTTTGGAGATCTGAGATATTTTGGAATAAACCCTAAATATTTAGAAAATAAAAATTTATAAGTAAAATTCTCCTACTATTAAGAGGCTGATGTATCTAAAGCGTCTTGCTATACTCCCAGTGCCAATGTCTTCATTGAATGTTCTGTGTTTTTTGGCCCTCCTCCTCTTTAACTGGTATTACAGAAGGTAAATTACATTCTCAATATTATATTTCACACTCTTTTTTACAGTCATCTTCAAAACAGTGGTTTTGGAGTTCTTTTGCACAATGTGTACTATGATTCATATCCATATAACTTAAAATTCACAAATCCAGACATCTGCAGTCTCCGTTTTTCAAAGCACCACAAATATTTTTAAACATGTGTCAGCATTTCTGTATTTAAAAAACTGATAAATATACTACTTTCAAAATAAAATTTAAAAAAAATCAAAACAAACAACCCACAAAATCCAAAATGGCACATGCTTATACACTTTCAAGTTTTACAAATGATCTGAAGGATGCATTCAAGTAGCTTCTGCTCTTAATTCCTTTGTATCAGCTATTAAACCAAAGGTAAAATGTTATAAGTTACTAATTACAAGTGTATATTTAAAAAATTATACTTCTTAATGTATTGTAAATTAATTATAAATCTAAAAGTTCACATATTTAAACTACCTTTAAGTAGGAATTTAATAAAAACAAAACAGATTTTGTCACTTGTAAAAATATGAAAATGTCGCAGTAAATTGGCAGAACCCATTGAATTTGCCTCACTGTGCAGTCACCGAATACACAAGAAATTAGTCAGCCAAAGGAAGTCTATATGTTTTATACAGACACAAAATTCTGTGAGGAGCATTCTTGACCTCTTCAGTGCAGGTAGCTTGGGGTGCAGCTGAAGTGGGAGAAGCAAGCTGAGCTCTGGGTGGGAGCCCCAGGCAAGAAGATGAGCAGAACAAAGGGCCTGGGTGTGGGTCTCAGATTCAGTCAAAGAAAGAAACTGAGAGTTTCTAGCCAGGCAAAAAGCCTGGGAAAGTGCTGGGAAAGAATGTAAATAATTCTTTATCTCTCTTGTTTTTCACATTGTTTATAGTTAAGTTCTATCACTGTGTGTCAAGCACTCTGAACCAATGGTGTGAGTTGTTTTCACTTCAGAACCAATGGATTTGGTCCTTGTGGAGCTCTGTATAAAAGAGCAGTGTATTTTGAATAAAGCGGAGTTTTTCTCTTAACAGCCTTCTGAGTCAGTCTCGTCATTCCCATCCTGCCTCGACAGCGACACCTGGGGACCCTTGGCCCAGTCAGGGTACTGGACAATGAGAGACAGCAGGACCAAAGACCTAAAGAATTTTCCACCCTTGGACTGTGAGGGTAGAAAAGCCCAGGGGTTCCTTTGTTCTGGGTCCTTCCGCAGAGGCACCAAATCAAGCTGTTATTTTGCTATTTTGTTAATTTAATTACTGGACCAAGATTAAATCATCTGAAGGATCTGGATATCTGAAACTCTGCTATTGGACACCTGGGGCTGACCCAGTGAGGAAGCTTAATGTGACTCTGAGTAAAGGCTGTGTAGCTGTGAATGGACCTCAATTCCTGCTCAGCTGGTGTGAGTGTGTCTACCAGAATGGTTCCTGGATGGTCAGAGAGGGAAACTTCCCTAACACTTTAGTATATCCTATAGCCAGCATTTTATGGTCACAATTTCTTTTTAACCCAGGAAAAGCTACCTCCTTAGTGCCACATTCAATTTTTTAAGTACTCACCAATAAAAGCTCAAGGATATTCCATGATTTTTTTGTAGCAGTAAGGGTGCAAACTTTGCTTGAGATTTCAGAAAAAAACCCAAAATCCACCACACATAAAAACAAGCAAACAAAGAAAAACCCAGAAAAGAAGCCAAAGGATGTACTGATTATTATTTAATCAAAATTGAAAGAACAGCTTAATATAAAAGCATTTATTTCAAGGCCAGTAAACTGTAGCTAGCAGTTCTGTCTCAAGTGTGGATACCTTTCTGGCTATGCAGAGACAATTACATCAAAGAGAGAGAAGAGACCATTCTGCTGTAATCACGTTAGTCCCCCACAGCAGTCTGATTATTCTGGCCCGCATGGAATGAATAGCAAGTAAGCCCTGATGCTCTAGATATCATCAGTGTGGAACCAGAAATAGATTAGAATAACAAAGGAAAACCTTGTGGCATTCAGAACAAAATTTATTTTGTCCATGTGGCCACATATGGCTCTGTCACTGAATAAGAAAGAGAAGTCAATTCAATAATAATGTTAAAATTACTGTCATGCATTCTACTGATTAGGTAGGTATAATATATCCATTTTAAAATTCTGTGTTTCCTGACCAAATTACTCCTCTTCGTACTCTAGGACCAGTGAAATAGTGGGCATAAAAATGTGACAAACATTGCTAGACATACTAACCATTCTGAGCAGAACATGCGTTAAATTGCCTACCTTACTAGGTGTGGTATAAGCACACTAAAAGTGAGTGATACACTTGTTTTGTGCCCAGTAGGATAAAATATGTCCTTTACAATAGCTTGCAAGAGGTAAATCCCAGAGCTGTAAAACTGTATTGCCAGACTTCACTTTGGGTGAAATTCCTGCTTGGAAGAAACCATGATAAATAATTTCAGTAAATTTTTAAACTCCTTCCCAATCCTTTTTAATGATAAGGAAACAAAAGCATTATCACTAGGTCATGAGGGATATTTTAGATTGCCACTTAGTAATACAATACATATGAAAAATTTGGAAATAAATTTATTGTTTTGAAAGAATAAAGATATATATTTCAAGTACTTCTTGGTTATGAATATGATTTTTGGGTGGCAGAGGCAAAATCAAATGTTAGGAATAAATTATTTCAGAATTATTTCAGTTAAAATTATTCTAGTCATCACAGTGGCACAAATTCATGAGATGTTGAAACAGTAATGCTAACAATTATTTAAAGCCTTCCAGTGGTGAGCTGAGATTGCGCCAGGACTAAACATTATGATAATTAGTATCCTCTGAACTTCAAAGATATAATCATTTTTAAATATATCAACAAGATAAGGTAAGGGTAAAACAATGTCAAGGAATTTTTTACCAGTTGGATCATGTTTGAGCAAATTCCACTGTTTTGCAAGGCAGATTTTTTCCCTTACTATTACTGAGATATGGCAGCTATTCATGCTGATAAACACATTATGAAAGATGTCCTCAGAAATCATTGCTAATTTTCAGAAGAGTTCTCCAACTCTCAAGACTAAGTACTTCTTAAAATATAAAATATTGTGAAATGTCTCTTTGCCTCTTTCACAGATATTTTTAGAAGTGTTCACTAAAAACTGGAGAAGTCAGAAGTGGGGTAGAGGGGCACAAGCAAAGATTAGTGAGGTAAAACCCTGTTTAGACTTTGAACTGCCTTTAAAGAAGCCCACTCAATAGTCCTCACCTGGTCCAAAATAGTCCTTTTGTAACTTTTCACCTGAGAGAACATCTTACTCAGTCAGAACTAGAGGTTTCCACCAATCATTATCCTGTTAAGTTGTGTTATGCATTTATGTATCATCATTCCTTGGAAGTAATTTCAAATAATTTCAGTCAATTAAGCATAAATTGAACAACATCTCACCAAACTAACAGCCAAACCGGTTTTAGTCAAAATTGCAGAAGCTCTACTTCCTGCTGTTCTCTCTCATTTGCAAACTAGAATGAAAGATGAATTAATATTCCCTAAAAAAATTATTTGTTTATTTCTTTATATTATATGTTCTTCAACATGGGTGACAACCTTCATGCAGAACAATATAGCAGAGAAGACACCAACTGAACAAGCTACTTGAGATGTCCTTGGGAATATATGTGTCCTGTAGATTCTGCAATGAGGCCTGGCCTTCCATGATGCTCTCCAGTTTTCATGCTCAAAATTTTTCCAAACAGAGATGGTAGAGAACGGGAACAGGAGGTAAAGGAGGTAAATGCTTTTCAGCTCTTTTCCCAACACACTGCAACAAAGTCAAACTTGGCAACTGGAGCGTACTCCCCAGTCTGAGTCTAGATACAGACACAGTCTGGGACTGCAACACAGAAAGCTGCTTATGACATCTAGAAAACCATCATGTTGCCTTCTTCTACAAAGTGATCTGAAAAATAAGTGTCATTTTTCATGTGGTAACCATAAGGTTAGTGAGATATTCATTATATATTTATAGGAAAGAAGTGTAATCACCATACACTCTACCTAAACCTTTCAGAATATTTTTGTTATTTGATGATTATTTACTAAGGGCTTGGGTGAAGCAAATATACTCCTTATAATTTTGCTGAAGTCTCTAAATGGTATAAATATCATGTGCATACAGAATACACTTTCTTTAGGTAATTATCTTTCATTCAGTATCAGACATTGGGTCAAGAGGGAATGGACATAGTAAGTGTCTAAGCACAACTGTATTCTGCTTGTAAGAAGTATAAGCATTTTTTATTTACAATTGACATGGCTACTCCTTGTCTAACCATGTAACAGGCATTTGTTCCATATAGTTTATTGCAGATGAGTGATAAAACAGAAAAAAACATGATTTTTTAAATATCTACACTGGAGAATTTTTGTTGGTGGTCTGAAATTTCTTCACTATCTCAAAGTCCTTCAAATACAATCTTTTTGAAGGATGAGCCACAGATATTCTAAACAACAGCTCTGATATTTAGCTACATTTGGTTTACTGAGTTACATGGTACCGGTTCTCTTTCCTAATTCATCAAGGCACTTAGAGTTTTCACTTCAATGACAGGACTCATTTGCTTAAACTAGTCAAGCTGTTAATTGCTAAATATCCAACTTTCCATGTAATATAAAGTACATGAATATACATTTTTATACATATTATACTGATATGAATAGAAGGAAGATTCCAAAAAGCTTTTTTTTGGGATCTTCCAAAGAGGGTAACCACATGGAAAAGGCTGAGGTAATCACTGCTTTCTTTACCTCAGTTTTCAAAGCCACGTTTTCCTCAGGTGCCTCAG
This sequence comes from Lonchura striata, assembly GCF_050655825.1. Taxonomy (NCBI): domain Eukaryota; kingdom Metazoa; phylum Chordata; class Aves; order Passeriformes; family Estrildidae; genus Lonchura; species Lonchura striata. Next base: position 76,289,693 of record NC_140704.1, read on the forward strand.
GATACTATACCAGAACACTGTTCCAAGTGTAAAAAAAGAGGTTGAGCAGGGTAGCTAGCCTTTTGAGGTTCCTTCCTACCTAGATTATTCTGTGATTGGAAACTTCTGTTGTTATAATAAACAGGGTTTTAAAGTATACACCTGAACTGTGAAAGGAAATCCATAATAGTGGTGGTAACTGTATGCACATCTTCTGTTATAAATTACCACAGTATAAATTGTAGTATTTATTATGAATTAGGGGTATATCCTTAGTGAAAGAGCTGAGCTTTCATTAATGTTGGTCTGACATTTGCAAAATTGATTTGTTTTGACATTTAGAGCACTTCTGTTGTAGTGTGGGTTCATGTCTGACATTAAGCAAACTAAATTACAGTGGTTTTGCCTAAAAGCTTCCCATAAACACAGTTATTTTACAATGCAGATGACATCTGTTCAGCAGAAGTAGTCATGTTTTACAAGAACATAGCAGGTATACTGACTTATGTGGAAACAAAATCCTTACATGAAGACTATTCAAAGCATTAAATTTGGGCCACTGAAAATAAATGAATGTTCACACAACTTGAAGGTATAGTCATAAATACTGGAATCCAATTAAAAGTTCGAGGTAATACATCAGAAACTTTATCTGAAATTTTACCTTAAGAGAAAATAATTGTTTTTATTTTAAGAAGAAATACGAATGACCTGAGAGGGCATGGAATAGACTAGTCTAGGTATTGGAACTCCTATTTCAGCAGTATGCAGGTCTTTCACTCACATTGGTTTATATTTGTAATGCATAAAGGGATCAAGTTAAAAAGAGATGGCTGATTTCCTTCTGAGTGAATCATATCTAAAAGCTTATTGATTATTAAATTTAATTATTTTTTTCTGATGAGTTATATTAATTCAAATGTAATTTGGAATTCAGTTTTCCACTACATAACCACAGCCTATAACAAATCATGGGGTTCTTCTGGGAGTTATATATGAAAGGTACACAACACAGGATCTAAAATGGTAACTCACAGTGTTATATTCTCTTTTTTTAACAGATTAAAACACCATAAAATAAGTTGAAGTAATCTTTATCATTAATCATACATGCATGGGACATTCCAAGAATGAAGAACTATTCCAGCATGCCTTCTTTTTAATCTACTTTTTCTCCTCTCATTGTAAAGCTGGATGGTGGCAGAGAAGCACAACTTCTCCTAGGAGTAACTGCCTGGGAATTCCCCACCCCTGCTAAGCACAGCATGTTTCTGTTTACTGGGTACCATGGCAGGGCACACTTTTTATCCGTATGAAGCAGCACTCTCCATCCTAACTTTCTGTCAGCTCCGGAGTGACAACAAAGGCAGACGGAGCCTTTCACCTCCTTTGCTTTTTGTATTGATAGTAAAAGGGTTTCAAAATCATGGGGATTAAGGGTTAAAAGGAAAAATAAGCTTAGTAGGCCCTGGAAAAATAAACACCTTAAGCACATGGAGAACTCGTACTTGCTAGAACTGCACCATGTAGCTAGTACATGATAATTGATATAATTGTTAGATGTGATGATTGTTTAGTAATTAAATATAATTGCTGTTTAATCATAAGAATAATCATGAGAAACTCTGGTCAGTGACCTAAGAAAGATCACGAGAAGCTCATGTCAATGTATACAACAGAACAATATAAGTTTAATAATTAATATGTGTGTCACGTAATGATAGAATATAAAATACATTCAGCCTGAAAGCCATATCGGAGTCAGATTTGGGTCTGTACCCCTGATTCCCAGAGCTCTTAATAAAAGCACCTGCATATAATCATATTCCATTGATTATGTGTGTTTCTGAACGCTAACATTTTCGCGACCCAGATGGGACCCTGCGAGCTCTGCTGAGGACCCTGCAACACAATCACTCTCCAGCCGGCACCGAGGGATTCTCGGGGAGCCCATCGGTGCCGCGACCCTCCGCCGCTCACAATGTCCCCTGAAGAGAGGTAAGGTGCTTTTAATTTGTCTGTTAGACATCGCAAAAGCGTTGCAGGTTCAGCATTCTGTGGTGCCTTGTAGCTGTAATATGGAGAAGCTTAAAGGTCTATTGGTCAGCAATGCCCCCATACCACGTTCTTCTCCTTTGGGGTGCTTATTAGCACATTGGAAACAAGGTAATTTTGGGCAAGACTTACATAAGGGTAAGTTAATTGATTACTGTAATACATGGTGACCAGAATATGTTTTGGAAGGTGGTGAAAAATGGCCACCGAATGGAACATTGCAACATAACACTATTTTGCAATTGATGTTGTTTTGTAAACGCGAAGGAAAATGGGGTGAGGTTCCGTATATTGATTTGTTTTTTCACTTGTGAGATAAGCCAGAATGGCAGGTTGAATGTGGATTGATGGTAGTTAAGGCATCTACAGGTGATAAGTGTGAGGTTTGTGTGAAGGAGAAACATTGTTTAGAACATTTTGCATTGAAAGAAAGTCTGAGTCAGAGGAACGATATAGATGTTGATTTACAGGTAGCCCCCGCAAGACCAAGAGAACCTAATCCTATCCTGCCTGCCCCTACCCCTACTTCATCCCCTGCTTCACCCAATACTATTTTGTCTAGTCCTATTTCACTGACTCAACCCTTCTCTCCCTAACCTCCTCTTCCACCATCACCTGACCCCTCTTCCCCTGTAGATGATCTAAATTTAACTGTGATGCATAGAAGTGGGGAGAATGCAAGTAAAGGAGATAGCAAGAGTGGAGATGAAAGTGAATCTGCGATACCAGTATCTCATAGGACTCAGAATAAGTCAAAGCCTGCCCCAGATTTGGCCAGAAAAGATCTGAGTAGACAAAAGTGGACTGTGATTGCCCCCTTACAACAGGGAATAGGACCGGAAGGGCCGATGTTTGTAAAGGTAGCATTTTCCCCCTGCGGATTTAGTAATTTGGAAACAATCAGCTGGAACTTATAGGGAAAATACTGATAAAGTGGCAAGAGTGGTAAAAATGATTATGAAAACTCAGAATTCAGATTGGGATGATATACAAGTAATATTAGACACCCTAATGGATTCTACAGAGAAAGAGATGGTACTTAAAGCAGCCAAAAAAATAAGTAAAAAGTAACAGCAAAACTTCTTAGCAGTAATACAAGGGAAAGGAAACTCAAGCATTAAAAAAAAAAAAAAAAACAACCACAAAGGTGGCCATGGATGGGGGAGGTGAGGTGGACTTGACAGGGGACATGGGGGAAATACTAAATTAGGATTTAACCAGTGCGCTTTTTCCCTGCAAGAAGGTCACTGGAAGAACGAGTGTCCAAACCGGTTTTACCAAGGCAACCAGCCAAGCCAAGATCAAGATATTGCAAAATTAATGGTGGTGGGACAATACAGCAGCTGTCTAGAAAATAGCAAGGAACCTTTAGTGACCATACAGCTAGGTGATAGAGCAGTAAAATTCCTGGTGGATACGGGGGCCACATATTCTGTACTGAATGATTTGCAAGGACAAATTGGGGACAAATAAACAACAATAGTTGGGGCCATAGGGAAGGAGGAAAATTGGCCATTCCTACAACCCTTAGATCTGTGTTTTGGAAATAAGGTCCTGACGCATGAATTCTTGTATGTGCCTGAGTGTCCAATTTCCCTTTTAGGTAGAGATGTATTGGCAAAACTTGATGCAGTGATAAACTTTGAGAATGGGGAGGTTTTAATGAAAATACCTGAATCAAAGACAGGAAAAATTTTAATGATTAAGGAAAAACCAGCTCCCTCTATTCCTAGGGAAGTAGAAGATGCAGTAATTCCTTCAGTATGGGAAACAGATATACCTGGGAAATCTAAATTATCACAACAATACATGTTGAATTAAAGGAAGGGGCAAAAGCAGTACAGGTTAAACGGTATCCTATAAAACCAGAAGCACGGCAGGTGTTCTGGTTTGAAAGCAAAACCAGTGAGAGACTCCAAGTCAGAAATACAATTTATTGGGAAAAGGGGAAAAGGACAAAAAATACATGCAACAATACAAAGGGAAAGACTACTGACAAAGTCAGAATACCAGCTGGCTAGTGTGCTGGTAGCAGACCAAATTGGAGTAGCTGCAGTCCTCTTGGGATGGCAGATGTAGTTGCTGTGTCTTCTCTGAGAACCTGTGAAAAGGCTGCCCCTCTGTCTAGAAATCCCCAGTTTTATCCAGGTGGGAATGCCTAGCTCCTCACCCCTGGGCAGAGCATCTCACAATGGGTTATTATGAGTCACAAGGTGTGTCATTAATCACCTGCTCCTGGACAGTGTTATCTCTGAGTCATGTGGCAAGGCATCGATGGGGCCATTAACAGCAGATAAGGAAAACTGCCCCAAGGCAACTCCTACAGGGATGGTAAATAAGAAAACAGTTTTTTTAATCTTGGACAGCAGGGAATAGTAAAATAGTAAAATTCTTGAAATACCAAATTTTAGAAGAATGTGAATCAGAATATAATACACCTATATTTCCAGTGAGGAAACCCAATGGTGAGTATAGACTAGTGCAGGATTTGAGAGCAATAAATGAAATAACTAAGGACATTTACTCAGTGGTTGCCAATCCTTACACATTGATAACATCCGTGAAAGAGACATATAAATGGTTTACAGTAATTGATCTAAAAGATGCCTTTTTCTGCATACCCCTTGACAAAGAAAGTAGGAACCTGTTTGCCTTTGAGTGGGAAAACCCAGGAAATGGAAGAAAGACCCAGCTCACCTGGACACAGGTCCCACAAGGGTTCAAGAACAGTCTGACCCTATTCGGAAACTAACTGGCAAAGGAGTTGGAGACCTGGACAACAAGAGGGCAAGTACTGAGAGAACAATACCTCCTCCTACAGTATGTTGACGATATACTGATAGCCACAGAGGAGAAAGCAACCTGCATAAAGGTAACAATTGAGATTTTAAATTCACTGGGAATGGCAGGATATAAGGTATCTAAAGAAAAAGCACAAATTGCCCAACAAACTGTAATTTACCTGGGATGTGAAATCTCACAAGGGCAGTGAAAACTGGGTACTAACCATATTCAAGCTATTTGTGCCATTCCAGAGCCCCAGATTCTACATGAGCTGCGAGTCTTCCTTGGAATGACAGGGTGGTGCCGCCTGTGGATCATGGACTATGGACTAATTGCAAAACCCTGTATGAGGCCCAGAAGACACAGCCATTTACCTGGGACAAACTACAGAAGGAGGCTTTCCTCAAACTAAAGGAGGCCTTGACAACTGCTCTTGCATTGGAGTTACCTGATTTGTCCAAAGATTTTCAGCTGTTTGTACACGAAAGGATGTGTCTGGCATTGGGAGTCTTAACCCAACGTTTGGGAAGCTGGAAAAGGCTGGTAGGCTACTTTTCCAAACAACTTGACAAAGTCAGTGCTGGATGGCCTTCATGCCTGTGGGCAGTCGCAGCCACTGTGATCCTGATACAAGCAGCCAGGAAACTCACCATGGGAAGGCACATAGATGTCTATGTACCACATATGGTAACTACTGTGTTGGAACAGAAGGGGGGCCATTGGCTCTCCCCGAATCTAATGATGAAATTCCAGGTAATCTTAACGGAGCAGGATGATGTAACATTAAAAACAACTAACCTTTTGAACCCAGCCTTGTTCCTAGGTACAACATCTGAAGAAAGCCCATTGGAACAGGATTGCGTGGAAGTAATAGAACACACCTGTGCAGCTCGAGCAGATCTGAAAGATGTCCCCCTAGAACAGCCAGACTGGGAGTTGTTCACAGACGGAAGCACTTTCATGGAGAACGGAATCAGACACGCTGGATGTGCGGTAACAACAATCAGTACAGTGGTAGAGGCAAAAGCATTGCCACCAAGTACATCCACCCAGAAGGCAGAACTGGTTGCTTTAACCCAGAGCAATAGAATTAAGTGAAGGGAAAAAGGTGAACGTATGGACTGATTCAAAATATGCATTTGGAGTAGTGCATGTGCATGGGGCCCTATGGAAAGAACGGGGCCTGTTTTCGTCTCAAGGGATGCACATTAAACATCAAGATGCAGTTCTGCAGCTGATAAGAGCAGTACAAAAACCTGAACAAGTAGCAATTATGCACTGTAAAGCACATCAATCAGGAAACTCCAAAATTTGTGAGGGAAATCGAAAGGCAGATTGGACAGCTTGACAGGCTGCTCGAAAGGTGCAAACAACAATGGCATTGGTCCCTTTAAAACTTAATGTATCTCAATTCAATTTACCTCCACAGACAAAATATTCAGCAGAAGATGAGAAATTGGGACATTTACTGAATGCACAGAAAAATCCAGAAGTGTGGTATGTAACTGCACAGGGTCAGATAGTGGTACCCCTCTTGGTAATGAGAGAGGTTCTACAAATTAAACATAACAAATGTCATTGGGGTGCAGGGGCATTGGTAAAATTTCTAAAATGTTATTTGGTCTCAGTACAAATGTTAACAATGGCAAAATCAGTAATGTAGAAGTGTGAGATTTGCTTGAAAAATAACCCAGTGGCTAGATGACAGGCACAACTAGGAAGGGTTCAGGAAAGGATAGAACCAGGAGATTATTGGCAGGTAGATTTTGTAGAATTACCAAGAACTCAAGGATACAAATATTTGTTAGTAGGGGTTGATACATTTTCTGGATGGCCAGAAGCCCTTCCCTGTCACACAAATCAAGCAAAAGAAACAGTTAAGTGGTTACTACAAGAAATCATTCCCAGATTCGGGGTACCTCTAGGGATATCATCAGATAGGGCACCCCACTTCATAGCCACGGTGGTAAAAGATGTAAGTAGGCTGCTGGGAATAACTTAAGACCTCCACACACCATGGAGACCCCAGGCAAGGGGACAGGTAGAGAGGATGAATCAGACACTAAAAAAGAAAATCAGTAAAATATGTCAAGAATCCAAACTGCAGTGGCCACAGGCTTTACTAATAGCATTGCTGCATCCACATCCCAAATGTAACTGCAGATGTAGAATATGACATCAATCAGTTAAAACAAATAGAGCATGAAGTACAAGAAGAGCAGAAAAATTTGACTACGAGCTGGTTAGACAAAGTCTTTAAAGGGTTAGGGTGGAATGTGAGTTCATGGATTAAGTCTATCATTGAGAGTATAATAATCCTATTAATTGTATTCTTAGTAATTTGATTAGTCTACAGTGTCCTAAAAGGAGAAATACGGAAGAGGACATCCTAGAACCGGAAAATAATCAGGGCACTGACACGGGATCCACACCCATCATCCTCTGATCCTCCAGTCCATGACAACGTTCATGTCAATCCTGGATTTGAAAGAACATCATGTATAAACGTAGAAACTAAAGACTGTATCAAGTGAAAGTATTTGCACTTATGATGAAGTGAAAATACTTTCAAAAAGGGGAAAATGATAGTAAAAGGGTTTTAAAATCATGGGGATTAAGGGTTAAAAGGAAAAATAAGCTTAGTAGGCCCTGGAAAAATAAACTCCCTAAGCACATGAGGAACTCGTACTTGCTAGAACTGCACCATGTAGCTAGTACATGATAATTGATATAATTGTTAGATGTGATGATTGTTTAGTAATTAAATATAATTGCTGTTTAATCATAAGAATAATCATGAGAAACTCTGGTCAGTGACCTAAGAAAGATCACGAGAAGCTCATGTCAATGTATACAACAGAACAATATAAGTTTAATAATTAATATGTGTGTTATGTAATGATAGAATATAAAATATGTTCAGCTCGAAAGCCATGTCGGAATCAGATTTGGGTCTGTACCCCTGATTCCCAGAGCTCTTAATAAAAGCACCTGCATATAATCATATTCCATTGATTATGTGTGTTTCTGAATGCTAACAGTATTACCCGCCACATTATGGTACTTGGCTAGTTTGTCAGTTACCTGGGATTTCCAGATGGTCTCCCAGTACTCTATTTGACAGATCCAAAAATGTTTAATTTCCAAGATCAGTTAAAATCAAAACAATTTTTGATTTCAAATATAAATAGTGCACATGCATATGTGAAATATCTTCAGTTGTTCCTTTCCTAAAGTTTTGGCTCCACAATGTCAATATCACAGAGCACCATGAAGAATTGTACCAAGCTAGAAATGAACTTTTGTCTATTTCTTTTTTTTTCCCAGCTAAACATTGCAGTGAGTGCCTGTGTGCACATAATGATTTTTTCCATGTCTTATCTCTGTTACAAAGAGCACTCAATTTTATAACTCAAAATGGCTTTTGACATTAACATGGTATACAAGGTGAAGTCCTGTCATCAGGTCCATGACATTTACTTTCACAGCTGCTTTCCAAAATGTTGTCTTTAGTATTTCTTGTGTTCTCCTTTCATGAACTGTGTGCTTTGCCATACAGCTTTTTTGCAGAATTACTGCAATTAAATTTAAGTAACAATTAAAATATAAATATAATTAACTGGAATTATTTTTTCTGGAGCCAACTGTACGCTACTTGTCAATCCTATACACAGCCACCAGCTTGTTCCTTTTCCTGGATCATCTTTTTCCCTAATCTTTTCCAAACTTAGGGAAATCAGTGCACTTTTTTGAAAGTTATGACTTATTCCTGTGGGATTCCTTAAAATCAGAGGGTTTTGGGCACATTGCAAAAGGCAGGCGTCAGGGACAGCAGGATGGTGATTAGAGCTAAGCAGTAGCTATAAGACTTGTCAGCAGAAAAAGTACACAAGAAGTAGAAAGAAAGGACAAATAGAACAATAGTCTGTGTATTAATGCTTGGGTAGAGTAACTTCCTAAGTTGCAGAAAAGTATATCTGGTGAGATATTAGGAAGGTCTAAGCTTAATAATGGAGCTCTCTGCATTGTATCATGAGGCTTACAAGCAAGTATTGTATTCGAAATAAGCAAGCATTGTTTTAACTAAAGGTATGTGTGCTTATAGTGATTGGATAGAACTACTGTCAATATGCTTTTGCGTTGTGTGACTGGTCAAAAAGTTTCTAAAGTAAATTGTAACATTAAGTTCTTGGTCTGTTGCCTGGATGTGAGCTGCTGGCATCTTCCCATTGTCATAAACATGTAATGAGACTGATGCTAAAAAATAAACAGCTTGAGATGCATACCACAGCAGTCCTGTCCATTTCGTTACTTGTATATAGCCCCCGGCCGGCAATAATTCCCTCTTAGCATAATCTCTTTTTCTTTGCAATCTCATGAAAATATATCTAATATTAAGCTTGTGAGAACACAAATGTAATGTATTTTATTCTGATGGACATTTCTGGGACCTGCATTATCTATAACCTTGCAACTTTAGTAATCTTGGTAAATGAAACAGAAACATTCCAACTATACCCTCATCTTTGTTTTTATGCCAGTTAATTTTCAGGAGTGTACTTGTATTTTAAAAGTGCATGTACAAAAAGATAAAATTAAAAAAAAAAAGAGGAAAGACCTGTCCTATTAAAAATTGAAGTTAAGCCCACAATTAAAATATCTTCCCCATTACCTTTACTTAAATAAAACCATGGTTTAACCTTTAAAATATACATTAAAAATTATATTTTAAGTTGTCAAACTTGAAAATCATTTTTAAGCCGTTAAACTTGAGAATCAAACAAGATCAATCAGATTATTCTTAGATGACTGAGTATTGGTTTTAATAACTGGTAGACTAATAAAATTTGATGATGATGATGATGATGATGATTATTTAGTTTAGGGATGAAATGAAACAGCTCAAGGGCTGAAATACATGAATTTGCATTTTAATACATTTCTGCAGATATGTCAAGCCAAGGACATGGTACATTTACTCAGGCAGAGTGAACCAACATTTATTTATGAAATTTCAGTTTTAGAGGGAAAAGACTTTTATCGAAGATGTTTTATGCACTGCTCTTTTTTGATATTTTTCAATATTAGTGACATGACAATAACAGAAGTTCAGGGACAGTTGAAAGCATGAAGCAACATTATTAAATATCCTTCAAAAACTCTATTAAATTTACAATTAACTAAGTCAAGAGTAGCTTAATAAAAGACTTGTTTTTTTTCTTTTTGACCTGCAGTTTTTATCACACACTAATGAAGACATAAGTAATCAGGAGTCTCAGCATCATGTCCAGCAATGTTAAATCATTGTCCTCAAGAAGACATTGGTTTAGGCTCATGTACACTGCATCTATAAGAACCAAGTGTCAGAAAGAGGTAGTTGTATCATAGCATGTGCCAAACTCTGCAGATCAACACCAATACTGAATTTTATCATAAAGACACCTTTGTTCTAGAGGGTATCTTAAGATAACAGGTCATTTTTTAGTGTATGGAGATGTATGGGGAGGAAAGTAATTGTTTTACCCTAGAGAAAGACAGTAGAATAAATCAATATTACAATAGGTGAAACTATTATAATGATTTATAAAATGTTCATAATTTGTACAATTCAGCAATAAGAACTGACAGTTAAATGCATTACTGAAAAGGAGGATATACTAATATGTACATAATCTGCTGAGGGAGAAAATTGACCTATATTTAAAATGTGTACATTCAGATTCTAGAAATTTGGAAAACCAAGTGAAGTAAAAGATTTTCACATTACTATGTACATGCAGAATCAAGACCTTTGGGATAAACTGATCTCATCTAAGCCTATGGATGAGTTTTTCATCCTGCTCTAAAACAAATCATACAAATGCTTTAAATTTAATACATGATATTAGAAGAGCACTAAAAATACAGACTACTCAGTCAGAAAAACAACGACCAAAATATGTAACCAAGGAATTGATTCTTATGGCTTGCTGTGCACTGATACTGAAATAAAATAACGAAACATATGTAAAAAATAATACATACACATAGAGGCAGGACTGGTTCAAAGCATATGGAAACAGAGAAATTACTATTATGGGAATCCTTGTTTGGCCCATAGGAAATCCACTCTAAGTGCAACTTTTCTTTTCAGTACATTTCCTGAACAAATCAACTTTCTGAAAATCAGCTTTGGACTACTGCCACAATCTAATTTATTTCCTGACTTTTCATACTCAGCACTTCACTATGACAGAATTTACATTTCCATTTACATTTCAGGAATTTTAGAAGATTGACAGATATTTTAAAAGTCACTCAATAAAATAGTATAATATTCAATGAAAAGTAAGGTTGCTCTAGAGTCAATGTAAAATGACTGGCACTAGGGGCCAGATTCAAAGCATGTTCATGTCAAAGCAAAGATAACTCTTTTAAATCTTGTTTTTTATCTCTTTAAACCTCAAAATGCATGTCTCATATTATCTGACTGGATAGATAAGATTTTAATACACTTAGTAAAATTAAAGTGAAACATTTTTATGAAGATTATTAAACAGCAGGAAAAATCACTTTGCTAAGATTATTATGTATGCAAATTTTAATAAATAGTTATATAAATAGCTGACACATGATTTTCTAGAGTTGGAGGAACAGTTCAAATAACCAAAGATGCTCTAGACTTGTCCTAATTTAGCAAATGAAAGTCTGAGTGACCACTGAGTAAGAAAACAACCAAGAAAAAACAGCATCCCTTTTAGACCCTTCAGGAGGACTGCAGAGCTGTCTTCTCAGACTCTAAGGAAGATGTGTTTGTTTTTCTCTGCTCAAATTCCAAGCTAGCAGGAAGGACACCAGCGGACCCTCTTCTGAAAAACATTCACACAAAGCTACTGACACATCAAGGCACAGAAAATACAGTTTCTCTTTCAAGCACAGTGGCATAGCTCCACTAAACTTTCACATCAGATAAACCTAAGCAAACATGATAGCTGCTTCTGTTAAGCCAGCAGGCACAAATTCCAAGTATATATGAACAGACTGTGATGTAGCTGATATCTCATTATGTATCCCTTTCCTAAGCCAACACAAATTCTTTATTACTAAGTGTATGGCAGATTGAGATTTTGAAAACTCATTTGACTATAAAGTGAAAATTCCTCATCACCAAAGGCAAGCTTGCGCTACACAGAAGAAAACTTCTTGATCTCCTAACAGGGGGATCATGAAGCTAAACACAAATCTATTGAACTTTTCATCATGTAAGCAAGTCTGCAGCTCATTAAACTGGAACTCCTACAGAGAACAACCTGTGGGTGTGTTGGGTAAACTGTACAGGTTTTACTGTGTTTCTTCCTAAGTGTCAGAAGCTACTTACATAACACTCATATTACTTAAAAAAAAACCCACAAAATAAACTATTAAAAATCACGATCCCAAATAAGCAAACAAAAAATAAAAGCCAAAACACAAACAAAACAGAAAGCCACCATAGCCTCAGCAGAACAGCTAGCTTTTCTTTGCTTCCCTGTGTGCATCATTCATCCTCTCAGAATAATGGATGCACTTGGAGCTGCTGATGTTAGAACACAATGTTAACCATTGCCAATTATCTTCATTTCCACTAGAGGAAATGGGAGTTGCAAGCAGCTGACACTGCAAAAGACTGAAACTTTAAATTAGGCATAAATTGCAATGCAGTAGGCAGAAATTGCAGTTGTAACAGTCTTAATAAATATTGCCATGTATTGAGGTAAATGCTACCCACTGCCTTCTACAGTGCAAACAGCCTGGCACTCCCTGGTCACCATGGAAACCACAGGATGCTCCCATTTTAAATTCTGCTGCAGTGCTGAGGCATCATTTTCACGGCACAACGACATGTGTTTATTATTGAAGAATTCTGCTACTACATCATCATATTGCAAGGTCACAAAAGTAAGGAAATTTAGAGCACACAAAAATTCTTTTCACTTTTCAAGCATCTGCCTTACAGATACTAATGCTAGACACAGAGTACTATGAATAGAAAATGTGTCACCAATATTCCAAAATTAAAAAAAAATTCTTTCTTTGTTTTTTTGTGGGGAAAGAAAATATATTTTTTATTTTTTAATAGATACAATTTTATGAACTGAAATGGTCTATACTGCCCAATACAGTGTCATTCTTACACACTTGGAAGAAAACCAAGAAGCTAATTCACAAAATACTTTGCAGAAGTTTACTAAAGGTGGAATTACAAAAAATGAACATATGTTTACTCTATGAGACCTATGAAACCCAGATATGCAATAGCCAGCTTGTCAAATATTCTGTGGTTGTGAACTGCTGTGCCTGCAACTCCTTGAACAGATGATGCTCCAAGCATATCATCTTAGCATGCCAAACTAGAGGTCTTTGGTCAGTGTACATACCTGTGTAGATAATCTAGACACTGTAAACCATTCATCAGCCATCATAGAATTTATATGATATTCTTAGCAAATTCAGGCCACGTGCAATTGCAATAATGATTGTGCATGAAAAGAACTATGCCTTTCTCTGGAGGTATTTCTAAAGTTTCATTATACGTTATTTCTAGTTTTACATAAGTATAAAACCACTGCTTCTACTGAGGGCTAAGATCTCTCTTGGTCTTACAGACAAAAATATTAATCTGTGTGAGGATGCAATTATAGCTTTATCAGGGCTTTAAATTACTTGAATGAATAGACTGCAATATTGTCATTGTTTGACACTGGCACAATGCCAGCGCCCCCATGAAAATGCAACCTCTCAATTGAATGCTGTGAAACGCGATCAAGAACAGAGCTAAAGCAGGCCCAAGCTTAATAACAAGGGAAAAAAACTTTATTAAGCTACTACTATAAAAGAAAAAAAGAAAGAAAAAAAACCACACACAAAGATCAAAAAGAAAACCTTGCAAAGCATTCCTTCTCTCACCACCCAACTCCAACAAACTACAGTGAGACACAATCTGGACCCCAGTCAGGTTTCCACCCTCCAGACAATCGATACTCAGTCCATCGAGGGAGAGAGGAGTCCCTCCTGTGCCACAGACCCCCCCAAGAAACACAGATGCCACATCCTGTGCTTCCATGTCACACATGGCACCACCCAGAGAAAAAGTTTGCCATGGTGACCCTCTCCTTTCCATGCACAGTGCTCTCACCACCAATGCATGGATGGACAGACTGCTTTTAGGATTTTTCCTTTCAAGGATGCCCTGCCAAGAGGGGAAAAAACAACAGTTCAGTTTTTCATTTTTGGGACCACAGTCCCCTGCCATTTTCCCTTGGGGCCGAGGGTCCAAGAATAGAGATCTTCTTCCTTTCTTCTCTGATGACAGGGGGCACCACCACAAACCTCCCTAACTTTTCTCTGTTTGCTCCACTTCTGTCTTTTCCCAGGTGAAGCATGGTCTCTTTGGCTCACCGGCATCCTCTTCTCCTTCCCCATGGTGTACTGCTGAGAAGCTACTGCTGTCTCCTTCTCGAGGGAGAGAGAGAGACTCTGGGGGAACAGAGACATCCCAGATTTCTCCACCCTTCCATCTGCAGGGGGCCAAGCCCGGTTCCAGTGCATGTACACCTTCAATTGGTCAATATCCAAATTGACTTCTTCCTTCTGAGAAAATTCTTTTTCCGTGTCAAACCATGACAAATATGTAGCATGAATACAAACTTGGATAACAAAAGCACTGCAGCTATTCTTAGTCCTCCTCAACAATTTTATTTTGGAACACTTCAACCTACACATTAGATGCATAAAATGCTTATTTACTGTTTCAAATCTATCCCTCTGTGAGAAGATTATTCTCCTGCACGGTGGGGGTGTAGGGAGGCAGAGATCTCTGAAGCTTGCTCTTGGGGAGAGAGGTTTATTGGAGGATTCAGGAATGCCCAAGCCTCGTGCTCTCAGGCGTAGCACGTGGCCGGGCTTAAGAGGATGGGGGAGGGGAGAGAGAAACGGAGGGTTTAGAAGAGGGGAAGCCCCAGGGGGGGAGGAAGTCCAAGAGAGGAGGACAGGGCCAAGAGGCCGCATGGACCCTCGGAGCCCCCTTATCAGGGGCTCCTAGGTGGGCTGGGACAAGGCATGGGCCAATGGGGTTACAGACTTCGATGCTTCAGGGGCAGGTACAGAGGTATTCTGTATTTGGATCTGTTCTTCAAAGAGATTTTAACCAAGTAGATATTATACCCCTATATCTAAGGGAACATGATATTCATTATGGTGAGAGTTCTTTTTACTCCTGCTTCATTTCTATGTGATAGAGGTAGAACTTTGTGAGTAGTCCTCTCTACACAGAGGTCTTAGAGTATTGTTACTGTTCATTTGCACAAAATTAGCTGAAAATTATAGCATAATCCAAAGACAACCATCTTTACACAACCAATGATTCAAACCAAATTTTTTAAAAAAGTTATCTTACCTGTCCCAGTTCCTAAAAGGACATAAATGCTCAAGAAAAGAAATAAAATCTCCCATTGTGGGAGGGGGTCCCGGGGACAATCCACCTGGGATTCCCTTGGAGACCACTTCTTTGTAATTTTCCCACCTCCCCCGATGCTAATCATTTATCCCTGTTCATGTCCATCATTGTTTGAGCTATGTCTTTGTTCTAGAATGTTCCTTGTTCTTTATGCTTGCATTGGTTCCCTATTGTTAGCCATCCCTTCCCCCTGTCCCTATCAATCCTCACCCTGTTGGTCATCCCCTACTCCTCCCCTGTATCGGTCCATTATTGGCTGATATGTCTCCTGACCCTCTGAGCCCGTTGCCGTTATATACCTTACCCCGCCCTCGGGACCGCGCGCTCAGAGCCCGCTCCTTTCCTGAGAGGGTGTCTCCCTGCACCTCCGACTTCTCTTCCCCTCAATAAAACCCTCTGGAAACTACAGCAGCCTGAGCATCATCCTGCCTCGGTGGAAGCTTCGCTATAGCTATCCGGCTCTGGCAGACTGTACACTCTGTGGCGTTCCAGGTGAGACACAGGTCCCGAGTTCCACATCCCATGTCCTGTGGAGGTGACTGATAGGACAGAACACTCTATCACAAGTTTAAATATTGGATTTGCTGCTAATCCCTGCAATATACAAGGACTGCCCCAGCTCAACCAAATGCAGTTTGAAATGTCATTGAAACTTCTTGTCCATCAAAGAATGACTCAGCACATGCCAAGGCTCTGAAAACCCATCTGCAATCAGCAAAAGATTAAGTACAAACATTCACCTTTTACAAATACAAGGGGGACAGAAGGGTCTCCCAGGATAATGGCTCAACTATCCTCACTATCTTCTTCCCAATACAGTCCTTCACACCAAAGGACTCTGGCCATTTGTGAGGTAAGTGTTAAGAAAAAGCTGGTTTCAGAGTAGAAAAGCCTCACTTGTTTCTCCAATGTGGAAGATTGAAATTTATGGTAAAAATTGTCCATTACTACCACTGTGAGACTGAATATTAAATAAGGGTAATTTCTAGTGAAAAGTAGCTTAAATAAACATGGAACATAATCCACCTAATGTCCTCTAATGCATTCCTTTTATGATGAATTATTATATCCTTTGTCTTCTACATAATTTTCTATTAATAAAAAACATGCTAGCACCTGAAAAATAGTTCCAACGATAGTTGTGTTTTGACACCCAAGACACAATATTTTCCCTGTTGTTTCTGAAGCAAACAACAGTAAGAGTGATGCTGTAGTCACTGCTCATGGAATAATTTCTATAAATATCTAGTAAAAGATTGTGTTCTTCTGTGACTGTCAATGCATTTGATTATGTATGCCCTAATTATTTTTAAAATCCTGCCTAGGAGTGTGATGTTCACAGCTTTAAATCGGAAAAAAACCACTCGAAACTTATTATGGATTCAGTGTTGGCTGTTCACTAAAACAAGAATGTGTCCCTGCTAATCTCAAACTTTAAGTCAAAACTTTAGGAATTACCTTTGACATGTTATGTAAAACATTCACTAACACAAAACTAACATCTCCATTTATGGCCCAATTGATCACTGTTTTTATTGTGAGACTTCAACTGTAAATAATTTACTTAAAGGCTAACTACAGGCTTCCTTTTTCTACATGTTTTTGTCTGTACAGATAAAACTCAAAGAAGTTGAAAACTTAATGCATTTCAGAGTGTCTTCTGAAGGCCTTCTTCTTCAATAATTAAATAGTGATGCAAAGGCCAAAAAAATAACATATCTATGCAAGGGAAAATAGCCTACTGATCTACTCCTCCAATGTATATATGGTTCCAAGAGTTAGAAACCAATTATCTAATTAGGTAATCACCAATGCAACAGTTTATCTTAAGGTATCTTAATTTAAAGATGCTCTTTTTCAGCCTTTTAAATTTACATACCTTCAAGAATTTCCACATATAAAGCACATCATACTTGCAGAGATTCTGCAAATAACTGTCTGCTAGCAAGATATCAATAAGAACAATTTTGCATGTGTTTCCAACTACTTGAGAAACAGCACAATGATTTCAAAGTTTAGGAATGTCAGAATGAATATATCTAGTATTTGTAGATGAGACAATAGGCATTGGCAAGAATTTGTAGGTTTTATTTCTGTCTTTCAAAAATATTCATCTTCACACTAGGGTTTCTATAGCATCATCATTATCACATAATAGTAAGTATCCTCTGCTCCCTTAAATCACTGCTCTATATGTTCTTCTGCAAGACAGTGTGAAAGAAGCAGACAAAATGAATTTTGGTTAATCCTTAGCTTCTACTCCAAAAGAAGAGTATGTTTGTCTAAAGGTGCCAGATACACAGAAAATTGGTGGGCAGAACCAATCCTGCTATGTGGGCCACTGTGGAAAATATCAAAGCAGAACAGACCAAGACAGCTTTCACTTACTCAGACTGTCAGCCCTCAAAACTGTGTAAGACTTGACAGGCATGCTCAAAGACAGAGACTTAATCTGAAGTAAACTTTAATACCTTCAATTTCTCTAATTTTAATTAATCTGATTTTAATTCAGTAAAACCCTGCATGAGCTACCATAATATAGGCCATGAAGTTGGCCTGGGACTGGTCAGCTTCACAGATCCCTTTCTGCCTCTGTAATCTGTGCACACTCTCCATCTCATCGTAATATTGGCTAGTTGTACCTCCCTGTTACTATATCTGCTTTCCTCAATGACAGTATCCTATCTCTACTGTCCAGAAAGAGGGGTATTCTGAAAAAAAAAACTACTTCCTGTAAGATCTTTGATTTCAAGAACAACAGATGGAGATGAAAATCTAGATGCGAGCTGTGATGATAATTGTTGCAAAGTGTTAAGTTTTGTTATGCAGAGCCCTGCACAGAATTTACAAGTCTCTATAGATCAAATGGTTTTATAGGAGCTGTACACATATGTCCTCCCCCCTGTTTCCCAAAAAAAAAGATTTCTTCCCTCAGCTACATAGGTGACCTCAAAGCCAACAGCATAGTCTAAATAGTACCATAAGCTACTGCATTGTCACCTCCTTCCTGAAGAACTAGCTTAATTTATCCAATAGAACAAAAGTAAGTAATGCATTTTCAAATGAGACTTAGCGATTATGAATTCTTATAGATTATGTATGTAATCATATTTTAAATGTACTACAATGGCTGACATTATATATTCAAGAAAGACACAGAACAACTGACACACTTCATAGCTAAAAAAACACTATCAGGCTCCAGCAGTTCTGCAAAAATATTAGAGAATTCTGATGCAAATATTTTTTTATAAGGTTGTAAAATATGCACTTCTGTTCTTGTTATGATTTACTCTTCCCTCCTGCTATTGTCTCCTCTTATACATTTCTCTCACACCTGCTTTACAACTGTTTATCCTTTTCTTCCCCCAAGGCTTATTTCAAGCCATTAGAGTGTTCTACTCCTCCTGTATAACCACCAACAGTTCTTGTACAGTCTTCCATTATTACATTATTTTAAAAAGTCAGAAATATTTTAACAAGAATTTATATTTTCCTTCTTAATTATTTTTCTGTGATAAATACAAAAATAATGCAAGACATTATACTTTAATAATACAAAAATTTTCTATGCATTACATTTCTTATTTGGATTTTATCTTAAGTAAAATTAAGAATCCCTTTTTTACTTCTACATAATTGACTTAAAAGTCACTAGAGATATGACTTCCAAAAGTAGCAATGACTGAATGATTGATGAACATATGGAAGTTCAAAATTGAGAGGCTGTTTTGGTTTGTTTCAGGCAGCAGCAAGAGGTATCAGCTTGCTGGAAGGTGAACACACTTACTAAAGGGATTTCAGTATTACAACATCAGATTTCAGTCTTCCTGAAGACTAACTTGTCATTTGGGTATTAATAAAACCCCGGCCAAACAAAAAACACAGCAGTTTATAAAGAAGCAAAATTTTAAAAAAAAAAAAAAAAATCAAACTTAGAAAAACACCTGATGTGCTGGTTTTGGCTGGGGTTGAGTTAATTTTCTTCACAGTAGCTTATATGGGGTCCTGTTCTGGTATTGTGCTGAACACAGTGTTGATATTACAGAGGTGTTTTTTGTTATTTCTGAGCAGAGCTTACACAAAACCAAGACCTTTTCTGCCCCTCACACCATTCCACCTGCAGGGAGACTGGGGGAGCACAGGAACTTGGGGGACAGACACAGCCTGGACAACTGACTCCAAATTACACAAGGGATATTCCATACCACACTAGTGTCATGCTGAGTATGCAAAACTGGGGAAAAGAAGGAGGAAAGGGGATATTTGTGGCATGATGCCTTGCCAAGTGACTGATACATGTGACAGGGCCCTGATCCCCTGGAAATGGCTGAACACCTGCCTGCCCATGGAAATGGTAGCCCATGGCTTTTCACTTATTTATTAAAATGGCTTTACAAGTGGAAAAACCTTTGGGTTAAGCTACTGTTCTGATTCTGATCCTGCTTGTGGGGAAGTGAGCAAGAAGTACGTGTTGCTTGGTTGCTTTCTGGGGTTAAGACATGATATCTGATCAATTGCCTCATTATTTATTAAAGGTCCCAGCTGATCTCAGTGCAATATTTACCTTGAGCTGAACAGGGCTGTTCTTCTCCTGAAAGTCACATGCATAATTTAACACATATAAAATCTGAGAATAGGAAATCTAAATCCATTGAATCTAATAAGTTATGACCCCACAATTTGTAGCTTACCTTTTTTTTGTACATTTGTA
Source organism: Lonchura striata (assembly GCF_050655825.1). Taxonomy (NCBI): domain Eukaryota; kingdom Metazoa; phylum Chordata; class Aves; order Passeriformes; family Estrildidae; genus Lonchura; species Lonchura striata. Next base: position 76,309,699 of record NC_140704.1, read on the forward strand.
GCTCTGCACAAAAATAGACCTTTTCTTGCCCAGGGAAGACTAAACTAACTTAAAAAAACAAACAAACAAACAAAAAAATCCCCAATGAAACAGAAAAAAACCAACAAAAGTAAACAAGCAAACAAAAAGATATAAATTTATTGGATTAATCAGACTCTTGTAATAGAAAATAACATAAACTGCATCATTCTTTATCATAACATGGTGAAAAGTAAATTATTTTCTTTCTATTCTTTTGGGAACTATTCACATACCTACAATACAAAAACAGACAGGCTTTCTGCAGTAAAATAATGGAACATATTCTAATGTACTTCATCATTTATTTTAATAAATATATTTCTTAACGGTTTTCAGTTACAAAAACACCAACACGTTCAGAAGCAAGCATCTCTGGAGATACGTCAAACACATTAGCACATGACAGCCATACAGCATCTTCCATCCAAGGCTCTCATAGTTGATGCCCATATGAAATTTAAGTTTCAAGTGTCTTTCCAACTTTTTTCTCAAACAAAGGGAAAACTAGTTTTTATCCAATTACACCACAACTATTCAAAAGAAAAAAACAACCCTTCAAACATAAAAATATGTATTTTATTGTTGGTTAAAAAAAAACCCAAAAACAAAACAAACAAAAAAAACCCCCCAAAACTTGTTAGTTTAAATTACTCAAAGATGTAATATTATACTGACAGGCTTAATATCACCTTGTGGTGGCAGAAGATCAGGAGTATAATACATACTCAGAGTCACTAATTTAAAACAGTTAAGCTGATTTATTGTAATTTCCTTGATTTTTTTTTCTTGAATTTATATAATCCTGTACAGAGACAATGTAAAGGATAGGAGCAAGAAAAGGCTGCTTCAGCTTTAGACTGCAAACCATAGCACATATTTTTATTTAGAAAACCGTTTTCCATATTCAGGCCCCATCTAAAGATTAAAAAAAGGCAGAACAAAACTTTAATTATACAAAAGGAGAAACCCCTTTTTTTAAGAACTGTCTTATGAAATGTCTATCACAAAACTTGCTGCAATCATCCTCTAATCACCACTGTAAACCCTAACATGTCAAAATATTCAAGTTCATGAAAAAAATGTGTGTGTGTCCTTGATGGGGGTTGCTTGGCCCACTTCATTCTCACACAGTTTAATGAAGGACATATCCAAGTAAGATATACATCACCTGCAAAACTAGTGAATTTCCACGCCAAGGTATTTCTTGATTAACTTATATACAATAACTTATTTTTTTTCAGCTGCGAGGGGAGCTTCATAAACTGTAAAGCTATTGATTTTCAATGGATCTCATTTTCCTCATTAATTTCAGGTTTTCAGTTTGTTGAACACACCTTTTAGAAATCAGACATTTTATCTGACATTGCCACCAGCTGTAAAATATCTTAAAAAGCTGTCTTATTGTTACATTTACTAATTGTATTTAGAACAATTTAGTTGTGTACTTTAGAGATAGTAGATTTATGGTAAAAAAAAAAATGCAATGTAGTGGACAAGTTTTACAATTATATGTCATTATTACATAAATATAGTCTAGTAATTGTCCCTCCCATCTAAAATACTACCAATATTTTAAAGTCTGTACTAAGGAAAATATTATTCCCTTGAATTCTGGACTATATTATTTGCTGTTAAAACTTCACTTTTACAAATAGTCACAGTGGTTACCACATAATAGTATGTAATACATAAATATTAAATTATGCCTCTAGAATGGCTAGAATTAAAAGTAAATCCTTCAACCCTAAGCTAAATCTTCCAGGTTTAAGACAGATTTATATATTTCATCTGTTTCTTTTTAAGCAGACTCTTCACTTGAAAGCATTTCGGAGAAAAAAGTCACGCAATGATGATTTGATATGTCTAAACCCTTTTCCCTATTCAGAGAATTCATAATTGACAGCATTAGTGAAACCTCTCCACAAAAACAAGCAAATCCTAACCCTTGGGCTGAATCAGTGGCTATTAATGGTTTCAAAACACATTAGAAGATATGATGATATTTTAATGCAGCAGAGGCTGAAGTAAGTCTTCCATAAGTTGTTTTTACCAGGTAACATTGCACTTGACCTTTTGTATCCTACCATATAAAATCTTTATTTTTATTCCTTCAAATTTTACAGAAAATTTTTCTTTTTCATATTATTAGAACACTATTAACATTATTTTATAGTGAACTTAAGAATTTATCCTTTGTGGTAATTAAAAATACAGACATTCTTAAAGCACATATCTACATATGCAAAAGTCATACTTCGGCCTTCAAGTATAGTGATTTAGGAAGTGCCCTCAAGGAGCAGAGAATTTTTTTGTTATGCAGAAATTTGCACTGCATATCCAATTGTATAAGTAATTTCTTTTGAATTGACATTTAATTATGAAAACTTTATTTTTCAAGAGTTACAAAAACATTTGAAATTGTGGTTGTTGGACTACACAATCTATTCATTAAGCAGGAAAGTTCAGAAAAAAAACAGGGCTTCAAATTCCATGTGAACTTGAAGACAAACCTTCTTTGTACAACACTCAGAATTCTGAAAGACCATGACATATAGGTTACTGTCATGTTCAATATTAAGAACTGGTAACAGGTTATGTAGTAGCTGGATCTATGTAGAAGATACCTATTGTCATTTGTCTACATCTCTAAGCCATCATAATTCAGTTAATGCCAATAAATATATATTCAATATCAAACACCTAACAAAATCTACTTCCTAGTATTTGCATAATGCTTATTTTCATTATTAAAAGCATTTTGTAATATATTAAGCTCCAAAATGTGTGATAATCATCTGAAACAGTTGGGTAAGAAGGAAAAGAGCAACTACTGAAATACAGAACTTACATGACTGGGCTTACACAAGTCAAACACTTCTGAACATATTTTTAGTTTTGATACAGAGAGTATTCAAGTATGACAAGAACAAAATCTTGTCAGTGATATTTAAGAGAAACAGATTTCCAACACACACAGAGCTTCATGTATCTGTATAGATGTTCTTCCCTCCTTTCTCCTTCAGTCTATCTGTACATATGTATTTGTGCCTTGACTGACATGGAAAGGAATGGGAAAATAGTTCTCCTTATTATCAGTTTGAATTGAAGAACAGCTTCCAAGACTCCTTTGGACTAACATTGTTTTAGGCATTATACTACAAGCTGCCCAGTGTCTCTAAAAGATTTTGCACATTCTTACCAAGAAATTATACCCCTTTCCTTGAAAACATCACAGAAATTATTTTCTTTCTCTAATACCAAGTTTATTAGCTTCAAATTACTAAACCATCTTCCATCCTCACACTTCACTCTTAGGCTACACAGACTGCTGTGTGTCCAAATAAATACCTACTGCAGTGAGCTGTAATACCTGGGTTCAGTGAGTCAAAGAAGAAAGAGTGTGCACAGTGACCTAAGTTGGATTAGATCAATTTGTGTCCAGCTGCCATTTTAGGTTTCATGTTAGATGACTGCTTCTTCTGCTGCACTCTAAATATGACACATCTAATATCAAAACAGAATGAGGTATAGCATTCTAGAACTACATAAAATAGAAGAACTTAAAGATTTATGCATTTATTCAATTATGTACAGAGAAGAAGTGCCTTGAAACACAAAATACATCCAAATATTTTTATATGGGGGGTGGACTCCAAGAGTCAAAAATTAAGCACTGTTAGATCAGAGTTTAACACATGCCCAAGAAAAACAGTTGCTTTACAATCCAAACTTCCTTTTCCGGTTACCTCCCTTGATAAATAAGTTGATAGAACTATTCTTAAAAACTAAGAATCAGACTAATGGAAAATCTACAGAGTTAATGAATGGTCTTACTCTGTTATTATATCATAAACTCATTTAAATACATTTTCCTATTCTGACAGACCAATGAAGAGCTGATGGTGTGGGGTTTGAGGTACTGCTAAAAGAATAGAGTTCTCATTCGATTGTGAAGAGGGATAGGGCATAATTCCAATTGAGAATGTTGCAAAAGTTTTCCAGTCAATAAAAGAAAATCAAATCCACAAAGAGCACACAAAGAAAAATCCCACCTCTCCTGATGATTCCTAGATATTCAATGAGCTTCAAAAACATTATAATGCATTATACTTCCAGTACTCACAATGTGGAACACCATTACCTTCAAGTAAATGTGAATTTGTTTTAATTAAATTTCTACAATTTTATATGGTATAATGAAACCACATATGAAAGTAACTAAGAATTTCTCCAGAAAATTTCAATAAAGAAAGGAAGCAATATACTACCTAGAGACTACAATGGTTACCAAATACCTAACCATTTATTTAATTTGATAAGCAATATTAACAGGATGTACATAATTTACTGGGCAGTTCTGAAAGAGAACAACACATGCAGAAGAAGTTCTTTTTCACTAGCAGGAGATTGCTAGGGTTTCCAAAACAGTTCTATACAGGAAGAGTATTTGACCTTTAATGGGCAAAATAAATTTATACTGGGTATTCTATTTTCCTGCCTATGAAGAGACAGGAAGGTGGCCAATGGGATAAAGGGTTGAGAGAAGGCAAATCACTCAGAGACAAGTTGTAGTAGATAGGGACAGGCGATTGTAAGATTTTCGGGATGTGACGGAAAGAAAGACTCCCTTCCCCCTCTCCTCCTGCAGCACGTTATCTATTAGCCCAAAGAATGTAACCACACCTAACCCAGTAGTTTTCCACTCCTGACTAACCCTAGAGACCCTACCAACCCCCCCCTGACGTAGCAGAGTCCCCCAAGACTATTTAAACCCATGAGATAAGATAATAAAGACTTTCAACCGTCCACCACATTGGTGTCCTGCGTATGTCGTTGGCCCGAGTGGCCCGGGCGAGACCGGGCTGCCGTGCTGTTCCTTGCAACCAGGTCACTGTTGCCTCCCATGAAGGCAACACAAGTACAAACCAGGGGTTTTCTGACTACCTCTAATTAGAACATGTCTTTGAAGACTATTCTTTCTTCCTAGAACTAAATCCTTGGAAAGGGACATCAGCTTTGTGCTGGACTGTTATTACAGCCTTTTGGCCTTATTGTCATGAAAACCTAAACTAAAATCCAACACCCAGTAATGATATCTTAATTTTGGAGCCGTGCCCTACCTCACATGGTAAACTAATTTCTCAGTGTGTAATTATACAGGGCAGAATCTTGGATTTCAAAGGATTCACATTCCTGGAAAATAATCTGGGGAAATAATTTAGTCTTATTTCAATGTGAAAAATGGATAGAGAGAATTATCATTTTGTTGTTTTTCTTCCTAGATATAAAAACAAAAAATATTGGATTCTTCCAGCATTATGTGGACTACATTTCTCTCATCTCTTCTTTCATTCTATTGCTGCTGCTTACAATGAAAATAACTATAATGAAATAGTACCTGGAAACTAAACCATGCACAAACAACTGCAATCATTTTTTTTACAAGTCAAATTTTTTTACAACTTTCCTTTGTTCAAGTTAATGAGCGCAATTACTATGGAAAAGGACACACAAAGGAATGAACCTTGCAGAAGAGTAAAAATATGATTAAATAAATTGATAAATTAGTTTTTCATAAATTGCAAAGATGACAGACATGCTTTACATCAGAAGAGTGCTAGTTTGCCAATTTCATATCATTGGAAAATACTTCACAACCATTTTGAAAATAGACAACTAGCTATATGTAATATGTTATGTCTGTTGCTGCTTAAGATAGAAAAATGTTCCATCCATCAGAAATATGACTACTAACAGTGAAGACAAAAATAGCATCTTTGAGCAGAATGATTGGGCAGGAGATTATTTTTTCCATTTTGGCGTATGCATTAATATGCTCTTAAAAATATAAGAATGAAACAAATAAATGGATTGCTTTATTCTCCAAGATTACATTGGCTAGCTAAGTCACAGAAAACACTTCACAGAAGACACACAGGTATATACATTAGAAACCAAAGACAGTCTTACAATTAAGCATGAAATTAGCTGTCATTGTAAGAAGGTAGACATAACAGTGAGAAAGACTCTACCATTGACAAATTGCCCTTAAGATATTTGCTGACAAGCTTCAACAGCAAAAAAGTCTACTTCATTCTTGTAAAAATGTCAACTGTATTCATATACTTCCTACCTCCAACCCAATTAACAGTACCACCTGTGATTTATCTGTATGTGGTAAACTCAGCCCAAAGGTTCAGTTTTCTTTGTTGTAGGGCTCTGTTCTGTTTTTAAAAGGTTTTAAGTTGGGCATAAAAGGGTTTTTGGTTGGAGGGGGGGAGAGGGTGTTAGGGGTGGTGGTTATCAAGTACCATTACCAGCACAACAGTTTTTTTAGTATTTACATGTATATTTAAGGACATATACTATTTAACTACCTATATATTTTTCCCTTCAATATGCAGAAAATTGCTTCTTCAAGAAGTTCTGCTACTCATTGATGCAAGTTCCACATGGTAAAATAACTCTTAGGTCAAAGCTTAATTCAGTTATGTAAAGCAAATTTAATAAATTAGTCTTTCCAAATGAATGAATAACAAGAGCAGATAGGATTCTGTCATCTAGAGAAAAGTATAAAATTCTATTTATCTTCAAACTTACACATTACATACAAAGAATAATTTATGCAACTTAATAATTTACATCATAATAATGATTTGTAAAACTGAATCATTGATGAAAGAATGCTAGTCTTTAAAGGAATACTAAATGAGAACATTCATTCCTGCATACATCAGTTTCATTTTATTTACAGAATTAATAATAGAATAAAACCTTCTTCTTGAACAGTAATTACCTGAGAAGGCTGTTCTCAATAAATAAGTGGCTGTAGCTGCCTCTAAAATAATGTCTACTTACACAACATAATACACAATTTTTGTTTTTTTCTGACTCCCCAGTGTTCACCTCCTTCCAATGTTACCATTGATGTTCCTTGTCCAGATTGGCTCTTTAGACTTCACTCCATGCATTCAGTCAGCCCCTAATGAATTTATAATTTACCCTACTTTAGAAAAATAAGTTTTCTTATAGATTACTTCTGATTCAGTTCGCCACAAGATTGTATGCATCAGAAGCAGCAGAATATAAAAAGTTCCTTGGAAGCATTGGCAAAATTTACATGTTGGCATATACAGTCAGGGCACCATGAACTTTATCTTTGATAAACAGACAAAAAAGTAGAAAATATGACATGTTCTGGAATCACCATCCCTGGGAACATTTAAAAAATATGTGTACATGGCACTTAGGTATATGGTTTATTGGTGAACAAGACTGTGCTGGATTAATTATTAGACTTAATAATCTTAGGGGTCTTTTCCAATGTTAACATATCTATGGTTCTATGATTCAAAACTAATTTACTGGTTTGGAAATTTCTCTTAGGCCTTGCTACGTATTCATTTATATGGATGAGGAAATGGTAATGCAATCTCCCCATATCCAAGGAATAGAAAGACATAAATGAGCAAAAAACTTTCAGAGTAGTATCTTTGTGTTTCTTCCATCCTGTACATTCTGTTTAGTTTTGTTTGTTCATTTGAGAGAAGACTACAAAGGGAGACAAAGACAATACTCACAGATTTCCGAACACTGCCAAGTCACAAAAAAATAAATACATCCATGAGGATACATCTTCTGCATATGCAAGCTTTCTTGATCCCAACTGTCTGGGCTCGCAACTTGCTTGCAGAACTACATTAAAGTAAATATGAAATGGCCATTATTCTGGGTTTTTTCAGGAAAGTATCTGTGTGCTAACAAAAAGATAAAAGAGTGAATGTGGTAGAATGTGGTTAAAACAACACATAAATGTAAAACTACCTACTGAATCTTGAACAAGGTTGTAGTAAAAAAGGTGTCTGAGGTGAGGGATGCTAATTAAGGCATTTAGTTAAAATATATTCAGTATAACCTGGAAAAATTGATCTGCAATTTTCTATGAAGAGACATCTTTCAAAGTGTTTCTGAGCAAGGTGATAATACACAGTATAATGAGGAACAAATTATTTCATGTAGTTCTGGAGGGGCAAGCACTCTTCTCCCCCCTCCTATGTCAGTTACACCATCCAAAGTATATTAAAACCAAAATTATATAAGCACCCTTTTAGCTGCTGGTTTCATCATGGAGATGGAGGGTATACTAGAAGATATTGGTGAATATTAACACATCGATCCATTATATAGGTTTTTTTTAAAAAGTATAGTACTTATGAGAACACACATTGTGAGCATCATGTCTCAACTCCACACCACAAATTCAAAATTAAAATGAACTAACCAAGACTGAATGTATTTGCAGATTTCACAGTATTGTAGAATCCTAGAAAGACATGGTTTGAAGGGATCCTAAAGATTGTCTTGTTCCAACCCCCCTGCCATGGGCATGGATGTCACTCATTAGATCAGATAGCTCAGGGTGGCATCTCTGCAGGATGGCATCATTGGGTTTAGAAAGAAAATAAGAAAATGAAGATACAAGGAGGAGTGCAGACATAGCTGACTCCTGCGACAGCATTGTCTGCTATAATTCATTTACTGAGAGTATTAGTTAGTAACTAACCATTTACATACAGAATTATATTATTGGTATTCTCGGGAAAGACAATAAACTGAAGTTGCACAGAAAACCATTTGGTAAAGCACAGAGTTTACAATTCTGACATTTTATAAGCTATTTTAAAACCCCGTTCTTAAAATTAACACATCAAAATCTGCTCAAACTGACCAACCAGAAAATAGATTAAGAAGGTAAGCATTACAAATTTTGAAACCTGAAACTGACTTATTACAACTATTCTGTCAATTCAACTGGACCGAGGCTTTTTATTTAAGCAATCTTTATAATCTATTCACAATAATGTCTATCATTTTCTTAACATCATTTCCAACATACAAAATGAAGACTCACAGTCACATGAATTTCTAGATGGCTAGTAATACACAAAACTGAGAGGTGAGACTGATAGCCCAGAGGTCGTGTTGCTATCCTAAGGGACCTGGACAGGCTAGAGAACTGAGCTGACAGGAACCAAATGAAGTTCAGCAAAATAAAGTTCAACAAGACATTAATCTTGTCTTCACCTAGGGAGAGGAACCCTATATACCAGCGTAAGATGGGGGAAATCTAGCTGGAAAGAAACTTGAAAGGAAGACCTTGAAGATGTTTTTAGACATACAAACTGAACAAGAGCTATCTATATGTCCTTTTGGCAAAGCAGGTCAGTGGCTTCCTGGGCTGCATTAGGAAGAATGTTGTTCCTAGGCTGAGGAAGTTGCTGCTTCACCTCTACAATGCACTGGTGAAGTTGCTCCTGGAGTACTGTGTCCACTTTATAAAATCATAAAATGTTCTGGGTTAGAAGAGACCTTCAGGGTCTCCCAGTGCAGCAAGGACATGGACAAACTGGAAAAAAAATCAAACTAAGGTTCACAGATGACAAAGGGATTGGAATATCTCACCACAATGATAAACTGAATGGACTTCCCAAGTTCGTAACTTCAAATGTTAACTGGTACTGAAAGTAAGCAGCAAATGTATTCTACAGAACTTTCAAAATCAGAATCACTGTCATGGAAGAAGCAGAAGACTTCTGCTCTGAGATGCAAAGACTAAAACCTTCCAGGGACATCAAAACTATCAAACACTCACCAGAGATTTTTTTTCAACCACCCTATCTTTTAGCCAGCCAGCCTTCTACCCAGTTTCTACAGGATAGCCTCCTCACTCAATATAAATGTTAAGTGTCTTGCTTCTTCATTAGTTACACCCACCTATACCTCTTCTTCAAAAATTTGAAAGGGGTCTAAACAACATGTAATGATTATGCCTAGTAAATTTGCGGATATAAGACTACTGAAAACATAACACAAAAAAATATTAATATTTAGAAGCAAAATAAGCATTAGCTACTTTATAAATATGCAATTTATAAATATGTAATAAATGTTAATGCAATTGCAAATATTTACATCTTGTTAATGCACACAAAAGTATTAAATGCCAGATAATCTTCAAATGTAGCATAAGCTGACAAAAGACGGAAAAAACCTCAGTGATATTGATCTTGTTTCTAACCACAAGTGACTTGCTATTTTGTTCAAAATAGCTTGTCTTGTCTAAAAACACATCAGGTATTCCAAATGCAGAGAGCAAGACTGAGTTGATACATTTTGAGGATACAGTCTTAATACAGTCCTTAATCTTGAGAGAATGTGCTGTCATTTTGCAATCTATGACTAGCCAAGAGCTTCCATGTCTGCAGCAGAAAGAATGCTCTCCTTGTGCTTCATAGAGAATTGTCTAGATTCATTGTTTTCACATTTCACCCTTTTCCTTTAGGATTTGAAGCATGAAAAAAAACCCTGATCATGGTATGCAACTTACATAAGTATTTTGACATGTTCTTAGATGCAATGATGTCCCTGAAGTTGCTTGTTAAACAAAATCACATTCTCCTAATTTGCAAGACTTCTTTCCCTAAGAGATTCTTTCACAATTCAGGACACAGGCAAATTTTACTCTGTTCAAATAACAAAAAATTTCAGCAATCCAAAGCTACAATGAAAATCAGAATTTATGAGAACTCTTTTTTTATTTTTCCCCTCGGGGGTAGCCATATAACTATGGCATTCATGTCTAGTCTTTGATCACAGGGTAACAGAAACTGTGCTAAGAAAATGCATCAGAAAGAACCAGTGTGCTGTTTCCTCCAGCTCTTTGATAATTTTGATAGATTTCAGAATTTAAGAAAAAAGTGTTTGGAAAAAGTCATTATTACTCCAAACACATTTAACTGACTTCATTAGCCAAATAATCGCTATTTAAGAAAACACATTAGAAACATGAACAGCAACAAACAAGAAAGAAAAATTCTATCCAAAAACCCCCATAAGCTATAAAAAGCCTTGGAAAGACAAAAGAAAATTCCTGTTTGCTTGGGTTTTGGGGTGGTTTTTCATTTTGGTGTTGTTTTGTCAGGTTTTTTGCTTGTTTTAACTTGGACTATGATTTAATACCATTATCACCTAAGAGTATTGCAATTGATTATTTCTGTTCATGGTTAAATTAATGAATAAAAAATACTGCTGTACAGAAAGAAACAAGATTAAACACTACATTCATTTGCCATCAAATTCAGTACTTATTGTTATTTAGATGGAAAAACAAAGAAAATATTACTATCTTTTACTAAAGGCTTTTTACATTCCAAATTACATTTATTCAATTACTTTTAATAGAGGAAAAAAACTTCTTTTTAGCTAACAAAAAAAGAAAGCTTCAGAACTTCCAGTTATAGAGTTTGCACACTGCAGTAACAAAGAATTAGACTTCTAAATTAGGCATTTACATACCTACACCATAACTCTGAGTACATGTTGAATTTCTTTAATAATAAATTATTATAGCCTGGTGACATTAAATTCATTATTTTTAGTCAATCTCACAACCTATTCTTGGCATCATAGAAATCAATTGATTTGGATTAAGATGGCCCAGACAGACAGAAGACTGGGAGATAAAGTAAATTAAAGTTGAAGGTGGGCAAAGAAGAAAAAAATTAGTATCAGGAAAAGGAAGGAAAAAAATGTTGTGGGGGAATGAAGAAATAAGGCTATGCTCATTTGTGATCTTCATTCTTATACTTTACCTTGTAAACTTTTAGTTATTTATTTTATAAAAATATGTAGCTTGGATCAATTTGCTTCATCTATTACATGTTAAGTAATCCAGTGTGAACCCCAAGTTTGATTGATTTATGGTTTTTGGGGGGTTTTGTTTGTTTGCTTTGTTTGGTTGGGTCTTTTTGTTTGTTTTTTTTTTGTTTGTTTGTTTGTTTGTTTTGGTGCAGCATGCAGTTTTCAGGGAAAATTTTGCTATAGTTAACATAAACTCAAGAGGAACAAAGCAGGAGAAACACTTCAGCAAACAGCCACTCACCAAAAGCCCAGGGTATTCACACAGTTGACAGAACTGCTGTTGTCTCAAGCCAAAATTAGGACAGGACAGGTGTCAATTAATAAATTTGATTTAATAGTCCCAGTAATCCAACCCTTTACTTTTCCTCCTTGAAAAACATGAGAGGTTGTATCATCCTAATAGTTTACACAATATCTGGAAATTCACAGAACTTCTGTAAAGTGGAAGAAATATTTTCAGTCTTGGAATGTTTTTATTCCTCAACACCAACTGAATCAAATACACCTAAGAGACGCAAATGGGCTTGGAAAGTAAAACCACATCTTTATCCCTAGCTCTCTTTGCTGTCATGTCTGCTGACATTCACTATGTCTTTCTTAGTGAACAGTTTATCAAATATAACCAAACTTGGAAAAAAAAATCAAACTACTTTCACTGGTAGATATCAACTTTGAGCAGTCTACAGGCTTTGAGGGATGTAAATAATAATATAATTTAACTTAATTTTCCAGAGTAACAGCAGATTGATAGTATTACAATTCAAAACTGGAAAATTCTACACTACCAAATTTTTTCTTCATATTAAATACTTTATCTTTTCCACCATGCTTAATATGTAGGGTGTTGCAAAAATGAAACCTTTCCCAATCATCACTGAAAACCCTGGCTCATCTGCTTTTTTTAGTCATAAATAATGAGCTAGTTTGCATGATTAATACAGGAAGAAGACTTTGTACAAGCTGCATAGTTTAATTGAAACATAAATCATGCAGGTGGTTATAACTTAGAACTATTATAATAATAAATTATTATATTTTCTCTACTTGCTTTGCATGCTTAATATAAAACTAAATTAATATCTGGTAGCCACTACATAACAGTGGTTGTAATCAGCTGCCAAGATGCTATTAATCTGGCTGACAGGTGGTTCAGGAAGTTGAAGTACCTGTGCCTTTTAGAAATAATTGTAGTGAAAACCCACAGAGAATCTCATGTTCAGTGAATAATTTCAAATCTGTGGTTAATTCTAAACACAAAGGTACTCCTACTGTTTCAGCATTGACTCAGACACACAAATAACTCCCTCCCTCCATATGCTTAGAGCTGCTATTTGATGATTTGGCAAAAAAACCCCAGTGACTTAGTCTTGAAATTCAGTTTTTGGAATCAACCAAATTTGATTCCAATCTCTATTCTTAATCCAAAAACTACCACAAGATATGTTTCAAATTGGCCCTAGTTTCTGACAGTTTAATGGGGCTTTTTTAACAATTAAAAAAAGAAAAATAAAAACAAAACCAAAAAACCTATACCAAATTGTCTACTCTGTGAATTGCTAAAGATGAAAATTCTTGACATTCACCCACTGGAGTGCCCAGTCACTTAGTAACTTTTTTCTAAATGCAGGCATATCATACAGAGGAAAAATCACTACCTTTGCACAATGAAAATTTTCCTTCCTAGCACAGAGAAGTTTCCATAACTATGCAAAAATCTTGCTTAGAAAAATATTAAGAATACTTTTTACACATTACATTCACACTTTACATGGGAATTGCATTCATGTTTGACACTAAAAACCCCAAACCCAGAAAAATTTTTCTCCAAAGCATTTCAAATTTTCATGCATGCTTATTAGTGTGTGCTTGCTGGTGCTACCTTATTCTCTGTAAGACTCCTGCAGCCAATCTTCTAAGTTTATTTTTTGCTTTCATCAACGTAATGCCAAAGATCTTGGAAAGGAAAAAACTGAAAAATTTAGAAGAATTCTCCAACTTTTCCTCTTTTAAAAAAGGACAGGTAGGTGAAGTAATGGGTATGGTATGCCGACATTGACTGGACACCAAATGCCCAACAAGGCATCCTACCTCTCACCTCCTCAGCAGGATGTTGTGTGGGAAGTGGAAGAAAATGAGATGGAAAAACCATCTTGTGGATCAAGATAAGGACAATTTACTAAACAAAAGTAAGAAAAAAATTCTATTTTCCACCAGCAAGGAATGTTCTCCTCTTGCTGGGAAGCACAGTTTCAGAAAGTGTAGCACTTGGTCTGGAAGGAAAATATTGTAAGTATTGAACACCCCACTTCCTACTCCTTTTCTTAAACTTTGTATTTGAGCTGACATCATGTGATGTGGAATATCCTCTCTGGTCTGACTGCATCAGCTGACCTGGTTATGTCCTTTCCCAAGACCTTGTCCACCCTCTGGAGGACTGGTGAAGAGATAGTGCTGGTGCTGTGCCAGCACTGCTCAGCAGAAACCACAACTGTGGCATTCATCAAAACATTTCTAGATATTAGCACACAGCATTGTGAGGAATCCCATTTATCTGTGTCAGTAACAATACCCAATTGAATTAAAAATCTGAAGTCCTATTTAAATGGAACAGGAAGAAATAAAAAATTCTACAATTACTAAAACAAAGAAACATACTACATTAATTTTGAGGACTTGATCTCCTTTCTTAAGACTCAAGAGTTAGACTGGACTGCAAAGATTAAGTAAGACCAATTCAATCTTAAACACCATGATTTATTAATTCCATTAACACCTATCTTGATCAGCTTGGCAATATTTTGCATGATTTCTGCAAAGCTCATTCCTCAGTTTTTGTCCAGTGCCCATAAAAGTAAGCTGAGAAAGACTGGATGGCTTCCCCTACATCTTAGTGTTTTGATTAAGGTACTTCATACAAAAATATGCTCCTTTAAAGAGCATCCTTTTATTTCAAGAAGCATTAAGAAATTCCAAGAGTTCAGCTTAGGATACCTTGAGAGGATACTGCTGCTAGCTAGAACTGAGTTGTCAAATAATGTGCTGCATTTACCCTCCTTTCAAGGAAAAGAAAATAAAAATTAAGCCCCCAAAACATTAAAAATCTAGAGAATATCTACTCCAGCACAGGACTCTTACCAAGTCAGAGATGAAAAAGGTTTTCCTTCCCATATTTTTAGCACCAAACACAAGCTTCCCAGTGACATTTCTCACATTTCTGTCAAAGGTAAGAGCTTCTGTTACTATCTATTTTACAGGACCACTAAAGACCATTCACAGGGTACCTGACGGCAAAAAGCAAGCAAACCTTATAACTCTCACTTGGAGACTTCTTTCCTTATAAGCCTAACACACATAAATCTTAAGTAAAACAGACTTCACTGACCTTCTCAAGGTCTTTCTAACCTTATCTCCAGGTTATAAAATGAGAAGTGCTATTGACTAAAAGAACTACCTAACTTAAGTTTAGTGATGCAAGACTACAAAAAAACTCCCCAGCAATAAAACCAGACAAACAAACCAACCAACAGAGTTATTTTCCAAATCTTCCTATGACTACAGTCTCTTTGATGAAGGTTTATTTGGTGAACTACAAGGACTTGATTCTACTGATTTTTATTCTATCTTTATCAAAGTTGAATAAAATAGCAACATGTAATTGCTAAAATAAACTAAGATTCACACATGTGACAACAGTACAAACACATCAAAAATATCTACTAAATGATAACACTACAATTTGATTAAACTAAAATTACTTGGTTAAAGTCACATCCTTCACATATCAGGATTATAATGCCATCTACAATCCATTTTCTAGATTATTATTTAAATAAGAAAATATAAAGAAATAGTTGATGATGGATTGCAATACTACTAGAAATACTACAGACTTTATGTACTTATAAAATAGGGCCAACAACCAAAGGGATGATTTCATAAATGAAGTCATTATCATGACTAACTTATCAACTTCTAGAAACATTGAAATTGATGCATGTGGGAAGTTTCCAGAACATATTTCAAGAATATATTATTTTCTACAACTACCTTCAGCTATAGGGGCAAGAAAATCTAGAACAATCACTTTCAAATTTCATCCAATTTTGTCCAAACTTCCTCATGTCATGTATCTATTGACTGAATAATATCTAAATTGTAACTGCAAATTTTCAGCCTTCAATGTCAACTTTCCCACAACATTCTTTAGCATAATATAAATCAAATAAATATATATATACTTTCTTGACAAGCTAAAAGAATCCCTGCAAGTAATCCCTGCAATTTTTTAAAAATATCTGTGACTAGAATAAACTTATTTCCAGTTTATGTTTATTATGCACTGTGGATGATTCCATGTACAATGTCCCCATATTCTCAAAACCTAATTTTTTGAGCTATGGATAAAATGTGTTTAACTTGCAAGTGAATGATGCATATGCAAACCTTCATATAGAGCTTGTGTTCATTAAAGTTTTCATTTATTGTTACTTGATACATCTTTCCTAAGCATCATTCACAAGACATATGGAAACATTTTCAAAGCACCTATCTTTTTATCAATTTCCATATATATTACAGATAAGTAAGATTTCTCCAAATTAGCTATTGACCAAGTTGTGATATATCTAGAATATCTCCTCAGAAAGTAATTAATTTGATTTTACTATTTCCAGAGCCACAGCAGTTACGGTAAATTGTCCCAGTCTTTATTGACACAGGTAGTCCAGATGAACTCCAGGGGCACTGCATGTTATATTGTA
This sequence comes from Lonchura striata, assembly GCF_050655825.1. Lineage (NCBI taxonomy): Eukaryota > Metazoa > Chordata > Aves > Passeriformes > Estrildidae > Lonchura > Lonchura striata. Next base: position 76,326,180 of record NC_140704.1, read on the forward strand.
ACCCAACAAGTGTATTAAATAGAATGAGACAGGGTTCAACAGACTTCAGATTATATTCTAATCATTACAGCAATCCAAAACATGCATTAATTATGTCACACATCAAGTTGTATTGATTGTCTAATCATTTAACACTGTAAACCTGTGCCAAATGCATGTTAACAAATTATTGTCAAAAAGGTCAATCTTGTATAGCAAATTAGATGATTCCCTGTAAGTGGCGCTACTTAACCAAATTCACTTGGATGGATATACATCTACAGGCTCCTGTAGTAGGAAACTAAGTGGTCTAATTTTTACTGAGAGTCCCTAGAAGATGATGACTTGTGCAATCAGACAGCTTCTTTAAAAAATTAAACTTGAACTTGGATGTTAACTTTTGGAATGTCACTTTGAAGCACCCTCATTTCCATGCAACATCATGTTGGGCCTACTCAAATTTACAGGTCATCAGGTAATGAGAAGAAATGAAATTTTAGAAATAGACTTTACTTTTTCAAAAGTTTATCAGTGCTCCCATATATTTTTCTAAGAATGTCAGCATTGGCAACAAACTTTGTCTTTTGGGTGACAAAGCCTGAATAATTTTCTGCCAAGTAAGAATGGTGTTCCTAACTTCCAAGGAGAAAGGGGAGCCAGATTGCTCAAAAAGTATTTACAAAATATTAGCAAGATGTGGTAGAATTTACTGACATGAAATAGCTGGGGGAAGGTAGTAGGAGAAGAAAGTTTCCCCTATACTACAGAGAAAAAGGAAATAATAAAAAAAGTCAATACAATACAAGAAGTTTTCCTTATAAAAATTAATTTAAGTTTCTCTGAAGCATGCTACATACAATAGTGTTGATTAATGGAAGCTCTGAAGCACTAAGGACATATTTCAAAAGCAAATTTCTACTGGAGGATTAAATCTGCATTCACTGATACAATAGTTTTTATAAAGTGTCTTCTAAAAGTGCATGCATTAAAAAAAGTAGGAATTATAATAATAATTCTACAGTTGGATAACACCTTTATGCAATTAATTTAAATATTAAAAACCTTGATGAATAGTAAATGAAGAGAAATATAATTTCAAAAATATCGTCTTTAGAATAAGAGCTAAGGCTGTACCAAAACATTAACATACCCAAACTATTTTCTTCTGAAAAATGGTGGCAGAGATATGCTGGAAATAAGGATAGTTCAAGGTTTCCTGGAAGAGCTTGGTAACCTGATTAAAAGTAGAAGAAATCATATTTTTGAAGTGCAGAAATCAATGCTTGCTTTTCAAGGAAAGAGTCTATTTCAACATAAATCCAAATTTTGTGAAGCAGTATCTGTAATAGAAAATATATTTTTAATGGAATTGTAAATTGTTTATTTCCCAAAATTTATCCAGGTATTTAAGAAGTTATTATTTGTATAATTAAAGCACTCTTTGTTTTGTAATAGATGCTGCAAAAAACACCCAATGTATTAATAAAATAAAATAATGTAAAAATTGTATGATATTGTGAAGAAGGGCAAAACTGAATTTTATCCATAATTTGATTGTGTAAGTAAATTAAATTAGTTTATAAAATGTACTTGTAGGTAGAACAATCCTCTACCAAAGAAACCAAGGTATTTGGTTGTTGGTTGGAACAATTCTCTTATGAAGAAAGGCTGAGAGAAGTGGAAAAAATCAGTCCAGAAAAGAAAAGGCCTCAGGCAGATCTTACTGTGTGTTCTCTTTGAAAGCAAAACCAGTGAGAGACTCCAAGTCAGAAATACAATTTATTGGGAAAAGGGAAAAAGACAAAAATACATGCAATGATATAAAAGGAAGACCACTGACAAAGTCAGAATACAACCTGACACCCCTCTGGCCAGCGTGCTGGTAGCAGTCCGAATTGGAGTGGCTGCAGTACTCTTAGGATGTAGATGTGGTTATTGCATCTTCTTGGAAACCTGCAGAAAGGCTGCCCCTCTGTCTAGAAATCCCCAGATTTATCCAGGTGGGAATGCTTAGCTCCTCCCCCCTGGGCGGAGCATCTCATAATGGGCTGATGTTACTTGAGTCAGGAGGTGTGTCCTTAATCACCTGTTAAACAGAACTGGCTCCTGGAGAGTGTTATCTCTGAGTCATGTGGCAAGACATAGATGGGCCTATTAACAGGAGATAAGGAAAACTGTCCAGAGGCAACTGCTACTCGGATGGTAATAGGAAACATCATGGTCTTCAGTCTTGGACACTGTGACTTTCAGTACCTATAAATTTAGCTTATGATAAAGGCATCAAAGATATCAAGGCCTGTATGGACAGTACAAAAGGCAACAGTATTTTAAGATAAAGGTGGTGGTAACCTGGGGTGGGTTGCCCAGAGAAACTATGTTCAAGACCAGGGTGGATGGGGCTTTGAGCAAACTGATTTAGCAGAATGTGCCCTTGCCCATGGCAGAGTTGGAACTTTATAGGTCCATTCTCACTCAAATCATTCAACCATGCTATGACCTTTAGTAGTAAAGAATTTATTTATTTGATTTTTACTGCTAAAGACTGAAACAATATGAAAAATTAGCTTTCTTAAACAGTAACTTAAACAGATAGTCTTTTAATGAGCTCCCTATTAAGGAAGAACCAAGAAAATGTGTAACATATATAGGGTTACACAGGACTTCAAAACTTTTAAGATTTTTTTTCTTCTTTAGTCCTAAAACATGATTAATTAAAAAATCATAATCATTTCTCTAGATATATTCTGTGGCAATTGGAATGTGAATCATAGTTCTGTTTTTCCTGTTAATGTACACTCTAATTTTAAAAATTAGAAATTTAATAAGCTAAAATCAGTCTGAAAGGTTTTATTTCCATTTATGTCTGTGGTGGATTGATTTTGCCAGACCATCAGGCCCAACCCAACTACTCTCTTATTCTTCCAGCTCAACAGAGGAGGGGAGAAAATAAAACCAAAAATCTTGTGGTTCACAATAAAAACAGAAAGATCACCAAAACACCCAAAATCAAGGAAACTTGAGAAAAATTAATTTAATTTACTGGCAACTAAAAATAAACTTGTATGCTGATGTCCTGGTTTGTAAGATAAGCCTGTATTCTATTTGCCATCTGTTGGAGGTTGGGCAGGTTTGTTATCTCTTCCAAGAACAATGGTTTGCTCCGAAGAGGTAATGGTTTGTTAATGGGCCATTGACTGACTCACTGCAGGGCTGGTAACGTAACACCATCCCATTGTGAGATGCTCCACCCAGAGGGGGAAGCCGAGCACTCTTTTATTGTATAAAGGGGTACCTTTTGGGAGACAGAGCAGCTCTCTCTTTGCGGGATTCCCAGAGAAGCAGCTCCTTTCGGCAGGATTCCCAGAGAAGCGGCCGGAGCGCGGTGAGGCGGCTGCGGCAGCGGAGCTCAGAGGTGGCCCCGGCGCAGAGGAAGACCGGCCCCACTGCCACCAGATCTTCAGAGAAAACTATACCCTTCTAAAGATCACCACTTCAGCTGCAATTCATCAGCCACTGCAAGAGGAGAAGCTGTCATTTCAACTGGACTGCTACCAACACCCCCGAATCCTCAGGTTGTGCACTTAATCACTAGTTTTGTTTGTACCAATTGCATTTGCCTTTTTAAATTGTTATCTAGTTTTCTCCTAGTAAAGAATTGTTACTCCCATTCCCATATCTTTGCCTGAGAGCCTTTTAGTTTAAAAATCCTGGTAATTCGAAGGGAGGGGGTTTACCTTCTCCATTGCACAGGAGGCTTTTGCCCTCCTTCACAGACTCCTGTCTTGTCAAACCAAGGCAGCTGAGAAAGAAATGAAAAACTAAACCTCCTCTTCTCATTCCCCCCAACAATGTGGCACAAAGGGATTGGCAAAAACGTGGATGACTGAAGCTGGAAGCGACCTCCTGAGATCATTTGGTACAGCCCTACTCTGTTCAGACAGGGACACCCATTGCTGGTTCCACAGGATAATGTCCAGGCAGCATTGAATATGTCCAGTGTTTGATGCCACACAGCCTTCCTGGGAAACCTGTGCTCACTCATACTCACAGTAAGAAGTGTTTCCTGATGTTCAGAGAAAACCCTCTATGTTGTATATTATGCACATTGCCTCTGGTCAACACTAAAGAGAGAACCAGTTCTACTGCCTTTGTAGCCTTGTTTCAGGTGTTTTTTGCACATTGATGAGATCTCATGGAGTTTTCTCTTCTTCATCCTCAACAATCTTAGCTCTCTCAACCTTTCTTGGTTTGCAAGATGCTCTAGTGCTTTCATCAAGCTTATGACCCTTTCTAATTAGTTCATGTCCTTGCTGTTCTCGGGAACACTAAAGTGAACAAAGAACTCCAGGTGGAGTCCTGTCAAGTACTGAGTAGAAGGGAAAGATCACCTCCTTTAACTCAGGGACAGCATTCCTTTTACTTCAGCCTAAAATGCAGAAGTTACACTTTCATTTAAAGTGCATTTGTGAAAAATACAAATACTTAAGGTCAACCTCTAGGTTTTTAGAAAGTTGTATGGATGAAGGCATATGTGCTTAATGTAGCATCTTATCCAGAGTAATGACAGAAGATTCACTGGGGTATTAGCCATAACCTCTAGACAGTTAATCACAATCATTACAGTACATTCTTTTTTGTTTTCTGTCTTCCAAGATGGAAGTGCTGAGAGAAACAGCTTTCATTGTTTGTTTACTGCATAAATTATGTTCAAAATACCATCAAACCTTGGTGATGGGCAAAGAAAAGCTAAATAGTTGATTTTACTTGAAGAATGAATGTCTCACAAATATATTTCACAAGATAAAAGATCATCTCAACTCAAGGTTGCTGTTTGACAGCCAGATTAGACCAGATAGCACCTAAATTTATCATTATTCCACACTTCTAAAGTCAGACTGGTGACGAATATCCAGGTCATAACAGAAAGGTGTTCTAGTTGACAAACTTGCTTAGTACTCTTACAATTAGCAGCAGGGGACAAGGAAGAATAAAAATGGTAGCCTCAGCATTCTCCTTGACAGGGGTGAACTGGCTGTACAGAGACAATAATTTGTCATTAATCTTGATATCCTGTTTTGTGAATAACAAAAGGAATCAACTGCATGCTATCTTTGCATGGCAAAAAAAAACCCAACCCAAACTTGGAATTTCTCATGTCTGCCAATAAGCTTCCAAACCAAAAATGTATTTTGAAAAAGAAAAATATGCATAAGTAGTAAGATCTGTCTTTGCATAACTAATTAAAAAAGGATAATGTAACATTTTAATGATCACGCGGTTTAAAAAATACATTCCCTTTTAATTTTAACTTTAAAGTTTTTATTTTGTGCAGGATGCAGTGGAACTTATAAAACAGGAGAAGGGGAGATTTATTTTCTTTTGCATATAACAAAGATTGCTAATTGCATTGCATGAATAGTGGTAGTTGCAAGCTTCAGATGTGCTGTGAACACCAGAAAAGGGCTGTGGGTGTGTGTGTGCAGGAATTATGAGGTGTGTTTATCATTGGGTTTGTAGGGGGCTTTTCCCAGACAATGCACAGAGCTAAATAACCAAATAACCATCTAGATACATTTTATAAGTTAAGAAAATATGTTTGGGTAATGGCTTTGCCAAGAAGCATGTCCTCAGTCCACCAGAGTGTTTGTGTTTCAGATACACAAATTAGTTTCAGGCCAAGCCTAGGAATCAGCAGTAAGTGGTCTTTTTAAGTGAAGAATGAGATACTGCAGTACCAGTTAGGTCACTTTTCTTCCTCTCAAAATGTTACAAATATTTCACACCCAAATTCCACTTGTCTTGATAAAGCCTTCTGTCTCTATGTTCCTAAAGTTACAGCACATTTTCTTAGTAGATCAACTTGGTCTGACTATTGTTTTCTTATTAAGCAGTATCCTTAAGACAATAGCTGAAGGAGGAGCCAAAATAATTTTCCAAAGTGAATTTAAGCATTGATTCTTCTGTTTCCAACTAGCTAGGAAGTAAAAACTCCTCTGTATAGATGTTCAAAAGAGGACCTAAAGCTTTTGCCTTTTATTAAACTGCAGACACTCATCACTACTTCAATATGGTTTAGTAGCCTTTCAGCACTTAGGAGCACTTTTTTCCTCCCGGCGCATAGTGGTCATTCATGAACTGGCTCAAGACACTGCAAGACTAAGATGACTGCAGCCCTCTTCTCTTTGTTAGACCTTTCTTAAAGGTCAACAATAAACAAAGGAAGGACAAAACACTGCTTGGATCTATAGTTTCTATGGAGTTTGAGCCATCATATAAATCAATAAAGATTTACATCCCTTAGTATAAAAAGTCAAGCATTTATTATGACATCTTCAATATATTTAGTTTTTTGCAATGTTTATATAAGGTCTGAAGAGCGATTACACTTGTGCAAACATATTACATCTATGGCTAATTTTTTTCACTAAACACCTAGAATAAAAATCAGATAATTTCTAACTGTTTTCTCTAGTTCCTTAATTTTTATTTCAATTCCTATTTTTTTTTCTAAACTTTTTAAAAAAAATTAACATATTTTCCTCGACACTGAGTTATACTGCTCTATTTTGATGCTGTTTCAGTCTCAGCTGGTGAGTGGGGAAAGGAAGCTATATGGGGGAAAGAAAAGCAAATAAAAAATTCAGAATTCCTGCTACATCACTGAAATTTTAGTCCACTAAAATTTTAGTAAATCACAGAGGATAAAAAAGGACATACATAATTAAAGGCAGATTAAATGCAGGCTGTTTGAGTTGTCAATTATGTGTTTCCAATTTTGAACTACTTACACAGAAAGAGGAAATTTTGTATTATTTAAGAATGCATATTTGAGTTTTCCACATGGAAATGTTTATCTAAGTTGAACATTCTACTGAGCAACAGGTAAACATGAGTTTAACAGAATTGTTTTGCACTTTATTTCAAAAGTCACATCTCTGCCATCAAAACATCACATAATCTGCAAAAAAAAAAAAAAAATAAAATTATGCAGTGGGTTCCTAAGGACTTTCCATTTACTGCATATGTCACAAAGCACAGACATTACATAAAACAAACATTTAAATTTGCAAGACAAGGCTCAAGTTACAGGTATCAAAATAGCATGATTATTAAGGATGTTATTTCTCCAAGGATTCAAAATTGACTAGGCTTACTGTTTCTTTGGAATTATCTTAAACATATATGGTATCACTGAACATTTGGAAAAGTAGGGCATAGATGTGGGTCCAATACATAACACATCAATAATTTGATCTCTAAATCCTTTTCCAAACCATTTCCCAACATTTTCCAGATTACAGTAACTAGAGGCCAGATGAGGACAATGTAAGAGCATGTAATTGCCAAAGAAATATTAAACTGCCGACTAAGTTTATATATCAACAGATAAATGTTTGTGATTAGACTTGGCATGAGATTTGTTATTAGGAAGAAATACTGTCCCAGAATTTAACAACATGTTTTAAGCATTTTTAGTTTTCTTTTGTACTACAAATTTCCTGCTGTTTTCCAAAATTTTTATCCAAGATAGGCACATGCTATGTTTGAGTTCTGCTACAAAGTACTACAGTTGGCTTTTACAGTGTCTTTCTTTTGACTTCTAATTTGTTGCAGAGTATTCCAAAGTATTCCATGATTGTGCATTAATTCTGTTAGGTTGAATATTTCTTGCCTTCTTGCTTCTGGTACTACAGGACAGGAAGAGACAGCAAGGTCCATATGACAGTTAAGATATGATCAGAAACTCCAGGGGACTAGTTCATAACAAAGGAAACAAGCCATCTGAAGATTTCCCAGTTTTCTGTCCTCTCTATCCTTTCACGGCAAATCTATGTCAAGCTGTAAGTGATAAATTTTTTGAGAGAAACTGAAACAATATTTTGTAATTTTTCATGTTTATCTATGCATTAAAGCAGAAGTATAAACAAGAAATTATTGCAAAGCTCCTTGTCTCTAGAACACTATTAATTGATATTCACATTAACCACTTTCAACCTTTCAGGCACTATCCATGGGGTTCACTGTGACTTGCTCTGAAAAATGAAACCCTAGCACCTCAATACTGATTTTACAACAAAGAAATTAGTTTCAGCAGTTTTTTAAATTAAGAAAATTTTAGGAATAAGAAAATAGGAAATTTTATTCAGTTTCAGGAAGTTACATTTCATATTTTAGTGTCCATCTTCTGCTTTCCTTAATATGTAGAATGAGAGGAACTAACTGCACAGTGTCTGCAAGTGAAAGCTCAAAAAGTAGGCTATAAGGTAAAGGTCTACAGCACTTTTCATACCCCCTCCTTCTTATTCCCATCTCCTAGCCATGCTAGTCCCTTTGACACTGTTGCGCTAATACCTCATCTTTATATACATGTACATGTGTATGAAGCTTTTGTCAAGCTCTTCCTAGTAAAAATTCCACCTTTAACAAGAGATGTCAAGATTTACAAATATATGGGAGTAGAGAAGCAACTATTGCAGCTGGTCCTCTGCAGCAATAGGACTCTATTTTTTATTTCTTCTTTTGTCTTCCAATTTCCTTTTGTCAACTGGGGCCAGCTTTCCTCTAATAATTTTGTGCATATCCAGAATTTTGATATCTCAAGACTTGTCCCTGTGGAAAGAAAACTGTCCAGGGAATATGTAATCCCAGACTTGTAAAAGCTGCAACTGTTACTTTATGGAGCTGAACAGTATTAAAATATCAGTGAAATTTTTTATCGGATCCAATGATGCTTTTAAAAAAATTCTGACTGACACAGAGCTGAGATAAAAACACTATGGCATAAAAAAAGGTTTTTAAAAAAAAATCACAGGATTTGATCTATGAAGACATGAGAGTAACTATTCTTTTATCAAAAAAAAAAAAAATGAGTAAGGAGTAAGACAGAGAAGAGGATCATTATTAACTTGACTGATTCTCTTTCATAGCATAGAACCAAAAACCCCAAACCAACCAAACAACCAAACAAAAAATCAGAGGATTTAATCTGCACACATAACCCAATATCTACGTAAACTGTAATATTAAACTTGAAAGATATTCAGTCTTTATATAAAATTGATGAATAATCCTTCACCATAGAAAAGCAGCTTAATTTTAATTAGTAGCAATTAGTGTTAAAGTTTCAGCATCAATACATGTTTCCATATTGTATTCCACACATAACTCAGACAAGGTTTGAATCTAAGAATTAATGTGACTGTACATGTCACTAATGCTGATACCAGTGACACAATAGTACGGTTTTACCTCAGAATCAATGTTAATTTGTCAAATTTTCAATGCTCCTGATAAAGGGAAATTTTGCAATGCAGACTGGCAAAAATTAAAGCTTATCATATCAATATTAATTAAAAACCACTACTCAAAAGCCCCTCAGTCATGTATCATAACTCATAAATTATATTATACTCTGATATAGATTAGAGTTTAAACACTAGATCTGCAGCATCTTGGAGTTTGTACTATATCAGAATAACTCTACTAGTTATAGGAAATTGCAGTCTATTATCTGATGCATGTACAATAGAATATTCCACGCAGACAGAAATTTTTAAGAGCATGTAAAAAAAAATCTGATTGACTGAGGGAATTTTTTTAAATAATAACTGCTCTTCCTTATACACACTCATTTGTCCTACTAACTTGCAAAGAAATCCTTTGTTCATCTTCCATAAAGTTTTCTATTCATTCAATTCTGGATTCTTTCTTCTAGGCTGCCACAAGTATCCCAGACAGGAAAAAAAAAAAAACCACCTGGGTTGCACTATTACCAAAATATGCTGAGATTTAGCTGGAAAGAAAAAAGGAAGTATTCTACAACACAAATATATGGGCAAGATTTCAGGGCAGAAGAAAATTATAACAGGCAGCTGTATAAAATAAGACATAATATGGATAAGTAACAGCTCCTATACTGACCATACCCCACTTGCCATTTTGATGGCAGAGCTCTACGTATTCCACCAGCATTTGGAAATAATTCAGAAGGTAATTTAAAAAAATATAATTTGAGTGCTAGGTTATTATATTAAAATCCAGTAGGAAAAGTAAATACTCTTAAGAATAGTCCTTTATCATTTGGCTCACAAAAACCTCTTAGACTCCTGGCTTTTTGAAGTCAGTGAATGGCTGTACATAATAGCACTCCAAAGCCATGCAAATATTTTGACAGCCTGTAAACAACACCACAATGAAGTAAAAGCTCTGCTCTCATTTGTCAAATAAAAACCTAAGAGTCACAATTTATAAAGTTATGGACCCTTTGCTATATGAAGTTGAACTGAAGAAATATCTTCAAACAGAAAACTTAATTTGTCTCAAGGTAAGAGAAGCTCTGAAATTTCAGTTGGTTTTTGGTTTTGGGTATTATTTATTTGATTAGATTTGGATTTTTTTGTCTTTGGAACAAAGAAAGGAATTTATCTTCTTTGATTTAACAAAATTATGGTGCTTTCTAATAATTTTGAGTCCATCTGAAATAAAACAATTATAGAAAGTTGCCCATTTACATGTATACTTGAAGAAACATACAAAACATACACTTCAGTAGAAGCAAAGAGATTGTACTTTTTTATAGAAATCACCTGCATCTTCTTTCACTGTCCCATCACAGATATTGAAAAGTTCAGTGAGCCAGAAAAAAATTTAAAGACTTAGACTTACATATATTTGTAGGTGACTCGATAAAGCTAGAGACCAAGGAGAAGCAGAGTACATTTTGACTGCCTTTTAAGTGGCTTCATCACCAATTCACCAATCTCCGTTTAGAGAGAAAAATGACAAAACTGCATTTTCACAATGAAACAATCCTAAATAGTCCATCTAAAATTAGGGTGGGTATTTTTTTTGTTTGTTTTTTTTTTTTTTTTTTTTTTTTTTTTTTTTTTTGCTGTTTAACATTTGATAAATAAGAGGATAGATTTGTACTATGTGTAAAACTTATTTCTAATATAGTTTGGGTTTTTTTTTCCAGTTATCACAGTTTAGCAGATGCCACTCAGTATTATTAATCATTTGAATGAAATACAGAATTTAATTAATCACTTAAATGTGAGTCTTAGGCACTAGATTTAGGGAGTAGAGAACATAAAGAATGTTGTTTTTCATTCCCATTATCTAATTCAGTAAACAGTATTTTCAAAAGAGTTCAAATGTCATCAGTTATGAGTCCATTAATTCATTATCAGCCTTCCTGGATCCTTTCCACTGTACCTGGGAATTACTGGAAAACTCTCTCTCCAGTACAGGATACCCTTTTTTGCAATCAGTATGACATATTGTGCTTGAGAGATGGGGCAAAATTAATCTCTGAATGTAAGCCTATGCCATGAAGTCATTGTCATTTCATGAACTGACCATCATTTTTCTATATTTTTGTAGGAGACTGACAGCTTGAATAAAAAAAATAATTTGGAAAACCAAAGACTTCTGAAACAAGGAGGTCATGGATAGTTACCAAAGTGCTATGGGAATTGCTGGCAACAGGTGTGGCAGCAATGAGGAATGACAGCTTGTACAAGGGCTGCTCTGGCCACTGTCAATGGGATGGCAAGATTAGGTAAGGCAGAGGCCAAAGACTCCCTCCATCTGCCAGAAGCCTGGCTAAATTAACTCAGCACAAGTCCGTGAAACATGTCAGCTGTACATCTCTCTGAGGCTCTCTTGACGTTGTTTCACTTGGATTTGCACACTGAACAAATAGCACTCCAGGCCTGAAACACTCAGATGACAAGTTTCCCAGCAACATACGAGAGTGCCATTCAACTCTGTGATTTCGTATTTTAGTAAAAAGAGGAAAATGAAACTGAACACAACCACCACAACTCCAGCCTTCAAGAGCTGAATACTTTTGCTTCCATATCTTACCATCACCCTGAAGTGTCCAAGACACAAGCCAAGGATCCACAACATGGCTTTATTTAGCAAATAGTATTGCCACCTACAACTCTTATACAGTAATTGTTGTCCTCTAGCACTCCTGCATTCACCACGTCCAGGATCTGCACCTACCTCTTCCCCTTTTTTCCTAAATCACTACTTATCTAAAAGAAGTTAACCTTAGTGACTGACATCTCATCTACCACAAAGAGGTCTTGGTTGCAGTCTCTCAGGCAAGTTTCCCTGAGATTTTAACTTCTCGGTTCTACAAAAACCTCCCTCTTGGCGCCTCCAAGGCTGGATGCCCCCTCAGCAAACACAGCCAGGACCACCAAAACATTCCGCTTACAGCAAACCCAGCAGCAATCTGAGCCACCTACCCTAGCTCCAGGCAGGTGATACAAACAGCAAGGTACATGGCCATAGCACAGGCCTCTCAACAGAGGGTCCCACAAAAGAGTAGAAAGCAAAACAGATGACTCCAGGTCTCTGCCCACCTTCTCACAGCCCACTCCTTGGCACTCCATTCCCTCACAGAACAGGAGGCTGCTCCCACAGCAATGCTATGGCATAAGACTACCCTCCATCACCCTGGCCCCTGCCCAGTACTCCCTGGCCCCCAGCTGTCCTGTGCATGGCATGAGTAGCTCCTTCCCACACTAGAAGAAATTTTCCAGAAGGTTCTTTAGGCAGCCCAAGCCTCCAGTTGGATCCCTGGCCCTCAGCCATGTCAGGGTGTTACTCACCCCACAAAGAGTGCCTTGGCAGGAGGCTGAAACAAAGCAACCCTTCGCACACCTTCAAGGGACATTCAGCTCCAGTCATTGAGATGAGATAAGAAGCGTGAGAAGTCTGTATTTTTCTCTCTGCTTCAGTAGAATTCTGGCCATGTTTGTGCATTGCTTTCAACTCATTTAAGGGAAGTATTTTTCCCTAACTTGAAGCCACCCTAACAGCAGCTTCTTGTATCATTAAACCAATTATATTATTGATGAACACATCTATCACAGTCTTGTAGGTTAAAAAGAGATGCTTCTTGTTATTAAGCTGTATTCAAGCACAATCAGTTTCAACTACAGCCTCTCACTTCTCTGTAAATAGAAAATGTTAGAGAAACTGGTGGATTTCCTCTTCTTTTTGGTGAATATTTACCAACAGAGGAAGATATTTCCTCAGCCTGAAGGAAACAGAAATGACTAGTTCCTCCCCTAGTTTGCCCAGAAGGGTGATCAGTATAAATTACCTTATTGACTGATGGCTCTGCACAGCACCCCGTGTGCTTCAGTGGTCTCAGTAATCAATATGCTAAATGTGGGTAAGGAGCTACTTTACAGAAAAATATTACTGCTAGACAGGCAAACGGTTTTATCTAGATGCAGAGATTGTTTCCATTTCAATTTTCTTGGTGGATAAATTTTAATTTTTAGAGTCCTGGAGCAGTGGGACTTTTCAATTTTCAAGCAAAATCTTCTGAGATGTGGTTATAGAGACACTGATATCTACAACTGTAGATATCTATATGCACTTGTGTGATTACTTGTAAATAAATTGCATTTGTAATTTCAATGGAAGTTATATCTTTGCATGTCAAATACAATTCTCAGGCAAGATAATGCATAGGAAAATAGGCAGTTTAAATAGAGGCATCTAAAAAACTTATTTGAATTTGATTAAGATTTTATTCTCTCAGTACATTAAGGAGACTATTATCTACGTAATTCTAAAACTATCCTTGAATAATTCATTCTGTAATTGGCAAAATCACCAATATTCAAAGGAAATTTAAAATAAGTCTTCAGGTTTTACTCTTAGTAATTTTTAATGTATGACATTACATTGAGAAACCAATGCTGCATGATAAAAAAGGAGCATTCCAAAGTTCAAATTTAGACCTAGAATGTTTTGTTTGTTGATTTAGTCTATACTTTCTAGTATTAAAAAAAAAATCTTGCATTTCTCATGACATAGAGGCATTAAATATTATTTCACATCCTGAAAGTTATGCTGTCGTAGAACATTTTTAACAGTGTTTCAGGGCTTCCTGAGTTTTATGAGTTACATCTAGAAGAATTATGTCTATTCTGTAAAAGCATAATACTTCTCAAACTATTTTCTTCCAGAGAAGAGAGTGGGAGAAATAGAGTAGAAATGTCCATTAATACAAAATGATAACATGCAGACTTGTAAGAAAATAAGAATGGTTGAATTATATTTCTGTGGTCCTTATCAAGATTAACAATCCTATGTGTATGGTTTGTATTAAAGAATTGATTTATTGTTTGAGAAAGAATTGTAAGGTCAAACAACAATAAAAATCAGGGCCTTCTTTACATCTTGCTTTCCATTTCTTAAACAAGGAACTTTATAGAGAGACTTTTTTTATTATTTGTTAAAACTGTGTACAAAATTGTTAAGTATATATATCTTTTTGCATCTAATGTTGTGAATAGTGCACAGTATTAGGCACAAGGAAAAGTACCTGTGTTCATGATGAGAAAACGACAGTGCAAACAACTCAGTGTGGTACAAAATCACAAAATTAAGTTACTGGCTTCAATACTTTAAAATATAATGAACTAAGAAGAATTAAAAATTATGGTAATTATTATGACAAAATATCATCTTACATATAGTGTATTAGCCAAAATTTAGTATATTAACCAAAATTTATATGCCACTTTATGGCAGAAAAGTTTTGCTAGCTCAGAGGAATTAAACATCCTTCTTCTTGGAACTCTGGAAGCAAATGATGTTTAGGATCTGATTTCAGGACAAGTAGATTGCCTGTGAGAATTAGGGACTTATTTAGGTTATTTAATCAATTATTTTGATTATTCATGCTATTTTTTTGAGAATAGGGATGAAATTTCCAGTGTACTCTGCATTTTATCTGAAATAAAGCTAAGAGTGGTGGATCTAATGATTGTTTGCGATCTTGAAAGGAAATTCTGTAGTGACTCAGTTGTACATACACATACATCTAAAATGAAAGAGAGATTTTAAAACATCATGTAAAACATCCCTATATCTTATTTAGGTTCAAGATAATACTACCAAGATAATGGTATTTGTGGAATGTGTTATAATTTTGTTTACTACTTTAAATTACCTTTAAAGTGGTAATTTAAATTTTATCTTATAAGTAGAACATTATAGTCTCCTAGTGCATCCACTAGCTATAGTTTTGAACAGAGTTGGGGTTTCTATTCCCTAAAGATTATACTTTAATGTCCATAAGACTTCAAATACTGTATTTCCAGACACGTTATCATTACTGAGAGTAAAGAACATGGGTTATGTTGAATTTTCCTAACTGACACATATTTAGAAAGTGCAAAAGTGCAGCTAAATCCAAAGTGGTTCATACATCATCTACAATAAAAGCTTACTACAGGGTGACCTAATTATATTTAATTTTATACCCAAGTTGATGATTTACTGAAGGGTGTGGAAATGAAACACTCATTAATAAAATAAAGCTTTTTCAAAAAGCAGAAGAGCATATTCAGCCCACATGAAACATTTATCTAATCAAAGTGTAGAACACCTATCACTTTAGTGACTAGAGATTCATTAGCTAAAAAAACCAGTTAAAGAAAAAACAAACCACAAACAAATATAACTAAACTCCTCACATTATTTTAACATCCTTATCCTCCCCAAATTAGAAATTCCAAATAGCTACAGACTTCAATAGCTGACCTTATGTACTTTTCCTAATAAAGGATAATGTTTCCTGCCCTGCCCACTCTGGCACACCAACTCTCCCAAAAAGATAAAGGAAAAAAAAATTCCTCTCAAAAGACAGGAAAACTGGAGAAAAGTGATACAGACTTTGATGCAGACCTTGATAAACAAACAAACGGGAAGGGAAAGGAAGGGAAGGGGAGGGAAGGGAAGTTACACAGCTTTCTGGTCCTGGATACAGGAGACTTGCAAAGAAGTTTTAGTTTTACAATTGGCATCTTCAGCACAGAACACTTGAAACTGTGCCACCAAGAAAATGCCAATTCTTTTTAGCACAAGTTCTAGACTTGAAGAATTGTGTAAAATCAATGGCAAATGTATCAGAGACCCATAACTTCTCCAAATACAAAGGAGCAGTGCCAGCAAATCCCTCCTATATGGACCCAGCACTGCATCCCACCGCAGCTGGGCTGGAAGAGGTCAGGCTGAAATAGTTGATGCTATCAGTGTTAGGTAGGGGGTTTTTTTTATCTTCTAGATACATACATTTTCTACATTGAATACTTTCACATACCGTACAGCATTTCTTTCTGGATTTTAGCATAAATCTAAAGCATCTGCAGCTATCTTATGGAAGTGAAGATGATGAGTAGTTATAGAAGTAGGAAATACTGATATTCCTGATATATGCATATCATATGCATATATCATATGCATATGCATATCAGGACCAGTAAGACTGGTCCACAAATCATTGTCTGAAAAATGTTCATGGCTAAAGTATTTTTTGTTCCTCTTGAGAATGCTAATGATCACAGAAACAAAGAAAGTACATAATGGTAGACCAGAATGGAGATTCACAGTATATAATTTAGTTCTTAGTAAATATCTATTGGCATACCCTTATGCCAAGATTTATACAAAGTAATGAAAGATACCTCTCCTCAAAGAAAAGAATTTTAACTGCTTTGCATGATAAAAGCTTATGGATGAGTTAATCTTGATGCCCTGTAAATCTTGACAGCAGTTCTTGCAGTAGGGCATCTCCAAAATTTTAAGGCAGGAACACTTAGTTATAAAAACAGGTGAAGAATTTAATGAGTTTCAGATACATGTATATATACCCGAACCAAAAAAAAAACCAAACCAAAAAAACAACAACAAAAAAAAAAACTAGATGCCTAAGAGAATTATAGAATCATCAGACACAGGATTTTTGTTTAGAAATATATGTATTATAGTTGGACAGGTTTTAAAAACAGCATGTTTTTCTCTTTGTGTAGTATAATTTAATTAAATTCTTTAAAGTTACTAAGAAGTTTGATATGTCCCAAGCATGTTGCATTTTCTGCACTTGGGCAAGATGTTGAAAAGATGAGCTAGAGTGAGGTTGATATTGCACATCACATTAGAGGCAGGTATGTATAATTATCTAGCTGTTCCCCTGGAAAGAAACCGACTAAACTGTGCTATTTTAGAGTAAGGTACAACTCCAGTTTGAACAATTTTCCTAAACAGTACAAAAATTGTGACAAGAGCTACTAATTTTATATCTACATCATTTCACTGATGTTGTCCTCCTGATCCCATCCATCTGAGAGTTAGTCAGGTCAAAGAATTGTAAGAGCTGTTGTGGCAGTCAAATAGTATATGGATACAGAGTGCAAAAGAAAAATCTTTTCCCAGTGTTCTCCCTGATTTTCAGATTAATGTCTGTATGACACGTATGCTTGATCATGCTCCTGCTCATGCAATTAAAGGATGATTTTCCATTTTTTGATGGACACTGTAGAGCTTTCACACTTTGCTCCAGCTTTGCTGGTGATAAACCACCTCATAACAGCTGTAATCCCAGGCACTGATATTTGTTTTAGTGGCATAAGGTAATAAAGAGCATGTACTGATGACATTGCTATAATTTTACCAGTTAGATTCTGTACTGATGTATAACAGTACCTAGAATTAATGGACAGACATCCAAGATTGAGCCCCTTGAATATCATCCAAGCTCACCTGAAGCTGCTTCAAATTTCCTGTGACTCCGAAGAGGGCAGGAAACTGGAAAGTATGTTTCCCCACCAGAAGTTACTCATTATTTCATTTAAGAAGATAGGTTCAAATTCTGGTTCCACACACAGTATTTAAAAGTTATAGTCTGTTATAAGTTAATTAAAAAAAAAAAATAAAGGATATGTTTATATTATTTAATCCATTTCAATAAACTGCACCAGCAGGAGGAATTTTCAGATGAGCTTGTTCTTATTTACACATTAATTTCAGAACTGTCCTTACACATCACTACAGCTCTGATGTAGAGAATTAGGAATTACTAATGCATGTTAAGAAGCTAGGAGGAGCAAAACTACAATTTATTTTCAGAAGTTTTTAGAACTTGATGAACTCTATGTATCCCTATGAAAAAGACTTCTAGAGCTGAAATTTATAGAATTTAAAAGAATATAGTATATTTTTACTTTCTGGTATACATAATTTCCATATGCTGCAAAATATTGATACTGTCATTGTTAAGTATTCTGGGACACAAGAGCTTCTACCTTCTGATCATTACATAGTATTAAGAACAAAACTATTGTTTCACTATGTTAAAAAAAAAACAATTATCATAATTTACTAATTTTTGACAGTTCATTTTGTTTACCTTAACAGCATTACTTCTCACTCTCAGCTGCTCTGCAGAATTTTGTTCACTCACTCTATACTCCACAGATTGATGTTAACAGTCGTAGACCAGACAAGGATTTATCCATGTCTTTTTCCAGAACCAAACATAATCAGTGTTTTGCAAAGGAACAACAATTTTGGCTCACTTCTAAATATTTTGGAATTCAAACAAACCCAAAAATTTAAAGGTTTTTTCTCAAAACTGTCCCATGTGTTTTAATGGTAGTTTGTTGCATGCTGCTCAGCAAAGCTTTTCTGTCATCACATCACAGCTTTAAAGCAGATTATGTGAACAAAGTGTTTTTAATATAAGGGAAAATAGCATTTTGTTAGGGTCCTGGTACCTGATGATCTGCATTTCTTGGTGACACCTCTCTTATAACTTGTACCTTCAACTGACTTCACAATCAACAAACCCTTTTCTTTTATGATACTCAAGGAATAAGTTTGGTTTCTACATGGCTTTATTCCTAAAAATTACAAATTTTCTCTAACAGGGAGACTATATACTATATACTTCTTTATATACTTATATAAACTATATACTTCTGTGTGGAATATAGACATTGAAGGATAAGATTAAACACAGGTACATGCACATGTGTATGCACATGTATAATAGATTCATTTAATTGCATGATTTGGGTTGGAAGCGGCCCTAAAGATTATCTAGTTCCCTGATCCTAAAGATTATCTACCCCTGCCTTGGGCCAGAATGCCACCGTCTATATTTAAATAAATAAATAAATATATATATATATGTAGGATTATATGTAAATTTGAGGAAGCTGCAGGTGCTGTTTCAATGCAATTTCATTTGCTTTGTCATTTTTTCCCAGTAAAAATTTTAATAAATTTAAAAAATACAAAATATTCTGCTTTTCATTGTATTGTGATGTGTATTTTAGATTGCATTGTTACTGCTTATCTTTAAAATATTTTGACAGTACATGTAATAATTGCTTTTGTAAACTACTTCTAAAATCTAGTAATTTGAATTATTCCCTTCATATATTATGGAAAACATTAAATAGGAAAAAAAAAACCCCTAAGTATTACTTATTCGAGTACTGTTTTTTCTGTTTTCAACATTCATCAGAGATTAATTATTTGTTCATGCTTAATAAAACACCCCAGACTCTTGCCATTTTCATTACCTGAAATTACTTCTGTCAACTTTAAATTATATCTGTTTACCATAATAATACTTTACATTTACACAACAGTTTTCATATAAAAGTATTTGAAAGTGCTTTGCATAGTATGTTTATATAATGGATAAATTAACCAACCAGTAAATTAGAGTTACCTCTGGAGGGAAACTCTGCAGAAACTTTGTGCCAGACTCTTACATGGGTTTAATTTGTCATCTTTTACATAAAATTTCACTGATTTCAAGGAAGCAAAGAATACAATTAAATTAAACTGTGTTTTATAGAGGAGAAAAGAGTCTTGCTACTAGGGTGCTTGACTCCAGCCAAGAAGTGGTCTCTGCTTCATGCTTCTGACACTTCCTGTCATTCCTCCAGCAATTTGTTTGGTCTGATTTGAGCCTTAAAAGAAGTCATATGATCATAGAATATCCTGATTTGGAAAAGCACCAAAAGAATAATTAAAGTTCAACTCCTGGCCCTGTACAGGATGACCTAAGAATCACACCAAGTGCCTGAGAGCATTGTCCAAATGCTTCTTGAGCTCTGTCACGCTTGGTGCTGTGACCACTTCCCTGGGGAGCCTGTTCTGGTGCCCAACCACCCTTTAGGTGAAAAACTTTTTCCTAATATCCAGCCTAAATCTCCCTTGAGAAGACTCCATGTCATTCCCTCAGGTCCTGTCACTGGTCACCACAAAGAATAGTTTAGAGTCCCGCTTCTCTTCCCCTCATGAGGAAGTTGTATCTGCAGTGAGGTCACCCCTCAGTCTCCTCTTCTCCAGGCTGAACAGACCAAGTGACCTCAGCCACTCCTTGGATGTCCTCCCCACCCATCCACCTTTCACTATCTTTGTGGCCTTCCTTTGGATGCTCCCTAATGGCTTTATACCTTTTTTATATTATGGTACCCAAAACCACACACAAGACTCTAGGTAAGACCTCTCCAGTGCAGAATAGAGCGGACCAATCACCTCCTTTGACTCCCTGGCAATGTTGTGCCAGAGGAATTACTAATAATAATAATGCCATGCCAGTTTTAATGACTGTTCATGTTTACATAATTAATTACTTGAAATGCAAACAAATTATAGTTAGCTTTAACCTCCTTTTAGTAAAGAATAAGACCTCTTCTACTAACAGAAAGATAATTTGTATGATGCTGAATTTGCAATGTGCTAATAATATATCTAATGAAGATAATCTTAGAGTTTGAAGCATCAATTATCTATCTTAGAAATAATACTTGATTTATTCCATATTTTTAACAATTGCATTATATTGTATGAACCCCTGTCTGTGTAGAGCAATAAACAAAGTATCTTGAGATCCTAGTTGGACTTTCTAGATGCTGTTTATTAGAACAAAGTTCTTCATTGATATGTAATAAGATAGTTGCTATTAAAGAATGTAAAAATAGAGATTATTCAGATGTGTAGTAAAACCAACAATTAACATTTTTTAATCTCTTTTTTAAAATTTCAAGTTAGTTACATAATACTCCTGCGTTGAGACTGTCATGCATCACAAAGTGTATCAGTCTTTTTTATTTCCTTTTTTTCTTGAATGGAGTTGATATTATTGGAATCTCTCTAAGCTAAACAATTTAAAGTAGCAAGTTGGTTCAGGGTAGGCAAAACAATTTACCAGCACGGGATTTTTTTTCATTCAAGGATGGCAGGAATAAGAAAATTCTTCAAAACTGGAACAGGGGGACAATTCTTTTGCTTGTCTTGTGACACTCATGTTTTTCCTGGCCTCACCTCAGCATGACATTGCAGTGTTTACAACTACCTTGCTATGCTTTACAACAAATTAAATTCTATTCCTTAGCCTGCAATAGACTATTCTATAGTTCCTTCTGAAGAATCACAAGTATCACAAGTAATGGTAAAAAGTTTACAGCCCCACAAGAAATAGTACAAACTTCACAACTGGCTTCAGGTCCAGTGGTGCAATGAATCTACAGAAACTAAAGGGTAATAGGCAGAACAAAGTTGTTGGAATTTGGCTCACAGTAACTTCAGTGTAGCTGCTCATATGAGTAAATGTTTTCAGAGTTGAAACTTTCTCATTTTGTGAAATAGAGTGATCCAAAAACCCTGATCCCATACTTAGCCATTCCGAAAGTAAGCTGTGTAAGGGAAGAGTATGTCACTTCTAGATACTCTAGGTTCTTTTCAGTTCAATATAACAGTACACAAGGGATTTTTTTTTTTTTTAAGCTAGTTGCACCATTATTCACAATTATTCAAATAAATAGACTTTAGTTTCTTGGATATAAGTGATGCTGCATATTCGTATTTGTAATCCCAGGGATTACTTCAAAATTTTTGCTGAATATGTTTACTGCTTCTCCTTTATGGGACATAAAGTAACTTCTACACAAAACCATTGATTGACAGTAAAAGTTTTCAGTTATGTGCAATAAAAATATTCAAAACAAACCGAACCCTCTCCAACAAATGAACAAAAATAGATTGTTAGCAGCTCTGTATCATTAAAATGGTCTACACCCAAAATAAATTAATTCAAGAATAATTTTTTGGTAAAAAATATAGGAACTATCTGTATCTTTGTATTGCAGTTTGCTGTGTGGTATCACAGGAGGAAAGAGCCCCCTAATGGCTTTAAGTTAGCTAAGGAAATAAAAACAAATTTCACATTCTGTGACTTCAACCTGGAAAGGAATGCAACATTAATTTCAAAAAGATCAAATTAATCTTTTGAGAAAAAGATGACATAACTGATTTAGTTTAAAGTGTTTCAAAAAGTCCAGTTTAACATTAACAACATCAAAGACCTGAAAGAAAATGCACTGTTTGTAATATGCAAACTTTTAACTCTTTCACATTTGTGGTTTTTTCATGCAATTTTTTCTGGATCTGGCAAAAGATAATTAAAATATTTAATTTGGAAATTAATAGTATATCTTACAAGTAGAAAAATATGAATGTAAGCTTAACTAATTGTTTGGGTTTCTGATTCTCTTTTGTGCTTTAAATAAATAAATATAAGGTTCAAGTGAAATATTCCCATTGCAAAAAGAAAACTTAACTTTTTAGTGTTATTTGCAGTTTCATGGCTTAGATGTAACCTTGTAACAGACATTAATCTCAAGGGAAAAAATTTGCTGAAATCGCAGAATTACCGTGATTTTTTTTTCTAGTCAGAAAATTATAAGGTGTATTTAAAGAGCCCAGTATAGTGAACAAGACTTTTCAGAGAGAAAAGAGAGATATTATATGAGCTGTAGGAAAGCTTTTGAGCACAGATAAAGGACTTTTTTGCTAGTCAAACTGCACATGAAATATACTGAGGCAGGCCTTAAGCTTTGCAAGAATACAAAGTGAATTAGACATTCAATTATCTTAGCTCTTTATAGAATACTGTCTATGTTTGGTAAATCTAGCTCTCAATACCCATGTCTTTGTCTCAGTGCTAATATTTTCAGTCAGGTAATTAAAATGTAAAGGGTTTCCTTCCATTATTTATGGTCAGATTCTGCACTCTGATTCTATAGTCAATGTATGCTGTGCTCACCTTTGGCAGTATTTTATGGAGTAAAATACCACACAATAAACCTATGGTGGCAAAATATGCTCCCAAGAGAATTTCTGGCTACCTGGAAAGAGTTTTAGAAGGAAACATCAAAATTGCTGACATTTGTGTATATAAAAAATAACACAAATACTATTCATATAGAAGATACAAGGTATTAAAATACCACAGATGCTATAGTTTAAGTAAGCCTTTAGTTCAGGGTCATCAGTTTAGTTCCTGTTTTGACAATTGTCGTGGTTTGACACGGAAAGATAATTTTTCCCCAGAAGGAAGAGGTCAATTTAGATATTGACCAATTGAAAGTAGACACACCTCTGAGAACACAGAGGGGTTGAAAGCAGAATTCCCAGGGGAACTCGCTCTCTTTGGTTCCGGTCAGCGTGCAGTGCAGACCTTCCCCCGCCCAGCCACGAGCTGGGTGGGGGAGGGGAAGCCCCCATGGCCTGAGAAAGGTAGGCTGAAAGCCCCAAGGGTGGTGAAAGGACTGGAATCGGGCTGGCCCCTGCAGATGGAAGGGTGGAAGAAATCTGGGATGTCTCCATTTCCCCCCCCAGAGTTCCTCTCCCGAGAGGGAGAGAGAAAGCCGCAAGGAAGGAGGAGCGGGGGGAGCTGCTGCAAGGTGCCCAGTTGTGTGGGAGTTGCTGGATGTCTGGGCATCGAGCCATCCTGGGAGTTCGGACTTTTAACCCTTCCTTGAGAAATGAAAGCTTTGTGAATTTTCCTTTCCCCTCCTTGGTTTGAAAGAGAGGAAGAGGGACACCTTGGACCCTGGGATGGGATGTTGGAAGGAGGAATTCTGGATGGGAGGGGGACAAGGAGTGGCTTTTGGCTGGACTTTTCCGTGTTAGCCACAACCTGAACCAAATCTTCTCCGTCAAGAGGGACTGTGTTTTGGGAGGATGCCAGTGAGTCAAGAGACCTGCTTCAGCTGAGAAAAAGACAAAAGTGGAGTGAACAGAGAAAAGGTTAGGGGGTTTGTGGTGGTGCCCCCTTGCCCTGGAAAGGAAAAGAGAAGAGAAGAAGATCTCTGTTCTTGAGCCCTCGGCCCCAGGGGAAAATGGGGGGGGACTGTGGTCCCAAACAATGAAAAACTGAACTGTTGTTTTCTCCCCTCTTGGCAGGGCATCCTTGAAAGGAAAAATCCTAAAGGCAGTCTGACCATCCATGCATTGGTGGTGAGAGCACTGTGCATGGAAAGGAGAAGGGTCACCATGGCAAACTTTTTCTCCGGGCGGTGCCATGTGTGACATGGAAGCACAGGATGTGGCAGTGTGTTTCTTGGGGGGTCTGTGGCACAGGGGAGACTCTGTTCCCTTGATGGACTGAGTATCGATTGTCTGGAGGGTGGAAACCTGATTGGGGTCCAGATTGTGTCTCACTGTGGTTTGTTGGATTTGGGTGGTGGGGGGGGAGGAATGTTTTGCAAGGTTTTCATTTGGATCTTTGTGTGTTTTTTTTTTCCCTTCTTTAGTTTTCTCTTTTCTTTTGTAGTGGTAGTTTAATAAAGGTTTTTTCCTGTTATTAAGCTTGGGCCTGCTTTGCTCTATTCTAGATTCCACTTCACAGCATTCAAGGTAGGGATCACATTTTCATGGGGGCACTGGCATTGTGCCAGTGTCAAACCATGACAACAATGCTTATTCATATGATACTTCATGGAAGACAAAACTTTCTCTTAAGTATTGCATATTTTATCCATGTGGGCTCCTAGATACCCCCTTCAAATTATTGTTAATTTGTAAAATATCTCTCTATCTACCCAAGGTCTTCAATTCTTATATGTCTTTTAAAAATGATAAATAATCATTTTGGCAACTCCACTTCTCATTTGGGTTTTTGAGAAGTCATTAATTATTTAAGTATGGTGTTTTATGGAAATTTATTAAAAATGTCTTGGTAAAGGAAGTGACGAAAGTACTTTTCTGTAGTTGTGATTCTTTAGTCATTGGATAAATTGGATTACATATAGATCCACCTCCTAGCAGTAAGACCTTGCTATAGGCAGTTTCTTAACTAGCCAAAGCATTGAAACAGTGTACTTGACTGAGTCAAAGTCTACTTAAATGCTTGTATTAATAGATTGATGCCTCTACTCCACCCAGAGGGAATAATCACAATATCTGGCATATGAAAAATTCTGTAGTATGGAACAAGGGGCAGAGTGCATAAACTGATGAGGAAGGTGGTACATGTTGTCACAGCTGACAGGAATATGCTGCTAATGAAGGACCTGTGTTAGCGTTATGCTCCTGTGGCCTGTAAACATCCAGTCAATCAACTTCCTGACATACTTCAAATCCAAAAGCTGGGTTATTTCAGATATAGTCTATCACCTTCAAAATCACACCAAACTATCAGAATCTATCACCTATGACAGCATAACCACTTAAAACACAGCTGAAGGAAATACATAGAAACTTTATGTGCAGCTCTGCAGTAAAGAGACAGTAGAGTCAATGTCATACCAAAACAGGCAATCAGTCCATGGGATGGCTGCTTCAAACATACAGCACAATGTAACAGAATGTCATAGGTTTCATATTTCAAGTCATAAGCCTTGATCTTTGCTTTGCAGGCAGAATGCTAGCAATAACTACTATATCGATAAAAAATAGCAGTCTAATGATAAATTATTTAAGGCTGACCGTATTTGCTCAGCAGTGGCATGCTTGCAGTAGAAAGACAGATACTATTTCAAACTGCTGACAAGCACTGAGAAATCCTTCAGATAAATTCTCTCTCTACCTGGCATCACAATATGTACATTAATAGATCAATATAAAAGAGCTTGTGTGCCATTATTACTCCAGACTGTTTAGCGTGTGTGGGACAAGATACATTAGAACATCATCCAAGTAGTTAGAAATAATATTTTCTGTTTGTTTCATTCCATTCACCTAAAGGGTTAAGCATGATAAATGCAATGCAAACACCATGTCCTGTGAATTTTCTTTAAGTGTACATAACAATTGAAACATATAGTCTGTGAGTGAAAGAAATACAAGTGCAAAAATGCATTCTGAGAACAAATGCCAAAGCTTGTATTTAACATGCAAAGATACATAAAGAATAATTCCTTTCTTATCTGCTCAGAAAAGCAAATGATAATTTCCTTACCTGGAAGATCAAACTCTGTATATCATCAATAATATGTGAGGTAGGGGGAGAGAATGAATTTTTGTCTTCTGTAATAAGCCTTTCTTCAGAGAAGCAGAACATGAGAGATGTAATTGTAAGTGAAAGGAGCTATTCCACGATCCAGTCTGTCATCAGTTGCACTGGCTTAGAGCTGTCATCCTCTTGCAAATGAAAAAAGGGTAGCTCAGCAAGTTCTCCATGGAAGGAGCTCAATATCAGTGTTATCAGGCACCAGCTGTCACACACTGATGCTACAGTGGGTACAGTCTCCCTCTATTGCAGGCTTTCTCTTGCTTGCTCTCCCTCTCTCTCACCCTGATGTTCACTCAGCTCTGAATCTGAGCTCCTTCAGCTGCTGTATAATCAATCTAGCCTGTCTCAATCTAATAGGTCTCTCTTTAACCAGCCAATCAATAGCACAGATTCCACTGCTGCTCCCCAGGGTCTTTACCAGGAGCAATACAAAAAATAAGATTTTGGCCAGCAGTTTAACTAAGTATTTTTCATTATTTTATCTCTGTTCAAGAAAAATTGTTTAGGAGAGACCAGGCTCAAAGCTATCTTTCTCAGTGTTTTTTTGTGATAGTTACATAAACACACACATTGCACTGCAGTAGTATTCTTAACACTTTAAAATTTTTACCCATTTTACATGTTTTAGAATGCATATTTAAAAACAAAGAAAATAAACACACACACACACACACTACCCCCATGGTCCACTCTAGAAATGAAGCTGCATCCAAGCCTCAGGGTTTGTGTTCAGAAAAACCCAGTGGTGTGTACTGTAACTGAAATTGTTTATGGCAGTTGTGGAAATTTAACATAAGCCAAGACTCATGAGAAATTGGCTTCACAAACTGTGTTCCTAACCTGTCAGCTTGAACTAACTTTTTCCTACACTGTGTTTCACCTTGTGCATCTTGTGGGAGGTTATGTGGGTTTTGTTCTTTGTTTGTTTGGAGGTCTTGTTTATTTTTGTTTGCTTGGAGATTTGTTGTTGTTTGGGTTTTTTTTTTAACATTTGTATGGAAACATCATAGATTCAGATACAAGAGGTGAAGATACAGTATCTATTCAGAAGATTCACATGGGACAGCTAGATAGCATGCCTTATCTTACTCTGCACTTCTCTCCCCACATATGCAAAAAATAGACTGTGCTTTACTAGGTAAAAATAAAATTTCAGGGAGTATATTGTGCAAAGTAAGTACTTTTATGCAATAGACTGGCACTATTTTTCCACTTTTTAAAATTTGATTTTATTTCATAATTCAGGGACACTAAGGACACATAAAGACATTGATTTAAGGCCTGTTCATTCTGTTTGCAGGTGAAAATTATGAACTAAATCTAATGCTCAAGCAAACTGTGGGAGAATACAGACCATCCTCTGAAGTCCAGAAGGTAGGTTGCATCGGTCACTTCTATTTGCAAGCATCATGTTTTTATATCTTATCAAGTGTGATTCTTTATAAGAAATAGTTCTTTCACTATTTCAGATTCAACTAAAAAAGAGGAAATATATGTAGTTCCTATGTTGTGATTCCAAAAATAATCAAGGTAGTTCTTCTCTGTCCAATGATCAAAGGTAAGACAGGATATGGAATATGCATATGGGATATGCAGCTTCATGAGACTACACCTTATGAACATCTAATAACAAATAGCAGATTTGCCTATTCCTAGAGATTCCTTTGATAAATTCTTCAAAGAAAATAATAAGTCAGGATTCAACATTTTTACACCTTTCACGGGAAATAATTAAATGGGCTTTCTACATTGTACAAAAACACTGAATCTATCAATTAATACAATTGCTGAATACATCATTCAGGTTTCAAGTTCTGCCACGTCTTAACACATTCCTAAAATTCTCAGACTACTCACAGGCTTGAAATTAAGCACTGCATATTCAGCTATTTAATGTAGAAACCTAAAATATTAATTATTTTTAATGATGCTTAAGATAAATCTTTTTTGACAGATGGGGAAAAATCTATATATAAGACTTGTTTCAAATTCTCAAATGTAAATACAAGACTACTGAGGATAGATTTTGTCAATTTTATTTCATATTTCCTTAGAAAAATCCCCTTTTCAGATCTGGAAGGGCATGCTTAGGAAAGAAGCCAAGGTACAAGCTCTGAGAGATAAAAAAGATAATGATACTTAATTCTTTGTGTTCTATATGGTATTTTTCGCTATTCCTCAGTGATGCTAAGCAATAGGACAAGAGACAATGGGCAGAAAATAATGAACAGGAAGTTGCCCCTGAACATGAGGAAAAACTTCTTTATTTTAAGAGTGATCAAGCACTGGAACAGGTTGCCGTGAGAGGTTGTAGAGTCTCTCTAAGTGGAGATATTCAAGAACTCTCTGGACACAATCCTGTGCCATGTGCTCTAGTATGACCCTGTCTGAGCAGGGAGGTTGGAACAGATGGCCACTGGGGTCCTTATCTTCATAGACTAGGAAACTGTTACAATTTAATTAGATTCTTTTATCTATTTTAAGATATAGAAGATAGTATTTAAGGTTTAGAGCTACTCAATTCAGTTTTGGTAAACATACTGGTGAATAAGAGAAGGTAAATATCCATTTATTAAAGACTTTGACTTCAGCCATCAAAGTTATGTATACGAATATGATATAATGCAATGCATGTCCATAAATCACAATATACTTTATTTTCTATCTGAATGCTTTAATGAGCTTCAGGGTGAACATTGTTATAAAAGTGCAAACCAATTTAAATGAATTTTTTTATTTTCATCACTGTTAATATTTATAATATTGTTTTCTTGGTCAGACAAATAATTCACTAAAATATGATGCAAAACTAAATATGTAACATTTCTAGGACTATATTTGCCTTCTCTATGTAAAGATCATCCACTTCAAATTTTTTAACATTTGTCTGGGAATTTATCAGATCTACTTTAAATTTATGTCTCTCTATGATCTATTTAAGACAACAGGAATTAGTCTTTTTTACAAAATTCAAACCTTCAAAGGGCCACACTGATGTTAGTGAATGAAATGGGCTGTGCTATTCTCAAAGCCCACTGAAATGGAAAAACTCATAACCAAACATCTAGAGGTTTTTCTTCCTCAGCAAACACCTAAATATTTATCTTTTTCTGAACATCATGTCCACATCTAATCTACTTGGAATGGAGTATTTGTAATAATTTCTGAATTCTGCATAAGCATTGTTTGGTAGAGTTAGCCTAGGTCAAGACTTTCTTAGACATTTAAAATACAGATAATTATTTCAACTGTGTACAAATTCCTAAATCCCAGCACAATAGAATTAAATTTCTCTGAGCTTTTCAGTAAAACACAGAAAAACTAATGACTGTATTTAAAAATAAAAGTATCTTCATGAAAATTCATAGGGTCTCTAGCTTCAGGAATTAAATATTTGCATAGAGACCTAATTCTCATTGGAAATAGTTTCTGTTCCCTAAAACACAGTGACTTATATAGAGAAAGAGTAGCCTGTATGCATTACTAGGATACATTTAATCCACCAGTACAACCTTCAGCCACTGACTGATGTTCCCACATGACAACTGATTTTTGCTTGTTTGTTACTTTTTTTCAAATTCAGAATGTTGTTAAAAGGCAATAATTAAATTCTCTTTCTTCATGTCTGTTTTTGTCCAGTCTCTTGTTACCCCATGCCTGTAATTTGGAGCCTCCTAGGTGTCCACTTCTCTAGGCTCTCTTGAGCTATCTTATATCATCCTGGCGGGTCAAAAATACCTACGTCTAAACAAAATAACTATTTGAGGCTACTATGCCTATAAAACTAAGCTTAGCCCTATAGAAAGGTAAATCAAAGAAATTATCTGGGGAAGAAAAAAAATCTGCAGTAGTTAACCTAGTTAAAACAAAGCTGAGGTTCAAAGCCACACAAACCTAAATTGTGAGGAGCAGCAGTTTGATATAAAATCTGAGACCTGCCCCTAGCAATAGCCACAATATATGATGGCACTGCCAATAACAGAATTTTTCTGACAAACCATATTCTATAGTTTTATTGTTTTTGATACTGAAGCCTTGCAAAACATAAGCAAATTAAATGTGCTGTTATTGTATACAAGACCAGCTCCCAGTGCAAGAGACACACAGTGAAAGACCTTTCCCTAGCACAAAGCATCGTGCAGCAGCCTCAGAAAATTGTAAACTTCTGCTGGGGAGTAAAGTGTATTTTCATTAAGGGTCAAAAGATGGAGGGTCTTTCAGTGGCATTATGCTAAGTAACATTGTCCTGAAAGGCTTAGAAGGACCAAACTGGGAAAAACTTTGAAAGGAGAAGTGCAATAGTACGAATGTTGAGCTTGTCAGGAATTTTGAATGTTGCTTTTCCTGCAGTAGTATTACCTTACTGGATGATGTCCTACATAATCTTGAGCCATTGATGACATTTCCGTGCACTCACTCAATTCTCCCCTATTATGGGTTTTGTTGTCAAAAAAGAGTTATGTATTTTGATTAAATTCTTGTCATTTGGAGCTTGATAAGAACTGTTAATTTGTTTTGAGTGGTGTATTATGTACATTTTCATACCTTTTCACAACAAATTCTTAAAAGTAATGTATTTATTTAGCTGCCAGTGTTCAACTTTTTCTGTTTTTAAAATGGATATAATGGACATCATTGTTTCTTCTGGGTAATGTATAAACATTAAATTTCAGAAGAAAGTCTATATGGAGGAAAATTATTTAAATTTCTTTATCTTTTATTATCATCAGTGGCACTGCGGTAATGGTAGTTAAGATGCTAGCACTGTACAATGCTTACTTACAATACACAGTACAGTCTAAATGATGATTTTAAGTTGCAAATGTGCTTACTGCACAACGAGGAGCAAAAGGTCATTAATGTTATAGTACAAATGTTATCTCTCCCTAAGCTTTTGTGAAATATATATTGCAATTTGTCATTGAATAAGGCCCACATAATTTTGCCTATATGCATTGAAAAACAGATTTTTTTTGTTGGGGTTTCAAATTCTGACAAACAGGCCTATCAATAAGATTTAGCTTTAGCCTGTGAGATTTCTGTAATCGAATATTTAAACTCACAATATCCAAATATTTATCTATTGAACAATGGAGACAATAGAAAATGCTCCAGGCACAAAGAGCAAAATAAGCTGATAAAACACAGCTAATACTCAGAACTGAGCTCCATGTTATGTCATCAATTTGAATAGGACATATAATTTTTCTGGTGTATACCCAGAAAAACGTAGAGGACCTAAATAGAAACCATAAGTCAATTTTTAATTATTTAAAAAATATTTTGAGTTTATTTCTCTAGCTTGCACAGAGAAAGCCCAGGGAAACATTACCCTGAATTGCTTACTGCTGCAGAGAGGGTTTAACATGTGAATGCCGCACTAGTAGCGAAGCAAAAAGATAATGTACACAGAGTCTCTATGTATTTCCTACTGCAGGAAATTATGTGTCCT
The DNA here is from genome assembly GCF_050655825.1 of Lonchura striata. Taxonomy (NCBI): domain Eukaryota; kingdom Metazoa; phylum Chordata; class Aves; order Passeriformes; family Estrildidae; genus Lonchura; species Lonchura striata. The sequence goes on from NC_140704.1 coordinate 76,357,745, forward strand.
ATTTAGCAGAGAAGGCTCTAAATCACACAGGAGAAATTAATCCTCTGTCATGCTTCATTGCAAGCACTCACTGACTATATTACTTCTAGGAGTCATATTCATAATCTTTCTGATTTAAGGCAGTTTAAGATTTCCTCAGAAGTTCACTGGCCAAAAAAAACCCCAAAACTAAAACAAATAAAAAACTTATAACCAAAACAAATCAAACAAACAGAAAAAAAGCCCCAAACAAATGTAACATGCCATTCATCTTTAAAATAGAATCACCTGCCAAATAGAGTAAGAATTACCAAAATACGAGGTCAGATGATAATATATTTCAATATATTTGCAAATACTTATTTTAAATGTACTTAATACAGAGAAACTTACAAATGAAACTTTGCAAATGTATTTAAACCATATCTAATGACTGCTGTCGTTCAACCAGAAATACAATTAAGAGTAATGAGAATAAGGTTAACAGGATTTTAATTAATAGAATAATTTTCAATCTTAATTAGTCATGTATATTTCTTGTCAAAAACACCTATTTTTACACAATCAGGAATATTCAGCACAAGATTAACAACTGCCCATCAAGAAAATTGATTGATATTTCGTAGAGTTTCTGGGCTGCCTGGAAGCCTCTCCAGGATCTAAATCCTACTCAGTTATGATGGATTTAGATTTTGATGTAAAGAGAAACACAAATGCTTCTTCTTGTGCAGTGAAGGACAGACTAGTAATTAACCCAAATGAATAATAGGGAATAAATAAAAAAGTAAGAACAGTGTAAAATCAAAGAAAATAAGTAAACTTGCCTTTTTTTTTTTTTTTTTTTGAGTCTGTGTCACTAAATTCTGCTCAGCTGTCTACATTTTGGCCTCAAAAGGTTAGAATATGTTTTCCTGGAGAGTTCTTTCCTTTACTGAAGAATCATTATCTTAATGGGAATTCCTATGTTATGTGTCAGGACCTGGAGTTCACTTCCCTCCTTCTAGGAATTTAGCTGACTACCAGTTTGACAAGTAGAAAGAGCTCTGTGGAGTGCTGGAAGAAGCCTCAGCAGATGTTCCCTTCTACCACCTTTGCTTGGGACCTGCTGCAAGACCTCCTGTAAGCTGCACTGCACCTGCTCTGGCACTTTTATACCTCCCTGATTGTATCCTGAAGGCTTGTTTTACTTTTAAATCTCGATATTTTCTTCTTACTTTGATCTTACTGAGTGATTGCCGATCCTGCATGTTGTCTCAGACCCATTCTCCAGCTCAGACATTGTGGACTGTGTCCATGTTGGTGAGGTCACTGTCCTGCTGGTTGTGAGAGGGTTCTCTGTGCCTGGCTCACCTTGCTTTGCAGATCAGTCCCTTCCTATTGTTCTGTGAAAAGATAGCTCAGATGAGAGACAGGAACAAAGACATCAGCTTAAAAGCAGCACCTACAAAAAGCAGAGCTGAGCCTCCATTGAGGTTTGTTCTGGCCTTTTGCAACAACTTTAATCATCAAGCTGACCCTGAGTCCAGCAAGGTAATCTTGTGGAAAGGGAAAGTGCACTTCTGGACCTGGCAGTTATTACCTCATCTTTTCACTGAAGACAGTAGCAAACAAATAATTTGTTTGCCAAGATTATTTTTAAGTTTCTTTTTTTTATTTTTTTTTTTCAGTTTTCCTTATGGTTACAAAGGGCATGTTGTTTGCTGTCTGTTTTATATTTCTTTTTGTTCATGGAGACTGGTAAAAGGTTTTTTCCATTCTCCTAGTCAAGATCATCTTAAAGGTATTAAGGTACCACCCTAGGTGAGTTTTTTTTCCTTTATTACTTTGGTTTGTTGGGTTTAGGTTTTAGGTTTTACTCCCAAAATGATAGAAACAGAAAAGCAAGGCATAAAATTACTCTAAGAGCCTTATCATCTCTTTATTTCCTTGTTCTTCCTCTCTAAGGCTGGCTCATCCTCTGCAGGTGGAGCAGTCCCATCTCTTTCAGCCTCTCATGCAGCCCTTTAATAATTTTAATGGTCTCTTACCAGACACACTCCAGTGTGTCCATGTCTTTTTTCATACTGTGAAGTCCAGGAATGGACCAAGAATTCTAGGTTGACCTTACCAGTAAACTGGTCATTTCCCCTTGACCGGCCAACAGTATTCCTGTAGTAGAGTTCCAAATGCTGTTGACCTTCTTGTTACAGCAAACATCACTGGAACATGTTAAATTTGTAGTCTTCCTGGATCCTGATGTTATTTTCTTCAAGGCTGACTTCCAGCCTATTGTCCTCCAGCACGTACTGCTGCAGGATCTGAATTGTCCATCTGAATGGCAGCACAACCATGGTGCATGAACAGCTCCCTAAAGTTTTAAATCATCCACAGACTTGATAATCACCCAAGTCATGAATAAAGATCTTTTACATATTGTCCTGTCTCTTCTAACCTAATCCCTGCAAGCTTTGACAATGTCTTTATCCTAACTCACATCCCTGCATCCATCTCTTGTATGTTTTATTTTTACATTTGTGTTTTGTTGAGACCCCCTTGTTTGTACATACAGGCATATAGTTTGCACGATTGTGAAGGTAAAATCTTTGCCTGCCAATTGTGTTTATTTTTTTATTTTTGTGCTTGTGTCTTGTGTTTATTTTTTGAGTCTCTTCTGATGGAGATGGTACTCATAGAAAAGGAGTATTTGACAGTACTGAAATGCATTTTATCCTAGGGTGAAGCAGTTGATCCCTGGGCAAGAGGCAATGTAGTCATTTGGAATTCATTGAGAAGGATATAGTGCAAAACGTGAATTTACTATTTTGCCTGGACTTTGGAGATAAAATGTTAATGCCTTAATACTAAAATAAGCTTAGCAAGATTCAGGGAGGCTAGGGGAAAGAGTGCTTGAGGTTCACTTGCAAGAACATCTCCTTTTGCTAAATTGTGATTCTGCAGGACTGCATAGAATAGGGCTGTTAAGTCACTCTGACTGATAACCTGGTCTGTTAGGGAGGGAAAGGGAAAGGGCACGTCTTTATCTGATATATGCTCAATCTCACAAAATAGTCCTTTTTATTTATTGCCAATGGTAACTTAATGATTTCCCTTTTTCTTGTCTCACTGAAGAAAACAAACAACATATTTCTTGCCCTTCTCCCAGCTCTCTTCTTAGATTTCAAGATGACACACAAAATGTCTCCTATGTGAGATCCATGACAGTATATTTTTGTTTCAAAAGGGACATCCTTCTTTACAGTATTTTAATAAAATATGAAGCATTGCTAGGAGAAAGTAAACGACACTTCCAAACTTACTTGTTTCTTCTTGTAGCTAAAGCAGTCATACTCTGCAGTGACTAGTATGGTTTAATGCAGATAGCAGATACAGTTGTGACCTACAAAAATTGGCAGTAGGTCTGCACTGTGAAAGAATTATCAGTCACTGTATGCCTGATGACTATAGTGTTCTCTAATTGTGTCCTGGAGTTCCTTGGAGCATTTCTATCAAACGTTTCCCTATGTGTATCAGGTCATATAATACTGAACCTCAACATTAGAGAATCCTGTCTCAGTTTACAAACAAATTTAGGAAAAGACACTCTAGAAGGAGTTGTCTCCTCTAAAAGGGTTCCAACAATCCCTTTCCACCAATAGGAAATGAATACTAACAGTGAAAGTGCAAAAAATCCTCAACAGTTAATTAACAAACAGCACGTCCACAAGGCAAAGGGCAGAAAAGTAATTAAATGCTAGATATTAAACCTTACCCTCATGCACACCAGCACAAAACCCCAGAATGCCAGGGAAAAAACTTGGCTCATGCCACGTAGTGGAAGATGGCACCAGTGTCTGTCTCAGTGGAAAAAAAAAAAAAGCCAAACAGGAGTTTCATGCTGCAGTTTGGGCAACAGATAAAATTTGGTGAGTCTCTGGCATTGACCTCCCCTCCATAGCAGATGAAGCAGCTGGGCTAGAGCCTCTGCATGTGCTTTTGCTCCCTGGCTCGGCTTTCCCGAGGTTTGGGGGTGGAACCGAGTGGTCTCTTTATTGCTGATCCTGACTAAACCCTCTACTCCAGGTCCTATTTCTCTGGTCTTGGACTAAGAAGCTGTCACCTCAAAAATTTGCAGAAAAATTGCTTCTGCATCTTCTCCACAGCCAGGAAAGAAAAAAATTCTTGCCCGGGCTAACAAAACCAAGCAAAACCACGACTGCACCCAGACATCCCTGAAGCCTGGGAAGTGAGGTTTTGGGAAAGCTGCCAAAGAGCTTAAATCTCCCCCGTCTACACCTAAAAGATAAAGCAAGCATTTTTGGGCATAAAGCAGAGGATCAGGCAATAGACTAAACATCATAAATAACCCCAAAACAAACACCAAGACAAAGTTGACATCCACAATTTCATAGGCCTTGAGGGGATGCATTCGTGACTGCAGAGAAGGCTGGTGGACATCATAAGTGGACATCATCATAGGTGACAGTGGTCTAGCAGTGTCACCAGCCAGCTTTCTCAGCACTCATATCTGCACCCCATCAGGGCATATGGTCTTATGTATGTCAAATTTGCCTAAATATTCTCTGACATGATCTTCCTCCAAGGCTACATCTTGGGGTTTGGGTGAGAAAGATTGATTAATTTCACCTTTTTAATATTTAAATAATTCTGGCATCTGGTTTTGGGTTTTTGGGGTTTTCTTGGATTTTTTTTTTTTAATAGATATACTTTAGATTAAGTAATTATACCTGCAGCTTCTTCTTGTCTAAGTATTGGATGCAATATGCCCGTGTTCTAACTTTCAAAATTACCTTCAGAATCCTGAGCATTGGAAAAATGACAGTATTTTCATCTCTTAAAGAAAATGTTTCTTTACTTGAGAACCTGTGAAGACCAGGGTCAAAAACTTCAATATTGTAAAATATACACCACTTTTTCTCTTGGGTGTATCTCTTGAAAGAGAGCTGCATCTTTCAAGACAATTTCTCAAAGTATTTCCACTATTTAAATATATTTTAAAAAGATTGTTAGAGAAAGGATTCTGTTGCTGCTTACCATAAATGAAGAGGCAGCAAGAGTATTTACTGTATTATTCACTATTTATGGTACTATCTATACATTTGACAAAAATAGCATCAGAGTACTATTAAAAATCTTCCACTGGATTTCATGCTCCAGTGTTCATACTATTTTTATGCCGGTGTCATTAGATCAGTATTTTCTCAGCTAAGTGTAGACTACTCAAAACTTGTCTTCCTTATTGTCCTTTACTACAATAATTGCTTTCCCTTTTGTGAACTGCACACATGTATAATGTGTATAATATTTACTTTTGTCATGTCATATTGCTGACAACATAAAGCATGCATACAACAACATCCCAAGTCTTGCTTCTTTATTTATTTATTACATTGCATGCATGAATATTACTTTGCCTTACCATTGTGTATTAATTACTGTACAGTGTATTTTAAAGAATGAACTTTCTCACAGGTTCTTTTCATGTGTTGCCACTGCCATCTGTATTTTGCAAACATATGCAAACACTTCATATGAGAAGATTTATATTCTCCAGTCTACAGTACAAAAAAAAATCCTATTTCTGAAATCAAAGAGAAGCAACAAAAGCATAAACTGCCAAAACATATTAGAAGAGATGAGAAAAATCTGCAATTTCATTTTATCTTAGAAAAATCCAGAATACTTTATCTTTCAACACTGACTTTCAAGAATTATTTAAAATATCAAAACCTTTTAGAAATAAAGGTTAGTAGTTTTTTTTTTTTTTTTAATCTAAAATAACCTTCACACATTAGGAAGATACCAGTTCTTTACTGGAACTAAGTGAGGAAGAGGGAGGGAGAAAGCAGTTAAGAACAACAAAAGAATTCTCTGCCTTCAATTTATACCATGAACAGGAAAAATAATCAGAAAGAAAGTTAAAGTTTCTGCTATTGTGATGATAAGAATTCTGTATTACACTAATGATACTTTACAATAATTTGATTATGGTTAGACAGTTGGTGCTCCTAGTGTCATGTGAAAGAACCACACATTGTTCAGGTTGGGAAGGATAGAAATAACAACATATTTGTAAGACTATTTGAACTATTTTGGTGACTGTGTGTCTTTGAAATTACTTAATATTTCCTGTATTCTCAGGAAAAAAATAATAATTCTGTAGAGAGATTATCTTAAAATTTGATCAGAATAGCAGATTGAGCCCATTTAAATGTTTGCTAAGTTCTTTACACATAAGGCAATAATATTGTGTCAGTTTTCAGAGGAGACACAGATGAGACAGCAGCAATGTACAAACTCAACTGCAGAATTCTATTATAGAAAAAAAGATTAATGCATTTTAATGTCCTTCTCTGGTAAATGTTGCAAAACTAGTGATAGGAATCTATCTTTTTTTTTCCCCTGAAAAACGTGTGACATAGCAATATTGACAAGAGCTCTTGAAAAAATATGCCTACATGAGCGGTATGAGGAAAGAAAGAAAGGTCGAAAAGAACAGCAGAGTAAGATACTCTGAAAATTGATAACAATTTTGCAGACTAAGGTGTGGTTAGGATAGTGAGAATTACTAAGTTTTTTTTGAATTTCTTGAGGAGTTATTGGATGAGCATAGTTCACATGTTTTTATCAGGCAATTTTTGCACCTACTACAGAAAGAGGGAGCAGCAGAGGGTCTGTAATAAAAAGACCTTGAGGATATCAAGAATTCACTCTGAAAATACTAAACATAGAAGGCAGAGCGCTGCTGACATTCCTCACTGGAGTAAATTGTCAAAGGACCAGGCATTGTAGAAATTGCACATATCCTCAACGGTAACAGTAGCATTAGGACCCACAACTGGAGAGTTAGAATTGTTCACAGGTTTTTAGGAAAAAGAATGAGAATGGTTTTTGTTGTGGTTGTTGTTGTTTAAGAAAAACTTCAGCATGTGGAAGTTTTCCTGATGGCTTCTCTGAAAGAATGATGAACAGTAGAGCAGTGCCATTGTACTTCAGCATGAAAGGGAAGAGGCACTTGATATTTGTAAAAAGCATTCTTCTGTATCAAGGAGAACAAAGAAATAACCTTTAATTTTTCCAAGAGAAAAAAAAAATTAAAAAAAAAAGAAAAAAGGAAAAAAATCACAATTTTTTTGAGTTCAAAGTGAATGTTTGTAAGAATTACCATATAAACACATTTACTATTTTGTTGCTATATGATCATTGTGTTTCTAGTGATTCTGGATTCTATGCTAAATTCAGCTTCTCCCTCAGAAACATATGAATAATCAAATGTCATAACTCCCCAGAAAATATGAGATAAATAGATCCAGAATTCTTAGTCACCTAACAGATCAGTTTATTGAATTTATCCATTCTGGAGCACATTAGGTTTTCATTCACTGAACTTTCACATCTTCATTAAAATTAGTTTTTATTGTCCAGCTTTTCCTGGCCATCATATTAAACACTGTTAGAAACAAAACACACTTTTATGACCGATCTCCCAGGCATCCTCTCATACATAGTAACCCTCCAGGTTACTGAATTGTGGAAATCATGGGCTGCACAAATTCAGGAGTAATTACTTCATCACATTCTTTTCAGTAAGCAAAATGTAACTCAGTTATAGAAGGGGGTTTGTTACAGATTATGCAACAAAGCCTATTCAATAAAAATCTGACTTACATATTTGATTAACGCTGTGTAACCTGTTCTGAGGGCAATATTAAATATAGGCTTATGTGAACTATGCAGTATAAATTGCTTTAATGTGGCAGTGGAACTTACCATCTCTCTCTGAATTACAGTTGTGGTTGAACGTTTTTACTTTTAAATTAATTATTTTAGTACCTCTGAACACTTGAAACATCTTTCACTTCATACTCTTTCATTGAACTTGCTTCATGATCTTAGCAAAGTAGAGGGATTTTCATAGCCTTTTAAATATATTGCGTAGTTTCTTGATATAGTGTATAGTCCTTTTCCTGTCTTATTTTAATTGGATTAGACTTCTTACAGTATGCTTTCTCACAGTTTTTTGATGGGACAGTACTGACAGAAGAATGTATTGATAAATATTTTGATGTTGATTGATAGAACAGTGGAGCTGAAGAGAGAAGCAGTAACCTATTTTCATAAACACACACTGAAATGGTTTCTCCCATTTTTTGTTTAAGTGTTGCAGGAAAGTATATGAAGCAGAAAATGGGGGCAATACAAGTTTTACATATACATAACATATTTATCATTGAAAGGAGCCAGGAAGAGGTTCTGCAGTATAATGCTGGCTGAATCCCAGGGTACAGCTGCTGCACTGCAGAGAGAGGAGTACAGCAACAGTAGAGCCTGTAAAAATAAACACACGTGAAGCCTAAACTGATGAGTACTCTAAAGATGACAACAAATATTATGTGGCAGATAGAATCTTGGCCTTGAAGCTGCTCAAAAAAGGAATGTTTAGCAACATCACATGCAAGTTATGTGGAAGGCCAGAGATGGAAATACAGCAATTTAGAAAAATTCTTTTCTAGATCAAATGAATTGTGGTAAAATGCATAACTTGTACATTGTCCTGAGACAAAATATGATCAAAGCCCATTGAGACAACTAAAAGCTCTTTTCTTATCAAATGAAAAACATTGATTTTGATTAGAAGTGTTATTTTCATATTTGTATACTAAGTCATTAGTACTATTTAGCATTTTTTACTATTTGCTTTTGTCTGGATTCCTAAACACTGGAATGAAAGAATGGAATGGATCCCCTTTTTCCTGAAAAATCCACTCAGTGTGTGTAGTCTCTTCAGCTGTTGTGTGATAATTTTCCAATAGAACAGTGGAAAGACACATGCTTTCAAGAAGACATCAATTAAAAAGACACACTTCATTTTTTTCTCAAATATTTATTAATTCCTTTTTTATGTTACCTTGTAGTATTGATGTAGATTTAGTTTGCTATATATCAGGGTTTTTTACAAGACCAGAATAAAAAAGTAGAAAATTAAAATTTCTGTATGCCAATAGTACTTTAATTTTTTACTACTTACCTCTCTAACTGTCTGGATTTCAAATTGCTACATTCCACAAATCAGAGTACTATGCACTTTAAAGAAAATGTCTTTGAAACTAAAATTAATTTGAACATCAGTAGGCATTCTAAAAGACTAATTTACTCATACTAAGATTTTAAAGGGTTTTATGTCATTGTCTTTCAGGGTTTTATTGAACTGTGAAACAATTTTAAAATTAGAATCAGAATTTTAATCAGAAAAAGTTGCAGCAATTTGGCATCTCTATGCCAGATATATCCAGATAAATTAAAGATTTTAGGAATAAGAGCAAAGGTATTTAGTTGTATGGACAGAACTTCTGAATATTCTTTCTATTGTTGATAATCTACTTGTCAATAAGTTATGATGGCAAAAGACATGGCTTTAGAGGAAAAGGGACAAAAAAAATTGTCACATTTATTGTAAGAAACTTCTGAGGAGTTTGTTACAAAATATGAATCAAAGCAGGAGCATGTCAAATTCAAATTGTCTCTTAAGCTTACAACTTGAAAAATCTGAGTTTAGTATTTTCTATAGTGATGCAAATTTAGGTAGATTATTTACTTTTCTTAGGCTTTCAGTTCAGCCTAGAATCCTTCAATACTCTTAAGATTTTTCAGTGTGAACTACTTCTGCTTAACAGTGAGCATATGTTTGAAGGACAGCATAAATTCAATGTGAATTTCTCTCTGTGTTTCTCTGTTTCTGGTAATTGAATGAACATTTTTTGAATTTTAATGAACATCAGAATATCAACACAATAACCAGAATGATTAATAAAAACAACTTTTAAGTAGCTTTTAAATTAATCACCAAACTTAAGAGTACCCCCAAATTTATGACTATACATTATAGGAGATTTTATCTGGAAAAAAATTATTAACAAATATCAACCTTTTTTTATTTTTTAAACTTACTCTTTATCAGACAAGATGAGCATCATAGGATTGGAAATGAGTTACATTTTCAACTGAGAGTAAAAAATACCAATCAGTATGCATTTTCTAGTTATAATCCGAAACTCTATAGAAATTTTTTAGAGAGAGGAAGACACTCTAAAAAGTTAAAAAAATGCTTTCAGATTTGAGGTCTCTATTTTGAAATTTCAGGCAGTGATTCTTGGTCACTGATATAGTGACCAAATCACTGAATAGCCTATTCAGTTACCAAGTCACTAAATAGCCTTTTCTACAAAAATTACAATGTATTAAATTACTCTTTAAATTTAACAGAAGAGAGAGATGGGCAAGGCCATCTTATTCATTTGTGGAAAATGTTTATAAGATATAAATTTCAACAACAATAGATTAAAAATCTGGTAATGTTGTGTAGCATCATGCTCTACGCTCAAGTTCACAGTTATTTCATTGTAGATGAATTAGAATTTTTTGTTGTTGTTGTTATCAACCGTCATCATGAAAAAAGGTCTTGAACACATGAGTATTACAAATCTCAGCCTTTCTGCTTGCAGATAAACTAATAAATTTTTGTCCCCATGTTAAAGGCAGCCTTTCCTCTTCCCATCACAAGGAAGTTGTAACTGCAATAAGGTCTGCTCTCAGTCTCCTCTTCTCCAGGCTGAGCAGACCAAGTGCCTCAGCTGCTCCTCATACAGCTTCCCCTCAAGGCCTTTCACCTTTCTCATTGTCCTCCTTTAGACACTCTCTAATACTTTAATGTCATTTTTATATTGTGGCACCCAAAACTGCCTCCAGCACCCGAGGTGAGGCTGTCCCAGCTCAGAGCAGAGCAGGACAATCCCCTCCCTTGCCCGGCTGGTGATGCTGTGCCTGATGCACCCCAAGACAGGGTTGGCCCTCCTGGCTACCAGGGCACTGCTGGCTCATGTTCAACTTGCCACTGACCAGGACACCCAGGTCCCTTTCTGCAGCCCTGATTTCCCCAGCCTCTCATTCCCCAGTCTGTCAGTACATCCAGAGTTGCACCATCCCAGGTTCAGAATCCAGCATTTTTTTTTATTAAACTTTCTCTTGTTGGTGATTGCTCAGGCTTCCAGTTTGTCCAGGTCTCTGCACAACCTCTCCACCCTCAAGGGAATTATTAGCAATTTAGAATCATCAGAAAATTTAGTATTAAACTTAGTCTAATTACTTATTTAAAAAATATTTGTTTTCTCTTTTAGTTTCTGTTCCTCTTGAACTGCAGTTAGTTTGCTCTTAATACAACAGAATAGTGACGAAAGCATGCTTAAAAGTTCCATTAAATGATGTTCACACTTTCTCATGGTTTGCTTTAGAGGTTAAGTATGTCCAAGTGTTCTTTATTTTCAGCTCCTTTTTTATGCCTGCTATTTGGAAGTCATGTTTCTGTTGGTGGATACCTTTAGCTACACAACTCATTAAATTCATTTCCTTCTCTCCACAGACCTCTTTCTCTCTACCTACCATTCAGTTTCTCATGGGTGAAAGTCAATCACCTTACATTGAATATTGGCAAGATAAAAACTGTTTTCATACCCTCCTATTCTTTGTCTTTAGTACTGACTTTTGAGTTCAAGAACACATGGTCTTTTTTCACATTTTAATAGTGTCAGCTGAAATCCTAACTGCACTAAAATCTATGTCAAATCCCTCTAAAATTTAAAAGATGGCAAGATTTCTCCAATGTTGCAGAAGTGTATGCCTTGTGAAATGACACTGCATTATCCTTTATTGTCCCGAGCATTACTAATGACTTCATCTGGTCCCGAAGAGTACTGCAATCTCCTAAATTCTATTCCCAAGTAAAATTCCTATAGTAAGAGATACAGTGTACTATTGGATTTTAAATTCATGTTTATGGTATTTAATAACCTTATTTCAGGTCAAAAGAAAATATTCAAAACAATAATGGTTTACACAATACTTTAGCCATATTCCTATTTTTATCGGAATGTATCAGATTGTTATATCCTACAATACTCAGCTGATATCAACAGCTTTCCAGCAGCAAGAAAATATAGGGGAAAAATTTCAATGACACTGCTCATTATTGAGGTAAAAATATATGGGAGAACCTGTAGGTTTGCAGCAGCTCTACAGTTGTCCTTGACTCACTAAAGGGAGAGGCATTCAGCCTCAAAATTCTATGAAATTTCATTATCATTCTTGACATGGAAATGTTATACAGAATATTGTTTAAAAGTTAAACAATCAAAAGAAATTGATTTTGCGGTTGCTCTTGGGTACTCACTAGTGACTGCAGCCTGATAAAGTACATGTAAAATGACAATTATTAAAATGAAAGGCTGTGTGTTTTTCTTTGGTATGATGCCTAAATAAATAAATAAAAAGTTTAAATTCAATTGTGCTTTATGGGGCAGCTGTTTTATACTCTGTGATGATACGTTGAAACATCATGAACACAGAAAACTTAATTAAATACCAAAGTAAAATTAAAAGCAAAAGAAACAATGAGGAAATTTAAAAGAAAAGGGAAATACATTCTAAATCATATGAAGTGATACTACTTTTCTCACAGATATGTACAGTGTAAGGAGGGATTTGTCCTCTTTTTTTTTTTTTCCCCTTGCCCTTGAAGTGCAGTTAAGAACAAAGGACAAAAACAGAAAGCAGTTGACATCACTTTTCTGCTCTGTACCTTTTGATATGTAAGCTTAATATTTTTAATTATAAGTTTAATTACAGGTTCTCCTTGCTGCTGATGTAAAAATATGTATTTTCTGTAGAAATAGGTAAAGAGGCACATAAGCATCAAATAAAAATTATGTCTCTCAAACCAAATATGAAATATTAGGACTATGTGGAATACATGTTTGCTAGATCTGGTTCTCATCAGACTATTTTTGCAGGTGGCACTGCAACAACTGATTATCTACTAGATGGGAAATCATTAATGTCTCATTTTCTAATTCATTTCCTGATTTGGATAATTTCTTGCATTTTCATCTACCTCCTGCTTATCTTTCTTTTACTCAGAATGTTAATTTATGTTTCAAATCAACTTCCACTGAAGTCAGCACATTCCTAAATAAATATAATTATTTTAACAATTTTTAACATGTTCCCTCTAGAATCAATTCTGATTTTCCTGAAATGTTAAGACAGTAAATTTCTTCATATACATATTTTCTAATGCATTTTTCATTTAATTAATTTAATTAACTTTTGCTTCAATATATTGGCAGGGTCATTGCCATCCAAAAACAAGAGAAAATTTTATCTGTAACTACTGATACATATTTTTCCCTTTAGATTTTCAAAGTTGTTCAAGAGAATCTAAACTGAAATGATGTTTTAATTATTATTTTGTGCTTCTTTTCTTTGTAAAAAGATTGCTAACATAATACTAATTTTTTTTTTACTGAGCCAAAAGTCATAATTCAAACTCCCTTTGTAATGAAGATAGGAAATGTGCCTATATTAACTGTTATTGATACTACAATTTTTTTCATTAAATTTCTAAAAGATATTCTTAGTTCAATTTAGGATCCCAAAAGCACATGAACATGTCTTTCTTAAAGGTATTAGCAAAATTACATTTATGGCAAGCTTGGATTTTGATAAACAGAAATTACAATTGGTGCATGTTTCAGATTCCAGGCTTGATTCTTATATTTTCTTTTTCTTTTTCTCATCACTAATAATGACATCTGAAATTAAGCCTCATGCAAGGCTTAATTTCACATTTGTCTGGATGTTTTTCTCTGTTTGCTTTTTGGTGCTTATTTAAAATGCTCATCATACTGCAGAGAAGTTGAAAAATGAAATGCTTGTTCCTCAAAGCTTTATAATTTACTAAGAAGAAAAATGAATCTTCTTTTTTTTCCAGCATTCTAATAATGGCATTATAGAAGAAAAACATGCAAAAGCAGATTTTAAGATTAATCCCTATAGATACACAGTGTTGAAACACCATACCCCATCTAACTCCCTAAAATTAAATTGCAGGTTCTCAGCAAATTCTGATTTGTGCTTTGTCATTTTTGACATTCTGGAATATCACATAACCTTCCAAAATAAGGTTTTCATATACATAAATCTTGTATTTGTCTTCAGCTGCCAATTGCTATTGCTCCTCAAATTTACCATCATAATTTTTGGCATACTGTTAGTTTTGTAGTCTTTAAGATGACCATTGTATTGTGTTACTTTGAGAAATAATTTCAGTGCCTTTAACTATTTCTACATATCTCAAGTAGGATTTCATTTCCCAGGTGTTTTAGTTTCTATAAATGATAAATAGACATTCACACATTGTGTTCTTCTTAGGACAGAGAGCTGTCATTTTCCAAATCTCTTAATGGTACTTTCTCACAGTCTTTGTTTTTACTTTGCATTGTGGCTTTTGTCTGGAGTGTCTTGCAATATTTCACAGAACAAATATAGGCTAACTGAAATAGCTGAAAAGTGTTTACATTTATAGATTTTGCTTGTTTTCCTTGATAGTAATGTAATCATTTTTTTTTTTTTTAATTAGACATTCTTTGCTTTCTTTGTTTCTCTGTAGCAAGACAATATGTCCTTGATTCCTTGTGGCCTTCATATCTTCCTCCTCAGTCTGCATATAATAAGAATAAAGCAGTCATAGTAATTCTAAAGAGAGTAATATATATATTTATGATGTATCTAACATGCTTTAAATTAATACCAAGAAAATTGAACTATTAATATATTGTTCCTTTTTCACATCTCCAGAATTTATTTCAGCTTTACCATGAGAAATTTAATCTGTCTTAAAACCATCCCCAGAAGTTTTCTTGACTCAATCAGACATTTTTTCTTTTTTTGGTCAACATGGATATTCAGTAAGCCCAAGTCAAATTCTTGAGAAAGTGTTGAAACAACAGCAATGGGTGAAGGTAAACTCTGGGGTATTGCTCAAGGAAAAGGAGAGGAAAAAAAATAAAAAGATCAACAAAACTAGTAGAAGGGTATACACAGAAGATTGTTTTTCATATTTAATCAGTCATAGGCCTGACCTGCACTGCTTGCATCCAGACTGGAATTACACAAAATAGTGTTGAAGGTTAGCTCTGCATTAGTATGAGTTTCTAGTTTTATCACGCATTTTGCTTAGATATGTTATCTTGAGATTTTTAGCATTCAAATTATTTGAACAACAGAAAATATTTAAAAAGTATTTCAGTGAATAGATATATATATTCTCTAGTTTAATAAATTTTCTGTGGGAACTCAAAATGTCTCTCAGACATTTTTAGAGGTTCCAGGCCTTGGTCAGAAGCATTCTAGACCCTGGCAGACAGCTGAAAAACAACTGTGATTTTGAGTTTGAGCCATGGAATGAATTACCAACTTTGGAGGTGGAACAAGCAATCACAAAAGGTTAGATAGTATAGTATAAGTAGTTACGAAGTAGAGGGGAAATTTTTTTAGTATTGTACAGGGGGGTTTTAGCACATGTACAGGGGGGTTTTCACTTTGTACATGGGGGTCAGAAGTTCTAAGATGGAGGAAAGTGGGCTGAACCCATCCTTCTTCCTTCTTCTTCCTTACCTCCATGTTCTTGGTGATGTTGGCACTCACAGATTGGTTTAGAGTAGAAAAATACTTGGCAACGTAGGTAGTAGGTATTGGGGAATAATTGTAAACATGTTATACGTAATATATCTTATAAAAGATAGCAGCAACCCTGGGTGGAGGGAGAGACGAAGAAGACAGCAGATAGAGAGGATGTCAGGGTGTGTGTGTGCCTCTACCCAGGCCACTGATCAAATAGCTGCAGTCCAAGAACATAATCTGTTAGATAACTAGCAATAAACTGCCTTGAGACCGAACAGCTAAGCCTGCGGAGTTTTTCTTTGGAAGCACGGGTTGGAGGAGGAATTTCACCACCACATGTGGCCCCAAAACAAGGCTGGGGTCCTCACAATTTTCTTTTTAAAAGAGAACTGCTTACAAGATATCTAAATCCACTTCGTCTGGTTGAATTTTTAAGAGAAAAAAATAGCATGACACATAATTAATCTTTGCACACTTACTGCATATAGTGCCTAATGCTGAAGATGTTTAGCAGAGAAAGACAGTTTCAGGCTTTTTTCATTAACCTACAGAACTGTCAAAGCCAACCTTGTACATAATAGGATTGCCCTGCAGTATTTCAAGGCACTACTACTTTCTTCTGGTAACTTGACATTGATTTTTAAGACACACACTATTATTTTATTACTTAAAACAGTGGTTGTAATGGATTACAAACCAAGGCACTGCTAGTTTTAGCACAAGATTCCTTAATAAATTTGCTCTAATCTCTAATTCTTTTTTTATTTATACTGCTCCCATTTCATTACACTTCAATTTATTTGCAGTATTAATGAAATAATTCTCAAAATATACAAAATGTTAAGAAATAAATTACAGTGATGCAGAGCAAAAGAGGACACGAGATGCAAAGAAATTAAGACTTCCAAAAGTTTTCTGGACTAAACAAAGAGCCAAATCTTTTCTTGGTTTTTTTTTTTTTTTTTTTTTGGTGTTTTTTTTTTTTGTTGGTTTTGGTAGGGTTTTGGTTTTGTTTTGTTTTGTTTTGTTTTTCTGGTTTTGTTTTGGTCTGTTTCGGGTGGGGTATTTTGGGGGTTTTTGGGTGGTGGTGGTGGTGGTTTTTGTTTTTTTCTTTACTTTTTTTTCCCTTGAAAGAATCAAAGCCAGCTAGGGACCTAAATATACTTCATATCTGATTAGCAGCTTCACTTTCTCCATAACCACAAGACAATTAGCACCACTGACTTGAATACTCACTGCAAACTGACAATGCATATTTGCTTGGTATTTATAAGCCTGGTGGTTGAGTCTTTAAAAGTTAAACCCTTGACTGCTAAGAAGTAAAGGAATATTTTTCAAACTTGGCTGAGAAATAAATGGAAGTGAACACGAGTATATGTTGGAGAAGATAGATAAATATAATTATTCATAAATAATATAGCCAGGATGAGAACAGTCCTCTGCTAGCCGGACAATGCCCCTGCCTACGGATGGGTCCAGGGGTCAAGTGGACTGTTCCATCTCACCCCCCAAAAAATGTATGGTTCACCCCGCACCTGTATCCCTCTCCTAAAACATCAAGTGCCTGTAACCCCATTGACCCAAGCCTTGTTCCAGCCCACCTTGAAGCCCCCTGATAAGGGGGCTCTGAGGGGCCAGACACTCTCTTGGAACTTCCCCTCCTCTTGGAACTTCCCCTCTCCTAAAGAACCTTCTTGTCTCTCCCCTCCCCCATCCTCTCAAGCCTTGCCACATGCTGAGTCTGGCAGCTCGAGGCAGGACCTTTCTCCATCCCTAATAAACCTTAAACCCCAAGAGCAGCCTTCAGAGATCTCTTGTCTCCATTCACCTATAGTGTCCTGGTGCAGGCAGCGCGTCCCCACAAGTATAGACCTTAAACCTGCTCAATTAACACTGTACATTTGTAATTATGGATCATAAATTTATATTTAAAAAGTAGGTCTGCCATAAAGTACAGAACAATATCTAGCTCAGACAGTATGCAAAATTGTGGAAAATATAGTTGAGCATGCCTGACCTGAAAGGCACCTAAATCATAGGAATCAGTATAAAAAGGAGGTTAAAACCATTGAGTCTATGATTTTGAGGTCAGAAGAGATAAGCCATTAAAAAAAAAAAAAAAAGACAAACAAAACCCCCAAAAGATGACAGGCCCAGAGAAACTGTGGATGCCCTACTACCATGGAAGCTTTCAAGGCCAGTTTGAATGGTCTCTGAACAACCTGGTGTAGTGAAAGGTATCCCTGTCCATGACAGAGGTGCTGGAAGTATATAATCTTTAAAGTCCATTCCAGTTCAAGCCTTCTGTAATTCTATCAAGTTTTGATTTGGCCTAGAAAAAGAGAAGGAAATAATCCACAGCAAATTTAACTTGTTTTCCACCAGAATTTCTGCACTAGATAATATTGCTTTTCTTTCTGTAACTCCTGGAGAAGCAAGTCCTTTCAAATAACAATCTTGTGTTGTCAGCAGCTATAAAGGGAGATAGCTGCCATGCATGTATCACACATTGTTTCATTTTCAATTAGCTTTGATTAAAAACTCTGAGATATACTTTTCTTATTTCACAAGTATAAAATTTCCATCTGCTTAATAAGAATTTGGAGAAAAAGACAGGCACAGGAGAAGTCACTATCTACTAATTGTGTCATCATCATCCCAATTATTTAATGTACAATAGATTAATTTTAATTCTACCAGAGCTGCAATCAGCATTTGCTTGTATTCAGTTTTACAGAAATCTGAGCCTGAATGCAGAGGTGTAAGTTAAAGAGATTCCAGGGGAATAATACTTTGGCTGCATCATGTTTTCCTTAACAGTCTGCTAACAAATGCAAAATCATATTTGATACTTATTTATGGCCAACTCCAATCTAAGCTGACATCTGAAGTGTTTGGCTTATTTTGTTTTGTTCCCCCCCATCACCCCAAATTCCATTCTTAAATTCTATTTCCTATAATGTCAACCCATTTTGTGATTATGTATAAGTTTTGTAATCTGAAGGTTGAGGTGGCAGTGGCATTGTTAGAATTACAATATTTAACATCTGAAATTTGGTCTGTTGTGACTGAACACAAACAACCTGCTTTAAAAAATCACCATACTTTAAAATTTTGCCTAATCTAGTTCATATGCTGAAATTTTAGTTAAGAAATATGGGAGTCATGTAAGCATGATTATCAGTTGTAGCTTTTACAGGACAGATAGGAATACCTCTAAGAAGTTTCTTGTTAAAAAAAAAAAAATACTTCAAATGATGATATTTCTCATAAAGTAATGTTATGCAGAACTTCCTGGAGATTTTGCCACAGACAGAAAAGTTGCTCTTAATTTGCTGAACTATGTGGGCAAAGATTTGCAGGCAATGAATCTTCAGAGGTAACACAGTATACCTCAAGCATATCTCTGCACAAACTGGCAATGTGAAAACAGTTTTCACTTATTTTTTTCTAAAAAATTTAAAAAACACTATACACCCCAGTGATCTCTCAGAGACAAATACCTGTGTAGGCAGGTATTTGTTTTCTTGCTTTATGTTTTTAGGTCTTGTGGTTATTTTGAGGATGATTGATATAACGACTAATGCACAATGAGGTATTTATAATCTTTTTCACTACAACTATTCAACATGTCAGTTCTCAGCACTTCCAGTTCAAACATCACACTTATTTGTTGGTCTTCATGGCTTTGTGTGTCATAGGTCTTGACAAAACAAAATCATTATTATCTAAAAAGAGGAGTATGGACAGAATGAAACAGTTAATAATTTAAATGTCTTGAACCTATGTATTCTACCAGCTTTACTGGAGCTTTACCAGCATGCACCAAAAGCTGGTTTATACAAACAAAAATAGTGTTTGTTTGTGGATATTTATTATTATTATTTTGGATTTGCCAGGAAATAGAAGAAAAAGTGTAGAAAAAAAAGTCACACTCATAGGCAGAGGAAAGTAACAAAAGATAACTATCAGGAGCAAGCACTGTGTCAACATTTATCAATAAGATGTAAGAGGCTTATTTCTTGAACTTGATATACCATGAATCACTTCTTTGAAAATAGTTACTTACATGGTCTCAAATCTTGTTATAATACATGCCACATCTTGCCAGTAACATAACAGCTGTATTAGCCTTTCAGAATCTTTCCAAGGGCCTTGCCTGCATTATGTACAAAAAAATTCCACTACACCCAAATAATCTCTGTAGACTACTACTAATTTAGTAATAAAAAAGAGATGACAGGTTTCTTCCTATACTACCTTGGTTATGTTTCAGGGTAATTACATCAGTTTTGTTTATGTAAATTGCTTTGGGAGTTAACTATTTAATCAAGGAATCATAGAATAGTATGGTTTGGAAGGGATCTCAAAGATCACCCAGTTGCACCTTCCTTGCCATGGACAGGAATACTTTGCACTAGACCAGGTTGCTCAGAGCTCCACCCAGCCTGGCCTTGGACACCTGGGGATGGGGCATCCACAGCTTCTTTTGGACAACAGGTTCCTGTGCCTCATCATCCTCACCATAAAGAATTCCTTCTAAATAACCAATCTAAACCTACCATCTTTCAAGTTTACCAGTTTAATGAAATTACCTACCAGTTTA
Organism: Lonchura striata; assembly: GCF_050655825.1. NCBI lineage: Eukaryota > Metazoa > Chordata > Aves > Passeriformes > Estrildidae > Lonchura > Lonchura striata. Next base: position 76,377,840 of record NC_140704.1, read on the forward strand.
AATGAATTACCCTTTGTTCCATCACTACATGCCCTTTCAAATTGTCTTTATCTTTCTTGTAGGCCCTATTCAGGAACTAAAAGGCTTCTATAATGTCTCCCCAGAGCATTCCATTCTCCAGGCTAAAATATCCCAATTATCTCAGCTTTTCCTCGTAGGAAAGGTGCTCCAATACTCTGATCATCTTCATGGTACTCCTCTGAACTCCCTCCAGCAGGTTCCTGCACTTATGTTGATGGCTCCAGTCCTGGATATAGCACTCCACCTGGGGCCTCATTAGAGTAGAGGCAGAATCACCTCCCCCACCTTTTGGTCACACTTCTTTGTGTGATGAAGTTCAAGATTCAATTAACTTTCTGAGATGCAGCCACACTTTGATTGCTCATGACCAAGGCAAAGTAATATTAATTACATTATGCTTAGTAGATTTCTAATTCATGGGTGCAACAGATCTATGCATTCTCTACAAATTACACACATTATCTTTGTCCTCTCTTCCAAATACACTAATTCTTCTAAAATTCTGATCAGTATAGATTTTTCTCTAATGCTTTTCTTTAAAGACTTTTTCTAATGATCCTAGTAGCTCAGAAAAGCATATCCTTCTTCTGCAAAATCCAGCTTTTATATATATATATTTCATGGTTTTATGTTTTAACTGCAGTTACTCTCAAAAGTAGCAGTAACTCCAGTACTTAGGATTTCAGTGTTATGATTTTACTAAGGCTCTGAGTGCCAATTATCAATTATTGAAATATTTTTTAGAAATTAACAGGTAATCTTCATAATTATTCTATAAAATTCAGCACGTAGTTAATTTTGTCATAAACTATTTATAAAAATCCAAGATATCATCTTACACTTCTAAGAATCAAAAGCATTAGACCAGCCCTCAGCTTGTTTACTCAGACTACAGCTGCATTCATAGAATTCAATTCTCCAAGAGAATCAGACCTAGCTCACAGATGTGGAATTCATAGTGATGCAGTTCCCTGGTGCTCTTCTGTACAATTTTTATAAAACTTTTTGTTAATACATAGTTTTTAAGCCAGTGATAATGCTACTTACAGTCTGATGGATTAGGCTTTGAGGACACATTCATTAAATGACTGCTAAGCACTAATTAAAGTCTAACTAAGGTTTTTTTCCCATAACACTAGAGATTTGATGATTTTTTCCACCTCTCTCATATATGAATAATTTTTAAAGCAAACAGGTTTATACCACTGGTGTTTGAAGAGTAGCTTACTGAATATAAGTTGCTATTTCTGGTACATATCTAAAACATTTCTTAAAAGCTCCAGCAACAGAAAATATTTCTGAACATCTGACTTCCTCTCAACTGGCAAATAATTTACTACAATGACCCTGAGCTTCCCCCAGTAGAAGAAACTACAAGTCAAATATCTTCTCAAATGCTGGGTATTTCAAAGATATTCATAACAAATTGCTTTCAGAAATAATATTTACTTTAACCAGCTTAAGTAAAAATGACATTTGTTCAATTCTGCCTTTTCTGGATCTATAGAAATGAAAATGTTGCTAGGAAAGTAAAAATTATGTTCTACTTCGTATCTATTTTGCTATAAATATTTGGCTAAAAAAGTAGCATGATGACAAAATATACCTTAAAGAATAAAGAATAAATAGAAAACTTCCCTTCTTCATAACATACACAGATATAAGCAGAAAAAAAAGTTAATTATTTTTTGTAGTGGCATAAAATATTCCTAATCAAAATAAATTCTCCCTGTTTCACATGCATATAATCGGGGCAAAAGACAGTCTCTGGCCAGCAACAGATTTTCATTGTAAATACATAAGAGGAAGTTTTTCATAGATCTCAGAATGAAGAAAGACACCGTATTCTGACAAATTACATAGGTGACTATATATATTTTTAACCCTGTAAAGAGGCATTCTGCAAGCAAGAATTTCAGTTGAGCTTACGAGGTCAGAAGCATTTCACTATCTTTGGATAGATGAAGACATAACTTAAATTATTTGTCTAAGTTCAAACAGTAACAAATCAATGAATGAAGCATAGAACTCCTGAACATTTCATAATTTAAATTTTTTTTTTTCTAAATATGTAACTTTTGCCTAACTGTATACTGTTGGTGTAATTTCTGAAATCAAATTGCTTTTGGTGCAAATAATTTCTTTTTTCCTTCAGCATTTTAGAAATATCTGCAATGCCTTGGACAATGTCCACATAAAAATCAACCCTTGCTCTCTTGCTCACAAATTTCATGAAATTTCTCACGAGTTCCATGAACATGAAATACAAAACTTTTGAGAAGAATGTTTTAAATTTATTATTTTACACCTTTGGAAATGGTTCCTTGTGCAGTATAGGAAGATGTTCGCTATTGCTAAGATTGATTCTTAATCCTTGCTTTGTTTTGGTTTTCTTCCCTTCTGAAAATCAATATTTTATTTTATATTTATGTTTCAGTTATTATTTTATTATTTGTCAGGTGACTGATTGGTGATTTATTATTTGCTGATACACTGCTTAAGTAACTCTGTTTCATTTACCCAAGATCCTGGTTTTAACATTTAGAAATTGCATTTCCTTTTTTCTAATCACTGCATCTTATTTCTGTGAGGGTTGAAATACCATATTTTTACCAATTATTTCACCAACCTGAGTACTAAATACATTGAAAGGACACGTTTCTTCACCTTTGTTACATTTGAGACACATTTTCAGAGAATGGTCCTGCCTAATGTGGATTCAGACCCTTCTATTACTGTCTTCCACAGTATCAGATTTTACCCTTGATCCCTTCTATTGGAAATCTGATAATGAAGTTTGCTGTAACATGCAGAAATCTAGGTGCATTATCTTCCATTCTTTTGTTTTTGTTTTTTTTTTTTCCATTTTCACTTTCAGCTTGGATTTCCTAATGTCATCAGGTATATCTCCATATGCCTGTTGTGATACAGGTCTCAAAGTGTTTCCAATGACTCATGTTATATAATCATATAGCTGCTAGCAAATTTTGTTAAACACAGAGATCTTCAACAACTTTTCAGAAGGTAGCAGGCTTTGGTAATCATGTAGATTCTGTGAATACAGTTCTAGTAACATTTTTTCAGGTGGAATTTGGCTGCAGGCTTGATGTAGAAGACATTCTGACTATAATATAAATTCATTTTTCCTAAAGATATACCAGTATAAGTAATCCAATTGCTTTTTAACACTTTACAGTGTTACTTTTTTTGTTTTGTTGAATAAGTTCAAGTAGAACAACAATTTCTGCAAGCTGTTAAACAGAGCTATGCTCTGGCAAACATACTTATGTAATACTGATGTTAACTGATGTTTGTTTTATTTAGGGCTGAATAAGACTTTTTTAGCCATTTACTTAGTTATTAAAATGGTTGGTGTTTCTCATATTTTCAAAGATAATAGATAGATTTATAGGTCTATGATTCAATCCTGATTCTTTGGCAGGCCTGAGAATAGGAAATGCCATGAATTTTCTTAAAACAATTAGATTGAAACCTGATGTCCAATTACCTTCCATACTTTTTGCTAATGAAAAGATTTCCATTTGCAGTGTCCCAAATTCTTTAAAATTAGAAGCTTAAATCTGGTAAGATTTCTAGTTTAATAAATAACCTACCTATTTTTTTCTTTGAAAGAATCATCATTCCATAGATTTGCATCATACTTATTTACATTATCATTCTTTAGTTACACATTCATCACATATGTATGTTTCCTAAATAGGTCTGTAGAAAAAGAAATTGACTTGTCATATGGGGTTTTCAAAGTTCTTTGGGGTTTTTGGTGCCATTTGCCTGTAAAGTAAATTCTTCCTATTCGTTAACATGAAATCCTGGTCTAATTGTGTTGAGTACCTTGAATTCTTATGAATTCCCTACTAATACATGGGTTCAACAATGTTCATGCAATACTAAACATAGCATACTTTACACAGTCCAGTTTTGTTCATATAGAAACTATGACATTGCTGAAGAAATGCCTTGATCATCAGAAAAATGTACCAAAGTATTATTCTTCCAAAATTTTGCAATTTTATTCCAGTTCTTTTCATCCTCTGTACTAAAAAACTACACTTTTCTATGGGATATTCTGAAGTTATGCTTCTGTTGATCACAAGTCTTCTAACAAGTTACAAATTTGAACTAGATATTTTACTTCAAAATTACAATTTTAAATATAATCTGAAAGCAGCATTTTAGTTTAAAGTGGACATCACAATTTCAAGTTGTTGACATATCTAATATCATGTTTGCTTACAAATGTGTAAATTCACTTATTTTACCTGGTATAAAATGACAGTATTTGTCTTTCAATCCTGAATAATGATTAAAACAGATATTAAAATACCTGAATATTTAGGTAATATATATATAATTTCCTGAAGTTTTTTACACTACTTTGACTGGTTTTTACAGTACTTCGATGTACAGGGCAAACAAATGTTACCCAAACAAAATGAATGACCAGGTCAAAGTAAATTTCAATTACATCAATGAAGGAGCTGAGTATTTCCCATTTTGTAATGGGAAACACCTGTTCTGAAACATCTACAGCCTAGATATAATGAGTAAGTGTGTGAATTGACACATCCTGGTAGCCAGGACAACCACCAAGCCACACCTGAAATACAAAGAGCAGAATTATTTCATTGCCTTGCTAACAACACTGGGAATCAGAGACACATGGGGTCACAGGCTCCATTAGGTTTAGTTCATCCTAAAGGCTGGGGCAGGGAAGTCCACTTAATATAACAAAAGGCATCTGCAGTTAAACACAAGGCTGTGTTTTGTGATTCCTCTCTCCCAGCATGGCTCACACGTCTGTGAGAGTGTGTTGTCTCTACACAGGAATTCTACCTCTCAAAATAGGCAGAGGATGAACAACAATGGGCATAATAAATGGAATTTTCCCACACCAATATTATTAGTATTACCAGCTGCAAAGTCACTACTAGCTATAACTATTTCCCCCTCCTCACTAAATCTTCTGGTTTTAACCCTTTCCTCCCAACAGCAGAGAAACAGAGAAAACTATAGGTTAACTTGGAAAGTGGTGCTGAACTGTGGAGGCATCATAGAGGGACAGAGGTAATGAAGAAGACTAATTGACCCAGAAAGTAAGAACCATCCCTTGTAACTGCGTTAGAGTCTGTAGATGCAGGACTTGTTTTTTTGAATAAGGGGACATAGCTGAAACCCAAAGGGAAATTGCACCTATATTTTTCTGCCTTGCCTTTCCTTGCAGAAATACAAATCAGAGCTCTTCACGGAAGGGTTTAAGGACGCCTTAACCTACACAGGGCAAATGGTTCCTAATAGCATACAATCTTCTAAACTTTGAGCGTTACTTAAGCTCTGTTGAGTATGAAATTGGAGACCTAAACTGACAGCAATGACAAAAAATAAGCAAGGATGATGGACTATCAAGCCTAAACAAAGTGAGTGCTCTCTGCTACCATTATAAACTGAAACAAATCCTTTGTAGGTCTTTGTGTCTTCCAGTGTCCAGGGACTGCAGGGCATCCATAGGTCAAAGCAGCAGTCCACTGCTTTTCAAAGCACTTTAGGTCGAAAACTGTTTTATCTGCACTAAAAAGGGAAACCAAAGATGACAGAGGTAGTGCTTCCACAGGGAGTACATGTCAACTATAAAATGCACCACTGGTTCAAAATGAAATCCTATATTGTTCTATATCAATAAATTGGTATGTTTATCATGGAGCAACTGTATTTAACCTATATTTATCACAGATGGGGCAAAAATGATAAAGGGTCTGTCAAACTGTTACAACTCAGGGCTTGAACAAAAGCAAACACAAAAGGTAATGGCAGAAGAGGGGTGAAAATAGAAACTCAGAAAAAAAGCATTAAAGTGACTCAGACAATAGAAAAAAAATCCAGTTACAAAGACTGCTGGAAGGTTAAAAAAAAGTTAGTTCATACCAATTAATGACTAAAGCATGTGAAATCAGTACACTGTAAGAAAATAATAGGAATCATTTATGTGACCACTGATAACCCTTCTTTGTTTGCATAATATTATGTAAAAGAAAGTAAGAAGTGCAAAGAGTATAGAGTTATATAGCCTGAGGGAGAAGATATATTCCTGTCTTTAAAATACTGACCAAATTCATAAATTAAACTCCTTTACATTCACTGTATATCTGCTAATTTTCATAAGTTTTAGGGAAGTTTTATATAATAGATAAAATTATATATACACATGAAAAATAATTACATCATTATAATTTAGTCAAAAATAAAAGTGAAAGTTAATGAAAAAAGACTTCCAAAAGATGTGTTTTTACAAAAAAGAGAAATAATTCTCTTCTGTATATAAAGAAAAAGACTTTAAAATGTGGAACAGTGTAGTACATAGAATACATACTAAGAATCTGAAATATCCAGGCATTTTGAAACAAGGAACATTACTTTCCTGCATACAAACAATTTAACCATCAGAACAATGACTGTGATGGAAAAAAGACTTCACTTGTTCTCTGTTTCAGCAGAAAACAAGCTGCAAGGTTCCACATGAATGAAGTATAACCTATGACATTCTTAAAAATTTAATTTGTCTAGAAAGGAGTAATTAGCTGGTACAGTCCATACATCAAAGAATGAAAACATACATTTCACTTTAATAGAGCTTTAGAGGTTTAAAAAAAATAAGCAAGAATGTTGGACTCATGTTCACTTCTAAAAGCAGTAAAACATTTTGTCATGCATTCTCTCTATTATTCAGGCAAAATGAAAAGCTAAAAATTGTAAGCAATTCATTCATGCCTCTGGGGAAATAAAAGAAACTAATGTAAATAGGGGTTTTAAATGAGGTTTCTGAAATAAATGGGCCAGGAGACCTGCTCCTTTTTAAAGCCTTTATTAGGTGACCAGCTCTGGGGTGGGGGCCCGAGGGGTCGCGCGCACCACCGTTGCTCCCACGTGGCGATGCAGAGGAGGAGGAGATCGGGTCTGCTAGGCAGCAGAGCCAGGGCTTCCGTCCTCACGGGCATGCCCAGGAAGGCAATTTGTGGCTCGTTGCCCAGGGTCCTGATTCTGCAGTCGCGCTGTTTATATTAGGGCGGCATGTCGGCGGTTATTCCGCAGATCCGGCGATGTCTGGGGACATTTGGCCGATCGTCCAGTCCGGTCCGCGGCCCCAAATTTGGTGTGGCTTGTTGTCCTTGGGGCTTTTTTCGGGGTTTTGCACTCGGTTAGTGATTTGCATATTTGCCGGAGTCGGCGCGGCTACCATTTTGGGGAGCAGCGGCGATAACATCCTGGCGGTCACAAAGTGAGGGGCAAACGGGGGCAAGGGGGAAACATAACAAGGGTGCACATAAGGGGATTTTAACAGGGTTTGAACAGTTTGCAGCATTTTAATTAACATTTTTAATATAAAACTGAATTTATTCATAACAACTCCCCCCTCTATTTGTTTGATCGGGCTTTTGCCCGCATCAATTAGCTGTTTCAGGCTCCTGGAAATAGACTTTCCTGAGCTTTTGGAATTTATTATAGATCTCCCTGGCATTCTCATGATTCTGTTCTTTATTTTTCATTAACATGATTTTTGTTGGATCTTGGTTAGATGCCTCAGACAACTGGATACTACCCCTGACCATGGAAGTTAGTGCCCGAACTAAACAAGGGAAGAGGCAAGGTAGAAACAATAACCCTGCTATGGAGCAAAACAGTAATGAAGGCGGCCTTTTTCCACCACGTCCCTTTTAGGGACCAGAACTCGTCCCACCAGTCACTATTTATTAAGGGTGTCCAATTTTGATTTCCAACGTATGCCAATTTGCAAATTTCCTTGGAGATGTTTTTGATTAAGTCATCATAGACTGGGACTCCTAGGTGTGCCCCTGATTTCTTAGGGAGAAGGAAAAAGGCCGGCTTGATTACCCCTACAGTGATTACCCCTACATATCTCCACTGCAGAACATCCAATGGGCTCAAGCTACTCCCTTCCCACGGCCAGATCTCTGTCATCTGGGTACTCCCACAGGCCCAACAGTTAGTTAAATTCAATTCCCTACTTATCTTTTCCACCAGGTCGATAAATAAGTTCTTTCCCACAAAATTGTCAGAATTACCATTCTCATGCATTACTTGTTTTTCTTTTACCAGATCTTTTAGTCCCTCATGCTCGAAACAGAACCATTCCTCTCCTACTGGGCACTCCCCAAGCAGGCGCTGCCTATAAGAGGCAGTGTTCTTTGTGGTCCAATATGTTTTTCTGTCTTCCTGACAAGTGATTAATTGGGAGTGGTTAAAGCAGCCTGGATTTATATTGGTATGGACTCTGAATAGGGACCTCAAGTCATCCCCATCATAAATGGGGTGGTAACACTTCGTGCAAGGGTCTCTTTCTCTACTGAGAGAGCCCTCCAGTATTAGCAGCAACATTAACTTCCCCAAGAGTCCGGTAGGGGCCCTTTTCCCTTTTTTGACACCCCCCGGTCTTGCCTCTTGGGTCTGAGGTTTCCCTAAGAGCCCCATAGAGTCTTTTACTATCGGCTGCCTCACTCCTTATTAGTTAATTTTTCTTATCATCTCTTTAGAAAGTGCTCAGTAGGAGAAATTATTCCCTATAGAGGGGGTTCAAACCTCTTAACACTTAAAACATTAAAACATTAAAACCTTAAAACAATTCTGACTTGTAACAGTTCTTAGCAACAATGCTAATAATATTTCATTTGGCACAGTCCTAGTTTCCTGTTTTCTTTTTGAATGTGATTTTCAGGTTTTCTGGGTCCCGGACTACCGTCCACTCTCCTGGATTAGTGTGAGATGTCTTGTCTGTTGGTTTCTCAGAGGATGCAGAGGAGTCAGATGTCTGGCTTGGAGATGACACTGGCCCTTTGACTCTGGTAATATGGGTCCAACCCTTCTCCTGGGTTCGTACTGCAGTGTGGGTGGTCAGCAATACCTGAAAGGGACCTTCAAATTTTGGGGTTAAGGGAGTATTATTCCAAGACTTAATTAGTACCCAATCCCCGGGCTGAATACAGTGCACATTGGTGTCATGGGGGGAAGTTTGGGGTATATATCCCTTTTTTCTGAGACCCTCTAAAGTCTTCCCAATAGCTCTTAGATATTTGCGGGTAGCCTCTTCTCCATCATCATAGTTGCCAACACTGTATGGGGATAGCAGAAAGGGGAGCCCAAACATCATTTCGTAAAGGGACACTCCTATGTCTACTCTAGGCCTTGTTCGAATACGCAGTAGAGCCAGGGGTAAACACCAATTCAGTTTGGTCTCTGCTATTAATTTGGTTAATACATTTTTCAGGGTCTTATTCATTCGCTTGATTTGGCCTGAGCTCTGGGGGTGCCATGGAGTATGTAATCTCCATTTTATCCCCAATGCCTTGATTACCTGCTGTAATGCCTGAGCAGCAAAGTGAGGTCCCCTATCAGAATCAATAGTATTTACCAAACCATATCTGGGAAGGATTTCCTCCAGGATCAGTTTTGCGACCACTTCTGCGGTTTCCTTCTTTGTGGGAAAAGCTTCCACCCAATGGGTGAGGTGATCTATCATTACTAATAGATGTTTGTACCCTTGTACTGGAGGCATTTCAGTGAAGTCTATTTGGATATTTTGAAAGGTCTGAGAGCCAATTCTCTTCCTCCAGGTTCTACTTTTCTCATTACCTTCTGATTTATCTTTTGGCAAATTATACATCCTTTAGTTATTGCTTTGGCCAGATCATATATTCCTATACAAAGGTTTTCCCTGAGGAAGTGGTCGCATAACCCCTGGGTTCCCCAGTGTGTCAGTTCGTGTATCTCAGTATCTTTCGGGCTAATGCTTGGTTTAAAAATCTCCACCCATCTGGAGTTAGCCACTCCCCTTGCTTCCCCTGATGTAGCTTTAGTTCCTCTATAGCCTTTCTTTTCTTTTCACTGAATATTGGCTCAGCTTCGTCCCCTCTTTGTTCTGTCCCTCTCTCCAACCTTAGGATCCTAATTGGTTCCCCTTGTTCCAAAGCTGCTTCCTTGGCTGCCTGGTCTGCTAGTCTGTTTCCTTTTATTTCCAGGGTATTCCTCCTTTGATGTCCTCTTACATGTACCACTGCTATCTCAAATGGTTTCTGCAAAGATTTCAGCACTAATTTCACCAGCTCAGTATGCACTAGGCCTTTGCCTTTTGAATTTAAATACCCTCTTTCTTCCCATATTTTTCCAAACGTGTGGACTATCCCAAATGCATATTGTGAGTCAGTATAAATAGTGCCATAATCCTCCTCCAATAGATCCAATCCTCTTTTTAGAGCATAGACCTCGCAGCACTGGGCTGACCAAGTTGAAGGCAGCTTCCCTTTTTCTATCACTTCCATATCTTTCCCATTTATTATTGCATATCCAGAGGCTCTCTTTCCAGCAACCATTCTAGAGGACCCGTCTGTAAACAATATTCGCCCGTACGGTAAAGGTACGTCCCCAGGGTCTTCCCTTACTTTTGTCTGCATGTCTATTAATTCCACACAATCATGTTCCAATTTGTCCTCTGGCTCCCCGGAGAGGAACTGGGCAGGATTAATACATTTAGAGGTATCAAGACTTAGATTCTCAGTGTCTATTAGCATCACCTCATATCTTAAAATTCTAGGGTCTGTGAGCCATTGTTGTGCTCTTTGGCTGAGGATTGTCCTGATATCATGTGGTGTGTGCACTTTAATTTTCCTCTGTAGTGTTAACTTCTGGGCTTCTTCTATCAGGATTGCTGCAGCTGCTATTGCCTGGAGACAGGTAGGCCACCCCCTAGCCACTGGGTCCAGTAGCTTTGATAGAAATGCCACTGGTTTCCTGGACCCTCTCCATTCCTGGGCAAGTACCCCGTAAGCAATTCCCTCTTCTGCACTCACAAACAAATCAAAATCCTTCCTGAGGTCAGGTAGACTTAATACTGGGGCTGAGGACAACTTGCTTTTTAAATCCTGCAATCTTTGGTCATCATCCAATGTCCATTCGATTGGCTCTGGGTCCACTAGTTTATTGTATAAAAACTTCACTCTGTGAATAATTATCCAGCCACAACTTACAATATCCAAATAGCCCCAGAAGCTTTCGCACATCTCTCTTTGTTTTGGGAGCTGGAATAGACACTATCCCTGCTATTCTCTCAGGGCTCAGTCTTTTATACCCCCTCCAATTATGTGCCACAAATAAGTGACCTCTGACTCTCCAAATTGCACTTTGTCCCGTGATACCTTCAGCCCCTTTTCTCCTAAAAAGTTCAATAGCCGTACACTCACAGCCCTGACTTTCCTCTCTTGCTCTCCTGATACTAATAGATCATCCACATATTGCAATATCTTGGTCCCTTCTTCCTGCTGAAATTGCTCCAATAGCACATCTAGAGCTTGCCCAAACAAGTTTGGGGATTCCGTAAATCCCTGAGGTAGGCGTGTCCACCTCAATTGCATCTTCCTATTCCTGTCTGGATATTCCCATTCAAAGGCGAACCAATCCCGACACTCCTCTGCCAGGGGGATATTTTTCACCTCTTCATCTTGGGGCATTCTTCTCTTACACACTTTCCCATTTTTAAACTTCTAACTTAAATCCCTTTAAGGTGCCCCTACCAGAACGGAAAACTACTGACGGGCAACACAAAATCTCTTTTTCTTTTCCCTCCTTCCTTTCCTGTGAGACGAGCACCCCCACAAATTTGCCCATTTGATTTACAAAATGAAGGAGGGAACCAACAACTTAACTTAATACACTCCTCAAACAAAACTGCTCAACTCCAACACAAACCTTTTCCCCCCAGTCTAACTTAATCCCTCTCAAATACTCACTTACACTCCAGGGGACAAACACAAAAGAATACACTCACACTCGCTCACCCGGGTGATCATACTCACACCTCTTCCCTCCGTCCTCTTCTATGAGGTGGTCGCCCCCACGGATTTGCCCATTTGTTTTACAAGTTGAGGGAGGGAACTACGGAACCGACTCCCTAGGCCTACCCCCTAGGCCAGCCCGATGCCCCGCACACACTCCTTCGGCACTGACTCCCTAGGCCCACCCCCTAGGCTATTCCGATGCCAGGGCCCACCCTAGTGGTATGACCCCCTAGGTACCCCCGTGCCTTGCCTGCTCCTGGGCACTTGTTAGGCTGCACCAGCCAGGGTACCCCGTACCAGAAGCCCCCTGCGCCAGGACATTCCTTGGCCTGACCTCCCGCCGGGTCGGACGGATCCTCTCCCAGGTCAGACCGCCCTGTTCTGGTACGGCCCCTTCCTCGATTTGATCACGGAGGCAGGAAGGGTCCAGGAGACTCCGGTCTGCTCCCCCTATCGCCGTCCGCCCGAACGGGCTTGACCACCCCTCTCCAGCAGAGTGGCCTAGTTGATAGGGATGCGTGCGGGTGTGTGTGGCACCTATCCTTGCCCTCCACTGGACTCCCCACCCCGGTGCCCTCGGGCGTGGGTTTATGGCCCCACTCCCTGGGACCGCGGCAGCACACCACCTATAGCGCTTCTGGCTCGACCCTAGGAAGTCAGGGCCCTCGTGAGCGCTCGATGCCGGCAGTGCCTGGGGGCACTCAGTGACTGCGTGGGACTCGCACAATGCCCGGGTAGTCCCCACGCCCAGACCTACCCAAGCCACTCCGGTTCCTTTGAGGGAACCTAACCCCCTGCGTGCCACTCACACTGGCTATCCCCTGCATGCTTGGAGGGGGCCCTCAATAACCCCGGGAGACGCCTCTTTCACTCCTCCTCCTTTCGCTTCCCCCCGTTCCTGGCCAGCCCCCTCGCGGGAGTCCGGAACCGCGGTACTAGGGGTCTCATCACTTCAAGGGTCCAAGCTGCCGGCCCTCGTCTCATTCACACCTCACTCGCACGTCTCCCACGCCCGCCACCGAGGTTCTCACCCTCTGGCGCTCCTCTGCGTCGTCTGCCTCGAGCTGGTCCCTCGCTGTCCGGGTCTGTCCAGCAGTCCTGGAGGCCCAGGATGGGTGGCCGTCCCGATCCTGGCGCCCTCTTCAGGTGTGGCATGAATCCCGGACGAGCCCCCAGCTGAAATAAATGGGCCAGGAGACCTGCTCCTTCTTAAGGCCTTTATTAGGTGACCAGCTCTGGGGTGGGGGCCCAAGGGGTCGCGCGCACCACCGTTGCTCCCACGTGGCGATGCGGAGGAGGAGGAGATCGGGTCTGCTAGGCAGCAGAGCCAGGGCCTCTGTCCTCACGGGTGTGCCCAGGAAGGCAATTTGCAGCTCGTTGCCCGGGGTCCTGATTCTGCAGTCGCGCTGTTTATATTAGGGTGGCATGTCGGCAGTTATTCCGCGGGTCCGGCGATGTCCAGGGACCTTTTGCCGATCGTCCGGTCCGGTCCGCGGCCCCAAATTTGGTGTGGCTCATTGTCCTTGGGGCTTTTTTCGGGGTTTTGCACTCGGTTAGCGATTTGCATATTTGCCGGAGTCGGCGCGGCTACCATTTTGGGGAGCAGCGGCGATAACATCCTGGCGGTCACAAAGTGAGGGGCAAACGGGGACAAGGGGGAAACATAACAAGGGTGCACATAAGGGGATTTTAACGGGGTTTGAACAGTTTGCAGCATTTTAATTAACATTTTTAATATAAAACTGAATTTATTCATAACAGTTTCTGTGCTGCCTGACCTTTGCAAAAAACTCTTAATAATACCAACAGAGATGATTATCAAATAAATTAGATTTGTCCAAAACCAGTTGCACAGTTTTGAGTACCATGTAATTATAAATATAAGATTCATTGTTACTAGTGACTGGTAGTGTCCTGGTTCAGGGCAAATTTGGGGAGAGAACCCCAAAAAGGGTTCCTTTTAGGAAAGCAGATTCAATTGGCCCCTCCCCCCAACCAGTTAGGGAAAGATACCTCTTTGGAGAAAAGTTGAAAAAACCTGTTTATTAAACAAGCAAAATTAAACAATATTAAACAATAAGACTTCTTTCTACTCCAAGAGAGAGACAAACTCAGAAAAATCCCCCTGGGCTGCAGCTCAGCTCACTCAGTCCCTCCGGTGCTGGAAATGCCACGGCCCACGCCCGGAGCTGCCGCTGTTTTTCTGGGTTCAGTCCAGAGCAGGTCCAAAGAACGGGGAAAAAAACACAGTCCAGGGAACTTCTTTGCCTCAGCTAACTAAATCTAACTAGAAAAGCAAAGGAGAGCTCTGTCTCGCTGTCTGTCCATCCGCAGACAACACAGTCCAGGAGCAGGAATGTGGAGGAGTCCACGCTTCCTTCCGCTCCCCCCCCCTCCCCAGCCCTTTCACTCTTGGAATAACGTGGTAGGGGATTTGGGAGGAGTTCTCCCTGACATGCCATGGTGGGAGGATGTGGTGTAAATTCCCGCCTCCCAGGATGTCCATCAAACCTACCACTCCCCCCGAGTTATATATAATCATCTGTTATACCCACCTTTAGTTCTCTGTCAATCACCCTTTGTACTTACCCTTTGTTCTAGAATGTTCTTAAGTTCTCTGATTTTAATTGGTTCTTCCCCAGTTACCGCCCCCTTCCCCCATTCTCATTTGTTGTATCCCTATCACCCCATCCTAACTCCTCCTCCGAACCCTGTTCCTATTGGATCTTTTGTATCCTGCCCCTCCTACTCTGCACCTGGTTATAAACCCTACCCCGCCCCTTGCTCAGGGCTCTCTGAGCCTGTTCCCTCGCTGAGTGGATGTGTCACAGATCCCTACTGACACCCAGCCCTCGACGAATAAACCAGCCTTAGAGAGACATCCTGCCTTGGTGCGAGCTTATTATTAACATTGTAGAGGCTCAGCCACAGTATTCAGGGCCACCCTCTACAGAATAAGTCTTAAAGGTGTAGAATTTATTATTCCACATAAACAGGGCAGACGACTGGGGATAAAGGCATCATACAGTCAACCTAAGACAGGTAGCTTATTCTGAATCAAATCTTCTACCGTAGGCAAACATGCACCTTATCAAGAGAGCATCCTTACCTTGAACTGTTTACAATCTAAGTCCTACATCCCAGGAGCACTTATGTGGAAGATTAGCTGCATGTGTCTGTGTGGTCCCACTGTTCTCATTTTTCACTTGGTGTCATTGTAATCAGATATATATACACTTACAAGATATGAGTTCACATAAACAAGACAGATGAAGAACAAGGAGAAAAATGTATTTTCTTCCTTATGTAAAAAAGTAACTGAGAAACCGCTCAAGGCATTAGGTTATGGTTTGGCTGTAATCATATTTCCAGTAAATTTCTGGAAATCATAACTGGGAGCCAAATGAAATTAGTGCATGTAACAGCCTACATCTGATTTGTGTATTCAGGTTTCCTTTTTAAGTCTGAAGCAAAAAAATAGCTCTGTCGTGAATGTTAGAAAGAGGACCAAGCACCTGGCTTCCAAGGCTCTCAGAAAACTTCTGGATATGGTAATTCAAATATACCCTCTAGTAGCTGAGGAAAGAATATGAGTCACAGCATCACCAAAATGTCTCTCTGTAATTTGTGCTCTCTTATTTAGAGCCTGGGAATTCAGAAACTGGATTTAATTATGGAATTCTACAAATAGTAAGATATATGCAGTACAATAATTCTGCTCTGCAATTTTTGGGTTTGGTTTTTGGGATTTTGTAGTTTTCTGACATTTGGTTGGTTTGTGGTTTTTTTTCTTTCTTTTTTTTTTTTTTTTTTAATCTTTACAAATGTTGCACAAAAAGAAGTGTCAATTTCATAGATTCTAGAGTTGAGAGGAATGTGAGGGATCCAATTCAGCTCGTGGAAATCAAATGCTGAAAGCTTTGGAAAAGAAGGGAATTTTTACCTAAGACAAACCTTCTTCTTAGATATGATTAAATATACTTTATATCCTGTTACAGACAAAGGGGAATAGGATGAAATGGGAAAAAAAGTCATCTTTATGTCTGTTTTAATTGTCCCTAGTAAAAGTAGAAGACAGACTATGCTGCATACTGGAGGGAGTTTGGCCTTGAAAAAGTCCTCCTCTGAAAACATCCTTTAGAGTAGGAGCTGTGCTTCTGGTGGGATCAGGTTTCTTGAAATTGCTTCATAGGAACTGTGGGTGGAATGTTGTTAACACAGCTTTGAAGGAAATGAAATAGAAATCAAATCCCTAAGCAGAAGTGCACTGAGGTCCAGATTCCACTTCAGCTGCAGTGCCCTTCTATTGACTTGCTCCAGACTTTTAGAAGCACTAAACCAGTAGAAGACTGCTGGGAAAATCCACAGGTGGAAGTTAGGCCATCTGAGTCTGCACTACAGACTGCAGATGACTGTGTCACAGCTGGTGATTAACTCACTGTCAAATCCCAGCAGCAAACAGACAAAAAGCAAGAGCTTACTGATAAAGGAGAAAGTGAATGGAAAGAGTACTAAAGGTGAAATATTTTCTTTTGTCATATATGTGGAAAGCATATCACTTGCTGAGGAAATATTATTGGAAACATTATTTCAGGGCATTATTCCATAATGAACTTTTATTCTTTCCATCATCACAGATTTATATTTGGCCCCTTTGTCTCCATCTCATCAAGTGCTCACTCAGTGAGTAGAAGAAAGAAAGAGAAATAGTTTTACATTTTTTTCTTGGGTGTTTGACATTTCTGTGATGCACTCACTATGAGATCTGAGGAACTCTAGGGAAAGAAATTATGACAAATTTAATGCTAAGGACTAAAAAATGTACTTTTGACTAATTCATGTCATTTGCCCATAACCAAACCTGAATATTATTTTTACCTTTTCAACTTCCCTTCCTTTCCCAGCATTGTTCTTAAGTCTTTGAAAGAATGTGAGCCACTTTTGAAATCTTCTAAAACAGAAGTATGAAATCATAGCTCACAGAATTAAAGGGTTTGGAAAATGCTTCCAGAGGTCATATGTTGTGATTAAAGCTGTACCAATACATAGAGGTTTTCTCAGTGCCAGCTGAGCATTTTTAAACTTTTTTTTTGTCTCCAAAATACTACTACATGCATTTTTGTCTGTCAGAGAGTTTATGGTCACAGTATACAAGAAGAAATATTAACTGGATATTAATATCAGGAAAACAGTGACAGACTGGCTAACCCAAATAGAATTCAAATCTGTGCATCATCAATATACAAAAAATTATTACAATTCATATCTGTGTTTCTGAAACTTGAACAGGGTCTCTGTCCTTTCTGAGATGAAATGTGGGAGGGTGAGAATGGAATACAATAAAGTTTAAACAATAAAAATTGCTAGATTAAACTAGTAATTCTCATTTCATGCTTTAAACTTAGAAATTATTTATAATGTACTGGGGAAAGAGGTGTGGGGAAATAATTTCATTTTAGTCACACCCCTGAGTCATAGATTTTTAAAAATCTTTAATGTTGTGGAATATTAATATCAGATGCCTACTTCTTCAGATGCCACTTCTTCATAGATTTTTAAAAATCTTTAATGTTGTGGAATATTAATATCAGATGCCTACTTCTTCAGGTGAATTGAAACATTCAACAGGAAGATATGTCTAAATGCAGCAATACCATGGCTTTTGCTGTCTGTCTGATATGCACATGGAAAAATAACTGTTTCAAAAGTAAAATATTTTTAGAGAACATCTGCCTTTTGAATGGAAGGTAGCAAGGTTTCACTTCTAAAATATTGGGCATCTTGTTATCCATGTGTTTAATTTCCAGCATCAGGGAGGATATAACAGAGAAGCTATCACCTTTGCTACAGAGGAGTAGCAGGTAATATGTATAAGGGTGTTAGGAAGGACCTGAATAAATAAGCTGAATTTAATTACCTTAAATGTAAATTATGACAACTTTCAAGTTTCTTGTGATCCTAGCGAGCCATCATAGCAGCTGAAAAGTAGTAAAATACTGTACAAGTTTTATGTCCCCTACTTCTCAGAGTAGAATAAGCAGTATTTCCTTCTTTGGCTCTTGAAGCTGGCTTGTTGTTTATAGTTTTTAAGACAGGGATCACTTTGGTCTGGAAGTTACTCTTTTTCTCTCCTGTTTCAGCTAGATTTGTTGAGATTGGTATCTGTGTTCAGCTAGGTCTGCTGGAGGGCTATTATGAAGTAGTGGTGCAGTGCTAAATTGAAGCCTACAGCCAAACAGCAGTGACAAAAAAGTAAACCAGATAATAAACTGTGTCTACATTCTTAACAAAAAACCCAAATAAACTCCCCCCCCAAAAAAAAAAAGAACAAAAAAAAAAACCACTGTATAAAAATAAATATATTTGACAAGAAATTAAGATTTGTTCTCAAGTTCCATAGAAATTTGTCCTTGTTGCCTGCTTAGTGTCACTTCTTTGCACTGATCTCTGAAAAAAAGCTGCAAAAGACTGCATACTGTATACTATATGCACATTATATGCAAAGTATGGATAAAAAGAGGATGTTACACAAATATTTATCAATAATTTACAAACACATTTTAAGGAACATCTTGAATGGTTGCATGTAATCCTCTGGAGGTAAAATATTTTAAAAGAATTTTCAGCTGGAGAAACAAGATTAAGTGTTCACCAACCTACTACTGTAGGTTTGCAATACTTTAGATTTCTCAAACACCACAGATTGTTATGGGATATAATTAAGCTACTATTACCATACAGAAATCTTCTAAGGAGTGTCATGGTTTGACCTTGGTTGGACGTCACATGCCCACCAAAGCCACTCATTCCCATTCTAAATTCCACAGGGGAGAGAAAATACAATTAAAAGCTCAGCAGTTGAGATAAGGACAAGGAGAGATCACTCAGCAATTACCGCCATGGGCAAAAAAACCTTGAGGAAATTAGTTTATTATCAAGCAAATCAAAGCAGAACAACAAGGAGTAAAATCAAATCTTAAAACACTTTCCTCCCATCCTTCCCTTCTTCCTGGGCTCAGCTCCACTTCTGACTTCTCTATCATTATCCCCCAAGTGGCACTCGTGCATGGGAAATTGAGGTTGTGATAAGACATGCTGTGTAATCCACTCGTCCTTCCTCATACTCTCCCCATGCTCCAGCATGAGGTCCTTCTTGTGGGAGACATTTCTACCTGAGCTTCTCTAATGGGGGCCCATCCCACTGATTGCAGTTATTCACAAGCTGATCCAGCGTGGGTTCCTCACAGGGTCACAAGTCCTGATGTTAGCATTCGGAAACACACACAATCACGGGTTATGTGCAGGTGCTTTTATTAAGAGCTCTGGGAATCAGGGGTATAGACCCAAATCTGACTCTAACATAGCTTTCGAGCAGAAAATATTTTATATTCTATCATTACATAACTCACATATTAATTATTAAATTTATATTGTTCTACAATATTGTTCTACAATACAATACAATACAGTGACATGAGTTTCTCATGATCTTTCTTAGGTCACTGACCAGAGTTTCTCATTATTATTCCTGTGATTAAACAGTAATTATATTTAATTACTAAACAATCATCACATCTAACAATTATATCAATTATCATGTACTAGCTACACAGTGCAGTTCTAGCAAGTATGAGTTCTCCATGTGCTTAGGGTGTTAATTTTTCCAGGGCCTATTTTCCCTTTTAACCCTTAATCCCCAGATTTTAAAACCCTTTTACTATCACTGACAGTAAACTTGCTCCAGTGTGAGATCCTCTCTCCACCAGGCCACAGGTCCTGTCAGGAATCTGCTCCATTGTGGATTTCCCATGGCTTCCTTCATTCATCCACCTGCTCCAACATGGGGTCCTCCAGGGACTCCACCATTAGCCTCCATGGGCTGCACAGGTTACAGCCCACTCACCATGGTCTTCACCACATGCTGTCTTTTGAGTTTGGCAGTGTTGTAACTGCTTTTTGTAGTTGCAGCAGCTTCTTAATTAAGTCAAGCCATAAAATTCTTCCTCAAATACCTGTTTTCTGAGAAGCTACAGCTATTAACAGATCTAAAATCAATGAAAGAAAGATAAAAGTCTAGTGTTGCCCTTAGTTTGGAAAAGAAAAAAAAAAAGATAACTAATCTAATAGATAGATGTACCTATCTATTTAACTTATTGTGAATTCACTTGTAAAAAGAATTTAGAAGTGTTCATACTTATGCCATATGGTCAGAACAGAAAAGTCCCACTAAAGTGCTTTGAAATACTAAGAGAAATCAAACTAGGTATTTTCTACCATATTGAATAAAGACTGGAAAGATTCCTTGGAAAATTTCAATTAAGAAAAGAAATATTGAATTATGATGAAAATGTCTACAGTAGAAGAAGTAGACCTTTTTTTGGTACATCCCTGCAAATGACACTACAATCTATTTCTATATTTCATGTTTGGAATACTTAATAAAGCTTTTTTTAAGCTTTATTGTACCTGATTATATGTTCATCCCTAATAGAGTGCCAAGGTAGCTCAGCATGCTTTGCTTTCCAATAGAGGAGACTTTCTAATAACTTTAGAATTATTGAGCTAATTCCAAAGAGTTCACATAGATCCTCTTCTTTCTTTTTCTTTTAGAATTTTTTTTCATGTTAATATTTCAGCTTTTAAAATGACCATTTGGAAATCCTTTCAATAAATATTGAAGTTTTGAAACATTTATGCCCAGAATTATTTCCGTGTTATTTCCATGTTATGCTTAGCTTAGAAGAATAGACTTGCCCTTTAATTAAAAAAAAAATTTTATTTACCAACAATCAGTATTAGCTTATATGAGATAAGTAAAGCCCTTTTCCTCAATTTTTCAGACAAAATTTTTTCTGAAGATGTTGACTTTTGAGCAAAGACATGCACACTCATTGCCCCAGTTTGCTTGCAGAAAAAACAAATGGGTGTAAAACATCACTAAATGTGTTAGGACTTTTGGCTTATTTTAGAAGAACTATACTGTAATGATATTTTATTATAAGGGGCTTTTAAATCTACATTTATATGAAGCTACCTAAAATTGCTAAACTGTGGCAACAGGTGGTAAAATTCTATTATTCCTGAGTTGCGTGATAGGTTTACCCACAAATAAAGTTCAGAAAGATATGTTAAAGTACTTTTTCTCAGAAAAAAAAAGATGGAGGCATGGAAGTTAAAAGATCTTAGAATCCTGTCCTGATGAGGCCTCAAGGAGGTTAATGCTGACTTGAGCCAGTAGGAGACATTTTGGCTGCTATGGCTAAGGCAGGGCCAAAGCCACTTTTTGTAGCAGCATTCAAAAACAAAGTGTCATCTATTGACAGTTTTGTGTCTTTCAGACACAAATCTGGTGATTTTGTCTTACAGCTAGGAGGAATAAGAGTTTCTTGTACTTGGCCTAAGCAAACTTTCAGATACTCTGCCTCATACAGTCTTAAAAATACTAAAGTAGAATCACTTTAATATATTTCCATGCATATCTCCTATAAGGCACAACCTTGCATACACCAGGTGTACACATTAGTCATATTTAAGCCTAGTTCAAATTCAAGGAAAGTGGTTTTGGAATTTTAATTGTTTCACTTAATTCAATATATAGAATGACAAGAAAAAGAGAGTAGCAAACTTAAGAAGTCATTATAGAGCAGAGAAGCTTTAAGAACCGTGGTGGTAACTGTAGAATGTGATTTGCTACTTTCAAAGACCTACAACTTTCCATCTGAGTAGCTGAATATGCATTAATTTTTTCTTGAGACTAGATTACAAAAAGGCACAAATTGTGATTTTCCTAGAAGCAGATCCATGTTTTCTAATTTGTAGGCCTGCAGGCACCTGTCACTTTTGAGAGCCCCATAAAGAATTCAAAAACAACATCACCTCAGGGCTGTTTCATCTTGATTAAATTGCTTGAATTGGAACTACTTAGCTGTTCATGCTGACTCCAACCGTGCTTTTCCTGTTTGCATTCAAGTTGTATAATACTTGAAGCAGAACCCAAACATGTGTGTGCTGCCATGTTAAATATAAACCAGATGAGAAACCCTACAAAGCAGCTAGATTTACAAAACCAATAAATAGATGAATACTGTTGAAAATTAAATTAACACTACTGAAAATTAGATTAACGTGTAGAATTAGGGGAAGAAGGCAAACTACTTTCACCATATATAACATGGCTGCTAGAATTTTAAATTTCTAGGAGATTGTTCAGTTTAATGAAGGCACTGAAAATACTGAAAGTGAATTGCTTGTGAGTATTATGTTCAATACAATTACAAAAATACTTTCATAATTTCTACCAAGCTATAGATCTTGTAATATGTATATTACACATGTAAGTTATAATAATATGTATATAATAATATATGTAAATAATGCATATAATAATATATATTAATAATAATAATATGCATAATATGTAAGTTTCCCAGCCTTGAAGCAAGGGAAAGAATTGCAAACCAAAGTAAGAGGTTCACAATCATAACATAAACCAAGGTGGCCCAAACTGCCCTTCAGAAATAACAGCCAAGTGCTAAGCATTCCTTAGAGCTACAGTTCAGCTCTGTGAAATAAACAGTCATAAAAATAATTATATTCCTTTTGATCATCTTGTGTAAAAAGTCTCTGGAGGTAAAAATGTATATTTGCCTAAAAATATAAATAATAACCTGTTTTGTTATTAAGGATTGATTTTTCTGTTT
Organism: Lonchura striata; assembly: GCF_050655825.1. NCBI lineage: Eukaryota > Metazoa > Chordata > Aves > Passeriformes > Estrildidae > Lonchura > Lonchura striata. The sequence goes on from NC_140704.1 coordinate 76,400,419, forward strand.
CAAATTTTCATTTTAAATATGATTACTCCCCTTTCATAGTTTAATTGAACTTTGCTTGTCCCTACATATTCCCAAAGAGAGTTTCTCAATGTTGCCATTGAATTTGTGCCATAGTTCTAAGAGCATTGCTGACTTGACACCTTAAACTTTACATGAAGCAAACAATACATTTTATTTCCAAAAGTCTAGCCATTGTTAAATTGATAAAATATAATATATGGTGCGAAAAATATTTCAGGGTAATATGAATCCTGGCTCATATTCATAGTATCAAAATAAAATACCTGTGTGATGAACTGATGGAACATAATAGATTGTAATAATAAGGATTAATAACTTCATTCTTTAGAGGTCATGCTTTTTCAAAATAAGTTAATACATGTTAATGCTACATAGAATTCTAAAACAGTTTTCTCTTTGGAAGGAATGCAACAATGTCCTGAAAATACTCCCAAACATAATAGTGCACTTGAATAGTGCGCCTAGGAAATGGTGCTCAACTACTATTCAGTGAATATGCTGAGATTAATGCCTTTTTATAGGCTGCCTGTGAGTGAATTATGATACTTTTATCTGGGTCCATGTATTGTATAATTCTAGAGTAAATATAAACACCCTATAAAGAACCGAGAATTGAAAATAGCTGTCACGCTTGTGTTTGTAATTTGGCCTTCTAATTGCCTTAATTGTTTTGAGCATCACATGACATCTTTTCTTCCTATCTCAGAACCTAATGCAGACGTCTGATATCCCATGTAAGTCTGCATTGTTTAAGTTATGTTTATCTAAAGGCACTTACTGCATCTCCTTGATCTTCAGAGTGATTTAAGCAGATACTGAAGATTTATAACAAGTATGAGCTTTAGTGAAATTATCAAGTAGGGTCAACACAAGAAAGACTTGGACCTATTGGAATGAGTCCAGAGGAGGGCCACTAAGTTGATCCTAGGTCTGCAAGCACCTCTCCTATAAAGACAGGTTGAAAGCATTGAGGTTGTTCAGGAAAAGAGAAGGCTTCAGAGTGACTTTATAGCAGCCTTCCTGTACCTGAAGGAGGCCTACAAGAAATGTGTAGAGGGAATTTTTCACAAGGGCATGTAGTTATAGAACAGGGGGCAATGACTTTAGGATGAAGGTGGATAGATTGAGATTAAATATTATGAATTAATTTTTTACTGTATGGGTGGTGATGCACTGAAACAGATTGCCCAGAGAGCTTGTGAACTCCTCATTCCTGGAGGTATTCAAGAACAGGATGGATGAGTAACATGGCCTAGTGGAAGGTTTTCTGTCTTTAGCAGCAGGTTTGGAACTAGATGATTTTGGTTGCTAGATTTTGAACTAGATTATTTTTGTCCTGCATTAGTCCCTTCCAATGCAGGACATTCTGTGATTCTATGATATATAATTAATGTTCACATTTAGCCTGTTAGAAGACAGAAAAATATTAAGGGCCTCTCTAGATTTTTGTATAAGAACTAAAAGACTTTAAAAAGAAACTTAAAATTTACAGTATGCTGAGGATGGTACAGTGTGGGAACTCAAAATGTCTCTCAGACATTTTTAGAAGTTCCATGCCTTAGTCAGAAGCATTTTAGACCCTAACAGACAGCTGGAAACAGCTGTAATTTTAAGTTTGAGCCATAAAATGAATTACTAACTTTAGAGGTAGAACAAGCAGTCACAAAAGGTTAGATAGTATAGTAAAAGTAATTACAAAGTAGAGGGGAATTTTTTTTAGTATTGTACAAGGGAGTTTTAATACTTATACAGGGGGGGTTTTACTTTATACATGGGGGTCAGAAGTTCTAAAATAGAAGAAAATGAGCTGATCCTGTTCTTCCTCCTTTTTCCTTACCTCCATGTTCTTAGTGATGTTGGCACTCACAGATTAGTTTAAAGTAGAAAAGCACTTTGTAATATAAGTAGTAGGTATTAAAAAAAAACTATAAACATGTAATACATACTATATCATATAAAAGATAGCAGCAGCCCTGAGCGGGGAGAGAGACGAAAAAAACAACAAATAGAGAGGATGTCAAAGTGTGTGCGTGTCTCTGCCCAAGCCGCTGACCAAGCAGCCACAGCCCAAGAAGACAATCTTTTAGATAACTGACAATAAACTGCCTTGAGACCAAACAGCAAAAGCCTACAGAGTTTTTCTTTAGAAGCACAAGTTAAAAGAAGAATTTCACCACCACATGGGAACCCAGAATAAAGCCAAAGTTCCCACAGTACAGCATGGGGAAGGGGCATATTTCAGAAACATTCTTGTTTAATTTTCAATTATGTGCTAATATCTATCATCTAAAAAAACTTGGTTTCATTGCTTCCATCAGTTTGAATTTATAATACAGAAAGACTCACATTCAAAAAGAATACAAGTTGTCTTAATACAGACTAATTCTATCTTAACCAGTTTTAAATGCATTCAGCTCTATTTTGATCACACAGTGTTTTATTATCTTATATGAATACTGTTCTTGTGTAGAAACCATTTCACCATGGCATCACTTTTAACTGCTTTCTCTTAATGTAGAAATCAGTCTGCTTCCTACTTACCTGGGAACCATTGCCAGCAACCTGGTAGCTGCTTCAGAAAAATAAGCATTCTAATTAATTGTGCTGTAAACAAGTGAAGAAATTTCCCAATTTGCTTTTTTCAAGCATTTTTTCAACTTTCTCTGAATCTTTTTCATTTTCTCAATAGGTTATTCATTTTTGCTAAAGGACCTCACATAATTGGCACTTACCTTCCTATGCTTAAACAGCAGATGCTTGTCATATTTTTACGTTTCCTCCTGAAGAAGGTCGTCTGTCACAGAATCATTAAATGCTTTGGGTTGAAAGTGACTTTAAAGGATTGTCTAGCTTCAACACCCCTGCTATGGTCAAGGACTCCTTCCACTAGACCTGTTTGCTCAAATCTCCATCTAACCTATCCTTTAATGCTTCCATGGACAGGGCATCCACAGCATCTCTGGGCAACTTCAGCATCCTCACAGTGAAGAATTTCTTCCTGGTATCCCGTGTCAATCTACCCTCTTTCAGTTTGAAGCCATTCCCCTTTGTCCTATCACTATAGGATACCTTTGTAAAGTTTCTCTTCATCTGTCTTGTAATGTCTCTTCAGTTACTGGAAGTTGATATAAAAAGAGATACTTCTGTTCTCCAGGCTGAATAACTCAAATTCTCTCCTTCTGTCTTCAAAGGAGAGGTGGTCCAGCTGGCTGATCATCTTTGTCCCCCTCTTCTGGACTCAGTCGAACAGTTCTATGTCCCTCCTATGCCAGGGACCCCAACACTGGATGCGGCACTCCAGGTGGGGTCTCACAGCTGCAGAGTAGAGGGGCCATTCTCCCCCTTGCCCTGCTGGTCACACTGCTTTTGATGCAGCCCAGGATGCAGCTGGCTCTCTGGGCTGCAGGTGCACATTGCTGTTTCATATTGAACTTCTCATCCATGAACATCACAAAGTCCTTCTTCTCAGGGCTACCCCCCCCCATCCACTTTCTGCCCAGCCTGTATTTGTTCTTGGGGTTGTCCTGACCCAGGACTATGGCCTTACACTTGGCCTTGTTGATCTTTGTGATATTTTCACAGGCCCACTTCTCAAACCTGTCAAGGTCCCTCTGGATTTTGCATCCCTTCCTTCCACCATGTGGACTGCACTACACAGTTTTGTGTCATCAGCAAATTTACTTAGAATGCACTCAATCCCACATGTCACTGACAAAGATGTTAAATGGTGCTGATCTTAATATCAATACCCAAGGAATGTCACTTCTTGTTGGTCTCCACTTGGATATTAAGCAATTGATTGTAAATCTTTGAGGATGACCATGCAGCCGATTTCTTACCTACTGTGTGTCTCATCTGTCAAATCCATGTGTCTTCACTTTAGGGACAAGGATGGCAAGAAGTACAGCATCAAATGCTTTGCACAGGAGCAGATAAATGAGGTAAATTTCTCTTTTCTCATCTACCAGTGTTCCAGTCCCATCGTAAAAAGCCACCAACTTTGTCAGGCATGACTTTTCCTTGTTGAAGCCACACTGACTGTCCCCAATCACTTCCTTAGTTTCCATGTGCCTTCATTTTCTGTTGTAGTATGTACAAAGCAGTGATAAATCTTCCAAACTGCCCATTAACAAACTCTCTATCTTAAATTTTTTGAACTGGGGCCACTGCAGAACTCAGTGGAACTTGCTGACACTGCAGAAGTGCAGAGACTTTGGAAATTTAGAGTTCTGTCACTGGAAACCCATTTCCTTTGGTATTTTCCATTAATAGTGAGTGAACTAATTAAGTTTTTGGACATTCTATACTTACTACAAATCTACTCTGATTTAGTAGCACTGGCATGAAAGCTAATTTTCAACTTCATATCACAGAGGAAGTTATGTTTGCAACATATTTAACAGGGAAACAGTGGCATTGTACTTTATCACAGCAGTATTACAGATATTTTTTCCACTTTGGGTCTGACAGAATATTGTTCTTAATCATGGTCTTATCAAAGTGAATAAGAAAGGATTTCTCATATATTTCAACAAAATTGCATTTGGGTTCTTTTTCTGTCCATCCTGTGCTGATGTATGTAGGAGAGATTTCATCCCAGCTATATCAACAGTGAGAATTTTTTAGAAGTCTTGATGGGTTGAAAGTGTGAACTTTGCAGTCAATACAATTTATGATATCCCATTCTGACATATATTTTCAATACAAATTAATTTTATTTAATGTAATTTATTTTAACCACCTGGGGAGAGGAATTAGAATTTCTTTTTCCAGGCTTTGGTACAACATGCTAAACATGTTAGCTTTTATTTTCTTCTTTGATTAGGTAATTATATGATTCACTGAAAAACATTCCTGTGGAAATTATGATACTTTACCAGTGATGAAATAACCATGATTTTATTCCAATATCAGGTATTTTCATGTACTTTATGTAAACTTTCCTAATTTACTTGACTAAAATCTGTTACTATATGTTTTTTACAGTCTCTAGTTTGCTGAACTAACTGAGTCACTCTCATTGCACAGATTCTCTGTGTCATCAGCACATCATGATTACAGTCTGTTAACTCTCTTGTTTTCTCAATACAACTGTATGAATGATTCTCAGACTGGAAAGACAACAGAAACATTTCAACACAATAGTACAGTACATATTATAAAACAGTAAAGTGGAGTAATTTTGGACAGCACTACTAATGTAAGTGAAAAGCAGTAGGATATATGACCTAAGATATGCTGTATTGGTAGTTGATAAAGTTTATTCACCAAAGTACACACCAATATATTAATATAACTAGGGACAAAAACAGCAGGTTGATATAAAAATATATGTCTACCCAGCTTTCATTTTCTGCTGTAATATGTACAAAGCAATCAGTTATCAACCTTTCAAAATGCTAGGGAACCAACAACATATCAATAGTTGAGAAGGAGATGAATGAAACCCACAGTATTATGGGATGAAGAATTACATTTCAGTCAGAATAATATTCAGAGCAGCTTCTTGGGAATGCAGGTGTTGCCTAACTGCTGCAAAACATGTGTACAGTTTCTGTTTCTTCTGCTGGTACACCTCACCAGAACAAAATCTTATATCTATTGAGTTTCTGCTGGAGTGTCATTAAACTGCAGTGTTCCAAACCTGGCAACATTGCTTTGGCTTTCATAACATATTTGCTACTGGTTTACACTTCTATACCACTGTTCTCAGCTTTAAAGATCAATTTTTATCAAATACAGTACAGTCTATATAATTGTTTAAGCTTTTTTATTTCAAAGCTTTTTTCCCTAAGCTTCTGTGAATCTATAAATATTTTGTCAGCCTTGCTCCTCTCTGAATATAGGCTACATTTTCCTTAAGCTTCTTTGAATCTATAAATATTTTGTTAACCTTGTTTATCTCTGAATATAGGTTACAGTTTTAGTCATTCCATGCCTTCTGTTTGCACTCAATACCATGTACTGAAGCTGTATTCACTATAAATGAAAATATTTGTATTCCTAATAAATACTACATTTATTAATTTATGCCATGGAATGGAGAACTGACAATTTTGAATTTTTCTCTGAATGGCCAATGTGCTGTTTTGGAGTTTTTACAAATGGGGATAAGTGGTCTTAAGGAAATGATCAATGAGTGAAGAAGAAAAACAAACAAGCAGAAAACCAAAAAACAAATAACAACACCAACAAGAAAGAGCTACTTGCATATATAGGATTTTTATTTCTCTTTTAAAGTGCCCATTTCTCTGAAAAAATTTAAGAAGTGTGCTGAAAGTAAATCACAGTAACTCTTCTTGAAGTACTGTAATATTAAATCTGAAGATTTTTGTAACACTACCACCATATACTGGTGCACTACCATATATGCACTACCATATAGTGCAAAGATGCACTGTATTTTCTTTGAAGGTCTAGCTTTTGGACTCCTTTAAGTACATGCAAGTATTATCTTTTCTGAGGAAAAATACAATTTAAATATCTTTTTGCTAGCAGACAGAGTCATGACCCAAAGCCTTTGATGCAATGGCAATCTTTTGTTCCAGAGTTTCTCTGATAGAAAAAGTTTCTACTAAAAGAACAAACGGTCAGACAGAAAAACTTTATGACTGTACATTAAATAAGTTTGAATTAATGGATTTTTAAAAACCTATGTATCAAATCTTCATCCAGAGGTGAAATGTGGTGCCCAGGAGTGATTAATTCTTTGATTTTTCAGATATTTCTGATAACAATCCAAAACCAGCTATTCTACCAACCCTCTGTTTTGTAGTCCTCTGGCACTGAATGAAAACCTCAGGTACTTTCCTGGGGATAGTCACAGGGTTAGTACAGAGCAAGGATAATTAACTCAGTTTGTAGCATGCAATTTTATTAGTCAGACAGAAGATGCATGGAGTCTGAAGAATGCTATATTTATTCAGGTAACAAACATATTGAAGTAATGAATGCACTACATAGAGATTTTCTTCTGAAGCATAGTTTAGTCTGCCTCCATTTATCTGTAGACACTTATTTAATTAGCTTTTTTTGGATTAAGCTTTTTTTTTTTTATGTGTTTAGTGACAGACTGTGTATCCTCTCCCTCTTGAGAGATCAGTTAATTATTGCTTTTTGTTTATCAAGCAGCCTTTTGTGAATCCAAAGAAGACTGTGAAGGATCATCCTATAGTGTGAATTAATAATAAATATGTTGTGTATTAAGAAAGCCATACCAGTTCTGAGTACAAAGCTCAAAATTAAATTAGGTATTCTTTAATGACTTCCCTCTAGCTTCAGTATGCTTTTGTACATATATTGTTAGGGATTTTTCCTAGAACAATCCATGAAGACATCATATATTCTAACAGGATGCTCATTTTACTACTTATTGATAACTGCTGTAAGACATAGGTACTTAGTTTTGGCCAATCGCTCTGCCTGCATTGTTTTTCCTGGATAACACACCACTGTCATTTTACTGTTCTAAAAAGTTGTTACCACTCCCTAATAAAGCAATTGTCTTTGTTGTAGTAAAAGCAGTATCATTGAATCTCTCAGAAAGTAACAGTTAAACATGGAAAAATAATACCCATTTAATAGCTGAAGAATGAAGGATAGTGTAGGCATGAGCAAAGGATAGGGGATAGAGGTTTTATATGCCAGTATGCAGAACAAGTTTATCCTCATCATCTGCTTTGCCAGTTCACAGAGTGAAATAAGGAGAGGCATGGAAGAAAGAACATATATAACAAGGTCCACTTCCACATTATCACTTTGAGAAATAACAGATGCATGAAATTTGTCACATTCCCTTATAGAGCAAGCTATAATGATCTTACTATTCTCAGACTACCTTACATTTTAGCAATGTGGTCTACTTATAAGTATCTTGGTTAACACTGCCACTTTTGACACTGATACTAAACCTCAGAAGGACTTTACAATTAAATGTGATAATAATTGTCTGCTGAGGCCACAGAGAGTTGTTTTTGTTAGAGCTGGTATCTGTAATTTAGAATTTAGGGGTTGCGTTATAAATGTTCATTTTCACATAAAAGTTTCCACTAGGAAGCTCCATTTACATGAAATAGACTGGTCTTTGGAAATAACAGATAATTTTATCAATTTTACAAGCCTGACATTGGATAAAATAGTCATACAAACTACATTGCATGAATCATTTTGATATACGAGAAGGTTTGGTATCTTTCAGTTAAGAATCTTGTAAATAAACTGTATGGTGTGAGCTTTTATTACCAGGTGATATAAGATCTAGAGGCAGAATCACATTCTGTGATCTGTTGCTCTGCACTGAAAATGCCTCCTGGCTAGTGTGAAACCCAAGAGCATCAGAATTTGAAAGAAACTTCAATGTAATGCAACATTTAGATAACAGTACTGCCTCAGCAGCTGTAGGCATTTTACAGTGAATTGTAGTCACAACAGAGGCAGTAATTTTTTAAAGAAAAAAACATCCCCAAATATTTTTTAGCTACAGAATATATTGTTTCTGTTGAAAGTAGCAATGCATTTGAAGTTTGTCCATACCCATGTGTAAAGTAGTTTTATTTGCTTGTATATCTCTTTTCGTATGGATATCATTCAGTGGAGCAGAGTTGGGTGTCTATATGTCAGTTATAAGTCTATATATGAGTTGAAGGGAAGAGAAAAAAAAGAAATCAACACCAAAATCAAGATCTCTTTTACCAATGACCAGTAAACTGGGAAAATAAGCTTTTCCTTGTTTGCTTGTTTAGTGTGAGATTGTGCTTTTTATAAGATCTTTCTGAGGCATAGAATTCTTACTTTCATATAGTTCCATGGAGGATGTAAATGCTTGATACTGTCATTCAAGTCTTGGGAGGCAAGACACGTTCTAATGATCAGAGTGAACTGTGCATGTGTAACAGATGGTTCCTTTCTTTATAGAATCTTTTAATCTCAGTTTTGCTTTGTTTCTGGGTTTTATGCTTTCTGAATTTTTTTATTTATTTTATTTTTATGATGGGGCTAAAATAAAAAAAAAAGAAATACAGGTTGGGGAGGCAATTAAATGCCATGGTGAAAACTGGGGAAAATAAATGCTATTCATTGGGTGGTTGGTGGGTTTGTTTTTTTTTGGGGGGGGTGGTTTTTTTTTGGTTTTTTTTTTTTGTTTGTTTTGTTTTTCCTACTTTTGCTTACATTCATTTTGTTTTTCTTAAATGCTAAAGGAAAAGAAGTAAATTACTCTTAAAAAATGTCTTGGGCAAGGCCAAAACACAGATGTATTTCATGAAGTTGTATGCTGGTTTTGACTGCAATGACTGCAATGGAGTTCATTTGTTTCAAAGTGGATTGTATGGGGCTATGTTTTGGATTTGTGCTGGAAGCATTATTGATAATTCAGGGATGTTTTAGATACTGCTTAACAGTCCTTGCACAACAGCACGTCCTTTTTTCTTTCCCATACTGCCACACTGGTTGGGAGGCTGTGGTTGTGGGGAAACATGGGAGGAGACATCTAGAGTACTGTATGTAGTTCTGGGCTCCAGCATTTCAGGCTGATGTAAAGGTCTGGCACAAAGGGCAGCAAAGTTGGTGAAAGGGCTGGAAGAAATGTCCTGTGGGAAGCAGTTGAGTACTTTGGATTCACTCTGTTTGGAGATAAGGAGGCTGAGGCATCACCTTATTGCTCTCTACATCTTACTGAGGACAGGATGTGGAGATGGATGCTCTGATCTCTTCTCCTTTATATCCAGTGACAGCATGTGTGGAAATGGAAATGGTTCAAAGGTGCACCAGGCAAGGTTTTGACTGAACCTTAGAAAGTATTTTTTTACTAAGAGCGTGGTCAAACACTGGAGAGGTGGCCAATGCTCCAAGCGTGTCAGTGTTGAAACAGTTTGGATAATGCCCTTTATAACATGCTCTAGCTTTTGGTCAGCAATTGGACTAAATGATAATTTTAGGTCCCTTCCAAATGAAGCTATTCTATTCTATTCTATTCTATTCTATTCTATTCTATTCTATTCTATTCTATTCCATTCCATTCCATTCCATTCCATTCCATTCCATTCCATTCCATTCCATTCCATTCTGTTTTATTCCACTCCATGTTATTCTCTTCTACAGGACTGGAAACAAGTATTGTTTCTATCTTTTATGCTTTTATGTACTTTTCTCAAAATTTTGGGGGAGAAAAATTTCTAGAAATTCAGTCACAAATATTTACTTTTCACCTTATTACTGTTTTCTTCATTAATGCAACTTGTTAAAAAAGTTGAATGCAAAGCCTGTCCTAGGAGACAACATTACAATCTTTTCTTGGATTGGAACTGGAAGGAGTTTGTACTAAATAGTATCCAGAGGAACACTCAGTGTAGCTAAGAATGTAAGCTGATTGATCTCAAAACCAAACTGAACAGATAATGGTCAGCTTTGAGAATAAAATCTTTTCAAATAAATATACAGTAATTGAAGTAAAAATGTTTCTGCAAAGTATAAAAATGCAGTATATAATCTTTTTCTTTCCTCATAGGAGATAAAAAATGGTGACTCAAACTCTCATAAAATGGCATAAGAATCCATATTTACTGCTCAGTGAAACTAATTGTAGCTAAATCCCTTCTTTATTTTCTATGGGTATGAACCAAAAATTTACACAGGAGAAAAAAATATGTCTATTGAAGTTAGCTACTGTAAAGCCAAAGTAGCTCCTCTGATTTTTTCAAACATCTAATTTTCTAAACAAAATAGGAGCATATATTTTCAATTCTTACTTTTGTTCCAGACATACTCTTAACCCATTTTCACTGCTATGACATTTGAGTCATTTTATACAGTGCATTAAAGGGTCAAACTAATGATTTGGCCTATATGGTTTGATCTTTTCTTATTTTATGATATGTTTTTTTTATATGATCCACTGATGTCACATGATGATATCCTTCTCAAATTTTTCAGCATTCTACTTCTCAGGACTGCACGAAAACACAGTAGTTTTGAAGTTAATTCCATATTAATTCCATACGGATATTTTGGATGAGCATGTGTTTTCCTCACTAAAAACATAATTTAAGAAAAATGTCTTTATTTAAATACCATTGTGTAAAATGTTTCAGAAACTAGTCACTAAAAAAAAATTGGGTTTGTGGGTTTCTTTTGTTTTGCTGGTTGGTTTGCTTGTTTTTTGTTTTGTTTTGCTTTTTTGTTGTTGTTGTTTTTGTTTTTGGTTTGGTTTTTTTTTTGGGCAGCAGGTTACAGTCACACCGTCACAGTCATAAACTGTTCTGATGTTTCTTTTTTTTCTTATAAAAACATGAAGTTTTTGAGCACTTAATAGCAATTATAAATTTACATTAGAATGGCAAAAAAGAGCTTTCTGAAGGTATTGTTAAAAATAGTAGTCCAAATAGAAGCTTAATACAAACTCTATGGAATTAGATAAATCTGAGAAATCTGCTTCCTGTGAAGGCTATTAACTTTCTCTGAGAGCACCAGCTCAGGCCTGTATGAAGTCACCACCTCTATCCTGTGCACCTAGTATGCTGTCATCTCTCCAAAGAAACTTGCAAAATCATCCTTCCCCTTTGGGGAAGTTTTGTCCCCAGATGAGTGGCGGTGAGTGTTCAAGACATTTTTCTTTTTGAATCATCACCTTGATCCACAGTACACTAATGACAGTGAGAATTAAACTGGACAGTATAGCATGCTCTTCAGGATACATTGAGTTACTGTCTGAGGAAATAAATTTTAAAGCTGAGAAAAATCATTAACCTGTTTTCATAGTGTATCACAAGCATTATATTTTACCCAGCTAGCCCCCTAATAGATTTCTGAGATTAAACATTGATAAAAGGCACAGAAGCCCCAGCGTTCCAGTCGTAAAGATCTTTTTAATACAGATAGTCTCTGCATGGTCCTATTCAACTCCTCAGTTGGGAGGACTATTTTTTACAGCATGGATCGAAGTTCTAGTTCACACAGAGCAGGCATCCATAGATGCTAATTAAATAATGAATGAACATTAATAAGCTGACATCTTTAAACTGTCAGAATTCTTTTCATAAACAATATATTCTAACTCAATTAGAAGTTGCAATAGTTGAACTATTACTAGTTGAACATTTTCTCTGTTATGTGGAATATCCTATTAAATTATCATAATAGTTTCTTTGGTTGTAAAAACAGAAGCAGCTGCAACTTCTGTCATTGTTACTAGGAGAAATCAAGATGTAGCTTCTGCTCATTCTCTAGGACAAAAATTTAAATATAGTCTGATTAAGCTGTAATCATTTTTATCTCTAACTACTTTGGTAGCAAGCTAGTAATGTTAAACTATAAACTGTGAACCATATGCTCACAGTTAAGATGTTCAGGAAGGGAGCTGCCTCTATCAGCTGTTTGTACATCAGCTGTACTTGTGCCATGTTTTGCCACCTTGCTAGGTGAAGGGAATGAATGCAAAGAAGAGTCATCTGAAGACAGTGAGCAGCTGAATAAGCATCAGGTTTAGTGAGAACATTGAGAGCTATCAGGAGCAGTTGGAAGGGGAAAATGGCACAGATTAACTAATCCACTTACCTCCAACTGTGACAGTAAATCAGAAAGAAAGTTGGAAAATGGTTAGACTATATATCTAAACAGAAACAGAAGAAACAGCAGAAAAAATGAAAATACCAAATTCTTTAGACTATAGACCTGAAAGCTAAGGTGAATGATTTTACTTTCTGGTATGCCTTTCACAGCAAATAAAGACAAAACATGATAGTTTTGGGGTAGATTTAATAGTCTTAATGGAAACTAATATTAGACTATGTTTTGAGATTGTGCTGGAAACAGCATGTATAATACAGAGATGTTTTTGTTACTGCTGAGCATGGCTTACATAGAGCCACTGCCTTTTGCTACTTGTTTTGCCCTCCCAGTGGAGAGGCTGGGGGTGCACAGAGGACATAGCTGGGACAGCTGACTCAAAAGGATTAAAAAGATATTCCACACCATATGGAATCATACTCTGCATATAAACCTGAGGGAAGAAAGAGCAATAGGGAATCATTTGGCATGATAGCATTTGTCTGCTTAAGTAACTGTTACCTGTGACAGAATCCTTGGGTGATGGCTGAATGCCTGCCTGCTAGTGGGAAGTAGGGAATGAATCCTTTGATTTACTTTACTTATGTGCATGGCTTTTGTTTTCCCTATTAAACTATCTCAATCCATGAAGTTTTCTGCCTTTTATCCTCCAATTTCTTTCCTCATTGAACCAGTGGAGGGAAAGCGAGTGAGTAGCTGTGTGGTGCTTGATTGTTAGCTGGGTTTAAAACACGACACATGGGTCTGTATTTGTGTTTAGAAATATAGATTGAATTTAAAAAGTAATGGACTATGGCTAGAATTCTATTTTTTTTCATTTATAATAAAGACTTTAAAAAGTGTTTGGTTTCCAGTTTGCCCATCCTCCTAATGTCCTTCCCTCTGTCTTACCTGAAAACTTCATCACATGGAACCCTACTGCTGAGATAGGGGTCTAACTATGCAAAATGCTGCAATTTGTGTTCATGAAGCCACAGAGATTTCTTTTTTGTTGAGTTTTTGGCTTTTGGTTGTTTGGTTGTTTTTTTTTTTCTCACTTCAAGTCTGAGATATAAAATGTGTGCTGATGAATGTAAGAATCCTCCTGTGTTACCCTGATATGCTTTTTCCAAATGGTTTCCATCTGGTCTCTTTTCAGCTATAGGCTGATACTCCTTACCTCAGTAATTTTCAGCCTTTGGAAATCTCATTTTGCTTCCTTCAACTTCTTGTCTGTTTTTTTACTCATATAAGCCAGTTTGAGCATATTTGATATATTTTCCTTCTCCTCCAATCCATGCAAACTTTCATTTAAATTTCTCATGTAATTGTTCATTGATATAGTTTCTATCCTCTTATTCTGGTCTCATCAAACAAATATTTTCTTTGTTTTCTGCATGTTTTAATACCCAGGTTCTTTGTCCGGTTCAGCTCCCAGCACTATCTTCTTTTTCCCAGTGACGTGTTCTGATGTAGCCTAAGACCTTTTCATCAATTTACCCTTTTTACTCACCATAATTATTCCAGATATATTTTTTGCCATGTTCCTTAGTCCTGAGAAAGTCTTCTTAGTCTTTTTTGAGGTATTTAGACTATTCACGAAATGTATCATTTCAGTGCTTAAAGGAGATTCTAAGTGGTCATGTCCTTGAGCATGTTTGTGTGCAGCAAATATACAGGAGGATAGTGTGAAATACAGGTAAATTTAGCAAACCATCAGTCTTCCACTTTTTTTTACTTTCCTCTGTACAGTCTGACACTGTCTTACAATGGGTGGTGGGATAAAATGTTACATTCTTGTCTGAATCAAAAGAGATGTATTTCAGTTTCTGTGTAGAACATTTCAGTCATATTATGTGGGAATGAAAATTTAGGTTTTGTTTCAAATGTATTCTAATAATGAAATAATGTATTTAAAAGGTTAGTTTGAAGTGATCATGTTCAACAATATTTAACTGGGATTTAGTTTTTCTTTTCTGTGTTCCCTGTTAATCTTAGTATTGCAATCTATATATTTATAATATCCTGAAAACTTTATCTTATGTGTGTGTGTGTGTGTGTGTGTGGTACTTATACTGGTGCCAGCTTGTAAGTGATAAGACAAATTCTCACTAAATTAATTTCAGCTAAATTTGTATAATGTATTCTAACCTAATACTTTCTTTTATGTTCTTATTTATGTTATAGTTCATGAAAGGAATGGAATGATCTTTCTTAGAAATTAGAAATTAAGAACAATATAAGTGATTACCAAGACTGGCTATCTTAGAAGTGGCTAGTGGAAATCACAGGGAAAATAAGAAAAGGTACAAGTAATCCCCTAAAGTCAACTATGCAAGGCAAGTCAGAAGGATCCTTTTATAAAATCTTTGATGTTCTTGTAGTCTTTGCTTGCCCCTTCTTCCACAGGTGGTAAACTCTCTTTTATTGCAGCATTCTAGCTAAAACTCTCTATGGAACCAGTATGATTTTCTTCCCTGCCAGCTTGTTTTTCAGCACATGGAGAATACCAACTCCTGCAAATTTAAGAATTCCTTAATGAAAAATATCCAGCTTTTCTGGACTCATTTACTCTTCAGGAATGCCTCTCAATGGATATTTTCTTCTAAACAGTTTTCCCTCTGGAAGACCCAGGTAGCAGTTCTATTAACCAACATCTAACCCACCATGTTCCTACTTAGATTTTCATGGGTTTTTTTCTACTGCATTACACTAATCTATGGAGTTTCTCATTTGTTTTAAAAATGTTATTCAACAGTTATTCTGAAATAAGATATATATGTCATATATTTATATTTATAAAATTTCTAAGAGAAAGTGATAGATATAAAAATATGCAACATTCCTGATGTGAACCTGTATCTATAATGGCTGTTAAATGCATCAAGGAGACAATAGCTTCTTCCTGGTAATATTTTTTATTTAATTAGCTTATTGTTTTGTGATGGTTGGTGTGGTAGGGCACTTGGGAAAAGCCCCCCCGAATATGCCTTGGGAGGAGGCTGTTGTATAGATTCCCGCCTCCAAGCTGCCCATCAAATCTACCACTCCCCTTATGTTATGTAACTGTCAGTTATGCCCATCTTTGTGTCAATCATTTTTGTACTTGCCTTTAGTTCCAGAATGTTCCTAAGTTCTCTGTCTGTAATTGGTTCTTCCCCGGTTATCGCCCCCTTCCCTCATCCCCATTTGCTGTACCCCAATTATCCCATCCCAACTCCTCCTCCGAACCCTATTCCTACTGGACCCTTTGTACCCTGTCCCTCCTACTTGCCACCTGTTATAAGCCCTACCCCGCCCCTTATTCGGGGCTCTCGGAGCCTGCTCCCTTGCCGAGCGGACGGGTTGCGGATCCTCCATACCGGAGAGCCGTGACCCGATACAACTGGCGCCCGAACACGTTGACACCACCCGGGTGTCACACAGGAGTGTCTCCGCGAAGAGACAGGATCCGTGACCCGCTCTTCGCCGGATTTCAAGCGCCGTTTGGGAGCTGGTCCACCAGCGTGCGAGCTTCGTTTTAGGAGACCGCTCGCTCCGTGGGCTGCGGACACCTCCTCTGCTTGGAAACCGCCGCTCCGGTGGAGCGCCCAAGCCGCGGAGACTCGCAGCGCCTGCACCACCCCAGCGAGGCACCTTTTCTTTCGGCTGCGGTCCATCTGGATTTGTGAGTATTTTGCCCCCTTCTGCGGGCACCGACCCAGCCTCTTTTCTTTTCTTTTCTTTTCTCCTTTGCTTCCTGGGGCTTTTGTTAGTCGGGGAAATGGGCAACTGCCTCTCCCCGATCCGGCAGGACTTTTACTCCCAAGTTAAAGCTTCCCTTGTGTTGGGGAATGTTTCTTTTAAGAAAGGGCAGTTGAAATCTTTTGTTAATTTTATTTTCGATCACCTCCCTGATACACACAGGGATGATTTTATTTCTATTCCATTTTGGGGTAAAGTTGGGAGATTGCTATACGATTTACAAGTTAAGGGGAACTTTAGGGTGGGACATTTCTTTCCTCTCTTACATTCTATTTTTACATTATTTAATAAAAAGCGGGAATGCTTGGGACCCAGTTCTCCTACCCCTCATTCCGATTCCCCCATTCCTACCCCCGCTTCCCCTAAGGGTGGATCGGGCGACAGACCCTGCCGCACTGAGGCACAGGGCTGCTGCCGACTCCCTGCTGTTCCCCAATCCACCCTGTCCCTCTCTCATGCTGGGACTGGCCATCCCAGTATGGGCCATTCCGAGTCCCGTGTCCCGCTCCCCAATTCTCCCTGTTCAAACCCCTTTTGTTCTATAGAGAAACCTTGTCCCCATAAGGGACATGAAGAACAAAATGGCGCCGGCCACATGGCCGAGTCGCCTTCAGACAAGACAGAAAATGTCCTCCCAAGACACCTTGTTCCCGCCATCACTCAGCCACCCCCACCTCCACCACCTCGTTCGTCGGGTGCCGCCCCTGCATCGGGTCCCCCCCCCCTCCTCCAGTGTCGATCGCCCCGGCGTCGGGATCCACCCCTCTGGCCCCTGAGACCGCACCCCCGGTGGGGGGGACCTGCCCACCCAATGACCACGCCCCAGTGGGTGTGACCCCCGGGGGGGAGGGCCACACCTCGGTGGGTGGGCCCGGACACGCCTCCCCCTCTCCAGCCACTCCCGGTTCCCACGCCACCGGAACCGGAAGTCGGCCTGCCCGGAAGCAGGCCATCTTGGCCTGCCGGGCCTCTCGTCACCGGGGCCCCTCGGTCAGGGAGAGGCTCAGGGCCCTAGCCCGTCCTGCCTCATCCTCCTCGGAGGATGAGGACAGCGACAGCCCCCGGCCCGCACATCGGCCGGGGAAAGGGTGGGCCCGGATAAGGGAGAAGGCGATCGAAGAGGGGGATGTGGAGTTCGCTAAGGACTTGGAACTCCTCGCGGCACCCGTGACTCGGGGTAGAGGGGGAAGGCCACAGTGGGACCAGCTGCCTTACGTTGAGATTAAAGAGCTCCGTAAGGCAGCAAAAGATTACGGGAGAGACTCGCCATTTTTTAAGAATGTTTTGGACCTTACCTTTTCTGGACATACACTTGTTCCCCACGACCTCCGGTACATTGCGAAATCGCTGTTTACACCGACTGAACTGTTACTGTGGGAGGTCCAGTGGAAAAAGTTACTAAAACCTCTCCTCAAAAAGTACAGCCTGGCAGCCACACTAGGAGAGGGAGAGGAAGGACTTGAAGCTTTGGCTGGGGAGGGCGATCTGAGCAGGCCAGAGGACCAGATTTTGCTGCCACTGGACCTTCTCAATGATATCAGAGAGGCCGCTCGGATTGCTCTCCTAAAATTACCAGATGGGGGGAAACCCCTCCAAAGCTTTTCTAACATACTCCAAGCACCTGATGAGTCTTTTATCAAGTTCGTCGACCGCCTGCGGGAGGCGATCGACAGACAGATTGACAATCCGGCTGCAAGAGAGGAGCTCCTGCGTAAGATGGCCTTTACCAACGCGGCCAAGGAGACAAAGAAAATCTTACGCATGTTGCCTCAGGACCCCGAGCCGACCATCGCTAAAATGGTGGAAGCCTGCGCCAAAGCGACGTCGACTGAAACCACCGTCGCCTTGGCCGTGAGTAAGGGAGTGGGAGAGGCGATGCTCAATATGAACACTATATGGTGTTTCGGGTGTGGTCAGATGGGGCACATTCAAGCCAACTGTCCCCACTGGCCCCCCGACCGTTATTACCATCAATATGCTCCCTCCCCAAGACCAGCTCCCAGGAACCCCCCGCCACAGCCCTATCCACCAGCGGGAAACGGGCCGCGGAGCGCGAGGAGGGGCCGCGCGAGGACACCAAGTGGCCCCTCACGGCGCCCTGGCCTCCCTACCATCCGGGAGGACCAGTGGCCCAGCGGCCAGTTTCAGCGGATTGGCAGAGCCCAGAGGACGGACTCTGCCTCTTCTGAAGGACAGACAATCTAGATGCTGGCCGTCGCCGGGTCCTCTCCAGCTCAGTCAACGTCACCTTTAGGGATGAGGACCTGGTACGCGTCTCCGCAGGGTTCCTGGAGCCCCCTTACTCCGGCCATGATACCACCGTCCTTATACTTGGCGATAGCAGGCACACACCCCTGGAACTTGACATCTTTCCAGAAGTGGTGTGCTTTCCACCGGGGTTCGAGGTAACGGTCTCCGTTACGTGTCACAGCCCGCCATTCACGCTGGAGAAGGGAGTTCCTCTCGCCCTAATGTATATTTTGTACAGCACAGCCGACGAACTCAATCAGGACCAGGGTGGGGGGGACAAATATGTCTTCCTCACCCAAAATGTATGCCGAGAAAGACCATTAATCGATACCATCATCTCTCAGCAGGGGAAGTCCATCTCACTCAAACTGATGGCAGACACCGGAGCAGATGTCACCATCATTCCCAGGGCAAAGTGGCCTCGCGACTGGGAGTTGGTGTCCCCTTGTGGCACTATCTCTGGAGTGGGTGGAGCGGTCAATTCCCTTCGTAGCCGACATCTGGTAAGCGTGGAGGGCCCGGAGGGACAAATAGCCACGGTGAGACCCTTTGTTGTCTCATCGAGTATTATGCTGTTGGGAAGGGATGTTTTGTCCCAGTGGGGTGCCCGTCTGGACATTCCTTGCCCTGCGTGGGATTTTTAGTATGGGCCACTGTGGAGCGCACCTCCCCACCGCTGAATTGGAAAACTGATGATCCAGTGTGGGTGGACCAGTGGCCCCTTCCAGAAGAAAAATTAATAGCGCTCAACAACTTGGTAGAGGAGCAGGTACGCCAGGGGCATTTAATACCTTCCACCAGTCCCTGGAACACACCTGTCTTTGTAATAAAGAAACCTGGCAAAGACAGGTGGCGCCTGCTCCAAGACCTGCGCAGGGTCAACGAAGTCATCGAGGACATGGGCCCACTCCAACCTGGCCTTCCCTCCCCTTCCATGCTTCCCCGGGATTGGCAGCTCGCAGTCATCGATATCAAGGACTGCTTTTTTAACATCCCACTTTATCCCGGAGATGCTCCCAGGTTTGCCTTCTCCATCCCCTCCATCAATCGGGCGGAGCCTTACAAGCGCTATCAGTGGACCACTTTGCCTCAGGGAATGAAAAATTCCCCTGTGTTGTGCCAGACGTTTGTAGCGCAAGTTTTATCCCCGATTCGGAGACTGTTTCCAGAGGCCGCCATCCTACATTACATGGATGACGTGCTTATTTGTGCAGAAACATCTCCATACTTAAAGACTGTGTTAACAAAGACTGTAAAAGCCATTAGATCTGCGGGATTTGAAATCGCAGAGGAGAAAATTCAGCTGACGGCCCCATGGAAGTACCTTGGATTCGTCATCACGGGAAGGACCATCGTACCCCAGTCCGTCACCATCAAGGACCAGCCGAAGACACTGCGGGACCTGCAACAGATCTGTGGCACCATCACCTGGATCCGACCTCTCCTGGGACTCACTACGGAGGAGCTGGCGCCCCTCTTCAACCTCCTGCGGGGAGATGGTGACCTGGCTTCTCCGCGCGAGCTGACACCTGCCGCTAAAGGAGCCCTGGAGAGAGTCGCGGATGCCATCAGGTCCCGCCAGGCTCATCGGGTCGATCGGTCGCTTCCCCTGGACCTTGCCATCCTGGGTAAGTGTCCCAACTTCCATGGGTTGCTGTTCCAGTGGGACGCTGGGCGGAAGGACCCACTCCTTATCATCGAGTGGTTGTTCCTTCCGCACCAGCCCTCCAAAACGATCTCTACTCCCGCAGAATTAATGGCACAACTTATTATCAAGGCACGGCACCGTCTCCGGACCCTCGCAGGGTGTGACCCGGCATGCATTTACTTACCCTTAAATCTGGAACAATTGGAATCTTTGCTCCAAACAAATGAAAATCTGCAAATTTCAATTGATAGCTATCCTGGCCAAATTTCGATCCATTATCCTAAACACAAATTGTTTAAAGATACTCTATATCTGGCTCCAAAATCGTTCAAAAGTAAAATACCAATTAAAGGTGCTCTCACGGTGTTCACCGACGGGTCGGGAAGATCCCACAAGTCGGTGATCACTTGGAAGGACCCAGATAGTCAGAAGTGGGAGTCCGACATCCAGATAGTTGAGGGTTCCCCCCAGATCGCAGAACTTGCTGCGGTCGTGAGAGCATTAAAAAAATTTCAACAACCATTTAATTTGGTGACAGATTCGGCTTATGTCGCCGGGATAGCCGAGCGGGCTGAACATGCCTTGCTCAAAGAAGTCAAAAACGAGAAATTATTTCAGCTGCTCTCGGATCTTATTTGGCTTATCTCCCACCGGGAGCAACTGTTTCACATAATGCATGTCCGAGCTCACACAGACCTGCCTGGCCCAATTGCCGAGGGCAACCGGAGAGCGGACCAAGTTGCCATGCCTGCCACATTCACTGCACCTGCACTTTCTACGAACTTGCCGGACACCTTTGCACAGGCGAAGCTGACCCACGCATTCTTTCACCAAAATGCGCCTGCGCTCACTCGCCAATTCAAACTATCTCTATCACAAGCCAAATCCATCGTCGCCACATGCCCAAGCTGCCAGACTTTTGCTCTACCACCGTTACCCACTGGGGTCAACCCCCGAGGTCTGGGAGCATTGGAGCTGTGGCAGACAGATGTTACTCACTATAACCCATTCGGACGACTTAAGTACATGCACGTGTCCGTCGACACCTTCTCAGGCGCCGTTTTTGCTTCTCTCCACACTGGAGAAAAGACCCGGGATGTCATTAAGCACCTCTTCATGGCCTTTTCCACCCTCGGGGTGCCTAAGGCCATCAAGACGGACAATGGACCAGGGTTTACATCAGCCCGGTTCAACCACTTCCTCCAACAATGGGGGATTGCCCACACCACTGGCATCCCCCATAATCATACAGGACAGGCAATTGTGGAGAGGACCCACAAAGAACTTAAAAAACTCATTGAACAACAGCATGATGCCACTCTAGTGATGACTCCTGTGGAAAGGGTCTGTAAAGCACTTTATGTATTAAACTTCCTCAACTGCTCAGAAAAAGAGCCTGACCCTCCTGTACTTAGGCACTTTTTTAACAATACGCGGGCACACTTAAAAAAGCGGCCTCCAGTGCTCATCCGGGACCCCGAGACTAAGCAGATCAGCGGCCCGTACCCTCTCATCACTTGGGGGAGAGGGTACGCTTGTGTTTCAACAGGCCAAGGTCCAAAATGGGTCCCGGGGAAAAACATCAAGCCGTTTTTAGAAGACAGCACCATCGCCGATCCTCCCATGAGAACTACAACAACGCCTACCTCATTGCCATCAGACTCCGCGGTCGCTTGGCGCCGAAGAAAAAAGAAGATGTCACAATGGACACCCAACATCGTGCTAAGGACGCTGCTTACCAGACGCTACCTTCCCCCACCGATCAATGACTCCCCTCAAACTCCATCCCCTCCTATTTCCTTCCCCTTACCCACTTACCTTACCCGCCGTCCCTTTGCCCCTGATTGCCCACACCACAATTCATTTTAGTACTTTTATTAATAAGAAAAGGGGGAGCTGGGGGAGAATCACAGTATAAGTTCTATATTAAATGTTTTTGTTACAGCGAGCCTCAAGAGATGGCTGCCCAAAGAACATCCACCAACAACCCACAAGAGTGGACACCCCAACGTATCCGGCTGGCCGCAAGCCTCACACTTCTTACCATCATGTGGTTGCAGGCAGCGGACGGCTGGATTGTGCCACAGCCAAAGGAAAACGTCTGGGTAACGCTGGCAAAGTCCTTGCAGCAAGAGAACTTCTGTTTAGCCATGGGCAATGTGGACAACCCGTTGTCCACATGCCTGGTGGGGGTCCCTCTGGTAGCCGACGATTGGCTGGTTTCCAACTCCGACCTGCTCTGAACCACGGGCAGGAGACCTAACCCGGTCGACACTTGGGACGCGTGGATGAAAATATTGCCAAATTCAAAAGAGGAGCCCCAAGAATTGGATCTGTTGGGGTCTTCTCCTGCCACTTACTGTGTAAAGTTTTATTTCAAGAGGCCAAGTCAGAATTGGCATGGAATTGACTTGGCCAAAAACACCTACAGAAAAGATGTTACGCCATTGAACAAAAAATACAATTCAGCTAGCTGGTGTAACTATACAAGTCCAATTATCTCTGTTTCCTCCATTCGTCCCAAGTCGTTGCCCCGGGGGATGTTTCTTGTCTGTGGGGACAGAGTATGGTCAGGCATCCCATCTCGGCTCCAGGGAGGACTGTGTAGCCTTGGCAAGCTTACTACCCTCACTCCAAATAAAACCCGAATTATGGATTGGAAGAAAGAGAGACAATTGGCCAGACGAAAAAGATCATACAACCAATTTGATCAAAATTGCGATGACAAAATTTATAATTGGGGAAAAACAAAGAGGGTTGCCGCTTCCATTTTCCTACCGTGGTATGCGGTTGCTAAAGCCCTCGGTGAGCTTTCTCACCTGGAGTGCTGGATAGCGAAGCATGCCAACGCATCGTCCGCCGCCCTCTCTGATCTCTTGGCGGACGAACAGACCACCAGGCAGGCCACCCTCCAAAATCGGGCGGCAATAGACTTTCTGCTGTTAGCCCATGGCCACAGCTGTGAGGACTTTGAAGGACTGTGCTGTTTCAACTTGACATCGAGAAGCAAATCTATTCAAGCCAGCATCCAGCGGATCCAGACGCAAGTTCAGCACCTACAAACTGAGACTTCGGCTGTGGACCCTGCAACCAAGTTGCTATCTGAATGGGGCGTCCCGGGATGGGCAGCCTCGATTATTAGAGGACTTTTATGGATTTTAGTTATCGTTCTTATTATTTTTATTGCTTTAGCGATCTTTAAGAAGATGTTAGTTAAAACTCTAGGGAATGTTTATTTAATTAATAAAGAAGGGGGAGATGTGGTAGGGGACTTGGGAAAAGCCCCCCCGAATATGCCTTGGGAGGAGGCTGTTGTATAGATTCCCGCCTCCAAGCTGCCCATCAAATCTACCACTCCCCTTATGTTATGTAACTGTCAGTTATGCCCATCTTTGTGTCAATCATTTTTGTACTTGCCTTTAGTTCCAGAATGTTCCTAAGTTCTCTGTCTGTAATTGGTTCTTCCCCGGTTATCGCCCCCTTCCCTCATCCCCATTTGCTGTACCCCAATTATCCCATCCCAACTCCTCCTCCGAACCCTATTCCTACTGGACCCTTTGTACCCTGTCCCTCCTACTTGCCACCTGTTATAAGCCCTACCCCGCCCCTTATTCGGGGCTCTCGGAGCCTGCTCCCTTGCCGAGCGGACGGGTTGCGGATCCTCTCTGACACCCAGCCCTCAGCGAATAAAGCAGCGCCTGAGAGACAACCTGCCGTGGTGCACGCATTCTTATTACCACCGTATCGGCGGAGCCTCCATACCGGAGAGCCGCGACCAGATACAGGTTGGCTATCACACATACATGTTAATTGCTACTGTTACTACTCAGTTATTGTAACTACACTACAAAAACTAATTTTTTTAAATCATCCTTATTATAAATAGGTTATTAAATTAATTCCTTTAGATGGAATAAATTCTACTTTGAGTAGAAATGACTTTCACTACTGAAAAAAAAGGCATACTCAGTTTCTATAAAACATGCCTTAAAAGAATGAACATGCCTGTTTAGACTGCCTAATACTCAGGGACACTATTGTTTCATGTTCTTCTTTAGAGATAATACAGAATAATATAAACTAATATTAAAAATTACTTATTTGAGGGGAAAACTGTACAGACACTTACTAGCTGTATACTTAGCCTGTATTCCCTATTGAAAGTTACTTCAAATTCCAAATTTATTTTTAGCTAAAAAAAACCAACCAAAATGTTTCTTTTAACCTTAGAGAGATAAACTGCTTAGAGAGCAGAAACAATTTGCCTCATAGCTTTCAATATTACATTCTACTAAAAGTCTGTGGCTGAGATTTCTCCCTCTTCTCCTTCTCCATAATGTTATTGCCTAATATTTAAGTCCTGCTTGCAGGTATGAGCCAAGAATGCTCTGTTGTTGTGTGCACTGATGAGGACAGACTGCTTTAACCATGCATGTTTTGTGCAGAGCCAGCTGGAAGATCTGATCAATAGCCCACAACATAACTCATTGTGGGAGAGAGTTTGCTCTGAAGAGTAGGATCTTGGCATATTCAGGTTATGAAAACAGAGGAGAAATGAGAATATTCAGGGAATCCAGTGGTCTGTGAGGATAAAAGGACATAGCATATGAGGTCACAGCAGGGTGATTTTCAATTTCATGATATTTTTCTGTCTGATAAGACTGGAGATGTGCATTTTTAAAAGGTTTTTTTTCTATCGTAAGTGATTAATTTAGTTCCACAAGCTCTGTCATGATTTTTTGGTGGATTGGCTCAGTTACAAAGCTTGTAAGTCTAATAATAGACTTGTTCTAAATCTATTATTAAATCTAAAAAAACTTCTGTAGGTGCTATGTGTTTTACTTTCGTCTCTTGTATTGTTTGGTCCCTAATAGGATGTTGTATTGTCTGTTGTTATTTGTTCCCTTTTAGTAAAGCAGCAGGTACGGGTTTTTAAGCTGAGTTTGACTTTTGGTTGCTAACAGGAAAACATTTTCCTCTTCATCTACTTTTCTTCAACAACAACAACAAAAAAGGAAACAAAAAGAAAAAAGTTGGGTTAAAAAGAGACATGCAAATGTGAAAATGAAAGGTTTACCATCTATAAATAAAAACCGATGATACCGTTGATACAGTTTGTATTTACTAACGCTGGCAGTGTGCAATTTCTCAGTCTTGTATGACTCTGCCTCTGTTCCCTCTAGCAAGAGGAAAAGATGAACTCTGCACAGATTGGATGACTGAGCCTCATCTGTTTTAGAGGGGCTTTGTGTAATACTGAGGATCTGTCTTTTTAAAAATGTTTTATAGAACTGAAATCTCAGGTCAAGGAGAGGCTCCATTTAGCACCCTTCACAGAGATGCTTTTACTGCTGTTAGCTGATTTCAAGTCCTCTTATTCAATATTCTTTCACTAATTATATCTAAAAACTCTTACAGTTTAATTTGTTATGGACTCATGTTGTAAGAAATGACAAGGATAATGAGGTCAAATACTATGCCTTATTATGTCAAGAAATACTCTGTTTGGGAGATAGCCAGCTTTATTACAGAATCACAGATTATGCTAACTTGCAAGAGACTCAAAAGGATCATTGTGTCCAACTTCTGGACCTTCACAGGACAACCCAAGTGTGACACCATGTGTCTGAGAGTATTGTCCAAATGCTCCTTGAGCTCTGTCAGGCTGGTGCTGTGATCACTTCCCTGGGCAGCCTGTGGCAGTGCCCAAGCCCCCCTGTGTGAAGAACTTCTTCTAATGTCCAATCTAAACCTTCCCTGACACAACTTCAGGCCATTCCCTCAGGTCCTGGTCAACAGAGATAGGAGTTCAGAGTCTGCCCCCAGCACTTAAGGTGATGACAATGCAGTGCAAAGCACAGCAGGACAATCCCCTCCCTTGCCCATCTGGTGATGCAATGCCTGATGCTCCCCAGGACATGCTTGGCCCTCCTGGCTGCCAGGGCACTGCTGCTTCATGTTCAACTTTCTGTTGACCAGGACCCCCAGCTCCCTTTCCACAGCACTAGTTTCCGGTATCTAATTCCCCATGTTATGCAATAGCTAGCTGTCTCTATGTTCTGCGGTGGACTTAGCTTGTGCCATAGTATGGATTTACAGAATGTGTTTACAAACATCCACAAGTCTGTCAAAAGACAACAAAATGAAAATAAAAGTAATAAGAACAATTTATTACCAGAAAGCATCAATACAAATAAAAATGTTATGATAAATATTCATACCATGCAAAACCTGTTTCTCCATCCATTTGATTTCTGCTTAGGGATAAAGATAAGGCTTTAAGAGGAAAGATTATTATTCTCTTAAAAAAAAAAAAAAGAAAAAGTAATCCATTAAAAGACTCCATCTCAGTTCAGGTCAAGGCAATCAGGCCTGAATTATGCTGTGGTTATGCCAGGGTCTGATCGTGTCTCGAGCCCTCCCTGAGCAGTCACAGAACTTTAATGGATTAACCTCAGTCCCTACTTGTTGACCTTGCCTTTGGTTGAAGATCACAGGACTATCATTGGAACCCATTGTTTTTGCCATCTGACATTGCTTATCCTGCACAGGAGCTGCAAGATAATGCCCTGGCAGTGAGGACATTGCCTGTGCTATCAGAGTTGGCTCCTGCCTTGTCATTCCTTGAAGTGCAACCTCACTCTTGCTGCCCTCTAATAGAAGTTTCCAAAACCAGATCCCAAGTACCTCCCTCTGCAATGAAATCATTAGCTAAAGCTCATGAAAGTCAATACCAGAAGCAGGAAAAGGCAAAGTCTGTGACCTGTTACAGCTTTATAATGCACACACTGCTTCTCCTGTGAATAACTTACCATTAGAGTAGTATAGCACTGCACCTAGCAGATATCCAGAAACTGAAGTGAGATGCAGCGCAGGAGTCTAATAACCTCTGATCAGGTCATTTAAATACTCCCTGCATGGAGTAGAAAATGTTTGACTTATTCAAAGGCAATGCTAAATGGTGAATTTTTGAAGCTCAGACCAAAAGTGATAGTTAATTTTTGAATGAATATAGAATTTATAGGGTGAAATTTTGGTGAGAGAGAATTTTGAAACAAGAAGGAAAGAAGGTAGAGGCAGGAAATGTCCAGGTTTACTGAAACTCACAAACACTGATATCTTTCACCTGGTGTTCCTTGTAGAAATTAATTACAGCAGTGTCTCATGTCTTGGCATCTTGTCCTGGCTACCTTCCATGCTGATATTTGAAAAATTCTGAAGCCTGAAGTTCTGACACTACTCTTTACAGGCAGACTCTGTCCCTACTCTTTCTTGAGTCCTGCCCACAGAACATCCTGAAAAGGACGGCCTTGAGGAGTTCAGCATCTCTTTTACCTGTGACACCCCTTCGGGTGTGGTCTGCTTGATTTGGACTTTTCCATGCAAGAAATACAGTGATGTTCTGGGGTGAGTCAAGAAGAGGACCACAAATATGGTAGTGGGCTGTAGTATGACATGAAATTAGAGACTAAGAAAAATGGACTTGTCCAATTTAAAGAACTGAAAGTGATGAGTAAATTTTAAGTCTAACTATAACTCTCAGTTGAGAGGTTATGTTGAGTACAGGATCAGATTTTTTGTTCACAGGATGTTCACAGTAGAAGGATGACATACCAAAAACACAGGTTGCAAAAGGAGGCTATACCTGCTTGATATAAGGAAGTTTTTACCATGAGGATCAACACTGGAACAAGTGTTCAAACTGGAACAACAATGTTCAAACACTGGAACAAGTACCTCAGGGGGTTGTGAGATCGTTAAAATGCAACTGAACATAGCACTGAAACACCTGCTCTGACTGGTTACCTCAGGAGGTTGTGAGATCGTTAAAATGCAACTGAACATAGCCCTGAAACACCTGCTCTGACTGGTCTGAATTTTTGCAGTGTCTTGGACAACAGGAATTCTGGAGGTCCCTTCCAATCTGTGAGATTCTAATCCTATTTCCTTTCTTAGACAAATGTCATACATCAGAGGTTTAGTTGATGTAAATTACAAACAACATAAAAGGAAGAACTTTGAAGATTTGACATTAGGAAATGATTTGTCTATTTGATAAATTCTGTGATTTGGGATGATTTTTAGTCTCAATAATGGAAAAGAGATGGAGTTTTACGGGGGGGTGTGTTCTTCTAAGATGAATGTATTGAATATTTAATATAAATACTTAAAACCTGCAGATTTTAGTTTTAGTAACAGTGACAATGTCTGTGCAGGGTAAAAATATTGTGGTTTTCTTCAAGAAGCAGCTATTATATTAGTCTCTACAAGCTCCTTATAGTTTAACATCAATTGAATTTATACTTCACTTCTTTATTATATTATTCACTTCTTTATTATATTCTTCTTTATTCTTTATATATACAAACCTTAGTTTACATAGAAAACTGTTACCTGCTTTTTTTTTTAAAAAATGTCTGAACAGAGTTTTTGTTAAAGCCTTATGCTTCAAGAATGATGATGAAAGTAAAGAACTCTTCATCAGTTACATGAATAGTGAGAAACAGTCATGTCTTATATCAAGTAAATAATTTACTGAAATATGAATATTCTCTTGATCATGTACTTCTGATATTGTATTCCATTTCTGATTTGCATTATATCAAACACGGCTCTCAGGAAATAATTTGTTTTACTATTGAGAACATTTGTGTATGCAATAGTAACTAAGACAGAAATGCTACATTCTAGTGAAGAAACTCATGCATAAAATCTTAAGAATTTTGTCTCAAGGAACTTGGCAATTTTTTGTGAGAATGTTAAAAAAGGAAACAGCCACCTTTTTGGGGGGGAGGGGAAGTGCAGACTAGGCAAAACATTAAAAAATATCAGCTTTTGCACAATTACCTCTGCTGCAATGTCTTGAATGTCTCATTATGTCAAGTGAACAAATATTTACCTCTTTTCCATCTCTTTGCTAACGACAACATATTAAGTTCTGATTAGCTATTCTGTATTGTAACAGCTGAGAGATGTTCTACTTCTACTATTTTCTTATTTCAATGAGAAAGAATTTGTTAGACTATATAAGTCAAGAAAAAATGGAAAGAATTATTAATTTATGCATTTTTTTGCATATTTCTTTGCATTATTCTCAGAAAGAAAATTTCAGGTAACCTAAGGAAGAGGTTTTTTTTTATTTAAGTTTGAAAGGTACACAAGAACAAACTGTGCAGGTAGCTTTTCAAGGCAAAGTTATCAATGGAATTGATATTTGTACAGTTGTATTTAATTTGGAATCATTACTACTTTACTTAAAGCTCCAGTTCTTTATCTAAGTACCTCATCTACCTGTGAGGCACAATGGAGGATTGTAAGCAAAATGTTGATATTTCTCAGTTACAGAATGCCATCAACAGGCCTGAAGAGGTTTAGAATATTTCATTTCAATCTTCAGTCTAACTATGAAGTTCCTGTCTCTGATTTTTTTTTTTTTTTGAAGACTAGAGGTGATAAAGCATTGTTGTATTTTCATCTAGCTTTTTTTACAACCTCCTTCTGGTATTTTCTCTCAGAAGTAATTATTGTAAGCACCAAACATGGAAAATTAGCCATGTAGTAAAATGTGACTTAAATGGGAACAATACTTAATGAAAATTGGAATAGCAAGTTACTAGTGGATTTATAATCTGCTGTAAACAATATATCTACATGTTGTACAGGCTTGGATTCTATAGATTTCTCAGAAAAAAAGCCTTTACATAAGTCTTGGTTAGAGAGACGGGCTCCTGCCAAGGAAGATGCTGCCACCGTGCTAATCTGAAGCCCCCTGGCTTCTGCTGCCCGACAGAGACACAGTCAGCTGCAGGGAACACTCCCCTGTACCTTGAGGAGAGTCGGGGAGCAGCTAAGGCAGAAAGTTACACTGTCTGCCTTGTGCGGAGAGGCGGCATCCAAGGAGGTAATGAGGGAGCTGACTCAAGGCTGGGGAAAGAGTTTCAGGTTTAATCCCAAATCTGGAGAGCTCCGAATTACAGTGTCCAGCAGCAAAAAGTGCCCTCAAGGCTTTTGCAACATCTTAAATACCAGGGTGGTAACAGGAGGAAGGGAACACCCATTGACCAATGGGGGGATTTGGGGGAGTGGAAAGTGAAAGGATAGACACATGCAAAAACCAATGGGGAAACTTAAGGGAAGGACCCCTGGCCCTCATCCAGTCCTTCGAGGTCCACAGTAGAAGATTCGGGAAGAATGGGATGGGGAGCCGGGTGATGGACATGGTACCATGGAGGAGAGGGGGAAGTGACTGAGCATTGTCAGGGAGACTGACATTGAGGAAACGGTGGGAAAACTCAGGGTGAAAACTACTATAAATTGAGGTGAATAATTTGATTTAGCCTTTTAAGATTAATTAATATTCTTTATTGATTACAGCAAACAATATCAAGCAAACAGCGCTGGACGCAGCCGGGAGTCTGTGCTCCACTAAAGGCTGACACCCCTCCCTCTCTTCAGTCCCTTTTTATACTTTTTTTTTCTTTTCTTCTTCTCCTCTGCATTGTGCTAAGATGGCAACAATTGATTTCACAAGAATGGTGATGGGTCTCGCTGCGGTTATCAGTTCCAGCAATAGTTGATTTCACAAGAGGGTGATGGGTCTCGCTGCGGTTATCAGTTCCAGACAGTCCTGGAAGATCTTTCTTCCATATATAGTTATTACAATGTGAAATTTGCTTGCGGTTACCAGCTTTGCTCAAGCCTGCCAGTTCCATGTCCTGACCCCCACACTTTTCCTCTACCCTAATCTTCCACTTTTTGATGAACAAACAAATCAATGTAGTTTTTCACATTCCCCTCTTTTCTCTTTTATCATTTTGTTCATTAAATCATTTTACTTCTTCATGGGCTAGAATCAAAGTCTCTCCTACTTCAGGATCTCTGGGGAGAGCTTCATATTTGGCTTTGATCAGCATCAGCTGTGCTGCTTCCAATCTTCTTTTTACTATTCCAATTACATTGTTGAATATACATGGACCAAATGTTAATCGTAACACTAATAATATCAAAGGACTCGCAATTGTAGATAGCAGGGTAGTTAAATAAGGGGAGTAATTAAACCAGGTCTCATACCAGCTCTGTTGGGCCTCGCTTTCCCTCTTCCTTTTCTCAAGTCCCGCTTTTAGTTTTGTCATGGTGTCTCGTACCACCCCAGTGTGATCTGCGTACACACAACATTCTTCCCGGAGAGCCGCACACAGTCCTCCCTGTTGTAAGAATAGTAGATTCAGTCTTCTTCTATTCTGCAGAACTACTTCTGATAAGGACCTTACTGACTTTTCCAATGCCGATATTGATTGTTTTATACGTTCTAGATGTTCGTCTACAGCAACCCTCAGGGAATTAAATTCCTTTGTTTGTTTTACTAGGGAGGCTACTCCTGTATTGACACCCACTCCCCCCATTATCATCAAAACTGCCACTGTAAGTGCGGTGAGAGGCTCTCGTTTTTGTAAGTTATGTACTGGGGTGTTTTGTACATTATACATATATTCATTGGGGTGATAGATAATTTTGGGAATCACAGCTACCTGTATACAATAGTCAGAGGTTTCGTTAAATATTTCTAGGGAAATACAGGGGGTGAGTCCTCTTTTTGAGCAGATCCACTTGGTGTTTTCAGCGGGAACTAACCATTTAGCTGGGGTATCCTTCCACTTAGTTTTAGTAAAAGTCTCACATAAAAATTCCATGTGTGTGGGTACTTTGCCAATACATCGTCCCCTTCCTGTTATTGAAGCCAAAGTCATCCCTTGACCCCGGGAATCTTTCTAATTACATGGCGGGGGATTGCTACCATTAAGACGTCGTGCTTTTTCAGATATCTCCACAGCTTCATAAAATGGAGGCCTAATATTAAAGCAGAGCCAGCAGTGTTCTGTTAATTCTGGCTGAGTAGCATTTAAGACTTTATATACTCCCTCAACTAACTTCCAGAGAGTGTTAAACCGGGAATCCTCACTTGGTGGTGTTGTAGGTGTTGCATTTTGGTTATCAGTTGTCTGGTTCCTAACTGTTAAATCCCTTGAAGTACTCTTATTTCAGAGTAGGCCTTTTCTTCTTTCCCAGCTATTACAGGATTAGGACCCACTGCCTGTGTGCCTGGCGGAGCAAGCTCTTTTTTTATGGTAAATACACTCCCTCTGTCTTTTCCAGGTTCCTAATATCAAAAGCCCCATGATTTTCCCACCATCCATCCTGGGTCTATGGGCTCAGTTATGTTTAAGTACACAATTTGGCAATTTCATTGCCACTCGCCCACTAAGGTGCTGCTAGAATCCCTTTGTGGAGGTGTACATCCATGGGGTCCCCATGATACTTTAAGAAATCTATCTCCTGCTGCTTGCTAGACTGAGGCTATTGTTTCACACCCCCAGTACCTACAGAAATATTCTCCAGGGTAATTACAATACCCTTTCCCTGGGTTCAATGCTGGACACATGTAAAATCCCGCATTATTAAAACAGGGCTCTACAGGGGCTAATTTGCATAACCGTGGGGTAAAACTAGGGGGTCCGGATGTTATCTGACTCCGAATTACCCTACCATCTACTCTAGTTAGCATCCACTTAAAGGGTTGGTGCAGAGCCGGGGAACCCTCCCTTTTATGTATGATACAAAGCATTAAAATACTAATAATCTGCCAATAAGGGTGGGGTCCTGACCTT
This sequence comes from Lonchura striata, assembly GCF_050655825.1. Classification (NCBI taxonomy): domain Eukaryota; kingdom Metazoa; phylum Chordata; class Aves; order Passeriformes; family Estrildidae; genus Lonchura; species Lonchura striata. The sequence goes on from NC_140704.1 coordinate 76,433,287, forward strand.
GTTTTTACTGCATAATATCCTGTTTTCCCCTTTTGGGTTTGTTGCCTTTCTGGTGTTTTGAGGGCAATCAGACCGGTCGTCTGGGGGAGCTAGTACTCGGTAGGCAATAGTTGGAGCATTTCAACATTATTCCATTTGGGGGGGACCTGGCTTTTTCCCTTCTGCCTCGCTCATCGACTCAGGTGCTTTGAGCTGCGAGGTAAACCATCTTCTCGGCAGCAGCGGTACTTGCCTAGGCGTCCTTTCCCTTGCTCCCATCTAACCTCATACTGTTCCCAATTTTTATCTTTGACTGGGGGTGGGTTGCATGGGACCCCCCTTTAGTTCCCTCCAACAACACCCTTTTATAATTTGGGCAACAAATGGAGTGGGTTCGTTAGTATGGAAACAAAAGTTTCCTGATGCACTCCTTTAGTGTATATTCTTCACCAGTCCTCAGACTTGAAATGAATCTACTGATTTTCCAATTCCCCTGATTTTAACACGATTTCTGTTCAGACTCCAGTTGGTGGCCTCCCCCCTTGGCAATGGACCCCCCACTATTCCTTGCAAACTTTACATGCAAAGCACCCAAAAGGACAACAATCACAATCTACCTTACTACAAATTACTAAATAATCACTAAAATAATTGCTAACACACACGAAAGGATAACAATCACAATCTACCTTATTAGAAGCTACCAAATAATCACTAACAAGTAGGTAATTATATATCTTTTTGTTCCCCTTTGCAATCGACTTAAATGATGCACACAGAGTTCATTGATTTTTCTTAATGGTAACCTTCAAATCTCCAGGCTGGCTGGCCACTTTCCACTGGTCATCTGTGGTGACCAGACCTTTAACTCGACTGGCATGTGTCCACCCCTTCTCGGCTGTCCGTATAGCAGTTCCTGTGGTAAGCAGAACAATAAAGAGGCCTTCCCAATGTGGGGTTAAAGAATTTTCTTTCCAGGATTTAATAAGCACTTTGTCCCCTGGTTTAATTTTATGTAATGTCTAAAGGTGGCCTCTGTGTCAACATCCCTTTTTCTCTCAATTCCTGCCTTCGGTTCATAATTTGTATGATATAATGCTTAATCTGTGAATCTTTTAAGCACGGATGGTCCATGGGGGCTTCCATATCATAAGGCATTCCAAATAACATTTCAAATGGGGAGATTCCTACATCAGTTCGGGGTTGAGTTCGAATATTTAATAAAGCCAGAGGCAAACATTTGACCCATGACATCTTGGTTTCTAGCATCAATTTTGTCAGTTGCTTTTTTATTTCCCCATTCATCCTTTCTACTCTCCCTGAGCTCTGTGGATGCCAAGGAGTGTGATATTTCCACTGAGTTCTTAATGCTGTTAAAACATCATTTGAGACCTTAGAAGTGAAATGAGGTCCCCTATCTGAATCTAAATATTCAATTAATCCATATCGGGGAATAATTTCTTCTAGTAATATTTTTACTACAGTATTTGAGGTGGCTCGGGCAGAAGGATAAGCTTCCACGTAATGAGTCAAATGGTCTACCAGTACCAATAAGTATTTATATCTCCCCACTTTTGGCAATTTTGTAAAATCTACTTGTATGTGTGAGAAGGGTCTTTGTGCTAGCTCCCTGCTGCCCATTGGTCTTTCTCTCAATTGTTGTTTATTCACTTTTTGGCAAGTTAAACACTGTTGAGTTACCTGTTTTGCAAGGTTATAGACTCCTATACACATATATTTAATAGCAAATTGATCAACTAAGGCTTGCGTACTCCAGTAGGTTTTCTCATGGATTGTTTGTAGGACCCTTATTGCCATCCCTTTTGGGAGTACTTCCCACCCATTGCGCAATACCCATTTGCCTTCCTCTTTCTCTCTTATCCCCATCTGGCCTAATTTCTCCTTTTCTTGCATGTTGAAGGCTAGTATGTAACCAATAGGTCCGTGAAACCAGCAATGTTTCTTTCGAGGGGTATCACAGGCACATTTTATTGAGTCTATCCCATAGGCTTTCCAGCAAGCCCAACACGGTGGATCTTCTAAATCAGCTCAAGTGGAGCAATCCTCTCTCCGCGTGACAAGCCCTGTCCATGGCTTTAGATTCATCAGGGCTGCTCGTTTCACTTCCTGGTCCACCAAATTGTTTCCTCATATCGAATTTCCAATCCCTACCTGATGTCTTTTTACATGGACAATGGCTATTTTCTCCGGCCCCCTCAAAGCTTGTAATACCTGCTGAATTAATTCTTTATGTACCAGCCCCTTTCCCTGTGAATTAATAAGTCACCTTTCTTCCCAGATTTTACCAAAAGTATGAACTATTCCATAGACATATTTAGAATCAGTAAAAATAGTCTCACTTTTTCCTTCCAATAAATTTAGAGCCCTAAGCACCACATATAATTCATATGCTTGGGCTGACCAGCTGGGGCTAAGGGGACCAGATTCCACTGTCTTAAATGTTTCCCCATCTATTATAGCATACCTGCATTCCCTTCTCCCTTCCAGAACTTGAGAGGACTCATCTACATACAATCGAGCCCCTTCTTCTAGCTCCTCTGCCTCAAGATCTGGCCTTATTATTGTTTGTTCTTCTATCTGTTGGAGGCAAGCATGTGTTAGTTCTGTAATTGGTTCTCCATATAAGAACTGGGCTGGGTTTTGCAGGCCCGTTGTTTCTATGCTTAACTTGGGAGAGGAGACTAGGATGCTTTCATACTTTAGGAGTTTGGCATCCGTTATCCACTTGTTGGCCTTCTGTTGCAAAACTCCACGAATGTTATGGGGAGATAAGACTTTTAGCTCACTTCCAAAGGTTATCTTCCCAGCCTTCTCTACCAGAAAAGCAGCAGCTACTATCGCCTGCAAGCATGTGGGCCATCCCCGGTTAATGGGATTGAGGAGTTTGGAGAGGTATGCCACTGGTTTCTTTTTCCTAGCCCAATTCTGAGCTAATACACCATATGCTGCCCCTTCATTTACATTAATAAATAAATAAAATTATCTCTTCAAATCTGGAAGGCTAAGGACTGGAGCATTTACTAATTCAGTTTTTAAGGCTTTTAATTGGTCTTCATCATTGGTGCTCCATTTTAATAACCCATCATTAGTTAATTTCTCATACAAAAATTTAACTTTTCCACTAAAATTTTTGATCCATTGTCTGCAATACCCAAAGAGTCCCAGTAACTGCCAGACTTGTCTTTTGTTCTGTGGGGCCTGTAGGGAAAGTATTCCCTGGATTCTATTGGTGTCCAATTTTTGTTTCCCCTTGTTAACCAATTCCCAAGATATTTGACTTCCTCTTCCACAAACTGCAGTTTCAACTTAGAGACTTTAAGTCCCTTAAGGCTTAGATAATTTAGGAGTTTTATAATTTCTTCCCTCACTTTTTCTTCTTCTTTCCCTGCAATTAATAAATCATCCACATATTGTAATAACACCATCCCTTCTCCTAAAGAATAACCTGACAGTATTTGTTCCAAAGCTTGTCTAAACAGATTTGGGGATTCTGTAAATCCCTGGGGAAGGACTGTCCATCTCAATTGTTGTTTTCTATGTGTATCCGGATCTTCCCATTCAAAAGCAAAATAATCTCTAGAAGATTCCTTAAAGGGGACAAACCCAGAAAGCATCTTTGAGATCTATTACACTATACCACTGGTTTCTGGGCCAAGTTGACTTAAAAGAGTATGTGGGTTAGCTACCACCAGGAACCTTTCAACGTTTTTTTTGTTAATTTCCTGTAAATCATGTACTAATCTATAACTACCATTGAGTTCCTTTACTGGTAAGATGGGGGTATTAAAAGGGGACATGCATGGCTCTATAAGTCCCTTTTCCAAAAGTCTTTCTATTTCTGGTTTCAGTCCTTCCCTCCCTTCCTTAGGTATAGGAAATTGCCTAATTCTGACAGGTATCTCTGGGTTCCTAATAGTTACTTCAAAGGGTTCAGTATTTAATTTTCCTACACTATCAGGGGTGTACCAAACCTCTGGATTAATCTTTTTCTCATCCTCAGCCTGGAGAGGACACAATTTTAGTGTTAGTTCTCCCTTAATAATCTCTATCCTTATCCCCAATTCAACCATCAAATCTCTTCCCAGTAAATTATAATCTGCTTCTGGAACTAATAAAAATGACCCAATTCCAAATTTGGAGTTACTTTCTAAGAATACATTCTTGATTACAGGTACTCCAAAGGGTTCCCCTTTGGCCTCAATCACCTGTATTATTTCAGATTAAACCTTACACCCTTGGGGAAGGGTCTGGACGGTCAATCTTTCCGCCCCTGAGTCCGCAAGGAACTCATACATTCTTGCTGCTGGGGACCTATTTTTATTTTTACCAGGGTCTCTGTTCTCTCTCTGGTCCTCAGCAGATAGAGCCCCTGACAGCCCTGATCTTCCTTAAACTGCTCTTCATCAGCCATCCTCTGTCGGCATTCCCGCTTCATATGTCACTTTTTCCCACAGTAAAAGCAAGCAATCCTATCTCCTCCACCTTGTCTTCCTTCATGCACCTGTCGATCAGCTCCCCTCAAGCCTCCTGGGTGGCCACCACCCCTCCTTTGGGGAGATTGCTTCTGTCCTTCCCTTACAGCTGCTAATATAATCTTAGACTACTTCTTGTAGTTCTCATCCTCCCTCCTAACATAAACCCTCTGAGCCTCCCGCAGTAACTCATTTAGCCCCCTTGCTTGCCACCCTTCTAACTTTTCAAACTTCTTTTGAATATCCATCCATGAGTTTACCACAAAATGAACTTTCAACAGTGTCTCCCCTCCAGGAGTGTTACAGTCCACTCCTGAATATAACTGAAAGGCTTTTCTCAGCCTCTCCAACCACTCAGTTGGATCTTCATCCTTTTTTTGTTGTTCCTTGAATGCCTTTTGTACATTTTGTCCACAAGGGACAGCCTTCTTTATTCCCTGTATTATTATATTTCGCAAATTGCCCATATGGGTACGGTGTAATGGATCTTGATTATTCCACTGGGGATTCTGTAGGGGCCATTTAGGATCTGCGAATGGTCCCTGTTGATATTCATCATCCCAGATTCTCATGCCTGTTTCTCGAATCATTCTCCTTTCTTCTGCAGAAAACAAAATCTCTAAAATGGATTGCATCTCCTCCCAAGTAGAAATATTAGGTCCCAAAAATTGATCCAACTGCTCTGCCACCCCTAAAGGATCTTCTAATAAATGTCCCATTTCCTTTTTAAATTTCCAAATGTCTCCTGAATTCAACTGGACGGATATGTACCCTATTCCTAAAATCGGGGCAGGCTGACCTGGCTGCGCTGCATTTGGTCTAGCTACCATTCCCATTCCATGCTCCCTAAGGGGAAATATACCTAATTCTTGCCTTTCCTTTTGTCGGGTCTGGCTTCAGGTTACTCGCCGAGAACCTTCAGGGATACTTTCCTCTGACCTTTCACCTTCCGGTTCCTCATCCTCCAATAATTCTTGAGTGGGTGCCGAGGGACCCAGGTGGTCTACTAGCAAAGGTTCCAGGAGAGGGGGGTATAAAGGTTGTGGCAGTGGAGGTGGCAATGGAAGAGGTGGTGGTGGTGGCGGTATATAGGGAGGAGGGATACCTGGGGCTAATTCAATTTTTTGTGACCTCTTTTTCTTCCTCCCGATATGGAGAGCAAATAATTTCGCCCTTGTCTCTCCCCTTATCCAGAGAGCTGCATATTCACTTTCTTCTGAATTAAAGGGTATTGGAATTAACATAAATATTTAAGGCCTGATAGATCCAATCCTCAAAAGACCCAAATATCAGCCAATATAACTGATCCCCTCTTATTTGCTTCCCCCCCCCCAAACTTCCATGCAGTAATGAACCATTTTTACTTTATTTTTTCCCTTCCTAGAGGGAAAGGCATTCCAATACTTAATCATTAAGCCTAATGGACTATCCTCTGGAATATGGGGAAGTTTTACAGGTTGTCCCCCACCCATGGGTTCAACAGGCTTGCTTTTCCTCTGACCCATTTTCTGGAGTGCCTTCTGACACACACACACTTGCTTCTCTCAATTCGTGGCCCAGTCCGTTGCCAGATATAGGAACCGCACTACTATGAGGTCTGCACTCACTTGGGGAATCTGAGCTGCCGGCTCCCCTCTCATGCACCACACTCGTCACACTCCAGGATCCCCAACACCCTCAACTGAGCGGTCCCGTTCTCCCAGAACAGGCCTCTTCCAGACACCAGGTCCTTCGGAAAATACTTACACCATCCAGTATCTTCACCCGGGGCTTCGTGCACAAAGATTAAGGGGGTTGCCGGCAGTTCTTTGCTTGCTATTGGAATTTAGGTTGGTTGGTCAGAGACCGGGGAGGAGCATCTCCACAAGGCCACTGTTAAAGCAAAGGCAGTGGGGAGCCTCCTTAGCGAGGCTTCCCCCCCGGCGTGTTCCAATCCGAGTCACGGCACCAAATTTGTTATAAATTGAGGTGAATAATTTGATTTAGCCTTTTAAGATTAATTAATATTCTTTATTGATTACAGCAAGCAATATCAAGCAAACAGCGCTGGACGCAGCCGGGAGTCTGTGCTTCACTAAAGGCTGACACCCCTCCCTCTCTTCAGTCCCTTTTTATACTTTTTTTTTTCCCTTCTTCTTCCCCTATGCATTGTGCTAAGATGGCAACAATTGATTTCACAAGAAGGGTGATGGGTCTCACTGTGGTTATCAGTTCCAGCCAGTCCTGCAAGATCTTTCTTCCATATATAGTTATTACAATGTGAAATTTGCTTGCGGTTACCAGCCTTGCTCAAGCCTGCCAGTTCCATGTCCTGACCCCCACACTTTTCCTCTACCCTAATCTTCCACTTTTTAATGAACACACAAATCAATGCAGTTTTTCACAGAAACATTGAGAGAAAATGGGGGTGGAGAGGCAACCCATTACAGAACTGTTACAGAAATATAAAAACACAATACAACAAGATGCAAACCTCTATTGGAATGGATATGTGACCCCTTTCCCTCCACATTATTATAACTTTGAAATTAAGGGGCTTTTGGGCAATGATTATGGGAAAAGGAATAACAGTCCCTTACTAGTATCTATATACGTATAACATGGGAAACAAACAGCAACAGCAGCAACACCAAACAGAAGCACAAACCCAGTGACAGCTTCCTCTGGGCCACAGGCACGTTCCCCATCAGCATAGTTCTGGTCACAGTTGGCAGGGGCACTGCTGGCTCCCCATGGGCAGGACAGGTGCAATGATTCCTCAAAAGCTGCAGGGGCACTGTGGTATGAGTTCAGCCATCTCTCTCACATGGACAAGGGCAAGTGCGCCAGCAGAAGAGACAGAAATGTGGCTTCTGTTACAAACTCCCAAGGGCAGCTGGTCCCAGTGCCTCTCAATATGGTGAAATAGGCAGTAGCGGGAACCTTGGGGCAGCAGCTGGAATGGCACAGGACACCAGATCCCAGGTTGGCAAACAAAATGTCATAGAAGCTCCACAGGCATAGCAGGAGCCACAGGGGATTGGGTGGACACAGGATATTGGGTTGAAGTGTAGCAAGAAGCCTGAAGCAGCAGCAGAAGACAGCAGAACATTGCAGCAGCTGCTGCTCTCCTACAGATAGCTGGAAGACACTCCCTGGGAGGGGCTCAGGAGTCGAGGTCCCAGGTTCTACCCTGGGGCACCCAAGTAGAAGGTGAGGGTCCTTTCCAGTGCTAGCGGATGATCTATAAGATCCCAGTTCAACAACCGTTGTTACAAGCAAAGCCTCACTTACAATAGGAGAAGCAACTGAAGGGCTGAACTTCACAGTGGGAGAGAATTCTCTCCACAACAGCAACAATGCCACCTCCTCTTCCAGTCCTGAGAGCGACAGAGAGAGAAGAACTGAGACCAGCCTCTGACCCACCCAGACAAAATCTCACAGTATCTCTGCCCTTCTCAAGAGAAAACCCCCCCAGCCAAAATAGTGCAGCCATCTGCATCCCTTCCTCCCACCTTGCCATTTTTGTCTCTTAAGTATTGGTTCTTCCCATCTGTTAGGCAACAAATGGAAGAAAATTCCCTGAGAGAAAGAAAAGGGGAAAAAATACAGAAAAAACCCTAACATCCAGCAATATGAACCTTATGGCAGACATTAATGCACTTCTCTTCCTCCCTATAATTGCATAAAGATGATCATTAGAGGTGAGCCATCAGCACCCAGACTCTTTCACCAGGAGCAAAGTGACTGTGCTACATAGATGCTGACTACCTTTGGGAGGTTTGCTACTCTGAAAACTTTTTTTGCCAACTCTCGTGATTGCATTCCTTTAATGAAGAGTGAAGGACCATTGCTGACTTGTTAACAGCCATTGAGTCTCCTGTGTTTATCTGTCTTGCATTAGATTGTAGAGCCATAATAGAGATTTCATTCTGCACAGTTTCATCAAGCTGTTGTCACACCCTGAGTACAACCACTTCTCTCCATGGCTTTTGCAGCCTTGGCTTAGGGCCAAGTTTTGGTGCAATTGTCTGGTTTATCACCTGCCTGATGATGAAAGGACAAATTGTACAAATGTTCTGGGAGAAATTTGTGCTGGGGAACCATGTTGAAGCCCCAGCCTATGGCCCACCTAACACTTGTTACATGTTAGTTGTACATGCAACAATAGCCACAACATGATTGATAAAGCCAAAAAAAAGCTAGAGCAGCTGATTGATGATTGCTGATACAGACAGAAAAGCAAAGACTTGGCTACAGACAGGCCAAGATGAGTTCAAGTGTGTCCTGAGAGCCATGAGCCTGACAAAAGGCTTGTGGTCTTTTACTGCCAGTGTCATCGCCGTCCCTTGTGGGCTACCCAGCTACACTACTCTGCTTATCTTTCAACACATTCCCATTTATTGATCTTTACTATAGTCTATGTCTCTTCTGTTATCGATAAAACACATAGCAAACTGCTAGGAAGAAAAAAAAGGCTGTATTTGGGGACTACTAGAAGAGTGGTTACCTTTTCTTTCTACATGAAGACTAGAATTATAGTACATTTTGACCTTTAGAAATAATATTCCCTTGTTAGAAAATGAGGTACACTGTCATGTCTATCTTTAAATGACTAGGCAGACTTACATTTAGATTGGTCTCAACAAATCCTAGAGCTTATTTCATATATTTTATACATTTTCCAATGTATAAAATGTATGTCCAAATAACTTTGGGCATCTTTCCCTGAAGTTGATATAGTTCTTTTACCTTTTTTTCTCAGTATCAATATTGTTGACGAGTGATCTTTTCTCTACAGCTCAAGCTGTACCCTCTCATATCCTTTTTTTTTTTTCCAGGATTAAATCTAAAATATAGAAATCCCAGTTAAATACATCTTGTGGCTTCACGGGGATGATTCTCTTACTTCTGATTGATCATTTTCTTGAGGATGACTATCAAAGTAACAAGAATGGCAAAGGTACACTTTAAATTTGGCATGTTAATTCTCCTATTTTTTTACAGGTATTCTAAAACCTTTCAGGAGAACAACTAATGCCCTGACCTACTGAAATTTTAGGTAGGTGAGTAAACATCCTAGCTGATGCACAGCTAAAATTACTTTGGGAATACTTGTTATTACAGGTAGAGTTTTTGAAACATGGGTATGGATACACTCAGGTGGACTACACCATTGAGTCAGCCAGCCACTTGTACTTTTTTCAAGATCATTCACCATACCTGTTGTTATCTGATGTGAAAATCAGTTTGAACTATCGTTTACAATTTCTAGAAGTACTTGGATAAAAAGGTTCTGGGTTCTATTACATGCAATTCTGTATTATCTGTATGATCTGATGATAGTGCACTCTGAATGTGTATTCTTTCTTTTCTCTCTTCAGCAGTCATGCACATGAACATGTTTTCTGATGCATGTCTACCACAGGCTTCACTGCAAAAGACTACTTCATTCAGTTTTTCTTCAGTGGCAGTTCTGGGAAACATGATTCTATTGATGTTTTTCAAACAAGTTTATCTTACTCAAAATTTACCTGAGGATTCAATGAGGTACAGTGCTGTTTATTTCCCAAGTATTCCATCTATCTTGGTTATAACATTGGGCCTATATTGACTTCAACTGATCTCCAGTCTTGCGATCATTCATGGCTTCTCTTTTCCAAACAGCTGCATACTAGGATATTGTTCCTTATCCTATAATCATGCAGTTAATGGTTCCTCCTTGAATACAGTATTTTGCAATTCAAATAAATTTTATAAAGTTTTTCTCCTAAGAAATCTGAAAAAAAAAACCTTCTAGACTTGCATTTGTAGTCATATTCAGGGAAATATACCAAGTTATTTTGTGTTGCGCTTGCTGCCCAGTCTGACATGCTTGAATTTTCATGACTACTGAGTACATTTTAACAAGTTGTGTTCTCTTGGAAATGCCTATTCTTATCACAAGGTAACCATGAGGTTACCTTCTTTATATTTCTGAAGAATATATTCACCTGATAGTGTTGTGATTCCTTAAGTCTCCTTTTGCTTTGGCTGCAAAAAGCTGAGATTATATAGGTTTTATACATGCTTATGTTGCATACAGACAAAACACAGGAAAAGCCTGCAATCAGTTCAAAGTTGCTCATTTGCTTTCTTTTCAGTTTAAGATTGAGAATGACTAATATTAGGTGCAAGTGCGTTTTTGCCTCTTTTCTCTGAATACAACTGTGGGAGGGGGTGTGGAGAGTAGCCCCCCAATAATGCCATGGGAAGTAGTTTAAGTCCTTGCCCCCCAAATTGTCAGTCATGTGTTACCGCCCCTTTTTGCAATATCAATCATTATCTGTATTCCCCTTTTGTTCTGGAAAGTTCTTTGTTCTATGTAACCCCATTGGTTTTTCCCCAGCTGCCACTTCTTCCTCTTACACCCATTGGATGTTCCCCCGTCTACCTTCCTCCACCCACTCCCGAGCCCTTCCCCCATTGGACAGTTCATACCCTGACCCTCCTACCCTGGACCAGATATATGTTTCAGCCCGCCCCCTGCACAGGGCTCTTGAAGCAAGCTCCCTTTCTGTGAGGCTGTCTGCCTGTACCCCTTCGCTCAGTCCCTGACACTTAGCCCTCAGAGAATAAAGCTACTTCGGAGTCAACCCGCCTGCAGCTGGAGACCTCTTTATTCCACCATCTCTGCCCCGAGAAATCTCCATCCACTGGAGAACCACGCTGGGACCCAGAGACAACTGGCGCCCGAACAGGCTGACACCACTGGGGTGTCAGCCCTGAGCAACTCCTTTGAGAAGACAGGATCTGTGACCCGCTCCTCGAGGATTTAAAGCACCGCTCGGGTCCAGTATCACCGGCGACCACTCTTTGTTTAAGGAGATCGGCTGCCTGGTGACCTGCAGACACCCCGTCGCTTTGGAACAGCAGCTTCGGTCAACGCCTTCGAACCTACAGGACCTGCAGTGCTCCTGCCACCCCACTGAGGTTCTTTTCTTTTCAGCCGGCGTCTCTTTGGTGAGTTTCATGCCCTTCCTTTCTGGCACTGACCCGGCCACTTCTGTTTCATTTCTCTCCTTTGCTTCCTGGGGATTTCTTCTACTTTAGGAGAATGGGCAACCGCCTTTCTCCAATCAGGCGGGATTTTTATTCCCAAGTTAAAACCTCCCTTGTTCTGGGGAATGTTTCTTTTAACAAAACGGAATTGAAATCTTTTGTTAATTTTATTTTTGATCATCTCCCTGATACTAGCAGCGATGATTTCTGTTCTGTCACCTTTTGGGGAAGAGTTGGGAGATTGTTGTACGACCAGCAGGTCAAAGGGAATTTTAGGGTGGGACATTATTTTCCTTTATTTCATTCTATTTTTACATTATTTAAACAAAAAGGGGAGATTTTGGGTCTTGGTTCACCTAGCCCTCCTTCCACCCCCCCCCAATCCTCTTCCCACTTCCCTTAAGGGTGGATCGGGCAGCAGAACCTGCCAAACCCTGGCACAGGGTTGCCACCGTCTCCCTGCTGCTCCCCGTTCCACCCCGTCCCTCTCTTGTGCTGGGACTGGCTATCCCAGTTCAAGCCACTCCGACCCCCATGTCCCACATCCCAAATCTCCTGGTTTAAAACCCTGCTGTTCCATCCCTGAGTTATGCATGCACGTTACTCAAAATGGCGCTGGCCACATGGCCAAGCAGCCTCTTCTTAACTCACAAAATGGCTCCCTTCCCGCCATCCCTCTACCTGCTTCACCCCCCCCATCCGCCCCTCCTTCGTCGGGTGCCGCCCCCGCGTCGGGTCCCGCCCCTCCACCTGCGTTGATTGTGACAGCGTCGGGATCTGCCCCCTCACTCCCCAAGGCCACACCCCCGGTGGGAGGGATCAACCCTCAAGAAAACCACGCCCCGGTGGGTGGATCCAGCCACGCCTCCCCTTCTCCAGCCACTTCCGGTTCTCATGTTACCGGAACCGGAAGCAGGCCTGACCGGAAGCAGGCCATCTTGGCCTACTGGGCCTCTTGTCATCGAGGCCCCTCGGTCAGGGAGAAGATCTGGGCCCTGACCCGTCCTGCCTCATCCTCTTCCAAGGATGAGGACAGCGACAGCCCCCGGCCTACACCTCGGTCAGGAGGCGGATGGGCACAGATAAGGGAGAAGGCAATCGAGGAGGGGGACTTGGAGTTCGCTAAAGATCTTGGACCATTTGCGGCACCCGTGATAAAGGGTAGAGGGGACAGGGTGAAATGGGAACAGCTGCCTTACGCTGAAGTAAAAGAACTCCGTAAGGCAGCCAAGGACTATGGGAGAGAGTCACCATTCTTCAAAAATATAATTGATCTTACCTTTTCTGGTCACACCCTTGTGCAGCATGATTTGAGATACATAGCCAAATCTTTGTTCACTCCCACTGAACTTCTTTTATGGGAGATCCATTGGAAAAAGCTGCTCAAGCCTCTCCTACAAAAATATGATTTGAGGCACACACTAGGAGATGGCGAGGAGGGAGTGGAAGCACTGGTGGGAGAAGGCGACTTTAGCCAGCCGGAGGACCAAATACTGCTACCAACAAACCTCCTCGATGACATCCGTGAGGCCGGCCGGGTCACCCTGCTCAAAATACCAGATGGCAAAACCCCCCTCCAGAGCTTCTCCAGTATCATACAAGGACCAGAAGAGACTTTCATTAGATTTGTGGATCGCCTGAAAGAAGCTATCGACAGGCAAATTGATAATCCGGCAGCGAGGGAAGAGCTGTTAAGGAAGATGGCTTTTACAAACGCTACTGCTGAAACTAAAAAGGTATTGCTCACACTACCCCAAGACCCTGAGCCAACGATTGCCAAGATGGTGGAAGCCTGCACAAAGGCGACATCCACCGAAACAACAGTCGCCTTGGCCATGAGTAAGGGAATTGGGGAGGCCATGCTGAACTTAAACACTGTGCGATGTTTTGGGTGTGGCCAGATTGGACATATTCAAGTCAACTGTCCCTACTGGCCCCCCGAGCGCTTTCACGAACCTTATGCTTCCTCCCCAAGACCAGGTTACAGGAACCCCCAGCCGCAGCATCACCTGCCAGCGGGAAACGGGCCGTGGAGCGCGAGGAGGGGCTGCGCGAGGACAACAAGTTGCCCCTCTCAGCGCCCTGCCCTCCCTACCATCTGGGAGGATCAGTGGCCCAGCGGCCAATTCCAGAGGTTTGGCAGAGCCCCGAGGACGGACTCCGCCTCCTCCAAAGAGCAAGCAATATAGATATTGGCCGCCGCCGGGTCCTCATCAGCTCCATCACAGTCACCTTCCAAGACGAGGACCTGGTACGCATTCCCGCAGGGTTCTTGGAGCCCCCTTACTCCGGCCTTGAAACCACCATCTTGATCCTTGGCGACAGCAGGCACACCCCTCATGAACTGGAAATCCTCCCAGAAGTTGTGAGTTTTCCACCAGGGTCGGAAACCACTGTATCGGTAGTGTGCCACCATCCACCATATACCTTGGATAAGGGGTCCCCCCTCGTTCTAATGTACTTTTTGGACTCCATAGATTTGGACGAGGAAAACAAATACGTTTTCCTCACACATAACGTATCAAAGGACAGACCACTTATTGACACCACTTTTTCTCAGCAGGGAAAATCTATCCAGCTCAAACTCATAGCAGACACCGGAGCGGATGTGACCATCCTTCCCCGAGCAAAGTGGCCCCGCGACTGGGAGTTGATGCCCCCTTGCGGCACAATCTCTGGGGTGGGAGGAGCTGTCAACTCCCTCAAGAGTCGCCACCTGGTAAGCGTGGAGGGTCCCGAGGGGCAGATCGCCACAATTAGGCCATTTGTTGTTTCATCCAATATTATGTTATTGGGCAGGGACGTCTTGTCCCAGTGGGGTGCCCGTCTGGATATTCCTTGCCCTGCATGGGATTTTTAGTGTGGGCCACTGCGGAGCGCACCTCCCCACCACTGAATTGGAAGACAGATGATCCGGTGTGGGTGGACCAGTGGCCCTTTCCGGTGGAAAAATTGGTTGCGCTCAATAACCTAGTGGAGGAGCAGGTGCTCCAGGGACATTTAATACCCTCCACCAGTCCCTGGAACATGCCTGTCTTTGTGATTAAAAAACCCGGCAAAGACAAGTGGCGCCTGCTCCAAGACCTACGCAGGGTCAACGAAGTCATCGAGGACATGGGCCCACTCCAACCTGGCCTTCCCTCCCCTTCCATGCTTCCCCGAGATTGGCAGCTCGCAGTCATCGACATCAAGGACTGTTTTTTCAACATCCCACTTTTTCCCGGAGATGCTCCCAGGTTCGCTTTCTTGGTACCATCCATCAATCGGGCGTAACCTTATAAGAGGTATCAGTGGACCACTTTGCCCCAGGGAATGAAAAATTCTCCAGTGCTCTGCCAGATCTTTGTGGCACAGGTGTTGTCCCCTATTAGGAAGATTTTCCCCGAAGCAATAATTCTTCATTATATGGACGATGTTCTAATCTGTGCGAAAACTGAGACTTACCTAAAGACTACACTTAAAAAGACCATTGATGCCATTGAGGCCACAGGATTCGAGATTGCGAAGGACAAGATACAGCTGTCAGCCCCATGGAAGTATTTGGGATTCGTCATCACCGGGAGGACCATCGTACCCCAGTCATTAACCATCAACGACAAGCCACGGACATTGTGGGACCTGCAACAAATCTGTAGAACCATCACCTGGATCTGGCCTCTCCTGGGACTCACCACGGAGGAGCTGGCGCCACTCTTCAATCTCCTGCGAGGAGACGGTGACCTGGCTTCTCCACGCGAGCTGACACCTGTCGCAAAGGGAGCCCTGGAGAGCATCGCGGATGCCATCAGGTCCCGCCAGGCACATCGGGTCGATTGGTCCCTCCCTCTAGAGCTTGCCATCCTTGGTAAGTGTCCCAACTTCCATGGGCTGCTGCTTCAGTGGGATGCTGGGCTGAGGGACCCACTCCTTATTATCGAGTGGCTGTTCCTTCCGCACCAGCCAGCAAAAACGATCTCAACTACCGTAGAGTTAATGGCAAAGATAATCATCAAGGCTAGGCAACGCCTCCGGACCCTCGCAGGGTGTGACCCGGCGTGCATTTACGTGCCTTTAAATTTGGAGCAATTAGAGTCACTTTTGCAAACAAATGAAAATCTACAAGTTGCATTTGACAGCTATCTTGGTCATATTTTTATTCACTATCCAAAACACAAACTGTTTAAAGACACACTCTATTTGGCCCCAAAGTCTTTCAAAAGTAAAATGCCTATTAAAGGTGCTCTCACGGTGTTCACTGATGGGTCAGGAAAGTCCCACAAGTCGGTGATCACTTGGAAGAACCCGGATAGTCAGAAGTGGGAGTCTGACATCCAAATAGTTAAGGGCTCCCCCCAGATTGCTGAACTTGCAGCAGTCGTGAGAGCCTTCAAAAAATTTCAACAGCCATTTAACTTAGTCACGGATTCAGCATATGTAGCTGGGATAGCAGAAAGGGCAGAACACGCCCTACTCAAAGACATCTCAAAAAAGAAATTATTCCACTTGCTCTCGAATTTAATTTGGCTGATCTCCCACCGAGAGCAACTGTATCATGTAATGCACGTCAGAGCCCACACAGACCTGCCAGGCCCTGTTGCCGAGGGTAACCGGAGAGCGGACCAACTTGCCATGCCCCTTACCTTTACTGCACCAGCACTTTCCTCGAATCTACCTGACATTTTTGCCCAAGCGAGGCTCAGCCACGCGTTTTTCCATCAGAACGCACCGGCCCTCGCTCGCCAATTTAAAATATCACAAGCTCAGGCAAGATCAATTGTTGCCACATGCTCCAGCTGCCAGACATTTGCCCTACCATCTATGGCAACGGGGGTCAATCCCCGAGGACTGGGGGCTTTGGAGCTGTGGCAGACAAATGTCACCCACTACAGCCCTTTTGGCAGACTAAAATATATGCATGTATCTGTAGACACCTTTTCAGGTGCTGTTTTTGCTTCTCTCCATACGGGGGAGAAGACAAAAGACTCAATCAAACATCTCTATATGGCTTTCGCTACCCTGGGAGTCCTAAGAGCAATTAAAACAGATAATGGACCTGGGTTCACATCTGCCCGTTTTGAACAATTTCTACAACAGTGGGGAATTGCCCATACCACCGGCATTCCCCACAATCCCATGGGCCAAGCCATCATCGAGAGGACTCACAAGAATATAAAACAGCTGCTAGAACAGCAACAAGATTCAGCACTTGCCATGACCCCGATAGAAAGGGTCTGTAAAGCACTTTATGTGTTAAACTTTTTAAACTGCTCGGAAAAGGAACCAAATCCACCAGTCCTCCGACATTTTTATAATAACACGAGAGCCCAACTTAAAGAACGCCCGCCGGTATTCATAAAAGATCCGGAATCCAAGCAAGTGAGCGGCCCATACCCGCTCATCACTTGGGGGAGAGGGTATGCTTGTGTTTCCACAGGACAAGGCTCCAAGTGGATTCCGGCAAGATATGTAAAACCATTCTTAGAAAGCTCTACCGACATGGACTCCCAACCGAAGAACACCTCAACAGCACCTGCTCCAGTGCCGCCAGACACCGCGGCCGCCTGGAAGAGGAGGAAAAAAAAGACAGCAAAACAATACCAAAATATAGTCTCCAGAACACTCATCACCCGGTTCTATGCACCACCTTTGGCTGACAACCTCCCTAATACCCCATCTCCTTCCATCCCTTTTCCTCTTCCCTCTTACCTTACCCGTTGCTCCTACCCCAGTTAAATGTTATTTTAGTTAGAATTAAAGGGGGAGTTGGGGAAGAAGACCACATTTTTCCTAAATATTTTCTTTCTATACTTTAGTTATTTAAAGATGGCTGCCCAAGGAACACCAACCCAGATGAAACAACAGAAATCACTACACTCACCCCGCTGCGCCCAGCTGGCCGTCGTCGCCACACTTGTCATCACCCTGTGGCTGCAAACGGCAGACGGCTGGATTGTCCCACAGCTGAAGGAGAACGTTTGGGTCATGCTGGCAAAGTCCTTGCAGCAAGACAATCTCTGTCTGGCCATGGGCAATGTGGACAACCCATTGTCCACATGCCTGGTGGGGGTCCCCTTGGTTGCTGAGGATTGGCCAGTCTCAAACTCCAACCTGCTCCGAACCACAGGTAGGAGACCAAACCCCGTCGACACTTGGGACGAGTGGACGAAGATCTTACCTAGCAGCAAAGAGGAGCCCCAAGAATTGGACCTGTTGGGGTTTTCCTCCGCCATGTATTGTGTGAAGTTTTATTATAGACGGCCAAGTCAAAATTGGCATGGAATTGACTTGGCCAAAAATACATATAGAAAAAATGTAACACCTCTGAGTAAGAAATACAATTCACAAACATGGTGTAACTATACTAGTCAAGTTATCTCTATTTCCTCCACTCGCCCTAAGTCGTTGCCCCGGGGGATGTTCCTTATCTGTGGGGACCGAGTATGGTCAGGAATCCCGTCTCGGCTCCAGGGAGGTCCATGCAGCCTTGGCAAGCTCGCTACCCTCACTCCCAACAGAACTCAAATTTTGGATTGGAAAAGGGAAAGACAATTGGCTCGCTCTAAAAGATCTTATGACCAATTTGATCAAAATTGTGATTCAGAAATTTATAATTGGGGCAAGACAAAGAGGATTGCGGCTTCGATTTTTCTGCCATGGTATGCAGTCGCCAAAGCCCTCAGTGAGCTTTCTCACCTGGAGTGTTGGATTAGCAAGCATGCCAACACGTCGTCTGCTGCCCTCTCAGACCTGTTAGCAGACGAGCAAACCACCAGGCATGCTACCCTACAAAACAGGGCAGCAATTGATTTCCTGCTACTAGCCCATGGCCACAGTTGAGAGGACTTTGAAGGACTTTGTTGCTTCAACCTTACATCAAGAAGTACCTCCATACAAGTGAATATCCAGCGGATCCAAACTCAAATTCAAGACATCAAGACTGAGACTTTGGCTGTGGACCCAGTTAACAAACTGTTCACACAGTGGGGAGTCCCTGGATGGGCAGCCTCGATCATCAAAGGACTCCTATGGATTTTTGTCATCATCCTAATTATTTCTGCAGCCCTAGTTATATTTAAGAAGACTTTAGTTAAGGCTTTAGGGGAAGTTTATTTATTAAATAAAAATGGGGGAGATGTGGGAGGGGGTGTGGAGAGTAGCCCCCCAATAATGCCATGGGAAGTAGTTTAAGTCCTTGCCCCCCAAACTGTCAGTCATGTGTTACCGCCCCTTTTTGCAGTATCAATCATTATCTGTATTCCCCTTTTGTTCTGGAAAGTTCTTTGTTCTATGTAACCCCATTGGTTTTTCCCCAGCTGCCACTTCTTCCTCTTACTCCCATTGGATGTTCCCCCTGTCTACCTTCCTCCACCCACTCCCGAGCCCTTCCCCCATTGGACAGTTCATACCCTGACCCTCCTACCCTGGACCAGATATATGTTTCAGCCCGCCCCCTGCACGGGGCTCTTGAAGCAAGCTCCCTTTCTGTGAGGCTGTCTGCCTGTACCCCTTCGCTCAGTCCCTGACACTTAGCCCTCAGAGAATAAAGCTACTTCGGAGTCAACCCGCCTTCGGCTGGAGTCCTCTTTATTCCACCGTCTCTGCCCCGAGAAATCTCCATCCACTGGAGAACCACGCTGGGACCCAGAGACATACAACTTCTCAGTCTTGCTGAAATCCTATTGGTTTTGTTTTTCTAGACTTCTAGGTAGACATAAAAAACCTTTCAGCTTATGCACAGTACCAATTTTCAAACGTTTGATGTGTTACTTTTTTTTTTCCTTGTCCCAGTCATAAGACTGTAAAAAGTTCCAACAGAAATGAATGGAATGTAGATCTGCTAAATTGCAGTTGCCAATCAAGTCTTTGCTATACAAAAAAATTTTGACTGGTTATAACACAATTTCTTCCACAGCAATCCAGTATTAATGTTTAACAAGGATCCTCTTTTTTGTTTCAAGACTTAAATTCTTTTATATTAAGGTTCTTCTGTATATAGCTAGAGGCCTTGACATTTCATTTAAAAAAGGCTTCCTACTATACAATCTACTAAAATAACTAGTTATGTTTTAATTATAGGTTATTCAGTATCCTTTCCAAACCTAATTCTGTTTTCTGAACAGACTTTTGGGAAGGTACCACACACAAAAGCTTGATCTAATGCACATCAGTTAATTATGAGATCAATTATATTCTTAAAACAAATAATTCCAGTAAGACCATTGAAAGCATGATATTACCACCACCCAAACAAAGTCAGTGCATCTGTGTATGCTAATTCTCTTCTTAATCATGGTTACTGTACAGTTCTTTCAAAACTGTTGATTTAGTATTTCCTCTCTTTCGGCAGTGAACTATTTTTTCCTAAAAATATTAACAACTATCTACCCATACAGTTTAGATTACCCTATTGCTTTATTTATTGCTCAGCTTTATTCATATAAGGCATTGTCAAATCTTAATCTTGGAACTGACCAACTCTATTTCAAAGAGAATATTGAATTGTGGCTATTCTGTGCCTGATGAAAGCAATTTCTTCAAGAAAGTTGTGTAGCATTTCTCTTATTCCTTGAATAGAGTTTTATCCCTTCATAATATTTGGAAGACTTGTGAACATTTGACCTATGAAACTCTGAGAAAGGAGTCATTTGAACAAAACTGATAATTTTGTGTACTTCTAAGATTTCCTTTCAGAGCCAAAAAGTTGTCTCTCCTAGAGAAAAACAAAGGTGTCTCAAAGAGGAAGTTGTCAAAATCAGAAGTAGATTTCTATACCTTTATTTATAGATCACCTCCTTTATTTCAGTCAGTAGTAGGTCACAATAGCTGCTTCAACTAGCCATGAGATGGGGGTATAACTGCACGCACTTGATCAAAGTATGTCTAGAAGTAGGAATCTAGATATTACTCTCACATTTTATTGCTACTCTGCCTCATTTTGAGTGCTTGGTTTTGATCACATCTGTAGGATACACATGCTTTTTTACCTGGATAGCTGTGAAAACATTGGCACGCAATGTCAGAATCTTGGTTACTCTACTGTGTCAGCTGGTACCCTCTGCCATACTTGACTTCTGGAGAAAACAAGGACATGATGCCTCAATGAAACTGGGCAACTTTATGATTTTAATTGTTTATGGAAAGGGAGTCCAGTACTACAGCCCTGAAGACAGTTGAGCTAAATATTGAGTTAGTTGAGCCTGCCAAAGAAAACCATGTCCTTCACATGATCTGCAATTAGTTGTTCATGTGTGGGAGAATGAAGAACTTCAGCTTTTCTCAAAGACAACTCCCTTTGCAATTTATATATTTCCTTTTGCCATGGAACAATAGTTACTGCTGTTAGCAGAAGTTAAACAAAACACTGTTGTTCGTCTCCCAGATGTGAAGAAGTGGCTGTGGAGATATTATATTCACTAGTTGTCTTGTGTCTAGAACTATGGTGAAGTGCTTGGAATACTTTTGAGAGCATGTCCTGGTTTAGGGCAAATTTTGTGAGGAAACTTCTGGTCTTTTCTTGAAAGCAAATTCAAGCCGCCCTTCTCCCAGTCAGTTTGGGAGGCAAACCTCTTTTGAGAAAAGTAGAATAAAACTGTTTATTTTCCAAGCAAAGTACTCACAAACATGGAAAAATGAGTAATATTAAAAAATAAAACATATTCTGTTCTGAAGAGATGGCAAAATCAGAAAGTCCTTGTCATGGGCTGTAGCTTGGCTCACTCAGTCTCTTATCAGTCCCTCCTGTGCTGGAAAATCCCTGGTGGGCCACAGGTGTAAGCTCCCAGTGTTTTTCTGGATTTTCAGTCCAGAGCAGAACTGATCAGTTCCAAGAAGAAAAAGGTCACAGTTTGGGGAACTTTTCTGCCTTAGCTATCTTAAAAAAACTAACTAAAAGCAAAGGAGAGCTCTTTCCCACTGTTTGTGCTGCAGACAACATGCACCAAGAGAAAAGGAATTCTAGGGCAGTGAAAATGAAGCTTCTGCACACACAAAACTGCACGCAACCACTTCCCCCTCCCTTTGCTCTTGGATCTGGTTTTAAAGGTGCAGAACTTATTTCTGGGCTAAACAGACAAATGGGGATACAATTCAGCAGCATAGTCACCCCAGGACAGAGAGAAAAATATTAAATCAAAGATCTCCTATAGGAACAGCGATGACATGGTTTTAATCAGCCATTGAGGGACCAATGCACAATTTCTTAATTTTCAGGACTGAAATTGGATGCAGCCTTGTTGCAGAAGATAGATAAATATGATTATCCATAAATAATGCATCCAGGATGAGAACAGTTCTCCCAGCTAGCCGGACAACGCCCCTGCTATGGATGGGTCCTGGGGTCAAGTGGACTATTCCATCTCAGCCCCCAGAAGCTGTATGGTTCACCCCACACCTGTACCCTCTTCTAAAACATCAAGTGCCTGTAACCCCATTGGCCTGAGCCTTGTTCCAGCCCACCTTGAAGCTCCTTGAAAAGAGGGCTTTGAGGCGCCATGCTTCTCTTGGAACTCCCTCACCTCTCTTAGAACTTCCCCTCTCCTTGAGCATCCTTTTGTCTCTCCCCTCCCCCACCCTCTCAAGCCCTGCCACGTGCTGCATCTGGGAGCACAAGGCAGGACCTTCCTGCATCCCCAATAAACCTAATCCCCCAAGAGCAGCCTTGAGAGATCACTGTCTACATTCACCTAAACCGTCCTGGAGAGGCAGAAATTTTCTACACAGACTTTCCATAATTGTGTAGTGTTTTAATGTTCTGAGAATAAAGAGAAACTTCAGTTAACACCAGTCATGATTGAAGAAACAAAATTTTGAAAAAAAAATTTCTTGTATTGTTGAAATCCATGTACATGGTGCAGTGAAATTGGATGCAGCCTTTCCATAATTGTGCAGTGTTTTAATGTTCTGAGAATAAAGAGAAACTTCAGTTAACCCCAGTCATGTTTGAAGAAACAAAATTTGTTACAGTGAGCTCATGGGCACTCTATTTCCCCTTCCCCGGGACCCTGTGACTCTGATCAAATAACCCTAGACTCCTCCTTCCTGCCCCAGCGGGGTTGGTGGAGATCCAGGGAAGCCCACCCTGTCCAAAGTCTATATAGACCCCTGACATTTCCTGTTCGTTTTCTTTTGCACCGCTCTCCACATGGACATCACAGAATAAAGAGAGCTGAACCAACATATACTGGGGTAAGAGCCTCTTTTGGAAATCTTTGCCATCTCCTGATATTCCTCCCCTCACAGCCTCGGACCTCTGGGCTAGCCTGATACTCATGGGGCTGTGTGAGGGGCGGAACGTCAGTTGGCCCCCAACGTGTGCTGCCATAAGCCCACGAAGAAGCTGGAGGTTCTATTTCAGAGGATCTCGATAGCTTTTTGGGACAGTCAACTGCCCTATTACTCTTGCTGCCTTTAAAGGCTTTGAGTGACACGGAAAGGTCGGGGACCCTGCCTTCGGACCCCAGGTGGGCTGGCTGGAGAAGGATCCCAGACGAGTTCACAGATGAACCCCACAGTTCACAGGCTTGGTAAGTCCTCCGATCGCGACACCCCAGGGTTGCACCTGACTGGGAGGAGCTACCATAGTGACTGTGGGGATCTGCTTGCGGGAGTAAAGCCAGGAACCTTTCGCACGCCAGCGTGGAGCCGGCGGGCTGAGACCCGCGTTCCCAGGGGGTGCAGTGACGGGAGGGAGACAGCAGCTGTGGCACAGCAGCAGGGGAAACCCCCTGTCCCAGAGTTAGGGCAGGAGCCGCTCCGGCTGCGGCGGCACAAGCGCCCATTCCCCCCGCACTGCCCCCGTTTGGATCCTGTGATGGCGGGAATTCAAACAATTCGTACTGTGTTACGAAGTCTGGTGGAGAATAGACCAGCGATACGATTAAAATAATGGGTGCAAAAGTATCGGTGGAACAAAAGAGCACACTAAAATACCTTAGCAATATTTTAAACAATGTACCGTTCTCAAATAAGCTCCTCCTGCATTTCGTATGCTGGCTACTAGCAGAAACACCAAATTTTACTGTGCAAGAACTGAATTCGCTTTCTTTTTGGGACCAAATTGGACAGATATTAGCTTTAAAAGTCGAAAATGGTGAACATAAAGCTTCTCGCTTTATTCTGATATTTTTACAAGCCCGAAAAAAGATTTTAGAAGCAGAAAACAGCAAACAAACACAGAATCACAGTCCGAATAATCCCTTTTCCCCCACCTAACCACCCCCTCAGTACCCCAGCTCTAATATCCCTTCACCCACCCTGTATCCTCTTCTAACACCTGGTTCTTCTGAGAAATATAGTCTGGATTTCTCCAAAACAGGAATTCTCTCCACAGCACCCTGCAATGCCTCTGAAACACACACGGCTGTTATGAGTGAGCACAAGAGGCCATCTGATCCAATTAACAGAATTTATTTAATTCATTTAATAGAGTATATGAGAGCAAAGCAAAAAGCAGCGCTGCGGCGACAGAGGGGAGCAACCGCTCCGCCAAACTGCCACGCCTGTGATCCCCTAGTTCGCTCTTTTTATCTTCTTCCTTAGTTCACTCGTTTCTTCTGCGCAGTCGCATTCTGTTGCTAGGTGGTCGTTTTCTGCCTTCTGGTGGTCGTGGGATGAAGGCTGGTTGTCTTCCTCACAGGTGTCCTTTGATCTAGGGATTCTCACAGTCTCAAGTATACGTGTTATCTTAGAAATGCGTGTTATCAGTTAAGCAATGCAAAGCCTATTGCCTACTACCGCTGTAAAAGCTTAGGAATGCGTGTTATCAGCAAGTCACAGCCTGTTGCCTATTACCGCTGTAAAAAAAAAACAAACTTCCTTGAAACAAATTACTATCTGCAGCTGCATCGAACAAAAAGGTCACCCTTCTCTTACACGGCAGTATAACGGCGGCGACCATGTGCTCCGATCCACTCCCCCTCCCCGTCACAATCCTTTCCTGCCCCTACCCACCCGTCCCTCCCGCGTTTCCCCAGGAACAGGAACGGGGGCAGGGCCGGCCCCTGCACAGCTCCCAGCCCCGGCACTGAGGGCAGCAGGGTGGCGAGAGGTCAGTGCAGCCCAGCAGCTCACAGCCGGGGCGGGGCCAGAGTTTCCACAGTGGCACCAGCACCCCGAGAAAAGGGGTGGGAGTTGCCTCTCACCGGAACCCAGGAAGTGACGGGGGGGACAGAACCCTGCCCCTGCCGAGGACCCTATACCATCTACAGCACCGGTTGTTTATTTAGCAAGGAGAAACGGTACCAGAACATACCAACCACTACCATATAGAGACAAAACAGAGATCTGCAAAATACAGAGAGAATTTGGGAGGTCCAGTGAGATTTTTAAAGGGATGATAAGGGCAACGTTAAATTCAAATGAAATGGTATCCAAAGATATCACTGATTTATTTAAATGTTTACTAACACCTTCTGAATATGAGATATGGGAAAGTAAGTGGAAGTCAGCTTTGACAGTAATTTACAAGAAATACAACAGACACCCAGTGAGGCCATTGACAGTGATGGCAATCCTATTACAATGCATCACTTATGTGGTACAGGAGACATACAATGCCCAGAAAAACAAACCAGACTGTTATCTATGTTGGTTTTGAAAAAAATCTGTAATGCTGCAGAAAAGGCATTGTATCAGTTACCAATAACTGAGGCTAAGAGCAGCTATATTAACATTAAACAGCTTCCTTCTGAGAGTTTTTTACAGTTTGTAGATTGTTTGAGAACGCAAGTGGGAAGACAGGTGCAAGACACTAGAGTACAAACAGAGCTGATTAAAGAAATGGCTCAGAGGAATGCAAACGAGACCTGTCGCAGAATTATCCTCAGTCTTCCTCTCGACCCAGCACCTAGTCTCACTCAGAGAGACTGCTCCAGGAGAACAGAGCTACTCAATACCCCTGACAGCCATACAACATCTGCAGAACTACAGCCTGTTGCCACTGCTGCTCCAAGTCCAAGGAGGCAACCAATGTCATCACAAGAGCTGCAGCACATCATCTGCCTGCATTGCAAGAAACCAGGACACTTTGCCAGAAACTGTCCTCAAAACCAGAACCAGAGACAGATCAACAAACAAGAAAACTAGGTTCTCAGTGCGAACCCGCTACTAAAACAACTACGCGCCAAGATATAAATATAGCAGGACCCACACGGGAAAATGCCTCTCTCTTAACAAATAATGGGGAGGGTGGGACTCATGGTGGGGGGGGGAGAGATAAATAAAAATGTAAAATGTACAACTAACAAGGTTTGGCAGCCATTAGGGTGACCTCACCTAGTGACTGCCAAAGGATTTCATTTCAGATCCACTGATTGGAAAGTTATTATAGTGGACCTGCCAAACAGCTCACAAGACCGGCAGGCATACGATATGGAACTGGACAGTGAGTATTTTGTTATTGGGGACACAGCATACACACCTCCAGAGACTGAAATAGTTCCCATGACCACTAAGGGAAAAATATCCAGTCTTATGCTGTTGGCACAATGTGTACACCCTCCGTTTTATCTAGAAAAGGGGAAAATTCTGGTACAAGCCATCCCCATCCCAGTAGAAATAACAGTAGAAGGAAAATCACCAGAAGTCTACTGGGCAGAGGTAGTAGGAGAGGATAGACCCTTGATGGCATGCAACCTAGCACATGGGTCGGAGCACCTTCAGGTGGAAGGGGTTTTGGATACAGGTGCAGACATCACGGTAATACCTAAAACCATGTGGCCACCACACTGGGAACTGCAACCTGTGACAGGCAAACTTCAATGTATAGGAGGAACCACACTGGCAAAAATTTCAAAAAATGTTGTGCAAATTGAGGGACTTGATGGGAAATTGGCAAGTGTTTGCCCATTTGTGGCAGACTATAAGGCTCCTCTGTGGGGGAGCAACACCATGTCCCAGTGGGGAGTCCAGCTAACAATTCCTAAGACACCGCAGGATTTTTGGAAGTAGCCACTGTCGGGTGCCCTGCCCACAAGCTAAAGTGGTTGGATAACACCCCAAAGTGGGTAGCACAGTGGCCTTTGAGTAGTGAGAAACTTGAGGCGCTTGAGAAACTTGTGAAGGAGCAGTTAGCTCAAGGGCACCTGCAAGAGACAGCCAGCCTTTGGAATTTCCCAGTCTTTGTAGTAAAGAAGCCTGAGAAGGAAAAGTGGAGATTGCTCCACGATCTCAGAGAAATAAACAAAATTGTAGAGGACATGGGACCTCTCCAACCAGGCATGCCTAGTCCAGCTATTCTTCCCCAAGACTGGAAATTAGCTGTATTAGATATAAAGGACTGTTTCTTCCAAATTCCATTTCTCCCTGAAGATGCCCCAAGGTTTGCATTCTTGGTTCCTACCATCAATCGAGAAGCCCCAATGAAGTGCTATCACTGGAAAGTTTTGCCCCAAGGTCTAAAATCCAGTCCTTTCATATGCCAACAGTATGTAGCAGCACTACTGTCTCTGGTACATGAAGAGAGAAAGGATGCCATCATCCTTCACTACATGGACTCCCAATGACTCTATACTCCAATACACACTTAACCTAGTGGTTGAAGTTTTAACCGCTGTTGGATTTCAATTGCAGAAAAACAAAGTTCAAAGAATGCCACCTCGGAGATACCTGTGCCTGGAAATCTCTGCAAGGACCATTGTCCCTCAGAAATTAGAGATCAATTGCAGCCCCAGAACACTAGCAGACCTCCACTCGCTGTGTGGTCTTTAAATTGGGTAAGGCCTTGGCTAGGCCTCACAAATGAGGATCTAGAACCCCTCTTCAATTTATTGAAGGGAGAGGGAGCTGGCCTCCCCCAGGGAGCTGACCCCAGAGGCAAAGACAGCAATGGAAAAGGTACAAAGGCCTTGTCAGAAAGGCAGGTACACCGGTGTGACCCAAATGTGCCTTTCCAGTTCATTGTTCCAGGAAAGCTGCTACACCTGCATGGGTTGATTTTCCAGCGGATCGAGGGGCAGAAAGATCCACTCTTAATCATAGAATGGGTTTTCCTATCGCTCCAAAGATCCAAAACCATCACTAGGCCACAAGAGCTGATAGCAAAGGTGATTCAGAAGGCCAGGGTGAGGTTGTGTGAATTAGCAGGGTGTGACTTTGCATGTATTCACCTCCCAGTCAGGCTTTCTGAGGAGGGAAGGAACTCTCCTGAGAGATTGACCAAAGGGATGTTTGAGCATTTGCTCCAGAGCAATGCCAGTCTCCAGTTATCTCTGGACAACTACAGGGGACAAATACCAGTCCATGCCCCATCTCACAAGTTGTTCAATGAGGAATTCCACCTTATTCCTCAAGAGAAGAGGAGCCAGAGGGCACTCAAGGCTCTCACAGTGTTCACAGATGCCTCTGGGGCTTCTCAGAAGTCAGTGATGACTTGGAGAAATCCACAGACTCAGCACTGGGAAGCTGATGTTGAGCTTGTGGAAGGATCCCCCCAGGTGGCTGAACTGGCTGCAGTGGTGAGAGCTTTTGAGAAGTTTTCTGAGCCAAGCAACTTGGTGACAAACTCTGCCTATGTGGCAGGGGTAGTGTCCAGGGCGGAGCAGGCTGTGCTCAAAGAAATAGAAAATGAACATCTCTTCAGGTTGCTCTCAAAGCTGATTTATTTAATCTCACCAAGAGCATCCATTCTTTGTGATGCATGTAAGGTCACACACTGATTTGCCAGGTGAGATTGCAGAGGGGAATCGCAAAGCAGACTCCCTTGCTGCACCAGTCGAAAAAGCACGTCTCCCTGATGTCTTCCAACAAGCAAAGCTGAGTCACCAGCCCTACCATCAGAATGTGCCAGGTTTGATTCAACAGTTCCAGACAACAGGGAGTCAGGCTCTAGCCATTGTGACCAACTGTCCTAATTGCCAGCTCCAGGCCGTGCCATCGTTGGGCATGGGGGTAAACCCCAGAGGCCTTAGCAGCTGTGAGGCATGGCAGACAGACATCACACACATTCAGAGTTTTGATCGCCTTGAATGCGTTCATGTAAGTGTGGACACATTCTCAGGTGCAGTGTGTGCCTCTGCTCATATAGGACAAAGGGCTGCACATGTCAAACAACACCTAGTGCAAGCATTTTCAGTATTAGGGGTTCCAAAAATGATCAAAACAGATAATGGCCCAGTGTATATATCCAAGGAGTTTCTAGAATTTCTCCAACAGTGGGGACTGGAACATAAAACTGGCATTGCCCACTCCCCCACAGGTCAAGCTGTAGTCGAGCATGCACACCAGATGCTCAAACAGGTATTGAAAAAACAAAACAGCTCAGCTCCGTGGATGTCTCCATGAGGCAGGCTCTGTAAAGCATGTTTACCATCAATTTTCTGAACTGCTCATTTGAAAACATGAGTCCACCTGTTGTTCGTCACTTTAACAATGGCAAGCAGTTCAAATTGTCTCGGCATCCCCCCGTCTTGATTAGGGATCCAGAAACTTGGGAAACCAATGGTCCCTAGGAACTTGTAACCTGGGGTCGTGGCTGTGCATGTGTAGCTACTCCCTCAGGCCCTTGGTGGATTCCCCAGAAGTGGGTGAAACCTTTTGTCCCCAAGAATCCAGGTCAGACAAAAGGGGACAGGAAGCAAGTAGCTGATGCTTCAAAGAGAAGACGCCACTGGATGGAAGAAGAAGAATGTTCCCAAGCGTGAATTCCTTCAGGCAGGAACAGAAACTTTAATATGTTTAAAATGTTTGCTTTCCCCTTTTAGAGAAATCAATTTTGTTACTCCTTGTTATTTTGTTCCTTGTAACCTTGGCATTCGGGATCCTGCATCACTTGATTTTCAAGGCTATTAAGGATCTCACACCTTCTGCCTCAGAAGTCAACCACATAGGGCTGGCTAACCTGAGGAGGCCTGACTACGCCACCAACTGTAGGTGGTGGGAAACCCATACTCAGGGTTGAATCAAGTCCAGTGAATTCCTGTAACCTGTTTAACAAATAAGGGGGAGGTGTTACAGTGAGCTCATGGGCACTCTATTTCCCCTTCCCCGGGACCCTGTGACTCTCATCAAGATAACCCTGGACCCCTCCTTCCTGCCCCAACGGGTTTGGTGGAGAGCCAGAGAAGCCCACCCTGTCCAAAGTCTATATAGACCCCTGACATTTCCTGTTCGTCCTCTTTTGCCCCACTTTCCTCTTGGACACCACAGAATAAAGAGAGCTGAACCAACGTATATCAGGGTAAGAGCCTCTTTTGGAAATCTTTGCCATCTCCTGATATTCCTCCCCTCACAGCCTCAGACCTCTGGGCTAGCCTGATATTCAGGGGGCTGTGCGAAGGGGGGAACGTAAAAAATTTCGAAAAAAAAAATTTCTTGTATTGTTGAAGTCCATATACATGGTGCAGTGAAATTTAGCAAGTGTTAAGAGAATATTTCTTTATCTGTTTGACATGAGAATGACTTGCTTTGGATACAAGAGAGGCATTAATAGCAGCTACTTGAATTTGAGCAAATGGCAGCAAGTATACTTAAGGCTACATTCTGAATAGAAACACTGGAAATGGAGCCACACTTCATGACAAACCTATATGAATTGAACATAAAGAGGAAAATTCTACTGGCTTCTGATAGCTATATATTGAACTAGTCAGTCCAGGAATTAGAATAAGTGAGCAGTCTGTGTAGCTTCAAAACTTCTACACAACTGAAATTGGATCCATGGGTTTGTTGAGATTGAAGTGCAGGACCTGACACTTCACCTTATTGAACATCGTACCACTGGCCTTATCCCGTTGATCCAGCCTGTACAGATCCCTCTGTAGAGCCTTCCTACCTTCCAGCAGATTAACACTCTTTCCCAACTTAGTGTTCTTTGCAAACTCACCAAGGGTGCACTCGATCCCCTGGTACACTCCATCCAGATAATTCACAAAGATGTTAAACAGGACTAGAACCAATACTGAGCTTTGGGCAACACCACTGGTGACCAGCCACCAGCTGGATTCAACATTTTTCACCAGCACTCTTTGAGCCTGGCCATCCAGCCAGGTTTTTACTCAGCAGTGAGTTTCCTAAGCCAAGCCATGAGCAGACATCTTGTCCAAGAGAATGCTGTGGGAAATGGCTTCAGAATGATAAAGTCTGTGTAGCCAATATTCCAAGCCCTCCTCTCCTGAAGGATTTTCTTTTCTCACTTCTTTCTGTGTAATCATCTTTCCCCTTTCAACTTCTTATACTTCACAGTGCCTATTTTGTACATATCCCCTACATATAAGCAGACAGTGTTAGAAGGTCCTTCAGTTTAGAACATTGTGGCTGTACTTCCCCATAGCATTTATATTATCAAAACCAAGTGATTGTGTGTTCTTTTTTTTACTTCCTGACAATTCTCTTGCTTTTTGGAGAAAGAGACATGGAGATAAAAATTATATAGCACATGTTTGCAAAGAAAAAAAATATATTTAAAAAAAAAGAGTAAAAGAAAACTTTAAAAGAAAATTCAGTTGACTTATGGTGGTTGCAAATGTAATAGATAGCTTAGAGTATATGTAAGATGATGAAAAGTAGCTAAATAGAGTGTATGTCTGAAGATTCAGTTAGTCAGAATGAAGGTTTTGGAGCTTAGATACACAATGTTGTTATTGAAAACCAAGATTTGATAAAATCTGAAAAATAGGTTTATACAGCATGAATCAAAATATAAGTTAAAGCTATTCTGTATCTTTATATGTGAAAAGGATAATCTCATTTAATATTCTGAAATGCTTTGGATTTACTCCATTCAGTTGCTGTTTCAATACTAATTTTGCTATTCACCTTTCCTAAAGAATGGAGGTAAAAAAACCTGTAATAGTATTTTCAGATGTATGACTCTCGTATCATCTTTGGGAACTTCAGAATCTACAATTTTGTAAGTACATTGCATATACTGTCCTTGTGTGTATTCCTCTGGGGTTTTCTGAGAGGGGGGATGTGCTCGTTGAACTTCATGGCATTTCTTGTTTGCTATTTAAGAAATTTAGTATCGAAAATATTATCCCAGTTTTGTTAAGCATAGAAATACACATACCCATGATTTTTACCTGCAAAAGGAATTCATCCAAGTAAGTCAGGGAGGAAAATTTTAAAAATGCAAAAATGCAATAATAGTCTTATAGCTGTATTTATCTTTGTCTCTAAGAAGTAAATGTCAACATGTCAACATGGTTATTTTTAATAAAATTGTGAGCAAGGTATATCCAGCAATAGGTTGAAGGAGGTTATTCTCCCTCTTTCTTCAGAACTCATGAGACCACCTGGAGTATTGCATCCAGCTCTGGGGCTCTCAACATGAGGAAATGGACCTGTTTGAGAAAGTCCAGAGGAGGGACACTGATCAGATGTCTGGAGCATCTTTCCTATGAAGACAGGCTGAGTTGGGGTTGTTCTACATGGAGAAATGAGCCTTATGGTACATAAAGGGGTCTACAAGAGAGCTAGAGAGGGGATTTCAACAAGAGCATGTAGTGATATGGCAAGGGGGTGTGTCTTTAAACTGAAAGACTGAAAGGCTTAGATGAGATAGTGGGAGGAAATTATTCACTGTGAGGGTGGTGAAGCACTGGAACAGGTTTCCCAGAGATATTGGGCATGCTCCATCTGTGGAAATGTAGAAAGTTACTATGGATGGAGCTTTGAGCAACCTGATCAAGCTGACACCTTGTAAGGTCTCATCTAGACTAAGTTCTCAAAAAAGTAGAGTGACTGACTTTCTTATCTACTTTCTCCCTCATCTGAAGCTCCTAGCTGAAGAACACAGGAGCACTAGGCTATCAAGTTCTTGTTACAGAAGAGATATGTAAGAGGAACAGCCTATTTTCATCTGTAGGAAGTAAAAAAAGAATAGACAAATGGACATTGCAATTTAACTGGTGCTTCTGTTATGGCTCTTACTGCTGACTCTCTAACAAGGGGTCAGTGAGATATTTCTGGTTTTCCTTTATCCAGTTGCTGCATCTTGTTGCTGGCTGTTGCTGAACTGCAAAGATCAGAGTTAGGTGATATCTGTGCATTGTCAGTGTTGGTCCCATTAACAGAAGATCTCTGTTCTATTTCCTCCACCTCTTGTTTAATTGAAATTCCTAGATGTCTCTCTTTTATGTGAACCTTAGATGTCTTCACCACACTAGCCCTTTTATTTTTATTATTTTTGTGCTTTTGCATGATTTACGTATAAAATCTGTAA
The DNA here is from genome assembly GCF_050655825.1 of Lonchura striata. Classification (NCBI taxonomy): domain Eukaryota; kingdom Metazoa; phylum Chordata; class Aves; order Passeriformes; family Estrildidae; genus Lonchura; species Lonchura striata. The sequence continues at coordinate 76,465,915 of NC_140704.1, forward strand.
CATTTTTGTACTTCAACAACCACAACCAGTTACAATAATAGAAAATAAATCTATACTTGGTGAATGCTGATTTAAGCATACTTAAAAAAAATTCATAAACCACTGGTATGCTGATTTGTTGTATCAGGCTGTTGACATATTCAATGCACACAGAAGAGGGAAGGTGAAAAGAATAAAGTATTTTTTCTTGAACTCAGCATGACAGACATATTTTTTCTGTTACTCTTTCAGTCAGCTACTGGCACAGTTAGTCACTGAAAACTTTGAGCCTGAATCCAAATAATAAAAGCATTGACTTTGAAAAGACCTAAGCATGCAAATAATTTTCATCTCATGAATACTACTATTGATTTTAATGAGACTGTAGAAGTTCATAAAGTCCTGTGGGAGCATGAGCTTTAGGATCCAAGCCCCAGGCTAGTGATGATCTCATTATTTTTGTGTTAGAGTTTCTATAAGACAACAAAGAACATACTTCACAATTCAGTTCACATTTATCAATACTTTCTTTTTACTATTTTTTCTTTCCATGTATAGAATTTTAGTTTTAGCACAGAACAAAAACTGGCAAAGGACCTAATTTTGCCTTTGGCTAAGAAATATAATGAAAATGAAAAAAGCTCTTAGTCATGTCAAAACAAATATGCACATGATGAATATGTCAGAATACATTAATTGTGTGCTACCTAGAGAACTGATAATAACATTACTAATGCTATGATCACAACTTGTGGAAGAAACAATGTGAATATCTTTTCAAGTACTAGGGATTTCTGAAGTGAAACAAAGCTGTCATATGCTATTTCCTAATAATTTAAGTATCTGTAAGGCAATTGTATCAAACTCTGGTGAATTACACCACATTTTGACCCTGATAAATCATAATCTGAAATATATCCATCTACTGTGTGACTCAGTAATAGCTATCTAGAGAACTTCCTCTTGTTCCTGAATCATAAAATATAAATGAGAGAAGGAAGGCACAGGGTTCCTTGACCTTAGTCAGGTTTTGTAAAAATCCAAGGGACTGTGTATGTATAACAGCTGTATGTCACAGTCTCCAAGTCAGACTTAATGGCTTACAGGTCATATTTATTTATAATACCTAAAAATACTGCATGACCTCAAAATGCGCAGACTACCAAAGCATACCTTAAGTTATGAAACCTTGATTTTTTTTTCTTATATTTGTCCTTGCTGCATCAATATCACAGTAGTCTGTACATTTAGACTGTCTAAAATATGGAAAGAGAAAATAGAGGCATTTTTCATGCACTTCATATGGCTTCCTTGGTGGTTCATTGTGTCAGTTTCTGGTATAAAATCAGGTAATGTGGAATCTGAAGTGTATTTGGAGAACACAACTGGGCAAGTATGCCAGTTGACTATCTGCAAATGTCAGCATGAATTAAACTGGCTTTGGCCATAGCTAGGTGAAGGTGATTGTGGTGTCGTGCTTTCTGTTATGAATTTAAAGTGTTTTCCTGTTACAGGTTTTAAGTGGTTTGTTCTGATTGTCCCCTATGTTTGGTTTACCCTGGAATTGTACCCTCCCATTTTCCCTGTCCATTTACCCATCGACCTACCCTTTTTTCCAGACCCTTCCCTGTCACTTTGGGAAACCCTGCCTTCTTCCTTTGTCCATCACAGAAATCCCACCTTTATCCCTAGAACCTTCTGTGTCTATCTTGTATCCCTTGAGTACCCATTGGTATGTTTAGTTTATTCTCCTCCCCTGTTATCCCCCATTGGTTGTCAGTATATACTCCTCGCCTTGTGCTCCTCCCCAGGACTTCTGCCATTGGTTACAGTTGTATCCCCCCTCTCATTCCCTCCTCCATACTTTTGCTGTTGTAACCCTGTATTTGCTGTCAAGTGTCCCTGGACCTAGTCAAGGATGAAGACTTCTTGGGACCCCACACAGGTGATCTCTCTCTTGACTTTACTCCCAATTTCTCGACTTGGGATACCAACAGTAGCCGCACAGAGCAGCCTTGAGACTTCTGGGAATTAAGCAGCCCTGCTTGTACTGCCACCCAAACTGACCCAAGGGGTGGACAGGGGGCAGCCTCTCTTGGTCAGGAGATCAGGCTAGCCATAGTCATCTCCAGAGCAGCCAGTGTGTCAGGTGATGGGATTTGCTTCTGCTCCAGAAAACTAAGAAATTATTGAAATGACTGCAACAAGAAGTCTCACATCCAATCTTTATACCTTCATGAGTAGTAATCAGAAGAGGTTGTTTCATCTGAGCTCTACTGAAAGAAAGCTGTTTTCCTACAAACCAATCAAATTCTTTATTTGTGTGTCCTTTTTACTGAAATAACTTGATGCTGTTGATATAAAAGCTCTTTATGTGAGTTTGTTCTTTTTTTTTTTTTATTGTGAATAGTCTTTAAGCAAAAAGAGAAGATTATAAAAGCTGGCAGAATTATAGGACTGAAAGGCAAAATTTTGAATTTTTCAAAATTCTGTGCTTCTATTTAACTCTCCATTTGATAAAAATGGATCTATTGTATTTTTAGCAGCAATATTTACTAGCTAGAACACAAATTCTGTATATTCCTTCTATAATCTGAACTAAAAATATTAAAGTAGTTACCAAAACCATATATTTATTCTTCTTGTACTGAAATCTTGGATTCCAATGTATCCCTGTTTTGCTTAGCTTCAATGATTACCAGAGTTTTCAAGAATCATGGTGGAAATCTTTTAACTGTTTTGCCTCCTCTTTTTCTACATTGCTTCTATTTTAAAAACACTGTTAATATTTCACTTGTTAGAATTCCTATTTCCATTTGACCTTGAATAAAACCATCAAGCACATTTCACCTTACTGACTGAAAATTAATACCTTAATCCCATAATTGATAAGTAAATTTAAATGCTACAAAAATGATGGATACAACAATCACTGCATTTTTCAATTTGAATACTTCTATTTCTTTGTTGCCTAGTATTGGGAACATGGTCTTAGATTTTTTTTTTCAGTTTGTTTTTGAGCACTTAACTGCAGATTTTTACTGATTTGAAAGCTGATTTCAAGTTTGATGGGTAGCATTTTGTCACACTTTTTATTATCATACACCTTAACTGTGCATTTCAATGGAGACCATACCCTTTTGTCAGATGATCCATTGCTGTTATGTCATTCAAATAGGTTGCTTCCAGATTGCCACTTGGTGTTTAGTAATGGTAGTTTTTATACTGGTTCAGATACACATTCCTAAGAAATTCTCCACATCACAGGTCACAAAAGTCATCACTGCAGTCCTTGATTTTAATGCCTCAGGTACCCCGAACTGCCAGAAGAATGCATGTTGAATGTGTATTGAGTTCAGGGAGCTAGAGAAAAATCAAAATCACAAATGTAATGAGAAACTAACTTCTTTCATAGAAGCAAAATAAGAGAAAATTAACAAGTTTTACCAAAACAAATCAAGCAGTCTTCCTTGAAAATCATAAGTGTTTTGATGAAGGTATGGTAAACTCTAAAAAGTAATCACTAAGATTGTTTTCATTAAATGAAGTGTCAAAAGAAATGCTATTGGCAGGCACAGATAGTATATGTAGACATGTGTACCTGCATTAATTGACCAATTCTTTCTTCTGAAGTAGGATCAGGCAATTAAAAGATTAATTACAACAGAGAAGGACAATGTATTCAAAAGTCCTATAATAAGAGCCCCACATGGATGCTGAATTCTATGGATGCAAATTGTTAAGCAGCACAAAGAAATACCTACAAGTAGAAAGCATGCTGCTGACCTTGTAGAATATTAAAAATATATCACATTTGACAATGACCTATTATAGTATGCAAAAAAATGTGCAGGAATGAGTTTGACTTAATGAAATTATTTTTTAAAGTATTCTGGTGTGTGCTGTTCACCAGTGTCCCTCTCCTTAATGTGGAATTATCAGCTTAGTGTTTATTAGCTCTAGCTTTGGACTTCAGTTTAATGTACCTTATTAAGAAACATTCAGTAGCTAGAGAACAACATGAATTTGTCAGTGTAGTTCAGTTCAGATTCAGTTCATATATTTTACATGTTTTATTTTTTTCATTGTTTTAACTGATTTCCAAGGCTTGCGTTTTACTTCAGGACCATTGAAATGTCTTATATGTGTCTACCACCATATTTTTATAAAAATATTTAAATTTGCATGACTTGATGTTAATTAAACTCCATTTGTACTGAAGTTGTCTATTGGTTTTGGCTGGGATGAGAGCTATTTTTCTTCATAGCAGCTACTGTTTTGGATTTGTGACCAAAAGAGCATTGATAACCCAGGGATATTTTAGTCATTGCTGAGCTGGGCTTATACAACATTTCCACTCTTCACGATACCCACAGTGAGGAGATGGAGGAGCACAAAGGTTCTGAAATCTAATGTTTCAAAACATTTGCCCATTTGTGGAGGCACCAGTGTGCTTTGGTGAGGCCAGGTTTAAACCTCCCAGGGGGAGGAGATGAGATTTTGGGTGTGCAATGGCCAATCTTCATAAAGACTGAGAGGGTGAACTGGCAGTGTCTAGTGGCTACAAGCCAGGGTTTGAGGTGGATGAGAGCCAAATCCTGCAATTCAAGATGGTGCCTCTTATCATGCTAACGGCCCTGCCTTATACAGCTCAGTTGTAAAATTCCCCCCTCCTATCTCCTATCTCCTATCTCCTATCTCCTATCTCCTATCTGATGGGACATAACTGCCTCAACTGAGCTGACATAAGAGACAGCTCTCATGTTTTAGAAGGTGTCAGAAACTACCAAAGGCGCCCAAAGCACCTTCAGATTCATTTCTGAGGCCTTGCACCAGAAGACTGAAAGCTACTTACTCCTAGAAGAGGTACCAGACTGTTCCCAACTTAACCTGAGTATAGTTTAACTTGTCAGAATGTATTTTGTGGGCTTCTTACCCCAGTCCTGATGGACTACCACTTGCACCAAGGGAAAGCTGAGCTGCAACAATCAAGTCTCATCAGAAGATCAATGGATGGTGGTTATTTATATTTGTATTCATATCCTTTCTTTCTCTCCCTTATACATTTTCCTAGGTAATATTTTTATGTTTCATATTGCTATATTGCTATAGATAATAATAAACAAAAGGCTACATAACTACTTTCCATTGCAAACAAATTGTTCCAAAATAAGCCCCACATACACACACACACATACACACACACACACACATATATATATATGTATGTATGTATGTACAAATACTGATCATTCAGTGTCATTTCACTTTAATCCACCCCAAGTGATAAATTAATAAAAACCTGGGTTACTCTCACCATTGTGGGAACAGCTCATGGCAGGAGGGGATATTCAAAGTGGTGTGATTTATTTCCCAAGTCATTGTTTCATGTGTAATGGCTCTCTGCTCTCCTGTGGATGGCTGAAGGCCTGCCTGGTGAGTAAATTCTTTGCTCTGCTTTACTTGTGAACTTGGCTTTTACTTTCCCTATCAAACTGTCTTTATCTCCATCCATGAGTTTTCTCACCATTACTCTCCCACATTCCATTGGAGCTGAGTGCGTGAGTAGCAATTTGGGTCTGAGCTGCCAGCTGAGGTTAAGACAAGACAAGCTTTAAATGAAGGATGGACATTTCAGGCTTTGACTCTTGAATAATTACTAAAAAATTGTACATAAAACCATCCTTATCTCTACTACTTCTAATGAATTGACTGAATTTTGCTTCAAAGAAACAACAATAATAATAAAAAACACCAAACCTTTTGTATAATAAAATGTTATTTATTTTTCTTATGAATATGTATGCTATGATATAGGAACAACCTAAGAGCTTTCACACAACTATTAAGTATGTCTGAGAATCTTTAGATTGAATCCAGTCTCTGCAACTTTATTTATAATCATCATCAAATGAAGGCATATAAATGTTCTATCTTTAACTGTCAATGAAAGTCAGTAAGTTCAACACATCTAATGATTCCTTACCAACATGTAGGTGCCTTGAAAGTTAGACTTATGGATGCAATTATCTTCAGTCCTGTTTATCCTCAGTCCTTCATGTGTTTACATCACAACAAAAACAACAACAACAACAACAAAAAGTTTAACACTTTAATGGAAAAAAACTGACTTAGTAGCAAACAATATCTAGATTCATTTTGCCAATATAATGCAGGTATATGGTATCAAGTAAAACTTCTTTTCTTCAGAGTGCCAATCAGCCTTGTCACTTCTCTTTGCTGATTACTGGTGAGGAAAAGTAAACCAAGTAATATTTAGCAAGTGAGAACCCTGGAGAAATGTATGCTTTGTATACACACATGTATATGTGACCACTGCATCTCTTGGCTGTTATAACAATATTTCCTGTTAAATCATTGTGTTGTTGGAAGCAGCATTTCCTTTCTCTAGGAAGATACAGTAGGTGAGTTCATACTTATGGTCTTTATTTCTTTCAAATAGGCGGTCTTAGTGGCTACAACTTCTCTTCTGCCTGTGATTCCAGAAAACACCTGAAGTGCAGCATATCTTGTATCTTTATTATATATTTTTAGTATAAATCTTATTTTCATTAATGCTTTTTTCTTTCCTCATACATTCTTCCCTACTACTAGACCCTTCAACTGAATAAATGGCAAGGGATCTCAAGGGCCCAAGCATGTTTTCACTAGACTCTCAAAATTTCAATCTGTACTTGGCAGTTCATAACTGTCCTGGGTTGTAAAATAAGCTTGTATTCTATTTGCCATCTGTCGAAAGGTTGGGCAGGTTTTGTTATCTCTCCCAAAGACAATGGTTTGCCCCGTAGAGGCAATGGTTTGTTTATACACTATTGACTGACTCACTGCCGGGCTGGTAAATGTAACACCGTGAGGGGTCCCACCCAGAGGGGGAAGCCAAGCACTCTATTATTGTATAAAGGGGTAGCTTTTTGGGGGAGGAGGCAGCTCTCTTTGCGGGACTCCCAGAGAAGCAGCTCGCTCTCTCTCTTTGCGGGATTCCCAGAGAAGCAGCTCTCTCTCTCTGCTTCGTGGGATCTCGCAGCGAAACAGCCGGGGAGGCGGCGGCGGCGGAGCTCGGAGGCAACCCCGGCGCAGAGGAAGACCGGCCCCACTGCCACCAGATCTTCAGAGGAAAACTATACCCTTCAAAAGATCACCACTGCAGCTGCAGTTCATCAACCACTGCAAGGGGAGCAATTATCCCAGCAGGACTGCTACTGGCACCCCGAATCCTCAGGTTCTGGACTTTTTCACTGGTTTTGTTTGTACCGATTGCATTTGCCTTTTTAAATTGTTGTCTAGTTTTCTCCTAGTAAAGAATTGTTACTCCCATTCCCATATCTTTGCCTGAGAGCCTTTTGATTTAAAACTCCTAGTAATTCGGAGGGAGGGGGTTTACCTTCTCCATTGCACAGGAGGCTTTAGCCCTCCTTCGCAGATTCCTGTCTTGTCGAACCTAGACAGATTTTGGCGCCCAACGTGCGGCTCGAGGGCATTGAGAGGGAAAAAGTGTTATAAACGAGCACAATAGGCTGTCAAATCCAATTAAAAGGATTTATTAATAGCGGAAAGCGAAAGCAAACCAGCGCGCGCTGGGCGGCAGTCGTTTCAACTACCGCGCCTAGTTCCCCGTTTCCCCCCCACTTATTGGGTTGTCTCTTCCGGATGTGTGACGTTCTGGTGACGCTCCGGTGTCTCTTCTGCGCAGGCGCACCCTGTTGTTAGGTGGTCGTTCTCTGCCTCTTGGTGGCGCTAGTGGTCTTCTTTAAGGTTGTCTCTGCGACCTGGAAATTCCCTCAAAAACAAGAAATGTTATCTCTAGGCACGTTTACATGTTTTGCTAAGTCTGTAACGGAACTGTCCTTGAAACATATCTATTCTCTTAGGTGTTTGGGTGCCTAGCAGCAGCTTTCTCAAAACAGTTTTAACTCCCTAAAAAGTTTGTAACAAAGTCGTCCTTGAGAGATAGTCACTGGAATGCCTGGCAAAATGAGAACATGTTCAGACAAGTAAAAACTCTAATTAAAACTCTATTCTGTGAATATGAGAGACTCTATATTATGAACAAAAAGGCCTTATTTTCCTAACAAAAAGGATTAACAGTTCTTAAGTAATTTGGTTTTTTGTTGCGTGTAGAAACATCTTAAGCATCACCATGTGGTCTAGTTTACCTTGGTTTGGGTGGCATGTGATCGTAGCTATACTTTTCCCATTTGCAGACCCTTATCTAAAAATGGGTCCTATAACTAAGGCTACGGTGTCTGTTATCAAGTTTGGCTTCTGGGTTAATTGGGTGAGGAATTAATGGATCTTTAATTTCCTCTGGAAGGCAGGTACATGGATTCATAGCTATCACACATTAACTGTATGTTTTTGGGGTTACTTTAATAACGGTACCTACTGTGAGGAAATAGCGCCTGGGCAAACTTTCTCCCAACCTTTTAACCATCTTTTTGGGTCTGCTCCACCAGTTCTCAAAGGGTTAAGATCCTTTCTAAGTGCTAATGATATCATACAATGGGTGGTGTTGCTGATAGGCCTGTTATATTTAGCATTCAGAGATAAGGGAAGATTAACCTGGATAACTACCCTCACACCTACACCACAGACTCGAGATGCTGCTGCTCCAGAGCCTGACCCTGCCCCACAGCCCACCTCAGAAATGAACCGCCCAGATTGGGTGAGGGTTCTGGTTAAGGAGATACGAGAGATGCTGAAGGAGTGCATTTCCCCAGCTGGTGAGAAACCGGCCCTTTGCCTTGAGGAGGGACAGTCTAATAGTACAGCTGTGGAACCCACAGATGTTACAACTGTCCAGGTTCCAGCTGAACCACAAAGGCAGTCATGGTCAGCAGCAGTTGCCCCAGTAGAAACAAGGAAGCCTAAGGTGAAAGCAGAGCACCCTGCAGATAGGGACAGGAATGGAGGAACCTCACAACCCACAGGGGAGCCAGAGATTGCTATCATCACCGAGTCCCTGACGTACGAAAGTCTTCGTAATCTGCATAAAGACATTGTGCAACGAGGGCGTGAGGCTTATGCTACCTGGCTACTCCGGGTTTGGGATCTTATGGGTACAGGCGTGCAGCTGGACGGTGGTGAGGCAAGGAACTTGGGACCCTTGACCCAGGACTCGGGTATAAATCAGGTTTTTGTAAGGGAACCAGGGTCCCTTTCTCTCTGGGAGCGGCTCTTAATGAGTGTCAGGGAGAGGTTTGTCCACAGAGAGAGAATGCAAGAGCACCATCATAGAATGCGCTGGAAGACCCGCGAGGAAGGGATCCAACAGCTGAGGGAAGTGGCAGTATTGGAGGTACTCTTTGGGAGGGATGGACGACACAATAATGACCCCGACAAGGTCAGGTGTACGGGACAAATGCTGTGGAGTCTGGCAAATCTTGGGCCATCTCAATACACCACCTTCATTGCAACAATCAATGCTGATGCCCACCGGGAGACAGTGGGTTCTGTTGCCAACAAACTTAGGAATTATGAGAGTATGATTAATGGCCCAATGCAGGCTCATATCTCAGCTGTGATTAAGGAGTTTAAAGAGGAGATAAGGAAGGTTAATACAGCACCCGTGAGAGTCACAGGCCCCAGAATCAGCGCCCAACAATCCCCAGCTAGAGAGAGAGGGTACACCCCAAGGGCTAATCTGTGGTTCTTCCTGCGTAACCATGGGGAAGACATGGGGAGGTGGGATGGGAAACCCACTTCTGTCCTGGCAGCACGGGTCCGTCAACTCAAGGAGGGAAACTCTAACCGGGGGAGTTCCACCAAAGTGAAGGTAGCCTCAACCTCCCATGACCAGGCTTGTGGGTATGATCTGTCAGACCCCCTTGAAGGGACCCCTAGTATGTATGCCCAGGAAAGGAATAATAACCAGTGTTAGAGAGGCCCTGTCTCTAGCCAGGGAGAGGCACGGGAAAACCGGATCTTCTGGACAGTGTGGATCTGATGGCCTGGCACATCAGAGCCACAAAAATATGATGCTTTAGTTGATACTGGTGCACAGTGTACTCTGATAACATTGGGACATGTGGGGGCAGAGCCTGTTTCCATTGCTGGTGTGACAGGGGGATCACAACAATTGACTCTGGTGGAAGCCGAGATGAGCCTGACTGGGAAGGAGTGGAAGAAACATCCTATAGTGACTGGCACAGATGCTCCGTGTATCCTAGGCATAGACTTCCTCCGGAACGGATATTACAAAGACCCAAAGGGACTCAGGTGGGCTTTTGGAATAGCCGCTGTAGAGGCAGAAGACATTAAGCAATTGAACACCTTGCCTGGACTGTCAGAAAACCCCTCTGCAGTAGGACTCCTAAGGGTGGAAGAACAACGAATGTCAATTGCGACCTCGACAGTGCACCGCCGGCAATATCTGACGGATCGAGATGTCGTGATCCCCATCCACAAAATGATTCGGGAGCTGGAGAGCCAAGGGGTGGTCAGCAAAACCCACTCACCCTTCAACAGCCCCATCTGGCCTGTGCGCAAATCTGACAAAGAATAGAGATTGACTGTGGACTATCGTGGCTTAAATGAAGTGACTCCACCGCTGAGCGCTGCTGTACCGGATATGCTGGAACTCCAGTACGAGCTGGAGTCCAAGGCAGCAAAGTGGTATGCCACCATTGATATTGCTAATGCGTTTTTCTCCATTCCTCTGGCAGCAGAATGCAGGCCTCAGTTTGCTTTCACCTGGAGGGGTGTGCAGTACACCTGGAACCGACTGCCCCAGGGGTGGAAACACAGCCCCACCATCTGCCATGGACTGATCCAGACTGCACTAGAAAAGGGTGAGGCTCCAGAACACCTGCAATACATTGATGACATCATTGTGTGGGGGAGCACAGCAGCAGAAGTGTTTGAGAAAGGTGAGAGGATCATCCAGATACTACTAGAAGCTGGCTTTGCCATCAAGAAGAGCAAAGTCAAGGGACCAGCCCGAGAAATCCAGTTCCTGGGAGTGAAATGGCAAGATGGACGGCGCCAGATTCCCACTGAGGTCATCAACAAGATCACAGCTATGTCCCCACCAACCAGCAAAAAGGAAACACAAGCTTTCCTGGGTGCCATAGGTTTCTGGAGAATGCACATTCCCGAGTATAGCCAGATTGTGAGCCCTCTTTATCTGGTTACCCGAAAGAAGAATGATTTCCACTGGGGCCCTGAGCAGCAACAAGCCTTCACCCAGATCAAGCAGGAGATCGCTCATGCTGTAGCCCTTGGCCCAGTCAGGACAGGACCAGAGGTCAAGAATGTGCTCTACTCTGCAGCCGGGAACCATGGGTTGTCCTGGAGCCTTTGGCAGAAAGTGCCTGGGGAGACTCGAGGCCGACCACTGGGATTCTGGAGCCGAAGTTACAGAGGGTCTGAAGCCAACTACACTCCCACAGAGAAGGAAATCTTGGCTGCCTTTGAAGGAATTCAAGCAGCCTCGGAGGTAATTGGCACAGAAACACAACTCCTCCTGGCACCCCGACTACCGGTGCTGGGGTGGATGTTTAAAGGAAAGGTTCCTACTACCCACCATGCCACTGACGCCACATGGAGCAAATGGATTGCCCTCATCACTCAGCGCGCCTGTATTGGAAACCTGAATCGCCCTGGGATTTTGGAGATAATTACGAACTGGCCAGAAGGTGAAAACTTTGGTCTCACTGATGATGAGGAGCAGGTACAAGTGGCAAGGGCTGAAGAAGCTCCACCATACAACCAACTACCAGCAGAGGAGACCTGCTACGCTCTTTTCACTGACGGTTCCTGTCGCATTGTAGGGATGAACTGGAAGTGGAAAGCAGCCATATGGAGCCCCACACACCAAGTTGCACAAGCTACCAAAGGAGAAGTTGGATCAAGCCAACTCGCTGAACTCAAGGCCGTTCAGCTGGCTCTGGACATTGCTGAAAGGGAGAAGTGGCCAAAGGTCTACCTTTATACTGATTCATGGATGGTAGCCAATGCTCTGTGGGGCTGGCTGGGAAGGTGGAGGAAGGCCAACTGGCAACATAGAGGAAAGCCAATCTGGGCTGCTGATATATGGAAAGACATTGCCTCTCGGGTGGAAAAGCTGACAGTGAAAATCCGTCATGTAGATGCCCATGTCCCCAAAAGTCGGGCTAATGAGGAGCACCGAAACAACGAGCAGGTAGATCAGGCAGCAAAAATAGAGGTGTCAAAGATAGACTTAGATTGGCACCATAAGGGGGAGTTATTCCTGGCTCGATGGGCTCATGATTCCTCAGGTCATCAGGGCAGAGATGCCACCTACAAGTGGGCACGAGACCGAGGGGTGGATCTAACCATGGACAGTGTTTCTCAGGTTATCCATGACTGTGAGACGTGTGCTGCCATCAAACAGGCCAAGAGAGTGAAGCCCCTATGGTATGGTGGGCGGTGGTCCAAGTACAAGTATGGGGAGGCCTGGCAGATTGACTACATCACACTGCCCCAGACACGCCAAGGCAAGCGCTACGTGTTGACCATGGTAGAAGCCACCACTGGATGGCTGGAGACTTTCCCTGTACCTCATGCCACTGCCCGGAACACCATCTTAGGCTTGGAAAAGCAAGTCCTGTGGAGACACGGCACCCCTGAGAGAATTGTGTCTGACAACGGCACCCATTTCAAGAACAGCCTTATCAACACCTGGGCCAGAGAACATGGTATCGAATGGATATATCATATTCCCTATCATGCTCCAGATGCCAGCAAAGTTGAACGGTGCAACGGACTCCTTAAGACTACCCTAAAGGCACTTGGTGGGGGAACATTTAGAAACTGGGAAATTAACCTGGCAAAAGCAACCTGGATGGTCAACACCCGAGGGTCTGTCAATCGAGCTGGCCCTGCTCAGTCAGAACCCTTACACACAGTAGATGGAGATAAGGTCCCTGTAGTACATATGAAAGGTATTTTAGGGAAAACTGTTTGGATTAATCCCACCTCAGGCAAAGACCAACCCATTCGTGGGATTGTCTTTGCTCAAGGACCTGGTTACACTTGGTGGGTAATGCAGAAAGATGGGGAGACCCGCTGTGTACCACAGGGGAACTTGGTCTTAAGAGAGAACTGGGTGTAAGATTTCATGGTGTGCAGATGGAAATAGAATAAGGGGTGGATACAAATCTGTCTAGGTTCGACAAGACAGGAATCCGCGAAGGAGGGCTAAAGCCTCCTGTGCAATGGAGAAGGTAAACCCCCTCCCTCCGAATTACTAGGAGTTTTAAATCAAAAGGCTCTCAGGCAAAGATATGGGAATGGGAGTAACAATTCTTTACTAGGAGAAAACTAGACAACAATTTAAAAAGGCAAATGCAATCGGTACAAACAAAACCAGTGAAAAAGTCCAGAACCTGAGGATTCGGGGTGCCAGTAGCAGTCCTGCTGGGATAATTGCTCCCCTTGCAGTGGTTGATGAACTGCAGCTGCAGTGGTGATCTTTTGAAGGGTATAGTTTTCCTCTGAAGATCTGGTGGCAGTGGGGCCGGTCTTCCTCTGCGCCGGGGTTGCCTCCGAGCTCCGCCGCCGCCGCCTCCCCGGCTGTTTCGCTGCGAGATCCCGCGAAGCAGAGAGAGAGAGCTGCTTCTCTGGGAATCCCGCAAAGAGAGAGAGCGAGCTGCTTCTCTGGGAGTCCCGCAAAGAGAGCTGCCTCCTCCCCCAAAAAGCTACCCCTTTATACAATAATAGAGTGCTTGGCTTCCCCCTCTGGGTGGGACCCCTCACGGTGTTACATTTACCAGCCCGGCAGTGAGTCAGTCAATAGTGTATAAACAAACCATTGCCTCTACGGGGCAAACCATTGTCTTTGGGAGAGATAACAAAACCTGCCCAACCTTTCGACAGATGGCAAATAGAATACAAGCTTATCTTACAACCCAGGACAATAACAAATAAAATCATTATCTCTTTTTAAAAACAAATTAAGGGGGAAAATTTCTCTGCTTTGTTTCTTAATGGCATGTTCAATGTAGAAAATGAGATATGTATTAAAAGCTATGCCTCTGAAATTCTGATATCATATACCAGAATCTGATAAATTTAATCATCAAGTCCTTTAGCAGAAGTTTCACATGGCAAACCAAAAAGATGCTTTAGAAATTGTAGAAAAAGGCAAGTTGAGAAAGATGTATGTGGCTCACAATTCATAATATTGCAGGGAAAATGTATTGCTTAGGTGCAGCAGTTTAATAACTTAAAGTACTTTAGCACCTGGAATGTAGAGTCACGGCCTTCCAGATGGAAGGCTTGTGTTTTTTTTTTTCTCTGAAATTTGAACTTTCTGCAGCATTCAGACTTGGTTTTACCATAGTCCAGAATTTGGCAGTATGTCCTGTAATTCTGTACTGAACAAAAATAAAAATTATGTCTCAGTAGAAAAGTAAAATTTCTATACTGGCACACTGTGCTGAAGCATACTTTATTTTAATTTTTTTCTCTCTCTTTGCATCAGCACAGATCCAAAACCGATGGATTCCAAACCCTCACTCCCCAAAAAAATAGCTTTCTATGACATGCTTAAGATGGTACAACTTAGCCACATGCTGTCTGGAAACCTGTTTATGATTTCTGTACCTTATACATTACTAAAAAACAAGACTCTTTTTTTAAAAGTTGTTATAAAAGCCAAAGTGATTGTTCCTTTTTGCTTCTTATATTTACAGGAAAATATGATATTCTTCCGCTACTGTTAAGATTGCTACTTGCTACAGCCTCTCTGTATGATTAGTCAGCTTAAGAAATTGCCTTACTAGCTGGTATATGTCAGTATAATTCAAGCCTGATTGAGAAACAATTAGCTGACTTGGGGTTTTATTTAATCTCACCAAGTAACCCACTTAGAAAATGTGTTCAAATTCAAAGAATTTCTTAGCACAAGCAGAACAGCCACTCACAATAAGTTTGAAGGATTCAGAGAAACCAGAGATTCAGTTGCCTGCTCTTTTAATTTCAGTTGCCTGCTCTGTGGTTTTGGAACTGTGGAGGCAGTTCAGCTTTCAGAAGGACAAATGAATTATGTCTTCACCCTTCAGACAAATGAATTATGTCTTCACCTCATCCTCTGAGCCAAAATAAAATGCCAAATAACGGCAAGTAAAATGTAGCTAAAATGGCAGACAGAAAGTGAAAACCCAA
Organism: Lonchura striata; assembly: GCF_050655825.1. NCBI lineage: Eukaryota > Metazoa > Chordata > Aves > Passeriformes > Estrildidae > Lonchura > Lonchura striata. Next base: position 76,481,041 of record NC_140704.1, read on the forward strand.
ATATGGTTATTTTGATAAAAGAAACAGCATGAAAATAAAATGCAACTTTATTTTCATGCTTCTAAGTTCCCTAATAGATTATAATAACAATATGTCCTTGCATTTTTCAAAATCATGCATTATATAAAATAATTAAAAATGGTTAAAATAAATAACTACTTCTAAAGGTTAGGAATTAAATGTCTAGGGATTTCATTCTCTGCTGGACTACTTACAAGAAGCATTTTGGTACCATTTTAAGAGGAACTTGATAAGAGGAGCTTGACATAACCAGTCCAGATTATTAGATGTCCAGAATAAATACAAATGTAGATCTAGGTAATTATGAAAATTTGTATTAGTTATGAAAAGGTAATTTAGATCTAGAAGTTAACATGTATCTGGATTCCAGAAGTACCATCACCTTTTTTTTTCCTGTCAAGTTGATACATGAGATTTAAAGCAAAAACTTACTGCATATCAAATTCAATAATTATCATTAAAAGTTTCTGTATTTCAAAGTTTTACTAAAGCATGTTTTTCCTTATGAGGAGAAAAGATGGTGCAGAGAAAGCACTTTTTAAATGTTTAAAAAATCATAGTTTTAAAACAATGAGTTTCAAAATTATCTCTGATCTCTGCAAGAGCTTGCACAAAGGAGCAGAATTTTTCATTGTGGGCAGTATTTCTCTTTCTTGAAGTCAATCTTCTTCCTGTTTATTATTCCTGTTTAATAGAAAACTATTGAGAGATAAGGTAAAAGAATGCAAGTTCCTTGGCTTCCTGTACAGATGGCATTCCTGTTTGTCCTTTAGACCAAGTGTAGGTATATCTTATCCTGGTTTTCATAACATCATATTAGAATCTGAAATTTCTCCAAAACTGAATGCAGGGGAGGGTGGAGATCATGGTATTTGAAGGAAAGAAGCAATCTGACAAAAGATCACTACATCAAAACCCTCCTGTTTCTATATGGTGATTACATGCTTCTAGTCTAGACTGCACAATGGTTTTTTGATATCTGTTCTGAATAGATTTTAGATTGTGCTCATATAGATGGTTGGTTTGCTGGCTGAAATAAAAAACTTTATTTTCCTTTTCTTTAAGTCACATAGATTATCTGAATTGACCCAAATGAAATGTATAATTTGCAAATATTTTGCATCTGTATTTCTTCTGTGAGTAAATCACTCTCTCAGAAACAGTTCAGATTACTTTCATTTTGGGCAAAGAAATTATTAATCTGAAAATTTTCTCCCAATCTTGACTAGCATTGCACAATATTAGACTCCTGAATTCCAAATATACAGATTTCTTTGATTCATACCTATTGAATAATATCTATTCCTGGGAAACTGCTGGTTAGAAAGCATCACATCCCCATTTTTTAATGAGTAGGGTTACTATGGTGGTTAAAGTTCTTTTTTCTATGCTTTGGTGTCTCTCACAGACCCTGGGGAGAATTCTCCCTTTAATATTCAAAGCCCTTTATAGGACTAAACTGCGCCATTTAAGACTAGACAACATTTTCTTTTCCTCAGGTTAACCCTGATTATTGGTGTGACCTGATGATAGACAGGTAGAAAATTGCAGAAATAATGTGATGAATGTTAATTTTGGCCTTTCTTCTCTACTGCAATAGTCTGTCTATTTTCTTAAGCAGGACTTGTGAAGTTTGAACAGTTGTTAGTGGTTATAAAGAATAAATGCATGTTATTTGTTTGACTTTGCATATGATATGCAGGTAGTGCTCGCAACATCTCTGGCAAGCATCAGATTTTGACAAAAATTTGTCACAATATTAGGGAGAAGAAGGTAGTAAAATATGTTCTCATTTGACTGCCTAGGAATCCTGATGTGTTGTCTGGGAATCCAAGCAAGACTTCAGTAATTTTGTCTTTCATTGGAATATCAGATCTATTAGAAAACAATAGGAGTCAGCTAGATTCCCTGAGGCTTCTCGCGCATCTGATTTCTCTCTCAGTAACCTTTCAAAATCAGTCACAGATGGTCTTAGTCTAGATTATACTGGCATCTAACCTTTTTAAACTTGGACAGTGGAGAAAATTAAAAAAGCAAAGTGTAAAAAGAGATACAATCTTCAATTTCAAAATGTTATAATTTCTGAAAGAAGCAACAATTTCATGACCTATAAAGTTCAAAGTTGTGCTAGGTTATTTTGCCCTTCACTTCTCTAATTTTTTAACCTTGATCGTTGTTTATGCTTGTTCGTATTATTTCTTAATTTCTCACTTTTAAAATATTTTTAAATGTAGAATAAATATTTAGATGCATTTTGAGATGTTATGAGTTCATGGACAAAGAATTCCACAATATTAGCTAGGGATATAAAGTTCTGTTGAAATACACTGAATGACTCTTAATTAACTGCAGTGGGCTCTGTGGCCCCTTACTAGCGAGATCAACTTGAATCTTGTAGATTTGGTCACTGTAACAGAGTTCAATCCCTGATTCTAACATCACTGGCTTCCTTAAACGAAGGATCATAATAATATATCATACTTAGAAGATAACCAAAAAGAGAAAAGTTGACAAAACCTTCTGTGTATTCTTAAAGATGCTTTACCTATTAAACTGTGTTTATCTCAAACTATGAGTTTTTCCACTTTTACCCTTTCTATTCTCTTTCCCATTCCACTGAGAGGCAGTGAATGAGCAGCTGGGTGGGGCTGAGCTGCCTACATTTGGAAAGTAGTCCATAACACAATCCAGAACTGCTAACATAACTACAAAAAGGATAGAATAGTCAAAACATTGTCTAGATGTCAAAAACCACAAACCCTCAAAACGCAAAACAAACAAAAACATGCTATAATGTTAGGTGTTAATATAAGCATCTCAAAGATAAAGGTCTAATAAAAGAAAATATGCCTTCAGAATTCAGCAGAATTGTAATTTCCCCTGATAACTATCACTTGATATATATTTTAAAAATTATAACCCTCCACAAAATAAACAAACAACCCCTCCCCAACAAACAATCAAACAACCCCAAAACACAGGTTCATTTCTTTTTAAAATTTTGCTTGGAAAATAGGAGAGGAACACAGGACAGATGGAAAAAAATGCTTTTTGCTTTTGACTGGTTTTCATTGTGAGCAGATTCATCATCTCTTCCTGATACCATGGTCAGCACATCTAGAGAGTTAGAGAGTAGAAAGAACTCATATGATATTGAGATTATTTCCATGGGAAGAGACTTTCTGAGCTTCAAAGATTCCTGTTGCAATGTGTTACCTGATTTTAAAGATCTCTGTCATCTTACAGATATACTGGTGCTCCCTTCTATTTCATACAGTAATAAAATGGGGAAAGAAAATGACTCAGCAGGAGGATAATACCATGGATAAAGTCATACTCTTATTGTACTTGTTTATACCAGCTAGGGAAAGCTTGTCTTATTTCATCCTTTCTTTCCCTCCCCCTATCCCATTTTTTAACTGTTCAAATGTTGCTTTACCTAATTGCTGTCATGATCTCATGAATAAGAGTAGGTCCATACAGAGGACAAAGATCTACCATGTAGCTATCTTTTATCTCTGTTTTCTTTCTCCTTTCTATGGCTTTTCTGTGGTTTTCATTCCGAAGTTTAATTCCATAATGTATGGATCATGATGAGGAGAGGTGGAAAGAACTGGCAGAAGGCAATCTTACACATACATCATGCATCAACTGCTGCTTCTAAACTTTCATTTTAGAATTCATTTGCAGTACCTTCTGCAATTACTATAGAAGTGGTAAAGGATGTATGAAATTAAATATTTTTGTTGACTGATTGTACTGAGAATTCAGAGAATGTTATATCCACTGCTGAGGCATACTTATCTTATTTGCAATAATACTTGATATTAAGACAAGCTGTCAAGAATTTACTTGACTAAAAAGTTCTAGAAAATTAGGGCATGGCAGTTTTAAGGGAAATAGACTGTTCTCAGGAAAATCAAGAGAAAAGAAAAATAGTATTTTCACTGAATAACCGATTGTTAGGCTTCATCTTGGAAGTAGGTTACTTTTTCTGAGGGAAGATGAGATTGCCCTAGAGATGGAGTAATGTAAGGTTCGGGGAATGATTCAGGTATTAAAAATCCTTATTAGATGTAAAGCTTGCACCTATTTCGAGAGGCAGAGATCAGGGACTTTAATACCATATTATAATAATTATGATTACAAGAGAAACAGAATTCAACCAGATGAATCAAATGTATATTTATTATATGTAAATCTGTGTTCTGTGATTTATCTGTTTCTCTTGAATTAGACTATTAAAAGTTTGGGGTTTTTTTAAGTACTGAGAGATGAAGACCCAAAACAGCCTGTTAGCAAGGCTAGCTTGACTTCATCAGCTTGTGTGAATGGGTAGGGCTAGAATGTGTGAAGTGTAGGTTTAAAATCCTTATTTTTCAGTAGTCTGTCTTACTCTTTTAAGTAGTAACAAGAATAGTAAAGTATTTTCTATTAAGGTGGGTGAATACACACACATGCACAAATGCTGACATCTACAATTTGTGATATAATCTGCACACTTGATCTACTCAGGTTTGTTTTCATCTTCACAGCTGCTGTGACCAGTGTCACTGTTGTTGAGGTCCTTAACTTACTGGTCTGACTGGTGCTCTCTGGTGCTGCTCTTTTGACCTCTGCACTTGAAACTGTCAGCACTGAGAACTGACAGGTTTTGCAGAACTAAAGTCAAACACCTATTTCTCTGCTTTAGAGGTGCATACCTTGCTTCACCTGTTTTTCTAATCTCTAATTTAGAGATGATAAGAAGAAATAATTACATCACAAGCACTGATGCTATTTTTTCCCTTTTCTGAAGATTTTCTTTCCCTGAAGATTCAGTAGAACTTGGTGACTTCACCAAAGCAGTCAATACATCTTACCGTGTTTTAATGATACCTTGAATGCTTACTTTGGTGATTACCTGCGTAGTCCCTTGAGTTCATTAAAAAGATCTGATTATAAGATAACAAATATTGTAAAACAGATAAATGTGGGAATGTTCCCATGTCTTCTGACTGTAATTTTGTATTGGGTTGGCTTTCAGGAAAATGCTCATTGCCCATCCTACATATTTTTTGGAGTCTCAGAGCGTAAAATGAAATCTACCATCAAAGGCATGGTGTGTTATCCAGAAGATGATTTCCAATTTTTTTTTTTTTGTCACTTTTCACAAGAAAGTGAAAAAATATATATAGACACCCATCCTTAATTGTTCTTAACCACAATAGTCAGAACTGAAAGGAAAAATGCTTTATGAATTCCTAATTTCTCTTGTGCTAACAAGCAAACTTTTTAAAATACAGAACAAGTACTCACCTTTCCAAGTAACCAAACCATGACACATAAACTTACATCTTTTTTATCTGTGATGAAGACATAATTACTTAACACCAGAAAATAAATTTTAATTAAAAGTTTATAGTTTAATTCTTGTTGTTCCACAGTTTCCTCTCTTTCCCCCCCTTCTTTTCATTTTAAGACCTATTTTTCCTGTTCTTCACTTGGAAATAGCTGGTGCTGTAGTTTGATAAACTTGGTCTCATTAAGTGTCTGGTACAGCCCCAGCAGCCCTCAACAAGACTCACAGAAGGCACAGAGCAGATCGAAAAGCAATTAGCATTCTGGCTTGTGATAATTACCCACAGTATGGGAAGCTTATCCAAGATGTAGTTTCTACTGTGTCTAGTAATAGGATTCTTTAAGACACTGATATATTTTCATGGACACACCAGTGCTCTCATTTCAATTATGTCACTTATCTGAGAAAGGGGAAATAAGCATCCCTCACACATTTTTTTCCATCATAAAGAAAAGTACACTGCTGCTCTGACAACTTGTGGTGTCACCTAAAAGTCACCTTGAATCATGTTTTAATCAACTGGAACAAGGCAACACCTCATTTATTTCTGCAGTTTCCTTGCTCTATGATGCACTGATTGCCGAGACAGAGAAATCCAAATTGAGCTCTGATTAAAATGGAATGAGGATGCAGATGCTGCTGTTGGTTCAGAGGGGCACTCTGCTCTGTGCTAGGAAAGGTCAAGGTGATTTGAATTCCAATTATAACAGACAGATTTACTGCAGTTTTTGAATATGTTGCATTGAAGCAGCTTTGTGCCGTGACTGGTTGAATTATTTCTGAATCGTTTGTCTTTGATCAATTATCTTTTCTTATCACAAGAGCTTGCTTAAAAACAAAGTCAGTATTTTTTACATTCTTCAGTGAGATCCAATCCTGTTCTCGTAAAAGAATTGTTTCAGAAGCTTGAAATCATCCATCACTTCTCATTTGTAACCTGTACGCTAAAGTGGTTTGACATTTTTGTCAATTTTAATTTCCTGTTGATTTTTAACATCTGTATAAATAAATAATTTGTTCAAAAGCTTTTATTTTTTACTTAATCAAAAGATATGATATATAAATGAATTTGGTATTGGCTAGATGGGCTAGAGATGAGACACTCATGTTGTCTTCAACTCTCTTAGCTACATATAGATAAAGGCCAAGTGATTACAATAATAATTCACATCACACATAGATTTTAAAAATAGACATTGATGGTTGAGTAGCAGTATACTGAAATTATAACTCATTTTTATGCCTGGGCTGTGTCAGTTACAAGACAATCCATTTATTGGTACAATTTTACAATGGATGAAATTTCCTATTAATTCAAGTGCACTCTGGTAAACCACATGCCCATAAATACAAAAGAAACAATATGATATTATTCTTAGGTGCAGAAAGCATGTTTAGAGTTTTGGGAGAGCAGTTCTGCCATATTTTTGAGCTAGTAAGTGTAATAATAGTGTCTGTAACCTTCTAGGAAATAGTGACAGGAAAAGACTGAAGAGTGAGCTAATTTAAACACTGATTCTACATGGACACTAATCTTAACACTCTGGAAGAACATGGGAGTTACTTAATTTTTAATTTTTAATTTTTTTTCTGAGAATAATGACTATACTGACAATATTGTGATGAGACATTTTTCTGAATTAGGAACTGATGTGAACAACAGCACAGTCTCAGTGCAACTCCTTACCTTTATAGCAGAGGAAACTACACTTGACAGAGCTTCATAAACTGAGCATGAGATTGGAAGTTTGATGACATAAGTAAAACATGAGACTTACTCCACTTGTGCATCTATGCAAAAGTACTATGTGGGAAATTGTTGGGACCAAAGAAAAGGTCTTGTTAGAGACACCTGGGGGAATGGATTTCTGAGTAGTAATACTTACTGAAAATGCCACAGTGACCCAGTTACAGCTAGTGACTTCTGAACGAAGAGGAGTTTGCATGCAAGGGCAGAGAGAGCCACGGCATGTTCCTACAGTCTCTGTTCTTCAGGCAGCCAGGGCATTGTGGCTTTCTGACAACCTAGCAGTATATCCACAGAGCAGTCATGTTCACACCTGTCTTTCCTTGGGAGGTGCAGGGAGACTGCTTAGTGGAAGAATGAATTGAGGCCCTGTTAACCTCACTCCAAGGATACATCATAAAATATTTTTTTTTCTCCCACTCTTTATGCATATTTGCTGTTTTGTTTCTGAGAACGTGGTACATCAAAGGTTCAGTCTTTCTATATGTCTTTGCTTGTTACGTAGCTTAGCTTTTGTAGACTAGGTGTAGTGAGATTGCAGAATTTGGCTGACCTGTAGTTTCAGTCCTTGATCTAGACTGTTACTCAAAGAAGACAGTATTTATGCTGTGTTAGAAAATTAAGCTTATCAATCAAGTATTTGTTGAGTGGCCTGTCACTGACACAAACATAAATAACATAAATAAGCTCTGATCTCCATAGGCTTGGGAAGATTAATTAATAGAAGTGGTAGAGGTACACGAAAGTAACAAATGTTCTAATGCCCATTGTGCCTCTGAAAATCCTTCCCTTATACTAAAACTACTTTTTACTTTATAATCCATTCAAAATGTCCCGTTGAAATATTTGAGTATATCTCATTTTTCTAGAGGTTGATTTGGATTAAAATGGACTGCTTGAGTCCACTGATATTAGCAAGGGGAAGTCCATTTTTAAAATAGAGGTTTTCTTATGCTCTACTCAAAATTTAAAATATTTCTCAGCCCAGTTTTACAAATTCATGGAAAATATTTACCATATGGGCATTAGTATTAAATATTTCTATCCATATTTGAATATTACTAATGAAAAAATGAGAATGAAATGTATTGAATATTATTGATAGTGACTGAATCATATAATCCAAAAATTGACTAGCATGATACCACATATTTTAATAGTATTTAAGGGCTTTCATTTTGAGGCTGACTTCATACTCTTTGTAATTCAATAGATATAGGTGCTTAGGCAGGTATTTAAATGGTTTTCCACTTTACTGAGGCTATAATTCTGTTAGTAAATGAAGTTGTCTAGTATTTATTTTCTGCTCTGGCAGCAAGGGACATGGCACCATTTTGGTGTGCCTCCTTTCTATGATGCATTACTTCAGGTTCATATGTGCACCCTCGTATCTTATTGCATGCAAAGTCCTTTCCATGTTACAAAGGATGCTAGGGAGCGTGTTTGCTTCCCTTAGCCCCAGTGGCATCACCTCTTCACCTGTCCTATTCAGGTTAAATTCAGCTACCCTTTGGATGCTTTGAATTATAGGAAGCTCTAGCTCTTTGGGATAGTAAAATATTCCAGAGTCTTAGTTTGCACATTTGGTGTACCTTTGAGAAAGAAATGTATTGGTACTAAACAGGCATCTTAAATCCCTTTTGGACTAACCTAACTCAAAATGGTGTTGACAGCATATAAAACCAGGCAGAAGATACAAGTATCTGATATAGGTAGAGAAAAAGAAAGAAACTATGCTTGATCTACTTGCAATAAGAAATATTTCTCTCCTCCTCCTTCTGATAAATTTCTGTGTCCCTGTCTTAACTGAGACTGACTTTGCTGCTAGTGAGCCACTCTGAGCAGTGGTGGCTTTGAGTAGTCTTTCCAAACTATTTTTTCAGGGACATAATAATGCTGGCTTCAGATAATCTCCTCCAGGCTGCTTCAAGAGCCCACAGCCCATGCCATTCCCCAATCTGTTGTGGTTCATGTTTACTTTATTAAGTTTAAGTTGATTGTTAAATGGTATACTCTGTTATCCCCCATGTTTGCCCGAACTTGGTTTCTTCCTAGTTTGTGCCCTCCCTTCCAGCTGTCCCTCAAGGTGTCCCCTCCCCTTATTCCAGACCCTTCCCTGCCTATCAAGGCAACCCTGCCTGTTCTGCCCTGCCTGTCAAGGTAACCCTGTCCCTTGGTCTGGAAAGTACCATGTCATTTGTTCCCTGAACCAATCCCCAACTGAGCCCTTTCTCTTCCCCCCATCCTGATTGGTTGTAATCCTGAAATTCCACCCCAAGTGCTGCCCTAGTGGTTGTTCTCTGGTATCCACCCCCTGTTTTGTGATGCTTTATAACCCAAGACCATAGGGGCTGGGGGCTCTCCTTGTTCTGGCCCCTTTGGCTTTGTTGTAGTAGTGTTGGGTCTTTCTGCATTCTGAGCCCTTTGGCTTCAATAAACCAGTTGGAACGTCAAGGCCTGGAGAGTCTCCTCTGCCTTTTTTACCTGCCTTGGAGCAGACTTCTCGGCTTAGAGCTGTGATAGTTCTAAGATTCTGTCTTTGGCTTCTCCCCAGCCAGGGCAGTTCCTTACTCTCAACACTGCTCCAGAATATCAGAGAACTAGCCTGGGCTCCAGTAGGCAGTGGCATCAGTCTTTGTACAAGAGTTGTGTGGGAAGATGCTAATTTGGTGTGTTCCATGCCAAGGAACAGGCAAAGAGTTAAACAATATATGCAAACATATATCAGCACTCAAAGTTAGGACCTGGCCAGGTATACTTTACTAGCAAAAGCAAAGCCTCAGGGTACAAAAAATTTAATTATTTTTTTTATCACCCTAGAAAAGTAGTAGTGTTACACTTGGAAACTCAAAAGATCTCTTGGTTGTTGTTGTTTTTTCTTAAATGCCTTTGAAATGTTTATTTTATTAAAAGGATTTATAATGTTCTGCCTCGTAGCCTGGAATAAAATCCATTGTCCCTCAAACACTGTCATTATCATTGGCTATAACCAAGGAAGGATTATATGAACCAATGGCACACTGAGTTTCCTCAATAGGCTTGTGAACAGTGTGTTTAAAAAAAGAATATTTCATTACATAGTAAACGTTTTGTGCTTTTTTAGCTAGTGGGAAAAGGAAGGCATGAAAAGGCTGTCTTCAGATTTACTTGTATTTAATATAAATCTGGATAATCAACATTAATATTGGTTGTATTAACAATTAGTTTCAAGCTTATGTGCAGATGGTGTAGTCCTCCTTTGCTACAGAAAGGACCTATATCTGAAGAATTAACAGCAGCACTGATTACTTACATGCTTAATATACAATGTTCCAGTTACTTAAGAAAGATGATGTCAAACTAATTTTACACTAAAAAAATTGCCTCATCTACTGCTCTGCACTTCCAGCTATTTTATTTGCAAAAGCTGAGTTGTACCTTATAAATTAGGAAGCATAATTTTACTTCCTACAAAAAGGTTGTGAACTAAAAGCTAGATAAAAGTGTGTGCTAAATTACATATCTTGGATATTACAGATTTGGTCTTAGGAAGCACTTCAATCCAGATTCTCAGGTGATTTTTTGTGAACTCCACTGGTACAAGTTAAATTTGCTATCCACTTTTTATTACAGGTCTTAGCTTCATCATATTTTTAAGATATTGCTTGAAATGTGTGTGTTGAAACTTAACACTGGTGTAAGAAGTGAAACCCTGAGATCTGCAGGAGTTTTGTTTTTCTTTACACCCTGCTGGAACATTAGCCACGCTGTATTTGAGTTTAGAGTGCTGCAGAGAAGCCCAGATAATCTTCTGATTTTTGTTTGTGCAATATTTTGTGTGCCCTTGGCCATTGTGCAGGTTCTATGAAAGGTGCAGTTTTACACACTGAGGATGATCATGCTTTTCTACAGTGAAAAGATCAGGCTCATGACTTTCTAGTGCATATCCTTGTATGTAAAGGGATGCTGAATACTTGTCGTCTCTTAAAATATCTGTAATTTTATTTTGCCAAAGATTCAGGCCCAGGTGCTGCATCTCACAGCATACTTACATTTTGCTGAAGCAGAAAAGCTCCTACCTCTTTACATGTTAGAGTCTATCCTATTTGAAGGGAAAACCTGTCCTTTTGTGAAAATTTGTGCTATATAAGTGCTTTTTTTCTTTACAGAAGGAAATTGTTTCATACTGCCTTGGAAACCATGACCTGATTATTTAATACATCTGATTGCTCCTGTAATTTTTTCTTTCTTTTCTGACATTAGTCTAATATAAGAAAGGGCCAGTTACCTGATTCTTTTATATTTTTTTTAGACTGAGCTTTCAGACAGAGCTTCAGTAATTTAGAAAGACTAGATTGATGCAAAACAAATCTTAATTTTGCTTCAGCCTAGCACTCTGTCCACAATAACTGCATATTTCTCTCTTTCCTTTGAAATTTGGTAAAGCACAGAGAATACAGAACAAGTTTCTACTTGCAAAGATGATTGTTAACTAATTCAATGTGTAAATTACATGACAATTGAAATATTTCAGTGAGATTCTTTGAGTAACAGAATAAATACTGCATTAATGGCAATAATATTAAATTGCTGCCAATAATGTTAAATATCTGCTCTTGTAAGACTCAGACTTTACTTTATTCTTCTAAAGATTTAGGGAGAAGGAAGAAGTACTGTTGATATGGGTAAACATAAAAAATAAGGCTATAGATCACCAGCTGATGTAAAGTAATAAAGACCAATTTACCTTGAAATTTTAGAATGCATTTAAACTCAGTTGAGGCTCTGACCCTGTAATTTTTTTTCTGCTTTCCAGTATCATACAGTATTACTTTACTTAAATTTGTTTTCATGAATCTTCCTTGATTGAATGAAAAAGGAAATCTGATTATGTGTTGAATACATTGAGATTAATGTCTAGCATTTACTTCTTTACAGAAAATCTAATGCCTCTTAAGTCTCCATCACCTTTCTTCTTTTTCTTTCTTCTTTCTTCTTTCTTCTTTCTTCTTTCTTTCTTCTTTCTTCTTTCTTCTTTCTTCTTTCTTCTTTCTTCTTTCTTCTTTCTTCTTTCTTCTTTCTTCTTTCTTCTTCTTCTTTCTTCTTTCTTTCTTTTCTTTTCTTCTTTTCTTCCTTTTTTCTCTTTTCTTCTTTTCTTTTCTTTTCTTTCTTTTCTTTTCTTTTCTTTTCTTTTCTTTTCTTTTCTTTTCTTTTCTTTTCTTTTCTTTTCTTTTCTTTTCTTTTCTTTTCTTTTCTTTTCTTTTCTTTTCTTTTCTTTTCTTTTCTTTTCCTCCCTTCCCTTCCCTTCCCTTCCCTTCCCTTCCCTTCCCTTCCCTTCCCTTCCCTTCCCTTCCCTTCCCTTCCCTTCCCTTCCCTTCCCTTCCCTTCCCTTCCCTTCCCTTCCCTTCCCTTCCCTTCCCTTCCCTTCCCTTCCCTTCCCTTCCCTTCCCTTCCCTTCCCTTCCCTTCCCTTCCCTTCCCTTCCCTCCCCTCCCCTCCCCTCCCCTCCCCTCCCCTCCCCTCCCCTCCCCTCCCCTCCCCTCCCCTCCCCTCCCCTCCCCTCCCCTCCCCTCCCCTCCCCTCCCCTCCCCTCCCCTTCCCTCCTTTTCCTTTTCCTTTTCCTTTTCCTTTTCCTTTTCCTTTTCCTTTTCCTTTTCCTTTTTTCCCTTTTTTATTCTTTTTTTTTTGTTTTTTTTATTAAACACTCAGTTACGGCATAACCTTACTCCCATCCTTTTAGATGGTTTAGGTAAAAGTTAGAATCACAAGATAGCACAAAATTAAAAAATCAGAAGCAGCTAACTTAGACATGCAGAATTACTAAGTTTATAGTGATTGGCTTTGGCAAGTCCTTCATATTTTCATGCATCAGAAAACAACAAAGAATGTTGAAACAAATGGACAGCTGGGGGTCAGAAAGGAGAAAATTCACTTCTTTGTAGTATATGTATATCATCCTGTGATGGATAGACTTGATGTCTAACACCGCAAATTTACTAAAGGAAAGTTCACTCTTCATATCACAAAATTATCACTTTCTACAGTGAAAAAGTTTTTCCCCCTTGTGCAGCCTTGTAAAAATTGGCTATCTGAATACCTGGGAAGAATTAAATTACTAATTATCCTTCAAGTATAAAATCATGTATTTTCTTATTATGCTGTTCTAAAGAATGAATACTTTGAATTGTTTAAAAGCTCCAGAAGGCCTTCAGTGAATCATGTTCATGGGTCTAGGAGACTAAGAATGTAAGTGGTGGACATAACCTCTACCTCTAGTCTAAAAATTATCCTAACAGATCATCTGAGTCTCATAGGGTAGTTCAAAATGTGATCTCATCATTGTGAAGCAGTACTAATTATTAAATAATGTCTTAGGTCCAAGCTGGGTTGGTTTCTCATCTTCTTTGGGGTTTTAACTCTGTTACAGATAAAAATTTCTATCAAGAAATCTCTATTTATAAATGGCAGATGTCAAGATCCATTTTTGACTACAATGCTGCAATATTTTCTGGTAACATAGAAAATATCTTCAAGCAGTGGTACAGGAATTCAGAATGACATGCCAAAAATAGCTTTTCTATGAAGAAAATTGTTTTTTAAATGAAAGCATTGCATAGACATCTTTCTGGTCTCCAAGATATTTGAAAAATTGTTGCCACATATTTCTTAAGTCAGTCAATAAATATCATTGTTGAGAACAGTCATATATTTTACATCTTGTCGCTTTGCAGCCATTTTTTTTGTTTGATAGCTTTGTTTCTTGAAACTCATTGTAAACCTCTTTTAAAAAGAGTCATCTTGTTATCAGCTGGAAATTAGGAAACTGCCATATTTTTAAATAGCCTTTGCTATCAGCAGATTGAACTGTCATTAGAAACACTTCCAGTTGTTTATTCATACATATGAAAACTAGAAAATGAGCACAAAAAGTATTAGTTTTTATGTTCACAATAGGTATTCAGCTGAGATGCAAGTATATATATCTAAAGACATGTATGTATCTAAATGTGTATTTATGTGTTTGCGTTTCTTTTTTTTCCTTAGGAGAAATTCTTTCTAAAACTCTTGGTATCTTGGGTTTATTTCTTCAAAAATTTGCATCATTGACTAATGTAATCTTCAGTCACACAGAAGAACTATTTATTTCTATATATAAAGCCTTCATTAGGGAGAGAATGGAAGACATTTTTACTGATAATAAAAATAATTACAATTTTTTTAATCTTATCATTTGCAACTATCTTGATTTTATACACCAGAATTAGGGTATGTTTCTTTAAGTTGGTTAATTCGACTTCCTCACATGGTATTGCCTTATGTCAAACCACACCAGTGAAATCACCTTTGTAAATTAGAGAAAGCCATATGTAACACCAGGATGTGATGAGATATTCAAATGATGGTCTTTTAAATTAAAACTGAAATTTCATTTCTTTCCTCAGTGTCAGCATTTTCAACACTGAAATAGAAATTGAGTACATACAAGAGCAAGACAATCCAATGCTCATTAAATTGAATTGAGATTTTCTTCCTGAACTTAGTAGAAAGTATTGAGACTAAAACTGGTAGAGTAATCAATTTATGGGAGAAAAATATAAACCCTCTTGTTTAATGGAATGTCACTGGTGAGTTAATGATCAGTGCTGCAACATGGAAAGATTATTCCACCATAGCTTTCATTATTGCCACCAACTCAACAATAAAAGAGTAAGAGGAAAAGGTTTTAAGAACATTACATCACCAACTCGCCTATAAATCCCAAGCCATATCTCTGAAAACTGTCTAGTCACAGCACACGCTTTTTTGACATGGCTGCTATGTATTTTTATATTTGTTCCTATTCTCTACCTCTGCATAGGTTCCTCTGAGTAAAGTACAGGTGAAAGAATTTCCCTGGCTCCAGCTGGAAAAGAGACTTTGTAAGAGGGCAGCTGATGTGAAGAGCTGCTGGCTACTGAGGCTGTTTGTCTTTGAGGCTGAATGCAACTGAGACCAGCAATCAATACAGATAATAAAACCAAGTGAAATGAGTTTATTGGAGTCTATTTATAAATTTATAAATGCTTCCCCTGCCAAATAAAAATAGATTTAAATGCTACCATAGCTAGTTTGCCTTCCTGAAGACAACTTGTGGTTGTTGTTTTTTTGTCTATTTCATGAAAATAATGACTAGAAAACAGAAGATGGTTGGAGTCAGGCACAGAAGCTGAACAATGAATGGGGATTACTTGGAACAGTATTTCTGTTCTATAAAGAGTTACAGTGCTGCGTTATCCCCGCTCTGCAGGATCTGATATCCTGCCAGCCCTGGCTAGCTCACCAAGGGGTGTATGGACAGCAGGAGGCACTCCCCACTGGACCCTGCTAGGCTTTGGGAAGTACCTTCGTGAATCAAGAGACTGGGCTGATCTCACTGGCAAATGATGGGGACGACACTCTTCAGAGGGATAACTTCAAAGTTTATTGAGACTCCGAGGAAACCCCCGGAGCCCAACCGAACTCGAATGACTCCAACTGAAGAGAGCACCGGAATGGTGAAAGCAACAACTTATATATGGAGGGAGGGGAATCCTGGCTAACCAATAGGAGAAAACATAGGAGTGGCTCTCTTGGTGGCTGACAATCAGGGTACCTAGTTAGGGAGGAACAGGGAAGAGACCCCAGGCCCTTATCCAATCACCCGACACCCTCTGTAGAAGCTTCTAGACAGAAGGGAGGGGATGCCGAGTGACAGGCAAGACACCCGGGAGGAGACAGGGGAATGATTCAGTACTTTTGGGGGTGACTGACACATAAGGAGAGGCAGGAAAACGAGGGCTAAACCAAGAGGGTACAGAGAGGTACAAAGGAAGGAACCATTTTGAAATGAAATACCATAAAACATGAAAACACAACTCCACATCACAGAATGTTAAAAGTGTCATTGGGATAAGTAGAAAAAAATTACTCAAGGAAGAGACTTTCTTTTTAATTCATGGAAGATGAGGTCTGAAACAAATGTTGCTAATACAGAAGAACCTTATGAGTGTTTGCTACTTACTGTAGTAATTACTTTCTCTAAGATTTCTTTTAAAGTAAGTGGAATTAGGATCTTAACACTTCTATGTGTCAGTAAATGCCTTTGTTTTTCCAGATCTTCACAAGAATTTTTCACTTTTCCCTCTATTGAATTTCAAAAGTAAGAGCTTAAATTTTAGCTATGGCATAAAGCAGTATTAAAATGCCTTGTATTGATATATATGTGTATCAGCATGTTTAGCACATTTCTTTTGCCTACCAGACTGTTTTTACTGTTACTTTCAACTAGCCTGAATGGAAGGAAAATATTTGGGCATTAGCAGATGGTATTGGCTTGTGAAAACTACATTCAGTGACAACATAATGTTAACAAGCTGAATGTCTCAGTACGTTTACATTATAAGATGGGAATTGGACTAAATATTTTTAACATAAACTATTTTTAATGTACTAAGCACTTTATACTGAAGTAACTAAGTTTGATGGCTATCCCACTCTTGGCAATGAAGCACTGATTCTTTGTAGCTGTGGGTATGCATGCATAATTATTTCAATCAAGATAGTGACTCAGTCTTAACTAATGACAAAAATTCTGTCATTTCATCTAGTTATACTTGGAGACATACCTTACCCTGAGAATTTACAGCTTTAAAGAGACAGACAGTCTCATAGATGATAGAGAAAAAAGAGAATTACAGAATTACATAGATTATAGAGATAAAAGAGAGTTTGTTTCGAGTTAATCATAGATGCAGTGTTACCATGTGTTTTAAACCCTGCTAGCAATGAAACCTGACATAGACATTTGCTCATCCCCCCTCAGTTGAATGCAGAAAAGCACCAAAAGGGTAAAAGTGAGAGAACTTGTGGGTTGAAAGAGTGACAGTTTAATAAGTAAAGCAAAAGCCATACACACAAACAAAGGAAAACAAGAAAAACAAGGAATTCCTTCACAACAGCCCATTGGCAGAGAGGTGCTCAGCCAGGAAAGTTTTCAGAGCTCCATCATGTGTAACAGTGACTTGGGAAGACAAAAGCCATCACTTCAAATGTCCCTCATTCCTTCTTCTTCCCTCATATTTATATGCTGGGCATGATACTATGTAATGTGTAATATCCCTTGAGTCATTTGGGTTCAGGTGTCCAAGATTTGTCTCCTCCCAACTTCCTGTGCACCTCTGGACTCCACACTGTCAGGGCACTGCAAGAAGCGGAAAAAATTCTGTGCAAGCACTGCTCAACAATATTGGAAATATGGGCATTATCAACCTTGTTTCCAGCACAAATCCAAAGCATAGACCCATATTAGCTACTGTGAAGAAAATTAACTCTATCTCTTCCAAAACCTGCACAACTGGATTTATATTTCAGTTATGAATGGCACATAAGCTTCATACATTCCAGTGGCATCTACAGTTTCATCTGACAGTTCTCATGAAGTCCTTCCAGAGAGAAATGGATTGGATTTCCTGTGGGTCTGCCTTAGTAGACCTTTGCTATAGATTTTGATGCATCAAGGTCAAAGCCCAACCGAGACCTTAGTTCAATATGTTCAATATCTTAGTTCAATATCTTGCCAGTAGTGGACCACAAATATTCCTGTGAATGCAGAGTGTTTCTCTGAACTATTCTGAAAAAAGTAAGTCAAACAGTAAGCTGTTACCTAAAGACACTTGAATTCAGAAAATTCAATTGAATTCTAAGTGACTCTAAGTGCTGACTGAGAGGCTGACAATTGCTTTAGAAAGGGTAGGATGCTTCCTGTGTCTTATGACTAGATTAAGCTTTTGCCTGAATTAAGGTGCAAATGAGACCTTATGCCTAAGTCAATAACACGGATTTTATTTAACAGTAAATGTGAGGTAGGCAGAGAGATGTGCTTAAGTTCCCCCTGTGGTGGTTTATCTTATGGCAATTCCCTTCTGGACTGACAGGGCACACTGCTGATTCACACTGAGCTGCTGCTGACCAGCATCCCCAGATCCCTTTCTGTAGGGCTACCCTCCAGCCACTCCTCTCCCAGTCTGTAACTGTGTACAGTGTTGCTCCATCCTTGGTGCAAATCCGTCACTTGGACTTGTCAGATTTTTATCCCTTATTGGTTTTATCTCTTTCATAATTGGTGAGTCCTTGATTTTTTTTGTCTGTTTTGTGATTGTTGGGTTGCTGTGTAGAAGGGTACTACAGGTGCAATTCAGGTAGAGTCTCTCAATCTGGCTGGTATGAATACCCAGAGACAACAGTCAGCAGCATCTGGAGGCTGCTCTAGACTATGTAGGAGTTCAAGTGGTGGTGTTCCAGAGGGCATGGTCTCCTTCTGGGGATGATACCTGGGCATATCAGAGGCTCTGACCCAGATGAGGGTCATGAGAAGATGGCTTTGGATTTAGAGCAGCTAGGACTGCCTGTGGAACACAGTGGTCTCACTTGCAGGAAATAAGTGGTGGTAAAAGCCCTGCATTGCTGGGTGGAAAACCACCCCCTGCTTGGGTCA
Source organism: Lonchura striata (assembly GCF_050655825.1). Taxonomy (NCBI): domain Eukaryota; kingdom Metazoa; phylum Chordata; class Aves; order Passeriformes; family Estrildidae; genus Lonchura; species Lonchura striata. The sequence continues at coordinate 76,499,640 of NC_140704.1, forward strand.
TAAGAACCCCAAGCAATGCTACAGACTGGGAAAGGAGTATCTGGAAAGGTGCCCAGCAATAAAAGGATCTGGAGGTGCTGGTCAACAGCCAGCTGAACAAGCCAGCCCAGGTGGCCAAGAAGGCCAATGACATCCTGTCCTCTATCAGCAGTATTGTGGCCAGCAGGACCAGAACAGTGATTTCCCCCCCATACTCCATACTCATGAGGCTGCACCTCTGATCCTGTGTTCAGTTCTGGGCCCTCACAGCAGGAAAGACTGTGAGTGTGTCCAGAGAAGGTCAATGGAGCTGGTGAAGGGTCTAGGGGGTAAGTATCTTCAGGAACAGTAGATAGAGCTGGGGTTGTTTACCCTGGAGCAAAGGACCTCAGGGAAGACCTTATAGCTCTCTACAACTACCTGAAAAAGTGAGGGTGGGATGATCTTAGAAGTATTTTCTAACCTATATGATTCTGTAATTCTGTGAAATATTACATGGGGCAGATGAGCAGGCTGTGTGCTATTAGAAAGGAAAAAAACCAGGGTTGACTGGAGCTTCATAGAAACTTTACAGAGAGAAGAGCCTAAGTTCTTCCCTCATTGGGAAGATCTTTTCATAGAGAAGGAAAGCCATACATAGAGAGACTGTGTTTGAGTGACTCATGAATGGAGACCTGAAAGATGAGACAGGCTTGAAGGTTTTGGAGTAAAAGAAAGGCTTCTCTGATGTCAGATCTGATCTTATAGATATGGATACTACACCACAATAGCCATAAAGGGGAACAAGCTCTACTAAGGAGGATCTGTGGGAGAATTGGACCTTAACAGGCTATCAGCACCAAGATGGAGACCCTGTTTTGATGGGAGCAGAAGCATTATCTAGCTGTTGACCAAACATACCATCTGCACAGAAAGTTTACTGCTGGCCACAGATTTAAAGCCCATAGATTTAAAGTCACCATATTTTTGGCAGAGAGACTGCAGAGGGCCTGAGACTCTTATTAATGAGAAAGTCACAGAGACAACTCGTGTCATTGTGAGGCTGCTTACTATCATCTATAGCTGCTCATGGAACCAGCAGAGTCCCTTGATGACTGGAAACAGACAGAGACATTGCGCTTGTTATAAATGGTGAGTGGGAATGTCAGTGGAACTCCAGGTAGGGGCTGATAAACCACATTTCACCCCTTGTAAAACTTTTCTGTGAATAAAGCACATACTGGCCATGTGAAGGTAGTGGGTATGCATGAGTTTACCAAGGGTAAATAAATCTTGACTAACCTGACTACCCTTTAATACAAGTTCAGCATTTGCAATGGGGTTTATGGATGTCAGAGAGTGGTGGGTTTTTTACTTCCAGGACTGCAAAGGCTTTTAACCCTGCTTATCAGAGCATCTCTGTGTTCAGAGAAGGATGTTACAGTGTAGATGGGTGGATTAATAGCTTGGTAGAGTGCTGGCTGTGTGGATGAATCTGAAGGAAAGGGCTTAACAGTGTGTACTCTACCTGGAGGCCAGTTGCAAGTGGAGTTCCTCTGAGTTTTAACTTGGTGTCTATCCTGTTTCATGTTTTCATCAATAGTCTGGAAATGGCAAGAAAATTCACCTTTATCAAGTTTGTGCATAGCACCAGACTGGTTTACGGCTGTGTATTCCAGGGCTGGGCTCTGAATGCCATCTCTGTCTGGTTGAACGTTGTTAATAGTTAAGGAGTAAGCAGGTTGACTCAGCATGGGGACCAATGCTGTTCTTGGTTATACTCTGAAACTTTTTGTTTCTGTGGCAGTTAGTTCAAGGAAATTTGCATAAACCTGGACTGAGCTTAAGGTAACTTCTGATGGCAAGCTATTGTGCTGTGAGTGTTGTTCATGGAACATATATACTTTGATCTGTAGTTTAGCTGTTTGTACACTTACACACAGAGATATACAATCTGATATAAAATGGTGTGTCTCTCTAAATTATAACAGTTTAGTGATACCTGCTCTTGTCTTTCACTGCATCAGTCACTATTTCCAATTAAACAAGCTGTGCTGATCATCCTTGTTTTGAGAACCTGGGCTTCTTATGTGAAGAATTGAATATGGCATAAAGCTGTCTGAACTACTGTTCAGTGTGTTGCTTCATCCATAGAGTTCAGGGCAACAGTGTGGATGTCACATTAAATTCCAGAAACAGTGCAAACATGTTGGCATGATTCCTGCATGCTAGTCTGGACTTTCAGTGCTGTCCTGAAGTAATTCCCTTGCTTTATGTTCTAACATGAGTATAGGAATTAATTGCCATTGTGTTGACACTATCAATTGCCCATTATATAGATGTGATGACCTAGCATGACAGAATAAGGCTGCTAATTCTGTTCAGAGCTTTACAGTGGTGTGGCTTACATCAGAACACTGCAAAATCTGGTTGGAGAGCTGAAGTTGGTTTTCAATTCTATTACTGTTTTTCAAAATAGCTCTGTATAATTATCTCTGTAGAAAAGAAGCTTTCTACACAATTAAAAGCCTAAGCTGATGACTGCTATAAGGGATTTTTTAAAATTGCTTTCATCAAGCTGGGCAAATTTCACATTACATTTTTTAAGTCACTGTTTACAAAAATCTCATAATTAAAAGCACTTGCAAAAATGTTAGTACTTTTTGAATCAAGGAGTAAATTGCATGTAATTTTTTAATAAATTGTTGAAGCTACACTTCCAGTCTGGAAAAGGCTGCTGCATTTATAGGATAGGACTTACGCTGATTTGCCTAAGCACTTATGGTAGGTGTGTATTCAGTGGTTGTTAAAAATCAAACACATGAGCTGGATAGAGTGCTGGGCTGTAAACTGCAATGATTAAGCACCTGTAACTTATTTATTGCCTGGTTACAGATACCCGATGTCATATGAGATGCCAAAGGTATCCCAGACAGGGTTTTGGAGACTGTTTAAAAAGAGCCTAGGTCTGCTGCAAGTCCTTATACATACTAGGTAAAATAACTTGGTTAAATGCTCTGCTGGTTTATGGCTGTGATGAGAGATAATGTTTTTCATAGCAGCTCATATGGTACTGAGTTTTGGATTTGTGACCAAAGCAGTTTTGATAATATAGGCAAGTTTTAGGCATTGATTATTTCCTCCTCCTCCCCCAGCCCACCAGCAAGTAGTCTGTGGGTGCACAAGAACTTAGAATGTTCCCTCCAGCTGCATGTGCTGCTTATGATGTCATATAGCAGGAATATCCCTTGGGTCAATTGGGGTCAGCTGTTCCAGCTGTGTCCTGTTCTGAGTGATGGTGTTAGACTTCTCAAGTAACTGCTAAGCTTCATGAATTCTGACGTTCCTCAGGATAGCAGAATATCTAACTGCCAATGGGAAGTGTTGGATGAATGCCTCATTTGGTTTGTTTGTGCATTGCTTTTTCTTTCCCTGCTAAAGTGTCTTTGTCTCAATCCAGAAATTTTCTCATTGCTATCCTTCCCCATCTCTCCAATCCCATTGTGGGAAATGAGTGAGTGGCTGTGTGGGGCTGAGTTGCATGCTGGGCTAAATTCACAAAGATTATGGTTTAACACCCAAATTAAGTATGCATGTCCATTTACTGTGAAACAGATAGATGGGGGAGGTGATCTGAACCACAATCTCAGGCAAAATTTCCTATCTTCAGGAAAACCCTGGAGAATATTCAAATTTCACAGGCCAACTTATATCCTTCTTGATAGATGATTCTTAAAATTAACAAGAGTACAAATTTAAAATTCAAAACACCTTTAATTACAGCTATGAGGCATCTAATCAAATTTGATAAATAATTATTAATTTTCCTTGTTGACTGCATACAAATTGTAAATTATAAGTAGTAATTTATATCACTTTACTAGGATTTCTTTGATTCGTTTTATAATTTTTTTATTGGGTTCCAGTTCAGCTGAAAATTATGAGGATAACTTTAGACGTATGACAATGTGATGAATGTCACTGTGTGTAGAAACAGGAGTGTTAAAAACATCAATATTATTTAATGTTTGTGCGTGTGGTTTGTTGAAAACCTGAGGAAAATGTAGAAAAACTGCTTTGGTCTTGTCCGAATGTAAGTCCAACTGGGCAAACATTGGTATGGAGAGGAGTCAGCAAAGGTGCTGACAGTGTTTATAGTAAGAGAGAGAAGTGGAAGCCTTGAAGTCAACTGAGAAGAAGTGGGAGCCATGTAAAAGGCCCAGGGTTGCTGCAACAAAGTTTCAGTGTGTGGTCATAGTCTGAAGAGATCAGATATCTCTGCTTTCAGTTCTCTTTTGTAACCTTTCTGAGTCCAGATCTTTGGTCTCTGGCAGGTTTTTGCTGTGAAAGGTCAGAAAGCCAGATACAGCTGTAGAGGAGACTGGGAATAAAAAAAAAAAAAAAAAAAAAAAATTAAAAAAAAAAAAAGGTTTCGGAGGATATGTCTTTTGCTACTCTAAGGACTGAGCTGAATAAAGGAATTATACACTGGGAACCAAAACCCTGAGGCTGGGCTTTCATCATATAAGGTCCTGCAGCGTGACTGTCCAGAGCTTCCACTGCAGGTTATATATAAAGCAAGGGAGAAAGGAGTGTGACATGGTAGAAAGATTCCATTGTTACCAGCAAGGGAAGGTGCGGGGAGTGCTGAGCTCCTGGACGGCTTGGATGAATGGAGACGAGAGATCTCTGAAGGTTGCTCTTAGAAAATAAGGTTTATTATGGATGGTGAAAGGTCTTGCTTGGAACTGCCAGACGCAGCACATGGCAAGGCCTGAGGGAATGGGGGAGGGGAGAGACAAGGGGTAGAGAGGATGCTCTAGGAGAGGGTGGAAGTTCCAAGAGAGCATCTGGCCCCTCAGAGACCCCTTATCAGGGGGCTTCAAGGTGGGCTGGAACAAGACTTGGGCCAATGGGGTCACAGACACCTGGTGTTTCAGGGGATGGTTACAGGTGTGGAATGAACCATACATTTTGGGGGTTGAGATAGACTTTTGGACCTATCTGTAGGTAAGGGCATTGTCCAACCAGTAGGGATTATTTTCATCCTGGCTGTACTATTGTAAATGTTTTGCCAGGCAATCATATTTATTTGGCCTTCCCAACATCTCCCCCGTTCTGATGAACAACTTATTAGATATTGACTTAATCACTATTTCTTGCACACTCTGAGGGATACAGGGTATTGCTACCAAAACTACAATTATTACTCAATATAAAAACTAAAACAAAAGAACAAAAGCAACATGCACACGTGTAAACAATAAAACTCCATTCTTCTATTCTTTTCTCGGGCTGTTTCTGGCAGGTCCTTTTCTCTTGATGACTCTGTGCAGTTCAGGTCTGGGTGCTTGCTTCTTGACTTGTACTTGCAGAAGCACTGCCTGGTGCGGGGATGCGGGCAGGCTTCACATTCTTTGCTGGGACCCATTTGGGTCCACTACCTGTGGAAACACAAGCAAACCCTTTCCCCCATGTTATAAGAATGTATGGCCCTTCTATTTGTCCTGAATCAAAGTTTTTAATCAAAACTGGTGGACACTCTTTTATTTTTGCTTTTTTTTTTTGTTCAGAAGATGTCTGTAAATGGGGGGGGTCAGGCTCTCCTGCAGAGCTATTTTAAAAATTGTAAACATACAGAGCCTTACTCAACCTCATTTGAGGTGCAGCCTGATCTTCTCCTCCTTTCTGTTGATTTAAAATGTGTTTTAGGGTTTTATGTGTTCTTTCTATGGTACTTTTCAATAGTTGTGTAAAATATGAAGAGGAGATACCACCATCATTTATTGCTTTTTGCAATTCTTTCACATCCTGGGAAAGAATAGCTGTCCATGTTCTAAGACCACAAGGTTGCTGGCTGAATACCACAGGCGTGACTCAGGGATTCAGACTTTCCTCTTTGTGACTATCACATCTGATTCCATGCCATTCTGTCTGTTGGAGACTATCAACACCTTTCTGGGATTTTTGTAAATTCGGGATAAGAGGGTTAGTATTTGCAAGGGCAGTACAGTTCACCATCTGTTCTTTATTTGTCAAAGCGGCTGCCACACTCCATCCTTCTCCCTCTCGCTGCACGGTTTGTGTGCCAAGCTGTGGTGAGGTACTGCTTGGACCGGGTGCACGAACTTCTGGTGGCTGTAATGCTGGGGTTTCCAGAAGCTGCGGATGAGGCAGTGTAGGGAGGACTATTTGTGATGAGGCTGTAACAGGATCCGGCTGAGCTGGCTAAGTGGATGGATATGACCAAGAGGCGGCAAACCCAGAAGTGCTGGCAGCGGCGGCTGGGGTTCCACAGCAAAGACTGTGGGCTGTGGCGCTGCCATGGGAGGGCACGGGGATGTCAGCTGGGCGTAAACTGCAGCATGGAGCTTGTGGGAAGCAGGAGGCTGCATCAAAGGCATGGCGGAGGCAGCGTGGGACAGCAGCGGTGTAGCACTGTGAGATGGCTGGTCTGGGGTTAGCACGAACTGTGCATGCGTGGGGCGTGTCACAAGGTCCACATGGCGAGGCATCATGGCGGCTGTGTCCACCACATGGCTGGGGGACGGCCGAGGCATGGGGACCGCAGCAGGACTTTTGGACCTATCTGTAGGTAAGGGCATTGTCCAACCAGTAGGGGGGATTGTTTTCATCCTGGCTGTACTATTGTAAATCTTTTGCCAGGCAACCATATTTATTCGTCCTTCCCAACAGGAAGAGTCAGGGCAAAGGATTGAAGCACAGGACACTAAGTGCCCTTGATACAGTAAATGCTGTGGAGTGCAATGGAACAGTTAGCTTTGCATATTAGGAGACATGGCAAATGTTATTGTCATTGAATATGGACATCAACCTGTATTATGGACCCTGAACTCTTAGGCTTTGATTGAATCAACCATACTAGCAGTAGGCTTTTGGAATCAGAGGCATCAGAGGTACACTTTGCCTATACATGAACTCTACTTTTGGACGTTAGGGAAGAATGAAGAAAAATATTGCCAGTGTATTCAGCACAGGAAATTATAATTTCAGTCCGTAGTTCTCTACCAACAAAACAAATAAATTGTGCTGTTGGTATCCTGTTCTTCCCAATCAACCTTACTTCAAACTCTAATTGTTCTTGTGGGCATCAGGTTTGTTAGAGGGTTAGTTTTGCCATGTTTCCCTTAGAATGCAAGAACTTCAGTGAGGTGTAGAAAATCTATGTTCAGCATAGATTTTCACAACTGAAATGTCTGGATTCTGTTTATAGGATATGCATATACAAATTATTTAAAAGAAATTAATCTCTTTGAGATGTTTTCTTGGTTATGTGACATTTGTCTCAAACAATAATTTGGGCATCTATCTGCAGTGTAGACACTAAAACTAGAATATCAGCCACATTCCTGATGTATTTGGATTTTTATCTGATATTGCTAGATCAAAAATTCTCCTGTATTGTTTTTTATGTCCTGTGTAAATTGCAGTAAATCAGTTTAAATCAGGTACCCATCCCTTGTCTTACTGACACCTCATCATTTCATAAAAAAAAAAAAAGTCAGGACAAAAAGAGCATGGTTGTTTGGTTATATTGCAAGGACACTTCAAGAAATGGGTATAGTAGAAAATGTTGCAGTCGTACCTGAGCTGTCTTCATAATTATGACCTTAAGGTTTATTTGGCATGTAATACATTAGCAAAGATCAGCTTGCACAGAAGTCCCAATATAAGTCCAGAACTATAGCCTTATTCCATAAAGTGTGCATTCCTGAAATTACAGTAATTGAAATATTATATGAATTTCTAGATTTGCTTCAGTACAAATTTTCTCTGAGCCAGAGGAAAACTTCTTCTTTCAAATACAGTTTCATGATTTATTTTTTTTTTTTAATGACTGGTTTCAGGTGGAGAATTGTTTCTATGAATAGTTCCTAATAGTGTAAAAATCCCCTGATGCTATTGCTTGTAGTATGTTTGTGCTTAAAGAAACCCATTGAGAATGTTTGCACTACTCTGTGATGCCAACAAACATGGTTCCTACTCTTCAAATATCTTCTAGTTTGGCAAGAACTGTTACAAACTGATATTAAAATGACAGCATAGAGTATGTGTCCTATGACACTTGAAATGCTAGAAGTAGTATGACAGAAAGTGTGTGAGCATCTTAGTCTCCAGGTGACTTTTACAGCCTTTGTCAAGTGGATGAACTAGTTTGTGTTTGAAGAAAGTTATTTTTTATAAGACCCTGACCACAATTTTAGTAAACAAGTCAAGTGATTTCAACTTTTTCAAAATTTGTTGTGACCTGTTTTCTTAGAAGATTTCATGAAACTATTGAATTTACTATATTAGAATAGTCTATTTCACTGCCCCTCCATCCTACCATTTGCACTCTTCAGACTCACGGAAAGCCTGAGCATGATAGAATTTTAATGTGTCATACTCCACTGTTCCTGTGACTCATTTGAACTGTGATGTCCTCCTGGGATTAATGCTACATTTTCACATCTGTTTTTATTGTTCTTCTGATCAGTTGCATTTTAACAATGATCTCCACTTAACTGTAGTAGATACCTGATATTAGCTTGTTTTTGTAACACATGTCCATGTTGGCACAGATTCTTAAAAGGACCATATTTTAGTCTGTTGCAGACAGCTTACTTGGAAGCCTCAGTCTTTTTCCAACAGACTGTTTCTACCAGATATCCTGGCTAATAATGCTTGCAATTTGCCCTCAGTTAACTTTTCTGATTTCTAGGATTGGCTCAGCTTACTCTTGTTTAAGGAAACATGTTCGTTCATGCTACCAGTCCTCCTGTGAATTCTATCACAACTTCAAGAGAACATTTCCATCTGATATTTAATTATTTCTGTCCTACTGTAAGAGACAGCCTGGTTATTTTAAATTGTTTCTCTTAAGTATGCAGATTCATCTTTGTTACAGAAGGAGCCACTTACTCAATTTACTAGGCTAACACTGAGCTTCCATCCTGAAAAGCCTTTCTTCTTACCCACTGGGAGATTACCTCGCAGTGGGAAGTGTGTCTTAAACTTGCATGAAGCCTTTCATTCTATATCAGTCTGCTAAGTTTACTTAGTTTATAAATGGGATAAATATGTGTACCTACCTCTGGCCCTCAACAGAACACAGACATGGTTATAATTAATCACTCTGGGGTGGCACTGGATTAAGGAATATTGATCCCTAATGTCTTTATAAGGATGCAATACATGCATGGCATTGCCTTGTTGACTGTAAGTTTTATAATTAAAGGATTATAAAATAAGATTACAGTTATAGTTAATAAGAAAATGTTTGAATTACAATGTACTTATCTCCTAAGGAATAATATTGAATCTTTCTTGCTTGAGACATTTAAAAAAAGATAAGGAAGCTGACCTTTTCATCCCTGACTCCTAGTTTGATTTGAAACAGCCTCATCAAGAATTTGTCTTTGATATTTTTATTTTGAGAAATTATTTTTTGCTTTTTGGTGGAACTTAATTTGTAGAAAATATGCAGAAAAAATTAACAATATAAATTTAATCATGATCCCTTTTGGTTAAAAGCATAATACATTTAATACACATATCCTGAATTAGAAGGGGCAGTTAAATGAAAAGAATGGTAACTTAGTATTGATATTTTTTTTTTCATACTGTTGCCTTTTCTCCAACCTGGAAATAAAACTCAAGATAATTTTAGTAAGGAGGTAATATAAAAGGGGATCCTTATGATTTGAAGGCCTTCAGGAACAGTTATGGAAATATGTCCACAAAAGCCCACCCCTCCAGGGAATATATTTGTATAGGTTTTATGAAATTAGCATAATTGATAAAAAGCACCAGTTAGGAGGACAAGTGGTGATGCAATTCCCCCCCAGGTCAAGCCCCTTCTCTGGAGCCCCCCCTCAGCACTAGCTGGAGTTTGTCCATTAAATGTATCTTGAAGTGTTGTTCTCAACCTTGGTTCCCAGGAAGAACCAAGATAGCACTGGGGCCTTGTACAGCCTGGGGCTTGGAGCTCTGGGATTTGTTTTGTCTTTTTGCTAAGTGAAAGGCCATGGAAAAGTACTGTGAAAACTAACTACTAGTATAATAGTCTGAAGAGCTACAAATATATGTGCAAAGAATACAGAGGACATATAAAAGAAAAAATGGCAAAACCCAAAAGGTTACACCTGTTTTCATTTATGGCGTCCACAGTTTATAATAGAAAATAGATCTTAAGTCTTTAATTGCTTTCAGCTTCTGGCTGCAAAATTTGTCATGAGAGAACTACCTCATGGGGAGGTACAAAGCCAGAAAAAGTATATGTTCAAGAATGGATTCTAGAAGAAGTGCTTCTGAGTAACATCTTTCACAGAATGTGTCATTCTTCTGTTTTGAGTGGGTTCAAGTAAACAGGGAGGACTATTAAAAATCCCCACATTTGCAATGTCATGGTATATTATCTTAAGATGTCATTTTTTGCAAACTCATATTAGTGGTTTAAGAAGGGCACTTTTGACTATGTTATTAACAGAGGAGAATGTTGCTGTATAGAAGATAAGAATTACTGTAAAGTGCAGTGAATTGAACTGTTAAGTTACAACTGTAGAAACTGTAGAAATCTTAGAAACATACATAATAAATGAGATTCTTTGTTATCTATTAAAGAGTAGAGAACAAAAGTATCAGCAAGAAGTGTAATACTCAGTTTCGCAATTGTTATCCCTCCTGTCTCCTGTGCATTTGCAAAGATCTGCCCAATTAACTCCATGTTGCAATAATAAATAGCCCCAAGCCTATGAAACATCTCAAAGTTCATATTAAACACGTATGCAGAGTAAGAGAGCTCATGAACTTGATGAGCAAGGATGTGTGTCTGTCAACAGAATCTGTTGAGAATTAAGTATGAATAGCTGAATAGAGAGACATTTTAAGGAGATGACAAGTGGGATCAATGACTATAAAGTTTAAGGACAAATTATTTAGGGACCCTTTCTTCCCTAAATAAATTAATCAAGAAGCAGCAGTATTCCAGCTTGCCAAATTAATTTTAACTATAAAGTTGCTTATAGCCACAAAGTCAGCAATAAGGCAGAATGAAGTCCTGGAAAGTGTTGCCATGTATTTTGTGAAGTGGGAGATCCCTAGACTGACTTTGCAGCTCCAAGGATCCAGAAACATAAAATGTATCACAAAGATGCCTTTGTAGCCTCTTCATTTGCTGACACCCTGTCATGCAAATTCAAGGTAGAGCTTTAGAATGTGGGCCATCTTGTCACTGGTTACACAGTAGTAACTGCATGAATATTCTAGTTATGCTATTATAGGATGAAAACTCTAGACTCTTGTTACTTACTTATGAGCAGTCTACACATGAGAACTTCATTTTTTGGGCAGTCATCTCCCAGGTGCCAAAGTAGAAAAGCTCTAAATCTGGCAACTCACAGAGCTATTGAAGGAAAAGGGTATCATGTTGCCTTAGGTGCACTCAAATGAGGGCCCAGGTGAAGTTTATCCTTTTTTAGGGGCTACAAATGTGGACAAGAAAAGGGAAAATAAATTCTTAAGTGCTCAGTAGCCTGAATAGAAGTCTGCAGGCTAACATAAGCTTGCACAGACATAATGTCCAGCAGCAAGAAAAGAATAAAACTTGAAATAAAGATGTTGAAAGAAAATCAATTGCAATGTGCTGAAAATGTAATTGATCCATTCCCAGGGCTCTAGTCCTCCAGAGAAAGAACCTGAGAAGAGTGGCACTTGTACATTTAGGATACTTCTGTTACTTTCATTGAGCTACTCTGCATTGTTCATATGTGTCAGAAATAAAAAGCTAAGCAAATGACAACTACTATACAGTTGGAAAATATAGAATAAATGATGAGATTATTGAAAAACTGTGAACAGAAGGCCTTAAAAAATATTTCAGCTTCAGTTTCAAAAGTACTGGTAGGCTTAAATTTTAAGAAACCACATGTGGTAACTTTCTTTCCTTCTTTTTTCCCCCCTTCCCTTCCCTTCCCTTCCCTTCCCTTCCCTTCCCTTCCCTTCCCTTCCCTTCCCTTCCCTTCCCTTCCCTTCCCTTCCCTTCCCTTCCCTTCCCTTCCCTTCCCTTCCCTTCCCTTCCCCTTCCCCTTCCCCTTCCCCTTCCCCTTCCCCTTCCCCTTCCCCTTCCCCTTCCCCTTCCCCTTCCCCTTCCCCTTCCCCTTCCCCTTCCCTTCCTCCTCCCTCTTCCTCCCTTGATTGGTTAAGTGGTGTGGTGGTTTTTTGCTGTTGAGAGCATGAGCGGTGAAGAATACATCTGCATTTATCTTGCACAAAAAATGAGAGCTTATACATCCCAGTTACATGGTTAGGATAATGTGAACGGGGGAATTTTTAAAAGGATTTCTTTCACGCCTTTTAGTAACTTTCAAGCCTCAGTAGAAAATACTGGGTCTAGTTTAATTTTTGTGATTTTGTATGTTCACAACTACTGTTATAAAGTGTTGTATGTCAACTCTGACTCATTCATTCTGTTAATCATTTGTAGCTGAAGTTTCTTCTTACTGTAAAATTAATGACTGGCAAAATAGTCCTTTTCCACTTGCACTTCTGTTACCTGCTTAGCAGGTAACAGAAAATGCATATGAATAAGTGAAGAGAGAGATGAAGTCTCTGACTAACGTGAACAAGAAAAGTTCTGCTGAATCTGGTGGAATAGTTGCCAAGGGTGGGATTTGGGACCTGAGAGATGCAGTCAGACTTCTGTTATGTTTGAGCAAGCAGCCTCTAAAGTAGCTTCACCACACTGTTTCATTCTCAATAATTTTTCATTAAAATAAAAAGATCAAATTTACAGTAAGTCTTGCCATCCGTGTTAAGTGTGAAATTATTGTACATCTTATATGAAAAAAATCCTATCTGACTTCATTTCATAGGTAAATCTTAAGAAAGAATTCAAAATTAATTTACATTAGAGATATTAGTAATTGCTGAAGAAATAGAATTTATTCTGCTATTACATGATATAAGTCAAAAGAATCATGTAAGAGATTAAATTCACCCACAACATTGCTGTTTTTTTCCTATTGCATGCTGTGGCTTGCCATGCAGCTAAAGAACATAATTTAATCACAGTCTTTGAATATTCTTATGCATTTTTTTTCTGGGTGGAAGTGCATCCTTCATGCTTATTCTTGTTGCATTGTTACTCTTAACGTATACACGATCTTGTTCTTTAAACAGATAAAGTAATTATTTGCCTTTACGCATGAAAAAGCTTTCATTCTGCCCACGGCTATCAGTCCTACTTGTTCAGGATTTTTGAGTCAAAATAAAAACATCTTCAAACACAAAAAAAAAGCCTATATGAGTTAGCTTGAATTTGTGAAGAGAGAGAGGGAAGAGTAAAAAGAATGCCCGTGATTTCCTATTCCCAATGAGACATGGAAATAAACAACAAAAAAAAAAAAAAAAACAAAAAAAAACAAAAAAAACTTTTTTCATTGCATCATCCCAGCAAGACAAATGGGAGAAAAATAAAGGGGGAGCGGGGGGGGAAGGCAGAAAAACCCAAAGCAATCACCACTGTCCCACAGGACACATAAAATCTTGAGCGCCACTTTGGATTTGCTCATCAAAAGAACTGTGTCCCTGTGGCGGTTCTGAAGCTTGAAAAGCTTTGTTCTCAGTTAGAGTGACAGACTTAGCTTTATTATTGATGTTCAAATACTTTTTAACTTGAGAGAATGATTCCTTAAAGATGTTCATGGGGACTTGCTCCTTCTGAGAGATGGATCAAAAATGGCAGCCACGCAAAAGTCTTCAGTCAAGTTTCTTCTGTCATTTAAAATTTGAGAACTGTATAATTATGAATCTCCCTGTGTTTTGAAAATGTAAATAAAGCCTGTGTCAATATAATTATGGTAGAAATTCTTGAGATGCAATTGCAGAATTTCAGACAAGAGCAAATTGAAGTGTTTTTTTCCTTAAAGATCTGAAGAGAGAGGAAAACAATGCTAATATATTTTACTATGTCTTTACAGAAAGACAAGGTATTCTCTTTCTTTATCTCTTACCATAACACGTATTTATTAAGCCCCTAAAAATCATGCCATGTGAATAAGCAGCTGGACAACAGGAGAGCTGAGAAAAAGCTCAACATTGTTCCCAGCTTTTTCTGTTTTGAAAGAGTGATTTCTTATGTTTATTTATTGTTTTTTATGCAGAGCGTTTCAAAAAATAAATATTTGATGAAGGATTGTGATCCTTATAATGATTGAAAGCTTAAACTTCACATTCTAACAGTACTGTGTGCTTTAATTTTTACAGAACTCTTTGAAATTATATCTGTTAATATGTTTAAAGGTAATAAATCTTATTAGGTTTGAAATTTATTTTAAATTTTGTAATCTGTCCCTTGAGAAATGGCTTGAGTGGAAAAAATGCATTTCTATGCTCTGACCTCTACATGAATAACTGGTACCCAAGTATTTTAAAATAATCCATTGTACCAAAAGCTGAAGATGTTGACATGCTGCCCGAAAGAGTGGTGGATGACCCATTCCTGAAATTTCAAGAGTGGGTCAGATGGGGCTAAAGCAGTCTGGTCTAGTGAAAGTTATCCCTGCCCATGGCAGAGGAGTTGGAATTAGATGATCATTAAGTCCCTTCCAAGTCAAACCATTCTGTGATTTTATGATTTCAAAAGATAAGTAGGCAATGCTAGCATAACACATTACATTGTTGTGCTGGTTTTGACTGGGATGGAGTTAGTTTTCTTCATAGTATCTAGAAGGGAACAGGTTTTGAATTTTTGCTGGAAATAGGGTTGATAACAAAGATATGTTTTCGGTATTGCAGAGCAGGGCTTACACAGAAGCAAGGCCTTTCCTGCTTCTTATACTACCCTGCCAGCAAGGAAGTTTGGTGTGAACAACAATTTGGGAGGGGACATGGGCAGGACAACTGACCCGAACTGACCCAAGGGTTATTGCACACCTGTCATGTTCAGTATATAAAGCTGGAGAAGAGGAAGCAAGTGGGGGATGTATGAAGTGATGATGCTTGCCTTCCCAATTCACAGCTGTGTGTGAGGGGCCCTGCTCTCCTGGAGAGAGCTGAACACACACCTGCCCATGGGAAGGGGTGAATAAATTAATCACTTTGCTATGCTTGTGTGTGTGGCTTTACTTTATTTTTTAAACTGTCTTTAACTCAACTCATCAGTTTTCTCATCTTTATCCTTCTGATTTTTTCCCTCACACAGCTGGTGGGGAGTGAGCAAATAGCCCCATGGGGTTTCTTTCCTGGTTGAGGTTAAGCCAAGAAAATTGTATCGATAACATCGTCTTGTTCCAATAAAATGGGGTTCCATCTGTACCTTTGCTCTTCAGTCATAAATGCTATTTAGTGAAATTAACAAAAGGTTCTGGTGGTTTTCTTAGTAAATTTTCCGAAAGAAGTCTTCATGTTAAGCAATTGTACATTTTATTCTGTGCTATTTTATGTAGTCTGTTTTCACACATATTTCAGTCTTTTCTGTCATATATTTTTCTTCTGTTAGAGACTGAAGAAGCAGAGAGAAAAAGAAAATAATTATTTCCTTAGGCTGTTATCAGACTTGCGAATGAATCTACTTTTAGTTTTTTTTAGTAAAAAGGCAAAATAATCTAAAGTCTCAAGTATTTACAGTTCATGGTGCATATTATTTTGGGGAGATAATTTCAAGTAGCATTCTTAACTGTGTGTTCTCTTCTTTAATACAGTTTGTATGTGTCCTTCCATGCATGTTAAAATTATACTTTCATTCAACTTAAGATAATTATGGTGAAAATTATACATATATAAAATGAAAGGCTCTAACATGTTCAGTTGTGTCCAAAGGGTTATTTTCAGCTATTTCAGGAGGTAAATATTGACATGATAATTTTGAAATAGGGTAGCTGTAAATACTTGTAATTTTTTTAGCTGTTCATATTTGTCTTAGAGGGTGCAGTTGATGCTCTCATTCATATAATTGAGAAGGATATTAGACAGGACTGGCCCCAATACAGAGACCTCGGTAACACCTCTTGTGACTGGCCACCAATGAGTTTAACTCCATTGACCAGCATTACACTGGGCCTGGCCATCCAGTCAGATTTTTACCCATTGAAGAACATGCACTTCTAATCTATGAGCAGGCAGTTTCACCAGAAGAATGTCGTGGGAGTGATGTGGCATCATTTAACTAACTGGCTTTCAAGCAGCATTTTTAAGGTAGCCAAAAAAAAAAAAAAAAATTTTACATCATAATCCTGACCATTGTAGGAAATAGCAATAAAATGATGGTACAAAGGATGGTACCTTAATAAATTAGAGGAAGTTTAAAACTTTCTTCTCTGCAGCAGGTAAAATTCAACAAAAGTAGTATACTTTTAATATATAGATAAATTTTTAAAAGTTGTTAATCAGACTTCTCTAGCACACCAGATTTCTAAAGCAAGGAATAGTTCTGTCAGTACAGCTGACTTCTGTAGAGGATTTGAATCCCCCAACAGGCCATTCAACCTCAACATCTCTGCAGCTGTAGCAGCTGTCATTAACATTCTACTAGAATGAAGTAGACTTGATGTTGTAGTGTGCATAAGCTAGAAGCAGTGGATATTGGAAAAATCAGTGCTTTCTCAGCATAGCTCAGCACACCTTTCTCTTAAATCAGTTTACTCAAACCAAATTTAAAGAACAAAACCAAAATTCATTTCAGATGTTTATCTTCAATTGCAAAGAATGAAAGCGGAGATTTTCTAAAAGGTTTTTTAACTTTTCTAAGGCTAGTACTATAAAAATTAACATTATTGCTTCAAATATTTGTTATACATAAATAGTTTGAAAGAAGACTGGAGATATTTTCTCTACATTTCCATGTGTGCTTGTTCATAAAACAAGGAGAAGTACATGAACATTAATTAACTTGTTCATGTTTCATGTAGAAGTACATAAACACTAATTAACCTTAACCTTAGAGGGTTCAGGCAGATAAGTTACCAGAGGTTGTAGAATGGCAAAGTACTAACTCATCCATAGTGACTACATATTTTGGATGTCAGGTAAGACATTCAGGATCAAACTTTTTTTCACAATAATGATTTGTACTATATTGGGCTTGCAGGGCAAGATTTTGATAGTGGATGGGTACAGGGGTGGCTTTTATGAGAAGATGCCAAAAGTTTCCCCTGTCCAATTCCAGCTGGCTCCATGACAGACCTGGCACATCAGTGATGCTAGTAGCCCCTTTGTGACTGAGGAAGGAAAAAAAAAATTGTGCACAACAGCAGCTGGAAGAATGAGAATATGTGGGAGAAATAACTCTGCAGACACCCAGATCAGCGGAGAAAGAGGGGAGTAGGTGTTCCAGTCACCAGAGCTGAGATTCTCCTGCAGCACATGGTGCAGACCCTGGTGAGGCAGCTGTGCCCCTGCATCCCATGGAGGTCCATGACGGAGCAGAGATAGACCTGTAGCCCATGAAGGACTCCACACAGAAGCAAGTGGATGTGCCTGAAAGACACTGTGATCCTGTGGAAAGCTTCTGCTGCATCAGGCTCATGTCAGGACCTGAGACCCACTGGAGAGGAGCCCGTGCTGTAACAGGTGTTCCTGCAGGACCTGTGACCCTGTGGAGGACTCGCACTGGACCATTCTATTTCTGAAGGGCTGCACCCTGTGGAGAGGATCCACACTGGAGCAGACTGTCTCCCATTGGAGGGACGTGGACAAGACAATGTGTGATGAACTGACTGCAGCCCCCATTTCTTGTCCCCCTGCACCACTACGGGAAAAAGAGGTAGAGAGAGTCAGGAGTCTCTCTGAGAGTCAAACAATTTTTTTTCTTTAGCTCTTTTCTGCTTTCTCCTTGAATTTGCAAGAGCTTAGCAGTGTCAACTCCTTGATCCTTTTTGCTTAAAATGATTTTACTGTAGATTTCTCCACTCTGATGAAGAAAAGTGTATGATCTGCTTTTAAGTACTCTAAAAATCATTATAAAATTATTAATGTGGAATTAATATTTTTCTGCTTTCCTGTGGTGCTCTGTTTATACTTCAACAACACATGGCACCACCATGGAAGAAATAGAATATGTACAAGAAATTTTTTACGATGTTTAGAGATAAAGATTCTTTTATATTGATATAAAGTTTATTTTATCTCCTTTCATAAAGAAGACAAGCCTAGTGGGAGAGATCCACCTTTACCTAGGTCCATCTGTCCACACTCATGTTTTCAGTGTCTCTTCTCCTTCGTTGTTCATTGATAGCCATGCAGTGGAAAAAATCTCACGATAAATGGCATCAGAATCAGCTTTTCAAATGAGCAAAAACAGTATTATTTTTTTTTCAGAAGCTATTTATTGATCTATTTTTTGATTTCTGAAGATTGTTCATAACCTTTAATTCTATTTATAATAACTTAGCAGTATCTCTTTTGAAAAGTGATGCTCATGTATAAATTGTACATTAACTTTGAAGTACAGTAGGGAACATAATAATAATGTCATCCTCTGAATATACTATTATTCCTCACAAATCTGAAAATATAATTGTGCATTTACTATAAAGCCTGGCTGGAGGCCTTCACTTATTTTAGGATAACTGTAATTCTGTTGCTCTATATGGCTCTCTGAAACTTTATTGTGCCATTTTTCTGACTTTTGTTCAACCACTTTGTTTTGAAACTTACAGTGCTGTGCTTTGCCTACCTCCTCTCCCAAATTCATGGCAAGAGACTAGGCAGCAAAAATGGAGCTCACAGATAGTCATTAGATGTTCTCCAACATGGCTCCAATACAGCTACCCAGACCTGTGCTGTAGAGAAAGTATTTTACAGCTGTCTAATTGCCAGAGCCATGAAGAATGTACCATCTCTTGGGATGTTTACAGGCCTTCCTGGAGCAATAGCTAAACATAAAAGCTTGAGATAATGCTGTTATGAGCAAGCAAAATGGGAATATATTTGACTGTTAAGGCAGTACAACTGAGTAACCTTTAGGTTTTTTCCTTTATGTGCCAAACTGCTTTTTTATATTTTTTCCTATAGGTGCCAAACTGCTTTCAAAGCATGGCATTCTCATTGGACCTCACCAAGTTCCCATACATGATATCAGTTTCCATGTGTTTTCATGCTTTAGATCAGTCCCTTAATTTTAAATTTAATCTTTGTTTTCTTGTGTAGGTTTACCGGAAATAATAGTAAAATTGGGTATATTTTTCATATGAAATATACATGAGATATTTTACTATTCAGGTGTTGAAGGTACTTGTAATTATCCAGTTGTAATTATCCAGACACTTTTTTAGCTGATATATAGTTGAGTTCTATGAAGAAAAGCATTGCCAGTCCTTGCCTTTCCAACTCTGCATTACAATTAGGGATACTGAAATAACTCTGCAGTTCCCTGATTTTGTGTATTGTCTTGCAAATCTCTTTCATGGCCTGCTTGTCAAAATCAGCAAAGCAGGAAAACTAGCTTTGAGTAGTATTTCGTGGTGCTACCTGCTACAAATATTATGAAGGCTCTCAGTGCAGAGTCATTTGTGCAGTAGTTTGGAAGCCATTGAAATAAATTTTGGAATTATATTCACTGTTGGCAAGAATGAGACTTTTACTTGGATTTTACTTGTATTTACTCTTTTTTATAAACATTCTTATTCAATTAAAGACTTTTTATTAGGTATTTCACTTCAGGAATTATTCATTATGGAAGTGTATTCAATGCAAAAGTATCAATTAATGGGTTATGTTCTAAACTTTTTATTAATTGAAATCTAAATGCACAAATTTATTGAAATATATTTTTTTCAGAACAATGCAGATGTGTTTGTGTTATATAAATATGTATGTTATATAAATATGTATTATATGTGTGTTATATATACATATATATTTGAAACACCTACCCCCCGCAGACCCCCAAAGTTACTAGGCTAGCCCAGGCTAGCCCAGATCTTCAAGGCCTTGGGGAGAAGTGAATGAGGAGCAAGGCAAAGATTCCAAAAAAAGCTTCAACCCCCAATGTGGTCCAGGATGTTTATTCCAGGGGAGGAAGAGGGAAAGAGAGTGAACCAGGAAGGGACAGAGCCTTATCTAGGTTCAGTACAGGAAAGGCTACTTGGCTCCCAGCCAGTTGTGTCAGGAGAGGAAGGAAGGGGCAAATTTAACATGGTCACAGCTACAGGAGTCTGTGGGGAGGGAAAAACCATTCCCCAGAGCAATACAACAATATTTAATATATTTAAATATGTGTTATATGTGTGTTATATGTGTGTTATATGTATGTTATATAAATTTGTGTTATATAAATATGTATGTGCATGCTGCTTCTGAACTGAAGTAACTTTGGTTGCTCTTTATGTGAGGGATAAGCTAGAATGCATAGGGCTCTGCCTGGCAATTGGTGATGAGCCAGACAAAAACTGGTGGGTCAGGATTAAAGGGTTGACTAATTTGTAAGGCTGTAAAATCATTATATTAGGAAGTGATGTATGAAACCTTCTTCAGAAAAATGGAAATAACCTTGTGTTTGTAAGCCTTTGGGCCTTATGTGGATTTTCCTGACATAGGTGATACAGGAGTTCATGGGGCAGATGCTCTGTTGTACCTGATACCTTCTGAACAGAGAATGGATTGAGAGCAGCCCGGTGCAGAAGAACTTGGGCAATCTCATGGATGAAAAGCTGTACATGAGCAGGCAATATTTGTTTGCAGCCCAGAGAGACAACTGTATCCTAAGTGCATTAAAGGAAGCAAGAAGGTCGATGGAGGTGATTCTGCCCCAGTACTCTGCTCTTATGAAACTCATGCATCCAGCTCTGGGGGCCAAAATACGTGGCTATGGACCGCTTAGAGTACATCCAGAGGAAGGCCACAAAGATGATCAGAGGGCTGAAGCACCTCTCCTATCAGCACAGGCTAAGACAGCTGGGGTTTACAACCTGGAGAAGACTCTGGGGAGGCCTTATAGAACTTTCCAGCACCAAAAGAGAACCTACAAGAAAGATGGAGCAGGACATTTTACAAGAGCATGTAATGACAGGACAAGGAGGAATGGCTTTTCTCTGAAAGAAGATAGGTTTATGTTTGGTATTAGTAAGAAATTCTTTCCTGTGAGGGTGGTGACACTAGAACATGTTGCCCACAGAGACTGTGGATACCCCATTCTTGGAAATGTTCCAAATCAGGCTGGGGGGGTCTTTGAGCAACCTGGCCTAGTGAAAACTGTCCCTCCCCATGGCAAGTGCTTTGGAACTTATGCATCTTTAAGGTCCCTTCCAACCAAAACCTTTCTATGATTCTATGATTTTGTGTAGTCCCACACTTAGAGACTTTTGAACATACAGTTTCTCAGAAGTTCTGCACTGGTCTGGAACCTTGGTATGTACAGGAGTTATCTCCCTATTTTTTATTCTTCTCTGGAAACAGTGTGTCTTCCATATTATATGTACTTTGAAGACAAAAATTCCTCATCTACAGACATTTTCAAATTTTGCTAGCACCATGTATAGCACTTGAGATTTCAAGAGTTTCAATTTTGTTCTTTAAACTACTCATTTTTTTAAAGTGGACACACAGCAAAGTTTTGAGGCCTACAAAACAACAATGGAGGAGTGTTCTTAGTTGGCAGAAGACTGCACTTCAGGTGAGACAGTCTGCTGGAGGCTTACAGGATGCTATGGCATAGAAACCAGGTTGTTTCAAGGAGGAAAGTTTGAAGAGACATTGCACTTAAGTGACAGTATTAAATAGACAGTCCACAGCAGAAAAGCAGGCATTGCATTGAAGTATGTTTCAAGTGTATGAAATGAAAATAATTTCATCTGTAACTTTTAAAAGAAGGTCTGTTTTTAAAACTTTACAGACTTAGGGTTTTTTGTTTGTTTGTTTGTTTGGGGTTTTTTTGTGTTTGATTCTTTCTAAAAAGATATGTAAACACTGGTGTGGAGGAGTGAGCTGAGTCTGACTTTTATTTTTGATACTGTCTTTATTTTGACAACTTATTAGTAGACTGAGTAGTCAGTGAAACGTGGCTTTCAGTGATTTGGACATTGCAGGAGTTAATGGAATATGAAGGAAGCTGTCCATGACAATCAGTTACGTTATGTGTGCCTGTGAAAACTAATACAAAGAAAGGCTTCTGGTCATCCAGGACACACTAGTTTGATTTGGCACATATCTCCTGGGTGCATACTCCTTCATTGCATGGTTCAAAAAACAGACATAGACATAAGTTACAGAGCACAGAATGCATAATCCTTACACACGTTGGTATAACTCTTGAAACTTGTCCAGTGCTTTGTATGGTTTCCATGTTAATCTACTGGTTCAAAGGAGTCCTTCTGGGAAAAAATACAAGAGAATATTTGTCAGATGAGGAAGCTGTCAAAACAATGACTCTTATAAGGGCTAAGTCAATTTCAAAGCAGGTGCCCTCTGTTATGTGCTCTGCATATCTTGTGTGACTAGGATGTGGACATGCTGTTTTGCATCTCTTGATTCACTGATTATTTTAACCTGATGTTGTTACATTTGCAAGTCTTAAAATGTTTTATGTGAACAAGTTTAACCTGTCTTTATTTAGTATGGGTCGACATGTCAATCCATACCCATACATATTGGTATATGTAATACCATTGGCACATTTTTTAACAAGAGTTAATATTTGCCGTCACGCTTACTGAAAGGAACACATAAATTTGCTCTTCTGCCTGAAAAATGGCTCATTTCAAATGCCTAAAAAGTACATTCCTTCTTTTGTCTTACTGTTTTATTCTCTTTCCCAGTTTGAATCACTCTACTTTGGTGCCCACCATGTGAGAATGTCCTATTGCTCCCTGGCTTCTTTCTGTAGTCTTTCAGCCCAGTTTCTTCCCAGAAAAGGGAAGTATCAGCTATAAAAATATATGCATATCAAGTAGCTAGGTAGCGTTAGCATTTTGACATGTTGCAAGAAGATTTATAGGTTGCATTTTTAAAATGCATCAGTTCCTTGAAGAGTTTACATAAGGTTCAGAGGAGAGGTAGTGCTCACTGCAGTCTACCTCAAGATGTGTTGTAGCAGAGACATATTTGCCTTCACAAATCTGCCTTATTCTCTGTAGGCAAACCAATATCATATTAAAAGTTGCAGTGTAACAGAGTAATCTGGAAAAATAAAAACTGCTAAAAATAGCACTTTTAAATAACCATCATAAAGTGGCCTGATCATATGGAAATAAAGGGAAAGTGAATGTGCTGTATAGGATGTGACTGATATATCAAGTAAGTTTCTGTGTAGTGGATTTGTAGTATGCCTTTCTATATCTGACAGTATTAATATCAGAAGAGACAGTTGTGATATAAAATTATATAAATAAGTCCTGTTTCTTTGCCATGTGTATTTCATATGTAAACTGATTTAATTTCACCTCAAATTCTGACAGCATGTGACCACCTATATGCCTGGGGACAATAGTATATGCAAGTGAGTTAGAGATGGAGGAATAGGACTTCAAACAAGGGATTTCTAAGACTAGCTGAGTACAGAGAGTAAGTGAAAGATGCTATGGAAACAGGAAAAGTATTGTTTGAATAATAAATCAAATATAGTATTAGTGATTCTTTACAATGTTGGAAAAGAAGTAAGAAATTCGAGAAATCAAAAAATAAATGGAAGGCTTAACCAAAGTAAAAAGGAATGAGGTGTTTAGGTAAGATCAAAATGTTGAGTAAAGAGAGGGTATGGAAATTCACAAACTAAATTACACCAAATTATACTCAGAAAAGGCTAAATCAAAATGAAGTGTTTTCTCAGTAATAGTTTGTTCAGTGTGACATATATCAGGTTTTCAAAAAAGGGGAACTGAATCACTGTCTTGCTTTCCTACTGCAAGAATCTAGTCCCTTTTCTGGGTAATGTTAATTTATTCATTTGTTTTATTCTCAAAGACAGTTTTAAATAGTGGAACTTTGAGATTTTTATAGATTATATCAGAAAAGCAGCTGATTTTTCCCCCCCATTACATATAATAAGATATGCCAGAATGCTCACAGACATTTGAAGTCCTTTTCTGTAGTTACTCCTTTTTCAGGATATTTCTGAAATCGTAAAAACTTTAGAAATTTTTTGGCAAATAACGAAGATCAAGGGAATGATGTTTTCTTACTAATATTTTATGTTTATTTATTCATTACATTAAAATGACGCCTCACAGTATACTAATTTTCAGTGTGTGTATTTCATTATACCTCAAAGGTCTAACTTGATATGTAGCAATGGGATATGACTAACTATTGGTTCCTGTTACCATGAAAATAAGACTACTGCAGATAATAGAGCTTTGTTTAAAAGCCTAGAAATAATTCCAATTTATGTTGCCTTCTTAGGTGCCTTTGGCAAATAGCAGACTTCAGAAGTAATCTTTGCAAATAAATGCAAACCAAAAATAATGTATTTTAAATCTAACATTATTTGTGAATGGCAATTTTAAAATTTATAAATGTGAACATTGAACAATTGCAAGTAGATTTAGGTCAAATGCAACTATCATACAAATTATCTTATTAATTACCCATATCTACCTTAAAATCTACTAAGGTAGATATTTGAGTGACAAAGAGGAGTTAAAACCACGTACTTCAAATGAAATAACAGTTTTACATAGTCAATCTTTTTTTAGTTATCTAACACTGAAGGTGGTATAGTGATTTTGTTTTCAAAAAATAAAAATTTGCCTGTGTCCAGAGTAATGTTAAATGGTACTTGAAAGTTACCTAATCTGAAAATAACTGAAAATCTACATAACCAAGATTTTTTTTGCTGCCTATTCTGTGATGACTGTATACTTGCTTAGAAAAACTAAAAACATTTACAGAATATTTTTCATCCACAGGCAGAAAACCACTGACTTAGTGAGCATTGTAGAGACTTACTCAACTGCTGGAAAGTGAACTCCATGCAGTATCACCAACATCCTACATATTTATTGGGTACAGTTAAGTGTCATTAAAAATTACAAGGGACTGAAACAAAAAAACAACAACAACAACAACAAAAAACAAAACAAAACAAAACAAAACCCAAGGTCTATTAAAATTTTTACAATTTCATGTTTCATATACTTCTGTATCTATGTTTAAGTAACTTTGATTGAAACTCCTTCTTTTGATGAGTATGGTAGAGATTTTCATTCCTACTGTCAGTGCAGTTTTCTCATAATCTTTCCAGAAGTCACTTCACCTAATACACCATTTTGGCTTTTAACTACATTAAAGGGGCAAATAGCTCCTGGAAATCTTTTCCAATTTGTATTTCTGTGCTTATATGTTCAAACTGTGCTCATTTAGATTTTTATGTTCCTTAGATCTCTGGGTATTCTGAAGAAGGATCCATCTTCAGATTGCAAAGCAGTCTTCATGTCTTGGGCAATCTACAGACTGAACATTGAATTAAAAAGTGAGTATCTAGAGGTTTTATTTTCTGCATTGCCTTCATTTATGGAATATCACATACATCATGACACATAATTAAATTCAGTTATCTCAGCAGAGATTAATTACTTCCTCAGTGCTATAAGAAATGTGAAAAGCTGAAAAACACATTTTCACCCTTTGTCATTTAAGTGGATTTATGACCAAATCTCTCTTTGTTAGAATAAAAGAACATTTAGTTCAATTTTGTGGTGAAACAAAGCTGAAGGGGAAATTTTCATCTCTCTTAGCAGCTTACTGTGACTAAATTACAGTCTGTTACTTCAGATTGGGGGTAGGGGAGATAGCAAATCCATCAAATGAAGGGCAGCATTCCTCCTGTGGAAATATACAACCTAAATAAATGTGATATAATCTCTTTCAGAGTTTTCTGTATGAGTATTAGAGAACACTGAAATAACTGAAGACCTATTCTGAAAAATTTGAAATAGGTCAATGTTTGTAATATATAGGCCCTTTTAGTTTTTGTCTAACAGAAAGTTAGTGCTATAGTTATGGTCATGTTTCTATCATTCAAAAGTAGACTTTTAGAAAGTCAATATTTAATTATTGGTTATTAACAATTTACATAATAATATTTTTCCTATTAAACATGTTTAAATTATTTCCTGCTAACAGAAAAATAACCTATTTCAGTTTGAACATATTTGCATCTTTTAAATGTGTGAGATTGTAAATAAGCTTTTAATTATGGTTTTGAAAGTTTGTTGGTTTCTTTTTAATACATTTTGCAATATTCTATTGTGAAAATCTGTCATGGTTCCAACCCAGCCATCAACTAAGTATTACACAGACTCTTGTTCTCCCTACCATCACCCTGGTGGGAAGGAAAATAGCAGGAAAAAATAAACCTCAAGGGCTGAGATAAAACTAGTTTAATAATTCATAATATATTCATAAAATATAATAACAACAATAATAATTAAAATAATATTCATAATAAAAAATAACAATAAAAGTAACAAAAATTTTAGAGAAATGGGGAGAGAGCAAGAAAGAGAAAGGGAGAAATAAACCACAAAGAAATAAGAAATTCACAGTACAGTCACTACCCACTGATCAATGCCCAGCCCATTTTCAAGCAGAAATCAGCAGATTCTGGCCAACTCTCCCAAAGTTTATGTACTGTGCGTGATGTTCTGTGGTTTGGAATATCCCTTTGGCCAGTTCAGGTCAGCTGTTCTGGTCATGCTCCCTCCTGACTTCTTGTGCACCTGGCCACTGGAAGAACCTGAAACATTGAAATGTCTTTGAATTAGGGTAAGGAGTACTCAGCAACAACTGAAATATAAGTGTGTTACTAACATTGCTTTTATACTAAATGCAGAACACAGCATTGCATCAGCTACTAAGAAGAAAATTAACTCTACCCCAGTGGAAACCAAGACAAAATCTTTTCAAAACAATTGCAGACATTCATTGAAGCTTGTTGGCTAGAACCTCAATCATCCCATTTGTAGCTCAAGTGTATGTGAATCAGGTTTTGCCCCCAAAACCAGCTTACTGTAGGTGATTCAGGCTTTCTAGATGACTCCATCACTTCTATTGTGCATATTTTCCTAACTAAAATAAAACTAAATTATAGGAAGACAATTGTCTTGGAAGAGGGAAGAGTGACCTACAAATGTGTTCATGAAGTTTAAACTAGGAGTACAATGCAAAAAGAGGCTAACAGTATAATCTTTTATAATCACTCAAATTTGTTTTATCCAAAGAGAGCCTCGTGAACTGGCTGTTGAAATATATAAGCTTCATACAATCTGCAATTTAATGCAGTATTAAGTAGAAGCTAATGCTTCTTGCTGAGAGACAAACTGTAGCAGTTACAAGTATAGAGCCTGGAAGGGCTTGTTTATACACCTAGGAAGAAATTATTGTTGAAACTATTTCAGAATTTCAGGTTTTTCTGGTGCTGCAAGATTTTGAAATACTCAGGAAAGATCAAGAATCAAGCTATAGTACATTTCTCGGGTTCCTTCTAACCATGCTTTGAATTCAATTCCAAAAGAATGAAAATGGTAAAGCAAATAACTGATATACTTAGTTACAAGTGAAAGTTATCAACAGTAGTACAGTTAAAAGTTAACAGGAGTCTAATGGATGTTTTTTAAGTTATTATTGTAAAATAAATTGCTTACAATAAACCCTCTTGCAGGCAATGTTAATGGATTGCATTTACCCAGTGGTCTGTTCAGACCAATTTTTGTACCATAATATGTGTGTCTCTGTAGTTCATACAGAATACAGAATGAGTCCTAGCCAAGCTACATTTCAACAACACTTTATTTAATAGCTGTGTTCATTATTCTACTTTGACATTTGCTGTAATGCACTACCTGCCTGAGCTGTAGTTGCTTTATCATTCAACCTGCAGTCTTTAGGGAGGAATCAAGGATCTTGAAATGTGTGCAGTAACATGTATTACAGCAAAAGATTTACAACTTTCTGTTTCATTAGTAGCCATTCAAGCATCAGAACCCTTTAGCCTACTGGAGATGAGTGCTCATGCCAGTAACAAATGCAGAAGTTAGTCTAACCATTTAATACATCAAAATGCTTCCTTTTTGATTTCTGTACAAAAATTGTTTAAAGCAAAAAGTCCTCAGCAACCCTGTGCTACTGGTTTATGGAACTAATGCCATAATGCATTAGCTCCACATTAGTACACTAAAGACTGCATTTTTTTTAAGTATAATGATTGGCTTTGAACAGAATTATAGGATTTGGCATTCTGGATAAACTTGCACTTGGGGGCTCCTTTTTTGGTCATATAATCACACTATGGCTGCATAGATCTCTCTGACAACTTCAAAAAGCCAAAAGGAAAAACACATACCTGTTTTCACTGGTTTCATAAAAGATAGTCTACATCACTGCTGATGTTCATATCAGTTCATATCAGTAATGTCATCGGTTCATGGCAGTAAAACTCATGTTGTTATTTCTGTTGGGAGGTTATTTTTCCACTCATTTTCATGAGTTCAAGATTGTATCTGTAGCAGACTGCTCCAAGAAGGTTTTAGAAACTATTCACAACATGGTTAGCTTCAGTGTATTCCTTGTTTCGTAACATACATGTACAATTTTTTTTGCATAGGTGCAGTCACTTATTTTTATAAATTCTGTGCGATAGCATTATCACCAAATACTCTTTTGAGCTCAAATGATCACAGAGTTTGTTTAATTTATGTGTCTGTCTATATAATCTGACTGGAACTTTTTTGATCATATTTTTATGATTCCATTATGAACTACTTGACAGTCTAATTGCATTCAATCCTTTAATGACAGTGCTTAGGACTGCCTATCAGAAGCAAAATCTTTTTATAATTGTGCCTATTCTAAATCAATCATAAAATAAAATAATATTTAGAAATTATTAGTGATTCTGAAAAATTAGGTCAGGCCATCTGACCTGCCATACAATTTTGTGTACAGAACACAAAATTCTGAGAACATCTATGTTCTTAAGTGAGATCAAGCAACTGTCCGAATAATGTGGATTTCATGCCGTGATAGTTAGGACCCTGATAAGAACACCATAATTCTAAAATATCAGGCATCACTATTATAAGTAGATGTTTGTAATAGAAGAGAAATTTATTAAATTGATATGAATGAAGAAAGAAGGGATATGTCTCATTGTACAATCATCAGATGGACAAAATTTCAGGAATGTTTGGATTTTGATGGTACCTGGATATGCAGAAGTGGATAGCTCTTGTCGCTTGTTATTAGTGTAATTTTTAACCTTTACTAGACTACAGAATATATGTCTTGGTGCTGTAGGACAGACTACTTGGACTCAATTGTTTTGATGGTGATGTGACAATATGAGTGTAAGTAAATAAAACTGTTTTGTGTTAAAACAAACCCATCTTTCCCTCTTCTTGGATCTTACTTAGAGTTTTGCTACATCTGTTAGCTTCACAATATTTCTATGTGTATCAAATTACTTATGCCTCTTAGATTTTCTGCACTTAAATTTCTTTTCAAATGAGAAGGTCTCCATATCTGCAAAAGGCGCTTATGAACAACTGGGTAGGTGTGTGAATTACTCTCTTCCTTAGGAGCTGTTTTAAAAACACTAGAGATCTAAATTATTAGAATTGTTGGGAATTTAACTAATTTTAGTCTGTAATAATCCTAAACATTTTGAGGCTGTAGTTTATCACATGCCTGCATTTGATGTAGCTGGATACATGACACCACATGACATACTTCACCTTGACCTGGCTGCTGAGTTTTTGGCTTGTCTTTGTATATACTCATCTGCTAGACTGTCTGTATGTTCAGTCACCAGGTGATAAAGAAATAAAAATGTTGTCCTGTGTTCATGAGGATCTCCATGGTGGCAAGCAGTCCTAAATGAGGAGCACATTTGTGACTAATGAAGGCATTCTGCTGCCAAAATCTTGTTCCTCCCAGCTCATATGCTCTCACTGATGTATCATTGCTGAGAAAAGACCACAAAAGAGAAAATATATTTTAAATATTCCCTTTGAGAGAACGATATGATTTCTAAACTCTTTTGAGGCTTGGCACTTTCCTACAACTTCTCTATCATAAATTTTAGATTCAGTTGTGCTTAAATCATAGGGCCTTGTCACTTTGATCTGATTTAGAGTTTAAAATGTTCATTTATGTTACCTCTATATTTATGTTGCAAAGTTAATGTGCAAGTGAAGACTTGAGAGTACATGTTATTAGGTGTAGCATAAAATGAAATTTTTCTTTTTTTTACCAACCTTTTGCTGAGTCATAGAGGAGTGTATTATTTTACAAATTCTTTTCATGAAATGAATGTCAGTTTCCTAGGAATATAACATAGGTCCATGAAAAGCAGCAGAAATTGAATTATTTTAAGGACTTTTAATATTCATTAATTAATAATCATTTCTGGATGAGATGCAATTGAATCATACAGTGGTACATCATTAATGACTAAATAATACACGTTCTAATTTATTTGTCCGTGTCCCTTTATTTCTGTTTTGATAGAGATGGCATATGACAGTTCTTCAGTGATATCAGAGAAGACTTCATATTTGTGACATTTGATCAAAAAAAAAAAGAAGCTTATTCATTTAAATTAATGAGTAAGGGTTTTATTGGACCAATATTATTCAAGGTTGAGAATAGGTGTAAGTTAGCAAGAGAAAAACTCCTAGCTGGTCACAGAACTCTGGTAATGGTGTGAGTATGCCAGATGTATGCTCTTATTCCCCCTTTTTTTCTTAAATACATTCTTAAGATACTATACTTTAAAATTTCCCTCCCACATGAAGTGTACCTTCATGTACTTAAGTACAGAAGTCTCCCTGTTTTCCCCAGTGTTTCCACAGAATTGTGCAGCTGAGGGAGTGTCATGGGTTGGTGCTGGCACAATGCCAGTGTGCCCATGAAGATATATTTTTCTCAAATGAGTGCTGTCAGATGCAACCAGAAACAGAGCAGAGCAGGCTCGAGCTTAGAAATAAAGAAAAAAATTTATTAAACTACAACTGTAATAAAAGGAACACACAGAGTTCAGAATGAAAACCTTCTAAAACATTCCTCCTCCCCCCACCCAATTTCCACTAAACACAG
Organism: Lonchura striata; assembly: GCF_050655825.1. Taxonomy (NCBI): domain Eukaryota; kingdom Metazoa; phylum Chordata; class Aves; order Passeriformes; family Estrildidae; genus Lonchura; species Lonchura striata. The sequence goes on from NC_140704.1 coordinate 76,530,624, forward strand.
TGAGACAAAACCTTGCACCCTTGATCAAGTTACCACCCGTCAGATAACCAATTCTCAGTCCATCAGAGGAGAGAGGAGTCTCTCTTGTACCACAGTCTTCCACAGGAAACACAGTCGAAACCTTTTGTGTTTCCATGTCACCCATGGCACTACCCAGAGAAAATCTGCTATTGTGACATCCTCCTTCCATGTACAGTGCTCTCACCACCATGCATGGACCAAAACTGGTCATAGGGTTTTTTTAAGGATGCCTTGCCAAGAACCAAAGAACAACACTTTCTCCTATGTGGGACAACAGTACCCCCCATTTTCTCCTCCCCTGGGGCCAAGGGTCTTGAGAATAGAGATTTTCTTCTTCCCTGAAGACAGAGGGCACCACCACACTCCCCTCAACTTTTCTCTTTTCAGTCCACTCGTGCACATGATGTCACTCACTGACACAAACCACTCTCACTCCTACACTCTCTTGGCTCAAGCCTTTGCATCCCACTAAATGCAGTCTCTGTGCTGGGGAGAACTGGTTCAATCTGTGGCTATATAAGAAAAACCCAGCCAAAGGCCCTCCATTATCTCCTCCCACCTAGGATTTCTTTTCCATCTTCTTCTGACATCTCAGGTCTTAAACTGTCTCTCTTCTCTTTTAAATTGATGAGGAGTAGTGTTTTGCAAAGCTTTCTTTGCCTAAGACAGGATTAAAAGTCTCAGGGTCCCAGGACAACTGAAATCTCGGCTGCCCAGAACTCCCATGGCTGGGCATCTTCCTTCCCCGCTTCTCCTTGTCCTCTGCTGGCATACTGCTGGCACATGATATCAAATTTCCAGGTGGCACAGGCTCTCTGTCTCTCTCTTTCTCTGAGGGATGGGGGAACAAAGACATCTCAGTTTTTCTCCACCTTTCCATCCTTCAAGGGCTGACCTGCAGGTTCCAGTCCCTTCACCCCTGTCCTACCTCTCCTTGGCCACATGGCTTCCCCTCCCACACCCAGCCTGTGGCTGGGCAGGGGAGGTCTGAACTCTTCACTGACCAGAACAAAAGACAGCGTTCCCCTTGGAGTTCTCTGCTTTTAACTGGCTGTGTTCTCAGAGATGTGTCCAATGTCTTCAGTGGTCAGTCCAGGTGTCAATATTCAAATCTAACCACTGATTGGTTTGACTCCAACTTCCAAATAAAACTCACTTTCTTGTCAACCCAGGACAGGGAGCTAACTAGCTAATAGTCCTTGAAAAGTTTGCCTTTGTTTAGGCAAGTAGGTATGCAGAGATTATATGCCTAATATTAAACCATCTCTTTAGAAAAAAAAACTTTCCAGATGCCTCATTCACTTCTATGCATATCTAGAAATGATGACACAGGATGGCTTGGAAGCTGTGTAGAGACAAAGATACACAGCTACTTGATCCTCTGATCCTTGCCTCCTGATAGCTAGAGTAATCTGAAGAGCTAGTAATCAAAATAATTTTGACACTGTTTCCATTTTGAAATTTTTATTCTAATAGATCTCAGGAAAAGAATATAAATGAGCAGCTCTAAAACAACAGTCACATCAATTAAATAAATAACACTTGTAGATGTTTTCAAAATGTTATGTTTTAAAGCTATACCAAATTACTTCCTTTTGTACAAAACTATGCCTGTGTTTTTTCTAGGGGAAAGGGGGGTGGAGAGAGTGGGAAGAGGGGAAAAAACAAAACATAACAAACAAAGAAGAAAACCCAAATACAAATCTCTTATAATGCCTTTCTAGACTGCACGCAAAGTCTCAAGTGATAAGACTTGAAAAGGAAAAAACTTGACCAAGAAAACTTATAAGATTAATGCATTTTTAAAAATGAAATGCCCTCAAAAAACAGTCAGATTGGTTGTTGCATAATTTAAATAAAATTTTGGATAATTCTTTGATGAGTTTAAAGAAATTAAATAAAAGAGAAACTATAATCATAAGATGAAACAGGAGATTTCTAGTGGAGAAAAGAAAATGTTCTAGTTGTAAAGACAATTGAAATGGCATTACAAATGCTCAGCTTGATAATGGCATAAATTGAAGTCATATTCTGTTTGTTGGCTAAGAACTTCAATAGAAGAGAATGTATTAGAAGGCTACATGAAAACTTCCAGTTCAGAAACCTTTAGTGAATGAGATCAAGAGAAACCTTTGTACTTGAATGTCTATATTTTATTTTTTTTTTACATTTATATTTTCAAAATCTTGTTCTGACATCCAAGATTTATTATGTTTAAGCTTTTCTTGAATGCAAATCTTAACTGAACCCGGAATGGTAGAACCTTTTGGGTCACAATACCAAAATATATACAGAAACTTGAAAAAGTATCTTAGTTAAATGTCAGAACCCAGATTGCCATGACATATTAACTGTCCTGAGTAGTGTCCCTTGGATTCTGCATGTGGGTCCAGGACCACATTTCAGGGCAGGCCAGGAGCCTTCTCCTTGTTAGTATTATGCTGGAGGTGTGCTTTCTCAGGTTCTGTCTCTGGATGAACAGTTTCCAATCATGTTTCCAGTCAAGTTTCTGGACCCATCTCCTGACTAGATTCACTAGGTGGGCTCTGAACCCAGTCAAGTGTTTCAATTTGTCACAGACAGATAGTGCAGCCTGTCACCTTGCTCTGCCCACAGCTTTCAGATGTTGTGCTCTTGTGTCCTGTCTGGTGAGCTGGGATCACCCATGGCTTCCACCTCATCCTCCCTCCCATGTGAATGGGTCCCACTCACTGACATTTAAATTCTAATATGTCAGCATTTTTAGCATTAAAACATGCAATATTTTAAGTCTCTAGTTTAGTTACTGAAGATTTTATTATAAAGAACCATACAGTAATTTTGGTGTTTTAATATATAATCTACTGGGAGTTGTATTTGGGGAAAAAATATTAAATGCAAAAGGTTTTTCTTTTTAATTATGGGCTGAGGAGTTCAATATCAGAGAAGGCTTATAATCCATGATGATACCAAGACCAGATATTTGCAGAAGAATTGGGAATGTTATCATCTGCCAGCATGGGTATAAAAACAGAAAATCTTGTAAAAGTTTCTGGAAGTGATTTTGGAAAATAAAAAAAAAAAGTGGTTTTTGAAAATAAATCTCAGAAGAATGTAGTCTATATTTTGTATATTTTATAGAAGAGTCATTAAAGTATCACCTGGCCTAATCTAAGCCTTCAAAAGAATTAGTATTAATTTTAGCATAGAGTCCTTGGTCAAAGGTTTACTAAAAGAAAGAAAGGATTGTTATAATTAGCCATACCAAGCTGTCTTCTGCAAATATGAGCACTGGCAGTAGCTTTACTGAACACATTTGTTCAAATAATAATTTTTGAACCTGGTGTAAGCTATCATAAACACTCACAGAAAGTATTTTAAAAAATGAACAGACTGCAAAGTAACATACATAAAAGTTCCACAAAGAAGCAAATATAGAATAAAACTATTTCAAAGTCTAAAGTGATTCATGTTAGCAGCATCCAACAGCAAGTAAAAAGAGTGGAATAAAAGAAAGTAAAAAGGTTTTCTGAGAATTTTCATACCTATTGAACATAATGTGTTATGAGAAGGATAGTTTGTGTCAAGTGCAGAAAATACAACTAAAGGAATTGAGTTGAACTTTAATCAACCTGAGTCTTCAGGATTGTTATTTATGGATTTTATTGCTCATCTAGGTTTTTGGCCTGTGAGACAAGAGGCAAAATAAGTGAAACGTATATATTTAGAGAAGATAGAGTTATAGTAACTTAATTTGGAAGGGGAGAAAAAGAGAGAAATTTCTTTAATATTATGTGTTTGTATGTTGTCAATTCTATAAAATTATTTTCAACGTGAAATCTATAAAATTATATTCAGAAAATTATTTTGTTTGTACTGAGCATCAGGGATAGCAGACTGAAAGCTAACCTGTGCCCTTACTCTGTCCAGATAACCAAATGGCAATTTGTCTTCCTTTCTGTTTCAGGACTAATGTGAAGGTACAAAGTGTTGTAAATGTAGGTGAACCCAATGGGAAGAAATTATAATGTCTGACTCAATTCAGAAGGCTGAATGATTTCTTTATTATAACTATGCTAAAATACATTAATATACTATATAAAGGAAGATACTAAAACTACATAATACTTTCTCTATATCTCTAACACAACTCGTGACCTTCTTGAGAGAGTCCAGTCACAGGTGGATTAGATTGGCCATCAGGCTCAAACAATCCTCACCAGAATCTAATCAAGCAATCACCCTAGGTAAACAATTCTCCAAACACATTCTACATGAGAAAAACAAGGAGTAGAAATAGAAATTGTTTTCTCTTTCATTTCTCGCTGTGCACCTCTATGAAAAATCCTGAGAGAGCAAGAAATGTGCTGCCACAACAAAGGATGTGGATTTTTTTTTTTCCCAGAGAAAACTGATGGAAGTATTTTGGCCATGCTATGTATATTTAAACTTTCACTAAGTAAAATGAGCAGATTATGGAGGTTTGGCATTCTTTCTACTTGGAGTTTTCAGCTGTGGCAGTTTCAGTTCAAAACTGGGCAGAAACACCAATTATTTGTAGTGGGTTTGGTTTGCCAATCTGAGATTTCCTGACCAATGCAATTTGTGGAGTGGGTTTAGTGCTGGCTAAATGCCAGTGCACCTACTAGAATATATTTACTCATTTTCTGCTGAGAAATCAGATTAGGAGAAGAGCAAATCAGGCTCAAAACTTTAAAGGGTATAAAGAAAATTTTATTAATAGAACTAAAAGAAAGAACAATAAGAATCAGAATAAAACCTTTAGAACACTCCTTCACCCCCCACAACTTCTTTTCTTTCTCACTGAAAGGTAAAGAGACAAAACCTAGGACTTTCAATCAGTTTACCACCTTTAGAATAGTCTTTTTTCAGTCCACTTAGGGAGAGGAGTCTCTCTTGCAATGCCATGGAGACTTCTCCACAAGAAAGAGTTCTCTTGTGGCATCAATGACAGCCAATCAGCTGCCCAGGAAATGGAAATCTGTTCTCCATGGGAATGTCCCTTCCTTTGTCTTACAGCCTGTCTTGGTTTGACAAGACAGGAGTCTGTGAAGGAGGGCAAAAGCCTCCTGTGCAATGGAGAAGGTAAACCCCCTCCCTCCGAATTACCAGGATTTTTAAATTAAAAGGCTCTCAGGCAAAGATATGGGAATGGGAGTAACAATTCTTTACTAGGAGAAAACTAGATAACAATTTAAAAAGGCAAATGCAATTGGTACAAACAAAACTAGTGATAAAGTCCACAACCTGAGGATTCGGGGTGTTGGTAGCAGTCCGGTTGAATTGATAGCTGCTCCTCTTGCAGTGGATGATGAATTGCAGCTGAAGTGGTGATCTTTAGAAGGGTATAGTTTTCTCTGAAGATCTGGTGGCAGTTGGGCCGGTCTTCCTCTGCGCCGAGGCCGCCTCCGAGCTCCGCCGCTGCTGCCTCACCGCGCTCCAGCCGCTTCTCTCGGGAGTCCCGACGAAAGGAGCTGCTTCTCTGGGAATCCCGCAAAGAGAGTGAGCTGCTCTGTCTCCCAAAAGGTACCCCTTTTTGCAATAAAAGAGTGCTTGGCTTCCCCCTCTGGGTGGAGCATCTCACAATGGGATGATGTTACGTTACCAGCCCTGAAGTGAGTCAGTCAATGGCCCATTAACAAACCATTACCTCTTTGGAGCAAACCATTGTTCTTGGAAGAGATAACAAACCTGCCCAACCTCCAACAGATGGCAAATAGAATACAAGTTTATCTTACAAACCAGGACATTTTCCACCCCTTATTCTATTTCCATCTGCACACAATGCAATCTTACACCCAGTTCTCACTTAAGACCAAGTTTCCCTGTGGTACACAGCGGGTCTCCCCATCTTTCTGCATTACCCACCAAGTGTAACCAGGTCCTTGAGCAAAGACAATCCCACGAATGGGTTGGTCTTTGCCTGAGGTGGGATTAATCCAAACAGTTTTCCCTAAAATACCTTTCATATGTACTACAGGGACCTTATCTCCATCTACTGTGTGTAAGGGTTCTGACTGAGCAGGGCCAGCTCGATTGACAGACCCTCGGGTGTTGACCATCCAGGTTGCTTTTGCCAGGTTAATTTCCCAGTTTCTAAATGTTCCCCCACCAAGTGCCTTTAGGGTAGTCTTAAGGAGTCCGTTGCACCGTTCAACTTTGCTGGCATCTGGAGCATGATAGGGAATATGATATATCCATTCGATACCATGTTCTCTGGCCCAGGTGTTGATAAGGCTGTTCTTGAAATGGGTGCCGTTGTCAGACTCAATTCTCTCAGGTGTGCCGTGTCTCCACAGGACTTGCTTTTCCAAGCCTAAGATGGTGTTCCGGGCAGTGGCATGAGGTACAGGGAAAGTCTCCAGCCATCCAGTGGTGGCTTCCACCATGGTCAGTACATAGCGCTTGCCTTGGCGTGTCTGGGGCAGTGTGATGTAGTCAATCTGCCAAGCCTCCCCATACTTGTACTTGGACCACCGCCCACCATACCATAGGGACTTCACTCTCTTGGCCTGTTTGATGGCAGCACATGTCTCACAGTCATGGATAACCTGAGAAACACTGTCCATGGTTAGATCCACCCCTCGGTCTCGTGCCCACTTGTAGGTGGCATCTCTGCCCTGATGACCTGAGGCATCATGAGCCCATCGAGCCAGGAACAACTCCCCCTTATGGTGCCAATCTAAGTCTATCTTTGACACCTCTATTTTTGCTGCCTGATCTACCTGCTCGTTGTTTCGGTGCTCCTCATTAGCCCGACTATTGGGGACATGGACATCTACATGACGGACTTTCACTGTTAGCTTTTCCACCCGAGAGGCAATGTCTTTCCATATATCAGCAGCCCAGATTGGCTTTCCTCTATGTTGCCAGTTGGCCTTCCTCCACCTTCCCAGCCAGCCCCACAGAGCATTGGCTACCATCCATGAATCAGTATAAAGGTAGAGCTTTGGCCACTTTTCCCTTTCAGCAATGTCCAGAGCCAGCTGAACGGCCTTGAGTTCAGCGAGTTGGCTTGATCCACCTTCTCCTTTGGTAGCTTGTGCAGCTTGGCGTGTGGGGCTCCATATGGCTGCTTTCCACTTCCAGTTCATCCCTACAATGCGACAGGAACAATCAGTGAAAAGAGCGTAGCAGGTCTCCTCTGCTGGTAGTTGGTTGTATGGTAGAGCTTCTTCAGCCCTTGTCACTTGTACCTGCTCCTCATCATCAGTGAGACCAAAGTTTTCACCTTCTGGCCAGTTCGTAATTATCTCCAAAATCCCAGGGCGATTCAGGTTTCCAATACGGGCGCGCTGAGTGATGAGGGCAATCCATTTGCTCCATGTGGCGTCAGTGGCATGGTGGGTAGTAGGAACCTTTCCTTTAAACATCCACCCCAGCACCGGTAGTCGGGGTGCCAGAAGGAGTTGTGCTTCTGTGCCAATTACCTCCGAGGCTGCTTGAATTCCTTCAAAGGCAGCCAAGATTTCCTTCTCTGTGGGAGTGTAGTTGACTTCAGACCCTCTGTAACTTCGGCTCCAGAATCCCAGTGGTCAGCCTTGAGTCTCCCCAGGCACTTTCTGCCATAGGCTCCAGGACAACCCATGGTTTCCGGCTGCAGAATAGAGCACATTCTTGACCTCTGGTCCCGTCCTGACTGGGCCAAGGGCTACAGCATGAGCGAGCTCCTGCTTGATCTGGGTGAAGGCTTGTTGCTGCTCAGGGCCCCAGTGGAAATCATTCTTCTTTTGGGTAACCAGATAAAGAGGGCTCACAATCTGGCTATACTCGGGAATGTGCATTCTCCAGAAACCTATGGCACCTAGGAAAGCTTGTGTTTCCTTTTTGCTGGTTGGTGGGGACATAGCTGTGATCTTGTTGATGACCTCAGTGGGAATCTGGCGCCGTCTGTCTTGCCATTTCACTCCCAGGAACTGGATCTCTGGGGCAGGTCCCTTGACTTTGCTCTTCTTGATGGCGAAGCCAGCTTCTAGTAGTATCTGGATGATCCTCTCACCTTTCTCAAACACTTCTGCTGCTGTGCTCCCCCACACAATGATGTCATCAATGTATTGCAGGTGTTCTGGAGCCTCACCCTTTTCTAGTGCAGTCTGGATCAGTCCATGGTAGATGGTGGGGCTGTGTTTCCACCCCTGGGGCAGTCGGTTCCAGGAGTACTGCACGCCCCTCCAGGTGAAAGCGAACTGAGGCCTGCATTCTGCTGCCAGAGGAATGGAGGAAAACGCATTAGCAATATCAATGGTGGCATACCACTTTGCTGCCTTGGACTCCAGCTCGTACTGGAGTTCCAGCATATCCGGTACAGCAGCACTCAGCGGTGGAGTCACTTCATTTAAGCCACAATAGTCCACAGTCAATCTCCATTCTTTGTCAGATTTGCGCACAGGCCAGATGGGGCTGTTGAAGGGTGAGTGGGTTTTGCTGACCACCCCTTGGCTCTCCAGCTCCCGAATCATTTTGTGGATGGGGATCACGGCATCTCGATCCGTCAGATACTGCCGGCGGTGCACTGTCGAGGTCGCAATTGGCACGCGTTGTTCTTCCACCCTTAGGAGTCCTACTGCAGAGGGGTTTTCTGACAGTCCAGGCAAGGTGTTCAATTGCTTAATGTCTTCTGCCTCTACAGCGGCTATTCCAAAAGCCCACCTGAGTCCCTTTGGGTCTTTGTAATATCCGTTCCAGAGGAAGTCTATGCCTAGGATACACGGAGCATCTATGCCAGTCACTATAGGATGTTTCTTCCACTCCTTCCCAGTCAGGCTCACCTCGTCTTCCACCAGAGTCAATTGTTGTGATCCCCCTGTCACACCAGCAATGGAAACAGGCTCTGCCCCCACATGTCCCGATGGTATCAGAGTACACTGTGCACCAGTATCAACTAAAGCATCATATTTTTGTGGCTCTGATGTGCCAGGCCATTGAATCCACACTGTACAGAAGATCCGGGTTTCCCGTGCCTCTCCCTGGCTAGAGACAGGGCCCCCCTAACACTGGTTATTATTCCTTTCCTGGGCATACATACTAGAGGTCCCTTCAAGGGGGTCTGACAGATCGTACCCACAAGCTTGGTCACGGGAGGTTGAGGCTACCTTCACTTTGGTGGAACTCCCCTGGTTAGAGTTTCCCTCCTTAAGTTGATGGACCCATGAAGAGAGCCTGACAGAGGAATGGTTGAACGACAAGGGACATGATACTGTAAAATTAATCCAAATAGGGAGGGCTACGTGACTGCTGCAAAGTTCGCATGGCCCTGAAGAGTAGATGGTGTGCAGAAAGCAGGATATTGAAACTGCTTGGTATGTAGAAGTAGATAGAGAAGAACAAAGGAGTACTAAGCTGTTCTAACTGCAAGGCCAGCTGGACAGGCATGTATCGATCATAAAGATAGTTTTAAGATAATAGTACAAGTCACATAGCAACCAATCATGAGCTTGGCTTTTGCAATATGTATGAGCTAATTAACGAACATATATAAACTGTGAAATCTGTTACAATAAACTGAGACTTGATGATCATGATATCATGAGTCTTGTCTCCCGCGGCATTCCCTCTAACAGACCCATGCTGCCAGGACAGAAGTGGGTTTCCCATCCCACCTCCCCATGTCTTCCCCATGGTTACGCAGGAAGAACCACAGATTAGCCCTTGGGGTGTACCCTCTCTCTCTAGCTGGGGATTGTTGGGCGCTGATTCTGGGGCCTGTGACTCTCACGGGTGCTGCATTAACCTTCCTTATCTCCTCCCTCATCTCCTCTTTAAACTCCTTAATCACAGCTGAGATATGAGCCTGCATTGGGCCATTAATTATACTCTCATAATTCCTAAGTTTGTTGGCAACAGAGCCCACTGTCTCTCAGTGAGTGTCAGCATTGATTGTTGCAATGAAAGTGGTGTATTGAGATGGCCCAAGATTTGCTAGACTCCACAGCATTTGTCCTGTACACCTGACCTTGTCAGGGTCATTATTGTATTGTCCATCCCTCCCAAAGAGTACCTCCAATACTGCCACTTCCCTCAGATGTTGGATCCCTTCCTCAAGGGTCTTCCAGCACATTCTATGATGGTGCTCCTGCATTCTCTCCCTGTGGACAAACCTTTCCCTGACACTCATTAAGAGCCGCTCCCAGAGAGAAAGGGACCCTGGTTCCCTTACAAAAATCTTATTTATACCCGAGTCCTGGGTCAAGGGTCGCAAGTTCCTTGCCTCACCACCGTCCAGCTGCACGCCTGTACCCATAAGATCCCAAACCCGGAGTAACCAGGTAGTATAAGCCTCACGCCCTCGTCACGCAATGTCTTTATGCAGATTACGAAGACTTTCGTACGTCAGGGACTCGATGATGATAGCAATCTCTGGCTCCCCTGTGGGTTGTGAGGTTCCTCCATTCCTGTCCCTATCTGCAGGGTGCTCTGCTTTCGTCTTAGACCTCCTTTTTTCTACTGGGGCAACTGCTGCTGGCTGTGACTGCCTTTGTGGTTCAGCTGGAACCTGGACAGTTGTAACATTTGTGGGTTCCACAGCTGTACTATTAGACTGTCCCTCCTCAAGGCAAAGGGCCGGTTTCTCACCAGCTGGGGAAATGCACTCCTTCAGCATCTCTCGTATCTCCTTAACCAGAACCCTCACCCAATCTGGGTGGTTCATTTCTGAGGTGGGCTGTGGGGCAGGGTCAGGCTCTGGAGCAGCAGCATCTCAAGTCTCTGGGGCAGTGTCAGGTTCTGCAGGAGCATCCCTAGCCTCTGGTGTAGGTGTGCGGGTAGTTATCCAGGTTAATCTTCCCTTATCTCTGACTGCTAAATATAACAGGCCCATCAGCAACACTACCCATTGTATGATATCATTAGCACTTAGAGAGGATCTTAACCCTTTGAGAACTGGTGGAGCAGACCCAAAAAGATGGTTAAAAGGTTGGGAGAAAGTTTCCCCAGGTGCTATTTCCTCGCAGTAGGTACCGTTATTAAAGTAACCCCAAAAACATACAGTTAGTGTGTGATAGCTATGAATCCATGTACCTGCCTTCCAGAGGAAATTAAAGATCCATGAATTCCTCACCCAATTAACCCAGAAGCCAAACTTGATAACAGTAGCCTTAGTTATAGGACCCATTTTTAGATATGGGTCTGCAAATGGGAAAAGTATAGCTACGATCACATGCCACCCAAACCAAGGTAAACTAGACCACATGGTGATGCTTAAGATGTTTCTACACACAACAAAAAACCAAATTACTTAAGAACTGTTAATCCTTTTTCCCTCTCAATGCCGTCGAGCCCCACATTGGGCGCCAAAATCTGTCTTGATTTGACAAGACAGGAGTCTGTGAAGGAGGGCAAAAGCCTCCTGTGCAATGGAGAAGGTAAACCCCCTCCCTCCGAATTACCAGGATTTTTAAATTAAAAGGCTCTCAGGCAAAGATATGGGAATGGGAGTAACAATTCTTTACTAGGAGAAAACTAGATAACAATTTAAAAAGGCAAATGCAATTGGTACAAACAAAACTAGTGATAAAGTCCACAACCTGAGGATTCGGGGTGTTGGTAGCAGTCTGGTTGAAATGATAGCTGCTCCTCTTGCAGTGGCTGATGAATTGCAGCTGAAGTGGTGATCTTTAGAAGGGTATAGTTTTCTCTGAAGATCTGGTGGTAGTTGGGCCGGTCTTCCTCTGCGCCGCGGCTGCCTCCGAGCTCCGCCGCTGCCGCCTCACCGCCCTCTGGCTGCTTCTCTCGGGAGTCCTGCCGAAGGAACTGCTTCTCTGGGAATCCCGCAAAGAGAGCGATCTGCCCTGTCTCCCAAAAGGTACCCCTTTTTGCAATAAAAGAGTGCTTGGCTTCCCCCTCTGGGTGGAGCATCTCACAATGGGATGGTGTTATGTTACCAGGCCTGCAGTGAGTCAGTCAATGGCCCATTAACAAACCATTACCTCTTTGGAGCAAACCATTGTTCTTGGAAGAGATAACAAACCTGCCCAACCTCCAACAGATGGCAAATAGAATACAAGCTTATCTTACAAACCAGGACACAGCCTTTTCCACAACTGTTTTGAGGGCTTAAACTTTGGCTAATGGGGTAGACTTTTAAGGATGAGCTTTTCAGAAGCAAGGTTTCTCTTCATCTATCTCTAAGATCACCCTCATCTCTGGAAACAGAGGTCTTCTTCAGACATTCCCTCACTCACACAGCCCCCTGAATATCAGGCTAGCCCAGACGTCCAAGGCTGTGCGGGGAGGAATATCAGGAGATGGCAAAGATTTCCAAAAGAGGCTCTTACCCCTATATACGTTGCTTCAGCTCTCTTTATTCTGTGGTGTCCAAGAGGAAAGCGGGGCAAAAGAGGACGAACAGGAAATATCAGGAGTCTACATAGACTTTGGACAGGGTGGGCTTCCCTGGCTCTCCGCCAACCCCGTTGGGGCAGGAAGGAGGGGTCCAGGTTTATCTTGATCAGAGTCACAGGGTCCCGGGGTAGGGGAAATGGAGTGCCCATGAGTTCACTCTAACATTCCCTGTGGACAAAGGGTCTTCATCACTTTTATTTGTCTCTCTCTTCTCATTTGGATCACAACTACTTCAACATCTGCTTTGCTTCAGCATAGTTGCTTTTTCTCATGTCTACAGTTTGAACACACCCCCATGCTTCTTTTCATGAACTATAGCGATATTCCATTGTACCACAGTCCATCACCATGGCCTTACAAAATATCTTCAGCCTAAGACTAAGGCATCTCCTCATTCTCCTCCCATCAAGGATTTGACTCCTTCTTTACTGACCTTGGTGTCTTCATATTGTCTTCTATGTCTGTCCTTTTCTCTCACTGGAGAGAGGATTGAAAGTCTGCAAGTCTCATCTGTGCAGAAAAAGAGTTAATGTCTCACCCGGGCTTGCGCATGGCTATGTGATCTGTTTACAGTGGAGGATTCTTTGGTGGCCACGCAGGAGGAAAGGGACAAAGTGGATAGGATCTCAGCAGCTTGCACCATGGCCCGGCCCAGCCTGGAGCTGCTCCTGGGGCCTGGTGGACCCCAATTCGGCCTAGGCAGGGCAGGGCTCAGTATTAGCAAGGTGTCAGCGACTGCAGCCCAGTCCTGCTGCAGCTGCAGCCCTGCAGCCGCCAGGCCAGGAAGGGGTTGGGGGAACTTCTCTCTTCAGAAGTCAGAAAGCAAGAGAGTTTATCCCAGGCTTCTTTGTTTTAAAATGTGAATCTCACAGAGGTGTGCTCATCTCTTTATTTGGCTTATCAGCATGCCTATTCTCAGAGCCAGTCAGCTATTGGTTTTACCAGGCACAAAGGAAGCTCTTAGCAGGTTCTCTTAGATAATTGCTTCCATGGCTGGCTCCTCCCCTCCTCACCAAAAGATCAATTAATGCAGAACCAGCACATCAATTTACCTAGAGGTCAAACTTACCCACGTACAACTTCACCGTTTTTATTGCATTCGTTTGTGAATGTAGAACTGCTCTTTAAGGAAAGAGTGAACTCCAACTGTAAAAAGCAACAAGTATTTTTCAAAAAGTTAATGCATGAAAACTAGGTTAAAATTGCACTTGCAATGATTAAGTGCATCAATATCAGTTTTGTTTATTGGCGCATTAAGCTGAAATGGATTACATAAAAGGTTAAATTCTGAATATTCAATATCTCTTCACTGCCTCCTGAAGTGAAAATAAGAAAATGAATCTTATGCATTTTGCTGGCATAGATTAATACTGGCAATAATGATAACATGGAAAGAAATTGAGCTGCGTTACCTGCAGAAATTTTTTCAATCAGTGAAGTGACTCACTTTTATGCTTCCTTTGGTCAATTACACAACACTAAAAAGATACTAAAAGGGACAAAGCATCAAAGGACAACAAAATTCATACAGAAGACTATTTTAAAAGCTTGGCTAAACTAAAATGGAAAATATTTCTTTCTTTTTCCATAAGATAGGGGGATTAATGCTTTAAGGTGTTTTTTTTTTTTAAGTCTTGTGTTTAGTGTAAGATACAGGATGCATTCATATTGAAGTAGGATAAGGCATTATGGATTTTATACCACAATTCTGCACTGTTATGATGTTACGGGATTTGCTGAAGCATATAAATTCAACCTCAAATCTTAAAGAATTTGAATGAAATTGTACAAATCAAATATACCAGAGGCATCATTTCAGATTCTCCTCTCTTACTGTTTCTTCTGGTTTTGACCAAGATGCATTAAACAGATGCAATCCCATAGTTTATAAAAATAGTGTCAAATGAAATGTACTGGATTAAAGTGAGGAATTAATACTTACACAATTGCTGTGTGAATCCCAGTTTGAAGAGCTGCTTGTATGAGACAACTAGAGTTTGCACCTAAATGGAAAAGTGTGGGGAAAGGTCTTATTAAATGTGTTTTTTTAAACTTAGTCCTTGGGAAATGTACTTTCTGTTGAAAATCATCACAGTAAAAAAAGTAGAAGTGGGCTAAAGGTATCTGCAGGCACAAAGGTAAGAAGTTTTAAGGAAGCAGGGAGATTATAGGATCAGTTAGGAAGAACTAAGGAGCCTGCATGTTTATGACAGTACAAGTGGCATAACACTAAACATTATAGCACTTAGAGAGGAATAACAATCGTATTGACTGCAGACTGGGACCCTGAGGTGTTTATTAAGGAGGGTTCTTGTGTACCACATCATAGGTCTAGGTCACTAATATGATTATGCTATGAAGAGAGTACTATTCATCAAGTTGTATCCTGATTTGGAAGACCCAACTTGTGGCCCTGCATTTCCCTGAGCCTGTTTCATGTGTTTGACCACCCTTTAAGTGAAGAACTTTCTCCTAGTATTCAAACTAGATCTTCTCTGACAGCTTCATGCCATTCCTATCACAGATGATCAGAGAGAACACCATTCACCCCTCTGCTTCCCCTCGTAAGGAAGCTGTGACAATGAGGTCTTCTCTCAGTGTCCTCTGCAAGAATGAAGCCTTAATCTATGTAAAACATTTACACAGAACACAAGGAAGTATTAATACTAGAATATCTTGGTGTGAAATAGCATGAAGGATTTTTGTGACATGAACTCTTAAAATAAGAGGTTCACAGAACATAAGTGTGTGTGTATATATATATGCATGTATGTATGTATGAACAAAAATTCTGCTGGGTAATGCCAGTGATCTTGTTGCCCCATGTTTTTACTTATGTCAGCAGAATGGGATTGAAAATGCATGTTTAGGTAACACACCAGACTGTGACATATCATACCAGCAATGCAATAGACTATGAGAACACCTCCATCATTAAATCACTGGTGAAAGGAAAGGGAATGGAATGTCAGAGAGAAAAGCTGTTTAACCAGAGGAAAAGAGTATCATGCAAACTGGCATGGACACTCCAGAGAAAGTTCAAATGCATTTGACTAACAGTTTGCTTCCCTTCTAATGGAATTTTCTGCTTGGAACTTTGAGGTACATGGTGCATGCATAAGGACTATGCAATGAATGAGTCTGGTAGATTGATTCAGTGTGTTTCCTTTTGCCACAGTGTCAATACATATATGCAAATGTCTAGGCAAGAACAAACAGAATTAAATAAAGGATTGGATTGAAAATTCTAGTTCACACAGCCATCCAGCCCCCCTCTAGGCAAAATGAAGAAGCAGGGATAGTCTATTGAAAGGATTTTTTTTTACTTTTGTCTGGACAAATTGAAATTGGGCAATGTAATAAAACCTAAACAAAACAAAAAGCCAGACAGATTGTCTGAGATGAAACATGAATGTTTTGAAAACAGTAGCAGTACAGTTGATATGCAAGTGAAGAAGACAGTATATACAAGCATAGATTGTGACAAAAGAAAAAAACAGACCACCTAAATAATACTTGTACTGTTCATTTCTATGTGAACAACACATAGCTTCAACTGTGCTTCTTATCTTATAATAGAAGACAAAACAGTGACTTGATTCAGCATATGAATCTCACTTAAAATATTTAGTATAGATTCCTCCTAAAAAGAACATGATGGGCATAAGACAAAAGTGTGTCAGTTTTATTGAATGGAAAGTTTTAAGCCTACTTCTGCTTGAAAGTCTTGTCTTTTACATTTTTAATCACTTCATCCTTCTGTGAACTCAAATTCTGCCTCCTTTCCTTATTATATTCTAAACCCCAAAATTACACAGAAGTGCAATTTGCAGGGAGGGAAATTAAGACAGTTGCTTCAGGCCTTTGTTTTCCATTAGCTGAAATATCATAAATTGTCAGTGTGACAACTGCCTCTGCCTGCCTCACCATGCTTAACTCCTTGTCTCTCCCAGAAGCTGCTTGCCCTTGTTGTTGCCTGATGTTTTATGCCTGATGATATATGGCTCCTTATATTTCAAGTTGGGAAAAGTACATATGAGCTTATTCAGAATTACCTTTATGATGCAGAGAAGGAAATGAGACTTCCCTATGCTGGGTAGACTATAGAACTAAGTTACTAGTAAATACAAAACACCTTAATTTTGTTGAAGACTGGAATTCTTCAGGCTTAAAAAGCTTTGAGCATACATAATACAACAGTGTAAGGAGATTCAGTTTCAGAGAAAAAAATCAGAGTTGAGTTACCACCATAAAATCATTCATGCTACTTATAATTCTAGGGAGTAAGGCCTACATGTTGTCCTGCTGGAATGCCAGAACCTGTAGGCAGGACTTAGCTTTTTGATGCCTCAACAGATAGGATTTCAGAGTGATGGATAGGATACTCCGAGTCTCTCTAAAAGAAACAAACAAAAACTCTGTAGGTTTTTACTTCTTATGTAGTTGCTTTGCAACTTTACGTGAAATATGGAAAAAAATCAGGCAAATTAATGTAATTCTCCAGTGTGGCATTTACAGATGTTGGAAGGGAAACAAAAGAGCAGAGTGACATCTAAAAGGCTTAAGGGAGTTAGTATGGTGTTAGAGTTAAGTTAGATTTAGTATGGTGTCCTGATAGATAAAAGTGGAATCAAACTAGTGATACTTAGGAAGGAAAAAAGGAAAAATATACTGCTTTCTGTTAACTATATTTAAATTTCTGTTGGCAGTTGACACCATTGATTTTAATAACAGAACCATTTGATAAAACCTGGAAAATTATTTTTAGAACCTTGCAGGAATAAAAGAATCTCACATGAATATTTGAATACAGAAGACTTTAGGAAGGTGGAAAGAACTGCTTAGTATAAACCCTAATAATCTAAAATAAGGATATCAAGAAAAAAAATAAAAGTATTTAAGTTAGAGATACATATGGAGAACTACTAAGACCAGGGAAGTACATACCATTACTTAATACTTTACTTTCTTGTTCTTAATACCCAGTTTCTTGAAATAACCTAAATTGTGCAAAATGACAGTTAAAATAGATTAATGATTTAAATACATCATTCAATTTCAGAAATCATTCTCTATAAATGAATTTTGAATATATTAGTTTTCAATTTTAAAAGTTTGCTATTTTCATTAAGATATATTCTTTATCTATAGTAGGAATACGAAAAAATTCCCACAGCCACTTTTTTTGATAAAATATTGAGAGATCTGCTCAGTTTGGGACTATCTAATACTTAATTTAACATTTTGGTCATTCAGTAGGAATAAACAGTATGCTAATGAAATTCAGAGACCAAACTAAATTTATGATGCTGAAATTACAGTAAATAGTATTAAAAATGAAAAAAAAATCTAAACCATATTTTTTAAAAAGGCTGTGGTAATATGGATAGCAGACTGAACATGAGATGCAATGAAATAAGGTCAATATGATGACCAGTATCATTGACTCTGCTTTACTACTCAGCTGAAACAATATTTATGGTCCCATTTAGCATAGGAATTGTAGCAAGTCATTAATATTTATTGAGAAGTCCATTAGATACTATGTAAAATAATATCATTCTACTAAGTTCTTTGATATGCTAAGTTGCTGCAATCATTAATAAACACTATATAGAAAACACAAAATTATTACTTATTCCAAATTTCTTGGAAACTATGCTTGCCCTTTCAAGTTTTGCATATGCTGCAGTTGCTTGAGTTACAATCAGAATCTTCTTGAGACAGACTGAATTACAAACTTCAATAAATGTAGTGTTTATAATACCCCAGGGGTTAAGCATTGGAATAATCTTAGGAATAGCTTTGATTGGAAGGCTTAAAAGTTGCAGCCATGTCACTTAATAAAATGGTTCCATCTCATCTACAGAAACATCCACAATGATGTTTTTTCTGAAAACATCTCTTCTCCTTTTTTTATAGAGGTTTCTGTCTCTGATATCAACAGTGTTATCTTTTTGTACAAAATTCATGCTTCCAGTAAAAATATTGCTGGTATAGTGTGTTAGATGGCTACCTGATTCTACCAGAAGGAACATTTCTCAGCAAATTCAATTACTCTCTCAGAACATTCCAGAATTAAGTGAACATAGCCTTTCTTCTAGTTTAAGCAAAACCCAGAAATGTGCTTATGTGTTAAGTATTTGGATAAGGTCATACAGCCCAGAATAACTCTTCATACTATGTGAGATCCAGAACATTTAAGAGCTCCTACCTCCTGAGATCCTGAAACTAAGAAATTACATGGAATCCAGGAAAAAAATCCTCACTTCTGAGCTTTTCTGTAGATTTTCCAGATAACCACTTACATATTGAAAGAAACTTAATTTCCAGAACTTTTCTCCCATTTTTAAAATCCTTCTATTTGAGTTTAGGAAATGGTTAGAGGCTGAGTGAAAAAGTAGCTTCAACATTCATTCCACACCCAAACACCAACCCCCCACCCACTCACCATCCCAGTTAGTAGTCTGGAAGTAAGCAAGATCCTGGCACGGGCCAGAACCAAGCTAGCTGACCCAGATTAATGAAATGGATATTCCATACCATATGACATCAACTCAGACACAAAAAGTTAAGGAAAAAAGGGCATTCGTTATTTACAATGTTTGCCTTCCAGAGCAATCATTATCTGTGCTGGAGCCCTGCTTCCCAGGAAGTGGCTGGACATCACTTCCTGGTGGGAAGTGGAAAACAATATATTTGGGGTTTTTTTCTTTGCTTGTGCTTTGGTAAACTGCCTTATCAGAAACTAGGACACTTTTTCATTTTATTTTCTCTCCTCAGCTGAGAAGAGGGAGTGACTGAGCTGCTTGGTTGGCACCTGGCCTCCAGCTAAGGTCAACCTACCACAAGTGTGCATTTAGTTACTCAGTATTAGAATTGTAGTCATAAAATTAGATTTTTATGGTCTTCCATTACTAAGTACATGTTTCTAAAATTAATTTACCCATGTAGATTAGCTAAAAGCATTGGCAGTCAAAATAATTTCACAGAGACTACATCTTCCAAGATTTTTGTTTACCCAGGTCAATATCTATAAATGTTGTTAGCTTCTTCTATTAATAGTTATGTGATAATTCACTTTATAAAACAGCATTAATTTTCCACATATTTTTTCCCAGAAAGGATGCTTATTGTTGTTGTTGTTTTGTTTGTTTTTCTTTTTTTAATATGAAAGGACACTTCCATGTTTGGGGAATAGTATTTACACAAAGATTTTTTTTCTAGAAATTTTAATGGTTTTAATTTTAAATGTCCCATTCCATATCATTTGACATAACAATTATCTAAAAATTTTCTTCCCACTGGAATTGTCTTCTACTGTACAGCAAGTTGTTTAAATTTAAATTTTCCATTCCCCAGATAAAGATCTCATATAGCAACTCTCAGGTTATTTCTGACAGCATTTTGAACTTTGAAATTATACTGTACTTCATATAAATTGATGCCTAAAGGACTACTTTTTATATTGTTTTGTAATTTTCTAGATATTGTGTTACTGTAACTATGGTCATCAAATCTATAATGTAGTTAAAACATTGTCTAATGCAATAATTAATAACTAAAGCCTATTAATCTTCATTACATAAATATACAATTAATGTCAGCGACAACTTTTTTTTTCCTCTGTTCAGTCTAGATTACTGATACATAGCTCTTTATAACAGTTTTGGTTTCAGCTTATATTTGGGTTTATGCTAGCATGTAATTTTTTGACACAATATTTAAATGGGGTTTTTTGTGATGTCAAATTCAGATTGAAACTTCTATATCTGTGGTAATCAACATTAGCTGAATATGCAATTCTGCATCATCCTTCTACCCTTTGCATGGTCTTAGCTAATCTTGCATGAAATGATTCAAAGTATTTTGAACTTTGCAACAAATATTCTAGGTTACTTGATATATGTAGATTTGTCTTAACTGTTAATGTGAGCATTCAGAAGGTCAAAGTTATATATTCTATCTGCAAAGGTACTAATGCAATTAAACAGATGTGTTTAACATGTTAAAATGTTAACTGGTGTACATTATTATCCAGTGTAATGAATTATCCTGCCAAGAAATATAAGTAGATTTTATTTTTGTTTGTTTAAGTGTGAATAGGACTGCATCATCTTAGACTCATAGAATATCAGGCTGGAAGGGGACTTCAGGGATCATGTGGTCCAACCTTTCTTGGCAAGAGCATGATCCAGACAAGATGGCCCAGCTGAATCCCCTAGTGTCCTTCATTGGGGAATCCACAATTTCCCTGGGAAGATTATTCTGATGGATCACTGTGTAATTGTGAAAAATTTTCCTTTTTTGTCTAATAGAATCACCCCAGGAGTAACTTGTACCTGTGACTTCTTGTCAAAAGGGAGTCTCCATCTCTTCTGTAGCCACCCTTTAAACACTGGAACACACGATAAACGATCTCCTAAACCTTCTTTTTCCAGGTTGTGCAAATCAGGTTCTCGCAGTCTTTCCTCATATGGCAGGTTTCCCAGACCTTTGATCATCTCTAGTGCCCTTCTCTGGACTCTCTCCAGACAGCCCACATCTCTTTTTAATGTTAGGTACCAAAAGTGAACACAATATTTCAGGTTTTGTCTCCTCACAGGGGAACTAATAGAGCTATAGGCAAATTTATTCACATGTATTCCCTTGTTCTAAGGTCACTAATAGTTCAGTCTAAGTATCTACTACTTATGGTGATGTCACTGCTATGTTCTCAAAATGTACATATTTTACCTAAGTGTATAAGGATGTATCATTCCCAGAATTCTCCCTCTGATTGTATATCGAACTTTAATATTGTTCTCCCTCTCCACTGCAGAACCAGCTCTTGCATTATTCTCTCTCAGATGAATTTCAGTATTTGTCCCATTCTCACCTTTCTGGCTTTTCTTATTTTTCTAATGTTAAAATAATTTATTGGAATCTGTTTCTTAACCCCTTAGCATTTTAGTTTCCCAGTAAAAAAGATGGTTTCAAGGCCTACATCTACTGCATCTCACTTATGCCTGGATTTCCTTTTATGTTTCCCCAGCAATAGTTTTTTTAATATATAGATGAAAGCACACATTTTTTTTTCTCATTGTTTATTAATTTTCCCAGTGATTGCTTTTTCCCTCTCCTCTTTAATTTCTTATATTCTCATGCCCCTTTATTATTTTGCTGCTTGTGTGTTTTGCCTTCGTGTTAGGTTTGCTTTTAAATTATCACATCATGTAAGTATCACTTTTTATGAGGCTGCATTTTTTACTTAGTTGTTTGTTCGTTTGTTTGTTTAATATAAATTGATATTTTACCAAGCATTTGAAGGAAATTTTAGTCAGCATAATATTTACGGGCATTTAATTTACAAATAAATTTGCTTTAGTAATCATGTCATGAATTAAATTAAACCTCTCATTCAGTAAAACATGTTTTATAAATTCCATTTTAGTCCTTTACTGAAATTGTATGCTTATGTATTTTTTCCTGATTCTGATGTAACCCACCATCTTAATATGAAAATTTTGTTACATGTGAAGAGTACATCTCATCCTCTAAATCAGTTTCTCATTTCAATGGCCTGAAGACAATACATATGATTTGGCTAGTATTTCATACAACTAAAGCTGCAATTATTATTAAATGCAAAGATTCTTAAACTTCAAAATATTATAAAAATATGCCTGTGTGTCCCATGGGGACAGCAAAGCTTGCCGTCTCATCTATACAGCAAGGCTCAACAGAAGCATTTTCTGCAAGAAGCTGTAAGTTAGCAGGAGTTTCTCCATGTGTTTTATAAGAGATGTTCCAGCCTGAGGATCATCTGCCATATGTGTCTTCTGAAGATGAAGCAGTTTGTTCTGGTTTGAATTTCATTTGTGAAAAAGTGCTTGATTAAGCTAATGTTTTTCAGTCTTGTTTGGCTTGATTTTACAGTCTGAATATTTGTTTCTGAAAATGTTCCTTTCCAAATAAAATTCTTAGGCTTGTCTTTTTTTTTTTTTTTTCCTTTCTCACTCTGTTCTCTCTCCATCTTTGCTTATTTTATATGTGAGTATTTGTTTCTAACTGTTAGCTGTTCAGGGGTATATTCCAGACATTAAAGAACTTTTCTTCTCAAAATAAGTTTTATCTGCAGCAGTGATAGCAAGCCTGGTTGTAAGGTTGGGAAGGAAGATGGAGATACAAGAGAACTGAATGTGTTATGTGCTCTGACAAAGTTTTCTGTGGAATATAGAGAAAATCTCTGTAATTTCTTATTTCTTCCTTCCTTATCTTTAAAATAGAGAGGTGGACCTGGAGTTATTTTGAAGATAACTATAGCTTATATACAACAGTTTGAAAGTGGTAATCACTTCCATAAAGCTAAATCTGTCTCTGACTTGGTAGCCGTGTGCAAAACCATATTGTAAATTAGAAATCCTTACCTAGGTGCAGAGATTTGAACATATTCATGCAAGTTCAGCTGCTGAGTAACAGTATGTGCTACCTTAATAAATGAAGACTAAAACCAGCAAGATTAATGTAGAGTTCCATAATGTCTCTTGAAGAAAACTACTTTGGGATATAGAGGACATTGCAGAAAAATACAAACATTGCAAGTTTTTTTATTAAGGTTATTTCAGAAGAAGTTTCATCACTAATCTAGAGATGTATTAGATTTCTCCTTTATTCCACTAATGGATAAAGTGGTGTTATATACGACTAAAAAGATATCGATTGAGCTTGTTTGCATTTTCTGTGCTATTGGATCAACTAAAACTAGATGCATTCAAAGTATGAACACTCTAAATTGCATTTATGCATGAAAACTTTGTACAATTTTTTCCACTGATGTGAAGGTCTACAGAATTTTAAAAATAAAATATTTTGTATTTAAGCTGAGATTGGTGATTACTGAGCAGAACAAAGAACTTCCAGCTGAATTTTGAGTTAGATTTCTAAACTGCAAGACACTGCAAAGAAAAAAAAAGAATTTAGCATACTCTTTCATAACAACAACTTTTATGTAGCTGACTTTTATTTATAAGGACAACACTAAAACAAAAAAATTCAGGGAAGCAAGAGGAATGTGGAAAAAAACTCCCCAGCCTGGTAGGAAAGTCTGATGATATAACTGTTATAATTGCTTTTTAAAAATATTATTTAAAAATAAATGCAATACTCTTGGCAAGGCCTTAAGAATTTCCCATGCTGTCCTCAGCAATAGAAATTCTTTATATATTCTTTATATATGATTCTTTGCATCATATGTCTAATTGTTCACAATGAAATGGAAATGATTAAGAAACATCATCAAAACTAATGCAGACTTTATTTTTAAGAAACTTTGTAAGGGCCTGTAGTATTTGTTTGATTATTTTGTTGTGCTCCTACACAATAGATAATCACTCTCTGATGCTAACAGCATATGTGGTTTGGACTGTTTTATTCATGAACACTGTAGACAGCATCATTATTTTAAAATTATATATTGTCAGTAGAGTGTGCCTTTGTAGAGAAAGGAGACAAACTGCTTCAGGTGTGAGATGCTGGCTGTGTAACAGCATGGCTGTGGAAGACATGACAGAACAGGAAGAAATTTTCCCTTACTCATATTTATTTCTTGAAATATGGAGTGCTAGCCTGTGACACTTTTTATGTAGGCAAAGATATGCAGCAATAGGTTTTTTCATTCAAAGGGTGACCTAGAATATAGTGGAAAAGAAAGTATTGGGTTTTCTAGAAGAAAACTAAAACTTTTTCATGGTGCATGACCAAATCGGAGGGGAAATTGTTAATTTTCTACTTGAAATAAAACATTGAACTAATTTCAAATATCCATTTCATTGTTGCACTTAAAAACTTAAATTATGTCAAACAAACAATTTCAAGACCATTATTCTTTGAAAAGATATATTTAAAATTCTAATATAGATATTTTCAGTTTTTCATTTAAATAGAATTCATCAAATATTATTTAGTTAACTTTTCATATAGGTATGAAACTTCACATTTAGCTAGTAATGTATTTGCCAAACCTCGCTGAAAAAGTTTTTCTCAGCAAGTCTATGTCTGTTACTGAGAACAAAACAAAACGAAACAAAGCAAAACCAAAAAATTTGGGTGTGTCCACAGTTCTAGAAACTCTGTCCTTTCTTACACAAAATGTCACATGAAAATCTGACTCAAAACCAAAATCTGTCTGTAAGGTAAGAGGTGGACCTTCCGAAAACTTAGAGGTGTGGGAAGGGTGATTCCCAAGAGTCTGAAATTTGCTGGCAATTGTGCTTGCTCCAGCTGCTCAGCCTCCCAAGGGTGCTGTAGCTGAAGTAAAATTCCTGCTAGGAGGTTGGATGGGTCTTTAGGCTATTTGCACTAAGAATGCTCCTGGGAATGGTTGCACCAAAACTGTTTGAGCTGGCTATTGACAAATCCATGTTTTATAAAGCAAGCCCAGGAG
This sequence comes from Lonchura striata, assembly GCF_050655825.1. Lineage (NCBI taxonomy): Eukaryota > Metazoa > Chordata > Aves > Passeriformes > Estrildidae > Lonchura > Lonchura striata. The sequence continues at coordinate 76,555,408 of NC_140704.1, forward strand.
ACTCAAGATGCACTGGTGAGGGAGCTGCTGGTGATAGTCAGCTCATTCACACTGCAGAGTATGTGATTCAAACATGTAATAGGAGAAATATTTGATTTTACTTCTCTGTTGTGACTCTGCATTTTAGTGAGAGAGAATCGGTTTCTGTTTGTGTTCTTGTAATCAATGGCCATTTGTAATGCTGCCATATCTAAAGTCCATCAGTAAAATTACTGTAATTTTGTCTTTTAATTGTATACATTTTCTTTAACTTTTTTCAATATATGCCATTCAGATTATCTAAAAGATAGAAGCATAGCAAGCTGTGTTTCTAATACTATTGAAAATATTTTTCTTATATAACACAAGATATGATAAATTATCTCTTCTGTACTACGCAGGTTTATTGTGAAACTGCAAGTGCTGCTGAATTTAGTACTTTATCACAGCTAGAAATTACAGAGGGAGCTTGTACAGTAGCTACATATTACTACCTACTTTGTAGTGGCTAAAACTTAACATGATTTATTAGTGATAGAGCAAACTGGAAAATAGATGTGCTTAAAATCTGGGAAAAGTGGGGAAGGTTCAACAAACAAATGCTACAGTATGTAAAATAATTCCTAAAGGTCTGCTTTATTTGTCTTGGCATTTTTACTTACCAAAAAGATTTCAATGAAAGCCTTGGAGGTACTTTGTCAAATGGGCAGCATCAAACTGACAAGTACAGCTGGGTGCTTGGTCCCTAAAACAGTGTAAAACTCAAAAGGGATTTTTAGAGTGTGCCATGGAAAAATACCCAGAAAGTAGAAGGTTTCAGTAAAGCATTCTACTGTGTTTTAAAATCCTTGAAAATCTAACCATACCTCTTTTTCACAATCTTTATTTACATTTAAAAATGTGACTGTAGCTAGTAGAAATTTACAGAACACATATTTTCAAATCAGCAAATTTTAAAACTAGAGTTTTATTCTTGTAGAGAGAGAACTTCATCTCATTCAGTCCAGTGCTACTGAGAAAATTAAGTCTTTCTATGGTAGAAGATTGTCACAATTCAAGTTTTATCAATATATTTATCAGCAACAAGATAATCGAATGATCAATAAATCTGAACACAGTCATACCATAAAAAATTATGATCAAATCAAATATTCCAACAATAAAAACAAAATATTTTTTTTTCAAAGTGATTGAACTGCATGATATTAGTACAAGATGTCATATATTGACCATGTTGCTAGAGGGTTATTTTTCTAACTACTCTATTGAAATTTTATTGAAATTAGAAGAAGCATTCAAATGATACTTTTTTTCCTAGAAAAAATACAGTGCGGAAAGATTCAAATGAGAAACAGGAAATAATAGGTACTATCATGAGTGAAAACGACAGTCACAGAAAAGTAAACACAATTCAAATAATTAAAGAGTAAGAGAAAAAGAACTAAGAAAAGCATATATGACAACACTTACTTAAATTACCAAGCATGTTTCTTGATTTTTGAAAATTCTCTTTTCTCCTTTTCGGCACTCATTAAGAGAGTAGGTTTCCCAGTCTTGACCAATTGCAGTGAACTATGCTTAGTTTTGGTCAAATCCTTTGTATTCAATGTAGAACCCAGTATAGTACAAAGTGGAATTTCACTTGTTACAAACTTCCTGTTGGCGTACTATTAGTCATGATCCTCTGATTCTAATCTTTCATCTTTTATTTGTTCATCTAACAGTTCAACCATCTAGACCTTAATGTGGGAGTGTTGAAAGCCTTGTTACTGTCAAGATAGTTGCCATCCATAGCTTTTCCCCTTATCTACAATTCATTTGACAAGTCATTTTATCATGGAAGCATAACATGACCTTTTAAGGAAGGCACTTGAAGACCAGGACACCTGTAGTATCATTCTCTTAAATTCTCATAGTACTCAGTGTTGTTTTGGAAATCCTAAGGAAGTCAGATTTTTTAGTGTCTGGTTTTGAAAGGGAGTAAGCAGGAATTCACATTCTTCAGTGGCTGGAAATTCCTCTGTTCTATAGAAGGCCTATACAACGGAGGTGCACTTAATTTGATTAAGGAGCTGGGGCTTTTGATTTTGAAGATTGGCTAATATATATACTAATTTATGAACACTGCCAGCTACGTTGAAAGAGACAATTGCTCAGTGTAGAGGTATCTGTTGATGCTGAAATCACAGAAATTCTGTATCCTTAAGCAAAGAAGCAACAGGTCTGAAATTTTCAGTTATACAGCCTCTCCACAATAAAAAAAGCATGAGAAGTTTATATTCAATGTCCCTGCAGATTCAATCAGAAATCATTGCATCTCTGCTCAGTGTCAAAAAGGGAAACTGCAAGAAAATAAGATAAAAAATCCCTCAATGACAGTGAATAGCTATTCCAATATAATATTCCATGACAATCCCAAGTACAAATGCAATGACTCGTCATGTCATTAGTCACCTAATGTGCAATCTATTACCAGCAGCTACAGAATATATTACATGTGTGAAAATAAAATCTGTTACAAATAACAGTATAGTTAGATAAGGTCTTAGCCATTTTATACACCATGCAGGGGACTGAAACTTCTGTTGCTTCTTGAGTTCTGGCAGTTCTTCTCAAATACAAATAGATCAAAGCATTTAAATACTCTCTCCATTCTGCTTACTCCATGAAGATTTTTGTAAGCTAATACATGCTTTCTAAACTACATGAGACTGCATACCTGTGGTGTTTCTGATGCTGAAGGACTGTGTGAATAATGCCATATCCCATAGGTTATGTGAAGTACATTGCAACTTGTAGTGTGAAAACTTTTGTGAATCTGTCTAAAATCAAACCTTAGTTATTCAACAAGGACCACTGTAATGACTTGTACAAAATCTTACAAGAGTAAATGACTGGCTAATAGCAGGGAATTCAATGTAGATTAAATTTTAAGTGATACTGATGGCAAAGGGAGTGGACAAACCTTAAACTGTCATTTAAAATTGATTTGCAGTGATTGTAGCCAGATGGTAAACTTCAATTATAAAGGAGAGAGCCTCAAAAATGTAAACTTCCTCATCCCTGGCAGTCACAAAAGAATTGTTAGGGTTTATTAGGAAGGCAGTAGAGATCAGAGCAAAAAAAATCATCAAACCTATTGTATAATTTCATGCTTTTCTGGAGGATGTATACTTTGTACAGTTTTCCTTTAGCTTGAGAGAAAAGTGAGAAAATTTAGGGAAGTACAACAGTGGTAATAAAATATATGGAAAAAGTTTACACCTTAGAAATAAGTAGGCTACACTAGACTAGTCTACTCTCTTTAAGACCCTTCAGTCTTGAAAAATTATGTCTCAGAAAGGATATGACCAAGAAATTCATTGAGTTTTTGTATGGGTTACATGGGAAGAGTAGAAAGGAATGATTATGCCCTCACTCTTCTGATAAAAGAACTTGGTTAACCATTTTAAACTAATAAGAGTCAAATTTGCAGTAAACAAAACAGCTTTTGTATTGATTAGTCTGACATTGAAACTGGTAGCCACAGCACACTGAGGCTCCTAAAAATATACAAAAATTTGGGGCAAGACCGAAACAATTACGAAACTTTTCCTAATGTGGTTTTGCTTTCTGGCATTCAAATTAAATTGAGTGATTTTAAAACAAGCTAAGCATATATAACTCATTGGCTATTCAGAGTGCTTTGAGTATTGGACTCTGATTTGAAATGTACGGTTAATTTTTTAAATAGGATTTGAAGTGGGCATTGAGAATAAACCTTTGCAAATTGTTTGATTTGAAAATTGTTTATGACATACTTCTGTAAATTATTAGGCACTCTAAGGTAATGAAGCAATTTTTTTCCCCCTGCTAGCTTCTCCTTCAAAGATCACATGCAGAAAAGTCTATGCAATTGTCTGGCTGCATTTTGCATGTCTGAACAGTTCTGGTAATCTAAATTTAACTATAGGACAGAAACCATTATTATTACCTATTTCAATTGCCTAACAAATATGGTGAGATATTTCAATTTAGGCTTCCCTTGTTAAAAAGAATGTTCTGAGGTCTGCATTTTCCATTTGGTATGTATTGAAGTCTTTCTTCATAATCCAGCTCACACATTAAGATTGCAAAAAATCTGAGTAAGAACTCTGATAAATAGTGAGTAAAATAAACCTTTTCTGTAAACTTTTGAATTTCAGCATATAGAAAGAGCAGGAAATACAGCACAAATAGAACCAAATAAAAGAGACAGACAGGGAAGTATAGATTTACTAGGGAAATAAGTTTTCCTAGTTTATTTAACCCAAATCCTCCTTTTCCTTTGTTCATTTCAAAGACATTACAGCATTTTTAATTTTATAACAAAAGGCTCTTTTAAATAGCACAATGGTTTAGAAAGTCATTATGAAGCACTGGTAATTCAGAGCAATATAATAATTTTAATAATTTTTTTATTTAAATAAAATTATTCCTTCAAACATATTGCTTTGTTTAGTAAGTTCTGCTGGTAAAGGTCTACAAATTATTTTTTTATTTTCTCCATCATTAATGCTTCTGTATTTTTATCCTCAGAGTTCAGTAAGAATTTAATCTAATAAAAAATTAATTTAAAAAGTATAAGGTAAAGTGAAATTCTAAATTTTGCAACTGTTTTTCATAACCATTAAGATGACAGTTTGGAAGAAATAGTGATTGCTGCTCTGACTGATGAGTCATACTCTCTAATGTAAAGGCTATGATTTAAAATTACCAGAAATTATTTAATTAAAGCCACATACAGAGTTGCATGTATCTATAATAACATTGCATTCATATAATAACATTCATATAATAACATTGCATCAGACAAGAGTATTTTTAGACTTTCATTAATAATATCAGTGTCAAACATTGAGATGTAACTCAGTAATAATATTTCCCTGAAAGACTTTCTCAATAAAGATTTTAATTCTTTTTCATAAAGACTTTTAATACACCTCCCTTTCTTGCATGTCATTAGTAAGATTGCTAAGTTATCCTGAAATATCCAAATAAAAAAAATATTGAAATCTCTTGGGCTTTCCATGGGGGCTATTTTTTTGCTTGGGCTTGGAGATTTTTGGTTGGTTGATGGGTTGGTTGGTTTCTTGTTTGCTTTGTTGATGGTTTTTGGGCAGCAGAGAACAGAATTGAAAAGGCAGAAATTAAAAAAAAAAAAAAAAGAAAAAGAAAAGTTAAATACTACAGGCATTTTAATGTTGCATTGTGAAATTATTTTCACATACACTTATTTTAATAATTATTTCTACTTGGTTTAAGTACTGTGGAATAAATCAAACAAAAATATTTAATTAGCAGGAATAGACATATTTATATAAAAGACTGTTTCTGAAACCTAAATTATTAGTAAATTTCATATGACATCTGCTTTTGCTGTTGAGTATAAGATCCAAAGTGAAACAATCTAATTTCTTGTGAAATTTCTTCTGTCTAGCCTGATTGATCATAGAAATACTAAAGAGATTAAAATGCAACAAGTCCATCCAATTTGCCCAAGGAGTCGAAACTGGATTATTATTTGCCTCTCCTGTTTGGTCTTTGAGTGTAGGTCCAGTTAAGGCTATCATGTAGTATCAAGCTTTCACAGCTTTTATTTATGCTACGAAAGGAGCACAAGTTATTTATCTAGTATTTTCTGCCTGTTTATGTCTAGTATTATAGCCTGTTTATATATTATGAGATAGGTCAGTGGGCATATGGTTTGAATTAATTTTGCACATTTGGTTGCGCTAAAGTAGCCTGTTTCTATGCTAATATTTTGGTGGGGTCCTGAAGCATTTTTATTTCTTTCTTATATTTTTCTTCCCAGAAACTTTTGTGTTGACATTTCAGGTGCCAGTCATGTCTACTGAGTGTTAAGGTGTTTTGTTCTTTGCTCTGCTAGTCAGGGGTGGTAGCTGCTGCTTCTGCTTAGTCTGGATGAAAGTATTGCATGTGTGAAAGGATACATATGGGTGGATTGTGCTTTAATTTTAATTCAGTTCTTGGTTGCATGCGTAATGCCTGGTTGAGGTGACTTGTGAATATCCTTTTTTTTCTCAGTTGCTGAGCTTTGGGAATTTGTATGGTTCTAGCCTGTAACAGATATTGCTTGAGTTCTTATGTATGTCAAGCATTTATTCCTGGAAATGCAAATTTAAGATTCATATGGATGACTTGTTCCAATCACATTAGCCTGTAATTAAAACTGGAACTTATGTTTCACTCTATGGTGGGTTGACCTTGGCTGGAGTCAGATGTCTAACAAACTGCTCTATCTCTCTCCTTCTCATTTGTCAGAGTGAAGAAGATATGATGAAAATCTTGTGGAATGAGATAAAGATGGGAAGAGATCTCATCACGATCATGGGCAAAACAGATTTGACTCCGACAAAATAATTTAATTTATTGCAAATGAAATAATAGTAGGATAATGATAAATAAACCCGAACCTCAGAACACCTTCCCCCCACCCACCCTCCCTTCTTCCAAAACTTAACTTTACTCCAGATTTCCTCTATGTCTTTGCCAGGTGGTGGTGCAGGTGGAAAGGAAATAGGGGTTGTAACCAGTCCACATGTTCTCTCTGCTGTGTTTCCTCCTCACACTCCTCACTTGCTCCAGTGTGAGTCTCCCTCAGAGTCACAAGTCCTACCAGAAAATCTGCTCCATTATTGACTCTTCTACCCTCAGGTTCGCAAGTCTTTCCAGAAGCCTGTTCAAGCATTGGTTTCCCTCAAGGTCACAGTTTCCCCTCTCCAGTTGTAAATGCTTTTGTGCAGTTTTTTTCCTGCTTTCTGAAATACTTTATCCTGGGCTTGCTACCACCATGACTGATGGGCATGGTCTTGGCCAGCAGCAGGTCCATCCTGGAGCTGGCTGGCTTTGGCCCTGTCAGAAATGTAGGAAGCTTCTGGCAGCTTCTCAGAGAAACCACCCCTGATGCCCCCCTGTAACCAAAACCTGGCCACTCAGATGCCATACACATTCCCTGCACATAATTAACTATTCTTGCTTATGTGAGAGATTTTTGGTAGTTTTTAGATAAAGGATTGATGGTGGGGGAAGCAAAATGAATGTGGACACTGTCTTTTTGTGTCTTTCAGGGTTTGTTTGGTTTTCTGTTTCCCTGTGACTTAACAGAAAGCTTGTAAAATTATGAGTGAGGACATGTATTATCTCAGCACTTTCACCTTCTAGCACTCTGGAGACTGTTGTCTTGGATAAATCAAGACTGAACAATGAGGCTTTTCTTGATATCTGAAGCCTGCAGGATGTTTGTCTATTTCTTCTTTTTGTTTTTTGTTTTTTTTTTTTTTTAATGTATTTGTTAATTGTTTATGCAGCAATAACGTGTGGTATTCTTTCACTCATATTTTTTGTTGATTTCAGGGATCACAAAGTGTCATAAATATTATTGCTAATGCATATATATCATGATGGATATCTTTACATGGGGTAATTTTGTGAGCATTTCCAAGGTACTGTCCAAATTTAAAATATAAATGACATCACTTTTAAGGAATAATGTGATATTTTCTTTTGGCATTATATTTGATATATCCTCAGGTTTACATTAACTTCCATAACAGATATCTGAATGTTTTTTTCATTTTTTACAAAATTATTACTTTCTTATAGGTATTTTGATAAGTTTTAATCGTGGCATTCAAATGTTGCTAATTTTATGTCAGGATTGGTTTTTGAACTTAAGTGCACAGAGTTAGGAAATGCTACACTCTATATTTTCTCTCTAAAGATGGATGGAGTTATACTTGTTGATCTACAGCTACAGGACAAGGCAATATAGTAGGACCCCATCTCTTCAATTACAGATGCATGTGTTGAAAAACTAGGCATACATTTTAACCAGTAAGTGATGAAGAATGGTTTCCTTTTTTTTTTTTTTTATTTTTCCTCCAAGATAGTTCTCCAGTCAAACTGCAGATTCAGTATGGACAGGGAAGGAAGTATGATCAGTGTGAGCAGGAAGCATCCGTGCTGTCCCTGTGCTGTGCAGTGAGACTGGTTAATCTGGCAAAATCTTCAATCAAGGCTCAGCCCCTGTTGTCCCAACATGAGCTCCTTGTTGCCGTGTTTCTTTTTTTCACTAAAGTAAGTCTTAAATGCTGCCTGCTGAGACTGAGGCTCGGTGTATCTGAGATGATACAGCATTAGGATATGAACCCTCAGGTTATCTGGCTCTGTTCCATGGAGGCTGTGAAGTAGTCTGTACGCCTTGTGGAAAGGAATCCTTTATAAATTCTGGCTAATCCACATGATAATTGTGATTGTTCGGTCCCTACAATGGGCTTCCCCATGGGTGTGTAAAATGGAAAGTCCTTCCTTATCTTGGTGTGAGGGAGAAATAGCAGTCTCAGGACCATCTTCTTCATCAGGTGTATCTGTCTCATGTCACTCAACAGGAGAATACCAGCTTCCTTTGAGCTGAAGCAGCAATAGCAACTTCATGATGATCACCACTGGTACCCCACTCAATGGTTTTAATAGCTTTAAAGTTTATCCATTTGACTTATGGTTGAAGGAGCTGATACCTATTACATATTTAGTTTGTATTTAATTATTTTTATTAATTTCTGCAGATTATTGTCTATAGAACACAGATTAGTAATTATATAATGAAGTGGTAAAACCACACATGCTTCTATAGAAAATAATATTTATCTCTCTGTTTTAAAAAATTCTCTCAGTATTTTCAGCACATAAAACTTTTATGTAACATTTTTCAAATGCTTATGTAATATTTTTTTATTTAGGATGCCTATCATTTTTGCTCTTTTGAAATAGGAATTATTGCTTTGTAGTTCACTGACTATTTAATGGAAGTCTGTTTCATTTAGTGTGCTAAATGATGATCAATACAGTTCAAACAAAATATAACTGGATTAGATTCCACATCTTGTGCATGTAATAGCTCAGATGATCTTACAAGTTCCTTCTCAATTTAGATCTGATGTAGTTCGGATAAAATCATTAAAAATCAAAGTGTGGTTAGTGTGTCTCTCACTGTCCCCTTTCACATCAGCACTGGTACAGTGCTGTGCAAACCAGCTCCCTGGACCCGATGCAGCAGTAGTTGCATATCATGACACTCTTGCAGTCATTTGTTTCCTTATTCCCTGTATTGTGTTCTTCCTTAGGTTTTACTGCTTGAATATTTTAATTTAAAGCTTTATTAGAGTACAAAAAATAATTTTGTAATGTTTCCTTCTCTGCTGTTATTAAGGGAGATTAGTGAAAAAACAGTAAAATGTAAATAATTTATGCATTCTGATGAACAAGTTCCTTGAGGGTTAAAAGAAGCTTCAGTTTCTATTCACTGTAGAACTGTGACAATGAATCATTCGTAATGCCCAGTTTGCCAAAGTCCCGGGCATGTAACTTCCAAAAGCAACAGACACAAACCAAGAAGCACTTTTTTTTTGTCATTCATCAATTTTATAAAGTCAAATTGGCTTCCTGGAATCCCCACAGAAATTTGAAAATCATGTATGAAATCAAATATTCCTACCTGCACAGTGCACTGGGCAAAAGAAAAAAGAAATAGCTTTCCTATCAGTGGTCTGACATGCTATTTCAGTGGTACTTGATATCCAGTCAAACAATGCCAGAAATAAGATATTAGTTCCAGATGCTGGGAAAAATCCCATTTACAAAAACCTTTGTCACACTTTTCTTCTGCTGCTTTTCTTTTTGTTCTCCCAGAACTATTAATCTTGATCATTTTGTCTTTTAAAAAACATACTTGTTAATTCAAGACCATCAAGATTGTTTTCAAAAATTTTTAAGTGATGTTTCTCTTCTTTTTCTCACTGATCATGTTGTGCGGAAGTGCATGACTTGGATGATTTCTCAAGGTATATTGCTTTACTGTGTGATTCATTAAGATTACATATGCATTTTTTCTCCCCTGTTTTGCTTTCATTGTATTTAATAGATATGTTCTAGATATTTTTTAATAGATAAGTTCTAGATATTTTTCATCTTTCTCTGTAAGCAGAATAAAACCTTTTTCAGTGTTAACTTGCCTTGTTTCTACTGTTACTTTAATTGTAATAGGAAAATTACAGTTTTTCTTTCTAATTTACATGGAATACTTACTGCAGTGTAGGTAGAACTGGTATACTATCTTGTATAAAAAACTGCATTTTATGACTTTTTTAGTTAAAAAAATAATTATGTTTTGCTCACTAGGATCAAAGGTGAGTTGGTAGACTTAAATAGGTGATATGTTAATTAACGCATGATAGGTCTCCAGAAATTATTATGTGTAACAAATAAAACCACAAAGCCCCCCCACAAAAACAAACAAAAAGAAAATAACAGGAAAAAAAAAAAAAAACAAACAGGAAAAGGATATGGTAAATACTGTGTATTCATCATAGATTCATACAATAGAAGAAACCTTTACAGGTGAATGCTATCAAATGAAACAAATTTTTCATTTGAGGTTTAAAAGGGATTTCTTTATAATATGGTAAGGCCCTTCAGGCTTCTGTGCACTAGTTCCCTGAGAGTTATGAACACCTTTGGAAAGATATGCCAGTGTAATGTTCTAATGAATGTGGCAATTCCTACATCTCACAAAATTGTGGAAGTCACTGGACATCAATGAGTATCTTCTTTCTTTTCAAACAGTTGGGAAGTACTGTCTAGTGAATAGATGGGTCAATAACCTACTAAGGCAGATACTCCTTCCAGTCACTAGCTGTATACATCCAAGCCAGAAACATGGTTAATTACTGTGCAGATCTCCACAAAAGCATAGCTATGTTATTATATAATTTTTGATACCTGAGGAAGGATGTCTTAACATTTCTTAGCTAATTCTTCATAGCACCGCATCATACAGTGTAATAGAAAAAAAAAAAAGGACTGTGATGATATTCTTCTTGGGAGATCCCTGTCAACCTAGCATATTTATCCTTAGCATATTTTTCTTTATATTCAGCACTGAGGGAGTTAAAACATCTTCAGGATGGAAAAATATTCTTGTCTCTCCTTTTTCTTCAGGATTAAAGACATTTACTCACACACCCTTAGACTTTAATGACAGAAGTGTTTATATCAGGATTTTATAATTTTATAGCAAGAACTGGAAAACATGAAAAAGAATATAAGTAAAAAACTCTATTGATTGGGCGGGCTTGCAAGACCCACTAGTTTTCTATAGAAATAAAGCATGATTAGTTATCCTGATGCCTGATAAGTTGTAATACCATATTAAACATGATCTGGGGCAATTCTGCTCTTTCCTGACTGAGAAGGAAACTGGCATGTGAGTTCAGCCAGCTTCTGAGTATAAGCAGATGTATATTCTCTCTTCTCTTCCAGGCTTCCTGTTTGTATGCAGCTGCTAGGGACACAATGTGTTTGTTTTTGGCAAATGGTTCCATTTTTCCATAAGAAAACCAACTAAAATTGTTTGCAGGTCGAACTTTGGTTAGGAGCTATTAAAAAAATACCTTTTGACAGATATTTATGCCCTATTTTCCCAAACTCCTTTTTTTCTGCTTCTGTTGAAACTGTGGTTATCCATGCCCATGCAAAAGTAGGCATCCCTTTAACTTGAACCCCTAAATGGATATTAAATTTGATCTCAGTCAACCATAGTGCAATTTAGTTTATCCTCTTGGTTGTAAACTTCCCCTTCCACTGTGTGTATCAGTAATGGTCTTTATTTAAGGTAAGTTTCCATGTATCTGACAGATCAATATCTCAGATCAAATTAACCATATACCTTGACATTTGATTTCCAAGGACTAGAGTATCTTTTATAATCAAAGTCACAAAGACATTTCTGAAACACTATGTATGTTGTGTCTCACTTATACAGCACTCGGAGACAGTACAAGGGACAATGGGCACAACTGAAATGCAGAAAGATCCATCTGAACATGAAGAATAACTTCCTTACTGTGAGGGTGACAAAATAGGGGCACAGGCTTCCCGGAGAGGTTGAGGAATGTCCTTCTTTGTAGGTATTTGAAATCCATCTGGATGCAATCCTGTGTAACTTGCTCCTGTGTAACTCATGCAAGGTAAAACTGCCTTGCATGAGTGGTTTGACAGGATGATCTCCAAAAGTCCCTTACACCCCCAACCATTCTGTCATTCTCATTCATCCCAAACACACAATGTCTGTTTGGGCACCCTCTGCACTAAGAAAACTGCAAACAAAGCTGTAACAACAATGCATGTGTGGTCTCTATAGATTATTTATTTTCAGATCACCCATTATACTAGGAAAAATCTTGACTCTCTCTGCATTATCAAACACTTCTCTCCATCCTTTTTTGGGGGCAGATAGAGAAAAACTGGCTGAGAATTAATCCACTTAGATTCAGTTTTTGCTTTACGTGGTCTGTGTAGCCCACATAGGAAAAATGATAGTTTGGGGTTTGACTGTCTTTAGCATGGATTGAATGGATTCAGGAAATATACTGTTATCATAAGGAAATTTATTTGCTACAGATAAGAAAATTAGCTCCTGCTGTGAATTTCCCTAAGAAGTAATCATTAGAAGCTATAGATAGATGAATTTATATAAAATTCCTCATAGATGAACCTCATGGACCTCTTAGGGAGAAGAAAGAAAAAAAAAAAAAGATTACTTTACATGCCACAATGGCTTGAAGTTGCATCCAGAGCTAGGTTCAGCCTGATGAGCTCATCTACCTTGTAATTCATTAGATCCTGCGTCTGTATCTGCTTTCTATCTCTATGTAGATAAAGATTTCTCTTATATTCTTACCCACCTGCTGCATGACTTCTTTCTGCTGTCAAAGCCTTTCATGTAAGGAATGATCCTTTAGTTCTAATATGCATATTATACATTCAAATGGGCTTTGGTTGTGTTTTAGTAAGAAAAAAATTAAAGGTTCAAAAAGTATACTGTGTCAATCCCAAACTCATTAGGTAGTGTATCTAGTAAAACAGTAATTTTTCCTGTGGATATGGGGGGATTCCTTGTTTCATTTCATTAATGCAAGGTACAGAGAAGAAATTTTCACATGGCAGATGTAATATGAACTTTGATTTGTCAATGTTGACTTTGTGTGACTACAATTTAAGAGCACAAAGAAGTCGTGCTAAGGTTCAGAAAAGGGCATTATTATGAGAGAAAATAGGCTGTGGGTCAGAGCAAAGATTTATCTGTCCTACTAACCTGTGCCCATCAGAGTTTATAGATCAAATGTCTAATAATAAGGACAGGGCAAAAAAGGGTTTTCATTTGAACTGTTTTCAGTTTTGAAGTATTTTTTTTCTCACAGGACATTCTGAACCAAATGTGGTTTCAGAGTATTTTGCTTCCATGTAATGTTACAGTTTACCCCGGAGGCTCTGTAAACTCAGCATTTGCAAAATCTTGTGGCACTGTTGCTTTGCCTGAGCAAGTGCCTCCTTTGTTTTGAAACTGGCTTATACTAGTTTCATTTTATGCTTGAGTTCTTATATTGGAGGAGACAGTGTGCAATTTCTGTATGTCTACTTTGTCTATGTCTGTCTGATTTTATAGTTCTCTGTTATCTCTATGTTCTTTTTGAGAGACAAGAGTCTTTTGAAGATGTCAAACCAGTCTGTTGCTTTTCCTCTGGGAATAGTCCAGTGCCACTGAACGTTCTTACCAACATGCTCTGGACCTTTCCCTGTCTTGCCAGATCTTACTTTGAAGGACTTTAAAAGCAACATAATAATGTTTCTATTTCATTTGTTGTGCCTTTGTTAATAATTTCTCTTTGGGTTTTTAACTACTGCTGAGTACTGAGCACTGAGCTGCTGATTTAACAGAGCTATGATAATCCCATAGTGCCCATCTAGTCATTTTAGGGCTCATAATTTCATATGTACATCACTTGCATATGCACTTTACAATTGGCTATTCATTTGCATTTCTACTGCTGCTCTCTGTTCCAGGTGAGCTTACTTGTCATGTTACAATAGAGTGGAGAAATCATGAACCTGGATAGCTTGTTTGTTCTTTTTCTCTCCTGACAGGCAGATTTCCTAGGATTTGAAAATGTTGATTTAAATGTTTAAATGTTAAAATATTGCCTGTAAACAGACAATGAGCCCATTTGTATAAATAACTGATGCTGAAACTTGAAGGTTGTTATTTCTAAAAACACAGGCTTCAGACACCTTACCTGGTGTTTCTTCCATCAATCCTTTCCTGTCTTTGGTAAATCCACAGAGTAACTGCATGCACTATACATGGCCACTACCTGGTTCTTGAATGTATGCTCCAAAGTATGCTTCAAGCAATATATTCTTGTCATTTGATGAATTGTCATTCAACTACAGATGATTTTTTCCACCTTACTATGATGTTTATATGTAGAATTAATGTCTTCAGTAAGATATAATCAGTTATTTCCTCTGTGACATTTTATTTTACCTTTTTTTTTTTTCCTATTTTTCATTTTCTTCTATTCTTTTAGAATAGTTTGCCACTAATATTGTGCAAGGAATTCTGGCCAGTTTCACTGAGAGTTTCATCACTGTCATTCTAGCACTTCTTTTACAAATTAGTGTTATTAGTAAAAATTATTTAGATGTTCCTAACAGCTCACTATCGGTGTTTTTAAAGCTGATATTTACAGCTTTGCCTGAAGGCATTAGAAAGGCTTTAGTAGTGTTGTCATGGTTTGACACTGGCACAATGCCAGCGCCCCCATGAAAATGCAACCTCTCAATTGAATGCTGTGAAATGAGATCAGGAACAGAGCAGAGCAGGCCAAAGCTTAATAACAAAGGGAAAAAAACTTTATTAAACTACTACTACTATAAAAGGAAAAAGAAAGAAAAACACTCACTAAATCCAAAATGAAAACCTTCCAAAACATTCCTCTTCCCCCCCAGTTCTAACAAACTACAGTGAGACACAACTTGGACCCCCAATCAGGTTCCCACCCTTCAAATAAGCAATACTCAGTCCATCGAGTGAGAGAGAGGAGTCTCTCCTGTGCCATAGACCTGAACCCCCAAGAAACACAATTGCCACCTCTTGTGTTTCCATGTCACACATGGCACTGCCCAGACAAAACTTTGCCATGGTAACACTCTCCTTTCCATGCAGTGCTCTCACCACCAATGCATGGATGGACAGACTGCTCATAGGGTTTTCTTTTCAAGGATGCTTTGCCAAGGACCAAAGAAAAATAAGAGTTCAGTTTCTCATTTTTGGGACCACCGTCCCCCCCATTTTCTTCCTCCCCTGGGGCCGAGGGTCTCAAGAACAGAGATCATCTTCTTTCTGAAGAGAGAGGGCATCACCACACCTCCTCAACTCTTCTCTGTTCACTCCACTCCTGTGTTGGTAGTCACTGAGGCAGGTCTCTTGGCTCACCAAACATCCCCCTAAAATAAAGTCTCTCTCTTGGAGGAAAAAATTGGTTCAGTCTATTGCTAACAAGAAAAAGTCCAGCCAAAAGCTACTCCATCATCTTCACCCCCAACCTTCTTTTCCTAACATCTCAGGTCCCAGGCTGTCTCTCTTCTTCTCTTTCAAACCAAAGAGGAGTAAAATTTCACAAAGCTTTCATTTCTCAAGGAAGGGTTAAAAGTCGTGACTCCCTGGATCACTCTTGACCCAGGCTCCAGCTCCCATGGCTGGGCACACTTTTCCCCCCACTTCCCCCTCTGCCAGAATACTGTTGTCTCTGTTGCTGTCTCTTTCTCTCTCAAGAGAGAGGGACTCTGGGAGGAAAACGGGAACATCCCAGATTTCCTCCACCCTTCATCTGCAGGAAGCCAGAGCCAATTCCAGACCCTCCACCCTTCAGTCTACCTCAACCTCCCCTCCCCCACCCAGACACAGGCTGGCTGGGCAGGGGAGAATCGGCACCCTCTGATGACCGGAACCAAAAAGAGAAAGTTCTCTTGGGAGTTCTGCTTTTAATTCCTTTGTGTTCTTAGAGGCATGTCCAACCTTCAGTTGGTCAGCCCAGGTGTCAATATCCAACCCTGACCACTGACAGAATTGACTTCTTCCTTCCAAGAAAATTCTTTTCCATGTCAAACCATGACAGGTGTTTATCATACTATTAAATTTCTCAATTGTATATGTGTTGTACAATGTCTTCAAGGAGAAGAAAATAATGATTTATCTAGGTCAGGTCTTATAGTCATTAATTGATTTTTAGCTTGAGTATTAGAAAAATTGCATCTGTTTGAGGAAGTAGGTGCGTCAGTGATTCAAAATTATCTGGCTGAAAAACACATCTATTATAAAAACTGCTCATCTCATATAAGTTGTTCACAAGCTATTTATTATACTTACTGAACTTTAAAAAATGTATACCACAACTAAAAATATTATGTCCAATTATTCACTTTCTCCCATTTAAGCTCAGAAATTACTTTGAAAGATATGTCTTTAGAGCTCAGAATCTTCACTTTCATTTTTTTCCCAGCTGTGGAGTTGATCAGAACTCCTTTAATCTAGTAGTGCACACACAATGTTTTAAAATAAATATATTAGTTTTATTTGCATAGTCTGTTGTGTTGTAAAGTCTTCCTCAAACTTATTTCTTCCTGTAAGAGAATTGGTGAATGATTTAGGCTGGAAAGGGCTCTAGAGTTCTCTAGTCCAACTTCCCATGCAAAGCTGGGCCTGCTACGAGGTCAGATGGCAATGCTCAGTACTTTATGCAGTGGAGTCTTGAAAACCTCCAAGGACAGAGACTACACAGACTCTCTGGTCAATGACTCCACTTTCCTCAGATGATATTTTTTCCTTCTGTCCGCACTTTACCTGCCATGATTCATGTTCTTCTGCCAGGTGTGGGTATGAAGAGGCAACTTCCATCTTCTCAGTAATCAGTACACAGGTATGGGCAGGCTAGTATTGCAAGCAAGGTAATTCAACTTTCTTGTATTCTGCTCTCACTTCATCCCTCTAGAATAATACAGCCATGTTTTATCTTGACAGATTCTTCCCGTTAATAGAGTGCTTGAAGCTCTAGTTGCATTTGACATCACTTGTAAGAATCAACTCTAGGTGAGCCTTGTCTTTCCTCACACCATCCTTGCTTGTCTGAGCAATATAGTCTCTCTTGTAAACTGTTCCTGCTTCCCCATTCTCTGGACTGTGTCTTTGCTTTGAAACACAGTCATGAGTTCCTTGTCAAACTAATCTTCTAATCTGTTTATTTTCCTGATTATTGTGCGGGATCATTTTTGCATTAAGAGATTGCTCTTAAAGATTCATCAGCTTTTACAAACTCTTTTCCTCTCCAGACCTACTTCTCTTAGGGTCACTCATACCAATTTCTTGATTAAGCCAATTTTTTTTCACTTCCAGAGCCCTGAATCCATAGTGTGCTACTTGTTACCTTCTTCTCCCTCCCCCAAGGATCTTGATCTTTTCCATTTCATCATCACTGCAGCCAAAGCTGCCACTGATTATTATGTTCCCAGTCAGTCTGTCCCTGTTAGTGAATATCAGACCCACTGTGCATTTGCCCAATTTATTGTTTGTATCAGGGAATTATCCTCCCTGCAACTCCCCAACAGTTCAACTGGTTGGTTCTAGCTGTGTTGTCCTTACAATAGATTGCAAGAAGATGAAAATCCATCCAAAGAATCTGGCTCTATGATTTAGAAATCTTAAATTGTTTTTAAAAAGGCTGAAAGGTGTTCTGTATCTATCTCCTACCACAACAGCACCCATACTAGCACCTCCTTTGATCCTGACCTAATTCTCCTTTGAAGCTGATCATTATAAAGAAGGGTAGAAAAAGTCTTTGAAAAAGCCCAGAATCAGTAGACTGACTAATTATCATTTGTATCATTTGACACTCAATCTTTAAAGACTAACCATGTACACTAACATAAAGTTTTTGCACACTTCACAATATATATTACCAGTAGACCTTAAACTTTTAATAACATGTTTTTATCTCTTTACTAAGTAAAACTCACATACCTATATAACCTGTGCCTAACTTGGTTTTGGAGGAAATTCTGAAATTCTGGTCTAAGTATCTGCCTTTAAATATAGGCATGCTTAAGTATTTTATTCATTGTAGGCTTTCTTGCATCTCTTTCAAAAACATCTTTCTTTTCCAGCAGCTTTCTTTGCATTTCTCTTCCATGATTCCTCTTAAAAAATCACAGAAAGAGACGTTGAGCATTATTTGAAATTGTCAGTGTCGTAGAATGACTCCTTTTCCTATATATTTTAAAAGATGTTAAAGAGCTATTGGGTTTTTTAGTCAAGTAACAGTGACTAACACATAGTGGCATAACATAATTTTTCAATTAATAATTGTGAAATGTTTTTGATAGTCTGAAGTTATTTGAAGATAGCTTGAAGAAGCATTGTGTAGAGTTTTCATATTGCTGCTTATTCAGAATTGTACTTCTTTTTTTTCTCAACACTGTCAAATAATCTAATTCACACAATACAGCACTCATCATGCCTTGCTATTTCTATTTGAATTTGTCATCACTTTGCTATAATTCACATTTGAGCTCATCTTTTTTTGACAGTATTTCTAAAATTGAAGAGGACATTTGATTACAGAGAGGGTTTTCACATTACATCTTTGTGTTCTCTTCCATACATGGGGGGAGAGAAGAATTAAGAATTATGGTAGTTCTCCCACTATATAACAAAAGAAACTAATATATTTATAAATCTAGGATCTGTTATAGCAGTGAATTAACTTTTTTTTCATGCAGTGCAAGTTAAACTCACTTTTCTGTAATTCTCCTTTTTATATTTGCAGATAATTGCTATGTGAAAAATGAACACATAGTAGAGAAATTTAAAATAAGTAATCTAATTGTAAATGCATTTTTTCTATTATCTACTGTGTATCTAGCAGGCTACACTATAATCTGGTGTATACCCTGGGGTGCTAGAAGTCCATTGGCATAGAGTTCTTGCACAATAATTTTTTTTAGTTTCACTATTAATTTTATCAGACCTTCATGTTTCATAAGTATGTAAGCTTTCTGTTTGATGTGAAGAACTTGATTGGCCAACTGCCTTATGTTTAGCCATTCCATAGCTGAGGAGATGAGAGTTGCTAACCTTGAAATAAACAGCCTGCAACTGTAACTTTCAGGAACAGTAGACAATAGATGTCTGAAACTGAGCTGTTATTAGTAGTTTTAACACAAGTGTAATGCTGAAAAATGCACAGATGCATGTAATTAGCAATTTCCTTGATTTTTTTTTTTTTTTAAATAGACCTTCAGTGTCACAATATATTAAGTGAACAACAAAGTATAATTTGGCCAGGAGAGACAAGAAGTCTGCAGGGGTAAAGTTCTGTTGGATATTGAATTGTGCTGGTAAATTATTCTTTATAAAGAAAACCTGTAACTAGCATTATCATGTTTCATTTTGAGTTACCAACATTCTTAAGGAATCCTAATTATGACACAATTTAATATCTCCGTGAGATATTAAGCCTGTGGCTTTATCTCTGCTGAATATTTTGGTGTTTCTTGTACAGATAAACTTTTTGTCAAGAAAGAGAGAAATGTTATTTTAATTAATATACAAGGTCGTGATATTGTAAAATTTATTTTCGTAAGAAGAGCTGCTTTTCCTGAAAGATCAACTTCTTGGGTTTTTTGGGATTTGTTTTTTTAGAGAACCCAGATGGGCCTTCACATTTGTAGCTGCTTTTCAAATTAGCAACACTAATAAAGTGATAGCATTGTTGTTTCTACACACAACAAAAAAACAAATTACTTAAGAACTGTGAATCCTTTTTCCCTCTCAATGCCCTCGAGCCCCACATTGGGCGCCAAAATCTGTCTTGGTTTGACAAGACAGGAGTCTGTGAAGGAGGGCAAAAGCCTCCTGTGCAATGGAGAAGGTAAACCCCCTCCCTCCGAATTACCAGGATTTTTAAATTAAAAGGCTCTCAGGCAAAGATATGGGAATGGGAGTAACAATTCTTTACTAGGAGAAAACTAGATAACAATTTAAAAAGGCAAATGCAATTGGTACAAACAAAACTAGTGATAAAGTCCACAACCTGAGGATTCGGGGTGTTGGTAGCAGTCTGGTTGAAATGACAGCTGCTCCTCTTGCAGTGGCTGATGAATTGCAGCTGAAGTGGTGATCTTTAGAAGGGTATAGTTTTCTCTGAAGATCTGGTGGCAGTTGGGCCGGTCTTCCTCTGCGCCGGGGCCGCCTCCGAGCTCCGCCGCCGCTGCCTCACCGCGCTCCAGCCGCTTCTCTCGGGAGTCCTGCCGAAGGAACTGCTTCTCTGGGAAATCCCGCAAAGAGAGTGAGCTGCTCTGTCTCCCAAAAGGTACCCCTTTTTGCAATAAAAGAGTGCTTGGCTTCCCCCTCTGGGTGGAGCATCTCACAATGGGATGATGTTACGTTACCAGCCCTGCAGTGAGTCAGTCAATGGCCCATTAACAAACCATTACCTCTTCAGAGCAAACCATTGTTCTTGGAAGAGATAACAAACCTGCCCAACCTCCAACAGATGGCAAATAGAATACAAGCTTATCTTACAAACCAGGACAAGCATTTTGAACAAACCAAGAAATTTAAAATTAATCCAATATACCTAAATGCATATAATAAGCAGAACAAAATATATTTGAGCTTCTTCCTAATATCCGCTGATACATTTTATATGTGCTTTACTAGAGTAGGATTGGGTAAAATAATTGTTCCTATTTCTGTTAATTTTTCTAGAACTAATGACTGCATCAGAATTAGACAGACAACTACCAGATGTGATTTGTACTTCATTTTAGAAAAAATTCAAAACTTTTTTTTTGTTGTTTTTCTTTTAATACAAGATTATAATCTTTTTAATCAGTAACAATTTTTCAATTATGTGCTTATGTGGGAGCATTTAATATATTTTTTTGCAATCATCAATAGTATTATGTTCAGAAAAAAAGTGTTAGTTTTTAATTAAAATTGTCTGACCCTTTCTAGGTCCCATACAACAAAGTAGTACTAAAGAACTAATCTGTCCTTGATCCTCACCATTTGCACATCTAGATGATGGGAAGGGGAATTTCACTTGTGAGGCTCAAGGAAAAAAGTGTTTTGTTTGTAAGTTGGGGATGTTTTATGTTGTTGTTGTTTCCCCCAAACACCCTTTCTTTCCACTGGTACAGAAAGAGAATTATAGCTGGCAATCATATCTACATATAGATTCTGAATATGTTCTTTCTAGAGTGGAAGAAGCTCAAAAGGAGATTTCAAGCTACAAAGATTTACCAATAATTTTTAGTTTTTTATCTTGAAATGCTAAAGTTTAATTTTTTTTATCTTTAAAAGCTACAAGAATACATGTTGCTTTATTTCAGAGGAGGGTTTCTTGTGGTTTGGGTTTCTTAGGCTTTTGTACCCTTTTTTGTTTAAGATATGATGTTGTAAAAAGCTGTATATTTAAATATGGCTTACACACACTGGTTGTCAATGCTCCTCTATATTTGAGCACCTCTAGAGATAACTTGCTGTTACTAGATTAATAACATATTCTCTAGTTTCTCTTTCCTTTAGAAAAATATGCTTAGACTATGGATGATCACTGAAAGAAATAGAAAATAGCTATTTCTTTGTTCTGAATACTAGAATAATTGGCTCACTCATTTGATTTGCATCTTACATTTAATAAACTAGGAGGCATCAAAAAGACAGTCATTTCAGGCACGTCAGTATATACTGTATTTCTACATTGTGAATGAGAATCTTTTCAGAATTTGCTTCTTAATTTAAATTATTTTATTAAATTCTCACATTTATTTTATTCAAAAATGTCCTATTCTTTTGAAGTGTTTTATTTATTGATGTACTTTAGATAAATATTATCTTTTCATGCACAGAACTGCTGTTTCTCAAACCTTTACATGGACATTATATTCACCTTTAGAAGCCAGTGAAATAGTCTTGGGATTTTGTGTAAGATTTTCTTCTTTGATATTACTGCTCTTCAGGATTTTGTGGTTGTATTTTGGGGTTTGAATCTGAGTTGTTTTTAACTGATTTTTTTTTTTTTTGCATTTTTCTGCAGCTTCTTTCTTCAGTAGATCTTAGCAAATATCTTTATCTTTCTAGAGAAATATTTTTCTTATTTTTCTTTATTTCATATTTTTCTCTTCACTTTGTTTTGGTGGAATTTTCAAGCATTAAAAAGACACAGATCTATTCAATCATTATAAGTTATTAAAAATATCTTGAAAGTGATCATGAAAGCATGAAACAGGTCTAATGCACTTTCTTGCTTGTTTGGTTTTGCTACATAAAGAGAAGATATTTATGTTTTATTATTCTTTTGGTTTTTGTTTACTACTGGGAAGATTAAAATAAAATAGCTTAAACTTCTTACTGATAGTAAAAGGGTTTTAAAATCATGAGGATTTGGGGAGTTAGAAGAAAAATTAAGCTTAGTAGGCCCTGGGAAAATACCCTGGGAAAGTATAGGCCTTGTAATTGCTAGAACTGCACCTGTGTAGCTGGTATATGATAAATGATGTAATTGTTAGATGTGATGATTTTTTAGTAATTAAATATAATTACTGTTTAATTGTAAGAATAATAATGAGAAACTGTGGTTGAGAAAGATCACGAGAAACTCATGCTTGAATAAAGTCAATGTATACAATAGAACAATATAAGTTTAATAATTAATATATAAGTTATATTACGATAGAATATAAAATACATTCAGCTCGAAAGCCATGTCGGATTCAGATTTGGGTCTGTACCCCTGATCCCCAGAGGTTTAAGATAAAAGCACCTGCATATAATCACATTCCATGATTATGTGTGTTCCTGAACGCTAACATTACCAACAACTCTCTGAAGTCCTTGCTCCAGTTATTCATTAAATCAATAAAGTTACATCTTCTGAATATGTCAAACATCTTCTTGAATTTTAATTTTACTTGAAATGGTAATGTGGTGGAACTGTGCTGTGTTTTTTGTCTTCTCACATTTATTAAACCTGAATAGCTTTTGTCTTTAAAGTATAGCATTAAACTTGTGATGCACTGAAACCTCTGAATAAAATACTTTTATAAAAGAAAAATTAAAGGGAGCACTTACTGTCATAAGCCAACTGTAACACATCATTGATTCTCTATAGCAAAGTTTTCATGGTTGGATCCCCAGCTCTGTATTAGACTGAGCTATGCAGAAACCATATTCTTACTCCATTCACAATGTGCTTGGTTCTTTTCTTAGGTCCACATAGGCCAATATCATTTAAAGGGGAAGATAAGGAATAGTGACAGCTCAATGAAACAAGTTTTTATTTCTTGACTAATCTCTGGATTATCCTGGATTCATTAGCATGCTGGGAAGGTAATCTGTGGGGGTGGATTGAATGTCTGACCTTCCAGAGATAGTCACATTTTGACATCAGCAAGGAACAGTAGTCTAGGAGAGAAAAGCATAAACTCATATAAATCTACTTTTGTTGAACTGACATGGGAATCATAGAATAGTATAGATTGTAAGGAATATTAAATATCACTTAGTTCCAAAGCCTCTGCCATGGGCTGGGACATCTTCCATAGACCAGGTCCCCCCCAACCTGCCCTTGACGGACTTCTAGGGAGAGGGCATCCACTTCTGCTCTGGGAAATATATATCAGTGCCTAACCACCCTCAAAATAAAGAATTTTTTCTTAATTTTTAGTCTAAATCTCTCAGTTTAAGCCATTCCTCTTGATCTTGTCACTACATGTCCTTATAAATGTAGGAATGTGAGAGGCTCTTTTGAGACAGCCTGAGCCCCTTTTCTTGGACTGTTTAAGGCAAGGTTTGATAAGTACACTATTACATACTCTTATAACATTGAAATAGCAAATGGAGGAGTCTTACTCTCCTTGCTATGTGGAGACATTCCATTCATCTTTGTCATTTTGTCTAAACGTATGTTAACTAGAGACATAAAGTAATTTGTGAACATGTTTAAGTACGGGGTTCTGTATATCTACATGTACAGAAAAGACATTTTAAAGTATATTTTAAAATTATTAAAAATTGCCAAAACGAACTTAGAAAAATTCTGTTTCTTCTGTGTTTGCCTTTAATAGATTACAACAAATAGCATGTGTGTGTGAGTTGATTAATTACTGCTTGTTAAGTGTTTTGTACATATCTGCATATTGTAAATAGGCTTAATATACTCCTTTCAGGAAGTAGAAAATATAGAAAAGCAAACTAAAGTTAGAAAAAATGATTGGTCATGTCAGTAAGCAACTGTCATGGTTTGGAACGGAAGGAAATTCAGGGAAGTGATACAAAGCTTTTTGTGTCACTTAGAGTCTGTTGAACCACTGAGAAGCTGGACACGCCTCTGTGAAACACAAGTTAAAGACAAAAGACAAACCGTGAGGCCAATCCTGACCCATCCCAGCCGCAGCTCCCACCACAAGTTACTGGCGAGTCAGGTAGACCCTAGGCAGGATGCTAACCCTTTCAGTGCTTCAGTCCTCCCTTGAGTGAGAGAAAAGAACAAGATGTAGGCAAGCAAAGGAACAGCATGAAGACATCAAGGTCAGTGAGGAAGAAGTCCCAGATGGGAGGAAGGAGGAGATGCCTTGTTTTGGAGCTGAAATACTCTTGTAATCTATGGTGAAAGGACTCTTTTTCCTTATAATGCATGAAACTGTGGGGCAATGAAAGTGTTCAAATTGATACAGAACAAAAGCCTCCGTGCTAAGATATGAGAAGTTTGAACAGAGCAAGAAAGAAGAGTAGTCCTGTGCTTCTAAGAGAAGAAGATCTCTGTTCCCAGGGATGAAGACAATTTTAGAAATAGATAATGAGAAATTTTGCGTTTGAACAGCTAATCTTTAAAACAATACCCCATAAGCTGACATGGCCTATCGACAAGCTGTGGGAAGGCTTGTGGCAATGGGAAGGATTTCACAATGGCAGGGTTCCCCAAGGTGGCTGTTATTTGTGACAAAATTGAGAGCCAATGAGAGAACTGTTTTTTCCTCTTGTGGAGAAGTCTCCATAACCTTAACAAGAGGGACTTTGCTCCGTCAGTGAACTAAAGAAAAACTATTTTAGAGGTGGTAAACTGATTGGAAATCTTAAGTTTGGTTTCTTTATATTGTCAGTAGGAAAGAAAAGGTTGTGGGGGGAGGAGAAGTGTTCTGAAGGGTTTATTTTGATTCTTACTACTTTTTTTTTTTCTCCTCTAGTTACTTTGAATAAAATTTTCTTTATACCCTTTTAAAGTTTTGAGCCTGCTTTGACTTTCTCCTAACCCTATCTCACAGCAGGAAGTGAATGTATTGGTGATTGGCCAGCACTGAACCCACCACATTTTTTAGTGCATTGGCCAGGAAAATCTCAAAACTGGGGAAATCTTAAATTGCTGAACCAAAACCACTACAACAATGAATGAGTTTGAACTACCCCTTCCAATGACTTCAGAAGCTTGCCTGTGGACTTTTCACAAATTTCTGTAAGCCAACAACTAAGTTCAGGATACCTTAACTTTTTTTTAGCATGGATATAAAAATCATATACGAGGTAAAAGGTACACAAGTCAAATGATACCTCTGTCAGAAATTTAGTAATTGCGTAAACAATGTTGAAACAGGGACTTATACCATGTTGCATTAGGCTCTTTTAAAGAATCTTAAATATTCAAGAGAAATATAGTAAACCTGTACAAAATAGCATGGATGACTTTGGTGACAATCTCTTTTGTAGTTCTATCCTTCTATCTTGCTCACTGCATGCTACTCATGTTCCTCAAGGTTGCAGCAATTTATCTACACTTACCTATTGGTACTGATGTAACTCAGTTTTGGATATTGAAAGTCTCTTTGTGGGGGTCACAACCTTCTCCTTCAGATTGCAGATAATACTATATTTAGTATTATAACATTCTGAAGTTAATCTAACCTAAGAAGTGGCTTTGCCTTTTTTTTTTTTTTTTTTGTGAAAGAGAAATTAATATTTCTGACTTTTTTTTTCCCCCTGCTTATAAATTACATGATATGGGAAAAGTAAATGAGTAGTCATATTGCTCTCAAATGGAAAGTATTTCATGTTCTGTGATGGAGTAATCAAATCTAAATATGTAACCTTTCTGCTAACCTAGCTTTCAATGATAATCGTCTGACATACAGGTGAATCACACTGTTTTAGAATTAATGAGACTTTTCCATTGAGGGTGCAATCTACTACATTATTAAAGAGCATCTGTGTTCTTTCAATTATGATAATTTCACTGTTTTAAATAGTGTCTTATATTTCCTGATGGGAATGTAACTATACCCAGCATATGCTTATTAATCCGCTTAGCAAACATAGTTGTATTAATGAAATCCAGGGTGTGTGGTTTCCTCCCAAATTCTCAAAACCTGGAATATATAAGTTCCAAGTACAGGAACAAAATCCTAGATACAGTGCAAGTTCACCACAAGTCATGTCCAACTACTTGGAAGCCTACATGAGTGTTTCTCATCCTGTATTTCACAGCATGCCTTCAAGGGATTCATGAACAGTAGCCAAGGATGAGTGTATATGTATATATAAAGTTTTGTCTGTGTATGTGAAATTTTCAAAGGCCTCTAGATAGTCATTAAAATTGTTACAAAACTATGTATTTGATTTGCAGTTATATTCACTAGAGGTGAGAATAGTTATTCTACTATTTTCAGGGTTAAATGGTTTCCCTTGACTCAGAAGAATTTGAAAAGTTCCTCAATCCTTTGAAAAGCAGTAGTGTTTTAGAAAAAAAGTTAAGAGATGTGTCCCAGGAAACCTGAGCCTATGACAAGTCTCTTTTCTAGTTGTACTCATGGGACAGAAACCTGTCTGTGTCTTACAAATGGCATCTGGAGCTCAGTTGAGTTGGAGACTGAAAAGGAGGATGTAGTCTCTGGAGTAAAGGAAATAACCCATCTGTTTATTGTGATACGTAGAGGTTGTGAAAAAGATCTGCTTAGTAAAATCTGAAAATGAAGAAAGGTGATTTATTTTCTAGTTGTCATCCTATTACTGATGGTATTTAAATGGATCCTGACAGTTTATTATAGAAATGTATTCATATCATTGATGCCTGGGACTAAAAATATTAGGGCATAGCAAACTACATTGTTTGTAGTGTTAGTTTATTTGTTTGTTTGTTTGACATGCATTCCTGAATAGTGCGAATTCTCTTTCAAGTACCCTGTAGAGTGGTTATTAAAAACAAAATAAATTGTAACACTCAAGGAAGGAAGGAAGCTGAAATGAAGAATCACAGCCATATGTGAAAATCTAGGCAGTTATTCTGTATTTCTTTGTGGAACCATATTGCTTTGAAAATTTATATCCCAAATATTTTTTTTTCTAAATTATAGTAAAGAATAAATATAGTGATTTTATTTTTTCAAATATCTTTCCAGAAAAATTGAAGTGCCTCAGCTACTATTACAAGGTCTGGACATCTTAACATCTTACTTGACGAAGCAATGTTCATTTCTTAGATAACTTGTGCAATTGAGAGGACCTGCAGGACCCAAAAATTTTATTAAGTTCTAATTGCAAGAAGATTCAAAGCTTTGCCTTTTTTTTTCATGTCTTCAGAAGTACAAACCATGCTTTTTCTTGATATGCATGGTTCAGTATTAAATTCTATGAGAAGACAATTACCTTGTAGAGATAAACAATTCCCTTCAGATTTATGGGTATGATAAGAAATGTTAAAGTGGCTGCTGAGGCCAAACAAGTGAAAGAAGGTGTTCTCTTTAATGAAGAGCCACAGGGTCCTATCACAGAAGTCTGTATCATGAAAGGTGTTAAAATAGTCCCTCTGACCTTCAATGAAACTGAAATATTAATTTCACTTTCAAGAATACACTAAATATTATCCCTTTCATCCTGAGCTTCATAAAACTAAATATGACTTCATAATCAATATCAAAATATTTTTAATTTTGTTAGATATATTTAATCAGTATATAAGTGGATTTTAGTTTCTACTGAAACACTGAGTAGTCAAAGCATAGTATGACAGCTATTTATTAAACATAAAACTAATGACATTCAATAAATTATAGGGATGTACTCATAGATATGACAGTAGATTTTTTTCAAAATCTTCTGGGTTTGTTTATTAACAAAAAGATTCTGTACATAATATCTCAGTTCTTGCTGTTTTCATTCAATGTAAATCCAAGGAAATAATTTTGAGTTCCTGCGTATGATAGAAGCCAAACTTTATCAGACCTCCCTCATTATTGACTCAGACTAATACATTCATCACAGAGCATCAACAAGTTTCCTTTAAATAAAAAATCCAAACTCTACTGCTGTGGTGTGGGTAGTTTTTTGATAACACTAGACATGTACACCATATAGGGAAAATATGATACCATGAAGAAGCCTTTCCAGTCTATTGAATAAGAAATTGTGTATAGTTTTAGGCCATATTTTTCTCTGCTTTAATTAATTCAAAATAATAATGACATGTAAGTCACCCTAACATAAAAGTGAATGAAGATGAATGCAGACTTTTTCTTGTGATACACTTGAAACAACTTCATAGTCTTCTGTTGGGGTTATTTCTGTTGTTCACTGTTCATTTGAACAAGGTGATCAAGCAGCTTTGAAATGTATAGCTGACTGTATGCAAATTTACAAAATACATTGTGGGAATGTGCCCCCTGTTGAGTAAACAAGTTACTCTTTTCACCCTTAAAAAGGAAAAAAACCCAGAAGTTTCTCTCCTCAATTTGGTTAAAAGACACCTCATAGGACCTTGTGGACTTCACCCCAAACTTAAGGACAGCTAATTGGACAAGAGCCAAAAAGCCACACCTAATTAATTCCCTAGAAAAGAAGAGAACAAAAGAAGTAAATCACTTTTGTGAAGGGGTTTAGCAGGAGCAAGAACCTCTTGCCCTGACTTGGCTTTTCTCTGTAAAAAGCTTTTTCAGTTTTGCCTTTTATTAAAACTTTTTGTTTCAAACACTGTCACAGGAGCCATCCTGCTTCTTTATGCCACCTGAGGTAGCTGAGCTATCAAGGGTATAATACTTATCTCTGAGAGCTTATAAGACCAAGCTCGAAAAGAGAAAAAACATTAATACATCTATTAGAGAAAATTTTTGACTTCTACAGTGTGGATAAAATCCTTCTGTAACTAAAATAAATGGGAATAAACTGGTTACTGCATTTAATTCAGGAGTATTTTTTCTATGTTCTGGTTAACTGTTAAGTTTAAGCAGATACAGTACTATGAGTGCATGATGCAACAAACTTTAATTAAAATTTATTTAAATAGTCTGGCAGTGCAGGAATGGTTTTCAACACCATTGCCATTTCTACAGACAAAAGTCTCCACTCACTGTATTTGGATGACCTGAAAAAAAGATTTAGCCTTCATAGCCTCATCTACCAAATATTCAAAGCAAATAGCAAGCCCTCAGTACACATTAGATTTTTCCTTCAAAGGAAAGGAAATAGCTGCTAATTATTTTAAGTTAGATTTATAAAACATAGTCATCCATATGGAGGAAGGAAGGTCATCTTAGGTAGTTCAGCAAAGGCTCATCATAACTTGTCTTGCTGTAAACATACACCTCATATACAAGTATATGCTTAACAATACCCATCCCTCTCTTGCCTTATTGCATTGTTGTCATTATAATGGTACTGCCGTGATTGTCTCTATCATGGAAATACAATTAAGACTGTTGTTCTTCATATGGGAGGAGAAGAGTCTTTGAATGAGCAGATAAACATGTAAGTTAGAAAAACTGGTGGAAGGAATGGTGGGAAATATTGGCAAGATGAAAAAATCTGTAAAATGTGAGGAACAGGTGAGTGATGTACTGTAGCTAAACTTGGAATGGAAATATAGATACTATCCCAAAAATAGAAGAGAGTTAAAGGTCTCTCTTAAGTGGATGATGCCGTTGGAATATGACTTGTCTGCCTCTGACTATCTACCATTTAAAAGTAATATGAAATTTTACAGAATTTTGCTAACGCTTATAGAGTTTGCCTAATTGTCATTTCTCTAGTAAAAATGTTCTGGTGGGGTTTTTTGGGGGGTTTTTTTGGGTTTTTTTGATTCTTTGTCTTCTTGTAGCTATAAGCTATGAGTATTAGTAAGGTTCCTGATTTAGTAAATACACCTTAGTGACTACTGTGAAGTGGATGGCCAGCTGTCCTATGACAAAAAGGTTGTTAATATCAATATTATTATATATTGATATTGTTAATATCAATAGATTTGACATGTTAGATGTTCATTGATTTTCAAGTATTCAAATATTCTGTCTTTCTCATTCTTCTCTCATTGTTCTTGGAATGTTGGGAAAATTAGGATGAAAGCAGAGCATAGAAACATGCTATCTCTAACTAGCAAGTTAGCAATCTCAATAAAATTCAGGACTATAAAATGTTCTCAGAATAATTTTTAACATTCATGTTCTGTTTGCATTAAGTATAACTGTTTAAGTTTTACATATTTATAACTAGTTTCTTGCAGCGTAAAGCAAAGAGAGCTTTGATCTCCTGGATTAATATTTAACAATATAAATGTGGTATATGGTTAATGAAAAGTAAGAACCAAATATATTGCTTAGAATTTTTCATGGACCGTTGGACATACATAATCTCATAACCTACAAGACAACATAATTTATTATTTCTATTTTACAGCTGATTAAATTAAAATAATGGGGAGTGACATTAGGGTTGCTACATTAATTGCTTCACCCACAGAGTACTGGAAACAATAAATCACCGTTATTAGTGATAAAATGCTGAAGTTTTTTATAATCACAAAAGCAGTACTACACAAGGATAGTTTATCACTACAAATATTATCTTACGATGTGTTAATATAAAAAAAAGGATGAAAAATTAGAGACGGTTGTTCAGAATGCTGAAGAGCTAAAAATCTATTTAGTTGTTTTGTTGATCTTTTCTTCAAAGTGGAATGGTGAATATGAAATGGATGGTGTTATAAGCAAGGCCACAAGGCTATAGCAAACCTATATTAGAACAATTGGAAAGAGGAAACAAACTGTCAGCATTTCTCAAGAGAGCCACAAGTCTTGAATATGGCTCCAAATAATTCATCAGTGGGTTTATTTTTTTGTTACAGAGCTCATATGTAACTCGTTATCCAATATAGAATAATGGAGTATTCTGAGTTGAAAGAAATCCATAGAGATCAGAGTACAACTCCTGGCCCTACACAGGACAATCCCAAAGATCATACCATGTGCCTGACAGTGTTGTCCAAATGCTCCTTGAACTCAGTCAGGCTGGTGCTGTGACCACTGCAGATTAAGACATTGAATATACCTGGCCCTGAAATGGAGCCCTGTAGAACCCCACTAGTGGCCAATCTGATGTAACCCCATTTACTAGAATATTTTGTCCAGAAGGATACTTTGACAGTACAGAAAACATTGTACAGAAAACATTACTGAAATCTAAAAGAAGTTTTAACTTACCTTTTTCTGTATATAATCTTTGTAATTTTAATTATATTTTTGAAAACTATCTTAGCGACTTTAACATTAAGACAAGATTCCTTTTAGAAGATTAAATACAATACTTAAACCAGACTTCAAAGCGTAATTTTAAAATTTTTCTTCATGTGTTGTGAAAGTACTATGATTTTCTGAGGTATGAATGATTTTGTATATTCCTGTATCATAAAAAATCCCACCTATACACAAAAATAGACAAACACCAACTAAAATCACCCAAAATATTTTCTTAACATCAGGAAGATAAGATTTTAATTTTTGAAGATTTTTTAGCTACAGCAATTTCATATATTGTTTATATTCAGAAACTCATGCATGCCATCTGGTATGCCGTCCATACTGAAAATTTTACTCAATTTTTTTGGACTCAAATGCTGTAGGAGCATTTATTTCACAGCATTTATATCAGGAAAGAAAATTAATTTAATAAATAGGAAGAATCAGCATGGGAAGGAAATTTTGATGACTAATTGAGGAACTAAGAGATTAAAAACGTGAAAGTCTGCTGCTAATGACGACACACTGGATAACTGAAAAACTGGGGGATAATATGTTTCCAACAAACTAACACTACCCTTCAATACAACTAAGACTTTTTAAAAATTTTGTGAAGATTGTTTCCACTGAATCTAGGTATTGCATGACAAATGGATCGTTGTTATATATACTTAGATATAGTGGAAATAATGTCCAATGCAATGATAGCTCTTTTTGTTTGTTTGTTTGATCAATGTTATTAAGCTTTGCAGATTTTTTTTTTTTAATATGTATTAAATCTTTTGAGGCCTTCATTGTAAACTGATTGCAAAATTTCATCACATCCAGTCACATTTGGAAACATCTAAATGCTTTATTGTTTCTGATGGGTGCTTTAGTGTCACCTAAGAAACTACAAAAAGAAATACAGTTTTTTGTAGTGCTATGTTTTGAAATTTTTTATTTGATGCAAGTTTTCCTTTGATCATCTGATAAACTACATTAACAACGGCTTAATTTTCAGTGATTCAATGCACAGTGAAACCACTGAATAATATAGTACTCCAGAATCTGTTATTTATTTATTTTAACAGCTGTTATTTATTTGTTTTTCAGCTTTTGATGAATATTAATGTGTATTTCCTCAGATTAATCAAGCATTTAAAACACTCAAAATTATTTTTTTTAAAAAGCAAAGAATAAAGGTATCCAAATTTCAGCAGAAATTTTAAGCACAAATAGATCCACTAACCACATTTATTTTAGGTCCTTCCATATATTACAAGAGTCATGACACTTTTCTTTAACATTTGTGGTAATGACTGGGCTCTTATGACAGATACAGCTCTCCAAGAAAGACTTACTTATTGTGTATCAAGTCCCGTATCCCATAGTATCTAATATATAATTTTTAATGACAGTGCAGTTGACAAGTTGAATGAGAAGAACATTAAAAAGGAGTTAAAAAGACAAGTGGAAGACATTAAAGTTTTCTCAAGTATGGGAATGACTGAAATCAGCCTATCATATCAGCATGTTCGCTGTGGGGAAAATGGCATATACTATGTGATCATTTTACTCTTAGGCAGAAATATAGGTGGGATTCTTTTCTGCATAGAACTGCATTCGGCCTTTTACATATTTGTAAAAATATTTTTACGTATTTCTTCACGTAAAAGAACTGTATTTCGCCTTTCATCTGACATATTGAAAAGATTAAATGTACTTTATATCATAATGAAGGAGGGAAGTTATTTTTCTAGGAAAAATGGAGAATGTTTTGATTAATTCCAAACCATGCCATTTTGGTTTGGTTCATTTGTATAAAGCGTAGCTCAAATTTGAAACTAAATCCTTTTAAGTGGGTAAAAGCTAAGTTATATGGGAAAATATTGGGTATTCTTTTGGCTAAACATATAAATTTCCATAAAATCAAAACTTGTGAGCAATATGAATCCAAAAACACTTGTCAAAAATCTTTGTTTTCTTGAACACTGTGAGCTTCAGCATTTCTTTCCTCTGTTTTCCTCTTTCAGTTGCAGACTGAAGAAGTAGAAGAGTGGAGTCTATTTTAAACTAAGATAGGAAGAAACTAAGTCAATATAATACTATTTCAAATAGTATTATTTTAATTGTGCCAGTTTTTATTCAATTAGAAAATAACTATTCATGTCAATGAAAGATACTAATCTTGGAAGAATAGTGTTATTTGTTTGATTTTAATTATTGCTTAAACTGGATTTTCATATTGTGAAAAAGAACATTTGTATTATTTTTTGGCTCACCAGAAAACCTAGGAGCCTATAACTCAGTGCCATAAATTAGACCATTTTTGCATATATTTTATATTTACAATAAAGCAGTAGTATCTTGGAAGACAGAGATTTGATTTAAGGCAAAAGATTAACAAGAAAATAAAACTATTAGTACATATTTTATGCTACGTTGATATTTCTTTCTCGTTATGGAGGCTAATAAATTGCAAATTTCTTTAAAAGAACAACTCATAACTTTATCCCTTGCTCCTGCAAATATAAGATATTTTTGATGCTATTGCCAAATACAAAAATATTCTTATTTAAAAATGCAGGTTATTCTCCTTTCTTTGTCTCTAATGTTACAGACTTTGGCTGTTGTAAATTTGTTTCACTAAATTCAAAAATTGGGGAAAAAATAAAAGGAGAAGAAAGTCTTCCAGGATTTTCTCTCAAGTCAAATATTGTTTCATTTAGATTAGACTGAAATAAAATTAATGATTTAAGAGACCAACTCTACTTCACAGTAGTCTCTTGTGATGTGTATCAAAGAACATAGTGGTTGTAGTATCATATATTGTCTTCAAGTACTTTAATATCTAACACACTAGGAAGCATACTCCTGACGTGTTTTGCAGTCTGTATTCCCTGTTTCATCAGAGAAATGTCATTCTCCTTTGCACCAATCCAACTAATTGGTCTCTACATAGGCAGTACCTTCTATAACATCTAGAGAAATAGTCTATATTGCATCATACCAAACCATTTTTTTTTCAATTTGAATTCAAATTCAGGAGACAGCTGAATGATGTCTAGGGATAGACATCCTTTAGTTTAACTAGAAGGACATTTTGAGCTTTGGTAGATTTGGTACTTTCAAGCTATCTGACTTCTCAGTTAACTCAAAAGTACCAAATTATTTCAAGATATTTTCAAGTACCTCATTTTGGCTCCCTAGGAGCCTAAAGGAGGCAGCACAGCTCCTTGTGGTGTCATTGGTGAAGGAGGCAGTTTTCTGGCTGGAGGGTCTGAAGCATCCTGCTGAGGATCTGACATTCCTTCACTACAAAGGGACTCCCTTTGGATGCCACACAACAAAAGCTTAATTTATCTTAATTATGAAATATTAATTCTGGCAGTCTCTTACTGAATTGCTCTCCTATTGTAAGAGACTGGTAATCTCTTACTATTAATTTGTGATGGAGAAATGTTAATAAAAAATATTTTTATTGCCAGTAAATATGATCTGATTCTTTAGATAGCACTGGAATTAACTAATTATTTTTGTTTTTTATTCATATGTTGAAAATATGTAAAGAATGAAGTATAAAGGGATTTAGCTACTTGCATTTTTATGTAAATAATTGTTTCTTTGAACATTTTTGACTGTCAAATATTCTAGTGATTACCAGACTTCTACATGTATTGTATATGAACTAAGGATATACAGGCTGAACAGTCAAATTGAATATTTATGGAGTGCTATTTTTCTATAAATACAGAAAACTTGCTATTATCACTAAAGATATTTGTTAAAATTCAGAGATGAAGAAATGAAGAGTAGCTTATATATATTTTGTGAGGTTTTCTTGTGGGTTTTTGTTTGTTTGCTTGGTTTGGTTTTTTTTTTTGTTTTTTTTTTTTTGTTTTTTTTTTTACTTTTTAGTTAATTCTGCTGAGGACCTGAGCTAGGCTGAGTCTGAGTCTGACTCACCTAGAAATCCCATCTCTCTTTACAGTAAGCCATAAAGGGTCTAGTACTTGTAAGGTCTTACACAATGCTATCTTTCTCATATGAGGTACAAGCAGTGCTACCATATAGCTGGCTGTGCTGGGCCAGGCCTAGGCTGTCAAGTTCTCCAGTGCAGGGTGTTCATCCATAGGGATCATGCTCATGTCTGCATTTCATTATAACCATATTAAATTCAGTTCTACCTTTTCTCCTGCTCAGGTGCTGATGTGAACAGATGGTAAATTTGGCTTCCAGCCTGGACCAGGAACTATTCCTTCAAAGCACTGCAAATGAATCCACTAAACTACTTTAATTTATCCTGATTTTATTTGTTTGGGTTTTGTTTTCTTTGTTGCTTTTTTTTTTCCTGTTATATAAGTGATATTTAATTTGGCCATATAATTTGTATTTATAACTTGTTATAGGGAAAAATGTATTTACAAGTAAATATTAAGGTTCATTATTAACTCTGCATAGGATGCAGCTCACAGAAAAATTGAAATTCAAAACAAGCTTAGAGTTTTATATGCGAAAAAAGAAAATTCCTAATTTTCTTTTCACTTAATTCTGAGGTATACTGTTGTGTGGGAGGGGGTCCCGGGGTTAGTCCACCTGAGATGCCCTGGGAGACCACTTCTGTATAATTTTACCACCTCCCCCAATGCTAATCATATATCCCTGTTCATGTCCATAATCGTTTGAGCTATCCCTTTGTTCTGGAATGTTCCTTGTTCTTTATGCTTGCATTGGTTCCCTATTGTTAGCGACCCCTTCCCCCCTGTCCCCATCGGTCCTCACCCTGTCGGTCATCCCTACTCCTCCCCTGTATCGGTCCATTATTGGCTGGTTTGTACCCCGACCCTCCGATCCCGTTTCTGATATATACCTTACCCTGCCCTCAGGACCACATGTTCAGAGCCCGCTCCTTTCCTGAGAGACTGTCTCCCTGCACCTCCGACTTTGCTTTTGCCTCAATAAAACCCTCTGGGAAACACAGCAGCCTGAGCGTCATCCCGCCTTCAGTGGAAGCCTCGTTTCAGCTATCCGGCACTGGCAGACCGTACCCTTGGTGACATTCCTGGCAGGACACAGGCCCCTGCTGTCACAAAAGAGGATCTTTAATGAAGGCCCTCAGGGGCACTTATGCAAAGATGTTCACAAAAGCCCACCTATTGTGGGGCGGGTTGATTTAGTCAGTTGGTTTCATCAGTGTTAGTTAGCCTTATGCCCCATGTGTCCCCTTACCCCAAAAGTTCCCACCACTTGGCTCCCCAGTTATCTGTTATCTTCTCACCTCTCCCTGTTTTCTCCTTATTTGGTTCCATCAATCCAAGTTTGTTTATACCCTTTTGGCTGTCAATCCTGTAACCACCCCCAGTTTCTTCCAGAAAGTTTTGTTATCAGTCACTCCAGCTTAGATTTTCTATTTGTCCCCTGACCTTGTACCTACCCCTGCTACATGTTGTATCCCGCTCTGGTTTATCTCCATTGGGCAAGACAGGTTTACACCCCTGTCCACCCATCCCCTGTTTAAGATGCTGTAATCCCCATTGGGCAAGACAGGTTTACACCCCTGTCCTCCCATCCCCTATTTAAGTTGCTGTAATCTTTGATTTCTTCGGCATTTGTCACTGCACCCACTCAGAGGGCACCTTTCTTGCCCCACTTGGTGAAATAAAGGACTCTTTGGGCTGGCATACAAGTGTCCTCTTTCATCTCTTCATCTCTTCTCAGCGTGCAGAGTTCTTGAAGTTGCGCACCCACAAGCAGCACTCAGCACCATCAGGGGCAGACGATTCTCCCCTGAGGTGCCACTCACATGGCGGCCACGCAGCCTCACGCGGGTTGTGCCAGCTGGACCCTTGCACCTGCCCGGGGCCGTTGCAGGTAACTGCCACACCCACCCCTACAGGGGTGAGTACATTTTTGTCGGTTTTATGAAATTAGCATAATTGATAAAAAGCACCAATTAGGAGGACAAGTGGTGATGCAATTTCCCCCCAGGTCAAGCCTGTTCTCTGGAGCCCCTACATCAGCACTAGCTGTACTTTGTCTATGAAATGTATCTCAAAAAGTTGTTCTCAACCTTGGCTCCCAGGAAGAACCAAGATAGCACTGGGACTGCGGAGCTTTGGAATTTGTTTTGTCTTTCTGCCTAGGGAAAGGCCATAGAAAATTGCAGGGAAAACTAGCTACTAATACAATGGGCTACAGAGATAAAATATATGTGCAAACAATACAGGGATCATATAATAGAAAAAAAGGCAAAACCCAAAATGGTATCAGCATGACTTAAGGCCATGAAGTGTTGGAGCCTCTATCATACATGGAGAGTCTGAGAGATCTGGGACTGTTTAGCATCTGAAAAAAAGGTTGAAGAAGGATCTTTGTGTATTTATGTACTCCAGAATGGAGAGAGACTGATTTGTCTCATTGGTACCCACTGAAAGGACAAGATGTAACAGACACAAAATGAAATAACAGAGAATTTCATCTGAAAACAAAATAATAAAAATAAACACCTTTTGTCATGGTGATGATCCAATACTGGAACAGGTCACCCACAGAATTTGTGGCATCACCATTCTTAGAGATATTAAAAACCTGAGTAGGTTTTTAATATCTCTAAATTTAAAAGAAACCAAATAAATTTAGTTGCAGAAGGCTGGTCCTTTTCTGTATTTTTCTGTCAAAAGTATGTTCAATATGCTCCAAAATATGCTTTATAAATATTCCATAACACAAAAAGGAATTACTTTGTTCATTGTCAAAATTGTGTTGGTAGAAAGAGCTAGCTGGTTATAGTCACATTTTTATGTACTTTCTTAAATTATAAAACCACTAACATCTATGTAAGAATGCAGAAATACAGCATAGCAATGAAGAAAACAATGTTTGTTTTCTTTTGGTAATCCAAAAAAGTATTTAAAAAGGTCTAGCCAGTTCAGTGGGAAAAGGAAGGCACAATGAAATTACATTTCTACTTTTGTTTGTACATGGAAAAAGTAAAAATGTCACTTTGGCTAAGTTAAAAATGATTTCACGTATTGTAAAAATGTTATCAAACCAGAAGAATAAAAAAAAGGTCAAGTTCATGACTGGATGCTTCACTGCATCTGTTTCCACATGGACTTGCCACTTTATTGAAAATATCAAGCACATAGATCAAGGTTCCATAGAAGTGAATTACTAGACCTGATAAGAAAAAAAAATAATCTTTAAAAGTTTGAAGGTTGTTTCAGCACAGGTTAATTGTATCATTACCCATGAAAAAGGGCAACAATATCCCAAGAATTTTCACCTCAAAAAGCATTATTGAGAGCACTGAACTAAAAGGTGACTTGAAAGCCACACTGGAATATAGAGAAATACTTAGAAAAACAATAATAAAATAGAGTAGCGTCAAATACAACAGTTGTTTATAAGCAACAAACATCCCTTTGGCTTGGGTTGCTTAATTAGTGTATTCAGATCTCATTAGAATTTCTTTCTTTGGCTTTTTTTCCAGGCAATATGGCCTGAAGTCAGCATAAATTAAGTATACTGAGTGCTCCATGAGATTGAGTTCATAATTATTTGTCTCCTTAACATCATCTAGTTCTGCTGAAAACAACTAAAATATGGGAAAGAGAAAAACATGATTTAAACAGTGCAATTTGAATGCATTAGAAGTTTTTTATGGGTATGCCTGAAGTGTCAGGCCCCTGGCTTACAAGTTGTCAATAACATATGCTTGCTATGCATTGTATCAGAAGCTCAATTTGAGATAAGGAAGAAAAAGGAAATGTAGTTTGCCAAAGGGTTTTGTGTATACCAAGACTCAAACTATACAAATAATTAGCAATTATGCAATTTAAGAAAAATAGAGTTGTGTTTCACCTGCTTTTAATTTTTTTTTGGGGGGGGGAGTATTTTTATCATTATAGTACTAATACTAGTATTAATATTGGTATTGGTATGTTTTAGTGTTCGTATGTATTAGTATTGGTATTTATTAGTATTAGCATTAACTGTAGCAAGTTATATTACAGCACAGAATTCAGTAAAATCTAAATGCATATGATGGAAGTTTAAATTATGCACTTCTGCTTCCTAGATAGCCAAATCTTGTAAGAAGTGCTTTGTTCATGTCTTACCCTTTTGGTACACAAATTATGTTATAGTATTTCTTATAGTTTTATTTGTCCATGGTCTGCTACAGACACTATTAATTTAAACACATTTTATATTCCTTTTTTCCTTCAAAAACTATACATCTGATAAAAAATGCCTGGTATACTACCAAGATTAAACATGAATAGAAGACATTAACCTTGTGTGTTGTAGAACGGAAGACCATAAACTTTGAGTTTGCTTCATGAAAAGTGCCTCAAAAGACTGTTCCACTCCTGTTGCAGTCATGCTGGCATGGTAGCATGGAGGAAGGTTTTAGAAAGGCCTTGGGAATGGTAAACTGAGGAAAAGGATACATTCATGTATGCCCCATTGTATTAGAAAGGCCTTGGGAGTGGTAAACTGAGGGAAAAGATACATTTATGTATGCTCCACTGTTTCGGGAAAGTCCTGCTTCAGCATTCCTCTGTAGACCCCCTTCTCCCCACCCCTGAGCAGTTCCCATTGGACCTGGCCCCTGGGGTGGTTCTGATGTGCCTTAGCTGAACACTGTCTCTATTGTTTAAGACCTTATATCTTAATTTTGCTGTATAAAACTGTATCTGGGCAATAGCCCAGGGCCTTTGGTCACTGCAATGCTTCAGGCAATACAATCTCTCTGGACAAGCATACCATTGGTCTCTCTTGGTCTCTTTATCTCGAACCCTAGCGGCGACTGAGGCAGCGCCGCAGCTCGGACCGTGCTAACCCAGACGCTGCCTGGTAAGCCCAGGGCAGCGGGACCGCGGAAAACCCCGGCCCCGGAGGGGACAGCTAGCCGGAGGGTCCCGGGGGGCCGGGGAGGGACGGGGGACAGCGGCGAGTAACCCCCGAGAGCAAAGTGGCGGTCGAAAGAGAAGCAACACACTCCATGTTATTCTAAATGGGAATGGTCTAGGATTTGTCTCTTGGGAAGAAAAAGGCCCAAACAGCAAAAGGATGCTTATGCCCTCTTAAACAAGATGCATGAACAACACCAGGATATGAGGGTGAACATTAATTAATCTCTTAAGTTGTCTCTAAAACAGATCTATCTACATCAGATATTGTGCTTGTAAAAGGAGTAGAAGAAATTTATTGTATTAGATGCCGATATTTATTCTCTGCAAGGACATCCTAGTCAAATTGATACCAATCATATGCTGCTGTCTGTTGCTATTTTTCAACATAGCGCAGATAGCCACCCTACATCATCACACACAAGCATAAGCTGTACTTGAGGTCCACAAAACATCATCTAAAGTCTAGCAGTAAGATTTTCCCACAACAACAGTTTTTCCAGTTAATGGAGAACACCCTGATTTGCTAAATCTTACTTTGAAAACCTGAATAAAAATGTGCCAAATATAATTATTTTACAGGAAGAGAATAGAGGGGGTTTTTATTCCTGGGTTTCTCTTAATGGCAACAAAAGCATGGGAAAAAAACTGAGTTCTGTCTCCAAGAAAATAATATAATTTAAGTTTCAGGAAACTTTCAAGAGAATTACAGATCCAGCTCATGCCTGTATCAGTCATAGAAGCATGGGCCCTGATGATGGAAGTTTGCATTGCTTAAATAATTAAGGTAGGATAAGAAGGACCTAATAGTGAAAGATTAAGATCTGATAAATTAATCAAGAATTTAAGACAGAACAGCTTACAGGATCAACTCAGCACACTTCACATGAATTGCAAGTGTCAATGACAATATTATTGGTCACCTTTGCATTTCTCCAGTTAAGAAAGGCCACCACAGGGGAAGGAGGCACTAATTCACAAGTTTAGGTGATTAATGGACACTTATTATTTCTGGCCCATCAGGTTTCAGCAGCAAAGTACAAAGACTTAATGGTCACACAGTTTTGCTAAAGTGGCTGACCTGGAAAGCTGCCAGACTGGAAAGCTGCTGATAAACAATTAACAGAACCTTGATTTAATGAGCACTACAAAATTAGAAAGAACAAGAAGCAAAAAAAAAGCCAAACACACACCTTCACAGAATAAAGCTATAAGCAAGCTTAGGCCATGCAATTGAAAAGGTCTGTTAAAAGATTAGCAAATCCAAGGTCAGCGCACTAACTAGTTTCTTCTGTGCATGTATGTGGGCACACATGTAAACACATAATTAAAAGAATGATGTTGCTTACAGAAAATGATGGAAGGTCTTCCCAAGATTCTCTTAAACTAGTGAAATGAAAAAAAACTAGTGGATAAAAAACTGAAACCATTTTGAAAATATAAAGAATGGATTTGTTTGCCACTGTATAATTCCTTCTGTATACCAGAGTGCAGAAAAAGTACCTACTTTTTATTGCAGAAAATATAACTTGGTAAGGAAGGGAGAAGTTAAATCCTTCACCATTATTTTTTCTTTTCCTAAAGAAACAATGAACAAAATCTTAAAAATCTTGGCTATTGTTTAAGCTAGAAATTGCTCAGCACATTTCCTGAGGAAAACCCTAATACTCATCCCAAACTAGCAGAAAACCCTTAATAAACAGCATAGTTCATATGAACTTTACTACTTTCTGTCAAAATGTATATTTCCTATATTACAGAGACTAGTGTATGTACAGAAAATTACTTAGATTTTTATTTTTATCTCTGTCAACATCAATTACTAATGTCTCTGTATAAATCAAAAATGGACTGTTATTAGCATCAAAATTTCTCAAGTTGTAAGATGCAAAGTTTTGTTTCAAATAAAAAGATGCAAAAAATAAGTTACATGACCATATTAAAAAGCAATGTAAATGAACAGATTAAGACTCTAAAATATTTTAACTTAAACATTGTTTATAAAGCCTTTCTTGTACTGGCAGCACTGACAATTTAGCCTTTACTTCAGAGAATCACTCCAGAATAAATGCTCTAATATTTTTATATATACCAAAAAAATGAAGTAACAAAAGTTTTCTTGAATTCAACAGCAAAACAAATCAGATGGATTGACCTTTTCATGACATAACCCCCAAAATCAATTGAGATAACCAACAGTGTGACAGCTGGGACCTGTGTCCTGTCGGGAATGCCACGGAGGGTACGGTCTACCGGTGCCGGATAGCTGAAACGAAGCTTCCACTGAAGGCGGGATGACGCTCAGGCTTCTGTGTTTCCCAAAGGGTTTTATTGAGGGAAAAGCGAAGTCGGAGGTGCAGGGAGACAGTCTCTCAGGAAGGGAGCGCGAGGTCCCGAGGGCAGGGTAAGGTATATATCAGAAACGGGATCGGAGGGTCAGGGTACAAACCAGCCAATAATGGACCGATATAGGGGAGGAGTAGGGATGACCGACAGGGTGAGGACCGATGGGGACAGGGGGGAAGGGGTGGCTAACAATAGGGAACCAATGCAAGCATAAAGAACAAGGAACATTCCAGAACAAAGGGATAGCTCAAACGATGATGGACATGAACAGGGATAGATGATTGGCATTGGGGGAGGTGGTAAAATTATACAGAAGTGGTCTCCCAGGGCATCTCAGGTGGACTAACCTCGGGACCCCTCCAACACTCTTTTATATTACCTCCTTACAAAAATTATCTTGAGTTTCATTCCCAGGTTGGGAAAAAGGAAAAAATGCCATAGAAAAGAAAGCTCTTTCTATGGCACAGATGCAAAAATAAATCATACTTCCTAGAGGACAATGTATCTCTTACAAGTATTTTGTTCACTTATGTTCCTGCACTATCTACAGAACTTTGTTAATGCTGTTTAAAGTAAGAAATCTCTATCTGGAGTCTCTATATGGAATGCCTAAGTGTTGTAGATTCAGTTCTTATTGTATATA
This sequence comes from Lonchura striata, assembly GCF_050655825.1. Classification (NCBI taxonomy): domain Eukaryota; kingdom Metazoa; phylum Chordata; class Aves; order Passeriformes; family Estrildidae; genus Lonchura; species Lonchura striata. The sequence goes on from NC_140704.1 coordinate 76,598,761, forward strand.
AATAATCATAATTTGTGGTGCAAGGAATTCCTATCATGTTCATGGGTAGCGGTTAAAGCATTATGCCTAAAGTGTTACCAGTGTTCCCTTTAGGCTTTAGAGGATGCATCAGCAAACAGTTTTGCATTTTTGCTGGTGAGCCAGCAAAATTTTCTTTAATCAGCAGGGTTAAAAAAAGTGCTTTAATCAGCAGGGCTAAAACACAGTCAAATTGCCAGTGATATGAACTTTATGCAGACTTTTTGCTGTGAATATAAAACATTGATTAAGTGTCTGTGATTATTTTCTTTTGTTAAAAATGTTTGCAAAAATCTGAATATCACACAACTGTCTTTTTTTCAGAAACTTTTAGCAGTTTTAACAATCATTACTGTTACTGCATTAGTCCTTATGGTCCTACTGCCTAGCAACTATAAATTCCATGTTGCAATAGAAATTTCACATCACAATACTAACACTTTTCTTAAAATTTCTCAAAGCATGCAAAGATAAATAGAAATATTGACATGAACACTTTACGTCTCACAGGACTTTATTTTGGAGGATATAAATTGACATGTAAATTTTACCTTTACTATTTGGAGTTTGTACAATCATATGCTGATTAAAATCAGAATTTTAGGTTGTATATGGAGTGGTATAATGAGAACTGGATTGGCTTTAGTATTTCTCAGTATTTTATTTCAATAAAGACATCTAGTTTATTGAAAAGTTTCTGTTGTTGAGCACTTTCATGTCCAAGATCGTTACTAAAATTGCATATTGTTTTATTGTAAAAATATTGAAAGTACAGGTTAAAATCCATAAAGGTGAGGAGAGAAATGTGCTTTACTTTTTCTTACATGTCTTTTTTGTGATTATGTTTTTCTCTTTAGCCTCTGATTTTCAAGGGGGTAACAGCTACTTTACATTATAATCTCATTATTTTATTTCTGTTACCTTCTTTTTAACTGCAATGTGTGTCTTTAATTCCAGTGAAAAAGGCATTTAGTGTAGATTTTTAGTCAGATCAGTGATACATCAGGCCACAGCTCTCTAGAGCTGCTTCTATTAATCTTCTAATAAATTAGCATCTCACATAAGTACTAACAGACTTATATCTGTTTAATTAGATGTTAGACAATTACAGATGTGTCATGGTTTGACACTGGCACAATGCCAGTGCCCCCATGAAAATGCAACCCCCCAAATTATTGCTGTGAGATACGATCAGGAACAGAGCAGAGCAGGCCCAAGCTTAATAACAAAGGGAAAAAAAAACCTTATTAAACTACTACTACTATAAAAGGAAGAAGAAAGAAAAACACACACTAAATTCAAAATGAAAACCTTCCAAAACATTCCTCCTGCCCCCCCGCCACAATTCCAACAAATCACAGTGAGACACAACTTGGATCCCCCAATCAGATTCCCTCTTCAGATAATCAATACTAAGTCCATCGAGGGAAAGAGGAGTCTCTCCAGTGCCATAGACCCCCCAAGAAACACAGATGCCACTTCTTGTGTTTCCATGTCACACATGGCACTGCCCAGAGAAAATCTGCCATGGTGACCCTCTCCTTTCCATGCACAGTGCTCTCACCACAGTGCATGTGACTGCTCTTAGGATTTTCCTTTTCAAGGATGCTTTGCCAATAGGGAAAAAACCAACAGTTTATAGTTTTTTGGTTTTGGGACCACAGTCTCCCCCATTTCCCCCTGGGGCCAAGGGTCCAAGAACAGAGATCTTCTTATTTTCTTCTTCTCTGAAGACGGGGGGGATCACCACAACCCTCCTCAACTTTTCTCTGTTCACTCCACTCCTGTCTTTTTCTCAGCTGCTGAAGCAGGTCTCTTGGCTAATCGTGCATCCTCCTAAAATACAGTCTCTCTCTTGGAGGAGAAATTGGGTCATTCTATGGTTAACAAGAAAAAGTCCAGCCAAAAGCCACTCCATCATCTCCTCCCACCTAGAATTTCTGCTTCTAACATCTCAGGTCCCTGGCTGTCTCTTTTCTTCGCTTTCAAATCAAGGAGGAGTAATATTTCACAAAGCTTTCATCATCCAAGAAGGGGTTAAAAGTCTCAAATTCCCCAGATGTCCAGCAGCCAGAATCTTTGCCCCGACCTCCAAGCTCCCATGCTGGGCACCTCCCGTCCCACCACTCCGCTCTTCTCCTTCCCCGTGGTGTACTGCTGGCACCATCACTGTCTTTTTCTCTCTCTCTCTCCAGAGAGACTCTGGTGAGGGAAAACACGAACATCCCAGATTTCCTCACCCTTCATCTGCAGGGAGACAGAGCCGGTTCCAGACCCTCCACCCTTCGGCCTGCCTCAGTTTTCCCTCCCCCACCCAGCCGCAGGCTGGGCAGGGGAGAATCTGCACTCTCTGATGACCGGAACCAAAGAGAGAAAATTCCTCTCAGAGTTCTGCTTTAAACCCCTCTGTGTTCTCAAAAGCATGTCCGACCTTCAATTGGTCAGCCCAACCACTGATTGGTTTGACCCTCTTCCTTCCGAGAAGATTCTTTTCCATGTCAAACCACAACACCTTGTCATAGGCAGTAGGGTTGAAGAAATCCACTTTTCTCACTTCACTTAATAATGATCTGGTGCTAAGTATCAGAGGATGAAGTTATATCTGTATAGTACTAGGCTAACTCTTGGAGCAAATTAAGCCAAAAGCAGTTCTTTGCACAGTATTATTTATATTTTGAAATCTTATCAATGTGTGAAATTTTTTATCTGGATGTTGATGTTTGCCTCAATGGCTTGTAGGGAGAAGTTCTGTCCCCCAAACATCTTTTTTAGAGGGATTGCTAGCTAATAAGTACAAGAAGAGTGACCTTTAGGGTCACCTGCTCTCTTGTGAAGTGCAAAAGTATTGCCACTTTGCTGCATTCCAGACCCAGACTAAGTTAAAATGCAATGTTCAACCCATTGAAGGATAGATAATTCAGTTCTATGCATTTTTCCTAATGGCTGTCATTGCTTTTCCTACTTTGGGGAAGCTGTGGTATGGATATAGGCAGCAGTAGTGCAGCATGAAGGAGCAGCAATCCCTGCCCAGCCGTTGGTGTCTCTGCTGCCTGGGCGTGCAAGAGGGAGGCCCACTGGCACTGCAAACCACTCCAGTGGTTTAAATCTTGGATCACAGTGGTTTAAACCTTGGGTCAGGTAATAAGACCCCCCTTTTTAGTTGAGCTGGTTCAATTCTCATGTATGAATGAATGAATGAATGAATGAATGAATGAATGAATGAATGAACAAATGAATGAATCAATGAATGAATACTGTTTTCCTTCCTTGGTTATCACTTTGTTCCATTTTTACATCCCAAACAATCTCCAGCTCTCAAGGATTCATGCCCTTAGCCACTGGTAATTTGTCATAGGAAGGTTGTTTACAGCCCTGGCTCTTTGTGCCTGTCTTTCAGAGTCGCTGCTGTCATCCCATCCTTCGCACAGCATTTTTATTTCTCACAAATTAGTTTATTCTACAAAGAACTTGTTCCTACTGCCAATCAGAATATACATTATATGCATTTCACCTTTAAATGAATTGCTGTCTTCCAACTGCATTGCATCAAATCTAAGAAAGCAATAATTATATTCCTCTAAGTGAAATAATCCTAGAAGTGTGTTCTTCTTCCCCTAAGTGTCCACTTCATTGTGCAGCCAGATTTCTTTTGTTCTTTTGTTTTGAGCAGCAAAAACATAGTGTAAAGAAAGAATGAGTTAAAGGTTGCCAGATAGTACAATAGCAAAAACAGTCCCTTTCTTTGTTTCCTTCCTTTCCTGAAGGTAGCATTTGCAGACACCAGAAGGGGATTGTTAACAGTATCTGTTCTTCCTACAGGTCTAACAAACAAATCATCCCCACTTCCTTTCATAGTCACATTATTATGGTGACTACGAATTCCAGCAGAGAATTAAGAACCAAATAATTGCATGCAGCCAGGGAGGCAGCAGTGTGACTTTGTAAGTAGTTCGACTAAAGGACTGATCTGGTTTGCTGTTGATCTCCACCCCTCAGCAGTCCAGAGGCTATACCATAGAAGTAGGAGTAGGATAGACTGACAGTACCCTGAAGTATCCTAGATGCTAATGGCTCCAGTGAAAGCAAATTGAATTGCTAACCAATTAAACTGCCATAATCTATCTTTTAACCTTTTACATTATTCCTCTGTCAATACTGAGTGTCTTTTTAACTACTCTATTTGGTGGAAATTTTAAAATTCCCTGTAACAGCCCAGGGGATTGTGCTAGGCTTCCTGGAACAGAGTTAATTTACTTCAATTTACTTCACAGTAGCTGCAATTGTGCCATGTTTTGGATTTGTGGCTAAAACAGTATTGTTAACATTGGAATGCAAATTCTATGAAAAGTAGCAGGAGGTGCACAAGAAGCTGTGAAAAGACACGAACAGGATACTGATCTCAACTGAACAAAGGGATATTTCACATCATGTGACATCATGCTCAGAAATAAAATCTGGTGGAAAGGAGTAGTAGGGCACAGTCATAGAATTACAATATGTGTCTTCCCAAGTAACATTACTTGTCATGGAGCCCTGTTTTCATGGAGATCACCAAATACCTGCCAGCCATCAGGAATTAGCAGATTAATTCCTTATGTTGCTTTGCTTCTGTGTGCAGCTTTTGCAATAAAATTGTTTTAATCTCAATTTACAAGCTTCTCACTGCTATCCTTCCCATTCTCTTCCTGATCCAGCCTAGGGGAGAGTGAGTGAGGTGCAGAGTGGAGCTCAGCAACCTGTTGGTGTTAGCTCACAACAGTGCTACAACATGAAAATAAAGAAAAATCTATCTATATAAATATATGTTAGACTACAGTTGCAATTTGTAATATACATACAGCTTTCTCTCCAGGATTAACATGACAGCAGGGTATAAAATGGTTGGATTTTTCACACAGTAATAAGTAAGCAACTGCCACTTTCTCAACCTCTCTACAGCACATTTAGGTTTTTAATTTGAGTAAGTTTGGAAAGTATCCTGCAGTTTGCTCACTACCTACTTCAAAGTGGACAGGAGTTTCTTTTTGGTTAAAGGTTTGCAGATTAACTATTGGGCTCTTGTCATTCACTTTCCTTCAGACTTGAGTGTGAGACTGGAGTATTAGATTTAGATGTGAGATTTGTTCATCACTGATGAAACTGAACATCTTGTTAAACTAATCTTTGCAGGAAAAAAAATGTAAAACATTCATATTTCTCTATATGCTTAAATCTCTAGTTAAGTAGAGACCTTTTTTAATGACAGCTGTTGGGGAAAGTGGGACAGACACCAAAGCAATATCCACAAACACAGGAAAGCAGAACAAAGTGCATATGATGCTAAAATACACTTTTCTTGCTGAAATTTTTTAAGGCCTAAGAAATCTTTCTGACTATGCCTAGAATAGTGTTCTACAAATTTAACTTCTCTTATTGTACCCTCTACTGCATTGGTATTACTTTATGCAGAAATCTGGGTGAAGGTTAACAGAATTGCTCAGTTGGTGATGACACTCAAATCAATAACTGCCTCTGGATCCTGAGCAGTACTGAAATTATACTATTAACATTGGCTTTAAAGCTTACTTCAGCACTGGTCACATATTTCCATTAGAGAAATAATCAGCAGAAGAACTAATTGGAGATGTATTTGCAGATTTAAAAGGCTTACCCCCTAAAAATCCCATAGCCAGCTGAATTGTGGCTAGATGGAAGAAACTGTGTTGCCCTTTGAGAACCATGAGGTAGTATTTCCAGGTCTGATCTGAAATTTCTAGATTTGCTTTTGTACTCCAGAGTTTTTTCTCAGGAATCCAGTTCTGCTTTATGGACGAGTGAAAAACAAGTCAGGTTTGCTGCCACATTCACTGCATTTTCTTTTTGCATTTATTTGTGTAGGAGCAAAACAATGCCTGACCATTTATAAAAAGGGCAGTACAGACTGTTTCTGTTCTGGGAGCTCTTTCCTGAAAAAGTAATTGAAATTCTGCAGTAAAAAAGACTGCCCAGCATCCTTGTTTTTCTAACTCAATTGCATATCTTCCATAAAAGAAATATCCCTGAATTTCTAAAATATTTTTTGAGCAAAATTTTAGCAGTCATTTACAATTTTAAATTTAAAGAATGGTTTCATCAATGCTCTGATACAAAATACACAACAAGGATATTCACTGTGACAATTGTGATTGGAGCAAAACCTCTTATTTTTTGCTTTAATTCTGGCAGTGCAGTCCTGGTCCAGTTGAATACAGAGACAAAATTTCCATTAACCTCAGTTAATGCAGAACTTTGTCTGAGGAGTATCTATTGCCATTATTAATAGAGGTATAAGCCTCCAATAATACAATCAAGGTCTATCAAAATCAGATTCTATGTTGTGCCAAACTAATAATATTCAGGAAGCAGATAACAACCTATAAAACAGTGCAATGTGCTAAGGCTTTTATTCTTCTCACATCTCAATTTAATTATAGCAGTAATACATGCTTGTTCAGTATGGTAATCCCATTCTTCACTGACAGCATGCAGCTTCACCTTTCAGGTGGTTCAGAATGACTCCATGATCTTTTCACAATGCTTTTTTCATATTCAGATTATGTTCTCACTCCTAACTAATATAGCTGTGTTCATCAAATTGCAATCTGTTTCTGCATCTGAGTGCTGTGGAAGTAAAATCTATCTTTCAAAATGGAGAATTGGTCTCATTTCCCTCTTAGCCACTGGAATGCTTATAATAAAGCTTAAACTAACTCACCCTTGACTATATGCACTAATCAAAAGTTATGTCATTCCAGGCAATTGAGATTTGTAAGACTGATTTTAAAGCAAGTGCTCATGTCTTCAAAATAACCATTGTTTTGTTATTTCCTGATTTTTTCTTTCTGAATTAGTGTTCTAATAAGGTATAGAAAATGTACTGAAAGATAAAATAACTAGCTTCAAATAGTAAATTAAAATGGAAGGAATCTAAGGCCTGAATCTGTGTTTTAGATTAACATTTTAATGGTTGTTTCCTTAAATTTCTACCACTCACATTGAAGTGTATTATATCACTACAGCATCTCACTCTGTAGTATGTTGACAAAAGGGGTCACAAACCTTATTCTGTAATTGCAAAGAATCCTGCTATAGCACCTCTAAATCTGCAAAGTCATCAAGGGCAGTACATGGTAGATACGTAAGCAAGCAGAAAACAAATAGTACCAAAAATTGAATATGACAGGATTGATTTTTTTTTTTTTGAGAAGGTACCTACAAGCAAGATGTGAACAGATGTCCTGGTTTGTGAGATAAGCTTGTATTCTATTTGCCATCTGTTGGAGGTTGGGCAGGTTTGTTATCTCTTCCAAGAACAATGGTTTGCTCCAAAGAGGTAATTGTTTGTTAATGGGCCATTGAATGACTCACTGCAGGGCTGGTAACATAACACCATCCCATTGTGAGATGCTCCACCCAGAGGGGGAAGCCAAGCACTCTATTATTGTATAAAGTGGTACCTTTTGGGAGACAGAGCAGCTCTCTCTTTGCGGGATTCCCAGAGAAGCAGCTCCTTCGGTGAGACTCCCGAGAGAAGCGGCCGGAGCATGGTGAGGCGGCGGCGGTGGAGCTCGGAGGCGGCCCCGGCGCAGAGGAAGACCGGCCCAACTGCCACCAGATCTTCAGAGAAAACTATACCCTTCTAAAGATCACCACTTCAGCTGCAATTCATCAGCCACTGCAAGAGGAGCAGCTATCATTTCAACCAGACTGCTACCAACACCCCGAATCCTCAGGTTGTGCACTTAATCACTAGTTTTGTTTGTACCAATTGCATTTGCCTTTTTAAATTGTTATCTAGTTTTCTCCTAGTAAAGAATTGTTACTCCCATTCCCATATCTTTGCCTGAGAGCCTTTTAATTTAAAAATCCTGGTAATTCGGAGGGAGGGGGTTTACCTTCTCCATTGCACAGGAGGCTTTTGCCCTCCTTCACAGACTCCTGTCTTGTCAAACCAAGACAACAGAAAACACATCATCAGTCTAGAACTTAAAAGGTAGAGAATTACCTGTTTTTATAAGAATAAATCATCAAATAAGGTAAAGGTAAGCACAAGCTATCAACAAAATATTTGGCGTCAGATAGCAACAGATTTTAATTTATATAATGGAAATTCTATATACTTGGCCAGAACAAGCAAGTTCATTTTCCAGAACAGTTTTTATGTAGAGTGAGATTTAGTAGAGATCTTGTTTCTTTAGCACATCTGGGACTCCTGGCTGAAGGGTCCAAGCGGACACTACTGAATACATTTCTTGTTGAGCAGAGTCTGTACAGGTTTTGACCTGCATGGAAATTAAATAATGGGAGGAGATTGTGCTTGAAACTGACTGCTGTATGGGTCTGTGTATTGGGTTTGCAGGGCCAGGTTTTGGTAGTGGTGGGGACTACAGTTGTGACTTCTGTAAGAAGCTGCTGGAAACTTCTCCTACATCCCACGAGCCCATGCCAGATGACTCCAAGACAAGCACTTTTCTGGCCAAAGCCAAGCCCATCAGAAACTGTGGTAATATCTTTGGGATAAAGGTTTTTTAAGAAGCGGGGGAAAATATACTGCACATCAGCAGCTGTGAGAGAGAAGTGAGAGGAACAGCCTTACAGGCACTGAGGTCAGTGAAGAAGGAGGGGGAGGAGGAGCTTCAAGTATTAAAGCAGAGATTCCCTTGCAGCTCATGGGGATGAAAACTATCCCCATGACACATGGAGGTCCATGGTTTGACAGAGATCCACCTGCAGCCCGTGGCAGTCCCCACACTGTAGCAGGTTGATATGCCCAGGGTAGGCTGTGACCCATGGGAACCCAATGCTGGAGCAGGCTTCTGGCAGGACCTGAGGCTCTGTTAAGACAGTATCCCACTCCAGAGCAGCCTATTCCTGAAAGACTGCACCCTGTGGAAAAGACAGGCTGGAGCACTTTGTGAAGGACTGCAACCCACAGGAAGAACTCACATTCCAGAAGTTCATGGGGAGCTCCGATAGGAGACATCCCATGGTGGAGCAGAGGAAGAGTGTGCAGAGGTGTCCTTCTGAGGAATAAGGACAGGCTGAGACAATATATGTTGAACTGACTGCAGCCTCCATTCCCTGACACCAGTTACAGGGGGAGGAGGTAGTGAATTCTAGAGTGAAGGGAAGCTCAGAAATGATGGAGCAGTGGGCAGAAGGTAATATGACACAATGCATTCCTGAGGTAAATGCCTGGAGTCCTATCTCTCTCCAGTTGATGTGATAAATGGAGAGCAAACCTACAGAGCAAAACAGATATCTCTGAAAGAAAAGCAGTGTCCACAATATCTCTCATGAAGCAAGTTTTCTTTTTCATCTTTTTTTTATTTTAAGGGAAGAGAAAAACTCTGGTACAAAACTGAACTAATAACTTAATTGCTGTGGGTTTTTACTTACAAATAGTCTGATATGGGTCAAAAAATAGCAAGAGGATTTCAACCCAAAAAGACTACATAGGTAACAGACATCTTTTAGTATCTTCCCTAGGATATTCTTGCCATATCTTAGGACAGAAAGCAATTTTTTCTCTACTGACTATATCATCTTTTTGAATACTCTGGGCAGGTGTTTCCTGCCCCCCCTAAACCCCCCCCCCCCATTATTTGAAGTAAATTTTCTGCTTCCTCTGTTAATGTATTCTGTTCTTCTTGGTAGCCAGAGATGAACAGCTAATATTTTGTCATTATTTTTTTTTTCCATTCAAACTCTGTTCCCTCATTCAATTTCATTCATATTTTTGTGTTCTGTAATGTTTCATTCTCAGCATTCAGAATTAGTTTTGTGACCATCAGCCATCCAATACCCATTAGACCCAGAGAGGAAATATAAAAAGTGCTTCACACCATTGAAGGTGTGAGTATCTACAAAGGGAATACCTCCGTTGAAGGCTCATCTGAGCTAATTAGTACTGGGATCAGAGTGTTCCAGTTAGCCTAACCTGAGTATAAGTATTCCCACAGCAAGGCCTTCTATGTGTTGCTGTCCCTGAAGCAATGTACGTGTGTGCCCAGGAGAGCAAAGCCCTGCTACTTTGTGCTGTTGTGCTCTGGGATTTGTTCCTGTGCAGCTGAGTCAAACATGAGAAAAGGTCTTGCTTTGGAAAGGACAGTGCTGTGGCAATCCACACCACTCTTTTACTTCTGAAGACAGGTTCTGGGCTAAACTAAAGGACATAATGACTGTTAATTCATACAAATAGCTGAAATCCAGTATGCCTAGGGTCAAATAAGCATATAGTAAGGTTGTTAATAGGTATAAATAAGGTGGTTTTAAGACTAAAATCAAGTTCTGTAGTGGATATTTTCTGGCTTACCTAATTTATAATCTGGTATCTGGTCATACATATGACCAAATAAAGATGCCTCCCTGTAGTTCAACTGTCCATTTTACATTAAAGAAAACCAAGTAAACATCTCCATAAGAATCTATTCTATTGCAACATGCACCAAAGCTTATGGAAATCCTCGTGAGTGATAATGTTTTTATTTATATTTTGTCATTTATAATAGTGAAGAAAGTTTAAGGTAATATTTAGTGAAAGCTGATAGGTATTTGGAACAAAATTAAAGATGATAATGCTGATACACTAATTTATTGACTGGTGAAACTTTTTAATATGCTGATAGTTTCTAGTCTAGATTAATTGGCAATTAATCATCACTTATAATGTTAAATCCCTTAAAAGTAATATGTTTGCTCTCAAAATCTAGACAAAAGTATTCACTGAGTTCCTACCTCCAAATTAAATTGTAGAATAGTTGAGTTTGGAAGGGATCTCTGGGGGTTATCTGGTCTAGTCCCTTCCTCCTCAACGAGAGTTACATATACCTGTATATCTAGGATCATGTCCAGACATCTTTTGACTAAAAGTCCTGTCACTCTTCAAAGATGCATACTCCACAGCCTGTATGGGAAAACTGTGCCAGTGTTCACTCATCTGCACAATAGCAAGGTGTCTCCTGACGTTCATAAGGAACCTCCTGTGTTTCAGTTTATTACTACTGATTCAGATCCTGGGCTCTACTGATTCAGATCAGGCACTAAAAATAGCCTGATTCTGTTCCATTTCTGTCCTCCCTTCACTAACGTACAGTGAAAAGATCCCTCCACAGACCTCTGTTCTCCAGGCTGGACAGTCCCAACTCTTTCAAGCCTCTCCTCATATGGGAAATGTTTCAGATCATCACCTTCCTGGCTTTTTGCTGTATTAGTGTGTCCATGTACCTCCAGTGCTGAGGAGCCCAGAACTGGACACTTCCCCACTAGTGCTGAATAGAAGGGAATTTTCCCATCCCTGTCTTCTGGCATCACTTCTACTCATGCAGCTGATGATACCTTCAGCCTTCTTTGACACAACAGCATATTACTGACTTGCATTCAACTTGAGTGTCCACCAGGACTTTTCTACTAAGCTGCTTTCTAGCTGGATATCCATTAGCATGTACTAGAGCATGGATTTGTTCCTTCCCAGGTACAGATTCCATACTCCCGTTTGTTGAATTTCATGTGCTTCCTGTCAGCCCATTTTTCCAGCCTGACCATGTCCTTTGGGATGGCAGCACAGTCTTCTGGTGTATGAGCCTCTCCCTCAGTTTTATGTGATCAGCACAATTACAGTTAATGAAATTGCACAAATTGACTAAAAAGAGCAATGTAAGTCTATCTATAAAAAAGCATATCCCTAATGAGAATTATAAGATATAAGGGCTATCTTCTCATAATGATAAATGTGGTCAGTAATTGTATAATTTTATTTCGTCACTTAGAATAGAATAGGATATTAGACCCAAAAGAAAAATTCCATCTTAACCTGAGACTATATGAGCCATTACTTTTGTCAGTATTGGGAGTTTTCTGTGTGTTGAAACATGAGCAGAAAGGAAAGAAGAAATATGACATGTGTAATAGAAAGATTACATAAGTAAAAGTTGCTCAAAAGGCCTCCTGATATAAAGGAAAAATGAGCTTTGCTATCATGAAAGGAAATACCAGATAGGAGTTGCTAATTATTACCCTATGAGAAAATAACATTTAAACTAAAAGCTGGCAAAAAGGTGGAAATGTCCATTCTTACGATGATAAAGGCAACAGGTTTTAATTCTAACTGCTTATTATTAAAAGAAAAACCTGATGAAGCTATCTGCCCTGCCTGTAGCTTTCTTGCAAAATGGTGTTTAGTGTGATATGGATAACATATCAATTGACAATACAGATATTAAAAAAGCTGCAGATTACTCATGATCCAGTTTTAAAATGACACGTTTAACAGCAGAAAGATTGCTGACAGGCTTTTTTGCTTGGAAAAGGAGCCTGCTCCTGACATGCAGGTGGATGGCTCTAGGCAGAGGTTCATATTCCCAAACCTTACATTTGAACAGTCAAGCCTTCTCAAATAGCAATGATGTTCAGCTAGAAGAAGATTTATTTATAAGAATTATATCTATGGGCTACTTGTAAATTACTTAAAAATGGGAAAGTTTCTCACAATATTGCAGTCAAATGGTGAGCTAATTTAGGGCTCATCTTGACATTAGGAGGCAATGCAAATAAAGTCTAAAACAGATCTGAAATTTTCTACCAACTCCCTATCATGTTCAGGATAAGGACTGAAGTTAAGTGTATACTTTTTAAAATGTATTTTGCTTGAGGATTGATGCAGTAACAAAAACTTACAGCAACTCCAAGTTTAATGGAATGACTTATAAAGAATATTTTTTGTCTAACTAAAATTGCATTTTAAAAAAACATGGTGCAAGACCGGGTACTCCAAATTTATCACTTCTGAGAACGATATACAGTTAACTTCTTTGGGGTCACTAATCAATAAAATATGTGTGAAATATCACATTCTTGTTTTAGAACAAGAAAAAAAAGGCTGGGAAAAAAGCAAAAAAGCGTGTATTCACATATGCTCTTAGTTTAAGAAAAAAGAAGCAATGGGTCTTGACGCTTATCTCAGTCTACCAGAGAACTTTACATCCTCAGACTGAGATAAGTGACAAAAGGGAAAAAGTGTAGGAGAAAAGAATATGTTTTATGGAAAAATTAATAACAATTGTCAATCACTAATTGTAAATGTTACCGTAGTCTGCAAAATTCAGAATGTAAAGATTTAAATATGATGCCACACTTTACACATATCTTACATATACATTGCATACATTATAATATATATCATAATGCCATGTTTATTATATGAACAAAATACTGAAATCAAAATCTCTCTTTAGACAGAGGTGAAAAGATTCGATTTTATGTTGGCTTCTATAGCCATATGTTAAGCAAACCCACTAAACTATATTCTCCAAATGCATACAGGTTGAATTTCTTTAGTCAATTTCTTCACATCCTGTAACAGATTATGGATTATTTTTTTTTTACATATTAATCCTTCATTTTATCTCATGAACTTTTTTTTTTTCATCTGAACCTTGAAATTTGTCTAAGTATTTTGCAGTCTGTGTTATTTTCATTCCACAGTGTTAGTGACTGAATTTATTTCAAGACAGTATGTCTTTGTTTTTAATCTCATCATTACTGCATTCATGGATACATTTTGTGTAGAAGTGACAACAGCAAAATGTAATAAAGAGAAGGAAGGGTGTTCACACATTTGGCCTCTAAACAGACCCATATCATAGGATATTAAAACAAGAAAGTGAAGTCCTAATGGGTTAGTCTCAGGGATTTAAAGTTTCAGATATCAATATAGATTATTTTCTTTGCTTAAGTAGAAAACAGCATTTATACTTCTCTAACTTCTGATGACTGTGTAAAGAAAGAATCTAAATGAAATATTTCTATAATATATAGTGATGCTACCTTGTTCATTTTCAGGACGTAGTAGACAAATATTACAGTGGATCATTTTTATAAAATCCACAAAGGGGAGACCTAATTGACATTTTTTTCAAAAATTTTTGGATGAGATTTCTCTGCATGAATCGCAGGTACATCTTCACATGTAATTTGTTTAACTTGAGAAGGCAAAACCAATACCCTCCCTTCCCTCTCCCTCTTCCACAATTTTGCACCACTAATTCCACAAGTCACCAGGTCTTGGAGATAGTAAACAAAGATATCCAGTGCTTTCAAAAGTTTTGTTTTATGTTGCTAAATAATGCAGTGTTTTCCAAAGGGGAAAAATTTTTCTCTCTTTAAATAAAAGAACTCTGTGAAATTTAAAAGGCTTCATAGTGGGCTTTAAAGCTATTAAACAGCCTCTAGCAAGTACTGTTATGTAATCTTATAAACCACCATTTGTGGCAAGCTGGTTTTCCCTGGGATGCATAGATAACTAGGTTTCTTTAATGATCTCATGCAGGGAAAAAACCTTATAATCTACAGATATAAAGCCAGGATAACTTTTATTTTATTTTATTTTATTTTATTTATTTTATTTTATTATTTTTCTTTAACTTTTTTTTTTTTAAGTAGTACAGAAAGAATGGTTGGTAAGGTGGGAAGGCTTCACACATCTGATGGTATAGTTCTTCAGAAACCTTAGATATTCCTATCAACTTTAAATTACCAGGCTGGATAAAAAGATCATTTATAAAGTTCATGTTTTGAAAATTGGTTCAACACAATACTGTCCCAGCTAGAGTGCATGGTGGCCATCAATATTAATAGGAGGAAATCTGAGCTACTTGGTCTTGTTGTGGTACTTTGGGTTTTTTTGTTTTGTTGCAGGGCAGTTTTTTTGTTGTTGCTTTTTGGGGGATTGTTTGTTTATTTGTTCTTCGTTTTCCCCCATTAATTTACTGTTGTGGTTTGACACGGGAAAAGAATTTTCTCGGAAGGAAGAGGTCAGTCCAGTCAGGGGTCAGGTTTGGATACTGACACTTGAAGGTGGACACGCTTCTGAGAACACAGAGGGGTTAAAAGCAGAACTCCCAGGAGAACTCGCTCTCTTTGATTCCGGTCAGCGGAGAGTGCAGACCTCCCCTGCCTAGCAATGAGCTGGGTGGGGAGGGGAAAAGCCATGTGGCCTGCAGAGGTAGGTCAGGGGGTGAAGGATTGGGAACCGAGCTGGGCCAGTTCCTGAGGACAGAAGGGTGGAGAACGTCTGAGATGTCTTTGTTTACCCCCCCGCCCCCAACCTAGAGGGAAAAAGATAGAGAGTCTGCTGACGCCTGGGAGTTTTCCAGCAGAGGAGAAGGAGGGGGGGGGGGGGAAGATGCCCAGCATGGGAGACAGCACAGCATTCTGGGCTGAGAGATTTCAGCCATATGGGGAGTCCGGGAATTTAACCCTTTCCTGTGAAATGAAGCCTTTGTGAAATATTGTTCCTCCTCAATTTGAAGGGAAGAGAGACAGCCGGGGACCTCAGTTGTTAGGGAAAGAAGGTTGGGGGGAGATGATGGAGTGGCTGTTGGCTGGACTCTTCTTGTTAGCCATAGAGTGAACCAATTTCTCCTCCAAGAGAGACTGCATTTTAGGGAGATGCAATGGTGAGCCAAGAAACTCCTCCAGCAACTACCAGTTCAGGAATGAACAGAGGTCAGCGGAGGAGGGTGTGAGGATACCCTCTATCTTCAGAGAAGAAGAGAAGGCAATCTCTGTTCTTGGACCCCAGGCCCCAGGGGAAAATGGGGGGGACTGTAGTCCCAAAATGAGATACTGGACTGTTGTTCCTGTTGGTCCTTGGAAAAGTATCCTTAAAGGGGCCCTATAAGCAGTCTCTGTCCATGCATGGTGGTGAGAGCACTGTGACATGGAGAGGAAAGTGTCACACTGGCTTGGTGTGTTTGGGCGGTGCTGAGTGTGACATGGAAACACAAGAGGTGGCATTTGTGTTTGCTGGGGGGGTCTATAGCGCAAGGGAGACTCCTCTCTCCCCTGATGGACTCAGTATTGATTATGTGGAAGGGTGAAGACTGGATTAAGGGTCCAAATGTGTCTCGCTGTGATTTATTGGAGTTGGGTGGGGGGAGGAGGAATGTTTTGAAAGGTTTTCATTTCGAATTTTGTGTGGGTTTTTTTCCCCTTTATAGTAGTAGTAGTAGTGTAATAAAGTTTTCCCCTTGTTATTAAGTTTGACCTGCTTTGCTCTGTTCTCAATCGCGTTTCACATCATTCAGTTGATAGGTTACATTTTCATGGGGGTGCTGGCATTGTGCCAGTGTCAAACCATGACATTTACAAACAGTATTTTAATAAATAGATATCAGATACTGTTTTACATCTAGTATAAAATACTTCTGTAAAGAAAGAAAACACCTTCCTGGTCCATCATGTATCTCTGTGTAGATATTTTCTAAGAATACTTGTACAAATCCTTTACCATACCTCAACTTTTTATGCATCAGGTTATCTGAAAGTATCTATAAAGATTTCATCATATACACAGAGCATGAAAACTGGAAATTTCATGGAGCACCATGATGTTATTTTCAAACAGAAAATTGCATGCTCTTGATTTTTGGAAAATTGATTTGTTTGCTTTACACAAGTGGGGTTTTTGGGAAAAAAAATATTTATTCCAAATAAAGGATGAATAAAAGGATACATTTGACCAAACCAAAAAACAAATTTCTGAGGGAATGGGATAAAGAAAGAGACCAATTGATGAGTGGGTTTGGATGGTCCAGGTGGGTTTGCCCTCTATTGGTCTTTTGCATTTAAGTATGCTTCACTGGAATATGCTTGGTGCATTCCCAGTGTACGGATGCCAATTTTCCTGCAGCTATTTCTTTCTATTGTTACTTAACACTGACAATGTGTTCCAGTATCTGAAAAATACTGACTCAAGGAAAAAAATATATTCTTGCCATGAGTATAGGTGGATTGTCAGACAGTGAGTGTGAAAATCTATTATAAAAATGTATTATATTATAGTAATATCTGTCTGTTGATTTTTCAATTGTTTGGTTTTTGTTGGTGGTTTTGGTTTTTTGGGGTTTTTTTATATTATTTCTAGCTCCTTATGGCTCTGTTGGTTTTGTTCATAGTTTATTTCTTCTCCCTAAATACCAATTTCCCATCTTCTTTTGATTAATATATCACAGTTGTCTCCTTTTTATTGTGTTCTTCTTTCTCAGTTTCAAAGAGGAAAATCATACTGAGGGATAATCAATTCCCTCTGCCTTTGTTAGTCAAGAGCATGATGGAGAAGAAATGGGATAAATCTTTTCATCCTTCAGTGTAAAGCAGGGCTGAACAGAATTCATTCTGGAAAAATATTGTATTTTTGATGCGGGGAACTCAAGGGAAATATAAGTTCATATTATGCCAAATTCTTCTTCAAAATGTTTGGTTTAGGTATTTTTTTAAATTAATTTGGTTTAGAAATAGTAGCAATAACAGATAATGGAGGTTTACCTGTACATTTATACTAATACTATAACTCTTTAGTGCTGCACTTGAAACAATTATGTTTCTGAGGCTGTAAAAAAAAACCAAAAACTTTTTACTATTTGTCATTTTTAGGTTGGGGGGGAGTGTAAGGCAACCCTTCTTGACACTTTATTATGAATCTGTAATGGAAATTTTGTTCTCATAATTCCATCATTAGTAAAAAACTAGGCCTATTCCTCCTAAACTAATAGTTCATATTTCAAATGCAATACAACTTGGCTTTTGGTAATATATGTCAGTATTTAATGATGTATGAAATGAGTAAAGCAACAAATGTATTATTCAATCTCCTCCTTTTAATATTAGTGCATTTTTTAAGAATAATATATAAAATTCCAACAGGCAAAAATCCAAAATAGTATTTTTTGGACACAAAATAAATCAAATTTCCACCTTACTTTCCAAAAAATTGTTTCTGAGAGAGAGAAAAAATATCAATAATTAGGAGTACAGTGTGTTAATCCCTTCTAGATCCCACATATGACCCAGACAGAGAGTTTGGGGTGTGTAAAACCTGCTGGAGCACCATAGTAGAGCTATATAGAAGCTGTAGGAACTTGATCTTAGTGGCATCCTGCCGGCGGCTAGTCTAGCAATTGAATTATCCTCTATACCTTATGTAGACTTCGTCTTGGAGGATGTGGGAAGATGACTGAGGGTAAAAAAAGATAATGGTATGGAAATTACAGGGGGAAATATGATTACTACTCCCTGGATGGATCACAGTCAGCATATCCAGCCTCCCACAAGTAATATTGAGGGAGACCAGATGGAGAGTGGTGCAGAGTGGGGATGACACAGACAGGCTCTGTTGAAACACTTGTAGAGGAGGGAACTCGGTGTTTTGTAGTTGATAAACTGCACAGCAGCTGACAACTAAGGGAGATAAAGGAAAATGCCCTGCTGCTGAATCAGAGCATGCCCTGCTGCTGAATCAGAGAGTGAAATCACTCTCCTTGGACTGATGCATGTTCCCATCCCAAAGGAACTCAGGTACTCAGGATAGTACTTCAGGTATTATCCTAAGATCCCACTCCAAGGTACAATGACCCTGCACTGAGTAAGACGCACGACTAAAGTAACTCAAGCTCTGTTGCAGATGATAGATAGATATGATTGTTCATAAATAATACAGCTAGGATGAGAACAGTTCTCCCAGCTAGCCGGATGTCACTTCTGCCCTTGGATGAGTCCTGGAGTGAAATGGACTGTTCCATCCCACCCCCCAAAAGATGTATGGCTCATCCCACACCTCTGTACCTTCCCCTAAAACATTAGTGTCTGTAACCCCATTGGCCCGTGCCTTATCCCAGCCCACCTAGGTGCCCCTGATAAGGGAGCTCCGAGGGGCCATGCGTGCTCTTGGAACTTCTTCCCCCTCTTAGAACTTCCTCCCCTCTTAGAACCTCTCCCTCCCCTCCTGGGGCTTCCCCTCTCCTAAACCCTTCTTTTGTCTCTCCCCTCCCCCACCCTCTTAAGCCCGGCCACGTGCCTCACCTAAGAGCACGAGGCTCAGACCTTTCTGCACCCCCAATAAGTCCTTTTCCCCAAGAGCAAGCTTCAGAGATCTCTACCTCCCTCCACCCACACCGTGCAGGAGCGTGTTCTTCCCGCAAAGCTCCTCCTAAACAAATAAAGAGTATAAAAGTGAACTAGGAATGGGGAAGAGTTGGAGAAGGCTCCAGTGTAACATCTGGAATCAGTAAACAGTCTAAACATGTCTTCTCCCTTCTAGAGAGGTCTATTGGATAAGAACCACACTCTGTGAGGGCTGAATGATGATCTCACTCCAGATTTTGGAGGGATTAGAACTTGTCTGCATAGTGCTTTGAATTAATATATTGCTTTGAACATGTTTTTGAAGTCATACATGATCATAGCAATCCTTTAACCTTACACAATTTTATTGAGTGTCATTCTGTACACTGTTAATATGAGTCCTTGAAGAACACTGGCAGTCTCTGGCAGTGGGTAAAGGTGTGGAGACCCAGGAGGGGGTCTCTCTGTTTGGAGTGTGGCCCTGAACGAGTTAGTCAAAGCACCCTCCAATCCAGTCAGCTGCTCAGTGAAGGCTCCCCATAACAGGATGCTGACATATTGGCTGGGCAGAAGGGTCTCACACTTCCAGGGGCTCTGACAGACTAATCAAACACTAAGGTTTGAATAAATCTCCCCTTTTCATCTAACAGAGTGGCAGGAATATACTTCACTCAGACAGAAACAAAGCCTGAGCTAACTAACGTGCGTTATATTTTATATGGAATTGAAATTTAGGAGAGAACAGAAAAAAATTATCTGGTTTTGTGTACATGTAAACAGAATATATCTTTTAGAAGCATAAATAATTGTTCCCTGTTCTTTTAGGCAATCTTCTTTAAGGGGAAAAAAGACAGAATCTGATTGCTTGACATCAATTAAGAATTAGTAGAACTAGATGCAATTATTTTCTACAAAGATGAAGACTTTGTGGCCATCAAGTACTCAAACAGTAACTGTGGCAGATGCTATTAGATATAAAAATAAATATTTTTGTACAAGTACACTTTGGACACATCTTAAAGCTGCACTCAAAGATTTTAGAGTTGTGAAAATCACTAACTTAAATTTATTACACACACACACAACCTTCCTAATCAGGAAGGTTTTAAAATCTTTTCAGCAAACTTGTCTGAGATTCTTTTTTTTTTCCTTCAGTGATGAATCAGTCATTTCAATATTTTCCATAGAAAAATTAAGATCTATTATTATACTCCTGGTTTAACAACATAGCAAGTGTGACATATCTTTGCAAAATGACTAAAAGTAGAAATCCATATAGACAATATATTTAGAGTGGAATTAACTTTAGTCATATTTAATTACTTAATGTATCTGAGCTTTCATCTAAGTTACTGAGTTAAATGGTCTCCAAAGCACATCTAAGTGTTGGCCTACTTTTTACTTTAAAAGTAATCTTCCCGTCATAAACTGAAGGAGGGAAAAACTTGTACTAAATCCAGAAACTTTTTTTTTTCAAAATAATTTACTAAAGTTTTGGGGGTTTTTGTTTGGTTTTTATTTTTAATTTTAATTTCTGATTTAAATTTTCTGACAAGCAAAGCTCTCCTTATAGCTATTTAAAAGACTATTAGAATTCTTTTGTGTTTCTAGTAAACCTGTGGCCTATTTTTAAATTTAATGACTGGCTTGCTTTCCAGAGTAGTATGGTTCTTTGTTAGATCTGTGCAGTAAATCAGCTTAGTAAAAGGGAACTGTCATGATTTCTGAAAGAATATTTCACTTCAAGGGCTTTTCTCCTTGTTGAATATTTCACTATTTGGATTTCCAGATTTTTTTTTTAATAATGAGTATGTAATATTTAGGTCCAATATGTTATCCTTTTATCTGTTTTTCCCCAGTATCAACTTCTGCTTTCTGCAGAGCTCTCTTGTATTATTGCACACATTTTTCCATAAGTGTTGCTCCTTCCCTTGCAGGTTAATTCTCCCAGTGAAGTCCTAGGTCCCAGTGATTTGAATTTAAGAAAATAATAAATTTTGGATCAGAAAATTAATTTGCATTAATTTGCATGCTTATGATGTTTTCCTAGAACTATCTGTGTAAGAAGTATGAAATCAATATTAATTTCACTACCTCCACCAACTGCAGGGACTAAATACAGCCATTGCAAAAATTTGTAACAGACATGTTACTGTGTTTTAACCAAGTTATCTGAAGGTGAATGTATATAACTACTATATTACTTCATAAAATGTTGCTGTGAAGAAACACCATGGCATGGTACAGAAGAAAAGGAAAAACAGGCTGCCTAAATTCACTGACTCAGATGAAGTTAGTTATAAAGGGTTTGAGTTCCTCTTTCCTAACATAACATTTCAAGTAATAGATGATAAGTCTTTCCACAGCCTATTCTTCTGATTATATGGAATGTTATTTGAAAAGTACAAGGAAGAGAATGTTTTAATTCAATCTACTGTTTTCATTTAAATAGCCTAGCAAGTGGTGAAAGACCTTATGAAGGGAGATTATTTATATGTAGGTGTGAATTTTCACCCATATGGATCAGCCAGTTGACTTCCTCTTGAATCCCATCCAGTGCTTGCATCTTTCTACTTTTAAATGTGTCCATGGAATGTCTGGGATTCAAAGCTATGTGTTTGTCAGCCATGGTCTGTGGAGTCTGTTCTGGAGCCAGGGCAGGTATGTTTTAGCCGGGCCAGTTGGAGCTGAGGTGAGTCTACCTGTACTGGAAATGGTTCTGCTTATCCTCAGATCATGTACTTTTCCTTGCAGTTCATATTCTCCCTTTCACTTAGCATTCTATAAAGGCAATTTGATGATGTTATGTTTTTATTGCTAGTAAATGATGAGTTCCAAAACACATTGATTGCTATAATTTCATCCCACTGATATGCAACAACATATTGTAATGCTTTGTTTCTCTAGATTCTCTTTTACAATTCCTTTTTAGTAATTCCATGTGAACATCGAACTTTCATTACAATATCTAAGCACATCTCAGACCATGCCAGTCAAATCTTATAAGGACAGCAGTGCACTTGTTCCCTTGATGTCACAACAACTTTATGGGTTTTTTGCTGTTATGTATCTCCTATGACTGTCTAGGTTTAATTTACAATAAGATTTATTAGCTGCACAGAACAGGAAAATGAAGATATATGTCAAAATTGTCCCTTCCTTTAGTCTGATAACAAACCTACAGTAGGGCCACTGCAGAAAGCTATGGAAAGAGTATGACCAAGACTTTAGAGGTCAGACATCCTCTCTTACTTGGTGAATGTCCTTACAACCATTTTGATGGGCAGCATTGCTAATTGAAGGCAGCCCAGCAACCAATGGTGAAGTATTCCTAATTTAGGGATAACTTTAGGTATCTCACTTTTTCATATGCATAGCATACTAGTAGGATACATCCTGAATTTTGTGCTCAATTGCTACATATTGGTTTAGTTTTTTCTATCCATAATTCCAGTCTGGGGTGAGGCAACTGCCTGTGGCTGAGGAGCACAACCATGCCCTACACTGCAGATGCTGGAGCTGTTGGGATCACCTGTGCTTGGGCGTCCCACAGAGAGACAGCTCCTGCAGACCTTCCGGTGCTGCTGCTGACACCTTGTCAGGTAAACCCAGTACAAATGAGTACTTTTATTTAAAAGTCTGAATCCTATTTATCCTCTTTGAGACAAAGAAAAAGGTAACATCATCTCTCCCCGGTACTCTGTTTAAAGCCACTGTCCAAGGAATAAGAATGTTGCTTGTGCGTGTTCATTGTCCAAAGGAAATTCCCATCAGAGGGAGGGCATTAAGAAGGTGTATTTCTAAATGGTGGGAGGAGGAGGGCAGTGCTGACTGAGCTGTGTTGTTTATATAGTGCTGTGTAACCTATTGTTAACCAAATAGATTATTATACATAACAGCTATGCTGCTTCCAAATGTTCTGTGAGATGGTTCTCCAGATGTCATTACTGTGAAGTACAAAACTACACAACAATAGAGCTACAGATCACAGTGACAGATGTACATTTATCTTGGTCTGTTCTTTTTGCATTTGTGGATTTACTAGAGAGATGCCTAAGAAATCTTAGTATTACTAAAAATTATCTGCTAATTCTCTGTGCTAGAAAAATCATTATCCAATGTTCAAGTATCCCTGATGCTCCTAAATATCAAAATATCTGTTTTGCATTTTTAAAAACTGGGTTTGTTTAATTTCACTTTTCAGCTTTTGTTTTTAATAAATTTTTGTGTACCAACTCTCTGCAATCAAATTCTTTTCCCTGGGAGACTTTTCCCACTTGTAAACAAATTATCTTTTTAGTCTTTCTGACTTATTAAATAGATTGAGCTCCTGAAAGATTATAAAACATGTTCTTCAGCCCTTTAGTTATTCTTTTCATTATGATTTTGTTCTAGTTTGCCAGCAGACTTTTTGAAAAAAGTATCCTCTGTCATACTCCAAGAGTTCTTTGTAATAACTTCCTGTTTGAGTTTGAAACTTGATTTTTATCCTAAGGGCAGATAGTTAGACTTGAAATACTTTATAAAACAGATTATTATTATTATTATTATTATTATTATTATTAGTGTTACAGAGCTTTTCTTCTTTTATATAGGATTTTTTGATCTGTGACATGATGCAGTAGGCATAAAAAAACCCATTAAAAACATCTCTCAAAACACCCCCAACACCTGAACAACCTCTCCCAAAAACTCTTCACATTGGCAGATTTGCCTGTGGTTGTCCTCTATTACAGACCCCAAAAAGCATCCCTTTGTCATATGTGCTCTTTCTGGTCCCAAGTGCATCTGGAATTGAGGGACCCAGAACTGAACACAAGATTTGAGATGTGGCCTGGTAAGTACCGAGTACAGAGGGACAGCCCTGGTCCTGCTGGACACACTATTGGTGATAAAGGTCAGGATGACATTCCGTTGGCCTTCTTGGCCACCTGGGCTGGCTGGCTCATGTTCAGTTGGCTGTTGAACAGCATTTCCAGGTCCTTTTCCACTGGGCCACTTTCCAGCCACTCTGTCCCCAGTCTGTAGCACTGCATGGGGGTGTTGTAGCCAAAGTACGGGCTGCAACTTGCACTTGGCACTTGGCCTTGTTGAACCTCATACCTCTGTCTTGGTCCATTGATTCAGCCTGTTCAGATCCCTCTGCAGTGGCTTGCATTCAGCAAGAACTGGGGAGGTCATAAAGGAAGCATTGCCACAGTGTAACACTGAGTAACACTGTGTAACACTGTTAGCCAGAATCCTACCATCATAGTATTATTCTTCATCTGGAAATTTCTGGTAGACTGGAGAGCAAGTAATTGCATAAAGACTCTTTACAAAATCCTAAGCTGATATCTTGCATCTACTTTTAAACTAAATTGAGCAAATTCTGAATGGAAAAGTTTCTTTACAGTTTCATGATAAATATCTTCTTATATTGCCCATCTGTGCCTTAAGTTGGATCCTCTGATACTTGCTGGATGGAGAGAACATAAAAAAGAAAATAACACTTTCTCAGATAGTGGTAAAATCAGTGTAATGACAAAAAAATGTTTGAACATGCAAAGCCATGCATTTATGAAAGCATGTCAAATAGTTATGGACATAATTACCACTTTGCATTTATGGTTGCCAGGTTTCTGTGGACATTTCTGGATTCTGATGTCCAAAGTGGGAACTCATACAATTTCTAGATTTACATTTTTTCTCAAGGAGTCAGAGTGATCTGAAACATGCTATCATCCTCTACAATGCTCTCCACACTGCCGGAGCTGAGCAAAACACATTACATACAATGTACTTCTTGCAAAGCATGGTCACTTTTTCAGAAGAAACATCCTTTTCAGAAATGTAAAAGAACCACCAAAGGAAATCCAAGAAAACAAAGAAAAAAAAACCAAAACAAACAAAAATTAAAACAAAACAAAACACCCAAAACCCCCCAAATACAGAAGGTGGAGGAAAGGATAGTCTTGTAATAAACTTCTAAACAAATCATGCTGACCATTAAAAAAAATCCATGCTGTATTTTATTCCCTTCCATTCACTGATTTTAGTACAGAAAATAAATTGCAAAAAATTTCAAGTGTGAGTAAATTGATAATACCCTTGTGTTTTAATAGATTATCTTTGTTTGGTTCGTTTTTTGGGGTGGATGTGGATATTTGTTTAGTTGTTTTTTGCAAGGGCTATCGATAGCTCATCATTATTGTTAAAGACTGAGGTGAAGAAAGTATTAAATTGTTTTGCTTTGTGTGTGTCCCTGTTTGTGAGGTGACCATCCTTATTTCTGGTCTCTTTTTTGCCATAAATTAAAATTTCCTTTTTTTATTGTCCCCAAAGATAGTACGCACTTCTATAATAAAAATTCATAACAGCAGTGCATGGTCATGGCTTTTCCTGTGAAATTTACAGTAACTTAATGCCAAAATAAATCAGATAACTCTCAAATTGGATAAAAGAGTGACAAAGATGCATTTTCCAGCCAAATTGCTACTGGCAATTGCAGGTTTTTGTCAGTTACTGATAGCTAGAAATGGTTTAAAAATGGAAAAAAGTAAATCAGATAAAATGTGGTAGCAACACTTACTTCAGGGAATTATGCTTTGAAGTGCTTTGGAGATTTCTCCCCCTGCAAACAATTTGAGAATATTTACTTGAGAGACTAAAACCTGAAAGAGTAAATATTTCAAACACTTGGCAGAAAAGAAAAGGAATATTACCATGCCAACAAGATAAGGTGCAGTTAGAATAGAGGGTCTTTCAGAGACAGAATAGCACTTTTCTGGGACCAGCTTCCTTATGCTGGATAACTATCTCTAAACCCAAGTTTGAGACAGCATTGCACTTGTGTATCTGACAGAGGGAGTGGGATTGAAAACAAAAGACTTCCCCAGTCTACTTCTGAAAAGTTTGAAAATAACAAATTGTGCATGTGCAAGGACTGGTCTATAAATAGCACAAGTGAGAGGGGCTGGGTGTTCACCCACCATCCAAAGGAAATGGACCAGAGATGTCTCTGGAACCCTGCCTAGTGATCCTGATCCTTTCCTCTATTTTCTTATCTTTCATTCATCTTCTCTTCCTCTCCTTAAAAGTCTATATTACTTCTGTGGTGAATTGTTCAGCCTGGCATAAGGTTAAATGTGCAAACCACTACTACTATGGGCTTTTCAGAAATTGTTGCCATATGCTGTTCCAAAAAGTTAAAGTCAGAAAAGTTGGAATTGTTCTTCTGCTCAGGAAAGTTTAAATCATTGCCACCATTGGCCATTCAAACAACCTTAATATTTAAGGTTTAAATAATTTCTGCCATAAATAAAGCTTTCTAACTTATCATTGGGCATTATTTTGCCTTAATTTAGTACAAGAGTTTCCCATGCCTTTGTGACTGAACACATCACTGTATGCCTTATCTGCAATATTTTCAAAATTATTGTTTTAGTCTCAGAAGTAAGAGTTTGGAGGATGGGACATCAAGTCATGTACAACCCATTCTGTATTTGTAATCTATGTTCTGTTTACTACAAGCAGGACCACAAGGGACTTTTTTTCTGCATGCAGTAAAAAAGAAACACAAATATATTCCTGACAGAAGAGCACTTATTTCAATAAAGCCATCACATCCCTCCCCCAAGAAAACCAGGGTAAATCATCCAAACTGCTCATAAAATAAAAACAATGGCATATTGAGAGACTATTTTATAAATTGTTTATATTGAATAATACCTTCTCTGATATGTGAAAATGTGTGGGGTGCATCTGAGTATTATTTCTTTCTATTTAAGACTGCTAATCACAGAAGTGTCAAAATAAATTCTGCATTTTTGGAACCTTTATTTAAGCTTAGTAAACCTAACATAATTGTATGCATATGCTTAAGCATGTTCTAAGTATTCAGCAAAGTTGTAATTTAAAAGAAGTCCCACTACTATTTGTGGCATATGATCTGTCATGCACTGACAGTTTCTATGACAAAAAAAATATTGTCCTTTCTCTTGGAAGAAAATCGGGTGCCACAGAGATAGATGTGAATATGGGGATTTGGGGCTTTTAAAATGTAGAATTTAAACAGCATAACTGAATTTAATGACTTACTGTTATGCATCATGATAAACATATTTTTGCATGTAGGTTTCTTAAATTATTTTTATAGCCAAATTTTACTTTAAAGTTTGCCAAGCATCCCTGAAATTTTTTTAGGGTTTTTAAATAATGATAAATATGTCTTCATTTCTCTTGCAATGTATATCTTTGGTTTGAATCACACAGAACTTTTAGAAGATGCTGGAAATGTGTAGCTGCATGCATATTCCTAGAATTCAATAAAGTTTTGAAAGAATTTGAAACTGCAAAAAAATTTTGTCACTGAAAAGTCAGAGTCTGCGCACATACATGAAACACAGCATTAAGCTGGAAGTCTGCAGAATAATATCTTCTTTTGAAATCGTCTAAGTAGTTTTGAAAGTATGTGCATTTTTGTCATGGTGTTCAAATTCTGTTTTCACTATCATTATAGTAAACCAATAAATGTAATCTCTATTTAAACACTGAAGATCTGAACATAAATTCTGCATAAAGCTTTTCTGGAAAGACAGAATCTCTTAGTCTTTCCCTCAGTATATGAAGGTGATTGAGTGAGAATATTTCTTAGAAAACAACAGAAAAACACAATTAGGAAAACCACTAAAACACTAGGTCCTTCTAAACTTCTAAAGTGTATTTTGAAGTATGGAAAATTCTTAAGGTAGTAAGTCCTCAACATGTTTTTCTAATTCTACAGATGGAAACTGGACAGTTCTTACAGTGACCAAAGTGAAAAATAAAAGGTGAATGAAAGTATATCTTGGGCATTTAAAATAGAACCACTTTGAAATTTGCACATTTTTATTTTATTTTATTTTTAGCTGAGCTGGGAAATAGCAAAATTAGTGAAACTTCTTTACTCTGTGGATGGAAAAACATTTGGATTTTCATGGAGAGGACAGACCAGTGTTGTATACATTTGTAATTTCTTTTCATAGTTGTTGGAAAAAATGAAATCCTGCTGACTCACTTTATTAAAATAATAGAAATACACATCGGAATTTCCTCTTTAGCCAAATCACGATGAATCCTGCTGCCATTATTTGGAAGTAATACACCTCACCCTGCAATTTTTCCATAGGAAACAGTGGAAAAAAGTGCAAAGCAAGCTTAAAGCAATGTCAAGCAATAATTCAGATGATAGGAATTAATTAATTTCTTGAACAGTACTGCATTCAGATTTTAACTTTTGCTTAAATAAGTTTAAGAAAACTTGTTTCTTGGCAGTAAGATTAAAAGAGTACAAAAAAGATCCAAGGCCTGTTTTCTGTTGTTTCTGATACTTCTGGAGTTGGACTCAGTGATTCTTGTGGAGCTTTTACAAATCAGCATATTCTACAGTTCTATGATTCTACAGAGTCTACTTAATTTTTCCTACACATTTATTCATGCTTTCATGCATTATTTTTGTACTTTGTATTCCGACCTTACTGATATCGATAATTATATTTCATGGCCAAAAACACTTGTTTCTTTTTTTAATGCACCAGAAGATCTCTCCTTACACACATGCATTTTACAAGTTGCAATAATATAGTAAGAAATGACTGAAAAATTATTACTTACTGGTAGAATGTCCTATTTGAACATTTAAGCCTCTAGAATGGGTGTTGCGTTCCATGTTGAAAGCAAATATATGATGCTATTTCCTAAGACTACCCAGCATATGCTTCCCCATATAGACATTTTCTACACACATAAACACACTGAATTGAATTTTAGTAAATTTCCTTCTAAATTGACTTTGTTGAATAGGTACAACTCTGATTATTCTGAATTAGAGTGCATTCATTTAGCTTGTTAGAGAATTAAACAAAAAAAAAAAATTTAAAAAAAGCAAATTACAATCAAGAGCCTAAATTCAGAAAGCATACCAAATCCTTAATAGAACTACAATTTGGTATGTTTAGTGAAACACAAAAAGTTATCTTAATTTCTTCACTACATCTATTGTAGTTCTATTAAGGATTTGGTATGCTTTCTGAATTTAGGCTCTTGATTGTAATTTGCTTTGCAGGATAACAGAATTGTAATCATCAAGACAAATTACCATTAAATTCCTTTAAAATAATGATAATTTTCCACTTTTTTGAGTTTTGATTGAAAGTATTCTTGACCAGGAAAAATAAAATATTTAAAACAACCTCAATGGCATCATTTTTTATCTTTGAATTTTGTCAATCACAAGACTTGCTCTGAATAGCTGCAAAAAATACTTGCTCAAAATTTGTATTTCAGATGTAGGACAATTATTTTCATAGCAGGATAGTATAAATATATGTTTTTCTACTAAATAATTTAAAGAATAATTAAATAAAGTAAATTATATTAATTTCATTGAAACTTTAAGTGAACTCAGTTATTTTGGCCTCCACTTCATGCTATTTTAAGAAAAAGAGGAAATTCTTTAATGGATTAGCCATTTAAATGTTTTCAGTTTCTTTATTGTACTTTTGATGGTTGGCTTTGGACTCTTATTCCTGGTTTCCTCCATCTTCAGCAAATTATTGCAGAACAATACAGGGGAAAATTTTAGATATTCATCTATTGTATCTAAATGTCTGCAAGTGATAGTATTTTACAAGATGAAGAGACATTTCATGTTTTGTCCATACTAATGCCTACTTATAAAGTGAATGAAGTAAATTGAATTTTTAAGCACATGCGTTAGGAGAGACTCATTTGTCCCTTCCCACTCCTCATTTGGCAAAACTAGACATCGCTTAGGGGACAACAAGGCAGTAATATGGTTGATCTCAACAATATAAAAGAAATGGTTTGTATTAGTAATAATACCCAACTTTGTTATATCGTGCATACTTCTACTGCTTCCAAAAAATTATTCAGTGTTAAATAATTCATTTGATATCTCCATTCCTATTAATAGGTGCTAGGGCCTAAAATAAGATAAAATCATACAACCTGAATTATGCATTGTTAGTGCACAGTGACATGACTCACTTGAGTTCCTTGCAAAGATGAAAAACATTCAGCACATTTGTTTTTGTTTTTTGTCAGCAACAAGAACATGTTATAGCAAAAAAAAAAAAAAAAAAAATTAAAAAAAAAAGACAAAAGGCTACTTTCTCTTCATATTCTTTTCTAAATATTGCAGGTGTAAGTGTTGCTGTTCCAGGCATAATAAAAAAAACATTCCTGGAGTTTCTTTGCTCTACAGTAACATTTAGATCATTAAAGCTTTTTTGATGGATGCTTCCTAGTGGGCAAATCTGTTGTACCCAAAAACTCTGATTATAGGGTTTCTACAGCATATATTATTTTCCTTTCTGATGTTTATAAACTTCACTTAAGCATGAATTTCAACTATAGTTATTTTTGTCTGCAGAACAAACACGTTTACTCTCTATTCAATTTTCAGGCTCCCTTTAAGTAACTCCTCCCCTCCCCACTCTCAACTTCCCCCTCATTCAGGAAATTACTTCTGCCTTATAAACAGAAAATACTGTTCTTCCTTGCTGACTTCTGAGGAGATGTGCATCCAAACCTAATTTTGTGGTATCAGAAAAAATCCATGCTGAAATCAAAGGAGAGGCATAGGACTTATGCTTGAACATTAAGAAAAATACTTTAGAAGCTTAAATCCACTTTAGCTGAGATTTAGTTTCTATAGACTGATCTTCTGTGTAAGTGCCATGAATAGTGCAAGCAAGGTGGAATGATTCTCTGGTTAATTAACTGCAGTTTCCAGAAGAGCGAGCATTCATTTTATTTCAGCTTGAGCACAGTGTTTTGCCAAGACTTGTACACCATAAATACTTGGCTGTTCTGATAGTACAGAATTTCTGATTTGTGTTTGCTGATTGAACAGTGAGCAGACTTGGCTGCTAACCCTCCATCTTGAAAGGACTGCAAGCTCTTTTCCTATCCTTAAAGGAATACCTAATCTTATTACAGGTAAGTGAGTTGTTTTGTTTGGCCACTGTCTTTACACTCTCTCTGTTGTTTGAAGGATCCCTTGGGTTGCAGCGTTTCATGGTTACCTCCCATGTTTATTCTCCTACACATCTGTAGTACACTCCATGTTCTCAAGGATTGTTCACCTCCTCCGCCTCAAGGATATTTAAGATAGCTATTCACAGGTTTTTGCTAACATGATTAATGAGAAATAAAATGAAATTTTCTGTGACTTCTTGATGCAAATAGAAGCTTAGAACAGTTGATCTCAATGGCAGTAGGAGTGATTAAAATCCTCACCCTCCAAAGTCAAACAGAGCCATATCACTTGATTTAAAATAAATTAATGAAAAGAAAAGAAAGCAGTGCATCTTTCACCCCTGTGGGAGAAAAAAAAAAATTATTTTAGTAACACAGTTAAGTAGTATGTTGAAAATCATATTACTTAAACTGAAACAGATTAAATTTATACACTTATCAGATGCAGGATAATGTATCATGAAGAAGGATGATGGTTATAAGACAGGTAGCCATGATGCTTGTCGTGAGAATCCACTATACTACACCTCTTTAATTCTATCTGTCAAATTCTAATTACAGAAAAAAGAATTAAAGGAGCCAGAGGAATGGAGAGGTGAGGGAGCACAATCCTCTCTGGTACCAGTATACACGGAGCATAAAGACAATCTCAGGGCTTTTTCCCCTGTCTAACATCAGAAACCTGGAATATTACAAGCTTATGTGTTAGAACTGTTGTCTCAAAAAAAAAAAAAAATTGGGACTTCAATTTAGTGATCACCTGCACTTGGAAATTATAGTAGCATGTACCCTTTTGGAAGAAAAATGAAGATAAGTGCAAAGTTGTCTGAGATTACCTCTTATCTCTCATTTACAGTTCATAGTTGTGATACACTTTAGACTCAGATCAGAATCCAGGTATTCTGTTATTTTTTCTGAAACTCTGAAAGTTTGGTGACAGTTTCATCCTGTGAATCTGGACCCAGCTGGGCTTCAGTCTTGGTTTTGTCCTCTTTTCTCTACCCCTCAAAATGGGCCTGAAGGCTCTGTGGCAACTCCTGTTTTCATCACCCATTAAAAATTAAATACCAGAGGAATCTCCTCTGGCCAGAAACTCCTCCTATCCCAGAAAGGAATAGTTTCTCAGAATATGTAATGCTTTCAGTAGTTGAGATATTTTTTTTCTTTTCTATATTTCCTGCCTGTTTAGAAGTTAGAAACCGTGGGAAGAGAAAATGACACCCAGATTTTGTTCATATATGTTAGGTATGTGTACAGCAAATTGAAGCAGCTACACTCCTACCTGAGGATGACTACTGGATAGGCTTTTATTAATAAAAGAACAATAAGCCTTGAATGCAACTTAACTTACAATTTTGGCAGAATGTTCTTGCAATATATACTTTCAGCACTGCTTCTCCCCATGTTTCCAGATCTAACTGAATCATTGTATTTCCCCAGAAAATTATTTTATTAGCAGTAACACAAGAAGAAACCTAAAAGAATTCATGAATGTAATGGTAGGTTTTTTAAAATCTGTAAATTAGTATTTGAAAGCCATTTTCCTTACCAATACATTGGGTGCATTGTTCACCCTGTGTCCAAATAGTATGTATCTAGTATATCTTCCTGTTTTCCACCATCCTTTGGAATCAGATAGTTGTTCATGCTATTATTACCATGAAGTAATGAATGCCAGTGGCATCAACGTTAAAAATGGTAATCTGAGTAGTGTATTATACTTGACTATAGAGTTCTGTTGAGAATGGACTATACTGAAGATATATACTGTAGTGAATTTACCATTATATATTTCTGATTACAAAGTAAAAATCAGCACAGAAATTTCAGTATAGCTAAAGAATAGAGATTAAGTATATCAGGACCCTGAAGGCTTAATTTTGCAAAAATAAATATGTGAGAAGACTCATTTTGCATCAGCTGAGGTCCATGCACAGATCTTGCTTCATCCCTTGCACCAAATGAAGCACTGAATTTTGAAATGGGAATTGGAATTATTAGGCTGTATCTTAGTGCTTGTACATATAGGACTGGATTACATAGGTGTGTTCTGGCTTCTTGGTGAACACAAAAAATCACAATTCAAATTTAAAAAAAAAGAAAAAGCAACCACTAACCAATCAAATAAACCAAACCAAAAACTCAAAAATTCAAAGTATGGCTACTGGCAGTAGTTTTATTTTTAGGTTAATACTTTCCAGCCCAGAAGGACAATCTTATCCTGAGCTACATAAAAAGAAGCAGGACCAAATTAGATTATTCTGTTTCTCTACTCTGGTCTAGTGAGATCCCACCTGAAGTATTGTGCCCATGTCTGGAGCCCCCAAAACAGGAAGGACATGAATCTGTTGGATTGAGTCTGGAGAAGGGTCATTAATATGATCAGAGGGCTGGAGCACTTCTCTTATGAAGACAGGCTGAAAGAGCTGGGGTTGCTCAGCCTGGAAAAGAGATGTCTCTGAAGAAACCTTACAGCAGCATTCCAGTACCTAAAGGAGCCTACAAGAAAGCTGAAGATGGAATCTTTATAAGGACATATGGTGACAGAACAAGATGAAATGGCTTTAAAATGAGAGTAGGTTTAGTTTCAATATCAGAAAAAAATCTTTGCAGCGAGGGTAGTGGGGCACTGGAACAGGTCACTCATGGAAGTTGTGGACATATCATCCCTAGAAGAGTTCAAGACTAAGTTGGATGGGACCCTGAGCAACCTGCTCTACTGGAAGTAGCACCTTGCCATGGCAGGGGGTTGTAACTAGATGGTCTTTAGGGTTCCTTCCAGCCCAAACAATTCTATGATTCAAATATACTGGCCACAATCATTTCTATGCCCATATTCTTAGTTTCGTTGGAGATGTTTCTCTTAAGCTGGTTGTGCTTTGGGAGAGTTAAAGAAGTTGCTGGATAAATAGAGCTCAGGTAGACTTTTAATGTTTTAATATCTAGTTAGTAAAGGACCTCACTAGTTAGATTAACACCTTAGCAAATCTCTTCCTGACCTATAGTGAGTCGCCCTGCTCTTAATGCTGAATTCTCCCATACTGCTTACAAGGCATCTATTTTATAAAGTCATGATGGTTTTATCAGGCTGTGCTGCTTAAGTGATGGAGTGATTGATGTAGTGTGTTGCCCTCAGGCAGGAAAGTCCATTTCCTTTTGTGACATGAGAACTTATGCTGGTCATTATGCAAATAAAAACATAAAAGCTTAAACTCTCTGCAGCTCTTAATTCACAGAGGAAGTTTATTAGGGAGTTCATCTGTCTGGCTTTCTTCATCTTCCACAAGGAACTACCAAGTTGTCATCTGCTCAGTTTATGTTTGCAGTCTCTGGGAACACAGCTGCCTGCTAGCACTTGCTGTTGCTAGAGCAGCAGGAGTTTGTAAGAAAGAATTCTGACAAGCTTAATTGCTACAAGTATTGGGGCTGCCAGCTGCTGAAGATGGTCAAAATATCCCCAGGCTTTTTTCTTTCACTTCTTTTTTCCTTTCCCCTTCAAAGGAAGAGCTTTCCTCTACTAAAAAATAAAAAGTTGTTGGAATTGCAATTTACAATTCAGTTGCTCATATATCAGTATTCTCACATAAATTTAAAATATAATTACCTGAAAGCACTACAAGGAAATTGTCAATTTGGTTGAAAAATCTGTATGCCAGGTCTCTGACATCCTTGCTTGTAACAACCAGGATTAGTAGAGGGGGAACTGCTTGTAGAGAAGGGAGAGATATTGAATTTTTTTTAAACTTCCATCACACTATCTGCACATAGCCGTATGCATGAAAAATGCCTTTTCAGATAAGCCTAAAACTTATTTAACAGATTATAATCTTTCCCATATGTTAAATGCCAAACATCTGAATGGCTATGAGCAAAAAGTAATACCAGGCTGATGTGATAAGATAAAATAAACTGAACCATTTTTCAAGTTGTGGTCAGAAGTAGTGCAGAATAAAACACTGGAAATAGGTAGTTTAGGATATTGTTTTCTGTACAAGGTTTGTAATATCAATGAATAATTATGTTTCCCTTTTCTTTTTGGTATTGTGAGCTAAAACCAGTTCTATCTTATTAAGTACTCTACATGTGATAGGTCAGATAGAGCAAGATCTGCAGGCTGGAAGTAGAATGCCCACATGGGTTTTGCATGAGGCACTGGGGTGTGGCCTTTATTCTGTAAATAAAGACAAATTATATGTCACACAACTAAAATAGCTACAACAAGAAAGAACACCTTGGCCTTTTCTAGGCATTTTCCCTGCCAAGATTTCTACATGGGGAGATGGTGGGTGGTGATATTTACTAAGCTTGTTTGGTCTGTTTGGAGGTTTCTCTTCAGAAATGAGGATCTGTTTCTGGATTCCCTATGGTTTCTGGTAGTTTCCTTGATGATGAAAGTAGCCTGGGGAATCATTCTACACAGTAAATGTAGGAGTTTTAATTGAGTGGAATGAGAACCTGTGCAGTGGCAGGCCAGTGAGAAGTTGTTTCAATATTAAATCTCAAATATTTTATCATAATGATAGTGCATGCTAAAACATTGTTGATTGGTTTTTGTGGAAGGCATGCTTAGTTGTTTTTTTGTTGTATTTAATTTTTTGTTTTGTGTCCTTTCCTTTCCAAGCCAGCCCTACAGTACAGTACTTGGGAATATAACAGGTTCAGCCAGTGAGCAGAGGCTCTGAGCTAACTACTGCAAGCAACTAACAATACATAGCCACTTTTATTTCCCTGACTGTGGTATTGCTCTGGGGAATGGTTTTCCCCTCCAGAGAGACTCCTGTAGCTGTGACCATGTTAGTTTGACCCTTCCTTCCTTTCCTGATACAACTGGCTGGGAGCCAAGTAGGCTTTCCTGTACTGAACCTAGATAAGGCTCTGTCCCTTCCTTGTTCACTCTCTTTCCCTCTTCCTCCCATGGAATAAACATCTTGGGCCACACTGGGGGTTGGAGCCTCTTTTGGAATCTTTGCCTTGCTCCTGATACACTTCCCCTCAAGGCCTCGCAGATCTGGGCTAGCCTGGGCTAGCCTGGTAACTTCAGGGGGCTGAGGGGGGGTAGGTATTTCACCTGACCAGTAGGATAGGGGAAAGAATTGAAGGGGTAAATTGGGTGGATAAACATCCTCAAATAGAGGGAAGGAAAAGAAAAGAAAAAAAAAAAAAAAAAAAAAAGAAAGTTGCAGATGTGCTTACAAACTCAACTAAATACGGAATTCATCTATTACTTCCCAACAGCAGGCAGGTGTTTGGCCCCCTCCAGGCAAGCAGTGCTTCACCATGTATGACAGTGACTTGGGAAAATGACTGCCAGTACTCCAAACATCCCACCCTTTTTCCTTCCTCCAGTTTTATGTGCTGACCATGAGGCCATATGTACGGAGCCTCTCCCTTTGGTCAGTTGGAGTTAGCTGTCCTGGCTGTGCCCTTCTCCTGATTTCTTGCCACTCCAGTGTGCTAACTGGCAGAGTATCTGAAGCAGAAAAGACCTTGGCACTGTGTAAATACTGCTCAGCAATGGCTAAAACATCCCTGTGCTATCAAAACAAGTCCAAAGAGTAGCACAATAGTAGGTGCTATAAAGAAAATTACTTCTATCTCAGTCAAAATCAGTACTTCAGAAAAGAGAAAACCGGGACATTCTCAGACAAAGATTTAGTCCAACCTGTATGAGCAGGGAGCAAAATGGACCTGTCCTGTGAAGTGCACAGACATGTTGCATAGGGTTCCTATACTGTAATTCAATAAATGGCCAAGCTTGTCAGCAGTGGTTGGCTTGTGTTCCACTCTGCCTCTTGAGAAGCTGTTTCAGACCCTCATACTATAAATGATTGGGAGCTTTCTTCTAGTCACCAGCTTGATTTTTTCAGCCCTTGTTCTTCTGCCAGCCTCTTTGTTTAGCTGAATTATCTCTTTCTCACCAGTACTTGCATCCTGATTTATTTGCCGGGAATGCTTCCATTTCATCTTAACCTTTGGTATAGTTAATCAAGCCAAGTTTCTTTAATTCATTTATGTCAGTATAAATTCGATAAAGATTAACGTGTGACAGAATTACACTCAGCATTCTAAAAAGGATTTTTCCTCTAGCAGTCATATGGTCTTGGCAGTTGTAGGTCTTCCAGAAGAGCTTTGCTAGATAGATACAAAGATTTTTTTTTTTTTGTATTTTGCATAACTACATCACAGTTTCCAGGACTGAAATAAACAAAATAAGCAATTCCCTTGGGCACTTGCTAGTGCCCAAGGGAATTGCTTATTTTGCTAGTTACAGCAAGTTAAGTTAAAATTGCTTATTTTGTTAGTTACAGCAAATAAAGAGGCCTGGTTTTCTGTTGATATTGCCACGTTTTTTGCCTAAATTCTGAACAAATCTTGAACTGAATGACTTTGTGATCAAATAATATACATAGAGTTTTCTCTTTTTGAGGAGCTTGGCAAGAAAAATCCTTGTCACTTTCTAAAGATATTATTTAATTCAGGATGGTGTCTGTTCATCCTGGCCAAAAAAAAAGGTACTTTGGTCTTCTATATTAAGGTGCTACTCATGTTTGGATTAGATTTTTATAGCTTTCTGCCTTTTTATTGTGCATTTTGGTCATTTCAAATAGCATGAACTATAGTCATCCACATAAATAGATACTTTTAATGAGATTCTTGAATGTTCCCTTACTAAACCTTATGAGTTTATGTGTCTTTCAACAATTCTAGGAGAAAATTTTCTGATATTTTTTAATAAGGTTTTCCAATTTTTGCTGCTTTATTGTGTTTTATTTTTTTTAAGCTAAGAATGGCAATGATTCTTTTACTGTACTGAGAGATTTCTTAATTTTATGATTCTATAAGAAAATACAATTTCTTTGTATGGTCATGCCATTGTTGTAAAAAGCACACCACTTAAACCATAATGTGAAATGCATTAAGCTGACTGGCTCTTGCAACTTAGCATATCGACAAGGAAGAGTGAAGATGTTACTAGAACGGTAACTTTTCTATAAAGTATACCAAAATGGAAGATGTTGGAGATCAGTCACAAAAAGAAAAAAAATTAATTACTGTAGCATCTTCTCTTAATCTTTAAAGAAATACACAGAATTATTTCATTTAGGTGTTTGAGTCCTGCATATTTTTTGATACAAAGATTGATGCAATTTGCAGTGAAAATATTTTATACAGTGAAGTATATTATGCAGCTATGAAAAGTAAATAAAATTGCTAACAAGCACATTTTTATTTAATAGAAATAAAAAAAGCTCAGAAATGGTAAGTAAGCATAGTACTCAATTCTTAATGTAAAACTAGACTAATAATATTTTACTGTGTTTTCTTCAGAGGAAGCAGCTGCTACACCAGCTTGTTGTTTTTTCTCTCCTGTAATTATTGACACTCACTGTTCAAGGTTTTTGAAGCCTTGAATGGGGGGGGAGGTAAGGCTTCATTTAAGCTGAGTAGGTGCATTGATCTCACGTGATTCTGATTGTGTTTTGTCTCACACTGCCAACCCCTTTTCTTGGTGTCTTGCACTACCCATTGCTCTGCTTCTCATTCCTTTAGACATGCTTCACACAACCTCTCCCCCACCCTCCTGCTCTCTCTCTCTCTCTGCCTTCTATAATTTCTCTTGCTAGATGTGCTTCACAGTTCTATTTTCTCATTTCATTTTATACACTGTGCCAGCCATTCTAGTAAACTCCAGAGCTTTGCTGGTGTGGTGGCTTGACCTCAGCCAGCAACTAAGCACCCAGGAGCCACCCCACCACCATGTAAGGGAGAGAATTTGAAGATCATCAAGAAAACCTTGTGAGTGAAGAAGGCAGAGAGAGGTGTGGAGAAAATAAAAAAAAAAAAAAAAAAAAAAAGTGGAAGAAAAACCCAAATCTAATCCAAGTTATGCTAATGTAATCCCTCATCACCAGCAGAAGGATGCCCAGCTATGTTGTGAGCAGTGGCTCCTTTGGAATAACTCCCTCACAGTTATTGTTGAGTATTATGATACATGGTGTGATGCCGGTCTCTGTATTCAGTTCAGTCACTTGTCCCTGCAGTGTCCCCTCCCAGACTCTTTCCCACCCTCAGCCTATTTGTGGCTGTGGGATTGGGGGCGCCACAGAATGATGAACAGTAGGCCTGGATGCTGTTTGGTAACACCTAAAACACCATCATCAGCTCCCAACAAGTCACCAACCTAGAGAACAGCACCATATGGCCTAGCAGTATAGCTCTTGCTTGACAAGAAATTCATAATGTTAAAGTCAGAATTTCCTTCTAATATCTTCTTTTGTTGTTAGCCTTTCTAGTGCAACAAATTTGAACTTGTGTGCATGTGTGTCCTCTCTGCTCCTCCAGGACTATTCCAATGTCTTCTCTACTGAGACACATTCTCATTGTGGACAACCTTCATAGTTAGTTTTTAATCATGTACCATGGTAAATGAGACAGAGCAGCAAAAATTTACATTAGCCAAAAATCAAGAGATTTCTAATGATCACTCAAATCCTGACACCCTTTATCATTTTGTGATATATGATTTTTGAGTAATTTGCATAAGTGCAGCAGGCTAGAGAAGTAAATCTATTGTCTTCTATTTTCTTCTGAATAATTAAGCTAGCACAACAAAACATTCTTGCTCAGAATATCTCCTTTTTGTGATTTTACTGGATGACTGCTCTCATTTTCACTTCCCAGACTTAACACAATAAAAGTTCTGTACAGTCCAGGTACAGAGTCCTTTCTTTGAATCCTTTTCTTTCCCCAAACACCTGGCTCAAGTCGGACGGCTAGGGAAAGCACAGAATGACATTTCCAGTGAAAATGGAGTCAGCAAAAGCAATTTATGTGGTACCAGTACTGTCTGAGAAGGTGTTTAGGTGTTTTCTCAATTAAGAAATTGTCTCTGAACTATCACATGATATACATGGTGCAGTTTTCTCCATTTGGGAATGGTATCTATAATAATATAGATAATAATCTAGGATAATATATATGGGGGAAAAAAGTCAGCCTTCTTACTACAGGTTCTTGTAGCAGTTGAAGAGGTGTTGGAATTTCTCAGAACTTTGCTTTTAATTTTTTTGGGTAAACTTTTGAGACTCTAATGATTTTTTGATTGTTCTGGTTGATTTGTGTCTTCAGAATATATCTTTCAGTATTTTTGCTACTCCCTTCTGAAACACTTTCTAAAAGTCTTTTTTTGTTTCAATCCACTACTTTCTGCTTAGTTACAGTAATGATTTTCTCCTCCTGTGCCATATCTCATAAGTCTTACCACAAGTCAATCCATGCAATGAAATATATTAACAGGTTTTTGTCCCTAAAATTGTCACAGTTCATATTAATCTTTCTAAATCGTTTTGTTTTTTTCATTCTTTTTCTTTTTTATTTTTATTTTTTTCCCCCTGTTCTATGCATATTCTTATTCATCTTTGCCGTATTTGAATTTTAAAATATTTCAGGAAAAGACTTCGTCCTTCTGCAATCTCATTCAAAGATCATGCAAAGTTAATAGGCTGTATTAATGTTTTTATTGTTATTGTTATGATTATTGTTATTGTTGTTGTTATTAATATTAATAATATTAATATTATTATTGTTATTAATATTAATGTTAATGAATATGCGGTTTTCTATAATAATGAACATTCTGTAGCTGCGTTAATAGTCCATGATACTGTCACTTTAAATATTGACATTCATGATCAAACTTTCTGAAATAATATACTTTTCCCCACTTATCTGTATAACCAGTATGTTGTCTAAATATATGCCTGGCATTGACTATACAGTGCAATGTGTGCAGACAAACTCCTAAATCTGTATGGTATCTACCTGCATAAATCTTGCTAACACTGTTGTCAGCAGAAGGGCTTATATGTGTGTTACAGGAGTCTGCAAATCAGGCACATAAATACCTGTATTCCCAGGAGTTTTCTTGCAAAATTAGAGATACAGAAATGGAAGTTTGGATTAATCTGGCATGTTGCAGTAGAGTTGTAAACAGGAAGACATACAGCTGCTCTCTGAAGCAGGCAAAATTTTTGTTCCCATCAGACTGTGTGTTGTATACAAGCAAGGACAGTCTTGTTGATGACTTTAATCTTAAGCAATTTAACATTTGCTGGCAGTTTATTTCCTTCAACTGACAAAGAATTTTGCAACTAACAATATCCTTATTTGGGGAATTCGGGAAGTAACCCCTGTCCCTTCATTTAGGCATTGAAAACAAAAGGATTTCTAGCTCCCCAGTTTCCCTTCAGTCCAGGTAATAAGGCTGAGGGAGGCAGACAGTAACTGACTCCTTGTTTTTAAAGATTTGATGTTACTATTGTCTAAATGGCCAGCTGTGTGAAAACCCTGGTTCTGGTATCATTGGCTTCCAACCAGCTCATGGGTAGTTTGATTTGTTGCCATATGAGCAAGCTGAAAAAATTATCATTCTGCTTAGTTTAGCGGTTAGAAAATAAAAATATATTTTTTTTTAATATCTCTTTTCATGAGAGTCAAGGTTGAAGTAGATAGAAGAACATATAGGAAGCAGTAACATAGGCAGTAACAGAAAGTCAGAATACAGCAGAGACTGTAAACTGAGGAGACCACACTGTGCAGACTTGTAAAATTATTTAAGGAAGGCATTTTAGCAGTCTCTCAGAAACTCCACACTGGCAGATGCACTGGCAGACAGATTTTGTTTGTCTGCTGTGAACATCACTGTCATTACCATTTTTTAGTATGTATCTCATCCTTTCCAGTTTTGTTACATCTTTGGTAATAAGTATAAAATAATAATATTTCTGACTTCCTAGCTCTATCAAGAATCTGTTGGCACTGTCATTAGTGTTCTGGGTTTTTTGAAGGGGTGGGTGTTACCTGTGTTATCACTCAAATGTGTTTTTCTTTACACAGATATCACTAATTTTTATTTGAGGAGATCAGATGACTCATTATCTGACTCTCATTGTTATTGCAAGAACCCTTCCTTGTTAAGCAGCATAGTGTCTAAATGTCCTGTGTTTCTTTTGAGAGATTTCTAGAAGGTTTTATTTATATCTACTTTAAATGCATATTTTGTAGATGTTTAAACAGTAGGTTATGTAAATAACACATGGGGTACATACATGTTTGGTAAACACACACATATGCATTTTTCATAGACTTGCTGTTGTTCAGCTGCAGTTCCTATGGACTCTGTTAGAGTTTACTGTTGGTTTGAAGCAATTCTTTAAAGAAATCTGTTTTACGAAATTGTCAGTAAGATGAAGATAGCATTTTTCTCATTCTTGCTTAAATTGTCTAAACTGAACAACAGCATTTACAGTAAAGAAACTGAAGTTGAGTGCTATGCTTCAGCACTGGTAATTGATCTTTATTTGCTTCCTCCTGCTCTCTTTACCATTTGGTTACCTTTAATTACATTTGATTTGATTACCTTTAATTACATTTCTAATATCATAAGCGTTAGATGCCTTTCTTTTCACATTTGTTCCAGTCAGCCACCATTGCTTGTAGTTTAGATTTTTTTGTTAATCCTAACTAGTCTTTTCATACCTCTTCATTTACCACTCCTCTAGCAGTGTCTGTGTAAATTAACATGCCATTCCATTCTATTCTTCCCTGTCTGAGAATGACATCCTGACCCCCAGAGAAATCAGTGGTAAGTACATCAGCTTTGCTAAGCACATGGTTGCATCCTATCAATTCTGTATCCTGCTATCTCTTGATTTGATACACAATGTCCTATGCCAGGATTTTAGACCAGAACATGTATTATTAAAAGCAAAGAATCTGCCATTTGCTCTCTGATTCTATAGAAACTTTCATAGATGTTGGATCAAATTTTGTTGTACAACTGAAGTCAAATTACTGTCCTTTCCAGAAAGAGAAGCCAGCACAGATGACTCCTTTTTATGTTAACCAGGACTTGAATGGCAATGGGCAACATGCACACAAACCCTGCAGACCTCAGATACCAAAATTCATTTGTTGTTTTTGTCTTGCTGTGATGTCAGACTGAATTGTAAGTATACATCTTTTCCATTCTTGTTCTTGGTATTTCAGACAGCTACTGAGAAAGATAAAACTAGTATATGAACAGAGCTTGAAAGTATCACACACATTTTATCAATAGAAGGTACTGTGGCACATTTTATTTGTTGCACAAGATCCAGAGAGGTGTGCCATATCTTTAAGGGGTCATAGGTTTTTGAATAGATATTTTCATAGTAAGATAAAAATAGGACATTGAGTATCTTTAGAAAAGAATCAAATATTCTTGACTACTAATTAACATTCTGAGTTTGGTAACACCTTTTTAATATAATGAAGCTTCTTATGTCAATGAGACAGCTTTTAAAATAAATGTTACTCAGCATAACCCATAATAGAGAAAACAGAGTCAGAGTCTGGCCCATAATTACTGTTTACAATGAAGAAAAGCAAGTCTTTCATTTGCAGTTTTGAAAAAGTATAATTTTTCAATATTCTGTAGTATTTTGTTGCTATATTTTCTGATACATTTTTATGTTTCCCTATGTTTCTTATATCATTCTGGCCAAGTATATATAGATATAAATATGGTTTTCTTCTAGCTTCCTCATTTTTTAGTACAACAAATTTATTGTTGTGGAAACAGGAATCATTTTTTAACAAGCCTCAACAAAAGGCTGATTTACAGTAATCTGATAAAAATCATTTAGGAAGAGGAGACTTCAGGTAATACACTCAGCAGGAATACTTGTTTTCTTCTTAGTAGTTTACAGATCCTTCAATGTGAGGTAGACAACTTGATACTCCAGGTGTTGTGATTTATGTTTGTTATGCTGTGCATCTTTGGGATTTGAAATATTCATCCATGTCACTGAATCAACAGAAATGGATTTTTCTCATTAACTGAATCTCAACAAGATAATCATTGTTGACTTGAAATGGATCTGTATATTTGAAGTTTATTATTCATTCCACCTAGGAAAAGCCTTTAGCTAATAATATTTTAATTACCTAAGAGATTTCAAGAGAATTATAATTAATATTCAGAAATTAGCTGAATTTTTTTGTGGAATGTGCAGTTTAATTAAAGGGAGAAAGCTGAAAACCCAAACAGTTTTAACAAGGTTATTTTCTATTGAAATCTCTTAGTGAAGATAGTTATCTCAATAAAAGGAAAGTAGTTCTTAGTAGCTTCTATAAGTTTAATAGAGACCAAAATTCAGTAATTTTGTCAATGAGTATTAGCCATGGCATTTTCTCTTTTTTTATAGTCTGAATTAAGTTGTTAATCAAAAAACAAATTGCAGGGAAGGGAAGGGAAAA
Source organism: Lonchura striata (assembly GCF_050655825.1). NCBI lineage: Eukaryota > Metazoa > Chordata > Aves > Passeriformes > Estrildidae > Lonchura > Lonchura striata. The sequence goes on from NC_140704.1 coordinate 76,643,017, forward strand.
GGAAAATAAGAGGCTACAGGCTCCTTCTGATCTTTCTTTCATTTCATAGTATTTGTCTCAAATGGGAATTAGAGATTTAATATTCTATAATTTCCCAAAGGATGAAATGGGACTTTGACCCAGCTCTGATTTCTAAATGCTTACAAAATGAAGAGAGATGTTATAAAAATCTGTTCAAATAGAAAAATTTCTAGACAGAGAAGCACCTGCAAATGTTCATTATAATAATTTTATCATCTTTGATTATGGTGTAAAGGGGTAGACCAAGAAGCATAAATCATAAACTATTAGTAGGTGTAAGAAGAAGCCGAACTAAGTTCTGAATTACTGTAAAGTGAAATTATGGGTTTGTGACACACATATGGATTCAGAGCTTAATGTCACAATGAAGATGAAGATTTTAAAGTTTCATGGTAGCCATTTGCTAAATTCTGGCTGTTTTATGGACAGTGATTTTGTACAAAGCTTCTGCAATGAGGAGGAAAAATTTGTGTACACAGATTTTTCTTCATTCAGGTGCAAGTTTTCCTGCTTTGGGATGCTCCTTGTAGCTATCCTCTCTGAAATAAATAGTCATGAGATACAGTAATGGTTTTTACTAATTTGTTTTTGTTTTTGTTTTTGTTTTTGTTTTTGTTTTTTTTCTTTTTCCTGGCATTTCTTTTTTCCCTCAAGTGAACAACTCATCCAGTAGACTGTGTTCAATATCTGACAGTAACAAACGTGATCCACACTCAAGGAATCTTAGTAACACCAGCAGCAAGGCAACAGTCTTGATGGAATCATGGTGGTGTGGTGGGATGACTCCCATGACTAGTGTTGAATGGAGGGAAACAGGATCTTTAGGAAGGACAGGCCAGAAGGAGCCCAAAAGTCAAGGTTGTGTCCAGTCCTGCTTAATGTCATTGTTACTGCTCTGGATGATGGCACAGAGTGTATCCTCAGCCAGTTGTTGATGACACAAAAGTGGGAGGAGTGGCTAACAGGCTGCAGGTTGTGATCACATCCAGGCAGACCTGGACAAACTGGAGAAATGGGGTGGAAGGAACCACATGAAGTTCAACTTGGGGGAAGAACAACCCTGCACAGCAGTATGTATTGGGGACAAAACATCTGTAAAGCATCTAATCAGAGAGAAGGGGGCCCTGGTAATCTCCCAAGATGAACATGAGCTGGTAATATGCCCTTGCCACACAGGATCAATGTTACTGCACTGCATTAGACAAAGTATTGCCAGCAGGCTGAGGGAGGAGATCCTTCCCTTCTGCTCAGCACTGGAAAGACCACATCTGGTTGTGTCTAGTTCTGGGCTTTTCAGAGCAGAAAGAGCATGGACATAGCAGAGAAAGTCCAGCAAAAGGCTACAAAGATGATTAAAGGACTGGAGCATCTTTCCCATGAGTAAAGACTCAGAGCTGGGACTGTACACTCTGGAGAAGAGAAGGCTCAGGGTGATTTTATTAATGTATGCAAATACTTGAAGGGAGGGCATAAAGAAGACTGACCAGGGCTCTTTCCTGAGGCGCCCAGTGGCAGAACTAGAGAAAGTGGGTACAAATTGAAATACTGGGTAAAGTGGGTACAAATTGATGCTCATCCTCTGAGCATCAGGAAACACTTTTATACTGATGGTCAGTGAGCACTGCACAGGTTACAAAGAGAGGTAGTGGGGTCTCTCTCCCTGGAGGCATTGAGAATCCACCTGGATATGATCCTGGTCAGCCAGATCTAGGTGTCCCTCCTTGAACACAAGGGTTGCACCATGTGACCTCAAGGGTTCCCTTCCACTCTCACAAATTTTGTGAATCTGTGATACAAATATGCATTAATCTTTTTGCTACAAACATACCTCAGAACTTATCCTAAGCTCACTTTTTATTCTGCTGTTGTGTGTCACCCTGATTCTTAAGATTTTCTAAAGCCTTCTGAGTTTACATTCTGTTGGAGAACTTTCCCACACAATTTCTGTAAACAACATATTGTTTACATTCTTTTATGGGGGTGGAGAAACTTGATGTACTAGTGGTTTGTCCAGTGTCTTTGGAGAGGTGGCCCATTCACTCTCCAATCCAATATCACCTTTGGGAAAGTATAAAAGTCAGAGTCAGAGAATAAACTCTTCTTTACCTTGCAAATAGCAGGTGGCTCGCGTCCTTTCACATGCTTTCACGTGTCCTACAGCGACATCTGGTGACCACTGAAGTGTATTGAACCTTAGTCTGGAAGCATGCTGGTGAGGTCTCTTCTCTCTGTTCAGTGCTTTGCTGTTGCTATTATTGGTAATGGAGAGCTTTGAGAGCATCAGGGAGGAGTCAGTGGCTTTGGATGTTTGGAGGGAGGTACTGAAGCAGAAACGCGTTCTTTTTTATTGGGATGATTTTGAGAGGCTGTTTTTATGGGCAAGGGAACAGGGATTCTTTCCCAGTCTTGCTGAGGCTCTTTCCTGGGAGAATTGGTCTCTCGTGGGAGATCACCTCATGGATGCCCTGCTTGATAATTGTTTTGAAGATGCTGGGCCGTTGATGATGCTGTGGAAGAGATTGGATGCCATCTGGCAGGACTCTGACACTGGTAGTTCTCGGGATTCTCTGAGAGTCCCTGGGGCATGACCCGGATTCCCCTTGTGCCCGGGAGAGTGAGTCAGAAGATGGCTCCTCCTCTGGGGAGCCCCGGGCTCCCAGCCTGCTGGCTCCGAGCATCCAGTCGGTGGAGCCAGCTCGGCCACCTCGCCCCGCCCCGTGCCACCGGCATGGTGGGATGAAGGAGTAAGCACTTCTCTTTGTGCCTTCCTGGTGCTCGGGGGTGAACAGGGGCCTGTGGACCAGCCCCCGCCTCAGGTTGCATCTGGCTCGGTGAAGGTGAATTGCCCGAACTGTGGGGTCACGTTTCCCCTGAAAACGACACAGGCGGGTTCTCCTGGTTCAGTTTCAGGTTCATGTTCCGAGGACGAGTCGGCTCCAATCCTTGAGTCTGTGCAGCCTGCTGGGCATGCACAGGCGGTGGGCGCCGCCAAGGACGGGGCATTGGTCCCTGTTCCGTCAGGCCCTGCCCCCAGCAGGAGGGCAGCCCGTCCCGTCCCGCCTGATGGGGGCGGTGCCCGCCGGGCGGTTGCGTGTTGCGGGTCCGAAACTCCTTGGGGGCGTGCTGGCCTCCGTCATGTCATCCCGCGGTGACGTGTCTCTGCACGCGTCCCGCTCTTCCCGCACCCCGGGGGATGGGAGCGCTAAGCTGGGGTTGCAGTCCGCGCCGCTGCCTGTGCCCACCGCGGTCTCCTCTGCTGATGCTGCGGATGGCAGTGCTGGGGCGCCGGCTGGGTCAACTCCGTCTTCCCCGCCTGCCGTGGGGGCCGGGACTGCGGCGCAGTGGGGCGCTGGGGTGTTCACCTTTAGCGCGACTGCTGACACGGCTGGCGGGAAAGCGGTGACTCCCCATAGCCGCAGATCCTCTCCGTCAATTTTGTGGACCCTCCCCGCTTGCCAGGTGACCGTGTGCCCGAGAGACCACGGGCAGTTCTGGCAGGAGGTCCTGGATAAGGCTGAGGAGATGTGTGACCTTGGCCCCTCGCGGAGCCCGCCGGATCACGGGGAAGGCTCCTCTGGCTCTGCTGATACTGCAGGGGGCATGGTGTCCAGTGATGTTGCACTGCCTCGCAGCCCAGGAGCTGCCACTGTCCCAGAGTCCATGGAACATGATACGGTGGACGATGCAGCCTTGCCAGGGGGTCCTCAGGCTTTCTCTGTGCTCAGGGGTGTTACTCATAACACTCATCAGCCCTTTTTGTTTAAGGTGTTGAAGGAAATCCGAGACACTCTGGCACAATATGGTCTTGGGTCTGATGAGGTTATGCACATGATTCGGTTACTTGTTACTGACCTGTTGACGCCTTCCGATATTCGCTCTGTGGCACAGGCTCTTTTTAACCCTGTGCAATTTGACGTGTTTGAGGACAAGTGGGCTGGTTTAGTGGCCAGTGCAGTGCGGAAGAATGCTACACGGGGGCAACAGGATCCCAGGCATGTGGTTAACGCTGACATGTTGATTGGCACAGGCAATTATGTTGATCCTCAGGGGCAGGCTGGATATGATCGTCTCATGCTTGATCAATGCCAGACGTTAGGCTTAGCAGCTATGATCCAGGCCCTAGAAATGGAGCCCTTTCTGACTGTTGTTCAAAGGGTTGATGAGCCTTTCATGGACTTTGCATCAAGGTTGACTGCCTCTGTAGAGCAGCAGGTGGTAGAACCTGGGCTGAGGCGAATGGTCCTTGAAAGATTTGCTAGGATCCATTGCAATGCAGAATGCAAAAGAGTCATACAGGCTCTTCCTGAAGGGGCTACCATTTCACAGATGGCAGCAGCCTGTGCAGACATAGGCACTTCAGTTATGAAGGTGAATGCTTGGGTTACTGCCGCGCAGCCAGTCTGGAAGCAGCCACAGGGGGCTGCTCAGACAAGCACTAAACGAGGGAAGAAAACACAGAAGGGAAAATTTCCCTCGTATATGTGTGGCTGGTGCGGAAGGCCAGGCCATCTATCAGATGTTTGCAAGGCGACTGTTCATGTTAGTGGCCAGGCAATCCCAGGCTTGGGAAACGGGAAGTGGAGCACCAAGGGGGGGCACGCTCAGACACAGGTTCCTCTCCAGACCCCAGAGCCCATGGAGGTCTGCTCAGCCAGCTTGTAGCCAGCACCTGCGGGTCAGCAGGTGTGAATGTCTGCACAGCAACAGTCGTTTTAGACTCTTGCAAGGTGCACAAGGTACACCTGGACACCTTTGGTCCTTTGGGTGAGGGCATGAATGCCTTTCTTATGGGGAGGTCTAGTGCCACCCTTCAGGGCATCATTGTACACCTGGGTCTTATAGATGCAGACTTCACAGGGCAGATTTGTGCAATTATCTCCATGCCCCCACCCCCCCCACTACAATCCCAAAAGGGACACGGCTTGCTCAATTTGTGCCTTTTAAGTCTTCTGTTTGCAGGACGGCTGACCGGTCACGAGGGGATGGTGGTTTTGGATCCACTGGACCACCTCAAGTTCACTGGACCGCTGTCCTGACTAAAGACTGTCCCGAGATGCTGTGTATGCTGTCCATCCCTGGTGCAACACTGTCAGAGATCCACCTGCGTGGGCTCCTTGATAGCGGCGCTGATGTCACGGTTCTCTCCCTTGCCTCCTGGCCTCCAGACTGGCCCCTGTATCCAGCGGAGACGTCTGTTGCAGGCCTGGGAGGAACAGCACGATGTTATGTGAGCCAACAGCCCATGCTGGTCACAAACCCAGAGGGACAAACGGCTTGGATTAGGCCTCATCTTACTTCTTCTCCTTCTAACTTCTGGGGGAGGGATGTTCTGTCTGTGTGGAGGGTGCGCATTGGGACGGGTTTTTGATGGGGGCCACTGCAGTGAAAGGCGAGGAGTGTCCTACGCCTCCTATGGCTGGTGGATACACCTGTTTGGGAAAACCAGTGGCCCCTCCCTCAAGATAAACTGACCGCCCTTCGAAATTTAGTGCAGGAACAGTTGGACCAGGGTCATCTGGAGCCTTCCAAAAGCCCCTGGAACACCCCTGTTTTCTGCATCAAAAAGAAGTCTGGGAAATGGAGGTTGTTACAAGACCTTTGGAAGGTCAATGCCGTCATGGAAGGCATGGGAACATTGCAAGCGGGCATGCCATCGCCTACCATGCTTCCTGGAGGCTGGCCGATCTTCATCATGGATTTGAAGGATTGTTTCTTTACAATTCCTTTGCATCCTGATGACAGACCAAAATTTGCCTTCACGGTGCCGGCGGTTGACAATGATGAGCCCGCACAGCGATATCAATGGAAAGTTCTGCCACAGGGGATGCGTAATTCCCTGGTCATATGCCAATGGTACGTGGCTCGTGCCTTGTCTGGAGTTCGCAAGCAGTTCCCTGATGCATGTCTGTATCATTATATGGATGACATCTTGGTGGCTGCATCCACTCAGGAGGAGCTGCTGAGGATTCAGCCTCAGTTGCTCGATGCTTTGCATGCCCATGGGCTGCAGGTGGCTCTAGAAAAGGTTCAGCAACAACCTCCTTGGAAGTATTTGGGGGTCAAAATTCTGGAACGAACAATCCAACACCAGAAGGTGCAATTTGCACATTCGGTGAAGACACTGAATGATGTTCAAAAACTGATGGGTGTCATCACCTGGTTACGTCCATACCTGGGACTAACCGACGCACAACTGTCTCCTGTGTATGATCTGTTGAAAGGAGACCCTGATTTAAAATCACCTCGCACATTGACCCCTGAGGCACGTCAGGTGCTGGAGGAGGTTCAGCAGGCTGTTTCTGCTTGTCAAGTTTATCATATTGATCTTTCCGTTGGTGTCACTGTGTTCATTACCACTCCAGATTCGCAACCCACAGGTATCATTGGTCAATGGAGTGACAAATGGTCTGATCCCTTGCACATTTTTGGAATGGGTTTTCCTGCCCCATCAGCCACAGAGGACAGCAATGACATTGGCTGAGTGGATTGCTCGGTTGATAATCAAATGCTGGCAGCGGTGTTTGCAATTGATGGGTGCGGATCCTGCAAAGATCATACTCCCTATATCCCAGGAGGACTTTGACTGGAGCTTTGCACACTGTGTGTCCATGCAATGTGCTCTGGAAAATTTTTCAGGGCAGATCACTTATCATTTGCCCAGCCACAAGCTACTGCAGGTGGTGAAATCTATGCAGATCTCTTTGCAGCCCAAAAATAGTCAGGAACCCGTGCAAGGACCCACCGTCTTTACTGACGGTTTGGGGAAAACAGGAAAGGCCATTGTTACTTGGAAGGATGGATCTGAGTGGCAGGTTCTGAAAGCTCATCAGGAGGGGTCAGCCCAATTGGTTGAGTTGAGGGCTGCTGTTAAGGCATTTGAGAGATTTTCCCAGGAACCTTTCAATTTGGTCACAGATTCTGCCTACGTGGCTGACATCGCACAGCGGTTGGGTCACTCGGTTTTGTAGGAGGTCAGTAACTCTGCCTTGTTTCATTTACTGAAGACCTTGTGGTGTGCTATTCAGGCCCGGGTTCAACCGTTTTACATTCTGCATGTGAGAAGTCACACCAATTTACCAGGGTTTGTGGCGGAAGGTAACGCGAGGGCTGACAGGTTGGCTAATCTGGCATGGGTAGCACCTCAGCCTGATACACTCGCGCAGGCCAAGGCATTGCATGGGTTTTTCCATCAGAATGCACATACTCTGCAGAAGCAGTTTCAGCTGACGCCAACAGAGGCTTGTGGCATTGTTGAGTCCTGTGACGACTGCCATGCACTTGCTTCGCCTCTACCAGCAGGGGTAAACCCTAGAGGCCTTAGGGCCCTGGAGCTTTGGCAGACCAATGTCACCCAGATTGCCGAATTTGGCCGGCTCAAGTATGTGCATGTCACGGTGGGCACATTCTTCTCTGCAATGTGGGCTTCCGCTCACACTGGAGAAAAGGCACGCAATGTCATTGCCCACTGGAGGCAGGTCTTTGCCATTCTGGGCATACCTTCTGCTGTGAAAACTGACAATGGTCCTGCTTACGCATCGCAGCAGGTGTGGCAGTTCCTGCAGTTGTGGGGGGTGTCACACAAGTTTGGTATCGCCCATTCTCCAACTGGCCAAGCTATTGTAGAACACGCTCATGGTACTCTGAAGCGGGTTCTTCAAAAACAAAAACAGGGAATGCAGGGTGAGACCCCGCACAGTTGGTTGGAGAAAGCATTGTACACCATCAATCATCTTACGGTGCAGCAGAATTCAAATAACCCTGTCATTTTAAATCATCATCTCTTGTTGCAGGCTTCAGACGAGGCACATCAGCCTCGAGCAAAAGTTCGAGTGCGGAATTTAGTCACCAAACAATGGGAAGGTCCTTATGACCTTATCGCTTCGGGGAGCGGGTACGCTTGTGTGTCCACAGATACTGGGGTACGCTGGGTACCTTCGAAGTGTGTTTGTCCTGATCTGCAACCACAGAGACAGAACCCGATCAACGGGCAACATGGAAGCCATGACCAAACTGAAAGGCATCAAATGGATGGATCGTTGAGTGATGACTCAGTTGAAGATGACGGCAGGTGATCACTCTGATGATTCCTCCATGAATGGACACTGAATCTTATTCATTATTCCCTTTTAAACTGAAAAGGGTGAGATGTCACCCTGATTCTTAAGATTTTCTAAAACCTTCTGAATTTACATTCTGTTGGAGAACTTTCCCACACAATTTCTGTAAACAACATATTGTTTATATTCTTTCATGGGGGTGGAGAAACTTGATGTACTAGTGGTTTGTCCAATGTCTTTGGAGAGGTGGCCCATTCACTCTCCAATCCAATGTCACCTTTGGGAAAGTATAAAAGTCGGAGTCAGAGAATAAACTTTCTTCTTTACCTTGCAAATAGCAGGTGGCTCGCGTCGTGCTTTCACGTGTCCTATAGCGACAGTTGTGTTAGCAGTATCAATATCTTATTTTGGGAGACGTTCAATGTTCAGGGTATTTTATAGCTGTTTTTAGTTAGATTAAAAAGTACAAAGAAGCTGTAAAACTATCCAGACAACTTACTGACAAAACAATTTGGCATTATGAAATTCACTGCTATAGATCTTTAGAGCAGAAGAAGATGTCTTGATGAACCAAATATTTTAAAATAATTACATCATTAAAATTATTTTGAGACTTTGTACTTTCTGCTTTTGCTAAGTGTAAAATTGGAGACTAAGACAAATGGAGCTATTCACCTGCAGAAGAATTTGTCCCTGAATCCTTTGTAAAAATACCTCCTAAAATGCTGGTGAAATTTGAGGTCCAGTGTACATCAATCCACTAATGGGCATATAGCTTACATGCAACTATGGAGAAACCTATAGGTTTCTATCACTTGAGACTTAAAATTTGAGCTTCGAATACATGATTTATATGTGTCCTGTAGTCTGCGCATTTCTGAAATTTTGGGATGTATTTCACTTCTTTGATATAAAAACCTTTGCTTTCATTGCCATTCAATAGTGACTGTAGTTAAACATGAGGCAGAATTAAGGTTGACTCTGTTGTGTTTCACTATTATTTTTAAGCTGATCAGTACAATTTTTTTTTCACTTTCTTTTTTTCAACTTGAAATATTGAGTCAGTTTAGAACTACCTTAAGGATAAACTGAATAAGGTTTTAAATTTAGCTACTTTCTTTTCATATTATATTTTGTATGCCAGTGTTGTTCAAGGTTGTTATATTTTGTATGCCTGTATTGTTCAAGATCAGATGAGCAACCAGCACAAGTAGATGCTTAGGTTCACCATTAAAAGTTAAGGGAGTTTTATCTGTCATCCTTATATTTTATAATCATTGCCTCATGACTTCATAGCATGAATTTCTAGAAAAACCATGAAAAGTCACCCTAAAATCATAGCATGGACAGTATTGTACTAATGTGAAGGAGATTCTGAGCCATGTAATGACAGTAAAGTGAAGAATTCAGAATGTTTTTTTTTTTCTCTGATACTGTTATGAATTGTATTATATATGTAAGTTTATTTAAAATGAATTATAGAAGAGAATGCACAAGAGGAAATACTGAAGGTATTGGTAAATAGACATTCTGCTTTTTTAACTGCAAATAATCTTTTTGGAAAGAATCAGTCACTACGCTGAGTTTGATATGGATTTTCTGCCTTGTATCAAATGACTGATATTATTACATTGATATAGAATTTGAAAATTCTCTCATGTCTTCCAGGCATGTATATATCTTTAGTGCTACTGAGACATTTTTCTTTTCCATGTGTACCTCAGCAGCTGTGTGCAGACACAGACTCCTCCTTCTACACTAAGAACCATTCAGGTGTATCAACTCTCATGAGAACTGGATAACCACATACATGTTCACTTTCCACTGCAATGCTGCTGCTGATCTGAAAGGCAAGGTAAGGGCTTCAAATCTTTCCCAACTTTTGTACCTGCACAGTTTCTCCTTTTCTATATGTTTGTCTGTCATATCAATAACTTCTCAGTATTACTTGGTAACCATAGAAGCCTAAATTCTACTAGATACAGACCCACAATACACAATAATCCACTGCCATCTTAAATATGCCAATGATCCATTTTCTTAAAATTTCTTGCCAGAAGATTACTTGTTTAGCCTCATATTCTTGCTTTACTCTTCTTTACTGTTCATGAACTTGTAAAATCCAATCTCTGATTAACCTCTGAGATTATGAGTTTTCTGATGGTTATAAAACTACTAATACCCCATCTAACCACACTAACCATGGTACATTATATCACCACTCAAGATTCTCAGTGCAACCCTTTGAATATGATAATTACAGCTATAGTGAGCAGGGGAAGCTGGCTCTTACTGAATACAAAAAAGCTTAGTTCTGCTAAGTAACATAAATAGATCTCATATCCTGGCCTGTAACCGCATGCCATTACAGCTTTTGTATTCCTAACATGAAAAATTAGACTCTTTTAACATAATTTTTTTACTCGAATAATCCTAGAAACTCTTCTCCTCACCAACCTTTAAATAAACCTTGTATTTTTAAATATCTATCAGATATCTGTAAAGGGTAATCCAGGAGGCATTTTCAGTGCTTTGTTGATAAGTACACCTAGTTCCCCATTGCTGAATGCCTCTCTGTTCTTGCATGTTAGAAATTAATTAGAGTATCTTTCAGTCAAGTCATAATAATTACCTGCAATAATAGAATTAACCAATACTGCCTTTCTCATCTTAGGACATGTGTTCTTCTTCTTAGTCTCCAAGTACAATAAATTTTCTATTAGAGATTTGGGGTTCTTTGTGTGTAAGTTTGTTTTATTTGTTTGTATGTTTGTTCAGTTTTATCTACAGAGAAATTTAATTACCCCTGAAGAACTGTAATGCAGTCTTCAGTAGTGATACTGTGTCAGAAACTGCCTCTGAAACTAGAATTACTCATATTGCTGTCACCTGTGAAAATAATAAATGGGATTAATATCAAGGTCTGTTATTAAAGAATATCTTTGGCATCTCTCATGTGATAACCTACCTTTTCAACATGAAAAGGTAGGTTATCTTTTTTTATGTTGTTGGGGTTTTTTGGTAGGTTTGGAGGTTTTTGCTGCTGTAATTTTTCTGTTTATATAAAATTTCTTGATGTAAGTCAGTTCTATATAACCTGACCTTTTCTGGATTAAAAAATTATTTCCCATGAGGCATTTCTATCAGAGATTCTGCTTAAATTTAGATAAATTAGCATGGATAAATTTCAATAGTCTTAAAAGAGTGATAAAACAACAACGGTACATTTTCATGTTTGAAAAAAAAATGTTGATTTTAGTTCACTTCCCTCCATGTACAATTACCTTTTCTTTGTAATTTCCTTTCAGAGTTATTTCTGAACAGTAGTGAAGCAGGACTGTAGTAGTTGCGGCATTTTTCTTCCCTTTATTGGCCCCATATGTACTTCTGACAGTAAGAAGAGTAGTAGTTTTTCTATTTGTTAGTCCCAGGTTACAACCTCTACATGAATTATTAATTGAATATTTGATACCAGAAATCTATATATATCCCAGTTTTATGGATTTTAATTCCCTTCATTTTTTACAAAAAAAGCTTGCTTCTACAACTGATGCAGTCATTTCCATTACCCTACCTCTGGATAACTAATTTTATGTTATTTTAAATTTCTAACAAAACTGAAATTCAAATATGTTTATGGATATTTGTATTTCTGACTTTGATTTATGTAACTTATTGATCCTTTATCCATATTTTCAATTTTAACATTCTGGCTTTTCTATTTACTTACCTAAGAAGACTATCCTCCTTCCAATTTTCTCTTTTCTTTATGAGGACTCCAGATACTATATTTGTATTTAAATTCAGCACCTCTACCTCCATATTCAAATCTTGCTGTTCTTCTGTTGACTCTATTTATCATACTCATAATTTTTCTGTCTGCCATACTAATACACCCAGTTCCTTAGTTTTTTTATGTGTTTATTTCTTTGATGTCAGTTTGAAACAAAATGAATCATCTTGAGATTTCTCCAAAAGGTATTTGGTGATTTCTCACCAAAAGGTATTTATTTTTGCAGCATCTTGAGTGGTTACCAGGGCAGAACAAATGAATTGACTTAGGAATTTACTATTTATTTATATCAAAGCATGCCTGGGAATTACCATTGTGAATTGATACAGTTTGGAAGAGAAATTCTAATAAATCAGTAGGAATCATAAAAATAACTCTGCTTTGCATATTTCACATAAACTTACAAAACTAAATTAGACATTTTCCATCACTGATGTTGGACAAGTATTAGCATATACCTGAGATGTCTTCTCCAAAAAAGTGTGGGGTTTTTTAAATTTATGGGGAATATTATCTTTATTTAATCAGTCATTTTTGTGAGTACACAGTACTGAACCACCATTTTAAATTTTCATTCCATCCTTTGTAAACAGGTAATTCTTTCATCTAGCTTTATCCCAGTTATAAAGGGTCTTGTTTTGTATTCCTATTATGACTTTAATGAATGGTTTCATATCTTTCACAGATACCTTTGAAAAAAGTTGTTTAACAATGCCGAAGTCAATGTGTTGGCAAACAGCAGTTTGAGTTGTTTCCCTTTGGCCTCATAATTGTTTTCAATTGAAGGTAGAGTTAATTTGCTGGCTGAAATTTCTTACAGAGTTATGCTTATAATAATAAAAGGTTTATCTGTTGCAGTGTGGTTTGATTAAGTCATTTAGTTTTATCAATGTTCGTTAGCCTTATACTCCCTCATTTGTCCTCTTACAGTTGGTTTGATCCAAGTTGCTTACCCCAAAAGTTCCCACCACTTGGCTCCCCAGTTATCTGTCAATCTTCTCACTTCTCCCTGTTTTCTCCTTATTTGGTTCCATCAATCCAAGTTTGTATATGTCAATCCTGTAACCACCCCCAGTTTCTTCCAGAAAGTTCTGTATCAATCACTCCAGCTTAGCTTTTCTATTTGTCCCCTGACCTGTACCTACCCCTGCTACATTATCATAGGTTGTTGTATCCCTCTCTGGTTTATCTCCATTGGGCAAGACAGGTTTGCACCCCTGTCTGGCCACTCCCTATTTAAGTTGCTGTAATGATCGATTTCTTCAGTGTTTGTTCCTGCACCCAGCCAGAGGGCACCTTTCTTGCCATACCTGGGGAAATAAAGAACTCTTTGGGCTGGCATACAAGTGTCTTCTCACATCCCTTCACCTCATCTCAGCGTGCAGAGATACCCAAGCTTCGCACCCACAAGCAGCACTCAGCACCATCAGGAGCAGACGATTCTCCCCTGAGGTGCCACTCACATGGTGGCAGCGCAGCCTCACGTGGGTTGTGCCAGCCAGACCCTTCCACCCACCCGGGGCCATGGCAGGTAGCCTCCACATTTATCCTTTTCCTTAGTGTTTCTTTTTCAGTTGCCACAATCTTTCTCAAGGCATTTATCTTCTGCTGTTAAGCTTTGAAATTTTAGCAGCCTTTCAAATTCTTCCCCAGCCCCCAGCTGCAACCCCACGAAGGATGGTTTCTTTTGAATTCATTTGGCATTCAGAAAGTATTTGGTATTTCTCCCCTTGTGCATTCCTAAAGCTTCACCTGAGAAGCAATATAATCTTCAGCTGCAACTTTGGTTCTCCACTGATCTCTTTTGTGAGGTTTTCAAGTAGTGGTATCTGCAGCTTGCACTGCTCACTTCAAGTTAATATATTTATAATTTTATAATGTTTGATTTACTTCCAGTCTTCTTTCTAATTACCATTTTCACAGTGTTCCTCACCCAAGACAAGGGGCAATGCTTTCAAACAGAAGGAGGGTAGATGTATTTGAGTTGATTAAATATGAGTGAAATTTTTTGCAATGAGTGCTATGAAACGTTGCCCAGAGATGCTCCATCTCTGGAAACATTCAAGGTCCAGTTGGATGGGGCTCTGAGCAACCTCATAATGTTGAAGATATCCGTGTTCACTGCAGATGAGTTGGACTAGATGACTTTTAAATGTCCCTTCCAACCCAAACTGTTTTGTGATTTTATTATTCTATTAAAAAAGAAGGAGGGTAGAGGAAGAAAAAAAATAGAAGAGGCCACTCAATGACATATTTTAAAAATATGTCTAAATATTGGAATTCCTAGGAAGTAGAAAAACAGTTGTGTAAACATGTAAAATGAGAAAAGGTACAGGATTTAAATTTCCACTTCTAATTCTGATTTCAACTTAGCATTGGCTTACCAGTTAGGTCTTTCTTATCACCTTATCATTGCTGAATTTCTCTCTTAATACACAAATATGCCAAACTTAAGGGTTTCACAAAATAATATACATATTTTTAATAGGCTGTCCTGGGTTGTAAGATAAGCTTGTATTCTATTTGCCATCTGTTGGAGGTAGGGCAGGTTTGTTATCTCTTCCAAGAACAATGGTTTGCTCCGAAGAAGTAATGGTTTGTTAATGGGCCATTGACTGACTCACTGCAGGGCTGGTAACGTAACACCATCCCATTGTGAGATGCTCCACCCAGAGGGGGAAGCCAAGCACTCTTTTATTGTATAAAGTGGTACCTTCTGGGGGACAGAGCAGCTCTTTTTTTTGCGGGATTTCCCAGAGAAGCAGCTCCTTCGGCGGGAAATCCCAGAGAAGCGGCTGGAGCGCGGTGAGGCAGCGGCAGCGGAGCTCGAAGGCAGCCCCGGCGCAGAGGAAGACCGGCCCCACTGCCACCAGATCTTCAGAGAAAACTATACCCTTCTAAAGATCACCACTTCAGCTGCAATTCATCAGCCACTGCAAGAGGAGCAGCTATCATTTCAACCAGACTGCTACCAACACCCCGAATCCTCAGGTTGTGGACTTTATCACTAGTTTTGTTTGTACCAATTGCATTTGCCTTTTTAAATTGTTATCTAGTTTTCTCCTAGTAAAGAATTGTTACTCCCATTCCCATATCTTTGCCTAAGAGCCTTTTAATTTAAAAATCCTAGTAATTCGGAGGGAGGGGCTTTACCTTCTCCATTGCACAGGAGGCTTTTGCTCTCCTTCACAGACTCCTGTCTTGTCAAACCAAGACATAGGCTTTTTTAAAAAGCAGGTTGTTGTTAATGTGTAACAACTGTCACATTCCTTTCTTGAGTTTCTCACTCAGCTTTAAAATAACAGCTGATTTTTTTGAGATTTGAAAATCTGTTAAAATGAATACTATAACTTATTTTCTTTTTTCTAGTGATTATGGTTCATCTGTCTTATTAGTAAGTACTACTATTATATACTACTACTATTAAAGTACTACTATTATACTTCTGCTCAGTACAGTAGAAGATATTATTGCTACTGTAATAAGTTATTTATTAGTTACCATTTCTAGAGTACATTAATTGTTGCCAGGACTTTTTGCACCTCCAGTGAGAATAGCAAATCTCTTCAAGACACTTCTAGGAGACTTGTAAAAAGCCCGTAACAAGGAATTGATTTTTGAATAAGTTGTAACAGCTGTGGCTTTATCATTGTGCCAGTATGTACCGTGTCAGATCTGCCCTTATGATGTGTAACTAATACACCCACTTTCTGCATTGTGTCTATATATAGAAAGTATTTTTCTACAGAGAATAAAAGTAAAGCAGCCTTTTTCTCCTACTTGTTAATTTGAATCAATCCATTTGGAATTAACTTCTTTGTAGTATAAGGATTTTACCTTCCTAGGTATGGAAATCTCTGCATCTTCCTAGGTATGGAAATCTCTGCATCTTCAAAAAAAAAAAAAGAAAAAAACCAAACCATCACAATTTGCTTTCTGCAGTGTGCTAGTTATCTTGCACAACAACTAACATTTTTGTGAGAACTAAATGCTACCTTTCATTTAAGTAGAAATTTTAGCTGTGGTAGATTTGCAGGTTCAAGTGAGTTTTCTCATTGCACAGTTTCACATGCTCTTCACATAGTCTTCTATTATCAATAGAATGTGAGCTGGTGGAAATCTTTTTATTTTGGTCTTCAGTAGTTAAAATTGATATATTGTTACTAGAAAAGCAGATTTTATCTTAATTTTGTTATCTAAGGGTTAGCAGTTAATTTTCTACATTGTGAACCTAATCCTTAACATAAATATTTACCTAAATAAAAGCAACATTTCCAAAGGAACTGTATGATCTGGTTTAGTAAATTCATGAGCTTAAAAAGCTTTTGTTTTACTTACTTCAAATCAAATATAAAAGAAATAAATTTCAACTTAGTATATTTTTATATATATCATGCGGGTTTTCATAGTTTTTATTGGTGCTTTTTGTTTATAATAGTTGTCTTGGTTTGAAAATACAGGAGTCTGTGAATGAAGGCAACAGCCTCCTGTGAAAAGGAAAAGGTAAAGCCCCTCCCTCTGAATTACCACAATTTCAAAATTAAAAGGCTCTCAGGCAAAGGTATGGGAATAGGAATAACAGTTCTTGACTAGATAAAAAATAAATTTAAAAAAATTAATTAGTACAAACAGAACTACTGATAGAGTCAGAAACCTGACACTCTGAGGAGTCAGGGTGTTGGTGAAATGCTGCTGAAGCAGTGATCTGTAGAAGGGTGTAGTTTTCTCTGAAGGTCTGGTGATGGAGCAGTTGGGCCTGGTCTTCCTCTGGGGATCCAACAGGGAAGAAGCTGCTGCTCTGGGAATCCAGCAAATCCTGATGTCCAAAAAAGTGCTGATTTTATGAAGGTATGAATGCTTGGCTCCTTCCTCTGCATCGAGCATCTCCCAATGGGATGATGTAACTTTACCAGTCATGCTGTGAGTCATTCAATGGCTTGTTAACAGAAGATATCTCCCCGGAGGGAGACATTGTTCTTGGAAGAGATAAGAATATTGCCTAACTTAACAGGGGATACCTGACCCACCCCCAACAGATGGCAAATAGAATACATGCTTATCTTACAAGCCAGGGCAACAGTATATAGTGGGTCATTTCAAATGAGCTATTTTGTGTCTCAAAAAATTGCATCAAAACAAAAAACTTTATTATGTATTGAACTATCAATGGTTTTGTGTGTGCAGACCACATATTATGTACTAATAAAGTTATGTCCTCTGGCCATCTCCATAATTTAGCCAAACATAAAGACTGCTATATAGACTGAAAATGTCTTTATATCTCTATTTTGTTTGATTATGGTTTACTATTTAAAACATTATCTGAATTGTATTGAATGTATTATCACACAGGTTAACTATGTAAAAAAAGAATTATTATCTTTGTAAGCAAGCTGTTCATTCAGATTTTATTCCATGATTTTTTACCGGGTAATAGGCAATAAAATATTTGTATAATCCACTTTGTAACCTATGCCAAAATCAATACTTCTGACCTCTCTGTGAACTGACAGAAACCATTTTTGCCTTCCAAAGAAGACAAGCTAAATCTGTAAATTATCACATTGTAAGTTTAGTTTATGTCTCAAGATTTAAGTGATTAAGACTCTGCTCCTGCACACACTAAGTATAACAACACACTTTTATGTACATGAAGAGCCATGTTTACTCTGAATATTTGCATACATGCATTTTAACACGTTCCATCTTTGTCAGCAGCTGAGTGCAGTGGACCACAAATTCTGATGTAAAAAATCAGCATTATACATAAATTCTCTTCAGTTGCTACTGTTTGAATGTAGACTCTATTTTTAACCTGTATCTTTCATCCTTAAGCTGTTGACTGTATAACCCTAGCATAACATTCTAACTCAAAAATGGGTACAAAGTGGATTCTCAGGTTATTTCCCTGAAAATAAAAGTTGTCTGGATACATTCTACTAAAGCATAATAGTTTTCAATGCAAATGTTCTGTTCTGCAACTTAGAGGCTTTAGAGTGTCATGTCAAGATGGTTTGTTGCTAATATCTATTTCATTGGCAAGAAAGGAGGCTAGTACTACAGGTTGAGATCAACCACATTTCTCCTACTTTCTAAGACCTAGTCATAGTTTTTACTTAGTTATTACATTAAAGGGCCTTCTAGAACATGGTTAGGTCTAAAAGTCTGTGATCTCTGGATTTAAATTCAAGCAATATTCATCGGCTCAATTTTCCTGTGAAATTGCTGCCTGAAGAGACCCCTCACTGGAGTCAAAGTACCAGGCTGTGCACTGTGGTTTATTCATCAAACAGGACTTGATCTTGTACTTTGATGTAGCATGCAGTTCATGTTAGTCTGTAAACATCCACTGGTGTGCAAGTGTGCAGTGAAGGACTGAACATACTGTGCAATGATAGGCTGCCATGTCTTTGAGAGGACTACATGATAAACAAAAAGAACTGATTGTACAGAGAAGGCTATGTCCAAGGAGTCATTGAAATTAGTCATTAAGTACATTGTATTAGCTAAGGGGGAAGTTATAATATTGATTTTTTTCTATATTAAAAGGCCATTTTTATACATTCACCTGACTCAACATAATAAGTAATCCAATGTTTAAAAATAAACTATTATCTAATTTTATATTTTTATGAGAACTTAGAAGGTGTTATTTCACTTAGTGTAGAAAAAATAACTTCTACTTTTCACTACTCTATTAAAAATCCATTAATATGGAGTCATTAAGTTCCACTGAAAATTACCAGACATTTTCTCATGTCATTACAGATCAAAACAACTGAAGTAACAAAGACTGGTTACCAAATTTAGCAAACTAAAAGGTATTCATTCAAAAATTCATGATAGTTCACTGATTTAAATATAAAGACTGATAAATTAATAAAGCAAGTCCTGCTTCATATAGTTGGTCACCTTCTGTGTTTTGGTTTTGCTGGCTCATTTATCTTTACCAGCAGAACATTTGATTTGGAACACTTTTGGTCAGCACTCTCTTTCTCGAGTTATCTTGTCACAACATTAAAGACACAGATTCTGCCAGTATTTGAAAAGTGAGTATATTTTTCTTCTGTGCATCCGGGATTTATACAATCTATCTGGAATATTTCTTAAATATAAGAAAGAAAAATCTGTGTTGATGATGACTTTCTTTACCACTTACTTTTAGACACATGGTGAACATTAGAACAGTCTTTGGGGAAGATATTTGTGGAGACGTGGGGTGCCACAGAGTGGAAGATAAATTACACTTCAGAATAATAATGTGCTCAAGAGGTATCTGAGATACTTCATCATCTTCAAATTCCTAAGCACAGAATGCAGCCTTGTGCTCAGGCTAACCTGAATTTATACCAGAGTGTACAATAACATTACTTTAATTGTGTTTTGCAGAGTGGGTATGTTCCCTGCAAGTCAGCAAACTGTTTGAAAAGAACCATGTTTCCAGAAATATTTGGGTCTAAACATCTATATATACATAGAAATATTAATTCCAAATGGAAATTTTATTTTGAAATTGTATTTATATATTTCTTTCTCTAAAATTAGTCAATCTCCTGCTTTGAACTGCGATATTCAAGGGGTTTCTTGCCTAAAATTCAGTAAAATAAAATAATTTATAATTAAGAACATTTAGAATTATTTAGAATAAGTGATTTTAGCATAGTCTCATTCTTTTATGGTTGTGGTAGCCTGTTTGTCTAAAATCAAGACTGCCACTGGTTGTGCCACTAGAAAGTGATGAAAACTGCATGTTGGTCTGATGTGTTGAAGATTTGCTTGCACTGAGAAAGACATAGTTAAGGCTACACTTCTCTATTACCCTCATATTTTCTCACAGTATTCTGCCAGGAATGTTTATACCAACTTATATTATTTGCTCCTCACGATGAAAAGGGCTGTACCCAGAAGTGTGGATGTCATTGGTCACTCTCAATCGTCTTTACAAGGTCATGGTGATGAGGAGACATGCCTGAGGACCAAAAGAAAGCAAATGTCACCCCAATGTACAAAAGAGGCAGGAATGAGGACTTGGGGAACTACCAGCCTTTCAGCCTCTTCTCAATCCCTTGAAAAGTGATGGAGCAGCTAATCCTAGAAGCCATCTTGAAGTGCATGGAAGGCAATATAATCAGGAGTAGTCAACACGTAGGCCTGAAAATGAAATCATGCTTAGGCAATCTTATTGCCTCCTATGTTGGGACAGCTAGCTAGATAGATGAAGGGAGAATGGTAGATGTTGTCTACCTCAACTTCAGCATCTCTCAAAATATCCTCATGTGTAAACTCAGAAAGTGTGGTCTGGATAACTGGACACTGAAGTGGATTGAGAATTGTCAGAATGGTCATGCCTCTGAGAGTTGTGATCAGTGCCATGTAGCCTGGTTGGAGACCTGCCACTGATAATGTCCCCCAAAATTCAATACTTGGGTCCAGTGTTGTTTAACTTCTTCACCAATGGCTTGGATGAAGAGGCATCAGCCTGCTCAGCAAGTTCACTGGTGGCACAAAGCTGTGAGGAGTGGCCAATACCCCAGAGGGCTGTGCAGCCCTTCAGAGGGACCTTTACAAAGAAGAACATACTGAAAATCAACATTCTGAAAATCAAACCCAGCATCCTGCTCCTCAGGAAGAATAACCCTGTGGACCCAGACAGGCTAGGGGCTAACCTGCTGGAAAGCAGTTCTGTGCAGAACTTCTGGAAGTCCTGGGAACCCTGATGAACAAGCTGTCCATGAACCATGTGTCCTGGTGGCCAAGAGAGTCAATGGGTGTCCTGGGGTGCATTAAGAAAAGCATTCGCAGCAGATTGAGGGAGATGATCCTACAATTTTTCTAACCTTGGGTGAGGCCATGTCTAGAGCGCTGTGTTCAGTTCTGGGCTCCTCAGTGCAAGAGAGACATGGAGATCCTGAAACAAGTCCAGAAGAGGTCTACAAAGATAATTAAGGTACTGGAGACCCTCTCTTATAAGGAAAAGCTGAAGGAGCTGGACTGTTTAGCCTGTAGAAGATTGAGAGGGGATCTTATCAATGCATGTGAGTATTGGAAAGGCATACGTCAGGAGGATGGAACTAGACTCTTCTCAGTGCTGCTGACCAATAAGATAAGAGGCAATGGGCAGAAGCTGATGAACAGGGAGTTCCACCTGAATTGAGGAATAATTTGTTTAATGAGAGGGTGACAGAACACTGGAACAGCCTCCCAAGATGTTGTGGAGTCTGGTTCTCAGAGATATTCAAAAGCAGTCTGGACACAATCCTGAGTGATGTGATATGTGTGATATGATGTACAGCAAGGTAGATGGCTTGAGCAGAGAGACTGGACTAGATGACTTCCAGTAGTCCTTTTCGATATTACCTGTCCCAAGATTTTGTGATTCTGTCAGAAATTTAAATTTGGGCTAATATTTTGAATTCTTTTGCTATGTAGGTATGCTGTACTGCAGGAGACTTGAAGGAATCCAAAAAGTTCCGTTTCTGTTTTGTTTTATACATACTGTAGTGTAACCCAAATGAACTATTAAATGTTAACTTTTATACATTTTATCATTTATACATTAACATTTATACATTTTAACTCCACCTTCAGAGGAAGTGATTTTAGACCTCCTGTGTCTAAAGCTGTCTAGTTTCAGAAATTTCCTTTTGTCTAGTAGACTAGGTTGCTCTAAAAATTCTGGCAATTTCGCTTTTGAGTTACCTTGTAATTTAGAGTTATATGTGGTTTCATCTTTTTTATGCTTTCCTTGAATTTCTGATGTCACCAGAGCCAGTACAAAAAGAACTGAGATTGGGAGTCAGAATTGCCAAAGATAATGTTTGGGTTCAGTCAAGAAGAATGTTAGATAAAATTTATGGTATTTCAGATAGGAATTCTCTCTTTAGGATGCCAATAAATGAATTTTAAATTCAAATCTCTTTGAGCTGAAGTATGCCTATAACTGGCGATGGAATAAACAAAGGAAAAAAAAAAATAGGAAGAAAGAAGACTTCAGTTTCCTTCCTCCTTCACCCTGTTCCCTTTGCATGCCAGAAGAGTCCTAACACTTGTACATGAGGGAACACTTCATTGCTTTTGATGTCATGGGACGTATTTCATAAAGTGGCAGGGGACACATATGAAGAAAATATCTCCATCACTATTTTACACCAATACATAAAACAAACCAGAGGACTACAAAATGTTTTCCATTCACAGTAAGTCATGATCCACAGCAGGTGGTCCTGCTTAGTGTGGACAGAAATGAAAAGAGATGTTTCTAGTGAAATGAGAAACAATTGTGCCTCAGCATCCTATTGAGATAACTATCTTTTCTATAGTCCAAATCAAAACTGCATCATTGACAATATTTAAACAGTGAATATGTGCTCAGAGCATGAGAGGTTTGGGGTTTTTTATCTTATGCAATAGTTTTGAATAAGAGAAAAAAAACTTTGCTAGATTTTTCTTTTTTTATTTTTATTCTCTCTAAGCAAGAACTTGTGCCAAGAACAATCACACCTTAGGGCACATGATTTGTCTGCTGTGCAGAGGTCACTTATGTCTCTGCTTTCCCAGTTTCCCTTTCATTTCTATTAGCCATTTTTAAAACACTTGTACATTGCAGGATCAAGAAAGGTATCAAGATGGGGTCCTGAGGTGTCACAGGCTAAATGAGGAAAAAATATTAATCAATCATCCTAAGACTATTGAAGTGATTAATCTTGTTCTTTATAACAAGTAAGTCTGTCTTCGAAATAAATAGTTGGTTAGTATTTTCTTAAACCAACACATTACTTTAATAAGCTTGAACACTGAATTTTCACAGATGTTATTGCATCTATATGGCAATGAAAAGATGCTTTCACTAAGTTCATTTTCATTGTCCTTTCTTACGGGAACCTTAAAATAGTTACCTTCTAGATGCTTCCACTATTTGTATTGGATAGAGAAAGAAATCAACCTAAATCAGAGAAGAATATTTTTTTTAAGCTATTTTTTGACCCAGAGTAGAACATATGAATATCCTGGAAAATAAGCATGAAATTGTTCATCCTGAGGACTTATATGTCCATTCAATTTTTGATCCTAGGTCTAAATTCCAATACATATAAAATTGTCTGGGTAAAACAGCAATATCTAAAAACAGAGACAAAAAATATGTCTGCTGCAATTGTGCCCTTTCCACTTGTCCAGTTATCTGTATCACCAGAATGAGAGAAGAGAAAAAGGTAAAAGCATTAGCTTACTCTTCTGTTGAGTAAGACATATAATTAAAAAATCCCAAATCCTCATTAGTGTCTTGGGAATATCTCCACTAGAAGTACCTATTGAATTATGTTTGATATAACTATTCCCTCCTAAACTTGTTTTTTAAGTACTTCAACAGCATGGAAGATCTAATAACTGTTACTGTAAATGAATAATAGACCTAATTGTTCTTTGTACTTTGATATACCACAGACATGAAGAGAGAATAAAACCCTTCTTTTGGATTACTGGAATTTGTTTGAGCAAGAATGTGAAGTTTCAGCAGAATAACTATGTACTATGTACATAGCATCAACCTGAGGGGTATGGAATGCCAGAGGAGCCACTGGAACTGTCACTGGCACCACAAGTTCCTAACCAGCACTTGGATCTGCATAGCTCCACTGCCACAGTGCCTAGAAAGATAACAAAAAGTTAGAAATATCTCAATTTTTCTTGCATGGCTATGCTGAGAACCTGTACCTAAATAAGGGCTTCAGTATATGCACCAGATATTCTTTGCAATTTTTCAAAGTCTGCCATGCAACAGAGGCAAATAAAAGACTGATGGTCTAGGAGGAACTCTTGCTCAAAAAAGGAACATAGTACATGTCTTTTGTTACACTGAAGCTTAAAGGGATTTCTAACTGTTCTTTGTTTGGCAACCTTTGGAAATTTACACTCCTCTTGGAAGGATTCAGCTTCTAAGTAGAGTGTAAACATGGAAATAATCCATCATGTCTTCCTATAAATGTCTCTGAACTGCTTAGAACATCAGCTGAAAGAATGAGTCTTGTTCTTCTGTGCGTATCTGTGAACATGAAAGTCTTTCTCATATTTACAAATAGTTTAAACATGCAGAGGCAAACTCTAGAGCAGTGGCGAGTTTTAAGGAAAAGAAGTAGTTCCATAAAAGATTGACTACTCCCCAAAATCACTGAACAAAACCACAGGTCTGGCCAATATTAAATGAGGTAGGATAATAAGGAGGTATCACAATCATGGCTGCTTAAGCAGACAGACAAACTGCTCCCCACAGAAAAGTGAGACTAGCTGAGCCACAGGATTATGTAATCTTTTTGAAAATACTGTGGGGAGATTACCTGAAAAGATTTCACTGAAATCCATCAATGAAACTGCAATGTAATTATCTTGTTTTGAAATGGTTGCATTTACTACACAAAACTCCCTTTTTTCTGCATGCACTTTTTGATTCTGGTTTCAATTCTTCAGATGTAGGGCACAAATGGCCCTTTATTTTAGAGCAGTCTTGGTAAATCTCTTATAATGGTTCATGCAATACACAATTTTATCTGCTGGGATTCACAAATTCCTCTGGGAATGATAATTATTTGGCAAGGACTATGTGCACAGCAATTCCAGTGACATTATGTTTTGTTAGTATAGGAAGAAGTAAGGAAAGGATCAGTGTCTGTATAATTTGAGGATATATTGTGAAGGGGGAAATGAGAATATGGAAAAGTTATTACTAGAAGAGGAAAACACTAAAATATAAAGAAAAATAAACCAGAAGTTTCTGGGGGAGATTGAAGGTAAAATTATCCTTATGGGATGAAAAAACGATATTTTGAAATCTTAAGCACATTCAAGTTTTTAAAATATTGCTTTAATTACAGTGCTGTCTTTAAACCACTCATAAGCAAAGAAAGGAATGAAAATGGAGTGAGAAGACACTGGAAAAATGAAAGAAAACATATACAGTCTAGAAGAATCCAGATAGATTACACTGTTTTAAGGCTGACCAAATTGAATGCAGAGTCTGTTGTCTTTCTGTTTTCAGTAAACAAATATCTAGTATGATTGTATAAGGTCCAAATTAGGCCAGTCCTACTCAGTTTCTTGTTTACTACTGGTCCCATTAGTTTCAGTACATGCAGAGTAAAATATTATATATGTATGATGGATTGACTCTAAGATATTAAAAAGTACATCTTCAGAGTAAAAATTCTGTCCTAGCTTGTAAGATAAGCATATATTCTATTTGCCATCTGTTAGAGGTGGGTCAGGTATCCCCTGTTAAGTAGAGGTGGGTCAGGTATCCCCTGTTAAGTTAGGCAATTTTCTTATCTCTTCCAAGAACAATGTCTCCCTCTGGGGAGATATCTTCTGTTAACAAGCCATTGAATGACTCACAGCATGACTGGTAAAGTTACATCATCCCATTGGGAGATGCTCGATGCAGAGGAAGGAGCCAAGCATTCATACCTGCATAAAATCAGCACTTTTTTGGACATCAGGGGAGCCTCTTTGCTGGATTCCAAGAGCAGCAGCTTCTTCCCTGTTGGATTCCCAGAGGAGCAGCTTTCTTCTCCGCTGGATCCCCACAGGAAGACCAGGCCCAACTACGCCATCACCAGACCTTCAGAGAAAACTACACCCTTCTACAGATCACTGCTTCAGCAGCATTTCATCTGCCACTCCACAGGACGAGCAGCCACCATTTAACTGGACTATTACCAACACCCTGACTCTTCAGGGTGTCAGGTTTCTGACTCTATCAGTAGTTCTATTTGTACTAATTTTTTTTTTTTTTTTTTTTTTTTAGTCAAGAACTGTTATTCCCATTCCCATACCTTTGTCTGAGAGCCTTTTAATTTTGAAATTGTAGTAATTCAGAGGGAGGGGATTTACCTTTTCCTTTTCACAGGAGGCTCTTGCCTTCATTCATAGACTCCTGTCGTTTCAAATGAAGACAAATGCCTAAAATAACTTTTAATGAAAAATAGACTATCTAGAGTATAGTTTAAGCATATTAGACAAACTGCAATCTTGTTCTTGTGCAAGCACACACATTTCTAATGCTATACAATAACAATGAATAAAGGACAAGGAATGGGACTGATCATTACCTTGAAAATAAATACATTAAGCTATATACTTAGTTTATTGTGTCCAGTGCTCCATGAAGCAGAATGCTTTTGGGGCAGTAAAATCTCTCAACTCTGTGGAGGCAGACAGGTTGTGCATTTGTTTGGTTTGGGTTGTTTGGTAGGGGGTTTTAGTTGTTTTGGTATGTTTGTTCATTTTTTTGGTGTTGTTTTTGATGCCTGAAATATGTGTCTGTAGAAAATAGCAGGCTCCAGCATGGTGTAGATGAAAGGAGGCAGAGATCTCTGAAGTTTGCTCTTGGGGAAAGAGGTTTATTGGGGGTGCAGAAAGGTCCTGCCTCGTGCTCCCAGGTGCAGCACATGGCGATGCCTGAGAGGATGGGGGAGGGGAGAGACAAAAGGATGCTCTAGGAGAGGGGAAGCTCCAAGAGAGGCGAAGTTCCAAGAGGGGAGGAGGTTCCAAGAGAGGCCCCTCGAAGCCTCCTTATAAAGGGGCTTCAAGGTGGGTTGGAATAAGGCATGGCCAATGGGGTTGCATGCACTAATGTTTTAAGGGAGGGATAGAGGTGCGGGGTGAACCATACATCTTTTGAGGGGTGGGATGGAACAGTCCATTTCACCTCAGGACCCATCCGAAGGCAGGGGTGTCATTCGGCTAGCTGGGAGAACTGTTCTTATCCTAGCTGTATTATTTATGAACAATCATATTTATATATCATCCGCAACCTGTGTCTATAAATCTTTGATCATTATTTTAGTAAAAACAGATAAACCTTTCTATTTCCCTGGCTTAAATATCCAGGTGTGGACCATGCAATAGGCTGAGGTGAAGTACGTATGATTCACATAAGAGTCTGATGTCATCATTAATACAATGTGTATTTTCACTAATGTGGTTTTAATTTATTTTACTGTTTTTTTTTTTTTAATCTAGCATAAGAGATAAAATTTTGAGTGCTCTATTCAATGTCTTTGAAATTAGTTGTTGCTTTTAGTTTATCTCCTAGCAGACTCAGCTGCCACCATTAACATGGTCAGTTGCTGTTAACCATTATTAAATTTCTGTCTGGATATCATGGATTGAAAGATAAAAGTCAGGATTGCTCTTATTCCTTGAAGAATCTCACTTGCCTCAGAACTGAGGAGCAGTGGTGAAAGAGAACAGAGTAAAATTATTTGACCTATTTCCCAGCCTGATGTTTGCAGGATAAATATAACTGCTACAGCTAAACCCCAAACTTTTTGTTCCTTATCTGTTTTATCCACAGGTCAAATTTGTTCAGCAGTTTTGGTGAAAGAATTGCTAATTTTAAGTTCAAATCCCAACAGTCTCTTTCCTCACATCTATTACCCATGAGGCTTTTTCTGTCGATCTAGTTAGAATAACCCACACTAAAATGAGTTCTGCAAGAGACTTCATTGTATATAAGTATTTTTCATTCCACATACTGTTCTTTATTAACTGCAAAGAAAATTTTAGGTAGACAGAAATATCCTAAGCTTATGGAATGAAACATTCTCTATCCCAAGAGAATGTTTTATGAAGAGAAAATTGTGAGCCAAGATTAGATAAGTAAAATGAAGCATCTGCTTCTATTTGAATTTGCACAGCCTGAAATAAAGCAAGCACAGGTCTTCTCTCTGTGCAGAGGTGACAGGGAAGTCAGTAAAGGCTTATGCTCACGTCAATTATAAAAGACAGGTTCTGTCTGCTTAGAAACATCAAAAAACATAAGTCTGCTGATAGAAGGAGATAATCCAATAGGAAAAGTTGCAATGTTCTTCCAGTCAACTGCCTAGACTTGAGTTCCCAGGGGAAGCAGATACACACCTTTTTAAAGAATCATTTAGGTCAGTGAAAATAAATAATTATTTACCCACCTGTCATGGTTTAACACTGGCAAAATGCCAGGGCCCCCATGAAAATGCAATCTCTCAATTGAACACTGTGAGATGTGATCAAGAACAGAGCAAAGCAGGCCCAAGCTTAATAACAAGGAAAAAAACTTTATTAAGCTACTACTACTCTACTACTATAAAAGGCAAAAGAAAGAAAAAATACACACAAAATTAAAAATGAAAACCTTTCAAAACATTCCTCCTCCCACGTCCCAACTCCAACAAACCACAACCTGGACCCCAATCAGGCTCCCACCCTCCAGATAATGAATACTCAGTCCATCGAGGGAGAGAGGAGCCTCTCCTGTGCCACAAATCCCCAAGAAACACACCTGCCACATCCTGTGTTTCCATGTCACACATGGCACTGCCCGGAGAAAAACGTTTGCCATGGTGACCCTCTCCTTTCCATGCTCGGTGCTCTCACCACCAATGCATGGATGGACAGACTACTTTTAGGACTTTTTTTTCCCATTCAAGGATGCTCTGCCAAGAGGGAGAAACAGTTTTTCATTTTTTAAGACCGCAGTCCCCTCCCTTTCCCCCTGGGGCCAAGGGTCCAAGAACAGAGACCTTCTTTTCTTCTTCTTCTCTGAAGACAGGGGCCACCACCACAAACCTCCTTAACTTTTCTCTGTTTGCTCCACTTCTGTCTTTTCCCAGGTGAAGCATGGTCTCTTTGGCTCACCGGCATCCTCCTAGAATACAGTCTCTCTTGGAGGAGAAAATCGGTTCAGTCTGTGGCTACCAAGAAAACGTCCAGCCAAAAAGCCACTCCATCATCTCCTCCCACCTAGAATTTCTCCTTCCAACATCCCAAGGTCCAAGCGGTCTCTCTTCCTCTCTTTCAAACCGAGGAGGAGAAAAATTTCACAAAGCTTTCATTTCTCAATGACGGGTTAAAAGTCCTGACTCTCAAGGATGGCTCGCTGCCCAGGATCCAGCTCCCATGGCGGCTGGGCACCTTGCGGCCCCCCCCGCCAGCTCTTCTTCCCCACAGCGTACTGCTGACGAAACCGCTGCTGTATCTTTCTCTCTTGAGAGAGAGAGACTCTGGGGGCAGAACAGAGACATCCCAGATTTCCCCACCCTTCCATCTGCAGGGGGCCAAGCCGAGTTCCAGTCCCTCCATCCTTCGGCCTACCTCAAGCTGGGCCACATGGGTCTCCTCCCCCACCCAACCACGGGCCAGGCAGGGGAGAGTCCTGCACTGCACACTGACCAGAACCAAAGAGAGAGCGAGTTCTCCTGGGAATTCTGCTTTTAAACCCTTTGTGTTCTCAGAGATGTGTCAACCTTCAATTGGTCAATATCCAAATTGGCCTCTTCCTTCTGAGAAAAATTCTTTTTTCGTGTCAAATCACGACACTCCACTGTCCCTCTTTGGGGGCATGGGTTCGAATCCCACCACTGCCACCAAGGGGTGGGATGTCCTAGGCTGACTGTATGATGCCTTTATCCCCAATCGTCTGCCCTGTATATGTTGAATAATAAGTTCTACACTATTAAGTCTTGTTCCAGGTGTGAATGGTGGGAGAAGAAGCACAGAGTTTGTTTTCAAGAACTGCACTCCCTCCTCCACATCTACACATTCTTGCTCCTGGACTGTGCTGTCTGTGGATGAACATACAGTGAGACAGAGCTCTCCTTTGCTTTTCTAGTTAGTTTTAGCTAGCCGAGGCAAAGAAGTTCCCTGGACTGTGTTTTTTTCCCTTTCTTTGGACCTGCTCTGGACTGAACACCAGGAGAGCAGCAGCAGCTCACTCCTGTGGCCCAGCGTGCCGGGCCTGGGCCATGGCATTTCCAGCGCCGGAGGGACTGATCAGAGACTGAGTGAGCCCAGCTGCAACCCGGGGGATTTTTCTGAGTTTGTCTCTCTCTTGGAGTGGCAAGAAGTTTTATTGTTTAATATTGTTTAAGTTTGCTTGTTTAATAAACAGGTTTTTTACACTTTTCTCCAAAGAGGTTGGTTGGGGGGAGGGGCCAATTGAATCTGCTTTCCTAAAGGAACCCTTTTGGGGTTCTTTCCCCAAATTTGCCCTGAACCAGGACACCACCTAAGGACACAGCAACATAGAAGAAACTGTCTTGCTGCTGGGAAAGAGAAGGAATCTGGGAATTAATTGAGATATCTGTATGCAGGTTCTGCTGTCTTATATTTTGAATCATGACTTGGGCTCTTGTATATCATATTATTTATGCTTAATGTGATACAGAGTGCCAGGAGCTAATGTGAAGTGTAACAGATGGGGTTAAAATTTTCCGTAAAACTCATATCACTCCTATGCTGACCTTGTACATTTCAGTAGGTGCATAAATTATTGGAATATTTAACTTTTTAATAGAGGCTGATTAATTGAATTACTGACTGCTTAATGCTGCATCCTTGTTTAAATACTTCCTTCATATTATTCCCAGTAAAAGGATTTTAAAATAAATTTCATTTCAGAACAATGGAGTGCAGCTTAAATGGCCTTGCATTTATATACTACATTTATTTTTGATCTCTGGCAGGTGAGGTGGATGAGTCACAGCTCCTCTTCTACTGCTCTGCAGTGGTGCAACAAACTAGAGTTAGAAGAACTTAGGTTATGTACAGCACATGGAAGGGTTCCTAATCCCTAAGAATACTCCCTAATGTTGGGGAGTCATTGAAGAATTTTTTTCTTTATTTCTTGGCATGGAGCAGTTTGTGTAAGAAGAGAACTCATCCCCTCTCAGCATCTTTAGCAGGATTCCTGAGTGATGGGCTCAGGTTTGAGAAGGTCTGAGTGAAAACTGGCTGAATAATGGTAAGAGCCAGAAAGAAGTTTGCAAGAGCTGATTTCAGAGAAAAAAATAGGGGGTCTTTTTGTGTTTTTTCTGAATTTCTCTAAAACAAAAAGAATCTGTTTTTATCCTAACATTTGCACAATGCAGAGACATATGTCTTGGAGTTGTTATATGAGTGAATGTATTTCTCTACATTTTTTTTACTGCTGACCTTCAGTTTTGCACATCTCTTTCATAGTATGAATTATCAAAATTAATGTCAAGAACTTTCCATAAAACCTTTATTTCTTTTATAAAGAAGAGAAGGGTTTGGGGTGACCTAGTTATGGCCTTCTAGTACTGAAGAGAGCCTACAAGAAAGACAGAGACTTTTTACAAGAGAATGTAGGGGCAGGACAAAGGTTTAGACTGAACAAGAATAGGTTTAAGTTAGATATTAGGGAAAAATTTATTACTTTAAGGGTGATGAGATACAGGAACAGGCTGCCCAGAGAAGTTGTGGATGTCCCATCTCTGGAAGTGTTCAGGGTCAGGTTAGATGGGGCTCTGAGCAACCTGGTGTAGTAGAAGGTGTCCCTGCTCATGTCATGGGCCCTCAAAATAGGTGATCTTTAAGGTCCCATCCAACAAAAAAAATTTTATGATTCTATGATTCCATGAAAAATGACTGATTATGTTACCACTGAAAATATCTACATTAATAGCTCTTCTGCTCAGAAGTGTGAAAGAGAAATTAGGTCTAACCTATGTCAGGGTTTACCAAATTTTTGTTGTTTGTACTTAGAGAAGTCAAAGACATTATTTTATGTAATAAACCTTCTGTTAGAATGTGATATTTATCACTCTTTTTGAGTTCTTAGATTTTACTGTCTCTGGAAGATCAAGTGAAAAGCAGTATGTTTGATTTTTAAATTTAGCAATTCATTGGGCAAGATAAGAAGATAAAAAGAAGAAAGAATGACTTTTGGATACCAGTGTTTAGATTGGCAGTAGAGCACAGGGGAGTAAGGACAACAGTCTCAGCCCACTTCCTTGTAGAGAGAAACTAATCTGAGCAGACTGTAACAATAGCCATTTCTGTTGTAAGACTTAATGCATGTCTTAGGTAAAAACCAGAATTCACAGTTTTGTGTGTTTAAGTGACTGAAAACATGTAAGAGCAGCAGAATTATTTCACCATTTGTAACACTTTTGTGAGTCTTAATTCTAGGAAAGTTACTATTATTTTTCTTTTTTTCAAGAACACAGAAGGTTTTTTTTCCTTTTAAAAATATTCTGGATTAAAGGCTTTCCAGAGAGTTGGAAACCTTGTTGGACTGTTATTTGAAGTTTTTCAATGAACCTTGGTAGAAGCAAAATCAGATCTTTCAGATTACCAAATGTTTGTGACTGGAAAAGCTTAGCGAAATAATGTTCTTAGGATAAAAGGAGCAGGGAGAGTCTATGATATTTTGTGATGGAATTTCTATTACACAAAAATGTCAGAGGACATGAATTATTTGAAGAAAGAAAAGAAAGAAATGTAATGTCAGGTTATACTGGATCTAAAAACCAAATAGAAAGTGTGCACGATGTAAAGACATATAAAGACACATTTAAATCCTAAATTATTCTAGAGTTTTAATGAATAGCCCTGTTAACATTCCTTATAAGCTAAATAAATCTTCATAGAATTCTTCAAAAATCTCAGCTACTTTTAAAAAATTATTTTCTTTTAACAGCTATTTTAACATATGGCTTTGCATAAAGGAGTCATTTTGAATATGTGCAATGTAATATTGGGATATATATTATAAAAAAAAAAGAGATGAGAGGACTCAGAAATATAATCTTCTTGTAATCGTGTATTAATCCATTCTGTGCTGCTAAAGTTTTTCATTTGAATGTGGTGCTCAGAAAGATTCTGGCAGAAGCAAAAAAAAAAAAAAAAAAAAAAAAGAGAAAGAAAATTAAAAGTCTTCTGTATATAAATCAAATCCCCAGAGCTACACATTACAGTAATTTTTGCAATCTGCAAAGAAAGGAATAGCCCCAGGAGCTAATCGCTTATTGCATGGATTTCTCTCTTTTTGTCCTGACCTTGACTTTTTCACAGCCCCAGTAGGTGTGCTTCTGCCTCATGATGAACTTGCTGCTTCTACTCTTGTCTCTCAGGGCATGCCTTTGCAGCATCAGCTTGCTGTTTAACTAATCGCACACTGACATCACTCGAGCACTTAAAAGGGGCTTAGTTTCACTATCAGATAGACCTGCAGAGATAATATATCAATTGATTTCACGGCACATGATGAAAATGCTAATGTTTAATTATCAATGCAGTTAGTAAACTTCAGACTGGGGTCAGATCTAAGCAGAAAGTGGATTACACACAATTTCCTTGGAGCTGCAGCCCACTTTAAAACGTAAGAATACCTGGAACATGTTTGCCTCTAGCATTTCTGTAAACACTGTCTTAAGGAAGATTAGCAAGGGAGAAAAATCTGTTTTTTCTTCTGAAGTTTGAATCAACAATTTCAGTATTTGAAATTAACCAGGTTTAAATCTCATAAAGTCCTAAGTCTGAGAAGTTGTTCCTAAGGGTAGATAATATTCTAATTCTTATTTTCACAGTCTTTCTTTACAGCTGTCATGGACCGTAATACTAAATATAACTATTGCTATTATTTATACTCTTTTTATAAGCAAATCCCCTATTTATTTGACCAGAGTGCAAAACACATGTGGAATCTGAAGCACATGAGTGGACACCCTGCCCAAAACAGGCATTACAGCAGTCCTAAATCTGAAGCATTTATATATTTATTCTTCCATGTCTTACACTGCTCATTCATATTTCTGGTTTTCCACAATTTTATATTTCATCGAAGGTATTTCTTGAATATATTTTTTTTTTTTCTCAGACATGGAAATAATCATTTCCTCACTAAGAAACCAAGCCTATTTCAGTTCTTGGGACACTCCTCCATCTTGTCTGGCAGCCTGATGCCTTTAGTTTTGCTTTGGGACTGTGTTGACAAACCTCACATTTCCTGTATGGTTCTGACAACAGCTTCTCTCCATCACCTTTTTTATTGCTATTCTATATTTGTTCAAGGGACAGAAGACCTCAGAGAAATTCTGCTTGTACCAGCCAGTATCTTGTCATATTTCTGGCTTCACAAATGACTTTTCTTCCAATGTGCCAGGTAATTTTGATCATCTCACAAACTGTCTTTATTTTGTTAGACCATGATCCACTCACCAGTGGCACTCACCACAGTACCACACCAAAAGTGACATCACATGCTGTCAAAAACATCAATTAAAAAGGAAGTTTTAGATCCAAAACCACTTATTAAATGTGCAGATTTACATATTACATTTTTGTGCCTTTGTTTTTGTTGGCAAGATTATATTTAAACAGTCTCTGTATCTGTTGATAATATTTTTATATTAACACTGGCTCCTCCTAATTTCTAAGCATCAGGTTTTAAGGTTTGCCCAAGAGCACTGCTTCACTTTATTCCTCAGGTTTCACAAGTGAAGACTCTGGAAGGTTTCTCAGCTTCTACTTTTCTCATACTTTCCACCCTATCTTTCAATTTTCTGAGAGTGGGAACTATGAATTCAGAGTTTTGATCTTTTTAGGACAAAATTTCTTGACATTCATTTTTAGAATTTGGCAAAAAATGCTGCATTTTTAAAATAATCCTTATGCTACTTGCTGTTCATGGGCTGATGGTTTTTTTAGGTTTTCTGAGTACCTTTCTGTGTTTGATATTTGCACTTTATTCTCCTTTCACTAGATGTTTTGTATTATAAGATTTTTTGGTTACTAGGATTTAGCTGACCCTAAAAATTTGGAACTTTAATGAATAATTGAATCCTCCTGTGAATTTTATATATATTAAGAGTAAGTTTGCACATTATTTTCCAGAATTGAGTCCTTGCTGGTGCACAAAATAGAGATGAGGTACATAGCTTGAATCATAAAAATCCTTTGAATCCTTGATGCAACTTACTTGTGTAGAACCCACTATATTTTGCTTTGCTTGTAACTTGAAAGTGCTCAATAAGAAAACAAAGTTTGGTCTTACAGCAGCAACAACACTTTTTATGAACAGTAACACTGGGAACATTTTCTCATTTATCTAATTTTAGAAGATCAGAAATTTCCAGCTGTATTTATGGAGCATGTGTGATTCTTAGTTCAGTAATATTACTTGATTTTGATAACTGTATTTACAACTTTATTATTTACAAGACTACATGAAATATGTTAGAAGTTGACAAAAAATAAAAAACAAAACAAAAAAAAATAAATCCTATAATATACTTTTCTATCCACTGTGTTTCTGAAGAAAACTACCTTATATATATAATTTGTACATAGTACAGTTTGTTTTTAAAATAATTATTCTTTATAATTGTTAACAGAAAAATATGGTATCATGAGGGAAAAAAAAAGTACATATTTAAAAAAAAACACTTTATTTCATTCAGTTTTAGTTTATCTTCATCCCAACAATGACTTTATTAAAACAGTGACTTCTCATAAAGGGGGAGATTTGAACAGATGGTCTTAATAAAGATTCTGCAGGATATCTGCCACAAATGGTTCAGCACTGCTACTAAACTAGGACTAAGATGTGAATGAGAATAAAGAACTTGCGGAAGGTTTGAGCTCTCAGTGAAGGAGTTTTAGATTAAAAAAAAAGGTTTTGATGCAAATGAACATAACTCTCAGACACAGAATATTGCTATAAAAGGAAAATCTACTTTCTTCTAAAACAATAAAATTTCAGTGTGCTGCAATGGGAAAGCACCCAATCCTGCATTGTTCAGGGGTTGGTTTTGGTTTTATTTAATTTATTGCCACTCCTAGCTGAGATATAGAACAATTTCAAAAAACACAGATGGTTTACAATGTCACCCAAAAATAATGCTGTTGGAGCTTTAAATTTTCATAGGTAATCCCTCTTATGAATTTTTGTGCAAGGTCAGAAGAAGTTACTGTTATCATTCTTCCTCTGCTATAGATTTTTTTTTCTTCCCAATATTGTATGGAAAAAATGAAAGAAGAATTTGCAACACCATGTTTGGAAGGACAAGTCACTTCAAATATGTAGTAACTGAATAAAAAGTGTCACAATTAGGACATTTTTTTTTTCAATTTCCAATATCTAAACTGATTAAATCTAAACTGTGCTGTTGCCTAAAATCTAGTGAAAGATGAAATTCGGCTCATCTGAGCATTTAAACATTAATAGTCAGGGAATTAGACAAGAAATGTCATGTAGTTTTAGTCTCTATATTTTATGAAGCGTTCACTGCCCAGGAGATTTAAAAAAAAAGTACTTCAGCATATCTCTGACTTGGCTTTCATTCCAGGTAAAAACTGAGTAGCATTATGGGTTTCTTTGTGGTGAATTTTGAGATGCAACTTGAAGTGTTTTCTTCCACAAGAATATCTGTTTCCTCTCTATGCAAAAATGTCCAATATGGTCGCACCTTCAACATTCGTAACAAGGCTTTGCTTTATATAAAGAAAAAGATTGCTACTGAAATTCAGAATATTTTGTGAATAACTTTGGAGCAGATCTTGCTTTTAGCTATTCTAATACTTCTGTTTAGAACATTCCTATTAAAGCTCCTGGTTTAAAAAGTTTGACTTTTTTAGTTTTAAAATATATTCAGTATGAGTTTGTTATTCACTCAAATATAGACATTTCTTAAAATATTGAGTTTAAATTTTCTGGAGATATGATAAATAACTGCCTAGTCTCAGTTAAAGAGTTTATATGGAGAGAAATGTTTATTGATGTATTTTCACGGTTTATTTTGTTTTACACAAATTTAAATCTAACAGTTTTACAGCAACAGACAAATGCTGCTGCCTTGTTCAAAACAGATAAAGATGCAGATACTCATCTGTTGTACCTTGTATTTACATGGAGTGCAGTGCACAAAACCTGTCAACTTTACAACAGCAAAGCTCCACTTTTAGAAAAGTCTGGTTTGCCTTTATTTTTTTTAATTAGGGTACTTGATGGCTACAAGACCTGAAAGAGATCTGGAAATGAATATTCTTGCTCTATGATCTTATACTTTATGCAGTTCTGTGATTCTTTAAGTGTATTTGAGAGTATGGTCCCCTTCTCCCCTGTATGAGTTTAGATTATAGATGATTTTTGGAGGCCATCTCACTGCAAAGGCCTCTTGTGAAGAAGCAGTCAGAAGAAGGTCCAGAAGCAGTTTCCTCCACCTGTGTTTGGAGCAGTGACCAAGATCAGAAGGTCCTGTACTTGATCCCCATCTGAACTAGTCTATGGACACAAAGGTGCTCCATCTGTACCCCATCTCATTCCTCCCTTGTTCCAATCTTCATCCCCGATTGATGACTTGAGTTTCTGGTTTGACCTTGGACCTTTCTTCTGGCTATGGACTTGATGGATGTCTGCTGGACTCTTGGCTGATACTGGTTACCATCAAGGGGCCTGATCCAGACCCTGGCTCACTGTCTTGTTTTCCTGGATCCATTTCAGTGAGGGCTGTGCCTGTCTTGTGATGCTCAACTCTTGTCTTGCCTTTTACAGGGCAACTTGCCTTTGTTGTTTCCTGGCAGGGCTAAAGGAAAAGAATCACAGTACTCTCTAAAGCCCACTATGTGTATTATTTTGCCTAAGTTTCTGCTCTTTGCTACTGTCACCCAATCACTGAATCTGTTCACTTGTAAGTGACCTTGAAGCTGCATTTAAATCACTGCATCCATCATGGAAGTGCATGTCACTTCACACTAATGGTTATTTGATCAGCAGCAAACTGAAATTATCTGGATGAATTGTCAGTGGCAATGAATTAGGTATAAATCACCAGGGTGAAAGATAAGGGGGATGAAGCATCAAGGCTGCAGTAGGCTCTTGAAGAACGATCAGAATAAAGGGTGTGACCATTAGTCTCAACTTCCCAGCACCTTTATTGAAATGAAACAAAGACATAATTTAACTGGTTTGGAGGCTGCTATCATTTTGGCTGTTGCATGCTCAATTTAAAAATGGTCATTAAGAATTAAGCAGCTAATCCAATTGCAGTGATTCTCCTAGGAAGAGGCTTTATTATCTGAATTACTGTGCAGAAAAATGTGCAATTAAAAGTGCAAATGTTCTCATGCTCTTGATTCATTTGAGTATTTCTAGTGAGGACACAATACTTCTTATAAAGAAATAAACAAGAAAAAAGAAAATATGTTTATAAATAAAACATAAAGAAATATCATCATTCCTTCCAAGCTCAGATAGTCTATTCCCTCAGACATTTAAAACAAGCAACTTTGAGACAGGAGATATTTTAATAAAAAGGAAATATGTCTACATTCTTAAGATATTAGATTTTAAATGTTTTTTTTTCTTTGCCATGAATATCTATGTGATGTCTTTGTAAAAGCTCTTTAAAACATTTATTGAATTCAAGGACAAGGAAATAATTTGTATTCAGGCTACAAGGTGGAGAGATTACATGTATTTATTTGCATAATATAGAAGCATAAAACCCAAGACCATATTCTGTCATAAACAAAATAAGATTGTACAGCTATTAGCAACGGGTGCATACCAGACCAAAGTATGTACAGGTACTTTGTGGAGGAGGAATTATTATATACTTGAGTGTAGCTGAATGGAATAATAAAAGGGAGTTTCTGCTAGGACTATACCTACAAATGGGTCTTTTTAGCTGTAAGCTTATGTCAGAGAAAAAAAAAATAGAAAGAAAAAAAATCTAAAGAGGTTTATCCAAACAGTGTGATTTCAAAAACAGAGGTCAGGATTGCTCATTTTGAGAAGTAGCAGGCTGGGACAAAAGCAGAATACTCTTGAAATCTCATGTGGTCCCTGTGAGGACTGCCCACAAGTCCACACGCTAATCCTACCGATTTGTGCTGCTGCAGGTAATTGTATGAGCGGGGCAGAGAGCAGGGCAGCAGTAAGAATTCCAGGAGGGAAGCAAGGATTTAGAAAGTCTTGCTATGGCATTGATCAACAGAGAGGAGATGATGTCAGATAGCCCAGCATATCAAGCATGAATTGCAGCTAAGTAACAGAGATTCCCTGGTTTTGCTGGCACTGCAGAGCACAATTGTGGCTTAATGAACACAGAAAGATAACAGTACTGAAATCAAGATTGAAGGATCTCTATATTTGTTAATATTTCCAGTTACTACAGGATGAAGCATAAATATGTCTAAAAGATAAATGAAATTTACTTAAATAAAAATGATAACCAAGAGATGGAAAGTGTCTATTTAAATCCAGGAAAAATCAAGGAAGAAAGTGAATACAGCAACAAGACCTGTAGTAACCCAGATGTGAATTTACCTGGAAACCTTCAGAAATGTGAAGCAATCTCTTCTCTTTGTTTATGATTTCTGCACCCTGTATGTTCAAACACCATCTCTGATTAAATCTGCTGCATGATCCATATTCCATGGTAAGTTCATGTGCCACAGGATGTGGGATGCAAGTTAAGTCATTCACAAAACTTGTTCAACAAAATCTCCCATTCAAAATGCTGTGAGGAACACATTTCTGTTTTAAGGGTAGCATAAAAAATATCTGAGCATATTCTCTTTTGAAATCTAAAGACCGTATAATGCAGCCTGAAGACAGGTGTTAACACATCAGTATGTCAACTATGTAATGAGGATAAACAGAATCAAATAGGTCAGAGAAGGTCCTGCAATTCAGAGAAGTTATTGAAAATTAAGTTTGAAGGAGATTACTCTCTTATCCATATTCTTCCTAAACATTTGCCTTTATTAAGACAAGGGAGAAAGCATAGCTTTCTGTTCATTTTTCAAGGTCTTAAATGTGTTAATCTTAAAGTGACTGTTTTAGGATTAAGCTAGTGATGTAGTGATGTTGACCTGATCATAAACTATTTAACTATACCTGTGTAAAAGGACTAGACATAAATAAGTTTAGAGCAACTAACTAGATATATATTATGTACTAATTACTTTAGTGTTTATTGAATACATCCGTCTGCACAGCTTTTGAGAAAAGCTGCTAAGGTTTTGAGAAAACTGTGAAGACAAGAATTGGGCAAATAGTTGCACAAAAGAATGTTATATTATGCCCAAAAAAAAAAAAAAATTGTTTCCATGGAAGAAAAAGGCTTTGGTTATTCACAGGACTGTTCAAAAAAAGCATATGTTTTTCAGGTAATGGGCCAATGACCTCAGGTATTAAAGACTGCTCTTTCTTCTTTCTTTGAATCCTCAGATTGGTGTGAATGTGCTCTTTGTACATGAGTACAGACACAAAGGAAAAAGCTACATACATATAAGAATACAGGGGTTTTTGTTGTTTTTTTTTTTTAGAGAAGAGGTATTAGTAATTGCTTTTGCTAACCCTGTTTTTGTGGTGAGGTCTGTGTGAAGTATCTTCTCATTACAGCAAAGAAACTGAGAAGGAAAACTCCTAAAGCCAGAGTGAGCAGATATTTGCCTTTGAAGATTATTCAATATATAAAATTTAGATGATAGCTAAGGAAGAATTACTTATAATTGTAAATTAAGGGTGCAAATAGAATAGATCTTAGTATAAATGTCAATGACTTCATAACATATATATGTATTTCAACACTTCTGGATAGTTTACACCTGAAGAAATCACAAAGCAAATACAGACACAGTGACAACAGCTGAGCTAAAGGCAAAGTAATTTGCTTTTCTCAGAAACTCAGTAACATTACTTTCCATACTTTTTTGTTTTGTTTTGTTTCTTGTGGGAAAACTTATGAAGTCTTTATAAACTTATAAGGTCTTTATTGGACATGAGGAAGGGATGATACATGTACATTTAAAAGAGCTGACTTAGATTTAATTTTTTCAAGCACTTACAAGACCACTTTCATCATTACAAATTATATCTGAAGCAAGTACTAACAAAGGTATCTGGTAATATCAGACTGTATTTCAGCTTTTTTTTTTTTCAGTTCTGCTCATTTTAGACATTAGAGTGAGGTTCTCAGACTTTCTGACTAACAGGTGAGCTATCTACTCTCTTCTTAGAGTAAAAACATCTCTTGATCTTTTTGGTGGTGTTGGGGTTTGACAGCTTTACCTATAAGCTCATTTTGTTTTGAGACCTTGACGCAACCAGAGATTAACATAATTTTAACAGGATATTAAGCTTCAATATATGTGGTTAAATCAAAGTCTGGTCTTGATTTCAAGTATATTATATTCATTCATGTATCAAATTGCAGGTAGAATGTGTTCTTATTTGCAGAGTAAAATTTATTTTACTATAAAATTATTTCATTGTATTATATACATTACCTATAACCTGGGAAAAATATTGATTTGTTAACAGGAATAACATATTATACATTCCCAGATTGATTAGTTTTCTAAATAAATAAGGTCTGAGAAACATAATTTTTATTGTAAAATTTGAGGATTTTGCTGAGATATAGTAAGGATTCAAGTAAATACGTTTAGAATTTATGTTTTACTAGCCATAATTTGGCAGCTTGAAGGAATTAAAGTTGTAAACATTTATACAACTCTCTGAAGGATTTTAGTTACTGAATGTCAAGTATAGGGATAGCTGAACTAAAGTAATAATGGTCATTAGCAGCTCAACTTTGATTTTGTTATTACTGACCTTGCTGTATGAGAAGATAATTATACTGAATAAGTGTGTGTATTCAAACATATGATATCTTTCTTTTCTAGCAGTCTGCAGTAGTGGGGACCATCTATCTCTCTCTCTCTGTGTGTGTGTGTGTGTGTGTGTGTGTGTGTGTGTGTGTGTGTGTGTGTGTTTATGGGAAGGAAAATTTGTTAAAATTTAAACTTTAGCTTCATAGTATGAAATATTTCTCCTGCTTCTTAAGCATCGTTCAACTCAAAAAGACATCTTAAGGGTTTTCCAATACCAAATACTCTGTTGGCATATGATTTTACAAAAATTTGAGGAATTTTTGCTGAATTTTGATTACTCTTTGGGTCTAAGGGACAAAGGGAAAGAAGGGGAAATTTATACAATATTTTAATATCATAATACTATAATTGATATAATATTCTATATATGATAATATTACTAACAAAGCAAAATAATTGGACAAATATGGGTATTCTCAGTTCAGTATGAGAGAGAGTTTCTAACCAGGCTAGAGCCTAGGAAGGAGTTGCAAAGGAATGTAAATAATTCTCTATCTCTCTTGCTGTTCATATTGTTTATAGATATGTTCGGCCACCATGTGTCATTCATTGCACACCAATGGTGTGAGATGCTTTTACTTTAAAACCAATTAAATTAGTCTGCACAATGCTCTCTATAAAAGAGCAATGTATTTGAAATAGTGTTCACATCATCTAGCCTTCTGGAGTTCTTTCGTACCGTCCTGCCTTAATGGTGACAGCCAAATGTGGTCAGGAAGACACCAAAAAATACTAAATGACAAAAAAATAATGTTGATTTGTTAATTTCAAAATGTTAATCTTAGTTGCTCTTAGCAGTTATGTTCCAGCAATATGTA
Source organism: Lonchura striata (assembly GCF_050655825.1). NCBI lineage: Eukaryota > Metazoa > Chordata > Aves > Passeriformes > Estrildidae > Lonchura > Lonchura striata. The sequence continues at coordinate 76,685,160 of NC_140704.1, forward strand.
GAGATTAATCCTTGTTCTGCTATGTGATGATACAGATTATACAGATTATGTGCTGAAAAGGTACTTTGAAATATGATTAAGTGGCTATTCTAAGACAGCAATGCATTTTTTTAATGCCTGATATGTGATCAGTGTGAAATAGATAAATCAGTAAAAATTCTCTTTATTCACCTTCCCACCTCTGAGTACCCTGTGTTGTGCTGTGGACAACCTACACTCCTCTACAGTGGAAAAAGTAGTCTTTGGATCTTCAGCTTCACACATACCTTGTATGTATGTATTTACCTTCCTGTATTTAGCTCTGGAATACTATTCTGATTAACAACCTAGACTTTGCATTTTAAAGTTTTAAAATAAATTCCTCATATACCTTACTGAGAGATCTTTATTTCTTTTCTTTCTTGAACTGTGTTCCCATGTCACAGCCAGAAGCCAATACAGTGTAATCTTGGAGTTTTGGGGCTGCTCCTGGACATTTTTATCCTGTGAAGAGACTCAACTTATGTCCCTATTACTAGGAATTTCTCTTTTAAAGTATTGATGGTATTGACCTAGAGCTGTAGGCTTCAGAGTTTTCTGCCGCTTATCCTTTGCCCTGATACTATGGCAAAGAAAAACCGATAGTTTTAAACCTTTTGAAGAAATGGTAATTTAGGCATTAGAACTTGAAAACTGTAAAAAAAGCTTTCCTTTTTATTGACCTCCCTCTATATTTTTCCTTTACCCTATGACGCATTTTGTAGGGTGAACCTTCTCAGTTACTTTTAGTTAGTATTAAGCCTTGATGTTTTCTTTTAGGTCGGGGAAGATGATGAAGTTTATTAGAGATGTTACTTGTGTCTGAAACTGTATCTTCAGAAGGGACAATAGTAGATATGAACCTTTCCTATCACTAGAAATAGAACTATAAATTGCATTTTCAGTATATCACATTTGGAAATATAGAAAACTACACTAATGAGTTGTTTAAAGCATCACTTTTGCTGCCTTGTGAGCTCAGGTCAGTGATTTTGACAGAGCTGGAAGGATTCTAAATGGATGGCATCAAAAAGTGATGATAAAAATGATCTCTTCCTACATACATCCAAGTTAAATTAAGGATTTTAGAAAATTATTATGGCCATAAAGTTTCTTTTTGTTTGTTTTATTCAGCAAAATTCTCTTGCACTGAATTTTATTTCTCAGTTTCAAACTGCAATCCTGTAGTTTACAACAACTCTCTATTATGGAATTTCTTCATCTTTGTGTTCAATTCAATTTAGTCTCTCTAATTTTTTGTATAGTTTATGAAACAAACAGTGATAGTTTCTCATCATGATAAAATTTTAGGCCTCTGCAAGGGTCTTAGATCTACTAATGTCTTTTCTTTATGCCTTCTGCACTTTTTTGTTATTTCCTACACATCTAAAATCCTCTAATCTTCATGAAGATTCTCTGATCCATTGTACAATAGCTTATTTTAGTGCCCAAAATCTGAACAGAATGATGCAACACTCTGCCTGTAAGCAGAGATTTTTGTGTTCTTGTAGGAATAAAGGTCAATTCACTTCTGAACCTGAATGAAAGTGTTATATCACTTAGTTAGCTTGTTTATAAATGCTTCTGGTTAGATAAGGAATTCTACCTGAAGTGATAAAGGTTTCTGGACTCCCCATGTGAAGTGATTGATTGTCTCCCCTTTCATGAAGCTCACACCTCAAGTAGGGAACTAACCTGTTTCAATAGCTAAAACTGAGTCAGATGGAGAGTTCCTGATTTGACAGAACACAGCTCTTTGGGATTTTTTCATTAGCATTCTTCATTAGCTAAGATTGATTTCCAGGTTAAAACAACTAGCCAGCAGCTAAAGGTTCTCAGAGTTAATTTACTTTGTAACTATTGCAGAAGCCTCCTCCCTGGAGTCCATTTTTAGTTCAGAAAATATGTTAAATGGAATTATAAAGAAAAATATCTAGAGCTGATGTAAACCTGTTTTGTTCTCATGAATCAGGAAAGCAGCTACTGTACAAAAAATATTAATGTACATTTTGGACTAGATCCTAATGTCTGGAATCAGGAGAGTTGGGCACATATGTGCCCATCTAGGGCTACAGCTACCTAGATGTTTTAGGTGTCTTTGGAAGTTTTCTAGATAAGATGTATTTAAATCTATTGTTCTAAATATTTTCCATATGCTCTGAAAAGACATATTTTCAGCATGACAATTTGATTCTCAGTAGGATGATAAAAAGGTAACAAGATAATAAATACTTTCTTCTTCAATGTCTGTATTAGAATTAAGCTGAGAGGGACAGCTTTCTTCCAAAGAATATTGATTTTCTAAAACTTAAAAGGTACTTATATCTTTATTTCTACCTAGAGTTCACAAGCAATCTTCATCCTAAATTTCAAGTCCATATCTATTGCAGCTATCTTGGATCTGTCCTCTAAGGTCTTGGTGGGCACCATAGGCAGGATATTGCTTGGCTGTGCTGGGAAGTCCTCAGGACACATCACTTATCCCAATACCCTGCTCCACACAATGAGGCACTTACAGCTCCTCTGCAGATATGTTGGAAAGAAAAGGTTTTTTTTCAGAGAAATTCTGAACAAATATGACTTTAGATGCTCGAAATGTGTATATTTTATGTAGCATGCCAGCACTTTGAGTTAACAAGATGTCAAAAAACCCCCAATGTCTATTTATAAAAATATTAATACTGATGTTCATCATTAGCTAGCACTGACTGAAATAGGTGTAGCGGGTAATATTTTGAGTCTGATTTATTACTAAAGTTACCTTAAGACTTACTTTCTTGACCTGTGTAAGAAAAGTATTTAAGACATAGCTTGTTTTTGTATGAAAAATTTGCAGATTACCATCATTCACCTAGGATTTGTTGGCTAAAGTTTCAAGCTTATTTAAATTCTGATTTATACTGAAGACTTCTACACAAATCTAATGCAACATAAGAAATGTTTTTGAGTTCTGCATGCTTATCATGTATGTCAAGAAAAAAGTTTGGTAAATAAAAAGTTGGTAAATTAAGTTGTCTTCCAGACATATTTTTGATTAAACTTTTTCAGATATGTCTTATCTGGTACTCTACTTCTGATTGCTCCTTTTTTTTTTCTCCTAATGCCTGTATGTGTTTTCCTTTATTACAAATTATGAAGGTGGAAAAGAATAAAAATTGCTTGTTGACTGGCTTCAGCAAATGGTCTTTTGATAAAAACACACAAAAATATTTCTTCTAAATATGGGAGATAACAGAAGGAGACAAGGATCTTTCTAGTTCATTTATTGAATGTTTGTATTGCAAAATGAATGTAATTTTTTAAATTTAAAAATTGTTTGTGTTGTGCTTACACAAAAAGCAAGCCTTTAGAGATTATAAGACTTTATTATTTAGGGCAGAAGAAAAACCAGATTGGAAGAGAGCTCAGGTAATTAATTTTAAAATGGTGGGTTTTTAAGGTGTTACCTCTGTCATACCTCCAACTTCCCTCATTTTAAAACACTGGCCTCTTCAGAAACCAGATTGGAAGAGAGTTCAGGTAATTAATTTTAAAATAGTGGGTTTTTAAGGTGTTACCTCTGTCATACCTCCAATTTCCCTCATTTTAAAACACTGGTCTATTCAGTTGATGAACTACAAAACACAAAACAGTACATGTTTCTAGTAATGAGAAAATGTCTCTTACAAGTAATCAAAATATAGCAGATATTTCTTAAGTCTCAGTGTCCATGAATTGTGCCTTTCTGCTTTCTATTGTTCTTGTTTCAGGACAAAAGTATTGATTCACTCAGGAGCCAGTATTTGGGGTTCAGTCTGAAACTCAGCCTCCAATTTGTGTCTGTAAAATGTGTACAACACTTCATTTCTTTGGTAAATCTTTCTAGTTTTTACTTCAAGCTCTTTAAGGCAGAACTTAATAAACTAAGGACCTTCCCTTTATTTTATGTTTTTCTACTGTTTTCTGACTTCCAGTGTATTAATCATTAAGCTCACTTTTTACAATGTCTTCAAGTTGCTGGTGATATAAAAGTGAAACTTTACCTTTTCTCAGAGATCAAGATATCTCTGTCAGAAGTACATGAAAGTGAACACCTCTGACAATGTTTTCAGTGGAAATAAAAAAATGGCTAAAATAAAAGCCAAAACCCATTAGCTGTTTAGAGAAAAACTTAATGAGACATAATTTGCAGAGCCAAGTGAGTGAGCAGGGTGAGTTTCAGAAAAGGTTCCATCTTGTTATGAACATAAGCAATATTTACACATCTGATCTTACAAAGAGGAGTAAAGTTTGTGATTCATTGTCCTGCTCCCTGGAAGGGTAGTAGAAGCAGGACTTTTATCTTTTGTGGAAAGATAAAAGTTCTTTCCCAAACCTTGAAAAAATGTGTCCAGCAGATTGAACTTCTCTATACCTCACTATTATGATTACTTATTTATTATTCAATATTTTTTTCAAACAATAAAAAAAAGCTGGATTTATGTTTATTGATCTCTTTTTGTTAGGAAAAAAATCTAGTTATTAAAACATTAATTAGGTTTTGGAGATTAAACAAATATCCTCCCAACACTCATACTTATGATTCTAAATAGAAGCAATTTAATTTCAAAATTAATTGTAAAATTCCAGAACTTTCTGTGCCTCCAAAATAAAGACATAAATAAAGCATCCAGGGAGAATTCAGAATTCAATGATTCTGCTAATCTGGCCTTCTTTTTTTTGTTATTGTTATTGCAGTGTTTTGTTTTGTTTGTCAATTTGATTTCTTTTTAGTATTGGACTGCAGATTTAGGAAGCTTTATATTGACAAAAATAAAAAAAGAAAGCTGGACAGTTTCATGGGAAGACTGCAGCAGTTACCTGCCACAGCCCCGGGCAGGTGCAAGGGTCTGGCTGGCACAACCCGTGTGAGGCCACGTTGCCGCCACGTGAGTGGCACCTCAGGGCAGAATCGTCTGCCCCTGATGGTGCCGAGTGCTGCTTGTGGGTGCGCAGCTTGGGTATCTCTGCACGCTGAGATGAGGTGAATGGATGAGGGAGGACACTTGTATGCCAGCCCAAAGAGTCCTTTATTTCCCCAGGTATGGCAAGAAAGATGCCCTCTGAGTGGGTGCAGTGACAAATGCCGAAGAAATAAATTATTACAGCAACCTAAATAGGGGGTGGGCGGACAGGGGTGCAAACCTGTCTTGCCCAATGGAGATAAACCAGAGAGGGATACAACAACCTATGATAATGTAGCAGGGGTAGGTACAGGTCAGGGGACAAATAGAAAAGCTAAGCTGGAGTGATTGATACAGAACTTTCTGGAAGAAACTGGGGGTGGTTACAGGATTGACATATACAAACTTGGATTGATGGAACCAAATAAGGAGAAAACAGGGAGAAGTGAGAAGATTGACAGATAACTGGGGAGCCAAGTGGCAGAAACTTTTGGGGTAAGCAACTTGGATCAAACCAGCTGTAAGAGGACAAATGGGGGAGCATAAGGCTAACTGACATTGATAAAACCAACTGACTAAATCAACCCACGCCACAACAGAAAACTATGTATATAAAACAGAAATCTAGATTAACATTGGTTATATATAACAGCAAAGCAGTGAAAGTAGACTCTGACCTCAGTCTCAGTCTTTCATTCTTGATTAACCTTTTCTTGTTCTATTCGTTATTTGTTAAAACATAAGAGGCATTAATATTTGAGGAATCATAATCCCCAGTATAAATAAGCAATTCTCACTGAAATTGTATAGAATTTGGTTATTCAAATTAGGTTTGCCTTAATGTGACAAATGTTTCTGCTAACCATATGTCAAACTGACAATGACCTTTTTTTCCTATAAGGTCATATATAATATAAGGATAGATTGTTCTTGCTGGTGATAGGAATAGTATCACAAACAGGATTCTGTCAATGTCACTTCTTTCTGAGGCAGTTGAAAAATCTCTCTACCTGTATTTGAATCCTATCCAAATTCACCAGCTGCTAATGTGAATTCTCAGAAAATAGAATCAGTTACTATTTTGTAAAACAGCTAGAGAGTCATTTGCATGTTTGTTAGTAATTTGCACACAGATTGCCCACAGAAGAAAAGTATCACTCATAGGCTTTACAGAGTTTTAAGTACAGCTGTGAGAGTTCCAACAGTTAAAACAGAAGGGTGTACACATCTCATTTTCATCCTTTGAATATTGATTTTTCCTTGAGTTCATATGGATTCAGTAGGAAGAGATGTATTTCTCTAGAAAGAAAATTCAGAACCATTATCTCACCATTTTCTTCTATAAAAGTGTACTCTTATACCACTGTCTAGTGATGTTACTGGATTTCCTTTTCACAAAAGAAATTTTCTTGAGCATAGGTATGGGTTACCATAGAATTTGAAGTCTCATGTGGCCATTGCCAGTTTAGTAGAAAATTTGATTATGAATAAGAAGTTGACCTCAAAATACGTGTCTAATGGTAAAAAGGAAGAATCCTTTTACATATAGGTATATTTAATTCATATATGCACATAGTCTGGGAGTTTCAGAGCCAAAATGCTTTTAGCATCTACTCTTTTGAGGCATCTTTATTGATGTAGAATGCACATCTTTCACTGCTTTCCAAGCTGTTGTGCTACAACCAGGTTAGTCAGGCACTTCTATAGTTAAAATCTCTCATCACAGACTACGCACAAAAACATTCACATGAAAAATGTATTTACTGAAAGGTATAAACAAATTAGAAGGAGCTGGAAAAAAATGAAAAAGGTTTGTTACCATGTAAATGTGTATAGCCTAAAATTCCTGGAGAAAGAGAAATGCAAAAGCATTTCATAAAACAGAAAAGCAACTGTGGAGTTTGAATGAGCCATGCTCTATGGATTATTTAAATATTCATTTCACTAGAGAAAGATAAAATCTGTAAATTCAGATGTAGAAAAGCTCCTGACAGATGAGGAACTTAATATCCATAAAAAATAAATCTGAGTTTTCTGTCTCAGTGTACCTAAACAACCATTTTGTGAAGGCATTCTCTCCAGCTTTTAAAACTAGCCTGTCCCTTATGGTGAAACCACAGAAGATAAATCTAAATCCACAAGGGTTAATATTCAATAGCATGATGCTGATTCATTCATATAGTGCATCAAAACCTGTTTTCATTTCGAGATACAAATTCAAACGTGAAAATACTTCCTCTATTTCTCCTTCTAGTTTAGTTGTTAGTTGCATTTACCTTGTGAAAACTCCTGGTTCAGCCTTTTCCTTGTGGTATGTTATCCTGATGCATTTCATATACAGCATTACTAATATTCACCGATAAGAAACTAGAAAATATTTTTAAATTTTCATTTATTCTGTTTTATGACACATACTATATCAAAAAATATGTCAGAATTAGTAAAAGCAAATTTTAAAAGTATTTTATATTCATAATTTCAGTTGAAACTACTTGGTCAGCTGTGACAGAAATTTTGGAGGACTTTTCTGTGACTCTTAAGTTCATGTCTGTGAACTCCCTTCTGCATCTGTCAGTGAAGAATGTCACTTGACAGTTGAAGATAACCTTGGCAACAAAATCTTCAGCTTGGAAAAAGAATTAAACCTGCTTGAGCATTCTCTTTTTGCTCTTATTGCTGCCTCTCCATCTCTGTCATTTGAGTTAAGCTCCAAGAAACCCTAATAATGACCCAGGGTGACATCAAGTGGTGTTCATTTGAGCCCTTGTTCCGTGGCATCAAGTGATATTAATTTGAGCCCTGGTTCCTGCAGTCTTCACTTAATACAGCTGGGGCCCCTAACTCTGGCTGTAGGGTGGTGGTCAGGATTAAGTTCAAGATTACATCTGCACCATACAGACAGACACAGGAAAGGAAAAGCAGCGCATGATTCCTCCTATCCTCTTCCTCATTATTCTGAATTAGGATATAGAGTTTCTTGCAACCTCAAGGCAGGAGCTTAGGGCTCACTCTCCTCTGTTTAATATCAGGTAATCAGTGTGTGAGAGGAGAGATACCTGGGATTTAGCTCTACAGGGATGACTCAGTGTATAATACTAAAGATAATCTGCCTGCCAGACAGCACTTCCATCCAAGGCTGTGCATGTATATATTCACTTGAGAGAAGAGTGGTTACACATAAAAAGGTTTGAGTGTAGGACAGCAAAGTTGTTGATCTCCTAGTGAATACACAAAAAGATTCAATGATTCAACTGGAACAACATTTAGGAGTTTAGCTTTCCAATGTATCTGAATATACAGATACCTGAAGTCTAAGATAGATACAATTGTATATGGGAATATAGTGTTTTGTGTGGTTGCAACGAGTTGTCACCCAACAGAGGGAAATGTGGACTTTCTAAAGAGGTTATTAGAGGATTTAATCATTTGCTGAGCAACTAATTTGAATCGTATGTTCATCATTTACAGACAGAAGAGTATGGTACAGGAATTATATTATCCAGTATTACCAGTGGTTTTAGTGAGGCTTCTTATTAACCTGGAGTGTAAAACACCACAAAGTATTTTTATCTGTAAAAAGTAATGTCCTTCAAATGTAACTAATGTTTATTTATTTTGTTTTAAAGTGCTGGATTTATTGTTAGTAATAAAGCCAGTTTTGTTACGTCTACCAATAAAGGTCATTGATTATAACAAATTCTCCTTTTTCCTTCCTCAGCCATCAACACTGGGCCATTTATTAAAAGGGATGAACAGTATTAGGCCAAATATTTTTGTCACCAGTTTTGCACAGACAACACATATCTTCATGTCCATCAGCTTATTGGCGGCAGAAGCATAGTGCCACTCTTTTAGTGGTATTGCCAAAAAGAAGCAAGCTGGGAACAGCACTAGAAGTAGTAGAATAGTGTCCATCCCCCTGTCTTCTTTCTAATCCATATTAGCTACACCATGTGCTGACTTCACTAACAAATTCAGTGCGAGTCTTGCAGAGTCTTGTCCTTTACAATTTCCTTGGCTTTTTCTAGGCTTCCCTCCCTCCTGTTCCACCAAGTGGCAAGGATTCTGGGCATATACTCCTATGTGAGATCAGCTGAATTATCAAGGGAAGTCATAGTTGTGAGGTGTCCTAGAATGGTCTTATTAAATACCAAGCTATGATCAGAGGTTATTTAATCAATGGCTGAATGAAAGTCAAATGGCAATCAAATGGTGATTATGCAATTGATTTTTAGTCAAATCATGATTTAACAAAAATATAACAATTATTTAAATTATAATTTAGGCCGTAACTAGATGATGGCAGACAATGATTTGGACATCTGTCAAAGTACTACTTTCTCCACTTCTAACAGTTAAGTTTATTTCTGGCTGTATAAAAATATCAGTAGCATATAATCTACATTTAGGCCTAGTGCAAATTGTCACTTACTTCGTTATAGATATCAGATGTTAGGTAAAGAGTCTTTCAGTCTCAAGGGGCAGCCTTGAGAGAGTTCCTCATCCCGTCTGCTGCCACACGGGATAGTGATGGGCTCAGGAAGGCTGCAGATTTTGTAGCATAAGTGATTGACTGCTAGTCAACCTCCCCACTTTGGTGTGTGTGCAGCTGTAGCAGTTTTAGTTCTGTGTGGTCCCATCTTGAGTTCATATTGTTGGCTGCTGATAACACAGAACATAAATTCCTTAGTTCTTGAGAAGAGGCAGACTGGTGCCGATCTCATGGTTTGCACAGCTGGGCTGATTTCAGTCAGGATCACTTGTCAGTGGGGACTGAACTACAGCACCAGGCCCTTGCTCAGACTGGGTGGCCTGTCACTCTGGTCATGTAATTAAGAGTTTGTAAAAGGGCTCAATAAGGTTAACTATGCAACCTTAGGATTAGTTTTGGTATATAATTTATAAACCCAGTAACAGGAGAAGTTTGTGCTTCTGAAACAACTAATTTTGTATATTGCCACTGTCAAACAATTTGCAAAGGCTTTTGGTACATCATCACTATAACAGTACAATATTTACTTTATAGTTCATTACAGCTGTGGTAAATTTACAGGGATGAAGTTGGCCTCAGTGCATGTGGGCATGACATTAGTGACATATAAAGATGTATTATTGACTTCAGCAGAGCTGTGCTGTCTTACTACTATATCTGACTATTGCTACATCTGTAGTATATGTATGGGCTAATATTATTATACATAGTGTATATACAGTGTGCATATTGTTACGTATAGTATATTTTAATTTAGAAACACAATACTCTAGTGATTTTCCCCTTTAAAATTATCGCCACAGAAAATTTCTCCAATTAAACATTATTTTAGACAGCAACATGCTTTACATTGCTGGAAATAAAATTCAAATTTTAATTAATAAATAATTTTGAAGCTAAGCTTCTTTATATTCAAGATTCTTTTTGTTTATAAACAAAGAGGAAAAAGTAGAAGATGAAGAGCATTACTCCAATATTCATTAACTTTATAGAGTAGCATTTTAATATTGAGAATATGTGTATAAAACATATTCTAGTCCATAAGGTGCACCCCTACAGGACTGATGTATTCTTATCTATGAATAAATACTATGGGAAAGCTTGATTTGGTGAAGTATTTGGTTTTTTTGAAAAGTTTCTTCATAAGTTATTAACTGTACATATTCCCTAAGATACCACCATTAATTACGTTGTTCTTAGAAAACATTGATATATCATATATATAAAGAGCATAAAATTTGTTTTGAAGCTCTTAAAGTTTTTCAAAAGTAGTAGAGTGTAACCTCTCTTAATTAAAATTTATTGCTTATATTCACCTGGTCCTTCTTTTTCAAAAAAAGAAAGAGACAGAATATTTTGATTTCCTCAGGGAAAAAACTCAAACAAACTTGCTGTAGAATAACATTACATGGGACGGTTCATCTGAAGTTTTTGCTGGAGTATATTCTTTCATCCTTTAAGAAGTGACTTCAAAATAAATGCTCTGTGAGCTCAATTTCCTTGTTTCCATCTAGTTTTCACTTCTAGTTCTGGTCAGGAGCTGGAATTATATCTCTTGGAATTTGCAAGTTATTGGAGCAGTTCTGTGATGTGAACAAGCCAATCAAAAAGGTGGACAAATATACTCTTTTATAGTTTTGTTTTGTTTTAAAGGTATTTCTTACCGAGCAGCTTTGCAAGAGAAAACAGCTAAAAAGAAATTGTAAAACACTGCAGGTTTTTTCCTAGCAATTTCTTCACTCTAGGCAATAATAATGCCAAGAACAAAGAAGTGACTTAATTTTTTAAATCAGAAATGCACAAGGGATGGTTGCTCTTTGGATTTTTTTCCTTTGTAACACTTACCTTCTGCATATATATGTTTAAAACAAACCACAAACAACCAACATTTCCTGAAATCATAACCCCAGGAGGATTTGAAGCAGTGATACAGTAAATTTTATCTTCTATGATTGTTTCTGTGCTAGGAAAAAAGATTTCCGCCAAGTAAACAGTGAATGGCTTTCCAATGAAATTTATCTTTAGAACCTTTCTAAAGTAAAAAGCTGCCCAGAAAATATATGACTACTGAAAGAATACTGATACTAAGGTGGTACTTATTTTGTAGTCATTGCCTCATTTGTGAAATAATCCAATTTATTTCTGGTTTATCCTTTAATGTTCTCCTTATTAGTATGCCAAAGATTTGCTGCAGACCACAAAAATCCCCCCATGCATAGTTTTATTCTTGCCTATAAAATCTTTTATATCAAAATAAAATAATGCAAAGACTTCAAATTGGTGCCAGATATTCTGTCTATGGCAAATCTATTTGTATTTTTTATTTCTACTCTTAAAAATGTATTTAATGATACTCCAGGGTTTTAGGTGAAACCTGGTATATTTTGAGGCTTTTAGTTGCCTGCATCTCCTTTACACTTATGATGATTTTTTTTCCTCTGTCTGCTACTAGAATATAATTCCTTATTGAATATATTTGCTTAAAATATTTGCTGGAGATGTTTGTCATTTAATGTGCCAGTTTTTCCAGGGCTCTGGAGACCATATTTTTAAATCTTATCTTAATTATCTTCCCCTAATTTTCCCAGGATAATCACTTTCAGTTTTTATTTCCAGTTTGGATATGAAAATTCACATTCACAGGTTTCTGTGTTTACTCTGCCTTTGCTCTAGTGTTAAATACTGTTGTTCCTTGAAAAAAATATTTATTTTGGGGTCATATGTAAACATCTCTCATCTTTACTGTATTAATCTCACAAAACAATTCAAGTCTAAGTATTATATTTGTTTATATAATCAAAAGGCTTTGCAGGAAGAAAAAATACATAGAGAAAATCTTGTTCTTAGAAGTTCAACCTCCATTTTGATAGATGTCTTTCTCATTTGAATACAATTTTTATTCATTAATAAAATATATCTTTCTTCATTTCAGATAAGCTCTTTGGTTGTTCTGATTCATACACCTTACATATTCTTCAAATCTTTTTCTCCCCTTTTCCTTACTACCTGAATTTTATTCAGGTTTCCTGATTTTAACATAAAGATGTTAAAAACCTGTTTCCCATACATATATCATATATCTGGTTTGTCTCTTTCAGTGCTAAATATTTGCTGTTTGGAAACTTTAAACAGTATGCAGATTCAGTTTTGATGTCTTTCAATCACAGGTTTTTGAGATTATGTGTCAGGACTTTAAAGGATGGTTCACTTTCCATGTACTTAGGATAATAAAAGGATTCTGGTACAATGTGTGGACCTCTCTTTGTGTTAGAAATCACACAAGTAACTAAGCTTTCAGTTTATCCTGCCATCCTTTCCTTCCTTGTGTCTTCCCTTCTCAGGCCTTTCCTACCTCCATGGAATATGAGAGCTTGAACTGATCCAAAGGTTGACTGCAGTAGAAACCACTGTTCTTTGTTATCTCTTTCCTCAATATCTCTAAAATTAGAAATATTTTTCTCTACCTACTAGAAATGATAATTGCATTCTTTCTCTTTTTTCTATTTTTTTTAAATTAAGTCACAAAGATCCAAACTTACAAAGGTAGAGAAAGCAATGCAAAAGACTTAGAGAACAGAAATAATTAAATAAATATATCCTAGGAGCCACTAGAGCCATTCTGGATAGGAAGAGCATGAAGAAATGAATTTTAAATGAGTAATAACAGAACCAGAGTATAAAAATAATAATAAAATAATGTAACTGGATCTTTACAAATCCTGCGACATAATTTGTAGAGTGAAATTCAAAGAAAGTTGTTGTGAAAAACACAATAATCACACATTAGTGCTGATTTAAAGTATATCTCAAATGCATGCAGTCTTGAAGAGAGGTTTTTTTTTTTTTTGTACAACACTCAAGAAGTGCTTTAATAAGGACTGTTGCATTCTCTGTCTTAAGCGTAACACCTAAATGGCCATTTAACAAGAGTATAGTACAAAGAGTTTGGTTTATTTTCTCTTGAGCACAGTAATAACCCATGTGACAACTCTTACTCTGCAGATATAAATGGCAAAAGTTAAGCAAGCAGTTTTGGTTTTCTTTGTTTTTTTTTGTTTTTTTTTTTTTTTTTAGTTGCAGGGATCTGCCTGGTAGCTTCTCTGTCAAAATTCTAGTTATGCACATAGGGGTCACATACAATACTCAGCTGAATTCTGAAAAAAAACCAAACAAACCAACCACCAAAACCCTCACAATTCATCAACAATGTGTACAAAGCAATATGTACAGAGACATCATTACCAGGCATTGTAGAAATACATCCTGAACAAAACTACAGTGTGCTATTCAAATGGATTATAACAAAATTAGGAAAATAAATTATTTAATTAAAAAGCAGTGTAACTTCTTGTCTGGTAACATTTTTTCCACCAGTGGCAAGGGCTGAGATTTTCTGCTGATGCTGCATAGGAACAGAACTCAAATAATTCCACTTTAATTTTACACCTAACATCCAGAGTGGCTTCTTAAGAGTTTTCCATACATGATTCATATGATTTTTGAAAATATAAAGCCACTATCATAAAAGATGTAGTAATCAAGGGTCTTCTAAATGAATTATCACAGTTTAGTATTCTCAAAAATGAAAAAATACAAACAAACAAAAAAAAATGCAAATTCCCAATGTACAGTGCAGGTTTCTTTTTATTTTTCTGAAGTCACTAACTTCTAGTAAGACCATAGAAAGAATATTGCCATGATTTAATAATTAATTGATCTGAACTACCTGTGTGAGTTTTGTTGGTTTTTTTGTTTGTGGTTTGTTTTCTTCGGTTTGAGTTGTGTAGATTTGGGGTTTGGGATTTTCTGGGTTTTGTTTTGGTTTTGGGTTTTTTGTGTTTTTTTTTCTTTTTAACAACCTAAAATAAAAGCCTTTTTGGGGAGGAAAAGGGAAAAAAAACTCTGCTGAATGATGCCCTGTGTAGGAGGACTGTATAAAACCCACTTAAGTAGTTTTGACATTAGATACTTTATTCTTTCTGTCATTTAAACCCAGGGACTAAGAAGAACACAGTAATTTAATGGATGACATCATACATAGCATCATAACTGATTTAATTACAAGATATGCTACACTGTAATCTTCTGGGGTGTTCTGGGTATGTTTAACACATTAATGGGATAATAAAAAGAAAAACCTAATGAAAACAGAAAGGTAGAATTTCTGTTTACTGAAATTAGGTTGCCAGTTTTTACCTAAAAGCACTTTTGTCTCTGCAGAAAAATAGACATTTTAGTGCCAGATTCATCTGACCTATTTTATCTCTTTATAATGAGGTGAATAATATCTAAAGCATTCAATGCCTTATGGGAGAACCTCATCAGGCAGCTCAGATGTGTGCATACATATTTTGTCAGATTAAATTTTAAGGAGAGCAGAGACAGACAAACCTGAACTGGCTGAACTTGTGTTGAAGTTATTATTACTTGTGCAGGAATACCAGGGAAGAAGAGTGGGAGGTGGTGGACAGCAGTGACACAACATATAAGTGGAATTTTAGTGTTGCATAAAAGGATTTAACAAAAATTGCCCTTACAAGACAACACTAAAAGAAAATTTTGCAATTTTCCCAAGCTAGCTTTCAGCAGACACAGAGTAAGCCTTCAAAGGCAGTGACCACATATGCCCTGAGTGAAATAGGGGTCTGTTTTAGAGTGAAGCAAGTTCACTGATACCTTCCATAAAGAAGGAGATGAGTACCAGAGCTCTAGAGTCCTGAGGAAAATAAAGGCTTCATCATAGTGTAGTGAAAGTTAATGCTCTACTCAATTAGACCTGCTGAGCATGACAGTCATATCTTTAACTGCTGCTTGGAGAAATAGATATATTTACCCCAACAGACCATTTCTGCAGGTGGACTCTCATATTGCCTTGGTGGGAGGCAATGGTAGGGGTTGTTATCCAGGACGTTACAACCCTTAGACGCCTGGATTTATTTACCTTTGAAGAAAAACTACCTGTTGCTACTTTCTGACACCGTAGCCATCTGTCAGAGGTCTGACTAAAGCTGTTTCTTTACTTTGATAACAGTAAATGTGTCGCTGAGCTGAGGCATGTTTTTGGAGAACATGTTTCACCAAGGAAAAACTTGGAATACAAAAATGTATTAAAGTTGCTACAGTTTAAGTTGTTGTAAATTTCCATCTTTTTCTGCTGTTATTTCCCTCTTATGCACCTGAGAAAAAAATTTGCAATATCTCTGATAGAGGTTAGAGAAAGAGCCATTCACAGGAGATGGCAGGAAATATTTGAAAGAGAAATAATCAAATATTTAAACCTACAAGAGTGAAAATTACACTGGGGCGCACTGACTATGTGGTAACAAGTAATTTGCAGAATCCAGACTCTTTTTCACAACATATTTCAAAATTGCTCTTAGTTCCAGATGAGAGTGAAAATAGAATGTTTTAAGTTCACTACTGTCATGGTTTAATCTCTGCTGGCAGCTGAGCCCCATGCAGCTGCTCACTCAGTTCTTCCTGTTGAGATGGGGGAAAGAATCAGAGGGTAAAAGGAGGAAAACTTGTGTGTTAAAATAAAGATGGTTAATGGGGAGGGCAAAAGCTCTGCACACAAGCAAAGCAAAACAAGGAATTAATTACTTGCTTCACATAGAGTGCTGGTTTTTGCTGCGGTAGAATCAATTTCTTTACAGTGGCTGGTTGGGGCTAAGTTTTGGATTTACACTGAACACAGGGTCAATAATAGAGATGTTTTTGTTATTGCTGGGCAGGGGTCACACAGAGGCAAGGGCTTTTCTGATTTCTGTACTGCAGCAATAGTGAGGAAGCTGGGAGTCCATGGAAGGCTGGGAGGAGACAGCTGGGACTGGTGATCCAAACTGACCAAATGCATATTCCAGACCATGTGACATCATGCTCAGTGTATAAAGTGGAAAGAAGAAGGAAGAAAGCGGAAATGTTTGGAATGATGGTGTTTGTCTTCCCAAGTAATGGTTACATGCTATGGGCACCTGTTTTCCTGGAGATTGTTGATATTGTTTGTCAAAAATCCTAATAATTCTTGGGCATAATCCATTTAATTTTAGTATTTCTACTCCTGCCAGGTAAATTACCAATGTTATTCTTTCTCAGACCTATGTCCATAAGTTTTTCTCATGTTATTGTGTTCTTACTTTAAATGTATGTGATAATATTTCTATTTGCCATTTTTATTATATGGTGCTACCTATTTTTAATTATGGGAAAACTGATATTTTGGTTTAAAATAGGTATCATTATTATTATTCTACTCAGACATGATGATGACCACAAAGACGAAATTTAACAATTGTCCATTAAACGGTACCTTGATTGACATGAGTTTTCCCTCTGTTTTTTTGACCACAGAAAGCTTGTTAATATCTGAGTCCCAAGGAAAGGCATATTTTAGTCTACTTCAGCATACTGTATGGACATATGTGTTTGCCAAGCTCTGCTTGGCAAAGTAGTAAAGCTTTCACTCTTCCATAGAGAAAAGTGTACATTTTAATGGCTAATACCATTAAAATAAAATTTTAGTTCTCACTGGATACAGAGATAGCCTGAAGAATGACATTCCATATCCTTGGCATCTAAGCATTGTTTCATTACCTTTTATTTTATGCTGTAAATACTTAAAATGATCATTCAAATGACAGCGCGACACAATTTAATGGATGTCAAACACATCCTTTTCCAATATAGTGAATATTATAGGCAGTAGCTCTAAAGTAGTGCCATACATTTAAGCATTATTTTATTCAAGATGAAATTGAGTAATTTGCATTTAAATGCAGTATAATAAAAAAAATTACCAACTGGATTCTGCATTCAGTTGCATGGGTGTGATATCTTTCTTGAACATCAGTGAACTCATTCAGGTCTGTCAGTGAATGACCAATGTCCATCAGATCATTAGTGTTCAGATTTTTCTGAACTGTATGCAGTTTTTTGATAATAAATAATTAAATTTTAAAAAAAATACACACACAGTATTTGGTAGTGACCATGGAATCTAAACTTTTATATCATCTGAAATCTCTGGCCTTTTCTATATTTAGTGTTTGTATGTCATGTCATTGCCAACCACTTCAAAAGCTCTTTAGCAAAGTTATACATTTTCAAAATGTCAAAAGCTCTTTTTATTAGCAGCAATGAAATTTCAAATGTGAACCTCAGAGATGCAATCAACTGTTTTTAAAATCATTACTGATCAAAAATATTCTTCCCAGTATTATGCTATAGATATTGCTAATATGACTTCTGTTGAAAACACATTTAGAAATCATACAAACTTTCCCTAACAGCTCAAATTTTTATATCTTTAAAAGAAATAATCATTAAGCTAAACTTTAAAAATAAAATTATTTAATTCTACTGTTATGGCCACAAGAAATAATGTCTGAAATCAAAATTCAAAGAAATATCATAGCTACCACTCAATGGAGCAAATGCATTAAAAGGACTTCCATTTCGTCTATTCTCTTTCCTATAGTTTTTACCCAGTCTTTACTAGTGCAAACCCCATATTATTATCTATAATGAGAACATCTGAAGTAAGGTTTGAGCTGCAACATCATTACTCCTTTATTAACCCTGAAAATTCATCAATACCTCTTCAATATTTATATTTTTTTAAATGTAACTCATTGCATAATTTTGCTGTTTCAAATGCTGAACCATCTAAAAACATTTTGTTTATTATCTTGTTCCTGAGGTTCAAAGTAAAGCTGGGAGAATAATGGTTCTCTTTCAATCTGATGGTTGAACTGCAAAGCTAGGTCAAAATTAGTTCAAATAGAAACAAATAATTTTTAGCATTATCTTTGACAAAGTGAAAAACTCTGCCAAAAAGCTATGATAATTTTTGAGTCGACTTTATAATTTTTTTCTAGTTGCCATAATAAATACACAAAACCTCTTAGTAAATGAATAAAAAAATTACTGGGAAGAAAATATAACTTTCAAATGAAATGTTGAAAAGTTTCTATAAAATTGTTTTGATGTTTCCAAAATAACATTTTTTTCTCCTTTAAAATATCTTTTAATGGTTTTCAGGTTTTCCTCTACCTACCACTACTCAAAAAACCAAAATTTTTTAATTATTAAGATCTTCTCAAATGTCCATTTTTTGGGAGAAAGAACTCCTATCTTGCCTAGTGCTAGCAAAGCTGTCAAATTCTGATTTGAAATATAAATGGCTTCTAACCTTGTGGAAGTTCAATCTTTTTATGTGTTGAATAAGAATTTATGGTAGATTTCAATGTTCTTACTGAAAAAAAAATTACCAGAGTAATTTTCATATAAGATTTGGTATATGAACTCTCTAGGTTTTCATATGATGAAAGAAAATAAAGAAAATAAAGAAAAAATAGAGAGAAATTAAGTTAGTTACAATCTATGTACAGAACACCTGTGAAAATTTCTACAAAATAATCAGTCTCCACACTAATTTAGCTGCAGAAAACATCAACATCAGGAAGGCTGCTAGGAATTTTTCTTAGGACTATAAAAAATACTACAAGAACTTACCTTATTATTCAAGCTACATTACCAACTTACCAACTTTCTACTAAACTACAAACTTTTCACAAAAAATTTCCCATTTCCACAATTTTTTTCCCTGAGCAAAATCTTCGGTTCCCCTTTCAGGAATGAAAAACACACCATTTTTTTGCAGGGTAGAAAGGGAATGATAAGGATATGCAACACTGGGAGACAGGTTGGCAATACTTCAAAACAGGAGCATTAAATAAATAAATTAATTAACAAACAGAAAAAACCTCCAAAAAGAAAACCACTTACTCTGAGATCCTATTTATAATCATCACCTGACAGGTCTAAGGAACTCTGATTTTGAAAAATAAATATAAGATTTCTTTTACTATCTGGGACTTTTCTCCACTTAAGTAGCTTCATATTTTAAGTAATTGTTGTAGTCTCCAAAACTGTCCATAAAAATATTTCTTTTTCTGATATCATTTCTGATTAAACTTCTTAAAATGCTTGAAGCTTTAGTGTAACTTTCTAAACTTGCTCTTTTACCTTCTCTCTGTGTTTGGGAGCATATGTGTTTGTATGTGTGCATGTGTGCAGATATCTTCATGCTTAAATTAAAGATGTCTTCTGTTTGTGAGGAAATCTAGATCTCTGCAACAATAAATCCACAACTGACCTGACTTATTATGATGCCAAATGCCTCCCTTTAAGCTTATTCGAAGCTTAGATGTCACAGAGACTCTGTCATGAGTTCCTGAACTTTGCCTTTTTACTCACATGCTGCCTTATTTCATTAAGAGTCTTGAATATGATGATTTTTCTTTGGGAGCCAAATTCTAGTCTGCTACAAATTCTAGTCTGTGTAAATTATATGAGTTCTGTGAACTAGTTACAGATTATTGTTTCATGTGGTGAGCCAGATAAGCTATTCCTGATAGTTTGATTAAAATATTTTAATTATTAAATTGTATTGCATAAATTCAAATCCACCTGGAAGTACAAAGATGGAGAATAACTGTTTATTAAAACTCACACCCCCATTATATCAATTTTTTTTTTTTTTTTCATTTTTAGGCCTTTGTATTTCTAATAAGAAAGGTATGGTCTCAGTCCTTATTTTAAGCACACTGTTTTATTTATATCCAGGAATCAAAGGCCTACTACAGATGTTCTGGATTTATCAAGTTGCTGTCTTGCTAGTGTAGACAATCATGTGGTGAAAATCCAAGATAAGCAATACACAGAAGAACCCAGTCTCTCTGGTGCATAGTTGCCTTTGATCTGAAAGAAGAATATCATCGTCTAGCACTGCCTAAAACACTGGGCTCTTAAGGGAGGGGTCGACAGTGAAAATTTCAAGTTTTTGAATCTTTTTTTCTCTTTTTTTTGGTAGTTTTGTACTTCTTATTTGGTGGAAAATACCTTCTGCTCTTCTTTCATGTGGCTGACAGCAGTAAGAACACTCTGAATTTCTCTTTATAATTTTTTCTACTCTGTAAATTGTTTTAGACTGGCCACATTTTCCTAGAATAAATCTCCACATTCATTTATTTTCTTTATCTTATGTAATGACTAATTATTTGCTTTAAATAATCTGAGGGAGATGACTCTGTGGGGAGAAAAACTTGTAGGTTCTATTGTGATATGATGAAGGAACTATTACTATTATGTTTTTGCAAGACTTCTGTCTTTCTATCACATTTTGGAAATTGAAGTGCCTTTTGTGGAATGCTAATGAAAAAAGAACAAAATAAAACAAACATAATTAAACTGTAAATTAGTTTTAAAGTTTATCAAAATATTCTCACTCCAAAAGGGTAGGTAAATCTGAAGTATATGAAGATGCTTTAACCCCAGTACAAAGAGACTGATTTAGTCCTGATCCTGGATAGAATTATTTAATCTAGAGATCCTTCCAACAGCCTATGTTTGATTTTTTGAGTTTTTCTTCCTGTACTATACAATACTGTTGTAAAATATATCTTTTAAGAAAACAAATCTTTCACAAGGACAATATCCTTGTATTACACTCTTCTCATAAGAGAATGCTCTATATTATGGCATTCTATGGATCCTTATGGATATGATAACAAAAATACTTTCTTCTCATTTTATTAATCCAGGGCTTCAGACAATAAATGCAAGTCATCACATGCCACAAACTTCTAAAAAAAGTGAGCTGAAATATATGGCATACCAGATGAGAAAAAGTTTTTGCATTAAAAAGCTTGCACTGAAAACAATCAAAAATAACAGATTTGAAGTTACTTCTGTTTCTAGTTTCCAAAGTTGTGGTATACTTAATTTTCACTGTAAAAAGCATAAGTATATGTACCAACCTGGCTAGGCAATGCAACAATTTCTTGGAGAAATAGATTTTAATATGTTTATCTGTCTTTGTAAAGCTGTAAGATAAAGCCTTGAGTCTTTGCCTGTAGATATTTCACTGTTCCAATGAAATCATTCATTTTGTTTACTTCTTCTCAAACCTACTTCTCTATTTTGAAGATTTCCAAGGTGACAATATGGCATGCTACATGAATTTAATCTGCCTAGTGAAGAAACTAGCACTGCACATGCTTATTATACTAAAAAGGGTAAGAAGATAACATTCCAGGATATCTTCCCCCTGAAAATGCAATTCTTTCTAAACTCAGCAACATATTAGCAAACCACTGGTTTTTAAGGTATAATCCTAGACTAGTGATACATCTAAGAAAGAATATTACTGAAATAAAAAGCATATAATAAAGTCCATTACCAAGTACATTAATGCCATTTTTTTTTGGCAGCATTACTAAAATTAGCAATTTTTGCAATTTTTTTTGATTGCTGCTAAGATTAGCAACACTTTTTTTTAGGTCTTGGTCAGTCTTCTGTGTTTCCCAGCATCCCTGAATACTGGAACAGAAAGTGCTCTCATATTTAAATTCCAGCCTCTAGTGAAGAGGGGGATAAATACACAAGATAATACAACAAGATGTTATTAAATTTCATCTTGATTTTTTCTTAAAACTGTGCAATCAGAAAGTTAAAATGTTTTAGTAAGAGAAAAGAAGAAAAAATGCAATGAATAAATTAAGACAATTTTTAAGAGTATGTAAGAAAACAAGCTATAACATGAATCTGATGGAAGATAGATTTGCAAAATATTTGTTCTATAAGTAACACATAGCATAGCATAAATGTCAGGAAAGAATATCAGTGTGGAAAAGTGAAAGAAAGTAGTCAAAGGGAAATGCTCCCAAATATTTACGCTTGCAATTTTGATGTGCTTAATTGACTCTCTTTTGGTGTTATCATTGCCTGACAGAGGTAGAAATAACAGAAGAAAATGCTGATTTCTTAACTGCTTGTTATACTTCAGGAGAGAGATAGACATTCTCATACTTTGTGTCGTACATTGTCAGAAAATATTTACTTGAAAAGAGGAAAATTAATTAAATACTCAGAATCCCCAGAGCTTCATTCAGAGTCATGGGCTTATTGTTACTTTGAAAGACGAGGGAGATCATCAGCGTTGTACTGCAGACATTGGGAAAACTGGAGCACTGTGTTATCACAAAATGGTAAAATAATGTAAGGAATTTTTCCTTACTGAACTTTTTTCCTGTTACCTATATTACAATGGGAAGCAGTTCTCATGCTAAAGCTGGATTAATTACTTTGGCAATTAAGTTATTTATTAAAATTATTCAGAGGAATTTCCAAAAAAGATATTTATTTTAAAAAAATCAAAATACAGTAAGATGTCTAATAAGATTCAGGTTTTAACAGCCACTTATTGCTGATGAAAGTATATTGGTATGTTTTCACTTATAGATAGAGTGTTTCTGTGCAAGGACAAAGGACTTGTTCCCTGAAATGGCAGATTCTCAAAGTACTTGAGTGAAAATAAGTAGATGAAAAATGTCTGAATTTGAAAGTGAATATGAAACCTTTCCATTGATGTTATAAGAGGAAATAAATAGGAGCCTTATTTTATACTTAAACAGTTACAGTAAACATTAAATCCTTTTTGGAAGCATTATCTTAGCTACAAAGAGTAGAGTAATTGCATGTGAAGTTAACTGAGCACTAGATTGGCCTATATTTTGAGTGGCAAGTATTCTGGCAGGAAAAGACAAGGGCACAAAGTGAAGGTCCCACTGGAATACAGTTTAATATGATAAATTAAAGTTTGCATAATAAGCCCAGATTCTCATTCTTCAGCCAATGCATTTCACTCTGTGTTCTCACCTTTTATGTTATATCTATGCTGCAAAGATGTAAGAGGAATAATTTGGAATATTTTGTTTTCTACTTTCTTTATTATTAGCCAATTCTTTCCTCCTCTTCTCTTCTTCAACCTCTTCCATCTCTCAAGCCTTGCTCCAATAAATTGGACCTTCTTTTTTTTTTTTGCTCTCTGATTTAGATAGCTAAGTCTCAAAATAAATCTGGGATAATCACTTTATCTTCTATGTACTGGTATTTTTCAACTGTAGCTCATTCACCCACAGACTTAAATTACCAATCATTAAAAACATCAAGTAGTTGTTTAAAATCCCTGCTTGTTAGCTTTTATATAGGAAAAAAAGTAGATGTAGGATTTTTTAAACTAAATAATTTAATAGATAGCAAGAAAAAAAAGATCACTCATATTTACATGCAACTAAGACTTTGCAAGGAATGGGGTAAAATATACTCTGAAATAAAAAAATTAAATACCTTTTTCATATCTCTTATTATAATGAAAAATATATTTTGATTATTTTTATTATGGTGATTAACTTCCTGTGAAATAAACAGATTGCTCTTATGAGGATTACAACTGTTATTTGTAACTAAGCTGCCAAACTAATGAGATTATTTGAAACCATGACAATACATTTATACATTTATATTTATATTTATAAATTGTGATTCTCACATGAGAATGGCTCATCACTGGAAAGAAGAAAAGATACCAGAAATACTATGAATTAAGAAAGAGCCTAAAACATGCTGGTTTTGTTTTCTTTCATCATAATTCTGACCAAATTAAAAAAGGACTGGCAAAGCAGGATCTGATGCTGATTCTGTTCATAATAAAATACATGCTTCCTTAGGGTCAGATTTCAGCTTCTGATTTTCAGCTTCCTACAGGGCAGCCAAGATCAAAGTAGGGCTGTCATAGCACAAATATTAGATAGCAGGCATTAGAAAAAGCTGGAAACAACAGTCATTATACACAGGACAGACAATTCATCCCCTATATGAAAAAAAAAATGAAATTGAAAAATTGAAAAATTGAAACAGGGTCAGACAGGAAATCTCATATGAACTTTTACACTCAGAGCATGAAATATAATCACTGATTATGAAACAACTAAGCTCACAAGTGACTTCTGATTCTGATCATTTTTGCTTTGTTTTCAAAGTGCTGCTGCCAAGAAGGTAACAGAAAGGCACTGACTTTTGTTTACATGGGAGAAATTTCCTAGTGAGATTAATAAAATTCTGTTTAGACACTTCAATTAAAAATTTGACCTTATTTAATTATTCTTTAAACTGCATTTTACCTGATATAAACCAAGATGAAAAGAAATATTGCTCATATCAGTAAGGTATTTTTCACAATCTATTTCACCTAAACCTTGAGAATAGTTCAAATGCACATACTCACCCACTGGGCAACATATCTAGGGTAATGCTCTTTCATCACAAATTTCTCTCCTAGGACACTAGGACATTGCATTTGCCATGGATTAGGAAGGGGCACAAAAACACTCATTCCCAGTGACTTGTCTGTGGTGAATTGTAACTCTGTGATATATTTTTTGTGGTTCTTCTGAGATTTAATGTAGTTGAAGAAGAGATTAGCTCAGAATTTGGTATTTGTATTAATTGAAGATTTTGCGCCTAAAAATCTTTTGCATGTATTCAGAACCTAGAGGACTTTCTTCCAGTAGGTGTGTCTCTTATTGGACTGTTCAAAACACTTCAATAATTCTTCAATTCAGATTCATATTCTCTACAGGTGTTTAAATTACTCCTTCTGTTTAAATAATTAGTGATGTTGAATTCTGAGCCTAGAAATGTAATGGTTTTGTTTCCTCTATTCCTTTCCAATTTCTCAATATATAGATACAGTGTTTGGATGTGTGAGAACCCCAGGCTTGCTTCAGGGGTCTTGTGTGGTGGTAAAGTCTCTCCTCCAACCCGTGCTTCCAAAGAAAAACTCGACAGCCTCTTGTTGTTCAGTCTCAAGTTGGTTTATTGCTAGTTATCTAAAAGATTGTCTTCTCTGGCTACTGCGGTTTGGTCAGCGGCTCAGACAGAGGCACACACACCCCTGTCACCCTCTCTGTCTGGTGTCTTCTTCTCTCTCCCCGCCTGTGGGAACCCCAGCCTTGCTCTGGGGTCCCATGAGGTGGTGAAATTTCTCCTCCAACCCTTGCTTCCAAAGAAAAACTGCACAGGCTCTTGCTGTTTGGTCTCAAGGCAGTTTATTGTTAGTTATCTAAGATTGTCTTCTTGGGCTGCAGCTGCTTGGTCAGAGGCCTGGACAGAGGCACACACACACACTGACATCCTCTCTGTCTGGTGTCTTCTGCTTCTCTCTCCCCGCCCAGGGCTGCTGCTATCTTTTATGTGATATATCACGTATTACATGTTTATAGTTTTCCCCCAATACTTACTACCTATATTACAATGTGCCTTTCTACTCTAAACCAATCTGTGAGTGCCAACATCACCAAGAACATGGAGGCAAGGAAAAAGAAGGAGGAAGAACAGGATCAGCCCACTTTCCTCCATCTTAGAACTTCTGACCCCCATGTACAAAGTAAAACCCCCCCTGTACATGTGATAAAACCCCCCTGTACAATACTAAAAAAATTTTCCCTCTGTTTTGTAACTACTTCTACTGTACTATCTAACCTTTTGTGACTGCTTGTTCCACCTCCAAAGCTGGTAACTCATTCCATGGCTCAAACTCAAAACCACAGCTGTTTCCAGAAGACTGTCAGGGTCTAGAATGCTTCAGACCAAGGCCTGGAACCTCTAAAAATGTCTGAGAGACATTTTGAGTTCCCACATCTCCCCTCTCTGTTTGAACCAGAAACACCTGCTTTGCCATGTTGTTCAAGGCCCTTCAAATGAACATGAAAATGCATGGCAGAACAAGTAAAACTACAAACCCTATAAGAATATAAAATGCTATTTTTAAAAGTTCTTTCCACAATGGTGAAAGATTAAAAAAGCCAATGAAATCATCTCACCAGAATCCTGTAACTTTTTTTTTCTCAATTTGCTGATACTACTTTGCATCTGTTTCATATTTTCATGAATAGATTTTGAATGATCAAACAAGTTCATGCAGCACATCCCCTCAAATTTTTCACATCTGTGCCCATGTGACAGCAGCAAATAACCAACTGCTGCCCTGTTCTGAAGCACCGCTTATCTTGCACTGCTGATATCTGTTAACATGTCACTCAGTGCAGACGAAATGGCACGACTGTGTTTGCTCAATCCAGTATGCTATGTGGTTCAGTTTTGTCAAGGCCACCCCTAACGCTGTTTGGGGTGAGAAAATTGCTACTGCAATTCTCCGAGCCTTGTCCTAGGTACAAACATCATCATCACAATTTGGCTATATTGTTCAAAGGATCTTTCTTCTTTCCTGTGTGTCTGCTCATTTAATGTTTTCAAATTAGGTGTTATCAATGAAAGTTCTCCAATGCTGCATGGACTGTTCTTGACTTTTGCAGGGATAGCAGGCCAAATTCTGTCCCCGCAAATCAAAAAACACTCCCTTCGGTAAAGTGGCTGGGTGTTGAAGGGATAGTTTGCTCGTCACTTTGGTGTGATTGCACCAGGATGACGTATTTCTATAAAATAACTGATTTGGAATTATATCTACTATATGATTATCTATCTTTGCCACTCTCAATGGATTGAATTTGATACCAAACTTCATTCTTGTTGACCAAAAAAAATGTCCAACTCTGAAGGTTCAAAGTGAGCCACAGGAAGGAACTGTGTCCAAACATGCCATCCTTCCACAGGATCCGAAAAAGACTTCAGAACCTTTTGGAGGGATGTCCCCTGGAATCGGTCATTCCTTCACTGGCACACCTACCAAGCTTGTTGAAAATTGTTTCCCCAGTTCTGAATGGGTCAGGCAAATGCTGTCCAGACCCGCTGCCTTTGCCAAAGTCTCCCACACCTTTTCCCTTGGCTGTCTCATGGGAAAGCCTGTCCCATTGCCCAAGGCAACAAGCAAAGGAATGAAGCACATGAACACTATCTGTCTGAACCCCATGTCCATGTCCCCAACCTCTGTGAGAAACCCCGCAATGCAGCAACACCCAAACAACACTTGATTCCCCAGAAAAACCCCAAGTCTCTGAGTTCCCAATCATTGAGCGACGAGATGCCTGCAGCGTTGCTGTCCATCTTTGTCTGCATGCTTGCTTCTCTGCTTCTCTGGTCCACGTTCACTGGCATCTGCACCCGATGAGGTTTCACGTGCCTTGCCGACACCCACTTCGATCCTCGTTCTATAGAAACACAAACAAAACCCTTGCCCCAAATTATTAATGTAAATGGATTTTCAATTTGTCCTGACTCTGGGTTTTTGACCAAAACTAAAGAATTTTCCCTTAGCACTGCTTGTGCACTGTTTGTAAAATGTCTGACAATTCACATACAAAACTCTGTTCAACTGCATGTGAGATGTTGCTCCTGCCTCCTCCTTGTCTGTTTATTCAAATGGATTACAAGGTATGATATATTCTGTGGTTTCTCCTGTATGTCATGATCCAAAAATTGCTCCTGAAAATGTGTGAACTGAAACATAAATGTGAAAACATATCAACTGAAACACAAATGTTTTCAAGCTTCTCAAAAAATGCATATTTTGGGACATCAGTTTGCCACAGCTGAAGACTTTTTCAAACCTCTCAAACTGGTCACTCCTGTAAATACAGGATGCTGTACAAACTGACACTCTGACAAGCACTGATGATTTCCTTTGTCTGACCTTTAGAAAGCGAAAGGATTCCATCAATGTCTGTATACTTTTGTGAAAAAATGCATGGCTCAATTTTTCTTGCTCAAAAATGTCTGGCAGTGTTTGTGAGGTGGACACTGTGAATCTGTCTATATGAACATTTACTTTTACTAAAAACCTCAGAAATGAAGAATGCATTCTGATGTGCATAACAAAATATTTATGTTCTCTGTCTTTTAGGATTATTTTCATGCATAATAGATATGAATATAAAACTTCATTGTCCATATATTTTAAAAGTGATTCCTCTAATTGTTTGGCCACATTTGCAATATACACTGAATCTGTGATCAGATTGATGGCTTCTGAAATAACTGAAAAACTCTATTACTACTAATTTTACAATTTGTGGTGAATCTTTTACCATTTTTTTACATCTGATTCCCATTTCCTTATTTTTGGAATTTTCCATGTGATTTGTGAGTTTTCCTTGAACTATCAGTAAACACTGTCATCTTTTCCATTAATTCTTAACTTATTTTTGATTTTTCTCTAAAACTTATTTTTGTATTTAACATTTTGTGAGCTAAAAAATGAACTATGCAAACTTCTGGGTATTCTAACAATGTGATTGAAAAATCTTGTGACTTTGGATTGTCCACTCAAAATATTTTTTCTTTCTTTAAATGTAAATGAATGATTAAGAAATCTCTGCCTGACATTGTCAGCAATCTGGTGTTTGCCTTAACAATGATCTGAGCCATTATCTCTAAATCTATAAGAACACTTTTTGAGGGCCTGTAAGATAAAAACAAATACCTACTTTAAACTTCTATAAAAACATTACCACGATCCTTGCTCAAAGTTATTAACTTGACTGATTTTTTCAATTTGATCCGTCCAGTGTCTGGCACTCTCTTCATATTTTCCTCGACAATCAGCGAAATCAAGTCTACAAAAGAACAATCTCAAAAGATTAAAATATACAAAATTTCCATTACTTATTCCAGCCTTATTTCAGGCACTTCTTCACTTCTTTTCTTTTTTTTTTTCTCTTTACACCATTTTTCTTTTTTCTCTCTTTCTCTTCTTTTCTTTTGAAACAAGAAGGTTAAAATATAAAACATAATATAGAACAAGACAAAATATCTTAATAATAAAATGCAGAAAACTTATCAAAATCAATAACAATTCAAAAGAGTTCAAAAGAAAGATTCTAAATAACATATATAAAATTGAACAAAATATAATTATCAGAAACATTGTGCCAGTGGTTCAGAGTCTGCAAACAGCTGAAACATTTGTTTCCAGTGAAAATTGACATCCCTTCCCGGGCAGGGCTGACAAGTCTCACCCCAAGGCTGTGTCAGCTGTCAAATTTGTAGGATCGAATTGATGGATCAAAATGATCTATATAACATTCATTTTTGTGCAAAAACCTCTGAATTTTGCTGGCAAACTCATCCGTCCAAGTTAAAATCAGGGCCTGGCCAAAACCCAAACTTTAAATTGGAGTGATGCTCTTTAACATACTATCTTAAACAAAGCTTATACTAATATTAAATATCTGATACCTGAAACATAACAACTTATTATAACATTTTCATATAAAATAAACACTCAAAGTTCAAACTGATAAATTGATCAAATGACACGAGGATTCATTCTTCTTGAAACTCCTTTGAAGGAAACAGATGTTTTTTCAATTGAAAGAAACCATAAAATTAACATTAACAAAAGACTGTCAGAATGCTTCAGGCATCTCTCTCTGAGATCTTCTGAAAAACATTCAAGAATGTTAAAAAATAGAAATGCAATGATTCCACTCACAAGAAATGTAAAAACAAACCAAAGAGTTTACCTAGAAAAATGCACGACATAGTTAAAATCCAAAATGAAACTTCAGAATGACATGTAACCTGGATGAGATTACAAAAACAACAATAAAACATATGAAAATTCACTATGAAAAAACAAAGCACAGAGCTTCACCTGATAACATGATAAAATTTCTTAACAATAACATTTATAAAACACTTAAATAGTTAAATGCAAAAGAAAGAATTTGGAAACAACCATCCTTTGTATCATTACACAAAGAAATAACAAAATAAATAAGTGATCATTAACCAATGAAACCAATCTCAGAAAAACTCAGAATAAATTTCTTCAAGACTCTTATACACTGATAAGCTTACAATAAAACAGAAAAGACTAAAATAAAACCAAGAATCCGATAGACTGTTTTCCCTTTAACTTAATATTCATTATCATCTCATAAACTCTTTCAGTCAAAACGTTGTTATCCTTAAAGAAAAACAACTAAACTTTGTTAATTAAACAAACTTAACCTTTGAAAAACTTAAAATAATTTTTTTAATTAAACACTACTTAAACTTAACATATAAAATATTGGTAAAAAAATCCCTAAATTATATTAACTTTATGAAATCTATATATATATCAAATTAACAATATATAAATCCATTATCAATTAAACACTTATAAACTTAACTTTTTCAGGGCCCAAACTAAGATAAACTTAAAGTTATATACTCTAATTAAACAATACTTAACTTAAGCTTAAATAAAACGACATATAAAATTCAATTCTATTATTAATAGAATGCTAAAATACAACTTAAACAACATAATAAATTACTAAAGTTGTATCGGGGGGCGGCTCTCCGGTACGGAGGCTCCGTCGATACGGTGGTAATAAGAATGCGTACACCACGGCAGGTTGTCTCTCAGGCGCTGCTTTATTCACTGAGGGCTGGGTGTCAGGGAGGATCCGCGACCCGTCCGCTCGGCAAGGGAGCAGGCTCCGAGAGCCCCGAATAAGGGGCGGGGTAGGGCTTATAACAGGTGGCAGATAGGAGGGACAGGGTACAAAGGGTCCAGTAGGAATGGGGTTCGGAGGAGGAGTTGGGATGGAATAATTGGGGTACAGCAAATGGGGATGAGGGAAGGGGGCGATAACTGGGGAAGAGCCAATTACAGACAGAGAACTTAGGAACATTCTGGAACTAAAGGCAAGTACAAAAATGATTGACATAAAGATGGACATAACTGACAGTTACATAACATAAGGGGAGTGGTAGATTCGATGGGCAGCTTGGAGGCGGGAATTTATACAACAGCCTCCTCCCAAGGCATATTCGGGGGGGCTTTTCCCAAGTCCCCTACCACATAAAGTTTCATGCTATCCAATTTTCTATCTCAATTCTCATTATGATATCTCTTTTCCACATTATGTTCTATAAACAATATTCTTCACCACACTGGATGGGTGCATGTGCTGATCAATTCTGTCACCTAACTAAAAAATCTGGGGTTAGCTTTTAGAAACATTGGAGAAGTTTGAAGGAGACCCTTATGATTTCAAGTGGTGACTTAGCTGTATCTTATTTTTTGGGTGAATGTTGGAATTCCATCTCATCATTGTTGTGGGACATTTGGTTCAATAGATGCGCTTTGCAAAAAGTTGTTTACTTTGGCTGCTGTGGTTTCTGGGCTGTGCCGTGTATTTGTTGTTAATGTTTGGATGTGCACTGCAGTGGAAAAAGCCTCGGCATCTGTCACAACACAGCTCTGCTGTGAGAGGCAGTGACCAAAGAAATCCCTGCCTTGGCTCTGCCCAGTCCCCGCTCACACCCAGTGTCGGCTGTGCTGGACCCGTGCCTGAAACCTGTCCCTCAGACACTTCTGTGTTCGCTTTAACTTCTGCAAACGCAGTGTGCATACTGGATTCACCTGTCTCTGTCTGTGACGCCATGGGAACGAGAGAAGGATCACCAGCCCCGACTGCACCCCGCCACGCCGACCCCGGCCATGGCCGTGGGCTCAGGAATGCCCCCTCTCACGCCCGACTGGACCTGGCACCGTTCCAGTCCCGCTCGGGTCATCCTGCCTGGCCCCGGTGTCTGTCCCCGTCTCAGCGTGATTCGGCGCTCTGCTGACGTCATCAGCACGCGACCTCCGCTCCCCACTGCCGCCGCGCCCCGCGCTCGGGTTTCCCCCCCCGCGGTCACCGCGCAGCCTGTGGATGCCTGGCTGGCTGGCAGCCGCCGCATCCGCTGATGGTCTCAGTGCCCGTGCCGCGCTCGAGATGCGAAAGACCCCGCGCCACGGTTCCATGAACTCGGCTCTCCAATTTGTACTTCCAACAATTGATTTACATTCGCAAACCCCGTACTAATTCCTGATAAACTTTCAGTCTAACATTTCTTCTAACAACTGATCCATGTGTAACTGATTCTTTATGCAATAACTATTCTGTTCTGGCCGTATCTGAAACTGACAGGGGTTGCTGTGGGTTTATGCTGGCTGTTGCCATGGGAACTGCGATGGACCCGTGCCCTGAGTCATCCTGGCCACGCTCCGTCCCTGCCTGTGTCACCCCGGGGGTGTGGACGCTCCTGCTCTGGTCCCGGCCGTGCTTTCGCCTAACTCCGGCTCGCAGCGCCTGGTTCAGAGCCACTGCCGTCCCCCCCAGGCTGACGTAATCACCTTTCTGTTCCCATTCCGGCCCTGATGTCTCCCATCTCGCTTTGCCCCTCTCCTGACTGTCCCAGCACCCACAGCCCGCGCGCGCCGGCCCCGCCCCGCCTGCGCCTGTCCCACGCGTTCCAGATGCGAGAGATCCCCTGCACCCGTGGCTCTCGGGCTTTGCTCAACCTTCACGCGCGTGCCCGCCGCCTGAGTTGCAGCGAGGGACGCCTGTCGCTGTCCCTCTGCTATTTCCTCAGCGGGTCTGGCTGCCGCGGTCCGGGAGCTGCCCCCCCGCCTCTTGGGTGGCCGCTCTTGCGGCTTCACGGATTCTCGACACCGAACGCACCACGGGATGCTCGGGACGCCTGGCCACTGCACCCACGCCCCTGCCGCCCTGTGTCTGCGCTGTTCCCGCTGTCCCAACTCTCGCCTGCACCGCAGGCTGTTTTGAACTCCCAGCCCGAGCAGCCACGAAAGATTTCTCCTCTCCCCTCCTCTTCCCTCTCTGCTCTGCACTCCCTCTGCACCCTCCCCCATGGAGACGCCGCCGCCGCTGGCCCTCTCGCCGCGGGTTCGGAGTCGAGCAATGCTTGGTCCCTTCCCCCGCCAGGGGCTGCGGCTGTGCTTGGCTTATCTCTCTGTCTGGGGGATTTGCATTGGAGGAGCTCAGGGATTGAGGTTCGAGGGAAACTGAGGAACAGTGGGAACCCGGAGACACAGGGCATGATGACAGACCATCCCCTGATTCTCCACGGGAGGCAATCCTGCTTCCCCTGGATCTGTGGTGAGGAAAACTGCCCCAAGCTGCTGGCTGGGCAATCTTCCCCCTTTATGTTCCCATAGGAGCCCCAGCTGTCCGGCCGGACGTGCTGTGCCGTAGAGCTGGCTATAATATTGTCCTTGTTAAAAGCAAAAGTTTTGCAGCAGTCTTATCTTTTTGTCCTTTTGTGGCTCAGTAAT
Organism: Lonchura striata; assembly: GCF_050655825.1. Lineage (NCBI taxonomy): Eukaryota > Metazoa > Chordata > Aves > Passeriformes > Estrildidae > Lonchura > Lonchura striata. Next base: position 76,718,506 of record NC_140704.1, read on the forward strand.
AAAGTTACTTATTGATCCTTTGCCAAAAATTCAATCCCAAGAAAAAATATACATCTGTGTGCGAGTGACTACACCACACCTATGATGAAAAAGCTTTCATTTCATTTGGAGCTATCTCTACCTGATGGGTAGAAGTTTCGCCCTATAGGGCTAAAAAAAAATCTTTGGTGTGTCCTTGGGAAAATCCCTTCCCTCCCCATGTTCTTAATTTCGACCATTCTCACCAAAATCTAAGTCATCATGAAGTCAGTCCAGAGATGGCACTGTCCATCGTCCAGCAGGCCACAGGCGAGGAATCCCAGGCGCGCTTCTGGTTTCTCTCCTCCTGGCTGTCCTCCAGACGAAATGCCTTGGTGAAGGTCAGGTTCTTATCTTGAGCTTTCCGCTCCCTCTCTTCTTGAAAATGCGGAGAGTGTGTACTGCTCTTCTTTTTTTTTCTTCCTTCTTTCTTTTTCTGCCGATGAAGGTTGGAGGTTGTTTGATGTTTCTTTTTCTTCTTTTTGCTGATGCCTGTTGCTTCTCTTTCGACCGCCACTTTGCTCTCGGGGGTTTCTTGCTGCTGTCCCCCGTCTCTCCCTGGCCCCCCGGGACCCTCCGGCTAGCTGTCCCCTCCGGGGCCAGGGTTTTCCGCGGTCCCACTGCCCTGGGCTTACCAGGCAGCGTCTGGGTTAGCACGGTCCGAGCTGCGGCGCTGCCTCAGTCGCCGCAAGGGTTCGAGATAAAGAGACCAAGAGAGACCAATGGTATGCTTGTCCAGAGAGATTGTATTGCCTGAAGCATTGCAGTGACCAAAGGCCCTGGGCTATTGCCCAGATACAGTTTTATACAGCAAAATTAAGAGATAAGGTCTTAAACAATAGAGACAGTGTTCAGCTAAGGCACATCAGAACCACCCCAGGGGCCAGGTCCAATGGGAACTGCTCAGGGGTGGGGAGAAGGGGGCCTACAGAGGAATGCTGAAGCGGGACTTTCCCGAAACAGTGGAGCATAGATAAATGTATCTTTTCCCTCAGTTTCTCATTCCCAAAGCCTTTCTAAAACAATGGGGCATACATGAATGTATCCTTTTCCTCAGTTTACCATTCCCAAGGCCTTTCTAAAACAATCCTCTATGCTACCATGCCAGCATGACTGCAACAATTCCCCGCTTTTCAATTACTAAGATGAACGATGCCTTGGGAGAAGGTAAACTGTGGCTCTCAAACTGCAGTGTCTTTCTGCTTGTCGTCTTCCCACCAATCGCTTTCCGTGGCGGCAGCAGCGATGAAAACCGGCGCAGAAGCCTTCGGCTTCGAGGTGATGACCTTGGAGACAATCCGCTTCAGAATTCCCAATGCTAACAGAACTAAAAACAATGCAACTAGAAAGTAAAAGATGTCTTTTAAAAGAGACACTGCCCACCCAGAAAGGTCCCAGTCTTTGAACAGATTTTTAAACCAATCCTCATTTTCTTGCTTCACATTCCCAATGAGGTTTCTCATTTCCTGAATGGACGAGTGGACACTCTGTCCTTTAGATGACAGATCAAAACAACACAACCCATCAAATTCTTTACATCCATGACCATGTGCCAACAGCAGGAAGTCAATAGCTGCCCTATTTTGGAGGGTAGCCTTTCTGGTTATTTCCTCGTCTTCTAGGAGGTCACTCAGCGCTGCTGATGTTAAATTTGCCTGCTTGGTCACCCAGCATTCTAGATTGCCTAATTCACTCAATGCTTTGGCTGCTGCAACCCATGGTAAAAACAGAGACAGCAACTCTTTTGGATTTTGCCCAATGATAAATTTCTGCATCACAATGTTCATCAAATTGGCTTGCACTCCGCTTAGTAATTTTTTTCCCACTTTTTGCTTGCCCAATTGGAATTTGGGTCATGTTGGGGGAAGCAAGGGTCAGATGCCCAAAAGTACATGGACCTCCAATAAGACGAGATGGGATTCCTGGGTATGCTCTGTCCCCACAGATAAGAAACATTCCCTTGTCCAGCTTGCGTGGACGGAAATCAGTGGTGGATGCAAATTTCAGCTTGTAGACAGCTGTGCACCATTGACCTGCTCTGAATTCTACTTTGTACTGTTTGACATGCTCATATAATTTTACTTCTTTGGTTGGGGAAAAATCAAATTGAATGCAAAATTCAGCTTTTGCAGAGCCTAGGAGTTCTAATTCCTGGGGCTCCCCCTCAGCAGTGGGCAAATGTGAAACCCACCCTTGCCACAAAATGAGGGGATTTCGCACTTGTGCTTCAACTTGTCCTGCACCTTTAGGTATTTTATTTTCGTTCACCTGCTTTTGCAAACGGACCAGACCAATTGGAAACTCATCCTCCTTACTTGGAACCCCTATTAAACATGTGGACATCGGATTTTCTGCTGAGGCAGTGGATAAACACATATGATCCTGTTGCAAGGCTTGGGCTAGCGTGACCCACACATTTTTCTTGGGCTGTGGAACAATCCATGCATCCACCGTGGAAGGGTAGATGACCATTCCCTGGAACCAAACGATGAGCAGGAATGTGGAAATTGACATTCTGCTAGTCTGAAAGAGAGATAAAATCATACAACAAAGTGAACTAACTCTGAAAAAGATACAATTTGCTCTGCCAGTATAAAGGAAAATGATTCTCCCCCTCCCGCCTTCCCCCCTTGTCGAGGAGGCCCTTTGAACCCAGGAGTCCTGGGGGTTGCTGCTGCTGAAGCATCCACCCTTTCCCGTGGTTTTATCACTGAGTCCTCTGTCATCAGCATAGCTTTCCTGGTGCACTCCTTGATGAGCTGATCGAGTGTGGGGGGAGGCGATGATGGAAGAGCCAGGATGACTCGCTGACAGACTTCATTTGCATTTGTGGTGACCAGTTCTAATATAAGTTGGTCTTGGAGCTCTGGATTTTGCACCCTCTTTTCCACAGAGGCTCGCACTCGATCCACAAAATCCATGAATGGTTCTGAAACAGACTGCTTTAAAGCAGTATATGAGACAATAGGGTCTTTAGAAGGCATATTAAAAAATGCACGTTCTGCTGCATCCCTGGACAGGTCTAACACTGCTCTGGGAATGCCTGCTGCTTGCTTTTCAGCTTGGCTCCAATCACCCTCACCCACTAGATGTTCTAAAGTGATTTCCTCATCCTCTATATCTGTGGAAAGGCTTGGACTTTGCAGAATCTCTGGGAGGAGATCTGCTGCAAGTCTTTTCCACGTTCTTTCCCACAATCTAAACTCAGACCGAGGGAGCAAGCAACTGAAAAGACGTTTCAAATCAGCGGGGACAAATGTCTTGGAGCATATAGTAGCTTTCAAAATGCTCTTAAAAAATTCACTTCTTTCCCCAAACTCACGCTTCGTTTTGCAAAGTTCCCTAATACTATCATACGAAAGGGGCTCCCATTTGGCGTTCTGTCCCCTGGCATTATAAATCACGGGGGCTAAGAACGCAGGCTCGGTCTCTCTGAGCACTTCCCGGCTGACAGCCTGGGCGCTGCCGTTGCCAGGGAAACCGGGAGAGGGAGAGGGAGGAGGAGGAGGGCCGGCTTGTGAGGGAGTGGCCGCAGCCGGCGGGGCTGCGTGGAGCGGGGCTGGGACAGGGACAGGGGGTGGTGATGGAACTGCGAGAGGAGGAGCTGAGGGCTGGACCGGGGGCTGGAATGTGGGCTGAACCGCCGCAAGGGAGGAGGGGTTGGGGTCAGGGATAGGCGGAGGGGGGAATGCGAGGGCTGGGGGCATGTTCTGGGCTGGCACAGGGAGCAGGGAATGCGGGGATGGAGAAGGGAAAACCACGTGGCCACCTCCATCTTGTGGGGGCTGCACGGGAGGGGGAATGGGGGGTGCAAAGCATGGATTTTCAGCTGCGGGAGCAAAAGCAGGAGGCGGAGAAGGGTTAGAAACTAAATCTACATCTGCACAGTTAGTTTTCTCACCGCAGGGGGTGCGGGGGGGCACCGGGGACGCGACAGGGCGCTTTTCTGCTCCCTGGGCGCCCTGAGTGTCCGCACTCTCTTTCACAACATCGTAAACGACCAAAAACATTCTCATAAAACTTTCTTTCACTGAGGGATCTCCTGCCTTTGTCCTTTCACTCAGCACTGCACCAACACGCTTCCAAAATCGTCTTTCTCTCACTACTTGCTCTGTTATCTCCGGAATACTTACTGATAACCATCTGACAAACTCTTTCACAAGGCTCTTATGAAATTTGACACCTGCACTCAGCAGGGGCTCCTGAACTTGTTTATAAATCTCTTTCTGCTGTGTAGTCAGCCTAACACCCATGGCTGGCTTCACAGCAAATCTCAACCAATTACTGCAGCAAACCCAAAGTTCTAAAGCTACGACGGAGACTCCCGTCACGCCTGCGTGCTGGCGTGTCCCCCCGTGGGCACACAGGAGCCGATGTCTCCTGGCCGGGCCCCTGCCCCCCAGTACGAGACTCACCCACCGCCGTCCTTTAGACACCACTGCAGCAACGGTTCCCGAACCCCGGGCGGTCTCCCGGGTGTGGAGAGGTACCGTCCGACCCGTGGCGACCTCGCCGGACAGAAATCGGCGTCTGTCTCCACGGCAACAGTCCCGCTGGGCTGTATGGAGAGGCAAGTGCCTCACACCACCAGCGTGATCCCAGAGCTTCTCCCCGCGGAGCCGACAGCCTGCGTAGCGATTTATTCACACCGCTCCCCGCTCTGCAGCTCGCGGTGACACTGCAAAGTGTCTGGAAAAGCTCCTAGCCAGTGCACTGTCCACGACGGCTGCGGCAGGCTTGCTCAGACCAGTGCAAAGCCCAACGTTGGTGCGCCACTTGTTGCTTCTCTTTCGACCGCCACTTTGCTCTCGGGGGTTTCTCGCCGCTGTCCCCCGTCTCTCCCTGGCCCCCCGGGACCCTCCGGCTAGCTGTCCCCTCCGGGGCCAGGGTTTTCCGCGGTCCCACTGCCCTGGGCTTACCAGGCAGCGTCTGGGTTAGCACGGTCCGAGCTGCGGCGCTGCCTCAGTCGCCGCAAGGGTTCGAGATAAAGAGACCAAGAGAGACCAATGGTATGCTTGTCCAGAGAGATTGTATTGCCTGAAGCATTGCAGTGACCAAAGGCCCTGGGCTATTGCCCAGATACAGTTTTATACAGCAAAATTAAGAGATAAGGTCTTAAACAATAGAGACAGTGTTCAGCTAAGGCACATCAGAACCACCCCAGGGGCCAGGTCCAATGGGAACTGCTCAGGGGTGGGGAGAAGGGGGCCTACAGAGGAATGCTGAAGCGGGACTTTCCCGAAACAGTGGAGCATAGATAAATGTATCTTTTCCCTCAGTTTCTCATTCCCAAAGCCTTTCTAAAACAATGGGGCATACATGAATGTATCCTTTTCCTCAGTTTACCATTCCCAAGGCCTTTCTAAAACAATCCTCTATGCTACCATGCCAGCATGACTGCAACAGATGCCCACCCAGGGACACCAATTGTGAGAACCCCGGCCTTGCTTTGGGGCCTCATGTGGTGGTGAAATTCCTCCTCCAACCCTTGCTTCCAAAGAAAAACTCCGCAGGCTTAGCTGTTCAGTCTCAAGGCAGTTTATTGCTAGTTATCTAACAGATTATGTTCTTGGACTGCGGCTATTTGATCAGCGGCCTGGGTAGAGGCACACACACACCCTGACATCCTCTCTATCTGCTGTCTTCTTCGTCTCTCCCTCTGCCCAGGGCTGCTGCTATCTTTTATATGATATATTACGTATAACATGTTTACAATTATTCCCCAATACCTACTACCTACATTATTAAGTGTTTTTCTACTCTAAACCAATCTGTGAGTGTCAACATCACCAAGAACATGGAGGTAAGGAAAAAGAAGGAGGAAGAACAGGATCAGCCCATTTTCCTCCATCTTAGAACTTCTGACCCCCATGTACAAAGTGAAAACCCCCCTGTACATGTGTAAAAACCCCCCTGTACAATACTAAAAAAATTTCCCCTCTACTTTGTAACTACTTATACTATACTATCTAACCTTTTGTGATTGCTTGTTCCACCTCCAAAGCTGGTAACTCATTCCATGGCTCAAACTCAAAATCACAGCTGTTTTTTAGTTGTCTGCCAGGGTCTAGAATGCTTCAGACCAAGGCCTGGAACCTCTAAAAATGTCTGAGAGACATTTTGAGTTCCCACAATGAACTACCTGAGAGAATCTCCAAGTCCATGGTGGACAACCTGAAGGTGGACAGGAATTCATTTAAACCTGTCTCTCTAGGCAGTCCTTTGGCTCATCTGTGCAGAAGGAGGAGAGGTGGAGTTCTGCAACTACCCAGGAACTCATTACTAAATTACTAAACTCAGGCATTGACCTAACACTCAGTCACATTATAACTACAGGACACCTATGGGACAACTGAATTTTTCTGTTGTGGTTGCAATATAAACCATGCAACTTTTGTCACGTGGGATTGAGTACCAGGAGATAAAGAGACATCCCTCCTCAGGAATTTATCATTCCTCATCTGAAAGAATTCAACTTTTCTATACCTTTGAAAATCCTGGAGGTGACTGAATTTGAGGATTCGCTGGGCCCCGGGAAGCATTCAACACCTTATTTATTGTATTATTTTTCTGCTATTTTTTGGTTTATATCTTGCACCTATTATAATTCTGGTTTAAATCCCAGACTCTACATCAACATGCAATGTTGGGACACAGCACATTAAACCAACCAACCAAACAAACATAAATCAAAACAAAATTACAGAGTTGCCAATGCATAGAGGTAGTAGAATAAATACTCCCCCATTGTCAGTTGTCCTTAACTGAAACTGTCTATGAAGTTCTGAATTTACATAAGAGGAAAGTAATTTCTCCACCTTGTGCATAATTGAGCATTTTCATGCATAGCTGAGAGAGATACTGTAGAATATCTCTCTTTGGATGTTTTTACAGCCCTGCTAAACATTCAGCTCCATTCAGTGTTGATTATTCTGCATAAAAGACCGGATGTGAGGATGTCAAATCTCTTCCAAGCTGAATTATTCTATGATTCTGTGATTTCATGAGAGCTGGAAAAACTAAACAAAGGAAGCAAGGAGCTAGTCATCTGAAGATATGGAAAAAAAATTTTATCATTTAAATCTTTTTATTCCTCCTTTTTCTTTTTAATTTCAAAATGGCAGCAAACATCTGCGTGGATTTTCTGTTATAGTAAAAATTTACTATTAGCTATAATATCATATGCAAGACATCTTTTATATTATCCAAGATTTGGTTTAGTCCTTTCTAGAGTACATATCCATAATGTACACAATGTAATTTGCTCAAGATAAAAAATGAAAATTAAGAACATTCATCAAAAAACAACAAAAAACAGCCCTAGGAAATAGGAATAATATGGTGAAAAGTTTTGATCTTTGTTTACTTCACCTTTGTAGCTATAGGACTATAGCAGCTTTTTCATAAACTGTAATAGAGTCACTTCTTCAGAAAATCTGGAATAACATTATGGTGAATTTAGTTCAAAAGGGACTTTTTTATCTACGTTACAAGACAGGATCAGGTCCATAAATCATAGCAACTCTAGTCTGAAGGGAAAAAAAAAGATTTTTCCAATGTCATACACATTCCCAATAGAATGAATTGCCTAAGGAAGGTATTTATGAAAACACTAACCAAACGAGTGAGCCAGAAGAAATCTTCTGTTGAAATTGGAGTAATATATCAAAGTGACAGAAGTAAGACAGTGGGGTTTCTTTTAATCAGTGAGTTCTGTGTAATTAAACATGGAGTAACTAAAGATACTTTTACTGAAAATAAATGAAAATATAAATGTGTTGACATGTTTGCTTTCACACATCATCAGTATGAGTGAAAAATAGAATTACAAGGAAGACAAAAATATATGAGTTTTCTTCATGGGTGAAACATTGGCTCTCTTTGGCCATGGGCTGGAGGTTTGCTGGCAGCTGTCCTGCCTGTGGCCACAGGGGCCACAAGTGAGCAGCTGCCCTGAGTCTCTGCCAAGACTGTTACAGGTGGCAGTGATCGCTGCAGCATGGGCAGCAGAGCAGAGGCACAGAGCAGGAGGAAACCAAGGCAAAGGAATAAGGGAAATACACTTGTCTGAGTCTCCAAGGATTTAATCTCAAAGTGGAGCAGAGCAAGTGACAAATCTGAACCCGAACAGACCTGAACCTGAACCTTTTTTATAGGGTAGAGGGAACACGGGGAGGACACAACCTTTGACCAACAGGAGGGCATTAGGGGAGGGGTGCAGGGTAAGGGCTTCCCAGTAGAAGCCAACATGGAGAGGGAGCAAACCTCACAATCCAATTCTGCTTCTAGGAAGGGCTGAAAGACAGGGAACACTCCAAAACCAAAGGCATGTGCTATCTTTGACAGACAGGCGTAAGACAAGGGAACAAGAGAGGTTTACAGGTGTATTTGTTAGCGTTCAGGAAAACACATAATCATGAAATATGATTATATGCTGGTGCTTTTATTGAAGAGCTCTGGTAATCAGGGGTACAGACCTAAATCTGACTCTGACATGGCTTTTGAGCCGAATGTATTTTATATTCTATCATTATATAACTTACATATTAATTATTAAACTCATATTGTTCTATTGTATACACTGATCTTATTCAAACATGAATTTCTTGTGATCTTTCTCAAGCCCCTGACCACATTTCTCATGATTATTCTTATGATTCAACAGTAATTATATTTAATTACTAAACAAGCATCACATCTAACAATTATATAATTTATCATATACTGGGGACACAGGTACAGTTGTAGCCAGTACAAGGCTTATACTTTCCAAGGGTATTTTCCCAGGACCTATTAAGCCTAACTTTATTTCTAACTCCCCAAATCCCCGTGATTTTAAAACCCTTTTACTATCAGATTGACATACATTTTTGTGGGGAAAACTCTGGTAAACAACTCAGGACTGAACCATTAGGGAAGCCAAATGGTGTACATAGAATGGACTATTACAAACTTATAACAAGGAATAGTAAAACATACTACAGAAGAACAAACTGTAAAATAACAGACTACCACAAAGCACAGCACTTCAGCTTTGTTCAGTGCATGTTGTTAAAACCAGTCAATGCTCTTTAAATTAGGAATTCTCCGGTTAAAAAACAAACAAGGTAGAGAGGCTACACATTTCACTTCTGAGATCACCTAAGACAGAAGTAGAGCCACAAAGAGCTGTGAATGTTCCCATGTATTTGATAATTATGGTGCAGTTCACAGGCAAAACTCAGTGTGGAGAAACCATGGAATATTTCACAGCTGTCCTTGAAACTCAGCAACAAATACAAGGGAAAAGTAATTTTGGGCAGAGTGTTAAAAATGCCATGCCATAATTGCCTTAAAAACTGAACAGTTCACTCATGAGAGCTAAAAGACATGGCAGGATGACAAGCACTGAAGCATGTGGGTAAAATAGATGTCTGCTACTTTATAACATTCTGTCTTGAAGCAAACACCAGATTTGAGGATGTTTCAAATATAGTCTCTTGCATTGATATGCAGTGTAGAAATTGATTTATGCAATGAGTTTGATGTAATAGATTGTTTCTATTGCTGGTAAAATAAAACCCAGAAAAAACATTTCTATATTCAATAAAAATTCAACTTTCATGAGGTCCCAAGATTACAAACCACTTTGACATATGCCTGGCCCTGAAATGCCTTCTGATTTCCATGAATGTCTGAATATATCTTACTTCATATTCTACTATTCTTTTAAGTATGATCATTAAACCCTCTCAAAATAATTTTTGTCAAAATTCAGGGCTCTGTGTCACAGTGTAAATTCCCAAGTAAATATGTAAATAATCTGAAGACTGGCTGCAAGATTTAACTCCTTGCTCACAGTGAAGACAGCTTTCTACAGTGCTGCTAAATAACCTTAACCTTTCCTGAGTTTATCCTTTAAACTTAAACAGCTGTCTCAATTCCTTTCCAATGGCTTGAATAATAATTGCAAAAGAGAAGGGAGATATGCAAAATTTTCATACTGATTCATAGGTAGGAAAGCAAATATTTTAATGCCATCTCCCAACAGCAGAAGTCTTTCACCTTTACTTATCTCTAAGCTTTGTATGCTGTCTGAGAAACAATGGTGAATGGAGAATGTGAGATAATACATAAATATTAGGAAATCTGGCAACAACATTCTCTGTTCAGACAGCTGTTTCAGAACACTGTTATTCAGGAAGTCGGCAGTGATGGATGCCTCTGATTAACATCTTGCCTGATGCTCTTAACTGCTAAAGAAAACTGTGGATGTGTGTTAGAATGTTTTCAGCCTTTGTCTATTTCAAAGCGAACTATGTAGCTCCTGGTGAAGAACCATGACATTTATATCTCACTGGACTAAAAATGTTTTTGGGAATTCTCTGGAATGTAAAGTTGTGTGTGTCCTCCCATTTGTTCCTTGAAATCTTTATAACTGAACAAATCCAGCAGCTGGTGAGCATAACACACAGATATATGCCCAGTCTCTTTGGAATACTATTTTCCAGAATTTTTCACAGACTGCAGTTTTAGGAAAGGAAAAATCCTATTACCTGGCATGAAAAATTATGTTTTTCCAAGTATGACAAGCCACATCTGCTCTCACATGCATAAATATCTGAACTTCATTAATTCTCTACATCTCCTCTGGGCGTATTTGAAGAATGCTGAAATAAAACTTTTACAGCCTTTATTTAAGATAATTGTAACCTATCAGGAAATTTTATAATCAATTTTGGAGCATGTTGCCCTTTATATTGAGATTTATGAGCAAAATAGTAAAACTTTTGTCCTTAATTTGAACACAGTGTGGTCAGGACTATCAATAGTGCTGGGAATGTTGAGTTTTCAGTTGTATGTGGATATCAGTGGGAGTTGAACATTTTAAGAATTATATTCTGTACCTCAGATATTACTATAGGTTTATATTATGGTTTGAGTCACCACTGTGAATCATTGTAGCTTTTTGTTTTCACCTGTGCTCTTCCCACAGCAAGTTATTTATAGCCCTCAATGCCTGCATTTAGGTTGCTATTTGACAGCTTTATTTGTACTCAATTTTTTTTTAGTATTGCTATTGTACAGGTAGATTTGCAGAATTTTGTCCACAAGTTGCATCCTAAGTGGAATTGTCCTAGAGGAAAGGAATTTAGTTGAATTTAACTATGAATCAGATATAATAGCCTTTGAAAGTCTTCCACATTATCTTAAGACTAGAATGATAATGTGGTACTTGTGGGCAATAGTGCATTTTTGTATGAACAGGAACAAAAACTGTTTCACCAGAAATTACAGTTTTATACTATGATTTGAAACCACAAGGGAATCAGTATATCTCTCTCTCTCTACTTTGGAATCACCTTCCCTGCAAACACAGACACAGAAAAAGGCCACGATCTGGTCAGAGAAGCCTACTAACAGGCCCAAGAGAATTGCCTACCCAGGCTGGCTAAGATTACCAAAAGTCCAAAGGCCTGTATTATACATTCTGTGTTTAGCCCCTAGTGATAGGAGTAGGACTGAAATGGAGTAATGAAAAAAAAGCAATAGGAGAAAAGCCAGATGATTTATGGGTGTGATGTGTTAGATGGTCAAAACCCATAGATTTCCTTGAATTGTACTGGCAATAGCATTCACAACACATATTTTAATGCCTAGATTTTTACTGCTTTAATATCTGCTTTAAGTCTGCAAGGTTTTTTTCTTAAAGAAATTTTCTGTTTGTCTTAGTATGTCTACTAGTGGGATGTTTTGCTTAATTGATAAAATTAATGTCATATCTATATTCCTAATTGCTATTCGTATTTAAAATTGTATTGATAGGAAAATTCATGTTTTTGTAGCACATCTACAGGCCACAGTAATACTTTTAATCTTCAAATCTGGTTAGAAGCATTTTAAAGCTGTGAAACACACACAATGCCTTCATTGTTTTCTGCTATTTATCCGGGTAGTAATATTATATTGATACACCATGCAAGAAATGTGCAAAAGGTGTTAGCTTTCATTAAAAAATGGGAAAAAAATTATCAGTCAACAGAACTTTATCTTAAATCTACTTTTTAAAAGAAATATCATTAAACTCAGTTGACTTTCATGAAGAAACAGCACACTGAAAAAAAGTCACTAAAAGCTTATTTACAGTAACTGTCATATTCATCAACAAAAGATCACTTACAGAATATATTACCATCATAAATTATGTGGGAGGCTTTTTGAGTGTTAAAGGAAGAAAAAGTCTTCTTTACTTACCAAAGACAGCTTATATACATCCTCATACAAAGACCATAAAAAATGTAGAAAGAAATATGGACAGAAATCTCCTTCATTGTTAGAGCTCATGATCAATTATTTGTTTAGGCAAGTCTCTGTGTTTCCTTAACATAGAAATATTAATATTTGTTTTTTGTTGTTGCTGTGTATAGTAAAAGAGAGAAGAAGCAAAAAATTATCAGTGGGATTCAAAACTTTTTTTTTAGAAAAATAGCCTTCATATCACAATTTAGAGCCTTGATAAAGTAGTGTTCAGAAGAGGATGGTGGGATGAAGTCCTTATGCTGATGTCTACTGCTTTATCTGGATTAATATCATCATACTTTTGATATAATATTGTGGAGATCAGGCTTTAGGAAGTTCTTGGGGGAGAGAAAGGGTATAAAATGTTCTGACAAAGCCCTCCCTTTAAGAATTAAATTTGGGATTTTTTTCCTAATGTTTTTCATCAACAGCAAAATTGATTAATAAAAACTATTTTTATCAAATTTTCAGCATAAATATTTTGAACAGCCATCTTTGCAGCACACAGACTGAAGTGTGTGTCTTGAAATAACTGTGAATTCTTTCTGCATGACACTATTCTGTTTGAAATTTTAGTATGCAGCTCACCATCTGCAGTTACCTGTCAGATTTTGTGCACTGGAATGAGCTTGGTTTGTATTCCACCTTCAAAGGTGTAGCTTCTGACACAGTAAACTGTATCAGTATAGACTCGTGCAGGTATGCAAACCTGGACCAAGTGGTTTGTGTTCTTCAGCATGGCAGCAATGGGGTATTTTGTCACAGGGCTGCTTAGCTTTTCTTTCAAAAAGCTTGCTTCTGTAAGGGTAAATTCAGACTACTTTTAACATGGTTTCACATCAGCAACTCTTCTCTAATAGGGTCCTTAGCACAGTCCCTTTCCAGTCTGCCATTTGTCATCACAAAATCAGGAAAAGAGATTAATTGCAATGCCTGCTCTTGACTTATGGCTTATCTGCTTCATTGCACTGGTAAGTAATTCCCACAGAGTATTCACGGAGTAAAGCTACACATTTTATGAGGCCACTTTCTCAGATTCCTTTAAAAATTTCTGTTATCAGATTGTTTACTTGCGCTATTTTTTTTTTACTATAGACAACAGCAAATTCTACATGTCTTATTGTATTGCAAAAAGATGTCTCAAAGTACAATCTAAGCACAGAAGTGTGTCCATGCAGATTTTCACATTCCCCAATGTTTTATGTTCATATATATAAATACACATTTTGAGATTGCATGAGATCAATTTTAAATATAAGGCGATATAGGAATGGTTCACAGCAACTGTCTTGGGGTTTGATTCTTGTGTAATTATAGCAGTTTATCATATATCTGGTAGAAAGTTTTGTTCTCACATAACGTTTCTTACTTCCTTTTTCCCATGGTAAAAGGATGCATAATAGTTTCCTTTTTGTTATTGCCTTCTCTGATCTGACCTTCAAATGTCAGACTTTCTGATTTTTGTTCATGCATATAATATGCACCTTGATTCACTTATGTGAAGCTATATAAGACAAAGGTCCTTTCAGGATTCAAACTTTGAGTGAAGTAATCATATTATATCCATCATTTGTATCAAAAGAGCAGATATTTCATCCAAACTTAGCATGCTTCCTCCTGATGTAAAATAGAAGTGACATAAATAGAAAAAAAAAAAAAGAAGATAGCTAAAAGCACAAAAAAAAATAATATATGCCTCTTTTTCAGACACTACTCCTAAAGCAAAATCATATTGGATTGTTTAGGAGCTAAAGCAATTGTCTTCCAAGTACACTTCAGTCTTTAGGTTATACTGTATTTCATGCTACAAGTGTTTTGAGAAATCACTCAATGCTTGCAAAATATACTTAGTACCATTAATTTCTCTAATTATTGTTTGACAGCAAAAAATACCAAAACATTTTCTTTCTTGTGTAATTCTTTAGCACCAATGACTGCAAATTAGTAAGCATGAAGTGTTTTTAATTTACTTATTTATCAGTTGAATTTCTCTGTACCTGTTGAAAGCTGTTTTTTTGTTCCCAGGGTAGGTCAGCATAATGTTGTTTCTGATTTTGAACACTGGGAGACATTAAAGATAGATGACTAACAAAGGAATTTTATGTGGAAAATATTTTTTTTGAGGGATTGAGTATTTTCAAAAACAGTGAAGTCTGTATAGGACTCTCTAAATGAGAAAAAAATAGGAAGATCTTAGAAGACCTCATTTTCTCTATCCATTTAGCTGTCTAGAACAGAAATTGCATGCTTTACTGAAGTCAAATGAGTTACATAGATGCAACATTGTTGTGAATGAAACTCAATTCTTGCAAGATTTGAATTTGTTTGTATTTGATTTATTACTATTACTTCCCTTAAAATTTCTTTACAAGAAATTTCATCCATTCCATGAAATTCTGAAAATTATTATTTCTTCCATCATGATAGAGAATCACATTCAAGAATTTTCACAATAAATTATTCTTATGGGTTGACATAACACCTGAATTTACATGATCAGTAGTGATTTTTATCCTTATTAGGAAAAGAAAGGGAAAGGAAGGGAAGGGAAGGGAAGGGAAGGGAAGGGAAGGGAAGGGAAGGGAAGGGAAGGGAAGGGAAGGGAAGGGAAGGGAAGGGAAGGGAAGGGAAGGGAAGGGAAGGGAAGGGAAGGGAAGGGAAGGGAAGGGAAGGGAAGGGAAGGGAAGGGAAGGGAAGGGAAGGGAAGGGAAGGGAAGGGAAGGGAAGGGAAGGGAAGGGAAGGAATCCAGCTCCATCTGCTAGGAAGATTTTCCACTTACCTTTTTGACACAGCAATGGTGTTTATTTTGTTCTGCATAATTTACACAGCTTTTGTATGGAAGATTTCTCTCAAATAAAAGTTCTTCAGCATCACCAAGCTTTACACACTGTAAGTACCTGACAAATGAAATTACTAAGTAAACAGATGACTTTTTTTATTTTTATTTTTTTAATTCATATAGGCTAAGAGGTATATTGACAGCTGGAGCTGGAGCACCCTGCAATGAGACTACATGATGTGATAGAAATGCCAGTCCTTGAATGATTCCAGGTCATTTCCATATGGGATGGAATCTGGGCTCTTCACCATTAGATGAAATGAATATCTTTGATATAAAACTAACATATCCTGGCTGTTGCAGTGTGTTTTTGGCAATCTCATGCTGAGAATGCCTGGAAGTCAAGGACTGAGGAGCATCACACAATTCCCAGTAGTCTCTGGTTTTATGTAACTAACTGACACAGGACAGGATTTATCAATAATCTCCTCCCAGCATTATAGCAAACTGATGTAATGAGAATGGCTACTGAAAAACCGTCTTTCTCACCTTCTTCTTCTCCAACCTGCTTTCTCAAATTTATTGTTGATATGTCTTTTCTATCTTGAAAATTTTTAACTGGAAAATGTTAGTAGACTTAGTCCTTTCTATCTCTCCCTCTTTTAAACTGAACTTTTTTTTAAAATAAGAGGGGGGAAACTACCTATTTATTAAGAAACTTCCTTATTTTGAAAGCACTGTGTATAATTTTCCACTATTACAGTCTTTATTCCTGATGTTGTTAAACATTTTTCATTTATATTACTTCCACTAATTATATGCTTGGATTAATGGTTTTAATTAAGAATTATTGTTAAAGTTTTGTGAATTATGGTTGATTAATTTTTATCTTACAAAGGAAACTCTGATGAATTTTATCTGAATTTTTGCAATCTCTTTTGAAAGGCATGTGAGTGACTGTATCATAATAGACATGTATCATAATAGAAAAATTGTGCTTGGGGAGGACTGTAATACCTCAGTGCTTTAAGATTTCCCAGAAATAATAAGCTTGTAGGTGAGAAAGGCTGTGTAATTAGTGCTTTTGTCAGAAAGCTTTTAAGTGGAAGAATACCTTTAAGCTAAATGTAGGATAAAGAGACTCTAAATGTATGTCCTTAAACTACAGAGAAAAATTAGACTTCTTTAAAGGTTTTGTCCTTTCGAGGTATCATGGCCAGGATATTTATTTCACCATGAACTGGATAGCTGAGTGTTTGAAGTAACAGGTGGAGATTCCTCTTTCAAAATTTTCAAAATAATCTGTTTTTAAAGATGGGATTTTATTATTGTCCTGGTTTTAAGGTTAATTTTTGCAGTAGTCAGGAGGGGGTATGGCTAAGATGGGGAGGTTATTCCATACCACCTCAGGACATTGTCAGGTGCAGAGAAGGGGAATTTGGGAAGCAGAGGAACTCTCTTCTGGGGAGAAGGGTTTGCTTCAGCTGGGCTGGATCCCAAGCATTCTGCCTGAATCACCCTCTCTTTCATACACTTTTGTTCTTAATATCATTGCCATTGCTCTTTCTTTTCTTATTGTACTGCTTTTTCCAGTAAATTATATCTTATCTTGTTATCTCAACCCATGATCTTTGCCTTTTTTGGCACCAATTCACCTCTCAGGCCCCTCAAGGGCTGGGGTGGGGTGGAGGGGCTGAAGATGGAAAGAGGCAGAAAGTGGCTTGGAGGGAGAACTAAATTGGGGAGTACCATTCCGAAGCCATGAAAAAGCTATGAAACAAACAAGCAAAAGTTAGAAATAATGCCTCACTAGTGATCATCTTTTTAAACAATTCAGATATGAATCTTTAACTGGTTTTAAAAACAAACAAACAAAAAAAAAACCAAAAACAAAAATCAAAACAACAACAACAACAAAAACAAAAAGAAACAAACAAAAAAATAACAGAAAACTGTGAATAGCTTTTTTTGTATTTCTTCACATTGGTTCTTTTGTTGTTGCATGGATAAGAAGAGTTTATCTGTAGTTTGAGAGGCATTTTGATGCAATACTATATGTTAGTTTTCCCTTATCATCAACTAAGGGTTTCCTGCTTTCTTGAAATATGCATTCTGAGAAATAATGTGCTAATTTCTTTCTCTACCTTTGGTAAACTGCACATTACACCTTATTAAACTCTATCCTCGGACCTATCAGTTCTGGGAGACTATTACACAGCTTCCACTGCAACAAGATTGTTCATGTGGCAGGGAGAGCAGACTTTTGTGTCTCTGCAGAGAAAAAGGATATGAGTGACAGGAGTTTATCATGAGAAAAGCCAAGCTTTTTAAGGTATCAGGGGAATTACACAAGAAAAAAAACTATTGCTGAAAATTAGAAATACTGTAGCTATTTTAGCTTGGCAAAAGAAGTCCAAGGGGATATTTTAGCTTCTGTACAGTCAAAAAATAGGAGTGGATAACTAGTGGTATGTCTTTGCACAGACAGAACTCTTGCAGGGAATACAGCAGTCAAGTCTGTGGCAGCAAGGAGTGATGGGGAGCCTCTCCAGGGGCATCTGCAGTAGAGGTTGATCAGGGCCCTGAGTCAGGGTAAGGAGCTGCAGGGGGAATGGAGTAGACTGTGTGCTATCAGGGGGAATGAACATGATCCTGACAGGGGCTTCACAAGGAACCCTGACAAGAGAAACACTGAACATTGTGATAAAGGGAAGGAGGGACAGATATAGACCATGCTTGAATGAGTGATGGATAAAGACTCACAAGGTTGGGAGAGGCATGAAGCTTGTGACCTCTGGCAGCAAAAGAATGATTCCTTATCTACCCTCAGATCTGAACTTGCAGGATTAATAGTAATATACTGTGTAATGGAACAAGTTACATTCAGAGAGGCCTCAGAGTGAACTGGGTATGCACAGAGCATCAGCACAAACTGAAAGTGCAGGGTAGAGATGGTTGGATGCTCCCACCCTGTAAAAGGGAACATCCAGAGGTCCTATGGAACACTTGCTTGTCATGAGGTTTGCTGGTTGCAAATTTGCTGTTTCCTGGACTGGGGCAGGAAGGAGTGTTCTGGTGAGACTGCCAAGGGCTTCGCAGCTCTGAGGCTTCTGTTCATTTTGTCCATGTGAGTCACTTCTGAGGGAGAAATGGAAAGAAACCAGGAGGGGCTATTGTATTCTGGAGACAAAGATAAGGACATGGAAAGCCAAATGTCTCAGTTCTGCTGCTGAAGGAGCAGGACTCAAGTAGGAATGGATACACACTGTGAGTTAGCAACTGCCTGGTGTCTTGGCTTTTTTAACCACAGGTACCTCTTTGAGGAATGAGAACTGCTAGCAAGAGATGGGATTTATTAGACAGTAATGGCCTAAAAGCATCTTTGCCCCAATCTTGCTCGTCTGTTGTAGAAAATATTAAACCAGATACACTGAGTAATTATGAGGACAGCTTGCAGGTAAATGAAAACATAGAAATCATGGCTAATAAGTACATGGGACACTGTGATGGGAGTACAAGAGATTTTGGACAGGATGAAACAAGTGTCAAAAGCACTTCTGAAGTTCCTGCACACGAATACACACAGCCTGGTAAAACAGCAGGAGTACCACATATGGTGTGTGTGATTAAAAAACTAAGATATTATTGCAATAGCAGATGGGGACAGCCTGTGTGTCTGAAGGACTGTGGTGGATTGATGTCTGGATACAGGCTCTTTAGGAAAGGCAGGGAATGGGGAAAAGGAGATGGGGTTGCCAGTGCACTGTGGAGAAGCTCAAATATATGGAGCTCTTCAGCTCTCCAGACAGGCGACAAACTTATTTAGGATGTGGGAATCAGAAGTAGAGAACAAAGCAACAAGGGCAACATTGTGGTGAGAATTTGTTGGAGAATGGTTGCTGGAACAAGGCTATGATTTTATGGAATACTTGTTCTAAAAAACTTCTGTTTAAGACTTTAGAACTAGTCTTTGTTTGACTTGGGAAACAGAACTTGGGAACTAGTCTTTGTTTCTAGGCCTAGAAAACTGCATAATTGTACAAGGTCTGGGAATGACATAATAAGTGAAATAAGTGGAAAATCATTTGTTCACTGTGATATGCTCGATTACCTTGGTTTGCATAAGAATGTACTGGTATGTCTTTGAAATGCTTATTTGCTTACAAGGTGATAAGGAGGTTGAGATTAGAGTCCTGGGTATGTGTATCTGGTCTGCTTGCTGCATCTCAAAAGAAGAGACTTAGAAGCTATCACAACAACCAGACTCAGACTACATCTGGAGAGTCACGCCTGCAAGGAGAAGGGGGGGGGATAAAAGGAAGGTTGGGACAGAACATTTTTGCGCGCCGTTGGTGGAGCAGGAGACTCCCCGGCCGCCCAGCGCTGGATTTTGCCTGCCTTACTCGCTTGCTGTTTTAAATAAAATTGCTTTATTGGATTAAGACACTTCAAATTGCCGTGTCACAATTTATAACAATTTGGTGCCGTGACTCGGATGGAGAAGTAGATCAGTCGCTACGGGACGATCGGGAGGCGCCCCGCCCTTATGGTGGCCCAGCTGCCCCAGGCTTTCTGATCACTCTCCACCGACGAACCTAAATTGAGTAACGGGCAAAGGAGAACCGGTTACCCCTGTAATCTTTGTGCACGAAGAACCAGCGAAGACGCAGGACGCGTGAGTATAGGCCGGTTTCCCGCTCGGTTTGGGGTGGTTTTCCCGGAGTGCTGTGTGTGAGAGGTCTCGTGGAGACCAAGTGAGTGCGGACTCTGTATTAGTGCGTTTTCCATTCCCCGCGAGGGGCTGGGCCACAAACCAGGGGAGCACGTGTGTGAGAAACTGAGTGCACTCCGGAAGATGGGACAGAGGAAAAGCAAGCCCTCTGGTCCCATGGGAGAGGGGACCCATGCTAAGCTTCCCCAGATTCCCAAGCCCCTTGGGTTTGATGATAATTAATTGGGATGCTTTCCCATCTAGAAAAGGGAAAGACAAAGTTAAAATGATACATTATTGTATGGAAGTGTGCAGGAAGGGCCTAACCCTAATTCCCATGCAAGGAATGTAGAACAAAGGGAGAATCGGGAGCAGAGTTATATTTCTAGGGAAGGAAAAGGAAGAGGTCGTGAAATTGTCTGCTTCTACTGTGGAAAGAAGGGACATATGAAGAGGGGATGCAGACAACGGATAGTGGATGAGAAGGCCTTTAAGGAAGATTAGGGGTGTGAGGCCCCAGGCCAGCAGAGAAGCAGCAAGGTCCCTTCACTGCCAGCCCCAGAGGTGGCAGTGGGGTTGGAAATGTCAACCTGATGGAGCTTATGGTGTAAACCACCCTTGTTTGGACAGCTGCACTCTTGCATTACTCTCCAGTGCCAAAATTTCTGCTTCCACCCACACTGCAGTGTAGCTGCTCAGCCTTTTCAAGATTTTGGGACATGCAGTGGAGCCTGTATGGGGTGAGATGCTGGCAGTGCTTTTACTTGCTTTTTAGAATGGACCACATTATCTTGCCCTCCTTAAGAAGCCTTTTGCTTCTGCAGCTTCAATTCTTAAATGCAAATGTATTGTTATTGTCATTTAATTGTACAGTTGTCACATAACTTACTGTTCAAACATGGTCCTACCTCCACCCTTTCAGGACACTTCCCACACTGCTGCTGCTACTGTCTGGGGGAACAGAAATTGAGGTTGGGAAGCCGCTTTTTGAAGTTCTTAGATTAGTCAATTCATTCTGAGCTCTGCTTAACTTGTTTTCTTAGGTACACAGTGAAGTAAGTATTGAGGTAAGTCTCCCTAGCAGGGAGCATGGTCCAGGGAAGTGTACTATAGAAAGAGCTCCCTTTCAATAACCAGTACTTTGATATCATCACTGAAAATCACTGTCTGCTAATGACAGATGATGGGGTTTTGTGCCTAGAGACATTGTAAACAACTGTTAGTTACAGCACAAATAACTTCTTCTAAGCAGTTCTTCCTTATTACTTTCAAAATACTGAAATTGCTATCAGCCAGAGCATTATGTCTATTTTAAGTAGGTCTGAGATTCAGGGAAACAATGTGTGCAAGAATAGTTTTCACAAGTAATTGCAGACATTGTCAGAACTGCATGTGTTGAAGCCTTGGTGCCTGCACTGGTAAAATCAGCCAGAGTGCAAAACATGACCTGAGTAATTCAGCTCATTTGCTTCTGAAAGGCAAAAAGCCCTTTCCTTTCAATGCATTTTGGATGTAAACACAGTTAATGAGCTTGTAACAACTTCTTAGTAAGGCTGTTCATTCGTTTGATACTTATTTTCTGCATTTAAGGGAAGACACTAAAAAAAAAAGTGTTCTTAATCAGAAACTGGTTGATCCTTTGTATGATCTTCAAATGCGGTCTCTGCTTTCCTGCTGTATGCTGTGAAACCTCGTGCATTTAAAAATGACAGCAGCCACATCAATGATGTTGTGGACTCCATCCTCTCCCCCTAAGCTGGAATAATGCCAGGACAATCTAAACTCAGAAGAGTGAATTCCTGCCTCAGCTTATACAAATTCAGCTTAGTGTGCAGTCATTTTATGAAATGTCTACTACAAAAACTATTCTTCCCCCTTGCATTTCTGTGGAAGTAATTTGAAATCATTGTGTACACACTATTATTTAAGCTATGATATTTTAAAATAGGTGGGTTATTTACGTATGTAAAGAAACATCATAAGGAGCCCTTGGTAAAGCTTAAAGTGGGACCCCAACAACAAGAGATGGAATTTTTAGTGGATACCAGGGCTGAAAGATCCACAGTGCAAGCCTTGCCGCTTAGATGTGAAAAGTCATCTGACACTACATGTAATTGGGGCAAAAGGAGAGCCCTTTGAGGTATCTGTTATCAAGGATGTGATGGTAGAAACTAATTCCAAATGTGGTATAGGTTCTTTACTACTGGTACCTGAAGCAGATTACAATTTATTAGGGAGAGATCTGATAACAGAATTGGGTATTAATTTAGAAGTTGTAAATAAAGAATTACAGATAAAGCTCTGCCCTGTAAGGGTGGAGGATGAAAAGAAAATTAATCCTGAGGTGTGGTATACCCCAGAAACGGTGGGGAAATTGCAGATTAAGCCTTTCTCAGTGGAAATAAGTAATCCTGGCAAACCTGTAAGAATAAAACAATACCCTATCCTTAGGGAGGAAAAATTAAGACTAAAACCTGAAATAGATAGGTTATTGGAAAAAGGGCTTTTTAGAGCCCTGTATGTCTCCCTTCAATACTCCCATCCTGCCTGTAAAGAAGTCAGATGGGTCCTACAGATTGGTGCACGATTTAAGAGAAATAAATAAGAGGACTTTGGCCCGGTTTCCAGTAGTTGCAAATCCATAAAAAGATTTAAAGGTAATTGAATCCGGACCACTAAGTAACTCCTGGTCTGCACAAGCTTGTGAATTATATGCAGTACTCAGGGCTTTAAGGTTATTAAAAAGAAAAATTGGAACAATATACACAGACTCTAAATATGCATATGGGATAGTGCACACATTTAGAAAATTTGGGAAGAAAGGGGACACCAGAAAGGATTAGACTTTAGAAACAGGGGAAATAATTTAGCTGACCAAGAAGCCAAGAAAGCAGCCCTACGAACTCGGGGGGACATGGGGCAGAGCGACACTGTATCTGTGGACTCCCCCAAAGAAAAATGGCAAATATATAGTTTTACCACTCAAGAAAAGGAAAAATTACAAAAGATGGGAATTGAGGAGGGGTCTGAAGGGCAATGGAAGCTCCCAGATGGGAGAACTGTTTTACCTAAAAGCAAGGCCTCAGAAATTTTGCAAAGATTGCATGACCAGACTCATTGGGGAACTCAGGCATTAGTAGATCAATTTGCCACTAAATGTATGAGTATTGGAATCTATGATTTGGCTAAAAGAGTAGTGGGAGATTGTCTGATCTGTCAAAAAGTAAACAGAAAACATCTTAGGGAAAGGCCCATGGGAGGAAGAGAATTAGCTCACAGGCCTTTTGCCAAAATAAAAATAGACTTCACTGAATTGCCTAAAGTGGGTAGATATAAATATTTGTTAGTAATAGTAGATCATCTCACCCATTTTGTAGAGGCTTACCCCACTACTCAGACTACTGCTCAGACAGTGGTCAGAATATTATTAGAAAAAATAATCCCTAGATATGGGATAGTAAAAACAATAGATTCTGATAGGGGACCCCACATGCCATATAATTTGGAGGAACCCCGAGACCACCCCAGTTGAAGGACTATAAAATAACCTCATATATTATTGCCTTAATGAAACACCGCAATGAACTTTGGGAAAAAGGAATCATTACGCAAAGACCCCCTTTAGATTTAAAAATACATAAAATGCACCCAGGAGACTATGTGTTAATAAAATCCTGGAAAGAATCTACACTAACTCCACAATGGGAAGGTCCTTATCTTGTGTTACTCACTACAGAAACTGCAATTCGGACTGCAGAAAGAGGATAGACACATGCCAGTCGAGTAAAAGGACCAGTTAACAACACTGTGTGGCAAATAACCAGTCCTCCTGGGAACCTGAAATTGAAGTTACAGAGAAACTAATGGACTCTTATCAGATTGAATACACATCAGATTTATATTACTTAGATAGTGGACTAAGTAGTAATTCAAGTGTTAGAGTAAAGTGTAAAAATCAAAATTGTAATTGCTATCCTTTTGTATGTTATATCTGTAAGGTGTGTGGGGAACGGTGGTGGTCACATTGCAACAGAAGGTATCCTCCACGAGGAACTTGCAATTCCTGTTGGAACGTACAAAGAGAGATTACAGCTTAGGTACTGACCTGTAAAGTGACTAGAGGGGAAATCCGATTGGAATCTAAAGAGTGGTGGGAAATTTTCTCAAAGGGCATTCACCCAGACTACCATACAAACGAGCCGAGCCCATTTGTGGCAGAGATCATAGAAGGCCTTTGTAAGAAAGACCTAAAAGGGGTCAGTTGTACCGCACCAGAGGTAAAAGATCAGAATTGGCGTTCATATTGCATGCGGCAAGGCACCAGAGGGCATAAATCCCCTCCTGAAGAATACTCTTGCTGCCGAGAAGATGGTACACCCTGTGGCTCGAAGCACCCGAGTCGACGGGCGAGGCAGAGGAGTAAACAGCTGTGGAGGAAGGAGCCCTCAGGATGGAATACGCAAGCAATATTTGCGGAACTACCCCGGGACTGGGAGTAACAAAGGCAGAAATAGTTTTTGGGCTCAAGGGTATTTTGGTGACAACCAGCTAATAGAGGGAAAGAAGTCACAAAGGTATAATTGTTGCAGTGTGAGAAACCAGACCCCACATGCCATTTGCTTACTGCTTGTGATTTTCCTTTGTATATCTTGTAATACTGCGGAAATAACAACTCATGAACCTTTCAAGTGGACTTTAGGAAGATGGGAGGATTCACGAGTTATAAGGAGCAATACTACAGCTGGAGCTCCCACTTTCCAGTTACCTGTGGCATCCTTAGGTACTCGTTGGGGTTCCCATTGGGTTTCATCGTTTTATATGTGTCCTGCTTCGAATCCTGGTAAAGGGTATTGCAATAGTCCTGGACAATATTACTGTGCATATTGGGGTTGTGAAACAATAGCTGGTACATGGGACCCCCCCCACTCCTGATCCATACATTAAGGTGGTCTAGAAGCCAGATGGTTGTATTCCTCCCGGCTACTGGACAGGTCATAAACCCCCAGAAAATATTTGCAGGAATATACAAATTACTGCATTAAAGCCAGAAGATAGTATATAGTTAATTGGAAAAACTTGGGGCGTTCGTTTATATTCGGCTGATTTTGGCAATTTTGGTAGCTTAATATTTATAAAGAAGGAAATTGTGCCCCCTGATCCTGAACCTGTAGGGCCAAACCCAGTGTTATTAGAAAAGGAGGTTGTTTTAGCCAACCAAACAAAAGAAAGGGATCAGACCCAGAATAAAATTCAGAATGAAAACACTTCAGGAGACAAACAGGAAAAAACCCAAGAGGGTAATATACTCTAGAAGGTTATGAAAGCGAGTTATGGTGTCCTAAATAGAACCAACCCAAAACTGACGGAAGACTGTTGGCTGTGCTATAATTTAAGACCCCCATTTTATGAAGCCATAGGGGTCACTGCAAAGCCCAGAAGAGTGAATGGAACTAATCCAAATCAGTGTTTGTGGAAAAAGGGTAAAGAGACAACACCGGGGCTTACCTTGGCTCAGGTAACAGGGAAAGGGAGATGCATAGGAAAAATCCCAACACAAAGAGAATACCTTTGTGGAGTAATAGAAACAGGTGGAAAGAAACCGGCTGACTGGCTATTGCCAGCAGCTAACACTAAGTGGGTATGTAACACTCTGGGTGTCACACCGTGCATCTCACTGAAACTGTTTAATCCAAGCCAAGACTACTGCATCCAGGTAACGATTATGCCCAGAATTACCTACCATACAAGTGACTACATATATGAACAACAAACTGTGCCAGAACACCATCTAATGAAAAGGGAACCCCTCACTGCCTTAACTATTGCAACTCTCCTTACCATCGGGGGAATAAGAGCTGGAACTGGGGTGGCATCCCTAGTAAATCAACAAAAGGAATTTAAAGCATTAAGAATTTCAGTAGATGAAGATCTGAGTAAAATTGAGCAGGCCATCGATGGATTGGTAAAATCATTAAGGTCCCTATCTGAGGTGGTGTTACAGAACAGAAGGGGTTTAGACTTGCTATTATTACAACAAGGGGGATTGTGTGTAGCCCTGAAGGAGGAATGCTGTGCATACGCTGATCATACTGGAGTTGTTACAGACACCATGGCAGAATTAAGGAGAAGATTAGAGCAGAGAAAGAGGGAAAGAGAGGCACAGCAAAGTTGGTATGAATCATGGTTCACTCAATCTCCTTGGTTAACTACCTTGTTATCCACCCTTGCAGGACCTCTGATACTGATAATATTGGGACTGACCTTTGGGCCATGCATCTTCAATAAGGCAATAAAAATAGTGAAGGGATGCTTAGAGGCAGCACATTTAATGCTCATTAGGGCAAAATATGAACCCATACACGATGCAGATGAGACCCTAATACTAAGTCACCAAGAGTTACAAAGATTCAGTGAACAAAATAAAGATGAACAAGAAAATGGGGGAATTGAAATAAGTGGAAGATCATTTGTTCACTGTGATATGCTTGATTACCTTGGTTTGCATAAGAATGTACTGGTATGTCTTTGAAATGCTTATTTGCTTACAAGGTGATAAGGAGGCTGAGATTAGAGTCCTGGGTATGTGTATCTGGTCTGCTTGCTGCATCTCAAAAGAAGAGACTTAGAAGCTATCACAACAACCAGACTCAGACTACATCTGGAGAGTCACGCCTGCAAGGAGAAGGGGGGGGGATAAAAGGAAGGTTGGGACAGAACATTTTTGCGCGCCGTTGGTGGAGCAGGAGACTCCCCGGCCGCCCAGCGCTGGATTTTGCCTGCCTTATTCGCTTGCTGTTTTAAATAAAATTGCTTTATTGGATTAAGACACTTCAAATTGCCGTGTCACAATTTATAACAATAAGGACAGACATAGCCTTGAAGATATGCTCAACAAAGATGAAATGTCTTTAGAAGACATGACTTAGAGATGAGAACTTAGCTTAAGAGAACTTAGCTACAGCTATAACTGCACGTAGGAAAAGTAAAACAAAGACCTTTGTAAATCAGAGCTTACTGCTGACTATGCTTATAGAATACCCTATATAAGCTAAGTGTATGTTTGAATAAACTTAGAGCTTGCTTATCAATCATATTGATTGTGTGCTTGTTTCCTCACCACCCCTATCATACTGGCACCCAAACAGAGACATGGTCTCTACCCCAGGGACTTAGTCACTGCCCCAGGGATTTTGTCTCTGCCCCAGGAACTTTGTCTCTGCCTGGTGCCTTTTGACCAGGACAGTGAGGCCGGTAAAGCACTGAAAAGCAGTGTTCAGCAGGCTAA
Organism: Lonchura striata; assembly: GCF_050655825.1. Classification (NCBI taxonomy): domain Eukaryota; kingdom Metazoa; phylum Chordata; class Aves; order Passeriformes; family Estrildidae; genus Lonchura; species Lonchura striata. The sequence continues at coordinate 76,745,579 of NC_140704.1, forward strand.
AAGAGGACCAGTGCTGGCATAAGGAGTCGCTCTCATGCCTGAGTCTGAAAAACTTGCCATCTGGGAGGAGCCACCGTGCTTGCAAGGTACAAAAGGCTGCACTAAAAAGGGATAGATTATAATGGAAAGCGAAGTAGCTCTTCAACTGTAAACTAGTTTCTTAAAGAAATGTAAAATAGCTGATATAGATCTTGATAAATATCCACTGGTGTTATACACCTATGGCCGAGCCCAAGACTTGTTTAAAGCCAAGGGGGATCTCTTTGATGAGGAGTGGCGTGAATTAGGGAACATTCTTTGGTTTACGGTGATTGATGATAATAAAGCTGCCCGAAAGCTAATGAGAACTTGGCGTTCAGTTATAAATTGTTTGCAAAGGTATCAGGCAGAAAAGAAGGTTGCTGCTGTTGCTACTGCAACCTTGGAAGGAGTTAATAAACCAGGAATACATTCCTTAGGGTAGACTACAATCCCACTCCTCCAATAGGGAATATTATTGAGATAAGGAGCAGGCAAAATGATATACAACGGACTGCTCCTCCTGCCCCTTCTGCTATTAATCCTGCCTCTAGTTCTTCTCAGTTGCCCACAGATCCACTTCCTGGGAGTGAACAATCAGTAACAGAGAATGAGAGAATCCTGGAGAGTGAGGTAGAGCAGCCACAGGATAAGATTGTTCAGAAACACCATAAATGAGCTCTAATAACACCTACTGGTGCTCCTTCTAAACAAGAAACTTCTAAAAACTTATCAATAATACACAGAATAGATTAGTTAAGTATTCAAAAAGAAGGAATAAGTGATAAGGATTGTGACATGTGTTCTGCAATTAATGACACAGATTTTAAGGCTTTCCCTGTTGTCTATACACCAAACCCAGCAAGAGCAACAGTTAATTATTGTGGGTTACACGGGGAGCCTGAAAATCAATTGCTTAACTACATATAGGGCTCAGGTTTGCTTCTTCTGGAAGACATTAAGGGTATTATGAGAATGATTATAATACAGTCTCAATTGATGCTGTGGCAAGCTCACTGGCTTCAACTGAGTGATTGTTTTGCTGGAACTCCATGACAGCAAAATGATCCTTTAAATGGGGTGACAGTTGAACAGTTGATGGGTACAGAACAGTTTGCCACGATTGAGATGCAGGCACAAGTAAGAGCTGAGAAAATAAAAGCTGCTATGCAATTAGCTAAAGAAGCACTCCTCAGGGTTAGGACAAAACCAGTTTCTCCATCCTATATGTCCATAAAGCAAGGCAGAGAGGAATCTTTTGCTTCTTTTATTGATAGGGTAACTGAAACTATTAATCAGGCATGTTTACAAGATTTTATGAAAGGAAGTCTATTAAAACAGTGTATTTTAGAAAATTGTAATGCTTCTACCAGAAGTGTTCTTAACACAATAGACATTGATGCATCAGTAGAGGAAATGCTTGAGAGAATGTCAAGAGTTCCTGCAGGTTCACCGGCAATGTTAGTTGAGACACTTAGGGATGTGGGGAAAGATTTGGTACAAGTCCAAACGCAAGCCTTTTGCTGTTCTGAATCCATTGCAACCTATAAATAATTCTAAGCAACTACAACCTCGTCCAAAGTGCTCCAGGTGTGGTAAAATAAGACATTTTCGTCAAAACTGCAGAGAAGGGACAGTGTGGTGTAACAAATGTTCTGTAAACTCCCATTCCACTGAGGCCTGCAAACGATCAGGAAACGCGATAAGGAGCTGACATCACCATTATCAGCAAGGACTGTTGGCCTGCCAGCTGGCCTCTGCTCCCAATGCTTTCTAGTGTAGAGGGTGTAGGAGGTTCAGCTTCAGTTTGTAAAAGCAAGGACAAAATTCGTTTGTCACTGGATGGTCGTACTTGTGTACAATTTGTTACTGTTATGTCATTACCACACAATGTTGAAGCATTAATTGGCGTGACATTCCCATGCAATTAGGTGCTCGCATTGTGATAAAAGATCATTTTTAGTAGTGGTCACTACTTGAAGTTTCCCAATCCCCCTAACCTGGAAATCAGATGATCCAGTGTGGATTGAGCAGTAGCCGCTAAAAAAGAGAAAGGCTGCAACAAGCTCATGCCCTTGTTGCTGATCAGTTACAGCAAGGTTACATTAAACCCTCAACCAGCCCCTGGAATACTCCCATATTTGTTCTTAAGAAAAAATCAGGGAAATTCTGTTTACTTCATGATTTACATGCAGTTAATGCCCAGATGGAATTAATGGGGGCATTACACCCAGGCCTCCCATATCCAGCCATCCTACCCGAGAGCTGGAACCTTCTTATCATTAATTTAGAAGACTGTTTCTTTACAATAAGCATCCATCCAAATGACACTAAAAGATTTCAAATTACCTTCCCTAAATCATGAAGCACCAGCTAATCAATGAGTGGGTGGTCCTTCCTCAGGGAATGAAATGTAATCTTATTCTGTGTCAATTATTTGTGGACGCCACCCTGTTACCTGTTCAAGCTGCTTGTCCTAACACTGTAATATATCATTACATGAAAGATATTCTGTTTGCACAAGAAAGCTCATTCACTGCTCAGCAAGAAGCTTTCATTTTTGCACAGTTACAAAGTAACAATTGGTGTGTAGCTCCAGAAAATGTGCAGCACTCTGCTCCCTGGAAATATTGGGCTGGATAATTTGCAATATGCGTATTTGGCCAACAGCTCCATTTAAAAACTTTACATGACATGCAGAGATTTATGGGAGACATTCAGTGGCTCCGTCCAGTTATAGGCATTACCAATGATGAGCTTAATGAACTTAGACCATTGCTAAAAGGCAAAGATCATGCAGCATCTATTCAATTGACTGATAAGCAATGAGAAGTAGTAACAAATATTTCTGCTTCTGTTGCCCAAAAAGCTGTTAATCGCAGAAATCCTGACTTGGCCATAGACATTACTATTCTGTCTCAGCCAAAACTAACTCAGCAATTAAAAGAAAAAGGGGAAAAGAAGCAGGATGTTGTTGGAACTCAAAATGTCCCTCAGACATTTTTGGAGGTTCCAGGCCCAGGTCAAAAGCATTTGAGACCCTGGCAGGCAGCTGGAAACAGCTGTGATTTTGAGTTTGAGCCATGGAATGAGTTACCAACTTTGCAGGAAGAACAAGAAGTCACAAAAGTTTAGTTATAGTAGAAGTAGTCACAAAGTAGAGGGAAAAATTTTTTAGTGTTATACAGGGGGGTTTTAACACCTGTACAGGGGGGTTTCTGTTTTGTACATGGGGGTCAGAGGTTTTTAGATGGAGGGATTTGGGCCTGCCCAGTCCTTCCTCTTTCTTCTTCCTTACCTCCATGTTCATGATGATGTTGGCACTCACAGATTGGTTTAGAGTAGAAAAGCACCATTTAATATAGGTAGTAGGTATTGGGAAAAAACTGTAAACATTTATCACGTAATGTACCATATAAAAGATAGCAGCAGCCAGGGGTGGGGAGAGAGAAGAAGAAGTCAGGCAACAGAGAGGATATCAGGATGTGTGTGTGCCTTTGCCTGAGCTGCTGACTAAACTGCAGTAGCCAGAGAAGACAATCTTTTAGATAGCTTACAATAAACTGCCTTGAGACCGAACAAGAGACTGCTGAGCCTTTCTTTGGAAGCACGGGTTGGAGGACGGATTTTTCCACCATACGGAGCCCCAAACCAGGCCAGGGTTCCATCAGGATGTAAAAGTGTTAGAATGAGTGTTTAGACCTATGCAACCTTGCAAATCTATTCAGCCATACTTGCATTGTTAATTCAAAAAAGTCGGAAGTGTGTGTTACAGGTCGCTAGAGAAGAACCACAAAGAATCTTTACTCCAATAAAACAGGCTGATTTAGATTAGTTTTTACAACACGCTCCTGTATTACTAGCTAACATTTTAGAATTGGTGCAGAAATTCAGTTGTCTCCACTATCTTAATCTATTTTAAGCTAGATGTCCTCACAGACATGGTTATCACAACCAAAGTATAGTGAAACACCACTGATTGATGCTATCACTGTATATACAAATGCAGGCTGCAAATCACGAAAATCTGCCCTCACCTGGAATGAGCAAGGACAATGGAATTATATCTTAATAGAAAGACTAGCCTCAAACCCTCTGCAGACATTGGAACTTTCAGCTATTGTGTGTGCATTTTGTTGATGGATATATGATCCTATAAATGTTGTGTCTGACTCTATATGGAGTTAGAGTACTGCAACACATTGAAGATGCATTGCTGCAAGAAGTGCAAAACCAACGCTTGAACACACTTTTTGCACAACTACAGTCTGCCATCAGACAAAGAACTTCTCCATATGCAATTTTTCACATCAGGAGTCATAAGTGGATGGAAGGATTAGGGGAAGGCAATGCTCATGCTGATCGACTGGTTTCAATGACTGTGCCTATGGACAATTTTACAAAAGCACAAAATGCCCATGCTTCATTTCATCAAAATGCAAAAGGACTGCAACATTGCTTTGATATTACATTGGAGGAAGCCCGAGCAATTATCAGAGCATGTCCAGACTTCAGTCACCACAATAGACCAGGCCTCAGCCTGGGGGTAAATCCCTGAGGTTTAGGCCCCAATTAGTTGTGGCAAATGGACATGACTCATGTAAATGAGTTCAGGCATTTACATAATGTCCATGTAGTTATTGACACCTATAGTCACTTCATTTGGGCCTCTTCTCAAGCTGGAGAGAAAGATTCATGTTTTTAGGCATTTAACACTGTGCTTTGCTATCTTAAGGGTACCTAGAACTATCAAAACAGATAATGCACCTGCATATGGAGGGAAGAAAGTTAATTGTTTTTTGCAGCAATGGGGTGTTAAGAATGCTACAAGAATTCCACACTCCCCCACAGGTCAGACTGTTAGAACCCCAGGCTTGGTCAGGGGTCCGTGTGGTGGTAAAGTCTCCCCTCCAACCCGTGCTTCCAAAGAAAAACTCCGCAGCCTCTTGTTGTTCAGTCTTAAGGCAGTTTATTGTTAGTTATCTAAAAGATTGTCATCGCAGGCTGCGGCTGTTTGGTCAGCGGCCCATGCAGAGACACACACACCCTGATATCCTCTCTGTCTGCTGTCTTTTTCTTCTCTCTTCCTGCCTAGGGCTGCTGCTATCTTTTATATGATATATTATGTGTTATATGTTTACAGTTTTTCCCCAATACCTACTACCTATGTTACAAGGTGCTCTTCTACTCTAAACAAATCCAATCACCAAGAACATGGAGGCAAGGAAGAAGGAGGAAGAACAGGATCAGCCCACTTTCCTCCATCTTAGAACTTCTGATCCCCATGTACAAAGTAAAAACCCCCCTGTACAGGTGCTAAAATCCCCCTGTACCATACTAAAAAATTTTCCCCTCTACTTTGTAACTACTTCTACTATACTATCTAACCCTTTGTGACTGCTTGTTCCACCTTCAAAGTTGGTAACTCATTCCATGGCTCAAAGTCAAAATCACAGCTGTATCCAGCTGCCTGCCAGGGTCTAAAATGATTCAGACCAAGGCCTGGAACCTCTGAAAATGTCTGAGAGACATTTTGAGAGGTTCCAACACCAGACTGTAGTAGAAAGGGAAAATCAAACCTTAAAACAATATTTTACAAAATTGAAAACAATTACTAAGGCCCAGGAAAGATTGGCAAAAGCATTATTCACTTTAAATCATCTTTGCATATTTGGTGTTCATGACACACCTCCTGCATACACACATAGGATAACTACAAAACAAAATGCTTTAGAAAAATCAATAATTGTAATGTATAGGCATCCTGCTACAGGGATATAGTCAAGACCCGCACCTGTAAATTATATGGTTAAAAGTCACATGTGTGTATCCACACCTACAGGTCCCTTGTGGGTTCCCAGTAAGTAGATATGTCCTGTTCCAGCACAGCCACCGACACCTCCACCTTTGCCAGAAAACTCCACCGTCAACAATTACAGCTCAAACCTATTCTTCAGCAAATAAATGAACTTTTAGATATCAATCTTGATTAGACTAGTCCTGATGTAGAATCACAAGTGGCTATAGCACTATATTATCATTATGAACAAAGAAAGAAATTAATAACATGTGACTTGTGAATGCTCAGGGCATCAAATTACATTAATTGTGATTGTATGCAGAGATTGTGAAAAGGCATTTCAAAGTAGAATTTTTTGCATACTTAACAGGTGTACTGATTGTTAGAGACGCCTACATACTGATAATCCAGTTTTTGCTCTTTACAGGTAGTTGAATAAACCTCATGCTACACAAACACAACTGAATTCTCTATGAGAAAACCTAAAAGACAAAGAGCTAACATATACAGCATTTAAACTGATTATCTCACTTTGCTTAACAAGATTATTTGTGTGTACTGAGGTAGAGTATTGTCAGTATAAACACTTATGTAAAGAACATAACCTAGAAGGAAGACGATATTTGTAGACAGAATGTTACCTTTAATTTTGTTACTATCAATTTTGTCACATGTTGATGCTTAGGCTCCTGCACAGCCAAAAACAAACATATGGATCACCTTAGCTAAACTGACAAATCAGAGTGCTATTTGTTTCTCTTTATCCTCATCTAGAAATCCATTTTCTACCTGTCTACCTGTCTAGTAAGAGTTCCTATCAAAAACCATCCTTGCCCTCAGAACATACCAACTTATAAAGTAACACAGCCCCAAAACAATGTGGATAATTGGGATTCTTGGGTTCCTCACTTCCCTCTTGCTCCTCTTGAACCACAAGAGTTAGAATTTTTAGGATCAGTTAAGACTGATGCATGTATTATTTTAAATTAGAACAGTGTACAACAACAGAATCCCAACAATAAGCATTTAGTGTCAGCAAATTCTAGCCTCCCAATATATAGAAATTCTTCTTATTAGTGTAACTACACTTCAGCACATGTCTCAATTTCTTCTGAATCTCCACTGCAGCTACCTACTAGGTACATCCTCATTTGTGGAAATCTTGCCTGGTCTAGTATTCCTTCTAAACTCAAAGGGGCTCCCTGCACCATTAGTATATTGTCTTTATTGACACCAAACATGTCCACAATATTAAATGTATACTGACAACATAGATAAAAGAGAATGACCCATGCTTTTCAGAGCAACTGCAAGGATGATATCAAGTTTTAATCCCAAGGAGCAATTGTTATTATAGACTGCCTGACCAAAGGGCACAGGTGAAAAAGTCTTCTTTGTTGGTCTCAAATGACAAAATCCTTCCTTTGATATGCTACGATATCTAAGGCAAACTCAGACTGCAGCAACATAAGAAATGAAGGGGTTAAGTTCAGTGCTTCATTTACTGCTGTTACATAGGATAGACAGTAAAACTACAAAACCAAAATGTATTAGAATGTTCTAGAATTCTTGACAATTTTAATATAATTGCGGTTTATTCATATTCATATGCTTGCTTTCCTCAGGAATAGAATGCTATTATGATTTTAATATCATAAAACAGATTTACTTTATAAAAAACGTTTCAATTTTTTCTTCCCTTGCCAATTTTTTGTAGGCCATTAACACAGCCACTGGACAGTAAAGTCATTCATTATTCTAGCCTTACATCAGACCATTGTTGATGGGAAAAGGTTCACTTTCTTAAGCTTTGAACTTTCCATTTCCTTATTAAATAAAGCAGAAGCTTCAACTTCCTTAATGCAAGCAACATTTATGGTATTATATTCCCAGAGCTTTTGCATAAATGATGACTGACTTTTGGAGGTACTAGCAAGTGGTTAGATCTCAAATTAGATAAGATTAACTACTATTACCTAGAAATTATGTCACATATTGGTCCCTAATCCTATGCATTGAAAAAATCAAAACAAATATTCCATTCCTGCTCCAAAAATTTAGTTCAAGAAGTAGATATAACAGGTATAGATACACCCTGAAAATTAAATAAAACAATTCTCCAATTAAGTAATACCCTGAGGGGGTCTATCTATTTTTTCAAATTATTTGAAGCCTTTGTCTGTTATATGCATTAAGTTCATTACAACATTTTGGAAGGCTATGTTCTTTTAACAAGTCAAGTGCACATTTTATCTATGTCCCTCCCATTAAAACATTGTTCCTGCTTTTCCAGTAGACTAGTTTAAAAAGCTAAAATGTTGTGATCTTTCAAAAAAATGCTATAATTATCTGTATTTGACCATGTTTCTTTTTAGTTTGGTCTCTTGGGAACAGAAAAGAGATATGAATTCTGAATAATCTGAGAACCACAGGATTACAATAATTTTTCAACCACATTTTCTATGCTTTTGTTTTTATTTTTTTAAAGCTTGTGCAGCAAATGAAATTAATTCTACCAAATATGAAATGCATTAATAATTATTTGCATCTTGATTTTCCCTTGAAATACATATGTTATCTATAATTCACTGATAAAGGTCTGTTGTTTAAAATTGCACTTATATTATTTTAAAAAACCCCTGCATGTTTAGAAAAATAGAAACTTTCCTGTTAATATATTTATTTGAACATGAAAAATTACATGCTAGGGAATTTTCAGTTTTAAGAGGGTATCAGTTGGAATCAAACCCTTCAATTTATTTAACAGTTAAATTTAAAGATAAATGCTTATATCCTTACAGGAATACAGTGTCATGGGAACAGGGCCATAATAGAAAAGGCAAAAAATGGTTATTATGAAATGCTAGAACTGTCATTTGAGTTAGAGCCTACTGCAGTGCTTCACCTCTGGTACTTATGGTGGGAAGTATATGACAACAGTACCGTAAAAACCAAGAGTGTCACAGTAAACAACAGGAGCCTGGCTAGTGGCCTTATATCTCCAGAACCTGCATCAGGCATTATCATTCCCTTTGGGCAACTTAACTCTCTGTACAGTGACTGGTGCTGAGGCTTGGGTATCAGCTCTCTATGCCCTGTTTTTAAGGAAAACCAGCTTTGTTTTATATTAATATTCAAATTAAGCTCTGTTAATTTGGTTGAAAGGGTTTGAAAATTGGAGGTTATATTGGCAATATCCTTTAACATTTCTCAGGAATCTGGGCTAAGCCATTTCAAGAATGCAGCCAGCTGTTAATGCATTAGTAGTTATCTATCATAACCTTCATACTAGCTTGTTTGTTCTACTACTTTTTGTTCAGGACAAACTTATTCATGCAGGATTAATGGTAAAATGATATGGAGGTGACAATTTATAATCCATAAAGAGGGCTGCTTTTGTTATTAAAAACGGCAATATAATCTAAAAAACTAAAAGTATGTAAGAGCAACAGAAAAACTAGATGAGTGTATCAACTAAACTGCTTAATGGAATATTTAAGATGAAGCAAGTACATTTTTTACGTTTTTTAAATAGTTTCAAAAACAAGTTTCAAATATGTTCTCACATATTAATAATAATTTGTGTACAAATGGCTATCTCTTTTCTAAGACAGAGTCTTCCTAAGACTTACTTTGAAACCTGCAGGTTTTTTGTTTCTTTGTTGTGTGTATTTTGTCAGAAAGTTTCATGCGGAGAGATAGATATATTCCACAATTTCATTTTTTACTGTTTCTTAGAACAAATTCATAATTTTCTGATGGTTGATGTGTTTTGAATCAATGAGAAGATTAAAACTAAATTTCATTGTCAAAGTCTTGTGATTTCCAGATGCCAGACAAGTCTTGAACAAAAACCAGAACCAAAGTAAACATTTTGGCTACTACTTGGCAGAGAAAGTCTTTATAGAATAATTTAGGAATTAATGCTTTTAAAAAGCTTTATGAAAAGCAGAATTTTTCATTAAATTCTTCCATTCAATACTTTAACAAGCACATATTTTCCCAAGTGCACTTCCTCTCTCTGTTACAGGATTACATTTACAATCAACACAGGTAAATTTACAAGTATAACTAAACAACATGAAAAAAGGAAGGATATAAAACTTAAGATGTATTTATTTTTAAATCATGATTTTCTATCTCTTGGATGTAGTAAAGGGTCTGGAGGGAATTTCAGAATAGGAGTCCAACTGCTAGAAAGGAAGAAGCACTCTAGATTAATTATCATCTAGAAAACAAACCCAAAGTCTCTTATTTGGCTGTTTTCTGTTAGGGTTACTCTGGATTTTTTAAGTGGACACTCGGCTTCCTGCTATTCTTTCTTTTTTATTAATTTTTTCTTTGGGATGTATTTGCTAGCTCTCTGAAAATTCCCTTTCCTTTTTCCCCTCTCCTCTCTTTAGTTAGACCCTCAGAATAGGAATATTATTTGCTGTTATTGTCTAAAGTAGGGCTGCCACCTAATAGTGGAATGATTGTCTGTCAAGATGATGCTGTGAATGTTTCTTAGCAGCCTGTGGAAGAGTGCATATCTAGGATTTGTGAGATAAAGCAGCAGTTAATTACTTTTTTTTTTTTAATCCAGCCTCCTTTCTACTTGTATTAATCCAGCTGCATACCTCAAAATTCATAGATTTGTTTTGTGAATAGTGTTGTCATTTCAGTGGTGTTCATTTCAGCTGAAATCGTCCTTAGTAGCTGATGGCTTTTTAATATTTTAATTATCAAGTGTTTGCTGGTTACTGTTACAGACTGCCATGTAATAGAGTGCATTTAATCTTCATATTTGTATGCAATGGAGACTACTCCAATAGGCATTAACATTTTGCAGCTTTGCTCTTGTCTTAAAGCAGCTATTATCTATTAGTTCACACTTTATTCCTTTACTTGTGTGTTTCTATTTTTTTTCTATTTTTTAATATTGTCCGAAGCATCACAAGCAATTGGTCCTTGCTTCTCCCATTAACTTATTTCTCTCTGCAGCCTTGCCTTTCTCTATTGATTATATGCCACACTAAACTGCTGTCTACAGTGGAAGATTTGGCTGTCCAGACAAATTAATTTATATAAGCTAGACTTGGACTGGTATTGTGAGGTTGGGAAACAAAATCAGCAGCAACTGACCTTGTCTTAATCTCTTGAGGCTTCTTTTGTAACTGATGAAGGAAAGAAAACATACACACATCCCACAACAATTTCAAAGCCATGGGCTCCCTCTCTGTCTTCATTCCTTCACACACTTTCAGGAAAGCATGCAAATTAGTTTCCTGCTGTGAGCTGCATTTAGAGCCACCTCACACACTGCTGAGAGGACTGAAGATTCTCCTTGAGCTGAGGGAGAACTTTTCCTTCTCTCCCTCCTTTCCTCCCTCCCTATGTCCCTCTTGTCCTCCTTCTATTCTTTGTGCTCCATAGATCAGCAATCCCATGGAAGTAATAGCTCTAGACTGTTCCACTTAGGGCCTAAAATCTAAATTCATTTTTTGTTCTTTATTTTTTAAATTGGTGTTTTCTACTCTTTCATACTGTTTCTTTCTGTCTTCTTTCTTTAAAAAAAAAAAAATGCCTACTTGTTAAATCTATTTTTAGTAATTTGGAAGAAACACTGTCTCTGCACTTAAGACCCCCCTCCATACTGACACAGGCTTAAATCTCTGGCTGGTCTCTGAAATTCAAATTGGCTGTGTTTGATTTTCTAACCTCAGCACTTTTGATGAGATAGTCCTGCCAACAACATCTTTTATTTAGATTTCTGTTTACAATAATTTATCCTCTTAAACTTCTATTGTGGGTCAGAGGGAAGACACTGCATATATGGAGCTAGGAGTGTGTTGGTTGTTTTAAAGTAGTAATTTTCTAATTAGATACTAAAAATTCATTGTATTTCAATCCTGTTGCTATGATGTCTTTTCTCCCAGGCAAGAAGTGCCTTTTTTATTTACCTCTACAGATGTAGGTCCTGGGCTTCATTTGAGAGGTCTGTGTAGGGATCTGTAGTCTCAGACTCACACACAAAGGTGAAATAGAAAAATCACTTGAAGCTCTCCAAACATTTTGTAGTATTCATAGCTTCAAAATCTGATCAGGGAACCTGTACCCACACACATATAGTGACATTTTCAAATAATAAATAGATTTCCAAAACTGATCATTTACCTGGAGAGCAAAGCAGTACCTTGACTACTTGTGTGTTGCACAAAAATGTTCAGGGTCTGTGAGCTGCATTCCTTCCCTGGAGTCAATGGAAATTCTGAGCACGGAAATGTAAAAAGAATTGGTCAATCTATTGGATTAGCATGCCCCTGACCTACTATCTAACATTGATATTAATGAAGGCTAACAAGTTTCTTTAATCCAAAGATGTGTTTGCTTTTAGGTAATTTGCAAATAGTGCCCAAATATTTTAGGAGTGCAACACAGAAAAGGAAAAGTCTATTTCTGGATCTCTACTTTTTTGAACCATTCTGCCAGTGACATTTGTGGTTTGTGCATTGGGATTTCAGAACTCGGCAGTTCTGATAGGGATAGTTTTCTTCTCTGTCAGCCATTTGTCACAGATGTAAGCACCAGGATATGCAATACTAATTCTATAGATTAAAACTGCAGTTGGACAGGCATGCTTGTTTATTACTGTCTGGTTTGGGTCCATGTATTTACTTTTTTTTTTTTTTTTTTTTTTTTTTAAGTGACATTCAGAAATAAGGTTGTGAATTTCAGTTAAGTCTCTGGAAAGGAAAAAAAAAAAAAAAAAGGAAAATGTTACATTTCAAGTTCCCATTGATTTAAGAAGCAGAAATGTATGCAGGAAGAAGTCTTGAACAGCTTGTTTGTTGTGCTCAGCAGCAGGGAAGCCTGCAGATGATTCATTCCACTCATGCCCATATGTGTCATGGCAGTAAATACTGATTATTACAAATGGGTTTGTAGGAGATTAGGCTAATTGAACAAAAGTCAAAAAAAAAATGTATATTGGTGGTTTTAAAATGTGTAAATAATAAGGGATCTGATTCATGTTTGCATTAGTGCTTTTGAAGGGAGCAAAATTATGCAAATACATGCAAACATCTCTCTAGGGTGTTATGGCTTATCATGCGTCACAGTTTTCAAATTTAACAAATGGTCTCTTTAACACAAAAAGAAAGGAGCATATTTCAAAAAGCACCATATACTAGAGAGACCTTGAGAATGTGACAGATTAATTTCATGGAGCTTTGAGGTATCAAAATTGTGTATTTATTCCATACTGAGATTAAAATCAAACATGTTCCAATGCCTTTATTAAAATGGATGGCTGGAAAGAATGGTTTTGTTGCCCCTGTACAAGTCCAGCTCTTGTTCTCACTTCTGGCTATTATTTCCCATCTTTTCAGGATATAACAAGTCAAAACAGATACAATTTCTTGGAGAATTGTGGGGTTTTTTCCATTATTCCTGTGGTACTGTAAGCAGGTAATTGTTTTTTATGCTGCCACTTCAACCACCAAACAAACAGTGCAATCTTAGGTATGTATGTAATTTCTAAGAATTCTTATAACGTAAAGGCTATACCTGATTTTAAATCTTTAACTCAAGGCCTCACAGTGCAGACTGAATTGCGTAAACTGTAGAAATATCCATTGAGAAGTTTAACAGTTTTATTAAGTATAACTACTATTCCACAGATATCAGCTGTCAGTCCTAATCAAGGGCTGAAATCATCGTCAGGAAGTCATAGTAACCTATGCCTTCCCTCTAAAATTCTTGAAGTGATCGTCAGCTTTGTTAATATGAGGATCTTGCCTCATACACTTCAGGAAGATGTCTGCAGTGACAACAGGCAAGAAATGTAGTATTTCCTCTGAGAAAGTCTTTTGTGCACTCATTATCTTGGATAGTACCATCATAAAATGGTTAAAAGCTGCCTTTGTTTTTTTTAAAGAGGACCCTTTGAAACTTGAGTGTTTATGTCCTGCACCCTCCTTTAAGCCTCAAAATTGATTTGTGTTACTTTGCTTCAGAATTTAGGGGAACACACGGAGGTAATAACTGCTTGAGTTTGTGGACCGGTGCATCAAATTGTTCAGAGATGTATTCCTTCTCTTTCTCCATGAATTTAGCCAGAGAATTTGAAGACCAATAGTAATATTTGAAAAACTTAGTATTAATTATTTCATGATGGCTCACTTACACTGTTGACCTGGCTGAATGACAGATTGAACGATGAACTGACAATTTTTTATTAAAGCTGCAAAATGTTAATAAATGGATTAAGGTTCTGTGTGTTTGGAGTGTAGAGCATAGAAGGCAATGTGTAATGCCTGTGATTATGTACTAGCTCTACTAAAGATTACCAAAGCTCTTTGGAAAAAAAAAAAAACAAAACAGTGAAATATTCTCTGTAACTCTATTTATTCATATACAAGAAAAAAAGAAAACTATATATAAATGAGTAAGAGAAACAATTGTTAGGGTGAACAGAGAAAGATAGTGTTTATTTTATAAGATAAAACTAGGAGAACTTACTCTGTTCAGTCCAGAAAGAAAAATGAAAGTGTAGAGTAAAGGTCTGTTATCAGGAAGTACAGAAAGTTGCAGAATTGGCAAGATACAGGGAACAAAAATTAGTTGTTGATTCCAAATTACTACCCCTGATGGAGAGCAAAGGTGTATCTAGAATATTTCTTTCTGTGGTTGTTCTGTTTGTTTTGGATGGAAGATGATAATGTCTTTGGTTTGTTTCTTTCTTTGTTTTTGAAAGATTTTTAAAGTGTTTGGAAAGTTTGCTAAAATATTTCTGGCATGTTTGCAAATTCTATGAAAAATTTGCAAGTGATCAACAAACACTTTTTTTCTGAGCTTTGCTAAAACCTGTTTGAAAAGTGAGAGATGAGATTTCAATTCCCAGAAGGTTTTCTTCACTAATTCACCATTCACTTTCTCAGCTGTATTCAATGGTTAGACAAGACACTTCAAGCGGATTTTTTCTGTTCAAGGAGGTTAAGTGACTACAGAGGAAGATTGGAGCTTTTTAGTAAAGGGATTAACTGTGGGACTTCTATGGTGGATATCAGATGAATATTTGTCTGTTATCATCTTAAAAGCCAAGATGAAACTCCTCTTTCTGTGTGCTTAGTGTGTGACTGAGTGTTTGGGAAAATCTTCAATTGCATGGCAATATAAGGGATGAAGCAAAAAAAAATTCTTACTCTCTAAAGACTAACATTTCTAACTGTGCATCTTACTGATTCCGTTTTGCAGTACCCTTTTATATCTGGTATTTCTGAAATGTTGCTTTCTGCCACGAGATGAATGGGCTAATCTCTGTAAATTAAAAAAAAAGAAAAAATCAACTATTCTTTTCCTCAATTTCAAAACATCAGACTTTGTGCCTCAGCTATTTATGTGATTTCAGATAGAATGTTGTTTTGGGGGTTTTCTGGTCTGGTAGTGGCTGAGGGAATTTCCTTTTTTTTTTTCCTTGGATAATGCTAGAATCATAGAATTCTTCTCCCCTCAGAATATATTCTCTTGGCCATATAATATGGCTATATAATATGGCCAAGAGCACTGACCAGATGCTCTTTGAACTCTAAGAAGTTTGGTGCCTGTTGGAGTTCTGGATGTTAAGAATTTTTTACTTTCTGTGCTGACAGACTCTGACCCCCAGGAAAGCACTGCATTTAACCTGAGGCCATGGAGAAGGCTTACAAAATTGATTGATAGCACTGGGATTATGAGTGTGTAGTTTGATTAGAAGTTCGTAATATCACAGGATGGAAAACTTAGAGTTTGGAGTTTTAGAATATAGTAATATATATAGAGAAAGATGGAGATTTTAGAGTGGAGGCTGATCCTTCTTCTTCACCTTCTTCATGTGTTTGGGTGGTATTCTGTAATTGGACAGAAAAGTCCGCATTGCGGACTTCGAGTGATTTGTTATTGGGTTAAAAGTGAAAATAATTTAGGTGTCATTTCTTAATTGGATAATTTATCCATAAAAGGCCTTGTAGAGAAAGATAGTTAGCCATTTTGTAGCTTGTTAGTAGAATGCTGTGGAACTCGTGACTTGTAATGTAGATGGGAAATTATAAACATCTGAGTCTGAACATAAAATACCATCTCAAGTGCTTCAATCCCAACCTTGACAGAGAAAAAAAGCCAATAACTGGCAGGTGTCTATAAAAATTGTATGTCTTTATATTGTCCACATTGAATTGCAAAAATCAATTATTGGCTTTATATACTATGTCTGTACACAGGCAGATAAAAAACTTGCCTTCTTTCTTGCACTGCTTACCCCCCAGTTTAGAACAGTTTCAAAATGTCACTCTTTTATTTGTCCTTTCTGCAGAATTTTAAGTTCTGCTGAGAAGAGCAAGACAATTTACAGAAAGATGTCAGGATGGACTGTGGAACTGCAGTCTGTGTCTCAACTTAAAAACTGGGTACTAAACAAGCTTCAATTTCCTCTCTCTCTTGAACACACTTAGGTTATTGGAGGGTTGTGGTAAGTAGGAAATAACTTTAAAAAACTTTGGATGCCTATGGCTATTCCACAGTAAAATAGTTCAATCATCAAAACTCCATTTGGCATTCTGTATTGACCATTTAATTAAATTAAACTTGAAGTGATGGCAAAAGCTTCGTTTATACATTAGTTGAATATTCTTTCTTTATCTTAACTAATGTAACCAATTTGGGGGGAAAAGTGACGCATGTTAACTGTTAGAAAAATTGTGCAACATTTTTTTTTGAGAGGGTGTGAGGGGAACCAGGAAGGTGTTGAATCTTCCTTTAAAATTTTGCTGTTTGTTTAGGGGTTTTTGTTATTTTTAAATCCTACTTTTTGGTAATAAAGGCATGAATAAAGTATGAACTTCCTTCCTTTTTTTTTTTTTCTCACAAAGGTAGACTCTTCAGAAGGTGAAACATGATGAACATTATACTTTGTGCAGTGCCAGCCTAGCTGGTAACATGCATGTAATAATTTGTGTCATGAAGGAAACCCATAGGAAATAGCTTATTCCAGATTCTGAATATCTAGTGTAAAACTGTAAAGCATTTACACTAGATTAGTTTGTACGTTTACTCCTTTGGGTAAGCTGATATATTTTCCAGCTTGGAAGTTTGGTCTCTACCTTTTCCTTTAGTTAGCAGATTCTGGAGAAACTGTCAGAAAATCAATACACAGGATTATAGCTGCTGGAGACAGCAAGCACAGGCGATGGTGACTGCATAATCACCTTTCTTCCTTCCTGGCCAAGGTCCTGAACACATGTTGCCCCCACTTTGACATGGTGGTACTGCTCCCAAGTTACCTCAGCCCTTAGCATAAGCTGCATATTAGCCAAAATCTAAGCAGGAGTTCCAAAAACAGTCGCACTCCTGCTGCATGATTTCCAAATTCTTGTCTATGTAACAAATCCAGCAGCTAGGGAATGTAGATGTTTTTTAGTATACTTTTTATGCAAAAGAAAGATTTCTGGGCCAAAGAATATGTGTGCATTTGACTTTGCTTCTTTTTCAAGTTGCACACACAACACATCACAATCCATTTTTCCCAAGAACACCCTTTTTTTTTTTTAACCTGATAAAAAAATCAGCTATTTCAAATAAAATTATTAATTTAATAGAATCTGGATTCCTAGTGTTTCAAAATCCTAGAACGATGCAAGCCTATTACAATCTTGTTGCCCATGGAAGTAAACTTGTATAAAACTCTAGATTAAAATATCTGCAAGTGGTGACAAGTTTTAGAGATCTTTAAGACGTTTCTAGGGAGCCTTATCTCTAAAAATTTTGAAGAAGAGCAATACCACTACCAGCAAATTAAAAATCATTATTCATACTTACAGAAAATGTGAGCAGTTATAAGGTAAAAAGTTTTTAGGCATTGATTAAGACTGATATTATTCACTTTGTAGGCCATATAAGAAAGAAAGGGGAGGTTCTGCTCTCTTTCAAGTTGTACAAAGCTTAACTTTTACTTTGGGAACCTGTCATCGTTTGACACTGGTACAATGCCAGCGTCCCATGAAAATGCAACCCCCCAAATGATTGCTGTGAGATATGATCAGGAACAGAGCAGAGCAGTCCCAAGCTTAATAACAAAGGGAAAACTTTATTAAACTACTACTACTATAAGAGACACACACACTCTAAACCCAGAATGAAAACATTCTAAAACATTCCTCCTCCCCCAACCCAAACTCCAACAAACCACAGTGAGACACAACTTGGACCCTCAATTAATTCATCACCCTTCAGATAATCAATAGTAAGTCCATCAAGGGAGAGAGGAGTCTCCCTTGCACTATAGATCCCCAGGAAACACAGCTGCCACTTCTTGTGTTTCCATGTCACACATGGCACCACCCAGAGAAAATCTGCCAGTGTGCCACTCTCATTTTCATGTCACAGTGCTCTCACCACCATGCATGGACAGACCACTCATAGGGGTCCTTTAAGGATGCTTTGCCAAGGACCAAAAGGAACAAATGAGTCCAGTGTCTCATTTTGGGACCTCAGTCCCTCCCATTTTCCTCTTCCCTTAGGGCCTAGGGTGAAAACAGAGATCTTCATCTTCCTGAAGAGAGAGGGCATCATCACACCCTCCTCAGCTTTTCTCTGCTCACTCCATTCCTGTACTGATAGTTGCTGAAGGAGGTTGCTTGGCTCACCATGCAACCCCCTAAAATACAGTCTCTCTTGGAGGAAAAATTGGTTCTGTCTATGGCTAAAAAGAAAAGTCCAGCCAAAAGCCACTCCATCATCTCCCCCCCAACCTTCTTTTCCTAACATCTCAGTCCCAGGCTGTCTCTTCTTTCAAATCGAGGAAAAGCAATATTTCACAAAGTTTTCATTCCCCAGGAAATGGTTAAAAGTCCCAGACTCCTCAGATGGCTGAAATCTTGGCCCAGGACTCCACCTCCTATGCTGGGCACCTTCCCCCCTCCACCACCCTTCTCCTTCACCTCTGCCGGAAAATTTCCAGGTGTCTGCAGACTCTCTGTTTCTTTCCCTCTAGGTTGGGGGAGGGGGGAACAAAGACATCTCAGACTTCTTCCACCCTTCCGTCAGCAGGAGTTGGCTCAGTTCCAGACCCTTCACCCCCTGGCCTACCTCTCTATGCCACAAGGCTTTCCCTCCCTGACCCAGCCTGTGGCTGGGCAGGGGAGTTCTGCACTCTCTGATGACCAGAACCAAAGAGACAGTTCTCCTGGGAGTTCTTGCTTTAACCCTGTGTTCTCAGAGGCATGTCCAGCCTTCAGTGGTCATTCCAGGTGCCAATATCAAAATGTGACACTGATTGGTTTGACTACCTGAGAAAATTCTCTTCCGTGTCAAACCACGACAGAACCAGAAATTACAATATCAGCTTTTCCACTGATTGAATAACAAACAAAAATTAATTGAAGCTATAAATCTGATTTCCTTCCTCCCCATACACATTTAATTACAGATGCCAAGCAATCCACTATCCCCCATGATCTATATCAGTTTAATGCACAATTTTGTCAAAGTGTCAAAAACTATCAAGGCAGAAGCAATATACAAAAATATTGCAAGAGGAGACATTTAGCTTGTTTTTAATTATTAATTCTTTGGGTTTGTTTTGGTGATGTGAAGGTTTTTTTGTGTTTTATTTGAAAAGTTATTCTATCATTGATGAAAAGACATACAGAAGAAAATATTTGGAAAAGATGGATGTACAAGCAGAAGCTAGACGTAGACTATTGCATGCCCAGCAGGAAGGTAAAATGAAAAATCTTTCCTCCAAACCTCAGTTTCTTCTCTCTTTCTACAACAAAAGGAAGGATACATTAGTTAGGTTTTTCTAACTGTAAGTAGTAATTTCAGGGATACACACTGCAATTTAAAATTGCATGCACTAAAAAGAGAACTAAGCAAATCAGACGTTTTGCAGCTAAAAAGGATGACAGTATGTGAGGGATAATAAACTTTCTGAGTACTCTCAATATTTTTTACTTTAAAGTTTTACTATTTTACTTTTTATATATAGTTACTTACATGGTTTTACTCAGGGATTTTTGATAAGACAATTTCACCCAATAGTTTAATTCAAATTGCATTTCATTTTCAAAATTTTAGAATGCTAGATTTCAGCTGTAGTATTTCATGGATTTGTATGCTTTCTTAGGAAATTTAAAGATAACCATAGTATTTATGAAGAGCTTCATCAGCTGTCATATTTTCCTCTCACTTTATAGTCAATATTAGAAGCAGATTTACATTTAATTTTCTAGTACAGTGATCTACACCTATCCTTTTTTGTCCTTGATCTTCTGTTTAATTGGAAAAGAGTGTCTTTTAAAAAGCAGTTTCAAAGTCCAAAAAATGCCACAGGCATAGGAACAATATTTAACAAGCTGTATCTTTGAGTATGGAATTCAAATTACTGAAATTTTCACCTTTTTGAATGCATAACGTGCAAGGGAATACCAGCTATATGCCTTAAGATTATTGACATTCATTCTGAATAGGTATTTCATCAGCATTTGTTTTTTGCCTTCTGCAAATAGGAAAAGAAATAAAGGGAGTTTTTCTAATAAAGTCTTTTTCAGGACTGTATTAAAGCTTCCATGCATATAGTAGTATCCTCCACAGAAAACTGTGTTAAAGGATAAGCATTTAAATTGCTGTGTTGGACACTCAAAGTACTAAGGAAATTTGCCTGTGGCAAAAGTTATTATGTGATGGTTCAAATACAGATTGTTGTATAACATGTATAAGCAGTATAAACTCTTTCCTGGGTAAGCTTCTGATATATGGCATCTCAGTATTCATTCACCTATTTAGTTATATATTTTTCAAATATGAAAATTTTCTATGACACTATCTATAATTTATCCATTTATTTAGACCCTCTACAGTTGTTACAAAAATTTCTGCTAATCCTGTATCCTAATGAAGAAACCAAGGATTTTGTCATCCCATTGATGGGCTCAAGGCAGAATATGGACATAGATAGATAGATAGATAGATAGATAGATAGATAGATACATAGATACATATATACATAGATACATAGATACATAGATACATAGATATACTTATTTAACCAGGTATGCAATTTTTGGGTTACAACAAAAGTTTTCAGACTGACCACAACTTGCATTTGATCTAGGACTGAGCCTTGCTTGTTCTGATCATGATTTTTTAATCTTGCTGTCCCTTAATTGTAATAATTTTAACTGTGGGTAATCTGGTGCTCAGTTGTATACTGTCACATGATCCAAGTGTCAGCTAGGACTAACAATTTATTTTAAGTACTTTTATACTAGAATATTACAGGTTGCTGTTGTGAAATTTCTGTATTTTTTCTGATTTTCATTTCACCCTTCCAAGTTTACCTCTGAGGAGGATCTAACTCTCATTCATGGTAGCATTTATCAGTCATTTCAAAAGTTATTGAAGGACCTCTAAATTACCCATAATCTTGAAAGTTTTAAATCCAGTAGGCAAAAATAATGAGAAAGGGTCTGTTATCGGTGCTGGCACACAGCAGTTATTTCGTAGCAATGTGCTGAAAGACTTTGTCAGGTACCTGCAACCATTTAGCAATATTTGCTATTAGTTTGTTTAGTGGATGGATTTTAAAGGTTTGTTTTTTGTTTTTTTGGGTTTTTGTTTTGTTTTGTTTTGTTTGTTTTTTTGTTGTTGGTGGTGGTGGTGGTGGTGGTTTTTTTGTTTGTTTGGGGGTTTTTTGGGGTTTTTTTGTTTTGGTTTTTTTTTTTTTTTTTGTAATTAAAATAATTCTGGACTAAATTAAACTCTTTTGTCATCCACTGCAGTGGGTCAGAGACAATGTCTGAGCAGGATCACACATGAAATTATAACTTATTTCTCCAATAGATTTCACAGATTTTTAATGACTGTAGGAGTATGCTAAGGCTTCAAGAGGCAAGTATCTAGACTCAGTCTCTTGATGAGCATATACTCTGTTGTGGACAAACCTTCTGCCCTTTAACCCTTGCCTTCTTGTCTACCCAATGTTCATTTTCCCCCTAACTCCCAACTACTTGCTCACTAAAGGAGCTTCCAACCTTTTTTTTTTCTAATGTTTCTCTTTATTAGTCTTGATCTCGCTTATCTCATTTAAACAACCTATCTTAGTTCTTGTTTATGGGCCTGGGTTTAAAGAATTTGGAACAGCCTTCCCAGGTAAATTATACCTGAAATTTAGTTATCGTGCTGTGCTGGAGAAAGAACACTCATTTTATTCAGTGGGGATGCTCCCTATGCTGTGAAATTGCAGATAGGAGTTGCAAAGTGTAGTAGATAGGGACAGGCGAACGGAAGATTTCGGGATGTGACGGAAAGAAAGACCCCTTCCCCCTCTCACCCTGCAACATGTTATCCATTACCCCAAAGAATGTAACCACACCTAACCCAGTAGTTTTCCACTCCTGACTAACCCTAGAGACCCTACCAACCCCCCCTGACGTAGCAGAGTCCCCCAAGACTATTTAAACCCATGAGATAAGATAATAAACGCTTTCGACCGTCCACCACATTGGTGTCCAGCGCGTGTTGTTAGCCCGAGTGGCCCAGGGGAGACTGGGCTGCCGTGCTGTTCCTTGAAACCAGGTGGCCTTGCCTTCCCCTGAAGGCAACATAACTGGTGCCGAAACCCGGGAATAATTTGCTCAGACAGCGGGTGTCGCCTAGACAAGAGCAGCGGCCAGACCGGTAAGACCGTGTTCTCGGCGAGGGAGACGTCCCAGGACCCGCAATCATCATGGATGCCATCGCCAGGGTCGTAAGTGAGGTTCATAAGCAATGGGGAATTGAGTGTAAGCTCAAAGACTTTTATCTTGCTATAGCAAGGCTGCTTGAGCTTGGGGCAATTGAACGCCCTGTGGATGTTTTGCATCCGGAGATATGGGAAAAATGCACAACCGCGCTGGCCGAGGACACGAAATCCTCAGGCAGCAGCAAATGCCTTAAGGCGTGGGGAAAAGTAGAGAAAGCCCTGCGCAGAGCAATAGAAGAGCAGGAGACATGGAGCGCAGCGTGTACATGTTTATTAGTTACACCCAAACTAGGGGTAGGAGCGGCAACGCAAACTACCCCTGAGGTCGATCCGCCCGGGAGCGGGGATCCGGGGGGGGCCGGCGCGTCGCCCCCCTCCCTGGGCGGGGGCCCGGGACCCCCCGCGGAAACCTCCCAAAGATCCACGGCTTCCCCATCCGCCCCGCCACCGCCGGTCGGTGACCCGGTACCGGAGGTGCAGCGGCGCGCAGAGTTCTTTTGGCGGGGACTGGCGGGGGAAGCCAGAGCCGCGGGAGCCGCGGCTCGGGAGGAGATGCTGCCCATGCCGCCTCCATACCCCTTTGAAAATGGCGCCGGCAGCCAAGGGGAGGGGCGGGGCGCGGGAGTCTCGGCGCGAAGAGCCCAGAGGCGTGGAGTTTCGCTAATGCGCGTGTGCGGGAGAAAGAGGAGGAGAGCGGCAGAGGGCTCGGAGCCAATCAGCAGCCGCGCCTGACGCCGCCACCATGTAAGGGAGAAACCCCCCCCTGCAGGAGGCAGGGCGAGCCCGGGGGGCGGCAGCGGCGCCACCCCCGGGGGGAGGAGCGGGGTCGGAGCCGCACAAAACGGCACCGAGCCCCGGAAGTGCGCTGGCATTCGACTTCCGACTCTGAGTCCAGCAGCAGCTCCGGCAGCTCGGAAGAGCTGCCAGGAGCCGGCTGGGGCTCTGAGACGAAGAGAATAGAGCCAATGCAATTTAAAACAAAACCAAGTAAAGCTTTAAGCCGCACCAAAAAGCAGCCACAATACGAACCAGCCCAGTTTACCGACTGGGGAGAAATAAAAGGGAAAAACACAACCCACCCCAAAACCTTGCCCCAAAAGTCACCGACACCCCGGCTGGCCATGCAGATATATTCCAGATAAGCCGCACAGCCGAGTCCGATCCAAACCCAATTTTTCATATGCTAGAAGCTACCTTTCTAACCCTAAACGAAACCAAACCGAACCTGACTAACTCCTGTTAGCTTTGTTATAATGTTAAACCCCCTTTCTACAAAGGCATTGCTTTAGACACCCTCTTCAGTTTCTCCACAGCCAGTGCCCCCCAGCAGTGCAGATGGGACACTCCCCGCAGAGGAATCACCCTGAGTCAAATCACAAGACAAAGCAAGTATTTTAGCAATGCAACTTTAGCAAAGCAGAAAGGCAACTTCTGCACTAAAGTTGTCAAGCCCAACAGAAAGACCAATAAGTGGGTGGTCCCATCCGCATCTTGGATGTGGGTTTGCCAGCGATCCGGAGTGAATCCTTGTGTGTTCCTTGCCAAATTTAATGACTCTATTGACTTCTGTGTCCAAGTTCTGATTGTTCCTAGGGTCCTGTACCACTCAGATGAAGAAGTGTACCACCTTTTCGAAGAACCTGACAGACTCCACAAAAGAGAAATAATCACAGGTATAACTATCGCAATGCTGCTCGGCCTGGGAGCAGCTGGTACAGCCACTGGTGTCTCAGCCATCGCAACCCAACAGCACGGACTCTCTCAGCTGCAAATGACCATCGATGAAGACCTGCAGAGGATCGAGAAATCCATCTCCTATCTAGAGAAATCAGTCTCTTCGCTTTCAGAAGTAGTTTTACAGAATAGGCGAGGACTGGACCTCTTGTTCATGCAACAAGGAGGACTGTGTGCAGCTTTGAAAGAGGAATGCTGCTTTTATGCAGATCATACGGGAGTCGTTAAAGACTCCATGGCAGAACTCCGAGATAGACTGGCTCAGAGACAGAGAGACAGGGAAACCCAGCAGAGCTGGTTCGAATCCTGGTTCAATCAATCACCTTGGCTCACCACTTTAATTTCCGCCCTGGTAGGTCCACTGGCAATACTGCTTTTAACTGTTACCATAGGACCATGCCTGCTGAACAAGCTAGTCTCATTTGTTCAGGCCCGTCTAGAACGGGCAAACATTCTGTTCGTGGGCCAGCAACAAATGCTGTAAACCAAAAACTGCGAACACAGTCAGCTGCAAAAGCCTTCAAAATTCACCTTGCGAGATTTACTCAAGTTTACCAAAAACCCTTTTTTCCTTACCAAGTTACAAGTTTGTACCTCACTCCAGTGCCTATATCTACGACTACCTCATGTTACTTATGAAAAGGAGGGGGGAGATGTAGTAGATAGGGACAGGCGAACGGAAGATTTCGGGATGTGACGGAAAGAAAGACCCCTTCCCCCTCTCACCCTGCAACATGTTATCCATTACCCCAAAGAATGTAACCACACCTAACCCAGTAGTTTTCCACTCCTGACTAACCCTAGAGACCCTACCAACCCCCCCTGACGTAGCAGAGTCCCCCAAGACTATTTAAACCCATGAGATAAGATAATAAACGCTTTCGACCGTCCACCACATTGGTGTCCAGCGCGTGTTGTTAGCCCGAGTGGCCCAGGGGAGACTGGGCTGCCGTGCTGTTCCTTGAAACCAGGTCGCCTTGCCTTCCCCTGAAGGCAACACAAAGGGACTCTGTGCAGTTGCCACCTTTTGAGACCTTGAGAACTTCACAGATAATGTGTGATATTTCAGAGGCTTATATTGAACAAAATTTTACAGCATTGGCAGGAATCTTATCTTTTTCAGAAGAGAATTTGGTGTCCCTTGTATGATTCAAGTTCTTGCTCCAATACTCCCACTTCCACCTCTCACTATACATACAAATATCCTTTTATTTCATTCATAAAAAAATAATTACTCTTTCACTCTCACTCCCCCTAAACAAGAATCTGACTTATCCATCTCGTCTCTGTGGGCAACTGCAGTAAAAATGTGTAAAGTGGCAAGGATTTACATGGAATACAAGATAAGCATAAAATGAAAAGTAGGAAATATAGTAGAAAAAAGTAGGAATTAGTAGGATTACAGAAAAAATAATGAGTCTTAAAATTCTTTAGATTTAACTTTGCTATCTGTAACACAGATTTTTAAATTTACATACATGAAATTATGCATTTTCTTTAATAGGTAAATTAACTTATAAAGTCTAGAAGTCTTAATTATATAATTTGCTTCAAACCTCAGTTTTATTTATATAACTAAAAGTCTCAAAATGTAAATTTAAGCCTGCTCATTTCAGTGGCTGAGGCATCTTGAACTATCCTTAAGATGGGTTTAAAAATTGCTATTTTATTAATTATAAAATAACCCTGACCTATATGGATAAAAATTCCTCTAAAATCTTACGTTCCACACAGTTTTGCAAATTTCACTAAAAGATGTATGACATGGCAACCAGTAAAGAGCAGATAGCTCTACTCTAGACCTAGTTTAAAAAATACCTCCACACATGATAGAGTAGCAGTTTTCAACAGTGTATTTTAGTCTAGAAATAAAAAATTGTTTTTGTGCAGAAAATTACCTAAGAAGATAAACTGCAGACTATTAGGAAGGTTGTCAGAGTATTTTTCTGGTTTTGGCCCTAGAGAAGACAATTTGAACTTGAATATGTTATGTGGTAAAACTAACTAAGAGATGTTTAAAATTATTTGAATTAAATTGAAATAACATTTTCAAGTGGAGAAGGCCCAGTTACTAGTTTTAAAAGATTGTAATTTAAATACCCTCTTAATACAGGTGCAGAGTATACAGTAATAGCAAATTTGTTTTGGTTTGCAGATGGAAGAATCAATTAGCAGATCCACAGATGGCATGAAGTTATATATTCATATATAGATTACATGTCCATATACTGTTTCAATACAGTGTAATCTATAGAACAACTTGAATTTTATGTCTATGGCTAGACATAAAATTGGGACTATCTTCATCCCACTTTCTACAGTCTTGAAAATAACTAAAGACTAGACCTTCTTGTGAGTTTTATTTACTTCCTCTGTTTAAGAAACAACAATGAAGCACAGACTTTTATTTATGTATCATTTTGACAGCTATTTTGTATGGTCTTGCATTTCTTTGTTTCACGGCATTTAATGAGTACAAAAAACTCAAGACTAGGAATTCCATATTACATCATTTTCTGAGTTAGTGTAGGTGTCTGCCATTTACATTACACAATATTCCAGATAATGTGGCACATTAGCTGAAAAATATTTTATTGTGTTCATGTGTACTGGAAAAACATGGACAGCAGGAAGAACTAGGGAAGTTCTTTTAATCAAATAGTAATATGAGCACTTTGGAAGTCTGTATGACCTTTCAGCTAATATTGGGTAATCATATATATATATTATATATAATATCTGAAATACTGGTAAAAATAGAATATTGCAAGAAATGACAGGTTTATATTTCATGTGGAAGAACAAACAGGAGGGGTCAAGAGAGCAGCAGGCTTTGAATTTCCCATTTAGCTGATATCCCTAAAATTGAAGTGTGTACATAAAAATGCTGAGAGTGTAATTCCATAAAGAATTATTTGTAGTCTGAATATTTACATAATATGGACAAATTTTAATTCTGCTCAAATTTGAATTCTGTATATGTGTCTTGCTTAAACAAGGAAAATCTGGCTCAAGCTAGAGAGACATTTCTACGATTATAAAATTATTAAGAGTAAAATATAAAGAAGTGAAATTAAATTCTCTGTTGTCCCTGTATCCATTACATAGTACACACAGATTAACAATGGTGTTTGCAGTCTCTTCTTTTTGAGGAAATTTCTTAAAATAGGTGTAGGAGCAAATCATCTGCTTATACACAATGAAGAGGTTCTGCTGCACTATAGAACTGATGTGATGATGATATGTTTTGAAGTCACTTATGCTGGATGAATTCTCTTGCTTCAGAATCTAAGAAAATTTTTTGTCTCCTAATGTACAGCTTGATTTGCTAGTGCCTCAGGAAAAATTTCAGGATCAATTTTTCCCTCCCCTAGACACCCAGAGATGGTTGCAATGTGTTCAATACAATTCCATTCTGCACTTAATGTTGTTGCACAGGAGTTGAGAAGGAAATATGGAGTAAAGAGAGAAGTGGTTTAAATGTTGAAGGGGAAAAGAGATTGTGCCATAGAATGGGGAGGAAAAAAAAGATAAACAGTCTTCAGCTATCAGTAAAGCTAAAAGTATAAAAATATGTAAATCTGCAGAATGTAAGAGATTTTTTTGAAAATTAAGATATGAATAACATTAAGTGAACAGCTTAGAGGTACAAGGGTTTAAAAATCCTGAGGCTTACAAACCTAAGTAAATGCTCAATTCAGAAAAGTAGGACTTTTCTGAGCTTCGGTGTTGTGCTATTTTTGGAAGAAAATGGATAAAACATGGTTATGTTGCCATATGAAATATTATCCCTTTAGGAAGAAGGTATCTGAAATGATCGCTTATTCCCCCCCATTTTCTCATTTTATGTAAAGTTGGATTACAGAGAGGATTGATCTAAATCACCTGGGTAAAACAGGAACACATAACATTCTTGTGTAAGCATACAGTGCAGATTCTGTAGCTGGCTGTCACATGTAACAGTTTTAAGTTATAAATATGCTAAAGTCATATATTGTTAGAGAAAAAAAATGGGAAGATTATGGGAGCTCTATTTTTACAGTGCATTCTCCAAAAAAAACCCTAAATCTCAGGACATTACCTGATGGTTATCAACTGGAGTCATTCTTTTAAGTATTTTAAACTTCAATGTGTTTCATGCATTTTTTTTTCTTTTTATTTTTTTTTTTTTTGTAATG
The DNA here is from genome assembly GCF_050655825.1 of Lonchura striata. Lineage (NCBI taxonomy): Eukaryota > Metazoa > Chordata > Aves > Passeriformes > Estrildidae > Lonchura > Lonchura striata. The sequence continues at coordinate 76,774,065 of NC_140704.1, forward strand.
CTAAGCATGGATATTTTCAACTTCAAATATATGTTTTGTCATTCTCTTCCATAATACAGCCAGAGGCTAGTTTGCCCCTCATGTTTTTTCAAAGATTGTCCAGCAAAACTTATGTGTGTTGCTGACCATACTGTGCATCACATGGACCCAGTCTGTTGTTTCTATAGTCTACTCTGGACTGTACTCTAGATTCCATCACTTTGAGAAGAGTTTGCAAACTTTGCTGCTTCCAGATGTAATACTGAAATGCTGAGAGTTTACAAGGTCATTTAAATTCAGTGTATTTCAAACAACTGTGCCAGTGCTAGCAGAAAAAGGAGCTCTTATGCCCAGGAAATTTACATTACTAGTGCCATTCTTCTGCAGTGAGTGCTAAGTCAGTGCAGTAACAAGCTTCTAAGAAAAAAATATGTGTTGGATTTTATTGTGTTTATATACAAAGAAGACATTAAATATGGATAACATAACCTGAAAGATCCTCTTATATTTGCAAATAATTAATCATTATTTTTTTCAGTCTTCAATCCTTTCAGGAATTCTTGATCTGACTTGAGTAGTCTCCCTATTATGGTAATGTGCTATGAAGGTCTATTATGAAAATACTTAAAATAAAAACTTCCTCTTCCCTTTTACTGCAATCCATTATGGGGAAATGACCTTCTAAAGCATTGCATCTTGGAGCACCCTTATACAAGTGAAACAGGGCTTTCTGTGAGACCCCACTGTCGATACTAAGGTAGCAATTGAGTCAGCTGTCAAATAAAGTTGTTTGTTAGCATTGATGTTAATGTAGTTTGTCACCCAAAATTCTGTGAACATTAATACATATAATTATTTATCTTACTGAGGACCATATTGTGTGTGAGATGCAGTAAGCAAAACAGATGTGACTATCTTTCACTACCAAGCCATAATATTCTTCCTAACTAAGAGGTCATGGCTTCTCAAAACATTTGTGAAATGGCTTCTAATTTTTCTGTTTCTATCTTTGTGTCTTCACACAGGCTTATAATTATTTAATGCCCTTGCTGAAGTCACTTCTAATCAATTGGAATGTCATTCCCTATATTCTCACACACAGTAAGTTAGAGAGCACTTCAATATCTGACCTTTAAATCTAGGGACTAAATGTTCTGTGATGTTGTCTGCTGATTTTTTTGCATGCATTGTTCTGTCTCCAGACACTGACTGACTTTCCAAAAACTTTCTCTGCCAAATTTCAGTTTGAACACATTGTAATTGTTTTGCCCTTCTTCTTATAAGTTCTCTACCTTTAGCACCTAAAAAAGCCTTCTCTACAAATAACTTGTGAAAATGCTCTGCTTTCCAGGGATATTAGGATGTACACCATGAGAGTTCCCAGTCATGGCTCAGTTTGTGTGAGCATGAAGCAGTTGTGGTATTTTCATCAACATCTGCCATCAAATTTGAAATCCCAGCCATAAGCACCATCTGGCTGTGCAAGTTCCTTTCATAAGCTGCGCAATTTCTAAGTTGTTTCTGTGGATAATCCAAAAGGTCTATACTTCTGAAAGCACTGGGATTGCTGAAGAAAGGCTATGTACAAAAGGTAATAACCTATGTTATAGGTTGTGATAATAACTTAGGTACCTTTAATTTTAAATGTGCATTGGTTCACTTTTTACGCAATGCATTAACACATTGCAAATGTAGGAAAAGACAGTTTAGCCTGAATGTAGTTCTGTGCTGAAAGGTTTTTTTTTCAAAAGATGTAACTTTCATTCCTTCTGTAAAATTAACTCATAAATATTAATTATATTACATTTTCAAGTATTAACACACTTGAAAAAACATCCTGTGGTCAGGCTAATGTTTTTTATTTTCATTTGATATCATCACAATTCACTGCAGGGAGTAGCAGGTGCTATGCAGCTATTCCATACCATCCCCTGTCTGCCATTTAAATATGTCAATAACTCACTGTTCTGGGGTGACTTTATGATGAGGTGTTGCTTCTCTTTGGACTGCTACTTGCTGCTTTTGGGGGTCACTCGCCGCTGTCCCCCGTCCCTTCCCGGCCCCCCGGGACCCTCTGGCTAACTGTCCCCTCCGGGGGCCGGGGTTTTGCCACGGTCCCACTGCCCTGGGCTTACCAGGCAGCGTCTGGGTTAGCACGGTCCAAGCGGCAGCGTTGCCTCGGTCGCCGCTAGGATTCGAGATAAAGAGACCAAGAGAGACCAATGGTATTCTTGTCCAGACAGATTGTATTGCCTGAACCGTAGCAGGGACCAAAGGCCCCGGGCTATTGCCCAGATACAGTTTTATACAGCAAAATTAAGAGATAAGGTCTAAACAATAGAGACAGTGTCCAGCTAAGGCACATCAGAACCACCCCAGGGGCCAGGTCAATGGGAACTGCTCAGGGGTGGAGAGAAGGGGGTTTACAGAGGAATGCTGAAGCGGGACTTTCCCGAAATAGTGGAGCATACATAAATGTATCCTTTTCCTCAGTTTACCATTCCCAAGGCCTTTCTAAAACCTTCCTCCACGCTACCATGCCAGCTTGATGACTGCAATGAGGTATCCATCATATCCATCTGTTTAGCCCAGAAATAAGTTTTGTACCCTAAGACTGGCTCTGAGAGTAAAGTCTTCTCCTGGACTATGTTGTCTGTGGACAGACAGACAGTGGGACAGAGCTCTCCCTTGCTTTTCAGTTAGTTTTTAGCTAGCTGAGGCAGAGAAGTTCCCTGGACTGTGTTTTTTCTTTTCCTTTGGACCTGCTCAAATCTGCTCTGGACTGAACACCCAGAGGAGCACTGGCAGCTCGCAGCTGGGGCCCACTGGGCCAGGCCCGGGCCGTGGCATTTCCAGTGCTGGTGGGACTGATAAGAGACTGGGTGAGCTGAGCTACAGCCCAAGGAGGGAACTTGCCGAGTTTGTCATCTCTTCAGAGCAGTGAGAGGCTTTATTGTTTAATATTGTTCGGGTTTTTTGTGCTGGTGAATTCTTTGCCTGTTAAATAAACCCTTTTTTTCCACTTTTCTCCGAGGAACTATTTTCCCAAACCAGTTGAGGGAGGGGCTGCTTGTATCTGCTTTGTAGAGGAAGCCCTTTAGAGGTTTTCTCCCAGACTTTGCCCTAAACCAGGACACTCATTATATGGGTAACTTCAATGTTTCTCATTGTGATAGCTGATAGATGTTCTCATTAACAAAAAACTGCAGGCCATGTCATTATCATCATAGTCTTTCTTCTTTCCAGCATTACTAAGTGGCTTGCTACGTATTTGCATATATTTTGGTAAAAAAATTGAAATATTTTTGTAATTTTAGAATCCACTGAATTGCAATAATATTTTTAGTCCTAAAGAACCAAGATTAACAATAAAAAGGTTTATTGTAACCATATCTCAGCTATTAGAACATTGTCAGATACATCCTTTCTTGTGGAATTTTTATGTAAATGGATTTTTCATGTCATGGATAATCATAGAATACTTCAGCTTGGAAGGGACCGACCTTAAATCATCTAGTGCCAACCCCACTCCCATTGGGCAGGGACAGCTTCTACCAGACCAGGTGGTTCAGAGATCTAGCCAAGCTTGCCTTTAACACTTTCAGGCATGAGACATTCACAGCTTCTCAGACAAGCTGTTCCATTGCATCAACACCCTTACTCTAAAGATTATTTTCTTTATATCTAATCTAAATCTACTTTCTCAATTTGAAACCATTCACACTTATTCTGTCACTACATGGTATCGTAAACAGTCTCTATCTTTTTTTGGTATACTCCCTCCTATGGGAGAATGGATTGTGAAAGAATAGAGATAGTGCTGAAGGCAAACTCACCCCTGAGGAGTTGCAGCTGTACTAATTACCAAAGTGTAGGAAGAGCCTTGCTTTTAATAGATCACAGCTATGTCCAATAAGGATGTGTGTTATGAAAGAGTGGGTTAACTGATTGAGAGGAATGTTGGAGTCAGTTGGCTGTGCTGCTGGGAGGAGTAAGGGTCAGGCAGTTGTGCTAGGGACGGTAAGGGTTAGTGTGTGCTGCAAGGGACAGGTAGGGTTAGGCGGTCATGCTAAGGACAGAAGGAAGTCAGCCAGATGTGTGGAAGGAAGAGAAAAGGAATCAGTGTCGCAAGGAGCTGCCTGTGAGAACTCACAGAGAGAAGGTATGAACATTTTAGAGTAGGATGATAAACTGAAAGTGACAGTCAGTTCCCATCCACCGTTGACTGGTGCCAAGCACCAATGCTGACACCCTCTTGGAAGTGCTGGAAGGCCATAATTTGGTTACCCTGAAACCTTCTCTTCTCCAGGCTGAACAATCCTAATACTCTTAGCCTGTCATCTTAGGAGAGGTGCTCCACATTCTAATCAAGTTGGTGTCCCTCATCTGAACTCATTCTGTGTGGGAACTCAAAATATCGCTCAGACATTTTTAGAGGTTCCAGGCCTTGGTCTGAAGCATTCTAGACCCTGGCAGACAGCTGAAAAACAGCTGTGATTTTGAGTTTGAGCCATGGAATGAATTACCAACTTTGGAGGTGGAACAAGCAGTCACAAAAGGTTAGATAGTATAGTAAAAGTAGTTACAAAGTAGAGGGGAATTTTTTTTAGTATTGTACAGGGGGGTTTTAACACATGTACAGGGGGGTTTTCATTTTGTACATGGGGATCAGAAGTTCTAAGATGGAGGAAAGTGGGCTGATCCTGTTCTTCCTCCTTCTTTTTCCTTACCTCCATGTTCTTGGTGATGTTGGCACTCACAGATTGGTTTAGAGTAGAAAAACACTTGGCAACGTAGGTAGTAGGTATTGGGGAATAATTGTAAACATGTTATACATAATATATCATATAAAAGATAGCAGCAGCCCTGGGCAGAGGGAGAGACGAAGAAGAAAGCAGATAGAGAGGATGTCAGTGTGTGTGTGTGCGCCTCTACCCTGGCCGCTGATCAAATAGCCGCAGTCCAAGAACATAATCTGTTAGATAACTAGCAATAAATTGCCTTGAGACTGAACAGCTAAAGCCTGCGGAGTTTTTCTTTGGAAGCACGGGTTGGAGGAGGAATTTCACCACCACATGAGGCCCCAAAGCAAGGCCGGGGTTCTCACAATTGGCGTCCCTGCACAAGCATCAACAAAAAGAAGAAAAAGAAACATCAAACAACCTCCAACCTTCATCGGCAGAAAAAGAAAGAAAAAGAAAAAAAAAGAAGAGCAGTACACACTCTCCGCATTTTCAAGAAGAGAGGGAGCGGAAAGCTCAAGATAAGAACCTGACCTTCACCAAGGCATTTCGTCTGGAGGACAGCCAGGAGGAGAGAAACCAGAAACGCGCCTGGGATTCCTCGCCTGTGGCCTGCTGGACGATGGACAGTGCCATCTCTGGACTGACTTCATGCTGACTTAGCTTTTGGTGAGAATGGTTGAAATTAAGAACATGGGGAGGGAAGGAATTTTCCCAAGGACACACCAAAGATTTTTTTTTAGCCCTATAGGGCGAAACTTCTACCCATCAGGTAGAGATAGCTCCAAATGAAATGAAAGCTTTTTCATCATAGGTGTGGTGTAGTCACTCGCACACAGATGTATATTTTTTCTTGGGATTGAATTTTTGGCAAAGGATCAATAAGTAACTTTATTACTGAGCCACAAAAGGACAAAAAGATAAGACTGCTGCAAAACTTTTGCTTTTAACAAGGACAATATTATAGCCAGCTCTACGGCACAGCATGTCCGGCCGGACAGCTGGGGCTCCTATGGGAACACAAAGGGGGAAGATTGCCCAGCCAGCAGCTTGGGGCAGTTTTCCTCACCACAGATCCAGGGGAAGCAGGATTGCCTCCCGTGGAGAATCAGGGGATGGTCTGTCATCATGCCCTGTGTCTCCGGGTTCCCACTGTTCCTCAGTTTCCCTCGAACCTCAATCCCTGAGCTCCTCCAATGCAAATCCCCCAGACAGAGAGATAAGCCAAGCACAGCCGCAGCCCCCGGTGGGGGAAGGGACCAAGCGCTGCTTGAGTCCAAACCCACGGCGAGAGGGGCAGCAGCGGCGGCGTCTCTGCGGGGGAGGGTGCAGAGGGAGTGCAGAGCAGAGAGGGAAGAGGAGGGGAGAGGAGAAATCTTTTGTAGCTGCATGGGCGGGGAATTCAAAACAGCCCACGGTGCAGACAAGAGTTGGGGCAGCGGGAACAGCGCAGACACAGGGCAGCGGGGGCGCGGGTGCAGTGGCCAGGCGTCCCAAGCGTCCCGTGGCGCATTCGGTGTCGAGAATCCGTGAAGCCGCAAGAGCAGCCATACAAGAGGCGGGGGGCAGCTCCCGGGCCATGGCAGCCAGATCCGCTGAGGAAATAGCAGAGGGACAGCGACAGGCGTCCTTCGCTGCAACTCAGGCGGTGGGCACGCGCGTGAAAGTTGAGCAAAACCCAATAGCCACGAGTGGAGGGGATTTTTCACATCTGGAACACGTGGGACGGGGCGCAGGCGGGGCAGGGCCGGCGCGCGCGGGCTGTGGGTGCTGGAACAGTGTCAGGAGAGGGGCAAAGCGAGATGGGAGACATCGGGGCCGAAATGGGAACAGGAAGGTGATTACGTCAGCCCGGGGGGGACGGCAGTGGCTCTGAACAAGGCGCTGCGAGCCGGAGTTAGGCGAAAGCACGGCCGGGACCAGAGCAGGAGCGTCCACACCCCCGGGGTGACACAGGCAGGGACGGAGCGTGGCCAGGATGACTCAGGGCACGGGTCCATCGCAGTTCCCATGGCAACAGCCAGCACAAACCCACAGCAACCCCTGTCAGTTTCAGACATGGCCAGAACAGAATAGTTATTGCATCAAAAATCAGTTACACATGGATCAGTTGTTAGAAGAAATGTTAGACTGAAAGTTTATCAGGAGTTAGTACAGGGTTTGCAAATGTAAATCAATTGTCAGAAGAAATGCACAAATGTTATCAGAAGTGCAAATTGGAGAGCGGAGTGCACGGAACCGTAGAGCGGGGTCTCTCGCATCTCGAGCGCGGCACGGGCACAGACAGCTTCAGGGGCAGCAGCAGCCGCCAGCCAAGTGTCCACAAACTGCGCAGTGACCGCAGAGGGAAGAAGCCTGAGCGCGGGACACGGCGCAGGGCACGGCGGCGGCGGGAAGCGGCGGTCGCGCGCTGATGACGTCAGCAGGGCGCCAAACCACGCTGAGACGGGGACAGCCACCGGGACCGGGCAGCACGACCCAGAGCAGGACCGAAGCGGTGCTAGGTCTGATTGGGAGAGGGGAGGGGGCATTCCCGAACCCATGGCCGTGGCCGGGGCCGGCACGGCGGGGCGCAGTCAGGGACGGCGTTCCTTCTCTCGTTCCCATGGCGACACAGACAGAGACGGGTAAACCCAGGCTGCACGCGTTTGCGGGAGTTAAAACAAACGCAGAAGTGTCTGAGGGACAGATTGCAGGCATGGGTCCAGCACAGCCGACAATGGGTGTGAATGGGGGCTGAGAGCAAGAGAGAGAGACACAGTCATCCCAGTGCAGGCAGAAGCGGGGTGTGACTGTGCCAAAACTACTCCCCTCCACACCGCTCAGGCTCGTCCAGGTGGGGGCTGGGCAGAGCCAGGACAAAGATTTCCTCAGTCACTGCCTCTCCACAGCAGAGCTGCGGTGTGACAGATGCCAAGGCTTTTTCCACTGCAGTGCACATCCAAACATTAACAACAAATACACGGCACAGCCCAGAAACCACAGCAGCCAAAGTAAACAACTTTTTGCAAACACATCTATTACACCAAATGTCCCACAGCAATGATGAGATGGAATTCCAACATTCACCCAAAAATAAGATACAGTTAAGTCGACACTTGAAATCATAAGGGTCTCCTTCAAACTTCTCCAATGTTTCTAAACGCTAACCCCAGATTTTTTTAGTTAGGTGATAGAATTGATCAGCAGATGCACCCATCCCGGTGTGATATTGTTTATAGAACACAATGTGAAAAAGAGATATCATAATGAGAATTGAGATAGAAAATTGAATAGTATGAAACTTTAGTAATTTATTATGTTAAGGTTTAAGTTAAGTTGTATTTTAGCATTCTATTAATGATAGAATTGATTTTATATCTAGTTTAAGTTTAAGTTAAGTATTGTTTAATTAGAGTATATCACTTTAAGTTTATCTTAGTTTGGGCCTTGAAAAAGTTAAGTTTATAAGCGTTTAATTGATAATGGATTTATATATTGTTAATTTGATATATATATATTTCATAAAGTTAATATAATTTAGGGATTTTTTACCAAGATTTTATATATTTAGTTTAAGTAGTGTTTAATTTAAAAAATTATTTTAAGTTTTTCAAAGGTTAAGTTTGTTTAATTAACAAAGTTTAGTTGTTTTTCTTTAAGGATAACAACGTTTTGACTGAAAGAGTTTATGAGATGATAATGAATATTAAGTTAAAGGGAAGACACAGTTTATCGGATCCTTGGTTTTATTTTAGTCTTTTCTGTTTTATTGTAAGCTTATCAGTGTATAAGAGTCTTGAAGAAATTTATTCTGAGTTTTTCTGAGATTGATTTCATTGTTTAATGATCACTTGTGTATTTTGTTATTTCTTTGTGTAATGATACAAAGGGTGTTTGTTTCCAAATTCTTTATTTTGCTTTTAACTATTTAAGTGTTTTATAAATATTATTGTTAAGAAATTTTATCATGTTATCAGGTGAAGCTCTGTGCTTTGTTTTTTCATAGCGAATTTTCGTATGTTTTATTGTTGTTTATGTTATCTCATCCAGGTTAAATGTCATTCTGAAGTCTCATTTTGGATTTTAACTATGTCGTGCATTTTTTTAGGTGAACTCTCTGGTTTGTTTTTATATCTCTTGTGAGTGGAATCATTGCATTTCTATTTTTTAACATTCTTGAATGTTTTTCAGAAGATCTCAAAGACAGATGCCTGTAGCATTCTGGCAGCCTTTTGTTAATGTTAATCTTATGGTTTCTTTCAATTGAAAGAAAAATCTGTGTCCTTTGAAGGAGTTTCAAGAAGAATGAATCCTTGTGTCGTTTGATCAATTTATTAGTTTGAACTTTGAGTGTTTATTTTATATGAAAATGTTATAATAAGTTGTTATGTTTTAGATATCATATATGTAATGTTAGTATAAGCTTTGTTTAAGTTAGTATGTTAAAGAGCATCACTCCAATTTAAAGTTTGGGTTTTGGCCAGGCCCTGATTTTAACTTGGACGGATGAGTTTGCCAGCAAAATTCAGAGGTTTTTGCACAAAAATGAATGTTATATAGATCATTTTGATCCATCAATTCGATCCTGCACATGTGACAGCTGACACAGCTTTGGGGTGAGACTTGTCAACCCTGCCCGGGAAGGGATGTCAATTTTCACTGGAAACAAATGTTTCAGCTGTTTGCAGACTCTGAACATTGCTGGCACAATGTTTCTGATAATTATGCTTTGTTCAATTTTATATATGTTATTTAGAATCTTTCTTTTGAACTCTTTTGAATTGTTATTGATTTTGATAAGTTTTCTGCATTTTATTATTAAGATATTTTGTCTTGTTCTATATTATGTTTTATATTTTAACCTTCTTGTTTCAAAAGAAAAGAAGAGAAAGAGAGAAAAAAGAAAAATGGTGTAAAGAGAAAAAAGAAAAGAAGTGAAGAAGTGCCTGAAATAAGGCTGGAATAAGTAATGAAGATTTTATATATTTTAATCTTCGGAGATAATTCTTTTGTAGACTTGATTTCGCTGATTGTCGAGGAAAATATGAGGAGAGTGCCAGACACTGGACGGATCAAATGGAAAAAATCAGTCAAGTTAATAACTTTGAGCAAGGATCGTGGTAATGTTTTCATAAAAGTTTAAAATAGGTATTTGTTTTTAGCTTACAGGCCCTCAAAAAAGTGTTCTTATAAATTTAGAGATAATGGCTCAGATCATTGTTAAGGCAAACACCAGATTGCTGACAATGTCAGGCAGAGATTTCTTAATCATTCATTTACATTTAAAGAAAGAAAAAATATTTTGAGTGGACAATCCAACGTCACAAGATTTTTCAATCACATTGTTAAAGTACCGAGAAATTTGCAAAGTTCATTTTTTAGCTCACAAAATGTTAAATGCAAAAATAAGTTTTAGAGAGAAATCAAAAATAAGTTAGGAATTAATAGAAAAGATGACAGTATTTACTGATAGTTCAAGGAAAACTCACAAATCACATGGAAAATTCCAAAAATAGAGAAATGGGGATCAGATGTAAAAAAATGGTAAAAGATTCACCACAAATTGTAAAATTAGTAGCAATAGTCAGAGTTTTTCAGTTATTTCAGAAGCCATCAATCTGATCACAGATTCAGTGTATATTGCAAATGTGGCCAAACAATTAGAGGAATCACTTTTAAAATATATGGACAATGAAGTTTTATATTCATATCTATTATGCATGAAAATAATCCTAAAAGACAGAGAACATAAATATTTTGTTATGCACATCAGAATGCATTCTTCATTTCTGAGGTTTTTAGTAAAAGTAAATGTTCATATAGACAGATTCACAGTGTCCACCTCACAAACACTGCCAGACATTTTTGAGCAAGAAAAATTGAGCCATGCATTTTTTCACAAAAGTATACAAACATTGATGGAATCCTTTCACTTTCTAAAGGTCAGGCAAAGGAAATCATCAGTGCTTGTCAGAGTGTCAGTTTGTACAGCGTCCTGTATTTACAGGAGTGACCAGTTTGAGAGGTTTGAAAAAGTCTTCAGCTGTGGCAAACTGATGTCGCAAAATATGCATCATTTGAGAGGCTTGAAAACATTTGTGTTTCAGCTGATATGTTTTCACATTTATGTTTCAGTTCACACATTTTCAGGAGCAATTTTTGGATCATGACATACAGGAGAAACCACAGAATATATCATACCTTGTAATCCATTTGAATAAACAGACAAGGAGGAGGCAGGAGCAACATCTCACATGCAGTTGAACAGAGTTTTGTATGTGAATTGTCAGACATTTTACAAACAGTGCACAAGCAGTGCTAAGGGAAAATTCTTTAGTTTTGGTCAAAAACCCAGAGTCAGGACAAATTGAAAATCCATTTACATTAATAATTTGGGGCAAGGGTTTTGTTTGTGTTTCTATAGAACGAGGATCGAAGTGGGTGTCAGCAAGGCACGTGAAACCTTATCGGGTGCAGATGCCAGTGAACATGGACCAGAGAAGCAGAGAAGCAAGCATGCAGACAAAGATGGACAGCAACGCTGCAGACATCTCGTCGCTCAATGATTGGGAACTCAGAGACTTGCAGTTTTTCTGGGGAATCAAATGTTGTTTGGATGTTGCTGCATTGCGGGGTTTCTCACAGAGGTTGGGGACATGGACATGGGGTTCAGACAGATAGTGTTCATGTGCTTCATTCCTTTGCTTGTTGCCTTGGGCAATGGGACAGGCTTTCCCATGAGACAGCCAAGGGAAAAGGTGTGGGAGACTTTGGCAAAGGCAGCGGGTCTGGACAGCATTTGCCTGACCCATTCAGAACTGGGGAAACAATTTTTGACATGCTTGGTAGGTGTGCCAGTGAAGGAATGACCGATTCCAGGGGACATCCCTCCAAAAGGTTCTGAAGTCTTTTTCGGATCCTGTGGAGGGATGGCATGTCTGGACACAGTTCCTTCCTGTGGCTCACTTTGAACCTCCAGAGTTGGAAATTTTTTGGGTCAACAAGAATGAAGTTTGGTATCAAACTCAATCCATTGCAAGTGACAAAGATAGATAATCATATAGTAGATATCATTCCAAATCAGTTCTTTTATAGAAATGCATCATCCTGGTGCAATTACGCCAAAGTGACGAGCAAACTATCCCTTCAACACCCAGCCACTTTACCGAAGGGAGTGTTTTTTGATTTGCGGGGATGGAATTTGGCCTGCTATCCCTGCAAAAGTCAAAAGCAGTCCATGCAGCATTGAGGAACTTGCATTGATAATGCCTGATTTGAGAACATTAAAGGAGCTGACACACAGGAAAGAAAAAAGATCCTTTGAACAATATAGCCAAATTGTGATAATGATGTTTGTACTTGGAGCAAGGCTTGGAGAATTGCAGTTGCAATTTTCTCACCCCAAACAGCGTTAGGGGTGGCCTTGACAAAACTGAACCACATAGCATACTGGATTGAGCAAACACAGTCGTGCCATTTCGTCTGCACTGAGTGACGTGTTAACAGATATCAGCAGTGCAAGACAAGCGGTGCTTCAGAACAGGGCAGCAGTTGGTTATTTGCTGCTGTCACATGGGCACAGACGTGAAAAATTTGAGGGGATATGCTGCATGAACTTGTTTGATCATTCAAAATCTATTCATGAAAATATGAAACAGATGCAAAGTAGTATCAGCAAATTGAGAAAAAAGAAACTTACAGAATTCTGGTGAGATGATTTCATTGGCTTTTTTAATCTTTCACCATTGTGGAAAAAAAACTTTTTTTAAAACAGTGTTTTATATTCTTATAGGGTTTGTAGTTATACTTGTTCTGCCATGAATTTTCATGTGCATTCGAAGGGCCTTGAACAACATGGCAAAGCAGGTGTTTCTGGTTCAAACAGGGAGGGGAGATGTAGGAACTCAAAATGTCTCTCAGACATTTTTAGAGGTTCCAGGCCTTGGTCAGAAGCATTCTAGACCCTGGCAGACAGCTGAAAAACAGCTGTGATTTTGAGTTTGAGCCATGGAATGAATTGCCAACTTTGGAGGTGGAACAAGCAGTCACAAAAGGTTAGATAGTATAGTAAAAGTAGTTACAAAGTAGAGGGGAAATTTTTTTAGTATTGTACAGGGGGGTTTTAACACATGTACAGGGGGGTTTTCACTTTGTACATGGGGGTCAGAAGTTCTAAGATGGAGGAAAGTGGGATGATCCTGTTCCTCCTCCTTCTTTTTCCTTACCTCCATGTTCTTGGTGATGTTGGCACTCACAGATTGGTTTAGAGTAGAAAAACACTTGGCAATGTAGGTAGTAGGTATTGGGGAATAATTGTAAACATGTTATACGCAATATATCTTATAAAAGATAGCAGCAGTCCTGGGCGGGGGGAGAGACGAAGAAGACAGCAGATAGAGAGGATGTCATGGTGTGTGTGTGCCTCTACCCAGGCCGCTGATCAAATAGCCGCAGTCCAAGAACATAATCTGTTAGATAACTAGCGATAAACTGCCTTGAGACTGAACAGCTAAAGCCTGCGGAGTTTTTCTTTGGAAGCACGGGTTGGAGGAGGAATTTCACCACCATATGAAACCCCAGAGCAAGGCTGGGGTTCTCACAATTCTGGGTCCATGTCCTTCCTGTGTTAGGAACCCCAGAGCTGGATGCAGCACTCCAGGTGGTCTCACCAAAGCAGAACACAGGAGCAGAATCCTCTCCCTTGCCCTGCTGGCCACACTGCTTTAGATGTAGCCCAGGATATGACAATGTTACTATCAGAAATTACAAGAAAGGGCATGTCATGGTTTGACACTGGCATAATGCCAGTGCCCTCATGAAAATGTAACTTCTCTATTTAATGCTGTGAAGTGGAATTGAGACCAGAGCAAAGACGGCCTAAGGTAATAACAGGAAAAAAACTTTATTAAGCTACTACTAAAATGGAAACTTTGTAAAAGCATTTTTTTTCCCAGTACCTAACTCTAACAAACCACAGTGAGACACAATCTGGACTTCAGTTAGGTTTTTAACCTCCAGACAATTGATATTTAGCCTTTTGAGGGAACGGAGTTTTTCTTGTTCCACAGACCCCCTAAGAAAATACAGCTTTATATCCTGTGTTTCTATGTCACACATGGCACCGCCTGGAGAAAAGTTTGCCATGGTGACCTTTCTCCTTTCCATGCACAGTGCTCTCACTACCAATGCATGGATGGACAGACTGCTTTTAGGATTTTTTTTTTTTTAAGGATGCCCTGCCAAGAGGGGAGAAAACAACAGTTCAGATTTTCATTTTTTGGGACCACAGTCCCCCCCATTTTTCCCATTTCCCCTGGGGCCGAGGGTCTAAGAACAGAGATTTTCTTCTCTTTCTCTGAGGACAGGGGGCACTACCACAAACCCCTTAACTTTTCCTCTGTTTACTCCACTTCTGTCTTTTCTCAGCTGCTGAAGCAGGTCTCTTGACTTTGTTCTGGCATCTTCTTAAAATACAGTTTTTTTGGAGGAGAAGATTGGTTCAGTTTCTGGCCAACATGGAAAAAGTCCAGGCAAAAGCCACTCCTTGTCCCCCTCCTATCTAGAATTCCTCTTTCTAACATCCCAGGATCTAAGGTGTCCCCCTTCCTCTCTTTCAAACCAAGGAGGGGAAAGAAAAATTCACAAAGCTTTCATTTTCTCAAGGAAGGGTTAAAAGTCCGGACTCCCTAGATGGCTCGATGCCCAGACTCCGGCCCTAGCTCCCATGCGACTGGGCACCTTGCGGCCCCTCCTCCGCTCCTCCTTCCCCACAGTGGAATTGCTGACAAACAGCCGCTGTCTCTTTCCCTCTCAGGAGAGAAACTCTGGGGAGGGAAGGGAGACATTCTAGATTTCTTCCACCCTTTCATCTGCAGGGGCCACCCCGGTTCCAGTCTCTCCACCCTTGGGTCTACCTCAGTCAGGCCATGGGCCTTCCCCTCCCCACCCAGCCACGGGCCAGGCAGGGGAGAGGCTGCACTGCACGCTGACCGGAACCAAAGAGAGCGAGTTCTCCTGGGAATTCTGCTTTTAACCCCTCTGTGTTCTCAGAGGCGTGTCTACCTTCAATTGGTCAATATCCAAATTGACCTCTTCCTTCAGGAAAAATTCCTTTTCCGTGTCAAACCACAACAGGGCATAATTTTTAAGATAGGGGTTCACATTTCATAGTGTATAGAATTGTATAGAAGTGTGGTTTGTTTCCTTCACAGTGTCCCTTGATTGCTGTACAGGGCTCATCCCAAGCCTAGCCTGAGATGTGAGAAAAAAAAAAAAAGCTTTCCCTGATTTACAGGAATCAGTGTGGAATGACAATAAATAAAGAACTTGAAAAGAGGGTCTGACAAACATGCCTACTCCTAAAACAAATCACTGGAGAAAATCTTTTCAATTATTCTACTTTTTATTTTTACCTACTGAGCATGGATATATTTTCTTTGGAATAAGATAGAGTATATGTGACTTCATGTTCTACTGAAATATATGTTTTAAATTCCTGCTATCTTTTACCATACTGTAAATAAAAGGGAAAGAGTTGAAACATATGATCTGTATGGGACCTCATGACCAGTTTTGTAGTCACATTCAGAGATTTTTTTTTTTTAATTCTAGCACCTATGTAAAGCAGCAAAAAATAGGTCTTGGAATTCATGATCAGATGATACATATAATAGCATGAATATGAAATTTTTAATTTCAGATGTGAAGTAAAAATAGTTTTTCCTGACCACCAGAGATTAAATCCCTAGAGAACCAACTTCCTCTGGACTCCTTGCAATGTTCTGCTATTACAGGCCGTTGACTGAAGGAAGTAGTGAACTCGCAAAATTTTTTTGCCTATGTTACTGGTTGGCAACCACTTTATCCTGCTGATGTTAAAGAAAATCACAAAAAACCAATTACATACTTTCAAGTTTGCAATACCAACATTATACAAATAGTATCTCTTAACTCATTCAGATTCACTCAGATTCTAGAAGAAGTGCACATGAAAGGAAAGAAAATTTTCATGTCTGAAATTAGCTCCAGATTTTGGCAATTTACTGATTAGAGCTCTCCATCTTAGCAGGATCAAAAATCACTGATTCATATCATTGAGTAAAATTTGGAGGAATGAGCTGCTGTCGGAATCAGTCACCATTTTGTTCAAATCACTGTAAATCTGGAGATTTGAATGTGTAAAAAATTATCAGATTTTGGATATAACAGAGCTCTGTCTTTCTGTGCAATCACTCTTGAGTGGGTTGAATTTTTCTTGCTTGACATGAAAATGAACTCTTGATGGCATTGAGAGGTGAAGTAATCATGAAAGAAATTTTGCAGTCTCTTGGGATATAGTAAATTTGTTTCTCTGCTAGTTGAACTGAGTTCCTTTAATATTTGCTTGCTCTTTTTCTCTCTCTTTCCTTCTTTCCATTTCTTTGGGTTTTTTCTTTAATTAATCAAAGAAGAAAGGCATCCTGAATGCTGCATCTCAAGAATCCCAAGAACAGCTTAAAATCCCTGGTTTTGCAGTCTCATGGCACCAAATATGTGGGGATAAAATCATAAGAGACATTACAAACTTTTGCAGTGTCTTCAGAGTTGTAGATTACTTTTATCATAGTCGTGATCGAGGTACCATGTGTACACCATGTGTAATATCTTGGGAGTGGGATTCATGAGTGCAAGAGCTGTGATTGGGAGTCACCGTAGATGATAAATCTTGTGGAAACTAATATGTCTTAAATCTTATTATTTCCTGCCACTTATTTCTGCCACTTATTTTCATAGCCTTAAGGGAAGGCTGCTGTTTTCTGGGGAATCAGAGCCTATGCATCTCCTGGGACTCACACTTGAAGTTTGATTGTTTTGTTTTCTAAAGGAAATATTATTTTTCTTGTAATGTTCTGACTTGGATTGCTTTTATTAAATAGTTTGAATATTTTGTCATTTGATTACTACCCCTCCCCTGAGTAAGCCTGGAATAAATCTATTTTGTTGTTATTCCTACCCTCAAAGAGTAGGTGAGAATAAATTTTCTTCTTTCTGTTGTAAAACCTTCTGGCCCAGAGAGATTTTCTGAGATCTAGAAAAGCAGTCAACATTTGTCACATCAGGGTTTATTTCAAGTCTTCACGTAAAGCTTCCCAGAAGCCAAACATGCAAAATATTGAAAGAAACTTGTAAATCAGTATTTCTCATGACATCTAATTTGCAAAGTAATACTACCATGTTCTATGTGGCTTGTATGTATAGGAAAACAGCCACAGGCCAGGCACTGGGATGAGTCTGATTAAAATAAAATAATTAAATCTTAAGACTTTTTGAGGCAAGGCGACACTAGAAAGGAAATAACAGAATGCCCTGCACTACCATGTGTTGCATCACTGCCCCATTACAGGTCAGCTTTTCCTTATCTCTTGTGAAGGATAAATGAGTTATGGTATGCCATTGTTTTGGGGGATAAATTAGGGGTTTATCAGAGATGCTCTATGAAGTAGTCTTTTTTCACTATGAGAATGGGAAATATTCATAACTATTCAGCACATTACACCTTTGTATGACTTCTAGAGCTAGTAGTATAACCTCACAAACTTAGAGACAGTCTACATAATTTAAATTTTAAATGTAAATTTTAATCATATATTTTTAACTTTTATTGCATTATCACAATGGTTTTGCAAACACATCTTCTTTAATACTTCCATCATGCCTAAGTTAATTCTTAGTAATATGACAAACTCTCAGGGAAAGTAAAATCATTATGGCAGACTGTATCAGGCAATTACTTGAGTGTCTAATATGCACAGTGTTTTGGACTGCCAGAACATTGTAAGACCATCTGTTGAGCTCCATTGCACTGCTGAAGCCTTTTCAAACATGAGCATTATATGCTTCCCAAATATAAGGCAGCCTTTGTAACTAATAAGAGCCCTGTTTGTCAGCAGAATGATTTTATGAAAGAAGACCAAAATTTTGACACTCCGTATTTAAAATGATTTAAGGTCATTGGCCTAGATAAGTGTTGTGAAAAGGATCATGACTTTGAAGCCTAGTGATGACAGCATTCATGAGTGCTCAACATCTTGCTTGACTAACTATTCGATACAGGGTTAACACAAAGGGCTAGGCATTATTTAATGTAAAATAACTGAAAATATCTTGGAGCAAAGATCACAACCAAGCTCCTTGGCAAATGTCCCATCACAAGACTAAACAGTCAAGATCACTTAAGTGTTTCTAACCCTCTCAATCCGTCAAATCAATAATTATTATCTGTAAAGCCAAGTAGTATCAAGTCTCTTCTCATCACAGGCATCACAGCCTTTGTTGTGATGCATCTTTAACTCCTTTTTGGCATAGCAGAGAGTTATTGTGTGGAGAATTATTAATCTGTGACAGCCTAAATTCTGGGCTCTACCACACTTCACAGGAAACCTGGAGCTGGGATTGAGGTGAGGAGTTTGAGTCCTCAGAACTGAAGAATGAAATAATGTTAACATTTAAATAATGTTAACATTTAAATGTCTGTAAATGTCCTCAGAGTCATACATTTAAGTGGAATAGTGGTTGTGAATATAAAAATGAGTGTTCCTTAAGTATGTCCTTTTAGAATAGTACCAGACTGTTCTTCAAGTCTGAGGGTTTTTTGGTTGTCTCGTTCTTGTATCCTCAAAATAAATAAAAAAAAAAAATCCCCACAAGTTTTTTCTGCCATGAGAATGTGAAAAAAATCCTGGGTTTGATCCCATTTTAATCCTGTTGAAACCAATAACAAAATTTCACTGAGTTACATAGCATAGGGTGGATACAAAGGGAGCATATCTTTGCAGGGACACTATGAAATTAGTCTGCACTGGTGTTCAGCATTACCCCATAACTGATGTATATCTCATTAACTGAGTCATCACTAGCTTCTTGATGCTGTTAGCCAGTTAGATGTAGGTAACATTACCTCTTACATACTTCTCATTTATTATTTCTTTGCTAATATTATTATTATTGTTGTTGTTGTTGTTGTTATTATTACTATTATTATTATTATTTTATATCAGTTCTTAATACTGATTCAATAAGTGCTTAGCAAAACTCAAAGAGAAAATTACAGTATTAGAATTGTATAAGAACCTGTGTTTCATGGCTTAGTACAAGACTGACTGATAAAAATGAATTTGCATACATGATTGGCTTACCTGGATTGAGGGAAAAAGTCTTTTCTTTTGACAATTGGTGTCAGTGTTAGTTTGCACAAAGCATCTTGGCTTCTAGCAGCCAAAATGTTGTTTTTCTCTCATGCCAGACCCCTGTGACTACAACAGTGTACAACTGCCACTGTGAGAAACACAGTCATACTTGTTTTCTGAGTGCCAAATTGGCAACTAACTTTGTTTTGCTCATGAGCATGTTCATGACAGTATGTGAGTGGCAGCTCTGAGCTGAGATGGCACCTGCAGTGCACAGACAGACAGCTGCTATTCAGAAATGAACAAAGGTATCCACTACAATTTTAAATATACTTTGACTAATTGGAAGGTTTTTTCCTCCATTAAAGATTCACAGAAAAGATGCCTACTTTAATGCTTATTGTTAATAATGCTACTGTGGCATAGATTTTAAGAGGATCAAAAAACATTTGTTTAACTTGGTTATAACAACAAATCAAACAAGCAGTTTATAATGTCTATGAAAATTAAGAAAAAGCCAGGAAACAGGGGGGATTATTTTCCCAAAATTTAGAGTTATTATGAGAAAAGACTCAGTCTGATAGACAGATTATCTTATCATCTTTCTTTGCTTTATGCCACACTCAGTTTCCTTGGGAAAGTTATTTTTTGTAAGAAGTTGTCACGTATACCTCATTGTGTCATAATAAAGGTCTACAACAAATGTAAATTTTTCACAAATTGCTAAATTACCTATTCCCTTTTTTGTCAGTGTTGCTTAGATATAGAAAACACAAAACAATAAAAATAGTAATAATAATAGTTTGGATTAAATAATACCTAATCTTCCAAAATAACTATTCATTTTTTTTCCCTATAGATAGCAAACTTTCTGTAAGTCACTTTTTTGGATTTTTGCTGAATTAAAATCTTTTGTCTTTATAACCTTGGTTTTTCAGAAGTCCAGGGTAATTAGAAACTTGGGATCCTGCCCTATGGACCACTTAGTTGGCTGTTAAAGACACGAATAATCTTGTCTGAGAGATATTTAAAATCAGGAATTATAACAAAATAAAAGAAATTAAATTCATGTCATATCTAAATCTGGGCTAGACTCATAAAGAATTGTTCTCTCTGTACTACCTAAACTGGTGTCTGTCATCTGCACTCCTAAATTTAAATTTCTAAACAAGGACCAAGTAATGGGCTTATATTTTTCTGGCATAGGTGCCAAAACTTTATATAATTTCAACATAGATTTGAAGCTTTTAAGCACTAATCTTGGTGGAGTTTGTCTCACCCTAAGAGAAATGTCTTATTTCAGACATGGCTTTATTGCATCTTTAACAATCCTGTGACTGCAGTGAATAAAGACAGTTCTTTCCTTTGGTGGGCTTTGGATTGTCTACTTCTATTCTTAGAGGTAAAACAGGTTTCTCTGTTTTGAAGATGGCAGATAAAATGGGTTTGGAACATGACAGAGCTTTGTAGTGATCACCACAGCTTTGTGGCACTTTTAATACTTGAGGGCAAATCCATTTTAGAGTTTTGGACAATCTGCCTGTGAGATTTACTCTGATAATAGCAGTCTCTATTTCATTATGTCATGGCAACATTGGATCTTGAGTCCACACATTTGGAGAAGTTAATCTAAGTCTTCAGTGTCCCTGGGGAGAAATACAGTGTTGAGGTCTGTTGTATCGTCTTCCACCCTTGACATCCACTTGAAGTTATTTTCACATTTGATAACCTGCTTTTACATTTCATTGCTCCACAAGTCTGTGTTAAATCTAAATTTGATATATTTGACCTGTGGCTTTTATGTATGTTTGATCCTACTTCTTTGTCCTGATACCCAAACAATCAGCTTTGCCCCATTCCAGCTCTGCATGTTTTTGGCTGACCC
Organism: Lonchura striata; assembly: GCF_050655825.1. NCBI lineage: Eukaryota > Metazoa > Chordata > Aves > Passeriformes > Estrildidae > Lonchura > Lonchura striata. The sequence continues at coordinate 76,794,818 of NC_140704.1, forward strand.
CTGGCATGTTGTCTATAGTCATGGTGTCCCTGTTGCAAACCCACACCTCATATTTTCTCTTCCCAATCCTGTATACACCTGTACCACATCCTGTATTTCAGCTTCTGAATGGAGAGCATCTATAATGCCAAGTATTTCTTGACACTTCATAGTTAAGGATGCAAATTTCTTCTGCAGAGAGCAAATTCTGGTTACTGCTGCCTCTTTAGACATGTCATCATACCACACAATGATAAACAAAAGCAAATTAGGTATAGACATCTGGTCAACAAGAGAAATGCTGCCACAGCTAAATCAAGTAAAATTAAGTTGCAAACGGGTCAAGAATAATTTAGGCAGAGTAAATCGACAAACTTTAGTCCTGAGGCTTTATAAATTTTGCTCAAAGTTTGTAGACTATTACTGTAAATTAGACTACTGTATTACACAGCTATGTGATTGCAAACATTACTCAATTATTGTATAATACATTAATGAAAAAAATACCTAGAGTCCATAACAGCACTTCATCAGTCTTGGGCCCTGTGATTTTACCTCTCATCAAAGAATACATAATTTGTGCCAAGTTTGGTGATAAGAGTAAATATATATTTAAAGCAGAAGATCGTAAAGATTTTATTGAAATCATTGAAGAATCCATGTAGAATAGTGGTTTTAAAAGGAATGTCTAATAAGTGGGTTCCAAATATGGCACTATGTTTCAGAATGAGTCTGTCATTTTATATCAGAAAGATATTTGATCTGCCAATTTATTTTCTACTATTAATTTAGTGAATTAAGAGGAGTGTTTGTGTGATTCAGCTACACAGGTTAACAAATCTTTTGTCCCATGAGCATTTTTGATATTCCTGAGGGTATTTTCCAAAACGTTTTTCCAAACCTTATTTGAATAGAAACAAAATTTATCCAATATCCAACAAATATACGTATTTTAGGGGGTAATTAAATTGTTTACTTTTGAAAATTTAATTAAACATAATTTAATTTACTTTTGATAATTTGACTTCATTTCATCTTCTAGTTGGATGTGGTTTTAATTTCAAAGTTAGGTTAGTTTTACTTGAATAGCAAAATTGTCTCTGTGCTATGTTCTCAAACTTAAATATAATATAAGAAAGATACTGTGAAGTGAGGGAAAATTGAAACCAACCAGGTTTGGCTGGCAATTGTTTTTAATGATTTACAGAATTTCTTATCATGCTAGTTTACTTACAAACACTTGGCTGGAAATAAAGTTCACTATGAGACTGAATATTTATCTATTGACTCTTTGAAAATCTGTTCTGTTGTAGATGCACACAGCAGCATTTCTATGGAATTCAGAATAATAGGTGTTTTTTTATGAGAGATAGAAACTACCTGATTCAATTTCAGTCCCTTTTACAGGAGGTAGCCTACTAAGGCAAAGAGCAACAGTAAGTTGCAGCCAGCTGTAGATACAGTATTCTATAGCATAAAAGGTCTCTGTCACTGCTGAGATGAGCAGAGTAATTGGTTTCATTAAATATACTCCAGCATATGAGTGGAAAAATGTAACAGAACGATGCTTTTAGCTGAATAAATTTGAAATATAGTTGAATAATTACTTCTGTATCTGGACTTCTCACAAAATGAATGTTGTTAGACACTCTTCAATAGGTATGAATAATTGTAGTTTGCCACGCTCCCGCCCCGGTTCCCTTTGTCTCAGCCCCGGCTAGCTCTTGTGGGGCGAGGGCGGGCGATGGAGGCACCCTCCGCCGCTCCCAGCTGGGGTTTGGAGAGTGCCTTTGTGGGTTCCGGGCAGCGCTAGCAAGCCTCGCGGTGGTAAATGAAGAGCGGATCCTGCTGGGGGCTAAGTCCGAGTTTATTGTAGCCCAACGGGGCCAAATATCCTAGAACGATGCCAGCCAACAGGAACAAGCACAAGGTGCTTGCACTGGCTTATAAACTGTAAGGGAGGGGTATCCAACGACCAATGGGGATAGGGATAGGGGGTGGCTCCGGGATGGGGGGATATGGTGGGGTCCAATGGGGGAAGGATATGGGGGGAGCCCCAGGTCCTCGCCCAATCACCCGGTGCCCTGAGTAGAAGCTTCTGGATGGATGGGAAGGGGCACCGAGTGATAGACAAGGCACCCGGGGGGGGTAAAATGCCTCTTTCAGGGTGATGGATAGATACTGGGAAGGCGGGAAGGGAGGACAAGGCGGGAAAACTGGGGATAAACCAAGTTGCACACGGGGGTACAAAGGAATAAACCAATACATAATACAGGGATAATAAAACATACAAATAACGCAACTCCACAGTAGTTCATTAAATATTAATGGTTCTTTTCCTGTTTTACATCACTTTAGGACAATCTCTTGGACCAATTATAGAAGAAATTACAAAGTCAGATCTTGAGAAGAACAAAGGGATCAAATAAAATGACAGCTAGGATGGAAATTGACAATTAAGGTATAACTGCTCTTAAGACTCTTAATACTGTTAGCTCTTAAAGCTTTTTCCTTCTTTTGCTTTACATGAAATTTCAAAAAGAAACTCTAACCACTTGCTTTAAACCAAGTTCAGACTAGTAGCATGCAATGCTGCAAGAGCAATCATTTTGATAGCAAGCAAAGTCATTAAAGATTTCATCATTTTTTAACATTTGACAATTCTATTTCATGCAAAAAAAAAAAGTTTTTTACTAAATAGTACTGGCTAAGAAATATCCACAATTTTTTAAATTTGTATTTAAAAGATGTTGTGTTTCTTTTTTTTTCTTACAAATTATTGTAAAATCCAAAAAAAAGGTCTAAAATAAATCACCTTGTTAATTGGTTGCACTTACTGGATCTTTTATATTCTCAATGTAATGCTAATATTTGCATCAAACAGCAGTTTTATGTTTGAATCAACTTTTGTAATAAAGCAGGTCATTATAAACATAAAGAGAAATGGTTCCTCTTGAGTAAGTGTACAACGGGAGGATTATATGGAGGCAGTACTAGAAGGTAAAAGCAAGCGATCCTGATTAAAATGTCTATTCTAAAATTAAGGATTTACTTACTAAGATTACACCCACTTTTTCCTCCAGAATAAGAAGTGTGATGTACCATTTAGATATTGCTATTTAGATTTTTTTTTTTAACTGCATTATCTCCTTTCTTTTCTCATGCACTGACTAATCATTTTACTCTATTTGGAAAGCTATGTGAAAAAGTCATTATGCAAAAGATCTGGGTGATTTCCCATTTTTTTCATGGCACATAATGGACCATATTATCCTAGACAATACATCAATTTTAACCTTAAAATATTAGTACATTCTGGCTTATGTGGACATAGATTCACGTTCCCAATTCATCAGAATACCTATATTTCTTTTCTCCAAACTGATCACTCATGGCCAGGATTGTTCTACCATAAGATCTGACAGACATAGACCATCTTCTGTGTGATAAGAGGAATGAATATAGGAAAGGGTATATAGAACAGCACCAACTCTACATCTGCTTCTACAGGTGTTTTGGTGATAGTCAATGGGAATGGCCTTTTCACTTTAAGGGTCTACAACGGGGGAAATCCAAGGTAATTTTATACATCTATATATACATATGCCCAGATGTCAAATGCTGAAAAGCTCTGATTAGGCCTCCTGTTAATCCTGAAGTTGAGATACCTATATCTACATTTCTTTTTCCTGCATTTTTTTCTTAATGCTACTGCAAATTTTTCTAGGAAGTTTGTCATTTTGTCAGTTGATTTTACCCAAGCCTGGTGGCTGCTCATTTTATTTAATGTATCTTTTGTGGTTCTTTATCTCTACATTTTGAGAAAGGAAAAAAGATTCAAAACTCTGAGCTAGCGAAGAGCTTGACAGGCACTGCTGTTGTCAGCCATTTTTAAACAGCAAGGCAGGACAGAAATATTAGACTCGGGACGACTGAAGTGATTGTGCCTCACATTCAGTAATTTTTCAACTTCTCTAGTTTTTTCTAGTTTCTCCTTTTATCAAAGTCTGGTGGATGACTGCAGCTCTATGATCTTCTCCCACTACGCTCTTGCAAAATAGTTTGACATGTGCTCACTCTTCTACTTCTTTCTCCTTTTGTTATATGTCTGCAGATTTTTGTCTTGTATATTTTCTTTTTTCCTGTATTTTTTCTTTCTAATTTTATGTCTTCCTTTTCTTTCTCTGTTTCCTTTGTATAGCAAATGTGAGAAGTGAATAGCCTTTGTTAGAGCAACAGGATGAAAGCCCTCAAGATACTGCTTAGTAAAAAAATGAAAAAATATGTGAAACAGCAAGCAAACAAACACCCCACCCTTATTTCCCCCTCCAAATAAAACCCCTCTCCTACACCTCCCACATCCCAAAGACTCACTTTGCATATACTTTATATCTTGCATACGTCTGTGGAAGTGAGGTAGAACAATGAAAATACAGGCCCACTGCTGAGTGATTTGATCCACACAAATCCTTGGGACCCAACAGGCTCCATCCAAGGTGCTGAAAAAGATGGTCAATATCTTTTCAAAGCTGCTTTCTCTTGGCTTTAAAAGGTTGTTTTGGAGTTCAGGAGAAAGTATCAACAATTGAAGAAAGGTAAGTAAATGCCACACCCATCTTCAAAAAGAAAAAACAATCAACCCATGGTTGCCTGACTGATGCTGGAAAAAGTCCTCATGGACCCCATTTTTGGGCACACAAAGGAGATGACTGGAATCAGAAACCTTGAATTCACTGAAGAGTAAACTATGTCTGATCAGACTGATTCCCTTCTGTGATCAAATGCTGAAATATATGGCTCAGAGAAAATTGTAGCCATTTTTTATTTGGATTTCAGCAAAGATAATTTTGACATTATCTGTCACTGTATTCCTGTATCTCAGTTCGGATGCTACAGACAGGTAAAAAAAGGATGGATGAACAGATGTGTAGAGGTGTACTTGGTAAGGTGTATCCTAACTGAAGTCTGGTGTCAAGAAGACTATCACAAAACTCTCCTGGGACCGGTCCTTTGAATAATTTTAATAATTAAATCTTTATGATAAAAAAATTAAAAATTTAAATTATCAAAAATAATTCAACATTATTTTTCAGTTTGACTGAAAGAGGTGATGAAGAACTGTCTCTTTTATTTTGCAGATGACTCCAAACTGTGGATGAATAACCAGGTAATACTTTTAAGGACAATGCTGCCAGCTAGAGGGGCCTAGACAGGCTGTGGGAAATGGCCTGCAGGAACATTCAACAAGGCCAAGGTCAAGCACAGCCCCTGGTTAGGAAACACCCATGCAAGCCAAAAAAAAGCAGTTTCTTTTTGTTATACTCTATAATAGACAACCACACTAACAAGAGATTAGTGTGTGCCAGTTTCCATAATATAATTCAACCTAAAATGAAATTTGTTCTCACATATAGCAGCTCCTCTTGCACTGTTAAAATATATCATTTAATAGATATACATAAATAGGTTGGGAGGGAAGGTATTTTAAAAATCATGCAAAAGGTTTTCTTGCATATAAAATAGAGAAATAAATATAATATATTGTTGCATAAACTGCTTTAAGTATTTAGGCATTTAGGTGGTTTTGGGGTTTTTGGAGAGGAATAGTCTTTTTTCTAAAATCTTCCCCAATTCGGAAAAATACTGGGAGTAATATGGTCTTAGGAACTTTTGAGAAACTTTATGTCTTCAGGCACTACTGCAAGAACTATACAAAACTCCAGTTTCTTGAGCATTCAAACATTCACACTCTGTTTTCTGTAATCTAAAGAGTTAAAAACAAGTTAAAATTAAAATTATTTTATGTCTCTTTATGCAAAAATGTTGTGAAGGAACTGGATTTCAAACAAGACCCCTCCTGACCCCTTTTAGCTGTGTATACAAATTTGCAAAGAGATGTAAAACAATAAATTTTCCTGAGAAGGAAAAGTTCAGTCTAAGAAATGGGTACAAAAAATCAGTGGAAGCACAACAATATTTCTCATGTGTCTTAGAGAAAGAAAATAGAAAACTTATTTTCATTTCTTCTCATGACTGAAAAGGCATAGAAAAGAGTAGAACTTGTGTTTCTACATGGGGCCATTGGGATGTGATTTTTGTTTTTTCTGTTGCATCATTTTTTCCCCTCTCCTGTCCACATATTTCACAGAAGCATAAATCAGCACATATGTACACCTGCTCTGGATTTACAAGCATCTGGTATGTGAGAAACTTGTTTTGATGAAAATCTGTGAACTCCATTGGAGCAAACTGGAAAAGGGAAAAAAAAAAAACACCCAAAAATGGCACATCATAAATGATGAAGAAGAAGAAATGTAAGTGTTCTGTTAACTTTCAGAAATTCTTCTTTCCTGCATAATAATGTTTCTTACATAATACTTGGCTACTCTTTCATGAAGAGTGGGTGGAAGGGAATCAGGGAAGAACCTACAAGATATGCTGAAGAAAACTCCATTGTTTTGAGCAACTGCTAGGGATGATGAGGAAGTGGTAAAGAAAATAGTATTATCTTTGCTTAGATTTAGGGGCTGTGCTATTTCTTTCCCTTGATGATCAGCTCAGGCACATCAAAAAGAATTGGGATGATTACAATGGTTATATATTGGAGGGCCATCTGGTGTCAAAAGAATGAGAAACAGAAAAATTAAAGCATGTTTTCTGAAGATACTTATCGTGGTAAAACAGCACTACATTTAGAGATATAACATGTTTCACTACAGAAGAGATCATGAGACCCATGAATATTGCCAAATTTTGGAAATCTTTTTGTCTGTACCTTTATTGGATTTATCTGGCCAGGTTTTGGTAGTGGCAGCTACAGGGGTGACTTCAGTGAAAAGCTGCCAGAAACTTCCTCCATGTCTGACAGAGCCAATCACAACTGCCTCCAGGACAGGCCCATACTGGTCAGAGCTGTGCCAGCTAGAGAAGGTAGTGCCTGTGTGATAACACCTTTATGAAGGAAATGAAAAGTAATTGCACAAATTTAATTGTTCTCAGATATGAGAGGAGTGAGAATATGTGATTGAAACAACTTCTGCACACACCAAGGTCAGTGGAGAAAGAGGGGCAGGAGTTGTTCCAGGTGGTAGAGCTGAGATTCTTCTGCAGCCTGTGGTGCAGACCATGTGACAAAGCTGTGCTCTCTCTTAGAGAACAATGGGGATGGAGAGATCTGCCTACAGACAATGGAGAATGCAGTGTCTGAAAGACTGCACCCTGTGGTGAGGCACCCATGCAGGAGCAGCTTACAAAGAGCTGTGGGAAGGATTTAGGCTGGAGAAGTTGGTGGAGAACTGTTGCAAGGACCCCACATTGGAGCAAGACATGGACTCCTCTCCCTGAGCAGCATCAAGAACAATGTGTGATGAACTCACCATAATCCCATTTCCCCCGTCTCCATGCACCACTGAGTGGGAGGAGGTAGAACTAAAAAGGAGATAGATGGTAAGGTGTTTTTAAGATTTCTTTTACTTTTCCTTATTCTGCTCTGATTTTGATTGGCAATAAATTAAATTAATTTCCCCAAATCAAGTCTGTTTTATCTCTAACAGCAGTTGAAGAGCAATCTCTCCCTGTCCTTTATCCCAATTCACAAACCTTTTGCTGTATTTTGTCTACCATTCCAATTAGAATCACTCTGGGGGGCACCTGGCATCCAGTAAGTCATCCCACCATAGTATCATACTTTTGTAAGTAGCACTGCTCTTCCAAATGTTTTTGCACTTCAGGCTACTGTATAAATCTGAATTTAGTAGAAATCCTACCTTCATACAATGTGTCATATCAGTTCCTTGAACATTGGAGGTTATCAATAATAAATTGTTATAAATTGTGTAATAAAAAGTACGTTTAAAGTACGTGAGAGACTTAAAGATCACAGTTGCCTCAAAAACTGTTAAGGCCATAGAAGGAACTTGGCATAAGACAAATCACTATAGCAGGTGGCTGTTTCCTTCTATCTCTTTCTCTCATGTTTACTGTTACATGAAATCAGTACTATTGACTTTAGCATATGGTTTCATTTGCACCTTAATTTGGGCTGAGGCTTCTCTCAAAACCTGATAATAACAATGTATCAGAAGTTTTTTTTAAAGTCAAAATTTATGTATTTTATTTTACTGTTGGTCTCAGATTCAGTCAAAGACAGAAACTGAGAGTTTCTTACCAGACAGAAGCCTGGGAAAGAGTTGGAGAAGAATGTAAATAATCTTTTACCTCTCTTGTTTTCACATTGTTTATAGTTAAGTTCTATCACTGTGCATCATGTACTCTGCACCAATGGTATGGGTTGTTTTCACTTCAAGACCAATGGAATTGGCCTGGAATATATACTGGCTCTGTATAAAGAGCGATGAAATTTGAAACAAATTGGAGTTTTACTCTCAACAGCCTTTTGAGCAGAGTCTCTTCATTCCCATCCTGCCTCAACAGCGTCATTTTACTCTGCACTGAAGCTCACTAACATATCAATATAAAGAATAGGGATCAAAATCATTTTTCTTTTAAAGGTGATTTTTTTTTCCTTTCATCATAATAGAGTCCTAATTCCATATTAATTTAAATTAATGAGTCATTCCTATGACATTATCTAAAAATGCAAACCTTGAATGTGAATAGTGCTGTGTCTGACCCAGCTATGGACACATTACATACAGCTGTATCGTACACATGTAAGCAATACCTATCTACAATTATGTACATGTGCATAGGCTACTTAGGAGTATGGTTATAGCTATTTGTATTATAAGATCTTGTGCACGCTTGGCTATTTGCATTAAAAAACATCTTGTGGTCCCAGGGAAGACTTGAGATTCTTTCCACTGACTGCAGCTCATAAAGAAGTATGCCCCAAAACATCTCTATATATCTTTGTGTACAGGTGCAGATGGCCGTGTAGCTCTGTTATTCCTGTTCCAAGACAAGCTGAGCAAGCTGTTTGTAACCTGGAGTGGCGCAATAAAGGCAGCATGATGTGCTGAGTCAGAGCCCCTGATCATGACCCATAGCAGTATGGTTGAACCTTTGAGCATACACAGAGCAGATGCACAGATGTTTGCAGCTGTCTGCCTGGATATGTCCTCAAAAATTAGTTCTCCTATATAATTTTGTAGCTGTAGTATTATACATTAACTCTCCAATAATTAGAGGTTTTAGCTGTTTAGTTTGCTCTTAAAATCTGCCAAGACCAACTTGGATTGCTGCTCCCTAGTACTTGAGGAGATTCTGTCTCTAATAAATGTTCAAAATAGTAATAGCTACATAGCATCCAATATTATAGAAGTTTTTTGTGGGTGTGTGGTTAAGGTAAAGGAAAGGAGATAAGGTGCTGGACCAGGTGTAGTGGGTTGACTTTCTCTGGATTCCAGGCATCCACCAAATCCTATCACTCCTCTCCACAGCTGGATAAGGGAGATAAAATGTAATGGAGGGTAAAAAAAGACTTGAAATAGAGATATTTCAAAATCAGAGCAGAATAATGAGAAGTAAAATAAGACCTTGAAAATACCTTACTCCCACCCCTTCCTCCTTCCCAGCTCTACCTCATCCCACCCAGCAGCAAAGGGAGAGAGGGAATAGGGGTTATGGACAGTTGTTTCTGCTGCTGCCCAGAGAAAAGGGTCCTTCTCCTGCTCTAGTGTGAGTCCATCCCAAAGGCTGCAGTCCTTCAGGCACAGGCTGCTCCAGCATAAGCCCCTATAGAGTCACAAGTCCTGCCAGGAAAACTTGCTTGAGAGTGGGCTTCTCTCTCCACAAGCCAGCAGGTCCTTGCCAGGAGCCTGCTCCAGCAGAGGCCTCCCACAGGGTCACAGTCTCTTCTTAGGCATTCATCCATTCTGGTATGGGTCTCTTCCATGGACTGCAGGTGGATCACTGCATCTCCATTGACCTCCATGGGCTGCAGGAGCACAGTTGTCTCGTCATGGGCTGCACCACAGACTGCAGGGGAATATCAGCTCCAGTGCCTGAAGGACACCCTTTCCCTCCTTCTCCACTGACCTTGGTGTGTGCAGTGGTATCTCTCTCCATATTCTCACCCCACACTTCTCTGGAAGCAATTACAAGTGCACAACCATATTTTGTTTTCCTTTCCTTTTAAATATGTTACCAGAGAAGTGTTACCACCATTTCTGATTGGTCTGGCCTTGACCAGAGGCACATCTTTCTTGGAGATGGTTGGCATTGGCTCTGCTGAACACAGAGGAAGTTTCCAGCAGCTTCTCATGAAAGCCACCTCTGTAGCCCCCCACTACCAAAACCCAGCCAGGTAAACCTAACACACCTTAGTAAGAGATTTCAACAACAAAAAGCTACTGAAAAAAGAAGATAATAAACTCCTCCTCACATCCTCTGGGAAAAATAATAATGGGCTTAAACTGCAACAGAAGAGATTTAGACCTGATATTAATAATAGCTTTTTAATGGCAAAGACAGACTAGCACTGTAACAGATTGTCTAAGAGACTAGGAATCCCGTTCCTTTAAGGCATTATTATAGAGATATTAGACAAATATCTCACAAGTACTTTTGAGATCCAGCTGATTCTGCACTGGAGCAGAAAAAATTTACTCATTTGTTGAGCTAACCTCTTTCATCTCAAATCTTCTAGGCTTTTGTGAGTCACAGATCTAAAAGAAAGCAGATAGAATAGTCACTGATAAAGATTTACAGCCTGTCTCAATCTTACCTTGTAAATCAAACTCTTCTTGGAGAGTTCTAAAGATTCATTTGTGATGGTAGAGTTACTGTCAATGAACTGAGATGCTCAATCCATTTTATATAGATTCTCATCATCCTGATCACCATCTGTACACTTCAAAAAGCCTGAAACATGTTCCGTAGTATTGTCAGCCTTACTCAGTTTGTTTTCACCTTCCTGCTGCTGCTGAAGGTCAAATGGAAGAGAAGAAAAATGGTTTGGGACACCTCAGTACTGTATTTTATCAGAGGGGGAATTTGTTGTATTGGATGCACGATATATTTGCTATAATTTTGAAATTAGTTTAACTATCAATACATAAAAAAGCTGAGGGCTCTAAAATTTTATGGTAAAACTATATTTCAGGAAAAAAAAAAGATTCTTTGACAAGACTGAAATGTTTCACAGAACCAGATAGCATTTAGCCTACATGACAATTTTCTGGCTGATTGCCCAGTGAAAATTAGGTAAAAAGCTCTAATTTTTATTGTTGTATGTTGACCAATCCATTACTGAATAATGCCTTGGAATCAAGTTACCAATGCTTCAGAATTAGCAGCCTTACAGTAAGAAACCCTGACCTGTGAATGACCTGGAATTCAGTGCTTCCTGGCTCCTTTTCATTAACTCAGTGGTCAATTTGACAATAAAGTAGGGCCTGGAGAAGACTTCGAAATTCACTACTACTGTGGTGTTAGAAATGCAAATGCCTAGGGTCTTTCAGAGCATGTAGGACCAAATAGATAAGACGGTTTCTCACTGTAGCTCATAGGAAAGTAGTCTGGCTTATGTTGTTAGGCTTTATGTTTAAATTATTATCAAAGTGGGTAAGATAATCTTAAATTTTTATGCATAGGAATTATATTTCTTTTAATATGAGCAGAATTTTTCACAGAAATTATTGCTTATTGAGCATCCTCTCTCACTGCCATATGCATAGAACTACATCTCTATGTCATTATTTTCTAAAGGCATCAGAAAGGCAGAAACCCTCTGAATGATTTGCTGTCATTCTTATCTTCATTTATATCTCCAAGAACCATATGTAAATAATTCCCTCCAAGCTTCTAGAGCAGCATCTTTGATTCTTCTCAGTGTTTTTATGCCATCTGCAGGTCTTTTCAAATCACTGACTTCTTTAAATATTTTTTCCTATAAGGCTTGATCGCAGACAGCTTTATTTTAAAATCAGTTTTAATTATTTTGTAAATGTACACACCATTTAAATAAACTTTTTCTGTAAATTACTTATTAATCACAAAATCCAGATCAAAGACATCAGTTGAAATGACATGAAAGCTTCAAAAGCCCTGAATTTTTCAAATTTTTTTTCTCATTGCACAATAATTTTGTGGTGGCTTATGATAAAAAAATCTTTGTCTTAAATCTTTATTTCAACTATTTCAATGAAATGGTAGGCTTCTTGGAAGAGCAATTTGTGAAAACCAATGTTTCAGCAAAAAACTTTTAAAATGTAGTCTAATAAATACTATAAATTTATCTACCATATGAATAGACTAAGTGCTATTTTTATTTAGGACTTAATAACAAAATATTTTTTTTTTATTTTCTCAAAGAAAAATGTGGTTGAGATTGATTTTATAGTCAGAGGGATACAATAAACACATTCTCATCAATATATTTTGCTTATCAAAGTGTCCCACAGTCCAATTCTGACCATGTACAGAAAAGTTGTGGTGACAAGATGTAGTGTGGAAATATAGTATAAGGAAGAACAGAAATTTGTGGCAACAGGATTACATGTATTTGTTGAAAAATATATGGCTTTTCAATCACTTTTGTGCTGTGTACAATTAAAGAATCCACTGATGAGATTTCTACCTTTACTGTCTAGGACAAAACTTAACTCTAGAGCTTTCCTCAGTGAGGATCACTGTGCTCTGTATAAGGGAAACCACTTAACACTGTGTCATGGTTTAACACCGGTATAATGCCAGTGCCCCCATGAAAATGCAACCTCTCAATTGAATGCTGTGAAATGCAATTGAGAACAGAGCAAAGCAGGCCAAGCTTAATAACAAAAGAGAAAAAAATCTTTATTAAACTACTACTATGAAAGGAAAAATAAAGAAAAAAACACACACAAAATCCGGAATGAAAATCTTTCAAAACATTCCTCACCCCACCACCCAATTCCAACAAGCCACAGTGAGACACAACCTGGACCCCCAGGTTCCCACCTTTCAGATAATCAATACTCAGTCCATTGAGGGAGAGAGGAGTCTCTCCTGTGCCACAGACCCCCCAAGAAACACAGCTGACACATCTTGTGTTTTCATGTCACACATGGCACCACCCGGAGAAAAGGTTTGCCATGGTGACCCTCTCCTTTCCATGCACAGTGCTCTCACCACCAATGCATGGATGGACAGACTGCTTTTAGGATTTTTCCTTTCAAGGATGCTCTGCCAAGAGGGGAACAAACAACAGTTCAGTTTTTCATTTTTTGGGACCACAGTCCTCCCCATTTTCTTCCTCCCCTGGAGCCGAGGGTCTCAGGAACAGAGATCTTCTTCTCTTCTTCTTCTCTGAAGACAGGGGGCACTACCACAAACCTCCCTAACTTTTCTGTTTCCTCCACTCCTGTCTTTTCTCAGCTGCTGAAGCAGGTCTCTTGGCTCACTGGCATACTCCTAAAATACAGTTTCTCTTGGAGGAGAAACTGGGTCAGTCTATGGCTAACAAGAAAAAGTCCAGCCAAAAAGCCACTTCATCATCTCCTCCCACCTAGAATTTTTCCTTCTAACATCGCAGGGTCCAGGCTGTCTCTTTTCCTCTCTTTCAAACCAAGGAGGAGAAAAGTTTCATAAAGCTTTCATTTCTCAGGAAGGGTTAAAAGTCCTGATTCCCTGGATGGCTCTCTGCCTGGATCACCAGCTCCTACGGCTGGGCACCTTGCAGCTCCCCCGCTCTTCTCCTTCACCACGGTATACTGCTGACAAGCTACCGCTGTCTCTTGAGAGAGAGAGAGAGAGACTCTGGGGTAGAGGGGAATGGAGACATCCTAGATTTCTCCACCTTTCCATCTGCAGGGGGCCAGCCCCGTTCCAGCCCCTCCACCCTTCCACCTACCTCAAGCTGGGCTGCATTCGTCCCCTCCCCCACCCAGCCACGTCCCGGGCAGGGGTGGGTCCTGCACTGCACGCTGACCAGAACCAAAGAGAGAGCAAGTTCTCCTGGGAATTCTGCTTTTAACCCCTCTGTGTTCTCAGAGGTGTGTCCACCTTCAATTGGCCACCCCAAGTGTCAATATCCAAATTGACTTCTTCCTTCTGAGAAGATTCTTTTTCCATGTCAAACCACGACACACTGACAAAAAGAGTCAGAGTATTTCCAGACATGACTACAAATAAAGAATGCATGAAAAATCAAAATAAAAAATAAATGCAAGTAGCTGACTCCTAGATGGAGACTAATATATATTATAAATATTCAAGTAAAACATATTAAGAAGTAAAATATGTCTGAGAAGAATTTTAACTGAGACAATCTTTCCTTTAAGCAAAACTTAAACTGACTTGTTTACTCCTTGCATTCATCTTCTACCAAGACAAGAAAGTAACTTTTATTTTACCATTGAATGCTTTTTTTGTACACTATATAATGTCATTCCTTTCTGCTAACTGAGTTAGAAGTGTTGAAATGACCTTTTTTCCAGGTAGATTTATGACATGTTTTCCAGCTAAAAGAGAAATGAGAGTTAAAAAATGCAAGTACAGCTATGCAAACTATAACTCAGCGCCATGAATAAAGTGATTCACCTCATTTTTGAGAGGTAAACAATAATATAATTTATTTTAAAAATTACCAAATTAGTAAAGTTCAGTGGTAAATATGACAGCGATTTAACAAGGTTCAATGGCAATATTTTGTGAAACCTAATTGGGACTTGATTTGAAAACAGTTTTCAGATATGTAGCCCAGCTTCAGATGTGTATATATTTACCTATAGATGATAAAATCATGAAAGAAACTTGGGCAAAGGAGTTTCTTAATTTGACATAATATAATAGCTTTTTTTGGACTTATTTAATTATCTATTGACCTATTAAGTATCAAGGTCAATCAGGTATCACAGTGTCCTTCTTACAATGTGCATCCTCATCATTAATACATGCACATTTATCCATTTAATAAAACACTACTGATTTCCTGCTCTTCTTGCACTTTCAGACATGTAAGGACTATATTTTACCATTCCAAACATCATATGGCTCACAGATGTGAGAATTCCCTAAAATAAAGTGAAAAACTTAAAAAACCCATTATAAACTTTTATAAGTATCTTTAACAAAGCTATTTTTCATGTATTGTGGCCAGTTCAAAGTTTTAGACATTGAATCTTAGTTAACAAAAGCAAATTTCTGCATTTTACCAATAATAAAGAACCTCAGGAAAAGGTTGACTTGATGATCACTACTCTGCTGCACTTTAAGATTTGCAAATGAGATGGAGATGAGAACAGAACCAGGAGAGAACCATCTCTGTTTCCAGTTCCTCATCACCACAGAGTTTTCTGCTGGGCACAGGGCGCTTCTACTAGAAACATGATGAAGCACTCACTGCCAAAGCTGCCCTAAATTTAAATTACCCCATCAGTTCAATAGTTCCCAGATCACCAGCATGCAGTCACATACAAAATAACTGCCTAGGAAATAGAAGCAAGTATATGTTGTCTCATGTAATGGTTTTTGGAAGAATTTTTAAACTGCTCATGTCCATGCTGTCAACCATATTAGAAGGAATCAAATTACTCTATTACTTTTACTCCTTTTTTTTTTTTTTCTTCCCTGCTGCAAAAAGCTACAATTAGGTACACTTGTATGTCCTTTCTTTCTGGCTGATCTTAAGATTTTCTGTTATGACAGTCTTGTACAGCCAAGTTGAAAAACTCCAGTATCCACTTCTAGAAGTGCTAAATATTAATGGCAGAGGAAGCACGTGCTGGGTTATCAAGACAGTTCAATGATGTAATGGTAAAAATCTTATTAATCTAATTGTAGATCTGAACCTGAATATATGCTGAAATCTACTTCATTTGAATTAAGTACTGCTACTACCTGCAACTTTTCTAGTTCTACTACATGTATGCATGTGGCTATTATGAAGTAAATTTTAAGTTAATGACTTTAAACACTTATGTTTTTTTGCTTAAAATTCTGGAATTCAAGTTATTGAAACTCTGAAGACCATATGGACCATTTTAGGAACATAACTGCACCAAAGACTATCACTGAAGCATTTTAAGCTTGTTAGAACATTCTGTTGTGTGCGATGGTAATCTTTGAAGGGGAGCATAATATTAGCATAATCCTGCAAGGAGAAATATTTCTGTGAGTTTTTGAATACCTGTGTACCTAAAATAGCATAGGGAGGAAAAAGTCTTAGTAAGAAAAGCCTCATAAGGGAATTCGAGAAAAAAAATCTAAACAAGAAATGACATCTTGCTATGTAGAATAGAATAGTCTAAGAGTTATTTGCCACTTTTAAGGTTGACTAGTTGTGACCTGTGACTCAACTAGGTGTGATAAAAATAGTACATGGGCATCACACTGAGTCATATTTATAGCCCATTGAGTATAATCTGAAATTCTAGGTGAAGACAAAGGTCTTCTAGAATGCTTTAGGAAGCTAAAATGAGATACAGAAAAAACTATCACATATACACATACACATTTCCTGATTACAATCAGGGACTTCACCAGTAAAGACATTATCCCGTTTCTCTGATAGCAATTACAGCGCAACTTAAAGATCGAAACTGGTAATTCATTCAGGGGACACCATATGGAAGAAAAATACGGAGAAATCTGTAAACATACTAAAAATAATTCAATCAATAGAAGAGCTAATATATCTTGTGTGAAGTGGGGTTTTGTGTGTGTTTTTAAGAGAGATGCACAATCACAGACGTATTGAAAGAATTCCAGTCTTTGTAAGAAATTCTTGCCAAAGTCTTTTCAGGTCTATTTACCAATGCAAAGCAAGTTGTGGAACCATAGTCTTTAGACAGGTTTGTATAGGGTTGTTTATTATTGGATTGTTGTAGTGTTTTCTGCCCAGTGTGGTTAATATCTCAAAAAAATATTGTCATATTTGTAAGTTGGTTTATGTTGCTCATGAATTTTAATTAACATTACTGTGAATAAGATTATATGTCTTATTCACAGTAATGTTATTTAAAATATAGACATATAAACATATTCATATATATCTATATGTCACAGAACTACAACTTTTTTCTATCTAAACTTTTTTTAATCTATCTAAACTTTTATCTTTTAAAATGTATTTTTTATATGGTAGGAAAATTGGGAGCTAATGTTGCAGTTCTTTTTGTAAATGTAGTCAGTCACTAAAAGAAAAAGAATGAGCTTTTTCTAATTTTTCAGATATTTGGAATTTTAGCAATCTGAGATATCCAGAACTATTGCTACCTTCTAGTATGTTTCCTTGACATTTTGTTGTTTTACTGAATAGTAATGTGTATGCCTGAGTAATAATGCCATGTGTTATATTGATTCAATGTACATACTGTTATATGTATTCAATAACTGCCAAGATGATTGAAATGCAGTCTTCAATGGTCCTTGACAACTCATATATTGGGATTATGATTTGCATTTATTCCCATGCGATTTGGTGATAGTCTGTATCTGTATGCCCTTTGAGAATGATGTACTTTAAATCTCTATGTATAAGAAATCTGTGTGGGTGATGAACTATTTTATTCATAGCCCTGTGGGAATCCATAAACATAATTTGTCCTCTCTTGTCAGTTCATTGGCTCCTAAGTGCAACTTTCTATGGCTTCCTTCCAAGTCACAGCATATTTTGTGAGAAAATTAAAAAGCAAAAAACAATGAAGTTTGAAATATCAGTTAAAAAATCACATTCTAAATCAGGGCTCTAAATATCAATCTGAAGTCCTCTGTAGCATGGTTGTACTAAAAAGAAGGAAAACTTTGTCTTTGATTCTTCTGCAGCAGTCAGCTGGAAATGTTACAAGTGTTTGATGAGTCATGATTCAGGTTCACATGACATCAGAGTTTCATATTTTGAATTAATTTCTGTTTTACTGTGTTTCTGTCAATTAATACATACATGGTTTCTGCTTGTCTTAGTTGATTAAACTAAATTGATCAGTAAATGTACTGTGCTGGTGGAGATTTGTTGAAACCTTTCAAACCAAGTGTTTATGTACATGTACATAGGCATGGCTGTCCTTACGAGTGTGAATATATATATATACATACCCTTTCTTTGACATAACTTTACCACCTATTTCCTAATTATATCTAGCAGCTCATTAAAGAAATGGAATTTAAAACAAAATTAGAACTATGGCTCTATTCAAGACAAGGAGAATTTTCTCAGTGGCCACTATTGGGAAAGGGTACGATATTGCTGAGTATTCGCCATGTTATTTCAGATCAAACTGTGTTACTGTTGGTGATTTGTGGTCTCTTATAAGCATGGTCTGCCCAGAAATACTTGTGTAATTTTGATCTTGAAAACACGTCCTGGTACTCCTTCATGGATAAAATCCCTCATTTGCAGGTTTCCTAAATAGATTGTTTGTTTTTTAAACTGGTTATAGTGAAGCATAATCTCACAAGACCTATATCTCACAAAAATTGTTCTAAATAGAGATAAAATTGATTGCATAAATCAAAACTGCCTAAGAAAATCAGGTTTTGTGAATTATTCCTACATGATCCTTCTATTTCTGTAAAAATGTAGATTTCTGTTAGAACGTTTGAAGCCATATGGATCCCCATGGTGCATAACACTTTCAAATGCACTTGTAAATAGGAACTTTGCTCAGAGGGCAGATTTTGTTCTTATTGTCTAGAAGAGAAAAATTTAACTGACTTTGGTACTTTGCTTTAGCTGCATAGATTTGTGCTGACTTCAGCATGAGCTATGTCCTTCAGATCTGTGCACATAAGATCAAGTCTTGTGAATTTATAAGAAAAACATGTTCTTTTTCTAGAAGAAAAATATTTAAGGTTTAGCTAACAAGAAGGGACAGAGACTTTATCTATTCGAATGTTTGTGCTGCTGGTCTTGAACCAGTTCCTTTCTAACCCTGAACAATTTTCTGCAGTATCAACAAAAAGTGTTCTACAGAGGTTATTTTTTCCTTTTATTGTACCACACTGTTTACATCTTCATTTCATATCACATTTCTTTTTAGAAACAATTGAATAGCCACACTTTGTAACATGGTTACATTTATCATATTCATAAAGGATTAAAAATTGTGTTTTCTAGATAGGAAATTTATTTGATTCCAACATCTGTTGCTGTATAATAAGATATTGCAGGTTGTTAATAATCTTAATAACTGTAAAGGTGAGCATGCATCACTGTCCTGTCCACATGGAAACTACTTCTGTGGGACACCTTTAGAGTTATGGAGACATTGACAAATGATTGCAGATATTCATTGTAGAATACTTTTGTTCAAAGGAAATATTGTTGGTGAGTCTTTTAAGACTTGAAATTGCAGTTTTAGCAGTGAATTAAAAATCCTTCATCAAAGCAGTCATGTGGAAACTTGTGGTTTTGTTTTGTTTTGTTTTTCAAAAAACAGTTCGTTCCTTGTTCAGTAACCTCTTTAGGAAAAGTCTTCAAGGTTTTCACTTCCACATAAAAATATTTATTTATTTATTTTCAGTAACAAGAAGTTGAAACTGAACAACTTAGGGCAAAAATCAAGTATGTTCTTTTTCTTTGTCCTCCATTTCATAAATGTAAGGGGGAAACAAGATTTGTCAGAATAAAATTCATCATTATTACTCTACCATTTTTTGACTGGACTCATTGAATCAAACATGGTCCTAAAACTAGGACAGATTCATTTTATAAGTTCTTACTTTTATTTCTGAACTCCAGTTCAAAATTCAGGATGGAGAATGACGACTATTCATAATGCTTGTTAGGGTCAATTACTTTTTCACTTTGGGGCAGACTTTGTATATAATTGTATCTATATTTGGTATTCAGGGTCTTCTTATAAGAAGAATTTGGAAAAGTGTCTAAGAATTCAAGCTTATCTCCTACTTCATATCAATGATGATATGAATCGGTCAATCATAATATGAGTTGCTACACAGTATATCAGAATTATCTATGAAATCTTAATATTGAAGTGGATTTTTCAACCTTTACTCTGGCTGATATGAGTGTTAGATTGAAGGAATTCTTTTTACTGAGGATCCGCTTGGAAGCCTAAATTTTTCAGCAAAATATATATTTCCCCCCTCCTCCACCTGTGGAGTGTTGAACCCAGTCAACAGCTAAGTACTCATTTAGTTGCCTACTCACTCTCCCCACTGAAGAACAAGGGAGAGAATTAAAAAAGCAAAAGCTGTCCAGTGGTGGAGAGGAAGGATAGAGCAGCTTTAGTAAGTACCTGGCATCCAGTCAGGGTCAACCTACCACAGAGGGTCTCATTCACTTCACTGATCATTGTAGAAAATCCTCTAATAGACTAGTCAGCCTTGTTTTGCTCACTTTCAGAATGAAGTCAAGGTCAGGCATATTACAACTATATTGCACAAATTATAGTAGCATCTTTGTCATTGAAACCTGAACGCTGAATTTATGAGCCAGTATTTATTAATGGAACTGATTATTACCACATTTTTCAGTGCTAAAATTCAGAACTGTAAAAAGGTGTCTTTTTTTAGTCAAGCCTTCTCAACAACAAAAGCAAATTTAGTTTATTTTCCAAGCAGGTAGCATTGCTCATAAAATCCTAATGCATCAATAGAAAGGTATCTGCAAACACAGAGGACTAACCTAGAAGTGCTTTAGTATATAAAGATGTTATCATTTTCAGTCATATTTTGAGTCTGATTTAGAAGCATATTTCTTGGTTGTGCCTACTAACATCTGATGTCATGGAGAAGCTCTGAGGTGGCTGAGTTGAATTCCTTTCAGACAAAGCTGAAGCAGAAGATGTGCTCAAGAAGGACAGGTCATGAGCGCAGCTGATACCAAACACTGCAGAGCAGTCAGGTCTGCCAGATCTGACAGGGCATGCAGAGCAACACTGACTGTAATAGAGACGATACAAACACTGTGGCCCCAGAACCAGCTGTCAGGCTCTACTCTTGTTGTTCCCTGCTACTTGCTAATTTCAGCATAAGATGCAGTAAAATGCAAGAAAACATTATCTTCAGCAAAATGTACTGTTAAAATTAACTAAGATAGCATAGAAAACCAAGTGAACTTTCCCAGAACAGTCCAAAACAAATTGTATCATGTTTGGCATATCAAATTGTATCTGGGAAAATGAATAGTTGCTTCAATGGGATGCAGCTAATTGGTAGTACTTCTCAGCACCACACAGATGCAGATTCAAACGGTTTCACATTCAAAAAGTAGTGTGGTTTCAGCTTAGTTATTGCAGGATGGCTCTGTGCTGCAGAACCTTAGTGCCTTTTTTACAAATGGTACTGATTAAATCACATAAAAAACTTTTGGTCTGTTCTTCACTACTCGAACAAGACTTCCAGGAATCCTAGATCTTTAAAGTAGCCATAGCTACAATTTTTGGTGTTTCAGTTTGTACTTCTTATTAGCTACTAGCAGAACTCAGGCGTCTAATACTTCCACAGATTCTAGATGGACAGCAACAAGAGCTGAATTAAAAGTCAAGCAGGTTGCTATTAAGGCATTAACTCAGACCATAAGCTAGCTAGTTCATAATAATAGAAAAATTAACTCAAGCTTTCCTGGGCTTAATCAGTGTGTCTGGCTTAAACTGCACTCAGGGTAGTTTGACCTGGTTCTGTCGGTTGCTTCTTGCTCTCCTCTCATGTACCACCTGTCCTCCCTTAAGGGAGTCTTTCCCTCTCATCAGCTGACCTGCAAGGTCCTGCAAAGTATCACAGCCTTTTTCCACACAAGCTGCTTCCAGCCTTGAATTGCTCTTCTGTTTGCACTTTGCCACCCCTTTCTGCCATCCCCGGCAGCTTTGCTAATGTTTTTTATTCTCCAACTGTTGGAAAACTGCATGTGGCACTGAAAATAAAACACCACCTTTTAAAGTACAGGAAATCATTCAAGAGTTTCTCTTACTCACCCTTTATGTGATGAGACGTCTTTTGTTGTTGTTTGTTTTACTCCAGTCTAAATCAAGCTCCGTCACTCCAGAGCTGGAAAACATTGCTCTAACTCAGCATGAGATCTCTGTAGGCAGATCCAGATGCTGTTGGCTTACACTTCTGTACACTATTACAAATGTAGTGTTTCCTCAATTTGTAAGTGAAAAGTCACTCAAACATAGTAAAACAGTGCGTGCAAACCAAAACTGGTTCCAGACTAGCAATTGGCAATTTTATCTCCTATTCTCATCTTCAGATACCATTCAAGCACACCTGGTTTAGGCTACAATCACCTCTGGAGTTATTTGAGGAACCTAGAAATTAGACATCTGCTTTGCACATATTCACACAGTATAAAACAAGATTATCTCTTTTCCCATCAGCAAAATTCAGGTGCTCAACTTTAAAAGCAAATCTTATTTTATCCCAAATCAACTAAATTCTCCTAAAATATACTGCCATTATTAAGTATGAAATTCATTTTCTGAAAGAAATACTGTAAGAAGAGTATAGTGATATAAAGAAAAGAAGCTCCTCCTTCACCTCTTGCATAGCTCAGAAATAATCTCCTTTAAAATAATGAGAACATGATTAAGTTCTAAGGTCAACAGAATGAAACATTTAATTATTGAAAATGAGACAAAGCTACCCAGCAAATAAAATACCTACATTTCTTCTTTTGTCTCCAAACTTTATAAAGGCAGGAACATAGTAATATAAAAATCAACACTTTAAATGATACCTTTGGAAAAAAAGGAATTAAGCACATAGGAAAAAAAGTATACCTGAGCTGAAGCTGAGGAGGTTGTATGTCAGGTGCCCTTCATGAAAGTTAACTAAGAAACAGAAACTAAAGTTGGAGGAGTGGGAAGAGCTGCAAGAATTTAATCAGTTAAGTAGTACTTCCACTGCTAATCATAAATTTAGTTAAATTATGACCACTGCCTTACCAATGCCCTGATGAAATATTTATGAAAAACATATATTCTTAAACTTATTTATGAAGTATTGCATGACTTTGAGACTTCTTATGGTCTCAGTACATCTGCTCTTAAGGAAGTCTGAGTGCTCTGTTGAATTCCTTCATCATAGAATTGAACAAAATTAAGAGAACAAACCCAGCATTCTTAGTGTGGATAAAATGTGCAAGGCTTTTTATCATGGTGTCTTTTAGAGGTGGTTTACTTTCTAGGATTTTGTTTTTACTGTAATGTCTATATTAATAGTGTACAAACTAACTTAAAAAGTGTGTTAAGTGATGGAATGTCACCACACTCCATTTATATCTTAGACATTTAAATAAAACCTGCTCTTCATAAAAGCTTAGGCCAATGTGTAGATGGATTTAAATCTGCCAAATTTACTTGGTTTTGCAGTCATCCTGACATACTGTATTACTTTTATTGAACTAGTCATAAATATAATATCTGTTATACCCTGGATGTTCTTTCAAATATCATGTTTCAGTGTTACTGGACCTTTCTAGGTGAGAAGAAATATTCTCATGATCTTCAGAAGCCCTATTTGTCAGAAATATTTCTATGCAGTTTCCATCTCATCCTCCTGCAAAAACATATCTTCTATGATTTCTCCAGGTCACCAGAAGTAATTTTCTTGAGGGAAAAATTAAAGAGGGCAGTACTGGGGCAAGAACTGATAAAATTCATGGTGGAGCTGGATGGGCAGTAAGACATGAATTTTCCCTGTAAGAGATGACTCAGAAAATCTAGATTCTCAATTGTTCCTATCTTTGCTCTGAAGATTAAATTTGGAAAAATTGCATTAGATTATTTTTTTTTCTCTATGCAGTTTGTATAATGTGACTCAATTTTACAATGTCTAAGATAATTTACATCCATTTTGATTAAACTTTTGTGCTCATGGAAGCAAAGGACAATTGGAATTGCCATTACAGGTCAAACCACTGATCTACTAATTCAATGTGCTATTTCTGTCAGCAGTCAATATCAGCTGCCTCAGGGAATGAGCACACATAATAAAGAGTAATGAAATAACCTGCCCAGAGGCAAATAATCTTCCTATTATTATCTACTTGTGTGTATATCATTAATTGTGAAACTTAAAATGTAGAGAAACTCAGAAAGGTAGCTGAAGAAACAGGGAATTGCCAGTTATTGCCATAAGGGTTCAGTAAAACTGGAGACTGACATACTTTGTAGAAGCATTTTGTATTAATAATTGTAAACAAAGTATTTGCCTGATTTTACCTTTGCAATATCTACCTGCATATAAAGACTAGTCCCTAAAATCAAAGGATTGGTTGTATATCCTGATTTTATTACCTTTGTATGCATTTAGGACATTCTAACTCTCAAGATCAGAATTTTGCTGGAGGGTAGGGGAAGATTCTTTCCTGCCCATTTGAACCACCAAGAAAACCCAATGTTTCAATTCATCTTGTATTGTTTGAATGGAAATGAGCATTCCAGATTAGATTTTTTAATTGGGTTTTGGAAAAACCTATTTTTCCCTGACTACACTCATTTTGAAGAAATTGAATAAGATTATGTGTATATATATATATATATATATATATATGGATATACATTTTGTTCTGCACTAGCATTCTGCAGAGACATCTTTAAACCCTCTGTATGTTAATATTCTGTACTTCATGGGTTAGAGAGAGAGAGCAAGCTCTGGTGTAAAAAAAAGCTGCTACATAATACCAGTTTCAGCTTGAATAATCCTAATGACTGTAATGGTCTCCAGATGGAGATGGTCTGAAATTAATGAACCCTCCTTTTTAGAAAAAACACAATTCTAACCTTTTGTTTCTTTGATATAATATAATAGAAAACAAGATGCCTGGTTAATTTTAGGATGTCCTGCAGAGACAATACATGGTTCATACTTGCAAGTGTCTTTGTACATTGACAGCTCTTTATTTTTGCTGCTGAACTGTGGCTTTCAAAGATGCCTAGTAGATTTAATTTTAACAGGGACTGGAGCATCTGAATCTCTCCGGTGGCTTTGGAAAAAACTTAAGTTAAAAAAAAAATCTTTGTCTTGATGCATCATAAATAAATGCAGAGTCTGAAAAATGTATTTTAATCACTTGGTTGCCCTCCTACAAATAGTATTATATAAATTCCTCTTTTATTTTTGGAGTGTAGTTAATGTTGTGATGCATCTTATAAATTCAGAAGAGACCTGTTGGTCATAGAGGATGCCCTCAGTGTAAGTCTGTTTTCCTGTGTGTTCAGTGAATTCCAGCAATTAAGACCTTAGTACACAAGGAAGTTTATCCATGGCTATCATTCTCATTAGCAACAATCCGTTCCTCATATTCTGTCCCTGTTTTGCCATCTTAATTTACTCTAAATTTCCTGCTTGTCCTAATTGCTAAACCATAATTGCTTCCTCTGTCACTAAGCTTTAATTTCATAGCAGCCATGCTCTGAATGTACTAATCTAGATAATACCATTAATGTAGTATGTAAGTATATAAACATAGCAAAGGAGATTTTCTGTTACAAAGAATTCACAAAAACACTATTATGAGCATACAATAGGATCTCAGAAGGATTTTATGGACTTAGTCTAAATAAGGTAAGAGCACTTGGAATTAAAATTATTTGAATTAAATTGATTTGAATTAAAATTATTGGAATTAAAATTATTTTTTCTGAATGCCATCTCATTGTTTGAAACCATTTTCATCTGCTCCCTTATCCTTCTATTAGCTAAGAAACATACAGCTGGCAGAGAAACAACAGGTGTAGCAGGACTTCACAGAAATTCCTGTCAATCTAATGGTGTTGCAGACGTTTCAGATTAGGCTCATTCTTTCTGTGCAATTTAGTAATTTGAGCTCTCTGAAGTATGCTGTTTTCTTTGGAACTTGCAAAATGTCTGTCTCGGAAAGATAGTCTGATACTCATAACACAACAATGTATCTGCAGCAAAGTAATTTCTTTTCTGCAGTTCCTTTGTCTAGTGAGTTTTATTTTAAAATATTTCCTTGAAGTCTAAATCATTGGTTCTCCATTTTTTTTAATCTAATATTGTCCAAGAGTCTTCATTATCCCATGCACCTTTCTTATTTGTACACTGGCAGTTATTTCCATATAGAGGTAGGCTGGTATCATGACTTAGCGTTCACAGAGAAAATTATGTTGCAGAATGAGCAAATGGCAGTAGCAAGGTTCAGCTTTGAGGATAGATTTCTCAGCTGTGTAACCACTCAGAATATCTCTTTGTGGTTTGAAGTGTGATGGTTATGTTCTGGATCTTACAGCTACAGTCTTGATAAAGAATGACAGTCTCTCACTTTGATATCAGTAAGAGATTGCATTAAACCTTAATGAATGTATGCATGAGAGGTCAGATCAGTGCAATAAAGGTGAACCTGCTGCAATAGTGGTCACTACACCTTTTCCCAGGTGAAAAAAGTGGTAGATGACCTTGTATGGAAAAATATTTGGAGATTTCTGACAAAGAAAACAGTTTTTTCACTGGCATAAAGTATAATTGAGTCTAAAACAAAAACAAAAAATCCCCAGCATATAACCTGAAGGAAAGACATTTCAGAAATATGTTGAAAAGTTCTGATATGCAAGTAATTATATATTTGAAAACTCAGATAAATTAAAGCATCTCAACTTATATGGGAGCTTTATAACAACAGAAACAAATAATTAGAGGAGCTCCATAATTTGGGCTATATGTTGGATATACAATTGCAATCCTTTTTTTATTGTTTCTCTGAGTGCATTCTACTGCCATGATTACACACAAAGGAGAAAATTTTAAGTAACTAATTTTATGGATAAATATCTTTTCTAATGGAGTGGAAGGCCTATAATGTCACATTTTAATAATTCACTTTAGCTTGTCAATATACACTCTTCATTTTTATCTGTCAGTTTGAAATTGTATCAGTTCTTTTATTTATCTTATCTAAAGGAAACAGAAACATATACAAATATTACTGTTGAAAGGCCTTGAGGCTTGAACAGCAGTAGAGCCAAAGTCAATATTAAGCATTTTTTCAGAGAAAGCATTTCTATCTGGAAGACCTTTTAATATTTCCTTAGATCTGAAAGACTACAAAGGTATTTAAAAATATACAAATAACAATTGTGGACCACCAGGGGGAAAGAAAAAATGAATAACCATAGTTGAAGTTAAATGAATTATTTATTCAGAGAGTGTGTTCTCAATCTTTGAATGTGCTATGAGAGAAGATATTAAGCTTGAATGCAGAAGTGTGATGGAATTATAAAAGTGATGAATAAATTTATTATCTGCAGTAACACTGAATATTGTGCATGTAAGAAAGTTGTGATGAAATTTCATAGTTGAGAATTTAGGCTGGTCACCTCATATGTCAGATTGGACTCCTTCCTACTATGGAAAATTTTCTAAGTTCTCCTCTGTGGAGTTGCGTTATTTGTATGTTTTATTATCCCTATATTATGTATCGGTTTATTCCTTTGTACCCCCATGTGCAACTTGGTTTGTCCCCAGTTTCCCGCCTTGTCCTCCCTTCCCGCCTCTCCAGTGGCTGTCCATCGCCCTGGAAGGGGCGCAGTCTTTCCCTTTACCCCCCCCCCCCCCGGTGCCTTGTCTGTCACTCAGTGCCCCTTCCCATCCATCCAGAAGCTTCTACTCAGGGCACCGGGTGATTGGGCGAGGACCTGGGCCTCCCCCCATATCCTTCCCCCATTGGACCCCATCATATCCCCCCATCCCGGAGCCACCCCCTATCCCTATCCCCATTGGTCGTTGGATACCTCTCCCTTACAGTTTATAAGCCAGTGTAAGCACCTTGTGCTTGTTCCTGTTGGCTGGCATCGTTCTAGGATATTTGGCCCCGTTGGGCTACAATAAACTTGGACTTAGCCCCCAGCAGGATCCGCTCTTCATTTACCACCGCGAGGCTTGCTAGCGCTGCCCGGAACCCACAAAGGCACTCTCCAAACCCCAGCTGGGAGCGGCGGAGGGTGCCTCCATCGCCCGCCCTCGCCCCAGGACGAGCTAGCCGGGGCTGAGATCAGGGATTTGGGGCGGGAGCGCGGCACTCCTCATCTTCCTTTTCACGTCACGTTTTGAAGCAACACCTTATCTATACTTTCAAATTCATACTGAGCTTGAAGTTATTTCAGGATTGGAAAAGTCTGTATTTTTCTGATAGCAACATCTATCAAAATTCTTATATTTGGTGAGTACATAAAAAATTGGGAAATTTATATATTTATATCAAAAGAGGCATAATGCAGTAGAGAGAACAATGCAACTCTGAAAATCATGGTAAATTTCCAAGCCTTTAGCTAGATAGACTACACACTAGGTTTGTTTATTGACCAGACTGGGAAATTATGCAAACATAACAAGAATGTTCTTCAGCTGTATAGTGACACCTTGCATAGTATTTAAGATATCTGGATACAGAAACACTAGCTAAGTCACATTTGAGTTTGTTGCTTTGCCAATTCATGATTTTTTTATATATATATTAAAGTATTTCTCAGACATTTGTTTCATAAATTTTGAATGGACTTCTGTCACTTTTAAGCACAAAATGTTCCAAAGATTGTTGACATCCTTGTCATGAATGATTTTCTGAGATTTAGCTTATATTTTCCTCACGCTATGTTACTATATTTTAGCTCAATATAATCATGCAAAAAAAAAAATATATCTCAAGATCTCATGCAAAAAGAATACATCTAAACCAAAATAATCAAAAGGAATTAGGACATAGTGCAATACTACAAGATAATTTTCATTTATCATTACTATTAAAAAAAGTTCCAATGTATTCAAATTAATCTTATTCTATGAGGCACCACTGTTTATAATCATTACAATATAGGGATGAAGAAAGATGCACAATTTTAATAAAAAAATCAAATGTACAGAAACTTACTTTAAATGTTATATGAACTTAAACTTGGAAAGTTGTTATAGGCTGCACCAATTTGAAAACAGTTATGCAATCTAGTTCTTTGATAGATTTCTATTTAATTCATAAGCAGATTCATCACTAAGCCACAAGTACACTTAGCTTAATTTGGATCATTGAAATGAGGTGGTTGCCTCAAAGAACATAAAAATTCCTTTGTTGTTACAATGGATTTCTATCTTCCTAGCAAAGGTACATGTAATCAAACCACATGTTTCACTGGTATTAGGATTTAATTTTGCCTTTTGTTATATTCAATTCTGCTTTGTTTGGAAGAATAACAGAATATAATTATTGTGGATATGACATATATTGCACATATTTTTATCCAAGATCTTAATTCTGTTTCAAGAACTATTTCATCTCTGGGTTAGATTTGTTTGTTTGTTTCCAGGCAGAAACTAAAGTTCTTGCAAATTCAAGAGAAACTCAAATTAAAATTCATTGTCTTGACTTTTATTTCACATTTTATAGTTGTTATTCAAACATGTTCAGCATAGACTCTGCACACATTCTCACACATCCCATTTCAGCTTTCAAAAACAAAATATCAAAAGACCTGTGTCTGCCCCTGATTTCACAGCCAGGCACAGCCCCCTGTTGAGGCCCTCTGAATGACACACCCTTTTTCTTGGTGGTGAGCCCTTCTGCATGGTATGCCTTTCATCACCACAATCTGACACCCATAGTTCCAAAATATAAAATGTACTGCCAGCATGCAGACTGTTGAGAGGAAATGAGGTGAAGGACATTGCTAACTGAAAATCAGAGAGGAGAACCTAATATATCCCTGGATTATGACCAGTCTCTGAAGTATTTATGGATATAAGTGTGATTCATTCATAAGGAACATAGAAATGCCCTACAGTAAGCATTGCTTTTATATTTCAGTCCTTTTTTTATTTTCCAAAATTTATTTTCAAAACAAAAAACTACTTTAATTTTCCATCTCTAATAACAGTAAATTTTTTGAGACTGAAGTGTGAAGAGCCATCAAAAGATAATGTATTCTGTTCTAGTTAAGCTCTTTCTGCCCTCAGCAGTTTCCTGTAGTGACAGTAGGTCAAGTTTCCTGTCAGCTAATTTGTCTACAATTCAGCTGCTAAGTTCCCATCCTCTCCAAGTATCATCAGGTAAAGTGAGTGGAACATGAACCAAAGACAAAACATGTGTTAGGCACAGTGAATCCCATGCTCCAGTTTGCAGAACAGTGATTGTAGATGCATCTGCAACACAGCCAAAGTATGAGTAGACAGACCTGGATGAGGTAGGACTTCAGATCCCTTACTGAGGTCCTTCTCCCACAGGAGTGATAACAAATTTTTAGTTTCAGGATATTTAACTAGATCTGACCTACAGAGAGGTCAATATGTAAAGAAGATTGTAGGGAAACAAAGCAAGTGTCAATAAACAAATTGGGATTTTATTATAAGTTGTGTAGTAATATTTCTTATTCTGTAACAGATTTTCTTAGGTTATTTACAAGGCATTCACATGGCAGAAGAGAAGATCTAGTTCAGGTCTGAGCCATGAATGAAGTTAATGCTTTCAGCTCTGACATAGCTCATTTATTTTGGTTCTTCTGCATAATTCTGCTTTTAGTTTTTTGCATATTAGCTCAGTTGCAGAATGTGCTATTTCCTCAGCTACAAGTCATTTTCAGCAGTAAAAGTTAGATGTAGAGAAATGGCAGATTTGCTTTCCTTAAAATTCTACGTTTATTCATTGAAAAATAACTGCAAATTGTCAGTTTTCATTGTTGATCATGTTCTTGCTCATACTTTAGCAAGCAATTGGCAAGAGTATTTCTCGTTGGAATACATCAGGACCTACAGAGAGGCTCGCATCTCTCAGGGTGATAAAGCATGCCAAGTTTCTGTCTTGCTGCAACTGGGTTGTGATTTGTCAAGCTATGGTGCAAATGGACAGGGCAGCTGGGACCTGTACATGCTGTGTCCCAGATACTCTGCTGAAAGGTCAGCTAAAAATCAGCAGGTGATGTTTGGAGATAAAAAGTGAAGCCTTGCTGTCCACAGAGCCACAGTCTAACATGCACTTCTGAAATCAGGTAATTTGTTTTACTCATCTTTGTCTGTGCAGCAAAGTAGTAGTCCAAGCTCAGGTTTCTGGGACTACCATAAATTGAATATTATTTGTAATGCCCTGTGTCAGTGTGTGGAGTCCCCTCAGATGAATATGTTTTACAGAAAGTAACCATTTGTAAAGACAGTGGTTAAGAATAGTCCCTAACATACATAAATTAATAATTAAGAAAGAAACTTTAAAATTAATGTGTCTAAAGCCTTAAAGAGGAAATGCAAAAGAATACTGACTTTATAAATGAATGTACTCTCCATGCATTATACATTAATATGTTTCATAAAAACCCTAGGGCCCCACAAATTAATACCTATTTGAAGAGTAGTATGTTAAAAAAGACAATCAATTGCTTCATGAATATTAACTTGACAGGTTTTTTTTAGATTTTGAGGCCAAGCAGAGGCAATTCTGAAGAAGAACCTAAATGCTTATGAACTCCATTACCTTTTGTCAACTTATACAAACTTGTTAGACAAGCACAAAGTGTGCACCAAAGCACAATCACTAAAGCTCTTTGTTAAGTTGCAAAACTATAATTTGGGATAATGCACATTTATTGGTATTCCTTTTATTAATTTACTTACACGGAGACCCACATTAAGATCAGAGGCCCCTTAGAACAACTAATAGATAAATACATACATGTTGTGAAATAATCCTTACCCTAAAGATTTGCAGTTCAAATAGAATAGCCAGGAAAACATGCTTTGAACTGAGTCTGCACAGCAGAGCAGAGGTTTCTCATTTCCAAATTTCTAGTTCAGTAGCCTAAATATTGGTGCATGTGATATTTTCAAAGGCAGTAAAACCTTGTCTCTTGCACAGTACTGAACTCCAGTGAAGGAAAGCATACAGATCTAAGATAAGAAGTAAGGGGCTAAGAAGCCCCATGTTTCCAATTCATGGGAACATGGGCATGAGGAAAGCTCTTTCAGATCAGGACCAATAGGCTTTATCCTTGACACAATGTAAATTAATGCAATAGAGCAGACTGCACCCCATAGAGAAGCCTCCAAATTCTGATCAACTTAGGCCTTTTTTCAGTTAGATATTTCTCTCTGACTAGATTAAGTTTATTTCTTATATTTTTATTCTTTTATTAATTAACATAAGGTTATTTTTAAATAAGTTTTAATACTGATGCTCTCCGTTGCCTATTCTTTCCTGTTCCTTCAAGTGATACTTACATGGTAGATGCAGAGTGAAAACAATCAATATTATTTCTGGATAAATGTAAACTTTTACACTACCCTGCTGATATTAATGTCATTGTTATGTTGCCTGAAGACACACGTAACTGGCTCATAAAGCCAATGCTGCCAGAAAATATTTACTATGCCTCTTACAAAAAAAACCCAGAAAATAACAACCCTGGTGATTCTCCTATTCATCTACTTTTCTCTCCCTAGACTGTTCTTTTATTTAAAAAAAAAAAAAAAAAAAAAAAAGCTAAAATTTTCCTTTGTTTCTTGCATCCCATCCTCCTATTTTTATACATCAGACTCAATGATGCTGATCTTATTTATCCATTCTAAGTTATTAGCATTCTTGTCATCTAAAGCCTATTACCAATTACTTAGTTTATCTAGTGAACAAAACCTTTTTTTTTTTTTATTCCTGAACTGTAAAGAAACAAGAACCAAGAAACGCATGGTAAAAATTCCACTATAGGAAATAATGTTGGGTTACATGGCTAATGTTCAATAAAAAACTGAATTTTTGCATAGTTATTTGTCATTCAGGAATTATTGAGGGTATTATATATAAAAATGTTATTTACTATGTATAGAATTATCCCAGTCTTAGCCAGGACAGCCCTAACTTTTTTTGTAGTAACTGAGGGAGCATGGCTTCAGGTGGGCCGTGGAGATTATTTGATACCACCTTATGTCATTTCCACAGGCAAGAGAAAGGAACTCTGGATTTTAAGGATGACAAACCATTATAACCATGAGGAGACAAAACTTTCCCAAGGGTACTCTCAATAAAAGGTCACCTTGTCACAGTGACAAACTACCACGAATCAAGAGTAAATCCAAGATAAGGAAAATGGGAAAGGTGTTCATTCTGTAGAAACACACCTGAAGATTTACTGCAGGACTGAGTCATCTTCCTGTGTGTGGAGTTGTGTGATTTTATATGTTTTTATGTAGTTGTATTATCCATTGGTTTGTCCCTGTTCACCCCTATTGTAACTTGGTTTGTTCCCTGTTTTCCCGCCTGGTCCTCCCTTCCCGCCTTCCCAGCACTTGTCCATCACCCTGGAAAGTGCAGAGTCATTCCCCTGTCTCCTCCCAGGTGCCTTGTCTGTCACTCAGTGTTCCTTCCCCTCCATCTAGAAGCTTCTGCTCAGGGCACCGAGTGATTGGACGAGGGCCTGGGGCCCCTCCCTTAACCCTTCCCCATTGGACCAGGCCAGATCACCCCATCCCGGAGCCACTCCCTTCCCCTCTCCTCATTGGTTCCCCAGTATCCCTCCCTCAAGGTTTACCCCTCCCATAAAGTTTATAACCCGGTGTCAGACCCAGTTCGAGGTTCCAGTTGGCTGGCACCGCTTCTGTGTACTTGGCCCCGTTGGCCCGGAATAAAGAAGATTTAGCCCCCAGCTGGATCCGCCTTTCATTCACACCGACGAGGCTCGCCAGCGCTATCCCAGGGACCCACAAAGGCACCTCCCTAACCCTATCAAGGAGCAGCGGGGGGTGCCTCCACTGCCCACTCTCGCCCCAGGAAGAGCTAGCCAGGGCTAGAGAGATCAGGGATTTGGGGCGGGAGCGCGGCACCTGTGAATCTGCAGAAATCAGTGACATAGTGAAATAGAGAGACTCATATCAATCACTGTTACTTGGCTGCAAATTTATGACCATGTAGTTATATGTACGTGTTAGAAGCCCTGCAATAACTAGCAGTTCGCTGTAAAGCTAGCAACAAAATCTTTGCAGTTTGGACTGTGCCAGATCTGGAAAATGAATGGGAACAAAAGAGAAGTGTCATTGCATGCTCCCAGCCAGTTAATAATTAGCATTGACTCTATGCATCGCAAAAGGCTGATCAATCACTTTATTATATTTATTAAGAAACCTATCATCCTTACAGACAGTCACAATACAGGTGGACCCAATTGGTCCTTGAATCCAAACACCATCACCAGCAGCCAATTAAGAAACCACCTGTTGGTAAACAAATCTCCATAACACATTCCACATGTTCACAATAGGTGCAGCAAGTGAAGATAAGAATTGTTTATCATTCCTTTCTCTGATCTTCTCACACCCTTCACCAGGACAATGCCTGGGAAGGTTGTGTGTTGCTCTCTGTAGCCAGAGAGCTGCTGCCACAGGTAAGGGCTTACTCAAAGCTATTCTTGCTGTTTAACACCTAACAACAGTGATAGGAAAACAGGAAAAGGAAACAGCAATAAACATTTTGTAGCTAACTCTTCTTGGTTTCAGTTAGTTGATATTTGGGGTGTGCAAATGAGGAAACGTATCCTGTCTAAGGAAACTGGGAAACATGATTTGATTTTTTATTTGGATTTCATTTAGGGTCTTAAGCATACCTGTGCAAGTACAAGAGTTTTGTATTTATTTTTGGTCCCAGAAGTTCCCTCTGTGAATTGATCTCTACTACTGCCACAGTTTTAATTGAGGCAGAGGGATATACCAATATGAGGAACTATGAGCAGAGTGGAAACATAGCTAATAAAGACAAGTGCTAGCCTATTTGGAGTGTGGCTGTGTTTCTACAGTATTTTTGGTGCCACTTTTGGCAATTGAAAAGTCAATAGTGAGTTGACCCTGTCTGGATGCCAGGCACCCACCAAAAATACTCCATCTCCCCCATGTACCACTGAACAGGGGAGAGAAAATATAAAAAAGGGTTCCTTAGCTGAGATAAGAACCAGGAGAGATTAGTCATCAAATACCGTCTTGGGCAAAGTAGAGTAAAATTAGAAATATTAGTTGAATTTATTGTTAATGAAATCCGAGCAAAATAAGCAGAAGCAAAATAAGACCTTTAAAACATCTTCCCCCCACCTCTCCCTCCTTCCCAGTTCTACCTCCTCTTTGTTCACTGACCTTGGTGTCTGCAGAATTATTTATATATATCTCTCACATATTCTCACTGTTCTCTGGCCACAATTATATATGTGCAATAACTTTTTTCCCTTCTTCTTAAGTATGTTATCACAGAAGAATTATCATCCTTTCTGATTGGCCCAGCCTTGGTCAGTGGCACATCCATCATAGAGCCACCTGGGATTGGCTTCCAGCAGCTTCTCACAGGAACTACCCCTGTAGATCCCTGCTATTAAAACCTGGCAATGCAAACCTAATATACCAAGGGAAGAAAAATGTTTTATAGACTCAACTTGTGTTTAAAATCTACTCAAACTCTTCAAAATTCATTGCATAAACATTCATGACTGAAGCATAGATAATTTCCTGGGGATTGGTAACTAGTGAGAGAAGCTGAAGGTATGAACTACAGTCAAGTGCCATTAAACCCAGTTAGTCAATAAACTCCTTGAAATGCCCTATGCTTCAGTTGGTATTTGAGAAAAAGATGAAAACAAGGTTCTGCTTTATTCTGGCATAAATTTTGGATCATTCTATTGACTTTTAATTTGTTTTGCTTTGTCAGGCAATAGAAATTGATTTTCTTCATTATGAAATTCAGCTACTTAATTTATCTTGCCTTTTTTCTTACCTTGCAATGTACAGTAGTGCTACACAAGGAAGAAGTAATTTTGGTCTGTTCTTATAATAAATAAGATAATAAAAAGCTACTTTATACTTGATATAAGAAAGCCATTGAACCATATTAAAAATGTATAACAAAACTTAAATGCTATATGCAATTTGTTTTTAATTAATTGGCTTTTATGTGTGATCACTCGCCTGTAGTTTCATTGGTTAATGTACTGTTGCCAGTAAATTTTCAATTTTCTCTTATGGTTGGACTCTTCATCCAGTAATGTGCTTTGTTATTTTATTGTGACAGTAGGCCAGAATTTATTGCTTATCAAAGCAAGAATGAGAAATCTAATTGCAGAACTGCCTGTTGTTTCAAAATGTGGTTTAAATATCAGCAAATTAGAAAAGTAGACTCTAACTAGGAATGCCATATACTCCTACTCTTTACCTTTACCCCTTCCATATGCTAAAGAATGACTTGGTAGACTTGAGAAAAATATTACCTCAGATTTTTCTAGGATCCCAATGAAGTAATTTGCAACGCTTTAATACAAGAGAAATGGGTTTAATATCTTTTTAATTCATAAATATGCCAGTGTTTAGGTGACAAAACAAGATCTGTATTATGAGATAGTTTCAAAAGTGTGTAATTCTTGGCTTATATGTAAACACAGGGAAAAAACAGAAAAAGTTGAGCCATTTCAATTATTTTACCACAGATTTTGTAGAGGGCAAAACCAACCAAGCCAGAAAATACAGAAAACTTGATACTCAGATGAATAGAAAGAGAATAATATCACTACTACTATGATCACTAACTGAAAGGATTGAAAGGAAGTGGAATAGATTTTTCGTATACAGTGGGAAATAAAAGGAAACAGAAGAAGACACTTCAGGTTATGGAGGATTTCATTAGCTGAGATCAGAAAATAAATTGAGACAAATAATACCTTTTTAAAAAATATAGTAAAAAAATCACAGAGAATATAATCAATTAAATATAATGAGGGACCTGTAATTAAAAATTTTGAGTTGTAGATCTAAAAACAAAGAAAGTTGAACAGCTGAGAAAACATATGTTTATAATAATTACAACACATAGAGAAGTTACAGATTAGGCTGTTAAAATGTTGCTGCATTGTTGCTAGAAAAGGGAATATTTTTCTTTTTTAAGACACTCTTTGTGAGGTTATACCTGATGATTTTATACTAACTGATTCAATTCACATAAAAATATTTTGGAGCTGTAAATGCTTTTGAGTGAACACAAATAACAGCAGATGATGCTGAATTCAGGTTTAGCTTATTTATCAGCAACAATCAATAAAACATTAGATTCTAAAATCTTTGTAGTGGTCAACTACTGCAGCAGAAATAAACATGAATAAATTAATAGATTTTAACAGGAGTAGTAGGTAGGAATAATAAGTTATCTTTCCTTAAAAAAAAAAAAATAAAAAACCAAAAAATAAGATCACAAATAGTTTCTCATAGTTAGATATGAAATACCAAGAACTGGGGGAAGAAAAAAAAGGGTTTAAAAATTAAGGACAGTTTGAAATTCAGGTGTGAACCCACACAGCTTGTGTTAAGCTATCTGGACCTCTGACTGCATCTCAAAAGAGGAATTTTACTAAGGGGCTGTGCAGTGTTGCAGACTTTATGATGTTGCCATGACCCACCACTGTACCCCTTTTTTGTAGCAGGAAACTCAAATGTGCTAATTCTTAACTCACACAACAGTGAAACAGCAGGAAATGCTAAGGAATGAGTTTTAAGGCAACAGATTTACTTCTGTTATAGTTTACTGTGCACAGCACTAGCTAAAACTGACAATGAGCATGGTTCAGCTGAATGTATTTACTGCAAGATGCAGCAGCTGAAAAACCAACCCAGACTGAGTCCACCAACATTGCTGTGATGAATTTCCAATGTAGAGGAAGGGATGACACAAAAAGGGACAATGTTATAAATCAACAAAGCTACACATGCCAGAACTTGTGAGAAAATATAAAATCTAAACTTATATCTGGATAGTTTATAATGAAAAAGAGAATCCAGTAATCTTTGAAAACATTAGTTATCACTGCTGTAGATTGTTTCCTTTGCACATTTTGGCAAAAAGTAGTTTTCCCTCAATTGTCTCAAAAAATCTCAGGTTCTCTATCTTCTCCCACTCCCCAGTTCTGTGGAGAAAAAAGCTCTGTGTTGTTACAGGTAGATGTTCATTTCGGTGTCAGCTCTATTACAGTCAGCCTGTTAGCTCTTAACAGGTCAGACATCCTTTCAGTGGTCTTTATTATTCTTATTGTTATGTATTCTCCTTGTCTTATTTTGGGGGTCAGCTTTTGCCCTTCAAAGCATATGACATATTCATAGCAGATCAACTGCTATACTTTCCAGCAGTTTGCAACATAAGTTCATAATACCATTTCTGTTACTTTGTCACATTTTCTCCTTCAAGAGAATGTTTTATAACTTAGTGTTTCATTGATACTTAAAGTCATTTACTTTTGTGGTCGTAGCTGAAAAAATTTTATTGGAAAGAATCGCATTTACAATAGGTTGTACTCAAGATTTCAGAATACATTATAGTTTCACAGAGATCAAATTTTCCAAAATACATCTGGTCCTTTTTATCTGACTTTTTTCTGCCTAGAGGTGGAGATAAGTCAATGCCATTGCAAAAAAATGGCTGCCAGCCTTTTAATAGAGATTGCTATAGCCTATTAATTGTCAGAGCCCAGGAAATATTTCAACTTTATTCTGAATTCTTTTCAGAAATTTATGAAATGGCAAATATTTAGCAAAATAACATAGATTAAAATGTTAGCCCTCTGTTGAGTTAATATAAAGACCAATATAAGATAAATATCCTGGCTGTCCTTAAGCAGCTTATCTTGCTGACATTTTATGCTGTTGCAATACTAACTGGAATCAAGTGTGAACATTTCCTCTGCTGTACTGTTAAAGTTTCCTTTAAATATTGCAATGCCTACTTAAGAATTAAAGTAGGAATATTAAGAAGTCTAGTCTTGGAAAACCAATACTGATATGTATAAATCCATTGGGAAAATACAAAATAGACACCCAGAGATCAGCTCAGAGTAACTTTCCATATAGCCTGCATCATTAACTATCTGCTCTGGGGGGACCAATTTTGCAGAGCAAGAAGCTGTGTCTGTAGAAGGTGTGTTCACATAATAATTTTTTTAGACAAGGATACACTTCTCTAAATAATACCAAGTACATGGAATAAAACATGTTTGTCAGGTGTCTGTTTTCTTGCTTTGGCAAGTTGAAGATGCTTAGGGATATTTGGCTGCTAACCCAGATAGTGCATTTATGGGCATATAGAGATCAGATTCACATCACCTTCTTCACATGACAGCACCAATATTTCAATTCTTCTAATTTACCTCAATGTGAGACATCCCTTTGGACTCCAAACAGTAGAAGCTTGTGAGTTTTTGGTGGGTACAATGTGGTATAAATAGTAACTGTGGCACCCATTGAGAAAGCAGACAAATGAGCTGTTTCTAGTTATTTCTGTCATGTCTGCCATTCTTACTGTAGTGAGCAAATGAATATTTTTTCCCTCATTGCCTCACCTATACCAACAGGATGATGGAGTAAACACAGAGCTTAGAAAAAAATTAGGCATGGGGAACTCAACTGGTGAGACCTTAGCAGCCATGTTGTAGTCTTCTTGGTTTGTACCCCACCTAAATTCCATAAATTCAGCTTTTGTAGATGCAGTGTGTTTCTACCCTGTGTTGTTCTCACTGGAACCGTCTGGAAGTTGATCCTTACATTTCTCTGCTTTTTTCATGCCATGAATGCATACTCAAAATATGAACACATACAAATACAGGGTAATTATGACTTCTGACTTTACTTTTCATAAATCAGTAAAACTAGCCTGTAACCACGGGATGCTTCAGGCAGCTTAGCCTTTGTCAATAATAGCAAATATTTAAGAGTGCCTGGGGAAGTCTGTGAGAGTGATGAGTGGCATGAACTGTAACTGTAACTGTCCCTGAAAGCAGGCTTACAATAAAACTTTGATGCAGTTTTAGACTGATAATTATC
Organism: Lonchura striata; assembly: GCF_050655825.1. Lineage (NCBI taxonomy): Eukaryota > Metazoa > Chordata > Aves > Passeriformes > Estrildidae > Lonchura > Lonchura striata. The sequence continues at coordinate 76,834,457 of NC_140704.1, forward strand.
AGACCCATCTGAGCTTCTGGTGCAGTACCAATATGAAAGTGTTCTCTTTGCTATATCATGCTTTCCTTGTGAAAAATGCTTTCCTGGTAATTACTGCTTATCAGAAATTTATTCTTTATACTGGAACAATGCTATCAGGAACTGGACACTTCTAGAGCATCTAAGAAACAATTTTTTTGAGTTTCCACATTCCGTTTTTCACTCCAAAAACAGCCACTGCTCACCAGATTCAAAATACTCAACATGTTTTTGTATAGATAGAAGCCTCTACATAGGTTTAATGAGGAACTGACCAGCAAGTAATTTTTCTGATGGTCAGAAAGGATCAACAAATTGACATTGTTGGAATATATTCTAAACATAAAATATTTTACTGCCATCAAGCATTCAGTGTGTATGCTGTGTACTACAGAGCATAGCACTTAATTAAAAACTTATAAAAATGCTATTTGCATAATTTATTCTATTTTACATAACTTCCTGTATGATTCATGTTCATAATTTAGAAAAATATACTTGCATGTAAATAAAAATATTATAGTGTTAGAGCAATTTAGAACCATATTACCATTGTATTAGTAAATGCTTCTTGTAGCCATCTAATACATTGTGTCTAAAGACAAATATATGTTTTTCTGCATTATATATTCATAAAAGGAATGCAGAACATACCAAGGCTTTGTGCCTTACTTCAGCTGACCAAGAGGAGGAGGGGAAGCCTATTCATTTGTATCTTAAGCAAACTGAAATTGATTTTGGAAGCTCCTGCCTCTCTCTTCTGACTCAGAGACAGTGTTACAGACATCTCAAATTCTTAAAATTAAGTGTGAAGGATTTGGGCCCATAGCATGGGCTTTACATTAATGATTTTGTTGATGAAATGAAAGGAGGATGATGAATTTTGAAGGTCACATTCCCCAGCAGTCACACAGATCTTATTTTTCATGTGCACTGGTGAACTTCACATCCTGAAACTGAGCCTACTCAGGAAGATTCTACGTCAAAACAGTCAAGTAAACTGTATTCTGCACATTAGTAGTCCCCTACATTGGCTTGGAAATTCATGGATATCATCCTAATGCAATTAAGGCAAGAAAACTGCCCTCTTGAAAAGTGCCCTCATGTGAATCACAGTTTTAGTTACTTGTGAACAAGTAGTGTTGATTTAAGCTTTTTTTCACACATTTTAAGGCAGAGTGCAGAGAAAGCTGTGCTCATTCTCAATTTAAAAATCCATAGGCACACAGAACAGTGACTTCTCTGATCTCTTTTTATGACCATGTGGCCCACCTAGTGGGTGAGGGAAAGACTATGGATATTGTCTACCTGGGCTTCAGTAAAGCCTTTAATATTGTCTCCAGGCTGAGGAAAAAATGACTGGAAATCTCCCTAGAGGAAAAGGATTTGGAGATGTTTGTTGACAGCAACTGAACATGATCCAGTTTTGCCCAGATGGCCAAGAAGGCCAATGACATCCTGGCCTGTATCAGCATCAGTGTAGACAGCAGGACCAGGGCAGTGATTGTACTTGGCACTGGTGAGGGCATACCTTGAGTCCTGTGTTCAGTTCTGGACCCCTTACTACAAGAAAGACATTGAGGTGCTGGAGTGTGTCCAGAGAAGGACAATGAATGTGGCGAAGAGTCTACAGTGTAAGTCCTATGAGGAGTGGATGAGGGAACTGAAGTTATTTCATCTGGAGAAGAGGAGGCTCAGATGTTGACCTTTTTGGTCTCTACAACTGCCTGAAAGGAAGTTGCAATCAGGTGGGGATCAACCTCTTCTCCCAGTCAGCTACTGACAGGACAAGAGAAAATGGCCTCAAGGTGCACCAGAAGAGGTTCAGGTTGGACATCAGGAAGACCTTCCTCATTGAAAGGGTGTTCAGGCATATCGAACATGCTGCCCAGGAAAGTGGTGGCATCAACATCCCTTTGAGGGTTCAAGAAATGACTGGATGTGGCAATCATGGCTATGGTCTAAATGACATGCTGGTGTTGGGTCAAAGGTTGGACTCCATGGTCTTGGAGGTGTTTTCCAAGCTTAATGATTCTATGTTTCTGTGACCTGCTATATTGGTGGGATCACAGAGAAATAGGAAGGTCTGTATCCTGAGCTGCATGCTCAGAGAAATCTAGCAAGGATCCATATTTTCCTGCAGTAGGATTGAGCTACAACATTGCCTCTGCCATGTGGCCAAAACGCTCCCTCTTCTTGTGTGACATTTTCCACAGTCTGTTAAAAAAAAAAAAAAAAAAAAAAGCCTGCGCATACTGGACAAAGAGAGGAAAAAAAAAAAAAACAAAACTGAGAATTAGATTAAAAGTCCCCAAATTCCTTTGATTTCAATATATATTCATAAAAGCCCCATAGTCTGGCAAGCCATGAAATACCTTATCTTCAATGCAACAAGTTTTAATAACAATATAGCCTACAAAACACCATGTGAAGAGGAAAGGAATATACTTGTTTGACCAGAGAGTTAGTTATGCTCCAGTTATCCTATCTCCAAAAATTTTAGAACTGAGGATTTTTTTCCTTGCTGCTTTTCTTATTTATTGATCTCAATTTTGTCTATCAGTTCACTGTGTTAATAAATATGAAGTACTTGACAGTTTCACATGATTAGCTTAAAGTTCAATACAGTGCTGTTCAGCTCTGTCTTCAGTACTTGTGAATATAAGGCAGACTACAGGGAAAAGAACCATTTTCCTTTGAAGTCTCTTTGAAGGAGGAGGTGGATACTAGAAGCAGCTTCACAAACCCTCTATGAATAACCTCCAGACCCTAACTGCCACTCACCAATATTTTGTGACCTTTGGTCCCTCAAATTCATTTAATCTTTACTTCTGTGATAAAGAATGAATGTCCTTCGGTCTACAAGCTACATCTCAGAGGACAGACAGGCTTAAAAACTCAAAGAACACATTCCAAATCCAATCTTCAAACACCAATTTCTTTTGAGATATGAAAGATTTTCTTTTTTTTTTTTTTAAAGCGCATTTAGAATAGTAGGAAAATAGAGTTTGTAATTTCATTACTTGATACACTGCAAGAATTCTCTTATAAAGGATATATTCTAAAATATAGTGGTCTTTTTTTCTTTAAACTGTTGACAAAGCAGTTGTGCTATGTCTGCTTATAGCTCTGGGCCACAGGTGTGAGCTGCTGCTGCTCTTCTGGGTGTTCAGTCCAGAGCAGGTCCAGAGAAAGAGAAAAAAAAACACAGTCCAGGGAACTTCTTTGCCTCAGCTAGCTAAAACTAACTAGAAACGCAAAGGAGAGCTCTGTCTCACTGTCTGTCCGTCCGCAGACAACACAGTCCAGGAGCAGGAATGTGGAGGAGGGAGTGCAGTTCTTGAAAACAAACTCTGCACTTCCTCCTCCCCACCCCTTCACTCCTGGAACAAGCCTTAAAGGTGCAAAACTTATTATTCTACATAAACAGGGCAGATGATTGGGGATAAAAGCATCATACAGTCAACCTAGGACAACTAAACAATACAACAAGCGTTTTTCCAGTTTGATATGAAGGACTAAATACAAATGAGTTGAAACTATTGGATACTTAACCTCAGTTTTGATTTTTCCACGTTTGCTCACTATTTGCCAGCCCAATTGTCCATGTTGCTTTAGTAGAACAACAGTAACACATATTTCAAACCTTTGAAACACAAGTCCCACTGTCTTTGTAATTAGGGTACAAAGGGTAAGAGAAACCATCACTTTGACTCACAAGGTTCAGAGTAACACACACACCCCACCCCCCACCCTTGCTTTTAAAACTCTGTCTTGGCTGTAATCATAGTTAGTTACTTTTGAAATTATTCAAAAGTGTCAATGGAACTATTCCATTTGGATTACACTTAGGGTGAGAAATGTTCCAAGGCTGTCACCTTCTTGATATCCCTGGTGTGTGGTCAGTGCACTCCCTGCACTCCCACCTAAACTATGCAAGACTTCCTGGTATGGCTGACACCTGTAAGCTCCTTACACAAAGGTCAGGGCCTGCCTAGAGCTGCTAAGATCATACAGCAACCCTGGGGATGAAGGCAGTGCAGGGGGATGCACCACCATACCTGGGGAGATGTCAGCCTAGTATGTTTATCACACAGCACCACTTCTGGTGGCAGCTGGTTTGATTTCTACACATTGTTTCCATCTTTTGTATGGAGGCCAGAAAAACAAATCGTTTTGACCACAGAACACAAATCTGCCCAGTCCTGATGCTCATCCATCATTCATTGTCCATGTAGCACCATGACTTAATTTTGACATAAGGAAGAATAAGGCATGTAGTGGAATAAACGTTAAAAGACAAAACACAATAAATAGCAAAAGTCAAAAACTGGAGCTTTGTCTTGCCTATAGGATTTGTATAATTACTGTGGCTCTGCACAGGAAAGAAAGATTCTAACCCATGCATTAATGGTTTGACTACAATTAGGTGACTGCAATTGATCAGGTGACCTTTAATATTTTCAGAATTCATTTCATGAAGCTTCTCACTAATAAAGAAAGGCAAAATGCAGAAAAAATAGGAGAAATTTTACATGAGTGATGCTTGCTTTGCATCTCCCTCAGCCTCCTCCAACAAAAAAGGAGGAATGTAGCACCAAGGCCTGGTTCTTAAGAAAGGGTTAAAGTGCAGCAATCTCAGTGCAATTAAACTATTTCAGGGTAGAGAAATAGGAAAGGGTAAACTAGAAATTGTACCCACATTTAAAAATATTTCCAGTTTAAAAATACATCAAACTTTCTCGAGAATAAAAAGTATAGCTATCAAAATTGCATATAGACAGAAATATCATCCTAGGATACAATGAAAAGGTTGAAGTTTTGAAAAATGTTGCATTACATATTTTCAGCATCAGGCCTACAGTAAGTATCTGTCAGTACTAAAAAAGAACAAGAGATATGTAATAATATATTAACAAAAAAAAAAAAAAGAAAATACAAATCCAACCAAACAGAATTAACAAAAAAAAATCCTAAAATACAAACCCAGGTGTTCCAGGAGGAAAATGGATTATGGATTAGGTTACAGTAGGTGCCCCATACTATCAAGCTGTGCATGTTAAAGTTGCTTTTTCCTTGATATACTGCTAGACTGTGATGTCCATATTTTTGTGATGACTATAAATGGAATATTGTATGAATCAGGAGAGCTATATCACTGAGTCTGAGTAATGGTACATAAACTTGTTCAAAAATTTTCTTTGAAATCAGTTTAGTCGCATTTTAAATAAGATTATTACATAATTATCAATATTTTCCAATAGAAACAAGTTATGCATTATAAAGAGACATTCATGATTAACTAAATTATTTTTTTTCTAATGACCATTTCGCATACAAACTGGTTGTATTGTAGATGTATTCCAATTTCTAACTTATTTTAATATTTATTTTGCTGTTCTCTTTGATTAAGATTAAACCTTTCTCGTTTTTTGTTGTTCTATTATTTTTAAGATAACACAGAACTGCTTCTCTTCAGTGTTTCCAGATTTTGTACAATAAGGTTTTCTTTTTAGCAACAGAAATTAAATTCTTATTTTAAACAACTGGCTTTAGACCCAGTTTTCTGGACTAGTGCATGCAATTTCTAGAGGGGAAAAATAATTTCTTGAATATTATTTTTAAATAATCTCTCATTTATATTACATTCTGAAGTCAAAGTTTTTGGAAAACAAAGGAATGACAATCTATAAAATCATACAGTTGCTCTTTTCACTTTTTGAAAACCTTTAAAAATATTAATGCTAATAGTAAGAGTTTATTTCATTTCTTTTATTCCCTTTATTTTGTCTGAATCATTCAAAGGTTGCACAGCAGAAAGTAAGGCTGGTGTCTTCCCAGCCCTCAGCATTGCAGGGCTGCTCAGAAGTCCAAGCCTCCCAGTTACCAATAGGTTCATCAACCTGCACCATGCAAGGACTGTATTTCACATTTGTTTGAATCAGGGCATTCAAATTCTCTTTGCCCATATTCTGTTGTTAAAATATGATCCTTTATTTCAACGTAAGAGAAAGGCAAGAAACACTCTAAAATCTATTTCAGAAATAGGAGATTCATAAGGAGAATCTGTTATTTTCCAGTTTAGTGTGAATTGTCCCTGAAATTCAAAACCATTTGTATCAATATGAAAAGTTTTCTCTTTCCTTCTGTTTGCTGTGCTAACCCTGGGTCCTGTGCAAAGGGGGTTTCTACTCCTTCAGGTGTGACCAGGTGGAGCCACCTGGTGCCACTAGAACAGTAAGTGTCCAGTGAAGGACTGCCCCGGCTGATCCACACCTGGTCCACCCTGGCAGGAACCTCTGTGCTGTTGCTGCTGCTGCTGCCAACAGCACCAGGGCACCTGTACCTGGAAAAAAGGTATGGTATAAGTCCTTCAGCACAGCCTCTGATTCAAGTGCTGGCAAGTCCTCCCAGGTCCTCCCAGTCCAACCACCTTAATGAGGGTGAATCTCTAATGCTTTATGAAGTAAGTTCAGGGTCCCAAAAGATGATAGGAAGTGGTTTGAAATCTTCTGCCCTGTTGCAGAGGGTTGTGGTAGGGGACTTGGGAAAAGCTCCCCCGAACATGCCTTGGGAGGAGGCTGCTGTGTAAATTCCCACCTCCAAGCTGCCCATCAAACCTACCACTCTCCTCATGTTATGTAACTATCAGTTATGCCCACCTTTATGTCAATCACTTTTGTACTTGCCCTTAGTTCTAGAATGTTCCTAAGTTCTTTGCCTGTAATTGGTTCTTCCCCGGTTACCGCCCCCTTCCCTCATTCCCATTTGCTGTACCCCTATTATCCCATCCCAACTCCTCCTCCAAACCCTATTCCTATTGGACCCTTTGTACCCTGCCCCTCCTACTTGCTCCCTGTTATAAGCCCTACCCGCCCCTTGTTCGGGGCTCTCTGAGCCTGCTCCCTTGCCGAGTGGACGGGTTGCGGATCCTCCCTGACACCCAGCCCTCAGCGAATAAAGCAACACCTGAGAGACAACCTGCCGTGGTGCAGGTCTTTTATTACCACCGTGTCGGACGGGCCACCATACCAGAGCCCCGACGACACAGAGGGTATCAATAAATGATGAAACATATGGTTATACCCCTCTGCTCAGTGAATGGCATCTCTATGTTTTTATGTTTCCTGCACGTTCTGCACAGTATCAGGTCTTGCTGTTGAGTGTTTAGTGTTAATTTTTTACACTCTACTTTTCACAGCTGCTTCACTGGAACACCATGTGAGTCTGCATCTTTGAAGCTGACTGGTGATATGACTGAAATACATGTATTTTGCCTCATTGATTCACCTGGAATTTTTTTTTTTTTTACTTCTGTTTGAAAATGTCTTCTAATGAATATGTTTTGCCTCTCAGGACTGACCTTTGTTACCAAGACATTCCCGTTAGTACTTCAAACTTTCTTCCCAGGAGTCACAAACTTTTACTCATTTACTTCCTGGAGAGCGTCTAAATCACTTTTAATCATCTCTGAAATGGTTTCCAAAGCCAGCTCTCTCCATGGGCCTTCAGAAAAAAACATCAGGCAAAGCTGTCACATCCCTGGAGTTTCTTCTTGTAGAAGTGTTCAGTAATGGTGCAGCACAGGGATAAGCTGACATTATCATTAGTTTTCTCTAACATAACAAGCACAAACAAGATTATCAAATAAAATAAACATAAAGAAAAAACCCACTTGAATTACATAGTAGTAATCTCTCTCAAACACTGCCCTCCTTGCCAACTTGTTTTTTCCTATTGCGATGTTACAAACCAGGGTATCAGTACACTTTGCAACATGCAAAAGTCCCTGCTCTCAACCATGTTCTCATACCTTCAAAGTTCACAAAAATCTGAAGGAACTTCAGCCCTGCAGAAGTCAGAATTAAAACTATTGGAAATTATTATTCTCCTGGTGTTCTTAATTTTGTCCATCCACATGTACAAAACTCTAGGTTTTTAAGCACATACCTTAATTCTTGTATTCTGAAATCAAGTCTGGGCACAGTGGGCTGAATGCAAAACTGATGAAAGCAAACACAGTTCTTATTACATTCATCAGGAACAAACCTGACTTAAACAGAGCTAAAAATGACATGTGAAGTCTAAAATTGTCTGAAATGCAAATCAGACTAATTTTCACTGTTCAGAAGGTGTATAAAAAAACACATTGCTTTATGTTCACACTTAGACTACAAAATAAATCCATTTTTGCTCATGTTGCTGTGATGAATGATAATGTAAGAGGCTATAAAAAAGTCATTAAGCAATAAAGTTCCAATTAAAATGGATCAAAATGAATTGTCTTTTATCTTCCAGTATATTATTCTGAAATTTTGCTGAATGACACTACCTAAGCACATTCACTGTGTCAAGGTAACATTGAGAAACTGTAGCCTCTGCTGTATATACAGAAAGTATTTTCCTGATTTCAGTTTATTAAATTAATTAAAATTAATTGCCAAGTCATTCACAGTTGAAAAACATTAGAAAACCTTTCTTTCTTTGCTTCCATGAGAAATATAGAACAGGTAAAATCAACCAGTCAGAAAATCTTATAGATACTTCTCCCTGGGAGCAATCAATTTAATCCCCTCACTAAAAGACCTACATTGCCTAATATCAGTTTGAATTAAATTCCATATATTTTATGACAAATGTAATAATATTATTTATTTGGAACATTGGAGGTAATTGTTCTTCATTTGTATATGTTAATGTCATCAGTTAGGCATTAGATTGTCAGAAATTGCCATCTTACATTTTTTAATAGTCTTGGTTTCTCTTAGTTGGATCTATAAACTAGTATTGTTTAAATCAACATTTTCACTGCCCTCTTCTGAGGTTCTTAATGCTTATTTCTGCTTCAGCACTATTTAGGACTTTGTGCTGCCTGGGCAATAAACAAAGCTGTGGGATTATTAGTTCTAAAATGGACTTTTAAATATATATACATTTATAAATCTATGCACAAAGAGAAGAATTATACATAAATATTTTTTGATTTATCTAGATCAGCATAAATTCATTGTTTGAACATAGAACTATAGTTAAAGACTCCAGAAAAAGGCCTGCAGCTATTTGTAGACATGGGTTACTTCTTTTTGTGGAGATACCAGATTTCCTGACAAAAAAAGTGTCTTAAATTTTCCCTTCACTGTAAACACATGAGTTTTTTTCCAAAAGGAAAAAACAATCATAAATCTTCTATCTGAAAAGTAATATATGATTTTTGTTTCTGTGTAATTAGTAAATGCCAATAAGATACATTCTGACTTGGAGCTTACTTAAAGTTGATAATAGAAGCAGAAGTTAATGACTCATTTCCATTAAAATGCTTACTTAAAAGACTGTACACTCAATAATTTATTAATTTTAATGAAATAACTCAACTGATTTTACTTAAAGTGAAACTATCTGGTTTTATTCTGTTTATTCCTGGGGGTGTAGAAAGCTGACCTGGAATTTTCTAGCTATAATTTTGTAAAAAAAAAAATCCACTTCTTATTGTTTTCTAGACAACATTACTTTTAAAATAAGCTTCTTAATTTTAGATGCTTTCAAGATGCTACTTTTTGTTATCAAATGAAATAAGAATTTTTTTGAATAATTCACATTCTCATAGTATGGGAATTTTATTGCACGTTTATGAAAGAGTGTGATCTTATTGTTGAAGAAACAGTTATCAGACATTCAGATAAAATATTGAGATATTCTGTCTTTTAGAGATAATTTGAAAGCAGAGGTTTTGACTTTTATTGCCTCTATAGAAAATAGAACAATAATGTTCTGCACTATATATTTCAAAGCAATAGATATCTACAAGGTGGATAATGAAGTGTGCTCCCTGTTTCACATACTAGTGAATATGTAAACAGAGAGCTCAGCTGCCTATGACATTTTTTAGAGCATGACTCCATACATTTGTGGTTTTTAGCAGCAAGCTGATTTGTGTAGCTACTACTGATTCAGCTTGTTCCTACATCAACAATTACATGGCTCATTTAGAGCAGACACCACCACGAATTATTCTCTTGCATTATCTGTGAAATGTCTGAATTTAAAAGAACACTACACAAACCTCACAAGTAATTCCAATGCATGTTTTCTAATATCACTATGCCTTTTCTTAACTTCCCTATCATTTAAAATATGCAGCTGGAAACCAAAACTCTGTCATGCACAGATACACTGACCTCCATCTTTTTCAACCTATTCTTATCAAGTTTTTCCTGAGCTGCTTAAAGCAATTCAGAAAAAAGTGCATCAAGGGTCTAAAAATGCCTGTTCAGCTTTAAGAGTATAATTTTTGGTAGTTGTCTCTTATTCACTTGCTTTACTGTGGTTATATGCACCTATACTCTCTGATTTTTGTGGCTACAGCTGAGAGTTTATTTGACGGCCACTTCAAAGTGCTGATTCACTGTTTTTGTAGATATAGGACTGTAGCCATTTGTTACTTATTTTATTCACTGTGGTAAAAATAAAAAGATAAAAACTGTGAAGTGCTATAAAATCATTATGTTGCTCTTCCAGCATTTATAAATAAGGAATTTAATATTTCAGACAGCTGTAGTCCTGAGGATCTCTATATTTGAAAGGAACCAATGAGCTTAAGCTGTAGAGATCAAAAAGAAAAATTTCATACAGGGAATTACATCATACAGTAGATGAGCGACTAAAACTTCTATATAATGAATATTACTCTAAGAGTTCAATGCATTTAGATTAATTTCTTCTTACATTGAATTTCAATTATAAATGATATTTCATAAAATTTTAGAAGGCTTTTTAAAAATCACTGGATTTGCACAATTCCAAGTTTATAGACATAAAATTACTGAAGCTATTCATTTAAAAATTGTACTAAAGAAAAAGAGAATTTCTTATGAGCTTTTGATTCCTCAAAGCACTGAGGTACACAGTTGACTTAACTGAAATGAATGGAAATTTTATATTTATGCAAGAACTGAGGTGTCTCCAGACAAAGACATGAACTGAATGTCAGTATAGACACACACAGTTTATGGAGTAAGTCCAAGTTTTTTCCTCAGCTGGTATCTAACAGAGTGGAACTTCTTGTAAGGAAGGGGGGATTTATAATTCTAATTCTATAGCAATGTTTTCAAAGCTAGAGATATCAGACAGAAATTTTACTTTACATAATTTTTTTCATTGGAAATATAACAAATTTCCCAACTCAGAATCAAAGAACTTCCTTTTCCTCACCCATTCATTTTGCTAGAACTCACTACAGAACTTTCGAGACATATAGTAAGAACTTGCAGAAATGAATCATCATCTTCTGTTTCTATCCATTTTCAGAGTGCCAATGCCCTTAAAGTACACATGCTGACAGAATAAATCTCATTGACTTGCCCATGTTTGATGTGACATTTTTTGAGATGCTCTTGTCATACTACAGAAACTATTAATGATATTTTGTTGGATGTTAATCTTTGCTATATGAGCAATAAAATTGTCATCTATCCTTTATATGCCAACTTGGAAAAAATAGGGATAGCAAAATAAATTTCAAGCATCTAGCCTAATAGAAAATTAAGAGTATTGAATGAGTTTAGTTACATTTGTGTTACACTACTACATTCGTTTTCTATTGGATTTTCTTTTAAATGGCAGCTTTGAAATTGAGTTGTAGTCTATTGCAAGGTCCTCTTGTAAGATCCAAGAGAAACTTGTAAGTTAAAGCCTGAATTAACTCATAGCTGAGAAGGAAACTAGAGATCTCACTGTGGGGAAAGAAAAAAAAAAAAGGTGAGTTTTAAGTCTGTTCCATTTCCTATAGGGAAAACCACTTTAAAGGTTCAGTCAGTCTTTCGTTATTTACCTAATATGTGCGTATAGCTGTTTGTATGTATTACCTTATTTTAAATGACAGCTCCAGTTTTGTAACATTTACTTTAACACATTCAGTGCTTTGATAAATCTAAAGTAATATAATTTTTGTTCTGATATACTCTGCAGATTGTATGAAAATTAAATTGGTTGGGAGATTGTTCTTGAAGATAATGCTTCAAATTTCAAACTAAGGTAGTAATTTAAAATCACAGTTATTTATCACAGATTTTCTGTATAGAAGGAGTTGATACATTCTCAATCAGTAAAGCAGATTAAAGACTTTCACAGCATAAAACAAAATTCATTTCAGCTTTACAATTCTTCAGCACAATTTTCTCTTAATTTTTAAAATGCTATGTATACATTTTATATAATATTCTAACTTGTTAGCCTTCAAGCAAGTTAAATATGAGACAACAGTGTGCCCTGGCAGACAAAAGGGTCAACTGTGTCTTGAGGAGTTTGTGGCCCTGTGGAGAGAGGAGCTCATGCTGGAGCAGGCTCCCTGGGCAGACTTGTGACCCTTTTGTGTGGGACTTACACTGCAGCAGCCTTTTCCTGAAGGGCTGCACCTTGTGGAAGGGTCTCACTCTAAAAAATTCTCTGAAGAAATATAACCTGTGGAAAGGTTCCATGTTGAAGATCCTGGAGGATTGCCTCATGTGGATGGATCCCAAGCTGGAGCAGGGGAAGAGTGTGGAGGAAGAAGGAGCAGCAGAGATGATATGTGATGAATCATAGAATATGCTGGTTTGGAAGGGACACCTGCACAGCCCCATCCCCAAGAGTCACAATATGTGCAGGCCCCATTCCCTTTGCCCCGGTGCAGTCAGAAAGAGGAGGCAGAAATATTGAGAGGGGAATGAAATTGAGCCCTGGAAGAAAGAAGGGTATTTTAAGATTTCTTTTCTTTCTTATTACCATACTCTGATTTTATTTGCAATAAATTCACATAATTCTCCAAAATCAAGTCTCTTTTGACATAACAAATGGTGACAATATGACAATTCTTTGTGATCTCTCCCTGTTCTTATCTGGACCCATGAGTCTTTGACTGTATTTTCTCTCCCCTGGCCAATTGAGGAAGGGGAGTGATAGAGAAGCTTACCAGGCACCTGAAACCCATCCACGATAAACCCAGTACAAACAGTTTTCAGATATTTTTTATTTTTCTGTTTCTATTTCTAATCATATTTAACCATATGTATGATTACTTTCAATTCAGGGCACCTGCAGCCTCTTTAGAAATAAATGAAAGACACAAGTATGATTACTTACTTTCAATTCAGGGCACCTGCAGCCTCTTTAGAAATAAATGAAAGACACAAGTATGCAACAGTTCTGAAAACCTTGTTAGTTGTTTTGTTTATGGGTTGAAATAGGCTGTTATAGCTACTTTAGGAGCACATCATAGGATAAGACTGCTTTTTAAAGAGCAATCACCGAATCAAATCTGTGGAACCACAGCTGTGATTTACAAGGACAGTTTCTTAAATGAGGAACACTCAAGACACATTACTTCCCAAGAAAAATTATATTAAGGGCCAAATACAGTTTCTCTTTTTGGAAGTGTATAAAAACATGAAGCTAAATGATATTTGGGAGAACTTTATAGCAAAATAGAACCCATCATAAGTACAGCCAGATATTTCAACTTCTGAATACAACAAAATATCTTAATTAAATAAAAAAGAAGAAATGGGATTATGGTTATTATTTAATTATTTTTCATTTTAATTGTTACATTTGCTTGCTACTTCTAAAAGGTTGGTTGTTTTTCAAAAGCTGATACTGACCTTACTTTCCCAATCTATTCATAATGACTGTACAGTATGCTGACAGTATTTTTTTTTTTTGCCTGCATTTTATGGACAGTGTATAAAAAAACACACAAAAAACCCCTCAGATTCAGGAAAGAAATTGCACTTTTATTAAAAAAAGGCTCAGAAATACTTCATATTTATATACAGTCAGACTCTGAAAACTGGACATAATGGGACTATGTAGCATGGTCTCACTTGGTAGACCATGTGGTGTCTCATCCAGAGACCAATTTAGGCCAGTGGTAAATTAGCAGGCTATTCAAACAGAATATAGTTAAACAAAGCTCTTCCTGAATAATAATAATAATAATAATAATAATAATAATAATAATAATAATAATAATAATAGTAATATAGTCTCAATTAATTACTCAGTAATTAATGTACTGTTTAAATAAACAGCAACTATAATAATCTGCTTATTTGCAGTGATTTATTTCATATATTCAATGACCTTCACTAATTTCCCAGGTCATTATTTATTTCACTTATTTATTTCACATTATTTATTTCACTTCTTATTTCAACTAACTCCTATGTATATCTACACATTTGACTTTTACCAAGAACAGAATAAAAAGCACTGCCTCAGGATTTTATGACCTAAATTTTTTTAATATGAGTAGCAATAACAATTTGATATTAAATGGTATTACCTGATCAGTTTTGTCCATCTCAAGAGCTAAGGAAGTACACACAAATCTAATATTGAAGCAAATAAGAGAATTAGCTTTAATATGTGCAGACTGTTGCACACATCCCCTATGTATCAATTACATTTTTACTATTCCCATCTCTGCAATTTCTGGGGCTGTCTTCTAATGTTTAATATCATAACACTTTTATGACAAACTGTGTAGCCAAAATACCTGAATACCTGCCACTGACCTTTAGCTGTAATGTAAATTTCTAGAGAATAAATGAAAACATGATTCGGTAGCTAAGATAAAATCATCTTAGGGAACCAAGTAGAATCAAATAGCTGGACTTTTTTTTTTTTTTTTTTTTTTTTAATTTTTTTTTGTGCTACTAAAGAAATCTCAGTAGTTGTGCTGGTGGCCAGTGACTTCCACAGCCAGTTCTTGGATCAATGCCACATATTTTCATCCCAGTATAGTGTATATATTCTCTCAGGACTGAAATTCACCTTTATGACATTTTTTAACTTGTCCCTGGATTAATGACAGTGACTGTCATTAGCTGTAGGGGCTAATCTGGGACAGCTCAGAAAATTAGAAAATCTAAGCTTATGTTGTCCTTCTCTCTTTGTAGACACTGACATATTATTTATTTATTCTTTAACATTACATCAGGTATGGATGGCTACACAAGGTAATTCCAATGATGGCCTGAATTAACATACATTACATTAATTAATAATTACATAAATTAACATTCATTTCTGTATGTGCTGTGAGGGACTGATTTTTGTTCTTCTTAATCCATCAGCATCATTATTCTTGTTTTACAATGTTAATGATTATTTTCAATAATATCACCTAAACCATCCTTCAGACTAAGTTCAAGCACTGATAGTGGAAATGAATGAATGGAACATGTGCTGCCAAGACAATGATACTGTACTCTCCAACAAGATAACCAACACGTCTGCAGGCAGCCAGCCTTGTTTATCCAATGCTCTTGGTTCCTGGGGAGTTACAGGTCTGTTAGTATCATGAAAAGAAATAAGAAATAAAAATTATTATTTAAATATTGAACAATCAAAAGAATGCCCAAACTACCTAGTCAGCAACAGACGAAAAGGAAAGCAGTCTGAATTTATTTTGTAAATGCATACACTTCTGGTATTGCTGCTCACAGAAAACAATTCAGAAACTACTGCCACATTACAATATATCACTGCCAGCTGCTTTAACAGGATTAGCTGAAAAAAAGGTTTATGTCTGCACTTAAACAACAGGGTGATTCTCATTTGCTTTAATGCAATAAACATTTTCTTTCAAGCTAGATACATATGTGATGGTGGATGCAGTGGCCTCAGTCAGTTTCAGCCCTGGAAGATTCAGGAATCCAACCTCTCACTCTTGTAGATGCCTCTGCAGATGCCTGGGTGAAGGACTGATGCATAGCATTGCTATGAACAGGGAAAAGATGGGAAAGGATGACTAGAGTATGGTAACCCCAGTTAGTTACACTGGCTGAATAATGTGTAATGGATAATGTGTAATGGACCTGGTTTCAGGCCCATTTAAAAGGTTTAAGGAGAGAGTTTTATTTTCCTATTTTCAATTTTTATTTAGTAGTGACTCTGGCTTTACTTCTATAAGTGATTTTTTTTTATTAATTTACTTTGCTTCTTTTTCCAAATCATTGCTTCTGCTTCCACTCACGCCCCAATTTACATGAATATGCACATAACTATTGTCTAAGATGATTAACATAGTAAAATATAGTGATGGCCTACAGTACGATTTTTCCTGCATGAGTCAAGTTCCTCATTTGAAAGCTGGTAATGTAAAGGGCCTGTAATAGAGATACAGGCTTCTATTACGTTTAGTAAAAAAGACATTTCTCTTTAGAATAAAGAGAACATTTAAATTCTAATTCATCTTTTAAGTTGACCATATGTGTCATAAAATGCTATTTAGAAATAGTGTGATGATGATGATGCTGGAGTAAGGAATAACATTGAGAGAAAAGTTGTAGGCACATTTATTGTGTTTCAGACAGCATATAATTCTTTTGAACTACTGATGTTTTCCTGCCTTCCAAGACCATAAATTAATTTTATAACTTGTAAGTCCATGGAGAAAATTATTGAAAACACAACCTTTAACACAGATAGAAATCAAGAATTAGAATTAGAACCTCTTTCATGAGAAGAGACTTGCAGCTCCATAATTCAGTTGGCATCATAGGAAACTAAAATTATTTTGATTACTGAGGGACATGTATATATGGATTTTCTGGATTCAAAATACAAATCACAGCTGGTTATGAGTGAAGTGAATGCGATCATTTTGTGTTGCTACCTACAGAAGCAATGACTAAGAGTTTTCTCTTTTACTATCTGTCAATGTAAATACTCTCGAGTTTTAACAAAAGCCCACCTTCACACTCTTGATATCTGCCACCTTGATAGACTTGTTTGAAAGAATATGCTATCTGAAAGGTGCCACATGTGGAATTGACAGGCAGCAATTCAGAGTATGGCAGACAGCTAGTAAATCATTCAGTAGAACTTTCTGGCCTTCCAGACATATCTTACAGAATCCACAAGTTTGGCTTTCGAAGTATACTCCAATGTCAGAGGTTATGTTCTTTTTAAACTTTTATATGTGGAAGGGACAAAAAAGTTACACATTCTCCTGATAATTGATTTTTCTCTCCTTTCAGTGCTTAAGCGCACAAATCCAAACATGTGCTAAGAAGTCTCTCACAGTCTTTCCAAGTAGTCTGAGTGAAAAGAGAGAATTTTTTTTTCCCTTCTCCAGGGGTGGAAAACGAAAAAAAAATATTAAGAGTTTTTTGGGTCATTCATACTATTAGCAATTTGTTAAAAATCTATGAAAAATATTCATACATAAAATTAAATATTCAGTTCTTGCCTGATTATAAACTGATATGAAAAAATATGTAACCTTTGTCTATTTCTTGTACATTTATATTTTTCATCTGTTCAAATATCTACAGCAATTAACCAACTCTGCTAAAAAAAACTGCTATAAAGACTGCATTAAATGCCCTAACAAGCTTCTGTGTGTATTAAAATTGTAATAAATCACAACTAGTCCAGTCTGTTCTGCCAACGGATCATCCTACCCTAGAAATTTCCTCTATTAAAGGATTTACATGAACATCCAAAAAAGAGTAAGGCAAGGACAAGCATATGTGATACCTACTCTATGAATGTGTAGATCATTATCACATAAATTAGTCTCATTAAACACTTTTGTCACAAGTTAATACTGCTCATGACTTCACATGCTGTGGTAAAATCTGTTTTCAAAATCCGTGGATCTCTAGCCCTCTGAAATTACAATTGTCTGAGGGATGGCTCAGATTTACTAGATATATCCCCCAGTTTTAAAGCATTTGAATCTTTATCGCACAATATTATATTTAGATCTCAGGAATGCAAATCTATTATTACAAAAATATGAATACATCTGAAACAGAAATAATTCATTTAAATGTGGTGTATAAGCTGAGGAACAATTCAGGCTGTGGCTGGGTAAGAGACTGGGAAGCCTGTCTTGAGACATTTTGGGGTGAGAGTTTGAGGGAAAGGGAGGGACTGGTCAGGCCTTGCCCTGCTCCACACCTCCTCATCACTATAGCCTGATCTCAACCATGAGGTGACTGTCAATCCCTGCCATACTGGAAGCAATGCTCTAAAATTGCCCCTGAAGACCCTAACCCAGCTCCTGAGTGGAGCTTCCTAAATTACTGGAATTCCCAGCTGGGAGAAGCAGCCAGGAAGGCTAAGAGGTATTTAAGGCCAAACATGCAGCGCGCACATGTCTTGGCCCTACCTCCTCTTGGAACTTCTATAAGCTTAAACGCTTCTACAGCAAGAGTTTAGCTATGTTTGCTCTTGTTATTTGTATAAGGGATAATTCGTGCATATAAAATGATTTACATATCTTATATATTTTGCCGGTGAAAAACATTCTTATAAAAGATTTTTAAGTGCACAAGCCAGTGTCGGGGATTACATCAGTGTCAAAACCACCATAGACAAGAGGGAGGAGAATCTCATTTCAAACAATTGAACATAGCCAGCCTGGAGATGGGTCATTCCTCAAGGTGATCTGGGGAATGCCTGGACAGTGAATACAATAAGTATCTAAGACTGAGATAGCTGAAGCCATCAGAGAGATACATCTCAATGCTGGGTCCAGGAAGTCAATCATGGATGAATATCACTCCCCAGTCATGGTTTTGTTCAGTTCATCGCAAAGAAAGGACTCCACATGAATATGTGAGACTCTGAAAGGAAGAAAAGGGACTCAGCCCAGGACAAAATAAACAGTATAAAAATCACACATACAGGGCAGTCGGGGTGAACATCAGGGACCCTATGCTGTAGTGGTCAGACCTGTGTCTCACCCAGCACCCATATCCGGGCTCAGCTCTGTCCTTTTTGATTGGATTGTGGCTAATTCAGACCGTATCACGATCGCGTAATGAAAATTTATTTTTATTTGATATTAAATTTGGCTGAATTAATTTTTACCTATAACACTCTTTTCTATATCATTTCTGTCTCTCTTTCTTCTAATTCCCTCTTCTCAGAATTTTTGTGCAGATAAAATCAGACTGGCTTAGATTTTGTGGGGATGAATGGACCAAGTTAAAGCTTTGGGAAGTGTTCTATATTGACTGAATGTTTCTTAACACCTTTCGCAAAAGTTCTTTGATTTTTCTGAAGTTGCCACTAAAGTTCTTTTTGCTGTTTTGACCTCTTCAGAATATCTTGTCAGTTTTTCTCTTGTATGCCTAGCTCAGAGTATACAAACAACTTTGTCTGGTTGAGTGAGTTTTTTGGGGTCTTACAGGCTCCTACAGATATTCTGTGTATCCTGTAACTGCTCAAGTAATTCCGACCTGGCAGTAAAACACAGGGCAACACAGAATCTGTTCTTCCTTCATTTTATAGGAAATAGTAATTTATAAGGAGCTTTTGTTTTGCACAGTTGTTTCTGTTATAAATGAAAATTGATCCAGCCAAATTAAAAATAAAAATAAATTTTTATTTTAGCAGTTGAATTCTATCTGAGCCAGCCACAAGGAAAAGGGCAGTGCTGAGTCTGGGATCAGCACTGGGTGTGTCATAAAGTAGACAGCCTCAGCAGGGGGTCCCTCTATGCCCACACACCACCCTCTTGGTTTTTATAGGGAAAATTCCACCCGAGGCCAGGGTTTCAGTAATCAGTCTTTTCTTCCCATTCAAAGTCCCACACATTGATGAAATTTCTTTTCTTGGCATTGGGGTGGAACAATCCAGTATCTGGTGTTGATGAATCTCCTGATGTATTTAAGGGAATCCGGCATTTAGATGTATCAACCTGGAGGATTTCTGTGATAATAATCTCGGGTCGTTGAAGAGATGATCAGCACCAGGGCTTCCCCTATGGCTTCAAGATATGGCCTATACCCGTCGGAGCCACATACATTCACTTGTAAATGAAGTTTTAAGGTAGACTGAGTCTCACCTATGTGGGTGTGACTCCTAATACAGATATGTGTTTTCTAAAAATACTAAATATACATATACCATATTAAAACTGGCACAAATTGCATTTACTACATGTAACATTTCTAATGGGTGTTCTGAACTCAAAAGGGATCTGTGGTTTTTTCCCTTGTCTTGGGTACAATACATTTAGTAATTATTTCTCACAGCACAAACTCAAAATTGTCACAGTGATTTGCTAATCCAGTTGCCTTCTTTGCTGCCTTGGCCACACAAAGCCTATTTTCTGCCTGGTCAGAGCCAAGGATATATGGAGGTCCTGGGGCATCTTACTCAAGGATCCTGCACAGGGCCAGCCAGCAGACACAGGAAGTATGCACACCCCATGTGTCCTGGCCCCTAAACCAGATTTTAACCTGGTGGGATTTGTTTAGCCTTCACTGTGAGAAAAGCATCAGCCATAGGGTGATGGGAAGTGTTGTGGGTGTGCTTATGCCTGAGAGCTGCAGCCTGGGTCCCAGCACAGAGGGGTGGCCTGGATTGGCTGTGTTAGGCGAATCACGGCTCAGAGCCCCAAACAGTGAGAGGTGCTGGGACTGTGACAGTTGAGATCCTTTATTCTTTTGATAATATTGGTTTAGTTAAAGGCCAGAGTTGGTAGTCCATTTGTTTTCTGAGTCGGCTATGGAATTTTAACAGCTTCTGAATGCATGTGCGTGAAGTGAGACCTCTCCCACACATTTTTTATGTATAAACACTACACGTGAAGGACTTTAAGTCCTTGTAAAACAAAATAAATTAATTAATAACTTAATAACTGTGATATTTTCAGTGTAGATCAAACTAAGCCAAATTTTAATACATCTTCCATGTGTTATAAGGAGATAAAATCTCAGGTGATGGGTCCATTTTACTTTGGGGAAGCACTAAAATATTTTCAGGGACAATGAAAATCAAACAGCGTGACAGCTTTTACCATTTTTAGCAGGCTTGCAAGGGGAAAAAAAGAGATAAGATAACTAAAACTGCAGAAAAGGTCCCCATACCCAGACCCATTATCACCTAAGTTACATTTAACTACTACCACTTGAAATGTTTAGTAGTACATTAAGTACTACCACTTTAGTAGTACATTAAGTACTACCACTTGAAATGTTTAGCATCCCATTTTCTCCCTGGTTTAATCATTGGTGAGTTGCAATACCACAGCAGGTTTCAACAGTATTTACCTGTAACTGTGACTTGGGAAATCTGGACATATTGCATTCAGTAATTAATTGCCAAGCATACTGCCTGAAGCAGCTAAAGAATCCTCGTGAGCCTTTTCCAGAGATGAAATTATCTCCAGCAATTTCTTCTTCTGAGACTTCGGACATAAAATGTTAAACCAAACAGTCACAACAAAATAAATGTCTCTCTGTCTGGCACAAATAATGGAAATAGTCCCAAGGTGATAGGCAACAACCGTCAGTAAAGAGAGTTACAGTTTCCTTTTTCATTTTCGTCTTCAACTGCAATTTAATTCTGTTTTGTCATTTTCAGCACTCTTCAGTATTGGGATTCTGAGGCTAATGGGTTTAGATAAAATGTGGGCTGAATGAAGGAAAGATTTTTAATGGTGTATTTTTTGAAGAACTAAGCTGTAGAAAGGGGAGAATTCTGCTAGGGGCAGGGAATGACTTCTCCAGGGTTTCCCAGCAAGCCACTGGCAAGAAAAAGTAGAATCTTGGTCTCCTGGGCTGTACCTGCTGTTCTGCCCAGCAGCCTCCGCAGCTGATTTTAATAATAACAGTCACAAAAAGCAGTCACAAAAATGCCTTCATCATAAACCAAAAAGCAAGATGTATTCAAATGCTTCAAGCAATTGTCAAGCTGTTGATTCAGTCATCCCTCAAACATGAAGAACAGCAGCTCTTTGCATTCCTGAAGTGCATATCTGCACCGAACAGGCATTAGGCAGAGAAGGAGCTACCTAATTAGAAGGGCTTGTCCTGGCTTTAATACAGCTTAAGAACAGCTGCTTTAAGTTGCATTATTGGCCTATGGATGTCACTAAAAGATGATTTCTCCCCTTCAAAATGGATCTGTTCTGTGGCCTTTAGCAAATCAATAAGTCTACTTAAATTGAATGGAAATACTCTGATTTGGTGTCTTGTGTAGGGTGTGCCAGCAAGTTATGGGCTGCCCGCTGTTAACTCCAAATCCAAAAGGAGTCATCACCATTTAAAACGACGTATTGCACTATTTGTAACATTTTTCAAAAAGGCTGCTTAGCCTGGTGCAACTTTGATCCCGCAGGGGAAGGAGCTACAGCTGCAAATGGATGGAAAGACAGAATTTTGTAGTGGTAGTGAGAGAGGATCGCCAGATGGGAAATTTAGCAGGAAATTTCAGTGCCATTATGAATCTCACCCTCTGCTTTTCCAAGTGAAAACGAATGTTTGAATGCTGAAAATTATGACATATTAAATCATTATTGTGAATTGCAGTTAGCTGGCTCAGATATACCTGAGGTTCTGGAATTACAGATGGCAAATTTAACCAAGCATTGTGATGTGCTTTTGCTGCAGAAATTAGGGAAGTGGGGAAAAGTGTACTCAATCTCTGACAATGGCTTCCAACAGTATTGAAAAACTCAAAGAAAAGCAAAGAGGAAATTAATACCCAGAAGTTTGTGGATATACTCTGTAGAAAATAACACAATCTACTGTTTCTGTCATTACCTGTTTGATAAAAAAACGTATCTAGTGAATACTGAAGGACTTGTCCTAATAGAAAAAGGGTTGCACACAAAGATAGAGATGTGGAATTAGGTAAGTTAGATAACTAAGGATTTTTGGGATCACTTTTGTGTGTGGGAGGCACATTGTCCTGTAGGCAAGTCGGAAAAGGGAGGCAAGGGTGGATAAACCTCTTGGATATTAGCAGTGGGAATAATTTGGGTTTAGAAGAATGATGAATAATGTTTCACAAAATGACAGCTTTCTAAAACTTATTTATGAGAGTACGTAAATTTGATCATCAACAAAAAAATGTGTCTAATATGTATTGATAGATGATAAAAGCTATCATGCTTCACTGCCAAACAATGGAGATAAAAGGAAATGTAATAGGACCAAAAAGAATCACTCTATCTGTTTCCATGTACTTCTTAATTTATTCTCAAATATCTGGAGCTTCATTTTATTCTAAGAGCAAAGAATCCAGTAATTTTTTGGACATCAAATATTCTTGAGGACTTTAATAATATAAAATTACATTAGAAATCTTGTCAAGTTTTATATTCAACTTTGCAAATAAAATACTCAGGAGTTAATGAGACATCAGTTAAGAGATATTCCCAGTCTAGTTTCTCTAGACTATTTTACTTAACAGCCTCTTTTCATTTTTGTAACATTCACCATCTCAGACCTTTGACTGTCTTTGGGTAAGACATTCTCTGAACTCTTTTTCACATGGCTCATTTCATTGCATAGAATATCTTATTATTTCACTTCCTCCATGACATATAACTTCCCTTTGAGAAGTGATAAACAAAGTTATGCAGGTTCATTTAGGAAAAAAATGCATTTTGTTTTTATGAAAATTCTCCCTTCAGCAAAAATAATTTTATTATATGTATCAATATATAGAACAGTAAAAAGACAGTACAAACAGGCAAAAAGGAAAGGACAACCCATTTATTTCATTCATGTGGATGAGGAGTAAAAGACAAGTCATGCTTTTGATTGAGACTTATCAGTAGCACATAAAGCAAATTCATGTACTTAGTCTTTTATTTTGTCAAAAGGCAAGACAGGTAATGACATACAGTGCTTTAAACATTTTGGCAAACACATTTCTCTCCCTCTCAGGATTTTTCATAGAGGTACACAGAGAGAAATGAAAGAGAAAACAATTTATATTTCTGCTCCTTGTTTTTCCTGTGTGGAATGTGTTTGGAGAATTGTTTACCTGGAGTGAGTGCTTGTTTGGATTCTGGTGAGGACTGTTTGAGCCTGATGGCCAGCCCAATCCACCTGTGTCTGGACTCTCAAGAGAGGGTCATGAGTTGTGTTAAAGTTAGAGATAGAGTTAGAGAAAGTACTATGTAGTTTTAGTATCATCTTTCTTATACAGTATATTAATGTATTTTAGCATAGTTATAATAAAGAAATCATTAGCCTTCTGAATTGAGTCAGACATTGTCATTTCTTCCCATTGAGTTTGCCTGCATTTACAATAGAATATCATCTAGTTGTGGGAACTAAGGAACATAAAAGATAAGCTAGAAAAGAGCTGGGTCAAATGTGAGACACTGCAGGGACTCTCTTCAGTCATGCGGGAGCTCAGACCTTTTGGATCCAAACATTTACAAATGAAGGAGTCAGACAAGACATCCTGCATATCCAAGCACAGTCAAGGCAACTGCCAGAAAAACAAGCAGGCAAAGCAGAAAACATGTGGGTTTTAATTGTTTTAACAACATTCTGAGAAATTACAATAGCACCTAACTTACTTTCCTGGCTTTAGAACTTTTATTGCTGCACAACAAAGACCATATTCAGGAACCATGAAACTGGTACAATATTTGAAGGATGTGCTCTAGCCCTAATGGTAATTGTTTGTTCAATATTTGTGCCTTAGCCAAAGACTGTAGAAGGTTTTTCTGTCATCTAATATTGCTTAATGTGCCTATCACAAGCTACCTAAAAGGATAGTCTGCAGTCACTAATGTTATAAATGAAAATTGACCCAACTGTATTAAAAATAAAAAACCAATGTTATTATAGCAATTGAATTCTATCTGAGCCAGCCACAAAGAAAAGGATAGTGCCAAGCCCGGGATCGGCACTAGATAGGCTACAGGTTCGATCACTCCAGAAGAGGGTCTCCCTATGCCACACACCACCCTCCCGGTACAAACGTTTTTTATAGGGAATATTTCACCTGAGGCCAGGATTTCCACAATCAGCCTTTTCTTTCCATTCAAAGTCCCAGATATTCATAAAGTCTCTTTTCTCTGTGTTGAGTCTGAACAATTTGGTGTCTGGAAAGTGATGAATCTCCCTGATGTAGTTACTGGAACATAGCATTCAGATGGATCAGCCTGGAGGGTTCCAGCAATTCCAATCTCAAGTTGTTGCCAAGATGATCATTGCCAGACGTTCCTGTATCACCTCGAGAAATGAGGATCCCATCTCCAGATGAGCTACATATATTAGTTTGTAAATGAGGTTTTATCAGGGACTGGTTCCAAATATGTGGGGCAACTCCCAGTGCTGACTTGTGCATCCTCCCAGTAATATCAAATATTACATACACCATATTATACTGGCATGAATTATCTTTATTACATATAACACTAGCAAAGATAAATAGGGATCAGCACTTCAGCTTCCAAACCTAAAGTTAGGCACCTTTATTACCACAATTTATCTTATTTATTATCTGATCAATTTTATTTAAGACCAGGATGCTGAATGAGGCACTATCACTTCAGAATGGCCATTTCTGAGAAAACACACTTCTTAAAATGGTAAGGTGAACTGAATCACAAAGAATAGGTCTTTCTTCACTACATGACTTAGATGAAAAATAATTATAAATGGCAACTGTAGATTGTTAGGAAATTATTCCATTCTGGACATGATCAATTCAAGTGCATGGTAAAACAGCAAAAACTTGAAAAATCATAAATCTTTTTGTCTCTGTTTTGTTCTATCCTTGTGTTAATACTATTTTTTTCACAGAATTCTGAAACCTAAGAGATCTGTTGTCAACATTTCATCCAGTAGGCCATGTAATTTCCTTAAACAATTTCTGCATCAGACCTGTGATTCCTGCCTGAAATTATCTAATTTCCTATATTTTGCTGCTATTTTCCCTATTAACATTTCAAATATTTTTCTCCTAAATTTGTAGGTTCTCCTAGATGATCGGAAAGCAAATCTGAAATACTTGTTGGATGAAATAGATTGTTTTTGTGTGAGATCTATTTGTAGGTAGTCAGCTTCTTCCTCCTGGGAGTTTTTTCCTTACTGAAGTATTCTAGAAAACAGACTGATTTTTAATAGCATTATAGTTGTTGAAAATAAATCCCCAGAGGTGTCTGGATAGATTTTTTCAAAATTTGATCTATCTCAAAGAATTACTTATTTTACTTCTGTGTACTCAGTTCTACTAAAAATAAATATTACTAACTTTTTTTATTGGTAACTTCCACATTAATGTCTCAAGATATTTCAAGTGTCAAGAATAATCTCATATTTTCTTTTGTAATGCTGAATATTCCACTAAGATTTTCTTTAGTTTAGAGCTGCCTTAAGTAGTATGAAATACAATATTTTTAATAAACAAGATCTACTTAGCAACAGCAAAAGATATAAATATTTATCTACCACAAAGAAACCTAACTCTGTGAAATTCTGACAAACTGCACTGATTTACACCAGCTAATGGTATGGCCTAGAGTTTTTGATCTCAGTGACAAAGTAAATATGTTCAAACTCTTTTTTTCCCACAGTTATTGGATTTTCCTGCTTTTAATGAAGAACACCTTTCTTAACATTTTTAAATAGAATTTTAGTTTGAAATAAGTACTTATGTGTTTTATGGATCTCAAAACTATTAATTACTTTTCCTATTTGCAGTTTTGAGATTAAAATAACTATCTAGATCACAGATAATTATATGCATAAGATTTGATAATAAAGCTATGGAATCCATCTTAAAAAGGCAATACATAAAATATAACCAAAAGTAAGCCTTGATTTAACAAATTAAATCATGAGAAAGCTTGTATGTAGAATTTATTTTTAAAATTTTTATTAGAATTGTGTACTTGTACACATACTGATTCCAATTTTTCCTCCTATTTTTTTTCTTTTTTCAAGTTGGGACTGTTGAAAGTGCTAGCTCACGCATTTTCTTCATGCCTGAAAAAGAAAAGCAAACTTAATCTGGGTCAATATAAATTTTATGAACAGTGGAGAATGACCTGGAAGATAAGAGTGACTGTTAACAAGTATTACCTCCGAGAATTTACTGCCACCACCTCATCTTTCAGCTCTATGGAGAAATGGTGTATCCTAGTGGACAAGTAGCTGCAAACGGCAAGCAACATTCCAGAAAATATTCAACTCCATTTCAGTTGGTATTTGCAAAGGTATTATCCTAACAAAGCTAATAGTTGTGGTGTAAACTGTTTCTGTTGAAAGGGATTTTATTGAAAATTCATTCAAATATTTCATATACCTGGATTTACATACTTTGGAAATAAGTAGTTTCTTTTGGGAAAAAAAAACATTAATAACAGCAAAATCTGTGCCTGTGCTTTTCTTTGATTATGACTTAAATTATCTTCCCTTTCCTGTCCAATAATGTATTGACTGGATTAATTCAAAACAAAACAAAACAAAACAAACAAAAAACAAAAACAAAACAAACAAAACCCACAAAGATAAGAACTTTAATTGTGCTGTCTTTAAACATTTTTATGTGCTTTGCTTGCAGTTAATGGAAAATCTCAGCCCCTTATGCAAAACAGTGTTTTATAAATCATTCTAATTCCTTGCATTGCATTTTCTCTTCTACACACTAAAAAGGAAGAGAGTAAATGTGTCCCTATCTTCAAATTCGAGACATGTTGCTTGATGAAATATATATTTGCATAAACATATCTCCCTGGGGATGTCATCTAAATTTGCACTGTCGATCTTGACAGCAGATCTTATAATCTTAAATTCTAAAACATTGATCTAGAGCTCCTGTGTGCCAAGAAATTTCCTATTAATATTTACCTTAAACTTTGAACAAAATAAGGTCCTAAGCTTTGTATAGAAAGATACATTTTTTATGAAAATACTGAGGACCAGATGTTGTTACTTTTCAATATGTCTGACAAGCAGAGTTGAATGAACTTAGACATTTTATTCACATCAAGGTTACAGAGTGAAATGAGGGTTTATTTAGCTATGTTAGAAGAATATGATAAAATACTCAAATACATGTATAAAAGTTGAGTAAAATATTAAGCTGGTGAGATTCTGGTCTCTGTGAAAAATCTCATGCCAAACAGGTAGAAAAAGAGGTGCTCCTTCAGAAATATAAACACATCAATTGCCATCAATATTACATCAATTGTTAGGAAAAAAGTATTCAGAGGTCTAAACTAATTTTCCAGGAGTTTCAAAGTTTTTTTTTTTTTAGGGGCTAAATATGCCTATGAAATTGTGAGACCCAGTTCCACCACTGCAAGCAGATAGAGACAGACTTACACAGAAACCTTAAAGTGGACAGAGAATGACATGAAACCAAGAATTACTCAGATTAAATCAGGTTTGTTGAGTTGACATACTAGAAAGTGTTGCCAAGGAACAGGGCTAAAATATATTTCAGACTTGTTGAATATAATGAAAGGTGGCAGTTGTATTTGTTCTAGGAAATGTTATGACTTGAAGACTTTTCCTCTGAACAGGAAAAATTACATATTTTTAAATTAAACTTAAATGTAATTGATTCATGGACATTTAAAGCTGAATGCTTTAAATCCTTATGTTTTTCCTCACTAAAGCTGTTGTTTCTACTACATCCAGGTTCACTGTGAGTTCCCATATATGACACTTTGTACAAATTCATAAAAGGTTGACAAACATACTGAGGTAAACATGAAGATTTGCATAGGTTATGTATTATATGAATAGCAGATTATCTTAATTTTATTTAAATTTTAGATCCTGTAGTTTTTCAGTAGTTTGAAATATTTATATACTAAAACTCAAGTGCATTTTGCACAGGAAGCCTACAGAGTAAATTCAGATGCTGCAAAGCACAAATTTGGAGATACTCAGGGCATAAGGTTTACTTAGTTCTATTTCTACCAGGGTTGTAAATATAAACACACTTTGGTCTTGTTATTAAAGGCCTTGTATGATGCTTTACATTTTTCAATAGTGAGGCGCTTTCCAAGGAAGGCGGTATCAATATCTTCAGGTTTCAGTTCTAACAAATTCTTCTCTAAAATGTAAGCCTTCTAATGTCTTTGAAACACAGCATCTGTATATCTGCTTTAATATAGGTGGAATAAAGATCCTGTAAGGTGAAAATATGCACAATAGCTGTGTCCAAGTTAACAGAGCAGATTACTTAGGCTCCAATGCAATTTTTACAAACAGAATGAGTTACTCTAGTAAAAGACGTTTAGCTGCTTTAACAGAGTCATTCTTATCTCTGTGTTTCAGTCAGTAAAGGCATCTCTGATGTGGCTCATGCTTTTTTTTTCCTTTTTCTTTCCAGCAGAAGCTTTTACCATGACGGGAATACTGAGAACAGTTGGCTGGGTTTTCCTAATTCCATCACTGACTTTAGAATTATTAAAGACATTCAAAAAACATTACTAATTTACAGATAGTGTAAGCTAGACTGTCAGAAAAATTGCAACAGCACACAACTTTCACTTGCATATAAGACTGGCCCATTTCTAATTCCACTGTTAAGAAAACAATACTACTGATCAAAAGCTGTTGAACATATAGATATTCACTGTCCTTCCATTTCTGCAAATTTTATTTGCAAACAGGCAAAGTGCTTATCTTAAGGTTTAAGAGCCTGTATTTTGGGCATTCAAGTTGCCAAACAGGACTGTTGCTTATAAGTTAAGATATCCTTGTTTAAGATGTTATTAACTTGCAAAAATATCTCAAATCAACACAACTCAGGTGGACAGACTCACCAGAGGTTTACTCATAAGCATGTATATAAAAACTGGGCTGTTTACTTCAATTTGGGAAAGCTAACAAACGTTTTTTTATTGATTGCCTTCTATCTTTAGCTGCATGCCAGACCAGTGAGCAAAACAAGTGACATTTCCACTTAAATTTGTCTGTAATGCAGAAGGTTGAGTGAGAATAAATACAAATAAACAAACAAGAGATATCTGTAGTTCCCAAAAGAGAAAGGAACAAAGGAGAAAAAAGATGTTTGAAATTATTAAGATTAATTATATTAGGAGATACAAATAAACTATATAGATTCTATCACTATTTCTAGCATTTGGCCAGAAAAAAAGTCTGAATCAAAGTCCTAGATGTACTCACAGAACTAAAGTTATTATAGAATGAATTATAGGAATTGCTCAGCTAGTGGATGGCTGCCATTTAAGCATTTCATTTTCACTTCAGTACCTATGAAGTTCATCTTTCTGGTCCAGAAAAAAATGACAGTGATAAGTTACTTGTGGAAGTAAGACACAAAGACAATTTTTAATCTAATTCCTTTTTGCTGTGACATTGTGAACCTGAACTCTGCTATCTATTACAGCTAATGTACGGGCCAGATTTTCAATAAAAAGCCCAACACATTAGAGGGTCTCTCTTTCTGAGACACCAATGTAAGTGGCCAGTTGTCTTTGAAAAATATCTCACCATAAACATTTTACTGAGAGGCTGTGGCATGATCACACCTGACACTAAGCCATTGTTTTGAAATAACTAGACATTAAATTCACCTAAGATTCTTTTACTGTGGGTCTAGAGCTTACAGATGCAAGCTGTCTTCTGTTGCAGTGTGGTTTGATTTAGTCAGTTGGTTTTATTAATGTTAGTTATCCTTTATGCTCCTCCATTTGTCCCTTCACATTTGATCCAAGTTGTTTACCCCAAAATTTACCACCACTTAGCTCCCCAGTTATGTCAATCTTCTCACCTCTCCCTGTTTTCTCCTTATCAAACTGAATTTGTTTATAACCTTTTGTCTATCAATCTTATAGCCACCCTCAGTTTCTTCCAGGAAGTTCTGTATCAATCACTCCAGTTTAGCTTTTGTATTTGTCCCCTGACCTTGTACCTACCCCTGCTACATGTTGTATCCTCCTCTGGTTTACCCCCATTGGGCAAAACAGGTTTGCGCCCCTGTCCACCCACCCCTTATTTAAGTTGCTGTAAGCATTGATTTCTTCAGCATTTGTCCCTGCACCCACTCAGAGGGCACCTTTCTTGCCCCACCTGGGGAAATAAAGAACTCTTTGGGCTCGCAGAATGTCCTTCTCTCATCCCTTCATCTCCTCTTAGCGTGCAGAGTTCTTGAAGCTGCGCACCCACGAGCAGCACTTAGCACCGTCAGGGGCAGACAATTCTCCCCTGAGGTGCCACTCATGTGGCGGCAGCGCAGCCTCACACGGGTTGTGCCAGCCAGACCCTTCCACCCGCTCGGGGCCGTGGCAAGTAACTGCCGCAGTCTTCTATCTGATCAGACTGGAGATGGGTACAGTATGTGTGTGGTTCTACCAGATAGGATACCTGATATGAGAAACAAAGAATATATAATGGTATCCAAGTTTGTCTATTACAGCCCCTGCTCAGGTCAAGTGAAAATGAGAAAACTGTTTCAACCCTGGATTAGGGTACAACCCCCTCTGTATCTTGCAGCTTGCCCTACACTGACCCACCACTGATCTGTATTAACAGTCGCACTGCGGTTATAGTGGATCCATGTGAGTTGATTTCATCTGAAAAATTGATGCAAAACTTTCTTAAGAAAAGGTGATCTGCAATTTTTCAACAGGTTTAATTGAATCAAAAATTCAATTTGTTCATGCTATCTGCAGCCTTTAAACAATCAATGGCTATACAATTTCAGCAATGACTCTTTAAAACTAGAATTATTGAAAAGGCTTACAAGTAGTGATAAGCAGACTAAGGTGGTATTGGTTGGCCAGTGGAAGACATTGATTTGAACTGTAAACAGGTTTTATGCTATGCATTACAGCATGTCTTTTTGCCACTCTTATTCTGAGTCACCTGTAAACACATTAATGACATTTATTTGATTATGGTTTTAATATGATTTTAATTGCTTGAGGAGATTTATGGTTGAGGAAAGAGGAAAGTCTGAAAAACATCATGTAAAATGTATTCAAAACACAAGTTTCACAGTCTTTTCTTATTTAATAGATTGTGAATATTTATGATTTACTGAACAAATATTCTTACCATATAAATGTATTTATACTGTACTTGCAAATTCATTTTCTCAGTAAAGAAGAAAAGTTGTGTACATTCTTTTTCATCTGGATAAGTTCCGTCCTTACTTTAGGCATAAAAAGAAATTTTTGTACTGATATTTGTGAAACATATAAGATATGTATGCCTATACACATGCTCTGTGTTTATATTATTTCAGAAAATAAATTTGAAAATTACTAGAACTCTTCCATTTATACTTAGAAAAATTTGAATAATATTTGATTTAAGCTACAATTAAATATATTGTTATTATATCAAATGATATATCAACATGAATAACTAAGGGATCAGGACTAGAATAGTAATAGGCACTGTTTCAACTCAAAAGATGGTACTCTACTCATCATTGCGCTTGTAGTCTAAATGTGAAAACACAGAGTGACTACTCTAGAAGCAGAAAATGTGCTGATATATTCTCATTCTAATTTTAATTGGTAGATAAACAACTAAATGGAGAAAAACAGGGTAAGGTACAGCAAGATTACACCTAAGACTTAAAACCATGTAGAGAATAAAAAGAAAATTAAAAGAGACATAAGATGAAAAAACAGCATATCTGCAGGAAGTTTTCCAGGAGAGTTTTAAATTCAAATTACAAGGAAAAAAAAAAAAAAAACCCTCACATTTTCTTTGTTTCTCTTCTGCAGAGTCAACAGGTTATTTTTGTTGTATGTGTAAAAAGTGCCTGCATTGACTGTAGATAGTTGCAGCGCAGTTTTTACGTTAGAGGAAATTCAGTGAAATTTTTTTGAGAAAAGAAGATGAAAAGTTCTTGGCAGACTTAGAATCTTACCCTTCACATCTGCTACAGGAGCCTTGGTTTTGGCTGTTGTTGATCAGTTCTTCTTTCATCAGCAGGTATTCATGTTGCTAATTCTATACTTGCACAGTGTGCAAGTCTCTTATCTATGTCAGTGGAAATGTCAAGCATGAAATGTGTTTAGTATATGAAACAGATTTGTTCCAAGAGGAAAATGTTGCCTCAGTTTTGTCTTCAGGCTTAACTCAGACCTGACCTTGGAAAAACATACACAAATCTGAGTACTTGGAAAAAAGTTTGAAAAAAAAAAAAAAAAAAGCTGATCACCACCTCATACTGACTGCATACCTACCAATTCTGGTGAATTCAGTGCAATGACACCCACTGGGTGACTTTTCTGAGAGGCAGTTTAAGCTCTCACAGTCTGTCACTGTGTGTCACTTTCGTAAATATAGTCTAAAACAGTTAAAAGGCATCACAGTTCTTCTATTTTTTACTGGTCTCAGTAGGAGATGAAAACTGCAAAATTCAGAAATGGGATGTAAATATCCAAACAACAGCTGGTGGTTTTGGGAAATGAGGTTACTTATTCAACTTATATAAAATCTAATGGCAAAAAATCTGTTTAAATCTAAGCCCAAAGTTTGGGAAAACTGTATTTGTAACCCCTGGAAGCTCTATATTTTTCTTTCTTTATACATCCATTTTGAAAAGATCCTATGTTTCTTTTACTGTTATTCCCATTTTGATGTTGCTGTTCACCACTGTAATGCAGCATAATTTCATAATTTATCTGCAATTTTCCATATGTCCACTATAAGATATTCCCTTCTATGACATTTGAAAACCAGAGTGATTTGTATTTTATAGTTTTCTCCACCTGTGCTTATGAAAAGTGTAGTGAAGAATTTCTCTTTTGTTTAAGTCATTAAGAAACAACAGATGCCAAATTTTAAAGCTTATACTCATCACAACATTATATGGAAGGGACTGAAGTGTCAAAAGAAAATGTTTTTCATTTGGTGTGCAGACATGACTTGCTTCATAAGGCTTCAAAGTTTCATACACAACTATTTTCAGTAAGACCTAAAAAACACATCATTGTAAGTTTTGATGATTATCTGCTTCTATTGCCCATTCACACACATTCCACACAAGCATACAAAAGGGTCAGGACAGTAGGCAGTCTGAAAATCTTGATTATTATTTTTTTACAGATACATTTCTGTATTTTTAATTTGAGACCATCCTTACACAGAAGAAGGGTGTACTCCTTCAAAATCTGACATGTGAGACCAATGCATGTTAAACAATAACACTATCTGCTCTGGTGGGTACTGGGAATGGTTGGACAAGCTGGTGACATATAAGCTTCCTCTCTTTTATAAACACAAAGAAGAACACATTCTAGAAATACCAGGAACCAAAAAACCTTGAGAACAGAAACTGAAAAGTACCAAGTAGCATAAGAAAGAGACAAGATGTATCTTGGATGAGTGATAACAGTTCAGAAGCTGCAAAAAAAAAAAAACTCTTTGAGGGCAGCTGAAAGGCATGGACCAGTAGGCATAGATGGCCTGCTGGCAGCTGCTGGGCTACTACACATGGTGCATGCTGGCCCCTTCATATTTACAGCCAAAATGCATCTGAGTCTCAAAAATTGCCTGAATAATGTAGAAAAAAAAAATATTAACTTGAACACTTATTTTGTAAATGCTGTTATTAGTATCCAGAGCTTGTACTTTATTACTGTCCTGCTTCAAAAGCTTGAGTCATCCAGTCAAGGTGTAGAAGCTACAGTTGATGGTCTGGGTAATCAATAATACAGGACTCTTAAGCCAAAACAGACTTACAGCTGAAATTGAAAACAAATATTAATTCTGTATATATTATGCACAGAAAAGTTTGAATTTCAGAGACAAAATCTAGTCTTTTTTATGTTTGCTAAAATGCTACCCAACATTTATGTTTGATGTATTTTTTATTGCAGTTTTGTCATGAGAATCTGCTGTTTCCCTGGGGCTTTTTTTTTGTTGTTGTTTTTTGGTTTTGTTTTTATTTTTCATAATCTAGTCTTTATTTAAATCAAAAATGCTGATATTTATTTCATTTAGATGCCTAGAGATTTCACCTGTATTAGTAGGCTTTTTTCTCTTAAGCAATACAGATGCAAGCAGCAAGCGATACACTCTTCTATTGCCAGAACATCCAAATGCCAACTCTGTAGGAACAGATGCAGTGCTCCATTCTGCAAATAGTTTGAAAAAAATGGCTCTGGGTGGTGTAATGTGGCCCTTTATAGCAATAGTATATTAAGTGTGAAATGGAAATATGTAATCAAGAAAACCATAAAAAATTGACTACTGCTTATGCAATTCAGATCATAAAGCCAAGATACTAACTGAGACTGTAGATACTGTCATGTTACCAAATGCAGACATATTCACCACAGGCTGCTGTCCAAATGCAAAAAACTCTATTCTTAAAGGTAGTCAGGAGGGCAGAATATTCATTTCTATGTGATTTTGTAACACACTGAGATGTATGGAAAACATCAAGTACATTGAAATTAATATCATTTAGTAATGTATAAATGCAGTTTTATTTAAATTTTTGGTCATGAAATAAATCCTTTAGCAATTTGCAAGGCTCATTATAGAATGCCAGATTTTATTAAATTTCTTTCAATAAATTTTCCTTAGTTTTAGAAAATACTGGGTACTCACAATGGAGCAAACCACAATATGGAGGAAGTGCCCTTCTTCATCTCTGTCTACATCTAAACTCTATAGTGGAGTGAGAAAAACTCCTGGCTTACAACTCTGTAGATGGTTACACATAGCCTCCATTCCAGGGCATTGGTCCCAAAACTAGGAGTAGGCTGTCGGAGTAATTCAGGTCTGAGGCCTGATCTGTGTGGACTAAAGAGTTCACACAGATTCATGTGAACTTGTGTGGGTGGAAGGGTCACATGGCACAAAGTGTCCTTGTCTGTAGTGGGAATTCAGCGTGGGCAAAGTCAAGACTGAACAGATTATTTTCAGCCCAGGTGAGGTCTAAGCCATATCTTGGTTCAGAATGAAACACCTGAGGCTTTATGTTAATTGACTGAAACTATGACTGGATTTAGAAAAA
This sequence comes from Lonchura striata, assembly GCF_050655825.1. Taxonomy (NCBI): domain Eukaryota; kingdom Metazoa; phylum Chordata; class Aves; order Passeriformes; family Estrildidae; genus Lonchura; species Lonchura striata. Next base: position 76,870,193 of record NC_140704.1, read on the forward strand.
AGAGTTAATCCCCCTTCATCCCTAACAAACATCTTTATTACTGGGTAGCGCTTCCTATTTTTGCAAAGATCACAGATTTAAACAGGAACAACAAAACTCAAGCTGATGTACCACTCTGAAGAAATATATAGCCACGATTCTGAAGAAATATGTAACAATGCTTAACATAGTACCCCAGTTGTTGAGAAGTCTTTCATCTTGGATGATTTTCCTAGCCACTTTGATGTTGTTGCCAGTGCCCTGAGTTCAATAACAGGTTGTAATAACCCAGCCCAGCCCCATAGGGTACTGCCACCTACACCCTCTACCAGTGAGCCCGGGAACCTTCAGGGCAGCCCTGGGCCTCCAGCTTTTCCCTGGGCTGAACTGCAGATGTGCCTGTCTCCAGTCTGGTCTATGCTCTACTTCTTGGCATGGCAGCCTTACTTCAGCCCTGTTTTCTGGCTGGATCTCTCAGACTTGTGTTGTAACTCCAGTCCTGCCTCTTGGCCCCATCTTATCTTGCTCCTGACTGGTCCCTCTGGATTGACCCCAGTCCTGGTTTGTTGCTTGCTGTGCTCTTGATGCCCTCCAATACTTGTACCTGACTGCCTTACATGATTAAGGATGTCACCAACTGGTGAGGATGATGGCTTTGTCTGGTCACCTTCATCTCCTGGTTCCTCCTCCATCTGGGACAGTCCAAATCTTTGTGCTCTTTGGAAACTGTAGGAAATGAGGACACAGCTACTATGTTTTCATCAGGAGTGACTGAGGCATGTTATGTGCACCAAGAAGGGCTGGATGGAGTAGGCAGAAGAGCTTTATCAGGCTGAGGACTGGAATGCTGAGAGCTCAGACCCACCAATGTGGTGGCAGTTCTGTCCTGTGTGCTGGCAAACATGCACCTACAAGGAGATAACAAATGGATTTCCCACAGGAAGGCCCTTTTTAGAGATTACACTTGGCATATTCTTAATTCTACCAAGTCTACTTGGGGATCTGTGTTTCCACAGGGCTCACAGCAGCAGTAACTATGCACTGCAGAGTCTATTTCTTACCATGTTTCTGCTATGACATCAGTCATTTCAATAGAGAACCCATATCAGTGTTTTGTGATTTTTCTGTATTTTTGCTACTTCTACTTTCTAAACTGTAGTTTTGGAATAGCCATGAATGCTGGCAACAAACACTTTTTTCTCTGACTACCAACCATCTGCATAACCTACCTTGTAGTCAGCCTGCCCAGATTTGCTTGGCAAAACAGCAGCAGACAAAAGTATTGAAATTTCCCCTACACATGGGATGGTCTGGCAGGGCTGGAGACTGCAGATCAGAAAGAAAAAATTGCTGTTGTGGGCAGACTCAGACTGTTCTTTCTGACATTCCCAGGAAATAAATACCTTTGACTATTTTAACATAATTAACAAACACAAAAAAAATCCTTGATTTCTTTTTCAGTCTTGCCACCATGCTACCTTAAGTGCTAAAACCAAACATAAGATTTGGTTAGGAAGCCTGTTGCAGCCTTCGAAAATGGATTACTGACTCCTATTTATGAATCCAGTACCATGACCTTAAATTAATTTATTTATGGCTGTTTGGATAGGAAAATCTTGGCCTCTGTACATGTATTCTGGCATCTTAGCTCTATACTGATGGCAGGATTACAGATTCCACCAGACAGTTCTATTTTTCTGTCCTTCAGCATTTGTACCAGTCAGTTTATTTTCTGTTTCTGACTGAGGGAAAGTGATTGTACTAATCAGATAAAATATCTCTCAAGTAAACACAGTGGATATAGGCTCTTTTAAGTCTATTGGGACACAACAGAAAAACCAGAGCAATAAGATCATTGTTAACAAATGGTCTGATGTGCTAGTGAATAAGGAGAAAATTCATGTTAAATTGTATCTGAGGTTGGTCTGGGTGTACAGAGATATCTTAATGATGCCATTTAACCATTGTTGCAGTTTGCTAAATAAAACTGTAGGGTTTGGGGGTTATGTTTGAGGAATTTGCAACTTGAAAATGAAAGGTAGGAGATTAATTAAAAAAAAAAAAAATCACCTGTACTGAGAAAGAAACAGTGTTACTCCCAGTGAGAATAATCCAGGTGAAACATATTTACCTCATGCTATTGGTGGCAGAAATTAGTGAGTTAGCGCAAGTTAACCAAGAACTTCACTGAGAGAAGTTAATTTCTGCCTCCAGAATGATCATATCACTTATTCTTGCAATATAAAGATCCTACCTGAACAACCCCTCTTTCAAAATACAATAAGGCACTTTTTAATATTGCCACAAGCTATCCTGCTCCTTTTTTTAACTTTGTTGCAGTTTGCAACTAATTCATTTCAGGGATAATGGGGATAATATGCCACATTGCTGTTTAGAGTGAGGTTTACTGTATAAAAAATACAATTAGAAATACCTTGGAAATTATGATTACAGCTTCTGTTTCAAATTTAAAATCACTCTTTCAAAATGTTTATATTGCACATTCTTGTAAGATGATTTCACCTTGTCTTTAATAGTGGTCAGTAGATTTTCATAGTATAACAGAACAATTTTTTCATCTATATAAAAAATATTTAAACCAACAGTATTTAAAAATAGTGGAAATTCTGTAATATCCTTCACAATTAAAAAGAATCATTCTTTTAGTTTCACAGATGATTACTGAAACAAGAGACTTTTCACTCTTTTGTGTCTAGAAAGGAACTGATTATAAATGAAAAAAAATATCAGTACTGAAAAAATATTTTTGTTAAAGGAGATATATTTTATATCTCACATTTTATAAAACCATTAAAATACCTTGGTTATTAAGCTCTATTAAAGCATTTCCTTTGCAAATACAATATAATGCAAAATTAATGAGTCTTACTTGAACTCATAGCAGCTTAACTCAAAATCTCTGATGTTTCTAGCCTCAGTCATATTCCTATTTTATTCTGACAACCCTGGGGACAAAGCATGTAGTTCAGAATGCCCATGGGAGGTCATCCAAGCATTGTGTTCCCCATACCTATAGTTCCTCTAGCTGCAAGCTATTTCTGAGTCATTTTCTCACTGCCCTTGCTGATTACTAAAATTCTATCTCTCAGGGATGTGGGAACTGTTCACTCATGCCTCCTGTTGAGAAGAGAGGTGATTTCCTACCACAGCACTGTCTGTAGTGTCCGAGCAGCCCTCAGTGAGCTGGCAGTGGTGATCCAGCACCTGCAGCCATGGCACTGCCTTCTCCAGGTGGTGAGCTCCTCCTCGCTCTGCTGAGGCTCAGCAGGAGCTGCCTCTGGGTAATCCATCAGTCTCTGGGTTTGGGAGTAGAACAATGTTGTCCTTGCATGAAGGAATCTTCCCAGACATCCCCCAAGGCCCACCAGGGATCGTGCTGTTCTGGTGCTGGTATGTACTGCTGCCCTGCCAGGTGTCTCCTCTGGCACTTGCAACCCTGATGCCACTTACCCCTGTCCTTGGAATGCTGACTTCCAGCCCCACAGCTACCTGGCAAAGGAACATAGGGCCCTGGAATAGAAATTTTTCTTCAGGACAAGGCAACTGGGTAACTGTTGCTGTCATGCTGGCATGGTAGCGTGGAGGAAGGTTTTAGAAAGGCCTTGGGAATGGTAAACTGAGGAAAAGGATACATTCATGTATGCCCCATTGTATTAGAAAGGCCTTGGGAATGGTAAATTGAGGTAAAAGATACATTTATGTATGGTCCACTGTTTCGGGAAAGTCCCGCTTCAGCATTCCTCTGTAGACCCCCTTCTCCCCACCCCTGAGCAGTTCCCATTGGACCTGGCCCCTGGGGTGGTTTTGATGTGCCTTAGCTGAACACTGTCTCTATTGTTTAAGACCTTATCTCTTAATTTTGCTGTATAAAACTGTATCTGGGCAATAGCCCAGGGCCTTTGGTCCCTGCAACACTTCAGGCAATCAATCTATCTGGACAAGCATACCACTGGTCTCTCTTGGTCTCTTTATCTCGAATCCTAGCGGCGACTGAGGCAGCACTGCAGCTCGGACCGTGCTAACCCAGACGCTGCCTGGTAAGCCCAGGGCAGCGGGACCGCAGAAAACCCCGGCCCCGGAAAGGACAGCTAGCCGGAGGGTCCCGGGGGGCCGGGGAGGGACGGGGGACAGCGGTGAGTAACCCCTGAGAGCAAAGTGGAGGTCGAAAGAGAAGCAACAGGTAACAGATTCTTTTTTTCTATTTCAGCATCTGATTGGTTGTGAATTTTCACTAGCAGAGGGAACTCTGTCTACAAAAAAGTAGAAATCATTTTCCTCAAATGGCTGTTTTCATACATTTGGAAGGCAATTATCACTTCAGGTAGGCCTGACAGATAAAATGTAATAATAAAGTATTATAAAGATGTAGCATAAATTAGTCCTGAAAAATTATTAAAGGAATATAGAAATTACCTTATATTTCAATAGCTTTTATTGAAATATATTTTCTGAGGTTAATTGAACTATGATTCAGAATGCAATTTAAGAGAATATTTTGAAACAGGGAATGAAAATCAACTTATAATTTCAATTAACACATTTAAAACAGAAATAATTTGATAGACCTTCCAGAAAAATTAAAAACTCACATCTTTCATGTTAAAATATTTTTTTTTATTTAGTGCTTTGCTGTTTGCTGTTTGTATTAAAAGCTGCTAATTTTCTTAGTGTTTGTATTCTATGGCTGGCTAAATGAAACCAATGTATTTTAATGTGTGTGTTTTCTGGTAAGCATAATTAAAGCACTTCCTGTTTTTTAAGGTTTTCAAATTTCACACGTTTAATATCAAATATCTTCCATTCAAAAAGAAATCCCTCATTCTCAAAGCATCTACACTGTCATGGTTATTCTGAAACCTTTTAATATAATGGAATAGTAATATTAAGGCCATATATTTAAGACAAATAGAGAAATATTGCTTGGTGTTTTTAAATATAAGATTAAAATCTAAGCATTAATTAATTAATGCATAATTAATTAAGCATAAACTGAGAGTTCCTTTAGTAGTATTTTGAGATAGATTTGTGTTAAGAGTAATGATTTAATATAAAATTAAAATTAAAAGAAACAAACATTTTTTATTCAAATGATGGCTCATTACTTTATACATTTTATAAGTATTTTTATAAGACTACTTAAAAAATTTAAACTAGAACATTAAGGAACATTAAGGAACATTAAATAGAAAATGTATGCATAAGTAAATAAGTTTTAATAATCAACAATTTCATTATATAAGTTACATGTATATAAAGTATGGTATGTATCTTTAATATAATTTTAAGGACATCAGAAATATTTTAGATAACAAAGTTTTTAAACTTTATTGACAATTACCCTCAGGTTTATTAAGTAAAATTCCTTTCGATATTCACAGCATTTTGACTATATAAATATCAAATCCCATTAAATACCTATATTTAAAATAGCTTAACATTTTTCAGAGCCAAGAGGAGATATCTTCGCAGCTCTTGGAGCAATCAGGTAGAAGAAGCTAACTGTATCTCAGTTTGAAGATGTTTCATTGAGGAGGAAAGCTCAGCTTAAGTTAAGAATGTCAAGTTATAGGAAGCATATCTTAGTGATAAGCCAGCAAATGTTCTGCATGAGGTTTATTTGCAACTTGTAAAAACAGGTTGTTCAAGAAATATTGTATGAAATGTTTAGTTGTCTTTATTCATTAGGCAGTATTTCTGTTGATTTGATAGGTCTGAAATATCATTAATTAGATTCTCTAGCCACAGAATGATGTCAGACAGGAACTTGAGAGTGTGAATGTATACTGAATTTTACACCTGCTTGCTCATGTCCTATTAATTTCCATTGTTGGACACTTACCAATACACATTTTGAGATGCAAATGCAAAGTGGGAAAATCTGTGTCTTGGTTAGACAAGACAGGAGTCTGTGAAAGAGGGCAAAGCCTCCTGTACAATGGAGAACGGCAAACCCCCCTCCCCCTGAATTACCAGGATCTTTAAATTAAAAGGCTCTCAGGCAAAGATATGGGAGTGGGAGTAACAATTCTTTACTAGGAGAAAACTGGACAACAATTTGAAAAAAGGCAAATGCAATCGGTACAAACAAAACCAGTGAAAGAAAAAAAAAAGTTTAGAACCTGAGGATTGCCAGTATCAGGTTTGCTGGGACAATTGCTTTCCCTTGCAATAGTTGATGAGTTGCAGCTGAAGTGGTGATCTTTAGAAGGGTATAGTTTTCCTCTGAAGATCTGGTGGCAGTGGGGGCCGGTCTTCCTCTGCGCCGGGGTTGCCTCTGAGCTCCGCTGCCGTCGGCTCAGCGCGCGCCGGCTGCTTCGCTGCGAGTGCCGCCGAAGAGAGAGCGAGAGAGAGCTGCTTTCCCCGGGAATCCCGCGCAGAGAGAGAGAGAGCTGCTTCTCTCGGAGTCCCGCGAAGAAGAGCGAGCTGCTTTCCCCCTCTGGGTGGGACCCCTCACGGTGTTACATTTTTTCAGCCCTTCATTGAATCAGTCAAAGGTGTATACACAAACCATTGTCTCTGAGAGAGATAACAAAAAACCTGTCCAACCGGTTCGCCTTCGACAGATGGCAAATGGAATACAAGCTTATCTTACAACCCAGGACATTATCCACCCCTTATTCTATTTCCATCTGCACACCATGAAATCTTACACCCAGTTCTCTCTTAAGACTAAGTTTCCCTGTGGTACACAGCGGGTCTCCCCATCTTCCTGCATTACCCACCAAGTGTAACCAGGTCCTTGAGCAAAGACAATCCCACGAATGGGTTGGTCTTTGCCTGAGGTGGGATTAATCCAAACAGTTTTCCCTAAAATACCTTTCATATGTACTACAGGGACCTTATCTCCATCTACTGCGTGTAAGGGTTCTGACTGAGCAGGGCCAGCTCGATTGACAGACCCCCGGGTGTTGACCATCCAGGTTGCTTTTGCCAGGTTAATTTCCCAGTTTCTAAATGTTCCCCCACCGAGTGCCTTCAGGGTAGTCTTAAGGAGTCCGTTGCACCGTTCAACTTTGCCGGCAGCTGGAGCATGATAGGGAATATGATATATCCATTCGATACCATGTTCTCTGGCCCAGGTGTTGATAAGGCTGTTCTTGAAATGGGTGCCGTTGTCAGACTCAATTCTCTCAGGGGTGCCGTGTCTCCACAGGACTTGTTTTTCCAAGCCTAAGATGGTGTTCCGGGCAGTGGCATGAGGTACAGGGAAAGTCTCCAGCCATCCAGTGGTGGCTTCTACCATGGTCAGCACGTAGCGCTTGCCTTGGCGTGTCTGGGGCAGTGTGATGTAGTCAATCTGCCAGGCCTCCCCATACTTGTACTTGGACCACCGCCCACCATACCATAGGGGCTTCACTCTCTTGGCCTGTTTGATGGCAGCACACGTCTCACAGTCATGGATAACCTGGGAAACACTGTCCATGGTTAGATCCACCCCTCGGTCTCGTGCCCACTTGTAGGTGGCATCTCTGCCCTGATGACCTGAGGCATCATGAGCCCATCGAGCCAGGAACAACTCCCCCTTATGGTGCCAATCTAAGTCTATCTTTGACACCTCTATTTTTGCTGCCTGATCTACCTGCTCGTTGTTCCGGTGCTCCTCATTAGCCCGACTTTTGGGGACATGGGCATTTACATGACGGACTTTCACCGTCAGCTTTTCCACCCGAGAGGCAATGTCTTTCCATATATCAGCAGCCCAGATTGGCTTTCCTCTACGTTGCCAGTTGGCCTTCCTCCACCTTCCCAGCCAGCCCCACAGAGCATTGGCTACCATCCATGAATCAGTATAAAGGTAGAGCTTTGGCCACTTTTCCCTTTCAGCAATGTCCAGAGCCAGCTGAACGGCCTTGAGTTCAGCGAGTTGGCTCGATCCACCTTCTCCTTCGGTAGCTTGTGCAACTTGGCGTGTGGGGCTCCATACGGCTGCTTTCCACTTCCGGTTCATCCCTACGATGCGACAGGAACCGTCAGTGAAAAGAGCGTAGCAGGTCTCCTCTGCTGGTAGTTGGTTGTATGGTGGAGCTTCTTCAGCCCTTGCCACTTGTACCTGCTCCTCATCATCAGTGAGACCAAAGTTTTCACCTTCTGGCCAGTTCGTAATTATCTCCAAAATCCCAGGGCGATTCAGGTTTCCAATACGAGCGCGTTGAGTGATGAGGGCAATCCATTTGCTCCATGTGGCGTCAGTGGCATGGTGGGTAGTAGGAACCTTTCCTTTAAACATCCACCCCAGCACCGGTAGTCGGGGTGCCAGGAGGAGTTGTGTTTCTGTGCCAATTACTTCCGAGGCTGCTTGAACTCCTTCAAAGGCAGCCAAGATTTCCTTCTCTGTGGGAGTGTAGTTGGCTTCAGACCCTCTGTAACTTCGGCTCCAGAATCCCAGTGGTCGGCCTCGAGTCTCCCCAGGCACTTTCTGCCAAAGGCTCCAAGACAACCCATGGTTCCCGGCTGCAGAGTAGAGCACATTCTTGACCTCTGGTCCCGTTCTGACTGGGCCAAGGGCTACAGCATGAGCGATCTCCTGCTTGATCTGGGTGAAGGCTTGTTGCTGCTCAGGGCCCCAGTGGAAATCATTCTTTTTTCGGGTAACCAGATAAAGAGGGCTCACAATCTGGCTATACTCAGGAATGTGCATTCTCCAGAAACCTATGGCACCCAGGAAAGCTTGTGTTTCCTTTTTGCTGGTTGGTGGGGACATAGCTGTGATCTTGTTGATGACCTCAGTGGGAATCTGGCGCCGTCCATCTTGCCATTTCACTCCCAGGAACTGGATCTCTCGGGCAGGTCCCTTGACTTTGCTCTTCTTGATGGCAAAGCCAGCTTCTAGTAGTATCTGGATGATCCTCTCACCTTTCTCAAACACTTCTGCCGCTGTGCTCCCCCACACAATGATGTCATCAATGTATTGCAGGTGTTCTGGAGCCTCACCCTTTTCTAGTGCAGTCTGGATCAGTCCATGGCAGATGGTGGGGCTGTGTTTCCACCCCTGGGGCAGTCGGTTCCAGGTGTACTGCACGCCCCTCCAGGTGAAAGCAAACTGAGGCCTGCATTCTGCTGCCAGAGGAATGGAGAAAAACGCATTAGCAATATCAATGGTGGCATACCACTTTGCTGCCTTGGACTCCAGCTCGTACTGGAGTTCCAGCATGTCCGGCACAGCAGCGCTCAGCGGTGGAGTCACTTCATTTAAGCCACGATAGTCCACAGTCAATCTCCATTCTTTGTCAGATTTGCGCACAGGCCAGATGGGGCTGTTGAAGGGTGAGTGGGTTTTGCTGACCACCCCTTGGCTCTCCAGCTCCCGAATCATTTTGTGGATGGGGATCACGGCATCTCGATCCGTCCGATACTGCCGGCGGTGCACTGTCGAGGTCGCAATTGGCACGCGTTGTTCTTCCACCCTTAGGAGTCCTACTGCAGAGGGGTTTTCTGACAGTCCAGGCAAGGTGTTCAATTGCTTAATGTCTTCTGCCTCTACAGCGGCTATTCCAAAAGCCCACCTGAGTCCCTTTGGGTCTTTGTAATATCCGTTCCGGAGGAAGTCTATGCCTAGGATACACGGAGCATCTGGGCCAGTCACTATAGGGTGTTTCTTCCACTCCTTCTCAGTCAGGCTCACCTCAGCTTCCACCAGAGTCAATTGTTGTGATCCCCCTGTCACACCAGCAATGGAAACAGGCTCTGCCCCCACATGTCCCGATGGTATCAGAGTACACTGTGCACCAGTATCAACTAAAGCATCATATTTTTGTGGCTCTGATGTGCCAGGCCATCGGATCCACACTGTCCAGAAGATCCGGTTTTCCCGTGCCTCTCCCTGGCTAGAGACAGGGCCCCTCTAACACTGGTTATCATTCCTTCCCTGGGCATACATACTAGAGGTCCCTTCAAGGGGGTCTGACAGATCGTACCCACAAGCTTGGTCACGGGAGGTTGAGGCTACCTTCACTTTGGTGGAACTCCCCCGGTTAGAGTTTCCCTCCTTGAGTTGACGGACCCGTGCTGCCAGGACAGAAGTGGGTTTCCCATCCCACCTCCCCATGTCTTCCCCATGGTCACGCAGGAAGAACCACAGATTAGCCCTTGGGGTGTACCCTCTCTCTCTAGCTGGGGATTGTTGGGTGCTGATTCTGGGGCCTGTGACTCTCACGGGTGCTGTATTAACCTTCCTTATCTCCTCCCTCATCTCCTCTTTAAACTCCTTAATCACAGCTGAGATATGAGCCTGCATTGGGCCATTAATCATACTCTCATAATTCCTAAGTTTGTTGGCAACAGAACCTATTGTCTCCCGGTGGGTGTCAGCATTGATCGTTGCAATGAAGGTGGCGTATTGAGATGGCCCAAGATTTGCCAGACTCCACAGCATTTGTCCCGTACACCTGACCTTGTCAGGATCATTATTGTGTCGTCCATCCCTCCCAAAGAGTACCTCCAATACTGCCACTTCTCTCAGCTGTTGGATCCCTTCCTCGAGGGTCTTCCAGCGCATTCTATGATGGTGCTCTTGCATTCTCTCTCTGTGGATAAACCTCTCCCTGACACTCATTAAGAGCCGCTCCCAGAGAGAAAGGGACCCTGGTTCCCTTACAAAAACCTGATTTATACCCGAGTCCTGGGTCAAGGGTCCCAAGTTCCTTGCCTCACCACCGTCCAGCTGCACGCCTGTACCCATAAGATCCCAAACCCGGAGTAGCCAGGTAGCATAAGCCTCACGCCCTCGTCGCACAATGTCTTTATGCAGATTGCGAAGACTTTCGTACGTCAGGGACTCGGTGATGATAGCAATCTCTGGCTCCCCTGTGGGTTGTGAGGTTCCTCCATTCCTGTCCCTATCTGCAGGGTGCTCTGCTTTCACCTTAGACTTCCTTGTTTCTACCGGGGCCACTGCTGCTGACCGTGACTGCCCTTGTGGTTCAGCTGGAACCTGGACAGTTGTAACATTAGTGGGTTCCACAGCTGTACTATTAGACTGTCCCTCCTCAAGGCAAAGGGCCGGTTTCTCACCAGCTGGGGAAATGCACTCCTTCAGCATCTCTCGTATCTCCTTAACCAGAACCCTCACCCAATCTGGGCGGTTCATTTCTGAGGTGGGCTGTGGGGCAGGGTCAGGCTCTGGAGCAGCAGCATCTCGAGTCTGTGGTGTAGGTGTGAGGGTAGTTATCCAGGTTAATCTTCCCTTATCTCTGAATGCTAAATATAACAGGACTATCAGCAACACCACCCATTGTATGGTATCATTAGCACTTATAAAGGATCTTAACCCTTTGAGAACTGGTGGAGCAGACCCAAAAAGATGGTTAAAAGGTTGAGAGAAAGTTTGCCCAGGTGCTATTTCCTCGCAGTAGGTACCGTTATTAAAGTAACCCCAAAAACATACAGTTAACGTGTGATAGCTATGAATCCATGTACCTGCCTTCCAGAGGAAATTAAAGATCCATGAATTCCTCACCCAATTAACCCAGAAGCCAAACTTGATAACAGACACCGTAGCCTTAGTTATAGGACCCATTTTTAGATAAGGGTCTGCAAATGGGAAAAGTATAGCTACGATCACATGCCACCCAAACCAAGGTAAACTAGACCACATGGTGATGCTGAAGATGTTTTTACACACAACAAAACCAAATTACTTAAGAACTGTTAATCCTTTTTCCCTCTCAATGCCCTCGGGCCTCACGTTGATGCGCCAAATTCTGTCTTGGTTAGACAAGACAGGAGTCTGTGAAAGAGGGCAAAGCCTCCTGTACAATGGAGAACGGCAAACCCCCCTCCCCCTGAATTACCAGGATCTTTAAATTAAAAGGCTCTCAGGCAAAGATATGGGAGTGGGAGTAACAATTCTTTACTAGGAGAAAACTGGACAACAATTTGAAAAAAGGCAAATGCAATCGGTACAAACAAAACCAGTGAAAGAAAAAAAAAAGTTTAGAACCTGAGGATTGCCAGTATCAGGTTTGCTGGGACAATTGCTTTCCCTTGCAATAGTTGATGAGTTGCAGCTGAAGTGGTGATCTTTAGAAGGGTATAGTTTTCCTCTGAAGATCTGGTGGCAGTGGGGGCTGGTCTTCCTCTGCGCCGGGGTTGCCTCTGAGCTCCGCTGCCGTCGGCTCAGCGCGCGCCGGCTGCTTCGCTGCGAGTGCCGCCGAAGAGAGAGCGAGAGAGAGCTGCTTTCCCCGGGAATCCCGCGCAGAGAGAGAGAGAGCTGCTTCTCTCGGAGTCCCGCGAAGAAGAGCGAGCTGCTTTCCCCCTCTGGGTGGGACCCCTCACGGTGTTACATTTTTTCAGCCCTTCATTGAATCAGTCAAAGGTGTATACACAAACCATTGTCTCTGAGAGAGATAACAAAAAACCTGTCCAACCGGTTCGCCTTCGACAGATGGCAAATGGAATACAAGCTTATCTTACAACCCAGGACAATCTGTCATTTACAAAGGACTGCATTTGAAAGAATAGATGTTTAATCTAAGCATCCCTTTAAGAATATGGTATTCTGAAGCACACAGACACTAAGCAAACTCAAGTCTGAATGTTGGATCATTAATGTGAGCCATACTATATTTGTGATTATATTGATTGGTAGTTATTATTAAAGTTAATTTTGTTGTATGATAATGATAATAATGATAATGATAATGATAATGACCTTAGGGTCAATTAATTCACATTAATCAAATGCTGACTGTGGAAATTACCATGGAAAATGTGTAAAGGTGACCTGGCTGACCACTACTGGTAATTATTAATATTTCTAGTTATTAAACTTTGTCAAAGGCAGGCTTATAAATTTACTCTAGTAATTTGTCTACTCAATGACGTCAGCATAGTACTTAGGAAGTCAAGTCAAGTGGTCTTAATACAAAAAAATATTGAAGTGATTTGACCTAGTTCTTACAGATTTTATCATTTGGGAGTCAGGGACAACATTGTTCAGAGTGTGACACTGGTACCTTAGGAATTTTTTTTCTTTAAACAAATTTCTAGAAGATCTTTTCTGTTTCCAGTTGAGAGAGGATATGAGAATTAGAGGGAAATGAGATGAAGCTTAGGTGAAGCAGCACCATTTTTATAAAAATGAAAGCCTAAAGCATAGTATCTTGGGAGCTCATTTTGGGCCTCCATAAAGCTTTCCATTTGTTCTCCTAGTTAGTTGTTATCAATCCTGTCCAGTCACCCTCCTCAAGCAGCTCCAGCTAGAACAGTTTGTCCCACGCAATATCTAGTCAAGTGTTGAATCTTCTCAGGTGTGAGAACTGCACAACCTAGCTGAGGAACCTGTTGCAGTATTTGACAACTCTCACAGTAAAATAAGCTTTTTAACTTTTTTTTTAATATGTAATTGCCTGTAATTTCTCTTTGCGGCCATTTGTGCTCATTTTAGTTTGAGTAGATTTAATTTTCTGTAGCAACCATGTTATGAATGAAAAAGGTGACCATGATAAACATGTTGTTTAACGTCTATGCAAACCAGCATCATAACTTATGTCTTTAACATATTTAGTATGAGAATTCAACTAGCTGATTTTACATGCATGTATTATTCCATGCTTTTTTTCTCATTCTAAATTACCCTGATTTTCTAACCATACTAGTGTAGTGATGTTTGTCCTGACAGTTTCATGCTGGAATGTCAATGCATATGAAAAACTTCCTTTTTATAAATAAGATTTATTATTTATAATAAATTATTATTGTCAATTAAAATAATATTTTTTGGCTAGACTAAGGATATCTATCTGTATGTATCTATATCTATATATTTATTTGTCTGTATCCTATATCTATCTATTTATGTCTATATTTATATCATCCATGTCTATATCTAAGTATATTGCACACATTTTTTTTTCTTAAGCATGGAGAATTCTCCATGGACACCATTGCTGATTTGGCACCTTGACTTTTTGCGCAGCTCTGGCTTTAGTTCAAAAAAGATGTCATGTCCAGGGGCAAAGCTCCTTGGCAGGCCAGGCCAGGCTTACAGCTCTCAGGGTGAAAGCAAGGCAGCACTATGCCCCAAACTAAAGGCACTCATGAGTAGACACCACGCAGTGACACTGGCCTAGCTCTGAAATAAACTCCCAACAAAAAATATGCTGACTGTGGAAATGACCATGGAAAATGCGTAAAGGTGACCTGGCTGACTACTACTGGTAATTATTAATATTTCTAGTTATTAAACTTTGTCAAAGGCAGGCCTATAAATTTACTCCAGTAATTTGTCTACTCAATGACTTCAGCATAGTACTTAGGAAGTCAAGTCGTCTTAACACAAAAAATATTGAATTCCTTAATACAAAAAATATTGAGGATAATTAGAGTAATTTGGTGACCTGAATTTTGTGGTTGAGGGAAGCTTAGGCCCAACAATATTTAACATTTTATGAATTCAACTTCCCTAATGAGGTGCAGCAGAGGTAACAGTGTCCCTAGTGCAAAGTGTGTATTTAATTTTGACAAGTTATGCATGGCCAGAAACAACAGCAATTTCCTTTTGACAAGCACTATTACTTATAAATCACACTATTGACACAGCAGGACTAATTTAAAAGGATGAGCAGATTAAGCAAAAACTGCCTGATCCTATTCCCAGCGCTCATCCCTCAGGTACTACAGACAGCCCTGTAGTTTTGGACCTGTGGCAGACAGCACCCACCCATTTATTCCTTGTTTTAGCAATATGTATCTTTCCCTTTACTGCTGTAACAGGTCTGGCCAGGCTGTGTGAGGCCCTATGACAACAAAGGAAGTTCGGGGACCCCAGAGACACTGAGCTCACAGGTCATTGTAATATACAATATTTGAAGCAGCTTTGCTGGGGAGAAGCCTGTGCTCATGAGAAAGAGAAAGCAGGACTGTGGGAAAGGGAGACCATGACTGTGAGAGTGCCCAAAGAGCAGCTCCCAGACAGCATCAGTAACAATGTACAGGTTAGAGACTGTAAATTTACAGGGCACAACTGTGCCCTCAGTGAGAAAGTGACAAGGTAGCCTTTTGGCTTGGGTATCACACTTACAACATAGCAAAAAGTCTTAAAACTTGTGAAACATTCACATTAGGAGGTTTAAAAAGATTACATTTCTTCCTAAAAGTGGGTAATTTGAATGAATATTAGAAGCTAAATCACTAACCTATTTGAAATATCTGCTTTCCCAAAAGCCAGTTGTATGCAAGACAAGCTTTAAGGTGTTGCTACTGCCTTTCTGCAAATTTGTTGTCATGCCATGGATTGTGGCAGAAGATAGATAAATATCATTATCCATAAATAATACATCCAGGATGAGAACAGTTCTCCCAGCTAGCCAGACAACACCCCTGCCTACGGATGGGTCCTGGGGTCAAGTGGACTGTTCCATCTCACCTCCCGAAAGATGTATGGTTCACCCCGCACCTCTGTCCCTCCCCTAAAACATCAAGTGCCTGTAACCCCATTGGCCCGAGCCTTGTTCCAGCCCACCTTGAAGCTCCTTGAAAAGGGGGCTTTGAGGGGCCACACAGTCTCTTGGAATTTCCTCCCCTCTCTTGGAACTTCCCCTCTCCTTGAGCATCCTTTTGTCTCTCCCCTCCCCCACCCTCTCAAGCCCTGCCACGTGCTGCATCTGGGAGCACAAGGCAGGACCTTCCTGCATCCCCAATAAACCTCATTATCCAAGAGCAGCCTTGAGAGATCTCTCGTCAACATTCACCCAAACCATCCTGGAGAG
This sequence comes from Lonchura striata, assembly GCF_050655825.1. Classification (NCBI taxonomy): domain Eukaryota; kingdom Metazoa; phylum Chordata; class Aves; order Passeriformes; family Estrildidae; genus Lonchura; species Lonchura striata. The sequence goes on from NC_140704.1 coordinate 76,885,900, forward strand.
GTAGCAATTTTCTACAGACTGGCACCCAACGAGGAAAACGAATCCACATGTCTGTGAACATATCTCCAGCCTTTCTACTTGTGGGACACCTCTCCATGCACAGTAACTAAATTACCTGTGGTAGCCTCCTCATCGTTGTTGTGAGCACGGCATTTTGTTGCTAGGCAACGTAGAGGCTGGAGCTCTTTAAAGAATTGCCGAGGCAATCTACGCTCAAGCACCCCAGCTCCTTACTAAGTAGTGAGCTTTCGGAGCTCTTGGAAGATTTCTGCCTCAAGCACAGGAAACGCTGCGGAGTTGCAGAGACCCTGAGCTCTGTGAAGAGCCTTGTGGCACACCGCCACGTGCAGAGAGCGCACAGAGCACTGCCTAGCACTGCCCGTGCTGGAAGCCCTGAGGGGGAAGTCTGGAGTTCCTGAGTACGGAAAACTCGTCCTGGACAGATGCCTGAATCCGGAGCTCTGAGGGGACCCCCGCAGTGTCCCGAGCACCGACAGGAGGTACGCCGGAACTCGACAGAGGACCCCGCTTTCGCGACATTGATGTGAGCTACACAGGTCTAAAAAATGGGATAATCCCACTCTGCCCTTGATAGAGATCTCTATAAGCAACTTAACCATCTCTTATGTAGCTATAACAGTACTTTATCTAAGAAAGAGTTAAAAAACCTCCTGGAATGGGTCCTGTTTAACTTTCCTAATGCTGAGAGGTCAGCTGGCTTTACCAGAGAATTTTGGAACTCAGTTGGAAATAGACTTTTTATTGATATTTCACAATGGGATCCTAATGCTTGTAATTTGCTCCCAGCTTTTAGAGCTGTGGCCGACTTGTTTACCCCGCAGAAACCGGCCTCGGCCTCGTTGCCCGTTCACGCCGTTTCTGACGACCCCACCCCCACCGTGGTTCCCCCCCACGCAGCCCCCCCGCCCTCACTGCGGCCAGCCTCGCCCTCGCCCTGGCTGCCCCTGCCCCTGCCGGCCCCCCCACCTGCCCCCTCAACGGCGTCTCTGGCAGCGGCGTTCACCGCTTTCGCTGGCCTGTTGCAAAACAAATTGTTCCTGTTTTTGCAAACAGTGGAGCCAGTGCCTGCTGCAGCCGGCTTGCCACTGCCTCTCGCGGGAACCCCAGACGCCTGGGGAGAGACGCCACCCACACCGCAGCAACACGTGACCACGCTCCCAGTCCCGGCGCCACGGCAGCAATCGGCAGGAAGCCCCGCGCCACCGCCCCCCCAGCCAGAGCCCCCCCAACCACAGGGGGATGCCCTGGGGCCCTGTACCATGCCCCTTCCACTCCCCACACTCGTGAATACACGCCAGCCCCCGTCGGCACGGCCCCAACCCCCGAGCCCACCAGCCGCAAGGTAGACACGGCTGCCATGATGCCTCTCCGCGCGGACCACGTGGCACACCCCGCGCATGAGCAGTTCATGATTCCCCCCATCCGGCTGCCCCCCACTGCCCCCACAGCACCTCTGATGCAGCCCCCCTCTTCCCACATGCCCCATGCCACGGTCTACGCCCAGCCAACGTCCCCGTGGCCCCCCACAGGAGCGCAAAAGCCTCTGGTTCTGGCCAGAGAAGCCCTGCCACCACCGCTGCCAGCACTACTTCCAGGCTCTTCAGCTCTACCAACATATCTATCCACACAGCAAGCCCAGCTGGAACTTCTTACAGCTGCATCACATATAGTTCCTCTCACACCTCCGCCCTCACAGCTTCTGGAAACCCCAGCCCTACAGCCACCAGCAGCTTCTCTGCAACCACAGCCTACAACCCCCCTCCAACCCTCCAGCCAGTCTGCCTGCAGCACCACAACATGATTCTGTAGCCACAGTTTGGAAAGATCCCTCCACACATCTGGGTTTTTCCCATGTGCCTTTGCTGACAGATACTCTTCCTGCCCCTCTGACTGAGCTACCAGCTACTCCTGCACCTGCTCCACACAGCACCTCATCACAGCTTGGCACGCAGCAAGAGGGAGAAGGATGGAACTTGGAAGCTGCTTTGACAAATACAGGACACACAGAAACCTGTGCTGCCTCTGCTGATACTACCCCGATTTCACAGAATTCCCAAAAAGGTGTTGACAATCACCAACTGAGAGCCTGAAATGGACTTGGACGTGATATTCACAAAGAGGACAGTCTGAATCCCCAGTCCATGCCTGTGGCATTCAGCCAGAAAGCTGGTGGTCCCAGAGAATGGACAGCTGTCCCATCTCAGGATGAGAGAAAATTCCTAAAAGCAGCAAATGATGGTGGTATCTCTCCTTCCTATGGTAAACAACTGTTGAAAAGTACCATAGAAAAAACATATGAAACCCTAAAATGCAGCTTATTAAAACAGGTAAGGGGAATTTATAAGGCTGCACCTCAAAAGAGGTTGAGTAAGGCTCTGTATGCTTACTATTTTTAAATAGCTCTGCAGGAGAGCCTCACCCCCTGATTTATAGACATTTTCTGAATAACAAAAAAGCAAAAATAAAAGGGCACCCCTCAGTCTTAATCAAAACCTTAGACTCAGGACAAATAGAAGGTCCATGCAAATTTGTAACATGGGGGAGAGGGTTTGCTTGTGTTTTCACAGGTGAAGGATCCAAATGGGACCCAGTGAAAAATGTGAAGCCCACTGGTACCCCAACACCAGGCAGTGTTTCTGCAAGTCTAAGCCAAGAAGCAAAAGTCCAGACCTGAACTGTGCAGAGCCAAGAGAAAATTACCAGCCAGAAACAGCCCGAGAAAAGAATGGAAATTTATCATTTGCATGCGTGCATGTTGCTTTTGCTCCCTTGTTGTTGCTTTTGTTCCTTTGTTTCAGTTTTCATATTGAAATTTTACCTGCAAGCCAACCAAAGACAAATGCCTGGGTTGCTTTAGCCAAGTCTGCAGGCTCTGGTACCATCTCCCTAGCTGACTCAAGCCTTAACAGACCTTTTTCAACCTGTTCAATTAGAGAACCTTCTCCAGAAGGTTTTGATAATGCTACCTCAGCTAAATTCTTCCATTACACTAAAACAGTTAAAAAAGTTAAGATGTTGGCTCAGTAAAGAAATAAATGCCACCTCTACTATAATCAGTAATCTAGCTAAACAGTTTATCTGATGGTTTGAGCTTTGCACTTTGGCTGAAGGAACTCTGTAAAGTAAGTTTGATTGTTTTAAAAGTAATAAGTGTAGTTTCAGTAGCAATATCCTATATACCTCAGAGTCTGCAAAAAATAGTAATTAAATCAGTGTTTAGCTTTCAAATGGTTTAATAGAACGGGGGAGTTGTTGTGGAAGATAGATAAATATCATTATCCATAAATTATACAGCCAGGATGAGAACAGTTCTCCCAGCTAGCCGGACAACGCCCCTGCCTACGGATGGGTCCTGGGGTCAAGTGGACTGTTCCATCTCACCTCCCGAAAGATGTATGGTTCACCCCGCACCTCTGTCCCTCCCCTAAAACATCAAGTGCCATTGGCCCAAGCCTTGTTCCAGCCCACCTTGAAGCTCCTTGAAAAGGGGGCTTTGAGGGGCCACACAGTCTCTTGGAATTTCCTCCTCTCTCTTGGAACTTCCTCTCTCCTTGAGCATCCTTTTGTCTCTCCCCTCTCCCACCCTCTCAAGCCCTGCCACGTACTGTGTCTGGGAGCATGAGGCAGGACCTTCCTGCATCCCCAATAAACCTCATTATCCAAGAGCAGCCTTGAGAGATCTCTCGTCAACATTCACCCAAACCATCCTGGAGAGGCAGAAATATTCTACAATGGATGCCTTGTAAAAGTTGTACAAACCTGAATTTCACATAGCATGATTCTTTTTGCAAGTAAAATTGTGTTGTTGAAAGGTTCGAAAGGGAAAGAAACCACTAAAAAGGAACTCTTCTGTCTAGTAAAGACCTGTGTAAATATCATAACAAAATTTACCTGACATCACTTCAAGATAAAGTAATAACTGTGTTATAGTGTATTTTTATAACAAAAATGAAATTCTGAAATCATATAACCTTGGAGCAGCAACAATTCTTTCCTTTTTTGATGAGAAGTGTGAAAGAGGAACTTTTTATCCCTTCATGTGATTTAGCAAAGATGAAGTTCAGTGTATATTTTAAGACAATATTTTAAATTTGTTTTAACTATGTGTGGACATATGGTAGTCTGACCACACCTGGACCAGCACCTCACCTTGAATGTAAAAACCAGCAGTGATATGCTGCAGTGGGATCACTCTGTAGTGACACCACTCCAACAGCTCTTTTCACTCAAGTGAAAGGGGATACTAAGCACTAAAAGGACTGCTCAAAACTACTACCTGTCCTAAGGAAATAGCATATTATTTATTGTTGTAAGAATTTAGTGTTCTTAGCCCCTATACAGAGTGAACATTTCATTATGATCTTTCACTTTGGAAGGGATTATAAAGCTATTGTTACTGGGTGAAGCTCTTTAAGGATATTTGTTATCTTGAGGATGAGGGTGCAGTTCTAATCACCTGGTCGATATTGCTCTTCTCCTTTATTTATCTGTATGTGTAAAGGCTGATCTATATATATAGCACATATCTGTACCTATAGCTAATCTATATCAATTAGTGTGTACATTAATTAATGTTTATACTATCATATTAAGCTTAATATTCCTGTATATATAGTAACCTTCCAAAATTCTTTGTCATTCATAAGAATTTTTTCTCCATTGAGTCGCATCATTTAAAGTTTCTGTTTAAAGATATAATGAACTAGGTGTAATTGAAGTATTGGAAGATAAAACCTGTAGCTTAGCAAGCTATGAGGGTTATAAAAACTGGAATAAGGTATGCAGCACCATGATGATACACTGAATTTTTGATGAGAAAAAAATCAGCAATACAAGCTCATCAGTAATGATCATTACAGAAGGAAATAGGAATTTAGGCATAGGACTCATAATAGAAATAGCAATAAAAATAGTTAATTCATGGAATTGAAGTCATCCAAATACCTGTGTTAATAAATGTGAGTAGATGAAACAATTAGTAGGTGAAAAAGCAGTTGATAGAACTACCATATCCCATTATTTTGTCTTGTGAAAAAAAAAGATAAACTGAAACTTTCTGGCCTTGATAACTTTTTTTTTCATGGTTAGCTGGCAGAAAATCCATTGAAATAAAATTTCACCAAATTTACTGGTTATTTTCTATAGTTTCACCTAGATGCTTTGTGCTTTTAAATTCAATTTCATCATGTATAGCAAAGCTAAGTTAAAAGAAACTTTTAAGTCAGACAAAAAGTAGTATGAGAAACAATATTTTCATGAAACTGATGAGAACAGAAAAATGCAACTAGAGCTGTGACAAAGTAGTTTATGGCCTGCCATAGACTGTGAACATTATTTTCAGAATACAAAACCTGAAAACAGAAATTATTTCCACATGCCTCTAGCTTTGGGAATTGTAATTCTTCATTTATACTGATGCCTAGGAGAGGCTTCCTGGAACAGAGGTTAGACTGAGTTATAAAATAAAGTAGGTATTTATTGAAAGACCTTCAAAGGGTACATCTTGGACAATGCAGGAGCCTACACACAAGATGCATGACGATCACCAGTTTTTCAAACAGATATCAATTTGGTTTGTTTGCATATCAGGGGTTAATTGTGCAATTACAACTCCAGGTAATGAAGTCACATTCCCCCAGTTTTCCCCTCCCAATTCACTTTTGTTTATACTTTTCTGGCCTGAAGCTGTGATGACCTTGGTTCCATCTCAGAAAGGATTGTTTTGTCTGACTAAGCTGTGAAGATACTCCATATGAAGTTCAGAGTTATACATTAATGCAGTACAGGATTTGAAAAATATAAAATCTAAAACTTAAGGCATCAAGAATATAGGTAGAAATGTCAATAAAAATTAATTATACATTCAGATACTACATAGTTCCTTCAATTTTATAGGGCAAAACATCCAAAGAATTCTTATATTATGTAGACAAAATACCTATTTTTTCTTTTTTTCTTTTTAATATCCACAGAAATTAATCTGGTATACACTTAAATTCCTATTTTAAAACGTTTTTCCAGAAACTATGTGTAAATGCAACACATGCAACTACTGTTTATTTAGGTCACTAGATACTAAAAATATTACTTCAAGGAGCATTTGAAATTCTGTAGCTGGAAGAATTTGCTTGAGGAATAATAGTAAAATACCATCTCTAAGCAAAGGTTGTTGGTACTCAGAAACCATACCTCATACCTTTAATTTGCCATGCTTCAGCAATGCTTTCAAAACCTTGGAAAGGCTTATAAGCATATTTGATTTTTTGCTAAAACTGGATTCTATAAAAAAATTCATTTTATTAGATTGTCACACAACAAAAACAACCTACTGCTTTTCCTTTGCTGCCTAAGTTTAGCTCAATAGAGGTCTTTTCATGCTTGCAAAATACATTTTTTATTTAAGTTTAGGATGTACAGATCTGAAGGAAAGATATTAATGATCACATAGTCCTCTCCTTCCTACTGCATCTCTCAATTTATTATAAGTTGAGTAGCCGTTTAATAATAATAATGATTTAATTTACTCTAAATTAAGCTGGCAGAAATTAAGAAATTTCCTTTTGGGTGAGGAAAAAATTTACCATGTATAGTATAAGATTTTTAGAGTTATGTCGAATTGCAATATATTTCTATGTCTTACAGGATTTTCTGCTATCTAGATGTTATTGGAAGAATGGTTTCCAGCTTTGTTCATGGAAGTATGATTCCTGAATTATTCTGGGGAGTCAACTGGCTACAGCGGGTACACTGCTGCACATGGCCCTGAATCTTCTCTGTGTACACAATATGAGTATGTAAGTACATGGCTTATTTCTTCTCACAACCAGAGTAATTCTGTTGTGCAACAGTTACTCAAATTATGGCACTGTATTTTTGTGTTGTGATTCTGTCAATGTAATTGTTTCTTAGGTTAAAATTTTGGTATATGAATTCTTTAAATGTGAGTTGAGAATACTGACAGAGTAGGCTGCTTCACAATTAATCATTTAGCTGCTTACAACTTATTACATCAGGTCAGTAATAAATTGGTCCTGTCAGGTTAATATCCAGAGAAAATCTTTGAGAAATAAATCTGCTTTAAAAAACATTTCTTCTTTTTACATGAAAACTGCATTTACATGAAAACAAGGTGGATCTGCTGCATTTACATGAAAACATAAAGTGGATCTTTGTAGATTTAAGAAATCATTTTTACAACATTCTCTTGGTACAGGGAGCCATCAAGTTGAAAAATATATTTTAAAATGCACTATGGTCCAGATAGATTGTTTTACATGTCAGAAGGTTGCACAGGAGGTAGCCCAAATGACATCAGTGCACTGATGCTTACTTAGCCTTTTGTAAGCTGTTTACAGGAGACTGCAGTGAGTTGCCAGCTCCTGAGGACAATGTTAATCTTCCATCAGTTCCTGGCATCAGGGACAACTTTACACACAACATGACACTAGTTATTGTTTAGAAGTACTGAGAAATTACACTGAAATTCAAATTACTTATCCTGAAATTACAAATAGTATTGACCTGCTTGATCTCTTGAGATAGTTGTATCTGTAAGGAGACATATTGATCAACTAGGAGTGTTGGTCTACATGGCAGGTGGTTGAAGTCAGCAGTCTGGGGCTTACACTTTACATCACACTGTGGATGTCCTTCGGAATAGAGAAATTACAAAAACGCTTTCAGTTACAGTCTTCTGTTTTATGGATTTAAAGAACTTTTCAACATCGGGTTATAGGTAGCTTTAGCAAACTGGCAAGCATACAGGAAAATATTAAATATACTTTTAGTATCCATTTTCAGGTAAAAGGCTTAAATAAGTATTTTAGGATTAAGCACAGATAAACCAAAGATTTACAGTAAAACCACAGAGACCAGCAAAAGGTACACACAGAATACAATATCTATATATGTTGGTGATAAGTTTTAATAAAATATAAGGTCACAGTAAATAAACATATGCTGCAATGTTAAACAAAACACAATACTAGTTTGAACTTGGCTGAATGAGATACAAAACAATTTATAAATAAAATAATTTTTAAGATATCTATCTGGGGGAAAAATGGCTGATTTTGAAGGTCTCACTGCAATACAATGCTTAGAAAAATATTTTAAACTGAAGCTATTGATACATACAATACTCTAAGACCTATTAAAACATTTTAGTTTTGCAAAAAGAAAAAATACATATTAAAAGGAACACAACTCTGTATATCTGGAATACCTTAAAGCTACTGAAGTGTGTAAGAGCATAAAGTACTAAATTCAGTAAATTTTATGGCTAAATATGCAATTTATAAACACACCTTTATTAGGGGGCAAAACAGTAAATGCAATAGTAAGGTCAGAAAGGAGATAAAAGGATAGAGAGAGAGAGAAAAGAGGGGGATGGGAATAGCTACCAACACAGGCAATATCCTCACTGGTCCGGACGATGGGGATCCATCTTGTTGTGTTTGGGAGAGTCTCCAAAGTCCTGCTCAGCCCAGGGGTCCAGTATAGTCCACCAAGGAAAAAGGGGGGAACATACAGGACAATGAGAGTCTATTGAAATTGCTGCAGGGGAACAGGTGAGTCCACTGAAACCACCAAGGCAGGACAAACACAATGAAGAATAAGTCCATTGGAGTTACTGGAGGAGAACAGGTCATGTCATTAGTGGTCACACCACCACTTCCCCCACTCCCTGTGGTAGGGGTCTCAGTCTCAGTCCTTGGGAAGAGGGTTCTCGATCTCCATCTGTCACGGTGGTAACAAGGCAGATGAGGGGTCTTCAGTGAGAGACCACCAAAGTCACTTCAACAGCTCATTTGGCTTAAGGTGGAGAGTTGGGGTTAGGTTTAGGCTTAGGTTTTGGCTTAGGGTTAGGTTTAGGCTTAGGTTTTGTCTTAGGGTTAGGCCTAGGGGTTAGGGTTAGGGTTAGGGTTAGGGATAGGGATAGGGTTAGGGTTAGGGTTAGGGTTAGGGTTAGGATTAGGGTCAGGTTTAGGTTTAGGTTTAGGGATAGGCTTATGGTTAGGTTTTGGTTTTGGCTTAGGAATAGGGTTGGGTTTAGGTTTCGGGTTAGGGTCAGGGTTAGGGTTAGAGTTAGGAGTTAGGGTTAGGGGTAAATTTAGGTTTAGGCTTAGGGTTAGGGTTAGTTTTAGGGTTAGGGTTAGGGTTAGGTTTTGGATTAAGAATAGGATTAGGTTTAAATTTAGTCTGAGTGTTAAGATTAGGTTTCACCTCAGGTTTCGGATTCGGGTTAGTGATAGTTTTAGGATTAGGGTTACGTTTAGTTTTAGGGTTAGAATGAGGTTAAGGGTTAGGATAGGGTTAGGGTTTGGGTTAGGGGTAGGGTTAGGGTTATGTTTCAGGTTAGGGTTATGGTTAGGGTTAGGGTTAGTGGTTAGGGTTAGGTTTTGGCTTCCTTTCAGGCTTAGGCTTAGACTTAGTGTTAGGTTTTGGTTTTAGGTTAGGAATGATGTTAGCCTTATGTTTAGGAATAGGTTTTCGTTTATGTCTAGGCTCAGGTTTTGGGTTAGGTTTAAGAGTAGGCATAGGTTTACGTTTAGGCCCAGGCTTTGTCTCAGGCCTAGGTTTATGTTTCCGCTTCGTTTTAGGATTAAATTAGCGATAGGTTTCGTGTTAGGTTTAATTTTAGGTTTAGTGTTATGGTTAGGATTAGGGTTAGGTTCAGCCTAAGGGTTAGGTTTAGGCTTAGAGTTAGGTTTTGTTTTAGGGTTTGGAATAGTCTTGGCCTTAGGTTCAGGGTTAGTGTTTGATTTAGGTTTAGGTTTAAAGTTAGTTTTAGGTTTAGCCTTAGTTTTAGGTTTAGGGCTTTGCTTAGGGTTCATTTTAGTATTAGGATTAGGGTTAGTGATCAGTTTCGGTTTAGGGTTAGGGTTAGGGTAGAGGTTAGTTTTTGGATTAAGATTACGGTTCGGTTCAAGGTTAGGCTGAGGTTTAGATTTAGGTTTAGCCTTAGTCTTAAATTTAGGTTTAGGTTTTGGTTTTGCGATAGGAATAGGGTTGGATTTAGGCTTAGCATTAGTGTTTGGTTTAGGTTTAGGTTCAGGTTTAGGGTTAGGTTTAGGTTTAGGATTTGGCTTAGTCTTAGGTTTAGGCCCAGGCTTAGGGTTCATTTTTGGATTAGGATTAGGGTTAGTGATAGGTTTAGTGTTAGGGTTATGGTTAGGGTTAGGTTTAGGGTTAGGGTTAGGGTTAGGGTTAGGGTTAGCGTTAGGTTTTGGTTTAGGAATAGGGTTAGGTTTAGGATTAGGCTGAGGGTTAGGCTTAGAGTTAAGATTAGGTTTAGGTTTAGTTTTAGGCTTAGTGTTAGTCTTAGGGTTATGTTTTGGTTTTGGGTTAGGGTTAGGTTTTGGTTGTGGATTAGGGATAGGGATGGCATTAGGTTTAGGTTTAGTGTTTGGTTTAGGTTTAGTTTCAGGTTTAGGGTTAGGTTTAGGTTTAGGCTTTGGCTTAGGCTTAGTGTTCAGTTTAGGTTTACGATTAGGGCTAGTGCTAGGTTTAGTGTTAGGTTCAGTTTTAGGGCTGCTGTTAAGTTTGATCACCCCTATTTGATGCTGCTTGCAACATGTCAGATGTTTCTGCCACTTACTCTTCATTTGCTCTCTGATGTTTTCCAGGGAGAACAGCACATTTCATAAAGCTTGTAAATTTATATTCACAGTGGAAACAGCTCTTAAACTTCCTGTGCTATTTCCATGTTGACTAAATATTTTTAAAACAGAGCTTCAGCTTTTCAATAGTGGAGTGAGACAACGTACCCTTTGAAAAAGCTTCAGCTATACTCCGGAGAAGGGAAACTTTTTGTTAGTGGGATAGGAATATCAACTGTGAATGAAAAAGAAAGTCAAGGCAACATGTATCCATAACTTTATGTGTATCCAGTCTAAAGTATCATCATTCTATTATTTCAGCTGTGCAAGAAACCTGAAAGTAGAGCAGGCTTATAAAACTGAAATAAATTTTAATCTAAAATATATAATTTTACAAAGTCTTTCTGATGCTGCTTCCAACAAAATCATCACAGAAACTTTATTTTCTTTTTCATCTTGACTTTAAAATTCCAAATGAAATACATCTGCTTGCTGATTTGCCAGAGGATTCAAACTTGTTGTCTGCATATTTTTTATTTTCATTTCCTTCTATATAAAATGGAGGAAAAAATAATAAAAGGGAAAGAAACATTACAGAAAGAAGAAAACATAATGCTGCAGAGAGGAAATATATTGTTGCTCACTTTGTTATGTTCTAAAAACAAATTTTATTCTCACTATATCTAATCTGAGGTTTGATTTAGTGTATGACTTTTCTATTTTCTTCTTATGACTCTCCCTTGTAAGAATAGGAATTCTTACTGCAGCCAACCAACCTTCATGACAAGAAAAAAAAATTCCGGTGAAGTAGTACAGAGTTATAAATCACAAACTGAGTCAAATGAATTACATTTTTGCACTACTATACAGAGATAAATGCATTGGTACTATATTTGGAATATAAAATTAAAAAAAAAAATTATAGCAAAAGAAAGTTAGAGAAACCTTTCATTATCATCTACCTTGAAGAACTACATTGCATGCCAAGATCAACAAGTAGATTATCATGTTGACTAAAACAAGAAGATTGTTAACTACTAAGTGTTCAATAAATCTGTAATCCTGAAATGTGAGGGAAACATTTATTTTTGTGTTCAATTTATTAGGGCCCCAGGGATATGAATCCAAATTATTGCTATATGTACTTTTGTAGGGCAAGAGAATTACTTTTTTCAGTCTACTGTGGCACCTCCTCAGTTTTTTTCCCTGGAACAAAAGCCAGCATTTTTTAGATTTTCTTATCCTGTGCATCCTAAAGGAAACATTAAAGACTAATCACCCTAGCATTTTAGAAAGATAGCATATGATATAAAACTGCACACCTAAATCAATCTTTATCACTTCACATAAGAAAGGCAGACTGTCATGTCTTGATGATGAATCCCATATTTAATTAAAAATATAAATGTTGCAAAAATTCTAAACCACAAGCTACAAATTCCATCTCTATGCTACTGAAAAAAAAAAAAAAAAAAAAAGGAAAAGTTGAAAAGGGAAAGTATGCTTCTCATAGACAAAGATGGGTTTTTTTATCTTTCTAAAATTTAGAGTGCGTTTAATTGAGAAAAGAACCCAAAAACATTGAGAGGCAAAATCAACTTGCTGAGACTCAGGATAACTTTCTTTAGAAACCTAAGTATAGTGACCAGTGTCTCACTTCTTCATTATATCAGCTTTTCTAAGTATAGAAATGAAGTTGTTAACAATCTGTGGCTTGTATTAAGTCTGTGTTCATATTTACTGCACTTATTTTCATTAAAAATGGAAAGCTATAAGGCTAATTAAAGGAGAAAAGTTATTAGATTCTTAATACTAAAGAAAATGGAAAGTTATGGGTGCCATAATCACCACAGTTTTAAATCAGTGCATTTGCTCTACCCCAGACAATTCTATCTTCGTATATCAAATATACTCCATACTTTTCCTTTCCTATCTAAAGCTTTGCTTCTGTGTCTTTATTCATTTATCCTCCTTCTCCCCAAACCTGCAGTATGACACAGGCAGCACTGAATGAAACTTGAGATTACAGAGAAAATGAATTTAAACTGTCTATTCCCTTCTCCCAAGTTTTGATCTAGGAGTTAAGTGGAAGTTGTGACAGGGAAATTCTAGCTACTTGTATTTGTTAAATCTATAATGAATTAAAATCCAGACGTATCTTTGACACTATCATACGTGAGAACACATTCAGACATTGTATCCTTCTATGTATTTTGGGAGAAGTACTGCAAATACTGGTGGGCCATGCTTTCTATTGCATGCAGGAGGAATATTACAATTAAGCATTAAGTACAACTGTTAAGCAATTAGTTATGAGAAATGTTTATTGACAATTTCAGCATCTTTGTCACAATTATTCAAGGAAATTTCTACACACTTTATAACCTCTAAAATGAGTAACTTAAATATAACTAATCTATGCTCATTCACCGGGATGAACATTATGTAGGCAAATTATTACATCAATAACTTGGAAAATTCAGCTGTAATTAAGAAGTCTTTGGAGACACTTGCAATTATTTAAAAAGTTCAGCTTATATATAGGCAGTTTACATATAGTTAGCATAGTCAAAAAATCATAAAATTATTTGGAAACATGCCAAAAATTATACATTCAATGTCAAGAAAAAATCTTAAAACACTTAGCATGAAACTGATACTGATGAAGGACTAGGTTTCTTGAGGAGATAACTATGTTGAATGATACATCACTGAAGTGGATGAGTAAAGACTGAATAAACAACATATATTGTTAACAAGGAATTCTGAAACTATGTATAGTGGAACTATCCAAACTGGATTTGCTGGTGCAAAAAATAATTACTAAATTATTATTAAAACATGGCAACATTACTCTGAATTATGTTCTTTTCTCATTTCATGTAATATATTGGCCCTAGTTACAGACATATTTATACCAGATGAGGGAAACTGAGATAGTTGCTTTGTCACTTCACAGTACTTAGGTTTTTATAGTGAAAGGGATTGTATAGGGATGACTTGTTATATCACAGCACACAGAAATTGGTATGAAATCTTTTTTCTAACCATTGACAGCTGACTCCCAGCATGGCTTGTGACCTGAGGGTCAGCCCGGTGCCAGCTGTATCCCTGAGAATCAGACAGCTTGAGATCAACAACTTCTTCCTGCACATCAAGATGATGATGCACCAGAAATGTTTAATTATGAAAGACAAGAGCTTTTGACTTTCCAGTTCTGATTTTGTCCAATATATCTGCAAAACATGACTATTCAAATTTAGGTGTGCTACATATTTATCATTCAGTTACATGCTATTTCACTGTCTCCACCTTTCTACTCTCAATTTCTCTTTTTTTTTCCTACTGCACTGGTGGCTAAGCCTCTAATAATTCAGTTTAGAAGACATACTCTTTGGTGGATACTGTAAAATGAGTGTCTTTATTCCAGATTGCACCATACAGAGCAAATCAGATCTCCTGCAAGAACTGTAAGCACTATATGGTTGCTGAAGTCAGCATGGTTCTAGGGAAATACAAGCAGGAAAAAATGCCAAATAGAAGAACAGAGCTGTTAATATTTTCAGAATAGCACCCCTCCTTGTCAACCACCCCCTCCCCGAAAACCCATCCAACAAATACAACCCCACTCCCAAAACACCCCTAAGAAAGCAAGAATAGCTCACACCCTGCCCCTAACTGTTTATGTTCTGTTTTGGTCTCACAGGCACCAAATATTGATTTAGTAATTAGTTGCCTTTTTGCACAAATTTGTGGTATATTTAGTTAAAGGGTCTCCAAAGGTTCCTTCCAGCCTCAATCATCCCTTTGTGCTGTTTTGGGAGAAAAAAGTAGAGGAATTGGGAATGAAAAATTAAAGCTCAACATGAGAAGAAATAGAAGGTGGAGGAAAAGGTGTTTTGCACCATCTGATTCTTTTAGTTGTTAATAATTTAAATCAATTTTGTTCAAGTAAATCAATTTTTCCAAAGTTGAACCTGTTTTCCCTCTGACAATTGCTTAATGATCTTCCTGTGTTCATCCTGTTTCCTGTGTGTATTCTTCTGAGGGGAGGAGTAAGGAAGTGACTAGGTGGGCTAGCTGTTAGCCAGGACTAAACCACACCAGGAAGACCCATGCCCATGCTCAGCACACAAGAAGAGATGAAAGGTGCTGAGTTCCATCAGCCTGAAAGACTTCAAAGGAAGCAATAATGTTGGCAGCCCTAATAAAGGCAATAAGAACATTGGCAACTCAGATGAATTTCTGGAAATGCAATGCACAACACTGCAATAAAAAATAACTTGCCATTCCATAGCACAAACAAGGTTAATAATTAAATTGAAAAATAGACCTGAATTAATCAGTTTCAATACAATTTGCAGCAGCTACCTGCCACGACCTCAGGCAGATGGGATGAGCCTGCTAGCACTGTCTGTGTGAGGCCAGGAGGCCACCATGAGAGAGGCACCCCAGGGGAACAGCGTCTGCCACCCTGATGGTGCTGAGTGTTGCTCATGGGTGCAGCTTCCATAGTTCACCATGCTGACAGGAGATGAAGGGATGAGAGGACACTTGTCTGCAAGTCCAAAGAGTCTTTATTTTCCCCAGGTTAGGCAAGAACAAAGGTGCTCTCTGAGGGGGTGAAAGAAATGCCCAGGAAATCAATGATTACATCAACTTAAAAAGGGGGTGGGCAGACAGGGGTGCAAACCTGTCTTGCCCAATGGGGATAAACCAGAGGGGGATGGTATCAATTATAAAAACCAATGATAACATAACAGGGGTGGGCACAAGATCAGGGGACAAATAGAAAAGCTAAACTGAAGTGATTGATACAGAACTTTCTGGAAGAAACTGGGGTTGGTTACAGGATTGACAGCCAAAAGGATATAAACAAACTCGGATTGATGGAACCAAATAAGTAGAAAACAGGGAGAGGTGAGAAGAGTGACAGATAACTGGGGAGCCAAGTGGTGGGAACTTTTGGGGTAAACAACTTGGATCAAACCAGCTATAAGGGGACAAATGGGGGAGCATAAAGGATAACTAACATTAATAAAACCAACTGACTAAATAAAACCTCACCATAACAACAATCAACAAAAAAGCCACAAGTTATTTTCCTATATGGATTATCACTCTTTCTTTGAACCTCTTTTCTTCTCCTCCTGGTGAAACTGCTCTGTGTGCGTCTTGCTATCCACACCTATGAAGTTATAGCACTTCTTTTTTTGAAATGTGCAATCCCATATTTGAAACCTTTCCAAACAAAATGCTTTAGATAATTCTCTTCCTTTTTTTAATTCTCTACAAGTTAAGAGTCTACTGAATCTAGCCATTTGGGCAATATTAGTGAAAAAATTATTTACTTTAAAAGAAATAATATGTATTATCATTTAGTAAGTAAACACAGATTAAATGCAAACACAACATTTATTTTAATATAAGAGGAATTTCAAGCATCTGGTTTCATTGGAACAGGCCAATGTAAATGGAAAAGCTTCTCAAAGTATCTGCTGAAAACATATTTCTCACTCTAAAATATAAAAAAGCCTAGGAAAAGGCCACCTGTGACAGGGTTTAATGGCTGATTCCTTGTCCTTGAGAAATAGATAAATGAAAAAGGAGAGCCATATTTCCCTGGAAACAGATGCTTGCTTGTTTCTCTCTTACAAGAAAAGCACTGGAAACACAGGAGTCACAGATTGTGGGTCTCAGATTCAGTCAGAGAGAAACAGGAGTTTCTATCCAGGCAGAAGCCTGGGAAAGAGTTAGAAAAGAATGTAAATAATTCTTTATCTCTCTTGTTATTCACATTGTTTATAGTTAAGTTCTATCACTGTGCGTCCCAATGATGTAGGTTGTTTTCACTTCAGGACCAATGGATTTGGTCCTCACAAAGTATAAAAGAGCGGTGTATTTTGAATAAACCAGAGTTTTACTCTCAGCAGCCTTCTAATCAAAGTCTTCTCATTCCCGCCTGCCTCAACAGCGACATCAGATATGAACAAATGGATGAAAAAAATGAGTGAAAGTGCTTAGGACACATCACTATCTAGTAGCTGAACACTCTGAAATCACAACATACTGTTTCTGGTATAAATCATATGAAATAGAGGACCATAAAAATATAATAATCCTAGAGAAAGAGGATGAAATATGGAAAAATATAGAAAGAGAAAGCATAGCTGCCTCATTTAAGTTCAGAATAGATCATTATCTTTTGGCTAAAGCTCACATTTTTTCTATTCCTCTGAAACATTGAGTGGACTTTTTAAGAGTCACAGTCAAGCATATTACATTTTGAACTAAATTACTGTTCAAATATTTAATATTATTATCTAATATTATATAAGAGAGCACTATTTATATATTTCTCTTTTTTTTGGTGTATTCTACATTAAGTATCATACAAAAAATTCATATGCATGTGTGAATCTCTTGTGAATACCACCTTGGGAATTTATAATATATGGATTCATAATATATTAATATATGATATATTAAAACATATATAATAATATATCTAATATTAATCAATCACTACCATATTATGAATTTTACAAAATATTAAATAATACAATATATTTTATATAATTAATCATATTATTGTATATTGCGAAAATGAAATAATTATATTAGATGAAATAATAATATATGGAATATATATTTTTATATATAGTTAATGCATTAAAAATATGTTATCTTAACTTTGATCTGAAAAGGAATAATTCTCCTCTTTAAAGTCATGAAGGACTTAGACTACTTTTCAGATAATGAACTCAGAACAAAAAAAACTATTTATAGACATGACAAGGTAGTACTGTACAGGGTAGTACATTTCGTTAAATGAACACATCATAATAGTGATATCTATAAGGGATAAAGTCTTTGTGTGATAAAGACACTAGAAGACACGAAAAAACAGCTGTAAAAGAGAAGAAAAGCAGCAGATAGAGATGACATTATTAACAGTTGATCAAAGTCAGGAACTGCCTACTGCCTTCTCATTTTTCAGGCATTCCTGGAAATAAAAGGCATTTATATTTTTCATACATAGGCAGAATCACACAACAGTATGACAACTGGTTCTCACCATAAAAGTACCGTTCAAACTGTTGGGAAAACAATATTAACAGTGAAGCTGTACTAAAATACTTGGTTTTTATGCAAATTACCGAAACAATCCAGAGATGGCAATAATCTGCTTGCAACTGGTAAACTCAATTACATTTTTTACTGAGTTTATGTTTACTTTACTTGCACCATACTAGACTGCAACATTTTGTTCCATGAGCATTTGTATAAACTAGATGATTACATTAGAACTGGTAATGGAATTTTAACTACAGGAATATAAAAGAGCTACACGTGTGCATCTGTAGAATTGTAATACATTAAACATCCATTGTTTTATTTCATAAGTAGGAACACAAACACTAAAATGCAATTATGGTAATGAAAAAGAGTTTAATTAAGACACACTTCCTTAATATCTGTTAAAGATATACTTGTAAATCAAAGACTATGCACATGATTGCAAAATGCCCTTTAAAAACCATTTGCTTCCTTGTAATCTAGCTTTGTGAAGTTCCCTCTATGGATACAAATACTATAGAGGTACATTTTTCTACATATGAAATTTCAGGCTGTTTAAATTTGCTTATTACAGTCAGCTGTTAATTGTGTATTCACTGATAACATACTGCTAGAAGCTGTGACTAGTGGCATGGAGGAAATCATAGTAAAAATGCATTGAAGTGATGATTTTGAATGGTCAAGCCTACAGAATAAAGGAAAGATGCACCCACTGAGTAATAATGACTCAAGAAGCCCATCACTCCATCACAATCACTCTAGAACCCCATTTATGTTACCAGCTTGTTCTCCAGGGTCCCTAACTGCCTTTACAACCAGTTCTGCTGCCTTTCCATAAGCACTGAAGAGCCAAGGGAAACTCCCATTTTGGATACATTCAGAGTGTTTGAGCATAAGATGAGTATGCTGGCAATTTGGTTTGGGCAGACTTGTATAATCAGGCTGTCTAAAACCTTCAGTACAGGAATATTTTGTTATTGCATATAAGAATTATAGCTTTTGAAATTTGAAGATTTTATTTTTCCTCAAAATTTTCTCCCGAGTAACTGGTATTTTGTTGATTTGCCTACACAGCTCAAAGAAAAGTTAAAATTATAGAAAATTTGGATCTTACAGGGAATATATATTTATACTTAACATATACACACTGATCTTCAAACAAATATGATATTAAATGAGATAAATCTTAACAACTTATAATTTCCTGTTGTTGAATGCATCAGGACAGAAATAGAGGCAACAGAAGTATTTGGGAAATCATGCACATTTCCATATCAACCCACTATATATCACAGTTACAGAGACTGGGAAAATAAATGGGTTTGTATTTAAAAGATTTATTTAGGTGCCTAGAATTTTATGGATATTTCTAATTATTTGCTTAACCACAAGAAACAGTAAAACAAGATTAATTTTCTTTTGACTGTTTTTATAAGTAAACATGGAAAATAACTAGAAATGGGCCATAAAGAATCATGTTTTGACTCTGTTGGTATTTTCAATAATTTTTCCATTTACAATATTCCTGTGACCATTTTGTTAATGTGATAAAAAATAATGCTGTAAGAGAAAGAGTTTGACCTGTAATAACCAAAATATAATAGGTTAGATTAGTTCTAGTTACACCTAGCATCCCTATGACTTTTACAAGAAAAATAAAATTTTAGATTAAAGACATTTTCTCAATTAAAAAACAAAATAATGTCCATAAAAGTCCATTAATCCTTTTTAATTGCATCTGAGAAGATTTTTTTTTTAGCCATATGGAGCTTTTTTAACAGAAACTCTTTTTTGGAGATCTTTGCAAAAATCAATGCCACAGCGTATTGCATTCTCAATAACAATTAAGGAAGAAAAAACCTTACTTTCCTAAGAAAATTATTGGTATTATAATCTCACAATTGAATGTTGTTTTAACAAGGGAAAAAAAAAAAAACTGTGACATATCACATCTTAGCTTATCAGCTACAGAAGTGCTGGATCAGATTCACTGAAGCAAATACTTATTACCATAAACTGTGTGTTTCTGGTCCTTCCAGGACTTCAGAAGCAGCAACACTGAATTTACTGCCCCAATCCATCAGATAGAATGAGTCCTAGTTTCTCAAAGACTATTTGTGCAATGTGCTCGCTGCAGTATGAAATTTTGATGATATGAAACTCAGCTACTGCAGATGTGAAAAGTTCATGTATTCTAATTCTGGAAAACGTGTGAAAGCTTACAAGTGAAGCAGATTGTTGGTTTAATGTATATCTCTGTGAAAGCTGGTATAAACCACATTTAGCAGAGTGACACTGATTGATATATTCCACATATGTCTAAAGAGATTTACCAACACAGCAAGGATGGCACAGCCATGCCAAAAGCAGCACTTACCACAGATTTCAGTGGAGGAGTAAAGTGTGGCCAATTTCAAAATATTCATCACATTGTGGTAACTTGCAGATCAGTTGCAAATCTTCTTTCTGAAAATTGGTAAGGCAATGCCTTATTACCAGTTTATACAAGTGGAGAATAAAATTGAGAAGTCTTGGGAAAAAAATAGAAAAATAGAAAAATAGAAAAATAGAAGACAGAAAATAAATCAATTTCCTTGAAATTTATTTCCTCCACTTTCCCCCAAATAAGGAAATCAATTTGAGTCTCAAAAGTATACTAGATTTACAGCAATAGATATGACTGGTCATTAAGTTACAATATATATCTGTGTATAGCCAATGTGTATCAGGCTGTCTCCAGAAAAAGCTTGAATCCTGTGTGTTGCAGAGGATAGATAGATATGATTGTTATCTTAGCTAGCCGAATGTCACTTCTACCCTTGGATGAATCCTGGAGTGAAATGGACTGTTCCATCCCACCCCGCAAGAGATTGTGGTTCATCCCGCACCTCTGTACCTGCCCCTAAAACAGAGTCTGTAACCCCATTGGCCCATGTCTTGTCCCAGCCCACCTGGGAGCCCCTGAAAAGGGGGCTCCGAGGGGCCATGCGGCCTCTTGGACTTCCTCCCTCCTCCCCCTCTGGGGCTTCCCCTCTCCTAAACCCTCCGTTTCTCTCTCCCCTCCCCCGTCCTCCTAAGCCCGACCACGTGCTACGCCTGAGAGCACGAAGCACGGGCCTTCCTACACCCCCAATAAACCTCTTTCCCCAAGAGCAAGCTTCAGAGATCTCTGCCTCACTACACCCCGACCGTGCAGGAGGAGCATAATCATCCCACACCTGTGTACATTTTTTACTTTAAAACATCATTCAGTTCATAATTGTCATTTACTTCAGAGTCGATATCCTTTTCAGTGGCTCCACAGAAACAAACCACCAGGAGTTGCATGAGATTTTACTGACTGATCAACAAATCTTACTCCCTTTTGTTATGCTGTTCTTCATAACTTATGATTTGCATTGTTTGACACAGCGAGTGTTAATATTGCTAAGGAATAACCTGCCTTTCATATTCCATCTGATATAATACCACCCTTCTGAGCAGAGAGAGAACATCAGTAACAGGGAGAGACAGATTATCATAGATCATGCACAAAATTATTTTGGAGGTTGCCTAAGTCAGTGAGATGTACTGTCAAGGAGAAAGGCTAATAAAAGTTGTGACAACCCAGTTTGTTCTTGTCAGTTTGTAATGTGCAGAGTATTGCTTTACTTCAAAGACACTGCTATAAACTTTAAAAATTGTCATTCAATTTTCTACAAAAATGTACAAGACCCAGAAATCCACAACCAGCTTCTGGAAACCTACCAGTATATTTGGGAAAGGAAGAACTTTCAGCACATTCCAGTTATCTAGGTACTACCACAGGAATACAAGATTATGTGTCATAGGTGCCAAAATTTTATTATTATTTTTAAAGGAATGTTGTATTTTTTCATGAGCCACCATTTTTAATGACAGAAGTAAAGGAAATTAGTCTTTGCCGCGCTCCCGCTCTGGTTCCCTTTGTCTCAGCCCCGGCTAGCTCTTCTCTGGGGCGAGAGTGGGCGATTGAGGCACCCTCCGCCGCTCCCAGCTGGGGTTTGGAGAGTGCCTTTGTGGGTTCCGGGCAGCGGGAAGGGAGGACAAGGCGGGAAAACTGGGGATAAACCAAGTTGCACACGGGGGTACAAAGGAATAAACCAATACATAATACAGGGATAATAAAACATACAAATAACGCAACTCCACATCTCCTCCTTTTTTTGTTTAAAAAGAAAGAAAGGTGAAGAGGATAAAGTAAGTCTTTAAACGGGGGCTTTACAGTCACTGGGCTCATCTTGAAACTAGATGTTGTTTTCTTCAGGAAGTTCCCGGATCGTACCTGTGGGCCTGCCTGGCAGACATTGCCTCCTGAACCTTCTGCAAAGCAGCTTTGGCCTCTGGAGTGAGTTTCCTGGGAGAACTAGGCTCTTCCCCCCCTTTCAATAAATTGAAAAGAGGGGCTAGGTCTTCGTTGTTAATACCTAACCAGGGTCTCACCCAATTTAAAGACCCACACAGCTGTTGCACGTCGGCTAGAGTCTGAATTGAATTTTTTATGGCCAATTTCTGCGGAACAATGGTCCGCTTGTTTATCTCCAAACCCAGGTATTTCCAAGGTGGCATTCTTTGAATCTTATCCTCTCGCAGCTCGAACCCTACAGCAACTAACGCACTGGTTGTCAGTTCAAGCGCGTGTGTAAGTAAATCGCTGTTGGGGGCACAAATAAGAATATCATCTATATAGTGCTGGATGATCACGCCCTCGGTGGCTGCACGCACAGGGGACAGCAATTAAGAGACGTACCACTGGCAAATGCTTGGGCTGACTTTCATGCCTTGGGGAAGAACTTTCCAGTGGTATCTCTCCATTGGGGCTTCTCGGTTGATGGAAGGAACCGAGAAGGCGAACCGTGGCGCATCATCAGGGTGTAGGGGAATTTGGAAAAAACAATTTTTGATGTCAATGACAGCTAATTCCCAATTTTCTGGTAACATCGTGGGGGACGGCATCCCTGGCTGGAGAGGACCCATGTCTTCTATTACATTGTTGATGGCACGAAGGTCATGAAGGAGGCGCCACTCGTCTTTGCCAGGTTTTTTCAGGACAAAGATGGGGGAATTCCAGGGGGATGTTGTTTCCTGGATATTCCCTTTGGCGAGTTGCTCCTTCACGAGTTCCCGAAGCGCTTTTAATTTCTGTTTATTGAGCGGCCACTGCTCTACCCACACTGGTGTATCTGTGAGCCAATTAAGTTTTCGGGTAGGACGCTCCTCAGTGACCGCTGCCCGAAAAACCTGAGGGGTCGGGATGTTAATTGTGACCCCCCACTGGGCCATCAGGTCTCTCCCCCATAAGGGTTCTGTGTAATCTAATATGAACGGGCGTAAATAGGCCGATTGTCCGTTCGGCCCCTCAAATTTTACGATGTTTTTTGATTGCTTTGCCAATTGAGAACCCCCTACACCTTGAATTTTCCCCGCCACGTTTTGCAATTCTTAGCGTGACGGCCAATCCCGTGCGGGAATGACTGTTACGTCTGCCCCTGTATCCAGGAGACCGCTTAGGTGTTTGTACTCCCCATCCTTCCGCATATAGCAGGAGAGCTTTGGTCTTTCCTTCCCTATGACCTGGGCCTGGCACACCTGGTAGCTCTTCTTCGCTGACTTCTTCCATAGATCCTCAGGGTGTGCCGGAGGCCCAGATGCTGGAATGGCCTGGGCGATGATTTGGCCCTTGGGAAGGAAGACTGGAGGATGGGGGCAGTGCAGCCACACCACTAATCGCTCGGTGTTCCTAGATGTTAAGGATGGTGCAATAGTGACTTCGAGAGGCGTGAATTTTGTGTCCCCAAGAACGATGTACTTACTGTGGAGGTTCCTCCAAGTTCCCGGGTCCTCTGTGTCGACAGCGATGGAATGCCAGTCGCTGTCACTTAGGTGCAGAGCCTCAGTCAGGGCCAACCTATATGGGGAGAAACCAGATACGATGTTAAGTATCGGCTTGGGCTGGTTCGGGTCTCGACCCAGCCAGGCAGTGGGAATGAAATCCACATCTTCCCTCATATAGGCTGGTTTGTCAGCCATAATCCGGTGTGTCAAGTCCAGTGAAATGTCCTCAGGTGGGCATTGCAGGTAGTCGTCCCTCCCCTCCTCTGATGTTATAGAACCCACCATATTTATGTCCTCGCGCAGGGAGGGACTGCGCTGATGACTCAGTTTTTTTGTTTTCCCCCCGAGTTGGGGGCACTCTTTTCTTGTCGCTGCTGTTTAAACCTAAAAAACTCGTCCCTCAGCGGGCATTGGGAAGCCCAATGTCCCTTCTGCCTACATAGATTGCAGGCCTGATGGTGCTGTTGTCCCCTCGGGGGTGCTCCTGTAGGGCGGCGATCTGGAGAAGGGGTGGCTGGCGGTGTCACGGCTTCAACGAAGGCTACACTCCTAGTAGATGGTTTAGGAGTCTCTGGAATGTCTTTAGCAGGAACTGCCACCTTCCTCGCACAGACTTGCAGCATGCTTTGAAGGGTAGGCTCAGGGTCCAGGGGCAGACTGAGGATGGCTTGCCGGCACGCATCGTTAGCGTTCTGCCTCGCAACTGTGGCAAGCATCCCCTCTCGCAGCCTCTCGTCCGGGACCTGAGCCTCCATCGCGTAATGCAAGCGATCCACGAACACGACAAAAGGTTCTAGGGGTTCCTGCTTTAGGGACAAGAAGTTAATAACCGTACTGCTGGGTCTTAACTTAAAAAACGCCTTTTCTGCCGCCCTAGTGCTGACTTGCAGCGCCTCTCTGGGGATTTTTTCTGCCTGCTTGGTCCCCATTTTCCAATCCCCCTCCCCGCACAAGTGGTCTAGCGATATTACAGCCCCATCCTCATCCCTAGAGCTATCTGCATTGGCCCAGAGGTCAGGTAACACCTCTCTGATCTCCCGCTTCCACTCTGACTCCCAGATGAGGAATTCTCCGTGGGTAATTAAACAGGAGAAGAGAGTTCGCATATCCGCGGGGACATATTCTTTGGAGGAAAGGGTTGCTTTTAATAAGCCTTGGAAGTATTCACTTTCCATCCCGAACCCCTTCTCGGCCTTGCAGAGCTCTTTGATGGTCTGCTGGGGAATGGGGGACCACTGTGCAAGGGGCTTACCCCCCTGCCGCGGGGTACAGGTGACAGGTGCGGCCGAGAAGGCAGGTAGGGATTGGGGTGGATCGGGGTTCCCACGCTCCCCCCACCCGGAAACGAAAGCGTGGGAACTGGAAGTGGGGTCGTGGGAACTGGAAGTGGGGTCGTGGGAACCAGGGGACGAGGCGTGGTCTGGAGCAGGGGGAGTGGTATGGTGGGGACTCCCCTCCCCGGGGGTGGAGCTGAGGGGTGGGGTGTTGAATAATTCAAGGAAGGAGGAGTCGGCAGGGGGTGGAGGAGGGAGGTGGGCGGAGAAATCTGGGGAGCAGAAGGGGTTGGTCTGCCGGAAGGGATTATGGGAGGGGGGAGGACAGGGATCATGGGAAGAAGGAGCACGAGTGGCGGGAAAACCCATGCGGTCACCTCCATCTTGTGTCTTGGGGAAGGGGGGAGAAGGGGAGCCATTTTGTGGGGTTTGGGGATGGAGGATGGGGGATGAGGGATCTTCGGGGGTCTGGGATAACTGAAAACGAACAGAGTCTCTACGGGACGGGGCTGTACAGTGCGGGGAAGAAGGGGAACGGGTAGAAGCAGAGACAGTGCCTGCACCGCCCTGCGGGGTGTCTAGGGTATTCTCAGAGGGGCCAGAATCTGCCTGCGGGCAATGCCGGGATGCCTGTCTGATAATACCCGACTTCGGGAGAGAGGAAGAGTTTTGCTGCAGTTTTCCCGCAGCGCCCGCCGCAGCCGCATCCTCGGGAGCAGCGACAGCAGCCGCCCCGCGCCCCGCCGCAGCCGCAGCCTCGGGAGCAGCGGCAGCAGCCGCCCCGCGCCCCGCCGCAGCAGCGAGCGCTGCATCGTACTGCAGAGACCGGGCTGAGGGACAGGGAAGCGGAGTAGCGTTATTAGAACTACCCGCCGAACTGGGGATCGGTTTGTTTGCGGCTGGCTGTGGCAGACTTTCGTAGCGATATTTAATTATATCGCGAATTTGGAGAGCCAAATGGGTGAATTTGGAGAGAGAGAGATCCGACTGTCGCAGGATCTTTTTCACTACCTGGTCCCAAAAGGGGGCTTGGTATAATTTAGCTGGCGAAATGTCAGGGAAAGTCTGCGACAACCACTGAACAAACTTCTTAACTTCAGATTTCTTAACCTTAATTCCCCCCACTAAAAGGATACCCACAACTTGGGAATAAATGCTCTTCTGCAGCACGGACAGCCTTGCACCCATGGCTGTTAGATGTTAAATCGTGCCACAGCGCCTACGATTGGGAAAACACGAACGAAAAACAAAAGACCACACTTCCGGCTTTGCCGCAGTCCTTAAGCTTCCCGCCCGGAAAGGGAAGCACCAAAACCAGGAATTTTTTCCCCGAACCCCGGGGAAAAAGAAACCCACCAGAAAGGGATCCTTTCCCTAAAACCTAGGGGAAAGGAACCAACCAAAAAAGGACCGGGAAAGCCCCAGGGGCCCCTATACTCACAAACCACAGGGGTCCGAGAGGGAAGGATGGAAAAGAAAATCCAATTGTAGAACTCCTCCGCGAGAGGATCGACTCCGGCGGTGCGTTCCGGAGCTGCCGATCCTGTCCCCGAGAGCGCCACCCACTAGAACGTGGGTCTGCTCTCGCCGGGGAAGCTGACGGCCAGGAGGACGATTCTTCGGGTCCGCACGACCCTAAAATCCTCAAACGAGGGGTCCAACGCCGCAAAAACGGGGCCGCTCGTTGGGCGCCAGCTGCCGCGCTCCCGCTCCGGTTCCCTTGGTCTCAGCCCCGGCTAGCTCTTCTCTGGGGCGAGAGTGGGCGATTGAGGCACCCTCCACCGCTCCCAGCTGGGGTTTGGAGAGTGCCTTTGTGGGTTCCGGGCAGCGCTAGCAAGCCTCGCGGTGGTAAATGAAGAGCGGATCCTGCTGGGGGCTAAGTCCGAGTTTATTGTAGCCCAACGGGGCCAAATATCCTAGAACGATGCCAGCCAACAGGAACAAGCACAAGGTGCTTGCACTGGCTTATAAACTGTAAGGGAGGGGTATCCAACGACCAATGGGGATAGGGATAGGGGGTGGCTCCGGGATGGGGGGATATGGTGGAGTCCAATGGGGGAAAGATATGGGGGGAGCCCCAGGTTCTCGCCCAATCACCTGGTGCCCTGAGTAGAAGCTTCTGGATGGATGGGAAGGGGCACCGAGTGATAGACAAGGCACCCGGGGGGGGGTAAAATGCCTCTTTCAGGGTGATGGATAGATACTGGGAAGGCGGGAAGGGAGGACAAGATGGGAAAACTGGGGATAAACCAAGTTGCACACGGGGGTACAAAGGAATAAACCAATATATAATACAGGGATAATAAAACATACAAATAACGCAACTCCACAAGTCTTCAAAAGGACCAGTATAGTATATAATTTTGATAGGGTAGAGAAGTGCAAATTTTGGACAAAGTTTATTGCGGCAGCTACCTGCCACGGCCTCGGGCAGATGGGATGAGCCTCTGGCACTGCCTGTGTGAGGCCATGTGGCCACCACGAGAGAGGCACCCCAGGGGAACGGCATCTGCCACCCTGATGGTGCTGAGTGCTGCTCATAGGTGAGCAGCTTCGGTAACTCTGCACACTGAGAGGAGATGAAGGGATGAGAGGACACTTGTGTGCCAGCCCAAAGAGTCCTTTATTTCCTCAGGTGGGGTAAGAAAGGGGCCCTCTGAGTGGGTGCATGAACAAATGCCAAATAAATCCAAGATTACAGTAACTTAAATAGGGAGCAGGTAGACAGGAGTGCAAACCTGTCTCACCCAATGGGGATAAACCAGAGAGGGATGGTATCAATTATAAAAACCAATGATAACAGGGGTGGGCATAAGTTCAGGAGACAAATAGAAAAGTTAACTGGGGTGATTGCTACAGAACTTTCTCAAAGAAACTGGAGGTGGCTACAGGATTGACAACCAAAAGGATATAAACAAACTCTGCACTGTGAAGTGTGAGAACCCCGGCCTTGCTCTGGGGTCTCATGTGGTGGTGAAATTCCTCCTCCAACCCGTGCTTCCAAAGAAAAACTCCGCAGGCTTTAGCTGTTCGGTCTCAAGGCAGTTTATTGCTAGTTATCTAACAGATTATGTTCTTGGACTGCAGCTATTTAATCAGCGGCTTGGGTAGAGGCACACACACACCCTGACATCCTCTCTATCTGCTGTCTTCTTCGTCTCTCCCTCTGCCCAGGGCTGCTGCTATCTTTTATAAGATATATTGCGTATAACATGTTTACAATTATTCCCCAATACCTACTACCTACGTTGCCAAGTGTTTTTCTACTCTAAACCAATCTGTGAGTGCCAACATCACCAAGAACATGGAGGTAAGGAAAAAGAAGGAGGAAGAACAGGATCAGCCCACTTTCCTCCATCTTAGAACTTCTGACCCCCATGTACAAAGTGAAAACCCCCCTGTACATGTGTAAAAACCCCCCTGTACAATACTAAAAAAATTTCCCCTCTACTTTGTAACTACTTCTACTATACTATCTAACCTTTTGTGACTGCTTGTTCCACCTCCAAAGTTGGCAATTCATTCCATGGCTCAAACTCAAAATCACAGCTGTTTTTCAGCTGTCTGCCAGGGTCTAGAATGCTTCTGACAAAGGCCTGGAACCTCTAAAAATGTCTGAGAGACATTTTGAGTTCCCACAGTGAAGCACAATGCAGAAGACAAGTATTAAGTAGACAAGCTTAATTCAGTTTTTTCCTGCTCTGATATCTAAATTTCTGACAATACACGTTCAGCTCAGGGCAAGTGGTCACATGCTCCTCATTCCCTTATTTGTTCCTTGTACAGGAGATCTGCCACCCTACCTCAACACAGATTAAGTAATTTTCCAGTGCAAAAGAAGAGATAAGCTAGCCAGCTCCCACTTAGATTGTCTTATAACTGATACTGTCTTCATAGGCAAAGCAGAGAGAAATTGAATGGCAGGTGGGTGGGGAGGTGCCGCATCTGACTCTGTCATTCCCTTTCCAAGAAGCATGTTGACTGAAGGCATATAAATGCTGAGGCATATTCTGGAGGCT
The DNA here is from genome assembly GCF_050655825.1 of Lonchura striata. NCBI lineage: Eukaryota > Metazoa > Chordata > Aves > Passeriformes > Estrildidae > Lonchura > Lonchura striata. The sequence continues at coordinate 76,914,748 of NC_140704.1, forward strand.
TAGGCTCCAGACATCCAGGCTGTGGTCCTGATCATAATAAGTACAGCTATTTTACAACTTCTGAAAATCTGATTCAAACTGTGTGTGTGTGTGTGTGTGTGTGTGTGTGTGTGTGTTTGTGTTTGTGTGTGTGTGTGTGTGTGTGTGTGTGTGTGTGTGTGTGTGTGTGTGTGTTTGTGTGTGTGAGGACAAAGGCAGACTACAGAAAAGCCCAGTTTTGCTTCAATAAAGATTCAGGATAAAATTCATAATTAAAAGGAGCACTAGTGAAAAATTATGAAAACCTTTCCTAATGAAGAAGAACTGGACTGGATAACCTTTCAAAGTTGCTTTTGATCATTTTGTCTGGGGCTTCATAATAGTTAGATTTTTGTTTTCACCAATAATGATTTTAATTAAAAACACAGACTATTTGGAAATGGCAACTGTATAGTTCTAACAGTCAAGGAAGAGTCTGCAATGACAAAACATAGGAAAAAGTACTCTGTTTTTAAGAAATGTAACAAATTAAAATGCAATCTAGGTGATGGCAAAGCATAAAGATCTCTGATGTATGAAATTCAGAAAGCAGATATATCTGAACACTTTTAAATATAACATTGTTACTCTGGCTTAATAGGAAACTGGTTGATATGCTGTTTATTTATTGATGAAGCCCATTCTAATGGGTTTCAAAATGACTGCTGTTAAATAAAATTTCAGAGGAGTGAATTATTCAATGTTCCTAAATGGCACACTTGACTGCCTGCCACATTTTTGCAGTAAAACATCCAAAGACAAATATACCACTTAATTATACAAAAATCAGCAGATGAGAAAGAAGCCCTCATTTGATTAAAAAACATTAACTCCATTATGACAGAAACTATATATTGAGCAGTAATATATGAAAAAGAATCATTACCTGAGCATTAAAACAATGAAGTCATACTATCAATAATGATAACAATAGCAATATGTGTTTTGGGAAGGCTTCTTGTTCAGATGTTGAGCACAGCAGGAGCTGAATGCTTCTTAGACATTATGCAGCTTAGCTACAAGATATATCAAGGTTGAGATTCATGCCCATAGAGTTATGATTAGATCCCATAATCATCACTATTATGAGGGTACATTAATGATATTACACAGGAGGATTTAAGCAATAAAGACTTTTAACAGTTCTGATTCCCTTTCAAAGCACAGGTCTTTAAACAGCTTGGTTGCTACAGCCATTTCTTAGCAACAGGGTCAAAGAGAATAATGGCTTACAAAGACAAGGCAGTAAGCTCAGCAGTAACAGATACAGCACAAATAGGCTGTCAGCAAGGCAGATGAGATTTTTAATATGTGAGCACCTCCTGTCTCACAAGGAGAGCTGGCATGTAGACCTGCAGGGAAAATGTCATTACAGTGTGCGTAGAAATTAGTCAATATTGACTCAAAAGGCAGACGTTTAATTTGTTCTATATCATCAAAGATCACCAGGTTCAAGTCAGGAAACTATGGAAAATTCAAAAAATATTTAAATGACCTCTCAAGAAATGAAGACAATAAAGGGAAATGGAGAAGGCAAGGGAGAGGAGAGGGAGATGGCCAGAACTGAGAAGATTTGAGAACAGAATGGATGAAGGAAGCAGTGCCCAGGTATTGTCCAGTTTTGCTCTTCATGGCTCATGGAGGCATTCAGTTGTCCATGGAGCTTCATAACATAATTTCCTGTATTTGTTCCTTAAGGGTTATCTCAGTGATTTTCAGTAGGTGATTTAGTGATATGTTTAAAGGAAATATTTATGAGTGAACATGAACTACAATTGCACAGGTGAGTGGAACTTCCTACACTGAGAAGCGGCAGACAATTCTAGTCCATTCTTGAGTTTTTAAACCATTTTATTTAATTGGCACAACTGGAAATCCAGATGCAGCACAGACTGCAAGCATATGTCTGTAGGCAGACACTGAGGTCTATATTCTTCAGCTGAATTCCATCATGCTGTACTTTTTTTAGGTTTGACCTTGATTTTATCAAAATCTAACATTCCAACAATCTCCACTGTTTCTTTGATCCACAGATCTTTGAACTTTACTCTCTCTTCTCAAATATGTTTGGTATAATGCAATCCCTAAGACATTACACAACAAATAAAGTGTAAATCATTGCAATTTTCAGGTAAAACCAGCAAAGTTTAAGGAATCCATAATAGGATAATTGAAAGACTAAATACAATGAAAAGCTACTGATGCCTTCAGAGGCTCCCTAGAACAGAGGCTAGACAGTGTTAAAAGAATAAAGTAGGTTTTAATTTAAAAAGGCCTTCAAAGGATACACCTTGGGCAGCATAAGAGCCTGGCCAAGGCTACACCTAAGATGGACACTGGCTCATGAGCTTTCACACTTCTATATCTTTTGGTCCATTTACATATTTGTGTTAATTGTCCAATTACAGCTTCAGGTTTGAAGTCCCATCCTCCCAGATTGCTCTCCTTTCTGGGCTCAAAGCTGCAATGGTGTCCTTGGTTCCTGGGCTTGAAAAGGATCGTTTTGTTTAAGCTGTGAAGAGACCTAGCTAACACCTTAGATAAAGTTCTGAGTTATATACTAATGCAGTACAGACTCTGGAAAATATGAAGGCTAAAACTTAAGTCATCACTACAATGAGGCTACTGCTATCTTACAGGACTGATTTACTTTTTTCTCCCCGCAGTGGGATCAGATGGAAAACTATGAAGCATCTGGCACAGAGGAAGAAGGAAGGGAGGGAGGGAGGGAGGGAGGGAGGTTAAGAAAAGATGCAATAAAACAATTACATTCAAAGTGCCCATGAGACATCCTGAAACAACCCAACTAGCATAAATAATTTACTCTGTCCTGTCAATATGTCATTACTCCTATGCTGAAGCTATAATGAATGGTTTCCTACTTTTTAGGAGAGACAATTTTGTCATGTTGCTTGTGCATTGAAATACTCTTGCATATTAATAAATATGGCACATAGTAGCGCTGAAGGATTTTATCCACTGTCACTGGACTGTTATGCATCCTGCATTTTCATCAGAAAGTAAAATATACATAAAGAAGACTCACAGAAAGATAGTAACAGACAAGATAAATCTGTCCTTTTTAATACACTTGTAGTGCTTTGTGATGGAAGGAGAAAGGATTTGTCAGCAGGTGAGATAAAAATAAACCCAGTCAGATACTGCATGCTTTAGATTTAGCTAGGTACTACCTTAAATCAGTAAGGACATTGCTCTCTGCAGTTCAATAGGGATTCACAAATTCTGTCTCATTCCTCTCTTGTCTGACTATAAACAGGGGATTCTGGCCACAGCTACAACAGGATACTCGAAGAGATGAAACCAGTAAGTTGACACCAGGTACCTGTGATTATAAGTGTTTACCTTGAGGCTACTTGAGAATACTTGCTCTGGTTTTCTATTGAAAATTGACTGCCAGGTCACACAGGTGAATTCACTGCAGCTGCTTGCCTCCCACAGTGCTCTCAGTGCTAAGAATAGAAGTGGTTTACTAGGATTAGTTGGGACAACACCAGTCAACTAATTTCATTCCATTGCAGAAGCTTCAGAGATCAGTGAAATATTTTTTTCTCCTAGTTTTTTAATTGTGGCTGAAACCAGTTGCCTCCAGCTTCTTAGGCTTTTAGGAGATGTGCATCTATACCCCTTCTTAAGCAGTCCTAGGTCAATAAAATAAATATGGAAAAAGTATGAAATTAGATGTGATTTTTATCTCTGATCTCATTCTGTCTACTATAGACATATCAGGGATAAAAAACATACATGTTAAAGACAGAACTGAATTGGAATTGATGTATTTAATTGCTTTTTCAAAATATTTTTGGTGAAATTGTTCTCAACCAGGTAAATGTACAATGAACAGTTTCAATACACTTACATGGAGTAAGTTTGTACTGAGGACACTGCAAATTGAGTAAAGCATGCAGTGACTCAGAGGTGCTTTACAAAATGCATGAAAGTAGACTGTAAATGTTGTGGAAGAGGAATGTGTAGCTGAGATCCTCAAGAGCTAGAATATGGCAATTGTGGGAATCATAGGGCAGGATTGGGATGATAAATAATATCATAGGTCACTGCTTGGTCTCTAATGATTAAAAAGAGAGATTAAATTGTTTGTATGTGTAAGAGTTCTGCCAGGATGTAGATGCAGGTGTCGTGGTTTGACATGGAAAAATAATTTTCTCGGAAGGAAGAGGTCAATCCAGTCAGGGGTCAGGTTTGGATACTGACACTTGGGGTGACCAATTGAAGGTGGACACACCTCTGAGAACACAGAGGGGTTAAAAGTATAATTCCCAGGAGAACTCGCTCTCTCTTTGGTTCTGGTCAGCGTGCAGTGCAGGACTCGCCCCTGCCCAGCCCGTGGCCGGGTAGGGGAGGGAACCAGTGTGGCCCAGCTTGAGTTAGGCCGAAGGGTGGAGGGACTGGAACCGGGCTGGCCCCCTGTAGATGGAAGGGTGGAGAAATTTGGGATGTTTCTGTTCCCCCCACCCCCCAGAGTCAAGAGAGAGAGAGAGAAAGAGACAGCAGAGACAGTGGCGATTTTGTCAGCAGTACACCGTGGGGATGGAGAAGAACAGGGTGGGGGTGGAGGGGAGGGGGCGGGCCTCAAGGTGTCCAGCTGCCCGTGAGAGCTGGAGCCTGGGCTGAGAGCCAGCCAGGAGAGTCAGGACTTTTAACCCTTCCTTGAGAAATGAAAGTTTGTGAAATTTTACTCCTCAGTTTGAAAGAGGGGAAGAGAGACAGCTTGGACCCTGGGATGTTAGAAGGAGAAATTCTAGGTGGGAGGAGATGATGGAGTGGCTTTTTGGCTGGACTTTTTCTTGTTAGCCACAGACTGAACCTATTTTCTCTTCCAAGAGAGAGACTGTATTTTAGGAGGATGCACAGTGAGCCAAGAGGCCTGCTTCAAGTGGGAAAAGACAGAAGTGGAGCGAACAGAGAAAAGTGAGAGAGGTTTGTGGTGGTGCCCCCTGTCTTCAGAGAAGAAGAAGAAGAGAAGAAGGTCTCTGTTCTTGGACCCTTGGCCCCAGGGGGAAATGGGGGGGACTGCAGTCCCAAAAATGAAAAAACGGAACTGTTGTTTTTTCCCGTCTTGGCAGGGCATCCTTGAAAGAAAAATCCTAAGAGCAGTCTGTCCATCCATGCATTGGTGGTGAGAGCACTGTGCATGGAAAGGAGAGTGTTACACTGGCAGATTTTCTCTGGGCAGTGCCATGTGTGACATGGAAACACAGGATGTGTTTCTTGGGGGGTCTGTGGCACAGGAGAGACTTCTCTCTCCCTCGATGGACTGAGTGTTGGTTGTCTGGAGGGTGGAAACCTGATTGGGGTCCAGGGTGTGTCTTGCTGTGGTTTGTTGGAGTTGGGTGGTGGGAGGAGGAATATTTTGAAAGGTTTTCATTTTGAATTTTTTGTGTGTTTTTTTCTTTCTTTCTTTTTTCTTTTATAGTAGTATAATAGTAGTAGCTTAATAAAGTTTTTCCCTTGTTATTAAGCTTGGGCCTGCTTTGCTCTGTTCTCGATTGCATTTCACAGCATTCAATTGAGATATTGCATTGTCATGGGGGTGCTGGCATTGTGCCAGTGTCAAACCATGACAGCAGGATTGACCTGGAAGGAAGAGGAGGATTTTAGGAGTCTCTTATCAATTTTAGCTGCAATCATCATGAAAAACTTACTTTTTGGGAGTATATTCTTGTCTGTAGTATTTACCTTGATCTGTCTTACACTACCAAGAGGGTAAATGAAAACAAAGGTTTTATTTTTTTCTATTCATACTAGAAAGTCTTTAGTACTAATGAGGCTTGCCAGATTGAAAGACTGAGAGAATAATTTCTATACTAGTAAATCCAGAGAATGAATATTAGATTAGAAACAATACTACAAATTCCCTTGGACTAACCCATCGATGTGTCTAAGTCCTAACCTGAAGGGGAATACCTCCAGAGATGGGAAAAGTTTGGTCTCATTAAGCATGCCTCTCTCAGTTTCTTTGTTAGAAATGCCAATCTTAGTTATCAAAGTAACAGTGATGACATTCAGGATCAGTGAGAACAGCATTAGTAACAGAATTAGATAAAGTAAGCTACAAAACTGAGATTACAAAATAACTTTGTTGCATCATCAAATTTTCTGTCTTCCAAATGTTTAAATAGTATCTTCATTTCTGTGGTGTTGTTCACTTCCCACATTACTGCAATTCTAATAAAAAAAATCTCTGCTAAAAATAGAGTAATTAGCTAAATAGTTTGTTGAGGAAAAGAAATTTTAGTATTCCAGAACACCCGAGTCTTTGAAATCTGCTCCAGCAAAAGTGAGTTATAAAATCACTTGGGTGAATTGGTTGACCCCAAGCTCAAATTTTAAGGCTATCCAGGCTTCCCAGTACTAATTTTCCTATTGGAAAGATCTACCCCAGACTGTCATTGCTCTTATAGCAAGGAAATATCAAACATTTGGGAAAAACCATTGCCAGTTTTCTCCTGCATTTTTCTTTTCACATCACCATTCTTCAGATTCACAAACAGTAGCCCTCATTTTATTAATGTATTTATAATTGGGTTTGTATGACAATATAGATAAGACCTGTTATCACAGCTTTTGTCACAAGATATTTTATTACTCAGAAATTATACAGAAATAACTGAATTTTTTTTCTAATTTAAATGAAAAAAACAAAAGTAGTTTTCTAAAAAATAGCCAAGATACTGTAATGTCACTCTAAACAGAGAACCAAATCACTCAGTCACTTAGATATAAAATGTGATATACAGGGCAATTAAAGTAATAACAAAAAATACTTGATTTATCTTAAAAACTACAGCAAAAAGAAAATAATTCTGTGCATTGCTAATAGGAATCAACCTACATTGCTTAGAGGGATTTATTTTGTAAATGTACACCTCTGCTTCTAATATTTAGTTATCACTATAGTGTTGACTGTCTCCAAGCTGACTTATAATAAAGAGAACTTGACATATCTTTTCTGAAAAACTATCTGGTTTATTGTGGGGTTTTTGATCATATTCACTACAACTTTATAAAATTACTCTCAAGACCCATGGTTCACTTTCTCCCAAGTTAATGAGTTCAAGAAAAAAAGTTCTGAACTAGAAATCAATTCTTACATAGTTAAAAATTATTTTTGAAATCTCAGGAAGATTTTCCACTATTCTTTTTTGCCATAATTCCTTCCTGGATTCTATTTAGCTACAGTGCATTCATGATTCATTCTTCTCTTGCACATCAGCCCTTAGGACAAAATTTTTCTTAGAAGCTTGAGAATTGATCTGTAAAGAACATTAGAGAAAGTCAGTGTCACAGTAGTTATTCATTCCTCAATTTTCCCAGTATTCCTAAAGTAGTTGAGAGTAACTCCCAACTTTGCATATGTGGATCAAATTTAGAATTAATTTTAAGTTTTAACCTGTTTCTCTAAACTATCTAGACCAAATTAAAGAATGTGTGCTTTACATTCACTAGCTTTTGTTAATAGGGTGAGGCCACACCTCAAATCCTGTGTACATTTTGGGTCCTTCACTGAAAGAAACATGTTGATGTGCTGGAGTTTTTCTGGAGAAGGGCAGTAGAGCTGGTGAAGGATCAGGAATACAAGTATTATGAGGAGCAGCTGAAGGAGCTGGGATTGTTTAGCCTGGAGGAAAGGAGGATATTATTATTATTATTATTATTATTATTATTATTATTACTATTATTATTATTATTATTATTATTATTATTATTACTATTATTATTATTACTCTTTACAACTACTAAAAATAAGGCTGTCAAAAGATGGGTTTAGGTCCCTTATCTCAGGTAACAAGCTAGAGGACAAGAGGAAATGACATCTAGTTGATCAAGGGAAGGTTTAGATTGAAAATTAGGAAAAAATTCCACACAGAAATTATTGCTGAGCATTGGAACAGGATGCCCAGGGAAGTGGTGGAGTAACCATTCCATAAAGTTATAAAAAGACACATAGATGTGGCTATTAGAGATGCAGTTTAGTGGTGGACTTGGCAGGGCTGAATTAATTATTAGACCTGATAATCACAAACTTCTTTTTCTGTCCCAATGGCTCTATGATTCTTGTTTTTTTGTGGAGATAACACCAGGGAAAATAAAATGGAGAGAGACTGGACTTCAATGTGTACATGTTTTCTGAAAGGGAGAATGGATGAAGTCCTCTGATAGCTAAATAAAATATGAACATGGCTGGTTTTGAGGTAATGAAAGAATTACTGTTACTATTATATATTCATTAAATTTTTGACCTTTTGAACATGTCACCTGCTTGATTTTTCCAATACATTCAGAGTGAAAATAAGAAAACAAAGAAGAGCATGAATAAATAGACAGATGGAAGAAAATCCTCATGTGTCATTTAACTGTCAGTGAAATGGGTAAAGCTACCTTACTTTATAGGTACTACAAAAATGGGTCCAGGTTGTTGCACAGAACATTCATAAGGACAAAGTGAGAACTGACACCAATCTACAAACACAGCTATAATATCAGGGTACAGGGTGGAAAAAAAATAGGGACCAAGGACTGAGCTCTGATTATTCAGAAAAATTCCCATAGGTGGCTTCCCATAACTATAATCGACTTCCTTTTTTTCCAACTGTATAAACTGAGCTTTTTATTTCAAATTGACCATATATATTGGCAGAGATGGGCAAACAATCTGCAAAAAAGATATTTCATTATGTATTTCAAATTGGTTTAATTGGCCAATACATAATTTCAAAGAAAAAGAAAGTGTTGTGAGAAAATAAGACATCAGTGTCTCAAAAATAATTTTATAAATTTAAATACAAATATTTCCATTCTGAATTCTCAAGGAATCAGGAAAATGAAATAAAATGCCAAGAAATCCATAAACCTTTAACTTTACTATCTTTAACTCTTTAAAAACATATAGACATATTTTTTTTATAATATGTTAATGATACAGTGTATTCATGTATTCACTGTCAAAAAAATGCCATGTTAATAGTATGGTTTTATACCTTCACCCAAGAATAGTTTTCAGAAGAAGCGAAAAATGTTGAAAAAGAAAAAAAAAGTTATATTTTTCATGATATTTTGTGCTGTTTGAAGGAAAAAAGATATAGAAATGTCTTATGTAAGATTATTTTAAACACTTTTCTAAATCCATTTATTCCTAAGATTTGACAAGAGCAAAAGTAGTTCCACAATAAGATCTACAATATTGCAGAACAATGATTTATACAGAAAAAGATGGAAACATCTTAATTTTTTTTTCATGTGATTTTAGATTTTAATCTACAATAACTGTGGTTTTTCTAATATGATCTATGATGTAAGAAAAGTAGAAATAGCTGATAAAATAGTTTTAAAAAATAATACAAGCTAATCCAAACTGCCTTTTTACCCCCCTATAGTTAATCTACAAGATAAGAAGAAATTTAATCCAAGATTAAAATAAAAAATGGGGATTCAAAGAAAAAGTAAACCACCTATTAAGATTCCATGAATACTTCTGGGGAGGACCAAAAGGAAAGTAAATACAAACACCAAAAGTTTGTGATTTTCCTCCCATTTGAAGAATAGTGCAACAGTGATTTGATAAAAAATCTTCATGAGGACAAAGCAATTAAATTAAATATCTATACCCTAAAAAACCTAACATGAGTTTATCCATTGCCTTTAGTAAGTCCTCCTCTCCACAGTGTTTCACAACAAATGGTGCTCTTTGCACAGTATATTTATTGTGTGTCTTAAACTATTGTAGCAGGCAGTTGACTAGCAAAAATGTAAGTTATCTATGCTCCCTTTACCTAGCAATTCTGACCAGTAACTCCTAACAGGTTATTTTAATTTTTCTGTGGTGTCTTAGGTAGTAATCAAAGCAATCTTTACTGAATAAAGCCCATATTTTGTTAGAAAAAGCCTATTGAATGATACAGGGAAAATGCAGGTATAAATATTTCAGCACTATTGCCTGGGAATTCAGTGAAAGTTTCAAGAGATTTTCTTAATTGTCTTTTTAAAGGATGTTTGTAAAAGCATTATTTTCAATATTACTGTGATTCAAAATCTGAGAAAAGTCAGTCACTCTTCTAGGATATTTGAGAAAGTAAGTTAAGGTACAAAATCTAAGCAAAGTAAGCAGATGGAGCTGATTAAATTAAAATAGACTAAGATGCTGAATTATGGCCAGACATTGCAAACCTATAATTTGTAATTTTAGAACTTCCTCTGAAGTACATTGTCACTCCTGGTTCTGTTTGAGACATGACAGTTATAGAGACGCTGATGACTGACTGCTGCATTACAGGAGTGCTTCTGCGGAGTAAAAACAGAGGAGATGGAGAAATTGGAAGGGTGACATAAGAAGAGAAAGTAGATCAGGGTAGAAAACAACAACAAAAAATTAGTGATTCTCTCATGCCTTTGGACAAAAGAAATCTTCATGGAAACTGAAGCACACTGGCAAAGTGCTAGAGATAGCTGTCACTCTTACACTTAAAGAATGCAATTAATTGTCTCAAACACTGACAAAGAAGGAAGTTCCCACAAGAAAAGCTCCCCAACAGCCTCATAGGGCAAACAGAAAAGTGTTAATTTCAGGCCTATATGGAAAGGTTTGAAATTAGCACACTAGACAAGATTCCACTGTGTAGACTGTAGGAAAAGCTCAGACGCAATAAGAGGAACATGCCAGGCCTGGTGAAGCAGATCTGGGTAACCTATTCACACAAAAATTCCCACCATGGCAAACTGCAGGAAAGGAAGCAACTGCTTACACACATGCCATTCCAAGTTGTGAGAACTTCATTGTAAGGCTCTGCATACCTGGGATGTGGACTGTATATAGTTCTCCAGATGAATATTTTGGGGACCCCGCCACTGAGAAGACCAGAAGATGAGCCATCAGGATGCTGCTAAAACTCACATGCTGGTGACTATAATCTCTCTCTATTTCTTTTTATCCCCCTCCCTCTCTCACATGCTGTTAAATAAAATTCATAGTATTGACTTTGGCATAAGGCCTTGTTTATACCTTAATTCAGGCAGAACTATCTTTTAATAGTCAGACCCTAATACTATTTAAGGAGTGGGATCCTAACATTATTCTTTAGAACATAAAAACTGTGAACACACTAAATATTATTCAGCTATGACATATTGTTTGAGTGTTGAAAAGATGAACCTTATTTCTGTCACTGATGTCCTGTAAGTAACATTTTTGTATCCAAGGAAAACAGAAGCTATCTCCTAGCATATTCATCCTACCCTCCAAATTTATCTCTTCAGCATTAAACACAAGGCAAATGGGCTTTAATTATCTGAGATTATTGAAATTCTTGATCTATTCACTGAATTTAATATTTTCCCTTATTTCAGGTCTCCTTGTGCCTGTCCTAGCTGAAGAGGACGTCATGGTTTGGCATCCACGAGGAATAGAGATATTATTTTTTACTAATTGTTTCTGAAGTTATTAAAAATAAGTTTTAATTACAAATCTTGTTAAAATCATTGTTAAATCAATGTTTAAATCACTGTAGGTAAAAATCCTCTTTGCCTTCTGATTTTATCTATATTGAAATAGAGCCACCGCTGCTGCACATTCTGAAATATTTTTGAAATAGAAAACATTGAATGACCTTTCATTATGACAATGTCATCTGGTTTCCTCAAAATCAAAATTTATTGAAAAATCTTTCCCTTTTTTGACTATATTGTTCAACTCACTCAAAAAATGAATCTACAGCAGTATTAGGAATTTTTCAGAATTCATTATCAACTTGGTGTGAAAAGCTAACAACAGAGTTAACAAATACCTAACAAAAAATTTTAAAAAACTAAATGGTCTCATAATTTGTCCCTCTTTATTTTTCTGATCCTTTTATAACTGTTCTGTTCTTGTCAATCATGCTGGTTACTTTTTAATTTCTGCTTTTCCTTTGTCTTCAAATTCTCCAGATTTTGGGGGGTTTAATGCACAGGAGGGTGTTTAACCCTTTTATTGTCATACCTCTGAATGCAGATTTTTGACATTTACTAGGAAAATATTCTTTAAAAAGGTGTCATTATTTCAGTCAGATTCAGATTCTAGATAGTTACTCATAATTTTTTTCAGTTCTGCAAAATTAGAACTTAAAAGAACTCAGCCTGTGTAGCATTAATTTGGTTGAATTTGTTTCTTTATTCTTATGTAGAATTATGATCAGAAATAAAAGAGACAGTTTTAAAAATTTTCTTGATCTATAAACATTTTGTCTGACAGACATGAAAAAGAAGCAATAGAATAGAATATTCAAAAATTTAATAGTGCTGATCCATCTTTAACTTATAAGGAACAAGGATGGAGGGAACGAACAATGTTTCTATCAAGTCAGACTCATAAAGGATAAATGGACTGAGAAGTGTGGACAATTATTAGTACTGAAAATTGAAAACAAGCAAAAATCTAAATGCATAGAGTTTTGTTTAATTTTTCTATGTGGTTCTTGAGTGTACAGAGAGGAAATTCTTGGAAAAGATTGTATCGTTTTAATCAAATACAAACAGAAAATTCTCTTGAAAAAAATAGCAATAAGGATTTCCTTCAGGGCAAGCATATTTAATATATTCCTTTTCATTTTTATTCTGAATATGGCTGTACTCAGACTCAGTCATACATATTTTTGAGAATGTATTACTTTTTTCTGTTTTATCATAGTGTGTCAGAAGTTTTCTTACTCAGAATTATATGAGTCATGCAGAACTTATGTCTTAATCTCTGAGACCTTGAGACTTTAAATGGAACACTATAGTCCACTGAATGTTGAATTGTACCTTTCATTTTGAACAATTTGAGAAAAAATTGGGACAATTAATGTGGTTATTCATTCTGGAAGCCTCAGAAGATGACACAAAATAAACTAGATTCTCTTCTATCTTGATGCAACTATGAGCTGCCCTTTATATTTTGATTGATGTACTCTGGGAATTTTGTTGGTCTGCCATTAGTCTGGAAAGCACAAGAATATATATACACATCTATGTGTCTATGCATCTTTAAATGTTTGGAGAAACTTTGCCCTTAAGAAGTCACAGTTTGTGACTTCCCATTCAGAGGAGAAAATTCAAGTTTTAGAGGCAATCAATCATTTGAGGAGGATTCCATCAAATGTAGGACAGAAGTGAACCAATGACTAGGCATGAATGCCAGCAAATCCTCACTTTGGAAGTGTAAAACTAGTATCTTCAAGTGGTTCATTGCTTCTTATCATCTCTTTCATGTGCAGAGGCCAATGGCAGCCTTCATCACTAGAGTGAGGACAAAGTGCAGGAAGTCAAAAGGAGAGTGAGAGATTAAACAGAATAGATTGTGATCTGTAGTAAGGCAGAGAAAGGCCAGGAAGGTTATAACTCATATTTCTACCACAAAGAAAAAATTACACCCAAGGGTGTAGGGAGCGCTGGGCTCCTGGACGGTTTAGGTGAATGAAGACAAGAGATCTCTGAAGGTTGCTCTTGGGATATAAGGTTTATTAGGGATGCAGAAAGGTCCTGCCTTGAGCTGCCAGACGCAGCACGTGGCGAGGCTTGAGGGCATGGGGGAGGGGAGAGACAAGAGGATGCTCTAGGAAAGGGTGGAGGTCCTATGAGGGGGAAGATCCAAGAGAGGGGAAGTTCCACGAGGAGGGGAAGTTCCAAGAGGGCATCTGGCCCCTCAGAGACCCCTTATCAGGGGGTTTCAAGATGGGCTGGAACAACACTTGGGCCAATGAGGTTACAGACACTTGATATTTTAGGAGAGGGTTATAGGTGGGGGATGAACCATACATTTTGAGGGGTGAGATGGAACAGTCCACTCAACCCCTGGACCCATCCGTAGGCAAGGGCATTGTCCAGCCAGCAGGGGGAGACTGTTTTCATCCTGGCTGTATTATTTATGAATAATTATATTTATCCATGCTTCCCAACACAAGGGCACATTCAGCAGTGCATTATCACAAAGACATTCCCCAGCAGTGGTTTTGAGTATGTAGGTGGTGGAAGTAAGATGACCATGACTATGCCTTCCTGCTCCTGGGGTTAGAGGTAGAGAATCATTCAAAATGAGGCAGTGTAATTTTCATGTAATTTTCATACACAGCCCAGCATTAATGTGTGCTAGGTGTATGCTTGAAAACTGATCAGCTCACACAGAGCTGCCTTAATTATAATTTTGTTCTTCACATTACTATTGCCTACAATTTTTGATGTATAGAAATATTTGGCTTGAATCAGTATCTAAAGACTAATCCAGCAACTTTAACATGGAAAAAAGCTTTAAAGTCCCTCCCTTTAGCTTTCTTAAAATTCTTTGTAAGAACATATGATTCATCATATCTAATGCATGTTTTTATCCCTACTCTCTTCCTGAGGTTTTTAAAAATAGTTTGTATTTTTCCATTCATGCTATAATGAAGCAAAAATAATGTTAAAGCAGAGCTGCAGTATCACAATGGTTGTACACACAGCAGAGCACCAAATTAATTCACAGCATCTGTAATGTTTGATTACGCAAGGGAAGAGATACACAAAGAAAATCAGTACCATCTAAAAGCAATTTCTGAAACAATTTCTTCTGCAGAGATTGTCATGTAAGAGACAATCAATCTGACAAACATCAACACATTATCATCGGACTGTTCAGGGTATGAGTATAAATAAAGTTTTGAATTAGAGGAGGACCAGAAGTGAACACTAGAAATGTGTGTAGAAAAGAATATGAGAGAGGTCTAGCACAGATACTGGACAGAAACAAATGTTCTAGGTTCTGCAACATCAGCTATTTCTATGAAATTTTTGGTGAAAGACAAGGAAAAGTCCACCTCAATATAAAATTATGATACTTTTGTCCCTCTATAAAAAACTAATAGAATTACACTTTTCTTTTAGCTTAAATCTTGTTTTCTAAACAGCAAAAGCAATGCATTAAAAATTCTGAACCATCAAATGTATTATGTTGTGTAAAACAACAAATGTCAGAATTACTATTTCAATTATATTCTGGTAATAAACAAATAGATGCAAAGAATCTGGGCATTTGTATGGTGCATTAATTTGCTAAATGGGTAAGTGAAGCACAGTAAGTTAGGTTTTCAAAAATACAACAGGAAATTGGAAGCTAAACTTGAATTTAATTGATGATGATAAGGAAAATTTTCAACAGATATTAATAGGGAGTTTGGACAACATCTAAAGGGAAAACAAACAAATAAGCAAACACAGAATCCCCTCTTGGAAACTTAGGTGCTTTAGAAACCATTGCTGCCTCTATTTGTGTCAATTATGTAAGCAAGTAAATCTTCAATACTGGATGTATCAAAAGCAGTGTTACTTTGGCTGTTCTGAGCATATTAGGCATAAGTAAAATCATTCAAAATGTACAAAACAAGCCTCCACTTAGATAAGTCCCCCACAGGGCCCTATTTAGAAAATGTATTCAGAGCAAAATTAGTGTATAAAGACAACACAGATTACAGGATCATGCATAAGAACAGCAGTCCCAGTCATTTCAAAGCACAGCAAAGAAAGAGAAGCAAAAAACAGAGAACCTGACTATGTGGCTCACTGATGACATTATCTATGCTGTAAACAGAAAAATTTGTTTGCTTCAGGGAGTGCTTATATATCTTGCTCTTATCAGCCATGGGGTAAAGAGCAATATATGTAAGCAAGCACTGGAACTGAACGCTGTAATCTAGGGTTTTTGCTGGCTAAATGCTCTGAAAAAACATCACTTGATCACAAATTTTATTTTGGGACCATCAGTCTGATAGTCTTAATAGCACAGCTTTATCAACAAAATAAGCCTACTTTCACCAAAAAAAGTAAATCCACCTTTGCTTCAAGACTTGTTCTTAGTTAGGTGATAGGTGCTACTGGAGAAGAAGGTGAGGGTTTTCTATGGCAAGGAATGCTTGTTTTCTATTTCTCTGTGATAAATTGTGATGACTGAATTGTCATATTGTAAAGATAGTAGAAGCAATAATCAGCACAAAACCCATTTTTTTCTTATTCACTAAGCCCACAACCTGGTGATCTGAAAAAACGTCCTGCTTAAAGACATAAGGGCTAGTGTGTTAAATATATGTTTAAACAGAGTTTTGAAATACATTAAGCTTTTGATTATTGCATTTTAAAGGAGAGTTTAAAATCCAGTTCAGTGCGCAGACTAACAATTCAACAAGCAAGTCAGAATCCACATGGATGAAAATTCTGAGGTAAAATGGGAAAAGGGCAATACTGACTCTACTGCCCATATGAGAAGGGCAACAGTTTCTACTGTAGGCAGATCAAAGAGACTGCAATTATAAAGAATAAACCTTAACTGTATAAAATAACCTTAATTATCCTATTTGGACTGAACAAGTGAAATAAACATAGTGAGAAGATCAGAGTATTAGAACACAGCAATGACTTTTTAAAGAAATATTTAGGTTAAAGGATGAAATTAAACCCTAGATTTAGGCATGAGAGACATGTAACAACTGGCTTGACATCTTTAAGAGATGCTGTGAAAATGGCCATAAAGGAAATATCATGGCTTTCATAAAAGGAAGACACTCTTACAGACCTAGTAGAATTCTGAGGGGGTCCAACAGATACAGGAACAAAGATCATCCATTTAATGCAATCTACCTGGTTTTTCTAAAATGTCTTCACAACTCGCTCACAAAAGCTTTTGAAAGGAACTAAACAGTCCTCTTACAAAAGGAATGTCACTGCATAGATAAATAATTGATTAGGAGGTAGGGAAGTAAAGTGCAGGAGTGGAGAAGGACCACTGGGCAATTTTCAGGTTTGTTGTATTTAACATTTGGAAAACAGGATAAGAAACAGAGTGATGAAGTGTTCTGCTAAAATTATTTTTTTCAGGACAGAATGGACAAGAACCAAGGAGAACAACTTAAGGTGAGAGACTTATGAAGTGAATTACTACACAATAAAACTGCAAGTAAAAGTCATCATATATGAAGAAATTCCATCTGGGGAAAAAAGCATTCACTTCATGAAGAAAAAGGCAACTCTGAGACCACCTTGAAAATGTGATTATAAAATAGAATTCTATGAGAAATCTCAACTCACGGTTTAACATCAATCAAAACACCCAAATCAAATCCTATGAAGGATTTCAAAAGACAGAGGGAAAATCCAGAATGTAATTATGCTTTATAATAAATCCCTCATTTACCTGCTCCTGAAAAATTTGTGTAGCTTGGTTCCTTCTCAAAACTTGTGCAAAAGCTCAGAGAGGTAAATTCAGGGCAAGAAGTACAATCAAAGTTATGAAATATTTTCTCACTGGGAATGGCTAGGTGGACTGTACTTTTCCACATGTAAAAGAGCTGAATCCTAAATAAACAATAGATTGAAGCAAATTGGTTTTCTGTCTCTCATCTAATAGAAGAATTTATTGCATTAAGCCAGTAAGAACCAAATTGAAGAGAAATAAAAGGATATTATTCTTCAGGCAACATGGATGAAGCAGAATTCCCTGGCACACAACTTTTTGAGTGTCATCTGTTTGGGTTTACAAAAATCTGAATCTGTTTCTGCATGCAGTGAGAGTTATTTTTCGAACACACATAAATTATATATGTTCCTTTTCCAGGTTAAGTAAAGGTGGCCCGTCCACCCTGGACAAGTCCGATGAATTGGTCCAAATCAGATGTTAATTGACGCGTTATGAAATAATAAAATTCTGTCCCTACTCACTATCAGCTAACTAACTGGCTTGTGGCTGCCCTACGTCCCTAGCTGTCATCTACTTTATTAAAACAAAATAATATAGAAACATAACAGTATAAGCAATAATAAAACACAAAAATAATAACAATATCAAAATCCAAGACAAAACTAGGAGAAAAAGTAAATATGCTAAGCATCTAACCTGAACTACATAACTTTCTGGCCCTACTGGCAAACATATGTACAATGTCCACAGATGAAAAGAGCACAACTGTGGAAAAAGTCTCTGCAATTTTCACTTGCCTCGATTTGGAGAGGCCAAGCAGAATTCCTGGCACACAACTTTTTGAGTGTCATCTGTTTGGGTTTACAAAAATCTGAATCTGTTTCTGCATGCAGTGAGAGTTACTTTATTAATATCTAACTCAGAAATACAGATTTAACAGGGTTTAACATGTGTGAGTGCATTTGCATATATAGGATATATATGTCAGAGAAAGGCTTGAGAGGAAGCCAAGTGGAAGAGGGAAGCTTATATATATGTGTTTTGGAATGAGCTACAATTCTTTGCAAAAAGCTCACATGCATAGAAGCAACAACATGTAGATAGCTCCTAAAAGAATATTCCTCATTCATCCCATGTTAATATCTTCACAGGGATGCATTTTCATTCTTCCTTTAACTTTATCAATTTTGAAAGTTGCAAATTCACCAGATGAAACAAAAATCCTGTCAATTATTGTCAGCCCACATATTATTCTAAATTTTGAACAATCAGCAGAAATTTATATTGCCAAGTTCCACTTTCTTTAAAATTCTTACTCTTCTCAATTTCGCAAATCAAAAAAGGAAATAATCCCTTTCTGAGGAAGTCACATAATTTTCTCCTATAAAAAAAGGTTGGGCACAAGGGAATGGACAATACCCTGTTCTAAAAAATCGGTAGTGGGGCTTTCCCTTACTTTATACTGATGGATTACTATTTTATATTGATCTCTGTATAAAATATTTACATTTTTTGAATGTATGTGTGAGGGGTCTTCTCCTGTTTTTTTTATCTGACAGTTAAAATCTGTTTGGTGTGGGGAAGAAGAAAAATGGATACTTAACAATCAAGGCTGAGGCAGATAATAAGGTTTTACTGAAATTAGTATTAAAAAACAAGTTTAAAAGTACCAAATAAAACAAAGCTTAATTCCTTATAGAGGAGCTAGTTTTTATAAGCTTATCAAGCACACCTCCTATGCTAAGGTTCTTTCATTTGTCCAGTGACCTTTTTGTGGTGCTGCACAGTACTCAGACCACTCTAAATCCGTGGCCTTAAGGGTAAGTTAGGAAACCTCAAAAACAGCAGTTGTTTGCTTCTGCTCCACTGAAAAATTTAGTCTCTTCTCAAGGTATGATGTTTTCATCTTCTAACTTCTGCTCACATTGAAATTTTGGTGTGCAGTAGATACAAAGTGTTAACCAACTCCATCCCAGGTTATTTTGTGATTCAAAGAAAAAATTAAGTCAGTTTTCAAATATTGAGCTTCCATTAACTAAAAAGATATTATTAATTTATTGTAGGTCCTGCCAGACTTCATAGAGGAATGGCAGAAAACAAAGAATAGAAACAATTGAAAGGTTCACCTTTTAATAAGTCTATTTTGAAGTACCTAGAATAGTCCTATTTTGCGACAGATTTCCATAATAATTAAACTCAAATATTACAGAAAAGCAGTCTGGTCACATATCATTATAGTAAAGCCAGAGAGTTAAGTTAAATCAAAATTAAAACTGTTATAAAGACATGAAGAAAACGGTCTTTTGATTAATTTTTCCATTACAGTTCCGAGTTATTTCAAGTTGCATAATAAAGGCCAAATATCAAAGCATCCCAATTAACACTGTAAAATTTTTCATATTGCAATTAGGCATTCTATTTCTGAAATAGAATGTGTGTGCATCTTTCTTTTTTTCCTTTTTCTCCCAACTTGATCAGTCTGAGGCCATGGCAGCAAACCTATTATAAATTGTCTGCAAGTAGCAGTGCTGTCCTGAAAAGAGAGTAGGGAAATAATTGTCTCTGAAATTTATTTATCTGATTTCCGTTAGATCTGGGCAGGTAGTAAGTTTGCTGTGACCTCTAGTGGCACAAGTTATGATGTTAGTTTAGCTTGTTTTGCAATTTGGGTCAGAGTAGCATTGTGTCTCAACTCCGTTTTCTCTGCTGTTGAAAATATCAGGCTCCAGCACGGTGTGGATGAATGGAGGCAGAGATCTCTGAAGTTTGCTCTTGGGGCAAGAGGTTTATTGGGGGTGCAGGAAGGTCCTGCCTCGTGCTCCCAGACGCAGCACGTGGCCAGGCCTGAGAGGGTGGGGGAGGGGAGAGACAAAAGGATGCTCTAGGAGAGGGAAAGCTCCAAAAGAGGGGACGTTCCAAGAAGGGAGGAAGTTCTAAGAGGCGAGGAGGTTCCAAGAGGGGAGGAAGTTCCAAGAGAGCACATGGCCCCTCAAAGCCTCCTTATAAAGGGGCTTCAAGGTGGGTTGGAATAAAGCATGGCCAATGGGGTTACAGGCACTTGATGTTTTAAGGGAGGGATAGAGGTGCAGGGTGAACCATACATCTTTTGGGGGGTGGGATGGAACAGTCTATTTCACCCCAGGACCCATTCGAAGGCAGGGGTGTCATCCGGCTAGCTGGGAGAACTGTTCTCATCCTGGATGTATTATTTATGAACAATTATGTTTATCTATCATCCGCAACACTCTGTCTCTCTTGTTGACTTCAGTGTGTGGATAGCAGCCACTCCTCTATGCACCGTTCACAAGGTGTAAAGAATTTATCCTCTACCCAGGTTACTTTAAGGGCATGTAAAATAAATGACTAAAGAAATGCTAAGAATTGTGTTGCAGCTAACAAGACAGTGTACATATTCACAACACTGGCACACCAATGTCTGTTTTGACTGTCATTGTCAGAGAAATGCACTTTTCAGTAGGGGTGAAGACAAAAAGTATTAGCTACAGTGAAGGCATGAAAGCAATAGAAGTGCAGTAGGAGTATTCAGTATTGCCTGCAAGATTATAAATCATTGCTTCTAGTACTAAGTCAAAATATATCTTAACTCTGACAGGGTTAGCTATGACAAGCCATCAAAATACATGAGAAAAATTGGCACACTCTTTCCTGACATGTAAATAAAAGGTGTCCTGGTGGAATACCTTCTGATCCGCTAGTGCAATGTAATTACAATTCTTTACTAATGAAAAATTTACTTATTTCACTTTAATTTGCAAGATATGAACAAAATTTTAACCAAAATGAACCAAATTATCCAAATTTTTGGTCTGGGGAAGGAAGATTAAAAATATAAATTCACTGCAGGACTGAAGAATTAGCAGTTATTGTTGAATATTGACTACTTTGCAGATGAGAAATTGGTTGGATTGCCCTCATCCAGGGCATAGTGGTCAATGTTGCAATGTCCCAATATACATCAGTGACAAGTGGTGTCTGTAACTGGGAGTGGAACAAGTGATGCCTTCATCAGTGTCATTGGCAGTGGGATAGAGCACAGCCTCAGAAAGTTTGCAGATGACACCAAGCTGAGTGCTGCAGGTAACAAGCCTGAAAGATGGAATGCCATCCAGAAGGACCTGGACAAGCTTGAGAAGTGGGCACATAGGAATCTCTTGAGGTTTATCAAGGTGCTGCTGCTGGATTGGGGTAATCCCTGGTATCAATAGGGGCATGGGGATGAAGAGATAAAGAGCAACCCTGCCAACTTGAGGATGAAAATGGAGGAGAGGCTGGACATGACCCAGCCATGTGCACTCACAGCCCAGAGGGCCAAAGGTGTCCTGAGCTGCATCCAAAGCAGTGTGGGCAGCAGGGGAGGGGATTCTGCCCCTCTGCTGTGTTCTGGTGGGACCCAATCTGGAGTGCTGCATCCAGCTCTCAGGGCCCCAGCAGTGGTGTGGGAACTCAAAATGTCTCTCAGACATTTTTAGAGGTTCCAGGCCTTTGTCAGAAGCATTCTAGACCCTGGCAGACAGCTGAAAAACAGCTGTGATTTTGAGTTTGAGCCATGGAATGAATTGCCAACTTTGGAGGTGGAACAAGCAGTCACAAAAGGTTAGATAGTATAGTAAAAGTAGTTACAAAGTAGAGGGGAAATTTTTTTAGTATTGTACAGGGGGGTTTTTACACATGTACAGGGGGGTTTTTCACTTTGTACATGGGGGTCAGAAGTTCTAAGATGGAGGAAAGTGGGCTGATCCTGTTCTTCCTCCTTCTTCTTCCTTACCTCCATGTTCTTGGTGATGTTGGCACTCACAGATTGGTTTAGAGTAGAAAAACACTTGGCAATGTAGGTAGTAGGTATTGGGGAATAATTGTAAACATGTTATACGTAATATATCATATAAAAGATAGCAGCAGCCCTGGGCAGAGGGAGAGACGAAGAAGACAGCAGATAGAGAGGATGTCAGGGTGTGTGTGTGCCTCTACCCAGGCCGCTGATCAAATAGCTGCAGTCCAAGAACATAATCTGTTAGATAACTAGCAATAAACTGCCTTGAGACCGAACAGCTAAGCCTGCGGAGTTTTTCTTTGGAAGCACGGGTTGGAGGGGGAATTTCACCACCACATGAGATCCCAGAGCAAGGCCGGGGTTCTCACAATTGGCATCCCTGCTCGAGCACCAACAAAAAGAAGAAAAAGAAACATCAAACAACCTCCAACCTTCATTGGCAGAAAAAGAAAGAAAAAGAAAAAAAAAAAAAAAAAAAAGAAGAGCAGTACACACTCTCCGCAATTTCAAGAAGAGAGGGAGCGGAAAGCTCAAGATAAGAACCTGACCTTCACCAAGGCATTTCGTCTGGAGGACAGCCAGGAGGAGAGAAACCAGAAGCGCGCCTGGGATTCCTCGCCTGTGGCCTGCTGGACGATGGACAGTGCCATCTCTGGACTGACTTCATGCTGACTCAGCTTTTGGTGAGAATGGTTGAAATTAAGAACATGGGGAGGGAAGGATTTTTCCCAAGGACACACCAAAGATTTTTTTTTAGCCCTATAGGGCGAAACTTCTACTCATCAGGTAGAGACAGCCCAAATGAAATGAAAGCTTTGTTATTATAGGTGTGGTGTAGTCACTCGCACACAGATGTATATTTTTTCTTGGGATTGAATTTTTGGCAAAGGATCAATAAGTAACTTTATTACTGAGCCACGAAAGGACAAAAAGATAAGACTGCCGCAAAACTTTTGCTTTTAACAAGGACAATATTATAGCCAGCTCTACGGCACGGCACGTCCAACCGGACAGCTGGGGCTTCTATGGGAGCACAAAGGGGGAAGATCGCCCAGCCAGCAGCTTGGGGCAGTTTTCCTCACCACAGATCCAGGGGAAGCAGGACTGCCTTCCATGGACAATCAGGGGATGGTCTGTCATCATGCCCTGTGTGTCCGGGTTCCCACTGTTCCTCAGTTTCCCTCGAACCTCAATCCCTGAGCTCCTCCAATGCAAATCCCCCAGACAGAGAGATAAGCCAAGCACAGCCGCAGCCCCCGGTGGGGGAAGGGACCGAGCGCTGCTTGAGTCCAAACCCGCGGCGAGAGGGGCAGCGGCGGCGGCGTCTCCGCGGGGGAGGGTGCAGAGGGAGTGCAGAGCAGAGAGGGAAGAGGAGGGGAGAGGAGAAATCTTTCATAGCTGCGTGGGCGGGGAGTTCAAAACAGCCCGCGGTGCAGACGAGAGTTGGGGCAGCGGGAACAGCGTAGACACGGGGCAGCGGGGGCGCGGGTGCAGTGGCCAGGTGTACCAAGCGTCCCGTGGTGCGTTCGGTGTCGAGAATCCGTGAAGCCGCAAGAGCGGCCACCCAAGAGGCGGAGGGCAGCTCCCGGACCGCGGCAGCCAGACCCGCTGAGGTAATAGCAGAGGGACAGTGTCATGGTTTGACACTGGCACAATGCCAGTGCCCCCATGAAAATGTGATCCCTACCTTGAATGCCGTGAAGTGGAATCTAGAATAGAGCAAAGCAGGCCCAAGCTTAATAACAGGAAAAAAACTTTATTAAACTACCACTACAAAAGAAAAGAGAAAACTAAAGAAGGGAAAAAAAAACCACACAAAGATCCAAATGAAAACCTTGCAAAACATTCCTCCCCCCCACCACCCAACTCCAACAAACCACAGTGAGACACAATCTGGACCCCAATCAGGTTTCCACCCTCCAGACAATCGATACTCAGTCCATCGAGGGAGAGAAGAGTCTCTCCTGTGCCACAGACCCCCCAAGAAACACAGCTCCACATCCTGTGTTTCCATGTCACACATGGCACCGCCCGGAGAAAAAGTTTGCCATGGTGACCTTTCTCCTTTCCATGCACAGTGCTCTCACCACCAATGCATGGATGGTCAGACTGCCTTTAGGATTTTTCCTTTCAAGGATGCCCTGCCAAGAGGGGAGAAAACAACAGTTCAGTTTTTCATTGTTTGGGACCACAGTCCCCCCCCCATTTTCCCCTGGGGCCGAGGGCTCAAGAACAGAGATCTTCTTCTCTTCTCTTTCCTTTCCAGGGCAAGGGGGCGCCACCACAAACCCCCTAACCTTTTCTCTGTTCACTCCACTTTTGTCTTTTTCCCAGCTGAAGCAGGTCTCTTGACTCACTGGCATCCTCCCAAAACACAGTCCCTCTTGAAGGAGAAGATTTGGTTCAGGTTGTGGCTAACACGGAAAAGTCCAGCCAAAAGCCACTCCTTGTCCCCCTCCCATCCAGAATTCCTCCTTCCAACATCCCATCCCAGGGTCCAAGGTGTCCCTCTTCCTCTCTTTCAAACCGAGGAGGGGAAAGGAAAATTCACAAAGCTTTCATTTCTCGAGGAAAGGGTTAAAAGTCCGAACTCCCAGGATGGCTCGATGCCCGGACATCCAGCAACTCCCACACAACTGGGCACCTTGCAGCAGCTCCCCCCGCTCCTCCTTCCTTGCGGCTTTCTCTTTCCCTCTCGGGAGAGAAACTCTGGGGGGGGAAATGGAGACATCCCAGATTTCTTCCACCCTTCCATCTACAGGGGCCAGCCCGGTTCCAGTCCTTCCACCACCCTTGGGGCTTTCGGCCTACCTTTCTCAGGCCATGGGGCTTCCCCTCCCCCACCCAGCTCGTGGCTGGGCGGGGGAAGGTCTGCACTGCACGCTGACCGGAACCAAAGAGAGCGAGTTCCCCTGGGAATTCTGCTTTCAACCCCTCTGTGTTCTCAGAGGCGTGTCTACTTTCAATTGGTCAATATCTAAATTGACCTCTTCCTTCTGGAAAAAATTATCTTTCCGTGTCAAACCACAACAGACAGCGACAGGCATCCTTTGCTGCAACTCAGGCGGTGGGCACGTGCGTGAAGGTTGAGCGGAGCCCGAGAGCCACGGGTGCAGGGGAATTTTCGCATCTGGAACGCGTGGGACGGGCGCAGGCGGGCTGTGGGTGCTGGAACAGTCAGGAGAGGGGCAAAGCGAGATGGGAGACATCAGGGCCGAAATGGGAACAGGAGGGTGATTGTGTCAGCCCAAGGGGGGACGGCAGTGGCTCTGAACCAGGCGCTGCGAGCCGGAGTTAGGCGAAAGCATGGTCGGGACCAGAGCAGGAGCGTCCACACCCCCGGGGTGACACAGGCAGAGACGGAGCGTGGCCAGGATGACTCAGGGCACGGGTCCATTGCAGTTCCCATGGCAACAGCCAGCATAAACCCACAGCAACCCCTGTCAGTTTCAGACACGGCCAGAACAGAATAGTTATTGCATAAAGAATCAGTTACACATAGATCGGTTGTCAGAAGAAATGTTAGACTGAAAGTTTATCAGGAATTAGTACGGGGTTTGCAAATGTAAATCAATTGTCAGAAGAAATGCACAAATGTTATCGGAAGTGCAAATTGGAGAGCAGAGTGCGCCGAACGGTAGAGCGGGGTCTCACGCATCTCGAGCGCGGCACAGGCACTGACGGCGTCAGCGGCAGCGGTGGCCGCCAGCCAGCCAGGCGTCCACAGACTGCGCGGTGACCGCGGTGGGGGGGAAAACCCGAGCGCGGGACGCGGTGCGGGGCGCAGTGGCAGCGGGAAGCGGCGGTCGCGCGCTGATGACGTCAGCAGAGCGCCTAACCACGCTGAGAGGGGAGACAGACACCGGGGCCAGAGCGGGACAGGAGCGGTGCCAGGTCCAGTCGGGCGTAAGAGGGGGCAGTCCCGAGCTCACAGCCGGGGCCAGCGCAGCGGGGCGCAGTCGGGGCTGGTGATCCTTCTCTCGTTCCTATGGCGACACAGACAGAGACGGGTGAATCCAGGCTGCGCACTGCGTTTGCAGAAGTTAAAGCGAACGCAGAAGTGTCTGAGTGACAGGTTTCAGGCACGGGTCCAGTGCAGCCGCCACTGGGCGTGAGCGGGGGCTGAGAGCAGGAGAGAGACACAGTCACCCCAATGCAGGCAGAAGCGGGGTGTGACTGTGCCAAAACTGCTCCCCTCCAAACCGCTCAGGCTCGTGCAAGCGGGGACTGGGCACAGCCAAGGCAGGGATTTCTTTGGTCACTGCCTCTCCATAGCAGAGCTGCGGTGTGACAGATGCCGAGGTTTTTTCCACTGCAGTGCACATCCAAACATTAACAACAAATACACGGCACAGCCCAGAAACCACAGCAGTCAAAGTAAATAACTTTTTGCAATCACATCTATTACACCAAATGTCCCACAACAATGATGAGATGGAATTCCAACATTCACCCAAAAAATAAGATACAGCTAAGTCGCCACTTGAAATCATAAGGACCTTCTTCAAAATTCTCCAATGTTTCTAAACGCTAACCCCAGATTTTTTAGTTAGGTGACAGAATTGATCAGCACATGCACCCATCCGGTGTGGTGAAGGATATTCTTTATAGAACACAATGTGAAAAAGAGATATCATAATGAGAATTGAGATAGAAAATTGAATAGCATGAAACTTTAGTAATTTATTATGTTAAGGTTTAAGTTGTATTTTAGCATTCTAATAATAATAGAATTGAATTTTATATATAGTTTAAGTTTAAGTTAAGTATTGTTTAATTATAGTATATAACTTTAAGTTTATCTTAGTTTGGGCCCTGAAAAAGTTAAGTTTATAAGTGTTTAATTGATAATGGATTTATATATTGTTAATTTGATATATATATAGATTTCATAAAGTTAATATAATTTAGGGATTTTTTTACCAAGATTTTATATGTTAAGTTTAAGTAGTGTTTAATTCAAAAAATTATTTTAAGTTTTTCAATAGTTAAGTTTGATCAATTAACAAAGTTTAGTTGTTTTTCTTTAAGGATAAGAAGGTGTTGACTGAAAGAGTTTATGAGATGATAATGAATATTAAGTTAAAGGGAAGATACAGTCTATCGGATTCTTGGTTTTATTTTAGTCTTTTCTGTTTTATTGTAAGTTTATCAGTGTATAAGAGTCTTGAAGAAATTTATTCTGAGTTTTTCTGAGATTGATTTAATTGTTTAATGATCACTTGTTTATTTTGTTATTTCTTTGTGTAATGATACAAAGGATGGTTGTTTCCAAATTCTTTCTTTTGCGTTTAACTATTTAAGTGTTTTATAAATGTTATTGTTAAGAAATTTTATCATGTTATCAGGTGAAGCTCTGTGCTTTGTTCTTTCATAGCGAATTTTCCTATGTTTTATTGTTGTTTTTGTAATCTCATCCAGGTTACATGTCATTCTGAAGTTTCATTTTGGATTTTAACTATGTCGTGCATTTTTCTAGGTGAACTCTCTGGTTTGTTTTTACATTTCTTGTGAGTGGAATCATTGCATTTCTATTTTTTAACATTCTTGAATGTTTTTCTGAAAATCTCAGAGACAGATGCCTGAAGCATTCTGACAGTCTTTTGTTAATGTTTATCTTATGGTTTCTTTCAATTGAAAAAACATCTGTTTCCTTCAAAGGAGTTTCAAGAAGAATGAATCCTCATGTCATTTGATCAATTTATTAGTTTGAACTTTGAGTGTTTATTTTATATGAAAATGTTATAATAAGTTGCTATGTTTTAGGTATCATATATGTAATGTTAGTATAAGCTTTGTTTAAGATAGTATGTTAAAGACCATCACTCCAATTTAAAGTTTGGGTTTTGGCCAGGCCCTGATTTTAACTTGGACGGATGAGTTTGCCAGCAAAATTCAGAGGTTTTTGCACAAAAATGAATGTTATGTAGATCATTTTGATCCACCAATTCGATCCTACACATGTGACAGCTGACACAGCTTTCGGGTGAGACTTGTCAACCCTGCCCGGGAAGGGATGTCAATTTTCACTGGAAACAAATGTTTCACCTGTTTGCAGACTCTGAACCACTGGCACAATGTTTCCGATAATTATGCTTTGTTCAATTTTATATATGTTATTTAGAATCTTTCTTTTGAACTCTTTTGAATTGTTATTGATTTTGATAAGTTTTCTGCATTTTATTATTAAGATATTTTGTCTTGTTCTATATTATGTTTTATATTTTAACCTTCTTGTTTCAAAAGAAAAGAAGAGAAAGAGAGAAAAAAGAAAAAAGGTGTAAAGAGAAAAAAGAAAAGAAGTGAAGAAGTGCCTGAAATAAGGCTGGAATAAGTAATTAAAATTTTGTATATTTTAATCTTTTGAGATAATTCTTTTGTAGATTTGATTTCGCTGATTGTCGAGGAAAATATGAAGAGAGTGCCAGACACTGGACGGATCAAATTGAAAAAATCAGTCAAGTTAATAACTTTGAACAAGGATCGTGGCAATGTTTTCATAAAGTTTAAAGTAGGTATTTGTTTTTATATTATAGGCCCTCAAAAGGTGTTCTTATAGATTTAGAGATAATGGCTCAGATCATTGTTAAGGCAAACACCGGATTGCTGACAATGTCAGGCAGAGATTTCTTAATCATTCATTTACATTTAAAGAAAGAAAAAATATTTTGAGTGGACAATCCAAAGTCACAAGTTTTTTCAATCACGTTGTTAGAATACTCAGAAGTCTGCACAGTTCATTTTTTAGCTCACAAAACGTTAAATTCAAAAATAAGTTTTAGAGAGAAATCAAAAATAAGTTAGGAATCAATAGAAAAGATGACAGTATTTACTGATAGTTCAAGGAAAGCTCACAAATCCAAATCACATGGAAAATTCCAAAAATAGAGAAATGGAAATCAGATGTAAAAAAATGGTACAAGGTTCACCACAAATTGTAAAATTAGTAGCAATAGTCAGAGTTTTTCAGTTATTTCAAAAGCCATCAATCTGATCACAGATTCAGTGTATATTGCAAATGTGACCAAACAATTAGAGGAATCACTAAAACATACGGACAATGAAGTTTTATATTCATATCTATTATGC
Source organism: Lonchura striata (assembly GCF_050655825.1). NCBI lineage: Eukaryota > Metazoa > Chordata > Aves > Passeriformes > Estrildidae > Lonchura > Lonchura striata. The sequence goes on from NC_140704.1 coordinate 76,943,856, forward strand.
ATGAAAATAATCCTAAAAGACAGAGAACATAAATATTTTGTTATGCACATCAGAATGCATTCTTCATTTCTGAGGTTTTTAGTAAAAGTGTATGTTTATATAGATAGATTTACAGTGTCCATCTCACAAACACTGCCAGACATTTTTGAGCAAGAAAAATTGAGCCATGCATTTTTTCACAAAAGTATACAGACATTGATGGAATCCTTTTGCTTCCTAATGTCAGGCAAAGGAAATCATCAGTGTTTCTCAGAGTGTCAGTTTGTACAGCGTCCTGTATTTACAGGAGTGACCAATTTGAGAGGTTTGAAAAAGTCTTCAGCTGTGGCAAACTGATGTCACAAAATATGCATTTTTTGAGAAGCTTGAAAACATTTGTGTTTCAGTTGATATGTTTTCACATTTATGTTTCAGTTCACACATTTTCAGGAGCAATTTTTGGATCATGACATACAGGAGAAACCACAGAATATATCATACCTTAAAATCCATTTGGATAAACAGAAAAGGAGGAGGCAGGAGCAACATCTCACATGCAGTCGAACAGAGTTTTGTATGTGAATTGTCAGACATTTTACAAACAGTGCACGAGCAGAGCTAAGGTAAAATTCTTTAGTTTTGGTCAAAAACCCAGAGTCAAGACAAATTGAAAGTTCATTTACATTAATAGATTGGGGCAAGGGTTTTGTTTGTGTTTCTATAGAACAAGCACCGAAGTGGGTGTCGGCAAGGCATGTGAAACCTCATCGGGTGCAGATGCCAGTGAACATGGACCAGAGAAGCAGAGAAGCAAGCACGCAGACAAAGATGGACAGCAACGCTGCAGATGTCTCGTCAGACAACGATTGGGAACTCAGAGACTTGGGGTTTTCCTGGGGAATCAAGTGTTGTTTGGGTGTTGCTGCATTGTTGGGTTTCTCACAGAGGTTGGGGACATGGACATGGGGTTCAGACAGATAGTGTTCATGTGCTTCATTCCTTTGCTTGTTGCCTTGGGCAATGGGACAGGTTTTCCCATGAGACAGCCAAGGGAAAAGGTGTGGGAGACTTTGGCAAAGGCAGCGGGTCTGGACAGCATTTGCCTGACCCATTCAGAACTGGGGAAACAATTTTTGACATGCTTGGTAGGTGTGTCAGTGAAGGAATGACCAATTCCAGGGGACACCCTTCCAAAAGGTTCTGAAGTCCTTTTCAGATCCTATGGAGGGATGGCATGTCTGGACACAGTTCCTTCCTGTGGCTCACTTTGAACCTCCAAAGTTGGAAATTTTGGGGTTGACAAAAATGGAATTTGGTATCAAATTCAATCCATTGAAAGTGGCAAAGATAGATGATCAGATAGTAGATATCATTCCAAATCAGTTCTTTTATAGAAATGCCTGGTGCAATCACACCAAAGTGACGAGCAAACTATCCCTTCAACACCCAGCCACTTTACTGAAGGGAGTGTTTTTTAGTTTGCGGGAACAGAATTTGGCCTGCTATCCCTGCAAAAGTCAAAAGCAGTCCATGCAGCATTGAGGAGCTCTCATTGATAACACCTGATTTAAGAACTTTAAAGGAGCTGACACACAGGAAAGAGAAAAGATTCTTTGAACAATATAGCCAAATTGTGATAATGATGTCTGTACTTGGGACAAGGCTCGGAGAATTGCAGTAGCAATTTTCTCACCCCAAAAACAGCGTTGGGGGTGGCCTTGACACAATTGGACCACATAGCATGCTGGATTGAGCAAACACAGTCGTGCCATTTTGTCTGCACTGAGTGACATGTTAACAGATATCAGCAGTGCAAGACAAGCGGTGCTTCAGAACAGGGCGGCAGTTGGTTATTTGCTGCTGTCACATGGGCACAGACATGAAAAATTTGATGGGACATGCTGCATGAACTTGCTTGATCATTCAAAATCTATTCATAAAAATATGAAACAGATGCAAAGTAGTATCAGCAAATTGAGAAAAAAGAAACTTACAGGATTCTGGTGAAATGATTTCATTGGCTTTTTTTAATCTTTCACCATTGTGGAAAAACTTTTTAAAAATAGTGTTATATATTCTTATAGGGTTTGTAGTTTTACTTGTTCTGCCATGCATTTTCATGTGCATTCGAAGAGCCTTGAACAACATGGCAAAGCAGGTGTTTCTGGTTCAAACAGAGAGGGGAGATGTAGGAACTCAAAATGTCTCTCAGACATTTTTAGAGGTTCCAGGCCTTGGTCAGAAGCATTCTAGACCCTGGCAGACAGCTGAAAAACAGCTGTGATTTTGAGTTTGAGCCATGGAATGAATTGCCAACTTTGGAGGTGGAACAAGCAGTCACAAAAGGTTAGATAGTATAGTAAAAGTAGAGGGGAATTTTTTTAGTATTGTACAGGGGGGTTTTTACACATGTACAGGGGGGTTTTCACTTTGTACATGGGGGTCAGAAGTTCTAAGATGGAGGAAAGTGGGCTGATCCTGTTCTTCCTCCTTCTTCTTCCTTACCTCCATGTTCTTGGTGATGTTGGCACTCACAGATTGGTTTAGAGTAGAAAAACACTTGGCAACGTAGGTAGTAGGTATTGGGGAATAATTGTAAACATGTAATACATAATATATCATATAAAAGATAGCAGCAGCCCTGGGCAGAGGGAGAGACGAAGAAGACAGCAGATAGAGAGGATGTCAGGGTGTGTGTGTGCCTCTACCCAGGCCGCTGATCAAATAGCCGCAGTCCAAGAACATAATCTGTTAGATAACTAGCAATAAACTGCCTTGAGACCGAACAGCTAAAGCCTGCGGAGTTTTTCTTTGGAAGCACGGGTTGGAGGAGGAATTTCACCACCACATGAGATCCCAGAGCAAGGCCAGGGTTCTCACAAGTGGAAGGACACGGATCTGTAGGAGCAAGTCCAGAGGAGGGCTGTAAAATAGTCAGGAGGCTGAAACACCTCTCCTACAAGGAAATTTTAAGAGAATTGGGATTGTTCAGCCTTGAGAAGCCTTCAGTAGGACCTAATTCCATCCTTTCAGTATTTAAAAGGGCCTATAAGAAAGATGGAGACAGACATTTCAGCAGGGCCTGTTGTGACTATACTAGAGATAATGGTTTTGAACTAAAATATAGGTTAGATATAAGTAAGTTTTTTTACAGAGAGGATGTTAAAACACTGGAACACCTTGCACAGAGAAATAGTGGATGCCTTATCTTTGCTCATTGCAGTGCAGTTGGACAAGGTGACATTTAAGATTCTTTTTCTGCCTAGACTATTCTAGGAGTCTATGATTTTTAGAACCATTCATGAATATAACTTAGAAATTTAAAAGACCATTCATATTTCCTGACTTATATTAGTGACCTTTCCTTTTTTTTCTTGCTGTACTTTGAGATGTCAGTGACTTCAATAATGCCATTGTTTATTGCATTTTCACCTTTTTTTTTAATCAGGAGTTTCATATTACTCAATTTATGCACCTTACTGAACCACCAGACTTTGCAGGCTCCCCACACAGACAGTAAAAAAAGATTAGTCTTATCTACAAAATTATATGGAGCAAAACTCTGGGACTGCTCTTATGAGTAACTTCCCTTAGCTTTCTGCTGTGGTAAATAGTTCAGATTGAGGTTTCTCTACATGTATTTATTCTTCTTGCAAGTATTTACGATCAAGCAGATCTTGTGAGACAAAATACTGTGGAAACAATTATTACCTTTTATGGTAGGAGTAAGTTCCATTTTCTAACAGCTTCAGAAGCAGCTCAATTTAATAAGGACTGACAGCTTTTAAAGTCTTTTGTGATACCATCATGCCAGGAATTTTTTTGTTTAAAATTTGAGTTTAAGAAAGTTTTTTCTGAGAATAATGCATTCTTCTGAAGAATAGTTTTTCACATCCAGTATCAGAATTAGCTCCAGATGAGACAAGAATTTTTAGTATGTCCGAAAAAATAAACATAGTGTTTTTAAAAATGTACAACTAAAATACTTGGATTAACTTTGGTATCATTTTAGGTATTTTATAATATAAAGCAATTGATGAATCCTATACATAACCACTACTGGTTACAGTTAGTTACAGTATAAAAATGAATAAAATTAATAAACCCAGTTCCACTGTTGACAACTACAGAAAACCAGTGTATTCCAATAGCACTTAATATACAATTATAAAGAAATTTAGTATCTTTGGATTTTTGACTGGAAAAGAAGGTGCAATCATTAATAATAAGTTCATCTGAATCAGATATTGGTCTTGAAACACAGACTTTTCAAAATGTCCATTCTGATACCTGTGATAACTGCACTCTCTCTTCCAACAAATTCTTCCTGAGGTTCTTTGTTGTTGTTGGTTTTTTTTATAAATGGTCACTGAATTTTGGAGCAAGCTTTTGCAAAGCTGGTAGATATCAGCTCTGTGAAGTCTGTATTGTGAGTCAGCTGGCTGTCACTGCTTTGATTGGAAAAGCTCTCTGCAGCTGAGGAACAAACCTCCTGAACAGCTGCCAGCAGCATGGCAAGGCTGCCTCACTCCTTGTTCAGAGCCTGCCTGTAAGACAAGTCCTCACCCCCACCCCTTTCCTTTAGCACTGGCTTTCAGTGACAGTGACAGATGCAATGTGACTCCTCACACATTTACTGGATGATCTATATATTCTGTTAACACTTCATCTGGGTCACCAAAGGAGTCAGGATGCTAAGATGAAGATCAAGCAACATAACAGATTTTTCTTACTGTTACATCATGTTGTAGACTGTCAGTTGTAAAAGTATTTAAACTTTTCCAATACTCTGCTTTCTCATTTCCTTTGACTCTTAGCAGCAATCAAAAACTGTTCAGCTCTAGGCTGAACAGAAATATCAACACATTGCTACATTTGTTCCATCTCTATATAATTTTATAGGCTAATAATTGCTTTGTTTCTCATGTCATTTCCTTGAGTCCAAAATAATCTGAGAGTATCTGAAAAATGTACACATTTCTTCCACTTTTATAGGTGCTGATAGCTCAATTTTATTACCTACTACCTGGTTTCCACATTACTGACAACATATTTGAGTTTTTTCCTGTTCAGTTTCTTTTTTCCATACTTCATCCACAGTGAAACAAAAAATCTATCTCTTACTATAGAACACAGATTAAAAAAAAGCATATGCAGTTCCTAGCCTAAGAAACTCATAAGGAAGGCAGGTTATAAAACCTTAAGAGGACCAAGAAACTTCTCTGACTCCACTGAAATTTGTAACAGATGCCCATTGGCAAGATAGAAAATTCCTTCTCCATGATACATTAGCTTTTGGGTAAGAAGTTTAATATTTTCTAGTCTACTACAAAAAGTGGAAAGAAAAATCATTTCACTAGTCACAATTTTCAATGTCATTCCTATCACCAGCTGACTATAAACACTGGCTGCAGCTCCTTAAACTCTATGTAACTTTGTAACATGTGAAAATTTGACCAACAAATTTGTTTTTGAGTCTGCCCTTTGAGTGACTCAATGAGTATTACTGAATAGTAGGGGAAAATTATCAAAAGGGAGCAAAATATATTAAATGCATCACTCTCTTTAAACGCCTGTAGAAGCATTACTGAAATATTTCAAGTAATTCTAAATTTAGTAATTTAGTAAAACTCAGAAAATCTCATGATGATCAGAAAATTTTATGCTGAGCAGTGGAGATGCAAAGTAAGCCATCCTCATAGTAAGGAAATTACTATCAAAGATTACCAACTTAAAACATTTCCAGTTGTGTTAGTACAATGTAGTACAATGTCTTCTAAACAAAAAAAAAAAAAAAAAAAAAAGAAAAGAAAAAGAAATCAAGCCAATCAAGCCTTAATACATTGCAAATATAATCAGAATTTAATGTGCTGCAGCAATTATGAGTCCTCATGAAAATTGTCAAGTCTGAGAAGGTGATAATTTGAAGTTATTCCCCAAAGCAGTTATAAAATATTTGCCTAAGCTATTCCCTCAGTACTTCTTTCCTCTGCCTTCTCTATGTCATTTTTAAAAGGAAGAACAGAAGAGTCAGGCTACCATTTGAACATTGATCAATATAGTCCATTGTAAAAAATATGTAGATAACCAGAATTTCAGCTTTAAAAACTGTCCAATTCTTGTAACCTGGGGAAAAGGTATGAAAAAAGAAAATAAAACCTAAAACCCCCATAATGTTGTTGTATCAACCTAAAGGCAATTTTTCAATTTTAAGGAAAAAAAAAAAAAAAAAAAAAAAAAAGTGTAATTCAAAGTGTCTGAGCTTTCTTGGCTTTCTCCTTTGGTCTTGGCTATTTTAGACTGTCTCACCACTTGATGCCTCTCTGGATCAGCAAGAAAGTTGAATCTTTCTTGTTTTCCCTCCTATCTTTCTCTCCACCCCAGGTGAAAATACTCAGCTAATGAGTGGGAAATTAAGAGTGAAATAGAAAGCACAAGGAAGGTAAAGAATGGAAGCAAGGATAGAAAAAAGAATGGAAACAATAATTACATGTTGATTTTACACAAACCAGAAAAAGACACCACAGTTTTAAAGCATAGGCCTAGATGCTGATAGCTACCACTGCAGGAAGGAGGTGCAGAACCAAACCTCTTGGAAAAGGAATAATTATTCAATAGCTCAAGGAGGTGAACCAATTTACCTTTTAGAATTAACTTTTTAGGAGCTTACATCTACAGCAAATTAGCATGACAGCTGCCATTGGCAAAGGATTAAGAGGGAGAATTACTAAATAGTTTAGAGTGGCAAAATGTCAAGGGAAAATCATTATAGGCAATGCTGTGTAAATGCTGCTAATGCACACAAGACAACTTTAAATAGACAGCAGTTTACAAGGGGTTTGATAATTTAAAACAAGTATGTTTCTTCATGCCAAAGCTGAGCAGTTGCTTATCTTACAGTAACTGACATGCAATGTTACCGTTCTGTTCTACAAATCAGAAGTTAGAGAATTTCTGTGAAAAAATGGAAATATTTTCTGTGCTCACAGGTGTGGGAACCCCGGCCTTATTCTGGGTTCCCATGTGGTGGTGAAATTCCTCCTCCAACCCATGCTTCCAAAGAAAAACTCCAGTCTCTTATTGTTCCATCTCAAGAAGATTTATTGCTAGTTATCTAACAGATTATGTTCTCGGGCTGCGGCTGTTTGGTCAGCGGCCTGGGCACACACACATACACACCCTGACATCCTCTCTATCTGCTGTCTTCTTCTCCTCTCCCTCCGCCCAGGGCTGCTGCTATCTTTTATATGATATATTACGTATTACATGTTTATAGTTTTCCCCCAGTACCTACTACCTATATTACTAAGTGCTTTTCTACTCTAAACCAATCTGTGAGTGCCAACATCACCAAGAACACGGAGGCAAGGAAAAAGAAGGAGGAAAAGCAGGATCAGCCCACTTTCCTCCATCTTAGAATTTCTGACCCCCATGTACAAAGTGAAAACCCCCCTGTACATGTGCTAAACCCCCCCTGTACAATACTAAAAAAATTTCCCCTCTACTTTGTAATTACTTATACTATACTATCTAACCTTTTGTGACTGCTTGTTCCACCTCCAAAGTTGGTAATTCATTCCATGGCTCAAACTCAAAATCACAGCTGTTTTTCAGCTGTCTGCCAGGGTCTAAAATGCTTCTGACCAAGGCCTGGAACCTCTAAAAATGTCTGAGAGACATTTTGAGTTCCCACACACAGGGTTTCTCATTTATATGAAAAATAACCTATCTGTGTCAGCTTGCATGAATAGACTGCCAAAATGAAACTCAGTGGTTCCTGAGTATTTCATCTCGATACTTTCAGTTGAGATTACACAGACAGCTATGTTCAAATTGTATTTTTCAACTAGAAAAGAAATAAAAAGAGACTTTAAACAAGGCAGTTTTTTCTTCCTTTCCCGAGTTAAGTTGTGTATTGGATTGGTGTTTCCCATGATATTCACTAATAAAAGGCTACAGCCAAAAGAATCACCAAAGTTGTTACCTTTTCCTATGTGTCAAGAAGACAAGCCAATACGTTTTGTTTTCATATAAATGTAGTCTACATCATAATAGGTAAAACTAACATTTAAATTAAATTCCTCCCATATCAAACTATAACATTACAAAATGCCCAGATTCAAGATGACTGACTGATTTCCTATTTAGTATATGAGCTTGCTAACAACTTTTTTTCCCTCTTCCTGATATTCTGAAAGGTGTCTCACTTCAGGCAAGAATCTAAAGCTGCAAAGGTAAATACAATGAAAGGTAGTGTCCAAATACATTTATCCGTGCATCAGTAGGCATTTGTGAAAAATATACTACAGATTCAACAGCAGCAGAGAATATATGGATACAGCCAAGAATGAGGGTCTGATTTTTAACAAGTTTTTGCTTATATGAAAGAGTGCTATTTTCTCCTTTTAGGATTTTCATTTATGCTACAGTATCATAGGTTGATTTAATGGGGAAGCAAAAAAACCCTGTAATGAAACTTTCAGACTTTCTGTCCTTGAATTCCTTCCATAAGGTCCCAGAAAATGTAAGTTCCCCATACTTACTGTGAAGCCTTATGACTACATATGAAGCAAACAATTGAGAATTGTCTGTTCCTGACTGCAATACAAGGAAAAAGTAATATAACAACTAATTAGAATAGTATTGCTTCACTACAATTTTTCTCTTGGGAAAATAGCTACTGCAGAAGTGCAGTGGAGTCACAGACCCCACATTACCTTGCTTACACTTTTTTTTTGCAAGCACTGCAAGTAGTGTGCATTCAGCTTGCTACTACATCTTCAGTAGTATAAGCTTTTCTTCTCAATTTCTTAGGTACTAAAGTGCTTAAATACAAAGGACACAGGATCCCTAAATCTCAACAAAAAAACCACAGACCCATAAATCTATTATCTAGATTCATGGATATGTTGCCACTTTTGTTTCTTAGTATTTGGCTGTTTAATGTTTTTGCCCATCACCACTATTTCTGTTAAAGGAACCAAATAACCAAAATGTTCAAATTTCGTAGTACTAATAGAATATTGGTAATTTATTCAGAATTGTGCCATGAATATTCAAATCTGGAGGACAAAGCACTCCTAGGAGACACTTGCTTTTCCTCTAAAATTCATAAATTTTAATTTTCCTTGAAGTTCTTATTATAAAAAAAATCAAATTATTCTGAGATTCAGGCACTAAAAATTAGCCAAATCAGGCTTCCATTACACAGTTACTTCTATCTCAAAATACCTATCACACATCTGAGGAGAAAATGCAAAACCAATTAAAAAAACATATATGGAGAGAACAAAAGTGTGGAAATGAATAGAAAGCTTAAAACTCAGAAGTTTAAAAGCTTTCTCAGAGGAATGGGATAACACCTTTAGAGAACAAGGATATTGCAGGCTACGATCATACACAATACACCTTATATGTAGAACAAATCCTATTTTTGTCAGACATCACCTGGATCAAATTGAGATTAAGGATAACACGTATACTCATGCAATATTTCTTTCTTCAGGGGAAAAGTGTCAGATTAAAACTCTGTGCTGTTAAGTAGATGATGTGGTTCATGCCTGTAAACTCTAGTTCACACATTTTAATTTTTGCAAAGATATTCCAATTAACAAATGTAAGAGGCATGGTCTTGTGTGAAATTTCAAGAGTACTTTGTCTTTTGAAAGAATCAAATATATAGTTATTACATGAATCCTCAATATAAGTGTTATCCATGAGTTTCCAAAGCATGAAACATTATATAAATGTATGTTTAACCTTTTTTTTTTTTCAGAAAAAGATAGAAGCAGGCAACATGAGTCTGACTGTCATTTCAGTGATTCATAGGTTTTTTCCAAATTGCAAAGACATTAGGATTTCCTGGAGTTCTATAAATCCAAAAGAATTATGAAGAGTCATACAGGCAGTAAAAGGTGTAAAGGCCACAAGAACTAATGACTGAGTTATTAAGGCTGGAATAGTTAATAGGAGTATGAAATTGGGAACCATTTCCAATCAAAAGTTTCTGACTAGATGCAAAATATTCTTTAAAGTCTTTAAGGAAGAGCAAGCTGCTTAATGTAAGGTAATGGTAAAGGATGGCTGAAAGAGGATAAACTACATACTAAACTGAAAGAGGATGGATTCAGGTTGAATACTGAAAAGAATTATTTGCTGTGAGGGATTTAAGGCGCCAGAACAGGTTCCTCAAATGAGCTGTAGATGTCCTGTCCCAGGAAGAGTTCAAAATTAGTTTGGATGGGAGTTTGAGCAACCTGATCTAGTGGAAGTGCCCCATCATGTGGCAGAAAATTTGGAGCTAAATGATTTTTAATGCCCCTTCCAACCCAAATCATTCTATGATTCTATGTTCCTCAAGACAAACAAAAAGATGTGTCAGTGACAGTTTCCATTAAAAGGCATTTATTCAACACTCATTTATGAACAGTTGCAATGTTTTTCTGTTAATGTAAATATTATATCCAATGGCATACAATACCTTTAAAATTGTGTTTTGCCTGCAGATGAAAACCATCACATTTTTTAAAATTATGAGTTTTCCCTTGAGTTTCTGATGGTTCAGAAAGACTGTTTAATACTTGTAGCATGCATATTACAGGCCTTTTCCTCAATATTGACATAATGGTAATGGAATAAGAACACAAAGAGGATAACACAATCCAATCTATAGATAGCAAAGGCAGTATATTGGGTCCTTATTTAAAATTGAGCCTTGCATGTCTACTAAACTTTCACCAATCCTATAATTATGCATGCAAATCCACACCATCCTTCTGATACAATTTCAGACATATTCAAAGTTATTTGCAAAAAAATAATACATAACTCAACACACTGTCAGAAATCTCCATTAAGAAACGTATATTAATAAAAATATCTGTTTCTTCTGTGCAAATATAGATTAGTGATTCTGAGGAAAATTAAGTAAGTCTTTAATCATTTGTTGTCTGATATATCCAATATATTGAATAGATTTCAAGCAGTGCTGATCTTGAAATCAGAGAGTTGACAGATATAGTTATTGTAAAAGAAAAAGAAACCCATTAAAAATTATTATGGTTATTTTTCTTTTTAAATTACTATAAGCACTACTGAAACTGTAGTAAAATTGTAATATAGCTGTATTTTTTTTTTTTTTAAGTAAATAAATGAATATAGTACCCCTATGGACAGATTAAGAATGAGTTTATAGCCAATTATTTTCTTTACCTTAAAGGCCTTACCTTATAAAGAAACTCCAAATAAATTCAACTGAGTGAGACTGAAAATGTTACTGAAATATATCTAAGTAATTCAATATAGAATTCCACACAGAAACTATTTTAAGGGGGGAAAGCATTAATTTTGGCAGTATTTATGAAATACTTAATATAAAACCTAACAGATTTGGGCTTTGCACAGAGATTTCTGCTCCACAGAAGAATAGAATTTAGAAACAGAATTCAAATAAACCAAGCAAGTATAAAATTTTATCAAAGGTCCTAGAAATATACTTGTTAATGACATTTTCAGTAATAAACTCTATTTAAAAAAGATAACCAAATAAGTAAAGAAAATTCCTTGAAAACACAACACTTTTTATAACTGTAAAGGTATGTTTCTGAAAAACTCACCTCCCTAATTTAAAAGACATTACATGAAACTTTGCCATCTGTTATGTGTTACAGTGCATACTTTTTGATGTTGATTTATTAAAAGAGGGGGGAAAAGCACTAGCGATATACTATTACATGAAACCTGAAATTTTAATAAAAACAGTATTATATATACCTCAAGAAAAATATGGTTATCTACTATATATCCTAGGATGTTTTCCTGACTTGACATCAATGCCATCCATTTCTTCCACTATTATGTCTCATCCAATAATACAAATTTCAGTGTTTGTTTAGTTGTTTTTTCCTGGTTTAAAAGCTTACCAAATACACCAAATGTTACTTTTACTCCTTAGGCTCATACATAATGCAAGTATGTGTTGTGTGGAATTGTATTTGAGAATAAAGCATACCTGAAATTACATCTGGAGTAACAGTTAACTGTTATTATTAACTATTATTAATAATTTCAGGGATCTCAGTATCCTCTGTTTCCTTTTAAAGATGGAGTATGAAAGACTTTTGTCTCAGTTTAAGATCTAAGAAGCATAGAATTTTGTATTCATTCAGAATATGTAGACTTTTAAAAAGATTAGTTGCTTTTTACATGTTCATTTGTTTACATGTACATTTGTTACTTTTTATATGTTCATGTCATAAAAAATGAAGCATTAAGCATACAGTGCCCATGTTTCTAATCTTGGTTGTATCATTTTGCATTTGACATTTAGTAAAATCAGGAGAAAAAAATATGAGCAATGAGCTATCAGGAGAAGCACATGACAAATCTGTGCTGCTGCAATGAAAACTGACAGTTAACTCTATCCTGTGTCACCATTGAATAACACATCCCACTGCAAAACCAGTGAAATTCTGGGTGAACACTTAGAAATACAACAGTAGAAATTGCATACTTTGGGATGAAAATAATCCAGACTGAACATGTCTCCGTCATTATTTAGGGAGCTGTCCTTAGCACAGAGAATGAACTCCAGGAGCTCTATAATGCATGTGCAGACAAATCAGGATGTTGGTGCCCCTCTAAAGCAGATGTTGATTAGGCAAGTTCATAGTAACTTGTATTAAAAAGCATTAGAGCTGCACAAGCAGAGCACAGAAACATGTTTATGACACAAAATGCGTAGTTCAAGAACTGAAGAGTTGGAAGAAACAAGAAAGACATCAGGCAAAAGCAGAAAAAGGAAATGAGCCAGGCCTGGAACAGATGGATCTTCCTCTATTCTTTTGAAGATGCAAGAAGTATAAAAAAGCCAACCAAGCAAAACCCTTGCCCCATCCCCCCCGCCAAAAAAAAAACAAACAAAACTGCATCCCCAAAAAGCAAACAAAAGTAAAAAAAAACCCAACCAAACAAGAACCTTACACTGACTGGGAAGAAAATGAAGGAAAATGACGTGCATTTTTTTTCCTGCTCTCAGGAGGTTGATGACCTCAACCTTCATGGCTAAGACCAATGAGGACCAAAGACAACAGTTAGCATCAACCCCAATGAGCTTTACTTAGTACTGATCAAAACAAGATAGTTAAGGACTGATTCTCTGAGCATTTAATGACTGATGGTCATTAAAAACAAACCATTGCTCATGTGTACACTTAATGAACATCAATCCAGTAAAGCACTGTTTTAACTTTTTTAATTGATTTGATTTGTCAGTCTTTCAGGCACCCCATCAAGGCAATTTCTCTGATGTATATATACATACACACACACACACACACACACACACAAAAACCCCCCCAAAAACACCCAAATATATATAAATATATATAAAAATACGTACACACATTCAGTTACAGTACACACCACATTTTTAAGTCCTGGAAAAAATGCTTCTGTCACAGTGTTGTTATTTATTCAAAAACCTTCCAAGGATACAGCTACAGATATATTCATGCTTGTTTTGTTGTTTCCTGCTGAGATGCTGGTTTATGATCTGTCGTTCTCCCCCTTGCACAGCCCCCTGAATATTAGGCTAGCTCAGAGGTCCTAGGCTATGAGGGGAGGAATATCAGGAGATGGCAAATATTTCCAAAAGAGGCTCTTACCCCAAAATACTGGTTCAGCTCTCTTTATTCTGTGATGTCCATGTGGAGAGTGGGGCAAAAGAGAACGAACAGAAAATGTCAGGGGTCTATATAGACTTTGGACTTCACTGTGGGGGTGGGCTTCACTGGCTCTCCACCAACCCCGCTGGGGCAGGAAGGAGGGGTCCAGGGTTATCTTGATCAGAGTCACAGGGTCCTGGGGAAGGGGAAATAGAGTTCCCATGAGCTCACTGTAACAATGATGTGCAAAGACCGTTAATTCAGAATGAGCTAGAATAGAGATATATTCTAGTCGTCAGTTGTGCGGTTGTTAAATATGATTTGCCATGGCTTGACATTTAGGCATTTTATATTGACATTAAATTTTAAAACAGATGAAATAAAGATGTTATAAGGTGATACCGAAGATTTAAAGACAATCTTTACTCAAACAAATTTAAGAAGTGGGCCAAATGACATATTGCTGGAAAACCGGAATCAAAATAACACTTCTACTTCAAATGAACTAATAATCCCTATTCTGAACTGACAGAGAGATAGAGTAGAATAATAATTTTAAAAGAAATAAAAATCATAAGCTGTCTTCTCTAAGTGGCATGCAAAGACTTAGAAAGACTGACTAATTTAAGATTATAGAGGAATTAAATATGTTTTGATCACAGAAGACTACATATTAAATATTTACTTAATTTATAATGACTGAGAACATTCCTGATCTTTACATAAAAATGTCAGCTAAGCAGTCCCAGTGGTACTCAAAAAATACAGTATTCTGCAGAACAGCTTCTCAGCCACTCCTTGCCAGTCAGGGGTAAGAAAATTTAGTGTATTTCTTTCATTCTGTATTACAATACCTATGTGCTGATTTCAGATATATATCCTTGAAAGAAAGAAAAAAGAAAATTCAGGACCTGAATAACCTCAAATATTTTTTTGCCTCTATTTTTTTTTCATTTGCAGTGATGTCAAAGCACAATAAATTAGCATAGATCTATATGTAGCTTCATAAGAAAAATCTAAGAAAATCTAAAACATTCCAATTCTTTACAGTTATTTTAAATATTTTCTCTAGTCCTCATCTGAATACATATTCTGAATTAATTATGCCTGGACTTCAGACTCCAACTTACATATAAAATATATTTTTGCAATAGCAATAAAGAATTTCATTTTTTCTCACCTGTTTTTATGCTATTTTTTCTATTGCCAGAATATTACATTTTCTGTACTAATGTCTTACAATTAAAATGCATATTTGGCTATTCTTTTCCTACTGTGCCCCTCTAACTACTAAATATTTGAATACTTGTCATAAATGCTTCTCAAGATATGAAAAGTAGATTTATACCCTAAAGGATTTATTATTTATCAGAACCTCAAGATTTCTATTATTCATATCTAATAAATTAAAACTGTGCTAAATCACTTTCATTCTTTAAAAATATACTTTTTTTTTTCCTTCTGGTATTTCTGATGGAAATGTATGTACTTCCTGCTGATGTTGTATTTGAAAGAATTAATTAAAAAGCAAGTATTAAAAAAGCAAGTATTTTTACAATATTTTGACATGCATTTCACTCTACAGTAAAAATTTAAAATCTCCTGATTAAAATCTACTAAAAATGTCTAAATCTACTTAAAATGACCAAAATCTACTGATTATATTTAAAACTAAAAATATTTTCAAGCAACTCTGGGTGGAGTTCTTTTTAATTCCATGTAAACAAAACTTCACATCAGTTGTTTGGTAGTATTTGTAAATAAATTTTAATTAGGAAAGAGCAAATGGTTAATTTGATGTTCAAACTTGATTTCCAGCATTAATGGATAGATGAATAGCTATTCATGCATTATCAAAGAACATAAAAATTGTATGAGGTATTAACTAAAAATAATGTGTCATTTTGATTATTTCTTTTGCAATTAGAGGTACAGACCAAAATAGCCCAATTTTAATTGGAGGTCAAATAGAAAAAGAAAAGGAAAACAAACTCTGTTTTCCAAGACATAGAGCCAGTAAGGAGCTTCAGGTGCAAACTTAAGTGAAGGAAGAGGCATGTTTCCAACAAAAGGATCTAATAAATGAGTCAAGATATGGCAAAGGGAAATTTAAACAACTATGTTAACCTCTTCTGATAAAAACCTGAATTTGGCAGTGACTGTTACAAATTTTTCTAATGCTGCAGACTCTTGAAAAAAGTCTACGATTTTAAACTTCTCAAATATGCCCAGCTTCAAACAGGAATTAGTATTTGACGTTTTTATATCATTCATTATATGGGGGGTAAAACCAGATCACTGACAGTGTTCTTTCTGACTTCATAATCTCCAAATTCCTTGCCTGGGCACAGAAAGCATCCTGGGCAAGAGAACATTCTTCATTTTACAGAGATATTCTACCATCTCTCTAATTGATCCTTAACCCATGCCAGTTCTTCATTTGTATTTAAGACCCTTTCACTGTCAAGATTTTGATTTTTGCTAATTAGTCTTGTCATTAGGAGACCACAATTCAATACTATCAGCAAAGAGGATTTTCAGTTTATGGCTTTTCTCATTTTTCTCAGTGGTCTTCATTGTCCTTTTCATGCATCCTGACAAGCTGCGTGGATCACACAATAATGGCACTGCAGACCCCCCTTTTACCAGCAACAGGGAATTTTCAGCACATTTTGCGAGATTGTTGTTTACTGAATAGCTCCATCATTACACATTGTAAGCACATTACATATCTGGGGGTGTATCATGACTATAAATCCTGAAGAAAAATTTTGTTGCTGAAGACACCATTCCCTGTACCAGGGAATGTAGATTTCAAACAGCAGCTGAGAAAGACCACATACCTTTCACTGCTTGAAGTCCAAGTTTTACTGGTGAAGTATGTTTATTAAGCAAGACCAATTATCTTTGCATGGCTTCCTTCCATGCACACATTTGCTTATGTAAAATTATTAGACTCTAACTAGTTGTGTGACTTATTAAAACACTGCAGACAAATATACTTCACAGGATGTCTGCTTTGGGGAAATGTATATATTAAATAATTTTTTAAAATGTTGCTAAGTTGTTAGCAACTCTTTGGGAGTCATTATGTGCTACAGTAGTCACAATCAATGTTCATAAACTCTTGATCCAGTTATAAAATAAAATCCATGCTGAATGCTCAGTTTCAATAGATTTTGACTAAATTAGTAATGCAAAATAAAATTTTAACTTGAGAAATATTATCTTTTTAAGAAACCTAACCTCAATGACTAATTTATTTTTGTTATGTTGCTGTAATTATAATAATTTTTTTTTAATTCCTCTAGCACTAATATGGGAGAAACTTTTTTTTTTCATTTTGAATATGCTCTCACAAGCAAGTTTTGTAAAAAAAATGTTGTTCCAGACTATTAGAAAATCTGAGTGTTTTGGTATTTTTCTGGGCTCTACTTCGACCATTTGTTTGCATAATTTTAAAGATTTGGATTGTTTCAAAACTAATTTCTACTTAAGGAATTGGGATCGGTTTCTACTTTACCAGATATCAATGTTACAGTGCAACTATCTCAATGCAGTATTTTCCTCCAAATCAGCTCTTAATCAAAAGGACACATAACTAAGTAAATGTTGTTCTCTTTATTCCTCTAGTCTTTAAATTTTTCTATTTTTATATTGATGTGAAATGTTAACTAGCATTAGCTTTGTTAGTGGCTCTTTTATGTTTTTTCCTGTAGACTGGGGAGCTCTTCAATTATTTTTTTTCCCCTCCATGGAAGTACTGACTATCATCAAATAACCCACTAATCTTCTTAGTAAACATATCCACTTAATTTTTAAAGATTGAATTATAAGACAAATTTTCTAAATCTTTAGCTGTTTTCATGAACTTTCCATAATGAATTTATTTTTCCACCATCCTTCCAAGACAGAAAAATTAAACTAATCCTAAATGCAAAAAGTTGCTACTCCCTCTATTTCATGCATTGAATACGCTAGGACTGTTTTTTTCTAAAATATGTATAAAATATGTTTTTTTCTGTAAAAGATGTATAAAAAATACATATTTTACAACTGATGACTTCTCCACCAAAAATGCCACCCACATTCAGTGACAGAATTCCTAATTTCAGGAAAGGAAAAGTAAATGCTTTCTTCATAGAGCTACAAGAATTATACAAGAAAAATCTTAAACAGTAATTTTCCCAGCAGTAGCTCAAACACTTGAATCGTGTTTTGGTTTTTATTTATTGTCTGGCCGTGGTTTGGTATTTGGTGGTTTTCAGTCTTTTGGTTTTGGGGTATTTTTTTCCCATAAAATTTAATGTATGACACCCTCTTTCCCTGGGATTCCAGCCTCACTGAAGACAATGTAATTTCCATGATGTATCTGTATTACGAGAAAGCCACCTCTGAAATCACTGAGTACTCTTTCTGCAGTACAGAAAGTGTCCTGCTTTCTTCCCAGGCGAAGGTTACCATTTAATTGTTTCTTTAAAAGCTGAAATTAATTAATTAATTAATCCATTCCAAATCCATGTAAATTAATTTTCAAAATTAATTTTAAAAGAACCCATTAATTCATCACTAGTCATAATCATCCTGCAAGAGAGACAGTAAGAAAATTATTCAATTGACATTATAAGCAAAAAAATAGTTATCTTTAACTTTTACCAGTAGAACGTGCAGCAGAAAAGCATTACAGAATGGAATATTGACATTGAGAGCATGTTGCCTTGAAACAGCGAGCTGGATACAGCTGCTGCTGATATGGTCATCAAACACCCCAAGATGTTATTTTGACTATTCATTTAGTGTTCTTTCTGTCCTTCATTTGTCTTTATTCTGTCTTTCTCAGAAAACACGTATTTCTGAAGAAGGGTCTTTGCTTTACTTTTACGTTACTTTACTGTTCTCTGGGCTTAGGTCAACAGAACACTGTGCACATAGCTTCCGAAGAGCCAGAAGTGCATCATGAATATCATCCTATTTCAGAATTCCCCCAACAAGGCTGCCAGCAGAAACTTCCACAGCAGGCACGCTCTGTCCCAGAGGCCGCAGGGACAGCCCGGTCCCTCCGAGCACTCACAGGCCGCGGGACCATCCCTGCCGGATCTCTCCTGCCCATCCCTACAGGGCCATCCCTGCCAGGTCCCTCCTGCCCATCCCTGCAGGACCATACCTGCCGGATCTCTCCTGCCCATCCCTGCAGGGCCATCCCTGCCGGCTCCCTCCTGTCCCGGCCCCGCTCCCGCTGTCCCCTCGGGGCTCTCAGGGCTGTTTCTCTCTCGCTGTTCCTCGCTCAGCCCTGGCTGCCGGGCAGCCTTTTGCCCTGCCTTGCCCAGGCTTTCCCCGGGGCTGAGGGGCTCAGCCGTGCCGGCGCAGTCCAACCTGCTGTCAAAACTTCTGCCTAATATACAGAAAAATGCCGACTTCCAAAGATTTTATGATTACTGAAGTACACTGCTATTCTGCCTGCAATTAACAAAAAATATCCAGGTGCCTGAGATTTTGACTGTGTTTGTTCTTTGCTTTACTTCATCTCAAACAATTTTTTACATGGTTCTAAAATTAAGTTTGAACTTTTCCAAGATATGTCAAGGGAACCCAACTCAAGAATTAGGTAAAATTCAGTTAGAGATTGAAACTGTAAATAAATACTCTTAAATAACAATCTATTACGTATGTGTCAGTAAATATCTTCTAAGGCTCTTTTGAACTAAGAGCCAAGTCAACGTTCTGTCCGTCTTAATATATCAACAGCCTGTCGCAAAGAAATGAAAATCACTTCTAGAATCTCTTGAAGGAAGTGAGTTTACTTTACCAACAGGATATTCAAAGGAAGCATTCAGGAAGTATACGGGAAGCATTCCCCTGGATACCAGATGCACTCTCACCTGCTTCCTAGGCCAGGGGAAGGATCACTGATGTGTTCTTTCATTTCACATCTTTTCTACTACATTGAAGCAAACAAGAGTTGGGCCCCTGGAGTCTGTCAAAAGGACAGAAATGGCAAATGGAGAGAATGATAGGAATTAACTTAAAACATTTTGGTATTTGGTCTAATACTTTCTGGTCTTTATTTTTAAACAAATCACCATCAGCTGAATTCTGATGCTAATATGATGAGAATACAAATGAATAAGATATTTTTCCAGATCAGAGAATTTCAAATTTCATATTTTAATCTACTTCACTCCTACACACTAATTGTTACACATTTAATATACACTTAACACCTACCACTTTATCATTATAGACACCTACTCAACTAATCAAGGAGTTCAAAAATTTCCCATTGCTTGGGGGAAAAATGAAGCATATCACCATTATCTAAAGCAAAGCTATCAAAACCACTCAAATATGCTCTGCTTACTATGGTAACAAATCAAATTCCATAATCCAATTGGGATTTAAATTATTTAAATTTAGAGCCCTTGCCTAATATTTATGGCCAAAGTGGTTTAAAATATAAATGACAAGATTTCAAATTTTTATTATTTTGATTTGAATTTTGAACATCTCTCATGAGAAGCATTCATTATCACTGTAACAAAAGTGCCATGATTGCAAAAGAAGCAAATGTTTTCTGTCATGCCATTAGAACTTGACAGTACTCAAAGCTTTTAATTCAACTTCTTCAGTTTGTGTAAGGGCAGAGTGCACACATAAAGCATCAATTGCATAGCAAAGTGCATTTCAGACACTAAAACAGAATTTAAAAAATATCCAGCATCAGTTATGACTAAGGTTGGTAAAAAAAAATTGTCTGTACACCTAAAAAAATTAAAATCTCAATTTTCCCACAGGTTTCACTTTAAACTTTTATTTTATTTCAATTTCATGCTAGTTCCCTTGCCTTGTTTCTTTTACTTTCAAAAACAGGACAGCATTAAGAAAAATATCATTCATCATCACTAATCCAATTAGCCTTCCTTCTTAGAGACACTTTTCTCCTTTCCTTCTCTTAAAAACTGCCGCAAATCCAGATTAGGTGGAAAGACACATTAAAATACAAACTGTCCATGGTGATTTATGGAGGTGAAAAAAGAGAAGGGAAAAATAATTTTAAAGCTTCAGGTGATTAAATAAATCTTAAATAAATATTTGAACCTAAATTTCAGGTTTCCTGAAGGCATAAAATAACACCAGAATAGTATTTCCATATGAAATTAAACTAGATGCAAAGAAGCACTAGTCTGAAAGCATTTGCCCTATAATATTGAGCAAAATCTATAATATTATTTACCATATTTTAAATAAAATATCAAACATGAATCATCTATTATTTATGTCAAAATCATATTATATTTAATATTTCCAATTAAAATATAGATTCAAAATTTGTTTAATAATGGATTTGCTGTAAGCTCTCTCAGTTACACTTCTCCTTTTCAGAAAATATATTCTCTTGGTAAGACATTCAATTGTATTTCCTCTTCTTAATTAATTCTGAAACTGAAGTCCCTCTAACAGGAATCAGACAAACAATAAAATGTGCCTGTTGTAGTAAGAAAATGTAATCTCACTTTCTCCTACAGAAACAAAATAATTGATGTTGGAAGGGACCTCTGTAGATCATCCAGTCCAATCCTGCTACTAAGAAGATGATCATCTAGAGTAGGTTAACCAGCACCATGTTCACTCAGGCTATGAATATATCCAAGGATGGAGGTCCCAAAACCTTCCTGAGAAAGATGTACCAGTATTTGACTGGGGATGTTTGGGGGTTTTTTCTTCTTATATTTTGATAGGATTTCATGCAAGATAATAAAATTCCCTTTGTTAATGCTGTCACCTCTGTTCGTTTCCTTTTTTTTTTCTTAACTTAAAATATTTTTTCCAAGAATTTCTTATGCAGACATACTCCAAGTCATACAAACAAAGAATATTTTACTTACAGTGTTAAACATATATGCAATATTATCCAACAGGCTTCAATAAAACACTATTTAAAACTCTTATTTTGTCTTTTTATTATTATTGCTGCTACTGCTTTTGATATTTTTATTGTTAAACTGTTCTTATGTCAACCTATGTGTTTTAGTTTTTCTGACCCTCTTCCCCATCCTAGCATGGGTGAGAGTGGGGGAAGTGAACAAGTAGCTGAGCGGTACTTAACTTCCAGCTGGAGCTCAATCACAACACATGCAAAATAAATATCTCAGACCTCTATATAGAATCTTTTTTTTGTACCTTAAATCAGTAATACTAAAGCAACTATGGAGAGGGGAAAGATTAGACTTATGCACTGGTCATGTTTCTTACACTTTCCTAGAATAAAATGTCAAAGGCTGTTTAAAGTTTCTTTTATTTCTGGGCAAGTTCACACATTTTCCAGTTGCCAGGTGAGAAAAAAGGTAATTATTAGGGAAACATACCAAATAAATTCAAAGAGTAGTAAAAAATCCCAATATAAAAACTGCTGTGTAAGAAGAAAATACATATCAGAAATTGGCTTTTCTGTATTTGTTCTTGTTGAGCTTTTCCTTATGAGCAGGGGCAGAATAGAAGATGAAGTGGTGGCAGGAGAGGTTGTGGAAAAAATCAATAAAAGGAAACAAACTGCCAAGGCCAGGTGGTAATAACCCAGGGATGTTCTTAGAAGATAAGGTTTATTAGGGATGGTGAAAGATCTTGCTTGGAGCTGCCAGACACAGCATGTGGCACGTGTTGAGGGAATGGGGGAGGGGAGAGACAAGGGGTAGAGAGGATGCTCTAGGAGAGGGTGGAAGTTCTAAGAGGGGGGAAGATGCAAGAGAGGGGAAGTTCCAAGAGGGTGGGGGTTCCAAGAGAGAGGAAGTTGCAAGAGCGCGTCTGGCCCCTCAGAGACCCCTTATCAGGGGGCTTCAAGGTGGGCTGGAACAAGACTTAGGCTAATGGGGTCACAGACACTTGATGCTTCAGGGTAGGGTTACAGGTGTGGGGTGAACCATACATTTTGACGGTTGAGATAGAACAGTCCAATTGACTTTTGGACCTATCGGTAGGTAAGGGCATTGTCCAGCCAGTAGGGGGGATTGTTTTCATCCTGGCTGTACTATTGTGAATCTTTTGCCAGGCAATTATATTTATTCATCCTTCCCAACAGTACCTCCAACACTGCACTGCCAGCAGTTGTGTCAAGAATTTCTTAATGACAGAAAGGGCCTTGGCACATGTATGTTCAGATTGGCATAAATTATTTAACATTGGCACGTGCACTCCCAGAGTTCCCTGCAGTGTTCAAGTGTTCAGAGACTAAAACATGGATGGCACCTGGCACTGGAAAATTTAATCTGCCTTCATTTAGACTGTACATCTAATCTACAGCCTCAGTAACCTGGTCATTTAATATTACTAAATTGAAGGCCAGAATTGAAGTGGTTTGATTAGAGTGCTGTTCTAGTTTTTATTTATTCTGTGACCAAACAATATGACCTCTGTGGGAGCATTCAAAATATGTACTACCAAAAAATTAATTACTACAGACTATTTAGTATATAATTTAATTATATTAAAAAATATTTTGTCATTAACTAGTGTGGCTAAAACATAGAATATGATAAAAAAGATGGGTTTCTTTCCCAGTAGATAGGCTTCCTATTGGCCAATAGCAAATTATATTCAGTTAGGGAACACAATAACATTTTTCTTTCCTACATAAAATTCAAAATTTTTAGGTGGAAAAATACAGCATCAGTTATTAAGTGATGTTGTATTTTTTGCAGTGAAAAAAAATTAGCCTGCTGCTTATTGTCCAGTTATACATTCTGTCTTTCAATAACACTGCGAGTTGTGAGCACACCTAAAATAACACCAAGTGCATGAGGGTAGAGAGGACTGTGGAAAGCAAAGGGAAATAACTAGCCAAAAAGACAATTCAGGTCCAAAAAACATACCAGAGATAGAAGTTAAACGGACTTCACAGTTCTTACAAATACTAGACTAGATACTTACCTTATTTGTGCTAGCATGCCAAATAAACACTTTGGGACAGCTACCATGAAAGCTCCATTCTGTAGAGTATCTAGTCCTTTCACTTTAACAACCTAAGAAAAAAATATTAGTAATACTCTCCTACACGGCACTTTTTCCTTGAAAATTGACATATATCAGAGACATCCTGAAAAATAACACAACTCTTACTGGGTTTACTGCAAAGATGTGCACTTATTTTCTTGTTAGAGTAACATTAATGAATTATAGTTTGCAATTCTGACAGAACTTTTGTCTCTATTTTTCTCAAAAAATTCTTACTTTTGCATTTGTGCCATTTTTTGACCATTTAGAATCTTAAATAGTAATTCTTCTTGAACAATAATTTTCTCTTTAGTAATATGTGTAAACAGCCATTCCCATTAAGAAAAGGAGGAACCTTTAACATTAATTTTTCAATTTCAAAGCATTTATTGAAAGAGAGAGGCAGCATACAAGACTCAGTTATGAAATGATTGCTTTTGGGCTGAATTTAATTGTCCGCAACACATTTTCGAAGTTATGCCAAAGGTGTGTTGGGAAGAAACATTTTTTTTTAAACAGGAAAAAAATTACAGTTTATAAGGACAAGGAAGTTGATGAGAAAATTCAACAATCACTCCATTAGCCCCATAGCCCCTTCCCTGAAGTATCAGATTTTCTACATCTATCTTAATTAAGTATTATATTCCAGGCATCTTAATGAGTTTTTACTAGTCAGCTGAACTTTTATGCTTAAAATAAACATGTTTTATTTTGTGTTGGTGAAGACCATATAAAACAGCTCAACTGTTGTGTGTAAGCCAAAGCAAATAAATGGTGTCACGTAAATATCAGTCTATATTTGAATTACTTATGAAATACTTTAGGATTGCTGTGACTATTTTTCTCAGTTCTAATACACATATATACGTATAATATATGTAGAACATAGATAAGATAATAATTCAACCCTCACGCTTGAGTAGGAAAAAATTCAGGCATGACCTTAGTTCATTTTATTTTCCAGGGTTTATACTACCAAATAATACACAAACTGCTGTAGAGACCACTCAAGTAAAAGCAATGTCAAATTTCTATTCCACAAGGCAGAGTAAAAAACTAGATATATAAAAGCACTTCCTATATCTGGAATTTGTATGCAAAATTAAATATTTTTTCCTATTGTTCTTTCTGACCTAGAGCCACTGGGTGCTGCAGCATGCTTACTCTAAACAGTGCAAGTGACTGAAAATTTCAGTCAAGCCACACATTTCCATTTCACTCTTCCATTCATTGCATATCTAAGAACATTGACAGCTATACCTTGAACGCCTATAAACATCCTTATAAAAGTTAGGAAAAAAAGAATTAGGTTGAATGATATCTGAAACTTAATGTGCTAAGAATATGAGACACTTCATGATGTATAGGTTATTACTGGGAACAGAGCTTCTGGATGAGAGTCAAATTTCTTCAGTGACACAGGTAGCCCTTTATAAATTAGTTGCTCAATGTACATTCTAAACTATTTCATCTGTGCTGGCAGGTAAGATATGTCACTTTGCTTAAAATATTACAGCAAAAGATGAATAGGACAAAGTGAATTTACGAGATTGTTTAGCATAAAATGTGTCTTTTTTATAAGACAAAAAAAAAACCCAATAAACCTATTTGTATCTAAAAATAGTTAAAATACTCTATTTGTCATTTTGATGTCAGTTTTGTCAATTGACAAAAGACCTGCAGTTAAATGCATCAAGGGCTACAATCATCACTCTGAAACAGGTAACAGAGAAAGTTCATTTTCTTGAAGTAAACTTTAATGATAGCTGCTTTGAGGCCAAGTCTTACTTTTTCTTCTGACAATATATTCTACCCAAACAAGGAAAGACAGTTCATAATTGCTACTTGCAACTCAATAAGGACATACTCATTCCATAGTTTCTTAAGGTAATACTTCAACTTCAATCACAGCAAGCAGGATCAATATGACAATTTTTTCTCAGCAAGTAGTATGACTCTGTGACAAGAGAAGTGCTTACATTCTGAGGTAGAGGCATGGTGTTTTGAACATGCATATGTTTTGGAACTCAAAATGTCTCTCAGACATTTTTAGAGGTTCCAGGCCTTGGTCAGAAGCATTTTAGACCCTGGCAGGCAGCTGGAAACAGCTGTGATTTTGAGTTTGAGCCATGGAATGAGTTACCAACTTTGGAGATGGAACAAGCAGTCACAAAGGGTTAGATACTATAGTAAAAGTAGTTACAAAACAGAGGGGAATTTTTTTTTAGTATTGTACAGGGGGTTTTAGCACTTGTACAGGGGGGTTTTTACTTTGTACATGGGGGTCAGAAGTTCTAAGATGGAGGAAAGTGGGCTGATCCTGTTCTTCCTCCTTCTTCTTCCTTGCCTCCATGTTCTTGGTGATGTTGGCACTCACAGATTGGTTTAGAGTAGAAAGGCACTTTGTAATATAGGTAGTAGGTATTGGGGGAAAACTATAAAGATGTAATATGTAATATATCATATAAAAGATAGCAGCAGCCCTGGGCGGGGAGAGAGAAGAAGAAGACAGCAGACAGAGAGGATGTCAGTGTATGTGTGTGCCTCTGCCAGGGTTGCTGACCAAACAGCCGCAGCCCGAGAAGACAATCTTTTAGATAACTAACAATAAACTGCCTTGAGACGGAACAACAAGAGCCTGCGCAGTTTTTCTCTGGAAGCACAGGTTGGAGGAGAAATTTCACCACCACATGAGACCCCAGAGCAAGCCCAGGGTTCCCACACATATGAATCAACATAACTTGTTGAAAATAAATTGCTTTAAAAGTAATGAACTGACAGAACTGGACATAGAATTAGACACATCTACTCCTGTGGGAAAAGAAGATAAAAAGAAGTCAGAATGGCAAAGAATGTGATGTGGCTACAAGACAGCAGCTCAAATATAGATTTTCAAATAGATTTCTAAAAACAGGGGGGAAAAAAGAAGCTAGGCCATGTTTTAGTATTGTCTAATGTTTTTCATTACAGGGTTTTATTTGTGTTTGGTAATGACTTTGACATGTTTTGGCCTTTCTGTTTATATTGATTAAGCTAAATTGGGGCATCCAGGGGAAGAGGTATGAGGCACAGGTCTGTAAAGGAAAGAGGGGCATTCATCTTCATTCATTTGTTAGAATTCAGTTTTTTACGAACCTTGAGGTGGGAGAGCAAGAAGGAAGATTGATAAGTACTGGAAGACTTCCATTAGAACAAATCTGGCTTTTGGTATAGGGACTGCAGTTTAGCCTTTGAACTTGAGCTCATATCATCTGAAATCTCCATGTTCAGTACAAATACATACATTTGAAAACCATTAAGACATGCTTAAGATGAGAAAGAAAGAATTGCTGAAAACTTTCTCTTCCTGAACCTGTCCTGCTTTATCAGGTGGTAGTACAGACAAGTGGTTTATGGACTGACCATGTTACTCCATACACTCCAAACCCAGACAGAAGGAAGAAATGAGTGTTGCAGACCTGCAGAGTTGACACTGAGACCCAAGGTGCAGACTTGTCTTTGCTTTAATGTCCGCTAATCATAACTCAGGCTGATTTAGAGGGAACTGTTTTACAATATAAGTGCTTTGAGAAACTAAATGGTGCCATTCTCAAGAAGAGAACTCACAGAACAGAACATAACTTAATAGTTCCAGAGAAGACCTACAAATATTAAACAGTCCAGCTGCCTGACACGTCAGGGCTGACCACCATGCATTACTTAAGTGTATTGTCCAAGTGCCTCTTCAACACTGACAGTCTTGGGGCATCAGTCACCTCTCCAGGAAGCTTGTTCCAGTGGTTTATCACCCCCTAGGTAAAGAAATGTTTCCTACTATCTAATCTGAACCTTTGATCTCAATCTCCCCCTGTGTCCTACCACTGGATACCAGGGTGCAGAAATAAGCACCTCTGTCTCCACTTCCCCTCATCTGGAAGCTGCAGAGAGCAAAGGGCTCCCCTCAGCCTCCTTCTCCTCACACTAGACAAACTCAGAGTCCTCAGCTTCTCCTCATAGGACATTTTTTCCAGTCTTTTCACCAACTGTATTGCTTCCTCTGGATGCAATTTTTCAGGTGTAATTGGTAGAGATTCTAGGAATGTTTTGCTGGGTTAAGCAAGCACCTTACTTGCAAGACATGAAATACAATATTACGGGCAGGATTTTATTGGTTTTGGCTCGGATAGAGTCAGTTTTCTTCATGCAGCTGATATAGAAAATTGTTAGCAATTTTGTTGACACATTGATATTTTAGCTGTTACTGAGCTGTGTTTCCAGACCATAAACATCTTTTTTGTTTTCTCATGTTGCATCATCATAAAGTAGGCCAGGGGTGTGCAAGAAGTTAGAAGGGTACACAGCTGGGACAGGTATTTTGCTATTTTGTTCCATCTTTGTTCTATCTGCCTGTGCATCTGGGCACACATTGCAGCTTAGTCCTATCCTTGCTGGTACAGGGAACCCCAGCAGGGACCTGGGCCAAAGACTCTTACTGCACCTGTGGGGCAATGCTAGGGGTTAAGGAGCTCATCTCCACAGAGCCTCTGTGTTGATCCTGAGCCCTTTGTCCTCGCTGAGGCTCAATACCTGCTCCTGCATCCCCATGCCCTGGTGAGACAACCCACACCT
This sequence comes from Lonchura striata, assembly GCF_050655825.1. NCBI lineage: Eukaryota > Metazoa > Chordata > Aves > Passeriformes > Estrildidae > Lonchura > Lonchura striata. Next base: position 76,972,091 of record NC_140704.1, read on the forward strand.
CCTGCAACCAAGGATGCTGTCACACTGCCCCACAGTGCTGAGGAACACACCCAGCACACAGCAGCCACTTTGTACCTCAGATGCCCACCTGGCTCCACCTGGTTTGCTGAAGAGGCTACAAATGTGACCTTTCTCTCCCTTTAGGATAATTACATTGTTTTAGGATCATGCTTCAGTACTTCCATTTATGCAGCCAGGCTTTATTCCAGGGATATCACACACTTAATGGCATCACACTTAGCAATAAAAGCTGCAAAAAGAAGGAAGGGGGGAGTATATTAGAAGTTATGGCCCATGCTTCCTTAATTAACTGTTATGGATGATAAAGCCCTACTATTTTGGGCTTATATGATAATGTGAAGTAGTGAATAAATTCCTTATTTTGCTTTGATGCACACACAGCTTTTGCTTCCCCTGTTAAATGTTATCTTTACCTTAATCCACAAGTTCTCCCATTTACCCTTCTCATTCTCTCCCACCTCCTACAGTTGGGGGAGTAAGCAAGCATTTGTATGGGATTAACTGCCAGAGGGATTAACCCACAACGCACATTAACATTTCAAAAATGCTGCTGCTACTTTATCCAATCCAGGTTCCTTTTCAATTTCATTAGAATACCAGATAAATTTCTATACGTTCTACATTTACATAAAATCAGTAATGAAAAGGAAACTGGAAAGCTATAAATTTATATATCAAATCTAAGTATTTCAAGATGCTAGCTTTTACCTTAATAAATATGTATTGCACATATAACATTCAAACTCAATTCTACATTGGAAAAATAACATAAAACAATGATAATCAATAATTTTGCATAGAAATAAGTATAAAATCTAATATTTTTGCAGTGCTAGAGACAAATTTTGAATATTGGTCTTCCCTTTATTCCTTAAGTAATATTAAAACCAAAACAAAACCAATCAAGTTCTGGAAGATTTAAAGCAAATATTCTATTTGATAGATTATCCTCCATTGGATTATTTTATTTTAAGGAACATTTGAGTCATGTAGCTTGCATTTTGTCAATCAGAGAGCCTCACTGCAAGTCAATAAAAACAATGTTCAATGGCAATATAAGCAGTTTGTGACTCTGCTGCCAGTACATCACTCACTCTTATGTGAATCCATAGAGAGCAGAAGCATATTACATGAACACACAGAGAGACAGAGAACAGATATATGAAGAAGGGCGATTTAGAGTGCTTCTTCATTATGGAAAGTCACCTAGATTTAGAAAGGTAAAGAAAATGGAGTGTTGCCTACATTTCATGCCACAGATAATTAAATATAATGTCAGTGTTTCAAACCCTATCAATATTAAGAAAAAATTATCTGTGAGTAAAATCTCAAGGAGGAGGAAATTAAATAGTATTTAACCTCACTTATAAGCTATACATGATAAGCTATACACTCACAATGGTCATATGAAGACCTGAGAATAAAAATATCAACTTCAAGGAAAGTTATCAGTTACATTGTTTTACCTTGGAGAAACCTACTTATTTTTCCTTTTCAGGAAAGGAAAGATCAGGAGAAGGAGGTGATCTTTTCATGATGTAATCAGAAATATAACTGAAAATGCATGCATTTTAAAAGTCATCATAATCAATAATAATTCCTTATTTGTCTCCAGAAAGTTTTAGAACACACATCACTGTTGACACAAAATCACAAAATGGCAGCAAATATGTAATTCTGATAATTCCGTGGATGCTGTGAAAGCAAAATATGCATGCACTGTTCTTTCTCCATTGCCTTTGGACAATATTAAATAAATTCTTTTGCCTCACCTTTACTCTCTGTTGGCTAGAAAGCAGTTTAGGGATCAGACTGCTTTACTCTTTTATTGGGATATATCCAAAAGCAAAATCTAGATACTTCAAAGAAGGAAAGCTCTCATAAATGTGTCACAGAATGAACTACCTGAATAAAGAGGAAAATGAAGGCAGAACCAATAAATATTTTTTCTGTGTTGGAAACAAAAGTTTAGAGAACACCACAATGGCATTGTCTGCAATCAATGTGCAGAAAACCCTTTTTGACATCATGTAGTCACTTCATGCCAGGAAAACAAAAAATCTTCTATGCCATTTTGAATCCAGTTTGAATACATTCTAGCTACATTTTGATCCAGTTTGAATACATTCTAGCTGTGGCTAGATTGATATGACTTCTGGAACTACACAGGTTTGCCAGTTTGCTGATTGCAGTGAATGCTCAGTGCATACCTCTCCTAAAGTCTAAGCTTCAGGGCACAGGAGCTTCCCATTGACTGGCTGAGCAGTAAAGGGACAATGTAGAACTCACACTTTAAACTTTGCAACCAAAGAGTTCCTTTGTACCCTCCTTCGGATATACTGGAGGACATAAGTCATTTCAGCTTTGCTATCTAAGCAACAAACTGATAAAAGTTTAGCCCCAGCTGGTTTTGATATTCGGTCACCAATTCAACTTTCAAACTAAGAAGGATGGTGGGGAAATTGTTTTCACAGTCTAATTTTTGGCCAAGTATGGTCATAAACTGTCACTTTGAAATGTCTGAGGCCTGTTGCAAGTTTGGCATTTTTCTTTTTTCCCATCATTCTTGACTAATTCAGCATTGCACTAACCAAGAGCAGGGACTGCCAAAAGCTGAACTCAGTGTATAAAAACTTAGCAAATAAATAACCTTAATGCCTTTTGGCTATGACTGTGTTACAATAAGGATGAAGCAAAATTTAAGCCATTTCATGTGCACCCACTGAAACTGAGCCACTAGATCATTTCTATTAAATTTTTATGGACTTTGCACTAGAAAGTCTCGATCTGGCAGATTTACTCCAGCATTCTGTTCATCTTTTGAGGGAGTAGAGGCCTCCAGACTCCCTCCACTGGACCCGCTTCAACAGGTCCATGTCTTTCCTGTTCTGAAGACCCCAGAGCTGGACACAGCACTCCTGGTGGAGAGTCACTAGAGTAGGTTAGAGGTGCAGAATCCCATCCCTCACCCTGCTGCTCATGTCCAGGATACTGTTGGCCCTCCTGTTCTGTGGGCTGATCTTGCTGGGTTGTGTTGAGCTTTTGCCAACAAATACCCTCAACTCTTTCTCCTCAGGTTTGTTCCTAATATGTATGTCCTCTGTGAAGAAATAAGCTTAACAAGGGGAAAAGAAAAATATTTTTCAACTTTAATTAAAATAATTATGGGCTTTCTTAGCCATTGCAGTTGTTTAGAAATGTTTCAAATTCCTTCATGACTTATCTTTTTTTCCACAAACAGGAAAAATTATGGCTGTTTTTTAAAAACTGTAGCACATTTTAAATGGTGCTTATGGCTCTTTATTCAGTTCTAGGATAATCTGATTCTTTGGCTTATTTTCTTATAGATTCTCTTCAAAGGCCTGTATTTCTATTAAGGATAAAAGTCTATCCATGATAATTGAAGTTGCTATATACTAAACAGTTTTATCTCTGCCTTAATACAGTTTTTCCTTCATAAAAACTGTAAGAGATAAGTGCCCCTGAAGTTTATGTGTAGTTCAAATAAAAAATAAGGTAGATAAATGAAATGAGCAGAACAAATGGAAAGAAATCAACTATGAAATTAAGATATAAATTTTAACTATGGAAACAGCCTTTATAATTGAGAATGATTTAGAGAGGCATAGAAGATGTTTAATAATTTAAGTGGTGATTTTTTTAGAAAGGTAATAGAAGTTAATCCAATAAAATCCTTTAAAATTTTCTTAGTGGCCTAAAATAAAAACAAATAAACAAACAAATGAGCCCCAGAACCTAACTTCAAGTTATTTGCAATTTTTCATGAGTGCAGGGTTAGAAACCAAGCCTTACTTTTACAATATTTTCAATATGTGTCTTAAACCCACATTACAAATTGAACCACAATGCTCTTTTGATATTTATAAGTCAGCATTAATACATGGATCCTCACACACTTTTCAGTGATTCAAGTAAATTTCACTGAGGTATGGAAATAATTTTATAAAGGAAAACAATTATACAGGAAAGTAATATTGCTTTCTAAAAATGAGATGGAAGAGAAAATATAAAATGGTCCAGCTCAGCCAGCATGTGAGAGGCACAGTTGAGAAAGGTATTTTGTTCATAGACTAGTCATGTGGTCTAGGTCATGAACTGGGATGCAAAATGATATGAAATAACACTCAATGCAGAGTGCCTATTTGAATTTATTCTGAAAGAAGAAGCAGAACTCTAAAGTGAAATGCAGACAGGAGTTGGAGCCAGACTGGGCTTTATACAGTAATGGTAAAACAGTGACTTCTCAATAAATTTGTTTTAGCTACTTGCTTTCAATACACTTTCTTGCACTCTGTGTGTGTTCCGTTGTTTTTTTCAATAATACTTCAGCATAAGACACTCCAATCAACAACACATACTTGTAACTTGAAGTAAGATGGCTGAGGTGCCAAGGCCAGTGTAGCCTTATAACCTTTAAGACCATACTACTAAATCTTTACTCAGTACAGGAGATGATCACTTCTTTGCACATGTTTTGTTATGTATAGGCTTGTAAATTATAGACTATGTTTTTACCTTTAAGGCATTACTTCAGATATGTTTTAAAGACCTATCAGTAAGACAGCAAATTATTGTGGCACGATAAAGTTCTGCGAGGAAAACCAGAATGGAAAACCTGTGTTTTCCTAATACATATCAATCATCTTTTGTGTACAATGCAATTGACTTGTGCCTGATTTTCTCAAATATAATCAGATGTAGTCAAAGAAGTACAGACCTCCTATGCACATCTGTTATATCTCCATACTAGTATTTCATGTATCTATTAAAAATGTCACTATTGGTAAAACTGCAGCCATCCTAAAGAGTTTAAGTTTATACTATATTGTAACAGCGTTTCCAAAACTTTATGTAGACAAGGCCTGATAAAAAACTGCTTCTAAACTTTACAAATACATTAGGAAAAGTTACAGATAGAAAACATATCTTAATAAAATCAGAGTTAAAAATAAGACAACAGGTACCTTGTAAACATGAAGTGCATTCTACCTATTTCTTCATCATATTACCAGTTACTTTAAAATGCCAACATTAACTGATTCTGTGACAGAAAACAAAACTCACCTTTGTAGTTCAGCTTTTATTCTTTCTCTCAAGGCTGAATTTCAGCTGTCACTATCAGAAAAAAAAATCTTCAAAACAAACAGATAATGCTTAACTAGGCCTCAGAGATCTTTAATTTGTTGTATTTTAATCCTGCTGTATGTTAAATTGTATTAAATTTCCTCTTTTGCTTAACTTTAAAAAAAAGGAAAAAAAAACTTGGCAAAGTTCAAAGTTTTATCAAGTTAATGAAAATTTAAGTTATTTGTGCAGCTTTTATGGTTTTTTTATTATTTGTTTACTTTAAGACGGGCATCTCCCAGAATCTACTTAAAGAGTAATTATTTGACAGAGTGTGGCAAAGAACCTTTACTGTGTATTTACAAGTCAGTTTTATCTATTATATCTATTATTCAGCTGCTCCAATTGCAGAAATTAGCAGAGGCACTAAAACATCTGAGGACTAAAAGTCTATGACTAAGCCTTAAAAGCCCACAAGCAAGATGCTTAAGTTTGGTAAATAGCAGCACCTTTTGGCTCAGCCATCCCTCAAGAGCAACAGTAGAATGCAATGACCGCTGTCACAGTCAGAAGAGGGAAAGGCTGCCCAATAAATGTCCTTAGCTCTTTATACAGACTGCCAATATAGGGTAGACAACATTGTTTAAGTGCATCTTGGGTTCCTATCCAAAACCATGTTGAAATTTTTAGAAGAGGAAATATGGGAAGTCAAGGTAAATGTAATGTTAGAAAAACTGCTGCTATCCCAGATAGTAAGATAAAGGTACCCTGACTGCTGGTAATTAGGATTAGTCCTAGTGAATGAAAAACATGTGAGGGACACTGCTGATGTTTTTCTTAAATCTAGTTTGGGAAAGTGGAAATCTAATTTTATCAAATCTAGTTTGCCATCATCCAAGATGGTAAAAACGTGTACACTGGTTTCAAACAAACACTGTGGAGTTCAATATCTTAGTATTTGCTTAGCTACTTCTTTGTGGTTTTCAACAACTGGATAGATACTATAACAACTTTTTTAAACTAAGAAGTGGCAGACAATATTTTTCAACATTATTGAAGACAGCCTATCTATTATGGTCTAACTTCCAATAAATTTAAGACCTAGCCACATAAAGTAACAAGGCCGAGAACTCCACAATATAAAAACAGAAATAAGGCAAGTTATTATAAAAAAAAATTATCAGAAGCCTGATGAAACACTAAGTCAGTTAACAAAATCCCACAAACATTATTGTGCTATTATTGTGTTATAAACATTATTGGGATATTATTATATTATATTATATTATATTATATTATATTATATTATATTATATTATAATATTGTGTATGGAAATACTGATTAGACAAGAAAAAGTAGAGTTGTGAAATTCTGTTTCTTTTATGAAGAGTCAAAGAAGAAGGAATTTCTCCACTTGTCCCTGGAACTTTACCCCAATCTAAAGATAATGCTACCCTTTCTTCCCTTTCTTCTATGCTTTTAAAGTGCATACTGTTGTCTGTGATAAACTTTGAAAAATTCTTTAACATGTTTGCAAACAGCAACATAAATAAAAATATTCCTCTGTCGTTTTTGAGATTTTTATTAACTTGCTCAAATCCATTGTGGATGATTTTACTAACAGGCCTAGCAATACAGACTCATAGCTTCAGGGCCTGAGAAGCAATTGTCTGAGCCTTTCTTTTAAAAGCTTCCAGGGCACTCCACAAGAAGTGGGGTTAAGAAGGCAAGATAATTTTCAAAGAGCAAGTAATTAATCAGCTAAGTCTCTCAAAACCTAATGTCATGGTTTGACACTGGCACAATGCTAGTGCCCCCATGAAAATGCAATATCTCAATTAAATGCTGTGAAATGCAATCGAGAACAGAGTAAAGCAGGCCCAAGCTTAGTAACAGAAAAAAATTTGTTAAGCTACTACTATAAAATTAAAAAAAATAAAAAAAAAAAGGAAAAAAAAACACACACAAAGATCAAAATGAAAACCTTGCAAAGCATTCCTCCTCCCACAACCCAACTGCAACAAACCACAGTGAGACACAGTCTGGACCCCAATCAGGTTTCCACCCTCCAGACAATCGATACTCAGTCCATCGAGGGAGAGAAGAGTCTCTCCTGTACCACAGACCCCCCAAGAAACACAGCTGCCACAACCTGTGTTTCCATGTCACACATGGCACCGCCCGGAGAAAAAGTTTGCCATGGTGACCTTTCTCCTTTCCATGCACAGTGCTCTCACCACCAATGCATGGATGGACAGACTGCTTTTAGGATTTTTCCTTTCAAGGATGGCCTGCCAAGAGGGGAAAATACAATAGTTCAGTTTTTCCTTTTTTTTGGGACCACAGTCCCCCCCCGCCATTTTCCCCTGGGGCCGAGAGTCCAAAAACAGAGATCTCCTTCTCTTCTTCATCTTTGAGGACAGGGGGCACCACCACAAGCCTCCTTAACTTTTCTCTGTTCGCTCCACTTCTGTCTTTTCCCAGCTGAAGCATGGTCTCTTTGGCTCACCAGCATCCTGCTAAAATACAGTCTCTCTTGGAGGAGAAAAGTCGGTTCAGTCTGTGGCCAACAAGGGAAAGTCCAGCCAAAAAAACACTCCATCATCTCCTCCCACCTAGAATTTCTCCTTCTAACATCCCAGGGTCCAAGCTGTCTCTCTTCCTCTCTTTCAAACCGAGGAGGAGAAAAATTTCACAAAGCTTTCATTTCTCAAGGAAGGGTTAAAAGTCCTGACTCCCAAGGATGGCTCGCTGCCCAGGCTCCAGCTCCCATGGCGGCTGGGCACCTTGCAGCCCCCCCCCA